>NC_052521.2:0-5000000 GCF_016746395.2 Drosophila simulans
TTGATGTAAAGGGATTACGTCGGCGATGACTGGTGTCCCTTTGTAGCTCCTGATCTCGAGTGCTCGTACGCTCCTTCAAGCGGCCGCCGTTCGACTGAGGTAGCCTGGAATTCCCGATTTTATCGTGGAGCAGGTAGTGATGCCTTCTTTTGCACCCGTTGACACTGCATTTGGTGCCCTTCTTGCAGAACCGGGCCATGTGTCCACTCTCCAAGCACGCGAAGCAGATCCAATGCTTCCTTGCTAACTCGATTCCTCGATGTCGGAAGTGCATGATGAAATTCCTCGCAGTCCTTGATCCCATGCTGCCCCTCACATATTGGACAACATTTGTGAGAGTCAGTATCCTTTCCATCTAGACGACTTGTGCTTGCGTGCAATAGCCTTTGCTTCGGATCATTACTTGCAGCATCCGTGACAATGCATATCAATTTAGCGAGCTCGTGTAGCCATTCGCTAATATGCACCACTGTTGGATATGGTTCTATCGTAGCCGCATGCTTCGCCCAGTCCAACCTCTTGCTTATAGCAACATGCTATCAGCTCCTTCATTAGGGTTTTTTTTTTAATTCGTTTATTAAACCCTTAAGCTAACTATTTACATATAACATTATAACATTAAGGAGGGCAAATCCAGGACTCTCCGTGGTATGGCCGCGAAGCATTGCTTCGCGAGGACGATCAGGATTTGCTCACTCGTGGACCCTCCTGGCTCTCTCGGCTCTTCTGAGCTCGGTGGTTATCGCTGCGGCAAAGCTGTTGACCGCTTGCCATTCCGCCTCCCCCTTCAGCATGAATGGGACTAGGTTGTCCGCATTCAGTCTGCCGCCAAGTACGGTTTCCAGAGAGCTCCGTTCCCTAGCGTATTTAACGCACGAGAAGAGAACGTGCTCAGCTGTTTCGCTCCGTCCACCTCCGCACCATGGACAGTCATCCGCCTCCTCGTGTCCAAAGCGCTTCAGGTAGCTGCGAAAGCAACCGTGCCGCTGATCAGCTGCGTTAGGTGGAACGTTATATCCCATGCTTCCGTTCTAGCCACGGCTTGAGGTTGGGTATCAGCTGCTGCGCCCAGCGACCCTTAGGTTCGTTGTTCCACCTGTGCTGCTATGTCTCCAGGGTGTGCTGCCTTGCTTCAGCCCGTATTGCTTTCTTGACGCCGGGGGAGAGTCCTTGACCGTGGGTTTGGTTGAAGAACACTTCGTTTTCGTGCGCTAACAGGTCCAGAGGCGGTATCCCTGCGATCACCAATGCCGCCGCGTTGGACACTGTTCTGAAGGCGCAGCAGACACGTAGTGCCGACAGTCTGTGGGTAGCATTTAGGCCCTGGGCGTAGCTTTCGGTTCCAAGCGCTTTTGCCCACACCGGGCCGGCATATAGCATGGTCGCTCGGGTGACGCTCGTCAGCAGCCTTCTGCTCGCCTGTTTTGGGCCTCGGGAGTTCAACATTATGTTTGATAGCGCCCGATTTACTCCTGCTGCTTTCGAGCTAGCGTAGGCAAGGTGTTCTTGGAACGAAAGCCTGGTGTCTATCATGACTCCCAGGTACTTGATTGCCCGAGAGGAGGACACCTTGGTACAGCCTACTTCGACAGTGGCCGTCTCCACCGCCTTCCGCTAATCAGGACAGCCTCAGTCTTCTCCGGCGCCAGCTCTAGCCCCATTGAACTGAGCAATGTTCAATGGCCCTGATGTTTTGGTTGCAGCTTTCTTCGGCCTTGCCGGGATACTTGTCAACAACGAGCAAGGCCACGTCGTCCGCGAAGCCTACGATCTCGCTCCTCCCGACCAGCGGTAGGCGAAGTATCCCGTCGTACATGGTGTTCCACAGAAGCGGGCCGAGGACCGAGCCTTGCGGGACTCCACCGGTGACCTGGTGCCTGAAGACTCCTTCCGACGACTCACACAGTAGGACCCGATCAGAAAAATAGCTGCGGATGATCCTGACTAGGTAGGCTGGGACGCTGAAGCCAATTAGTGCCTCTAGGATCCGGTCCCATCTCGCTGTGTTGAAGGCGTTCCTGATGTCTAGTGTGACCATGAGGCAGTACTCTTTGCTACCACCCTTTCATCTGGTGCCTGGGCCGCTACTTCGACCACTCTGTTAACCGCGTCGACGGTGGACCGCGCTTTCCTGAATCCAAACTGGGACCTTGAGAGGTCACCCGCGTCGGCGATATCCCTCTCTAGCCGAGTGCACACCAGTTTCTCCAGGAGCTTGCCAGTTCCATCGATGAGGCATATTGGCCGAACGATGAAGGCTCCTCGGGTGGTTTCCCTGGTTTTGGGAGGAGCAGCAGCTTTTGAATTTTCCAGCAGCTCGGGAAAACTCCTTCCGTCAGGCTCTTGGCGAATGCCTTCGCAAACGAGTCTGGCTGGAGGTAGAGAGCAAGCCGAAGCGCCCTGATTGGGATGCCGTCGGGCACGGGGGCCTTGCCGTCCTTCAGCAGTTTTGCCAGCTCCAGGATCTCATCACTGCTGACCGTGGCGTCGGATTCGACGTGGTCCCCTGTGGCTGGGTCGGATGGACGTAACCCATCCATCACAGGGAACAGATATTCCGCTACACTGCGGAGCATCGCTGGGTCTAGTAGCTTGAGAGTCCTTGTGTACGCCTTCTTGACCACCACCTTGTAGGCACTTCCCCATGAGTCGCTGTCGGCAGAATCGCTTAGGTCGAGGAAGCATTTGCGCTTGCTCTCCCTTATGGCTATCTTAAGGGTTTTTCTGCGGGCTCTGTACTCGATTGGCGTTCGGCAAAGGACTCCGCACCTCTCGCGCGTTGGTAGCGACGTCTGAGGCACTCTCGACGAGCCGTCTCTGTCTCCTGGTTCCACCAGTAGACAGGGGCTCTTTGTCGGCTATGCGTCCTGCTCGTTTGCATGTTGGCGTCGCACGCGGCCTTCAGCCGCCACATCAGCTCTACTGGCGTCAGCTCGTGTCCTTGTCTGCTCGCCGTGGGTAGGAACTGCTCTCGAAACACCTGCGTGTCCAGAGTGTCCGTCTTGTATTTAATCCTGGCCTGGGCTGGTGTCTGTGCTTGGGGCGAGGGAGGGCATCCCAGGTCGCAGAAGATGGCCAAGTGGTCACTGCCCGTGTAATCCCAGCTGAGTCTCCACCTCGTTAGCCTGTACGACGAGCCACTAGTGAAGGGCACTCAGCGGCTTTGTGTCCCGCGGTCCCACATCTGAAGCAGCACTGGCTTTTGTCAACGGTGCTCCTGCAGTGAGCCGCTATGTGGCCTTCTTCCAGACATCTGAAGCATCTTTGGCGTGGCTCCAGCTTCTTGATCAGGCATTGGACCATCCTACCCTCAGCTTGCCACGCTTGATCAGCGGGTCCGTCAGATTGGCTGGGACTGTCTTCCCTCCGTACTGCGTTTGCCGAAGGCTCTTGATAGCCACCACTGCTGCAGGGATCTCTGCCTGGGCCTCCAAGGCACTCTTCAACTCGTCTTCCGTAGTGAGCTCATCGAGGTCGCGAATCACGAATACCTTGAATTGAGTTAACGCGCGAAGGCTGGCGCGGTCTCCTAGCACCGCTCCCATGTTCATCTTGAGCTTCTGCGTCAAGTCTTGGGCAGAGGCACGTAGCTCGAGGAGCAGTTCGCCTTTGGCCGTCCTCTTCACCCTCGCTACGTTCTCCCCGATGGGGGGGCACTTCACTGTACGGTAAGCCAGCTGAGGGGGTGATGACCAGCGCATCTGGCTTCCTCGGCGGTCTCTTCTTGCGCGGTCCGAGCGGTTGCTGCAATCTTGGTTGCGACTTCATTCCCGCTACAGTGGCTTGGGGCGGAGCCCTTGGTAGGCGCTTGGGTCCCGCAGCCTTCTGGAGGTCGGGTCGCTGGGCTCTCTTCGCAGACAGCACCGTGCGATCCTTTGGCTTAGGGATAACCTTACCGTTGCACGGTTCTTCGTGGCTGGTGGGAGCTTAGGGGTGGTCTGTTGACTAGCATCTGCTCTTGCCGTGCGTCCGACCTGCGATTTCTCCGACTCCGGCAGCCTAGTGCGCAGCTTTTATTGGAGCTCCTTCAATCTGGCGAATGAGTTCTTCATTTCATTTAGATTCGATACAGCGAACACATTTCGTAGGTCATGGCGCATGGATTTGCCCGTGCCACTTATCTGCAGGCTAACTACCGTTGTGTGCTCTCTGGCGGATTTGCCACCAAACAACTGCACGTTGAGCTGTCGACTCTCTCCCTTTAGGTTCAGGCTCTGGATGATGTCGTCGTCAAGCGTTAAGCGTTACGGACGATCCCTCATCGAGCAGCGCGTATGTGTCCACTTGCTTATTCCTCCCGTACAACGTCTCTGGCAAAATCCGGAATAGCAGGTGATCTCCATCCGGGTCAACGCAGCTAAGGTTTCGGTGTGGCGATTCCTGGCCATCCTCGGCTTGTCCTGCTTCTAGCGTTGCAGTCGTTGATGTAAAGGGATTACGTCGGCGATGACTGGTGTCCCTTTGTAGCTCCTGATCTCGAGTGCTCGTACGCTCCTTCAAGCGGCCGCCGTTCGACTGAGGTAGCCTGGAATTCCCGATTTTATCGTGGAGCAGGTAGTGATGCCTTCTTTTGCACCCGTTGACACTGCATTTGGTGCCCTTCTTGCAGAACCGGGCCATGTGTCCACTCTCCAAGCACGCGAAGCAGATCCAATGCTTCCTTGCTAACTCGATTCTCGATGTCGGAAGTGCATGATGAAATTCCTCGCAGTCCTTGATCCCATGCTGCCCCTCACATATTGGACAACATTTGTGAGAGTCAGTATCCTTTCCATCTAGACGACTTGTGCTTGCGTGCAATAGCCTTTGCTTCGGATCATTACTTGCAGCATCCGTGACAATGCATATCAATTTAGCGAGCTCGTGTAGCCATTCGCTAATATGCACCACTGTTGGATATGGTTCTATCGTAGCCGCATGCTTCGCCCAGTCCAACCTCTTGCTTATAGGCAACATAGCTATCAGCTCCTTCATTAGGGTTTTTTTTTTAATTCGTTTATTAAACCCTTAAGCTAAACTATTTACAATATAACATTATAACATTAAGGAGGGCAAATCCAGGACTCTCCGTGGTATGGCCGCGAAGCATTGCTTCGCGAGGACGATCAGGATTTGCTCACTCGTGGACCCTCCTGGCTCTCTCGGCTCTTCTGAGCTCGGTGGTTATCGCTGCGGCAAAGCTGTTGACCGCTTGCCATTCCGCCTCCCCCTTCAGCATGAATGGGACTAGGTTGTCCGCATTCAGTCTGCCGCCAAGTACGGTTTCCAGAGAGCTCCGTTCCCTAGCGTATTTAACGCACGAGAAGAGAACGTGCTCAGCTGTTTCGCTCCGTCCACCTCCGCACCATGGACAGTCATCCGCCTCCTCGTGTCCAAAGCGCTTCAGGTAGCTGCGAAAGCAACCGTGCCCGCTGATCAGCTGCGTTAGGTGGAACGTTATATCGCCATGCTTCCGTTCTAGCCCGGCTTGAGGTTGGGTATCAGCTGCTGCGCCCAGCGACCCTTAGGTTCGTTGTTCCACCTGTGCTGCTATGTCTCCAGGGTGTGCTGCCTTGCTTCAGCCCGTATTGCTTTCTTGACGCCGGGGGAGAGTCCTTGACCGTGGGTTTGGTTGAAGAACACTTCGTTTTCGTGCGCTAACAGGTCCAGAGGCGGTATCCCTGCGATCACCAATGCCGCCGCGTTGGACACTGTTCTGAAGGCGCAGCAGACACGTAGTGCCGACAGTCTGTGGGTAGCATTTAGGCCCTGGGCGTAGCTTTCGGTTCCAAGCGCTTTTGCCCACACCGGGCCGGCATATAGCATGGTCGCTCGGGTGACGCTCGTCAGCAGCCTTCTGCTCGCCTGTTTTGGGCCTCGGGAGTTCAACATTATGTTTGATAGCGCCCGATTTACTCCTGCTGCTTTCGAGCTAGCGTAGGCAAGGTGTTCTTGGAACGAAAGCCTGGTGTCTATCATGACTCCCAGGTACTTGATTGCCCGAGAGGAGGACACCTTGGTACAGCCTACTTCGACAGTGGCCGTCTCCACCGCCTTCCGCTAATCAGGACAGCCTCAGTCTTCTCCGGCGCCAGCTCTAGCCCCATTGAACTGAGCCAATGTTCAATGGCCCTGATGTTTTGGTTGCAGCTTTCTTCGGCCTTGCCGGGATACTTGTCAACAACGAGCAAGGCCACGTCGTCCGCGAAGCCTACGATCTCGCTCCTCCCGACCAGCGGTAGGCGAAGTATCCCGTCGTACATGGTGTTCCACAGAAGCGGGCCGAGGACCGAGCCTTGCGGGACTCCACCGGTGACCTGGTGCCTGAAGACTCCTTCCGACGACTCACACAGTAGGACCCGATCAGAAAAATAGCTGCGGATGATCCTGACTAGGTAGGCTGGGACGCTGAAGCCAATTAGTGCCTCTAGGATCCGGTCCCATCTCGCTGTGTTGAAGGCGTTCCTGATGTCTAGTGTGACCATGAGGCAGTACTCTTTGCTACCACCCTTTCATCTGGTGCCTGGGCCGCTACTTTCGACCACTCTGTTAACCGCGTCGACGGTGGACCGCGCTTTCCTGAATCCAAACTGGGACCTTGAGAGGTCACCCGCGTCGGCGATATCCCTCTCTAGCCGAGTGCACACCAGTTTCTCCAGGAGCTTGCCAGTTCCATCGATGAGGCATATTGGCCGGAACGATGAAGGCTCCTCGGGTGGTTTCCCTGGTTTTGGGAGGAGCAGCAGCTTTTGAATTTTCCAGCAGCTCGGGAAAACTCCTTCCGTCAGGCTCTTGGCGAATGCCTTCGCAAACGAGTCTGGCTGGAGGTAGAGAGCAAGCCGAGCGCCCTGATTGGGATGCCGTCGGGCACGGGGCCTTGCCGTCCTTCAGCAGTTTTGCCAGCTCCAGGATCTCATCACTGCTGACCGTGGCGTCGGATTCGACGTGGTCCCTGTGGCTGGGTCGGATGGACGTAACCCATCCATCACAGGGAACAGATATTCCGCTACACTGCGGAGCATCGCTGGGTCTAGTAGCTTGAGAGTCCTTGTGTACGCCTTCTTGACCACCACCTTGTAGGCACTTCCCCATGAGTCGCTGTCGGCAGAATCGCTTAGGTCGAGGAAGCATTTGCGCTTGCTCTCCCTTATGGCTATCTTAAGGGTTTTTCTGCGGGCTCTGTACTCGGATTGGCGTTCGGCAAAGGACTCCGCACCTCTCGCGCGTTGGTAGCGACGTCTGAGGCACTCTCGACGAGCCGTCTCTGTCTCCTGGTTCCACCAGTAGACAGGGGCTCTTTGTCGGCTATGCGTCCTGCTCGTTTGCATGTTGGCGTCGCACGCGGCCTTCAGCCGCCACATCAGCTCTACTGGCGTCAGCTCGTGTCCTTGT
This sequence comes from Drosophila simulans, assembly GCF_016746395.2. Taxonomy (NCBI): domain Eukaryota; kingdom Metazoa; phylum Arthropoda; class Insecta; order Diptera; family Drosophilidae; genus Drosophila; species Drosophila simulans. The sequence goes on from NC_052521.2 coordinate 7,372, forward strand.
CTGCTCGCCGTGGGTAGGAACTGCTCTCGAAACACCTGCGTGTCCAGAGTGTCCGTCTTGTATTTAATCCTGGCCTGGGCTGGTGTCTGTGCTTGGGGCGAGGGAGGGCATCCCAGGTCGCAGAAGATGGCCAAGTGGTCACTGCCCGTGTAATCCAGCTGAGTCTCCACCTCGTTAGCCTGTACGACGAGCCACTAGTGAAGGGCACTCAGCGGCTTTGTGTCCCGCGGTCCCACATCTGAAGCAGCACTGGCTTTTGTCAACGGTGCTCCTGCAGTGAGCCGCTATGTGGCCTTCTTCCAGACATCTGAAGCATCTTTGGCGTGGCTCCAGCTTCTTGATCAGGCATTGGGACCATCCTACCCTCAGCTTGCCACGCTTGATCAGCGGGTCCGTCAGATTGGCTGGGACTGTCTTCCCTCCGTACTGCGTTTGCCGAAGGCTCTTGATAGCCACCACTGCTGCAGGGATCTCTGCCTGGGCCTCCAAGGCACTCTTCAACTTGTCTTCCGTAGTGAGCTCATCGAGGTCGCGAATCACGAATACCTTGAATTGAGTTAACGCGCGAAGGCTGGCGCGGTCTCCTAGCACCGCTCCCATGTTCATCTTGAGCTTCTGCGTCAAGTCTTGGGCAGAGGCACGTAGCTCGAGGAGCAGTTCGCCTTTGGCCGTCCTCTTCACCCTCGCTACGTTCTCCCCGATGGGGGGGCACTTCACTGTACGGTAAGCCAGCTGAGGGGGTGATGACCAGCGCATCTGGCTTCCTCGGCGGTCTCTTCTTGCGCGGTCCGAGCGGTTGCTGCAATCTTGGTTGCGACTTTATTCCCGCTACAGTGGCTTGGGGCGGAGCCCTTGGTAGGCGCTTGGGTCCCGCAGCCTTCTGGAGATCGGGTCGCTGGGCTCTCTTCGCAGACAGCACCGTGCGATCCTTTGGCTTAGGGATAACCTTACCGTTGCACGGTTCTTCGTGGCTGGTGGGAGCTTAGGGGTGGTCTGTTGACTAGCATCTGCTCTTGCCGTGCGTCCGACCTGCGATTTCTCCGACTCCGGCAGCCTAGTGCGCAGCTTTTATTGGAGCTCCTTCAATCTGGCGAATGAGTTCTTCATTTCATTTAGATTCGATACAGCGAACACATTTCGTAGGTCATGGCGCATGGATTTGCCCGTGCCACTTATCTGCAGGCTAACTACCGTTGTGTGCTCTCTGGCGGATTTGCCACCAAACAACTGCACGTTGAGCTGTCGACTCTCTCCCTTTAGGTTCAGGCTCTGGATGATGTCGTCGTCAAGCGTTAAGCGTTACGGACGATCCCTCATCGAGCAGCGCGTATGTGTCCACTTGCTTATTCCTCCCGTACAACGTCTCTGGCAAAATCCGGAATAGCAGGTGATCTCCATCCGGGTCAACGCAGCTAAGGTTTCGGTGTGGCGATTCCTGGCCATCCTCGGCTTGTCCTGCTTCTAGCGTTGCAGTCGTTGATGTAAAGGGATTACGTCGGCGATGACTGGTGTCCCTTTGTAGCTCCTGATCTCGAGTGCTCGTACGCTCCTTCAAGCGGCCGCCGTTCGACTGAGGTAGCCTGGAATTCCCGATTTTATCGTGGAGCAGGTAGTGATGCCTTCTTTTGCACCCGTTGACACTGCATTTGGTGCCCTTCTTGCAGAACCGGGCCATGTGTCCACTCTCCAAGCACGCGAAGCAGATCCAATGCTTCCTTGCTAACTCGATTCTCGATGTCGGAAGTGCATGATGAAATTCCTCGCAGTCCTTGATCCCATGCTGCCCCTCACATATTGGACAACATTTGTGAGAGTCAGTATCCTTTCCATCTAGACGACTTGTGCTTGCGTGCAATAGCCTTTGCTTCGGATCATTACTTGCAGCATCCGTGACAATGCATATCAATTTAGCGAGCTCGTGTAGCCATTCGCTAATATGCACACTGTTGGATATGGTTCTATCGTAGCCGCATGCTTCGCCCAGTCCAACCTCTTGCTTATAGGCAACATAGCTATCAGCTCCTTATTAGGGTTTTTTTTTTTAATTCGTTTATTAACCCTTAAGCTAAACTATTTACAATATAACATTATAACATTAAGGAGGGCAATCCAGGACTCTCCGTGGTATGGCCGCGAAGCATTGCTTCGCGAGGACGATCAGGATTTGCTCACTCGTGGACCCTCCTGGCTCTCTCGGCTCTTCTGAGCTCGGTGGTTATCGCTGCGGCAAAGCTGTTGACCGCTTGCCATTCCGCCTCCCCTTCAGCATGAATGGGACTAGGTTGTCCGCATTCAGTCTGCCGCAAGTACGGTTTCCAGAGAGCTCCGTTCCTAGCGTATTTAACGCACGAGAAGAGAACGTGCTCAGCTGTTTCGCTCCGTCACCTCCGCACCATGACAGTCATCCGCCTCCTCGTGTCCAAGCGCTTCAGGTAGCTGCGAAAGCAACCGTGCCCGCTGATCAGCTGCGTTAGGTGGAACGTTATATCGCCATGCTTCCGTTCTAGCCGGCTTGAGGTTGGGTATCAGCTGCTGCGCCAGCGACCTTAGGTTCGTTGTTCCACCTGTGCTGCTATGTCTCCAGGGTGTGCTGCCTTGCTTCAGCCCGTATTGCTTTCTTGACGCCGGGGAGAGTCCTTGACGTGGGTTTGGTTGAAGAACACTTCGTTTTCGTGCGCTAACAGGTCCAGAGGCGGTATCCCTGCGATCACCAATGCCGCCGCGTTGGACACTGTTCTGAAGGCGCAGCAGACACGTAGTGCCGACAGTCTGTGGGTAGCATTTAGGCCCTGGGCGTAGCTTTCGGTTCCAAGCGCTTTTGCCCACACCAGGGCGGCATATAGCATGGTCGCTCGGGTGACGCTCATCAGCAGCCTTCTGCTCGCCTGTTTTGGGCCTCTGGTGTTCAACATTATGGTTGATAGCGCCCGATGTACTCCTGTTGCTTTCGAGCTAGCATAGGCTAGGTGTTCTCGGAACGAAAGCCTGGTGTCTATCATGACTCCCAGGTACTTAATTGCCCGAGTGGAGGACACCGTGGTACGGCCTACTTCGACAGTGGCCGTCTCCACCGCCTTCCTTGAGCTAATCAGGACAGCCTCAGTCTTCTCAGGCGCCAGCTCTAGCCCCATTGAACTGAGCCAATGTTCAATGGCCCTGATGTTTTGGTTACACCTTTCTTCGGCCTTGCCGGGATACTTGTCAACAACGAGCAAGGCCACGTCGTCCGTGAAGCCTACGATCTCGCTCCTCCCGACCAGCGGTAGGCGAAGTATCCGTCGTACATGGTGTTCCACAGAAGCGGGCCGAGGACCGAGCCTTGCGGGACTCCACCGGTGACCTGGTGCCTGAAGACTCCTTCCGACGACTCACACAGTAGGACCGATCAGAAAAATAGCTGCGGATGATCCTGACTAGGTAGGCTGGGACGCTGAAGCCAATTAGTGCTCTAGGATCCGGTCCATCTCGCTGTGTTGAAGGCGTTCCTGATGTCTAGTGTGACCATGAGGCAGTACTCTTTGCTACACCTTTCATCTGGTGCCTGGGCCGCTACTTCGACCACTCTGTTAACCGCGTCGACGGTGGACCGCGCTTTCCTGAATCCAAACTGGGACCTTGAGAGGTCACCCGCGTCGGCGATATCCCTCTCTAGCCGAGTGCACACCAGTTTCTCCAGGAGCTTGCCAGTTCCATCGATGAGGCATATTGGCCGGAACGATGAAGGCTCTCGGGTGGTTTCCCTGGTTTTGGGAGGAGCAGCAGCTTTTGAATTTTCCAGCAGCTCGGGAAACTCCTTCCGTCAGGCTCTTGGCGAATGCCTTCGCAAACGAGTCTGGCTGGAGGTAGAGAGCAAGCCGAAGCGCCCTGATTGGGATGCCGTCGGGCACGGGGGCCTTGCCGTCCTTCAGCAGTTTTGCAGCTCCAGGATCTCATCACTGCTGACCGTGGCGTCGGATTCGACGTGGTCCCTGTGGCTGGGTCGGATGGACGTAACCCATCCATCACAGGGAACAGATATTCCGCTACACTGCGGAGCATCGCTGGGTCTGTAGCTTGAGAGTCCTTGTGTACGCCTTCTTGACCACCACCTTGTAGGCACTTCCCATGAGTCGCTGTCGGCAGAATCGCTTAGGTCGAGGAAGCATTTGCGCTTGCTCTCCTTATGGCTATCTTAAGGGTTTTTCTGCGGGCTCTGTACTCGGATTGGCGTTCGGCAAAGGACTCCGCACCTCTCGCGCGTTGGTAGCGACGTCTGAGGCACTCTCGACGAGCCGTCTCTGTCTCCTGGTTCACCAGTAGACAGGGGCTCTTTGTCGGCTATGCGTCAGATCCAATGCTTCCTTGCTAACTCGATTCTCGATGTCGGAAGTGCATGATGAAATTCCTCGCAGTCCTTGATCCCATGCTGCCCCTCACATATTGGACAACATTTGTGAGAGTCAGTATCCTTTCCATCTAGACGACTTGTGCTTGCGTGCAATAGCCTTTGCTTCGGATCATTACTTGCAGCATCCGTGACAATGCATATCAATTTAGCGAGCTCGTGTAGCCATTCGCTAATATGCACCACTGTTGGATATGGTTCTATCGTAGCCGCATGCTTCGCCCAGTCCAACCTCTTGCTTATAGGCAACATAGCTATCAGCTCCTTCATTAGGGTTTTTTTTTTAATTCGTTTATTAAACCCTTAAGCTAAACTATTTACAATATAACATTATAACATTAAGGAGGGCAAATCCAGGACTCTCCGTGGTATGGCCGCGAAGCATTGCTTCGCGAGGACGATCAGGATTTGCTCACTCGTGGACCCTCCTGGCTCTCTCGGCTCTTCTGAGCTCGGTGGTTATCGCTGCGGCAAAGCTGTTGACCGCTTGCCATTCCGCCTCCCCCTTCAGCATGAATGGGACTAGGTTGTCCGCATTCAGTCTGCCGCCAAGTACGGTTTCCAGAGAGCTCCGTTCCCTAGCGTATTTAACGCACGAGAAGAGAACGTGCTCAGCTGTTTCGCTCCGTCCACCTCCGCACCATGGACAGTCATCCGCCTCCTCGTGTCCAAAGCGCTTCAGGTAGCTGCGAAAGCAACCGTGCCCGCTGATCAGCTGCGTTAGGTGGAACGTTATATCGCCATGCTTCCGTTCTAGCCACGGCTTGAGGTTGGGTATCAGCTGCTGCGCCCAGCGACCCTTAGGTTCGTTGTTCCACCTGTGCTGCTATGTCTCCAGGGTGTGCTGCCTTGCTTCAGCCCGTATTGCTTTCTTGACGCCGGGGGAGAGTCCTTGACCGTGGGTTTGGTTGAAGAACACTTCGTTTTCGTGCGCTAACAGGTCCAGAGGCGGTATCCCTGCGATCACCAATGCCGCCGCGTTGGACACTGTTCTGAAGGCGCAGCAGACACGTAGTGCCGACAGTCTGTGGGTAGCATTTAGGCCCTGGGCGTAGCTTTCGGTTCCAAGCGCTTTTGCCCACACCGGGCCGGCATATAGCATGGTCGCTCGGGTGACGCTCGTCAGCAGCCTTCTGCTCGCCTGTTTTGGGCCTCGGGAGTTCAACATTATGTTTGATAGCGCCCGATTTACTCCTGCTGCTTTCGAGCTAGCGTAGGCAAGGTGTTCTTGGAACGAAAGCCTGGTGTCTATCATGACTCCCAGGTACTTGATTGCCCGAGAGGAGGACACCTTGGTACAGCCTACTTCGACAGTGGCCGTCTCCACCGCCTTCCGCTAATCAGGACAGCCTCAGTCTTCTCCGGCGCCAGCTCTAGCCCCATTGAACTGAGCCAATGTTCAATGGCCCTGATGTTTTGGTTGCAGCTTTCTTCGGCCTTGCCGGGATACTTGTCAACAACGAGCAAGGCCACGTCGTCCGCGAAGCCTACGATCTCGCTCCTCCCGACCAGCGGTAGGCGAAGTATCCCGTCGTACATGGTGTTCCACAGAAGCGGGCCGAGGACCGAGCCTTGCGGGACTCCACCGGTGACCTGGTGCCTGAAGACTCCTTCCGACGACTCACACAGTAGGACCCGATCAGAAAAATAGCTGCGGATGATCCTGACTAGGTAGGCTGGGACGCTGAAGCCAATTAGTGCCTCTAGGATCCGGTCCCATCTCGCTGTGTTGAAGGCGTTCCTGATGTCTAGTGTGACCATGAGGCAGTACTCTTTGCTACCACCCTTTCATCTGGTGCCTGGGCCGCTACTTCGACCACTCTGTTAACCGCGTCGACGGTGGACCGCGCTTTCCTGAATCCAAACTGGGACCTTGAGAGGTCACCCGCGTCGGCGATATCCCTCTCTAGCCGAGTGCACACCAGTTTCTCCAGGAGCTTGCCAGTTCCATCGATGAGGCATATTGGCCGGAACGATGAAGGCTCCTCGGGTGGTTTCCCTGGTTTTGGGAGGAGCAGCAGCTTTTGAATTTTCCAGCAGCTCGGGAAAACTCCTTCCGTCAGGCTCTTGGCGAATGCCTTCGCAAACGAGTCTGGCTGGAGGTAGAGAGCAAGCCGAAGCGCCCTGATTGGGATGCCGTCGGGCACGGGGCCTTGCCGTCCTTCAGCAGTTTTGCCAGCTCCAGGATCTCATCACTGCTGACCGTGGCGTCGGATTCGACGTGGTCCCCTGTGGCTGGGTCGGATGGACGTAACCCATCCATCACAGGGAACAGATATTCCGCTACACTGCGGAGCATCGCTGGGTCTAGTAGCTTGAGAGTCCTTGTGTACGCCTTCTTGACCACCACCTTGTAGGCACTTCCCCATGAGTCGCTGTCGGCAGAATCGCTTAGGTCGAGGAAGCATTTGCGCTTGCTCTCCCTTATGGCTATCTTAAGGGTTTTTCTGCGGGCTCTGTACTCGGATTGGCGTTCGGCAAAGGACTCCGCACCTCTCGCGCGTTGGTAGCGACGTCTGAGGCACTCTCGACGAGCCGTCTCTGTCTCCTGGTTCCACCAGTAGACAGGGGCTCTTTGTCGGCTATGCGTCCTGCTCGTTTGCATGTTGGCGTCGCACGCGGCCTTCAGCCGCCACATCAGCTCTACTGGCGTCAGCTCGTGTCCTTGTCTGCTCGCCGTGGGTAGGAACTGCTCTCGAAACACCTGCGTGTCCAGAGTGTCCGTCTTGTATTTAATCCTGGCCTGGGCTGGTGTCTGTGCTTGGGGCGAGGGAGGGCATCCCAGGTCGCAGAAGATGGCCAAGTGGTCACTGCCCGTGTAATCCCAGCTGAGTCTCCACCTCGTTAGCCTGTACGACGAGCCACTAGTGAAGGGCACTCAGCGGCTTTGTGTCCCGCGGTCCCACATCTGAAGCAGCACTGGCTTTTGTCAACGGTGCTCCTGCAGTGAGCCGCTATGTGGCCTTCTTCCAGACATCTGAAGCATCTTTGGCGTGGCTCCAGCTTCTTGATCAGGCATTGGGACCATCCTACCCTCAGCTTGCCACGCTTGATCAGCGGGTCCGTCAGATTGGCTGGGACTGTCTTCCCTCCGTACTGCGTTTGCCGAAGGCTCTTGATAGCCACCACTGCTGCAGGGATCTCTGCCTGGGCCTCCAAGGCACTCTTCAACTCGTCTTCCGTAGTGAGCTCATCGAGGTCGCGAATCACGAATACCTTGAATTGAGTTAACGCGCGAAGGCTGGCGCGGTCTCCTAGCACCGCTCCCATGTTCATCTTGAGCTTCTGCGTCAAGTCTTGGGCAGAGGCACGTAGCTCGAGGAGCAGTTCGCCTTTGGCCGTCCTCTTCACCCTCGCTACGTTCTCCCCGATGGGGGGGCACTTCACTGTACGGTAAGCCAGCTGAGGGGGTGATGACCAGCGCATCTGGCTTCCTCGGCGGTCTCTTCTTGCGCGGTCCGAGCGGTTGCTGCAATCTTGGTTGCGACTTCATTCCCGCTACAGTGGCTTGGGGCGGAGCCCTTGGTAGGCGCTTGGGTCCCGCAGCCTTCTGGAGGTCGGGTCGCTGGGCTCTCTTCGCAGACAGCACCGTGCGATCCTTTGGCTTAGGGATAACCTTACCGTTGCACGGTTCTTCGTGGCTGGTGGGAGCTTAGGGGTGGTCTGTTGACTAGCATCTGCTCTTGCCGTGCGTCCGACCTGCGATTTCTCCGACTCCGGCAGCCTAGTGCGCAGCTTTTATTGGAGCTCCTTCAATCTGGCGAATGAGTTCTTCATTTCATTTAGATTCGATACAGCGAACACATTTCGTAGGTCATGGCGCATGGATTTGCCCGTGCCACTTATCTGCAGGCTAACTACCGTTGTGTGCTCTCTGGCGGATTTGCCACCAAACAACTGCACGTTGAGCTGTCGACTCTCTCCCTTTAGGTTCAGGCTCTGGATGATGTCGTCGTCAAGCGTTAAGCGTTACGGACGATCCCTCATCGAGCAGCGCGTATGTGTCCACTTGCTTATTCCTCCCGTACAACGTCTCTGGCAAAATCCGGAATAGCAGGTGATCTCCATCCGGGTCAACGCAGCTAAGGTTTCGGTGTGGCGATTCCTGGCCATCCTCGGCTTGTCCTGCTTCTAGCGTTGCAGTCGTTGATGTAAAGGGATTACGTCGGCGATGACTGGTGTCCCTTTGTAGCTCCTGATCTCGAGTGCTCGTACGCTCCTTCAAGCGGCCGCCGTTCGACTGAGGTAGCCTGGAATTCCCGATTTTATCGTGGAGCAGGTAGTGATGCCTTCTTTTGCACCCGTTGACACTGCATTTGGTGCCCTTCTTGCAGAACCGGGCCATGTGTCCACTCTCCAAGCACGCGAAGCAGATCCAATGCTTCCTTGCTAACTCGATTCTCGATGTCGGAAGTGCATGATGAAATTCCTCGCAGTCCTTGATCCCATGCTGCCCCTCACATATTGGACAACATTTGTGAGAGTCAGTATCCTTTCCATCTAGACGACTTGTGCTTGCGTGAAATAGCCTTTGCTTCGGATCATTACTTGCAGCATCCGTGACAATGCATATCAATTTAGCGAGCTCGTGTAGCCATTCGCTAATATGCACCACTGTTGGATATGGTTCTATCGTAGCCGCATGCTTCGCCCAGTCCAACCTCTTGCTTATAGGCAACATAGCTATCAGCTCCTTCATTAGGGTTTTTTTTTTTAATTCGTTTATTAAACCCTTAAGCTAAACTATTTACAATATAACATTATAACATTAAGGAGGGCAAATCCAGGACTCTCCGTGGTATGGCCGCGAAGCATTGCTTCGCGAGGACGATCAGGATTTGCTCACTCGTGGACCCTCCTGGCTCTCTCGGCTCTTCTGAGCTCGGTGGTTATCGCTGCGGCAAAGCTGTTGACCGCTTGCCATTCCGCCTCCCCCTTCAGCATGAATGGGACTAGGTTGTCCGCATTCAGTCTGCCGCCAAGTACGGTTTCCAGAGAGCTCCGTTCCCTAGCGTATTTAACGCACGAGAAGAGAACGTGCTCAGCTGTTTCGCTCCGTCCACCTCCTTAGGTTCGTTGTTCCACCTGTGCTGCTATGTCTCCAGGGTGTGCTGCCTTGCTTCAGCCCGTATTGCTTTCTTGACGCCGGGGGAGAGTCCTTGACCGTGGGTTTGGTTGAAGAACACTTCGTTTTCGTGCGCTAACAGGTCCAGAGGCGGTATCCCTGCGATCACCAATGCCGCCGCGTTGGACACTGTTCTGAAGGCGCAGCAGACACGTAGTGCCGACAGTCTGTGGGTAGCATTTAGGCCCTGGGCGTAGCTTTCGGTTCCAAGCGCTTTTGCCCACACCGGGCCGGCATATAGCATGGTCGCTCGGGTGACGCTCGTCAGCAGCCTTCTGCTCGCCTGTTTTGGGCCTCGGGAGTTCAACATTATGTTTGATAGCGCCCGATTTACTCCTGCTGCTTTCGAGCTAGCGTAGGCAAGGTGTTCTTGGAACGAAAGCCTGGTGTCTATCATGACTCCCAGGTACTTGATTGCCCGAGAGGAGGACACCTTGGTACAGCCTACTTCGACAGTGGCCGTCTCCACCGCCTTCCGCTAATCAGGACAGCCTCAGTCTTCTCCGGCGCCAGCTCTAGCCCCATTGAACTGAGCCAATGTTCAATGGCCCTGATGTTTTGGTTGCAGCTTTCTTCGGCCTTGCCGGGATACTTGTCAACAACGAGCAAGGCCACGTCGTCCGCGAAGCCTACGATCTCGCTCCTCCCGACCAGCGGTAGGCGAAGTATCCCGTCGTACATGGTGTTCCACAGAAGCGGGCCGAGGACCGAGCCTTGCGGGACTCCACCGGTGACCTGGCGCCTGAAGACTCCTTCCGACGACTCACACAGTAGGACCCGATCAGAAAAATAGCTGCGGATGATCCTGACTAGGTAGGCTGGGACGCTGAAGCCAATTAGTGCCTCTAGGATCCGGTCCCATCTCGCTGTGTTGAAGGCGTTCCTGATGTCTAGTGTGACCATGAGGCAGTACTCTTTGCTACCACCCTTTCATCTGGTGCCTGGGCCGCTACTTCGACCACTCTGTTAACCGCGTCGACGGTGGACCGCGCTTTCCTGAATCCAAACTGGGACCTTGAGAGGTCACCCGCGTCGGCGATATCCCTCTCTAGCCGAGTGCACACCAGTTTCTCCAGGAGCTTGCCAGTTCCATCGATGAGGCATATTGGCCGGAACGATGAAGGCTCCTCGGGTGGTTTCCCTGGTTTTGGGAGGAGCAGCAGCTTTTGAATTTTCCAGCAGCTCGGGAAAACTCCTTCCGTCAGGCTCTTGGCGAATGCCTTCGCAAACGAGTCTGGCTGGAGGTAGAGAGCAAGCCGAAGCGCCCTGATTGGGATGCCGTCGGGCACGGGGGCCTTGCCGTCCTTCAGCAGTTTTGCCAGCTCCAGGATCTCATCACTGCTGACCGTGGCGTCGGATTCGACGTGGTCCCCTGTGGCTGGGTCGGATGGACGTAACCCATCCATCACAGGGAACAGATATTCCGCTACACTGCGGAGCATCGCTGGGTCTAGTAGCTTGAGAGTCCTTGTGTACGCCTTCTTGACCACCACCTTGTAGGCACTTCCCCATGAGTCGCTGTCGGCAGAATCGCTTAGGTCGAGGAAGCATTTGCGCTTGCTCTCCCTTATGGCTATCTTAAGGGTTTTTCTGCGGGCTCTGTACTCGGATTGGCGTTCGGCAAAGGACTCCGCACCTCTCGCGCGTTGGTAGCGACGTCTGAGGCACTCTCGACGAGCCGTCTCTGTCTCCTGGTTCCACCAGTAGACAGGGGCTCTTTGTCGGCTATGCGTCCTGCTCGTTTGCATGTTGGCGTCGCACGCGGCCTTCAGCCGCCACATCAGCTCTACTGGCGTCAGCTCGTGTCCTTGTCTGCTCGCCGTGGGTAGGAACTGCTCTCGAAACACCTGCGTGTCCAGAGTGTCCGTCTTGTATTTAATCCTGGCCTGGGCTGGTGTCTGTGCTTGGGGCGAGGGAGGGCATCCCAGGTCGCAGAAGATGGCCAAGTGGTCACTGCCCGTGTAATCCCAGCTGAGTCTCCACCTCGTTAGCCTGTACGACGAGCCACTAGTGAAGGGCACTCAGCGGCTTTGTGTCCCGCGGTCCCACATCTGAAGCAGCACTGGCTTTTGTCAACGGTGCTCCTGCAGTGAGCCGCTATGTGGCCTTCTTCCAGACATCTGAAGCATCTTTGGCGTGGCTCCAGCTTCTTGATCAGGCATTGGGACCATCCTACCCTCAGCTTGCCACGCTTGATCAGCGGGTCCGTCAGATTGGCTGGGACTGTCTTCCCTCCGTACTGCGTTTGCCGAAGGCTCTTGATAGCCACCACTGCTGCAGGGATCTCTGCCTGGGCCTCCAAGGCACTCTTCAACTCGTCTTCCGTAGTGAGCTCATCGAGGTCGCGAATCACGAATACCTTGAATTGAGTTAACGCGCGAAGGCTGGCGCGGTCTCCTAGCACCGCTCCCATGTTCATCTTGAGCTTCTGCGTCAAGTCTTGGGCAGAGGCACGTAGCTCGAGGAGCAGTTCGCCTTTGGCCGTCCTCTTCACCCTCGCTACGTTCTCCCCGATGGGGGGGCACTTCACTGTACGGTAAGCCAGCTGAGGGGGTGATGACCAGCGCATCTGGCTTCCTCGGCGGTCTCTTCTTGCGCGGTCCGAGCGGTTGCTGCAATCTTGGTTGCGACTTCATTCCCGCTACAGTGGCTTGGGGCGGAGCCCTTGGTAGGCGCTTGGGTCCCGCAGCCTTCTGGAGATCGGGTCGCTGGGCTCTCTTCGCAGACAGCACCGTGCGATCCTTTGGCTTAGGGATAACCTTACCGTTGCACGGTTCTTCGTGGCTGGTGGGAGCTTAGGGGTGGTCTGTTGACTAGCATCTGCTCTTGCCGTGCGTCCGACCTGCGATTTCTCCGACTCCGGCAGCCTAGTGCGCAGCTTTTATTGGAGCTCCTTCAATCTGGCGAATGAGTTCTTCATTTCATTTAGATTCGATACAGCGAACACATTTCGTAGGTCATGGCGCATGGATTTGCCCGTGCCACTTATCTGCAGGCTAACTACCGTTGTGTGCTCTCTGGCGGATTTGCCACCAAACAACTGCACGTTGAGCTGTCGACTCTCTCCCTTTAGGTTCAGGCTCTGGATGATGTCGTCGTCAAGCGTTAAGCGTTACGGACGATCCCTCATCGAGCAGCGCGTATGTGTCCACTTGCTTATTCCTCCCGTACAACGTCTCTGGCAAAATCCGGAATAGCAGGTGATCTCCATCCGGGTCAACGCAGCTAAGGTTTCGGTGTGGCGATTCCTGGCCATCCTCGGCTTGTCCTGCTTCTAGCGTTGCAGTCGTTGATGTAAAGGGATTACGTCGGCGATGACTGGTGTCCCTTTGTAGCTCCTGATCTCGAGTGCTCGTACGCTCCTTCAAGCGGCCGCCGTTCGACTGAGGTAGCCTGGAATTCCCGATTTTATCGTGGAGCAGGTAGTGATGCCTTCTTTTGCACCCGTTGACACTGCATTTGGTGCCCTTCTTGCAGAACCGGGCCATGTGTCCACTCTCCAAGCACGCGAAGCAGATCCAATGCTTCCTTGCTAACTCGATTCTCGATGTCGGAAGTGCATGATGAAATTCCTCGCAGTCCTTGATCCCATGCTGCCCCTCACATATTGGACAACATTTGTGAGAGTCAGTATCCTTTCCATCTAGACGACTTGTGCTTGCGTGCAATAGCCTTTGCTTCGGATCATTACTTGCAGCATCCGTGACAATGCATATCAATTTAGCGAGCTCGTGTAGCCATTCGCTAATATGCACCACTGTTGGATATGGTTCTATCGTAGCCGCATGCTTCGCCCAGTCCAACCTCTTGCTTATAGGCAACATAGCTATCAGCTCCTTCATTAGGGTTTTTTTTTTAATTCGTTTATTAAACCCTTAAGCTAAACTATTTACAATATAACATTATAACATTAAGGAGGGCAAATCCAGGACTCTCCGTGGTATGGCCGCGAAGCATTGCTTCGCGAGGACGATCAGGATTTGCTCACTCGTGGACCCTCCTGGCTCTCTCGGCTCTTCTGAGCTCGGTGGTTATCGCTGCGGCAAAGCTGTTGACCGCTTGCCATTCCGCCTCCCCCTTCAGCATGAATGGGACTAGGTTGTCCGCATTCAGTCTGCCGCCAAGTACGGTTTCCAGAGAGCTCCGTTCCCTAGCGTATTTAACGCACGAGAAGAGAACGTGCTCAGCTGTTTCGCTCCGTCCACCTCCGCACCATGGACAGTCATCCGCCTCCTCGTGTCCAAAGCGCTTCAGGTAGCTGCGAAAGCAACCGTGCCCGCTGATCAGCTGCGTTAGGTGGAACGTTATATCGCCATGCTTCCGTTCTAGCCACGGCTTGAGGTTGGGTATCAGCTGCTGCGCCCAGCGACCCTTAGGTTCGTTGTTCCACCTGTGCTGCTATGTCTCCAGGGTGTGCTGCCTTGCTTCAGCCCGTATTGCTTTCTTGACGCCGGGGGAGAGTCCTTGACCGTGGGTTTGGTTGAAGAACACTTCGTTTTCGTGCGCTAACAGGTCCAGAGGCGGTATCCCTGCGATCACCAATGCCGCCGCGTTGGACACTGTTCTGAAGGCGCAGCAGACACGTAGTGCCGACAGTCTGTGGGTAGCATTTAGGCCCTGGGCGTAGCTTTCGGTTCCAAGCGCTTTTGCCCACACCGGGCCGGCATATAGCATGGTCGCTCGGGTGACGCTCGTCAGCAGCCTTCTGCTCGCCTGTTTTGGGCCTCGGGAGTTCAACATTATGTTTGATAGCGCCCGATTTACTCCTGCTGCTTTCGAGCTAGCGTAGGCAAGGTGTTCTTGGAACGAAAGCCTGGTGTCTATCATGACTCCCAGGTACTTGATTGCCCGAGAGGAGGACACCTTGGTACAGCCTACTTCGACAGTGGCCGTCTCCACCGCCTTCCGCTAATCAGGACAGCCTCAGTCTTCTCCGGCGCCAGCTCTAGCCCCATTGAACTGAGCCAATGTTCAATGGCCCTGATGTTTTGGTTGCAGCTTTCTTCGGCCTTGCCGGGATACTTGTCAACAACGAGCAAGGCCACGTCGTCCGCGAAGCCTACGATCTCGCTCCTCCCGACCAGCGGTAGGCGAAGTATCCCGTCGTACATGGTGTTCCACAGAAGCGGGCCGAGGACCGAGCCTTGCGGGACTCCACCGGTGACCTGGTGCCTGAAGACTCCTTCCGACGACTCACACAGTAGGACCCGATCAGAAAAATAGCTGCGGATGATCCTGACTAGGTAGGCTGGGACGCTGAAGCCAATTAGTGCCTCTAGGATCCGGTCCCATCTCGCTGTGTTGAAGGCGTTCCTGATGTCTAGTGTGACCATGAGGCAGTACTCTTTGCTACCACCCTTTCATCTGGTGCCTGGGCCGCTACTTCGACCACTCTGTTAACCGCGTCGACGGTGGACCGCGCTTTCCTGAATCCAAACTGGGACCTTGAGAGGTCACCCGCGTCGGCGATATCCCTCTCTAGCCGAGTGCACACCAGTTTCTCCAGGAGCTTGCCAGTTCCATCGATGAGGCATATTGGCCGGAACGATGAAGGCTCCTCGGGTGGTTTCCCTGGTTTTGGGAGGAGCAGCAGCTTTTGAATTTTCCAGCAGCTCGGGAAAACTCCTTCCGTCAGGCTCTTGGCGAATGCCTTCGCAAACGAGTCTGGCTGGAGGTAGAGAGCAAGCCGAAGCGCCCTGATTGGGATGCCGTCGGGCACGGGGGCCTTGCCGTCCTTCAGCAGTTTTGCCAGCTCCAGGATCTCATCACTGCTGACCGTGGCGTCGGATTCGACGTGGTCCCCTGTGGCTGGGTCGGATGGACGTAACCCATCCATCACAGGGAACAGATATTCCGCTACACTGCGGAGCATCGCTGGGTCTAGTAGCTTGAGAGTCCTTGTGTACGCCTTCTTGACCACCACCTTGTAGGCACTTCCCCATGAGTCGCTGTCGGCAGAATCGCTTAGGTCGAGGAAGCATTTGCGCTTGCTCTCCCTTATGGCTATCTTAAGGGTTTTTCTGCGGGCTCTGTACTCGGATTGGCGTTCGGCAAAGGACTCCGCACCTCTCGCGCGTTGGTAGCGACGTCTGAGGCACTCTCGACGAGCCGTCTCTGTCTCCTGGTTCCACCAGTAGACAGGGGCTCTTTGTCGGCTATGCGTCCTGCTCGTTTGCATGTTGGCGTCGCACGCGGCCTTCAGCCGCCACATCAGCTCTACTGGCGTCAGCTCGTGTCCTTGTCTGCTCGCCGTGGGTAGGAACTGCTCTCGAAACACCTGCGTGTCCAGAGTGTCCGTCTTGTATTTAATCCTGGCCTGGGCTGGTGTCTGTGCTTGGGGCGAGGGAGGGCATCCCAGGTCGCAGAAGATGGCCAAGTGGTCACTGCCCGTGTAATCCCAGCTGAGTCTCCACCTCGTTAGCCTGTACGACGAGCCACTAGTGAAGGGCACTCAGCGGCTTTGTGTCCCGCGGTCCCACATCTGAAGCAGCACTGGCTTTTGTCAACGGTGCTCCTGCAGTGAGCCGCTATGTGGCCTTCTTCCAGACATCTGAAGCATCTTTGGCGTGGCTCCAGCTTCTTGATCAGGCATTGGGACCATCCTACCCTCAGCTTGCCACGCTTGATCAGCGGGTCCGTCAGATTGGCTGGGACTGTCTTCCCTCCGTACTGCGTTTGCCGAAGGCTCTTGATAGCCACCACTGCTGCAGGGATCTCTGCCTGGGCCTCCAAGGCACTCTTCAACTCGTCTTCCGTAGTGAGCTCATCGAGGTCGCGAATCACGAATACCTTGAATTGAGTTAACGCGCGAAGGCTGGCGCGGTCTCCTAGCACCGCTCCCATGTTCATCTTGAGCTTCTGCGTCAAGTCTTGGGCAGAGGCACGTAGCTCGAGGAGCAGTTCGCCTTTGGCCGTCCTCTTCACCCTCGCTACGTTCTCCCCGATGGGGGGCACTTCACTGTACGGTAAGCCAGCTGAGGGGGTGATGACCAGCGCATCTGGCTTCCTCGGCGGTCTCTTCTTGCGCGGTCCGAGCGGTTGCTGCAATCTTGGTTGCGACTTCATTCCCGCTACAGTGGCTTGGGGCGGAGCCCTTGGTAGGCGCTTGGGTCCCGCAGCCTTCTGGAGGTCGGGTCGCTGGGCTCTCTTCGCAGACAGCACCGTGCGATCCTTTGGCTTAGGGATAACCTTACCGTTGCACGGTTCTTCGTGGCTGGTGGGAGCTTAGGGGTGGTCTGTTGACTAGCATCTGCTCTTGCCGTGCGTCCGACCTGCGATTTCTCCGACTCCGGCAGCCTAGTGCGCAGCTTTTATTGGAGCTCCTTCAATCTGGCGAATGAGTTCTTCATTTCATTTAGATTCGATACAGCGAACACATTTCGTAGGTCATGGCGCATGGATTTGCCCGTGCCACTTATCTGCAGGCTAACTACCGTTGTGTGCTCTCTGGCGGATTTGCCACCAAACAACTGCACGTTGAGCTGTCGACTCTCTCCCTTTAGGTTCAGGCTCTGGATGATGTCGTCGTCAAGCGTTAAGCGTTACGGACGATCCCTCATCGAGCAGCGCGTATGTGTCCACTTGCTTATTCCTCCCGTACAACGTCTCTGGCAAAATCCGGAAAAGCAGGTGATCTCCATCCGGGTCAACGCAGCTAAGGTTTCGGTGTGGCGATTCCTGGCCATCCTCGGCTTGTCCTGCTTCTAGCGTTGCAGTCGTTGATGTAAAGGGATTACGTCGGCGATGACTGGTGTCCCTTTGTAGCTCCTGATCTCGAGTGCTCGTACGCTCCTTCAAGCGGCCGCCGTTCGACTGAGGTAGCCTGGAATTCCCGATTTTATCGTGGAGCAGGTAGTGATGCCTTCTTTTGCACCCGTTGACACTGCATTTGGTGCCCTTCTTGCAGAACCGGGCCATGTGTCCACTCTCCAAGCACGCGAAGCAGATCCAATGCTTCCTTGCTAACTCGATTCTCGATGTCGGAAGTGCATGATGAAATTCCTCGCAGTCCTTGATCCCATTCTGCCCCTCACATATTGGACAACATTTGTGAGAGTCAGTATCCTTTCCATCTAGACGACTTGTGCTTGCGTGCAATAGCCTTTGCTTCGGATCATTACTTGCAGCATCCGTGACAATGCATATCAATTTAGCGAGCTCGTGTAGCCATTCGCTAATATGCACCACTGTTGGATATGGTTCTATCGTAGCCGCATGCTTCGCCCAGTCCAACCTCTTGCTTATAGGCAACATAGCTATCAGCTCCTTCATTAGGGTTTTTTTTTTAATTCGTTTATTAAACCCTTAAGCTAAACTATTTACAATATAACATTATAACATTAAGGAGGGCAAATCCAGGACTCTCCGTGGTATGGCCGCGAAGCATTGCTTCGCGAGGACGATCAGGATTTGCTCACTCGTGGACCCTCCTGGCTCTCTCGGCTCTTCTGAGCTCGGTGGTTATCGCTGCGGCAAAGCTGTTGACCGCTTGCCATTCCGCCTCCCCCTTCAGCATGAATGGGACTAGGTTGTCCGCATTCAGTCTGCCGCCAAGTACGGTTTCCAGAGAGCTCCGTTCCCTAGCGTATTTAACGCACGAGAAGAGAACGTGCTCAGCTGTTTCGCTCCGTCCACCTCCGCACCATGGACAGTCATCCGCCTCCTCGTGTCCAAAGCGCTTCAGGTAGCTGCGAAAGCAACCGTGCCCGCTGATCAGCTACGTTAGGTGGAACGTTATATCGCCATGCTTCCGTTCTAGCCACGGCTTGAGGTTGGGTATCAGCTGCTGCGCCCAGCGACCCTTAGGTTCGTTGTTCCACCTGTGCTGCTATGTCTCCAGGGTGTGCTGCCTTGCTTCAGCCCGTATTGCTTTCTTGACGCCGGGGGAGAGTCCTTGACCGTGGGTTTGGTTGAAGAACACTTCGTTTTCGTGCGCTAACAGGTCCAGAGGCGGTATCCCTGCGATCACCAATGCCGCCGCGTTGGACACTGTTCTGAAGGCGCAGCAGACACGTAGTGCCGACAGTCTGTGGGTAGCATTTAGGCCCTGGGCGTAGCTTTCGGTTCCAAGCGCTTTTGCCCACACCGGGCCGGCATATAGCATGGTCGCTCGGGTGACGCTCGTCAGCAGCCTTCTGCTCGCCTGTTTTGGGCCTCGGGAGTTCAACATTATGTTTGATAGCGCCCGATTTACTCCTGCTGCTTTCGAGCTAGCGTAGGCAAGGTGTTCTTGGAACGAAAGCCTGGTGTCTATCATGACTCCCAGGTACTTGATTGCCCGAGAGGAGGACACCTTGGTACAGCCTACTTCGACAGTGGCCGTCTCCACCGCCTTCCGCTAATCAGGACAGCCTCAGTCTTCTCCGGCGCCAGCTCTAGCCCCATTGAACTGAGCCAATGTTCAATGGCCCTGATGTTTTGGTTGCAGCTTTCTTCGGCCTTGCCGGGATACTTGTCAACAACGAGCAAGGCCACGTCGTCCGCGAAGCCTACGATCTCGCTCCTCCCGACCAGCGGTAGGCGAAGTATCCCGTCGTACATGGTGTTCCACAGAAGCGGGCCGAGGACCGAGCCTTGCGGGACTCCACCGGTGACCTGGTGCCTGAAGACTCCTTCCGACGACTCACACAGTAGGACCCGATCAGAAAAATAGCTGCGGATGATCCTGACTAGGTAGGCTGGGACGCTGAAGCCAATTAGTGCCTCTAGGATCCGGTCCCATCTCGCTGTGTTGAAGGCGTTCCTGATGTCTAGTGTGACCATGAGGCAGTACTCTTTGCTACCACCCTTTCATCTGGTGCCTGGGCCGCTACTTCGACCACTCTGTTAACCGCGTCGACGGTGGACCGCGCTTTCCTGAATCCAAACTGGGACCTTGAGAGGTCACCCGCGTCGGCGATATCCCTCTCTAGCCGAGTGCACACCAGTTTCTCCAGGAGCTTGCCAGTTCCATCGATGAGGCATATTGGCCGGAACGATGAAGGCTCCTCGGGTGGTTTCCCTGGTTTTGGGAGGAGCAGCAGCTTTTGAATTTTCCAGCAGCTCGGGAAAACTCCTTCCGTCAGGCTCTTGGCGAATGCCTTCGCAAACGAGTCTGGCTGGAGGTAGAGAGCAAGCCGAAGCGCCCTGATTGGGATGCCGTCGGGCACGGGGGCCTTGCCGTCCTTCAGCAGTTTTGCCAGCTCCAGGATCTCATCACTGCTGACCGTGGCGTCGGATTCGACGTGGTCCCCTGTGGCTGGGTCGGATGGACGTAACCCATCCATCACAGGGAACAGATATTCCGCTACACTGCGGAGCATCGCTGGGTCTAGTAGCTTGAGAGTCCTTGTGTACGCCTTCTTGACCACCACCTTGTAGGCACTTCCCCATGAGTCGCTGTCGGCAGAATCGCTTAGGTCGAGGAAGCATTTGCGCTTGCTCTCCCTTATGGCTATCTTAAGGGTTTTTCTGCGGGCTCTGTACTCGGATTGGCGTTCGGCAAAGGACTCCGCACCTCTCGCGCGTTGGTAGCGACGTCTGAGGCACTCTCGACGAGCCGTCTCTGTCTCCTGGTTCCACCAGTAGACAGGGGCTCTTTGTCGGCTATGCGTCCTGCTCGTTTGCATGTTGGCGTCGCACGCGGCCTTCAGCCGCCACATCAGCGCTACTGGCGTCAGCTCGTCTCCTTGTCTGCTCGCCGTGGGTAGGAACTGCTCTCGAAACACCTGCGTGTCCAGAGTGTCCGTCTTGTATTTAATCCTGGCCTGGGCTGGTGTCTGTGCTTGGGGCGAGGGAGGGCATCCCAGGTCGCAGAAGATGGCCAAGTGGTCACTGCCCGTGTAATCCCAGCTGAGTCTCCACCTCGTTAGCCTGTACGACGAGCCACTAGTGAAGGGCACTCAGCGGCTTTGTGTCCCGCGGTCCCACATCTGAAGCAGCACTGGCTTTTGTCAACGGTGCTCCTGCAGTGAGCCGCTATGTGGCCTTCTTCCAGACATCTGAAGCATCTTTGGCGTGGCTCCAGCTTCTTGATCAGGCATTGGGACCATCCTACCCTCAGCTTGCCACGCTTGATCAGCGGGTCCGTCAGATTGGCTGGGACTGTCTTCCCTCCGTACTGCGTTTGCCGAAGGCTCTTGATAGCCACCACTGCTGCAGGGATCTCTGCCTGGGCCTCCAAGGCACTCTTCAACTCGTCTTCCGTAGTGAGCTCATCGAGGTCGCGAATCACGAATACCTTGAATTGAGTTAACGCGCGAAGGCTGGCGCGGTCTCCTAGCACCGCTCCCATGTTCATCTTGAGCTTCTGCGTCAAGTCTTGGGCAGAGGCACGTAGCTCGAGGAGCAGTTCGCCTTTGGCCGTCCTCTTCACCCTCGCTACGTTCTCCCCGATGGGGGGGCACTTCACTGTACGGTAAGCCAGCTGAGGGGGTGATGACCAGCGCATCTGGCTTCCTCGGCGGTCTCTTCTTGCGCGGTCCGAGCGGTTGCTGCAATCTTGGTTGCGACTTCATTCCCGCTACAGTGGCTTGGGGCGGAGCCCTTGGTAGGCGCTTGGGTCCCGCAGCCTTCTGGAGGTCGGGTCGCTGGGCTCTCTTCGCAGACAGCACCGTGCGATCCTTTGGCTTAGGGATAACCT
Source organism: Drosophila simulans (assembly GCF_016746395.2). NCBI lineage: Eukaryota > Metazoa > Arthropoda > Insecta > Diptera > Drosophilidae > Drosophila > Drosophila simulans. The sequence continues at coordinate 28,501 of NC_052521.2, forward strand.
TACCGTTGCACGGTTCTTCGTGGCTGGTGGGAGCTTAGGGGTGGTCTGTTGACTAGCATCTGCTCTTGCCGTGCGTCCGACCTGCGATTTCTCCGACTCCGGCAGCCTAGTGCGCAGCTTTTATTGGAGCTCCTTCAATCTGGCGAATGAGTTCTTCATTGCCAGGTTAATGCTCCTCACCCCGTTATGGTTGACTTTCGTCAGAAGGTCGTTCAGGATTGCTCCCATCTCCTCGATTTCTAGCTGGGGGGTCTTAACCTACTTTGCTAGTTGAGCTCTGGTAGGGGGGGATGTCGCTTCCAATGGTCTCTTGGGGGTGCCATCGCTCGGGTTTTGGGGTGGGGTCCTTAGTACCTTTGAAAAAGAGTTGCGACGGTGGGAGATATACCGCTCCAGCTCGGTCGCCAGAGTCCCGAGTTTATAGTGTGCCGCCTACGCGGGGGGGTTGGCTATTGGTCTGCTCCTTGACGTTTTACACTCATCTTCTGCCTCTCCTGCTCGGTTTATGGATCTGTCTCCGGGTTTCCATGGGATGTTGCCATGGGTAACCGTTGGCCGCCCATTTATGTATGCTACGCCCGGAGAACAGATCGTTAAGTGACTTCCGTAGCTGCTAGCTTTTGTCAGTGAGTGCACTGAGAAGAAAGCGCCACCTATGCCAGGGGCCTCGTGCAGCCGACCAGCGCTGCCAGACCTGGGAGCTTTTGCCGTTTACCAGCACTGCTATCCCAGCTGACTGCGTGATCAGCTGGCGTGACTGGCAAGTAGCAGCCAGCCCAACAACACACGGAACGAAGAGAAAATAGCAAAGAGAAAGTTGTTTGCTACTCTCACCCTGTCCTGCCCCATGGCCCTGAAGATCGTCGTCGGCGGGCGATCCCTGGACCCTTGGAGCTGTGCCTACTGCTAGTGAGTACGGCCCAAACTTTGTGCTTTGGGGACTGCTGCTCCTGTCCCTGTCGGGCCGGCGCGACCCGGAAAAATTTCAAGATTTTCCAGGAGCGCCAACTCGATGCACTTCGCGCGCGCACAACTTTTTTGCATCTCCCTTTCCTAGGATTTCCTAAATGCTGAATGCCGTTCTTCGTTGACTTCAAAAACGCAGCAAGGTTGCTCACCTTTGTGACAAACGATACAATTTTGGCTATGTTCGGTTCTGATATTGGCAGCACATCTCACACGCTCTCCAGTTGACTTCGAATCAGTTGCTCCGGGCGTCCATATCGAAATCGAAGCTGCTCCATAACTTCTTGCACATTGTTCGGGTGGATGAGCAGCGCCTTTACTGCCGCTCGTGCCTCACCCTTCATTATACTCACATACTCCTTCAAATACCAAGTTACCGTTCTTGATTACTTTAATGCCATCCTTATTAAACTCGACGGACATTCCAGCATCTATCATCTTCTTTACGGATAGCATATCGTGCGGGATTTCCTTACAATACAACACGTTGTGTAATGTAATGTTGCTTCCAGAATTGTTAAGTTTAACTTGTCCTTTTGCAGTAGCATAAACAAATTATCCACGCTTTGCTATCTCAATAGCCACGTTTAAATTTAAATTTTCATACTTAGAAAATAAATTAATATTATTCACTAGGTGATCTGATGCCCCCGAATCTAATATAAAATTTACTTCGTCTGGCTTTTCAGTGTAATTTACTATTTTCACCATAAATGCAAATACGCATTTTTGCTGCGTTTCTACCTTCTGAGTCTGTCTTTCTCTAACTTCTGCATTCATCAGAAATGCAAACGCACGTTCTGGCTGTTTTTCTGTCGCCATCTGAGCCTGTCTCTCTCTAACATTATTTCCATCGGGAACATTCTGGTTTCCCGCCTGCCTTTTTAATAGAAAGCAATATTTCTTCATATGACCCAATTTCTTGCAATGAAAACATTTTAGTTTGGACTTATTCTTAAAAGGTTTTTTCATAAATTTCATAGCTTTGTTTTTGTATGTATTTTCCCTAGACTCTCGATAGCTTGCAGCACTTTAGCACTTGTGTCTTTGTTAATTCCTCTTAACTTTATTTTATGATCGAGAAGCCGTGTCTTAACAAAGTCAATTGTCAAATTGCTCTCAGTAAGAGTTTCTATAGTTGTTTATACTCCTTCATAGTCAGTAGAAAGTGTATTAGGTAGGTGAGCAATTTTGTCCATTTCGTCCAACTTAGCTCCAGCCGCAACTAACTCAGTTATCAAATCATCAAATAAATGAAAATGGTTTACTAGCAGAGTATCACCTTTTAGTTCTAAAGAAAATAATTGCTTGCGTAGTGACACTTGAGATGCCAAGCTTTTACGCTCATAAATAGTATCCAATTTTTCAAAAATCTGCTTTGCCGAATTTCCACTGTCGGCAAAACTTAAAAAAAGAATCACTCAAATATTCTATTATATTCCCCTTTGCATTTCTTTCTGTCCGTTTTACTTCCTCGCTTACTTCTGTTTGTTCTTTATCAATTACATTTAACAAATCGTTTTCCTCTAACAGTGCCCCTACTCGGAATTTCCAAATTGAATATTTTTCACCGTTAAACGGCTTTATATTCCTCTTTCCTTTATCCATGTCTTTTTTTCTTTTGACTTTTGACCACGCGTCGTTGCGATGATAAAACTAACTGTTCTTATTTTTTCTTCTTTGTTTCTCCGTTTGCCTTGCGCTTCTTAGAATCACTTTTCGTTGCCGTACTGCTTTTACACTTATGTATATAAGTTAACACAATCACCAAACAGACGAAATATAGTCGTAAGCCTCAAGTGTTTTTCCCATTTATAGATCGAGCTTTACCTATAAGAAACCGTAACTTGTTAAGCTTTAGAGATAAGAACTCTTGCTATACTTAAGTCAGTCGATTTTGGAAGATTAGAAGCGTCGGTCATCGCCACGTACTTACTATTCGTCTCATTAAGTGCAGACCGCGCAAGCCCTATTATAATTAATAAACCTACACTAATAAATATATTGAAAATCTATTAAAATTGTTCACGCCAGAAGGGCGCAAACAGTTGAGCGGCAGTGTAAGCGGCCAATGCTTGTACTCAAAGCTCCTCCACGGCTCGCAAGCACCGCTGCTCGCGCTCTCCTTCTCTCCTCTCGCTCTCCTCCCTTCCCGCAAGGTATTCACCTCTCCGCGGTCCCGCGTTATTTCCAATGTTAGTTATAAGGTAGTCTGAATTTTCAAGTGCGAGAATAAAGTGCAAACTTTGAAGTCGATCCCGGGCGTTTAATTTCTGGAGAAATCAGCCGCAGCAGCCGCAACAACCAGCTTTTCCGCCCACTTCACTTCATGGTCCTTCGAGCCGGATGCTTCCTGATCCTGCCAGCGCTTCTTGCGGAAAAATCAAGATAAGTACGGCTTTAAATCCTATTCCGTCCGTGGTCGCCATTTTCGTTTTTCCAACGGCGTTCATTCTTTCCGTCCATCCGTATCAAGTGAAAAGTGAAAATATATAAGTACATGCGCCCAGCCACCGTGATTACTTCTTTTTTTTAAGTGCAGAAACAAGCACTTTGCCAATACCGGCCCCCTAATTCGACTCACGGTGATCCGCTGGTATCCAAGCGCATATACATATATATATAAGTTATGAACCCTTTTCTTGCGCTCTTCGTCACACCCCCTCCCACCGGCCTGTCTCACACGCGCTTCCTCCGCTTACGCCACTTTACGGTCACTCAACCCCCACTTCACAACGCTGACTTCGTTCCCCGCCCTTACCCATCAATACAACAATGTACCCAACGACCCGCCGGCTGCGATGTGCCGCGTCTGCAGGCGACACTTAGTTGCAGCCTAACTGCTGCGCCCGCAAATAACATTGGGAACGCGATCACGCTGCCGACGAACTGCTGCGTCTGCAACTTACGCCTGTTGCTATGGTGCAGCGGAGCCGCCGGACGTTGGATAAGCGACCGCCGACTTAGCACGGGTCATATTTCGGCGACTTGGCCGACTGCTATGCGGGGTCGCCCCTCACCCTGCCCCAGCAGCGAACGCTGCCGGCGATTCTGGAACCGTAGCTCTGATGGGAACCAGGCCCGGTCCCAGTCTTCAGTCTTTCACGGACACACAACCGAGGCACTAGCTGATGACTAATCCAAACTAATCTTAAAGAATTTATAATAAAATCAATTACAAGCTGAACTCTGTCGACTATTACTCTGGAGAAACACAGCATGCTAGCTGTTACATCAAGGTGAGGTATTCGGCAACGAGAGCCGAAGGTCCCGACGCAAGTATGACCTGCGTTAACTGGCGCCCGAACAGGGACCGGCAATGTCCGGCCGATAAAAATGACATGAATAAAAAATTGTGGAAATTTGTGCGCAAAAAATGTGGTGTGCATAAGTCAGATCAAGATCTGAAATTTATAAAGAAAAAGAAGTGTTGCGTGAGCTGTGAATAAAATGATAAAATAGCAATTACCCGCTGCCGGGGGGAATTACGCCCATCCCGGGGCGCAACAAATATTGCATAATTCAATAAAAGGTGTGAAAATTCTGAAATAAAAATGTAAACCTATGTTGCGCCAAGACATAATCAAAAATAATAAAGCAACGACCCGCCACCGGAGGACGCCACGTCGTCCATGCCGAGCGCAAAAGTTGTACGATGCCTATAACGTAACTAAAACACAATCAACCCACTGCGGCGGTACGGCTTGTGGAAAAAATTTTTTTTTCTCCTCAATTACCAATTCGCAGGAGCGCGAGAACGCTAACCTTACGATCGATCAACCGCAACCCCTGGTGCGCGCACGCACCGAATACGAGCTAAAAGAGATATCGGTCCTCCCTGACTGCGTCAAAGAACTGCAAGCGTTCGAAGGACGGCAGGAGGCTTACCTGTCTTGGATAAATAGGGCACAATCAATATTGACCGATTATGACTTGATTAAAACCAGACCCCTGTATAGGGCAATTGTCTTGCATATTAGACAGAAAATAAGGGGGCACGCCGACATGGCCTTGGCGGCCTATGGCGTCCAAGACGACGATTGGGACGACATAAAACGAGTCTTGGCGCTGCATTATGCAGACAAACGAGACTTACGTACGCTTGAGCATGAGCTCGGCGTTATGTCTCAAGGTTCTAGACCACTAGATAGATTCTATATGGACGTTAATGGCCATCTCTCGTTGATCTTAAATAATTTGAAGGCCAGAAACCACCCTCGTGAAGTGGTCAACGCTTTGATAGAAACCTACAGAGACAAGGCTTTGGATGTTTTTATCCGAGGAGTGGGGGGAGATTGTTCCAAACACTTACTTGTCCGCAGCCCCAAGAATCTACCAGAGGCGTACTCTTTTTGTATGGGATTGCAGAATGTAATGTCGAGGAATTCCGCTGCTCAGAATTATCAACCGTCAGGTGCCCCAAGATTCGCAGGCCCATTTCAACATCAGGCCAGGCCACCGTTCCGAACCCCTTTTTCTCCTGGTTCAGGCAGATTTTCGCAAAACTCCTACAGAACTCAGGGTCCTAGACAGGCCACTAAAATGGAATCCAATCGGTCGGGTCAATCTTACCAATCAGGATACAGTGGTCGCCAAGAAGAAGGCTCCGGTATCAAAAGAATGTCCGAAGGCAGCAACCCATTCCGAAAGGCACAAAGATTGTACCACATGGAATTGGCACCACACTCGCTAGCCCCGGCGGCTAGTGAGGATAACCAAGGCCGTTCACACGAGGGTTATTATGATGACGAGTCTCAAGTTGTCGAGGGAACCAACAATTATCCTCCGCAGGAAAATGCGGAAAGAGGTACAGATGCTCCACATAACCTTGAGACTGAGGGAGGGGCAAATTTTATGACCATCGCCTCTCCAGTGTACCGTACTTAGAGTATGCGACGGAGAGGGGAGAAAGGCTAAAGTTTTTGATCGACACGGGGGCGAACAAAAACTTTATCAGCCGAAAAATTGCAGCCGGTTGTACCACAGTCCGTAAACCCTTCTCCGTACTGTCCGCTGCAGGTAACATCATGATAACGCACCGCCTAGTTGGTAAATTCTTCAAACCACTAGGGAACGACTCGGACATTACCTTTTTCGTACTACCAAATTTACATTCTTTTGATGGTATCATTGGCGATGATACTCTCAAAGACTTAAAAGCCATAGTGGATAGGAAAAACAATTGTTTGATAATAACCCCAGGAATTAAAATCCCTCTTTTGGCGAGAGCTTCACTAAACGTTAACCCGTTACTCGCCGCCGAACACCCAGACGGTACACAAGAAATTTTGAATTCCCTTCTCGGAGAGTTTCCCCGCATTTTCGAGCCCACCTTACCTGGAATGTCCGTGGAGACGGCCGTCAAGGCTGAAATCCGGACCAACACACAAGACCCGATCTATGCTAAAAGTTATCCGTACCCAGTCAATATGCGCGGAGAAGTCGAACGTCAAATCGATGAACTGCTGCAAGACGGTATAATTCGACCCTCTAATAGCCCTTACAATTCCCCTATCTGAATAGTCCCAAAGAAACCTAAACCAAACGGGGAAAAACAATATCGCATGGTAGTCGATTTCAAGCGGTTAAATACCGTCACCATACCCGATACTTACCCCATCCCAGATATAAATGCTACACTAGCCAGCCTTGGCAATGCCAAATACGTTACCACCCTAGATTTGACTTCTGGATTCCATCAAATCCATATGAAGGAAAGCGACATTCCAAAGACAGCTTTCTCTACTTTAAATGGAAAGTACGAGTTCCTCCGTCTACCATTCGGTTTGAAGAATGCACCTGCAATCTTCCAAAGAATGATCGATGATGTTTTGCGCGAGCATATTGGCAAGGTTTGCTACGTTTATATTGACGATATCATCGTCTTCAGTGGAGATTATGACACACACTGGAAAAATCTCCGATTGGTATTAGCGAGTTTATCAAAAGCAAACCTCCAAGTGAACCTTGAGAAGTCGCATTTTTTAGATACACAGGTAGAATTTTTAGGATATATCGTCACGGCCGATGGCATTAAAGCAGATCCGAAAAAGGTCAGGGCGATTAGCGAAATGCCTCCTCCGACCTCTGTTAAGGAGTTAAAAAGATTTCTAGGCATGACCTCATACTACAGGAAGTTCATTCAGGACTATGCAAAGGTAGCAAAGCCCCTTACGAACTTGACGCGTGGATTGTACGCTAACATAAAATCTTCGCAATCAAGCAAGGTGCCAATTACATTAGACGAGACGGCTCTACAGTCTTTTAATGATTTAAAGTCAATTCTCTCTTCTTCTGAAATATTGGCGTTTCCATGTTTTACTAAACCATTTCATCTAACCACGGACGCTTCCAACTGGGCCATCGGAGCTGTCCTCTCGCAGGACGACCAGGGTAGAGATAGGCCGATAGCGTACATTTCCCGTTCATTAAATAAAACAGAGGAAAACTACGCTACCATTGAAAAAGAAATGCTCGCGATAATTTGGTCATTGGACAACCTTCGGGCTTACTTATATGCTGCTGGTATTATTAAAGTATATACAGACCATCAACCTCTAACGTTTGCCCTGGGCAACAGAAACTTCAATGCGAAGCTAAAACGCTGGAAGGCTCGTATAGAGGAATATAACTGCGAACTCATCTACAAACCTGGGAAATCTAATGTGGTGGCTGACGCGCTTTCACGCATTCCGCCTCAGCTTAACCAGTTGAGTACCGATTTAGATGCTAATCCAGAAGATGATATGCAGTCTTTGGCTACTGCCCATAGCGCTTCACATGACAGTTCACGATTGATTCCCCACGTTGAATCTCCAATCAACGTTTTCAGGAACCAACTCATTTTTGACACAACCAGGTCAGAATACTTATGCGAGCACCCGTTCCCAGGTTATACTCGCCATTTGATTCCTCTCAAAGACGGATCACTTGCCGATTTAACCAACTCGTTACAATCGTATCTACGGCCTGTAATAATTAACGGCGTCAAAATCCCGGAAGCATATTTGCAACGTTTTCAGTCCATCTGCTTAGCGAATTTTCTTTTATACAAAATTCGGATAACGCAGCGCCTAGTGGCGGACGTGTCTGGCGCAGAGGAAATTTGTGAAATAATTGAAAAAGAACACCGTAGAGCACATAGGGGCCCTACGGAGATTCGCCTCCAACTTTTAGAAAAATGTTATTTCCCGCGGATGTCCAGTACGATCCGTCTGCAAACTTCCTCATGTCAGTGTTGCAAACTCTACAAGTATGAGAGACACCCTAATAAACCAAACCTACAACCCACGCCAATTCCTAACTACCCATGTGAAATACTTCACATCGACATTTTCGTGCTCGAAAAAAGGTTATACCTAAGTTGTATTGACAAATTTAGCAAGTTTGCCAAACTCTTCCACCTGCAGTCAAAAGCATCCGTGCATTTGCGAGAAACTCTGGTGGAGGCCCTACATTACTTCACCGCCCCTAAGGTCTTGGTTTCGGATAACGAGCGAGGGCTATTATGCCCCACAGTGCTCAACTATCTTCGGTCTCTGGACATCAATCTGTATTATGCTCCAACCCAGAAGAGTGAAGTAAATGGTCAAGTCGAGAGATTCCACTCTACGTTTCTAGAAATTTATCGTTGTCTTAAAGATGAGCTCCCTACCTTCAAACCCGTTGAGCTGGTACACATAGCAGTGGACCGCTATAACACTTCCGTTCACTCAGTAACGAATCGGAAACCAGCAGACGTTTTTTTCGACCGCTCGTCAAGGGTAAACTATCAGGGTCTGACAGATTTCCGGCGGCAGACTTTAGAGGACATCAGGGGCTTAATTGAGGATAAGCAAGTTAGAAGTAATATGGCTCGGAATAAAAATAGGGACGAGCCAAGGTCTTATAGCCCGGGAGATGAAGTTTTTGTTGCAAATAAGCAAATAAAAACAAAAGAAAAAGCGAGGTTCAGATCCGAAAAGGTACAGGAAGACAACAGGGTAACAATTAAAACCAGATCAGGAAAAACTTTCCACAAATCTGATCTAAGAAATTGAGACGTGGTTTTCACATATAAAAAAGAAACGCGAAAAGAATAACAAAATTAATAAAAGTAGGTTGTGGCAGCTAATGAAATATTCCACCCATTCATACGCTAATTTAACACACATTGACGACATTAAGATTTTATAAAACTATATAAAAAAATATAAATAAGAAATGAATTAAAAAATACCGAAAATATAAAAAAAAGTACAAAATATGAGAAAAAAAAAATATAAAAAAATAGAAATATAAATACACAAAATGTACCGTACCCCCACACACTATGTATTCTTAGAACAACTTAAACGACCAGATATTTACGAATTGTCTTTTTGTAAGCTCGATTTCTGCATGTGTAGTAAATCCTGCCCACGTTTACAAGTACGAGGGGCCGGTGATCCCCTTGCAGCACGGCGAAGTATGGAGAATCAACGGTGTTTTCAAACTGGCACACCTCGTCGATCTTGCAAGGATGACCAGACTGGCTGAGGAAATCGGACAGGAAACGGTTGCCTTGGCGGATAAGAGAGCCGAAGCTCTTGTCAACTACTACCTCAACACAGCTATGGAGGGAATCAACAGGCTTTCCGGCCGAGCGCGGCGCAAATCTCGCTCACTGGACTGGCTGGGGTCGGCTTGGAAATGGATAGCTGGATCTCCAGATGCTGCTGACTGGAACGCCGTCTTAGCCGCGCAAGCGAAGGCTTCGAAGAACAGCGACCAACAATTGAGGATAAACGCGCGCTTGTTCGATGCAACACACGAATCCGTCGAGCAGCTAAACAACGTCATTGCAAAGGTGAATGCGGTGGACAACGATTTGTATACCACTACGACGGTGCTACACAAGCCCATTATCCTCTCTAATCAGGTTTCCGAAGTCGTCAGAGCTTGCCAGTTGGCTAAAACCGGCATAGTCGACTCAAATTTGCTGGACCATGGCGAAATTGAGACCATACTGAGGGAAGTGGACAACCTGCCATATAGGAATGTGATCGAAGCCATCGAGTTCTCTCGGCCAACCATTGTGACCAATGGAACCTTGTTGCTATACATACTAGCGTTCCCTAAGGTTGCGGTTGAGAATTACCGCCTTATGCACCTGTACGCGACAATAGGCGAAGGGAAACAGATTATACTGGAACATCATAAGCTAGCCACAAGCTCGAGCGAAACCTATGCGGTCCTAGGAGATTGCCTTTCTATCGGCAATACCACTGTTTGCCGGGAAGAGGAACTGCAAAAACTGGAGGAGGCTAGCTGTATCCCTCGGCTACTGAAGGGCGGCCAGGCTAAATGCTCATATCAAAGAAGTAACCAACGAGTGGTTAAGCAAGTCGACGATGGAATGCTCCTCCTGACCAACTTCAACGGAACTCTGAGAACGGCCGCAAAGAACTACGACTTGATCGGCTCCTTTATCATCCAATTTGACAATGAGACGATAACGGTCAACGGCCAAAACTATTCCAGTTACTCGGTCAGTCATCTAATGGCGATGCCGGCCGTATTGAGCCACATAACGGCCAGCAACTTTCAACTTTCCCTGGAATACGTCCACGACGTGAGCATGAAGAATTTGGAGAAGATGTCCAACGTGGCGAGTGAGCTACTAGCGGCACTCGCTATCTGCATACTCCTAGGCTTTTATTTCCTATGGAAGAAGCTAATGTCCACCAAAGGCATGCCCGATGTCCGCGGGATTGCCGCAAACTTAGAAGCATTGGGCCAATCCGAGCTGGGCAAGGCTCATTAATCTGCGGGACGCAGATCTTGAGGGGGGAGGAGTTATGAACCCTTTTCTTCCGCTCTTCGTCACACCCCCTCCCACCGGCCTGTCTCACACGCGCTTCCTCCGCTTACGCCACTTTACGGTCACTCAACCCCCACTTCACAACGCTGACTTCGTTCCCCGCCCTTACCCATCAATACAACAATGTACCCAACGACCCGCCGGCTGCGATGTGCCGCGTCTGCAGGCGACACTTAGTTGCAGCCTAACTGCTGCGCCCGCAAATAACATTGGGAACGCGATCACGCTGCCGACGAACTGCTGCGTCTGCAACTTACGCCTGTTGCTATGGTGCAGCGGAGCCGCCGGACGTTGGATAAGCGACCGCCGACTTAGCACGGGTCATATTTCGGCGACTTGGCCGACTGCTATGCGGGGTCGCCCCTCACCCTGCCCCAGCAGCGAACGCTGCCGGCGATTCTGGAACCGTAGCTCTGATGGGAACCAGGCCCGGTCCCAGTCTTCAGTCTTTCACGGACACACAACCGAGGCACTAGCTGATGACTAATCCAAACTAATCTTAAAGAATTTATAATAAAATCAATTACAAGCTGAACTCTGTCGACTATTACTCTGGAGAAACACAGCATGCTAGCTGTTACATCAAGGTGAGGTATTCGGCAACGAGAGCCGAAGGTCCCGACGCAAGTATGACCTGCGTTAACTTATATATACATTTTGTTTTAAAAAAAAAAAAAAACACTGTCCAAAATTCACTATTATCGTCCGCTGCTAAACTGCTGTTTTTTGCCTCAATAAAATATACAAACCACAAATTCAACTAAATTAAATCAAATATACATATACATATATTCAGCAAAATTTTACATACACATAAATATACATATACATACATATCCATTGACATACATATTACAATAAAATTCACATCTACATATATTTATAAGAATCACTCCATAGATTTAACCAATTTAATACACAAATAAAATATATTACCAAAAATAATAAATGGCTCAAAATAAAACACAAACCTCGACACATAGAATAAAATAAAACCTGAACTTTTTCTTCCGAGATTACATTACATAGATATGTTTCTCCATACATAAATACATATGGCAAGTCCCCTAATAAACTCCAACTAATACATACATACATACACACAGTCGCGACTTACATAGGCTTGCCAAGTGCAAGTTCTTTCGTCTCCTCTTTGTTCTTTATTGCCCTGACAAAAACCGGCGCATAGCGACGAGAGAATACCCTAGAATCGAAACATAAAATAAGATAAATAAGTCCGACGACAAAATTTAAAAAAAAAAAAAACTGACCCGATTATTTAATAATTATTTAAGCCAAATAATAATTTTTTACAAGCTATTTCTGGCTCCTATTTCTGGTTCCTAAATTAAAATAATAAAATTGTCGCTATTTTTTCGTTGTGGTCCTAAATCCGGTAGCTATTTTTTATAAATTCATTTTATAGCTATTTTCTATATTATTAGCTATTTAGATATTAGCTTATTAGCTATTAGCTATTTTTTTTCGGGATTTCCAGTCGGTAGCGATTTTTATAAATCCTTGGCTATTATCCAGACTCCAGCTGGTAGCTATTTTTCCAGAAATTGCAATTCATATTTTTTTTTTTTTTTATAAATTGTTTTTCTAGACTCCAATATAGCTATATCTTCTTGTGGACTTCACTCTAGCTGTTGTTTTTTTTTGTGAATCCTCCTAGCTATTTTTTTCACACTGAATTTTAGCTATATTGTGCTTCATTTAAGCTTTTTTCCAGTTGATTGAAGATCTATTGGGGCCTTATTTCACAAAAATTGGGATTTTTTTTCCTTCGTGTTTCAATCTCCAGATCCCAATTGCAACTTTCTCCCGAATTCCGACGGGATCCTTTGTCCATCCAGATTTGGGTGCCCTCTGTGTCTGGTTCTTTTTCAATTCCACATTTTTTGCGGCGTGCAGGCCTTCTTGACTTCCTTCTCCTAGGGCATAGCTGAGCATGCCCCTAGAGGGAGACAAGAAAAAGACACCCGCACCTGGAAAAGAACAAAAGTTCAACCCGCAATCTCCGCTATCCACTCGCGGTAGGCCAGCACCCAAGTCCGTTAGTCCCAGGGTCAAAACCGCGACTCCCACTCCGAAAGCAAAGGTTTTGCCATCGACCAGTTCGAAGACAACTCCTAGGTTGGTCATTTCCCGACCAGTGACGCGAGCGTCTAGTGAGTCTTCGCTATCGAGAAAATCCGAGAGTCCCTCCGCTGTCGGGACTGATTTCCTCCGCGTCACACGCTCTACCACAAAGAAAATGGCATCCTCTGAGCAGCCAACGCCCGCAAACGCAGCGTTGCATAAATTCATCGCCGTCAGCGATCGCGTAAGCCTTTTCGAAGCGAAGATCAACACTCCTGATCAAGCCTCCATGCGACAAGGAAGTCTTCGATGGCGACTACCTCCGATGGCCCACTTTCCGGGACCTATTCACGGCAATTTACGTAAACAACCCCAGGCTGACTCCGGTCGAGAAGCTATTCCATCTCCTTACGAAAACAAGTGGCGAAGCAAAAGCCATCGTGGCGAAATCTCCTCTCACGAATGATGGTTTTGCTTCGGCGTGGGAGGCGCTGCGAGATCGGTTCTAAAACAAGCGACATTTAGTCAACAGCCAGCTCAAGCTCCTTTTTAACTTGAGTTCAATTTCGCAAGAATCTGGTCATGCTTTAAAAGAGCTACAATCCACGATTCAGGGGTGTTTAACAGCACTAGCGCATTCCCAGGTATCCACAGAAAACTGGGATTGTCTCTTGGTTTTCCTTTGCGCGAGCAAACTGCCCAAGCAGACCCTGTCCTTATGGGAACAGTCGCTAACTACCAAATCCGAGATCCCAGCTTGGGAAGAAATGAATGCCTTCCTGAGCGAAAGGTATCGGACATTGGAAGCCATTGAAGATATGAAACCGACTCAGGCAGTTCCAAAAAGGCTTCAATCCTTCGAGACAAAGGTCAGCACCAAACAGAAAGGGTGTGACTTATGTTATAAGGAGAACCATCCGGTAAGATTGTGCCCGCGTTTTCTTCAAATGTCTGTTGACTCGCGCTCCGGATATATAAAAAAGAAGCAGCTATGTCTGAATTGTTTTGCCAGAGGTCACCAGCTACGTGACTGCACAAGCACACACAGCTGCTTTACATGGGCAGGCACCATACGCTGCTGCATCGCAGCCCCCCAAATTCCGAAAATGCGAGTTCCTCAACCTCGCCCCCTACACAGCAACCTCCGAGACCCTCTAGCAGAAATGCATCGGCAAGCACCTCAGCGGTGCAAACTTTTTTCGCGTCCGGCACTTCAGCCGTCCTACTGAGCACAGCGATGATTGACGTGTGCCATTTGGGGACGAACTACCGAGCCCGAGCCTTAATCGACTCGGGATCCGAGGCGACGTTCATTTCAGAACGCCTGTTCAACCTCATCAAGTTGCCATTCCGCAACACCCAGACCCAAGTCTCCGGGTTAAACCATTCGGTCTCCGCGAAATCCTCGAAGCTGTGTCAAACAACAACAAAAGACGCAAGCGGGAGGTACGTGGTGACGCTCCCGTTCCGGGATCCCGAGAATACCGGATCCGATTTAGGATATTCAAGGTCCATTGCGTTAGCTCAGTTTCTTAGAAACGAAAATCGTTTAAAAAGAGACGTTCCCTTAAAAGAGCAATATGACAGCGTGATCCAGGAGTACCTGGATCTGGGTCATATGAAAGAAGTTCCGCCGACTCACAATTCTCCCTCGTATCATCTTCCTCATCACGCGGTAGTTAAGCCCGAAAGCACCACTACAAAGCTTCGCGTTGTATTCAACGCTTCAAGTCCGTCGGCAAATGGGACCAGCTTAAATGATATCCTTCATGCTGGTCCAGTCCTACAATCCGATCTAACGATCCAGGTCCTGAAATGGCGTTATTTTCAATACGTCTTCAGTGCAGACATTACGAAAATGTATCGTCAGATCTGGGTCGATCCAAAACATACCCCGTTTCAAAGAATTCTGTTCCGAAACAAGGAAGGAGATATCCGAGACTTTGAACTAAAAACAGTTACCTTCGGGGTCAACTGCGCCCCCTTCCTCGCCATTCGAGTCTTGCAACAGCTGGCAGAGGATATCCAAGTGCCATTTCCAAATGCCAGCCGCATCATCCAGCAGCACATGTACGTCGACGACGTTCTGGCAGGGGCGAATTCCGTAAACGAAGCCCAGAGTTCAATTCGAGAGTTGCAAGCTGCCCTAAGTGCCTCCGGGTTTCCGCTAAGAAAGTGGACCTCGAACAACAAAAGCGTCCTTAAAGATGTCCCGGCCGAACACCTCCTTCATAGCGAGTTCCTCGACATCGATGCCGAAAGCACGGCCAAGACGCTCGGTATTCGGTGGAGGGCAAAGTCCGACGAATTCTATTTCGTTCCCCCCGACATAGTTGTGGAACCCTCCTATACAAAGCGAGAAGTTTTGTCCCAAATCGCTAGGTTGTTCGATCCTGCCGGGTGGCTCGCGCCGTTCATAATCCGTTCAAAAATGTTCATGCAGGAGATTTGGTTGCAAAACTTAGGCTGGGACGATAAGCTTCCCACTGAAATGAGTCAGCGGTGGCAATCGTTTTTAAACGAGTATTCCGACCTCAACCAGATCCGCGTTCCGAGATGGATCTGTATCTACCTGGCCTGAGGTAATCATAGAGCACCACGGTTTCTGTGACGCGTCTCAGAGAGCCTATGGAGCGGCTATATACATCCGCGTCGAGATGGGGCAAAAGATCCTGAGTCGCCTGCTTACAGCCAAAACACGAGTGGCCGCGGTAAAAACTGCCTTCCTTCCTCGGCTAGAGCTCTGTGGTGCCGTGCTGTTAACCCAAATGGTGACAGCAATCCTTCCGCACATGCCCTCCGCCAGTTCAGATATCCGCTGCTGGACAGATTCCACAACCGTCTTAGCCTGGCTACGAAAGCCTGCGTACAACTGGACCACATTTGTGGCCAACAGAGTTGCCAAGATCACGCAGGCGACGCCAGTCGACTGTTGGGCACACGTTCGCTCAGAACAAAACTCCGCCGATCTAGCCAGTCGAGGCGTATCCCTACATGAATTGGCAGAAAACCATCTCTGGTGGCACGGACCAGAGTGGCTGCAAGGGCCACGACAGCTATGGCCAGCACAAAGCGACACTCTTCCAGTGACAGAGCTAGACCAGTGCGCGGTCAAAGTGCATTTTGTCAAGGCCCCGTCCATCGACATTCTCGAACGTTTCTCCAAATTGGACAAGGCCCTGCGAGTTCTGGTCTATGTTCAACGCTTCCTTAAACGCTGCCGGAAAGGTTCGATCTTGCCCAATTCACGCCCTACAAGTGAAGAGATCCGAGAGGCAGAACGAACTCTGACCTCCATTGCGCAGCGCAGAGCATATGGCCAAGAGCTTCAGCATCTGACCGAGAAAAGGCCTCTTCCAGTGTCAAGTCCTTTGGTGAATTTATTTCCCGTTCATTGACCAACACGGCCTTTTAAGGGCGTGCGGCCGTCTCACTGCCTCCAAACCCCTGCAATATGATGAACGTCATCCGATTATTCTCCCCTATGACTGTAGACTGTCGCGCCTCATCGTCCAATTTACTCACCAGATTACTCTTCATGGCGGTAGTCAATTGATCGTACGCCTGATCCGATCGAAGTATTGGATTCCTAAAATCAAGAATCTGGTGAAGGCTGTGGTCAATCCGTGTAAGATTTGCACGATTTACAAGAAGAGACTCCAAACACAGCTGATGGGTGATTTCCCGACAGATAGAGTCTCCTTCTCGAGGGCGTTCACCTACACGGGTATCGACTATGCCGGCCCTTTCGAAATAAAAAATTATACAGGGAGAGCCTGTCTCATAACGAAGGGATTCGGATAATGGTAAGAACTTTGTGGGGGCGGCAACTTTGATTTCCAGGGACTTTCTCCAAGCTATCAAAGAGTCCGTGACTGATGCATATAGCCATCAGGGACTCGTATGGCGGTTCATCCAACCAGGGGCTCAACATATGGAGGGTTTGTGGGAAGCAGGGGTGAAAAGCTTCAAAACCCTGTTCCTTAAATCGACGTCAGTCCGCAAATATACATTTGAGGAGCTGGCGACGCTTCTCGCTAAGATTGAGGCTTGCCTCAACTCTAGACCCCTCTCCCCTATGTCCGAAGATCCTTCAGATTTGCTGGCCCTCACACCAGGCCATTATTGGAGGGCCGTTGCTCTCCACGGCGGAACCCGAGATAAAGGGCGAAGCCAAGTCGATAATAAATCGATGGCAACACCTCAAGGCACAACATCAGCAGTTTAGTGCACGGTGGAAAGAGGAGTATCTTAAAGAACTCCATAAACGAAACAAATGGCAATTTCCGACCAGGAACCTCCAAGCCGACGATATGGTAGTCGTCAAGGAGGACAATCTACCACCAAACGAATGGCGGCTCGGCAGAATTGTTTCTGCCTTTCCAGGAGCCGACGATCGCATTCGAGTCGTTGAGATCCGTACGTCTCGCGGCACCATAAAACGCCCTGTCCACAAGGTTATTCTGCTACCGATGGAGGACAAAGAGTCCTCCGTTCCTAGGGATTAGGGCACTTCCCCCATTCCGGGGCCCAAATAGTAGTCGGCTCACACTAAGATTTTTTATTTCTTTTATTGGCGGACTTACTCACTTCCTCCAATAATGGCTCCTCGTCCTCGTGCCACCCAGTCGTTGGAGAGCAGACGTACTCGAGGTATTAAATCCTACCGCTGCCGAGTCTGCTCTGGAATCCATCCTCTTCGGAAGTGCAAGAGTTTCCACAAACTGAGCGCTGAAAAGCGCCTTCGGGCAGTACTTATTAATAAGTACTGCTCGAACTGCCTCGCCCATCAGCACTCAGGAGGAGACTGCCGCAGCCAAGAGGGATGCAAGAAGTGTGGAGGAGACCACCACACTCTACTCCACATGCCTGAGGTCCTCCCCGCTCCGACCCCGGCAGCACTACCAGCTCCGACGCGCAGAGAGCGCCATCCCGCTGCACCTCGTCCGGTCCGGATTTCCCGCACTCCGCCACCAGCCCCAGTCGCCAACAATCGCCCGCGTCCGAAGGTCTCCGTCGCGTCTCCGGCGGTGGCAACGGGGCAGCAGAAGGCTGTCCCCATACTGCCTACAGCCATCGTCGTGGTGGACACGGGCTCCAAGACCTTCGAGACCGGGGCCATGATCGAGACCTTCGAGACCGGTCGTTGGCGGCTGCGTTCCGGCTGCCCATCACTCGGCTGGGAGGCGACGAGGTCTGCTCGGTGACACTCCGGTCCCGAACAAGCACCTTCCGACTCAACGTCGTCCTGAAGATCGAACCCAGCCTAAGGATCCGGACACCCATCCGAGCTCTGAGCGACGCCGCCAGGGCCAAGTTTGACGGTGTTCGTCTCGCGGACGAGCGCTTCCACCGGCCGACCTCCATCTCCCTCGTGTTGGGATCAGATGTATATGCCAACTTGATCCAACCGGGGTTCCTACAAATTGAGGATGGGTTGCCCGTCGCGCAGAACACGGTGTTCGGATGGACCGTTTCTGGAGCGTGCACGGAATGAAGAGGCCGATCCTGCTGTCTAGCCGGACGTTTTTTTGTATAGTTATACATATGTCGGCGCATACTTTTGTAAGCTAGTGTATGTGCTAGAATATTTCACAAGAATAGTAATTCCATCATTTTTGGAAATCAATGGTATTTCATCATATTGCATTATGTGTTAGAATATTCCAGAAGAATAGTAATTTAATCATTTTGGGGAAATCATTGGTATTTCATCATATTGCATTATTGCATACTGCGTTGCTATTGGTCGGCTGTATTTTTGTAGCTTTGGCATCTCCCGTTTCAGCGCGGCGGCAGCGTGTGGCTGCAACGATTAACATTTACTTCAAATGTGCGCACAAGAAGTGAATTACAAACTGAGCTTAAAGCATTTACGTTTAATAAACGAAAGAAAACTCCGCAAGAAGAAATGCCTCCAGCTGACATAAAGCGCCAGCGACTTTCAACAATGATATGCCATTTCTGTGGAAAACAGCAGCAGCAATTTTCATCTAATGCCAGGGACAGCAACGACAGGAACCCTTTTGGTCACCGTCAAAAATCGGATGTGACTTGTTTTAATTGTGGCGAGAGCGGTCATATTTCAACACACTGCAGCAAGCCCAAAAAGGACAAAGGCACACATCAAGTGAAAAGGTTGGAACTATGCGAGGTTGTTGAACCCAAGGGAGAGATGGTTCATCAAGACGAGACATTTTCAACAACAACAACAACAACTCAGAGCCCACTCGTTCGTCAAAAATGCCTAATTCGCTGGAATAGAGCAAGGTCCCGAAAAGAAGAGGCACAAAATGCAAACACCGATTAGATGCCATAGTTGTGGTAAACTCGGACACAAGGCAATGGAGTGCCGAAAGAGAAGAGCAGAAGAAAGGAACGAGGGAAACGAGACGAGACCAGGCGATAGCAGCGTTGGACATATTGCATCGGCGTGCAGGAACAGCAACAGCGAATATAACCATAGAGAGGAGAGTCGACACGTGTGCGGTAATTCAGCAGAAAGGGACAGCAATATAGTTTGGTGAGCGGTTTCCATTTTTCTTTGATTCTCGTTCCGAATGCTCGTTAATAAAAGAGACAATTACCGAGAAGAGACGCCATAATCTTGTAGTTTTGAGAGGCATAGGCGATATTGTTGTCAAGAGTAATTTGCAAATTCTGTCCACTGTAAAAATTTCTGAATTCAATCTTGAATTGTTATTTCACGTTGTTGATAAGAAATGCCTTAAATACGATATGATGATTGAAGCTGTTGAGACAGTAGCGAAATTGTTGAAGCTGTTGAAAGAGACAGTAACGAAATGATTGAAGCTGTTGAAAGAGACAGTAGCGAAATGATTGAAGCTGTTGAAAGAGACAGTAGCGAAATGATTGAAGCTGTTGAAAGAGACAGTAGCGAAATGATTGAAGCTGCTGAAAGAGACAGTATGGATGCCTGAAGGGCTAATAATGAAATTTGTAATTATAAGGTAAGCACAAGTGCAAGGCAAATGTCTTGATCATGGCGTGTTGCGCATTAGATATGAATATGAAGAGAATGAATTATGTTAAAGAAAAGAAGTTTGTATTGGAAATTTAAATTTGAAAATTTGATTTGTCAATTTGCTAATATTTTTTTTTTTTTTAATGATGTAAAAATAGTTTTACAATATAATTATAGAGAACGAATCATTTTGGTAATATTTCACGATGTTCACGCCGGAAGGGCGCAAACAGTTGAGCGGCAGTGTAAGCGGCCAATGCTTGCACTCAAAGCTCCTCCACGGCTCGCAAGCACCGCTGCTCGCGCTCTCCTTCTCTCCTCTCGCTCTCCTCCCTTTCCGCAAGGTATTCACCTCTCCGCGGTCCCGCGGTATTTCCACTGTTAGTGTTAAGGTAGTCTTAATTTACAAGTGCGCGAATAAAGTACGGAATTTTCGTGAAGTCGATCCCGAGTGTTTCATTTCAGGGAGAATCAGCAGCAGCCGCAGCAACTACAACCACGGCAATTTTCCGCCCACTCCATTTCATGGTCCTTCGAGCCGGATGAGCTCTGATCCTGCCAGCGCTCCTTGCGGAAAATTCAAGATAAGTACGGCTTTAAATCCTATTCCGTCCGTGGTCGCCATTTTCGTTTTTCCAACGGCGTTTATTCTTTCCGTCCATCCGTATCAAGTGAAAAGTGAAAATATATAAGTACATGCGCCCAGCCACCGTGATTACTTTTTTTTTAAGTGCATAAACAAGCACTTTGCCAATACCGGCCCCCTAATTCGTCTCACGGTGCTCCGCTGATATCCAAGTGCATGTACATATATATATATATACACTGTCCAAAATTCACTGTTATCGTCCGCTGCTAAACTGGTGTTTTTTTTTTGTGCCTCAATAAAATATACAACCCAATACAAATACAACAATACAATACAATATACAAATTTAATTAAATTCAATTAAATATACACATACATATAATCACCAAAAATTTCACATACACACAAATATACATAGCCATATACATACATGTAAGATTGTTTATTATTATTGTTTATTATTAATTTAATTATTAGTTTAATTCTAAATGCGGTAATTATATAAAGTATTCTTAGTTTGTGACCGAACGACTGCTGCTGAGAATTCGACTGACTGCAACGCTGACTTCCACTCAACTCCACTGCTGCCTTGCGATCGTTCCTTCGATGACTGATTGTCGATAACTTCGATTTCCGACAATCATGTTGCTGCTCAACAGCGCTGCCAACCGGGTTGTTGCCAGCCTTCAGCCTTACTCCATGTTACATTCGGCCCTCCTGATCATCATCATCCGACCCGGATGACAATAGGTCTGCATTTTCGGCTATGTACTTCCACAACTTCATATTGTCACAGCTGGTGGATGTGACATTGGGTCCTTCGACGTTTGCTGCTTTTTTAACGTCATATCTGCCATTGTCTTTGACTCCTGTGACTTCGTATGGACCTAAATACCCGCTTGCCATCTTGCGGCCAGCTACAAATTGGGTCCTTTTAATTGCAACCAGATCACCTGCTTTGTATTTGTATTCAGCTCGGCGCTTTTTGTCGTAATTGCGCTTGTAGTCCTTCTGCGCCTGCTCGATGTTGCGTTTTACCAGCTGTCTCATCTCATAGCGGTCCTCGTTGAATTGACAGACCACTTCTTCTTGGAGCAGTTCCAGTAACCGATCCTCAACTCGGGTGTACATCTTGGTGCCAAACATGACCTCAAATGGTGACAGCTTCAGTGATGAATGCACGTGACAGTTGATCGCCTTTTGTACCTCAGGCACATATTTGTACCACTTCGACGGTTCGTCTAAAGACAGCTTTGATATTATTGCCAAAATTAAACGATTTACTCGTTCTATCTGGCCGTTGCCTCTGGCCACTCCAGTAGTTGTGCAGACGTGTTCCACGTTATGGCTGCTCATAAATTGTTCGAACGCACCACTCGTAAAGGCCGTTCCTTTGTCGCTAACAATTCGCTTAGGGAAACCAAAAATGTTTGACCAGTCGGTCAGCCTCTTGACCACTTCTTCCTGTCCGGTTGATTTGGTTGGGAATAACCAGACAAACTTTGAAAACGCATCGACTGTTGCCAGAATGTATTTATACTGTTTGGCCGATGAATCCATTGGCCCCAAATGATCGATGTGTAGTGTGTGCAACGGTGCGTCTCCTTTATCTATGCAATTTAGATATCCCTCCTGCTTTCCCAACTTTTTGCTGTGGATGATACATTTTATACAGTTAGAAATTAGCTTTTTTACCTTGTATTCCAAATGAGGAATAAAAAATTGCTGCTGTATGCTATGCATCGTCTTTTGCAACGACAAATGGCCAACTTCATGTGCGCTTTGAATCACCTCCCTCTCCATTGCTTGCTTGGGGATGGCGGCTTAAAAAATCAACGTGTCTCATTCTTTCTCCTGCACGATGTTCGGGTTGAAAATTAAAATCCTGCATATAGAGAATCCATGGGCCAACTTCTCTTGGGACATCTGCTTTTTTTGTTGTCTGTTTAAATGCGACACAGTCCGTGACGAGCTTGAAAGGGACTCCCAATAAATAGTGTCTGAACTTTTTCAGAGCTAAGTATGCGGCTTTTACTTCAAGGTAGTAACTATGACGATTTGATTCGGCTTTTGTAGTTTTTCTGCTCCAAAAGCAGACTGGGTGAAAACTGCCTTCGAACTTCTGCAATAAAACGGCTCCTAACCCGTCCTTAGAGGCATCTGTATGAAGTTCGGTTTCTGCTTCTCGTGAGTAGATCCTCAATACTGGTTCGTTTACCAGAATCTCTTTCAGCTTATTCACCGACTGCTGCTCTACTGGTCCAATGTTGAAAATGGCATCTTTTTTTAATAGGTCCGTCAGTGGTCTCGCAATTTGGGCGTATCCAGGTATGAATTTTCTGAAGAATCCTGTGAGACCCAGAAATCCTTGAACGGCTTTTACATTCTGAGGTGTTCCAAAGGAATTCACTGCTGATGTTTTCTCTTTTCCAGGGCATATTTGTCCACCTTCGATAATATGTCCCAGGAAATGAATTCGCCTCTGCATAAAGTTGCACTTCTTCCATTTTATTTTTAGACCAAATTCTGCAGCTCTCTTAAGTACCATTTCCGTCTTTTCCATGCATTCTTCTGGGGTAGCGGCATATACAATTATGTCATCCATATATAGCTGCTTCTTTACAGCTATAGCTTCTTCTTCAGATAGTCGGGTGTGTCCATGGCGAAAGGGTTTAATCACGCCATCAGGAATAATTTTGAGTTCGACTGGACATTGCTTTATCTGCTTGGGTGGTGTTTCGTATGTTCTCTCTATCATGCGTTCAACGTCTTCTCGGTATTGTGGTGCAACTGTAAAAGAAGATTCTTCACAAATATTAAACATTTGGGAATACTCAACCGCTTGTTTTTTATCTGCTTCCAGGTCAAGAAAAGTATAGCCTTCTGCACTACAGATAAGACGAAACTTGCTGATAAAATCGTGTCCCACTATTCCATCGCAACTGAATTTAGAATCGTGGACGACTAAAACGTTGTGGCTTGCTTCCACCTGGTCGGTCTTGATTAATGCTCTGAAGCATCCAATCGGCTGTGTTGAGGCATTTCCCAAACCTCGCAATACTGTTGCAGTGCGGTTTAAATCAACATCTTTCATCTTCTTGAATATAGCTTCTTTAATTATGGTCACATCTGATCCTGTGTCCACCAGACAGTTGATGATAATCCCATTTATGATTACTGGCTTTGTTCGTGCACTATCAACGTGAATGCGCATGCTGTTTACTTTTTCCGGACACTTGCTTGAGATATGGCCCTCTTGATTACAGCTGAAACATTTGGTAGGAAGTGTACAATCCTTTCGTTTGTGTTCCCTCGAACCACAGTTGAAGCAGTGATCTGCTTTTACACCTTGTGTAATTTGCTTTGGTTTTGGTTGAATATTCGGCTTGTCAACAATATTCAGACTCTCGTAGATTTCGAATTCTTGCTTTAATTCCTTAAGAGTTTTACAACGGAGCATAGCACCCTTATACTCCTTTTTAATGTCGAGGCCGTTTACGATATGAGTTATCAAAGCAACTGTTTCAACTTCACCTAAGGCTGCTATTTTCTTCATTTGTAACAAATAGTCGTGTAGAGTTTCCTCCCTCTTCTTCTTCCTGTCTTGCAACTTTTTGTGAATAACGGCGCTATTATAGCTGCCTGAAAATTCTTCAATTAGTAACTCTTTGAGTTCAGTGTATCCACTGACACATTCAGATTCTAAGAAAAGTTCTGCTGATCCAATCATCTTACTTCTGGCTTGAACATATTTTTGTTTCTCCGAAAGTTCATATGCCTCGGCATTTTTCTCAAAAATTTCAAACCATTTTTTAATAGGAATTGATTTGCCATCACAGTCACTTACAACTTTTTCAAATTTTTCTGCAGCGATAATTACTTGCCCCTCTTGTTTAGATTTTGCCAACATGCTCTGGGTTAGAGTATTCATCATTTGTTCAAATTTCTCTTCGACTTTAGCACTAGCGTCTTTATTCTGCTTCTTTGCCTCTGCTTCTCCTACAGGCGCCAACTTTTGATCTTCTTCGTTCATTTTTTCTTTTCTGCTTTCGTCCTCGCTTTCGTTCTCTAGAATTGCTTGTATTTGGTCGGTGTTAAGTTTTTTATTTGTAGGTGGTGTACGTGTGAACATTCCGCGACAAGGCACTAACACCAGCAAACAACGACAATGTTCTAACGGCGCGACGGTAGTCGATTTTGCAGACGGCGCCACCGGTTAAAAGACAAATTTTGATTTTCGTTAGAAACGAATTTCACCACCTTTGCAATTTAATTGTTTTAAATTCCACAACAGCAAAACGACTTGAGTCTGTATGAGTTCAACCGATTTTTTCAACTTTCAATGCAGTAGACGTAGCCATAACTTTACAACTTTAAAGACTAAATCCACGCACACGACAATTTCAACTTTATCAGTTCTCTCTAGCAGCTTTCCCGACTTTTACCGACTTGTGTTCAAACAAAATCTGTACAACTGATTTTTCCAACTTTAAATGCAATAGATATAGCCACAACTTTACAACTTTTAAAGACTATACCCACGCACACAACAATGTCTTTTTTCTTTAAACAACTGCACCTTCATATAACCGATTTAGGACTGGACGAGCCCCCATGTAAGATTGTTTATTATTATTGTTTATTATTAATTTAATTATTAGTTTAATTCTAAATGCGGTAATTATATAAAGTATTCTTAGTTTGTGACCGAACGACTGCTGCTGAGAACTCGACTGACTGCAACGCTGACTTCCACTCAACTCCACTGCTGCCTTGCGATCGTTCCTTCGATGACTGATTGTCGATAACTTCGATTTCCGACAATCATGTTGCTGCTCAACAGCGCTGCCAACCGGGTTGTTGCCAGCCTTCAGCCTTACTCCATGTTACATACATTACGACATATCCATTGTCATACATAGATTCCAACGATATTCACATACACACAGTCGCGACTTACACAGACTTGCCAAGTGCAAGTTCTTTCGTCTCCTCTTTGTTCGTTATTGCCCTGACAAAAAAACCAGCGCATAGCGACGAGAGAATACCCTATTGTCGAGACATAAAATAAAATAAATAAGTCCGACGATAAAATTTAAAAATAAATAATTTAATAAAAAAAAAAAAAGGAAAGAAACGATTGTTTTAATTATTATTATTATTGATTATTATTTAATAATTATTTAACCCAAATAATAATTTTTTTTACAAGCTATTTCTGGCTCCCATTTCTGGTTCCTAAATTAAAATAATAAAATTGTGGTCCTAAATCCGGTAGCTATTTTTACAAATTCAAGTTTATAGCTATTTTCTATATTAGCTATTCTTGTTCGGGATTTCCAGTCGGTAGCGATTTTTATAAATCCTTGGCTATTATCCAGACTCCAGCTGGTAGCTATTTTTTAGCTATTTTTCCAGAAATTGCAATTTATAGTCTTTATTTATAAATTTGAGCTACTGTTTTTTCTAGACTCCAATATAGCTATATCTTCTTGTGGACTTCACTCTAGCTGTTGCTTTTTGTGAATCCTCCTAGCTATTTTTTCACACTGAATTTTAGCTATATGAAATCCGGTAGCTATTTTTTATAAATTCAAGTTTATAGCTATTTTCTATATATTAGCTATTCTTTTTCGGGATTTCCAGTCGGTAGCGATTTTTATAAATCCTTGGCTATTATCCAGACTCCAGCTGGTAGCTATTTTTTAGCTATTTTTCCAGAAATTGCAATTTATAGTCTTTTTTATAAATTTGAGCTACTGTTTTTTCTAGACTCCAATATAGCTATATCTTCTTGTGGACTTCACTCTAGCTGTTGCTTTTTGTGAATCCTCCTAGCTATTTTTTCACACTGAATTTTAGCTATATGAAATCCGGTACCTATTTTTTATAAATTCAAGTTTATAGCTATTTTCTATATTAGCTATTCTTTTTCGGAATTTCCAGTCGGTAGCGATTTTTATAAATCCTTGGCTATTATCCAGACTCCAGCTGGTAGCTATTTTTTTTAGCTATTTTTTCAGAAATTCCAATAAACTGAATTTTAGCTATATTATGCTTCAATTTAAGCTTTTTTCCAGTTGATTTAAGATCTATTGGGGCCTTATTTCACAAAAATTGGGATTTTTTTTCCTTCGTGCTCCAATCTCCAGATCCCAATTGCAACTTTCTCCCGAATTCCGACGGGATCCTTTGTCCATCCAGATTTGGATGCCCTCTGGGTCTGGTTCTTTTTCAATTCCACATTTTTTTTGCGGCGTGCAGGCCTTCTTGACTTCCTTCTCCTAGGGCATAGCTGAGCATGCCCCTAGAGGGAGACAAGAGAAAGACACCCGCACCTGGAAAAGAACAAAAGTTCAACCCGCAATCTCCGGTATCCACTCGCGGTAGGCCAGCACCCAAGTCCGTTAGTCCCAGGGTCAAAACCGCGACTCCCACTCCGAAACCAAAGGTTTTGCCATCGACCAGTTCGAAGACAACTCCTAGGTTGGTCATTTCCCGACCAGTGACGCGAGCGTCTAGTGAGTCTTCTCTATCGAGAAAATCCGAGAGTCCCTCCGCTGTCGGGACTGATTTCCTCCGCGTCACACGCTCTACCACAAAGAGAATGGCATCCTCTGAGCAGCCGACGCCCGCAAACGCAGCGTTGCATAAATTCATCGCCGTCAGCGATCGCGTAAGCCTTTTCGAAGCGAAGATCAACACTCCAGATCAAGCCTCTCCGTCCCTACACACGTTACAAGTCCGTCTGCAACAGGTGCGAGCCTTATGGGACAAAGTGGAAAGAGAGTACGAAACATGCTCTGACCTAATGGCCCAAGAAGGATCGCTCGACACAGTGCCTATTCTCCAGGCCAAATATGACTACTGCTACTCAGTATACAAGTCATGTGCAGCACAAATTGGCGAAACAATCGACAAAGCAACGCCTCAAGTCGCGCAAGCACCCTCTCAGCCGCTAATTTCGTCCGGCTGCCGCTTACCTCCATGCGACACGGAAGTCTTCGATGGCGACTACCTCCGATGGCCCACTTTCCGGGACCTATTCACGGCAATTTACGTAAACAACCCCAGGCTGACTCCGGTCGAGAAGCTATTCCATCTCCTTACGAAAACAAGTGGCGAAGCAAAAGCCATCGTGGCGAAATCTCCTCTCACGAATGATGGTTTTGCTTCGGCGTGGGAGGCGCTGCGAGATCGGTTCCAAAACAAGCGACTTTTAGTCAACAGCCAGCTCAAGCTCCTTTTTAACTTGAGTTCAATTTCGCAAGAATCTGGTCATGCTTTAAAAGAGCTACAATCCACGATTCAGGGGTGTTTAACAGCACTAGCGCATTCCCAGGTATCCACAGAAAACTGGGATTGTCTCTTGGTTTTCCTTTGCGCGAGCAAACTGCCCAAGCAGACCCTGTCCTTATGGGAACAGTCGCTAACTACCAAATCCGAGATCCCAGCTTGGGAAGAAATGAATGCCTTCCTGAGCGAAAGGTATCGGACATTGGAAGCCATCGAAGATATGAAACCGACTCAGGCAGTTCCAAAAAGGCTTCAATCCTTCGAGACAAAGGTCAGCACCAAACAGAAAGGGTGTGACTTATGTTATAAGGAGAACCATCCGGTAAGATTGTGCCCGCGTTTTCTTCAAATGTCTGTTGACTCGCGCTCCGGATATATAAAAAAGAAGCAGCTATGTCTGAATTGTTTTGCCAGAGGTCACCAGCTACGTGACTGCACAAGCACACACAGCTGCTTTACATGGGCAGGCACCATACGCTGCTGCATCGCAGCCCCCCAAATTCCGAAAATGCGAGTTCCTCAACCTCGCCCCCTACACAGCAACCTCCGAGACCCTCTAGCAGAAATGCATCGGCAAGCACCTCAGCGGTGCAAACTTTTTTCGCGTCCGGCACTTCAGCCGTCCTACTGAGCACAGCGATGATTGACGTGTGCCATTTGGGGACGAACTACCGAGCCCGAGCCTTAATCGACTCGGGATCCGAGGCGACGTTCATTTCAGAACGCCTGTTCAACCTCATCAAGTTGCCATTCCGCAACACCCAGACCCAAGTCTCCGGGTTAAACCATTCGGTCTCCGCGAAATCCTCGAAGCTGTGTCACTTCGGGATTCGCGCTCCTACTAAGCCAGGTCTACAGTTAGACACGGAAGCGTACGTCCTTCCGGAGCTCTCAGGCAAACTGCCCTCCTATCCGATCCCTCGGAATTCTTTGAAGGACCTGCCCGCACTCCGCTGGGCAGATCCTACCTTTTTTGAGAGCTCTCAAATTGATGTACTGATCGGGGCTGACATTCTACCATCCATAATGATGGATGGCACCCGACAAATATTCGCTCGCTCCTGGGCCAAGAAACTATTTTCGGGTGGGTGCTAACGGGGCCGATTTCCAAGGGTAAGCCGAAACGGGTCGCATCCTTCACGACCCAGGTGCACCAAACAGGCGACCCGATTCGCTCGACACGCTTCTCAACAAGTTCTGGGAGGTGGAGGATCTACCAGTAAAGATGGTAAAAGAGTCGGACTCCTATTGTGAAAGGAACTTCCTCCAAACAACAACAAAAGACGCAAGCGGGAGGTACGTGGTGACGCTCCCGTTCCGGGATCCCGAGAATACCGGATCCGATTTAGGATATTCAAGGTCCATTGCGTTAGCTCAGTTTCTTAGAAACGAAAATCGTTTAAAAAGAGACTTTCCCTTAAAAGAGCAATATGACAGCGTGATCCAGGAGTACCTGGATCTGGGTCATATGAAAGAAGTTCCGCCGACTCACGATTCTCCCTCGTATCATCTTCCTCATCACGCGGTAGTTAAGCCCGAAAGCACCACCACCCGAAAGCACCACACAAAGGTTTTACCGTTGCTTTCCACGGCGGAACCCGAGATAAAGGGCGAAGCCAAGTCGATAATAAATCGATGGCAACACCTCAAGGCACAACATCAGCAGGTTAGTGCACGGTGGAAAGAGGAGTATCTCAAAGAACTCCATAAACGAAGCAAATGGCAATTTCCGACCAGGAACCTACAAGCCGACGATATGGTAGTTGTCAAGGAGGACAATCTACCACCGAACGAATGGCGGCTCGGCAGAATTGTTTCTGCCTTTCCAGGAGCCGACGATCGCATTCGAGTCGTTGAGATCCGTACGTCTCGCGGCACCATAAAACGCCCTGTCCACAAAGTAATTCTGCTACCGATGGAGGACAAAGAGTCCTCCGTTCCTAGGGATTAGGGCACTTCCCCCATTCCGGGGCCCAAATAGTAGTCGGCTCACACTAAGATTTTTTATTTCTTTTATTGGCGGACTTACTCACTTCCTCCAATAATGGCTCCTCGTCCTCGTGCCACCCAGTCGTTGGAGAGCAGACGTACTCGAGGTATTAAATCCTACCGCTGCCGAGTCTGCTCTGGAATCCATCCTCTTCGGAAGTGCAAGAGTTTCCACAAACTGAGCGCTGAAAAGCGCCTTCGGGCAGTACTTATTAATAAGTACTGCTCGAACTGCCTCGCCCATCAGCACTCAGGAGGAGACTGTCGCAGCCAAGAGGGATGCAAGAAGTGTGGAGGAGACCACCACACCCTACTCCACATGCACGAGGTCCTCCCCGCTCCGAACCCGGCAGCGCTACCAGCTCCGACGCGCAGAGAGCGCCATCCCGTTGCACCTCGTCCGGTCCGGATTTCCCGCACTCCGCCACCAGCCCCAGTCGCCAACAATCGCCCGCGTCAGCAGCAGCAGAAGGCTGTCCCCATACTGCCTACAGCCATCGTCGTGCTGGACACGGGCTCGAAGACCTTCGAGACCGGGGCCATGATCGACCCATGCATGCCGGTGAGCAGCATTGACCGGTCGTTAGCGGCTGCGTTCCGGCTGCCCATCACTCGGCTGGGAGGCAACGAGGTCTGCTCGGTGACACTCCGGTCCCGAACAAGCACCTTCCGACTCAACGTCGTCCTGAAGATCGAACCCAGCCTAAGGATCCGGACACCCATCCGAGCTCTGAGCGACGCCGCCAGGGCCAAGTTTGACGGTGTTCGTCTCGCGGACGAGCGCTTCCACCGGCCGGCCTCCATCTCCCTCGTGTTGGGATCAGATGTATATGCCAATTTGATCCAACCGGGGTTCCTAAAAATTGATGATGGGTTGCCCGTCGCGCAGAACACGGTGTTCGGATGGACCGTTTCTGGAACGTGCACGAAATGAAGAGGCCGATCCTGCTGTCTAGCCGGCCAGGGATACCTTTGCCTACGCAAGGGGGGGGGGGGGGGGGGGGAGAATGTTCACGCCGGAAGGGCGCAAACAGTTGAGCGGCAGTGTAAGCGGCCAATGCTTGCACTCAAAGCTCCTCCACGGCTCGCAAGCACCGCTGCTCGCGCTCTCCTTCTCTCCTCTCGCTCTCCTCCCTTTCCGCAAGGTATTCACCTCTCCGCGGTCCCGCGGTATTTCCACTGTTAGTGTTAAGGTAGTCTTAATTTACAAGTGCGCGAATAAAGTACGGAATTTTCGTGAAGTCGATCCCGAGTGTTTCATTTCAGGGAGAATCAGCAGCAGCCGCAGCAACTACAACCACGGCAATTTTCCGCCCACTCCATTTCACACGAGGACGTGTAAAGGTCAGGATGGCCGTGTCGGCGCATACTTTTGTAAGCTAGTGTATGTGCTAGAATATTTCACAAGAATAGTAATTCCATCATTTTGGGAAATCAATGGCATTTCATCATATTGCATTATGTGTTAGAATATTCCAGAAGAATAGTAATTTCATCATTTTGGGGAAATCATTGGTATTTCATCATATTGCATTATTGCATTCTGCGTTGCTATTGGTCGGCTGTATTTTTGTAGCTTTGGCATCTCCCGTTTCAGCGCGGCGGCAGCTTGTGGTCGCTGTCGCCGATTGTGGTTCGAAGGTTAGCACGGAGAAGAAGTGAGTGACACAAATTAATTGTGTGTAGACCTTCGGTGCCTTCGAAACTCGCTGCGTGAAATGGAAAATAATAATTGTGCTCCGACACATACATATGTATGTATTTCGGATAGCCGATATGTATTTGTATTCAATAAATACATATATTTAAATAAGAAAATTCACTTTTATTTATTTTAATTATTCTTATTTGCACAATTAAAATATTTCACCACTTGGCCGAAAATGTGACTGGGCCCATAACCTGTTGAATTTAATATAATATAATACGTTTAAGTATGTATATTATAAGCCAGCCCATCAACCAAATAGTGAAACACTTTCATTGTTCTAACTGTTCAATAATAATTTTATTTAAGCAACCGATAGAACTGCACTGTCTCGTTGTCTGCAAGCGAATGGGGTCGATTACCCTCTAACATGCATGTGAGAGGCAACATGACAGAGTACAAAGAGAACAATAATAGAGCGCGTTCTCTCTTACATGATCCTCTTCATTTCCTCACTCGCCACATACACGCAACTTTGTATAAGTGTGACTTTTGTATTTTCAACAACAATAGATCAGAATGGGTCGCAGTACACATAGAAACCCACTTAATAATAATAATAAGTGAACGCAATTGACAAAATGATAGCTTATTCCTTTCATGGACGTTATCTAGACCAACATGAAGCGACTGCAGGAGAACAGAGCGAGATGTTGCTGATTGCAATCATAGTGTGTCCCTAGTCAGACCACATGGTTGGCCGCACTTGCCATAGTATCAAAGCTACGCTGAGTGTTGCGTCTTCAACTTTCATTTTTCTTCTTTCTAACTCTCTCTCAAATAATAATAAAGCAATTGGTCGAAGAATTATTGGTTAAGCATCGAGTTAAATGTTTAGAATATATATTATTCGTGTATTTACGCCAGCGAGGAAATTGTTTGAGTTGCTTGATATAGTGTTATTTTATATTTTTTGATTTATTTTTATTTGCGGATACAACGAAGTGAATTCAGAGAAAGTGGCGTAGAATAGAGATCTAATCGGAACGTAGAAAATCCTGTTTCGGATCACATCATTGGGTTGAAACAACTTAGAACCGATTATAGGCCCTATTATAATGGAACTAAACCACTCGGATAACGAAGAGGGGACTGGTGTGCCCAATGTAGAACTCATATTTCTAATTAAGATATATTCAAGGCAAAGTGCGGACAACGTTTTCATAGGAAGTGCATTCGACCTCATTTAGCGAGCAAGAAAAGTTGTCCGACATGCAATACTGCTTGTCCTAAGGCTGTTTTAAGAGACCAGAATGGATTATTACTCAGAAAAGGCAACAAGTAAGGCTTGCGAGTTTGCAAACCGAAGACGAGGGTCAACGTGTAATGGAGAACACAAGTCAAGACCAGACGTGTGGGCTCTTAAGTTGCAAGCGTTCAGACTTGAAAAAGAACACCGTCGAGGATGGCTTAACGTTGTCCCAGATGCACGGTGTAATGGAGAACACAAGTCAAGACCAGACGTGTGGGCTCTTAAGTTGCAAGCGTTCAGACTTGAAAAAGAACACCGTCGAGGATGGCTTAACGTTGTCCCAGATGCACTTTCCAGAGTCAACAAAGACGAAATAGCAAGTATTTAGGCGTCTCATGGATTGGTAGTAGATGTCGCTTCCGAACATTTTTGAAGTCCTGAATATTTAAGCCTAATACAAAGTGTTAACGCCAATATATAGGCATTTGCGACATTTTTAAGTCCACCAAGGAACCAAACTGCCCTTTAAGACCTCCTTTAGGAGTAGCGCCAGAATCGCAAAGATTCTTTCAGCGTATTTGTTTTTGTAAAGGCTATTAAGAAAATGGAGTAAAGTATCTAAAGGAAAAGTTATTTCATATATGCGGAGTTCCTGAGACGGAACTCAGATAATGGATCCCAGTTTAGAGAAGAGATGTTTCAGAAGCTGCTGAGGGAGCATCTTATTATTCACAAGTTAACGGCTATCCTTTCACTGCAAGGAAACGCGTCAGAGCGAGTGAGCCGATTAATTATTACAGAAATTCGCTCGTATGTAGATACTAGTCAAAAGGACTGGGATGCGAATCTAAGCAGCATGTGGTGTGCGTTAAGGTCGACATTGCCATGCCACGGTGTTTGGCCAACACATGGGCACATCGGTGGAGCATATGCCTGGCTGAAATCGGTGTAGGTGGTGAAAGATATGAGCAAAACTGCTTTCAAACAGGGTACAGCGCGAAGTTAGGACGTTCGTTCGTAAAAGCACAGATACGGCAGAAGCTGGGAAATTCATACTACTACATCGGGGACCTTCAAGGTAAACTTATCGGAAGCTATCATGCAAAGGATTGGCGCCAATGATTTTAGTGGTATTAGCTTTGTTGGGATTGCCCCAAGTTTGATCATGGCGGGGGTGTTATAACGGACACTAGCACTGGCGTTAACGCTATAAAACATATGGTGAATCGAAAATTGCAGACATCCTCTTTTCGATTCTGATTCTCGACCGGTCGCTTGGTGGTGCTAGTAAACGAAAATTTTTTTTTTTAAAGTGGAAAGTGTAAGAAAGGCAGTTATTCTAAGCGTCTGGCAGCAAAAGACAGTTTGCCAACAACGTGCGTTAGAGGGTTTGGCCTGAACCTGGCGTTAGAAGATCGGCTCCAGCACTTAAGAAGATCTCTGGATGTGTACACCTTCTTCGTTCGAAATACTGCAGCCTCATATCCATTAGCACCAAGTGGATTTCCGTTGGATCCAATTTAAAAGCCTAGGGCGTCCCAGCGCCACAATCAAGGGCAAGCGAGTAGGAAGCGAGGAACCCAGAAAGTGAAGGCGAAGCTGATCCTTTTCTTATCGGAACACAAATTTCGCCAATCGTTAGTCGCCAGCCAATACTTTTGCAAATGTATTAGTTCGCACGCATTCCTCTTTTTTGAAACCGTTATGTGACTCCGATCAGATCCCGCTTCGATAAGCTAACGCTTTACAAGTTTTCTTTTTTTCGCTATGTAATTTAACTAGAAACAAAGACGTAAAATAAATAAGTAAAAAAGGAGACTGGTATAGTCGAGTACACCGAATATTATATACCAGTTACTCAGCTAATGTGAAATAGAGCGTGGGCGTGGCAAAAAGTTTTTTTTGGCAAATCGTTAGAAATTGACACGACTTAGTAAATAGTGAAAAAATACAACAATTTTTAGAAAATGTGCGCGTGACAGTTTTGGACGGTTTGAGGGCGTTAGAGTGGGCGTAGCAAAAAGTTTTTAGGCAAATCGATAGAAATTTACAATACTAGTAAAATTACGAAAAAATATGGAAAAATGGTTTCAAAATGTGGGCGTGGCAACATGGGTCAAGAAACTTTCAGAAGAGTGACAGAAGGACATGGCCAGATTGACTCGGCTGTAGGCCCCTGCAGTGGCCGCATTTCATTATGCTTGGTTGGGATACCTTCGTGCCATCAGGTTAATGGCCAGCTGGCAAATTACGGTGCACCCACGGATGGTGTCAGACAATATGAGAATCCACGTTTCACATTATCAAGCCAAGCTCTATTTAGGTCAAGCAACGCACATAACGCACTCCCTTGGACACTACCTTACCGCTTATAAGTTAGTTTAGTAAGGTGTTCTTCTCCTGAAATGGCCGTAACTAGAAATGTGCTGCAATTGGGTCTATTTAACTCTCCCTTGTGGTTTAATAGTGCAGCTCAACATGGTGTCTGGAGAGGGAGTCTCTCGATGCCGGGTGCACTTGGTGCTCGCGAATTGATACCAAGGTGCCAATTCTAAGAGCAGAATACGATAAGGCGGAACTATAAGTTCACTGTTTTGGGATCAATTTCGGATTGTGGACAGATACGGCAGATTTATGTAGATCAGCTTTTGCGCTTTTATAATATAAAGCTCAGCAACTTATGCGTAGCTCATAAGTTTCTATAACTGATGCGCACATGGAGGAAAACGTTTTGATACTTCTCTTCGTTGATAACTGACTTGCTCGGTAGTTCAAAGTGAAATTAAAACGACCCAATGATTTAACCTTTTTACGTTAATATGGTCTATACTCGATTTCCGGGCAAGCCGCGTGTTTCTTTTGACAATCAACTGATAACGATTAACAGAGCCTTATCGAAGGTATGACCGATATCTGCTCAGATGGCACTGCTAAACGATATGTAACACTGTCTAGCAGCCCTTTGCTAAAATTGGTATATATCGGAACAAACCATCGCCTGCAGACTGTTTTTTTATGGACTGTCAAGGATAGCATGACTTTTATGCCGTCATGACTATTTCTATCCAAGCGACTTGTTACACTCCCCCCACTATAATCACACAAACGGTTGAAAACACATATGGGTGATCCTCGCTTATATTTTAGATCAATTAGAAACCATTGCTTTATATCCTTAACATTGTATTTGGCAAGAAACTTTCCTCGCATATCCTCTAAATCGTAATAATTGCTTCCGAGCCGCTTACTAATTCCTGCCTTTTTGTAAATGGTAGCAAGTTTCGCAAGTTTACCTTTGGTAAAGTTACTTTGTTGATGATTTGTTCCTCTCTCTCGAAATGCAACTACCCGTATGCGAAGATTGTACATGTTTGAATTTCGATGATGTTGTTCCTGTATAGATACTGGTGATTTAAGGATATAGAGCGGTTTTCCAGCATTCCTAGGATTCTAAACAGCTCGTATGTAGAAGTCCAGAAGTAATCACATTTTGTCCAAGTGCCGTCGTTACTGACTGCTATTTACAGCAGAATGCACGCTAGAAAGCAATGCACAGGAGATGACATTATGGCCGTGATACGGACCTGTTTACTCTCTCCACCGCGTTTGCTTGAGGAGCATAAATGGCCGTGTAGATATGATGAATTTGATATTTCTGCAATACAGCATTAAACTGGTGCGACTTGAACTCGGACTTGAACTTGATTGTCGGAGACGACCGTTTCGGGTACTCCAAAACAGTGAAAGAGGTCTTATTCCATGAATGGTATTATAGCATGGGCCGTGAATTTCTTTACCTTTTTCAGAAAAGGAAATTTTGAGAAATGGTCAAGTATCACAAAAACGTCTATATTGCCAGACTTACTTATCGGATTAGAATCTAAAGAGTCTATATAGATCTTTTGAAAAAATATTGTTTGTTTCTGGTGTTTTTACCATGGTCGGTCTCAATTTACTATATGGTTCGGATTTTGCATTTGCAAATTGAAATCTCCGAGCTTTCTCCACTGATCTGGGTGTCGGAAACTCTCGAATACTTAGATACTACGGTAAAAGCCGTTTAGTCCCTATCACATGCTTCTAGGCGAATCTTCCAATAGGCATCCTTTAAATCAATGCTGGATACAAATTTAGCTAACGGCTAAGAGGTACCACGGACTATTCAAGTGTTCTATTACTCCAAGTGACAAATTTAATCACATTAGTGAGTTTCGATTGTTGTAAGGCTGATAAAGTTACTTGATTCGCATACTTCGCAGTAATGCTGGAAACAGTTGGGGAGTTATTTGACGTTGACTTGCTTGTTGCTTATTTTTTTCCATGGACTGGAAGAAGCGTTCCATAGCGCAAACCATATGGAGTCTGGCAACATGTTAGATCGAAACACTTCCAAAGGTTCTGCTTCCGGCAAGGGTTGCGGAAGTTTATCAGCTATCAAAAGAATTTTGACGTAGAACTTATCAAAATTCTCCTTTTGTCTTCATAGTGAAAAAGCCATTCGGATTTCTAAGTCAGTTCGTGGCCAAGTAACAACAAGTACGCTTTTGTGAAAACGACAGAACCGTTCGGTAGCACTACCCTGAAATTAATTGTTCGCATGGCGATAAAGTATTTTTAAATTTCCGTCTAACGTCTGTCTTGTGAGAGCCTCAATTCTGTAAATAAAATCATCTACGGACATAGACGAGTATTCGGATTCCATTCGGCGGTATTCAGCCGTCGGCTGGGGTACGCGATAACTCGCTTCCGTATCTCTATAGTTTGGGTGAGTACGGCCCCAATACCATAATCGCTGGCGCCTGTCTGTACTACAAATGCTTCCTCGAAGTCAGGACGAGAGATCGGTACGAGAATCGGTGCTTCAGTGAGTAAATTCTTCAAGGCTTTGAATTCTTTCTCTTGTTTTGTCGTCCACGACCACGTCGCCGAAGCTTGGCACGAAATTGGTTGGCGGTATCAGTTCCCGTAAGACGGAGACCTTGTCGGGGTCCGTAAAAATCCCGGCCTCACTGATTACGGGTCCAAGATATCGAATGCTCCGTTGGAGGAACTGGCACTTGTCCCTGTTGGCTTCCCTAAGCCGTCGGAACACCTCGCGGTATTCCGTACGCGCTCCTGTAGAGTAGATCCGATCACGATGATGTCATCGAGATAGGCCAAGGCATGCGACTCCATGTCTGGGCCAATGACGATGTCCAGGGATCTCTGGCAGGTCGCTGGGGCTGAGTGCACGCTAAAAGGCATCAACTTCCAGTTGAAGAAACACCGACTGGGGACGGTGAACGCAGCGTATCCAACGTCGAGATGAAACGGGCGTGTCGTAGTAGCTCCAGGATGTGATGGATCCAGGGTAATGGATACGCATCGGTGACTTAGTTTTCGTTTAGCTGCCTGTAGTCAATGCACATCCTAACGTCACCGATCTTTTTAGACGGCTCGATCCTTCTATCGCGGAATAGCTCGTCAATCTGGAGAACACAACACAAGATGATGGGACGGTGATATGATATACTCCGGCTCCACGGTTCTGGGTAACTCTTGGGAGGGCCGCTGTGTCGTGGCTCTTCCTCCGAGTCGCACTCTGCGCCCGCCGTCCCGAGGGGCTGTGTGTGAGTGTCGGCGGTTTCAGATCCTGGAATCGGACTCGTTTTGCTGCCCGGCGGCTGCTTCTCGTCTGCGTGGCTCTGGGTGAGCTGATGAACCGGCTTCTGCGCGGTCTCTATTCCGAGTGGGTGGCGTGAGTCCTAGCCCACCGCACTGCGCGGTACCATCCAACTGCGCGGTGTCCGGCGGTTCCGTCGTCTTTGTATCTCCCGACGAAGAGTTACCATAATTGGATTCCATTTCCCCGAGGGGAGTCTGGATGAAATCGGAAAGCCCAGGTTGTCGTGCAAACGCGTATAGTCGGGCTCTCCTAATGTACCGCTGCGATCTAGATTAAGCTTCTTTGGTGACGGCCAAAATTGCTCTCTGTCCGCTCGCTTTCGCTGAGAGCATAAGAAATATAAAAATAGAATTTGCTTGCTTGTGTGAGTAAAAGCAATAGACGAGAATGTGTATATGTGTGCGTACTTCTGCTAGAAGAAGATTAATAAATAAATAAATAAATCTTTTTATAAACATTCTTTATTTATTATTTTTAAAAATATTTCAAAAACTTTAATGAGTATTTTACAAAAATTATAAAAAAAGATCAGATGGTGCTTTTAGTTTTCCGAAGTATTAAAAAAAAAAAAACTAAGCTTGCTGGTGGCGGCGAAGCTGATCCGAAAGTAATAATACTAAACCAACCCGTATTTCCATATGCAGCATAAGGCACAGGTTCAC
This sequence comes from Drosophila simulans, assembly GCF_016746395.2. Taxonomy (NCBI): domain Eukaryota; kingdom Metazoa; phylum Arthropoda; class Insecta; order Diptera; family Drosophilidae; genus Drosophila; species Drosophila simulans. The sequence continues at coordinate 67,479 of NC_052521.2, forward strand.
GCCGACCCGCAAAATGTCAAAAATTACAAAAACAACAGAGCCTATGGACTTCGATCCCTCAATTTCAAAATTGCTGCAGCCGACCCAGGCAAATGCCTACCAGAACAGAAGACCAGCCACCTCTGATCGCACAGGCGCCGTGAGGAAACAACAAAAAATTTACCTCATTATGCAGAAGCATATGCCGCCGCCGCCTCCAAAGTGGAATCGAAAATAGACGACGATGCCATTGCCGAGTATGTCAATTTTTAAGCGGAAAGGCCCTGTTACACGTCATCAGACAAAATGTAGCAGGGGTACCAATGACTTTCCTTTTAGACACCAGCGCGTCAAAAAATTTCATTCGACATCGCAAAAAGCAAATGGGTACCCGGTGGACTCTCCTTTCGAAATTCACTCAATTCACTGTTACAAAAAAAAGCTTCGTGTCGATTTTTAATTTGAAAGCGACTTTTTTCATTCTACCAAATTTGACAATATTCGACGGGATAATCGGGCCGATCTGTTAACACAGACACAAATGGGGTAACGAGGTTGAGAACATTTCATTCCATAATGAACTTCACTAACGTGGAGTGCGCAGATGCACCACCTTTGGTGAAGAAGGCATTTCTGGGGATGATCAAAAGACAAAAAAACGCCTTCGCAGATCCCAACCAGGCCCTGCCATATAACACATAGGTAGTGGCCACGATTAGAACGACTAGCGAAGATCCCATTTACGCCCAATTATATCCATACCCTATGGGGGCAGCAGATTTCGTCAACAACGAGATCCAAGACCTGCCTAAAAATGGTATCATTCAGAATTCGGTGTCTCCTTATAACTACCCAATAAGGGTGGTTGATAATACCCGATTTTCGATATCTCCATGATTCTGGGCAACTTGGGCAAGGAAAAAATTCTTTACGACACTGAACCTCAAGTCCGGATATCACCAGATCGTCTTAGCGGAAAATGACCGCGAAAAAACTTCCTTCTCCGTAAGCGGAGGGAAGTACGATTTCAAGAGGCTTCCCTTTGGCTTGAGAAATGCTGCCAGCATCTTCCAGAGAGTTATTGATGACATTCTCAGAAAATAAATCGGCAAGACTTGCTTTGTCTTCTCAGAAAATGAGTATGCTCATATCAAGCACGTGGATTGGGTTTTAAAAACCATAAGCCATGCAAATATGAAAGTCTCAGTAAAAAATCTAGTTTTTTAAAAGAAAAGTGTAAACTTTTTTGACTTTATAGTCACCAGAGATGGCACCACTATCGACCCAGAAATGGTCAGGGCCATTATTTGAGGTTAGATCATTCCTAGGTCTCACGAGCTATTACAAATGCTTTATTAAGGACTTTGCAGCCATAGCAAGGCCTACTTTGGACATCTTAAAGGGCGAAAATGGTAAAAGTGTAAACAGACATAGGTCGCGACACAACAAATTTTTTTTCGAAAAACTGCGCAAAATTTTGGCATCCGAAGATGATATGCTCAGATACCCGGATTACAAGAAGCCATTACATCTAACGACGGATGCTTCAGCCTACGTTATTGGAGTAGTGCTTTCACAAGAGAACCGTCCTTTTACAATGATCTCGAGAACATTAAAAGATAGGGAAATGAACTCCGCCACAAATTAAAGGGAATTATTAGCCATCGTTTGGGCGTTGGCCAAACTGCGACACTATTTATATGCGGTGAAAGATATAACTATTTTTTGTCATTCTCGGTATTAGATTCTACATTTTTTTTATATATTGTAACGAACTGATTTTTTTTATTTCGCTCGCTACTGGTTGCAGCGGTTAGCTCAGAGAGTTTGTGCGTTCGTCCCACCAAATTTATGATTTGTGTGATTGCCCGACCAAGGAAAGGCAATAGGTTCTGAATATAGCCGTTAATTTTGCTGTTTCTTATATTATATCTTTGGAGATCTAACTACTCCTGCGGCGCTTCTCTTGCAACAAGAGAAGGCAAGGCGCCTCCGTGGTACTGCTGGCTCCTTGACGTGAACGACAAGTCGGCCCGGCCGGGACTAGGATATTATGGGGCACGGTGTATCGTCCTGGGGCGAGGCAACGCTCGTCCTGGAACCACCTGTACCGACCACTGACTCCACTGTCCTTCTCGAACCCGCTACGTCGCAGTCGTCTCTGGAAGACCACCCGCCGGTCGTTCTGGGTTTAGGATGTTATGGGGTAGGGTGTATCGTCCTGGGGCGAGGCAACGCTCGTCCTGGGACCACCTATATCGACCACTGACTCCACTGACCCTTATGGACACGTCGGGTTCTTGCCTTTCCTTCTGAAGGTCCTTTTGCCGGCCGGAACGGATTTAGGATATTATGGTGCAGGGTGTATCGTCCTTGGGCGAGGGAACGCTCTTCCTGGGACCACCTTTGCTGGCCACTGACTCCAATGATCCTTACGACACGTCAGGTCCTTCTCCTACACTCCCAGGATCTCCACTTGCTTGTGGTGATTCGTCCTTCTGAGTCCTTCGGGTTTCATGCCGCCCGATGCTTGCACTGCTCCTTTTCTTCTCGTTTGACCGAGCGTTCACATTTCCGAGATCCTTCTATTAACACTCCGACGCTCGGCCTCCTTCCGCACGCGATCTCTCTGTCTCATTAACTGTCTCCTACTCCTCCGCCTTCAGACCCCGTTCCGACTGCGCGGTGACCGCGCGACTCGCGCCGGTACTTTCTCGACTATCCTCGCGTACGTACTCCTCGCGTGTTGAGACTGACTGCCACGAGCTGCACTTCCGCCGTCCCTTTATAGGCCGCGGGGATCCCGTTATTTCCCCTTTTGCTCACGGCCCGCTCGGGTACAAGGTCCAACAGTTGTACCGTTAGTTCACGGTGCGTCCTCTTTGTGCACGCACCGTTACCGGTCGACCTCTGTGCCCTTGGTCAACTCGAGTCCAAGGTCCAGAGCGGTACTGTTAGTTCATGGTGCGTCTTCTTTGTGCCTGTCCGACATCCGCACCGTTACCGTTCGACCCCTGCGCCCTTGGCCCGCTCGAGTCCAAGACCTAACGGGGTACCGTTAATTCACGGTCTCTCCGCTTTGCCCTGGCCGCCTTGCATCGCGGCTGTTGCTAGGCCACTCCCCTACACGAGATTTGTAGGGAGTTTTAAGACTCCTCACAATATTTACTTTTGTCTATTTAGCTTCCATGATTTTTCCCAGTGTATAAATTCCTTTATTATTATGTTGAGTTCTGTTCGTAATTTCTCTGCAGTCGAACATTGGGATTTGTGTGGTGGCGCTGATGCATCCCAAAGCTAAGCTCAAGCTTCCTGAAGTTTGTCCATCAGGAGCTTTCAGATTGTTCTTACATAACAGCTTAAGTCGCCACTACAAACTTTAAAGAAGTTCTCGTGACTTTCAAGACAATTCAAGTTAGGAGCACAATCAAAAAGCACATTTCAGTTTGCTACACGTAAAAGAATCGTACGACATTTTGGAAAATAAAATAAAAAATATTAGATGGTACAAAACAAGGATGCTTAAATGGTGACCCCGACGCTTGAATTTCGATAATAGTATGCATAACAACAGCCGAAACCTCACCGACTTATGTCTTAGTACCTTGAGGAACACATAACATGGACACATCATATGGAAAGAAAAAAGGTCGTGGGTAAGCAATGAAAACATTTTATATTAAACCGTTTCTTTAATGGTTGCCCACTTGTCAGTTAATAAAATGTATTAGAAGATAATGTAATTTGGGGCTTTTAGGGTAAATATTTCATTTTAAGTATTACATTTAATATGATATTTATTAATAGTGAATATTTTGTTGGATTTAAATATTTAAAACTGAACTGAATGAGAAGCTGTTGAAATAGAGCACTTATGTTGTATTCGTTCTACGTGTTAAGAATCTTTTGGGAATTGGATAAGGGATAATACTACTTTTCCATTCCATTGTCTACGTAGGGAGTGTAAAGAGGCAGGTAACCATATCATAAAATCCTCTAATTTATTAAGTTCTCTGAAGTTACTTGTCGTGCTGGCGCATACTTATTACCAGGATACCTATTTCATTTTTTAAACCGCGCACTTAACAAATGTGTCAGACCAAATATGTGCGGACTCCATTTAATATAAATAATATACAAATAATACTAGGAGTGATCGAATTGTTTTAGAAATATGGGTGAATTAGAATTAAAAACTATTAGCTCAAAAATTTAAATCATCTCCTTTAAAATATAAGTTAGTGATAGCTCTAACAAAAAAGTTAATGTAGCTATAGCTGATCCTAATATCCAGACAATTATAAATCCTGCAAAGTTTGACATTCCGAGCGGGACCGGACCAATATCTTTACTTCCTGTCATTGTTTCTTGAACTTGTTGTTGTATCTTCAGATTTAAGTTATCGGCAACAACTCGATATTCCCAGTATTTATCGAAACCAGACGAATGCCAGCTATATATTAGAGTATTTAATTTATCGAGGAGGGGCCAAAGTCTGGGAACAAAAGCCACCGTATATTGAAAATAAATATCGTCCTTCATTATAACTAACTGGTCAATCGCTTGAGGCCCCAAATAGTTTCCGATAGCAAAGTGACCTACAGAACAACAAAAATATAATATTGGTTCCTTTAATTAATTGTTGTTGTTACCGAATGGCAGACGCTCCACAGTAAATCCAATGCGCACATGCTGGTCCTGTGCTAAGCGTAGCAACTCATCGTCGCTATATATGTGGAAATTGTACAATATATCTTTCACCAATGCCTTTCATAGAAAGAATCGTATGTTACTAAGGTGATATTGTTCTTCATTAAAACACTTACCTCATCAGAAGCGCGTATGGCCGAGACCCATGCCTCAGAGTTGGCCGCCCACTGTAATCGGTGAAAACGCAAGCGGGGGACTGTGTCGGCTGCCTCGTCCAGACTTGGAATTGTCAATATACTTGCAAGGCCGCCACCATATATGCTGGTTATTATTAAATCATTAAGGAAGCAGGCAAATAGTAGTACACGAACTGTCAGTGAATATGCCTTGCTGTTTCCTGATTGCGATATGAAAAGCTTAAAGGTGGTACATACTCCAAAGCTTATACAAGTCCACCAGCCCTCACGGTAGCTAGGCAGTACATACAGCGCCTGCTCACTTTTAAATGCTAAAACCAACCCTGTAGCTTCCGCACATAGACATAACAGAATTGCAGCCCATAAAGTTTCTTTGAAAGGCTCTAAGGGAAGGTACCAACTAGTCAGTCGCAATGGCGCTGGTACAAGACACGTTATTCCAGAACGTACAAGATACATGGAAAGGTCTAAGTATGTGTAATCTTCGTACCACGAGTACATAGCTCCAATGCATATATCTGCTTTACGATTAATAAGCATACCAAGGGCACCATCTCCTGACATATTTGGATAAACTTTGCCCCAATCACTTGCGGCAGCTACGAAAATAATAAAGAAGGTTCTTTATAACAACAGATCAATACACAATTTTTGGCTACATATGTCAACAAGCGTGAAATACAAAGCTAGAAAGTTATATATACCTAAAACTATGTTCTAATTATAAATGATCGAATCACATGGTGAGGGAGAGTTGTTTTGAATTGATGAAAGTGGCTTAAAAACTTTCACACGAAAAATATACTGTTTGAAAGCATGCGAAACTTTTGAAAATACCTTATCACAGACGGAGCACGAGTCTCTACTCTTAACTATTTATAGCTGTTGTTGAGCTAAAAGGCTTTTTATTAGTTATTTTCGAGCAATGACAAGACAATTTTTTGTAGCGATTTCGAACGATAAGATTTTATTGTTTTTGGCGACGCAGCTGGCGGCTGTGTGACCCGACAGTTGTTATTCCGGCAAGCTATCTGCTTTTAAGTCTTAAAACTAAAACTAACATCCAGCTCTTTATCACAAAAAAAAAAACATTACAGGTTTCTAAAATATTTTATTTGGATATAAATATAAATAGCTACCAACAGAGAACGCTATAGTCAAGTTCCTTAACTATCAGATACCCATCCAGGCTTCTTGCAGGCCGTGTCGATCCTGAATTTAATTGTCAGCGTTCTACTTGTGCTTCTTCTTCAGCATACGATCTCTATAAGGGCATATCAATTTCCATTATGTCTAGATTCTAGAGAAAATGAACGGTATTCTTCAAGCTGCTTTCGAGAGAGCTCGTCAGCAGATTAGTCGTTACTGTCGTCCGAGGCCATTCTGGCGGATGCAGGTGTCGACCTGGATTCTGTTCCCGGCCTATTCTGTTTAGCCAGACATTTTGCATTATGTCGTTTGGCGAGTAGAACTGAGTATCATGTGAGACGAGAGATAGTCTATTGGCGTCACAATTCCATTGATTTGTTCAGCCTCTGATGGCAATGAATTCTTTCTTGTCCCATTATATCTTCCTTGTGGTAGTGCAACTGTAGCTCTGAAGGGGCTTTAAAGTAACGCAATATTTGTTTGGTCCACTGACTTATGGACTAGAGCGTCGACTCTCCGTTTGTTACGGAATTTATATCATGTCGGGTTGTCATCCCTAGATACATCAGTAAATCAACCAATGACTGATATACCATTTTCTTGACCAGTTGTCAACTGTCCTTATTGCTTTATACTTGAAAATCTGTGTCCGGTGGTAACAGCCTAGTTCCACCACCACCATCGCGTTCCTTTTTTATACCCAGGAAATGCTTTAAAATGCCTCAATCGACAAAATCGACTGTGGCAGAAGTAATCGTCTTTACGTAGTTCAGTTCATGTATGCTCGAAATTTAGGTCACCAACGTATACGCATTTGACACATCACAAATCAACGATTTTCCAAAATGTAATTACAATTAAGTAAAATTCAGTCGGTTAAATTAAACGTGTTTGCCTAGCCTAAAGGTTGTAGACCTCTGCCAGTACACAATAAACCGTGCGTGTAATCAGTACAACTTGCATAGTGCTCTCATAGAAGTATTTCTTGTGCAAGTTAGCGAAGGTCTTACTCAGCACCACGTGATTAGCTAGTGGCCGAGAACAAAAATCACCGCAATTCCCTTAAGGGATTCCACCACTCAGCCGCAATGCTTCAGATGTCAAGGTTTTGGCCATACCCAGCGATACTGCTTCACTGCCTTCACGACTCAAAAGAGTGTTCAAAAAAGGAGGATGAGGAAGTATACTGCCTTCACTGCCACGCCGATGACCCCCAGACATATAGAGGATTCCTAGTATACAAAAAAGGTTAAGGCAGAAGCTGCACCCAAAGGCAGGTCTGTTGTGATCAACAAAAAACCTTCTCCCATCCTATTCCCAACTGTTACCAACGGGTTAAGCTACAATAATGCACTCATCGCAAACAAGGAGTCGCATACGCTCATAACAAAACCCCCCAAAAACCCAGCCAAATAGAGGAAATGGTTGCCCGCCTTGAAGGCATGATGGCGAGGCTGATGACGAAAATGTTCAGCTAAATAGCTGGACATGCACGTAAAACTCCATATTGTCATTTGCAACACCAGCAACGGAGTAGGGCCGAAGTGGGGAATCACGTCAAGACAAACAATGTCGACCTCGCCTCGGAAACCCACTTCGGCCACAGATCCCAGTTAAGCATCAGCGGGTACGACCTCATCCAAGCCAACCACCCATCCGGCAGAGAAAGAGGGGGAGCTGCTATCATCATCAGAAGCGGCATGGAATAAACGGAGTTACCAATGATCCAAAAGGAATGGTCTCAATTTGCAGTGAGAATTCTAAAAATTCCCCACAGTGGTCAGGTCGAACTGGAATTAATAGACCTTGGACCCTGGGAAAGCAGAGACCGTAAACTAGCGGTATCGCGCTGGCCCTTGGACTAAAGCCAAGGGCACGGAGGTCGAACGGTAACGGTGCGAACTTCGGACACCCATAAAGAGGACGCACCGTGAACTAACGGGTACTAGTTGGACCTTATACCCTACTGAGCCGTGCGCAAAAGGGGGAAAAAAACGTGATCCCCGCGGACTGCGCAAGTGCAGCACGAGGCAGTCCGTCAAAACACGCGAGGAGCCATACGAACGCGAGGATAGTTGGGGAGAGTACGGGCGCGAATTACGTGGTCAGGATGTGGCCGCGCAGTCGGACAGTCCGAAGGCGGGGGAGAAAGCAAATCACCAGGACCGGATCGCATCGACGCGCAACCTCTACAATGAGCACTGCTGTTAGTCAACTTCTTCAAGAGTTGTTTTCGGATTTGGTATTTCCCTAAACGGTGGGAACGCGCAGAGGTAAGAGTTATCCTGAAGCGGTCTGTTCACGGTCATACCACGAGAATGCCACTAACCACATGGAACTGGGCATCCCATCAGCTCAGCGCAAGGTACGTAAGCAGCATGGAAAAGCAACCAAACAACCTGGCAATCAACCTACTGGACATCAGTCCAACCAACAGACGCCTGAGAAGAATATACTCATTGGACCTCACCACTAGCTGAACAATGAAGATACCCACTTAACCTAAGCTCTGACTGAATAAAGAAGACACGCAATCCACTTTGCTGAATAAACCCACACACAACTTTCCCTCAAGGGAAAGTACACTTTGCGTTTACAGCCAACCAGCTTTCCCCAATGATCATCGTTGGCACGCAGCGAGCTAAACCGGTCGAGAAAAACCGGTTAGGGAAGGCCTATATAAACAGATCGAGCGCTAAAAGCGGGACAGTCTATGTTAACGGAGTTACGAATCATCAACGCAAGGTAACGAAGCAGGAAGGAAGCTGCATCTGTGAGAGTCAATAAGGAGTAAGATCGTTACGTCGATACGATCGGGACAAGGAAAGTCTCCGAATTGAGACACAGGTAGCTGAGGTCCAATAAGACATCGCACGGCTTGATTGATTAGCCTTGCTACACCACGAATCGGGACAAGACCCTGGTGTTAGCCCGGCGAGTAAGTTATCGTATGAACATGCGTGTCCAATTCTAACAAGGACCCGCGTGGCGGGACTGTGGCAAAGTCCCAGTCAACTGTTTCGGTGTTCGCGAAAGGAAAACCATGCGATCGCCTGGAGAGTGCGTTAGAACCGTGCAGACATGGTACCAGCGCGACCAGTCAGAGCAGACGTGGGGTTAACGCGTTGTCATCTCGCCCGGCGATAACCTGGAAGAAGCAACCGTTGGCTACCGTGAGCCCGTGGACGACAGCAATTCCCAGCCCGAGTGCCTATCACCCGGCACCGCAGCCCGCATCGTTCAGGATCACGACGATTTAAGTGTTAAGCGAGCCAAAAATAAAGAAACGAAAATAGAAACGGGCTGTTTACGTTTCTATTTTGTGCTATTAAGAAAACACCAGGTCTGTCGATTACACTCGCTTAATTCTTGTCAAGTATTACTTTTAGTCCATCTATGTTGTTGGTTTTTGCGACAATATCGCAGAAACTTAGAAACCATTTCTAAATGCAACAATTGTTTCAACAAAACTTTCGCTTTAGCAATGTGCTTTCAAGTAGACGCTAGATTTGCCCAGGGCAAAGAAATCCTGTAAACATTATCCATCGGATTTTTCATACCTCATTGCATTCCCCGTTTTCCTATAATCCTACAAAACAGAGAGTCGTAATTAAGCGGGTAGATGGGCGCAAATTGGATATGTTCGCGAAAAATATTGAATATTGCAGCCACAGTCTTTAAACAGCTCTTTATTGTTTGCACATTGTATGGTTTATGCACAAATCACGTCGGGGTCACCAAATGTTCCGGTAGTAAACTTTTTTATGATCGGTTTTTGAGCTATTAAAAGACGAGATATATTTGGCGACTTCGAACGTTTTGTTTTTGTTGAATCTAGTGAACAAAATTTTGCATCGATGCGAATGTATAGGTAACGAAAAGCGAATGGTAATGAGCGACTTAATTGCAGAGCGATCAGCAGAAATCTAAGCCCATATTTGCAAAGTTAGCATATAAACGAATAATAATATTAAGAATACTACCCCCGTTAGAAGCGTTGCTTTCAACAGAATTTCTAATAGGCAGCAGACACAGCTCATTCACTACTCGCCTCGTCGATCCTACAGCTGTATGATCCCTCGGTAGGCTGATTGTTGTTGAGTTACTGAATCCAACGAAGACTTCTCTAGCTAACCATATACTCGACGAACAAAGGGTGAAAGCTAGGCACGTGAGCTAGATGGCTATCTTGATCCTTTAGTGTGCGGAGAGTTTTTAAGAGATGCTCTTCTGCAAAATTCTAGCACTGGTTAGCTCTAGCTCTGATAATGTTGTGAGTGGCCATGGAGTCTGTGTAATCCGAGCGACTGCAACATCCAAAAACAACCCATCCCCAATCCTAGCAGAAGCTTGACTTGACTGATGGACAGAAGTTCGTAAAAGAGACCAGCGCCAACCAGTAAGTCTGTTGAGGCAATGAGCTTTTTCGTTGACTTGGAGAAGTGGTTTGGCAATTTATAAACACGGTAAAGTTAATGTTTCAACTAACATTTGAGAGTTTTTTATATATTTTGCCACACAGGGCTGTAGGGTACAAAACGAACGGCGGCAGTGCCGGACCGAACCTATTAAGATTTAAAGTGCATCACAGCAGTACCGGTGTGATCAACACTTTGTAACTGACTTTGCTATGCAGAAGGCAAATGAGCAAGTTTCACAAAATAAAGATTTAAACAGCTGTGCTCGCTCTTTATTGAGAGAAAGAGGAACATATCACAAAGGGCAATGCAAAATTTGTAGCTGCACAGAGGAATGTATAAGAGTGATAAACAAAATGACTCAAATTTATGATGAGCTCCTGCTTGCTGCGGGCTGCATAACAAAACATCCTCCCCCCGTTGGAGGACACGGGCACGGATGATGTTGTACATCCTGTTTGGGTAGAAAGCAATGTTTAGCGACGGCTCTATTGAAGATTCCAGTGGCAGTTTTGAGAACAGCAACTCCTGCGACGCTATCGGGTCCAGGGATCAGATTGATTACTCGAGCTAGTGGCCATTTGAGGGGTGGCAGGTTTTCGTCTTTTACTAAAACGACATAATCGATTTGAACGTCTGTCTTCTGAGCTCGCCATTTGGAACGTTGCTGAAGAAGCGTTAGATATTCACGTCTCCACCGGCTGGTAGGAGGCCTCCAATTTGCTGGTAGGAGGTGATTCGCTGCCAGCGATCCATTCGGTTGAGATTTAATTTTGTTGATCAGCAAACAAGGCGAGGGGGCCGTGCCTAAGAAGTGCGCTGGCGTTAGTACTTCAAGGTCGTCAGGGTGTTCTGAAAGAGGAACTAAAGGTCTAGAATTAATTATTGCAGCAATGTAGCAAATGAGCGTACGCAGGTCATCAGCGGGCAAAACGGCAGGGCCAACAGCTTGGTAAAAATGATGCTTTCCTGTTTAGACAGCCGCCTCCCAGAGGTCTAGAATGCAGATTGCGACGATGATAGTCGAGTATAATGGCACGAGTGACTGGGTGCTGACGTGGCAATATTAATGGATGCTGTGCGTCATAGTCCAATGATGAGTGATTCAGTCTGCCACCAACTCTCGTGAGTCCAGAGTTGTCAATGATGGGTGCGAGCGATGCTCGATGATTTTACTTGTCGACTGTTGATACGATAACAAAACTTGTATTTGTATCCAAAACCATGCTTCAATTTTTGCCAAGAGTTGACAATTTTATAACTGGTTGGGATGTCGATGTCGGCAGGGGTCTTGATAGTGATGAGGGCCTTCTTCCTTAGCTTAGGGAGAACCTTTGGAGAGAGACAAGACTCTGGCCAGTGCGATTTGTCCTCTTGAAGATATTCAGAACCATGAGACCCAAGACTGGACTCGATCAGCTCACTAGGAAGTGCCCCTCTGGAAAGTATGTCCGCTGGATTGCTCAGAAGACTCATCTCGAATCCAGGACAGCACAACAGCAGAGTCTGACCAGCAATAAACAGGGCATGAAAATAAGGCAAGCTGCAGTACTTTCCGTATTAGTTGAGCCAGTAATACTGCCGCGCATAATTCCAATTCGGGAACCGTGAGGGTCTTCAATGGGGCCACACGAGATTTAGCGCGGAAAAGGTGGGCTACTCGGGCTACTTTGAGACATGGAGACTATGTAGATGCATCCTCCATATGCGCGTCAATGGCATCACTGAATCTATGGATTTCGACCACGCTATTGGGTACCAGTGCGAGTCTTCCTTTAAAACGCAGTAATACGGCAAATAAAATTTGCATAGTTTCGGGAGTCAAATGGTACCAGGTACATATGATTTAAAGATAAGTACTCGTGAATAAAGGCTGAATACTTCTCTTTGAACTGGCGATGATGCCAAGTTTGTTTTCCAGATCTAAAAAACGGCGATAGGCTTGTCGATTGGAATCTCCCAACACTTCCGGGCTGCGCTTTGCAGGAAGTCGAACTGAATATTCTCCAGATGGAAGCCTAGAAAATGTAGACTTGAAGTGGGTCTCGCAGTCGAGTTCTTCCTTTGTGCGGTTAGAGGCGGATTCAGCAATGGTTTCTGTCTCCCAAAATTTGAGCACCAGTTCCTTCAGACGGATGCCATCATTAGGCATTTGAGGCGCATTTGATTTAACGGTCAATGATGAACCCTTGTTAGGGTTGGAGCCACCACCAGTGACAATCCATCCAAAACGAGTTACTTGGAGAATGGGAAGTCTATCGGCCAATTTTATTTGGCCTACACACAGCAGATCAAAGAAAAGACTTGCGCCTATCAGCAAGTCAATTTTTTGGGGCCTGAAGAATTGGAGATCGGCCAAGCGAAGATTAGCTGATATTTTCCAGTCTTCACAATTTACAGTTAGGTTGTGCTGCTCGTCCGTGATAGTATGAGCTACCAAAACTGCGATGTTGGCAACGAACTCTGTAGTTTGAGATTTGAGATTAATATTTACCATACATTCATCTGATCTAAATCTGGCTTCACCGATTTCAGAAACTGTAGCTGCAGACTTGTACTTGGGCAATTTCAAAGTGTGTGCCAGACGAGAGGTGATTATGTGTAGTTGCCAGCCGGAGCTGATTTTTATTGAATATTGATGACGGCAGTGGCCAACAACACAAAGTCTGCTCCGAGATTTTTAGCCACTAAGGATGAAGATTTACCAGGTGATGATTCCTGTGCAACTACTTGCAATCCGTTGGAATGAGCTTAGGAAGCAGCTGAGATTGAGCAGGCTGGGAGCGAGATGACGAAGGCTTTGAGCCAAAATGTAGCGATTTGTTGTGCTCACAATTACAATGTCGTAGGTGATGTCCACCTTTAAGGCAGTTTTGGCATAAAGCCCACCTTTTTGTCTCCAGTAAGCGATCTTGAGGCGACAGTTTTCTGAATTGTGGGCAATCAAAAATTATGTGGTCTACAGCATTGCAGACAGGGCAGCAAGCGACTGGGGTAGTGGCGACAAATAAATTTCTATAGTCGTGGATGGCTTTCCTCGGTTTTACAACCTGTGGCATGATTCCAAGTACAACATTGGTACGTTCGATGTTTTCAACCTTCTGGTATTTGGTCTACAAAAACTTAACAAATTCATAACATTTTGGAAGCCTTTCAGTGGGAGCAGCATACTCCCATAATAGCTGTGATTCACGGTCGACCTTTTGGAGAAGACAACGAATGAGAATACACTCGGATATTTCCACAGGGGTGCCCATGTTGTGAAGTGCACCTAAACGCAAATTAATTTGGTCGGACCGTTCACTCAGCTTTACAGAAGATGAGCCCTCTACCTTTGGTAGGTTCATGATCGCCGAAATGTGAGACTCGTAAGACTAAGCCGGTTATTGTTGTAGCGCTTATCCAACAAATCCCGGGACGGCCGGGTAATTTGCATCAACCTCTAAAGCACCAACGGCATCCAAAGCGGTACCTCTTAGGAAAGACTTGAGGTGTTGAAGCTTCTCCATGTCAGCCAGTATTGGGTTTTTATCGATGACAGTGGAAAACATCGACATAAAATCTGTGTATTAGTATAATTTAAACTAAAGGTTGGTAGCTTCAGGTTAGGCACATTCGGTCGTCGAAATAGAGAACCAGAAGACCACTCAGTTTTTCTTTGAACTGGTCACGCAATTCGCTTCCCATTTGATTGAGGTACAGTTCCTCCAGGGAATCATGATGTAGACCATCATCATTAAGGCAAGTGACCGATTCGGTGGTTAAGCCTGCAGCAATTTTTTTAGAGTCGACAAATGTGGAATTTTCCTAGCGCTTTAAAAATGTTACTCTGCCAGCTGGCAAACTGACTCTGTCCTTGTTTGACATTTTGATTTATTTTAATAATTTAAGCACTGAATTTTGAACCGGAAAATGTAAAATGCACGCACAATGGAACAGTTTTACAAGCACTGTATTTGCACCGGCAACCAAACAGCACACACAATAGCAATGATGTGGGTGTGTTGACGCACAAGGTCAATTTTTTTGCACAGCTAAAACGACACGAATTTGGCGATAGGCAAAGAAGAAACCGGAAACGGTGGCGAGCAAGACGGGTTAATGATTCAAGCACTGAATTTTGAACCGGGCAATGTAAAATGCACGGACACTAGTGAACAATTTTACAAGCACTGTATTTGCACTGCACGCACAATAGCAAAATATGACAAAATCTTTACCAAGATCCCGTGCAAGAAGATCAGCAGACGTTCCAGGCAATTAAAAGGGCTCTTCGCCATGATGCGAGTCAGAGGCAAACATTTCTTCAGCCTGTCATCTTTAATGTTGTGAAGGCGAGGCCAAGTTTCTAAGATGAATGTGGTGCTTAGATCCGCACACACGGCCATTGCTGGAGTCGCACTGCCTCACTTGATGGCCAGCCTTGAGGCAATTTAAACAAAGAGCCAGTTTCTTCTCGCAATCGCTGGGTTCAGGTTCTTAAAACTTTGGCAGTGATAAATTGAGTGCCAAGAATCATTGCTGAAAACACAGGTCGCAGGGTTGAGGCTTGTGGCAAGAAGGGCGGTCCTACGCAAATCAAATGTTCTATTACATCCCACCTGACTGCCTGGAATCCAAAAGACGATATTCAAATCTTTTTTGAAAGAAAAACCAATGCTAGAGCATAGCGAATGGTTTCTAGGGCAGAGTTCCTCAGACATGATCGTAAATGCTGCACCTTTTCTATGTTTCTGAGGTCAGGATGGCTATATATTAACGTTGTAAACATAGAATAGAAATTCAGCCTCCAGCGAATTTTGGAAGCTAAAGAGGGGGCAGCGTCGGTGCCCTATGTCGGAGTGAACGGTGCTGATTAAGGGGTAGTTTAGTTGCGATTAACGCTTTGGAATCTCCCCCGAACCGATGACTTAAGAGTCACGAGAATGTCATTATATTTCTCACTCAAATTACTTTCCATTTACTCAAAATCCAGTTCTTCGAGCTCGTTGAGAATTTTTTCCAAATATTTGTTAAAGCTCACGGATTAGCACCAGCCTCACACCAAGAACGAACTCATTAAACGAAATTACCGCAGAACTTAACAAAGAATCCGCTAATCGTTCCATTCGAACGACTCGTAGAACAGAGACTTAAAATTTGGCGGGAAGATGGAAAAAGAAGAATTAGCGGAAGCTTCCGTTACTTGGCTATGTACGCGAAAAATATAATTTCTTTTTTATATGCTCTCATCCGTAACCAACGGAGTTACTGTTAATATTTATTAATTAATTTATTTTTTCTGAATACTGAAGACTTTAAATAGCATTGTATGATTTGCACGATGTATGGTTTAAGCAAACATCACGTCGGGGTCACCAAATGTTAAGCGAATAAGGTTATTTATTAGTTATTTTTGAGAAATTAAAACACGTTTACACTGAAGAGATTTCGAACGACTGTTTTATTGGTTTCAGCTACTGACGGCTGCGAGACCCGACAACTGTTTTATTTCTAAACTACAACCGTTTTTGCCATTATTACGTGTCATAAAATAGTGAAAATGAATCGAAACAAGTTTTTTGGCAAATCGATAGAATATTAAGCGACTCATAAAATTATGAAAATGTGGGTGTGGCAGTTTTGGACGGTCTTAGGGCGTTCGAGTGGGCGTGGCAACAAGTTTTTTGTTAAATCGATAGAAGTCAAAGCGACTAATAAAATTATGAAAATATATCCAACCATTTTTCAATAATGTTTTGAGCGATTTTGGCGCGTTTAAGTGGGCGTGGCAAATTTTTTTTTGATTGAAATTTTCACGACTAATAAAATTATGATAAAACATCCAAAACATTTTCAAAAGCGTGGTCGTTTCAATTTTGGGCGGTTTGTTTGCGTTAGAGTGGGCGTGGGCAAAGAGTGGGCAAAAGAGGGCAAGAACTTTTTCACGTTTAAAGACACAAAAATTAAATGTGTAACTCATAGTAAGATTTGTTCCATTGACACCTTAATCTCAGACTCAAAATGGCTGCGGGACGGACAAGATCTGTTCAGTCCAATGTTTTGTCTCGGTAAGAAATTTAACCCCAAACTCAGTTTAAATTGCTTCACCGAAATGGACCACGCCCACTCTCAGGCACACAAACCGCGCAAAATTGCCACGCCCCCCTTTAAAAAATATGTTTATATTTTTTCACATTTTTATTAGTCTCTTAAATTTCTATCGATATGCAATCGGCCACTCTATAACCCTAAAGCCGCCAAAAACCGCAACGCCCACATTTTTGAAATTTTGTGGGATATTTTGTATTTATTTTATTAGTCTTGTAAATTTGTATCGATTTGTCAAGAAACCTTTTGCCACGCCCACTCGAACGCCCTAAAACCGCCCAAAACTGCTATGCCAAACCGGTCGCAATTTTTGAAAATGTTTTAAAATTGTTTCTCATTTTATTCCATAATATTTATCGAAATCCCAGAAAAATTATGAAATTTCACCTGCGCATTCACTCTAGCTTAATAACGGATATCTGAAAGTTGGGGAAGTCGGCTATAGCCTTCTCTCTTGTTCTTTTTTATCTACCTACAATTTGAGTGCTAAACAATTCATAAATAAGATAAAGCCGCCACGTGAGAAGACCTCAAGTGCACTGGTTAACAAACTAGCTGCAATTATCGGAGAAAACAAGTTACATGTTATAACTCTTACTAAGGGCAACATACAAGAAACGAAAGTGCAGACTCAGGATGAGTCTTCCCACCGATCAAGGACCAAGTACCTGAACGAAGCGGGGAAGAGTTACTATACCTAGCAGCTAAAATGTGCCAAGGGATTGCAGGTTGTCATTAAAGGAATAGAGTCATCAGTGACCTCATCCGAAATTATCGCGGCACTAAAGGAGAAGAACTTTAATGCCAAAACGGTGATCAACATTCTCAACAGGAACAAAGAGCCGCAGAAACTCTTTAAAGTCGAACTGGAGCCATTGAGTCAGAAAAACAACAAAAAGGAAGTACATCTTATATATAAGCTACAGTATTTACTGCACCGAAGAATAACCGTAGATGAGCCACATAAGGTCAGGCAACCTGTGCAGTGCACCAACTGCCAAGAATATGGCCACACCAAAGCGTACTGCACCCTAAAATCCATCTGCGTCGTTTGCAGCGATGCCCACAGTACTGTAAACTGTCCTAAGCAGCAACTGTGGCGAGAAACACACAGCCAACTGGCGAGGATGCATTGTTTACAAGGATCTCAAGAGTCGCTTAAACAAATGAGTGGATTCAGCTCGAGATCGTATCACACCAACAGCTCACAAAGCAATGGAACCGACTACAACTAACATCCCTTCGTCTGCCAGCCACCGAACAATGCCAAATTCTTCCTTTACCAGTGTACTAAAATCAGGGATGCAAGTACCAACAGCACTCACCACCAGCATCCAGAATAAAATTCACCAAATAAACACAAATAAACAAATAAACACAAAGAACATGCAACAGCAGCTTATTGGCCTTGAAGCGATTATGCTCTCGATGCAGCAAAGCATGAAAGACTTCATGACCTTCATGCGAGAAACTATGCAAGAGCTTATGAGGAACCAAAACATCCTTATTCAAATGCTCGTTTCTTCTAAAACAGGGTAATGACTCCCTTAATAATAGCTACCTGGAACGCTAATGGCGTTTCGCGGCTCAAGCTAGACCTTGCTCAGTTCTTAGCAGACAGAAACATTGACGCTATGCTACTTTCAGAGACTCACCTTACCGAAAGCTACAACTTCCAAATAACAGGATATGAATTTTACTTTACGAATCACCCGGATGGCAAGGTTCATGGATGCACTGGGATACTAATACGATTGCGAATTAAGCACCACTTTCTTGGTAATTGGCAAGAAGATTGCTTACAATGTACCTCTATAAAACTCCAATGCCATAACGGTGCTCTCACTCTGGCTGCTGTCTATTGCCCACCTCGCTTCACAATCTCTGAGCAAAAAAAATTCACAACACTTTTTGACTCGTTTGGTGAAAGGCTTTTTGCAGCTGGCGATTGGAATGCCACGCACATGTACTGGGGATCTCGGATAGCGAACCCCTTAACTCTGTGTCCCGGGGAGCGCCTACATACTGGCCAGTAGATCTCATGAAGCTTCCAGATTTGATTGACTTTGCCATCACAAAAAGCATATCCCAATCAATGATCACAGCTGAGGCACTTCCAGAAGTCTCATCTGATCACTGTCCGGTGCTCCTCCATCTTTTGTACCAGCTACAACACATCGAACGACCGTGTTACACGCAATAGGACCAACTGGGCGTTGTGGAAAGACCACAGGAACCTACAGGCACCAACAGAAACGGTTGTACCTCTCCGTAACTCTACCGGAAACTGGTCTGGATCCTAAAAAGTATTTTAACCAAATCCATTTACTCTCCCGCCTTTAACTGCATCTGCATCTGGCACCACAAGATCCTATAGAATTTTGGCCAAGCCAGAGAACGAAAGTCATTAAAGAGCAACTAAAGACTGGAAAATCGCCTGGCTACGACTTAATAACCCCGAAATGATCATCGAGCTCCCAATGTGTGCAGTTCTACGAATCTGCTTGCTCTTCACCGCAATTACTAAAATTGGATGCCATCATCATACAGGCCAATAAGCTTACCAATTTGGTTTTCGGGCAAAACATGGAGCCATTGAACAGGTTAACCGCATGACAACAGAAACTCGCACTGCCTTTGAACACCGTGAACATTGCACAGCTCTCTTCTTAGACGTTGGACAAGCATTCGATAGAGTATGGCTGGATGGACTTATGTTTAAAATAATCAAACTGCTGCCTCAAAACATACATAAGTCTTACCTATATAAAAGAGTGTTCGCGGTCAGATGCAGTTCAAGCACTTCAAGCGATTGTACTATAGAAGCCGAAGTGCCTCAAGGAAGTGTTCTGGGCCCAATTCTATACACACGGCGTACATCCCAACGAACTACCAGCTAACGATATCCAAATTCGCTGATGACACTGCAATACTAAGTCGATCCAGATGCCCAATAAAACTACGATGCAACTAGCACGCCATCTAACTTGCGTAGAACATTGGCTTGCAGATTGGCGCATACGAGTAAATAAAGAAAAGAGCAAACAGGTAAGATTTACCCTAAACAAACAAAGCTGTCCGCCCTTGGTAATGACCCACACGCGCATCCCACAAGCCGATAACGTAACATACTTAGGTATTCATCTGGACAAGCGGCTCACTTGGCAGAAACACATAGAGGCCAAGACGACGCACCTCAGTCTAAAAGCAAGCGATCTACACTGGTTTATAAACGTTTGCTCTCCACTAGGCTTGGAGTACAAAGTCCTCTTATATAACTCCGTTTTAAAACCCATATGGACCTATGGCTCCGAGCTATGGGGCAACGCATCGATAAGCAACATAGACATAATACAGCGAGCACAGTCTAGGATTCTGAGAATCATTGCTGGAGCTCCATGGTATCTTCGGAACGAGAATATACACAGAGACTTACAAATAAAACTTGTCATTGAGACAATAGCAGAGAAGAAAGTAAAATACAATGAATAACTAGCCTCACATCCAAATCCTCTTGCAGGAAAACTTATTCGAGTATGCAGCCAAAGCCGACTGCACCGGAACGACCAACCAGCCCAGCGTTAAATTTGTTAGGCCACACAGCACGAATCATTTTATAAAATGAAACTGGATACCAATGTCATGTAAGGGTCACTGTCTTTTGGAAATATTCTGACCGTTTCCCCTTGACTAGCTTGATTAGCTTTAGTTTAGAATAAGATTTGAAAACTTATTGTTAGTCTCTTAAGTAAAAGGGAAGATTCAATAAATAAGCAAAACATTGAAAAAAACAAGGTACGCGCCAGTTCGTAAACTAACTTTTCCCTAAATACTCATACCAAAATCTGAAGACTATCCCTACCGACCATGAGGGTCTTCCGCAGCGCTTAACTACAGGGAATATTAGCCCTGAAGCACAATGCGCCCACAGATCCAATTAACCAATCACCAAAAGAGCACCCACGAGGAGGAGTCGATCATACAACTACACCCCCACAAACGTATTTGAAGTTTAAGTACCAGAAGAACCGATATTAAATTAAGCAGTTCATCATAAGATTCTGTCTCTAGAACCTCATCTTCATAATATAGAAAAAGAGTCTCAGATGTAGCGGTTTACACCTTATCTAGTAGTTCTACGTCAATTTCGATTTGGATCCTAAGGTCTGACTATTATGGTACGAGCCCCGTTACGGTACTGGTGCGAGCCCATTTTTGCCGGCAGGGTTAACAGTTGTCCCCGCCTGTACGCCGAGACACCTTATCGGCTACGTTCTTGTCTACAAAATAATAAAAGATGGTGATTAAGCCTTCCCTCATATTTTCGCCTTTGAACACCGTGAATATTGCACAGCTCTCTTCTTAGACGTTGGACAAGCATTCGATAGAGTATGGCTGCATGGACTTATGTTTAAAATAATCAAACTGCTGCCTCAAAACATACATAAGCTTCTAAAGTCTTACCTATATAAAAGAGTGTTCGCGGTTAGATGCAGTTCAAGCACTTCAAGCGATTGTACTATAGAAGCCGGAGTACTTCAAGGAAATGTTCTGGGCCCAATTCTATACACACGGCGTACATCCCAACAAACTACCAGATAACGATATCCAAATTCGCTGAAGACACTGCAATACTAAGTCGATCCAGATGCCCAATAAAACTACGATGCAACTAGCACGCCATCTAACTTGCGTAGAACATTGGCTTGCAGATTGGCGCATACGAGTAAATAAAGAAAAGAGCAAACAGGTAAGATTTACCCTAAACAAACAAAGCTGTCCGCCCTTGGTAATGACCCACACGCGCATCCCACAAGCCGATAACGTAACATACTTAGGTATTCATCTGGACAAGCGGCTCACCTGGCAGAAACACATAGAGGCCAAGACGACGCACCTCAGACTATAAGCAAGCTTGGACTTGGCAGTCAAATTATTGATAACTCAATACATACATATCATCAAATTCAACAAGCCGAAAGTTTTCCCGTTCCCGACAGTACATAGAGATCATGTCAGGCTATCACAGATACGGAAATAAAGTCGGCACTGGGTCACGAATAAATAGATGAACTCAACATTTTTTAATATTCATGTTCATGATGTTGTGTTGTGTTGTGTTCTCGCATCCGCCAGCAGCTGAAACCAATAAAACAGTCGTTCGAAATCACTTCATACTAAACGTCTTTTTATTTAAAGTTATCGCTGATGGCAACAGGAAAACATTTTTAAATCTCAAGGCGACTGCAATTTATAATAGAGTGGGACGATTAGCGGATTCCTTCTCAATTTGTTTTGACGAGTCCGTTTATACTGACCGATGTGCTGCAACAAACATCTAGAACAATTTTTAACGAGCTCGAAGAACTGAATTTTGAAGAAATTTAAAGTAATTTATGGGGGAGATGTTTTTTGACATTCTCGGGACTCTGATATCGTCAGTTCGAAATGAGATTCTAAAATAGCGCATTCAGCCCTAGTTCCTGCTTAATTCGGTGAAGGCAACGCCAAATAGATATATTTAGTCTGTGTGCACCAGTATCATTACTAGCCATTCTGCCTCGCAAACATAGAAATGATAGAAACATAGACACAACATGCAACACCTTAGGTTGATGCCTACTTTTTAATAATTAGGGGAATTTAATTGAAAAGGGAATTAATTAATTAATTTAAAATTAATATAGTTAGTACTTACATGAATCAATTTGGATTGTACAATTGAATTTTTCACAGAAATTTAAAATAATACGAGTTTCAGTTCCATCAATGTAAACATTTTTGAAATCGGAGTCTCCGCTCACGCCCATGTCTTGTGCATTAGTACTCATGTTCTAAAAATGGATCAACAGATTAATTTTATAAAACATTTGGAGTCGAGCAGTTAAAGTTTTCAAATGTTCCTGGCAAAAAGTTTAAAAGTTAAAAATATTAAAACATTTTTGAAAAATGTGGCCGTGGCAGTTTTGGGCGGTTTGTGGGCGTGACAACATGGATCAAAAAAATTGCGTTTGTTACTCTACGAGTAACGGGTATAATATTCTAATTGGTGATAGTAAAAAAAACACCGACTTTTCACCAACTATGTAATAATAATCTGCTTTACTAACACACTTCTCCATAGTGTCGGTTTAATTTATGAATCATAAGTACGTCTGATCGCAACTAGATCGTTAACCTTGTTCTGCTTTTCGTCCTTTCTCTTCAGACTGAAATTTCTCCTGTACTCTAACTGCAAAGTTTTTATATTATTCCTAGCCTACTGAAGAATCTGCTTACGCTCTTCGAACCACTCAGACAATTTCCAGGGTTCTCTAGGCTCACCTTCAACAACATCGGCACTACACTTCGTGCATTCTTTCTACCTGACCGGTATCATGCTGTATCTGATGTTTTTCGCAATATACCTTCAATAAATGCTGAATGAATGCTTTGGTTACCAAAATTTACCGCCTGTCTCTCACTCTCAACCGACCGTATTTCGAGAATGCGTCCACGATGACTATTATGTGATTATACTTCTTTTTGGTGATCTCCATCGGTCCAACGAAATCTATACGAAAAATGACGAGTGGTTTGTCTCCTCTATTAATTGGATTGAGATATAACTACTGTCTAGATGCTTTCGAGATTACTAAAATGCATCCAACACAACTTCCACCGTATCTTTCAACTTTGACCCGAAATATGATATCTCCACCAAATCTTGTGTATTCTTCGCTGATAAATGACCTTGCCTATAAGCAATATTCATGATTTCAGTTTCCATTTGAGATAAAACGACGATAACTTCTGACTGCCTCGATCAAATCATCTGCCGACTAACCTTCCTTTATCTTATGCATTACGATTTCTGGCCAATCAAAACATGTCACTCGACTGTGAGTGGCTACATGTCTCATTTTTGTTCCTGATAGATAATCGGTTTTATACTTTTGGGAGTTATGTTTTATGTTGGAAAAATTGTCCCTCCTTGTAGTTTCTCAACACGATGTCCATCTGAATCATTTTGTTGTTGTTTTATTGTCCCTCACAATTTTCTCATTCAACTTTTAAAAGTCGCAGCACAAATGTTCCTTTCCATTCTTATTCTCCACAAGTTGGATAGGTGAAGCGTACTTTGAAGTACCGGGCTTAATTTAGTTTTGGTTAAGTCACTCCTAAGCCCGCTCGTCTATTACCATCTGGTCAGGGTAAGCAATGCGTCGAGCATGCTGAAACACTGGTGTTTCGTCTGTAAGTACGATTTTCATCTCAACCAGACAATTTCTTTTCGGCTTGTACTCTTCTATCACCTTCTATTCCTGCTCTCCATCCTGGACCTGCTTTTTAAGCCCTATCACCACCTGCATGTCTGATATTGGTATAAATTCAGTACTCTTCTTCGTGATTTTCATGACTACCATTACTAAAAGAGTTCGGCCTAAAATCGCATCGAATTTCATGTCTTTGTCGGCTATGACGTGAAATTCTACTTTGAGATATATCTACTTGAACTGAAATTATCAGGCTTCCAAAAGTTACGATTTCACTTTCTCAGAAAGTGAAATCAAACATTTTTCGGGCCCCATCTACTTTCCTTTCCTTTAAATAAATGTCTTCAAATAAATTCTACGATGTAGCAAACAAAGATCTGCGCCAGTATCCACTAATCCCTTGAAATTAACTTTTCCGAACATAATGTACTTTAAATCCAGGTCTGAAGACGTAAATACGCTTGTTGGCTTAGTCTTGGCTTCAACCTGTACTACATTTATGTTTTTCCCCTGCCTGGTTGATTGCACCTGAAACATTTGTTGTTTCTTTTTGGATAATCTCTTTTTATGTGTGAGTCCGAATTAAGAATTTCAACTCACCTTCACCTGGATTCCGCCTACGCCTACCACCTCGACCTGTCTGCACATTATTAGATGTTACGGATGCAAATGACTCATCGAACTTCTGATCATGATTCACTTCAATATATTTATATTATATTATTTATATTTATATTATATATATATTTATATATTTATATTTATATTTATCATTAGCAGTACCAAACTCTCTTGCTTGTTTATTTTTAAACTTAACTATTGAAATAGAGGGGGCGGATAAGTCCAGGCCGCTGGACTGGGTCCTTGGTCCGCTGGTTGTTGTGGCGGAGTTGTATGGTTGGCGGATACCTTTGTTGTTGTAAAGAAGTCCCATGAAGAAGAAGACATCGGGGTAGCTTCACTGCACTTGAACTTTATTGGCGGGCGGGATGATAAATACTAACTTAAAACCTAACAAAAGATTGTCGTGGGACCGCGGAGTGGTGAGCTTGCTGGGTGTAAGGAGGGGGAGCGAGAAGGCATGAACAATCCCCCCACTCTTTCGAAGGCAAAGGAATCAGTTGACGCATGGTCAGCCGGATCGCTGTAAGCACTCCAGGCATGCTCTAAAACCGGTCCATCCGAGTACCGTGTTCTGGGCAACGGGCAACCCATCACGATTTGTAGGAACCCCGGTCGGATCAGCTTCGCATATACGTCTGACACCAACACGAGGGAGAATGTTTCCGGCCGGTGGAAGCGGTCGTCCGCGAGACGAATATCGTCAAATTTGGCCCTTGCGGCGTCGCTCAGCGCTCAAATGGGTGTCCGGATCCTTAGGTGTGAAACGGTTTGTTCGGGGCCGGATAGTCATCGAGCAAACTTGGTCCTCTCCCAACCGGATGGTGGGCGGTCGGAACGCTGCTCGATCATGGCGCCGGCCTCGAACCTCGGACTAGCCGGGGACCTCCGGACGGATGAGATCGTTGGCAACTGGAGGTCGCAACGGAAACCGTGGGATGGTAATCGTACGAGAGAGGACACCTCTTCGTGTCGGAGGTGTCCACTGTCAGAGCGGAGTTCCTTATGCATATGTAGAAGGGTGTGGTAGATCTCTGCACACTTCTTGCGCACCTCTTGGCTGCGCCAGTCTTCTCCTGAGTGCTGATGGACGAGGCAGTTCGAGACGTTCTTGTTAAGAAGGCGAAGGTGCTTTTCAGCGCTCAGTTTATGGAACTTCTTTAATACCTCGGGTTCCTCTGCGCTTTCTGGGCAGACTCGACTTGGCTACGCTCTTTATCTCGGGCTCAGCCGTGATAGCAATGGCCCTCCCATAAGGAAATGGCGTGCTGTAAGAGCCAGTTAATATGAGGGATCTTTGGACATCGTGGAGAGGGGACTGGAATTGAGGCAAGCCTCGATCTTAGCGAGAAGTGTCGCCAGCTCCTCAAACGTGTACTTGGGGGCGGACATACATGGATAGAAAAGGGGTTTGAAACTTTTCACTCCCGCTTCCCACAGACCTCAGGGTGTCCACACGAGTCACTGATGTCAATATGCATCAGTCACAGAGAGTTTAATGGCTTGTATGAAGTCCTTAGAAAGTAAACTTGCTGCCCCCACAAAGGTCTGGACATTATCCGTATGGACTCGCTGAGGACAACCTCTTATCGCTTTGAAACGAGCAAGAGCCGCTAGGAATTTCTCAATTGTAAGATCAGAGGGGGTTCCAAATGGACCGCCTTAGTGGAAAAACACAAAAACATATACCTTGTAAATAAATAATAGCTTAAATAAAGACAAGGCGTTCCTGAAAGGCACTACAACCCCCGCGAAACATCGGTCTGTTTTACAGGTCTCTACATTTACTAGTGGACATTTACACTGGCAGTAACTCGGTCCCACCAAAGGAAATCGGAGTTCAATGTAAGTAATTATATGTTCCGGGACGCAAAGGGTATCCTCGGTTGCTTTAGAATATATAATTCGCGCTTGCGATAATTTGAAAAATATATCTTTTGCTGTGAAGACTTAGTATCTTTTACTTGACAATGTGCAATATGTGATCTGCGTAGTCTGGAATATGAGTTGTGTGAGGAGTCTTAAAACTCCCCACAGCAAAACAGCAAACAGCGAAGACGGCTGAAGTGCAAGAAGAGTCAAGGGCGACCAAATCGAACGGGAAATGGACCCTGGTAAAGCGGAAAGACCGTAAACTAACCATACCGCGGAACTCGAACTCCAGCCGGACAAGGGCACGGAGGTTCAACGGTATCGGTGCGGACTTTGGACACGCACAAAGAGGTCGCACCATGAACTAACGGGAAATTAGTTGGACCTTGGGGAAATAACGGGATTCCCGCCGTCTATAAAGGGACTGTGAAAGTATCGGGCGGTGAGAAACGCGCAGGACACAGAAGGAAGGATGAGCCATACAAGTGAAGATCGATCTTCGGAGTGGACAAGGACCTGTCAACGATGCTTCTATAATCTCAAACTTTTAGCTTTTATAGTTCGACGTTCATTCGGACGGGCAGACAGATGATAGAGGGACAGGGCCAGATCTGAGATCTGTCCCAAAACTGAGACTTTAACTCACAAAAAAGCACGAGTTATATTTAAGATTAAGCACAGTGCTTACTAACTCAATCTATTAAATGTTATACGAAATAATTATAGATAACTTAGTCGACGGCAGGAAGAAACAGAGGTAAAAAGTAACAAGGCTGAGTATATCGATAAAGCTCCATTAGCAGCTACCGTTATTGAAGGCACAACCATTTCGAATTCTATTAAGAAGTCACGATCCTTCAAGGTGGTCCCTGGTAGAGCGTTGGCTTGACCCAGCGGGCGATACACCTTGCCCCTATAACATCCTAAGCCCATTCGAGCCGACACGGGGTATAAGATTTCATTTCGGCGGCAGAGGTCGCACCCAGGAGAAAAGAAGTGCGGATGGCAGATGGGCGATATGAAGTTGTCAGATTGAATTGGATATAGCTCTCGGGGAGAGGACTGTATGGATGCAACTGCTAATTCTACACAACATAATCGACGCTCTAGTACTGAGTACTGGATTTTCTAACCAAAGTGGTACCAAGGTTGGAGTGGACCGGAGTGAGCTTAACAATACCGGTTGGCCCAGCGGGGCGAAGCAGGCCACGCGAAAAACAAACAGTAGCAATCGTGGAGAGGGCGGGGGACTTCTCGGAGAGGAGGTTGACGACTTCCTGAGGGCGCAGTTAGCCGATTTAGAAAGGGTGAAACGGACATCGATGGTGGCGGTGCTCAAAATCACAAAAAATCCTAAGATGCAGGTAGGGTCACCGTGTGACAGATCAAGGTATTGAGACGGATCCAGAAAAGGTAGCGGCAATAGCGCAGCTGAAGCCCCAGGAAACGTGAAGGAGCTGCGACAGTACAGTCGTTTCGTTTTTTTTTTTTTTGACTTTGCGACATTGGTACCTGGTGCATTCGAGGCCGTCAAATCCAGGCTGGTTGCCGACCCAATCCTGGCGATATGGTGATATCATACTCTAGTGGAACGGTAAACGGAGCGGAGAGGAACTACTCTGCAACGGAAAAGGATGTTTAGCAATAGTGTGCACTGTCATGAAATTGAGATCGTACCTGAAGGGTTACGATCCAAGTGATAGCGGATCACTTGGCTCTAAAATGAATGAACAGCATCGAGAGCCCGACTGAAAGAATCGAAAGGGCGCTGGAACAGTACGAGTTCGTAATTTCTTACAGGAAGGGCCAGCTGAAGACAACCTCTACGGGAGACGAGCGGCACGATGAAGGAAAACGGTCACACGGGCAAGCAGCAGGAGGATGGAGGAGATGCAAACAAAGGTGAAGCTTGAGCCGCAAAAATTCCCACACTATGTGGAATAGTCCGGCCGCTTAAGCCGACACAATCCACACCGACCAGGAAACGAAGATGTAGTATCATGAAAACTGTGTGCATCGACCGGGGAGAGGCAGCGCGTCATGGCCTATAACCACGACATGCCCACGGCAGGACACCTGGTAAGTCGTGAGTCGGTTGCTAGGGTTTCAGACCGTTACCACTGGCCGGGAATGCACCGGGACGTAAGGAATTACATGCGGAACTGCGAGAGCTGTAAGAAGTACAAGCCTAGCCAATGCAGGTTGCCGGGAAAATACTGACGGTTGCACAGGAACAGTGGGCTACCATGTGTGCAGATTTCGTGGGCCCATTGCCGCGGTCATGTAGGTTCTCAAAATGAACCGAGATCGTACCAATGAGCAGGCTACCCACCGAGACACTACGAATGGCGGTTTGACAGTGGATAGTGGCAAGATACGTGTGCCCAAAGTTATGATAACGGAAATCTGAGTACAGTTCACAAGCCGGGCTGGGGTGCGCAATTCACAGGAGGCGATCGAGGACACAGTACGCTGTTTTAAAGCAAAAGCAAAAAACAATGTTTATTCAGCAATTTCAAACGATAGATTGTAGCGAACGAGATTTTGAATTAATACGATATGTACATGATAAGGAAAGGAAATGGTAGAATATTTTTATTGCGAACAGCAGTTCGCTAAGCCGAAGGTGTAGGTGTAGAGTACAAGAGATAGAAAGGGGGCTAGATACAAAAGATATTGCTGCACAGCTGAGGTGCTACAGAGTTTAGTCATACATAGCTTTTGCACTATGCATCCACTTTTTCGGTGACGGCCAAAATTGCCCTCTGTCCGCTCGCTTACGCTGAGAGCGTAAGAAATCTAAAAATAGAATTTGCTTGTTTGTGTGAGTAAAAACAATAGACGAGAACGTGTATATGTGTGAGTACTTGTGCAAGAAGACGAATTTTTGGCCGTATCAATTCTGAACCTAGAAACAAATTTACATATTTGGAGTTTTGGTCAATTTCGTAGCAATATGATGAAATAAAATAATAATTAAAAATTCACGCCCTGACTATTATAATTTTAAAGTTTTTAAATATTCGTTTGGTAAAATTGCCGCTCGAATTAGCTTCCGTTTAAATATATTTATTTTAATATATACTTATGTTAATAATAATTATATGTAATATATGTAATAATCAGTACACAGGGAACACCAGGGGAAGGCCATTACAATTGTAATGGGGTCCTATATTTATATGACCTTCGAGTTTATTTTTCACTCCTTTACTATTGCATCAAAACGACTTTAATTGAATATAAACTTATACAGCGAAAATTTCAAAAAATCGAGTAGCTCTGCTACTTTATTTTTTTTATATTTTGATTTATTTTATAAGTTTTTATTTTTCACTGCGTATTACTTTTATGGATTACTTTTTTCTTAATGTAATGACTTCTTTTTGAAAAATTTATGTTTTAAATTACAGCAGCTATAATAATTTCCTTTGCATTTGCTTTAATTAGTTAGTATATCTATTAAGTTTTTTGAGTATACCTGCGTATACTCAACTTTAGGAAAACGGATTAAGGGAAATTGAAAGAAACCCATAAAGTTGGCGCGCTTTTCTTTCCACACAAAATTGCGCACTTTTCAAAAATATCAAATTGGTATATAACGAAATAATTCAACTGAATCTAATTTGAATGTTAAATAATAAAAATGGATCATTTACAAACATTATTATAAAGTCAAAAAACTTAATAATAATAAACTTAATAATAATTTAAAACATAAATTTTCCAAAAAGAAGTCATTACATTGAGAAAAAAGTATTCCATAAAAGTAATACGCAGTGAAAAATAAAAACTTATAAAATAAATCAAAATATGAAAAAAGTAAATCAAAATAAGCAAATCAAAAATATCAAAGTGCGGGCACAAGCACTCAATAATCATTGCCTTATTAATTTTTCTCACGTCGCAAGATGAATACTCTAATGACAAATATAATAATATAAAGTCATTTGTGAAATTTATTTTGGTATATTATGTACATAGATTCGGCTATTACTATTTCTAAGGTATATTTAAGTAATAATAACGTTAAGGCAATGCCAAACAAGAATTTTTCACATGGTGCCAATAGATCAAAAATAATATTGATTGAAAGTGATCTGATTTTCATACTTTAAAGCGAACGGTCGTGTTTTTTTTGAGCTCCTATTTTTAATTTGTATTTGTCAAACCAGCCGAGGTTTTTATTAATTTTTTTTTAGTATCATATATTGTAAACATAATTATTAAATATTAAATATTTATATAATAAATATTTGTGCAGTAGTTTAAACAAATATACAAAGTCTTTTGCATTTTTCGTCTTTGTGTTTTGTTTACTCTTCCTTTTGTGCGTTGTTCGTAGTGCTGTTTGGTGTTGTTTTTTGCATGCACATAAACTGCACTGTGCACTTATTCTCCCGCTCTCACTCTCTTTCGCTCTTTCGCTCCCCCACACAAAATCTAAAATTTCTGAGCAGACTGCTCTAGTGCGGTTCTTTTAACAGCTCGCTTGAAAGTTTTTGATCTTGAGTTTTCGTGCACAGTGGTCTGATTTTGGACAAATATGGAAACAGTAAATGTTGTCTGCTTTTATAAAAATTGTTGCCAGGTTATAAAACATGAGAAGCCAAAAATGATTTGTTGCCTATGTGATAGAATGGTGCACACTAAGTGCGCTGGTTTTAATGGCCGAACAAGTGATGACCTAGCAAAGGGTAAAAATCTAAATTACTGTTGTGATGCTTGCCTTGTGGTTGCAAACGAGATGAAATCGTTTATGCGCCAAACTAAAGGTGGCTTGAAAGAACTGATCAACAGTTTTGGCGTAGCTAGAGATATTTTTCGTCGAGCCGATGATCTTCTTTCCGCGCTTAATTCACAGTTTAATGGCCTTAAGCTATTAGATGAATCTCCAAAGTGCAAAAAATCCGCTGGTGGTAGGCTGCCTAAGGCCCCGCAACCACGGGCAAATGATCAACAGGACTCCACAACTGATCAGCTGTCAATCGCAGCAAATCCACATATGCTGCTAAGATTGGCAGCTAAAAAAGATTCGGAGCAATCCGATCAATCAGCTGTGGATGAACGCCACCCTGTGATTGCAAAAAATTCCGAATTGTCTGCACTGGTTTCTCAACCAGTGATTCCACCTGTCCCGATTAGTTTACCACCACAAGGGAACATTGAGTCCGGACTACCGGCACAAGTTGGCGCTTCAGAAATACAATCTGCAGGGCCAAAACCCCTCGCGGTGGTTCCACTAAAGAAACAAATTTTCGTTTCTCGGCTTTCCCCTGATCAAACATCGTCGGATGTATTCTCTTATATACAAGACAAAACAATAGTCGATAATATAAAAGTGGACATATCATCTTTCAAGATAACTGTCCCAAACGAGCTCTTTTCGACCATATGTTCGGGTGATTTTTGGCCGGATAGTATGGTGGTAAAAGAGTTTGAAGCTAAGATCAAAAATAAGAGAAAGGTGCCCGGGGGAATTAAACTTCCCTCACGTGGACAGACCACTGCACCATCCGCCTCTTCATCTTCTTCCTCTTCAAAAAACTAACTACAAAACTTACTATCTCCTATCAAAATGTTAGAGGCTTGCGTAGCAAATTAATCAAATTGCAATTGATAGTTGTCTAAATATGTGTTTAGACATAAGTAGGCAAACTATACATATGGTCTTTTTATGGGCTGCAATAAACATGTCACGGGACAGCATAAGTGGAAACTACAGATAAGTACGATTGCAGCGGCCTATTGCCGGAGTGTCAAGTGACATGACCACGCGGGAGGCCTCAAACATAGATTTAAGAATAAAACTCAGCTGCACTTACCAACGCAGAATGCGGCGTCTTACAAGCGCTGCATTATATAATTAGATGATAAGAACCTATGTAAGAAGGAATAAAAGGCGATGCACTCGCAGCAGCGAGTCAGTTAGATTCAAACACCCGAATTGAACTCAATAAGTGTACACACAAGTGTAAAGTGTGTACATTTTGGTCCTTCGAGCCGGATTCTGTTGTTTCCCCCACCAGTGGTATGAAACATTTTGGTCCTTCGAGAAGTTCTGTTGTTTTCCCCCACCAGTGGTAAGAAACACAGAAGAAAAAACCAGCGCTTCGAAGTAAAAAGAGCAAGGTTATTCGAGTGATTCTGTTGTTTCCCCCACCAGTGGTAAGAAACACAGAATAAAAGTCCACGCCTTAAAGTACTAGGACTATAAGGTGAAATATTGTGTTATTGCTTTTCTTGGCTGATCAATCAGCTGTGAGTCGAGGCACAGCTAGGTCAACTGGGCGACCGATCAAAAATCATCCAACGGAAAACGCCAAAGAATACAAGCAGAAAGCACAAAAAAGTCACAGTGATTGTTTTCCCAACATGTTGTCGGAAAGATCTGTGAACTTGATGCAAGAGCAAGGAGAGCTGCAGAAGAAAATACTGCAAGCCATCAAGGAAAAGGCATCTATATCAGCAATAGATGTATTGGTAGTCCGATTTACCACTAATAACAATGCGCTGGTAAAATTGGGAGTTGGCGATCATCAATATTTTAATGATAATTATGGATGCTATCAGGGCCTACAAGAAGTCACTATTAAAGGTAGAAACACTTGAAGAAATAAATATACCAAGCGGATCAAAATTATCTGATACCGCATCAACTCGGAGCTCCAGTCCAGTTGATAATCTGGTTCAACTAGTGGATAGAAGAGCGGACAGGGTGAGGCAACAGATGAGCCTAATCTACGAAACCCTAGATAGTTCAAGTGAGATTGAACTAGTCAAGCAGCTGGCAATGATGAAAAGTCATTGGTCCAACGTGACGGACACACTGAAACTGCTTGAAAACAAGTATGACAGAACTGCCTTTGATTAAGATGAGGCCGACATTCTGCAATCTGAAGTGGCCGCACTAGAGATGGTACTTCAAATGAAGTTGGAACAGTTCAAAAGTTCCAAGTACGACGTGCCAGAACTCCCAAAAGTGGACCTTCCAACGTTCAATGGAAATGCGAAGGAATGGCCAACGTTTTACGAGCTGTTCTCTGAGCTAATAGACAGCAGGAAGGATCTCAGCAACACAAGGAAGTTGGGATATTTAAGAGCCTGCTTAAAAGGAGAAGCTCAAATGGTGGTTAGCCATTTGATAACGGGATCAGCGGCTAGCTATACAGAAGCGTGGGAGCTTATCTGCAAACGCTATGAGAATAGCATAAAAATATTCTCCCAACACTTCAACAAATTTATGGAACTGGAGTGCTTGCTGCCCCATGATGAGATAAACTTAAGGAAGTTTTTGGATACTACGACTGAGAGCATATTCATCATAAAGGAATAAGGAAAATTAGAAAGCTCTGCTGACGTAATTTTAGCAGAAATTTTACTGCGGAAATTTTCGCCAGAAGCCTTACAGCTGTTTGAACAGCATGTAAAAAAGGCAAGAGCTATACAGTCCTTGCAAGACGTACTGGAGTTTATTGAGCAACAATACAACTCAGTAAATGCCATTACCAAAAATACCGCTCAGCTTGCTACAAGAAAAGTGCAAGTAAGATCGTGTGCCTTTTGCTCTAAGGATGGCCACGATATGATAAAGTGTCTCAAATTTAGAGCACAATCTATTGAAAAAAGAAAAGAATTCTTTCAAAAGAACAGCATGTGCTTTAGATGCTTTGGAAAGCATAATGCTATCGACTGCAGAAAGGAAATTACATGCAATCGATGCTCCAAAGGACACAACAGCCTTCTTCATGAAGACAACAAACGCAGTATCAACAGCATTAGCCTCAAGCAAGGCCAAGACACACTATTGGCTACAGCTGTTGTTTTAGTAAAAAACAAAGCTGGAGGTTGCAACGAGTTGAGGGCGCTTATTGACGGTGGATCCCAGAAGACGCTGATTTCAGAGGAAGCAGCTCAAATATTAAGGATTCCCAGAATAAGGAGTACTATAGAGGTCGAAGGTATCTCCCAGACTACGCAATTATCCAAAAATAGAGTCCACTTGACGATCAAACCAAAAATTCCAAGCAGCTTCAAAACATCAACGGAAGCATTGGTTTTACCAACACTCCATAGAGCCCTTCCCAGCAAAAAGTTTGATATTGATTCAAAAGGATATATTCGATATTCTAATTAAATGGCGCAAGTGGCAATATGTTATGGTAGCTGACATTGAAAAAATGTATCTCCAAATAAAGGTGGACTGGATGCTGCAAAGGTATTATGGAGCTACATGGATTCTGCGATGCATCAGAGAAAGCATATGCAGCGGCTGTGTATACAAAAGTAGGCGACAGAGTTACTTTGCTAGCAGCAAAAAACAAAGTAAATCCTATAAAAAACAGGAAAACAATTCCAAAGTTGGAATTATGCATTTATTAGCAAAGTTATTAGCGAAGGTGCAGGCTATATGGAGCAACAAGATCACAACGCATGCATGGAGTGATTCGCAAATTACTATTGCTTGGATACAATACAAGCGCAGCAAAGATAGGTTTGTCAGAACTAAAGTGGAAGAAATCAATAAACTAATTCCCAATGTCAAATGGAATAACGTTAAATCGGAAGATAATCCAGCAGACGTGGCTTCAAGAGGGATATCACCGCAAGCTCTTAAAATCTGTGAAATTTGGTGGAGAGGGCCTAATTGGCTAGCTATACATGCACAACACTGGCCAACTCAAAAGGAATCGGAAATTGTTGTGGTATCCACATTGATAGAATCCGAACATCTTCAAAACCATATTTTATCAAAGTATTCATCGATCGACAAACTTCTTAGAGTAATGGCGTATGTATTACGTTTCATAACAATGCTGAGAGGAAAATCGCAGCAGCCGTCACATCTTACGGTGGAGGAATTAAAGCTAGCAAAGATTGCCGTGGTAAAGATACAACAACAGCTGGATTTTAGACACGAAGTCAGACTACTCAAAAACAAAAGACCATTAGACCCAAAGAGTAAGTTACAGGCGCTAAATCCGTATTTGAATAGTAATGGCGTACTTCGAGTTGGTGGACGATTGCAAAACGCAATGATACCCTATAATGTAAAACATCACATTTGACTTGGTTAATTGCAAAGGATGCTCATAAAGAAACTCTGCATGGCGGAATTAACATTATGAGAACTTATATTCAGAGGGAGTTCTGGATATTTGGCATACAACATTCCATAAAGAAATATTTAAGGGAATGTATTGTATGCATACGATACAAGCAAGAGATGTCCACTCAACTGATGGGAAATTTACCAGTTTATCGAGTAACGGCTGATTACTCGTTTCAAAATACTGGAATCGACTACGCCGGACCGTTCCAGATTCGCTGCTCAAAGGGAAGAGGTCAAAAAACGTATAAAGGATACATTTGTGTATTTGTTTGTATGGCAACAAAAGCGATACATCTGGAAGCTGTTAGCGACCTTTCGTCAGACAAATTCCTGGAGGCTCTTCGACGGTTCTTTGCAAGACGAGGCAAGAGTGAGAACCTATACTCAGATAATGGAACAAACTTCGTGGGAGCTTCAAGAGTATTGGACAAAGAATTTGTAGCTGCCATTAAAAACAATAATGAGCTAGCACCTACGCAAGGAAAATAAGGCATCAAATGGCACTTTATTCCCCCGGGAAGCCCCCACATGGGAGGTTTATGGGAAGCCGGTGTAAAATCAGTAAAGCATCACCTTAAACGAGTTATTGGTGAAAACAGCTTTACATATGAAGAATTTGCAACGCTGCTATGTCAAATCGAAGCAGTGCTAAACTCGCGGCCATTAGTCACAGTAAGGAGCGAAAACGATGGTGAGGACATATTAACACCGGGTCATTTTCTGGTGGGAAGACCTCTAATTGGAGCTCCTGAACATTTTGACGAAAGTAAGAGAATCAGCTCTTTGGATAGATGGAAGCTTATTCAACGCATCAGAGGTGATTTTTGGAAGAAATGGAAAGAGGAGTATCTGGTGTCATTGCAACAGCGAACCAAATGGCGCCAAGAAATCCAAATCTGAAGGAGGGACAGCTGGTTCTATAAAACATGAGAACACTCACCCTGTAAAATGCGTCACGCCATCTAAAACGGAGTCAATGCAAATACGCATGGACAAGAAGCTTAGGCAGCGCGATCCAAAAGACAAAAGGAATGGCACTGGAAGCAACAATCAGAGGCCTTCCTGGAAAAATCCCGCTTGGTTTGCCAAAAAATGGGAGACTTCAAGAAGTACTGCAATTCCTTCGGCACGACAATACGGACAAAAATTGACAACATTAAAATACTACGGCATCGTACCAACCGAAAGAAAAGGTTTATACTGTTCTTTGATATAGGA
Organism: Drosophila simulans; assembly: GCF_016746395.2. NCBI lineage: Eukaryota > Metazoa > Arthropoda > Insecta > Diptera > Drosophilidae > Drosophila > Drosophila simulans. The sequence goes on from NC_052521.2 coordinate 104,041, forward strand.
AATGCAAATAGAATACAGGAAAATATGCACACGATCTTAAAAAAAGAAAAACATCTAATGGAATATGTTGATAATCAGACCTCGGTCATCAATGCCACGGAAGAATTAGTTATTATGAAGGAGCACTTTATGGTATATAAGGAGTCAATTAAATTCCTTATGTTATCAAATCAAGTGCGAAACTGGATTGAAGATGCAGAAAGCCTACAAGCAACAGCTATTTTAATGATCTCCTATTCATTGAAGCAAAATTGCCGATATACAACAATCAGGAAACGGATCTCTTTGAAGAATTCCCAATACCACTGTGGACAAACGGAACAAAGCTTATTCCGAAATTGAATTCTAAATTTTTTGCGTTCAATACAGACATAAACGCATATCACCTAATGTCTGAAATGGAAATTAACCAATGCAGACAAGAGGATTCGACAACATGGCTTTGCGAAAATAATTGGGCATGGAAAAACGTCACCATCGAAACCAAGCAAGGCACACTCATGCGAAATGATGGAATTCCAAGGCAATTCGTTCATCAAAGAGATAAGTGGATCCAACCGTTGGCTATTTAGACTGTTTCGGAATACAACAGCTAATATAAGATGCAACGAACAGCATCAAGTTAATTCTATAATTTGGTGTATGGCTGTTGTTTTTTTCCGTCCGTAGGTGGCATGCACGATTCATAAGCCCTGTTGGCCCTACGTAGGCATACGTACTAAAAAAAAAAACCTCCGCGTGCTCTTCAGCCCACGCTCGCTCACCGGGACTGCCAGTCAAGGTACGGCTTCGGTGAGCAGGATGTGAGGCCAGGTAGCACTCCCTCCCTTCAGTGTAGTCCCTTAGGGCTCCTCCTTCCACCCTTTAGTCGTCTTTTACGACGAGCCGGGAACGCTGAGGTAGAATTCTTCGCCCGCAGTCACCCAGGACACCTGTTTGGACTCGTCTGATCGGACACGCTTCATTATATTAATGATAAGGATGCGTCCCAACTCCCATGCCCCGCAGTTCGCCACCATAGCCGCGAACAAGCCACTAGGGCTGAACGGGGTACCTGACATCGTCTTTAGCTCCTCCCTCTCCGCCGTGAACCTGGATTAGCACATGTTCTGCTGCTTCTTCACCGTCGACGCAGAACAAGCATTGGGCTGACTCTACGTGACGGAACTTGAGTAGATAGGCCCGGGAGCAGCTATGGTCCGTGAGGAACTGGGTTAGGTGGTAGTCCACGCATTTGTGTTGGAACTCTGCCCAAACCGCCATCTCTGGGATGAGCTGATAAGTCCACCTCCCCCATCGCGACGTTTGCCATCTGCTCTGCCACTCACCCAATAGCCACTCGTGTGCCTCTAGCCTGGAAGCGCCACAACGCATTAGGCTGGGAGCCTTGATCTCCAGATCAATTGGGGGCAGGCCTGCCAGCGCTAGCGCCGCGTCTTCGGATATGGTCCAAAATCCTCTAATGAGCCTGAGAGCCATTGACCGTAGCACCGAACGAGCTCCTTTCAAGTATGAGCCACTGCAAGTGACATTGCTCCAGATTGGTGCAGCTTATAGCAGCGAAGCCTTTGCTACCGATACCAGCAGTTTCCTGGCCGGGTGTCTTGGGCCTCCGACGTTGGGCATAAGCCTATATAATGAAGAGGCTGTGACTGCTGCCTTTTTGCTGGCGTATCTCGCGTGATCCTTGAACGATAGTCTGTGGTCTATCATTACCCCCAGGTACTTTAGGGACTCTTGGGAGGTCACCTGTGTGCCATTGACGGAGACAAGCATATTCTCCACCTTTTTCCTGCTGCTTAGTAGGACTGTTTCGGTCTTGTGAGCCGCTATTGCTAGCCCGGCTTTCTCGAGCCAGAGGATGGCAGCACCAATCGTAGAGTTACATTTATCTTCCAACCCTGCGATTGTTTTAGAGACAGCTGTGATTGCCACATCGTCAGCAAAACAGTGCAGCTCTACACCTACGGGCCTGATGATGCCCAAGATCCCATCGTACATGATGTTCCACAGGATTGGTCTAAGTACCGATCCTTGGGGAACACCTGACGAAACTCGGTATCTTTTTGGGACATCTTCCGTATCGTACCATAGGACCCGGTCCCTAAAGTAGCTGCCAACGACTATCCTCAGGTACTCCGGGATCCCATGCGGTTTATGGCTGCGTGAATTTCGGGCCATCTGGCGGTGTTGAAAGCGTTCTTTACGTCCAGAGTGACTATTGCGCTGTATTCCTTCCTACCCCCTAACCATCTATCACCAGAAATAGCGGTCTTGGCGATGTTAGTAACGGCCGAAAGAGCGTCCAGTGTGCTCTTTCCTTTCCGGAAGCCATATTGATGGCTTCCTAGGCCGTTGATGCTCTCGGTGATTGCCTCTATTCGTGTATAAAGGATACGTTCGAACAGTTTTCCAACTATATCCAGTAGGCATAGAGGGCGGTAGCAACAGGGCAACAGGACTAGCTTCTAGCTTTTTCACCTTGTTGGGAAGATTCCGTCCAGAAGGCATTGCTGGAAGGTGGCCCTGAAGATGCCAGGTCTACCCAGCGCCACTGCTTTAATAACAGCTCCAGGAATACCATATAGTCCAGGGGCTTTGTTGGGTTTAATGCGCTTGGCTGCCTCGACGACTTCAAGTTCTGTGACGCACGGGAAATCTGGGGCAGGGGCTGCCTCTTTCCTATAAATTTTGCAAATACAGTTGGACGCGCCCAATCTCACATGCGCAATCGATTTTATCTTTTTTATTTTATATTTTCAATAACCGCGATTTACCTTTTTACCTTTTTAAAGTTCCCTGAACTTTTATGATTATCTATTACAAAATTAATATAGTGATACAAAGGATTGCGAATATAATTAAAATTTAAAAAGATTAATCAGCTTACCTATTACACTTACATGTTTTATCACTGTATAAGGTGGATAATCGAATCCAGCAATGATGACTTCTCGACCCTGCATGTTATTAAGTTTGTCCGCGAACAACGATATTCCAAATTGAAATCGCCGTTCCGAAGCCAAATATCTGTCGACCAGTATCAACTGAGAAGGTTTTTCTTCTTTGCGTCCAACAAATTTGTTTGTTTTTATATCAAAACTACTGGCGGAGGAATGATCTCTTACAACAAAGAGAATGTTTGGTTGATCTAAAATAATTAAACACGAAATTATTAATAATAAAAAATAAAAATAAAAATAACGAAACTCATATTCTTTTCTATTATTTTCTAAAAATTTTCCGACTTTTTCTATGGCAGCTAAGTGCTATAGGCGTCTGATTCTTAGATCAATTTATTAATATTGTATCAAAAAACTAGGAATAAATATTATTAATCGTAATATACAAATATAAATTTGGTGGTAGTTCATCAATTGTGATGTGGGAAAAATTTTCATATTATGAAGTTGAGTTACCCCATTAGGTGAAAACCATCACTGATCGATATCTATATGTACAAATTTTTAGCAAAGTGATGCGTCAATATGATTCCAACAGGACAAAGACCTAAAACATATAAGTAAACTTTCCCATCCAATTGAAAATTTTTTTGTGTGACGCGATTGGAGAATTTGAAAATAAGAAAGACATAATTTGAATCTTTTGGACGGTTGACAAACGCCCTTGAAAGCAATTCCTGTGAGGCGATGCCAGAATTTAATTTAATGGTCGTTTCCGACCAAATGAAGTATTATATTCTTGATAAGGATTGTCGATCTGACCATGTCCGTCTGTCCGTATGAACGTCGAGATCTCCGGAACTATAAAAGCTTGAATGTTGGTTGATATTTTTCATATTTTTATTACTCTTGAAATTTTTATTAATTTGCATAAAAACTTTTTGCGACGCGCACATTTTTGAATAATTGTTATATTTTTTTATAGTTTTATTAGTCTTGTAAATTTCTATCGATTTCTTATACTTATACACATTTTACAACATAAACATATTATTTATACATTTGTGTAAGAATACAAGAAGATAGATTTCCGTCAAATATTCTCGCCAGAAGTATTAGCAAAGTCAACCGGGTATGTACCAAACAAGGGTGGTTTTAGACTTAATAAATTTAAATTAATAGTAACAGTAATATTTTCTTTATTTCAAACATAATTTAGTATTAGTTTAATTATTGATTATCTTTAAGAATATTGTATGTAAACAAAATGTGAAAAGTTTTAAGCAATAGAAATAATGTAATATTTATGTAAATATATTGCATTTTCAAATAAATCAATATTGGTTCTTTTCAAAAGTCATAAGTCCAAAGTCTACTGTGGGAGTTATTCAAATCAATATGACATTAACATTTAAGCGACATAGATCCTGAAATCCTCCTTACGATCGCGGCACCCTAGTTTTAAACAAGCCTTTACCGTTGACAAAAGATATAAACATTTTTCAATTTTTAAACAAATGTTCCAACCTCTGAACCCCTTTGTCAGCATAAAAGCTTTGATCAATCTAATCTAATTAAACAAAAGATGCATCCCGGCGACGTAAAGATCAGGCGACAGTTTTAACCAATCGAAATCTTCTGACAAAAGTCCGTGTACGCTGCCAGCGTCCAGCGTCGATTTCGAACGATATGTTTTTATTGGGTTTAGCGAACGAGATTTTGCTTCGATGCGACGTGTACATTTTAGCGAAGGCAATAGGTAGTGCGCAACTTAATTGCAGAGCGAACATCAGAACACTTATCCAAAGGCGTAGGTGCGAGAGTAATAGACTAATAGATCGCGAGAGAGGGAAGCTTAGACAACGAAGACATTGCTGCTCACCTAAGGTGCCGCAAAGTTAAACTGTCTCCCAAGTGGGCACGTTTACAAAGTTTAAATTTAGGAATCTGGTGGCGGCTTCGTAACCCAACATACTCGCCCCGTTGGAAGCGTATCTTTCAACAGAATTCTTTAAGGATTGGCTTTGTCAATCCAGTCGGTGTCCTCACTGACTCCATCTCTTCATAATGCCGACTGCGGTTGTAACTGCTTATGCATTCGTCATCAGCATCTTTCGCCAGTAGAGCGGACTGCTCCTCGTTTTGTCGTTTATCTTATACCTCGGCGAGAAAGTGTTCCGGCAGCAAAGTCAACAGGCCGGGCAGGTTCAACATGCCAAAGAACTGGACCGTAGAATCATCAAACAATTGTGCCCAACTGCACTCGGTTAGCAGATCAAATCGCAGTGCCATAAATATGCGCCATGGACCCACCGGGCCTACGTCAACGCTGTCATGCGAGAGGATAAGCGCCTTCCTCCATAGCTCCACCTCTGGTAATTCCTGGACGAACGTATACACCGGGGCAGTTTGGTTGGTCGGAATCCGTCGCGAATGCTGCTCCCCATCCTGATGGGGATGTAAGTGCCGATGCGAGAGAGGCTGCTGCTGCAAGGGCTGTTGGTCCTTCTTGCGGCAGTCCTGAAGATGGAACACCGCGGCGGTGGTTACTTAACTCCATGTTAATGCGATTGCTGTTCCTGGGCTGCAATGCGGGGCATCTTATCTACTGGCCTGGTCCCGAGGAGCTAATTCCGTTGTCCTGTGATATCCCTGATATCCCTATCTGTCCCTGACCATGGCCACCCTGAAGCATTTGTGGTAAACACTTGTTGATCAAGTTAGCCTCCAGCGAATTTTGGTAGCTCAAGAAGAGCAGCGACGGTGCCCTATTCCTGAGTGAACGCTGCTGGTGGCTACGATCAAACGGACCAATACCGTCAGCAAAAGTTAAGTGGGAGTGAATTCGAGTGAATAAGCATTACGAGAATGTTATCATATTTCTCAGCCAAGTTAATTTCATTTCATCAAAACCAAGTTCTTCAAGATCGCAGAAATTTTTTCTAAATGTTTGTCGAAGCTCATCGATCAGCTCCAACCACACATGAAGAACGAACTCATCAAAAGAAATTATTGAAAAGCTTGAGAGCGAGTCCGCTAAATGTTCCGTTTCACTCGATTATAAATTGTAGTCGCCTTGGGATCTTGGCGGCCATGCGCATGCAAGGAGGGCTACTACTCCAGTTGATTTCGGAGGCTACGGGGAAGGCTACTGCTCCGGTTTACCTCGGAAGCTATGCGGAAGCAAGGAGGGCTATTGCTAGGATTTCGGATTCTATGCGCACGTTATCCAACCCGTAATTGTAACACTCTGCCGCAGTTGATAAACAAATTTCAAACTCCAATCTCCGCAGCTTTGCCTTTGCACTTGTTTTTGTCGCCAACACTTAGCCATCCGATAAATAACCAAATTAAAAGTAAACACAACATCCAATTGGAGACCAAGCCATGATCAACGTATTGCGCTTCAATCAAACTGCATCAGTTAGCAAATTTCAATTTCACAATAAAGAGTAATAATTTCAATATAAAGCTTTTATCCTAAAAGTAATTGAAAGTTCAAAAAGTTAGAAATGAAAAGCTTCTGGCCGAGGTTGATTGGATAAGGATTGAGAATTAGAAGAAAAGTCTGAATCGGGACGAGATCGTGAAAAGCTTCAAATCAAAGATTTGCTAATATAAGCTATTAATAATGTGTCTGATAATTGTTAAAAGAAAACCGAAAAAATATAAAATAATAATAATATAAAAATTATTTTTTAGTAATCATTTTAATTGGCGCCCAACGACGGGCGGAGTACTTCAAAAGATATAAATAAAATGTTAACAAAACGGAACTCGCGCCGTTAACAACTTACATTTTTAGTGGAAAAATTAAAACATCCACATTTATCCAACGACATCTAATTACTGTGACAGTGATCGTGAAAAAACTTAATTGGAAATTAATGCAATAAGCCAAAAAGGTGAATAACAAGAACACAAGAATAATAAAAATCAGACTCAACAAGAAACAAAAATTAAACCAAACCAAAATCTATAACCAAAAATATTTAAAAAATCAACACCAAGAAGGAAGGAATAAGGGGAATAAATAAGTTAGGCACTGTTTGGAAATGGTTAGCTGGAACTCCGGATCACGATGATTTCATTACAATTCAGAATAAAATAAACGACTTAATGAGGTAAAATCGCTTTCCGATCACTTTGAAAATATTTTTATTTATCAAGAATTGCCGTTAAGAAGACATCGTTTACGATTGTTAACAATCGACTTGCAAAACATAATTGATACTATTACACTAGCAATAATGGATGTATTTAACACAAAAATGTTAAATAATGAAGACATTAAAGAAATATTAAATCACCAGCAAAAGCCTATAATTATTGCAGATATAATGGCTATCTCCGTAATCAAAATTGTACCACATAAAGAACTCTTAATTATTATTATTAGTAGAGCACTCTTGAATGCCTCTACCAAGCTTCTTCTTTGTGGACAAAATTTTAACAGCTTTGTATGATTAGCACTATATATTCTTTATGAATCTTCATTCTTTAATTAGCTAATTTAAAGCAATGAAAAGTCGAGGCTTATGTATCAATTTTGAACGATATGTTTAATTGGGCTTAGCGAACGAGATTCTGCATCGATGAGATATGTATAGGTAACGAAAAGCGAACGATAATGAGTGACTTAATTGCAGAGCGAACAGCAAAACGCTAAGGGCAAGTGCGAAAGAGAGTGCTGACGTCGCAAAACCATATAATACAATAAATGAAAAAATCCGTACAGTCAATTCAGCTGAATATGCGGAGGAATACCATTAAGCAAGATAGATAGATAATAGATAGATAGATAGATAATCCTTTACACATACAACCATAGAATTATTCATGAGACGAGTCTTTTTTTCTGGCCAGCGAAAAGTGAAAAGTTCGAATTATCATCGAGGCGCTGGATTCAGAATTAAGGGTAAACGAGTGCCAGGTGAAATTCAGGTCAGCTATCTCTTAAACGTAACCTTAATGTAATGTAGACTCGCGTTCTAAGTTTCCAAGCGGTTCGGGAAGGGAACACGGCGATCGAACTGATTTGTTCCCGGAGTCGGCCCAAAGTATTTTTTTCATGGCCAAGGTCTCTAGCAGATCGAAATGGTGGAATTGATTTTCAATGGCAGCATTTTTCTCTAAAATTTGTGTTTGCAATTTATGGATTGAGACCGCTTATTTTTTTGTTTCTCTTTGGCTGCCGGCTGTTCACACGCACATATGGTGATCTATGTCCGAAAGAAATGTATGTATACTTTAATTAATTCTTGAGGTGCCAAAATTGTCTCTCCGCTCTAGAATTATCTCATTTAAGTTAAGTATTTATTTTAAGGGGAATAGAAAATATTATTATTGACAACTAATATACCTTTTTCATAATGTTTTAAAAACCTAACTTGTTTGCCTATGACTAGGATGTATTCCCTGTGAGCCGCGGTTTGCGACCAAAAGGGACCATTCAGGATAACAACTGTTTGTGATTTTTTGGTAAAGAATAGCCAAGGTAGGGCGGTAGGGCATTACACGATCCTCCACCACACCTGAGGATCGGGCGGAAGCTTGTTGGGTAAAATAATCTTTCTGTCCGTTGTCTGTGTCGTGGATGGCGATTTGCCGCACATTTCTTAATTGTCGTAGCACCCAATCACATTGATAATCAGTAGAATAAAATTAGGCTGAGATTTCAGGACAAGACTACCACCCCACATAACCGACCAGGAGCTGCTTGACCTTCACGCGTGCGTCCTGGAATATCTCATAACACCACCCTAGCCTTATGAATCGTTACAAATACCATAACAAAACCTCTAACCAAAATAGGGAAACCAAATACTACAAAACACAACTAACTTAACGGAAATCATTGGTATTGGTATCAAAACCTTAGACTCGGCCAGAATGAAATACTAATAAAATAAACTACTGAAAGAATTAAATGGTTTAACTGTTCATCAGCAAAACAGGCAGAACGTGGTTTATTTGACTTAATAAGTTAATCTTTTAAATTTCTTTTTGGGACACCTAAGGAAAATGATATGGTAAGATTTAATAAAATAAATGGATCTAATTGCAGAAAATGTAATTCAACTTCATATACTAAATGATGGCATACATTTTGTGAATGTAGTACTTCAGAAGCTTACTAACTACGAAAATACCGGAATAGTACTCGTTTATAAACTTTTGCAATTTATTGAATTCATAGAAGACATAGAAATGAGCATGCAACGTTCACGTCCTGGGCTTTTTAATGCGAAATTACTAAATTACGATAGGTTAGAAAGCATTAACAGCCAAAATATACTTTTCATCAAAACATCAATATCATTTAGACTGTTCAGAGCAACAAACATATTTTGAAAATGAGAATAGAATTTAGAATCAAGACAAAAATATGTTAACAATGAATGCATAAAAATATTATTAAGCGTAAGAATCCAATTTGTAGTTCTATGCCGACTGCCCCAAAGGAAATTACCCAATACGTTTAACCAAATATAATACTTACATGGAATCTAACTGAAAAAAGAGAGAATGCTATAGTCGAGATCCCCGACTATCAGATACCCGTTACTAAGCTAGTCTAAATGTGAACTCAAAATTTAATTATTTTTCTTGTAAATCGATAGATACGATACTGGAGAATAAAATGAGAAAAAATTTTAAACAAAGCGATACACATTTTCACAGTTAATAAAATTATGAAAAAATATCCAGCAATTTTTTAAAAATGTTGCGTGGCGGTTTTAGGGCATTAGAATGGTCGCGGTAAAAAGTTTTTTTTGCTAATCGATAGAAATTTACAAGACAAATTAAAATGTAAAATAATAAAAATGTGAAAAAATATAAACACATCTATGTCTCTAGGTCATGTCTTCCCCCCGGCTCAGCTGCTCCTGGCCACTTACGCCGATGACACTGCCATGCTGGCGTCTCATCCTTCACTGCAAACTGCCTCCAACGCAGTCCAGGAATGGCTGCACGCAATCGAAAAATGGACTGCCAAATGGAATGTGGCCATTGACTCCTCAAAGTCAGCCTGTGTAACTTTTTCCCTGCGACCCGGAACCTGCACAGATCTGACCTTCGATGGAAGCCCTATCACCAATGCTAGTTCGCACTGCTACCTAGGAGTTCATCTAGATCGGAGACTGACCTGGAGGGCCCACATCACGTCGGTCAAATCTAAGTCACTGGCGAAGCTAAAAAAGCTCGACTGGCTCTTCCACTCCAGCAAACTTCAAATGAGCTCTAAGGCTCTTTTAATCAAAGCCATTCTCGCTCCAACGTGGAGTTATGCCATCCAGGTGTGGGAACTGCCGCCAAATCCCAGCTTAATAGGCTCCGTGTGGTCCAGTCGAGAGCTGCACGTCACGCATCTGGGCTCCCCTGGTACGTGACGAACATGGTCATCGAAAGAGATCTGAAAGTTACCCTTCTTGGGGATCAGATTAATTTCCACAGCAGCCGTTATGCCGACAGGCTTATGGCCCACCCGAACCGACTAGCAACTATTCTAGCTGATCCCATCTCCCTCCGAAGACTGAAGAGGGTACACCCCAGCGATCTCCTTACCCGGAGGATAACATAACATATTACATTTTAAGTAATTGATAACTAGTCTAGATTTTCCTTTCTTTTGTACTTTATAATTAAGATTCCACTTGGTCTCATTTATATTTATCACACATTAGGTTAAGTTCAGAGGAATTACTGAACGATTCCTTTTGAAACCTTAAAAAAAAAAAAAAAAAAAAAAAAAAAGATCATGTCTATGTTTATATCTCTAAAATGAATCTCAACCTTCTAGCTTTCATAGTTCCAGAGATCTCGACGTTCATACGGACAGATGGACAGACGGATAGTCAGACAGGCGGACATGTTTAGAGCGACTCGGCTATTGGCTGTTTACCAAAATCCCACTAGTATGAAACAGCTGATCCCTAGACAACGACGACGACGATAACAAGAAGAGCAACGACTGCAGATGAAGAAGGTTGCGAATTAGCGTGGTGGCGATTTCGCAAAGACGACGATTAACGAGAGGCGCAACTCTACGACAGCGAAGTGCTGAACGACGGTGGCTAAGGAGTTATTGCCGGCGCATGAAAGAAATAAGTTGTGCCTTCTGCCCGTGTGGCTACACAGCGACAAATATACCACGACGATATATAATTTCGTCCGGGATTGAGCAAATGTGAACGGGTTTGGACAAATGTGATCGGGAATGAGCAAATGTGAACGGGATTTAGCAAATGTGAACAAGATCGATGACATAAAACAAAAGTTGTATGTGTAAAACAAACAAAGAAATACAGTTGAATTTTTTTTTACTATAATGACATAATAATGTTTTAAATAATTTCATAAGTGCTAGCTTACGCTCAAGCAAGAAAGAGAACAGTGCTGCTCTGCATAAGTTTGTGTTCGAGTGTAAAGGAGACAGAAGTAATTGGCAATGACTATCTCTGGGGCATCATGTGTATGCATTAGGGTTCGGCTTATTATTTGTATGGAGGAAAAAAAATTCTAAAATTAAAGGTCTGTTGGTCTCAAATTGTTCGTTTTGTTGTAAAACTTAAAGTTGTAAAGTTTTAGCCCGATTGGATAATGTTTAGAGGTGCCTTTTTCTAACCGTTTCAAAATGCATCTTGACGAGATCTTGGCACTTCGCGTAGCAGATGGTTACAGAGTGGTTACAGAGCGAAATTTAGCTGAAGATCAAAAAGTATACAATGGCAGGTCATTGTTCACTCTCAAAGATGTAGAAGGCAGCGTATCTAGTTTCTCTGGAACAGGAAGTCCTGATGTAGAACAATGGATCGATGAGTTTGAAAGTTGTTCAACTACTGTCCAGTAGAGTGATTTGCAACTTTTTATCTATTCGAAACAGATGCTTACAGGAGCGGCTAAACTGATTGTGCACCTTTTAAGTTAATGACTGGAGTAGATATGTTTCTGATAATAAGGAGCTAAAGGATTTAGTAAGCGAATTCGTGATTAGAGAGTTAGAAGAAAAGCGTGAAAATTTGCGGCAAGAAGCTCTTAAAAACATTAGGGATATACAGGAAGGAAATAAAAAAGCATTTGATTTAAAAAGAAAGCAACAGAAGCAGTTTAATATAAATGATTTGGTAGCCATAAAATGGACTCATTACGGAGTGAGGCTAAAGCTGAAAGGTAAATATTTAGGCCCATATAAGGTGGTGATCTCAGATCATGGGAGATATGAGGTTGAAAAGATAGGAGACAATGAAGGTCATATAAAAACAATTACAGTTGCAGAGTATATGAAACCATGGCCTTTCAGAGGGCGAATGTCCTGTCAGATGGGCCGATTGTGGGAATTGGTTAGATTAGATCTTTCGATACTTTTACATTGCAGCCCTGATTAAAATGCAACCCTAGACAAGAGCAAGCTATCGATAGAAGTGTAGAGTGAAAGGGAGTCGAGTGAAGTTGTTGCCAAGAGCGGATGTTCCTAAATCGAAATAATAAATTGCGTAATAAGTCTAAATAATTAAATGTGAAGTCTTTAAGAACATAAATAAGTTTTTACACATATAAGCTCTACTATTTGTTTCATAAGAACTATTTAAACACAGAACAACATACATATTCAAGAATCGGTAGGACCAGCGAACAAGGTTTTGGTTATGGAAAAATCATCAAATTCCTTTGATCATTTTTTTGTTTTATAATTAATAGAATAGAATAATTAAAGTTTAAAGTCCAAAACGACACTAAGATCATCAAAATGTGTAATTCTGCCCCAACAACTGCGAACTTAGAGTTAGTCGCGTATATTTGGTTAACACGTCAAAAGGTCATAACTTTACACTTGGGGCCATTTAAGTTTAGTATTTTATTAGGGAAAGATCAAAAAGTAAAGCTAAAAAAAAAGTTTCCTAGAAGTGAATGATTAACAGGGTCAATTGCTTTACAAAATTCAGTGTCGATGAAGCCCTGCTTTACGACGGAAATTGGCTCCAAAATGTGAATGGTTGCTGATCTGCGTTACATAAAATCGTGTTGGTAAAATTTACTCGAGCTCTTAAATATTAAGAATGGATAAAGCGAACCGGTATTTTTTATAAAGTTTTTGTATAAACTGTTTTATATATACCGTTTTGTATAAAGTCTTGACTTTACATTTCATTTAAAAGAAAAACATTAATTAAATAAATTTATCACGAAGCATTGAAAGTGAACCCCTGCCGTTATCTCCAAATTCAAATAATTTAGCGATTAGCAAGTAAATGTTGTAATAAATCCAATGCTATAGCATAGTTTCCATTCGAAAATGCCAGTGAGCGAATGGTTTCCGACGCAGTGTCCTTTAGACATGATGCTGTACTGGCTCTATCGACCGAAAGAGGAACTGAAATTCTTCTCAAGCGGCAAGATGATAGCAAAGAGAATTAGCGGCAGCTTCCGTCATTTGGCTATATGCGCCCAAGCGTCAACAGGGGAATTTATTTTATTGCTCACTGCCTTTAGTCTGTTTTGAATATTGCAGACAAATATTGTTGTTCAACAACAAACTTAACAATATCGGCTTTATAATTAATGTAAAAGATTAAAGCAGCTTTGCATGTTTTTCACTATGTATTGTTTATGCTAAAATCACGTCGGGGTCACCAAATGTTAAGCTAATATTGTTGTTTATAAGCCATCTTTTACGAAATGAAAAATAACGATTAATGGGTGTAGCGATTTCGAATGATTGTGTTATTTAGTTTGCTCAAACGAGAATTTTCATCCATGGCCATATGCAGGAGTTACGAAAGCGAGTATTAGGCGAGCTAATTGTAAACCGAAATCGAATTCAGAACGCTGAGCTAAAGGTGCAAGCGTAAGAGTACAAGTTAGATAGAGCTGCCGCATTTTGTACGGAAAGCCCAACCCTAGATGACGGCACCAGGACTACCACTTCCTACAGGCGATGCAACTTGGATATTGTTTTTGTCCGCTGAGTTGCCGTTGAGTTTTATTGCGTCTCCAAAGTTGGCTAGCTTACACATAACCAATGAAGTAACATCTGGCGGCTTCGGGACTTGAGAACAACTATCACATGTAAAAGCAAAAAAAATAATTGATAAGTTCCAATTACAATTAAAAAGAACAACACCATAAGCTAAGAAATTGTATTGAAAAATGAAACCGCTTATAAATTAGAAATATCTAGCAATATCAGCAGTGAAGAAAGTAATAATAATAACAATAATAATGAATAAAAACTCCACGAGTAAGAGAGAGTGAAGAGATAAACATATAAGAAAGTTCACAGTGGACATCATGACAAATAATTAATAAGTTATATTGTTGCAATACCACATGGTTGGCATTTGATAAGCGTTTTTTAAAAATTAATTTAGGATAAGTTCTATGTAGTGGTGGGACTAAATGATGACGCTAAACCAAATCGATCGTCTCCTTGACATCTTCTCCTTTGGCCACCATCGCTAAAGTAATAAGAAAAATCGCAACTATCGGAATCTTGTGTGAAACTCCGAAACCTGCAGACTAGTTTGCTGGATTTAATGTATTAAAGAATGCTAGTTTACAAGCTATGAACCTTGGTCAATGATTTATAGATCTGGCTGTCATAAACTGTTAAAAGGTATCTGTAAAGTCCGTAATTTGATAATATTTTTGAGTTATTATTTATTAAGTATTCACCTACAGTACAAGAGAGCACTCTATTACTGTAGCATTCTATTTAGGCTTAAGTGCTAAACAGCAATAACAATAATCCTAACATATAGAAATCATGCTACAATTCAACCATTTTGACATTACCAGATTCCGGATCTTCATGATTCACACTTGACTATCAATTACTTGTGTGTAACTTAACCAGAACCAATCTATTTTTTCGTATTTTCTGGCTTTCGTTTTTTTATCTTTAGAATTATTACTACTTAAGATACTTAGGCTACGTTAAAACCTTTACCATAGCTTATCAAATTTTTGTAATCTCGTACCACTTTACCTTAAGTTCGCTCCCGTATATTGTCAATTTTCCTCCAATTCATATATAAAAAAAAGAGAGAATGCAATAGTCAAGTTCCCCGACTATCATATACCCTTTACTCAGCTAGTGGAAATGCGAACGCGAAATTTCATCATTTTTCTGGGTTATCAATAGATAGTGGCGGAAAAAGTTTAACAATTTTTTAAAAAGGTGATAGGAGGAAGACAAACTA
Organism: Drosophila simulans; assembly: GCF_016746395.2. NCBI lineage: Eukaryota > Metazoa > Arthropoda > Insecta > Diptera > Drosophilidae > Drosophila > Drosophila simulans. The sequence goes on from NC_052521.2 coordinate 119,147, forward strand.
AAAAACGAAGGCAGTATTGGGCGGTTTGTGGGCGATAGGGTGGGCGTGGCAACATGGGCAAACCAACTGGCACTGCGTCTATGACTCTAGAATTGTTAGCTTTTGTGCTTTATTCTAAGAATAAAAAGCACAAGCTCATGAAACAAAATAGCTCCGACTACCTGTCGTTAACCACCTTATTTTACAATAGCTAGCTGAGTCTCTAGGCCAGTAGCCAAAGGAAGCCAGTTATCTTTCCAACATAATCATCCAAGATCTTCAATTGGATTCACCATCCAACGCCTCTGTGCGAGTTACCATAACAGCGACAAACTTGTCTTCACGAACGCATCTCTACTCTGTGCATATCAACGAAGGGGATCATAACAACCGAAGAATATCATTAGTGACATACATAAAAATCTAATAAAGCTTTCGTCTTTACTCTGTGAGCATCGACTAACGGCATAAAAAGCTATAGCGTGTAACCATACAAGTTAACACAGCTAATAATACAAAACAACATTTAACAAGAATTGCCTAAAATAAGAAATAACAAAATATTGCAATATTGCTCAGTTCAATAAACTAAACATCCGCCGACCCAACTGAAGAACTGCAACATTGTAATACACTGTAATGCAGAGCTTTGCCGCGTCGCTGCCTAACACCCACAGCTAGCTTAGGGTACCATAAGATCTTTTCTGTTCAGTCACAATTTAGAGTTGAATAAAACCACAACGATTTAAAGTTTCTGAGTTTTTAATTAAACGGAAATTAATTTACATAATTATTTTTCAATAAAGCTTGACCATTCTGAGTTGTACCCTCAATCATCTATACATTTAAGTATAAGAAAGATTCATATGTGCATGGATAAGTGTTGTAGCATTGTTTTTTTTTTAATCGAATTTTTATAACCATTACTCCTTGTAGTATAACCTTGTATACCCAACGCCTTAAAAAGTATATTTTTATATTCGCAAACCAACCACGTCATCATTATTTCTATCGGTAATTCAACATTAAAACTATTTAGAATGGTTGCTTGACACTCTATCATTGTACATACCTTCGAAGAAGTGGTGATGGGACTCCGGCAACTCGTAAGCTATATGAGCAAAAACAAATTTATTGTGTAAAGACCTCCATATTGAATATACTGACGCCTTAGTAAACGCATTTACAAACCGATCGATATCTTTGTCGAAAACTACAAACGTCTGGTTAAGCGGAAATTTCGAAAATGTATAAGCACTAAATACTTTTTTGTAAGTATAAATTTACCTCGCAGTGGGTGACTTCAATAGATATAATTATTTTTATCACAAGGTCATCCAGAAACAAATTTTTGTTTTGAATATCTTTTTCCTTCAATCTCTTATCAACAATATAATGACCTCTGTTATCATCAAAGCTTTTAATATTTATTCCCACAAAGCTTATATAATCCGACTTATGAAGTAGATGGAACTCGAATTTATCATTCCAAAATATACAGATAGTACTCTCGTTTAAATATGTCCCAACTGAGTAAAAGGTTTAAAGATTAGAATTAAATTTAAAACGTAATTTAGTTTTCGTACTAATAGCACTTAGGACAAGTGACCAACTCAGATCTATAAGCATTTTCGCCTTGCACGTTGAACTTTGGTAAACTAATCTAGTCAGGCAAATGAAACAACGAGCTTTATGGTGGCCAATCGTACCAATAAATTTGTAATGCTAATTCGAGCATGTATACCTTTACAAACAAATTGGGTAATTGAATAATAGTCGTGAATGTGCAAACAAAAACCAAATTAGTTTAGCGGTTGGCAACGTTGACCTCGGCCCTATTTTGGTTTCCCCTACTAAGACAACATCAGAACTATCGAAAAGTCGGCAGTCGCAGATATGTCTCATATCAAAAGAGCGCAAAGAGTAGGAACCAATACTAGAAACAAATATGAAACAAGCCGAAACCGACCATGTTAACGTTATTCTATATTTTAAATAATAATAATAATTATATAATTATCGTTTACTTTTAAACCTTGTTTGAAGCATGGAGCACATTCTTCATGTAAAAAAAAACGGGTTCGCAGGCAGGAACACTTTCTATAGTTAGGCTGACAGCCTAAGGAAGAGTGCGAGCGAGAAGCGAAGCCAGAAGCTATAAGCAGAGCGAGAATATGGCATAGTGATAGCATTTACACTACCTGCGTAACGGGTATCTGATAGTCGGAAAACTCGACTATAGCATTCTCTCTTGATGATTACTTTTGAAGCGATATCCCTGAAAAATGATGACATTTCGCGTTCGCATACACACTAGCTGAGTAACGGGTATCTGGTAGTTGGGGAACTCGACTATCAGATTGTGAAGAAGTGTTGGCGTTAAATCTTTGTAAGGTTTGTGTGCATTAGGGTGGGCTAGGAAACAATGCATATTTGTCTCTGGAATCTGCATGTTTGGCGGCAAAAGGGCATGAGTACCATGCTTACAAATGTAAAATGTCAAATAAATAAATATTTCAGTATATTCCAAGTCCAAATGTAATTCATTTTGGTATTTTGGGTGGCTGTTTGTTTCAAGCGTTTTTGCTTTCCAGTGGCCATTTCCATTTTGTGCGAGACCAAATACGCTCGAAAGAAACCGTGATCCACATCGTCTTCAACCACCTGTTTGTCACAGTTAGTCACGACAAGTATCTGTCACATACCAGTAGCTCGCAGTATATACACTACAGTAGTTAGCATAAGCAATTTGACAAAATAAGCACTAAACTTTTTTTCTGTGAAACTTTAAAATCGCTTGACTATTTTTGATGAATTGATTTAATGATTTTTTGTATCGGCATTAGTATTTTGACAAGCCTTTAATACCAAAAAAAAAATTTTAGTGAAGCTGCAGCAGTTTTGTTTTTTCATCAGATGTTCTTAATAATATTTAGATATTGTCAGATATTGCCTTTGGTTCACGGAGATAGGGACCAAGTCACGTCGTATTATTTAACTTTTCTCAGTTGGCAATCTTACAAAAATTTCTGGTTTTAAAGAGTTATACTCGAAAGAGCTTCCATCTGTCCATAAAACGCTTCTCCAGAACAATTTTGGCTTGTCTGTTGATGTTCCTTTGCCAATTTCATGAATTAACTAATTAATTAATTAACTCTGTCGCAATGTTTTTTTTTACTTTAACTCAGCTCTTTTACCCATGGCCATTAATTATTTTTTTTGTATTTTAATTTCGTGCTCAAAAGCACGAAACCATTTGCTAAATGATGCCAAAAAAATTGATTGTCTGCGTGCAAGCGAGTTTGAAAAGAAACAGGCAATTTTGTCAAAATACTTATGCCGAATAGTTTACTTACTTACTTATTATGCCGAATACTTATGCCGAATAATTTACATTTTATGATAGTGATAGTGTGGCAAGCTATGTTAGGCAATGAGCTTAGGCAATGAGCTTTTCCATTGAGTTAATGTTTAAATTAGTATTTCAGTTTTATTTAAATATATTTTGCCACACAGGGCTGTAGGGTATGACCAAAGACACTAGAATAACAAGAAGCGTAACGGCCATACATTGGTTTGGCCAAAGACACTAGAATATTATTATTCTAGTTATTCTAGTGTCTTTGGTGTGCACACGCATGCTCATGCATTGCAAATTTAACAAAATATGAAATGATTGTTGAGTGCTTGTGTCCGCACTTCGTGCCTTAAGATATGTAATATGACGTCCTGCCTTTGCAATAAACAGTTTCAATTTTTCATTTATTTTATAAATTTTTATTTTCTACTACGTATTATTTTTATGAAATATTTATTTCTCAATGTAATTGTTGGGTCATGCAGCCGCATGATATCTCATATTCTTTAATATTATAAGCCAAATTAGTCAGTGGTAGCAGTTGCGATGCCCATAGTGCAAACCGCTGTTCTCGCACGCATTTATCTGTACGGCGCTCATTCCTTGTTTGTTGTTGTTAGCTACCTACGTTAAGCTTGGGCGCTGCACTTCGGCTGTCTGCCCGCCAATTGCCAATTCGTCGTGTTTCGGAAAAGACTTAGCTTAGGCCTTAGCTGCCTTAAACAATTCGCAAAATAAACAGTGTCGTAGTATAAACAAACTTTCTTCGGTTTTCTTTATTTTTCGCAACACCTATTGAAAAAGCTCAATAGCTAAACAGTAATGTCTTTTTTTAAAAAAAATTTATGTTTCAAATTACAGTAGTTATAATAATTTCCTTTGTATTTGCTTTAATTATTTAGTATATTTATTAAGTCATTTGACTTAATATGATGTGTGTAAATAAAGAATTTTGTATTATTTAAAATGCACATTAGATTCAGTTGTTTTTCAGTTTCGGTTTTTCTTTTTATATTCAAATTTGATATTTTTTAAAAAGCGCGCAATTTCATCATATTGCTACGAAATTGGCCAAAACTCCAAATATGTAAATTCGTTTCTTCGATCAGAATTGATTTCGGCCCGAAAATCGTCTTCTAGCTCAAGAACGCACACATATACACGTTCTCTTGTTTTTACTCACACAAGCAAGAAAATTCTATTTTTAGATTTCTCACGCTCTCAGCTTAAGCGCGCGGACAAAGAGAAATTTTGGCCGTCACCAAAAAAGTGGCTGCATAGTGCCAAACCAATGTATGGCCGTTACGCATCTTGTTATTCTAGTGTCTTTGCTCTAACCCAGTGCATCAAAGATTTTCTCACACCAATTGTTTCAGTCTTAAGGCGACATTCAATCAATAAAAACGCAAAGCGGATTCAATCGGAATTTTTACTTATATCGGCGTTGATCTTAGTTCAAATACGGAAAAAAATACATATAAGTCAACATATAATTGAAGCAGAAAAAATCAAAACAATAACAAACTCCAGAAGACGAAAACGTGAAAACATAATAAACTCTATCGAAATTAAACTAAAACAAAATAAAAAGTGGAACAATCTAATATTGCCGCACCACAACTCGTAACCCTAAACGAAATCAACCTAAGTGAAGCGCGAAGACTACTCAAAGACATTTTCCCATTTCATGGAGATCCCTCAGCGCTTTATACGTTTATTAGTAGAGTGGATTACCTCCTAGAACTCTACCCAACTAACGACCTGCGACAACAACGCATTCTACTCGGAGATGTGGAACGAAACATTATTATTATTAAGTGGGTTTCTATGTGTACTGCGACCCAGTCTGATCTATTGTACTACCCCTTCATGACTCAAAGTTCTCCCTGAAGTCCAATGCACTGTATAAATGCCAGAATTTTATTGGGGTTCAGGGCTGAACTTGTTTCCCGTGGGACTACATACATGCCCAGTATTTAGTTCCTCCTGATGGAAAGCGCCGTGCAGTCACATATAATATGTGCAGAGCTCCCCTCCTCCATGCAACAGACGCGACAGAGTTCACTGTCTGCAATGCCAATCTTATGCAAATGACGGCGAAGTCGGCAGTGTCCTGTAAGAAGGCCAGTTAAAATGCGCACGGTGTTTTTCCCGTGTGTTATTAAGGTCTTGAATCTTTAATGGTTATATTCGCGAAAGAGAATCTTAGACTGCCTAAGTCCTGGTAGGTATTGACTTAAGTAAGCCCAGTACTCTGTGGTGACCAACACCACTGAATGGTTCGGGCCCAATTAGAGGGTTCTCTGCCCCTTTCCTGGCTAGGTTGTTCGCTAGCTCATTTCCCGGGATGTTGTTGTGTCCCGGGACCCACCTTATTGTGAGTTTGTTGACAGCTCCTAGTTTGTCTAGGGCTGTCCTCACTTCATTTACTAGCTTAGATGTTATCTTAGCTTTGCTGAGCGCCTTTATGGCTGCTTGACTATCAGACAGTATAGCAATGTCCTTGCCACGATAGTTCCTTTGCAGATTAAACTCCGCACAGCGTTCAATAGCACAGACTTCAGCTTGAAAAATGCTGGTGTATCTGCCCACGGAACGTAACATAGATGGACAAGTAATAGGATCATTGGGGCTACCAAACACCGAGGACTGGCACACCTTGAGGTCAAGGTTAATTGGTGAAACCCAAGCGCCAACTTACAAACTTCTGGAAAATTTCCGAGAGACACCATACAAAGGAACTTTACAAACATTCTGCGAGGAAGCTGAAAGTCGGCGTCAACTCTTAATATCTAAACTACATCTAGAAGGGACATCTAGACATCTACATGCTGACCTCATAAGTTATTTGCAAGCAATTAGGGACTCTATTAAGATGCTTATTCGAAAATTACCAACTAATTTGTTCTGCACTTTGGCTAATCGTGACATTCCTGATTTCAGAACCCTAATTAACGTAGCGCAAAATTTGGGGACTTATAAAGAACACGCAAGTGCTTATACGAAGCAAAATTTCAAAAAAAATAATAATACAAAAATTTAACCACTACCCACCATATAAACAACCATTGCAGCCTTTTCCTAATCCATATTAGTGTCCATTCAATTAAATATATACCCATTCAAACTCAACAACGACAAATGTTCAAAAGACCACCCATGAGACCTGGACAAAATCGGTGCAACTAGATTTGCAAACCCACAACCTACAAACTATAACTTACAACCCCAATTCCAACATTAAAAAAAATTTTGAACGTCCTAGACCAGCTGACAGCGATCAATCAAAAATTTCTATCGACAAATTTAGACTACAAGATTCACAAATTAATTGGCAGAAAATTACTAAGTGATGCGCAATCCATAATAAATTAAAAAAAATTCCAGTTTCAATTTATAATAAAGTATACCCATTAGTTAAATCAGACCCAAATACATTCAAAAACATAAAATACCAATATCAGATAAGAAATTAATTCCGACTTTCATAAAAAAAATAGATTTTAAATTGTTTCGATTAAATCATCATCCTTTGTAAATATTTAAGCGCTCGGTTAAACTTTACCGTGCTTAATGCTCAGTGCTACAAAAATTATTTAAACCGTTGTAAGTTCCAGTTTGCACAGGATCCGAAACAGTTTTATAATTTCGTTAGCACTAAGCGAAAAACAAGTTCTTACCCTTCCTCGCTATTTTTTGAAAACACTACGGTTACATCGGATCAGGCAATAGCCGATCTATTCGCCAAGTTTTTTCAAACAACATATTCAACTTTACCTCATTCCGAACAGCCATACTCTTATGCTGTATCTAAGTCGAACCTAATATTTTGCCCCACTATAAACGAAACCTCACTGCTTAACGATCTTCAGCGTGTTAAACCGGTCTATTCGCCAGGTCCCGATGGAATCCCTGGCTGTGTGCTCAGATTCTGTGCGGAAGCCTTGTGCAAGCCTCTACTGAAACTGTTTACCTTATCTTTGGAATCTTCACAATTCCCTCATATATGGAAGGAGTCCTTTGTGATTCCTCTTCACAAAAAAGGTAGCAAACTGGATGCAAGCAATTACAGAGGAATCTCTAAATTGTCGGCTATCCCAAAACTTTTCGAAAATGTTATCACTCCTCATTTGCAGCACCTTTGTAGATCAATCATATCACCGTGTCAACACGGTTTTATGAAACGCAGATCTACAACCACTAACCTCTTGGAGCTAACTTCTTTCGTAATACAGGGTTTCAAAAATAATCTTCAAACAGATGTCATCTACACTGACTTCAGTAAAGCATTTGACTCTGTTAATCATTACCTTCTAATAAAAAAACTTGACCTTATAGGTTTCCCTGTTGATCTTCTAAATTGGATTTCAAGCTATCTGAATGGCAGGACACAACAAGTCCTCTTTAAAAATTCGTTATCTTCTATTCTCCGAGTCACATCCGGTGTCCCACAAGGGAGCCATCTTGGTCCGCTTCTTTTTACATTATTCATTAACGACCTCCCCTTAATAATAAAACATTCGCGTGTACTTATGTACGCAGACGATGTTAAATTATGCCTCCAGTACAAGGACACTTCTTGCCATTTGGACTTACAATCCGATCTAGACCTATTTCAAATATGGTGCCGTGATAACATATTAGACTTAAATAGCTCCAAGTGTAAAGTTATGACCTTTTGTCGTGCCAACCCAATACGCACGACTTACACTCTAAGTGGGTGCCCTCTGGACAGAATAACACGAGTTGATGATCTTGGTGTTCTTCTGGACCCAAAACTAAAATTTTCTGACCATATTTCGTCTATTGTCAATAAGGCCAGGGGTGTGCTTGGTTTTATAAAAAGGTGGTCCAAGGAATTTGATGACCCTTACTTGACTAAAACCTTATTTATTTCGTTAGTCCGTCCGATTCTCGAGTACGGATCACCTGTTTGGAGTCCACAATACGCAGTCCACTCGGACCGCATTGAATCGATCCAAAAAAACTTCTTACTTTTTGCCTTGCGGCGCCTAAATTGGGATGCAAACCATATATTACCTCCTTATTCCAGTAGACTACTTTTAATTAATTTACCATCCCTAGCTAACCGTAGAACTATGCTTGGAACAGTCTTTATTTGTAAGCTTATTCGTGGGGATGTTGAGAGTCCCGACTTGATTAGTCGGCTTAACTTCTCGGTTCCGAGTAGAGTCACTAGAAACTATATACCCCTTATCTTAAATCATTGTAGATCTAATTATGAGTTGCATGACCCTTACAGAGTTTTATGTTCTGACTATAATAGACTTTATCCTATTATCTGTAATCTTGACTCTCTGCCGCTATTAAAGCAATCCATTTTATCTTTTCTATTACATAATTAGATCCTACTAACACTAATATTTAACATAGTTATTAATTTCCTCGTTCCTATTCTATTTTTTATATCGCGTCTATATCTTCTCGCGAATCGAGCCGTACGATACACGGCAGCGCCCCTCGGTCGGTTGGGCGGGAGGTGTGGCCTTGGGACCCGTGCGAAAAATAAAAAAAAAAAAAAAAAAAAAAATAAGGAGGAAAGTTCTAAATTACAAATTCTGAGGAGTCTTAAATCTGGGTGCAGGGGAGTGGGCTAGCAACAGCGAAGACGGCTGCGATGCAGAAAGAGTCAAGGGCGGCCAGGTCAAACGGTACCGCGCTGGACCTTGGACTCCAGCTGTCCAAGGGCGAAGAGGTCGTCCAGGAATGGTGCGTGTACAAAGAAGACCCACCCTGAATTAACGGAACCCGGCAAAGCGGAGAGAACTAACGGTACAGCGCTGGGACTCGAGGTGGCCAAGGGCACGGAGGTCGACCGGTAACGGGACATAACCAACTAACGGTACATGAGTTGGACCTTGTACCCGAGCGGGCCGTGCGAAAAACGGGAAATAACGGGATCCCTACGGCCTATAAGGGGACGGCACACGTGTAGCCCGAGGCAGTCAGTCACAACACGCGAGGAGCCGTACGTACGCGAGGATAGTCGAGGAGAGACCGGCACGAGTCGCGCGGTCAGGACGCGGCCGGAGTCTGAAGGCGTAGGAGTGGATCAGTCAGTCAGGTCGCGCGTGAGATTAACTAGTGAGACGGAGCGTGAAAGAAGGAGTTCGGGAGTGAGAACGCGCGGACAAGTAACGAAGGAATAAACAGTGGAAGCGTCGGGCAGCAAGCGTCCGCAGGCAGTGAAGGACGAGCGCTGCAAGGGAAGAGTGATCCTGGGAGTGGAGGAGAAGTTCCTGGTGTGTCTGAAAGGGTCAGTGGAGTCAGTGGTCAGCAAAGGTGGTCTCAGGCCGAGAGTTGCCTCGCCCGTGGACGATACACCCTGCCCCATAACATCCTAAACCCGTTCCAGCCGGCAGAAGGACCTTTGGAAGGGAAGACAAGGACCTGACTTGTTCGAAAGGGTCAGTGGAGTCAGTGGTCGGTACAGGTGGTCCCAGGTCGAGCGTTGTCTCGCCCGTGGACGATACACCCTGCCCCATAACATCCTAAACCCGGACGGGCAGACTCGTCATCCGTTGTCACGGAGTACACAGGACAACGGAGACAAGGCGTTGCAGGAGAAACGCCGCAGGAGCAGCGAGAACGCCGGAGGAGTTATTCATAACATTGTAGAATAAATCGACTATAATAAGAACACAATAAAACACGTAATAAACACAACACACAATTCTCCTATTTATTCAAAGCAATATCCACTTGCTCATATGCAAATTAAAATTGTTACTATTTTTTTTTATTTTCACTTATACTATTTCCAGACACTTTATTACTAGCTTATCATTGGCTTGAAGCTGTTCACGATCTCGTCTCGATTCAGACTGATCTTCTAATTCTTTATCCTCATCCAATCAACTTCGGCCAAAAGCTTTTCATTCGAACTTTTTAAACTTTCAGTTAATTGCTGACTGATGCAGTTTGATTGAAGCGCAATAAGTTGATTATGGCTTGGTCTCCAAGTGGAAGTTGTGTTTAACTTAAGTTTGATTATTTATCGGGTGGCTAAGTGTTGTCGACAAAAACATGGACAAAGGCAAAGCTGCTGAGATTGGAGTTTGAAATTTGTTTATCAACTGGGGCAGAGTGCTATATTTACGTTGTAAATATACGTTGCTATATTAATGTTGTCAAGAGTAAGTTCTGAATTTTTGATTTTATAAAATCTGATATTTCCAGATTCGTACAGTATTTGTGGTTATGTACTCAAGTATTTTGTTTTCTAAATAAGTGTATTTATTATTTTATTATTATATATTATTTATTTTAGATGGGCCGTTGAATGATAATTTATATGTATGTCCCATCTAAATGAGAATTGTTTACAATATTATTTCTATTTATTAGAATGACACTTTCCTGAATGACATCAATGTTCATATATTTTTTTTCGTATTTTAGTGCAAATTGATTTGGTAAAACCAGTTTTATCTTTACTTAAAATACCATAGTTATTAAAAAGTTCGTTAGTAATTTTCCATTATATTGTGAAATGGATCTGGCACAATAAATTTCGCATCTATTTGATAATTCAGGGTATTTGACATAAATAATTAAGAGTTCTTTATGTGGTACAATTTTGAATATATCCATTATATCTTCAATAATTATAGGTTTTTGCTGGTGATTTAATATTTCTTTAATGTCTTCATTATTTAACATTTTTGTGGTAAATACATCAATTTTTGCCAGTGTAATAGTATCAATTATATTTTGCAAGTCGATTGTTAACAATCGTAAACAATCTTCTTAACGGCAATTCTTGAACAATAAAAATATTTTTAAAGTGTTTGGAAAGTGATTTTATCTCATTAAGTCGTTTATTTTATTCTGTACTGTAATGAAATCATCGTGATCCGGAGTTCCAGCTAACCATTTCCAAACAGTGCCTAACTTATTTATTCCCCTTATTGATATAGATGATTTCAGATGATTTTATAGATTTCAGATGTGACAAAATTAATTCGATTAATTACCTTAATGACAAAGGCAAGGGCGTCGCCAAAAACAACTTCCCGTTGTTCATTTACACTATGTACTGTTCTTATTCTCTTAGTCAATCTGTCTCCAATTCTATCGATATGCTTCCCATACATAAGCGGTTTGATAAGTGCTTTTACTAAGAGTTTCCAGTGCTGGAAGATGAATTCTACTATCTATCTACTATCTACTCAATCTCCGACATATATAAATATGAAAACGGTAGCTAATTCGAGCCGCGATTGTAACAAACGAATTTAAAAAACTTTAAAATTACAAGAGTCACATCATATGGCTGCGAAATTGGCCAAAACGTTTCTTCGACCAGAATTGATTTCGGTCCGAAAATCGCCTTCTAGCTCAAGTACGCAAACATACACACGTTCTCGTCTATTGTTTTTACTCACACAAGCAAGCAAAATCTATTTTTAAATTTCTTACGCTCTCAGCGTAAGCGAGCGGACAGAGGGCAATTTTGGCCGTCACCGAAAAAGTGGCTGCATAGTGCAAACCCAATGTATGGCAGTTACGCTTCTTGTTATTCTAGTGTCTTTGGTAGCGCAGGGGACTAACCGAACGTTAGTTGAGGTGGCCCGATGCTTGCTGACGCAATCTGGCCTTATGGCCTCTGATTGCCTCTGGCCTCTCTGGCCTCTGAATCTTTATAGGAAGAAGCTATATGGTAAAGAGGTTTTTGTTTTAAGTCGAATAAATGAATCATATTTGAACTAAGATCAACGCCGAAATAAATAAAAACTCCGATTAAATCCGCTTTGCGTTTTTATTGATTAAACGTCAGCTTAGGACTAAAACAATTGGTGTGAGAAAATCTTAGATGTAATGGGTTAGTGGGTTGTTTACTTGATCTGCGCGAGAGCGCTTCTTGCTCATGCTTATGTGCATACATATGGAAAAAGAATTATTATGTACTGCGTGGCTATGTGCCTGCCTAGTGGCTGGATTTTGGTTACGGCTTGAATGGATGCGCAATATCGAGAAATGTTTGTTTATTTAACGAGCAATCAATACGGCAGACCACTGCGGTCGGTCTTTTGTATAAGTGAATCGTGAGGAAGGCATAATTACGTTACTATGTACATCTGTACTATGTACAGCTGTATATCTGCGGAACCGAGCGCCTACGAACGCCCTGAGAGATATGACACTAAAGGAAGCGTTGAATGGTAAAAAAAAACTATCAATATCTCATTTTAAAGTTTTTGGTTCTTTCGCAGTTGCATTAGATAAAGGCCACGCACGGAGTTGGAAGCAATGAATCGAGAGTACGAGGCACTTATGAACAACCAGACTTGGTAGATAGTAGATCATCGGAGAACACAACGAACTATAGACTGCAAATGGATATTCACTGTGAAGAGGGATGCCAACGGGCAAGTGCTGCGATGCAAAGCACGCCTAGTAGCCAGGAGCTGTTCACAGCAATATGGAATTAATTATGCAGAGACTTATTCACCTGTTTGTCGGATGGAAAAGTATTATTTTCAAAAAGCTGAGAGATAGCCGACAATTTAGACACTCCCCTGTAATCGCAAAGGACTCTTTCAATATATTGGGGAGATGTGAAGGTTCCTTAGATGAGGTAAACAGTTTCAGAAGAGCCTTACACACGGCGTCCGCACAGAATCTAAACACACAGCCAGGGATTCCGTCGGGACTTGGCGAATAGACACGCGTAAAACGCTGAAGATCGTAAAGGATCAGGGGTTTGTTTAAAGTGTGATAAAATATTAAACTCGACTTTGATATCATATATGGTGTTAACGAAAAAAATAAAAACTGTTACCGAACCTGTGCGAACTGGAACTTACAACGGCTTTAATAGTTCTTGTAACTCTGAACATTAGGCACGGTGGAGACCTGATGATCATTTGGTAGTGGCTGCGGGCGTTCCCCTTAGGCAGCTTACCACCAGCGGCGTTCTTGACAGCTTAAGGCTATCAGAGCTCGACGAAAACAATCCTAGCTACATCAAAATTGTTGATCAGTCCTTTCAAGGCACCTTAGGCTTGGCGCATAAACGATTTCATCTCGTTCGCAAGCTAGGTAATAGTATTTTAGATTTGGGCACATAGCTAGGTCATCACTTTCTGCCGTTAAAACCAGCGCACTTAGTGTGCACCATTTTAGCACAAAGCCAAGAAGTCATTGTTGCTCAGGTTTTATAATCTGGCTGCATTTGTTTTGAAAGCAGACAACATTAGTTTGAAGTGTATGCGATTGCTTATATCTAATGACTACTGTACTCCAGTACGGCTTTACAGAAAGCAGCCAAAACATTGTAACACTTTGTTGCTGGACTTCAATCCAAGTGTTATATGATCATCGATTTCTGAATGGTCAGCATTCTTACGCTGTCCAGCTACAGCCATACACATGAATGTCATACACACACACAACATGCCATATATATATATAAGCTATGATAAATTATATACATTATAGTTAACAATGAAAATCACACGGTTATAACAACGTTTCGGCTTCTTTCAAACAACTTTTGTCTTTTCTACGCGGCTTATCAAGCGGGTATCTCGGCTGAATTTCACACACCGAACCTTGTCTTTTCTCTCTTGTCACTCTCTTTTATACTGATGTCGCGAATCCTGCTGGTCTGCTGTCGCTTCTCTTGCTGCTATGCTTAAATTCTGGTGATTTCCTTTTTTTGCTACTCTTGTCGCCTTCTTGCTTGGACCCTGCTTTTCTCCTCTCTTACATATAGATTGCAGCCTCTGTATTCAGCAACAGCGCAACCCATCAATTTAAGGCTTTGTTTTAAGCAAGTTATTATAATAAATTCATTATTATTATAAATTCATTCAATAAAAATTCAGAGAAGCGAACAGTAGAGTCGCTTTAAAACTTAATAATAATACATGGCGACCGTGAAATGAGTCCTGAAAGGACGTAGGATGGAAGCGCATAGGATCTTAAAAAGACATTGACTACAACTCGATCAGAGGCAGTGAAGTAGTCGACTGCCATGCAGTCTGGGCGAAATGAAAAGTAAATGGCTTTTTATATCAAATCAGATCTTATTTACTAATGAGAAAAAATAGTTTACTTAGTGGTCTATTGGTGTTTATTTCACATCACCACAAGATCATTCTGTCACTTAGTTATTTTATAACAAATGTATTTCTGACTCCACCTCAAATTTGACATACAACATTTTGCAGTCGGTAACAAACATTTTCGATTTGTCGAGAGGTCGGTAATTGCGTCGCCAAAAGTTATCCCGAAGTCTGCATTACTGTTGGTGAAACGAAATATATAAAATATAAATGAATTCATTAATTAATTTAAAGGAGGGCAAAGAGTGTTATTCGTAAGAATTGCTATTTAATTTAATTCCTTAAATGATCAAAGTGCGGTCGCAACACTAATAAACCCGCGCTTTAAAAAGCAAGGCTACAGGTCTTCGTTTAACGCATGCGATCTATAAAAACGCCTCATATTCCGAACTCCATGCTGTAGGTCCGCCACCACCACTTCAAACCGCCAACCGCTTTTCCAATTTGTGCAAAAACACAAAAAGGTCGGACGCAATTGTTGACTTCCGTCAATATTTTAATCTGAAGCACTCAGAGGAAAATACAGATCCTCTAGAATATTGGAAGGTAACTATACCTATTTTCACTATCCATTAAGACAATCCGAATAACATTTTCTTTATTTTAGCATAATTATTCTATAAATGTAGTACCTAACGTATACATAGCGTATGTTCAGCAAGACTGGACTTATTATTAGTAACCGCAGGGCTTCCCTTAAAGCAAACAATGCTGACATACTTTTGATTTTGAAAAGAAATGCCTGGGTTGAGCAATTTTGTTCCTTATTTTTAGTCAAAGAATTTGACCTTAATTTGTATGTTATGTTTTACCAATTCCATTATGAAGTTGATATCCCCTTTAAGTTTATTATACTTTTTAATATATAAAATATCGGAACATATGACTATAAAATTATGAAGTTGATCTTCCCTTTATGTTTATTAAATTATTTAATATATAAAATATGAAAATATTTAAGATATAAGAATATATAAAATATAAGAATTAATGACTTTAATTTGTTCTTATTTGCTGTACCCATTATATTACGAAGTTGATCTCCCATTAGTTAGTTTGAAAAAAAACATTAAAAATTGCTACCATTTTTACCATTTTAAGGTGACGTAGAAAAAAAAACGATACTTTCGATAGTACGAAACATCGAAAATATCGAATGTGGCCACTATCGATAGTTTCCCAGCTTTAATGTACAGCTGTGTTCATTAAAATAGCTGTGCTTGGGACCTGCGAGTTTAAGATAAAAAATCCTATGACTTACAGTTCTAATGGGCAAATTTTTTCTATAATATAGTTTATAAAATAGTTTACTCAGTGGTCTATTGATGTTAATTCCACATCACTACAAGATCATGCTGCCACGTAGTTATTTTAGAACAAATGTATTTCTGACTCCACCTCAGACTTGACATTTTGCGGATGGCAACATACATTTTCAATGTAAGCAGAGCACCTAAAATCGAAGTCGAAAGATTCTGCCCAAATCGAAATCGAAAAAAATCTGCACCATAGAAATACATTCGTTTTCTTAACATCCTTATTAGTGGGACAATTTAGAGAATTATCTTATCGTATTTAAAATGTAGAAATTCAGTTTAAAAATACCAAATTTTTGTTGAATCCTAAAAAATTAAGAACGCGATAATGTTTAAAACTTTTATTTTCCTATTGCACGAAATAAGTTGCGAGTCAATGTATGTGTAGATCGGGTGCACTGTGCATGTGTATGTGAATCAAAAAAAAAAAATAACAGCACTGCGGACAAGGAAGGAAAGACAGAGTATACAAAACACAAAGACAGAATAACAAAATTTTGTTCAAATTCGGGAAGCGAACGGATTTTGTGTAAAAATAGAGTTTTTAAAGAATTTATTGCCCAGAATTCGATTTTTTTTGGCATAAAGTCTAAAATGGTTTCTCCGCACTGGCGTCACCAACGCTTTCATACAGCGAGAGAGACATGTACGTTTGGTAAATTTTATGCGGAATGGAAATTATAGTTTTCTTTTTCAGATTATAGAAAAGAAATAACTATTTGAGAAGATTGGTGGTGTTGGAAGAGGTTGGAGATGGATAAATACTTGAGAAGTAAGTACTTTTAATGCAAACATTCAAACAGACTCGTTCGCGTACAATGTGCATATGTGTATTTATATACATATAGCCACAAAATATCCATTTACACGTGTTTCAAATTTATACTTAGTAACCAATATGTTCTTGATTTCAGACACTTTAACAACTGTGGATAACACGACTCCAAAATTGGATCACTTAAAACGTGCAGGTCCCGAATATCTGGAGGCTGAAAAGTTCCTTTCACTAGTTTTGAAGTTTTTTGGAATTGAAGTCGCAGGAGAAGTTACGTTGACAATGTATCCATTACTACTGATTGTTGGACCTCGCGTGCTAATGAGGCGTATCTCACTCACTTCATTAACGAATGCTATAAACTTAAGTCAGCAGTTTTGTCGACGCAAAAACTTGTAGATGCAACTAACCACTGCGCTAGTAATATTGCGAACTCACTCAGCGCCGTTTTGAATGAGTGGAACCTGTTAAATAAGGTAGTATCGATTGTAACAGACAACGACGCGTCTATGAAAGAAGCGTGCGAATTAATGATGACATAAATTAAACATTTACATTGTGTCTTGCATACTATTAATGTATTAGTGCAAGAGTTCCTGAAAATAGATTCTATAGTGCCCTTACTAGCAAGGTGTAAGAGAATCGTATCGTTTTTCAAATCGAGTTCAATCGCAACAAAGAAACTTAAAAATGCAAAAATTTCTGAATCACGCTATGGACTTGTACAAGAAGTTCCAACGCGTTGAAATAGCGCGTACTATATGATTCAACGGATTATTTTAGTAAATGACTCGATTTCTGCAGTGCTTCTAAACTCAACCAAAGCTCCAAGTCCAATATCAGCGGACGAAATGATCGTTCTGGATGAGATATGTCAAGTTCTAGCTCCGTTTCACAGACTGCGTTTGAACGATTGCCAGAGCGTTTCTCGCATTACGAAACTCGGACTGTTACTAGAATTGCTACATTACTGGATCCCAGATTTAAAAAGGACGGTTTTTTGTTTTCATCGAACTCAGAGCAAGCCGCGAAAGCTTTGCAGTTAGAGTTATTTTCAAGTTTTTCCCGAGTTCCTTCCACACGTGATATTTCAACACCACCAGACACTCCACAAGAAAAAAAAAAAACAGTTTCTTTACTTTTTTAGGAACGAAAATTTCAAATAAAGTTCACTCGGAACTCAATAATGCTATTGAGGGCGTATTTTGCGAGACCTAATGAGCCGGAGGATAAGGATCCCCTTGCTTATTGGATGGTAAGAATATCATTTTTACTTTTTAAATTTAATATTCATGACTTTATCCCTTTTCAGGAAAACAGTGAGAGTCTAAAGCCAATAACTAAACTTTGTAGAAATTACCTGTGCATTCCGGCCAGTTCAACAGAATCTGATAGAACCTTCAGTAAAGCTGGTCAGATTGTATCTGACCGCAGAGCATCGCCTAAACCAAAAGTATACATGCTACTTTTTGTGAA
Source organism: Drosophila simulans (assembly GCF_016746395.2). Classification (NCBI taxonomy): domain Eukaryota; kingdom Metazoa; phylum Arthropoda; class Insecta; order Diptera; family Drosophilidae; genus Drosophila; species Drosophila simulans. Next base: position 137,144 of record NC_052521.2, read on the forward strand.
CAAAAACCAGAAACAATGATCTCTTGTTGTCTTATTGTGAATATAAAAAAACATTATTTTGTTATTACTAAATATTTTGAATACTGTGTTAATATAAATAATAGTTTACATTGAAGCAAATAAAACGTTTTTGTTTAAAAAATTCATTTTAATTGCTTTACAGGCCCTTCTGCATGGTTCTAAAGGGCTACTGTAATATGTTTTTTTATTCTGTAAGGGTATATAAACTTCGGTTCACGTTAAATTATAGTTCCATTTTTTTTTAACTATGTATGTTTTCTTAGAAAACCATCGAAACCATCGATAGTGCCAACCATCGATGGTTTTCTACAAAGTCACTATAATAACAAGATGCGTAACGGCCATACATACATTGGTTTAGCACTATGCATCCAATTTTTTGGTGACGGCCACAATTTCTCTCTGTTCGACGGCTTAAGCTAAGAGCGTAAGAAATCTAAAGATAGATTTTGCGTGCTTGTGTGAGTAAAAACAATAGACGAGAACGTGAATATGTGTGCGTACTTGTGCTAGAAGACGATTTTCGGGCCGAAATGAATTCTGATCGAATTTACATATTTGGAGTTTTGGCAATATGATTAAATAAAATAATAATTAATAATTATTGTTATATTAATATAACAATTATAATTAAAAGTTTTTTAAATTCGTTTGTTTAGATCGCCCTCAACAATCATTTCCTTATTAATTTTTCACACGTCGCAAGCTGAATACTCTAATGACAAATATACTCTAATGACAAATATTCTAATATAAAGTCATTCTGGAAATTTATTTTGTGATATTATTTACATAGATTCGGCTATTACTATTTCTAAGCTATTACATTAGGGCAATGCCAAACAAGAATTTTTCACATGGTGCCAATTGATCAAAAATAATAAAGATTTAAAGTATAAGAACTTCTAAGGTGAAGGGCATATTTTGTCAAATTTACAATGCATGAGAATACGTGTACACACATACAGTTGTCTGCTATCACTGTATGCGTAGAAAAGAGCTGTTTGCTGTAGCGCTCTCCGCTCTCTCGCTCTTGAACAAAAACTCGAGAGAGCCTAGAGCCACCTCTAGAGCCAAGGCGAAAAAATCGTGTGCCAAAAAATCGTATGGCGATACGCATCTTGTTAATCTAGTGTCTTTGGTATGACTGAGGAGTAAATTAAATTTAAATTTAATAAATGTGCATAGATATATTGTTTTATGAATAATCGCCCTCTTCTTCTTCTAGTTCTACATTATAAATTTCCGAATCTGAACTCGCATCAGAATCAGAATGTGAATCCAATATTTTGTCTGATGGATCAGGTTTAAAATTAGACTGTATTTTCAAACGACTTATACCGCCTTCGGAAGTTTATTTTTCCTATTTTTTCACTCTCTTTTAAAAAAATTGTTGATAATAGTGGGTCCGAGGAATCAATCGTATTGATTTGACTATTTTTCCTGGCATGTAATAGTCGGTCCCTTTTGTAAAGTTTATTTCGGGCTTCATACGCATTTTCGCCTAGGCATCCAAGTGGAACCAACGCCGAATTATTGATTTGAAATCCGTGGACCAGTACTTTGTGGATATAGAGATTGATATAGATACGTGGATACGTTGGTGATATAGAGATTTTGCAATAGCACTTGTGCAGTATTTTCCATTACTTCTATACCCTCTGGTCGGCACTGTAATTTTGCTTCGATCACTTTATTATAGGGCTGATATATGTCGCTGTTATGCCTTTTATTTAAAAGCCTGGTGCTTATATATTGCTGTGCTGTCTTGGAGTTTTCAAAATCACTAAAAAGAATTTTTCTCTTAGACGTCATCCACTTAGTATGTTTGGCAATACATATATATCGGTCAAGTTGTCTGTTACACTCGGGCAGTTTTTTTTTAATGAATAATTCAAAATTTACTATTATTTTTGTCAATCTCTTCTGTCTTTTAAGACTCCAGATTATTGATTTAACGTAATCTGAAACATAACTTTGCCTATTGTTACGCCTCCAAATGTCCAGGATGTCGGTATGTCTGAACTCGAACTTGCCAATTATATAAAATGAAATTGTTACAGAACGAGCAAAAATTGGCAAAAGATATTACATTACTGTCGAAGACAATAGTTAAAGGTACAAACTGACGTTTTTAACTTTTGTCAGAAATTGTCAGAAAATTAGTTATACTCCACGAAACACAGGGGACACTTTAGAATTATCTCCTAAAATACACATAAATTGGATGTTACACAACACAAAAACAGGACACCTACACATTTATAGTAACTTATGTAGTTACCACTTTATTTAATTACTTAGTGCAATATCTTATTGTTTAGATTAAAGTAAGCTTGTTGCGCGCGGCGTTGAAGTTCCAGTGTGGCCAGTCTGACGATATCAGAAGATATCGTCCTCCAGGAAAGGTCTTGGCGTTAGTACCTGTTTTCGCCGTGATGCCAGACCGGGCTTCAGTCTGGGCGCCACATCTACTCCCCCTCCAGTGACTTCGCCAGGTGGTGAAGGTAACGGTATAAATTCTGGAGCTGCAGGTGCAGGGCTCGGTGGTGTAGGTGGCTGCGAAATCTGTTGGTCAGGCGGTGGATCCTCGTGGTGGTCTTCGCAAGCGTCAGCTTCAGCTAAGAAGGCAGGCTTGAGGAGATCGACTGATATGGCCTTCTCTTGTCCATGAATGCTGATGATGTAGAACTTGTCATCAACCCGGCGTATTACCCGATGAGGTCCCGTGTAAGGCGGCTCGAGTGGTTTCTTAACAGATGCCACTCGCTTGAAGACGTGCGTACAAGTTCTCAGGTCCTTACAAATGAAAACAGGTGGTTTAGCGTGATGCGCTGCAGGAGTAGGTCGGGCTGCCCTGATATGTTGACGTAGTTGCTCGGTTAGTCGGTGATCCTTTCTGAAGGCGGTTGGAGTGTGCGATTCAAAAAATTCGTTGGGGATACGAATAGTGGTGCCAAAAAGCATTTCGGCTGGCGATGACTGGAGGTCCGCCTTAAACGCCGAGCGCAGCCCCAACAGAACTGTAGGCAGGAGATCCGGCCATGCTATGTGAGACTTACACATCAGGGCGGCCTTGAGGGTTCGGTGCCATCTCTCCACGATGCCATTTGACTGAGGGTGATATGCGGTTGTACGAATCCTTTCGGCTCCAATTAGTTTAGCAAGCTCAGCAAACAATGAGGATTCAAATTGAGTTCCCTGGTCCGTTGTTATAGTGAGTGGGCAGCCAAACATGCAGATCCACTGTGTATACAGAGCTGTCGCGACAGTCTCCGCGGTGATATTGGATAGTGGAATAGCTGCAGGCCATCTGCTGAAGCGGTCGATGATGGTAAGACAGTAGCGTAAGTTACGGATTGTGGGAAGTTCAATCAGATCGACGTGAATGTGCTCGAAACGATTGTCAGGAACATCGATCTTCTCCACCGGGCTGCGTGTGTGGCGATGGATTTTGGCCCGCTGGCAAGGAACGCATTGTCGAGACCAGAGGGTGGCATCACGGTTAATTGCTGGCCAGACAAACCGCTGTTTAAGTAATTTTGCAGTTGTACGGCCGCTGGGATGCGCCAATCCGTGTACTGCATCAAAAGCTTGGCGTCTCAGACTTTTGGGTAAATATGGCCGCTCGCGTCCACCCGAGATGTCACACCAGATGTCTAGGTTGTCGATGTTCCTAACTTGTAGAACCAGGGACGTGGTTTGAGAGAGCTCAGCCATTTCATCGTCGGTTTGTTGGGCCTCGAATATCGCTTGAGCACTGAAGCTAGACGGCATGCTTATGGTGTTGATGCGTGAGAGGGCGTCTGCCACTGCGTTGTTTTCCCCGGGATTGTACACTATCTCCGTTGAGAATTGGGAGATAAAATCCAATTGGCGCAGTTGGCGAGGCGATGCTTTGCTTGCTTTCTGCCTGAAAGCGTATTGTAATGGTTTATGGTCGGTTTGGATGATGAATGGACGACCCTCTAGAATGTGCTTGAAATGGATGATACCAGCGAAAATAGCCAGGAGCTCGCGATCATACGTGCTGTAGCCTTGCTCTGCCGGAGATAGTTTCCGCGAGAAAAACCCGATGGGACCCCAAACGTTGCCGACTAGTTGTTCGAGAGCAGCACCGATCGCTGTATCGGAGGCGTCCGTTTTAAGGGCGAGGTGAGCCGATGGGGAAAGGAACGAAGAGCACGTGGCACGTAAAATTCCTTGCTTGCAGGCCTGGAATGCACTCTCCGCAGGGCCGGTCCAGGCTATTTCGCGCTTGTCATTTTTGGTTGCGCCTTTTAGGTAGTCTGTGAGCGGGATTTGAGCCTGAGCTGCGTTTGGGATGAGGTGTCGGTAATAGTTGACCATTCCCAAAAACCGGCGCAATTCCATGATAGTTTGAGGCTTGGGAAAATTGTTGATTGCTTGCGTGCGCTCAACAGGGGGCTTGAATCCGCTCGCGTTGACTTGGAACCCTAAGAAAATAACCTCACTTTTACCAAATTGGCACTTTTTAGGGTTAATTTGGAGGTGGTTCCTCTGCAAAATCTCAAAGATTGTCTGGAGGTGCTTCAAATGCTCCTCATGTGTTGTGGAGAACACGATGATGTCGTCCATATAGCATCCTACGAATGGAATGCCACGAAGCAGGTTGTCCATGTGGCGCTGGAAGGTTTGCGCTGCATTGCGGAGTCCGGGTGGCATGCCGACAAACTCGAAAAGGCCGAACGGCGTAGTGACGGCTGTTTTCGGAATATCATCTGGAGCGACTGGGATCTGGTGGTAGGCGCGCACCAAATCGATTGTGGAGAAAACCGAGCATCCATGCAGACGTTGAAGAATGTCTTCCCCATGGGGAATCGGATAGCGATCTGGAATAGTGGACGCATTAAGTTTGCGATAATCCCCAGTAGTACGCCATTCGTTGCTCCCCTTGGGGACCAAATGAATAGGACTGGCCCATTGACTGCTGGAGGGACGAATCACTCCTTGCTGGAGTAAGAGATCGAAATCTCGGCGTGCCGCTTTTAATTTTTCGCCTGTAAGCCGTCTTGGCTTGTCGAAAACAGGTGGGCCAGTTGTTTGAATGCAATGCGCAACCTCGTTATGAATGCGGGTTGCTAAAGGCACATTAGGACGTGTGATCTGCACAAAGCGACTAAGAAGATTGGAGTACGGGCGATCTATTCCACTGGAACTTTGCACGTTGATTGTAGAAACGTTGTAGAGTTTTGCTTCTGCAACTTCTCCTTTGGTCGAAACAGCTTTTGAGGGATCCATAAGGCGTTTACCCTTGAGGTCGAGGATGAGGCCGTGGTGCGTGAGGAAATCTGCTCCGATGATTGCTGATTGGACGTTCGCAACGACGAACGACCAGGTGAAGTTACGCCGTAGGTTGAGACCAAAAGTTAGATTTAGCGTGCCGTAGGTATCAATTATAGACGTGTTGGCCGCATAGAGTTTGAAGTCGTCTTTGCGACGATGCAATCCCTTGATTATCGAAACAGGTATAAGTGAGATGACTGATCCGGAGTCGATAAGGAATTTTATGTGGGTATTACGATCGATTATGTGAAGTCGGTACTCCTTTGAGAGGCGAGTGCTTGGAGGTCTGCTGTCACCAGTCGCCTGAACAGATGACAGCTTCTTTAGTTTCCCTGCTGTGGCACCCAGGCACAGGGCGAGGAGCATTTTCGTGCATTAGGTCCGAATTTGGCATGATAAAAGCAGACACGTGGTGCTCGGAGTTGCTGCCGGTTGCGATCGGCTGAGCGAGAATGGCTGGGAGGCTGCATGTTCTGCAGAAGAGTTAAAGAGGCCTTGATGGCAGCGATGTCGCGTTTCAAGTCGTCCACGACACTTGTGCCAGCAGCCGGCGCGTATTCGCGGGTGTTACCTCTGAATTGTGCCGAGGAGGGCCCAGCAGCCATGACAAAAGAACCCGATTCCTCTTCCATGAGATCGTCAGCGAGTGCAGTTTCCTCTTCCAAAGTTGCTGAGCGTAGGAGCTTCAAGCCACGTTGTACGTGCTGCGGTAGCTGAGAGAGCCAGCGGACTCGCAAGACGTCTGCAGACGCGCGACCATCAGCAAGTGTTGTCATTTGCCGAAGGAGCTGCGAGGGCTTCTTGTCCCCAAGGTCAAGCTCCAGTAAAGCGCGCTGCAACTGTCTGTCCGGCGACTCCGTAAATCTCTTGATAATAATCTCCTTCAGGTGCTCGTATTTGTTTACTTCCGAGGGTTGCGCCAGAACATCAGATACTTCCGTCATTATATCAGCATCCAAAGCACTGATTAAATGGTAGTAGCGCGTGTTATCTGAAGAAATGCGGCTGCATTGAAATTGCGCTTCGATCTGCACGAACCATAACCGCACATTTTGCTTCCAAAATGGCGGTAGCTTGATGGTGGCAACGGACTCGACGACAGGAATAACGGTGCCTGCGCTGTTGCCGCGTTGAATTTCACCAGAGTCAGGCGAAGTTGGCGGTGCAGGCAAACAATCTCCGGTGTTCTGCATTTTGCTTATTGCGGGGTCACCAATATAGTAACTTATGTAGTTACCACTTTATTTAATTACTTAGTGCAATATCTTATTGTTTAGATTAAAGTAAGCTTGTTGCGCGCGGCGTTGAAGTTCCAGTGTGGCCAGTCTGACGATATCAGAAGATATCGTCCTCCAGGAAAGGTCTTGGCGTTAGTACCTGTTTTCGCCGTGATGCCAGACCGGGCTTCAGTCTGGGCGCCACACATTATTAGCTACATACGTTAAAAACAACATACCTTGGCTTTTATTTTTCATATTTTACTATAATTTATGGATGCGTATTAACAATCGTACCAGATGCAAAGCTAATCATTTGGCGGGAATTGCCTTCTCTTAATCAGTTGTTTAACACTGCACCTTTCAAAGCTCATAAAAAGATTTAGTGAAGCTTTCGGTCAATTTTGTTTGTGTTTTTTATTTATATAATATATTTTCTTTTAGAAAATAATTGCTTAAGGACGATATATTGACATACAAATTTAGACTTTATGCCAAAAAAACGAATTCTGGACCGAAGTGCACTGGTTTCGACGAACCCAAAAATAAATTCCGATCGCTTTGAAGCTATGAAATATATATTTACAACGTGGTACACATGATTTATAGTCAAAACATTGTGAAATTAGTCCCAAAATTCAGAACTCAGGCAACATGGGTCAACAAACTTGCATTGCGTCTTTGTCTCTAGAATCTGTATGGTTAACCTTTAAGCTCAACCTTTAAGCTTTCCTGTCCACGTCAATACGGACAGACGGACATGGCTGGATCGACTCGGCCATTGATTCTGATCAGGAATATATATACTTTATATTGTCGGAAACGCTTCCTTCTGCCTAATACATACTTTTCAACGAATCTAGTACACCCTCTTATTTTACGAGAACGGGTATAACAAGAGAGACTGCTAAAGTCGAGTTCCCCAACTATCAGATACCCGTTACTCAGCTAGTATTAGTACTAGTATGCGAATTCGAAATTTCATTAATTTTCTGGGATATCGATAGATATGGGGGAATAAAATGAAATTTTTTTTCAAATTACGGTTGTTTTGGTCTTTTTGCTGGTGTAAGGAGGGGCGTGTTTTTGGTACACCGATAAAAATTGGAAAGACAAACAAAACAAAGAAAAAAAATTTAAAAGTTTGGGCGTGGCAGCCTTGGGCGGCTAATAAAAATATGAATAAATATCAAAACATTCAAAAGTGTGGACGTGGCAATTTTGGGCGGGTTCTGAGCGTGGTAATATTTTGAAACAAACTTGCGCTGCGTCTATGTATGCATGCTTAATCTCAAGATTCTAGATTTTATAGATCCTGACATCGTTTCATTCATACGGGGAGACGGACATTGCCTTTGATTCTGATGAAGAATGTACTTAATATAATCGCAAATGCTTTCTTCTGCCTGTTTTACTTAACGAGTAACGGGTATAAAAAGTAAATGAAATCTATTTCGATATGAATATGGAAGTTCATGTTGGTATGTATTTGAAATCAAAAGGGTAAAATATCTGAAGCAGCTGCGTGCTGAGAAACGTAAATTTGTACTCGAAAGAAACTTATTTTATGAGATTAGTAATTTGCAAACTTCGCCTTTATCCCATTTGAAAGTACTATTTTTTAATTGTTTGCAAACTTCCAACTGGGTTCCCACTTGAATAGAAGATATGTATTGTTTACTTTCTTTAAATAAAGGATTCGGTGAGATACACAGTTGTAAATAATTCTTCAATTTGTTGAACGCTAAGTCTGTCTTATGGACTATTGAGTACAACAAAATAAATGCACATATATCTGTAGACTGCTTGTGTGTCTTTATGATAAACAGAAAAGCAACTCTCACTTTTAAACATAGTAAACAAGTTCCTAAGTATCTATCACTGTGGTGTGTTTCTGGGCATGTTGGATAATAGTTGCTCGTGGTTGATTGTTGGTTCCACTATTAAAAATTTTCTATTTTCGCTGTCGCGATCGTTTGCTGCAAAAAAATCAGAGATTAACTGTAAAATATTGCAAGGAAATAGTTAATTTGAATATTTTATATAATTAAGAGACATGTAATAAATAATCAAAACAATAAATGTTTACATTGTGCGATTAAACGGGAGCTGTTTGGACTCCGTTTCAAACAAATCTACATTAATAGGCAGATACTAAAATATCTTAAAGCCATGGTGGCACTTCGAAAAAAGATCAGCCGAATGGCTCTGGTAGTAACGTGCTATTACTTTATACACATTTCTTATAAATACGCCCACGCTACTAGCGCTAGTGGTACCTCGCGAACTCTAGCAGGAAATGGAAACGTAAATCATCGTTTGCCTCGTACAAGTGCCAGCTATTTTGGTGGTGGAGCTAGTGCAAACACAAATTTTAAAACTGTTACAAAATCAAAAAATTCAACGAGATACGGAAACATACAGATCAGGTAAGAAATTATATTGTTGTAAATAAAACAGTTTCTGGTTGCACAATGGTTAACTAATAATTACACAGCGAGAATTGTATTTATATTTAAAGTATTTTAATAATGACGATTATATGCATTATTATTGGTTTTATTTGAGTATATATATATATATATATATATCTATTATATTATTATATATTATATATATATATTATATATGTATAAATTACTAATAATAAGGATTAATTTTTTGTAATACCCTGTTTTGATGTGCAAGCATATCAGGCAAAGGGGACCGTACCAAAGGGGATAAAAAATACGGCAATCAAAAGGCTTAGCGGATTCTTCTTCTGGTTGGGACGCTCCATTTTTTCAGTATTACTTACAATTCGATTTTATGAGAAGTAACAGTTAAATTTCTTTTTATTTTATTTATTATATTATGAAAGTCACAGCATTTTCGCATTCAATTCCATGTTCGTTTTTAATAAAAAAAGCAACAAATAAAACTCACATTACAAAAACCTACAAACTAACAATAGGAATGAGTTATATCATCTTTACGCAGTCAACTCTTGTGTATATTTACAGTGGTTGCATAAAATATATTGTAGCATGTTGTCTTAAACTAAAAAAATATTATATAATAAATTGAATAGGTGCGATGGGCGGTTTCTATCGATTTGCCAAAAAAATTATTGCCACGCCCACTCGAAGCCCTTACACCGCCCAAAACTGCCGCAACCACACTTTTGAAAAATGTTTAGATTTTTCTTCGTTTTAGTGTTTGTCTTGCCAATTTTTATATGTATACCAAAAACACTTTCGCCACGCCCCTCCTTTCACCAACAAAACGCAACAAAAGGTCACGCCCACACTTTGAGAACAATTTTTAAATTTTTTCTTTTTTTAGTCTCTAATATCTATCGAGTCCCAGAAAAATGATTAAATTTAGCGTTTGCATTCACACTGGCTGAGTAACGGGTATTTGATAGTCGGGGAAGTCGACTATAGCATTCTCTCTTATGTTTTGGCTTATGAAAGGCTTTTTTCGTAATACTTGAACCTTAAATTAGTGGTTATGCAATTACAGGGCGCAATGTATCAGAGCTGTCTTCTTCCTTAATTTTCCAACATCCTCGTGATTAGAAAGATTATATTAATGCGCGTTTCGGCTTTTCATCTGGTTTTCCCAAACGTTCCTTTGAACTCGATAGGGCTTATTGGAAAAATTTGTCCATTACCCAGCTGACTTTTTCCGAATATAATGGGTTTAAGGAAAATTTTTGTGCCGACGGCAAAATGTTGTATGTCAAATCTGAGGTGGAGACAAAAATACCTTTGTTATAAAATAACTAAGTGGCAGAATGATGATGATCTTGATTGAGGTGATGTGGAATAAACGTCAATAGACCACTGAGTAAACTATTTTTTTCCCCTTAGTAAATAAGATCTGATTTGATATAAAAAAGCCATTTACTTTTCATTTCGCTCAGACAAAAATGCCCGTTTTACAAATCGAAAAATTCAAACGAATTCGAAAACCACAGCACCGGTTTTTATACCCGTTTCTCGTAGAGTAAAATGGAATACTAGATTCGTTGAAAAGTATGTAAGAGGCAGAAGTAAGCGTTTCTGACCATATAAAGTATATATATTCTTGATCAGGATCAATAGCCGAATTGATCTGGACATTTCCGACTTTCTTTATAAACGTATCGATCTCAAGAACTATAAAAGGTAAAGGATTAAAATTCAGCATACATATTCTAGAAACATAGACAGAGCGGAAGTTTTATTTTCCCACGCCCACGATTGCGATCTGCAACGCGCACAACGCCGCCAAACCGGTCAGATTCACACTTTTGAAAATTGTTTAGATATTTTTTTTATGTTTTTATTAATCTTGTAAATTTCTAAATTTGTCACGCCCTCACCAGGAAGATACAGAGGCTGTTTAAGGTCCCGCAAGTGATAACTAAAATCAGTACTAAATAGCGGGAAAATGGAAATTAATTTTACGGAAAGGCAAAATGGGTTTAAAGAAGCAATATAATTATGTTGTAGAGGTGCTAGTCCATTAAATAATCTTTGTTTCTGACTAAACAGGTCGAGATGTCCTAAAAAGAACCTGTAAGGGAAAACGTCTACAGAAACTACCGATTTGGCAATAGAGCTGGTTGGCACTATCGATGGTTTTAATGGTTTTCGAAGAAAACATCGATAGTCTTAAAAAACAAAAAAATGGAACTATAATTTAACGTGAACCGAAGTTCATATACCCTTACAGAATAAAAAAAAACATATTACAGTAGCCCTTTAGAAATATGCAGAAGGGCCTGCAAAGCAATTAAAATGCATTTTTTAAACAAAAACAAAAACGTTTTATTTGCTTCAATGTAACTATTATTTAAATTAACACAGTATTCAAAATATTTATTCAAAATATTTTAGTTCCGAGTGAACTTTATTTGAAATTTTCGTTTCTAAAAACGTAAAGAAACTGTTTTTTTTTCTTGTGGAGTGTCTGGTGGTGTTGAAATATCACGTGTGGAAGGAACTCGGGACAAACTTGAAAATAACTCTAACTGCAAAGCTTTCGCGGCTTGCTCTGAGCTCGATGAAAACAAAAATCCGTCCTTTTTAAATCTGGGATCCAGTAATGTAGCAATTCTAGTAACAGTCCGAGTTTCGTAATGCGAGAAACGCTCTGGCAATCGTTCAAGCGCAGTCTGTGAAACGGAGCTAGAACTTGACATATCTCATCCAGAACGATCATTTTGTCCGCTGATAATGGACTGGGAGCTTTGGTTGAGTTTAGAAGCACTGCAGAAATCGAGTCATTTACTAAAATAATCCGTTGAATCATATAGTACGCGCTATTCCAATATGTTCAGAAGTTTGTGCATTTTTAAGTTTCTTTTTGAACTCGATTTGAAAAACGATACGATTCTCTTACACCTTGCTAGTAAGGGCACTATAGAATCTATTTTCAGGAGATCTTGCACTAACACATTAATAGTATGCGAGACAGAAGGTAAATGTTTCAGTTATTATCATCATTAATTCTCACGCTTCTTTCATAGACGCGTCGTTGTCTGTTACAATCGATACTACCTTATTTATTTATCCAAAAAACTTCAAAACTAGTGGAAGGAACTTTTCAGCCTCCAGATATTCGGGACCTGCACGTTTTAAGTGATCCAATTTTGGAGTCGTGTTATCCACAGTTGTTAAAGGGTCTGAAATCAAGAACATATTGGTTACTAAGTATAAATTTGAAACACGTGTAAATGAATATTTTGTGGCTATATGTATATAAATACACATATGCACATTGTACGCGAACGAGTCTGTTTGAATGTTTGCATTAAAAGTACTTACTTTTCAAGAATTTATCCATCTCCAACCTCTTCCAACACCACCAATCTTCTCAAATAGTTATTTCTTTTCTATAATCTGAAAAAGAAAACTATAATTTCCATTCCGCATAAAATTTACCAAACTTACATATCTCTCTCGCTGTATCAAAGTGTTAATGAATCCAGTGCGGATTGTTCGATTGTTTTCGAAAAGCATCGATGGTTTGAAAAAACTTAAAACCATCGATAGTATCGATAGTGCCATCGATGGTTTTCCAGCTTTATTTGGCAAGACCATATAAGTAACCTATATAACCTACTCCTATTTAATTTAATACTAGCCGAATATAGACTGGAAAGACTATCAATAGGATTATGGCTATGAAAGTTTTGGTAAAGCGAAAATACATCCGCATTGGAACCTGAGAAAGAGACTTCTTATAAAATTGGTTGAGAAAGGCGATATTCTGTACAACAAACTTTAGTATAAGAACATCGGGAAAATAATATTATTTTTTGAAAACGTTACTGGAATAAAAGTTAAGCTCAGATTATTTTTCCTACACAGTTCGAAGACATTGTTTAGGTTTTTGGTCATGTGTTGCTCTGAACATCCAATGACAATAAAGTCGTCCATATAAAGGAATCCTTGGAAGGTTCTGAACCTGAAAATGCTATTGTCATCATTCTCTGCGATGAATTAGGCTATTTAACCCAGCTATTTAACCCAAAAGATGGTCGCGTGAAGCAATATGAGCCATTGCTCGTTGGAAATGACATTGTATCTCATGAACTCTCTTCAATTTAATTTTGGTAAAAACCTGACATTAAGTCAAGGCATGAAAAATGCTTCGTCTAGTTGATCCAAAAAGTCATCAATTCTAGGAAGTTGAAATTTTTCGGATAACAGTTTTTTATTTATTTTTGTCTATAACAGAGGGTTCAATGATATTATCTTGTATTCATTTTCCCACTAGTTTCTTACTTACTTTCTGATGGCTATACTGTAGTTTTTAATATATCCATGGTTCTTTATTGTAAATGGTTGGGTCGAAGTATTAACTAATCATCACATGGCTCACAATCTAGTTTGCAATTAAATTTTTTTTTTAAATCCAGACCAATTATTCCATCGCAAGGTATTGGAAAATTGGTTACTAGATGGAAATTATAAGGTATTATTTACCTATCTTTTTGTGCCTCAACCTTTTGAATTTCTTTGAATACATCAGAATTTTCTTGAATCAAGGAAATGTCTGTTGCTGTATCGGAAAAAATTTAAGATTTGTTTTGTTACTTTAATTTTTCAAATGTACCATCGAATCTACTAAAGTCGGAGAATTTATGAAACTTATCAAATTTTAATATGGCTAGTTTGGAAAATTCAGTCGGTGTAATAGACATTTTGTCTTCCTCGACTATAGACTTTAAATCACTATCACTGTCTGATTCAGTGTGAATTATAGAGTGTGATTCGTCTAGTTCTGCAAACTTACTTTCTGTAAATTTAGCATGCGGTAGAAAATCATTGGAAATATTTATATCTATATATCTTATAATAGCAATGTTTCTTTATATATTATTAGAGAAAGTAACAATTTTTGTCACTGATTCTTATAATCTGATGTAAGGCTATCCTTGTATTTATCGACAATGTCGACTAATTGATTATACTTTGTTACTAGCGTCTATATATGGTTTACTAACAGATAGGGTATTATTACAGTCTCTTTATTAATGCATTTATATGCTCTATAAAATTTGTCTGTTAATTTCCCTTGACAATTCTACCCATTCCATACCTTTTGGGAATTTATACTGATTAAAAGATATCTTGTATAAATGTTTTGTGTGTATAAAAAAATGCTTATTTTATTTGTATATTTATTTATTTGACATGTTCAACATTTGTTTAATATTTCTTTTGTGTTGTTTTATTTACTATATATATGTCTAGATATTGTCTAGGTCGTTTGCTCTACCGATATACATATTTCGGTTTTAGACACTTATTGTGTGTCTTGTATATTTTCGTGAATGCATATATAGCATTCAAATAATAATTATTCCTAATAAAATATTACTATTTTTATAATCGGGTGCTTCCACCTCTACTTCATTAATTACGTTTGCGGTGTCCACCGTTGTCCACCGTGGAGTCCACCGTTTTGGAATCTATTAAACCCATATTTGGGTATGAATATCCTGAACCGATATTTTCAACCGACTTACTTATTCGGCTATCGTTCATATGCTCAATTTTTGCGTTTTTTTTTTTACAAAAATCCTTGCCTACATTTTTACGTGACTTTACAGGTCACGCGCCAAATGGACAACTTTTTCGTCTGGGCACTTCTTTTCTAGCGCCGGAATCTTCTTCTCCTCCGGTGATTGAATTGAATTGCGCGTCTTCTTTCTGTGACTTTCTTTTCGATAGTAAATTTTTTACATGTTCGAGCTCAGTGTAAAGCTTCACCGATGTATTCCTAGGTATGTTTTCATTGTTTAATAAATTTAGAAACGTTGCCTTTCCATTTTTAAGGCGATGTACCACACCGCTTCTTTTTCCACACATACCACTCAACTTACTGCGACTTATTGCAGAAGATGGCGGTTCTGCTGCATTTGTTGTTTGTGGTCGTCTCCATTGGAAGTTGCGTTGGAATCCAGATTAAGGGAAGTCTGCATAGATGGCAGTCGACTACTTTACTGCCTCTGATCGAGTTGTAGTCAATGTCTTTTTAAGATCCTGTGCGCTTCCATCCTACTACGACTCTACTGTTCGCTTCTCTGAATTTTTATTGAATGAATTTATAATAATAATGAATTTATTATAATAACTTGCTTAAAACAAAGCCTTAAATTGATGGGTTGCGCTGTTGCTGAATACAGAGGCTGCAATCTATATGTAAGAGAGGAGAAAAGCAGGGTCCAAGCAAGAAGGCGACAAGAGTAGCAAAAAAAGGAAATCACCAGAATTTAAGCATAGCAGCAAGAGAAGCGACAGCAGACCAGCAGGATTCGCGACATCAGTATAAAAGAGAGTGACAAGAGAGAAAAGACAAGGTTCGGTGTGTGAAATTCAGCCGAGATACCCGCTTGATAAGCCGCGTAGAAAAGACAAAAGTTGTTTGAAAGAAGCCGAAACGTTGTTATAACCGTGTGATTTTCATTGTTAACTATAATGTATATAATTTATCATAGCTTATATATATATATGGCATGTTGTGTGTGTGTATGACATTCATGTGTATGGCTGTAGCTGGACAGCGTAAGAATGCTGACCATTCAGAAATCGATGATCATATAACACTTGGATTGAAGTCCAGCAACAAAGTGTTACAATGTTTTGGCTGCTATTCTGTAAAGCCGTACTGGAGTACAGTAGTCATTAGATATAAGCAATCGCATACACTTCAAACTAATGTTGTCTGCTTTCAAAACAAATGCAGCCAGATTATAAAACCTGAGCAACAATGACTTCTTGGCTTTGTGCTAAAATGGTGCACACTAAGTGCGCTGGTTTTAACGGCAGAAAGTGATGACCTAGCTATGTGCCCAAATCTAAAATACTATTACCTAGCTTGCGAACGAGATGAAATCGTTTATGCGCCAAGCCTAAGGTGCCTTGAAAGGACTGATCAACAATTTTGATGTAGCTAGGATTGTTTTCGTCGAGCTCTGATAGCCTTAAGCTGTCAAGAACGCCGCTGGTGGTAAGCTGCCTAAGGGGAACGCCCGCAGCCACTACCAAATGATCATCAGGTCTCCACCGTGCCTAATGTTCAGAGTTACAAGAACTATTAAAGCCGTTGTAAGTTCCAGTTCGCACAGGTTCGGTAACAGTTTTTATTTTTTTCGTTAACACCATATATGATATCAAAGTCGAGTTTAATATTTTATCACACTTTAAACAAACCCCTGATCCTTTACGATCTTCAGCGTTTTACGCGTGTCTATTCGCCAAGTCCCGACGGAATCCCTGGCTGTGTGTTTAGATTCTGTGCGGACGCCGTGTGTAAGGCTCTTCTGAAACTGTTTACCTCATCTAAGGAACCTTCACATCTCCCCAATATATTGAAAGAGTCCTTTGCGATCTCCATAAAAAGGTGGATGCAAGCAATTACAGGGGAGTGTCTAAATTGTCGGCTATCTCTCAGCTTTTTGAAAATGTTATCACTTCTCATTTGCAGTACCTTTGTAGGTCAATTATATCAGCATGTCAGAAAGATTTTATGAAACGCAGATCAACAACCACTAACCTTTTGGAGCTTACTTTCTTAGTAATACAGGGCTTCAAAAATGATCTTCAAGTTCTAAGCTTTCTATTATTATTTATCGATATATATAAACGCCCTTTCCTTAGTAATAAATCATTCGAGTGTACTTAGTTACGCGGACGATATTAAATTATGCTTCCAGCATTAGGACATTTCTTGACATTTGGACTTACAATCCGATCTAGATAGCTTTCAAATATGGTGCCGTGATAACATAATAAACTTAAATGGCTCCAAGTGTAAAGTTATGACCTTTCGTCGTGTCAACTCAATATACACGTCTTACACATTAAGGGGCGCTCTTTGGATAGAATAATACGGTTTAATGATCTTGATGGATGGACCCTAAACTTAAATTTTCTGACCATATTTCGACTATTGTCAATAAGACCAGGGGTGTGCTTGGTTTTATAATAAGGTGGTCAATGGAACTTGATGATCCTTACAGGACCACAACATTATTTATTTCCGTCCGATTTTTGAGTATGGATCACCCCATTGGAGTCCACAATACGCAGTTCACTGGGACCGCATTGAATCGGTCCATAATAATAATAATAATAATTATTGAAGATTATTCCCGCTTGAGTAAAAACAGGTCCGCTTTGATTGAGTATATGCGTATGGAAAGATATTTATTCGATTGCGACTCCTGTATGTACTATCGATACATGTTATGTGTTCGCGATTACAGTGCTATCTGTAACACCCTTCCTCAATGTAAGCTCTCATATTTTATTCTAGTGTCTTTAGTTCACTGATATTACCTTGTATTAATTTTCCCACTAGTTTCTTATTTTCTTTTTGATGGCTATGCTTTAGTTTTTAATATATCCATGGTTCTTTATCCTTAAGTCTTAATTTTTTTAATTGCTTGTTGTTATTGATTCGGTTTCAAGTCTGAATACATCGCTGTATTTTGCGCATAATTCACTTAATTGGGATATAACTAGTGACGGAAAATTTCTTCTCAGTTGAGCCATGACTTCTTCTTTTTTCGAATCACTGTTAGTTTGGATAACTTCGTAATTTGAAAGTGATTCGTGTTATAAATTGTTTAGGTTAATCAATTGGTCGGTTCTTGCTGTATTCAGTAACCGGACAAACGTATCTTTGGATGTTTCTACTGTGTTTAACACTTATATACCAGGTGTAATTTCCTGGTTTGGAATCAAAACACTATCTTCAGTACAGTTCAATTCTAATGCTCGGAAAACTGCGGATCTTGCTCGTAATAGTATTGAATTATTGCCAGAAATTAATTGTATTGGAACATGAATTGGATATTTTGAATTGTTGGGTCGAAGTATTCACTAATGATCCAATGGTTCACAATCTAGTTTGCAATTAAAATTTTTTTTTAAATCCAGACCAATTATTCTATCGCAATGTATTGTAAAATTTTATGTTACTAGATTGAAATTATAAGGTATTATTTATTTATCTGTTTGTACCTGATTATACCGTGTTCAATTTGTATGTTAACAATATTTTCCTTTTGAATTTCTTTGAATACATCAGAATTTTTGTTAATGAAGGAAATGTCTGCTGCTGTATCGGACAAAAATGAATTATTTATTTTGTTTTAAAATTTACAAACATATAAAGACTAATACTAATCGTGTATACTTAAGAATTATAGAGTTGCTATTCGCCACGCCCACTCTAACGCCCCAAAGCCGCCAAAGCGGTCTCGCCCACACTTTTGAACAATTTGAAACAAGTTTTTTCTCATTTTATTCCCCAATATCTATCGATATCCCAGAAAAATATGAAACTTCGAGTTCACATTTCCACGAGCTGGGTAACGGGTATCTGATAGTCGGGGAAGTCAACTATATAATTCTGTCTTTTTCTTTTTGTTATCACCTCTAGCCTTCTTGAAATGATTCTTTTCATTTGCATCTCAACCTTCTATCTTTTCAAAGTTCCTGAGATCTCGATTTTCGTACGGACAGACGGACATGGCTAGATTGACTAGGCTTTTTTATCCTGATCAAGATTATATATACTTTATATAGTCGGAAACGCTTCCTTTTGTTACATACTTTTCAACGAATCTAGTATTCCCTTTTACTCTACAAGTAACGGGTATACGAACTATTGAAATGAATTTGATATTTTAGAAGATAAACGAGATGCTATTATGGCCATGGCTTCCCAAATGTCAATGACTATAGAAGATGCTTAGTTAGTAGAAATGCTTACCTGGAATCTGTTATTTGAGATTAGACAAGAAATGTTGCATGTGGCGTGAGTATATATTGCAAAGAAATGGCGCAAAACGTATTGGGGTACCCTTGAGAGCAATGCTTCCCCCTTGAAGCACAATGGCTGAAATATGAAAAGAGCCCGGTGACAGTGCGGAAAACGAATCCAGGTTTCGAGAAAAGTTTATCGGTGCAGGAATAATATTTGTTTAGAAATTATTTTCAGAAAGAACTACTTTTAGTAGCACAAACAGAACAGACGGAGAAAAGATTAAATACAAAACGCAATCTGACATATGCACAGAATTTATATGCTTTTGGACAATGGACAAGTATCAGCTGTCAACCAAAGATTTTATCTAGTCTCACCTAAAGTTGAAACTCTATTATAGGCAGAAATCGATTTAATGGTTGCATTAGGCCTTATAGAGAAATAAAGTAAAATAGAGTTATGCTTAGATCCTCGCAGGATAAATGACTGCACCAAAAAAGAAGCATAACCTTTGACAAACATTGACGGTATTTTATTCCTACTGCCTAAAGCAAACATTACATATTTCAAAAATCGATTTGAAATACGCTATTGAAAAGTGCCGCTAGAAAAATCGTCAAGAGGCATTGTAGCTTTTACGAGACCAGGTCGACTTCTTTAACAGTTTTTGGTATTGTCATTTGACCTTTGTAATGCACCTCAAACGATGGATGACTTCAATTTTCGGATACCTTGCTGATTTGTGTGTCTGGGTGAACAATTTCGGAAGCGAAATTGAACTCTGTATCTAAACAAAAGCCAATTTTGTGTAACTGAGATTAAATATTTGTGATATGTTATCGGTCAAGGTGGTCTTGCAACAGAGCCATCCAAGGTAGAATTTACTGAGTAAGTAATCTACTTTGCAAGTATTGCAGAGCCTGTTAGAGAGTTTTTGAATTTTACTCTTTTGATAAGCTGAAACTTAAGTTCCAGTGCTTCACAACCCAGACTGCTTCGCCCAGACTGCTTATTATAGTACTGACCACGCCAGTTTGAGGAGTAAGCCATCGTAAAGGTCGTGATCATATAGTAACAGATGCTTAATCTCGTATGTATGCAGGGGAGATTGCGTTATTAGACAGTTGTGGTCCGGAAATAGATTTAACACCCGATTCCTTTAAAGACCCATAACATTTACAGTTGATAATAAATATATAAATACCCAGATTTCACATCTGTGGTAATGGATTTGTGTACAAAAAAAACTCAACAGGATGATGGTTTAGCTGCTTTTAAGTGTAATCAATATCAATAGCAACGACCATTTCAGCTCCTTTACTTAGACATCCTTAGTCCTCGACCTCGAAGTTTTAAATCATCTGAGTAAATTTTATTGGCAAGCGAAACAGAAAGAAAGAATGGCTAAAGCCATTGAAGAGTATTTGCGAAATAATATATTCCATATATTTGGATTTCCGGTAATACTAGTCAGTAATAATGGTTTACAGTTTAAAGCCAATGAACTAAAATAATTTGTAATTAATTTTGAAATAAAGCATATATACACAGCAATCTATTACCCACATCGAATGCGTCAGAAAGGGTAAAGCGATATTTCACATCAAATCAAAGAACAATGGATACAATGCATGCAATTAGTTGTGTATTAAGGAATGGTCATCATTTCAGTATTAAATGGTCTAAATATGATAAGCCATGAAAGCCTGTTTTAATTGCTAAATACCCTGCAGTGGCAGACGAACCGTTTGCACAGTTGAATAGACATGATCATCTTATGTTGTTCCAACATTATTTAAGGGAAAATATGAAAATTACATATGAAAAACAGGATTTCTGTCATGGAATTGTCTGGATTGTAATAGGATAAATGAATGAGTATGCGATAGGATTGGATTTTAAAAACATCTAACCACGCGACCTCTTGTTACAAATTGGCATAACGAATGTATTACGTTGTCCTTAAGTTCTGGCCCTACTTGGTTTATACTTATTATAAATTAATTATATTAATTATAAATTAATTTAAGAACTGGTACAAGGATACAGCTTAGCCTACTCAGTTGAGGAGGTAATAGAAATTCTTCGTCAGGTGAAGGAACTACTGACGCGTGGCCACTTTTCAATCCGTAAATGGTGTTCGAAGGAGTCAGCAGCCCTGGAAGAAAAGTCTGACTGCGACAAGGAGCAGTTATTTAAATTCCCTGATGAATCGGATGTCGCCAAAGCAATGCGTTTAGTCTGGGATCCGGGTTCAGATAAGCTTCTATTTTTTTTTTCTCAAATACCGTCCAATCATCGACAAACCAAGTGGATTGCATTCAACTTGATCTAATAACCCCAATTGCCACAAAAGCTGAGATCTTTCTGCGATCTCTACGGAGTGCAAACGTGGATTGCGATGACGCATTGCCAGAGCCAATTTTTCCGTCAGGGGGGAGTTGACAGAACTTAAACTTTCCACGATTCATAAAGCATCCAAGGGCTTCCGTTGAGTTGCATGGATTCTGCGATACTAGCATATCAGCTTATGAAGCGTGCTTATACTTGCGATCGAAGACTTATGGAGAATCTAAAGTCCATCTGCTTTGTGCCAAGTCAAGAGAAGCTCCACTAAGGGCCTTAACCATTTCAAGATTATAGCTTTCCGCAGTGCTTTTATGGGCTGAGCTAATCGTAAACGTCAAGGAATCTATAGATTACGATTGCGCCTTACATTGTCGGTCAGACTTGTCTATTGTGTTGGCGTGGATTTGCCATCCTGGGACGGAGTTCAACGTATACGTATCAAACAGAATCGCTAAAATGCAGGAGATGGCAAAGACATAACATGGCATCACGTTCCGACGGGTTTAAATGGCAGACTTCGCGAAGATGTACCCCGACGAGCTTTCGCAAAGCTCTTCGAATTAGCCGTCCCTGTTGCATGCAGTAAAGGATTTGCTCTGCGGCTCTAAGTGGAACCGTTTGCATAGACAATTCATCAAACTTAAAATTCCTCAACTCTTTCGATAAGTTGCAGCGCGTATTTGCATATATTCATCGTTTCATTTCAAATTGCAGAGCCAAGTTTACGCAATTAAATGGTCGACTTTCAGTGGAGGAGATCATTTCAGCTTGCTCCTTCTGAGGAGCATTCAGAAGGTCCACTTGGCAAAAGGGTGTGGATTTCTGAGCCAGGGTAAGCTGGTTCCACAGAAAAGCAATCTGGCTTCGCTAAGGCCTATAATCGGTTCCGATGGGTTACTTACAGTCGGTGGGAGACTTCCGAACGCAGTTTTAACTACGATAGAAGGCATCCAATACTTTTACCAAAGGATCATCCAGTCACCAAGGCACTCATTGTTTATTATCAGAAAAATTGACATGTAGGGCCACAGGCGTTGCTTTTCTACGTAGGCAGCACATTTGGACGTTCTCTAGTATCTCACAACGGATTCTTTTATCGCAGCGCTGAACAGATTCCTCAGTCCTCGAGGCAGCCCGGGTACCATTTGAAGTGACAATGCTACAAGCTTTGGCGGTGCAAAGCGCGAGCGTACCGAACTACGAAAGCTATTTTTGATCGAACTTCACACGGCATTCATACCTTCGACCTGCATAGCTGATGGGATCGAAGTTCATCCCTCCGCGTGCCCCGCACTTCGGTGGGAGGCTGCTGTTAAGTTAGCTAAATTTCACATCTACAGAGTCGTCGATGATTTCACCTTAGCCATCGAAGAATTAAGAACTCTTGCCTATGAGATTTCTGCCATCCTTAACTCCCGTCCACTCTGTCCAATTTCAGAAAATCCTGAAAGCCTTGAGGTGCTAACGCCGTCGCAAATCCTAAAGGGTTCAAACTTTATAAAATTACCTGAGCCCGACATCACTCTTCTTCGCGAAGGCCGCCCCAGCAGATGGCATCAGGTGACCCAGATCCAACAACACTTCTGGAAAAGATGAAGCTGCCCATACTTGTCCCTACTGCAAGAAAGGAGCAAGTGGAGCGTCAATACGATTTGGAAGCATAGTTTTCGTGAAAGAGAACAACATTCCGCCGTCGAGATGGAGGCTGGAGCGCCTCCAGAAAGTCATACCCGGTGGGACGGCGTCATAAGAGTAGCTATAGTCCGTACAGCTACGGGTCTAATCATGAGAGCCGTCGCGAAACCAGCCGCTCTGCCCATTTCTTTTCTCCCTTCTTTCTTCTCTCACTGAAGCTGTCGCATTATCTATTCATCTATCGTATGCCCATAGGTATATATGTCTAGGCCAAGCTTTCGCTAAGTCAGTCTGCTTATCCGAATAAAACTGAGCATAAATATATATTAATACAACCATTGAGCGTGTTTCTTTTTATAAGTGGTGGCTTATTAGTTGTCTTCCCAGAAACAGTACCAATTACTCAAATATACTGTAGGAGTTGTATGTATTACTACTTACCTACATTCGCACGTCATTTTGATTCGCAACAACACTGTTAGTTAGTTAGTTGGTAGACAAAGCTGAGTATGTATATTTGAGAGTGTGGATAAAAAACTAATTTAAAGAAATTTCTGAATCTTGTTATGGAATATATCAATTGTAAAATGGAAGTTTGATCATTTGTTTAATATTTCCCCTAACAATAAGAAAAGAATTCGAATACGGGAGTCTTCGCATTCGGCACTAGAAGTTTCATGGTAGGGTGGGTACAGAGCCATACTGTAACTAACTAATAGCAGTACTCCGAAGAGTAGAAGTCTATTAGTTCAGTAACGATATTTGTTTTTTTTCTTTCGTCTTCTTTATAGACAATTTAAGTTGCGTGATCCGAGTCGATCTAGCTTTGACCGTCTGTCCGTATGAACGTCGAGATCTCAGGAACTATAAAGACTGAAGGGATTCAGCATACAGATTCTAGAAACAAAGACGCAACGCAAGTTTATTGACCCATGTTGCCATGCCAACTATAACGTTAACAAACCGGAAAAAACTGCCAAGCCCACACTTTTGAAAAATGTGTTGGTAACTTTTCAAATTTTTATTACTCTTGTAAATTTCTATCGATTTGCCACGCCCGCTCTAACGGTATAAAACAGCCCAACACTTCCACGCCCACATTTTTAAAAATTTTTTTGGATATTTTTTTATAATTTTATTAGTCTTGTAAATTTGTCCGTTTTGCCAAACAATTTTTTGCCACACCCACATTTTTAAAAAATTGTTGGATATTTTTTCATATTTTTTTTAGTACTGTAAATTTCTATCGATTTGCCGTAACACTTTTCGCCACGCCCACTCTTTCGCCTACAAGCCGCCTAAAACTGACACACTTTTGAACAATTGTTAAATTTTGTAACTATAGATATTGTAACTATATTCCTGAAAAAAAAAATGAAATTGCTCGTTCGCATTTACATCAGCTGAGTAAAGGGTATCTGATAGTCGCGAAACTTGACTATAGCTTGTTTTTTATTTTATTGAATACCTTAATATTTGATTGGCGCATCTGGTGGGATACCGAAAAAAAACTCGTTATAAATCCATAGTTCTTTGACAATAAAGTGAATGTGTACCCAGCCTGACCAAGTTATTTATTAGATTGTGCACGCGAATTTTCCGCAACAAAGTGAATCGGTAGTTTTTACAATTAAAAGTGCTCAATCGGTATCCTCCCAAGACTATGGGTGACCTTATTATATCAAATACCTTATTTAATCACCCGCTTTGCAAATTGAGACCGCGACTAAGGTAAAAATAATATATCGACATCCTGTAGCAGTTTGTGAACAAGAATCGAAGCCCTCTTAAACAAATACAAGTGTGACCGCTACAAACCTAAACTAAAGCTACAAAAACTAAAATGGCATTATCCGTTGAAAATATATCCCAACATCTTCGACAAATTCGCCAAGTGCCGCAGTTCTCTGGAGAGCCAAACAGACGTAGTTCGTTTATCAGACGAATTGAATACCTGCTAAGCCTATACCCAATAAGCCATACCCGACAGAAAGCAGTAATTTTTGGAGCCATCTGTAGTTCGATGCCGAGATACCGAGAGGGTCTGTCAACTAGAATTTCACAACGAGGGAAGCCCTCATCGTCGAATTTAAATCACAAACCGCCATGGAGGAACTTTTGTGACGTTTGTTTTGAACATCCTACAAAGGTATAATTATCTAAATTTTATAAAAAAGGTAAGTTATGTAAATTTCGTGAACAATTTGTGAACAAAAAGACCAGTCAGCTATTAATATTAAAAAGTTAGACAGAAAACAACCAAAATAATTTATCGCAATAAAAACAAGAAAAAATGACTTTATAGCCGAGTTTCCCGACTATAAGATATCCGTTACTCAGCTAGTGAATGCAAACGCGAAATTTTACCAATTTTCTGGGTTTTCGATAGATATTGGGGAATAAAACTCGGCGGCTTAATGGCATTAGAGTGGGCGTGGCAAAAAGGGTTTTTGCCAATCGCTAGAAATTTATAAGTCTAATAAAATTATAAAAATATTGAAAAATTTTTCAACAATGTGGGCGTGGCTGTTTTGGACTATTAAAAATTTGAAAAAATATGAACACATTTTTCAAAAGTGTGGGCGTGGTTTTTAGGCGAGTTTTGCGCTGCTTGTGGGCGTGGCCACATGGGTCAACAAACTTGCGCTGCGTCTTTGTCTCTAGAATCTGTATGCTGAATCTCAACCTTCTATCCTTTTATAGTTCCTAATATCTCGACGTACATACGGACAGACGGACATGGCTAGATCAACTCGGCTATTGATCCTGATTAAGAATATGTATACTTTACATGGTCGGAAACGCTTTATTCTGCCTGTTACATACTTTCTAACGAATATAGTATACCCTTTTACTCTACGAGTAACGGGTATTATAATAACGCTCAATCCCTGATAGGTTGCTCATGACCCTAGCTTGACCTAGGCTTGACATTTGAAGGTCAAAAAGGACTCTATGAAGACCCAAAAAAACTTAACTCAAACACTAATACAACTACTAATATAAAAAAACAACACACTCTCACACCAATTAACAATTCGTTATCCCCTTTAATCCTTTCATAAGTCCCACGCAGATCTAAAGACCAAATAGAAACAATCAGTCACAATAACAATAAACAACCTTTTCCGTATAGACAACAGCAACTCGATCAGATCAGAATTTGTATAATGAAAGCAGGCTTAAATCGCGACTGGCAAAGCGACACCCGAAAATACTATCAACGTCCTCAACAACCAAGAGTGTCGAATAATAGTTTTAAAGAAGGCAGCGGACAAACAAGCATGCAGACAGATAACAGTTACCATCAACACGAGTTAGATTATTGTTATTGCAAGACATTGAGAGCAATGAATAATACCACGATGATAGTTTACAATATAAACAAAACGAGATGTATAAGGTAACCCAGCAGAAATTTATGAAATAGAAAATATAGTCGTAAGCCTAACTCTATAGCCTTGGGTAGTTAGCAAGTTTTTTTTTTTTTTAATTCTGTAATTTGATATTTTTTGTCGATCGAGCTTCAGAGTTAAGAACTCTATCTGTACATGCGCTAGTGCTAGTGGATTTTTTGAGATCATACGCGCTGGTCATCACCGCGCAAGCACGATTGGTTGGTATTGGTTTCTTTTAATACTCCGTTACATTTGAAAGCAATGATTACCCATGGTCACGTGACTCTTACTGAGTTCTGTGATGGAGTCAAGAAATAACTGACCCTACTTACCAACAGGACAACAATGACATTCGAAACGTATAGGGTGTAAGGAGCAAAGAAATCGTTGGGCGATACTCTTTTTGCAAAAAGTCCCAGAGCTTTAACAACTGCTCTCGCTTTAGCGCAAGTAGTCGAATCCGACCATGACCATTACCAATTCAGCCTTAATTATTCTAAAAGAGGTCAGCAAACCGACCAAAGGCACAGTGATAGGGATAGTAGTTCAATAACTCCCCTACAAAACAAAAACCCATATTTTATCAAGTGCCAGGTGCCTACATATGGTAACCAGGAAAGGCAAGATCCAGTCCAGTTAACAAATCCTGATGTATCCATGCGCTCTAGAAGAACTGTCAATTTTGGACAAGCTCCATTCCCGACTTAGAATTTGGCCACCCCAACAACTAAATTCTTGGCCATCTTAGCAACAAAATTTTTTGCCAGCTGAACAGCAGCCTCAACAGGTCAGACTCAGGGACATGTTGGCTACGCACAAGCATCAAAAAGACCAATTAGTGGCAGGACAAGGTTTACAGGGCCAAAACAGCGGAGAGGAAGACACCGACGATTATCAACAGGAGGCAGAAACTGAGGTTGAGTAATTTGGGGACGAACTAATTTCTCATTTTTAAGCCACAAATTCCCAGCATACATAGAAAGAAAGATAGCAGTGAGAACCATAAAACTTTTGATTAACACTGCGGCTTCGAAAAATACATACAGCCATAATGCCAGTAGAAAATAAATTTACAGTAAAATCGTTACATGGTTGCAACATCGTCAAGCGTATATGCCTAATTTATCTATTTAGCACAGATGTTATCGTTGCTAACAGATGTTGTCGTCACCTTACAATAATCCGGTTTGGGTAGTCTATAAAAAAGCTACAGATGAAAAGGGAAACACTAAGAAAAGGATGGTTATATATTAGATTAGGTGAGGGTTATCGATCGATTTGCGGCGAGACGAAAGCAAAGTATGCATTGTTGCGTTGTGAAGAGAGCCGGCGCTCGTCTTGTTCACATTGCCACTGAGTGCGTGAGCTAGTGAATTTTTGGAGATCACACGAGCCGGTCATCACCGCGCAAGCCTAATCAAAGTCGACTCAACAAGCGCATCCAACGTTCATAATATATAACATATATATAATATACAATATATAAGCAACAACGGTAGACATCGAGACGAGTAAATAAATATTGCTTATAAATATTAAGGAACCTAATATGAAAATACAGCTTTGGCGAATTAAACTTAGTAAGTACAACTTTAAAATATAATATTTGAAAGGAAAACTAAATTATGTAGCAGACCCTTTATCTCGCGTAACAATTAAGAAAATATGGTAAATAAAAAAGAAAATATTTCAACAGCAGCAACAATTCACAGTGCATCAGAATGTAACGAAAACTATAATCAAATGACTGATAAACATATATATCATTTTAATAGATTCTATAAACCAAGTCGACATAATAAAATTTTTCACTAAATTTAAAATCATGTTTACATAGATAATGTCGGTGACTTTTTTCAAAATGGGTATCATTAAAATATTATCCCAAGCAGTAACGTAACAATTTTAAAAACTATAATTGAACTTAATTATATTAACTCTTACGCTGAATTCAAGGAATTCATTATTACTCAACACATGAAAGTATACACCCCGGTATCTAAAAAGTGACACTACTTTCCAGACTTCCAGACTATAATAAATCTATTAAAAATATCATTAATGATGGGGAAATCTGGAATTTTGTAAAAACAGAATATAGACCAATGAAACTAAATTTTGAAACAAGAATGAATGCTTTAGTCGAGTCAAGGAAATGCGAACGCGAAATTTCATAATTATTTCTGGGATATCGATAGATATTGGTTAATAAAGTGAGAAAAGAAATGTGTGGCCGTGGCAGTTTTGGGCGGTTTGTGGGCGCTAGAGTGGGCGTGAATTAACAAACTTACGCTGCGTCTATGTCTCTTTAAACTGTATACTGAATTTCTCCGGCTTCTATGGTTCCTGCGATCTCGATCTTCCTGAAATCATACGGACCGACAAGTGGACGGAAAGGGTCAGATCGACTCGGGTATTGATATTCCTTTTCCCTGTTACACACTACGGTACACGGCTGTCTAGTCTCGTTAATGATAACTTTAATAAGGGTATTGAAATGATAAATACCTGTAATAACTCAACAGTTTTGTATAATATTAGATGTCTTATATTGAATACCCAAACACGTGGTTTCTAATACAACTTTTGTTCATCCTTTGCCAACTCTCAGAAGACTATTGCTCTCAGGCTACTGTTCGCTCTCAGGTTCTATCTCAGTGAGTGAGCGTTTGCCTATTTCAGTGTTTGGGGGAGGGTCGCTCTCCAGTTCCTCTCGCACCGGTTCCCACAATACCCACTCAAAATCTTAAGGAAAAGAGCCTTTTAATATTAAACATTGAAAACTTTTTCTGAATATTTAAAAAAGTTGCAATAGGGTCACAACTAACACGAAGGACTATTTAATCCAAAACATCTAAAGCACGACAACCTTGGTAACTTAAGCTACATCTGCCTGGTATAACACCGCTAGCAACTAAATAACTTATTTAAAACAGCCTAGAGCCCCTTACCACGACAATAATGGACAAGTTTTTAATGAAATATATTACAAGTTCGCAACATTCCATGTAAAAAAATATATTTTTATTTAACTGAATAATTACAAATCTTTATTTTGAAGAACACCAACCATTTTTATTTAGGTCTCAAACTGAACTTGACTTATTGATTTAGACTGATAGACGTTCAAGCCTCGGTCTCGAGCTTTTTGAATATGGACTTTGGACTTTAGAATCCCAATTAGCTTTTGGAGTTAGTTCCCATGGATTCGCGTGCATTCGGTCTTGGACACAAGCGCTCTTAGATTTTTACGATTTTATTTATATGCCGGTCAATGTATATATGCAATGTCAATGTGAACCAATGTCACACATTAAAAAAAATAATATTATTAATTTTTTAATAACATTATAATAACCTATCCTAACCTAAAAAAATCGGAAATAGTAGACATTGAAAATTGACTTGACATATTCATTCTTCATCTGAAAAACTTAAACCGATCTTTTGAAAGCATCACTCTTTAAAGACACAACTCATCAAACGAAAGAAAGCGTAAGATATCGCTAAGCAAACATGTAAAGCTCCGAAGATATTTAAGGTCCGCCTGTCCGTATGAACTCCTCGAACTAGTGACCATGGACGCACTTGAACTCTCTGTCTGGGCATATTTTTTCGCCTGTAGAGTATCTTATAGTGGCTTTCCGAATATGTAAGTGGAAGTTGTGCTTTTATTAGACTCTGCCTGTATCTTCTTTTTACATGGTTTCGTGGTATAAAGGGATTAATCTGCAAAGTTATTTAAGAAGTTTACTGGTTACAGAGGCGATTTAATTCAAAATCAGTAACCGACAGTATAGCAAGCACCAGACGTGGAAGTGACAATTCTCAGAGTGAAAATTCTTCGCGCCGATCACTAGGTAATGAGGATGATAGGGTCGAAACTTGGAATGAAACCGGAAGCAGTTCAAGACAAGTCTTATTGGCACCGGGCTCTCCCGCTTATCAAGGAATCACCACGTCCGAGTTGGTGAACCAGATAAGGTCAGCCGCCTGTTAACTAATATATTAATATAAGATTTGTCATAGGTGCGTTGCGTTCTTGGCCGATGTAAAACGGTTCAGACGGGAAGTTTCTGAATTTAGTCAGGAATGTGAAATTCAGGTAGAACCTGAAAGTGAGGCTGATGTCGAATCGTTTTCCTTATTTATTATGAAAGGAGAGTATTCTGTTACGGCTGTGGAGTTGCAAATGCATACTAACCAAGTTGTAGTAAGTGTTCAATAAACTCGGCATGTCGAAGTCGCAATTCAGACAGAACACTTTGAATGCACTCCAGACCCAAGCAACAATGACCGAATAATAAAATGTTGCACAAACGACAGATGGCCGATCACAGCGGATACCAGGACATTTACAAACAGAGGTGGAATACGATGACAAAAAAAAGTTGTTTCAAATTTACATAGTACCGTCGGGTAAACAAGATTTATATTTGGGAATACATTTCTGGGAGCTTTATGATTTATTTCCAAAAGTCTGATCATATCTGAGTTAGATGCAACTGAGAATGATGGTAATGTCAAAGTATATCAGCACAGATTGTCCGATGTAGATAAGTCTAAACTAAAGAATATTGCTAATTGCTTTAATTGCTTCGTTCAGCCAAGAAGGTCTCGGTAAGACCAACCTTATATCACATTCTATTGATGTAGGTATGGATAAGTTCTTGTTGAACAGTTCTTGTTCATCTCCTATCGTTAAGGTAACGGAACCTGAAAAGGTTACAATTTGTTCAGACTGTCAGAAGGTGAAAAACTTCACCGAAAGAGATGCATATCCTATGCCTTATTGTAGTCGCCTATGCCTGAATATGTAACTATGTAACTAACTATAAGATGAGTTGTGCGTTGAGATCATCAGTACACTCAAGCTTAGGGACTTCTCCTTAATGGTGGTTTTCGGGCAAGGCATGATTTCTTTTGGATCTACGCACGCTTTGTTGAGGCAGCTCAACTTATTGGATGACCGAACCTTAAAATTTGACCGTCCAAAATCGTTCGAAATAGTGCGGAAGAAAGCATGCATGTTAGCGAAGCACTCCGAGAAGAAGTACAATCTCCGGACCAGAGTCGATTCGTATGCAGAGGGGCAAGAAGTATTTCGTAGAAATTTTAAGCAAAGCTGTTTCCAGGCAGGCTACAATGCTAAATTCGGTCCTCCTTTTGTAAAAGCCAGAGTTCATAGAAGGTTAGGAAGCTCTTACTACGAGTTAAAGGATTTACAAGGAAAATTATGATGTACATACCATTCGAAAGATATTCGCGAATGACGTGTTTTCACTCGGAATGTATAACAAAGCCAGATGTTACCGGGGGTCTTTTTGGCCTAAGAGCTTTATGCCAACCTTTGGGAAGTACGCAGCCAACCATTTTCGCTATTTTAGCCAAGCTTTAATGTGTGTCCAAAAAATTTGAGAACTGCATTGTATGCATTGTGTCCTGAAATTTAAGGCAAATATACTAGACATCTCATACCGTTGCCAGGGAAGACCTGAAAGCTTTTGTCCCGAATTAGGAATTTTTCGCTTTTGCTAAGCCTGAACGTAAATCGTTCTATCCGTTTCCTTGCTTAATTTCTTTTCTAATTGAGATCCGGTGGAGTTCACAAGTACTTAAGTTGCTTCCCGCATCCAAAATTTTAAATAAGTGCTAAGTTCACGCGGACAAGATATTAAGTTGTGATAGAAGAGTGTTAGCCGGAGCCTAAGCAAATTCAAGTGAGTAATTAAAAGCTGCCTGTGTCTGAGTACAGTGCGTAACTCTTTGTTGCCCAGGTCACGGAAACCGAGGGGCGCTGCCGTGTATTGTTCGGCTCTATTCGCGAGAAGATAGACGCGATATAGAAAAGAGAACAGAATCGAGGAAATGAATATAATGTAAAATAACTCTAATATATATTAGTGTTAGTAGGATCTAATTATGTAATAAGCAAGTTAAAATTGATTGCTTTAAGAGCGGCAGAGAGTCAAGAATATAGATAATAGTAAGAACATAATACTCTGTAAGGGTCATGCAACTCATAGTTACATCTACAATGATTCAAGATAAGGAGTATATAGTTTCTTGTGAATATACTTGGAACAGAGAAGTTAAGCCGACTTCACCACGAATAAGCCTACAAATAAAGACTGTTCCAAGCAGCGTTCTACGGTTAGCTAGGGAAGGTTAATTTATTAAAATAAGTCTACTGGAATGAGGAGGTAATATACGGTTTGCATCCCAATTTAGGCACCGCAAGGCAAAAAGTAAGAAGTTTTTTTGACCGATTCAATGAGGTCCGAGTGGACTACGTATTGTGGACTCCAAACAGGTGATCCGTACTCGAGAATCGGACGGACTAGCGTAATAAATAAGGTTTTAGTCATGTACGGATCATCAAATTACCACCTTTTTATAAAACCAAGCACACCCCTGGTCTTATTGACAATAGTCGAAATATGGTCAGAAAATTTTACGTAGGGTCCAGAAGAACACCAAGCTCTTCTTTTCTGTCCAAAGGACAAAAGGTCATAACTTTGCACTTAAAGCCATTTAAGTTTAATACGTTATCACGGCGCCATATTTGAAAGCTCATGCATTGTAAATTTGACAAAATATGCCCTTCACCTTAGAAGTTCTTGAACATTAATCCTATATTATTTTTGATCAATTGGCACTATGTGAAAAATTATTGTTTTGCATTGCCTTAACGTTATTATTATTTAAATAAAGCTTAAAAATAGTAATACCCGTTCCTATGTACATAATATCACAAAATAAATTTTAAAAATGACTTTATATTAGAAT
Source organism: Drosophila simulans (assembly GCF_016746395.2). Classification (NCBI taxonomy): domain Eukaryota; kingdom Metazoa; phylum Arthropoda; class Insecta; order Diptera; family Drosophilidae; genus Drosophila; species Drosophila simulans. Next base: position 170,115 of record NC_052521.2, read on the forward strand.
ATTTCAGCTTGTGACGTGTAAAAAATTAATAAGGTAATGATTGTTGAGTGCTTGTGTCCGCACGTCGTGCGTCGGCTGTATACCATTTTATTGTTTGTGGTTTCATAGGATGTACTTTCCCCAGGGATGCCCAACTGTTCTTATTACTGAGATGAGTGCTGAAGTTCTGAGCTGAAGTATGCTCAGCTGGCATCTCATCCCTTGGTTGTATTAGCAAAGGGATATTCCCTTTTAGGCTTTTAGCATCCTTGTGAGGTGGCAGTCCTTTCCTGCTCCCTCAATTCTTATTAGGGTGGCTTTCCGTTTTATTTCAATGACGATATGAAGCGGCGTTACCTCCATTAGTACTTCTAGGGCTGCAGTGGGACAGGTGCGCATTGCTCCTGTCATGCATATGCAGGCCATTCTTTGGAGCTTATGAAGTTTCACCTTAGTGGTGCTAAGGCGTGCTCTATCACCCCAGGCTATAGGTTAGTATGGGTCTGACTACCATGAGGTACAGCCATCTTATTATGCGTGGTAAGGTTCCCCACGACTAACCAGCAATGTTTCTACACGTGAAAAGTGCACTGGTGCACTTATCAGTTGTGTTATCGACATGAATTTTGAAGCTAAGTTTGGAGTCAAGGGTTATCCAAAGATACTTAACTTCATTGCTGGCCTCTATGCGACATTCTGACAGGGTTATTGCCTTCATTGTCTGTAGCTTGTACCTATTTGTGAAAGGAACAATAACAGTTTTGCTGGGTTTTAGGCTTCCTTGCACCATTCGCTGGTCATATTGAGGCCCAGTTGAATGATATCGCAGAGTGTTTTCTCATATTTACCTCTGGCTATAATGACAATATTGTCAGCATAGCCGTGGCCAAGTGTACCTCTGCGGGTCAGTCTGTCCAGCATCTCCTCTACCAAAAGGCTCCACAGGAGAGGTGAGAGGACACCAACTTGAGGGCAACCCCTTGTGGTAGATACTGTCGATATATAGTGGCTATGGCACGCCTAGATGCCAGTAGTGACTTGATCCATCTGCTGCTTGTCGCATCTAGTCCTCTTCTTGCCAGGGATGCGTTGACATCCTCATGGGAGGTACGTCTAAGAAGGCACATAAGGCTACTTCCTTATGAGTCAGGGAATCCTCAATAAGGCTTTTCAGGTGATATAGGGCAGTATCAATTGATCTGCCCGCTCCGTTGGAGCGGATGCTCCTGACAGAAGGTTCTATAATTCCTTCGTTTGGCTTTCCTCATGGTTATACATGGCCAGTTTATTCCGGTAGGCATCTAAGTTCCCTTCTCTTTTTGCTTTGATAAAGCGACGCCTGGTCGCTTTCTGCAACTTCTTCAAAATTCCGGCCAAGGGAATAGTTTTCTCTGAACGCGTTTGTAAGACGCGAGTTAATGTCTTCTACGGTGGCCTCCAGTTCTAGAGTGGTATGGAGTTTCCCGGTTACCCCAGTAACTGGATCTCGCAGTAAGGAGGCATTGAACCCTTCCCAGTTCGTATTCCTGGGATTGCGCTTACGCTCGCTACATTCTAGATTTAGCCCTATGTTAAAACGAATAGTTCTGTGATCTGGCATTGACTCCTCAGGAGATACGTGCCAGTCGCTTATATGCAAATCCACTGATCTGCTGGAAAGTGTTATGTCCAGAACCTCAGATCTTACCCTAGTATCAAATGTCGGATCATTGCCGACATTTAGGATTTCTAGATTATTATTTAAGATAAATTCCTAGAGTGACTCACTTCTTTGGTTCACGTCTCTACTACACCATATCACGTTTATGTGAGTTTGCATCACATCCAACGATGATGGGTGAGTGCATCCTCTTACAGTGTTCAACCAGTACAGTGATTTCGTGCATCTTCACCGGCAAAGTATGCCGATGCCACCACAGCCTTCTTGGCTGCTCCCACATCTTCTACCACGATAGGTACACAGTCCCGAGTGAGAAATTCTGTAAGTATATAATAATTAATGCTTCTACATGCCAGGATACAGGCTCTAGGGCTAGAAGCCCGTTGATCGCAAATTATCTTGGCGTTCTTCACGTACAGTCCTGGTTATACCAGGGTTCCTGTACCAGGGCTAGCCCAAGATGTTGTTTGGTGAACATCCTTGCCAGCCGAGGCCGCCGTGGCGCGATGGCTGTTCACCTGAGCTATCCCTGTACTCCCGACCATTAGATATACGGCTCCATCATCGGCATTTTTCGTCTGGAGATGCCCAGGTCAACATCCGTCGGTACAGCTTCTTCCTCACTCAACAGGTCTAGTTCCATGCTTAGCTTTTGACAGGATATCGGTGCCTGATCCCCCATCTCGATGACGGTCGCATCGAGATCCTCATCCTCATCATTTTTGGATATTTTTTTATAATTTAATTAATCTTGTAAATTTCTATAGATTTCAAACTATATTTGAAAAGTTCGCTGATATTTTTTCACATTCTTATTAATCATATAATTTCCTATGATTTGCAAAAGAACTTCCTCATAATTCTCTTATACAAAAGACCGACCGTGGTGGTCCGTGGTGGTATCGATTTCTCGTTAAATAAACAAACATTTCTCGATATTGCCCATCCACTCAAGCCGTAACCAAAATCCAGCCACTAGGCAGGCACATAGCCACGCAGTACATAATAATTCTTTTTCCATATGTATGCACATAAGCATGAGCAAGGAGCGCTCTCACGCAGATCAACTAAACAACCCACTAACCCAGTTCATCTAAGATTTTCTCACACCAATTGTTTCAGTCTTAAGCCGACATTCAAAACGCAAAGCGGATTCAATCGAAATTTTTATTTATTTCAAATACGGATCATTTATTCGACTCAAAACAAAAACTATTTTACTATATAGCGTGTTAGTTGAGTTTGAGGATTGAGAAATGGTAGTGTGAAAGCGTGTGCTTATGAAGTGGCAGACTCAGCGGTTCATTACTTTTTTGTCATCATGAACAGTTAAAAGCTCCCAAAGGAATGGAATGATAGGGCAGTTTTTGCTTTTTAATAAATAAAATAAAAATATTCAATAAAATGCACTACAGAATTTTGTTATTTGTTATCCTTACAGTAAGACAGATGTGAGTAAGGAACATTTATAAATAGTGTAGGAAACAATAACATTGAAATAAAGTTATATTCTCGAAAGTTTTAGACCGACTGATTATAGCAATTTAACTCATATAATACCCAAGAAATCGGCGAGCTTTCCGAAAGAAAGGGATACTTGAGTCATGGCAATTATCCTGACTAGAGACTTAAACAACATCCCTTTAGCTGTTACGTAATCCTGTTTACAGAATATTTTTTTTGTCTTTTTATTACAGAGAACAACAATTGCTGAATATATTTGAAGTTATTATAGATACCCTTGAAGGAAAACTAAAACGCATTGACAGTCTAGATAATACAGTTGATCTTCTTATGAAAAATATGGAAACGCTGCAAAATCGGGTAGTGAATAACTTATTGAAAACAGATTTTATTATATCTCAGCTAAAAAATATAGAAAAAACTATTTCTATAGAAATGCTTCAAGGTCAATCATCAAACTTGGATGTTGCTTACGAAAGCACAAAAATACCACAAAATTCTTCAACGTTTCTGAAGCAACAAATCGTTAGTTTGGATCGAAAGGTATCTGATATTGATAATAAGCTGGAATGTATGAAAGTCCAATTAGATAATAACTTGTTGCACATTGAAGACTTTAATGCCGAAGCTAGTGAGAAAAAACCCGTTACAATAAATGGAAATGATGTTACAAAGGCATTCAGCTATGTAGCTATGACACAAGTAACATCTGAATTGAGTGAACTTCGCGATTCAACTGACAGCATTGATAAAAAGTTACAGTTTTATATAAATATCGCTTCTGAAAATATCGGAAAAATGACAAGCATGATGCATGAGATTCATTGTGCTGTAGTTGATCATAACAATCAATTAAAATTTTTGAATGTGACAACACCTACAAATTCAAATAAAATTAATGAGCTCGTTAAAGAAATAAGGCCAATGGGTGTATCTGAACAAAACGATAATGTTTGGGACGTCGGGGTAGACACAAAATCAACTGATGGTCATCTTCTCACCAAGTCCACTGCCCCATTGAGTCAGACACAACGTCAAGAACGTGCAATAGATGAAATCCACCATGACAAAAAATCCAAATCCTACTTGAGTATTAATAACTTAGATATGGTTAAAAAACAATTTGAAAAACAGGAAAGTTATATGCCCCCTGAAGGAATAACAGAGACCAGAATCAAAAGTATTTTGGAATACGAATCGAAAAAGTAAATTGGTATTAATTTTTTTACTATATTTTCTAATCAATTTATATTTTAAGCTACTCTGACACGGATGAAAATTCAAGAACGGAGATCTTACATTTATCACTTTCTAATATTCAACCAACCATAGTAAATAAAACTTTAACTACACCGTTTACTTCCACACCCGGAGATGTGCTGGGTCTACTTCATTCGGCGTCGTTAGACACCAACCGAACTCACGACGACGGACCTGTAGTCAATGGATTGAAATCTGCAAATCGCAAAGATCGAATTATCTTTCCAAGCATAAAGAAAAAACCAGCATTTCTAAACACAACGATTGCCAATGATTTTTGGGCGCTCAAGGATGTAAAAGTAAGTTCTTAAAAACCTATTTAAAAATTCAACCATAAACAAAACAAATTAATCAACGATGTAGTCAAGTTTCTCATTTTTATATTGTTTTAAATTGGCAATATTCATGCATTACAAAAATCTTTTAGTTCTCGTAGCTCCCGAGAACTTTACGTTTATAAGGGCACGTGTTAGCGGGAATGTTTTTTGAACTCAATCCCCCATCAGCAATCACCTGCATCTGAAGATCGTATCTTGTTCAGAGAAGAGCGTTTTAAACAAGAGATAATAGTTTCCTGACTACCGTTACCCGGTGTTCAGCTAGTAGCGATAAAAATTGGCAAGACAAACAATAAAAACAAAAAAAAAAAACTTTTCTTAAAAGTTTGGGCGTGACCCGTACATACTTTTCAACGAATATAATATACTCTTTTACATTTCGAGTAACAGGTATGAACACACTTCTAGTACGTGTTCAGCTAAACACTGTTAGGTCCGGTCTATTTAGCAATAAGGAGTTAAAGGCACATTCCGGAGCAGTTTTTAAACGATTTCCTTTTGGAACAGCAGTAATAAAGGATTATATGTACACGGCCGACCTTCTACGTGGAGCCGATAGCATCAAACTCGAACTCAAGGCGGAAGATGTAAGAGCAGGGTAGTTCTAACATAAATACCTCGTGTTACCTACGTGTCCAAGTATCACTCAAAGATGTATATATTTTGTTTATATGACTTATTTTGCCTCGTATCTACTGTAGTTATCTCCAGATCGTATCTCCAGTAGTCATAATGTGTAAGACATTAGCTCTAGAGTGGCGAATGCATCGATTAAATTAATATAATACGTTGATAGGCAACGGCGTCGAACTACAGTGAAAGTAAATCGAAGGTGATCACCACAATCTATAAAGCATTACCTTTCCCAGATATGAAGACTCGTCAAAAACCAAACCAAAAATGTCATTTATATCGCTCAATCTACCTTTGCTCTTGTCGATTTGGAAAGTTGAAATCATTGTTGTTAATCGCAACGTACGTAGTATAGAGTTAAGCTGCTCAACGGTTCAATTTTCGAGTTTGCAGGACTCTAAACTCGTCCCAATGACCTAATCATAAGCCAAAACCACCACTGTAGCGAAACCATTAGTTTCCTGCCGGCGTATAGTTTGGAAAATCACAGCGACACCGTCAGGGATATAACTTAAAATTTCGTGGTTCAAAAACATCCAAGCAATGTTTATGCTAGTTATTGATCATAATGGACGCGCTCTAGATGCTACTAAATCTTTGTAGATTTAGTTACTAAATCTTTGCTACTCCAATTTTAAGTGCTTGTCTATAGCTTTCAAAGCGGACGGTCGTGTTTTTTTTGCTCCCCGGTTTTTACTTTGTGTTTGTCAAACCAGCCGCGGTTTTTAAAAAATTTTCTTTAATTATCATATATATAAACATAATTTTTAATGATCCGTTCGCTTCGCGAGTGATTCTTTTGTGATTTGTGCAGTAGTTTAAACAAATATACAAAGTAGTTTGCATTTTTCGTCTCTTTGTTTTGTTTACTCTCCCTTTTTGTGCGTCGCAGTGGTGTTTGGTGTTGTTTTTTGCATGCACATAAACTGCACTTTTCGCTCACACTCTCTCTCTCTCTCTCCTTCGCTCTCCCACACAAAATCTAAATTTCTCAGCGTGCAGACTGCTCTCGTGCGGTTCTTTTAACAGCTGGCTTGAAAGTTTTGGTTTTGTGTTTTCGTGCACGCACAGTGGTCTGATTTCAGTTAAATATGGAAACCGTAAATGTTGTCTGCTTTTATAAAAATTGTTGCCAGGTTATAAAACCTGAGCAGCCAAAAATGACTTGTTGGCTATGTGATAGAATGGTGCATACTAAGTGCGCTGGTTTTAATGGCCGTACGAGTGATGACCTAGCAAAGGGTAAAAATCTAAATTACTGTTGTGATGCTTGCCTTGTGGTTGCGAACGAGATGAAATCGTTTATGCGCCAAACTAAAGGTGGCTTGAAAGAACTGATCAACAGTTTTGGCGTAGCTAGAGATAGTTTTCGTCGAGCCGATGATCTTCTTTCCGCGCTTAATTCACAGTTTAATGGCCTTAAGCTATTAGATGAATCTCCAAAGCGCAAAAAAGCCGCTGGTGGTAGGCTGCCTAAGGCCCCGCAACCACGGGCAAATGATCAACAGGACTCCACAACTGATCAGCTGTCAATCGCAGCAAATCCACATATGCTGCTAAGATCGGCAGCTAAAAAAGATTCGGAGCAATCCGATCAATCAGCTGTGGATGGACCCCACCCTATGATTGCTAAAAATTCCGAATTGTCCGCATTGGTTTCTCAACCAGTGATTCCACCTGTCTCGATTAGTATACCACCACAAGGGAACATTGAGTCCGGACTACCGGCACAAGTTGGCGCTTCAGAAATACAATCTGCAGCGCCAAAACCCCTCGCGGTGGTTCCACTAAAGAAACAAATTTTTTTTTCTCGGCTTGCCCCTGATCAAACATCGTCGGATGTATTGTCTTATATACAAGACAAAACAAAAGCCGATAATATAAAAGTGGAAAAATTTAACTTCTCTTATGCTAGGGACATATCATCTTTCAAGATAACTGTCCCAAACGAGCTCTTTTCGACCATATGTTCGGGTGATTTTTGGCCGGATAGTATGGTGGTAAAAGAGTTTGAAGCTAAGATCAAAAATAAGAAAAAGGTGCCCGTGGGAATTAAACTTCCCTCACGTGGCCAGACCACTGCACCATCCGCCTCTTCATCTTCTTCCTCTTCAAAAAACTAACTACAAAACTTACTATCTCCTATCAAAATGTTAGAGGCTTGCGTAGCAAATTAACTAAATTGTATTGTGATAGTCTTTCATTTGCATCCCATATTATAGTGCTTACAGAGACTTGGTTAAAGCCGGAGATACTTAACTCCGAAGTCTTCCCAGGTATGTACACTATATATAGGTTTGACCGTCCCTCCAGACGGGGAGGTGGAGTCTTAATTGCGGTTAGATCTACCCTCGCGTCGGAGGAGTTACTTTTGGACGATTCCCGTAACTCGGAATTCGTATGTGTAAAGCTGTCTTTTTCCGACAGATCAGTTTATATTACGTGCTCCTATATTCCGCCATCTTCTGAATTCCCAGAATATCAAAATCATCTGTCCGCTATCCAGTCCATCTTGAATAAACTTTCTGACAGGGACCAATTGGTAGTTCTAGGTGATTTTAATATACCTGGCACAATGTGGTCCCCAGAAGAACAATCGAATATCCTTCTCCCCTTAGCACAACATGACTTTAATGACGGCTTGCTCGACTTATCCCTGTCGCAAGTTAATTATATTCCAAATTCTCTTGGTCGACTTTTGGATCTATGTTTTGTAACAAGTCCTGAAAGTGTGTTTCTGTCCAGGGTAGTACCTCTTACTCAACCTGAAGATCTATATCATCCTACTTTCGAGGTGGAAGTCGACTTAGGTACGGTATTAAAAGTAAATTCAGAGAATTCAACAAATCGAATTCCCTGTTTTCGCAAGGCAAATTTTCGGAGGCTAAACAATTTTATAGCTGGCTTTAATTGGTCCGATCTTTACTCCTGCAACATAATGGAGGATGCGATTAATATGTTTTATACCGCAATTAAATCATTTTTTTACTCTTGTGTTCCGACGTACTATCCGTCAATCTCTAAACCTCCTTGGTTTAATAAAGAGTTGACACACCTAAGAAATGTAAAGTCCAGACTCTATATGAAATTTAAAAATACCGGTTCTCAGTCCATCCTTTGTAAATATTTAAGCGCTCGGTTAAACTTTACCGTGCTTAATGCTCAGTGCTACAAAAATTATTTAAACCGTTGTAAGTTCCAGTTTGCACAGGATCCGAAACAGTTTTATAATTTCGTTAGCACTAAGCGAAAAACAAGTTCTTACCCTTCCTCGCTATTTTTTGAAAACACTACGGTTACATCGGATCAGGCAATAGCCGATCTATTCGCCAAGTTTTTTCAAACAACATATTCAACTTTACCTCATTCCGAACAGCCATACTCTTATGCGGTATCTAAGTCGAACCTAATATTTTGCCCCACTATAAACGAAAGCTCACTGCTTAACGATCTTCAGCGTGTTAAAGCCTTGTGCAAGCCTCTACTGAAACTGTTTACCTTATCTTTGGAATCTTCACAATTCCCTCATATATGGAAGGAGTCCTTTGTGATTCCTCTTCACAAAAAAGGTAGCAAACTGGATGCAAGCAATTACAGAGGAATCTCTAAATTGTCGGCTATCCCAAAACTTTTCGAAAATGTTATCACTCCTCATTTGCAGCACCTTTGTAGATCAATCATATCACCGTGTCAACACGGTTTTATGAAACGCAGATCTACAACCACTAATCTCTTGGAGCTAACTTCTTTCGTAATACAGGGTTTCAAAAATAATCTTCAAACAGATGTCATCTACACTGACTTCAGTAAAGCATTTGACTCTGTTAATCATTACCTTCTAATAAAAAAACTTGACCTTATAGGTTTCCCTGTTGATCTTCTAAATTGGATTTCAAGCTATCTGAATGGCAGGACACAACAAGTCCTCTTTAAAAATTCGTTATCTTCTATTCTCCGAGTCACATCCGGTGTCCCACAAGGGAGCCATTTTGGTCCGCTTCTTTTTACCTCATTCATTAACGACCTCCCCTTAATAATAAAACATTCGCGTGTACTTATGTACGCAGACGATGTTAAATTATGCCTCCAGTACAAGGACACTTCTTGCCATTTGGACTTACAATCCGATCTAGACCGATTTCAAATATGGTGCCGTGATAACATATTAGACTTAAATAGCTCCAAGTGTAAAGTTATGACCTTTTGTCGTGCAAACCCAATACGCACGACCTACACTCTAAGTGGGTGCTCTCTGGACAGAATAACACGAGTTGATGATCTTGGTGTTCTTCTGGACCCAAAACTAAAATTTTCTGACCATATTTCGTCTATTGTCAATAAGGCCAGGGGTGTGCTTGGTTTTATAAAAAGGTGGTCCAAGGAATTTGATGACCCTTACTTGACTAAAACCTTATTTATTTCGTTAGTCCGTCCGATTCTCGAGTACGGATCACCTGTTTGGAGTCCACAATACGCAGTCCACTCGGACCGCATTGAATCGATCCAAAAAAACTTCTTACTTTTTGCCTTGCGGCGCCTAAATTGGGATGCAAACCATATATTACCTCCTTATTCCAGTAGACTACTTTTAATTGATTTACCATCCCTAGCTAACCGTAGAACTATGCTTGGAACAGTCTTTATTTGTAAGCTTATTCGTGGGGATGTTGAGAGTCCCGACTTGATTAGTCGGCTTAACTTCTCGGTTCCAAGTAGAGTCACTAGAAACTATATACCACTTATCTTAAATCATTGTAGATCTAATTATGAGTTGCATGACCCTTACAGAGTTTAATGTTCTGAATAGACTTTATCCTATTATCTGTAATCTTGACTCTCTGCCGCTATTAAAGCAATCCATTTTATCTTTTCTATTACATAATTAGATCCTACTAACACTAATATTTGACATAGTTATTAATTTCCTCGTTCCTATTCTATTTTTTATATCGCGTCTATATCTTCTCGCGAATCGAGCCGTACGATACACGGCAGCGCCCCTCGGTCGGTTGGGCGGGAGGTGTGGCCGTGGGACCCGTGCGATAAAAAAAAAAAAAAAAAAAAGTACAATCACAAATTCTCGGAATTTTGCCAAAGTTTAAAATGGGTCTTTGTGGGGAAACTAAATTCTATATGCATTCTAATTGACACCAATTATTATACTCGTTACTCGTAGGGTGTACTAGATTCGTTGAGAAGTAGGAAGTAGAAGGAAACGTTTCGGACCATATAAAGTATATATATCCTTGATCAGGATAAATAGCCGAGTCGATCTTGCTATATCCGTCTGTTCTTATGATCGTCAAGATCTCAGAACCTATAAAAAGATAGAAGGTTGAGATTAAGCACAAAAATTCTAGAGACATACCCAAGAATCGCCCAGAACTGCCGTCCCCACACTTTTGACAAATGTTTTTATTTATTTATTTGTTTTAAATTTCTTCTGATTTTACAAAAAAATTTTCGTCACCCCGACTCTTACGCCCTCGAACCAACCACAGAAAAATTACGAAATTTCTCGTTCGCATTCTCCCTAGCTGAGTAACGGGTATCTGATAGTCGGGGAACGCGACTAAAGCCTTCTCTGTTGTTTGTTTTCAACGTGCGTATCTTGTGATATCAAAAGCCACACAATCAGTAATGTTTTAAATCTGTCTCCATCGGAATACGGATTGATATTGGAGCTAATGGAGCACAAGCCATCACATTATGTTGCGATCACATTACTTGCAATATTCGAAATGCTACGGCTGCTTCTTAAGCAGAGTCAAAATGCTTAGAACGCTTAGAATCTATATATAAATATCGAGCTGACCAGTAAGTGCAGTAAAATTGATAAAAAAAAATCACATCAGGTCATCTTTTTCCCTGTCTTGCTCTTCGGAATTCTAGGTCTCAAATGAATTCAATCAAAGCTCGTTTTACAAGACTACATGATTTGCAGTGATCTTAGTTTAGTTTTTATACTCTTGCTGTAGGAAGTTTGCAACCCAGTGTAAGGAATTGATTTTGTTTGTCTGCTCGCTACTAGTTACATTGGCTAGCTCAGAAATTTATATTAAAAGTAATCACCCTGTTACCAGTAACAACCCTTAGTTGATTTCGTGCTAGGAACCTCCTGTCCTTTGCTCTGTCCCGGCCGGGCAATCGCCTGCTTTACGCCGCAGTCCCTGTAGCAAGACGCTTAGAGAAAGACGAACGTTCCACCCTAGTCTTTCCTCAAATCAAAATTAATTGATTTCGTTTAATTTTTGCGTATTACCCATTATAAATATAATTCGTGTAAATTAAATAAATTATTAGATTATAAAGTATATCAATTTATAGAAATAAACTTAGAAAAACAAAACAAGACAATTTTTTATGCTTCCATATATAATTATCTGTTTCACTTTATACCTCCCTATTTACCATTGTTAGCATTAGTATTTATTTTAATAGAATAAATGTGGCGATACGAATTGAAGTTACTAAAATTGCCTGATACTGAAAATTGAAACAATAGAATAGATAATTCGGGTAATAATTACATCAAAGGGGGGAGAGAAATTGAAGTAGTTTTTTAATTTGGAACGTGGTGATCCTGGTAGGGTGGGCAACAACTTAAACATCTGCTAGGTAAAACTTCCCAGCTACCCAAGAGTGTCATCTCTCAATATAGGGTAAAAAGAAAATATATAATACCCGCACCAATTTCCTTATCTTTTTTTTTTGTACTTCCATTTGATCGATCCAACCTTCGGCACTTGGTAGAGACTCTCCAATAATTTACCGCCCCAAAAGTTGTAGTGCCACACAACAGGAGGGGACTATGTGGCCAAAAGTACTAAACTGCCTGGGCTACAGGGTACATCAGGGTGACGGTACAGTTCCAAAACGCCTTTAGAGGACATCCCCAGAGCGGGGTTAAGTATTCTGAGCAATGCCTCTCGAGCGTACCACACCTATATATACCAATATGGCGCTAAGTTACTTTTTTTCGTCGACACTGGTGTAAACCAAAGATTCATAAGCCCAAGAATTGCCAACGGGTGCACCCCACTACCTACTACCTTCCACGCGCTCACGTCTTGTATGTATATTTTTTCAACTTCTCGGAAACAATAAGACCACCGTTTTTTATGTGCTCCCAGAAGAGGTCTTCCTTAGGGGCCTTATTAGATTTATTTTTATTTTTTTTTGCCTCACGATGCGATTTACCCAGAAATCGTAAAACAGAACCATTGTCATGCCAAGTTTTAATCAATCTTAATGCAAACGCTGAAATACGTACCCAGCAGGAAGAATCCGTCTACGCTACCCTTATCCCGCTATCATGAGGAGCGAGGTGGAGAAACAAATTGAGGAACACCTAATTGAGGGCATTATCATGCCCTCGAAGTCTTTTTTTTATCGCGAGAGTGCCATGGTCCATTCGCGACTTCCACCAAAGGGTCTAAACCGCTTACGCAGCTCAAATTCTCGGCTCATCCACTCAAGAAAGCGCCCAATTCATATAAATACAAAAGAGAGCCTCCTAATAATAATATAGAAAGAATATATAGAAAGATTAATATAGAAAGAAGTAAATAAGTCTCAGCCAAGGGTTTGCTTAGCTTTTGCTTCGCAACTTACAATTAGATTTAATTCTTTCTCCTACAAATAAGACGTGAATTGTCTCCGCTTCCACACTTGTAATTTTAGTTGAATAAAGATTATATTATTTTCTTAAATTACCGTGGATTCGTTATTATATATATATATATATATATATATATATCATATAATCAGCACTTTCGGAAGAAATACAGAGAGCGATTCCCACGCAATGTACACATTCCACATCCGCTAGCTGTATACAATCAATATCCCAAGCGGGCTATCTCGCTCCATATATAATGTTAACAAAAGGGCAGTATAAGAACGATTTTTGTCACTAACAACTAGTCTTAAGCTGAGATCAAAAAGACGGTAAAACTATTTCTCCAATAATTTGGTATTTCTCAGCGTTGTTCTTAGTCAACTGACGGGAATAAAATACAAACATTTCACTGGCGCAGTCGGTAGGTTACATAAAGTAAGCGAAAAAAATTACCTATTATTTATTATTTATTCAAAATCACACAAATTCAATACAAATATCCAAACTCAACATCGACCAAGTTATCCACAATATCCACAACCGTTCCATCTAATTTTAATCAATACATGCAACCATTTAGACCCACCTATCCACTGCAGATGCCTAACAACCAACCTATGTGGCACGCACCAAATTATTTCAAACCCAACCCATACATGAACATTTAACCAAGTATTCCCAAACGTCCGTTCCAACAACATTCCAATAAAATCAAAAATCCTCAAACAGCACATTTTAGAGGAAATACATTCCCCCAACTATAACAAGCTTCCACATCTAAGAATACTAACTTAGCGATTACCAAATGACTAAAATCATAGCACAGTGGACAAACAAAAATGTCTATTGACAAATTGAGATTTCAAGACTCACAAGAATAACCCAGTTATTATGAACAATAGGTACAGCCCGCCCAAATTGACGACGAGCAAAATCAAACTATTTCAGAACCAAACGAAAATTTTCGGTCAACAGCCCCGGACATCACGAATACATAGAAATATAATACAGAGGTTACACATACAAATGCCTAATCGACCCAGGATCCACGATAAAAATGATCAATAAAATTATATTTTGTCATCCCATTCAAAATACAAGATGCGAACTTGTATCATCAAATGGCCCCATTACGTTGAAAAGCTTGATTATCATACACAGCATTTGTATTTTTAAAATAAATCAACCATTGTATGTTTCTATTATATTTTTCTATTAATTATGATATGCTAATTGGCACAAAATTGTTGAAAATGCACCATCATTTCAGGATTCAATACAAAAAATAGATTTTTCCATGTTTTGATTAGATCACCTAAATCAGGAGTATATTGTAAAGATGAAAGGTGCATTAAATAATTTTAAAAATCTTTAAAATAAAGGAGACAAACTAACAAATACAAATACAATTAAACACACCCTAAATACAACACATAACTCCCCAATTTATTCAAGACAGTACCCACTGCTCAAGCGTTCGAAATTGAAGTCGAAAACGAAGTACAGGATGGGAAAGTTAGGGAAAGTAATTCTACTTGGGTAGTACCAAAAAAACGGATGCTTCTGGAAAAATTTAGTATAGAATAGTAATAAATTAAGTAATATCCCCGACAGATATCCAATACATAGAAACATAGACGAAATCCTTGGTAAATTAGAAAAAATGTCACTATTTTACAATCATTGATTTGACAAAAGGATTTCACCAAATAGAATTAACATTCTCCATCAAAAGCGGTCATTACGAATACCTTCGAATGACATTTGGCCTTACGAATGCACCCGCTACCTTTCAAAGGTGCATGATATCCTTCGAGCCTTGCTTAACAAACACTGTCTAGTGTATTTGGATGATTTTATAATTTTTTCCACTGTAAATTTATTACAGCTAGTCTTTTCAAAACTCGTAAAATCAAAATTAAAATGCAGCTAGATAAATGTGAGTTCTTAAAAAACGGAGCTAGTTTTCTTTGTCACATCGTATCCCCTAATGGTGCAAAACCAATCCCTCTAAAAATAAAAGCCATAGATTCATATTCAATTCCAAAACAGGGAAAAGAGATCAGAGTTTTCCTTGGTTAATCGGTAATTATCGCAAATTTATAAAAATTGCGCAGACATAGCAAAACCAATGACCAAATCTTAAAAAAAAGCAGCAATGATAGATTAACAAAATCTTGACTACATAGAATCATTCAAAAGACTTAAAGCCTTGATAATTTGGGTACCAATTCTTCAATTACCCGATTTCGAATAAAATGAACTTTAACTATAGATGCCAGTTCTTAGCCCTTCGGGCAGTATTATCTTAAAACGGACATCCTATATCCTTTATTTTTATTTATTTGAAATCTGTCTTAGTAGACAATAAACAAATTTTGTAGCGTTAAATAATTATATCATGTCATCATACTATCGAAAAGGAATTACTCGCCATAGTTTGGGCCATCAACTAGTGACCATCTAGTGCTAGTGACCATCAACCTCTTAGATGCCTTCATACCTTAAAGCAACTGAATGCTAAATTACGAAGATGGACAGCTAGATTAAACGAATATCAATTTAAAATCGATTATATTAAAGGGAAGGAAAATTCAGTGGCCGGTGCATTATTAAGAATTAAAATTGAAGAAAACCATCATAGTAAAGTTACTCAACATAGTGCAGAAGAATGCAATAGTCACCTTATTTATTAAATAGAAAAGCCAATAAATTATTTAAAAAAAACAAATAATTTTTATTAAGTCGGATAAAAATAAAATAAAGCAATCAATGATATTTGGTAACGCTATTACCACAATTTAATATCATGTAATGACATTCGAAAGGGGCAAACTAATTTTACTTGATCATTTTATTCATGATGCAGAAAATAGCAAAACAAACACATCACTGGAAAGAACAGAGCAACAATTAGAAAAACAGTTTAAACTTACTTATAATTTACTTAACGTGATAATGTTACTTGTAAATAAATTTTGCAAGTTAATCTTAACCTAGGAATATGGAATGCCGACGGACTTTCCAACCATGTAAATGAAATATCCATCTTTATAAAAACGAATGAAATTGACATTATGTCAAATCATGTGTCGAGGTTGTTGGATTTGATATAATTAGAGCTGACCACCCTTCGGGCAGAGCTCATGGTGGCGCATCTATTTTACTTAAACAAGGCCTAAAATTTCAAATTATGGACAGCTTTAGAAAAAACGCTATGCAGCTATGTATGCATGCGGACGTATCTGTAACAACAATTTATCTTCCGCCAAGATTACTCAAAGATGCAGATTTTAAGAACTTTTTTCAAAAACTTGGACCAAAGTTTACAGTAGGAGGCGACTTCAATGCTAAGCTCCCCTGTTGGGGCTCCAGATTGACAAATCCGAAGGAAAGTGAACTGTACAAATGCATAGTAAACAACAGCATAACAACACTTTCAACTGGTTAGCAAGTATGATGGCCTTGTTTAGGGTAGCAGTCGTTGTGTAGATGTCCCCATCGATGGCGTTCACCCTTGTGATAATCTCGTTCATCTTTACGATTGACTCGTGAGTGGCGTCAATTCTTTGTTGCTGATCGGTGTTCTTCGAGGCCATCTCCTGTGTCGTTAGGATCGCGTTCCAATCAGCTTCCTCAAGGGGATATTCCACCAGATCGCAATCCTCCTGTCCGCTAGGGTAATGGCTTCCTGAGCGATTTCCTCTGTAAGTTGTCGCATTTTGGACAAGTCCACGACGTGGGCTAGCTTAAAAACGCCGTTGATCCTCCAAATGTTTCCCTGTTGTAAGGGCACTACGGGATCATCGTACTTGTAGATGCTGATGGCACTTACTGCGCAGGCAAAAATCAGGCTTACGAAAAATACAGGTTTTATGTGTTATTGTCTATTACTATTGCTATTTTTCTCTTAACTTATATTTTCACCGTGACTTACTATTAGAGTGTACACATTTTTATTACTAGTGTGTAATTTGTATAGGTTTTTTTTTGTGTTTGAAATTGTTTAACTATGAAAATGAAAGGTGTTTTTGGAGTGCTCGTTGTCTTATTGTTATTGGTGTAGTGTTTCTTTGTGTTTTTTCTTATTTATTTTTGTATTATAGTGTCATTTGTTACAAAATAGGAGTGAATGAAACGCATTTGCCAATTACTTCTCAACAGGATTATTAAATTTGGTTTGTTTCTTAGATCAGACTTATGCAAAATCTTGCTCGATCTAATTTTAACTGTCACCGTGTTATCCTCTGCCACCTCCTCGACCCTAAATCGTGGCTTTTCTTTTGCCTTAATTTGCTTATTGGCCACATTCAACCTCTCCCCCTGATCATAACTAACAGGTTTCTGTCTAGTTTTATTTGAATATAAGTTCGACAAGGCCTGTTTTCGTTGAATTAGCCCTCTAATATCTTCCAGCGATTGTTTCCTGAATTCCACTATGCCCAAAAAGTTAATTTTATTGGATCTATCAAAAAAACATCGACGGGTTTCCTATTTGTCACTGAGTAAACAGAGTTATTGTATCTGTCTACCGCAATAGAACCCAATTTGACGTCCTTAAAAGTTGACTGATCATTTTTAAGACATCTGTAGATTTCTAAGAAGGTAAAATGAAATCTCGATCGACCGTTTACCTCGCTTTTTTTGTGTTGGCGTATGATATAGCTCTATTTCCAACGTGCGATGGTAGTTTAAAACCGTAGGACACAAGAGTCCCCTCTCGATACCAGACACTTTCATTCTTGGCACAGTGAAGTAGTGTAGAACTTCTACTCATTTTTCACGCAAATGAACCGAGAATTTGGACTCAAAAGGAAAAAGCTTGGCAAATTTCGTGAATTTGTCTATACAACCCAGGTATATTTTCTTTTCCAGTGTGAGTGGAAGTATTTCGCACGGATAGTTTGGAACGGGAGTCGGTTCCAGTGTGGGGTTGTTTGGGTGTCTCTTGTATTTGTAGAGTTTGCAACACTCTCAAGAAGACAGTTGTTTTCGTATTATACTTTACTTTCTCGGGAAATATAACTTTTACAAAAGCGTAAGTAAGCGCACCTCTCTAGGACCCCTATGAAGCTCCTTCTCGATAACCTCGCATATTTCCTCTACCCCTGACAGGTGTACCACTAATCTTTGCGTTATTCAAATTTTGAATAACTGAAATTCTCAAAGCAAAGATCCTGCAGGCTCTGTAAGTAAACCTTAGGGATTTTGATACCATTGATGATCGATGGTTTTAGGTATTTTCCCAAATCATCTTTCATCTTGGATATGGCAAGATTGTCAATTGGGATCAAGTGACGCAAGTATCCTGAATGAGGATGTTCTCAATAGTATTTGTTTAGCTATTGAGCTTTTTCAATAGCTGTTACGAATAATAAAAAGCCGGAGAAAGTTTGTTTATATTACCACACTGTTTATTTTGCGAATTGTTTAAGGCAGCTAGGGCCGACAAAGAGCTATATCGAATGCACAAGTTTAGTCTTTTCCGAAACACGAAGAATTGGCAATTGGCGGGACAGACAGGCGCTGCGCCCAAGCTTAACCTAGGTAGATAACAAAAAGAACAAGGAATGAGCGCCGTACAGATAGATGCGTGCGGGAACAGCGGTTTGCACTATGGGCATCGCAAATGCTACCACTGACTAATTCGGCTTACAATATTAAATAATATGAGATTAGTCTACTGCACAGTTTTGGCGGCTGCATGACCCAACAGTATTCATTCTGCTTTGGGCCGAACACTAATTAATTCCTAAAGACATTGATTAGCGACTCAACCTGTGGAATCAAATGCGACGCGTCATTAAGCGCGCTATGAATGGTAGCCACTGAATCGGCATCACCTTTGGACGCCATGGCCACAACCGAGTCTGCCAGTAAGTGGTTTAGTTGTAACGGCATTTGTGACAAGGCGTCGGCCACGACATTTCATTTTCCTGGCTTATAGATTAACAAACAATTGTATTCCTCGATACGATCCTTCCAGTGCTTCAGCTTTGCATAGAAATTTCTGTTTCCCAATGCGTAAGTGAGAGGTTGATTGATGGTCGGTGTATACTTTGATAGTTCCCGACCCGTATAAATACGAACGGTAATTGTCTATTGCCCAAATTATGGCGAGCATTTCCTTTTCAATAGTCGCATAGTTTTCTTCTGTTGCGTTGATAGCATCAACTTTTTTAGAATCTGCCTTAATTCCCTCAGCTGTTTTAGGGATGTCACTTTCCTTCATGAGGATTTGGTGAAAACCCGAAGTCAGATCCAAGGTGGTGAAGTATTTCTCTCTACCAAGGCTAGTCAAAGTAGAGTTAATGTCGGGTATAGGGTAAGTATCAGATATTGTGACAGCGTTAAGACCCTTAAAGTCTATCACCATCCGATACTGTTTTTCCCCATTCGGTTTGCGTTTTTTTGGAACTACACAGATTGGGGAATAATAAGGGCTATTTGATGGTCTTATGACGCCCTCGCATAGAAGTTCCTTAATTTGTCTATCTACCTCGCCTCTCATATTAGCAGTTTACGGGTTACTTTTGGAAAAAATTGCTTGGCCGGTCGTGGTGTGAATTTCGGCTTTTACATTCGTGTTAATCGCCTCTTGCATGAAAGTGGTTCCTTGATCAAGTTGTTTAGGGTTCTTTCTACACTATCTGGGTGCATCTAGTCTAGCAGCAGGTACACATTGGAGGATTTTATCAGCAGTGGGATCGTATATCCCTTTTGTCTGCATAGTACAGAGCGAGAACACCCGGGGCTTCCCGAGTAGTATATGGATTCTTTGAGTCACAGTCCCCCTCCAAGGTCAGTACCCTGTCACTAACCTTCTTAAGTTTAAAGGGGAACTTTGGCCAAGCAAGGTGTTTAAAGTTTCATTGAACTGAGTCAAAGTCTCCTTGATCTCTTCCAATTTCCTGACAAGAGTACAAGAACGGGTGTAGAAATAAGAATCAAACAGTGTCAATTTATTAGGCAGAGGTTGGTACACAGTTAGAGTATGGAGTATCGACAAATAATATTTTTTATTATAATTTATATTATTTTTTCTTTGCAAAAATAAGTATCTGGCAGCGTTTCACTCACCCGGTATGCCTCTATGACTTTCTTGTTTCTGTCTGTGTTTTTACATTTTGTGTTGTGACTTCTTTCTCTTATAGCTCAAAGAAGCTGGGTTCGGAAAAATCGAATTTTTGAAATTTAAAAGCTGGAATCGTTTGCCCACCAATTAGTTTTTTTTGCCCACGTCCAGTTTTTGAGATATGAATTTTCGAAAAAGTTCGAAACGTTAAAATGTAATTTTAAAGGGTGGGCAAACGAAATAAACTAATTTTAAAGGGTGGGCAAACGAAATTATTTAGTTTTAAGAGGTGGGCAATCGAAATTTTTTATTTTTAAGAGTGGGCAAACGAAAAAAACTAATTTCGAAGGGTGGGCAAACGTTAAAATGTAATTTTAAAGGGTGGGCAAACGAAATAAACTAAATTTAAAGGATGGGCAAACGAAATTATTTAGTTTTAAGAGGGGGCAATCGAAATTTTTTATTTTTAAGAGTGGGCAAACGAAAAAAACTAATTTCGAAGGGTGGGCAAACGAAATAAACCAATTTTAAAGGTTGGGCAAAGTAGACCGAGGTAAACTTGAATGTCTTATATTTTCTAAAGTATAAATTTTTTCAAAATTCTAAAGGGTGGGCAAACGAAGTTATTGCGATTAAAAAAAAAATTTTGAAAAAAGTGAAATTTTTGATCTTCGAATATTTTCAAACTTTTTCGAAAATTCATATCTCAAAAACTGGACGTGGGCAAAAAAAACTAATTGGTGGGCAAACATGGGCAAAAAATGGGCAAACGATTCCAGCTTTTAAATTTCAAAAATTCGATTTTTCCGAACCCAGCTTCATTGAGCTATTTTTCAAAAGTGTGGGGTTGGCAGTTTGTGGGCCTTAGAGTGTGCGTGGCAACAAACTTGCGCTGCGTTTATGTCTCTAGAATCTGTATGCTTAATCTCAACCTTCAACCTTCTCCGCCTTTATAGTTCGTGAGATCTAGAAGTTCATCTGGAAGGACAGACGGACACAGCCATTTCGGCACGGCTGTTGATCCTGATCCAGAATATATATACTTTATATTGTCGGAAACGCCTGCTTTTCAACGAATCTAGTATACACTTTTACTCTACGAGAAACAGGTATTAAAAGTAGAAGTCATGGCTTTAAGAAGAGTGCAGGTGCAGGTGGCGGAAAGCATCCATCCTAGCACGGTGCTCTGAGCTACCAGGCGCCCTTTCTCGCATGGGATGACACTTGGTTGGATCAGTGTTGGGTAAACATCCGCATCCAGCACCCAGACAGCCGGTAAAAACGAGGGTCGGCTAAGATGATGTTGGTGAACACCGATCTTGCGGATATTGGGGGATAAAAGAGAGGATACCATACGATGGCACGGTGTCTTCTTTGAATGGAATTTGTCACTTGCTCCTCTTCTGAAACTCTTCCAGGTATCCAGCTTTCCATCTCGTTGCGCAAAGCTACCTAAGGGCTTTGAGTTGCTGCCACCGGTTTAGGATAGAACTCGCTTCGAAGGTGATGAGAGATTCGGCAGAGACGAGTAAAAGGCCGCCTTTCAGAAAATGCCCCGAAGTTAGGATATCAGACGGATCACCTGACATCGCGGAAATTGATCTGGAGTTGCCTCGATACGACACAGTAGAGTGGATAACTCCGCAAGGGTATAATTAAAATTAACCGTCGACCTGTAGAATTGAGTCTTGAAACTCTTGACCCCTGCTTCCCACAGGCCTCCTATGTGGGTGGCGCCAGGAGGGTCGAAATGTCAGGATATCCCTTGATGGGTTAACGACGAGGTAACCTGTGACTTAAGATCCTTCCGATTTCAAAATAGAGATTAAGAGGACAACCTCCTTTGGCCACGAACCTTGAGGAGGCTCCGAGAAATTTCTCCGTGGTCAAGTCAGAGGTGGCTTCTAAATGAGTGGCCTTCGTACAGAAGCACACGAAGACGCACACACAACTTTTGGTAATTCGACAGACGCGACCTGAATAGCTTTTGACATCACAGGGCCCGGCAAAGTCAAGCCCTGTGTGCGTAAAAGGTTCGCAAAAAAGGTAGCTCTGGGCTTAAGTAATCTGCCCATTACTTGAGCCTGCACCTTTTTACGGTGAATGATACACACCGTGCAGGTCGTAGTCGGCCGTTTTATCAGGTTCCGTAGCTTTGGAATCCAGTCCAGAGGAGACGAACCATCAGTTGCGTTCCTCCATGTATGGAGATACGGTGAGTGAACGTGACCAGAAGCTCGGATAGTTTGGAGTGACAAGCCAAAATGATACGATGACGTTCATCGTAGGATAGCGACACAGATGCTGTCAAACGACCGCATGACCTTATGACGCTATGAGAATGCTGTAACGGGTTAAGGTTGAGGATAGAACTGGACTTGGGAAGCAGTTTCTTTCGTCACATTGGCCATGACTCGCAGCATGCAATTCAAATTTGAACAACGAAATAGCCGGTCCCATGATGGGCACGTTATATGGCATCGCACAGATCTTTTTTCGAGATCAAGATCCGTCGCCGCTTCGTGAGACGCAGACTAGGAGACTTATGACTGAGTTAGCAACGCAAGGCCACCATAGTTCGCTACTAGATAAGTCTTCAGCTGTTACTACACGACTGGCTAGATCTGCAGGGATGTGTTCGGAACGCATATGCGAGCATTGGCTGGCATCGGTATTCAGAGCAATTTTAGTCACTCGGTTTCCTACGAAGGTTGTGAAATGGTGGCTTGTTCTACCATGACAATACAATAGTGGAATCCGTACAGAAAAACGTTTTCATTCGACCGAAAGGGATGTGGGGAAGAATTTCAATACACAGGTCACAGGAATAACGGCACCACACAACTCTAAACGCGTGGGCGAGACGGTTTTGTCTGGGGAGACTTTAGTCTTTGACGTTAGAAGATCTGACGAAACGCTTCCGTCATGTTGTGCTCCCGGGCAAAATTGCACCCAACGTGGGACGCGAACTTTGTGGAGAGAACTATGGTTGCGAAGCAAATCATGCTAGCGTTTTAGTAGTTCTGCAGAAAGGAACTCATCCCATCCAAAGGTGGCTTACCAAATATGAATCAGTAGGATCTTGGCCTTAACCACAAATGAATACACCCGCCCAGCGGGATCGAAAAGCTTTGCGAATTGCGATAGTACATCGCGTTTTGCGTAATTCGCATTTACGTGAGCTTAGTTGAGCAAAATAGAACTCATTTGCCTTAGCGTTCCACCGTATTCCCAGCGTTTTGGTGATGTTCAACTCTTCAATGTCGAGGAAGTCACCCATTCGCTCTCCACTTGCGGAGGGGAAATCCATATGAGCTCAGAGCTGTTCTCTGGCTTAAATAGATCCGTTCTTTTTTTGCGCTTTTGCTAGCACATCATCAAGATACCTATACTTCGAAATTATTTTAGACGCACAGGAATATCGATTGTTGACATCTTCGGACAACTGCTGCAACGTTCGTAACGCCGGAACAGAACTCCAAACGTGACCGTCTGAATTTCATAGTCTGTCCCCAAAAACGCCTTATAATTTGCCGGTACATCTTGGTGATATCGGCATTAAATTCAAATTTGGATATCAGTCACTTAAAGATCTAAAGGGCGAGATCAGACTGAAGTACTGGCCCTGGATGAAGGATGTTCAAGCTGTTTCCATTTCTCGTCAAATGGAAAACGCTTCAACAACTGGATGCGTTGAATACCACACGGACCCTTGTACTTTCGTGTACTACAAGTTTCCCGAAGATTTCTCCGCAAAAGTTGTCAGACTCCAATACTACTCACGGTAACCATACTAGTGGCTGTAGAAACTAGGCCGGCTAAAATCCACCCGAAAATGGTCTCTTGCCCTCGCAACGACCCACATAAGTTTGGCTTCAAACCTAATAGGGGGACAGACGGAAGTATATTCGCAAATCAAAAGATCAATCTGGAAAGGCTGGAAAAAAGGCAGATAACGTGTCATATTTAAAAGCTTGATGTAAAAGAGTTTTATCAGCAGTTTAAAAAAATATATAGTTCAAATTATAAAGCATTGTATTACAGAATTACAGACGGCATAGATTGCAGAACATACATAAAAAACAGATAACAGAACATAAAAAAGCAAACAGATAAAGGAGTTACTGTGGAAACAATGAAGCACTTTAAAACTGCCGACAAATCTGTACACATAAATGTAAACAATATTGCCACGCCCACTCTAACGCCCTAAAACCGCCGAAACTGTCACGCCCACACTTTGGAACAATTTTTAAATTTTTTCTCATTCTATTCCCCAATATTTATCGATATTTTAGAAAAATTATAAAATTTCGGGTTCGCATTCACAGTAACTGAGTAACGGGTATCTGATAGTCGGGGAACTCGACGAGAGTTTTCTCTTTCGCTTAAGGTAAATCCGAGAAAACTTTTGTTTTAATTTGTGCTAGGACTTGCATCCAACAGCTTGATAAGTATGATTTTTGTTCATTTGAAGTATTTCATGATTTACTACGTTTTTTATTTTGTTAGAAACTCCGTTCTTGTCGACTCTTAATCCATTAAAATCACATATTTTCTTATTATTTAAAATTGGTACATTTTTTTTTAATTATTAATTCATTCACTCGATCATTGTTAAGCAATTGTTGGAACTTATTTATTTGAATTATTTTTATTTTTATTAATTTAAGTTTAATGTGCGCTTTGAACAATGCAATGCATTTATATACTCATTTAAATATTTTAGATGCGCTTTAGTTACTTTATTTCCTTGTATTGTATTTAAATCTATTTCTACTATTGTCTTTACTAGTTCATTATCACCATTGCTTATAATTGCCTTCCGTGGTTTGTTGTTGGCCCTTTTGAAAACATACATTACATGTTTGTTCGCTTTCAAGTGACTCAGGATCTTTTTGTAAACCATTTTCGTCTGAATAGCACACTGTATATTCCGAATTAAAAATGTCTGACTTAAATCTCAGAGATCGTTTATTCCCTGAGCGAGATCAATAAGAAAATACCCGCGTGGTTGCTCTGTTGCTTGGGTATATATTCTAAATAACTCCATAGGGTTTTCCGCATAAATTTGTATTGCCAGACATTGAAATTGAAGTTTGTCGCGAAGATTTTTAAATGCAATTATAAAGTTTAGTGTTAAGTGAATATTTTTGGTATGCAATGATTTGTGAAATATTTTTTGAGTAACCACAATAAAAGATAAATTTCGGTGGTGGGAAATTGTTAAAGGAGGTATAAATAGTCGAAACATTTTTAATGTATATTCACTGATTTATTTTATACAAGATATACCATAAAATGTATATTTTTTCAGTAATTTCTTATATATTTGCTTTCAAATATACTTTGCTTTTTTATGATTTTACTCTTCGCGTTTCTTGGCGCAGTTTTCCTCGAAATGCTCATATCCTTAATAATAATAATATATAAATCGAGAGTATCTGTTTATAATATATTTATAATATTTATAATATGTTTATAATATTTATAATATTTATAATATATTTATAATATTTATAATATATTTATAATATATTTATAATATTTATAATATATTTATTTATAGACATGTATAAGGCATACCTCCAGCTGACCAGTCCAATCCGTTTATTTTCTGATGTTGCTTAAGAGTTTCATTATTCTATTCCTTAATGTTATATGGTGGTTTAAAATGAAAGAAATTAGATATGACATTTCCGGCCGGCATAATCGCTAACTCTTTTACAAAAATTGTTTATTTTTTCCACGGAGATATTGAAAGTCTACTCTAATGCTTGAATTTCGATTTACAGTACTCATGATACTTTGTTAAGACTTTTTAATCAACTAAGGGTGAGTTTGGAAGGGTTTCCTCCCCTATATACCGACAAATTATCGTAATTTTTGGGCTATTTTTTGGATGCGCCAAAGTAAAAAAAGTTACGTTACGTTACGTAATAATTAGTATGACTTTGTGATGTCAGATACTTGATCATTCTTGCATGACTTCAATACAGTGTAATTTTAGATTTAGGAAATCAGATTAGCAGTGCGTTTTGTAATTAATCAATATGAGTTCGATTGCGAGTCCTGGAGATCTTTATTAAGATCTGGTATCCTTTTTCAACATTTTTCTACTTGACAACAAGTTATTTATCTATATCACACACATGTAATTCCTGTGTCTGATTAACAGGACTCCTATGACAAAGATGTGAAAATTGATTTAAATCGATTACGTACTATATAAGCAATCGCTTTTAACTAAAAAGCATTGTCTTATAATAAATACTAACTCAATCAATCCAAATCCTGATGATGAGCAGACAACTGGTTGTCAATCAAATTCATAGGGCTACTCGGAAAAACTTTAAACGTTGAAAGTTCGTTCAAAAGGAAATAAATGATACATGGCAAATTAATTCAGTTAAATGCGACCATTTAGTAAAGAAAATAAAGGATATAGATATTTACTGACCGTTATTGACACGATTTCAAAGTATGCGTTCCCCGAAGCGGTCAAGACAAAGTCTGCTCCAGATGTAGTAGAAGATAGTTGAAGATATCTGTTCAGGGCGATCTGATGAGATTTTCCGAGCTTCATACTGGGATCAAAGTTCCTCTTGAATGGCAAACGGACTTGATAACTGCCGTCTGGTTGACGTTGATGGGTCTGTTTAAAGAAAGACTCGCACCATTGATCTTCTTTGGAGAGCTTTGGGCTTTCTGGAACTGATTCTACCTCGCAGAATACTTTAAGCAGTTCTTCGGAGTTTATTATGGCATGATTACAACGAATGTGGCGTGTAATATGCGTGTTGCCAACATTGCCTAACAGAACCCATCCGAGTTGAGTATTCTGCGCTATGGGTTCGTTTGGCAAGGCAATCTTAGTTCCAGGTAATAAGAGTTGTGCCATAAGGTCGGCTCCAAAAATTATATCGATTCGCTTGGTTCTATAATAATAGGGGTCTGCGAGCATGAGACCATGGATATGACTCCAGTTTCCTGCTGGAAAACTTTGACTTGGCATGTGTGATGTCAACGTGTTCAAAACATAAGCATCGTCGACCTTTAACGAGAAATTTGGGTTAGTTGCTGTTTGCACCGAACAACTTACGATGAATTTGCAGCGTCGGCCTGAATCTTGACCGACTCCGGTGATTGAAGTGCGAGTTGTGCTTCCGGAGAGCTGGAGAGACTGTAGAGCATGTTCCGAAATGATAGTTGCTTCTGATCCTTGGTCAAGAAGCGCGTTTACCGTGGCCTGGCATCCTGTGTGTGTGTTACTGAGTACAAGCCGAGCTGTTGCTAGCAGTACCTTTCGATGAGTCATAGGTGAAGTTGTAGTTGACATGCACTGTAGAGTCGGCTTGGCATCTGAACTGGCTGCTGAACTTTGGCATGATGTCGAGGAGGGTATCAGCGTTGGCTGTGTTGCTGGAAAATGTAACATCGTGTGATGACGTTGACCACAATGAAGACAATTCTTGTTGCTGGGGCAGCTTGCTTGTGTGTGCGATTTTCCCAGGCAATTTAAACACAATTTTGCCTTGCTGGCCACTTCCTTCCGTTGGTAGCAATCCATTGAAAGAAATTGCGGACATCTTCGAAGTATGTGTAAGTTGCCACAATGATAGCAAGCGGACGCGGAAGCACCCGACCTGGTGTGGGCGCTGTGCACACGCACGCGTTTAGTACCGTCTGAAGTTTCATTTGACTGTTTCATGCCGCTGCACGCGTTACGGCTTTCAATAGCGTCTAACGTTACAAGTCGATCGTTGAGGAACTGTTTTAGATCTTTGTATGAAGGAACGTCAATCTTGCTGCCCAGATGATGCTCCCACGCTGTGTAAGTGTCTTTAGGTAGTTTGGTTTTTAGATAATGAGTCAGCCAAAAATCTCCTCCCTGTAGTGGCGCCTTGACGGTATTGCAAGCGGCAATGCAGACGTTGACTGTACTAACCATAGACCGTATGTCAGCAGATTTTTCTTTAGAAAGATTCGGTAAGTTGTAGAGCATGTTCATGTGGCTGGCGAACACAATGCGTGGGTTGTTATACCGTTGTAGAAGTGTGGTCCAAGCGACTTCATAGTTTGCTTCGGTTAAAGCGATTTGGCGAATGTCGTTGTCCAGGCCTACTGGTAATACTTCCTTTAAAAAATGGAACCTTTGAATCTTATCCTGTCCTTCATTATTGTGAATCAAGCGCAGTTGCCAGAGAATTTCGGAACTGGTAATTTTGGCAATGGTATCCGTACTTCCTCTACATGTGTTGTTATTGTGGAGTTAGTTGATTCGTTGTGCGTCACTGTAACTGGATAGATTCGTTTCTTTTCTTCTGCCACAAAACAGTAAGCTTCCATGCCTAGGTCTTCGAATTGGCTGATTGTATTTTGTTGCTTATACACACTTTCTTCGTAGTCTGCCATGCATATAAGTGTGTGATGCGTCTGATGAAATTCTTTGTTATACTCGTCGATTTGATTCAAACGTTTTTCGAAATATATTTCCGTTTTCCGCACACTCGAGTCCTTTTTCACATTACTAAACAAGCGCTTCAAAGACTCAATGCGGTCAGTTTGAACTCGCACCAGTTGATCAAACTTCGACATTATTTATACTGACTTTGCTCCACTGTATGTAATGTGCACAAATGCTCGTATGTTATCTATGTTCTTCTTTGACGTCTTGTTTTTGAGTTGAAAGAGATTTCGGCAAATCTAACGGAATCGAAGGGCAACGGGACTTAGCTCTGTCGTGATGAGAGCGAGCGCGAATGTTTGCGTATACTGCTCTGTCGTGATGAGAGCGAGCGCGATAGAAAACGTAGGCACGTTGAACGTTGATTTATCTGGATGAAACCGACAACGAAGATAAAATTGCCAAACAGCTTTTAGCAACTATTAATTATGATTCTTAAGAGCAAGGTTCCCCTCATGGGCCACCAATGAATAGTTGTGATGCCTCACTGCTTTGGCATCATAGTAATGGGGTTCGCAAATACGAATCATATATGCACGATTTATCTTCAGTTTATTTCTCCATTTAAATTCATTTTTTTGTATACATAAAAACTACGTCTTATCGCTATGACCGCAAAATTACAAGTGCCCTTTAGAAAGAATACAGCTGAGTTCAATCAAACACATAGAATGTTAATCCGCTGTTATGACAGCTGTAGCACCGGGTGACTCCGCTCATAATCCGTACACAGGCAATGGAAACTGTTTTTAAAAGTAGTAAATGTAGACCTAAGAACATTCAGTCAGATCAAGGAAAAGAATTTTTTAATTTTACTTTTAGGGAATTAATAAAAAAATGTCATAAAAATCATAACCATACTTACTTGAATTCTAAACAATAAAGACTGCAATAGTCGATATCCCCGACTATCAGATACCCATTACTTAGCTAGTGTGAGTGCGAACGCGAAATTTTATTATTTTTCTGAAATATCGATAAATATTGGGGAATAGAATGAGAAAAAATTTAAAAATTGTTCCAAAGTGTGGGCGTGACAGTTTCGGTGGCTTTAGGGCTTTAGAGTGGGCGTGGCAAAAGGTTTTTTGGCAATTCGATAGAAATCAACCAGACTAATGATATTATGAAATTGAGAAAAATGGTTCAAAAATGTGGGCGTGGCAGTTTCAGTCGGTATTGAGTCACACGGGTCAATAAACTTGCTCTGCGTCCTTGTGTCTTGAATCTGTATGCTGAATCTCAACCCTCTAGCTTTTATAGTGTCTGAGATCTCGACGTTCATACGGACAGACGGACATGGCTAGATCGACTAGGCTATGGACCCTGATCAAGAATATATATATTTTATATAGTCGGAAACGCTTCCTTCTGCCTGGTACATACTTTTCAACGAATCCTTTTACTCTACGAGTAACGGGTATTAAAACTATCAATGCCTGAAAGCATCTAAATAAATACACTTTCTAAATAAATACACACACTAAATACACTAAATAAATACACACTAAATAAATACTTACAATTCATATGCAATAGAACCTACGTATTCTCCAGAAAATTGGTCGAGGAATTTTTCCAGATCGCTCACATTTATCTTTTTCTCACAGGCGCAACAATTACCACATTGAAGCTGTTCATCAAATGAGTCACCACTTGGTTTCTTGTAGTTGGACCCATATTTGTAATATAGACTCAAAGTTTTTTCTTTAAGAGTTTTACAAAACTTACAAAAATCAACACGCCTGAAAAATTATAAAATTTGAAAATTTTAGTTTTTACCTTCGTCGGTCCACACATCGTTAAGATTAGGGTAATATTTATGGGCAACATATAAAGATACTGCACATGCCGTATGCCGATGTACTTTGGTGGTTGACGAAGTAGCAGAAAAATTCAAGCACGTTCTGTAATTTTCAAGTACAACCACAATCTCTGCATAAATAACCTCTGGAGGAGATAATTTTTTGTGATAGCCAGACTGCAGACTGCACAGACTGCAATGGTGAAGTCAGAAAAGGAGGGTTTTGGATGCAGGTAAATAGCCGCTTGACTTTTTCGATGATATGTTCAAAGAGTCATAAATATTTGATTTTATGGGGTCTACTTGCGGTATGAAAATGGACAGATAATCTAAAATACATTTCTCTGTAGGGAATTATTTTGGATGACCGCAGTCAGGGTTCAGGAAATTATCAATGAATATTACCAATGAAATACATGATTACTGAAGTGAAATTTTGCAAGGCATAAAAAACGTGGGTAGCCTTAAGCTGAAATTCGCTATGACTTAAGATTGTTGAGGCTTTCTTCTGGACGGCTCTATAGCTTTGAGCTGAAAGTAGGTGGAATATACGGGTACGGTCTTATTCAATTTTTTAATAATTATATGCCTTTTTTTATATATAAGTATACAAGACCCTATAACCAGTTTGTAAATATTTCTCATCAAATGTTCTGAGAAAATTGAGGACAGAGTAAGGTGCATACCCTTGCGACCATCCTTAGGACTGATTGTGCGCGCAGATAAAAATGCTTTCCAATGAAACCCACCACCAAACGGAAAATTAGCCAGAAAGATCACTTTTAGGCCCAAGTACAATAGACAGAGTCAGTAGGGTATATTAACCCTATGAAAGCAGAGATTTAATAGAAATCATTTTTACAAAAATGAAGCCGGCTCCAAAGTTTCATATCCACATAAAAATTTTAGAAATTAGAATATCACAACACATTTGTAATGAGTTTCGGAATAAGTTAATTAAATAAATATAAATTGGAAGCGATAAATCTAGTCAACGCAAGCATTTATAAGAAGTACTTAGAGCAATGTGTACATTATTATTTATTTATTTACAACTTATATATTTTAATTTTAGGGATTTTCCTGTGTAGACATTTTAAATGCTGGAATGAAACAATCAGGAGTATTTTATTTACAAATTCGTGGTACGACGTATTGGTTTTTAAAGGTATACTGCGATCAAGAAACGACGGATGGAGGTTGGACGGTAGGTAATTACTTACGGCTACAAACATCTATAAGAATTTTAATAATTTTAGGTTATTCAAAGGCGCGACGATTTTAAGGACTCCCGTGAAAACTTCAACAGAGATTGGGCGGACTACAAAAATGGATTCGGTGAACCCAGCAAAGACTTTTGGCTTGGTAACGAAAACATATATATGCTGACCAATAACGAGGAATATTCATTACGGGTAGAACTAGAAGACTTCGAAGGCAACAAACGGTAAGATATTGCAATTCTGCAGACTCAGGCCTAGCTCTAGTGTAGGTATTTAACCATGCCATCGGCCCTAAATTGTTTTTGAATTAAATTGCAATTTTATTAGTTGTTATAACTCGCCCGTTTGCTCGAAATGGTCTTGTTTGAATCCTGATGTGTACAATGTTTGTCGACAAAATTTGCGAAATGGCTCAAAAAATAAAGTAATGAGCACGCCTCGCAGAAATAACAGAGAATGAGTCCAAGCCAGACAGCTCTGCATCTATCGCCAAGAACGGTAGCACGGGCGCAGAGTGGGCAAATAAAAAGCTTAGATATCAAACTCGTCCAAAGCACATGGCTATAAGGAACTGCTGTATAGCGTAGACAGAGACACCTGGAGCATTGCATATAAGCTCGTAACCAACAAGCTAAGAAAGAGTGGGGTAACCCCATCGGACCCTGGGGGCTGACCTGGGGGTAGACCTGACATCTTTAGGGTCACCTTTCAGCAATGTCGATTGGACGGGGTTTTTCCAATGAAAAGCCAGAACATAGTTCTGTTACCGACTTTATGCCAGCTGGATATGGTTGGTAAATTTATCGAACGAATTCTGTATACCCGAATACAGGCAATCACCGAGAGCATCAACGGCCGAGGAAGTCAGCAATATGGCTTGGGGAAGGTTGTGGCGATAGATGGATAGGATGGCAGGAAGTGATACTGTGACTCTGGACTTAAAGAACTCCTTTAACACCGCTAGGTGGCCAGTAATCCTGGGAGCCATGAAAAGAATGGGGATTCCGGATAATCTGAGGATCGTTGATGGCAGTTACTTTAGGAAACGAGTTTCGGCCCTTACGGATCCTTACGGATCTAGGTCCAAGATCCGTAAGGATCCGTAAGGGCCGAAACTCGCTGTGGAACAGAATTTATGATGGGATCTTTGGCATCATCAGGCCTTTGGTAATAGAGCTGCATTGTTTGGCGGAAACTCCTGGTGGCGGTAGCAAAGGCAACACTGCTATAGACTGCACCAATCTGAAGCAATTCTACTAGTAGGCGTCCCTATCTGGAACACAGAATAATCACTAATATGATGAAACGAGTCCGATCTGACGTGAAGGCCAACAGAGCTGGAAGCTAAAACCAAACACGTTTCCTATGTGGTATTGGGAGAAGAATACTACCTTGTCGTAAAAGGCGACTAAAGAGCGGAAGGGAGAGCCTTCTGACTTCACATCCTGCTCAGGCAACCACACAAGTCATAAATTTGGTGGGAAGAACAAACAAACAAGCAAGCAGAACTAAGAAAACCGTTCATTACACACGATTCTTTAATGTTTCCTCTATCGCATTTATCTTCTCAAGAATCGAGTCGTAAGATAAACGGCATCCAATCTGTATGTGTTGGCGGATCACACCACCACCTACTCCAGGAACACGAGTTGTTTTTCCTTACTCAAAGCAGAATGACCATTTCCTGACCTGAGTCCTGAGTCTCCTCCATGCTGAGACCTGCCATAAGGTTTTAACCTCCGCGGTTCCTTCACTTTATACTCGCACCTTTCATGTTTCTTTCTTCAATCTCAGTCCATATGGTTGCGATCTTGTGAGAGAAAGAGAATGGGCAGAGCGAGAGGCAGGCGACACAAATTAGAGCAGGACAACATTAGAATACAGAGTGCGTGCCGGTTTAAAGGAAGCAACAGACTGGGCCAGGAAAACGCCAAGCACAGTAAGCAGCTACAGTCGTGAATGTCAACAAGGAGCAAGATCGCTCCGGCGGGACGTCCCGAACGAAGCAATTCACCGGCATGAGACACAGGTAGCTGAGGAAGAAGATTATGACAACGCACGGTGACCGGTCAGAGCTGACGTGGGTTAAAGTTTTGGTGTTTCGCCTTTTTGCTCTTAAGGCGTAAGATGCCTGGTGAAATACAAACGTTCCACCTTAGCCTTTCCTCAAGTATATGCGGATGAACCTGGATGGGGATGTTCAACGAACTCGTTTCCGCTGTCCAACAGATGTAACGAACTGATGTTGTTGGTCTGAACGCTATGAATTACGTGCGGCGAATGTTTGTGAGTCCCACCAAATTTATTTAGCGTGATCGGCCGGTAGCCATACTTTGCAACTGGAATGTTTGGTTGCTTTCCACTGACACTCGTAACTGGTGGCGAGGAGATGGTTTGTTGGGCTTAGGGAATCGTGCAGCGTTACCAGCTTAGAGTGAACAGCACGGCGGCATCGGCCAACAAACAGCAGTAACAATTATTGGTTAAATGCCGATCAGGAAATGTTTTTAAATACAGAAAAACAAAAACATCCAAAAGAAAAGAATATCAGAGTAAAGTTTATACCCGTTACTCGTGGAGTGAAAGGGTATACTAGATTTGTTAAAAATTATCTAACAGGTAGAAGGAACCGCCCAAAACTGCCGTATGTCCGTCTGTCTGCCCGTCCATATGAACGTCGATATATCAGGAACTATAAAAGCTAGAAGGTTGAGATTAAGTCTAAAGCTTTAAGGGACATAGACGGAGCGCAAGTCTGTTGACCCATGTTGCCACGCCCACGCAAGCGTTGCTTGTGCGTATTTTTTTTTTCATATTTTTTCACATTTTTATTAGTCTTGTACATAAATAAATTTGTACAAATACAAATTGCTAGAGACATTGTGCAAATTGCTAGAGACAGCAAACACGGGTGAACTTTATTCTGACAATATAATTTGATTGGTATAGGTCTGGGATATCTCGTAAAACAGGTCTGGGATATCTTGTAAAACAGCTTTGATTATTTTGTGTCGGTTTAGCCCCATTAGGCTTTTATTCTAATGATAAAGATCTGAAAGGGAAATTAGAGCTAAGGCGCCTATGGCCTTTTGCTAGAGTATTACATAGTTTTTATTGCCAAGATAAAGTTATGGTGGATGGACAAAGCTTGTTTTTTCATCTGTAGGTATCGATTCTAAGGTATTGTTAAATATTAAAAAACTTTTTTCCCCGACTCGTTGCAATTCAGACATAAGCATGTTGGGCTATGTGCTAAGTATACTTGGATCTAAATTCTTAAGAACAGTATCTGTTGAATGAAAAATCAAAACGATCAGGTAAATTCCTTTTGCTAGGTACTCTGGTGCTCTTCACAAATATTTGATTTTGAATTTCAAGGGAAGCTTTCAAAAGGTGTCTCATGTGTTCGAATCTAATTTCCAAGTCCGGATTAAGCCAAGCACATTGTTTACTTTTATTTTTTTTCCCACCAACATTTCATTCTTCAGTCATACAGTTTCTATACATTAAAATTTCTAAAATTTCTATTTTCGTTATTGGGCTACTGATAACTTGAATTGATATTTATAACTACGTTGAACTGAGTTCGCTGGGTCATTAAGCAGATGTTTAACCATTGCTGAGATTCAGCTGAGTTTTCCTGAGTTCCATGGATCTGTTTTCGTGGCTTCAATTTGTTATATTTTTCGGAGAACACATTTCCAAGAGATGTGGTATTGAAAACTCACCGTAGGCCGCTTAAGTTTCAGAAGCCTTTTTTATATAAGATCTAATGGTTTCTTTTACTACAGAGTTTGTGAGATGGTAGTGGCCTTTGATACGCTATTTTCAGCTTACTGACTTCACGACGGAATATAAATATTGCTTAAGACTTCCTGTTGTTCGGTGGATACCAGTAGGGTAAATTTCAACATTGCACTATGGTCCAGAATTCGTTTTTTTTTTTTGCCATAAAGTCTAAATTTTTATGTCAGGACGATATATCCTTTAGCAATTATTTTCTAATAGAAAATTAATCATATAAATAAAAACCAAAAACAAAATTGACCGAAAGCTTCACTAAATCGTTTTATGAGCTTTTAAAGGTGAAGAGTTAGACAGCTGATTGAGAGAATACAATTTCCGAAAAATTACTTGCTTACTTTTGCATGTGGTATCATCGTTAATACGCATCCATAAATTATAGTAAAATATGGAAAATAAATGCCAAGGTATGATGTTTTTAACGTATGTAGGTAATATATGTGTAGTTGTACTGTTTTTGTCTTGTGTAACATCCAATTTATGTGTATTTTAACAGAAAATTCTAACGTGTCCCCTGTGTTTCGTGAAGTATAACTAATTTTCTGACAATTTCTGACAAAAGTTCAAAACGTCAGTTTGTACCTTTAACTATTGTCTTTGACGGTAAAGTAAAATCTATTGCCCATTTTTGCTCGTTTTCTTAAAATTTGATTTTATATAGGCAAATTCGAGTTCAGAAATAGCGACCTCCTGGACATTTGGAGGCGTAACAATAGGCAAATAAGTTATGTTTCAGATTACGTTTATTCCGCAATCAACAACAATAATCTTGAATCTGGTTGACAAAAAAATAGTAAATTTTGAATTATTTATTAAAAGAAAACTGCCCGAGTGTAACAGACAACTAGACCAATTTATTTCCAAACATACCAAGTGGATGGCGTCTAAGATAAGAATTCTTGTTAGTGATTTTGAAAACTCCAAGACACCCGAGCAAAGTGGACGCCGAAACTTATTTTACCAAAATGCAGGAGAAAGATTCAAAAGGAAACTGAAAATGCGAGTGAAGCCCGGAATTTTTACTTTACTTTTACTTTTACTTTACAAAAGGAACCGACTATCACATGCAAGGAAAAATAGTCGGATCAATAGGATGAGTGATATTTTCCACAGAGCGATTGATTCCTCGGACCCACTATTATCAACAATTTCTTTAAAAGAAAGAGAGAGAAAAAATAGGAAAAACCACTTCCGAAGGCAGTAATAAGTCTTTTGGAAATACACTCTAATTTTAAACCTGATCCGTGAGACAAAATATTGGATTCACATTCTGATTCTGATGCGAGTTCAGATTCGGAAATTTATAATGTAGAACTAGAAGAAGATAAGGGCGATTGATTTTAAAACAACAATATACACAATATACACACAATATACACAAAAAAAAAAAAAAAAAAAAAAAAAAAAAAAAAAAAAACAATGAAATTTCGTTGACTTCTGAGTCATACCAGTAGGTAATATGGGAGACAAGAGAGGGCGTGGTCGCACAGACTCCAAATTTTGTGCGCAAAATATTTGTGATTTAACAACAAAATGTACAAAGTTTCAAGTCCGTATCTCAATGTTTAGACTTTATGCCAAAAAAATCGAATTCTGGACCACAATGCATTGTATGATCGGTGATTGTGCTGAAAATGTTTTACTCCCATGTGGGTAAATGTGTTCAAATTTTCGGGGAACTCGACTAAATCATTCTTTCTGGTTTTTATTGTTTTTATTCTTGTTATTATTATTATTCTTATTATTATTAGTATTATTATTATTATTTTTAATATTATTATTATTATTATTGATATTATTGTTTTTATTGTTATTATTATTATTATTATTATTATTATTAATATTATAAAAATTATTATTATTATTAAAATACAAGTGCGAAATTACCTATTGGGTATCAATCTTGTGAGGATCTGAAGGTCAGCATGTAAATGGAATAAATAAAAGT
Source organism: Drosophila simulans (assembly GCF_016746395.2). Lineage (NCBI taxonomy): Eukaryota > Metazoa > Arthropoda > Insecta > Diptera > Drosophilidae > Drosophila > Drosophila simulans. Next base: position 207,388 of record NC_052521.2, read on the forward strand.
ATAACAACTAAACACTTCTTCTTATTTGCCTTCATCACGTCGTTCAAAACTTAGCTTTTAATATTATTTACACTAAAAGTATAATATCGAGAATACGTATCAATCCCAATATTACATTTATACATATATATTATTTCTAGATATGCTCAGTACTCACATTTCAAAATACACTCAGAAGCAGATTATTATAAACTCGAAATTGACGGATATGAAGGTAATGCTGGAGATTCGTTAAATGACCCGTGGTACGGCTCAAATAATAGTCCATTTTCAACATACAATAAAGATAACGATCGGAGCTCGCTCAATTGCGCAAGCATGTTAAAGGTATGTTTTCATTACTATTTTATTCATTTCTATTTTAGTGCTTATTAATATTTGGGCTTTCATATTAAGTTATTGTTTTGGACGCCCTTATTAAGTGTTGTACAACAGAATCTGTTGCCCAACATTTTTTTTAATAACCGTTGCCGGGTCACGCAGCCGCCAGAAGTTTCTAAACTTTTTAAGTGTGTACATGCCAACTTTGAAGACATAATTAAACTAAACGGCACATCAGCTGTACACCATTATCTTTCTCATCTGTGCAGAGAAACTGTGGGAGGATCTAATCTCGGCTCTCCCGTTTTTCTCTCTCTCTTGCCCTTTTAGATTAGCTGCTCAATTAGAACAGGTAGGTTTTATATATCTCCCTTCGTAAAAGGTACTATTAATGAAATCAAACTCCAAACGAAAACGGAGTAAAACTACAGATAGTTCACACCTTCACACAAGAAAACTATATGCCATCTGAGCAGAAAGAATCAAAAACCGAAGCTGTGATGCAAGCCTGCCAATGGAGCATTATGGAGTTATGACATTTATGCGTACCCCCGCATAATACATGATGCGTCACCAAAACATTTGGATACACATGCTTGTATCCCACAAATCAAAATAAATAAAGGCTACCTTACGCATAGCTACGTGGATCGCCCATGACGTTTCACAGCGAAAACTTGAACTAGCTCTATTCCTACCGCATTGCAACACCTAAAATCACAAACGCTCCTTTCCAACTCTTCGCCCACCGACTAAAACCGGTTTTTCCATAAGGAATTCCTTAGGCGGCTGGGCCATAGTCACCACATTTGCCGCTGACCTACAAGATGTATTTATGCCAAACGATGCTACTGCCCATTCGCCTTACCGTGTTGAACACGGTTCCAATAGATTTTGTGGATTTAAATCAATTCAAATTTTTATATATGTCGCAGCGTTGGCATTTTCTTGCGCCTGATCTCCCATGTTGGCAAATAAACTTTTTGAGTGAAGCGAATTCCAACCGGCGTGCGCAATCGACTGCATGCAACTGCTCGCATTTTCTACGCATCGATCTATCCTTTACACACGCTAGCTGGACTACACTTGGCGACAGCGCGACAACGCCGTCGCCTCACTCGTTTCGGTACTTTGGCGCCAGTCATATTATGCGTCGTAGTCAAATTATAAAATGATTTCACAATATACCAAACTCATTGCGCAGCAGCATCTTGCAAGCGTAGATGCTGAAAATATAAGACGGTGAAAATACCTTCGTAATGCGACATATATTTTTATTTAGGGAGAGATTGTAGCAGGCAAGGTCTCGATCCGATGAAAGCATCTTTTGTAAGTGTTCTTAGGATCTACAGTATAAAGGGTTCTTAGCCTAAATCCATGAACAGCGCTGCCGGCATAACCCGCGCAGCGACGCTTATACATATCTTATATATATTCGAATTGTCGCCGAGCGACGTCGCTGGAGTGGGGGAAGTATTATAGGCACATATGGTATGCGGTCAGTGCTTTGGGCTAGCGTGAGATCGCTGACTATGGAGTTATGTTTTGTTGGCCATAAAGAAGGTGGGTGGGATATGTGTGCGTACCACATATCCCTCCTTTTAAAAAATAACGTAATTTATGGAGTCATTTTAAATTGATTATACTATTTATATATATTTTTTTTTTCATATCGTTTTTTTTTCATTATCTTATCTGTATTTTTTTTTAACTGCTTCTTTTTCATTATCTTTTCTGTATTTTTGATGAATTGCTTCTCATAAAAAAAAAATAATAGGAAGGAAAAGGTATTATAAACTTTTTTGTTTTTTGTGTGTGTGCGATTTTTCATAAAATTTTTTTATAATAAATAAAATATTTTTAGACTTTCCTTGGAACTTGTTGTTTTTTATTCTTTTTACCTGATATAATTATATTATTTATGTTTTCTATACTTTTTATCTTATAGGGTCCCGTATATTTAGCATCTATTTTTACGACCTTCTTCATTTCTTAATAAAACTTTATATCCTACTGCCATTTCTATATTTGTCGTTGTTAAGTCATTGTTTTTCTTATTTGGTATTTTATGATCGTTAAGCATTTTCCTTGCTCTTTTATATGCTTCTTCTAATCTCAATTTACTTTCTTTAGCATAGTCATCAATATTATTAAATGGTTCTATGTTATTGGTAGTAATGAAATATTTTGGTGGATTATTACTTCTACCAAAAAGTAATTCGTATGGTCAATAATTATGTGCCATAGAAGCGGTCGTGTTGAAGCAGTATACGAAGTATTGAAGCCAAATGTCCCAATCAGTTTTGTCAACCGATAGATAGGATCCTCTATAGGTATATTCATTAAGAGTTCTATGGCTTCTTTCAACTACTCCAACTGTCTGGTGATGATGTGCAGTGGATGCTGTATTTGTTATATTCAAGTATTTGCACAGATCAGATATTACTGAATTCCTATATTCTGTTCCCATGTCCGCAATGAACGTCTCCATTGGACCGTACATCAGAATAAAGGATTCAAATATCTCTCGGGCTACGGTATTTGCATTTTGTTTGGTATTGGTATGGACACTAAGTATTTTTTTTTTTGGTCACATATGCCATTTTCCGATTTTGGTAGTGGGCCAAATGCCTTTTCTGGTGTTTCTGTTATCGTCATTGGTTTTTTTCATTGTCCATATGGTTGAAAGTATCTCTTGAAATATTTTCAAAGATATTTTCCCACTGTGCCATTTTAACTTGGTTTTTTTGTGTATGCTGCTTTTCAAGCCTTTGTAAAAACTGATCTAAATCAGAATTTCCATTAGTGTACAAATCACCAATTTTATATCCTCCAATGTTTTTCTTTCCATGTTTGAAAAAACATCATATTTTTCACATGCACGCTACATTTCGTACTACGTCGTTTTTAATGACTGTAAACTCTATAATTTCATATTCTTCTCCTGCGCAGGAATTTTGTCAATTTTGAAATTCGGTAGTGATATTAAGTATTTTTCGGTTTTTAGTTTTCAACTCGTCTATTCTATTCCTTCTTTGGCAGGAATTTGGTGCTATTTTTAAACAAAATGGTAATTGCGTGTAGCGGTATGCATCTGTTGAAGTTGAGAATGATGTTATATTTCTTGACCTTTCTTTAAATTTGATTTGATGGAAGACAAACATCAGGTCTAGGCGCGAGAAATATTTTGCTCGTTCTAATTGATCAAGAATATCTTTTATTCTTGGAAGAAGGAATTTATCTGCTAGTAATTTGTTGTTTATTTGGCGATAGTCAACTACTAGTCCCAATCGGTTTTACGTCGAATTAGGCAGTGTTTTCTTGGGTACCAAGAGAAGTGGGCTATTATATTCTGATATAGATGGTTCTACAATACCGTCTTTTATTAGTTTGTCAACTTGCCTTTGAATTTCTGGCTTTTGACTTTCTGGCATCCTATAGTTTTATATGTACACAGGAGTATTATAGTTCAATCCCCATTTTTTGTTTATAAAAACTATTATCTGATATGGTTTCTGTTTCGAGACCAAAAATATCGCTTTAATACTTCTTAAGTTACAATTTGTTGTATTAATTATTCGAATCATTGCATTCTTAGTGTCTTAGTTATTTCCCCAAAAGTCGTTGTCCCACATCTTGTAATTCAACATTGTTTCTGCATACTTTCCACTGCCATCAACGTCAACGAACGGCTTAAGTGCAATCATCAGCCCTACTCCGCTGCGCCGTATTATGTATCGTAGTTTCAGTTTCAAATAAGCATTTACAATATACGGTCGCTTGCGACCTACAAAACTAAAAGAAATAACTGTAATTATTTACTTCTACAATTGCACTTGCTATTATTATTTCAGGTTTTAATTCCTGGTTTGGAATTTAGGCGTAAATGTCTTTTGAATAAACATCGATCTTTCTTCACATCTTGCAGGCAGAATTAATTTATTTTCAACTGAAGTTATTATAGGAATGTTAATATTCCTGAATTGATTAAGTCTTACTGCGAACCATTCTTCCTGGTCTTGGAATTACAAAATACAATTGTAGTACTTTATAAAGTCCAAGCCATATACCATCACCTGGTATTGGAAATATGCCGGGTACTATATGAAATTCGTATGTTATTGGTGCGTTTGCAGGATTGTACCTAGGGACTGTATTGTCCCTTGCCCTGCGTTTGTAATTTTCCGCAAATTTAGAGTATTTAATTGACTATTTCTGCACTTTAGTAGTGAAATATCTGCACCTGTATCTATTAATAAAGTTTCCTTTGAATTGGTACTCATATTTTTCAATTTAACAAAAATTCTCAAATTGAGATTAATATAAAATATATTTTTATTAGTGGTCTGTTCTCAAGGGTATTCGTTTTGTGTTTTGGTTTTCTCTATAGAAACCTGTTCCTCTATTGTTATTTTGGTTAGCGTCGCGTCATCTATATCCGCCGGGATAACCCCCTCGGCCTCTTTAACTATTATTATTATTAGAACCTCAATATTGTCCTCTATTATTATAGTATTTGCCGGATATTACGGAAATGAAGTTTTATATGTTTCAATCACGCTGTCCATTGGGTTGAAATTTCCTGCTGCCGAGACTGTTTTTATTCGTTCGTTCTTACAATTCTTTTTCATTGCAGCAATCGCTTCCTAGGCCATGGTCTATATACACTGCTTCAAGGGATTTTATTTTATTGTTTTTGATCGTGGGTTTCCGAATCACCTATTTCTGCTCTTTGATTTCGATTTACATGTTCCTACCTAACTTTTTGTGAAAAGTCGGGTCCACGCGCGTATTATGCAGTAAAAATACCGCTCAATATAATAACGTTTTAGTCTTTACTTTATAAATATTATTTTTGTTGTTTTCCCGGGTCCTGCATCAGCTATATTTTATTTGTATTTTATTTTCTGAGTGAGTTTTAAAAATGATGTAGACATAGTCACCACATTTGCCGTTGACCTACAAGATGTATTTACGCCAAACGAGGCTACTAGCCCATTCGCGTTACCGTGTTGAACACGGTTCCAATAGATTTGGTGGATTTAAATCACAACACTTGTATTCAAGTTTGTATATATTTTTATTTAGGGAGAGATTGTAGCAGGCAAGGTCTCGATCCGATGGAGTATCTTTTGTAAGTGTTCTTAGGATCGATAGAAAAAAGGTTTTAGGCGGTTCCTTCTACCTGTTACATAATTTTTAACAAACCTAGTATACCCTTTCACTCTACGAGTAACATAAGCCTTATATTCTATTTTTTTTTTTTGGGGGGGTTTTTGTTTCTCTGTATATAAAAACGTTGCCTGATCGGCGTTTAACCAATTATTGTCCCTGCTATTTGTTTTCCAATGCCGCCGTGCACTCTAAACTGATAACGGTGCACGCTTCCCTAAGCCCAACAAACCAACAATCAGTGGAAAGCACGCACCTCCAAACCGAGGAGAATCCTGAAGCGGATGAAACATTACAGTTGCAAAGTATGGCTACCGGCCGATCACGCTAAATAAATTTGGTGGGACTCACAAACACTCGCCGCACGTAATTCATAGCGAGCAGACCAGCAACATCAGTTCGTTACATCTGTTGGACAGCGGAAACGAGGTCGTGGAACATCCCTAACCAGGCTCATCCGCACATACTAGAGGAAAGGCTAAGGTGGAACGTATATCTTTCACTAGGCGTCGTACTACAGGGATAGCGGGAATAGGGACTGTAACAGAACAAGCAGAGCTAACTTCTTTCGTAATACAGGGCTTTAAACAGATGTCATCTACGCTGACTTTAGTAAAGCATTTGCATTTGCTTCTAGTAAGGAAACTTGATCTATTATGTTTCCCTATTGATTTTCTAAATCGGACTTAAAGCTATCTGGCAGGACGCAACAGGTCCTCTTTAAAATCTCTATCTTGTATTCTCCGAGTCACATCCGGTGTCCCACAAGGGAGCTACCTTGGTCCGCTTCTTTTTACCTTATTTATTAATGACCTCCCCTTAGTAATAAAACATTCGCGTGTACTTATGTACGCAGACGATGTTAAATTATACCTTCAGCACAGGGACATTTCGCGCCATTTGGACTTACAATCCGATCTAGACCGATTTCAAATATGGTGCCGTGATGATATTAGACTTAAATGGCTCCAAGTGTAATGTTATGACCTTTTGTCGTGTCAACCCAATACGCACGACTTACACTCTAAGTGGGTGCCCTTTGGACAGAATAACACGTGTTGATGATCTTGGTGTTTTTCTGGACCCTGAACTAAAATTTTTTAGAACGATGCTTGGAACAGTCTTTATTTGTAAGCTTATTCGTGGGGATGTTGAGAGTCCCGACTTGATTAGTCGGCTTAACTTCTCGGTTCCAAGTAGATTCACTAGAAACTATATACCACTTATCTTAAACCATTGTAGATCTAACTATGAGTTGCATGACCCTTACAGAGTTTTATGTTCTGACTATAATAGACTTAATCCTATTATCTGTAATCTTGACTCTCTGCCGCTATTAAAGCAATCAATTTTAACTTTTTTAGATTCTATAACACTAATATTTATTAGAGTTTTGTTACTATTTAGTTACATTATTTATTATTATGTATTACATTATGTTCATTTCTTCGTCTCTGTTCTCTTTTTTATAACGCGTCTATCCTTTCGCGAATCGAGCCGTAAGATACACGGCAGCGTCCGCACGGCGGAACCGTGAGAAAAAAAATAAAAAAAATAATTTTGTCTTCGATGTTGACAAAAAACTAAGACATATATTAAGGAGCTGCTGGCGGCTGCGAGAAGAGAACATTATTATTAGCATAAAATCGACTAGAAATTAAACGCGCGAATTATTTTGAAGGTTTTTTTGATTCATTATTACACTCATTGAATAAAAAGAATCACCGATTTTAAACGCGCGACTGATTTATGTTATGTATTTCAGATAAAAAGTTGTTCAATGATAATAACATATTAATGGGTCCGAATACGCTGATATAACTGCAATAATTTTGGGTGCTTTGCGTCAAAATGACCAAGGTGAAAACATCGTCAAGGGTTGCTCAAGTGCATGAGTAATAACTTAAGGAATATCCGCCAATAATGAAAGCAGTTCTGATGGAAGGTCAAAAGTTTGAAGCGCTTATAGACATGGGTAGCGATAACAAATTTATTAAAGAAGCAGCAGTGCCATTTGGAGCAATACGGCAGCCAAGGGTCAGACGTCTGCAAGGCTTTGGAGATTCTGTGGTCGAATCGAAGAAGTGCATCTTATCAGAGTTTGTCTGGGGAACACTGATGAAAATTTAGGTGGTACCAAACGCGGATATCCTGGTGGGTAGAGATAGCATCTGCCACGATCAGCCAGATCACGATCCAGTGCTGGTTGCCAAAGAATCTGGATCGATGTTAACGGCGGTGGAGCAGGTCGGGCCTAATGTTAATACGGACTACTGGCTACCACGAACAGGCGAGCAATCTGTTAAAATGAAATGAAGAATGCATTGCCGAAGATTTGTCAAAAATGGCCGTAAACTCAAAGGGGGATGAACGATAATTGGCGACTTATTGAAGTACGGGATAATTAAATGTATGAATCTAGTGTCATGCCTTTTCGGCTGGTGAACGAACTAAAGGAAGCCTTAGCATCGATGTCGGTGTTGACCCTGTACGACCCAAAATAATATCATGAAGTACACACGAGTAAACTGGAAATAGCAGGAAGGCGGCTATTCGGCGACGCAGAGAACAGTTACTCAAGCTATGGCTTAGAAATGTTAGCAATTAAGAAGACACTGGATAGATTCCGTGTATATTTACTGGGATCTCCTTTTCTGGTGGCGACAGATTGGAACGCAGTGGTGACTCTGAAAAAATGGACAGAGCTACAGCCCCCAAAAGCAAGATGGTGGTTCAAGAGATCGATTTTACTTGTAAAAATCGACCAGGAGCGGATATGCCACACGTGGATGGCTTGAGCAGGCAACCAACGCTGCCACACGGAGAAATATCTCACACAGTGGCAGACAATGTATTAGCGATTGTACCAACTGATGAAGATTGGGTGTATGCGATGCTAAGGCAAGACCCAAGACTATCAAATTGTCTTTCAAAATGTCTTTAACTCAGTTAATTTCCCTCGTTAATTCTACCTATTCCATTCTTTTTGGGAATTTATACTGATTAAAAGTTATCTTGTATAAATGTATTGTGTGTATATAAATTTTTTTTTTTATTTATATATTTATTTTTTTGACATTTTCAACATTTGTTTTATATTTCTTTTGGGTTGTTTTATTTTACATATATATGTGTAGATATTGTCTAGATCGTTTGCTCTACTTATATATTAATTTTTTAGACACTTATTGTGTGTCGTGTATATTTTTGTGAATGCATTTATTAGCATTAAAATAATTATTATACCTAATAAGATATCAACTAATTTTAATTCCATATTTCGGTATGAATATTCTGAAATGTGCCTTCCGGTCGGTACCAGTTTATACTCGCAGTATAGCGAGCAAAGCGGTACAATCGTCTGGGCACTTCTTTTCTAGCGCCGGAATCTTCTTCTCCTCCGGTGATTGAATTGAAGGTTTAATATTTGTTTTTTAAATTTTAGTGTGGGTGGTATTGTGCACGGTTTTTCTGTGCTTTTCTTTTCGACCATGTCGAGCTCAGCGTGAAGCTTTACCGATGTATTCCACGGTATTTTTTCATTGTTTAGTAAATTTAGCAAAGCTGCCTTTCTATATTTATGGCGCCACACCGCTTCTTTTTTCATACATACCACTCAACTTACTGGGACTTATTGCAGGAGATGGCGGTTCTGCTGCATTTATTGTTTGTGGTCGTCTCCATTGGAAGTTGAATTGGAATCCACAATAAGGGAAGTCTGCATCGATGGCATCCAACTACTTCACAGCCTCTGATCGAGTCGTAGTCAATCTCTTTTTAATATCCTGTGCGCTTCCATCCTACGTCCTTTCAGGACCCATTTCACGGTCGCCATGTACTATAGTCGTCATATGCTTAAGATATGCTTAAGTTTTGAATTCTATATTTAACGAGGGATCGACTCTACTCGTCGCTGCTTTAGATATTAATTGAATGAATTTTGTCACATTACTTGCTTAAAAAAAAATCTTAAATCGAAGGGCTGTACCGCTGCTGTACCGCTGTTTGCATATGCTTAGTCCATTTATGTATTCATGTTTGTGCCTGTCGCTGGGCAGCGTAGGAATGCTAACCATTCATTCAGAAATCGAAAATCATATAAAACTTGAATTAAAGTCCAGCGATTATATGCTCATTGCAACAATGTGTTACAATGTTTTGGCTGCTATTCTTTGTAACCGTACTGGAGTAAATATAAGAAACCGCATACACTACAGTGTTCATCTTCATTACTTTTACCCCTTGAACCAATTGAATCAATGTGATAGAGAAGGTCTCTAATATAACGAGTGGTTTTATCAAATAACTTATAACTTATTCTCTTTTCTCCCTCATGGCTCTTTTATTTTGGTTCGCAAATGATATTTCTTAAGAGATGGTTTAATTGTTAATGTTGAATACAATTAAAATAGTGCAGTGTTATAATCTCGCCATGGAAGCATCCGAAAATTCTATTACATGCCGTAGGGTCTCCAGAAAGGTGGCGAAAGACTTCCGCGGCTTTTATTCGTGGTGACTTCAGCTTCATTGTCAACGTCGACAAGAATATTACCTCTGCTTTCGAGCTTACCAAGGAAGGTTAACCTAAATCTATATGCACTTTTTATTAATATTCACGCATTCTTTGCTAATATTTCTTAGTCATTTTTTGTGATGATATAAATTTTCAATTCACATAAGTTAAGACTAATAAAATTAGTTTTATAATTTGTATAATTATAGAGAAGTAACAAAACTGTGTTAAATATTTTATTATTAAAAAATTAATCAATGTATTAAACTTTCTAGGGTGGCTGGTGGTGGAAGTCCTGTGGACGGGGTCTAAATGGTCTTTATCTTCATGATCCCCAAGATATAACTGCGCGGCAAGGAATAGTATGGTTTCGCTGGAGAGGCTGGGACTACACATTAAAAAAGTCCAAAATGATGATTCGGCCTAGGATACCACCACAACAGACAATATCTGGAACGTCTTTATAGAGATCTTACGAATCAAAACAACTTTTGTTTTTCTAACTTTTAGGTTTTAATTATAATTAGATTAGTTTTTAAATAAAATAATTAAATTTTTCTTCATTTTAATGATTATTGTGAACAATGATACGATCACAAGTGTGAAAAATAAATAGCTTCGAACGAATTATCAGGCTTTGTCGATTAAAAAAAAAAATAACTTTGAAAGACTTTTCGGTGAAAATATTCAAGGAGTACTTTAACAGCTATATGGTTTCCTGAACGCAGTACATAGTTTTCTGCAACGTGAACAGTTTAAGGACCCGCAATAAGACTGATTCTTTTTACAATAAGAAAATTAATGAAATACTTGTAAACTGCATAAAATTTATTTTATTCATTGTTTTAATCACAGAGAAGCAACGATGTGTAATAAATTGCTAAAGTGGTCAAATACAGGTGAACAATATAATTTAATTGGTATAGACCTGGGATATCGCGTAAAACAGCTTCAATTATTTTGTGTCTGGTTAAGTTTATTAATGTAAACTTTTATCTTAATAAAGATCTGACAGGTGAATTAGAGCTATGTCGTCTATCTCCTTCAGTTAGAGTTTTACATTGTTTTTATTGCCATATTATTGCCAATGTAAAGTTAAGGTGGATAAAGTTTTACTTTTATTTGTAGGTATCGATTCTAAGATATTCATTTCATTACACATATTGCCGAGACTTAGCATTCGCTGGGTCATTAAACAGATGTTAAACCATTGCTGAGATTTAGCTGAGTTTTCCTAAGTTCCATGGATCCGTTTTCGTGGCTTCAATTTGTTATATTGCTTTCGGAGAACGCATTACAAACATTACCAAGAGGAATAGTATTGCAAACTCACTGTATGACGATGTAGTATAGTTGTAAAGTGTTGGTAAGTTTTGATTGGTATTTGTACTGAAAATGTTATTCACGCATGTGGCTAAGTTTAGTCAAGTATTGTTGCCAATCTGAAAGTACTAGACACTTAACTGTCTTCTTTATGGTGGAATTCCTTTTGTAACCGATGTTCATCAAGGGAGCTGAAAGGACGCTTTGCCGTCAGATATGTAATACAATAAAATCAGCTAAGACGGGATAATGGTCGCTTAAATATTTCTGATTAACTTTTTGTGTCTATAACACATACGTGGTCGTGTTTGCCAGGATTCGTCTTCACTCTTTTTAGCATCGGCCAATTCAATTCTGGCAAGATGTCGTCCTTTAATTGTACTATTAGTCCTTTAGCTTTCCATTTGTTTGGCATCTGCTCCTGAAGGTATGGACCGCTGCATCCAGAAGTAGTGCTTTAGTCTAGATACCATTTTCAATATTTTCGATTACGTTTTCCAGGATAACGAGAGGTTTATATTGTGTAATTGGTGAGCTAATAAATGTCACGGACGAATAGCAGTGCCTGATTTTTGTTTGACTTCGTCTCAATCGAAAATGTGGATGATGACTCTGCCCAACTGTTCATCTTCGCAGCTTGAAGTGTTTAATTTTGGCCCTAGACCCAGTTGAAGCACATTATCTAATATAACGAAGGACTGCATATCAAATCCTTCATTGGCTGGTTCAAACAGTGATTTTGTAATTGCGTGTAATGTGTTTTCTTTTCTCTCTTATTTATCTTTTGGCCGCGAATGCTTTATCTTAAGCGAAGGCTTAATATAAATTGTTGCATACGCGGCTTTTATTTGTTGTGAAAACTGCTTGCAACATGCCTTTTTAGCTTACCAAAGAAGGCTAACAACAATGTAAATGCTCTTTAAGATGTTTTTACTAATATTAACCCAGTCTCTGTTAATACTTCATAGTTCTTTCTTTTGATAATACATATATCGAATTCGCATAAGTTAAGTACTGTGTTTAGCTATTGAGCTTTTTCAATAGCTGTTGCGAATAATAAAAAGCCGAAGAAAGTTTGTTTATTTTACGACACTGTTTATTTTGCGAATTATTTACGGCAGATAGGGCCGACAAAGAGCTATATCGAATGCACAAGTTTAGTCTTTTCCGAAACACGAAGAAGTGGCAATTGGCGGGACAGACAGCCGAAATGAAGCGCCCAAGCTACGTACGTAGATAACAAAAAGAACAAGGAAATGAGCGCCGTACAGATAAATGCGTGCGAGAACAGCGGTTTGCACTATGGGCATCGCAACTGCTACCACTGACTAATTCGGCTTACAATATTAAAGAGTATGAAATTAGTCTACTGCACAGTTTTGGCGGCTGCATGACCCAACATCCTCCCCCCGTTGGAAGCTTGGCTTCCAACAGAGTCCTCAAGGAGAAGCAGACACAGACGCGGTCCTCAATTCTGCAACTCGAACGACGCCGTCTCTGCCAGGAATCAACTGCATGACTCTCGCCAAAGGCCATCTCATTGAGGGTAGATTCTCGTCCTTAACAAGAACGACGTTGTCCACGGCTACGCCAGGCTTTAAGGTGCGCCACTTGAAGCGCTGCTGAAGCAACGTCAAGTACTCTTCCTTCAATCGCGACCAAAATATTTGCTAAAGAAAGGAGATGCGCTGCCAAGAGTCAAGCCGATTATAGTTTAGGCCCGTAATATTGCTCGTCAAATGACAAGGGCGGACCACCATTGAGAAAATGCGCCGGAGTGAGGACGTCCAGATCGGCAGAGTTCTCTGAAATGGGAACTAAAGGTCTGGAGTTAATAACTGCCGAGATGTGGCAGAGGACACCAGCGTCCTCAGCACGTCGAAGGTCAGAACCGCAGTACACACAGAGCGGTAGAAATGATTTTTGGCCGTTTTCACCGCTGCTTCCCAAAGTCCACCGAAATGGGGCGACCGTGGAGGGATGAGCCGCCAGGCAATCGTCTCCGAAAGGCAAAAATTCTGAACGGAGCCTCGATGCTCGCTGCTGTGAAATAACCTTCGAAGTTCCATAAGTTCATTTTTGGCGCCGACAAAGTTGGTGGCGTTGTCTGACCAAATTTGCTTCGGCTTCCGCCGGGTGCATATGAACCTCTTGAGTCCGCACAGAAACGCAACTGTCGAGAGATCCTTGATCATCTCCAGATGCACTGCCTTGGTTGCAAAGCATATAAATACGCAGACGTAGCATTTAACCGCGGGCTTATTGCGAGTATCCGACTTGTGAAAGAAGGGTACACAGAAGTCTATACCAGCAATCTCAACAGCGTGAGATCCTTCCAAGCGCTCCTTGGGAAGGTCCGCCATTATGTGCTCTATCAGCCGCGGCTTAATCCGAAAACATCTGATGCACCTGTTCACGGCCTTGGTAACCGTCTTCCTCCCCCCAATAGGCCAATATTGGGATCGAATTGCACCCAGAAGAGCTCGAGGTTCGGAACGCATATTGCTTTCATTGTAATGCGAAATAATTGCCAGAGTCACCGGATGGGACCTTGGAAGGATTTTCGGGTGGCGGCCATCAAAGTCCAATGACGAATTCCGGAGGCGACCGCCTACTCTAAGAAGTCCAAATTGATCCAGGAACGGCGAGAGCGAGGATATGAGACTAGACGAGGAAACTCTTCCCATCGTTTTTAGGGACTGCAGGTCCTTCCATAACTGCGCGAGCTGCACCAACCGCAGCATCATATGAGTACCCTCTTGAATGTGTGCGACAATGAGCCCAGGATGACAAATTCCATTACAAAATTTGTAAATGTATGCAAACACTCGTTGCAGTGAGGGGTAAGAATTTCCAAATTTGGAGCTAGCCATTACATCCACGCACTGGGACTTTACGATGAACACACTTCGACGAAGCTCAAGCACCGGTTTGTCAGGACAAACAACTGTTGGCCAATCTCTTTCAGGCTCCGTAAGATAGGTGGGTCCATGCGCCCAGAGTGACGATTCGCTAAGCTCAGACGGCAGGGATCCTCTGGATAAGATGTCCGCCGGATTTAACGCTGTTGGAGCATAAGGCCAAGCCGTGACATCTGTCAGCCCTTGAATGGCAGCAAACCTATTTGCCACAAATATGTTTTCCTTGCTGGCTGAAGAGGGAACGCGTGAAGCTATTAAGGCGCTACTGCAAGGACGCGCGCAGCCTCCAGACACAACCCAGCCCAGACGAGTTTTTTGAAGCAGGGGCAGTCCTGGCAACAACTTTATCTGACCTACGCACAGCAGCTCATAAAACAGGCTAGCTCCTATTAACATGTCAACACGCTGAGCTTTATGAAATTTCGGGTCGGCGAGCTGCAGGTTTTCTGGAATCTTCCAGTCCCCAATGTCCACATTAGAACTTGGCTGGCGATTCGTGATATTGGGAGCGACAACTGCTGTTATGCTCGTTGAGAAATCCGAAGTGACAGACCGAATCGCAATTCCTACCGAGAATCCATCAGTCGCGAAATTGGAATCCCCGATTCCAGTGACGGAGCCGGACGACCTCGACCTCTTAAGTTGCAATTGATTTGCAAACCGAGAGGTGAACAAGTGCAGTTGAGAGCCAGAATCTAACAAGGCCCTGCTGGGAACGAACAGTCCCGATCGATTCTGCACTGGAACGGTTGCAGTGGCTAGCAGCACAAGGTCACTACCGAGATCCTGGGCAATTAGAGTAGAAGAAGTCGAAAGCGGGGCAGAAGGCTCAGTGTGGGAGCTTGAAGACACCGGAACATGTGGCTGCGAGGAAGGCGGACCATTTAGATGGAGCAGCGTATGATGCCTGATTCCACAGGTGCGGCAGCGGCTCGAGCTGCATTGCCGTAGCTGATGACCTGCCTTTAGGCAAAGTGCTAGTCTCTTTGCCTCGCGCAGACGATCTACTGGCGCTAAGTCTCTAAATTGCTGGCAATAATATATGGCATGCTCTGCACTATGGCAAAGCATGCAACCAAGAGAATTTTGGGTGGTAGCAACTAGCGTCGATCGATTTCTGCCCCCCTGAACGCCTGGCGCATAGGTTGCCATGGCGTAATCCACGGCCTCCAAAATCCTACATCGCTGTTCCAGGAATGCAGCCATCGATTCCCACGACGGAATAAGGTTGGCAAAGACCGGATCCTCCAAGCGCTCCTCCCACTTAGCTTGGCTCGCCGCATCCAGCTTTTGCAGCAGCACTTGAACTATTATGCAGCCAGCGATTTGCTCAGTGGTGCCCAAACCCTTCAACGCACGAATGTGAGCGTTAAACTTGTCCGACAATTCCCGAAGCGATGCCACTGAACCATTCCGTACTACCTTTAAACCCAGAATCTCGGTGATGTGCGCCTGAAAAACGAGACGCCGATTATCAAACCTTTTTTGAAGCAACTCTAAAGCCGCTTCGTAATTGCTGTTTGAAATCTCCAATGATCGGATAGTTTCCAGCGCTGAATCCCTCAAACATGACCGCAGATGTTGAAATTTCTCAATGTTGGAGAGGTCCGGATGGCTGTCGATTATGCTCGTGAACACGGAGTAAAAATCCGCCCAGTTTGCGTAGCCTCCGCCAAACGTTGGCAGCTGCACAGGCGGCAACGGCATCGGCCTCGGCCGCGGCTGCGTTTGAGGACCACTACACTGGTGGGGCACAACACCTTCCGCAAGCGTTGAGTGCGGCGCGAAATGCACATTGCGTTTGGCTATTTCCGCGCGCACACTAGCCTTGAATTCAACGATGAATTCATCGAAAGACTCGCTCATTTCACTGCCAATTTCGTCGAAATCCAATTCCTCCAGTTCTGTATGCAGAACATTGAAGGCACTTTGCAGCTCATCAATCTGCTCCAGCCTCACCGTAAGAGTGGGTTCGTCGTATCCGCTTAGCGTCTGATTAGACAACGACGTTTGTAGCCTCTGCAACCTGCTGAACAGCGCATTGGCTTTGCGCATTAAAAATGTCACCCTGTTTTTGTCACCTTCAGCGGGCATAGCAACAAATCGCCTTTAATTCGGTTCAGCGGGAAGATGAGCATATGTAATGCTAGCTCGCTTAAACACAGCCACTATCAACGAAATCACCACTCACTTGTCCAACCGATTGCGATTTAATGTATTTATATTTATTTATAAACGGGATAAGTGCATTAATTAATGCATGCAAATTAACACTATCACGTTGGGGTCACCAATGTTTAGCTATTGAGCTTTTTCAATAGCTGTTGCGAATAATAAAAAGCCGAAGAAAGTTTGTTTATTTTACGACACTGTTTTTTTTGCGAATTGTTTACGGCAGCTAGGGCCTACAAAGAGCTATATCGAATGCACAAGTTTAGTATTTTCCGAAACACGAAGAATTGGCAATTGGCGGGACAGACAGGCGCTGCGCCCAAGCTTAACGTAGGTAGATAACAAAAAGAACAAGGAAATGAGCGCCGTACAGATAAATGCGTGCGAGAACAGCGGTTTGCACTATGGGCATCGCAACTGCTACCACTGACTAATTCGGCTTACAATATTAAAGAGTATGAGATTAGTCTACTGCACAGTTTTGGCGGCTACATGACCCAACATACTGTAAGTAGTACTAGTATTAGTAATTGTATATAAGTATAGTAGTATAAGCCCCATTGAAATATTAGAATGTAAGAACTTATTATGAGAGTGGCGAATGTAACTTGTATATACACACGTGATGAATAAATGAACAGTCAGTCGTCGCTCTGTGCGTGCAAAACAAACTTAAAAGTAGTGGCACAAAAATCGAATTGATTAAAAGAGTTGAAAATATTAAATTTGAGTGGTAGGCGTATGAAAAAAATAAAACAGCAATGAAAAAAATGAACGCCACAGAACAAACCTGTAAAATGGACAGGGATGAAAACAACGACAACGGCCAAGAGCAACGTAGCGAAAACGAGACAGCAAGAGGCAGCGACAACGACGGCGACACGATGACGGCGACGTTTGCACATTAATACAAAGGAATGCAAGAAACAGAAGGTTTTCGAAAAGTAACGGGATCTTGTGAAATGAATGTCAACAACAAAAATGAGATCGAGCAATGTTCTGAGAGGCAGATGGTGAGCGCCAGCAACAATGAGTCCAACAAATGTTTCGCTATCCCGATGGCTAGCAACAATGATCCTGAGATGCAAATGGCTGGCAACAATGAGCCGAAACAATGTTTTGGAAACCAAATGATGCGCAACAACGTAACTATGCAAGGCGGCGATGTGTTTGAACTGGAAAATGAGTTGAAAATATTGAAGCGGCAAAATGAGATCGACCAGTTAAAAATCAACAACAACAACGAAGTGACGACACAGACTCAGGCATTTCTTTCAAAATTTTAAAGGAGATCGTTAAGGTATATGATGGCGGAAACAATTTCAATGTTTGGCTATCTAAACTTTTGAATGTCCAGAAAAATTTCAAGGCCGGTGATAATATGATGCATGCGCTGATTCACTTTAAAGATAAGGGCGATGCTGAAATATGGCTGTATTCAAGCACAAGCGCTACCATGGAGACAGCGGATAAAATGTTAAGCCACCTGGAGAAAATGTTCGTAATGTCCAAAGTGTCAAAGTTGAATATGCAGCTGAAGCTACAGAACTGCGTCTGGATCAAAGGTGAGGAGTTCTCAATGAGAAGTGGCAGCTGGCGGATAATTTAGCACTGGCAGAAGATGAATTTTTGGAATATGCCATTGACGGCATACGCGATGTCAATCTACGCAATCTGGCCAAGTCGCGTTCGTTCAAGACCGGATTGGAGCTTTTGGAGGCATTCCGAAATGTTGAGTTGGGCTACGTTCCTAAGCCCAAGTTACCAGAAGACCGTAAAGCAGAAGATTATCAGAAGCCACGAGGTAATGCAGAGTGCTACAATTGCCACAGTCGGGGCCACCTAGCCAGAGAGTGCCGCAAGCCTTAGAGACAAGATACAAGAAGTCGAAGGGCGGAGACAACGATTATGTACGTTATATTGAATAAATAAAATATAAAATGTGAAATAAAGCTAAATTTAGAAGAAGACAAGCCGTTTAGTTTTTCGCCAAGGCGTCTGTCATATGTAGAGAAAGAAAAATTACAAGAAATGCTTGATGATTATACAACATTTACCACGCCACTAGGACAGTATGAGTTCACAAGAAAGCTTTTTGGGCTGACAAATGTTCCGTCTGTTTTTCAAAGGTTCATCAACAAAGAATTTGATTATGATGATTAGGGAAAAGAAAGTGATAGTTTATCTCGATGACAAAATGATAGCGACAAAGACCATAGAAGATCACCAAGCCATATTAAAAAAAAGTATTTGAGCGATTAGTTAAAAACAAATTAGAGCTGCGAATCGATAAATGTAAATTTAAGTGAGGTGAAATTTTTAGGATATTTAATATCAGAAAAGGGTATTAAAGCAGATGACGACGGTGTTCAAGCAATTGAAAATTTTCCCATGCTACAAAAAGTTCATGATGTTCAAAGTTTTTTGGGGATGTGCTCGTATTTCAGAAGAATTATACAGAATTTTTCAACAATAGCAAAGCCACTCCACGATTTGACAAGGAAAGATAAAAAGTTTGAGCTTGGCGCAGCGCAATTAGAAGCATTTGATGAATTAAAAAGCAAGCTGTTAAAAACGCCTATTTTGGCATTGTACGACCAACGACCATTGTTTCAGACAGATGGACATGTTTTACATCAGATATGTTCGAAGAATTTTTGGAACCAAGAAACATTAAACATATCAAAATTGCAAGGGCACACCACAAGCAAATAGACAAGTTGAACGAATAAATAAAGACCTAGAACCCATGATTAGTAAGGTCGTAGATGTAGAAAAAACGTACAGTGGCATAAAGTTTTGGAAGTAAAGTATGCTATGAATAATACAAAGCACAGAAGCATAAATGAGCACCCAAGTATAATGCTGTTTGAGTAAATCAAAAAGGAAAAATGCTAAATTGTTTAAAAGATAATGTATTGGAGTCAAGGCTAGAAAGAAAAGAAATTAATTTAGAGAAAATTAGAAAAAATGCAGAAGTTTCACAGGAAGAAGTACAGAACTATAACAAGAAATATGTTGACGCTAAACGACTAGAATCAAATAAATGCACATTAGCAGACTAATGGTCAAGAATTTTGATTCAACAGTTGGAGCGCCTAGGAAATTAATAACCAAATATAAAGGCCCCTATGAAATCGCCAAAGTACTAGATAATGATAGGTATTGTATCAAAGATGTGAAAGGTTTTCAGTTGACGCAAAAACCATACGATGGAATATGGTCCAGAAGACGCTATAAAATTACTCTTTAGCATGCCAAATCCTCTCTGGCAGTGTGAGAGCTGTGCAGTGAACAATGATTCGCACACCAGGACTGATGAGTTGATGGATGAAATTCAACAACTAATATGTCTTTATCTAATGTTAAAATCGAAATATGAAATCGCCTTCCCTGAGCTGTTTCTATCATCGATTAACGTCAACATGACCCATGATAAAAAGATAAAGGAAAGTACTAGCCCAATACCAACTACAAGTCATCGAGCCAGCCCCTTATTGGATCATGAGTCCGAAGTGCGTCACAAACGGCTTAACGGGTTCATAAACGGCTCAACACCAAGAAAAGGCATATTAAGGCATTGGCGCCTTCTTGGGACCATTTTGTTGTTCTCCCTAGTAAGCGGTTTCTGCATATTGGCAAGTTTAAGGTAAAAAAAAGGCGGAGGCAGTGATAATTTTGCCTCGGATAAAGTGTAAATTAGGGTGGACTTAATTACTTGCAATCCCTTAACTAAAAAAAAAACAAAAAATTTTAAAACTTTAAAGTTAATCATCTTTAAACGGTTATAAGAAGAAGAGGCCTTCTGACTTGACGGTTGTTCATTTTCCAAGAAGATCCATTACGGACCTCTACTCTCAGCAAGGCGACACTGGCTTTGACATCACCTTTTGGATGAAAGTTGTCTTCTATTCGGATTACTGCTCCGATTCCAACAAATAATTTTAACGATCAGCAGTTTGTACTTATGTACGCAGACGATGTAAAATTATATCTCCAAGGTGAGGCCATTTCTTGCCATTTTGACTTATGACCTTTTGTCGTGTCAACCAAATACACACGACTTACACTCTAAGGGGATGCTATTTGGTCAGAATAAGACAAGCTGATGATTTTGGTGTTCTTCTGGACCCTAAACTAAAACCATATTTCGACTA
Source organism: Drosophila simulans (assembly GCF_016746395.2). Classification (NCBI taxonomy): domain Eukaryota; kingdom Metazoa; phylum Arthropoda; class Insecta; order Diptera; family Drosophilidae; genus Drosophila; species Drosophila simulans. The sequence continues at coordinate 227,967 of NC_052521.2, forward strand.
TGGTCAATAAGGTCAGGGGTGTGCTTGGTGAAAAGGTGGTCAACAAAATTTGATGAAAACCTTATTCATTTCGCTAGTCCGTCCGATTCTTAGGTATCGATCATCTGTATGGAAGCCACAGAGTCTCTTCAGACGCTGGAGAAGAATCATATGGTTTCAAATAAATGAACCAAACTACGTTCCTTGCGGTCTTGGGTCGTCTGCGTCCCTGCACTTGGTCGCACACAGAATACACGAGCGAGCGCATTGCAGAGACCTGGTCATCCAACGCCGTGTCGGCGAATTCGTCCGGGATTTCCAAAGCCAGTCTTCTCACCTCATCCACAAATGGGCGCCAGCGTGCAGCGGAGAAGTTCCAGGATGGCACAGGAGCAAAGCTCTCAACTGTGTTTGCTGGGTCTCGCGTAACCACAACATTGATAATCTTGTGATCATTAAGATCCCATTCATCCACCCTCCAGTCGTACGTAGACCACGTAGACGATGCATCGTCGGCGAGCGCCACATCGATATCACTACGTGCGTAGAGAGTCTAGAATGTGATCGCGTCACACAGTATATTAAACACTCCGTTTCAACATCCTTAAATACAGTCAGAATGCAGATCACCCCGTAAGTAGATAGCTGATCCCTCATCACGAAGGATACTGCGTTCGCGTCGGGACCAAGGATGCGTTCGCGTCGGGATAGGCGTGCGGCTGGCTAGCAGCAGCACCGCATCCAAGTACTGTTCGAGTCCGGTATTGAATTGGCAGTACACGGAGCAAAGGAAAATTGAGCCAAAACTTCCAGTAACGCTCACGCATACTCCAAACTCGGCGGCAAGCGGCTGTATCGGCATGCAGATGGATTCCGTGCTGTCCACGAAGACGCCTGTCCGAAAACACACGCATCCCGGATGGGATGATGACCCTGCACTGGGAAACTTTGTGGTTAAATCCAAGGCACCTATGGCAAGCTTAACTGTGGACGAGCGACCGGCAACGGTAACTGAACCACTTGGAATAGACCCGTCCGGTTTGGTCAAGGACACCTTTTCGTCAACCTCAAGCGTCAGGTTAGCTCTTGCGCCATTGGTGACTGACCACGGTTTCGTCTCCAGGTGCATTGCCTTCTTGAAATTGTTGGCGTACAATTCCTCTATTCCTTCGCGACGATCTTCTTTATCTCGCGCACCGATGGGGAAGGGGCGACCTTCTTTCGGACCTGCTCAGCAATCTGCTTCCCAGATGTGTTCGGTCGCCGTACATCAATACCGCCGACCATATGTCAACGGGCTTCCTAGCCCGGCGGGCGGCGGAAGGAGCGAAAGCGGGTGTGGGAGCCTCGAGATCCATACCTCCACGCACCACAGCGGCCTTGACTCCGAGCTGGATGCTCGAAATCCCGGCCAGCAGGAGGCGTGCCGCCAGCAACAAGGTCCCATGATGCGCATCTACTCGTGCCGGGGGCGGCGGCAGGGGCGGGATCAGCAGGCCTGTCTTCCAGGACCTCTGCCTCGTGTGGACTTCTTCGAGGCACTGCTGGCGCTCAAGGTACCCGCGCTGCTGTCGCTCTCCATCGGACTTACTCCGCTGGTGGCTCCTCCTTCCTGCGATCCAATCCACAAGCCACCGGTCTGGCAGCACTGAACCTTCCCAAAACACAGACCGTAGCACCTATAAGCTGTTTGCTGGTAGCGCAGCTTTTCAAAAGCTGACCCAAAAGCTCGCCTTTCAACACGTGCTTTTCGGAATGTAAAATTTGCAATAATTAATTGCAATTAATTTTCAAACTACAGGCTTTTTACTTGCGAAAACACTAACACCACTTAAGCAGAGTACTTATCCCTAGTTTCCTTAGTTCCCTTTCCAAGCAAGGAAAATTTAGTTCTTCGCAGTCTGAACACGAGCGTATCGAAAACACGTAAAAGCGTATACTAGATTCGTGGAAAAGTATGTAACAGTCAGAAGGAAGCGCTTAAACTATGTATATATATTCTTGATCAGAATCAATAGCCGAGTCGATCTGGCCCTGTTCGTCCGTATGAACGTCAATATCTCAGGAACTACAAAAGCTTAAAGGTTGAGATTCATCATACATATTGTAGAGAATAGACGCAGCGCAATTTGACCCATGTTGCCACGGCCACTCCAACGGCCATAAACCGCCCAAAAATACAACGCGCACACGAATTCTGTATACTCGAATAGAGGCAATCAATCCTGAGATCTCGACATTTATACGGACGGACAGTCGGACAGGGTCCAACTATAAAAGCTAGAAGGTTAAGATTTAAGCATACAGATTCTAGAGACATAGACGCAACATATGTTGCCATACCCACTCTTACGCCTACAAACCACCCTAAGCTGCCTCGTCCAAATTTTTGAATACACATACACTAGTTGAGTAACGGGTATCTGAAAGTCGGTGATCTCGATTTAACTGACCTGGGTTTCCATTAGTTTCCAATACCATTATCGGAAGTATATTTTTATTATAGAAGAAATTCAAAAAACAAACTTAATATTTTTATCCAATTAAGTTGGTGATTGGACTTAAGAGTTGTGTGAAAATTTAGCATCATTTTTATATTTAAAATTAAAGTCATACATTAAAATTTAAGAAAGTAGCACACACGGCAAACCCATATTCATTTATGGTATTTTGATTTTTGTAACCATTTCATGGACTTTATATATACATTAACAATAAATCTTCGAACAAAATAAACAAAGCAAAATGTTTAATGCGAAAAGTTTTTAATATTTACACGTTATTCAAATAAAATTTTTTATTCAGCTGGGACTATGCTGTTATCAACTTCTGGTTTTGTATCATCCGGATCCAAGCTTAAGCATTCTGCAAAATATTGCTCCATTGAAGAATACACATGTTCGAGTACACCACTTAAGTCATGGCCTTCATCTGCATAAGTCTAAAAAAACATATATAATATAATGTATGTATTGCCAGTATTTTTTTTTTACCTGATATCGAAAGAGAATATTGGCGCTTGTCAAAGATTTCGCTAATTGCACTCCATGGACGAAGGGAGCTGTGGTATCTGCTAGGCCATGAATCAAAAAGTATGAATTGGACTTTATTAGACGGGCCCTTTGGGTAGCATCAGCCTCAACATAGCCTTTGAAATTTTCAGCAGGCAGGCCCAATATACGCTCAGTAAATGCTGAATCTATTAGGAGAGTTATTGATAATTTAGAAAAGTATTTTTAGAATTACAGATAAAATGTCCCTTAGATTATCATTGTAAGTACTAACTTGAATAGAGCCAGTCTGCAGTAGGAGACACTGCGATTCCACATTTAAATACGTCCTGTTGCGTACCGAGAGCCATTGAGGTTACATAACCTCCATAACCCCACCCCCACATACCTACTCTAGTTTCATCTAAGAAGCCTATTGTGTCCAGCAAATACCTAAAATAGTATAATTTATAAACAAATTGTAAGAGTAAAATTACAAAAGAACTCACCCTATAACAGAAATTTGATCTAAAACTTCTACTCCTCCTAAATGACGATATAGTGTTTTTTTACTTTGACCCTTGGACCCTCGTACATCTAGGCGGATATACACAACATCATTTCTTGATGACATGTATGTACCCCAGTCGATTTTAAACTTTTCAGAAACTGATTCTGAACCGGGGCGTCCATTGCTGAAATAAAATCAATCAAGCTTAGTTAATAGTTATTTAAATTTAACACAGTCTTATTCGAATACTTGTTACAATGTTATTTTTTTTGAGCGCGCGTGACCCACAGCCACTCTTCGCGCCCAACCAACTAAAGGGCGCCGCCGTGTATCTTACGGCTTACTAAAAATGAGATAATTTATATAAAAAGAGAGAATACTAAGTCGAGAAAAACGGGCTGCTTAACCTTGTAGGCTAAACTAGCATAAACATAACTTTTTGGCATACTCAATGAAGACGACAGACAAAATATTGAACAGATTTTATCCATATCACAAAACACTGTGGTACCAAAGACACTAGATTAACAAGATGCGTAACGGCCATACATTGGTTTGGCACTATGCAGCCACTTTTTTGGTGAAGGCCAAATTTGCTCTCTTTCCGCTCGCTCGAGAGCATAAGAAATCTAAAAATAGAATTTGCTTGCTTGTGTGAGTAAAAACAAGAGACGAGAACGCGTATATGTGTGCGTGTTGTGCTAGAAGACGATTTTCGGGACGAAATCAATTCTGATTATTCTGAATTATTTAAGTATCGCTCATTTTTTTTTATTTATGAGATAGAATGCTGAGCTTAGCTTGCTTTTTTTGTCTATCAGCTATCATCATAGTCCACTTGCAATGCTTAAAACGCAAAACTTGTATAAGTGTGCACTTAATGCATTGCTCATCAATAAATTTTTTTATACCCAGTTGTTTTTGACTATTTTTAAAAATATTTGCAAAAACTTTAATGTGTATTTTGCAAATATTAAAAAAAAATAGACGGTGCCTTTAATTTCCCAAAGTCCGAGGCACGAAGAGCGGACACAAGCACTGCCTTATTAATTTTTCTCGCGTCGCAAGTTGAATGACAAGTATTCTTATATAAAGTCATTTTCGAAATTTATTTTGTGATCTACATAGATTCGGCTATTACTATTTCTAAGCTTTATTTAAATAATAATAACGTTAAGGCAATGCAAAACAAGAATTTTTCACATGGTGTCAATTGATAAAAAATAATATAGATTTAAAGTCAACGAACTTCTAAGGTGAAGGACATATTTTGTCAAATTTACAATGCATGAGCATACGTGTGCACACATTATAAATACCCACTCAAAGCCTATAGAAAAAGAACGAAAGAATTGGTCTTTTAATATTAACCATTGAGCATTTTACTGAATATACCGAAGACGTTAAAATGAGTCCACAAATTACACATTGCACTGTGGTCCAGAATTCGTTTTTTTTGGCATAAAGTCTAAAAATTGAGCTACAGACTTGAAACTTTGTACATTTTGTTGTTAAATCACAAATAGTTTGCACACAAAAAAAAATGACAAAGCCTTAGTTGAATGGGTTGTTGGCGAATTTAAATTAAATGATATTACTTTTGAGGAGAAAGCTAAAATCGCTAAGCAAATCAGAAGCTTTCGCGTATATATAATGAAAAATATGGCTAAATGTAACCGTACAATTGAAGCATTTAAAAAAAAAAACATTCCAGTTGGTTTTCATCCACGATGATGGTTGTCGTGGACCAAAACAACAACCAAGTCGCTTCAAGCTGTCTAATGGGACAACCTCGAATTTCTTACAGTGATGCAGTGATGCAGCTCAAAAGAAAAATAACAACGGATCTGGCTAATATTGAAGAAAATAATAAAAGTCTTCTTGTCCATGCAGCATCAATTTCAGCCAAAATCTTATCGTGTTAATAATTAAACGGACGCATTTTACCGATCCATGGATTTATCGGATCCTTTACTTTCAAGTCTAAATATAAACAAAAAATCGTCTCAAAACAAAAAAAATCGATTTGCCGAAAGAAGTCATCAATCTTTTAAATGCACCAACTGTAGAACATATTAATAATGAACATTTTTTGGGAAGCGATGATAGCGACTCGGATTCGGATCACGTGATCCATTTTCTATGCATTTGGACGTAGACAATTTGGATTAATATAATAGTATAATTATATGTATATTAAATAGATACATAAGAAAAATTCAGCTTTATTAAGAAAAAGAAATAATCATGCCAAATCTACTCCTTAACTTTATATCCTAATATGGGCGGCGTGAGTGGTCGTTTTCCGATTTACTTGAAATTTCATGTACGTATTTTAAGTGTCAAATGCACAAATTCACAATGCACAAATGCAGCTCTCTAGCTTTATTATTTGACTTTATGCCAATAAAAAGGAGTCTGGCCCAGTGTGCATTGATGTGGTTTAGGCGTCTTAGTAGGCGTGGTTAAAATATTTTCGGCATATCGATATAAACATTTGCAAGTATAAAAAATATAATCCGATCCGAGTGAACTCCATATTGCGGAAACCAAATACAACTTTTACTGTAAGTAAAATAACCAGTATAAAAATCAAAAAATGAACTCGTTAAAAATACAAAAAGCAGTTTTATACCTTTAAAATATATTGCCGAGACAGAGCATCCGAAATATTTTACCAGCCTTGAAGATGAATTTAGTAGTTTCAAGCTCGCATTTTTGAATTTGGTGACGAAACCTCAATATAAACTTTGCAAAGGTCTCGCCATTCGTATGAGAAAGGCTTTTAAATAGATGCCTCTCAAAAGTTGAATTTTGTTTCGGCGAGAAAAAAATATAAAAACTTTATATACTTTATCAGATGAATTTTCTGGTATTAGTGCCCCAGGCAATGAAAATGCTATAGTCTGCAGTTGTGGCCTCGCACAATGCATTGCAATGTAGTAACTTGCTTCTTTTCCGAGAGGACGAACCGATCTCTTCGGCTTTCAAATATATTTCAAATGCTCGTAGCCATTTCTCCCATTCAACGCGCAGAAGTCTACTGTGCCTCGCACCAGTCCTTGACTGTCCATTGTCAGATAGTATTTATTGAATTTTGTTTTAAACAAAAACGCCTCTTACTCGAAGTACTGGCAGTGACTTTAAGTCCGTTCATTTTTGTGTTTCAACACACTGTCAACTTTTTTTTCGCAAAAGTTATGTGTACCAACACTGTCTGTGTTTAAAACTTTTTTTTATAATACTCTCTCTACCACTCACCAATCGCTCTCATTAACTAACACCTTGCTGCCTTGACGCTTGTCAACCTCCTCCCCATCCTTTTTACTCAAAATGAAGGAAGAAAAGAGAAGAGAAAAAAAACGGCACAAGCACAGGGAACGAACGAGAGTGGGAAGAAGAAGAACACGCAAAACTTTCACTTATTTGCACAAAATTACTATTGTTTTTCAAAATTACACACATTTATGTATGTACACTCACTTTTTCCTTTTATTAAATTACATACATATACACGTACATGTGATGCATATACTTTATTTTTTGTTGAATGTGTACATGCATGTACATATTTTAATATGCCTTTTAGTTTTGTATTTAATTTTTTTTTTGTTTAAATTTACCCCGTCGCCACTGTAATAACTCAACAGTTTTGTATAATATGAGATATCTTTTATTGAATACTCAAACACGTGGTTTCTAATACAACTTTTGTTCATATGCTTCCTTTGCCAACTCTCAAAAGACTACTGCTCTCAGGCTACTGTTCGCTCTCAGATTCTATCTCAGAAAGTGAGCGTTCAAATATAGCTACACATTAAATCGTCGTCTCAATCGTAAAAATAGATTATCAACATTTTTTTCAGCTGAATTTTTGGTGACACCAAAAACGATGTCGTCGTGCAATTAGAAAGCTTAATGTGGGGCGTTCGACACGCCCGGCTCACGTTCTGTAGCAAGACAGCCAGGGTACGGGGACAAGGCCGGGCGAGTGACCGGAGCGTCAGTGAAATCTGAGCAGGAGACCGGCCGGGGCAGAGCAAGAGACAGGAGGTTGCGGTTAGCTCTGCGGTTCTGAGCTAGCCGTACGTACTTCGTAACGAGTAGACCATAAAATCAGCTCGTTATAATATACTTTATTTGGTCCTAAACGCATCCGTCTACACCTTTTAGTCTAGGAGAAATGGATTCGCATAAATAGGAAGTAAAACATAATATGTTATGATCATTAGACCCATTTTCTAATTATTTATTAAATGTACACCTTTAATTTCCTCGTTAACTGTTTCTTTAACCGACTGACCGAGGGGCACGGACGAAGGCTCGATTCGCGTGAGATAGCACGATATAGGAAACAGTACAGAACCGAGAAAGTATAGAATCACAAATATGATCTATGTTTAGGCAATGAGCTTTTTCATTAACTTTGAGAAATGGTGAGGTAATTTAAAAACACGGTAAAGTTAATATTTCAGTTAATATTTCAGTTTTATTTCAATATATTTTGCCACACAGGGCTGTACGAACGGCGGCAGTGCCCGTAGTGAACCGATTAAGAGTTAAAGTGCATCACAGTACCGGTGTGATCGACACTTAATTTGTAACTGAACTTTTGTTTCACAAAATAAAGATTAAAACAGCTGTGCTCGCTCTCTATTGAGAGAGAATAACACAGAGCGATGTATAAGAGTGATAAATAAAATAACTCAAATTTATGATGAGCTGCTGCTGGCTGCGGGCTGCATAACCAAACAATCTAATTACATATTTGTACAATATTAGTTTTGATAGATTTAAAAGTGGTTGAGAATCACATCTGGGAATTCAGACGACGACGAAATTTTAACAGAGGTAGTGAAAAATGGCAGTTTTAAGCATATGAATTCTATGTCACGGAACACATCGCAAAAGTCCTACCCTGGCGTAAGGGTAGACCTAACCGCAATTAATACTCCACCTCACCGCCTGAAGGGACGATCATGCCTGTATATTGTGTACATATATGGGAAAAGTTCAAAGTAAAAAGTAAAGTTGGCTTTAACCATGTCTCGGTAAACGCAATGTTTGGTACGCACAGGAATGGCTATCAATTAGTTATCTTGAATTTTGAAAGACTAGATGTTAGTTTGGTAAGGAAGAATTCCGGCGAACCAGAAGGAAAATAAAAGATAGTTTATTTAAACCGGTTTGGATATCGGACACATGATTTAAGTATTCTGGGAATTCAGACGACGGCGTAATAGAAACAGCGGTACTGAAAAATGGCAGCTTTACGCATATAAATGCATGGATTAAATGTTATTTTATTGACTGCGACAGCGGACTGCGCCAGTTATCAAATGGAAATTTCTGCCAGTGAGGTTTTGGGTTTTCTCGATTGGTGTTTTTCCAATTAGTCCAGGTTGAATAAAAGATATTTGTTTGATTTTAATGGTTGGATTTAATATTTAAATGGTCAATGTTCATTGTACGTAGACGGCTGTACTAGAACTGAATCTTACATTTCTAACTTATACTCGACGAGATCCGTAGCTGTTGCCCAAAAATGCTGAGCTGGATCTTTGGCACATCCGCAACATGCCGTTTCTGTCGCAATCGTCGGGGCGTCGAACTAATGGTCAGGCAATCTGAGAATGTGCTGACCAGGACAAGACTGGAGTGGTCGGGGGTGGCTACGATGTGTTTACAAAGTAGGGTCTTTGGGGAAGGGGGTAGTAGCTATGGTAACTCGCGCGGCGATGTGCTTGCATCCGCTTTCCTATCTTGTACTCATACGAATAAATTTAACAGTTCTTTGTGTCTCTTAGTTCGCTCAATATATAATACGATTATAATCTGTTATTCATACGTTCGTTTACATACGCTTATAAATAGTAATATAGTGCCAAATTTCCACACCTCTCCTAAATGTTACAATTTTTACTTAATTTTTCAATATAACAATTTACATAATTTAATAGGCTAAATCATTAGAATTAAGCCTAATGGTTCAGTTTCGACAAATTCTTTGTTAACATATCGGCTATCATAACGTTAGTTGGTACATATTTTCAGCATCACCTTTTTGGATAGCTTCCCTAATGAAATGACCAATGGCAAACCTTCAGCTCGATAGCTTAATCTCTAATGTCTAATGTCACCGGAGTCCACGGGTGCCGCTGCTGGCCTCCAAGCCGTTTCGCAGCAGCATATTCTCGAAGTTATTTTAGACTTGACCTGCATAAGATCGACTCTGCTCTGGCACGCTATAAGAAGATCGTCTAAATAAATTAGTACAAGACACAAGTTGCCGTATATGTCCTGCTTGTGGAAATTTGATTCGAAGTGCTTTATCTAAGGTGGCGTTCCACTCTCGTCCTGCCTGTTTTAGTCTATATATCGCCTTATTCAGCTTCAGAACCTTTTCCTTGCACTCGATGAGTTTACTTTGAGTGACCACGCACCAAAAACGTAAAATATTTTAAGTTGTTCAATTTACAAAATTGGTTTTATATTCGCGCATTAACTAGTCCACAATTGTGGCATGTTCTGTGAATTGTGACCCTCTATTCAATTTTAGTGTTACCCAGGCGAAAAAATTTTCACTCAACAGCCGGTGGAGGTCCTTAAAAAGCGCGACTCGCTGCATAACGGGCATTCAAGTTCCACGCTGTGAAGCAATCGAAATCGTACCTTGGTGAGGCGCTAGGAAAAACTGTTAATGGGCAACTACCATAAAGAAGTTATCAGTGTAAGATGTGATCAGCAGCATGCCATTGTGGACTGCCTACGTGAAGTCTATCCAGAAAAATGCGTCAATTGTGATGGTAATCATACAGCTAGCTACAAGTGTTGTCTTGTCTACCAGCAGATAGTTTGTTGACGTAGATGTGATACATCCCATTGTAGCCCTCCTCTGCGATCAAATAGTGCGTCAGCTGCTCCAAGAGGCATTGGGCTTTCTTACGAGAGCGTTGCTGGTGGTTCTATCAAAACTCAGTAAGCACCGATGGACAAGTCACCTGCAACTGCACAAATATACTCCTCTAGGTAGAAGGAACCGAAAGCAGAACCAGCAAAGCCAATAAAGGAATCGCAACCAGTAGACGCACCAAACAATGCAGCATACAAACCCAAGGCCACAGCAACATCAAGGTGCCCAACTTCAGCAGCCAATTTTATCCCATCAACATCTAAATTTTTATGACGATCACCAATGGCAGGGACTAGAACAAATGTTCATGCGATGTAATGGAAAAATGTTGGCCTTTGCAACACAGCTTGACAAAATGTTCCAAATGATGATGTCCATGATGACTCTCATCACTGGCCTTCTATCTCAACACGCGCCAGGAACTGCGCAAGCAAGCAAACCTTCTCCTCATTCATTAAACTCAACTCAAGTAACATTGGACTCAAAATCGGCGTGTGGAACATCAATGGGCTGCCCAACAAGGCTCTGGGGCTGTTTGTTTAAAATCATCCCATTGATATTATGTTGGTCTGAGAAACACACTCCTGCACTCGTACATCGTACGAGTACATCGTACCATCGACTTTGGGGCTCTCGAAACTCTACAACCAGTGGTAGAATGCTGGCTGTCTGTATCTAGGGACTTGCCTTTGGAGGACCCACGCATTACCCGTTCATCCAACGTACGCCATCAGCAATCGACTTTCCAATCTTTTGAGGGATTCGATCTAAGCTTATCTCTTTCGCGGAAAGATTGCAACTAAGTTCTTACCACATACCCTTGGTAATTGAATAAGTACTGCAGCTTAAAAGATCTCCAGAAGGACGCATATTCTTCCACTGAGCTCTTTGATCGAATTATGCACATCGCTCTCGAGTCCTCAACCTGTGGGTAAGGTTCAATATACCCACCAGACCCACCTCATGCTCTTTTAAGACCTGAGGTTCTTTATCTCGTGAGGTTGAAAAGAGCCTTGCGTCGTAGGTTTTTGCAGATATATCCATGACTTTTGCTTACCAGCTGGAAGGCCGATTTCAGCCATTTGATCTTGCCAAGCGTGAGGACGTCGAAGCAACGCTGGTATTCCTAAATACTCCATGCCCTGATGTAGATTTCTCCTCGAGTAAAAATTTATTCGTGAATTAATGTAAAACATTATAATTTATAATATACAAACAAAATTATTCAGAAAATTTTTCTCAGCGTAGACTCCCAGCTCGGTAATTTTTCCGCCGATGTAGGGTAAGGTCAGATAGAGTTTATCAAGCATTTTTTATATATTTTTGATTTTCCATATGTTTACTTCTCCCAGTGTATTCTTGTCTTCTAACCTGGCTATTTTTGTGCGGGCGTGCTTAGCCTTACTTTGGGCTCCTTTTTTATTAATACATCATTCTAGTAATTAAATTAAATTCAAATCGCAGGGTCTCAATTTATTTGCGTCTGCGGTCCCGATGCGCTTGCTTCTCTAGGCTTCGGTCACTCGCTGGGAAGGTGTGCTCCACTAGACGGCCAGACTCGGTTCCTTTCTCTTTTTCTGCCCGCCTTCCCGTCAAGTAACTGATCACCTTGCCCCCGATATTCACTAACCTGTGACTGCCCCAGTCGAACTTTGTGGTCGTGGTGGTGGCGCTGCTGTGCGATGGATTTTTCCAGATTAAATTTCTGCCTCAAAAACACACGCAAAACTTAGACCGCGTACCGTATTGTAGCGAGGAAAACTCACTCTAATAATATAAAAAAAATGTAAAAATGTAAAAAAAATGTACACGACCGCAGGTTATAATTTTACAACAAAACAAACTTTTCTCGACTTGACTCCACGACGATGTGATTAGAAAAGAAATAGAACGGAAACTCATGTCGGGGTCTAGGCCATCAGCGGAAATCACAATCAGCTAAAAGTCACCTTATTTACGATAACCAATTATCCCAAACTTTCCGGGTGCAGCTGATAAAGAGTTGCATGAAGGACACCCCGCCAGATAGATAGCACAAGCGCATCACACACACCGAACTCGGAATAACGACTAGGAATCCTTGAACACGACGCAGGACCGCAAAACGACCGCACTCAGAGGACAAAGGAGGACAAGACCAGAAGAGCGGAATGACCTTGGGCTATGAAAGGGTGGAGGATTACCAGAGCAGAGCCACGTTGGCACCAACGACACGAGAAACAACAGAGGATACGATAGAGAACATCCGGACGCGCCGAAGGAGAACGACATAGGAGCGGCCCAGGACGACCCCGACTCACAGGAAACCTCTGATGTCCTCTGAGGTCTTCACCATGAAGACGAGTGGGAAAGGTCCTTTTTCCTCTTGCCCTTAAAAATAAGGAGGGGATGCGACGATCCTGGACTAAGCTGAAACCATTGTATTAGTATTAACTTAGACAAGAACCTACCCAAACGGGTTCCGACCTATCGATAATAATAGCCCACGTAACATCACTAGCTTGTCAACGGGGGTCTTTGGTCAGCTCTCTTTCGCTGCCACCAGCCTGCGAGTGCAGGCGTGCTTTTCTCTGCCCCGAATCGGAAACTTGACTACAACCCACGTGTTGCGCAGCGCTCCCACGACCGCGATCGGGTGCATCGTGCTAGACCAGACCGACACACCTCGACCAATCGTAGTAGCGCCCTCAGTCATCTCATACCCTCCAATAGAAATTCCTAAATACACGTTCCACGACTGAGATACAATCCCGGAAAGATAACTTTTTTACAACTGGCCCCCGAATAGGGATCTGATAAGTACCAGTAATATTACCACCTTCATAGAGAGTGTAAAGCCCCAGGGGAAATAACAAAACCATAGAAAACGGACGAAAATATGAGGGAAGGCTTAATCACCATCTTTTATTATTTTGTAGACAAGAACGTAGCCGATAAGGTGTCTCGGCGTACAGGCGGGGACAACTGTTAACCCTGCCGGCAAAAATGGGCTCGCACCAGTACCGTAACGGGGCTCGTACCATAATAGTCAGACCTTGGGATCCAAATCGAAATTGACGTAGAACTACTAGATAAGGTGTAAACCGCTACATCTGAGACTCTTTTTCTATATTATGAAGATGAGGTTCTAGCGACAGAATCTTATGATGAACTGCTTAATTTAATATCGGTTCTTCTGATACTTAAACTTCAAATACGTTTGTGGGGGTGTAGTTGTATGATCGACTCCTCCTCGTGGGTGCTCTTTTGGTGATTGGTTAATTGGATCTGTGGGCGCATTGTGCTTCAGGGCTAATATTCCCTGTAGTTAAGCGCTGCGGAAGACCCTCATGGTCGGTAGGGATAGTCTTCAGATTTTGGTATGAGTATTTAGGGAAAAGTTAGTTTACGAACTGGCGCGTACCTTGTTTTTTTCAATGTTTTGCTTATTTATTGAATCTTCTCTTTTACTTAAGAGACTAACAATAAGTTTTCAAATCTTATTCTAAACTAAAGCTAATCAAGCTAGTCAAGGGGAAACGGTCAGAATATTTCCAAAAGACAGTGACCCTTACATGACATTGGTATCCAGTTTCATTTTATAAAATGATTCGAGCTGTGTGGCCTAACAAATTTAACGCTGGGCTGGTTGGTCGTTCCGGTGCAGTCGGCTTTGGCTGCATACTCGAATAAGTTTTCCTGCAAGAGGATTTGGATGTGAGGCTAGTTATTCATTGTATTTTACTTTCTTCTCTGCTATTGTCTCAATGACAAGTTTTATTTGTAAGTCTCTGTGTATATTCTCGTTCCGAAGATACCATGGAGCTCCAGCAATGATTCTCAGAATCCTAGACTGTGCTCGCTGTATTATGTCTATGTTGCTTATCGATGCGTTGCCCCATAGCTCGGAGCCATAGGTCCATATGGGTTTTAAAACGGAGTTATATAAGAGGAATTCGTACTCCAAGCTTAGGGGAGAGCGAACGTTTATAAGCCAGTGTAGATCCCTTGCTTATAGTCTGAGGTGCGTCGTCTTGGCCTCTATGTGTTTCTGCCAGGTGAGCCGCTTGTCCAGATGAATACCTAAGTATGTTACGTTATCGGCTTGTGGGATGCGCGTGTTGGTCATTACCAAGGGCGGACAACTTTGTTTGTTTAGGGTAAATGTTACCTGTTTGCACTTTTCTTCATTCGTATGCGCCAATCTGCAAGCCAATGTTCTACACAAGTTAGATGGCGTGCTAGTTGCATCGTAGTTTTATTGGGCATCTGGATCGACTTAGTATTGCAGTGTCATCAGCGAATTTGGATATCGTTAGCTGGTAGTTTGTTGGGATGTACGCCGTGTGTATAGAATTGGGCCCAGAAAACTTCCTTGAGGCACTCCGGCTTCTATAGTACAATCGCTTGAAGTGCTTGAACTGCATCTAACCGCGAACACTCTTTTATATAGGTAAGACTTTAGAAGCTTATGTATGTTTTGAGGCAGCAGTTTGATTATTTTAAACATAAGTCCATGCAGCCATACTCTATCGAATGCTTGTCCAAAGTCTAAGAAGAGAGCTGTGCAATATTCACGGTGTTCAAAGGCAGTGCGAATTTCAATGGCTCCATGTTTTGCCCGAAAACCAAATTGGTAAGCTTATTGGCCTGTATGATTATGGCTGTGTTTTGTCTTTCCCAGGCTTAGGAATCATAATAATAATTGATTTCTTCTACTTTTGAGGGAAGTATCCAATTTTAGTAATTGCGTTGAAGAGCAAGCAGATTCGTAGAACTGCACACATTGGAAGCTCGGTGATCATTTTCGGGGTTATTAAGTCGTAGCCAGGCGATTTTCCAGTCTTTAGTTGCTCTTTAATGACTTTCGTTCTCTCGCTTGGCCGAAATTCTATAGGATCTTGTGGTGCCAGATGCAGATGCAGTTAAAGGCGGGAGAGTAAATGGATTTGGTTAAAATACTTTTTAAGATGATCAGCGAAGACTCTTGCTCTGTCCGTGTCACTGCCCGTGACAGACCAGTTTCCGGTAGAGTTACGGAGAGGTACAACCGTTTCTGTTGGTGCCTGTAGGTTCCTGTGGTCTTTCCACAACGAGTTCTTTGTGCCTGTGGGAGTGAAATTCTTGATGTACCTTAGTTGTGCGTTCGCTTCTTCTTTCTTAAGGGCTTTGGTAAGTCTGCGAAAAGCTGCTTTTAATTTATTCTTTGCGCCAGGTGATCTATGCTCCTGCCACTCCCTTCGATGTCGTATTTTTTTAAGCACAAGCAGTTCAATATCTCTACTTGTCTTGTTAAACTTTATACTGCATACATGGTTGTCTTGTGGAGTTGACGCTTTTGCTGCTGCGACAAGTATTTATTGTATATCACCAGCAAACTGATCAATGTCTTGCTCGGTTTCCAGGGGGCTAGAAAAGTCGGTATGGGAACAAACACATTTTTTGTACCTCGCCCAGTTGGTCCTATTGCTTGTAAGCCTACACGGTCGCTCGATGTGTTGTAACTGGTACAAAAGATGAAGGAGCACCGGACAGTGATCAGATGAGACTTCTGGAAGTGCCTCAGCTGTTTTCATTGATTGGGATATGCTTTTTGTGATGGCAAAGTCAATCAAATCTGGAAGCTTCGTGAGATCTACTGGCCAGTATGTAGGCGGTCCCCGAAACACAGAGTTAAGGGGTTCGCTATCCGAGATCCCCAGTACATGTGCTTGTCATTCCAATCGCCAGCTGCAACAAGCCTTTCACCAAACGAGTCAAATAGTGTTGTGAATTTTTCCTCAGAGATTGTGAAGCGAGGGGGGCAATAGACAGCAGCCAGAGTGAGAGCACCGTTATGGCATTGGAGGTTTATAGAGGTACATTGTAAGCAGTCTTCTTGCCAATTACCAAAAAAGTGGTGCTTAATTCGCAATCGTATTAGTATGTCAGTGCCTACATGGGCCTTGCCATCCGGGTGATTCGTAAAGTAAAATTTATATCCTGGTATTTGGAAGTTGTACTTTTCGGTAAGGTGAGTCTCTGAGAGTAGCATAACGTCAATGTTTCTGTCGGCTAAGAACTGAGCAAGTTCTAGAATAATCGCTTCAACGCCAATTGCATGTTCCAGGTACTTGGTCACTGATCGGTGACTAGACTCATCCGGAGTCTGCACTTTCGTTTCTTGTATATTGCCCTTAGTAAGAGGTATAACATGGAACTTGTTTTCTCCGATAATTGCAGCTAGTTTGTTAATATATTATATATATATATATATATATATATATATATATATATAGTATATATTATTGGTGGCGGCTTTATCTTCTTCTGCCCCTGCTCCTGCACTTCGCAGTCATCCAATAGTGCACACCTATTTAATCTTGAATCATTGGAGGTGTTGGCGCGATTTATTTTCGGCTGATTACCATCCTGCTTGTGTTGTGGGCTTAGCTCTTGCTTTATTTGGATGTATCGATCCAGCCCTGTTTGACAAAGTTTTTTGATTTTTTTTTGGCTCTTGTCCGCTTCCGCTTTCAAGAGTCGGTGTAAGTGCTCTTGCTTTCGTTGTTAGTACAGCGTAATTGTACACCGCTGTCGGTATTGAGTATAGAGTTAATGTTGGTGCTATTGCAGTTGTTGTTGCAGTTGTTGTTGTTATAGGTGCAGTTGCAGTAGATATCGTGATTGCTGTACTGGTAGCTAAAGAACTTGACACCGTTTGGAATAGGGAGAGCTTGAGAGATACGCTCTCAGTGCGTTAGGGTTCATTTCGTGCAGTCGTAAACATTGGTGAGCAAGACCGCGATCGCTTGCATTCTGCAGGTGCTAGGTCATTGACCGGGTGGATGATTTGGCACTCGCGGGCGTCAGACACGATGGTGAAGTTTGCATTGTTCCGGTGCAAAGAGAGTCGTCGCACGTCTTGCTCTTTTTGCCGCTGAGCGCGAAATTCGCGTTGGCTCATTCTTGAACGATCGATTTGTTCGTTGTCTATTTGTTTTTTAGTTTTATTTTATTATTCCACACACAGAAAATTTTATAGTATAGCAGTTTAACATTGCCATTAGCGTCTCTTTCGCTTTCGATTTATTTATTTATATTATGTTATTAACTATTTGCTTCACTAAATCAAGAGATTTTGTACGGAGCTCGATGAAAACACGTCTCAAGTTGACGGGAGCCAACTCCCAACCTGCGTACCTTGTTGTCCTCGCAAATTTTTCGGAACGCGGTTGCTGGCTGTTGATTTAAGCTAGGACGTAGCGCTGGTAATATGGCGGAGACATAGTACTCCGGTCACGCTAAAGGATTGTGGACGATAACGTGTTATCGAGACCGTAGAGTTACCTTGATCAGCTAGAGTGACTATCTATGGGTTATCCCCAGCTAATACGAATAAGTTGCTGTATTTAGTGTGGCCAGCAGTGAAGCGTTTAATTCCATATTATCGGATTGCGGGCATGAACTATATTTAAACTATGTTTGTCATTGAGTCTTTCTGATTGTTCTCAGTTGAATGTCGTATTTCTAGAGTCCTACAGTCCAGTATGGCCTGAATGGCGGAATAATGTGTTGTTTAACCGAAAAGCGTCGGACAACACAAACACAACAGAACCAAAATCGGTAATGTGATGTGATCCTGCTGCCTCTCAAAGTTTTATGAATAAACAAGTGATCCGTAAAAAGATCGTGCTCATCAATATCTGTTCATCTAACGAAAATAATTTTTGGGAAATTTGGAATTCAACGCTTTTTCTGCATCGTATATATTTTAAAAGTTTCTAAGAAAAACAAGTTTACTTTTGGAAGGTTAGAACACTAAGTTTTTAGGACCAAAAGGTTAGGTAAAATGTCTATATAACAAAAAACCTAGTACTTCTGTGGCACTTTGTTGACCGAATCCTTTTTAAAAATCCATCAATTTCACCGATGGCACACCAAATAATATCCAATAGCTGTGAATTTTAATGACTTCTAGGAGCTTTTAAAGATATAGCTAAATGCATAGTTTACGTACACTTCAACAATAACTGGAAAAGCAGCATCCCGTAACTCCTCTCTCCAGCTGGGTGGAAGTAGTAATTGAACTTGAGCTCGACCTCCATGCGGTAATGGCACTTCGAAAGATCGCTGGGTCGGTAAAGCTAGCTTCTGTAGCCTTTCTGTATAAAATGGCCTTGTATCATACAAAATTTTGACTAAACTATGAGTGGTCTGCATATGTACTCCAGATACAGGTAGTCCTGGACCTTGGCATTCCAAAATGTAAAACTCAATTCCATAGTTAGTGGCAACACCCAATGATGGTGTTATAAAGGCTTCAAAATGTGTGCAGTTTGTATAATAGTATCGACTACTCCAAAGATCATCACCCAAATCACATGTTATGCACTGTGGTTCAACTCTGTTAATAAAAATAAATAAATATATATTTGAGCACATGATCCACAAATTTTTTACTTTCTTATATCATCATGTATTGGATCTTGAACTGAATACAAGTGCCGCTGTCCAGGCTTTTTATCTTGCGTAGCCATAAAATATACTTTGTGGTTTATTGTATCCCAACACAAAATTTTGGTCACCTGAAACAGACGTTAAATAATTTTATTATTATCATAGCGGAATAGTCAAAGAGATTTCCGTTAAACTGACCAAAATTTGAAAATAATAAAATATATTTATTAAACAAGAGAGAACTCCAGAGGCGAGTTCCTCGGTTCTTAGATACCCCTTACACAGCTGACAATATTCTTTTTGGCATATCAATGGAAAATTGGCAGAAAATTATTAATACCTAAAATTATGAAGAATAAAACATTCAAAGTTCATGGAACTCTAAAAACGCCTTATTTATGGTTTTTCCGTGAAAACTGTATCAAAGGTTTTCAGTAATGTGCCTGTCGTTTGGCGTTTTAAAAACAGATATATACGTGCTGCGCAGCACAACAGAATTACTAAAATTTGTATATAATAAAGTTTAATAGGCGAAATTCATTCATCAACATCTCGCCCCCATCCTTCGTACATGGATTGTAAATGCTGCCAATATTCCAAGCGATTAATTAGCATTTGCCAAATGTCTATGTCATAGATCTCCTTCTAGAACGATAGTTAATGGTCGACGGCTGGAGACAGGTATGTTGTCAGTGCATGTGCATGTGCTCAAAGCTTAAAGTCGTCTTTCCTACGACACGACGAAGATGCAGTTTGTCTGAGCATACTCTGATTCTCATTTTCCTCCCCCATGTGGTGAATGTGGTTAAGGTGTAGGTTTTAACCTATTTTTAAGTCCGTTGTTAGGCAAGGACTGTGCAACGGTGTGTTTATGGTGCTGCGACTGGAAAAGGTCAAGCATTTCATCTAAAACGCGTTTCGCACCCACAAAATTTGGAAGCATTTCCCTCGATGTGCCATAAAATCACGAAGACATCCTAGACATCCAAGACATCTGTGCTGAAATCACATGTATACCTGATGTGACAAGGCAGGCAAACAGGCAATTGTTTCCCTTTGATTTACGGTGGTTGCACCTTCTTCTTTCCTTTCATGTAATAGGAGAAAATTTAAGAAGTTGGAAACGGCTTCGAGGCTACTTGTTGGCCAATAATAAGTTGCGCTCCTCATCAAAGTAACCCTGTGCCTGTCGAAGACAAATAATTCGAGCGCTATGACTTTCATCAAAGTTCAAAGCGTAAGACGTACTCTTGAATATGATTTTCTGAAAGGGAAGAACAGAACCTTGAGAATTTCAACTTAACATAAAACCTTTCCGGCCCGCCCAGCCACGATGGGCCCGTCCACCAAAGGTCAAAATTGAGCATGCCAGATGCGAGCATGCCCCGTGACACGCAGTTGGCAGGATTTTCCTTGGTGTTGACATGATACCATGCTTTGGTGAATCTTAAAATTCACCACTTTTGGCGACAGCTTGGAAAGCGGGTCAAAGAAGCGTGCCACGTCAGAAAGCACCTGCTGTTTTGTGCTATTGTCATTTGATGTAGGGAAAATTCATTAGGATAAAGTGTCATCTTCTGGATACCAATGAATGCAAAGAATCTTTGATGACGAAGCATTACCCTTGCCTTGGCCGGCCTCATAGGCTTTGTCAATTTCCGTGAGTACGCCATCTACATAAAACTCCTCCTTGAATAAGTTTGCAGCTGTAGGAAACTCGTGTTTATGGTCGTCAGCTAGCTGATCAAGTACCCTTACTGCTAAGAAAGGTGCGCTAGATGTTTATGCATGTGTATATCTTCCCTCCATATGATACGCTGATAGTCGCAATGATAGTCAGCCACTCGGATTTGTAGATACATTTTTAAGAATATCTACAGAAAACACAAACTTGTACATTCTGAAACGTATACAAATAGTAAACATAGAGCTTTAATTTGTGTCCTTAAACGAACCGTCAAAGACTTCCCTAAGTTTTTGAGTTGGGCTTCCGGTCAATTTTTTCGGGCGATAGCTTTCGCATGTGGCCAAGATTCAAATATTCAAATATTCAAGATTCAAATATAACATACTGTGCATGTAGATCTACGCCCACTCTAACCCCGAACGGGCCAAAACTGCCGCGCCCCCACTTTTGAAAAATGTTTTGATATTTGATATCGATTTGAAAAAAACTTTTTGCCACGCCAACTTTTAAGGCCACAAACCGCCCAAAACTGCCGATAAAGGACGAAAAGAGTTGGGTCAAATGCTCTGCATAGTGGGACTCCAGCTTCGATAGAGTTGGACAGGTACGATGAAAGAAATCTAACAGTGAACTCAGGCAAGTGTGTTTTAATTTTGGACATGAGACACGGTTGAGCTAGACGCGGTCAAGTGCTTTAGATATATCGAGGAATATGGAGCTGAAATATTCTCTATGATCGAAGGCTGTGCGAATTTATCATATTAATCTGTTAGCTAGCTTGAAAGTTCAATGTTTTTTTTTGAAGCCGAATTGATGGGCTGAGAGAATGTTGTGAGCTTCCACGCTTTATACCATGAGCGAAATAGAAATCAGTTTTCAAATAATTTAGACAGGCATGATAATAAGCTTATTGGTCCCATTCCTGGGCTTCGGTATAATAATAGATTTTTTCCATTGGGAGTAGGGTGGTAGCTGAGACTTACGATTTCATGGGAAAGTTGGCAGATGACTTCAACAGCGCAGTACAGAATTTCCATTATCAATTTTGTAGCTATTAAGTCACTACCTGGTTGTGTTTTAGCTACCTGACTTCTGTGATATCGTACAGCCGATATGATGTTGACCTTTGGTTGAGTTTCGTAGTAAATTTGCTGAAGGGCATAGACATTTGAAGCAGGGTTTGGCTGGAAGACGATGAGATGCAAGGCAAATGTTTCGGTTCTGTCTTTAACGCTGCGGGACCAGCATCCTGAAGAATTTCGTGTCGGGGTGATGGTTTTAATCGGAGAGCTTAGATTTGGGTGAGGGATGATTTGTACTAGATGACGACAGTTTTTCCATATATTTCAGTTGTGCATATGTGCATGTTTCAGAGCGGTTGGCTTCAGTAAGGCGTTCCTTTGATAATGGCGATATGCTGGTTTGCCTCTTTTTTAGAACCAGCAGTTGAATTTGCAGGTTGGTTTCCGCTCTTTAATTTCGACATCCTTCCGTTTTATTGTTGAAATCCTGGCTGCTGTGACGAGCAACTCTTCTATAGCGGAGGTTGAGCAGTAGAGGTCCGCTTCGATATTAAGCAGGGGACTAAGCTCAATGTGGGTGTGAGTTTCATTTCTGTATTTTATTCAGTTGGGGTTATGTGATTTCAATATGTAGGAGTGATCTGTAATTTCTGGACTTTGAAGATGGATTATCAACAGTGGCGTGGGGGATGATGAGAGATCCGGTAGGGACTCGGCTGTAAACAGATCGAGTGGGATGTTTATTGTCACCGCGAAATCAATTCGATCTGGGATCGTTCTGGGTCTGCTGGCCCATATGTGGGGCAACAGGCAGAAACAGTCTTTTATTGCTCACTTTTATATGTGATTTGCAGTCACGAGGCGTGTGTTTGGCGTGTGTTATAGAAATCCATGAATTGACCTTCAGAGATAGTGGAGCGAGGTGTGCAGTTACCGTTTCCTTACTGTAATATAGTGGAATTAGCTTGAAAATAACTTATTGCAAACCTTTGGCGAAAGTTCTGTTTGACTAATTAATATGCCGGTTCCTCCACGGGTTTTGCCGTCCGGGTGATTTGTGCGGTAGAAGGCATAAACCCTTATGTGGTAGTTATATCCCGCTGTGTATCTCCATTTAGGAATATTTTAAGCTTATGCCGTGAAATGCCGCTGGCATTCCACGTGGATATACATAGGTTAGACATTTATTATTTGGACTGTTGTTCTACAAGCAACCATAATATGGTGTATGTATGTGGTCAGGTTCGATTCCTTTTAGTACACCTTGCAGTCCCTTGCTGATTCTTAGTTGATAGGTTCGAAAGTGTTCTTCGGATTTCGTTTGAACTTTGGTTTCGTGGATGTTTCCTTTAATAAGGGAAACAACATGGATATTTTCGTCCTCGACCAGCGCAAGAATTTTGTAGTCCAGGTCGTTTGAGCTTTTTTCTTCTATATTAATAGGTGGAGGCTTTGATTTTTTTGGGTCTCGTGCCCAAGCTTTGCTTAGTTGCTTATATACATATAGTTTTCTCTAGTTCAATCCACTTTTATTAATAGATTATAAATATACTAATATATATCGCGGAGCTCAGACAAAAGCACGAAATAATAGGAACAAGATGAACTTCTGTATGGCGATATGTTTTGATAGTCGGTATCATGACTCAGTAATAAACCAAATTTATAGAAGTTATCCCTCCTTCTTCGACGAAAAGGTAGAAAATCAAATTAAAGAAAGTATAAACTAGGCAATATCAAAAAACCCAAATCCTATTATTGCTGTCCAATTTTAGTGGTATGTAATTGTACCCAAAATACATGGGCATACCCATATTTCAAATGGGTTTTTATTAATGAGTACTCAACGAAATAACTATCAATGATAATTTTCCGATTTCATAAAAAAAAAACCAAAATTGTACAACATTAGATCTGGCATTAGAACTATTGAAGTAACTGCATTCTCCGCTAGAAAGGGTCATTATGACTATCCTAGATACCCCGTTGGTCTAAAAAACTCACCCGTTACATTTAAGCAATGGTATATTTTCAACATCTTTACAAGAGTACATTGAATCTCTTAAGCTTGTATTCTAACGTCTTCGTAAATGAAGTCATAAATTGATGTTCTGCAATGTGAATTTATGAAACGGGAAACATAATATACTACTAAATCAAAATAATATTCAAGATTTCAAAATTCTAAGCTCTTGAAAACAAATTAATCATAATTCGGGCTTTGTGGATTTCATCGTAAATATAATCAGTAAACTACAGTATGATCCAGATCGTTACAAAAATGTAGATAGATAATTTAATGAATATTGAAAAAGCCATATTGATAAAGCTGAACCATGACATTTTAAACACAACTAGTCAATCTCTGCAAACCTGATCTGCTTAATAAAAAAATAAATGTAAAGTCCAGACTTTACACAAAATTTAGAATACCGGTTCTCCTTTCTAATATATAATGCTTAGTCTTACAAAAGAAATTTAAACCGTTGAATATTCCAGTTTGCACAGGATCGGAATCAGTTTTATAATTTCGTTCAAACTAAACGCAAAATATTTACTTACACTTCCTCGCCGATCTTGGCATTAGCCAATCTATTAGCCAAGTTCTTTTAAATAAAGTATTATACGTTGCCTCATTTGGAAAAACCAAACTCTTAGGCTGACATTTCTGACTCTTATTCTAGAGTTGATTACGATGCATCGTCACCATCGCGATGCACAAAACAACCATTGACAGCAGCTCACCAAATTTTAGATAGGTATTTCACAGGGACTAAAAAATACCTAAGTATTTGATATTTTATGAAACATGAAAACCCATTCAATAACATTCCCGATATTGCATTCAGATATGGCCCTTAGTCAAGTGAATAAATTCGTCACAAAAACAGTGATAAATGAACATGATATGAAGAGCTAGCCATAAGCAGATGAAAAAGAAGATGAATTACACAATTATAAAATAATAAAATATTAAATACAAAATACGATGATATAATAAGACTCGTAAAAGATAAAAGAAAGGAATTTGCTTAAATCATTTTTAGGTAATCATTATTCATTCTTAAATATATCAAAAGTTAAGAAACCAGCTCACCTTTCACAAGAGTAGGAATATTTTATCCCAGAATATCAAAACATGAAGAGAAGGAGAACAAAAACGATAATCTATTTTCTTAAATGAAACGACGATTAATATATGCTGCGAGTTTTAATGAATTAATTTTTATACCCCCGTCACTCGTAGAGTAAAAGGGTATATTAGATTCTTTGAAAAGGCAGAAAGAAGCGTTTCCGACCATATAAATCATATATAATCTTGATCAGGATCAATAGCCGAGTCGTCTGTCTGTCTCGACCTCAAGTGCAAGTTTTTTCACCCATGTTGCCACGCCTACTTTAACGTCCACTAACCGCACAAAACTGCCACGCCCACACTCTTGAAAAATGTTTTAATATTTTTTTATATTTATATAAGTCTTGTAAATTTCTATCGATTTGCGAATACGCTTTTAGCCACTCCCACTCTATGGCCATAAAACCGCCAAAACTGATACACCCACTCGACTATAGCACTCTCTTTTGTTTTTTAATTAATTAATGGATTACGTTAGAAGCTGGCTTGTATCAGATTTATTTTAAATTAACAGACGTTTTAGTTTAAGCGTAATAAACGTTGGCCCGAATGACCGTTGAACAGAACGGGTACCGTCGCCACCGATCGAAATCTTATTCTCTAGTGAACATACTTCTTATTAAATAATACCAACAACATTATTCGGAACATATCGATACGGAACATACATACATCGCTTGGGACTTATCGACATGTTTTAACAGAAGTAGTATTTTTCGTCTTTCACTTCGTGGTATACGAACCATTACCACATAACTCAGATATTCCTTGTAATTAACCACTAGACTTGGTAACAAGATGATAATGTGGCAGCAGTTTTCGCCTACGAATATTACAAGCCATATTTGGGTAGTACAAGAACATACCAGGCTGTAGGAATCATCATCATCAGCTAGAATAAACTGCGCATATGCGAAAAAAACTCCAATCGAGGTAACCTAGCAGCAAATGGTCACTATGCGTCACGGAGAACTCGCCTAATGACCTTTTATAATGAGATCGAGAAAAAGATAACCCTCCCTTATTAGTAAGACATTGTTCGCTAACATATACTGTCTGCTTTAAACTGTTTTGTGTCCGGTTTAAAAATATCGGTCCGACATGTAGTCCTCTCAGCCGCTGTGACTTGCTATCCGCATTGGCTGTGACTCAACGGGCAACATATGTAAGAAATTAATGACTGCTGTCCCTAACGTAAGCCAAGATTTAAACGTTGGATTTGATTTTATAAGAGATTTGTACAGCTTGGGCAGTGTTTCGCGCGGCTGAGAACACAACATTTAAAGCAGTGTTTCTGGTTAATTATTTGCCGATATTTAAGGTATATTATTATTAATAAAAATTTTTTTAATTAATATTCTTGGTTTATTGTAATTTATTTAACAGCGAAATGGTTAAATCAGAGCGAGATCTCTGAGATCTCAAAATGTCTAAGAGACAAACTCTCCGAAAACTCTGTATAAATTCGTGGTGAAGTTAATAGTCCGGTATTGGTTACTCGGCTAAACTTCTTTTCAGATTCACCAGAAATTAGGAACACCTAATTTGAAATCAATTGTGATGACCCCCATGACCCCTAAAGCTCGTTTAGTTTTGACTGTTGAGCCAATAAGATTTTGTGTTAGCTATTTTCGAGAAATGAAGTGATTTCAAGAAATGTAGCAATTTCGAATGGGAGTGATAATGAGCAACTTAACTGCAGAGCGAGCCGTAGAAAGCTAAGCCAAAGGTGAGAGAGAGCGCGTGAGGGGCGAGCTTATATGTCTTCAAATTTGGCATGTTTACAAATTTTGGAATTGCTGTCGGGTGAGCGACCTATGGGTAGCGTGGCCTCCATAGAATCCTTAAAAGGTAGCAGACCCCGCTTATTCTCTGCTCCCTTCGCGGATTCTGCTACGATCCTTCGACACGATGATTGAGTTACGATCATTACAATTCAACGAAATACCTAGCAGAATATTTTCTCAAGGAGGTGTGTTCACACTATACACTTGTGGGTACACTTATTGAGTTCAATTCGGGTGTTTGAATCTAACTGACTCGCTGCTGCGAGGGCTTCGCCTTTTATTCATTCTTACATAGGATTCTTACATAGGTTTTCTTCTTAAATATTAACATAAATATAATTATGTAGCTAATTCGATTTTAATTTTTATTTTATTTCATCCCATTGCTATGAAAAAACTCAAAATATGTAAATTCTTTTCTTGGATCAGAATTGATTTCGTCCCGAAAATAGTGTTCTTGCACAAGTACGCACACATAATCACGTTCTCGTCTATTGTTTTTTCTCACACAAAGTGCAAAACCAATGTATGGCTGTTACGCATCTTGTTATTCTAGTGTCATTGGTTCTACGGCATGATGTGAGCCAGAGGCAAAAGTTTCTCCAAGCTGTGATATTTCTTGTGGTGAAGGAAAGGTCCAGTTTCTCATGCGAAGGAAGGAGAGTGTTGTGATTAAGGTGCACAGACTGAGTGTTTTTGCTTTGTTAAGCCGATTAGCTGCGATAAGGTTATCTAGGATCTGACTATTATATCTCGAATTGCAGAGGGCACATATCGAAGGGTTGGGACTATTGGCAAGAAAAGCGGACCTACACAAATCAGTTCCAACATCACATGAGGAACGGACTCGTCAAACGATAAGGAATCTTCTAAACATTCCTTTGAAAATGTAAACCTGTTTGCATCACCGATAACGTGTCTAGAATTTTGAGCAGCTATGGTAACAGCACCAAAAACATCAACTACAGCAGCGATTTAAAATTCGGATTTAGCGGGAATATGAGCGCAAAAAATTATTATTATTATATAGTAATATATATATATTCGAACTACTTTGTGACCGGTTTAAAAATATCAATCCGACATATTGTCGCATTGGCAGAGTTTTGCAATGAACGAGTGTGGTTCATTGCAAGCTTTATTAAAAACTTGAAACTTAAATCTTACAATTCAGAAAATACACACCAAGTTTATAATCACAACAAACCAACACAATAATGTACAGGGCACTAGTAATCAAGTTGGGGTTCTCAATTTTCTAAATAATAAGCAAACAAGGCAAACGAGTCAATCAATCCTGCTTAAAACCTAGTCCTTGAACCAATAGACGTCGATGCTACATCACCCTTTAAATTCAGGAGCGAACAGACAACTCGTAGGCGTAAACGTTTGAGCCATACGACCCAGGGGAAGTCAAATGACCAAGAGTTTAGAAAAAGGGAATACTCTGAAGCAGCGACAATCAAGGCAGATAATCCGTCCGATTCGGAATGTTATCGTTCATAACTCGTAAAATAGCGGAGCGGGAAACTTGTCTAATGTTAGAAATTAAAAATTATATAAAACCTCTAAAAGAATTCAAACTCCTCAAACCAGTGGAACCACCATTATAAGTCACAATAATCCATGGTCCTACAAAAATAGAACTTCAGTATCTGATCCATTTATTCTGTGTTAATTCATAACTGTGTTGTTGTGCTATAAGTGCTGAAAAAGTCAGTGCAAAAATCTGACAAATCTAAAAATCTAACACAGCTTACAGCAAAGTTTTTATTCGAAATGCAAAAACTTTATTTACATTGATTGAAGATTTGATAAAAATTATTAAAATCAGATCAAAAGGCCTTGCGGAGCCAAATGAGACTTCCCTCTTAATAAAAAAAAACGGTCCGCATAACAGAGAGCCCGTTTATTTAAAAATTTACCCATATATTATGGGTTTCGCCGATTTTGTCAATACTGAGGTTAAACAATTTCTAGCTGGCTTAATAATAAGGCCTTCAAGTCCCCTTACAATAGCCAACTCGGATCGCAGTTTGGTTTAGCTGATTTTCTTATAGAACACACGACGTAATCATTTTCTCTGAGAGTCACGTTAATGATATAAACACGGTTCTAAAAACACTGTGCGATGCGTGAGAGCGCCTGTAAAAAAAATTGTTAGGAAAAAGTAGAGTATTTGAAATTCATAGTGTCTCGAGTGGGAATAAAAACATGACCTGAAAAGGTGGCTCAACCATTTGACTTCAGCACTGAGGTTTCTGGAAGCGGTCTATCACGTTAGGCGGCACCGAGATGGCAACAAACAGTATGGGCACTTCAAAATCTCCGAAATTAAATTTCGCATTCCCATTTTCACTTTTTAAGTAACTGGTCCGGAAAATCAACTTGTTAGAATGATCTAATCATTCACATTTGCTGAGTTATAATTTCCAACTGAATTTATTGTGTATAAGCCCTAGCTTAAATAGCTAACATGAGAATCGTAAAACTACTTATCTACGGACCCACTCGTCGACGAGCAATCTAGTGACCCAAGTGTGAGAGTTCTATAAATAGCGCATATCTCTAAAATATCAGCTTAAGGCGCTACACATCAAGAAAACCCCTGGTTACGATAGCATCGACAACCGTGCTGCGAAGTCTCTGCCACGCAAAGGAGTCCTAGCCTTAGTAAAAATTTTTAATGCCATGCTAAGGCTAGGGCACTTTCCAAGGCAATGGAAGCGAGCACGTATCATCATGATACCTAAAGCCGGAAAGCCGCCAACGCAGATCGATGCATATCGCCCAATCAGCCTGCTATCAACATTCTCAAAGATTTTTGAGAGAATACTCTTAGCCCGCCTGATGGAACTGCCGCAAGTAGTGAACCACATACCTCCACACCAATTTGGTTTCAGGAAGTCCCACGGCTGCCCTGAACAAATACATCGACTGGTAAACCAGGTGACGGATGGCTTCGAGCACAAACTCTACACGGTCGGCGTCTTTCTAGACGTGAAGCAAGCGTTTACAAGGTGTGGCATGAGGGCCTTCTATACAAGATGAAAGCTCTCCTTCCTGCTCCCTACTATGCCATCCTGAGATCGTTCATCTCTGATCGGACGTTCGACTTTGCAGTGCGTGATGCTCGATCCAGCCTGGAAGAGATTCACGCAGGAGTTCCACAGGGAAGTGTTCTTGGGCCCTTCCTATACACCCTGTACACTGCTGACATGCCATCTCCCGCAAACAACGCCGAAGTCCCCCTGGCTCAGCTGCTCCTGGCCACTTACGCCGATGACACTGCCATGCTGGCGTCTAATCCTTCACTGCAAACTGCCTCCAACGCAGTCCAGGAATGGCTGCACGCAATCGAAAAATGGACTGCCAAATGGAATGTGGCCATTAACTCCTCAAAGTCAGCCTGTGTAACTTTTTCCCTGCGACCCGGAACCTGCACAGATCTGACCTTCGATGGAAGCCCTATCACCAATGCTAGATCGCACTGCTACCTAGGAGTTCATCTAGATCGGAGACTGACCTGGAGGGCCCACATCACGTCGGTCAAATCTAAGTCACTGGCGAAGCTAAAAAAGCTCGACTGGCTCTTCCACTCCAGCAAACTTCAAATGAGCTCTAAGGCTCTTTTAATCAAAGCCATTCTCGCTCCAACGTGGAGTTATGCCATCCAGGTGTGGGGAACTGCCGCCAAATCCCAGCTTAATAGGCTCCGTGTGGTCCAGTCGAGAGCTGCACGTCACGCATCTGGGCTCCCCTGGTACGTGACAAACATGGTCATCGAAAGAGATATGAAAATTACCCTTCTTGGGGATCAGATTAATTTCCACAGCAGCCGTTATGCCGACAGGCTTATGGCCCAGCCGAACCGACTAGCAACTATCCTAGCTGATCCCATCTCCCTCCGAAGACTGAAGAGGGTACACCCCAGCGATCTCCTTACCCGGAGGATAATATAACATATTACATTTTAAGTAATTGATAACTAGACTAGATTTTTCTTTCTTTTGTACTTTATAATTAAGATACCACTTGGTCTCATTTATCTTTATCACACATTAGGTTATGTTCAGAGGAATTACTGAACGATTCCTTTTGAAACCTTAATAAATAGAATTAAATTTGATTTAAAAAAAAAAAAAAAAAAAAAAAAAATATGCTGCAACCGCTCACTGGGTGATTTCAAGTGTACGCATAATTTGGTGTTACAAATTACAGTTGTTATTTTTAAATCTACGGTGTAAGGCAAACAACATTATCTTGTATATGTCGCAGCGTTGGCATTTTCTTGCGCCTGATCTTCCATATTGGCAAATAAACTTTTCAAGTGAAGCGAATTCCAACCGGCGTGCGCGATCGTCTGTATGCAACTGATCGTATTTTCTACGCATCGATCTATCCTTTACACACCCTAGCTGGACTACACTTGGCGACAGCGAGACAACGCCGTCGCCTCACTCGTAACGGTACTTTGGCGCCAGTCATATTCTACGTTGTAGTCAAATTCTAAGAATGTCCTCACAATATACCAAACTCATTGAGCAGCTGCGTCTTGCAAGCACAGTGGTCAAACCATGCTAATAATATGACAGACACGTACAGTGGTTAAAATACATTCGTAATGCGACATATACAATGCCATGTTCATGTGTGAACAGAACTATAGCATTCTCTCTTGTTTATACTTTATTCAAAGTGACTTTTGTTACTCTCTATATTTTATATTTCAATTTTTTTTACATTTACATTTCTTTTTGGAAACTTTCTACTCCCGTTAGTCTTTTTGACAACTGCCTCCTGGATCATAAAACTGAACGACAGTAAGGGACGGAGGCTTCACTTTATGGGACGATTACCGTTACATGAAACATACAACGAACGTTATGTCGTACGAGACTTATGTATTCGAGACGAAACACACCATAGACGATCTGTTGGACACACTAAAAGTTTAGACAGGGGCAACTAATTTATTTAGTAAATGGACCAATTGAAATAAACAACAAAATGCAATTACAATTAAACGAACTGACCTCATCGAATAACTCTATTTTAAAATCATTTATATAAAACAATTTGGAAAAAAAACCGTATTCTACTTCAGGAACTTGGAATCTTAATACTCGAATTCACTCTGTCCAAATGATAAGTCAATATGATTGAAAGAAAACATCTGTGAGGAGTCTTAAAACTCCCCACAAATCCGTGTGCAGGAGAGCTGGAAGACGGCTGGAATGCGAGACGGACTAGGGCTACCGTGCCTACTAACATATGTGAATAATGAATAATAGAACTAAGAAAGAAAATAATGAAGCACAAATATAAAATAAAAAAGTCGTAAACGGAAACAATTCCAATTTAAATATTTGGGCGCGCGCGCCGGGTATGAGGCATTCCGCAACGACAGCGATCGGATGAGGTCACCTGTTCAGTTGCACACATATACTAGTCAGCAAGAAAGTCATCTTTTTGATCAGTGGATAAGGTTCTGGTAATATATCGACTCGGACCCCCGAGTCGTTTCTTTCTTCCTTGTGGTGGACCTTAAACGGGTTCCCAAGTGATCTCTCTTTTGCGTGTGACGGACCTTTAACGGTTTCTCAAGTGAGCTCTCTCTCTTTTCGACTAATGTGTATCTGAAAAAAAAAACAAGCCAACAGAATACGCGAACGAGTTCGGATTGAACACTTCAGGAATAAGTGAGAAACGACGATTGTTAGCTGCGTTTCCAAATAGATCACACAGAGGCAGTGAAGCGGCGGATCGCGGAATTTGCAATAAGACTAAGTACATGAGCCCTGCAGCAAAAACAGCATAACAGGTACAGAACGACAGATCACCGAGATGGAAGGAGAAAAAGAAAGGAATGCCGACAAAAGAATGTGCATAGATTATCGGTTATTGCACGTCGAAATAGATACAGGTAGATCGTAAGAAGAAGTAGCAAGTAATGCCCGAAGTTAACATGTCCGAGGTTGCAAAATAATCCGAGCTGCATTAGTGGGTATAGGTGCCGGAAAGCATCCATCCTAGCACAGTGCCTTGTGCCACCAGTCGCCCGTTCTTGCTTGGCAAGATACCTGGTTGCATCAGGGTCGGGTTTCACATCCGCACCCAGCACAATGGATATCCCAGAGGGCCGGTAGAAATTTGGGTCCGCCAAGAGACAGGCAGCTCTCGGGCAGGAGTCCGCATTCACAGTTGCCCCATCTCAATCCGTGGCGTCTCCGTATGAATCGGAATGAGAGTGGCCTTTCGTACCCCTCATCGCCAACTCCCAGAATAGGAAGGTCCATGGCATCGGCTAATACTCCGACAATGCGCCTTCGGGTAGACCACGCATGTGGCCCGACAATCGAAGCGTTTAGCCCCGATGGCGAACCGTAGATAAGCAGTGGGCCGAGAGTCGCGGTCGCTCGACGCTGATACTCGGTTTTGGCATCTCTGGGTTCTTGCCCGGGCTAGTGGACCGACGGCGCTCCTCCCGACGATAAAGAAGATGCAACAGGGTGTGATGTGCGTCCCCACATACGTAGCAACAACACTCACTTTGGTGTTCCAAACAATTTGCACAGTACTTGTTAGTACCGCCCGGAGCCGCCTCGATCGAGTCCCTTGAGAACACCTGTCTATGAGATGGGGTCGAGACGGCATGGCTAGCGAAAAACTTGTTGTTGGAAACAAAAAAGAGAGACTGAAGGATGGTAGAAAACAGTTACTGTTTTAAGCAATGAATAAATTTTTGTCTACAAGAAGGAACGGTCGTGTTTTTTTTTGCGCTCCGATTTTTAGTATGCAGATAAACTGCACTGTGCACCTATTCTATCGCTCTCACTCTTTCGCTCTTCCACACAAAATCTAAAATTTCTGTGCGTGCAGACTGCTCTCTTGCGGTTCTTTTTAACAGCGCGCTTGAAAGTTTTGATCTTGTGTTTTTTGCAAAGTGGTCTGATTTAAGATAAACATGGAAACAATAAATGTTGTTTGCTTTTATAAAAATTGCTTCCAGGTTATAAAACCTGAGCAGCCAAAAATGACTTGTTGGCTATATGATAGAATGGTGCATACTAAGTGCGCTGGTTTTAATGGCCGAATAAGTGATGACTTAGCAAAAGGGCAAAATCTAATGTACTGTTTTGATGCTTGCCTTGTGGTTGCGAACGAGAGGCAATCGTTTATGCGCCAAACTAGAGATAGTTTTCGTCGAGACTGCCCTTTCGCGCTAAATTCACAGTTTACTGGCTTAAAGCCAGTAGATGAATCTTATTAGATGAATCTCCGAAGCGCAAAAAAGGCGCTGGTGGTAGGCTGCCTAAGGCGAACGCCACGCAACCACGGGCAAATGATCAACAGAACTCCACAACTGATCAGCTGATAACTGTCCTTAATGAGCTTTTTTCGACCATATGTGCGGGTGATTTTTGGCCGGATAGTATGGTGTTAAAAGATTTCGAAGCTAAGATCAAAAATAGAAAGAAGGGGCCTGTGGGAATTATTAAAATGCTAGAGGCTTGCGTAGCAAATTAACCAAATTGTATTGTGATATCCTATCCTTTGCATTCCATATAATAGTGTTCGCGGAGACTTGGTTAAAGCCAGAGATACTTAACTCCGAAGTCTTCTTATTCGTGGTGAAGCTGAGCGTTCCGACTTGGTTAGTCGGCTTAAATTCTCTTTTCCAAGTACCCAAGTACCCCTTATCTTAAATCATTTTAGATCTAACTATGAATTGCATAATGGAATTTTATTATGAACTCTATCCTATTATCTGTAATCTTGACTCTCTGCCGCTCTTAAAGCATAATAATTAGATCCTACTAACACTAATATTTATTATTTATTCTGTTCTCTTTTCTATATCGCGTCTATCTTCTCGCGAATCGATCCGTACGATACACGGCAGCGGCCCTCGGTCTGTTGGGCGGGAGGTGTGGCCGTGGGACCCGTGCGAAAAGCATAAAAATTAGATCCTACTAACACTAATATTTATTATTTATTCTGTTCTCTTTTCTATATCGCGTCTATCTTCTCGCGAATCGATCCGTACGATACACGGCAGCTGCCCTCGGTCTGTTGGGCGGGAGGTGTGGCCGTGGGACCCGTGCGAAAACAAAAAAATAAATCGGCTGCTTGAGGACACCGCGGCCCTTAAGGACATCCAGGATAGAACCTTTGGATGCATCATATCCACTACCCATACTTGTCTTCTCTGACGATGACCATATCGCCTTCGGAAACGTTCCGGGTTGGAATTTGCCACTTGCTTCTCTTCTGAAACTCAATCAGGAACTTAGCTTTCCATCTTGATGCAAAAGGTTAGCTAAGGGCTTTGAGCCGCTGCCACCAGTTCAGGATAGAACTGGTTTTGCCGGTGATGGGAGGTTCGGCGGGGACGAGTAGACTTGCGCCTATCAGAAAGTGCACCGGAGTGAGCGCGAGGATATCAGATAGATCTTCTGATATCGCTGAAATTGGCTCAAGAGTTGAGACATGCCTCTATGCGACACAGTAGAGTGGATAACTTTTTAGGGGTAAATAAAAAATTAATTAAAAGCTACCCTTCGGGTGGTGCAACACACCCCTTTGCCTTTTGCAAACGCTGCAGTCCGTTGCAGGATAGTGCTATTCCTTGAGCACCCGTGCGCACAGAGGCAAATTCTTTAAGCGTCGCTTTTAGATCGCTCTACAACTTGGAAACGCTTTCCGAGGCTTTTCCCTCTACTTTCAACAACAGCTCAACTTGACCGCGATATTCTGCAGCTCCATACCGAGGAAAGGGACAAGGGCGGGTGTACAATGCAGCAGGGCAGCAACCTCACGCGAGTTGCAAAAGAGAATATCAGACGGTGGCTGGAGGGCAAACTACACGGGAAGCAAAAGTATATTCTGATGACGGACGGCCCAACAGTGTGGCGCTTTAGCTCCAACCGAGGAAACTGCATCTCAATGAAGTTCCCCTCCAGTTTCGTAAAGAGAGGTGGTGTGACGCCTACCGCGTACATTAAATATAAATATGAAATCATATCCACATTTTTCAAAATTTGACAAAAAGTTATTTGGCAAATCGATAGAAATTTCAGCGACTAAAAAAATTATGAAAAAGTATCTAACAATTTTTCCAAAATTATGCGCGGCAGTTTTAAGCGGTTTTTGGAAAATTGATAAAAATTTACAAGACTAATAAAAATGTAAAAAAATATCAACACATTTTTCAAAAGTGTGGGCGTGGCCGTGGGCGTGGCAACGCCACGCAGCATACGGCGAGAACTACAATAGTCCGTTATTGAGAGGTCTAGCAATAAAACTTTCTAATCTGACACCGTTTCTTCTCTTTGGGGCCATCACACAATTCATAAATTTGGTGGGACGAACAAACAAACCCTCTGAGCTAGCCGTTGCAGTTTGTATCGAGCAGAATGCAAGATAACAGTTCGTTATAGAAGTAGATAATATAAAAACCAATTGTACTTTTTAATTAAATTCCCGAAACTATTGGTAACTTGTCGAAAATAAGGATCTTTATAGTACAACATAAAAATAAATTGTAATATTTCGAGGACGGTAGCCGTTAATTACGGAACGGAGAATCAAGAATTGCAATTAGAATCAATTATGTTTTGCAAGTCGATTGTTAACAATCTTAAACGATGTTTTTTTCGGGAATTCTTGATCAATAAAAATATTTTCAAAGTGATCGGAAAGCGATTTTACCTCATTAAACAATTTGGAATAAAATTGGAATACATTTTTGGTTATTGTTTTCAATTAAGTCGTTTATTTTATTCTGTATTGTATTAAATTCATCATGATCCGAAGTTCCAGCTAACCATTTCCAAACAGTGCCTAACTCAATTATTCCCCTTATTGATCTAGAAGATATCATTCTTGTATTCTTGTTTTTATATACCGATTCTAGATCGATTATTTCTTTGAACAAAATTATTATTATGCTGTCTGTTATTATTATACACCCTTTTATAATTATTACTCTGACGATAGTAATTATTATTCGGACGATTTTGGTACCTTATAACACTATCTACCCACATTGGTTCTGGTGCGGGTTGTACCTTAGAATTGTTATTTGAATTCCAATTATTATTTGGTCCAAAGTTCCCGTTTGTTGACCAATTATTATTCTGATTATTATTCAAAGTATCATTTATTCTATGCGGTGTATTATTATTCTGTCTGGAATCTACTGGATTAGGTTGTTTCCCTGATTTTTATTTTAATTCCTAAGTCCATAATACCTATATGCTCGAAATTGTTAGACTCTAGTTCCTGACACTTTGCCAGAGAATTTGGCAAGTCTGCTGCTCCCATGAATTTATTACGTAGAATTGTTAAAGCGATAAAATATTGTTCGTTATAAATTTTATATAGACTCATGGCAGTTTCTGCCGCTTCTCTCCAGTCTACTTATTGGGTTATTTAATCTGTAAACTGTGTTAAGTTTTAAACTACTTCTAGGGTAGTTTCGCAATTGTTTGGATTTTATATTCCTCCTCTTCATATCTGCTAGTGTTTAACTGCCCGCAAAACAGTTTGGTGCAGAACCTCCGGTTGCCTTTCTTAAATTTAAATGTTCAAAACCATTTATTATATTTTCCAGATTGTTTTCTTTAATTGATTGTTTAGCTATTGAGCTTTTTCAATAGCTGTTGCGAATAATAAATAGCCGAAGAAAGTTTGTTTATTTTACGATACTGTTTATTTTGCGAATTGTTTACGGCAGCTAGGGCCGACAAAGAACTATATCGAATGCACAAGTTTAGACTTTTCCGAAACACGAAGAAGTGGCAATTGGCGGGACAAACGACGACGGCGGACCACCATTGAGAAAATGCGCCGGAGTGAGGACATCCAGATCGGCAGGGTTCTCTGAAATGGGAACTAAAGGTCTGGAGTTAATAACTGCCGAGATGTGGTACACCAGCGTCCTCAGCTCGTCGAAGGTCAGAACCGCCGTACACACAGCGCGGTAGAAATGAGGTTTGGCCGCTTTCACCGCTGCTTCCCAAAGTCCACCGAAATGGGGCGACCGTGGAGGGATGAACCGCCAGTCAATCGTCTCCGAAAGGCAAAAATTCTAAGCGGAGCCTTGATGCTCGCTGCTGAGAAATAACCTTCGAAGTTCCAGAAGTTCATTTTTGGCGCCGACAAAGTTGGTGGATTTTCGGGTGGCGGCCATCAAAGTCCAATGACGAATTCCGGAGGCGACCGCCTACTCTAAGAAGTCTAAATTGATCCAGGAACGGCGAGAGCGAGGATATGGGACTAGACGAGGAAACTCTTCCCAGCGTTTTTAGGGACTGCAGGACCTCCCATAACTGCGCGCGCTGCACCAACCGCAGCATCATATGAGTACCCTCTTGAATGTGTGCGACAATGAGCCCAGGATGACAACTTCCATTACAAAATTTGTAAATGTATGCAAACACTCGTTGCAGTGAAGGGTAAGAATTTGCAAATCAGACGGCAGGGATCCTCTGGATAAGATGTCAGCCGGATTTAACGCTGTTGGAACATAACGCCAAGCCGTGAGCTGTCAGCTCCTGAATGGCAGCAACCCTATTTGCCACAAATATGTTGAACCTGGCGGGCTCATCTCGGATTCAGGAAAGTGCCACCGTCGAGTCGCACCAACAATAGTAGCGCCCTTTAAATACTTTCAACCGAACTATTTCCGTCATGATTTTAGCCAGAAGATCCGCACCACAAAGCTCCAGCTTTGGTACTGTTATGGTCTTCAACCGAGCTATGCGCGACTTCGAACAAAGCAAATGGCTAAAACTTTGATTCCCTTTAGAAATCACATAAACGCAGGCTCCATAGGCATCAATGCTTGCATCACAAAAACCATGCACCTCAAGACCAGACTCCGCTAAACACGAACCGAGGCAAACTTATTATTTCAAAACTGCGACATATATCAAGCCATTTCGTGTTATGAGTTTCCGGGAGGCTTTCATCCCAGGACAGCTTTTCCTTGCAGAGCTGCTGCAAAAAGATTTTACACCTTGTGATTACCGGACCGACCAGGCCGAGAGGATCGTAAAATTTAGCAATGGCAGACAAAACAGAGCGCCTGCAGGATCTCAATGGCGACTGAAAGGCAGAGAACGAAAACAATAGCTGGTCGGAGGCGGGATCCCAAGCGAGACCTAAAGTTTTGGTGAAATCGCTACCATCTTCAAACTTCATGAATGACTCCTTGTCCTCGGCGGGCACACCCTCCAGCACAAGCGGAATGTTAGAGCACCATTTCCTTAGCTTGAGCTTGCCCTTCGCAAGAATGCCAGCCGTCTGCTGCATTATGCTAGTAGCATCCTTTACCGTGCCTAAGCCGGAGATAAGGTCATCCACGTTAAAATCGCGCCGAAGGATTTCTGATCCAATGGGAAACGATGCCTGCTCATCGATTGACAAGTGCTGCATAGCCCTTACGGACAAGAAGGAGGCTGGTTTGGTGCCGTAGGTAACTGTGTCGAGTTTGTATACTTGAAGGTCATCGATCGGGGAGTCCCTCCATACAATGCACTGCAAATAGCTATCTTCTTGCGAGACCCTTACACATCAGTACATTTTACATATGTCTCCAGTAACGGCAACTGGGTGTGAGCAAAATCGAATTAGGATGTGAAATAGCTTGGGCTGGATGACCGGGCCAGCCATTATCACATCGTTAAGCGAGTAACTAGTGGAAGTGGCAGCTGATCCGTCAAAGACAACGCGAAGCTTGGTGGTAGTGCTATCCTCCTTCAGTGATGTGGTAAAAAATATCGGCACGAGCTGACCTCGGAGGCAGGCACAGGCGAAATATGTCCCAGATCACGATATTCCTTCATGAACGCCGCATATTTAACCCTCAAGCCAGGGTGCTTTGTAAGCTTCCTTTCCAGCGACAAGAATCTCCGCAAAGTCTGACGATAGGAATCTCCTAAAGAGTCCAAATGGAGTTTTAGCGGCAACCGTACCGAGTAATCGCCAGCTGGCAGTCGGGTGTAATTTTTAACAAAGTGGGCCTCGCAATCTAGCTCCTCCTTAGTGGCTTAAACTATTGGCCGGGACAATTTTCTACCTCCCAAAAGCGCTGCAGAAGTGAATCAAGTTCAACATCAATGCTGTTTTCCTTGCTGGCTGAAGAAGGAACGCGTGAAGCTATTAAGGCGCTACCGCAAGGGCGCGCGCAGCCTCCAGACACAACCCAGCCCAGACGAGTTTTTTGAAGCAGGGGCAGTCCTGGCAACAACTTTATCTGACCTACGCACAGCAGCTCATAAAACAGGCTAGCTCCTATTAACATGTCAACACGCTGAGCTTTATGAAATTTCGGGGCGGCGAGCTGCAGGTTTTCTGGAATCTTCCAGTCCCCAATGTCCACATTAGAACTTGGCTGGCGATCCGTGATATTGGGAGCGATAACTGCTGTTATGCTCGTTGAGAAATCCGAAGTGACAGACCGAATCGCAATTCCTACCGAGAATTCATCAGTCGCGAAATTGGAATCCCCGATTCCAGTGACGGAGCCGGACGACCTCGACCTCTTAAGTTGCAATTGATTTGCAAACCGAGAGGTGACCAAGTGCAGTTGAGAGCCAGAATCTAACAAGGCCCTGCAGGGAACGAACAGTCCCGATCGATTCTGCACTAAAACGGTTGCAGTGCACGAGGTCACTACCGAGATCCTGGGCAATCAGAGTAGAAGAAGTCGAAAGCGGGGCAGAAGGCTCAGTGTGGGATCTTGAAGACACCGGAACATGTGGCTGCGAGGAAGGCGGACCATGATTTTACTTGTCGACTGTTAATACGATAACAAAACTTGAATATGTATCCAAAAACATGCTTCAATTTTTGCCAAGAGTTGACAATTTTATAACTGGTTGGGATGTCGATGTCGGCAGGGGTCTTGAGAGTGATGAGGGCCTTCTTCCTTAGCTCAGGGAGAACCTTCGGAGCGAGACAAGATTCTGGCCAGTGCGATTTGTCTTCTTGATGATAGTCAGGACAATGCGACCAAAGACTGGACTCGATCAGCTCACTAGGAAGTGCCCCTCTGGAAAGTATGTCCGATGGATTGCAGGCTGTAGGAATATAATGCCATTCTATGGCGTTTGACAGCTCGTGGACTAAAGAGATGCGATTAGAAATAAAAGTTTGAAAGCATAAAGACTCATCTCGAATCCAGGACAGCACCACAGCAGAGTCTGACCAGCAATAAACAGGGCATGAAAATAAGCCAAGCTGCAGGACTTCCCGCATTAGTTGAGCCAGTAATACTGCCGCGCATAATTCCAATTCGGGAACCGTGAGGGTCTTCAATGGGGCCACACGAGATTTAGCGCGAAAAAGGTGGGCTACTCGGTGACTTTGAGACATGGAGACTATGTAGATGCATCCTCCATATGCGTCAATGGCATCACTGAATCTATGGATTTCGACCACGCTATTGGGTACGGAAGCGGAATGAATCGCCGAAGGTAAACTTTCGTTCCAGTCAAGTTTTTCTCTCCAGATTTGCTGCAGCAGGATTTTAAACTTTGTTATGACGGGGCAGAAACGACCAATATGGTCGTAAAAGTGAGCAATTGCAGACAGGACCCAGCGCTTGCTGGATTTTAAAACTGCTCTCATGGGCGATGTAGAGAATAGCAGAATATCCGAAATTATAATACCAGGCGATACCAAGAGTTTTGGTAATGTCGCTGCCATCATTAAATTTGAGAGAGGAATCCTTTTCTGAATCGGGAATCTGCTTCAAAGTACCAAGATCACTTGAGCACAATTTTCTTAATTTAAAATGCCCTTTATCCAGTAATCCTATGGTCTGTCGCATGATCTCCAAGACTTCTTCGGTTGAGTTAACTTCTTTGATGGGGTCATCGACATAAAAGTCTCGTAGAAGAATTTTAACGCCATT
The DNA here is from genome assembly GCF_016746395.2 of Drosophila simulans. Taxonomy (NCBI): domain Eukaryota; kingdom Metazoa; phylum Arthropoda; class Insecta; order Diptera; family Drosophilidae; genus Drosophila; species Drosophila simulans. The sequence goes on from NC_052521.2 coordinate 269,336, forward strand.
TGAAAACGACGCTGGCAAACAGCTGTCGTTGTATGACATTTTAATTTGTTTTAATATTTCACGCACTGAATTTTAATCCGGTCAGTGTAAAACGCATGCACAATGGAACAGTTTTACAAGCACTGTATTTGCACCGGCAACCAAACTGCACACACAATAGCAATGATGTGTGTGTGTTTATACACAAAGTCAATTCCATTTGCACAGTCAAAACGACACGAATTTGGCGGTAGGCAAATAAGAAACCGAAAATGAAACGAGAGCACGCGAAACGGGTGCAACTGCCGCTATGCGAAAATGCTTGCGATTAACGAAAAGTAGCTAGGGCGAAAAGTGCACCAAAATTAGTGAAACTGTTTTTGAGTTCACGATAATGAAATGTTACATATCACGTCGGGGTAACCAAATGTTTAGGCAATGAGCTTATTCATTGACTTTGAAAAATTGTGTGGCAATTTATAGACACGGTAATATTTCAGTTTTAGTTCAATATATTTTGCCACACAGCTCTATATAAATTAAATTATTATTATTAAGAGTTAAAGTGCAGTACCGGTGAGATCGACACTTAATTTGTAACTGAACTTTTGTTTCACAAATAAAGATTAAAACAGCTGTGCTCGCTCTCTATTGAGAGAGAATAACACAGGGCGATGTATAAGAGTGATAAATAAAATAACTCAAATTTATGATGAGCTGCTGCTGGCTGCGGGCTGCATAACCAAACAAGCAGTTTAATTCTTACCAAAGTTCACAGGTGAAATAACCCAATATTTAGGAGGAGCGGTAGAAACTGCCATGAGTCTATATAAAATTTATAACGAACAATATTTTATCGCTTTTACAATTCTACCTAATAAAATCATGCGAGCAGCACATGATGCTTTAACTAACCTTGGTACAGTTTTAAACTTTCAAGCAATTCTTTCCAGATTGGATTTTATTTATAACTATAAAAGACCAATCCACATTCTCGAATCATAATTATGCATCCAAAGAAACGAATAAAACAATCAGGAGCAACGCTCCTAGAATTTTTATTTCGGGATTGAACGGATCAATCTCAGAAACACTGTTTTCCCTAAACCCACCTGACTTGCCAAATGCTCTGGCAAAGTGTCAGGAAGCCTAACAACTTTCGAACCCAATTTACAAATAGGTATTATGGGTTTGGGAATTTAAAAAAAAATCAGAAACAACCAAAGACTTAATTCAGTAGATTCCAGACAGAAAAATAATACATCACATAGAATGAATAATAATTTGAATAATAATCAGAATAATAATTGGTCAACAAACGGGAACTTTGAAAAAAAAAAAATAATAATTGGAATTCAAATAACAATTCTAAGGTACAACCCCCACCAGAACCAATGCAGGTAGATAGTTCCATAAGGTATGAAAATCGTCCGAATAATAACTACTATCGTCAGAGTAATAATTATAAAAGAGGGTATAATAATAACAGACAGAATTATAATAATTTTCCGCAAAGAAATAATTTCAATATAGATACCGAGCACAAAAACTGAACCTCAAACCCTTTTAAAAATGGAAGCAACTGGGACCGCAAGTCAACCACCCGAGAAAGGAATGAGAATAAATAACATTGATGAAGATCTTTTTTTTGATCAGAACCCTACAGGAGAATGCCTCATATAACCGGAACATACAGAAAAAACTAAAAATATTCAAAGAGGGAATTCATGAAAATAAAAACGAATTACCAACTTATAACTTAACTTACAGTTCATGGATACTCAATTATAGAAAATTTTCATATATAAACAAAATTTGAAACAAAACATATATTTTATGAAATAGAAGGTTTATAATCCGACTTGTTAATTGGATACAATCTATTAAGGAATATTAATATTGGAGCTAAAATAGGTGCAGGAATATATTCCCATTATTTTGGGAAAAAAGAAAAGCTCGAATATTATGACAACGAGGAAAAAAACTATTTATGTTTAATTGGGGAATAAAATGATCTTCCATAAACAGAATATATTATAAAAAAAATACGTTGATGAACAATAAGTATTTGAAACCGAAACGGTTATGGGTGAAGGAAGTTTATATAGCCTGGGATCAAAGAATCCTGAGCACGTCGACGTTGAATTATCGGTCAACAAAAAACTATTAGTTTGGGATACATAAATCCTGACCACGCCGTCGTTGAGTTTTCCGAAAAAGAAAATATTTATAATCTAAAAATCTGTTTCAGCAACAACTGATATTAACAACGGGGAGGTATAAATGAGTCATTGAGAGTTTTTGATAAGACACGACATATAATCGAATATGACAAACTAGAAAATTTAGTAGGAATATCAAGAGATTATCTACCACCAAACATAACGGTTGGAATTCATTGCAAAATAATTATACTAACAAATTTCTTTTTACTAAGATATTTCTATGTTAATGAAGATAACTCTAATATAACAGAAGAAACACATAGTCGAGATCATAGAGGAATAGACGAAAATTACAAACAAGCTCCTTTCCAACTAAAGAAGCAGAAAATTTACACCTCGATATTTATTACTCGCAAAATCTTATATTTTTTAACATCCATTGATGCGTGTTCAAAATTACTTCAACTATTTCTCCAACCCAAAGTAATTATGACTGATAATGAACCAAGCTTCATCTCTGCTCAATTTGAATTTGCATAAATTTTTGCATCAAAACATTTCAAAAATTCTAAAGAACACTCAAGAAAAAATGTTAGAAACACATAATGAAGGTCGTAAGGAAAAAGATTATCATGTAGGGCAAGTGGTTTATGAAAAGAAACATGGAGAAAGAAATAAACTAAAAAGGATATAAGAAACAGGTTGTCAAGGAAAACTTACCTAACAAAATAATAATTAATAGTAGAAACAGAATTATTGATAAAGACAATGTTAGGTTTTAACAACTATTATATTTCATTTAAAATTACAGAAAATTCATTTCTTATTACTTTTAACACCATGAAAAGAAACATGGAGAAAGAAATAAACTAAAAAAAGATATAAGAAACAGGTTGTTAAGGAAAACTTACCTAACAAAATAATAATTAATAGTAGAAACAGAATTATTGATAAAGACAATGTTAGGTTTTAACAACTATTATATTTCATTTAAAATTACAGAAAATTCATTTCTTATTACTTTTAACACCATTCGTAGTGATAGCCACTTCAGAAATAATTGATTACTCCAATCACGAATTTTTCCTGTACAAACACAAAAAGGATGTTCTTACCTACTCTACGTAACTAATTTCTGTTTTAATAAAGAAATAAGCGATCAAGAATCAGGATATATAAAAAAGCACACAAATAAGAGATCACAATGGGAAATAACTTACCTTTGTCATTAAGGTAATTAATCGAATTAATTTTGTCACATCTGAAATCATCTAGATCAATAAGGGGAATAAATGAGTTTGGAAATGGTTAGCTGGAACTCCGGATCACGATGATTTCATTACAATACAGACTTAATTGAAAACAATAACCAAAAATGTATTCCAATTTTATTCCATTGTTTAATGAGGTAAAATCGCTTTTCGATCACTTTGAAAATATTTTTATTGATCAAGAATTGCCGTTAAGAAGACATCGTTTACGATTGTTAACAATCGACTTGCAAAACATAATTTATACTATTACACTGGCAAAAATTGATGTATTTACCACAAAAATTTAAATAATGAAGACGTTAAAGAAATATTAAATCACCAACAAAAGCCTATAATTATTGCAGATATAATGGATATCTCCGTATTTAAAATTGTATTGCATAAACAACTATTAATTATTTATATCAAATATTACAGGGTATTCCCTGTAATAACAAATAGATTCTAAATTTATTATGCCAGATCCATTTCACATGTAAAATTACTTACGAACTTTTTAATAACTATGGTAGTTTAAGTAAAGATAACACTTGTTTTACCCGCTTACCAAACTTAGAGAAATCAATTTTCACTAAAATACGAGAAAAAAATAAATAGAAATTAAATTGTAAACAATTCTCATTTAGACGGGTCATATTTAATAACATTCAACGGCACATTACAATAAATAATATTTCATACACTAATTTAGAAAACAAAATACTTGAGTACGTAACTACTAACCACTGTAAGAATCTGGAAATATCAGATTATATAAAATCAAACAATTCAGAACTTACTCTTGACAACATTAATATTTTAAACTCAAATATTAAAATTTACAATTGAAAAATATCAATTTCATTTATATTATTAATTTTAATCATTTTGATTTTGATTACTACACTAATATTAAAATTCAGATCTATTATATTATACTTGTAGTTTGGTAATTCCTAAGAACCTTTCTCCGCCCTGTGATGTTAAGATACAATATTATGATGTACGGATTCTTTACTTAATAAATAATAATGAAAAAAAAAAAATTATATTTGTAACCAAACAAAAACAGCCAGAACTAGAAAAACCAAATACTGAAAAAGAATTTTTAACAGAATAAGGAGAGCGCTTAACCGAAATTCATAATGAAGCGGGGCGCGTCATTTTAGAAGGTGGAGAGTTAACCAACCCGTAAATATCTCTGCCCCAGTTGATAATCAAATTTCAAACTCCAATCTCAGCAGCATTTCGTTTGTCCTTGTTTTTGTCGCCAACACTTAGCCACCCGACAAATAATCAACCTTAAGGTAAACACAACTTCCACTTGGAGACCAAGCCATAATCAACTTATTGCGCTTCAATCAAACTGCATCAGTCAGCAAATTCCAATTTCACAATGCACAGAAATAGTTTCAGTATAAAGCTTTTATCATAAACATAATTGAAAGTTCAAAAAGTTTCGAATGAAAAGCTTTTGGTCGAGGTTGATTGGATCAGGATTAAGAATTAAAAAATCAGTCTGTATCGGGACGAGATCAAAGCTTCAAATCAAAGATAAGCAATAAAAGGAGTGTCCTTGCAATAATATAATTGAAAAAGCTTATCACCAAAAAAGAATTTAAATTATAATAAAATAAAAATTATTTTTTAAAGAATTAAACATTAACAATTTTAATTTACATGCGTTTGTGTAAGTAAAAACAATAAATGAGATAGTGTGTATGTGTCCATGCGTTAACACGATTTTCGAAATTACACATGTAGAACTTGGACAAGTTCATTGCAATATGATTAAATAAAATAATAATTATAAATTGATGCCGTGACTTTTTTAGTTTTAAAGAAGTTTTTTAATATTCGGTGGCACAATGTGGTCCCCATGACATGACATTATTAACGGCTAGTTCGACATATCGTTGTCGCAAGTTTATTATATTCGAAACTCTTTCGTCGATTTTTGGATCTTTGTGTTGTAACAAGTCCTGAAAGTGTGTTTCTGTCCAGAGTAGGGACGCTTGCTCAACCTGAAGATCCATATCGTCCTACTTTCGAGGTGACAACCGACATAGGTACCATAGTAAAAGTGAAGTCAGAAAAACCAACCAAACAAATTTATTGCTTTCGCAAGGCATACTTTCCGAGGCTAAATAATTATACAGCTAGCTGTCTTTAATTGGTCCGATCCTTACTGCTGCAATGTAATGGCGGATGCCATATATGTTTTCTATTGCAATTAAATTTTCTAACTCTGTTCCGATTTACTATCCGCCAAGCTCTAACAAACCTACTTGCTTTAATAAAGAAAGAAAGTCAATACTTTATAAAAAATTTAAAAATACCGGATCTCACTCTTTCCTTTCTGATAAGTTAATATATAAGTTGTATAAGAGCTTTATAAACCGTTGTAACAGTAACCTGAAACAGTTTTATAATTTCGTTTACACTAAACGCAAAATAATTTCTTACACTTCCTCGCTTTTCTTTGAAAATGCCACTAATTGGGCATTTGCTGATCTATTAGCCAAGTTCTTTCAAATAACGTATTATACGTTGCCTCATTCCGAACAGTCAAACTCTTTGGCGGTATTAAATTCTAATCTAATATTTTGTCCCACTCTAAACAAAAGCTTACTGCTTTACGATCTCTAGCGTGTTAAGCTTGTCTATTCGCCAGGTTTCGTCGAAATCCCTGGCTCTGTGCTCAGATTCTGCGCGGAAGCCTTGTGCAAGCCTCTTCACAATTCTCCCATATATTTTTTTTTTTTTTTTTAATTCGTTTATTGAATCCTTATTCTAAACTATATACTATACAACATAATAACATTTATGAGGGCAAATCCAGGACTCCCCGCGGTATGGCCGTGAAGCATTGCTTCGCGAGGACAATCAGGATTTGCTCACTCGTGGACCCTCCTGGCTCTCTCGGCTCTTCTGAGCTCGGTGGTTATCGCTGCGGCGAAGCTGTTGACCGCTTGCCATTCCGCCTCCCCCTGCAGCATGAATGGGACTAGGTTGTCCGCATTCAGTCTGCCGCCAAGTACGGTTTCCAGGGAGCTCCGTTCCCTAGTGTATTTAACGCACGAGAAGAGAACGTGCTCAGCTGTTTCGCTCCGACCACCTCCACACCATGGACAGTCATCCGCATCCTCGTGTCCAAAGCGCATCAGGTAGCTGCGAAAGCAACCGTACCCGCTGATCAGCTGCGTTAGGTGGAACGTAATGTCGCCGTGCTTCCGCTCTAGCCACGGCTTGAGGTTGGGTATCAGCTGCTGCGTCCAGCGACCCTTGGGCTCGTTGGTCCACCTGTGCTGCCATGACTCCAGGGTGTGCTGCCTTGCTTCAGCTCGAATTGCCTTCTTGACGCCGGGGGAGAGTCTTCGACCGTGGGTTTGGTTGAAGACCACTTCGTTTTCCTTCGCTAACAGGTCCAGAGGCGGTATCCCTGCGATCACCAAAGCCGCCGCGTTGGACACTGATCTGAAGGCGCAGCAGACACGTAAGGCCGAAAGTCTGTGGGTAGCATTTAGGCCCTGGGCGTAGCTTTCGGTACCAAGCGCTTTTGCCCACACCGGGGCGGCATATAGCATGGTCGCTCGGGTGACGCTCGTCAGTAGCCTTCTGCTCGCCTGTTTTGGGCCTCGGGAGTTCAACATTATGTTTGAAAGCGCCCGATTTACTCCTGCTGCTTTAGAGTTAGCGTAGGCAAGGTGTTCCCGGAACGAAAGCCTGGTGTCTATCATGACTCCCAGATACTTGATTGCCCGAGAGGAGGACACCTTGGTACAGCCTACTTCGACGGTGGCCGTCTCCACCGCTTTCCTTGAGCTAATCAGGACAGCCTCAGTCTTCTCCGGCGCCAGCTCTAGCCCCATTGAACTGAGCCAATGTTCGATGGCCCTGATGTTTTGGTTGCAGCTTTCTTCGGCCTTGCCGGGATACTTGTCAACAACGAGCAAGGCCACGTCGTCCGCGAAGCCTACGATCTCGCTCCTCCCGACCAGCGGTAGACGAAGTATCCCGTCGTACATGGTGTTCCACAGAAGCGGGCCGAGGACCGAGCCTTGTGGGACTCCACCGGTGACCTGGTGCCTGAAGACGCCTTCCGACGACTCGCACAGTAAGACCCGATCAGAAAAATAGCTGCGTATGATCCTGACTAGGTAGGCTGGGACGCTGAAGCCAATTAGTGCTTCTAGGATCCGGTCCCATCTCGCTGTGTTGAAGGCGTTCCTGATGTCTAGAGTGACCATGAGGCAGTACTCTTTGCTGCCACCCTTCCATCTGGTGCCGTCGATTGCTTGGGCCGCTACTTCGACCACTCTGTTGACAGCGTCGACGGTGGAGCGCGCTTTCCTGAATCCGAACTGGGACCGTGAGAGGTCACCCGCGTCGGCGATAGCCCTCTCAAGCCGAATACACACCAGTTTCTCCAGGAGCTTGCCAGTTCCATCGATGAGGCATATTGGCCGGAACGATGAAGGCTCCTCGGGTGGTTTCCCTGGTTTTGGGAGGAGAAGCAGCTTTTGGATTTTCCAGCAACTCGGGAAAACTCCTTCCTCCAGGCATTTGGTGAATGCCTTCGCAAACGAGTCTGGCTGGAGGTGGAGAGCAAGCCGAAGCGCCCTGATCGGAATGCCGTCGGGTCCGGGGGCCTTGCCGTCCTTCAGCAGTTTTGCCAGCTCCAGGATCTCGTCACTGCTGACCGTGGCGTCGGAATCGACGTGGACCCCTGTGGCTGGGTCGGCTGGGCGTAACCCATCCATCACAGGGAACAGGTGTTCCGCTACACTGCGGAGCATCGCTAGGTCCAGTAGCTTAGGAGTCCTGGTGTACGCCTTCTTGACCACCACCTTGTAGGCACTTCCCCATGGGTCGCTGTCGGCAGAGTCGCATAGGTCGAGGAAGCATTTGCGCTTGCTCTCCCTTATGGCTAACTTAAGCGTTTTTCTGCGGGCTCTGTATTCGGATTGGCGTTCGGCAAAGGACTCCGCACCTCTCGCGCGTTGGTAGCGACGTCTGGCGGAGAGGCACTCACGACGAGCCGTCTCTATCTCCAGGTTCCACCAGTAGACAGGGGCTCTTTGTCGGCTGTGCGGCCTGCTCGATTGCATGCTGGCGTCGCACGCGGCCTTCAGCCGTCTCATCAGCTCCACTGCCGTCAGCTCGGCTCCTTGTCTGCTCGCCATGGGTAGAAACTGCTCTCGAAACACCTGCGTTTTCAGAGTGTCCGTCTTGTATTTAATCCTGGCCTGGGCTGGTGTCTGGGCTTGGGACGAGGGTGGGCATCCCAGGTCGCAGATGATGGCCAAGTGGTCGCTGCCAGTGTAATCCTCGCTGAGTCTCCACCTCGTTAGCCTGTACGACGAGCCGCTAGTAAAGGTGAGGTCCACCACAGCCCAGTCCGGCGCGCCTGAACGTGTGCCGGTTTCCATGGTTAAGAAGAGCCAGGTCCAACGTCGCAAATGCCTCCAGCACCATCCTGCCTCTCGCATTGGTGGTTGAGCTGCCCCAGCTCTCTGACCATGCGTTGAAGTCGCCCGCTATTAGGACCTGGGTGCGGCCTCTAGCATCCGCTGCCAGTCTGTCCAGTGCCCGATTGAATGCGATTAGGGTCAGGCTGGGGGCTAGGTATACGCTGTACACCCACCATCTGCCTACCCTGGCCCTAACAAATCCGATGTCCGAAAGAACATCGGTTATTTGCTGGGTTTCTCTGCTGCACCTCCAGATCGCTTCTTTCTTGGTGCGGTCGAAGGCCCAGTCTGGGCTAGCCGGCGTTCGGTAGGGCTCGCTAAGTAGCGCGAGCTCCACTCTGCGTTCACGCACCGTCTGCACTAGCAGGTCTTGGGCTGCCGTGCAGTGATTCAGGTTTAGCTGAATCAGCCGCATCATTGCAGTGCCTTTGGTGCTCCTTTACCCGCCAATGGGCACTTCCGGGTGCCCATTTGGTGGTTGGTCGCTTGGCTACCTCTGTTTGCGCACAAGAAGCACTTAGCTTCGTTAGGGCACTCGGCGGCTTTGTGTCCCGCGGTCCCGCATCTGAAGCAGCACTGGCTTCTGTCCACGGTGCTTCTGCAGTGGGCCGCTATGTGGCCTTCTTCCAGGCATCTGAAGCATCTTTGGCGTGGCACCAGCTCCTTGATCAAGCATTGGGACCATCCTACCCTCAGCTTGCCACGTTTGATCAGCGGGTCCGTCAGATTGGCTGGGACTGCTATCACCGCAGTCTTCCCTCCGTACTGCGATTGCCGAAGGCTCTTGATAGCCACGACTGCTGCAGGGATCTCTGCCTGGGCCTCCAAGGCACTCTTCAACTCGTCTTCCGTGGTGCAAAAAATTAATGGCTCTACCATTTTAGTCATAATGACCTTAAGTCATAAACCATGAACTTTAGATCTGGATACTGGAGACATCAAGACATCACACTCGAGGAGTACGTGAATACGACTTCATTTATAGAATTGTTCAACTTTAAGGGGAAAAAAAATTTCGAAAGCTCTCGCTTAAACAGTTTTCTAAATATTTCCCATCAAAGATTTTTCTTCAAGGAGCGCTAACCTGGTGACGCGCATTGTAATTTTCAGCGAATTTAGTATACCCTTTCACTTTACGGGTAACGGGTATAAAAATACGACATTTACTTATGGTAATTCGTCTTAATATATATACTAAATAATCAAAACATATAAAAAGAAAATTATTATAACTACTGTAATTTAAAAAATTAATTTTCCAAAAAAAGTTATAACATTTAAGAAAAAAATATTTCATAAAAATATAACAGTAAACAATCAATTCATTTCCTGAGGCACGATGTAAGCACCCCAAATGTCATTGCCTTCTCAGCTGACGCAGCTGATCTGCATAGATAACGATGATATTGCTGCACAGCTGAGGTGCAGTAAAGTTTAACTGTGTCCCCATTTTCGGCGAAAAATTGAACCCGTATTTTGCATCATCAGATTAGCGCCTCCCAATGAAGCTTTCTTTCATGTTCTTAAATTGAAGTTTTCTTTAATTTTGCGAAAACAAAAAGGGAAAAAGAACGCTGTTATTCTTGCAGGAAAAATCCGAAAACATCGCAAAACTATAGACAATTTTATTAAAAACAAATAAACTTATGGAAAAAGCTATAATGGTGGCAATATGGCACGATACCTCCGATAAAAAAAAATGGTGAAAACCCGAGTAAATCGTTAATTCAAAGGGTTATTAAAAAAATTAAAGCCCGAGTTCCACAGATGAGGTGCCTCAAAGTTTAACGGTATTCAAAGTTGCCATCTTTAAAACTAAAAGAAAAAGGATTTGCTGGCTCTTTGGCTCTTACACCAAAATTCCAGAGAGCCTGGAGCCACCTCTAGAGCCAGTGCAACAACATATGGGGTTACACATCTTGTTATTCTAGTGTTTTTGGTTCTATCGAACCCTGAAGTAGCGATTGGTCATGAACGCTTTATTAACATTATTCAGCCTTGGACAAATTTCCAAGTTCCCGAGACGGCAAGTACACCAGAGGTCTCCATACGATTAAAGACTCTTTCAAAATCCGTCACCAGGATAAGGTTATATCTTGGACGTTTTTTAACAAACCAATTAATAAAGAAAAAATTTGTTTAATTTTTCAAAAGTGGCTGGCTTGTGGTCGTTCGAGTGGGAGCGTTATTTTTGGCAAAACGAAAAAAAATTTTCAAGATTTATAAAAATATGGGTGTGTCAGTTTTTGTCGGCTTGCGTGCCTAAAGTACATATACTTTATATGGTCGGAAATGCTACCTTCTGCCTGTTACATAATTTTCAACGAATCCAGTTTACCCTTTTACTCTACGAATGTGGGCGAGAAAATTTCGTATTGTCTTTGGACATCACAAGTGGTGGCTTAAAAAATTTTGGTATACTGTTAAAAATTGGCAAGACAAATTGACACCGACCGGACGATGATCACCTGAGAGTTGTTTTTAATCCGCTATACCGCATCAAGAGAGAAAGTCAGATCTTGTGTGGGTAGGATATAGTGATGGGTTTTACTCGCAGTCTTGCCTCCAGGTTCCTCTGGTCACTCTAATCGGAATAACCACAGAGCGGAGGTTGGCTTTACAAACCGATACTTTTGTGACCGCTTTCTATGAAAATAATCCTCGATATAAATTCAAAACCGTGGCCTTACATTTGAATTGCTTAACTACTGATCGTTACAAATCCGTTCCGCGACACAAATTAAAACGTTGAATATCAAAGCATTTGTTCAGTTGTAAAAGCCACACAAAATACAAAGAAAAGACTTCGTAGGGTAAGTCCAATCGCTGTCCGTAAGTCGGGTCCAGTAAATGAGAAACTTTGAATATCATTCCAGGTTTTTGTTTGTAGAAACGTACCGTCACTTGATATCCTCACATGAGAGGTTGGCACACTTGAGTCGAAATGAAAACCAAGATTTTTCGAACTCAGAGGCACTGTATAGTGTTGTTCACATGGTTGCATCGCATTGTGTCAGCATTGCGCTTCCACCAATTACCAAGCCAAAGCCTTTGCGATAAGCATCGGTATGCTTGTATCTATTGAGCATTTGCATTAACGGATGGCACCAAAAACCTTTAGATATCGCAGATAAATGTATTATTATGGAGACAGTTGAGCGGGGGTATCATAATGTTATATTTGGTAAATGGTTGATCGGTTCCCCAAGCGGTACGCGGTTTGCTTCTGAGGAAAACTCTACGATAATTCACAGGCGGCGGCCTAATTGTGACAATTGTAACTAAAATGATGCGAACGGGACCGGTTACACGCAGACGGCACCGTCGCGGCATAACGAGTACTCGTAGGCGGCATAATCACAGATAACATTTGGAAATTGTTTATTTTTTTTTATATATCTCCTTGCTTAGCCCTATCTGTTCCTATCGCACTCAAAAATGCTCGCCGTCCTCGCCGTCGCCAGTATCTTGCTTTCTGTTCCTTGTCGTGACCACGTGAAATACGGCTTCACGATCTTGGGTTTTATGTTTCTCGGTCCTTAAACTTTTTCGCCACGCGTCATTTATGCCCATGTCCCGCTTATAGTTCCCGGCACTTTGCGTCTCGAAAAATCCCCCATGTTCGGTTTTGACATTTTTTCCCTGAGAGCTTATGGTGGTTTGCGTATTGGTTCCGGCGGAAGACTTAGCTATTCTCTTATTAGATAAATTTGGATGGCCACTTAAATCTATTTTTTTCTTACTTAAATTAAGTCTAGTGTGGTATTTTCTAAGACACTAGAATATTCTAATGTCTTTGATACTATGGTAAGGGTGACGGGATGGTGCGCGCGAGAAGCTATGAGCAAAGCGAGAAAATGGCAGAGTGAGATCTTTGCGAGTAACGAGCAACATTGCTCTCTTTTAGTTATTAATGTGAACGTGATGGATTCCGACGAGGAATTTTTTGCATCACTCGCAACCAAAAAAAAATTTTTAAAACAAAAAAAAAAGGTTTGCTTTTAAAACAAACGGTAATTTAAGCACAGAATACAACAAGGCAATCGTACACAATGATCAAGTTGAAGCGATAAAACAGCTTACAAGCTGCTCTCTCTCTTCGCCCTCGCTTTATCGCTTCGCTCTTACTCTGACATCTCTCGAGCGATTGCTCTTAAAAATGCATGCAGTGGTTTATCGCGCGCACTTTGCCGTCACCCTAACAAAATATTTCCTGGGGGCCTTCTAAAACAATGAAAAATAAAATATGTACCAAAAAAGTGATTGTTCACGTGTTGATGGACCTACATAAAATTATACGCGAGCTTCTGGTTACTGTTGAAACTCAATGGTGATTTCTTACAAATTCTTTGCAAATATTTGTATATTAACAAGGCATGAATTTGAATCGATTAATTTTAAAACATTATAATCATAACGTTTTTTAAGTCGAACTGAGCTACTGAGACACAACATTGACTTGAAATACCTGTAGAAGTCATAGGTAGTGTATTTTCATAATGTCGTTACAGAGACTTTCATCCTCAGTAAGAGTTTATCGTAATTTGTACCAGTGTCGTGTTTGAAATGTTATTTGAGAGAGTAGCAGTGTGTCTGTGTGCCTCGCCGGTTACCTGATATCCCTGCACTACTTCAAAAACTGACCCAGATAAGATATGCAGAAGGCTATGAAATTTGTCTAGATATGGAAGAAGTGCATCACGATGTATAGATTAATAAACTCTTTGTTAAAATTGTTGTAGTTGGATTAGGCTCCATCGTCAATTGCTAAGTATTTCATTTTTCCAGATGGCGATTTCGGTTTTTTTAAACGGCAGAAAGAAGCGTTTCCGACCATATAAAGTATATATATTCTTGATCAGGATCAATAGCCGAGTCAATCTGGCCCCGTCCGGCTAACCGACTGTATGTATGCACGTCGAGATCTCAGCAACTATAAAAGCAAGAAGGTTGAGATTAAGCGTACAGATTCTCTAGACAAAGACGCAGCGCAAGTTTGTTTGACCATGTTGCCACGACCGTACAATACTGCTAAGCCCACGCTTTGAAACAATTTTTAAATTTTTTCCATTTTATTCTCCCATATCTATCGATACCCAGAAAAATTATGAAATTTCGAGTTCGTATTCACAGTGTGAATTTCACACTAGCTGATTAACGGGTATATGATATACGAGGAACTTGACTATAGCTCGTGTTTATAATAGTAAAGTTAAAGAGTATTATAACGCACTAATTTTGTTGGTCTGCTCGCTACGAGATATGTGCAGCTAGCTCCGATTTTGCACGTACGTTCCATCAAATGTATATCAACCGTGATCACCCGGTTACCAGTAACAACTCCCAGCAGTTCTTGTTTTCTTGATCTTTATTTGTTTGGTTTTACACTTTAATTCTACTTTCAGTTATCAGATTAACCTCCGCCGAGGAAATGATTCCATACCCAGGTACTCTGGGGATCTGGGGCCTACGAAGAAGTCACCGTTCCCAGATTAGGGTGAACAGGTGCTGGGCTCTCAAGTCGAAGGCACCATTTTTGTCGAGACTAAGTTGAAAATTTATTGAAAACAAGAGAGTTCCCCGCCTGTCAGATACCCGTTAATCAGCTGGTGTGAATGCAATCGCGAAATTTCATAATTGTTCTGGAATATCTATAGATATTAAGGATACAATTAGAACAAATTTACATTTAATTGTTCAAAAGTGTGGGCATGACCGGTTCGGCGGCTTACGGGAGTTAGAATGGACGTGGAAATTTTTTTTTTTAAATTGATATAAATTTAAGCGACTTAAAAAATTATAAAAAAATATACAACAATTTTTCCAAAATTGGTTTTGGGTGGTTTTAGGGCGTTTGAGTGTGCGAGGCTAAACGTTTTTTGGCAAATCGATACAAATTTACGAGACTAGAAAAAATGTGAAAAACTATCAACACATTTTTTTAAAGTGTGGGAGGTGCACTTTTGTGCGTTTGTTTCTAGAATCTGTATGCTGAATCTCTAGCTTTTATAGTTCCTGAGATCTCGATGTTCATACGGATAGACGGACATGGCTAGATCTACTATTAATTCTAATCAAGAATATATATACTTTATATAGTAGGAAACGCTTTCTTCTGCCTGTTACATACTTTTCAACGAATCTAGTATACCCTTTTAATCTACGCGTAACGGGAATAAAAATCGAAAAAATCTTCGACTAATTAAATTACTCAATTACTCAATCAAACCAGCTTGGTTTGATTGGCTGCATACAACAACACATCGCTTGAATAATTTTGCAAGGACTGTGCTTTGTCTGATTCAATCGAATGTGTTGCAGTAGGGGTTATCAAAGCCATAATCTAAAAGGGGGTGCTACTTTCGCAAAGTTGCCCAAACCTTTTTTTCCTAAACCATTTAAACTGGATCAATAGATTTTGGCATCTACACATCAAATCGTATGTTAAATTCAGTACCGCACGCGATAGTCGATTAAATTTTGATTATGTTTTAGGCTGATTGTGGTGATAGAATTGCATCTTCCTCCGATTTGATGCGGGAGACAGACGACAACTGAGCTCCTGTAACATGATTGTTTTCAATGTACATTTATTGCTCAAGATCTTCATATATAAATATATTATAGAATAGATAGAATAGAAGAATTCGGTGTTTTGCTAGATCGAGCAACGGAACGCTAGTAGTAGGTGCGAGAGTACAAAAGAGAGAGCGCGAAAGGGGAGAGCTTAGATTTAGATTTTCACAAGTCGCAAGCTGAATACCTTAGTGACAAATAATCTATTATAGTCACTTTTTAAATTTATTGTGTGATATTATGTACATAGGTTTGGGTATTACTATATAAGCAAATATTTAAATAATAATAACTTTAAGGCAATGGAAATCAAGAATTTTTTTATTGGTGCCAATTGATCAAAAATAATATAGATTTAAAGTCTAAGTACTTGTGAAGTGAATGTCACATATTTTAAAATTTACAAAACATGAGCATACGTGTGCAAATTAAAATTGTTACTATTTAATTATTTAAAAAAATAATTTTTATTTTTTAATATTTATTCGGTGATAGCCTTTTCACTTTTACTATTACAAGACTCTTTATTAATAGCTAATCTTTAATTTGAAGCTGTTTACGATCTCGTCCCGATTTAGACTGATCTTCTAATTCGTAACTATCCTCAATTACGGCCCGGCTACCCATCATTCCACTCACATCACTTTCACGTCTATGGATCTTACATTAGACACAGAATCACTATTCCCTTTTGAAAAATTGGTTTTTGGTCACAAAAATGTATCATTCAGTCACTGGTATAAACAATTCAACCCCGACAAAAAAATATAAATTTACCTGTGTCGTGCAACAGATAGAATGCGCCATCCTTAATCGTTTAAAAACTTAACCCCACAAATCTCACACATACAATGCGCACCACCAGATTAGCGCCTTTTGAGCAAAAATGTTGATGTGAGCTATTTAGAAAATTGTTTAAGTGAGAGCTTTCCAAAAAGAACAAAAGGAAAACAATCCATAAATGGGTAAGTCAAAACTGGGTCATCAGGATAGAGACACCTACAATAACTTAAGTTTTTTCGATTCATTTCGAACAAAATTTTAAAAATTTAAATTCCTCTTAAATGGTATATTGTTTACCACCCTCGTATACATACAAATACAACATAATGCCACTCCTTAGACCAGGTCATATGAGCTCAAGCAAAACTCAGTCGTGCTTTTTTAAAGGAGTCGTGGGAATTGCAAGGTATTCGACGTATGGATCTGCGATCTCCCGGTCTAAAGACAATGATATTGCCACCTTTATAGTTTTTTTCATAAGTTTACTTGTTTTTAATAAAATTCTCTATAGTCTATAGTTCCTGCAAGGATAACAGCGTTCCTCGTCCCATTTTTTTTTTTCGCAAAATTAAAGAAAACTTCAATTTAAGAACATGAAACATTTTGTTGTTATTGAAATACTAAAATATTATGTATGTTAATTGGCAACAACTATATACTGAAAGTTGGTCACACTGATCTGAATAAGTTCTTGTTTTTCTGGAAACTTCTTCTTGTGTTAACTTTCAAACGACTCACAACGGTGTCACGTTTATGTCAAATAAAACAGTTATTGAACTTTAACTAAATCGCCTCGCGTTTTACTCCACCATTTCAAATAGGTTATGGGCCCAGGAGTAGTAAAGACTTTAATAATTGTGTGTGATCAAGAGAAAAATAATTATTGTATTTAATTAGCTTGAACATTTTTTATAAACATGAGCGGACAAGGGCTGTGTGCGATCGACAAATTGGACGGCGAAAATTACGCAGTATGGTATGATATGGACATTTCTGAAGATATTCTTACTATTTTGATGCTGTCGGGACTCGGTAAGAAATTCGAAAATTTCGTGGTAGCGATCGAAACGCGCGAACAGTTACCGACTCTTTCTGATTTAAAAGTAAAAATTATAGAAGAGGGAGAGAGACAAAGAGTCAGTTCGGACGAAACGGAACTTTGTGTGCAGCAAGCGTTTGTGTCGCGTCCCAGTGGAAAGGGAGACAAGAAAAATAGATCGGCGCAAAAGAACAGTGATGCAAAGAATAAAAAATGCTTTCGATGTGGTCGCGAGGGTCACTTTATTGCGCAGTGCAAAGTGAAAGACAAAAATGATGAAATAGAAACATCTGCAAAAGAGAAGTCGTTTACTATGCTTGCAAGTGTAAATAAAAATGACGTTTTAACGAAATCGATGTGGTGCTTGGACAGTGGAGCAACTGCTCACATGTGTTGTGAAAGGTCGTGGTTCGCGGACATTAAAGAGCATAAAGAGAAAATATTACTTGCAGGAGAAAACTATATATTTTCGGATGGCGTCGGTACGGTGGCCGTTAAGAAAAAGAATGGTTCCGTTTATTTGAAAAATGTGCTTTACGTAAAAAGCTTGCAAAGTGATTTCATATCGGTAGCGAAAGCCGTTGAAAAAGGGTATAAAGTAATTTTTCACAAGCAAAATGCGTATATAAAGGACGGTCGAAATTAAGAAGTGTAACAGGCAAGAAAAGTGGGAATTTTTTTTGTTGTTGATACTTCGAACAATCTGTGCATTTACTTGCGTGCAAATAATGAATTGTGGAAGTGGCATTATCGTTATGGTCATTTGAACATGGCGAGCCTAAAAAAGATGGCAAGTGACAATTTGGTCAATGGCTTAAAGTCAATCAAAAATGTTGTGGACATAGACCGAATTGCATGTGAAACCTGTGCTAAAGGTAAAATCTGTGTGAAACCATTCCCAAAAATGGCAGAAAATCGTGCGGACAAAGTGCTAGGGCTAGTGCATTCGGACATTTGCGGGCCAATGAACAAAGTATCTGCCAGTGGAGCAAGATATTTCGTAACATTTACTGATGACTATTCGCGTTATATGTTCGTATATTTTTTGAAGACCCGTGATGAATTGCTTCCCACGTTTAAAAACCTTGTCGCGTTTGCAGAAAAACAGACCGGTGAAAAACTTAAAGCAATTCGCAGCGATATCGGTCGCGAATATATAAGCCACGAGTTTCAGAAGTTCCTATCTGAAAACGGTATCAAGCGGCAATTGACAGTACCGTATACTCCGCAGCAAAACGGGGTTGCTGAGCGCGCTAACCGGACGCTTGTGGAAATGGCAAGGAGCATGATTATACATTGAGGAGTGAATGAGTCCTTGTGGGGAGAGGCAGTTAGGACTGCAGCATATCTACGCAACAGATCGGAGACAAGGTCGTTGAAGAGTCAAACACCATTCGAACTGTGGACAATGCAAGGCGATTGCCTTGAATAAGAAACATGCAGGAAAGTTCAAGCCAAAAGGCATCGAATGCATAATGATAGGGTATTCAACAACAGCGAAGGCCTACAGATTAATGCGCATTGGATCGAACCAGGTAATCAACAGTAGAGACGTCGTTTTTCTAGAGGAAACTATAGGGTATCCAAAGAATGGAAACAGCGAGAACGAGACGGCACTTATTGACGAAATTGGAGTTGATTGTTCGCAGATTTTGGCAGTGGACAACAACAAAGAAGATGCTGAGGTGCTCGAGAAAGAGAAAATTGACAGCGAGATTAATGAAGCCGATAGTTCTGATGTTTACGAGAGTGCGAAGAGCGATGATACCGAAGAACGGGAAATTCATGGTCCTGGTCGTCCTAAGAAGATAAAAACTGGAATCCCGGGCGTCCACGAAAACAATACAACTTGTTGAACATGATGAAGGTTCAAGATTTCAAGGTACCTGTTACGTTTGCTGAAGCGACGCAGTCTGAAATGAGTCAAGAGTGGATAGCATCAATTCAGAAGGAGATTGACGCCCTCGAAGCTAATCAGACATGGGAGCTACAGGACTTACCAGAAGGTAAGAAGGTAAGGTAAGAAAGCCATCGGTAGTAAGTGGGTTTTTGGCATCAAAGGAGATAAGGATGGCAATGTGATGCGATTTAAATCGAGGTTGGTGGCTAAAGGATGTGCACAACAATATGGTATCGACTTTTTTGAAACGTTTTCACCAGATATTCGTCGGTGAGACTTATTATATCTCTGGCTGTTGAGCATAACTTATTTCTACATCAGATGGATGTATCGACAGCTTAATTAAATAGCGAATTAAGCGAAGAAGTCTATATGAAGCAACCCGATGGATTTGATAATAAACATTATGGAAAAGTTTTGAGACTAAAGAAGCCACTTTACGGACTTAAACAGAGCGGTAGAGAGTGGAACGCCAAGCTCAACGAAGTCTTGCAAAAACTGCATTTTGTTCCCTGTGCCAGCGAGCCGTGTGTGTACACACGCAATGAGAAGGACAATATTAATATAATTGCAGTATATGACACATCGGATCGTAAATCCTACAGTGGATATGTCTTCATAAACGCAGCTGGTCCACTATCCTAGGAGTCCAAGAAGCAAAGTCTGGTGGCATTATCCAGCACGGAGGCCGAAAATGTTGCATTGTCCATTGCAGCAAGAGAAGCAGTATTTATAAAAAAGTTTCTGAAGGAAATGGATTTTTTGATAGATCACTCAATTTTAATTTTTTGCGATAATCAGAGTGCTTTATGTTTAGCTAAGAATCCAGTATTACATAATAGAAGTAAGCATATCGACATAAAGTACCACTATGTTAGGAAACTTTGTTCCAAAAAGGAAATTGATGTGAAATATATATGTACAAACATGTTAGCAGATATTTTAATGTCAAATAAAACAGACAACATTAAACTTTAACTAAATCGCCTCGCATTTTACTCCACCATTTGAAATAGTTGTCCTACCTTTCAAATTATGGAAGATATTCAAAGCTTCATTGGGAGGCGCAAATCTGATGATGCAAAATACGTGTTCAATTTTTCGCCGAAAATAAAACAAAGCAGAATTAAAAAGATAACGGTTCTTCTGAGGACCTCTTTTTTATCCTCAAAGAGAGAGGGGATATCAGTGAACCAAAAACAATAAAATGCATAGATTTTCGCGCAATGGCAAAATACAAAACATAAGAAGAAACGGAGCGATGCAGGGGGCACTAATTTGATAACGCGCAGTGTACATAAGCACATAATCAACGACGAAAGGAGGCCAAACTGTCTTCACTGCGGGGACGAACTATCACCCAAACATATATTAGATAGAGACCGACACCATCATAACCCTAGAACAAATATAAAAGTTTTAAGTTTAGTTAACCTAACATCAAATTCAAACCTACAATTATTTTTCTTAAACAAATTTAAATTTATAATTGGTCGAGTTGATGGCCACAGTAGCTAGTTACTCTTTTATTTTAGTTAGTTATTATATTTTAAACTTGTTTATATATAGTTAGTAACGGGTCTCACAGCCGCCAGTGATATTTTTGTTATTTGTAAATATGCCAACTTTGGGGACACAGTTCAACTTTACTGCACATCACCTGTGCAGCAATATCATCGTTATCTATGCAGATCAGCTGCGTGAGCATCTCTTCCCTTTTGCGCTCTCTCTCTTGTACTCTCGCACCTACACCTTTGGCTTAGGTTAGCGTAATTAAGACGCTCTTTATTCATTCGTTTGTACATATCGCATCGATGCAGGATCTCGTTCGCTGAAATCACTAAATCATATTCGTGCGAAATCGCTTAATAAAACTCGTATTTTCATTGCGCAAAAAAAACTTATAAATAAGCTTATTAGCTCAACAGTAATTAATAATAAATAAAAAGTAATAAATATGTGGATCACAGACTTATTTAAATAAGAAAATAGATTTTTATTGATTTTAAAATAGTTTTATAGACTTTTTGTAATTGTTCAATGTTTTTGAAAACGTAAGCTGTCTAGAAGACAAACAGTATTGGTCCACGTACCGTACAACTATTATATTCAAACATTTCAAGAGTTACTTACTTCATATCGCCCATGAGAAATAACAGAAATTCTTCGCTGTGATATCATTACATGTTTAATATGTGTAAATTGGTAGTTTTCTGACTCCTGAATATTCGCCAAAAATAAGAAACTGCTACCGTCTGAAGAAAATACTGGGTGGGGAAAGATATCCAACCATTCATCTTCTGGTGCACGTTCAGAGTGAACCTTAATATAATTTAAACTTTAATTTGTTAATTTTTTTTTTAAGATAACAGAACTTACTTCCAAGCATTTCCAGTCTTCTACTTTAGAACACAATGAAATAACACTGTAATTTTGAGATCTTCCCATATACACTACCGATACTTGACAATTGCTATCAGATATCCAACCTGCTGATGTGAGGTAATAGTCTCTAGTATATAAATCAAGAAATATGAAATGCATATTAACTCTTAGATATTGGATGTCTTACTGTCCATAAATAGTGGCAGGAGGTTTAATATTAAATTTTTGAATGTCGCTCAGATTAGTTATGTCAACAGCCCACAACTCCACTTCGGGATTAGTGGTTCCTGGAGTTGGAAATCTAACCATTTTTGTTTCGGGAAAAATACTTCCAGAAAACATCCCACTTCCAGAGAATAAAGCTCCAGACGATAACCACGGGTATGTCATCATTCCAACATTGGTGTCATTAAATAGTGCGTACATAAAATGTGTTCCATCAGACGAAGTCCAAATCGCCTCTGGAGCTTCAAAAATTTCTTCTAAAACGAAAAACAAAGTGTTTTTTAAGTGTTAGTTATCGTTAAAAATCGTAAATTTGGTATAAATTAGATATTAATATTGAAAAAATTGCGTAGCTTATTTTTTATTTATTAGATGTTTGATGTTTATTATACCATAACAGATAATTTAAACATTCTATCGTTTAATGGCCTATGTGAAAGAAGCTGATACAAAGACCGGCTTATGTTTTCCATTTGGAGATTGATGTCACTCCAACACCGCTAGTCCTGAAGCGTTTATTTCTGGATATAATTATTTTACTAGATTTTGAATGTCCAATATTTCAGTATTTTATTCATTAACTGTCTGAATATTTTGGTTACCTTTTTTACATATTGTAGGTTTTAGAAAGGTTATTATAACATTATTATAAGGTGTTTTTTTACATTTCCTATAAAGGAAAAATATTGAAAATATCAATATGGGATATCAATATATCAATATATGTTGAAGAATAATGAAAGAATGAAAAAACATTTAAAAATTGTTCCAAAGTGTGGGCGTTTTTTTGGCAAATTGATAGAAATTTACAGAACTATTAAAAATTTAAAAATTTATCGAAAAATAGTTTTAGACGGTTTTAGGGAAAGTAATTTTTAAGGCTAATATAAATGTGAAAAAATGTCAACCCACAACGTTTTTTTTTTTTTTTTAATAAATTATTTATTATGGCATACGGGGAAATCTTGGAGCCCCCTTTTGTCCTTCTTTTCTATTAATTCAGCCCATTTGGGCGCGCCGGCTAACTATAGCTAGCTTTTTCAAGTTTACAGTAATTTTACTACAATTACATAACAATCACACATAACAAGTAGGATTTAAGATAAGCATCAGCTTCTGTTGACCCTTGTCAAAGGAGATCGGGAAATGAGATCCCTCGGTTGCCTTCTGTTGAGCCTCCTTGAGGGGCGAGGTCTGTTAAGAGCGCAAGCCAGCCGATTTCTG
This sequence comes from Drosophila simulans, assembly GCF_016746395.2. Taxonomy (NCBI): domain Eukaryota; kingdom Metazoa; phylum Arthropoda; class Insecta; order Diptera; family Drosophilidae; genus Drosophila; species Drosophila simulans. The sequence continues at coordinate 292,339 of NC_052521.2, forward strand.
TGGCGCTCCAACCTGTCATGGTATCTACTCAATTGCTGGTTTATCTCGTCAGATACCGTTGAGTTTCACGTCTCTGTGCAGGGTGGTGTTTCGCACAAACCATTCGCAGCCGGGGATGAGTCTTGCGACCGTATTTTGGATAGCCTGGATCCTTTTGATTTGGCTGTCGCATGCCAAGCCCCAGATTTGGCACCCATACTTCCAGTTTGGTGCTAAGATCTGTTTGTAAATTGTCAGCTTGATGGATAGCGACAATTTACTGCGCGAACAAAGTAGCCAGTGGTGCTTCGCCACCTTAGCACGTAGGCGCGTTCTGATGTCGGTCACATGCTTGGAAAATGTGAGTCTGCGATACAGAAGCACTCCAAGGTACTTTGCTGCGTTCGGCTGTGGTACGGGGGCTTCCTCGATGTAGACGGGCGGTGGCGTTCTCCGCTTTAAAGTAAAGCAGACGTTGTTGGATTTACTGCTATTGATGCCAATGTTCCAACGTCTTGCCTATTCCGAGAACCGGTATGCAAAGTCGTGGATACCATCGGCTGCGTCGTTCTCGCATCGCGACCTGTAGGTGACGCACACGTCATCGGCAAATGTGCCCAACATTGATTTCCCGTAAAGGCTTACATCCGGCTGCGGCATGGCTATACAGGCAGTAGAGCAGGGGGCCGAGGACGCTACCTTGTGGAACACCAGCTGCCACGTTGTGCTCGGTGGAAATTGCTGAATGAAAGCGCACAGCGAACCTCCTTCCTTCCAGGTACGATTTTAGCAAGGATAACAGCGTTCTTCTTTCCTTTTTTTGTAAAATTAAAGCAAACTTTTCAATTTAACAGCATAAAAAATGTTGTTGTCCTACCTCTCAAATTATGGAAGATATTCAAAACTGCATTGGGCGGCGCTATCCTGGTGACCAAATTTTGACTTACCCATTTATGGACTGTTCTTCTTTTTTATTAAAATAAAAATCTATAAACAACATGCTGAATCTCATATTAACTTTTCATTTATAGAATTAAATCGCTTAAACAGTTTTCTAAATATCGCACATCAAAATTTTTGCTCAAGGGGCGCTATCCTGGTGACGCGCAGTGTATGGTCGGAATCCCTTCCTTCCGCTTTTTACATACTATTCACCGAATCTAGCTTAACCTTTTACTCCACGAGTAACTGGTGTAATGACCGGTAAATATTATGTTTGAATATTATTTAATATTGAAAGGTCTCTTAACTTTCATAACTATGTTATTTTTAATAAAAATTTCTTCATTGTTACAATTTTGATTTTTGATTAAGTTTATCTCGAGTCATATTCCAAGTTATAAGTACAAGTTGGTGTTTTGTGTTGGATTATACTAATACTTTATAATATTTTTTGATTCTGTATTTAAAATATAATAATTTGCCTTTTATATTTTCATTAATATTTGTCCATTGTATTCGTGGTAAGGAGTGATAAGCAAAGTAGTACGACTACTACAGTCGAAAATCCTGCGCAAAATCACCGGTGCTCAATTTTTGACGAATGCTGGAATCACGTGACATTTTCACTGATGAAGATGATGTTGTCAGAGTTTGTAAATTCATTGGAATTACCATAACGGCATAATTTACGTTTAAAAGTCGGTTCGGTGATTATTTTGTTGAGAAACATTAATCTGCCGCATCTTTGCACCGGTTCGCGACTAGCGGTTAAGAGATAACAATCGATTTTTATTGAAACAACCATCTTGAAAGGCAAATATCTAGGCGAGAATGTATACATTCCAAGAATTCATATGATTCCCAAATGTATGCCATTTGCTCTAAAACGACTTCAGTTTCCGGTACGCCTTGCGTTCGCTTTTTCAATAAAGAGGTAGCAAGTTAATTTGGAACTTCAATTTTTCACACGTCTAACTTTACGTCTCATGTTCCCGTGTCAGAAACCCTCTTCATTATTTGTATTCGGGCCAAATGGACATACGAAAAATGTTGGATATCATTCTGTTTTGCATTAAAATACACTAAAATTACTTTTTCCATTTCCGCTTATTTAAAAAAAATCTAGAGAGACATCTGTGTAAAGACGAATTTTTTTTAGGGACACCGTCCGCCGAGTCAGCTAGTTAGGAATATTTCGTTAGTAGCGGTGATATACCAGACAGAAGTTTTTATGTCCATTAATTTTTTGTAGTTTACGTTACCATGGTTTTGATGCTTTAGAAGTTTGGAATTAAATTATTAGGCTTATGATCACTTAATATTTCAAAGGGGAGTCCATATAAATATGGACTGAAGTATTTGGTTGCCCAACGAATTGCTTATAATTCTTTTTCTATTTTACTGTAATTTTGTTCGTGATCTTTTAAAGTTCTGCGTGTAAAACTAATTGGTTTATAATATGGTGATAGCACGGCCCCCTGGCAAATCAGTAGTAACTTGAAATGTTTTTGTAAAGCCAAAGAAAATGAAAATGGGGTCACTGATGACAGGGGTTTTAGTTTTGAAAAAGATTTATTGCGTTTATTGCGAATGAACTTGTGGTAATATCCGCAAAATTTCATTTCTTAAGGTGTTTTTGAAATGGGAAATATTTCGATAGCTTTTAATTTCTCTTTACTGGGTCGAATACCATCTGGAATTGTGTGATTTTTTAAAAAATCGCACTTGTTAATTGGAACTTGGAATTTGCCTTTTTAAGTTTTTGAAAAACTTGCTTTAGTGAGTCTTTGTGTTCAGTGAGAGATTTTGAATAGATATTAAAATCATCTAAATATACCAGACAGTTTTTGTAGTAAGGTCCTTTAGGACGAAGTTTCATGCAACGTTGCAAACCGTGTTTATTCGAAAATGCAGTTTTTTGTATGGACATGTTGGCTTGGTGAAAGCCTTTTGCTTAATTAATTGTTGTAAAGTATTGGAATTTCCCTAACTTGCTTAAAATTTCATATAGGTTCGGGATTGAGAATTTATCGTTTATAGTTATTTTATTTAAGTTTCGATAGTCTAGGACCGACCTGAATTTTAGTTTACCAGAAGAGTCAATTTTTTTGGGAACAATCCATAGTTGACTGCACTAGAGGAGTCCCTTTTCTTTTACTTATAATGCCTTGTTGTAGCATTTCCTCAATTTGTTTTACTACTGCTTTATAAGCGTCTTTTGTATACTGGGTTTTCATGGCCTGTTTTTCTTTCGTGACGTATGAGCTTGTAAAAGTTAGGTTTTCTTTATCAGAATACTGGATATCTTTAAATTCTTTTAATAATTGTGTCAGTCCAGTCGGTATATTTGGTCTGAGTTAATGTCATAGTAGAATGCGTAGTCTTTTTCAGCAGTTAATTGGTTTTGCTGTATAATTTCTTCCAAATTTTCTGATGAACTTACATCAAATGTCTCAAAACCTTTGTGAAGGAATATTCTTTCACTGATAAATGTTGCTTTTCTAATATAATCAATACAACCGATATTTTCCATTATACTTTTCTTTCTAATAGAATATCATAAAATGGTGAAATAGCCCTTTGGCTGTAAAATTTCCAAATTTATTTAACTTTTAATAGCCTGTCATACTTCGGACAATTATTTGTTTATCGAGACTTGAAGATTGAAATAGTTTAAATTTATCATGTTTATTGATGACCCAATGTCGAGTATTCATAGGTATTTGTGATTGTTAAGCATGCTCTCAATGTACTGGAGGGTTCCCAGGCTGGTGGCTGAAATTGGAAAATTTTCGGCTTGGTGAACTTGCTGATTTGTATACATCTCGTGTTTGTTTCCACTGTAACGAAGAGCGGCGCTTGCCTCTTGCAAACTTAGTATCCAGTATGTTAGAGCTGGAATTTATGTTGAGAGAAACTTTCCTCTTTTAAACACTAGCCTGCTGCCGTAGCAAAGAAATAATAAGATTCGGCCCAAAGCTGTTCTAGTACGTTGGCTCGTGCTAACTACTGCCTTCAAGATTGAGGCCGCCCTCGGCCGATCCCAATTCAGCGAGCAATCCATTGACTTGGATCGCGGATATCCTTACTCCGATGTAACGTAGACAGACAACACCGGTACAAATAATTACGCACTGTGATTCGCAATGCGCCAACGCGCCTGCGTGCAATTCTCTAGGGCATAAGCTTTCTGTTGAAAGTTGACAGAAGGTTGCTCCTGGCGTCGGGGTGCAGTTCCTAATTGTACGCACCCCTCCGCCGCATTTTGCTACTTTATTGTCGCTTATTCTTAGCATGACTCCTTTGCGGGAAACCGGGAAAATTGTTACCTTCTTACAGGCAAATTTAATTCTAGGAAGTTTAATGATAATATGTATCATGTTAGCGGACTATAATACTTTCACGGACATAAGATCCCCTATAGGCGTATCTGTGGGCTCTTTCTGCCAAACCGAATTTAAGTCTGCATGATCTAGTATGTTCGGACTAACAATATTGTTTTTTGCCTGTGTTACAACCAGCATTAAATTTTGTAATTCGATAATCAACATCCTATTCCTAGCCCGCAGAGCCTCATACAAATGGCCTGTGCCAATTTGCGTATTTCTTTGTGTTTGTAAAATTTGATTAACTGGTTAATTGGTTGATTCGACTCTGAATTTTCGTATTAATTTTTATCTGTCTATTGTTTGCCTGAGTGAACTGTCATTCCGTGAACCTGGTTTGTTCCATATTGCCGGCATCCGGCGTTCCCGCTACTACCTTTAGCATTGAGCGCAGATAATCTAGGCTCCTTGCAATCCTCTGGTGGACACTTATCGAATCCAACGTGTCACCATCTACAGAGGTGACTACTCTTAGAATCGACTTGATTGGTTCTCGAATTAAGGAGCTTTTACGGACTGTTGACTGCACAGACTGCAATGGGGAAGTCAGAAAAGAAGCGCGATATTTGGTTTTGGGTGCAGGTAAATAGCCGCTTGACTTTCTCGATAATATGTTCTTAGAGCAATAAATATTTGATTTTATGGGCGTAAAATGAAAATTGAGACAGATCACAGAAAATATGAAATACATTTCTCTGTAGGGTATTATTACGGAAGGACGCAGTCAGGGCTCAGGAAATTATTGATGACTACTAGTCATTGTAACTTTATAAGTAAGATTTTGTAAGGCACAAATTCAAAACGTGGGTATGTCTTTCTTCTCGACGGTTCCATAGCTTCTCTAGCTACGCTAAGCTGTTGATCAGTTCTTTTAGACCCTTAGACAGCGCACTAAGTGTGCATCATTTTATTACATAGCCAACAAGTCATTTTAGGGTGCTCACGTTTTATAAAATGGTGAAAACGAATTTATGTAGACTTATTGGCTGTAAGATTTGCAAAATGATTTAACTTTTAATAGCGTGTCATACTTCGGACAATTATTTGTTAGTCGTGAACTTGAAGATTGATTTGTTCGGACCGGACCGAATGGTTTTTGTCCAGACGGAATAGATTGTTTATGAAGAGTCTGATTGTTCACTTTTTCTATTGCTGATGGAGGAGTTTTTATTTAATTTATATAACTATTTGTTAAGTGAGTTTCTATTTAATTATCTGATTTATTAAAAATTGGGATAAAGATCTTCTTGTATGGAAATTTGTCGTAATTTTGAGAGGCTGAAATTTCATACCCTGCTTTGGTCATAAACAACATATCAGAGAGTGAGCGTTGAACAGTATTGAGGGTTTACATTGCTTGTTAATTATTTTTGTTGTTTTCTAAGCCTATCTTTTTAATAATAATAGTTGACTAATCTTTTAATTTTTCACAAAATTGGCCAAAATTTAATATAACAAGGAGACAAAGGCTCTTGAGTGGATACCGGTTGAACTACTTAAATTTTTAAAACTAAAGTTAATCGGTAACCTAAGCTTCTTATCGTTTGTTGGAGTCTTGGGAGAATTTTTATTGTAAGATCGGCTTAAGTTTTTCATATGGAGAATGAATATTTCACTGCATATTCTAATTTAGGATCAATAGCAGTGTCGATCTGGCTATGTAAGTCTTTTCATCCGTCCGTAAGTACGTCCAGATCTCGGAAACTATGAGCTAGAAAGTTGAGATTAGACATGCAGACTCTTGTGCCGTCTAGCTGCGGGAGTTGGTATCAGAACACGCCCACCGACAATCTACCGCCTTTAAACCGCTAAAAACGGCCACGCCTACATTTTTTAAAATGCTTTGAATTTTTTTCGTTTTAGTTATGGTCTTGCCAGTTACTAATTAAAATTAAAAAATTGATGATTTAATAAAATGTAGGACACACTATCACGAAACCATCAAAACTGTTAACTCCACGCGTTTTTGGGATTGTTTTTTGTTATATAAAATTTAAAATTTCTTTGTACTAGACAAACTAATTTTGAAATTTCAATACTTGAAAAGTAGACTCTAGATCTAGAAACAAAGACGCAGCGCAGGTTGCCACGCCCATTTGATTTGCAAAAAAAAATATACCATGCCCACTCGAACGCCTTAAAACTGTCAAGCCCACATTTTTGAACCATTTTTCGAAATTTTTTCATATTTTTATTAGTCTTGTTAATATCTATCGATTTTCAAAAAAACTTTTTGCTACTCCCACTCCACGCTAACGCCTACACTTTGTATACATTTTTTCCCCAATATCTATCGATATCCCCGAAAAATAAGGAAACTTTGAGTTCAAATTCACACTAGCTGAGTCACGGGTATCTGATAGTCGGGGAACTCGACTACAGCATTCTCTCTTGTTGGTTCTGGGATCCCTTTTTGTCGTGCAAGGAGTAGAGTAATGAAGCTCTCCACATTCGACACAAACTAAACGCAATGTTCAACCATATTATTATTAAATAATTGTAGGCTATCGTTATCTTGATTTTTGTGTTTAACTTATTTCCTTAATTGAATTGCGTTACCGGAATAGGCTATTATAGTCACTAAACATTTCAATGCGATCTTGAAAAACTAGCTACTCGACCGACTTCACTGCAGTTAATGCCGGTAATATTATTGAAAGTCTACCCTGCTTAGAAATTGACATTTGCATCTGGAACATACCCAAAAATCTTCAGCTCGCGGACCCAGATAGACCTACTGATTGGCGCTAGTATATTCTACGAACTGCTGTGCATCGGTCAAGAAAAGCTTTTGTCGCGGACTACATTGCGCTTCCTTCTGCCGTTACATACTTTTCAACGAATCTACTAAACCCTTTTAACGGGTTTAACGAGTCAGTTATTTGGGCGGAGCACAGCGAAAGGAGTTTTCCCGAGTTTCGAGATTTAAACGATTTACGGAGCACTTCTCATAGTTAATAAAATTGATTTTGAAAATAACTGAGAATGGTTCCCAGTCGACATTTTTATGGTTTTCTTAATATAGCGAACTATGTATTAACGTGTTAGTTAGATACCGCTTCAGCAGTTACCCTCTACAGTGCTACGCCGAAGCCCCCTCGACAAATACTGAGTTACCACCTCGGCATTCACCCTTGGCGGCATTCGCCAAAAACCACTCTACACCTATACAACCGCATCCGTTCCAATTTCACGCCCGGCTAAGTCAATATATAATCGTAAGCAAAACTGTAGCAAATAGATGTTACAAAAGAACCAAGAAACAATTAAGCTGTCACTGATAATTTGACCTGATTTTTTCAGAAAATGTGCTTTTAAAAAATTGTTTTAATGACGTTTTCGGTGCCATTAGTGCCATTAGTAACCTCGTGCAACTTTCAAAATAAAATTTAAACTTTGAATAGTTTCAAAAAATTATTGAAATTTGTTGGGTGTGTTGTATAGTCTTTACCTGCGACTTTTCGCAGAAATTAAATTTTTAGGTAGCAACCACTCAATAAGCAATGCGACCCTTCTAGATGTGTGTCGCACACAATGTCTAGGTCTTGAAAAACTGAATGCAATATTCAAATTTAATTGTGGGCATTCACGAAATTAATGAAAGTTACTTATGGGAGAAAGAGCGCATGTTTCGTGTGAACTTATTGCAGAAATGGAAAATCTGCAAAAGGAAGCTGGATAAGTTTGCAGCAAAATACCCGGCATGGACAAAGGGCAATCTTACCTTGAATTTACTTAGAATTTCAAGCAAATTTGAACTAATTACTGACAAGCTTCCCTGTAGAATACAGAATATAAACTTACAAATGCGATAGACTTCACCACGCCAGAAAGCACAGTCGAATTTCCAATTTTACAGAGGTCCGAAAGGGACCAATTTGTAGTTATAGGTGATTTTAATATACCTGGCTACCTCCGTGGACCACAAAAGAAAACTCAAATATTATTTCCACTATAGCACTGACTTTATAGACGGCTTGCTCTCATTCCAAACAGACATACTCTTACGCAGTAGCAAAGTCGAATTTAACATTTTGTCGCACTTCAAACGAAAGCTTACTGCCTTACGATCTTCAGCGTGTTAAGCCTGTCTATTTGTCGAAGGAATCCCTGGATGTGTGCTCAGATTCTGTGCGGAAGCCTTGTACAAGCCCCCACTGAAACTGTTTACCTTATCTCTGGAATGTTCAGAGTTCCCTCATATATGGAAGGAGTTCTTTGTGATTCCTCTCAATAAAAAGGTAGCAAATTGAATGCAAAGAATTACAGAAGAATCTCTAAATTTCCGGCTTTCCCTAAGCCTTTTGAAAATGTTATCACTCTTCATTTGCAGCAACTTTTTAGGTCAATTATATCACCATGTCAGCACGGTCATATTCACTAACCTTAGTCATATTCGGTGTCCCACAAGGCTAGCTTTGTTCGCTACTTTTTTGTTGTTTTTCTCACTTAGCAATTTTGTATTATTTATATGGGATACGTGGAATTCCAGCAACACCTTTATGACCTTGGCAGCTATTAAATCAGCCTACTTGGCGCTCCGGGTAACTACAGTCAAGGGAATTTGATGTTCCTTATACAACTAAAACCTTATTTTGCTATTCCGCCTGATTCTGCAGTATGGATCACAGCTTGAAGTCCGAAATTCGGAGTTTCTTAGAAACGGATTGAATCCAGAAATCCGTATTGAAATCCGTATTGAATACCAAAAATAGTACCGACTTGGGTATTCCATTTAGCTTTTCTTTTCAAAGTAGTTCAAATTGAAGTTACGTTCTCCTAACTTAAAATCACTGTAGTCCGAGCTATAAGAGTAATATTATACACATTATATCCATTCTGACACTCTGCTGATCTTAAAGTTATATATATATAAATCTTTTTAGAACGAAATTAGATCTTAATATTATTTATATACATAAGGGTGTTTCGTAAATATTTAACTAAGCAAAATCAATTCATCTACAAGTCGAATAATATTTAAACAATTTCACAAATTCTTTCATATTGGCTGAGTGGTTATTCGCAAAACTCACAGAAGTATTTATTGGCACATACATTATTATGGTTTTATAAATATCAAAGTTTTTGAGCTATCGTAATTTATGAACTTGTAAATTATAATCAACATCGAAACAGCCTGAAACAAATAAAATATTAGTCGAGAGCACCGCAAGGGGGTTTTTAGGGCTGACGCTATTTACGAATCACCCCTGTATAATATGATTTCGAGATATCGTTGAATAATATAATATACCTTGGTAAAGCCAATCAGGAACACCATTATATATATGGTTTTCATGTCCAGAAGAGGTTATTCTTATATCTTCCTCCACTAATGGCGATTGTCGAATAAAAATATCATTTTTCACTACAAATATTATTGCAGTCGTATTGCCAAGCCAAGATGCATACTGAAGACGAGTTCTTTGTACCTTCAATGTGTCTTTTAATTTTACTGGCGTGTGATGATCATTGTTTACATCATAAATTGTATAAAATGCCGTAAATGACTTCTGAAAATTCTGCAAAAAGAGTTTGTTTATTATTAAAGAGTACTGTTTAGAAGAACACTTACTTTTTTTACATTATGCGTGAATAAAACATATTTTAGATCGTTGGAGCATAAATATCTTCGAACATTTAGTTGACGAAGAGTGTGATTAGTTACCAATACTTTTACTAAGTTTGTGGTTGTATCCAAGACTGCTAGACTTCCATCATCTGATTGAAAAACATACTTCTGAGTTGTTACCCAAGAAGAAGGTAACCTTCTAGGTGTTAAATCTCCTTGCAAGTATTCGTCTAATATCATTCTGCGACCCGACCAATAGAGAAGTTCGTCAACATATCTATGAAAGTAATGACAGAGTACATAATTTGTTATATAATTTCACAATTCAAAAATGTTTAAGTTTAAAAAATTTCTAAGTGTGTTTTGTGGAAAAGTGTGTGTTTATAAAAACGTAAGGGAGGTAGAAATGCTCACATAGAGTGGTTGGACTCGCTCGTTAAGTCAGACAAATTGCTACAAAGAAAATACAATTCGATTATAACTGAGTGTCAAATTGCCAGTTCAAATGTCTAGTCCTAGGTGGGAACATTAAGCCTATCCAGTGAATCGCCGGATTAGACCAGAAGCTCTAGTCCAGCATAAAAGATCTCAGTTCGCTAGGAACAAGGAGACTAATCTGGATCATCGCAGAGCATAAGCTAAATCACTAGAGACCAGAGTCATCAGTACAGTTCTATTGTATCTCTGACCCTATTGATGCTCTCTTTTTAAATGAAAGGACATGCTGGAAAGACCGAATCCTAGGCGGAGACACCTATCAACATTTCTTGTTATACCACGAATTCCTGTAATAAATTATGTTTAAGCCTATTATCCGCAGCGTCGGGATCACCTATTATATTTTGAAAATTTCACGTGCAATTTGACGTACGAACAGTGAATCGAACTGGAAAAATTACCCAAATATCAGTGTTTTAAAATTCAGATAATTGCAATCTTATTGTATTTATTCGCTCAACAATACAAAAGAACAAGAATGAAGCAATGCATTTTTAGATGCATGTCAAAAAAAAAAAAAAATGAAAGCACCACGTATACGAGTATATATAAACACTTTTTGATATATCTTCAAACAGATGTCATATACACTGACTTTAATAAAGCATTTGACTCCGTTTAATCATTCTCTAATAGTAAGGAAACTTATCAGGTTTTCCTGTTGATTTTCAAAATTTGATTTTATGGTATCTGGATGGCAGGACCCAACGGTCCTCTTTAAAAGTTCTCTTTCTTGTACTCTCCTAGGCACATCCGGTGTCCCACAAGGGAGCTACCTTGGTCCGCTCCTTTTTAGCTTTTTTATTCACGACATCCCCTTAGTAATAAAACATTGGACCCTACTTATGTACGCAGACGATGTTAAATTATGCATCATTTTGTCGTGTCGACCAAATGCACACGACTTGCACTCTAATGTGGTGCTCTTTGAATCATATTGCCATATGAAAAACTTAAAGCGATCTTTCAAAAAGATCCACTCTTTAAGATACTCATAGTAAAGATACAAAAAATCTTGAGATATTGATAAGCAAACATATAAAGCTTTGTAGATCTTTGAGGTTTGCTAGGATATAAGAACAATTTTTATAGTCAGTTCTTGAATAGCTCTGGTATAATCAACATCAAAAAGCTAATAAAAAAATATGATTAATTATATTTTTTTTTTTTATAAAATGAACTACCTAAATATTTCATTGGAACAGTCGGTAGGATACCGAAAAGACAGTCCTAGTAAATCCGTAGTCCTTTAACAACGAAATCAAAATTTAACCTGCACGATCCAGTTATACCTTAATTTTTTGAGCCATCGGATTACAATAGGATTTCACAAGGAGTGGTTAACTTTGTGAGAAGCTCTCATCATCGAATTAAAAACACAACCTCAGGGGAAACGCCCTACAACCACTTGCAAATAATCAACAGGAATCCACAGCTGATCAGCTGTCAATCGCAGCAAATCCCCAAATGTTGCTAGGATCGGCAGCTAAAAAAGATTCGGACCAATCCGATCAATCCGTTGTGGAGGGATTCCAGATAGGAATGTATGAATGTATGGATATGGCCTTTTTTCGGCTTTCGGAGTAGTCTGACAACGGGAGTGTTGCTACGGAGGCAGCGGTGTAAACACCTATCTTTGCTTAGCCGAGACGCGACCCTATAATTAGCCAATACAGAATTAATTGGATAAATACAATTCTTATTAGAACATATATTAAGTTTCAGTAAAATCCAGTTAAAAGCTTTGTGATTAAACGGGGCATACGAAAAATTAGCTAAGTATAATAATACTTTTTGAGTTGAATTCATGGGGAAGCTATTTATGTCTCGAGTACTTGCTTATAATTTAAAATACGATTGAGAGATTACTTAAAGGATTATGACCTTGCTTAATTATAATAATTGTAAACTAAAGATCATGATTGGTGTATAGGATAGGATGAATAGGATGTTGATGATGGAATTACAAAATTTAATGCTTGTTGTAACACAGGCAAACAACAATATTGTTAGTCCGAACATACTAGATCATGCAGACTTAAATTCGGTTTGGCAGATAGAGCCCACAGTTACCCCTGTAGGGGATCTTATGTCCGTGAAAGTATTATATTATGTATTTATACATGATACATATTATCATTAAATTTCCTCGAATTAAATTTGCCTGTAAGAAGGTAACAATTTTCCCGGTTTCCCCCAAAGGAGTCATGCTAAGAATAAGCGACAATAAAGCAGAGGGGTACGTACAATTAGGAACTGCACCCCGACGCTAGGAGCAACCTTCTGTCAACTTTCAACAGAAAGCTTATGCCCTAGAGAATTGCACGCAGGCGCGTTGGCGCATTGCGAATCACAGCCGAGTGACCTAGACCCGCTTAACCATGTGGATGAGGGAATTATCATTGTCAATGACCGGCCAGCCACAGTCACGGTTATTAACCACGACGTGGCCCAGATTAGAGCTCCAGGGGTCGCAAGCTTACCATCTCTAAATATCTCCGCCACCAGAGAGATTATGAGCCTGCCCTATCTTCACCGGGCTAATTGAACGCAACCTAGAGATTATTAAGGAGTTCGGGGAGGAAATGAATATGGACAAATCGCGTCGGATAATTTTAATCGCAGAAGCGGCTTGCTGTGTAATGATTTGTATCGGCATTGTCTGTCTACGTTACATCGGAGCAAGGATATCCGCGATCCAAGTCAATCGAATGCTCGCAGAATTGGGATCGGCCGAGGGCGGCCTCAATCTTGAAGGGAGTAGTTAGAACGAGCCAACGTACTAGAACAGTTGGGTCAGTGTATGACACTTAATACTGACATGCTGACTCAGCTTATGTATTTAATTATATTTCAAAAGGTTGCTGACAGATGGGTTCCCGATGCATTCCCTCACTCCGTATTTAAAGCCGTCGGTAACAAACGAGATAAAAATTCCAAGTTCTACATTAATCCATTGAAAGCATCCACTATTTTCTTGTATTAAAAAAAAAAAAACATTCATAAAATAATAACCAAAGGAGTGTAAGGTATATAAAGCACTCTACCACAGTTGATAAACAAATTTCAAAATCCAAACTCAGCAGCATTTCCTTTATCATTGTTTTTATCGCCAGCACTTAGCTACCCAATAAATAACCAAACTTAAAGTAAACACCAGTCAGCAAATTTCAATTTCACAATTCACTTTTAGCCTAAACATATTTGAGAGTTCAAGAAAATAATAATGAACAGCGTCTGGCCGAGGTTGAGTGGATTAGGATTAAGAATTAGAAGATCAGTCTGAATCGGGACGAGATAGTGAAAAGTTTCAAATTAAATATATGCAATAAAAAGAGTGTCATGTAATATAAGTGAAAATGTCTATCACTAATAAAATATTAAATTATAATAAAATAAAAATAAATTTGTATAGTAATTAAACAGTGACCATATTAGTTGGCGCCGAACGTGGGGCGGTGTACTTCAAAAGTTCTAAAAAAATATTAATGATAATAAGTTAAATATAAAACGGAACTCGCACCGCCAACAACTCATATTTTTAGGGGAAAAATCAAAACATCCACATTAATCCAATGAAATCTAACTACTGTGACAGGGATCGTGGAAAAACTTAATTGTAAATTAAGTAATGCAATAATCCAATTAAGAATTTAATATCAAAAAGTTGGACTGAATACTTAATACAAATTTCAAGAACACTAGAATAATAAAAATCAGACTTAACAGGAAACGCAATTAAAACCAAACCAAAATCTATAACCAAAAATATTCAAAAAATAAAAAAATCAACACCAAGAAGGAAGGAAGAGCTGAGGGCAATCCCTCGATACAACTAAATACAGAAAAGGAAGGCCCAAACAGATAATAATCAGGACAATTGAACTGAAGGAAGACCGCAACAGAAAGTAATCAGGACAACTAAACGGAAGGAAGATTCCAACGGAAAGTATCGTGAGCAGAAAATAATATTAAATCTTTAAAAGAAATTATTAAAATAAAAACAAGGTATAGTTTTTTTTCAGGGGTGGTGATATTTTATTGAATCTTCTCTGGGTATATAGAGACTAACAATATGTTTACAAATCTTAATCTACTCACTTAATTATAAATATATACTAAATGGCCCTAGGTCTTGACACCTGGGAAGGTGAATCGTTACGTTGTAGGCGCGTGTGATTATTCATTTCTATGAGTGATTTGGCCAATTGATTAGGATGCGTTGCAAGTCGCTTTACTTATTTAGTCTTCTGCTGGACAATTTCAGTTTTTACAACTGGAAACCGTAGGTCCTGGGGGATGTTCGCGTTCCGGATATACCAAGTCGCACCAGTTATTGCTTGCAGGATTTTTGATTATGCTTGTTGTATTATTTCAATTTTGCTGTTGCATGCATGGCCCCATAGTTGACATCCATATGTCCAAATTGGTTTTAGAACTTTGTTGTATACCAGAACCTTGTGGTCCAAACTTAGTGGAGAGCGTGAGTTGATAAGCCAGTGAAACCTACTGGCTTTCAGCTTCAAATGCGTTTTCTTGGCTTCAATGTGCTTACGCCAAGTTTATCTTCTGTCTAGATGAACTCCGAGGTAAATAATTGAATCACTTCGTGGAATTCGGACGGTTTTTAGGGTTAATAGGGGACAGCTACGCCCATTAAGCGTAAATGTGACATGTTTGCATTTCTGCTAGTTGATTGCAATACGCCAGGTAGCCAGCCAATTCTCCACAACAGTTAGGTGACCAGCCAGGTGCGCTGCAGCAAAAGTTGATAGTGTTGTTCGATCACTTGTAGGGATGTCAGCTGTGTTTAGAAGATACAGTGTCGGACCCGAATAGGCATCTCTGCTTCCATAGGCATACCTAGGCAAAGATTTGCCTTCCACAATGACTGCCGTGTGTAAGTTAACTAAGTTAACCGGACCGATCGTCCGTATTTCAGCACCGGCCAAATTGCTGACCAAGCGTTTGACCGGAAGCTTTCACATAGCCGGCAAAAGCTCTGCACATTTGCAGAGGCCGCTATGAAGTTCTCATTCTGTTAGCTTTTAAGCAGTTCGTTTTGGGCATTGACATAATAAAGAGCCATCGCTCATAAGCAAACAACTCCGACACTCTGTCGTTAATCTTTTATATTGATTATAGCATTCTGAGTCTCTAGGCCAGATGCTCCAAGGAAGACAGTCATCTTCCCAACATAATCGTCATAACTCTTCAAGTGAGTTTACTACCCTTGTCCCCCGTGCGAGGGGCATCATCGGTCAACCGGCTTAATATCGGAGACTGCAGCGAGGGAACCTCCAGTGGACACCCGAATTTATATTACTGGCGCCCAACTAACTTGGAAACCCACAACAAAACACACACAAGACACACAGATTATGTAAGTGAGCGCCTATCTCCAAACCCCAGCTGCATTTAAATAAAGTTCTAAAACATTTGTGCGAGCTACACTAAATACTAATCTGTATTTCCATGACAATCCTAACCCTTGTATGTGTTGTGAATTTAAGTTATATTAATGAAATTAAAGTTGAACACGGAATTTTAAATTTTTATTAACTGTGCGGATTAAATTATTCTTTGACACTGTCACAGAGATTTATTTACCTACAATTTACATTGTGTGCATTATTTCGTTCCACTTCTGCATATGTCTGGACACTGTCGTTCCACTCGAACTTGAATTCTCTCCCCGCAGCCGTCTCGGGCCCTCCTATCGTTGCCCCGACACCCGATACAGCAGCGCATGCATTGCTGTGGCAATTTTTTGCCTTTTATATATCTCTTTGTCTTTGCTGTTACGATTTGTTTGTCATTTATATATTTGTTTGGCTTAGCGGATGCAGACTCCCCGCAAGCCCCTCACCGTATCGTTGCTGAACGAACCTACGGCTCCGCTCAACGAGCCCTCGGCCAATGTTATTAAACGCCGACTCAGCCCCCGCGTCCCCTCGCCATGCTAGTGCCTCCTATGGGCAAGACGATTTGAATGTTTATATACTCAGCTCCTCATGAGCAATTCATTTCTACAGTATAGGAATTCTAAACCGCTCGCCAGCGACTCAGAGTCAGAAGGTGACGATTCCACAGAAAACTCTGTGCATAAAAACACCCCGGTTAACGCATTTATTGCATATAAAATGTCGCTCGAAACGGAGCAAATTAAGGCTCTCATAAAAGCTTTACAAGATCAGGCTATTGACAGTCAACGCAGGGAGAACGAATTACGTAATGTAATACAGGATCTTGCCGGTCAAGTCGCGGCTATACGGACTGCCCCGGCGCAAGCCGAAACTCCCCAGATTAAGATTTACAAACCAGTAATTATCACTGGAAAGGTCAGTTGTAGCGAAACATTGGATGCCGTCAAATGTCTCCCAGACTTTATGGGAACCCAGGAGACATACGTCTCCTGGCGGCAAGCGGCAAATGCGGCTTACCATATGTTTAGAGAATATGAAGATAGTTCGCGACACTATCAGGCGGTGGTCATCATCAGGAGCAAAATTAAAGGCCCTGCTGATGCATTTCTTGCGTCCTTTGGGACCGTACTCAATTTCGATGCGATCATAAGTCGCCTCGATTTCACATACAGTGATAAACGCCCAATACATGTTATTGAACAAGAGCTAGGCACCCTCAGACAGGGAAGCCTAACGCTCCTTCAATATTATGACGAGGTCGAGAAAAAACTCACCTTGTTGACCAACAAAGTAACCATGTCACATGAAGCGTCGGCAGCGGCGATCCTATGTGAGAAATTCTGGGATGATGCTTTGAGAGTTTTCGTCTCGGGACTCAGGCGCAACCTCACGGATGTGCTGTTCGCGGCAAAGCCAAAAGACATGCCGTCAGCCCTCGCTTTGGCGCAAGAGGTAGAATCCAACCACGAGAGGTATACCTTCGCAATTTCGTTTGCGCAGAGCCAAGAAAATAGGGATCGCAGACAAATTCCCAAAGCGCAAGAGCGCCAGCAGGCCCCCACACAAACCGGGCCGCAGGGAAGTGCCGGGAGAAACCCGCACTTTACTAGACAACATAGAGCACAGGTGCACTCCGCTCCGCGTAGCGACCGAATGGCTCGAGGGAACACGCCGGAGCCAATGGACATTGACCCATCATTGTCCAGGATGCAGCCGTCCCACGCCCCGGCTTTCCCAAAGTCGAAGCCGGCCGCGTCTGGCCGCTCGATCCCGCCTAAAAGGCAAAGGGTCAACCATGTGGCCCAGGCCTCAGATGATTCCGACAAGGCTTATGCCACCGCGGCCTCCAGTGCAGCAACTAAAGTTGACGATGATGCCATCCTAGAGTATGACTCAGATGCCATCAATTTTTTAGGGGAAAATCCCTGCTACCCGTCATCAGACGAAGAGTAGCGGGGATTGACATGAAACTACTGGTTGACACGGGCGCGTCAAAAAATTTCATCCGACCATTTAAGGGGTTGAAAGGCGTTCGCCCGGTAGAGTCCCCATTTGTAATCCATTCGATTCATGGTGTGACTACAAACACAAAAAAATGTTTTGTGTCTATTTTTAACATTAAAGCTACCTTCTTCTTACTACCAGATCTGACCTCCTTCGACGCGATCATTGGCCTAGACCTATTAAAGCAGGCCGGCGCGTCGCTTTGCCTGGCTTCCGGCCACCTCAAATGGGGCTCCGAAACAGAGCGCATTGACTTCCACACCTGCCCCGATGTCAATTTTACCAACGTAGATTGCTCGGACGCACCGCCCTTGATTAAGGGTGCATTTTTGAAGATGCTTGGGAATAGGAAAAAAGCTTTTGCTGATCCTAATGAGGCTCTCCCTTACAATACGTCGGTGGTAGCAACCATCCGGACGACCGACGAGGAGCCCATTTATGCCAAATTATACCCATACCCTATGGGAGCAGCTGACTTCGTCAATGGCGAAATCCAGGAGCTGCTGAAAAATGGCATAATCCAAAAGTCGAAGTCCCCCTACAATAACCCAATATGGGTCGTAGACAAAAAGGGCACCGACGAAGCAGGCAACAAAAAAATGCGTTTGGTACTGGACTTCCGTAAACTAAACGAGAGAACTGTACCAGACAGATACCCTATGCCAAATATCTCAATGATATTAGGGAATCTCGGCAAGGCCAAGTACTTCACGACACTTGATCTGAAGTCTGGCTATCACCAAATCACGCTCGCCGAACGCGACCGTGAGAAGACATCATTCTCGGTAAACGGAGGGAAGTATGAGTTCCGAAGATTGCCATTCGGACTCAGGAATGCTGCAAGCATCTTCCAAAGAACGATTGACGATATTCTGCGAGAGCAGATCGGCAAGTTCTGCTATGTTTACGTTGATGATGTCATCATCTTCTCAGAGGATGAAAATGCGCATGTCAAGCACGTAGATTGGGTTCTGAAGAGCCTGTACGATGCCAACATGAGAATATCTGCAGAGAAGTCACGCTTCTTTAAGAAAAGCGTGAGCTTCCTAGGGTTCATCGTCACCAACAATGGCGCGGCGACTGACCCAGAAAAGGTTAAGGCCATAAAGGAATTTCCGGAACCCAAAAATGTATTTGAGGTGAGGTCATTCTTGGGCTTAGCCAGCTATTATCGATGCTTCATCAAAGATTTCGCATCAATAGCAAGGCCCATTTCAGACATACTGAAGGGCGAGAACGGAAGTGTTAGCCGACACAGGTCTAGGAATATCAAAGTGGAATTTTCCGAAGCGCAGCAACGTGCCTTCGAGAAACTTCGCAACATTTTGGCGTCGGAAGATGTCATACTTAGATATCCGGATTATAAAAAAGCGTTTGATCTAACGACAGACGCTTCGGCCTACGGCATTGGCGCAGTGTTGTCCCAAGAGGGACGCCCCATTACAATGATCTCTAGGACATTGTGTGACAGAGAGGTTAACTACGCTACCAACGAAAGGGAGCTATTAGCCATAGTCTGGGCGCTAGCCAAATTACGACACTACCTGTATGCGGTCAAAGAGATAAACATCTTTACCGATCACCAACCTTTGACGTTTGCGGTATCGGAATCCAATCCGAACGCCAAAATCAAAAGGTGGAAGGCACGCATCGATGAGTCCGGCGCAAGAATTTTTTACAAGCCCGGAAAAAATAATCTCGTTGCGGATGCCCTCTCGAGGCAACAACTCAACGTTGTTGAAAACCAGGAACCCGAGTCGTGCGCGGCCACGGTGCACAGTGAGCTTTCGCTCACATACACAATTCAGTCTACGGACAAACCTGTAAATTGCTTCCAGAACCAAATAGTTTTAGAAGAAGCGCGCTCCCCTTGGAAACGCACTTTTATTCTATTTGGAAATAAGAAGCGTCACGCGATTGGCTTCTCATGCAAAAAGACTTTGCTGGAAGAACTCGCCAACACCATTATCCCTAATGGTGTGAATGCCTTCCACTGTGACCTTCACACGTTGGCACAATTCCAAGACGAGGTGGTCCGACAATTTCCGGCCACAAAGTTCTGGCATTGTAAAAAAAGGGTCACCGACATTTTCGCGGTTGGGGAGAGGAAAGAAATCCTCACCGCAGAGCACGACAGAGCTCACAGGTCGGCCCAAGAGAATGTGAAGCAAGTACTCTCCGAGTACTACTTCCCCAAGATGACCAAATTGGCGAGCGAGATTGCCGCCAATTGCAAAACCTGCGCCAGGGCGAAGTATGATAGACATCCAAGGAAACAGGAGCTCGGTGAAACACCAATCCCGGGCCACGTTGGAGAAATATTGCACGTCGATATTTTCTCAACGGATAGGAAATACTTCCTCACCTGTGTGGACAAATTTTCGAAATTCGCCATGGTGCAGCCGATCCAATCTAGAACCATAGAGGATCTAAAACCACCACTACTTCAACTTATGAATGTTTTCCCAAGAGCTAAAGCCATCTACTGCGACAATGAACCATCATTGAAGTCGCACACAATAGTGGCCATGCTGGAAAACCATTTCGGCGTCAGCATCTCGAATGCACCGCCCCTCCATAGCGTCTCCAACGGACAGGTGGAACGCTTCCACAGCACGTTGCTCGAGCTCGCTAGATGCCTAAAAATCGATAAAGGCATAAATGACACGGTGGAGTTGATCTTGCTGGCAGCAGCCAGATATAACCAATCCATCCACTCTGTCATTAACAAGAAACCGGCCGAGGTCATGCGGGCAGATCCGGACGAGCTACAAAGTGATGTCCAGGAAAAAATCAAAAATGCCCAAAACATGACAAGAAACCGAGAAAACTCCTCTCGGCGGAACAGAGTCTTCCAGGTCGGCGATAAAGTCCTAGTAAAGTCAAACAGACGACTAGGCAACAAACTCACTCCCTTATGCGAGGAGAGAACTGTCGAGGCGGACTTGGGGACCACAGTCCTAATTAAAGGGAGGGTGGTCCACAAGGACAAGACAACCTAAAGTGACACTAACAGAGCCCAGTTGCGGTTCACCCGGATTTTCTTTTTATTCGTTTTTCATTCATAGCCACTTGGCATAAGTTTTTCATTGGTTCTTCATTCGTAGCCACTTGGCATAAGTTTCATTATTATTCGTAGCCACTTGGCATAAGTTTCATTATTTTTTGCTTCCTATAGCCACTTGGCGTAAGTT
Organism: Drosophila simulans; assembly: GCF_016746395.2. Taxonomy (NCBI): domain Eukaryota; kingdom Metazoa; phylum Arthropoda; class Insecta; order Diptera; family Drosophilidae; genus Drosophila; species Drosophila simulans. The sequence continues at coordinate 313,343 of NC_052521.2, forward strand.
TTCTTATATTCTTCATAGCCACGCGGCTTAATCTTTTAGAGTTTAATTTGCTTCATCTTATTTGTCTATTGGTGCTTCTACTCTGTCTCCTGGCAGTGGCTTCAGCCCAAGTCACAGATTATACCCATGCAAATTATATTCCCGTCATCGACGGTCAAGTCTTGGTATGGGAGGAATATGCCTACGTCAGACACTCTGCTAACCTCTCCGAGTATAGGCGAGTGATTGACGAAACCAACGGCATGGTCGATATATTCCCTGAATCCCATATGAAAAAGCTCCTGAGCATTGACATCGCTCACCTTCGTGACATGCTCGACTCGTTGAGCGTCCATCACAGAGTGGCTAGGAGCCTTGACTTCTTGGGAACTGTGTTGAAGGTTGTCGCAGGGACACCTGACGCCGAAGACTTAGAGAACATTAAGTTCACCGAAGCGAGACTTATTGATGCACACAACGGCCAAATCGAAATTAACACCAAAACACAAGTCCGAATTAATGAACTTACCGACACCGTTAATGAGCTTTTAAAAATTTCGAAACAGAAGCAAGTAGACACAGGACACCTTTTCGAAACTTTATTAACACGCAATAGGATCATTGTCATGGAACTGCAGAACCTTTTACTCACAATATCACTTGCAAAAATAAATGTAGTTAGTCCAGTCTTCCTGGACCATGCAGACTTGGAGAATGTTTGGGGCGAGGAGCCCACCAACACCCCCATAAGGGAAATTTTGTCCGTTGCGTCCGTAAAGGTTTTACAGTCCCTTAACGTTTTGTATTTTGTTATAAAATTCCCCAAGATCGTGGCAAGAAGTGGCTCACCATGACACCATACTGAGGTTAGAAAACAATATGGTGGCAGAATGCAATGGAGAAATCCGTACAGTAAAAAACTGCTCCATGTCACCCGGAGCAACATTCTGTCAAATATCTTCGGTGAGCTCTTGCGCCCGAGAACTCCATGCTGGAGTAGTGGCCCATTGCGATACGCAACAGAGCAATCTCCACCCTATCACCTATGTCGACGAAGGGATTATCATTATTAATGATAGACCAGCACTCGTGCGCCTGGATAGTGGAACTACCACCCACATTACAGGCACGCATCTGATTATGTTTACCGATAGTGCTATGGTCAATGAGACCGTGTTTGTGAACCATAACACGATCCAGAAAAAGGCACCAGGAGTAGCTAACTCTCCTGTCCTCAATATCTCTGTGAAACACGAGATCCTGAGTCTCCCATATCTTCACCGCTTGAGTGAGAGAAATTTGGAGCAAATCAGGAAATTCGGAGAAGAAGTCGACGGATGCCGACATAGCCGGATAGCGCTAATTGCGGGAGTAATTGTCTGCGCTCTTATCTGTGTCGGCCTAACTTATCTACGAGCCACGAGGGCCAAAAGATCCGCGGCCCAACTGACGGATGTCCTCGATCAAATAAGGTCGGCCGAGGGCGGCCTCAATCTTGAAGGGGGAGTAGTTAACTAAGTTAACCGGACCGATCGTCCGTATTCCATCACCGGCCAAATTGCTGACCAAGCGTTTGACCGGAAGCTTTCACATAGCCGGCAAAAGCTCTGCACATTTGCAGAGGCCGCTATGAAGTTCTCATTCTGTTAGCTTTTAAGCAGTTCGTTTTGGGCATTGACATAATAAAGAGCCATCGCTCATAAGCAAACAACTCCGACACTCTGTCGTTAATCTTTTATATTGATTATAGCATTCTGAGTCTCTAGGCCAGATGCTCCAAGGAAGACAGTCATCTTCCCAACATAATCGTCATAACTCTTCAAGTGAGTTTACTACCCTTGTCCCCCGTGCGAGGGGCATCATCGGTCAACCGGCTTAATATCGGAGACTGCAGCGTGGGAACCTCCAATGGACACCCGAATTTATATTACTTGTATGTCCGCGATAGTTTCTTAATATACCGGCGATGTTCTTCATCCTTCTCATTCTTAAGAGCTTTCGTAAGGGCGCGTGTTGCCGTCTTCAGCCGTTGCTTTGTGGCTGGTGATCTGTGGATCTCGTCGGAGACGTCGTTTTTTTAGCACTAAGTTCTCGATTTGCATGTCCCATATCTAAAGTGTTGCTTAAAAGTAATTTGAGGTGTTGCAGCACTAGCAGCTTTTGTTATTATCGACTCAAATGTTTTTACAGAACTTTCAATATCTGAATTTGTGTCTAGCACAGGATTGAGTTCTAAGTGTGTGCTGACATATTTTTTTTGTATGTTTAGTATGGATGAGGGAAAAGCTCGAATATTATGACAACGAGGAAAAAATCTATTTGTGTTTAATTGGGGAATAAAATGATCTTCCATAAAAGGAATATATTATAAAAAAAATACGTTGATGAACAATAAGTATTTGAAACCGAAACGGTAATGGGTGAAGGAAGTTTATATAGCCTGGGATCAACGAATCCTGAGCACGCCGACGTTGAATTATCGGTCAACAAAAAACTATTAGTTTGGGATCCATAAATCCTGAACACGCCGTCATTGATTTTTCCGACAAAGAAAAAATTCATAATAAGATTATGAATATAAATTAAAAGGTGCATTCTAAAATAAATATGCAACTTCCTTTTCGAACCGTCATTCGAGGAGAAATAAATACTAACAATGATAGGGCACTTTATAGCAAACAATATCCATATGCTGTCAGTCTACGATTTCGTTAATAATGAAATAGATAGAATGTTAAAAGAACAAATTATAAGACCAAATAGAAGCCTTATAATTCACCAGTCTTAGTAGTACCCAAAAATTTATATTGAACAAACAGCTTTTTCTATTAACAACGGCAAATTTGAGTTCTTACGTATGCCATTTGGGTTAACAAACGCACCTAGAATATTTCAAAGAGCAATTGGTGATATATTAAGAGAACAAGTCGGAAAAACTTGCCATGTTTATATGGATGATATAATAATCTTTTCAAATACAACTGAACAACATTATACCGATCTAATTAAAATAATAAATATTTTACAACACGCAAATATGAAAATCTATCTTGAAAAATAGAAATTCTTTAAATTAGAAACAGCTTATCTTGCTTATATTGTTTCTCACAATGTAAATTCCACAATTATGAAGTATCCGATTCCACAAAACATTAGAGCGCTTTGAAGTTTCTTGGGCCTCACTGGATATTACCAAAAATTTGTCCGAAATTATGTTACAACTATTATTGTTATATAAAATTTAGTATTATTTTCTGAAATTAATTTTAAACCGTCAATTTGCTCTACCATTTTTATTTTAGTTACATTAACTGGTTAATACAATAGAGTTAAATCAAATTCTGGACTTAAGGAATTTTCGCTTAAAATAACATTTCCTATCTTAACTTTACTAATGCATTCATTATTAACTTCTCTTTTTTCTCAGGATGATCCTTTTATTCTCATCTTCAAAATATGTTCTTTGATCTGAATAGTCTAACTGATTTTAATGGTGTTGATGGTTTTTTGTTTATTGGTTTTTTCGTTATTTTTGTTGGCAATCCAATTTGATGTTTTGATGAAAAGTATTTTTGCTTGTTAATGCTCCCTAATTTGTCGTAATTGAGTAATTTCGGATGAAAAAGCCCAAGACGTGAAAGTTGCATGCCCATTTCTATGTCTTCTATGTATTCAATAAATTGCATAAAATCATAAAAGAGTGAGTCAATACTATTACGGTTATTTTCGTTAGCTAGTAAGCTGTTGACGTCCTTCATTTCATATGCGCTCCATATCATTTTCCGCAAAAAAATTAAAAATTTACCAAAAAGAAATTTAAAAGATGAACCTATTATGTCAAATAGACCGCTTACTGCCTGTTTTGCTGGTGAATAGTTAAACCATATAATTCTTTCAGTAGTTTATTGTATAAGTATTTCATTCTGTGCGAGTCTGTGATTTTGTTACCAAAAGAATAAGTGATGACATTGATTTCCGTTAAATTGATTCGTAGACAGTGCTGTTCATATACAACCGCTATATGAATTCGATTGCTTAAGAAAAATAAGTATAAAAGGTCGGAATCTGTGCTGGCTTTTGACTGAACTATTTAGTTGACGGCGGCCTGTGGTGAATAATAAAAACAACCTCATTATACACACGCTTTCTGTGGAAGTTTAACGGTATTAGTTACCTTTTAATTGTGTTTTGTAGTACAATATTACCCTATTTTGATTAGTGATTTTGTTCGTTTTCCCCTATTTTTTATATATTTTATTTGGTTTAAATGGGTATTGAAGTGCTTTAAAAGTTTTAATATAAAATTCCTGTCGAACTTTCGTTACTAGCGTTACTCTTACTTACGTAGAGTAAAAGGGTATACTAGATTCGTTAAAAAGTATGTAACTGGCAGAAGGAAACGTTTCCAACCAAATAAGGTATATATATTCTTGATCAGGATCCGAGTCCATATGGCCATGTCCGTATTGCGGTAAAATTGATACTCAAAAGGCCCACTGTACCATGCAGTAGCATAGTTTACGATAGATATAAGAAATTATATTGTCATCTCTATCCCACTTATAAGCTAGCATTAAGCAATAAGAATGTATATCTAGTTCACTCACATATTCACAAGAAGGATATGAAAACAAGAGCGCCCCAGACGCGGTACTCGGTGGCGAGCATTTCAACAGAAAGGTCGTAATAAAATAAGTTTAATTAAAGAATCACGACTGTAAAACCGTTTACAGTATGAACCTCGAGATCTCAGCATACAGATTCTAGAGACAGACGCAGTTGTACACACATGTTGACACGCCCACTCTAACGCCCTAAAAGCGCAAAAAACTTTTACGCCCTTACTTTTGATAAATGTGTTTATATTTTTTCTTTAACATTTATATTGGTCTTGTAAATTTCTATCGATTTGCCAAATCTTTGTGCCACTCCTTCTCTTACACCCTAAAACCTTCCAAAGCTGCTCTTGAAGAATTGTGAAATGTGAAGGCCCTAAGAAGGATTTCTGGAGCTCCTTGGTAAATGAGAACCAGGGACATCGAACGCAAGCACAGCTCGGAGATAAGCTCGAAAACATTTCTGAAAAATACATGGAACTGCTCAATGCACACAGAAGGCAAGGATCGGGTCTTGACATAGAAGGACTTAATATATATCAATAATAATTTTTCTGGTATATCGATAGATATTGTGGAATTAAATGAGAAAAATGATTAAAATTGTTCAAAAGTATTTGGTGTCTTTAGGGTGTGAACTCCCTACAAATATGGGTGCAGGGGAGCGGCCTAGCAACAGCGAAGACGGCTGGAATGCAAGAAGAGTCAAGGCCGGTTAGGTCGAACGGTAATTAATGGACCTTGGATCCCGGAAAAGCGGGGAGACCGTGAACTAAAGGTACAGCGCTGGACCTTGGAGTCAAGGCGGCCAAGGGCACGGAGGTCGAACGGTAACGGTGCGGATTTTGGACACACACAAAAAGGACGCACAGTGAACTAACGGAAAATTAGTTGGATTTTGTACCCGAGCGGTCCGTGCGCCAAAGAGGAAATAACGGGATCCCCGCGGCTTATAAAGGAGGGCGCAAGTGCAGCTCGGGGCAGCCAGTCACAACAAGCGAGGAGACATACGTACGCGAGAATAGTCGAGGAACGGAGTTTGAAGGCGTAGGCTAGAACGGCCGAAGGAGACAGTGAGTTAGAACGCGCGAAGAAGTCAGTGGTCGAGGTGGAGATCGATCCTTGTAATGGAAGAACAAGGACCTGGCGTGTTTGAAAGGGACAGTTGAGCCAGTGGTCGGCAAAGGTGGTCCCAGGTCGACCGTTGCCTTAACCCGTGGAGGATACACCCTGCTCCCATAACATCATAATACCATTCGATCCGGCAGGTGGTCCGATGTCAAGGACACACAGGTCAAAGAAAGCAAGGCGTCACAGGAGCAACGCCGCACAGCAGACGGCGATCACCGGAGGAGTCAGCTGTAAAATACTACAATAAAGCGACTTTAAACCGAAACTCTGTCTTCCTTCTTGGTCGGGCAATCACACAAATCATAATTTTGGTGGGACGAACACACAAACTCTCTGAGCTAGCCGTTGCAACTAGTAGCGAGCAGAACTAGGAAACAGTTCCATCCAAGGGTGTTAGGGTGCGCGTAGCAAAAAGTTTTTTGGCAAATCGATAAAAATGTGCACGACTAATAAAATTATTAAAAAATATCACAAAAATTTTAAAAAATGTGGGCGTGGCAGTTCTTTGCGGTTTGGTTGGCGTTTGAGCGGGCGTCTCCGTCCCTCTAGAATCTGTATGCTGAATCTCAACCCTCTAGCTTTTATAGTTCATGAGATCTCGACGTTCATCCGTACAGACGGACATGGCTAGATCGACTCGGCTATTGATCCTGATCAAGAATATATAAAGATTCCATTTTACAAAATTTATACAGTCGGACTTCTGACTTTCTGACTTTTATATACTTTTCAACTAACCTATTATACCCTTTTACTCAACCAGCAACGGGTATAAAAACCAAAAAGGGGTACAAAACGCAGTGTTCAAAATGCGCCAAGAAGACACCAGAGACCGAGGAAGCACTATAACAACGTGCGAAGGCCGGACCCTATACGGAGTGGTTTCGGATATGCAAAAAGAGGACCGGAACCGGCCGATCAATTTCTATTTGAAGTATGTGAGAATCGGACCGAAGACCGAGGAGTGCTGCCCGAGACCGGGGAACGCCACGCCGCCCGAGCCTCGGAGGGGCAAACATGTTTCGCAAAGGCGGAAGAAAGGCAACACAGTACTGATAGCGGAATTGAAATTAATTCCACGATGGACACCGACGCCACGGCTAGTTTTACTATTGAAGCGCTAGCGGACAGGTTGCTGACAGAGGGAAGGTTCGCAAGTTTGTTCGCCACAAACTGCACGTAACTGTCAAGCCCACATTTTTGAAAAATGATTTGAAATTTTTTCGCCACGCCAAAACTTTTGAAAAATCTTTCGATTCTTTTTGTTTTATTGTTTGTCTTGCCATTTTCTATCGGTATTCCAAAACATGTCCCTTCTAACACCTACAAAAACCCCAAAACGGTGACGCCCCCACACTGTAAAAAAATTCTTAATTTTTTTCTCATTTTGTTCCCCAATGTCTATCGATAACCCAGAAAATTCCCTCTAGTTACGTAATGGGTATTTGATAGTTGGGGAACTCGACTATAGCATTCTCTCTTGTTTAATTTTAAGTTGAACATTCGACAAGTTTTGAAGTTGGTCAACGGCCCGCGAATGGATTTTGAATTGAAGGATTTCTCGTTGTCGCAGTAAATCGCTTTGGTTTTTGGGAAACGTGTCCAGAAGCTTTTATATCTATAATTACGAGAGACCGTATAGGCTGTACTATTGTACTTGGAAAAGTTGTCAATGTATGATAGAAATATTTACTGGCAGTGGAGTAAACATATACATATACCTTGGCATTGATGACAACTCATGCTCCAAGATTATCTCTAGTGACCACAAGCTGAGCTTCAGGTTTGGAGACATTTCAGTTTGTGGTTTAAAGAAGGCCAAAGCGATCAAAGCCGGCACAAGACGGGTCGAGACTCCTCGAAATCCACCAGTCCGTTTTATAATAGGGCTAAATCTAGAATGTAGCGAGCGTAGGCGCAATCCCAGGAATACGAACTGGGAAGGGTTCAATGCCTCCTTACTGCGAAATCCAGCTACTAGGGTAACCGGGAAACTCCGTACCACTCTAGAACTGGAGGCCGCCGTAGAAAATATTACCTCGTGTCTTACTGACGCGTTTAGAGAAAACTGCTCCCTTGACCGCAATTTTGAAGAAGTTGCGGAAAGCGACCAGGCGTCTCTTTATCAAAGCAAAAAGAGAAGGGACCTTGGATGCCTACCGGAATAAACTGGCCATGTATAACCATGAGGAAAGCCAAACGAAGGAATTATAGAACCTTCTGTCAGGCAATAGTAAACACATGTGAAGGCGCTAGACTTCACAGAGCAATCTCAAAGGAGTGCTGGAATCAAACCACGCACTACGAACGAAGGATAACTCTTATACTATAGGAAGTAAGTAGAAACTTGAGCTTCTACTGGCAACTCACTTTCCGGGAAGCACGCTTCAAACGAATGGGAATACCCCAGTAACGGCACAAAGTAGACCGTGTGCTACTGATTGGGCCAAAGCAAAATCAATAGTAACAGCGGACAGATTAAGATGGGCAATTGTTACATTCCAGCCCTACAAATCTCCTGGTCCAGATGGCATTCAGCCAATCCTGCTACAACGAGCGCTAAATCAGCTCGCAGTGCCGATCAGGAAAATACTGATCAGCAGCCTAGCTTTAGGCCACATACCTACTGCCTATACTGGAGTATAGCAAAAGTGGTCTTCATTCCAAAAGCTGGAAAGAAGGACATCACTGATCCGAAGTCGTTCAGACCCATCAGCTTGACATCGTTTTGCTGAAAACGTTGGAAAAGCTAGTGGATGTCAGCATTAGAAGCACTCTGCTTGTAGAGCTTCCGCTCCAACGGATGTAGCATGCCTACAGGGCGGGCAGATGAACTGATACTGCCCTATATTACCTGGAAAGCCTTATTGAGGATTCACTTACTCATAAGGAAGTGGCGTTATGTGCCTTCTTAGACATACAGGGTGCATTCGACAATACCTCTCATGAGGATGTCAACGCATCCCTGGCAAGAAGAGGACTAGATGCGACATCCAGTAGATGGATCAAATCACTACTGGCATCTATGCGAGCCATGGCCACTATAGGAAGACAGTCGTCCACAGTATCTACCACAAGGGGTTGCCCCCAAGGGGGTGTCCTCTCGCCACTCTTGTGGAGCTTGCTGGTAGAGGAGTTGCTGGACAGACTGACCCGCAGAGGTATACTTTGCCAAGGCTATGCTGACAATATTGTCATTATAGCCAGTGGTAACTATGAGAAAATACTCTGCGATATCATTCAACTGGGCCTCAATATGACCAGCGAATGGTGCAAGGCAGTAGGCCTGAGCCTAAATCCTAGCAAAACTGTTATTGTTCCTTTCACAAATAAGTACAAGCTACAGAGAATGAAGGCAATAACCCGCATAGAGGCCAGCAAAGAAGTTAAGTATCTTGGGTAACCTTCGACTCCAAAGTTAGCTTCAAAACTCATGTCTATAACACAATTGATAAGTGCACCAGAGCACTTTTCACGTGTAGAAAAATTAGGTGGAAAGTCGTGGGGAACCTCACCACTCATATTAAGATGGCTGTACCTCATGGTCAGACCCATACTAACCTATAGCCTGGGGTGATAGAGCACGCCTTAGCACCACTAAGGTGAAACTTAATAAGCTGCAAAGAATGGCCTGCATATGCATGACAGGAGCTATGCGTACCTGTCCCACTGCAGCCCTAGAAGTACTAATGGAAGTAACGTCATTGAAATGAAACGGAAAGCCACCCTAATAAGAATTGAGGGAGCAGGAAAGGACTGCAACCTCACAAGAAAGGATGCTGAAAGCCTAAAAAGGGATATCCTTTTGCTGATGCAACCAAGGGATGAGATGCCAGCTGAGCACAGGTTCGTTCTGAGCACGTTCAGCACTCATCTCAGTAATAAAAACAGTTGGACAACCCTGGGGAAAGTACACCCTATGAAACCATAAACAATAAAGTGGTATACAGACGGATCCCTCACCGACGAGGTAAGTGGGCTGGGGGTTGTAGGCCCCAGGTTAAAATACTACGATCAATGGGCAGATACACCAGCATTTTTCAAGCTGAAGTCTGTGCTATTGGACGCTGTGCGGAGTTCAATCTGCAAAGGAACTATCGTGGCAAGGACATTGCTATACTGTCTGATAGTCAAGCAGCCATAAAGGCGCTCAGCAAAGCTAAGATAACATCTAAGCTAGTAAATAAAGTGAGGACAGCCCTAGGCAAACTAGGAGCTGTCAACAAACTCACAATAAGGTGGGTCCCGGGACACAACAACATCCCGGGAAATGAGCTAGCGGACAACCTAGCCAGGAAAGGGACAGAGAACCCTCTTATTGGGCCGAACCATTCTGTCGTGTTGGTCACCACAGAGTACTGGGCTTACTTAAGTCAATACCTACCAGGACTTAGGCAGGATCTTCTCCGTGAATATAACCATAAAATATTCAAGACCTTAATGACACACGGGAAAAACACCGTGCGCATTTTAACTGGCCTTCTTACGGGGCACTGCCGACTTCGCAGTCATTTGCATAATATTGGCATTGCAGACAGTGAACTCTGTGACTGCATGGCGCTTTCCATCAGGAGGAACAGACTCCTGGGCATGTTTGTAGTCCCACGGGAAACAATTGAAGCCCTGAACCCCAAAAAAAATTCTGGCATTTATACAGTGCATTGTACTTCAGGGAGATCTTTGAGTCATGAAGGAGTAGTACAATAGATCAGAATGGGTCGCAGTACACATAGAAACCCACTTAATAATATTAATACAACACTGCGCGTTAGCTTACTACTCTTTTCATATATACCAAACAGATTTTTATACCCGTTGCTAGTATAAGGGTATACTAGATTCGTTGAAAAGTACATATGTAACATGCAGAATGAAGCAATGCCAAACATATTTAGTATATATATTCTTGATCTGGATCAATAGCCGAGTTGATTGGCCATGTGCGTCTGTCCGACCGTCCGTCTGTCGGTCTGTCCGTATGAACCTCTCGATCTCAGGAACTCAAAGCATGTGAGTTGAGAAATGCAGATCACGACCACGATCACTCTAAGCCTCACAAGCAGTCAACCGTCAACAAAACAACGCTACATCCACAGAAAAAGGTTTTAATATTTTTTCATCATTTTTTTTTGGTCATTTCGATCAATTTCCATAAAAACATTCTGCCATGCCCGCAATCAAACAAAATGTGTTGACCTTTATTAGTTGTCTTTCTACTCTACAAACCGACCATAACTTAAAGAACCTCATTCACCGACTATCTCTCTTCGAGTGCGGACGTATGTGTCTTTCCAATTGTGTGCGCTTTGCTTATCGCGTAATTACCATCGCCCAGCTTATTGCCGTTACATTGATCTTCTTCATCTTATCTTCTTGATCTTCTTTTCAACGCGTACGTGCAAACCGAAAAACATTTTCAATATCAATAATTTTGTAAACAATGGTCCGGGCCACTCAATTAGGGGGATAGTCTCAGCGTTAGACCCAAAGCTAAGAAAAAAATACCCTTTCAGAAATTACATGTTGATTGCCAGACCTCCCTGAAACACAGTCCAAGAATCAGAGATATTTAGTTGTCTCATAAAAAAACTCTCTGAAAACCATATCCGACTATAACTGCTTTGCCGTCCATAGAGCCCTTAAGTATATCAGCTTAAGTATATCCATCTCTAATCTTCGCGATGGTAACCTTCTCCTGCTGGTCAACTCCAGGGAAGTAAGTGACAAATTTATCAAAGTGACCTCTTTACCCGGATTATGCGATATCGAGTGCAAGGTCCACAACACTCTTAAATTTGTTAAAGGCACTTTACGCACCTAATCTTATTAACATTCCAGAAAACGAAATTGTTGAGGAACTTAAATCTCAAAATGTACACAGCGTATTCAAGTTCACCAAAATGATCGACGGCACCCCCAAACCATTTGGAAAATTTCTCGTAACGTTTGACCGTTTCACTCTTCCCAGTAAACTAACGGTTTCCTGGCATACAGTTAAGGAATATATACCCAACCCGATGAGATGTAAGTCTTGTCAATTATTGGGCCACACATCATAGCACTGCAAGAAGCCACCCGCCTGTGTATCATACAATCTCACCCCCACCTTCCCGTGCCATTCACTCGCATTTTCTGTGCAAACTGCACCGGCGAACATCCAGCTTCCTTACCCGAATGCCCACATTATCAAACACAAAAACAACTTCTTCACATCAAAACAAGCAAAAAATGCAGATTCTGTGAAGCTCGCACGATCCTAAAACAACAACCAAACACAACAACTTACTCCACGCTTACCTACTCGACCGTCGCAAACCAAAGCCCAGTAACCGATATTCTTGTCAAAAAATCCCGAAACCCAGACACGATTACAAACACCGACTTGCTCACCATCTCGACAAAATTACCATCTCCGCTCTCACCAACGTATCCCACTTTTCGGACCAACTCTTTAAATCTCGAAGAGAATCTTACTTCCTCCCCAAGCACCTCTGCCAAAACTGATTTCTCTTACTTAAGCCCAACAAGTAAACTGAAAACATGTATGGAACGATCTCGCTCCCTTAGGTCGGAAGCAAATGCTCTAATAGGACAAACCTACAACGACGACAACAATACATTGATGACCTTAAGATCCAACTCAAACGAATCAATTGCTTCACACACCTCAAACCTACAAACAAAAATCAACACAACAGACTCAGATGACACTATGGGTGATCCCGACTCCTAGTCCTGATCCTCTCACCATTACTTTCATATGCACAAACACATACACACACACCACAAATTAATAATAGTCAAATAAAACTTAATCATGACCATTGCTTTATTACAATTGAACATCCACGGTTTATTAAATAATTACAGCGAACTGACACTACTTATAAAAGACCACACACCCGATATTGTATTTTTGCAGGAAATCAACCTTCCATGTAATTTTATTTTATTTGCCCCAAAGAATATAGTGGTTATTTCTACAATATGCCAAACAAGGCATTGGTGTTCTTATTAAAAGGAATGTCCCACATACATACCGTAACATTAACTCCAGCATACTATGCTCCGCATTGCAGCTTAAATTAGAACAGGTTATTAATATTGTTAATGCGTACATCCCACCAAGTTAAATCTTTTCATCCTCCACAATACTCCCGGATGACCTAAACTCATGGAGTCCTTTATGCGGTTCGCCGCGCACAAACACAAGGGGTAAAAATATTGAAAGCGTAATTCTTGAAAACAGCCTAATTGTTCTTAACGACGGTTCCCCGACTCACCTTTCAACTCGCAACACTTTCACTCACATCGATATCTCACTGATATCTCCACAGATAACCCATATGTGCAGCTGGTCTATATCAGGTAATCTCCATGGAAGTGACCAATTTCCCATAACCATCCACATAAACACACCTACCCGTCCTGACAATACTTTAACCCTGCCTAAATACAAGGCAGACCTAGCAAACTGGAAACGCTTTAATGAAAGTTGCGAAAAAGCAGCAGCATATTGCACTGACGGTTGCCTATATCAGCAAGTTGCACAAATGACGAAAGTCATACGAGAAGCTGCAACTGCAGCATTCACCAAACGAAAGGAAAAGTGCCATGGTGGAACGCTAACTTTTAACAGCTTAGGGACAAAAAGCAACGCTTGTTCTCGTCCTACAAATCCAATATGAATGACACAATCCTTATCAGATACAAAAAAGCAAACGACCTTTTCAAAAAAACCGTACTTTTGGCCAAACGTAACTCCCTTGAAAAATGTACTTCCAAAATCTCCCAAGTATCCTCCACAAAAAAAGTATGGTCCGATATAAAACGCCTAGCCGGCATCCCTTCCACACCGTACAAATATATCAAATCCAACTCAGGTACTCTAACTGGATCATTAAATATCGCCGAAGAGTTAACCTTATCTTGGTCAGAATACTCTTATGACCAAACTTTTTCAACAGAATATATACCAGAAAAAAATCGGTATCTTTCAGAGTCCTATCTCATCGACTCACTTTCCCCATCCGCTACATGCTTAGATTCCAAATTCACATTGCTTGAAATGGAAAATTCAGCAGCAAAAGCAAAAGGAAAAAGCCCTGGGGCCGACAGAGTATCATACCCGGTTCTCAAAAACCTATCTCCCCACCTAAAAACAAAACTTTTGGATATCTTTAATCAAATACTGAAAACTGGAAAATATCCACATACATGGAGATCGGTATCGGACCATTCCATCCCTATCTCAAAGGGATAGTGGCAGGACACAAGTCTTCTTTAAAAATTCTTTATCTTCTATTCTCCGAGTCACATCCGGTGTCCCACAAGGGAGCCACCTTGGTCCGCTTCTTTTTACCTCATTCATTAACGACCTCCCCTTAATAAAAAAACATTCGCGTGTACTTATGTACGCAGACGATGTTAAATTATGCCTCCAGTACAAGGACACTTCGTGACATTTGGACTTACAATCCGATCTAGACCGATTTCAAATATGGTGCCGTGATAACGTATTAAACTTAAATGGCTCCAAGTGAAAAGTTATGACTTTTTGTCGTGTCAACACAATACGCACGACTTACACTCTAAGTAGGTGCCCTTTGGACAGAATAACACGAGTTGATGATCTTGGTGTTCTTCTGGACCATAAACTACAATTTTCTGACCATATTTCGTCTATTGTCAATAAGGCCAGGGGTGTGCTTGGTTTTATAAAAAGGTGGTCTAAGGAATTTGATGATCCTAACTTGACTAAAACCTTATTTATTTCGTTAGTCCGTCCGATTCTCGAGTACGGATCACCTGTTTGGAGTCCACAATACGCAGTCCACTCGGACCGCATTGAATCGGCCAAAAAAAACTTCTTACCTTTTGCCTTGAGGCGCCTAAATTGGGATGCAAACCGTAAATAACCTCCTTATTCCAGTAGACTACTTATAATTAATTTACCGTTCCTAGCTAACCGTAGAACTATGCTTGGAACAGTCTTTATTTGTAAGCTTATTCGTGGGGATGTTGAGAGTCCCGACTTGATTAGTCGGCTTAACTTCTCGGTTCCAAGTAGATTCACTAGAAACTAAATACCCCTTATCTTTAATCATTGTAGATCTAACTATGAGTTGCATGACCCTTACAGAGTTTTATGTTCTGACTATAATAGACTTTATCCTATTATCTGTAATCTTGCGGCAGTAATCTGTAATAGCGGCAGAGAGTCGCTATTAAAGCCATCGATTTTATCTTTTCTAGTACATAATTAGATCCTACTAACACTAATATTTAACATAGTTATTTTACATTATATTTATTTCCTCGTTCCTGTTCTCTTTTTTATATCGCGTGTATATCTTCTCGCGAATCGAGCGCCCCTCGGTCGGTTGGGCGGGAGGTGTGGCCGTGGGACCCGTGCGAAAAAAAAAAAACCAAACAAACCTCCTTCCGATATTAAAAGCTACCGTCCAATTTCTCTGCTATCCTGTCTAGGAAAAACACTAGAAAAAATAATAGCACAAAGACTTATCTGGTTTATTAAACGCCACAACCTAATTTCCCATAATTAAGTTGCTTTCAAAAGAAATCATAGCACGATGGACGCGTTATTGCGTACCCAACACTTCGCGTCGAACGCTCTTTCGCCCAAAAAGCACGTCTCTATCTTGGCGACGGATTTTAAAAGAGCCTTCGATCGCGTGGGGATTCACCGTACTTTGCAGACTCGAGCGCTGGGGCATTGGTCCAAAGCTTTATAACCTAATTAAAGCCTTCATGACCAATCGGTCCATTTTACACAATGGAATCCCGCAGGGTTTGCCACTTTCGGTGGTTTTATTTATGATAGCTATCGAAGATATAAAGGACATTGTAACTCGGCATAAAGATATTTACATCTCACTATACGCAGACGATGCAATAATCTTTACAAAAATAAAAAATATTAACACAGTCAGAGAAAAATTCTAAGAAATATTGCAAGAAATTACTTGTGGGGAGCAACATCTGGGGCCTCCCTTGCCATTGAAAAATGCCAACTATTACATAATTGTCGGAAACAACGTGCAACCTTTCCGACATTGACTTTAACAGCCGCACAATAAAAGATGTAAACTTTTTAAAAATCTTGGGGATAACCTTCGAATCCAAACTACTTTTTCAACAGCACTGTCAGACTCTAAGAAAACAACTGGAAACTAGATTTAACATTATTAAATTTCTATCATCTAAATATTCTAACATACATATTAAGACTTTCATATATATTACGCATAAACCTTCAAATCTACAATGCTGCCAAAAAGGATACATGCCGCTTAGAATACCAAAAACGTTTTATTAGCGCAGAAGAAGATCTTGGTGAGAAAAACTGGATTTACATCGATGGGTCTAAAGTCACCGGCGTAACCACGTTTGCGGTTGTTGACTGCAACCGTAAAATAATTGCAGGAAGTAGGCTCCCGTCATAAAACTCCATATTCACAGCCGAAGATTTCGCCATTCTCAAAGCATGCCAAATCACCTTACTCTGGGTTCCCGGTCATCAAGGAATCTATGGGAATGAACTCGCTGACAAAGCCGCTCGCAAGAGATGAGACTTACACCATCAATCCTTTTCACTCCGTTTAACTCCAAGGATTTCCAAAGTCGAATCAAGCTATATCTCAAAGAAAAGAAACTCTCAGAATGGGCACTCTTCATACACAGGAACCAGTTTATTAACCCGAATTGCATCATGTTCAAGCCACCAACGAACGTACATGAACGGGAATGCGCGACCTTCATCCGCCTACGCATCGGGCACACCCAATCCACACAACAACACTTGCTGAAGAGAACGGCGCTACCAACAAGCCAACTATGCGGAGAAGAGCTCACCGTTGACCATAGTCTACTCATAGGCACTCAATTAGATCTCAATTATTTGGTACACATTGTGAGGAGTCTTAAAACTCCCCACAAATCTCGTGTAGGGGAGTGGCGCAGCAACAGCCGCGATGCACGTCGGCCAGGGCAAAGCGGAGAGACCGTGCATTAACGGTACCCCGTTAGGTCTTGGACTCGAGCGGGCCAAGGGCACAGGGGTCGAACGGTAACGGTGCGGATGTCGGACAGGCACAAAGATGATCCTGAGTCGTATCGGCCTATAAGCCTCTTACCCTCCCTTTCTAAATTATGGGAGAGACTTATTGCCAATCGGATAAACGACATTATAAGACAAGGCAATATCTTGCCCGATCATCAATTTGGATTTCGAAAGGGACACGGAACTATTGAACAGGTCCACAGACTGGTGAAACACATATTACAGGCTTTTGACGACAGCGAGTACTCCAACCAAAGACACTAGAATAACAAGATGCGTAACGGCCATACATTCGTTTGGCACTATGCAGCCACTTTTTTGGTGAAGGCCAAATTCGCGCTCTTTCCGCTCGCTCACGCTGAGAGCGTAAGAAATCAATAATAGAATTTGCTTGCTTGTGTGAGTAAAAACAAGAGACGAGAACGCGTATATGTTGCGTGTTGTGCTAGAAGACGATTTTCGGGCCGAAATCAATTCTGATCGAAGAAACGAATTTACATATTTGGAGTTGTGGCCAATTTCGTAGCAATATGATGAAATAAAATAAAAATTCCCTGACTATTATAATTTTAAAATTTTTTAAATTCGTTTGGTAAAATCGCCGCTCGAATTAGCTACCGTTTACATATTTATATTTTATTTTTATTTTATTTATATTATAAATAAATAAATATTCATAAAAATAAATAAATAATTTCATAAAAAAATAATAATGTTATTCATAAATAATAAAAATAATATTTCATAACAATAATTCATAAAAAATAATAATACGTAGTAGAAAATAAAAATTAATAAAATAAATAAAAATATGAAAACAGTTCGTTGCAAAAGTCATATCGTCAGGCACGAAGTGCGGACACAAGCACTCAACAATCATTGCCTTATTAATTTTTCTCACGCCGCAAGCTTAATACCCTAATGACAAGTGTTCTAATATAAAGTCATTTTCGAAATTTATTTTGTGATGTACATAGATTCGGCTATTACTATTTCTAAGCTTTATTTAAATAATAAGAACGTTAAGGCAAGACAAAACAAGAATTTTTCGCATGGAGTCAATTAATCAAAAATAATATAGATTTAAAGTCAACGAACTTCTAAGGTGAAGGGCATATTTTGTCAAATTTACAATGCATGAGCACACGTATGCACACATACAGTTGTATGCTATCACTGTATGCGTAGAAAAGAGCTGTTTGCTGTAGCGCTCTCCGCTCTTTCTCCCTCGAACAAAAACTCAAGAGAGCCTGGAGCCACCTCTAGAGCCACGGCCAAAAAATCGCGTGCCAAAAATTTGTATGGCGTTACGCATCTTGTTATTTTAGTGTCTTTGCTCCAACGCTGTCTTTATAGATATGCAACAAGCCTTCGACAAAGTATGACATGTTGGATTATTATGCAAGATAAAGACCCTTCTACCTGCGCCCTACTTCTGTATTTTAAAGTCATATCTGGAAGAACGACAAATTAAAATCACGGTGAGAAATAGCTACTCCTCTATATACCCAATGAGAGCTGGAGTCCCACAGGGCAGTGTTCTCGGACCGCTACTATATTCCTTGTACACTGCTGATATCCCTTGCCCGAGTTTCGAACACATGGAAGCACCGAACAGGACTCTTATTGCAACATATGCAATTGACATCGCAGTTGTATATAACTCTAGGGACAGGAGAGGCAGTTAACGGACTAAAAGAATATATTAATGCTCTGGCAGCCTGGTGTAACCGGTGGAACCTAAAAATAAACCCACTGAAAACAACAAGTCCATGCTTCACATTAAAAACGCTTATCCCGAACACCCCTCAAATTCGGCTAGAAGGAGTTACCCTGAATCAGCCCCTGCAAGCATCATATCTTAGGTTTAGTATTGTATACTATATTTAATTTTGTTAAATAAATAAAAAAAAAAATAAAGAACCTGAAATAGGATATTTTTGAGCCTTGAGTGATTGAGCTTGACTTTCGTGGTATGTGCTTTAAAAGCTGACTAGACAATTACGAAACGAAGGTTTAGTGGTTTCCGGATGTGGCCTTCCCAAACCAAACGTCCACATTGATCTCGAAACCATTTAACCTAATGAATAAGTTTACTTTCTATGACGATTGGGTATACTTAAATTAACAAATAAGTTGATAATAAATACTTACCCTAATAAATATATTGCAGTTACGATTCCAGCTACAACAAAGCTAATAACAAGCAATGATAAGATTATACTTCGCCAATTGTGACCTTCATCAAAATCGAAATCATTATCTTTTTGTTTTGGGTCTTGCACCTGCAGAGTTTCATCCGGTGGTAGTCTCCAGGAACCGCCTCCTCCACCACTACGATCTGACGTCATATTAGTGTGCATTTCCAACTGGGCAATCAAATCCTATATTTATGATTTATTTATGCATGCTTAATGCATATCTGAAAAAAAAAATCAGAAATTGAAAGAGCTTAAAAAATATAGAAATAAAATTTGAATACTAATTAATTAATTAAATTCCTCGCTATTTTTTGAAAACACTACGGTTACATCGGATCAGGCAATAGCCGATCTATTCGCCAAGTTTTTTCAAACAACATATTCAACTTTACCTCATTCCGAACAGCCATACTCTTATGCTGTATCTAAGTCGAACCTAATATTTTGCCCCACTATAAACGAAAGCTCACTGCTTAACGATCTTCAGCGTGTTAAACCGGTCTATTCGCCAGGTCCCGATGGAATCCCTGGCTGTGTGCTCAGATTCTGTGCGGAAGCCTTGTGCAAGCCTCTACTGAAACTGTTTACCTTATCTTTGGAATCTTCACAATTCCCTCATATATGGAAGGAGTCCTTTGTGATTCCTCTTCACAAAAAAGGTAGCAAACTGGATGCAAGCAATTACAGAGGAATCTCTAAATTATCGGCTATCCCAAAACTTTTCGAAAATGTTATCACTCCTCATTTGCAGCACCTTTGTAGATCAATCATATCACCGTGTCAACACGGTTTTATGAAACGCAGATCTACAACCACTAACCTCTTGGAGCTAACTTCTTTCGTAATACAGGGTTTCAAAAATAATCTTCAAACAGATGTCATCTACACTGACTTCAGTAAAGCATTTGACTCTGTTAATCATTACCTTCTAATAAAAAAACTTGACCTTATAGGTTTCCCTGTTGATCTTCTAAATTGGATTTCAAGCTATCTGAATGGCAGGACACAACAAGTCCTCTTTAAAAATTCGTTATCTTCTATTCTCCGTGTCACATCCGGTGTCCCACAAGGGAGCCATCTTGGTCCGCTTCTTTTTACCTTATTCATTAACGACCTCCCCTTAATAATAAAACATTCGCGTGTACTTATGTACGCAGACGATGTTAAATTATGCCTCCAGTACAAGGACACTTCTTGCCATTTGGACTTACAATCCGATCTAGACCGATTTCAAATATGGTGCCGTGATAACATATTAAACTTAAATAGCTCCAAGTGTAAAGTTATGACCTTTTGTCGTGCCAACCCAATACGCACGACTTACACTCTAAGTGGGTGCTCTCTGGACAGAATAACACGAGTTGATGATCTTGGTGTTCTTCTGGACCCAAAACTAAAATTTTCTGACCATATTTCGTCTATTGTCAATAAGGCCAGGGGTGTGCTTGGTTTTATAAAAAGGTGGTCCAAGGAATTTGATGACCGTTACTTGACTAAAACCTTATTTATTTCATTAGTCCGTCCGATTCTCGAGTACGGATCACCTGTTTGGAGTCCACAATACGCAGTCCACTCGGACCGCATTGAATCGGCCAAAAAAAACTTCTTACCTTTTGCCTTGAGGCGCCTAAATTGGGATGCAAACCGTAAATAACCTCCTTATTCCAGTAGACTACTTATAATTAATTTACCGTTCCTAGCTAACCGTAGAACTATGCTTGGAACAGTCTTTATTTGTAAGCTTATTCGTGGGGATGTTGAGAGTCCCGACTTGATTAGTCGGCTTAACTTCTCGGTTCCAAGTAGAGTCACTAGAAACTATATACCCCTTATCTTAAATCATTGTAGATCTAATTATGAGTTGCATGACCCTTACAGAGTTTTATGTTCTGACTATAATAGACTTTATCCTATTATCTGTAATCTTGACTCTCTGCCGCTATTAAAGCAATCCATTTTATCTTTTCTATTACATAATTAGATCCTACTAACACTAATATTTAACATAGTTATTAATTTCCTCGTTCCTATTCTATTTTTTATATCGCGTCTATATCTTCTCGCGAATCGAGCCGTACGATACACGGCAGCGCCCCTCGGTCGGTTGGGCGGGAGGTGTAGCCGTGGGACCCGTGCGAAAAAAAAAAAAAAAAAAAAAAAAGATACATTTATTAAATCTAACGTGATAAAATGTTTGTTCTTGTTAAGCAAAGGTCAAATAAAATAACAGAGAACTTTATAGTCGAGTTTCCCGACTATCAGATACCCGTTACTCAGATAGTCCAAGCGGGTCCAAGATTTTCCAGAAATATCGGTAGAAATTGGGAAACAACCAAGGGGGCGAAGTCAAGCCCCTCGCTATAAATTTCCTAAGAAGAACACACCTGGGACATAAGTGTCTCACCACGACTGTGCAAGGGAATGGACCTCTGCAAGAAGACTCTGGATCATCGTAGAAGGAGACTTATTTAACTTGCATGCGGTTGCGATGCCATAAACCGTGAAACATCTAGCCCCGGTTGCACCTCATTGCAAATATCGATAATATTATCGATATTTGAAAATATTTGTAAAAAATGAAGATAATTCCAAAAAGAAATTTCCAACTGCTCGTTTCTATTGGTAATGTCTATTACAATATTTTTACAATATCGAAACTGCGTAGCCGGCAAGTGAGCAATAAAGTCATGTTGATAACTTGCCAGGGTGGGTAGGTCGCAGTGTATTGCATTTACGACCTCGGGGTTCACGACTTCCTTCAGCATTTCCAAAATGGTGCTTTTGTCGGCGAAATCAATTAAGTGACGAGTTTTGCTACGAAACAACACCAAGCTTCGGTTTAGTTGGAAACTTGCTTCTTCTATAACAATTTGGGTTCTGAAGCAGTTTACTGGTTGGTCTGTCGCTTCGACCGTGTAGGTCAGTGACAGTTCGCTGTGAATACTCTCAGCGTCCGACTGAGGCTCATCTTGTAAGGCATTAATGTTCTGCCTGGAAAGAGCGTCGGACACACGGTTGTTTTTACCCAGTTTGTAGTGGATTTTTGCGTTATGATCATTAATATACGCTTTCCATATTTTTATTTTCGGATTTGGATTTCGATCGGACACCGCAAATATCAACGGTTGATGGTCCGTATAAATATTAATATCGCGAGTGCCGTACAGGTAGTGTTGTAACTTGCCTAAAGCCCACACTATGGCCAATAACTCCCTTTCATTCGTGGCGTAGTGTGACTCGCTCTCCTTGAGGGTCCTAGAGATTATTGTGATGGGTCTTTTGTCTAGAAGAAAACCGCACCGATACCGTTTGCGGAAACATCCGTTGTCAGGTCGAATGGCTTCCTGAAATCAGGGTATCTGAGAATTACATCCTCGGATGCCAAGACATTTCTCAGCCTCTCGAATGCATCTCTGTGCAAGTCACCGAACTCAATAGGAGTCTTCTTAGACATGTGCTTTCTGACAGAGCCATTTTCTCCTTTCATCTAGCTTGTCAAAGGCCTCGCGATCGCCGCGAAGTCTTTAACGAAACATCGGTAATAACTGGCTAGACCCAAAAATGATTTGTAGGCTCTGGGAATTCCTTTTTTTGCACCTCCATTGGTGACAATAAATCCCAGATATTCAACGCTTTGCGGTCCCAACTCGCTGTGTTGAAGGCGTTCCTGATGTCTAGTGTGACCATAAGGTAGTACTCCATACTACCCCTTTCATCTGGTGCACTCGATTCCCGGGGCCGCTCCTTTAACCACTCTATTGTGGTGGACCGCGCTTTTCTGAATCCAAACTGGGACCGTTAGAGGTCTCCCGCGTCTGAGATATTCCTATCTATCTGGGCGCATACCAGTTTCTCCAGGAGCTCGACAATATTCCATCGATGAAGCATATCGGCCGAAACGATGAAAGGTCCTCGGGTGGCTTTCCTTCGCAAAAGAGTTTAGCTGGAGGTAGAGAGCTTGGCGAAGCGCCCTGTTGGGAATGCCGTCGGGCCCGGCGGCATTACCGTCCATCAGTAGCTTTACCAACTTCAGGGTCGCTGCTGACCGTGGCGTCAGCTTCGACGTGGTCCTCTGCGGGTGGGTCGGTGGTACGTAACCATCCATCAATGGAAACAGATGCCCTGGGTGTCCGCTTTGTAGTTCTTCCTGGGTTGTGCTGCTGACTGGGCTTGGGTCGAGAATGGGCATTCCAGATCACAAATGATGACCAAATGGTCAGCTGTGAGCTTATTGACTGATTTAATTGATAAAAAGAAGATTGCGATAAAGAAGTGAAATTAAATTCACATAATCGCGGACCTGGTCCGTTGGTGCGGAAGGCGCCGCAATATTTTTATCGCCTGAGTAGTAGTGGAATCAGTATCGTTTTCAAGGCCAAGGACTTTAGCAGATCGGAATGGTGGAATTGATTTTTCAAGGGCAGAATTTTTCTCTGCAATTTGTCTTTGTAATTTTTAGATTGATACCGCTTATTTCTTTGTTTCTTTTTGGTCCATTAAATTTTTGGCTGCTGGCCGTGAACACGCACATATGTCCGAAAGAATGTATGTTTATTTTTATTTGATTTTTGTGGGGCCAAAATTGTCTTTCCACTCTAGAATTATTTCATCTAAGTTAAGTAATTATTTTAAGGGAAATCGAAAGCTGCAAATTGCAGTGTTGTTATTGGCGATCAGAATTTTTTTAAGTTTCAATAAGGATGCCGTAAGAAATTTTATTTGTGCTAATATATTCTTTTAATAATGTTTTGAAAACCTAACTTGTTTGCCTCTGACTAGGATGTATTCCCTGTGAGCCGCGGTTAGCGACCAAAAGGGGCCATTCAGGATGACAATTGTTTGTGATTTTTGGTAAAGAATAGCCAAGGTATAGCATTACACGATCCTCCACCACACCTGAGGATCGAGCGGAAGCTTGTAGGGTAAAAGAATCATTCTGTCCGTTGTCTGTGTCGTGGATGGCGATTTGCCGCCCTTCCAGGACAAGACCACAACCTCACATAACCGACAAGGAGCAGCTGGACCTTCGCGCGTGCGTCCTGGAATATCTCATAACACCACCCTAGCCTTATGAATCGTTACATCAATAATTATAATCATTCTTATCTATCTTATACACTGCCAGTGTAGACTCGCTGAGTCTTCACTTCGTGTGCTTGAACGGCGAACCGTGAAGGTGAGGTCAACCACAGAGCTCAGTCCGGCACGCCTGGACGTGTTCCCTTGGTTCAATAGAGCCAGGTCCATTTTCGCAAATGCATCGAGCACCATTCTGTCTCTCGCGTTGCTGGTTAAACTGCTCTCTGGCCATGCGTTGAAGTCGCCAGCAATAACCTGGGACCTGGGTTCGGGCTCTAGCTTCCGATGCCAGTCCGTCTAATGCTCGACTAAATTCGTTTTCCATTGGGCTAGGTATACGCTGTACACCCACCATCTGCCCACCTTTGCCCTAACAAACACGTTGTCCGATATAACATTGGTTAATTGTTGGGTTAGGCTACTGCACCTCCAGATCGCTGGTTTCCTGGTGCGTTCAAAAGCCCAGTCTGCCGCCGTCCGGTAGGGCTCTCTAAGTAACTCAAGATCCACTCTGCGTTCTCCCACCGTCTTGGGCTGCCGTGATTCAGATTGATCTATAGGCACTTCCGGGTGCCTGCTTGGTGGTTGGTCGTTTGGCTTGCTCTGCTTGCGCCCAGAAAACACTAAGCCTTGTTGCGGGCCCGCATCTGAAGCAGCACTGGCTTCTGTCAACGGCGCTTCTACAATGGGCCGGTTTGTGGCCTTCCTCCAGAAATTTGAAGCATCTTTGCTGTTCCTTGGTCCTTGGTCAGATATTGGGACCATCCCACTCTCAGCTTGCCATGCTTGATCAGCGGGCCCGCCAGATTGGCTGGAACTACTATTACAGCAGTCTTCCCTCCATACTGCGTTTGTCGGAGGCTCTTGATGCCACCACTACTGCTGGGATATCTTCCGGGACTCCAGGGCCCTCATCAGCTCATCCTCAGTAGTTTGATCGTCTAGGTCGTGAATTAAAAATACTTTTGATTGTGTTACAGTACGAAGGCTGGCGCGGACTCCGAGCACCGCTCCCATGTCCACCTTGAGCTTCTGCGTCAAGTCTTGGGCAGAGGCACGTAGCTCGAGGAGCAGTTCGGCTTTGGCCGTATTCTTGACCCTTTCCCTCTGGCTTATGGCTTTCTTCCCGCTGGAGTGGCGTGGGGCGGAGTCCTGAGTAGGCGCTGGGGTCCCGCTGCCTCTGGTGGTCTGATCGCTGAACCTTCTGCGCGGACAGCGCCGTTTGATCTTTTTTGTTTGTAGCTGCAGGGGCGCTTAGGAATGGTCCGTTGGCTAGCATCGCTTCTTGCGGTGCGTCCGACATGCGAATTTTCCGCCTACGGCAGCCCTGCGCGCAGCTTCAGTTGGAGCTTCTTCAATCTGGCGAATGAGTTTTTCATTGCCAGATTAATGCTCCTCACCCCGTTGTGGTTGACCTTCGTCAGAAGCTCGTCCAGAATTGCTCCCATCTCCTCGATTTCTAGCTGGGTGGTCTTTACCCGCTTTGCTGGTTGGGCTCTGATAGCTCGCTTCTAATGGCCTCTTGGGGATGCCATCGTTTGGGTTCTCGGGTGGGGTCCTTAGGACCTTTGACATTTGACATCATATATAAACATTTTTTTATATTCCAATTGACTGAGTCTCTAGGCCAGAAATTTAGAAGGGCAGTTACCCTTCCAACATAATCTTCCTATTTCAACATAGGAGCATAGGCCACCAGACCAGTGACTGCAGCGAGGGACCCTCCCCTGTAACACTCCCAACATTATTTTATTGACGACATGCTCGACTTATAGTTGTCTTAAGGTAATTATATTCTAAAATCTCTTGGTCGATTTTTGGATTTATGTCTTGTAACAAGTTTTGAAAATGTGTTTCTGTCGAGAGAACCAAAAAAAATCAAAATCAGACAATCGACATATGTGCCGAAATAAAAGAGAAATCTGAGAAGTCAACTAAGCGAGTTCATTGTTTTCGCAAGGCAAACATTTTGAGGCTAAATAATTTTATAGCTGGCTTTAATTGGACCGATAATGCCAAAAATATTTTCTATACCTCAATTAAATAATTTTTTAACTCTTGAGTTTCGATGTATCCGTCAATCTCTAACAAACCTACTCGGTTACAAAAGCTATTTAAACCGTTGTAAGTTCCAGTTCGCAAAGGATCCGAAAAAGTTTTATAATTTCGTTAACACTAAGCGCAAAACAACTTTTAACCTTCCTCGCTATTTTTTTAAAATACTACTGATCGGGCAATTGCCAATTTTTTTCAAACACCATATTCTACGTAGTATCGAAGTACGCAGTATCAAAGTCGAATCTTATATTCCGTCCTGACGAAATCCCGGCGTGTGATCTTTTAAATATGATTTAAAGTTATCTGAATGGCAGAACCCAACGGCCTGTCTTTAGAAGTTAATTTTCTTGTATTCTCCAAGTCACATCCGGTGCCCCACAAGGAAGCCACCTTGTTCCGATTCATTCTACCTGATTTATTAACAGCCTTCCCTTACTAATAAAACATTCCCCTGTAATTATGTACGCAGGCCTTGTTTTTCAAATGGCGGTCAAAGGAATTTGATGATCCTTATATGACAAAAACCTTATTCATTTCGCTAGTCCATTCGAGTATTAATTGGAGTCCACCATACGTGGTTCACTCGGACCGCATAAAACTTCTTACTGTTTGCCTAGCGGCGCCAAAATTGGGATGCAAACCTTATATTACCTTCTTATTCAAATAGCTTATCGGTAAATGATGCAAAGAACAGTATTTATTTGTAAGCTTATTCGTGGTGATAGTCCCAAATTGGTTAGTTCGCTAATCTTCTCTGTTCCAAGTAGATTCACTAGAAACTACATATCCCTAATCTTAAGTCATTGTAGATCTAACTATTAATAGATTTACTAAAAACAACATACCGCTTTTTTGTCGGTGGTTAATTTTGTAAAGCTCCATCAGTATATCTGTCAAATCTGCTCCACCCACACCTTTGTTGTATGAAGCAACAATAGCTGGCCTTTTTCTTTTGGGCTCCAACATTTACATATTCCAACAGGCTGTGTAGAAGTACTCTACTCTCCCCGACATCAAAAGGTTTGACATCTTCAAAATACTCTCTGGAGCTACAAACGGCCTTTTTCTTCACTGTAGCGTCTGAGAAACAATTTTCTCAAAACCATTTTCAACAACAACGCTAGAGTCAGGCTCAAATCCTTCAATCACAGTATTTTTACTTTCTCCCCTTTCAAGAATTCCTTCTAAATTCTCTCTAAATCCAGTACCGTAGAAACGTCTTTATGCCTCATTTCTAAAGGCAAACAAATTTATTACCACGAATTACCAAGGTTGCTGACAAGCAACTTTGCAACTTTTAAAATTATTTAAATAATAATTGTTCACTATTAACTAAGTTTTACCATATCACTGTTTAGTTAATTATTTACTTAATAATTATTTGCTTATACAATAGGTATAAACTATAATAAAATTAAACTATAATAAAATTAAATTACTATTTCCAAAAGCTCCACTCTCCATTGTTGTGATGCACGTGCTGTTGCTTGCAAATATTTTCTGAAAATAATCTCCAAATGCGTTTTTCGCCTTTCATATTTAGAATAGACACATAAAAGTACCGATATTATAAGGAATGAGCAGATAAAAACAAAGCGCTTACAGTTAGCTTTGAAAACATACAAATACAAGCAACGTTGGGCCCGAAAGGGCTAATAACACTTTGTTCGCTGAATTAGATGCCGCAGCAAGCTCATAAGTTAGCCCGGAAAAAGTATTAGGATTTCTTCAAAAATTGGGATTAAAGTTTGATAGTGGCACAACAAGCATCCGGATAGATGAATTCATTTACAGGATATGGACTTCTGTGTGACCATTTGTACCTTCCGTTGCAGGAAAAGCAAGTGATTGGTATTGGAAGTTCCATCGAAACAATCCGAATTTCGATTGAAACACATTTTATGTCGAATTAAGGAAGAGATTCGAAGGTATAGAGAAAGATTTTGATATTTGGAAGAGAATCCGAAAACGCAAACAAGGAGAAAATTAAACATTTTATGATTACCGGGAAACCATGGAGCGGTGGATTGATAGACTGCAAAATGGAGTATTGCTTAAATCATGAGTTGTTGCATCTTAAAGTCCTAAACAGAGCACAACCGTGAAACGAAGTGCGCCGGTATCAACAGTCTTATAACAATCTCAGGCGTTTAAGCCAAACCCCATTAGTGGCAGAGTTATCTACCGAAGAAGAGGAGACAGGTTTAGTAAAATTAGATGAGGAGGAAAATCAAATACCACAACTGGAAGGATTTGTCACAAACAAGGCCACAGATTTGATGACTGTATGTCTATAAGAATTATATTTTGTTACGGTTGCGGACTTATTCAAGCCGAATTCTCCAAACTGTAAACCGGGAAATCGACAATAGGATGTTTCTCTAAACAACAAGGAGATACATCCGTAGATTAAGAAGTTGCTAAGTCCAATCGTCAATCTTCCAAACTTCAGGAAATATAACCTTTAGGATATTCATTATTCTTATATAGCCTACACATCAGAAGGAATTTAAAAATTCCGAGCGTCTGGGCCAGGATTTCTTAGTCATAACCGAGCACGCAGCCCGTCAGTGGCTGACGGCGCAGAAGGCCTTATCAGGAAGGTTAACTTGATGGTAAATGAAGTTTAAAACGTTCACATTCACTATAAAACATCGGTTCTCAGATCGTTGCAGACACCTTATCTAGCCAGAACGACCAAGCTTTCAAATTTGGTAAAGATGGACCCATAATTGACTCAGATTCTACACATTTCAAAATCACGGAATACTTGTATTTAATAAAGAAAATATCTACCAGTCAGTCAAAATTTCCCGATCTACAAATCAGGTATGGATATATTTACAAAAGAACCACCTTTGTATCGGACGATATAAAGCAAGAAAATCCGTAATACTTTCTGACAGTGGGAGTCAGTTTAAGTCAAGCTATTTCCAAGCTCTCCTTACTAGTTTTGGCATACAGCACCTTACTTCCTGACATTTGGACAATATATGATCCTTAACGGCATAGACAATAGTTTCCTGCATAGTCTAAATCTGTTACTTGAACACACTGGATTATCTAAAGCGGAGGCTCTACAACTGCAGAGACGGCAAGCTAAACTGAACCTAATCCGAACCCATGAAGAGATAGCGAATAGATACAACCTACGCACTCGGCAGATAGAATTTAAAAACGGAGATTTTATTTTGTTGATTCTTCACACAAAATAATGCCATAAAGAAATTCAGTAGTAAATTGGCACCCATATTTATTCAGCTATAGTTTTAAAGAAACGTACTACCATGAATTAAAGGATGATAGAGGAAAGAAATTAGGAGTATTCCATTTGGAAGATGAAAAAGGTAGAAAACGAGAACTTTCTTCAGATAAGGCTTCCTTGAAATAGTCTCGTCACCGTTACCTGTGGTGTAGTGAACAGCTAAGGCTTTACACTGCCAAAAACTCTGGAACCCACCAAGCACTAAATTAGAGCATCTTTTGTGTAACAAAAAGTGAGATAAATGTCTTAGACCAATCAGGACAGAATATGATCGTACCATTGTACAGTTAGGCAAAGGAAAGCTCATAGCATTCGCCCTCTGCATGCAGCTTCAAAGAGTTTAATTCATTCTCAGATAAAAACTCTTGGCAAACGCTCGCATATTTTGACGCTGCCAGTGGAGGCCGTGTGCTTGCACCCTTACCAGTCGAGCTCTGCGCCCTTGGCCAACTCGAGTCCAAGGTCCAGCGCGGTACCATTAGTTCACGGTGCGTCTTCTTTGTGCATGTCCGACGTCCGCACCTTTACCTTTCCACACCTGTGCCCTTGGCCCCCTCGCGGTACCGTTAGTTTATTGTCTCTCCGCTTTACCGGAGTCCTAGGTCCACAAATCACCGTTTGACCTAGACCCTGTCGATTGTCATCTCGACGTGACATCTTGATCCTTCGCATAAGCTTCTCCGAACTCCTCTCGTTGAACTGGGCCTCCTTGACCTCGGCCCGGCAGTCTCAGCCTAGTAGACCCTGTCGTTCGGCGTCTCGACCCCGGCATCTTGATTCTTGCGCCCTTCTCCAGATTCCATCTGCTGCTGCCGTCTGCTTCTCTCCACCAGCTCGGTATTTGAAATTCACGCCTTCCGCTCAAATGTTCAACATCTCTCTTGCCTGGCAACTCCGCCGAACTCCGTAGCCAGTATTTTTTATGACCTTATCGATCACACTATCGATCGACCGCCATTATCGCGGCGCCCATCCTACTTCTTTCTTTACACGCGCTTCGGTGTAGCAGCTCAATGAAAGGTAAGTGTTGCGAGCGAGCCTTCCTCACTCAACGTTTTTTTGCTACCATTTAGCACTCGAACTCGAAGTTCTCTCTCCTGGTTGCGTTGTGTTCTAGGATGCATCACCAGTTAGATGTGAACTTTTTGATTGTGAACGGCCCGTAAAAACCTCAAACCTTCAGCTGCCTTTGACAGGTTGTGCTCTTTGGACCATAATGTGTCCCCCACCTTGGGTTTCCACGCAAGATAAATGTAACACTACAATTGGTGCTGCCATCCTCTGGCTCGAAAAAGCCGGGCTAGCAATAACGGCCCACAAGACCGATGCAGTCCTACTAAGCAGCAGGAAAAAGGTGGAGAATATGCTTGTCTCCGTCAATGGCACACAGGTGACCTCCCAAGAGTCCCTAAGGTACCTTTGTATCCTACCGACTGCGCCAGTAAAATTAGTTGTAATATTTTTTTATTTGAGTCGAATAAATGTCCCTTAAGTTGACCAAGGACAACGCCGAGAAGAATTATTTAACGAAGGTTTTTATTGAAATTCTTTATTCGGTATTCTTTATCAACTTAATACTAAAAATCAAATTTAAATTGGAGTGAGGAGAACCCTCAGTATTTTAATAATATTTGAATTTCGGGAGAGCCTCGCTCTTGGATTCTTAAGATTAGGAAAAAATTCAAAGAGAGAAGTAAAATCTGCTTAGGTCATGCTTTAGGATGTTTACAAGAACGGCTAAGTGCCGCTGCCAAAGAATTCTTTATTAGAAACGGATTCTGCGCAGCTGGGATACACTATGGAAATCACTTAAGTGCATTACTGTTTATAGTTCTTTGATCGAATCGTACGGTCTGGACCACCCAAATACGTCACTATACATTTTTTTTTGTAATTATTTATGTTGATATGTTAAATGTTTATGACATTTTCAATATTTACTAAATTTTTTTAGTGTTTCCTATTTTACATATGTCTATATATATCTCTATCTTTTTAAGACACTTATTGTGTGTATGCATTTAATACCATTAAAATAATAATTGAATTGAAGATTTAATATTTGTATTTAAAATTGCAGTGTAGGTGGTAGTGTGCGAGTTAACATTCCCCCCTCTCTCCGGCCACAGGGAGACAACACCGACCCAGCAACGAAAAGCTGAGATCCGAGCCAAGATTCAACGAAGATCGCCAATACGAACTCGGACGAAGACATTTGGGAAAAACATACATATACATATTTGTAATAAGGGGTGAGTGGTGAAATAAGAAATTAAATAAAATGTTATTGAAACAAACAAAATCAAGTACAAATTGCTTCACAGGCGACCGTATATGTGTACATCAATCGCTGATAAGGCACCGGGATCGCTTGTGCGGGACAATTTACAACAATTATACCAACAAGTTGCTGTATGTGATGACCGTATATGTGTACATCAATCGCCGACAAGGCACCGGGATCATCCATACACCCTAACTCATAAAATAATACCAACTAAAACAAAAAAACAAATAAAAAAAAAAAAAAAAAAATCTGACATATCAAACTGCTGTGTGTGGTGACCGTTTGTGTGTGTCGGATAACACGTGTGCGTATTTGGGAGAGTATTGGAATGCTTTTTGGTTATTTCATAAGAATAGTAATTATATCACTATGGTAACATTGCGAATGGTTGTTGTAGTTCTATAGTTCTGAGAACAAACGTTTGGCGCGGCGATAGACTGGTAAAAAAAAAGAAGTGGTAAGGGGCTAGATCAGTCGAATATTAGACTTCGTTGTGACCAGAAATCGCTGCCCAAAAAGTGATTGTGTAGAATCTTCCGCACACCGTTTATAAAAATAAATGTGAGGTGCGTGATTAACGACCGAATATGTGTACTTCAATCGCCGATAAGGCACGGGGATCATTTTTTGTTTGTGTTGCGCCGCTTGTAAAAATCCTTGCGACGTCTACGCATCATTGTACATTGGCTGCCGCCAAGAGCTGATGTCGAGCCAGAGTGCCGGCGCGACACTTGACGCCGTGCTCGCTTGTACACTTTTAATTTCTTTTGAATTCGGTTGAATTCTTTTTTCACACCACGCATTGCGAGAAAAGAACCACTTAAAAAAATCAAAAAAAAAAAAAAACACAAAACAATCAATTAAAAAAAAATTGCCACCACGTAGGTATCACAAGGGGATCAACGCGCCACCAACGGTGGTACGCGCCGTAATTGTGATACACTACTGGAAGTGCAACTACACCCTCCACGCGAGGGCGGCTGGAAACAGGCTCTTAGTTAGGCCTCTGCTAAGAGTGCTGGCTAATAGTAGTTGGGCTGGAGGTGGAAACTCTAAAATTTCCACATCTCTGGGCCGGACTAAGGTGTCATTCGACCCGTGCCGAAAGTCTGCCAGGCTGGGGGCCCGTGTAATAACTAGCCAAGTCGATAACGGAGAGTCCGGGCAAGTGGCGTCCGCCCGGTCTAGTTAGCCTTACACGGGTACATCGGATCTCTGCTCGGCTGGACCGTTTATTTCTCTCCAACTCGTGGGAACTATGAACAATAGACCTAAAAATATCAACGAAGTGGTATCTTCGTTACCTTCAGCAGGGCAAGTCACCTGCGGAAGCTTTGTCTCTGGCCAAGACACCGCAGCCGCTAGAGCAAAGGCCCAACTCTGCTTCGAAGCGGGCAAACTCCACCCTGACGCCTCCGACGAATACGCCTAAGAGGCCGAAAGTGAAGAAGAACAGGCCACCGACTGCTCCTTTTGATGGCCCAAATACCTCAAGGGCTGCAAAGGCAGCTGAGGTACGCAAGCCATCATATGCGGCCGTAACTGGGACCATTAAAGTTGCGGTCGTATCAGATGGTCGGCAATGATTCGACATTTGATACTAGGGTAAGATCTGAGGTTCTGGACATAACACTTTCCAGCAGATCAGTGGCTTCGCATATAAGCGACTGGCACGTATCTCCTGAGGAGTCAATGCCAGATCACAGATTTATTCGTTTTAACATAGGGCTAAATCTAGAATGTAGCGAGCGTAAGCGCAATCCCAGGAATACGAACTGGGAAGGGTTCAATGCCTCCTTACTGCGAGATCCAGTTACTGGGGTAACCGGGAAACTCCATACCACTCTAGAACTGGTGGCCACCGTAGAACACATTAACTCGCGTCTTACAAACGCGTTCAGAGAAAACTGTTCCCTTGGCCGCAATTTTGAAGAAGTTGCGGAAAGCGACCAGGCGTCTCTTTATCAAAGCAAAAAGAGAAGGGACCTTGGATGCCTACCAGAATAAACTGGCCATGAGGAAAGCCAAACGAAGGAATTATAGAACCTTCTGTCAGGCAATAGTAAACACATGTGAAGGCGCTAGACTTCACAGAGCAATCTCCAAAGGAGTTCCAGAATCAAATCTGACACTACGAACGGAGGATAACTCTTATACTATAGGAAGAAAGGAGAAACTTGAGCTACTACTGGTAACTCACTTTTCGGGAAGCACGCATCAAACGGATGGATACCCCGGTAACGGCACAAAAAAGACCGTGTGCTACTGATTGGGCCAAATTAAAGTAAATAGTAACAACGGACAGATTAAGATGGGCTATTGGTACATTCCAGCCCTACAAATCTCCTGGTTTAGATGGCATTCCTCCAATCCTGCTACAACGAGCGCTAAATCAGCTCGCAGTGCCGATCAGGAATAAAAACAGTTGGACAACCCTGGGGAAAGTACACCCTATGAAACCACAAACAATAAAGTGGTATACAGACCCTGGGCTGGGGGTTGTAGGCCCCAGTTTAAAATACCACGAATCAATGGGCAGATACACCAGCATTTTTCAAGCTGAAGTCTGTGCTATTGGACGCTGTGCGGAGTTCAATCTGCAAAGGAACTATCGTGGCAAGGACATTGCTATACTGTCTGATAGTCAAGCAGCCATAAAGGCGCTCAGCAAAGCTAAGATAACATCTAAGCTAGTAAATGAAGTGAGGACAGCCCTAGACAAACTAGAAGCTGTCAGCAAACTCACAATAAGGTGGGTCCCGGGACACCACAACATCCAGGGAAATGAGCTAGCGGACAACCTAGCCAGGAAAGGGGCACCCCTCTGTGGTGTTGGTCACCACCGAGTGCGGGGCTTACTGAAGTCACTAGAGGGAGAAAGATGTCTGTCGTTTTGGAAACACCTAGCAGGACTTGGGCAGTCTAAGATTCTCCTCCGTGAATACAACCATAAAAGGTTCAAGACCTTAATGACACACGGGAAAAACACCGTGCGCATTTTGAATAGCCTTCTTACGGGGCATTGCCGGCTTCACAGCCATTTGCACAAATTTGGCATTGCAGACAATGAACTCTGTCGCTTCTGCTGCATGGAGGAGCAGAACTCTGCACATATTATATGTGACTGCATGGCGCTTGTCATCAAGAGGAACAGACTCCTGAGCATGTATGTAGTCCCACAGAAAGCATTTGCACCCCTGAAGCCCAATAAAATTCTGGCATTTATACAGTCCATTGGACTTCAGGGGGATCTTTGAGTCATGAAGGGGTAGTACCAAAGACACTAGAATAACAAGATTCGTAACGCCGTACGAAATTTTTGGCACACGATTTTTTTGCCATGGCTCTAGATGTGGCTACAGGCTCTCTCGAATTTTTGTTAGAGAGCGGAGAGCGCTACACCGAACAGCTCTTTTCTACGCATACAGTGATAGAAGACAATTGTATGTGTGCCCACGTATGCTCATACATTGCAAATTTGACAAAATATGCCCTTCACCTTAGAAGTTCTTAAATCTATATTATTTTTTATCAATTGACACCATGTAAAAAATTCTTGCATTGCCTTAACGTTATTACTATTCAAATATAGCTTAGAAATGGTAATAACGGAATCTATGTACATAATATACCAAAATAAATTTCACAAATGGCTTTATATTAGAATATTTGTCATTAGAGCATTCAGCTTGCGACGTGAGAAAAATTAATAAGGCAATGATTGTTGAGTGCTTGTGTCCGCAACTAAAGGCACCACCTGAGTTTTTTTTTTTTATTTTTTTTTAAATACACATCAAATTTCTTGAAATGTTTTTAAGAACAATAAAAAACAAATGTGTATAAAAAAATTTATTGTTGAGCATTAAGTGCACAAAAAAAACAAATGTGTATCTCAAATTCCTAATAGATACTGGATCTACTTACCCTTCATAAATCCAGCACTTATTAATAAAGAGCACGTCAAAAAACTAACCTCGGTTATCAATATCCATACTGTTCTTAGTATATTTAAAATTCGGGAATATACAGATTAAATAAATTTCAAACAATTAAAAAAAAATGACCAATTTTAAGTTCTTATTATTTCCATACTCCCACTTCAATTTTTTTCCTAGGCATGGATATCCTATCTATCCTAAATGCAAAAATAAACTTTGCCGAATCCATACCAGAAACACCAGAAACCGCCATGCCAAACCTCACAAGGGCAAACCCTGTAGACACATTAGAAAACCTGCCACAAAATACCAAAATGCTACTTCCGCTCCCAGTAAACTTTATGCAGGGAGATTTTATATATGAAACCACCAATTTGAATAATCAAATATAACAGGCGGTTTATACACCGCAAACGCAGGATCCGCTTATTTCGAAGTCTGCATTAACTCAGACCAGATCCAAATACTTTACCTCGAGGAACTGTTACAGGCAGAAGAGTTCTCTCCACGAACCCACCAATACATAAACTGCATGTCCGCGGCAACATATACAGAAGGACCGGCGACCAACAATTAAACATTCAGACGAAACACCTCAACAGCGAGGAAAATCAATACATAACCAAACTATTCAAGTCATTCAAAAGACTTTTCCACAACGAAAACGACCAACTAACGTTCTCTTCAAAAATGCTCCAACAAAACATCATAAAAAACAGCCATTCCCCCTGGATTGCGCCCGTCTTGGTCGTACCTAAGAAAAGTGACATGATAGGCGAAAAAAGTGACGCTTGGTTAACGATTTTCGGAAATTAAATGAGAAGGCTGTCTCTGATAGATACCCTATCCCGAACATTACAGATAGACTAGACAGCATAGGAAAGACCATGTAATTCACAACAATTGACTTAGCAAGTGGCTTTCACCAAATTCAAATGAACCCACGAGACGCGTACAACACGGCATTCACCGTCGGAAATGGGCATTACGAGTTCACGAGAATGCTCTTCGGTCTCAAGAACGCCCCAGCCACGTTCCAACGCGTTATGAACAATGTTTTATGTGACTTAGTCGGCAACGTCTGTCTCCTCTATCTCGACGATATAATAGTATTCTCACCATCACTCCAAAAACATATAGCAGATATTAAATCTGTTTTCACAAAACTCCAAAACGCAAAACTAAAAATCCAACCAAGCAAGTGTAGGTTTTTAGGGACGGAAATCGACTTCCTGGGACATATCGTAACCCAGGAAGGAGTCAAACCAAGCCACTTAAGATTCAAGCCATCAAGGACTTCCCCTGCCCAAAAACAACCAGAGAAATTAAATCATTTTTAGTACTATGGGTATTACAGGGTATTACAGGAAATTCATAAAGGACTTTGCGAAAATAACTAAACCCATAACGAGACAGTTAAAAAGCAAGAAAATCTGTAATAATAAACGATGAATTTAAACAAGCATTCGAAACGCCGAAAGATCTTCTTTGTAATGGTCCCATACTCATATACCCACAGACGCAAGTAATTATGCGATAGGCTCTGTGCTGTCACAAGGCCGCCCAGATACTAAAAAACGTAGTTGCTGACGAACTCAGCAGAATTGAGCCAAACTTGAACATAAACGAAGACCCACAAATTATACCAATCGCTTCGCAACCACTAAATCACTTCAATTGTCAAATAAAAATTCCGTACCGGATAAAACAACCTTAAGACAGGTAGAAACACCATTTATCCATAAAGTAAGACACATAATCACAGAACCCGTACATACTTTCGACTCCGCTACAAATACCCTTCAAACAATCCAATCCAACAATTATAAAAAATTGAGATACCTGCTTAACCCTAAAATATGATAGACACCCTCATAGACCATTGATGCAAACCCCAACCGCCCCAGAGGGACCATTGGCAGTCGTGCATACATATAGACATATATTTCATTGACATTTAAGCACACAATTATCGATAAACTCAACAACGTAGCGCAAGCCTACCTCCTTAGCAATAGCAATTCAATAAAATTCGCCGATGACCTATTACAATTCATAAGTCACTATGGCGCACCAAGGAAAATAATTTTTGACCAGGAATTTTCGGGCAGTCTATTCAACGATCTCTTAACTCAATTTCAAATAACAGCTCATACAACTTCATTTCAACAATCAACGGGCAACGCTACTGTCGACAGAGTGCACTCCACCTTAACCAAACTATACAGGATAATCTTGAACAAAAGAAAGGAAGCACGCCTAGAACGCGATCATGTCCAAATAGTCGCAGAAGCAGTAGCAACATATAACAATGCAATACTTCCTATACCCCTTTCGAGCTCTTCCACGGAAGAACTCACACATTCAAGAAAACAATAATATTCGACAATCACCACGATTACCTTAAGAAATTAAAGAATTTAGAAAAGACATATACCCAAAAGTTCAGGAACATTTAAGCGCGACCGCAGAAAGAAGATTGGCTAAATTAAACAAGGACAAAGAGACACCTGTACAAGTCGAGCCTAATGATACAATATTTAGAAAAGAAAACCGTGGAAACAAGATAACACCGAGATTTACACTACATAAAGTAGATTAAAGGTCAAAAGTTACACAAAGAGATAATTATAAAAACAGTTAAGAAAACAGTGACAGATACATAAGATAGATAATAAATATATTATTATAAAACTAAGTAACATAAAAGCCCACATTAACAAGAAATAACACGTATTCATTATAAAATAAGATAAGCTTCAACATAGACACTTTCTGATTATGTAAACGAAGTAGACGATAGCCATTAGCCAGTAAACCAAAGACACTAGAATAACAAGATGCGTAACGGCCCTACATTGGTTTGGCACTATGCAGCCACTTTTTTGGTGACGTCCAAAATTGCTCTTTCCGATCGCTTAGGCTGAGAGCGTAGGAAATCTAAAAATAGAATTTGCTTGCTTGTGTGAGTAAAAACAAGAGACGAGAACGCGTATACGAGAAAAAAATTGAAACTGAAAAACAACTGAATCTAATGTGCATTTTAAATAATAAAAATTGAACATTTACATACATCATATTAAGTCATATGACTTAATAAATATACTAAATAAATAAAGCAAATACAAAGGAAATTATTATAACTACTGTAATTTAAAACATAAATTTTCCAAAAAGAAGACATTACATTGAGAAATAAAAATTTCATAAAAATAACACATAGAAGTAAATAAAAATTTATAAAATAAATAAAATATTAAAATTGTTTATTGCAAAAGACATATCTTGAGGCACAAAGTGCGGACACAAGCACTCAACAATCATTGCCTTATTAATTTTTCACACGTCGCAAGCTGAATACTCTAATGACAAATATTCTAATATAATGTCATTTTTGAAATTTTTTTCGTGATACTATAATTCGGCTATTACTATTTCTAAGCTTTATTTAAATAATAATAACGTAAAGGCAATAAAAAAAAAACAAGAATTTTTCGCATGGTGCCAATTGATCAAAAATAATATAGATTTAAAGTGAACTTCTAAGGTGGATGGGATATTTTGTAAAATTTACAATGCATGAGCATACGTGTGCCACATACAGTTGTCTGCTATCACTTTAGCGCTCTCCGCTCTCGAGCAAAAATTCGAGAGAGCCTGAAGCGACCTCTAGAGCCACGGCAAAAAATCGTGTGCCAAAAAATCGTATGGTGTTACGCATCTTGCTATTCTAGTGTCTTTGAGTAAACTATACTTTAACATGACCTTTTCTCCGGCCACAGGGAAACAACATCGACCCAGCAACGAAAAACTGAGAGCCGAGACGAAATTCACCGAAGATCGCCAATACGACTCTGACGAAGACATATGGGAGAAACATACATATACATATATTTAATAAAGAAGGCATTCTCATTTCATACCCCAAACTGCTCAGTTGCTTTTTTGAAAGCTTTCCTCCCTCGGCCAGAGGATTGTAATTTGCGCGGTTCCTTTCTGTGCGTTTCATTTTGATGGTACATTTTTTATATGGTCGAGCGTAAAGCTTGACCGATGTATTCCAAAGTATTGTTTCATTGTTTAGTGATTTAAGCAACGTTGCCTCTCTATTTTTAAGGCGTTGAACCACTTCTTGTGAACCTGTTCGCTTCCATCCAAGGTCCTTTCAGTACCCATTCTACGGTCGCCATGTTTTATTTGGGTTGCAATAATAATTCAACGTTTTGAATTCTTTTGTAGATAAGATTAAATGAATTTTGTCACTTAAATTGCTTAAAACAAAGCCTTAAATCAAAGGGCTGCGCCGCTGCTGAGTACAGCAGCAGAGCGGCTTCGTTATATTACTTACGTATATTACTTATGGTTATGAATATGCTATGGAAGGCACGTTGTGTGTGCATATGCTTATGCCATTTATGTATTCATGTATGTGGCTGTATCTGGGCAGCGTTAGAATGTTGACCATTCAGAAATCGAGATTCATATAACACTTGGATCGAAGACCAGCGTATACCGCATACACTACAGTTGTTTGTACTTAAATGGTCAAAGTGCAATAAAAAAGTAATTTTTGCCCTTTTCAGGCTTCAAAACAAGCAATTGCAATTATAATAGCTTTGTTTGATTGTGAAAAAAAAATAAGTCAGCTTTTTGACCAGAAAGAAATAAAATATTAAGATAGCAAGACGATGTTGTGATGTAGCAAAAAAGTTGTGAAGGCCTGAGCACCTAATAACGAAATCAAGATTTTTCCCAAATCGAAATCGAAACAAGAAAGAATGCTATAGTCGAGTTCCCTGACTATCAGCTCAGCCTACTGTGAATTCGAACGCCAAATTTCATCATTTATCTGTGATATCGATAAATATTGGGGAATAAAATGAGAAAATATGTATTTACAAATTGTTCCAAAGTTTGTAAAATACATATAAATCGTATTAATCGAATCAGAAATCGAGATTCATATAACACTTGGATCGAAGACCAGCGTATACCGCATACACTACAGTTGTTTGTACTTAAATGGTCAAAGTGCATTAAAAAAGTAATTGCGAACATCGGAATTAAATCGATTATCTGAATGCAAACACCAATTTTTGCCCTTTTCTGGCTTCAAAACAAGCAATTGCAAATATAATAGCTTTGTTTGATTGTGAAAAAAAATAAGTCAGCTTTTTGACCAGAAAGAAATAAAATATTAAGATAGCAAGACGATGTTGTGATGTAGCAAAAAAGTTGTGAAGGCCTGAGCACCTAATAACGAAATCAAGATTTTTCTCAAATCGAAATCGAAACAAGAGAGAATGCTATAGTCGAGTTCCCTGACTATCAGCTCAGCCTACTGTGAATTCGAACGCCAAATTTCATCATTTATCTGTGATATCGATAAATATTTGGGAATAAAATGGGAAAATATGTATTTACAAATTGTTCCAAAGTGTGGGCGTGACCGGCTCGTTGGCTTTAGGGCGTTAGAGTGGGCGTGATTAAAAGTTTTTACAAGGCTAATAAAATTATGAAAAAATTTCGAAAAATTGTTTAAAATGTGGGCGTGGCGGTTTTGTACGGTTTTAGGGCGTTAGAGTGGATGTGGCAAAATTTGTTTTGCAAATCGATAGAAATTTACAATACCTTTAAAAATGTGTAAAAATTAACACATTATTCAAAAGTGTGGGGGTGGCAGTTTTGTGCACAAAAACTTGTTACTTGTTGTTTTAAATTTTTCTATCGATATACCAGAAAAATGCTGAAATTTCGCGTTCGCATTCACCCTAGCTGATAGTCAAGTCTTGAAAATATCTATCGATTTATCAAAAACTTCTTGCCACGCCTACTCTTACAATCACAAACCAACCAAAACTGCCACGCTTACACTTTTAAACAATTTTTTATTTTTTTCTTTCAACATTTTCTTTTTCTCTTGGAAAATTTATGTTTTAAATTACAAAAGTTATAGTAACAATGCCAGATCTCAACTTTATTTTATTTATAAATTGTAATAATAATGAACTTAGTTTTAGTGCTGTAAAAAATATTGCTTACAGTCCCCTGTTGACGTTTGTCGCCAGTGCCGTACTACATATTATTAATTATAAACATAAATATATACATATATGTGGGCTATTGCTAATTAATTAAAAACATCGTTACGCATCTTGTCATTCTAATGTCTTTGGTCGAAACTTAGTGCTAAGTAGCCAATTTTCAGGGTCACTGCTAGGTTTGTGGTATTAAAAGTGAAAAGTGAACTCAGGCCTGTTTCAGATGGTTTGTTGTCAATAATTTTTGATTACTTTTTGAGAAGCAAGTTCCGGTAGTATTTCGTCTTCCTGGATGCCGCATAGGTCGTTTGAATACACTACGCCTTGGGTGGAGTTTCTTTTGTGCCCGGATCCTTTAGTTTTAATAAGTTTTTAGGGAAGACACCTCTTCGCATGTGAAATTTATGACTTCGTGATGAAAAATGAATGGTTAGATTTTTTTTTTTAGCTATTTTTAAAATTAAATTATATTGACCAAACGATATTATAATATTTGATCCATACGATTTTGCACAGATGAGTCAACATAAACTTTTACTTTCATAAACATCATA
Source organism: Drosophila simulans (assembly GCF_016746395.2). Classification (NCBI taxonomy): domain Eukaryota; kingdom Metazoa; phylum Arthropoda; class Insecta; order Diptera; family Drosophilidae; genus Drosophila; species Drosophila simulans. The sequence goes on from NC_052521.2 coordinate 355,575, forward strand.
CAACTTGATCCTTTGAATTCATATATCAATGTATAACAACTTGTGACCAACTATAATTTTGTTACTAAGGAAAACAAATAATAAACAAAGGAAAACGCCTTTTAAATATACACTGCCACGCTAATAAGTGGTTTTGTAATATGTACATAGGTCTAAACGCTGGCGTGGCGTAATTTGAAATAAAAAACTTGAACTGCGTGCTTACTGGACTTGTGATCCTGATCAAAAATGGTGATACCTTAAAACGAATTTTTTTTGAAATTTATATACTGAAATCGATAGAATTTTTAACTTACCCATAATTCATGTGAGCACATTTTTAAAATACGTTTTATAATAGGACCTTGTGCACTTTAAAACACTAATATTAACTAAGTTATCACAAATATCTTACAAAGTTTAGTTAAATATAGTTTGTTAACATTTGACAACCTACATTTTTCACATTTATCCCAATATTTTCTTAGACATATCCGACGAGGTCCTTTTACATATTAAGTAACAGTTTCAAATTTATTCCAAAAACTATGAAATAGTTAATTTTTATTTTGCATTATTATATGTCATTATAAAATTAATTGCATATTATTATATTATTTATACACAGTCAAATGAAGAATAGAAGTGTTCGCATAAAACTATCCAATGGGCATTTAAGATTTTAGGTTTGAAGCAAAGTTCTCTTTTATCAGAATACAAAGAACACATCATTTCAATAGTTTTATGATATAAAACAGTGAACTCTTTAATTATGAAAGACTTTTGCTTTTATTTTAAGATGTTGGTTTATAATATCCCTATTAACAGGGTGACATTTGTTTTTATGTGTAAATAAAAAAATACATACATACATATTCGTAATTTACTGTATTCGTAATAACGACTATTTGTTTCGTAAGGTTCCATTTCAAAGCAAATCCTATCACAATCTTAATTTTTGGAAATTATTTCAATTTTAATTATTCCGATTTTCACTTCTGTCCCTAGACAAACCTTTTTTTGATTTACTTTAAAAGAATAATGTCACTTATCTAAATCCGTCAAAAGGAAAATTTTTATTTTTCATATTTTATTTTTATAGCGCTATCAGATTGTAATTAAATTAAAATTATTTTGTATTTATAAAATTTATTTGTATACTTTGTACAGAAACATTCAAATTTTGTATCAACATTTTTTTATGTATTGTACGGATGATTTTGGTTTGCGGACATTAATTGACATTAATTAATTTATTGTAGTGAGTAATAGCAACGCTTCTATTAATAATTTAAGACTCAGAGTACTATTACTCCCCTCGTCCCATCGAGTCAGGGAATGCGACCAGCGAAATAAATCCGAATTTATTTTCCAATCGAACATTTTTAGATAATAGTCTCGGAAAAAACAGCACAGCAATAAACAAATGAATAAAATCAAACACATTATAAAAACACGAAGGATTAATTAATGGGAAACCATACGCCAGAGAAGTGGAAGAGGAATTAAAATTATAAAACGCAGTATTTTCAGAAAATCTAATCATATAAAGCTGTTAGATATATATGAATTTAAAAATCGCGAAACAAAATTTGTGGGACATAAAACTATTAATATAATAATTTACAGTCACAAAATAGTTAAAACAGCAAATATATATATATATATTATTTATAGGTGTATAAAATATTGTTATGCACATTAATATTGGCGAAGACTGTGCAATTTGGAATATAGAAATATATACAGTAAATAATCGAACGAAACTTATGAAAACTTCTGCATTACTTAAAAACTTGCGGAAATATGAAAAAAATTAAATATACAAGAAATGCCAGTAGATCAAGCTATTAAAAGTTCTTACGACGGTGTAATGTTTGTAATTTTTGGAAAGAAAAAAAGCAATTTATTAGCAATTCATTTTTTATACGGTATTGGCAAAGACACTAGAAATTTCGCGTTCGCATTCGCACTATCTAAGTAACGGGTCGGGGAACTCCAATATAGCATTCTCTCTTGCTTTAAAATAAATTTTACGTTTTCTTTTATATGTCTAAAATGTTTTTCCTTATTTTATGCCAACTTTGGAGACACAATTTAGCGGCACCTCAGCTGTGCCATTATATTTCTTTATCTAAGCTCCCCTCTCTCGCGAGCTCTTTCTCTTGTACTCTCTCACCTACTCGTTTGCCTTAGCGTTCTGCAGAGCGAGAGCGAGAGCGAGAGAGCGGAGAGCTCTACAGCAAACAGCTCTTTTCTACGCATACAGTAACAGCCGACAACTGTATGTTTGCACACGTATGCTAATGCATTGTAAATTTGACAAAGTATGCTCTTCACTTTACAAGTTCTTAAAATTTAAATCTATATAAATTTTTATCAATTGCCACCAAGTAAAAAATTCCTGTTTTGCATTGCCTTAACGTTACTATTATTAAAATATAGCTTAGAAACAGTAATAGCCCTATGTACATAATATCCCAAAATAAATTTCAACAATGACTTTATATTAGAATATTTGTCATTAGAGTATTCAGCTTGCGACGTGCGAAAAACTAGAGTAGACATTATGTAGTTGACATCGATTCTTAGGTGCTTATGACCGCTCGTCGTGCCTCAAGAAATCAATTTAGCAGGTTGAAAATTTTTATTTATTTTTTTTTCTTTTTTTTTGGTAAATTAATGTTTTAAATTACAAATGCAATAATAACAATACCAGATCGAAACTTTTTTTATTTATAAGTTGAAAAAATGAGGAACTGCTTGAAATTTTGCAACGAAATCGGCCAAAACTCAAAACATGTAAATTCGTTTCATGGATCAAAATTGATTTCGGCCCGAAAATCGACTTCTAGCACAACTACGCACACATATACGCGTTCTCGTCTCTTGTTTTTACTCACACAAGCAAGCAAATTCTATTTTTAGATTTCTTATGCTCTTAGCGTAAGCGAGCGGAAAGAGAGAAAATGTGGCCTTCACCAAAAAAGTGGCTGCATAGTGCCAAACCAATGTATGGCCGTTACGCATCTTGTTATTCTAGTGTCTTTGGTAGTACAATAGATCCGACTGGGTCGCAATAATAATATATAAAAAATAAATAAATAAAAAAATATGAGAAAACGCCTATTGTTGTCACATGTTCACTAACCTCTAAAAAAATACACTCTATTAAAAACTTATTTAATTGATTTATTTTAGTTAAAGTCGAAAACATAAAAAAAAAAACTACAAAGGTGGAAGGAAGCACAGCACCACTACAAGAACCTCATACAATTAATACTAAGCACCGGAAACAAGGAAAAGAAGAAACTGCGTAACGGACACACACATACAGGTTTGCTTTTATTTTGGAAAGAATTCTCACATATAATACACATTCAAACATAAACTCAAACCTGAATCTACAACAACTAGTAACCCTTGTACATCAACTAGATTGATTTACAGAGTAAATCAGCTCCTTTTGTTAGCCTCATCAGTGGACCAAATAACATGCGGACAGTACTGACTCGGAACTATCCGTGACAAAATTAAAGGCAGGGCAGACGAAGCGCTGGATGTCTGCGATTTACTCCTTAGATGGGATGACATCAACGCAAACCTCAAGCGACTATACTTTAGCAAGAGAACAGAAGAAATGCTTGTTAGAGAGCTACACAATCTTCCGGACGGACTCAGTATGGAAAAATTGTATTACTCAGCCGCAAAAATAAGAAGCGAATTAATGTCACTCGCCAGAGAAGCAGACCCTAGTGTACTCTCTCTCGCGGCCAAATACCTAATAAGCGTTCTATCTTATAGTTACTTATTCTGGCTTATATTTACATCCCTTTTGTTCTCATCGGACCTGCAGCTGCTAAATGCAAGATTTTCTTGCAGCTATTGTGGAAGGCTAAACTGCTCTGGGACGAAAGTCTTCATTTAGAGTTGCAAACGACCGTTTAGTACTAGGCCCTAAGAGTATCGTAGAAGTTCATGGATTCTGTGATGCCAGCATTGAAGCATACGAAACTTGCGTGTACATCGTTTCCATGTCCGAGGAGGCAACTAGTCATCCCCTGTGCTCCAAGTCTAGAATAGCTCCCTTAAAAACGTTTATGTTACCAAAGCTGAGCTTTCGGGGGCTTTATGAATTCCGTATTGCAGATTCGATGGGAAATATTTATGATGAATGGTTCGGTAGTGGCCTTGTCTTGGATCAGGGATGAACTTTCTAATTTTAATGTATTCGTGGCCAACCGAGTGGCCGGCCTCTATTCAGCAGCTAAAAAGCGGCATGGAATGGCATTATGTACAGACCGATTTTAACCCTGCTGATTTTCATTCCAGACCACTGTGGTCCAGAATTCGATTTTTTTGGCATCAAGCCGAAATTTTTATGTCAATATATTGTCCTTTAGCAATTATTTTCTAAAATAAAATATATCATATAAATAAAAATCAAAAACAAAATTTACCGAAAGCTTCACTAAGTCGTTTTATGAGCTTTTAAAGGTGAAGTGTTAATCAGCTGACTGAGAAAATGCAATTCCCGCCAAATTATTTGCTTACTTTTGCAAGTGGTACGATCGTTAATACGCATCCATAAATTATAGTGAAATATGGATGGTATGGTTCGCTCTTTCTTACACAAAGTTCAAAATACTGGCCGGCCTCTTGTGTTATTAAACGACCATTAATCAAGCTTGCTATTAAGTAAATGCCCATATCTAGATATTAATATCAATTGCAATTCATTCCATACCATTCAACGAATATTTGGATAAGTCTCCAAATTTATTTACCGTAATTGCCATCATGGGCTTTGCACGGAACTAAAAGTCTCATATGGCTCGTCCAGCGTACGCATATGTGGCACGAAATTAAGGGAGTTGCAGTCTAAGGGATTTGTCAAAAACTTAAGCTCTATTGCGTCGCTACAACCCTTTCTGGATGAGAATGACACTTAACGCGTTGGCAGCCGTTTGGAAAATTCGGCACTTTCAAACTATGCAAGAAGCCCAATGATTTTGCCCAAAAACACTCTCCTATTATTCGGAGATTTCATAACCTACAGCTGCACGCAGGTCCACGAGCACTGCTGGCAAATGTACGTTTGCAGTTCTGGGCTATTGGCGGGTTAATAATTGTCTCAAGAGTAGCTCGCAAATGCGTTAAATGTTTTAGGACTGAGCCGCAGCTTATTGAGCATATCATGGGCCACTTTCCCAAGCAACAACTGGCAGGATCTCTCAGTTACTGGAGTCGACTATTATCGACTCCAATCCAAGTTGTGGGCCTTTTGAATATCCATCCTACCACAAATCGGCCGTCCTGACCAGCTGATCCCCTGACCATGGCTTACATTGCTTGTTCGTAGTTGTATAATAATTTTTTTTTATGTTTACATTCTATATCTATTTGTTTGTTTTTCATTATCAGTGTTAAATTGTGTGTTCGCCTTTTTCCTGTTGCTTATCCAATGTTTAATATTTTTATGCTCCAGACACCTTGGTGCGTGTTACGTACACAGATATGAAATTGGCCGAAACTCCAAATATGTAAATTCGTTTCTTGGATCAGAATTGATTTCGTGCCGAAAATCGTCTTCTTATACAAGTTTGCAGTTGTGACACATACACGTTCTAGTCTATTGTATTTACTCACACAAGCAAGCAAATTCTTTTTCTAAATTTCTTACGCTCCCAGCGTAAGCGAGCGGACAGAGGGCAATTTGGGCCGTGAACAAAAAAGTGGCTGCATAGTGCCAAGCCAATGTATGGCCATTACGCATCTTTATTATTGTAGTGTCTTTGGTTAAGCCACCTAACGCCATAACTCAGCTCACCTTCATAGAGTGCGGATCAAGAAGTGGGCCAGGGTCCACTTAGCGGCATGATGTTCGAAAAGCCACCACCGATTTCGGGACTGGCAATGCAGCAACAGCCCTTGCAGCAGCAGCCTCACTCGCATCAACATCCCCATCTAGATCCGCACCAGATGCCGACCAACCAAACTGCCTACGGGGGATACGAAGGTAGAGAGCAGCTGGTGAAGAAGGAGAAGGCTGATGACAACAGCATAGCATCAGCAGTTACAACAGTAGCCGGCATTATGTGGAGATGGATCGATTCAATTCTCGTTCGCTAAACTCAATAAAACATATCGTTCGAAATCACAAAATATACCTCGTCTCAAAAGACGAAGACGCAACTTTTGAACTATTTCATGTAAGATTTAATTTTTTATTTACAACTAACCCCCACAATGGATCGGTAAGATGAAGTTCGAATTTTTTCGGTGTTCGACTTGAGGAATTGCTCAAAAACAGCCAATAATACAGCTAATATTAGCTGAACATTGTTATTGTTTTCGTATTTGGTCGAGGTGCTTATACCACCGTGGGACCCTGAATGAAGTGTGTTTGCTGCAGTTTGTGGAATGGAAAGCTTTGCTTGGCTTCTTTGTTTACGTTTTGGGAAATAGTAGTTGTTTGTTGGGTAAGTACTTGAACACTTAGCCTGCACTTCTCCGTTCTTATTTTTCCCTTGATCAGCAGAAGCTTTCCGTCATTTCTAGAATCTGTATGCTGAAACACAACCTTCTAGTTTTTATAGTTGCTGAGATCTCCACGTTCATATGGACAGACGGATATGGCTAGATTGACTCGGCTATTGATCATGATCAAGAATATATATACTTTATATAGTTGGAAGCTTCCTTCTGCCGGTTACATACTTTCAACGAATCTAGTATACCCTTTTACTCTACGAGTAACGGTTATAAAAGGGTCTGTTGAATATTTGTGATAAGCTTTTGGAAATAGGGTCGTGATAATAGGAATATGGTCGCTATCATGGAGGTCGTTTTGTGTTTCCCACATGGCGTAAAGTGCTAAGATTAAAGAAATGATTATTAGAATAAATTATTATTAATTTTAACCCAAAAGGTAGTCGCGTGAAGCGATATGAGCAATTTCTCGTAGAACTCTCTTCAAGTTTAATTTGGTGAAAAAGTGACATTAAATCAAGGCATGAAAAATACTTTGCTCTTCCTAGTTGATCCAAAATGTCCAAATGTCGCATGTCATTCTAGGAAGTCGAAATTTGTCGGACAACAGTTTTTTATTTATTTGGCGATAGTCTATGACTAATCTCCATGTTTCTGATCTAAAGCAGGGAGTTCAACGATATTATCTTCTATTAATATTCAAACTTCTTGTTTAATTTGCGTGGCTCCGTAGATTTTAATATATACTGGTTCTTTATCCTTAAGACTTAATTTTTGTTTAAAAAAATTGTTTGTCGTTATTGATTCGGTTTTAAGTCCGAATAAATCGCTATATTTGGAGTATATTTCATTGAATTTGGATTCAAATAGTGACGGAAAATTCGTTCTTCTTAGAGCCATTTTTCGGGCAACTTCGAATCTTGCTGGAACTGAATATTATTGGAATATTAAGTGGATATTCTAAATTGTTTGGCCGAAGTAATAACCGAAATTGGCCAAAACCGCAAATATATTGACGGTCACCAAAAAAGTGGCTGCATAGTGCCAAACCAATGTACGACCGTTACGCAACTTGTTATTCTAGTGTCTTTGGTATTGGTGTGTTGAGTAACGTAAATTTTTTACATAAATCGACATTCAGTCAAAGATCATTTCCATCATTGAAACAAACACCAAAGATTGTATTATTGTAAAATATACCTCTTCTAAAAATGTTTAATATCCAAAAAACTAATAAGATAGATCAATATCCCGGCCTAGTATCGAATTCAAAACAAGAGAGAGTGCTATAGTCATGTTCTCTGACTACCAGTACCCGTACGTACATAGCTAATATGAATGCGAACGCGAAATTTCATCATTTTTTTGGGATATCGATAGATATTGGGGAATAAAATAAGAAAAAATTTAAAAATTGTTCCAAATTGTGGGCGTGACCGGTTTGGCGGCTTTAGTGCGTTAGAGTGGGCAAGGCAAAAAGTTTTTGGCAAATCGATAGAAAATTATAAGGCTTGGCAGTTTTGGCAACATGGGTCAACAAACTCGTTTTTGCCTCTAGAATCTGTATGCTGAATCTCAACCTCTTAACTCTCATACGGACAGACGGACATTTCCAGATCGATTCGGCTATTGATCCTGATCAAGAATATATATACCTTATGTGGCCGGAAACGCATTCTTCTCTTTAGTTCACCATTTAGTTTACGAGTAACGGGTATAACTACAAAATTGGTTACAGGAGAATATTACTATTGATAATACTACTTATATTGAAAAATCCATTAAACAGCTACTAAAAGCTTAGCATTAATTATACAGATGCCGAAGATAAATAAATAAATATTGAACAAGATTTTCATTAAATAAGTCGTGATGCCAGAGATAAACTACAGCAATGTTCAACACAATTTATTTTCAATACTACTACAATTTCACGATGAGAAAAACAACAACAAAAAATATAAGTAATTTATTAAAAAGATAACACATTAGAAAAAAACCACTATTAGTTTGAACGCTGCGTAGAAAATGGTAATATAATAGGTACGCTAGGTGTTTTATTCATTCCTCCCAAACCACCAGGCAGTTTACAGTGTCGAGAAGCACGTACAAATCATAAAATTGTTTTATGAAAATGGGTCTTCAGTTCGAGCAATTTTCCGCGCACTTCGCTGATCGTCCTGCCGAGTCGAATATCTGTCGATTGGGGGACAAATTCGAGTCAACCGGGTCAGTAAACAATAAGTCGGCTCCTGTGCGTCAACGTAACGGGAGATCTGCCGAGAATATCACCGCTGATGGCGACTGTTTGTTGCGGATTTTGGGCCGGAGGCGTGATTAATCCGTATTTTTTAGAAAATGTTTATGGTGAGGCCGTCACCGTTGATGATAACCAATTTCTTTTGGCCTGAATTCCTGTTGCCTCTGGGCAACCTGTGGTTTCAACAGGTCGGTGCTACGTGCCACACAGCACACGCTACGATGGATGTTTTGCACTGAGATCGTACGATTGACCTCCGCTGGACTTTTTCTTGTCGGGTTTTCTTAGGTCGCAGGTCAAGCATAGACATTTTGGCAATGTTCTGGAGAAGTGGAGTATCTTAATTTGAGGTCAGGAAAGTTCTTTGTGTCTCATTTCGAAGAACTTTAGGAGTAACTCAAATAAATACGATATTAACATTTTGATTCTTTAGATGACATAATTTTTTCCTTCGAATTATATCGACATTTCAACGTTTTTACCGACGACAGCAGAAATAAACAATTATCAAAGAATTAAACAGTCATGTGTTAACATAAAAGGTTTGACCAATACAAATTAATGAAACAAAATATGTAGCCAGAAACCATCAAGCCAAAAATAATCTTTTTATCAAAGTCCACTTTAGTTGCCGCTGTCACCGATAAAAGTCATTATTATAAGGAAAATTAATTTGTAAAATCAGTTAATGGTAACGATAATGAACTTCTAAAGTCCTCGCCGTTTGCTGTGCCTTCCTTCGTTGGCCCTCTTCATCCTTGACAGCTGACCCCGTGCCGGCTCGAATGGTACGATGTTATGGTGGCGGAGGTGTATCGTCTGTTAGGTCAAGCCAACCTAGAACCACGCCAGGCCCTTGTCGTCTCTGCCAGTGGACCACCTGCCTCGAATGAGTCCTACGATTTTACGGTGGCGGTGTATCGTCCGTGAGGTTGAATCAGAGCTCTTCCCAGAACCACCGTTGCTAACGAAAGACGCCCCAGTCCTTTTTCACCGCGCCAGGTCATCGTATTCTGCTTTGGCCGGCTCGAGGTTGGCGTTGGCCGTAGGTCTTATTCTAGTGTCTTTGGCATTACAGTACCGGTTACCGTTTGACCTGGCTGCTCTTGACTCCTCCTTATTCCACCCTTCTATTCTCTTTTCTAAGCTTGCAATCTAATAACTTATCATTTTTAAAAAGTAATGGTTCCATAAATGTAACCTTCTTGTCTTATATTATAATTTACTTTTCTGCTTCTCTGTTTCTATTAGGGTCTTAGATCTGCTTCTTATCAACTTCTAATCTAACAATTTAACAGAATTTATTAATTTCAAGGAACTGCCTATGGACAGTAGTCATGTACCATCGGTGTTGTATTGACAAAATAGGTGTAAATAATCAAATGTCGCAATCACATTTGTTATTCGAAATGTATATTCGATAACTTCTCTCTACTCTTAATAAATGCATATGTAACTAATAAGTGCATATACATAGTCAGTACTCATATCTGTCATGATATGGACCGTACTTCAGTACAAAATATGCAAATATTGCGCTGACTACTGTTTTGCAAATTTCGGTACGAGGTACAATAGTATTTATATGAGAACAAGCCGTGTTAAAAGCTATGTTAGATGTTTCCTTTAAGATCATAGTTTAGTTCTTTTGCATTTTTCACATAGTTAGTAATAATTTAAGCCCGGTACAAAAGAAAAATTCCGCTTATTCTTAATTGCACTCATCTTCCCGGAAATATTTCGAGTCGCTGTTTGGCTGGTTTATTGTTGCTGCAATTTTCATGTCTGCGGAAAATAGGGAAACGTTATCGCTTATGCAAACAGAGTGACATTATTTGGAAAACTGAAGGGCAACTATTCAATTCAATATTTTCAGTGTTTTTAGCAAGCCGATTTAAAGAAGCAAAAATAGTGACTCTTTGTATAAACTGCCTTAGAGTGGTCATCAATTAAGATTGTGCATCCTCGGCAATTGTCGTGAAGAAGAACCTTAATCCAGCAAACCGATTTCAAGATCAAAAATAAAGATAAAGACTTTGTATAAATTTCCAAAGAGTGGTCATTAATTAATAAAGTGCACCTCCGGCAATTGTTAAGCCTACATATCTAAGCGCCACACACGAAAGATCTTAGCTTACCGAAACGCTGTCCTCGGGTTCATTTAATCTTTTCACAGAACCCTCTGCATTTCCGGGCCCGTCTTCAGCTCTTATTGCGCACGACTTAGGCAAAGATTGGGTACTCCTATCCACTACCACCGTGCTAGTAAAAAACCGTTCAGGAACCATTGTTTCTTGCTGTGCTGTACTTGACTCGGGATCCAGCTGCTCTTGATAAAGAAAACAAAATCGTCTACTTGTGTAACCGGAATAGATGACTATACTTTTGGGACTGATGGTCTGTCAGTTTACCTAATAATGCGATCTCAAACCTCGAATACTTGACTTCCATCAGTGCTGTTATTGCTTTCAATACAACCACGCATCAGCCAAGCTTTAACGTTAACGTTTTTAACTTGATCAAATCCCAAAAGCCTAATCTCGCGGATCCAGATTTCTATCGCCCTCAGCGCGTAGATTTATTGATTAGCGGCAGTCTATTTTACTATTTCCTGTGCGTCGGTCAAGTTAGGCTTTTGCCGGGATTGCCTCTAAATCAAAAGACTCATTTAGGATGGGTAATGAGATAACCTTACTGGATCGTCTTGAGGTGCTGCCTCCGCAGTTTTGCAAGCCTTAGGGTTGCCCCAAACATTATCTGTGCTGCTAAGGAAGAATACTTTGGGGACATACGCAAGCAGTTCCGGCAAAAGAATCTAGTTCCTGTCGTAATTTTTTACCTCGGCATGCGTCATAAAAGAGGACGACACCACTATTAAGCTTCAGCATCAACTTCTTCAGGGTACTCTTGCTGATGGCTGGTCCAGTAATTCAGCCAAAACTAGTCCATGTTTTCGCTCGCATCCAGTTGCAATCGCAGGTCGATGCATCAGTTGCCTATGGCCAACGAAGAAATGTTTACATGACATTCGGACATGAAACCACTACTCCTCCGGACTGCGTAATAGGAGTACGACTCATTAAAGAATCGACCCACTCAAGAGTCTGCGACGCAGCACTTATGAATTAACACGTGCATGTAGTATTTAAGACACTATGTATTTCCTATTTACTTCTCTCAGCGTAGGTCTAATTGTGACCCGAGCTAGAATATAAAATCAGATCAATTTTTGTGACCGAACAAACCTCACTTCTTTTTACTTCAATCGGAACTTGGAACTTCGGGCATTTACAGAAATCCTTCAACTCCAACCACGATTTAAGGAACTCCATATTCCTTAATCATAACTCGCGCAATAAGGCTGCTGTAAAAAGCTACGTGTGTGCTAGCTCAAGGAGTTTGTGTGCTCGTGTCACCAAATTTATGATTTGTGTGATTGCCCGACCAAGGAGAAGACAGAGTTTCAGTGTAGAATGGCTCGATTGGCGTTAAATTCCTCCTCGATCACCTCTTTCATTCTGACCTTCGATGATCTTCTTCTTTGCCAAAGATCTGCGGTATTTAATTTTTGGCCTTTAGTATAAATTTCAGAAATCCCTGACGATCTTCATGCCTTAACTCCAGACCATTTTAGAATGGTGGCACGCCATGGTTTTTCATCGAGCCAGATGTGACAAGCTTAAACTTCCATCGCTTCCATAGCTGCCAGCGCATCGCCTTCCTGCAGAAGATTTTCTGGTCCCTTTGGCAGGAAGAGCATTTATCCTTACTGCAGCAGCGATCGAAGGGGCGCACACCCAATCTTGGGTTAGTTGTGGATGACATAGTCCTCGTAAAGGATGAAAACTTACCGGGTAAAGTGGCCTTTGGCGATAGCCGTTGACCTACTGCCTGAAAAAAATGGAGTCACCCGACTTGTTGTACTGAGCACAGCAACAGGATTGACGAAGGGAGCAGTGAATAATGAAACGCTTCCAAAGGGAGGAGTATGTCGGGGCTCGCAGCCGCCAGCAGCCCTTAAATTTATGTCCACGGTTATCAGCTGCGTGAGCATTTAAGCTCTCCCATCTCGCGAGCTCTTTCTTTCACTCTCGCTTCTTCACCTTTGTGCAGAGTATTTTCTCATAGTTACCACTGGCTATAATGACAATATTGTCAGCATAGCCTTGGCAAAGTATACCTCTGCGGGTCAGTCTGTCCAGCAACTCCTCTACCAGCAAGCTCCACAGGAGAGGCGAGAGGACACCCCCTTGTGGTAGATACTGTGGACGACTGTCCTCCTATAGTGGCCATGGCTCGCCTAGATGCCAGTAGTGATTTGATCCATCTACTGGATGTCGCATCTAGTCCTCTTCTTGCCAGGGATGCGTTGACAGCCTCATGGGAGGTATTGTCGAAAGCACCCTGTATGTCTAAGAAGGCACATAACGCCACTTCCTTATGAGTCAGTGAGTCCTCGATAAGGCTTTTCAGGTGATAAAGGGCAGTATCAGTTTATTTGCCCGCCCTGTAGGCATGCTGCGTCCGTTGGAGCGGATGCTCCACAAGCAGAGTGTTTCTAATGTTGACATCCACTAGCTTTTCCAACGTTTTTAGCAAAAACGATGTCAAGCTTATGGGTCTGAACGACTTCGGATCAGTGATGTCCTTCTTTCCAGCTGTTGGACTGAAGACCACTTTTGCTATACTCCAGGCAGTAGGTATGTGGCCTAAAGTTAGGCTGCTGATCAGTATTTTCCTGATCGGCACTGCGAGCTGATTTAGCGATCGTTGTAGCAGGATTGGCTGAATGCCAACTGGACCAGGAGATTTGTAGGGCTAGAATGCCCATATTAATCTCTCCGTTGTTACTATTGATTTAGCTTTGGCCCAATCAGTAGCACGCGGTCTACTTTGTGCCGTAACTGGGGTATTCCCATCCATTTGATGCGTGCTTCCCGGAAAGTGAGTTACCAGTAGTAGCTCAAGTTTCTCCTTTCTTCCTATAGTATAAGAGTTATCCTCCGTTCGTAGTGTCAGATTTGATTCTGGAACTCCTTTGGAGATTGCTCTGTGAAGTCTAGCGCCTTCACATGTGTTTACTATTGCCTGACAGAAGGTTCTATAATTCCTTCGTTTGGCTTTCCTCATGGCCAGTTTATTCTGGTAGGCATCCAAGGTTCCTTCTCTTTTTGCTTTGATAAAGAGACGCCTGGTCGCTTTCCGCAACTTCTTCAAAATTGCGGCCAAGGGAACAGTTTTCTCTGAACGCGTTTGTAAGACGCGAGTTAATGTGTTCTACGGTGGCCACCAGTTCTAGAGTGGTATGGAGTTTCCCGGTTACCCCAGTAACTGGATCTCGCAGTAAGGAGGCATTGAACCCTTCCCAGTTCGTATTCCTGGGATTGCGCTTACGCTCGCTACATTCTAGATTTAGCCCTATGTTAAAACGAATAAATCTGTGATCTGGCATTGACTCCTCAGGAGATACGTGCCAGTCGCTTATATGCGAAGCCACTGATCTGCTGGAAAGTGTTATGTCCAGAACCTCAGATCTTACCCTAGTATCAAATGTTGGATCATTGCCGACCATCTGATACGACCGCAACTTTAATGGTCCCAGTTACGTCCGCATATGATGGCTTGCGTATCTCAGCTGCCTTTGCAGCCCTTGAGGTATTTGGGCCATCGAAAGGAGCAGTCGGTGGCCTGCTCTTCTTCACTTTCGGCCTCTTAGGCGTATTCGTCGGAGGCGTCAGGGTGGAGTTTGCCCGCTTCGAAGCAGAGTTGGGCCTTTACTCTAGCGGCTGCGGTGTCTTGGCCAGAGACAAAGCTTCCGCAGGTGACTTGCCCTGCTGAAGGTAACGAAGATACCACTTCGTTGATATTTTTAGGTCTATTGTTCATAGTTCCCACGAGTTGGAGAGAAATAAACGGTCCAGCCGAGCAGAGATCCGATGTACCCGTGTAAGGCTAACTAGACCGGGCAGACGCCACTTGCCCGGACTCTCCGTTATCGACTTGGCTAGTTATTACACGGGCCCCCAGCCTGGCAGACTTTCGGCACGGGTCGAATGACACCTTAGTCCGGCCCAGAGATGTGGAAATTTTAGAGTTTCCACCTCCAGCCCAACTACTATTAGCCAGCACTCTTAGCAGAGGCCTAACTAAGAGCCTGTTTCCAGCCGCCCTCGCGTGGAGAGTGTAGTTGCACTTCCAGTAATGTGTCACCATTACAGCGCGTACCACCAGGTTGTTGTTCCCCTTGTGATACCTACTGGCATGGCATCCACAAGCTACCTTACAATGTATTGAATATAAAATGGTTTACGATATTTCTGGAAGGTACAAGTTGGTGTTTTGTGTTGGTGTTTTGCGTACCACCAGGTTGTTGTTCCCCTTGTGATACCTACTGGCATGGCATCCACAAGCTACCTTACAATGTATTGAATATAAAATGGTTTACGATATTTCTGGAAGGTACAAGTTGGTGTTTTTTGTTTAATTAGACTTGTTAGCTCTTAGGACCCCGCTCTCCACTAAGCCTAGAAAACAAATTACGGCTGTACAAAGCAGTCCCAAAACCAGTATGGACCTACGCGGTGCAACTGTGGGGAACATCTGGCAACTCTAACATTGAAATATTTCAGAGATACCAGTCTATGACTCTAATAGCAATTACAGGGTATCCATAGTATATGACTAATCGTGACATCCAGAAAGACATGGAACTTCCCCTTGTTAAAGACGAAATAAAGTCAAACGCAGAGCGATTCACGTCCATGATAATGTCCTAGCACTAGGCCTACTAGATAACACCAGCAAACGAAGACGACTAAAAAGATTTCATGTACTGGACTTGCTATATGGATTTACAAATAGATAAAAATATTTAAATTTGTATATATATATATACAGTGATCTCAATTCATCCGGTGATATAATTATTTAACGCTAAAAAATGTGTTTATTGTCTACTAAGACAGATGGGAAAAAAATATAAAATAAAATTTAAAAAAGTATACGTGCAATGCAACAGTCCTAGAACATATTCTTTGTTTGTGTATTTAAAACATTATTTTTGTGTAGATAAAAGTGCTTTCTATATTTCTCCATTATTGTCTTGGTAAGGGGTGAGAATGTGAGACATTAGGAATATGTCGTTAGTAACGGTGATATACCAGTCTGTAGATTTTATGTTCATTAGTTAACGTTAAAAAGGTTGTCGAGCTATCAAAGTTTCGAATTAAATATTCCTAGTCGTGTTAGTTGTTAACCCATTTCAATGTCTTCGATATATTCATTAATATGTTCAATGTTAAATATTAAAAGGGAGATTTTTCGTTCTTTTCCTAAATATTTTGAGTGGGAATTTATCAATTTAATGCCGTTATTAAGGCTTTCAATAACGTTATATTGACTGCTCATTTGTACCCTGTGTTGTGATAGGGATGAAATCTGTTGTTTAATATTTTGTTTGTCGTCTTCATCTAGTGTTCCAAAAAGGTATTTGTAAGTGGAACGTATGCTGTTAATTTATTATTTCATTTTTTGTATGTAATTTGTAATTTATGGTTGATTATCTTGATTGTGAGACAGTGGTGCATAAAAGTAGTAGGAAGTTCTATTGTTCGTGATTCAAATAAAACGAATCCTTGATTGTTTTCGATAGGGTTTATTTCGATTTTTCTTGCTGTAGCTTGTGTCATCATTAAAGTCATTGTAAATATTATAAGTCCAAAGATTGTGTTATGACGGTCGGCTGTAAATATTAGCTATTATTTTTGTTTTTTTTTTCGCACGGGTCCCACGGCCACACCTCCCGCCCAACCGGCCGAGGGGCGCCACCGTGTATCGTTCGGCCCGAATCGCGAGAAGATAGACGCGATATAGAAAAGAGAACAAAAACGAGGAAATGAACATAATGTAAAATAACTCTTATAAATATTAATGTTAGTAGGATCTAATTAGGTACTAAAAACAGTAAAAATTGATTGCTTTAATAGCGGCAGAGAGTCAAGATTACAGATAATAGGATAAAGTCTATTATAGTCAGAACATAATACTCTGTAAGGGTCATGCAACTTATAGTTAGATCTACAATGATTTAAGATAAGTGGTATATAATTTCTAGTGAATCTACTTGGAACCGAGAAGTTAAGCCGGCTAATGATGTCGGGACTCTCAACATCCCCACGAATAAGCTTACAAATAAAGACTGTTCCAAGCATAGTTCTACGGTTAGCTAGGGAAAGTACATTAATTAAAAGTAGTCTACTGGAATAAGGAGGTAATATACGGTTTGCATTCCAATTTAGGCGCAGCAAGGCAAAAAGTAAGAAGTTTTTTTGGACCGATTCAATGCGGTCCGAGTGGACTGCGTATTGTGGACTCCAAACAGGTGATCCGTTTAAATCCATCCATCTGCAACTCTCTAAAGTTAAACTTGATATTTGATCGCAATTGGTCTGACAAATGTTTACCTATGACCAGGATATCCAGCAAATAACTGCCGAAAATATGACGTTATTCCCAAAAATCGTTCAGACGGTACTGGAAATATTGCTACAGTTTGCGTTTTTTCATTGCTGCGCTGCTCTGTAAGATCTGACATTTGGTCCAGTTATTTCGAAACCCGTTCTGTTCAGAAGCCACTTGCACACTAAATTTGTTATTTGGTAAACATGCCAACCTTGGAGACCTGTTCAACTGCTCGCTGTGAGTTGCAGCGGCTAGCTCAAAGAGTTTGTGTGTTCGTCCCACCAAATTTATGATTTGTGTGATTGCCCGACCAAGGAGATGACAGAGTTTCAGATTAAAGTAGTTTTATTGGAGTATTTGTGGCTTTCTCCGGTGATCGCCGTCTGCTGCGCGGTGTTGCTTCTGCGACTTTTAGCTTTCTTTGTCTTGCGTGTCTCAACGAGCTTAGGATGTTATGGGAATCGTCCACGGGTTAAGGCTACGCTCGGCCTGGGACCGCCTTTTCCGACCACTGACTCCACTGACCTTCCAACCACGCCAGGTCCTTGTTTCTCCACCTTTACCATTACACCGTTACCGTTCGACCTCCAGCTCGAGTCCAAGGTCCAGCGCGGTACCGTTAGTTCACGGTCTCTCTGCATTGCCGTGGTCCAAGGTCTATTAATTCCCGTTCGACCTGACCGCCTTTGACTCTTAACCTATGCCGTGGTACCACGATGGTCTGCCGCTAGAATAACCTCCTAAAGATGAGACGATATTCCTGTCCAGCTTTAATGGCACGCTCAAAGCCGGACTCAGGAGGCACCATCTGGCTGGGACTTACGTGGTTCAGTTAACATATGAAACAGTCAGCGTGGACAAAACAAAAAACACGAGCTACTCGTTGTCTCACTCGGTGGTAATGTCGGCTCTACTAATAACGGTCACAGACATCGCTCCAATACGGGAACGACTGTAATCTGGAAAACCTGAGGAAGTTATCGGGAGAAGAATGGCGGAGCTTTTAACCGCAATGGCGATCGCACTGTTCCTTTAATTCTTGTGAAGGAAACTGATGTCGACAAAAGGTATCCCGATAGCACTCTGGTCCTAGAGGGGCAGGGGACGAGCACGGCCCTCACCGCTTAATAATCTGCGGGACGGGAGGAGTTATAACCCTGCACTTGAGTTCTCTGGTGGACCTCTCCCCTCAACCATGACTAGTCCCCAAACAATGACACCAGACGCCCCACACCCCGCTTCCCGTCACGGTCGATCGCATTTTAAGTAATCTGCTGTGTCAAACATCCCGGAACTATGTTGCCAACGTCTGCAGAATCACCGGACGTTGCGCATGCGACGAATTGCTTATTCGGCGGTCACGCTCGGCACTAAGCGGCCGAAGACCCGGCTCTGGAGTTTACAACGCAATACTAGATCTTGAATTGGTAATTTCCCTGGAGAACCCAGTTATGAATCGATTAAGAACTCCGTTGGATCTCGGAAGGCAAATCTTGCTTATTGCCATTAAGTAATGTTTTGGCCGAAGGGCTTTGACGAAAAACAGATACTTCAATTGCATCTCCTCTTCAAGTGCAGATGAATGGTAAGCAAAAACAATTGGCAAGTCGGGAGGTCGACGTTTCTGGTTTTTGATCGCCATCTATACAATAATTACAAAAAGTAACCACTTTTATGTGGGCACTTTCTTTAACTTTCAATGCTGTCTATGTTAGATAATTAAGAAATAATAAAGTAAAATAGGTGTGATATTTTATTATCATAACAGCGAACATATAACAGTATATAAAATTTGGTATTAACAGTTAATTATCTTAACTGCGATTTCTTTAAATTGGTCCAACAGTATTATCGAAATCATCCTTTGCTGTCGATAAAACCTTCCCTTCATCTGAATCATCATTAACTGGTAGTCCTTTATTCCATGTCTGTATTTCTGCGGTCCCGAAAAGTTGATAAATTAGATACGTCAGAATAGAAATAATTGCGGAGACTTCAAATACTCTTCGCCATTGATCAATGGAGTCCTAAAAATACATAATAAGAATTTTATAAATTAAAAATGAAATCTTTCCAATAAGTATCATTTTTATTATTTTCATATAAATTCATTCATTCATAATATTAACTGCATTTGTTATTTACCAAAGTTCCGACCATATAAAGTATATATATGTATTCTTGATCAGGATCAATAGCCGAACCGATCTAGCCATGTCTGGGGCATAGATGGAGCGCAAGTTGAACCAATTTGCCATGCCCACCCTAACGCCCACAATCCGACCAAAACTGCCATGCCCACACTTTTGAAAAATGTTTTGATAGTTTTTCATATTTTAATTAGTTTTGTAAATTTCTTTCGATTTGCCAAAAAAATTTGTGCCACACCCATTCTAACGGCATAAAAACTGCCACGCCCACGCTCTTGAAAATTTTTTGGATATTTTTACATAATTTTATTACAACAGTAAATTTCTACCGATTTGCCAAAAAACTTATTGCCACGGCCAATCTAACGTCGTAAAACCGCACTAAATATGCCACGCCTAAGCATTTGAAAAATTGTTGGATATATTTACATATTTTTATTAGTCTTCTAAGTTTCTATCGATTTGCCAAAAAACTGTTTTGCACGGATTGGGCGTGCCCTAAAACAATTTTTAAATTTTGTTCTAAGTTTATTCACCAATATCTATCGATATCCCAGAACAATTATGTAATTTCGAGTTCGCATTTGCCCTAGCTGAGGAACGGGTATCTGATAGTCGGACCATTGCATCAAATGCTTCTTGAACAATTCGATTCACCAAGTCTGGTTATCCGATTTTCCTTATAAACTATATCGGTAATATTTAATTATTTAAATCCTTATGATAATGACTTTCTTCTTTATTTTCCTATTTCATTGACCAATCATAAGTCATTTGAAGAGTTTCTCCAGATACCAGCAACATTGACTTTGACTGTTTTTTTGAGGAGAACACCAAAATAAGTCTGGCAGATACTCATGCCAGAAGTGGTAGTGGATTCACAAAATCCTGCGACCTGAAGATGCCCGGCATTTAATAATAAGACCCTTGGGAAACGTTATCAATTTAGTTTCTTGTCAATTTGATCTTAGAATAGCGGCGACAACAACAAAGGTATTTGGCTGCGTAAAAGTTAACCGACAACTAGGCTTAGCGATCAAGAAACGAAAAGTGAGTACGTGAAAACGACCGACGCTGCCGGTTGCGGCCTTATATTATAATGATATAGAAACAAAATTGTTAAGTATTAATATCTAGGGAATTCGACTTTGCTGTTAAGAAATCATAAGGAGTTGGCTCCTGTCGACTCTGTCGAAAGACAGAAACAGATTCAACAGAATCATCTAACGGCAGCATACACAACTTCCTGACCGTTCTACAAATGATGCTGGATGCTGTCCTTAACTCAGAAATTTGAGGTACGTCATCCTGGCCAACGCATTGGGGGGAGATTCTCGCCCTTGACCAGTATCAAATCATCAATGCGAAAGGTCGACTTGTTGATCGCCATTTTGAGCGCTGTTGAAGCAGGGTTACATATTCCTCACGCCAACGAGCCCAAAACATCTGCTGAAAGTGTGTTACTTTCCCCCATCCATCTAAAAGATTGTAGTTTAGTCAAGT
Organism: Drosophila simulans; assembly: GCF_016746395.2. Taxonomy (NCBI): domain Eukaryota; kingdom Metazoa; phylum Arthropoda; class Insecta; order Diptera; family Drosophilidae; genus Drosophila; species Drosophila simulans. The sequence goes on from NC_052521.2 coordinate 376,419, forward strand.
CTTGCGCTATAAGCGTCTCAGCAGGTCCGCAATGATGAAAGTGTGCGCGAGACAAAACATCAAGGTAGCCTGAGTTTTCTGAAATCGAAACTAAAGGCCGAGAATTACGGATTGCAGAAATTTGATAGACGAGGGTACGCAGCTCATCAAAACTGAGATGTTACAACTGAGCGATACAGATGATGCTTGGCCGTCTTAACTGTTGCTTCCCACAATCCCCCAAAATGTGGTGGTCGGGAGGGAATGGAGCGCCATCGATATTGTCAGCCAGACAAAATATTAATAACAGACAAAATTAAGTCGCTCAATGCTAATGGTGTTAATTTCTTCAATTCTTTTTTTGCGTCGACAAAGTTTGCCTCGAGTGGCAATAAAACGCTTAGGGGCTCCTAGAAATGAGTTCATTGTCAAGTCCCGAACAAGCTCCAGATGTAGAACTTTGTGGGCGGTATATTGCAATCCAACAACTTGGATTGGAGTCGACAATAGTCGACTCCAGTAACTGAAAATGTTCGAGATCCTGTCAGTTGTTGCTTGGGAAAGTTGCCCATGATATGCTCAATAAGCTGCGGCTCAGTCCTAAAACATTTAACGCATTTGCGAGCCACTCTTGGGACAATTATTAACCCGCCAATAGCCCAGAACTGCAAACGTACATTTGCCAGCAGTGCTCGTGGACCTGCGTAGGTTATGAGCTGTAGGTTATGAAATCTCCGAATAATAGGATGGTGTTTGGGCAAAATCATTGGGCTTCTTGCATAGTTTAAAAGTGCCGAATTTTCCAAACGGCTGCCAACGCGTTGTAGCGACGCAATAGAGCTTAAGTTTTTGACAAATCCCTTAGACTGCAACTCCCTTAATTTCGTGCCACATATGCGTACGCTGGACGAGCCATATGAGACTTTTAGTTCCGTGCAAAGCCCATGATGGCAATTACGGTAAATAAATTTGGAGACTTATCCAAATATTCGTTGAATGGTATGGAATGAATTGCAATTGATATTAATATCCAGATATGGGCATTTACTTAATAGCAAGCTTGACTAATGGTCGTTTAATAACACAAGAGGCCGGCCAGTATTTTGAACTTTGTGTAGGAAAGAGCGAACCATACCATCCATATTTCACTATAATTTATGGATGCGTATTAACGATCGTACCACTTGCAAAAGTAAGCAAATAATTTGGCGGGAATTGCATTTTCTCAGTCAGCTGATTAACACTTCACCTTTAAAAGCTCATAAAACGACTTAGTGAAGCTTTCGATAAATTTTGTTTTTGATTTTTCATTTTTCGTTTTTAAGGGAGCTATTCTAGACTTGGAGCACAGGGGATGACTAGTTGCCTCCTCGGACATGGAAACGATGTACACGCAAGTTTCGTATGCTTCAATGCTGGCATCACAGAATCCATGAACTTCTACGATACTCTTAGGGCCTAGTACTAAACGGCTTGCATTCAGAAAATTCCTGCTGATATCCATATCCATTGCAACTCTAAATGAAGACTTTCGTCCCAGAGCAGTTTAGCCTTCCACAATAGCTGCAAGAAAATCTTGCATTTAGCAGCTGCAGGTCCGATAAGAACAAAAGCGATGTAAATATAAGCCAGAATAAGTAACTATAAAATACGTTTATCGTAACGCTTATTAGGTATTTTAGTTTGAGGCAGACACAAGAAAATAATAAATTATCCGTAAAAGTATCCCATCAAGACCAAGGCTCGAACACACTTAACTCCTCCTTAGGAGAATCTCTCCACAAGATGTGGAGATGTGCTACTTGTTACCATCTAAGATCTTAAGGTATATCTACCCATGGCATGCTGAAGGCTCTATAGTTTCTGACAACGGTTTTCCAAAAATCATTAGAATTCCTTTGCAGAGGGTGTTTTATCCATGGACGTGGGTCCTCCCCATCAAGTTTGTTTACCAACATCCAATCTTGGCAGCAGCATGGAGGCAATCTGCAAATTCCTGAGCCGTTGCTAAGGATTCCAAAGCGTGCATTTGTGAGTTGACCTTGACCGAAAACTGCCGAAGTTTATGCGCCGAAGACGCACCTACTTTCTTGATGCTAAGTATTTTCTTGGTGTGAGAATGGAACACAAGACGTTAATTAGGATACCGTTTATTGAGTAGACCTATAGGCATTGGATAGTTGGTCGACTTAATGGCATCCATGGCTGGTCCTTAGGGACAAGTTTTCAAGTACTGCAGCTTTTCAATGTTGGAGAACTCGGGGTTACGGAATCTCCTGCTTAACAATTGTCTGCAAACCTTTATTCTGTAGGCGATGAGCACTAACTTGTTGCTTAATTTTCCCATTAAAACTCTTACTAGTTTGGGAATAGAATAGCGGCGACAACATCAAAGGTAATTGGATGCAAAAAAGTTTTCCGACAACTATGCTTAACGAGTGGGACTTAAAAACGACCTCCTCTTCCGGCTGATATGCATTGTATAGCACAAACCGAGAGAGAGCTGTACGGGTGCCAAATCTGGGGCTTGTGGCTTGTGACAACCAAATCAATAGGATCCAGGCTACGCAGAATAGGGCTTCGAGATGGATATTCAAAAAGCCTACTGTACCATGCTGCAGTATAGTTTACGGTAGATATAAGAATTATATGGTCATCTCGGTCCTACTTATAAGCTGGCATTAATCATGTATATCTAGCTCAAACATAAGCACGGAACATAAGAAAATGAGAACGCGCAAGTCACTGCATTCGGTGGCTAGCATTTCAACAGAAAGGTCGTAATAAATTTCATAACTGACCTTGTAGTTGATTAATTGTAATTAGAAAGTGAGTGAAATTGACTGAAAAAGTAGGTGCCTCAAGAAATCAATTTTGAAATAAACAGGTAGCATATTCTCATTTATTTTATAAATATTGATTTTTAAAAAATATTTTCTTTTATTGAAAAATTAATGTTATAAATTACAAAAGTTGCAGATTTAATTTATAAGTTGAAATAATAATGAACTTAATTTAAATGCTGTAAAAATACTGCTCAGTCTCCTGTTGAATTATGTCGAAAGTAACATAAATAAAAAATATGAAACGGTAGTTAATTAATTAAAAACTGTGCGAATAGCTTTGGTTATCTAAGCTCCTCCTTCTCCTCATCTCTTGTTCACTCGCACCTACACCTTTGCCTTAGCGTTCTGCTGTTCGCTCTGCAATTAAGTCGCTCATTATTCTTTCGCTTTCGTATCTTTTACATATCGCATGGATGCAAAATCTCGCTTGCTAAAACCCAATCTTATAACCCGACTTATAAATCTCGTCTTTTCATTGCTAATAATAATGTAATGTATTATAGTCAAGGAATTAATTTTTATACCCGTTACTCGTAAAGTAAAAGTGTATACTAGATTCGTTGAAAAGTATGTAACAGGCAGAAGCAAGCGTTTCCGCCTATATAATGTATATATATATTCTTTATCAGGATCAGTCGATCTAGCCATGACCGTCTGCCCGTCTGTCCGTATGAACGTCGACATCTCATTAACTATAAAAGCTAGAAGGTTAAGATTCAGCGTACAGATTCTAGAGACAAAGGCGCAGGACAAGCTTGTTGACCTATGTTGCCACGCCCACTCAAACGCCCACAAGCCGTACAAAGCTGCTACGCTCACACTTTGAAAAACGTGTTGATACCCAGCCTAAAACCGGCCAAAACTGCCACAACCACATTTTGAACAATTTTTCAATTTTTTTTTATAATTTTATTAGTCTTGTAGATTTCTATTGGTTCGCTAAAAAAATGTTGCCACGCAAACTCTAAAGCACTAAAACCGCCCAAAACAGCCACTACCACACTTTTGAAAAATGTTTTGATATTTTTTCTTATTTTTATAAGTAAAATTTCTATAGACTTGCAGAAAAAAAAATTTTTGCCACGCCCACAAAACTGCCACGCGCACATTTTTGAAAATATTTTGGTTACTTTTTTTTATATTTATTAGTCTTGTAATTTTCTATTGATTTGGAAAAAAACTGTTTGCCCGCCCACTCTAACTCCTTAAAATCGCCCAAATTTTTGAAAAATTGTTGGATATTTTGCCATGCCCACTTTTACTCTTCTACTAGCTGAGTAACGGGTATCTGATAGTCGGGGAACTCGACTATAGCATTCTCCGTTGTTTATTTTTTTTTCAATTTGGTATGGTAACGCCTCAAAACTGCCAAAATCTGCCCACACTTTTGAAAATTTATATTATTTATTTGTTTGTCTTGCCAATTGCTATCGGCATACCAAACACATTTTAGGACATGGTAGGAGATGCTTTAGAAGGAGAGTCTGACTGTAAAAAGGAGCAGATAATTAAATTCCATGATGCATTGAATATAGACAAAGCAGTTAGCCTGGGATCCGGCTTCAAATAAGCTTATATCTATCTAGCCTAATTACATGATCCACTTGGTCTAATAACCCCAATTGTCACAAAACCTGAAATCTAAATCTTGCCACAGCCAGTGTTATCGCCAGTGTTACTGTTATCGGTCGTACAGAACATAAAATCTCCATCATTCCTAAAGCAGCCTCGGGCTTCCGTCGAGATTCTGCGATGCTAGCATATAAGCTTATGGAGCGTGCTTATGCTTGCGATTGACTAATGGGTTGACTGTGCCAAGTCAAGAGTAGTCCAACTAAAGGCGTTCACAATTCCATGATAAGAACTTTCCGCAGCGCTTTTATTGGCTGAGCTAATCGTTAATGTCAAGGAATCCATCGATTTCGATTGCGCCTTTGTTGGTCATACTCGTCTATTTTGTATTCGTGGATTTGGCAACCAATGAGGAAGTTCTAAGAATTCGTATCAAACAGAATCTATAAAATTCAGGAGATTACGAAGGTTATGACTTGGCATCATGTTCCGACGAACTTATACCCAGCAGACGTCGTGTCGCAAGGATATGCCCCGAGAGTATTGCTGGAGCATTCCCTTTGGGCTAACGGGCCTCCATTCCATTCGCTAAGCTCGTCGAATTGGCCATTCCTGTTGCATGCAGTAAAGGATTTGCCAGAACTTAAAATTCCTTAACTCTTTCGATAAATTGCAGCGCGTAAATGCATACATTCGTCCTTTTATTTAAAATTGTAGAGCCAATTCTATCCCATTTAAAGGCCGTCTTTCAATGGAGGAGATCAACTCGGGAACTGTACTTCTTCTGAGGAGCAATTAGCAGGTTCACTTGGAATAAGAGTGAATGAAATTTCTTAGCCAGGGCAAGCCGTTTCCATAGAAAAGAAGCTTAGGCCTATACTCGGTCCGATCGGTTACTTCGAGTCGGAGGAAGGCTTCAGAACGCAAGCTTGGACTACGATACTGGGCTTCCGATACATTTACTAAAGGATTGTTTATTATCATGAGAAAAATTTGCATGCCGAACTGCAGGCGTTGCTTTCCAAATTAGGCAAAGGTTCTGGTGGACTGGAGGCCGTCATCAATAAATGCGTCCGATGTATTAAAATGGAGCCTGTGTCGAGTGCAGCCCAATCCAGCATTTCACTCTATAGGCTATATCGCCGTCTTCGTTTGGTTTTCCACAAAAGCAGCCCATTTGGAAGTTGTTCATGATCTTACAATTCTTCCTTCTTTGCAGCGCTGAGAAGATTCATCAGTCTTCGAGGCAATCCGCGTACCATTAGGAGTGACAATGCTACACACTTTGTAGGTGCAAGGAGCGAGCTTGCCGAAGTACGACTGCTATTTTTGAGCGAACCGCACACGGCATTGATAGCTTCCGCGTGCCCAGCCCTTCGGTGGCAAAGAATAAATCGGAGAAAAATAAAAATATTTTTTTTAATGGTATAGGCGTGGCAGTTTTGAGCGGATTGTTGGCGTTAGAGAGCGCGTGGCAAAAATTTTTTGGTGAGTCGATAGAAAACTTATAAATATATGAAAAACTATCAAAACATTTTACAAACGTGTGGGCGAAGCAGTTTTTGGCGGTTCGGTTGACAATTTACAATAATATGAAAATATATCAAAACATTTTGCAAAAGTGTGGGCGTGAAAATTTTGGTAGGATTGTTTGCGTTAAAGAAGGCGTGGCAAAAAGTTTTTTGGCAAGTCTATAGAAATTTACAAGACTAATAAAATTATGAAAAAATATCGATATTTGGGCGGTGGCAACAAACTTGCGCTGCGCCTATGTCTCTAGAACCTTCCAGCTTTTATAGTTCCTGAGATCTCGACGTTCATACGGATAAACGGACATGGCTAGACCGACTCGGCTATTGATTCTGATAAGAATATGTATACCTTATATAGTCGGAAACGCTCCCTTCTGCCTGTTACATACTGTTCATCGAAACTATTATACCCTTTTACTCTAAGAGTAACAAGTAAAATAAATTTGTTTTTGCATGTCATTTACCAAAATACTAAAAATACTAAGTAAACTTATAATTAACTAAAAGGTTATGGGATACTACCCATAAAGCAGATGGTTCTGGTTCGAAATAGAAGAAATCTTTAAAGTGTGGGCCTCTCAGTTTGTTACACGGTTTGTTGCTGTGTAAGAAAGTGGGCATGGTAATCTTTTAAAACAAGCTTGCGTTGCGTCGGTTTTTGGTTGCCGAGAACTCGGTGCTTATACAGGCGAACAGTGATTGTGATAACTTTATAAGGTCGCAAACGCTCCTCTTCAAGTATAAGGTGTAATAAATAGTATTACGCGTTGACTGCGTATCTACATCTTTAGAATACTTATTGTGTTTTGTATCTACAATATTAAAATAAATTCTATACTTTACCTCTTGGGTGACGATAAATCCAGCCGTAAGCGGAGATATAAAGGACGCAGACATATGAATTGTTTGGCAAAATGCTAAAACAGCTGCGGAATGACCATAATTTGGCGCTAAGTCAATTATATTGGCCATAGCTCCAGCATAAGATGCAGTTATAAATATCACAGCTATAAACCACACCGTTAACAAAATGTACACATTGTCTATATAACCAATACAGTATATTAACACCCCAGGAATAATTTGTGATAGAGCAGTAAATAATTTTCTTACATTAGTAAGACTTAAAACCTTATACAATACAATTTTGTCGGCAATATAACAAAATAGTACTGATGATATATATGAACAAATAAATGGAACTCCAGATAGAAAACCATTTGTTTCAAAATTAAATTTTAAAACATTTCCCATAAATGTCGGACCATTAACAATAAAAATATAATGAACAAATATTCGTCCAAAAGTTGTTATAGCAATCGCCCAAGCAGGTATGGATTTAAATATTTGCAGCCAAGGCACTTTAACTTTAACACTACTGTTTACTTCTTTTCTGACGTTAAGTTCTATATAATTTAATTCATCTTTAGTAATACGAGGGTGCTCGCGTGGTGTATTAAAAGCAAGTAAATACCATAGTATACACCATCCAAACCCTAAAGTACCAGTAGTATAAAATATATATGGCCAACCCCATTCTGATAAAATAAATCCACATAACGGATACGTTAAACCAATACCAATACTAAAACCCTGAAAGCTTGACATAAAACGTGAACGTTCCGTGAGAGGTATCCAATATCCAACTATTGCATACATGGCAGGCCACGTCAAACCAGAAGCAAATCCCTGAATAGACCGCAACACAATAACAGCTATGTAATGTAATTGCGCTGCAGATGGCATCATAAAACTACATAGAGCTGTTGCTAACTGTGACCATCCAAATACGCACTTGGTTCCAAACAATTCTGTGGCAACCCCTCCAACCACCTGCGACAACACGTAGCACCAATAGAATGAACTTATTACAACAGATTTTACTATTGTTTTTTGGTCATCAGTCCCAGTACCCTAAAAATTAAAATTATTATTATTGGTAAGTATGCAAATATTATAAGTTTGAATTACCAATATTTGCTGCGATTTGTTAAGGGATTCGTTTTGTGTTGAATTATCGTTCGATATCATTGCCACCAATGCGAAATTCATATCATTACGCATCATAAAAGAGACCAGAAAGCCAGACCACGAAAGAAAATAAAGCACCAAACGCGCTGGAATTTTGTCTGTAATTAAATGAATTAGGTATAAAGAAAGTCTCATATATTTACTTCATAAATTATATACGTATTTACTTTATTTATCCGCCCTACAGAAATACTTATATCCGTCTATATCATTGTAAAGTGGTGTAAAAGCTGACGATGGAGCTATATGTTTTGATATTTTCTGTTAAATAAAGCTTATACAGGTGAAGGAAGAATGCTAAAGTTGGGTGCCGATACCTGTTAGTTAGTTAATGGAACTGCAAAAGACGAGTCTGCAGCAATCAGAAATTATATGCTTTAACATGCAATAAGAAGCCCGGTCTACGATTGTCTTGTCACGCTGCCGGCACCATTAAACAAGGCCAATTGTAATAATTAAGATTAAAGCAAATCATTCATTGTTTTCCTCTTGTTCATTTAGTTCTACTTAGACCTAAGCAAACATTTGCATTCATTCTAATCATTCGCTCATCTTTGTACAGAGCGTTCGGAGGGACAAACTGTCTCAGTTTTGAGCTCAGTCTTCTCATATTTCCCCTGCATACAATCGTATTCTAAAGCTCATTTGCTAAACAACTATCTTAACGCTAACTTTGAATAATTTCCGATTTTTTTGAACGCAGATAAAAATTACAATTTCATCCTTCTTCTGGGATATCGATAGATATTGGGGAATAAAATATGAAAATTTAAAAATTGTTTAAAAGTGATGACGTGACCGGACTGCGGCTTTAGGGCGTTAGAGTGAGCGTGGGAAACCGTTTTTTTGCAAATCGATAGATATTTAAACGACTAATAATATTATGAAAAAATATTCAACAATTTTTCAAAAATATGGGGGTGTCAGTTTTGGGCAGTCTTAGGGCGTTAGAGTGGGCGTGGCAAAAAGTTTTTTTTTGCAAATCGATAGAAATTTACAAGACTAATAAAACTGTGAAAAAATATCAACTCATATTTCAAAAGTGTGGAAGTGGTTTTTTGCGGTTAGTGGGCGTTAGAGTGGGCGCGGCAACATGGGTCAACTTGCGCTGCGTCTTTGTCTCTAGGATTTGTATGCTGAAACTCAATCTTCTATAGCTTCTATAGTTCCTGAGATCTCAACGTTTACACGGACAGACTGACAGACGAAATATGCAGTCGGAAACGCTTCCTTCTTCCTGTTACATACTTTTCAACGAGTCTAGTATACCCATTTTCTTTACAAGTAACTGGTATAAATACTTTTGATAATATAAAAGAATATATTTTAAGTGAACGTAGCAACTATTGCAATGCGTAAACGTCATTGAAATCTGCATGCTTAAATAGTTCCTTTAATCTATAGAGGTGACACTGGTTGTGTAAATATTTGAAAATAAAAATCTTCAAAATAACAGTTGTAAATTAAATTAAATTAATTAAACAGAAGTAGTGCATATGTTTTATAATCTATATTGCTTAGAACTTCGCACTGTTTGACTAGGGAGACGGCGATGCGCGTGGTTATGCGATAAGAACTCATAGAAGGGGGTAAGCTAGGCTCTTTAAGCACTACCAACCAGTGTATCGACCTTTAAGTTGTCAGTTTCTAGATGCCATTTCAAGTAGCCAAGTACTCAGTATGCCTACTGTGGGAACCAGCACCATGATGCTGAGCGAAGATCGACCGCCAACACTCTCTCTCTCGCGATCGCTCTTTCTTTCTATGACTGTACTCTGACTGCTATTTATAATTACTCTTTATTGTAGTTTTGACTCTGGCGAAGGAAACAAGCATACTGAAGTGAAAGGAAATAAATAAGTTGATAATCCGAATCGTGTGTTGTTTATTAAAATAACGTGTTGTTACATTGCACTGTGGTCTAAAGTCTAAAAATTGAGCTACAGACTTGAAACTTTGTACATTTTGTTGTTAAATCACAAATAGTTTGCACACAAAATTTGGAGTCTGTGCGACCACGCCCTCTTTTGCCTCCCATATTAACTACTGGTATGTCTCAGGAGTCATAGTTCTTTTTTTTTTTTAATAAAAGTGTGTATATTGTTGTTTTAAAAATATTCGCCCTTTTCTTCTTCTAGTTCTACATTATAAATTTCCGAATATGAACTCTAATCAGAATCAGAATGTGAATCCAATATTTTGTCTGATGGATCAGGTTTAAAATTAGACTGTATTTCCAAAAGACTTATTACTGCCTTCGGAAGTGGTTTTTTCCTATTTTTTCTCTCTCTGTCTTTTAAACAAATTGTTGATAATAGTGGGTAATAATTTTTTGCAACATCGATTCGCTTGGAAATTCTGGAGAACAAAGGCAACGCCTCTCTTGCATTCTTTTCTAGCAGAAACAGTTGTTGCATGAATCAAAAGATTTGAGTCGTGATCACTTTCACATGCCAGATTGGATGCCAGTTTCCTTTTTAATCTTGCAGTTGGTAAGATAAGTTTTGGCGTCCCAAAATCACTAACAAGAATTCATATCTTAGACGCCATCCACTTCGTATGTTTGGAAATAAATCGGTCTAGTTGTCTGTTACACTCGGGCCGTTTTCTTTTAATAAATAATTCAAAATGTACTATTTTTTTGTCAACCTCTTCTGTCTTTTTCGATTCCAGATTATTGTTGTTGATTGCGGAATAAACGTAATCTGAAACATAACTTATTTGCCTATTGTTACGCCTTCAAATGTCCAGGAGGTCGCTATGTCTGAACTCGAACTTGGCTATATAAAATCAAATTTTAAGAAAACGAGCATAAATGGGCAAACGATTTTACTTTACCGTCAAAGACAATAGTTAAAGGTACAAACTGACGTTTTGAACTTTTGTCAAAAATTGTCAGAAAATTAGTTATACTCCACGAAACACAGGGGACACGTTAGAATTTTCTGTTAAGATACACATAAATTGGATGTCGCACAACATAAAAGCAGTACAACTACACATATATTACGTACATACGTTAAAAGCATCATACCTTGGCATTTATTTTCCATATTTTACTATAATTTATGGATGCGTATTAACGATCGTACCACTTGCAAAAGTAAGCAATTGCATTTTCTCAATCAGCTGATTAACACTTCACCTTTAAAAGCTCATAAAACGACTTAGTGAAGCTTTCGGTAAATTTTGTTTTTATTTTTATTTATATGATATATTTTATTTTAGAAAATAATTGCTAAAGGACGATATATTGACATAAAAATTTCGGCTTTATGCCAAAAAAATCCAATTCTGGACCACAGTGGTCTGGAAAGAAAATCAGCAGGGTTAAAATCGGTCTGTACATAATGCCATTCCATGCCGCTTTTTAGCTGCTGAATAGAGGCCGGCCACTCGGTTGGCCACGAATACATTAAAATTAGAAAGTTCATCCCTGATCCAAGACAAGGCCACTACCGAACCATTCATCATAAATATTTCCCATCGAATCTGCAATACGGAATTCATAAAGCCCCCGAAAGCTCAGTTTTGGTAACATAAACGTTTTTAAGGGAGCTCTTCTAGACTTGGAGCACAGGGGATGACTAGTTGCCTCCTCGGACATGGAAACGATGTACACGCAAGTTTCGTACGCTTCAATGCTGGCATCACAGAATCCATGAACTTCTACGATACTCTTAGGGCCTAGTACTAAACGGCTTGCATTCAGAAAATTCCTGCTGATATCCATATCCATTGCAACTCTAAATGAAGACTTTCGTCCCAGAGCAGTTTAGCCTTCCACAATAGCTGCAAGAAAATCTTGCATTTAGCAGCTGCAGGTCCGATAAGAACAAAAGCGATGTAAATATAAGCCAGAATAAGTAACTATAAAATACGTTTATCGTAACGCTTATTAGGTATTTTAGTTTGAGGCAGACACAAGAAAATAATAAATTATCCGTAAAAGTATCCCATCAAGACCAAGGCTCGAACACACTTAACTCCTCCTTAGGAGAATCTCTCCACAAGATGTGGAGATGTGCTACTTGTTACCATCTAAGATCTTAAGGTATATCTACCCATGGCATGCTGAAGGCTCTATAGTTTCTGACAACGGTTTTCCAAAAATCATTAGAATTCCTTTGCAGAGGGTGTTTTATCCATGGACGTGGGTCCTCCCCATCAAGTTTGTTTACCAACATCCAATCTTGGCAGCAGCATGGAGGCAATCTGCAAATTCCTGAGCCGTTGCTAAGGATTCCAAAGCGTGCATTTGTGAGTTGACCTTGACCGAAAACTACCGAAGTTTATGCGCCGAAGACGCACCTACTTTCTTGTATTTTCTTGGTGTGAGAATGGAACACAAGACGTTAATTAGGATACCGTTTATTGAGTAGACCTATAGGCATTGGATAGTTGGTCGACTTAATGGCATCCATGGCTGGTCCTTAGGGACAAGTTTTCAAGTACTGCAGCTTTTCAATGTTGGAGAACTCGGGGTTACGGAATCTCCTGCTTAACAATTGTCTGCAAACCTTTATTCTGTAGGCGATGAGCACTAACTTGTTGCTTAATTTTCCCATTAAAACTCTTACTAGTTTGGGAATAGAATAGCGGCGACAACATCAAAGGTAATTGGATGCAAAAAAGTTTTCCGACAACTATGCTTAACGAGTGGGACTTAAAAACGACCTCCTCTTCCGGCTGATATAAATAATAAATTTCATAACTGACTTTGTAGTTGATTAATTGTAATTAGAAAGTGAGTGAAATTGACTGAAAAAGTAGGTGCCTCAAGAAATCAATTTTGAAATAAACAGGTAGCATATTCTCATTTATTTTATAAATATTGATTTTTAAAAAATATTTTCTTTTATTGAAAAATTAATGTTATAAATTACAAAAGTTGCAGATTTAATTTATAAGTTGAAATAATAATGAACTTAATTTAAATGCTGTAAAAATACTGCTCAGTCTCCTGTTGAATTATGTCGAAAGTAACATAAATAAAAAATATGAAACGGTAGTTAATTAATTAAAAACTGTGCGAATAGCTTTGGTTATCTAAGCTCCTCCTTCTCGTTTCATCTCTTGTTCACTCGCACCTACACCTTTGCCTTAGCGTTCTGCTGTTCGCTCTGCAATTAAGTCGCTCATTATTCTTTCGCTTTCGTATCTTTTACATATCGCATGGATGCAAAATCTCGCTTGCTAAAACCCAATCTTATAACCCGACTTATAAATCTCGTCTTTTCATTGCTAATAATAATGTAATGTATTATAGTCAAGGAATTAATTTTTATACCCGTTACTCGTAAAGTAAAAGTGTATACTAGATTCGTTGAAAAGTATGTAACAGGCAGAAGCAAGCGTTTCCGCCTATATAATGTATATATATATTCTTTATCAGGATCAGTCGATCTAGCCATGACCGTCTGCCCGTCTGTCCGTATGAACGTCGACATCTCATTAACTATAAAAGCTAGAAGGTTAAGATTCAGCGTACAGATTCTAGAGACAAAGACGCAGGACAAGCTTGTTGACCCATGTTGCCACGCCCACTCTAACCAACAAGCCGTACAAAGCTGCTACGCTCACACTTTGAAAAACGTGTTGATACTTTTTCAAACTTTTATTAGTCTTGTAAATTTCTATCAATTTGAAAAAAAAAAATGTGTGCCACGCCCTCTCTTACGCCCTAAAACCGCCCAAAACTGCCACGGTCACATTTTCAAGCCATGTTTCGATATTCTTTCATAATTTTATTAGTCTTGCAAATTTCTGTCGGTTTGTCAAAAAACTTTTTGCCCCGCTTACTCTAACGCCCTAAAGCCGCCGAACCGGTCACGCTCACACTTTGGAACAGTTTTGAAATTTTTTCTCAATTTATTCCCCAATATCTATATCGATATCCCAGAAAAATGAAATTTCGCGTTCGCACCGACACTAGCTGAGTAAAGGATATCTGAATGATATCGTTTAACTCGACTATAGCATTCTCTCTTTTTATATGATAGGTCTGTTATTATTACGTACTCTCACATTCCGCCGTATTCTTATTCCCCAAATATCGTAGTCAAAATCCGTCCCAAATAGACTGTCTTATAGGGACCAATTGGAAGTTCTAGGTGATTTTAATATATCTTGCATTATGTGGTCCTCAGAATAAAAATCTCCCTACAGCAGAACACGTCGAAAGTTAATTATATTCGAAACTCTCTTGGTCGTTTTTTGTATCGATGTATTGTTAAAGGTCCTTTTACTCAACCTGAAGATCCATATCATCTTCTTATCATATTCTTCTTATGTGTCGATCGACATCGGGCGCAGCAGTTTTGGTCTGTTTTAAGGCGTTGCAAAAAGCTTGGCAAATCGATAGAAATTTACAAGACTAATAAAAATATTATAAAATATATCAATATGTGGGCGTGACACTTTTGAACGGTTTGCAGGCGTTAGAGGAGTGGCAACATGAATCAACAAACAAGCGCTGCGTCTGGAAAGTGTATGCTTAATGTCAACCATCCAGCGTTTATAGTTCCTGAGATCTCGGCGTTCATACGGAGGGACAGGGCTATATCGACTCGGCTATTGATCCTGATATTAAGTTAGTAAACAAACTGTTTACTAACTGTCTTTGTTTATTTCGTTCATCTCTCGCTTATCATGTGATCCGATTCTCAGGCCAACCAAAGCAGCGTTAAGCAGCAATACCCATACATTAGAAATATGTTTTTTTTCGTTTAAACTCTGTCAATTTGTACTTCTTCTAACGCCCAGAATTCTCCCAAAACTGTCACGCGCACACTTAAAGATACTGTTTATTTATTGATTTCACTATTTTTTTTTTGATATGATGTTAAAATTCTCTCTTGCACTCCCACTAGCTGTGTATCTGATAGGTATTCGGGTATCTGATAGTCGAGGAAGTTGACTATATCGGCCTATATACTTTTTTCTACAATAAATACATTTAATCTTTATTTAAGAGCTTACCACGAAGAACCGAGGATTGGGCTTCCCTTCCTTCCCTTCCAGTAGGAACATCATCTTGCGGTGAAGAATATGATACCCTTGAATTGAACATTTCACTTTTGAATAAAAAAAAAAAAATATTGTTATTGCATACATAATATAATTATATAATATATTTTTGAAGCGATTTTAATTGAACACAGGGTCAATATGTATTTGTGTGGGGTTATCAATGACCGCCTTCCTGAGGGTATAGCACATCAGAGAAATGTTTTCAACACAGAAAATAAGAAATTTGCAGCCATATACTGAATATGTTTATGTAAGAGTCTATTGCAATCACGGTAAAAAACATGGTCCGGGCAAGAAAGAGCAACAGGAATATCGACAACAGAGCAGCAGGAGAAGCGACAGCAGAATAAAAGTAGAACGACAAGACAGGACAGCATTCGGTGCCGCCAAGCTGGTCACGCCCACAGCGTGGCTGTTTTGGGCGGTTTTAGGGCAATGGAGTGGACGTGGCAAAAAGATTCGTTGAGAAGTATGTAACAGGTAGAAGGAAGCGTTTCCTACTATATAAGGTTTATATATTGTGAGGAGTCTTAAAACTTCCCACAAATCTGGGTGCAGGGGAGTGGCCTAGCAACATCGAAGAAGTCTGCGATGCAGAAAGAGTCAAGGGCCGTCAGGTCTAACGGTACCGCGGTGGACCTTGGACCCCGGCAAAGCGGAGAGACCGTGAACTAACGGTACCGCGTCGACCGGTAACGCGACATGAGTTGGATCTTGTACCCGAGCGGGCCGTGCGCAAAAGGAAAAATAACGGGATCCCTGCGGCCTATGAAGGGACGGCGCAAGTGCAGCCCGCGGCAGTCAGTCACAACACGCGAGGAGCCGTACGTATGCGAGGATAGTCAAGGAGAGTACCGGCGCGAGTCGCGCAGTTGCGCAGTCGGATCGGAGTCTGAAGGCGGAGAAGTGGATTCAGTCAACCAGACCGCGCGTGAAAGGAAGTAGTGAGAAGCGTCGGGCAGCAAGAGGCCCGCAGGAAGTGAAGGACGAGCACTGCAAGTAAAGAGTGATCCTGGGAGTGGAGGAGAAGTTCCTGGCGTGTCTGAGAGGGTCAGCGGAGTCAGTGGTCAGTAAAGGTGGGCCCAGGCCGAGCGTTGCCTCGCCCGTGGACGATACGCCCTGCCCCATAACATCCTAATCCTGGCCGGGCCGACACGTCGTCTGTTGTCGAGGAGTACACAGGACAACGAAGGCAAGGCGTTACAGGAGAAACGCCACAGGAGCAGCGAGATCACCGGAGGAGTCAGTCATAAAACAGTAGAATAAATCGATTATAATAAGAACCCTCCGGCTTGAACTGGCACCGGAAAAAACAAAGGCTGTCCTGATAAGGAAGGTGGAGATGGATACTGTCGAAGTTGGCAGTACCTTGGTGGCCTCCTTTTGGGCAATTAAGTACCTACCCTCGAACATCTAGCGTATGCTAGCTCGAAAGCAGCAGGAGTAAATCGTTATCAACCTTAATGTTAAACACTTTAGGTCCAAAACAGGCGAGCAGACGACTGCTGACGAGCGTCACCCGGGCGACCATGCTATATGCCGTCCCGGTGTGGGCAAACGCGCTTTATAATTCCTACTCATAGACTGTCGGCACTATGTATCTGCTCCGCCTTCAGAACAGTGTCCAACGAGGCGGCATTAGTAATCGTAGGAAAACCGTCTCTAGACCTAATAGCACAGGAAAACAAAGAGGTCTTTAACCGAGCCCACAGTAGAGTCCTCTTCTCCAGCGCCAAGAGGCCAATACGAGCAGAAGCAAGGCAACGACCCTGGAGACATGGCAGCACAGGTGGAGCAACGGGCTAAAGTGTCGCTGGACGCAGCATCTGATCCCCTCCAATTGTTCTTCTGTTTTTACTTTTGTTCTATGTTAAATGTCAACTAAACGAATTCAAAAAAAACCTACAACGCAGATCACCGAGGTCAAAACAAATACTAAAAGACAGTACTCCCCATCCATTTCCAAACAAACTGTGAAAGGCGCATCTACATCTCCAGACTCCAATTGATGCCGAAACACCTCCGCGGGGCGCTGCTGGCAAATGGATTAGAGCGATGAACTTAGAGCATGTACTTTTGCTTAACACCTCTAAAAAGTTTTTTTGCCAAAACGCTCATACCAACTCGTTTTGCCTCCCCTTGTAAACCGACATCCTGGAAAATCGCCTGGACACGACCATATCAATAATAAGATGATAAGTCATCTCCCTTAATGTCCGTTCGAATGTGTCAACTCTTTAACGTAATTGCGAAGCTAGCCTATTTTCCGAAACAATGGAAAAAATCAATAATAATGTAGGTGCCCAATCCAGGAAAGAATAGAACTGCCCTACTCTAGTACCACAAGCTGCTGAGGTAACGAGCCTGGGCGTACATATATGAAGCTCAAAGCCATCTCCCTTAATGACCGTTCGAATGTGTCAACTCTTTAACTCAATTGCGAAGCTAAGCTATTTTCCGAAACAATGTAAAAATCAATAATAATGTAGGTGCTCAATCCAGGAAAGGATAAAACACTACCAGCATCCTGCCATAAATAAATACACCTACCAACAAGTCTTTCGAAACAAAAAGCTAGGTCGACAGAACTGCCCTACTCTAGTACCACAACACACACCTATATCACAAGCTGCTGAGGTAACGAGCCTGGGCGTACACCTAGACAGGCGGCTCACGTGGCGTAGGCACATTGAAACTAAAACCACAAATATGAAGCTCAAAGCAGTTTGTCTCCTCTCATCAACTCTCTCTCTTTCCTCATCAACGCCCTTTTTCTCCTAAGTCTTGACTACATGGTTCTCATCTACATTACTGTGCTTAAGCCAATATGGACTTACGGCTTTGAATTATGGGACAACGCGTCTTAGGGCGAGCCAAATCAAAAATCCTGCGTACTATGACTGGAGCTGGTACCTAAGAAAGGAAAACATCCACAGAGACTTGCAAGTCAAGTGAAATATTCGGTAGAAAAGTTAAATACTTAAGCAAGAAGATAAAATATGTTTTGATATTTTTTCATATTTATGGATTTGCCAAAAAATGTTTGCCATATGTCACAAGCCGGCCAGGACTGCCTCGCCCACACTTTTGAAAAATGTTTAGATTTTTCTTTGTTTTATTGTTTGTCTTGCCTATTTATGTTCTATTCTACCCCTTTCCATTTTATTCTCCAATATCTATCGATAACCTAAAAAACGATACAATTTCGCGTTCGCATAGACGGGGAACTCGACTATAGCATTCTCTCTTGTTTTGACATAAAAAAATGGTTTTATCAGCTGCCGGTCTACTACTGCATATTTGCTGTGCTTGATAAGTCAGTTTGGGATGTATGCCTGAAATGTTGTTTTAACATAGGGGTCTGTCTTTGGCACATGACCACTTATTATATATATATTATTATATATTTTTATAATATATTATTATATATTTTTTTTAAAGGATTTGGGAATAAAATTGTTCAAAAGTGTGGGTGTGACCGGTTTGGCTGCTTAAGAGCGGCGTTAGATTGGGCGTGCCAAAAAGATTTTTGGCAAATGGATAGAAATTTATAAGAAATCAAATCATGAAAAAATATTCAAGACTTGTTCAAATTCGCTTTAATAGTTCCTGAGATCTCGACGTTTATACGGACAGACGGACATGACCAGATCGACTTGGCTATTGATTCTGATAAGAATAAATATTACATTATATAGTCGGAAACGCTTCCTTCTGCCTGTTATATACTTGTTAAGGAATCTAGTATACCTTTTTACTCTACGAGTAACGGGTATAATTATCAAAAGCCGCCAAACCGGTCACGCACACACTTTTCAACAATTTTGAAATTTTCTCGTTATATTCCCCAATTTGTATCGATTTCCCTGAAAAATTATGAAATTGCGCATTCACACTTGCGGAGTATCGGGTAGCTGAGTATCTGATAGTCGGGGAACTCGACTATAGCAATTTCTCTTGTTTTGAATTTCTGTTTGACGATTGGGTTAGTATTTTTTTTATTCCGACAAAATTTCGTTATTACCTCTATGGTTATTTCTTAAATGCTCTTCTTCTATTCATTAAAATTTGTTCTCTATCTGTGACTTCTTTCAGAAAAACAAACGGTCTTATACATTTTAAGTTGTCGTTGCACGCGAAATTTTGACTATATCATTCTTGGAATTTTACGTACAATTTCACATCTTCACAGTAAGTGTTAGTAGCCACTTTCTCTGGTAGAATTTCTCGAAATATTTCTAAAATGATAGCAATACTTACTGTTGTGTATAGTTTAAATTGTCAGATTGAGCGCTGTGGACGGCTTCATAATTTGTAGATTGGTTTGAGAATAGGTTTAATATATGTCAAACGAAATGTCATTGTTTTGGCCGTCATTTGTTTTAACTGATTGCATGGGACCTAAATATATAAATGTTTTATCTAATTGGATGACTTCATGTCTAATTAATTCGGGATGATTTAAGATGCTATTATTAGCGCATATCCTAAGTCCGTCCGCTAAGAATTTCCTTTTCCTTTGATGAAAGCAATATCAAATTAAAATTCATTTAGTAGTATTTTCCATCTCTGTAGCTTTAAATTGGGTTCTTTTAAATTTTTCAGCTATACTAATGGGCGGTGGTCGGTTTAAAAAATTTTTTTCCAAATAGATAATAATGGAAATGTTAAATAGAGCAGAAAATAGCTAGGAGTTCCTTTTCAATCGTAGCATATTACTTTGGTATTTTGCATTAGGACCGCTCCCGAAGCATAGTTCCTGGAATGTGTAATAAGTGTAAATTGTTTTTGGAGGTTACGATAGGCCACACTGCCTCGCTTTTAATTAGGGTTTTGAGCTTTTCGAACTATTCTATAAAATAAAAGTCTTCTGTATTTATTTTGGAATTTTTTCCTGTATTTTATTAAATGTTCGCGATTTTAGAGTAATCTTTTATGTATCGCCCTAAATAGCTAGTCATGCCTAGGAAACTTTTTATTTGTTTTTGCATTGTTGTCAATTTAATCCTATCGATTGCCTCAACTTTCTTTGGTTTCAGACCGTCTGCATTTAAAACGTCCCTTAAAATTATATTTTGCATTTGGCAAACTCACATTTGTCAATTTAAAGCTTTTAGTTAGCATCAGCCAGACAATTTAATACTTCAGATAGATGCTCAATAAAATAAGAATATCGTCAATGTATACAATAAAAAAGTGATTTGTTGCAGGAGCATTTTGAAGTCCAAATGGCATTCGTAAGAACTCGTAGTGACCGTTGCCAGTTGAAAATCCTATCTTCTGGATATCGCACTTGCTCATTTTGATTTGGTAACTCTAAAGATGAAAATATTAAACAGCCACCCAGCTTATGAAATATTTCGTTTATATTAGGCATAGGATATCGATCTTCGATTGCTTGCGAGTTTAATTTTCTATCGTCGACAAATCGCCATTTCTGTTGGTTTCATACGTCCATTTTTTTTGGACAACCCATAATGGACAGTTGTAGGGGCTATTCGAATGCCTCATTATTCTTTGTTTTAGCATCGTCTATTTGTTTGTATACTTCGTCCATATGTGCTGTAACGAACTGATTTTCTTTATTTCGCTCGCTACTAGTTGCAGCGGCTAGCTCAGAGAGTTTTTGTGTTCGTCCCACCAAATTTATGAGTTGTGTGATTGCCCGACCAAGGAAACGCAATAGGTTCTTAATATAGTCGTTTATTTCGCTGTTTCTTATATTATATTCCGGAGATCTTCTACACCTGCGGAGCTTCTCTTGCAACGCCTTGCCTCCATGGTACTGCTGGCTCCTCGACGTGGACGACGAGTCGGCCCGGCCGGGACTAGGATGTTATGGGGCACGGTGTATCGTCCTGGGGCGAGGCTATGCTCGTCCTGGAACCACCTGTACCGACCACTGACTCCACTGTCCTTCTCGAAACCGCTGCGTCACAGTCGTCTCCGCTAGAAGACCACCCGCCGGTCGGTCTGGGTTTAGGATGTTATGGGGGTAAGGTGTATCGTCCTGGGGCGAGGCAACGCTCGTCCTGGGACCACCTGTACCGACCACTGACTCCACTGACCCTTAAAGACACGTCGGGTTCTTGCCTTAGCTTTTGAAGGTCTTTCTGCCGGCCGGAATGGATTTAGGATGTTATGGTGCAGGGTGTATCGTCCTTGGGCGAGGCAACGCTTGTCCTGGGACCACCTTTGCTACCCACTGACTCCAATGATCCTTACGACACGTCAGATCCATCTCCTCCACGCCCTGGATCTCCACTTGCTTGTGGTGATTCGTCCTTCTGAGTCCTTCGGGCTTCTTGCCGCCCGATGCTTGCACTGCTCCTTTTCTTCTCCTTTGACCGCGCGTTCACACTTCCGAGATCCTTCTCGTAACACTCCGACGCTCGGACTGCTTCTGCACGCGATCTCACTGTCTCATTAACTGTCCTACTCCTCCGCCACCGTTAGTTCACGGTGCGTCTTCTTTGTGCCTGTCCGACATCCGCACCGTTACCATTCGACCCCTGTGCCCTTGGCCCGCTCGAGTCCAAGACCTAACGGGGTACCGTTAATTCACGGTCTCTCCGCTTTGCGCTGGCCGCCTTGCATCGCGGCTGTTGCTAGGCCACACCCCTACACGAGATTTGTGGGGAGTTTTAAGACTCCTCACAGTGCTTCGGGGTACCTATAATCTTTAAAATATATTGTTTTTGGCATGCATTTTGAATTTTACTGCGCTCGTGAATGTTAGTAGTTTCTGGGAAGTACGAATTAAGTACTCTAACCGCTGGGTATGACTTGTGTTCGTTTCTGAACTGTACAACGTATGTTTTTGGGTAGGCAACTTCAATCTGACATTATTCAAAATAATTATCCGCTTCGAGTAATATATTATTGCTTTTAGATCATTTAATATGTTTCCTCCTATTAGGCCATCAAAACTATAGTGAAAGTTGTATTCCAAGAACTCGTTTTGTTCGAATAAATTGGTTTTAAATTTCTTGAATAAACGAAACTTGCACAATTTTTTTTTTATTTGGGTAATGTTTCCAATTGCCTTTACTTGGACGTCGATGTTTGATTTTGACTTTTAATACTAAAGTCTTCCCCAGTATCGAGAATGAAAAGATGGTCTTTTGGGAAGATCTTAGTATTATAATGGGGAGTCTTGTTGGTCCCCTTATTGAAAATTTCTATTTATGTGGTCCACGGTTTGGTTTCCGTATCCATTTGGAGTTCGTTCGTTACGATTGTTACTATCGTTATTGAAATATTTTTTAAAGGAGGGAGGTTTGTAGTTAAATTGTTTTTGAATAGGTCCCTACAAAGTATAGCTCTGATGACGTGCTGCTTCAATAATTTTATATGACTAATGGTTTATGCGAAAATCATTGTTTTATTTCCTTCTGGAATATTGTCCCTGAATACTTAAAGAGAAATTCTGTTTACTTCATAGGTAGTAGACGTTTCGTCAGAGTGTGTTAAGATCCGGTTGTGTAATCTATTGGCAATTTCGTTTATTTTATCATAATTTTACTCTATTGTGGATTCTACTCTACACAGTTTTAAAACGTCCATCAATTCATCACCACTTCCTTTTTTCCCAATGTGTTGTGACGTAATATCATGTCCATTAATTTGCACGAGCTAATTTGGAAATATAAATTTCAAATCGGTGCTTTTTTTAAATCCTTGTCGCCAGTTAGATCGGTGCTTGGCTCTTTATAAGCGATACCTTTATTTATGAAATTAGGCTCGATTTGGGTCATAGAGCGTTCTTAGCCAATTTGGTTTTAACCGATTTGCATTGAGTAAGATACAGGTCCCGATTACTAGGAGGGCTCCGCTTTGTAGGTCTCAAAAATTATTCAGAATTCAAGTGATTAATTTGGAGTGCGCGTGTGGTCACTTATGCAGAATGTACTCAACTGCCAGATTACATGTTATATTATACATGCACGTTACAATTAAGGGTATACGAATAGGGATATTTGAATATATATACAGCTGTGTTCATTGAAATAGCCTTGCTAGGGACCTGCTAGTTTAAGATAAAAATTGTATGATTTACGGTTTTATAGGGCAAAATTTTTTTAAACCTACCTAAAAAATACCTAACCTTAGGTATTTAATATATATTATAACAACATAATAGGCAGAAATTCTGATGTTCACTGAAATAACAGTGCTATGAAAAAATAGTAAGATAATTCAACTTCAACTTTAAACTTATTTATGATTTAATTAGGGTATAATATTTGGCATGGGGTCCACCAGGTCCTGGCAACGTTTGGGGGGAAGTTTTGCCCATATATCCTGCACAACTTGCCAAAGCTGAACCTTAGACGTCGGGGAGTTCTTTGACACATATTGTTTAATATCCACCACTGGTTTTCAATCGGGATATTGTGCTGGCCACGGAATTACCTCGATTGTATTTTCTGTGAGCCAATTCTTAGTCGATTTGCTTGTGTGTTTCGGATCATTATCCTATTGGAATATCCATGTTAAGGGCACATTCCATTAAGCAACGGGGGTTGTGTCCTGAGCGGCCAAAATCTGGATTTGGCTGATGATGGCGCTGCTCAATGGTCGCAAGTACTGCTTGAAGTTGGCGAGAAGAGCGCTCCTGGCAACGGGGGCAATGCGAGAGACTGTCGACACAAACATTTTCGGTTAAATCTCCTTTTTGTTTTGCTTTCGACAAAATTGAAGCTAGCGCACGGCTTTCAAACAAACCCTCCACAACAGTGTTATGGACTCATACCATTGTAAAAAAAACCAACCCCATACCAGGATTATAGGTCCATCCATCTTCAGTGGGTGTTTATGGTGTTTGGAGGTCGTCAGATATACTGTAGTTAACCAGTTTCACCAAATAGCACGAAGTTTAACCTTGCCGTAATATGCCGTTGGGTAAGTGCACTCCTCGCACTTAAATTTTGATTCAGTAGTCGTCTCCGAATTGTAACGTCGCTGATTCCCACGTTCAGCTCAGACTTCAAGTCCCCAAAGGATGCAAAAGGATTGACTTTGCTGTAAGGAACTATGCGTCGATCCTTTATATCTGTGGTTTTACGTATGGCACCACGGGTTTCGGGCTTCCATTCATATTTAATGGCATTGGATAGCATTTTGGCAAAACATTCAATACTTTTTTTGAATTTCTTTATATGTTTATCCTTCCTATCTTAGCTTAAGAATTATTGTGTGCGTGGCAGTTTTGGGTGGTTTTGAGGCGTGGCAAAAAGTATTTTGACAAATCGATAAAGATTTACAAAACTAATAAAAATATGAAAAAATATGGGAGGTTTGTGGACGTTAGAGTGGGCGTGGAAAAGTGCGTCAACTGCACTGCGTCTTCGTCTCTAGAATCAAGATCATTCGGATACTTAGTTATTTTATAAAAAATTAATTTCTGACTCCACCTCAAATTTGACAATCAAAATTTCGCCGTCGGCAACAAAATGTTTCAATTTGGCAAGGGGTCATACGGACGTCGACAAAAAATATCGGGAAGACTGCCCGTTGATACCGTTGGTGAAATTAAACATGCAGTTATAAATGCTTATAAAATTTAAAAGAGTTCATTAATTAATTTAAAGGAGTGCCAAAAGTGTTGTTTGTAAATAATGATATTTAATTTAATTACCAAATTGGTCAAAGTGGAGTAAAAAAGTAATTGCAAACATCGGAATTTAAAAAAAATTAATAGTTCGTCGCTCTATTGTCTGGAAAAAAGCTTAGCCAGCTGTTTACTGTTTACAAAACATTCTGATAGCAAAAATGTTGGGAAAAACCAGAGCTACTAAAAACTAAATCGAAAGATTCTGACCAAATCGAAATCGAAAATAAATACGATTACCGGTTGAACCTGAAATATGAGAGTCGTCAACTGAATGGGTAATGGTTTGACGGAAAATAGGCCAAAGAGCACACGAGGATGGTTAGCCTGCAGATCAATGCATCCGGCAAGCCAAAGCTTCCTGGGCTAAAGAACGTTTATGGAGTAACCGACTTAAACCTTTCTATGTAGAGCTTGCGTCGGAACGACGCCAAGGAAAGTCCGCTAATGGCAGCCGACTGTATTGGTTGTCTCCATACTTCGACGAGGACGAAGCAGCCAGAGATGGGTCCCCTGCCAGAGCACCGGCTGGAGGCCAACGGATGGCCATTTAAGTATACTGTCCTGAATTATTTTTGACCGTTGGTTGTGATTGTTGGGCGTCACACGGAAAAGAGTTGGGTGACATTGTTAAGATGTCTAACCACATTCAACAAGGGCCATTCACTTGAAGATGGCCCACGATTTCTCTACAGATTCCTGTATAATCTGGCGAGAAATTTTATGAGCCGTAGTGGACCGGTGGTCAGGATAAGGAGCGACAACGGGAAGAACTTCATTGGAGCCCATAGCCCAGGAATTTGTGGCTGCGAAGATCCAGAGCGAGTTGTCGTCCAAAGGAGTCGAATGGATCTTTAATTGCCCGGCGAGGGTGGAGCCTGGGGTTCATTCCCAGGTGAAGAACACAATGAAGGAGATCGCGCCCAAGGAGCATGTAGTGGCGCATAGCGAGAATAATGCGGAATCGATTCTGGGGTGCATGATTACCTGCCTACACTTGTGCGCAGGAAGAGATAGTACAAGCACGTCGGGCCCTTTCGTCGAGGACATCTGGTGAACATATGTGATCCGGCTATACCACGAATAGAGTGGAAACGAAGCGTCGTGGAAGAGGAGTTCGCCGGAAAAATCGTCGAGCGGCGGTGCGAATCGAGCCAACACGACGAAGAGTCGCGCTTCGAAGCTAGCTGCCTGCAGGTAGTAAATGCCGCGGAACTGTTTAGGGCTATCGATATCATGACTCAATTTAGACCCGAAGTTATATATTTGTGTCAGAATTTTGACGTTTATGCAATTTTTGGCGGATCGAATAACTCCGTTTTGAGCTATCACATTTAGAGGGAAGAAAAACTGCGGAACGTAAGATAACGATTCTATTTCAGGTTAAGTTTAACCACAAATATACAAAACTCTTACTACTCTGTTTGTTAACGAACACGTGGTGTTTTTCCAGGATGTTCAGAAGGCATTTTCGCCGAGCGGTGTCAAATAATATAATAATATAATGTTATTATAATATAATAATACAATAATATATTAATACAACAAAATATAATATAATAATAATAATATAATCGGAAAAATGTCTTGGGTTGGGTTGTTTTTCAAATTTCTATCGATATGCCAATCATTTTGACCACACCTACTCTAACGTCCACAAATCGCAAAGCTCATTCTTTTTGTATCTTAATAACTCGACTAACTCGTTCTCTCTATATTTTTTGTGGATATAAAAGCTGCAAGGACATATAATATTCATTTCTATTTATTCGATATTTTAATACACCGGCTTACGACGTTCCTATTTCATTTTGCTAGTTGTTTTTTATTACGACTAAAGTACGTTCTAGTTCAGCATCAACAGTGACATTTAACCAATCTCCGGTCAATCCGACCTGTTTTTACTTTCACAAAAAAGTGACAATAACTAATTTTGCATTTCACTTATAAATAGACTTTATTTATTTACTAATTCAGATACTTTTTTACTGCGTAAAGAGATTTTTGTTTGTAAAATATCGGCATTTTTTGGAGGGATTATTAATTTCACACAGATTTTTAAGTAAAGCATTGCGTGTCAAAAAAAAGGTTTTTGCAAAGCGGTAAAAGATTTTTTTAATTAAATGAAAAAATATCAAAATATTTCCCAAAAGTGTGGACGTAGCAGTTTTGGACGGTTTGTGGGAGTTAGAGTGCGCTGCGTCTATGTCTATGAAATCTGCTTGCATAATTTCTATCTTTTATAGTTCGACGCGTTCAAACGAACGGACATTGCCAGTTAGACTCGAATAGGGATCCTGATCAAGAAGACATATACCACTTTATAAGGTCGGAAACGCTTCCTTCTTCGTGTTACACACTTTTCATCGAATCTTGTATTCCCTTTTACTCTACGAGTAACGGGTATAAAAAAAAGGGAGAATGCTATAGTCGAGTCTCCGACTATCAGATACCCGTTACTCAGCTAGTGTGAATGCGAACGCGAAATTTAATAATTTTTCTGGGTTATCGATAGTTATTGGGGAAAAAAATGAGAACAAATTTAAAAATTGTTCCAAAGTGTAACCGTGACGATTCGGGGGCCTTAGGGCGTTAGAGTGGGAGTGGCAAAAAGTTTTTTGGGAAATCAATAGAAATTTACAAGACTAATAATATTATGGAAAAATATGCAAACAAATTTTCAAAAGCGTTGGCGTGACAGTTTTAGGCAGTTTTAGCGCGTTAGAGCGGGCGATGAATAAAGCTTTTTGGCAAATCGACAGAAATTTACAATTTACAATTTTACTTATAAATTTATGATAAAATATCAAACAATTTTCGGAAGTGTGATCGTGGCAGTTTTGGGCGATTTGTGGACGTGGCAACACGCGTCCAAAAACTTGCGCTTCATCTGTCTCTAGAATCTGTTTGTTTAATCTCAACCTTCTATTTATTACAGTTTCTGAGATCGATAAGTTCATATTCTATATTGATTGAAATAATACAAACATACATAATTGTATATAAGTAATTAAAGAATAAATAAAGGTTGCGACCTTTTTATTGGCAAATTAATTTCTCGAGGCAAATCGTGCGGACGTAAGCACCTAACAATCGTTGTCTTCTCTAATTTTTCACATGTCGCAAGCTGAATGCTCTGTTGAATATATATAAGGATTATTGATGTATGTAAGAATCACTCAATTACTCAAGTTGCCTGCGAGCAACGGTTAATTCCTTTTTGAGTGTTTTCGCTACTGATCGGCAATCACTATTTGTTTGCATATTTTAACGCTGCCTGTGTGCCGCAAGCATACATAATTTGAGTTCAGATACCAATAAACGTTGGCGCTGTAAACACGCATAATAATTTTCATCTTCAAAATATGTTTGTTGATCTGAATAGGATAACTGATAACCATTATGGTCAGGATAGGGAATTATTGTGCAGAAACAACAACTTTCCCTGGTGTAACCCCTTTTGAGGTATGGACAAGAAGAAAGCCATACGTTGGGCACCTTCGTGTCTTTGGTGCCAAAGCCATTGTGTTGAACAAGACACATAAGACGAGGTTTGCTCCGAAGGGTGAGGAGCATATACTGGTTGGCTACTCCGAAACGGGAAAGGCGTATCGAGTGTATAGCCATGAGAAGAGGCAGATGATCGAAGCGCGTGACGTCATGGTTTTCAAAGATGACTTGGGCAGAAGTGGCTTGCCTGGTGAAACAGAGCTTAAATTGGTTGAACTCCGAGGCAAATCTACGCTTCTGGTTGGTGAGTTGTCTAATAATCCTCCTAGTGAGGAGCTTGAGGCAGGTGATGACGAACTTGCAAGTATTGAACCATTGAAGAGCCAGAAGACGTGGATCCTAAAAACGCGCATCTTGAAGAAAAAGGAGCACAAAGAGCTCCTGAACGACCGAAGTTAGTGTAACTGGTTTCCCAGGACGACCTCGCACAGATGCTGAATGTCCTGACGACTGATGACATTGTTGTTTCTGGAAGTTTTAAAGAAGCTATGAACGGTGATCACAGCGACAAATGGAAAGCTTCTGTTCAGAAGAAGATGGATGGCCTACGAGCAATCAAAACTTGGTCACTGGTCGATCTACCGAAAGGCGAGAAGACTATTGGTTGCAGATGGGTCTTTGCGTTAAAACGAGACAAGAATGGCCACATTGAACGCTGCAAATCGCGACTGGTGGCTAAGGGGTGCGCACAGCGCCAGGGTATTAATTATCTCGAAAATTTTTCTCCCCTTATTGTGGAGTACCTGATAAGATTGGTTATCTCATCGGCAATTGAACATGGCACGTTCATGCACCAGATGGACGTTACTTCAGCCTACCTAAATAGCGAATTGCATGATGTGGTGTACATGAGGCAGCCTGAAGGTTTCATAGATGAGCAGTTTCCAAGACGCGTTCTGAGACTCCACAAATCCGGCCTTACACAGAGTGGACGCGAATGCAACGAGACTGAGTGCCGTGCTATTGGAGATTGGTTTCACTCCTTGTCCTAGTGAACCTTGTTTGTACGTGCGCAAAGTTGATGGCAATCTGGGCCTAATTGTGGTGTACGCGAAAGACTTGATCATAGCAAGCTCCAGCGAAGATAACCTAAACGAGATCAAGTTGCTTATATCCAAGAAGTTTGACGTGGTCGACAGCGGCGATCTTAGACATTTCCTTGGAATGGAAACTGAGAGAGAGGGAGAAACTGGAAGTATCAAAATTGGCCACAAGCAGTATGTGGAGGCACTCCTTAACGATTATGGAATGCAAGATTGTAAGCCAAGCAGTATTATATTGGAGGCTGGCCATCAGATAAAATGCGACGACGAGGGATGTGACCGTGTGAAAAATGTAATCCTATCAGTCATTGATTGGGTCCCTACTGTATCTGGCGATGATGACTCGACCAGACATATTGCATTTTGCTGTGAAGCGGATTGGCAGAGAATTGGCAGAGCATTCACTGCTACGTGGATGCAGACTGGGCTGGCGATTCTTCAGATCGCAAATCATATACTGGATGGGCGTTATTTGCTGTTGGTGCTGCCTTTAGTTGGGAATCCAAGAAGTAAATTATTGTAGCTCTGAGCAGCACAGAGGCCGAATATATAGCTCTCTCCACGGCTGCCATAGAGGCGGTCTATATTAGAAAGCTGGTTGCCGAAATAGGTTTCGGAGATATCAAGACTGCGCAGATCTTTAGCGACAACCAAAGTTCGAAATGCTTAGTTAAGAATCCTAGGTTCCATGCAAGAAGCAAACACATTGACATTAAATATCATTATGTCAGAGATATATATAAGGATAAAATTGTAAACATTAATTATGTTCCCACTGAAGACGTGTATGTGTTAACAAAGAATTTAAGTTGAATTAAGCATAATTAATGTATTAAGCTAATGAGACTGTTTTGAGTGAATATGTAAACATACAACGTTGAGAAGGAGTGTTGAGTATATATAATGAACAACTATGTATGGAAGAATCACTCAATTACTTGTGTACTCAAACACTCAAGTTGCCTGCGAGCAACGGTTAATTCCTTTTTGAGTGTTTTCGCTACTGATCGGCAATCACTATTTGTTTGCATATTTTAACGCTGCCTGTGTGCAGCAAGCATACATAATTTGAGTTCAGTTACCAATAAACTTCTGCGCTGTAAACACGCTGTATACTCTAATTACAATTAATCTTATACAAAGTCAGTTATGAAATTGGTTGAAAATGGTCCCAATTGATAAAAAATAATATAGATTTAAAGGCTAAGAACATGTAAAGTCAAATTTACAATGCATTAGTATACGTTTGCACCGCTCTCCGGCTTTTGAATAAAAATTTGAGAGAGCCTGGAGCCAGCAACCTTTTGCAAATAATCGTAAGGCGTTACGCTTCATGTTATTCTATAGTCTTTGGTTGGGCCTATATAGCATATGCTGGAACGCGCGTGAAAGTGGATGCCAAAATTTGTATTCAAATATAAAGGAAATACCCAACAGAAATGGTAGAAAAACTGACATAGCCTTATGGAATATTTCCAAAAACAAACGACTTAAACAAGGTTATCTTGGAAATCGGGAAATCGCCTCAAATGTGTGCTGAACTAGAAAATATGACCAACAATATATTAGCTTTAACGTTAGTAATATAAAGTAGAATAAACTGCACGAAACAAGCCTGCACATTTGTTTTTTCCGAAATATCTTTTTCGTCTCTATAATTATGGAAGTGGTTTTAATTTGAAGAATACATCAATATCCCTAGTTAAAATACTCGTTTAATTTTTCATGTTTTTTTTAATAGTTTAGCAGCAAAAACAACTTCAAGTATATTTTGTCAACTGCAATAAGCTGATAGACACTGTAAATACGAGTGTTGCATTGCTAAGAATTGCACACAACGTGTAGGGCAAAGTATTTTTTTCGGATTACTGTACGTATGTACCTTGCTGCATTATTTCCATTGCAGAGCTTTTAAACATTTAAAGTTGTTCAAGAAGGTAATTTCTGTTGGGCATTACAAATTTTCACAGCTCATATTAACTGATTTAATATTCGTATATATTGAAATATTACCTTTTTCGTCTTTTTCTTCTAAATTCTTTACATTTATAAATGCAAATATTTATTTACATGGATTTGGGGTATGTTATTTTATAATGTTCTCAGATGTATGCATAAAACTAATTCTGAAAATAATACTTCTAAAACTGGTATGTTTTTCAAACGTAGGCGTAAAACTCTGTCCCAAATAATGGAACATTAAAACAAACTTCTACTGCACATTCATTGGAATATTCTAGCATTCTAGGATACACCAAGTGCACCTTCGTGGAAGTTTTCCAAAACATGCGTTCAAATAGCGACAATAACCTGGTCGAAATGAAAATTAAAAGTGTTGAATTGGAAAAATCGTCGAATATGGAACAACGAAAAAGAATCGAACCAATTCTGCTGATGCTTCGGTTCTCCACCGGACCAAACACATAAATTTCATTCCATTTTATTCCATTAAATGTGTCAAATTTGTTTTGCGACTATAAAACAAAGTTTACCAATACTATGAAACACGCATATTCACTTACGTAATTTACATAGGATTCCAGCCTTAATATGTTCGGAATCAAACAAAGATTTGTATCTATATACAGCTGCCGTTAAAGCCTGCAGCGCAGCGGCGCTTATATCTTATATATATTCGAACTGTCGCCGAGCGATTTTTAATATTTAAGAAAGTAATAACAAAATTATAAATATTTCACAAAACAAATCAACAAAATTCAAATTTTCTTACACATGTATGTCACTGTCAAGAAATTCTTTGCACAAAGTATTTAAGCTATCATAGACCTATAGTACCTTATAATACCTTGAGGTAATTCTAATACTTTGTATGCACTTCCTTAGCATTAATAATATATTGTAGGCGTTGTTTCATTGGAAAAATAAGCATTTTAAAATTATATTGCTGTGGGATCCACTCTTCTAGTATAGCAGTGCTGCATGGTTGTTTGGTGCCCTTTTTGCCACTTTTTTCTTCAAATGATTCCACAAATTGTCTATAGGGTTCAGATCTGTACCTTTAAAATTTTAAATCATGTTTATCGATCTTAAAAAAAAACAAATTTTTTGGCCCTGGATGTCAGATTGGATTTCAAAATGCCTAAATATTGCTCTGCATTTATTGTGTTCTCTATGAATGCCAAATCTCCAACTCCCCGACTAGATATGCATCCTAAAATCGTAACCGACAGTTTACCAAATTACAATGTCGGTATGGTTCTCCAGCGCAGTTAGCGCCTTACGCCACACTTTGTTTGGTCCATCGTTGTAACACATATTTATTCGAATTGTCGCTGAGCGTCGGTGCTGGAGTGGCGTGAGGGCTATAGGCACACATGGAGTGCTATAGGCACACACGCTTTGGGCTAGCGTGAGATCGCTGACTATGCAAGTTGCCCTTCAAGTGGATGCTCGCATTATGCTTGCACTTGGGCCGGACTGTTTATGCGCAAGTTACCGCCTCAGCATTCACCCTCGGCGGTCCCCCGCCAAAGACGCCTTGACAACCAGAGCTATAGAGGGCACCCAGAAGTACTTTGTTGCGGCCCACTTAAACGCTGAGACATAGTATTAACTAACATCCGAAATGCTGGATCGGCGACCACTTGAACGCTGAGTCTTTGTATCGATTAGCACTGGAGATCCAAACAACGGGGCCACTTGACGACACAGAACCGCATCAGCTTCACTTCTACTTTTCGGTCGATCAGCATATTAGAATAAGCAAAACCAAATCGTAAAACTGAATACCAAACCAAACTGTAAAGTAGGAGAAAGAAATAAAAGAATTCATTCAGATTTTCAACTTCAACGGACGTTTCTCTGGGAATCAACATCAATTTAAAGTCTCACTTCTAGCTCCCGAACCTACGCAAGGAGGTTAGCTCGCGCCAATTGTATCTACTACTACCCTATCAAATGCTTATCCTGGTGTTTCTGTTATTGTCATTGGTGTTTTGGTTTAATTATTTTGGATTTTTGGCATGATTGACATTTTTTTATGTACTCTTTTATGTACTTACGCAAGGAGTTAACTGGCGCAGTCGGTAGTTCCAGGTCTAAGGACGAGTCAACAGGATTTTTTACGACCAGGACATACAGATAATATTAATAATAGCGATGTATGGAATAACAGTGAGTAGAGTGTGTAAAATGGAGGTGAAAGTAATAGGAACCGCGAAGTTACCAATTAAAAATGGTTAAAGCAGTGGGAATAGGAAACGCAAGTGCAAACAAATACAACAAAACAATAATAATAAAAAGAGAAGCGGAACTAAACCAAACTATATAATGTGGTAAAGAAAAAAAATATTAAATTAATTCAAGTTGTGTAAAAAAGAAAAGCGAGAAAATGGGCTCGAGCAAGCGAACTATCGGAGGAAGATGTAGTGGCTCTAGGTTGCAAAGAACGGCTCGATCAAACGAACGACCGTCAGAGAACGATGGCGGTTGTTGGAAGTTCGACGTGACTAAGAGGCTCGCCGGTCGAACGATCGTCGAACGATGTCATGGCAGTAGTTTGGTGTGCAGTGGGAGGTGCCAACAAGTTCGAGTGGATTATAAAAGGGGGAAAGGGTCGAGCCGAACGGCTCGATTGCTGAGTAAGTACAAAAATTCGATTCGTTCGCATGTATTAGGCAGGGCACTGTAACGCACAGGGCGACTGCCTAGCATGATGATGAAATCGGTCGATTAAAGGGGTTACAATTCGGTTTGTTCGCATATATTAGGCAGGCCACTGTAACGCACAGGGCCTAGCACGAAGACGAGTTCGGTTGATTAGAAGGGAATCTCGCGATCCAACCATTCACATGTATTGGGCGGCGCACTGTACGTTCAGGGCGGATGCTTAGCGTAGGAATGGTATGGAGTAAGCTATGCTCAAGCAATGCAAGTTAAGGGAGAACACTGGGGGAAGGATTGTCCGCAATTGATTCCGAGGTTGTATCGCACAGCCAAGGAGCTTGTAGGGAGAAAAAATTAGTTGCCATAGAAGGCGTCGACTCAGAACCGAAAACGCAGGGGTCGGTAGAGTCGCGACGCAGGATCGTTAAGGAAACTCAGAAGCAGAAGCAGAAGAAGGAGGAGCCCTACGGGTTGGTGGCTCACAGGGAGACGGGCATTTGGTCGCAGTACCAGTGGAGAGGAAACAATCCTTCTCCGTTTGCTATGCTGAGTATGAATGGATGGCAAGGTTTCGGAGTTCCATACCCGATGATGGGTAACTCATTCAGGGCAGGTAATTTCAATCAAGGGGACTCTGCAGGTTATCAAAGACCACATCGCAATTACCAAAACAGGAACTCCGAATGAACCAAGATAGACAGTGGAATGGTTATAATAGTAACAGGTTTAACAACAGCAATTATAATAACGGGTATAACAGCAACGGTTATAGCATCAATAGCAATCAAACACTGAAGGAAATGGCCGGTCCAGTCCGGACAGTCGTATAATTCTAACAATTCTAAGAGGTCGTTTAATTCAAACGGAACTGCAGATAAGCACAGCAGAAGAACCTCGGCCAGTGGCCAGCTGCATAACATTCAAGAAGATGACGCAAATTTCGAACAATCCACAGGGTAATTAGGAACAAGGAAAAGTCATGCGACGTTGCCCTATTTGTTGGTTAAGATTATGCCGGGAAGATCAAGATTATTAATCGGGTCCACCTTTTTATTTATTCGACCAGAGTTAGTCCACCCACAGTATGGCAATTGAAAGACCCAATAGCCATTGAAACCATCACGCAGTCGCATGAGGTTGAGAGGAAAGCATTTTTACCAATGTTCGCAGAGTTAGGAGGAGATAATAAAATAAGAATTCTTTCTCTTTAAAATTCATCAGTTCTTTGAGGGGTTGATCGGAATGGATATGCTGCAGCAGTTGAAGGATGGTTTGAGGTAGCAAATATGAAACAGAAGATTCAGTTTGAGGTCTGCAGACCATCAGAATTGTATACAGTAGCAGCCGAATCGAAACAAGTTATATCAGTTTTGGGGCGACTAAAGGATGGGGATTTCCTAATAAACAGAACCACAGCTTCAAAGCGAACGGTCGTTTTTTTTTTGCGCTCCGATTTTTATTTTGTGTTTGTCTAATCAGCCGAGGTTTTTAATAATTTTCTTTTATTATCATATATTGAAAACATTATTATTAAAGATCCGTTCGCTTCGCGGGTGATTCTTTGTGATTTGTGCAGTAGTTTAAACAAATAAACTAACTCTTTTGCATTTTATGTGTTTGTGTTTTGTTTGGTGTTGTTTTTTGCATGCACATAAACTGCACTGTGCACTTATTCTCCTCCTCTCACTCTCTCGCTCTTTCGCTACCCCACACAAAATTTCTGAGCGTGCAGACTGCTCTCGTGCGGTTCTTTTTACAGGTCGCTTAAAAGTTGATCTTTTGTATTAATGCAATTTTAGACAAATATGGAAACAGTAAATGTTATCTGCTTTTATAGAAATTGCTGCCAGGTTATAAAACCTGAGCAGCCAAAAATGATTTGTTGGGTATGTGATAGAATGGTGCATACTAAGTGCGCTGGTTTTAATGGCCGAACAAGTGATTACCTAGCAAAGGGTAAAAATCTAAATTACTGTTGTGATGCTTGCCTTGTGGTTGCGAACGAGATTAAATCGTTTATGCGCCAAACTAAAGGTGGCTTGAAAGAACTGATCAACAGTTTTGGCGTAGCTAGAGATAGTTTTCGTCGAGCCGATGATATTCCTTCTGCGCTAAATTCACAGTTTAATGGCCTTAAGCTATTAAATGAATCTCCAAAGCGCAAAAAAGCGCTGGTGGTAGGCACCCTAAGGCAAACGCCCCGCAAACACGGGCAAATGATCAACAGGACTCTGCAACTGATCAGAGGTCAATCGCAACAAATCCGCAAATGTTGCTAAGATCGCCCACCCTGGGATTGCTAGTTTCCGAATTGTCTGCACTGGTTTCTCAACCAGCAATTACACCTGTCCCGATTAGTTTACACAAGGGAACATTGAGTCCGGACTACCGGCACAAGTTGGCACTTCAGAAATACAATCTGCAGGGCCAAAATCCCTCGCGGTGGTTCCACTAAAGACACAAATTCTGATGTTTTGTCTTATATACAAGACAAAACAAAAGCCGATAATACAAAAGTTGAAAAATTTAACTTCTCTTACGCTAGGGACATATCAAAATTCAAGATAACTGTCCCAAACGAGCTTTTTTTGACCATATGTTCGGGTGATTTTTGGCCGGATAGTATGGTGGTAAAAGAGTTCGAAGCTAAGATCAAAAATAGGAAAAAGGGGCCCGTCGGAATTAAACATCCCTCACGTGGCCAGACCACTGCACCATCCGCCTCTTCATCTTCTTCCTCTTCAAAAAACTAACAACGAATCTTACTATCTTACTATCCAGTCCATCTTGAATAAACTGTCTGACAGAGACCAATTGGTAGTTCTACGTGATTTTAACATACCACAACGTGGTCCCCAGAAGAAAATTCGAATATCCTTCTCCCTTTGGCACAACATGACTTTATTGACGGCTTGCTCGACTTATCGCTGTCGCAAGTTAATTATATTCCAAACTCTCTTGGTCGACTATTGGATCTATGTTTTGTAACAAGTCCTGAAAGTGTGTTTCTGTCCAGGGTAGCACCTCTTACTCAACCGGATGATCCATATCATTCTACTTTCGAGGTGGCAATCGACTTAGGTACGGTATTAAAAGTAAATTCAGAGAAGTCAACAAAGCGAATTCCCTGTTTTCGAAAGTCAAATTTTCGGAGGCTAAACAATTTTATAACTGGCTTTAATTGGTCCGATCTTGACTCCTGCTACATAATGACGGATGCCATTAATATGTTAAAAATCCAAAAAAGGTTCGTGTCTAACAATACGCACCTGACAAAGTGGATAAAGTGAAATTAGTTTTCGCGGTAATAAACTTATGGACAAGTCCAGAATACTGGCACATATAGCAAATAGTGACCCCCCAAGTCACTAACAGTAAAATAATAGTGAAACGAAAACATTTTCATTCAAAAATTCAAAGTTAAGTTACTCGAACTGGGGCTCCGCTGCCCAGCTGCCACGCGATCGCACAAACAGCTGCTTGCGAGCTTAATGCTTCCTATCCCAGGGTTCAAGTTTTGGCTAGAACCCTGGTGATTTGGTGCACACTTCAATATGAACTCTTTAAATGAAACCGCTGCGGCTAATGAATCGTTGGATACTGCGTTTCTCTCGAGCCCCCAGTATGCTGCCCCGCAGCGCTTTCAAAAAATAAAGCGAAAGTCTCGTGCTTCTCCGGAGACTGAAAGGAAAAAACCCAAATCAAGCATTGGCAAACAAGGGGAAAACCCTTCGTCTACAGAACCTAGATATGGCGGCAATTCAAACCGATTTGGTTTACTTGCGCATCTCACAGCCGACAAACAAGTAGGCAATGAAATTGGCGATCTGTATGACCAGCCCAGTACCAGTCATCAAGCTGCTATTGCTGCCGCTAAGCGGGATGCAGCCTCCGCTGGTACCACTAGCTCAGTCAAAAAGGCGCAGTCCAAACCACCTCCTATAGTAATGGAGGGAGTGGACGACGTATGCCTGATGATGCAGAGCATCGAAAGTATAGTGGACCTAGAAAAGGTTGAGGCTAGGGCGTCAATGAGCGGTGCCCTAAGGCTTTACGCGGCTCGAGATCGAAGAGTATGAGTTCCACTGCTACCAGCTTAAAGAGGACAGGCCTTAAAGGGTATGCGTGAAAGGCCTGCACCACAGTACGCTACATCACCAAATCAAGGATGAGCTGGAAAAGATCGGGCACAAGGTTCTCGATATTCATACACCGCTTAGGCGAAACGAACCTCAAAAGCGTCGCCAGTCAACATGTTCTTCCTAAATATTGCTGCTGCGGCAAACAATAAGGAGATCCTGGCGGTAAAGGCACTATGTCATATGAGAGTAGTTATTGAGCCTCTCCGCAAGCGTAACGCTATTGTCCAGTGCCATCGTTGTCAGCAGTTTGGCCACACAGCCAAATACTGCCGTAAGGCCCACATTTGTGTGAAATGTGCCGGCGAACACCCAGCCAAGGACTGTACCAGGCCACGCATCGAGCTGTGCACTTGCTACAACTGTGGCGGTCAGCATCCTGCAAACTATAAAGGTTGCAGCAAGCTACAAGCGTTCCTGCAGCGATCCAGACCCAGAAGTGGAGTGGCTGGAAGAACAGAAGTAAGCGAGCGACCAACTTCACGGGGCTTAGCTGGAGGTAAGGAGATCCCCTCTTCTCGAGGCGGAATATCTTATGCAGACGTGGCTAGAGGGTCCATTCACCACAAGCAACCACTGAGCCTGACGCACCAACAACAGAAGCAATAGCAACAGCCCAATGATGGAAGTCCCAGTCGTCAAAGGAGCCACAGCCGGACACGGGCGTCTAGGGGTACACTTCAGCGCTCGACGGATGCTAGCAGCAGCATTGAAGCCATCCTGCAGACGCTTAATGAAAACATTAATTCTTTGCGCTCGATTCAAGAGAAGCAAATGGAATTAATGATGATGATGATGAAGCAACAGCAACAACAGTCACAGCAACAGGGGCAGATTATCAATCTGCTCACTGCTCTCCAAGCGCGTCAAGCGCCATAATGATGCCGCTGCGCATCCTAGTGTGGAACGACGACGGCGTATCCACGAAGTTGCCTGGAGTAGAGTGCTTCGTGCGACGTCACGAAATCGATGTATTACTGCTCAGCGAGACACACTGCAAGGGGGCAGAGACGCCTAAGCTATTCGGATTTGTAGCCTACACTGCCAATGATCCGAGTGGTGGCAACGCCAAAGGCGGAGCAGCTATCTTAATCCAATCTAGCCTTGCCCACTTTCCGCTAACACCAATAGCCACTGCCAAGGTGCAACTTGCGCCGGCGGTTATTGAAACGGCACTTGGTCCTATAAGCTTTGGTGCGGTCTACTGCCCACCGAGATTTGCATGGACTACGGACGAGTTTAAGGACATTTTGGAAGAGTTCCAGACGAAGTTCATTGTTGCAGGCGATTGGAACGCGTCCCACTGGCTCTGGGGTGGTGGAAGGAGCAACCAAAGAGGCATTGCATTAGCGAATCTCGTCCTAAATTCGGAGGTGGACTCGCTAGCAACAGGAGGACCAACAAGATACCCGTACGACAGTAGAGGCTCACCAGGGTACATCGATTTTGCACTGACAAAG
This sequence comes from Drosophila simulans, assembly GCF_016746395.2. Lineage (NCBI taxonomy): Eukaryota > Metazoa > Arthropoda > Insecta > Diptera > Drosophilidae > Drosophila > Drosophila simulans. Next base: position 415,802 of record NC_052521.2, read on the forward strand.
GGTGTGCTGGGCATCCATTCTAACATAAGTGCGATTGTTAAGCTTAGCTCCGACCACCTGCCTCTGGTAATTACGCATCGCCGCATCCAGCGAGGGCAATATCCTACCCTAAGATGGAGCGGCTTATCATTAGGCGTACTAACCTGGAGGTATTCCAATCGCAACTGGAGTCCACACTGCCCCTCAACACTTCCTTAAACTCTGGACAGGACGTTGATGATGCTATCGAACTGCTCACCAACAATATCAAGTCAGCAGCTAGATTGGCAACTCGCAGAATATCTCGGCAGCCCGCGGCAGATCGAATCCCAATACCCAGGGAGATCCTGCTGCTTATAGCTGAGAAGAGGCGCTTACGCACTAGGTGGATGAGGTCTCGGCACCCGTTGGACAAAACGGAATGGAATCGAGCGCTGAGTAGGCTCCGATGCGCGTTGGTGCTGCACAAAGCCGCATGGTTCGACGAAAGGCTTGCCAATACTGGAGTCGAAAGCGAAGCGACGCATTAGCTGTGGAAGGCCACGCGCGCAATCAAAAGGCGTTGCACGAGGAAGGCGCCTCTAGTCGATAGCAACGGGACATGGTGTCGGGCCGACTTGGGACAAGCGGAGGTATTCGCTGCGCACCTCGCCGAGCGATTTCAACCATTCAAGCTTGCCAGCCAGCAACAGGTTGGAAAAACTCAGGACCAGCTGAACCAAGCGCTTCAAAAGGATATGCCAATCACGCCGTTTGAACCCTGCGAGGTAGCCAAAGTCATTGTGCGCCAGAGTAACAACAACGCACGTGGACATGACGTCATCTTCAACGCCACATTGAAGGCCCTGCCCAGACAAGCGATCCTCTACATAACGTTGGTTTTCAACGCTATTGTGAGGTTGCAATACTTCCCTTATCAGTGGAAGCTCGGGATAATCTCCATGATCCACAAACCTGGCAAGCCGGAAAGGGAGCCCGCCTCCTACCGGCCGATCAGTCTCCTCCCTTCAATTTCGAAGGTGTTTAAGAGACTGATTGCTGTCCGGATTGTAAGGATTATGGAAGCCCAGGGGATTACCCCTGAGCACCAATTCGGTTTCCGTGCTGGCCACTGTACTGTCGAGCAGCTCCATCGAGTCGTCGAGCAAATTCTGACTGCCTACGACAGTAAGGAATATTGTAACAGCCTCTTCTTGGACATTCGAGAAGCGTTTGATCGAGTGTGGCACATTGGACTCCAACTGAAAATCAAGCAGACGCTGCCTGTTCCATATTTTGGGTTGCTAAAATCGTACCTGGAAGGAAGGATGTTCGCTGTGCGCTTTCATTCAGCAATTTCCACCGAGCACAACGTGGCAGCTGGTGTTCCACAAGGTAGTGTCCTCGGCCCCCTGCTCTACTGCCTGTATAGCCACGACATGCCGCAGCCGGATGTAAGCCTTTACCTGAAATCTATGTTGGCCACATTTGCCGATGACGTGTGCGTCACCTTTAGGTCCCGATGCGAGCACGACGCAGCCGATGGTATCCAGGACTTTGCATACTGGTTCTCGGAATGGGCAAGACGTTGGAACATTGGCATCAATAGCAGTAAATCCAACAACGTCTGCTATACTTTAAAGCGGAGAACGCCACCGCCCGTCTACATCGAGGAAGCCCCCGTACCACAGCCGAACGCAGCAAAGTACCTTGGAGTGCTTCTGGATCGCAGACTCACATTTGCGAAGCATGTGACCGACATCAGAACGCGCCTACGTGCTAAGGTGACGAAGCACTACTGGCTACTTTGTTCGCGCAGTAAATTGTCGCTATCCTACAAGCTGACAATTTACAAACAGATCTTAGCACCAAACTGGAAGTATGGGTGCCAAATCTGGGGCTTGGCATGCGACAGCCAAATCAAAAGGATCCAGGCTATCCAAAATACGGTCGCAAGACTCATCCCCGGCTGCGAGTGGTTTGTTCGAAACACCACCCTGCACAGAGACCTGAAACTCGCAACGGTATTTGACGAAATAAACCAGCACTCGAGCAGATACCATGACAGGCTGGAGCGCCACAGAAATCGGCTGGCCAGCGCTCTAAACAGATCTCGCCCACCAAGGAGGCTCAATAGAAGGCAACCGAGGGATCTGATTACCCGATCTCCTTTGACAAGGGTCCGCAGAAGCTGAAGCTTATCTTAAATCCTAAATCCTATTTGTTATATGTGATTGTTATGTAATTGTAGTTAAATTACTGTAAATTTGAAAAAGCTAACTATAGTTAGCCGGCGAGCCCAAATGGGCTGAATTAATAGATAAGAAGGACACAAAGGGGCTTCAAGACCCGTATGCCTTAATAAATAAATTAATAAAAAAATTAATATGTTTTATACCACAATTAAATTATTTTTTGACTCTTGTGTTCCGATGTACTATCCGTCAATCTCTAAACCTCCTTGGTTTAATAAAGAGTTGACACACCTAAGAAATGTCAAGTCCAGACTTTATACAAAATTTAAAAATAGATACATAATCTAAATATGTAAGCGCTCGGTTAAACTTTACCGTGCTTAATGCTCAGTGCTATAGGGATTATTTAAACCGATGTAAACCGTTGTATTCCAGTCCGCACAGGATCCGAAACAGTTTTATAATTTCGTTAACACTAAGCGTAAAACAAGTTCTTACCCTTCCTCGCTATTTTTTGAAAATACTACGGTAACATCGGATCAGGCAATAGCCGATCTATTCACCGAGTTTTTTTAAACAACATATTCTTCTTTACCTCATTCCGAACAGCCATATTCTAATGTGGTATCTAAGTCGAATCAAATATTCTGTCCCACTATAAACGAAAACTCACTGCTAAACGATCTTCAGCGTGTTAAACCGGTCTATTCGCCAGGTCCCGATGGAATCCCTGGCTGTGTGCTCAGATTCTGCGCGAAAGCCTTGTGCACGCCTCTACTGAAACTCTACTAAAGTTTCTTCATATATGGAAGGAGTCCTTTGTGATTCCTCTTCATAAAAAAGGTAGCAAACTGGATGCAAGCAATTACAGAGGAATCTCTAAATTGTCGGCTATCCCAAAATTTTTTGAAAATGTTATCACTCCTCATTTGCAGCACCTTTGTAGGTCAATCATATCACCGTGTCAGCACGGTTTAATTAAACGCAGATCGCCAACCACTGACCTCTTGGAGCTAACTTCTTTCGTAATACAGGGCTTTAAAAATAATCTTCAAACTGATGTCACCTACACTGACTTTAGTAAAGCATTTGACTCTGTTAATCATTACTTTCTAGTAAGGAAACTTGATCTATTAGGTTTCCCTGTTGATCTTCTAAATTGGATTTAAAGCTATCTGAATGGCAGGACGCAAAAGGTCCTCTTTAAAAATTCTCTGTCTTGTATTCTATTCTAGAATCCTATTATCTGTAATCTTGACTCTCTGCCCCTCTTAAAGCAATCAATTTTAACTTTTTTAGTACATAATTAGATCCTACACTAATATTTATTAGAGTTATGTTATTATTTAGTTACATTATTTATTTTTATTTATTACTTTATGTTCATTTGTTCGTCTCTGTTCTCTTTTCTATAACGCGTCTATTTTCGCGAATCGAGGCGTACGATACACGGCAGCGCCCCTCGGTCGGTTGGGCGGGAGTCCGAGAAAAGATATTAAATATGAATTCTTGGCTTTATGTTCTCCTTTCATAGGGGAGAACACGTCAAGAAGACGTAGAAGGTGTTTTCTTAAAAGAAGATATTCCTATTGTTAGACTAAATTTCAAAACAAAGCCAATAGGTATTTTAATGAAGTCTTGGACCGTGCACTCTTCCTCTGCACGAATATTCCAACCTAGAGGGTAATCTATCTTATTTTAGAAGAATAGTGAAGAAGAAGAAAATCGTCAACTATATGAGTATATGGCATTTCTCTCGAGTGATACCAAGATTTTCCGTCATGTTAATTAATGATCCTTTTTTTCAGAATAGCCTTTAGTTAGCTCAAGGAAGTAGATTAAACCGGGACAGAAGCCAAACCGGAGTTGCTTGTTACTCTGTTTACCTCAACAAAATCCACCTTTCCGTTTGCTACACTTAGGTACATTTTTGGGATAACTCTTAGTTATGGCCAGTCAGCAATACTAGTATTAACTTGACGTGGACTCCACAACTAATTCTGAACACAAAAACTTTGGAAGTATGAAACTGAAACGAAAAATTTAAAAGAAAGGATTGAAGATATTAAGTCTTAATGAATTGAAAAACTCACAAAGGCCCATCACGTTGGGCGCCTCTTTAGCTTATTTGTTATTATGTTTAACTAAACTGTAACTTGTAATGAAATAAAGGGATAGAAGACGAGAGTACCTGTACTTGCTGGGGCACGCTTTAGAGGCCGGTTATAGCTCATGGCGTTGGATGTGGTGGTCTTGCTTGTACAGATACCTTTTTGCTACATACATTAATGAATAAGATCAAGAATTGAGCGTGCTTACAACAACACAATAGAGGAGCTAGTATACAAAATCAGAGGAAGCAAATTAATATATTTTGAAAGGGACATTTCTCTCTCTCTATATTCTTGTTCCATGAATTATTATTATTATTATATTATAATGAACCATTAAACGAAAAAAAACTGTGATATTGCGTTGCGAGTAAATTCGGTTAGATTTTCTTTTTTTTATATTAATCGGCTATTTCCGCCACTCTATTAGTAACAAATAATTTCTTCGTGGTGTATTCATTCGAATTCTTCCTTTTCTTTTAAAACATCTGGAAAGCAAAGTTCAAAAATAATTTTAATAAAATTCCCAAATTTATTTACTTTTGCTATTTAGCTTCCATGATATTTTTTTCGCTGTGTAATTAAAAATATGACATTTTGTTCGCTATTAAATTGAAACCCTTTCGTAAAAAATTTTTTCAATAAAAATTTTTGTAAATAAAACTCACTCAAATTTTCACTCCTTGGCGAAGGATCGATTTTCTGGCGCAGATGAGCTTAAATGAAAGAGTGGAATTTTCCACGAATATTTTGAGAATGTACGAACACACGGAAACTCTCACTCGAATTTCGAATCAAACGACTTTGAACAAACTTTTCCAAATTTTTCCCCAAAATTTAAACGCACCCTCTCTGAAAATGAACTCAACTTAGAAATATGATAAGATTAGGTTAGCTTACATAAAAATATTAAATACTAAAAGGAATTCAATTTATATACAATTAAAAATACAAAAGTAATATAAATAAAGTCTTCATTTCTCTCAGTGCAAAATGGCGGTTCAGGAACTTATAAATTTTCCGATGTGGGGTTATGTCAGACAGGGCTCATCAATCATTTTCTCGTATATTTTAGATTTTTTCGCACTGTGTATTCTGGACTCCTAATCCCGCTAAATTTTTCCCGCGCTTTTAACCTAACTTTGGCGTACTCTTTATTTATGCATTTTTCTTGTCAATTAACTTAAATACGCATCTCAGGGTCTGGACTTATCGCCGGATGCGGTCCCGCTGCTGCTTATTCTCTTTCTCTGCCCCCTTCTCTCTTTCTGCCCGCCTAAAAAGTTAGAGCCTTCGCGTCAACCAATAGTTCACTTTTCCTCCGATATTCACTAACCTGTGGCTGCCCCAGTCGAACCTTGGGGTCTGGGCGGTGTGCTGCTGCGCGATGGCTACGCGAAGCGAATATTTTTTCCAGCTTAAATTTCTGCCTGGAAAACACAGGCGAAACTTAACCCGCGCACCGTTATGTGTCGAGGAAAACTAACTCTAAAAATACTTTCAGCGAAGAGAAAAAAAAATCTGACGCCCGCAGGTTATAATTTTTCGATGACACGAATTTTTCCCGACTTGACTCAGCGACTATTTCATTTGAAAAGAAATAAAACGGAAACTTAAGCCGAGGTGTAGGCCATCGGCGGAAATCACGATCAGCTGAAACTCACTCTATTTGCGATAACCAAATAACCCCAAAACTTTCCGGGTGCAGCTGATAAGGGTTGCATCCCGTCAAGTATATTTCCGCTGCATAATACTGCATCTAGTATGACCCTAAATTTGTGTGTCACAGCTGATTCACGGGAATGAAATACATTACTATAAAGAAAAATGTCAGTTAATAAGGTACATTTATATATGTAAGAACGACAGAAGTAGAAGTCAAATTAATTCGAAATGCATTACAAGACTGTTTAGTGGAAAGAAAGCGGAATGCGAGACGAATGACGTTGGATTGGTCGCAACGATCTTCGAACCGGAGCCCGGCTACATCACAATTTTCAATAGAAGAAACGTAAAACTGCAGACGGATTGCGGAGTCGACCGGCTACATCACAATTTTCAATGGAAGAAACGTCAAACTGCAGACGGATTGCGGAGTCGACCAAACATTGAATGGATCAGTCCTTATAAAATTCACCTATTGCAAGGGGATGGTGAGCAACGTACAATACGAAGCGGTGGAGCTTGGCACAGCAGAATTAAAGTTGGACATACCTCGGGTATAGACGATTAGGAGAAACAGGACAGCCCAGGAGTTCGGAATACACGAACTGAGGATGGAGGATATGGAAACAAAAATACAGAATACAAATACAAAAATACAGTGGAGAACCACGATCTTTAAGGTATTCTACCGTAAATTCATATTCATCCAAGTCCAATCGCATTCGCGTGAGTTTTTTTTTTTTTTTGTTTTTTTTTTTGCACGCACGGGTCCCACGGCCACACCTCCCGCCTAACCGACCGAGGGGCGCTGCCGTGTATCGTACGGCTCGATTCGCGAGAAGATATAGACGCGATATAAAAAATAGAATAGGAACGAGGAAATGAATAACTATGTTGAATATTAGTGTTAGTATATATATATATATATAGTGACGTATTCACGCCAACTCATCACGCTCAGTTAATTGAGTTTCGTCTGCTCTCTCTAAAGCTCTTCTTAACGTAAACATCCAAGAACATCACATGATTTTACCGTTTAAAGCTATTTTCTATTCTTTATGTCTGTAACCCCTTCTCAATCTCACTCACATTTGAAATCAGTCTTAAGTTGAAAGTTATACCGTAAAGTTCAATAAGTCTTAAACCGATATTTAATAAAAACCAAAACCGAATTTATTCAGTGTTTAATTTATTTCGGAGTTGATCGGAGTTTAAATACGGATCATTTGTTCGACTTAAAAAATAAAAACTATTTAACTTTCAGCGTTGATCTTAGTTAAATACGGATCATTTGTTCGGCTCAATTAAAAACTATTTAACTGGCGCAGTCGGTAGGATAACTCAAAGATTGCTTGATGCGAAAATATAAAATTTTTAATTCCTGTAATCTGTGTTATCCGCCAAAGAACTTACGTAGTGTTACTGTGAAAGTGAAGTGTTGACCATTAATACGCCTACACTTAAAAGAACAGTGACACACATCTGTTAAAACAACAGTGAACTTCCAACATTTACCGGAGCTATAAATCCAGAAATTTTTTTTTGGTTTCTCCTAACAAGTGAATTGCTGGAAAATAAAAAATAAAAAAAAGAACCTAAAACTAAATATATTAAGGAATTACCAAATAAGTGAAAAATTAAAATCTAAGTGAAACAAAACATAAGGAAGTACAATCAATCAGTTAAAACAAAAATCTTTAATACGAACTATTAAATAAGTGCATATAAAACAAAACTATATACACTCAAAGAAAATATATATCTAAATAAACTCTATCTAAGCTCAACGGAAAATAACAAAAGAAATAAATCTTAACGTGTTTTCAAGAGAGGAGAGTTATAGACTTCAAACGTAACATAAGTGAAAAATCAATAAGAGTGAATAAAATTTAAATGAAGACAAACAAAAAACTGAAGATAAAAAGTTTGAATAAATTAAAAATAAACTAAAACTATACAATACAAAAATAAAAATAACAATAATAAAATTATGAAATAACCGCTACTCACGAAACATCAGTAACTATAAACATTTAAAAAAAAAAAAAAAAGAAACCAACAATTTTGACCAAAAAATGGCAGTATCAGCACCAAGCCCAATAATGCTGTCCGACTCGAATATGATTCAAGTTGAACGACAAATAAATGGAGTCGAACACTTCAACGGGGACCCACAGACCCTGTATACGTTCATCAGCCGCATCGATTTTATCCTGGCACTATATCAAACGACCGACGAACGGCAGAAGCTCACCATCTTCGGACACATTGAGCGCAACATCGCGGGAGAGGTCATCCGCACACTAGGAGTTACGAACCTCACCACCTGGACGGAACTCAGGACTCATCTGATCCTAAACTACAAACCCCAGAGACCAAATCATCTACTATTGGAGGACTTCCGGAATACCCAATTCCGAGGTAACGTTCGTGAATTTTTAGAAGAAGCCGAACGTAGACGGCAGATATTAACAAATAAGTTAGACTTAGAAAGCGACACTGCAGAAACTACCCTGTATAACCAACTAATACGAACCAGTATAGAAACATTAATTCAAAGATTACCAACTCACATCCGGTTGGCATACAGGAGATGGCAGAGGCACGAGAAGAGCCAACTGAACCTCCTATGGAATTAATAACAGAAGCTGAAACGGCTGAGAATTTTCGGCCCCAAGCCTCGGAACAAGCCAATTCATAATTATTAAACACAAAGGACTCAATTTAAAATGCTTAATAGACACAGGCTCAACAGTAAATATGGCCACTCAAAATTTTTTTCAAATTACCAATCCAAGAGATAGCAAAGAAAATAAACTCAAGTAATGGCCAGTTCATTGCACAAAAGAAAGTAACGTTACCCAAAAATAATCTTTTCCCTAAACCATACGATTTTTTGATATATCCTTTTTCAACTAAATACGACTTGATTTTAGGACGACAATTACTTGACGAAGGAACTACATCAGTAAATTACGGACCCCGTACAGTTACAATATACGGACACGAGCACGAAATGATCGATGCCTTCCTTCCTTCAGAAGAAATACATATTCAAGATACACAGAATAATTCCTTTAGGCTAGACCACTTAAATTCCGAAGAAAAAGCAAAATTGATAACCCTCCTAAAAGAATTCCAGGACCTTCAATATAAGAAGGGAGACCAGCTCACATTCACTAATAACGTAAAACACACTATTAGAACATCCCATAATGACCCAGTATACAGAAAGCCTTACGGATACGCACCCGGACTAGATACGGAAGTAGAAAACCAAATAAAAGAAATGTTAGATCAGGGAATAATCCGAGAAAGCAATTCCCCTTATTGTAGCCCCATTGTAGTAGTACCCAAGAAAACAGACACCTCCGGACAGAAGAAATACAGAATAGCCATAGACTACAGTAACCTCAATGAAATAACAATAGCAGACAAATACCCAATACCAAATATGGACGAAATCTTAAGCAAGTTAGGAGGATGCAACTATTTCACTGCAATTGACTTAATCAAAGGGTTTCACCAAATAGAAATGGACCCCGAGTCTATCCCCAAAACAGCCTTCACAACTAAGACAGGGCATTACGAGTATACCCGTATGCCATTTGGACTGAAAAACGCCCCAGCTACCTTCCAACGATGTATGAACGATGTACTTCGTCCACTATTAAATTAAATCTGTATGGTATACTTGGACGACATTATTGTATTTTCAGCTTCCTTAGAGGAACATCAATCCCTTAGAGCAGTCTTTCAAGCATTATCTAATGCTAATCTAAAACTCCAATTAGATAAATGCGAGTTTTTAAAACACGACACATATTTCTTAGGACATATGGTTTCTCCAGAAGGTATAAGACCTAACCCGGAAAAACTACGAGCAATAGAAAATTACCCTCTTCCTACTAAGCCGAAGGAGATAAAATCATTTTTAGGACTCACAGGTTTTTATAGAAAGTTCATACCCCATTTCGCACAGATTGCAAAACCCCTAACAACATGTCTTAAAAAGGACAAAAAAGTAGATAGTAAAAACCCGGAATATATTGAGGCATTCAAAAGGTTAAAACTCCTTATTTCTAACGATCCCATACTTCGATCACCAGACTTCAAGAAAAAATTTGTACTCACAACAGATGCTAGTAATGTAGCTCTAGGAGCAGTACTTTCTCAAGATGGTCACCCCATAAGTTATATTAGCAGAACACTTAACGACCATGAAACAAACTACAGTACGATTGAAAAGGAACTACTAGCTATTGTTTGGGCAACGAAAACGTTTAGACACTATTTGCTAGGTCGACATTTTGAAATAGCAAGTGATCACCAACCGTTGTGCTGGTTGCACAAGATGAAGGAGCCCAACGCTAAATTAACAAGGTGGAAATTCAGACTTGCAGAATACGACTTCGATATTAAATACGTCAAAGGCAAAGAAAATCATGTAGCAGATGCCCTATCCAGGATTACTATAGAGGAAGCGTTCTTTAATGAAGCTACACAGCACAGCGCCCAAGAAGACAACCAGAATTTAATTTCCCTAACAGAAAAAACGGTAAATAATTACAATAGACAAGTCATTTTCACTAAGGGACCAGAAAAAGTAAAACAGGAGAATTATTATAAGAAAAAGATCATTCACATTTCGTACGAAATACTCACTTATAAAAAAGCCAAACAGTATTTGATAGATTACTTTGTAAACAACCACAGCGCTTTATACATAGACAGCGACGCTGATTTTGAAACAATCCAGGCAGCCCATAAAGAAATTATCAACCCAAGCTCCACAAAGGTAATTAGAAGCCTAACTTTACTAAAAAACATTAAATCATATGCAGAATTTAAGGAATTAATCCTTCAATCCCATGAAAAGTTATTGCACCCAGGAATCCAGAAAACTAAGAAATTATTTAGTGAAAACTACTTTTTTCCAAATAGCCAACTACAAATCCAAAACATTATAAACGAATGTCAAGTTTGTAATCTAGCAAAGTCAGAGCATAGAAATACCAAAGTCCCATTTAAACTCACGCCAAGTATAGAATTCTGTAGAGACAAATTCGTTATAGATATTTACTCAGCCGAAGGCAAACACTATTTAAGCTGTATAGACACTTATTCCAAATTCGCTACACTAGAGCAGATAAAAACCAAGGACTGGATAGAATGCAAGAACGCCCTGATGCGCATATTTAATCAATTGGGAAAACCGAAGTTATTAAAAGCAGACAGAGATGGTGCATTTTCAAGTCTAGCATTAAAAGAATGGTTAGAAACAGAAGGAGTGGAACTACAGCTAAATACCACGAAAACAGGAGTAGCAGATATAGAACGTTTTCATAAGACCATTAACGAAAAAATAAGAATAATCAATACTATGATAAATACTGAAACAGACCTGAGTAAAATAGAAACTATACTTTATACTTACAATCACAAAACAAAACATGACACCACGGGACAAACGCCCGCTCACATATTCTTATACGCAGGACAACCTACCTTGAACACGCAGGAACTAAAGAGAACTAAAATAGACAAATTAAACAAAGGTAGAGAAGACCACGATATCGACACAAGATACAGAAAAGGACCATTACAAAAAGGCAAATTGGACAACCCATATAAACCAACCAAAAACGTAGAACAAACAGACCCTGACCATTACAAAATTACTAATAGAAACAGAGCTATGCATTACTACAAAACACAATTCAAAAAACGAAAGAAAATTAATCAAACCCATACCCCGACTCAAATGGCTTCTAGTTAGACTACACAGATTCACAATTATATTTTGAAAAAGAAAACAAAGTGTATAGTAATGAAAATAAAGAAATAAACAATGAATGTGTCACCAATATAATTAAGCACCTAAATCCAATCTGTAATTTTAAGCCAATACCCACAAATGAATTAATGAAATATATAAAATAATGATGTATACAAAACTAAAATTAAGAAAAAACGAAAATCAGGACACACCACCACAAACTGGAATGGAAGAAGTTCCACTACCCTTACTATATCCATCAGTCCCAGCCCAAGTATAGGCTTATCTTTAAGGGAAGGGAAGTGACGTATTCACGCCAACTCATCACGCTCAGTTAATTGAGTTTCGTCTGCTCTCTCTAAAGCTCTTCTTAACGTAAACATCCAAGAACATCACATGATTTTACCGTTTAAAGCTATTTTCTATTCTTTATGTCTGTAACCCCTTCTCAATCTCACTCACATTTGAAATCAGTCTTAAGTTGAAAGTTATACCGTAAAGTTCAATAAGTCTTAAACCGATATTTAATAAAAACCAAAACCGAATTTATTCAGTGTTTAATTTATTTCGGAGTTGATCCTAGTTTAAATACGGATCATTTGTTCGACTTAAAAAATAAAAACTATTTAACTTTCAGCGTTGATCTTAGTTAAATACGGATCATTTGTTCGGCTCAATTAAAAACTATTTAACTATATATATATATATAGATATAGACGCGATATAAAAAATAGAATAGGAACGAGGAAATGAATAACTATGTTAAATATTAGTGTTAGTAGGATCTAATTATGTAATAGAAAAGATAAAATCGATTGCTTTAATAGCGTCAGGGAGTCAAGATTACAGATAATAGGATAAAGTCTATTATAGTCAGAACATAAAACTCTGTAAGGGTCATGCAACTCATAATTAGATCTACAATGATTTAAGATAAGGGGTATATAGTTTCTAGTGACTCTACTTGGAACCGAGAAGTTAAGCCGACTAATCAAGTCGGGACTCTCAACATCCCCACGAATAAGCTTACAAATAAAGACTGTTCCAAGCATAGTTCTACGGTTAGCTAGGGATGGTAAATTAATTAAAAGTAGTCTACTGGAATAAGGAGGTAATATACTGTTTGCATCCCAATTTAGGCGCCGCAAGGCAAAAAGTAAGAAGTTTTTTTGGACCGATTCAATGCGGTCCGAGTGGACTGCGTATTGTGGACTCCAAACAGGTGATCCGTACTCGAGAATCGGACGGACTAACGAAATAAATAAGGTTTTAGTCAAGTAAGGGTCATCAAATTCCTTAGACCATCTTTTTATAAAACCAAGCACACCCCTGGCCTTATTGACAATAGACGAAATATGGTCAGAAAATTTTAGTTTTGGGTCCAGAAGAACACCAAGATCATCAACTCGTGTTATTCTGTCCAAAGAGCACCCACTTAGAGCGTAAGTCGTGCGTATTGGGTTGGCACGACAAAAAGTCATAACTTTACACTTGGAGCCATTTAAGTTTAATATGTTATCACGGCACCATATTTGAAAGCTGTCAAGATCGGATTGTAAGTCCAAATGGCAAGAGGTGTCCTTGTACTGGAGGCATAATTTAACATCGTCTGCGTACATAAGTACACGCGAATGTTTTATTATTAAGGGGAGGTCGTTAATGAATAAGGTAAAAAGAAGCGGACCAAGATGGCTCCCTTGTGGGACACCGCATGTGACTCGGAGAATACAAGACAGAGAATTTTTAAAGAGGACCTTTTGCGTCCTGCCATTCAGATAGGTTGAAATCCAATTTAGAAGATCAACAGGGAAACCTTATAGATCAAGTTTCCTTACTGGAAGGTAATGATTAACAGAGTCAAATGCTTAACCAAAGTCAGTGTAGATGACATCTGTTTGAAGATTATTTTTGAAGCCCTGTATTACGAAAGAAGTTAGCTCCAAGAGGTTAGTGGTTGGCGATCTGCGTTTAATAAAACCGTGCTGACACGGTGATATGATTGATCTACAAAGGTGCTGCAAATGAGGAGTGATAACATTTTCGAAAAGTTTTGGGATAGCCGACAATTTAGAGATTCCTCTGTAATTGCTTGCATCCAGTTTGCTACCTTTTTTGTGAAGAGGAATCACAAAGTACTCCTTCCATATATGAAGAAACTTTAGTAGAGTTTCAGTAGAGGCGTGCACAAGGCTTTCGCGCAGAATCTGAGCACACAGCCAGGGATTCCATCGAGACCTGGCGAATAAACCGGTTTAACACGCTGAAGATCGTTAAGCAGTGAGCTTTCGTTTATAGTGGGGCAGAATAGTTGATTCGACTTATATACCACATAAGAGTATGGCTGTTCGGAATGAGGTAAAGTAGAATATGTTGTTTGAAAAAACTCGGTGAATAGATCGGCTATTGCCTGATCCGATGTTACCGTAGTATTTTCAAAAAATAGCGAGGAAGGGTAAGAACTTGTTTGACTTGACATTTCTTAGGTGTGTCAACTCTTTATTAAACCAAGGAGGTTTAGAGATTGACGGATAGTACATCGGAACACAAGAGTCAAAAAATGATCTAATTGCGGTTTAAGACATATTAATGGCATCCGTCATTATGTTGCAGGAGTAAAGATCGGACCAATTAATGCCAGCAATAAAATTGTTTAGCCTCCGTAAATTTGTCTTGCGAAAACAGTGAATTCGCTTTCCTGATTTCTCTGAATATACTTTTAATACCGTACCTATGTCGATTTCCACCTCGAAAAAAGGATGATATGGATCTTCCGGTTGAGTAAGAGGTGCTACCCTGGACAGAAACACACTTTCTGGACTTGGTACAAAACATAGATCCAGTATTCGACCATGAGAGTTTCGAATATAATTTACTTGCGACAACGATAAGTCGAGCAAGCCATCAATAAATTCATGTTGTGCTAAAGGAAGAAGGATATTCGAAATTTCTTCTGGGGACCAAGTTGTGCCAGGTATATTAAATTCATCTAGAACTACCAATTGGTCCCTGTCAGACAGTTTATTTAAGTTGGATGGGATAGCGGACAGATGATTCTGATATTCTGAGAATTCAGAAGACGGTGGAATATACGAGCACGTTATGTAAACTGATCTGTCGAAAAATGACAGCTTTACGCATAAGAATACAGAGTTACGGGACTCGTCAAAAAGTAACTCCTCCGACGCGAGGGTAGATCTAACCGCAATTAAGACTCCACCTTCCCGTCCGGAGGAAACGGAAAAGCTCACAGCGGAACTGATATCCTGATTAGAATTCACTACCATAGCGAGCTTGCACACAATTACTCTTAGGCCACATTTATAAGCGTGCAACTAGAAAAGCGGTATAGGCTCCCTCTCGTTTTTATGTATCCGAACAAAAATTTCTACACTTCTTTAACAACCTAGGGGACTTTAAAAATTTAAACTTTTGTACAAGTTTCCAATAGCATTATGTTCATAGCGCTGTCGTGAATGATGCTTATTGCTACCTTATCGGGGCCCAAACATCTTGAAGGGATCCCGAGGTACACAACTGCTCTGACCAATAGTTGTACCAAACACAAATCCACGTTTTGGGCGCCAAATATGTTAAAAAAAACACATTCTTTGATGGTCTTAGAACACCCCATAAGTCTAGCACATAGCAATAGCGAAGGACTTTGGAACGCAGGCTGAGATAGGTCAAACGTTAAATAATGGACTTTGGACCGCAGAGAAGCGGAGAAACCGCGAAACAACGAATTCGTCCCGTCTTCGCCAATATTCGTTACGCTATGCTTTCTTTTTTTCTTTCTTAAACTAGAGAAATGCGGAACTAACTGCAAATAAATTCAATGTATCCACTCCTAGTGGATCCATTATGTAGGAGCCGGTATGGGATTTATATAATTGAATCATTCCTATTGTTTTAATGATGAAATGATATAAAGATTGATGCCTAAAATGGTGAAAAAAAAACAGGCTCAGGGGTGGGCCTTAGCGAGTCCTAGGGAAGCGTCACCGTTCCCAGAGTAGGGTTAACAGGTGCTGGGCTCTCAATGCGAACGCTTTTCTAGTCGCAAACTCCTGTCCCTTTCTTTGTCCTGGCCGGTCCCGCCAGACGCCTGTTCAGCTCCTACAGACGCTCCGTGCAATCGCCCGGTTTACGCCCAGTGAAAAACGAACGCGTATCAAGCAGGTGCGGCGGACCCTTATGGGTCTACTCGACTGCCTCGCTACTGCTGTCCACTATGGTTCTTGCTTGGATTGGGCACGCAAGATAACGGACTCGCCCGGCTAATGCCAGAGTCTTGACTCGATTCATGGTATAGCAAGGCGTCTCAACCTAGCCGTGCGTTGCCTTATTGGACCTCAGCTACCCGTGTTCCAATTCAAAGACTATCCTTGTCCCGAACGTCTTCCAGACTTTCCTTCTTTCCAGAACCAAAGTTATTCTATCCTATGTGTTTTGAAATATGGTGGATGGTGAATAGGGATGACCCAAACGGTTCTTTCAATTCAGACAATTTGGTTTGTACATGTCTGGCTTGCCCCGCCTTGTTGCAGTCCCAGCAAACAGCTTTCGAGGGAGCTCGCTACATTATTACATATTGCTACATATTATTTTTTACTTCTGCGTTTCCTTCCCCTTCTATAGCATCTTTATCTACTGCGTAGACACGGTAAGTTGCCTTGTTGGGTTTCATCTGTGTTTGAACCATTTTCCCTATATCGTGTTACTACACGCAGCGCTATAGCAAACTGTTGCGAGATAAAATTCTTTGATTGTGCATTCGCCAAAACCAATAACTAGCTTTGCCAACTAAGAGCTGATTAACATTTCGGACCAGGGCATCATAATCATTATTAAAATGCTCTCGAGTCAATATTTGCACTCGAATTCTTTAACCGACAAACCTTCTAAGGTCCCTTCAAAACGCACACATCACTTCTGAATAATATATTCATTGACCTTACCGCTGCATTTCGTACGTGTTGACTTTCCGTACTGTAGCTATCTTGATGCTTGCGGTTCTGTGCGTTCTTAACTCATATTATCAGTCTCCAGTGCCTCCCTTAACGGTTATTCGTCGATATCTTCAGTCTCCAGAACCAAGGTCTACGGTTTTACTGTTATCCCGGTCCAAAGTCCATCGTGGTAATGTTGCTTTCTTATAATAGGCACGCTGACGCCCTCGGTTCTCCTTTTGCCCCGCTCCCCGATTTGTGCCATCTCACTCTTTCTCTACAGATTCCGTTTCTCCAAGCTCTCTATCTCCAACCGTTTCGCACTGCTGCTAGTGCGCTCTGATTTCTTGCGAAACTGGAAACAGGCAGGCCCTTCCTTTGACATTTGCATTTGTGCGGATTTTTGACTTCTCACATTACCCCCTTTCTGGGGGAGACAATAAGCCCGTTCTTGTTGAACCGTTTTCAGTTCCTGTCGCTTCCCGACGGCGGTGATTTTTCCGTTCCCAGTTGTTACGGACTGTTGACTCTGGCGGTGGACATAACTGGTGGATGACTCGCTCCATCCATTCTCGGATACTGTTGTTTCTACTCTCCCCGTTTCCTACAATTGGATCCCCATCCTCTTTCTCGCTATCATCCTCCACCTGATCTTGTTGCTGTAGGTCGCTGATGTGTACCGTCCTTTCCTTTCTGTCCTTTTGGTTGGTCACCTTACAGATCAGTGGCGATCCGAAGTCCACAACCTGGTACGGCCCATCGAACCTCAGATCCAGCTTGGCCGCAAATCAGTCGGCCGCTTTTGACAAATGGTGCCCTTTGGCCCACACGACGTCACCAATCCTTGGCTTTCATTGACTTCTTCGCACATTGAAGTGTCTTGTTCTTGGGGCACTCTCTTGGCTTCTCCGCATTATCTCAAAGATCTCCTTAATATTCTCGGCGTTTCCTTCCGGCGACTCTGTCTGCCTTCCTGTACCTAGCGTTTCTCTGTCGTATAGTGCGTTCGGTAGCAATGGCCAGGGGCCCTGTGACAAAAACAACAGTGAGTAGCCCGTACACTCTAATATACTGGAATTTACAGTCAACATGATTTCGGGCCATCTTTTATTCTCGGATTCTGTTCGGCGAACTTTGCTATCATTGCCTTTTCAATTCGATTCGCTCTCTGCTCGATTCTCCTGCGGGTTGTATGGTCCCGTAAACTGCTGCTTTATCCCCATGTCGCTGAGATACTTCTTGAAAGCCCGACTCATAAACTGCACGCTGTTGTCCGTTGTCATTCCTTTCGGTATTAAAAACCTCACGACCATGCGTTCCCTAAACTCTTTCTGCAACGCTTCCGCCGTGGCTGTTCGGTATCAAGCACCATCTCAGTCCACTTAGAAAACAGGTCGACCAGCACCATCAGCATATTGTTTCCGTGCTTCTATCTCGGCAATGGTCCGACATAGGCAGAGCTGTTGTCCACGGCTCTTCCAGGATTTGCGTCAACATTTACTTAAACTTGTACTTATCTTAAATATTTTCTATTATGCAGGAGTCGGTATGGGATTTTTATAATTGATTCCTTACTAGTGTTTAAATAATGAAGTTATCTAAACACTGATACCTACAAGGGCATGGTATAACGTTGTCGTAACATTTACTTTTAGCAAGGCCAATTTTTCCAATGGCCAAGAACCTAATATCTTTCCTGATAGACACTGCTTTTGGTTTTACAATATTATGCGGCGGAGTACTTCACTGCCTACTAATAGCAAGAGTCTTTAAATTGTTCTCAGTGGCTCCTTAAGCGCTTTTTGAATTCAACTTTGGGTAAATGTTGCTGAAAAAATTAATTAATTCTATTTAGTTGGAGATTTCTTTGTTTATTTTTCCATGTTTTTAAAAGCCCCCAGCTATCTTTTTGTAATGGCACCAAGAACTAAGGATACTGCTTGAAAATATTCTAAAATTTTATATTTATTCACATTTTCTTTTTTTTGACCAAGTACAGAAAGTTAAAAACAAAAGTACATGTTTTTATTTTTAAATTTTGCATATATCTTTGACTTCTCCTGAGTCTCCAGCTGCTTTACACACTTCAGAAAGTAAGTCTTTTAATATTGATTCTTGCCTTCCTTGAGAGCCGTCTATTGTGATTGTTGGAATAAACGTAATAGGAGGTTTTAGTGAATTAGTTGATTCTCCAATTTCTTTAAGCAAATCCACACCACGATTACTTTCAAAACAATTTTGGATGACGCTATCGTCAAAATTGATTTGATTTGTGCACTGAAAGATATGAAAATTTATATTGAATATAAGTCCGAAAAAAGGTGTATCAGAATAGAATAGGATACCAGTAAGATACTCCTTTCTTTAAATTAGTTATTGTATTATAAATTTGTTTATGTATAAATAATAATATTTATTAATAATGATATTTAATAAGTTATTATTATAAATAATAACTTTTTCCCTGTTATACCCGTTATTCGTAGAGTAAAAGGTTACACTAGATTCGTTGAAAAGTATGTAACAGGCAGAAGAAAGCGTTTCCGACCATATATGTAAGGTATATATATTCTTGATCAGGATCAATAGCCGAGTCGATCTGGCCATTTTCGCCACGGCCACTCTAACGCACACAAATCTAGTATACCCTTCTACTCTACGAGTCACGGGAAGAAAAATAGTGTCCAAATCCAAATGAGATCAGAGCTTTCCTTGGATTGGTTAATCAAGTTGGTTATTATCGTAAATTTATCCTAAATTACCCAGACCAAATGTTTAAAAAATAGTTGCAAAGGTGTGAGTATTCACAAAACTTAAAGCTATAATAATGAGAGGACCAATTCTCCACTTACCCGACTTCTAAAAATTTTGTACTTTAACCACAGATGCTAGTAATTTAGCCCTTGGAGCAGTACTTTCTTAAAATGGTCATCCTATATCCTTTATCATGTCTGATAAACATGAAGTGGAGCGTTCAACAATATTCGGTAACTTTATTAAAACAATTCAATATGATGTAATGACACTCGAAAAGGCCAAACAAATTTTAGTTGATCATTTTATTCGTAGAAGCATTATCATTTATATTGGGAGCGACGTAAGTTTTAAAATTATTCAAAGAGCACACGGAGAAATTCTAAAGTAAATTCGCAGTCTCCTTCTCTTAAAAATGATAGTTCATACGCCGAATTCAAAGAATTGCTGAATTAATCACATGAAAAACTTTTACACCATGGTATACGGAAATTTAAAAAAATCTTTAAAGAAAATCACTTCTTTCCAATTCAGAATATAAATAAACGAATGCAACATATGCAATTTGGCTAAAACAGAACATAGAAACACCAAAATGTCTTTTAAAATCACACCTAACCCTGAACATTGGCGAGAAAAATTTGTGGTATTTGAGGGAAAACATTACATAAGTTTCATTAACATTTAATTTAAATTCGCTACACTTGAGCAAATTAAAACAAAGGACTGGATAGAATGCAGAAACGCATTAATGCGCATTTTAAATCAGTTAGTTAAACCAAAGACACTAGAATAACAAGTTGCGTAACGGCCATACATTGGTTTTGCACTATGCAGCTTTCTCGGTGACGGCCACAATTGCCCTGTGTCCGCTCGCTTACGCTGAGAGCGTAAGAAATCTAAAAATAGAATTGGCTTGCTTGTGTGAGTAGAAACCAGTGACGAGAACGTGTATGTGTGTGCGTACTTGTATAAGAAGACGATTTACGGGCCAAAATCAATTCTGATCCAAGAAGCGAATTTACATATTTGGAGTTTTGCACAATTTCGTAGTAATATGATGAAACAAAATAATTCGTTTGTATGGCGTTACGGATATTGTTGTTAAAGCTTGACTAAGCCATCGCTTACGGCAGAAGGAGTAGAATTGCAATTCGGCAAAGAACGGTGTAGCAGACGTCGAAAGACTCCATACAACAATAAAATAAAAATTCCGTATAATCAATTCATTTGATGACGTAGAAGTAAAATTAAGCAAAATAGAAACAATCCTTTGCACATTGCAAAGGATTACAACCATAAAATTAAACATGACACGACTGGACAAGCTCCTGCTCAAATTTTCTTGTAAGCTGCGCATCCAATTTAGACACTCAAGAAATTAAAGAAAAGGAAATAGATAAAGTAAATGATAAAATCAAGATCGGCAGCAATTTTTTATTGACACTAAATACAGTAAAGGTTCACTTCAAAAAGGAAAATTAGAAAACCCATTTAAACCTAATAAAATGTACAAAAATTGAGAATGACTAACAAAATCACCAATCGATATAGGGAAAAGTTATACTACAAAGCACAATTTAGGAAACAAAAGATAACTAATATACCTAAAATTCCACAGGAACCTTGTTCAGTAAAAAGTTCAGTCAAAAATCAACACAGATTCCGACCTTGGATACTTACTCTTCTCAAGCAATCCTATTCATATACTATATGATGTATTCATGTACTATATGAACATGACAATTGAACAGAAATCAATGTCATCAGTTATTCTTTTTGTAACAAAATCACAGACTCACCCAGAATGATATACTTATACAATAAACTACTGAAAGAATTAAATGGTTTAACTATTCACCAGCAAAACAGGCAGAAAGAGGTTTAAATTCCTTTCTGGCACACTGGCAAAAATTAACAAAAAAAGTAGATCTAATTGCCTGCTAGATCTGTTGTCTGCTTTTATAAAAATTGTTGCCAGTTATAATACCTGAGCAGCCAAAAATGACTTGTTGGCTATGTGATAGAATGGTGCATACTAAGTGCGCTTATTTTAATGGCCGAACAAGCAAAGGGTAAAAATCTAAATTACTGTTGTGATGCTTGCCTTGTGGTTGCGAACGAGATGAAATCGTTTATGCGCCAAACTAAAGGTGGCTTGAAAGAACTGATCAACAGTTTTGGAGTAGCTAGAGATAGTTTTCGTCGAGAAGATGATCTTCTTTCCGCGCTTAATTCAAAGTTTAATGGCTTCAAGCTATTAGATGAATCTAGGCCCCGCAACCACGGGCAAATGATCAACAGGACTCCACAACTGATCAGCTGTCAATCGCAGCAAATCCACATATGCTGCTATGATCGGCAGCTAAAAAAGATTCGGAGCAATCCGATCAATCAGCGGTGGAGGGACTCCACCCTGTGATTGCTAAAAATTCCGAATTGTCTGCACTGGTTTCCCAACCAGTGATTCCACCTGTCTCGATTAGTTTACCACCACAAGGGAACATTGAGTCCGGACTACCGGCACAAGTTGGCACTTCAGAAATACAATCTGCAGGGCCAAAATCCCTCGCAGTGGTGCCACTAAAGAAACAAATTTTCGTTTCTCGGCTTTCCCCTGATTAAACATCATCTTATGTTTTGTTTTGTATACAAGACAAAACAAAAGCCGATAATATCAAAGTGGAAAAATTTAACTTCTCTTACGCTAGGGACATATCAAAATTCAAGATAACAGTCCCAAACGATCTTTTTTCGACCATATGTTCGGGTGATTTTTGGCCGGATAGTATGGTGGTAAAAGAGTTTGAAGCTAAGATCAAAAATAAGAAAAAGGTGCCCGTGGGAATTAAACTTCCCTCACGTGGCCAGACCACTGCACCATCCGCCTCTTCATCTTCTTCCTCTACAAAAAACTAACAACGAATCTTACTATCTTACTATCCAGTCCATCTTGAATAAACTGTCTGACAGGGACCAATTGGTAGTTCTAGGTGATTTTAACATACCTGGCACAACGTGGTCCCCAGAAGAAAATTCGAATATCCTTCTCCCTTTAGCGCAACATGACTGTTTGGTCATGCAGCCGCCAAAACTGTGCAGTAGACTAATCACATATTCTTTAATATTATAAGCCAAATTAGTCAGTGGTATCAGTTGCGATGCCCATAGTGCAAACCGCTGTTCTCGCACGCATTTATCTGTACGGCGCTCATTCCTTGTTTGTTGTTGTTAGCTACCTACGTTAAGCTTGGGCGCTGCATTTCGGCTGCCTGCCCGCCAGTTGCCAATTCTTCGTGTTTTGGAAAAGACTAAACTTACGCATTCAATTATCGCTATCGTAAAAGAATAACAATTCGCAAAATAAAAACTGTCGTTATAAAAGCAAACTTTCTTCGGTTTTTTATTATTCGCAACAGCTATTAAAAAAGCTCAATAGCTAAACAATGACTTTATTGACGGCTTGCTCGACTTATCGCTGTCGCAAGTTAATTATATTCCAAACTCTCTTGGTCGACTATTGGATCTAGGTTTTGTAACAAGTCCTGAAAGTGTGTTTCTGCCCAGGGTAGCACCTCTTACTCAACCGGAAGATCCATATCATCCTTTTTTCGAGGTGGAAATCGACATAGGTACGGTATTAAAAGTAAATTCAGAGAAGTCAACAAAGCGAATTCCCTGTTTTCGAAAGGCAAATTTTCGGAGGCTAAACAATTTTATAGCTGGCTTTAATTGGTCCGATCTTGACTCCTGCTACATAATGACGGATGCCATTAATATGTTTTATACCACAATTAAATTATTTTTTGACTCTTGTGTTCCGATGTACTATCCGTCAATCTCTAAACCTCCTTGGTTTCATAAAGAGTTGACCCACCTAAGAAATGTCAAGTCCAGACCTTATACAAAATTTAAAAATATCGGTTCTCAGTCCATCCTTTCTAAATATCTATGCTCAGTGCTACAGGGATTATTTAAACCGTTGTATTCCAATTCGCACAGGATCCGAAACAGTTTTACAATTTCGTTAACACTAAGCGAAAAACAAGTTCTTACCCTTCCTCTCTATTTTTTGAAAATACTACGGTAACATCGGATCAGGCAATAGCCGATCTATTCACCGAGTTTTTTCAAACAACATATTCTTCTTTACCTCATTCCGAACAGCCATATTCTAATGTGGTATCTAAGTCGAATCAAATATTCTGCCCCACTAGAAACGAAAGCTCACTGCTAAACGATCTTCAGCGTGTTAAACCGGTCTAAACCGGATGGAATCCCTGGCTGTGTGCTCAGATTCTGTGCGGAAGCCTTGTTCAAGCCTCTACTGAAACTGTTTACCATATCTCTGGAATCTTAACAATTCCCTCATATATGGAAGGAGTCCTTTGTGATTCCTCTTCACAAAAAAGGTAGCAAACTGGATGCAAGCAATTACAGAGGAATCTCTAAATTGTCGGCTATCCCAAAACTTTTCGAAAATGTTATCACTCCTCATTTGCAGCACCTTTGTAGGTCAATCATATCACCGTGTCAGCACGGTTTAATTAAACGCAGATCGCCAACCACTGACCTCTTGGAGCTAACTTCTTTCGTAATACAGGGCTTTAAAAATAATCTTCAAACTGATGTCACCTACACTGACTTTAGTAAAGCATTTGACTCTGTTAATAATTACCTTCTAATAAAAAAACTTGATCTATTAGGTTTCCCTATTGATCCTCTAAATTGGATTTTAAGCTATCTGAATGGCTGGACGCAACAGGTCCTCTTTAAAAATTCTCTATCGTGTATTCTCCGAGTCACATGCGGTGTCCCACAAGGGAGCCATCTTGGTCCGCTTCTTTTTACCTTATTCATTAACGACCTCCTCTTAGTAATAAAACATTCGCGTGTACTTACGTACGCAGACGATGTTAAATTATGCCTCCAGTACAAGAACACTTCGTGCCATTTGGACTTACAATCCGATCTAGACCGATTTCAAATATGGTGCCGTGATAACATATTAAACTTAAATGGCTCCAAGTGTAAAGTTATGACTTTTTGTCGTGCCAACCCAATACGCACGACTTACGCTCTAAGTGGGTGCTCTTTGGACAGAATAACACGAGTTGATGATCTTGGTGTTCTTCTGGACCCAAAACTAAAATTTTCTGACCATATTTCGTCTATTGTCAATAAGGCCAGGGGTGTGCTTGGTTTTATAAAAAGATGGTCTAAGGAATTTGATGACCCTTACTTGACTAAAACCTTATTTATTTCAATAGTCCGTCCGATTCTCGAGTACGGATCACCTGTTTGGAGTCCACAATACGCAGTCCACTCGGATCGCATTGAATCGGTCCAAAAAAACTTCTTACTTTTTGCCTTGCGGCGCCTAAATTGGGATGCAAACCATATATTACCTCCTTATTCCAGTAGACTACTTTTAATTAATTTACCATCCCTAGCTAACCGTAGAACTATGCTTGGAACAGTCTTTATTTGTAAGCTTATTCGTGGGGATGTTGAGAGTCCCTACTTGATTAGTCGGCCTAAATTCTCGGTTCCAAATAGATTCACCAGAAACTATATACCCCTTATCTTAAATCATTGTAGATCTAACTATGAGTTGCATGACCCTTACAGAGTATTATGTTCTGACTATAATAGACTTTATCCTATTATCTGTAATCTTGACTCTCTGCCGCTATTAAAGCAATCGATTTTAACTTTTTTAGTACACAATTAGATCCTACTAACACTAATTAATATAGTTATTTTACATTATATTCATATCCTCGTTCCTGTTCTCTTTTTTACATTGCGTCTATATCTTCTCGCGAATCGAGCCGTACGATACACGGCAGCGCCCCTCGTTCGGTTGGGCGGGAGGTGTGGCCGTGGGACCCGTGCGATAAAAAAAAAATAATAACCTATTATGCGTGTTTACAGCGCAAACGTTTATTAGTAACTAAACTCAAATTATGTAACTTAACGAACCGAATGTTTGTTAAGGAAAAAAATAAGAACACAAAATGTTTTTAGTTTTCAAATTCTTATAAATTTTATTTGCAGAAAGGTCTGTTTCCGATTAGAAATTGGTTGAAACTGATTTTACAAATTTAAGCGGCAGCGGCGATGCCTTCTGTGGTACGGCCCGGCTTTTGGTGCAGTAGAGGGTTTTTCATTGGTTGCAATATTTTCCTGGAATCCAAAGTGCTGAGAATATTGGTAGCGAGCATTGCGTTGGTAGCGAGCGAATTTTGGGCGAGCGTGGCGGAAATCAAAGAGACGCTCGCTTGGCAGATTTGTTGTTGTATGGTTTTTGTTAGTTAGTTTTGTTTTATATATAATTTATTCTTAACTCCTCCTCCTTTAATTTGCGCTAGTCCTCGAGAGCTTTTTAGAAGAATGGTATGTCGTTAATATTGAGTGAGGATTTCGTTCGACGTCTTTGCAGGTTGTTTATTGGGTTTGGAGGTGCCATTTGTAAGATTATTTTTTGTTGTTTCTTCTTGTAAAAGTACAACATACAGATGATTATAAGGCCAATGCAGATAATAGTTACGGCGCCGACACAATGTGCTGTAATGCGAAGCTTGTCTATCTTTTCGGTGTTGTCGATGTGTAGGGCCTGTAAAGCCTGTATAGATATTATTTTTAGTCGCTTGCTTTCTTCTGTGGTAATTTGGATTATTCTATGTTGTTGAATGTTTTGTTGTCAATTGATATTGACTCGTTCCAAAAGTTGATAGGTACGCACCCACCAGGTTTTTTGATTTATTTTACTGGAAAATCAGGTCCCGTTGAAGTTGTTAAGCCTCACGAGACCGCTGCTGACTTTTTCTAATTGTTTGACATGGTCGGCATTGCTAAACTCACACAGCGATTTTCCCTTTAGGGAGCCTAGGCAAACATGTTATATTTCTAAGGTTTACAATATTATTCTTATCGCATATCTTAATATTATTATAATCTTTGCAAATTTTTTTAATTCCGTACATATTTTCTTTACTTTCAAGGATTTCTTCGAATTCTGTATTGACAATTACGTTATATTTAATGATTGGTTTAATTAAATAGTTCTGGTATTCGGTTTCTTCAAGGTTTGGAATTTTGACGACGTAAAGAAGTGTTGTTTCATTGTGTAATATTTATAAGTCAGAGAATTCTACCATTTCTTCTATTGATAGGGAAGGCATGTTTCCGTCCTTAAATGTTTTGTCTATTTCATGTATCTCTCTTTCTCCGAGTATTTATTAGACTTAATTTAGCTCATTGTATGGCGTATTTGATTAAGATGACTTCTTCTATAATCAATCTAATTTGGTTCTGAAGGCTATCTCACTACTAAACCTATCTTTTTTTTTATAACATTTGTAATGCCGTTAGATATTGTCGTAAGGTTGTTTATTCTTTCTTCTAATTGGATGGTGTTTATAATTACTTGTTAATTGTTATTTGATATTATTTTGTTTACGTGCTCTTCTAGTTGATTAATGTCGTCATGGGCAGGGCTACCTGCTACATATTTCCATGCTGTTTCCATCATATTTATAGCCCTGGTACTTCGTTTGTTAAAAGAGGAAGTTATGGTATGGAAAGTGAAGCATGTTTGGTCTATCTCATGGTGTAGGGTGTGATAACGGCTGCTGAATTTTAAATCTTGTTCTGTATGAAATTTGAGTTTGTCTAGAGTTATTTCTATTTGATTTAAGTCATTGAAATGGGTGATTCTCGTTGTTGACGATCGTATTTTGCACATTGATTGACCAGTGATCCGTTTGTGCCGGTTACAATCCATATTAGTACAAGTCTAGAATTAGATGTTTTTGATATTACTTTTATGTACTTTTCTACCTGCTGTTGTTATAATAGTTGTTTCGTGGTTTTCTTTAACAGTTTCCTTTTTATACCTAGGCGACAATTTGGATCCTAGTTTAGAATTGATTTTGCCGAATCTTTCGTCACCTGTTTGGTATGTTTTTATGTATTCCAAGTTCGTTTTTTGCTTTTCTTTGAGTCGGTCAATGGTATCTAGTCGAGTCTTTTCGTATTGTTCTGGATCAGTCGTGATTGTTTTTCTGAAGAACATTTTTAGTGGCCGTTGATTTGTAACAGAGTGAAATGTGTAATTGTATTCATAACTTGCTCTGTCTAAAAGATCGTCAAAAGTTCTGTGAATTTTATCCTTTTTAATGACACGCATTATCTCTGACAGTGTGGAATGGAATCATTCGATTTGACCATTCATTGTGCTTTTATGAGGGGGGGCGTGGAAATTTCAATTTAGAGTTGATCTGTGAGCATGAATTTTATTAAAGCTTGGGAACGACGAAATAGAAAAGAAGTACTCTCAAAGAGGATCGGATATCTTCTATTGATTTCGATTTTATGACTCTTCCTTGCGCCAATTTGGAAAATTTATCGATGGCTGTTAGGACTAGTTTCCCTTCTGTTGAATTGATGTCTATATGGATTGTTTGTCCTGGATATTCGGGAATCGGAGTTTCTTTTAATTTGGGATTTGGTGGGTGTCGGTCATATTTCTGTTTTTTACAGGTTGTGAATTGTTTCACTAAATCGTATATTTTTTGTTTCATTTTTGGGAAATTAAATGTTTCGGACAGTTGAGTTTTATTCTCTGAGGCATTGCGATGTTATGTGTTATAACACATTATGTGTTATGTGTCTTAAGGATCTCTTCTTCTTGCCTTTCTACGCTTTTTAAGTCTTGTACTATTTTTTATCTTTTGTTATAACTTCTGTAGTGTTGATCCCATTGATAACCGAGGGGTTGAGGTATTTCTTTAGTATTGACGTTAGTTCATTAGAGTCATAGTTTTGTCGATATATGTCATGTCTGTGGAATGTGGGAAATGGTATGCTGAATTTGTAATCTGTAGTTTTTGCTTTCTGGATGAATATTTGGTTTTTAACACATTTATTGGAGCTTCCCCACTTGGTATTAGGTTGTGACTAGAGCTTTCGTCACTGTGTTGGGTACTAACTGAACTAATTGAATTTAACTCGTTTGGATTTGTTATCCGAGATGAGCATCTGCTACTATGTTATCTTTTCCTGGTTTGTAGAACAATTCGTAGCCAAATTCCTCAAGATGGACTTTCCATCTCTTAATTCTAGGGTTTCCTTTCCAACTACTCTGCCATACAAATAGTTTCTTAGTGCCTTAAGGGCCCATACTATGGCTAGCATTTCTTTCCCATTAGCCGCATAGTTTTCTTCTGCTTTCGAAAGCGTTCTGGGTATGAAAGATATGGGTTGATTGCTTTGGGATAGGACGGCACCTATTGCGAAATTAGATGCGTCTGTGGTGAGGTCAAATTCCTTTCTGAAGTCAGGATACTTTAGAATTACTTCGTTTGATATTAATGAACTCTTAATTTTATTAAAAGCCTGCATTGCTTCTTGGTTGAAGTTGACTATTTTAGACATTGAAGTTTTCTTGCTGATGTGTCCATCGACCGCTCTCAGCATAGAGGTCAAAGGCTTGGCGAGCTTTGCATAGTCCTTTATAAATATATTATAATAGCCCGAGAGACCTAAGAAAGTTCATAGTTTGCGAACTGTTTTTGGACAAGGGTAATTGGCTATGGCTAGAACTTTTTCTGGGTTGGTTTCTATACCCTTATCAGAAATAACGAACCCCAAGAACTCCACTCTTGATTTCAAGAATTCACATTTGTTTAATTGACACTTGATGTTGGCTTTTTGTAGGGTGTCAAATATAGTTTCAATATTTCTAAGATGCTATTCTTCATCCTTCCTGAAGATAACTATGTCGTCTATGTTAATGTAGCAAATTTTAACAATGTGTTCATTAAGGAACACATCGTCAAGGGCACGTTGGAAAATAGAAGGGGCGTTCTTCAATCCGAAAGGCAGTCGTGTTAATTCGTATTTTGCGTTGTTAATTGAGAATGCAGTTTTTTCTATGTCGGATTCTTTTAATTTTATTTGATGGAATCCACTTTTAAGATCGAGTACGGAAAAAATCTTGTTATTACCCAATTGGGCAAGCACTTCATTTATCTCGGGAATTGGATATTTGTCAGGAATAGTTATTTTGTTTAATTACCTATAGGCACCTACAACTCTGTACTTTTTTCGTTTGAAGCGTCTGGTTTTTTTGATACGACCCACATAGGTGAGTTATATGGAGACCGGGATGGTCTAATTATACCGTCTTCTAATAGTTCCGACATTTGTTTATTTACTTCGTCTTTAAGAGACATGGGGTATTGATAGAATTTGAAATAAACGGGGGTGTCTGAGCTTGTCCGTATTTCTGCAGTCACGTTCGTAGTGTAGGTTAGTTTTTCTTGTGGTTTGGCGAATAAGTTCAAATATTTTTTGAATAGAGTTTGTAATGCTTCTATTTCCTTTTCTTTAACTGGAATATAAATTTGGTTGTTAAACCAATTAAACCAACCAATTTTTGTCTGTATGGATTATCGCTTTTAGTTCTTTTAAGCTATCATTGCCTAAAATGGCATCGAAAGACTTTAGAGTAGGGAGTATGAAGAATTTAACTAAGGGTCTTTACCATATTAAACGAATGAGCTATCTTGTGGTGCGTGATTTTTATACTGCCGCCAACCAACATGGCTTGGAAAGTGTTATTATAAATTTGGTTTAGTATAATTGCGGTCCGTCCCTCCGTCTAGCTTCAAAGTAAGGCAGTGAGGAACGGCTTACTCTAAAAAATTCAGGTCGGCATAATCGGGTTGTTCGGTTTCAAGGGCTTGGTCATATTCGCCTTGGTCTTGGTATCCTTCAACGAGTTCTTCGAAATCATTAGCGTTTTCGTAGTTATTTATGTTCTGCTGATAGTCTGTCTTTGTTACGTTGCAGTTTGTCCCATATTCGTTAGAGGTCGCTTCCCGGTTTCAAAGTTGGCTCTGATAGATTATAATGCTATGATCTATCTCCATGGGCTCTGGCCGTGGTAGAGGTTTCGGAGCCAAAGGTCGTGGTGGTGCGATCGGTTGCTGTCCTTTATTAAATGCTTGATTTCCTTGTGACACATAAATAGGCTGACGGAAGCCAAAGCCATTTGATTGTCTGGGCATTGAGATATTTTGTTGTGGTTGTCAAAAATGTTGTGGTCGGTATTGTTGGGATATAGGGGGAAGTGAAGGTTGTTGTCTATTTGTGAACTGCATATTTCTGAGAGCTGGTGTAGGTTTTATGTACTGATTTCGGAAGCTTATATTCTGTGTCTTGGTTGCTGCATGATTTGAACGAAAATGTTGATTTTCTAGTTTAAGGCAAAGATGTAATGCTGAGGGCAAGTCGGCCGGTTCTTTCATTTCCAGCAAGCGGGATAAATCGCCCTGCAATCCGCGAACGAAGGCATCCAATGCTTTATCGCGGTAATTTTTGATTATTATTTGTTCCGCTTCTTCCCCAATTTCTATAGAGCCGATTTTATTTAGAATGAGAGAAAGGTGTTTACAAACTGATTTATAGAAATCTTTGACTGATTAGTTTGCGCCTTGTACTAATGAGGTCAGCTGATACTCGAGAGTATTCACATCCCGATGGTCAAGTGTCAAACACTTTGAAATGGCTAACCAGTTCAGTGGCGTTTTATGCGCTTCTAGTGCTCTGTCGGCATCATCTGTTATCTTTTAACGAATGGTCTACAAGATACCGAAATATTTTGGTGTGCCTTGGTAGGCGCTATAAGCTTCTAGGATACGTTCTACGCCTCTTTTCCAGGAGTTAAATTGGGATGGATCACCTGAGAATTCACGGATAGTCTTTACAATGTCCGGTACCGGGGACAAAAGCTGCGTCTGCTATATTGTCGACATATTCAGGTGCATTAAGTTGCCTATTTGACGTTGCGACTTGACTGACGGTGGCTACAAGCAGATCTTGGTTTATTCCCTCCCTAATGTCTACTTTGTTTCTATTCTGTCGAAATTGTTGTTGTCTTTGTCTTTGTCTCTGATATTTTTACAGATATTTCTTTGTTTCAATGTTGCCCAATATGATTTGGTTAAGTTATAGTTGTGTGTGTGTACTTATAATGGGCAACAATTGTTCACTTTTTACTTAGTATATTTATAGAATTTTAATACAATTTTGTTAATGAAATATTTAAGATTTGAGTTCGTTAAAAAAAAAATTGTCGCTTAATTCATATAAAATAATTTCTTAATTTTTTAATTTGGTTCTTCTAAAAAAAAATTTTTTTTCAATATAGTTATCTAATTATTATTGATCTTTGCTTTCAAGAATTTCAATATATTTTAAAGTTTTAAATTTGCTTTTGTTTTCAATTTCTGTTAAACTTTTGTTTTTCTTTGTATTGAGTTTGATATTGCTTACAGTACTATTAGGTGTGTGGGTCAGAATTTCTCTTTTTATGGTTATCTCTCTTGGACCCCTACTTGGGTTCTGCTCTCCATACAATAAAGATGTGCTCTACGAACTCCCACGTAGCGCAAGTCTAGGTTGCGTTTTTTTTTTTTTTTTTTTTTTTTTTTGTCTTGTTTGCGACCTTTAAGGGTCGGAGTTTCCACACGTACAATTTTTTCACACACTTAAGGGAGTTTTTTTCCTTGTCGTGGCGTTTTCAATTTCTAATCGAGTAACGAACGCATTTAGAGGTCGTTTGCTCTGTTTAATGTTTAATTTACTTAGAAATTCGTTTTGTTCTATCGTGAGTAAGTTTTTTAATTTTGGGCCACTTAGAATCAGTTTTGTTCTACCGTGGTCAAAATAACCGATACACGTACGTAGAATTCTATTAATCTTTTGTTACGCGATCGGTCCCTGTTCGGGCGCCACTTAACAAACCGAATGTTTGTTAAGGAAAAAAAATAAAAAATAAGAACACAAAATTTTAGTTTTTAAAGTATTATCATTTTTATTTGCAGTAGCGGAAACACTCAAAAAGAAAAACCGTTGCTCGCAGGCAACTTGTTTGAGTACACAAGTAATTGAGTGATTCTTACATACTTCGTTGTTCATTATATATATTCAACAAAAATAAAATTTATAATCAAAACAAAAAAGAAGTTAATAATGAATGCAATAGTCATTATTAATACTGAAAATGAATGAATAGTCATTATGCATTCGGCAAGCGAAGACGTGTTTCGTGCTGCTCTCCAACTAATTTATAATCAACTAATAAATAAATCACAAAACGAAATTCGTGAGCAACGTCAACGTGAACAAGACGAGCGTGGGCTCTCTTCAATCAGAAACAACGCGTATTTCTACAGTTTCTACAGAAACGCTCAAGTCCTCCCAAGACCAGAGAGCGCACTCTTGCTCTCCGTCGTTGCCAAGCACAGTTCGAAAATCTTGGATATACTCCGTTAACCATTGTAGGCAAGCCTAATCTCTTAAGCCTAG
Source organism: Drosophila simulans (assembly GCF_016746395.2). NCBI lineage: Eukaryota > Metazoa > Arthropoda > Insecta > Diptera > Drosophilidae > Drosophila > Drosophila simulans. Next base: position 448,593 of record NC_052521.2, read on the forward strand.
CTGCAGTAAATGCCAGCACGGTTGCCTCTCTTGCATCGACTACAAAAACAACCGCAACAGTCTCTTCAACTCAAACGATTGTGTGAACGACCTCACCGGCTTTTGCATAGTAAGCAAAACAATTAACAGCTACAATTACCGATTTATGTGAGTCAAAGCAATCCAAGTGGGCGCCCGAATTCGGTCATGCAGACTGCAACGCACAACAGGTAATACCAAAAGACAAACTACTACTACCATCAATAAAAACATGTTTGCACTGCTAGCAGAAAACGCAAGCGAGGAAGCTAATAAAACGACAGATAGTGTATCTCAAAAACCAAAGCCTCCACCAATATACATCCGAAAGATTACTACGATCGCACTGGTTTATAAAATATTTCAACTTATCGGAAATAATAATTTTCACGATATACCTCCAAGAAGAGGAAAAATTCAAGAAACTAAGCTTCAGGTTAAAACCGAAGAGCAGTTTCATGCGGTTTCGAAGTTTTTAAACGTAAACGGCAAGAAATATTATACGTACCAACTCAAAGGCAGTAAACGCAAACGGACGCATGTGGTACTAAAAGGCATTGAGCCTGATGTCACACCCAATAAACCTGCGAATGCACTTCACGAAAGGGGCTTTAACGCAAAATCAGTTATTAATATTCTTAATAAAGAAAAGGAGCCCCAACCGCTCTTCAAGGTCGAGCTAGAGCAAACTAGCCAAACTCTAAAGAGATATGAAGTGCACCCAATTTACAATCTCCAATTCTTATTACACCGTAAAATTACTGTAGAAGAACCACATAAGCGTAATGGCCAAGTACAATGCTCCAACTGCCAAGAATGAGGCCAAACCAAGATATATTGTACTTTCCCTTCCATTTGCGACGCCTGCGGACGCCCTTACCCGGACATAAACTTGATTCAAATTCAAAAAAATGTGGCCATCAAAACATATTCCGATTAAACTCGTCGACCAAGCTTTGCAAGGATTTAAGGATCTGAAGGCGATACTTTCTTCTTTGTATTGGCGTTCCCTGATTTCAGTAAAATTTTCTGTTTAACTACCTATGCTTCGAATTATGCCCTAGGCGAGGTGCTTTCTCAGGTTGATCAGGGGAAGGACCGTCCCATTGCCTTTATTTCGCGATCACTAAGAGCGACGGAGAAATTCAGGTTTTTCAAGGTCTTTGATTTAAAATTTTAAGTTGTTTAAAATACGACCAACGAAGAGATTGGTCGTAGACTTGTCCGACGCCGAACAAGTCTGCTGCGTAATTGAAAGGGAACATCGTATGGCCAATAGGCGTCCTCAAGAGGTATGTGTTCAGGACCATAGGGATCTTAAAGAGGTACATGTTCAGGTCCTCGAAAAGTTATACTTCCCGAGGATGACGAGCACAATACGCGCCCAATTATCCTCTTGCGAATGTTGCAAACTTTATAAATACGGGAGAGATCCAAACAAATCGGAATTACAACCCACACCAGTTCCAACATATCCGTGTGAAATACTTCACATTGATATCTTCACGTTGGAGGAAAAGGTGTACTTAAGCTGTATAGAAAAATTCAACGAATTTGCCAAACTTTTTCCCTTATAATCTAAATCTAAAAGACTGGTAGAGGCTCTTCACTTTTTTATTGTCCCAAAAATGGTAGTGTCAGACAACGAGAGGGTACTTTTGTGCCCAACAGTCCTGAACTACTGACGAACGCTAGATATAGAACACACACCCCAAACCCAACCCCATCACACACCCCAACCTAGAAGAGCGAAGGTAATGGCCAAGTAGAAAGGTTTCACTCTATCTTTATGGATATCACTCTAATAGTTCTCAAAAACGATCAAACAACCTTCAAGAATGCTGAGTTAGTCAAAATTGCAGTAGAGAGATACAACACTTCTGTCCACTCCGTGACTAACAAGAAGCCAGCAGACATCTTCTTCGACAGATCTAGGGTAAACTATCCGGAATTGGATAGTTTTAGAAGACAAACGTTAAAAGACGTCAGAGGGTTGATAGAACGCAGGCAGAACTTAAAAAATCACAATTTGAGTAGGGGAAGGAGAGAAAGTTTAAGTAGCCAACAAGTTAAGTAATGTATGGAGTATGGTACATACTGGCGTTCCCAAAGGTAGAGGAAAAAATGTATCGACCTATGCAGCTACATCCCACGATCCACAAAGGGAAGCAGGTAATGCAGCAACACCGCAAGTTAGCGATAAGCCCCAACGAGAACTACGCAATACTGGGCGGTTGTCTGTCCGGGTCACCAGGAACAGGAGCTGCTACAGCTAGAGGAAGACGGATTCATTCCCCGCCTTCTTAAAGGAGGTCACGCTGCTTGTTTCTGCCAGACAACTAATTGAAGCAGTCGACGACAGAACGATGTTCCTGACCAACTTTAATAAAACTCTGGAAGCTGCCTCTGGGAAACATTGTCTAGTTTGGACTTTTGTTGTCCAATATGTTAACGTGACCGTAACAGTTGGTGGACGAATTTAAACGAGCTATTCAACCAACCACCTGATGGCATTGCCGGCCATATTATAAATATATAATATATATATATATAGTGACGTATTTGGGTGGTCCAAACCGGCCACTTCAATTATTTCAAAGAACTATACCATAATGTATCCCAACTGCGCAGCACCCATTTCTAATAAAGAATTCTTTGGCAGCGGCACTTAGCCGTTCTTGTAGACATCCTAAAGCCTGACATAAGCAGATTTACCTGCTATCTTTGAATCTTCTCTTAATCTAAAGAATCCAAGAGCGAGGCTCTCCCGAAATACAAATATTGTCAAAATACTGAGGCTTCTCAATCCAATTCACATTGGATTTTTAGTCTTAAGCTGAGATCAAAAGAATAAGGAAAGAAGTGAAAACTATTTCTCCGATAATTTTTTATTTCTTAGCGTTGTCCTTAGTTAACTGACGGGACATTAGTTCGACTCAAAAATATCACAACTAATTTTACTATATAGATATATATAAATAAATATATTTTATTATTTTAATATTATTTTTATATTATTATATATAAATATGTAAATATATATATATATAAATAAATATATATATATATATAATATATAAATATATAAATATATATATATAAATATATGTATAAATGAATACATAAATATATATATATATATATAAATATATGTATAAATGAATACATAAATATATATATATATATAAATATATATATATAATATGTATATATATATATATTATATGTATATATATATGTCGCATTACGAAGGTATTTTGACCACAGTATGTGTCTGTCACATTATTACCATAGTTAGACCACTACACTTGCAAGACGCTACTGCGCAATGAGTTTGGTATATAGTGAAATCATTTTATAATTTGACTACGACGCATAATATGACTCGCGCCAAAGTACCGAAACGAGTGAGGCGACGGCGTTGTCGCGCTGTCCCCAAGTGTAGTCCAGCTAGCGTGTGTAAAGGATAGATCGGTGCGTAGAAAATACGATCAGTTGCATACAGACGATCGCGCACGCCGGTTGGAATTCGCTTCACTCGAAAAGTTTATTTGCCAATATGGAAGATCAGGCGCAAGAAAATGCCAACGCTGCGACATCAGAAGTGGGATCTGCTTTGCCTACAAATATCACCGATGCATACCTGGCAGCTTTACAAGTGCAAAACAACAACCTATTGGAGATCATCAAAAATATGCAGACACCAAAGGCATCGGCAACTGATGAAAAGGGAAAACATATAACTCTCCCAAAGTTTTATCCTGAGGGAGCTGGTGCAAATGCCTCAGCTTGGGGTACAACAGTGGATCTCATTTTTGCTGATAAAATGCCCGAAGGTAGCAGCCTGATGATAACTTTAAGTAAGGCGCTAGAGGGAAGTGCATCACAATGGCTGTCCCAAATATGCTTTGCTGGCATCACATGGCCACAAGTTAAAGAACTCTTCGTTCAACGCTTCGTTGGCATCGAAACGCCTGCTGCCACACCGATGAAAATTTTGAACGGGCGACCAAAGTCTGGAGAAAGTTACACCGAATATGGAAGTCGAATCGTCACCTTACTTATGTCCAAATTTAAATCTATTGATCTGGAGGAAATTGCGGTTTCACTTACTCTGGCTCACATGGCACAAATTGATGACAAATTGTCGCGCTGGGTTTTTACAAACAATATTAAAACTCGAAATGACATGCAACAACAACTACAAGCGCACACTTTTAAAAAACGGAACCTTGATGACGACGCATCTACAACAGGTCCGGAGCGTAAAAAGTCTAAGAATCTCTCTCAAGTGAAATGCAATTATTGTGGAAAGACTGGACATAAATATGCAGAATGTCGTGCTCGGCAGAGGTCACACATTCAAGGAAAAAGTCACAACGGAAGTTCAACGCAAGGATCAAAAGACCGGTCAACAGTCAAATGTTTCAAATGCGACGAGCTTGGGCACTTCGCATCCGCCTGTCCAAAAGGACGATCACGAGGAAGCGACCAAGTAACCGAGAAACGTGTTGACATCTGTACTATAGCTCCACCATCAGGAATAGTAAGAAGTTCAACCGGTGAGTCCGTTCCATACTATTTTTGATTCTATATTGAAAGAGGGATTACCGGATGTGTTCATGGAAGGATGAATTAGTGTACTGTGCTTATGAGTGGTATAGGTAACGACTTCGTGACATGCACAATGCAAATTTTAGCTGCCGTAAAGATTTGTAATTTTGATTTTAATTTGAATTTTGAAATACGATTCAATGTAGGCGACCATGTCTTGCTCAAGAGTGAAGAGCGGCATCAAACAAAGCTAAACCCAAAGTTTGGGGGCCATATATAATGGCGGAAAAGCTTGATGTTGACCGAGATGTGTTGAGATTTTTGACAAGCAAGAGAACGTATAGTAGGCCCACGAATAGTTATGGTCGATGCCTGTTGAGGTAGACGCAGACCAATGCGAGAGATCGCCGACTGAGGCACTCGTAGAGACTATAGACTCTGAGTTAATTATTCACAAGGCTACAGCTACACCATATGGGTATCTGCGCAGTGACCTTGTGGCGGGGACTATGAGGGTCCGGAGGGACCATGACGCATTAGGGACAAAAGAGAGAGAATGGTAAGGTAAAGAATGAAAAAAGAAAGAAGTGTGGCAAGAGATACGATTACTGTTTGATCAAAAGAAATGAAGTCATAAAATGTAAATTGCAAAAAAAAAAAGCTTGAGCAAGGCAAGGGATGCCGATATGTTATCTGATAAAAATGTTTCGGATATTGATGAAATAATGAAGTGAAGTTGGGGAATATAAGGAAAGCAACGAGAGGGCGACGTGAATTAGTCTGGTTTGAACGATCGAAGGGACAACACGCAGGAGACTTGCTGTGCTAATCAATATGGAGCGAACCTGTTACATAAAATTAACAGTAAGCCTCATGATGTAGAGTATTACGGTAAGTGTACGTCTCCCGCCGAATCTAAATACCATTCATACGAACTGGAGACGTTAGCAGTGGTAAATGCTATAAAACACTTCCGACATTATTTGCAGGGACGTAAATTTATAGTATATACTGACTGTAATTCTTTAAAGGCCAGCCGCACAAAACTTGATTTAACACCGAGGTTGCATAGATGGTGGGCGTTTTTACAGGCATTTGATTTCGAAATAGAGTATAGAAAAGGCGAGCGAATGGCGCATGTGGATTTTATCTCTCGAAATCCAGTGCTTGAACAACACAAAGGTATGAATAAGATTTCAGAGTTACGAATCAATTTGACCGAGGTATCTGATAACTGGTTGGTTTCAGAACAACAGCGAGATACTGAGATACAAGATATAATTGTAAAGTTAAAGAATAATGAGTTACCAGGAAATCTGGATAAAACATATGAATTGCAAAAGGGAATACTACATAGAAAAATTCAGCGAAATAGTAAGACCAAATGTTTGCCGGTAATACCAAGGGGTTTTCGATGGGCCGTCATAAATCACGTCCATGAATCCATTATGCATCTTGGATGGGAAAAGACGCTGGACAAAGTCTATTGTTATTACTGGTTCGAAAATATGCCTAAGTATGTGCGTAGATTCGTAGAAAATTGCATTACATGTAAAGTTTCTAAGCCACTAGCGGGAAAAGTGCAGGCTGAGCTGCATCCTATTCCTAAAATAGAAATACCGTGGCATACGATACATATTGACATCACAGGCAAATTGAGTGGCAAAAATTATTTGAAGGAATATGTCATCGTCCTTATAGATGCCTTCACCAAGTTTGTTTATTTTCATCACACACTAAATATAGATTCTGATAGCTGCATTAAGGCTGTAAAATCAGCCGTGTCCTTGTTTGGTTTACCCACTCGAATTATAGCAGATCAAGGAAGCAAGAAAATGCCAACGCTGCGATATATATATATATATATATATATTGATGTATGTATAATATATATATTATTATATAGATGATATGCTATCAAAATGTTGTATTTAAAATCTACTGACTTTTTTCATGGCTTCTTGGGGTAAGTGATTGTCCATAATCATGCAGGCTGCAACTTCCAATCGCAGTAGGGGGTCTTCAATTATCTCAGCAGCACAAGCGTGGTAAATGTTAGCTTGGCATTCGATAGGACCGTGCTGGCAGTCAAAAGTAATTTTACCGTTGTGCTCTTTCGTTTTCGCCTTGCCATACGGTGCAAGCTTAACCTCCATAATCGATTTAGCGATCTTAAATGTTGGCAGCAGTTGCTTAGTAAGAAAATACTTTGAGTCTGGACACAACGCCTCATAGTACACAGTTACAACCACTTTCATCAGGGCCCCTCCGTGAAGCTGACTCTAAAAAAAAAAACAAGCAAAAATGAATGCTATAGTCTATTGTATATAATATTCAGTTCTTTTCACTCAATGGGAGTGGCAAGGGAAAATTACAAAACACAGAGTGAGCGTTATTGCAATCCGAAAGCTTAATCATCATTCTAGCCCTTATAGTTTCCGAGATCACAATGCTTATAACGCGTTTTATACAACTGCTAACCCGATTCTTTAACGATATTGTTACCATCAAGTCACCCAAACTGTAACGAGCCTGACCCTTAAAGTAAAGTAAAGATTTGCAAACAATTTGACAATTGCACGACACGAATTTATACCACATAAAAAGACGTGTCTTATCCACAATCCAAGGTTGCAGAAATTAGCTTTACAATCTTTACAGAGTTATATAGATCTCGTCTTCACACTATGAGATCAGCCATTTAAAACCTGCCGATACATGTGCCCTTTGGTTTGATTTCTCCATTTTTTTTTTTCTAAGAAAAAAGCCCGCAGGACCGAAAGCCCGAAATCAGGCCCGAATGCTCAAGTTTAAAGTTGAACTTGTTTGTCACAATCTAACTTATTAAATCGAATTTGTTACAATCAATAGTTTTCAGTGTTTTAGATATTTATCGCATTTTGCCCATTACTTTTGCTACCAAATTGCACATTACATATAAAAAATAACAACAGATATGTGGACGGACGACTACACGCATAGAAACTTCATTTCGCTCACGGCTCACTACGTGGATGAGTCATTTAAGCTGCAAGTGGCTTTGCTAGGAATAAAGGAGTTCACAGATGATAAGAAGACAGGCGAGAACATCATCAATAACGTTAAGAAAATTGTGGAAGACTACAGTTTGGATTCTAATATCGATAAATGTATTTTTGTTACGGACAATGGGGCAAATGTGGTAGCTGCCTTTAAAAGCTACAAAAGATTATCGTGTCCATGCCACAATTTAAACCTGGCTATGGATGACATATTTGAAAAAAATCATCTTCCTCCAATTAAGTCTTTAATAGAATGTTGCAAGAATCTTGTAAAATATTTTAGACATTCGCACTTGAATAACAAACTGTCTAAGAAATACGTACGCGTTGGAACTCCGTGGATGGAATGGAAATCAGTGAATGAAGAAATTAAATTATTTTTATTAGAAAGAGATGAGCTCAATCGAATATCCGGACTAGATTTTTCATTGCTCGACAGCCTACTGCATTTTTTAAAGCCGTTTAAAGATTGTTTTGAGGTACTTAGTGCCGATACGCAACCTACCGTGCACATATTTTGTTTGTGGTCGGAGAAATTATTAAAGATGTGCACAATTCTTTACATAAAAGATTTGCACCATCAACGGCACATTATGTTGGCCTCTTCTTAAAGGAAATGCGTTTCTTATCGCCACAAGTTAAGGAGAATGTTATGGTAACTGTCAAAGCAATGCTTTAAGAAATGCAAAGTGATGAGGAGGTATCATCAAATGAGTTTATAGGATTAAGAACTGCAAGCCCAGATGAAAAGGGGTCAGGACTGTTTGCAGTATTTCAGGATTCAAATTTTCCAAAAAACCAAAGTTACAACTAAATTCTTATGATAATGAAATCAAAAAAAAATATTTAAATGGTTGTACAGCTACTTCAGACCAAAATGTGTTAGAATTTTGGAAATGTAGTGAACTCAAATTATTGAAAAGACTTGCCCGTTACATTTTAGCCATTCCGGCAAGCTCAGCGATGAGCGAATGATTATTTTCTACCTCTGGAATTGTAATAACTGAGCGTCGTATACGTTTAAAAAGATCTAATTTAGAAAAAATTTTATTTTTAAATAAAAACTTGTCATAAATTATGTTTAAAACACTAAAACTGTAATAAATAATAAGTTTATTGGAATCAACTAGCTTTGTGTACAAAATATAAGAAATATAAATATAAGAAAACCGACATACTTTAAATTAAAACAAATTCATTTTTTTTTTTTAAATTTGTTTTTGTTAATTTGTTTGGCTTGGGCCTGGCCGGGCTTTGCAAAAAAAAAAAAAACCTGTAAGCCTCGGTCTTTTTTTTGGGACTAGGTTTCGTGCTCGTGCCGGGCCTCAAAAAGTAGGCCCGTGCCCACCTCTATTTGGGATTAAACGGATTTGGATTTCAACGGTTTATCTGATGATTTGCACCCTTAGGCGTTGAAACACATCTCTAAAGGTTTCCTAGTGTCTCTTTGTATGTATTTGTATGCTGAATCTCAACATTCTAGCTTTTAAAGTTCCTGAGGTCTCGAAGTCCATACAGATGGGCGGGCATAGATAGATCGACTCGGCTATTGATCCTGATCAAGAAAATATAGACTTTATACAGTCGGAAACGCTTCTTCCTGCCTGTTACATACTTTTCAACGAATCTATTATACCCTTCTTCTCTACGAGTATCGGATATAATTAATCTCCACGGACGCCGGCTTCATAAATTGTAAAACCGGAATAAAATAGTTATCTATTTGACATAAACAATAATACTTACAGTTAAAACTGGCACAGGTGAATACCACAATAGCACTATAAACAAACAAACTAATGCAAAGACTACAAATAATCTGATATGAATACGATTACGTATAGAAATCATTTCAAAAAATTAATTTATCTCCTATTCAGTTGTTTTTAAATAAACACTAGAAACTTATATTGCCAGCAATTCCTCGGACTATGGATAAAAGCACTTTTAAATTATACCTTGCTTCCACCCTGCTCCATCTTTAAGCAGAATGGCCAAAGAATAAATTTTAAGATTGTATTCACTTAAATATATTAACCATGTTTTCCGTTTTACGTTATGGTTTTCCTATTACATCCGAGACAGAATGGTCTAATTTAGTTTATACAGACTGCTGTAAATCCTTTAAAAATTATTTCTCTTATTTGCTCATATATACGGGCTGTAATCAAATTCGTAAGAATTTTACGATTTTAATTTAAAATCGAAAAATCGGTTCTCCGGTTTTCGAAATCGTATAATTTTTTTTTTAAATCGAAAAATCGGTTCTCCGGTTTTCGAAATCGTATAATTTTTTGATTTGTAAGACGACCTCTTTTGTCTTGCTGAAATAATATGTACATATATGTAAATATAAATGTATTATATCAAATCAGATATTATTAACTAAGGGAAAAATTTAGTTTTCTCAGTGGTCATACCGCCACTCAGTTATATTATACAAAATTTATTTCTGGCACCATCTCAAATTTGATAAACAACATTTTGCCGCCGGCTACAAAAAATTTTGATTTGCCAAGGGCTCATAAGTTCGTCGACAAACATTATCGCGAAGGCTGCCAAAATAGGCATGTAAAAATACTTATAATATTTAAAGCATATACATTAATAGGTGAAATTAAAAATATAACAAAAATGTGAAAAGAATTTTACTTCAACAACAAAAATTGAAAATATACATTACAATGGCACAACTAATTATTGCGCCACCCCAAATCGTTGCACTGAAGGACAACAACCACGTTATAGCCCGTCGGCAGCTAATAGACATTTAAGGGTGATCCACCTTCATAAACGAGTGGACTACGTGATTTCACTCTACCAAGGTAACGATGTGCGACAACAGAGACTTCTACTTGGAGCTATCGCATAGAACTTTGACTGGCACATGCAAATGCCTTATAGACACAGGATCCACAATAAATATGTTCAATAAAAAAATATTTTGCCTTCCTATTCAAAATACTAGATTTGTTATTTTACAATCAAATGGCCCTTTTACTCTGAACAACTTGATTATTTTACCAAAAATTGTTGAAAAATGCAATCAGTTTAAAAACCAAAAATAGTACAGTTACCATTTTTAATAAAACATACAAATTAATTACTTCAGAGTCGGAAAGAAACCAAAATGTTTATATCCACAGACACCGTAACCAATTGAAAACTCAAATCAGGAATCAATAAATAAACTCGATTAGATCTAAATCAGGAGTAAAATTTAAAGTTGAAAGGTTTATTAAATAAATTTAAATTTTGAATGAAGGAGAAAAATTAACATTTACAAATAGCATTAAACACGTATTAAGCATAACACAAACCAAAACAGTACCCTCTGGTTTATTATCGTAAATGTATCCCAAATTACGCAGAGAAATAGCAAAATATGATGTAATGACATTCGACAAGGCCAAACAAATATTATTACTTGATCATTTTTTTCATTGAAATATTACCATTTATATTGAGAGCGATGTTGAAATTATTCAAAGAGCACACAGAGAAATAATTAATACCACTTACACTAAAGTAATTCGCAGTGTCTTCCTATTAAAGAATGTTAGTTCATACACCGTATTCAAAGAAATCATACTTCAATAACATGAACATATACAACTACTAATTCAGAATATATTAAACGAATGCAACATATGGCAAATAGCCAAAACAGAAAATAGAAACACCAAAATGACTTTAAAAATCACATCTAAACCGGAACATTGCCGAGAAAAATTTGTGGTAGATATTTATTCATCTGAGGGAAAACTTTACATCGCACTGTGGTCCAGAATTCTATTTTTTGTTCAATTTGTTGTTAAATCACAAATAGTTTGCACACAAAATTTGGAGTCTGTGCGACCACGCCCTCTCTTGCCTCCCATATTAACTACTGGTATGACTCTAATAAAAGTGTTTATATTGTTGTTTTAAAAATAATCGCTTCCTCTTCTTCTTCTAGTTCTACATTATAAATTTCCGAATCTGAACTCGAATCAGAATCAGAATGTGAATCCAATATTTTGTCTCATGGATCAGGTTTAAAATTAGACTGTATTTCCAAAAGACTTATTACTGCCTTCGGAAGTGGTTTTTCCTATTTTTTCTCTCTCTTTCTTTTAAACTAATTGTTGATAATAGTGGGTCCGAGGAATCAATCGCTCTGTGGAAAATATCACTCATCCTATTGATCCGACTATTTTTCCTTGCATGTGATATGATGTGTCGGTTCCTTTTGTAAAGTTTATTCCGGGCTTCACTCGCATTTTCAGTTTCCTTTTTAATCTTTCTCCTGCATTTTGGTAAGATAAGTTTCGGCGTCCCATTTGCTGGGGTGTCTGTGAGTTTTCAAAATCACTAACAAGAATTCTTATCTTAGACGCCATCCACTTGGTATGTTTGGAAATAAATCGGTCTAGTTGTCTGTTTCACTCGGTCAGTTTTCTTTTAATAAATAATTCAAAATTTACTATTTTTTGTTCAATCTCTTCTGTCTTTTTCGATTCCTGATTATTGTTGTTGATTGCGGAATAAACGTAATCTGAAACATAACTTATTTGCCTATTGTTACGCCTCCAAATGTCCAGGAGGTCGCTATGTCTGAACTCGAACTTGTCTATATAAAATCAAATTTTAAGAAAACGAGCAAAAATGGGCAAAAGATAATACTTTACCGTGAAAGACAATAGTTAAAGGTACAAACTGACGTTTTTAACTTTTGTCCGAAATTGTCAGAAAATTAGTTATACTTAACGAAACACAGGGGACACGTTAGAATTATCTGTTAAAATACACATAAATTGGATGTTACACAAGACAAAAACAGTACAACTACACATATATTACCTACATACGTTACAAACATCATACCTTGTCATATATTTTCCATATTTTACTATAATTTTTGGATGCGTAATAACGATCGTACTACGTGCAAAAGTAAGCAAATAATTTGGCTGGAATTGCATTCCCTCAATCAGCTGATTAACACTTCACCTTTAAAAGCTCATAAAACGATTTAGTGAAGCTTTCGGTCACTTTTGTTTTTGGTTTTTATTTATAAGATCAATTTTCTATTAGAAAATAATTGCTAAAGGACGATATATTGACATGAAAATTTAGACTTTATGCCAAAAAAAACGAATTCTGGACCATAGTGCATCGGTTGAATTGATATTTATTCTAAATTCGCTACACTTGAGCAAATTAAAACTAAGGATTGGATAGAATGCAGAAACGCATTTATGCGCCTTTTTACATTTTTTTTCTAAACCCATATTGCTAAAGGCAGACGGAGCTTTCTTCAGTTTAGCTTTGAAGCGTTGACTTGAAGAAGAAGGAATCCAATTAAAGCTTATTTCAGCAAAAAAAAGTGGTAGCAGACGGCGAAAGATTACACAAAACAATAAATGAGAAAAATCGCATTATCAATTCATCTGATGAGGAAGAAGTAAAGTTAAGCAAGATAGAAACAATCCTCTACACATACAACCATAAAATTAAACATGACACTACTGGACAGGCACCTGCTCAAATTTTCTTATACGCTGGGCATGAAATATTAGACACTCAAAAAATTAAAGAGAAGAAAATAGATAACATAAATGAAGACCGATAGGAATTTGATATTGACACAGAATCCAGAAAATGTCCTCTACAGAAAGGCAAATTAGAAATTCCATTTAAACCAACCAAAAATGTAGAGCAGACAGGCCATTACGAAATCACTAATAGAAATAGAGTTACTCACTACTACAAAACAAAATTCAAAATACAAAAAAAAAATAATAATAATCTTCCAATTTCACAGGCACCTGGCACCTGATAACATTATAGCTTATATTGATCCCAGCGGTTTATGGACCACAAATTGAAGTCAATAATATTGACACCAATCACGGGTATCTCCTTTTTTTCTGATAAGCCAGTCCATATACCATCCTCCCTCGAACATCATTGATAAATTGTACTGAATCAATTGTACTGAAATAGACATCGTGGTTGACTATTTTGAGCAAAGGCTAAGAACCGATAACCATGCACCCCAGGTCAAATTTTTAAACCCGGAATAAACATAGAAACAAAACGGGGCTTATTAACATTGTGTGCTTAGTTTTGAAATATTTATTGAAAATGATCGATTAGAAATACAGAAGAAACTTGAAATCAACGCCCATAACTCAATAAAATTACATGAGCTCAGCGAAGCTATACTATTGCTAAATGAAGGAATGCAAAAGGTACAGAATAATGAAAATAACAACAGCATCATTAACGCTCTTTTATTCGAACTAATGCAGTTTAAGGAATACGTAGAAGATTTGGAAATAACTATGCAGCTTTCCAGATTCGGACTGTTTAACCCCAAATTATTAAAAAAACATAAAACATTCACTTGGATTAACCAAAGACATTAGAATAACAACGGCCATATGTAGGATTGGTACTATGCAGCCAATTTTTTGGAGACGTCCAAAATTGACCTCTGCTCGCGAAAAACTGAGAGCCGAAGAAATCTTAAAATAGAATTTGCTTGTTTGTAAGAGTAAAAACAATAGGCGGGAAAGTGTATGTGTGGGCGTAGTTGTGCTAGAAGACGATTTTCGGGCCAAAATCAATTCTGATCCAAGAAACGAATTACATATTTGGAGTTTTGGCCAATTTCGTATCGATATGATTAAATAAAAAATTAATTAAAAATTCATGCCGTGACTAATTTATTTTAAAGTTTTTTAATATGCGTGTGTTAAAATCGCCGCTCAAATTAGCTACCGTTTATATTATATCTATCTTAATAATTAATTATATTTAATATATGTATGTAAAAATCAGTACCCAGGGAGCACAACGGGGAGGCCATTACAATTGTAATGGGGTCCTATATTTATATGGCCTTCGAGTTTATTGTTCACTACTTATCGCAATTACTATTTGTGCTTATATTTTCGTACTTTACTATTACAACAAAATGACGAAATACAAAGAAACTGTATATATAGCTACTGTAATTTAAAAAATAATTTTTTCAAAAAGAAGTCATTACATTGAAAAAAAAATTTCAAAAAATAATACTTAAAAAATAAGACACAAGCACTCAACAATCATTATCTTATTAATTTTTCACACGCCGCAAGCTGAATACTCTAATGATATTATGTAAATAGATGCGGGTATTACTATTTCTAAGCTATATTTCAATAATAATAACTTTAAGGCAATGCCAAACAAGAATTTTTCGCATGGTGCCATATAGATTTAAAGTCTAAGAACTTCTACGGTGAAGGGCATATTTTGTCAAATTTACAATGCATGAGCATACGTGTGCACACATACAGTTGTCGGCTGTCACTGTGTGCGAAGAACAGATATGTTCGCTGTAGAGTTCTCCGCTCTCTCTCTCTTGAGCAAAAATTCAAGGGGACCCTGGAGCCACCTCTAGAGCCACACCGAAAAAGTTGTGTGCAATATAATCATATGGCGTTACGCATCATTTTATTCTAGTGTCCCATTATTCTTTTTGCTAATAAACACAATTCAAATAATCCCTTAGCCAGACTCTACTATGAGGTAGATTACAAAGTAACACAATCATATTTTGAAAAAGGAAATAAGGTTTATAATCCCGAAAATAAGGAAAATAAACAATGAATGTGTCACCAATAATATTAAACACTTCTAACCAATTTGTAATTTTAAGCCAGTGCCCACGTAAGAAATTATAAAATACATAGAACCAAACACAACTGTAACCTGAAACTATTAATAATATAAAATTAGAAGGAAACTGCTTTGTGTGGTGACCGTTTGAGAGAGTATTGGTACGCTTTTTGGTTATTTCATAAGAATAAGTTGCTGTGTTTTTTTTATTATTATTCGACTTACGGTAGGAAAATTAAAATCTTCTAAAGATACCACCTGCCGTCCGTAGGCATGCACGATTCAAAAGCCGTATTGGAATTACGCCTACGTACTAAAACAAAAACCTCCGCGTGCTCTTCAGTCCTTACTAGCTCACCGGGACTGCCAATCAAGGTATGACTTCGGTGAGCAGGATGTGAGGCCAGGTCGCACTCCCTCCCTTCAGTGTAGTCCATGGGGGCTCCTCCTTCCACCCTTTAGTCGCTTTTTACGACGAACCGGGAACGCTGAGGTAGAATTCTAGAAAAGGGTAGAGCCCCTGCTAGTGGCATTGCTCCAGATTGGTGCAGCGTATAGCAGCGAAGCCTTTGCTACTGACACCAGCAGTTTCCTGGCCGGGTGTCTTGGGCCTCCGACGTTGGGCATAAGCCTAGCCAATGAAGAGGCTGTGACTGCTGCCTTCTTGCTGGCGTAGCTCGCGGGGTCCTTGAACGATAGTCTGCGATCTATCATTACCCTCAGGTACTTTAGGGACTCTTGAGAGGTCACCTGTGTGCCATTGACGGAGACCAGCATGTTCTCCACCTTTTTCCTGCTGCTTAGTAGGACTGCTTCGGTCTTGTGAGCCGCTATTGCTAGCCCGTCTTTCTCGAGCCACAGGATGGCAGCACCGATCATAGAGTTGCATTTGTCTTCCAACCCTGCGATTGTTTTTGAGACAGCTATGATTGCCGCATCGTCAGCAAAACAGTGCAGCTCTCTTCCTACGGGCCTGTTGATGCCCAAGATCCCATCGTACATAATGTTCCATAGGATTGGTCCAAGTACCGATCCTTGGGGAACACCTGCCGAAACTCGGTATTTTTTTGGGCCATCTTCCATATCGTACCATAGGACCCGGTCCCTAAAGTAGCTGCCAACGACTATCCTTAGGTACTCCGGGATCCCCATGCGGTTCATGGCTGCGAGGATTACGGGCCATCTGGTGGTGTTGAAAGCGTTCCTTACGTCCAGAGTCACAATTGCGCAGTATTCCTTCCTGCCCCCTAACCATCTATCACCAGAAAGAGCGGTCTTGGCGATGTTACTAACGGCCGAAAGAGCGTCCAGTGTGCTCTTTCCTTTCCGGAAGACATATTGATGGCTTCCCAGGCCGTTGATGCTCTCGGTGATTGCCTCTATTCTTGTATACAGGATACGTTCGAACAGTTTTCGTACTATATCCAGTAGGCATAGAGGGCGGTAGCTGGTTGCAGCAGGTGCTGGTCCCTTGCTTTTCGGCAACTGGACTAGCTTCTGGCTTTTCCACCTTGTTGGGAAGAGCTGGCCACCTCTGCTGGCCTCCAGTGTGGTCTGCTTTGGAAATAGCTCCCCTACTATGTTAGCCAGGACCCCCGGGTCGGATGGGGTTGCCGCTCTCCTCCTTAGCTTGTTGGTAACAAGCTTGAAGGCGAGGCCCCCGGTATCGCTGTCTACGCCATCCTGCAGCTCCTTAAACGACCGCGCTTTGGCAGCCGCGATGCCGAGCTTGAGCTCTAGGCGTTTCCTTCTGAAAGGCTCCAAGAGTTCCGCGTGGTGGGTACTGCCTCTGGCTCGTTGCCCCGTTCTCCTAGCCCTGAGGCAATCAGACCGTAGTTGGCTTAGGGAGGCACACCACCAGTAAACGGGTGGTTTGCGCTGTGCCTTATTTTTCCTTGGCTAATAAGATTCTACCCAAAATATTCATGAGGCCTGCCGCCATACTCTCTGCGTCCCCATTTGGGATTTCCAGGGAATTGATCTGATAGGCCAGCATGGCCTCATCGATCTTCCTGGTGTCCCATGCTTTCCCGGCTGTTCTACTCTGCCGTCTCCTGGGCATGCCCTCCGGGGAAAGACTGAAGGAGATCAGGGCGTGGTCGCTCAGCCTCATGACTTCATGGACCATCCAGTTGTTGTTGTCCACTAGCCCTCTGCTGACAAAGGTAACGTCAATAAAGGACATACCCCTATCGTTGTTAAACGTCGGCGGCTTCCGTCCGTCGTTAGCAGTATAAGCTCCAGCATTCCCATGGCGTCAATCACAGCTCGGCCTCTGGCGTTGGATGTCCTGCTGCCACATTCCACTGCCCAGGCATTAAAGTCGCCGGCAATGACCTTTGAACTTCGCCCTCTCGCATGGTCCACGAGCGCCTCCAGAAACTCCTCGAACTGATCGGTGGTGTCGTTCGGCGGAGCGTAGCAGCTGTACATGTGCACGTGGTTTAGCTTCGCATAAGCGATACCCCGCATAGGTAAAGCAGCCAGTTCCTGGACGTGGAGAGGGCTGCAGCATTTGATAGCTGCTTTACCTGTCTCGTCAAGGATCATGGATGATTGTCCACTACCTGAGACGTAGGGTTCGCTTAGGAGCATGATGTCTACATTGCGCTCAGCCGCAGTCTGGGCCAGGAGGCTCTGAGCTGCTGCGCAATGATTGACATTGAGATCAGATCAGATCAGGCATTTTGGTGCTGCAACGCACCCCTTTGCCTTGTGCCCACGCTCACCGCATCTAAGACAGCAGTCTGCCCTGTCAGTGTCCTTGCAGGTTGCTGATCGATCACCATAGCCCAGACACCTGTAGCATCTCGTGGGTCGGACGTCCTGGGTGAAACGACATCTTGACTATCCAACGATTAAGGTGCCCTGTTTAAGGACTGGTATCGCAACGTTCGCGTTCAGCGGCACTGAAGATATCTGCGTACCATCCCGCATTCTGCGAAGGAGTTACCACTTTCAGTGTTCCCCTGCAGACTTCCCGTACTACGCCTATGCCATCAACCGGGACTCTGAGCACCACCAACACACACAACTTACAGAAGTATGCGAGACAGGGACAGAGAGTTACCACTTTCAGTGTTCCCCTGCAGACTTCCCGTACTACGCCTATGCCATCAACCGGGACTCTGAGCAGCACCAACACACACAACTTACAGAAGTATGCGAGACAGGGACAGAGCGATCTACTTGCGGAACTATGTAGCAAAACACACACATATATATATAAGAGCTGCCTGTGAGCAGCACAATTATCACTATTAAAAAACATTCGTTTTGTTCACTTCAACCAACGAAGACGTGTTTAATTAGAACAGTTTATACATTCCATAACCAATACTACTATGAAACATAGTTACCCTAACCCACGACTGGTAACTGGCGCAGCCGGACTCGTCATTGGACTAGAAGAAGAGCCGAGGACGAAGACCCCACGCAATGCAGATTGGAATAATATTATTAGCAAAATGTATACAAGTTAAGTGCATCGCATAAGAACCAACTAGGTTCCCGAGTGAAACAGGCGCCTATGCCCACTCGCAACGATCAACAAAGGGCCACCTAGGCTCACGGATGAAACAGGCGCCTATGCCCATCCGCAACGAAATGTTCAATCAGCAAGTGTATTCGTTAGCCGTGTTCTATTTGTTCACACGCTATCCTCTATATGGCAGTGTGAGGTGCCGAATTCGTATCGGTCGAATAGTTCGCTTACATTACAGTAGCTGATGTGAACATACATACAAAACGTACAAAAAAATACTTATATACAAACACACATATAATACATACATACACATACATATAAGCATGTATATCAATTCGGCAGTTCTGCGCGACGACTCCGGCGCCTACCTAGCGTCGACGACGTCGCCTGGCTGGCGTTGCGAGTCGCCACCGCCGACTCACGACTAACAGCTAAATACAGCTAAGCCGAGAAACGGTAAATGTCGTCCGATCACGGGTATTACCTAACTACTACCACAGGGTTTGCAACGGAAAAAATTAAAAAAAAATATATATTAAAAATTTTCGTCGCGACATCTATGGCGCCTAAGCCAGCGTCGTCGACGTCGCTGCCACAGACCACAGCTATGGTAAGGCAATATTAAAATTCTTTAGATCATTCAAGAGTTGTCCTCCAGTGAAGCAAGATCGTTGTGAAAATTTCAATTTTGTAGGTAAAAACGCAAATCATATATAAAAATATATAGTAACATTAATTGTGACACAAATATCTATACGCAAAAGACGTGAAAGTGGCATTTGTAAATGCATTTAAGTGTTTACGCTAACAGTGAAACAAAGTGCACAAAGAAACTAAATCGTAAAATCGATACAAAATTCTTCGCCATTTATCACAACCAAACAACAAACCATATTACAATAAGTTAAAATCAAAATATACCATATTCGTGAAAAGGTAATAGCAATAAGTGTACAAATATTCAGACAAAAATTAATAATTTTTATTTTTTATTTTAATAAAGATATACGTTTACTTGTCACACACAAAAATATATATATATTATAAAAATAAGCACACGCATAAATCTATATATATATATATATATAATCCCATATATATAAATCCCTAAATATACTCATATATATATATCCACATGTATAGACATACATACATATAAATTTAACGCACATATATAGATACAAATATTATATTAAGCATAGTACACTAAACACATACACATTTATTTGAAAAACGCATATACATACACACATATATAAACACATATATTCATACATATACATACATATATATATATATATATATATATATAAATAAATATATATTCACACGTACACATAGTTTAAAAAAAAAAAAAAAAAAAAAAAAAAAAAAAACATATACATACACACACATATCCACACACATACACATATATAATATTTCACTACATCCGCATTACGATATCTACTTTTATCAATCTCATATAGTAATACATGTCAGCTAAACAAGGAAGAACCATACCTTTAACGAGAAACCTAGTTAGGGCAGCAGAAAGAGAAAGAGCAATTAGAAACTTGCAACTTACAGAACAAGAGGAAGAAGAAAACAATTTATCCCTAATAAACCAAACCACTATGAACCAATAGAGATGTGATGGACGAACTACAAATACCCGACGCAATAAAACTATTACCCACTTATGACGGAGACAAAGAATTACTAAACAAATTCATTACAAGTGTAGAACGAGTATTGAAGCTGATCACGAATATAGAGAAGACAGCATATGGGGAATTACTATTAGGAGTAATTAGAGACAAAGTTATTGGACATGCAGACAAAATATTAATTCGAGAGAGATTGCCGTTAAACTGGGATGACATTAAACAAGCCTTAACGGATAATTTTGATGAATCGAGAAGCGAGGAAAATTTAATGGATGATCTCCGCGAGATTCCTTATAAAAAACCAGCTATTAAGAATCTATATCAGGAGATTGCAGGAATAAGAGTCGCAATGTTAGAAGTTTTAGAGAGAGATGAAACTAATATTGAAATAAGAAAAATAAAAGAAAGTTCGTATGAAAAAACTTACATACAAAAATTCATCGCAGGCTTAAAGAATCCTTTGAGATGGACAGTAAAGGCACAAAACCCTAAGACTCTCAGACAGGCTAACGAAATAGCAAAGGAGTTGAGAGATGACTACATAAGAGACAGAAATAGAGATGAGTACCACAACCCTGGAGGACGGGGACGTGGATGAGGACAATATAATAATAGTAATAGATATAATTCAGAACAACAACAATACAATAACACAACTAATAACGATGAACAACGAAACAATAATTACAAGAGAGGACGGGACAGGTCAAATGACGATAGTAATAGTAACAGAGGACAACACCAAAAGAGAGGAAGGTTTTCAGGTTCTTCGGACAGAGGACGGAATTATCAAGGATCAACTAGATCTGGAAATGGTACTAATTTTGACAGGAGCCAACAATCTGGCAGTAGTGGACACAACAATATGTTTCACACAGAAGCTAGCAACACTAATCAAACTGAAAATTTTTCAGTAAATGCCTCGGAACCACAGACTATACCGAACAATCAAGATTCGGAAAGGAACTCTCTTATGTCCAGATAAATTCACCATTTGGTAGACAGGTGAGATTCTTGATTGATACGGGATCCACTATATCTATAATTAGCCCCGAATTCGTTCAGAAAGGTACTCAACAATCACTTAGAAACCCAGTACAAATTCGAACAGTACTGAATACACACGATATTCAGAAAAAAATTACGTATAAGATTTTTAATGAATTTAAACAAGAGGGAGACTTTACATTTCTTATATTTAAATTTCATCCATTTTTTGACGGAATATTAGGAATGGATTTCCTAACGAAAGTAGGAGCTAAAATCGATATTGAGGAAGAAAAGTTAGAAACGATAAACGCAACGATTAAGTTATTTAAAAAGGAGAAGAAATCACAAACGTCGACGTTAATACAGGGTCAAACAAAAACCTTGATAGAAATACCAGTGATAAATAAAGAAGGAGATATATACATAAACGAAATATATATACAAGACGGATTGTCCATTACGGAAGGAATTTATAGAGCAGAAAACTACAAGGCAAAAGTCGAAATAATTAACGCATCCGAACAAGATTTGACAATCACAATTAATAAACCAATAGTTGCACATCGGTATGACAGTGAAAACTTCTGTGAGTTTTTATTTATAAATGAGATAACTGAAAAGGAAGTAAATACAGAAAAAGCAACCAAGTTAAAATTAAGAATAGAACACCTAAATAAAGAAGAAAAATTCGCGGTGATAAAACTATGCAAACAATATAGGAATTTATTTTACCAAAAAGGGGACAAATTAACAGTAACAAAGGGCGCCAACCATACAATAAAACTAACGGACGAAAACCCAATTTATGTAAGACCCTTTAGATATTCGCTGAAAGAAAATCAAGAAATCAAAAGACAGATTACAGACCTATTAGACCAGGATATTATAAAAAATAGTTATTCACCATGGAGTGCACCTGTATGGCTAGTGCCTAAAAAGGAAGACGCTTCCGGAGAAAGAAAATGTATATTAGTTGTAGACTTCAGAAAAATCAATGAGAAAACTATTAAGGATAAGTATCCCTTACCACTTATCAGTGAGGTATTAGATTCTTTAGGCAAAGCTAAATACTTTTCTTCATTAGACTTAAAGAGCGGGTATCACCAGATAAAAATGAACCCGGAAGATATTCCAAAAACAGCGTTCACAGCGGTAGGGGGGCACTATGAGTTTATAAGAATGCCTTTCGGACTAACCAATGCCCCAGCCACCTTCCAAAGATTCATGAACAAGTTATTAGGCGAAATCATAGGAAAAAGTTGCTTAGTATAAATGGACGATATCATCGTTTATTCAGCATCGTTGCAGCAACATATGCAGGATTTAAAAGTTGTGTTCAATAAATTAAAATCAGCTAATCTTAAAATACAACAAGATAAATCAGAGTTTTTAAAGAAAGAGTTAGAATTCTTGGGACACATAGTGACACCCGAGGGTACAAAACCTAATCCAAAAAAAAAATAGAGGCAATACAAAATTTTGTCTTACCGACAACTAGGAGACAAATAAAATCATTTATAGGGCTGTTGAGTTATTATAGGAAATTTATAAAAGACTTAGCAAAAATAATAAAACCTTTGACTGTACAACTAAAAAAGAAAAACGGTGGAGATAACCCAAGAATTTAGAGAAGCTTTTCAGTACGCAAAAACATTACTATGCAACGACCCGATTTTACAATATCCAGATTATGACAAACCGTTCTTACTAACGACAGACGCTAGTAACTACGCACTAGGAGCAGTGTTGTCACAAGGAAAAGTAGGAAATGACAAACCAGTAGCATATGCAAGTCGGACGCTAAATAGGGCTGAAGTTAATTATTCCGCTTCAGAAAAAGAAATGCTAGCCATAGTCTGGGCGGTTAAACAATTTCGACAATACTTATACGGGACAAAGTTTACGATTTATACAGATCACCAGCCCTTAATTTATTTAAATAATATAAAAAATAACGCTAAACTAATAAGGTGGAGACTACAGTTAACGGAGTACGAATATGATATCGTTTATAAGAAAGGCAAATTTAATACTAACGCAGATGCATTAAGTAGAATGCAAGTCGAAACATTTGTAAATGAAAGTGAGTCAGTAGAAGCAGTCAACGGGGATGACCCTGGGGATTCAGGAGAAATCGCGAAAATAACGGCAAAACCAATAAACGATTTTAAGATGCAATTTATTTTGAAAATAGGAGAAATTGTAGACAAGATAACTGAAACACCTTTTAAAAACAAAATAAGGATAACATTCGTACAGCCACAATATACGGACGACAATATATTAAAAATACTTAAGGACACCTTAAAATCAGGAAGGCTTTGTGCGATTATGACAAGCAACGATATATTCAACAGAATATTTATGATATATAAGGATTACTTTAAAAAAAAGGGTTGTAAAATTATTCGTGCGACACTGTTCCTCAAAGAGGTGTTAAGCCCTGAAGAACAAAATTCCATATTAATAAAAGATCACGAAAATAGTAATCACAGGGGAATAGATGAGACCATATTGCATGTAAGAAGATTGTAATATTTCCCAAGAGTAAAAGAAGTTGTAACAAAAATAATTAATAATTGTGACATTTGTCAGACTATGAAATACGACAGAAACCCTCAGAAGCTTAAATTTCAATTTCAAGCACATAGATTTGTATTTTATTAACAGCGCAATTATGTTAACAATCATAGACAAGTTTTCTAAGTTTGCAGCAGCATACACAATCCAGAATAGAAATACCATTACTATTATTACGGAATTGGAAAAATTCGTTTTAAATTATGGGTTACCTCAACTAATTATTTGTGATCAGGGGGCAGAATTTAACTCTAAACTATTCAAAGATTTTTGTAAACAATATAACATGCAACTTCATTTTACTTCATTCCAGCAGTCTAGTAGTAATTCCACAGTAGAAAGACTACATTCCACTCTGACGGAAACGTACAGAATAATTTATAAAGTAAAAAAGACCATAAAATAAACTGTGACCACGAAGAAATACTAACCGAAACGTTAATAACCTACAACAATGCAATACATTCGGCAACAAAATTGACACCATTCGAATTATTTACAGGAAAGACCCATGTATTCAACAGAACAGTAGAGTATTCAGATGAACACGATTATTTACAGAAACTTAACGAATTTAAGACAAAATTATACACCCAAGTTCAAACAGAAATGACAGCAAAGGCCATAGAGAGAAATCAGAAACAGAATGAAACAAGGACAGACCCACTACCACTAAAAGCAGAAGATATAGTATTTAGAAAAGAAAATAGAAGAAATAAGATAACGCCAAGATTTTCTAAGCATATAGTTAGAACAGACCACGGAATAACTTTTGAAACGAAAAAAGGACAAAAAGTTCATAAAGAAAAAATAAAAAGAAAATTTAAAGATAGACAAACAGTTTAGAACAAAAATAAAATAAATAAAATAAAGATATAAAATACAAACAAAATAATAATAAATAAAAAAAAAAAAAAAAAAACTCATCACCCTGTTGCAAGAAGCAAATAGAACACACAACACGATAAGCATTATTAATGTAAATAATAATAATATTTATTACAAAAAACACACAAGAACATATATACATATAAGCACTACAATATTAATGTAAATTATAAGTACACTAGCTACACCGCAAGTCGTTCCGTCAAGCATTCCATCTCGCTGGCCGTCACGACATTCTAGGGGGGGAGGAGTTACCACTTTCAGTGTTCCCCTGCAGACTTCCCGTACTACGCCTATGCCATCAACCGGGACTCTGAGCAGCACCAACACACACAACTTACAGAAGTATGCGAGACAGGGACAGAGAGTTACCACTTTCAGTGTTCCCCTGCAGACTTCCCGTACTACGCCTATGCCATCAACCGGGACTCTGAGCAGCACCAACACACACAACTTACAGAAGTATGCGAGACAGGGACAGAGCGATCTACTTGCGGAACTATGTAGCAAAACACACACATATATATATAAGAGCTGCCTGTGAGCAGCACAATTATCACTATTAAAAAACATTCGTTTTGTTCACTTCAACCAACGAAGACGTGTTTAATTAGAACAGTTTAAACATTCCATAACCAATACTACTATGAAACATAGTTACCCTAACCCACGACTGGTAACTAAGGCACCTGATATCTTCAGGATTTATCTGCAGACCCTGGAATTCGGCGACCATGCAGCTGTGGAGCTCATCTGCTGTCGTAGCCTCGTCCAATCCGCTGCAAGATAGAGCTATTCTTTGCGCTCCCGTGCGCACAGAGGCCAGAGTCATTGAGCGCCGCTTCCAGGTCGCTCTTAAACTTGGGAACGCTTTCCGAAGCTTTCCCCTCTACCTCAAGAAACAGCTCACCTTTCTGCGTTCTCTGGATTTTTCGTACGTGACTGCCCAGTTCGCTAAGGCTCCACTCTGCACCCGTGCTAGCATTCTTGGCGACAGATGCGTAGCTGCCTGGCTTGGACTCGTTAGGTCTTTTCTTCACCGTTACCACCCAACGTAGGGTTGCTCGGCTTGGGCGCCTGGACTTTTGGCACTTGCACCTTGGGTACCTGCGCCTTTTGAGGAGCCTTTTTGGAAGGCTTTTGTACCTCCGTCTGGGTACCACTGCTCTTCAAGCGGTGCTCGCTAGAAGTACCTTCGTACAGCTCTATAGCCCTGTTGTTAAGGGCTGAGAGTTCGGAAGCTATGCCCTTTGTCTCTCGTGTCACGTGCCGTTGGGTCTCGAATGCGGATAGCAGGATGTTGATCTTGCCATTCATCCTGGTGAGAATGCCCCTCAGGTCCTCGTTCTGGAGAGCCGTGGTCAGGTCCAAAGATCGATGAGGGGCACCAGCCTTAGAAAGGGGTTCCCACGTAGGCCACGGATTCCCCCCTGGCTTTTACGGATGGAGGTTTATTCCGCCTCGACTCGGACACCAGAGCCTCTGCTTAGGCACCAACATGGTGAGATGATGATATTTGGTCTGTCCGCGACCTTTGTGCATTTTCTCCTTCTTAACGACTTGTGCGCTCCCAGTAACCAGTAACAAAATTAAATTAAATTAAATTTCAACGGTTTAATTTTAAATTTAATTTTGATTTTCGGGCCCTACTGTCGCAACACAACACTGATCACACGGTTGATCTGGCAACGCTCACCCGTTGCGCCAAGTTGGCAGCGCTATCAGCTGTTTTATCCGCTGCAACAATCGCAAACTAATAAATTACCTATTTACCTGAAACAGGCGCAGAATTAACTCGCGTGATTGCAGCGCGAAACTATGGCGCGACTCCACCGTGTGGTTTTGCCAGTTTGCCGCACACACCGGCCGACACAACTTCTATAATTTCGAGTATTTCGCGCAGCGTTAATTTAAGACGTCCGTCTACACGGCGATGTAGACTTGGTCTCTCATTACCAAGGGTGGGTAGGTTTGTTTGTTTAGGGTAAGTGTTACCTGTTTGTACTTTCCTTCGTTTGCTCGTATGAGCCAATTTGCAAGCCATTTTTCTACACAAGTTAGATGGCGTGCTGGTTGCATCGTAGCTTTTACTGGGCATCTGGATCGACTTAGTATTGCAGTGCCATCAGCGAATGTGGATATCGTTAGCTGGTAGTTTGTTGGGATGTCCGCCGTGTATAGGGTGTATATAATTGGTCCCAGAACACTACCTTGAGGCACTCCGGCATCTATAGTACAATCGCTTGAAGTGCTTGAACTGCATCTAACCGCGAAGACTCTATTATATAGGTAAGACTTTAAAAGCTTATGTATGTTTTGAGGAAGCAGTTTGATTATTTTAAGCATAAGTCCATCCAGAAAACTCTATCGAATGCTTAAGCAACGTTTAAGATTGAGCTGTGCAATATTCACGGTGTTCAAAGGCAGTGCGAATTTCTGTTGTGATGCGGTTAACCTGTTCAATGGCTCCATATTTTGCCCGAAAACCAAATTGGTGCGATGGGAGTGCGTTCTGTGTTTTGAGGTGGGGGCTGATGCATATCAGCAACCCTTTTTGAAATAACTTGGATAGACAAGTAAGTAAGCTTATTGGCCTGTATGATTATGGCTGTGTCTTTCCCAGGCTTAGGGATCAAAATTATAACTGATTTCTTCCACTTTTGAGGGAAGTATCCAATTTTAGTAATTGAGTTGAAGAGCAAGCAGATTCGTAGAACTGCACACACTGGGAGTTCGGGGTTATTAAGTCGTATCGGGTTTGTCGTGTGAGATAGTTCCCGCTTAAACCGGACGTGATTTTTAACGTTGCGTGAAATTTAGCTATTTCTAACGACGTCGCCGTCAGAAATAGCCGGAGAGTGTGCAAAGTTGCTTCCCGCGTTTGCTGTACGATCACAGGTAGAAAAAGACGTGAATTCCACTTCCACTTCCTTTTTCTTTTTTCGGTCAATTGTATAAATAAAAACAATTGTTGCAGGAGGCCCGGCTAACTAAACAGCTGATAGTGCTGCCAACCGATCGCACAAACCGAGTGGCGTTGCCACACCAACTGTGATGCCAGACTATGTTCGTTTCGCCCAAATCGTAAAAAATTCAAAATTCAAAATAAATCTCGTGCGAAAAGACGCTCACTACAAAAAAAAAAGGCCTAGTAATGCTCCCGGCAACAAATATCGTACAACTTTTCTTCTTTTTTATTATTAATTTATTCCAAACAAAAAAAAAAAAAAAAACGTTTATATTAATAATATCAAATAATATAAACTTTCGGGAACAGCGCCAGTTTGAGCAAGACAAACGTCGTCTCTCTTTGCAACGAAACAACGCGTACTTACTCGTACGGTCAATCACCCCCGACCCAATCAAAAACCACGACTTACCAACAACAAGCGAGAGAGCGCGGTCTTGCTCTCCATCAATCTCTTGCCCGAGCAAGCACCAAAAACAAATTCACTGTGTGCTGCACCCTCAGCAAAAAAAGTTCATCGACCATACAGACTGGTATAGATCGATACATACAAATAAAGCGAAAACTAAGCCCGTAAAATTCTTCAATGGGTAATAAATCAAAAATAAATTCTGACATAACAAGACAGAAAACTAAGAAACTAAACTAACTAATGCCCAACAATGAGAACCGATTTGCCATTTTGGCCGATGATTTAGACGATTTGCCAAATTCTGACAAAGCCATTAAGAAGACCCCTAAGCCGCCTCCAATCTACATCAGAGAAAAAAGTTCCAGCGCCCTCGTAAACAAAATAATGGACCTTATTGGGAAAGACAGTTTCCACATATTACCCCTGACCAAGGGCAACATTCATGAAACAAAAGTGCAAGTCAAAACGGTAGTAAACTTTAGAGCGTTTACCACATAGGTCAACGATGCCAAGAAAAACTTTTATACGTACCACCTAAAAAGCAGCAAGGGACTACAAATAGTTATTAAAGGCCTTGAGCCTGAAATAAATCCAGAGGAAATATCAGGAGCCCTAACTGAACAAGGTTTTAAGCCGAATCAGTTATCAACATATTTAACAAAGATAAAAAGCTACAACCTCTTTTCAGGGTCGAACTTGAACCATACTCTTGGGCATTGAAGAAAAATGAGAGTCACCTCATTTAGAAGCTGCAATATCTCTTACACCGTACAATCTCTGTTCAAGAGCAGCATAAGCACAAAGGACCTGTACAGTGTGCAAATAGCCAAGAATATGGTCATACAAAAATTATTGTACCCTTCGCAATGTATGTGTAGTTTGTGGTGAGCTTCATAGCTGTGTTAACTGCCCATCAAACAAAGCTGACCCCGGTATGAAAAACTACAGAGGTTGCCCTGTATATAAGGATCTAAAAAATCGGCTACACCAAAAAGTGGCTATGATGCGTGGCCAAAGCACGCCGAGCACAATTATACCCTCAAAACATACACCTGATGTCCACTTAAACAGTCTGACCAACAGGAACGTAACATTTGCAAGTGCGCTTAAATCAGGTCTTGCATCTACAAATCATACAACTCCATTCCCACTCGCTGAACAAAACAAGGTAAATGCTGATCAGCCAACAGGAGAGCCACAAGGCAATATTGAAACAATGATCTTTAACTTGCGGTATGAAAAAGTGTAGTAACTGCGGAGGTAACCAACCACACAGCAAACTACAGAGGTTGCCCTGTGCTACATCGCCGTGAAGACGGACGTCTTAAAGTAACGCTGCGCGAAAATCCGTAATTATAGAAGTTGTGTCGGCCGGTGTGTGCGGCATACTGACAAAACTACACAGTGGAGTCGCGCCACAGCTTTGCGCTGCAATCGCGCGAGTTAATTGCGCGCCTGTTTCAGGTAAATAGGTAATCTATTTGCTGGCGTTTGTTGCAGCGGAAAAAACAGCTGATAGGGCTGCCAACTAGGCGCAACTGGAAGAGGGCGGCGTTGCCAGATCAACCGTGCGATCAGTGTTGTGTTGCGACAGTAGGGCGCGAAATTCAAAATTAAATTTAAATTAAACCGTTGAAATTTAATTTTGTTACGGGATACTGGGAGAGCACAAGTCGTTAAGAAAGGGGAAGAGGCGCAAAGGTCGCGGACAGACCAAATATCAACCTCTCACCGTGTTGGTGCCTAAGCAGAGGCTCTGGTGACCGAGTCGAGGCGGTACAAACCTCCATCCGTATAAGCCAGGAGGAAATCCGTTGCCTACGTGGGAACCCCTTTCCAAGGCTGGTGCTTCGCCTAGGTAACCTTAGGCCATCCTTTAGTGGATGGACAGCTCAGTGGGGGCAGTCCCCCTGATCGCAACGACCCGTTCAGGAGGAGCTCCCGACTTTCGAGATCCCCCACCAGAGGAGTCAGTAACCCGACCCATGGTGACGGAATCTCAGTCCCGTCGGTGGCGAGGGGTGAGCACGCAGGCTCCCAGCCGCCGTTGACTAGCGACTGCAGCGATGCTGTAGAGGTGGAGAACTTGGCTCCTACAGCATCTACGACCGCGACAAGTCAGAAGACGATGGACCACATTGCCGTGCCATCGCAAAAGACGAGAGGGAAGTCCCCAGCTGGTTCCTCTCATCGGTCTTCGGACCTGACCACGGCTCTCCAGAACGAGGACCTGAGGGGCATTCTCGCCAGGATGAATGGCAAGATAAACATCCTGCTATCCGCTTTCGAGACCCAACGGCACGTGACACGAGAGACAAAGGGCATAGCTTCCGAACTCTCAGCCCTTAACAACAGGGCTATAGAGCTGTACGAAGGTACTTCTAGCGAGCACCGCTTGAAGAGCAGTGGTACCCAGACGGAGGTACAAAAGCCTTCCAAAAAGGCTCCTCAAAAGGCGCAGGTACCCAAGGTGCAAGTGCCAAACGCCCAGGCGCCCAAGCCGAGCAACGGTGATGAAAAGGCGCCCAGACCTAACGAGTCCAAGCCAGGCAGCTACGCATCTGTCGCCAAGAATGCTAGCACGGGTGCAGAGTGGACCAAGGTGAAGCCTACGCGCCTGCGTAAAAAACCTGAGGCACTCATCGTAAAAAAGACAGGAGAGGCTTCGTACGCAGAGATGCTTCGGAAGCTAAGATCGGACCCGAGCCTTAGCGAACTGGGCAGCCATGTACGAAAAATCCGGAGAACGCAGAAAGGTGAGCTGTTGCTTGAGGTAGAGGGGAAAGCTGCGGAAAGCGTCCCCAAGTTTAAGAGCGACCTGGAAGCGGCGCTCAATGACTTGGCCTCTGTGCGCACGGGAGCGCAAAGAATAGCCCTATCTTGCAGCGGCTTGGACGAGGCTACGACAGCAGCTGAGCTCCACAGCTGCATGGTCGCCCAATACCAGGGTCTGCAGATAAACCCTGAAGATATCAGGGGCCTTCGCAGAATGCGGGATGGCACGCAGATAGCCTCAGTGCTGCTGAACGCGAACGTGGCGATACCAGTCCTTAAACAGGGCACCGTAATCGTTGGATGGTCAAGATGTCGCTTCACCCAGGACGTCCGACCCACGAGATGCTACAGGTGTTTGGGATATGGACATCGTTCAGCAACCTGCAAGGACACCGACAGGGCAGACTGCTGTCTTAGATGCGTGGGCACAAAGCAAAGGGGTGCGTTGCAGCTCCAAAATGTCTGATCTGCAGCAGCGAGGTGGACAGAAACCACCCGACGGGTAGCTTTGCGTGCCCGACCTACAGAGCGACCCTGAAAGAAGCCAAGAGCCACCTTAATGCACGCCCACATTAGCGTAGTACAGCTCAATGTCAATCATTGCGCAGCAGCTCAGAGCCTCCTGGCCCAGACTGCGGCTGAGCGCAATGTAGACATCATGCTCCTAAGCGAACCCTACGTCTCAGGTAGTGGACAATCATCCATGATCCTTGACGAGACAGGTAAAGCAGCTATCAAATGCTGCAGCCCTCTCCACGTCCAGGAACTGGCTGCTTTACCTATGCGGGGTATCGCTTATGCGAAGCTAAACCACGTGCACATGTACAGCTGCTACGCTCCGCCGAGCGACACCCCCGATCAGTTCGAGGAGTTTCTGGAGGCGCTCGTGGACCATGCGAGAGGGCGAAGCCCGAAGGTCGTTGCCGGCGACTTTAATGCCTGGGCAGTGGAATGGGGCAGCAGGACATCCAACGCCAGAGGCCGAGCTGTGATTGACGCCATGGGAATGCTGGACCTTATACTGCTGAACGACGGACGGAAGCCGACGTTCAACAACGATAGGGGTACGTCCTTTATTGACGTTACCTTTGTCAGCAGAGGGCTAGTGGACATCAACAACTGGATGGTCCATGACGTCATGACGCTGAGCGACCACGCCCTGATCTCCTTCAGTCTCTCCCCGGAGGGCATGCCCAGGAGACGGCAGAGCAGAACAGCCGGGAAAGCATGGGACACCAGGAAGATCGATGAGGCCATGCTGGCCTATCAGATCAATTCCCTGGAAATCCCAAATGGGGACGCAGAGAGTATGGCGGCAGGCCTCATGAATATTTTGGGTAGAATCTTATTAGCCAAGGAAAAATAAGGCACAGCGCAAACCACCCGTTTACTGGTGGAGTGCCTCCCTAAGCCAATTAAGGTCTGACTGCCTCAGGGCTAGGAGAACGGCGCAACGAGCCAGAGGCAGTACCCACCACGCGGAACTCTTAGAGGTTTTCAGAAGGAAACGCCTAGAGTTCAAGCTCGGCATCGCGGCTGCCAAAGCTCGGTCGTTTAAGGAGCTGCAGGATGGCGTAGACAGCGATTCCTGGGGCCTCGCCTACAAACTTGTTACCAACAAGCTAAGGAGGAGAGCGGCAACCCCATCCGACCCGGGGGTCCTGGCTAACATAGTAGGGGAGCTATTCGCAAAGCAAACCACTCTATGGAGGCCAACAGAGGCAGCCCCTGCCCCAGATTTCCAGTGCGTCACAGAACTTGAAGTCGTCGAGGCAGCCAAGCGCATCAAACCTAACAAAGCCCCTGGACTAGACGGTATTCCTGGAGCTGTTATAAAAGCAGTGGCGCTGGGTAGACCTGAAATATTCAGGGCCACCTTCCAGCAATGCCTTCTGGACGGAATCTTCCCAACAAGGTGGAAAAGCCAGAAGCTAGTCCAGTTGCCGAAAAGCAAGGGACCAGCACATGCTGCAACCAGCTACCGCCCTCTATGCCTACTGGATATAGTACGAAAACTGTTCGAACGTATCCTGTATACAAGAATAGAGGCAATCACCGAGAGCATCAACGGCCTGGGAAGCCATCAATATGTCTTCCGGAAAGGAAAGAGCACACTGGACGCTGTTTCGGCCGTTAGTAACATCGCCAAGACCGCTCTATCTGGTGATAGATGGTTAGGGGGCAGGAAGGAATACTGCGCAATTGTGACTCTGGACGTAAGGAACGCTTTCAACACCGCCAGATGGCCCGTAATCCTCGCAGCCATGAACCGCATGGGGATCCCGGAGTACCTAAGGATAGTCGTTGGCAGCTACTTTAGGGACCGGGTCCTATGGTACGATACTGAAGATGGCCCAAAAAGATACCGAGTTTCGGCAGGTGTTCCCCAAGGATCGGTACTTGGACCAATCCTATGGAACATTATGTACGATGGGATCTTGGGCATCAACAGGCCCGTAGGAGTAGAGCTGCACTGCAAATCCTACAACTCCATTCCCACTCGATGAACAAAACAAGGTAAATGCTGATCAGCCAACAGGAGAGCCACAAGGCAATATTGAAACAATGATCTTTAACTTGCAACAAAGCATGACCGAATTCATGACATTTATGAGAACAACCATGGAAAATTTTATGCGTAATCAGGATCTATTAATACAGTTTCTGGTATCGCAGCAGTCAAAATAATCAATGGCTTCCTTACGTATAACTCTATGGAATGCCAACAGCGTTTCGCGACACAAGCTTGAAATGGCTCATTTTCTCCAAGACAAACATATCGATGTAATGCTCCTTTCTGAAAAACATTTTACACACAAGTACAAGTTTCAAATAAATGGTTATATATTCTACGGCACCAACCACCCTGATGGTAAAGCATATGGAGGCACTATAGTCCTGATTAGAAAACGCATAAAACATACTTTCCGCAACGACTTTGCGACAAACTACTTACAGGCAACATCTTTAAATATACAGCTGGGTAACGGACAAATAACACCTGCTGCTGTATACTGCCCAACTCGCTTTATGAAAGCCGAAAACCAATATTTTCAACACACTAGGGGATCGCTTCATAGCTGCTGGTGACAACAATGCATACGCACTGGGGATCTCGTCGTGTAACCCCTAAGAGAAAACAGTTGTACAATACAATTATTAAAGTAAGCAACAAGCTTAGTTGCGCCTTTCCGGGCACACCTACATATTGGCCAACTGACCCTAGAAAGATACCAGACTTGATTGACTTTGCTGTTACAGGAAACATCTCACATAATCATATAAACGCCGAATCCCTCCCAGACCTATCTTCTGATCACTCGCCGGTACTCCTTAATGATCTTCAATGTCCGGATATGAAAAATTCACCCTGTCGATTGATATCCAATATAACTAACTGGCCAAAATACAAGAAATTCGTAAGTTCGCACATTGAACTGAACCCAAGAATCATCAATAAGGCTGACATAGAAAGCACCGCTAAACTTTTGGATTCTGTCCTTGTTGCAGCAGCCCATGCCTCAACCCCAAAAAGACAAACTGTACAGTATATGCAGCGTAAGACAAATGTTCAAATTGAGCAGCTTGTCTTGGAAAAGCGCCGCCTACGACGAGAATAGCAATCTTATAGATCGCCCTTTGCAAAACAAAGGCTCAAAAACGCCACTCGTATATTAAGAAATGAGTTAATCAACGAGCAGGAATGCGCACAACGCCTCTACATAGATTAAATATCACCTTTTAGCACAAAATACCATTATGGAGTGCACACCCATATCTAAACCCCCCGGTAGAATCTGTTGTACCAATAAGAAATTCTGCATGTGAATGGGTCCGCAGCGATAAACTTAGGGCTTCTACTTTCGCGGACCACCTTCAAAACGTGTTTCAACCAAACCCATCAACGAATAATTTCGTATTACAAGAGCAAGCATTTGTAAGCCAAACGACACAGGATCCAATAGAATTTCGACCAACTGAAATTGCTAAAATCAATAAGGAATTAAAACCTAATAAGAGCCCCGGCAGGGATCTAATAAACCCTAAGATGATCATCGAACTTCCATTTTGTGCCGTCCAAACTATTTGCCAGCTCTTCAATGCAATAAATAAAATTGGTCACTTCCCTTCGTTATAGAAATAGTCGATCATCATTATGATACGGAAACCGGGAAAGGATCATACAGTTCCATCATCATACAGACCTGTAAGTTTATTACCGTTTTTGTCAAAACTCTCCGAAAAATATCTGCTGACCTTTATTATACCCTATCTGCGAACTTTTAACAAAATACCGGAGCATCAATTCGGTTTTCAGGAGGACCATGGAACAATCGAACAAGTCAATCGAATCACAACTGAAATTCGAACTGCATTCGAAAAGAGAGAGTACTGCACTGCCATTTTTCTCGACGTGGCCCAAGCATTTGACAGAGTCTGGTTAGATGCCCTAATGCATAAAATTATGTCAACGCTCTGAATGCAACCATAAGCTTTTAAAGTCGTACCTGCAAAATAGAGTGTTCTCAGTTAGATGCGGCACTGTTACGTCTGAGGTCACATCATAGAAACTGGGGTTACTCAAGGCAGCGTACTTGGCCCAACACTATATCTAATATATACAGCCGATATACCAACATCGAGGCAGCTAACAATATCTACATTTGCCAATGACACTGCAATCCTGAGCCGCTCTAAATGTCCACGGCAAGCTACTGCACAACTTGCTCTCTCTCTGGCATATATTGAGAAATGGCTTTCTGACTGGCGAATAACTGTCAATGTACAGAATTGTAAACACGTCACTTTTACCTTCAACAGACAAGATTGCCCTTCGCTCATACTAAATAACACTGTTATTCCAAAACCAAATGAAGTTACGTATCTAGGTATTCATCTTGACAGACGACTCACTTGGCGTAGACACATCGAGGCAAAAAGAACATAACTCAAACTAAAAGACAATAGTCTACATTGGCTTCTTAGTATACGCTCTCCCCTAAGACTAGATTAAGGTCTTACTCTACAACTCCGTCCTAAAACCGACCTGGACCTATGGCTCCCAGCTATGGGGAACGCCAGTAACAGCAGCGTAGAAATCATCCAACGAGCCCAATCGAAAATCTTGAGAACCATCATCGGCGCACCGTGGTACGTTCGAAGTGATAACTTACATAGGGATTTATTCATACTTCCGGTCAGAGATGAAATAGCCAAACAAATGGAAAACTATCGCAACAAACTAGGTGTCCATACGAACAGGCTTGCGAGAGACTTAACACGGCTATCTAGCAGAACCCGACTTCGTCGTATTGATATGCCTCATAATATGACTCATATCATTTGCAATAGTGACTGTTAGTTAAGTACTTTTTAAGATTTGTAAACTTATTGTTAGTCTCATACTGAGAAGCTTCAATAAACAAAGCAACGTATATAAAAAAAAAATATGTGGTAGCCAGGCGATTTTCCAGTCTTCAGTTGCTCTCTAATGACTTTCGTTATCTCGCTTGGCCGAAACTCTACAGGATCTTGTGGTGCTAAGTCAGATGCAGTTAAAGGCGGGAGAGTAAATGAGTTAGTGGCTGGATTTGGTTGAAATACTTTTTTAAGATGATCAGCGAAGACTCTTGCTCTGTCCGTGTCACTGCGAGAACAGTTTCCGGTAGAGTTACGGAGAGGTACAACCGTTTCTGTTGGTGCCTGTAGGTTCCTGTGGTCTTTGTGCCTGTGGGGGTAAGATTCTCGATGTACCTTAGTTGTGCGTCCGCTTCTTCTTTCTTAAGAGCTTTGGTAAGTCTGCGAGAAGCTGCTTTTAATTTACTCTTTGCGCCAGGTGATCTGTTAAAAGATAAAGTTAAGTTTGTGTTGCGGTTTGATGACCTGCAACAATCCTTTTACCAAACGAGTCAAAAAGTATTGTGAATTTTTCCTCAGAGATTGTGAAGCGAGGTGGGCAATAGACAGCAGCCAGAGTGAGAGCACCGTTATGGCATTGGAGGTTTATAGAGGTACTTTGTAAGCAGTCTTCTTGCCAATTACCAAGAAAGTGGTGCTTAAATCGCAATCGTATTAGGATGCCAGTACCTCCATGGGCCTTGCCATCCGGGTGATTCGTAAAGTAAAATTTATATTCTGGTATTTGGAAGTTGTACTTTTCGGTAAGTTGAGTCTCTGAGAGTTTCTGTCGGCTAAGAACTGAGCAAGTTCTAGCTTGTGCCGCGAAACGCCATTAGCGTTCCAGGTAGCTATTATTAAGGGAGTCATTATCCTGTTTTAGAAGAAACGAGCATTGGAATAAGGATGGTTTGGTTCCTCCTGAAGTCTTTCATGCTTTGCTGCATCGAAAACATAATCGCTTCAACGCCAATTGGATGCTGTTGCATGTTCTGTGTGTTTATTTATGTTTATTTGGTGAATTTTATGCTGGACGCTGGAGGTGACTGCTGTTGGTACTTGCATCCCTGATTTTAGTACACTTGCAAAGGAAGAATTTGGCATTGTTCGGTGGCTGGCACACGAAGGGATGTTAGTTGTAGGCGGTTCCATTACTTTGTGAGTTGTTGGTGTGATACGATCCCGAGCTGAATCCACTCGTTTGTTTAGGCGACTCATGAGTTTCTTGTAAACAATGCATCCTCGCCAGTTGGCTGTGTGTTTTTCGCCACAGTTGCTGCTTAGGACAGTTTACAGTACTGTGGGCATCGCCGCAGATGGATTTTAGGGTGCAGTACGCTTTGGTGTGACCATATTCTTGGCAGTTACAGGTTGCACAGGTTGCCTGCGCTTGTGTGGCTCTTCTACGGTTATTCTTCAGTTCAGTAAATACTGTAGCTTATATATAGGATGTACTTCATTTTTGTTGTTTAACTGACTCGATGGCTCCAGTTCGAATTTAAAGAGTGGCTGCGGCACTTTGTTCCTGTTGAGAATGTTGATCACCGTTTTGGCGTTGAAGTTCTTCTCCCTTAGTGCCGCGATAATTTCGGATGAGGTCACTGATGACTCTATTGCTTTAATGACAACCTGCAATCCTTTGGCACTTTTCAGCTGGTAGGTATAGTAACTCTTCCCAGCTTCGTCCAGGTACTTGGTCACTGATCGGTGTATAGGCTCATCCTGAGTCTCCACTTTCGATTCATGTATGTTACCCTTAGTAAGAGGTATAACATGGAACTTGTTTTCTCCGATAATTGCAGCTAATTTGTTAACCAGCGCACTTGATGTTTTCTCAAGTATATATATTGGTGGCGGCTTTATCTTCTTCTGCCCCTGCTCCTGCATTTCGCAGTCATTCAGTAGTGCAAACCTATTTGAGCCTGCTTCAGACACGACGGTGAGGTATGCACTGTTTCGATGTAAAGAGAGTCGGCGCTCGTCTTGCTCATTTTGCCGCTGAGCGCGCAATTCGCGTTGGTTCATTTTAAAACGATCGATTTGTTCGTTGTCCACACACAGAAAATTTTGTAGTTTGATTTATTTATTTATTTTATGTTATCAATTGTTTACTTCACTAAAATCAAGTGATTTTATACCGAGCTCGATGAAATCACGTCTTCACGAGTACACGAATCGAATTAGAAGTTAATTAGTAGTTCTTAGACTTAAAAAAAATTCTTGTTTTGCATTGCCTTAACGGTATTACTATTTAAATATAGCTTAGAAATAGTAATAGCCGAATCTATGTACATCACAAAATAAATTTCGAAAATGACTTTATATTAGAATACTTGTCATTAGGGTATTCAGCTTGCGACGTGTGAAAAATTAATAAGGCAATGATTGTCGAGTGCTTGTGTCCGCACTTCGTGCCTCAAGATATGACTTTTGTAATAAACAGTTTTTATATTTTTATTAATTTTATAAATTTTTATTCCACTACGTATTATTTTTATGAAGTATTTTTTTCTCAATGTAATGAATTCTTTTTGAAAAATTAATGTTTCATATAACAGTAGTTATAATAATTTCCTTTGCATTTGCTTTAATTATTTAGTATATTTATTAAGTCATTTGTATATAAATGATCCATTTTATTATTTTTGATATATACCAATATTCCAATTCCAAAACTCCTAGATTTTTTGAAATTTTCGCTTTAATCGAGTCTATATTCAATTAAAGTCGTTTTATTGCAATAGTAAAGTACGGAAATATAAGCGCGAATAGTAATTGCGATAAGTATTGAAAAATATACTTTAAGGTCATATAATTATAGGACCCCATTACAATTGCAATGGCCGCCCCGTGATGTTCCCTGGGTACCGATTATTGCACACATATATTATATAATAATTATCAACAAAAATATAAATATGTAAACGGTAGCTTATTCGAGCGGCGATTTTAACAAACGAATATTAAAAAACTTTAAAATTATAATAGTCAGTGCGTGAATTTTTAATTATTATTTTATTTCATAATATTGCTACAAAATTGGCCAAAACTCCAGATATGTAAATTCGTTTTATGGATCAGAATTTCGGCCCGAAAATCGTCTTCTTGCTTAATTACGTAAGCAAGCATATTCAATTTTTAGATTTCTTACGCTCTCAGCGTAAGCGAGCGGGGAGAGGGCAATTTTGGCCGTTACCGAAAAAGTGGCTACATAGTGCCAAACCAATTTATGGTCGTTTCGCATCTTGTTATTCTAGTGTCTTTGGCTTGACGGTCCCGTGGGTGATAGACACTTAGGCTAGGAATTACTTTTTTTTTTTATTTAATTTCTTTATTAAGGCATACGGGGAAGTCTTTGTGTCCTTCTTATCTATTAATTCAGCCCATTTGGGCTCGCCGGCTAACTATAGTTAGCTTTTTAAAATTTACAGTAATTTTACTACAATTACATAACAATCACATATAACAAATAGGATTTAAGATAAGCGTCAGCTTCTGCTGACCCTTGTCAAAGGAGATCGGGTAATGAGATCCCTCGGTTGCCTTCTATTGAGCCTCCTTGGTGGGCGAGATCTGTTTACCACTCGCAGCCGGTTATGAGTCTTGCGACCTTATTTTGGATAGATTCTGGATTCTTTTGATTTGGCTTTCGCATGCCAAGCCCCAGATTTGGCACCCATACTTCCAGTTTGGTGCTAAGATCTGTTTGTAAATTGTCAGCTTGTTGGATAGCGACAATTTACTGCGCCAACAAAGTAGCCAGTAGTGCTTCGTCACCTTAGCACGTAGGCGCGTTCTGATGTCGGTCACATGTTTGGAAAATGTGAGTCTGCGATCCAGAAGCACTCCAAAGTACTTTGCTGCGTTCGGCTGTGGCACGGGGGCTTCCTCGATGTAGACGGGCGGTGGCGTTCTCCGCTTTAAATTAAAGCAGACGTTGTTGGATTTACTGCTATTGATGCCAATGGTCCAACGTCTTGCTCATTCCGAGAAGCGGTATGCAAAGTCCTGGCTGCGTCGTGCTCGCATCGGGACCTGTAGGTGACGCACACGTCATCGGCAAATGTGGCCAACATTGATTTCCCGTAAAGGCTTACATCCGGCTGCGGCATGTCGTGGCTATACAGGAAGTAGAGCAGGGGGCCGAGGACACTACCTTGTGGAACACCAGCTGCCACGTTGTGCTCGGTGGAAATTGCTGAATGAAAGAGCACAGCAAACCTCCTTCCTTCCAGGTACGATTTTAGCAACCCAAAATATGGAGCAGGCAGCGTCTGCTTGATTTTCAGTTGAAGTCCAATGTGCCACACTCGATCAAACGCCTGTCGAATGTCCAAGAAGAGGCTGTTACAATATTCCTTAGTGTCGTAGGCAGTCAGAATTTGCTCTACGACTAGATGGAGCTGCTCGACAGTACAGTGGCCAGCACGAAAACCGAACTGGTGCTCAGGGGTAATCCCCTGGGCTTCCATAATCCTTACAATCCGAACAGCAATCAGTCTCTCAAACACCTTCGAAATTGAAGGGAGGAGACTGATCGGCCGGTAGGAGGCGGGCTCCCTTTCCGGCTTGTCAGGTTTGTGGATCATGGAGATTAACTCGGGCTTCCACTGATAAGGGAAGTATTGCAACCTCACAAAAGCGTTGAAAACCAATTGGAATTGCTGTCGACCCACGATAGCCAACTTACTTCTTTAGTTTATTCCTTTTATTACAGAAATCAAACTATTTTGTTTAGGCATTTTATTAAATAGTTTACATTATGGTAACATTAATTTAACACAACATTTAATCGAAATCAACTTTGTATTGAGAGAGAGGTTTTAACAAAAGAGCCCTTTTAAGAGAGAACGCCAACTCTATATCCTATTTTTAACTTCTGAGAGCAATTGTACTTAACGTATTATAAAGCATTAAATATAACGAACTCATCTGACGATTCTACACAAAATGATATGAATGTATTATTTCTATACGGTAGAAAATTTAAAGTCATAGTAATTACAAATAAAACTTATTAAATAGTTGTTGAACAACAGCGAAGACAATTAATTGTAAACCATGTTTATAAGGGCCCAAAGAGATTTACTGCTGGATGATTATCGGCTGTGTTTCCCAAAAATTGACCATATAGTTCCTTATAGCGATCTAGGGAGAGACCGCCACGTTTCCGATCCTCGTCCTGAAAAAGACAATTTCAGAACTTTTTATTTTGTTCTAATAAAAATTGCATTTAAATATAAAAGCCTTTTTCACAGTTTGTCTCGCAAGTTAGTTTCCCGCCCCATTAATAATTATTTCTTACCATTTATATGATATCTGGTCATAAAGAATGTAATTCATTCCTTAATCTAGCCTTTTACTCTGCTACTCTGATCATGAAAATACATACTTCATTACAGATAGATAAATAAGAAATCTTTTTGTTAGTAAATTAGAATCTACTAATTGTGACTAATGCAAATATATTAAAGTTAAAATGTGTTAATGGTTCGCAAAAAAAGTCATCTGACAACCTTAAATACTACATACTCAGAAACAAAACCAGGCAAATGCCCGGCAACAAAATCTTTCGATTACTTAGTCAAGTAGCGAATACTGTTTGAAATCTGCGTTAAAATGTCTTCTAAATGCCGATCACTGGATATGAAAGCACATTGGAAGCAATCCAAATAACACATGAACAGTAACTAATGCATAGTGGTTCCGCTTGTATGGAGCAGCGGCCATTAATACTTCCAGTATAGCTAGAAGCCTAAGATTTTGTTTCAGGCACCTATTAGAGCTTATGAAGACATACGAACAAGTTTTTTGAGATTGGGGCCCTCCAACCCCAAGCTTCTATCTAAAATCACTCCAAGATATTTGTATGATGACTTGTGGTCAATCACTCTTCCTTTAAGTGAGACAGAATGGCAACTACCTATGCGCTTTGTGACGTTTGCGCATTTGTCGGCATTGATGCAGATGTTCCACAGCTCTGCCCATTTCTAGAATGCGTCCGAGTACTCTTGCAGTGCGTCTGAGGCCTCGATAATGCTGTTGCTTTATGTCAGTACCGCTGTGTCGTCAGCATATGTTGCAATCAGCACATCTTTGCGATCTAAGCCAGTGACTGCTGTCCGGGTGGGCGTGTCCGCGGAGAAGATTGAGTATAGAGTGGGGCCTAACACACTTCCTTGAGGTACTCCAGCTTCAATGGCTTTAATAGACGAAGTGCATCCATTGGTCGTCACACAGAAGGTACGTCCTAGCAAAAAGCTCTTCACAAGCTGGAATAGCTGGGGTGTTAGAATTTCCTTTGCTTTATGTAGAAGTCCAGGATGCCACACTGTGTCGAAAGGTTCTTGAATATCCAGAAAAGCTGCTACCGCATACTCTTTCCTTTCTAGGGCTTCTAGTGCAAATTTGTCAACTCTATGGAGTTGCTCAGGTGTTCCATGTTGAGTCCGTCATCCTGTTGAGAATTATCCTTTCCATAATTTTACCATGGGAAGAGAGGAGGATGATTGGTCTATACGAGTCTACCTTTTGTTGGCTTTCCAATCACAAGTGAAATTCGAACTCCTGAGCCGCTCTAAATGTCCACGGCAAGCTACTGCACAAATTGCTCTCTCTCTGACACATATTGAGAAATGGCTTTCTGACTGGCGAATAACTGTCAATGTACAGAAATGTAAACACGTCACTTTTACCTTCAACAGACAAGATTGCCCTTCGCTCATACTAAATAACACTGTTATTCCAAAACCAAATGAAGTTACGTATCTAGGTATTCATTTTGACAGACGACTCACTTGGCGTA
Source organism: Drosophila simulans (assembly GCF_016746395.2). Lineage (NCBI taxonomy): Eukaryota > Metazoa > Arthropoda > Insecta > Diptera > Drosophilidae > Drosophila > Drosophila simulans. The sequence goes on from NC_052521.2 coordinate 491,810, forward strand.
GACACATCGAGGCAAAAAGAACATAACTCAAACTAAAAGACAATAGTCTACATTGGCTTCTTAGTATACGCTCTCCCCTAAGACTAGATTAAGGTCTTACTCTACAACTCCGTCCTAAAACCGACCTGGACCTATGGCTCCCAGCTATGGGGAACGCCAGTAACAGCAGCGTAGAAATCATCCAACGAGCCCAATCGAAAATCTTGAGAACCATCACCGGCGCACCGTGGTACGTTCGAAGTGATAACTTACATAGGGATTTATTCATACTTCCGGTCAGAGATGAAATAGCCAAACAAATGGAAAACTATCGCAACAAACTAGGTGTCCATACGAACAGGCTTGCGAGAGACTTAACACGGCTATCTAGCAGAACCCGACTTCGTCGTATTGATATGCCTCATAATATGACTCATATCATTTGCAATAGTGACTGTTAGTTAAGTACTTTTTAAGATTTGTAAACTTATTGTTAGTCTCATACTGATAAGCTTCAATAAACAAAGCAACGTATATAAAAAAAAAATATGTGGTAGCCAGGCGATTTTCCAGTCTTCAGTTGCTCTCTAATGACTTTCGTTATCTCGCTTGGCCGAAACTCTACAGGATCTTGTGGTGCTAAGTCAGATGCAGTTAAAGGCGGGAGAGTAAATGAGTTAGTGGCTGGATTTGGTTGAAATACTTTTTTAAGATGATCAGCGAAGACTCTTGCTCTGTCCGTGTCACTGCGAGAACAGTTTCCGGTAGAGTTACGGAGAGGTACAACCGTTTCTGTTGGTGCCTGTAGGTTCCTGTAGTCTTTGTGCCTGTGGGGGTAAGATTCTCGATGTACCTTAGTTGTGCGTCCGCTTCTTCTTTCTTAAGAGCTTTGGTAAGTCTGCGAGAAGCTGCTTTTAATTTACTCTTTGCGCCAGGTGATCTGTTAAAAGTTAAAGTTAAGTTTGTGTTGCGGTTTGATGAACTCGTTGTACAGCTGTTTTCCTTTAGGGTTCGCTATCCGAGATCCCCAGTACATGTGCTTGGTATTCCAATCGCCACCTGCAACAATCCTTTTACCAAACGAGTCAAAAAGTATTGTGAATTTTTCCTCAGAGATTGTGAAGCGAGGTGGGCAATAGACAGCAGCCAGAGTGAGAGCACCGTTATGGCATTGGAGGTTTATAGAGGTACTTTGTAAGCAGTCTTCTTGCCAATTACCAAGAAAGTGGTGCTTAAATCGCAATCGTATTAGGATGCCAGTACCTCCATGGGCCTTGCCATCCGGGTGATTCGTAAAGTAAAATTTATATTCTGGTATTTGGAAGTTGTACTTTTCGGTAAGTTGAGTCTCTGAGAGTTTCTGTCGGCTAAGAACTGAGCAAGTTCTAGCTTGTGCCGCGAAACGCCATTAGCGTTCCAGGTAGCTATTATTAAGGGAGTCATTATCCTGTTTTAGAAGAAACGAGCATTGGAATAAGGATGGTTTGGTTCCTCCTGAAGTCTTTCATGCTTTGCTGCATCGAAAACATAATCGCTTCAACGCCAATTGGATGCTGTTGCATGTTCTGTGTGTTTATTTATGTTTATTTGGTGAATTTTATGCTGGACGCTGGAGGTGACTGCTGTTGGTACTTGCATCCCTGATTTTAGTACACTTGCAAAGGAAGAATTTGGCATTGTTCGGTGGCTGGCACACGAAGGGATGTTAGTTGTAGGCGGTTCCATTACTTTGTGAGTTGTTGGTGTGATACGATCCCGAGCTGAATCCACTCGTTTGTTTAGGCGACTCATCAGTTTCTTGTAAACAATGCATCCTCGCCAGTTGGCTGTGTGTTTTTCGCCACAGTTGCTGCTTAGGACAGTTTACAGTACTGTGGGCATCGCCGCAGATGGATTTTAGGGTGCAGTACGCTTTGGTGTGACCATATTCTTGGCAGTTACAGGTTGCACAGGTTGCCTGCGCTTGTGTGGCTCTTCTACGGTTATTCTTCAGTTCAGTAAATACTGTAGCTTATATATAGGATGTACTTCATTTTTGTTGTTTAACTGACTCGATGGCTCCAGTTCGAATTTAAAGAGTGGCTGCGGCACTTTGTTCCTGTTGAGAATGTTGATCACCGTTTTGGCGTTGAAGTTCTTCTCCCTTAGTGCCGCGATAATTTCGGATGAGGTCACTGATGACTCTATTGCTTTAATGACAACCTGCAATCCTTTGGCACTTTTCAGCTGGTAGGTATAGTAACTCTTCCCAGCTTCGTCCAGGTACTTGGTCACTGATCGGTGTATAGGCTCATCCTGAGTCTGCACTTTCGATTCATGTATGTTACCCTTAGTAAGAGGTATAACATGGAACTTGTTTTCTCCGATAATTGCAGCTAATTTGTTAACCAGCGCACTTGATGTTTTCTCAAGTATATATATTGGTGGCGGCTTTATCTTCTTCTGCCCCTGCTCCTGCATTTCGCAGTCATTCAGTAGTGCAAACCTATTTGAGCCTGCTTCAGACACGACGGTGAGGTATGCACTGTTTCGATGTAAAGAGAGTCGGCGCTCGTCTTGCTCATTTTGCCGCTGAGCGCGCAATTCGCGTTGGTTCATTTTAAAACGATCGATTTGTTCGTTGTCCACACACAGAAAATTTTGTAGTTTGATTTATTTATTTATTTTATGTTATCAATTGTTTACTTCACTAAAATCAAGTGATTTTATACCGAGCTCGATGAAATCACGTCTTCACGAGTACACGAATCGAATTAGAAGTTAATTAGTAGTTCTTAGACTTAAAAAAAATTCTTGTTTTGCATTGCCTTAACGGTATTACTATTTAAATATAGCTTAGAAATAGTAATAGCCGAATCTATGTACATCACAAAATAAATTTCGAAAATGACTTTATATTAGAATACTTGTCATTAGGGTATTCAGCTTGCGACGTGTGAAAAATTAATAAGGCAATGATTGTCGAGTGCTTGTGTCCGCACTTCGTGCCTCAAGATATGACTTTTGTAATAAACAGTTTTTATATTTTTATTAATTTTATAAATTTTTATTCCACTACGTATTATTTTTATGAAGTATTTTTTTCTCAATGTAATGAATTCTTTTTGAAAAATTAATGTTTCATATAACAGTAGTTATAATAATTTCCTTTGCATTTGCTTTAATTATTTAGTATATTTATTAAATCATTTGTATATAAATGATCCATTTTATTATTTTTGATATATACCAATATTCCAATTCCAAAACTCCTAGATTTTTTGAAATTTTCGCTTTAATCGAGTCTATATTCAATTAAAGTCGTTTTATTGCAATAGTAAAGTACGGAAATATAAGCGCGAATAGTAATTGCGATAAGTATTGAAAAATATACTTTAAGGTCATATAATTATAGGACCCCATTACAATTGCAATGGCCGCCCCGTGATGTTCCCTGGGTACCGATTATTGCACACATATATTATATAATAATTATCAACAAAAATATAAATATGTAAACGGTAGCTTATTCGAGCGGCGATTTTAACAAACGAATATTAAAAAACTTTAAAATTATAATAGTCAGTGCGTGAATTTTTAATTATTATTTTATTTCATAATATTGCTACAAAATTGGCCAAAACTCCAGATATGTAAATTCGTTTTATGGATCAGAATTTCGGCCCGAAAATCGTCTTCTTGCTTAATTACGTAAGCAAGCATATTCAATTTTTAGATTTCTTACGCTCTCAGCGTAAGCGAGCGGGGAGAGGGCAATTTTGGCCGTTACCGAAAAAGTGGCTACATAGTGCCAAACCAATGTATGGTCGTTTCGCATCTTGTTATTCTAGTGTCTTTGGCTTGACGGTCCCGTGGGTGATAGACACTTAGGCTAGGAATTACTTTTTTTTTTTATTTAATTTCTTTATTAAGGCATACGGGGAAGTCTTTGTGTCCTTCTTATCTATTAATTCAGCCCATTTGGGCTCGCCGGCTAACTATAGTTAGCTTTTTAAAATTTACAGTAATTTTACTACAATTACATAACAATCACATATAACAAATAGGATTTAAGATAAGCGTCAGCTTCTGCTGACCCTTGTCAAAGGAGATCGGGTAATGAGATCCCTCGGTTGCCTTCTATTGAGCCTCCTTGGTGGGCGAGATCTGTTTACCACTCGCAGCCGGTTATGAGTCTTGCGACCTTATTTTGGATAGATTCTGGATTCTTTTGATTTGGCTTTCGCATGCCAAGCCCCAGATTTGGCACCCATACTTCCAGTTTGGTGCTAAGATCTGTTTGTAAATTGTCAGCTTGTTGGATAGCGACAATTTACTGCGCCAACAAAGTAGCCAGTAGTGCTTCGTCACCTTAGCACGTAGGCGCGTTCTGATGTCGGTCACATGTTTGGAAAATGTGAGTCTGCGATCCAGAAGCACTCCAAAGTACTTTGCTGCGTTCGGCTGTGGCACGGGGGCTTCCTCGATGTAGACGGGCGGTGGCGTTCTCCGCTTTAAATTAAAGCAGACGTTGTTGGATTTACTGCTATTGATGCCAATGGTCCAACGTCTTGCTCATTCCGAGAAGCGGTATGCAAAGTCCTGGCTGCGTCGTGCTCGCATCGGGACCTGTAGGTGACGCACACGTCATCGGCAAATGTGGCCAACATTGATTTCCCGTAAAGGCTTACATCCGGCTGCGGCATGTCGTGGCTATACAGGAAGTAGAGCAGGGGGCCGAGGACACTACCTTGTGGAACACCAGCTGCCACGTTGTGCTCGGTGGAAATTGCTGAATGAAAGAGCACAGCAAACCTCCTTCCTTCCAGGTACGATTTTAGCAACCCAAAATATGGAGCAGGCAGCGTCTGCTTGATTTTCAGTTGAAGTCCAATGTGCCACACTCGATCAAACGCCTGTCGAATGTCCAAGAAGAGGCTGTTACAATATTCCTTAGTGTCGTAGGCAGTCAGAATTTGCTCTACGACTAGATGGAGCTGCTCGACAGTACAGTGGCCAGCACGAAAACCGAACTGGTGCTCAGGGGTAATCCCCTGGGCTTCCATAATCCTTACAATCCGAACAGCAATCAGTCTCTCAAACACCTTCGAAATTGAAGGGAGGAGACTGATCGGCCGGTAGGAGGCGGGCTCCCTTTCCGGCTTGTCAGGTTTGTGGATCATGGAGATTAACTCGGGCTTCCACTGATAAGGGAAGTATTGCAACCTCACAAAAGCGTTGAAAACCAATTGGAATTGCTGTCGACCCACGATAGCCAACTTACTTCTTTAGTTTATTCCTTTTATTACAGAAATCAAACTATTTTGTTTAGGCATTTTATTAAATAGTTTACATTATGGTAACATTAATTTAACACAACATTTAATCGAAATCAACTTTGTATTGAGAGAGAGGTTTTAACAAAAGAGCCCTTTTAAGAGAGAACGCCAACTCTATATCCTATTTTTAACTTCTGAGAGCAATTGTACTTAACGTATTATAAAGCATTAAATATAACGAACTCATCTGACGATTCTACACAAAATGATATGAATGTATTATTTCTATACGGTAGAAAATTTAAAGTCATAGTAATTACAAATAAAACTTATTAAATAGTTGTTGAACAACAGCGAAGACAATTAATTGTAAACCATGTTTATAAGGGCCCAAAGAGATTTACTGCTGGATGATTATCGGCTGTGTTTCCCAAAAATTGACCATATAGTTCCTTATAGCGATCTAGGGAGAGACCGCCACGTTTCCGATCCTCGTCCTGAAAAAGACAATTTCAGAACTTTTTATTTTGTTCTAATAAAAATTGCATTTAAATATAAAAGCCTTTTTCACAGTTTGTCTCGCAAGTTAGTTTCCCGCCCCATTAATAATTATTTCTTACCATTTATATGATATCTGGTCATAAAGAATGTAATTCATTCCTTAATCTAGCCTTTTACTCTGCTACTCTGATCATGAAAATACATACTTCATTACAGATAGATAAATAAGAAATCTTTTTGTTAGTAAATTAGAATCTACTAATTGTGACTAATGCAAATATATTAAAGTTAAAATGTGTTAATGGTTCGCAAAAAAAGTCATCTGACAACCTTAAATACTACATACTCAGAAACAAAACCAGGCAAATGCCCGGCAACAAAATCTTTCGATTACTTAGTCAAGTAGCGAATACTGTTTGAAATCTGCGTTAAAATGTCTTCTAAATGCCGATCACTGGATATGAAAGCACATTGGATGCAATCCAAATAACACATGAACAGTAACTAATGCACAGTGGTTCCGCTTGTATGGAGCAGCGGCCATTAATACTTCCAGTATAGCTAGAAGCCTAAGATTTTGTTTCAGGCATCTATTAGAGCTTATGAAGACATACGAACAAGTTTTTTGAGATTGGGGCCCTCCAACCCCAAGCTTCTATCTAAAATCACTCCAAGATATTTGTATGATGACTTGTGGTCAAGCACTCTTCCTTTAAGTGAGACAGAATGGCAACTACCTATGCGCTTTGTGACGTTTGCGCATTTGTCGGCATTGATGCAGATGTTCCACAGCTCTGCCCATTTCTAGAATGCGTCCGAGTACTCTTGCAGTGCGTCTGAGGCCTCGATAATGCTGTTGCTTTATGTCAGTACCGCTGTGTCGTCAGCATATGTTGCAATCAGCACATCTTTGCGATCTAAGCCAGTGACTGCTGTCCGGGTGGGCGTGTCCGCGGAGAAGATTGAGTATAGAGTAGGGCCTAACACACTTCCTTGAGGTACTCCAGCTTCAATGGCTTTAATAGACGAAGTGCATCCATTGGTCGTCACACAGAAGGTACGTCCTAGCAAAAAGCTCTTCACAAGCTGGAATAGCTGGGGTGTTAGAATTTCCTTTGCTTTATGTAGAAGTCCAGGATGCCACACTGTGTCGAAAGGTTGTTGAATATCCAGAAAAGCTGCTACCGCATACTCTTTCCTTTCTAGGGCTTCTAGTGCAAATTTGTCAACTCTATGGAGTTGCTCAGGTGTTCCATGTTGAGTCCGTCATCCTGTTGAGAATTATCCTTTCCATAATTTTACCAAGGGAAGAGAGGAGGATGATTGGTCTATACGAGTCTACCTCTGTTGGCTTTTTCGTCCTAGCAAAAAGCTCTTCACAAGCTGGAATAGCTTGGGTGTTAGAATTTCCTTTGCTTTATGTAGAAGTCCAGGAAGCCACACTGTGTCGTAAGGTTTTTGAATGTCCAGAAAAGCTTCTACCGCATACTCTTTCCTTTCTAGGGCTTCTAGTGGAAAATTGTCAACTCTATGGAGTTGCTCGGGTGTTTCATGTTGAGTCCGGAATCCGAATTGGAAATCAGGTATCGCCAATTCTAAAGGCTCAACGTCACGTATCCTGTTGAGAATTATCCTTTCCATAATTTTACCATGGGAAGAGAGGAGGATGATTGGTCTATACGAGTCTACCTCTGTTGGCTTTTTCCCTACTTTCAGTATCAGGATTATTTTTGCAGTCTTCCAGACTTTTGGGAAATAACCCTTAAGTAAAACTCTGTTAAAAATGAGTACCAGAAATCGCAGAGCTTGGTCTGGTGGGAGTTTTATAGTTCTGTTGTCGAGAAGGTCTTGACCCGGAACTTTTTTGACTTTAACAAGGAAACAAGTTGTTTCAGTTCTTCGATAGACAACCCATTTTTTCGGCAAACAAAATATTCTTCCCTCCGTAAAAGTATGCAGCATTTTTTTAAATCAATTATAACATGACCATACATCATAGAAGACTGATAAAATCGTAACTTATGGTCTAAAAAAATATTTTTAAAATGTGGTAAAAATATGAATATGATTTGGCGTTATATACCTCCCCCAGGGAACCACCAAACTCCAACACAACCAGAAAGAAATATAAACAAAGTGTGGAAATGTTAAATTGTTGCAATTATTATTAACTTAAGGTAATGATAATAAACAGTATGATAATAGTTAATTAATAATGAATTGGAGATAAACCAAATTCAAAATATTGAGTTTTTACGTCTTTACTCATATATTTTGCCAAGTTATTAATTTCTGTGGGACTTGCTCCACATAAGTAACATTTCATAGACGAAGAGTCACTTAAGGCGTTGCATATTTTCCCATCCACCATTTTTATTTCAACATTTATCTTTTTATCATTTTTAAATACTTTAGTTGGATTCAGTGGGTTTATTTTTTTAAAATCCATTTTAAATTATTTAAATCGAAGCTTCTCACTAAAAGTATGATGCCTTTGAAGTTTGCTTGCTTGAAGTTTTTGCAGAAATTACAATGCATGCAATTTCGCTTCACAAATGAACACGTTTGAATAACTTTAATTCTATTTTTAGAAAGTACCGTTAGGTTTGAAGCAAAAACTGGGGTTGGCTGGAAATATTTTGACTATTTGGAGACAATTTGGTTACTTTATGCGTAAATATATTTAGATGTTTTTTTTTTTATTTTTGGCCTCTGACGGAACCACAGTGGAATGTGACTATTTTTGGGATCATAAATAGGTGCTCATGCAATTAAAGTCTTAATGAAAATTTTGAGGGGTTCCAGTAAACAGGGAAGTACTCCACTTTAAGCTTCATCTTGGAAAACAATTAAACAACCATCACCAAACTACTGATAAAACATGAAACAGCACAAATTTTCAAGCCATTAGGACTATTTGCCCCAATAAGGATATTGAAGGAGGCTGCACATACTGAAATGTAATTAAATTCTTAAATCATTAAATTGTAAAAAGAAATAATTTTGTTATAGAAAACTAAATTTTTAATATACATAATACAATATGTATATAATATAATACAAATCTAATTAAGCTGACAAAACCTTCTCCATATTAAAGCAAAATAAAAGCCAATAATAGGGAGTACGCTACAATCGGTTTCCTTGACTATCTGATCCCTTCACTCATCAAGTGGTAGTTCTAGGAAGAAATATCAAAATTTGGTTCGCATATCGATAGAAATATTCATGACAGTAAAATAAAAATATTTGTCATACGACATGTAGACGAACCGTTATATTAATAATTTGTTTTGATCGAGACGGGAAATTTTGTGTGGGGCACCCACTTAAAACCTCCGCTCTTCGTCACTTCTTCTTCGTGACGTCGTCACTTTGGAAAAGCTTTTGTATTACTTCGAAGTGGGTCCCATGGTAAAATATTCACATTTCGCAATTCATGTCCTTGCTTTCCGCGTTTTTTACCTATAACCGTGTTCAAAATCTTTCGTCAACGATCTTTTTCTTTCTTTAAATTTCGAAATCAGGTTCCCTATTGTGTCCGATGGACTTCTACAGTGTGCAAATTGTACACTGTATGCTCAGCGTTGGATCCCAGACTACGCACTCATATAGGAGAATTGCGTTATTAACATTAATAAGCAGTTCCCGCCTAGGTGGAAGTGGATCGCCATCGTTTGCCATAAGTCTACTCAGTTTTTCTGTTGTCTCTGACATAATTAGCCCAAATGTTAATTTTGAGTCCAGCCTGAGAACAAGAGACATAATGGTCTCCAAAAGTTATGTCAATAGATTTTTCCCCTCTCTTGTCCTGTAAATCGGTTTCCGATTCTGTAAGTAAATGCGATTATGGCGCATTAGATATAGCACCTGAATCATGCCATTCGTCTAACACTTAAAAAAGCCCTTTTAAGTGTAGAGGCTCCTTTCATGACCTTTCCGGTCGATATCGGATCGCGTTTTTCTTAGCTTATCAAGACCAGCCTTCTTAGTTTCCACGGATCGGGGAAAAATATATGTTGCATTCACTATGTGCTTTTTTTTAGCGATGGCTCTAAAATTTTCGGCCTGGATATTTACGTATCTGTCCAACGAACAAACTTCTTGAGTTTGCGCATTTTCGGCCTTTTTCCAGAAAGTGTTTTTAACGCGGGAATGGTGTGATAGTCAACATTTTCTGCATTTTAAATTTTATTAGGATATGGATGCGGCTGCTGTCAAGTTTAAGGGCTATCGTTACTTTGTGCAATATTTGTTATTTGTTTAGGTCGGGTCTCTGCGAGAAATAAAGATATGTACTCGTCGTCGCATTATAATCTCCAATAAATCATATGGTTGTTTTCCTTCTAAATCCAAACTCTACGATCCATCTTAATAAATGCGATGAGATTGTCAAGAATATCGATACAACAAATTAGAAGACACGGAAAATGTTGTATTATGCAAAGAGTAGTGCATCTACAAGATAAGCAAGTTGAAGTTTTTTATTCATATTCTATTCGAAAATGGAAATGATTTCGGCACGACTGCGTCCTTCTGCGTCGTATGAACATATAGATACTCACGGAATAAAGAGAAAACACGGAGTTCATTCTGTTTATTCTGTACCTTGAAATTCATACGGTCACACTGAGAAAGGTTCTTAAACCCGAAAACATGTTCACCTGTGGTGAAGTCGACAGAAAGGCTTTCATTGGCTCGCTTCTGCTAAGGCGGACCGCAATTGGTCTCAACATCTTAAAAAGCAGAACAAGAAATAATGCTTTAGTCGACTTCCCCGACAGCTATTAGTTGAGAAACATGAGAGAATGCTAAAGTCGAGTTCTCCGATTACCAGATACCCGTAAGTCAGCTAGTGGGAATGTGAACACGAAATTTTATATTTTTTCTGGGATAGATATTGGAAAATAAAATTAACACAAATGTAAAAAATGTTTAAAAGTGTGTGTTGACCGTTTTGCGGGTTCTGTTGGTTTGGTATACCAATAGCATTGGCAAGACAAAGAATAAAACGAAAAAGAAGAGAGAATGCTAGTCGTTCCGTTATCCGTTATCCGTTACTCAGCTAGTGTGAAAGCGAACGCAACATTTTATCATTTTTCTGGGATATCAATAGATATAGCGGAATAAAATGAGAAAAATTTACAAATTTGCTTAAAAGTGAATGCATTACCGTTTTCGGCGTTTTGAATGTAAAAGGATTGGCGTGGCCACAGTGATTTTAGTAATTGGGGGCTTGTACACGCCACGGGTAGTCTTCACAGTAACGAAAGAATATCCAAAAATTTTTCAAAAATGCGTTAAAGTGGGCGTAGCAAAAAGTTATTAAGCAAATCGATAGAATTTTAAAAGACTAATAAAGTTATTAAAAAAAATCCAACAAAAATTTCAAAAAATTGTGTGTGCCAGTTTGGGCATATTTAGGGCGTTAGAGTGGGCGTGGCAAACTTTTTATTTGGAAAATAGAAAGAAATTTACAAAACTAATAAAATTATTTAATAAATATCAAAAACAAAACAGAAATGTAGGCGTGGCAGCTTTGGGCTGTTTTGGGGCGTTGTAGAGGTCGTGTCAAAAAGTTTTTTGGCAAACCAATGGAAATTCACAAAACTAACAAAATTATGAAAAAATATCTAAAAATTGTTCAAAAATGTGGGCGTGGCAGTTTTGGGCGGTTTTAGGGCGTTAGAGAGGGCAAAATCGATAGAAATTTACAAGACTAATAAAACTATGAATAAAAAATATATAATTATGGAAGTATAATCCTGTTGTTGGTATTAAATCCAAATAATAAAGAACATAAATATCCACGGGGAAATAGTACTACTATACTGTAAATGTTTCAAAACGTCTTTTTACCTGATACATTGTTTCAACAATTAACACTTTTACTATTCGAGTAACGGGTATAAATTACTGATAATATCACACATCAAATATGAACTAATATACATGACGAGCAATAAATTAGTGTCAATCACGAAGGGTCACGAAAAAGTAATATAAAACGTTTTGGAATAACAAAAATTCTGCGTTATTAAAATTATAATACGTGTTTATTGTCACCAACACAATTTTATGGTCAATCGAATTAGACAAGGGTATTATATGTAACTTACATTCAACAATGTTTCAAAGGCTTTATCAATTGGAGTAATATCGTCGATGGCTACTCTAGTTATACAGTTATAACGGTATTCTTTAACTCCGACTACTCCATCGCTGTCTATGTCAAGAAGCTTGAAGTTTGATTCAATGAATGCTCTCATTGCCTATAAAATATAAAAAAGAAAATGGATAAATGTCATAACATTATACATTTTTATCATTTAATTTTAACTTAAGAACTATATTTGTCACTCTGAACGCTGAATTTTCCTTAAAAAATGAAAAATTAAGAAAAAGCCTTAAACATTCTTCTTTTGCGGAAAACTCTTTAAAAAGTTACATTTCCCAAACAACTTAAACACTTGTAAAAGCTATAACGATAGTTTAAATAGACAACATATAATATATAATAAAACACAAATAAACAAGAAAGACCCGGAATTTAATTATTGGAAGTAAGAGGGAGTATTTTCTTGGGATATCGATAGGAACTAGCAAGACAGATAGGTATGACCAGAAGAACTTGGCTAGTGATACCGATGAAAAACACATTTACATTTTGTGGTAAAAATGCTTCTTTTTGTGTGTCAAAGTGTAAGAAATAAATAAAGTAAAAGATAGATCTACTCTTCGATCAGATCCCTGTTTATTTTTTTACAAGCCCAATAAAAATATGAACAATTAAAAAACAATTTGCAAAAGTGTCGGAGTGTCAATTTTGGCCGCGGTGTGGACGTTAGAGTGGGCAAGGAAAAAGTTTTTTGGTTAATCGATAAGACAAGACTAATAAAAATATGAAAAAATATCAAAACATTTTTCAATATTGTGGGCGTTACAGTTTTGGAAGGTATGTGGGCGTGGCAAAAATTTTTTTTGGCAAATCGATAAAAATTTACAAAACTAAGAAAAATAAGACAAAATATTACAACATTTTTGAAAAGTGTGAGTGTGACAGTTGGAAGGCGTTTGAGAAAACGTGGCAACATGGGTCAAAAAACTTGGGCCAAGAAACGCTCTTAGTGAATCTGTTTTATTGGTTCGAACCTAGAACAGTTGGACTTCGGAGACCGCGATGTGTTGTACATCAAGAATGAGTCGACGTCGTGCTTCTATCAACTCTTCTGAGGTAAGGAATGATTATCTGTTCCTTTGACGAGAGCGAAGAGTCAGAATAACAGTAGCAAAATACGCGTATGAGACACTTCCATGATCTTGTTTATGCTCTATAACGTTCGGTGTTTACGTCGAGATTAGATAGCACCTCTAACTTACTTGTTGGCGGTAGCTAATCGTAAACTAGTTTGGCCAGCCGTAACGGAACGTTCTACCAGAGTTGATGGTCCAGAAGCTTGTATGGACGCAGTTCTCAAGGCTCAATCCGCAAGATTGTCTTCCCTGCGAACATGGTTCCATCTTGGCTCCCATCTTCTTCTGGCAAGTAATCTTAAAGGCGAGAACTCAATTTTCGAATTTTAAATTTCGCTCTCTCTAGCAGACCAATTAGCTCGTCCTTTAATAGCAAGCGTTCTTAAAACGAATCGCATCCTGTAGGGACATCGTCGACATAGGCACCATGCGTGAGCGCGCTTGCTATTGGATATGGTCGTCGGCCAGTTGATTTAAAACTCTAACCGCCAGAAAAGGCGATGGCGTCAAGACGTAGGTAAGCGTCAAAAGGCGAAAATTAAGTTGATCCGATCCAACGATGCCATCGATCGATCCCGTCGTGCAGATCTGCCTCTACGTAGATGAAGATGTATCAATCAGGAAGCTCAGCTTAAAGTTTGCGCGTCCTCGGGTAACGCCAGAGCTGTTGGCTGCAAGACCAAGAACGGAAGGCCTTGCGTGTACTCGACTCACGCCTATCCTCTAAACAAATGATTCTGATGCCAGTGTAAATATAGATCCAGTATCCAGTAGCATCCTGCACCTCGTGATATTTCCCCAGGCGTGGACGTCTGCAAGAATGGTTGAAAAGAGTACCTGCGATCGTACGAGTTTCCATTGTGTGATTAGTATAATTATTGTCAGTAGCCGAAACGTTTCTCTTATAGTGATCTTGTTGTAAAGACGGGTTGTGTGTATTTGAAGTTTCAACTCCTGAAGTGGGAGTGCGGTCGACGTTGTCTGCGCATATATCATATGGCTGCGTTGAACCATAAACCAGCGTGTGAAGCTAGTGGCGACAGATTTGACATGTGTGTTTTGATGTATAATTACCAGCCAGCGTGGAACTGAGACAATTGCAACTGAGCTTCTTTAATTTGAGAAATTCCGGCCGTGATGCCATCCAGTGCGATTAATTGTTGGCACCTAAACAGTGGATGATTCTGTGTGCACAAAGGATATTTTAGCTGAATTGTGCGTACAAGTTGAAAAGCCTCAAAAGTATCGCAACGAGATGCAACAAATTTTAAAAATTGGTCGATGATCACACCCTTTTTCTTGGAGACCGCTCACTGAGCCCAGGCATCGCGAGTATTGAAAATTAACCAGGCATTTTGTTCCTTAGTCCTGTGCCCGTAACCCCCGAATAACTTCATCAGCGCCGTCAGCCACATTACGCAAGTGGCTGGTGGTGGGGTTGCTAGCAACAGGAAGCGTAATATATATCAGTAGCCGCTCACAAGCTTAACAATAGTTTTCATTGGTGACAGAAATTTGTTTTACTAATGAGAGCGCTTCGTCGTCATTAGCAGTCAGTAAGGCTCACATTGGTGTCAATAGATGCCGTAAACATGCCAAAAAATTTTTTTCAATCCTCATAATTCCAGAAAAAGGTAGGAAGTTTAATTCGCTCAAACTGAAAGTCCATCTTGCTTCTTAGGGTAGTATTTGTAAATTGAACAACGGTCGGGGTACTATGGATCGTACCCTCAGCCCATAATTCTTCGAGGGTATTCCTAAGAATGGCGTATGTAAAGTAATGCTTATCCTTATACGCATCAAGGTCGTCGTCAGGGTTTTTACCAATCATGTTCATCGTGGAAGGCATACAGCTCTTGCGAGTGCCGCACAACCGCATATTATTGTCTTGTAGTTGCGCCAAACGAACTCCTAATTCTTGGACAGATTGAATGTCCTCCACAAACTTGATGGCATTATTATAAGTAAACTGGCTTTAGCATATGCCCCGATGTTGAATTACACTCCGCATGGCGACCGAGAATAGGAGTCTATAGATCACTGTCTACAAAACTTCAATTAGTCAAGCTGTCGAAAATCAAACGCGATGCTGGCAATCCGGCTCGAAAGACCAAAAAAAGTTTATGTTTATAAATAAAACGCCCCTAATGCGTCTGGTTTTATAATATTTATTGGTTCAAACTTCGCAGAGTTGGACTTCGGATACCGCGATGCGCGTGATTGCATTGAAATCAAAAATGTGACTGAAGCGGTGAATGGATCATACTTCAGTTACCGTTTAGTGGTCGTGGAAAAAGTACTGGGAAAGCTCGGAATCTACATGTTAATCGATACATCTGACAATGAGGCAGGCCCACTCAAAATTTGTAGGGAAATAAGTCGTAGCTAATAATTTTCACATCGATTTTTTTAATAATAAATTACTATTCACCACATTGAGAATTGCTGATTAAGAGAGACACTCTAAGCAACCAAAGAAAAGCAAAAAAAAAGTTTTAAGGCCGAGTACGCATCACAAGCTCTTAAGAGAGACGCTGAGTAATCTTGTACTATTAGTACATAGCATATTAGGAATAACAAAATAAAGATTTTTAAGGCCAAGTCCGCATTACAAGCTCTAAAGAGAGGAGCTGAGTAGTGGTAACAGACAAAACATATTAACAAATAATTATAATACATAACAAATAAAAATAAACAAACAAAAGAGAGAGTAAATTATTACAAGCTTTTAAGAAAAGAACTAGGTAATTAATCAGAGTTGCAACCAAAAAAAATAAATTAAAGCTCGGGTGGAGCAGGCTGCCCTCCACAAGCCATAGAAGAAAAAACAAACAAGCGAAAATAACTAAACCCCAAATGTAAATTGGGGATATTATTGAACTGAAGCTCGGTGCAAGCCAAATTATAAATGTGCAAATTGGTTCGAGTAAGATTACTCGCAGTGGTAATAGGTATTAGATCTTTCGATACTTCTACATTGCAGCCCTGATTAAAATGTAGTTCCACGGGAAACAATTGCAACTTGAACCCCAATAAAATTCTGGTATTTATACAGTGCATTGGACTTCAGGGGGATCTTTGAATCATGAAGGGAATCATCTTTGAATAGATCCGACTGGGTCGCAGTACACCTTCAAAGCTACTTAATAATAATAATGGTCTGCGCAACAAGCGCGAAGTGTGGCGGGTCAGGTACGCCGTGGCCAATATCCGTAAGGCCGCTCGTAAGCTGCTGACCCTCGACGAGAAGCGTCTGTTCCAGGGTAATGCCCTGCTGCGCCGTCTGGTCCGTATCGGTCCCGCAGGAAGCTCGATTGCGTGTTGGGTCTGAAGATTGAGGACTTCTTGGAGCGTCGTCTGCAGACGCAAGTGTTCAAGCTGGGACTTGCCAAGTCCATCCATCATGTCCGCGTCCTGATCCGTCATTCATGTCCGCAAGCCGTAGTTCGTCATGCGCCTGGACTCCCAGAAGCACATCGACTTCTCCCTGAAGTCGCCCCTCGGCGGCGGCCGTCCCAGTCGCGTCAAGAGGAAGAACCTAAAGAATAACCAGGGCGGTGGCGGTGGAGCTGCTGAAGAGGAGGAGGACTAAGCAGTGGTAACCAGCTGTAGCCAAGAGAAATACATGGCGCAGACTTTTGATAGAAATCCGTTACTTTTTCACAAGTATGTAAAAGGCAAAATAGAGCATTTCCGACTATATAAAGTATATATATATTTGAATCGTCGATTTGCTCGCGCTTATATCACTTTTTTCTTTAGCGGAGGAGTCGTGGGAATTGGAAGCAATTCGAAGTATGGACCTGCAATCTGCCGCGGTAACGACACGGCTAATAAAAACATATAAAAAATTATATATAGTTTCTTATTATATGAAATACCTAAATATTCCATTGGGCACCATTGGCGCAGACAGTAGGATACCGAAAAGAAAATCATAGTTAAACCGTGGTCCCTTGACAATCAAGTGAAAAGATCACCTGCATGTTATCCTTTAGATTATGCACGCGAATTTGTCACAACAATTTGAATCAGTAGATTTTACAATTAAATTTTTTGGATTTACAAGTCATTAGTCGTTTGTATTGTACACCCTACAAAGGTAATTTACGACAATTTTATGAAGAATTAGAAGATAAGTCAACTATTGTAATTATTAAGTTAGACTTAGAAAACAACCAAATAATTCATCATCATTTAAAAGCAATGGCAACTACAAAAACTGTTCAAAAATTATGACAAATTGCCTAGAAAGAAGGTCCTTATGAAGACCCAATTCCAAAAACTCCAATTATATTCCAAAGCTATTTAAAAACAAAAACTTTCACTCCAATTAAAAATTTGTGTGTTTAATCCATTCATAAATCCCACGCAGATCTAAAAACCAAATATACACAACCAAACCCCCTTATTAACCACATTTCTGTCCAGACAACAGCAATTTGATCAAGCATCATACTTCAAAGCGAACGGTCGTGTTTTTTTTGTTGAGCTCCGATTCTTTTTTTTTTGTCAAACCAGCCGAGGTATTTAATAAATATCTTTTAGTATCATATATTGTAAACATAATTATTAAAGATAAGTTCGCTTCGCGAGTGATTGTTTTTGATTTGTGCAGTAGTTTAAACAAATATACATAGTCTTTTGCATTTTTCGTCTTTGTGTTTTGTTTACTCTCCCTTTTGTGCGTTGTTCGTAGTGCTGTTTGGTGTTGTTTTTTTTTTTTACATGCACATAAACTGCACTTTTCGCTCTCACTCTCTCTCTCTCTCTCCTTCGCTCTCCCTCACAAAATCTAAATTTCTCAGCGTGCAGACTGCTCTCGTGCGGTTCTTTTAACAGCTGGTTTGAATGTTTTGGTTTTGTGTTTTCGTGCACGCACAGTGGTCTGATTTCAGTTAAACATGGAAACCGTAAATGTTGTCTGCTTTTATAAAAATTGTTGCCAGGTTATAAAACCTGAGCAGCCAAAAATGACTTGCATACTAAGTGCGCTGGTTTTAATGGCCGTACAAGTGATGATCTAGCAAAGGGTAAAAATCTAAATTACTGTTGTGATGCTTGCCTTGTGGTTGCGAACGAGATGAAATCGTTTATGCGCCAAACTAAAGGTGGCTTGAAAGAACTGATCAACAGTTTTGGAGTAGCTAGAGATAGTTTTCGTCGAGCTGATGATCTTCTTTCCGCGCTTAATTCACAGTTTAATGGCCTTAAGCTATTAGATGAATCTCCAAAGCGCAAAAAAACCGCTGGTGGTAGGCTGCCTAAGGCCCCGCAACCACGAGCAAATGATCAACAGGACTCCACAACTGATCAGCTGTCAATCGCAGCAAATCCACTTATGCTGCTAAGATCGGCAGCTAAAAAAGATTCGGAGCAATCCTATCAATCCGCTGTGGAGGGGGCCCACCCCGGGATTGCTAAAGATTCCCAAGTGTTTGCAGCTTTTTTCGTCCATATGTTCGGGTGATTTTTGGCCGGATAGTATGGTGGTAAAAGAGTTCGAAGCTAAGATCAAAAATAAAAAAAAATGGGTCCGTGAGAATTAAACTTCCATCACGTGGCCAGACCACTGCACCATCCGCCTCTTCATCTTCTTCCTCTTCTTAAAAAAACTAACAACGAATCTTACTATTTCCTATCAAAATCCAAGAGGCTTGCGTAGCAAATTAAAGAAATTGTATTGTGATAGCCTTTCTTGTGCATCCCATATAATAGTGCTCACAGAGACTTGGTTAAAGCCGGAGTTACTTAACTCCGAAGTCTTCCCAGGTATGTACAATATATATAGGTTTGACCGTCCCTCCAGACGGGGAGGTGGAGTCTTAATTGCGGTTAGATCTACCCTCGCGTCGGAGGAGTTACTTTTGGACGATTCCCGTAACTCGGAATTCGTATGTGTAAAGCTGTCTTTTTCCGACAGATCAGTTTATTTTACGTGCTCCTATATTCCGCCATCTTCTGAATTCCCAGAATATCAGAATCATCTGTCCTCTATCCAGTCCATCTTGAATAAACTTTCTGACAGGGACCAATTGGTAGTTCTAGGTGATTTTAATATAGCTGGCACAATGTGGTCCCCAGAAAAACAATCGAATATCCTTCTCCCTTTAGCACAACATGACTTTATTGACGGCTTGCTCGACTTATCGCTGTCGCAAGTTAATTATATTCCTAATTCTCTTGGTCGACTTTTGGATCTATGTTTTGTAACAAGTCCTGAAAGTGTGTTTCTGTCCAGGGTAGTACCACTTACTCAACCTGAAGATCCATATCATCCTACTTTCGAGGTGGCAATCGACATAGGTACGGTATTAAAAGTAAATTCAGAGAAGTCAACAAAGCGAATTCCCTGTTTTCGCAAGTCAAATTTTCGGAGGCTAAACAATTTTATAGCTGGCTTTAATTGGTCCGATCTTTACTCCTGCAGCATAATGACATTAATGCGGATGCGATTAATATGTTTTATACCGCAATTAAATCATTTTTTGACTCTTGTGTTCCGATGTACTATCCGTCAATCTCTAAACCTCCTTGGTTTAATAAAGAGTTGACACACCTAAGAAATGTAAAGTCCAGACTCTATATGAAATTTAAAAATACCGGTTCTCAGTCCATCCTTTGTAAATATTTAAGCGCTCGGTGAAACTTTACCGTGCTTAATGCTCAGTGCTACAAAAATTATTTAAACCGTTGTAAGTTCCAATTTGCACAGGATCCGAAACAGTTTTATAATTTCGTTAGCACTAAGCGAAAAACAAGTTCTTACCCTTCCTCGCTATTTTTTGAAAACACTACGGTTACATCGGATCAGTCAATAGCCGATCTATTCGCCAAGTTTTTTCAAACAACATATTCAACTTTACCTCATTCCGAACAGCCATACTCTTATGCGGTATCTAAGTCGAATCTAATATTTTGCCCCACTATAAACGAAAGCTCACTGCTTAACGATCTTCAGCGTGTTAAACCGGTCTATTCGCCAGGTCCCGATGGAATCCCCGGCTGTGTGCTCACATTCTGTGCGGAAGCCTTGTTCAAGCCTCTACAGAAACTGTTTACCTTATCTTTGGAATCTTCACAATTCCTTCATATATGGAAGGAGTCCTTTGTGATTCCTCTTCACAAAAAAGGTAGCAAACTGGATGCAAGCAATTACAGAGGAATCTCTAAATTGTCGGCTATCCCAAAACTTTTCGAAAATGTTATCACTCCTCATTTGCAGCACCTTTGTAGATCAATCATATCACCGTGTCAGCACGGTTTTATTAAACGCAGATCGCCAACCACTAACCTCTTGGAGCTAACTTCTTTCGTAATACAGGGCTTCAAAAATAATCTTCAAACAGATGTCATCTACACTGACTTTGGTTAAGCATTTGACTCTGTTAATCATTACCTTCCAGTAAGGAAACTTGATCTATAAGGTTTCCCTGTTGATCTTCTAAATTGGATTTCAAGCTATCTGAATGGCAGGACGCAAAAGGTCCTCTTTAAAAATTCTCTGTCTTGTATTCTCCGAGTCACATGCGGTGTCCCACAAGGGAGCCATCTTGGTCCGCTTCTTTTTACCTTATTCATTAACGACCTCCCCTTAATAATAAAACATTCGCGTGTACTTATGTACGCAGACGATGTTAAATTATGCCTCCAGTACAAGGACACCTCTTGCCATTTGGACTTACAATCCGATCTTGACAGCTTTCAAATATGGTGCCGTGATAACATATTAAACTTAAATGGCTCCAAGTGTAAAGTTATGACTTTTTGTCGTGCCAACCCAATACGCACGACTTACGCTCTAAGTGGGTGCTCTTTGGACAGAATAACACGAGTTGATGATCTTGGTGTTCTTCTGGACCCAAAACTAAAATTTTCTGACCATATTTCGTCTATTGTCAATAAGGCCAGGGGTGTGCTTGGTTTTATAAAAAGATGGTCTAAGGAATTTGATGACCCTTACTTGACTAAAACCTTATTTATTTCGTTAGTCCGTCCGATTCTCGAGTACGGATCACCTGTTTGGAGTCCACAATACGCAGTCCACTCGGATCGCATTGAATCGGTCCAAAAAAACTTCTTACTTTTTGCCTTGCGGCGCCTAAATTGGGATGCAAACCGTACATTACCTCCTTATTCCAGTAGACTACTTTTAATTAATGTACCTTCCCTAGCTAACCGTAGAACTATGCTTGGAACAGTCTTTATATGTAAGCTTATTCGTGGGGATGTTGAGAGTCCCGACATGATTAGTCGGCTTAACTTCTCGGTTCCAAATGGATTCACTAGAAACTATATACCGCTTATCTTAAACCATTGTAGATCTAACTATGAGTTGCATGTATTATGTTCTGACTATAATAGACTCTATCCTATTATCTGTAATCTTGACTTTCTGTGAGTGAGAACGATGAACAGTTCCTCGATGATCAATTACAGCATAAACAAAACGAGACGTATACAAATCAGCAAGATCACCAAGCCGAAAATTTTCAATAGCAGCCTGGAAACCCACAATTACATAGAGATCATGTTCAAAAATCACAGATACCGATGTGTAGTTGAGACTGGATCATCAATAAACATGATGAACTTAAACTTTTTCAATCTTCAAGTTTACCATAAACAAATAATTGTCCGAAGTATGAGGCTATTCAAGATTAAAAAAATTTGTAAATCTAGCAGTCTTTCAGCAAACACAGAAATTCTATATTCATTCGTTTTCCCCATTTATGATATTCTATTAGGAAGAAAAGCATTAATAGAAAATAAGGGTTGTATTGATTATTTTTGATAATCAGCAGTTATTAGTGGACAAATATTCCTCCACAAAAGAACTTGAGCCATGTCATGTAAATTCATCAGAAAATTTTGAAGCATTTATAGAGGAAAACCAATTTACAACAGCATTTGTACAAAAAAACCAATTTACAACTGAAATAAACTACTCAATGAACATTGACAATGACTAGACTCAATGACTAGACCATTTAAACAATGAAGAAAAAATATACACAATTATTAAAATAATTTAAAGATATCCAGTATTCCGAAAAATAAGACCTAAATTTTGCAAGCATAATACGTCACGAAATAAAAACCCAGTTACCAAAGACCCTACTTATATCCTTTTGCTTGTGAAACAGAAGTTAATAAGCAAATTGAGATAATTCTACAACAAGGCAATATATATATATATCCCGAACATGGATGAAATTTTATTAGTAGTGTAAATTCCACTCTAACGCCCTAAAGCCGTCATATCGCCCCCTCCCCAAACAAACTTTTGAACAATTTAAAAAGTTTTCCTCATTTTATTCCCCAATTTCTATCAATATCCCAGTAAAATGATAAAATTTCGAGTTCGCGTTCACACTAGCTGAGTAACGTGTATATCTGATAGTCCGGGAACTCGACTGTGGCATTCTCTCTTGCTTAAATTTACATTAATTTTAACAATAACCGTTTTTTTCTTAGTTACTATATTGATTATATTCCCATATGAGAGCTCACATGCTGAACTTTCGAAAAAATGTCTCCACATTTTCATTGAACCATCATTGTTCAAACGGATGTGGAATATGAATTTATATACCTAATACGGTCGGATGTTCTGGTATATCTTTCTGGTATATATTCTTACTCCTGGAAATCAAACCCGTAAAAACAAAGATATTGGTCTTACCTGTGGAAATTCTTCGTACTTTTTACCCACACATGTTTTTTTTACAGCATCCTTAAATTCTTGATTGGATATTTTGCCATCCTAGAAAGTATTTAAATTGAAAATACAGTTATATATAATGTACTTTATTGCACCAATATAATACATTTTTATCAAATAAAATGATGAAATGAAATGATGAATGAAATGATAATTATCTCTTATTGAGATACCTAAATAATACTTTAAGCAACGTCCCAAATATGGATCTTAAATTCAATACATCTTGCTAACTGCAAGGAGGTTGAGATTAAGAATACGGATTCTTAAGACATAGAGTATAACGAGTAACGAATCATGTATACCCATTTACTCTACGTAAGTAAGTAACGGGTATAAAAAATTAGTATATAAATCAGCAAATTCGCCAATCCGAAAATTTTGCAATGGAATCCACACTTACATAGAAATCATGTTCAACAATCACATTTACCGATGTATACTCGATACTGGATCATCAATAAACACGTTGAATTCAAATAGTTTTCCGAAGTATGACTGGCTAATCAAAATAAAACCAATTTGTAAGTTTCCCCCATTTTATGACATTATATTAGAAAGAAAATGATCAATGTATAATAAGAAAATCAAAAAAGGGTTTAACATGGAAAAGTCCTTTTCTGACCATATAGAGTAAAGTTATTCTTTATCAGGATTAATAGCTGAGTCAATCGGGCCCGAACAGACGGACAGTTCGTCCGTCTCAGGAAACATAAAAGCTGGGAGGTTGAGATTAAGCGTAAAGATTCTTAAGACATAGAGTATAACGTCTGACGAATCAAGTATACCCTTTTACTCTACGTTAGTAAGTAAGTAACGGGTATACAAAATGAATATACAAATCTGCAAATTC
Source organism: Drosophila simulans (assembly GCF_016746395.2). Taxonomy (NCBI): domain Eukaryota; kingdom Metazoa; phylum Arthropoda; class Insecta; order Diptera; family Drosophilidae; genus Drosophila; species Drosophila simulans. The sequence continues at coordinate 515,379 of NC_052521.2, forward strand.
GCCAATCCGAAAATTTTCCAATGGAACCCACCATCACTGATACTGAAATCAACAGTAATGAGTGGAGGATGTACGAAGCAAGTATACAGGAAACAAATTTACTGATGAAATAATTAACGCATTGCACAATGACATTAACTCAGAAATTAACCCAAATTCAGTTTGGTCGTCGACCATCGAATATAAAATAAAAAAACTATTAACAATAAATTCCCGATTTTGATTTTTTTTTTTTAACTTTGCTATTATTTATTAAATCTTCTTGAGTAAGAACTAACACTAAGTTTAAAAATCTTAACTATTACACATTTTTTCTAAACAGTTGTTTTATTTTTTCAACTGTTCTGAGATTAAACGTCCCTAAAAATTTCTTCGCTGGGTTGGTAGGTCCTATCGTCGGAGACGGGAACGACTGCTGAGCTGGGTTAGATTTCTCGCTAGGTGGTTGGGGTGCAAGGAAGGCTTGCTATGATATTTTTCCATAAGTTCTGTGATTGCATTAATGACTGGTGGAATATTTAAGTCTCTTTGGATGTTTTCGTTCCGAACGAACCACGGTGCCCCAGTGATGGTTCTCAGAATCGTTGATTGTGCTCGCTGTATGATGTCATTATTGCTGTTGCTGGCGTTGCCCCATAGCGGTGCGCCATAGGTCCAGATGAGTTTCAATACAGAATTATAGAGTAAGACCTTGTGGTCCAGGCTGAGGGGAGAGCCATCGTTGATGAGCCAGTTTAAGTTGATGGCTTTGAGTTTGAGATGGGTTTTGTAGCTTCAATGTGCCTGAGCCATGTGAGTGTTCTGTCAAGGTGTACTCCTAGGTAAGTTACTGCTTTTGTTGTTCAACAAAAGTGGTGGGCAATCCTTAGGCCCAAGAACGCTGCCTTAGGGGAATCCAGCCCTTATTTCGTGGTCAGTGGAAGTGGCAGTATTGCACCGCACTGCAAACTTTCTGTCATATAGGTATGGCTTTAAAAGTTTGTGTGTGCTTTCGGGTAAAAAGGACTTAACTTTAAACATTAGGCCGTCTAGCCAGACTCTGTCGAATGCTTGGGATACGTCTAGAAATACGGCTGTACAGTATTCTCGACTTGCAAATGCAGTTCTTATCAGCGTTGTTATTTGATTCACCTGTTGAATGGTTCCGTGGCTTTCGCGAAAGCCAAATTTATGGGCTGGGATTATATTGTGGGCTCTCAGGTGTGGATTCAGTCGGATTAGTAGGCATTTTTCGAATAGTCCCGATATACATAAGAGTAGACTTATTGGTCTGTAGGATGAGGGAACTGTGTGGTCCTTACCAGGCTTTGGAATCATTGTAATGATCGATCTCTTCCATCGTTGTGGAAAGTAGCCAAGTTTTGTGATGGCTTAAAGAGCTGCTTTAGGTAGTGAACTGCGGAATGTGGCAGCTCGATGATCATTTGTGGGGAAAAAAGTCGTAGCCGGGGGACTTTTTCGGGCTGAGATTTTCATTATTTATGTTAGATATTTCTTTTGGACGAAACACAATTGGGGTGTATTGCTGGTGGCAGTTTGCGGTTGAAAACGGTAGCGCAAACGTGCTAGTAGCCTCGTTTGGCGTAAATACAATTTGTAGGTGAGCGGCAAATGTGGTGGAGCTCCGTCTGCATCACTACGTGCCCAGCCACCTGAGGAATTTCTTATGGGCAAAACGGTTTCAGTCGGTTGGCGAAGAGTTGGGTGGGCTCTCCACAGTGACTTATGTTTAGTACCTGCTGGTAAAAGTTGCTCTATATATCGGATGTGAGCGTATTCTTCTTCTTGTTTTAGAGCGCTGGTCAGCTTCCGTGTGGCTATTTTTAGCTTTTGTTTTGGAGATGGTGATCTTGAAGATTGCCATTTTTTACGTAAGCGTCGTTTTGCGTGGACGAGTTGTTCGATTTGTGCGTTAGTCTTATTTGGATTAATTGTATCGTTTGTGATTTTAGTTGTTGCATTACAAGCTGCTTCCGTAAGAATGGATTCCAGTGTACTGGGGATTATATATTTTTTATACCTGAGCCAGTTTGTTTTGTGCGAAGTCAGTCTGTAAGGTGGTTTTACGATTTCTGCGTACCGGCTGAGATGAATTAGTACAGGCGAGTGATCAGATGACAGATCTGGCAGACATTCAGCTCTAACCAGTATACGGCCGCTGGTGTGAGGTGAGTGTTGTCCTCCAGCTGTATATTGATAGATATGGCCTGAAGATGAATTTCAACAAACTCTTTGTAAAAGTGGTGCTTCATACGGTTAATAATGTTAATACCGGTCCCATCGTGTGCTCCACCGTCGGGGTGATATTTACCATAGAAGTGGTAATCTCTTATTTGAAAATTTTATTTGCTTGTATGTAAGATCAGTTTTCGAAAGAAGCATTACGTCGATATGCTTCTCGTGTAGGAATTGAGCTAGCTCAAGTTTGTGCTGTGAAAGGTAAGGTAGCCGTTATTTATTTTGATTGCTGGGATACAAGCATTTGTATCAAAGGATTTTAATTACTTATCGTGTCTTGAATAACAACCATTCATAAATGTCATAAATTCCATCATGCTCTGTTGTAAATCTTGCATCATAGCTTCAGTTTTCGTTTTTTGCTGCTCAGATGGCCTATAGTTTTGTTGTGTGTCCAATTTTGTGTGTTCTTCATGTGAGGCTTGAGAGTTTTGGGTTGGAGGCGTCATACCTGATTTTAAAACGTTTGCGAAACTTATATTGTTAGTGGTTGGTATAGGCCAAGGAGCGATACTTGTTGGTTTCGAAAAAAGTACTTCTGGATTTGTTTGGATGGTGTTTCTTGGCGTACCTGTACCGTGTTCATTATTTTGTGGAGAGTGGTTTTCAGCTCTTTGTAGATTGGACAGCTTCCGTTGTTTGCTGTGTGATTACCGCCATAGTTACCGCTTTTTATCGCGCTTTCATTTTCTTTATTAGCTTGGCAGTGTGTGGAGACGTGTAGATCTCCACAGACTACACACACTGGGAGATCTCGTATGGCCGTATTCTTGGCAGTTCATAAATTGTACATTATGTGGCTCTTCTACTGTAATCCTACGGTGCATAAGTAGCTGGAGTTTATGAATTGGATGAACCTTGTTATTTTTTAGATGCTTGTTTTCTGGTTCAAGCTCAATCTTAAATAGTTCTTGCGGCTGCCTGTTTCTGTTTTTGATATTGTGTACGCTTTTGGCGCTAAATCCCTTTTCCTTTAGCGCTTCAGCTATCTCTTCGGGCTTTACATCAGGCTCAATGCCCTTTAGTACTACTTGTAGACCCGATCTACTTTTAAGCTTGTAGGTGTAAAAACATGTTTTGTTTGCTAAAATTCGCACAGCGAATCTGTTGTTATTTGCGGGCGCTTCATTGTTGAACAAGGTAGTATTGTCGCATATATTTTTCGGCTTGTTTTCTGTTTTGGAATTTTTAGGGCTAGGCTTCCGCTTTATGGTATTGTAGCGGTCCATTCCAGTCTGCCGACACAACTTTTTTGTTTGCGTTTTGTTTTGTTAGTTGTGCAGCAGTAGCGTTTGGCTCTTGCGCTTTTGTTTTCGCTGACTCAGTAAGAGCGTGAACGGGTGCAGCCAACGGCGAAGTAGAGCGGGCTGTCGGTATTGCTCCAGTTGTTGTTGTTACAGATAGCGGGTCTTGTTTTGGACCTAGAAGTGCGGGAGAGTAAGAGCGCGCTCTTTCTTGACTTTTTGGTACAAGAAGGTTCGTTGGGTTATGCGTTATTGTCCGCTCGTTGCCTGCGTTTTCAGTTGTCGCGGAGACATAAGAAAAGCAGGCGTTGTTACGTTGAATTGAGAGCCGGCTTTCGTCTTGCTCGCGCTGAAGCTGAGCGCGAGTGTCGTTCTGGCTCATATTTAGATTATTTAAGAATTATTTAAGTAATTTTTTTTTTTAGATAAAGAATTATAATATATATATGAGCGACCTTGCATCGCATAGAGCGTTTCGGACTATTTAATCGCTTTCGGATTAAATATTTATTTTATCTTATTAACCGTTCACTGACAAGGGGTTTTTTATATGCTGATCCCGTTCGCAGTTTCACAGAACCTTTGCTAAAAACTGCGTCACACATGGGGACGTAACACAAAAGCAATTTTTGACAGTGATCACGCTTTGCACGCGGAATTGTCGAAAAATAACGGTGGGAAAAAACGGGTCAAGCTCGATGATCGATCGATCGAGCTGCGCGCACGTCTGTCGGGTTCAACAATAATTTCTCAATGACACGAACTTTTCACGACTTGACTCCACGACACGAAACTCAAGCTGGGGTCTAGGCCATCGGCGGAAATCACGATCAGGTGGATTCCGAACATGGAAAAAATTTTAGGCAAGTTATAAAAATGCCAATACTTAACAACAATTGACTTCCCGCAAGGCTTTTACCAAATCGAAATGAGAAACTTTTCTTCTTGCACGGTCACTATGATTACATCCGCATGCAAACTCGAAATTTCTTAATTATTCTGGAATATCGGGGATAAAATGAGAAAAAATTTAAAAATTGTTCAGATATGTGGCCGTGGCAGTTTTGCTCGGTTTTAGGGCGTGTCAAAACGTCAATAGAAATTTACACGACTAATAAAATTTAAAAATTGTGGGCGTGGCAGTTTTGGGAAGTTTTAGGGCATTAAAAGTTTTTGGCAAATCGATAGAATTTACAAAACTAATAATACTATGAAAAAATGTCGAAAAGTTTTTATAAAATGTGGGCGTGGCAGTTTTCGGTGGTTTCAGTGGTGTGCGTGGCAAAATTTTAATTTGCAAATTTGCAACCTTTTGCATCTCGTAGTTCATACGGACAGACGGGCATGGCTAGATCGACTCCGCCGATGATCCTAATTAAGAATATATACTTTATATAGTCGGAAACTCTTCTGCACGTTACATACTTTTCAATGAAACTAGTATACCCTTCTACTCTACGTGTAAAGGGTATACAGCCCTATTTCATCTACTCATTATCTCTTACTGAGCACTTAGCCTCACTAAAGAAAGCTTTTCAGAAGCTTACAGAATCGCCAGTTAGACAATTTCGAATTTTTGTAAACGCAAAAAAATTCTTAGGTCGTGTCAAAGACACTAGAATTACAAGATGCGTAACGCCATACGATTTTTTGGCACACGATTTTTTCGGCGTGGCTCTAGATGTCACTCTAGGCTCTCTCGAATTTTTGTACAAGAGTGAGCGGAGAGCTCTGTAGCGAACAGCTCTTTTCTACGCATACAGTGACAGCCGACAACTGTATGTGTGTACACATATGATCGTGCATGGTAAATTTGACAAAATATGCCCTTCACTTTACAAGTTCTTAGGCTTAAAATCTATATTTTTGATCAATTGGCTCCATTACTTTTTAAATATAGCTTAGAAATAGTAATAGCCGAGTCTATGTACATAATATCACAAAATAAATTTTAAAAATGACTTTATATTAGAATATTTGTCATAAGAGTATTCACCTTGCGACGTGTCAAAAATTAATAAGCCAATGATTGTTGAGTGCTTGTGTCCGCACTTCATGTTCAAAATATGACTTTTGCAATAAACAGTATTCATATTTTGATTTATTTTATAAATTTTTATTTTCTACTACGGCCGCCACGCCAGTAGGTATCACAAGGGGATCAACGCGCCACCAACGGTGGTACGCGCCGTAATTGTGACACACTACTGGAAGTGCAACTACACTCTCCACGCGAGGGCGGCTGGAAACAGGCTCTTAGTTAGGTCATGTCTCTGCTAAGAGTGCTGGCTAATCGTAGTTGGGCTGGAGCTGGTAACTCTCAAAAATTTCCACACCTCCGGGCCGGACTAAGGTGTCATTCGACCCGTACCGAAAGTCTGCCAGGCTAGGGGCCCGTGTAATAACTAGCCCAGTCGATAACGGAGAGTCCGGGCAAGTGGCGTCCGCCCGGTCTAGTTAGCCTTACCCGGGTACTGCGGATCTCTGCCCAGGCGGACTTTTTATTTCTCTGCAACTCATGGGTACTATGAGCAATAGACCAAATAATTTTAAAATACCGCAGGCCTTGACTGCGGGAAATGTCGCAAGACATTACGAGGAGCGTCTCCTTGACGTAGAGCGGCCTACTTCGGTGGTAACACCAAAAAATGCTCCTAAACGGAGCGCGAACGGCACAAGCACGCCCAGTTGCGGGAGGGAAGTATCGGGCAGCCACACCGAGTTACTCGAATGTGGTTCAAGCTGGCCAAGCGGGACGGCCCGGGATGACCCTAACCGTAAGGGGCTAAGCGGGGCCAGAACGAAGTGGTATCTTCGTTACCTTCAGCAGGGCAAGTCAACGTCATCTCTGGCCAAGACACCGCAGCCGCTAGAGCAAAGGCCCAACTCTGCTTCGAAGCGGGCAAACTTCACTCTGACGCCTCCGACGGAATCGCCTAAGAGGCAGAAGGTGGAGAAGAGCAGGCCACTGACTGCTACCTTCGATGGCCCAAGTACCTCAAGGGCTGCAAAGGCAACTGAGGTACGCAAGCCATCGTATGCGACCGTAACTGGGGCTATTAAGGTTGCGGTCGTACCAGAGGGGTACCCCAAAGTCATCCTCAGCAGTGAGAACCTCTCACAGCTCGAGGACGCACTACTGGAGGAAACAGTCCTAGTTTGGAGGAATCCACTTCAGGGTGGGCCACCTGATAGTGGACTGCCGCAACGCAACCATTGCTGAGTGGCTGCAATCAGCAGTCCCCAGCCTCAGTAAGTGGAGCGGTGTCTCCCTGGAGGTAAGGATGGGCGACGATCTGCCATTGTCACACAACATCACCATCTTCTGCCCCAGGACAGGGGGCAAAACAACAAAGTGGATCATAGAATTGACGTCTCATATCAAGGAAGAATGAGGGTGGTGGCTCTGGGGTCGGGGATCTGGCGGATGATGAGGATGCGACCATCATCGAGATGGGGGATCAGACCCCGATATCCTCTCAGGAGCTAGGCATGGAACTAGACCTGCTGAGTAAGGAAGAAGCGATACCGGTGGATGGTGATCTGGGTATCTCCAGATCAGCAACGCCGACGATGGAGACTATCATCTAATGGTCGGAAGTACAGGGATAGCTCAGGTGAACATCCATCGCGCCAAGGCGGCCTCGGCTGTGCTGGCAAGGATGTTCACCAAACAACATCTTGGGCTAGCCCTGGTACAGGAACCCTGGTATAACCAGGGCTGTACGTTAAGAACGCCAAGGTAATTTGGGATCAACGGGCCCAGGAATACGAACTGGGAAGGGTTCAATGCCTCCTTACTGCGGAATCCAGCTTCTGGGGTAACCGGGAAACTCCGTACCACTCTAGAATTGGAGGCCGCCGTAGAAGATATTAACTCGTGTCTTACTAACGCGTTTAGAGAAAACTGCTCCCTTGGTCGAGCCAAGAGGGAAAAAGATGCTCCATGGTGGAACGACCAAAGAGAAGGGAACTGGGATGCCTACCGGAATAAACTGACTATGTACAACCATGAGATCAGGAAAGCCAAACGAAGGAACTATAGAACCTTCTGTGAGGTAATAGTAAACACATGTAAAGGCGCAAGACTTCACAGAGCAATCTCCAAAGGAGTGCCAGAATCAAATCAGGCACTACGTACGGAGGATAACTCCTATATATATATACTATAGGAGAAACTTGAGCTACTACTGGCAACTCACTTTCCGGGAAGCACGCTTCAAACGGATGGGAATATCCCGGTAACGGCTCAAAGTAGACCGTGTGCTACTGATTGTGCCAAAGCAAAATCAATACTAACAACGGAGAGATTAAGATGGGCAATTGGTACATTCCCTACAAATCTCTTGGTCCAGATGGTATTCAGCCAATCCTGCTACAACGAGCGCTAAATCAGCTCGCAGTGCCGATCAGGAAAATACTGATCAGCAGCCTAGTTTTAGGACACATACCTACTGCCTGGAGTATAGCAAAAGTGGTCTTTAGTCCAAAAGCTGGAAAGAAAGACATCACTCAGCACTCTGCTTGTAGAGCATCCGCTCCAACGGACGCAGCATGCCTACAGGGCGGGCAGATCAACTGATACTGCCCTATATCACCTGAAAAGCCTTATTGAGGATTCACTTACTCATAAGGAAGTAGCGCTATGTGCCTTCTTAGACATACAGGGTGCATTCGACAATACCTCTCATGAGGCGGTCAACGCATCCCTGGCAAGAAGAGGACTAGATGCAACAACCAGTAGATGGATCAAATCACTACTGGCATCTAGGCGAGCCATGGCCACTATAGGAGGACAGTCGTCCACAGTATCTACCACAAGGGGATGCCCCCAAGGGGGTGTCCTCTCGCCTCTCTTGTGGAGCTTGCTGGTAGATTGCTGGACAGACTGACCCGCAGAGGTACACTTTGCCAAGGCTATACTGACGATATTGTCATTATAGCCAGAGGTAAATATAAGGAAACACTCTGCGATATCATTCAACTGGGCCTCAACATGACCAGCGAATGGTGCAAGGAAGTAGGCCTGAGCCTAAATCCTATCAAAACTGTTATTGTTCCTTTCACAAATAGGTACAAGCTACAGAGAATGAAGGCAATAACCCTGTCAGAATGTCACATAGAGGCCAGCAAAGAAGTTAAGTATCTTGGGATAAGCCTCGACTCCAAACTTAGCTTCAAAACTCATGCCGATAACACAATTGATAAGTGCACCAGAGCACTTTTCACGTGTAGGAAAATTGCTGGAAAATCGTGGGGAACCTCACCACGCATAATAAGATGGCTGTACCTCATGGTAGTCAAACCCATACTAACCTATGGAGTAATAGCGTGGGGTGATAGAGCACGCCTTAGTACCACTAAGGTGAAACTTCATAAGCTCCAAAGAATGGCCCCATTCCGTATGGTCGCTGACGTGTGAAGACGTGTTTTCATCGAGCTCCGCATAAAATCGGCTGTTTTTAGTGAAGTGAATGGTTATAAACATAATACAAACAAATAAATCGAAAGCGAAAGAGACGCTCTGTGCGATGCACCATCGCTCGAATACATATTCTGTGTTTGAAATAGTATAAGCAAGTAGTTTTACACTATGAGCCAAAACGACACTCGAGTTCAGCGACAACGCGAGCAAGACGACCGCCGGCTCTCATTGCAACGAAACAACGCGTACTTCTCTTACGTCTCCGCGACTTCTGCAGACAGCGAGCGGTCAATCACCCATAACCCGACACGTTTACCATTGCCAACAACTCAAGAAAAAGCGCGTTCTTGCTCTCCCTCCCTACTGTCACAAAACCCCCAATCTCCAAACACTTGCGAAATTTCTTTACGCTTACCTACGGTGACTAGTACTGTGACAACAACAACCACTGCAACTGCAATCACAACAACAACTGGAACGGTATCGTCAGCTCGCTCAATTTCGTCGACGCAAGCACTTGCTCCTACTGAGCCAGCGATCAAAACAAAAACACAATTTAACGGTTCTGCTGCGCTATCAGCAAGCCAAAACGTAAACAAGAATGCCGGGTCCACCATACAAACTGGAATGGATCGCTACATAACAATAAAAAGAAAACTTAGCCCTCAAAATTACAAAAGTCAACAAACAGAAAACAAACCAAAAATTTCACGCGACAATGCTAACATGCTCACTAACAAAACGCCAGAAAACACCAACAGATTTGAGCTGCTGGCTAATTCTACTGATGAAAGTATACAACCGGCAAAGTCACCTAAGAAGGTCAAGCCTCCTCCAATATACATTCGCGAAAAAAGCTCAAGTGCATTAGTGAACAAAATAGCCACACTTATAGGAGAAAACTCATTTTACGTAATACCCTTAAGAAAAGGGAACATAAATGAAACAAAGGTTCAAACTGAAACCGAGGATAGCCATCGTCTACTAACCAAATTCTTGGATGAAGCAGGAAAAAACTTTTATACGTACCAACTAAAAAGCGCAAGGGGCCTACAGGTTGTTCTCAAAGGGATTGAGGCAACTGTTTCGACCACTGAAATCGTAGAAGCGCTCAAGGAAAAGAACTTTAGTGCGAAAATGGTCATGAACATATTAAACAAAAATAAGGAACCACAACCAATGTTCAAAATCGAGTTGGAGCCAGAGCGCCAGACCCTGAAAAAAAATGAAGTTCATCCAATCTACAAGTTACAGCTCCTACTGCATCGGCGTATCACAGTGGAAGAGCCACACAAGCGCAATCGCCCAGTGCAGTGCACTAACTGCCAAGAATATGGCCACACTAAGGCGTACTGTACGCTGAAATCTATTTGCGTAGTCTGTAGTGAAGCTCATAGCACAGCGAACTGCCATAAGAACAAGGAAGACATCTCTGTTAAAATGTGCAGCAACTGCGGTGAAAGTCACACAGCGAACTGGCGTGGCTGTGTAGTATACAAGGAACTAAAGAACCGCCTTAACAAACGCGGAGAATCAATACGCGCTCAGACCACCCACATCGCTCACACCCCGCCACAATCGGGCCCGTCCTACACTGCACCCCCCCCTACACATCATACCAGTCCTAGCATTTCCTTCGCTAGTGCCTTAAAATCGGGAATTAAATCCGTGAATCCGCTAACACAAAAGTCGACTTCTACTCGGGAAGAACAGAAAATAACTACCTCGAACGAACAAACGCAGCATATATCAACTGGCATTGAAACGATGATGATCTCACTCCAGCAAACCCTAAAAGAGTTTATGACATTCACGCAAACCACAATGCAAGAGCTTATGCGAAACCAAAATATGCTGATACAGCATCTTCTGTCATTCAAATCAATATAATGTCTCCACTTCAAATATCTATGTGGAACGCGAATGGCGTTTCACGGCATAAAAACGAACTTGCCTAGTTCTTATTCGAAAAAAATATTGACGTCATGCTCCTCTCCGAGACACATCTAACAGACAAGCACAACTTCCATATCCCAGGATACTTATTCTACGCCACAAACCATCCGGACGGCAAAGCCCATGGGGGCACTGGTATACTTATCAGAGGTCGCATCAAACACCACCTTTATAACAGAACTGAAATGGACTACCTGCAATCCACTTCCATAAGCATGCAATCCAGCAGCGGCCCCGTCACTCTGGCCGCAGTCTACTGCCCACCTCGTTTTGTAGTTTCTGAGGACCAATTCACGGAATTTTTCAACTCACTCGGTGAGCGATTCATAGCGGCCGGTGACTACAATGCCAAGCATACGCACTGGGGATCACGTCTTCTGACCCCAAAGGGCAAACAACTTTACAACGCGCTCATTAAGCCGCGAAACAAGCTCGATCATGTGACTCCGGGTAGGCCTACATACTGGCCAGCAGATCCAAATAAGCTACCGGATCTCATTGACTTCGCAATAACAAGAAAGATTCCAAGAAATAATATTACGGCCGAGTCACTTGCAGAACTATCATCTGATCACTCTCCAGTTCTACTTACTCTCTGGCACCGACCACATATAACTGAGCGGCCCTACAGGCTGACAGGCAACAGGACCAACTGGGCAAGGTACGCGAAATATGTTTGTACTCACATGGAACCAACTCAAACAGTATTCACCGACGAGGATGTTGATCGCCTGGTCAAATCGATAGAGGAAACACTTGTTGCTGCAGCCAAGGCCTCTACACTTCCAGACACACACAAAATGACAAATCATAGCAAGACAAATCGTGAAATCGAACAGCTAGTAATTGAAAAACGAAGACTAAGAAGAGAATGGCAGAATCATAGATCCCCAACGGCTAAAGAACATCTAAAAATAGCAACACGTAAACTAACCAGGGCACTTAAGCTTGAGGAAGCCAACGCTCAGCATCTATATATCAAACAACTATCGCCCACCAGTAAAAGGAACCCTTTGTGGAAAGCACACAAAAGCATACAGCCACCGGCAGAAACAGTCGTTCCACTGCGAGGTCCCTCTGGAAGCTGGATACGCAGCGACGAAGATAGAGCTAATGCGTTCGCCGATCACCTCCAGAAAGTTTTCCAACCAAATCCTGCTAGCAACTCATTTGTACTCCCTGTAGTAACTAAAAGCTTGCCCCCTATAAATCCAGTTACATTCAGCCAAAGTGAGATAGCATCTATCATAAAAGATCTTAATCCCAAAAAATCACCTGGACATGACTTGGTGGCTCCTAAAATGATCATAGAACTCCCACCGTGTGCGGTTCTGACCTTATGCCATCTCTTCAACGCTATTACGAAACTTGGATACTACCCCCAAAGGTGGAAAAAGGCGGTTATAGTAATGATTCCCAAGCCAGGCAAAGACAAAACGCAACCCTCATCCTACAGACCAATCAGTCTCCTAACGTGTCTCTCGAAACTGTTTGAAAAGGCATTTTTAAAACAAATAGCTCCCTACTTAAGAAGGCGAAATACAATACCATCGCATCAGTTTGGCTTTCGCAAAAATCACGGAACGATCGAAGAGGTCAATCGCATCACAAACGAAATCCGTACCGCTTTTGAGCACCGGGAATACTGTTCAGCTATATTCTTAGATGTTGCACAAGCATTTGACCGAGTCTGGCTGGAAGGACTAATGTACAAGATAACAAAACTGCTTCCCCAGAACACGCACAAAGTGTTCGAATCTTATCTCTTCAAAAGAGTGTTCTCAACCAGGTGTAACAGTTCGACTTCACACGACCGCGTTATCAATGCTGGAGTCCCCCAAGGTAGTGTACTGGGCCCCGTTCTTTACACCCTATTCACAGCAGACATGCCTACAAACTATCAGCTCACAACCTCTACTTTTGCTGACGATACCGCAATACTTAGCCGATCTAGATGCCCAGCAAAGGCAACAGAGCAACTTGCCTGCCATCTTAAAATAGTGGAAAGATGGTTTGCGGACTGGCGCATTAAGATAAACGAGACCAAAAGCAGACATGTAACCTTCACACTGAACAGACAAACCTGCCCACCCTGTACCCTGAACAATACACTTATCCCACAAGCAGACGTTGTAACATATCTCGGCGTTCACCTAGATAGACGCCTCACCTGGCGGCGACATATAGAATCTAAGAGGACTCATATGAAGCTTAAAGCAGCCAATCTTCACTGGCTTATTAACTACAACTCTCCCCTTAGTCTGGAATACAAAGTACTCCTCTACAATACCGTGCTGAAACCCATCTGGACATACGGCTGTGAACTATGGGGAAACGCTTCAAAAACCAACATTGAAATCATACAGCGAGCTCAGTCCACGATTCTGCGAACTATCACTGGGGCACCATGGTACCTACGCAGCGAAAGCATCCATAGAGACCTCCACATAAACCTGGTCAATGAGGAAATTCAGTTGAAAAAAAGTAAACATCAAGCAAAGCTCGCCGCACACGAAAATCCTCTCGCGAAGTCGCTTACGCGAGTCTACAGTCAGAGCCGACTGAAGCGCAAAGATTCTCCAGCCCAGCAAAGAAATCCTAGGGCCGTCTCTAACTAATACAATTACTTCATACTGTAATTAATATAAGTTATATAATAAGATTTGAATAATTATTGTTAGTCTCACAAAAAGAGAAGATCCAATAAATAACGCAATAAGTTTAAAAAAAAAAAAAAAAAAGAATGGCCTGCATATGCATGACAGGAGCAATGCGCACCTGTCCCACTGCAGCCCTAGAAGTACTAATGGAGGTAACGCCGCTTCATATCGTCATTGAAATGAAACGGAAAGCCACCCTAATAAGAATTGAGGGAGCAGGAAATGACTGCAACCTTACAAGAAAGGATGCTGAAAGCCTAAAAGGGGATATCCCTTTGCTGATGCAACCAAGGGATGAGATGCCAGCTGAGCACAGGTTCGCTCAGAACTTCAGCACTCATCTCAGTAATAAAAACAGTTGGACAACCCTGGGGAAAGTACACCCTATGAAACCACAAACAATAAAGTGGTATACAGAAGGATCCCTCACCGACGAGGGAAGTAGGCTGGGGGTTGTAGGCCCCAGGTTAAAATACCACAAATCAATGGGCAGATACACCAGCATTTTTCAAGCTGAAGTCTGTGCTATTGGACGCTGTGCGGAGTTCAATCTGCAAAGGAACTATCGTGGCAAGGACATTGCTATACTGTCTGATAGTCAAGCAGCCATAAAGGCGCTCAGCAAAGCAAAGATAACATCTAAGCTAGTAAATGAAGTGAGGACAGCCCTAGACAAACTGGGAGCTGTCAACAAACTCACAATAAGGTGGGTCCCGGGACACAACAACATCCAGGGAAATGAGCTAGCGGACAACCTAGCCAGGAAAGGGGCAGAGAACCCTCTAATTGGGCCCGAACCATTCTGTGGTGTTGGTCACCACAGAGTACTGGGCTTACTTAAGCCAATAAAGGAAGGAAAACGTCTGTCCTTCTGGGAACACCTACCAGGACTTAGGCAGTCTAAGATTCTCCTTCGCGATTATAACCACAAAAGATTTAAGACCTTAATGACACACGGGAAAAACACCGTGCGCATTTTGACTGGCCTTCTTACGAGGCACTGCCGACTTCGCAGTCATTTGCATAAGATTGGCATTGCAGACAGTGAACTCTGTCGCTTCTGTTGCATGGAGGAGGGGAGCTCTGCACATATTATATGTGACTGCACGGCGCTTTCCATCAGGAGGAACAGACTCCTAGGAATGTATGTAGTCCCACGGGAAACAATTGCAGCCCTGAACCCCAATAAAATTCTGTCTTTTATACAGTGCATTGGACTTCAGGGAGATCTTTGAGTCATGGAGGGGTAGTACAATAGATCCTACTGGGTCGCAGTACACATAGAAACCCACTTAATAATAATAATAATATTTTCTACTACGTTTAATTTTTATGAAATATTCTCAATTTAATAACTTCTTTTTGGAAAATTTATGTTTTAAATTACAGTAGTTATAATAATTTTCCTGGTAATGGATCATTTACATACATTATTATTAAGTCAAATGACTGAATAAATATACTAAACAATTAATTTGCTTTAATTGTTTAGTATATTTATTAAGTCAATAACAATTAATTTTCTTTAATTGTTTAGTATATTTATTAAGTCATTTGACTTAATAATAATGTATGTAAATGATCC
Source organism: Drosophila simulans (assembly GCF_016746395.2). NCBI lineage: Eukaryota > Metazoa > Arthropoda > Insecta > Diptera > Drosophilidae > Drosophila > Drosophila simulans. Next base: position 530,487 of record NC_052521.2, read on the forward strand.
ATTTTTATTATTTAAAATTCAAAAATTTGTTCCCTGGGTACCGATTATTACATATATTACACATAATTAATTATCAACATAAATAATTCGAGCGGCAATTTTAACAAACGAATTTAAAAAACTTTTAAATTATAATAGTCAGGGCGTGAATTTTTAATTATTATTTTATTTTATCATATTACTACGAAATTGGCCAAAAACCCCAAATATGTAAATTCGTTTTTTTGATCATAATTGATTTCGGCCCGAAAATCGTCTTGTTACACAAGTACGCACACATTTACACGTTCTCGTCTATTGTTTTTTCTCACAGAAACAAGCAAAGCTTAAGCGAGCGCACAGAGAGCAATTTTGGCCGTCGCCAAAAAAGTAGCTGCATAGTGCCAATCCAATGTATGGCTGTTACGCAACTTGTTATTCTAGTGTCTTTGATCATACTATAAATCCAAATTATACTCTGGCTAAATAACATGAAAGAACCAAATATGAAATTACAACTTTGGCAAACGAGGCTTAGTGAACACAACATTAAAATAAAATATTTGGAAAGAAACAAAAAAACATAGAGTATCTGAAAGTATTAAAAACTACATGAAAACCCTATATACCGTTTTAATAAACAAATAGAATTTATTAAAGATTCTATAAACCAAGTAGACATATCAAAATGTATCACTAAAACTAAAATCACTATAAAATACACTGAAATGACTCTACCAAATACTTTTAAACCAAACAGTACTGTAAAAAGAATAATTAAACTAAAGGCCATTAACCCTTACGCTAAATGCAAGTCAAAAATCATTATTACTCAACACATAAAGTTATTACACCCTGGTATGCTTTATGCTATTGACAATGAACACTATTTATCCTGTACACTATCCTGTATTGTATCCTAACACCATTAAACCACCCAAAACTGCCCACCGTTTTTAAAAATGTTTGGATATTTTTTCATAATTTTATTTGTCTTGTGAATTTTTATCGTTTTGCCAAAACTTTTTATCACGCCCCCTCTAACGCCCTAAAACACCCAATACTGCCACGCCCACAATTTCAAAGAATATTTAAATTTTTCTTCGTTTTATTGCTTGTCTTGCCAATTTTTATTGGTAGACCAATAAAACTGAGGCCACGCCCCTCCTTTCACATAGAAAACGGACAAAACGGTTACACCCACACTTTCAATTTATTATAATTTTATTCCCCAATATCGATATCCCAAAATGGTGAAATTTCGCGTTCGCATTGCCACCAGCTGAGTAACGGATATCTAATAGTCGGGGAAATCGACTATAGTATTCTCTAGTTTTTTAAATACATTCATACATATTTTCTAACCCACATACATATGTAGGCACATACATCGTACAAATAGGTCATCAGATATACTGTAGTGAACCAGTTCCACCAAATAGCACTATTTTTGCCCATCAATCCAAAGGATATTACGCCATTTGGAGACTGGCCATATTAGGTAGAGAAGCTTTAGAGAAGCTTAACCTTGCCTTAATATGCCTTAGGCTAAGTAGGGGAACCTTCCGTGGACTCCTTGCACTAAAATTTTTATTCAGTAGTCGTCTCCGAATAGTAACGTCGCTGATTCCCAATTTCAGCTCAGATTTTATATCCCCAAAGGAAGCAAAAGGATAGACGTTGCTGTAACGAAATATGCGTCGATCCTCTATATCTGTGATTTTACGTATGGTACCACGGATCTCGAGCTTCCATTCATAGTAAACGGCATTGGATACCAGAACATTCAAGGATTTTTTTAATATCCCCATATGTTTTCCTTCCTTTCTTAGCTTAAGAATTAACATTCTTTTCTCCTGGGAGCAGTGCTGTCCTCTACCCACTAAAATATAATTTTCTTTAATTTTTTTTTTTAATTTATTGCCTTTTTAAATATACGAATTAACTTAACCACACACTGTTATTCTTATGAACAGCCTAAAAGTGGTGAATTTGCTCAAGAATGTAAATAAAAAAAAAGGATAACATGAAAAACTAAACTAAACTATAAAAAGTGGATTCCAAAAAGGGATATGGAAAAATACCTTCGTGTTACTTTGTGTAACACAGTTGTATACCCCAGAAAATATCTATCGATTCCCCAGAAAATTATAAAATTTCCTGTTCACATTCTCACTAACTGACTGTTGGGTATCTGATAGTTGAGGGAATCCAACTCTTATTTTATTTTGTTATTATTATTAATTTTTCCAAATTTAGTTATACATATTTTGTCTTGCAGATGTTTATAAGCGTTTTATTTATTGTTTTGTGAAAGCGTTCTACATCTGTTATTGCTGTTTTCAGCCAAACTTTTAAAGACTTGCTCATAAGCGATAAATATTTGTCTGCTTTTATTATATTGCCACTTTCAACACCTATGTACGTAAATTACGCTAGAATGGTTTAGAAAGTATTTCATTAAGAGGTAATTCCTTGGAGCTTATAGTATTTTTTTAGTAATAGTGATTTCTTAGCTTGATATGTCTAGACCAAGTAGAACCTGGAATCTTTTACAACTTTTATTTGTCTAGCTGTTCAGCTAAAAATCTTTTTTATAGCTATTTTAAAGCAATGGTATATATATATAAAGCAATGGCGATATATTTTTTTGGTTTTAGCGAGCGAGTAGTATTAATTTAGGAATTGCTGGCGGCTGCGATATATGCTCCAGACCGCCGATGGGCCACTGGCACCCTGTCCCTAACCCTGTCCGCCCTGAAGCATTTGGGATTGCGGCAGCGCGTTGGTGGGTGGACCCATGTTGCCCTAGTCAGCATAGCCTCCAGCGAATCTTGGATGCTCAAGAGGGGAAAGCGACTGTGCCCTATTCCTAAAAGTACGCTGCTGATGGCCACAATCATGAGAAGCAATGCCGTCAGCAAAAGTTGATAATGGCATTAGACTTCTTAACCTAGTCACTTTCGACTTCATCCCAATCAAGTTGATTAAGCTCGTTAAGAATTTTTCTAAATGTTTGTTGAAGTTAATCGATCAGCTCCAACCTCATATTAGGAACGAACTCATTAAACAAAATTGCAGAGTTTCATAGGAAGTCCGCTAGACGTTCCACTCGATTATAAATTGCATCTGCCCCGCGCTTCAAAAATTTCATCCTGCTTGCATAATGTTATGTTTAATGTTTCCAGAATTTTCAGCAGGCATGGCAACAGCAACGAAACAGCAGAAACAGCGACTCGAAAGTCGGTTCAAGCGGGAAGATAAGCGCAAAGAAGAATTGGCGAAAGCTTCCGCTATATTTCGTATATATCTCGCTATTTCGTTATATCTCGTATATGTAATCTTCCGTGACCAACGGTTATATGTACTTTCAATGGTCATGCCTTTAACTTTGCTTGAATATTGCAGACACAAATTGTTGTCAACAACTCACTCAGCAACAACAGCGAGTTAAGTAAAGTTAAAGGTTAAATAGCTTTGAATGATTTGCACTATATATTGTTGATACACAAATCACACAGGGGTCACCGCATGCTAATAAGCTTTTCCATCAGCCATTTTAAATTAATGAAGAGACGAGTTTTACACAAAGAAAATGATAATGAGCGATTTAATTGCAGAGCGCACAGCAGAACGCAAAGCCAAAGGTGTAGGTGTGAGAGTACTAGAGAGAGCTCAAGAGATAGGAGCTTATACAGCGGAGAAATTACTGTACAGCGGGCATAGCCGGCGATAATACTACCACAGTCCGCTGTTGTTTGTCGTAATACGGCAATATGTTCCTCTAACCATGCTTGTCGGAGCAAAAGGAGGAGGCTGACCAAGCCTCTTTTATCGGTACCACGGGTTGAGCAGCTATCCAAGACTGCTTATTTTAGGTAGGAGTATCGTGGTTGCTCTGGTTGGTACCCATAACGCGGGTGTCCGACATTTGAGTTTCGGGGCTGGTTGCTCAAAACTCGGGAGCTGTGACCCAGAGATCAGTACAGATATTAGGGAAATCTCGTTTCTCAGCAAGGGGGAGTGTTTGCCGAGCAATAGCTTCTCGGGTCCCGACGTATGTATGCTTCTACGCTTTTATCGCGTATCCAGACACATGCATCATATGTTCACTTGTGGGTGGTGGTTGTAAAACACGTTCAGAGGGATCCGAAACTCAAACATACTGTACAGCTGAGATGCCGTAGAGTTTAACTATCTCCAAAGTTGGCATTTTTACAAAGTATAAATTAAGGAATTGCAGGCGGCTGGGTTACCCAACACTAGTAAAATAGGTTTTTCAGTAATAGTCACAGGGAACAAAACCCACGTCCTCTAGAGCATTATTCACCTTCTTGTTTCACGCTCTTGCTGACTGCTTCAAACCGATTATCGCTTTCTTGAGCGAGAATACCTTGTCTGGACTCTTTGAAATTAGGTACCCTTCAATGTGCCCCATGCAGACGGTCTCGCTTGGATCGCTATTGATGTACGCGCAAAGAACCATTTAATGAAGATTTTATCTATGCTCCCCCGCTAGTGCTATCATAAAACGCACACTCTCTAGTCGATAAGGCTGCGAAATACGGTCACTTGCAAGAGCGTCGTTCCAACACTGTAAACTCTTAGTAAAAACACCTAGAAAACAGCTTATGTATGGAAAGCGGATCGATAGAAGTGGATGCAGATTGACTAAGAGATTAAGAGTAGTACATATTGTAAATAAACAACGGGAAGTTACGTGATAGGCAAATAATGAAATTTCTTGAGCATTCCTTTAAGGTCCAGGGGTCCTACTAAGGTCCTACTAAATGCCGGTAAGGTCAGCCACCTAAGAACATCAGTATGGATCGTGGCGCAACGAGCCGAGAGAATTTACGAAATAGAAGAATCTAAAAGACATCACAAAAAAGGCCACACACAGAGCAGTGTTCAAGTGTTAGTGACGGAGATAACACAAAGATGATAAAAAGAAATGCTAAACGCTAAATGCTGGTGACTTCAGCGACTTAAGGAGATCAGTGTGGTTCGTGGCGCAACGTGTGTGTTGTTCAAATCGATAGAAATTTACAAGATCAATACAAATATAAAAAAATATCAAACATTTTTTTTCAAAAGTGTCGTCCTGGCAGTATTTTACGGTTTGGCGGCGTTAGAGTGGGCGTGGCAACATGAGTAAACAAACTTGGGTCTACGTTTTTTGGATCTGTATTCTTAATCTCAACTTCATAGGTTTTAAAGTTTTAAAGTCACCAGATCGACTAGGCTATGTCACTCTACGAGTAACGGGTATAAAATGGTTGGATATGTATTTCGTTATGTTTATTTTTCGATTACGACGGGATAAATTTAAGCTTTATTTGTAAAAATACCTTATCGTCGTCAGCAATAGCAGAGATTTCATCCCATAAATTTTTCATTAGCTTTTTATATTCATCCAATCGAGCAGTGCTGCAATCACCTTTTCCTTCTACGACACATGCTCTTACTGCCATACAAAGAAAATCATTTTGGTCCAGAAATCCATTGTTGTCAATATCTAAAAAAGATATAATTTTATCAACGTAGTATTATTAAAATAGGTAAGTAACGGGTATCTAATAGTCGATAAACTCGACTATAGCGGTCTCTCTTGTTAAGTCCGCAATATATAAATATTGTTCAAACAATTAGTGTGGTAAAGCTTTCGAACGGAAAATCAATAATTTTCGACTGTATTTTCTTTGAGAACTTTAATATCTCGCAGAAGTATCAATGACTTTTTAGAAAATAATTTAAAAGTTAAAAGTATGTTATAATTAAACACTGGACAAGGTTCTTGTAACAAAAATGGCCTATTATCTATTATATTATAGTATATAATTATATTTTTATAATATTATTATATATCTAGTATCTCTTGAGGAATTCAGAGTTTTGCCTGTATTGAGCTAATAATAAAAAAGTATTAGCTATTTTAAAGCAATGAAAAGACGAGGTTTATATAGTGATTTCTAACGATTTGTTTTTATTGGTTTTAGCGGACGAAGTTTTGCATCGATAAGATATGCACACGTTAACGAAAGCGAATGATAATAGGCGTCCTCATTGGAGAGCGAACAGCAGAACGCCGAGCCAAAGTTGTAGGTTCGAGCTTAGACGCTCACACAGCTCAAATTCATAGATAACAATGATATTGCTGCACAGCTGAGGTGCAGTAAAGTTGAACTGTGTCTCCCAAGTGGGCATGTAAGCAAACAAACATTTTAGGAATTGCTGGCGGCTGCTTGACCCGACAGCCTGATGATGACATGACAGATGACATTATTGTTATCGGTACCTTACTGGACGGGTACCTTACTGGGTTGAAAGTCATTTAGGGGTTTATACCAACGTTCTATGTAGCACTCGGAATTAAGTTAAAAGTTTTTAAATTGATATTTGCATAATTAGTTTTCAATGTACAAGTATCGGATATAAGACACAACCTCTTAAGTAAAGCAGGTATCTTGAATTGTAGCATAGAGGTGTCCTACAGAATACTTAGCTGTTGGGAAAATTTCAGCAGGTCACCGGTTCCCGAAAATTGGTAAAGTATTATGTAAAACTCCGTTAAAAGGATAGCTATAAGTATGGCTATAAAATGTAACACCAAAAATAGTTTAGCGATAAACCTGTAAATGTACGCCTTAGCTAAAATGCACAATTTTTGATATGGTAAGGTTGCCGAAGTAGCGGAAATTTAAAATATATATTCGAGTTCCCAACTTTCAGATACCCGTTACTCAGCTAGTGTGAATGCGAATTCGAAATTTCATAATTTTTCTCGGATACCGATAGATGTTGGAGAATAAAATAAGAAAACAATTGAAAATAATCAAAAGCGTGGGCGTGAACGGCTTGGCTGCTTTAGGGCGTTACAGTTGGCGTGGCAAATCGATAGAAATTTAAAAGACTAATAAAAATATGAAAATATATCAAAACATTTGTGGCAAACCTATAGAAATTTAACAGAATAATTAAAATATGAAAAAACATGGTCAACAATCTGGTCTAGAATCTGTATGCTTAATCTCAACCTTCCTGAGACGTTGACGTTCATGTTGTCACGCCCACTCTTACGACCACAAAGCGCTCAAAACTACCACGGCTACACTTTTGAAAAATGTGTTGATATTGTATTCACATTTTTATTAGTACTGAAAGCTTCTATCGATTTGAAAACAACAATTTTTGCTACGCCCACTCTAACGCCCTACATCCGCCCAAAACTGTCGCGCCCACATTTTTGAAAAATTAATGGATATTTTTACATAATTTTATTAGTCTTGTAAATTTGTATCGATTTCCCAAAAAACTTTATGGCACGGCCACTCTAACGCCCTAAAGCCGCCAAATCGGTCACGCCCACACATTTGATCGATTTAAAATTTTTTTTCATTTTATTCCAAAATATCTATCGACATTCTAGACAAATGATGAAATTTCGCGTTCGTATTCACACTATCTCAGTAACGCTTGGTTGATAATCTCTGGATGAGCTTCCTGTATTGTTTCAAAATCGGAGTCGCTATCAAAGTATAAAACACTGTGTTTATTTACAAAAAACTCTATCAAATACTGTTTGGTATTTTTATGAGTTGGCATTTCCTAAGATATGTTGGTGATCTGTTTTTTATAATAATTCTCCTGTTTTACCTTTTCTGATCCCTTAATGAAAATTACTTGTCTGGTGTAATTATTTACTGGCTTTTCCGTTAGTTTATTGTTACCTTCTTCGGCGCTGTGCTGCGTAGCTTCAGAAAAGAGCGCTTCCCCTATATTAATCCTGTATAGAGCATCTGCTACATAATTTTCTTTGCCTTTAAAGTGTTTAATATCAATATTAGGCTGTCTTAGATATGAACTCAGGGTCCATTTCTATTTGGTGAAACCCTTTAATTTTATCAATTGTAGAAAAAAATGTCCATATTCGCTATTGGATATTTTTCTGCTATTGTTCATATATCATAGTTCAGATAGATGCGTTTACTATGTTTGTTCACTTGTATCATACTCGAATTCTTTACTCCACAAATTGTATTAAAGATATATAGTCTTTCTTTGGAGTTCCCATTCGTATTACAGCGGATCAAGGCAGAAGTTATGCCAGCAACAAGTTCCGTGAATTTTCTTCAACAAACAGGATTGAGTTGCACTAAATAGCTACATATGCCTGTAGATCACATGGGCATGTTGAAAGGGTGATGAGCACTCTTAAGACTATGCTTACTGCTGTGGAAACGAGTCAGCGATCATGGCAGGATGCGTTTTCAGAAATCCAACTAGCCATGAATTGCACCACAAATCGAGTCACTAAAGCAAGTGCTTTGGAATTGCTGATAGGAAGAGAAGCCTGTCTTTTTGGGTTGCTGCAAGTCCATGTGGAAGAAAGTGCAGTCGAAAGAGGCAAAAGTAGTTCGGTATAGGCAAAGACACTAGAATAACAAGTTGCGTAACAGCCATACATTGGATTGGCACTATGCAGCTACTTTTTTGGTGACGGCCAAAATTGCTCTCTGTGCGCTCGCTTACGCTGAGAGCGTAAGAAATCTAAAAAATAAAATTTGCTTGTTTGTGTGAGTAAAAACAAGAGAAGAGAACGTGTAAATGTGTGCGTACTTGTGTAACAAGACGATTTTCGGGCCGAACTTGTAAAGTGAAGGGCATATTTTGTCAAATTTACCATGCATGATCATATGTGTACACACATACAGTTGTCGGCTGTCACTGTATGCGTAAAAAAAAGCTGTTCGCTATAGAGCTCTCCGCTCTCTCACTCTTGTACAAAAATTTTCGAACGTTACCTCGGAATTGGGTGTTCCGGAAGTTTTTGGATAGTAGATGATTTCGTCTCTAGGGCTTGTAGTTCAGGATCAGGTGAGTCCTGAGTTTCGTCCATCACCACCGATGTTGCGCTCAATATGTCCGAAGATTATGAGCTTTTATTATCATCTTTTATTATTTTTTGTTAAGCTTAGATGTTTTATTTTTATATTTATTATATATTTTCTTTGAGTTGCACATATTTTTTTGTTTTACGTGAACTTATTCAATATTTCGTCATACAAATATATTTAGTAGTATATAAAAATGTTTTGTTTTATATCCACTTATTCAATGGTTCGTCATTGACATATTTATAGTAGTATATAAAAATGTTTCTGATATAGTAATATAATTTTCTTAAAATTATTAGTTGAATTATTTTCTTGTTAAATTTTTTTTTCAATTTAAATTTTCACTTGTTTAATAGTTTCCTAATATATCTAGTTTTATGTTTATTTATATCCAGTTGTTCCGCTTCGTTCAGAGCAACCAAAGAAATTCTGGATTTATAGCTCCGTTAAATTCTGGAAATTGCCTGTTGCTTAAACAGCCGTGTGATGCACATTACGTTATCCTACCGACTGCGTCAGTTAAGTATTAGGATAATCGGGCATGCTCCGGTAATCGAATACGTAAGAATTTTACGATTACGATTTGAAATCGTAATCGTAAGAATTTTTCGAGTAAGAATTTTTCGATTTCGATTTGAAATCGTAATCGTAAGAATTTTTCGATTTGTAAAACGGGCACTTTTGTCTGGTCGAAATTAAAAGTAAATGTACTTTTTGGAATATTAAATGAGATCGTATTTACAAATGGAAAATATAGTTTACTCAGTGGTCTACTGATGTTTATTCCCCATCACCACAAGATCATTTTGCCACTTAGTTATTTTATAAAAAATGTATTTCTGACCCCACCTCATAACTTGAAAAACAAAATTTTGTCGCCGGCAACAAAAAGTTTAGATTTGGATTGGTATTAAACGTACGTCGACAAATGTAATCGGGAAGACTGTCAGACTGTTGGTGAAACGAAACAGGCAGGTATAAATGCTTATAAAATATAAAAAATGAATTAATTAATTTAAAGAAGAGCCAAATTGTTTTTTTTTTAAATAATGATATTTAATTCAAATATATAAATATTTAAAGTGGAGTGTAATTGGAATGTATTTGCGAATATCGAAATAAAAACTGTGAAAAAGTTTCCCGGTTTATTGTCTGGAAACAGCTGGAAACAGATTTTTGTTTACTATTTACAAAACATTCCGATACCAAAAATTTGCGAGTCGGAGCACCTAATAACGAAATCGAAAGATTTTGCCGAAATCTCAAAAAAAAGTTACGATTACCGTAGCATGCTTCCGATTTCAAGTCGCGTATACTGAATAAAAAATTAATCACGAAGATCATTTCTGTTAAACCGTTTTATTTGAAGTGTCCTTATATAGGTTAAGATAATTAATGAGTAAGCTTAAGTCTTGGGTGATTATTGGATCACCTATAATCTTTATATGCACATTTAGCATACACGCCGTTATATGGTGGAAAATGCTGTTTTTGCTAGTTTCCAGCACTTTGCTGGATGACCGGTCGGCTTTCTGGCCGCGGTTAGCTCTAGTACAGTTTGATACGTTTTTCAGTTTGCTTTGACCACTGATTCACTAAAGAGCTTATTATTATCACTCTATCTGAGTCTGTAGGCCAGAAGCTTTCGTAATCATCATAATTCTACATTTGGATCTACAACCTTCAATCCCGTGCAAAGACAGTTTCGTGGGAAACCATAATCGCCAGGCCTGCCGTTCACGGACTGCTGCGTGGGACCTCCAAGTGATTACATAATTGGTGCCCCACCAAACAGAACACAGCACAAAAAAAACATTTAAGTGGGCTGATAAAGTCTAAGACAACTTCAAATCACACAGGGAGAAAATAAGCAACTTATGTACCCAAAGTCATAACATATAAAATGTTCAATAAATTATTATCTGCCGTCTCTAAATAAAAATTTTCAGACGCCGGTTATTAATGTAAACATAACTTTCTGCCGAATTAAAATATTAAGTATTCGGCCTCTCAATAACTTGTGCTCAGTTTTAATCAATTAATGGCCTTATGAGTTTCCCAGGCCCAAATAAACCATATCGCAAAATGATAGTGAAGAAGAACTCTGATAGTTTCGCACAACACAGTGCTTAATTTTAAAGCCATTTTGGGTAGATTAGACTCTTCTCCTATGCAGATAAAACATCCTTACGCCTATTACGACCGGGACTTGAGTCGGTCCGTCAAGGCGACCAAACCCTAAAGCAGTACAACGATGAGGTCGAACGAAAATTAACCCTCGTTACAAACGAATTTGTCATGACATATGAAAGAGCCACATTGGTTGATACAGAGGTTAGGGCTGAAAAAATCCCAAAGGGCTGTTGTTTTTCCATCACAAGCACGAGAGGCAGAGGCCAGTATCGAACGAAGCATGTTCGCGACCACATATGCCAGGGCGGTGGAGCAAATAAACCAGAATATTGACTTCAACAAGAGCCAACACCTGAAAAACAGGCCAGCAAAAAACAAAGAAAAAATTCTGGTGCCGACCACGGTCCAGAAAAAAAACCCCCCTTGAAAAAAGCCAAACAAGAATCAAAATACTGGTTCATGGCGCAAACAGGACGACAGGGTCTCTAACCTACCCCAGCAAAATCAATCCCCAGAACCAATGGAGATCCATTCATCGTCTTTAAACCTTAGACATGCCTTGAACTTTAAGCAGGGAAGGAAGAAACATGCCCCTGAAAGACCAAACTACTTTGAGAGAAATTCTAGACAAAGACGCCAGGGGGTTTTCAATGTTGAGCAAGCCGCCAATGCGAAATAAGATGATGATTACGAAAACGCGAAAACGCGCGCGACTCATTGGACTCCTTATCAATTTTTTAGAGGAAGGTCCTGCTTTCTGTTTATTGAACGAATAAAAAAAAGAAAAAATTTATTAATTATTAAAATTTAAAATTTTCATAGATGATTGCACTACAAAAAATTATGTAAAGCCCATAAGGGAGCTAAAAAAAAGGATAACTCTTGTCGACTCCCCATTCACTGTGATAAAGTAAAGGAAAAGTGCTTAATGCACATACTTGGCATAACGTTTTTTTTACTCGATACTGTGAATTTCACAAATATCTATGACGTAGAAGTCCCAAGTTCGATGAAAGCAGAATTCAATAAAATGATACTTAAGAGTATCTACGTAGACGTAATGATAATTTTCTCCGAAAATGCTGCTGACTACGTCATACACATTGACACAGTACTTAAATGTGTGTGCCAAGCTAACATGAGAGTAGCACCTGAAAAAACCAAATTCTTCAAAGAAAGTGTTGAATTTTTTGGGTTTTATTGTTACATCAAAAGGGACCAAAACAGACCCGGAAAAGGTAAAAAGAATCTGATATCCTTCCTAGGCCTTTTCGAATATTATAAAAGGTTCAAATAATGCAAAATTGGCAAAGCCTTAGAGGCTTTAACATCACTTTTAAAAGGCGAAGATAAAAATTAATGAAATGAATTTGCAACCGGAACAAACAACAAATTAAAACAGAACTTAATTTAAAACCCCTGAAATTACAGAAAAATATAGTTTTCAAATTTACCTAAGCAGAACATCCTCACATCGAAAAAATTAATAATTTACTTATAATTATAGACCAATTCGGAATTAATTAGTGACTTAGAATCAATCTGTAACGTGAACTATTTTTATTTCAGAATCATTAGACTAGCTTATCCTTCAAAAATACATTTTCATATTAATGAATAAATATTTAACAGATTATATTTTATAGAGAAAACAAATAAATTAACAAATTTAAACAAATAATAATAGGTGTTAAGTCGAAAAATGCCGTAAGTTCGAAAATATTAATTCGACCCTGCGTCGAGCACTCGTAAGAAACTCGCAAACGTCGTGGACGTGCGAGCTGACGGGGAAAGCACAAATGTAGGATTAATATCGTAAACCAGTGAGTTGACTAATTAACAATGAATTAAGGTTTCGGTGATTTCATAGCTTTACGATCATTGGAGATCAAAGCGAACGCTCGAAATCCGTGTTCTCTGAACACTCTGAAATATTTTCCCTACGACCAAATGACGTTGAGGTCGTCATTTGGAGTCCAAAAGAGTCCCATAGGCATATGGCCACTGCCAAGAGCGCGTGGCCCTGAAGATCTTCACGACTAGCCGGGAACGGATTATCATCTATGCACATAGGCGCACGACAAGTCTGCACAGTCCAGAATTTCTTGATGTGTTCCGAAACTATCGTTGGGATTTTGTGAGATGCTGCCTGCCACACTCAGTTCAGAACTGCAGATCGAGAAAGAGTTGCGGAGTGGACGAATGTAGAAGAATTCACCACGCTTTGCTCTACTCTTATTTATCAAACGACCCCATAATTATATAGGCGCTTAGCCAGTTCTCCTTCACGGAAGGGGACCTTCAAAGGCGCTGTTTCGGTACATACCGGTACTGGTACTACATGGACTAAGACGTATGTTCTCGGAAGGTCTATAAAAGGAAGCGCTTCACTCGCATAATGGAGGCCAAGACCACACACGAAACCATGGCAAAGCGTTGGCAAACTGGCTTAATATCTTGAGGTACGACAAACTGGATCTCACCCTATGGCGGTAGGGCGACTCATACACAGCTCACGCTCCTGGTAAGGTACTATTTACAGTACCTACGATTCCGTGAACGCAATACGTGAAAAGTTTCACCAAGACCTGAGTAACATGACTCTTGTGTTTCTGTGGAGATGGGAAGGTCCAGGCCGTTAAGTTCTAAGCTTCATGCTCTCCAGCCTTGGCCAACTATATAACAAATCAAAATGCAGAACGATTCCAAAGGAGCAGCAGACGCAGCTCATTCACTGCTCGCTTCCTCAGTCCTGCCGCCTTATGATCCCTCGATACGCTGATTGGGCTTCGGTCACTGAATCCAACGAAGACTTCTCCAGCTGACCATATACTCGGCAAAGGCCATCTTGGTGAACAAAGGGTAAAAGCGAGGCACGTGAGCATCTAGACAGCCATCTAGTCCTGATCTTTTAGTGTGCGGAGATTTTTCAAGAGGGACTCTTTAATGATATTCTAGCACTGTCTTCTCCGTTAACGTCGTAGTTGGTCAATCAGTTATGGAGTGTGTGTAATCCGAGCGACTAAAACATCCGGAAACAACCCATCCCAGCCGTTTCTCTTGCGGCGGCAATCAGGGCATAAGCTTGATTTGACCGATGCACAGCAGTTCGTAAAAGAGACTGGCGCCAATCAGTAAATCAAAGCGTTGAGAGCAATAAAACTCTGGGTCCGCGAGCTTAAAGTTTTGGGGTATGTTCCAGCTGCAAATGTCAATATTCAATGACGCCTGACTTTCAATTACATTGGAGGCCATAACAGCAGTGATGTTGGTCAAGAACTAAGACGTTCGAGATCGCATTAAAATTTTTACTGACTGTGGCGACCGGCATTGCCAACAACCAAGCATCGAGAGAGCAGCGACGGGACAGGCGCTAACGATCGCCCAGCGTCGGAGTGAGAGAAGGGATTATTCTGGTGCGAACTGCGAAGCGGCGTGGGTGTGCGAATATCATTTATCCAAATAATCGAACTCAATATAAGCTATAAATCCTAACGTGTATTACTGTGATTAAGCGGGTCATTACATTGGCGACGAGTGGAAAAATCGGTAAATGATAATAATAATAACTAAAACCTTGGTAAATTTGATGAATTAGGGAAAAGGGCGCGAAATTACGGTAAACGACTGGCGTGATATAGGCTGTGCGTGAGTATGTGTGTGTGATTGAATGGGCCTACCGGCATATACATACATGAAAATGTTAAGAAAGAGGAGAGAAGGAATAAGCTGCGTGAGTGCAGATTGCACGTTGCCAACATAAACTGACTTTAAGCACAAAGCAGAATCAGTGATTCTGTATGCACAATTTTTCGCTCACTCTCATCCAACACACATGCACTCCGAAAGATAGGCTGAGTGAAGAGATTACTCTTCGCAAGCTTAAGAGAAGGTGAGTTAGAGAGACACTCTCTAGCAACCAGGAGATTAAGAAAAATAACTAATAAGGCCGAGTAAAGAGTAATACTCTTTACAAGCTTGAAAGATGAGAGAGAGAGAAATTTCTCTAGCAACCAAAGAGTTGCAAGGGCCGAGTACGCATTATAAGCTCTAAATAGAGGAGCTGAGTAGTGGTACAAGCCAAAGCATATTTAGAAAAAAATAAAAGAAACAGAACATTTAAATATATAAATAAAAAAAAATTTGTATAAAAGAATTTAATAAAAAAAAAGAGAAAAAAAAGAAAATATTACAAGCTTTTAAGTAAAGAGCTGGGTAATCGGTTTGAGTTGTAAACTGAAGGTTAAAGGTCGGGTGGAGCAGTATTCTCTCCACAAGCCAAAAGAATTTATAAAATTAAAAAGGAAAAACGTAAACAATTAAACCCCAAATGTAAATTGGAGGTATTATTGAACTGAGACTGGGTAATAATTACAAGCTCCTAAGAGGGCCGGGTATTAATTACAAGTCAAGTCATAAACCTAATAATGTATTTTGTTGTAAACCCCAAGTCTAGGTCCCGTATTTAAAATGACCGACAGTGTCATTAAACCGTTTCTGTGCGAGGTGATCGACAAGGCAATCCTCCGAAATGAATGGGAGAAGTGGTTGAGGGCGTTTACAATATACCTCGAGGCCGAGGGCATTGATACCGAGAAGCAGAAGAGGAGTAAGCTACTGCTTTTGGGAGGAGTCCAGCTACAGTCAGTAGTATACTCCCTACCTGGTGCGCTGGTTGAGACCAGCGACGGAAATAAAGAAGACATCTACAAAATCCTCATCGACCATCTAAATAAACACTTCTCACCGAAGCAGAACTCAACGTTTGAGAGACATCTATTCAGAGGCCTGACACCGTTGGACACAGAAAGCTTTGGGGATTTCTTGCTGCGACTCCGTCAACAAATGCAACGATGTGCATTCGGATCCTCAAAAGCGGAGATTGAGGATATATGTCTTAAGGATAAAATTATAGATGTGTGGGCACCTCTAGACCTCAAGAAAAGACTCCTGGGGAAGGAAAATTCACTAGAGGAAGTTATCGAAGTATGTCAGGTTGAGGAGCAGATCAACAAGGAATCAAAAGAAATGACATCAAGACCAATTGCGGAACCCATCTGTAAAATTGCACATCGTGGTTTCAAGCAGAGTGGGGAATGCCCCAGATGTGGAAAATTCGGACACACACATAATGACCCATCATGTCCGGCAAGAAATGTGACTTGCAATAAATGCTCGAAGCCTGGACACTATGCCAGGAAGTGCCGAACTAACTTGAACAGCCGATTCCCTAAGTCCCAAAGGAATAACCTGAAAAGGCCTCGCACGTATATACGATCTGTCAAAGAGGAGGCCACCAGCTCCAAACTGAAAAAGGGCGAGGCACATTGCTTTCGAGTGTCAAGCGAGGATGAAGAGGAGTTCATACGATGCCGAGTGGGAGGCCGTGAAATTCCTTTAATCATTGACTCGGGGTGCAAGTTTAACCTTATCAGCCACGCGGACTGGTCTCTGCTAGTGAAGAGAAAAGCCACAGTCTTTAACGTAAAGCAATTCCGAGCCTATGCCTCTAATAAATTACTTCGAGTAATGTGTATTTTCGAGGCCCCAATTTCCGTCGAGCCGGGTGCTGAAGGGATTGCTTCATTTTACGTGATTGAAAATGGAGAACAATCTCTGTTGGGCCGAGACACAGCTATCGAGTTCAAAGTCCTCCGACTGGGAAGAAACATTAACCGGATTGAAGAAATAAAGCCTTTCCCGAAATGGAAAAACATTGAAGTAAGGCTCTCTATCGATTATGACGTAAAACCCGTTCAACAACCGGTGAGACGAATCCCGGCAGCGCTCGAGGACAAAGTCATGGAAAAACTGGGGGAAGCCCTGAGTCGAGATATAATTGAACCAGTCAAGGGCCCGAGTGCTTGGATATCTCCCATCGTGCTTGCGTTTAAGGAGAACGGGGACATCCGCTTATGTGTCGGCATGCGACTGGCAAACAAAGCTATCCTACGGGAAAACTATCCATTACCAACTTTCGATTGCTTTATGACCAGACTCAAAGAGGCGAAATTCTTCGCACGCCTAGACCTCAAGGACGCCTATCACCAAGTGGCCCTTGATGAATCGAGCCGGGAGATAACAACGTTCATAACACCAAGGGGACTTTTCCGCTATAAGCGTTTGATGTTTGGAGTTAATTCTGCTCCCGAAATTTTTCAACGCCTTCTGGAGCAGATGTTATCTGCGGTACCTAACGCCATGAACTTCATCGATGACGTAATCATTTTTGGCGCAACTGACCTCAAAATCGACAGCGCCGTAAAAGAAGTATGCGAGATATTCCAGGAAAATAATGTCCTACTGAATAAAGAGAAATGCATCTGGAAGACAGGGAAACTAAAATTCCTCGGACATATTTTATCCGACAAGGGAACATAAGTCGACCCAGAGAAAATTGACGTCATCCGATCTTTCAGAGACCCGAAGAACAAAGAGGAAACACGGAGCTTCCTCGGTTTGGTAACCTACGTCGGGAAGTTAATTCCGGACCTTGCAAGTCACACAGATCCTCTAAGAAAACTGCTGAAAACTGAAAACAAATTCACCTGGGGCGAAGCCGAGAAAAATGCTTTCAACAACCTTAAGAATCTCCTATCCAAGGTACCCAAACTATCATATTTCGATCCAAGTCATCGAACTCGGGTGATTGCGGACGCTAGCCCGGTTGCCCTTGGGGCTGTGTTATTGCAATTCAAAGTCGACAACGAACCATTAATAATTACCTTTGCTAGCAAGGCCCTGTCGGAGGTGGAGAAACGCTACTCCCAAACGGAAAAGGAGAGCCTAGCACTGGTTTGGGCAGTGGAGAAATTTTATTACTTTCTGGCAGGCCTGCACTTCGAACTCGTAACCGATCACAAACCCTTGGAAGCCATTTTCAAACCAACATCCAAGCCCCCGGCCCGCATTGAAAGGTGGCTGCTGCGACTCCAGGCATATACGTTCACCGTTATCTATAAATCCGAAAGAGACAACATATCAGATGCGTTGTCTCGTCTCTGCCAACTACCTACGGTAGAACCAATCGATCTCAGGACGGAATACAGCATCCTACGCGTCGTACAGAGCTCCATCCCAAAATCTATGACAATCTCGGAAATAGCAGAATCTTCCAAGAGGGATGAAGAGATTATGGACGCAATCAGTTGCCTAGAGAACGACTCCTGAAAGCCTGATAGTTCAGTGAGCTTCTATCCATTTCGTAACGAGCTGTCAGCGGTTGGCTCGCTCCTTTGGAGGGGAAACCGCGTAGTCGTGCCAAGATCTCTAAGAATGAAAATACTGGAGTGAGCCCACGAAGGTCATCCCGGCGAGACAGCAATGAAACGCCGCCTGCGGTCCAAAGTATGGTGGCCACAAATAGACCGAGAGGCAGAAAAGTTTGTCAAAGCTTGCAGAGATTGTTGCCTGGTATCGCAAGACATCCGGACACCCCCTATGGATAGAAATCCTTTTTCCACTGGCCCGTGGATTTGGGTAGCGTCGGATTTGCTAGGTCCGTTACCTAACAATGAATATGTTCTAGTCTTTATTGACTATTTCTCACGATATATGGAGCATAAGTTTCTTAAAACCATATCTTCAACGACCCTGATAGAGGCAATGAAAGAAATCTTTTGTAGACTGGGATATCCTGAGTACCTACGAACTGATAATGGACGCCAGTATGTTAGCGAGGAGTTTCCTAACTACTGCAAAGCGTGCGGCATTGAACAGGTTAAGACCCCACCGTATTGGCCGCAAGCAAACGGGGAGGTTGAGAACATGAACAGAGACCTTGTGAAACGTCTAAAAATAGCATACGCAAATGGGAAAAACTACAAAAAGGAAATCCAAAAGTTTATTTTGATGTACAATGTAACCCCACATGGAACAACAGGGTCAGCGCCCACAAAGCTAATGTTCAGCAGAGTCATCCGTGACAAAATACCAGGCATTGGGGATATCTACGAGAAAACCTTAGACTCTGGGGAAAGAGATAAAGACATTATTGAAAAATATAAGTGAAACCAGGCAGCCGACAAAAGAAGAGGGGCAAAGGAAGTCGATATAGAAGTGGGCGACAAGGTACTTTTGAAAAACGTAGTGTTCCCAAACAAACTTACATCAAACTTCGACAAGACGGAATTTACGGTGTTAGAACGACACAATAACATTGTGGTGATCGAAGGGGGTGGTAGAAAACTAACAAGAAATGCCTCACATCTTAAGAAAGTCCCGGCTAGCCAGACGTATCCAGCCTCCTGCCCAACGCCGCAATCAGATGCCAGCCTACCGGAATCAACACCAACTTCGGAGGTCGCAGTACTTCAGCCCACAGAAGGAGGCCTCGGGATCCAGCCACCCCTGCCGCCATTAAAGCTAAAACTCGTCAATAAAGGAGGGATGTGGCGACCGGCATGGCCAACAACCAAGCATCGAGAGAGCAGCGACGGGACAGGCGCTAACGATCGCCCAGCGTCGGAGTGAGAGAAGGGATTATTCTGGTGCGAACTGCGAAGCGGCGTGGGTGTGCGAATATCATTTATCCAAATAAACGAACTCAATACAAGCTATAAATCCTAACGTGTATTACTGTGATTAAGCGGGTCATTACACTGACTCAAAACTAGAATTGCCTATTCCGGTGACACAAGCTGGCGAGATTTTGTTCTCTTAAGTTGAAGCTGATTTGCGAATCGGAATGTTATAAGGTGCAGTTAAGATCAAGAGAATAGAAGTCCAGCCAGTTAGCATAGCATATAGCAAATTTTGAAAGCTGAAGAGGGGAAGCGGCGGTGACCTACGCCGGAGTGAAAGCTGTTGATGGCCACAATCATACGGAGAAATACCGTCACCAAAAGTTGAATTGGAGTTGAGTTGCGAGATCCGCTTTTAAATCTCCCCCCGAACAGAGGAGTTACGATTTACGAGAATGTCATTTAGTTTCTCATTCAAATTACTTTCAATTTCCTCAAAATCTAGTTCTTCGAGCTCGTTGAGAATTTTTCTAAATGTTTGCTAACGCTTATCGATCAGCTCCAACCACACATAAAGAACGGACTAATCAAATGAAATTATTGCAGAACTTGATATATACCTGATATACCTGATATACTCGATTATAAATGATTATAAATGTCACCCTGATCGAATATCGGTAACTTTTCCAGAATTTTCTCGAAATTCGGTTCAAGCGGGAATATGAGCGCAAAGAAGAATTGGCGTAAGCTTCCGTTATATGGCTATGTACGCGCACGAATATAAATGTTAATTTACATATATGCAATCTTGCATAACCAACGGAGTTACTTTCAGTGTTTTCTGCCTTTAATTAGTCTGATTATTTAAGACCAAAATTGTTGTTCAACAACGCACTCAGCAACAATAGCGAATTAATTAAAGTTAATTAATGATTTAATCAGCTGTGCAAGATTTGCATAATTTATTCTTTACGCACAAATCACATCGGGGTAAACAAATGTTGTTTTTTTATTAGTGTTTTTAAGCAATGAAGACGTCTCTTTATTAGGTTTACTTAGAGATTTCAAACGATATGTTTATAATGGTTTTAGCGAACGAGATTTTGAATCAAGACAACGAAAGCGAATAATGAGCGACTTAAGTGCACAGCGAACAGCAGAACGCTGAACCAAAAGTGTATGTGCTACAATGCAAAAGAAAGAGCGAGAGAGGGAAGAGCTTAGATGCTCACGCAGCTGAACTGCATAGATAATGATAATATTGCTGCACATATAAGGTGCAGTAAAGTTTGATGGTGTGTACAAAGTTAGCATGTAAATAAAAAACAATATTAGGAATAGCAGGCGGCTGCCTGGCCCGATAGTCTTCGTGTACACGTTTTTGATTACATGTATTTTTTTAGGGTTTCATGAATTCATAATTTGATCGATAAAGTTATAATTTTTCTAGGATAGATATTGGCGAACAAAATTAATAAAAGAAATGAAATGTTGTTCATAAGAGGCGGCGTGGCAGTTTTGTGCTGTTTGTGGGCTTAAGAGTGGGCGTGGCCAACAATTTTTTGGCAACTCTATAGAAATTTAGAAGACTAATAAAAATTTGGAAAAATATTAACACACTTATTGAAATTGTGGGGGTCGCACTTTTGTGCGGCTTGTGGGCGTTAGAGTGCGCGTGGAAACATAAGCCAACAAACCTGCGCTGCCTCCTTGTCTCTAGAATAGTTCCTGATATCTCGACGTTCATACGGACAGACGGATCGACTCGGCTTTTGATCATGATCAAGAATATAAATACTTTATATAGTCGGAAACACTACCTTCTGCCTGTTACATACTTCTCAACGAATTTAGTATACCCTTTTACCAAAGACATTACAATAACAAGATGCGTAACGGCCATACATTGGTTTTGCACTATGCAGCCACTTATTTGGTGACTGCCAAAATTGCTCTCTGTCCGTTCGCTTACGCTGAGAGCGTAAGAAATCTAAAAATAGAATTTTCTTGCTTGTGTGGGTAAAACCAATAGGGTTCTTCCCACCCAAAATTGCGCGCTTTTTAAAAATATCAAATTGGAATTTAACAACATAATTCAACTGAATCTTATTTGAATTTTAATTAATAAAAATGGGTCGCATATGTACAGTATTATTAAGTCAAATGATTTAATTAATATACTTAATAATTAAAGCAAATCCAATAGAAATTATTATAGCTACTGTAATTTAAAACATAAATTTTCCCAAAAGCAGTCATTACATTGTGAAAAATATTTCATAAAAATAATATGTAGTGAAAAATACAAAATTTATAAAATATATATAAAAAAATGAAAACGTTTGTTTGCAAAAGTCATATCTTGAGGCAGTAAAGTCATTTTTAAAGTTTATTTTGTGATTTTATGTACATCGTTTCGACTATTACTATTTCTAAGCTACATTTAAATAATAATATCGTTAAGGCAATGAAAGACAAAAAAATTGTACATAAAGATATTATAGATTTAAAGTCTAAGAACTAGTAATGTGAAGGGCATATTTTGTCAAATTTACCAGGCATACCTTTACCATAATAATATCGTTATGTGTGCAGTTGTCGGCTGTCACTCTAGAGGAGCCAGCCCGACAAAATTGAGTGCACAAAATTGAATGGCGTTACGTATCTTGTTATTCTAATGTATTTGCCTTAACCTTATATAAGTCTTGCATGCCGGCTGCATTGACCACTTCACACGAAATAATTTGAGAGTGGTCCGCTTGGCCTAACATGACAGTTATCCATGTGACCTCATAATAATAATAATCCTTAACGGATTATAAGAATACATAAATATGGCACAACATTTAAGTTGCCCGATTTGCGATTGTTACATAAATTCGATCCGCAGCAATGGTAAATGTTATTTTTATTATATTTCGCAATTTGTGCTTTTTCAAACTGGAAAAATCCTATCCGATTACCCTAATTATAAAAACATATGTATATCTAATCAGAACCCATCGTGTATTTTGGTTAATTAATTTTGAAGCAGTTCCTAATGAGCTATATGATATTCGTCCCATATTTGATAAAATTAAAATAAAATTTATATATTGTTAAGAGGCAGACTATAGCAAGATATTTCAATTTTTTGTATTTTTCCTATGTCGTTATTATAATATATTCATAGGATTTCGATAAGCAAAATTAAGATTTCAACATGTTAATTGAAATTGTATTATTTATCATATAGTCGCCACTGGATAGTTCCGAAGATATGTATAATAATGCGTGTAATTGCTTTATGTGTTCAATGCAAAGGACTATAAACTTAAATTTTTTGTATAAAACATACTTATGTTTTAAGGAATTTTAGTTCACTAAGGGATGCGTTTATCCCAAGCCCTTTTCTACTCACCATACATATACCGAACGACAAAATCGACACGGTTATCCCAGGAATAAGCCATTATGACGGAATTTGTTTGGAGCTTATCCTCATAAAATTTATATGGCTAGAAATATATACATACCATTACTATCTGAACTAATAAATGTCTATAAATAAATTACATTTTTTTGGTATCTATAAATAGTAATTTAATGTATAGAGATCTTGAATAGTAAATATGAGCTCCTTACCTTCGGAATAGCTTACTTCAGACTAACTAAATTTGCTAAACCTTTTGCCAAAAGTCGTACACTTTGGCAACATTATGTATATGGTATGTATCTAAACATTATACAGACAAACGTGTATTGTATAGAAAGTGCATAAGTATATATTTGTTCCCTTTCAAAAGGTAGTTTATTTTTAATTAAGAGTTTTCATTGTACTAATGGTAATTATTATGTTAAGTAATCTATAATACTGTTTTTAAATCACAATCAATAACAATCCAGTTTTCTACTACCAAATATTTAGACTACCTGTTACGATGTTATTCATGAAAGTCCCCAGATAGATTAGGCTCTAATTAACTATTTTAAAAGGTATAAAATACTTATTAAATGAACAATTCACCTATATTTAATTTTGTATTTGAACACTAATAGTAAAATATATTTAAAATTATTTTATCATTTAAAAGGAATGTTAATTAATTGACATGATTATTAATAGAAATATATTTACTATTTTCACTAGCTTACACACAGGTATATTCACAAGTATATATTTATAGTACATGCATAACCTATTATAAAGCACACATTTTATAAAACTCACAATTCTTATTTTCGGTTTTATTTACATATACATATACATACATAGATAGGAAATACAATATTCAACATTTAAATGTACAATTTTAAGGCGTAATGCCGTTGTGATCGGAGGTCTATAGTTGTCGATTGCTGTTAAGTAATAATATTATATATATATAAATATATGTATGTTTTCTATGCCCGATACACGTAGAGTAAAATAAGATTCGTTGATTCTACGAGAGAATGCTATAGTCGAGCTCCCCGATTATCAGATACCCGTAACTCAGCTAGTGTGAATGCGAACGCGAAATTGCAACATTTTCTGGGATATTGATTGATATTGGGGAATCCAATGAGAAAATAATAACAAATTGTTCAAAAGTGTGGGCGGGACCGGTTCGTTGGCTTTAGGGAGTTAGAGTGGGCATGGCAAAATATTGTTTGGCAAATCGATATAAATATACACGCTTAATTACAATTTGAAAAATGTCAAAAAATTTTTTAAATTATGGGCGTGACCGGTTTGGCGGCTTTAGGGCGTGGCAATCATTTTTTTGTCAAATAGATACAAATTAGTATTGTAACTAATAAGAAAGTGAAAAAAAATATTAACACATTTTTCTAAAGTGTGGGCGTGGCAGTTATGTGTGGTTTGTGGGCGTTAGAGTGGGCGTGGCATGGGTCAAAAAACTTGCGCTGCGTCTTGTCTCTAGAATCTGTATTCTGAATCTCAACCTTCGAGCTTTTATAGGTTCCGAGATCTCGACGTTCATACGGACAGACGGACATGGCTAGATCAACTCGGCTATTGATCATCATCAAGAATATATATACTTAAATTAGTCTGAAACGCTTCCTTCTGCCTGTTATACACTTTTCAACGAATCTAGTATACCCTTTTACTCTACGAGTAACGGGTGTAAAAAATGTTGGACTTTAAATTGAAGTGAGAACAATGTCTTTATTTATGGTAATCCAATTAGCAACTGAACTACTAGGCAAATAGGCATACTAGGTAATAGGCAAAGATGAACTGCAATCTTGAATCACAAGCGCTGGTGGGAGCGGAAACAATTGCCAAACACATTCTGGGAACTCTGCTTGGTAGCTCGGCGTGTGCAGGAAATTACGCTGGCGCTGAGCTTGAATATTGGGTCTCGTTATTCTATTACATTCTGTTGTAGACCAATGTTGACATTATTGTTGTTAACTCTTCCCACTCTAATTTATGCTTGTCCAAGAATTCTCTAGAAGTAACGAATGTTGTTGAACTGAGGTAGCTGATGTTAACTTTTGTTTTCATTCCCGGCATAGGTCCAAGCTGCAAGGTTATGCTTCTTTTCCTTTGACTATAGGTATGAAGGCCCAGGATGATAATCAGAGTAATACCGAAGAGCGTCAGCAGGGTTATGCGGTTGGCCATTAAATGGGTTTTTATGTGCCTTTTATGTATATGCAACGCTTCAAGAGATATAACCAAAGTCTTTCTTTTTCCTCAGCTGTAAATTGTACATGAGGCGACCTAGGAGACAGGGCTGCCGGTTCCAAGTTGGTGAAACGTTGTTGTCGGTTATCATCGAGTCGTTTCATAGCTGAACAAGGTAAGTGAAGCTTCTATGTGAAGCTCTGTGAGGATCTAGGATATGATTCCATCGTAATCGGTTAATATGATGATTCCGTCGTCGACTTCTTCTATTCTGGATAAGTTGTCGGTTGTTGCTAAAACTACACAGATCTTTCTTTCCCAGAACTAACTTTGAAATGCAATTAAAATTTTTTATATTAAGAGTTGTTTTCTTTGGGGAATACTATAGGTAAGATTTTCGAAAACAAAGATTTGATAAAAGTCTAAGTGTATAGTTGTGTTGTTTTTAACTATTGGTTTTACAATTATATCATGGTATTGTGTTTCTTCTAAGCTTGGGACTTTTACGATGCACTAATGTGTTGTTATATTATGTAGAATAGAGACTTCGGAAAACTCCATAGCTTCTTTCATCACTAGTAATGGCATGTTGGTTCTTTTAAATATTCTTTCTATTTCAATTAATTCATCTGAAAACGTTTAGTCGCGCCCACTGGATGGCATTACTAATGTGAATAATTTCTTCTTTTAGGAGTCGTCTAATCTGGTTATGTAAACTACGAACAATTTCTAAACGAACGGAACTGGTCTTTTGTATAGAAATTGCTAAAGCATTAGATACTGTAGTAGATACTTCTGTCTTGTAATTGTTTGTTAACAAGGACTTATTTGTTATTGTTGTCTATGAGCTCTGCTCTATTATGATTAGGTCATCCTGATCTGGAGATTCAAGGACCTAGTTTTCAGAGTATTGGGAAAGGCTATACAATTTTGGAAATGTGTGCATAGTTGTGATTATCTCACGGTGAAGGGTATCGTTTAATGGACTACGTTAAAGACTATATTCAGTGTGCTTATGTAAAATGTCTAGGGCAGTTCGGATTTGGTCGATGTCGATGAGGTGTACCGGCTAAGTCGTTGAAGTATGCAACTTCCCTATACCCCTGGGCATTATTAGTACCTGTGCGTTCTATTAGTTCGTTAAGTTCATCGTTCGCCCGGCGTCGTGTGCAGTCTATAGTAATATCCTGCAAAAAAATGTTATCTTTTGATATGGCTCTCTGTGCCCCCTTTTTTGAGGCATCTCATTATTTCGGAAAGTGTCGAATAGAAGCGTTAACTGTTTTTTTGGTGGGGCAGTATGAACCACTATCTGTGACATCTCCAGCATGAACTTCATTTATTGGGAATTGAAAGCTTTCTCGTTATCCATAATGATATATTTCGGGACTACGAAGAAAAAAAAGGGGTTATGATATATTCGGTGAGTTTAGAATATATTATTCTCGTTTGCGATACTTTGGAAAATGTATCTATGGCTGTGAGGAATAAGTGTCTTTCACTTGACAATGTGCAATATGTGATCTGGGTAATCTAGAATAGGAGTTTCATTAAATTTCTGACTTTGGGTGGTGGGTGTCGTTAGATTGTCTGTATTTTTCCACAATATCTCATGTGGGTGCCGTTTATTACCGACGGGTTGAGATGTTTCTTTAGGTTTATTATATTGTCTGTAGTATATTCCGGACGGTAGATTTCATGATTATGGTTGGAAATGGAATAGTAAACCTGAAGTCGGATCCGTCTGTTTGTAAAAGAATTTTTGATTTTAAAATGGTGTTTCAACATGAACATTAACAGATCATGGCAAGAACTTTCAGCGTTACGGTTCGTAAGAGAAACAGAGTTAATCTGCTGAAAATCTGGAGAAATAAATAATGTGGAGAAACACTCATGCTTCATACTTTTTAGATGAGTGCACAGTGTTTCAAAGCTTTTAATATTCGTGCAGTGCAGTTTTACTCCAATAGAAATTTTTCTGATGGAGTAATCTTGAGTGTTGAGTAGATTGCACATATCATCCACTTGATCCTTTGATGTTGTGAGCACCGTAATTGGCGGGACAAAAGTCTTTTTTTTTTGCAGAAATTTCTGCATTACTGCCTTCGGTTTCAGTAGTATCATCCAGTGCTTGTAACGGAGAGTAATAATTGTTGTTGCTCTGGCGCTGCCCAGTGTCTATTTTCGTCACCTTTCTTATCAGTTTTGGCGACATAGTGTCGCCTGCACTTTTTGGTTGTTCTCTTAATTTTTTTTTTCTGCTCTTTTTCATACATTTTTTCCAAAGCCGATTTGTTTAAAGATGAACACGCGACCTATGAAAAACACGTCCGCCAGCCAAGCCGTATCAAAGCATTCGAAAATAAGAAGATATATCATTCAAGAAAGTGCCATTCTAATAAATGGAAATAATAATGTAACAGTTCTCACTTAGACTGGTCATAGTTACTATCATTTAACGGCACAACTACAATAAATAATATTTCATACACCAATTTGGAAAACAAAATACTTGAGTAAATAACCACTAACCACTTTAAGAATCTGAAAATATCAGATTATATAAAATTCAACAATTCAGAACTTACTCTTGACAACATTAAAATTTTAAGCCCATTTATTGAAATTTACAATTGGAAAATGTCAATTTAATTTATATAATTAATTTTAATAATTTTGTATTTGATTACTACATTAATAATAAAATTCGGATATAGGCTCCTACGGCAGATATAAGAATCATATTGTCATCTCGGTCCTACTTGTAAGCTGGCATTAAGCAATAAGAATCAGAAGCAATCACTCACACACGGAAAATAAGAAAATGAGAACGCGCTGGGCGCGGCATTCGGTGGCGAACATATCAACAGAAAGGTCATATAAAAGAAGTTTAATCAAAGCATCACGACTGTAGCACCGTTTACTCTCGTTTCTCTCAATGCTCTCACTATGCCATCTTCTTGTATTGCTCATAGCTTCTCGCTTCGTGCGCGCACTCTGCTTTCAGCCTTAATTTATGTCCAAATTATGACTAGCATCTCTTTCTGATCAGCCGCATAGCTCTCTTCGGCTTTATAAAGTGTTCTAGATAGAAATGGTATAGGGTGATCATCTTGCTATAGGAAATTTGAAGCATCTGTAGTTATGTGGAACTCCTTATTGAAATCTGGGTTCGTTTTATGCGCGTTGTGAGGAGTCTTAAAACTCCCTCAAATCTAGATGCAGGGGAGCGGCCTAGCAATAACAAAGTCGGCTTCGATGGAGGAAGACTCAAGGGCGGTAGTTAACTGTAGTTAATGGACCTTGGACCCCGGCAAAGCGCAGAGACCGTGAACTAACGGTACCGCGCTGGACCTTGGACTCGAGCCGGCCAAGGCACGGAGGTCGAACGGTAACGGTGCGGACTTTGGACATGCACAACGAGGACGCACTTTGGACATTGTACTCGAACGGGGCGTGCCCAAAAGGGGAAATAACGGGATCTCCGCGGCCTATAAGGGGACGGCACAAGTGCAGCTTGAGGCAGTCAGTCACAAGAGCAAACTGTGGAAGTGTCGGGCAGCAAGAGGGCCGCGGGAAACGGAAGGACGAGCAGTGCAAGTGAAGAGCAATCTTTGGAGTGGAAGAGTGTTTGAAAGGGTCAGTGGAGTCAGGGATCTGCAAAGGTGGTCCCAGGCCGAGCGTTGCCTCAAAGCGTCGACGATACACCCTGCCCCATAACATCCTAATCCCGTTCGGGCTGGCACGTCGTCCGTTGTCAAGAAAGCACAGGACAACGAAGACAAAAGCGTTGCAGGAGAAACGCCGCAGGAGCAACGCGATCATCAGAGTAGTCAGTCGTAAAGAAATTTGATGAAATCACTAGTGTCGGACGAGGTTCGGATCGCTGCCCTAACATTCCTTGTGTGGGTCAGTTTTTGGCTTGGGTCTGCTAACAATTATTATTATTATTATATCTTTTTATTATTATTATTATTATTATTATAATTATTGTTATTAATTTGTGTTTGGGAACGAGACACCCTGTATACGCGAACAAGTCACCCTTTATCTTTGTTTACATTATCATTTGTCTGCAGCTTCAGCGGAGCTTATCAGCGGAATCAATGTAAGCATCGCACCGCTGTAATTGTCCGCGAGCTTGCCCAGTACTTTTCCTAACTTCTAACTCCCTTCTAACTGTAACTTGTTAACGTCTTATGCTAGACTAATCGTATGGCGTGAGTACAGCCAAAGCTTAAGTTAGTCACAATTTTGATCTGCGAGAAAACGTACGCATCGGTGTCGAAATAGTTAATATTAAGTGTCTGAACTAAACCAATAAATTAAAATTAACAGTATCACTGGCGGTTTTATTTATAAACATAAAAATTGGTCCTTCGAGAGCCGGATAACCGGAACTGCGTTTCTTTCGGGCATTTGATTTTGATTATTGGCCTTTTGGCAAACGATGATCTATAGATTCCTACATCGTGTAGAATCGTTCCCTTCTTTCGACCAC
The DNA here is from genome assembly GCF_016746395.2 of Drosophila simulans. Classification (NCBI taxonomy): domain Eukaryota; kingdom Metazoa; phylum Arthropoda; class Insecta; order Diptera; family Drosophilidae; genus Drosophila; species Drosophila simulans. The sequence continues at coordinate 560,079 of NC_052521.2, forward strand.
CATGCGGAGTGTGATTCAACAACGGGGCTTCTGCAAAATCCAAATTACTCGTGCGCATAATAATGCCTTAAAATTTGTTGATGACATTCAATTAGTGCAAACAATAGTTGTCCGCCTGGCGCAACTACAGGAAAATTATTTGCGGTTCGTACGGCTCTCGGAAGAGCTGTATGCATTTAAATCGGAAGCCGATTGGGAGAACCCTGACGAGGATTTTGACGCATATGAGGACAAACATTATGCTACACACGCTATTCTCAGCAATACTTTGGAGGAGTTGAGACGGGATGTCACCTCAAACAGTATTGATGCCACAGTTCAAGCCGCAGACACATCCCAGAGAAGTCATGTCGATTTTCAGTTCGAGCGAATTAAACTTCCGACTTTTTCTGGAAATTATGAGGATTGGAAACATTTTTCGGACATGTTTATTTTATCGATTGCTTCCAATTCGAGCCTGACGGATTGCCAACGATTTCATTATTTAAAATCGTACCGTGCCGGAGACGCGCTTGCATTAGTTAAACATATTCCAGTTACTAATGACAACTATCGGGAAGCATGGGATCGGCTGGAACAGCGATATAACAAACAATCGCTAATTATTCGATCGTTCTTAAACAGTTTCATGAGCCTTCCGAGTGCTATAAATTCAAATATCGGCACAGTGCGGAAAATTGCCGATGGCGCAGACGAAGTTATTCGTGGTCTACGAGCTCTTAATTGCGAAGAGAGGGATCCCTGGCTAATTTTCATTTTACTTTCAAAATTAGATAGCGATACCCGCCAAGCCTGGGCTCAGTGCGCAGAATCCGAGGAAAAGGGTGTGACCATCAACCGATTCTTGAAATTTCTCACAGCACGCTGCGATACGTTGGAGGCTTTTCAATTAACTCGATCAACCCAAGCTCGACGCGCAGCTACCACGCACCACGCAGACACGCATCCAAGACGGGAAGAGCCGAAGTGCACATCGTGCCAGCAGAATCACCAACTGTTTAAGTGTCCTCAATTCATCGCACTCGACATTGCATCTCGCCGAGACTTCCTCAAATCAAGAAAGCTCTGTTTCAATTGCCTCAGCCCGGCTCATATGGTGGGCAACTGTACATCGAGGCATACTTGTCGGATCTGCCGCCGCAAGCATCATACTTTGGTTCATGGCTCGTCGCAGCCAATTCAAAATGGCAACAACATTGACACAGCAAGTGTTGACAGCCGCGATCGACCAGCAGTCTCACATGCGGGATCTACAATTGGCCACAATCAACCGCTAGCTCGAGAAGGTCATCGCTTGGGACGCGAGACTCCCGCGGAAAACAACTTTACGCATCATACTCTGGAGAATATTCCGGCAGCTGGTTCTCAGACTCTGTTGCCAACCATCCTGGCTGACGTCATCGACGCCTGGGGAAACACTACAACCTGCAGGCTGCTCCTGGACACTGGATCTACAATAACCTTGGCATCGGAATCATTTGTTCAGCGAATAGGCGTGCGTCGAACGCACGCACGGATTTCTATTCTCGGTCTCGCCGCCAACAGCGCGGGCGTTACCCGAGGACGCGCACATATCAAGCTGCGCTCTCGTCATTCGGGCCAAACTGTCGAATTGGTCTCGTTCATTCTCACCTCGCTGACGTCATCACTTCCTGCCCAAGTTATTGACACCTCATCCTCTACGTGGAGGCAAATCTGCGAGCTTCCTTTGGCAGACCCAACGTTCTGCACACCTGGAGCAATCGATGTCATTGTTGGATCGGATCAACTTTGGTCTCTATACACAGGAGATCGGAAACACTTTGGTAACGACTTTCCTATCGCTCTCAATACTGTATTTGGTTGGATTCTTGCAGGCTCTTACTCTGCATTCGATGATCACCCTACTTCTGCGGTTACTCATCACGCGGACCTAGACACGATGGTTCGTTCATTCATGGAGATGGACAGCATTCAGCCTAACCAGGCTCTCCTGGACGCCAGCGATCCCACAGAGCGTCATTTTGCTGCCACACACAAGCGCTCGACGGACGGGGTGTACGTCGTCGAGTATCCCTTCAAGGAGAAGGCACCGCCTATTGATTCGACCTTGCCACAGGCCATCAATCGCTTCTTCTCGCTGGAACGCAAATTTCGTCGGTATCCAGAATTGAAGCAGCAGTACGAAGCTTTCCTGGACGACTACTTGCAACGTGGACATATGGAACAACTGACCTCGGCTCAGGTTGAGGAGTCCCCAGACACCTGCTTCTATTTGCCGCACCACGCTGTCATCAAACTGGACAGTCTGACTACCAAATGTCGTGTAGTTTTTGATGGATCAGGAAAGGACAGCTCTGGAGTATCGCTCAATGACAGACTACATATTGGTCCACCGATTCAACGCGATCTTTTTGGCGTTTGTCTACGCTTCCGGCAGCACCAATATGTTTTATGCGCAGATGTCGAAAAGATGTTTCGAGGCATTAAAGTCTTTAAGCCACACACCAATTTTCAGCGCATTGTTTGGCGCACGACTGAGAATGAACCTCTGCTTCATTTTCGCCTGCTGACGGTTACCTACGGATTGGCACCGTCACCATTTCTGGCTGTTCGAGTTCTAAAGCAACTTGCCGACGATCATGGCCATGAATACCCTGCAGCAGCTCACGCTCTTCTGCACGATGCCTATGTGGACGATATCCCTACAGGCGCCAACACATTCGAGGAGCTTATGATTCTCAAGGACGAGCTTATAGCCCTCTTGGATAAGGGAAAATTCAAGCTACGCAAATGGAGCTCTAATAGTTGGCGTCTTCTGAAATCATTACCAGAGGAAGATAGATGTTTTGAACCTATCCAGCTCCTCAACAAATCAGCTGCGGATTCACCTGTCAAAGTTCTTGGTATCCAATGGAACCCTGGGAAGGACGTTCTGTATCTCAACCTAAAGGGATGCGATGCGACCATTTCTCCGACGAAAAGAGAACTCTTGTCTCAGCTATCAAGAATTTATGATCCGCTTGGACTGGTAGCGCCGGTCACAGTTCTACTCAAGCTAATCTTCCAAGAAAGCTGGACAAGTGTCCTGCAGTGGGACGACCCCATACCTGAAAGTCTACGTACGCGCTGGAGAGCCTTAGTAGAGGATTTGCCAGCACTTACGCAATGCCAAGTACCACGGTATATTGCGTCACCATTTCGAGATGTTCAACTACACGGATTCGCCGACGCATCCTCGCACGCCTACGGTGCGGTAGTTTACGCTCGAGTTGCAGTTGGATGCAGCTTTCAAGTAACTCTGGTTGCCGCCAAAACACGGGTGGCCCCGATCAAGCCCGTATCAATTCCACGTTTGGAGCTAAACGCTGCGTTACTTCTATCTCGATTGCTTTCTATTGTCAAAACATCACTAACAATTCCTCTTTTCAGCACGAGCTGCTGGACAGATTCAGAAATTGTGCTACACTGGCTTTCAGCTCCCCCTCGACGGTGGAACACCTACGTCTGCAACCGAACTTCTGAGATATTGAGCGACTTTCCCCGTAGCTGCTGGAACCATGTTCGCACGGAAGACAATCCTGCTGATTGTGCTTCCCGAGGACTTCATCCGTCAAAGCTTCTGGAGCATCGACTGTGGTGGAAAGGGCCGTCCTGGCTGGCCACACCCACCTCTGAGTGGCCACCTTCTACAAGCAAGTTCAGCGTATCTTCAAGTTTCGATGTCAACACCGAAGAACGAGCCATAAAGCCCACGACTCTACATAACTTTCCTGATGAAAGTATACACGAGTTACTCATCCACAAATTCTCAACCTGGACGCGTCTTATAAGGGTATCTAGCTACTGTCATCACTTTATTCACACTCTTCGATCCCATCATAGGAACTCGGCACCATTCCTTACGTCTGAAGAGTTGCTGGACGCACAGCGCCGACTTATTCGACATGTGCAACAAAATTCCTTTGCCAGAGAATATGCGCAGCTAGAGAATCGACGCCAGCTTAACGCTAAATCGCATCTTATCCGGTTTTCTCCGTTTCTGGATGATTATGGAGTAATGCGAGTCGGTGGGAGAATCGAGCAATCTACACTCAACTACAACGCCAAGCACCCGATTCTGATACCTAAAGATACACCACTAGCTGGACTGGTTCGACATTTTCATGTCTCCTATCTGCACACTGGAGTTGATGCAACGTTCACCAATCTTCGTCAGCAGTACTGGATTCTGGGAGCCCGCAATCTCGTCAGAAAGGCAGGCTTCCAATGCAAATCCTGTTTTCTTCAACGAAAGGGCACAAGCAACCAGATCATGGGAGAGCTACCAATTCCTCGAGTTCAAGCTAGCCGCTGCTTTCAACACACAGGGCTGGACTACGCTGGACCGATCGCAATCAAGGAATCAAAGGGAAGAACTCCACGCATCGGAAAGGCATGGTTTTCTATTTTCGTGTGCCTTACTACAAAGTCACTTCACATCGAGGTTGTTAGTGAGCTAACTACACAGGCTTTCATCGCAGCCTTTCAACGATTCATTTCCCGCCGAGCGAAGCCTACTGACCTGTATTCGGACAATGGAACTACATTTCATGGAGGCAAGCAAACTTTGGATGACATGAGACGTCTGGCCATTCAACAAGCAAAAGATGAGGCACTAGCAGGATTCTTTGCCAATGAAGGGATTTCTTGGTACTTTATACCCCCGTCTGCTCCCCATTTTGGAGGGATGTGGGAAGCTGGAGTTCGCTCAATTAAACTCCATATGAAACGGATACTTGGATCAAAGGCTTTAACGTTTGAGGAGCTCTCTACTGTCCTGACCCAAATTGAAGCTATCCTGAATTCACGCCCGCTGTGCCCAACTGGGGATAATTCTTTGGATCCACTGACGCCTGCTCATTTTTTGACTGGATCTCCGTATACTGCATTGCCTGAACCCTGTCGTCTGGATATGCAAGTCAATCGATTGGAGAGGTGGAATCAGCTGCAAGCCATGGTTCAAGGCTTTTGGAAAAGGTGGCATATGGAATACCTGACATCTCTTCATGAGCGGACAAAGTGGCATCTGGAAACCGAGAATCTGAAGATCGACACACTGGTAGTACTCAAGGAGCCCAATCTACCGCCCTCTAAATGGATTCTTGGCCGCATCACCGCAGTGCACGCAGGAATCGACAACAAGGTCCGAGTCGTTACAGTGAAGACTGCTCACGGATTATACAAACGCCCAATTGCCAAAATCGCTGTACTGCCTCTCTGCTGAACAACCGTTCAGGGGGGCCGGTATGTTTGGGAACGAGACACCCTGTATACGCGAACAAGTCACCCTTTATCTTTGTTTACATTCTCATTTGTCTGCAGCTTCAGCGGAGCTTATCAGCGGAATCAATGTAAGCATCGCACCGCTGTAATTGTCCGCGAGCTTGCCCAGTACTTTTCCTAACTTCTAACTCCCTTCTAACTGTAACTTGTTAACGTCTTATGCTAGACTAATCGTATGGCGTGAGTACAGCCAAAGCTTAAGTTAGTCACAATTTTGATCTGCGAGAAAACGTACGCATCGGTGTCGAAATAGTTAATATTAAGTGTCTGAACTTAACCAATAAATTAAAATTAACAGTAACACTGGCGGTTTTATTTATAAACAATATGATTATTATAATTAGTATTATTAATATGATTATTATTATTATTATTATTATTGCCGCGGATCGAACGGTGTAATCGATAGGCGTAGTCAGTATTTCCTGATAGTGATAGTATTTGGTGGATAAATGTGTCCGGGCACACTAATGGCCGCCATCGCAAGACGCGAAAAACTTAGCGTGCAAACGGGCAAACTGCGGTAAGATTTGATTAAGTTAATTTGTACTGAATAATCTTAAAGAACGATCATAGAATAAAACGAGCGAACTACTACTGCCGGAAAAGTCTTTCCTTTCTTCGGGATCCAAGGGGAAGGTTGCCGTTGAAGGCAACTCCACTCGAGCGACGACTTCTTTTATTTGCAGTCCGAGGGAGACTGCAAGGGCAACTTGCGCTGGAATGACTGCTTAGCCGGCCAGTGTCCGAAATTTCAAGTATTTGGCTTCTTGCTGAGCAACGATTAGACTCCGAGATTACAGAAATTGTTCACAAATTGGTGTCAGATGAGTTGGCCGAAAACCTGGCCAAAACGTATGATCTGCAAAAAGGCGTATTATATCGCAAGGTCCAAAGACTAGGTAGAACAATTTATTTATCACCCAGAGCTTCAGTAAACCAGGTGCACGAGTCAATAATGCATCTAGGATGACAGAAGACACTTGATAAAGTTGTGGTAGGATGAACACTCATAAGGCCCACTGTACCATGTAGTAGCATAGTCTTAGGTATGAAGCCCATAGTGGCAGAGAGAAGCATACGATCATATCCCCGTTAGGAATAAGAATATTATTGTTATCTCGTTCTTACTTATAAGCTAGCATTAAGAGATAAGAATGTATACCTAGCTCACTCACAAAAGCATACACACTTCAGAGAGCATAAGAAAAGAGGAATACGCGAGACGCGGCATTCGGTGGCGTGTGCTTAAAGGGAAAAGTCGAATAAAGGCATTGTGAAATTATTTAAAGGATTGAGTACATATATTAATTTTTCGGCGTCCACAACATCAGAAGTGGTCATTACCCACTATGCCTGACACTAAATGGAATCAATTCTCAGTGCTCCAACTAAAGAAGTGGTTGGAAGCTCTTGGACGTCAGACTTCCGGCACAAAAGCGGAACTAATAGTGCGTCTGCAGGCCATTTCCCCAGAAACGCGTGGCGATTCACCGCCAAATAACGGATCAGCAGCAGAAGAGGTGGAGGAATTGGATGGAGCTGCAGCCTGGCCAAAGCAGAGAGAGCCACAGGGTGGAGACACACGCACGATCCCGTTCGACGAGCAGTCATTGCAGTCAGAATCCCCGGAGAACCTCGATCTGGATCAGCTATCGTTGGTGGATGCAGATAGAGCCACTCTAAAAAAGCTTCGGGACGAGATAGAGGCAAACATGGCTGTGCTGCAGAGGATCCAAGCGGATGTCGACGACGCGAACAAGAGCAAGTCTGCTCATGCTCGCCAGATCAATGACGTCATCGAGAACAACAGCAACGGAAACCACGGCAATGTTAACATATGCGCTAACAGCACCGACGCCAATATTAACAGCACCGACGCCAATGTTAACAGCACCAAGGTGACAATTGCCGCCGATAACATCGATATGGGACATACCAGTGTTGGAAATGAAACCGCTGGTAGTGTTGTTCAGCACCAGAGTCGAAATGTAAACAAGCTTCTGGAATCTCCTGCAACATCGCTTGCCTTGGCAAAAGAGGTAACGATGGAGTTTGACGGCAGCTTATGTGCGCGCAATTGGGTCACGCAGTTTCAGAACATCGGAAAGATTTACAATTTGGACGACGGATGCATGCACATGCTGCTAATTGCCAAACTAAAAGGAAACGCACAGCGCTGGCTGCACGCAAGCGCCACACGCATCCTAGAATCGACCGACCAGCTGTGCGAACAGTTAATCTTGACATTCGAGGTCAAGATGTCAAAAGGGGAACTGAGGAACGCATTTCAAAAACGCGAATGGCATCCGGATGAGAAATTTGCTATTTACTTCGAGGACAAGGTGATGCTGGCCATCGACATCAACATCGATCTAGAGGAGCTCCTGGAAAACATCTTTGAAGGAATCCCAGCACCAGCGTTGCGCAACCAGGCGCGCATACAGTGTTTCTCCGAGCCGATGCAAATTCTGCGGGCTTTCTCGGAAGTCCGTCTGCCGAAGCACAAAACAGGGAGCAGTTCATCAAAGCGCCTTACTGGAGGAGGTGCAGCCAATAAGGACTTACGTTGTGCCAATTGCAACTCCAAAGGGCACTTCGCCAGGGAGTGTCTCAAGCCAAAGAGGGAGCCCGGATCCTGCTATGCCTGTGGGGCATTTGGACACTTCGTCGGACAATGCCCGGAGCGCAAGAGCGCCAATATCAACAATTATGTAAGACTTGTCAAGATTTTTTTTCACAATAGCTATAAAATCCCATTAATTACGGAATGCCTCATAGACACAGGGAGTCCAATATCATTTACAAAGTTAAGCAATGTATCCAAGGAAATTAATTTAGAATCCGCTTCAGAAACCTATTTCGGGCTGAATAAAAGCCAACTGACAATACATGGAAAAATCTTATGTTACATTATAAAAGAAAAAGTTAAATGTTATTTTTATTTGTACAAGGTCCCAGACGAGTCTATGAGTCATAATGTAGTTCTTGGACGAAATTTCATGGAAGCGTGCCAGTTGAAACTGGATCCAGACGCCTTGGGAAGGATAATGGTCAACCCAGTCGATAGTAAAAGATATAGAAAAGCAAATAGTAAAACAGTTAGTGAATTAGTTAGTGAAACAGTTAGTGAATTAGTTAGTGAAACAGTTAGTGAAACAGTTAGTGAAACAGTTAGTGAAACAGTTAGTGAAACAGTTAGTGAAACAGTTAGCGAAACAGTTAGTGAAACAGTTAGTGAGACAGTTAGCAAAAACAGTGAGACAGTTAACGAAGAGGTTGATGAAACAGTTAGTCAAATGGATAATGAAACAGTTAATAAGACAGTTAGTAAAACAGCCAACGAAGCGAGTAGTAAAGTTAGTCAAACTGTTAACGAAGCAGGTAGCAAAACGGTCATCGAAACAGTTATGCCTTTAGCCAACTTCACGACGGATTCCGGACTTTATGCTGCGGTTGTGCCCAGTTATAAAGAAGCTGTTCGAGAAATTTGTAGCATTGATCACTTAGAGGATGAGCAAATGAACTTCATATGCGGCGAAAACAATAACCAAGCCTTAAACAGTCAGTCAAAGGAGATTATTAAACGCAACTACTTAAGCGTTAATAAGCCTACCGAGCCTTTAGTCAAATGCGAAATAAAACTTTGCTTAGAAACGTCAAAACCATTTAGCTGCGCCCCAAGAAGACTTGCCTACTCAAAAAAAGAAAAATTACAAAAACTATTAGATGACTATTTAAAAGAGGGAATTATTCAACCTAGTGAATCAGAATATGCTTCACCAATTGTTTTAGTCAAAAAGAAAACAGGAGACATACGACTATGACTTTAGAAAACTGAACAAAGTTTTAATTAAAGACAATTATCCGATACCGCTTATCGATGACCTTTTAGACAAGCTGGTCAACAAAAAAGTTTTTTCGAAACTTGATTTAAAAAACGGTTATTTTCATGTATTCGTTAATAAGGAATCAGTTAAATACACCTCATTTGTTACACCGTTAGGGGAATTCGAATTTCTCAGAATGCCAATGGGCCTAAAAACTGCATCGGCGGTGTTCCAAAGGTTTGTAAACAAAATTTTCGAGGATCTTATAAGGGATAACAAAGTAATTGTATACATGGACGACATCATGATTGCTAGCAAGAACTCGGAGGAGCATTTAGAAACCTTAAATGAAGTGTTTATCAGATTAGCTCAAAATAAATTGGAATTACGAATGGATAAATGTGAGTTCCTTCAGACAAATATTAAATATTTAGGATTCATTATAAACGGTGAAGGCATTAGGGCTGATGACAAAGGAATAGATGCCATACAGCATTTTCCAGTTCCAGGCAAAATACAAGCCGTTCAAAGTTTTCCGGGCTTATGTTCATACTTCCGTAGATTTATAAAAGATTTTTCAACATTAGCGAAACCTTTATATGACCTTTTGAGAAAAGATGAAAAATTTAAATTTGGAGAAAAGGAAATGAGCTGTTTCTCAACTCTTAAGGAAAAGCTGGTGCAGGCACCGGTCTTAGCAATTTATAATTTCAAAGACGAAATAGAACTGCACTGTGATGCAAGCGCTCTTGGTTTCGGTGCGGTTCAGTGCGGGCACAGTCGCTGAGGCAAAATATCACAGTTTCGAATTGGAAACAATGGCAATTATTCACGCACTGCGAAGATTTAGAATATATTTATACGGAAAACGCTTTAAAATTATAACTGATTGTAATTCTCTTACTTTGACGCTTAACAAGATTGAACTTAATCCGCGAATAGCTAGATGGGCGTTAGAGCTCCAGAACTACGATTATGAGCTCATACATAGAGAGGGTAAAAGGATGCAGCATGTTGATGCTCTTAGTAGATGCACGAATATTTTGATAGTGGAATCAAATACGTTTGAAGACAATTTAGTAATCTGCCAAGGCAAGGATCAAAAAGTTCAAGAAATCAAGAAACTGCTGGAAAAAAAATGAACATAAGTTGTTCGAAATGAGAAACGGAATAATTTATAGAAAATGTAACGACGGCAGACTTTTATTTTATGTTCCCACAGACATGGAAGATCATATTCTATATAAATATCACAATGAGATCGGACACATAGTTAGAGACAAAATGTTAGATGTTATTTCTAAATCTTATTGGTTTCCCAATGCCAAAGACAAATGTTTGAGCCATATAGAAAATTGTTTAAAATGTGTTGCGTTCTCCCCTAAGACAGGCAAGGAAGGATTTCTGCACTGCATTCCGAAGGGCAGCAAACCGTTCGAACTAATACATATCGATCATTACGGCCCAGTCGACTCAGGCAGATCCAAAAAACACATTTTTGTTGTCATCGATGGTTTTACGAAGTTCGTACGTTTATACGCCACAAGGACCACTAATACAAAGGAAGTCATTACAGCCCTGAAGGACTATTTTAGCATACAGCAAGCCTAAATGCATCATTTCAGATAGGGTAAGTTGTTTTACATCCAAGGAATTTGATGACTTTATGTTAGAATTCGATGTTAAGCATATGAAGATTGCGACTGGTTCACCCCAAGCAAACGGACAGGTTGAAAGAGTCAATAGAAGCCTAGGTCCAATGATAGCGAAACTGGTACAACCAGAAAAAGGCATATATTGGGACACAGTAATAGATAAAGTTGAGCACGTCTTAAATAATACACAGCACCGCAGCATCAAACAAACTCCAAGCAGAGTTCTTTTTGGTTTAGAGCAAAGAGGAAAAATAGTAGACGAATTAAAAGAAAAACTAGAGGAATTAGAAAATACTGAAGAAGATAGGGATTTGGTAAAAATTAGAAATGAAGTTGAAAATAATCAAAAAAAGGCTCAAGCGTATAATAAAACACATTATGACAAGACCGCCAGACAGCCATCAGAATACAAAAAATGAGATTATGTGATGGTTAAAAATTTCGACAGTACAGCAGGTATCTTTAGAAAATTGATTCCAAAGTGTAAAGGCCCATGTGATATCTAAAGTATTAAGAAACGACAGATTCTTGTTAAAAGACGTAGAAGGTTTTCAGATATCTCGTAACCCATACCAAGGTGTCTGGAGCATCCAAAATATTAAGCATTGGATAGGCAACAAAAAAAAATAAACGAAGACACAATTAAACAATAATAATAATATAATAACAGATTAATATAGTATGTACATATGTATAAATAAGGTAAAAGAATTCATCATACAACTAAGCAATCAATGTAAACCATGATCAGGGGATCAGCTAGTCAGGACGTCCGAGTTGTGGTAGAGAGAGAGCATAAGAAAAGAGGAATACGCGAGACGCGGCATTCGGTGGCGTGTGCTTAAAGGGAAAAGTCGAATAAAGGCATTGTGAAATTATTTAAAGGATTGAGTACATATATTCATTTTTCGGCGTCCACAAAGTGTCCCAGTATTATTGGTTCGTTAAAATGAACAAGTATGTCCGGAAATTTGTTTCAAACTGTATAACTTGTCGGTCCGTGAAATCATCGTCTGGGAAGGTTGTTCATTATATATCAAACACAAGTATACCGTGACACACTATTCATATAGATATAACGGGAAAATTAAGTGGCAAGAGCGATATAAAGGAATATCTTATTGTTCAGATCGATGCCTAATGAGTTAAACGAGAATATAGAGAAATAGCTGAAATATAGAAATAGTTTAATGCAGAGAAAATCCCTCCAATGAGTTCTTTTGTGAACGAGAGATATTCGTCTAGATGACACGATGAATTGCGAGTTATCCGTCTAGGTGAGTCGATGAATTGTGAGTTATCCGTCGAGGTAAGACGATGAATAAGTAATAAAGAGTTATCCTTCTGTGTCACCTGTTGCTTGTAACAAGAGAGATCCGTCCAGGAGAGACGATGAGTTTGTATTAAATCAATAATCAAGTGTGTGTGATCTGGCGGAAGATCGAAACTAGCAATCGGTAAATGATAATGCTAAGATAAGTTGTAAGCTAATGTATTAATGATCGATGAAACTGAATTTGAAAATAGAATAAGGTATCTCAGCAACAATGAAATGTAAGTTGTTGTTTCTTCACTGAATTAACAATTAAAACTAAACCTAATAAAGTCAAATTAATGAAATAAAATAATATTGAGAAGTGATGAAAGAGAATAGACGTTTATAACTTTATTTCTTAAACTTCCCTAATAAGTTATCCCATTTTGCCTATATGAAAGCAAACATGTCTCCATAAAGTAGTTCAGTACTGAGTACGCTATCAATTGCGATTCGAAGTCCATTTTCCAACCTAGTGAAAATGCAAAGGCTTTAGTTCCTTCTTTATTGGAATTAATAAAAACGTTTAATAATACATAAAAAACTTAACTATGTTCTTTTTTTATTAAACTCTCGGTCTGAATTTACCGAATTCGGTACGATAATTAGGAAATATTGAGCGAGTTGTTTACAAATATCAATCTATTATCTAAATATCAATCCTTGTACGACCAAGGGTATCTTTTAAGATTGAACCACGCGAATTGGCGCTAAGGTGAACATAAAATCGTAATACAATTAACTCTTTTTATCCGCAAAAGAACTACGTATAATCGGTGGTTGACATGAAATAGTCAAACCTACTGCATACGTTCAATAAAAGTGTAAAAACAAATTGAAAAATAAAATCATCAACATGTTATCGGAATCTCATCTGAATCAAGCCTTAAGTCAAATTAGGCAAATACCAACATTCAGTGGTAATACCCAAGAACTCAGTGCCTTTATCAGAAGGATCGAGTTCATACTTCAACTCTACCCATCAACCGACACCAGGCAAAGACATGTATTCTTCAGCGCAATTGAGATGTAACTTACAGGAGATGCCCAACGAGTGTACCAGTTATCCGGAGCAGCAACCTATCCACTTCTAATGAATGCACTCATCAGCGAATATAAAACGAAAGCTCCATGTGAAGAACAGCTCCGTCGTCTTTACAACACACCCTTCAGCGGAAGTATCCGTAAGTTCGTCGAAGAGTTAGAAATGAAATCATTCACAATATCGAATAAACTTATGTTAGAAAATTATATCTATAATACCGTATAATACACAAATGCATTAAATAATACAATCAAAGATGTAATCATGAGAAAATTGCCCGATAGAATATTTGTGACTTTTGCTAGATTTGACAGTATCTAAACTCAAACAAATAGCACAACAAGAAGGTGTATGCGAAATAACTTTCAATGACAGAACAAGACCCCAAAATAATTCCAATCCTAACACAATCCAATCCCAAACCTCCAAGAATAAGGGAAACTAAATTCAGGTACAGTCCAGAACCCGTTAAATTTTCAACAAAGAAGTAATAGTCCCCCAAACCCAAAACTATTTAGCACCAACTAACACTCAAATTAATTATTCAACACAAACAGTCACTATGAATGGCTACACATTTGAAATGTGGTATGACCACATCCAAACAGATGAGTCCAAGGCTACCAATGAGTGCCCCCGGTCATCTAATTCAGAGGAAATCACTCTACATATGCAAAAAAAGGAGAAAAACATAATTAACCCTTAAAACAACCCCAGAAACCTTTAGTCCCAGAGACAAATATTTCATGGATTTTTACTTAGTAAACAATAAACAATTCCTATAATATATTGAAATTTATTCTAAATAGCCTCCCTGATAGAAGTAAACAGTAGAGATTGTCTTGAAACTAAAAGAGCTATTTTACGCATAGTCAACGATATGGGTAAACCCATAGAAATAAAAGCCGACAAAGACTCCGCCTTCATACAATCACAAAACAAAGCACAACACAACTGGTCGAACCCCAGCAGACATCTTCATTTCTGCAGGAACCCCTGCCTATGACCCTCAACAAAATAAAGTCACTGAAACTCACTGAAAACAGACACGACTTTAACATAGACACAAACTTCAAAGAATCCCCTCTAGTTAGATCAAAAACGACTAACCCATTCAAAAAGACAGGAAATTTAAGACAAATAGATGATAAACATTTCGAAGAAACAAATACAGGTAGAAAGATAATACACTATAAGTCCAAGTTTAAAAAGAAAAAGAAAATTAATAAAAGTAAATATAATAACGATAATTCCAGGCCTACTCCCGAGCATGATACATATGTTATGCCTCCTATCGACAATTAGCACACAATACCTAGAAGTAACCCCTATCCAGGCCGAAAACGGCTACCTAATCTTTCAAACCGGATCAATAGATTTACCGATAAGCCACGAATATCATTACTTATCTATTAACTTAACTAAAACAGAAAATACTTATGAAGAACTTATTAAACAAACTCAACATTTTAATAACTCACCACAAATACAGTATCTAGTAGAAAAAGTTAACAGAGAAATGAACGGTATACGAATTGTAAAACGTAGTAGACGCGATCCTGTTAACTTTATGGAAACAATTTACAAATACTGATTCAGTAGTTTAGATCAAGAAGATAAATAACTACAACAACAAATAGCCGACATCTCTAAAAATAATGTACAAATAGGCGAACTTAACCACGTAACAGGAGTCATTAACCAAGGAATCGAATTGACTTATCATTTAAAACATAACTTTAAAAGAGCACAAATGATAGATTTCATAATTTTCAACTTACAACAATTCACTGAATACATTGAAGACATAGAGCTTGGTTTGCTACTGACACACTTAGGTATCTTTAATCCAAAACTTTTAAAACACGATTGATTAATCCTCGTCAATTCTGCAAAACTTCTTAGTATCAAAACTTCAGCTTGGCTTATATCTGATAAGAACGAAATTTTAATAATATCCCACATTCCAAGAGAAAAAACCAAAACACCAGTTTTTAAAATAATACCCTACCCAGACGGAAAAAGTAACATACTAACCGAAACAATACATGACAAATATTTTTCACACAATATTCAAACTTACACGGCAAGTTCTCAAAGCTTGGTTGTAAATAAATGTATAACTGATATACTAAACCAGGTCTCAACACAATGTAGATACAGTAAAACACATTCTGATTTTGAAATAAGATATGTAGAGCCTAATATATTCATTATTATCTTTTATTATCATTACTATTATCTTTCAAATAATAACACTTACAACATTAATCATAATAGTTATTATTGTAGTAATGTACTTTATATATAAATATAAAACTATACCCCAAAAATGATTGAAAAATGAAAGTATTATAAGTCCTGAAACAGACAATATTGCATTGTGGTAAAATTCTGAAAAGTACTGCGGCAGTGGCACAGACAGCCTCTGCAGCTGAGTGAGGTCCTACCGGGTTGTCATAGAGAGAGATGACAATGTAGTGAACGATTGTGACATTAGAGAATATGAGGAAGAAGGAAAAAGTGAGAAAATCTCTTCACTTTGACTGGTTGAACTGATCGAAACTTGCTGTGCTGCTGCATCGCCTTTGCCACAAGAGCCCAGCTCTGATCAGTATATGACTGCGTTGGAAACACAAAACCGTAACCTCATGGAAATTATAAAAACCATGCACGCACCGAGAGCATCGGCGTTAGATGAAAAGTCTTTGCACGTCATACCGCCAAAATTCTGCGCTGACAGCGCTGGAGCAGATCCATCTGCATGGTGCATCACGATGGATTTAATCTTTGCAGATAATGCTCTTGTCGCAGATATGCTTCGCTGGCATCACATGGTCGGCTGCCATTCTCATGAACGTTTTGAACGGACGTCCAAAACGAGAGCTTTGCCCAGTATGGAAGTCGCATTGTCACCTTCTTGCTGTCTAAGTGGAAGGTCAAGGATTTGGAGGAGATTGCGGTATCGCTAGCGTACATCGAAGGTACATCTAACACAAAAGAAAATGTTTTAAATGCGACGAAATGGGACATGTGGCGACTGTGCCAAAGGCAACAACAAATACATCGAAAAGCGAGTTGACGTATGTAAATTAAGTTAACCAAGTGGATTATTCTTTCAATCGGGTGAGCTCTTTCCATTCTTTTTCGATTCGGGAGCCGAATGTTCCTTGGTAAAAGAAAAATTAAGTAATAAATTGGCTGGCAAGAGAATTAATAATCTAGTTATTTTAAGAGGAATTGGTAACAATAGTTAAGGGCAACTTGCAAATACTATCAACGGTCGAAATGTCACAATTAAAGCTTGGTTTTGGTGTATTGATTGAATCTGATAAATTTAGTATTTACAAATACAAAGTTATTAATGTTGTTCAAAATAATGCACCTGAGAACAGTTTGGAAATGCTTTTTGAAACCAATACAGAATTACGTGATGATGTTAAATGTAAATTAAGAAATGTAAAGGAAAAGTATCCGTTTCGTAATTAGGATACCAAATAAGCGTGTAACCACAAGTGCATTGGAAATTCGTTTAATTGATAAGAACTAAACTGTTCGACTCAGCGCAGATGAGAAGCTGTTAGTTAGAGAAAAGATAGAACAAATGCTTAAAGCTAATGTAATTCGTCCCAGCAGTTCTCCATTTGCAAGTAAAATGTTATCACGATTTTCGTGAGATAAACTTAAATACGATTTCTGATAAGTTTCAATTGCCACTGATTTCGGATGAAATAGATCGCAAATGTTTTTCCATTTTAGACATGGCCAGCGGATTTTATCAAATACCGATTCATCCAGATTCTATAGAAAGAACAGAATTTGTGTTTACGGGGGTCAGTGCGAATTTCTGCTATTGTTCAAGCTTTGGGTATCTTAGCCTATTCCTATGAAGTTGTTTACATAGACAATGTGCTGGTCGTTGCGAATACAAAGGAGGAAGAATATGAGAGGCTGTACAGGAATGGAGTACCTAGAATTCTCATCCTTAATGAAGAATGTAGAATGTAGAAATTAAACCAAATCCACGTAAGATAGAAGAAGTATTATCTCAGACAACCTCGGCAACGCAGTTTATAGGTCGTATTTCAGACAATTTGTTCCACGATTCTCAGAGAATATGAAGCCACTGTATCAGTTAACCTCTAAGCTGAATGCTTTTGTGTGGAAGGGGGAACACGAGAAGATACGGCAGAATATTATATATATATATATATTATATATATTATATATTTATTTATAACAAATTTGCAATATTACACAAGTGTGAGTGATTATGATACATGAGCATTAAGAGTAAGGGCCTTTTTCAACCTTTTCTACTTAGAAATATGTTTTATACAGAAGATAAATTGGGATTAATCATTGATTATAATGAGGGGAAAATTTTAGTACAAAAAACCCCCATAAAAAACATTAATATATAAACTTAAAACTAATAATTTCAAACTATCTTAAAAACTAGACTTATATCTTACAATAATATTAAATATTTTGAAGGTGTAAATAATTAGAATTAATGTTTCTATTTACAAAGTTGGTGTGTAATTTGGCCAATCTCTCTGAGGCCAGTTCAAACCCAGCTATGTTGTGCAACTCCACAGTAGAGTAATGCCACGGAAGATTAAATATCATTTTTAATATTTTGTTTTGTGCCACCTGGATTTTATAAATATGAACATTAGCAACATCGGCCCAAACCGGTGCCCCGTAAGATATTGTTGACTGAAAAATAGATCTAAATAAGAACATTTTATTTTTTATGCTTAGTCGAGAATTTCTATTTATAAAAGGGTACGAAATGCGAACTAATATATTTGTTTTCTTTATAATCGAATTGAATGTGATCTGAAAAATTAAGCTTTTTATCTAATATGACTCCTAAATATCGGGCATTGTTTTCCCAATTTATGTCCACTTGGTTGAGAAATATACTGTTCGTTGGGATATAAATATTTTTCCGTTTTCTTGTAAAAATTATAGCTTGAGTTTTGTCTGAATTTACAAGAATTTTCCATTTCTTGAAATATGACACAAGGGTATGAAGAGAATTTGTAATATTACTTGCAAGGGTTCCAGTGCAAAGAATTGCAGTATCATCTGCAAAAATTGATGCAGTACATCCATTTAAGACAGGGAAATCAGAGGTGAATATATTGTACAAAAGTGGGGAAAGACAAGATCCTTGCGGACAGCCTGCACTTAAGTTATATATTCGAGATTGATAATCACATATATATACAGCAAAAGAGCGGTTACTAAGGAAACTTCTTATTATTTTAATAGTTTTAGGCGGAAATGTAAAAGATTAAATTTGTAAACAAGACCTTCATGCCAAACAGAATCGAAGGCCGCTTTAATATCTAGTAAGACCATGCCTGTGGATTTGGATCTACTAAAGTTCGACTTAACAATTTTTTTAATTCTATAAAGAGGGTGTGCAGTATTGTGTTCAGGACGAAAACCAAACTGCTGGGAAGGAAGTATATCATTGTTTTCATTAAAGTCGAAAATCCTTTTTTTGATAACTTTCTCAAGAACTTGTTCGGCTTGTTCGTTTTTAAAATGGGGATAACCTTGGAGTGTTTACATTTCTGTGGAAAATAACCTAAGCGAAGGCAACCATTAATAATCAAGGTTAAATACTTTACCCCTTTTTTAGGGAGAGCTTTCAAACACATGTTGTCAATGTTGTCAAGACCAGGAGATTTTTTTAATTTAAGGTTATTAAGGACCGAAGAAATTTCTTGATAGTCCGACAAGTACAACTCCTCATTTACAGACGACGAGTCAAATGATGTCATAAAGTTAGTGACCTCAGATATGGTTATAGGATCACTTAGATTGTTTGAATGGCAATGATTTAAGGCGAATATTGATGGCAATAGTTCGGCTTTTCGTTCTGCTGTTGCAAAATTTTGTTGGTTTTGTCTTAAAATTGGAATGCTGGTATTTTTCTTCTTTATAACTTTTGATAGTTTCCAAAAGGAGGAAGAATTTTTTTCGAGCGAGGATAAAAGGTTATTCCAATGCTCATTTCTAAGTTTGGATAACTTGCAATTGATAAGTTGGCTGAGCCATCTAACTAGAACTAGATCAGCTCTGTTTCTGTACCTTAGCCAATTTCGACGGTGTCGATTTCTCCGCATAATTAGTGATAATATGTTGGGGGGAATACCTTTTCGGGCAAATCGAATTTCTTTTTTCGGAATGGAGCGTTCTTTTGCTGTAAGGATGACTGAGTTGAAATGTGTTATTAACCTGTCTATGTCAGCTTGTGTTTGAATGGAAATGGATTCGCATTCTGGAATTAATTGGTTGATAACTCTACCAAAAACAATCCAATTTGCGTTTGTAATATCAAAAAAATATTTTTTGATTCTGGTGAAGTTTGATTGAAGAGAAGTTTGGACTGGCAGGTGATCTGAGCCCATATCATTGACTATAGTATAGTATAGCATAGTTTAATGATTGGAAGCTATTTGTTATAAAAATATCAAGTGTAGAGGATTGGCTTCTACTACTCGCTGGCAAATAGGAGTGTTGGTCAGGAAAATCAACTGACAAGCCACGTGACATTAAAAACTCATTTAGTATTGAACCCCAAGCGTTGGCTCGGTTACAACCCCAAAGTCTATGCCTGCAATTAAAGTCGCCTCCTAACACAAAGTTTCCCGAATGTGTACACAATAGTGGAATATCATTTGAAAATATTTGCTTCTGCAAATAATCTGCTTTGCCTCCGGGGAAATAACAGCAATAGATTGGAGTACTTATTCCATTCTTATTAATAAAATTTATGCGAATTGATTCTATAGTTTAAGTGTTGGGAAGGCGTAGCAAGGTATGGCGGATAGATTTTTTAATGATTATAGCTACCCCTCCCCCTCTTCTACAAGATCTGTCATACCTGTAGCAATAGTAATTATTGTGTTTGATTGAAATTGAACTATTTAGCCAAGTTTCGGTTAATAAACAAATATCTGTGTTTTTTCTTTTAAGAAAATTAAAAAGCTCATCTTTTTTGTTCTTAACGCCTCGAGCGTTCCAAGTTAATATTGAAAGATTTTTTAACATTATGTTAGAAATTTGCAAGCCAGTGAGGTTATCACTTCAAATTGATCTGCCTTGGATTTGCAGTTTCTTAAACTTCTAATGAGATCAAATGTTAAGGACTTAATTTCCTCTAAAGAGAAAAGCTCTTCACCCGTATTTGACGTTACATTTGGTTTAACACAGGTGGCGTTTGGATTTAAAATAGATTGATTAAGAGTGTTTGGAAAACTTTTAGTATAGTCCAGCTGCGGAGGCTTAGAAATAAAGTTAGCTTTTGGTCTTACTCGATTTGACTGGAATTGGGATCTTACATTAACATAACTTAACCTGCTAGGGCAGCCGGGGTCGTTAGATTTGTGCGGGCCATTACAATTGGCACATTTGACAGCAGCTCCTTCCGGACATTCAGTAGTTTTGTGGTTTCCTGCACAGATTGAACAGTATGATTTGACTGCGCATTGGCTTGATCCATGTCCAAACATCTGACAATTGTAGCATTGGGTGATTTGGTTGCTATTTCTCCTTTGATATTCCCATTTTACTTTAACATAATTTATGACGGAGTATGATTTTCTGAGCTCATTAAGCGAAACTGATTTTTTTGTGAAATAGATCACATAAAAGATTACAACTGAGTTATTGGGTCGCGTTCGCTTTACGCGCTTAACATCGAGGCATTGTAGGCCTAAACCAATGATATCAGTTTTTAGAGAACTAGGGTTCATTTCATCAAGTCCAAAAAGTAGCACCTTGTAGGGTTTAACATTTTTATCAGCGTAGGAGAAGAATTTAAATTTCCCCTTTAATGAAGCACACGCGGATTCATAGTCTTTTATGTCCATACAGAAAAGTTTAATTAATTGGAGCAATTAATTGATTTGCAAAAGTTAGGCAGTTGCTCCACTGAGCATTTAAGCACAGCACACAGCACACTTTGTTTTTGGTGATGATTTGTTCACAGTCAATATCGTTCTTATCAGTGTTTTCATCTTCTTCTTTGCTCAACTAAGTTTAAAGCGGAGAATAATAGTTTGCATTGACATAGGACTGCTGCCCAGTGTCTTGTTTTTTCAACATCTTTCTGACTGCTTTAGGTGACATAACGGTGTCAACAGATAACGATCTCTTTATTCTTGTAATTTTGATTTTTGTTTTGTTTTGCTTTGTCCTTATTTTTCGTTGCTTAGAATTTGATGCGTACGTGGGTGCTTTCAGGCTGAGAGCTTACACAAGACTGGCAGAATATTATCAAAGTGCTTACATGGGACCCTGTACTGACCATATTCGAGCTTCCAATTGAATTGCATACTGATGCCAGTACAGATGACTACGGCGCTATGCTCATGCATAAAATAGAAGGGAAACATAGAGTAGTCAAATATTATAGCAAATGCACGTCAACATCAGTAGCGAAGTATCACTCGTATGAGTTAGAGACGCTAGCTGTCTATAATACAGTAAGACATTTTAGACATTATTTGCACGGTATAAAATTTGTTGTGTATATTGATTGCAATTCGTTTAAAGCTAGTCGTGCACAAGCTGAGTTGACCTCAAGAGTAAATTGCTGGTGGGCGTACTTACAGGCATTTGACTTTAGTGTAGAATATCGCAGGGGTACCCAAATGGCTCACGTGGATTTTCTATCACGAAATCCGATTCCCACAGATTCAAGTGCCATAAGCAAGTAGATGAACTTCATGTTGATCTTGCGACAAAAACAGGTAATTGGCTATTAGCCGAACAGCAAAGAGATGAGGGCATAAACAGAATATTGGCTCAATTGAATAACGAAGACACGGAGGCAAAGATCGATATGAGGTCCAAACTGGATAACTATATCGAAAAATACAGCGTAATGGCAAGACTCGTTGCCGACCAGTAATCCCTAAATCGTTTAGGTGGCCCGTTATAAATCATGTACACGAAACTGTAATGCATTTGGGCTGGCAGAAAACTTTAGACATGGTCTACGAGAAGGTTTTAATTTGCGCTTCAATCCCGTAGAGCGTCGCCTTCAGCGTAACCCAGAGCCACATCTACAATAGGCAAATTTTTTTAAGGAATATCTGAGATTCCGAGACATGCGCCAGCTAGGACTACAATGTATTCTACATGCCTTACCACCCAGTTTTGGGAGAGAACCTCTTTATATGCATAAGTTTGTGTTTTCAGCGGACATAGTAAAGATATTTCGTAAAATATGGGTGACGCCGGAGCATCGCAACTATCAACGAATTGTATAGAGAGATGACTCTACTGATCCTCTCCAACACTACCACCACTGTACAGTCACTTATGATCAAAGCTGTACACACTTTTTTTTGCAGTCAGAGTGTTGGAACAGCTTGCACTAAAACACCATGAAGTATTTCTGATCGCCTCCAAAATGCCGAATCAATCTCGACTATCAAGAATAGCATTCAATAAGCAAAGCGGTCAAGGTTTTAGGAATTCAATATCACCCAAATTCGACACATTTCCCAGCAAACTTTCGCTTTTTGCACAACCGGACAATACCAAACGTTTTACGAATATTTGATCCCTTGGGATCTTGAACTTGACTACAACAGGCCATAGTTCCTATTTCAAGAACTCTACTCTGGCTGGGACTCGAAACTGCCACCAAGGCTGGCTGAATGGTGGAAAACCTGCCGGTACGACATTAACAAAATCATCAACATCAAGATACCACGATACGTTACTAACGATTTCTGGAGAATCGAAGTACACGCGTTCTCAGATGCGTCTATAAAAGCTTATGTAGCTGTGGTGTACAGCCGTTTAAGCCATGCTGAAGGCACAGGTTCAGTGGCGCTTATCGCATCAAAAACACGAGTTGCACCTCTAAAGCACCTCTTCTTCTCAGCTGTAAAGTAGGGCTTACGTCACGAGGAAATAACTGTCCACGCTTGGTGCGACTCCACAATTGCCCTGACGTGGTGTCACACACCCCATCGAAGCTAAAAACATTCATCGCTAACCGTACGTCGGAGATTCTAGTTGTCATACCACGCTGCCCATGGCATCACATCGATTCGAAGGATAACCCAGCAGACGGTGCATCGAGGGGTATGCTAACCGCTAACCTTCAAGGGTTTGAGGTGTGGTGGAAGCGTACGAAACAATAACCTGTACGCGTCAAACCTACAGAGTATAAGCAATATCCACACCTTTTGGAACACACCCGTAACGGAAGGGCTCAAATCGTCTTCCCTAACCAGCAGCATTGAAACTAAGACTGAGCCATAACCGATTGAGAGCCACCGCACGCTCTCTGCCGTTCGTAAAGCCGGAACACTTGCATTTACGGAACACTGAATAAGCTAAAATTTAAGATAATAGGATAAAGTCTATTATAGACAGATATGCAACTCAAAGTTATATCTTAAGTTCTTTAAAATAAGGGTTTTTTTTTTAAATACTTGGAAAAAGATCAGCCGACTAACCAATTCGGGACTAGCATCTAGCATCATTCTACAGCTGGCTAGGGACGGTAAGTTTATTAACATAAGTGTACTAGAGTAAGGAGGTTTATAAAAGGTGTGTATCCCAATTTACACGCCTAAAGGCAAACAGTAAGAATTGTTTTTGAACAGATTCATTGCTTTAGTCGTGTAAGGATAATTAAATTCCTTTAAAATCCCTGGCTGAAGTAGAAGGGGCAGATAAATACAAACATTACGGCCGCTGGATTAGTGCCGTGGTCTGTTGCTCGCTGTGGCGGATGGATAATTGGCGGGTGGCTGCTGTTGCTGGTGCTATAAGTCCCGGAAAGAAGAAGACGTCGGGGTAGATTCACTTTACTTGAATTTTATTTAAACCTATTTAAAAGAGACATCGGACGAGGTGCAGCAGTGCAGTGTGAAGTAGGGTGTGGTGGTTCCACCAAACCTGCGTGCATACCTCTTGGCTGCGGCAGTCTCCTCCTGAGTGCTGATGGGCGAGGCAGTTTGAGTAGTACTTTTCAGCGCTTAGTTCGTGAAACCTCTTACACTTCCGAAGAGGATGGCTTCCCGGGCAGAATCGTCACCGGTAGGATTAAATACCTCGGGTTCGTCTCAGCTCTAAGGATTGGGTGGCACGAGGACGAGGAGCCATTCCAGGAAATTTTCCCTGTCAAGAAAAGAACCAAAACGGGGCTTAGTATGGGCAGACTACACCTTGGACCCCGGAATGGGGGAAGAGCACTAGTCCTTAGGAAAGGAGGACTCCTTGTTCTCCTCAGGTAGGTGGCCTTTTGGACAGGGCGCTCTTTTTTGATGCGAATGCTGCCATCGGCTCCAGGGAAGGCAGAAACGATTCTGCCGAGCCGTGATTCGTTCGATGTAAGATTGTCCTCCTTGGTAGTCGTTACTACATCGGCGACTTGGAGATTCCTAGTCGGAAATTACATTTATTGATTTTGTGGAGTTCTTTATATATACTCTTTTTTCTACCGTGCACTTAACTGTTGTTGAGCCTTATGATGTTGCCATCGATTTAATATCGACTTGGCTCCGCCTTTTATCTCGGGCTCAGCCGTGAAGCAACGGCCCTCCAATAAGGAAATGGCGGCCAGTCAAGATCTTTTGTCCTATCTCAACGCAGATGTAGATAGCCTCTCCATATGCATTCTGAGACGCGTCACAGAATCCGTGATTCTCTGTGGTAACTTCCGGCTGATACCAGACCAATCTCAGAACGCGAATCTTGTGAGGTCGGAATACCCATGTCAGAACGATTGCCACCTCTGATTCACTTCGGTGGGAAGTTTATCGTCCCAGCCTAAGTCCTGCAACCAAATATCCTGCATAAACATTTCTGAACGGATGATGAACGGAGCGAGCCACATTTGGATGAAATTCAAAGCGATTTGAGTGAGCGCTTGAATTCTTAGTTAATGGGGAGATTTCAAGGCGCGCCTCACAAATCCAAGCCCACTCAACTTTGGCTGAGGGTATTTCTTCGTGTGATTGGGGCCATCAGCAGCGTTCACAGGCTATGCTAACTGGCTGGACTTCTATTCTATGCTTACGACAATAATAGATAGCCATCCTGACTATGCTATAGCATTTGATTTGTTACAAAACATATTTGCTAATCGTCGTTTAGTGTTCCAGGCACACATAACAGAGATTCTAGGGCTAAGGGCAGTGGAGAGTGGTTCCGTTTCAATTCTTCGTCAGCTGTCGGATAAATTCAACGCTCATATTTGTGCGCTAAATGGAATGTGCTTGACGGAACAAATCGCTGGATTCATTATAGTCCAAGTACTTGTCCAAAAGTTGGATCCGCCGAGTCAGGCGAAATAAGAGGAGCATTTGGAGGACCCAGTGTTCAAAAATGCAATTCTGACATGGTAATCCATGGCATCGTTTTTGGAGCAGCAATGCAGGACGCTTGAGAACATGGAGTTTGCCATGGAAAGCTAAGCGCCATGCAGTCAGGTGGGATGTAATAGAACATCTGATTTGCGTAGGTCCGCCCTTCTTGCCACAAGCCTCAACCCTGCGAACTGTGTTTTCAGCAATGATTCTTGGCACTCAATTTATCACTGCCAAAGTTTTAAGAACCTGAACCGAGTCGATTGCGAGAAGAAACTGGCTCTTTGTTTAAATTGCCTCAAGACTGGGCATCAAATGAGTGCAACTCCAGCAATTGCCGTGTGTCTGGGTCTAAGCACCACGCCCTGCTTCATCTTGGAAACTTGTCCTCGCCTTCACAACATGAAACGCTTGCCTTTGACTCGCAACATGCCAAAGAACCCTCTGAATTGCCTGGAACGGCTTGTGCTCTTATTGCACAGGATCTTAGTAAGAATGTTGTGCCCCTAGCCACTGCCACCGTATTAGTGAGGAACCGTTCAGGAATCTTCGTGTCTGGCCGTGCCCTGCTCAACGATGGATCTCAACTGCTTCAACTTAAGAGGACAAGATCGGCAGGTTATGTCACCGGAATAGTCAATTCTAGTTTTGAGTCAGATGGTTCGTCAGCAAACATTTCAATGCGATCTCGAACGTTCCTGACAAATATAACTGCTGTTATTGCCTCCAATATAATTGAAATTGACATTCACATTTGCAGCTGGAACATACCCCAAAACCTTAAGCTCACGGACCCAGAGTTTTCTTGCTCTCAACGCTTTGATTTTCTGATTGGCGCCAGTCTCTTTTAGGAACTGCTGTGCATCGGTCAAATCAAGCTAATGCAAGAGACACGGTTGGGATACGTTGTTTCCGGGTGTTTCAGTCGCTCGGATTACACACACTCTATAACCTACAACATGAGCGGAGAAGACAGTGCTAGAATTTCGTCGAAGAGTCTCTTTTGAAAAATCTCCGCAATCTAAAGAATCAGGACAACCATCAACTGGAGAAGTCATCGTTGGATTCAGTGACCGAAACCCAATCAGCGTACCGAGGGATAATACGGCTGAAAATCGACGAAGCGATCAGTAAATGAGGTGTGTCTGCTGCCCCTTAGGAATTCTGTAGAAAGTCACGCTTCCAACGAGGGGAGTATGTTGGGCCTCGCAGCCGCCAGCAATTCCTAGTATTGTTATTTGGTTACATGCAAACTTTGAACATAAAGTTCAACTTTACTGTGCCTCAGCTTTGCAGCAATATCATCGTTCACTATGCTGATCGGCTGCGTGAGCATCTAAGCTCTCCCCTCTCTCGCTCTTTCTTTTGTACACTCGCACCTATACTTTTAGTTTCTACACCAATAAAATTGTTTGAAATGTCTATACAAAAACATCGTCTTTTAATTGTTCAAAAACAGCTAATAAAAAAGCTTATTCGCTCAACAGTCAATAATTGGAAATAATACTGAATCTTGCTATTAAAAACTGGCTATAAAAGCGGACAGCTCCAGAGGGAAATATTAAATAAATATCGGATTTTATCTTTAATAAGCGGACAAAAATTTAAGACCAAGTCTGAGAAAAAGCCGCCAGAACTGCCAGAAAATACTTAAGAATACCTTGAAAATTTCTTACAAATTTGGAGGTAATTATTAAATAATTATTTGGAAAGTTTTTAAAAATTTTTGTTCGGAATTGTTTTATTTATTTTATTTCGATTTTAGGGTATCGATCCCAGAAGGTATCGGTTACATGAAGTTGAAACACGTTATGCGAATTTTAATGACGGAGAGGGAGGTACACGCAGAAACTGAAATTATTACCAAGTCATTAAGACCTAAAAATACCCACTCCGCTTTTAAGTGAGTATAGCTTAACAGTTATTGAGAAAGATGCTGGACAAATTTTTTGTCAAGAAAAGAGGTAAAGTAAGCTTTGATCGTATAAAGATATCGACCGGCCACATTGAACAGAAAGGAGGAGGGAGTCTATTATTACAAAAATCAGTATTTGGCGACAAAAATAAGCTGAATATAAAACAAAAGATAATTCTATAGTCGAATTCCTCGACTGTGAGATACTCTTTACTCAGCTAATGGCATTGCGATAGATCTTGGGGAATAAAATGAGAAAAAAATTTAAAATGGTTTACAAAAGTGAGCGAGTCCGTTTTTAGCGTTTTTTAGGTGTAAGGAGGGGTATGTGTATACCAAAGTGTTTTTGGTAGACCGAAAGAAATTGGCAAGACATGCAATCAAACGAAGAAAAATCTAATAATTTTTTTAAATGTGTGGGCGTGTCAGTTTTTGGCAGTTTCTGACCGTCAGAGTGGGAGTGGCAAAAAGTTTTTTGGCAAGTCGATAGACCAATTATCAAAAGTGGGCGTGTTGTGGGCGTTAGAGTGGGCGTGGCAACATAAGTCAACAAGCTTGCGCTTCGTTTATGTCTATAAAAATATTTTACTCCACCACTGAGACTTTCTCATTCAGGATCTTGTCGAGTATACCAAAATAAAAATTCAAAGGCACGCTTCGTAAACAAGTACTATTTAAGTAATCTCGCGTTATTATATTCCAGATTTCGTACCATTCAAAACAATATGCAATCCGTTGCAGTAATTTTGTGAACAATCCATATATAGAGTGTCTCTTTACGCAGTTTTTAAATGTAAATGTAAATGTGTTAACGCAATTCCAGTGTCTTGCAAGTGAGCTACAAATTGTCCTGTCGTACAATCTCCCAGTATAGTTTCCATATCGAGTCACACGTGATTTTATATAATTATAATAATATAATTAACTTAAGAAGAAAGGCTAGCTGCCGAGAAAAACTTTTAACATTTTTATAGACATTTATTACTGCGCATGCGTTTGCGCATGTGAAAGGTGATACAAGAAAAAAACTAAAAAGTTCCCTGAACTAATGTAGTGTATGATGACTGAAAACTAAAATCATTAAAAATGAAAGTTTTTTTAACTTTTCGAATATTTCTTTGCATTTGTAAGTATACTTAAATGTCTAAAGGAACATACAAATAATAAGTTACTTAGTAATTTTAAGGGAAACGTGCCCACAAAATTTAAGAGGGAATGTTACTGTGACAGACCTGCATTTAATAAGTGAAAACATTGTTCCAATGAGAAGGGTTCTGGATAGAGGCCCTTACTTTGATACTTCAGCTACTAAAAACGTGACATCCTTAGTTGGGATAACAGGACACCTAAATTGTCGCATTAAAAATCTTGGAAACAAAACGGTGAGCTCATGTATTCTTCCTTTTTTCACGGATGTACTCTTATATATTTTAGATTATACCCTTCTAAAGGGTATGAAGGGTTTTCTATCGTAGGCGTTTTAAAGTAAAGAATAAGTCTTAAATTTATATATTCTACCATTTACTTTGTATGTTACGAATTGTCATTACTTTGATTCCACGTTAACCATTTCGGCCTCAGCGATGCTTCTGGGCAGTATGAACTGTTTAACGATTCACTGTGACCGTTGTATTTGTTTTTACCGGCTCATAATTAGTTATTACGGTACTTTTGTATGTATTCTTAAAATTGAATCAAGCAAATGCACTTCAACCGATCATTTAGCTTAGTTATTTCAAAGAGAATGGCTGTTCGTAGCGAATAGTTATAAAAGTTTTCATTAAAAAGTATGTAACAGGCAGAAGGAAGAGTTTCCGACTATATAAAGTATGTATATTCTTTATCAGGATCAATAGCCGAGTCGATCTATCCATGTCCGTCTGTCCGTATGAACGTCGAGATCTCAGGAAATATAAAAGCTAGAAGGTTTCGGCATACAGATTCTAGATACAAAGACGCAGCGGAAGTTTGTTGACCGATGTCCCCACGCCCACTCTGACAATTCTATTAGTCTTGTAAATTTCTATTTGCCAAAAAACTTTTTGCCACGCCCACACTAACGCCCTAAAGCCGCCCAAAACTACCACGCCCATACATTAGAAAAATGTTTAGATTTTTCTTTGTTTTACTGTTTGTCTTGTCAATTTATTTTGGCAATTCGATAGAAATTAACAATTAAAAAAATAAATAATAATAAATTAACTTATGAAAAAAATATCTAACAATTTTCCAAAAATGTGTTCGTGACAGTTTTGGGCGGCACCCTGACTTCAAAAATAACGAATTGGTTGCCATAGCAACTCTGTTTACTCGATAACTAACAATAATCCAGCGGATTTATTTTTCGACCGCTCGCGAGCGGTCAAGTCTTGACTTATTTCAGAACACAAGTCCTGGAGGACGTTAGAGGATTGATAGAATATAGGCAAGGCCTAGCAATTGCAGTTCATAACAAGAACAGAGCTTCTTACGAAGCTCTTACAGCCAGGGCGCCAAAGTGTTTGTCGCTAACAAGCTGTAACGAACTGTTTTTCTTAGTTCTGCTCGCTCGAGTTGCAGCGGCTAGCTCAGAGAGTTTGTGTGTTCGTCCCACCAACTTTATGATTTGTGTGATTGCCCGACCAAGGAAAATACAGTTTCAGATTAAGTTCGCTTTATTTACATCTATTTTAAATCTAACGTCTCGGGTGATCGCCGTCTGATGCGCGGCGTTGCTACTGCGACGCCTTCCCTATTTGTCTAGTGTGTCAACTGGGATTAGGTCGTTATGGGGCAGGGTGTATCGTCCACGGGTTAAGGAAACGCTCGGCCTGGGACCTCCTTTGCTCACCACTGACTCCACTGACTCTTTCAACCGCGCCAGGTCCTTGTTTCTCTACTCCAAAGATCAGCCTCCACTTGTACTGCTCGTCCTACTGTGTCCTGTGCGCCTCTCACTGCCCGACACTTCCACAGGTCGCTCTTCACTGATTTCTCCACGTTCTAACTCACTGTCTCCGCCTTCAGACTTCGTTCCGACTCTCCTCGAATATCCTTGCGTCTTGTTACTGACTGCCCCGAGCTGCACTTGCGCCGTTATTATAGGCCACGGGGATCCCGTTATTTCGCCTTTTGCGCCCGGCCCGCTCGCGTACAAGGTGCAACTAATTTCCCGTTAGTTTACGGTGTGCCCAAAGTCCGCACCGTTACCGTTCGACCTCCATGCCCTTGGCCGGTCTCTCCGCTTTGCCGGTGTCAAAGGTTCATTAATTACTGCTCGACCTGACCGCCCTTGACTCTTTTTGCATTCCAGCCGTCTTCGCTGTTGCTAGGCCGCTCCCCTGCACTAGGATTCGTGGGGAGATTTAAGAACTTTTCTTGTTAAGACTTTTGAAAACACCATAATACACTCACACTTTTTTCCGTTCCAAGAAAACACAGCACCAACATTACTTAATATTCGCACACACTTCCAATCTAGTATAAGTTCTTTCCTTTTAAAAAAATGTACTCATGAGGTTACATTCTTTAATCAATTTTGCATCTTTCTTGCCCATATGGTGGGACATCTTCAAGAATGAGGCTCCAGTTCTCCCTTTACAGAAAGGCATAGTCTGGCGTTTCAATGGCCATTTCAAACTGGCATACGTAATTGACATGTGAAAACTTGACACTACTTAGGAGCTTCACATCAGGAGGTGCAACGCGAGGCGGCGCTACTAACGGATCCCAGACTTGGGGCGCTTGTACCGCACTACCTAGAGGTTTCACAGGAGTTCGTCTCAAGATTTATGGGTAAGCCGCGCAGACGTCGTTCGTTTGATTGGATTGGGTCCTTAAGGAAGTGGATCGCGGGCTTCCCAGATGCTTCGGACTGGAACGCCATAATTCGTACGCCAGAGAAAGTTGTAAAATCGGCCGACCAACAAGTCAGGATAAACGCGGGATTATTGAAAGCCTCGCATGAATCCTTGAAGCAACTTAACGAGGTTACAGCGAGAGTCAATGCACAAGGATCTGATCATCAACAGTCAGGTCAGCAATTTGACCCAAGCTTGTTTGTTAGCTAAATCAGGGATCTCCCGTTTACTGGATCACGAGGAAGTACAGTCGATTTTAACCGAAGACAGGAACTTGCCGTGCGTGTTAGCAAATGGAACGGAGGTTCTATGTATATTTTTTTTTTTCAGCAACCCTTGATGGGAGCAAATCATAATGGGCGATTGTCTCTTCGTTGCTAACACGACTGTTTGCCCAAAGAAGAGAAACCTGAAGATGGACGAAAACAGTTGCATCCTAAGCTGTTAAAGGGCGGTCTGGAAAGATGTGCCTTCCTAAGGAACAACGAGACACGCATAGAGCTGGTCGAGGACGGAACAATGTTCTTGTCCAAATTTAACGGGACGTTGAAAGCTGGACTCATGACCCACAACTTGGCTGGAACTTATTTAGTCCAGTTTAGTAATGAGTCGGTCAGAGCAGACGCAGAACCTACACGAGTTATTTCCAAGCCACTGTAGAACACGGTTCCAATAGATGTGGCAAGGTCCCGCTCCAATCAATGTATATTTTGTAAGTGTTCTTAGGATCTACAGTATAAAGGGTTCTTAGCCTAAATCGAGGAGCAGCGCTGCCGGCATAGTCTGCAGCGGCGCTTATATATATTCGAATTGTCGCCGAGCGACGTCGCTGGAGTGGGGGAAGTGCTATACATATGGTATGCCGTCAGTGCTTTGGGCCAGAGTTTGCTGACTATGCAGTTATGTTTTGCTGTACTTCAAGTGGATGCTTGCATTACGCTTGCACATGGGCCGGACTGTTTATGTGCACATTGCAACAAAGTACCACAATGTGCTTGTAAGTTAAAAGGCTGTTGACATATGGGGAGAGTGGGTACCCGATATGTGTGCCTATCACATATCCCTCCTTTTTAAAAATAACGTATTTTTTTTGTTTCTTTTTTTATTTATTTTTAAATTATAAGGAAGAGATTCATTATAAACTTTTTTTTTGAGTATGTATGCATTTATACACATTTTTTTCTACGTATAATGAATAAAATATTTTTTGTTTTAACGTCATAGATTTGAAATTTTTTGATCTTCAAGCATATTCCTTGCTCTTTTATAGGCTACTTTTAATCTTAATTTACTTTCTTTAGCATAGTCATCAATATTATAAAATGGTTCTATGATATTGGTTGTAAGGAAATGTTTTGCTAAATTGTTAATTCTACCAAATACTAATTCGTATGGACAATAATTATGTGCCATTAAAGGCATCTTATATTCTGTAATGAACGTCTTCATTGAATCTTACTTAAAAATAAAATATTCAAATATCGCTTTGGCTACGGTTTTACGCCAAGGTTTTTGCAATGCGTCCTCCTTGTATTGGGTCATAATGTGGTGTGGACATTATAGCTTCTTTTTCTAATGTGGTCACCGGATTGAGTAGCGCTACTCTCAATTCGTTTAATTTCTTATTGCCCATATTTTTGAAAGTATCTTATGAAATATTTTCAAAGATATTTTCCCACGGTGCTTGGTAGATTTTGTGTAAAATGTCACCTATCTGAAGAAGATCATAGAGACACTATTTACCTGCCGGCAAGCAAAACAAATCCTGGTTTCTGGTTTTCTTACCATATTGATTGGAGAAGACCAAGAACGATTTGAATCCAAACAAAAAGACAACGGTCCATGAATTTCCTTATTAGGTGAAACAACCACGTCAATACCATAGATAATACTAAGTACGTGCCAATTGAGCAATTTCAACCTCCGAAGAAGCCTATTGCTTCCTTTAAATTATGGCCCTGAAACAACCAATCATATTGCTTCTTTTAAATTATGGCCCTGATGGAGCTTGCTCTGACCGACTTCCAGTAGTTCGTACAGGATATCGGCGCCAATCAATGCATTGCAATGGTGCAAACGGCAATTTTGAAGCTAGGCTGGCATTCTATAATGTCGGTCAAGTATTCAGACTCTCGAGATCTAATTGAAATTACTACTGACAAACCAGTCCGCAAACTAGAACCGCTTATTCCGGTAACAGAAGGACATGACTTCGACTTCTTAAGTTGAAGCTGATTTGCGTATCGGGATGTTATGGGATGCAGTTGAGAGCCCAAGTCGAGAAGAGCACGACAAGATTGAAAAAGTTCCTGATAATAAAATAATAATAATAAAAAAAGTGTGTCCAGGAGCAAGAATGTTTTTTATATACCGATAGAAATGGAAATGAAAATAATTTACTCAACGAGTAATGGGTATAAAAACGTGTAGAGTATTGGTTTATATTGAATATCATCAGGGACATCAAGCGCAATTGCTTTTATGCAAACTAGTCTTTCCATTAGGAATTATTAGTTTTAGTCCTTATATAAAACTTAAATTTAATTTCTTTTATGTCTTCTAAAGTTTCTATTAAATATTTCTTGAACTGCTTAGGGTATATCTAATATTGTATTAATAATTATATATTTTAAATTTGTACTTCTATTTGCCTCTATATTATTATATTGATTATATATTATATAATTGAGCAGCAGTTGTTTATAAAGCTACCTTTTATAGTAGTCAAGATTAACAACTTCAATTTTATAAAGAAAGTTTCACGAACTCCCTCTAGCCACCGCAATAGCGACCTGTCATTAAGATAGAGCAATCGTTTGATTAAAGTTATGGGACTTAATTTATAAGGTTAACTACCTTAATATAATAAATAAAATTTATTATATTAAATATTATAATTACAATAATTATTAAAATCTTAATGCTGCTGATGTAGTCTTTGTCGGGTAGTAGTTGTTGTATCTTGATGTCCTTGTGGTATGCAATTGTACTCTTCTTGTGTAAATTTATTTTTGCGGTTTTTTTTGATCGTTACCGTTTTTTAGAATTCCCTAATCAGATGGCATTAGATGGAAGAGAACAGCTTTATTCTCGTTTCATGCTTTTTGGAGCACCGTCGCTACAAAACAAAAATTAAGCTGTGCCTTCTGACACATGCACTTTTAAATTGATGCCCTTCCGCGCAACGCTTTCTTTGTTAAGAAAGCTCTCTTTCTCTCTGTTTAATTTGTCTTCATTTTATCTTTCGCCACCTTCGTCTAACAAACATTGCATCGTTGGACCGGCACCACCTTTGGCGCAGTCCTCTGCTGTCTACATCAAAAGCTCGTCAATCTCTTCGGTGTTGGCACTACTCATTGAATTCCCATATAAACCTCACTCACTCATCGGCATCTACATATGTCATAAACACAACCCAATCCAGCCAACAGGAGCACTAAAATTAATAGCTTTAAATTATATTTTCAAAGCATAGCTGGCAATCGTATAGCCAGACTGAATTTATTCGGGCTCGACCGAACATTTATGAACATTTACACATGTAAAACCTCAACTTGGAAAGAAAATCAAACACACATGCAAGTGGATTCCAACATATACGTTAATGGGAGGATCGAAAACTCACAAATTAGCCAATTGCGATAATGCTACTCCCAGTTGAATAGCAAGGATCCACGTGTATACATATCCTCGATCGTTCGCATCACTAGATACACTGCGATCATAATCTTCGCATACACTCTCGCAGCGTTAACCTCTGCAATCGTCTTTAATCGGCTAACGCCAACAAAAATATGGCAACATGGTTGGTTGCATGGTTGCATATATTTTGATTTTTGAATTGATGTAAATGTATGCAAAACGTGATGCAAAAAAAAAAAAAAAAAAAAAAAAAAACCGAACCTTTCACGCCCACACGTATAAACAATTTTTTAAAAGCCAGATAATATATGAAGTTTCGAGTTGCCATTAGCTCAGTAACAGGTATCGGGGAAATCGACTATTTCATTCTCTCTCGTTTTGGTTTGAGTTGTAAAATTTTCATTTACGTATTCAGGATCACTTATGATTTATGTTAGGTTAAACCTTTATTAATTCGCTGTTGCTACTGAATGCGTTGTTAAACAACAAATTGTGTTTGCAATATTCATATTTAGGGACTTCAATATTCAGGAAGTGAACAGCAAAACACACATAAAAGTTATATTTCTGCGCATTCATAGCCAATTAACAAAGTTAGCGCTAATTCTTCTTTGCGCTTAGCAACTATGCTGTCGCTTTGGAATTGTTATGCTAATGGGCGTTTAGTTTTTCAGGCGCATGTCACTGAGATTCGGGACTAAGGGCAGTCAGTCCTGAGTGGTTCTGTTTCAATGCTTCGTGAGCTGTCGAATAAATTCAACTGTAATGTTCGCGCTCTAAACGGATTGTCACAACGGAACAAATTGCTCGATGCGTTATTGTCCAAGTACTTGTCCAAAAGCTGAAAATGGGAGGAGCACTTGGAGAACCCAGCCTTCAAAAACGTAATTGTAAGTTGGGAATCCATTGCAGCATTTTTGGAGCTGGAGCGGTGCAGGACTTTGGTGACTATGGACTTCGCCTTCGAAAGCTATGCGTAGGTCAGTCTTTTCGCCACAAAACTTAACCCTCCGACATGTGATGCTTCTGGGCATCCTTGATAGATTCTTCCAGTGTATTTTGTGGAGAGATTATCCGTGCGTGTTTAAGAGGGATACTGTTACTTATGGCACGAAGCCTGTTTACTACCTATGTCTATGGTTGAGGAGGCGACAATTACAGTGGGTGCTGAGATTCTTCGCCGTGACTTTTATTGTTGATTTTTTGATATCAGCAGACCTCCGCAGTCTTGTCCATCTTGAAGTTTGATGGATGCGATTTTACAAAAACGCTAGGACTCGCCTGAGATCCGGTGTCTGATCAGATGTTGTTCTTATTTTCAACCCTTCAATCAACTTCAAGGTCTTGCAGGCATTCAGTTTTATCTGCAATCACTCGGTTTTACGATCCTCCTGGCTTGGTTAGCGCATTAATCACCTCTTTGGCGCAAGATTCAGAGTGGCAAGATATATGCTGTAGGTTTGTACAAATTCGATATGCCTCATTCCCACGATTCGCCCTGTCTCCATGCTCTGAACTAGAGATTCATGGTTTTTGCCATGACAGCATTGAAGCTTATGAAGACTGTGCTTATGGAGGAGCTCTCAAGATTCAACGTGTTGCAAACCGTGTGTCTGCAGGAGTTGACTGGGACAATGGAATGGCGCTTTCTTTCCCGAAGAGCTCTTCCCAGCTCATCCCATTTGTTGGCCCATGGACCGCCCTATCTGAGTAGTTAATTATGAGAAGAATAATATTGGGGAATAAAATGATCAAAAATTTAAAAGTTGCATACTTTTCAGCGAATCTAGTATACTCTTTTACTCTACGAGTAACAACACCCACAAACCGCCCTAAACTGCGAAGACAACTTTTGTAAAATGATTTGATATATTTTTTAATATTATTATTTTCCTGCCAATTTCTATCGGTATACCAAAAACATTTTGGCCACGCCCATTTTACCATTTTTGGTAACGCCCACAAGCTGCGAAGAACTGCCACACGCCCACACTTTTGAAAAATGTTTTGATATTTTTTCATTTATTTATTAGTTTTCTAAATTTTGATCGCCCGTTTTGTTGTATAACCGCCCAAAACTGCAACGCCCACACTTTTAATAAATGTTTCGATTTTTCTTCGTTTTATTGTTTGTCTTGCCAATTTTATCGGTATACCAAAAACACTATGACCATGCCCCTCCTTTCATCTACAAAACGCCCAAATGGTCACGACCATGCATTTGAACAATCAATCTCTTTGATCGTCGTTATTCTTGTTTATGAACCCAATGTGGCTTTCCCATCATAATCGTCGTTCATCATTCGTCTTCGTCGTTATTCTCTTGCATTTGTCCTTACGCATGTCTTTTTTAATAGCATTGTGTGCAGAAATGGTTCCTGTATAAGGTAAACTTTTTAGGAAGTTGGTTTCTGAACTTCTGAGCGCTGTCATAGTCATTGGTGGGCGCTAACCACAAAACGACTACATCTTTAAAAAATACCTGAATATATTTGAATATTATTTGGTCAAAAATTTGCATCGATATATCAGATAGATTTTACGATTTCTCCCTCGCACTTTCACTATCTAAAGGTATGCTTGTATGCTGTAGACTAAGAGATAATTTATTTTTTGTCGCAACCAATTGTAAATAAATAATAAACGCCCTCATACAAAATTTTCTTTTTAATAGGTGTCATGGATACGGCATAGGGATTTGCATCTGCTTACTGTATCTGAAAGCACTTACACTTCGGATCAGCGTTTTACTTCCATTTACAATAAGCAAACTGGAGATTGGTCCTTACAGGTACGACACTTAGTTTTAAGTAAAGATATATATACCCAATATTTATATGCATTGGGGGTGGTAATTAATGTTCAAGCTCGACATTATTTATATTCCTAATCGCGAGGACGAGTTCGTGTTGTCCCAGACACTAAACTAAATGACCGCAACATTATTCATTTCGATAGTCTGTCCGATTTTTGAGTATGGAACACCTATTTGCAGTCCACAATACGTTGTTCACTCGGACAGCATTGAATAGGTCCAAAAAACTTCTTACTGTTCGCCTAGCGGAGCCTGCGTTGGGATGCAACCCTTATATCAACTCCCTCCAGTTGTACACTTTTAATTAATTTACCTTCCCTAGCTAACCGTAGAACGATGGATTTGTTAGCTTATTCGTGGTGAAGTTGATAGTCCCGATTTGGTTAGTCGGCTAAACACATTTGTTCCAAGTAGATTCACTATAAACTACGTACCTCTAAATTTAAATCATCTTAAAGAGTAATATATTCTGACAATAATTGACATCATCATATTGTCTTTAATCTTGACTCTCTGCTGCTCTGAAAGCAATCAATTCTAAATATTTTAACTTATGATTGGATCTTACTATTAAATATAATTATTTTATTTAATATTTATTTCCTCGCATATATGCTTTTGTAGGCGTGGCAAAAAGTTAACACTACTTTGAAATTAAATTAAATTATGAAAAAATATCCAGTGGCAACACAGGTCAACAAACTTGCGGTGCGTCTATGTCTCTAGAATCTGTATGCTGAATCTCAACCTTCTAGCTATAATAGTTCCTGAGATCTTGACGTTCATACGGTCATACGGACATGGCCAGATCGACTCGGCTATTGATCCTGATCAATAATATATATACTTTATATAGTCAGAAACGCTTCCTTACTCTACAAGTTATGTGTATAATAACATCAATAGCTTTCATTATATTTTGCGGTAAAACTGATATTATTATTATTAGCTGTTTTAGATACATTAAAAGACGAGATTTTTGTAGCGAACGATATGTTTTTATTGGTTTTAGCGGACGAGATTTTGAGAGTATTAGAAAGAGCGCAAGAAAGAGGAACTTAGATAACGAAAAATAATAGCACAGCTGAGGTGCCGCAGAGCTAAAAGTTGCCATATTTACAAAGTATTAATTTTAGGAATTGCAGTGATATTTCTAAAAAAGCTTCAATAATATTTGCATATTTTCTAACCCCATGGTTATTTAACACCAGCAATGCCAAGCGACCGCTCAGGTCGAGAATCAGATTAAAAAAAATTATTTTCGATTAACCATGTGGTCCCTCTCTAAAGATGTACTACGGAAAGTTTTATAGCGTTAACGGAAATGCAAGTTCGCCTACAAAACTACAAAACATCACTGTCCGCTTTGGAAAGTCATATCACTCGACATTTGTTAAAAATTTCCGTAATGAACCTTGTTAGTGTTTTTTAGATTCCGGTTAGGTTTTCCTTTCGTAGAGTAAAAGGGTATGTTCGATTCGTTGAAAAGTATGTAACAAAGGGAAGGATGCGTTTCCGACCATATAAAGTATTTGTATTCATGATTAGGATCAACAGCCTTGTCGATCTGGACATTATCATTATAAAATATATAAATAATATCAATTATATTAATATATTTTGACACTCCCACTCTAACGCCCACAAACAGCACAAAACTGCCACGCTCACAATTTTAAACAATTTACGGATATTTTTTTCAAAATTTAATTAGTCTTGTAAATTTCTATCGATTTGCCTTTTTGCCACGCCCATTCTAACGTCCTTAATCCGCCGCAAACTGCCACGCCACCAATTATTATCTTTAGTTTAGCCAAAGACACTAAAATAGTGTAACGCCATACGATTTTTTGGCACGCGATTTTTGGCCGTGGCTCTAGAGGTGGCTCTAGGCTCTCTCGAGTTTTTGTTCAAGAGCGAGAGAGCGGAGAGCGCTACAGCAAACAGCTCTTTTCTACGCATACAGTGATATCAGACAACTGTATGTGTGCACACGTATGCTCATGCATTGTAAATTTGACAAAATATGCCCTTCACCTTAGAAGTTCGTTGACTTTAAATCTATATTATTTTTTATCAATTGGCACCATGCGAAAAATGATTGTTTTGCATTGCCTTAACGTTATTACTATTTAAATAAAGCTTAGAAATAGTAATAGCCGAATCTATGTATGTGAAATATAAAGTACATTACAGCTACTTTCAACTCAAAGCTATGGAACCGTCGAGAAGAAAGGCTCAACAATCTTAAGTCATAGCGACTTTCATCTTAAGGCTACACGAGTTTTGAATTTATGCCTTATAAAGTAACAAGTAATAATAAAGTTACAATCTTACTTATAAAGTATCAAGTATCAATTTCCTTAGCCCTGACTGCGGTAATCCGAAACAATTTCCTAACGAGAAATGTACTTTTATCTGGCCTCATTTTCATTACGCTAGTAGACCCCATAAAACCAAATTTTTATGATTCTTTGAACATATTATCGAGAAAGTCACGCGGCTATTTACCTGCATCCAAAACCATAGCTCATCCTCCTTTTCTGACTTCACCATTGCGGTCTGCAGTCTGTGAAGGCTCCTTAATTCGAGAACCAATCAGGTGGATTCCAAGAGTATACACCCCCTGTAGATGTCAAACTCGCTGTGTATAGAAATTGATCCCCTTATGTTGCTCTTATAATATAATATATATAATATAATTTCGTTCGATCTTGATCGGGGTATCACGACAACCGTTCCAATTTGTTGTGAGTACTCAAACCATTTACTGTGAAATATTTTAATAACGAACTAAAAACATATAACTTCAAATAAAACATACATAAATTTAAAATAATTATAAACAGTTAAAAATGGAATCATTAGTGGCTTGTGATTTGTGCAGCCAATGGCATCGAAATTATTGGTTTGATTCTCATGGAAGAGGATAAGGAAATATCTAACCCCCCACCCCCCAGAAAAAAAAATCGGCATTAATGAATTGTAATCCTCGCAATTATACATTAAATGAACTAAAAGCTCTGTGCGTGCAAAAAAAAACTTAAAAGTAGCGGCACAAAAATCGAATTGATTAAAAGACTTGAATATATTAAATTTGAGTATGGCCGCGTATTGAAAAAATAAAACAGCAATGAAAAAAATCAACGCCACAGAACAAACCAGTAAATTGGACAAGGATGCAAACAACTACAACGGATAAGAAGAAAGTAGCGAAAACGAGACAGCAAGAGGCAGCGACAACGACGGCGACCCGTTGACGGCGACGTTTGCACATACATACAAAGGAATGCAAGAAACAGAAGGTTCGCGAAAAGTAACGGGATCTTGTAAAATGAATGTCAACAACAAAAATGAGATCGAGCAATGTTCTGAGAGGCAGATGGTGAGCGCCAGCAACAATGAGTCCAACAAATGTTTCGCGATCCCGATGGCTAGCAACAATGATCCTGAGATGCAAATGGCTGGCAACAATAAGCAGGAACAATGTTTTGAAAACCAAATGATGCGCAACAAAGTAACTACGCAAGGCGGCGATGTTCAAAGACTGGAAAATGAGTTGAAAATATTGAAGCTGCAAAATGAGATCGACCAATCAAAAAATCAATCGACACAGACTCTTTCGAAATTTTAAAGGAGATCGTTAATGGCGGAAACAATTTCAATGTTTGGCTATCTCAACTTTTGAAGGTCCAGAAAAATTTTAAGGTCGGTGACAAAATGATGCGTGCGCTGATTCACTACAAAGTTAAGGGCGATTATGAAATATGGCTGTATTAAAGCACAAGCGCTACCATGGAGACAGCGGATAAAATGTTAAGCCACCTGGAGAAAAGGTTCGTAATGTCCAAAGAGTCAAAGTGTGGCAGAAGCTACAGAACTGCGTCTAGATCAAAGGTGAGGAGTTCTCCAAGTACTACAATGAGAAGTGGCAGCTGGCAGATAATTTAGAACTGGCAGAAGATGAATTTTTGGAATATGTCATTGACGACACGATGTCAATCTACGCAATCTGGCTAAGTCGCGTTCGTTCCAGACCGGATTGTAGCTTTTGGATGCATTCCGAAATGTTGAGTTGGGCTACGTTCGTAAGCCCAAGTTACCAGAAGACCGTAGAGCAGGAGATTATTAGAAGCCACGAGCTAATGCAGAGTGCTACAATTGCCACAGTCGGGACCACCTGGCCAGAGAGTGCCGCAAGCCTAAGAGACAATATGGGGCTTGTTACGCATGTGGCTTGCAAGGACATGTGGCTAAAAAGTCCGACCAATACAAGAAATCGAAGGACGGAGACAACGATTATGTAAGTTATATTGAATTAACATTTTGTACAAAGAATAATATGCTGAACCCCATTTTCATAGAATGTCTCATAGATTCTGGCAGCCCGATAAGTATTATTAAAAAACGTTTTATACCAAGTCAAATAAAAATGGAAATACCTCTTTAAGTTACGTTGGATTAAATTTAAGTAAATTATAAATACATGGAAGCGTAAAATGTTCAGTTAAGTTCTCAAATAAAGATACTCCTATGTTACTATATGTCGTGGATGATAAATCTATGGGATATGCTATGTTATTGGGAAGGGATTTTTTAACAAGAGTAAAGGTAAAAATTGTAATTGAAAATGAACATGAAAAAATATCTGAAATTAAAAAAGATTCGATAGTTGAAGAAAATCAAAATAAAAATAAAGAATTTAAAAGTCATTATGAGACAAACGCAGACGAACAAAATAATTTTAAAAAACAACTATTATTAATAGATTACTATGATAATGAAAAGGTATATGAGATAGGTTCACAATTAAATTTTAAACGAAGATGCGAATTTATAAATGTTATTGCAGAATATTACATTAAACCAAAAAGACCGAGTGAACCGAATATAAAATGTGAAATGAAGCCAAGGTTAGAAGAAGACGAGCCCTTTAGTTTTTCGCCAAGGCGCCAGGCATATGTAGAGAATGAAAAATTACAAGAAATCCTTGATGATTATTTAAAAGATGGTATTATACGACAAAGTGAGTCTGAGTATTGCTCGCCAATTGTATTGGTAAAAAAGAAATTGGGTGGCATTCGGATGCGCATAGATAGGAAACTAAATAGGATCACGGTGAAAGTTAGATACCCGATGCCATTATTTTCATTCATTAGATACCCTAGAAAACAAAGTTGTGTTCTCGAAGTTAGACCTGAAAAATTGATACTTCCATGTTTATATGGACGAAGAATCTATAAAGTATACATCATTTACCACGCCACTAGGAAAGTATGAGTTCACAAGAATGACTTTTGGGCCGACAAATGCTCCGTCTGTTTTTTAAAGGTTCGTCAACAAAGTATTTGACGACATGATTAGGGAAGAGAAAGTGATAGTTAGTGATTATAGTGATTATCTCGATGACATAATGGTAGCGATTATCATAGTATATGAGCGATTAGTTAAAAACAAATTAGAGCTGCGAATCGATAAATGAATGTTTTTCCAATGTGAGTTGATATATTTAGGATATATAATATCAGAAAAGTGTATTAAAGCAGATGACGACGGTGTGAAAGCAACTGAAACTTTTCCCGTGCCACAAAAAGTTCATGATGTTCAAAGTTTTTTGGGGATGTGCTGTTAAAAACGCCCACAGAATTGCATTGCGATGCTAGTTCGATGGGTTTCGGATCAATCCTTTTGCAAAGGAAAGCAGATGGTAAGCTACATCCAATTTTTTACTTCTCAAAAAGGACAACGGATACAGAATCAAGGTATCATAGTTTTGAACTGGAAACACAGGCAGTAATATATGCATTAAAAAGGTTCAGAGTGTACCTACAAGGAACTGAGTTCAAAATAGTAACAGACTGTAATTCCATCACAATGACGTTGAACAAAAAAGAGTTGAACCCAAGAATAGCAAGATGTGCCTTGGAATTACAGAATTATTTATATAAACTAGAACATAGATCAGGAACTAGAATGAAACACGTTGATGCTCTTAGTAGATGTAATGCGATTTTGGTAATAGAGGAAAATACGTTCGAGGAAAATTTAGTTATATGCCAAAACAGAGACGAGAAGTTGAGAAAGATTAAAGAAATGCTATGTAAAGAAGAAAGCGAATTATATGAAATGCGAAATGGTGTGATTTACAAAAAAGTAAAAGATAACTTATTGTTCCATGTCCCGGAAGCTATGGAAGAACACGTATTGTATAAATACCACAATGAGTTAGGCCATGTAGGGAAAGACAAAGTTACGGAAATGGTCGGTAAAAGTTATTGGTTTCCAAATGTTAGAAGTAAAGCAGATGAACATGTTAAGAACTGCCTAAAATGTATAGCATTTCAGGGAAGAAATGGTTAGCAAGAAGGAACTATTAATATTGTACCAAAGTGAAATACACCATTTGAAGTCATACATATAGATCACTATTGTCCGGTAAATCAAAAGAATTCTACCAAAAAACATGTATTAGTAATTGTTGATGGATGCACAAAGTTTGTGAGATTGTATCCAGCGAAATCCACAAACTCAAAAGAAGCAATGGAAGCCTTTAGTGATAATTTTAGAGAGTATTGTTTCACGACCTGTTCCAGACAGAGGGACATGTTTTACATCAGATATGTTCGAAGAATTTTTGGAATCAAGAAACATTAAGCACGTCAAAATGGCAACAGGCTCACCACAAGCAAATGGACAAGTTGAGCGAAAAAATAGAGTCCTAGGACCCATGATAAGTAAGCTCGTAGATG
Source organism: Drosophila simulans (assembly GCF_016746395.2). Lineage (NCBI taxonomy): Eukaryota > Metazoa > Arthropoda > Insecta > Diptera > Drosophilidae > Drosophila > Drosophila simulans. Next base: position 604,547 of record NC_052521.2, read on the forward strand.
TAGAAAAGAACGTACAGTGGCACAAAGTTTTGGAAGAAGTAGAGTATGCAATGAATAATACAAAGTTCAGAAGCATAAATGAACACCCAAGTATAATGCTGTTTGGAGTGAATCAAAAAGGAAAAATGCTAGCTTGCTTAAAAGATAATGTATTGGAGTCAAGGATAGAAAGAAAAGAAATTAATTTAGAGAAAATTATAAAAAATGAAGAAGTTTCGCAGGAAAAAGTACAGAACTATAACAAGAAATATGTTGACGCTAAACGATTAAAAGCAAATAAATACAAATTAGGAGACTACGTTGTGGTCAAGCATTTTGATTCAACAGTTGGAGCGTCTAGGATATTAATATCCAAATATAAAGGCCCCTATGGAATCGCCAAAGTACTAGATAATGATAGGTATTGTATCAAAGATGTGGAATGTTTTCAGTTGACACAAAAACCAAACGATGGAATATGGGCGGCTCATAATATTAAACCATGGCTTCGAGAAAAGAATTCGGTGTCAAATAATAAAAATACAGATAAGTAAAATGATAAAGAAAAACAAAAGTCTAAAGTAAATGTAAAAAAGAAAACCAAACAAAATGTAACAAATACTGAAATAAGTAACGAAAATGAAACAAATGTAATGATTACAAGTAGAGCGGCGAGGACCGGGAGATCCTAATTATCAGGATGGCCGAGCTGTAGTAGTAGTAGTAGTAGTAGTAGTAATTGTATATAAGTATAGTAGTATAAGCCCCATTGCATTATTAGAATGTGAGAATTAATTATAAGAGTCGCGAATGTAAATAGTATATACACACGTGCTGAATAAATGTAGAGTCAGTCGTCGTTGAGCTGTCACGGAGAGCACACTAAAATTGATAATAATTTTACTTCGTTTATTATTGGATACTCTTTATTTTTTAATATTTTAAGATTAAATATTTCTATTCTTGTTAATTGTAAACTGATTTGAAAATCTTAAATATATTCAAGGAAGATACTTAAAGAATATCTAATAATAAAAAGCCGAATTTTATGTAATGATTGTTAAACGATGCTATATGTACAACTTAACGAAAGCGAAGGACAAAAAGGGGCTTCTTAATTGCAGAACGAAAAGCAGAATGCTAAGCCAAAGGTGATGGTAGCTTTTCACTGGGTGTTAGCGTGGCAAAACAATGTATTTTCGACGATTTGGAAGCCATAGTTAACTTCTCCGACTTTCAGATACCCGTTACTAATCTAGTAGAAATGCAAATGGTGAATAAAATTTGAAAAATTTAAAAGTTGTTTAGGTAGGTAGGCTTATAGACGTAAGAGTGGGCGGTTGTAGGGCGTTAGAGTGGGCTTGGCAAAAAGATTTTTTGCAAATCTGTATAAATTTACAAGACTAATAAAAATGTGAAAAAATATCAACACGTTTTTCAACAGTGTGGGCGTGGCAGTTTTGTGCGGTTTGTGGGCGTTAGAGTGGGCGTGGCAACATGGGCCAACAAGCGAGAGCTGCGTCTTTGGTATAGAAGATAAGAAGAAAACGAATTGCGTACAAATCACCAAACGACCAATTTTTTTTTTTTACTTTTTATAAAATAATTAATAGTAATATGACTGAACGTTTTTCTAGTATATAATAATATAATGATTACATGTGCACATAATGTCGCAATGTAAACAATGTAGAGCGGAACGCAAAAAATTGGCTTTGCCTTTCGTAAGACTCCGAAAGCTAAAAATATTCGCGTTTAATATTCAGTACACTATTATTTTATTGATCAATGTAAAAATTACAAAACTGGTAAAATGGAAAATATTTTTATTGAAATTACTACGATCAAAAATTGTATAGTTGATATAGAAAGATTCCATTTGCGAAAAACTGAGAATAAAGAACTGAGATAAAATAATGAATATTGAAAAAGTCACGTAAGTTTTTATAGTATGTCCAAAATAACAAATATTTGTTTCTTGTATACCAAAAAAAAAAAAAAAAAAAAAAAATAACATGACATAGATCAAATTAATAAAAAAAAATCAAATTAATAAAAATTAATTAAAAAAATAATGTTAAAAAGGAAATGAAAAGTAACGCGAATTTAGTAAATCCTTTTCAAAGGCAGGATAAAATTAATTCAATATTGACATAAACAAAAATAACGTTGACAACAGCTTCGAGTAACAGTTATTTGCTTCTGAACACAAGTCCTGTAAAAACTATTTTACAATATATCAAACCAAAAAGACAAGATTTTATAAAACACGAAAATCAATACAAAAACATTCTCGTTATTGTCTTAACACTACGACAATTAAAAATGTGAAATCAAGGAAATAACTTCGTCACAGAGACAAAAACGAAAGACCGGGTCTCGCAGCCGCCTAAAAATGTTTTTTGTAAATATGACAACTTTGGAGACACATGTGATGTGCCTCGCATTTCCTTGTTTCTCTCTTTTTTTTTTTTTTGGGTGTAGTTATTTAAAATTGTCCTTCGCGGACAATCATTAAATTTGAGGACTAAACTTAACGGTAGAGAATTAATGGATTACATAATTTGTTGCGAAAACTTTACAATAACTGTCGATATTGTATGTATCATCATGTATGTATATAATTTAATTTTAATGTGCGTGTCTAATCCCAGAGGGGTCCAAAGGGTGGGATCGGTGCAGCCTCCTGGTGCGTTGACTGGAGTCCAGCAGGTTTTGTGCCAGGTTGTTTGGGTGGTCTTGAAGCCTCTGCATGTACTGCCTGCTGCTTTTCTTAATCTCATCCTTCACCCAGGGGAAGCTGAGGACCTCGTGGATAGTGGCATTATCGTGGAAAGGGTGAGCGTTGGTGACGGTGCGGAGCGTTTTGTTTTCGAAGGTCTGGATAATGTTGATGTTACATTTCGATGCAGTGCCCCACAGTTGAAAGCCATACGTCCAGATTGGCCTTGATCGCTTTGTAGATAAGGAGCTTAGTTAGCTTAGCTTAGATCGTCTGCCCATCAGCCAGTAGAATTCACGGACTCGGTTCTCCGCCTGTTTCCGCTTCTTTAGCAGGTGTGGTCTCCATGTAAGTCTCCTGTCCAGTGTAAAGCCAAGATAATTTGGATTGGCTACCTCTGGGATTGGGGACCCGTTGAGACTGACTGGAGGGCAAGTGCCGCGCCGAGTTGCGAAGGTGGTGGCGGTTGACTTGTCGCTGTTTACCGATATATTCCATCTCTTGTGCCACGTGTTCAGTAGATCTAGTTGCTCCTGCATAGTCTGGGAGGCCTCTGCTGGGGTATCTGCTGTTGTTAGGAACGCAGTATCATCGGCGTAAGTGGCTGCCATAATGTACTGGCTCGGTATCACCGGCAGGTCGGCCGTATACGCATTGTAGAGGAGCGGACCGAGAACGCTTCCTTGGGGAACTCCTGCACGGGCTTCTTTGACGCCTGAGCGCGCTTCTCCACACCTGTCGGCGAACCTTCTGCCCTCCAAGAACGACTTCAAGAACTAGAAATATGGCTGGGGCAGGCCGTTTTTGAGCTTCAGGAGGAGGCCAGGGTGCCAAACACGATCAAAGGCTTGCTTAATGTCCAGCATTACTGCTAGACAGTATTTCTTATTCTCAAAGGCGTCCAGGATATATTGCGCTACTCGGTGGCCTTGCTCTGGTGTCCCGTGGCGGCGCCTAAAGCCAAACTGGTTATCAGGGATCAGACCAGCCTCCTCAATCACCGGCAATACTCTGCACAAAAATACTCTTTCGAGTATCTTGGAGAGTACTGGCAGTAAGCTGCTGTTTCTCTTAAGCAAGAACTTAACATACTTCTCGGAGCTATTCCCTGATTATCCTCGCTTCTTTCGGACGGAAGACCTTTGTGATGAATTTCCTTCAAAAATCACCTTGCCAATAAACTCGTTGAAAATGTCCGTCTCCGTGAGCTAATACACGATAAATATAGGAAATCCTTGCCATATATTTATTTTACGTGGGTCGTGAAGTTCGAATAGAGACCTGAAATTGCTATTGACCCCTATTTCCGCTCCTACGTGGATGTTGCTCGTTGAAATCGCGTCTTAACCCAGCCTACCTATGAGCCCTTCGGTGCGACTGTATATATATTAGAGATCCCAAACATGATTAGATTACCCTTTTGTATTGTGAAGGAGACTGTTATCCGTTACTGCTCCATAATTTCAAGGACACTAGGCAAATGTTCAAAACGTTATAAATTTATGTTTACTTAAACCTACACCTTCAGCAACACCTACTCCATGTGCATACGCTCAGAACGGGTACAACTAAGGTTGGGTCTCGTTATGGAGTCTGCGTGTTCCTGATCCTGTTCGAATTCCGACTTCTGGTTAACGTTATTAAATGACCCTTTTGGGCAGCTGCCAAAATTCCAGATGTATCCACTACCTAGCAACGTGGTTAAGATTAATGTAGCTCGAGCTTTGCTGTCATACGGTTAAGGTATCCGCCAGTTGGGCGCAAGCCTGTCGTATGAATACTATAAGCGAAATAATGCGCAACGCTCTTTGATCAGTGTTTTTGCAATGTTCACAATCGTAGACAATAGACCAGCATACTTGCATTACTTCCTAAGCTTTCACAAAGAATCGCACTCTTTTCGTAGCTAATTCTTGCTGATCGTGATTTCGCTGCGTTTTGTCGCATTCGCGGATTCGCCTACCGTCTGTTAACAAAGTACTAAAATTTTAACCAAGCCATTTTACTTTCAAAATCCGTTTGATTCCCACGGTCTCCTACAACCACTGTCTAATTAGTAGTTCTTAACGTCGCGAATTGGACAGAAAATAATTTGACGAATATCTTTCGTATGATACGTTCCAACTTGTTATCCTAGCATAACAGGAATCCTCCAACATATAACAGGAATTCCTCAACCTTTTTCGCACTCTAGACTTAAGAAAGGGGGGACAAAATTTCGCATTTATATTTTTCAGAAATTTACTTTGCGCTAAATTCCGGCGAAAAACATCCTGGTTAACTTTGTACTCAACGGGTCTAGACCGCAGATTAGAAGTGGCGGCATTCTGATCGTCAACTCTTTATTTATTACTTCTCAGTTTATCCCGAAATACCGCTAACTGGTCCGATTTATTTAAATTCCATGCAGGTTCTTTAAGTACTGATTAGTTTTTTAACGACCGAAACTGCGATCCGTGAACAACCATATTAAATCCGAACACGGGGGAACATTGCAAGAATTAATTTTTTAATTAATTGCCTGTATGTGGTGATCCCATTCGGTGTGTTCTGTTTTCAAATACGCTCGAATAGCTGCTATAATTGACCTATTAACGCGTTCTGCCACATTGGATTGCGGCGAATAAACGGACGAATTCATATGACATACCACATATGTAATTAAAAAAGGGTGAAGCTCACACGCTCTGAGCCTGTGAGCCATTATCACCATTATTCGGGAACTCCAAACATAAATCTCATTCATTCTGCAAAAAATCCTGCAACGCTTTTGAAGTAAACTTATTCAAAGGGCACAACCAATGATACTTTGAGAAAATATCTACTATTAATAATCCAACATGTCCTTGCTTAGTCCAAGTAAAAGGCCCTAATATGTCAACGTACATCCGTTAGAAAGGACGCTCCGATTCCGCTGCCTGACCCATCGTTTTACAGATCTCACAACTACTAATATATTCGCGTACTTGGCGAACCATTCTATTTATTATTATTTTGATTCCATAATTTGTATGGAAGAAGTTGATTCATTCAACTAAAAAACAAGAGAGAATGCGATAGTCGAGTTCCCGACTATCAGATACCCGATACTCAGCTAGTGGGAAAGCGAACGCCAAATTTCACAATTTTTCCGTGATATCGATAGATATTAGGGAATAAAATGAGAATAAATTTTAAATTGTTTGAAAGTGTGGGCGTGACTGGTTCGGGGCCTATAGGGCGTTATAGTGGCAAAAAGTTTTTTTGCAAGTCGATAGAAATTTACAATTAAAATGTGAAAAATGATCGAAAAATGATTAAAAAAATGGCAGTTTTCTGCGCTTTGTGTTCCTGCTTTTATAGTTCCTGAGATCTCTACGTTCATACGGACAGAAGGACTGTCGAACAGATGGAAATGGCAACTCGGCCATTGATGCTGATCCTGAATATATATACTTTATACAGTCGGAAACGCTTCCTTCTGAATGTTACATACTTGTCAACGAATCTAGTATACCCTTTAACTTTAATCTTACGGGTTTTACAGGCTCCTCAACGAATCTAGTATACCCTTCTAATCTACGGGTAACGGGTATAATTTGTCGTAACTATAGGATGATAAGAGATATATTTTACAAGATAATTATAACACACTAGCCCACAGTCATTAGTTCGTCTTCATAAAACAAACCTTGAATAGGATTACTCCGAGAAGAAAGTAAAATACAATAAAAAACTAGCCTCACATTCAAATCCTCTTGCAAGAAAACTTATTCGAGTATGCAGCCAAAGCCGCCTGCACCGGAACGACCAACCAGCCCAGCGTTAAATTTGTTAGGCCACACAGCACGAATCATTTCATAAAATGATATTTAGTTAGTTCAGAATAAGATTTGAAAACTTATTGTTAGTCTCTTAAGTATGAGGGAAGATTCAATAAATAAGCAAAACATGGAAAGGGTTACTCCTAGTCTTCTAGTTCATACATAATTGTAGGCCCTGTAGAGTTAACTTTAAAAATTTCTGTAGTCCATTTAAATTCATATCCCTTCATAAATACTCCCTTGTATTTACTTATTCTAATGAACAATTTACGAAAGAATCTACTGAAAATTTATGTTTTGGGAATATTTTATATTATATAATTATATATATTATATACTTATTTTAAAATTACATTTTCATTTTCAGCACACACATCCACAGGCTTCATTTTAATATTTCGATGATAAGAATTATTGTATTCATCTAGGAGAAATTTGAAATATTTCCACATACAATTTTTTAGAGTTCGACTAAAGGGTTCTCTAACGACCTAATACCGCCCAAAATAGCAACGCGCACATTTCTGAACCATTTTTCGCCATTTTTTCATAATATAATTAGTCTGGTAAATTTCTATCGATTTGCCAAAAACTTTTAGCCACGCCTACTCTAGCCCTAAAGCCGTCAAACCGGTCACGCCCACACTGTTGAACAATTTTTAAATTCTTTCTCATTCTATATATTCTCACTAATATCTATCGATATTTCAGAAAAATAATGAAATTTCGATTTCGCATTCACACTAGCTGTCTAACGGCAAACACACTAGAATTCTAGTGTCTTTGGTAACGGGTATCTGATAGTCGGGGATATCGACTATAGCATTCTCTCTTGTTTAGAGTTCAATTGAAGCGTTCATATATAGAAGCCTTTAGGTGTGTGTAAGTACGGTAATGATTTATATGACATTGTTTTCTGAATTCCCTAAAAGTAGAATTAAAAAATTCTTTTCCTTGATCTGACTACATTTACTCTTTCTAAAAACAGTTTCCATTGCCTGTACTACATCTGGGGCAGACTTTGTCTTAACCGCTTCGACGAACGCATACGTTGAAAACGGGCAATTACGGTCAGTAAATATCTATATCATTTATTTTCTTTACTAAATGGAATCATTTCAACTGAATTGCCATGTATCATTTATTCCCTTTTGAACGAATTCACAGCGTTTAAAGTTTTACCGAGCAGGCTTATGAATTTCATAGACAACTTGTTGTTTTCTCATCATCAGGATTTGATTTGTTTAAGTTAAATCTATTTGCACATCTTTGTCATGGAACCCATTAAATCAGACAGTTGAATATCTGACTTTTGTAAGGATGCACACTTAGGAATTATATGTTTGGGATAATGATAAATATCTTCTTGTCGTAATATGGAATACCAGCTCAAAAATGTTATATAAAAGATACCCAATCTTAATAAAGATCTCCAGGACTCACAATCGAACTCAATTTTGCTACAAAATTGTACAAAAACGTAGTTCTTATGTGACTTCCTAAATCTAAAATTACACTTTATTGAAGGCATGCAAGGATGCTTAATATTAGTATCTGACATAAGAAGTCATACTGGTCAAGCTTCAGCTGTATATATTCCTTATATGAGAGCAGTGCATCCATTCGTCTTCATCAAATCCAACGTAATTATTTTTACTTTGCTGCATGCAAATCATGGCCGAGTAGTATTTTACAGCTGACTCCTCCGGTGATCGCCGTCTGCTGCACGGCTAAAAGCCGTCGGCAAAACACACGACGATAAAATATAAGAAATTTGAGTAGGCATTTTGTCTTTATACGCCAATAAAACAAAAATGTATACAGAAAAATATATCTAAGAAATAAATAAATTTTTTTTTTTTTTTTTTTTGTAAAATTTATTAACCTGCTACCTATGTGGCAGCTTGACCAGAACAAATAATTATAATAGTCTCGATGGGAGATCATGTGGGTGGAATCTTCTTTTTTCGGGTGATGGATAAGCCTTCTCGCCAGGGTGTTGGGGTGGGAACCTTGTCGCCCCATATAACTTTCCGCGTGGGTCCTCAATACATCGCCCATCTCTGGAATATTAAGATCTCTTTCTATATCTATGGTTCTCATGTACCAGGGGGAGTTACATAGTGATCTAACTACTTTACTTTGAGCAACTCTTAAATAAATAAAATAAATACAGCATATGGAAATTTTAAAAAAAAATGTATTGAATTTTCAATAAATGCCAAACTAGTTTGATACCAAATTATTGTTGCGAAGTGTTCGTGAATAAAAATTTTTATCTCAGAAATAAATAAAAATAAATACAGCAAAAAAAAAGAGAACCAAAAGCTTTTATTGAATGCAAATTTAATTTAATATTAAGTTCTTGTTGTGAATAACCATAGATGCGGAAAACATAATTATCTACAGACTCTTGATTGAATTTGGCACCAACAATTTTTTTTTACACTGACTAATGTACAGAAATACCCGGAACATCTCCTCAGACGAAGAAGTCTTAGAACTCGCCCATAAAAGGGTGGCAGAAAATATCAGTTCGAAAATCCATCAACCAGTAAGGTAGCAACAATGCAGGCAGAACAAATTGCGAACTGCAATGCATTGTCGTTAGAATGGGCGTGGCAAAAAGGCAAATCGATAGAAATTTACAAGACTAATTAAATTTTGAAAAAAATATCCGTAAATTGTTTAAAATTGTGAGCGTGGCAGTTTTGTGCTGTTTGTGGGCGTTAGAGTGGGAGTGTCAAAATATATTAATATAATTGATATTATTTATATATTTTATAATGATAATGTCCAGATCGACAAGGCTGTTGATCCTAATCATGAATACAAATACTTTATATGGTCGGAAACGCATCCTTCCCTTTGTTACATACTTTTCAACGAATCGAACATACCCTTTTACTCTACGAATCCTATCTAGATATCCTATCCGGAATCTAAAAACACTAACAAGGTTCATTACGGAAATTTTTAACAAATGTCGAGTGATATGACTTTCCAAAGCAACTCAACTAATAACTGTTAAGACGTTCTAAGATGTTAGTAGTAGGTATAGTATAGTCGGTATGGTAGGCTTTCCGGATGGTTCTTTCTGATCAGCAGTTCAATGACAACGATGATGCTTTGGTTGGCACACCCAGAAAGAAGGAGCTTTCAGGATTTTAAACAATTAGAGTGTATTCTAGTGTGTATTAAACGAACTGAAATACGGGAAGATGACAAAAATTAAACTGTACAGACGTAACTATGACAAGTGATCCGGCGATCACCGGAAGAATCCGCTGTAAAATTCTCCAATAATGCTTCTTAAGTCGGAAACTGTGTCTTCTCTCTGAGCTAGTCGGTGCCTTTCGTAGCGAGCAGAACGAAGATATACAGTTCGTTACAAGTTACTTCTATTTCTGCAGGGGTTATTATGTCATCAACGTATGGTATAGCCACACATTTGCTGGTAAGATCCCAGAAGATATCGGTTACATAAAGTTGACTGACGGAAAGGTACACGCTGAAACTGAAATTGTCCTTGGCGAGTGACGAACGATGGACATTTACAACAATTCCGAATTTCTACGTGAAAGAAAGATGAAGTCGATGGAACTGAAAACCCTGCATTTTGTATTGTGTCGGGTTGATCCTCGATAAAGGTAGGGGATGGCTTATAATGGCTTTAACTACAGCCCTTCGCCTATATTCGATACCCAAGCGATTTGACTAGAAAAAGTGATTTGGTAGGTTCTGACTCGGATGTTTCGATGATAGATTTAAGCCAATAGTCGCTGTTTTTGTCTATAATGCAACGTTAGGAATATGAAAATCTGCGGGGCCGAGATTGTAGCGGCATATCTTTGTTCATAATTAAATGTATTTTACCGGATTGTAGGATATTACAATACTGTAGACTGTTTCTTTAGCTTTATTACTTGCTTTTGGTTTAATGTCTGCAGCTACGATTTCGTAATCCTTTATATTAATTTTGAGAATTAGGATATGTTTTCAGCTTCTGATCTAAGAGGTTTTGGAACTTTTACTCCTTTACTATTTCCTGTAACTTGATCTTGCTTGTAATACACTTTACCAAGCACCATTTCTTCGTCCAGTAGATTCTCTCACGAAAAACTTCGTTACAAATTCTGTACCGTCTATTGGGAGTTTATGCTTAAAAGATCTTGACGGTTTGATTTAGTTTTTGTCCCATTTACCAAGCTTATTAAGTTTCTTGTAAGTAGTGTAAAATTATTTAATTATATCCCGTATTAAAAAAAGCAATGTACTTTTTATACCCGTTACTAGGAGAGTAGAAGGGTGTACAAGATTCGTTGAAAAGTAAATAACAGGCAGAAGGAAGCTTTTCCGACCATGTATTCAAAAGCCGAGTTGATTTGACCCGGTCCGGCTGTCCGTATGAACGGCGAGATCTCATGAACTCTTAAAGCTAGAATGTTGAGATTAATCAGACATATTCTAGGGACATAAGCGCAGCGCAAGTTTGTTCACTCATGTTGCCACGCCCACTATGACGCCCACAAATTTTTGACACGCTCACACTTTTTGTATACATTATCATCATTTTATAAGTCTTGTAAATTTCTATCGATTTGCAACACCCACACTTTTGAGAAATGTTTATATTTTCCATCGTTTGCCTTGCCAATTTTTATCGGCCCACTTTAACGTCCTACAACCGCCCAAACCTTCCACACCCACATTTAAACCATTTCTCGAATTTTTTTCTTAATTGTTTTAGTCTTGTGAATTTCTATCGATTTGTCAAAAAACTTTTTGCCACACCAACTTTAACGCCCTAAAGCAACCGAAACGGTCACGCCCACACATTGAGCAATTTTTAAATTTTTTCTCATTTTATTCCCCAATATCTATTGAGATCCCAGAAAAATTATGAAATATCGCGTTCGCATTCACTTTGAGTAACGGGTATGTCTTGTTATCTCTATTGTTTGTTTGTATTGGCTCCTATCTTGTAACATTATTAGTGAAATAGATCATTTGCGTAAAATCTGCTAAGTTCTGGATTGTACAATTTGTAATTCTTATAATGTTATGTCCTGATATTACAATGAATTACATTTAATACAAGATTGGTTAATAACCATTTCTGGTAAATTCCAGGCAATCAGAATATTCGGTGCTATGTGACTGATTTCAAAGTTTTTGTGAGTTTTCGTGTATTTCAAAATTCAAAATTGCAATGTGTTGATTCTTGTTTGATTAATCCATCTATTGTATACTGAATTATTCAAAATATAGAACTTATCAAATATTTGCTCCGTTTGAATGTAATTATGTTCATCTAGGTAAGGAATAACTTGAAAAATCTGAACTTTAGTGACTTCGCTTGGAACATGGGAAATAGTAAAAATTTCATTCGTGTCTTTTTTAAGTTGTTCAAGTAATCATGTTTTTAATTAACTGCAATATCTTTTACATATTTTGTAAACTGCTCCAAATTTTGATATTTAATCGCCATTCGTTGGTTCTTATCTTTGTGGAAATCTTTCGGTTCTTCTAGTATGTTTTCGAACGTTAAATAGTGATATTCATATTTTGTCGGAATTTCCATTGTTCCTGTTTGGAATATAAAGTATCCGTTCCTTGCACTGAGTGGGTTTATTCAAAGACACTAGAATAACTAGATGCCTAATGGCCATACATTGGTTTGGCACTATGCAGCCACTTTTTTGGTGAAGGCCAAATTTGCTCTCTTTCCGCTCGCTTACGCTGGGAGCGTAAGAAATCTAAAAATAGAATTTTCTTGCTTGTGTGAGTAAAAACAAGAGACGAGAACGCGTATATGTGTGCGTGTCGTGCCGAAATCAATTCTGATCGAAGAAACGAATTTACATATTTGCAGTTGTGGCCAATTTCGTAGCAATATGATGATGGCGCGCTATTCTTCCCACCCAAAAGTGCGCGCTTTTTAAAAATATCAAATTGGAAAAGACCAAAAAAAAAAAAAATGTAACTGAAAGCTGAATATAATGCGCATTTTCATTAATAAAAATGGTTCATTTACATACATCATATTAAGTCAAATGACTTAATAAGTATACTAAATAATTAAAGCAAATACAATGAAAATTATTATAACTACTGTAATTTGAAACATAAATTTTCCAAAAAGAAGACATTACATTGAGAAATAAATATTTCATAAAAATAATAATTATTTTTTTAATTTCATAAAAAAATAATAATTTTATTAATAAATAATAAAAATAATAATATTTCATAATAATAATTCATAAAAAATAATAATACGTAGTAGAAAATAAAAATTTATAAAATAAATAAAAATATTAAAACTGTTTATTGCAAAAGTCATATCTGGAGGCACGAAGTGCGGACACAACCACTCAACAATCACTGCTATATTAATTTTTCTCACGTCGCAAGCTGAATACCCTAATGACAAGTATTCTAATATAAAGTCATTTTCGAAATTTATTTTGTGATATTATGATTCGGCTATTACTATTTCTAAGCTTTATTTAAATAGTTATAACGTTAAGGCAATGCAAAACAAGAATTTTTCGCATGGTGCCAATTGATAAAAAATAATATAGATTTAAAGTCAACGAACTTCTAAGGTGAAGTGCATATTTTGTCAAATTTACAATGCATGAGCATACGTGTGCACACATACAGTTGTCTGATATCACTGTATGCGTAGAAAAGAGCTGTTTGCTGTAGCGCTCTCCGCTCTTTCTCTCTCGAACAAAAACTCGAGAGAGCCTGGAGCCTCCTCCTCCACCTCTAGAGCCAAGGCCAAAAAATCGCGTGCCAAAAAATCGTATGGCGTTACGCATCTTGTTATTCTAGTGTCTTTGCTTTATTTCTATACTATTGCCTTGGACCATGGTGAGATGAGGTATCATACAGACAAGTAATATTGGAAGTATGTGATGTTGTTAAGCTTTCTTCCGTTGTTCTGGAATTATCGTATGTACTCTTACTAATTTTCTTTTGTTTTTGTAATTTGGATTTATTTTGCAGCCAACACGAAATATAGGCAAACTCCAGTTGTAAAGAGCGAACTAACCAATGTATTTAGGAAAACCGGAAGAATTAAAGAGCGAGACGATAAGCACTTTGCGAAAACGAACCGCGGTAGAAAGATCATAACCTTGGTTCGTTTTTTTTCAAAGTGCTTATCGTCTAACTCTTCAATTATTCCTGTTTTCGATATGTTTACGACCTCCGATCTTTACCAATTCTGCAAAGCTATGCACATTAAGGGTAAATCCTTACCAATCTTTACTTTTCTCCTCAACTAGTGATTCAGATTTCGAATAGATGACAATGCATGAAAGCCATGCATATTTGGTTTCCTGTGGGATAGAAATTTATCATATATATATATATATATATATATATATATATATATATTTTTTTTTTTATTTTTATATATATTTTTATATATATATTTTTCTCTTACTTTGAATAACTCCGGAGTTGTTTCGGATATCAATTTCGTATTTTTATGTTTCGTTTTCGGTATATTACAGATTTCACATTCTTTAATGATATTCTGGATTTGTTTTTGACTATCTGGTAAATAGTATTCTTCATGAAACCAGCTAATAGTTTTTTTCTACTCCTGGATGTAAAACTTCTTTATGCCTTTTTAGTAGCCTTTAGTCTTTAAATACGACATATCCGCTACATAATTTTCTTTGCCTGAAAGATATTTAATCAAATTTGTTCAATTTTTCACCTTTGTAATTTCATATTTGTTATCAAAACTTTTAACCCTTCAAAGGACTTAACATAACCTTTACATTTGGTATCAAGTACTGCGCCTTTTTTCAGTTTAAGGTTCATAGGTTTAACTACGTTGGCAAAGTTAGGAATGAACTTGAGATAGAGCGCACATAATCCCAAAATTGATTTAATTTGTTTTGGTGTCTTGGGTAACGGGAAATTTATGCCGGTTGTGGTTACAATATGTCCCGAAAATTCTGTTTCCTTCTTCATGAACTCACATTTGTCTAGCTGTAACTTTAAATTACCATCCTTGAGTTTGAAAAGAACATTCTTAGGGACAGAATATGTTCCTCGAATGAAGTGGAGCATATTATAATGTCGTTTAAGTACACTAGGCAATCTTTGTATATTAAATATTCCAAAATATTGTTCATACATCTTTGGAATGTGGCAGGGAAATTTTTTAAGACTAAAGGAATATATTCGTAATGCCCATGTTTAGTTGAAAAAGCTGTTTCGCTTTCGCTGTAATTTTGGTGAAAACTGAATTTGGTGAAAGGCTTTAGCTAAATCAATTGTTGTAAAATATTGGGCATTGTCCAGTTTATCCAATATTTCATCCATTCTAGGAATGGGGGAACTTGTCGTTAACTGTAATTTCATTGAGATTCCTACCATTCCAAGTTTTTTTTCCCAGACTGATCTGTCTTTTTGAGGATCACCCAAATAGGAGAACAATAAGATGACTTTGATTTACGAATTATACCTTGTTCTAACATTTCCTTAATTTGTTTTGGGGGCCTGATCTGATTCAGAGTACTCTCGCTCGGGACTATCCGGTCGATTGCCTTCGTTGTCATCTGGGTTGTTATTTCTTGATCGATCACCTTATACTGGTTCAATGTCGATATCGATTGAAAATTGCCAAAATCTTCATGCCCAAATAAATTTGTGAAAACGACGTCTCGGCTTTTAATTAAGGTTTGGGTTTCCGCATCATATAGCCTGTAAGCTTTGGCATCACTGCAGTATCCAACGAAAACACATTTCTTGGATTTCGAGCTAAACTTACTCTTGGATTGTTTGTTTAGCTAGTATACAAATTAACCAAATTTCTGCATATGCCTTACGATTGGGATGCGATTGTTCCATAGCTTGAAAGGAGATTCTCCGCATAGTCTTCTTGAGGGACATCTGTTTATTACGTAGATCGCGGTGCTGACTGCTTCCGCCCAATAACTCGCAGGAAGTGCAGCCTGTATCATCAGGCAGAGAGACATTTCTACAAGTGTCCGGTTCTTAGGTTCGGCTGTACCGCTTTGTTGAAGGGTATATTCTACAGAATACTCGTGCCTTATTCCTTGAGTTGAAGATAATTATACCCGTTACTCGTAGAATATAAGGGTATACTAGATTGGTTGAAAAGTATTTAACAGGCAGAAGCAAGCGTATATATATTCCTGATCAGGATCAATAGCCGAATCGATCTAGCCATGTCCGTC
Source organism: Drosophila simulans (assembly GCF_016746395.2). Taxonomy (NCBI): domain Eukaryota; kingdom Metazoa; phylum Arthropoda; class Insecta; order Diptera; family Drosophilidae; genus Drosophila; species Drosophila simulans. The sequence goes on from NC_052521.2 coordinate 620,281, forward strand.
TGTCCGTATGAACATTGAGATTTCAGGACAAAGACGCAGTGTAAGTTTGTTGACCCATGTTGCCACGCCCACGCTAACGCCCAAAAACGGCCACGCCTACACTTTTAAAATTGTTTCAAATTTTTTCTAATTTTATTTCCCAATATCTATCGATATCCCAGAGAAATGATGAAATTTCGCGTTCACATTTACACTAGCTGAGTAACGGGTATCTGATAGTCGGGGAACTTGAATATAGCATTCTCTCTTGATTTTAAACTCATTATTAGTGTATTCCGTTATCTGGCCTGATTATTTTTAGCTTCTTTCCGCTTCGCCGTTCGACGTAGTTCTTGAATTACCTCTCTCTCTTAGGTTTACTCCAGCTCCTTGAACTTTGCCTTTTTTGAAAAGGTCTTTCAAATCCGACTCATTTCATAGGCAAAACGCTTATGCCATTCTCTGATGCTGTTTCGCTTACTTACAGCGTGCTGGCTGCTTTCGTGTGATTCTTTGATTTGGTAGAAGTCCAATTTACGGGTAGCCGTAAAAACAATTTCTCTTCCCTCCCCATCAGATTTATCCTTCTTGAAGATTACGTTGAAGCCGTGATCGCAAATTTTTGAGACCGATAACAGATTGGTCCTTAAATCCGGTACGTAGAGAGCGTTTTACAGGCTGGCGCTGAACTTGTTGCTTGTGGAGAACTGCACAGTTCCATATCCTTTTATTTCGGTGGCCTCGTCATTTGTCAGTCTGAGCTTTGAGCATTCCTCAGGCTCCAGGATATCAAACATATTCTGCTCTAAGCACATGTGTGACGTGGCTCCAAAGTTTAGACACCACTCAGCTGAACGGTGCCCGACTTTTCCGCAGCAACAGTTCGGTTTTTTTGGGATTGCACTTCTTATGCACCATTAATGCGTCAGGCGTTGACTCGTTTGGATTTCCGTTTCATGCTTCGCACTCGTCTAATAACTTTATTTTAAAAGCCTCCGTTGAGATTAAGTTTTCTTGAGTTTCAATTGCGATTCGAACATGATGGTTAACAAACCGTCAATATTCATGAGATCAACTTCCTTTATTTTGACTCTTAGATCGGAAAACTTATCTATGTGACTTCTCATATCACCGCCTGCATTCATTTTCAGTGGAATAAGGGATTACAACAGTGCATTTCAGTGGTATGTGCTATGCAGCTTTTCATTTCATCATTTGCTGTCTCGCAGTTTTTAGTATGCCTTGGTTCCGATGCTGACATGGCCCAAATGAGATCGGACTTAGCCCTGCGTCTCCGCTTAACCACTGTTGAAAGTTATCTGCGGGTTTTAAAAGAGTCCCGTTGACATATTTCGACGAATCGTTTTGTTTTATCAATAACGCATGCATTTGTATTTTCCATGTGTCAAACTTTTCTTTGCCCAAGGGCTCTATGCGTTTAGTAGCAATACTCGATTTCTTTGCAATTAGTTATGCCACATTAAAAAGATTCTACACAAGCAACGAAAAAGTTTCTTTTCTCTGCCTGTTTTTTCTGTGGCCAATAAGACACCTTATTTTGGTCCCCAGAAGTCTCAGACTAGTACATGCATATGTGTGTCGTCAATTTCGCCACAAATAGAAATCTTTCATGTAAACTCACAGGTGCTTACTATTCTTGTTCTAACTATTTTCTGGCGCTGTGGAAGCGTGCTGGGCCCATAACCTGTTGTGCATTTGCGCTGAGTAATAGTTTTATTTAAGGATTAAGGTGATTGCGGTTTAACACATATTCTTCGGTACTGAAAAAGAACTTATATCGGGTTATACCATATGTGGGTTAAAGACCGACGTAAATTATTATATTTGTCGGGAATTTACTTGGTCTATAAGATTTATTGTTAATTATAAGTCTCTCTGTGTATTCGCTATGGAAACAAATGATGATAAAAAGTAATGAGAAGAGAGAGAGCGCGTGTATGAGAGTTTCTGTATAAGAGCGCTGTGGGGAAAGATAGCGAACATCCCTGCTGAGCGTGGCGCAATGTGAGGTGAGGAGGAAGAAGAAACAAGAAGAGGAAAGACAGTTCGAATTCGCCTCCGAACAGAACAGAAGTGACCATTGCGACACGCTGCGCGACAGTGAAACAGATTATCAAACATGAACGACGCTATTGAAAATCTATCTCCGACATATTTAACAATTATTTAATAATAAATTCCCTTCTATCCCATTTTTTCTCATTAATGTTTTTACCCGTTACTCGTTTATAAATGATCTCTTTCCTAATGGTTAGCCGCCTATCTGAAGTCTTCCGTTCCGTTACTCCAGTGACGGTAGCTCGTTCTTCCTTATCTCTCCTACAGTTGATAGCGGCCCTTCAGCTGTAAACTCTGCCTTGAAATGAGTGGGTCCTCATGTGAAAATAGATTATGTTTACGACACAAGTCGGAGCTGTGATTTATTAGGCGTTTTATTTCGAGTGCGCTTGATTCAGAATTAAAACTAGGAGTTGACAATTTGTGAAATAAGCTTACTCTCCCAACAATGCATCGCGCCATCAAGGCAAGTCAACAAGCCGACACAGCATTCCTTACAGCGTGATGCGACTATCCAAATAAGAAGTGTAAGCTTTCCGCTGCCGAACATTCTTTGCGCGGAGCGCTGTACCCAATTCTGGCGCGACAGCATATCTATGTAATGTTACTTAGTTGCTATGGAGCCTCGGTTGTTAACTTATATATTCTTGATCAGGATCAAGAGCCGAGTAGATCTAGCCATGTCCATACGTCCGCATGAACGTCGAGATCTCAAATACTATAAAAGCTAGAAGATTGATATTCAGTATACAGATTCTAGAGATATGGATGCAGCGCCAGTTTATTGCCCCACTCTTACGCCTACAAACCGACCAAAACTGCCGAGCCCAAACGTTTCCCAAACGTTTTAATAATTGGTCATAGTCAAACTATTGTAAATTTCTATCGATTTACCAAAAAACTTTTAGCCAGGCACACTTTAACGTCAACAAGTTATTGAGCCATTTTGGCAGTAATACTAGGCAAAAGTTAGCAAAATAATTACAGAATTTCAAAATACTTGCTTCAAATATGATTATTATTATTAAGTGGGTTTGTAGGTGTCGGAACTATTGTACTACCCCTTCATGACCTAAAGATCCCCCTGAAGTCCAATGCACTGTATAAAAGCCAGAATTTTATTGGGGTTCAGGGCTGCAATTGTTTCCCGTGGGACTACATACATTCCTAGGAGTCTGTTCCTCCTGATGGAAAGCGCCGTGCAGTCACATATAATATGTGCAGAGCTCCCCTCCTCCATGCAACAGAAGCGACAGAGTTCACTGTCTGCAATGCCAATCTTATGCAAATGACTGCGAAGTCGGCAGTGCCTCGTAAGAAGGCCAGTCAAAATGCGCACGGTGTTTTTCCCGTGTGTCATTAAGGTCTTAAATCTTTTGTGGTTATAATCGCGAAGGAGAATCTTAGACTGCCTAAGTCCTGGTAGGTGTTCCCAGAAGGACAGACGTTTTCCTTCCTCTATTGGCTTAAGTAAGCCCAGTACTCTGTGGTGACCAACACCACAGAATGGTTCGGGCCCAATTAGAGGGTTCTCTGCCCCTTTCCTGGCTAGGTTGTCCGCTAGCTCATTTCCCTGGATGTTGTTGTGTCCCGGCACCCACCTTATTGTGAGTTTGTTGACAGGTCCCAGTTTGTCTAGGGCTGTCCTCACTTCATTTACTAGCTTAGATGTTATCTTTGCTTTGCTGAGCGCCTTTATGGCTGCTTGACTATCAGACAGTATAGCAATGTCCTTGCCACGATAGTTCCTTTGCAGATTGAACTCCGCACAGCGTCCAATAGCACAGACTTCAGCTTGAAAAATGCTGGTGTATCTGCCCATTGATTTGTGGTATTTTAACCTGGGGCCTACAACCCCCAGCCTACTTCCCTCGTCGGTGAGGGATCCTTCTGTATACCACTTTATTGTTTGTGGTTTCATAGGGTGTACTTTCCCCAGGGTTGTCCAACTGTTTTTATTACTGAGATGAGTGCTGAAGTTCTGAGCGAACCTGTGCTCAGCTGGCATCTCATCCCTTGGTTGCATCAGCAAAGGGATATCCCTTTTTAGGCTTTCAGCATCCTTTCTTGTAAGGTTGCAGTCATTTCCGGCTCCTTCAATTCTTATTAGGGTGGCTTTCCGTTTCATTTCAATGACGATATGAAGCGGCGTTACCTCCATTAGTACTTCTAGGGCTGCAGTGGGACAGGTGCGCATTGCTCCTGTCATGCATATGCAGGCCATTCTGTGGAGCTTATTAAGTTTCACCTTAGTGGTGCTAAGGCGTGCTCTATCACCCCAGGCTATTACCCCATAGGTTAGTATGGGTCTGAGTACCATGAGGTACAGCCATCTTATTATGCGTGGTGAGGTTCCCCACGAATTTGCAGCAATTTTCCTACACGTGAAAAGTGCTCTGGTGCACTTATCAATTGTGTTACCGACATGAGTTTTGAAGCAAAGTTTGGAGTCGATGGTTATCCCAAGATACGTAACTTCCTTGCTGGCCTCTATGCGACATTCTTACAGGGTTTTTGCCTTCATTCTCTGTAGCTTGAACCTATTTGTGAAAGGAACAATAACAATTTTGTTGGATTTAGGCTCAGGCCTACTTCCTTGCACCATTCGCTGGACATATTGAGGCCCAGTTGAATAATATCGTAGAGTGTTTCCTCATATTTACCTCTGACTATAATGACAATATCGTCAGTATAGCCTTGGCAAAGTGTACCTCTGCCGGTCAGTCTGTCCAGCAACTCGTGGCGAGAGGACACCAGGGATGCGTTGACAGCCTCATGGGAGGTATTGTCGAATGCACCCTGTATGTCTAAGAAGGCACATAACGCCACTTCCTTATTAGTAAGTGAATCCTCAATAAGGCTTTTCAGGTGATATAGGGCAGTATCAGTTGATCTGCCCGCCCTGTAGGCATGCTGCCCTCCGTTGGAGCGGATGCTCCACAAGCAGAGTCCTTTAATGCTGACATCCACTAGCTTTTCCAACGTTTTTATCAAAAACGATGTCAAGCTGATGGGTCTGAACGACTTCGGATCAGTGATGTCTTTCTTTCCAGCTTTTGGAATGAAGACCACTTTCGCTATACTCCAGACAGTAGGTATGTGTCCTAAAGCTAGGCTGCTGATCAGTATTTTCCTGATCGGCACTGCGAGCTGATTTAGCGCTCGTTGTAGCAGGATTGGCTGTATGCCATCTGGACCAGGAGATTTGTAGGGCTGGAATGTACCAATTGCCCATCATAATCTCTCCGTTGTTACTATTGATTTTGATGTGGCCCAATTAGTAGCACGCGGAAGCTGGATTCCGCAGTAAGGAGGCATTGAACCCTTCCCAGTTCGTATTCCTGGGATAGCGCCTACGCTCGCTACATTCTAGATTTAGCCCTATGTTAAAACGAATAATTCTGTGATCTGACATTGACTCCTCAGGAGATACGTGCCAGTCGCTTATATGCGAAGCCACTGATCTGCTGAAAAGTGTAATGTTCAGAACCTCAAATCTTACCCTGGTAACAAATGTCGGAACATTGACGACATTTAGGATTTCTAGATTGTTATTCAAGATAAATTCTAAGAGTGACTCACCTCTTTGATTCTCTTCGCTGCTGCCCCATATCACGTGATGTGCATTCGCATCACATCCGATGATGATGGGTGTGCCCTCTTTCAGTATTCTGCCAGTGCAGTGATTTCAGGCGGTGGGCACGCCTCGTCACCGGCAAATTATACCGATGCCACCACAGTCTTCTTAGCTGCTCTCACATCTTCTACCACGATCGGTACACAGTCCCGCGTTAGAAATTCTGTAAGTATATAATAATTAATACTTCTACATGACAGGATACAGGCTCTAGGGCTAGAGGCCCGTTGATCCCAAATTACCTTGGCGTTCTTCACGTACAGTCCTTTTATTCCCTGGTTATACCAGAGTTCCTGTACCAGGGCTAGCCCAAGATGTTGTTTAGTGAACATCCTTGCCAGCACAGCCGAGGCCGCCTTGGCGCGATGGATGTTCACCTGAGCTATCCCTGTACTTCCGACCATTAGATGATCGTTGCTGGAGATACCCAGATCACCATCCACCGGTATCGCTTCTTCCTTACTCAGCAGGTCTAGTTCCATGCCTAGCTCCTGAGAGGATATCGGAGTCTGATCCCCCATTTCGATGATGGTCGCATTGAGATCCTCATCATCCGCCATATCCTGGCTGGATTCGGAGAGCCTATTCTGCTTCTCCTTCTCCGCGGAGACTGGTGGATTTCGAGGAGTCTCGACCTGTCTTGTGCCGGATTTGATCGCTTTGGCCTTCTTTAAACCACAAACTGAGATGTCTCCAAACCTGAAGCTCAGCTTGTGGTCACTAGAAATAATCTTGGCGCATGAGTTGTCATCAAAGCCAAGGCTGAGGAGCGAGCCACCACCCTCGTTCTTCCTTGATATGAGACGCCAGTTCTCTGTGTCCAAGGCATTCTGTTTCTTGATCAATTCCATGATCCACTTTGTTGTTTTGTCCCCTGCTCTGAGGCAGGGACTCCACTTACTGAGGCTGGGGACTGCTAATTGCAGCCACTCAGCAGTGGTTGCGTTGCGGCAGTCCACCATCAGGTGACCCACCGTGAAGTGGATTCCTCCAAACTTGATTGGAGAATCCCAACCGGAGAGGAGTATCTCCTACAGTAGTGCGTCCTCGAGCTGTGAGAGGTTCTCACTGCTGAGGACGACTTTGGGGTACCCCTCTGGTACGACCGCAACCTTAATGGCCCCAGTTACGGTCGCATATGATGGCTTGCGTACTTGCCCAGTTGCCTTTGCAGCCCATGAGGTACTTGGGCCATCGAAGGGAGCAGTCAGAGGCCTGCTCTTCTCCACATTCGGCCTCTTAGGCGTTTCCGTCGGAGGTGTCAGGGTGGAGTTTGCCCGCTTCGAAGCAGAGTTGGGCCTTTGCTCTAGCGGCTGCGGTAACCAGCTTCCGCAGGTGACTTGCCTTGCTGAAGGTAACGAAGATACCACTTTGTACTGTCCCCGCTCAGCCCCTTACGGTTAGGGTCATCCCGGGCCACAGGCTGACCAAGTTGCGGTAACGGGTTGTTAGCCCGTCCCGCTTGGCCGGCTTGGACCACAGTCGAGTGAGCATTTTTTGGTGTTACCACCGAAGTAGGCCGCTCCCCGTCAAGGAGACGGTCCTCGAACTGTCTTGCGACATTTCTCGCAGTCAAAGCCTGCGGTATTTTAACATTTTTGGGTATATTTTTCATGGTTCCCACGAGTTGCAGAGAAATAAGCGGTCCACCCGGTCAGAGACCTGCAGTACCCGGGTAAGGCTAACTAGACCGGGCGGACGCCACTTGCCCGGACTCTCCGTTAGCGACTTCAAGTACGATATACATTTAAAGAAATATTGCCTCGAGCACGTCACCATATTCAGGCGAGAGGCCTTTGGTCAACTAATAAGAAACATCTATTAGCTGTATTAATTAATTTCCTAATTTCGCGATAGTTAAATCAATACTTTCTCGAACAATACAAAACGGAAATGTGCCGACTATTCTTAAGTCCAATACTTCTTTGCTCCATAGCAGTCGGGTAGAACGATTTCACAAAGTTAAAAGTCCAAGCAAAAGTAGAGTCTAATCGAGCATTCCGTAATTTTAAAATAATAGATTAAAAAAACGTTCGGACTTACAGAAAAATTTAAAAACATATAATATTATATATTATATTATATTATAATATCGAAATTATTTTGTTTTTTTTTTATCTGAAGTTATTTTTATAATACACATACTTTCAATTTAAATTTTTTTATTTCAAGATAAAGTTTCCTCAATTAAGAGATTCGGGAGTCTACGAATGTCAAGTATCCACAACACCACCAGTGGGATATACCATGGTATTTTCAGTTGTAGGTAAGTCCTTCTTCTTAAATGTTGTGCTTGGAATTAACAGCAAGCGGATATTATCAAACAAATCATACGACATTTAAAAAAGTAATCTATCTTCCCAAGAATTTAATACTCTTTAACTATGGTTAACGGTTGAGTCGTGCGTCAGATACTTTTTCTTTGCAACAAATTAGTCGGTTGCGAAATTTCATAATTTTTCTGGGATTTCGATAGATATCTATAAAATGAGAACAAATTTATAAATTGTTCGAAAGTGTGGGCGTGAAAAAAGTTTTTTTTGGCAGATCGATAGAAATATACAAGAAAATAAAAATGTTAAAATATTTCACAATTTTGCAAAAGTGTGGGCTCGGAAGGGTTGGGCGATTTTTGGGAGTAAGTGTTGGCATGGCAAAAAGTTTTTTGGCAAATCAACAAAATTACTTTGAAGACTAATCAAAATATGAAAAAATATCAAAATATTTTGAAAATGTGTGGGCGCGGCAGTTTCGGACGATTTGTGTGCGTTAGAGTGGGGGTGGCAACGTGAATCAACAAACTTGCCCTGCGCCTATGTCTCTCGAATCTGTATGTTTATTCTCAACCATCCAGCGTTTATAGTTTCATACGGACGGACAACGTTCATATGGAAGGACAGACAGACGAACCGAGGGACGGACATTGCCAGATCGACTCGACTATTGATCCTGATCAAGAATATATATAATTTATATGGTCGGAAACACCTTCTTCTACCTCTTACATACTTTTCAACGAATTTAGTATACTTTTACTCTACGAGTAAAAGGTATTATTAGTAGGGGTTCGCCATTCATCTCAGGGATGACATGACTTTTTCCAGTACCACAAGACACTGGAAACTATTACGGCCTTCGGAAATAGGGTCTATAAAGCTGATCCCAACCCGAAACTCCGCTCAACTCGGAACCCAACAACATCGACATCTCCGATTGGATTAAAAAAAAACAAAAACCTATTCTATTTGGCTATCTTTAGAATAGAGTTAACATAACCAGCGAAATATAAGCGCTGAAATTTATTCTAAAGACAGAAGAAGAAAGGCCAAAATCGTAATCGCTATACCAATGTATGTGAGAGAATGGTGTAGTAAATTATAATGTGAGTTATATAAAAAAAATAAGTAAACATAGATAAAACATAACAAAAAGTAAAATATAACAAAGAAAATCATGTGGGTCTGAGTTAATGGAAAATAGTTATTAAAGGGTAAAGTACAACAATGAAGTGAATCTGTAGTGGTGTAAACTATATAAATGATGATGATGCCTCTTCTTGGACATTCGAGAAGCGTTTGATCGAGTGTGGCACATTGGACTTTAACTAAAAATCAATCACAAGCTGCCTGCTCCATATTTTGGGTTGCTAAAATCGTACCTGGAAGGAAGGAGGTTCGCTGTGCGCTTTCATTCAGCAATATCCACCGAGCACAACGTGGCAGCTGGTGTTCCACAAGGTAGTGTCCTCGGCCCCCTGCTCTACTTCCTGTATAGCCACGACATGCCGCAGCCGGATGTAAGCCTTTACGGGAAATCAATGTTGGCCACATTTGCCGATGACGTGTGCGTCACCTACAGGTCCCGATGCGAGCACGACGAAGCCGATGGTATCCAGGACTTTGCAGATCGGTTCTCGGAATGGGCAAGACGTTGGAACATTGGCATCAATAGGAGTATATCCAACAACGTTTGCTATACTTTAAAGCGGAGAACGCCACCGCCCGTCTACATTGAGGAAGCCCCCTTACCACAGCCGAACGCAGCAAAGTACCTTGAAGTGCTTCTGGATCGCAGACTCACATTTGCCAAGCATGTGACCGACATCACAACGCGCCTACGTGCTAAGGTGGCGAAGCACTGCTGGCTACTTTGTTCACGCAGTAAATTGTCGCTATCCAACAAGCTGACAATTTACAAACAGATCTTAGCACCAAACTGGAAGTATGGGTGCCATATCTGGGGCTTGGCATGCAACAGCCAAATTAAAAGGATCCAGGCTATCCAAAATAAGGTCGCAAGACTTATCACCAGCTGCGAGTGGTTTGTGCGAAACACCACCCTGCACAGAGACCTGAAACTCGCAACGGTATTTGACGAGATAAACCAGCACTCGAGTAGATACCATGACAGGTTGGAGCGCCACAGAAATCGGCTGGCTAGCGCTCTAAACAGACCTCGCCCACCAAGGAGGCTCAATAGAAGGCAACCGAGAGACACGGCAATATGGCGCTACCGTGTATCGTACGGCTCGATTCGCGAGAAGATAGACGCGTTATAGAAAAGAGAACAGAGACGAGGAAATGAACATAATGTAATAAATAATATTAAATAATGTAAGTAAATAATAATATAACTCTACTAAATATTAGTGTTAGTAGGATATAATTATGTACTAACAAAATTAAAATTGATTGCTTTAAGAGCGGCAGAGAGTCAAGATTACAGATAATACGATAAAGTCTATTATAGTCAGAACATAATACTCTGTAAGGGTCATGCAACTCATAGTTAGATCTACAATGATTTAAGATAAGTGGTATATAGTTTCTAGTGAATCTACTTGGAACCGAGAAGTTAAGCCGACTAATCAAGTCGGGACTCTCAACATCTCCACGAATAAGCTTACAAATAAAGACTTTTTCAAGCATAGTTCCACGGTTAGCTAGGGAAGGCAAATTAATTAAAAGTAGTCTACTGGAATATGGTGGTAATATACGGTTTGCATCCCAATTAGGGCGCCGCAAGGCAAAAAGTAAAAAGTTTTTTTTTGACCGATTCAATGCGGTCCGAGTGGACTACGTATTGTGGACTCCAAACCATCCATACTCAAGAATCGGACGGACTAACGAAATAAATAAGGTTTCAGTTATTATGGTCCAGAAGAACACCAAGATCATCAACTCGTGTTATTCTGTCCAAAGGGCACCTACTTAGAGTGTAAGTCGTGCGTATTGGGTTGACACGACAAAAGGTCATAACTTTTCACTTGGAGCCATTTAAGTTTAAAACGTTATCACAGCACCATATTTGAAAGCTGTCTAGATCGGATTGTAAGTCTAAAAGGCGCGAAGTGTCCTTGTGCTGGAGGCATAATTTAACATCGTTTGCGTACATTAGTACACGCGAATGTTTTATTACTATGGGGAGGTCGTTAATGAATAAGGTAAAAAGAAGCGGACCAAGGTGGCTCCCTTTTGGGACACCGAATGTGACTCGGAGAATAAAAGACAGATAATTTTTAAAGAGGACTTTTTGCGTCCTGCCATTCAGATAACTTTTGAAGATCAACAGGGAAACCTAATAGATCAAGTTTCCTTACTAGAAGGTGATGATTAACAGAGTCAAATGCTTTACTAAAGTCAGTGTAGATGACATCTGTTTGAAGATTATTTTTGAAACCCTGAATTACGAATGAAGTTAGCTCCAAGAGGTTAGTGGTTGTAGATCTGCGTTTCATAAAACCGTGTTGACACGGTGATATGATTGATCTACAAAGCTGCTGCAAATAAGGAGTGATAACATTTTCAAAAAGTTTTGGGATAGCCGACAATTTAGAGATTCCTCTGTAATTGCTTGCATCCAGCTTGCTACCTTTTTGGTGAAGAGGAATCACAAAGGACTCCTTCCATATATGAGGGAATTGTGAAGATTCCAAAGATAAGGTAAACAGTTTCAGTAGAGGCTTGCACAAGGCTTCCGCACAGAATCTGAGCACACAGCCAGGGATTCCATCGGGACCTGGCGAATAGACCGGTTTAACACGCTGAAGATCGTTAAGCAGTGAGCTTTCGTTTATAGTGGGGCAAAATATTAGGTTCGACTTAGATACCGCATAAGAGTATGGCTGTTCGGAATGAGGTAAATTTGAATATGTTGTTTGAAAAAACTTGGCGAATAGATCGGCTATTGCCTGATCCGATGTAACCGTAGTGTTTTCAAAAAATAGCGAGGAAGGGTAAGAACTTGTTTTTCGCTTAGTGCTAACGAAATTATAAAACTGTTTCGGATCCTGTGCAAACTGGAACTTACAACGGTTTAAATAATTGTTGTAGCACTGAGCATTAAGCACGGTAAAGTTTAACCGAGCGCTTAAATATTTACAAAGGATGGACTGAGAGCCGGTATTTTTAAATTTCATATAGAGTCTGGACTTTACATTTCTTAGGTGTGTCAACTCTTTATTAAACCAAGGAGGTTTAGAGATTGACGGATAGTACATCGGAACACAAGAGTCAAAAAATGATTTAATTGCGGTATAAAACATATTATACCGTTATAAAACATATAAAACATATTAATCGCATCCTCCATTATGTTGCAGGAGTAAAGATCGGACCAATTAAAGCCAGCTATAAAATTGTTTAGCCTCCGAAAATTTGCCTTGCGAAAACAGGGAATTCGTTTTGTTGACTTCTCTGAAATTACTTTTAATACCGTACCTAAGTCGATTTCCACCTCGAAAGTAGGATGATATTGATCTTCAGGTTGAGTGAGAGGTACTACCCTGGACAGAAACACACTTTCAGGACTTGTTACAAAACATAGATCCAAAAGTCGACCAAGAGAATTTGGAATATAATTAACTTACGACAGCGATAAGTCGAGCTCGACTGGATCTATGTTTTGTAACAAGTCCTGAAAGTGTGTTTCTGTCAATAAAGTCATGTTGTGCTAAAGGGAGAAGGATATTCGATTGTTTTTCTGGGGACCACATTGTGCCAGGTATATTAAAATCACCTAGGACTACCCATTGGTCCCTGTCAGAAAGTTTATTCAAGATGGACTGGATAGCGGACAGATGATTCTGATATTCTGGGAATTCAGAAGATGGCGGAATATAGGAGCACGTAATATAAACTGATCTGTCGGAAAAAGACAGCTTTACACATACGAATTCCGAGTTACGGGAATCGTCCAAAAGTAACTCCTCCGACGCGAGGGTAGATCTAACCGCAATTAAGACTCCACCTTCCCGTCCGGAGGGACGGTCATACCTATATGTAGTGTACATACCTGGGAAGACTTCGGAGTTAAGTATCTCCGGCTTTAACCAAGTCTCTGTGAACACTATAATATGGGATGCAAAGGAAAGGCTATCACAATACAAAGTTTGCTACGCAAGCCTCTAGCATTTGATAGGAAATAGTAAGATTCGTTGTTAGTTTTTTTAAGAAGAGAAAGAAGATGAAGAGGCGGAAGGTGCACGAAACAAAATTCGAGGCGCAGCTGGAGCCTTTCTCGTATCTCACAATACTGTGTTGAATTTCGATGCCATTTTCTCTAGGTTAGACTGCACGTACTCGGACAAGACATTCGCCTACTGAGGCAAGTATTAGAGATGGTCAGGCAGATGGTGGTCAGATGGTGGCCAGATGGTGGCCTGCCATTGATGGAATACTACGACGAAGTCGAGAAAAAATTGACGCTCGTCACCAACAAGATTGTAATGACACACGAGCAAGAGGGCGCTGACTTACTCAACGCTGATGTAAGAGCCGACGCACTGCATGCTTTCAGGGCCTCAAAAAGTCCCTTGGAGCTGTGGTTTTCCCGGCTCAACCTATAGATTTGCCGTCTGCCCTGGCTCTGGCCAAAGAGGCGGAAGCAAACAATGAAAGGTGCAATGTTCGCAAATTCCTACGCCAAGGCCAAGGAACGAGCGCAAACGTCTGGAAACCTCAACCTATGGAGGTCGATTCGTCGTCCACGTTCAGCCAGCGCACTGAGTTCAATAAGAACAACCCTAATGAGTCCAACCTCTCAATATTGTTGTCCCATAAACCCCTAAAGAAAAAGGCCCCAAGCAGGAGTATGAGAAGGCAGCAAAGGCAACAGTCGAAGATATTAATTAAATTACATAAATGAGCTTAATAAGTGTAATGCCGGTCGCCAGACCGTTCTCGGTGAGCTCAATACATGGCTCAACCGAAAGGATTTAAGGAGGGTAAAATGGGGGCTTGGAAGGCAGGATTTTAGTTTGTGGAGGAGTCCAGGATGCCAAAGTTCAACAATACTTCTTCTGCGCAATTGCCTCGAGGATGCGTTCGACTAGCCGTTGAAATTCTTAAGACTTAAGAGATTACATATATGTAGATGGGTCGGAGTATTATAAGATATTGGTGTGGGAGATCTAGGGGATGTTTCCTCCGCAGGCGTCTGAGGGTTTGAGGCTGTTGTCCAGAAGGTTTATGGTAAGATGGTTTGGGTGGTTGTTCAGTCTTTTTGTGCATCTCCGACTGAGGCGGAAGATCTCCTCTTTGTAAGGCGGTGAAGCTTTCCTTGTCATGGGTCATCATGCGAACGTTGTTGTTGCTTGTCGTCTTCAAGGTGACCTCCACGCCTTTGAATTAGAAAGCGATACAAGAATAGAAAAATACTCACAAATAAAGGAAATTCAGTTTTAAATAATAAAGATCGGGAGATCTTGTAATGTCAGGACGGCCGAATTGTAGGAGTTATACTGTGTGATGGTCATTTTGTTATTGTTGTACTCCTATTAAACCTTATAATAGGTAATAGGATATTTTAATTATTTCGTGTGCTATATATAAGTAATACTGATATACTGTAATATAACTGAAAGCTCAGTGCAGTTCTTTCTTCGCTTGCAGTTGCATTTAAGACCATATAAGTGAATGCAGATAGCATACAGATATCGAGTGAGTCGAATGCCAACGGTAATGATGGCTGGACTGACTACCATACAATAAGCCCAAACACATACAAATACATACTAGATAATGTCGTTTATAGCTACAGCTTTGTTTGGTATAAACATTTTCCATCGCCTCGCAATGGTAGGAATTCCAGCTCAACAGAGGAAACAAGTTTCCTGTACCGTGGGTATTCCGTTCCGACTAGGGGGGACTCCAGTCAGAATTTAATCAGCGTAGAATTTAGGCGGAGCCGCTTTAGGACGGGGAGCGCGGAGAAGCTTTTGCATATTCTGACGGCTTCTGTATGCGTTTCATTGCCATGGTCAAGCGAGCTTCCAACCATCTACCAGTTGGAATCATTGGTTACATCATTGGCAGTTAATAAACAGAGGTTAAATGTTATGGATGATGCTTATGACCATATATGAGGACTGATAATATAGGATTACATGAACAAGGACTATTAAGATTTTTGCCAGTGGCCATCTGAAAGGCAAGGGAATCACTTGGAGTCGTTTGTACCCCTCGGAGAGAAAATCATTTTTTCGGTTCCCCTTCGGATGGCGCCAATTAGTTCTGTCTGCGCCTGACATGAGTGCTTCGCATTGGAAATTTCGTTAATGGCGCCCTTCAGATACTCTCCTTTATAGAGAAAATAATTCTGTTGCTGACGAACATTAAGACGCTGCCACCGGTTTATTGAATTATCCATTTCTTTATTTTAGGCCTTAACTTTCTTTCTTTGGTCATTCGAGTTATAGGGTTCGAGTTCCGACAGGTCTTAATTCTGCTAGTAGGGTAACGAGTTCTTCAAATGTGTATTTTTTGGTAGCCTGCTGCTAGTAGAAGCGAGACTTAAAGCCCTGCGCCGTAAGGGCCAAGGTGCACAGAAGCCTCGTGGGTTCTATGAAGTCCTTGGATATGGATACTAAAGCCCCAATAAACGTTTTGCCATTATCCGATTATGTGTGGTGAAGCCAACAGAAGTGGGAGAACTTTGACGATTAATTGGATAGGTCTGGTACTAAAACATACCAAAATTTCCCTACTACTTTTAACACCTTGTCCGCCTTATGTTTTCATGCCAAATGATCCTGGTCAATAGCCTCGTAAATAAACTAGCGGCAAAATCAGAATTATAGATAATAGGATTAAGTTTATTATATTGCGTTTGCACCAAAGGAAAGTATGTGAGTCTGTCGATTCGAGTAGTATTTTGGTGCCGCAATCTTTTTGGAAACGGGGAGGCAGAAATTTTCAGACTGGGTTAGAGTATCAGGGGCAAATGGCAGGAATTTCACCTCTGTCTTGGCTACCTAAAAACTGGCGGCGATATTTTAATTTTTGACCCCTAAACTATAAGGATGCAAGAAGTTATTATATAAAGTGTCCGAAAAAGATTATTAATATAGGTCTCATCTTTGCTTATATATTTTTAGTCACTGCACTGTGATTTAGAATTCGATTTTTTTGGCATAAAGTCTAAAAATTAAGCTACAGAGCGTACATTTTGTTGTTAAATCACAAATAGTTTGCACACAAAATCCGTGCGACCACGCCCTCTCTTACGTCCCATATTAACTACTGGTATGACTCAGGAGTCAACGAAATTTTATTGTTTTTTTTTAAATATAATAAATATGTATAGATAAATATGTATAAATATGTATAGATAGTCTTCCTCCTAGTTATAAAATATAAATTTCCGAATCTGAACTCAAATCAGAATCAGAATGTGAATCCAATATTTTGTCTGATGGATCAGGTTTAAAATTAGACTGTATTTTTAAAAGACTTATACTGCCTTCGGAATTGGTTTTTTCCTATTTTTTCACCCTCATTCTTTGAACAAATTGTTATTAAAAGTGGGTCCGAGGAATCAATTGCTCTGTGGAAAATATAACTCGTCGCGCACTTAGTACGCGTCTCGCCCTGCCCTCAGCGTAATCGGAAGGCGGTTATTGCCTTGATAGTGAAAAAAGTTGACGAAAAATCATCGACTCATTTGCTACTGTGAGGAGTCTTAAAACTCCACACAAATCTGGGTGCAGTGGAGCGGCCTAGCTACAGCGAAGACGGCTGCGATGCACAAAGAATCAAGAGCGGTCAGGTCAAACGGTACCGCACTGGACCTTGGACCCCGGAACGAGCCGGCCAAGGGCACGGAGGTCGAACGGTAACGGTGCAGACTTTGGACATGCACAAAGAGGACGCACTTTGAACTAACGGTACATGTGTTGGATCTTGTATCCGAGCGGGACGTGCGCAAAAGGGGAAATAACGGGATCCCTGTGGCCTATAAAGGGACGGGGCAAGTGCTGCCCGGGCAGTCAGTCACAACACTCTAGGAGTCGTACGTACGTGGGAATAGTCGAGGAGACTATACGCTACCGGTGCTAGTCGCGAGGTCAGAAGGCGAAGTCTGAAGGCGGAAGAGTAGGAGTTAGTCAACCAGACTGCGCGTGGAAAGAGGTAGTGAGACGGAACGTTAAAAGAAGGAGTTTGCGAGTAAGAATGAGCAAAGAAGTCGGTAAAGAACAAACATTGGAAGCGTCGGACAGCAAGAGGCCCGTGGGAGTGGGGGAGCAAGGACCTGGCGTGTCTGAAAGGATCAGTGGAGTCAGTGGTCGGTAAAGGTGGTCCCAGGCCGAGCGTTGCCTCGCCCGTGGACGATACACCCTGCCCCATAACATTCTAATCCCGGTCGGGCCAGCACGTCGTCTGATGTCAAGAAAGCACAGGACAACGATGGCAAGGCGTTGCAGGAGAAGCGCGACCAACGGAGGAGTCAGCCGTAAAAACAGTACAATAAATGGACTATAATTAGAACCATCTGCTTTTCCTTGGTCGGGCAATCACAAAAATCGTAAATTTGGTGGGACGAACGCACAAACTCTCTGACCTAGTCGTTGCAATTCGTAGCAAGCATTATATAGCAAAAACAGTTCATAACACTTTTTAAAGATAAGCGGGACTTTGAGGAGTTGAGGAAAATTCGTGGCACAAGTCCTGGAACAACACGGTCCTTTCCCAAACTAGTCAGTAGAAAAAAGTCCACAAATATGCCCTCCAAGCCTCCAGCTATGTGAGGGTCTGAACTTATGCGCTGGTTAGAATAACTATAGTATTCGCACCACTAGATTTGGTGTATCACGGAAATACACAGCCATTTCTGATGCCTTTCGTGCTGTTTTAAGTCATTTATCAATGGTAAATTGCAGTTTTGGCATCATCAGCTTGAGCAGGACAAGCCAGAGAAATGCACGCAAACCAAGGTCTTCTTTTATCTTGGATTCCGAAATGATACAATCGTAAATATCGGATTGTGGCACGCACGGGGACTAGCGAGAAACTGTGAAGACCAACATTATACATGCGTGAAGGTCAGCGCTCCTATTTATCAGGATACACCTCTTACCATGCCTACCATCCCAAAGGAAAGTACAGCAGCGAGCCAGCGTTAGGCTGACGTCAGGGTGCGCGAGTTATCGAATCGCCTATACAGAGCATATACAATTCGGTACCACCCACCAAGCCACCTAGGAGCAGTTCATCGCTCCACTAATTCCAACACTGTTGCAATGCTGACGCAGCAGTGGACAGGATGTCGATTGCGACAGTTCTGGTAAACAAAACTAGAACTGCCGCAGCAGCATTTCGGACAATGAGAACACAGCACATTCTTGTAAACCTTTTAGCTTAAGTTTTTCTCGACTAATAAACGAGAGATCAGTTCATTTTGAGACACAAACCAGAGCAGTCGCTTGTTTTATTACTTAAACCACTTGGATTCCAATATATAAGGACACACACTCACACACCAGCTGCAGGAGACACTGATAACTCGCGCGAGAAGCGATGAGCAAAGCGAGAAGATGGCAGAGTAACCGTGATGGATTAGGGCGAGGAATTTTTTGCATCAAGCGCAACTACTAACTTTCTTCAAAAAACTGGCGTCCACCCCCGCAACTGGAGTAGAATTAAGAAACGCGAATTCAATAACTTATATAATGATTTACAAAACTATCCAGAAAAGTTCTTTAACTATGCGCGGATGTCTATTTCGACTTTTGATTATATTAAAATAAAATTAAAAGTCGTTTGACAAAGAATTGACAAAATTATGTTAAACACCCTAATAACATTGTGGTAAGTTTTTAATATATTTCAATTGTATAATTTTAGTAAGATTGGTATCGGAAATACTGTCAAAAGAAAAATTAAAAATGGTTTTCTATATCTCCATTCAGCATAATAATTTTTTCTTCGGATCCATTTTCCGCATATATGTATGGTATTAGGCTGTCTAAAAATGCCTCGTCGTCGTCTTTCTCTTTTTGTTATTAGTTTTCTTTTTAAGCAACAGTAATTTTTGTTGCTCAATAGCTACTAATTCTTCCGATACAGTCATCTCTTTTTGCTTTTTTTTTCGGTTCATCTTCACATAGATCGCGAATGCCTCTTTGCAAAATTGTGATGAAGTGTCAAATCTTCCAACCAATTTACGTGGTTTCATTTGGTATTTTAAAAAACGAAGACTATTAAAATAAGGCCAAGAAGTATAATGGCTGTAAGCCTTCCTTAAACTGTGAAACGTGGTCTGGCTTGTACAGATACCTTTTCGCTACAGGCATTAATGAATAAGATTAAGAATTGAGCGTGCTCGCAGCAAAAGAATAGAGCAGCTAGTATACAAAATCGAAGGACGCAAATTAATATTTTCGGAAGGAGACAGTTCTAGAAGAAGAGGAACAGCTTGAGAATTTGTTGCCTGCGAAACACCGGTGTAATCGTGTTCGCCGATTGCCCTACCCTACCTATGACCACTTCCCGTAGAGCATGGCTCCAGTGGCCCCTTTGGTACCCTATGTCCAGCCGAGTTCAGCATTTAAGTTTTTAGAAATTCCTTTTTGTTGTATTCATGGTGGTATATACTTTTTTTATGACTTGTTGAAATAAGGGTCTAATAATGGTAGGTTCTTTGGAACCTTACAATCACTGAGGATCACCGCTTGATCAGGGTGGTAACCGGAGATCGATTTCAAATCCAAATAAATCAACATTGAATTCAAAATTTTTGTAATGTATACTTACTATCTATGACAGAGAACCATAAATCGACGAAACAGCAACAGGGTTTTACAGTAGTAGTAAGGTTTTTTATGGAGAATGCGGACTGATGCGGCACTCTCGGAAGACGAAACAATGTTGAAATATTATTCGTAAAGATTAAACATTCGTTATCATAAATCTTCTTAAACTAGTCAGTGCCTTTTCCTAGTAGCTCTCGGTGACTTGGTTAACTTTAATTGTTCTTAAAGCTTCACCAGAGAGACAAGAAATTAAGTGCTTATATTTTTCGATAACTGGAAGGCTGCCGTCTTTTTGAACCAAAGTTTCGAAAGGGAATGGCCCAGCGTAAACTTTAGCTAGCTCAGTTCCTACACGTGAATCATATATGTAGTACTTCTTTCGGAAACTCAAATGAGAGACTACTACTTATATTGTACAAATCTTGACGATGGTAAATCACACGGTGTGGCCGGCATATGAATGAAGCACCACTTTTAAAGAGAGTTGGCTGAGAATCACTGGAGGACATCAGTCACCTCACACTAGCGGTCGTATACTGCCCTCCCCGACTCACAGTATTGGAAAATCAATACCTAATCACTCGCCTGTACTAATTCACTATAAAATTTACAAGATAAATAAAAATATACAAAAATTAAACAACATTTTGCAAAAGTTTGGACGTTGTAGTTTTGGGTGGTTTGTTGTAGTGGCAAACGGCCTATAATCTTTTTAAAATTTTTAAATTTTTAATTTTTATTATGATTTTGGCCATTCCCATTCTAACGCCCACAAACCGTTTCAAGCTTCCACGCCCACACTTTTGATGTTATTCTTTTTTATTATTTCTATCGAAATGCCAAAAAATAATGTTGAGCTCTCTCGTTCGCAATCTCACTATGTGAGTGAGGTTATCTGACAGTCGAGCAACGCTAATCTCTCTTGTTTGTAGAAAAGTTAGCATTGTAATCCTTGACCATGCCGATCTGAAATCACTTATTAAACAAGACACTCAAATAGTTAGCTTATTAGAAGAAATAGGGTTCTCCAGTCCGATGACATAATCCAAATACTAATATCGTATCCTAGATTGAAAGTAAGGAGGTCTTCGTCTACCCGGTATTACACCATCAAGTAATCCTACGGCTTGACGAAGAAGAAGACACGTTGGCAGAATGTGAAGAAGACACCTTTGCGGTCACCGAGTGCACGGAAGACGCGCACAACACCATCAGCGAGCGATATCGTCGCGTAACCTGTGCTCGTTCGTTCCGTGCGAAAAACATGGCCCAATGTCATACTCAACCCAGCCACCTGAGGGCAGTAATGGCTGTAGATGACGGTATCGTTATCATCAACGAGGCAACAGCCCGCATCAGCACGGGCGGTGGCCCAGAGGTGTTCGTCACCATCAACGGAACGGACTTTGTAAATTTGCGAAGAACATTGAACAAGCACCCTGGCATAGTAAAATCACCACTATTGAAGATTGTCGGCCATGACCCGGTGCTTAGCATACCTTTTCTACACCGACAACCTGCGGTTCGACCAAGATTTCAAGGACGAGGTTGACGCAGGCTTCCCCAAACATCGGTTCGCGGCTGGAGTGATCCCGAACGTTGGTCTGATTGGTTTATTCATAATTTTTTTTGGTTAAGTAGAAAACGAACCTTCAATAAGAATCAGCGAATCATTACAAGTTTAATTTAACCGAAGACGCTCATAAATATGAGGAGGGGGGTAGTTAATAACTGAAAAGAGCACTCGATGTATATGATTCAGCAAGAACGTACCCTAGCATACCATGCGGTGCATGCAGAGTCGGCGTTCCGACCATGACTTTATGGCGCCATGCATTGGAGCTGGTATAGACTTATGCTTAATATTTTTGTACTTTAGTTCTGTCCAAGATCGAAAAGATTACGCTTCGAGAATACAACATTGGTCCGGCTTTAGCCGTAATAAGGCCAGCGATTAGGGAGTAAACGTAAACATCATAAGAAGATTGGTTATAACCAAATTGCATTTTCACTGCAACAGTGCGTCCACGAACAACAGCTAGCGCCGCTGGACAACGTACTCTGACACGCCTCCTATATCGACACGGGACAGGAAGGACTTCATTTAAATATACTTTATATGGTCGGAATCGCTTCCTTCATTTTACATACTTTCCAACGAATCTAGTATACCCTTTTACTCTACGAGTATTGGATATAATTAATCTAGTTTAATTAATTTAATTTTAATTAGTTTAATTTTAATTAATCTTAGTTTAATAATTATTTTTCATGGAAAATTTAAATATAAATGATGACGAAGAAGATGTCGATAAGTATTGCCTAAAAGAAACTAAAAGAAACTATGAGCCACTATAATGCACGCCCATATATATATACGGAAGCTGGACCATACCGAGTTTCGACCGGAATTTCCCAGGGATCCGATCCTGTGGAACATCATGTTCGATGGGATCTCGGCCATCAACAGCTCCTTGGGAATAGATCTGCACTGTTTTGCTGACGATGTGTCAATTACAGCAATCGCCAAAACAATTGCAGAGTTGCAAGATAAATGTAACGCCATGATGGGATCTTCCATCCTTAAGAAAGCCGGGATAGCAAGCACGGCGCACTAGACTTAGGCAGTTCTACTAAGTAGCAGGAAAAAGGTGGAGACTATGCTAGTCTCTGTCAATGGGACATAGGTGACCACTCAATAGTCCCCAAAGTACCTGTGTGTTATGATAGACCACAGACTTTCGTTCAAGAACCACACGAGTTACGTGAGCAATAAGGCAGCGATCACAGCTTCTTCATTGGCAAGACTCATGTCCAACTTTCGCTTCTATAAGCTGCACCAAAAAAGGAGTGCGCTCGGTGCTACGATCCATGGCCCTCAGGCTCATTAGAGGATTCAGGACGATATCCGAAGTTGCGGCACTAGCTCTGGCATGCTGGAGATCAATGCTCTCAGCCCACGAGTGGCTGCTGAGTGGCAGAACAGATGGCAAACGTTGCGATGGGGAAGGTGGTCTTGTCGGTATGGGCAGAGTGCCAACACAAATGCTTCGACTACCACTAGTCCACTAGACTACTAGCCACTAGACTACTGGCTGAAACCAAGCAGGTGTCATGTGTTATGGCAGGAGAAGAATACTACCTCAGCGTACACGGCATGTCGTAAGAGGCTACTTAAGGGTGTTAGGAGAAGCCCCCAAGGCCATATACTTGACGTTGCGCGAACGGAGTTGCCTTAAACGGCTACTCCACCTTGGATCCCGAAAAAAAGGGGCAGGCTAATTCGTGGTAGTGGGCGTTTTATTCTGTAAGAATTTATGGTTATAACAGTTACAACTAACTTAACGCTAGATCACCGCAGTGTGTCCTCCAGACTTTCACACGACAATCAAAAATTCAAGTTTTCCGGCTAATTTCCAACATGGCTATGGCGAAAAAGCATTGTGCCTGCAAACAATAAGCTAACAAATCCCCTCAGATTTAAACTGGTTCACAGCATAAGTTCACTTAACCTCCCCGACCACCCTAACCACATGAAGAACCGCTTCACTGAAATACAAGAAGTGCAAGTTTAGAGACTGGTCGAATCATTGTCCTCGATAGGCCATTGTCTATTACGCGAACCTTAGCGCGTCTGACGAATCGCTGATGGACCCGCTGTAGACCTACTCCACGATGCCCTTGAATCACTCTCGTCGGGGCGAGGCAGACAAAGACCATATAACCCTGGTGGACGGGCTCCGTTATTCGGTACCACTTCTCGCGTCGATCAAGCGTAGGCAGATACTCCAGGCCCCACCTCCTCCGGAAAGGGTCTCGTAGCAGGCGAGAAATCCTCCACTGCTTTCTCGTAGAACCCTCCTTGGGCAGCTCCACATCCAATCCAGGACTATCCCGAAAATAGGAGTGGCCAATTTGAGTAGGTCATTTGGCGTTAACGGTGCCTCCTGGTCCGTGTCCACAGGCAAATGGGTAAGCGGATGCGAATTCAAGATATGCTTCGCCTCGATCAGGAGACTCTCCAATACGTGGTCTCTTGGCGAAACTTCCTTCAGGATATGACGCGGTACTCACTGCACCATGCGCTCCCTTAGACGGGTTGACTGGTTAGCTTCTGCTTGACAACTGAATATTTTCCATCTTGAACACGTCACAAAGCGACTGGTTTTCCTGTCAGCTCCCACGAACTTCTGGCTGTTGTCGCTGCGCAGTCTATTTGCTGGCCTTCTACAGCATACGAAGTTCCTGATCGCAATTATGCAGGAATACGTTTACAGGTTATGCGCCATCTACCGCCCTTGCTGTCAAGCACGTGGACAAGGCGACCCAAAGCTTTTCCTTGTGCCGGGTCACAGTCATCAACAGTTTCCCAAAGTAGTCCAGTCAAGTATATTTGAATGGCCACCCGCATCCAGTCCGTCTTCCGGATAGGGTCCCATTATCGGCGGCAACGGCCGCGCTGGCTGCAACTTGCACACGTTGCACGATGAGATAACTCTCCGAATCACACGCCTCATCTTTGTAACCCAGAATTTCGTCCGGATCTCAGCAATTGTAGCATTCACATTTTGATGCTTCATCCTGGCGTGGAAATGTCGGACAATCAGTTCTGTGACTGTGAAAAACAACTCCTACCTCTCATTCACCCACATATCAAACTACACAAACAATTATCAAAGCCTACACCCTCAAAGTGATGGAAGAGCGCGATCTTGCTCTCCAGCGGGCCAAATTCATCTGCACGTACACCAACAACAACTTCCACTATACCAATAAACACACACTCAACTCTCCCGCTCACAGCAGTTACGCTCTCAGCTCTCCCACTCTCAACTCTTCCGCTCTCAGCAACTTCAGAAACCAACACCACCACTGCAGCAACTATAGCAACAACAACTACAGTTTGCTATGCTTCAAAGCCGATATGCTCTTCTTCAGCGAATATTATATCACCCACAACCTCAATACCCGCTCCAACAACAATAAACAAAACTCAATCCAAACTCTCTCCCAAACCAACAAAACTTAAAACGTCACGGAGACAATCAGTCTGCAAACGGTTCCAAAGATCTCTTAAATAACAACAAGAAACAGAGGAATAAAGCTCAAACCCGCTACCCAAAAAACACTCAAAGAGTACTGGCTAGCCGAGCCACACTCAAGCAACCGTTTTGAGCTATTAGCACAAGATGACGAAGACGAAAACCAAACTGATAATGGGGAAAATGCAACTATAAATACGCAAATGCAAATTGAGCATAAATAATCAAAATGTTGAAAACATATACGCACTAACTATTGCTTTAAATAAAAAACTACTACTCACTATCACAACATATTAAGCCTATTAAAAGATAAATCGACCAAATACTACACCTTTCAGACCAAAAGACCAGAGAGGGTTTAAGGTAACGTCCATCATGCTACAGACAAATCGATATTATTAATGAACTAGCTCAGCAAGGGCATGAAGTTATAAATTTACACAACATGCAGCAAAAAACATCTCAAAATGAAAGACAATAATAAAGACATTTATAAAATTGAGCACCTACATCATTGCAAAGTAATCTTTGAGCCACCGCGACCAAAGCGAACACTTCCTCAATGTACAAACTGCCAAAAATATGGACATACAAAAAATTACTGCACCAAAGACCCTACTTGCGTAAAGTGATCTGGAAAACACAGCTTATCATTCTGTACTATTAACACAAGATCGGACAGAACAACCATTAAATGTGCACTATGCAGTGAAAACCCTACTGCGAACTATAAAGGTTGTATGGTTTACAAAAGCACTGCAAATTCAAAAATACCCAACTCTTCGGAAAAAAGAAACGACACACATCAAACGACACAACACAGTACAAAAAATAACGTAGTAAGCTTAAAGACGCCAGCTTTATCCTATGCCGAAGTCTAAATAAAAACCAAGTAACTAGCCATCAAACCAACTCAACAACTCAACCTACTATTGTACCTGATATACAGCCTGCTTCAACTCAATTAAGCCAAACTAAGCCATAATGATTTTGACGAACTTAAACAAATTATGAAACAATTAATAGCCCAAATGACAAATATGATGAACATTTTCACGCTTTTATTATCTAAACTTAACAAATAAACACATAACAATCGCCATCTGGAATGCTAACGGACTTTCACGCCATTTACTTCAACTAAAAACATTCAATGAAAAGCTAATTGACGTCATGCTCACTTCTGAATCATACTCATCTGAGGAAACCTATATAAACATACCTATCTATAATATTTTCTCTACTAATCACCCAGACGGTAAGGCCCGTGGTGATAATAATTTAAAAAAAACATCATGTGCATAGAGCTGGATGGATTCAAAACGGACTACATACAGGCTACTAGTATATCCACCTCAGACACAACGGGTCCAATAAATATATCTGCAGTTTATTGCCCACCTAAATTTACTAATACAAAAGACCAATACCTCTAATTTCTAAAATCACTGGGTAATCGGTACTTGGGAGGAGGTGACTATAATGCCAAACACATAACTTGGGGGTCCAGACTTACCACCGCAAAGGACGTCAACTGTATGAAGCAATGATAAACAATAATAGCCGTTCTCTAAGCACAGGAGAGCCGACTTACTGACCAACTGACACAAATAAGCTACCGGATTTAATTGACTTCTGCATTACAAGAAATATAACAAGCGATAACTTAACAATAAAATCATGACCATTCCCCAATATTAATGACATTACATGGTGGGCCAGAAAAAAACAACAATGACTCCCCTTTATTTAACCACAAAACAAATTGGAACATGTTTCGCGACATTTTGGAACAGAACATGGAAATAAATATCTCTCTAAAGACAAACAACGAATTGGACTCTGCAATATCATATTTAAATGATATCATCATATATACAGCAACGCAATCGACACCATCTATAAAAATGATTACATTAAAGAAAACTCCCGCTTTTATTATATATAAAATCAGGCAACAGACGGGATCAAGAGAATTCTCAGGGAAGACAAAGATAAGCGGCTTCAATACTACCTTAGCAAACTTGGAACTTCCTTATCTACAAATTATTCCCTGTAGAAAGCATCCAAAAAATGGACTAACTCAACTATACACGAGTAATTAACAAAATAACAGTCGATTTTGACAAAAAGAAGTTCTCCTATGCTGTGTACTTGGACATTGCTAAAGCATTTGACAAAGTATGGCACAAAGGACTGCTGCATAAGCTAAGAATTATACCACAATATAACCTATATACCATCCTTCAACGCTATATAACGGACAGATATTTCTATATTAAATACGACAATGAATGATCAGATAATATGCCAGTGTCTGCGGGTGTTCCCCAAGGTAGTGTGCTTGGGCCCATAATATACCTGATTTATACCTTCGATATCCCAGCGCCAACTACCCCTGGATCAATGATTGCGACGTTCGCAGACGATACTGTGTTAATGTCGTCAAGCGCGTGCGAAAAAACAGCTGCAAGTATACTACAACAAATCATGACACAAACAGTATCCTGGTTTGAGAGATAGGGTATAGGGATAAATAATGACAAAACTCAACAAGTAATATGCACAAAACGACAACCCAAAAACTTCGCAATTAAAATCAATGACAATAAAATATTATTACACCCATATGCCAAGTACCTTGGACTAACTATTGACTCAAAACTAACATGGAAACAGCACATTCTAATTAAACGAAATGAAATGAAAAACAAATTTCGACAACTTAACTGGCTAAACGTAAAAAGCTCAAAACTAGAATTTCATAATAAAATAGCAATATACAAGGCGATAATAAAACCAATATGGACGTATGGAATAGAACTCTGGGGAACCGCCAGTAAATCCCACTTACAGCTAATTCAGCGAACGCAATCAAAAATGCTCAGAATAATCACAAAAGCCGAATGGTACATTAGAAACGAAGATATACATATTGATTTAAACTTAGAAAAAGTCAACGAAACTATTAAAAAAGCAGCAAAAACACACAAATAAACTATTTAGCCAGATGACAGAGTTGAAACCAAGAAGATTAAAACGCAGAACTCCAACAGAATTAAACTATTAAATTATTAATGTTTTAGCGTATCCTTGCACTGGGAAGGGCCGCTTCTTTTATTCTTCACATCTAGTCAATTAATTACTTATTGTTACTTTTAAAAAAAAAACAGATTGTAATTTAAGGAAATATAATAAAAAAAAGTTCTGTGACACTGTGCCTGTGTGACAGTATTACGGGACTCCTCGCACTGTACGGCATGCACAGTGCAGCATTAATTCTGCCGTAAACTCACGGAATTCAGTTATCTCGAATGTCGCTCAAGCTATGATCCTCACCAGGCGATTGAACAACAAAGTCGTTTGTCGAATCTAACACAACTTCACTGGCCATCTCTTCTTCATCAGGAACCCGGTCAGCTAGCTGCTGGCTGGAGGACGCCGTCGTCCTCATACGTAACCCTTCAACAAGCCAAAGACCTTGCCTAGCTCCTCCGGTAGCGTTTCGTCCCACTGGGTCTTCTGTCTCCAAATCTATCACAACAGCAGCTTCGCAGTAAACGTTGACTTTACCAAGCTCAGGCTCAAATATTCCCTCTTTGTAGGGACTCGATCTCAACTCATGACGCTGCTTGGCACTACTCCACGTAGAACCTGAAGTCATCCGTTGCTACCTGCCAACACATTTCGAGAATCTTTTGCTCAGCCTAAGCCCATCGGGCGCTCTTGATCTCTCGCGCTCACCAGTGCCATAACTGGCATAACTTGAATCCAGCATCCGCGTGTGTCTCCATCAACCGGGTAGATACGCTGATTGCCTCGATCTCTGTAATGGTAGTCGGTGATGGCCTTGACAGCTGTCGGACCGAATACTGAAGCCGGGCTTGTTGGGGTTTTCGACACCAGAGCCGGTCGCTCTTCACCGCGACCTCATCCGGCTGCAACCGCTTTCAGTAGCAAGTAGCAAGTTGCATGTAGCAAGTTTTAGAAGCGTACCCGCTTCGTAGGCATGTGCCTCCTCACAGTGCCTCCTCACAGTGCTCCACCTTCCCGGCGGCGAAGCTCCAACGAATTCTCGGCAATTCGTGAGTGCGTGTTGTCTTCCGCAGATGGGACAACCTCCATGCCTATTATCCTGTTCGCCTTCGTAATGGTCGACACTTGCATGTAGAACTCGACTCCCCGGCATCCTAGACAGTGCAAACCACGTCTGCGTACTCCTGTAGCTGCGCGCTACAGCATTCCTGGCCCAGTCCTCTCGCTTGCTTGTAGGAAGATTTGCCACTAGCTCCTCCATGAGGGTTGGCCTTCTCAGGTGCTGCACCGCCTTCGCTGACTGCCGCGAGTTTGTTCACTCGAGTCGCGAAGGGAATGATCTTTGCCAAATTCTGCTTAGAGATCAGTTGCACCTCTCGCACGTTGTTTAACTGTCTACGTATAAGCTGCTCTGGTCGGCCGAATCTAAAGCGTAGCTGCTCCATGACGGTGCTGACATTCCCTGGATGAATTAATAGCGCCTTCACTGCCTCACGGGCTTCATCCTTCAGCGTCTTCAACAACCTCTATACACCGCTTTTTTTGCTGCTGAAAACGCCACATATTCTGCCTCCGTAGTACTCAGTGCCACGATCGCACACTGGTTGCGTCCATAGGCCACCAATCAAAAAATGCCTCACAACAAATTTTTGAAACTGTCTCTAAAACGTGAACGCGTGTTCATCGGCGCGTCGCAGTTGCAGTCTGTCAGCTATTTTGAAAATAAAATTTTACTTTGTAGGGGTCAACTTTTGCTATTGTGCACCGATTAAATTGATTTAAAATGGATTTTAAAGTTAAAGGTATTGTTTTTTTATGTTGTTATTTATAATAAACTTACATGTCATTTTGTCCTCTGAAAATATTTTGATAGGCGCTGTGTTTTCACATATGCATATTTTTGAGCTTAGGTGCACAGAAGAGGGCTCGTATGCAGAAAAAGCTCAGGCTGTGCTGAATTCAGTAATAATAAGCATTCAAAATAAGGGATTTGCAGCCGAGTAGACCGAGGCTAAAAAATATATTGGTTACATTTGCAAAAAAATTGCTACTTATCGCATATTCACGAACACTGATTTAATTAAAATACTTCTTTTGAGATCAGACATAACAGGTCAAAGAAACATTTTTTTTGTAATTATTATTTATTAAGTGAAGAATCCGTACATCATAATATTGTATCTTAACATCACAGGGTGGAGAAATATTCTTAGGAATTACCAAACACTATATTGAAATAAGTGAAGTAGGAACATGAGTGAAGAGTTTTTACCGTTGCCCAATTGTTTTGGCGAAGCCTTGCCGTTTGAGTCGTCTCAGAGGTCGAGCGGGGATAAGACGTCTTGCAAGAAGACTGCTACGGCTCAGTAATCTGTCACTATATCGACTTTTATGTCTCCCAATTTGTGTCTCAACTGTGTGAATATTGAGGTCTTTATGGAGTGCGGAGTTACGTAAATACGAGGGACAGTTGGTTATTTGTCGTAGTGCGCGATTTTGCATCACCTGGATACGTTTATAATTAGATTTGGTGGCAATTCCCCAAGTCTGGATCCCGTATAACCACATCGGTACGATTCAGTGCGCATAAACAGCTCTTTTTCACCTCAGCGAACGAGTGCTCCTTCTATACATGAGCCATCTCAGCTGTTGTGATTTGTGAAATCATTTCTTTACTGTGTTTTTGAGATGCGGCCCAAAGGTGAGCCGTTTATCCAGGTTGATACCTAGATATGATGCTGGCAGGGGCTGATTCAGGGTAACTCCTTCTAGCCGAATTTGAGAGGTGTTCGGGATAAGAGTTTTTAATGTGAAGCATGGACTTGTTGTTTTCAGTGGGTTTATTTTTAGGTTCCACCGTTTACACCAGGCTGCCAGAGCATTAATATATTCTTTTGGTCCGTTAACTGCCTCTCCTGTCCCTAGAGTTATATACAACTGCGATGTCAATTGCATAGGTTGCAATAAGAGTCCTGTTCGGTGCTTCCATGTGTTCGAAACTCGGGCAAGGGATATCAGCAGTGTACAAGGAATATAGTAGCGGTCCGAGAACACTGCCCTGTGGGACTCCAGCTCTCATTGGGTATATAAAGGAGTAGCTATTTCTCACCGTGATTTTAAATTTTCGTTCTTCCAGATATGACTTTAAAGTACAGAAGTAGGGCGCAGGTAGAAGGGTCTTTATCTTGCATAATAATCCAACATGCCATACTTTGTCGAAGGCTTGTTGCATATCTATAAAGACAGCGTTGGAGTACTCGCAGTCGTCAAAAGCCTGTAATATGTGTTTTACCAGTCTGTGGACCTGTTCAATAGTTCCGTGTTCCTTTCGAAATCCAAATTGATGATCCGGCAAGATATTGACTTGTTCATGAGCTACTATATGGGGACATGTTTGGGTTTACATAGGCATATTGGGATAGCTTAAGAGCAAAGTTTAAGAGAATAAAGTTATCAACGTCTATTCTCCCGAAAAGAGAGGTGTCCATTTTCCCGAAAAGAGAGGTGTCTGTTGGGTCATGCAGCCGCCTAATGCAGTAGACTAATCTCATATTCTTTAATATTATAAGTCAAATTAATCAGTGGTAGCAGTTGCGATGCCCATAGTGCAAACCGCTGGTCTCGCTCGCATTTATCTGTACGGCGCTCATTCCTTGTTTGTTGTTGTTAGCCACCTACGTTAAGCTTGGGCGCTGCATTTCGGCTGCCTGCCCGCCAGTTGCCAATTCTTCGTGTTTCGGAAAAGACTAAACTTACGCATTCGATTATCGCTATCGTAAAATAATAACATTTCGCAAAATAAAAACTGTCGTTATAAAAGCAAACTTTCTTCGGTTTTATTATTCGCAACAGCTATTGAAAAAGCTCAATAGCTAAACATTTGGTGACCCCGACGTGATTTTGTTAATTTGCATGCATTAATTAATGCACTTATCCCGTTAATAAATAAATATAAATATATTAAATCGCAATCGGTTGGACAAGTGAGTGGAGATTTCGGTGATAGTGGCTGTGTTTAAGCGAGCTACAATTGCATATATACATACATTGCTACATATATCGTTGCGTGCATTGACCCCACTTGCATTTTCGGCATCTATTTTGTGCTCATCTTCCCGCTGAACCGAATCAAAGGCGATTTGTTGCTATGCCCGCTGAAGGTGTAAAAAACAGGGTGACCTTTTTAAAGCGCAAAGCCAATGCGCTGTTCAGCAGGTTGCAGAGGCTACAAACGTCGCTGTCTAATGAGACGCTTAGCGGATACGACGAACCCACTCTTACGGTGAGGCTGGAGCAGATTGATGAGCTGCAAAGTGCCTTCAATGTTCTGCATACAGAACTGGAGGAATTGGATTTCGACGAAATTGGCAGTGAAATGAGCGAGTCTTTTGATGAATTCATCGTTGAATTCAAGGCTAGTGTGCGCGCGGAAATAGCCAAACGCAATGTGCATTTCGCGCCGCACTCAACGCTTGCGGAAGGTGTTGTGCCCCACCAGTGTAGCGGTCCTCAAACGCAGCCGCGGCCGAGGCCGATGCCGTTGCCGCCTGTGCAGCTGCCAACGTTTGGCGGAGGCTACGCAAACTGGGCGGATTTTTACTCCGTGTTCACGAGCATAATCGACAGCCATCCGGACCTCTCCAACATTGAGAAATTTCAACATCTGCGGTCATGTTTGAGGGATTCAGCGCTGGAAACTATCCGATCATTGGAGATTTCAAACAGCAATTACGAAGCGGCTTTAGAGTTGCTTCAAAAAAGGTTTGATAATCGGCGTCTCGTTTTTCAGGCGCACATTACCGAGATTCTGGGTTGATGTTTATTTTGGTGCTGTTAACTTTAACATTGGTGCTTCTAGCGTACGTCAACATGTTCAAGAGTCTTCAATGTTATTTTCGAAGACGTCTGTGGCGAACACGCAAAGAGTTGTTCGATTCGTTGGTTCCTGCGTAAATTTTCTGCAATACGGCCACGCTTGCGTTTATCTCGTCCAGAACAAGAACCACCTGCAGGGCGGCTCCTGTGATAACTGATCCCGATAAAGCTCACCTAGGGTTTCTAAACTATGCTACTGCATGGTACAGTGGGCCTTTAGAGTATCCATCATA
Source organism: Drosophila simulans (assembly GCF_016746395.2). Lineage (NCBI taxonomy): Eukaryota > Metazoa > Arthropoda > Insecta > Diptera > Drosophilidae > Drosophila > Drosophila simulans. Next base: position 653,194 of record NC_052521.2, read on the forward strand.
TCACAATATGGAATTCAAATGGTATTGCTGCATATGCAACACACATTTCCAAGTTTATAGTACCTAAAGACTGAACAGTCCCTTGCCCTTTTCCTGATATACTAGTTGTGTTCAGTGAATTTAAATCATTTAGGTTACTTGTTCTACATTTAAGCAGGAAATTTCTGCTCCTGTATCTATTAAAAGAGTTACCAATTAAGTTTTACTTACATTCTTTAATTGGATGAAAATGCTAAAATTGAGATTAATTTTATACAGCCTTACTGTTGGTTGTTGCTCAAGGGGGAATGTTCGATTTCCGTCTGTATGTTCTTTACATTACTATAATAAACTCCTCGGCTCTATAATTATTATTATTATAGTTATTATAGTTATTATAATAACCTCAGCCATTACTTCTGTGTTCGTAGTTTCCTCGGTTATTATTTCCTCGAACGTGTCCTCTATTATAGAAGAATAATACACTATTCAAGTGGCCGGTCAATTCGGTAAAGAAGTGCTTCCAGTATGGTCTTAAGCTTATCGTGCTCGCAATTCTTTGTCATTGCAGAGATCGCTTCCTTTTTAGCGAATTTATCTGCATTGTCAAAATCTAGACCATCATCTATATAGGCTGCTTCAAGCGAAATACGTAGGTTTTTGCGCTGCAGTTTTGCCGCGCTGCTGTGTAGTAAGCAGCTTAGCCTTAATGACATTAAGCGATTCTCCTTCAACTAGTGCCTTTAATACACGTATTTTACCGATAATTGTCCATTGATTTATAACGCTGTATGACAAATGACCAATTATATTTGCCTTGATTTCCTCTACTGTTCCAAACTGAGTTTTTGTGGACGAAATTTGTCGCACATTCCCTTGAGGTCTAGCTGATTCGGTCAATGTGTTTCTATTTTCTACTGTATTAGAATCTGAGCTGTTACGCTTTAACAATTTTGGTAAAGTTATTACCGCTGGGATATAAAGATCGTAAAGATCTTCTTTTTGATGTCTAAATCAGAGTCCGTTATGCTTTTAATATCATCACTTACTTCAACAAATACAGGTGTGTTGAGTATCGCAGGGATTTTTAATTCAAATTTTGCCGTGTTTTTATATTCAGCAAGTTCTCACGGAACCTGTTTAAAAATTTCACGGCTCGCGTTAGATGTCTTTTTGTTAGTCTTTCCCTTGCTATGTGATTTCATCTTTCGTGTGCTTCGTTAAAGAATTCGACCAATATTTGAGCATGTTTATGCAGAGTCCCTTGTTGCACTTCCTGATTCTGGCCTATGCACTTGGACGACTTATCGAAAGTCGTTTTTATTTCTCCAAGTTTGTTTAGTATATTTTGCCAGTCCATTTCTTTATTAACATAGATGTATCTATGCAGGAGAACATTAAATCTCATTCTTTCTCCTAGATAGCTATTTTATTCAACTACTTGTTCATTATTACATAAGGTAAAATTGATTATACCTTAGCATTACCGAGTTTCGAGTAATTAGTCAACGACTAAGTCAAACTTGTATATATTTTTGCAATTTTGCAATTTTATTTTTAAATTTTATCCAAATGATTCGCTCTTCTTATATAACCTAATTTTAATAGTTTATTGTGCTTAACATATAGCGTTAATATGACCGAGCGACTGTTACAATTGTTAATATGTATTAAAAGAAGCAACCACAGTGGCTGAATTTTTTGGTTTTTTTATACATATGTATATATGCATATAAAATTTTTGATTTATATCCATTTAGTTTTATTTCCTGTTTTTCTTGTTGTAACTATTTAACTTGTTTTATTTTTCGTTTTTCGAACCCCCTATTTCGGTTCATTGATTTAGTTATCGATTTTACACATTAAAAGTAACTTTTTGTTTCCATATTATTTTTCGTGTTGCAGTGTCGGCACGTGGAATATCAACGCACACTGTCCATCGGTTCAGGGCAATCAGCTGGACAGTCTTTTTTTCAGTTGTGGTATCACCTTTGGAGATTGAGGTATTATTATTTATTCTTGTCTTAAGACATGTATATCAATTTGTGGGCTTTATTTCGCTTGGAGTATTGTTAAAATTGTCCAGCTCTGCTTGTAGTTTGCAGGCGGTTGACCAATTTTGTGGATTTTCTTGTGAATACAGTAGCCTCTACAAATGAGCTATTCTTTTTTGTATTCATTTTGCCAATTTTACAATTTTCTAACTCTACTTATTTAGATTTTTCCTTAGGCTTTCCATCCTTTCTTCCTGCTCTTTTTTTCTTAATTTTTCTTGTCTGCCTTCTGGTTATTGTTGCTTTTACACACCACGCATCCTGTTATAATCGATGGCTGCTGCTAATATCTCTCATCACACAGGTGGAGTGATGTTGGTGCTAAGGCCGTTCTATGTTTTTTTTTGGGCTACTGAAGGTAGCTGGTGTTGTCGGGTAGTTATCGTTAAAGTTTCCTCTGATGATACAAACACAAAAAATTCGCTGAGCAGCTGTCAAAATCCATTCTCTCTTCCCAGCTTCCGATCCATTTTCAATGTTTGAATGTGAATTCATAAACATTTCCAAGTAATAATCAGATAGTCCTTTTTTTTTTAACTGCGCACCACCTGCTCCAGGAACTCGAGAAGTTTTTCTTCTCCGTTAGTGGAAGGACCATTCCCTGACTTGTTTTGCGACTTTCGGACATGGCCTTCTCTCCCTGCTCGACTCTTTTCTTTTTTCGAGGCCGACGATTCAATAACTGCTGTTGCCAGTAGGCCGACTACTGCATATAAAGACTCAGATGCAGTCACGCCCCAAAAGATGAAGTTCTGATGTTCATAGTCTGTGATGACTCTACAATCATTTCTACATTTCGGCTTAAAATACAAATTTGAATATCCGCCACGTTGAATACCACACGGTACCTTTGTAGTCATGCACACGCTCTTGAAAACTGCGTGGTGCGGGAGATAGAAATTTACTGTGTCCGTATTTGGATGTGTTGATGTGCTTAGAATCCTTGAAGGGTAGGGATACTACATACTTCCCGTCAAGAGATCTGGTGGTCGTTCGAAAGAAGTTTCAAAACTATCTTGCAAACAATGGATTGAGCTTCGCCGCTGGGTTTTGCGTTTAAGTAAAATATTTTTTCCACTGGAGTTAGCAGGGAATTGTTAACTTAGATAGCTGTAAATGGGTCACGAAAGGTGGGCTCTCGAAGATGTCCGTGTAGCATATCGGAAGACTGTAGCACTTTGAGAACGTCTCAACGGATGGATTTGCCCTTGCCTGAGAACTGGAGGCGGACAGACGGTCAATATCTTGATTTAACTGGGTAGCACATCTTTTGTAAACCGATTAACTTATACGATTAACTTTCTTAGATAAACTTATGCTTATACTTATCTGAAGCAGCGGAAGGCTTCCGCTTATCTTGAAACTGTTTCCAAAGAAAATGAAATGTCGAATGGAAATGAAAATAGATATGGCACTCGGGTACCGGGTTACACTAGGGAAATGTCGTCCAATATGTGTATGTACTTAGCTGTCGTGAACTATTCCTCGAAGATCCGGCTCAAGGAAAGACAAAATGTAGCCTTGGACTCCGAATGTGATTTGGTGGTGCCGAGTGATTGCCCCAAGTGAACAGTGAACAATGAACAGTAAAAACGACGGAGGTTCTGCGGGGCAAATGAAAATCCGATAATGCAGTTTATGGGGAAAGGTACAGTTTGTAGTGTATTTGGTTGCTTATTTTATAACCACTTTACTCCAGTACGGTTATAAAGAATAGCAGCCAAATCATTGTAACACTTTTGGAATGCGCATATAAACGCTGGACTTCAATTCAAGTGTTATATGATCCTTGATTTCCTTATGGTAACATGAATATGCCTGCCTTAGCATACTCAACAACATATTTGTAAGTAATATACACCGCAGCCGTTTTTCTGCTGTCCTCAGCAGTAGCTCAGCCCTTCGATTTATGGCTATGTTTTAAGCATTCAATAAAAATCGAATGCAGTGACCAGTAAGTCGCTATCTAATAATAAAGAACCAACAAGTAATCTTTGGATTATTATGAAACTGGTAAAACAATACAAGGCAACACAAAAGAGAATTTGAGTTCCTGAATAAGTTATATAATCAGTGTATGTTGAAAACGGGCTTAAGACGAACCCGTACGCATTCTGCTGCTTATTAATTAAAAAAATCATCATCAATACCTACAGCCTTGACATATGGGAACATTTCAGCCAACTCTGTAACATCCTAACTTTGAGTCGACTTTTTCCCGGAGTGCCCAACTATTTTAGGCTAGATTTCTGAAATTTTCAATAATAGGACATTAGATAGAATGCTTCAATTGGGTATAATAATATAAGAGTCAGAGTCGTAGTAGTAACTATGTCTGGGAAAGTTAGGATTTGTTCGGATTATCGAAAAGTGCAAAGTTTTGCCGCTAAGGATGCTGCGCTCTTCCTCAAATAAATATAATTTGAGTCGCTTGCCAAAAGCTGAATATATATCTAGCGTTGATCTGAAGGACGCGTATTGGCAGGGCCTTTGGAGGTCTCCCCTCGAGAAGATGGCCTTCACAGTCCTTTTGAACCTATTTAAGGTAATGCCATTGCCATGGCTGTGCAATGGTACAAGCACGACGACTTAGTAAATGGACAAAGCGTGCCTTCTCATTTCAGAAATGAGAGGTTCAATTACTTAGATGATTTGCTAGTGATTTCTGTGAGCTTGGAGGGCGATTTTGACGTAGTTATTATATAACTTAACTCCAAAGGAGTTTCAATTAAATAAAAAAATATTTTTTTTATAAGGTCTATATTAATTGATTGCAAAAACAGAACTGATTTTAGTTTGACAAATTTGTCCCTACCTAACTTCGCCTACCCACCCATTCTCCGGCGTCGGTGCTGCGCTGATTTGATTTTTGCTGCACTCGCTGTCTCGCTGATTCTCACGGAAATTGGAAAGACGCTACGTCTGCACTTTTATGTTATGCAGGTGCAACGTATGTTTCGCAACCGGACGCTCGTGCGACCCCAAGTACCTTTGTTGACGAGTGTTGAGCAAGCGGATACGCGTGCAGCTTCAAATGTTCTTATCAAAACATTTGTGGTGTTAACTTATATAGTAGCATAATATGCTTCACATATTACGCTTACATAAGCAATGTACATACAATCTTGCACATGCATAAACACATAAAACCAATTCACATTTTTGCTTAGTTAGTCTTAAGCTGACTTTTCTTAAATATAGACGTTCACCGAAATTGTTCGTGTTTCGATTTAAAGTTGTTTCAGCGTTGATCCTTGTCTTTGTTATTGACGGATCATTTATTCGACTGACAAATTAATAACTAATACTTACGTAGTTATATAACTACGTAAGTATATATCATATATATTTTTAAATGCTCCAAACTTTAAATACGATTTTGTTTTCTCTTTTACTTTACAAATAACGTGACGCAATTTCCAATTTATTTTATTATTTTTAGAGCCTATTACTAGTATCCTTGGCGGTCCAGAGATTTACATTGATTTGGGATCAACGGTTAATTTAACATGCGTGATAAAACATTTACCGGACCCGCCAATTTCAGTGCAGTGGAATCATAACAATCAGGTAAACTTAAATATCCTAAAAGAAAAATTTCTTTTGATGACAATAATATTTATGGAAGATATACCAGGATGGAAAGAAAGTTCGGATTAAAGAGAAATCATTTATTTATACATATTTAAGTCTGTTAAAATTAGCCTTTACCATGTGACTATACTATAAACCGGTTAATGTACTGTAAGGAGTCTTAAAACTCCCTACAAGTCTGTGTACAGCAGAGCTGCTTTGCGAAAAAGGCTAGAGTGCGAGAGGAGTCAAAGGCAGCCAGGTCAAACGGGAAATAGTGGACTCGAGCCGGCCAAGGGCACAGAGGTATGGCTCAAAGCGGACGCACCGTTAACTAACGGGACATTAGTTGGGCCTTGTACCCGAGGGGGCCGAGCGCAATAGGGGAAATACAGGCATTCCGGCGGTCTATAAAGGGACCGCGCAAGCCCAGCTCGGGGCAGCCAGCTAGAACACGTGGAGAGCTATACCACCGAGTCGACGAGAGATCCGCGAGTGTGAACGGACAGTGAGAAAGCAAGAGGAACGCCGCGATAATGATCAGCGCGCACCCGTCGATAAGGTAAGGGAATCAGTTAGTGAGCGTCAAAGCTGATACTTAAGGACGATCACTGCAAGTGCAGAACAGAAAAATCCACATATCCACGGTACAGGAGAATAAAAGGACCTGAAATGGTCACAAGGGACAGCAAAGGTGGTCTTGGGAGGAGCGCTGGCTTGACCTAACGGATACACACCCCATAGCAACCTAACCACCGTTCGAGCCGGCAGATGGTACGTTGGCAGCGACGACCAGGGCCTGGCGTGGTCAGAAGGGACAGTGTCGGAAAAGGGAAGTTTAATTCCCACGGGCCCCTTTATCCTATTTTTAATCTTAGTTTCGAACTGTTGTACCACCATATTATCCGGCCAAAAATCACAAAAACATATGGTCGAAAAGAGCTCATTAAGGAAAGTCATCTTAAAAGATGAAATGTCCCAAGCGCAAAAAAATTTTTCCACTTTTACATTATCGGTTTTTTACACTCGTTACAAGTGGAGCAAAAGGGTATACTAGATTCGTTGAAAAGTATGTAACAGGAAGAACGAAGCGTTTCTGACTATATAAAGTACATAAGTTAACACAAGCCAACGAACTAGAACTGACAGTGCTGACCCATCATTGGGCCGGAAACCCGTGCGCAGCCGGCAAACACAGCATATTTGCGTTGCCGCTGCGAGTCTTTATTAGCTTTAAGAATCATTTTAAGTTTCAGTTTGAATTTGCATTTACCAGAATAAAGAGCGGCAGCTCGTCAACTCCGACTAAACTTAGTAAAACACATTTATATTACTTACTCTGCCAGACCACAAGGCTGGCAGTTGAAAGAGGAAAGTTCCTCTCAACGTAAATAATAATCTTCTCCTGCTCCCCGGACCACCCGGAGCAGCCAGCCAAGGAAGCCCTTCACCTCTGGAGGAAACCTGACGGATGGCAACATCGCAATACGTCGCGATTAATCGTTAAATAATTGGCGCTCAACTAGTGGTAAAAACCACCACCCACCACCACAAATATGCGGCAAAGCAAAGCTTCTAAATTTGCGGCAAAGCAAAAGAAAGCGGTGCGGGAAAAATTAAGGGAATAAGTGACGAAATAACACACAAAAAATATATTGTTAACAGAAATCAATGTGAATAGAAACAAAAATCATATAATAATTTTTTGTAACAGCGCGACATTCGACGCTGCATCCTTTGTCTATATTTATTGTTGGTCTGTCTTTGGTCAACTGCCACCCACACAGGCAGGTTTTGCATACCTAAGCGAGTTGGACTGCTCATGCAGCCCGGATTCTCAGAGTGTAGGAATAATAAACCACACTCCACATACTCCGATAGCGAACATCAAGCTCCCCCTCTAAGATGTGTAATTGCGAATCCCCCTGCAATGGCGATAGATCCAGAACAGCTCAAAGCTGTAATACAGGCAATTGTGGCCAATACTTTAGCGGAGGAGGCCGCCAAAAAGGAACTCGCACAAAATGAAATGCGTCAGAAAATTCAGGAGCTGGCCAGCTGGTTGGCAGCAGCACATGTCGCCCCACCTCAGCCGTGGCCCCGTAATCAGAACCTACGAACCCATAGATATAACTAATAATTCTCCATGTGGGCAACGGCACCTCGCGCCATTACGAGGCAATGACAATTATTAGAAACAAAGTTAGGGGCGCGGCCGATAACGTTTTATCCTCGTTTGGGACTGTACTGAATTTCGATGCCATTATAAATCCGTCGATTTCACTTACAGTGACAACGTCTAATGTATGTCATTGAACAAGACAAGAGCACTTTAAGACAGAGAAACAACATGACCCTCTTACAATATTATGATGAGGTCGAAAAAAAACTCACCTTACTCACAAATAAAGCTCATATGTCTCACGAGCCATCGACGGCAAAAATATTGTGCAAGAAATTCCGAGAGGACGCCTTGCGTATTTTCATCTCGGGACTTAAACGCAACCTCACTGACGTGCTTTTCGCGGCAAAGCCGAAAGACATGCCGTCAGCTCTGTCTTTAGCGCAAGAAGTGGAATCTAATCACGTCAATTTTTAGTCGAACATCCCTGTTACCCGTCATCAGACGAAGACCAGCAGGAGTACCAATGAATTTCTTTCCAGACAAAAAATGCTTCGTCTCGATTTTTAATTCGAAAGCGACTTTTTTTATTCTAGCAGATATTACAATATTCGACGGGATAATCGGGGCCAATCTGTTAACACAGGCCCGCGCGTCACATTACCTCGCGTCCGCCCAACTCAAATGGGGTAACGAGGTTGAGAAGATTTCATTCCTTAAATGCACTGACGTCAACTTCACTAACGTGGAGTGCGCAGACGCACCACCTTTGGTGAAAAGGGCATTTCTGGGGATGATCAGAAGCCGAAAAAACGCCTTCGCAGATCCCAACGAGGCCCTGCCATATAACACATCGGAGGTGGCCACGATTAGAACGACTAGCAAAGAGCCCATTTACGCCAAATAATATCAATACTCCATGTCGGCAGCAGATTTCGTCAACAACGATGTCCAAGACCTGCTTAAAAATGGTATAATTCAGAAGTCAGTGTCTCCTTTTAAATACCCAATATGGGTGGCTGATAAAAAAGGAACCGACGAGGCCGGTAATCAAAATAGACGATTAGCGATAGACTTTCGTAAGCTTAACGAAAGGACTATCCCGGACAAATACCCGATGCCAGATATTTCTATGATACTGGGCAAGGCCAAATTTTATACGACACTGGACCTCAAGTCCGCGTATCACCAGATCGTCTTAGCGGAAAATGACCGCGAAAAAACTTTCCTCTTCGTAAACGGAGGGAAGTACGAATTCAAGAGGCTTCCCTTTGGCTTGAAAAATGCTGCCAGCATCTTCCAGAGAGCTATGGATGATATTCTCAGAGAGCAAGTCGGCAAGACTTGCTATGTCTACGTCGATGATGTAATAATCTTCTCAGAAAATGAGAAAAACCATAAGCGATGCAAATATGAGAGTCTCAGTAAAAAAGTCAAGTTGTGGAAAAAAAAAGCGTAAACTTTCTTGGCTTTATAGTCACCAGTGATGGCACCACTACCGACCCAGAAAAGATCAGAGCCATAAAAGAGTTCCCCGAACCAAAAACTGTATTTGAGGTTAGATCATTCCTAGGTCTCGCTAGCTATTACAGATGCTTTATTAAGGACTTTGCAGCCGTAGCAAGGCCTATTTCGGACATCTTAAAGGACGAAAATGGAAGTGTAAGCAGACATAGATCGCGACACATCCAAGTACAATTCAATGAGGCACAAAAAAAATCTTTCGAAAAACTGCGCAACATTTTGGCTTCCGAAGATTTTATGCTCAGATACCCGGATTACAATAAGCCATTCCATCTAACGACGGATGCTTCAGTCTACTGTATTGGAGCAGTTCTTTCACAAGAGAACCGTCCTATTACAATGATCTCGAGGACATTAAAGGATAGGGAAATGTACTACGCCACAAATGAAAGAGAATTATTAGCCATTGTCGTTCTCGGTATCAGATTCTAACCCTAACGCGAAAATTAAAAGGTGGAAGGGTCACATCGAGGAAACGGGTGCGAAAGTAGTATATAAACCGTGAAAAGAAAATTTGGTTGCCCTGTCTATGCAGCAAATTAATGCCATAGAAGAACAGGACTCAGAATCATGCGCTGCGACCATTCACAGTGAGATTTCCCTCGCCCACGCCATAGAATCAACCGATAAGCCCCGAAACTGCTTCCAGAAACAACTAATTCTAGAAGAGGTCCGCTAAGACGCTCTTTCGTTCTCTTCAAAGATAAGAATCGACACGCAATCAACTTCACCGACAAGGAGTCATTACTCCTGACCTTGCGGATTCAATAGTCCCCAAGGGCGTCCTCCATTGCGATTTGCACACGTTAGCAACGGTGCAGGACGATTTAGTGCGGAGATTCCCGACTACAAGATTCTGGCACTGCATAAACCGTGTTACAGATATTTTTGGGGTCGAGGAAAGGAAGAAAGTGATATTAGCACAACACAATATTGCCCACCGGTCGGCCAAAGAAAATGTGAAGCAGGATCTCACAGAGTTCTACTTCCCAAAAATGGCCAAACTGGCCAATGAAATTGTCCAAAACTGCAAAGCATGCGCGAAAGGTAAATATGATAGGCATCCGAAGAAACAAGAGATTGGCGAGTCACCGATTCTTTCTCATGTAGGAGAAATGCGACACATAGACATTTTCTCAACTGATAGTAAATATTTTCTCACTTGCATTAAGAAATTTTTAAATTCGCCGTCGTACAGCGTGTGCCGTCAAGAACAATTGAGGACTTAAAACCGGCCGTGTTGCAGGTCAAAAATGTCTTCCCAAACGCCAAAGTGATTTACTGCGACTACGAGCTATCGTTAAAATCGCACACCATCACGGCCATGCTAGACAACCATTTTGGCGTCAGCATCACAAATGCGCCACCCCTTCACAGAGTCTCAAACGGGCAAGTGGAACGTTTTCACAGCACTCTACTAGAGCTCGCCAGGTGGAGATAATCTTCTTAGCCATTACCAGATATAACAAATCAATCTATTCGCTCATCGATAAGAGGCCAGTCGACGCAATACAAGAATCCACGGACGACACACAAGAACGGATTGCTGACAAAATTAAGAGTGCCCAAGACGCGCTATGGTCTAGAGAGAATGCATTTCGACAAAACAGAGTCTTCGAAGTGGGCGAAAAGGTTTTGGTCAAAACTAATAGAAGGCTTGGCAATAAACTTACTCCCTTGTGTGAGGAAAAATCCATACAAGCAGACCTGGGACCACGTTCCTCATTGAAGGGAGGGTGGTCTACAAAGAAAACTTTAAATGACTCTTTCAATTAATTTTAAACTTTTTATTATTACTACCTATCATCAGCCGTTTGGCAAACTTCCATTTAAAAGACATTAAGTCCGTTGCCAAAGGCACGATGTTTTAGTATTAGTATAATTGGTGATGGGATAAATCTCAGCGAACAAGAAGAAGCGACTTAAAAAAATACATTTCCACAGGCGCAGAATTTTCATCCTTCTCTCACTGTCATTGGTGTCAGCGCACATGCTCGTAATAGAAAAAACAAGCAGCATGAACGAGATGTTTCCACAGTCTCCAATGAGGAAGTTGCTATAAGTGGACACCTCGCACCTTCGGATTCGTTAGAGTCCACCACAGAATCGCAACGAGCTTAGATTTTCTTGGCACAATTCTAAAGGTAGTAGCGGGGACGCCGGATGATCTAGAAAGAGTTAGGTTCACAGAGTGGCAGTTGACACAGTCAAATAATAGGCAAATCAAAATTAATACTAGAATACAAAGTCGAATCAACCAATTAACAACCACTGTAAATCAAATCTTGCAAACACATAAAAATACCCGAATTGACACCGGCCATTTATATGAGACACTGCTGGCTAGGAATAGAATACTAATGATGGATTTACAAAATTTAATGTTGGCTGTAACACTGACGAAAAATAATATTGTGAGTCCAAATATCCTAGATCATGCAGACTTAAAATCAGTTTGGCTGAAAGAACCCACAGATACCCCCATATTGGATTTTATGTCCGCATCGTCTGTAAAAATACTACAATCCTCTAACAAAATATACTTCATTATAAAATTCCCCAAAATAAAATTATCTTGTAAGAAGGTCACTATTTTCCCAGTCACTTGCAACATAGTAGCAAAGTGTTGAGAAGAAGTCCATACAATAAAAAACTGCACCCCAACACCGGGGGCTACCTTTTGCCAACAATCAGCGTTCTAGCGCATTGCGAGTCGCAATCAAGCGACCTACTCCCGCGTGGATGAGAGAATCATCATCATCAATGACCGGCCAGCCAGGGTCACGGTGGACAACGGAACAGAAGTCTATCAACTTGGCACACATCTCATCACCTTCAACGAACGCATCGTGATAAATGACACCACCTTTATAAATCACGGCAAGGCCCAAATACGAGCTCCAGAGGTAGCTAGTTCCCCATCATTGAATATCAACGCCAACAGAGATATTCTAAATCTCCCCTATCTTCACCAGATGAGTGAACGTAACTTGGAGTTCATCAAAGAGTTTGGAAGAGAAATTGATACTAATCATTCACATCATTCACTTGTTGTGCATTGATTTGTACCGGCATCACTTGTCTACGGTTCATCGGAGCGCGGAGATCTGCGATGCAAATAAACGGGATATCTTGATATCGTAATCTTGAAGGGGGAGTAGTTAACACAAGCCAACGAACTAGAACAGTTGGCTCAGTGTATGAAACATAATCATTCACATAATATCAAAGTGCTGACTCAGCATTTGGCCGGAAAACCGTGTGCAGCCCGCAAACACAGCATATTTGCGTGGCCGCTGCGAGTCTTTGTTAGCTTTAAGAATCATTTTATGTTTCAGTTTGAATTTGCATTTACCAGAATAAAGAGCGGCAGCTCGTCAACTCCGACTAAACTTAGTAACACACATTTATATTACTTACTCTGCCAGACCACAAGGCTGGCAGTTGAGAGAGGAAAGTTCCTCTCAACGTAAATAATAATCTTCTCCTGCTCCCCGGACCACCCGGAGCAGCCAGCGATGGAAGCCCTTCATCCAAACCTGAAGGATGACAATATCGCAAGACGGTTCGATTAATCTTTAAATAATTTATATATTCTTCGTCAGGATCAATAGCCAAGTCGATCTAGCCAAGTCCGTTTGTTCGTCCGTCCCTCTATCCGTATGAACGTCGAGATCTCAGGAACTAAAAAAGCAAGAAGGTTGAGATGAGGTTCTAGAGACAAAGACGCAGCGCGTCACGATGGCACGCCCACTTTAACACCCACTACACGCAGAAAACTTTTTGCCACGCCCACCCTATCGCCCTTTAACAGCGCAAAACTGCCACGCCCACATTTTTACGACGACCATGCTATAAACGCTTGCAGTACAATGACCGTAGCTGCAGTGGTGGTAGCGAGCGGGGTTGGGAGGAGAAGCTTTATTTGCTTTCGGGTTTTTTGCGTTTATAGCATGGTCGTCGGATATATCAGAGTTCCATCTCACAGCAAGGGCTCTTTAGTAGAGACACGATTTCACGAGTTTGTGGATGTTTTAAGTACGCATTGTTTAAGTTTTGAACTTTAAACCATTAAATCAAAAGCCTGGAGATGTTTTCAAAAACAGTTCGTACTTCTAATGTTATTCGAGTGACTTGTTCAATGGTTCCATGTTATCTCGAAAATCAAACTGATACGCTGCCATACGTGTCCTAAGTAGGGGGTGAGATAAGGAAAATATTCTTATGAGTCGGTAGAATGCAGAAACTGAATAGTCATTTCTTGCCTTTCCCGCCATGTGCTTCTCCGTCTGGATGATTTGTTCCGAAGAACAAAAATCTGCTTATTTGGATGTGGCATTTATCAGTAAGACGTTTTCAAAAAAGGATGATGTCAATATGATTTTCGTGAATATATTTAGATTTCTCTAGTTTAAGCCGTGAAACGCCTTTGGGGATTCTAGATAATTCACCTGATAAATGCACACATTTATCCATCCCTCCGATTCATCTTCACCTGTCGATATCCGAAAGAGGGACTACATTTTTTTTATTCATCCAAGAACACCAACTAAATTTATTTAATGATCGAATTGATACCTGCTCTATTGAACAGCCGGGGACCTGCAAGTTAGTGGTGCTTAGCAGCCTCTCTCTTCGAATCTTTACACTAATGCCGTCAATGATTTTATACCCACGTTTCGTGTATCAGAAATTCCAACATTACGAGATCAGTTATTGATGACAAGGTATTTTACCCAAATTCGGGAAGTTTCAGCACTTGCCCTCATTTTTAAATAGTCTGTCTTCAAGAATCTTGAATCGCCGATATTGAAACTAAGTAGGAGGAACGTTTACCGCCGAATCTTTTGCCGATGGAACAGACCATTTCGAAATTCGTGGAACAGCACCTTTGTGACCTTTGTAAACTATTTTTTTTTTTTTTTTAAATTATTTTTCTTTAAATTACAATCTATTTTTTTTTTTTTAAATAATAATAAGTAATTTTTAATTAGATGTGAAGAATAAAAGAAGCGGCCCTTCCCAGTGCAAGGATACGCTTATAAATTAATAATTTAATAGTTTAATTCTGATGGAGTTCTGCGTTTTAATCTTCTTGGTTCCAACCCCGTCATCGGTATTTGTTTGAGTTTTGGTTTTGTGTATATTAAAACGACAACCCAAAAACTTCGCAATTAAAATCAATGACAATCAAATATTATTACACCCATATGCCAAGTACCTTGTACTAACTAAATATTATATATTACACAATAGTTTTTTTTTTATTATTATTTATTAAGTAAAGTATCCGTACATCATAATATTGTATCTTAACATCACAGGGTGGATAAATATTCTTAGGTATTACAAAACACTATATTAAAATAAGTGAAGTATATATAGATATTAAAATTGGTTGTAATATTTTTTATTTGAGTCCAATAAATGTCCCGTCAGTTGACTAAGGACAACGCCGAAAAGAATTTTTTAACGAAGGTTTTTGTTGAACTTCTTTATTCAGATATCAGCTTATGACTTAAAATCAAATGCAAATTGGATTGAGGAGAATCCTCAGTATTTAACAATATTTGTATTTCGGGAGAGCCTCGCTCTTGGGTTCTTAAGATGTGTGTTCAAAGAGAGCAGTCAAATCTGCTTAGGTCAGGCTTTAGGATGTTTACAAGAACGGCTGAGTGCCGCTGCCAAAAATTCTTTATTAGAAACGGATGCTGCGCAGCTGGGATACATTGTGGAAAATCACTAAAGTGCATTACTGTTTTCTTTGAAATAATTGAAGTGGCCGGTTTGGACCACCCAAATACGTCACTATATATATATATATATATGTCGGAGAAGGCGAGCGCGATTTTTCATTCACTTCACCGTACATATTGTGATTTGATCATCCTTACTTGGTTTCCACGAAACTCTACCAAAACAACAACAGGCGCCATTCTCATTTGATACACACACAAATGATGCTCACTCAATGACGGAACACTTACCGTGAATTTTAGTATTCGCTGCTCCTTCTTAACATAACGGATCAACCACATAATTTCGGTTACATTCAAATAATACGTTAGACCTACTCAATCTCCGACACGGCCTTCCTGACATGGACACGACCTCGTGTGTTGTATTGCATTACAAAGTTCTTTACATTTTACATATCACTTTCTTTCTTCATACATTTTCTTTTAATTTTTAACTCAACATAATATTACGTCAATATTGAATCAATTTTTATCAAGCAAAAAAAAAAAAAAAACAATAACAACATATCGGCACCCCTTACCTTGCTCAAGCATTTTTTCCCCAATTTACATTTTCTGACTTCATTTCTTTTGATCAAACAGTAATCGTTGTTCTTTTCACGCCTCTTTCTCTTTTTCATTCTTAAGTGTAAAATTCTCTCTCTTTTGTCTACATTATGTCACACTCTCAGGCTCTTGCTGCACTCCTTGCACTGATCTCACGCATCTTCATGCGTCACTGTCTCTCCGGACCCTCATTGCCCCCGCCACATGGTCACTGCGCTGATACCCATATGGTGTAGCTTTAGCCTTGTGAATAATTTAACCAGAGTCTACGGTCTACGAGTCAAAGTCTACGAGTGCCTCAGTCGGCGATCTCTCGCATTGGTCTCCGTCTACCTCAACAGGCATCGACCATAACTGTTTGTGGGCCTACTATACGTTCTCTTGCTTGTCAAAGATCTCAACACATATCGGTCGCCATCAAGCTTTTCCGTTATCACAAATGGACCCTTAAACTTTGGGTCTAGCTTTGTTTGATGCCGTTCTTCACTCTTGATCAAGACATGGTCGCCTACATTGAATTGAATTTCGAATATTTGTCTATCACTACATGGAACAGGATTTCTAGGGAAAAATTACAAATCTTTACGGTAGCTAGCATTTGCCTTGTGCATGTCACGGAGCCTATATATATAGGTGACTATACCACTAATATGCCATGAACTTATCTGCTAATTTTTCTTTCAATAAGGAACACTTAGCTCCGGAATCAAACAAAGTATGGAAAGTGCTCACCCATTTGGTACTAATTTCCTCTTGGATCGACAACGGCGCACACATTCACTCGTTTCTCAGCCTGGCTTGATGATGTTGTGCACCTTGTTGCAATATGCCCCAGCTCTCCACACTTGTAGCACTTTATGGTAGACATGTCCCTCTTTAGAGTAGAGTAGAGCCATTCTGGTTCGGCACTCTGCGAACTTATGGCCAGGTTCGTCACAATAGTGACACTTCATGCGCGATGATAATTTTTGCTTCTTATGTTTTGGAGTACTAGTACAATCTGGTGACTTTTGGTCATTGCGTTTACCAAAAGCAACTGCGTGCCTTTGCAGTTGTTTTTCCAATTCCCATTGTGTCTGGATATTGAATAATATACGCTGCAGTCGGTGGTCTATTTAAGCTGCATGTGCGATCACGAACGATACAGCAATTTCTTCATTGCTCATTTCTTTCCACTTCGAAAGCAATGCCGATACTTGCCTGCTGGCATATACAGAAAAACCATAATTATGCCATAATTATATCGACAGTTTTGCGCCATGCAGCTGCATCTGCACTTGCAGTGTCTGGGTTAATCTTTGGTACCGTCACTTTGCTGGGTTGCGTCTTAATTTTGGAAGTCTGCATAGATTTAATCAACTCCATGAAATTTTTACTTTGCGATTCAAATAATGCACGCCACTGATCACTTGAAATGTCTTGGGAGTAGGCCGATCCCACTTCTGATGTCGGAGAAGGCGAGCGCTATTTTTCATTCACTTCAGCGTCCATATTGTCCTGCACAGCAAGTCGCCTGCTAGACTAATTCACTCAAGCGTCGCCCACTCGATGCTTTTCTTATATTCATCAACTTCACTCAATTATTTCATCATCCTTACTTCGTTTCCACGAAACTCTACCAAATCAACAACAGGCGCCATTCTCATTTGATACACACACAAATGATGCTCACTCAATAACGAAACGCTTTCCGTGAATTTTATTATTCGCTGCTCCTTCTTAACATAACGGATCAACCACATAATTTCGGTTACATTAAAATAATTATTAAAATAATACGTTAGATCTACTCAATCTCCGACATAATATATATAGTGACATATCCATAAGTCCCTAAGACTTAAGCACATGCCTACACACTAATACACATACAACATGTACACCCTACACTACTCCGGATGTACCTAACAGATACCAGATATGAATAAGATTATCATATGATCCTCAAGACTGGGTTGAGTGGAAAAAATTACAAGTCCAAATAAGTCACCCACTGGTAGACTAAACATCCGTCCCCTAATTTAAACATTCCTTGCCTAGGCCCTCACGCCATCGTCATGTTCCCACGTTCAAAGCTCGGACTCGCAATCCCGAAAAAAAAAATATTAGATTTCAATAAACAAAACTATAAGAATCTAAGAGCACTGTATCCAAGAGCGAATGCACTTGAATCCAAGAGAAATCCAAAGAAAATTAAAGTCAGCAATTCCAAAGCTCTTTCTCTTCACTTGATCAGAGCCCTTAAGTCTAAAGTCCATATCAGAAAAGCTCGATACCCAGGCTTGAACGTCAATCAAATCAGAATAATTAGATGAGTTCAGTTAGAGACCTAATTGTAATCGGTTGGTGTTCTTCAACAAATAAAATATTGTAATCATTCAGTGAAATAAAATTATATTTTTTCACATATGAGTATTGCAAACATTTAATTATATACATATATATAGCCATATATATATGTAGCCATAGCCAATGGGGGACTTTTAAAATTTTAATAAAATAATTTAAAAATTTAGGATTAACCTTCATTTAGTGTTTTGTGTAAAGAGTTTCTTGACAGTGCCAAAGCTGTGTAAACTAGGATTTTGTTGTTTATTTTCTTGTATGTTTAATATTTTTGATTTGTTTTTTTTATTTATAAGTAAAATAAGTATTGTTTAATTATATTTCATAAACAATTTGCGTTTAATTAAGCAAAGAACCCTTTATCTTTACCTTTAAAGTCAAAAATTCAACTTTTTTCACAGTGTGTAAACAGTTTCTAGACATACTGTATATATCTTTACTCTTCGAGTAAAGGGTATAAAACTTTACAAGTAACAAGAGAACACAACTACATAAACACGCAAAAACACTATGAAATCTATATAACAAAAAAAACTCATAAATCTACCCCTGTTAATACAATACAGCATAGGAATGACTTGTATAGCCCTTTTGTGTAAGCTTTGTTCTCACACGCATAGTGGTAGCCGTCCAGACCTACAAGAACAAAGGCTCGATAGTCCCGCTTCATCACGGCGATATCTGGAGGATCAATCACGTCTTCAAGCTGGCTCACGTCGTGGACCTGGAATAAATAAGACAAGTGTAGGAAATCGGTCAAGAAGACAGAAGGTCTCAAAACCGTAACTAATGGTATTAAACCTCACTCGACCTGGCCTCGCAGAATAGCGACCAACAACTGAGGATGGACTCAAGATTTTTTGAAGCCACGCACGATTCAATTACGAGAATAAAAGAGGTTATCGTAAGAGTAAATGTTATCGATAGAGACGTCTACGCGGCGACTGGTATCCTAAGCAAGGCTAACATCTTTGCCAGCAAAGTCGCTGAAATCACAAGAGCTTGCGAGCTTGCTTAGACGGGAATCATAAAGTCTAAGAGATTGGACCTTGTGGAAGTCGAATAAATATTAGAAGAGGTTAATACGGTTGACGCCATCGAATTATTACGTCCCTCGTTCATGACGAATGGAACCTTACTCTTGTACATACTGTTGTTCCCCAAGGTAAAGAAGAAAGCGTAGCGCCTTATGAAGATGTATCAAACGATCCAGGAAGAGAAACAGGTAACGCTGCATCAGCGCAAGTTGGCGATAAGCCCCAGCGAGAACTACGATTGACGACAATTGACCCTCCGACCCACTAACTTCTATGATCGGACAACCTCCCTCGACGACTTCTTTTACTACTCGTCAACTTGACTCTATCTTTACGATCCCAATTTTCTGGTCTTCGTACGCCTTGCACTGGCTAGATTTTATTCGACGCTAGTCCCTCTTCTTCATTCGTTCTGGTGATGTTATTTCCTTAATATCGTTGTGTACTTGCGGGTATATAGTTATAGGTAAAAGGCTACAACAAATCGCCTTGAATCTATTAAATGATCCGTTTCGTATACAAACTTAGTCCAACGCTGAAATCAAAGTGTTTTCCAAATAAAAAAGACGATTTAAGTATGGAGACCGATTTTTGTTCTATATTGTCTAATGCTCAGCTTAAGATTTTAAATTAAATGCAAGTGAAATTGAGGAGAAGCCTCTGTACTTCAGAAATATGCTTGTGCATTTTGGGAAAGCATTGCTCTTGGATTCTTATGTTGAGGAGAATCCTCAGAGAGGGCAGGCAAAACTGCTTAGGTTAGGCTTTGGAATTTGGTTACATAAATGGCTAAGTGCCGTTGCCAAAAAATTCGTTTATCGTTGCCAAAGAATTTGTTTATCAAAACACATTCTGAGCAGATTGCATACGGTACGGGAACCAATTAAGTGCTTTATTGTTCATGGAATTAATTAAATTGGCCGGCTTGGGTGGCGCAAATACACCACTATGTAAATGACAAGGAAATTGATGTGGGTAATCTACTAGATACGCCCAGTGTTATCAATACAGAAGCGACCGCCTAGTGGATTGTGTGGTACCTTAGTAGGTTCAGATACCAAAAGGCAATAATACGGCCCACCTGCGTTACGCCGGATAGAAAAAGATACTCATCAATGATAAATACGAGGTTCTCGACGCTACGCATGACTCCCTGCGGAGGGTTGACGAAATGATGGCCAGGGTATACTCAATCGACGGCGACGTCCATGTGGCCACAATTTTACTTCAAAGGGCATTGATACTGCTGAAGCAAGTGGACGAAATCAGAAACGTGTCCTTTTGTCTGGTACATACTGGGCAACGAATCCTTTTATTCTACGAGTAACGGGAATATATATAAATTTTCTCACGAATAGCTGACACACCTCAAGCTATGCACTAATTGGTTTGGTCTAATTTAGTAACCGTAGATTTTATCTTCCCAAATGCCACGATACTAAAAAATTTTGTTTTGAAAATATCTTTCCTATTCGATAATTCTAATTGATAACTCTTTAACCAACAAAAAGCATTACTTTTTTCGCAGGAAATTAACTATGATTCACCAAGGGGAGGAGTTTCAGTAATAACTGAAAAAGGAGACATAACAACATCGTATCTGTTGATTCAACGAGCAAGCATTGCTGACTCAGGGCAATATTCTTGCTTACCGTCAAATGCAAACTCCAAGTCCGTAAATGTTCATATTTTAAAGGGTAAATACATTTAAATGACTTTTATATTTTTCATAATTTTCTTTTCAACATAACCAGGTGATCACCCAGCAGCAGTTCAAAAATCCCACTTACTGGTATCGGAACTTTTAAGTCTGTGTTTTCTTCAGATTTGTTTAAAATTATCAGCTCAATAAGTACTTCTTAATTGCGAATAAAACTATATTTCCAAATAAAAATTTCAAAATTCGAATTAAAAATTTATATTTTTTGAGAATATATTTGTGATATGTATATATGTAAATTTATTTTTTTTTTTGTTCGTGCCTTTTTAATTATATACCCAAACAAAAGAGAATTCTATAGTCGAGTTTCCCGTTACTCGGCTGGAAGTGTGAACAAGGAATTTCAATATTTTTTGGCATTTCGGTACAAGTGCGGCTTTGGGTCGTTAGAGTGGAAGCGGTATTCATTTCTATCAATTTGCCAAAAAACTTTTTTCCACGCCCACTCTAACGCCCTAAAATCGGCAAAAACTGCCACGCCCACACGTTCAATAATGTTTAGATGTTTGATCTAAACTGAAAACGCACTATTGAACAATTCTAAATTTTTGACTTATTCTATTCCACAATATCTATTGATATTCCAGAATTATAAAATTTTCGGGTTCGCATTCACACTAGCTGAGTAACGGCTATTTGATAGTCGGGGAACTCGTTTATAGCATTCTCTGTTGTTTTAAAGTGCATACTAGTTAACACAGCTGATAACACAAAACAACATTTAACAATAAATGCCTAAAATAATAAATAACAAAATATTGCAACATTGCTCAGTTCAATAAACTAAACATCCGCCGACCCAACTGAAGAACTGCATCATTGTAATACACTGTTCAGTTCAATAAACTAATCATCCGTTCAAAACGTCGCAAATGTCATTAACAGCGTCCGCAGTTTGTCTTGCGTGCGCATTTTCGGCCCTTGACGAAAAATTGCTGACATTGCAGATCATGGTTAGTTCAAACCAGATGTGCAGAGCTCTGCCGCGTCGCTTCCTAACACCCACAGCTAGCTTAGGGTACCATAAGATCTTTTCTGTTCAGTCACAATTTAGAGTTGAATAACACCACAACGACCTAAAGTTTCTAAGCTTTTAATTAAACGGAAATTAATTTACATAATCACTTTGCCTATATCGGACCTTGCTACGTTTCACTGTGATCCGCTAGTGCCCAAGCATTTATATATATATTTATATATATTACCCCCACAACTCCGCAATTCATTTATATCGTCCGTCCCTAAATTGCTGTTAAAAATGTCCTCAAAAATATATACCACAATAGAATACACATTTATATTATACAACTAATACAAATAAAGATATAAAAATATAACCTAAACATCCAAATTGAGAAAAGAAAAACCCTTCGTTCCAAACATAAATAAAAAATTGTACGACTTTCTTATGTATATCTTATATATCTAGGCTTATCGAGAGAGCGAGCTATGTACTTATGTATTATGCATTTGGTCGGCGTGGGAATGCTGACCATGCACTTATACTTTGTAGCCTTCAAGTGTACGATCATGTTACATCCGCCTTGGGCCTTATTGGTTGCATAAACATAAACATAAGCATAGCAACAAAGTGCTGCTATATTGTAGTATGCTATTATACTTAAATGTTATTAATATTACATAGGCACCAGCTACCAGCTATTTATATTTATGTATTTTTAAAGTGATTTGCTTCAAATTGTCCAATTACAATATTTATTCGAATTCCGCCGGGACTTTGTCCATTCAGATCCGTTCTTTTTCTCTTCCACTTTTTCTCGGCGTGCCTCCTTGCCTTCTTCTTTTCTCCGCTCATAACTGAGTATGCCTATAGAGGGAGACAAATGCACCCCAAACTAAACACACACTCTCCGCTACCCGCTCGCCATATTCCAGCACCGAAGTCCGCTAGTCAAAAAGGCAGAACCGCGATTTCCACTCCCAATGGGAAAGGAAGGGCAACTCCAAGAATTGTCATTTCCCCATTGCCCTTGAACATTGACGACAGCGTATATCGAGGGTTTACTAGCGGAAACCCCGGAAAATCCCTCTGCAGTTAGTCGATCTAGTGAAAAAAAGCAATCCTCAGTACAGCCATCGGGCGCAACCGCAGCCTTGCAAAAATTCATTGCTGTCAGCGAAAGAGAGTACTAAACATGCTCGGATATCGTTCCCCAGGAGGATCCAGGCCAAATATCACTACTGCTACTCAGTATATTTCCTGGACCTATTCACGACAGTTTATATTAATAACCCGAGGCTGACACTGGTCGAGAAGATGTTTCATATCCTCACCAAAACAACCGGCGAGGCAAAAGGCATCGTATCCAAATACCTTACGAATGTGGGGTTCGCTTCGGCGTGTGAAGCGCTTCAAGATCGGTTCCAAAACAAACGACTTTTAGTCAAAAGCCACCTCAAGCTCCTTTTGAATTTGAATTCGATATCCCAAGAATCTGGTCATGATCTTAAGGAACTGCAGTCCACGATTCAGCGCGAGTGCATTCTCACATATCCACTGACAACTGGGATTGGCTGCTGGTTTTCCTGTGCGCGAGCAAATTGCCAAAGCTGACCCTCTCCTTTTGGGAATAGCCTCTTTTTTAACGTAAAAATCCGAAATCCAAGCTTGGGAAGAAATAAATTCTTTAGTGAGCCAAAGGTTGTAACGAACTGTGTATGGGGCAGGGTGTAACAACCACGGGTTGAGGCAACGCTCGGCCTGAGACCACCTTTGCCGACCACTGAGTCCAGTGTCCCTTTTCAATACGCGAAGTCCTTGTCGTCTCCTCCGAAGGACCACCTCCCGGCTGGAACGGGTTTAGGATGTTATGGGGCAAGGTGTATCCTACACGGGTTGAGGAAACGCTCGGCCTGGGACCACCTTTGCCGACCACTGACTCCACTGACCCTCCACTCCAAGGATCACTCTCCACGTGCACTGCTCGTCCTTCCGTGTTAGGTTAACTTAAATGGCTATTTCCATTCTAAATATATTTAAGTTTGTTCCTACTTTGTTGTGCCGTACTTCAGTATTTACTTAACAAAATTAATAGTTCGGATATTTAGATCAATAAACTCTAATCTGGATAACCGTCTCATTGTTACTTATGAGGTTCAAATTTAAGAGATTCATGGTCTTGCACTTATGGGGAACCAAAATCAGACTAACATATTATGCAATCCCCCAGTCGTTGTAACTGTGATGAATGCCTTACTTACCTACTGTAGGAGATTATGTAAAGCATGAATGTATCACAATCAAGTTTCACCACGCAGTTTAACTCCCGTATGAGCCGTTTACAAAATTTAGATTTTTGCAGTTTGGGTTGTTGGTTATCGATCTTTCATCTATCCTTGCTAAGATAAGATTGTGGCCTAATATTGCAGTTAGGCCTTCTCACACTCCTAACTCCTGCTGCTGAAATGATATAAGCCCCCCACCCCACCACGGAAAGGAACGCTGAAAACGGGTACAACTGAGGTTAGTTTTCGTTATGGAGTCTGCGTGTTCCTGATCCTGCTCGAATTCCGACTTCTGGTTAACGTTATTAAATGACCCTTTCGGGCAGCTGCCACGCTCCTACGTGGATGTTGTTCGTTGAAATCGCGTCTTGACCCAGCCTACCTATGAGCCCTTCGGTGCGACTGTATATATATTAGAGATCCCAAACATGATTAGATTACCCTTTTGTATTGTGAAGGAGATTGTTATCCGTTACTGCTCCATAATTTCAAGGACATTAGGCTAATGTTCAAAACGTTATAAATTTATGTTTACTTAAACCTACACCTTCAGCAACACCTACTCCATGTGCATACGCTCAGAACGGGTACAAGTAAGGTTGGGTCTCGTTATGGAGTCTGCGTGTTCTTGATCCTGGTCGAATTCCGACTTCTGGTTAACGTTATTAAATGACCCTTTCGGGCAGCTGCCAAAATTACAGATATATCCACTACCTAGCAACGCGGTTAAGATTATTATAGCTCGAGCTTTGCTGTCATACGATTGCCAGTTGGGCGCAAGCCAGTTTTCTAGTTTACAATAATAACATAACAATCACATATAACAAATAGAAATTACGATAAGCGTCAGCTTCTGCTGACCCTTGTTAAAGGAGATCGGGAAATGAGATCCCTCGGTTGCCTTCTATTGAGCCTCCTTGGTGGGCGAGATCTGTTTACCACTCGCAGCCGGTTATGAGTCTTGCGACCTTATTTTGGATAGATTCTTTTGATTTGGCTTTCGCATGCCAAGCCCCAGATTTGGCACCCATACTTCCAGTTTGGTGCTAAGATCTGTTTGTAAATTGTCAGCTTCTTGGATAGCGACAATTTACTGCGCGAACAAAGTAGCCAGTAGTGCTTCGCCACCTTAGCACGTAGGCGCGTTCTGATGTCGGTCACATGCTTGGCAAATGTGAGTCTGCGATCCAGAAGCACTCCAAGGTACTTTGCTGCGTTCGGCTGTGGTACGGGGGCTTCCTCAATGTAGACGGGCGGTGGCGTTCTCCGCTTTAAAGTATAGCAGACGTTGTTGAATTTACAGCTATTGATGCCAATGTTCCAACGTCCCATTCCGAGAACCGGTATGCAAAGTCCTGGATACCATCGGCTGCGTCGTGATCGCATCGGGACCTGTAGGTGACGCACACGTCATCGGCAAATGTGGCCAACATTGATTTCCTGTAAAGGGAAAGGGAATTACATCCGGCTGCGGCATGTCGTGGCTATACAGGCAGTAGAGCAGGGGGCCGAGGACACTACCTTGTGGAACACCAGCTGCCACGTTGTGCTCGGTGGATATTGCTGAATGAAAGCGCACAGCGAACCTCCTTCCTTCCAAGTACGATTTTAGCAACCCAAAATATGGGGCAGGCGTCTGCTTGATTTTTAGTTGAAGACCAATGTGCCACACTCGATCAAACGCTTCTCGAATGTCCAAGAAGAGGCTGTTACAATATTCCTTACTGTCGTAGGCAGTCAGAATTTGCTCGACGACAGGATGGAGCTGCTCGACAGTACAGTGGCCAGCACGAAAACCGAACTGGTGCTCAGGGGTAATCCCCTGTAATCCCCTGGGCTTCCATTATCCTTACAATCCAGACAGCAATCAAACTTTCAAACAATTTCGAAATTGAAGGGAGGAGACTGATCGGCCGGTAGGGGGCGGGCTCCCTTTCCTGCTTGCCAGGTTTGTGGATCATGGAGATTATCCCGAGCTTCCACTGATAAGGGAAGTATTGCATTCTCACAATAGCTTTGAAATCCAACGTTATGTAGATGATCGCTTGCCTGGGCAGGACCTTCAATGTGTCGTTGCAGATGACGTCATGTCCTGGTGCTTTGTTGCTACTCTAGCGCACAATGACTTCGGCTACCTCGCAGGTTTCAAACGGCGTGATTGGCAGATCCATTTGAAGCGCTTGGTTCAACTGGTCCTGAGTTTCTTCAACCTGTTGCAGGCTGGCAAGCTTGAACGGTTGAAATCGCTCGGCGAGGTGCGCAGCGAATACCTCCGCTTGTCCCAAGTCGGTCCGACACCATGTCCCGTTGCTATCGACTAAAGGCGCCTTCCTCGTGCAACGCCTTTAGATTGCGCGCGTGGCCTTCCACGGAGAATGCGTCGCTTCGCTTTCGACTCCAGTATTGGCAAGCCTTTCGTCGAACCATGCGGATTAGTGCAGCACCAACGCGCATCGTAGCCTACTCAGCGCTCGATTCCATTCCGTCTTGTACAACGGCTGACGAGACCTCATCCACCTAGTACGTAAGCGCTTCTTCTCAGCTATAAACAGCAGGATCTCCCTGGTTATTGGGATTCGATCTGCCGCGGGCTGCCGAGATGCCAATCTAGCTGCTTACTTGATATTGTTGGTGAGCAGTTCAATAGGGGCAGTGTGGACTCCAGTTGCGATTGGAATACCTCCAGGTTAGTACGCCTAAGTACGATAAGTATGGTTAGTACGATAAGCCGCTCCATTTAGGGTAGCATATTGCCCCCGCATCCAGCGTAATTACCAGAGTCAGGTGGTCGGAGCTAAGCTCAACAACCGCACTTATGTTAGCGTGGATGCCCAGCACAGTGCAAAATCAATGTACCCTGGTGAGCCTCTACTGCCGTACGGGTATCTTGTTGGTCCTCCTGTTGCTAGCGAGTCCACCTCCGAATTTAGGACGAGATTCGCTAATGCAATGCCTCTTTGGTTGCTCCTTCCCGCACCCCAGAGCCAGTGGGACGCGTTCCAATCGACTGAAACAATGAACTTCGTCTGGAACTCTTCCAAAATGTCCTTAAACTCGTCCGTAGTCCATGCAAATCTCGGTGGGCAGTAGACCGCTCCAAAGCTTATAGGACCAAGTGCCGTTTCAATAACCGCCGGCGCAAGTTGCACCTTGGCAGTGGCTATTGGTGTTAGCGGAAAGTGGGCAAGGCTAGATCTGATCAAGATAGCTGCCCCGCCTTTGGCGTTGACAGCACTCGGATCATTGGCAGTGTAAGCTACAAAGCCCAATAGCCTAGGTGTCTCTGTCCCCGTGCAGTGTGTCTCGCTGAGCAGTAACACATCGATTTCGTGACGTCGCACAAAGCACTCCACTTCCACACTAGGATGCGCAGCGGCATCATTATGGGTCTTGATGCGCATGGAGGGCAGTGAGCAGATTAAGAATCTGCCCCTGCTGTTGTGTCTGTTGTTGCTGCTGCTTTAGCATCATCATCATGAGCTCCATCTGCTTTTCTTGGAGCGCCCGAAGGGAGTTAATGCTATCACTCAGTGACTTTAGGATGCATAGGAAGCGTCGACAATCGTAGACAATAGACCAGCATGCTTGCATTACATCCTAAGCTTTCACAAAGAATCGCACTCTTTTCGTACCTAATTCTTGCTGATCGTGATTTCGCTACGTTTTGTCGCAAATAAAAATAGGTCGCGTCCCGCGTGTTTCGCATTTTTATACCCGGGAAACAGCTTCAAGAAGAGGATTGCCATTCACCTGCAAAATGCCATTCTCTTTCCCGTTTTACGAATACTGGTTTTAGGACAGAGCCGGATTCGCCTACCGTCTGTTAACAAAATACTAAAATTTTAGCCAAGCCATTTTACTTTCATTTTTTTTTTTCATTACCATTTTACTTAGTTTGATTCCCACGGTCTCCTACAACCACTGTCTAATTAGTAGTTCTTAACGTCGCGAATTAGACATAAAATAATTTGACGAATATCTTTCGTATGATACGTTCCAACTTGTTATCCTAGCATAACAGGAATCCTCCAACATATAACAGGAATTTCTCAACCTTTTTCGCACTCTAGACTTAAGAAAGGGGGGACAAAATTTCGCATTTATATTTTTCAGAAATTTACTTTGCGCTAAATTCCGGCGAAAAACATCCTGGTTAACTTTTATACTCAACGGGTCTAGACTGATCGTTCTGATCGTCAACTCTTTATTTATTACTTCTCAGTTTATCCCGAAATACCGCTAACTGGTCCGATTTATTAAAATTCCATGCACGTTCTTTAAGTACTGATACATTTTTTAACGACCGAAACTGCGATCCGTGAACAACCATATTAAATCCGAACAGAGCACGGGGAACATTGCAAGAATTAATTTACTGAGTTTTAAAACGAGCAGCTTATTGAATGTATGTGGTGATCCCATTCGGTGTGTACTGTTTTCAAGTACGCTCGAATAGCTACTATAATTGACCTATTAACGCGATCTGCCACATTGGATTGCGGCGAATAAATGGACGAATTCATATGCCATACCACATATGAAGTCAAAAAAGCGTGAAGCTCTGAACTTGTGAGCTATTATCGCCATGATTCGGGAACTCCAAACATAAAGAATATTTCATTCTGCAAAAATGCAACACTTTTGAAGTAAACTTTATCAAAGGGCACAATCAATGATATATTTGAGAAAAGATCTACCACTATAAATAATCCAACATGTCCTTGCTTAGTCCAGGCAAAAGGCCCTAATATGTCAACGTACATCCGCTAGAAAGGACGCTTCGATTCCGCTGCCTGACCCATCGTTTTACAGATCTCACATCTACTAATATATTCGCGCACTTGGCGAACCATTCCGAGCCAATAAAAATGTCTGCGTATAAGATCCAGTGTTTTCGCAATAACTACATGCACTGATACAACTACATTATTCGGTCAGAGTTCTTGGAACCCATAGCTTCCACGATTTCACGTTCAGAACTTTTCTCGTCCGAATATATACAAACTTTCTTGGTTTTCTGTAATTTTTTATTCAGATCTGCATATTCCTTTTCCTGAAAACATTCTAAGGATTCTAAGTCAATATCCGGTCCATATGATTCAATCACCGCGATTTCTTTACAATAGATACGCGATAACGCGTCTGGCACCACATGGTCCTTACCCTTCCGATGACGAAATGTAAACGTATATCCCTGTAATTGCATAGCCCACCTAGCTAACCATCCTTTAAGATTACTCAATTTCATGAGCCAAGCTAAACTTGCATGAGCGGTTACAACTTAGAATTCCTGGAATTCCAGATAACATGAATCTGTCAATACCTAAAATCACTACCAAGCACTCTCTTTCTCTAACACTATAGTTACGCTGCGCTGAATTAAGTTTTTTCGACATATAAGCCACGGGTCTCTCTTCCCCCTGCTGATTTAGTTGAACCAAAACCGCATTAAGCTCCTCAAACGCTTTCTCGGCTTCCGTCCACATAAATTTGGTCTTCAATCTTAGTAAGTCCGTTATAGGTGACGCAAAAACAGAAAAATTTGCGATAAACCTCCTGTACCACCCTGCGAGTCCCAAAAATCCCATAGTCTTATTCAAAGATCTCGGAGCTGGCCAATTTACAATCGATCAGATTTTGTTTGGATTCGTGGATATTTCCTTAAGCCTATTACAAAACCTAAGTATTTGACCGCGGTCACTGTAAACTGACTTTTCTTTATATTCAATGTTAAATCCGCCTCTTGCAATCGGATAGCCAATTTCCTAAGAACTTTGATGTGCGACACAAAGTGTTCAGAAACACAAGTCATCCAGATACCCCAACCATATTCTTGCTTCAATTCTGGAGGAAAAACTCCGTCCATGAGCCGACACATAGTCCGAACGACATAACTTTGAACTGATATAATGGACGTCCCGGAACTGTAAACGCTGTAACTGCCCGAGTTACCGAATCGACCATACACCATACTATACACCTTGAAGCAGTTCATCGCCCAGTGATCTCAAGTGATCACTACACTTTGTTGCAATGCCGACTCAGCATTGCGACAGTTCGAATGAACAACTGGAACTGCAGTAACAGCATTTTCGCGGACACAATTTAGACAACATAAGCATTCTTGTAAACACTTGTAGCTTAAGCTTTTATTCGAGAAATAAAGTAAGTTCAGTTTAGTTTGGAACACAAAAGAGAAAAGGCCGAATGTCTTAAATCAAAATACTATACGGAAGTACATCACTCCCAGGAGACTGGTACCTGGCGCAGTCGATTAACGGACAGCACACAACCTAAAGGGACAACGCAACCAGGATGAAAAGTATAATAAGTCTTGTATTGTGAGTAGCTGTGTAGTAATGTGAAAGATGGTGTAAAAAAATGGAGAAAAACAAACAACAACGTATAAATAAGTAAATAATAAACTCAATAAATTAAATGAATTAAAAAAAGAATAAATAAAATAAAATAAAATAAAATATTAATAATCATAATTATTTAAACTAAACCTTAGAAAATGCGGTTCTTCTCGGCCTTTACAACGTGTTCGGTGTGACGTGCAAACAGTGTCGGGGCAAACGGCTGATACATAACCAACAACATGGCTTTGTGGCAGCCGCGGGTCACTGAGGCGTATGATACAACGGCGGATCTTCGCAGAAATTATGAGACTAACAATAAGTTTACAAATCTATATTATGTACTGTTTTGAACAATCTTTTGAACTGTATTCTTGAAGAACGGACCTAATAATCAGCGATGAGTCGGAAGGTCGTTGCGGCGAAGACGGGATTGGGCACAAGCCCGCGAGAAACTTCTCGCAAGATGGTTAGGATGTGAAGTTAATTTGCTCATGTAATTCTGTTATTATTGAGTAATTTCCTCTCTGACAGATATGATGTTAAGGTCTCTTTGGATATTTTCGTTTCCGATATACCATGGTGCCCCAGTGATTGTTCTCAGTATCTTGGACTGAGCCCTTTGCATGATATCTATGTTGCTACTGCTGGCACTTCACCATAGTTGGGAGCCGTATGTCCAAATTGGTTTTAATACGGAATTGTAGAGTAAGACCCTGTGGTCAAGACAGAGGAATGACCGTGAGTTGATAAGCCAATGGACACTACTAGCCTTAAGCTTCAGATGTGTTCTTTTGGCTTCAATATCGGCATCAGAGTTAAGCTTTGGATTTAGCGCGCTATGTGAGCTTATATATTTTCTGTACTTGATCCAGGTTGTTCTTTTTGATGTTAACCTGCTAGTCTGTTTTCTAGTCTCAAGGCATTTGAGGGCGTTCAGTATTAAGAGGACTGGCGAGTGGTCAGATGACGGATCCGGTAGGGATTCGGCACTAATGAGGTTTCGTTTGATGTTTTAGTCATTGCAAAATCGATAAAATCAGGAATTTCGTTCGGGTCGGTCGGCCAGTATGATGGTCTGCCTGAAGAGACGTAGTCAAGTTCTATTTACATTTATGATGGCGTTATACAACTGTTTTCGTTTAGGGGTGACGAGGCGTGATCCCCAGTGGGTGTGTTTGGCGTTGTAGTCACCTGCAGCAATGAAATGGTCCCATAGAGTGTTGAAGAAGTCTAGAATTTGTTGTTACAATACACTATAACGTGGGGAACAGTATACCGCTGCGAGGCTGAGATTGCCGCTTCCTTGTTGTACGTTTATACATGTGCCCTGCATGTAATTAGTTGCAAACTCGCTATAATGGTGGTGTTTGATGCGATTTCTAATCAGGATACCGGTTCCGCCATGTGCCTTTCCGTCTGAATGATTTGTTCCGTAAAACAAAAAGCCGCTTATTTGGAAGATATATTTAGCAGTGAGATGTTGTTCCGACAGTAGCATGACGTCAATTTGATTGTCATGAAGAAATTGAGCTATTTCAAGTTTATGCCGTGAAACGCCGTTGGCGTTCCACAATGATATTCGTAGGGCAACCATTGATTATGTGGAACGTTGTGATATTAGCATCTCCATGAGGTGATTTTGGTTGCGCATGAGGTATTGCATGGTAGTCCGCATGAAGGACATGAATTCAATCATATTCTGCTGCAAAGTATGGTTTCATGGTTTCAATATTGCTTTGTTGTTGCGTCAGCAATTCGGATTTGGTGTCGGATCAATTTGGGCAGTATGTAGAGTTGTTGTCGTAGTGCTAGGTTTAGTAAGTCCCGATTTCAGTACGTTTGCGAAAGTCACATTTTGTGAAGAGATCCCCGGGCCAAATGAGGATCACTTTGCGGTTGAGGCGTTATGGAGGCGTACAGGCGTTACTCGGGGCTGAAGCCGGCTTTTGAGGTCTTTGTATATTGGACAGCCTCTATAGTTTGCTGTGTGGTTACCGCCACAGTTTCCGCACTTTTTAGTATTGGGATAACTTTTATTTGTCTTGCAATGAGCAGAGTCTTGAAGCTCTCCACAGATAACACAAACAGTGC
This sequence comes from Drosophila simulans, assembly GCF_016746395.2. Lineage (NCBI taxonomy): Eukaryota > Metazoa > Arthropoda > Insecta > Diptera > Drosophilidae > Drosophila > Drosophila simulans. The sequence continues at coordinate 685,553 of NC_052521.2, forward strand.
AGTATGCTCTTGTCGCATTACGAATGTATTTGACCACTGTACGTGTCTGTCACATTATTAACATGGTTTGATCACTGTGCTTGCAAGACGCAGCTGCGCAATGAGTTTGGTATATTGTGAGGTCATTCCTAGAATTTGACTACAACGTAGAATATGACTGGCGCCAAAGTACCGTTACGAGTGAGTCGACGGCGTTGTCGCGCTGTCGCCTAGTGTAGTCCAGCTAGCGTGTGTAAAGGATAGATCGATGCGTAGAAAATACGATCAGTTGCATACAGACGATCGCGCACGCCGGTTGGAATTCGCTTCACTCGAAAAGTTTATTTGCCAATATGGAAGATCAGGCGCAAGAAAATGCCAACGCTGCGATATACACATAATATTATGCACAAAATATTATACACAAGGACGAAACGTACAAAGTACCAATAAAGATAATGGTTCACTATCAAATATTAAACTAGTGACAAGCCTTAACCTATCTAACGCTGGACGCGAATCGGTTCATTGTTGAACAGGTCACTGAAAAAAGTCAAGCAAACGCTTCAACATACTAGACGCCACACGAACCGATTCGAACGGGTCACTGAAGCTTTAAACAAAATAAGAAAAATAAACAAATAATAATAATAATAATAATAATAATAATAATAATAAAAAGAAAAATGTATTTATAAAAACAAACAACTCTATACCCATTTGTACTACCGCTGAAACAAAACTATTTATATTGCACAAAAATATTAGAAACCAAAACATACCGCTACATTACAGATATTAAACATTCTAGCAACAAGGAAAGAAGTTTACCACTACACAACACGAATAACATAAGCAACGTAGAAGAAATTCTCTTGTTAATCAGAGGAACCGATAAGACACCCTACGGTCAAATGCTTCTAAGGGCAATTAGGCAGAAAATCGAAGGTAAGGCCGACGATGCTCTTCACTCATCCGGAGCCAGCCTTAACTGGGATGAAATCAAAGACGCATTAATTTTGCATTATTCCGACAAGCGAGACGAACAAACTCTCTTATCCGAACTACATAACCTAGCTGATTCTAAACGTCCAATTCCAACTTTATTCGAAAAATGTATTATTAAAATTTTCTACCAAGTGCCTCGAAAAACAAACAGGGTACTTAATTAAACGAGAGACCGGGTCCCCCTTGCCATACATTATAATCCACTCAAAATCCGAATACCCTCTAAAATTCCTAATAGACACAGGGGCGACTATGTCAATCATTAACCCTGAATTAATCCTAAACCCGGGCCGAATTACTCTAACAAACCCAATTTCAATTAAAACCTCACTTAACGTGCACGAAGTCTACTAAGAAACCAGAGTACCGTTATTAAAAGAATTCTCAGATACTAAATCTTACAAACTAATTCTGTTCAGATTCCACCAATTATTCAATGGATTAATCGGTATGGACATCTTACAAAGAGTGAAGGCAATAGTCAATATTAAAACATCTGTACTAGAAACTGAACACTTCAAAATCGTAATACAGCCTCAGAACTCCAAGTTCTAGAGGAAACTTCCAAGAACCCGATAGCCTTTTCGTGTAAAACAACACAAATTTCCGAAGACATCCTCATATCAGGAGGATTGTACCAGGCTAGCCACAACCTTAGTTTCATGGAAGTGGTCAATAAATCACAAACAGACAAACATAAACTTTATCTGGACTCAGCATTAAAAGTTGAGAAGTACGCCGAGAACGATTTTATCGAAATAAATGCAATTTTTGAGGTCAGTGACAACATACCCTAAGACAAGACCGACCTTCTTACCCAACTGAGGAATGAACACTTAAACGTCGAGGAATTTACAGCATTAAAAAACCTTTGCAAGAAATTTCCAAAACTTTTTCACCATGAGGGAGATAACCTTCACGAACCTGGTTAAACATAGAATACAGACTACAGACGAAGCAAGCACTATTTGACTTCTAAATCACCCCTAGTTCTAACATTCTATCGATTTCTCCATAAATAAATTTTTCTACGGCCGGTGAAACTGGATAAAATCGCTGTTTGATCGGTGTAGATGTTCCCATGTTCCCGCGATAGATATTATTACAAAAAATTAGATAAAATTTAAAAATTGTTCAAAAGGATGGGAGTGATCGGTTCGGCGGCTTTAGAGCGGTAGAGTGGGAGTGGCAAAAAGATTTTTGCAAATCGATAGAAATTTAAGCGACTAATAAAATTCTAAGAAATGTCCAACAATATTTTAATAATGTGGGCGTGGCAGTTTTAGGGCTTTACAGTGGGCGTGGCAAACTTGTTGTTCTTGCAAATCGATAGAAATTTACAAGACTTATAATTGCAGAAATACATCCTAAGACAACAAAATTGAAGAAGTAATTAAATGAAGAGGGTATAAAAGATAAGAAGAAGACGAATTACAAATAGGTCGCAGTATGTTAAATCGTTTGTCATCATGCTTTTGTCCAGTTTGCATGATTCTTGAGAAAATTTTGAAGTCGCAGAAGAAACACAAGACGAGTATAAAATAGAAAACAATTTGACGATTTTTTGAAAAAGTTCGAAATTAAAAGGCAATTGACGGCTACTCACACGCCGCAGAAAAATTGTATTGCTGAGCGAGCAAATCGCACATTAATAGAAATGGCAAAAAGTCTCCTAATTCACGCAAATTTACTGGAATTTCTGTGTGCTGAAGCTGCGCAAACCGCTTATTTGCGTAATAGATTTTCAACTAAAGATCTCAATGGAGGGACTCCCTTTGAGTTATGGAATGGGCAAAGGCCATCTGTAAAGCATCTTTGCACCTTTGGATCACGTGTTTTTGCACTGTATAAACCAAAGAAGAGGCAGTTTCAGGCAAAAGGAATCGAGTATGTGTTTGATGGATATTCACACGAGAAAAAAACGTATCGTCTCTACGATCCCGAAAAACGGTTGTTTGGGAACGAGCCACCCTGTATACGCGAACAAGTCACCCTTTATCTTTGTTTACATTATCATTTGTCTGCAGCTTCAGCGGAGCTTATCAGCGGAATCAATGTAAGCATCGCACCGCTGTAATTGTCCGCGAGCTTGCCCAGTACTTTTCCAAACTTCTAACTCCCTTCTAACTGTAACTTGTTTACGTCTTATGCTAGTTCAATCGTATGGCGTGAGTACAGCCAAAGCTTAAGTTAGTCACATTTTTGATCTGCGAGAAAACGTACGCATCGGTGTCGAACTAATTAATATTAAGTGTCTGAAATTAACCAATAAATCAAACTAAACAGTAAAAAAAAAAAAAAAAAAATTGGTCCTTCGAGCCGGATAACCGGAACTGCGTTTCTTTCGGGCATTTGATTTTGATTATTGGCCTTTTGGCAAACGATGATCTATAGATTCCTACATCGTATAGAATCGTTCCCTTCTTTCGACCTTCCTTTGGGAGACCCAACGTTCTGCACACCTGCAGCAAACCTGCAGCAAAATTGTTGGATCGTATCAACTTTGGTCTCTATACACAGGAGATCGGAAACACTTTGGTAACGACTTTCCTATCGCTCTCAATACTGTATTTGGTTGGATTCTTGCAGGCTCTTACTCTGCATTCGATGATCACCCTACTTCTGCGGTTACTCATCAGGCGGACCTAGACACGATGGTTTGTTCATTCATGGAGATGGACAGCATTCAGCCTAACCAGGCTCTCCTCGACGCCAGCGATCCCACAGAGCGTCATTTTGCTGCCACACACAAGCGCTCGACGGACGGGGTGTACGTCGTCGAGTATCACTTCAAGGAGAAGGCAACGCCTATTGATTCGACCTTGCCACAGGCCATCAATCGCTTCTTCTCGCTGGAACGCAAATTTCGTCGGTATCCAGAATTGAAGCAGCAGTACGAAGCTTTCCTGGACGACTACTTGCAACGTGGACATATGGAACAACTGACCTCGGCTCAGGTTGAGGAGTCCCCAGACACCTGCATCTATTTGCCGCACCACGCTGTCATCAAACTGGACAGTCTGACTAACAAATGTCGTGTAGTTTTTGATGGATCAGGAAAGGACAGCTCTGGAGTATCGCTCAATGACAGACTACATATTGGTCCACCGATTCAACGCGATCTTCTTGGCGTTTGTCTACGCTTCCGGCAGCACCAATATGTTTTATGCGCAGATGTCGAAAAAATGTTTCGAGGCATTAAAATCTTTAAGCCACACACCAATTTTTAGCGCATTGTTTGGCGCACGACTGAGAATGAACCTCTGCTTCATTTTCGCCTGCTGCCGGTTACCTACGGATTGGCACCGTCACCATTTCTGGCTGTTCGAGTTCTAAAGCAACTTGATGACGATCATGGCCATGAATACCCTGCAGCAGCTCACGCTCTTCTGCACGATGCCTATGTGGACGATATCCCTACAGGCGCCAACACATTTGAGGAGCTTATGATTCTCGAGGACGAGCTTATAGCCCTCTTGGATAAGGGAAAATTCAAGCTACGCAAATGGAGTTCTAATAGTTGGCGTCTTCTAAAATCATAACCAGATAAAGATAGATGTTTTGAACCTATCCAGCTCCTCAACAAATCAGCTGCGGATTCACCTGTCAAAGTTCTTGGTATCCAATGGAACCCTGGGAAGGACGTTCTGTATCTCAAACTAAAGGGATGCGATGCGAGCATTTCTCCGACGAAAAGAGAACTCTTGTCTCAGCTATCAAGAATTTATGATCCGTTTGGACTGGTAGCGCCGGTCACAGTTCTACTCAAGCTAATCTTCAAAAAAAGCTGGACAAGTGTCCTGCAGTGGGACGACCCCATTCCTGAAAGTCTACGTACGCGCTGGAGAGCCTTAGTAGAGGATTTGCCAGCACTTACGCAATTTTATTTTATTTTTGTTTTTTATTTACGCACGGGTCCCACGGCCACACCTCCCGCCCAACCGACCGAGGGGCGCTGCCGTGTATCGTACGGCTCGATTCGCGAGAAGATATAGACGCGATATAAAAAATAGAATAGGAACGAGGAAATTAATATAATGCGGAAAAACTATGTTAAATATTAGTGTTAGTAGGATCTAATTATTTAATAGAAAAGATAATATCGATTGCTTTAATAGCGGCAGAGAGTCAAGATTACAGATAATAGGATAAAGTCTATTATAGTCAGAACATAAAACTCTGAAAGGGTCATGCAACTCTTAATTAGATCTACAATGATTTAAGATAAGGGGTATATAGTTTCTAGTGAATCTACTTGGAACCGAGAAGTTAAGCCGACTAATCAAGTCGGGACTCTCAACATCCCCACGAATAAGCTTACAAATAAAAACTGTTCCAAGCATAGTTCTACGGTTATACAATGCCAAGTACCACGGTATATTGCGTCGCCATTTCGAGATGTTCAACTACACGGATTCGCCGACGCATCCTCGCACGCCTACGGTGCAGTAGTTTACGCTCGAGTTGCAGTTGGATGCAGCTTTCAAGTAACTCTGGTTGCCGCCAAAACACGGGTGGCCCCGATCAAGCCCGTATCAATTCCACGTTTGGAGCTAAACGCTGCGTTACTTCTATCTCGATTGCTTTCTATTGTCAAAACGTCGCTAACAATTCCTCTTTTCAGCACGAGCTGCTGGACAGATTCAGAAATTGTGCTACACTGGCTTTCAGCTCCCCCTCGACGGTGGAACACCTACGTCTGCAACCGAACTTCTGAGATATTTAGCGACTTTCCCCGTAGCTGCTGGAACCATGTTCGCACGGAAGACAATTCTGCTGATTGTGCTTCCCGAGGACTTCATCCGTCAAAGCTTCTGGAGCATCGACTGTGGTGGAAAGGTCCGTCCTGCCTAGCCACACCCACCTCTGAGTGGTCACCTTCTACAAGCAAGTTCAGCGTATCTTCAAGTTTCGATGTCAACACCGAAGAACGAGCCATAAAGCCCACGACTCTACATAACTTTCCTGATGAAAGTATACACGAGTTACTCATCCACAAATTCTCAACCTGGACGCGTCTTATAAGGGTATCTAGCTACTGTCATCGCTTTATTCACACTCTGCGATCCCATCATAGGAATTCGGCACCATTCCTTACGTCTGAAGAGTTGCTGGACGCACAGCGCCGACTTATTCGACATGTGCAACAAAAATCCTTTGCCAGAGAATATGCGCAGCTAGAGAATCGACGCCAGCTTAAATCGCATCTTATCCGGTTTTCTCCGTTTCTGGATGATTATGGAGTAATGCGAGTCGGTGGGAGAATCGAGCAATCTACATTCAACTACAACGCCAAGCATACCTAAAGATACACCACTAGCTGGACTGCTGGTTCGACATTTTCACGTCTCCTATCTGCACACTGGAGTTGATGCAACGTTCACCAATCTTCGTCAGCAGTACTGGATTCTGGGAGCCCGCAATCTCGTCAGAAAGGCAGTCTTCCAATGCAAATCCTGTTTTCTTCAACGAAAGGGCACAAGCAACCAGATCATGGGAGAGCTACCAATTCCTCGAGTTCAAGCTAGCCGCTGCTTTCAACACACAGGGCTGGACTACGCTGGACCGATCGCAATCAAGGAATCAAAGGGAAGAACTCCACGCATCGGAAAGGCATGGTTTTCTATTTTCGTGTGCCTCACTACAAAGGCACTTCACATCGAGGTTGTTAGTGAGCTAACTACACAGGCTTTCATCGCAGCCTTTCAAAGATTCATTGCCCGCCGAGCGAAGCCTACTGACCTGTATTCGGACAATGGAACTACATTTCATGGAGGCAAGCAAACTTTGGATGACATGAGACGTCTGGCCATTCAACAAGCCAAAGATGAGGAACTAGCAGGATTCTTTGCCAATGAAGGGATTTCTTGGCACTTTATACCCCCGTCTGCTCCCCATTTTGGAGGGATGTGGGAAGCTGGAATTCGCTCAATTAAACTCCATATGAAACGGATACTTGGATCAAAGGCTTTAACGTTTGAGGAGCTCTCTACTGTCCTGACCCAAATTGAAGCTATCCTGAATTCACGCCCGCTGTGCCCAACTGGGGATAATTCTTTGGATCCACTGACGCCTGCTCATTTTTTGACTGGATCTCCGTATACTGCATTGCCTGAACCCTGTCGTCTGGATATGCAAGTCAATCGATTGGAGAGGTGGAATCAGCTGCAAGCCATGGTTCAAGGCTTTTGGAAAAGGTGGCATATGGAATACCTGACATCTCTTCATGAGCGGACAAAGTGGCATCTGGAAACCGAGAATCTGAAGATCGACACACTGGTAGTACTCAAGGAGCCCAATCTACCGCCCTCTAAATGGATTCTTGGCCGCATCACCGCAGTGCACGCAGGAATCGACAACAAGGTCCGAGTCGTTACAGTGAAGACTGCTCACGGATTATACAAACGCCCAATTGCCAAAAAAGCTGTACTGCCTCTCTGCTGAACAACCGTTCAGGGGGGCCGGTATGTTTGGGAACGAGACACCCTGTATACGCGAACAAGTCACCCTTTATCTTTGTTTACATTATCATTTGTCTGCAGCTTCAGCGGAGCTTATCAGCGGAATCAATGTAAGCATCGCACCGCTGTAATTGTCCGCGAGCTTGCCCAGTACTTTTCCAAACTTCTAACTCCCTTCTAACTGTAACTTGTTTACGTCTTATGCTAGTTTAATCGTATGGCGTGAGTACAGCCAAAGCTTAAGCTAGTCACATTTTTGATCTGCGAGAAAACGTACGCATCGGTGTCGAACTAATTAATATTAAGTGTCTGAAATTAACCAATAAATCAAACTAAACAGTAACACTGGCGGCTTTATTTATGAACAACGGTCAATAATGGTACGTCATGACGTAAAACTTTTAGATGGTGAGTTTAAGTCAGCTGCACAGAACTCAATAATTGATTTAGCGGCCATCTATGGCTTAGAACAATATGGAGTATCCTGGAATAATACACTGGATGAGGTTTTAAAAGGTCTAGATATCAAAAGATGTGCCTTTACGTACATCTCACAGAGCAAAAGGACATTGCTGTTTACGTAGACGACTTAATTATCATTTATCCTACCGAGAGAGACATAAAAAGAAAGATTGCTGAAAAGTTGGAGACACATGATAGCGGACCCTAAAAAACTTTCTTGGAATTGAAGTTAAGCGAGCTGGTGAACGAGGACATGTAACAATGTCCTTATTAGCCAACTATGGGATGCAGAACTGTCGATCTGCGCCCACGCTGGTTGCGCCTTGATTTCAAGTTTCTGCAAATTTCTGCAAATACCGATGTCAATGCTTTTAAAAGTTATCTGGAAACAGCTATCAGCCTGGATATCTCGCTAAAATCAGGAGAGGAGATAGACCATGCTGTGGAGCTACTCACAAACAAGATCCATAAAGCAAGCTATATATGTACGAAGCTTCCAGCCAGAAACTCACAATCAAATCAGCTCTATCTCTCAGTTGAAATCTGACAGCAAATACAACACAAGAGAAATTTGCGTAAAAGATGGCAAGAAACTCTCTACCCTGCCGATAAAAGATCGTCAACTTTAAGAAATGAATCTCTCGCTGAATATCTTAGAAATCTAGATCCACATTCTTGTAACCACGAACATAATTTATGGAGAGCAACCAAATATCTTAAGCGACCTGCAAAAAGAAACACAGTAGTCCGAAACTGTAATGGCGAATGGTTTAGATCTGATGATGAACAAGCCAAAGCATTTGCTCAACACCTAAACTCTGTATTTCAGCCAAATGATATTGATAACCCGCAAACAGAAAGAGAAGTAGATAACTTTCTCGTGTCACCCTGCCAAATGAGCTTACCCATTCGTAATATCAGTATTAATGAAGTTTCATCAGAAATTAAATGGCTGAATAGTAGAAAGGCTCCAGGTTCGGACAAAATAGATGGCATAACCTTGAAAAATCTACCATCAAAGTGTATACGGTTTCTTACGTTTATATTTAATGCGATCTTAAGAGTTGACCACTTCCCAAGCCAATGGAAATCTGCGGAAATTATAATGATCTTTTAACCAATCAAGGCAGAAAATGAAGTGACATCGTACCGTCCCATTAGTTTGTTGTCAATATTTTCTAAAGTATTTGAAAAAATACTTTTAAAGAGAATGTTGCCAATCTTGGACGAATTCGCTATCATACCCGAACACGAGTTTGGATTCAATAGGGGCCACGGAACCCCTGAGCAATGTCACAGAATTATAAATAAAATTTTGTCAGCATTTGAGAGCAAAAAATACTGCACTGCAACATTTCTTGACGTTCAACAAGAGTTTGATCGAGTCTGGCATGACGGATTATTATATAAAATCAAAAAGTGGTTACCTGCACCATATTTTTTATTATTAAAGTCATACCTAACCAATAGACACTTTTATGTGCAACAAAAAAATGAATACTCTCCCTTGCATTTTATAAAAGCAGGAGTCCCACAAGGAAGCGTCTTAGGACCTGTCTTATACACCCTGTACACGGCCGATATGCCCTTAACAAATACCTGCACTGTGGCAACATACGCGGATGATACAGCTATATTAGCTACCAGCTCATCTAAAGAGGAAGCCTCACAGCTCCTGCAAGCAGAGCTACGTCTTATTGAAAGCTGGTTCCTTCTTTGGAAAATTAAAGTCAACGCCCTGAAACCTGCGCAAATAACGTTTGCAATAAGAAGAGGTGACTGCCCAGAAGTGTCATTTATTGGATCAGCAATCCCACAAAGTAATTGCATAAAGTTGGCTTGCACCTCGATCGCAGACTAACGTGGAAAAACCACATAAAAGCAAAGCGCCAGCAACTAAATTTAAAAAGTTTGAAGATGACCTGGTTGCTTGAAAGAAAATCTGCAACCACTCTGGAAAATAAAGTCCGTTTATACAAAGCTATACTAAAGCCCGTGTGGACTTATGGCATACAGCTCTGGGGTACTGCCAGCAACTCAAATATTGAGATTCTACAACGCTACCAATCAAAAATATTAAGACAAATTGTTAATGCTCCATTTTATATTTCAAATGCAAGTATCCATAAAGACTTAGGAATCCCTTATGTTAAAGAAGAAATAGCAAAACATAGTAAAAAATATATAGACAGACTAAGAACACATGAAAATAACTTAGCCCTAAGTTTGGCAAATAATAATAACAACGTCAGAGGACTTAAAAGATTTCACGTGCTAGATCTCCCTGACAGGTATTAAGTGTTAAAACATGTTATGCATAGAGTATGTAGTAGGGATTAATGGATAACTACTGCCTCTGTTACTTTAAGATTAATTATAAAATTTACTTATTGTCATACTTTTTAAGACAAATTGTAAATAAAAAGAGAGAGAAAAAAAAAAAATTTAAGAACACACAAAAAAAAATGGAATTATGAGATACCAAGATAAATGATGTTATGTTATTTAATTTTATATTATGGCATAAACGATAACTATGAACATTTACTAAATAATGAAAATAATATATTTCATTTGGAGAACTCATCAGCAAACATATTATATCAAACATTTTTAATCACTGGTCAATGCATCTCTCAAATCCATTTGCAATAAAACAGCCGAAACACATTTGTATTTGAAAATAAATCTTTAAGACACAAATAGTTAAAGTAAAACCAAATTAAAAGAGATTGCGAAATGTTCCACAAATCAATGCAGGGCCACAATATAATGAAATTAAGCCAATGCACTTTAAAAGTCCATATGCCCACAGTTGAATAAAGAAGTTATTCAAATGAATAAGACATAAACATTAAAACCCCTCAAGCATAAATCTTTCCTAGCTTTTGATCGACGGCACCACAGTTGCAGAGATTTTTTGAACGTAAATTTATTTTCAAATTGGTTTACGAAGTGACCGGTGTGTCTGATAGTTACAGCCAATTTAGTATAAACGAAATTTTTCGTATTAATAGTATAATAGTATTGACAAAAAGTTCAGTAGTTATCGATTTTCTCTTGTTTCCTTATTTTAAAATGTCTATAAAAAATTATCGCTGTGGTGTCGTCCAATTGATGCCAATAATGGCATTCACTGTTAATGTCCGGTGTGATTTCAGATCGATAACGTTACCAAATGGGGAAATAAGCATGGAGGAGATAAGCACTGCAAGAGATCTTAGTCATCAGCTTTGGGACCAAGGTTGGAGCAGCAGTCTTTCGCTTGGACTTGGCCCCACAACCAGTGAAGTGTTAAGCTAAGCTGGCCTCTGCTAATGTTTTTATTGCGCAGAAACAACTAGAGCCTGCAAAGGAAAATGTGTTAAATCAACAAAGAATAGACACTGAAAAGCAAACACAAGCTTTAATATTGAAACAAAAGTCTCAAGCAGCGTCTGCTATATACAACTCTGAGGCTATTGAACGACGTCTTGCAGCATCCAAGTCAGCGGTGGCACGTGCAGCTGGTAATTTTGCTGCGGCTAAAACTAAAAAAATTAAAAGTGAAGCTGCCAAGCTTGGCCACATTACTCGAAATGGTCAGAACGTTTTATCTTTATCGCCAGCAAGCAATCATTTGTCTACATAGTATCTAGAACCGGTTCACTTCAGTTCATGGCTTAATGGTCAGAGTCATTTTCCTTAAAAGCTATAAAATAATCAAAACATCCATTGAAATAATCAATATATCTCATTTTGTTATTTAATGTAAAGGATATTCATCCATCATCCATATAAATCCATCGGCAACTGAAGCGTACCGTATACCTTTGCAGTAAATATATATAAACAATGAGACTATCAGATACCCTTTACCCCTGCTCGTAGTTCCTTAATTTGGGTCATTTTGTATTTCTCGTTTCGGTGATTTTTATTTATCTCGTGTTACACTTTGAATGATTTGTCAGTTGTGGAATTCTCCACCGCTTGCCAGTCGAGATTTCACATTTTCACAGACTAGTGTAAAGAGGCGCTGGGCTCTCAAAGCGAATGCCGAATGCCCAACGAACTGCTGACCCTTGCTCTGTCCCGGCTGGTCCCTCCAGACGCATGTTCGGCTTTCACAAGCCCTTCGTGATATCGCCCGGTTTACGCCGTAGTCCCTTCTGCAAGACGCCTAGTAAAAGTCGAACGTTCCACCCTAGCCTTTTATCAACTTGAAACTAACGTACCTTGATGGGATTGCTCGGCGGCCTCGTTTTCGTTGTCCCCCTCTCTCATCGTCCTGGACGTCCTAGACGCGTTAAGCCCACGTCTGCTCTAATTGGTCAAGCTGGTACCATGCCTCCTCGGCTGTTACGAACGCTTCGGGCAATTGCTCAGCTTACGTAACGCAATCTCCGAACTTCCCAATCCCGCTAAGCACTTTCGCGGCTGTAGGTCCCTTGTTGCTCTCGGCCTGGAGGTCACCTTTGACCGTTATTACTTGATCGATGCTATATGTACATCTTAACGAGAGCGAAGATGAAAAAGGGACCTCGTAATTGCAGAGCGAACAGCGGAATGCTAAGCCAAAGGTGAAGGTGCGAGAGTACTAGAGAGAGCGCGAGAGAGGAGAGCTTTTTTCTGGATGTTAGTGTGGGCGTGGCAAATCAATTTATTTTTTTTGACGATTTGGAAATTGGCAAGGCATACAATAATATTAAGTGGTTTAAGCCTTTCTTAAAATTTTGGCCGAGACATTTTTGGGTTGTTTGGGGCGGTGGAGTGGGCGTAGCTACATCAGGAAATAAACTAATAAATAAATAAAGAAACATTTTTACAAAAAAAGGTTCAAATCACTATGACATTATATAGGAATAACAAGAGAGAATGCTATAGTCGACTTTTCCGATTTTCAGATACCCGTTACTCAGCTAGTGTGAGTGCGAACGCGAAATTTCATACTTTTTCTGGGATATCGATATATATTTATAGTTGGCGTAGCAAAAAGTTATTTAGCAAATCGTTAGAAATTTACAAGACTAATAAAATTATAAAAAAGTATCCAAAAAAATTTTCAAATATGTGGGCGTGGCAGTTTTATGCGGTTTGTGGCAGTTATAGTGGGCGTGGTAATATCGGTCAAGAAACTTGCGCTGCTTAATCTTAACCTTCTAGCTATGGTTCCTGAGATCTCGACGTTCATTGGGACAGGAAAAATCTTCGCTTCGCGCAGCCATCGTTTAGCAGCGCCACCGCCTATACCCCAAGATTAGACTGTGGAAGCCACAAAGTGATCTGTTAGTTGAGTCGAAGGCTCTAACTTTTTACACGGGCAGAAAGAGAGGAAAGAACCGAGTCGACCGTCTAGTGGAGCGCCGTACCCGTCGAGTAACCGAAGAAGAGAAGCAGCCGCAGCGGGACCGCAGCCGCCGATAAATCGAGACCCTGGGATGTGTATTTAAATTAATTGCCAGAAAAGTGTATAATTAAAAGAGAACCCCAAAGTGAGGTTGAAAGCGCGGGAAAAATTAGCGGGGTAGGAGTCAAAAATACACAGTGAAAAGTTCTTGATAAAGTGAACAAATAAAAATCTGAAATATATATATATAAAAAGGCTTGAACTCTGTCTGACCTGACCCTACATCGGAAATATTAAAAAAGGAGAAGTTATAATTTTAAAATATACATTACAATCAGTTTTTTTACAATTAGTCCTTTTAGTATTTAATATTTCTTATATTATATAAGCTATCCTAATCTAATTATTTTTCTAAGAAATTCTCATTTAAGAATTTTTCTATTTATTTTGGAACTTAGCTTTCCATATGATTTAAAAGAAAAGGAATAAACCGGGTGAATACACTACGAACAATTTATTGGTCCCTATTGTTGTTGCGGAAGTAGACAATTAAGCGGACAGATCTAAAAATATAACCGAATTTTCTCTCAACCCACTCTCTAACAGTTTTTATTTTTCCTTTTTTCGATTAAAGAAACTGATTTTAAAAAAATAATAATTCATGAAACAAGAATATATAGAAGAGAACTACACTGAAAAACTGAGTTATGGGAGAATTTAAATAAATAATTTGTTCCTCCTCTAAAACATATTTAGCAGCCTGTGCCCTTTTCATCAATTTAATTATAACCTTCTTGAATAACTTTTATACATTTTTTTTTTTAATTCACGACAAAAACAAAAACCCTTTGCCATATATTTCCTCAACTTACTTTAGCTTGTATTTATTTATATACTTATTTAATTTTTAATGTACTTATTATAAGTTATAAATATTGTTATTAATTATTAGTCACCACCATGAATACAAACAAATAATGAATTTCCAAAAACTGAAATACTGAATTCGGCTGATGTTTCTCCGGACATAGGGTACCAAAGGGGCCACTGGAGCCATGCTCTTACGGAAAGTGGTTATAGGTAGGGTACGGCAATCCGCGAACACGATTACGATTACACTGGTGTTTCCCAGCCAACAAAGCTTTTCCTCCCCTTCTAGAACTGTCTCCTTCCGAAAATATTAATTTGTTTCCTCCGATTTTGCATACTAAATCCTCTATTAGGTTGATGCAAGCATGCTCAATTCTTGATATTAATCATTAATGTCTGTAGCGAAAATGTATCTGTACAAGCAAGACCACCACACCCAACGCCATGAGCTAGATCTGGACTCTGAAGCGTGCACCCGCATTACAAGTTCCCTTGCCGACCATCAATTTATTTCGTCACAATTTGCATTTCCAAATTCGCTGGAGGCTATCGTAACTTGGTCGACATGGCTCCACCCTCCATCACGCTGGCGCAATTCCAAATGCTTTATTGTGGCCAAGGTTAGGGACAGGGTGCCAGTTGCGCCCCGAAAAAAAACGGTAGACTGGAGCATATATCGCTGAAAGTCGGAATTAGCTTCTCGGGAACAGTCCAGCAGAATAGGAGGACCGACATGCCGGCAATACGAGGAGCAGTCCACACTGCTAGCGGAAGATGCATATGACGACGCAGTCAGTGGCACTGAGATGTGCGAAAAGCTGCGGACCAGCGGGCAGCAAGCTCTATGTGAGCGCAGCATCAGTAGTTACAACCGAATCCGGCATTATGAAAAGATGGAGTAGAGTTGCTGTGATGAGGACACCAACAGGATTGACGAAGCGGGCAGTGAATAAGCTGGCAGGTCACGGAGCCGCCAGTAATTCACAAATTTCTACTAACCAAAGACATTAGAATAACAAGATGCGTAACGGCCATACATTGGTTTTGCACTCTGAAGACGATTTTCGGGCCGAAATCCATTCTGATCCAAGAAACGAATTTACATATTTACATAAATAATTACAGCAAAACAAAAGAAAATATTAATTTAACTACTGTATTTTAAAGCATAAATTTTCCAAAAGAAAATTAATATTTCATAAGAATAATACGTAGTAGAAAATAAAACTTTATAAAATAAATAAAAAAAATGAAAACTGTTTATTGCAAAAGGCACGAAGTGCAAATATTCTATTATAAAGTATTTTTTTTAATTTATTATGTGATATTGTGTACATAGATTCGGCTAATACTATTTCTAAGCTATATTTTAATAATAATAACGTCCAGGCAATGCAAAGCAATTATTTTTTAAATGGTACCTGCGGGAACCGGTTCAACTCCCGGATGGCAATGACGCTGATCGCCAGTAGGAAGCGAATCACCATACGGAGTGGATGTTCAACATATAGGTCATATAATAAATTGAAATAAAGTATCGATGAAAATCACCACTGTTTTGTATACCTACCTTCTAGCGGGTTAATACATTGGAGGCGAGGTAAATTGTAATAAAAAAAAATAATACTGTTGGAAAAAATAAGAGATCTAAGTGGTGCAAACAAATGCAGCTTTGCACATGAAAACAGATTTTTCGCACACCAGTTCCGTTATTCTCCTTACCCTTATCTTTGTTTGATCGGTTAAAGAATAAACAAGAACAACAACTGCATCAGTGAGTTAACCAAATTTGAAAAGAGCGTATGAAGAATTCGGATCCGCAGAGAAATAATGTGTGTGGAAGAGCGTTAGAAAATAACATGAATTAGGAGAATTTGGCAGTACCAACGAGCACCAAATTTGAAAAGAGCGTAAGAAGATATTCGAATTCGATTGGCTTAAGAGAATTTGTTAGTACAAATAGCACCAAATTTGAGATAAATATAGCTGACTTTTAGTCAGAGGCAGTACCAAGAGAACATACCGAAACAAAGTATACACACACGTATATGCGAAAATATATATATTGTAGCATATGTGCCATAGTATAACACTTGACTACATTTACTTACACACACACACATACATTACTAAATAGCAACAGCCATACACCAAATCATAGAATGCCTTAGGATATAAGTCATAAATTCAAGTATTCCATAAGAACGCTAAATACATAATGAAGTAAATAAGTGTCAGCCAAGGGTTTGCTAAGCGTTCGCCTCGCAATATACACTTAGATTTAATTCTTTCGCTCTACGAATAAGAATTGAATAAAGATTATATTTTTTTCTTAATAAATTACCGTGGAAATTCCATATTTTTTTTTGTTACTGTGATCTGACTAAGGCAGTGTCAGTCTACTAAATAACAATCATATTTTGTCCAATTCCAGCTATATCAACGACCATGACGGAGAGTGTAATACAGCCTTTTCTTTATGATACTATCGACAAGTCTCTTTTGCTTTTGAAATTTATCTCATAGTCGAGGAAATCCCCACAGTGGTAAAGAAGTAAACTTCTTCATCTTGTGGAACCATAGTTTCAAACTGCGGCATTCTCATTACCTGACGCTGTAATAGAAGATATCACTTATAAAAAATATATATTTACACTTTACGTACTTGTTGATAGGCTAAATGGATATTTCTCGCCAAAGCAAAATTCCAGTTTTGAGAGGCATTTGTTTAGGAGTTTTGGCCCCACAGAAGGTGAGACGTTCGCAAAGTTTGTCTTAAGGCTGCGGCATCAATTACCGAAATGTGATTTTGGAGTTATTAAAGCAGAAATCGAAGATATCTATTATATTATATTATTAGAAAAAGAATACACCCTTTCACAAATGATATAATTGACAGGCATAAAGTCGATGAGGAAATTAATAAACCGTCGGAAATGATGCGATCTGAAACGATAAAGGACCCAGAAACCGAAGGAGTAAGGACAATCTCAACAGGGCATATGAATTCAAATAGATCTTTGGAGCAATAGTTCGGCATGTCCAGCCAAAAACCAAAAATGCAGCAAGTACTCTCAAGTGCAGAACAACATAGTTTTAGAGGCTATGCTACACAAGAATTGCTGCACGTAATTTGCGTTTTTGAAGCTCCCATATCAATTGGTTTAAATTGGTGCTTGCTTCATTTTTTGTAATAAAAAAACGGAACACAATCACTATTGGAAAAAATTAACGGCAGTCAAATTAAATGTCTTACGTTTAGGACTCGAAGTAAAGAAAATGAAAAATGTGACGCCGTTTCCAAAGTGGAAGGGACAGGCGGTAAAATTATCAATCGATGCAACCAACAAACCGATTCAGCAAGCAATATAACAGTTGCATTTGAGGACAAAGTAAGCAAATTTGGAAGAAGCTGTGGGTCTTGAATTTATTGAGCCAGTAATAGGTCATATACCGTGGATATCACCTATGATTATAGTATTCAAATAGACTGGCGACATCAGAATTTGCATAGACATGAGGCTTGCGTCAAAGATGTTCTTTAAGTAAACAATGTAACCTTGAATGACGAAAAATGTGTTTGGAAAACACAGCAAGTTAAATTCTTGGTGCACATTTTTCAGACAAAGGCATTAAAGTAGATCGAAAAGGTGGCAACGATTCCTTCATTCAGAGACTCAAAAAACAAGGAGGTTACCCGACCTAAAGCTCCATTTGGCGAAAATTCCGACCTTATCATACTTCGATCCAAACAATAGAACACGCCTAATAGCAGACGACACTCCAGTTGCGTTAGGAAATTCTATACCACCGGCGATCAAAAGATTGTTTGCAAGACGCTGCCAATCAGACGTAGAAAAACGGTACTCTCAGACCGAGAAAGAAAGCCTGTGAGCAGTTGAAAAGTTTAGTTTTTATTTAGCCGGACTAGAATTCAAATTGGTGACTGACCACAAGTCGTTGGAAACCATTTTTAAAACTTCAAAACCTCCAGCTCGAAATGAACGATGGCTGTTACGCCTACAAGCTCTTAAATACAAGGTCATCTACAAAGCGGGTAAGGAAAACATCTCTTTCCATAAACAAATTCTAGCTGGCAGATAACTGCACTTAATGTATTTCGGGATATTGAGTACACTGTCCCTACATCATTGAACATATCGGAAATCGCACGCTGCAGATGATGAAATCATGGACGAAATGACCTGTTTGGATGAAAATTACTGGCAAGCTGGCACATCTTTCAGCTTCTACCCATTTCGTTTCGAACTTTCAATGCATGGTTAAATTTTATTGAGTGGCACACGGTTAATCATCCCAAAAGGACTGCGCAATAGAGTTTTAGAATTAGCTCATGAAGTGCACTGCACCCGGGTGAGTCGCCACATCGATCGAGATGCTAAAAATGTTGTGAAAACATGCAAGATTTGCATGTTCGTTTCTCAACCGCCACGTCCAGCCCCAATGCTAAGAACAGTTTTTCCAACAAGCCCTTGGAATTCCATAGATAGTTATCTATTAGGTCCACTTCCAAACGGAAAATACCTCCTTGTGTTTATCGACTATTTTTTCAGGTATATGGAGATAACATTTTTACAGACAATATCATCGAAATCAATAATCGGGGCGATGAAAGAAATATTTTCCCGCTTAGGTTTCCCAAAATATCTGCGGACTGATAACGGGACACAATATATATATATATAAGTAAGATTTTCGAACAATACTGTAACACGAATGGCATTCCTCCATATTGGCCTCAGGCGAATGGTGAGGCTAAAAATATCAATCAATCGTTAGTTAAGAGACTAAAAATTTCCCATTTCAACGAAACCAATTTGCAGCAAGCAATCCAGGATTTTATGTTTATGCACAATGTCACTCAACATAGCACAAACAGTCACATTGTATTATTCTTGTGAGTTTCTATAGATTTGCCAAAAAACTTTTTGCACCCCAACTCTAACTCCCTAAAACCGCCAATCCTGCCACTCCCACATTTTTGAAAAATTGTTGGTCATTTTTCCATATTTTTATTTTTTGCTTAAATTTCTATCGACCGCCGAAACTGCCACGACCACATTTTTGAAAAATTGTTGGATATGTTTTCATAATTTAATTACTTTTGTAAATTTCTATCGATTTTCCAAAAAACTTTTTGCCACGCCCACTCTAACGCCCTAAAATCGCCAAAACTAACACGCCCACATTTTTGAAAAATTGTCGTTACTCGTAGAGTAAAAGGGTGTACTAGATTCGTTTAAGGGTATGTAACAGGGAGAAGGAAGTGTTTCCGACCATATAAAGTACAGATATTCTTGATCAGGATCAATAGCCGAGTCTATCTAGCCATGTCCGTCTGTCCTTATGAACGCCATGTTGCAGCACCCAAACTAAGTCCCACGCCCACACTTTTGAAAAAATTGGTAATATTTTTTCACATTTTTATTAGTCTTGTAAAATTTTATTGATAAAAATTTTTGCCACGCTCACTCTAACGCCTAATACCGCCCAAAACTGCTACGTCCACATGTTTGAAAAATGTATGGATATTTTTTCATAATTTTATTAGTTTTGTAAATTTCAAAAAACGTTTCCAAAAAACGGTATGCCACGTGCTCCCTAACGCCCATAAACCACATAAAGCCACGCCCACATTTTTGAAAAATTGTTGTATATTTTTCCAAAATTTTATTAGACGTGTAAATTTTTAAATTTGTTCTCATTTCATTCCCCAATATCTATCGATATCCCAGAGAATTTATGAAATTTCGCGTTCCCACTATCTGAGTAACCGGTTTCTGAAAGTCAGAGAAGTC
Organism: Drosophila simulans; assembly: GCF_016746395.2. Classification (NCBI taxonomy): domain Eukaryota; kingdom Metazoa; phylum Arthropoda; class Insecta; order Diptera; family Drosophilidae; genus Drosophila; species Drosophila simulans. The sequence continues at coordinate 705,478 of NC_052521.2, forward strand.
GACTATTCCATTCTAAACCATTCGCTAATAAAAAAGCTTATTAGGTCAACAGAGAGTTTTGTAAAATTGAAAGGAGAATTTGGAGAGCGATGGTGAGACGTAGCGAATATAGCAAGTCAACAGAAGAACAGATAGTGTCTGCTTGTTGTTGAGAACAAGGGTACTTAGCTGGACTTCGGACCATGTGACTAGACCCATCATAGAATAACGTTCTAAGGTAAACTACAGGCCGAGGGCAACAAGGGACCTACAGCCGCGAAAGTGCTTAGCGGGATTGGGAAGTTCGGAGATTGCGTTACGTAAGCTGAGCAATTGCCCGAAGCGTTCGTAACAGCCGAGGAGGCATGGTACCAGCTTGACCAATTAGAGCAGACGTGGGCTTAACGCGTCTAGGACGTCCAGGACGATGAGAGAGGGGGACAACGAAAACGAGGCCGCCGAGCAATCCCATCAAGGTACGTTAGTTTCAAGTTGATAAAAGGCTAGGGTGGAACGTTCGACTTTTACTAGGCGTCTTGCAGAAGGGACTACGGCGTAAACCGGGCGATATCACGAAGCGCTTGTGAAAACCGAACATGCGTCTGGAGGGACCAGCCGGGACAGAGCAAGGGTCAGCAGTTCGTACGGCATTCGGCATTCGCTTTCAGAGCCCAGCGCCTCTTTACCCTAGTCTGCGATAAGGGGCCAGTCGACGCAATACAAGAATCCACGGACGACACACAAGAAGAACGGATTGCTGACAAAATTAAGAGTGCCCAAGACGCGCTAAGGTCTAGAGAGAATGCATTTCGACAAAACAGAGTCTTCGAAGTGGGCGAAAAGGTATTGGTCAAAACTAGTAGAAGGCTTGGCAATAAACTCACTCCCTTGTGTGTGGAAAAGCAGACCTGGGGACCGGTTCTTCGGAGCGCGGAGATCTGCGATGCAAATAAACTAGTAGCTAGGACCAGCCGAGGACGGCCGCAATCTTGAAGGGGGAGTAGTTAACACAAGCCAACGAACTAGAACAGTTGGCTCAGTGTATGACACATAATATCAAAGTGCTGACCCAGCATTGGTCCGGAAGCCCGTGCGCAGCCCGCAAACACAGCATATTTGCGTGGCCGCTGCGAGTCTTTGTTAGCTTTAAGAATCATTTTAAGTTTCAGTTTGAATTTGCATTTTCCAGAATAAAGAGCGGCAGCTCGTCAACTCCGACTAGGCGTCGTAAAACATATTTTTATTAATTCCTCTGCCAGACCACAAGGCTGGCAGTTACAAGAGAAATAAACGTAAATAATAATATTCTGATAACCGGACTCCCCGGAGCAGCCAGCGAAGGAAGACCTTCGCAATGACAGTCCAAAAGAATATTTAGAGGAGTCGGGAGGACATGCTTCTGAAGGCACTGCACGAGACGGAGGTGCAACCCAATACAAAAAAGACGAATAGCTTAGGTGCAATCCGGAAACTGGAGGCACAGACTTTGGTTACAGTTTAATGCCGCAGGCAAGAGCGCCACAATCCAGTATCACAGCTACTATAAGAAACATAGAACAAGAAGCGTTACCCAAACAACTGTCAGACGGGATATCCCTTGGAAGGGAACTCTCATCGGTAGAAAGCGATTAAACCTTAAGGTTAGTCCAAAGAGGTCGACAGCCCAACAAAGGCAACGCAGGAGCATGGCAATCCCATGGAAATCAGTCGACTTGAAACAGTCGAACAAATGGAGAATTTAAAGTTACCAGAAGAAGTAATGGAGGCTAAAGCTACAGATTTTAGGTAGGTACAGAATATATATGCAGACTCCGGTAATAGTCACCCAAATATCTTTATGGGAGTTTCTAATGAAAGTAGAAATAGTTGAGCAAATTTAGACCGAACACTACAGATGAACCAGAGTAGGTTGAATCCCGAACGGCTTTCCCAACTCATCTATAGCTGGAATGTAAAATTTGATGGATCATGTAAAGGAGTAACTGTTGAGGAGATTATTTATCGTATAAATATTCTCAATGTTGATTGCTTAAATTCGGCTTTTGACGTTTTATGTAGGAACTTACACATCCTGTTAGTAGGTAAAGCTTACGAATGGAAAGACGTCAAGACAATTAAATGTACGGCCTTTTGTAATGCCTTACAGTATCAGTATAAAGATTACCAAAACGATTCTGATATTTTAGAAATCATCAGGGAGAGAAAGCAGAAACATGGCGAATCCTTTGAAGCTTTGTACGACGAAATCATGGGTCTTGCGTCAAAGATGGTAAGACCGGTGGAAGAGAACCAGTTATAAGATATTCTGATAAGGAACCTTCTACCTGAGATTCGACATGAACTTTTAAATGTTCCAATCTCTTCAATAACACACCTCATTAAGTTCAAATAAGAGAGCATCTGAAAGGCGATGCAGTCAACAGGCGGTCTACAAGTGGTCCACAAGCGGTCTACAAAAACATTTTGGGAACTACAGGAGGTCGACGGAATATTATAGCGATAGACGCTGAAGACCCTGAGAGCAACGGAGATCCGCAGACGAGAATGGTTGACGCCATAAGCTCAAGTTAAAGTTTTCCAATGCTGGTCTTGTGATAAGCAATGACTCAGTTGGGATATATGTGTAGAAGAAGGGAAGACTTTCTTTTGTTACAGGTGTGAAGCCAACAATAAAGAAAAATAATATTTTCGGGAGAGAACTGCACTCGCAGGAAGGGGAGATCTAGAAAGCGTTTGAAACTATTCTGGGAATTGTCCATGATACCTGTAAACAATTAGTGTCTACCTGGTAAACTAAGGAACAGACTACAGGTTTTACGAGTAGGTATCGTTTTAAGAATTTTGTGAATTGGGCTTATTACAGACGGGAGTCAGCATAAGTGGCCTACGGTATTCATTAGCGTTAGAATGAGCACAAGTTGACAAGTCGCTTCACGAGTGAGAACAGCAGACGGAAAGGCGCATCCTGTTCTAGGGTACATGAAAAGTTAAAGTTATTTGTTATTCCATCACTGAATAAACGACTAATATTGGGAGTAGACTTTTGGAAAGAATTCAAATAAGCCCCAGGTCTTATTTCGACCCAGAAAAACCCAGAGGAATTAGTAGAGTCGGATAAGCATCGCTAGACATTAACGGAAACACAAAAGATGCAGTTGCAGAAAGCTATAGAACAATTTCCGTAATTTGACCGCCAAGGCCTAGGTCGAACTAATTTAATTTTAAGGTGTGATTTAGAAGTCAAATAGTGCTTGGAGTTTTTAAATGAGGTGAAGCCAGGAAAGGTTCGTATTCGAAGTTGTAACCGATCTTGCACGTTTAGCTTGGCTCATGAAGCAGAGTAATCTTAAAGGATGGTTAGCTAGGTGGGCTATGCAATTACAGGGATATACGTTTACAATTCGTCATCGGAAGGGTAAGGACCATGATACGCGTTATCGCGTATCTATTGTAAAGAAATCGCGGTGATTGAATCATATGGACCGGATATTGACTTAGAATCCTTAGAATGTTTTCAGGAAAAGGAATATGCAGATCTGAATCAAAAATTACAGAAAACCAAGAAAGTTTGTATATATTCGGACGAGAAAAGTTCTGAACGTGAAATCGTGGAAGCTATGGGTTCCAAGAACTCTGACCGAATAATGTAGTTGTATCAGTGCATGTAGTTATTGCGAAAACACTGGATCTTATACGCAGACATTTTTATTGGCTCGGAATGGTTCGCCAAGTGCGCGAATATATTAGTAGATGTGAGATCTGTAAAACGATGGGTCAGGCAGCGGAATCGAAGCGTCCTTTCTAACGGATGTACGTTGACATATTAGGGCCTTTTGCCTGGACTAAGCAAGGACATGTTGGATTATTTATAGTGGTAGATCTTTTCTCAAATATATCATTGATTGTGCCCTTTGATAAAGTTTACTTCAAAAGTGTTGCATTTTTGCAGAATGAAATATTCTTTATGTTTGGAGTTCCCGAATCATGGCGATAATAGCTCACAAGTTCAGAGCTTCACGCTTTTTTGACTTCATATGTGGTATGGCATATGAATTCGTCCATTTATTCGCCGCAATCCAATGTGGCAGATCGCGTTAATAGGTCAATTATAGTAGCTATTCGAGCGTACTTGAAAACAGTACACACAGAATGGGATCACCACATACATTCAATAAGCTGCTCGTTTTAAAACTCAGTAAATTAATTCTTGCAATGTTCCCCGTGCTCTGTTTGGATTTAATATGGTTGTTCACGGATCGCAGTTTCGGTCGTTAAAAAACGAATCAGTACTTAAAGAACCTGCATGGAATTTAAATAAATCGGACCAGTTAGCGGTGTTTCGCGATAAACTGAGAAGTAATAAATAAAGAGTTGACGATCAGAATGCCGCCACTTCTAATCTGCGGTATAGACCCGTTGAGTACAAAGTTAACCAGGATGTTTTTCGCCGGAATTTAGCGCAAAGTAAATTTCTGAAAAATATAAATGCAAAATTTTGTCCCCCCTTTCTTAAGTCTAGAGTGCGAAAAAGGTTGAGAAATTCCTGTTATGTGTTGGAGGATTCCTGTTATGCTAGGATAACAAGTTGGAACGTATCATACGAAAGATATTCGTCAAATTATTTTCTGTCCAATTCGCGACGTTAAGAACTACTAATTAGACAGTGGTTGTAGGAGACCGTGGGAATCAAACGGATTTTGAAAGTAAAATGGCTTGGTTAAAATTTTAGTACTTTGTTAACAGACGGTAGGCGAATCCGCGAATGCGACAAAACGCAGCGAAATCACGATCAGCAAGAATTAGCTACGAAAAGAGTGCGATTCTTTGTGAAAGCTTAGGAAGTAATGCAAGTATGCTGGTCTATTGTCTACGATTGTGAACATTGCAAAAACACTGATCAAAGAGCGTTGCGCATTATTTCGCTTATAGTATTCATACGACAGGCTTGCGCCCAACTGGCGGATACCTTAACCGTATGACAGCAAAGCTCGAGCTACATTAATCTTAACCGCGTTGCTAGGTAGTGGATACATCTGGAATTTTGGCAGCTGCCCAAAAGGGTCATTTAATAACGTTAACCAGAAGTCGGAATTCGACCAGGATCAGGAACACGCAGACTCCATTACGAGACCCAACCTTAGTTGTACCCGTTCTAACCATGTTTGGGATCTCTAATATATATACAGTCGCACCGAAGGGCTCATAGGTAGGCTGGGTTAAGACGCGATTTCAACGAACAACATCCACGTAGGAGAGGAAATAGGGGGCATTAGCAATTTCAGGTCTCTATTCGAACTTCACGACCCACGTAAAATAAATATTTGGCAAGGATTTCCTATATTTATTGTGTTTTAGCTCACGGAGACGGACATTTTCAACGAGTTTATTGGCAAGCTGATTTTTGAAGGAAATTCATCACAAAGGTCTTCCGTCCGAAAGAAGCGAGGATAATCAGGGAATAGCTCCGAGAAGTATGTTAAGTTCTTGCTTAAGAGAAACAGCAGCTTACTGCCAGTACTCTCCAAGATACTCGAAAGAGTATTTTTGTGCAGAGTATTGCCGGTGATTGAGGAGGCTGGTCTGATCCCTGATAACCAGTTTGGCTTTAGGCGCCGCCACGGGACACCAGAGCAAGGCCACCGAGTAGCGCAATATATCCTGGACGCCTTTGAGAATAAGAAATACTGTCTAGCAGTAATGCTGGACATTAAGCAAGCCTTTGATCGTGTTTGGCACCCCGGCCTCCTCCTGAAGCTCAAAAACGGCCTGCCCCAGCCATATTTCTAGTTCTTGAAGTCGTTCTTGAAGTCGTTCTTGGAGGGCAGAAGGTTCGCCGTCAGGTGTGGAGAAGCGCGCTCAGGCGTCAAAGAAGCCCGTGCAGGAGTTCCCCAAGGAAGCGTTCTCGGTCCGCTCCTCTACAATGCGTATACGGCCGACCTGCCGGTGATACCGAGCCAGTACATTATGGCAGCCACTTACGCCGATGATACTGCGTTCCTAACAACAGCAGATACCCCAGCAGAGGCCTCCCAGACTATGCAGGAGCAACTAGATCTTCTGAACACGTGGCACAAGAGATGGAATATATCGGTAAACAGCGACAAGTCAACCGCCACCACCTTCGCAACTCGGCGCGGCACTTGCCCTCCAGTCAGTCTCAACGGGTCCCCAATCCCAGAGGTAGCCAATCCAAATTATCTTGGCTTTACACTGGACAGGAGACTTACATGGAGACCACACCTGCTAAAGAAGCGGAAACAGGCGGAGAACCGAGTCCGTGAATTCTACTGGCTGATGGGCAGACGATCTAAGCTAAGCTAACTAAGCTCCTTATCTACAAAGCGATCAAGGCCAATCTGGACGTATGGCTTTCAACTGTGGGGCACTGCATCGAAATGTAACATCAACATTATCCAGACCTTCGAAAACAAAACGCTCCGCACCGTCACCAACGCTCACCCTTTCCACGATAATGCCACTATCCACGAGGTCCTCAGCTTCCCCTGGGTGAAGGATGAGATTAAGAAAAGCAGCAGGCAGTACATGCAGAGGCTTCAAGACCACCCAAACAACCTGGCACAAAACCTGCTGGACTCCAGTCAACGCACCAGGAGGCTGCACCGATCCCACCCTTTGGACCCCTCTGGGATTAGACACGCACATTAAAATTAAATTATATACATACATGATGATACATACAATATCGACAGTTATTGTAAAGTTTTCGCAACAAATTATGTAATCCATTAATTCTCTACCGTTAAGTTTAGTCCTCAAATTTAATGATTGTCCGCGAAGGACAATTTTAAATAACTACACCCAAAAAAAAAAAAAAAGAGAAACAAGGAAATGCGAGGCACATCACATGTGTCTCCAAAGTTGTCATATTTACAAAAAACATTTTTAGGCGGCTGGGAGACCCGGACTTTCGTTTTTGTCTCTGTGACGAAGTTATTTCCTTGATTTCACATTTTTAATTGTCGTAGTGTTAAGACAATAACGAGAATGTTTTTGTATTGATTTTCGTGTTTTATAAAATCTTGTCTTTTTGGTTTGATATATTGTAAAATAGTTTTTACAGGACGTGTGTTCAAAAGCAAATAACTGTTACTCGAAGCTGTTGTCAACGTTATTTTTGTTTATGTCAATATTGAATTAATTTTATCCTGCCTTTGAAAAGGATTTACTAAATTCGCGTTACTTTTCATTTCCTTTTTAACATTACTAAATTTAAATTCTAATTCATCTTCCTCCCGGTTTTATTAATTTGATCTATGTCATGTTATTATTATTTTTATTTCTTTTTTGTTATACAAGAAACAAATATTTGTTATATTGGACACATTATAAAAACTTACGTGACTTTTTCAATATTCATTATTTTATCTCAGTTCTTTATTCTCAGTTTTTCGCAAATGGAATCTTTCTATATCAACTATACAATTTTTGATCGTAGTAATTTCAATAGAAATATTTTCCATTTTACCAGTTTTGTAATTTTTACATTGATCAATAAAATAATAGTGTACTGAATATTAAACGCGAATATTTTTAGCTTTCGGAGTCTTACGAAAGGCAAAGCCAATTTTTTGCGTTCTGCTCTACATTGTTTACATTGCGACATTATGTGCACATGTAATCATTATATTATTATATACTAGAAAAACGTTCAGTCATATTACTATTAATTATTTTATAAAAAGTAAAAAAAAAAATTGGTCGTTTGGTGATTTGTACGCAATTCGTTTTCTTCTTATCTTCTATACCAAAGACGTAGCTCTCGCTTGTTGGCCCATGTTGCCACGCCCACTCTAACGCCCACAAACCGCACAAAAATTCCACGCCCACACTGTTGAAAAACGTGTTGATATTTTTTCACATTTTTATTAGTCTTGTAAATATATACAGATTTGCAAAAAATCTTTTTGCCAAGCCCACTCTAACGCCCTACAACCGCCCACTCTTACGTCTATAAGCCTACCTACCTAAACAACTTTTAAATTTTTCAAATTTTATTCACCATTTGCATTTCTACTAGATTAGTAACGGGTATCTGAAAGTCGGAGAAGTTAACTATGGCTTCCAAATCGTCGAAAATACATTGTTTTGCCACGCTAACACCCAGTGAAAAGCTACCATCACCTTTGGCTTAGCATTCTGCTTTTCGTTATGCAATTAAGAAGCCCCTTTTTGTTCTTCGCTTTCGTTAAGTTGTACATCGTTTAAAAATCATTACATAAAATTCGGCTTTTTATTATTAGATATTCTTTAAGTATCTTCCTTGAATATATTTAAGATTTTTAAATCAGTTTACAATTAACAAGAATATAAATATTTAATCTTAAAGTATTAAAACATGGAGAGTACCCGAAAATAAACGAAGTAAAATTATTATCAATTTTAGTGTGCTCTCCGTGACAGCTCAACGACGACTGACTCTACATTTATTCAGCACGTGTGTATATATTATTTACATTCGCGACTCTTATAATTAGTTCTTAAATTCTAATAATGCAATGGGGCTTATACTACTATACTTATGTACAATTACTACTACTACTACTACTACAACTCGGCCATCCTGATAATTAGGATCTCCTGGTCCTCGCCGCTCTACTTGTAATCATTACATTTGTTTCATTTTCGTTACTTATTTCTGTATTTGTTACATTTTGTTTGGTTTTCTTTTTTACATTTACTTTAGACTTTTGTTTTTCTTTATCATTTTTCTTATCTGTATTTTTATTATTTGACACCGATTTCTTTTCTCGAAGCCATGGTTTAATATTATGAGCCGCCCATATTCCATCGTTTGGTTTTTGTGTCAACTGAAAACATTCCACATCTTTGATACAATACCTATCATTATCTAGTACTTTGGCGATTCCATAGGGGCCTTTATATTTGGATATTAATATCCTAGACGCTCCAACTGTTGAATCAAAATTCTTGACCACAACGTAGTCTCCTAATTTGTATTTATTTGCTTTTAATCGTTTAGCGTCAACATATTTCTTGTTATAGTTCTGTACTTTTTCCTGCGAAACTTCTTCATTTTTTATAATTTTCTCTAAATTAATTTCTTTTCTTTCTATCCTTGACTCCAATACATTATCTTTTAAGCAAGCTATCATTTTTCCTTTTTGATTCACTCCAAACAGCATTATACTTGGGTGTTCATTTATGCTTCTGAACTTTGTATTATTCATTGCACACTCTACTTCTTCCAAAACTTTGTGCCACTGTACGTTCTTTTCTACATCTACGAGCTTACTTATCATGGGTCCTAGGACTCTATTTTTTCGCTCAACTTGTCCATTTGCTTGTGGTGAGCCTGTTGCCATTTTGACGTGCTTAATGTTTCTTGATTCTAAAAATTCTTCGAACATATCTGATGTAAAACATGTCCCTCTGTCTGGAACATTGGTCGTGAAACAATACTCTCTAAAATTATAACTAAAGGCTTCCATTGCTTCTTTTGAGTTTGTGGATTTCGCTGGATACAATCTCACAAACTTTGTGCATCCATCAACAATTACTAATACATGTTTTTTGGTAGAATTCTTTTGATTTACCGGACAATAGTGATCTATATGTATGACTTCAAATGGTGTATTTCACTTTGGTACAATATTAATAGTTCCTTCTTGCTAACCATTTCTTCCTTGAAAAGCTATACATTTTAGGCAGTTCTTAACATGTTCATCTGCTTTACTTCTAACATTTGGAAACCAATAACTTTTACCGACCATTTCCGTAACTTTGTCTTTCCCTACATGGCCTAACTCATTGTGGTATTTATACAATACGTGTTCTTCCATAGCTTCAGGGACATGGAACAATAAGTTATCTTTTACTTTTTTGTAAATCACACCATTTCGCATTTCATATAATTCGCTTTCTTCTTTACATAGCATTTCTTTAATCTTTCTCAACTTCTCGTCTCTGTTTTGGCATTTTTTTTTTTTTTTTTTTTTTTTTTTTTTTGTTTTCGCACGGGTCCCACGGCCACACCTCCCGCCCAACCGACCGAGGGGCGCTGCCGTGTATCGTACGGCTCGATTCGCGAGAAGATATAGACGCGATATAAAAAATAGAATAGGAACGAGGAAATTAATAACTATGTTAAATATTAGTGTTAGTAGGATCTAATTATGTAATAGAAAAGATAAAATGAATTGCTTTAATAGCGGCAGAGAGTCAAGATTACAGATAATAGGATAAAGTCTATTATAGTCAGAACATAAAACTCTGTAAGGGTCATGCAACTCATAATTAGATCTACAATGATTTAAGATAAGGGGTATATAGTTTCTAGTGACTCTACTTGGAACCGAGAAGTTAAGCCGACTAATCAAGTCGGGACTCTCAACATCCCCACGAATAAGCTTACAAATAAAGACTGTTCCAAGCATAGTACTGGAGGCATAATTTAACATCGTCTGCGTACATAAGTACACGCGAATGTTTTATTATTAAGGGGAGGTCGTTAATGAATAATGTAAAAAGAAGCGGACCAAGATGGCTCCCTTGTGGGACACCGGATGTGACTCGGAGAATAGAAGATAACGAATTTTTAAAGAGGACTTGTTGTGTCCTGCCATTCAGATAGCTTGAAATCCAATTTAGAAGATCAACAGGGAAACCTATAAGGTCAAGTTTTTTTATTAGAAGGTAATGATTAACAGAGTCAAATGCTTTACTGAAGTCAGTGTAGATGACATCTGTTTGAAGATTATTTTTGAAACCCTGTATTACGAAAGAAGTTAGCTCCAAGAGGTTAGTGGTTGTAGATCTGCGTTTCATAAAACCGTGTTGACACGGTGATATGATTGATCTACAAAGGTGCTGCAAATGAGGAGTGATAACATTTTCGAAAAGTTTTGGGATAGCCGACAATTTAGAGATTCCTCTGTAATTGCTTGCATCCAGTTTGCTACCTTTTTTGTGAAGAGGAATCACAAAGGACTCCTTCCATATATGAGGGAATTGTGAAGATTCCAAAGATAAGGTAAACAGTTTCAGTAGAGGCTTGCACAAGGCTTCCGCACAGAATCTGAGCACACAGCCAGGGATTCCATCGGGACCTGGCGAATAGACCGGTTTAACACGCTGAAGATCGTTAAGCAGTGAGCTTTCGTTTATAGTGGGGCAAAATATTAGGTTCGACTTAGATACAGCATAAGAGTATGGCTGTTCGGAATGAGGTAAAGTTGAATATGTTGTTTGAAAAAACTTGGCGAATAGATCGGCTATTGCCTGATCCGATGTAACCGTAGTGTTTTCAAAAAATAGCGAGGAAGTGTAAGAACTTGTTTTTCGCTTAGTGCTAACGAAATTATAAAACTGTTTCGGATCCTGTGCAAACTGGAACTTACAACGGTTTAAATAATTTTTGTAGCACTGAGCATTAAGCACGGTAAAGTTTAACCGAGCGCTTAAATATTTACAAAGGATGGACTGAGAACCGGTATTTTTAAATTTCGTATAGAGTCTGGACTTTACATTTCTTAGGTGTGTCAACTCTTTATTAAACCAAGGAGGTTTAGAGATTGACGGATAGTGCATCGGAACACAAGAGTAAAAAAATGATTTAATTGCGGTATAAAACATATTTATCGCATCCGCCATTATGTTGCAGGAGTAAAGATCGGACCAATTAAAGCCAGCTATAAAAATGTTTAGCCTCCGAAAATTTGCCTTGCGAAAACAGGGAATTCGATTTGTTGACTTCTCTGAATTTACTTTTAATACCGTACCTAAGTCGACTTCCACCTCGAAAGTAGGATGATATTGATCTTCAGGTTGAGTAAGAGGTACTACCCTGGACAGAAACACACTTTCAGGACTTGTTACAAAACATAGATCCAAAAGTCGACCAAGAGAATTTGGAATATAATTAACTTGCGACAGGGATAAGTCGAGCAAGCCGTCAATAAAGTCATGTTGTGCTAAGGGGAGAAGGATATTCGATTGTTCTTTCTGGCATTGTGCCAGGTATATTAAAACCACCTAGAACTACCAATTGGTCCCTGTCAGAAAGTTTATTCAAGATGGACTGGATAGCGGACAGATGATTCTGATATTCTGGGAATTCAGAAGATGGCGGAATATAGGAGCACGTAATATAAACTGATCTGTCGGAAAAAGACAGCTTTACACATACGAATTCCGAGTTACGGGAATCGTCCAAAAGTAACTCCTCCGACGCGAGGATCTAACCGCAATTAAGACTCCACCTCCCCGTCTGGAGGGACGGTCAAACCTATATATAGTGTACATACCTGGGAAGACTTCGGAGTTAAGTATCTCCGGCTTTAACCAAGTCTCTGTGAGCACTATAATATGGGATGCAAATGAAAGACTATCACAATACAATTTAGTTAATTTGCTACGCAAGCCTCTAACATTTTGATAGGAGATAGTAAGTTTTGTAGTTAGTTTTTTGAAGAGGAAGAAGATGAAGAGGCGGATGGTGCAGTGGTCTGGGCACGTGAGGGAAGTTTAATTCCCACGGGCACCTTTTTCTTATTTTTGATCTTAGCTTCAAACTCTTTTACCATACATATAACTAAATTTTCCTCGAACGTATTTTCCTCTATTACCAAAATCGCATTACATCTACTAATAGCATCAACGTGCTTAATTCTAGTTCCTGATCTATGTTCTAGTTTATATTAATAATTCTGTAATTCCAAGGCCCATCTTGCTATTCTTGGGTTCAACTCTTTTTTGTTCAACGTCATTGTGAGGGAATTACAGTCTGTTACTATTTTGAACTCAACTTCTTGAAGGTACACTCTAAATCTTTTTAATGCATATATTACTGCCTGTGTTTCCAGTTCAAAACTATGATACCTTGATTCTGTATCCGTTGTCCTTTTTGAGAAGTAAAAAATTGGATGTAGCTTACCATCTGCTTTCCTTTGCAAAAGGATTGATCCGAAACCTATCGAACTTGCATCGCAATGCAATTCTGTGGGCGTTTTTAACAGCACATCCCCAAAAAACTGTGAACATCATGAACTTTTTGTGGCACGGGAAAAGTTTCAGTTGCTTTCACACCGTCGTCATCTGCTTTAATACACTTTTCTGATATTATATATCCTAAATATTTCAACTCACATTGGAAAAACATTCATTTATCGATTCGCAGATCTAATTTGATTTAAACTCATCGATATAATCACTATAATCACTAACTATCACTTTCTCTTCGCTAATCATGTCGTCAAATACTTTGTTGACGAACCTTTGAAAAACAGACGGAGCATTTGTCGGCCCAAAAGTCATTCTTGTGAACTCATACTTTCCTAGTGGCGTGGTAAATGATGTATACTTTATCGATTCTTCGTCCATATAAAAGTGGAAGTATCAATTTTTCAGGTCTAACTTCGAGAACACAACTTTGTTTTCTAGGGTATCTAATAAATGAAAATAATGGCATCGGGTATCTAACTTTCACCGTGATCCTATTTAGTTTCCTATCTATGCACATCCGAATGCCACCCAATTTCTTTTTTACCAATACAATTGGCGAGCAATACTCAGACTCCCTTTGTCATATAATACCATCTTTTAAATAATCATCAAGGATTTCTTGTAATTTTTCATTCTCTACATATGCCTGGCGCCTTGGCGAAAAACTAAAGGGCTCGTCTTCTTCTAACCTTGGCTTCATTTCACATTTTATATTCGGTTCACTCGGTCTTTTTGGTTTAATGTAATATTCTGCAATAACATTTATAGATTCGCATCTTTGTTTAAAATTTAATTGTGAACCTATCTCATATACCTGTTCATTATCATAGTAATCTATTAATAATAGTTGTTTTTAAAAATTATTTTGTTCGTCTGCGTTTGTCTCATAATGACTTTTAAATTCTTTATTTTTATTTTGATTTTCTTCAACTATCGAATCTTTTTTAATTTCAGATATTTTTTCATGTTCATTTTCAATTACAATTTTTACCTTTACTCTTGTTAAAAAATCCCTTCCCAATAACATAGCATATCCCATAGATTTATCATCCACGACATATAGTAACATAGGAGTATCTTTATTTGAGAACTTAACTGAACATTTTACGCTTCCATGTATTTATAATTTACTTAAATTTAATCCAACGTAACTTAAAGAGGTATTTCCATTTTTATTTGACTTGGTATAAAACGTTTTTTAATAATACTTATCGGGCTGCCAGAATCTATGAGACATTCTATGAAAATGGGGTTCAGCATATTATTCTTTGTACAAAATGTTAATTCAATATAACTTACATAATCGTTGTCTCCGTCCTTCGATGTCTTGTATTGGTCGGACTCTTTAGCCACATGTCCTTGCAAGCCACATGCGTAACAAGCCCCATATTGTCTCTTATGTTTGCGGCACTCTCTGGCCAGGTGGTCCCGACTGTGGCAATTGTAGCACTCTGCATTAGCTCGTGGCTTCTAATAATCTCCTGCTCTACGGTCTTCTGGTAACTTGGGCTTAGGAACGTAGCCCAACTCAACATTTCGGAATGCATCCAAAAGTTCCAATCCGGTCTTGAACGAACGCGACTTAGCCAGATTGCGTAGATTGACATCGTGTATGCCGTCAATGACATATTCCAAAAATTCATCTTCTGCCAGTGCTAAATTATCTGCCAGCTGCCACTTCTCATTGTAGTACTTGGAGAACTCCTCACCTTTGATCCAGACGCAGTTCTGTAGCTTCTGCCGCACTTTGACTCTTTGGACATTACGAACCTTTTCTCCAGGTGGCTTAACATTTTATCCGCTGTCTCCATGGTAGCGCTTGTGCTTTAATACAGCCATATTTCAGCATCGCCCTTAACTTTGTAGTGAATCAGCGCACGCATCATTTTGTCACCGACCTTAAAATTTTTCTGGACCTTCAAATTTGAGATAGCCATACATTGAAATTGTTTCCGCCATTAACGATCTCCTTTAAAATTTCGAAAGAGTCTGTGTCGTCACTTCGTTGTTGTTGATTTTTTGATTGGTCGATCTCATTTTGCAGCTTCAATATTTTCAACTCATTTTCCAGTCTTTAAACATAGCCGCCTTGCGTAGTTACTTTGTTGCGCATCATTTGGTTTTCAAAACATTGTTCCTGCTTATTGTTGCCAGCCATTTGCATCTCAGGATCATTGTTGCTAGCCATCGGGATCGCGAAACATTTGTTGGACTCATTGTTGCTGGCGCTCACCATCTGCCTCTCAGAACATTGCTCGATCTCATTTTTGTTGTTGACATTCATTTTACAAGATCCCGTTACTTTTCGCGAACCTTCTGTTTCTTGCATTCCTTTGTATGTATGTGCAAACGTCGCCGTCAACGGGTCGCCGTCGTTGTCGCTGCCTCTTGCTGTCTCGTTTTCGCTACTTTCTTCTTATCCGTTGTAGTTGTTTGCATCCTTGTCCAATTTACTGGTTTGTTCTGTGGCGTTGATTTTTTTCATTGCTGTTTTATTTTTTCAATACGCGGCCATACTCAAATTTAATATATTCAAGTCTTTTAATCAATTCGATTTTTGTGCCGCTACTTTTAAGTTTTTTTTTGCACGCACAGAGCTTTTAGTTCATTTAATGTATAATTGCCAGGATTACAATTCATTAATGCCGATTTTTCTTTTTCTTTTGAAACGATCACTTGGGTAGGTCCTACCACTTCTGAGCTTTAGAGTGCTCTCCGCGACAGCTCAACGACGACTGACTCTACATTTATTCAGCACGTGTGTATATACTATTTACATTCGCGATTCTTATAATTAGTTCTTAAATTCTAATATTGCAATGGGGCTTATACTACTTAAAAGCCTTATATACTTATATACAATTACTACTACTACTTCTACTACTACACAATCAAATCTTTAGCTTGTCGAAGCAGCCAGACTAACACTTCCTAGCTTGAGATCGACGGCTGCACACAATTTTTGAAGGTACATTTCTTTTCGAACTGGTTTTTTACGAAGTGACCGGTGTGTCTGATAGTTACAGCAATTACAGTTTTAAAATAAGAAACGTGATCAATTTAGTATAAACGAAATTTTTCCTATAAATAGTATTGGCACCAGCCAAAAAGTTCAGTACTTATTGATTTTCTCTTGTTTCCTTACCTTAAAATGTCTAAAAGAAATTATCGCTGTGGTGTCGTCCAATTGATGGCAATAATGGCATTAACTGTTATTGTCCGGTGTGATTTCAGATCGATAACGTTACCAAAGGGGGAAATCGCCCTGAAGAACATAGCTAAATGGACACGCCTAAGCACTGCAAGAGATCTTAGTCATCAGCTTTGGGACCAAGGTTGGAGCAGCAGTCTTTCGCCTGGACTTGGCCCCACACCCAGTGAAGTGTTAAACGCCTTTTCAGTGGCTAAGCTGGCCTCTGCTAATGTTTTTATTGCGCAGAAACAACTAGAGACTGCAAAGGAAAATGTGTTAAATCAACAAAGAATAGCCACTGAAAAGCAAACACAAGCTTTAATATTGAAACAAAAGTCTCAAGCAGCGTCTGCTATATACCACTCTGCGGCTATTGAACGACATCTTGCAGCATCCAAGTCAGCGGTGGCACGTGCAGCTGCTAATTTTGCTGCGGCTGAAATTAAAAAAACTAAAAATGAAGCTGCCAAGCTTGGCCACATTACTCGAAATGGTCAGCACGTTTTATCCTTATCGCCAGCAAGCAATCATTTGTCTATATCGTATCTACAACCGGTTCACTTCAGTTCATGGCTTAATGGTCAGAGTCATTTTTCTTAAAAGCTATAAAATAAACAAAACATATATTGAAATAATCAAAATATCTCATTTAGTTATTTAATGTAAAAGATATTCATCCATCATCCATATAAATCCATCGGCAACTGACGCGTATATACCTTTGCAGTAAATATATAAAAACAATGAGACTAACAAATAACATTATTATACAACGTTATTCTATGATGGGTCTAGTCACAAGGTCCAAAGTTCAGCTAAGTACCCTTGCTCTCTTGAAAGCAAGCAGACACTATCTGCTCTTCTGTTGTCTTGCTATATTCGCTCCGTCTCACCATCGCTCTCAAAATTCTCTCTTCAATTGCACAAAACTCTCTGTTAAGCTAATATGCTTTTTTTATTGCCAATTTTAAGCAATGAAAAGATGAGGGTTATGTACCGATTTTTAACGATATGTTTTATTGGGTTTACGATTTGGAAAATGGCAAGGCATACAATAATATTAAAAGATTTAAGCCCTTTCATTAAATTTTGGCCGAGACTTTTTTGGGTTGTTTGGGGCGGTAGAGTGCGTAGCTACATCAGGAAATAAACTAATAAATAAATAAAGAATTATTTTTACAAAAAAAGATTCAAATCACTCTGATATTCTATAGGAATGCTAGAGTCGACTTCTCCGACTATCTGTTAGTCAGCGAACGCGAAATTTCATAATTTTTCTGGAATACCGATATTATCTATTGGCGAAAAAAATAAGAAACAAATTTAAAAGTGTGGGCATAGTAGTTCTGGGAGGTTTATAGGCGTAAGAGTGGGCGTACAAAAAGTATTTTTTGGAAATCGATATAAATTTACAAGACTAATAAAAATGAGAAAAAATAAAAAAATAACACATTTTAGAATGGGCGACATGGGCCAATAAACAACAAGCAACGTACTTATTAGAAAAAAAAAAAAAAAATAGACCGGATTAGTAACTGTAAAATGGATACGAACAACGAAACTTCTAACTCTCAGCTTAGAAATAAGCCGATTGATTATGAAGAAATGCGGCAAGTAGCTGGTAAGTCTCCACTGGATATCAGGATGGAATTATTGAATCAACGCTCTTCATGCACTGAATCTGTTAACCTAAGCACAATAACTACGACGATAACATTTACAAGTGCAACTTGCAATACTACATCTACAACAACTGCAGCAATCAGTAGGCCGAGCTCCAGAGAAAAAGCTGCTACTAGATTGTCTGATGCGCAAAAACTTCTGACGAAAGAGAGGAAGAGGAAGACCAATTTAACACCCAACCATAGCTCTAAACGAGCTGTCAGAGACGCGAAGCTGGAGCCATATCCAGCCATAAATAGTAATTCAAACTCAAACAATAGGTTTGCCATGCTAGACATGGAATTGGACGAAACCAGTGATGGCATAGAAACTCCACAAGTTTGTCATGATGTCGCATCCACCTCGTGTGCATCGGCTGCTCCGAATATTCCTAATGATGACTGTGTACCAAATGTGACATCCAATAGCCCACAACAGTATACTGATAAGCAGAATTCTTATAAACAATCAAAACCACCGCAAATAGTACTGAGCCTTACCAATCTTAATGATCTCTATGAGCTCATTACGGAGGTCACTAGCCTAGATAATTTAACAGTTAAAGTCAATCAAGGGGAAACAGTGAGAATATTACCCAAAGACTCTGATACTTACAGAGCTATTGTTAATCTTTTTGATAATTCGGGAATTGAATTCCATACGTACCAAATGAAGGAAGAGAAGCCTCACAGAATAGTTGTTAAGGGACTCCACCATAGCACCCTAACCTACGAAATTATCGACAACTTTAAAACATATGGCTTTGATGTTCTACAAGTACACAACCCAAGATCCAGGAGAAATAGAGAAGAAAAACTTAATATATTCTTCATTAATATAAAGACCTGTGCAAAAATTAATGACATATACGATATTAACACAATATGCCGACAGAAAGTGCGGATAGAAAGAATGCGTAAATCATCTGAAATTACACAATGCATACGTTGTCAGGAATTCGGCCACACAGCTAAATACTGTCGTCGTCATCCCAACTGTGCTCGATGTGGTGAAAATCACTTAACCAAGCTATGCGTACTTCCCAATGATCAACAGCCTATCTGTATACACTGTGGAGGAAATCACACGGCAAGTTACAAGGGTTGCCAGTTTTACCAGGAGTATCTTCGACGATCAATGGGCACTGTAAAGAAGCAACAACCTAAGCAAGCCAAGTTTGATAAAAGTGCAACAAACCAACAACAACCCCAGCAAAAACAGCAGCATGCAATAGCTAGCACTCCCAAAGATCATACTGGGAGCTTGTCCTACGCAGATATTGCAAGAAATGGCAATACAACAGCCCAGCCTCGTCTACATAATGTACAATTAAAGGGAACTAATATTAAGCAGCAACACCCGCTTGACGTTCAGTCAATATTGGCACAGCAACAGGAACAATTTATGAAGTGGCAGCAACAGCTTCAACAGCAACAACAGCAGCAATTCCTATCGTGGCTACAGCAGCAGCAACAGGAGCAACAACAACAAAACAAGTTGAATAGTCAACGACTCGAAAGGCTGGAAAAAATTGTTTTTGAAATGGCCAATATGCTGAAGCAACGGACTGGGGATACATCGGCTCCCCAACTCCATAGTAACGCTTTACCATCGCAATGAACCCTCTGAAGATTCTTATCTGGAATGTAAATGGTATTTCAGGTAAAGCCAGAGAAGTAGAGCTCTTCGCACACAACAACGGCATTGACATTCTTCTCCTAAACGAGATCAGACTCAACAGAGGGAACACAGTTAAGATATATGGATACAGCTTTTATCCCGCATACAAACCTTCAAGCCATAATCACGGAATGGGAGGAGCAGCAGTACTGGTGAGAAGTTCTCTTCGTCATTTCCCGCAAAGAGTTATTGAAACGAGAACTATTCAGATGTCCTCAGTCAAGGTCTCCACCGGGCTGGGAGATATGGAATTTAGCGCGATTTACTGTCCACCAAGAAATAGAATTGAGGAAAGGCACTTCAGTGACATACTTGTCTCTTGTGGACAAAGGTATTTCGTTGGTGGGGACTGGAACGCCCGACATTGGCTATGGGGTGACACGTACAATTCACCCAGAGGTCGAGAACTAGCAGAAGCCATTTCAGCCAGAGGGGCTTATATCCTTGCAACAGGTTCACCAACTAGATACCCACATGTGCCCAGTCACAGACCTACCTGCATTGATTTTGCTGTGTACCATGGGATAAACTTAGACAGAACTAGTATTTCTGAAAATTGGGATCTAGACTCCGATCATGTAGCCCTTGTGGCTACTCTACAAACAGAAGGTGCCTATGTTAGACCATGCTCTCGGTTAATAAACAGCAGAACTGATCTCCTTGTTTTCAGACAACATCTGGAAAACTCTCTCCAATTAAATACGGTTCTGAGCTCTAAGGAAGACATCGAGAACGCAGTAGACAGTCTAACGCAAAATATACATAGAGCCGCTTCTGCTTCTACGCCGTCTGAGCCCGAGATACGCCCCAGAAGTTATGGTATTGTTCTAACAAGAGAGGCCAGAGAACTTATCAGAACTAAGAGACGCCTTCGAAGAAGAGCAATTCGAACTCAGGATCCATGGGACAGAATCTTGTGGAACCGAGCAGCAAAGCAACTCAAAGTCGTCTTAAGGGAACTCAGAAGTGATTTCTTTGAGCAAAAATTATCCTCCATGGACTACACCGTTGATGCAAACTATTCGCTGTGGAAGTGCACAAAAGCCCTTAAACGACAACCACTTCGATGGGTACCCGTACGCTGTCCAGGTGGGGAATTTGCAAAAACTGAAGTGGAACAGGCTAATGCATTCGGCTTCCACCTAGACGATCGCTTCACTCCTTACGACTTCGC
Organism: Drosophila simulans; assembly: GCF_016746395.2. Lineage (NCBI taxonomy): Eukaryota > Metazoa > Arthropoda > Insecta > Diptera > Drosophilidae > Drosophila > Drosophila simulans. The sequence continues at coordinate 726,147 of NC_052521.2, forward strand.
CACGACAGAACAAATAAGAGAGACTCACCAGTACCTACAAATGCCATTGCAGATGTCTTGGCCTATTAAGCCAATAAGGATAGAAGAAATCCTTGAAATAATTAAATTACTGCCGAAGCATAAAGCTCCAGGAATTGACAGGATTTGTCATGCCACGCTAAAGGTTTTACCTATAAAAGCGATAATATATATAGCACTAATCTTTAATGCTATTTTAAGGATCCAAGTGTTCCCAAGACAGTGGAAAATGGCTGCTATTTTGATGATCCACAAGCCTGGAAAGCCGGAAGATGATCCTGAGTCGTATCGGCCTATAAGCCTCTTACCCTCACTTTCTAAATTATGGGAGAGACTTATTGCCAATCGGATAAACGACATTATAAGACAAGGCAATATCTTGCCGGATCATCAATTTGGATTTCGAAAGGGACACGGAACTATTGAACAGGTCCACAGACTGGTGAAACACATACTACAGGCTTTTGACGACTGCGAGTACTCCAACGCCGTCTTTATAGATATGCAACAAGCCTTCGACAAAGTATGGCATGTTGGATTATTATGCAAGATAAAGACCCTTCTACCTGCGCCCTACTTCTGTATTTTAAAGTCATATCTAGAAGAAAGACAATTTAAAATCACGGTGAGAAATAGCTACTCCTCTATATACCCAATGAGAGCTGGAGTCCCTCAGGGCAGTGTTCTCGGACCGCTACTGTACTCCTTGTACACTGCTGATATCCCTTGCCCGAGTTTCGAACACATGGCAGCACCGAACAGGACTCTTATTGCAACCTATGCAGATGACATCGCAGTTATATATAACTCTAGGGACAGCAGAGAGGCAGCTAACGGACTACAAGAATATATTAATGCTCTGGCAGCCTGGTGTAAACGGTGGAACCTAAAAATAAACCCACTGAAAACAACAAACCCGTGCTTCACGTTAAAAACGCTTATCCCAAACACCCCTCCAATTCGGCTAGAAGGAGTTACCCTGAATCAGCCCCTGCAAGCAACATATCTAGGTATCACCCTGGATAAACGGCTCACCTTTGGGCCGCATCTAAAAAACACAGTAAAAAAATGTGGTCACAGATCACAACAGCTGAGATGGCTCATGAATAGAAGGAGCACTCTTTCGATGAGGTGCAAAAGAGCTGTGTATGCGCACTGTATCGTACCGATATGGTTATACGGGATCCAGATTTGGGGAATTGCAGCCAAATCGAATTATAATCGTATCCAGGTGATGCAAAATCGCGCATTACGACAAATAACCAACTGCCCCTGGTATGTACGTAACTCTACACTCCATAAAGACCTCAATATTCACACAGTTGAGTCACAAATTGGGAGACATACAAGTCGATATAGTGACAGATTACTGAGCCATAGCAGTCTTCTTGCAAGACGTCTCATCCCCGCTCGACCTCTAAGAAGACTTAAACGGCAAGGCTTCGCCAAGACAATTGGGCAGCAGTAAAAACTCTTCATTTATGTTCCTACTCCACTTATTTTATTTTATAGTGTTTGGTAATTGATAAGAATACTTCTCCACACTGTGATGTTAAGATACAATATTATGATGTACGGATTCTTCACTTAATAAATATTAATAAAAAAAAAAAAAAATAAACCCTGCTGGTTGCAGGGTGTATTTAATGATACGAATATATAATTTGTACACACAAGATAACGCTTAAGCGGTGTTTAAGTGAGTTTAATAAAAAATATTTTGGTAGATCTATAGAATCTTGCTAAACAATTGATATAATCAAAAAAAATATAATATAATATAAAAATATACCGTGCAATTAACCACCACTTCTTTGGATAGGTTGCCCATTTTGGGAAGGTAGTAGTCACGAAGGACTTGTTTAACATTTTCCTGTGCGGCTCTGTCCGCACTGCTGTGTTCCGCAGTAATGATTTTTAACTGCTCGTTCCTATCATATGCAGTGACGGAATTGGGAAGCCGGAAAATGCATAATGAGGTCGTGTTGGAAACTTACTAGAGTGGGCACGTCAGGGTTAACGACTTCTTTTAGGGCTTGCAATAAATGACTATTGTCAGTGAAACTGATCAAGTGGTGAGTTTTGATTCGGAACAGAACTATGTTTCGCTGGAGCGGAATCAGTGCTGCCTCCAGAATGATCTGGATCCTGAAGCAATTTAACGGTTTATCAGTAGTTTCGACCGTGTAGGTCAGGGACAGATCTCTGTGAATAGTAGCAGCGTCTGATTGGGGTTCGTTTTGTAAGGCACTCAGATTCTGCCTAGAGAGGGCATCTGCCCCGAAATTTTCTTTGCCAGGTTTCTAAAAAAATTTGGCATTATGCTGGTCTATATAAGATTTCAACCTCTTTATCTTGGCATTCGTGTTCTTACCGGTAACAGCGAATGTGAGAGGTAAATATATTGATTTCCCTGGAGCCACACAGGAAGTTCTGCAACTTACATAAGGCCCATACAATCGCCAGCAATTCCCTCTCGTTTTGCTCGGGATGTTTAAGGGTACGAGATATCATGGTGATCGCCCTCCCTCTTGAAACAGGACTGCACCGATGCCACTTGCCGACGCATCTGTGGTGAGGTCAAAGGGCTTTTTGAAGTCGGGGTACTTGAGTATAACATCCTCGGATGTTACAATGTTACGCAGGCTTTGAAATGCGTTGCGATGAGACTCATTAAACTCAACACGAATCTTTTTATGTGTCTACTCACCGAACCATTTTCCCCTTTCAGAATATCTGTAATCGGACGGGCTATTGCGGCAAAGTCTTTGATAAAGACTCTGTAGTAGCTGGCTAAGCCAAGAAAACATCTAACTTTGTAGACGCTATCTTGTTCAGGGTATTCTTGAATGGCTTTCAGCTTCTCCGGATCGGATTTAGTTCCGTCCTAATTTATCCTCCGGGTAAGGGATCGCTGGGGTGTACCCTCTTCAGTCTTCGGAGGGAGATGGGATCAGCTAGGATAGTTGCTAGTCGGTTCGGGTGGGCCATAAGCCTGTCGGCATAACGGCTGCTATGGAAATTAATCTGACGCCAGCATGGCAGTGTCATCGGCGTAAGTGGCCAGGAGCAGCTGAGCCGGGGGACTTCGGCGTTGTTTGCGGGAGATGGCATGTCAGCAGTGTACAGGGTGTATGGGAAGGGCCCAAGAATACTTCCCTGTGGAACTCCTGCGTGAATCTCTTCCAGGCTGGATCGAGCATCACGCACTGCAACGTCGAACGTCCGATTACAGATGAACGATCTCAGGATGGCATAGTAGGGAGCAGGAAGGAGAGCTTTCATCTTGTATAGAAGGCCCTCATGCCACACCTTGTCAAACGGTTGCTTCACGTCTAGAAAGACGCCGACCGTGTAAAGTTTGTGCTCGAAGCCATGCGTCACCTGGTTTACCAGTCGATGTATTTGTTCAGGGCAGCCGTGGGACTTCCTGAAACCAAATTGGTGTGGAGGTATGTGGTTCACTACTTGTGGCAGTTCCATCAGGCGGGCTAAGAGTATTCTCTCAAAAATCTTAGAGAATGTTGATAGCAGGCTGATTGGGCGATATGCATCTATCTGCGTTAGCGGCTTTCCGGCTTTAGGTATCATTATGATACGTGCTCGCTTCCATTGCCTTGGAAAGTGCCCTAGCCTTAGCATGGCATTAAAAATTTTTACTAAGGCTAGGACTCCTTTGCGTGGCAGAGACTTCGCAGCACGGTTGTCGATGCTATCGTAACCAGGGGTTTTCTTGATGTGTAGCGCCTTCAGCTGCACCATGACTTCCTGCGGTGTGGTATGCCTAATGGGGCGAGCCGGTGCAGTCGGAGCGTCCAGAAAATTATTGATTTCTACGCGGTTTAAGTCGTCTGTTAGGTTGAAGGGCATAAAGGTGGAGGTCAGGTGTAAAGCAAATGCCCTCGCTTTTTCATCGTCCGTCTTGAGCCAGAGGCCACTTTCACTCAGGACGGGAGATTGAAACATCGGCTGTCTCTTGATATTTCTTGTGAGCCTCCATAACGAGAAGTTGCTGTTGTTATCTGGGCCAGTACCCTCCAGCAGGGTATCCAGATTTTCTCGTCGGGTCCTGGCTAGCAAACGATGCAGTCTGTTTGTGGTACTAGAGTATAGCTGCTTGATGCTAGGATCTCCTGTGGCGATATACCTTTTGTGGGAGAGCAGCTCCCTAGCCTCCAAGCTCAAGATGGGAGCCCTCCTTGCGGTCGTGTGACGAGCTTGATGTGGGGGAGGTGTGGCCCTCCGTGCTGCTTCCGCGATTGTGGCTACGAGGTAATCTACATATGCTTCCAGACTATTGCAGGTGTCAATGGGGATGTTGAGATCAACTGTGGCCTCGATGTGCTCCTTGAAGGCCACAGTATTTGCAGTAAGTGACAGCATTTTAGTGACACCTTTGAATAGCTGGGCGTATTCATCCAGCACAAACAGCAGGGGGAGATGGTCAGACGACAGTTCTGTCAGGGTTTGCACGTTGATTTCTTGCTGTCTGAATCCTTTCGAGATCCCGAAATCGATGGCACTTGGAGTGACACTTGTTCGAAAGGGATAGCAAGTAGCTTCTCCAGTTGCAACGATGTCGATACTTTTGCCCGCCAGAGCGCAGAACAGCACCCTGCCTCTAGTGCACATCCTGTAGTTTCCCCACCATCTGTGCTTTGCGTTCCAATCACCTGCCGCTAGGAACTTTGTGCCAAATTGAGCGATGATCAGCTCAACGTCAGCCTCCGTCCACCTGAGGTTAGGAGGGCAGTATACTGAGGCAATGTTAAAAGTACCCCTGCTTGCCGTCAGCTGGATAACTGCTGCCTGAGGTTAGGAGGGCAGTATACTGAGGCAAAGTTAAAAGTACCCCTGCTTGCCGTCAGCTGGATAACTGCTGCCTGGATGTGATTTTCCGACAGGGTGGAGAAGAGTTGATGGGAGATGAGTGATCTAATAAGGATCGCCGCACCTCCGCGTTGGCTGTCATCCGGGTGGTTGGCAGTGTGGAGGGTAAAGCCAGGAACTCTGAAAGTGGACCGGGAAACGAAATGGGTTTCCGATAGCAGGAGGATGTCGATTTCGTGAAGCTCGATGAAGGCGTGGATCTCATTGGTCTTCGAGGAGGCCCCATTGGCATTCCAAGCTGCTATCTTAAGAGGACCCATTTTGAGCAGCAGGAGGGAAGGTGCGATTTTGCAGGAGCAGTTGCATTAGTGTTTCAACTAGTGACATCATCCTGTCAAGCCTAGAAAACAGCTGTTCCAGCTTGGACTCAAGGTTGGCGCTTGCAGGGGGGACAGTAACGGCAGGCTTGGCGACGGTCTGACTTCCTCTGACTATACTAGCAAAGGAAGGCTTTCCAGACATGTGGACTGGTGGACTGGGTTGGTGTACTCCTCTTGAAGGACCAGAAACAACTAACTAGCTAACGGCTGACCTACTATCGGGTTTGCTCGTTCCTCCTCCCAACTGTCCACACTCTCGTATTCAACCTTTATGTCTCTATATGTACCCGCCAAACTCATTGATTGGTTGACACAACACAAAAGTATACTTTCGCCGAGTATAAGCGATCGGCTTATTAAATATTGTAAACTAGAAAAAGCTAGCTATAGTTAGCTGGCGTGCCCAAATGGGCTGAATTAATAAAAAAGAAGGACACAAAAAGGGCTCCACGATTTCCCCGTATGCCTTAATAATTAAATTAATAAAAAAAAAAAAAAAAAAAATTCGCGGAGCACAAGCGATCGGCTTATTAAATATGGCAGGAAAAAGTATGCAATATAATAAGTCTTTATTGGGTATGCAACGAAAATTGATTTCATCAAGGTATGAAATATTTATATATAAGCTAGGCAATAAAAAGTATGCAATTTTTATTTTATAGGCTAGGCAATAAAAAGTATGCGATTTTTATTTTATCGGCCAGGCAATAAAAAGTATGCAATATATATTTCCTTAAAAGGGAACGAATTTTGTCAAACTGAATTTCACAACAATGAATTCTGTTTTTATTTGTTTTTTTTTTTTTTTTTTGCTTTTGCTAGAGACATTTGATGGGATGCCGTGGAAACAACTTGTCAAACTTATATTTTGTGTAGTTTAACTACTCTGTCAACTAGACTATTGTTCGTGGTGAAGTTAAATAGATTTCCTATTTGGTGGTCCAGAGGTCTTACGTCTTCTGCAGAGGTACGCCTTGACACCTGTTAGGTAGATTATGTTGGAGAGCTTGCCTTTGTCACCTTGGTTATATTGCTAGCCTTGTGGCGTAGCAATATGTTTGTAATTAAGAACAAAGATATTTACGGCTATGCTTCAGAGTCGAGCTGTGATTTATTGAGCAGCTTTGCAAGAACTGAAGTACAGACAATATTCTTTTCTTAGCTTATCCTACGCGACAATGCATCGCGAGATCAAGGCATGAGCGGCAAGATGACTCAGCATTACTCGCGGATGTCATGATTAGTTATATACCATAGAGCACCTGTGATTGTTCTTAGCGTCATAGACTGGGTTCTCTGCAATATTTAAATGTTAGAGTGTTACCTTGTACTTGTAATCATTATATTTGTATATGTCGTATGCTCGTCTTCCGTTAGAGCGTAGCGCGTTTCGATGTTTTCGCAGGAGTTATCGGTTGCAACCGGCACGCAGACCCTCCAACTAAGCCACCCCGGTTTACCCTAGAAGGAGTACTAAATAACCAAAATATAAACAACGAATTTTATTAGGCCGCACAACGACCGTTCAGCGAACGGCCGTTGCCACCAGAAGAAATGTTTACATGACATTTTGACAGGAAACCCCTACTCCTCCTCCTAATAGGAGTTCGGCTCAGAAAAGAATTTTTTATTTATTTTTTGTAGTAGCGTGCGTTCATTTATTTAAGATCAAGAGTAGGCAACACAGCACTTCGGAATTTCCCATAAATTCACCCACTCAAGAGTCTGCGACGCAGCACTTATGGATTAACACTTACACTTATAGTATTTAAAACACTATGTATTTCCTATTTACTTCTCTCGGCAGAGGTATAATTGTGACCAGAGCTAGAATATAGAATCAGATCAGTTTTTGTGACCGAACAAGCCACACGTCTTCTTACTTAAATCGGAACTTGGATTTTCGGGCATTTACAGAAAACTTTCAAATTTAACCACGACTTAAGGAACTCCGCATTCCTTAATCATAACTCATGCGATAACTCAAGCATACTGATCTGCTCGTTTTTCTAACTGCCCCGCAATTACCACAAACCACACTCGGCGACAACGTAGCGACGCATCGTCGTGCAGCTAGGCATCTTTTTCGCAACGCTCCAAAAGTAACGGCGAAGAAACACAACCACAATGGAAGGACGCAAAACATAAAATGATGAAATAATTCGATTTTATGCTAAATATTTGCACTATAAGAAACCAGCAATCTTTATACTCCGACATATATATTAGCGAAACGTTCAGTCCTATTACTATTAAATATTTTATTAATGGTTTTTTAAATAAAGTTGGTCATTTAATAAGTTAATTGGTCGTTTGGTGATTTGTTCGCAATTCTTCTTCTTCTTATCTTCTATACATCAAAAGCACGTCACGTGATATAGCGCAGCAGAGACGTGAACCAAATAGGTAAGTCACTCTTAGAATTTATCTTGAATAACAATCAAGAAATCCTAAATGTCGGCAATGCTCCGACATTTGTAACTAGGGTAAGATCTGAGGTTCTGACACCTCCGATGGAAACGCCTAAGAGGTAGAAGGTAGAGAAGAACAGGCCTCTGACTGCTCCCTTCTATGGCCCAAGTACCTCATGGGCTGCAAAGGCAACTGAGGTACGCAAGCTATCTATGCAGCCGTAACTGGGGCCATTAAGGTTGCGGTCGTACCAGAGGGGTACCACAAAGTCGTCCTCAGCAGTGAGAACCTCTCACAGCTCGAGGACGCACTACTGGAGGAAATAGTCCTAGTTTGGAGGAATCCACTTCAGAGTGGGTCACCTGATAGTGGACTGCCGCAACGCAACCACTGCTGAGTGGCTGCAATCAGCAGTCCCCAGCCTCAGTAAGTGGAGCGGTGTCTCCCTGGAGGTAAGGATGGGCGACGACCTGCCATCGTCACACAACATCACCATCTTCTGCCCCAGGACAGGGGACAAAACAACAAAGTGGATCATAGAATTGACGTCTCATATCAAGGGAGAATGAGGGTGGTAACTCGCTCCTCAGCCTTGGCATTGATGACAACTCATGCGCCAAGATTATCTCTAGTGACCACAAGCTGAGCTTCATGTTTGGAGACATCTCAGTTTGTGGTCTAAAGAAGGCCAAAGCGATCAAATCCGGCACAAGAAAGGTCGAGACTCCTCGAAATCCACCAGTCTCCGCGGAGAAGGAGAAGCCCAATAAGCTCTCCGAATCCAGCGACGATCTGACGGATGATGAGGATCTTGATGCGACCATCAAGATCAGACCACGTTATCCTCTCAGGAGCTAGGCATGGAACTAGACCTGCTGAGTAAGGATGAAGCGATACCGGTGGATGGTGATCTGGGTATCTCCAGATCAGGAACGCCGACGATGGAGCCGATCATCTAATGGTCGGAAGTACAGGGATAGCTCAGGTGAACATCCACCGCGCCAAGGCGGCCTCGGCTGTGCTGGCAAGGATGTTCACCAAACAACATCTTGGGCTAGCCCTGGTACAGGAACCCTGGTATAACCAGGGAATAAAAGGACTGTACGTGAAGAACGCCAAGTTAATTTGGGATCAACGGGCCTTTAGGCCTAGAGCCTGTATCCTGGCATGTAGAAGTATTAATTATTATATACTTACAGAATTTCTCACGCGGGACTGTGTACCGATCGTGGTAGAAGATGTGAGAGCAACCAAGAAGACTGTGGTGGCATCGGTATACTTTGCCGGTGACGAGGCGTGCCCACCGCCCGAAATCACTGCACTGGCAGAATACTGCAAGAGGACACACTCACCTACATCATCGGATGTGATGCAAATGCACATCACGTGATATGGGGCAGCAGCGACGTAAATCAAAGAGGTGAGTCACTCTTAGAATTTAACTTGAATAACAATCTAGAAATCCTAAACGTCGGCAATGTTCCGACATTTGTTACCAGGGTAAGATTTGAGGTTCTGAACATTACACTTTCCAGCAGATCAGTGGCTTCGCATATAAGCGACTGGCACGTATCTCCTGAGGAGTGAATGTCAGATCACAGACTTATTCGTTTTAACATAGGGCTAAATCTAGAATGTAGCGAGCGTAGGCGCAATCCCAGGAATACGAACTGGGAAGGGTTCAATGCCTCCTTACTGCGGAATCCAGCTTCTGGGGTAACCGGGAAACTCCGTACCACTCTAGAATTTGAGGCCGCCGTAAAAGACTCGTGTCTTTCTAACGCGTTTAGAGAAAACTGCTCCCTTGGTCGAGCCAAGAGGGAAAAAGATGCTCCATGGTGGAACGACCAATTGGAGAAGCTACGGAAAGCGACCAGGCGTCTCTTTAACAAAGCAAAAAGAGAAGGGAACTGGGATGCCTACCGGAATAAACTGACTATGTATACCCATGAGATCAGGAAAGCCAAACGAAGGAACTATAGAACCTTCTGTGAGGCAATAGTAAACACATGTGAAGGCGCAAGACTTCACAGAGCAATCTCCAAAGGAGTGCCAGAATCAAATCAGGCACTACGTACGGAGGATAACTCCTATACTATAGGAAGTAAGGAGAAACTTGAGCTACTACTGGCAACTCACTTTCCGGGAAGCACGCGTCAAACAAATGGGAATACCCCGGTAACGGCTCAAAATAGACCGTATTCTACTGATTGGGCCAAAGCAAAATCAATAGTAAGAACGGAGAGATTAAGATGGGCAATTGGTACATTCCAGCCCTACAAATCTCCTGGTCCAGATGGCATTCAGCCAATCCTGCTAAAAAAAACGTTGGAAAAGCTAGTGGATGTCAGCATTAGAAGCACTCTGCTTGTAGAGCATCCGCTCCAACGGACGCAGCATGCCTACAGGGCGGGCAGATCAACTGATACTGCCCTATATCACCTGAAAAGCCTTATTGAGGATTCACTTACTCATAAGGAAGTGGCGTTATGTGCCTTCTTAGACATACAGGGTGCATTCGACAATACCTCTCATGAGGCGGTCAACGCATCCCTGACAACAAGAGGACTAGATGCAACAACCAGTAGATGGATCAAATCACTACTGGCATCTAGGCGAGCCATGGCCACTATCGGAGGAGAGTCGTCCACAGTATCTCCCACAAGGGGTTGCCCCCAAGGGGGTGTCCTCTCGCCTCTCTTGTGGAGCTTGCTGGTAGACGAGTTGCTGGACAGACTGACCCGCAGAGGTATACTTTGCCAGGGCTATGCTGACGATATTGTCATTATAGCCAGAGGTAAATATGAGGAAACACTCTGCGATATCATTCAACTGGGCCTCAACATGACCAGCTTATGGTGCAAGGAAGTAGGCCTGAGCCTAAATCCTAGCAAAACTGTTATTGTTCCTTTTACAAATAGGTACAAGCTACAGAGAATGAAGTAAATAACCCTGTCAGAATGTCGCATAGGGGCCAGCAAAGAAGTTAAGTTTCTTGGGATAAGCCTCGACTCCAAACGTAGCTTCAAAACTCATGTCGGTAACACAATTGATAAGTGCACCAGAGCACTTTTCACGTGTAGGAAAATTGCTGCAAAGTCGTGCGGAACCTCACCACGCATAATAAGATGGCTGTACTTCATGGTAGTCAGACCCATACTAACCTATGGAGTAATAGCGTGTGGTAATAGAGCACGCCTTAGCACCACTAAGGTGAAACTTCATAACTGCAGCCCTAGAAGTACTAATGGAGGTAACGCCGCTTCATATCGTCATTGAAATGAAACGGAAAGCCACCCTAATAAGAATTGAGGGAGCAGGAAATGACTGCAACCTTACAAGAAAGGATGCTGAAAGCCTAAAAAGGGATATCCCTTTGCTGATGCAACCAAGGGATGAGATGCCAGCTGAGCGCAGGTTCGCTCAGAACTTCAGCACTCATCTCAGTAATAAAAACAGTTGGACAACCCTGGGGAAAGTACACCCTATGAAACCACAAACAATAAAGTGGTATACAGACGGATCCTTCACCGACGAGGTAAGTGGCCCCAGGTTAAAATACCACGAATCAATGGGCAGATACACCAGCATTTTTCAAGCTGAAGTCTGTGCTATTGGACGCTGTGCGGAGTTTAATCTGCAAAGGAACTATCGTGGCAATGACATTCCTATACTGTCTGATATTCAAGCAATCATAAAGGCGCTAAGATAACATATAAGCTAGTAAATGAAGTGAGGACAGCCCTAGACAAACTAGGAGCTGAATATAACCACAAAAGATTCAAGACCTTAATGACAAACGGGAAAAACACCGTGCGTATTTTAACTGGCCTTCTTACGGGGCACTGCCGACTTCGCAGTCATTTGCATAAGATTGACATTGCAGACAGTGAACTCTGTCGCTTCTGTTGCATGGAGGAGGGGAGCTCTGCACATATTATATGTGACTACACGGCGCTTTCCATCAGGAGGAACAGACTCCTGGGCATGTATGTAGTCCCACGGGAAACAATTGCAGCTCTGAACCCCAATAAAATTCTGGCTTTTATACAGTGCATTGGACTTCAGGGAGATCTTTGAGTCATGAAGGAGTAGTACAATAGATCCTACTGGATCGCAGTACACATAGAAACCCACTTAATAATAATAATATTGCTGGTTTTACCTTCTTCTATCGATGTGTCAAATTAATTGATGGATAAAGCGTAGTTAGGCGACTAGAAATGCACAATATCAAAAAAATATGGAAAATGGGAAAAATCTACTATGTTCTGGATTTTGAGATGACGAGTCTGTTGATTTAAGATTATTTTCCGGCGCTGCCATCGAAGTCGTCGTCGTCTTAATCAATTTTTTATTGTTTTGTACCTTATCGATCGACCGCTGCTCGCCCATATAGTTTTTTTTAAACCGCGTGGTTTCGGCGAAGGTAAGAATTTATCTTTTCCGTTCATACAGATCCGCCATTTTTGTTTTTTTTTTTTGTGACCGTGCTCCCGCACAGATCACTTTCCAAAAGTTATCGTGGACATTTATGAAAAACACTTTACCAAAACTTCTTGCATCGCAGCAGTCCAAAAGTATAAGGGCTTGTTTAAGATTATTTCTGAGGAATGCAATCGGTTCTTCGCGGCATAACCTAAAAGTAATTCGATTCTTGAAAATCACATTGAGGTCATCTTGTTGGCAGAACATTACCAAATATTAATTTCAAATACAAAACCCATCAGCCAGATGGTAAAGTCCACGGCTGAAAAAATATTTTTATTAGAATCAAACACCTAAGGTTTGCTCCTGTAAGCATTCCCCGAAATGCTTGTGTAAGCATTTCCCGAAGTGTTTTTTTAAGAATTCCCTGCAAGGCTTCTGGATGCATTCCCTAAAATGCCTTTGTAAGCATTCGCAAAAAGACTTTTGGATTTATTTCGAGACAAGAATCGAGAATATTGTATTCGTCGGCCTAGGTGATGACTAATATAGGTGATTCTAATATAAAGTCCTTTTCGAAATTTATTTTGTGATGTACATAGATTCGGCTATTACTATCTCTAAGCTTTATTTAAATAGTAATAACGTTAAGGCAATGCAAAACAATAAATTTTCGCATGGTGCCAATTGATAAAAAATAATATAGATTTAAAGTCAACGAACTTCTAAGGTGAAGGGCATATTTTGTCAAATTTACAATGCATGAGCATACGTGTGCACACGTAGAAAAGAGCTGTTTGCTGTAGCGCTCTCCGCTCTTTCTCTCTCGAACAAAAACTCGAGAGAGCCTGGAGCCACCGCTAGAGCCACGGCCAAAAAATCGCGTGCCAAAAATTTGTATGGCGTTATGCATCTTGTTATTCTAGTGTATTTGGTTAGGGTCATCCCTGGCCCCAGGCTGACCAAGTTGCGGTAATGGGTTTTTAGCCCGTCCCTCTTTGCCGGCTTGGACCACATTCGAGTGACTCTGTGTGGCTGCCCGATACTTCCCTCCCGCAACTGGGCGTGCTTGTGCCGTTCGCGCACTCCGTTTAGGAGCATTTTTTGGTGTTACCACCGAAATTGTCTTGCGACATTTCCCGCAGTCAAGGCCTGAGGTATTTTAAAGTTATTTGGTCTATTGTTCATAGTACCCACGAGTTGCAGAGAAATAAGCGGTCCACCCGGGCAGAGATCCGCAGTACCCGGGTAAGGCTTACTAGACCGGGCGGACGCCACTTGCCCGGACTCTCCGTTATCGACTGGGCTAGTTCCTACACGGGCCCCAGCCTTGCAGACTTTCGGCACGGGTCGAATGACACCTTAGTCCGGCCCGGAGGTGTGGAAATTTTTGAGAGTTACCAGCTCCAGCCCAACTACGATTAGCCAGCACCCTTAGCAGAGACATGACCTAACTAAGAGCCTGTTTCCATTGTTTTACCACGCTAACACCCAGAAAAGAGTTCCCCTCTCTTGCGCTCTCTCTAATATTCTCGCACCTTTACCTTTGGCTTAGCATTTTGCTGTTCGCTCTGCAATTAAGAAGCCCCTCTTTATCATTTGCTATCGTTGTATAGCATCCTTTGCATTCGTTGTACATATAGCATCGTTAGAAAATCACTACATAAAATTCGCCTTATTATTCTTAGATATTATTTAAGTATCTTCCTTGAATATAATAATAATAATAAAATATATAAAAATATAATAATATAATTCAAATCAGTTACAATTAACCAGAATGATTATTATGACATATCCAACCGATAACTAAGCACATTTAATAAATAATAAAAATAATGTATTTCATTGGGAGAACTTATCAGCAAACATATTATATCAAACATTTATAATCCCTGATCAATGCATTTCTCAAATCCTTTTGTAATAAATTAGCCGAAACAATGCAACAATATAACAAAACAAATACAAATGTATTTAAAAAAAAATAAATAAAACACATAGAGTCTAACACAAATAATTAAAGTAAAAAGAAAATTAAAAAGGATTGCAATATGTTCCACAAATCAATGCAGGGCCAGAATATAGTGAAATTAAGCCAAATGAGCTAAAATTTAAAAATTGTTCAAAAGTGTGCATGTGATTGGATCGGCGGCTTTAGGGCGGTGGAGTGGGCGTGGCAAAAAGTTGTTTGCAAATCGATAGAAATTTAAACAATTAATAAAATTATGAAAAAAGTTGTTTGCAAATCGATAGAAATTTAAACAATTAATAAAATTATGAAAAAATGTTCAACAATTTTTCAAAAATGTGGGCGTGGCACTTTTGGGTTGTTTTAGGGTTTTGGGTTGTTTAGAGAGGGAGTGGCGAAATGTTTTTTAACAAATCGATAGAAATTTACGAAAAATATAAAAAATATCGAAAAATGGTTTAAAAATGTGGGCGCGGCAGTTCTGTGCGGGATTAGGGCGTCAGAGTGGGCGTGGAAAAAAGTTTTTAGGTAAATCGATAGAATTTACAAGACTAATTTAGTTATGAAAACATATCTTAAAATTGTTCAAAAAGATGGGCGCGGCAGTTTTGGGCGGTTTTCGAGCGTTAGAGTGTGGGCTATTGATCCTGATCAAGAATATAGACTTCTTCCTTTTATACACACGACCGTTTTCTTTGGCCATTTTATTAAACGTATTGCATTTATTTGTTTATATGTGGAAGGTCAAATTGATGGAGACCGCAGAAGGCGAAGACTGAAAAATGCGCATCTGCATGGTGTCGCACTTATTCTACTTAAACATCGGAAGGGTTGTGGGTCAGCTTGGGTCACAAGATCGTCGTTCTGACCCACGCCTACAGGGACTGCAGTGGCATTCGCTAAGTGATTTGCTACCTGAGAGTTTAATATCTGCCCATTAAGGTTTGCTAGAACCAGTGCATACTGCCCACAGCAGTTTCCAATGTGCCGATGTTGCCAGCGGTGCTTCTCAGTGCTCTGGCTCCCGAGGCTCTGACGGTGGGCTCTTTGCTGAGGCTGAAGAGTGTCTTTACCGATTACAGCCTCTTTGTCTTTGTTGACTTGTCAGCCGCTCTTGCCAACAATCTGCTGGAGGTCAACTTCGCTAGTCAATCCCGCTATCTGTGTACCTCACATAGGGAAAGAAAACACTGTTTTACGCGCTCGAGTAGAGCGCGTACTGTGAACAGAAACACACTTTCAGATCTTGTTACAAGACATAGATCCAGATATCGACTAAGAGAGTTTCGAATATAATTAACGTGCGACAAGGATAAGTCGAGAAAGCCCTCAATAAAGTCATGTTTTGATATTGGGAGAAGGATATTCCATTTTTCTTCTGGGGACCACATTGTGCCAGGTATATTAAATTCACCTAGAACTACAAATTGGGCAGTCTTTTTAAGATGGAAAGGAAAATAAGGGTTGGGCTTATTATAGTTATGCTAATTGATGTTTTTGTTTTGGGTTCGTTTTCATTTCCCCCTTTGCCTGGCCACCATATCATCACCCAATACGCCACCGGGTCCGCTGCCATAAAAGTTACTCACATTAATAAACCCCCTATTTGTCACCATTTGTATTGTCTATAGAGGGCAGCAAAAGGGGAAGGGAAGGCAAACACAGATTGAGGTAACATGCTGGTGTAACATTAACTAGAAGTTGGTACCGAACAATATATTGGCCCACCTGAAGTTCATAAACTAAGAATTCATGTACATGCAGACGGCGCAGAAAGCAACAGCAGTTACATGAATGAAACGCAAGTTAAAGGGACTTCAAGTCGGTTGATGAATTCCCTTACCCAAGCTTACTGAGTATAAAAATGAAGCTACACTGAATAAATAAATCTGTCAAGAGTTAATTTCCTAATTGGTTAACCAATCTTGAAGTTGGGAGTTAAGCAACTTTATTTTCTCTTAAATATATATTTATAATAATATTTAACATTCCAAAATGCGCTTGATGATTCATACGTTTCAAAGTACTTAAGTTGGGTTTAACTGAGCTATCGAATCGCTCTACCTTGCCCATAAGTGCAGAACAATGCACATGAAACAAATTGGCATTAAAGGCAATAAATACTACTGCGAGAACAATAGAGAAGAAATTGTCGGACATGGACATATAACGATACTCGGGAAAAATAAAATCAATCATCTGAACCAGCTTCAAAATAAAAAAAACCAGCCCCAGTCAACCACGAATTGGAAGCGAGTTCGAATGAAGTAAAAATGTTGACCAATGCGCACAATTGGCAATTTGTGAAGTTAATCGAAATTAATAAGCTGACTCCTGCCATAGCTCTTGCACACACACAAAAAAAATATATAAATATACAAAGATGTATAGGCAATGCCAGTAGGAGCGAAAAATCGTAAATTGTGCAAATGTAGGTGCTGGGATAGCGGACAAATGATTTAAATATTCTGAGAATTCTGAAGACGGCGGAATGTAAGAGCACGTAATATAAACAAACGTAATATCTAACGCCCTAAAACCGCCCAAAACTGCGTTGCCCACGCTTTTGAAAAATTTCTATCGATTTAAATTTTTTCTAATTTAATTTCGATAACCCAGAAAAATGATTTAATTTCGCGTTCGCATTCACACTAGCTGAGTAAGGGGTATCTGATAGTCGGGAGACTCGACTATAGCATTCTCTCTTGATTTTCTATTAATATTGGTAATTCAAATTGAATTATTTTCATTAATTACGTTCATACGCAAACAGTCCAAAGTTGACTAGCATACACCATCATCTTTGTACATTGACGAGAACACGCAAACTCACCAGTATGATGGAACTCATTTGTACAACACTCAATACAGTGCGCTCTTATAGAAAAAAGAATGTGCGGGTATTTAGTGAGTTTGAGTCCTGGGAAAACGTTAGTGCCGTAAATGCAAAGGAGACAGTAAATATCCAAACATTTGTGAAACTGTAGGAGTAAATTTAATTCTACAACAACAACCGTTTTTTATTACACAAATGGTTGTGGTTCGGGTAATATTTAAATTCTTATTAAAAGATAATATTAAATATTTATTACATTAAATAAATATCAGTTAATAATGAATGAAATTATAAAAATATAATGTTTCATATTGTTTTATACTGAAATTTTAATCGTCTAATAGGCCCGTTACTGTCAACCAATGAATATTAGTTATAGATATCAACATACATAATCAGCCAAAATATTCTAACGAGGATACTTTACATACATTCTTCTTCACTGACGTCATTAAACATGATTGTGCTTTCTTATTTTTTTTTAATCATAGCTTTTGAAATATCAAGAAGAATCCAAGATATGAATGAAGCCCAACGATTATTTTTAATACTGCTCACGAACTCCACTTAGCAGCAAGTTCATTTACTGCTCATAATTGATTGACGTCATTGACCATCATAAGCCTTACATTTTAAGTGATAATAATTTCGGGCAGTTTAAAGTTATTCCCCATATGTAAACTGTCCGATTTGCGGGGATAGACAGGAAAAATATTTTAGGTAAATCAGAAAGTTAACGAATTAAAAAAAAACGGTGAAAACCTTGTTAGCAAACGTCGTAGCTTAGGCGTCTTACATTTTACTGATTGTAATATCTAGCAGAATAAAAATACTAGGAACCTTGTAGACATTTCCGACCATATAAAATCTAAATATTCTTGAGTATGATCAATAGAAGAGTCGAGCTACCCCTGTCCGTCCGTCTGTTTGTTTGACGCCTAGATCTCAGGATTAGACATTAGGCATAAATCAAGTTTCCTGACTAGAAAATAATGATTAACAAAGTCAAATGCTTTACTAAAGGCAGTGTTGATGACATCTGTTTGAAGATTATTTTTGAAGCCCTGTTCTACGAAGGAAATTAGCTCCAAAAGGGAAACTTAATAAAACAAGTTTCCTCACTTGAAAAGAATGATCAACAGACTCAAACGCTGAACTAAAGTCAGTGTAGATGACATCTGCCCTGTATAACGAAGGAAGTTGGCTCCAAAGGTTAGTGCTTGTTTTTCTGCGATTCATAATTCCGTGCTGACATAGTGATATAATAGACTAACAAGGTGCTGCAAATGAGAAGTAATAGCGTTTTCAAAAAGATTAGGTATAACCGACAATTTAGTTTCAGTAGAGCCCTTCACTAAGCTTCCGATCAGAATCTAACCACACAGCCAAAGATTCCTTCGGCACCTGGCGAATAGACAATAGATCGTAAAGCAGTTTAGAGTGGGACAAAATATTTGATTCAACTTTTCTATCGCAAATTTGTTGTTTGCCGCAGTAAGGATCGGATCAATTAAAGCCAATTATAACACAAGAGACAATGCTCTAGTCGAGTTCCGCGACTATCAGATACCCGTTACTCAGCTAGTGTGAATGCGAACGCGAAACCTCATCATTTTTTCTGGGATATCGATAGATATTGGGAAATAAAAAGACAAAACATTTAAAAATTGTTTGAGAGTGTGGGCAAATCAATAGAAATTTACACGACCAATAATATTTTAAAAAAAGATCCAACAATTAGAGTGGGCGTGGCAAAATTTTTTTTTTTAAATACAATTCGAAAAAAATATCGAAAAATTGTTCAAAAATGTGGGCGTAGCAGTTTTGTGCGGTTTGTGGGCGTTAGAGTGGGCATGGCAACAAGGGTCTTGGGGAGTGGGTCGCACTACCTTTTGAGTCTTTGTCTCTAAAATCTGTATTCTGAATCTCAACCTTCTAGCTTTTATAGTTCCTGAGATATCAACTTTCATACTGTCAGACGGAAAGACTGACATAGCTAGATCGACTAGACGATTGATCCTGATCAAGAATATATACATAGTCGGAAACGCTTCCTTCTGCCTGTTACATACTTATCAACGAATCTAGTATACCCTTTTACAACGGCTGTTGGGCGTTCCCCTTAGATAGCCAGCGGCTTTCCTGCGCCTTGGACATTGCACATATAGCTTAAGGCGAAAACTATCTTTAGCTACTGTAGTTTGACGCATAAATGATTTAATCTCGTTCGCAACCCCTAGGTAAGCATCACAACAGTATTTTAGATTTGGGTCCGTGGCTATTTCATTACTTGTTACTTGTTAACCAATTTATTACATATCCAACAGTTACATTTGGCTGCTCAGGGCTTATAACCGGTTGCATTTGTTTTGGAAGCAGACAACATAAGTATCTATATTGTCTTCGATTCTGTACTGAACTGAAAAATCTTAAAATCAATCGCACTCCCTTTCTTAAGTGTTGGCCATGAGGGCTCCTACATCCACCCTTAAGTCGCCTCTTACGACATGCTGGGTACGCTGAGGTAGTATTTTTCTGCCGCCACCACACATGACACCTGTTTTGTTTTAGCCACCCACTCTGTTAGCCATATTGCCAACTCAGGGATCAGCTGGTTAGACCACCTCCCCCGTTGCGACGTTTCCCATCAGCTCTGCCACTCACCCAGCAGCCACTCGTGGGCATCTAGTCGGATACATGCTCCTCTCAGGTATGGTCCCCTACTAGTGGCATTGCTCTAGATCTCTATATTGGTGCAGCATATAATAGCGAAGCCTTTCCTACCGACACCAGTAGTTTTCTGGTTGGATATCTTGGTCCATCGACGTTGGGCATGAGTCTAGCCAATAAAGCAGTTGCAATTGCTACCTTCTGGCTGGCGTTACTTGTGTGGTTATTGAACGATAGTCTGTGGTCTATTAGAACACCCAGGTACTCTAGGGACTCTTATGAGGTCACTTGTGCGCCATTGACGGAGACCGGCACAGTCTCCACATGCTGCTTAGTAGAACTGTCTAGGTCTTGTGCGCCGTGATTGCTAGCCGGCCTTCTCGAGCCGGTGGATGGAATTTTTTCTTGCAAATCAGCAATTGTTTTGCCGACTGCTGTAATTGCCACATCGTAAGCAAAAATGTGGCGCTTTACTCACAAGGGCTTGTTGATGGCCGAGATCCCATCGAACATGATATTCCACAGGAGCGGACCTGGTACCGTTCCCACTTGAGGAATACCTGCTGAAACTCTTTTTGGGCTAGCTTCCGTATCGTAGCTGCCAAAGACCACCCGCAGGTACTCCGGCATCCCCATTATGTTTATGGCTCCGAGGATTACTGGCCATCTATCGGTGTTGAAGGCGTTCTTTCCGTCCAGAGTCACAATTGCGTATTCCTTCCTGCCTCCTAGCCATCTATCACCAGCAAGGGCGGTCTTGGCGATGTTACTAACGGCCGAGAGGGCGTCCCTTCCGGAAGCCATATAGCTGACATCCTAGGCCGTTGATTATCTCGGTGATTTCCTCTATTCAGGTATACAGGATACGTTCGAGCAGTTTTTCAACTATATCCGGTAGACATAAAAGTCGGCATCTGTTTGCAGCATGTGCAAGAATATTGTGAATAAAAAATTTCGTTGCTAATTAGTTTTCAAACCCAGGGAAGATTGGCTTATAATTAGGCCCCATACAAATTTTATCCCTTTCCAAAGGTTTGTTACTATTAAATTATTTAGACTTTGGCTCTCTAAATTTTTCTTTATTTTTTACTTCATTACTATGACCCAAGAACATGATTTCGATAGTGGACACAATTGGTCCTCTACCAAAATCATATAATGGCAATGAACTAAGGGCGTTGGAGTGGGCGTGGCAAAAAAATTTTTTGTCAAATCGCTAGAAAAGTTTTTCAAAAATGGGGACGCGGGAACAAAGGTCTAAATCTCAATCTTCTAGCTTTTATAGTTCCTGAGATCTTGACGTTCATATTGATCCTGATCAAGAATGCATGTACCTTATATGATGTACCTTATATGTACCAACATCGGTCAACAAAATTGCGCTGATGTCTCTAGAATCTGAATGCTGAATCTCACCCTCTAGCTTTTATAGTTCCTGTGATCTCGACGTTCACACGTACAGAGGGACAGACGGACATGGCTAGATCGACTTTTGCAAAATTGTAAGTTTCTGTCCACCAGCCAAACATCTTTTTGTGACGCTCACTCTTACGCCTACAAACCGTTCAAAACTGATATGCCATATTATCTACGCTCCCCCCTCTCGAGAGCTCTTTCTCTTGTTCTGCTGATCGCTCTGCAATTAATTCGCTCATTACCATTAGCTTTTGTATAATTGTAAATATCGCCTAGATTAAATTCTCGCTCGCTAAACTCAATAAAACATATCGTTCAAAATCGCAAAATAAATATCGTCTTTTAGTTGCTTAAAACAGCTAATAAAAAAGCTTACTAGCTCAACAGATATGGTAAATCTTTAATGAAAACCCGAAATTGGCCGATTACTCATATTTTTAGACGAACAGTCAAATAGTGTTAAAAATCAACCCATTGTCGTTAAATTACGACTCTGGTATGAACTGCAATGCACGCATCTTATACATACATACATTTAAGTCTGTATGTATATTCGGCTTCACCGAATACACAGAAGTATAATTAGAAGTGTAAGAAGACAAAAGAAGTCAGTCACAAATAACCCTTCATATTGTTCACATTTACGACGTGTGTGCGTTCTTTACATATATAAAAACCATCCACGGTACATGATCAATAAACAGTCTCTGCAGAATTACTACCATCATTTTCATTTATATTTTAATTTTACAAAAAAATTAAATTATAAAATTAAATTAAATTAAACAGTGTCCTCATTTAAAAATTGTCTTCGTGGATGCTGATAAGACAGCATTTGTTGTGGTGGCTTATTACGAGGGTTACGTATGAGGACGACGGCGTCCTCCAGCCAGCAGCTAGCTGGCCGGGGCACAGATTTCCCTGATGAAGAATAGATGGCCAGTGAGTTTGCGTAAGATTCGGCAAACGACTTTGTTATCCCGTTTCAGAGATTCTCGAGCTTCAATCGCCTGGTGAGGATTACAGCCTGGGTCCTACGGTTTGCGCGAGGGTGCCGCAAACAGAGAAGCGATCTTTAGGAATACGGCCTTACTGCAGCACAATGTAAGTCCGTGGAAAAACTGTTGGTCAGACTGGCACAACTGGAGTCGTTGCCCGACCCGATAAGGTCGGTGGAAGCTGGAAAGGACGTCGGTAGCTTGAGCGACATTCGAGAGAACTGGATTCCGAGTTTACGGCAGAATTAATGCTGCACTGTGCATGCCGTACAGTGCGAGGAGTCCCGTAATACTGTCACACAGACACAATGTCACAGAACTGATGGTCCGACATATCTACGCCAGGATGAAGCATCAAAAAGTGAATGCTACAATTGCTGAGATCCGGATGAAATTCTGGGTCACGAAGATGAGGCGTGTGATTCGGAGAGTTATCTCGTCGTGAAACGTGTGCAAGTTGCATCCAGCGCGTCCGTTGCCGCCGATAATGGGACCCTATCGGGGTCGGACTGGATGCGGGTGGATGGCTTTTGAAATATACTTGACTGGATATACTTGACTGGACTACTTTGGGAAACTGTTGATGACTGTGACCCGGCACAAGGAAAAGCGTTGGGTCGCCTTGTTCAAATGACCTACTCAAATTGGCCACTCCTATTTTCGGGATAGGCCTGGATTGGATGTGGAGCTGCCCAAGGAGGGTTCTACGAGAAAGCAGTGGAGGATTTCTCGCCTGCTACGAGACCCTTTCCGGAGGAGGTGGGGCCTGGAGTATCTGCCTACGCTTGATCGACGCGAGAAGTGGTACCGAATAACGGAGCCCGTCCACCAGGGTTATATGGTCTTTGTCTGCCTCGCCCCGACGAGAGTGATTCAAGGGCATCGTGGAGTAGGTCTACAGCGGGTCCATCAGCGATTCGTCAGACGCGCTAAGGTTCGAGTAATAGACAATGGCCTATAGAGGACAATGATTCGACACGTCTCTAAACTTGCACTTCTGGTATTTCAGTAAAGCGGTTCTTCACGTGGTTAGGGTATTCGGGGAGGTTAAGTGAACTTATGCTGTGAACCAGTTTTAAATCTGAGGGGATTTGTTAGCTAATTGTTTGCAGGCACACTAATTGTTTTTTCCCCATCGCCATGTTGAAAATTAGCCGGGAAACTTGGCTTTTTAATTGTCGTGTGAAAGTCTGGAGGTTGTAAAAGTTAGTTGTAACTGTTATAACCATGAATTCTTACAGAATAAAACGAGCCTACTACCACTGATTAGTTTGCCACTTTCTTTCGAGATCCAGGGTGGAGTAGCCGTTTAAGGCAACTTCGTTCGCGCAACGTCAAATATATGGCCATGGGGCCTCCTCCTACCACCCTTAAATCGCCTCTTACTACATGCAGGGTACGCTGAGGTAGTATTCTTCTCCCGCCATCACACTTGGTTGGTTTTAGCCAGTAGTCTCGTGGCTAGTAGTCTAGTGGACTAGTGGTAGTCCAAGCATTTGTGTTGGCACTCCGCCCATACCAACAACTCAGGGATGAGCTTAAGACCACCTTCCCCGTCGCAACGTTTACCATCTGTTCTGCCACTCAGCAGCTACTCGTAGGCTGAGAGTATTGATCTCCACATCAATTGGCGGCAAGCATGCCAGAGCTAGTGCATAGTCTCCACCTTTTTCCTGCTACTTAGTAGAACTGACACTGCAGCTCTAGTTTTGAAGTCGCTACAGGCGCCGCTATATGCTCAGCTTTATTATTGTATTAATGGAATTTTTATACCAGTTACTCGTATGGTAAAAGGATAAACTGAATTCGTTGAAAGGAATCTAACATGTAGAAAGAAGAGTTTCCTTCTGTCCGTCTGTAAAAAGGCCGAGATCTCAGAAACTATAGAAGCTAGAAGGCTGAACCATAGACGCAGAGCAAGTTCGTTGACCTATGTTGACACGTCCACTTTTATGCCCACAAGCCGCCCCAAACTGCCACGCACACACTTTTAAAAAATGTTTTGATATTTTTCATATATTAGTAGTATATATTACATATATTATTAGTCTTTTAAATTTTTATCGATTTCCTAAAAAGCTTTTTACCACGCCCACTCTTACGACTACAACTCATATATTTTTTTTATATTATTAACCAATACCTATCGATATCTTCTTCATCATAATCATCATATCATCTTTTTCATTTATATTTAAATTTTCGAAGAAAAATAATTATTAAATTAAATAAAATTAAATAAAGCAATGACCTCATGTCAAATTAGAGGTAGGGTATAATAGATTCGTTGGAAAGTACGTAACAAGTAGAATATAAATTAAGTCTTTCCTGTCCCGCGTCGATATAGGAGGCGTGTCAGAGTACGTTGTCCAGCGGCGCCAGCTGTTGTTCGTGAAATCTTGCAGTGGAAATGCAAGTCGGTTACAACAAATCTTCAAATAACAAGATGCGTAACGGCCATACATTCGTTTGGCACTATGCAGCCACTTTCTTGGTGACGGCCAAAATTGCTCTATGTCCGCTCGCTTACGCTGAGAGCGTAAGAAATCTAAAAATTGAATTTGCTTGCTTGTGTGAGTAAAAACAATAGACGAGAACGTGTGTATGTGTGCGTACTTCAATTCTGATCGAAGATACGAATTTACATGCTTGGAGTTTTGACCATTTTCGTAGCAATATGATGAACTAAAATAATAATTAAAAATTCACGCCCTGACTATTATAATTTTAAAGTTTTTTAAATTCGTATGTTAAAATCGCCGCTCGAATTAGCTACCGTTTAAATATTTATATTTTATTTTTATTTTATTTATATTATGTTATGTTAATTAATTATGTGTAATATATGTAATAATCGGTACCCAGGGAACAAAACGGGGAGGCCATTACAATTGTAATGGGGTCCTATATTTATTAGACCTTTTTCTTCCCACCCAAAAGTGCGCGCTTTTAAAAAATATCAAATTCGATAGACCAAAAAAAAAAATATGAAACTGAAAAACAACTGAATATAATGCGCATTTTAAATAATAAAAATTGATCATTTACATCCATCATATTAAGTCATATGATTTAATAAATATACTAAATAATTAAAGCACATATAAAGGAAATTAAACATAAATTTGTTAAAAAAAGGCATTACATTGAGAAATAAATATTTCATAAAAATAATACGGAGTAGAAAATAAACATTTATAAAATAAATAAAAATATGAAATCTGTTTATTGCAAAAGTCATATCTTAAGGCATATCCTATCTTATTATTTGTAATCTCGACTCTCTGTTGCTCTTAAAGCAATCAATTTTAACTTTTTTAGTACATAATAAGATACTACTAACACTAATATTTATTACAGTTATGTTATTATTTAGTTACATTATTTATTATTATTTTATTACTGCATTTCCTCGTCTCTGTTCTCTTTTCTATAACGCGTCTATCTTCTCGCGAATCGAGCCGTACGATACACGGCAGCGCCCCTCGGTCGGTTGGGCGGGAGGTGTGGCCGTGGGACCCGTGCGAAAAGAAAAAAAAAAAAAAGAAGTGCGGACACAAGCACTCAAGCAATCATTGCCTTAATATTTGGCTATTACTATTTCTAAGCTTTATTTAAATAATAATAACGTTAATCTCGTGCGAAAAGACGCTAACTCAAAAAAAAAAACTAATCAAAAAAAAAAAAAACAACCAAAGGAGTGATGCTCACGAAAACTTTTCTCCTTTTTTTTATTACAATAAATAAATATAAAATAAATAAATTCAACAAATATAAAACAAAAAAAGATAAAACCGTTTATATCAATAACTTCAAATAATAAAAAAATGAGTCAGAAAGACCTTCGGGCCCAGCGCCAACTTGAGCAAGACCAACGTCGCCTCTCTTTCCAACGAAACAACGCGTACTTAGTCGTACGGTCAATCACCCCCGACCCAATCAAATACCACGACTTACCAACAACAAGCGAGAGAGCGCGGTCTTGCTCTCCATAAACCTTTAAAGGGACTGTTGAAATGCCCGAGCAAGAGCAAGCTTAAAATCTTTGCTTATCAACTGGCTCTGTTACACCTGCTGTGACAAAAACAACAACTCCACTGGTACACGCCCAATCAACGATGACTGCAAGTTCTGCTGAGCAAGCACCAAAAATAAATTCACTGAGTGCTGCACCCTCAGCAAAAAAAA
Source organism: Drosophila simulans (assembly GCF_016746395.2). Classification (NCBI taxonomy): domain Eukaryota; kingdom Metazoa; phylum Arthropoda; class Insecta; order Diptera; family Drosophilidae; genus Drosophila; species Drosophila simulans. The sequence goes on from NC_052521.2 coordinate 752,295, forward strand.
GTTCATCGACCATACAGACTGGTATAGATCGATACATACAAATAAAGCGAAAACTAAGCCCGCAAATTCTTTAATGGGTAATAAATCAAAAATAAATTGTGACACAACAAGACAGAAAACTAACATACCCAACAATGATAACCGATTTGTCATTTTGGCCGATGATTTAGACGATCTGCCAAATTCTGACAAAAACATTAAGCCGCCTAAGCCGCCTCCAATCTACATTAGAGAAAAAAGTTCCAGCGCCCTCGAAAACAAAATAATGGACGTTATTGGGAAAGACAGTTTCCACATAATTCCCCTGACCAAGGGAAACAATCATGAAACAAAATTGCAAGTCACAACGGAAGTAAACTTCAGAGCGCTTACCAAATACCTCGACGATGCCAAGAAAAACTTTTATACGTACCACCTAAAAAGCAGCAAGGGACTACAAATAGTTATTAAAGGCCTTGAGCCTGAAATAAATCCAGAGGAAATATCAGGAGCCCTAACTAAACAAGGTTTTAAGCTGAAATCAGTTATCAACATATTTAACAAAGATAAAAAGCCACAACCGAGAAACGAGAGTCACCCCATTTATAAGCTGCAATATCTCTTACACCGTAAAATCTTTGTTGAAGAGCCACATAAGCGCAAAGGACCCGTACAGTGTACAAATTGCCAAGAATATGATCATACAAAAACTTATTGTACCCTTCGCACTGTATGTGTAGTGTGTGGTGAGCTTCATAGCTCTGTTAAATGCCCATCAAACAAAGCTGACCCCGGTATGAAAAAGTGTAGTAACTGCGTTACCTCCGCAGCAAACTAAAGAGGTTGCCCTGTATATAAGGATCTAAAAAATGGGCTACACCAAAAAGTGGCTATGATGCGTGGGCAAAGCACGCCGAGCTCAATTATTCCCTCAAAACATACACATGATGTCCACTTAAACAGTCTGACCAACAGGAACGTAACATTTGCAAGTGCGTCTGGTCTTGCATCTACAAATCCTACAACTCCATTCCCACTCGATGAACAAAACAAGGTAAATGCTGATCAGCCAACAGGAGAGCCACAAGACAATATTGAAACAATGATCTTTAACTTGCAACAAAGCATGACCGAATTCATGACATTTATGAGAACAACCATGGAAAATCTTATGCGTAATCAGGATCTATTAATACAGTTTCTGGTATCGCAGCAGTCAAAATAATCAATGGCTTCCTTACGTATAACTCTATGGAATGCCAACAGCGTTTCGCGACACAAGCTTGAAATGGCTCATTTTCTCCAAGACAAACATATCGATGTAATTCTCCTTTCTGAAACACATTTTACACACAAGTACAAGTTTCAAGTAAATGGTTATATATTCTACGGCACCAACCACCCTGATGGTAAAGCATATGGAGGCACTATAGTCCTGATTAGAAAACGCATAAAACATACTTTCCGCAACGACTTTGCGACAAACTACTTACAGGCAAAATCTTTAAATATACAGCTGGGTAACGGACGAATAGCACTTACTGCTGTTTACTGCCCAACTCGCTTTATGATATCTAAATACCTATTATGGAGAGCACACCCATCTCTAAGCCCTCCGGTAGAATCTGTTGTGCCAATAAGAAATTCTGCAGGTGAATGGGTCCGCAGCTATAAACATAGGGCTTCTATTTTCGCGGAGCACCTTCAAAACGTCTTGCAACCAAACCCAGCAACGAATAATTTCGTATTACAAGAGCAATCAGTTGTAAGCCAAACCACACAGGATCCAATAGAATTTCGACCAACTGAAATTGCAAAAATCATTAAGGAATTAAAACCTAATAAGAGACCCGGCAGCGATCTAATAAACCCTAAGATGATCATCGAACTTCCATTTTGTACTGTCCAAACTATTTGCTAGCTCTTCAATGCAATAAATAGAATTGGTCACTTCCCTTCGTTATGAAAAAAATCGATCATCATTATAATACCGAAACCGGGAAAGAATCATACAGTTCCATCATCATACAGACCTGTAAGTTTACTACCATTTATGTCAAAACTCTTCGAAAAATGTCTGCTGACCTTTATTATACCCTATCTGCGAACTTTTAACAAAATACCATCATCAATTCGGTTTTCAGGAGAAACATGAAACAATCGAACAAGTCAATCGAATCACAACTGAAATTCTAACTGCATTCGAAAAGAGAGAGTACTGCACTGCCATTTTTCTCGACGTGGCCCAAGCATTTCACAGAGTCTGGTTAGATGGCCTAATGCATAAAATTATGTCAACACTCCCTGAATGCATCCATAAGCTTTTAAAGTCGTACCTGTACAATAGAGTGTTTTCAGTTAGATGCGTCACTGTTACGTCTGAGGACCACATCATAGGAGCTGGGGTTCCTCAAGGCAGCGTACTTGGCTCAACACTATATCTACTATATACCAACATCGAGGCAGCTAACAATATCAACATTTGCCAATGACACTGCAATCCTGAGCCGCTCTAAATGTCCACGACAAGCTACTGCACAACTTGCACAACCTGGCACATATTGGGAAATGGATTTCTGACTGGCGAATAAAAGTCGATGAACAGAAATGGAAACACGTAACTTTTACCCTCAACAGACAAGATTGCCCTTCGCTCATAATAAAAGAAAATCAAATAAAGTTACGTATCTAGGTATTCATCTTGACAGACGACTCATTTGGCGTAGACACGAGGCAAAAGGAACACACCTCAAACTAAAATCCAATAGTCTACATTGGCTTCTTAGTATACGCTCTCCCCTAAGACTAGATTAAGGTCTTACTCTACAACTCCGTCCTAAACCCGACCTGGACCTATGGCTCCCAGCTACGGGGGTAACAACAGCGTAGAAACCATCCAACGAGCCCTATCGAAAATCCTGAGAACCATCACCGGCGCACCGTGGTACGTTCGAAGTGATAACTTACATAGGGATTTATTTATACTTCCGGTCAGAGATAAAATAGCCAATCAAATGGAAAAATATCGCAACAAACTACGTGTCCATCCGAACAGGCTTGCGAGAGACTTAACACGGCTATCTAGCCGAACCCGACTTCGTCGTAATATGCCAACCCAACGATAATTATTAGGGCCACACAAACTCATATCAGTTGCAATAGTGACTGTTAGTTTATTACTTTTTAAGATTTGTAAACTTATTGTTAGTCTTATAATAAGCTTTAATAAACGAAGCAATGCAAAAAAAAAAAAAAAGAAAAAAAAGAGCAAGCTTGTCAAAGGCCTTGCTTGTCAAAGTCTTCAACGAAACATAGATAGTAACTGGATAGACCTAAAAATACCCTAAGCTCATGCAGATTTGACGGTTTTGGGTGTTCCCTTATGGCTTTTACTTTTTCTGCGTCGGTCTTTGCACCACCATTGGTTACAATAAATCCTAGATATTCAACACTTTGCTTCAAGAAGTGTGTTCTTTCGTAGGACACCTTCATTTTGACATCACATAGGCTTTTTAAAATTCAATCTATGTGCCAAACATGTTCTTTAACTTTTCAGAAAAAATAAATATGTCATCTACGTAACCGTAGAACGATTTGCCAATTTGTTCTCGTAAGACGTCGTCGATTGCTTTTTGGAGATGCTTCCCGCATTCTTCAAGCCGACCGGTAATCGATAAAACGCATACTTTCGGCCATTTACCGAGAAAGAGGTCTTCTCCCGGTCATGCTCTGACATGTATATCTGGTAATAGCCGGACTTTAAATCTAGCGTTGTAAAGTATTTGGCTTTACCTAATTTACCTAATTTAGTTTCCTTAAGTCTACAACCAAACGATTTTTCTTATTCCCTGGGTAATCACTTTTTTTCCACAACCCATGTTAGGTTGTTATAATGACTTTGCAATAAATCTGCGATTTCTCGCTTCACAAACTCGGATATACCCATGGGATGCGGGAATATTTCGAAGTAAACTAGCTTATCATCGCTTGTTCGAGTTTTGGCAACAACAGCAGTGTTAAACGGCAGTGCCTCTTTAGAGGATGAAAATGTCTTAGATCTTTTTGTGATCATGTATTGAAATTCGACTTTTACAGATTCAGGTACGGAAATATCATTTACGTTACTGAAATTCACATTGTCGCAACTAACATGGTATAGCTTATCGGAAAAAGAACCATAATTTATTGTACCTTTCTCTGCGTCTAATTTCGCCCCCACTTGAGCTAAAAGTTCAAATCCTATGATGTCATCAAATTTTGTCAGCGCGTCTAAAAAAGGAATGAAAGTGTTTTCCCAAAAATGTTTATTAAACACTTCTGGGAAACCCTGTTAGAACCATAAATATGTGGTAGGATGGATACTCATAAGACCCACTGTACCATGCAGTAGCATAGCTTACTGTAGATATAAGAATTATATTGTCATCTCGGTCCTACCTATAAGCTAGCATTAAGTATTAAGAATATATATCTAGCACACGGAGCATAAGAAAATGAAAACGCGCTAGACACGGCATTCGGTGGCAAGCATTTCAACAGAAAGGTCGTAATAAAGGAAGTTTAATCAAAGCATCACGACTGTAGCACCGTTTACAACATCAGAAGTGGTTTAACTTACTATGCCTGACGCTGAATTAAATCAATTCTTGGTGCACCAACTAAAAAAATGGTTGGTAGCACTTGGATGCCAAACTTCTGGCACAAAAGCATAGTTGGTAGTACGTCTCTCCGGCACGTGGCGACCGACAACCAGACAACGGATCAGCAGTGGAAACAGTAGAGGAAATGGATGGCGTTACGTCTCTGATAAAACAGCGTAAGCCACAAGGTGAAGATACGCAAGCGATCCCGGTCGATGCGCAGGAAATGGCGTCAGAAGCCCCAGGTTAGCTTTATCTGGATCAGTTATCACCGGTGGATGCAGAAGGAGCCACCCTGCAGAAGACAATTTTCGGTTATATAAACCATAGAGAATTCATAATTATTTAGTTACCCAAAAAAACCATTGCCTAAAGCATCAATTTTATAGCCGTCACTCGTAGAGTAAGTATACTAGATTCGATAAGCCAAACCTTTCCGACCAAATAAAGTATATATATCGTTGATTAGTAGCTATAACCGAGTCGATCCGTCTGTCCGTCCTTCCATGTGAACGTCTCGATCTCACGAGCTGTAAAAGCTAGAATGTTGAGATTAAGCATACAGATTCCAGCATATACCCGCCGAAAGTTTTTTGACCTGTTGCCACGCTTACTCTAACGCCCACAAACCGTCTACAACTGAAATGTTTTGATAATCATTCATATTTTTATTAGTCTTGTAAATTTCTATCGACTTCTTGCCACGACCACACCCTAAACGCCTTAAACCGCCCTGTTTACGTGTCTGTTACGTGTTACTTAGTCGGATTTGATTAGTGGTTGTGGTCTTTGTAATTTCTGTTATTTTGTGCATTACAATGAAGTTGCGTCGGTCCAATTTCAGACAGTGGAGTACTGTCCTTGAATCAGTCCAAAATGTTTATGTTTTCATATTTTAAATTTTGCGAAGCCTCTGAGCCAGCCGTGCACCGACTAGTGCTTTAAATAGAAAGTGGCTCTAACCGCATTTATTGCGAAACGACTAGAGGTTTGTTAATGTATCGGGCTTCCATTAGTCGTTCTCAAGGCATATAATTTATAATTTCTTCATCCCTTTTGGAAGACTCAGCTATATCAGGGATTGGCATAGATCTTGGGATAGAGTTCTGCACGATGCGTAGAATGCTGTATTCCGTCCTGAGATCGATTGGTTCTACCGTAGGCAGTTGACAAAGTGGAGGCAGCGCATCTGATATGTTTGTTATTTTTTCCGGATTTATAGATAACGGTGAACCTATATGCCTGGAATCGCAGCAGCCAACTTTCAATGCGGGCCCTGCATTCTGTGCAGATTTGCATTAACTACGTTTATTCCATCTCTCTTTTTCCATATTATATTTATGTACACTTATGTCTTCTGACGACACATTTAAAACGTTTTTTTTTCAGAGTTTCAAACACACACTCACACACGGTCTAAGCAAAGACACTAGAATAACAAGATGCGTAATGGCCATGCATTCGTTTGGCACTATGCAGCCACTTTTTTGGTGAAGGCCAAATTTGCTCTCTTTCCGCCCGCTTACGCTAGGAGCGTAAGAAATCTAAAAATAGAATTTTCTTGCTTGTGTGAGTAAAAACAAGAGACGAGAACGCGTATATGTGTGCGTGTTGTGCTAGAAGACGATTTTCGTGCCGAAATCAATTCTGATCGAAGAAACGAATTTACATATTTGCAGTTGTGGCCAATTTGGTAGCAATATGATGATGGCGCGCTTTTTAAAAAAATCAAATTGGAAAAGAACAAAAAAAAAAAATTAGCCGAAAGCTGAATATAATGCGCATTTTAAATAATAAAAATGGTTCATAAAAATATTAATTATTTTTTAATTTCATAAAAAAATAATAATTTTATTAATAAATAATAAAAATGATAATATTTCATAATAATATTTCATAAAAAATAATAATACGTAGTAGAAAAGAAAAAATTAATAAAATAAATGAAAATATGAAAACTATTTATTGCAACAGTCATATCTGGAGGCACGAAGTGCGGACACAAGCACTCAACAATCATTGCCTATTAATTTTCCACGCGTCGCACGCTCAATACTCTAATGACAAAAATTCTACTATAAAGTCATTTTAAAAATTTATTTTGTGATATTATGATTCCGCTATTACTATTTCTAAGCTATATTTAAATAATAGTAGCGTTAGGGCAATGCAAAGCAAGAATTTTTCGCATGGTGCCAATTGATAAAAAATAATATAGACTTAAAGTCAACGAACTTTTAAGGTGAAGGGCATATTTTGTCAAATTTACAATTTACTGCTATCACTGTATGCGTAGAAAAGAGCTGTTTGCTGTAGCGCCCTCCGCTCTTTCTCTCTCGAACAAAAACTCGAGAGAGCCTGGAGCCACCTCTAGAGCCACGGCCAAAAAATCGCAAAAAAATTGTATGGCGTTACGCATTTTGTTATTCCAGTGTCTTTGGTCTAAGTCACGTTACGCGTTACTTGCAATTCAGCGTCTTATTTCATCACTTCTTCTTCTTATTGGCAAATTCACTTATTCTTTTTATTATTATTAATATTTACCGATTTTTCCACTCGTCCCCAATGTAATGACCCGCTTATTAACGTAACACACTTTATGGCTTTCGGTTGAAGTCAATATTATTACCAATATTCCATACAATAATTTGTAGTCTTGCCGTTGACACCCCGCGCGACACGACCAACCACACCAGAGTAAATTGTCTTCTCTCTCTTAACACTAGGTGTCAACGTCGCGTTACCGCTCTTCCGATGTTTGGTTGTTGGCAATGCCGGTCGCCACAAATACTAATATTAAAAATGGATAATAGGTAGGTATAAAGTGAAAAAGATAATTATAATTTTATTGGGCATATGTGTATATACTTGTAAGATTGTCTTATCGATAACTTTTCGACAACCAGCTCGAATGAAAGAAGAATACAATTTATTTTATACCCGTTACTCGTAGAGTAAAAGGGTATACTAGATTTGTTGAGAAGTACAAAGACGGAAGCGTAAATATACAAAATATATATATTCTTGATCAGGATCAATAGCCGAATCGATGTGGGCATGTCCGTCAGTCAGCCTGTCCGCCTGTCGCACTAAAAAGCCCTAAATTCGCTAAAACTGCCACGCCCACGCTTTTGAAAAATTGTTGGATTTTTTCACAATATTGTTAAACTTTATTATTAACTTTATATCTAACGGCGTAAAACCCCCCAAAACTGACTCACCTACATTTTTTAAAACTTGGATATTTTTTCGTAATTTTACTAGGCTTTTAAATATCTATCGACTTGCCAAAACATTTTTTCCCACGGCAATCATAACCCTAAAACCGCCCTAAACTGCCACGCCCACGGTTTTGAAAAGATTTTTAGATTAGATTAGATTTTTCTTCGTTTTATTGTTTGTCTTTCAAATTTTTTTTCGGTATACCGAACACACTGTGGTAACGCCCATCCTTCCACCTACAAAACGCCCATTTTTCTAATCTTATTCCACAATATCGGTATCCCTGAAAAATTATGAAATATTTGTTAAATTTTCTCTTGTTGGTTTTAAGTTCAAGTCATACATAAATTCCTGGATATTATAGAAGTGCACTTCTTGTGGTGATCTATCTTGATAACGCAGAAGCAAATCCCCAGAGCAGAATTATAGCTCATCTTTGACTCCAGATAAATTCGTCGCAGTGCTGGTGGACCATGAGGGGAACTGTTGAAGTGCTAAAGCTTGAAAAAAACTATTGGCATTGGACAATTTACTTAAGCACAAAGCATCATTTTGATCATTCTGGCTACATATTTTGTACCGCGATGCAAGCCCTACACATAACGCGAAAAACGGACATAAGGAATTGTGAATCAGCGGATTCATTTACGTGCGTTGTAAAACTTAACCATAAACTTTAAATAAAGAAGAAACAAGAGAGAATGCAATAATCGAGTTTCCTAACTACCAGATAACCGTTACTCAGCTAGTGTGAATGCGAACGCGAAATTTCATACATTTTTTGGGATACCGATTGAGATTGGGTAATAAAATGATAATAAATATAAACATTTTTGAAAAGTGTGGGCGTGACCGGTTTGGCGGCTTTAGGGCGTTAGAGTAGGCATTATAAAACGTCTTTGAGCAATTCGATAGAATTTTAAACGACTAATAATCTTAGGAAAAAAAAATCAAATAATTTCTCAAAAATGTGTTTGTTGCAATTTTAGGGCGTTCGAGTGGTCGTGTCAGAAAGTTTTCTGGCAAATCGATAAAAATTTACACGACTAATAAAATTATGAAAATATATCCAAAATTTTTCAAAAAAGTGTAATTTTTGAGCCGGTTTAGGTCGTTAGAGTGGGCGTGGCAAAAATTTTTGTTTGCAAAAATTTACAAGACCAATATAAATGTGAAAAAATATATATACTTGCGTCTATGTCCCTAGAATCTGTATGCTGAATCTCAACCTTCTAGCTTTTATAGTTCCTGAGATCTCGACGTTCATACGGGCAGACGGACATGGCCAGATCGACTCGACTATTAATTCTGACCAAGAATATATACACCTTATATGGTCAGAAACGCTTCCTATTGTCTGTTACATATTTGAACGAATCTAGTATACCCTATACTCATTTACTCTACGAGTAAAGGGTATAAGTCATGAATCTTCAGGATCCAAACGCTGCCGGTTCCGATGTATTTGCTAGTCTTTATGCGATTCAGTTGGATTTAATAGGAAGATTAACCCAGCTTGATCGCAACTTGTAACGAATACACTCAATGAGTGTAGTACACATCAACACACTCTGACTCCAACATTTTACAACCTCTGCTTTACATACCCTTAGGTGTCCAAAAAGCAACAGAAAGGAGAAAGCACAGCTTTCCGCTGCAAGCCCTGCCAAATGTGAGACAGGCAGCAGACGCAACTTATGTTAAAGCACGTTTTACACTAAATATTGGCAGTGTTTGCCATGAAAAAACTCTTGTCCGATCGAAACTACGATGCGGCAAGACAGCTGCACTCGACTACGCCTTCCAGAAAAGAGAACGGAGGTATCAATATACAATGTGACCGTAGCGTGCCACAATAAAACTCGGGGATTCATTGCGGTACTGAATCGGAAAATTATCAGCTTGTCAGGATCTGCACTTCATCCCGACTCGACTCCCACAAACATTAATGATGATGATGACGTGGCCATGATTAGAACTGACTTAGTTTCTATTATAGCACTTCATCAATACATGAAAAATTTCTCCATAACGTAGTCTCTGAACGCTTCGTTTGTAAACGGGAGCCGATATCGCAAACCAGTTTCCTCGGCGCTCCGAAGTGCCTTAGTATTCGTTCGCGGAAGGCCCGTATCAGGGTGGCCGCAGTTGCTTTTCGGAGGGATATTAATTCTAAAAAGACGAGGAGCACAGTATTTCCTTTCATAGATCGGGGCGAACGGTTAGCTGACTTGTCGGATGAGAATTATTCCTGCTTGCTGGCGGTGTTCAACCTTGTACTTCTGGCACGGAAGGCATTGTCGCACGTCCCGGAACATTTGAGGCCATTATTACATCTGCGAGATTCGCAGTATCGTCTTTCGGATGCTCAGATGTCTGGCCGTGGGGACGTTGTGGCACTCCTTTAGAATGCGGGCCCGATTCTCGGTTGCTACGCACAGCTTCCACGGAATACCACGGTCGTCGGGGCGATGACCGAGATGTCGATAGAGTTCTCCGTTTTCGATGGTAAAGTCTGAGAACTTCTGAATCTCTTGGCGGACCTCCTGTGACTTCTTTTGTAACCACTTGGACTGTCGGCTGTCGTGTGTGAGTATCTTTACGTGATCCAACGGCTGTCAAGACCACGCATCGGTCACCACGTTAAGCTTCCCGCCGCGGTAGTGCACGTTGTTGAAATTGTTGGAGCTCCAAAACTCATCTCGCGATCCTTTCTGTTGGATTCTCGATCCTGTTGGACTCTAGACACTACAAGGGCAAAGGCGAAGTGTTGGTGACAAAAACAAGGGCAAGGCGAAAAGGACAAGGGCAAAGGCAATGCTGCTGATTTTGGAGTTTGATATTAGTTTATCAACTGAATCAGAGTGCTATATTTATGGGTTGGATAACTCTCCCCCTTCTAAAATGACGCGCCCGCTTCATTTTGAATTTCGCTTAAACGCTCTCTTAATTCTGTTCAAAATCGTTTCTCAGTATTTGGTTTTTATAGTTCTGGCCATTCTTGTTTTGTTACAATTATAATATTTCTGAATTTTATTATTGTCGAGCCGCCGACAATACCCAGGAAATGCCTTAAACGCTTATTGGCTTAGACAAATGAAGATCCTTTTATGTTATAGGGAAATAATATAGTTTGAAATGCATTACAAATTAGACCTTATATCTTTTCTGAATTTTACGTACCGCAGTTTCTCTTCCCTCACTCTTGGTATCGTCAGACGAACTGATCTGACGCGCAAAGTAGCTTAATTCTTAGTTAAATCGATGTGACCAACTACAATAGCGATAAAAATGCATAAATTTAGTATTTAATGTGCCCGAGTGCCCTCAATCGGTGACAAATCACTTAACTACTTATCGATAGCCAACTTATCCGTTCCGCGACATCCCCTCCCCCGTTAAGCAACAGCATTCACCACATCCAGAACGGCTAACTTCGAAGCGGGACGCAGCACTAATTTGGCTCGGTCGCTAGTCCTCACCGAAGACCGCCGTGGCACTCCATCTTTCCCGGTGAACACCTCTTCAACGACGCCTCTTTTCCACTCCCTGCGTGGTATGGCCGGATCGCAGATGTATACCAGGTCTCCTCGATGCATGGGCTCAACACGCTGGCACCATTTCTCTCTGCGAACAAGTGTGGGCAAGTACTCGTGCACCCATCGTTTCCAGAACCGATCTCTCATTATCCGAGCGATACGTCACTGCTTCCTTGTTGTGCATCTCTCAAATGCCAATTTATCACCTTTTAACAGGTCGTTTGGTGACAGTGGAGCCTCCTGCTCCACTGGCAGGCCTCTTCTGGCTCTTTATCGGCCTCTATATCGGCTCCCACGAAGTTCTTGCCATTATCGGTCCTTATCCTAGCCACAGGTCCACGGCGGCACATGAAGTTTCTCATAGCGATGATGCATGAATCTGTTGACAAATCATGAGCCATCTCCAAGTGGACGGCTCTCGTAGTTAGGCAGGTAAATAGCGCCACCAACTTCTTCTCTGTTCGGCGCCCAATCGACACAAGCAATGGTCCGAAATAGTCCAGGCCAGTGAACTTAAATGGCCATCCATTTGCCTCAAGCCGATCCTCCGGCAATTGTGTCGGTCGTGCCTTCCTTAAATTGCATACGTTACAGTTAGCCACCACCTTCCGTAGTAGCCTCCCCACGTTAGTAATCCAAAACATATGGTACGCATGCCGCTGCTTCAATCCTTCCATTGGCACGCATGATACCCTCTCTATCCAAATACGGCGAAAGTCCTGATAATTGGCTGCTCTTGCTGACCGTTCCTGTTTGGGCTTCCTCGCCGAACGCTTCTATCTGCGCCCGCCGGACCAATGCGTGCTCCGCGTCAGCACGTTCGACAGAGGTAAGCCCGTGCTCTTCTCGCTCGTAGCGTTGCCCGCGACAGCGTCGAATAAATCTTAGGATCCATGCTGTCGTTCTTACCAGTCGGTTGAAACTCGAGAACCTCTGCCAAGATAGAAGCGGCGCGTTTGCCATGGCCAATACAAACTCACCTGACATCTCTTCTTCCTCAGCGGCCTGTGGAGCGCGTCCATCGGTTACAGAAAATTTGGGCCAACTTTCTTCAGGTCCCATTAGGAATGGTGGTCCGCTTAACCACCGCGAACCTGGGCTGAAGTCAACGCGGCGTTGCGACCTGGTTGCGTCGTCTGCCACGTTTACGGCAGATGGTAGCCATCTCCATTGGGAAACCTCTGTGGATTCTAAGATTTCTGCCACCCGATTTCCAACAAATTGCTTATATCTCCGGTGAGTGCTGGTGATCCAGTACAGCACGGTCTTAGAGTCGGTCCATAGTGTGCAGCTACTGATCGCTACACGTTTAACGGTGTCCATCAGTCTAGTTCCTAATACAGCTGCTTGAAGTTCCAGTCGTGGGATCGACATCGTCCTCATGGGAGCACATTTCGTTTTGGAACACACAAAATGTGCCTGCCCATCGTGGTTTGCGTACTTGGCCCGCCAATAAGCCGCCGCGGCGAACGCAGATTGGCTGGAGTCCACGAAGACGTGCAGCTGCAGGGTCCGTACACGTCCAGCGACGAAGTAGTAGCGTGGACATCGGAATTCTTCCATGTATTTTATTTCTTGCCGCCAGCACTCAAATGCTGCGGCCAATTCGTCTGGGAGGGGCTCATCCCACTTGACTCTCCTCCGCCAAATCTCTCGCATCAGCAGTTTAGCGGTTATCATGTAGCAGCTCAAGAACCCAAGAACATCTGCCGAACTGGAGGAAAACCGACACAAATCAAATCCTGCGTTTGCATGTATTTCTCTCACCCGTGACGAAACGGCGATAGCATCGTCCTTGCTCATGAAACTGTCCACATAGTCGTCCACGTAGTGGTACTCCTTTATCGCCAGAACCGCTCGCAGATCCGTACTACTTTATTGCGAAGCGTTGACGAGCTTCACATAGTCCGCTGCACAAGGAGATCAAGCTGCTCCGAATGTCATGACCTGCATCTCGTAGGTGTCCGGGTTCCGACGATCCTCTCCATTTATCCACAAGAATCGCTGGGCACATCTGTCCTGTGGCTGTATCAGCACTTGGTGCAACATTTCCTTGAAGTCTGCACATACTCCAACGGCACCTTCCCGGAAGCGGAAGAGCACTGCTGGTACGGATTTGTAGCGCTGAGGGCCTTTCATCAGCGCCGAGTTCAGTGATATATCGTTCACTTTGGCTGCGGCATCGAAGACTTGACGGATTTTTCCCGGCTTGTTTGGGTTCTCTACCCCGAAATGCGGAAGGTACCATACCTTGCCGCCGTTGGAGTGAGTTATCCCCTGCGGCTCTAGTCGTCGTGCATATCCCTTCTTCATGTAATCATCCATAATTCCCTTGTAAGCGCGAAGACCTCGTCGCGCTTAATTTTCCGTTTAATGTTGACGAGTCTCTTGAGTGCCATGTTGTAGCTGTCTGGCAGTCTCACCTCGTCGTCTTTCTATAGGAGATCAGTCTGGTATCGTCGGCCTATACGTTTCGTCGTGTCCTCCAAAATGCTTAAGGCTCGCACATCGTCACCAGCTGCGACCGGCGGTGCGGGCTTTACTCCAAAATTCTCAGTTTCGAAGTAATCGCTAACCATCTTCTCTAGAAGATTATCGTGTGACACGGCTAAAAGGCATGATCTCGATACCGGTGGACTTGCACTCCCTTTTACCGGTCCGTACACTACCCATCCAAGTTTGGTGGCGGCTGCAAATGGTCCTCCTGCTCCAAAGCTTCTGGTCCTCAGTGGAATACACAGATGAGCGTGATTTAAGCCGATCAAGATCCTTGGCGTTGCATCGAAGTATGGTTTAACGGGTAGGCGTGCATTTTCCTTTCTTGCCTTAACATCCTCCCGACGCAAGCTTTGCATCGGAAGATTTAGATTCGATACAGCGAACACATTTCGTAGGTCATGGCGCATGGATTTGCCCGTGCCACTTATCTGCAGGCTAACTACCGTTGTGTGCTCTCTGACGGATTTGCCACCAAACCACTGCACGTTGAGCTGTCGACTCCCTCCCTTTAGGTTCAGGCTCTGGATGATGTCGTCGTCAATAAGCGTTACGGACGATCCCTCATCGAGCAGCGCGTATGGGTCCACTTGCTTATTCCTCCCGTACAACGTCACTGGCAAAATCCGGCAGGTCATCTCCATCCGGGTCAACGCAGCTAAGGTTTCGGTGTGGCGATTCCTGGCCATCCTCGGCTTGTCCTGCTTTTAGCGTTGCAGTCGTTGACGTAAAGGGATTACGTCGGCGATGACTGGTGTCCCTTTGCAGCTCCTGATCTCAAGTGCTCGTATGCTCCTTGAAGCGGCCGCCGTTCGACTGGGGTAGCCTGGAATTCCCGATTCTATCGTGGAGCAGGTAGTGATGACTTCTTTGGCACCCGTTGACACTGCATTTGGTGCCCTTCTTGCAGAACCGGGCCATGTGTCCACTCTCCAAGCACGCGAAGCAGATCATATGCTTCCTTGCTAACTCGATTCTCGCTGTCGGAAGTGCATGATGAAATTCTTCGCAGTCCTTGATTCCATGCTGCCCCTCACATATTGGACAACATTTGTGAGAGTCAGTATCCTTTCCATCCATACGACTTGTGCTTGCGTGTAATAGCCTTCGCTTCGGATCTTTACTTGCAGCATCCGTAACAATGCATATCAATTTAGCGAGCTCGTGTAGCCATTTGCTAAAATGCACCACTGTTGGATATGGTTCTATCGTAGCCGCATGCTTCGCCCAGTCCAACCTCTTGCTTATAGGCAACTTAGCTATCAGCTCCTCCATTAGGGTAGGATTTCCTAAATGCTGAATGCCATTCTTCGTTGACTTCAAAAACGCTGCAAGGTTGCTCACCTTTGTGGCAAACGGCACAATATTGGTTCTGGCTATGTTCGGTTCTGATATTGGCAGCACATCTCGCACGCTAGGCTCACTGTTGTACAGTTATTATTCCGTGTGACTTGTTGCCCACTAGTTCCACTCAATTGTGGCTGCAAACTTGCACTCAATTGTGCGAGCAAATTTGCACTCAATTGTGCAATTCAAAGATGGCGTCACAAATTGTTCCCGTTGCAAATTTTTACTCAACATCTGCGTCGTCGCTTCACTCATAGCTGACGACGTTTCACTCATACTTGGCCTTGGATAGTTCCCTTTCTAAGGTTCCGATTCTTTCCAGTAGGTTCGCCACCTCTACAGTTGTGGAATTTGTAGTCTGCCCTGCTTTGGCAGGCTGCGGAGTACCAATCGGATTCTGACCGAGTAATCCACTTACCTTGGAACTTTGAGGCTGCTGTATATCACTAGCCACACTCGTCGTGGGCCCCTTGGACTGATCTAGTCTGGGGCTTCGCCTCAGCGCCGGCATGTTGCAAATCACAGGGTGCGAATAAAGAATGCGAATAAAAGAAATGTCGAGCTGCCGACAATACAAAGTAAATGCCTTAAGCGCTTATTGGCTTAGACAAATGACGACCGTTTTATTCTATAGGGAAATAATACAGTTTGAAAGGCATTACAAATTTGACCTTATATCTATTCTGAATTTTACGTACCGCAGTTTCTCTTCCCTCACTCTTGGTATCGTCAGACGAACTGATCTGACGCGCAAAGTAGCTTAATTCTTAGTTAAATCGATGTGACCAATTACAATAGCGATAAAAATGCATACATTTAGTATTTAATGTGCCCGAGTGCCGTCAATCGGTGACAAATTTCTTAACTACTTATCGATAGCCAACTTATCCGTTCCGCGACAATTATTAATGTAGTAATCAAATACAAAATTATTAAAATTAATAATATAAATAAAATTGATATTTTCCAATTGCAAATTTAAATTTATTTTGTTTTCTAAATTATTGTATGAAATATTACTTATTGTGGTTGTGCCGTTGAATGTTATTAAATATGACACGCCTAAATGGGAATTGCTTACAATATTATTTGCACATAATTAGATATTTCATAGAAAGTATTTTCGCATTTTGCGACCTGATTGCTTATTAGTAATTTTTCATCATTATGTGAAATAAACACATTTTTGCCAGTGTAGTAGTATCAATAATGTTTTGCAAGTCGAATGTTAACGGCAATTCTTGACCCATAAAATAGTTTTTTAAGTGATCGGAAAGTGATTTTATCTTAAACAATTCTGAATTGATAATAAATTGTTGGTTATTGTTTTCAATTAAGTCGTTTATTTTATTCTGTGTTGTAATAAAATCATCGTTATCCGGAGTTCCAGTTAACCATTTCCAAACAGTGTCTAACTCATCTATTCCTCTTATGGATTTAGTTGATATCAGCTGTGACAAAATTAATTCGATTAATTGTAGTTCGTAAGTTATTTCCCATTGTGACCTTTTATTTGGATCCTTTTTTATGTATCCTGATTCTAGATCGATTATTTCCTTATAAAGACTTAAATTAGGTATGTGGAATAAGTGGGCATATGATAACAGGAAAAAATCGTGATTGGAGAAATCAATTATTTCTGAAGTGGCTATCATTACGAATGGTGTTAAAAGTAATAAGAAATGCATTTTCTTTAATTTTAAAAGAAATATAATGTTTGTTAAAACTTAATATTTTCCTTGTGAATAATTCTTATTTAATTATTATTATTCTTTTGTTAGGCAAGTTTATCCTTAACAACCTGTTTCTTATATCTTGATTTTAGTTTATTTCTTTCTCCATGTTTCTTTTCATAAACCACTTACCCTACATGATAATCTTTTTCCTTACGACCTTCATTATGTGTTTCTAACATTTTTTCTTGAGTGTTCATTAGAATTTTTTAAATGTTTTCGTGTTCAATTTTATTATAGAGAATATCGAAAGTTGTTTGATTTGTTGTAGAATGAATGCTGTATTGAATTCTTTTGCGGCTCTAACAATTATTTCTGAATAGTCAATCAGCTTAAATTCTTCCTTTATGCAACGAGCTAATTCTGTTAATGTTGAATGTGCCCTTTCAACTTGTCCGTTCGAGGTACTGTGTCTGGGGTCTGCGAAATGTATAGTTAAACCACATCTTTGTGCAAAGGATTTAAGTTTAGCAGAGGTGAAGCTTGGTTCTTAAAAGTCATAATTACTTTGGTGTGGGGAAATTGTTGAAGCAATTCCATTACTTTATTCTCTACGTTAAGTTTATTTTCGATTTTTTTTAATACCACGAATTTTGAATACGCATCAATGCAAGTTAAGAAAATGAGATTCTGCGCGTAAAAAATTTTGAGGTGTAAATTTTCTCCTTCCTTAGTTGGAATAGGAGCTTCCCCAATTGGGATTTTAATTGGATGCCTGTTGTATTTATTATCGTTGCAAATTGATGCATCGACTAACTACTCGCTGTGGAGCTTATGAATAACCTTAAAAGACAAGTTATTCCAAAGGCTCCCATCAGAAATCCGGCTGGTGGTTGGTGCCAGCTTATTGGATATATTTAAGCCACTGAATCTTACTGCGGCAGAACACCGAGACAGGGTGCAAACACTCTTGGACCAACCTTTTCAAATGGCCCTTCCCACAAACCCTGTTACTTTGGAAGAGTTAGTAACGCAGATCAAAAAGCTCAAACCTAAAAAATCGCCTGGTGAGGACCTCCTAGATAACACGACGCTCAAACTCCCATCAAAGCTGTACTTTTCTTAGTCCTATTGTTCAATAGCGCTCTAAGGCTGGGACACTTTCCAAGCAAATGGAAATCAGCAATCATAACGATGATTCCGAAGCCTGGAAAGCAACCCACTGAAATAGATGCATATAGGCCCATTAGTCTTCTACCCGCGCTAGGGAAAATGTTGGAAAGGGTAATATTAGAACGCATCCTTAAACTTCCAAGCGTGAGCCAAGCTATTCCAAAGTGGCAGTTCGGTTTCCGAAAAAGTCGTGGCACTCCAGAACTGCTACACCCAGTGACAAACTTTGCTTTGGAGGCAATGGAGGACAAGATGTATACAACAGCTGTATTCATTGATATACAACAAGCCTTTGATAGAGTTTGGCATGATGGTCTTCTAAGTAAGCTTAAGACCATTTTGACGCCACAGCTATTTCTCCTTATAAAAAGCTTTCTATCGAACAGAAAGTTCAGTGTGGTTGTCGATGGCGACAAATCGTCTACGCGTACAATCTCAGCAGGCGTACCCCAAGGCAGTGTTTCAGGCCCGACTCTTTATTCGCTGTATACTTCTGATATGCCGGATTCCTGGTGCTGTACAGAAGTTGAATACGAAAATGTTCTTATTGCATCTTACGCAGATGACACCGCGGTCATCTAATGGTCAGGAGTACAAGCATAAGTGATGCAACCAGGGGCCTACAGGAATATGTGACGGCCTTCGAGAAGTGGGCAACGGAATGGAAAACCGGCATTAATTGCAGTAAATGTGCTTGCGTCACATTCACAAAAAGGCCTTTGAACTGCTCTGGAATTTCCATGCTCGGCTCCACACTTCAACACGAGTCCTTCTACAAATACCTCGGGGTGATTTTGGACAGAGGACTAACGTTTCATAGGCATACGACTATGATCAAGCAAGCAGTACTTTCAAAGGCTGCAAAAAGTCGTGGCTCTTATCGCCGAGAAACAAACACTCATTGGCAAATAAAGTTCGCCTGTATAAATCCATCCTGACCCCAATTTGAAAGTATGCGTTGCAAATATACGGAATTACGGCCAGAACTAATCTGAATAAAATAAGAGTTGCTCAAAGTAAAGTAGTTAGATCACTATGTAACTCCCCTTGGTACATGAGAACCAGAGATATAGAAAGAGATCTTAATATTCCAAAGATAGGCGATGTATTGAGGACCCATGCGGAAAGTTATATGCGGCGACTAGGTTCCCACCGCAACACCCTGGCGAGAAAGCTTATCCCTCCCCCGAAAAAAAGAAGGCTAAAAAGATTCCACCCACATGATCTCCCATCGAGATTATTATAATTATATAAATATTGTTAGAATAACTTAATTTATAAAGTAATGTATAAGTAATGTATATATTGGTATGCCTATCCTGTAAAATTTTATTTTATGTAAAACCTGGTCAAGCTGCCACATAGGTAGCAGTAAACTTGTTTAATTCCAATTAATAAAATTTACACAAAAAAAAAAAAAAAAAAAATACGGATATGCATCTAATTACATTAGTTAGTTGTTAGTTTAGTAGGTGCTGAAACATTTAGGTATGAAAACGTCTGTTGAAACGAAAATATCTGAATAAGGATAGTTTTCTGTTTACACTGACACTTAGATATTTTGATGTCTTCGTGCATGTAATGCATTATAACGGGAAAGAAAGAAATATTCAGTTTTAAAATATTGAATATTATCATATTAGTAGAAAGTTGGCGATGCAGTCATCAAGCGGTTTACAAGCGGTCTACAAGAAACATTTTGGGAACTACAGGAGGTTGACGGAGTATCACAGCGATAGTCGCTGAAAACCGTGATAGCAACGGAGATCCGCAGACGAGAATGGTTGACGCCACAAGCTCAAATTAAAGCTTTTCCGATGCTGGTGTTGTGATAGGAAATCACACAGTTGGGATATGTGTGAAGAAAAAAGGAAAACTCCCTTGTGTTACGGGTGTGGACCCAAGGGGGTGTATAAGCCCCAGTGCCCCACTCGCATTGGTAGAATGCAGGGAAACCGGAAAACGGGACCAATCGGCAGCAACAACCGGGTGGCCCCGAGAAACTTGTAATCAATCAAAAACTTTGATTTATTACCGGCTAGCTTATTTCTGTAACACAACTATATTACCGAACTAAAGCAATAGTAAGCCGAACATATGGTGGTGAAGTTACGCCCACGAAAACCTTATCATGAGAGTCTTAGCACGTATCAACACTGTAGCGAAAGAATATTTTCTGGAGAGAATTGCACTCTCAGGAAGGGGAGATCTAGAAAGCGTTTGAAACTATTCTGGGGAAATGTCCATGATACCTGTAAAAAATTAGTGTCTACCTGCTAAACTAAGGAACAGATAACAGGTTTTACGCGGAGGTATCGTTTGCAGAAGTTGTATCAGTTGCAGAAAGTTATAGAACAATTTCCGTCATTTGACCGCCAAGGCCTAGGTCGAACTAATTTAAAGAACACCATATCAACGTGGGAACATCTACACCGATCAAACAGTGATTTTATCCAGTTTCACCGGCTGTTGAATTCTGAATGGAATTCGAATAAGCCCGACCCGTTAGTGTAATTACGGGACCAAACTGAGAAGTAATTCAAAAAAAAAAATCACGATCAGAATGCCGCCACATATAATCTGCGGTATAGACCTGTTGAGTACAAAGTTAACAAGGAAGTTCTTCCCAGGAATTATGCGCAAAGTAAATTTCTGATAAATATAAATTTAAAATTTTGCCCCACCTTTCTTAAGTCTAGATATATATTTTTAAGCTAAATTTGTGCACTTTTAATTTTGTTAAGTAAGTACTGAAGTACGGTACGCCGAAGTCGCCATTATACAAAAAAAGAGAACAAAGTAAAATATATTTAGGACGGAAAAAGTTATTAAAGTTAGCTTTACTTTTGCTATAATAAGAGATCACAAACTAGAATTATAAGTTCACTAGTATGCCCTCAGAAATCGATTGGTATGCTCATGGAATGGGTGTTGGTGAAGATTTATGTTTAAATAAACATTAACTTATAACATTTTGAACATTAACATAGTGTCCTTGATATTATGGAGTAGTAACGGATACCTGTCTCCTTCACACTACAAAATGGCAATATAATCGTGTTTGGAAGCTCTCATATAAATACAGTCATACCGAAGGGCGACATGAAGGGCGACGCGATTTCTACGAACATCCTCTTAGAAGCGCAGATAGGGGCAATAGCCATTAGAGGTCTCTATTCAAACGACAGGACCCACGTAAAATAAATAGTAGGCAAGAATGTCCTATATATCGTGAAGCTGCCCATAGCTCACGGAGACGGACATTTTCAACGAACCCCTCCACCGGCTGTTTGGTTAGCTGATTTTTGAGGGAAATTCATCACAAAGGTCGTCCGTCCGAAAGAAACGAGGATAATCGAAATCGTCTATAGCTTTCAAAGCGAACGGTCGTGTTTTTTTTGCTCCCCGGTTTTTACTTTGTGTTTGTCAAACCAGCCGCGGTTTTTAAAAAATTTTCTTTAATTATCATATATATAAACATAATTTTTAATGATCCGTTCGCTTCGCGAGTGATGCTTTTGTGATTTGTGCAGTAGTTTAAACAAATATACAAAGTAGTTTGCATTTTTCGTCTCTTTGTTTTGTTTACTCTCCCTTTTTGTGCGTCGTAGTGGTGTTTGGTGTTGTTTTTTGCATGCACATAAACTGCACTTTTCGCTCTCACTCTCTCTCTCTCTCTCCTTCGCTCTCCCACACAAAATCTAAATTTCTCAGCGTGCAGACTGCTCTCGTGCGGTTCTTTTAACAGCTGGCTTGAAAGTTTTGGTTTTGTGTTTTCGTGCAAGCACAGTGGTCTGATTTCAGTTAAATATGGAAACCGTAAATGTTGTCTGCTTTTATAAAAATTGTTGCCAGGTTATAAAACCTGAGCAGCCAAAAATGACTTGTTGGCTATGTGATAGAATGGTGCATACTAAGTGCGCTGGTTTTAATGGCCGTACAAGTGATGACCTAGCAAAGGGTAAAAATCTAAATTACTGTTGTGATGCTTGCCTTGTGGTTGCGAACGAGATGAAATCGTTTATGCGCCAAACTAAAGGTGGCTTGAAAGAACTGATCAACAGTTTTGGCGTAGCTAGAGATAGTTTTCGTCGAGCCGATGATCTTCTTTCCGCGCTTAATTCACAGTTTAATGGCCTTAAGCTATTAGATGAATCTCCAAAGTGCAAAAAAGCCGCTGGTGGTAGGCTGCCTAAGGCCCCGCAACCACGGGCAAATGATCAACAGAACTCCACAACTGATCAGCTGTCAATCGCAGCAAATCCACATATGCTGCTAAGATCGGCAGCTAAAAAAGATTCGGAGCAATCCGATCAATCAGCTGTGGATGGACCCCACCCTATGATTGCTAAAAATTCCGAATTATCCGCATTGGTTTCTCAACCAGTGATTCCACCTGTCTCGATTAGTTTACCACCACAAGGGAACATTGAGTCCGGACTACCGGCACAAGTTGGCGCTTCAGAAATACAATCTGCAGCGCCAAAACCCCTCGCGGTGGTTCCACTAAAGAAACAAATTTTTGTTTCTCGGCTTGCCCCTGATCAAACATCGTCGGATGTATTGTCTTATATACAAGACAAAACAAAAGCCGATAATATAAAAGTGGAAAAATTTAACTTCTCTTATGCTAGGGACATATCATCTTTCAAGATAACTGTCCCAAACGAGCTCTTTTCGACCATATGTTCGGGTGATTTTTGGCCGGATAGTATGGTGGTAAAAGAGTTTGAAGCTAAGATCAAAAATAAGAAAAAGGTGCCCGTGGGAATTAAACTTCCCTCACGTGGCCAGACCACTGCACCATCCGCCTCTTCATCTTCTTCCTCTTCAAAAAACTAACTACTAAACTTACTATCTCCTATCAAAATGTTAGAGGCTTGCGTAGCAAATTAATCAAATTGTATTGTGATAGTCTTTCATTTGCATCCCATATTATAGTGCTCACAGAGACTTGGTTAAAGCCGGAGATACTTAACTCCGAAGTCTTCCCAGGTATGTACACTATATATAGGTTTGACCGTCCCTCCAGACGGGGAGGTGGAGTCTTAATTGCGGTTAGATCTACCCTCGCGTCGGAGGAGTTACTTTTGGACGATTCCCGTAACTCGGAATTCGTATGTGTAAAGCTGTCTTTTTCCGACAGGTCAGTTTATATTACGTGCTCCTATATTCCGCCATCTTCTGAATTCCCAGAATATCAGAATCATCTGTCCGCTATCCAGTCCATCTTGAATAAACTTTCTGACAGGGACCAATTGGTAGTTCTAGGTGATTTTAATATACCTGGCACAATGTGGTCCCCAGAAGAACAATCGAATATCCTTCTCCCCCTAGCACAACATGACTTTATTGACGGCTTGCTCGACTTATCCCTGTCGCAAGTTAATTATATTCCAAATTCTCTTGGTCGACTTTTGGATCTATGTTTTGTAACAAGTCCTGAAAGTGTGTTTCTGTCCAGGGTAGTACCTCTTACTCAACCTGAAGATCAATATCATCCTACTTTCGAGGTGGAAGTCGACTTAGGTACGGTATTAAAAGTAAATTCAGAGAAGTCAACAAATCGAATTCCCTGTTTTCGCAAGGCAAATTTTCGGAGGCTAAACAATTTTATAGCTGGCTTTAATTGGTCCGATCTTTACTCCTGCAACATAATGGCGGATGCGATTAATATGTTTTATACCGCAATTAAATCATTTTTTTACTCTTGTGTTCCGATGTACTATCCGTCAATCTCTAAACCTCCTTGGTTTAATAAAGAGTTGACACACCTAAGAAATGTAAAGTCCAGACTCTATATGAAATTTAAAAATACCGGTTCTCAGTCCATCCTTTGTAAATATTTAAGCGCTCGGTTAAACTTTACCGTGCTTAATGCTCAGTGCTACAAAAATTATTTAAACCGTTGTAAGTTCCAGTTTGCACGGGATCCGAAACAGTTTTATAATTTCGTTAGCACTAAGCGAAAAACAAGTTCTTACCCTTCCTCGCTATTTTTTGAAAACACTACGGTTACATCGGATCAGGCAATAGCCGATCTATTCGCCAAGTTTTTTCAAACAACATATTCAACTTTACCTCATTCCGAACAGCCATACTCTTATGCTGTATCTAAGTCGAACCTAATATTTTGCCCCACTATAAACGAAAGCTCACTGCTTAACGATCTTCAGCGTGTTAAACCGGTCTATTCGCCAGGTCCCGATGGAATCCCTGGCTGTGTGCTCAGATTCTGTGCGGAAGCCTTGTGCAAGCCTCTACTGAAACTGTTTACCTTATCTTTGGAATCTTCACAATTCCCTCATATATGGAAGGAGTCCTTTGTGATTCCTCTTCACAAAAAAGGTAGCAAACTGGATGCAAGCAATTACAGAGGAATCTCTAAATTGTCGGCTATCCCAAAACTTTTCGAAAATGTTATCACTCCTCATTTGCAGCACCTTTGTAGATCAATCATATCACCGTGTCAACACGGTTTTATGAAACGCAGATCTACAACCACTAACCTCTTGGAGCTAACTTCTTTCGTAATACAGGGTTTCAAAAATAATCTTCAAACAGATGTCATCTACACTGACTTCAGTAAAGCATTTGACTCTGTTAATCATTACCTTCTAATAAAAAAACTTGACCTTATAGGTTTCCCTGTTGATCTTCTAAATTGGATTTCAAGCTATCTGAATGGCAGGACACAACAAGTCCTCTTTAAAAATTCGTTATCTTCTATTCTCCGAGTCACATCCGGTGTCCCACAAGGGAGCCATCTTGGTCCGCTTCTTTTTACCTTATTCATTAACGACCTCCCCTTAATAATAAAACATTCGCGTGTACTTATGTACGCAGACGATGTTAAATTATGCCTCCAGTACAAGGACACTTCTTGCCGTTTGGACTTACAACCCGATCTAGACCGATTTCAAATATGGTGCCGTGATAACATATTAGACTTAAATAGCTCCAAGTGTAAAGTTATGACCTTTTGTCGTGCCAACCCAATACGCACGACTTACACTCTAAGTGGGTGCTCTCTGGACAGAATAACACGAGTTGATGATCTTGGTGTTCTTCTGGACCCAAAACTTAAATTTTCCGACCATATTTCGTCTATTGTCAATAAGACCAGGGGTGTGCTTGGTTTTATAAAAAGGTGGTCCAAGGAATTTGATGACCCTTACTTGACTAAAACCTTATTTATTTCGTTAGTCCGTCCGATTCTCGAGTACGGATCACCTGTTTGGAGTCCACAATACGCAGTCCACTCGGACCGCATTGAATCGATCCAAAAAAACTTCTTACTTTTTGCCTTGCGGCGCCTAAATTGGGATGCAAACCATATATTACCTCCTTATTCCAGTAGACTACTTTTAATTAATTTACCATCCCTAGCTAACCGTAGAACTATGCTTGGAACAGTCTTTATTTGTAAGCTTATTCGTGGGGATGTTGAGAGTCCCGACTTGATTAGTCGGCTTAACTTCTCGGTTCCAAGTAGAGTCACTAGAAACTATATACCCCTTATCTTAAATCATTGTAGATCTAATTATGAGTTGCATGACCCTTACAGAGTTTTATGTTCTGACTATAATAGACTTTATCCTATTATCTGTAATCTTGACTCTCTGCCGCTATTAAAGCAATCCATTTTATCTTTTCTATTACATAATTAGATCCTACTAACACTAATATTTAACATAGTTATTAATTTCCTCGTTCCTATTCTATTTTTTATATCGCGTCTATATCTTCTCGCGAATCGAGCCGTACGATACACGGCAGCGCCCCTCGGTCGGTTGGGCGGGAGGTGTGGCCGTGGGACCCGTGCGAAAAAAAAAAAAAAAAAAAAAAAAAAAAAAAAAAAAATCAGGGGATAGCTCCGTGAAGTACGTTAAGTTCTTACTCAGAATAAGACATTACAGCTCTTTACCCATTCAGTAAAGTAGAAGTAAAGTCGTTTACAATTAACCCGGTAATAGTTTCTAGCTTTTTGTAAGAATAAAAACCGTTCATACTTAGCCAACAGAGGAATAGATCCATTTATGTTTGGGCTTTAAAAATGAAACGCTTTAATCTAATGCTAAATGGAGTTCAAGTTCCTTCACAGGCTCTGGAATTCCACTACCCGAACTGTGAAGAAGTTTAAAGCTCATGAGGCTCAATATCTGAATAGCAGATCAAGTGGAATAAAACATTATGATCGGGGTCTTCAAACTACCATGGAAATGTTTGATACGAACTGTTTTATATAAGGCTTTGGTTTAACTGCCGATCAGTTTTGTCTGGTATATTGTGAATTCGATTCAATGACTAATATTGATAAGCATAGAAATAGTCAAGCCCTATTTTAAAATGAATACTTTACAAATTCACAATTTGCTTAAAACAAATATAAAGACAAAATCAATTTTTAAAGGAGTTTTCCTTTCAGACCAGCTTCCAAAAGGTATTCCAAAGTATCCGTCCTTAATTATTGCAGACACCGACACTTCAGATCAATCTGGAACTCATGGGATTGCATTCTATTCGAATGTCGCAAATAAACAGCATTCTTTGATTCTTATGAAAAATTTCCCCAAAAAAGGAATCCGTGACATATTTAAAATCTAACGCTAATAAACGTTTCTACAATAAACAACAGCTACAAGGATATTTTTCTAATACGAGTGGTCATTATTGCATAATGTATGGTCATTCTAAATGTAAAAAGAAAACGCTAAACAATTTATTAAAAAAATTTAAGAGAAATTATGTTTTATATAATGATAAATTAATACTTAAAATTTATAAGTCTAATGATAAAAAATAAAATGCAAGATATTTAAGAAAATCAATTTACTTTATTAATTGAGTCGGTGCTATACAAATCTTTCGTTTAACTCATAATATTTTAACATGATATCATAGGCCTTGTCTCTTAGAATCGGAAGCCTATGATACTGTCACGTATCTGGTCCTTCCGAAACGTCATCATCACTCCAGGGACAAAGCTTTTACTGGAATCCATACTGAGAGTGGATCAGTTCTTTGTCGTCTAAATACTCCAGAGTAATATTCAAATATTAAAGCGTCGTCACGTTCTCCTCAAATATCATCTTTTGGAACTGCATCAAGAATAGCTCAATTTGTTTCGGGTCCATTTTAGGTTGATAGTTTTACTCTCCAAGATTTTTTTAAAGACTGATGTTAGCTTTAGAAAACTCAAACATTTATATTGGAAAATTTCATTTACTTATTTATTTACTGATAAAAATTCAATTCGTGCAGAACTATATCTATTTACATCCTTCCCCCTTATATACCATATGGGTAATACCATTCTCATTAAGTTTCCTAAAAGGTGTATAAGTACAGATTTTGTTTACATAACTTTTAAGGCAAAAAAATCCAAACATCAGTATCGTCCTTGTTTGGTAAACTCAGAGCTAAGGTATAAGGTATCTCTTTCAGATTCTTCGGTGATCTCAAATCCAATACATATTTAGGTTTTCAATTTTTGTATAGCCAATCACAGTCTTTGATTCATTCAGAGTCTCTAAGAAGTCCTAGAAATTCAACAAAATTAAGACAGAATTTATTTATTAAATTCATATATGCATATCATATCTGAACAACGTGAGATTTTATTCATTATGCTCAAGTAACTAACCGCATTATACTTATTCATGTAATCACCATACTTTTATACTCTTCAGCACTATATATATTACAATATACACCGCGCATCATCAGATTAGCGCCCCATGCATCGCTTCGTTTCTTCTTATGTTTTGTATTTTGCCATTGCACGAAAATCTATCAATGTTATTGTTTTTGTTCACTAATATCCCCTTTGAGGATAAAAAGAATTAAAATCTTAAAAAAAAAGAATTAAAATCTTTTAATTCTGATTTGTTTTATTTTCGGCGAAAAATTGAACACGTATATTGCATCATCAAATTAGCGCCACCCAATGCAGTTTTGAATATCTTCCATAATTTGAAAGGTAGGACAACAACATTTTTTATGTTGTTAAATTGAAAGGTTTGCTTTAATTTTACGAAAAAGGTGGGTAGAGGAATGCTGTTAGCTTTCTATAAATGTGGGCCGTGTTGTCATAAAATTGCAGAAAAGACCGAAAGAACTATAGCCAATTTTATTAAAAACAAGTAAACTTTAAAGGGAAAAAAATGTCCAAAGCTCTCGCTCAAACAGATTTCTAAATATCTTCCCTAAATGATTTTTGGGGGCTTAAGGGGCTCTAACCTGGTGACGCGCAGTGTATGTGTTATGCTCTTTATATACATATATATGTCGGAGATTGAGTAGGTCTAACGTATTATTTTTGAATGTAACCGAAATTATGTTATCAATCCGTTATATTAAGAATAAGCAGCGAATAATTAAATTCACGGAAAGCGTTCCGTTATTGTGTGAGCATCATATGTGTGTGAATTCAAATGAGCATGACACCTGTTGTTTTTTGTAGAGTTTCGTGGAGTCAAAGTAAGGTTGATGAAATAAATGAGTTAAGTTGAGCAATAGAAGAAAAGCATCGGGAGAGCGACGCTTGAGTAAATTATCCTGGTGAGAACGATAGAACGCACAACAAACAGGCGACTTGCTGTGCTGCACAGCTGAAGTGAAAGAAAAGACGCGCTCCGCTTCTCCTAAATATGTATATAATTACACGGGTGCAATTTTTATAAGTCAAAGATGCAAAAATGACTCACCGTTGCTGCATGTGATGGAGGCCTCCTTAACAAGCGCTGGTGCTGATTTTTATGGTTAAAGCAAAGACACTAGAATAACAAGATGCGTATCGCAAAAAATTTTTTCCCACTATTTTTTAGGGCTGGCTCTAGAGGTGGCTTTAGTGTCGCTCGAATTTTTGCTCAAGAGCGAGAGAGCGGAGATCTCTACGGCTAGCAACTCTCTTCTACGCACAATAATAATAAAAATGTTTGTATTATTTTTATAAAATATAGTTTTAATGTGTATTTTCTTTTTTTTTTTTGTTAATTTATGTCATAAACTACAAAATTAACTATAACATTTCCAGATCGAAACTTTGTTCTTTTTATAAGTTGAAATATTGTTGAACTTAATGTTAACGCTGTAAAAGGTACTGCTCAAAGAACCCTGTTGAAGTTTTGCAACGAAATGCGCCTAAACTCCAAATATATTAATTCGTTTATTAGATCAAAATTGATTTTGGCCCGAAAATCGTCTTCTAGCTAGTATGCAAGTTATCCAACCCATAATTATAGCAAAAGCCCCAGTTAATAAACAAATATCAAACTGCAATCTCAGCAGCATTAACTTTGCCCTTGTCTTTGTCGCCAACACTTAGCCACCCGATAAATAACCAAACTTAAAGTAAACACAACTTCCACTTGGAGACCAAGCCATGATCAACTTATTGCGCTTCAATCAAAACTGCATCAGTCAGAATATTTCAATTTCACAATGCTGTGAAATAATTTCATTATAACGCTTTTATCCTAAACATACCTGAAAGTTCAAAAATTTCGAATGAAAAGCTTCTGGCCGAGGTTGATTGGATCAGGATTGAGAATTAGAAGATCAGTTTGAATTGGGAAGAGATCATGAACAAATCGTGAATATTCAAAAATATTGAAAAAAATCAAGACCAGGAAGAAAAGAAGAGCTGAGGGCAATCCCTCGCTACAACTAACAACAAAAAATTGAAGGAAGACCCAAATAGATAATAATCAGAACTATTAAACTGAAGGAAGACCACAACAGAAAATAATCAGGACCCCTAAACGGAAGGAAGATTCCAACGGAAAGTATCGTAAGCAGAAAATAATATTAAGTCTTGAAAAAAAAAAATGTTTTTAATAAAATAAAAGTAGATATAGGGCATACTATAAAGATTAAAATTAAACATTTCAAAATCAATTAAAAAAACAATCTTGAAAAGTTAGTTAATAGTTTTGAAAATTTAAATTTAACGATGGCAAACGAAGGTTTAGCACCAATATTTTTTGCGGGCGGGATATCCATCGCCACTAATCTGACAATGGAATTAATTAAACGATTAATAAATGTACAATTGTGCGAAGTGACCAGAATAATTGAAGTGATAGATGGGCAGTTAAACGCTTGCAAAAATGTAGTGAAGGATTATAAAATCCAAACAATTGACCCAACTACAAAATGCGAAACTACCTTAGAGGTAGTTAAGACTTTACCAAAGTTAACAGGACCCAATATGTATTCTGGAGAGAAGCAGCAGAAACTGTCATGAGTCTATATTAAATTCAAATATTTGATCGCTTTAACAATTCTACGTAATAAAATTATGGGAGCAGTACATGATGCTCTAACTTACCTTGGTACAGTTTTAAACTTCCAAGCAATTATTTCCAGATTGGATTTTATTTATAACAATAAAAGACCAATCCGCATTCTCGAATCAGAATTAAGCATCCTTAGACAGGAACGCATGACCATTACAGAATTTTACAACGAAGTAAACAAGAAACATTGACATTTATTATTATTATTAAGTGGATTTCTATGTGTACTGCGATCCAGTAGGATCTATTGGACTACCCCTTCATGACTCAAAGATCTCCCTGAAGTCCAATGCACTGTATAAAAGCCAGAATTTTATTGGGGTTCAGGGCTGCAATTGTTTCCCGTGGGACTACATACATGCCCAGTATTCAGTTCCTCCTGATGGAAAGCGCCGTGCAGTCACATATAATATGTGCAGAGCTCCCCTCCTCCATGCAACAGAAGCGACAGAGTTCACTGTCTGCAATGCCAATCTTATGCAAATGACTGCGAAGTCGGCAGTGCCCCGTAAGAAGGCCAGTTAAAATACGCACGGTGTTTTTCCCGTTTGTCATTAAGGTCTTGAATCTTTTGTGGTTATATTCAGCTCCTAGTTTGTCTAGGGCTGTCCTCACTTCATTTACTAGCTTATATGTTATCTTAGCGCCTTTATGACTGCTTGAATATCAGACAGTATAGGAATGTCCTTGCCACGATAGTTCCTTTGCAGATTAAACTCCGCACAGCGTCCAATAGCACAGACTTCAGCTTGAAAAATGCTGGTGTATCTGCCCATTGATTCGTGGTATTTTAACCTGGGGCCACTTACCTCGTCGGTGAAGGATCCGTCTGTATACCACTTTATTGTTTGTGGTTTCATAGGGTGTACTTTCCCCAGGGAAAGTGTCCAGTTGGACAACTGTTTTTATTACTGAGATGAGTGCTGAAGTTCTAAGCGAACCTGCGCTCAGCTGGCATCTCATCCCTTGGTTGCATCAGCAAAGGGATATCCCTTTTTAGGCTTTCAGCATCCTTTCTTGTAAGGTTGCAGTCATTTCCTGCTCCCTCAATTCTTATTAGGGTGGCTTTCCGTTTCATTTCAATGACGATATGAAGCGGCGTTACCTCCATTAGTACTTCTAGGGCTGCAGTTATGAAGTTTCACCTTAGTGGTGCTAAGGCGTGCTCTATCACCACACGCTATTACTCCATAGGTTAGTATGGGTCTGACTACCATGAGGTACAGCCATCTTATTATGCGTGGTGAGGTTCCGCACGACTTTGATGCAATTTTCCTACACGTGAAAAGTGCTCTGGTGCACTTATCAATTGTGTTACCGACATGAGTTTTGAAGCTACGTTTGGAGTCGAGGCTTATCCCAAGAAACTTAACTTCTTTGCTGGCCCCTATGCGACATTCTGACAGGGTTATTTACTTCATTCTCTGTAGCTTGTACCTATTTGTAAAAGGAACAATAACAGTTTTGCTAGGATTTAGGCTCAGGCCTACTTCCTTGCACCATAAGCTGGTCATGTTGAGGCCCAGTTGAATGATATCGCAGAGTGTTTCCTCATATTTACCTCTGGCTATAATGACAATATCGTCAGCATAGCCCTGGCAAAGTATACCTCTGCGGGTCAGTCTGTCCAGCAACTCGTCTACCAGCAAGCTCCACAAGAGAGGCGAGAGGACACCCCCTTGGGGGCAACCCCTTGTGGGAGATACTGTGGACGACTCTCCTCCGATAGTGGCCATGGCTCGCCTAGATGCCAGTAGTGATTTGATCCATCTACTGGTTGTTGCATCTAGTCCTCTTGTTGTCAGGGATGCGTTGACCGCCTCATGAGAGGTATTGTCGAATGCACCCTGTATGTCTAAGAAGGCACATAACGCCACTTCCTTATGAGTAAGTGAATCCTCAATAAGGCTTTTCAGGTGATATAGGGCAGTATCAGTTGATCTGCCCGCCCTGTAGGCATGCTGCGTCCGTTGGAGCGGATGCTCTACAAGCAGAGTGCTTCTAATGCTGACATCCACTAGCTTTTCCAACGTTTTTTTTTAGCAGGATTGGCTGAATGCCATCTGGACCAGGAGATTTGTAGGGCTGGAATGTACCAATTGCCCATCTTAATCTCTCCGTTCTTACTATTGATTTTGCTTTGGCCCAATCAGTAGAATACGGTCTATTTTGAGCCGTTACCGGGGTATTCCCATCCGTTTGAAGCGTGCTTCCCGGAAAGTGAGTTGCCAGTAGTAGCTCAAGTTTCTCCTTACTTCCTATAGTATAGGAGTTATCCTCCGTACGTAGTGCCTGATTTGATTCTGGCACTCCTTTGAAGATTGCTCTGTGAAGTCTTGCGCCTTCACATGTGTTTACTATTGCCTCACAGAAGGTTCTATAGTTCCTTCGTTTGGCTTTCCTGATCTCATGGTTATACATAGTCAGTTTATTCCGGTAGGCATCCCAGTTCCCTTCTCTTTTTGCTTTGTTAAAGAGACGCCTGGTCGCTTTCCGTAACTTCTCCAATTGGTCGTTCCACCATGGAGCATCTTTTTCCCTCTTGGCTCGACCAAGGGAGCAGTTTTCTCTAAACGCGTTAGTAAGACACGAGTTAATATCTTCTAAGGCGGCCTCCAGTCCTAGAGTGGTACGGAGTTTCCCGGTTACCCCAGAAGCTGGATTCCGCAGTAAGGAGACAATGAACCCTTCCCAGTTCGTATTCCTGGGATTGCGCCTACGCTCGCTACATTCTAGACTTAGCCCTATGTTAAAACGAATAATTCTGTGATCTGACATTGACTCCTCACGAGATACGTGCCAGTCGCTTATATGCGAAGCCACTGATCTGCTGGAAAGTGTAATGTCCAGAACCTCAGATCTTACCCTGGTAACAAATGTCGGAACATTGCCGACATTTAGGATTTCTAGATTGTTATTCAAGATAAATTCTAAGAGTGACTCACCTCTTTGATTCACTTCGCTGCTGCCCCATGTGCATTTGCATCACATCCGATGATGATGGGTGAGTGTGTCCTCTTGCAGTATTCTGCCAGTGCAGTGATTTCGGGCGGTGGGCACGCCTCGTCACCGGCAAAGTATACCGATGCCACCACAGTCTTCTTGGCTGCTCCCACATGGCTTGGCTTCTACCACGATCGGTACACAGTCCTGCGTGAGAAATTCTGTAAGTATATAATAATTAATACTTCTACATGCCAGGATACAGGTTCTAGGGCTAGAGGCCCGTTGATCCCAAATTACCTTGGCGTTCTTAACGTACAGCCCTGGTTATACCAGGGTTCCTGTACCAGGGCTAGCCCAAGATGTTGTTTGGTGAACATCCTTGCCAGCACAGCCGAGGCCGCCTTGGCGCGATGGATGTTCACCTGAGCTATCCCTGTACTTCCGACCATTAGATGATAGTCTCCATCGTCGGCGTTGCTGATCTGGAGATACCCAGATCACCATCCACCGGTATCGCTTCTTTCTTACTCAGCAGGTCTAGTTCCATGCCTAGCTCCTGAGAGGATATCGGGGTCTGATCCCCCATCTCGA
Source organism: Drosophila simulans (assembly GCF_016746395.2). Taxonomy (NCBI): domain Eukaryota; kingdom Metazoa; phylum Arthropoda; class Insecta; order Diptera; family Drosophilidae; genus Drosophila; species Drosophila simulans. Next base: position 786,203 of record NC_052521.2, read on the forward strand.
TGATGGTCGCATCCTCATCATCCGCCAGATCCCCGACCCCAGAGCCACCACCCTCATTCTTCCTTGATATGAGACGTCAATTCTATGATCCACTTTGTTGTTTTGCCCCCTGTCCTGGGGCAGAAGATGGTGATGTTGTGTGACAATGGCAGGTCGTCGCCCATCCTTACCTCCAGGGAGACACCGCTCCACTTACTGAGGCTGGGGACTGCTGATTGCAGCCACTCAGCAATGGTTGCGTTGCGGCAGTCCACTATCAGGTGGCCCACCCTGAAGTGGATTCCTCCAAACTAGGACTGTTTCCTCCAGTAGTGCGTCCTCGAGCTGTGAGAGGTTCTCACTGCTGAGGATGACTTTGGGGTACCCCTCTGGTACGACCGCAACCTTAATAGCCCCAGTTACGGTCGCATACGATGGCTTGCGTACCTCAGTTGCCTTTGCAGCCCTTGAGGTACTTGGGCCATCGAAGGTAGCAGTCAGTGGCCTGCTCTTCTCCACCTTCTGCCTCTTAGGCGATTCCGTCGGAGGCGTCAGAGTGAAGTTTGCCCGCTTCGAAGCAGAGTTGGGCCTTTGCTCTAGCGGCTGCGGTGTCTTGGCCAGAGATGACGTTGACTTGCCCTGCTGAACGTAACGAAGATACCACTTCGTTCTGGCCCCGCTTAGCCCCTTACGGTTAGGGTCATCCCGGGCCGTCCCGCTTGGCCAGCTTGAACCACATTCGAGTAACTCTGTGTGGCTGCCCGATACTTCCCTCCCGCAACTGGGCGTGCTTGTGCCGTTCGCGCTCCGTTTAGGAGCATTTTTTGGTGTTACCACCGAAGTTGGCCGCTCTACGTCAAGGAGACGCTCCTCGTAATGTCTTGCGACATTTCCCGCAGTCAAGGCCTGCGGTATTTTAAAATTATTTGGTCTATTGCTCATAGTACCCATGAGTTGCAGAGAAATAAAAGGTCCGCCTGGGCAGAGATCCGCAGTACCCGGGTAAGGCTAACTAGACCGGGCGGACGCCACTTGCCCGGACTCTCCGTTATCGACTGGGCTAGTTATTACACGGGCCCCCAGCCTGGCAGACTTTCGGCACGGGTCGAATGACACCTTAGTCCGGCCCGGAGATGTGGAAATTTTTGAGAGTTACCAGCTCCAGCCCAACTACGATTAGCCAGCACTCTTAGCAGAGACCTAACTAAGAGCCTGTTTCCAGCCGCCCTCACGTGGAGAGTGTATTTACCCATAAATAAAATTATAATGAAATATGGAAAAGATAGTGAAATAACCAAAGATACGAATATAACAATTAGGAGCAACGCTCTTAGAATTTTTATTTCTGGATTGAACGGTTCAATCTCAAAAGCACTCTTTTCCCTAAACCCACCAGACTTGCCAAATGCTCTGGCACAGTGTCAGGAACTAGAGTCTAACAATTGGCGAATAGGTATTATGAATTTAGGAATGAAAATAAAAAGAAAACTAAGATTTATTCCCGTAGATTCCAGAAAGAATAATAATAAATCACATAGAATGAATAATAATTGGAATAATAATCAGAACAATAATCAGAAAAATAATTGGCCGTCAAACGGGAAATTTGGGCACAATAATAATTGGAATTTAAATAACAATTCTAAGGTACAACCCCCACCAGAATACAAGTAGATAGTCTTCATACCTTATTGGATCCGAATAATAACTACAATAGTCAGAGTATGGTAATAATTATAGACGGGGATAATAATAACGGACAGAATCATAATAATTCAATCCATACCTAGCATAAAAAATTGAACCTCGTAAGTCAATTACCCCAGAAAGGAATGAGAATAAGTAACATTGATGAGCATAATTTTTTTGATCAGAGCCCTATCCGTCAACAAAAAAATAAAAGATTTCGAAAATAAGATTATGAACAAAATTTAAAAGAAGCATTCTGAAATAAATATGACACTTTCATTTTGAACGGATATTCGAGGAGAAATACCTAATACCTATACTAATAATGATAGGGCAATTTGTAGAAAACACTATCCTCATGCTGTCAGTCTCAGATTTCTTTAATAATGAAATCGATAGAATGCTAAAAGAACAAATTATAAGGCCAAGTAGAAGCCCTTATAGTTCACCAGTCTTAGTAGTACCCAAAAGGGTCAAAGCGAAGATGGAACTCTAACACATCGACTAGTAATTGATTATTAAAAAATAAACGAATACACAATAGACTACTTTCGAGGTGGCAATCGACATAGGTGCCGTATTAAAAGTAAATTCAGAGAAGTCAACAAAGCGAATTCCCTGTTTTCGCAAGGCAAATTTTTGGAGGCTAAACAATTTTATAGCTGGCTTTAATTGGTCCGATCTTTACTCCTGCAACATAATGGCGGATGCGATTAATATGTTTTATACCGCAATTAAATCATTCTTTGACTCTTGTGTTCCGATGTACTATCCGTCAATCTCTAAACCTCCTTGCTTTAATAAGGAGTTGACACACCTAAGAAATGTAAAGTCCAGACTCTATATGAAATTTAAAAATACCGGTTCTCAGTCCGTCCTTTCTAAATATGTAAGCGCTCAGTTAAACTTTACCGTGCTTAATGCTCAGTGCCACAGGAATTATTTAAACCGTTGTAAGATCCATCTGGCACTGGATCCGAAACAATTTTATAATTTCGTTAACACTAAGCGAAAAACAAGTTCTTACCCTTCCTCGCTATTTTTTGAAAACCCTACGGTAACATCGGATCAGGCAATAGCCAATCTATTCGCCAAGTTTTTTCACACAACATATTCTACTTTACCTCATTCCGAACAGCCACACTCTTATGCGGTATCTAAGTCGAATCTAATATTTGGCCCCACTATAAACGAATGCTCACTGCTTAACGATCTTCAGCGTGTTAAACCGGTCTATTCGCCAGGTCCCGATGGAATCCCTGGCTGTGTCCTCAGATTCTGTGCGGAAGCCTTGTGCAAGCCTCTACTAAAACTGTTTACCTTATCTTTAGAATCTTCACAATTCCCTCATATATGGAAGGAGTCCTTTGTGATACCTCTTCACAAAAAAGGTAGCAAACTGGATGCAATTACAGAGGAATCTCTAAATTTTCGGCTATCCCAAAACTTTTCGAAAATGTTATCACTCCTCATTTGCAGCACCTTTGTAGATCAATCATATCACCGTGTCAACACGGTTTTATGAAACGCAGATCAACAACCACTTACCTCTTGGAGCTAACTTCTTTCGTAATACAGGGTTTCAAAAATAATCTTCAAACAGGTGTCATCTACACTGATTTTAGTAAAGCATTTGACTCTGTTAATCATTACCTTCTAATAAGAAAACTTGATCTATTAGGTTTCCCTGTTGATCTTCTAAATTGGATTTCAAGCTATCTGAATGGCAGGACACAACAAGTCCTCTTTAAAAATTCGTTATCTTCTATTCTCCGAGTCACATCCGGTGTCCCACAAGGGAGCCATCTTGGTCCGCTTCTTTTTACCTTATTCATTAACGAATAAGGTAAAAAGTGTACTTATATACGCAGACGATGTTAAATTATGCCTCCAGTACAAGGACACTTCTTGCCATTTGTACTTACAATCCGATCTAGACTGATTTCAAATTTTGTGCCGTGATAACATATTAGACTTAAATGGCTCCAAGTGTAAAGTTATGACCTTTTGTCGTGCCAACCCAATACGCACGACTTACACTCTAAGTGGGTGCTCTCTGGACAGAATAACACGAGTTGATGATCTTGGTGTTCTTCTGGACCCAAAACTTAAATTTTCCGACCATATTTCGTCTATTGTCAATAAGACCAGGGGTGTGCTTGGTTTTATAAAAAGGTGGTCCAAGGAATTTGATGACCCTTACTTGACTAAAACCTTATTTATTTCGTTAGTCCGTCCGATTCTCGAGTACGGATCACCTGTTTGGAGTCCACAATACGCAGTCCACTCGGACCGCATTGAATCAGTCCAAAAAAACTTCTTACTTTTTGCCTTGCGGCGCCTAAATTGGGTTGCAAACCATATATTACCTCCTTATTTCAGTAGACTACTTTTAATTAATTTACCATCTCTAGCTAACCGTAGAACTATACTATAATAGACTTTATCCTATTATATGTAATCTTGACTCCCTGCCGCTATTAAAGCAATCGATTTTATCTTTTTTATTACATAATTAGATCCTACTAACACTAATATTTAACATAGTTATTTTACATTATATTCATTTCCTCGTTCCTGTTCTCTTTTTTATATCGCGTCTATATCTTCTCGTGAATCGAGCCGTACGATACACGGCAGCGCCCCTCGGTCGGTTGGGCGGGAGGTGTGGCAGTGGGACCCGGGCAAAAAAAAAAAAAAAAAAAAAATACCGGACAGATACCCAATGCAATAATATTATCTTACTTTGGAAAGTCTAAATATTTCTCAACAATTGAATCAGGAATCAGGATTTCACCAAATCTTAATAAAAGAGTCAGATATCGAAAATAAAAACAGCCTTTTCTATTAACAACGGGAAATTTGAGTTCTTACGTATGCCATTTGGATTACGAACGCACCTAGAATATTTCAAAGAGCAATGGACGATATATTAAGAGTACAACTCGGAATAACTTGCCATGCTTATATGTTTTCAAATACAACTGAACATCATTATACCGATCTAATTAAAATAATTAATAGTTTCCAACAAGGTAATATGAAAATCTATCTTGAAAAATCGAATTCCTTAATTTAGAAATAGCATTTCTTGGTTATATTGTTTCTCACAATGTAATTAAAACAGATCCAGAAAAAATTTCCACAATTATGAACTATCTAACTCCACAAGTTGACAAGAGATCTGCTTATACGCCTAGAAACGTGTTTTCATCGAGCTCCGTACAAAATCACTTAATTTAGTGAAGCAAATAGTTAATAACATAAAATATATAAATAAATCGAAAGCGAAAGAGACGCTATCGGCAATTTTAAATTGCTATACTATAACATTTTCTGTGTGTGGAATAAAAAAGTAAAACTAAAAAACAAATAGACAACGAACAAATCGATCGTTATAAAATGAGCCAACGCGAATTGCGCGCTCAGCGGCAAAAAGAGCAAGACGAGCGTCGACTCTCTTTGCACCGGAACAATGCAAACTTCACCATCGTGTCTGACGCCCGCGAGTGCCAAATCATCCACCCGGTCAATGACCTAGCACCTGCAGAATGCAAACGATCGCGATCTTGCTCACCAATGTTTATGACTGCACGAAATGAACCCGAACGCACTGAGAGCGTATCTCTCAAGCTCTCCCCATTCCAAACGGTGTCAAGTTCTTTAGCTACCAGTACAGCAATCACGATATCTACTGCAACTGCACCTTTAGCAACAATAACTGCAATAAAAACTGCAACAGCACCAACACCAACTCTATGCTCAAAACCGACAGCGGTGTACAATTCCGCTGTACCAACAACAACGAAAGCGAGAGCACTCACACCAACTCTTGAAAGCGGAAGCGGACAAGAACCATAACAAAACAAAAAACTTTGTCAAACAGGGCTGGATCGCTACATCCAAATAAAGAGAAAACAAGTTCCATGTTATACCTCTTACTAAGGGTAACATACAATAAACGAAAGTGCAGACTCAGGATGAGTCTAGCCACCGATCAGTGACCAAGTACCTGGACGAAGCTGGGAAAAGTGACTACACCAGCTGTGCCAAAGTGCCAAAGGATTTCAGGTTGTCATTAAAGAAATAGAGTCATCAGTGACAGCATCTGAAATTATTGCGGCACTAAAGTAGAAGAACTTCAACGCCAAAACGGTGATCAACATTCTCAACAGAAACAAAGAGCCGCAGCCACTCTTTAAAGTCGAAATGGAGCCATCGAGTCAGAAAGACAACAAAAAGGAAGTACATCCTATATATAAGCTACAGTATTTACTGAACTGAAGAATAACCGTAGAAGAGCCACACAAGCGCAGGCAACCTGTGCAATGCACCAACTTCCAAGAATATGGCCACACCAAAGCGTACTGCACCCTAAAATCCATCTGCATCGTTTGCAGCGATGCCCACTGTACTGTAAACTGTCCTAAGAATAAAAACGACAGTTCAAATAGGTTATGCAGCAACTGTGGCGAAAAACACACAGCCAACTAGCGAGGATGCATTGTTTAGAAGAAACTCATGAGTCGCCTAAACAAACGAGTGGATTCAGCTCGGGATCGTATCACACCAACAACTCACAAAGTAATGGAACCGACTTCAACTAACATCCCTTCGTCTGCCAGCCACCGAACAATGCCAAATTCTTCCTTTGCAAGTGTACTAAAATCAGGTGTCCAAGTACCGACAGCAGTCACCTCCAGCATCCAGAATAAAATTCGTTGCGTTGAAGCGATTATAAGAAAATAAAAAAGACCTTCATGCAAGAAACTATGCAAGAGCTTATCAGGAACCAAAACATCCTTATTCCAATGCTCATTTCTTCTAAAACAGGATAATAACTCCCTTAATAATAGCTACCAGGAACGCTATTGGCGTTCTTCAGTTCTTAGCCAACAGAAACATTGACGTTATGCTACTCTCAGAGACTCTCCTTACCGAAAAGTACAACTTCCAAATACCAGGATATAAATTTTACTTTACGAATCACCCGGATGGCAAGGCCCATGGAGGCACTAGGATACTAATACGATTGCGAATTAAGCACCACTTTCTTGGTAATTGGTAAGAAGACTGCATACAATGTACATCTATAAACCTCCAATGCCATTACGGCGCGTTTAACTCTGGCTGCTGTCTATTGCCCACCTCGCTTCACAATCTATGAGGAAAAATTCACAACACTTTTTGACTCGTTTGGTGAAAGGTTTGTTGCAGCTGGCGATTGGAATGCCAAGGACATGTACTGGGGATCTCGGATAGCGAACCCTAAAGGAAAATAGCTGTAAAACGCAATCATCAAACCGCAACACAAACTTAACTATGTTTCCTCGGGTGCGCCTACATGCTGGCCAGCAGATCCCATGAAGCTTCCAGATTTGATTGACTTTGCCATCACAATAAGGATACCCCAATCAATGATTACAGCTGAGGAACTTCCAGAACTCTCATCTGATCACTGTCCGGTGCTCTTTCATCTTTTGTACCAGTTACAACACATCAAGCGACCGTGTAGGCTTACAAGCAATAGGACAACTGGGCGAGGTACAAAAAATATGTTTGTTCCCATACCGGCTTTTCTATCCCCCTGGAAACCAAGCAAGACATTGATCAGTTTGCTGGTGATATAGAATTAATACTTGTCCCAGCAGCAAAAGCGTCAACTCCACAAGACAACCATGTATGCAGTATAAAGTTTAACAAGACAAGTAGAGATATTGAACTGCTTGTGCAGTGTAACGCAAAGAGTAAATTAAAAGCAGCTTCTCACAGACTTACCAAAGCGCTTAAGAAAGAAGAAGCGGACGCACAACTAAGGTATATCGAGAATCTCACCCCCACAGGCACAAAGACCACAGGAACCTACAGGCACCAACAGAAACGGTTGTACCTCTCCGTAACTCTACCGGAAACTGGTCTCGCAGTGACACGGACAGAGCAAGAGTCTGCGCTGATTATCTTAAAGAAGTATTTCAACCAAATCCAAATCCACTAACTCATTTACTCTCCCGCCTTTAACTGCATCTGACTTAGCACCACAAGATCCTGTAGAATTTCGGCCAAGCAAGATAACGAAAGTAATTAAAGAGCAACTGAACACTGGAAAATCGCCTGGCCCCAAAAGTGATCATCGAGCTCCCAATGTGTGCAGTTCTACGAATCTGCTTGCTCTTCAACGCAATTACTGAAATTGGATACTTCCCTCAAAAGTGAAAGAAATCAATTATAATTATGATCCCTAAGCCTGGGAAAGACAAAACACAGCCATCATCATACAGGCCAATAAGCTTACTACTTGTCTATCCAAGTTATTTGAAAAAGTCTTGCTGATATGCATCAGCCCCCACCTCAAAACACACAACACACTCCCATCGCACCAATTTGGTGTTCGGGCAAAACATGGAGTCATTGAACAGGTTAACCGCATCACAACAGAAATTCGCACTGCCTTTGATCACCGTCAATACTGCCCAGCTCTTTTCTTATATAAAAGAGTGTTCGCGGTCAGATGCAGTACAAGCACTTCAAGCGATTGTACTATAGAAGCCAGAGTGCCTCATGGAAGTGTTCTGGGCCCAATTCTATACACCCTATACACGGCGGACATCCCAACAAACTACCAGCTAACGATATCCACATTCGCTGATGACACTGCAATACTAAGTCGATCCAGATGCCCAGTAAAAGCTACGATGCAACTAGCACGCCATCTAACTTGTGTAGAACAATGGCTTGCAAATCGCATACGAGTAAACGAAGGAAAGTGCAAACAGGTAACATAAACAAACAAACCTGCCCACCCTTGATAATGAACCACATGCGCATCGCACAAGCCGATAACGTAACATACTTAGGTATTCATCTGGACAAGCGGCTCACCTGGCGGAAACACATAGAGGCCAAGACGACGCACCTCAGTCTAAAAGCAAGGGATCTACACTGGTTTATAAACGTTTGCTCTCCACTAGGCTTGGAGTACAAAGTCCTCTTATATAACTCCGTTTTAAAACCCACATGGACCTATGGCTCCGAGATATGGGGCAACGCATCGAGAAGCAACATAGACATAATACAGCGAGCACAGTCTAGGATTCTGAGAATCATTACTGGAGCTCCGTGGTATCTTCGGAACGCGAATATACACAGAGACTTACAAAGAAAACTTGTTATTGAGACAATAGCAGAGAAGAAAGTAAAATACAATGAAAAACTACCCTCACATCCAAATCCTCTTGCAAGAAAACTTATTCGGGTATGCAGACAAAGCCGACTGCACCGGAACGACCAACCAGCCCAGCGTTAAATTTGTTAGGCCACACAGCACGAATCATTTCATAAAATGATATTTAGTTAGTTTAGAATAGGATTTGAAAACTTACTGTTAGTTTCTTAAGTAAAAGGGAAGATTCAATAAATAAGCAAAACATGTACCAAAAAAAAAAAGTTGAATTAGTTCAACCAGATTATAATAAAAAATTCACTTCGACGACAGATGCACCAGATGTAGCTATCGGAGCAGTTTTATCACAGGATAATAAACCAATTACTTTCATGTCTAACACCTTAAATAAAACCGAACAACTTTACACCACAAATAAAAAACAATTGTTAGCCATAGTTTGGGCTCATAAAAATCTCAGAAATTATTTATATGGAGTAATCGGTATAGAAATACAAACAGACCATCAATCTCTATCCTTTACAATCTCAGATATAAACTCAAACATAGAAATTAAAAAAGATGGTATTCTTTCATAGAAAGTTTCACTCCAAAAATAATATATAAGCCCGGAACAACAAATGTCGTAGCTTGAGACCTGCGAGTTTAAGATAAAAAATAACTATGATTTACAATTTTAATAGTCAAATTTTTTTTATAATATCGTTAGGTATTTAATTCAAACAATTTAGCAAATGTTTCACTTTTATTTCTTCATTAGTTTCGAAAATATAGATTAAAACAACATAATAGGCAGAAATTCAGGTGTTCACTAAAATAGCAGTGCTATGAAAAACTAGTAAAAAAATCAACTTGACTTAGAACGAACTTTGTTTTTCTTTTTAATGTGTTAAATATAAATACTTGGTTGAAAGCCTTTGTTAGCCAGCACAGCCTTACACCCACGCGACATGGAGTCCACCAGGTCCTGGCAACGTTGGGGGGGTATTTTTGACCATGCATCCTGCACAACTTGCCAAATCTGAGCCTTGGGCGTTGGGGATTTTTTCGACACATATTGTTTAATGTCCCCCCACAGGTTTTCAATCGGGTTTAAATCGGAAGATGATGCTGGCCACGGCATTACATCTATTCTATTTTGGGTGAACCTATTCTTAGCCGATTTGCTTCTGCGTTTCGTATCTTTATCCTGTTGGAATGTCTATTTTAAGGGCATATTATATTCAGAATATGACAGTAAGACATCACTAAGTATATTTGCATATGCGTTTTGGTCTACAATACCATAAATCAGATGTTATGGACTCAAACCATTGTAAAAAAAACAAGCCCATACCAGAATTTTCGGTCCACCATGATTGAAGTGGGTGTTTTGGGTGGTACTCCGTGTTTGGAGATCATCAGATATACTGTAGTGAACCAGTTCCACGAAATATCACTATTTTTGACATATCAATCCAAAGGGTATTACGCCATTTGGAGACTGGCCATATTAGGTAGGTTTTAGAGAAACTTATCCTTGCCTTAATATGCCTAGGGCTAAGTAGGAGATCCTTTCGTGGACTCCTCGCACTTAAAATTTGATTCAGTAGTCATCTCTGAATAGTAACGTCGCTGATTCCCAAGTTCAGCTCAGACTTTATGTTCCTAAAAATTAACATTCTTTTCTCCTGGGAGCAGTGGTGTCCTCTACCCACTAAAATATAATTTTTTATATACGAACTAACTTAACCAAACTCACTTGTTAGAAAATATTGATAATTTCGGAACTTTACGTTGGTCAAAACCAGACTCTGCTAATGAACAGCCTAAAAGTTGTGATTTTGCTCAAAAACGCAAACAAAAAAAAAAGAATAACATGAAAAACTATCGGGGTTTTCTTTTTTTCCCTATCTACACATTCCATTTTACAAAAATAAGTGGAATAAAAAGTGGATTCCGAAAAGGGATATGGAAAAATACCTTTGTATTTCTTAGCTTCCGTCGCACTGCTATTTTTTTATACACAGCTGTATGTATAAGCGAATATGACACAACAGAAAATCTATTTGGAATATTAAGAGAATATCTACCACCACTACCAGTACAACGGTAGGAATGCAAGACGTAGAGAATAATGAAGATAAGGCTATCATAATAGATGAAACACATAGTCGTGCATATGCCTTGCATTGATGCGTATTCAAAATTCGTGGTATTAAAAAAAATCCAAAATAAACTTAACGTAGAGAATAAAGTAATGGAATTGCTTCAACAATTTCCCCACACCAAAGTAATTATGACTTTTAAGAACCAAGCTTCACCTCTGCTAAACTTAAATCCTTTGCACAAAGATGTGGTTTAACTATACATTTCGCAGACCCCAGACACAGTACCTCGAACGGACAAGTTGAAAGGGCACATTCAACATTAACAGAATTAGCTCGTTGCATAAAGGAAGAATTTAAGCTGATTGACTATTCAGAAATAATTGTTAGAGCCGCAAAAGAATTCAATAAGAGCATTCATTCTACAACAAATCAAACAACTTTCGATATTCTCTATAATAAAATTGAACACGAAAACATTTAAAAAATTCTAATGAACACTCAAGAAAAAATGTTAGAAACACATAATGAAGGTCGTAAGGAAAAAGATTATCATGTAGGGCAAGTGGTTTATGAAAAGAAACATGGAGAAAGAAATAAACTAAAATCAAGATATAAGAAACAGGTTGTTAAGGAAAAACTTGCCTAACAAAAGAATAATAATAATTAAATAAGAATTATTCACAAGGAAAATATTAAGTTTTAACAAACATTATATTTCTTTTAAAATTACAGAAAATGCATTTCTTATTACTTTTAACACCATTCGTAATGATAGCCACTTCAGAAATAATTGATTTCTCCAATCACGATTTTTTCCTGTTATCATATGCCCACTTATTCCACATACCTAATTTAAGTCTTTATAAGGAAATAATCGATCTAGAATCAGGATACATAAAAAAGGATCCAAATAAAAGGTCACAATGGGAAATAACTTACGAACTACAATTAATCGAATTAATTTTGTCACAGCTGATATCAACTAAATCCATAAGAGGAATAGATGAGTTAGACACTGTTTGGAAATGGTTAACTGGAACTCCGGATAACGATGATTTTATTACAACACAGAATAAAATAAACGACTAATTGAAAACAATAACCAACCAAATGAGATAAAATCACTTTCCGATAACTTTGATAACATTTTTATTGTTCAGGAATTGCCGTTAAGAAAACATCGTTTACAATGATACTTTTACACTGGCAAAAATTGATGTATTTAACACAAAAATGTTAAATAATGAAGACATTAAAGAAATATTAAATCACCAACAAAAGCCTGTAATTATTGCAGATCTAATGGATATCTCCGTATTCAAAATTGTACTACATAAATAGCTCTTAATTATTTATATCAAATACCCTGTAATAGTAAATATATGCGAAATTTATTATGCCTGATCCATTTCACATAATGATTGAAAATTACTAATAAGTAATCAGGTCGCAAAATTCGAAAATACTTTCTATGAAGTATCTAACTTAAGAACGTTAGGAACGAACTTTTTAATATCTATGGTAATTTAAGTAAATATAAAACTTGTTTTACCCGCTTACTGAAAAGAGAGAAATCAGTTTGCACAAAAATACGAGACAAAAATAAGAATATAGATATCATTCAAGAAGGTGTCATTCTAAGAAATGCAAATAATATTGTAAACAATACTCATTTAGACGGGTCATGTTTAATAACATTCAAGGGCGCATCTACAATAAATCATATTTCATACACCAATTTAGAAAACAAAATACTTTAACACATAACAACTAACCACTTTAAGAATCTGGATATATCAGATTACATAAAATCCAACAACTCAGAACTTACTCTTGACAACGTTAATATTTTAAACCCATTTATTGAAATTTACAATTGCAAAATATAAATTTCATTTATATTACTAATTTTAATCATTTTGTATTTGATCACTTTTTTCTTTTATTTTTGTTTTTTTAACGAAATTATTTTATTTAATTGACTAGCGTTCCTTCTTGAACAACTTAATCTAATCGGTATAATTTTAACTATTCTTATTATCTAAGTTATTTACAAAGATTATATGATTCAGAGTATTAAAGAAATGGTATGTTTAGGCAGTAATATATAGAAGAGGGCTTTTACCTGAAGAACACGAATTTTATTCAGGTGCGTTTTGGCAGCGATTCCATACACCTGTGTGGCATAGAATAGACCAGGAGCTAATATGCTCTTGTAAATTTTAACCTTGTAGGCAAGGGAAAGCTTGTTTCGAGCAGCAATTAACCAGGACATTTTAGAAACATTCTTTTTAAAGGACTGCTCTATCGCCGTGATATGCTTTCCGAAGGTTAAGCTTCTATCTAAAATCACTCCAAGATATTTGTATGATGACTTGTGGTCAAGCACTCTTCCTTTAAGTGAGACAGAATGGCAACTACCTATGCGCTTTGTGAAGGTGACGTTTGCGCATTTGTCGGCATTTATGCAGATGTTCCACAGCTCTGCCCACTTCTGGAATGCGTCCAAGTACTCTTGCAGTGCGTCTGAGGCCTCGATAATGCTGTTGCTTTTTGTCAGTACCGCTGTGTCGTCAGCATATGTTGCAATCAGCACCTCTTTGCGATCTAAGCCAAGGACTGCTGCCCGGGTGGGCATGTCCGCGGAGAAGATTGAGTATACAGTAGGGCTTAACACACTTCCGTGAGGTACTCCAGCTTCGATGGCTTTTGAAGACGAAGTGCATCCATCGGTCGTCACACAGAAGGTACGTCCTAGCAAAAAGCTCTTCACAAGCTGGAATAGCTGGGGTGTTAGAATTTCCTTTGCTTTATGTAGAAGTCCAGGATGCCACACTCTGTCGAAAGCTTGTTGAATGTCCAGAAAAGCTGCTACCGCATACTCTTTCCTTTCTAGGGCTTCTAGTGCAAAATTGACAACTCTATGAGCTCGGGTGTTCCATGTTGAGTCCGGAATCCGCATCCTGTTGAGAAGTATCCTTTCCATAATTTAAATATTTGATTACTACATTAATAATAAAATTCAGAAATACTATAATTGTAACCAAAACGGCCAGAACTTGAAAATCTAAATACTGAAAAAGGATTTTTAACAGTATTAAAAGAACGTTTATGTGAAGGAGGAAGCGGGAAGCGGGGCGCGTCATTTTAGAAGGTGAGAGTTATCCAACACTTAAAAGCAATCTGCGCCAGTTAATAAACAATTTTCAAACTCCAATCTCAGCAGCATTGCCTTTGCCCTTGTATTTGTCGCCAACACTTAGCCACCCGATAAATAACCATCATCAAAAAGTGGATGCATAGTGCAAAACAAATGTACGATTCTTTCTTTTATTTGATTTCTTTTTATTTACCGTTTACACCTATGCTGCCAAAATAAAAATGTTTGTATTGGGAGTAAATTACTGTAGTCGTACCTTAGTTAGGGCGTATCCCTGTACCAGCGCTTGGAAAACACGATTGACGCAATTAGACCTTTTTCGCAATTTTATTACCTTAAATTCTACAATATCTATCGATATGTCAGATAAAAGTCGCAATTTCACATTCTCATTTCCACAAGCTGATAGTCGGGTAGCTCGACTATAACATTCTCTATTGTTATAATAAAGTGATTTTTTTATATGTTTTTCAGATCGGACTTTAATTATTCTACAAACATGTTGAAGTCACAGCTATTGACAATCCTGGCCCATTTGTATGCAGAACTAATCTTAATGACGATTTTCACTCTCCTAATGAAAAGCACGATATCATTGCCTTCAGATCAATTTTATGATTCTAAAAGAATTTTAAACTTTGCTGGTTTGTTTACTTTACAATTTAATATTCGATACTGCTTTGAACCTATTCAAACTATTTAAGCACAATTATGGTTTAAGCCACAACAGTGCTTTGGCTAATTGCTTGTTTGACCGCTCAATATTTCATATTAGTGTGCCAATTGACTGTTACCTAAAATAAGTAAATATTAAATATTATTTAGTGTGTGCCTAATTTATCAAGTACTATCTCAAAACCTTTGAATCAACCAGAATTACACCGATGGCAAAGCAGTTGGCCAATTTGGTGTCATAAATTTAAATAATTTGCGAAACTTATCCTTACGCCAGCGGAATAAGGAGATCCCTCCTACCCGTAGTTCCAACACATTAAGTGACTAGTCCTGGAAGAGTCCGCCATTTAGGCGTCTGACGGCTACATCTTTAGAAACGATACGCAATCCATCCCACTCCACGTGGTTATATCATTACTAGACCTTACAGGCGAATAAGGCAATTATGTAGCGTGAAGACAATACGCCACGGATTTTTAAATGCCATTTAGCAAGATTAGACTGCTCCTGCACAGACAGGAGTTCACTGCGCTTGTTGCGGTTAAAGCCTCTATCATGACAAAGTCAAGCGTGAGCTGACACTCGTAAAAAAAAAATTGTTATGACCCAAAACATTGAAATTGGGAATCACTGGATCAGGGAAAATCTAAAGGTATTTGTGTTACCCGCACAGCCAAAAGACCTGCCGTCGGCATGGCGAGGGACGCTGAGGCCAGCATTAAAGGAAGCCAGTTTCCAACATCGTACGCTAAACCAATGGATTAGAAGTCTAAGAGTAAGAATGTTCGCCAGTCCCAGTACCGCTCTCCTGCTAAACAAGGGAAACGTAAGGGAGCTGACAATGGCCCAGAAAAAACTCACACAACTTAAAGAAGCCAAATAAAAAAAAAAAAACAAAATGATTCATAAATTAAACAAGATAGATTGTCTATTCGTGGCAACACAAACAAAACTGCATAGACGCATCTTTAGACGTAATTCTTCGCCATCTAAGTCCAAACGCACTTTAAGAATGTGTAGAATTGCAACACATACAAAGCAAGAGCAAAATTCCCCAAAAGCTCACAACATCGAACAGATAGCCTGTGTCAAAGATCAGACGGTGTTCGGTCTTTAGAGTGGGAGTAGCAAAAAGTTTTTTGTCAAATCGATAGAAATTTACAAGAATAATAAAAATATCAAAACATTTTTCGAAAGTGTAGGCGTTGCAATTCTGGCCGGTTCTAGCTTTTATAGTTCCTGAGATCTCGACGGTTCTATGGTCAGACCGTCAGACAGGGCCAGATCGACGCGGCTATTGGCATGATCAACAATATAGTAACATACCCATTCTACATCCACAACTCACCAACCACACACACTATTGTAAACACTCACACACACACATTAATGTCTTAGTGCAATCACACACACACATAATCAAAGATCGAGAGCCTTTTGATAAAGCTTAGTTGTTATTTACGCACAACATCATGTTCCAAAGTCTAGACTCTGTGGCGAGCCAACGTGCACGTCCCATAAACATTCGATCACTTGGCGAGCCAACTGAAATAACAAAAACTACCGCCCACACAATCGTCTCAGGATTCTCAATTTACTCCCATTTTTCGGGAGCTCCTCTCTTAACGGGAGAATAGACACCTCTCTTTTCGGGAGAATAGACACCTCTCTTTTCGAGAAAATAGACACCTCTCTTTTCGGGAGATTATACGTTGATAACTTTATTCTCTTAAACTTTGCTCTTAAGCTATCCCAATATGCCTATGTAAACCCAAACATGTCCCCATACAGTAGTTCAGTTCTGAGTACGGCCAAAAACGTACGTTTCCTCAGTACAACGACAGAAATCGCTAGATGCGTCAACATGAAATAAATAAGCTGAATTCACAGTGGATTTATTCTTGCGGGCGCGCTTGGAATGCAACAAAACACTACTTTTGGTCAATAATCAGATGTATTGATGTATCCTCAACGACGTCAAACAATAGAAAAATCAAAACTTGAGAAATAACAACAAACTAATACCGGCCGATGTAATCCAATAATAATAAACGAACTTCATTATATATAGAAAATTACATAATTTCAGGATTATCGATATGGACATCGCCATTAATGTGGTAACTGACACTCCGATCTCAAAGTGTTAGAAATGTCCGATAATAATTCTATTTTATTCTATAAATAAAACAACAAATTAGCCGATACTGTCAAGGAAATCATTAAAGTTAGAAAGAACGATCTACTTGACACCACACACTTATTCGAGACTTTTTCTCGATTTATCGAACATTAATTACTGAAACACATAATCTGATGCTCACAGTCACAATTGTTAAGTCAAATGTTATTGTTCTGCAATGCGAGAGATTTATATTAAATGGTATGTATATAAAGTTGAACGTTTACTTGACTTCTTATCATGCTCAGGATTAAATTGAAAGTAAATTCAGTGGGAAATTTAAAAATTTCCTAGACTTCTGAAGTTTATTTGGAAAAAATCAGAACGCGCACACAAACTCACAAATCCATCCCCACTTAATATTGCCGTCCGCATCTCGGAAATTTCCGGTTGTGAAAAAAATTGTATAGCGTAGAAATTGAAACATAGAAACTTCACATTACTCAGATTCGGAAGCTAAGGGCAGAGTGGTTCCGTTTTATTGCTTTCTCGGAAATGAATTGAACACCGACGGCACCATGAGCTGGGTGCATTATCGCCCTAGTACTACACCGAAAGCTGGAATATCCACCCTAAACGAATCCCAATGTGGGAATTTATTGCCAGGCAATTAGGTAGGTTAGGTAAAATATCAATTAAGCGTAGGTTCGTCTTCTTTGCAACAAAATTCTGGGACTCACTTTATTATTGTCAGAGAATAAAAACCAGGCCTGGTCTTAGGTACTCCAAGAGAAGAGTGGATTACGTGGCTATTAAGCATAGAGCCCACCCACATTATTCATCAGAGGTGAGTCGATTCTGAATAGAGAGTTCGATATAGATTGGATTCTGACTTTATTAAAAGACATATCAATGTGGAGATAAGATGACATTGCAAACTCTTTTATCTTTAAAGTCTTCTCTATTTGCCTCACCACTTTGTGTAGTGCGGGCTCGACTTTCCTCTCGGGGTGGTTGGGCTTAAGGCACCTTTGCTATTTAACTTAGAAAAAAAAACGATTATAACCTCCTGAAATTATTCATAAAGTGAATAGGCGATAGAGCAGGGAACATTGCTAGCTTACGAGCTTTTGAATCGAGGCAGAAGTGATGCTGATTCAGATATTCTCCCTACAAAAGGTTCCTATTCTGGAGCTACGCGAATTGTAGTCCTCTTTGGAATAAAGTCGACGTTGGCCACCTTAAGGTCATTATTGGGGCCTTAGGGTGCCTGAATTTGAAAGCATTCTTTGGCTGTTCGGTATATCAAATGCCAGTCCACCGAGAGGTGGTATAGATGTTGAAAGGAGCTCCTTCTTCCTCCCAACAGTAGTGACTTTTGGCTGTGATCAGTCCGCCGTGTTATCTATTTTTGTAAACACACCTTCGTGTCCTGATTCTCAAGGAATTTGACCTATGATCGGCATACTGATTTCGAGTGCGGAGGGTCCTCAGATAAATGTTGTTTTTTTTTTTTTGAACATTTTGGCCGAGCCTTCTGGGTCCAGCAGGGTATAAGTGCCGGTAGCTGCTGGACTCCAACAGAGCTAGATTATTCCAGACCTAATTAAACCTATAGAAATATTAAAAATACACTGAAAAGAATACCAAATATAATACAATTAATTGCAACCCAAATGATTATCAAATATATATCCGAAAATCTTTGTAAGTTTTTTTTTAACGTGCGAGTACCACGGCCACATGTCTCACCCTGCGGACCGATGGGCGCTGCCGCGTATCGTGCGGTTTGAATTGCGGACAGATAGACGCGATATAGAAAAGAGAAAAGAAGACGAGGAAATAAATAAAATATAGATAGATATTAGTAAGATCTTATTATGTGCTAAAAATGTTAGAAATTATTGAATTAAGAGTGCCAAGATTACATATAATAGGATATAGTCATAATAGGATATTTAGTCAGAATATAATATAATAATATAATTAAGAGACTGGCAGATTCCGCTGGAAGCAGAAAGTCGGATGCATACAACACTCACGGTGCCAAGAAACCTGCCTATTTCAAGCGAAAGTGATGCCGTTCGGACTACATTTGGAGTAGGCGATGTTTCAGCAGGCATTGGACCAATAGGACCCGAGATGATAACACACACCTTCGCATATCAGGAAGATATTTAGTGAACGGACGGACGCTACAGGAGCACATGTACAGCCTAAATTTTTATTGCAGACAGACGCCAGCGAGCTTGACGCTTTTCTCACAGAACAGTCAGTTCCAGGCGCGGGAGTGATATCCTACTCCAGAGGATCACTAAATAAAACGGCGAAGAGCAGCTCTAAAACGGAATTTGAGTGTTTAGGAACAGTGTTGGCCGTCAAGAAATTGAAAGCATACCGCATACTGCGACTCCCACAGTACGATTTCCGTATTTCGTGTAGAAAGGTGAAGCTGAACGTCGTAGCGGACGCGCTATCGAGGCAACCACTTAAAAAAAAAAACCGCAGGATAAGATTAAGACCGAAGGAGAAAGGGAAACAAAGCGAGCAACAGGAATGTCGGTGAGTGGACGAAATGCGGGGAAAGGTTAAGTAGGATCCACAGAAACACCCGGACTATCTGGTGGAGACCGGTCGGCTGAATTTACACATTCCACACAGGACAGTAAACGAGGATGTGGTGTCGTAGAAGCTGTGTGCACCGAGCGGGGAAAAACAGCGCGTCATGTAGACAGCAGGACATCTGGGCAATTGAAAGACGATTACAAGGGTTTCAGCCAGTTAGAAATGGATGTGAGAAAATTGGTGAGGAACTTCAAAAGTTTTGTGAAACGCAAGGCAAATTAAGTGAAGGTGGCTGGGAACCATGAGCCAGATGGATCCAGGTTCTTTCTCCAGTTTGGAGCCGCAGCCGCCGCCGCTGCCACCAACGCTGCCTCCGAAGCTGCCACCGACGTCACCCCCGAAACTGCCAATACCACGACCGATTACGCCATCACCTCTGCCGTGTCGGGCGGCCAGGGTCATGGGGGCGGAATTAAGCGAGCGAAAATCACAAGAATAAATTTTTTGTTTGATGGGTCAGGGAAGGGTAAGGATGGCACTGCACTACACTGAAAAAAGGTGGTGCGGGTTTCATTCGCAGCAGCCATGAAGGATCGCGCGGGGTGGAACGACACGCAGGCCAGGCAACCGGGGGCGCAAATAGGCTGCCACTGGAACGCGACCAGAAGGGACCAGGGCCGTCCACCCCGGAGCACAAAGTGGCTTCAGTACGGGGAAATGCTAAAAGGAAGAGATGCGTAAATATGTCGCAGTTTTACTCACAAAACTTCAATAGTTACCATCGTCATCGTTACCACCAGCAACGCTGGGAGAACACGTGGAGAAAATCGGGATAGTTCAATTGAAAGGAATACAAAATGGAATAAAAATACACATGGATTTAACAAGGCGCGACAGGTTCTGATAGTCCGGAGAAGAGCCCAAGAAAGTTCTAATAGGCTGAGACTGCAAGGTTGGGAAGAGGATGCGCAGAAGAAACAAGGAAGAATGGCTATGCGAGAAGACATTCATACGGAGAACCGATAGGTAACCACCAGTAACTAGGGATTAGTCAGTGAGAACGCGCGAACCTGTCAATCATTCACGTAAGCCAGTAAGTTGCGCACACGGTAATATGAGAGTGAGTAGTGCAAACAACATCCCGCAGATCAAGATCACTGAATCCAGCCACTAAACGACGAGGGAGTCTACAAGGCTGAGGCTAAAGTTGAGATCCCCACGGTGAGGGTGCTACAGTAGGAGACGACAGAGACCTGAAGTTGTCAGTAAAGGATTATGGTGTCCTTGGTTGGGCTTGTGTAACAGAAGCGGCCATAACAGGCGTGTGTTTTGGTGTTTCCATCGGTGGATCAGAGAAGAGCTTTGGGTTTACCTAACGGACACACTCTGCATCCCCAGACTGGAGAGTATGCAAAGTCGACGATAATTGAATGTCTTCTGTAGTTGTCCGCCATACATAAATAAATAAATAATAGCATTTGCTTTTGCAAAGCAGAAGTCTATAGTCCCATGAGCTCGGAAGTTATAGGCGAATAAAATAAAGCTTTTTTAAAGCTGTTTTCCAGATTAACTAGAGAAGTTTTTATACCGAGTCATTTTGAGTAATTTAAATAGTAAGCGTTCAATTTACGGAAATCTGTTGTATATGTATAGTCAGGGTATATCAATAGCTGTAAAGCTATATTCACGTTCCCGACTAATTCAATCCCGTACTCAGCTTGTGAAAATGTGAATAAGAAAATTAAAAATTTTTTCGAATCTGTCGAGAAATTCGAATATGGCGTTATCTCTTGCCCATTGGACCGTCGTGGTGAATGTGGCTCCTAACTAAGGGAAAATTACCTTTGTTAATTGAAGCTAGCAACCCCTCCTTGCTACTACTCAGAGAATCGGCATGTCATATTTTTGTCCTAGCGCAATGCTACATCTTGAAGTTGAATTCCTGCAAATGCATAGCCTAACAAGCTTCTCGTAGAGAACCTTAATTTTTGTTCATGGTCACCTCAAACGCGGTACAGTTGGTTACGATCGTGAATTTCATGCTCAAATACGTTACTTGACTAGATCACCAGTAATGACGACATCTAACTCGCTAAACCCACCAGACTTGCCAAATGCTCTGTCAAAGTGTCAGGAACTTGAGTCTAACAAATTTCGAGCCCAATTTGCAAATAGGTATTATGGATTTAGGACTGAAAATAAAAAGAAACCTAAGATTTAATACAGTAGATTCCAGATAATTGGAATAATAATCATAATAACAATCAATATAATAATTGGCTGGCAAACGGAAGCTTTGGACAAAATAATAATTGGAATTTGAATAACAATTCTAAGGTACAACCCCCACCAGAACCAACAGACAGAATTATAATAAGAAATAATTTTAATCGATTCCTAGCACAAAAAACTGATCCTCAAATCCCATTAAAAAGGGAAGCAACGGGGACCGTTAGTTACCCACACCAGAAAGGAATGAGAATAAATAACATTGAAGAAGATCATTTTTTAGATCAGAACCCTACAGGGGAACATATAATAATAATATAACAAGAATAGACAGAAAAAAAAAAAAAAAACTAAAAATATTAATTGACACAGAAGCCACATCTTGCTATATCAAAAATTGAATTTATGAAAATAGAAAAGAATTGCCAACTTACAAATGTATATCTACAGTTCATGGATACTCAATTATAAAATATTACCATATATTAACAACATTTGAAGATAAAAATCTATTTTATTAGTTAGAAGGTTTAGAATTTAGAATTGGGTACAATCTATTAATGAAAATTGGAGCTAAAATAGATGCAGAAAAGGGTATCATGGAATATAATGGTAAAAAATAAAAGCTCAAATATTATGACAATGAGGAAAATAACGATTTGTGTTATATTGAGGAAAAAAATGTTTTTCCATTAAAAGAATATATTATAAAAAAATACTTTGATGAACAAAAAGTATTTAAAACCGAAACGGTAATGAGCGAAGGAAGTTTTTATAGCTTGGGATCAAAGAATCCTGAGCACGTCGACGTTGAGTTATCAGTCAACAAAAAAACTATTAGTTTTGGATCCTGAACACGCCGTCGTTGAATTTTCCGACAAAGAAAAAATTCATAATCTAAAAATAATTTCAAATCAAATAAAAGATTGCGAAAATAAGATTGTGAATAAAATTGAAAAGGATAGAATACTCCTTCTTCCTTATGCTGTCAGTCTCAGATTTCGTTAATAATGAAATCGATAGAATGCTAAAAGAACAAATTATAAGACCAAGTAGAAGCCTTATAATTCACCAGTCTTAGTAGTACCCAAAAGGGTCAAAGCGAAGATGGAACTCTAACACATCGACTAGTAATTAATAATAAAAAACTAAACGAATACTCAATACCGGACAGATATCCGATGCAAGACCCGATTGTAATATTATATAACTTAGGAAAGTCAAAATATTTCTCAACAATTGATCTGGAATAAGGATTTCACAATAATGAACTATTCGAATGCACAAAACATTTGAGAGCTTCAAAGTTTTTTAGGCCTCACTGGATATTACCGAAAATTTGTCCGAAATTATGCAAAAATTGACAAGCCTTTAACCAAATACATACGAGATGATAAGGGTAGAATTTCTAGGAGAATGTCTACAAAAATAACAATACAATAACAATAACCATAAAATACTTTAACGAACTCAAAGATAATTTAATAGCACAAGTGGAATTAGTTCAACCAGATTATAATAAAAAATTCACATTGACAACAGAAGCATCAGATGTAGCTATCTTAGCGGTATTATTACAGGATAATAAATCAATTACTTTCATGTCTAAACCCTTAAATAAAACCGAACAACTTTCCGCCACAAATATAAAAGAATCTTTAGCTATAGTTTGGGCTCTTAAAAACCTCACGAATTATTTTACCGATTACTCCTTTATAGAAATACAAACAGACCATAAATCTTTATCTTTAACTTTACTTACTACTTTTACTTTTTTTTAGAAATGAAAAGATGGTATTCTTTCATAGAAAGTTTCACACCAAAAATAATATATAAACCCGGAACAACAAATGTAGCAGCTAGCGCATAATCTCGAATAAAAAAAAAATAACAAACATCGATATAGAACAATCAAGCTCAGATCAAAATGGTTAGGATGTGAAGTTAATTTGCTCATGTAATTCTGTTTTTGTTGAGTAATTTCCTCTCTGACAGATATGATGTTAAGGTCTCTTTGGATATTTTCGTTTCCGATATATGGTGGCCCAGTGATTGTTCTCAGTATCTTGGACTGAGCCCTTTGCATGATATCTATGTTGCTACTGCTGGCACTTCCCCATAGTTGGGAGCCGTATGTCCAAATTGGTTTTAATACGGAATTGTAGAGTAAGACCCTGTGGTCAAGACAGAGGAATGACCGTGAGTTGATAAGCCAATGGACACTACTAGCCTTAAGCTTCTGATGTGGTCTCAAGGCATTTGAGGGCGTTCAGTATTAAGAGGAATGGCGAGTGGTCAGATCACGGATCCGGTAGGGATTCGGCACTAATGTGGTTTCGTTTGATGTTTTAGTCATTGCAAAATCGATAAAATCAGGAATTTCGTTCGGGTCGGTCGGCCAGTATGATGGTCTGCCTGAAGAGACGTAGTCAAGTTCTATTTACATTTATGATGGCGTTATACAACTGTTTTCGTTTAGGGGTGACGAGGCGTGATCCCCAGTGGGTGTGTTTGGCGTTGTAGTCACCTGCAGCAATGAAATGGTCCCCTAGAGTGTTGAAGAAGTCCAGAAATTGTTGTTCGGATACACTATAACGTGGGGAACAGTATACCGCTGCGAGGCTGAGATCGCCGCTTTTTTGTTGTACGTTTATACATGTGGCCTGCATGTAATTAGTTGCAAACTCGCTATAATGGTGGTGTTTGATGCGATTTCTAATCAGGATACCGGTTCCGCCATGTGCTTATTCGGAATATATATTTAGCAGTGAGATGTTGTTCCGACAGTAGCATGACGCCGTTGGCGTTCCACAATGATATTCGTAGGGCAACCATTGATTATGTGGAACGTTGTGATATTAGCATCTCCATGAGGTGATTTTGGTTGCGCATGAGGTCTTGCATGGTAGTCCGCATGAAGGACATGAATTCAATCATATGCTGCTGCAAAGAATGCATCATGGTTTCAATATTACTTTGTTGTTGCGTCAGTAATCGAGGATTCGGTGTCGGATCAATTTGAGCAGAATGTAGAGTGGTTGTCGTAGTGCTAGGCTTAGTAAGTCCCGATTTCTGGACGTTTGCGAAAGTTACATTTTGTGAGGTGATCCCCGGGCCAAATGAGGATCTCTTTGCGGTTGATAAAGATACGTCTGGGTTTACTTCTGAGGTTTCAAGTGTATTCTGTGCGTTATGGAGGCGTACAGGCGTTACTCGGAGGTGAAGCCGGCTTTTGAGGTCTTTGTATATTGGACAGCCTCTATAGTTTGCTGTGTGCTTACCGCCACATTTTCCGTACTTTTTAGTATTCGGATCGCTATCATAATAGAAGAAACACATATTCGAGCTCATAGAGGACTAGACGAAAATTACAAACAAATGAATAGATTATATATTGGGCAAAATTTATTTATCAAATTAAAGGAACGAAAATAAATATAACAGGCATCCAATTAAAATCCCAATTGGGGAAGCTCCTGTTCCAACTAAGGAAGGAGAAAATTTACACCTCAAAATTGTTTTCGCGCAAAATCTCATTTTCTTAACTTGCATTGATGCGTGTTCAAAATTCGTGGTAGTAAAAAAAATCCAAAATAAACTAAACATCGAGAATAGTGTAATGGAATTACTTCAACAATTTCCCCACGCGAAAGTAATTATGACTTTTAAGAACCAAGCTTCACCTCTGCTAAACTTAAATCCTTTGCACAAAGATGTGGTTTAACTATACATTTCGCAGACCCCAGACACAGTAACTCGAACGGACAAGTTGAAAGGGCACATTCAACATTAACAGAATTAGCTCGTTGCATAAAGGAAGAATTTAAGCTGATTGACTATTCAGAAATAAAATGAATTCAATAAGAGCATTCATTCTACAACAAATCAAAAACCTTTCGATATTCTCTATAATAAAATTGAACACAAAAACATTAAAACAATTTTAAGAACACTCAAGAATATATGTAAGCAACACATAATGAAGGTCGTAAGAAAAAAGAATATCATGTGGAGCAAGTAGTTTATGAAAAGAACCATGTATGTTCACACTATAAACGTGTGCGTACACTTATTGAGTTCAATTCGGGTGTTTGAATCTAACTGACTCGCTGCTGCGAGGGCTTCGCCTTATATTCATTCTTACATAATCTAATTATAAAAATAATTATAACTTAAATCTATGTTTGAGGCCCATGACCGCGCTAATCACCTTCCGCGTGGTCATATCTCTTGACTGCAATCGTACTTATCTGTAGATGCCACTTATGCTGTTCAGTGACATGTTTATTGCAGCCCATAAATAGAACATATTTATAGTTGGCCTACTTATCATGTCTAAACACACAGACATAACACATATTTAGACATTCTCCGGGGGGGAAAAGTGTACGACCAGTAGTCTCTCATTTATGTGTTGCCTCCGGATATAAATGACCAATATAATTATGATAATCGTTGTCAACCCTAGAGCCGTGTGTCCGCTTGCAGTGTGGAAAATCAAGTCATCAATGTGAACCTTGTTATTTTTCAGAGTCTTTATGCGCATTTAAAGATTTTGCAGTTCATTAGTGTTGTTGACAATCAAGTGCTTCAGCGGGACCCCGTTCCATGTCTCCTTGTCATCTATAATTCGTAAACTGGGGAAGATAGACATTTCAGACGCTGTCGAAATTACTTTTTGAGGAGTAATTATTGTTGTATCCCCTAATATTGTTGTGCATCCTGCAAGTAGTTGTATATTGCCTTGATTGGGCAGTCTCATAACTTGATGCTGTTCGTTGCATCTTATATTAGCTGTTGTATTCCGAAACAGTCTAAATAGCCAACGGTTGGATCCACTTATCTCTTTGATGAACGAATTGCCTTGGAATTCCATCATTTCGCATGAGTGTGCCTTGCTTGGTTTCAATGGTGATATTTCGCAAGAGTGATCATCCGCGTTTTTCCATGCCCAATTATTTTCGCAAAGCCATGTGGTCGAATCTTCTTGTCTGCATTGGTTAATTTACATTTCAGACATTAGGTGATATGCGTTTATTTCTGTATTGAACGCAAAAAATTTAGAATTCAATTTCGGAATAAGCTTTGTTCCGTTTGTCCACAGTGGTATAGGGATTACTTCAAAGAGATTTGTTTTCTGATTGTTGTATATCGGCAATTTTGCTTCAATGAATAGGACATTATCCTTCAACATAGCTTGTGCGTTCATACGTTTATAGATCAGTGGTAATTGTATAACTGAATTTCCACCCGGTAGCATTTGTTTTCGTCCTAATTTTTGCTTAACTTTTTCGAGCTCCTCCAGCATTTTGTTAGGCGCAATTAGTGTAGGATGGATTCTTCCTTCACTAATGTCCATTATCATTGAGATCGCTGTTGCTTGTAGGCTTTCTGCCTCTTCAATCCAGTTTCACACTTGATTTGATAACATAAGGAATTTAATTGACTCCTTATATACCATAAACTCCTTCATAAGCTCCTTCATGGTTTCTGCAATTATATTGACTTGTTGGGTCAGTTTTCCCAAATTCCGGTTTGCTTCTATCGTAGTTGCTCTTACTAATTCTTCCGTGGCATTGATGACCGAGGTCTGATTATCAACAGATTCCATTAGATGTTTTTCTTTTTTTAAGATCGTGTGCATATTTTCCTGTATTCTATTTGCATTTCCTATATCAAAGAACAGTATAAACCTTTTATTTCGGTTGGTACGATGCCGTAGTATTTTAATGTTGTCAATTTTTGTCCGTATTGTCGTGCCAAAGGAATTGCAGTACTCCTTGAAGTCTCCCATTTTTTTGCAAACCAAGCGGGATTTTTCCAGGAAGGCCTCTGATTGTTGCTTCCAGTGCCATTCCTTTTGTCTTTTGGAACTCGCTGCCTAAGCTTCTTGTCCTTGCGTAGCTGCATTGACTCCGTTATAGATGGCGTTGCAGCTCCACCTGGTTTTGCTTCGCTAACAGGAAGATGACAGATCTTGTTGAGCGATCTTTTTACTTCCCCATTGTTTGTTTTAACCGTGACTACCCGGACTTTATCATGTTGTCCTTTAGTCGTACTAATGGTTCTTCTTATTGGCCATCTTGCAGGGTGAGTGTTCTCATGTTTTATAAGAACCAGCTGTCCCTCCTTCAGATTTGGCTTTTCTTGGCGCCATTTGGTTCGGTGTTGCAATGACACCAGATACTCCTCTTTTCATTTCTTACAAAAATCACCTCTGATGCGTTGAATAAGCTTCCATCTATCCAAAGAGCTGATTGTCTTACTTTCGTCAAAATGTTCAGGAGCTCCAATTTTCGCTCCTTACTATGACTAATGGACGCGAGTTTAGCGCTGCTTTGATTTGACATAGCAGCGATGCAAATTCTTCATATGTAAAGCTGTTTTCACCAATAATTCCTTCACCGTAAGATGTGACGGCTGCTGCGGTTTTCCTCTCAGCTTTGTTATGAAGCGTAATACATACGCCATTACTCTAAGAAGTTTGTCGATCGATGAATACTTCGATAAAATATGGTTTTGAAGATATTCGGATTCTATCAATGTGGATACCACAATAATTTCCGGTTCCTTTTGAGTTGGCCAGTGTTGTGCATGTATAGCTAGCCAATTAAGCCCTCTCCACCAAATTTCACGGATTTTAAGAGCTTGCGGTGATATCCCTCTTGAAGCCACGTCTGCTGGATTATCTTCCGAAATAACGTAATTCCATTTGACATTGGGAATTAGTTTATTGATTTCTTCCAGTCTAGTTCTGACGAACTTACCTTTGCTGCGCTTGTTCTGTATCCAAGCAATAGTAATTTGCGAATCACTCCGTGCATGCGTTGTGATCTTGTTGCTCCATATAGCCTGCACCTTCGCTAATAACTTTGCTAATTAATGCGCAGCACATAATTCCAACTTTGGAATTGTTTTCCTGTTTTTTATATAATTTACTTTGCTTTTTGCTGCTAGCAAAGTAACTCTGTCGCCTACTTTTGCATACCTTTAGCAAATTCCATCCACCGTTTAGCTAAGTGTGATTCCAATTCAACGTCCCAAGTCATCGGTAACTTCCACAGTTCCTGAATGAAACATTTGGATTGAATAGTTAAAGGTGCCAACCTGTAACGACCAACCTCCTAGAGGGTCGAAAATTCTGGACAGCTGTGATAACACTAACCGCATTGTTATGCTTGTTAGCACTCTTTTCTGCCGAAAACGTAAACGTATCCTTCTT
The DNA here is from genome assembly GCF_016746395.2 of Drosophila simulans. Classification (NCBI taxonomy): domain Eukaryota; kingdom Metazoa; phylum Arthropoda; class Insecta; order Diptera; family Drosophilidae; genus Drosophila; species Drosophila simulans. The sequence goes on from NC_052521.2 coordinate 815,114, forward strand.
CGGATCCCATTGAAGTCCTAAGGTTTTGATTGATTCATTCTCCTCAATGCAGATTTTCTCCGTAGCATCGCCGTCCTGAATGTCGGCTAAAATACGTTCGTCATTTGCAACCCATTTTCGCAGATGCATGCCGGCCTTCTCCATCACTTGTCTCAATTTCCTTTGAAGTTCATACCACTCGTTGACTGTGTCTCCACCAGTTATGAGGTCATCCATATAAAAGTCGTCTCTAATTGTTTCTGCTATGACGCTATCCTCTTGGCAAAAGCGATCTGCCAACTCTCGTAGACATCGGGCTGCTAAGAAAGGTGCTGCCGATGTGCCATAAGTTACGGTTGTTAACTTAAACTCACTGATCGGCAATTTTGGTTCATCTCTCCATAGGATATATTGGTATTCTTGGTCTTTCTCAGAAACCTTTATTTGGCGATACATTTTTTCAATGTCAGCTACCATAACATATTGCCACTTGCACCATTTAATTAGAATATCGAATATATCCTTTTGAATCTGAGGACGAGCTATAATAACGTCATCTAGGATTTAGTCCATTTGTCGCCTTTGCGGATTCGTCAAAAACTACTCGTAGCTTCGTAGTTAAGCTTCTAGGCCTGATTATTGCTTGATGGGGTAAATAGTATTTACCTTGGCCCGTTGTCTTTACAGATTCCATATATCCCATCTTAAGGTATTCTTTCATGAATTCGTTGTATGCAGCCCAGTTCTTTGGGTTTCTTTGAAACTTCTTTTCCATTTGCATAAGCCTCGCCATTGCCTGTTTGCGAGAGTCTCCCAGCTTTGCCTTTTTGCGGAATGGAATTGAAACCACAAATCTGCCTTCCTCGTTGGTGACAGTTGTTTCTTGGAATTTTCTTTCGCACTCTGCATTGTCTGTAATCGTCTCATCGGCTTCATATTCCATTTCCCAAAAGCGTACCAGGTCCTTTAGATTTATTGTTGTAGTGGCACTTATAATTTTTGCTGCACGAGTTATATTTCCGTACACAATCCATCCAAATATGGTTTTTTGTCCCAAGATTCCATTCATGGTTTTTGTTTTCTCCATCATAATCAGAGGAAATAGATCCACACCTATCACCATGTCAATTCTGCTTGGCTTGTTGAATCGTGGATCTGCTAGCCTGTAGCCCTTCCACTCTTTGTTGATATCAATATCAAACTTTTTTCTGGGAAGGGCTCTATGGAGTGTTGGTAAAACCAATGCTTCCGTTGATGTTTTGAAGCTGCTTGGAATTTTTGGTTTGATCGTCAGGTGGACGCTATTTTTGGATAATTGAGTAGTCTGGAAGATACCTTCGACCTCTATAGTACTCCTTACTCTGGGAATCCTTAATATTTGTGCTGCTTCCTCTGAAATCAGCGTCTTCTGGGATCCACCGTCAATAAGCGCCCTCAACTCGTTGTAACCTCCAGCTTTGCATTTCACTAAAACAACAGCTGTAGCCAATAGTGTGTCTTGGCCTTGCTTGAGGTTATTGCGTTTTGTGTCTTCATGCAGAAGGCTGTTGTGTCCTTTGGAGCATCGATTGCATGTAATTTCCTTTCTGCAGTCGATAGCATTATGCTTTCCAAAGCATCTAAAGCACATGCTGTTCTTTTGAACGAATTCTTTTCTTTTTTCAATAGATTGTGCTCTGAATTTGAGACACTTTATCATATCGTGGCCATCCTTAGAGCAAAAGGCACACGATCTTACTTGCACTTTTCTTGTAGCAAGCTGAGCGGTATTTTTTGTAATGTCATTTACTGAGTTGTATTGTTGCTCAATAAACTCCAGTACGTCTTGCAAGGACTATATAGCTCTTGCCTTTTTTACATGCTGTTCATATAGCTGCAAAGCTTCTGGCGAAAATGTCCGCAGTAGAATTTCTGCTGAAATTACGTCAGCAGAGCTTTCTATTTTTCCTTTATGATGAATATGCTCTCGGCCGCAGTATCCAAAAACTTCCTTAATATTGTCTCATCATGGGCTAACCACCATTTGAGCTTCTCCTTTTAAGCAGGCTCTTGAATATCCCAGCTTCCTTGTGTTACTGAGATCCTTCCTGCTGTCTATTAGCTCAGAGAACAGCTCGTTAAATGTTGGCCATTCCTTCGCATTTCTATTATTCTGCCGCGAGGCGATTTATCTGAGCGCAGTTTCAATGGCCAATATTACTATTTCGACCATATCACTTATGCCTTTGTCTATTCTGATGCACCTGGCTAACTCCAACCACGTGCTGTGGGAACGCTCCACCTGTCTGTTGAAGGTACTGTGCAGTGGTGGTCCGTTTGTAATGCTTACACCAAAGATGGACACGATCGTGTGCGACTTCAACGACGGATCATTGTCGCAATAAATGGTCTTTGCCTCATGAGCTGAAGCAGCGCTGGCTTCAGGTCTACAATAGCTCTCGAGGCGATAGGTTGTACGATGGCAAATTTAGAAAACTTGTCGCCTTTTATTCCCGAATAGAATAAAGGTATCTTTTGACGAGAAATGTGCTTCCTCCAGTATTATCTGGTTTAGGAAGCATATCAGCAAATTGTCTGTCGATTACCCATACTCGATTGTGTGGGTAAGTGACATTCACTGTGAATCGTTGCTGCGCAAGATTTGGACTCTTCTTGTTCCAGCACATTAAGCTGCTGTCTGAACAATGGCGTCCACTACCAGGTTCTCTTTACAGGGCTTGTAAAATAGTCGAGCAATAAACTCGTTTTTGCGCTCGTCTTTCTCGTTTTTTCCACCTTTTAGTTTTGGCGGTTGGGTTTGATTCCGACTCTTGAACTCGGTCATCAACAGGAGACCGGCTGACATCGTCCTATCGCACCCTGATGAGCCACAGGTAGAGATACACAGTACCATCCAGATAGCTCAAACCGCGCTAAGGGCCAGATAAAACGTCTCGCGGCAGAAAAGAGTATTCGAGGAAGACTCGAACCGAAGACTGGGCAACAAGCTCACGCCGTTGTGCGAGGAAAGAGCTGTAGAAGCGGGCATGGGGACCACAGTCCTTATTAAGGGGAGGGTGGTCCACAAGGACAATTTAAAATGACGCACTCAGTAGCAATATCCGTGTACCGCTTAATTTTAAATTTTGTATCCACTTGGCGCAATTTAGAAGTAGATCTAACCTTAGCGTCATCCGCGTATATCATATTCTTAGGCATTTTTCTTATTATTGTTGTTGGGTTCCCCCGTCTACAGAACAGAAAAATCAACCATTTAAACATTCACACTCGAACAATAGGCAAATAGAAATCAATACCAAAATGGTATTGGAGTCAAAAAATCCAAAATGATTAGAGTCAAATCAATAAACTAATTGCCAGAGTCAACTTAATCCTCAGCAAAAGAGTCGCAAATTGACACCGGTCATTTGTATGAAACATTACTCGCTGGAGCTTTAATATTGAATGTTGGCTGTGACACTTTCAAAAATGAACATTGTTCAGTTTGGCTGGTTGGAGGCCAACCAACAACCCCATAGGGGACCTCATGTCCGTATCGTCCGTAAAGGTTCTGCAATCCAATAACGCATTTCACTTTATCATCAAATTTCCGGTAATTAAGTTCGTCTGTAATAAAATTACTATTATACTCTTCAGTCTCGAAGGAGCCGTTTACGATGGACGATGGATAGACGATGGACGTTATCGTAGAGTGCAACAATGAGATCTACACCGTCAAAGCTTGCACCGCATCAACCATCACCACCTTCTGCCAGCTATCATCAGGCAGGTCATGCGCGAGAGAACTTCATGCAGGCGGCGCGGCACACTGCGAAATTCGACCCAGCAACCTGGATCCCATTACCTATGTAGATGAGGGGATCGTCATCATCAACGACAGGACCACCAAGGTGCAAGTGGACAACGGCTCTGAAATCTGGGTGCATGGTACTCACCTTCTTACCTTCGACCCACATGCCGTCTTCACTCCGTCAGAACGGGGCCCAAAACAGAGTACCGGGGGTAGCAAAATTTTCGCCTCTGAACGTCATCTCCCACCAAAGCGTGCTCAGTCTCAGGTACCTTTATCGCCTGAATGAACGTAACTTAGAGACAATCCGGAGGTTCAGACAAGAGGTCAACGTCGAACACCCCCAGCGAGAGGCACTTATCGTGGCAGCATCATATTGTCTCCTGTTGTGTGTTGTCATTGTGGGCTGGCGTGCCCTGAAGGCCAGGAGATCCGCCAGGTGATTGGACGTGGCGATCGCTGATTTAAAGTCGGCCGGGTCGGCCTCCATCTTGATGATGGTGAGGGGGGTAGTTAACTTAAGTAAACGCAGCTACGGCGAGCATGTGAAATATGGCAACAACGGCATTATGCAGTTAAAGCATTTTTATTTTTTTTTTTTTTTTCACGGGTCCAAGGGCCACACCTCCCGCCCACCGTCACCGGATGTGACTCGGAGAATACAAGACAGAGAATTTTTAAAGAGGACTTTTTTCGTCCTGCCATTCAGATAGCTTGAAATCCAATTTAGAAGATCAACAGGGAAACCTAATAGATCAAGTTTCCTTACTAGAAGATAATGATTAACAGAGTCAAATGCTTTACTAAAGTCAGTGTAAATGACATATGTTTGAAGATTATTTTTGAAACCCTGTGTTACGAAAGAATACTCCAGAAGAACTCTAAGAGGTTGGTGGTTGTTGATCTGCGTTTCATAAAACCGTGCTGACACGGTGATTGATCTACAAAGGTGAGTGATAACATTTTTAAAAAGTTTTGTGATAACCGACAATTTAGAGATTCCTTTATAATTGGTTACATCCAGTTTGCTACCTTTTTTATGAAGAGGAATCACAAAGAACTCCATCCATATATGAGGAAACTGTGAAGATTTTAGAGATAAGGTAAACAGTTTCAGTAGAGGCTTGCACAAGGCTTTCGCACAGAATCTGAGCACACAGCCAGGGATTCCGTCGGGACCTGGCGAATAGACCGGTTTAACACGCTGAAGATCGTTAAGCAGTGAGCATTCGTTTATAGTGGGGCCAAATATTAGATTCGACTTAGATACCGCATAAGAGTGTGGCTGTTCGGAATGAGGTAAAGTAGAATATGTTGTGTGAAAAAACTTGGCGAATAGATTGGCTATTGCCTGATCCGATGTTACCGTAGGGTTTTCAAAAAATAGCGAGGAAGGGTAAGAACTTGTTTTTCGCTTAGTGTTAACGAAATTATAAAATTGTTTCGGACCCTGTGCCAGATGGAACTTACAACGGTTTAAATAATTCCTGTAGGACTGAGCATTAAGCACGGTAAAGCTTAACCGAGCTTTAAATTTCATATAGAGTCTGGACTTCACATATCTTAGGTGTGTTAACTCCTTATTAAAGCAAGGAGGTTTAGAGATTGACGGATAGTACATCGGAACACAAGAGTTAAAAAATGATTTAATTGCGGTATATTAATGGCATCCGCCATTATGTTGCAGGAGTAAAGATCGGACCAATTAAAGCCAGCTATAAAATTGATTAGCCTCCGAAAATTTGCCTTGTGAAAACAGTGAATTCGCTTTGTTCATTTCTTTGAATTTACTTTTAATACGGCACCTATGTCAATTGTCACCTCAAAAGTAGGACGATATGGATCTTCAGGTTGAGTAAGAGGTGCTACCCTGGACAGAAACACACTTTCTGGACTTGTTACAAAACATAGATCCAATAATCGACCATGAGAGTTTCGAATATAATTTACTTGCGAAATCGATAAGTCGAGCAAGCCATCAATAAATTCATGTTGTGCTAAAGGGAGAAGGATATTCTTCTGGGGACCACGTTGTGCCAGGTATATTAAAATCACCTAGAACTACCAATTGGTCCCTGTCAGACAGTTTATTTGAGATGGATTGGACAGCGGACAGGTGATTCTGATATTCTGAGAATTCAGAAGACGGTGGAATATACGAGCACGTTATGTAAACTGATCTGTCGGAAAATGACAGCTCTACGCATAAGAACTCAGAGTTACGGGACTCGTCAAAAAGTAACTCCTCCGACGCGAGGGTAGATCTAACCGCAATTAAGACTCCACCTTTCCGTCTGGAGGGACTGTCAGATAAGAATATATAAATTATGAAGTTGGGTGTTCCCGCGTTGATCCAGAGACTTCTCTCACGGCCGGTAGCGGTGGTTCTGAAGATTACGTTGGAGGGCTTGACTTCGCCCCCTTAGGTTTCTGGCGCGTCAGCATTCTATACATAGAGCTACTTAGTTGCTATGAATTATTATGTTAAGAGTTTTTAACTACTCCCCCCTCAAGTTTATGACCGTCCTCGGTCATGTTGAATGTGTCGATGGTACGCTGTATCTCCATGGAGGCTCGTCTTCTCCTTAATGCCAGATAAAGTGAGAAGGAGCCAATTAAACCAATGTTTAGGACCACACCAGCTACGAACCAGAGTTTAGGCGAACCTTCAGATTCCACGTCATCCTTAAAGCTTTGGATGGAGAGCAGGTTCTCGTTATTCATCCGGTGTAGCAGAGGGATGCTGAGCACGGGGTCGTACGCGACGATGTTAAGTAATGGGAAGCGCGCAATGCCTGTCTGCTTGCTTAATGCTTTCCGTAGGTTTACGAACTCGGAGCCATTGATGGTCGCCGTTCTCTCGAAGGTCACCAGGTGGGTTCCCTCGACCAGTATTTCTGGGCTGCCATCGGTGCTAATGCGAGCTGAAGCTTCGTTGATAATCACAACGCCGTCATCTATGGGAGTTACTTCCTGCAAGTGGCTGGGTTGAGTGTGGCATTGGGCTGCGCTCCCTGCGTGGAGTGAGCGCGACCCATCGGTACAATACACCACCCCTCCCTCTAAACCACCACGCCTTCACAAGTGAAGACATCGAACCGGGAAGCGTTGCGATACAAAGTCGCAACATAAACATCAACGACGAGTCAGCCGCCGACATCCGCCAAAAAGCTGACACCGCATTCCCTTCGCACAGACAACGCAGCGCATACAATCCCATATACATACTTGTTAACATACTTTCTGCTGCGTCAGATACTTTATTTCTAAGAACTCCAACATTGTAATACACATATACATATTCACTGTTAGCTTATTTAAGACCAAAAAATAAAGACGACAGGCAGTCGAGATCTAGCAGCAAACACATGTAGACGTATCCAATATTCAATCCGATCGAATTCCCTGACAGCCGTAGCTACTTTCAAGATCGGCTCCTCTCTTCTCTGCATCTGAATATCCCACGAAGCTCTCCGAAAATCACTTTGGCTACCTTCTGGATCAGCCCCTCTCTTTTCTGCATTTGAATACCCCGCGAAGCTCCCCCGGAGGTAACTCGCGCACAAGATTCGCGCCGAGACCGCTCGCAGAACGTGAAGTGTGGTATCTGTGCATCCTGTGAGCGCAAAGGTCTCATGTTCGCATTCGGCCAACGTATCCTCGTCGAAGCGTAAGATGATGTGTTGGTGGGATACAGGGTAAACGGCGACTTTCTTGCAACTGAACTTGACTCTGGGATAGGCAATTAAAATATGAATACTGTTCTCGGACTGGAGGACTCTAGTCTTGGATGCTTCTTTTAAGCTGATGTTAGGGGTGTCCTGTTGTACAAGAGACTTCAAGTCGGCATAGTCAAGAATCGTGGGATTTACAATGTTTGATTTGGCCAAAGTAATAGTGAGAATTAAATTTTGAATTTCAGTAGAAAGCATCCTATTTCTTGCCAATAACGCTTCATACAAGTGTGGAGTGTCAACCAAGTCGCTTTTACGGGCACTGATCACCTTATTGATGGTGTCAGTTAACTTGTTAATCTGTTCTGGGTTTCGGAATTTATTGTTATCTGCCGGGAATTAGACTCAACTAGTTTAGCCTCAGTGATCTTTATCTTTAGAAGGTCCGTGGCATCGGGAGTACCAGCCACTACCTTTAAAGCTGTACCTAGGAAATCTAGACTCCTGGCAATCCTATGATGGACCTTAAGGACGGACAACAAAGTTCTAAGGTGGTCCGTATCGACCTCTAGTAACTCACGCATATGTCTCGTCTATCATAACAGCGAATTCGGACAAGTTGTTGAGTGCTTTAAGAGGTCACGCTGTTCAAAAACCAGCACATCACCATCTACGACAGGGATGTAGTTGGCATGCGAAAAGTCGGTGATTCGTGCATTCGCTAATGCCAGTGTAATGAACATCGTGAGGGTAAACCTGGAATTTAGATACAGGGTGAGACTGTAGGGCTCGGGCTTTCTTAAAGTAACCTACTAACTAACTGCAAGGGGAGTGCCTACTTAAGGTTGTCCTTGTGGACCACCCTCCCCTTAATAAGAACAGACGTTCCCAGGTCTGCTTGCACTTTTTGTTCCGTGCATAGTGGGGTTAGTTTATTTCCTAACCTCTTGTTGTTCTTTACAAACACGTGCTCTCCTACCTCAAACACACGGTTTTGACGGGGAGGGTTGCATCTTCCGAACCAATAATACCGTCAAGCGGATAAGGTTCGTGTCTAACAATACGCACCTGACAAAGTGGATTAAGTGAAATTAGTTTTCGCGGTAATAAACTTATGAACAAGACCAGAATACTGGCACACATAGCAAATAGTGACCCCCCAAGTCACTAACAGTGAAATAATAGTGAAACGAAAACATTTTCATTCAAAAATACAAAGTTAAGTTTCTCGAACTGGGGCTCCGCTGCCCAGCTGCCACGCGATCGCACAAACAGCTGTTTGCGAGCTTAAAGCTTTCTATCCCAGGGTTCAAGTTTTGGCTAGAACCCTGGTGATTTGGTGCACACTTCAATATGAACACTTTAAATGAAACCGCTGCGGCTGATGAATCGTTGGATACTGCGTTTCTCTCGAGCCCCCAATGTGCTGCCCCGCAGCGCTTTCAAAAAATAAAGCGAAAGTCTCGTGCTTCTCCGGAGACTGAAAGGAAAAAACCCAAATCAACCATAGGCAAACAAGGGGAAAACCCTTCGGCTACAGAACCTAGATATGGCGGCAATTCAAACCGATTTGGTTTACTTGCGCATCTCACAGCTGACAAACAAGTAGGCAATGAAATTGGCGATCTGTATGACCAGCCCAGTACCAGTCATCAAGCTGCAATTGCTGCCGCTAAGCGGGATGCAGCCTCCGCTGGTACCACTAGCTCAGCCAAAAAGGCGCAGTCTAAACCACCTCCTATAGTAATGGAGGGAGTGGACGACGTATGCCTGATGATGCAGAGCATCGAAAATATAGTGGACCTAGAAAAGGTTGAGGCTAGGGCGTCAATGAGCGGTGTCCTAAGGCTTTACGCGGCTGACGCTAATACATTTCGCACCATAGTGAACTGGCTCGAGATCGAAGAGTATTAGTTCCACTGCTACCAGCTTAAAGAGGACAGGCCTTACAGGGTATGCGTGAAAGGCCTGCACCACAGTGCGCTACATCACCAAATCAAGGATGAGCTGGAAAAGATCGGGCACAAGGTTCTCGATATTCACACACCGCTTAGGCGAAACGAACCGGGTACCTCAAAAGCGTCGCCAGTCAATATGTTCTTCCTAAATATTGCTGCTGCGGCAAACAATAAGGAGATCCTGGCGGTAAAGGCACTATGCCATATGAGAGTAGTTATTGAGCCTCTCCGCAAGCGTAACGCTATTGTCCAGTGCCATCGTTGTCAGCAGTTTGGCCACACAGCCAAATACTGCCGTAAGGCCCACATTTGTGTGAAATGTGCCGGCGAACACCCAGCCAAGGACTGTACCAGGCCACGCATCGAGCTGTGCACTTGCTACAACTGTGGCGGTCAGCATCCTGCAAACTATAAAGGTTGCAGCAAGCTACAAGCGTTCCTGCAGCGATCCAGACCCAGAAGTGGAGTGGCTGGAAGAACAGAAGTAAGCGAGCGACCAACTCCACGGGGCTTAGCTGGAGGTAAGGAGATCCCCTCTTCTCGAGGCGGAATATCTTATGCAGATGTGGCTAGAGGGTCCATTCACCACAAGCAACCAATGAGCCTGACGCACCAGCAACAGAAGCAACAGCAACAGCCCTATGATGGAAGCCCCAGTCGTCAAAGGAGCCGCAGCCGGACAAGGGCGTCTAGGGGTACACTCCAGCGCTCGACGGATGCTAGCAGCAGCATTGAAGCCATCCTGCAGACTCTTAATAAAAAACATTAATTCTTTGCGCTCGATTCAAGAGAAGCAAATGGAATTAATGATGATGATGATGAAGCAACAGCAACAACAGTCACATCAGCAGGGGCAGATTATCAATCTGCTCACTGCTCTCCAAGCGCGTCAAGCGCCATAATGATGCCGCTGCGCATCCTAGTGTGGAACGCCGACGGCGTATCCACGAAGTTGCCTGAAGTAGAGTGCTTCGTGCGACGTCACGAAATCGATGTATTACTGCTCAGCGAGACACACTGCAAGGGGGCAGAGACGCCTAAGCTATTCGGATTTGTAGCCTACACTGCCAATGATCCGAGTGGTGGCAACGCCAAAGGCGGAGCAGCTATCTTAATCAAAAATAGCCTTGCCCACTTTCCGCTAACACCAATAGCCACTGCCAAGGTGCAACTTGCGCCGGCGGTTATTGAAACGGCACTTGGTCCTATAAGCTTTGGAGCGGTCTACTGCCCACCGAGATTTGCATGGACTACGGACGAGTTTAAGGACATTTTGGAAGAGTTCCAGACGAAGTTCATTGTTGCAGGCGATTGGAACGCGTCCCACTGGCTCTGGGGTGCGGGAAGGAGCAACCAAAGAGGCATTGCATTAGCGAATCTCGTCCTAAATTCGGAGGTGGACTCGCTAGCAACAGGAGGACCAACAAGATACCCGTACGGCAGTAGAGGCTCACCAGGGTACATCGATTTTGCACTGACAAAGGGTGTGCTGGGCATCCACGCTAACATAAGTGTGGTTGTTGAGCTTAGCTCCGACCACCTGCCTCTGGTAATTACGCTGGATGCGGGGGCACTATCCTACCCTAAGATGGAGCGGCTTATCACTAGGCGTACTAACCTGGAGGTATTCCAATCGCAACTGGAGTCCACACTGCCCCTCAACACTGCCATAAACTCTGGACAGGACGTTGATGATGCTATCGAACTGCTCACCAACAATATCAAGTCAGCAGCTAGATTGGCAACTCGCAGAATATCTCGGCAGCCCGCGGCAGATCGAATCCCAATACCCAGGGAGATCCTGCTGCTTATAGCTGAGAAGAGGCGCTTACGCACTAGGTGGATGAGGTCTCGGCACCCGTTGGACAAAACGGAATGGAATCGAGCTCTGAGTAGGCTCCGATGCGCGTTGGTGCTGCACAAAGCCGCATGGTTCGACGAAAGGCTTGCCAATACCGGAGTCGAAAGCGAAGCGACGCATTCGCTGTGGAAGGCCACGCGCGCAATCAAAAGGCGTTGCACGAGGAAGGCGCCTCTAGTCGATAGCAACGGGACATGGTGTCGGACCGACTTGGGACAAGCGGAGGTATTCGCTGCGCACCTCGCCGAGCGATTTCAACCATTCAAGCTTGCCAGCCTGCAACAGGTTGAAGAAACTCAGGACCAGCTGAACCAAGCGCTTCAAATGGATCTGCCAATCACGCCGTTTGAACCCTGCGAGGTAGCCGAAGTCATTGTGCGCCAGAGTAACAACAAAGCACCTGGACATGACGTCATCTGCAACGCCACATTGAAGGCCCTGCCCAGACAAGCGATCCTCTACATAACGTTGGTTTTCAACGCTATTGTGAGGTTGCAATACTTCCCTTATCAGTGGAAGCTCGGGATAATCTCCATGATCCAAAAACCTGGCAAGCCAGAAAGGGAGCCCGCCTCCTACCGGCCGATCAGTCTCCTCCCTTCAATTTCGAAGGTGTTTGAGAGACTGATTGCTGTCCGGATTGTAAGGATTATGGAAGCCCAGGGGATTACCCCTGAGCACCAGTTCGGTTTCCGTGCTGGCCACTGTACTGTCGAGCAGCTCCATCGAGTCGTCGAGCAAATTCTGACTGCCTACGACAGTAAGGAATATTGTAACAGCCTCTTCTTGGACATTCGAGAAGCGTTTGATCGAGTGTGGCACATTGGACTCCAACTGAAAATCAAGCAGACGCTGCCTGCTCCATATTTTGGGTTGCTGAAATCGTACCTGGAAGGAAGGAGGTTCGCTGTGCGCTTCCATTCAGCAATTTCCACCGAGCACAACGTGGCAGCTGGTGTTCCACAAGGTAGTGTCCTCGGCCCCCTGCTCTACTGCCTGTATAGCCACGACATGCCGCAGCCAGATGTAAGCCTTTACGGGAAATCTATGTTGGCCACATTTGCCGATGACGTGTGCGTCACCTACAGGTCCCGATGCGAGCACGACGAAGCCGATGGTATCCAGGACTTTGCATACCGGTTCTCGGAATGGGCAAGACGATGGAATATTGGCATCAATAGCAGTAAATCCAACAACGTCTGCTTCACTTTAAAGCGGAGAACGCCACCGCCCGTCTACATCGAGGAAGTCCCCGTACCACAGCCGAACGCAGCAAAGTACCTTGGAGTGCTTCTGGATCGCAGACTCACATTTTCCAAGCATGTGACCGACATCAGAACGCGCCTACGTGCTAAGGTGGCGAAGCACTACTGGCTACTTTCTTCGCGCAGTAAATTGTCGCTATCCAACAAGCTGACAATTTACAAACAGATTCTAGCACCAAACTGGAAGTATGGGTGCCAAATCTGGGGTTTAGCCTGCGACAGCCACATCAAAAGGATCCAGGCTATTCAAAATAAGGTAGCAAGACTCATCACCGGCTGCGAGTGGTTTGTTCGAAACACCACCCTGCACAGAGACCTGAAACTCGCAACGGTATTTGACGAAATAAACAAGCACTCGAGCAGATACCATGACAGGCTGGAGCGCCACAGAAATCGGCTGGCCAGCGCTTTAAACAGATCTCGCCCACCAAGGAGGCTCAATAGAAGGCAACCGAGGGATCTCATTACCCGATCTCCTTTGACAAGGGTCCGCAGAAGCTGACGCTTATCTTAAATCCTATTTGTTATATGTGATTGTTATGTAATTGTAGTTAAATTACTGTAAATTTGAAAAAGCTAACTATAGTTAGCCGGCGAGCCCAAATGGGCTGAATTAATAGATAAGAAGGACACAAAGGGGCTTCAAGACTTCCCCGTATGCCTTAATAAATAAATTAAAAAAAAAAAAAAAAAAAAAAAAAAAAAAAAATACCGTCAAATAAAAAAGGGTGTTTTTACGTTAAACACCGAAACTATACACGCCTACGACGCCTTTCAGCGCCGGGAGTCGAGTAATATAATTTTTTGAGGTGCCTGTATCGAGTAATAGTTTTATTTCTCCTCATGCCACCGTACGTGTAATGTAGGGGAGCAGGGACTTTACCCTAAAAAATTGCAGGAGTCCTCTGCATCCAGCTCGTCCTGTATTTCTATGGCGCTTGCCTGGGCAACGGAGTCATAATCTTCTTCGTCGGTGTTTTCTTCCGGCATGAAGTTCATTTTTTGCTGAGACCTTGCTGACCGCCCTCTTTGCCATGTTGTGGTTTGTTTGGACCGGGAGGAAGGGTCAACTTCCATTCACCTGCACTGTTGTGTGGCCTTTGCTTAAAGGAACCTCTTTGATTGTTTGCTCCCTTTAGAGTTCTAACAAAATGGGGTTCTTTTTAATCGCCCCCGAATCTTGGTTCGGTTCGCCGTATGACTGCGAACATTTCCAACCTGCCTGTTTCCGGTTGTTTGGCCTATAGGCTCTTTCTTCGTTATGTCAGGCGAACGTGGCCGCGAAAATACTTCCGTCGTTACTTGACTCAGCTTCTTGAGCTAACGCCAATGCTGATGGCAAGTCCCGCGGTTGTGCCGGACAAACGGCAATTTTTAATGTTTTCTTTAAGCCAAATATGAACGCGTGTAAAGCGTCATCCCTGTGCTGCTCATTAAGGACGGCCGCTGCGGCTGCGTCGTGTGTCATTATTGTTTTGCTTGTAAGAAGCGTTAGCTTTCGTTCTATCTCATCATAGTATTTGAGTAAGGGTAACTCTCCCTGCCTTGACAAACTTAATTCTTGTTTTATTACGTGTGCCGGAGTTTTGTCCGCATACGTGAAGTCTAAGCGCGCTATTATGGCGTGAAAATTAAATACCGTGTTAAATGAGGCTAATACAGCAGACGCTGGGCCTCGTACTTTATTTTTTAGGATTCCGACGGCCTGATAATGTCGGCTGCTACCTTCGTAAGGCGCAAATATTTTGTAGGCCGCAGCCTGTCTCCAGGAAACATAATTTTCCTGCTTACCGTCAAATTCTGGAACAGATTTGACCATATCAAGGGGCTCACTACACTCAATGTTTGGATTTAATTCGATTTCTTGGAATGTCTGGATTTTCGGTTTTTTATCTTTAAGTAAACTTAACTCCCCCATAATTGTGGCTAGTTTTGCTTCGAATAGTTCTTCCTGCCTTTGAAGTGCGCAGGCTATGGCAGCCTCCATCTTCGCAATTTGTTCCGCCTGCATTTCTGTTGCCCTATTGGTTGACGGTATCTCAATTCTATTTTTTATTGGGCCTCTTCCGTGTAAAAGTTCTAGGACTTCTTCGTCTGAGGAAATGTTCCCAGTATCCCTATACATGAGACAGTTTTTCATGTAAAAAAAAATTTGCAGGTGTTATAGAATTAAATCAAGAGTCTGTAGAATATTTATATTTTGTGTATTTCCTAGCAAGATCAAATTAATTTGTCATTTTAAAATTTTTTTTTAATTTTCATTTTAATTTTTAAAAATTCAACTTCACAACTTGCTGGATATCATTTATTTGCTGTATTTTTATTTTTTATTTTGCATTTTCTAGCACATGAGAATTTATTGTATTTATTAAGTTTTAAGCTCACCAATTTGTTAAATATTTTTTATTTGTTGTATTTATTTCCCTTATTTTGGATTTTCTGGCACGTGAGAATTTATCGTATTTTTACACTAATAAAATGTATTCCTGTGATATATATATATATATTTATTGGCGAACTTTTGGACAAAAAGCCTACTCACATGTTAATAAATTAATTTTATGCGTGTTTTGCCGACGGCTTTCTTTCGCCACCAATACTGCCGCTGTCGCTGCTGCCTATTTATGTGGTTAATTAGACTTTTCCACTTTGTGTTTTTTCCATTTGGGTGATTGTTTTTAATCCGATGTTTCCAATTTATGGAAAGCTGGTGATTTCAATTTTTTCACTTCGGGTAATTGTATTTATTGTATTTACCTAGCAACGCAAACTAATACAACGGAAAAACTCTTAGCATAAGATCAACTCTTTAATATAAAGTCACACTGAAGCGGGACTCTCTTATATTTTATCTCTTGCTGTCTTGCTCATGCTGTCAACTGCCTGCGTGGAGTTATATTGTAACATACTACTTAAGTTCTAATAAAGTACTCAAATGAACACATACTCGTGACAACATTAATATTTGAAATCCATTTATAAATTTACAATTGGAAAATATAAACTTCATTTATATTTTTAATTTTAATCATTTTGAATTTGATTACTACACTAATAAAAAAATTCAGATCTATCATAACTGTAACCAAACAAAAACGGCCAGAACTAAAAAAACCAAATAATGAGGTAGAATTTTTAACAGAATTAAGAAAGCGCTTAAGCGAAATGCGGGCGCGTCATTTTAGAAGGGGGAGAGTTATCCCATTTCATAAACAAATTTCAAACTCCAGTCACAGCAGAATTTCCTTTGCCCTTGTCTTTGTCGCCAACACCTACACAGTAAATTTGAATTTCGCAATGCTGTGAAATAATTTCAGTATAAAGCAAACATATTTGAAAGTTTAAGAAAATCCTAAAGGAAAGCTTCTGGTCCGAGGTTGAGTGGATTAGGATTAATATTATGAAGATCAGTCTGAATCAGGACGAGGTCGTGGACAGTTTCAAATCAAAGATAAGCAATTAATAAAGTGTCTTGTAATAGTATAAGTGAAAAAATCTATCACCGAATTAAATTTTTTTTTTTAAACCTATTGCGTTATTTATTGGATCTTCTCTTTTTGTGAGACTAACAATAATTATTCAAATCTTATTATATAACTTATATTATTTACAATGTGAAGTAATTGTATTAGTTAGAGACGGTCCTAGGATTTCTTTGCTGGGCTGGAGAATCTTTGCGCTTCAGTCGGCTCTGACTGTAGACTCGCGTAAGCGACTTCGCGAGAGGATTTTCGTGTGCGGCGAGCTTTGCTTGATGTTTACCTTTTTTCATCTGAATTTCCTCATTGACAAGGTTTATGTGGAGGTCTCTATGGATGCTTTCGCTGCGTAGGTACCATGGTGCCCCAGTGATAGTTTGCAGAATCGTGGACTGAACTCGCTGTATGATTTCAATGTTGGTTTTTGAAGCGTTTCCCCATAGTTCACAGCCGTATGTCCAGATGGGTTTCAGCACGGTATTGTAGAGGAGTACTTTGTATTCCAGACTAAGGGGAGAGTTGTAATTAATAAGCCAGTGAAGATTGATTCTATATGTCGCCGCCAGGTGAGGCGTCTATCTAGGTGAACGCCGAGATATGTTACAACGTCTGCTTGTGGGATAAATGTATTGTTCAGGGTACAGGGTGGGCAGGTTTGTCTGTTCAGTGTGAAGGTTACATGTCTGCTTTTGGTCTCGTTTATCTTAATGCGCCAGTCCGCAAACCATCTTTCCACTATTTTAAGATGGCAGGCAAGTTGCTCTGTTGCCTTTGCTGGGCATCTAGATCGGCTAAGTATTGCGGTATCGTCAGCAAACGTAGAGGTTGTGAGCTGATAGTTTGTTGGCATGTCTGCTGTGAATAGGGTGTAAAGAACGGGGCCCAGTTCACTACCTTGGGGGACTCCAGCATTGATAACGCGGTCGTGTGAAGTCGAACTGTTACACCTGGTTGAGAACACTCTTTTGAAGAGATAAGATTCGAACACTTTGTGCGTGTTCTGGGGAAGCAGTTTTGTTATCTTGTACATTAGTCCTTCCAGCCAGACTCGGTCAAATGCTTGTGCAACATCTAAGAATATAGCTGAACAGTATTCCCGGTGCTTACAAGCGGTACGAATTTCGTTTGTGATGCGATTGACCTGTTCGATCGTTCCGTGATTTTTGCGAAAGCCAAACTGATGCGATGGTATTGTATTTCGCCTTCTTAAGTGGGGAGTTTGTTGTTTTAAAAATGCCTTTTCAAACAGTTTCGAGAGACACGTTAGGAGACTGATTGGTCTGTAGGATGAGGGTTGCGTTTTGTCTTTGCCTGGCTTGGGAATCATTACTATAACCGCCTTTTTCCACCTTTGGGGATAGTATCCAAGTTTCGTAATAGCGTTGAAGAGATGGAATAAGGTCAGAACCACACACGGTGGGAGTTCTATGATCATTTTTGGTGCCACCAAGTCATGTCCAGGTGATTTTTTGGGATTAAGATCTTTTATGATAGATGCTATCTCACTTTGGCTGAATGTTACTGGATTTATAGGGGGCAAGCTTTTAGTTACTACAGGGAGGACAAATGAGTTGCTAGCAGGATTTGGTTGGAATACTTTCTGAAGGTGATCGGCGAACGCATTAGCTCTATCTTCGTCGCTGCGTATCCAGCTTCCAGAGGGACCTCGCAGTGGAACGACTGTTTCTGCTGGTGGCTGTATGCTTTTGTGTGCTTTCCACAAAGGGTTCCTTTTGCTGGTGGGCGATAGTTGTTTGATATCTATATATCTGGTCGCTGGGCGTTGGCTTCCTCAAGCTTAAGTGCCCTGGTTAGTTTACGTGTTGCTATTTTTAGATGTTCTTTAGCCGTTGGGGATCTATGATTCTGCCATTCTCTTCTTAGTCTTCGTTTTTCAAGTACTAGCTGTTCGATTTCACGATTTGTCTTGCTATGATTTGTCATTTTGTGTGTGTCTGGAGGTGTAGAGGCCTTGGCTGCAGCAACAAGTGTTTCCTCTATCGATTGAACAGGCGATCAACATCCTCGTCGGTGAATACTGTTTGAGTTGGTTCCATGTGGGTACAAACATATTTCGCGTACCTTGCCCAGTTGGTCCTGTTGCCTGTCAGCCTGTAGGACCGCTCAGTTATATGTGGTCGGTGCCAGAGAGTAAGTAGAACTGGAGAGTGATCAGATGATAGTTCTGCAGTGTAGGACGGGCCCGATTGTGGCGGGGTGTGAGCGAAGTGGGTGGTCTGAGCGCGTATTGATTCTCCGCGTTTGTTAAGGCGGTTCTTTAGTTCCTTGTATACTACACAGCCACGCCAGTTCGCTGCGTGACTTTCACCGCAGTTGCTGCACATTTTAACAGAGATGTCTTCTTATGGCAGTTCGCTGCGCTATGAGCTTCACTACAGACTACGCAAATAGATTTCAGCGTACAGTACGCCTTAGTGTGGCCATATTCTTGGCAGTTAGTGCACTGCACTGGGCGATTGCGCTTGTGTGGCTCTTCCACTGTGATACGCCGATGCAGTAGGAGCTGTAATTTGTAGATTGGATGAACTTCATTTTTTTTCAGTGTCTGGCGCTCTGGCTCCAACTCGATTTTGAACATTGGTTGTGGTTCCTTATTTTTGTTTAATATGTTCATGACCATTTTTGCACTTAAATTCTTTTCTTGAGCGCTTCTACGATTTCAGTGGTCGAAACAGTTGCCTCAATCCCTTTGAGAACAACCTGTAGGCCCCTTGCGCTTTTTAGTTGGTATGTATACAAGTTTTTTCCTGCTTCATCCAAGAATTTGGTTAGTAGACGATGGCTATCCTCCGTTTCAGTTTGAACCTTTGTTTCATTTATGTTCCCTTTTCTTAGGGGTATTACGTAAAATGAGTTTTCTCCTATAAGTGTGGCTATTTTGTTCACTAATGCACTTGAGCTTTTTTCGCGAATGTATATTGGAGGAGGCTTGACCTTCTTAGGTGACTTTGCCGGTTGTATACTTTCATCAGTAGAATTTGCCAGCAGCTCAAATCTGTTGGTGTTTTCTGGCGTTTTGTTAGTGAGCATGTTAGCATTGTCGCGTGTAATTTTTGATTTGTTTTCTGTTTGTTGACTTTTGTAATTTTGAGGGCTAAGTTTTCTTTTTATTGTTATGTAGCGATCCATTCCAGTCTGTTTGGTGGACCCGGCGTTCTTGTTTACGTTTTGGCTTGCTGATAGCGCAGCAGAACCGTTAAATTGTGCTTTGGTTTTGATCGCTGGCTCAGTAGGAGCAAATGCTTGCGTCGACGAAATTGAGCGAGCTGACGATACCGTTCCAGTTGTTGTTGTGATTGCAGTTGCAGTGGTTGTTGTTGTCACAGTACTAGTCACCGTAGGTAAGCGTAAAGAAATTTCGCAAGTGTTTGGAGATTGGGGGTTTTGTGACAGTAGTGAGGGAGAGCAAGAACGGGCTCTTTCTTGAGTTGTTGGCAATGGTAAAATTGTCGGGTTATGGGTGATTGACCGCTCGCTGTCTGCAGAAGTCGCGGAGACGTAAGAGAAGTACGCGTTGTTTCGTTGCAATGAGAGCCGGCGATCGTCTTGCTCGCGTTGTCGCTGAACGCGAGTGTCGTTCTGGCTCATAGTGTAAAACTACTTGCTTATACTATTTCAAACACAGAATATGTATTCGAGCGATGGTGCATCGCACAGAGCGTCTCTTTCGCTTTCGATTTATTTGTTTGCATTATATTAATAACCATTCACTTCACTAAAAAAACCCGATTTTATACGGAGCTCGATGAAAACACGTCTTCACACGTCAGCGACCATGGGAATAATGAATAAATATTAAATTTTAAGAAAATATTATTCAATTTTTTTTTTTTTTTGCATTACACTGTTTTGCCTGCTATTCTTTATAGAAGACGTACTGGAGTACAGTGGTTATTACATATAAGCAAACTCATACACTAAGATCTGTCTGTCTGTCTGTCTGTCTGTCGGTCTGGCGGTCTGTTTGTCTTGTGGGCCGAACAGCCGAGACAATCTGACCCTGTCCGTCTGCCCGTCCGTATACTCAAATTGGGATTAATAATACAGCTTCCAGAGACATAGCTGCAGCGTAAGCTTTTTAACCCATATTGCCACGCTCACACTTTTGCGAAATGTTTTGATTTTTTTCATATTTTTATTACTCTTGTAAATTTCTATAGATTTGCCAAAAAACTTTTTGCCACGCCCACTTTTACGCGCACAAGCCGCCCAAAACTGCCGAGCCCACACTTTTGACAAATTTTTAAATTTTTCTCATTTTATTGATATGCATGAAACTTCGTGTTGAAATTTCCATTGGTAACGGGTATCTGATAATCGGGGAAGTCCAAAGCATTCCCTCTTGATTTTTATTAAAAATGGCAATAGTTTTCAAATCTAATTATAACAAGTACTAGAAAATTAGAAAATATTTACCGTATAATCTCTTAGACTTCGAACAACTTCGAGATGTCTTGTTGTCCGTAGTATGGATTTAAACTGTTTCTATATCTATATCTATATCGATTGGGACCAGAAATTGCCCTGCTTCCACTGATATTATGATAAATGTTAAACGTGATGTTCTTACAAAAATTCTGTTAGCCTATTCCGCAGGGCGGCGATGCCGGTGACGCTGACTATGTAATCATAATACACATGTACTTGGGCCTGGCTGTTTACGTAACACAAAGTAATCAATGTGTACACACATGTTTTTGAATGTTGTGGGTATCCAATATGGGTGTCTACCACATCTGCTTCCCTTTGAAAAATAGCTTAGCATTATAAAGTTAGTTTTTGTTATATTCCTTTTATATTTTATTTTATTTTATTTTTATTGAGATATTAGAGTATAAGTTTTTGTGTTGATTTTTTAATGCATTTTCATAATAAACACAATATTGTTTTTTTGAACGTGACTTTTAAAAAATGTAGGCCAGAATTCAGAATGCATTTTTCTTTTTTTTATATATTTAAAGCTATAACTACAACTTAAAATATTAGAGAACAAACTTTTTTATCATTTCAGTAATAAAATGATAATATAAGAAACTAAATAGTATATCAGCTTTCTAACAAAACACGAAGCCTGCATTTTGCAGTGTACAAAATATATAATAATAATATATGAAACTAGTCAAGTTGACTAAGAAAACAACAAAAATATTACTCTACTCATGAATTTCTTTCCAAATATAGAAGTATGTCAGCAATTTTCGCTTTAAGCGAAGCCCGGCGGTTACTTATTATAAGTCCAGCCTTGCTAAACATGCTCCCAAACTCTGTTGATGTGGCGGGAACACACCAAAATGTAGGTACTATTTGTTTTTATTACTCGTGGAATCATTATGCTGAAGTAAAGAACATTTGATTTATGTTTCTCCTAATGGTTAGTGCAAATATTTGATACCTCGATAAAACCTTCGATAGTTTCCCGGCTCTACTACGTTAGACAGTGCCTAAATATCTGTCTTTCATTTGTGGCCACTAATACAATTTTATATTTACCTTTGGGTTTTAAAAAATTAGAAAAAACATCATGTCCAAATAGTGCAAAAAAGACGCTTATCAATTTAATACAAATTTAAGCTCGAAATAATTTGCAGCGATGCAATGAATGAAGCTCCGGAAATCCAAGAAACGGCTGTTACTCTTACTTATCAACACGCGATGTCAACGTAGAAAACTAAGCAACAAATTGCAACCCGGCTCTACTGACCGTCACCACTCTGCTCACCGAAACTCCTACATCCTGAAGGTTTGGCTATAATGCTAAGCCCCACCACCGCGGTCTTCAATGGGAGAGCCTCCAACTTCTAGCAGGCTACAATTTCTGTTGTCGCAGCAAAAGCACCACAAACAGGGTTGGTAACAATACAAAGATCAACCGTACCAACAAAAGTAATGAACAAACTAGGAGCTCCAATGATAACAGATTTCCGTCTTAGCAGGGCAGAAAATAACCAAGCAGAGTTGGGGCAAGAGACCCAAAAGATCATTTTTATATGGCTTAAGCGACCTGGTCAATACAATTGTTGGTACTTATCAACAAGCGATGTCAACGTAGAAAACTAAGCAACAAATTGCAACCCGGCTCTACTGACCGTCACCACTCTGCTCACCGAAACTCCTACATCCTGAAGGTTTGGCTGTAATGCTAAGCCCCACCACCGTCGTCTTCAATGGGAGAGCCTCCAACTTCTAGCAGGCTACAATTTCTGTTGTCGCAGCAAAAGCACCACAAACAGGGTTGGTAACAATACAAAAATCAACCGTACCAACAAAAGTAATGAACAAACTAGGAGCTCCAATGATAACAGATTTCCGTCTTAGCAGGGCAGAAAATAACCAAGCAGAGTTGGGGCAAGAGACCCAAAAGATCATTTTTATATGGCTTAAGCGACCTGGTCAATACAATTGTTGCGCTGGTCGGAGACGAAAATTTCTAAAACGAAATCCGAAAAACAATTTGGAACTGTGTCCAAATACTAGGAGGAAACAAGAAACTTCTAAACCTATCAACTAAAAAGCTGTAAAGCACTGCAAGTTGTACTATTAGAGATCAAACCTGATATCGTCCCATCTGAGATTCAAAAAGCCCTTAAGGACAAGGACACTCCGGTCAGTCTGCAGAGGATATAAAACTCCCCGCAATGCCCAACTAACAAAGAAGACCCTCAAAAGACAGAATGTGGAAACTACGGAGGAAATCATACCGCAAGCTACGGAAGTCTATATGGAGCTGAAGAGTCGCATGAAAAAGCTCCGCGTCTACAAAATACGGAAAATGCGTATTAAAACTCAAAAACAACTGCAGACGTATTTTTCGAAAAAATGAGCCAGATCATCATTCGGTCCGCTAAATACCACATCTCCTACTCCGAAGTTTTACGAACACGGAAAAACCCCTCACACAGTTAGAAAACGCTCAGCATATCCTTGGGCAGCCCCAAAGCAATTTGGAAACTATGATGTTCACATTAAAACAAAGTCGTTTTAATGTCGTATATTTAACTCAATGGGGATTGATATAAGCAACATAGAGAGCGATTGCTTAGCGAACACCAAATCGCATTTAACGATTTGACGGGAAGCGATTGAAAGCTAAAGACGACGCAAAAAGAAAACGTTATTTTCTTAACGTATGTGTCGGAGATTAATTAGGTCTAGCGTATTATTTAGCATGTGACTAAAACTACATATGTTATAATTATTAAGATTAAAGAAAAAGATAATGAATAAAGAGAGTTCACAGGGCATCATTTGTGGGTCTGAGCTTGGCGCTTAGTGTTGTTCGACTCAGTTTAATGTTGACAAAAAGGATGACAAAATAATTGAGTAATGTTAAGTAATATAGAAAGAAGTGAGAGAGTGATGCTCACGTAAGTAAGGCTAGTGGGAATGATGGAACAGACAACACGCAGGCGACTTCCTGTGCCAATCAACATGCACAGTGAAGAAGAAGAAGCTCGGACCAAGTCTCCGTCATCAGAAGTGGGATCGGCCTAGTCCCAAGACCTTTCATGAGATCAGTAGCGCGCATTATTGGAAGCTCGAAACAAGAGTTTATGAAGTTAATTAAACCCATACAGACTTCAAAAGTGGCTATGCAACCCAGGAAAAGTAACGCCACCACAGCTTAACCCTGACACTAGATGCAGCGCGTGGTGCAAAACTGTCGACATAATTATATCAGAAAATATGTTGGAAGGAAGCTATTTGGAAATTGCTCTAAGCAACTCATTAGAAGGAGGAGCGTCCCTGTAGTTATCCCAAATTTGCTACCAGAATTCCGAGAATTGTTTACACAACGATATGATAGATAGTGAAAAGTTACCATATATGTTTATGCCGAGACCAGCGGGAGCATTAGGCTCTCCTGCAGCCACCGAGACCAGCCCAATCAGTGGTCTCTCCTGTAACCCCCGAGTGTCTGTAGGATTCCACCATTCCTCGCGCTTACCTCCAGGGAACGTTTTATAAACTCAGCCTACCGGAAAAAAAGTTCCGCGACCATAATCTAGAAAACCCTGGTAACCGAGTCCAGAAACAAGCCTAGGTACTTAACCGATACCGTACAGTCCACAGCCATGTTGGAACTCTTGATTCTAACGATGGACTTTTTAGCCACCATAGGTTGCACCCTCCGATTTGGAAAGGGAAGCCTCACCCTGTCTCGACCAAAAACTGGAGATAGCGACCCGAATGGACATAATGATACGGAACAGAATACCCAAGTGGAACCACAACCCCGACTGCGATAGATAGCGTAAGGGGATCATACACAACGACCCCGGAACCACGGCTAGGGATCACAGAACACGACACAAGACCATGGAACAACCAGGGTACGAGTGCACTCAGAGGACAACGGAGGACAAGACCAGATGAGGATACGAGAAACCACATCATAAAACGCCTGAGAAGAATAACATAGAAGAGCCCTTAAACGATCCCGACTCAGAGGAAACCTCTCCCGTTCCGCGAGGACAACATACGTCATCCAGGAAAACAATTTTGAGACAACACCACGTGTCCCAAAGTTCCTCAACGAGCAGCTGGCACAATTCGAAGGATTGGCGGGAGTAGCCAACATAGCCGAACACCGAATAACGGACCGTTCAAACAGCTCTACTTCCAGAAGATGCCGGCCATGAAACGAATCATAGACGAACAGTTGGGCGCCTTACTGAAACAGCGTTGTATAGAGCCATAACAAAGCCCACATAGTGCCTCCTTCTTCTCGTGCTTCTAGCGCGCACTCTGCCATTAGCCTTATCAAAAGACTGATGGATGGTGATCAATTAATGTTATGATTGTTATACCCGTTAATCGTAGAGTAAAAGGGTACACTAGATTTGTAGAAAAGTGTGTAAAATGCAGAAGGAACCATATGACCATATACAGTATACACTTCCTTGATCAGGATCAATAGCGGAGTATGTCCGTCTGTCCGTATGAACGTCGAGATCTCAGGAACTATTAGAGCTAGAAGGTTTAGATTCGGCATACAGATTCTAAAGACATAGACGCAGAGTCCGGAAAATCGACTATGGCATTCTCTCTTGTTTTTTTTTACATCTATGCACAGGTCGTTACTAATTTTGTGTTTTTTTTACTACCCATCTCTGTAATGATCTTTTCATTCTACCGTACTTGAGTATAAGTTCTTAAAAAATGGCTTTAAAAATTGTTTTCGCTCTTTTATTTCGTGTAGGTACTGTTGCCAAATATTTGCTAGATCGCAGATGATATTGACTACATACTTATTTCCATATTCTGCTGCTGTGGATTCGGTTATGGTCATTGGAGGTTTTGTGTTTCTTTCGTCATTTGTGGCCAATTATACAAGTTTTTAATTTCCTTAGAGTTCTAGAAATTTCTAAGTGAGTGACAAATTATCAACATGCAATTTATACAGTACTGGTTTACTTGAACCTTATCGCTTTTATCTATCTGTGTCCCTTCGTTATTATTGTCTGTAATTTTAAGTATTCTTTTAATATATTTTCACAATACGAATGAATGTGTAAACAAATTATTACATTTAAAGTTTTTGTTCTTTTTCTTCCTAGGAATTCAAAAACGCCCAGTCTTTTTTGTTGCAAGTCGCTACGGACGATCCGGAAGCACTGCATATGATGAAAGTTTAAAATCCAAACGCATTTTCATCGTACCCCGAAACGAGCGTTTCATTCTTGGCTCTCGGTACGGCAAACGAAGCGGGAAATATTTACTGCCTTTCGAGAGAAATAAATATGATGATAGTCAGAAAAAGATTTTGAAACAATGTGAAAGAACGAACTCCAAATTTAAGATTTATATTCAAACTCCAAAGCGAAATACTTAACTAGTATATTAAAAGTAACACCAATGTAAAGACCGCCAGTTATTGATTGACCAATATTCTGAGTTTGTACTGACATTCGACTCTGACATGAATGCTAATTACTAATGCTTTTTGTTAAATTGCATTTAATAACATTTTATAACAACGAAGAAAAACTGCTAAGAAATTAATAGGCTTTGATCTTTAATCTTAAGACGGAAAAATAAATCTATTTAAATATTATTAAAAATAAAATTGCATATTTTTGTATTATATAAAACAAAAGTTCGCAAATAGTTTGAATGAAATATGGAAACCTGATCAAACATCCTGTGTGTTGTTGTAGAATTGTATAATGCTTGGATCTCCTGTAGCGAAATACGTGTATTACTTCCCTGAGCTGATGGTAATATCAAAGATACTAGAATAACAAGATCCGTAACGGCCATAAATTGGTTTTGCAAAATGCAGCCATAGCCATGTTGACGGCCACAATTGCCCTCTCGCTTACGCTGAGAGCGTAAAAAATCTAAAAATAGAATTTGCTTGCTTGTGTGAGTAAAAACAATAGACGAGAACTTGTATATGTGTGCGTACTTGTGCTAGAAGACGATTTTCGGGCCGAAATCAATTCTGACCCAAGAAACGAATTTACATATTCGGAGTTTTTGCCAATTCCTTATCAATATGATGAAATAAAATAATAATAAAAAATGCACGCCCTATTGTAATAATTTTAAAGTTTTTAATTAGTTTAGTTTGTTAAAATCGCCGTTATCTACCGTTTACATATTTATATTTTTGTTAATAATTAATTATATGTTTTATATGTAATAATCGGTACCCAGGGAACACCACAGGGAGGTCATTACAAGTGTACTGGGGTCCTATATTTATATGTCCTTCGAGTTTATTTTTCACTACTTATCGCAATTACTATTTGAGCTTACATTTCCGTACTTTACCATTGTAACAAAACGACAAAATACAAAGGAAATTATTATAACTATTGTAATTTAAAACATAAATTTTCCAAAAAGAAGTTATTACACTGAGAAAAAATATTTCATAAAAACATTACGTTGTAGAAAATAAAAATTTATAAGTAAATAAAAATATGAAAACTTTTTGTTGCCTATCTTGAAGCACGAAGTGCGTACACAAGAACTCAACAATTATTTCCTTATGAATTTTTCACACGTCGAAAGCTGAATGTATGTATAATGACAAATATTCTAATATAAAGTCATTTTTGAAATATATTTTGTGATATTATGTACATAGATTCGGCTATTACTATTTCTAAGATATATTTAAATAAAAACAACGTTAAGGCAATGCAAAACAAGAATTTTTTACAGGGTGCCAATTGATCAAAAATAATATCGACTTAAAGTCTAAGAACTTCTAAGATGAAGGGCATATTTTGTCAAATTTAGAATGCATGAGCATGCGTGTGCAGATTAGAATTAATACTTCTTAATTCATAAAAATATACATATATATATGTCGCAGATCATTTAAATGTAACGACATTTCTAGAAATTGCGCGTTTCTGCTTGGCACGCGCCATGCAGGCCCCTTTTCTTTTCTTTTGATGCGCGGCAGAGAACCGTTAGAGTTTCTGCCGAACGTAGTGTGTTCGCGGATAGAAGCGGGGGGAAGTAGATGTCTGCAGGAATAACGGAAGCGTACAGAAAAATGCGGTGGGCATTAGTATTGATGTTTATTGATTATGTGGACTGGTGTGGGTCTCCAAAATGTGTTGATAATGCGTGTATAGTTAAGAACTACGCATAATTCTGATTTTGGGAAGGGAGATTGAGTCAGTCAGTTTTCGATCGTTGAGCAGGACAGACATTCCTCGCTCACGTGCCAGAAAACGTTGCGCCGACAACGAGAATAGTGAAGAGGAAAAAGGGCGTCCTGATGAATCTCCGACATATATATATAAATATTATTTAATAAAATAATTTGTATTTTTTATTATTTAATATTTATTCGGTGGTAGACTTTTTCACTTAATCTATTGCAATACACTTTAATAATACCTTATCTTCTATTTGAAGCTGTTCACGATCTCGTCCCGATTCAGACTGTTCTCCTAATTCTTAATCCTGATCCAATCAACCTCGGCCAGAAGCTTTTCATTTAAAACTTTTTGAATTTTCAATTATGTTAGGATAAGAGATTTATGCTGAAATTATTTCACTGTATTGCGAAATTGAAATTTGCTGACTGATGCAGCTTGATTTCAGCTTAACAAGTTGACCATGGCTTGATCTCCAAGTAGAAGTTGTGTTTACTTTAAGTTTGATTTTTTATCGGGTGGCTAAGTGTTGGCGACAAAAACAAGGACAAAGGCAATGCTGCTGAGATTGGAGTTTTAAATTTGTTTATTAACTGGGGCAGAGTTCTACATTTACAAAAAAAAAAAAAAGAAAAAAATATTTTCGGGTTGGATAGCTCTCCCCCTTCTAAAATGACTCGCTCGCTTTATTATGAATTTCGCTTAAGTGCTTTCTTAATTCTGTTAAAAATTCTTTATCAGTATTAGGATTTTTTTAGTTATGGTCGTTTTGGTGAGGTTACAAATATACTAGATCTAAATTTTATTATTAGTTATTAGTTTTATTATTATTGTGCTAATTGCATCTGTATCTCTCTGCTCTGTAACGCTATCAGAAAACTCGGGTACTTTTCAGGGAGATGGAAAAAGTCGATCATAGTAACGATACCGAAGGCAGGAAAGGACCTTTCAGTTTCTTCATCATACAGGTCTTCATCATAAGCCTATTGTCTTGTCTTTCGAAACTCTTCGAAAAGTGTCTGATGACCCGGATCACCGCCTACCTGATGACACGTAACCTTATTCCAGCGCATCATTTCGGCTTTCGAGAGAAACATGGAACCATTGAAGTAATCAATCGAATTTTTTATTTATTTATTTATTTATTTATTTAGAAGCGATGAATCCATACAATGCAGTAACAGTAACATAACAGCGCAATTAACAGATAAATGATAAAACCAAACCTCGCACTAAGCATGTGAGGCCTTACGAAACCCTTCCTTTTTAATCTCCCTAGAGGCCTAGCAGGGAGTAAGCGTCTAGCAAGTGTGGACGCCGAAAAATGAATATATGCACTCAGTTCTTTTAATAATTTCACAATCTCTTTATTCGACTTTTCACTTCAACTACACGCCACCGAATGCCGCGTCTCGCATATTCCACTTTTCTTATGCTCTCTCAAGTCTGTATGCGTTTGTGAGTGAGCTAGGTATACATTCTTATCTCTTAATGCTAGCTTATAAGTAAGAGCGAGATAACAATAATATTCTTATTCCTAACGGTGATATGATCGTATGCTACTACATGGTACAGTGGGCCTTATGAGTTTTCATCCTACCACAATGGTACAGTGGGCCTTATGAGTGTTCATCCTACCACACAAGTATACTGTGGTGTCGTCTAAGTCTATCACTATATCTGCTGGTGTGCCTGGAGATCTGCTCTTCCACTGTATGAAGATTCAGATCACGGTGAAGGGTTGTGACACGTACATAGTATGGGCAGTCTGTAATTGCACGCATGGCACGATTTTGCAATACCTGAATGAGGTTGTAGTTGGATTTTTCAGAAATACCCCAAATCTGTATTCCGTACAGCCAGATCGGGGCAACGTAGTGGACGTAGACTGCTCTTTTGGCTCTCAGTGACATCAAGGGTAATCCCGAGGTACTTAGCCT
The DNA here is from genome assembly GCF_016746395.2 of Drosophila simulans. NCBI lineage: Eukaryota > Metazoa > Arthropoda > Insecta > Diptera > Drosophilidae > Drosophila > Drosophila simulans. Next base: position 844,702 of record NC_052521.2, read on the forward strand.
GTAAAGGTTGATCTAGAATTACATCTTCCAGTTCTATGGGTGCGGGGACGGGATTTAAGGGTTTCAAGGTGAAGCAGGGATTGGTGGTCTTTTGTGGATTGACCTCTAAATTCCATCTTTTGCACCATGCAGCCAGTGTGGTGAGGTACTCTTGATGACCCCGTGCTGCCTCGTTGGAACAATTAGAGCTGTACAACAGGGCAATATCATCAGCGTACGTAGTAAGTAGGGCCTTCATGGGATCTACCATATGATAGGCGTTTGGGCAGGGCAGATCTGCAGTAAATGCTGAGTAGAGCAGCGGTCCCAGTACGCTGCACTGCGGAGCTCCAGCTCTCATAACACAGGGAGTCGAGTAGGAGTTTCTGACCCTGACAATGAATTTCCGATCTTCCAAGTATGATCTTAGAACTCCATTATATGGTGCTGGGAATAACTTTTTAATTTGGCTGAGAAGGCCGTCATGCCAGACCCTATCGAATGCCTGTTGCATGTCAATGAACACAGCATTACAGTATTCCTTATCATCAAAGGCCTGGAGGATGTGTTTTGTCAGTCTGTGTACCTGCTCCACAGTGCCGTGTCCCTGACAAAATCCAAACTTATGATCCGGCAGGATACGACGCTCGGTCTAATGTCATCTAATCTGATGGCAATCAGTCGTTCCCATAGCTTAGATAGCGAAGATAAAAGACTTATGGGTCGGTACGATTCAGGGCTCTCTTCAGGTTTACCAGGCTTATGTATCATTAAGATTGCTGCCATTTTCCACTGTTTTGGGAAAAACTGCACCCTGAGTATGGCATTATATATCAGCGCCAAGTAGAGAATTGCTCGAACAGGTAGTGCTTTTAGTGTGGCATTGCAAACATTGTCGATGCCGGGAGACTTCTTTAACGGGAGAGATTTGATAACTTCGGCAATTTCCTCAACCCTGATGGGCTTAATGGGTGGTGACATTTGGTGAGGTGTCTCTAGGCTATCAAGCGTCTCTTGATACTGCTCCGTTGTAGCGAATTGGAAGTGGGTGAACCTTGTCTCCAGATGATTTGCAAAACAATTAGCCTGTTCCTCTTAATTTTTAGCAAGTTCACCTCCCGGACACCTTATAGGAACCTGTCTAAACGGCTGTCTTTTAAAGGACTTGCTTTCTGTTAGGTTGTCAACAGCCATTTCAATTTCCTCACCAGAATTAAGCATGGTGTTCAACGAAATAAGGCTCTCCAATTGTTGACTAAAGGCAAGGAGGTCAGTGTGTTTGGTGACTAGCCTGGGACTTGGATTGACATGAGTACTATCTGTCTCAATGCTAATGATAAGAGGCAAATGATCAGAATCCAAGTCCCAGCTTTGTGTTATAGTTGCTAGGTGGTCTGGTATACCATGATACACTGCGAAGTCTATGCAGGAGGGCGTATGGCTGTACACGTACGGGTACCTTGTCGGAGAGCCAGTTGCGAGGATCTTAGCTCCAGTCACGGACAAGGCTTCTGCTAGTTCCCGCCCGCGAGGTGAATTGTAAGTGTCGCCCCAAAGCCAGTGGCGGGCATTTTAGTCGCCACCTAGCAAGTACCTTTGTCCGCAGGCGCGTATTATTTCAGTAAAATGTCTTTCCTCGATTCTAGTACTTGGAAGCAGTAAATGGCGCTAAACTGCAGGTCCCCCAGTCCTGTGGCTACTTTTACTGATGACAATTGTATGTGGCGTGTCTCAATGACCCTTTGTGGAAAGTGGCGAAGAGTTGTCCTCACGAACACCGCTACTCCGCCAACACTATTATTATTAAGTGATGGCCTATATGCTGGATAGTACGCATATCCATATATCTTCACAGTTTCCCCTCTTTTAAGTCTAAGTTCAATCACAAGAAGAATGTCTACCTTATTGTTGTGCGCGAACAGCTCAACATCTTTGGCTTTTCTTGAAATGCCGTTAGCATTCCAAATAAGAATCTTTAGTGGATTCATTGGGAGGCTGAGACGTTGTTAAAGAGCTGGGGGTTAAGTTCACTCCTAGCCCATTCTTTAACATTATTCGCTAGTTCAAGAATCATTTTTTCAAGCTTTTCCAGTCTTGATTGGTTTGGCTTTTATACTGTAGTTGTTCTTGCTGCTGCTGTTGCAACCACACAAGAAACTGCTGGTGTTGTTGTTGATGGATCTGCTGTTGCCATTCCAGAAACTGTTGTTGTTACTGTTGTAAGAATACTTGCACATCAGATGAGTTATTCTGCTGTGTATTCGATCGATGTTGCAGCAATATCTGTTTCGCTTGTGAGTTGTTAAGGCGTTGACACTGACTGGTCCATCCTTGGAGGGCGCTATATTTGGGAATCCCTTTACTACTGTAGCATAGGATACAGCACTGTTTCCGCTAGTGCCTATAGATGGTTGGCTTTGGGCCAAATTAAGCTGTGGTTGTGTTGGTAGCTGCTGTACTGTTGATTGCGTGTTGTTCTTGCGGTAATTGGGCTGCAAGGCAGGAAGCTCTTGCTAGTCTGTAGAAGAGTGATGATGATTGTTCATATTTAACCTGTTCGCATTTCTTGCAGGCCCATAGATCTGCGAAGAAGCTCCTGATACTTTAGGCAACCTTTAAAGCTAGCCGTATGATTTTGAGAGCAATGGCAACATGTGGGCAGCGCGTCTATCGGTCGGGTGCATTGCATGGTTTGGTGATTTTCGCCACATCTGGCACATTTTGGGTGTCTGCGGCAGTATTTAGCTGTATGGCCGTACTCGTGGCAACGACGACATTGCGCAATTTCAGAAGACTTTCTCATCTTTTCAATCCGTATTTTCTGTCGGCAAAGGGTCTTCACATGGTAAATTACATTAATTTTTGCACAGGGCTTTATATTAATAAAAAAGATGTTTAGTTTTTCGTCCTTATTAGTCCTAGAACTAGGGTTGTGAATGTGGAGTACTTCGTAGCCTAAACATTTCAGATCGGCGGTTATGTCTTTGTTTGATGTACTGTGATGTAAGTCCCTTATTACAATTCTGTGTGGTTTATCTGTCAGCATTTGATAAGTGTGAAACTGAATACCAATGTCATCCATATGGCTTACTATTTCCCTGTAAGCGTCACTGTCTTTTGGACATATTCTGACCGTTTTCCCTTGATTAGCTTTGACGACAACGTTATCTAAGCTTGTCTTTTCTTTTATAATCTCAAACAGATCATTCAAGTTACTAATATTAACAACAATTTGTGGTGGTTTTTTGTGAACATTAAGTTGATTGGTTGTGTTGGATGATTCCTGCAAGTTTCGCCCAGTACTGGAACCATCAAGTTGAGAATCATTCCCCACACCCTCTATCATCATGCCTTCCACGCTATCTTCGTTAGTAAAAATATCCGTGTCAATCGAATAACATCAGAAATACGAACTGCTTTCGAAAAACGCGAATAATGCAGAGGAATCTTTCTGGATGTCTCCCAGGCATTTGACAAGGTCTGGCTAAATGGTTTAATGTTTAAAATCAAAGCAATGCTCCCTCAAAACACCCACAAACTCTTGAAGTCGGAACTCTACAATAGGGCCTTTGCTGTGTGATGTAACTCTGATATGTCCAATGACCACGCTATAAAAGCTGGAGTTCCCCAAGGCAGCGTACTTGGACCTACCCCATACGTCCTTTATACAGCAGATACACCCACAACGACGACACAGCGATTTTAAGTCGATCCAAATGTCCTCTACAAGCAACAACTCAACTCTCTCGTCACTTAGTGGCTGTGGAGAAGTGTATATCTGATAGGCGAATCAAAATAAATGAACAAAAATGTAAGCAAGTAACATTCATACTCAACCGGCAAGACGGCCCTTCGATCACTTTGAACAACACCGTACTCCCGAAAGCAAACGAAGTTACTTATCTTGTAGTGCACCTCGACCGAAGGCTCACTTGGCGTAGGCACATCGAAGCCAAAAGAACACATCTGAAGCTTAAGGCTAGTAGTCTCCATTGGCTTATCAACTCACGGTCATTCCTCTGTCTTGACCACAGGGTCTTACTCTACAATTCCGTATTAAAACCAATTTGGACATACGGCTCCAAACTATGGGGAAGTGCCAGCAGTAGCAACATAGATATCATGCAAAGGGCTCAGTCCAAGATACTGAGAACAATCACTGGGGCACCATGGTGTATCGGAAACGAAAATATCCAAAGAGACCTTAACATCATATCTGTCAGAGAGGAAATTACTCAACAAAAACAGAATTACATGAGCAAATTAACTTCACATCCTAACCATCTTGCGAGAAGTTTATCGCGGGCTTGTGACCAATCCCGTCTTCGCCGCAACGACCTTCCGACTCTGATTATTAGGTCCGTTCTTCAAGAATACAGTTCAAAGGACTGTTCAAAACAGTACATAATTTAGATTTGTAAACTTATTGTTAGTCTCATAATTTCTGAGAAGATCCAATAAATAAAGTAAAGTTAAATAAAAAAAAGAATGGGTAATCTACAATACGTTGGGGAGCTCTCACATATACATTCGACCCTCATAGGTAGGGTGGGATAAGAAGTGATCTCTACGAACAATATCCTTGTAGAAGCGCAATCCTTGTAGGGTGCAATAGCAATTTAAGGTCCCGATTCAGACGACACCCCGCACGTAAAATAAATAACACGCAAGGATTTTCTATAAAAGTCTTATAGATCTTTGAGGCTGAAATGTTAAACGAACCCCGCCACAAGCTGTTTGATTAGCTGATTTTTTAAGGAAACTGAACCAAGGTTCGAAGAACAAGAAAACAATAACGGAATGTCCCCGAATAGGATGTTAGGTTCCTACTCAGCAAAAACAACGAAACGTGTGGCACGCTACACAGCTCATTGGGATCTCACGACTATCACTTCGAGGCAGTCCGCTTGCCATTTGGAGTGGCAATGATACACACTTTGTCGGTGCAAAGATCGTGTTTGCCGAAAATCGATGAGATCGATTTTAAGTTTATTTCTCCGCGTCCCACACACTTCGGTGGTTCATGGGAGGCTTATGTTAAGTCTGCTAAATTTCACTAAATTTCGTTGGGTATACCATCAAAGAATTAAGAACTCTGACGTATGAGTTTCTGCCATCCTTAACTCTGTCCAATTTGAAAAAATTTTGAAAGTCTTGAGGTGCTAACGCAGACGCATTTCCTAAAAGTTTCCAGCTACACACAATTTCCTGAGCCGGACATCACTCTCCTTCGCGAAGGCCGCCTCAGCAGATAGCAACGGGTGACCCAGATGCAACAACACAGATGGAGCTGCAAGTATTTGACCCTTCTACAAGAGAGAAGTAAGTGGCATCAAGGTTGGAAACATAGTTTTGCTGAAGGATGACAACATTTCACCCTTGAGATTTAAATATATATATTTAATATATGTATATATATATATATATATATATATTTTTTGGAGCCAAGCTTTCGCTTATTCAGTCACATCTCCGAATAAAACAATGCATACATATGCATTAATATAACCTATTTGTGCGTTCTTATTAATTATAGCCATAAGGGTTGCATATGTATTTGTTGTTATAATATAAAATTATAGTGTCGTATTTGCGCCACCCAAACCGACCAATTTCATTAATTAAATGAACAATAAAGCACTTGATTGATTGATTGAGCAACGATAAACAAATTCTTTTGCAACGGCACTTAGCCATTCATGTAAACAAATCCCAAAGCCTAAACGAAGCAGTTTTGCCTGCTCTCTCTGAGGCTCAAGTTAAGGCTTTAAGGCTTCTCCTCAATTTCACTTACATTTAAATTTCAATCTTAAGCAAGAATTAAACAAGAATCGGTCTGGTTACTTTAATCGTTGTTATTTTGAAAATACGTTGATTTCAGCTTTGGACTAAGTTTGTATACGAATCGGTTAATTTAATAGATTCAAGCCAATTTGTTGTTCAAGCCTTTTATATGTAACTATATATATGTCGGGTTATGAATATCAGGGGCCTCGCCGTCCGTCCGACCGTCCATATCAGCGTTGCTCATAACTCTTTTTCACAATATAATTTTTATACAGCTGTGCGCAGTCAACGAGTCCACTTGCGTCTGCTTTGGCTTCTCCACGATTAATGACCTCACTCCCGTTTCATGCAGCCTGCTTTGTCTCTTCTCAATTTTTGGCATTTCCTTTTCATTATATAGTTTTCCCTTTCTAACCAAGCAGCGCAAGTGGCCACGTTCAGCAACAGCTCTATCGCTCTCGTTTTTGCAAAGTCCTAGATAATTCATCTATTCATCCTCACACATTGACAATAAATAGGAACACGCATAATAGCAAAGGGAACATGGAGAAGAAGTAAACGGCGACTAAACGCATTCATTATTTTCGCCACGTGTTCATAAATAGGAACACGCATAATAGCAAAGGGAACTTGGAGAAGAAGTAAACAGCGACTACACGCATACTCATTATTTTCGCCACGACACAGCCATTCTGACATTTACACGTCCTCGTGTAAGCTTTTGATACCGAGATACCAAGATATCAAGATCACATACTTTCATCACTATTCAATAACATTTAATTTCCATAGTTTGACTTTATTAGGTGTATTTCTTAAATCTTAATTCTGTGAAGAAACAAAACAGCTTTTTTTTTCATGGTTGCTGGGATAACTTATTCTATTTTCATATTCAGTTCCATTGATCAGTAATACATCAGCTTACAAATTATCTTAACATTATCATTTATCGATTTCTATATATCGATCTTCCGCCAGTTCACACACACTTAATTATTAATTCAATCCAAACTCATCGTCTCTCCTGGACGGATAACTCACAATTCATCGTCTCACCTGACGGATAACTCACAATTCATCGTCTCACCTAGACGGATATCTCTCGTTCACAAAAGAACTCATTGGCGGGCTTTTCTTTTCATTCAACTGTTTCTATATTTCAGCTATTGCTCTACATTCTCGTTTAACTCATTCGGGATTTCTGCATCCGGCATTTTACGTATATCTTCATGGCAATACTTGAACGATCGGTTACTCGTCAACGACTTTAGTGTATACCTGTCACCCTCTAATACTTCAGTTACCAAAAACGGTCCTCTGAATTTCGGATCTAACTTAGTTTGGTGTCTTTATTCATTCCTCAATAGCACATAGTCACCTACGTGGTGTTTGTCAACGGCTGCCCTACTGCTATCAAATCGGGATTTGTCGTAAGACGCTAAGGATTTCATATTTTCTGTCGCATGAGCTCTAACAGTTGCCAAATCTATTTCACATTCGGTCTCACATGGGGGAACTAATCCAAGGGGTCGAGCCTGTTTACCAATTAACATTTCTAACGGACTTGCCTCAGTGGCACGAGAAATTGTACAATTCAGTGCAATTTGGACTTCGCCAAGTGCGTCCTGCCACGATCGTTGACTTGATTCTACCACTGACAACAAATTTTTCAGTGTTTCCATCACCCGTTCCACTTGCCCATTTGCACGGCTCATTCCCGTAGCAATCAAGTGAAGTTCAACTTTCTGCGATACGCAAAACTCTGAAAACTTAGAGCTAGTAAAACATCTGCCCTGGTCGGCGATGATGCGATCTGGTACTCCAAATAAGGATATGGAAGATTTCATAGCATTAACACAGCTTTCGGCATCTATCTTTAAGGTGTGATACAGATAAACAAACTTTGTTATTCAGTCACATCTCCGAATAAAACAATGCATACATATGCATTAATATAACCTATTTGTGCGTTCTTATTAATTATAGCCATAAGGGTTGCATATGTATTTGTTGTTATAATATAAAATTATAGTGTCGTATTTGCGCCACCCAAACCGACCAATTTCATTAATTAAATGAACAATAAAGCACTTGATTGATTGATTGAGCAACGATAAACAAATTCTTTTGCAACGGCACTTAGCCATTCATGTAAACAAATCCCAAAGCCTAAACGAAGCAGTTTTGCCTGCTCTCTCTGAGGCTCAAGTTAAGGCTTTAAGGCTTCTCCTCAATTTCACTTACATTTAAATTTCAATCTTAAGCAAGAATTAAACAAGAATCGGTCTGGTTACTTTAATCGTTGTTATTTTGAAAATACGTTGATTTCAGCTTTGGACTAAGTTTGTATACGAATCGGTTAATTTAATAGATTCAAGCCAATTTGTTGTTCAAGCCTTTTATATGTAACTATATATATGTCGGGTTATGAATATCAGGGGCCTCGCCGTCCGTCCGACCGTCCATATCAGCGTTGCTCATAACTCTTTTTCACAATATAATTTTTATACAGCTGTGCGCAGTCAACGAGTCCACTTGCGTCTGCTTTGGCTTCTCCACGATTAATGACCTCACTCCCGTTTCGTGCAGCCTGCTTTGTCTCTTCTCAATTTTTGGCATTTCCTTTTCATTATATAGTTTTCCCTTTCTAACCAAGCAGCGCAAGTGGCCACGTTCAGCAACAGCTCTATCGCTCTCGTTTTTGCAAAGTCCTAGATAATTCATCTATTCATCCTCACACATTGACAATAAATAGGAACACGCATAATAGCAAAGGGAACATGGAGAAGAAGTAAACGGCGACTAAACGCATTCATTATTTTCGCCACGTGTTCATAAATAGGAACACGCATAATAGCAAAGGGAACTTGGAGAAGAAGTAAACAGCGACTACACGCATACTCATTATTTTCGCCACGACACAGCCATTCTGACATTTACACGTCCTCGTGTAAGCTTTTGATACCGAGATACCAAGATATCAAGATCACATACTTTCATCACTATTCAATAACATTTAATTTCCATAGTTTGACTTTATTAGGTGTATTTCTTAAATCTTAATTCTGTGAAGAAACAAAACAGCTTTTTTTTTCATGGTTGCTGGGATAACTTATTCTATTTTCATATTCAGTTCCATTGATCAGTAATACATCAGCTTACAAATTATCTTAACATTATCATTTATCGATTTCTATATATCGATCTTCCGCCAGTTCACACACACTTAATTATTAATTCAATCCAAACTCATCGTCTCTCCTGGACGGATAACTCACAATTCATCGTCTCACCTGACGGATAACTCACAATTCATCGTCTCACCTAGACGGATATCTCTCGTTCACAAAAGAACTCATTGGCGGGCTTTTCTTTTCATTCAACTGTTTCTATATTTCAGCTATTGCTCTACATTCTCGTTTAACTCATTCGGGATTTCTGCATCCGGCATTTTACGTATATCTTCATGGCAATACTTGAACGATCGGTTACTCGTCAACGACTTTAGTGTATACCTGTCACCCTCTAATACTTCAGTTACCAAAAACGGTCCTCTGAATTTCGGATCTAACTTAGTTTGGTGTCTTTCTTCATTCCTCAATAGCACATAGTCACCTACGTGGTGTTTGTCAACGGCTGCCCTACTGCTATCAAATCGGGATTTGTCGTAAGACGCTAAGGATTTCATATTTTCTGTCGCATGAGCTCTAACAGTTGCCAAATCTATTTCACATTCGGTCTCACATGGGGGAACTAATCCAAGGGGTCGAGCCTGTTTACCAATTAACATTTCTAACGGACTTGCCTCAGTGGCACGAGAAATTGTACAATTCAGTGCAATTTGGACTTCGCCAAGTGCGTCCTGCCACGATCGTTGACTTGATTCTACCACTGACAACAAATTTTTCAGTGTTTCCATCACCCGTTCCACTTGCCCATTTGCACGGCTCATTCCCGTAGCAATCAAGTGAAGTTCAACTTTCTGCGATACGCAAAACTCTGAAAACTTAGAGCTAGTAAAACATCTGCCCTGGTCGGCGATGATGCGATCTGGTACTCCAAATAAGGATATGGAAGATTTCATAGCATTAACACAGCTATCGGCATCTATCTTTAAGGTGTGATACAGATAAACAAACTTTGTATAGGCATCGATCTGAACAATGACATACTCCTTCAAATCGCTCTTGCCGCTTAATTTACCCGTTATATCTATGTGGATGGTGTGCCACGGTATACTTGTCTTCGGAATGGAATGAAGTTCCGCCTGAACCTTCCCGGAAGATGATTTCACTGATCTACAAGTTATGCAGTTTGAAACAAATTTTCGAACATACTTGTTCATTTTAGCGAACCAATAATACTGGTACACTTTATCAAGTGTCTTTTGCCACCCTAAATGCATTATCGACTCGTGTACCTGGTTAATTACTGACCACTTGAAAGCTCTGGGTACAACTGGTAAATAACTTGTTCTACCTCGTCTTTGGACCTTGCGATATAATACACCTTTTCGCAAATCATACGTTTTGGCCAAGTTTTCAGCCAATTCATCTGACTCCAATTTGTTAACTATTTCTATTATCTCAAGGTCTAACCGTTGCTCAGCAAGAAGCCAAGTACTTGAAATTTCAGACAGATTTACTCGTTTTTCGGGAATCTTGTTTATTGACAAAATGTGTTCGGGTGATAAAGGATTTCTTGATAGGAAATCCACATGAGCCATACGCTTACCCTCTCTATATTGAATTTCGAAATTAAACGATTGTAAGTAGGCCCACCAGCGGTGAACTCTGGGTGTTAAATCTATTTTTGTGCGAGAAGCTTTTAATGAATTGCAGTCTGTATAGACAACGAACTCACGGCCAATTAGGTAATGGCGAAAATGTTTAACGGCTTTTACCACTGCCAAGGTTTCCAGCTCGTAGGAGTGATATCTAGATTCAACAGAGGTAGTTGTTTTGCTGAAGTATTCGATTACATGGGGCTTACTTTCTATACGGTGCAAAAGTATCGCTCCATATCCACAGGCACTTGCATCAGTGTGCAACTCAATAGGATATTGCGGGTCGAAGATTACCAGAACAGGCTCATTTGTGAGGATCGTCACAACTTTAAGTCTGATCTCTTCCAGCTCAGCGCTCCATGTAATCTTGCCGCTACCAGAGGAAAGTGAATACAATGGTTTCATAAGTTGGGAGAATCCAGGCACGAATTTGCGAAAGTAAGAGGCCAAGCCAATGAATTGTCTAACGCCGGAGACAGTTTGAGGAGGAGGCAAGGAGCTTAATGAAGCTATCTTTCGCACATTCGGACGAATTTCTCCAGCTCGCACTTCATAGCCCAAATACTGAACCGTTGTTTTGAGAAAACTGCATTTAGAAAGGTTAAAGGTAAAACCAGCCTTTGTAAGAACATTCAAAACAGTTTTTAACCTTTCCAAAGCCAATTCCTTGGTTGGCGATACTACCATTATGTCGTCCATGTAAACGATTACAAAAGAGTTAGCAAGGTCACCAAGTGCATTTATGACTGCGCGCTGGAAAACAGATGGCGCATTTTTGAGGCCAAAAGGCATTGTAAGAAATTCAAATTGGCCGTCTGGGGTCACAAATGCAGTATATTCCACGGATTCAGGGTGAATCGGGATTTGGTGGAAACCACTTGCCATATCCAGGCATGTGAAATAATTTGCTCCGCGAAGTCTAGCAATTTGATCGCTGATAAGCGGCAAGGGGTATTTATCCGAAATCGTGTTCGAGTTTAGCTCTCTAAAATCAACACATAGACGGTCGGTTCCGTTCTTCTTTTTGACGAGCAACATGGGGCTAGCAAAGGGAGAGCAACTTGGGCGAACAATATTACATCTTATCAATTCGCTCACCTGCATTCGCACTACTTCTCTCTCTTCGGGGCTAAGTCTATAAGGTCGGCGCTGAACAGTTTTAGTTGGATCAATCAAACGGATTTTCATTTCGCCTGTATTTACTCGAGTATGAGGTATCCCGTTGGTAAATGAAGTCGAGTGCTTTTCAAGTAACTCAATTAATTGAGCTTTCTCATTGTCGACTAATTCGGTGTCAATATCGGACAAAGTAAACGATCGCTCAGTAACGGAACAATTATTAACAGTTTTTGATTTTACAACTTTAAAATTATCGGATGTCAAAATTACATAAAAGCCTTGTTTAAGTATTTCTCGCCCTATCAGAATATCATTCCTCATTTGCTCGTTCGGGACTACATGAAATAATATTTCCATAATATTTTCGTTTATAGTGACTTCACTCAAGATTTGCAATGTACTGCACACACTGCCACCACCAATGCCTTTTATCATTACAGTATTGTTTATACGTTTACCAGATAACTTATTGCTAATGTCGTCTTTAATAAGGGAGCACTCTGCACCGGAATCGAAACAAATTGGATAGATCTCACCTCGTTGATGCAAGCTTCCCTTTGGCTCAATCACACAACATTGGTTAACAGTCTTCTGTTGAGTCACATCTTGTTTGGCTGCACTTCCGATTTTCGGGCACTGGTTGGAGAAATGTCCCGGTTGGCCGCACCGATAGCACGTAACATTTGATTTTTCACGCTGTGGTTTCGCCTGTCTATCTTGTCGCATTTTACTTCGGCATTCAGCAATTCGATGTCCCGGCTTTGAACAGAAGTGGCATACAACTGGCGATGCCTTACGGTTCTTCTGGTCAGGTCCAAGGTTGTCATCTCGAGCATGTCGCTTCTTGTCGAACGTAAACGCTTTTAACTCCGCCTGTAGCTTACTTCTGGTACGCACATTGGATGTGAAGAGGACGCGCTGCAAACGACTGTCAATGTTTGCCATATGCGCAAGAACAGTTGTAACGGCAATTTCTTCTATTTCCATATTCCGCCACTTTGTAGTCTGCGTCGTCACCAGCCGACTCGCATACACCGCGTAACATTCATCGGCAGTCGGGCGGCTGTTGAGTAAATTTAAAAACGTAGCGGCCGGCGTCACTTCGGTTTCAAAGCGCTGCAGAAATAATTCCTGGAACTCTTGCCAAGTCATACCCTGGTACGAGATTTGTGTTAGCCACTGAGATGCAGTTCCTTCCATGCAGTTACTTAGTGCGATGATCAATTTACTTCCTTTAAGGGGGTGCTCAGTTAGAATTATATCGGTTGTTGAACACCACTTTGCTGCCTCTACGCATGCAGCATCAGGGTTAAATTTGGGTAGCTTAACATCATAACTAGGTTGCTGCTCACGTGCCGGCGTCACTTGCATGATTTTTACAAGTTCAGCAAAATTCCGATTTTGCATTTCCACTACTGCACGCCACTGATCCTCAGAAAATGCAGGGTGTGGCACAGATCCCACTTCTGATGTCGGGTTATGAATATCAGGGGCCTCGCCGTCCGTCCGACCGTCCATATCAGCGTTGCTCATAACTCTTTTCACAATATAATTTTTATACAGCTGTGCGCAGTCAACGAGTCCACTTGCGTCTGCTTTGGCTTCTCCACGATTAATGACCTCACTCCCGTTTCGTGCAGCCTGCTTTGTCTCTTCTCAATTTTTGGCATTTCCTTTTCATTATATAGTTTTCCCTTTCTAACCAAGCAGCGCAAGTGGCCACGTTCAGCAACAGCTCTATCGCTCTCGTTTTTGCAAAGTCCTAGATAATTCATCTATTCATCCTCACACATTGACAATAAATAGGAACACGCATAATAGCAAAGGGAACATGGAGAAGAAGTAAACGGCGACTAAACGCATACTCATTATTTTCGCCACGACATATATATATATTATATTTTTAATGTATAGTAATTTACTTTTTATTATAGAGTTTTTTTTTATTATTTTATATTTTTTTATTTTATATTTTTTTATATATAAAAAATTTTTTTTATATTATAATTTGTATTATTAAATTATTGTGGAAAAGAGGGAGACTACTATACTATATACACAAAGATAAGACAATGATGAAGTTTTTTTTTTTTTAGAAAAGTAAAACGTTACTTTAAAATGTAAGCCTACATTTTTTTTTTCTTCAGTTAAACCGCTTGATATGATAAATTGTAGTTCTACCACTCTCCTCTCTCAAGGACATTTACCTTCACAGGTACATTGTGTTTACAAAAAAAAAATGGTGTTGAAATGAAATTAAACGGAATTTGAATCATATAAACGGTACGAAATAAAAATATGTATATATCCATGTAAAAGTGTCAATGGTTCAAAAAGTTATATATTATGGAATTTATTATTCATTTTCGATGGTCATTCTTAGTTGTTATTGCAATATGTAAGAATTCACATATAATTTATATGTAAAAATAAATTAATTCTAATATAAAAGCATTTTTAGATCAGAAATACAAAAGTTAGTCATTTAAGAGTGAAAGTTGATTTTTTTTTTAAGTTCCCACAGCCACGACTCATCTTTTATATGTGGTACACTCGTTCTGGTTTCCAATCGTCCAAGGATGATCAAGGATGTCTTCGCTTGTGAAACGAACGTCTGGATCCGCCTGAAGCATATTGGCAATAAGATCGCGCACACCGTCCCCTATATCAGACCAGTAAGGATCTGGAAACTCATAAATGCCAGAGATAATAGCATCGAAAAGCGGCTCCTGTTGGTTGTCAGGCGCTACAAACGGCGGAAACCCGCATAGAAGTATGTACAAAATGATTCCAGCGGCCCAAACGTCAATCTTTGAGAAGATTATGTGAGTATATTCATTTTTAATAAAGCTATTATTTGCTTACCTTTAGCCCATATCCCACTTCTAACAATATCTCTGGTGCTACATATGTGGGAGTCCCGCAGACAGCATAGAGAAGATCGTTTACCTCACATGCTAATCCGAAATCAGCAAGCTTTAGTTCAAGAACATGTCCATGCTCATCTAGTTTCACCTGCAAATAGTTCCAATAATTAGTCGTATTAATGCTCAGTATTTTTCATTAGTTTTTTCATACTAGAAGATTCTCAGGCTTTATATCTCGATGCACAATGCCCATTGAATGCAGATAAGTCATGGCCGCTCCCAAATGTCTAATCATAATGCGCGACTGGCTTTCTGAGAATCTCGTTACCTGAGTTATAGCGTCGAATAAATCACCACCTGTTACAAATTTAACAACATATTTAAGCAAAAAGAAGCTGTGAATGTATTCACATTCAACGTACCACTTACATATTCCAGTACAAGATACATATTAGTATTTTGGTCTACACTCAAAATAAGCGAAATTATATGCGGATGATTTAATTTTTTCATGACGCGAACTTCCGCATCAATGTAGTGTTCCTTGCCCTTGCATTTGTTTTTGTCTATTATTTTTAGGGCGTAGGAATGACCAGTTTGGCGGTGCTTTATCTTAAACACAATGGCAAAGTTGCCGTCACCAATTATTCTTCCCAGAGTGTAAGTGTTCCGAATATTCGATGGTAATTCATTGATCTCCATACCAGTGCTCGTAAGTAAAGCCGCATGACTATCATCTTCTGGTGTGGTTGCTGCCTTAAAAGCCTCCGAATCAACCACAGGAGGATAAACTTTTTTGCTCTTTATGGGCATCTTAGGCTTAGGTCCCTTGCATGTGGTTCCAGTCGTGCGCATGGTCTTACGAATGACATTAATAGCTCGATGCTCCTCCGCCTCTAACTTAAAGTCTTCCGCAGTGTTAATCCGCTCTGTCCCATAAGCGAAGAAAACATCATCCGACCCAAAAAAATCAGATAGTCGGACCACTGATACACCTGAAAGGGTGAATACCTTTCTCACATAGCCCGTGTCCAATCGAACCACTTGCGTAATGGCGGTCAGCACATGATCGAAGCTCGGGCTGTTACGCTTGTTTAGCAATAATCGCATAATACGCCGCGGTTTAGTTCCACTACGTATCAGCGTCACAATTCGAGGATGAACCACTGTAACTCGATCGCTTGATCTGGAAGCGATATGTGGACTTCCGTTGCCCGTTCCTCCGCCACAAGTTGGCAAAGGACTGCTGCCTGCAAGTAAGCCATTTTTCAGGGGAGAGGATGGTCGACACTTAGCCAATCGATGACTGTTGGAACGACTACTGGTCAGCGTCAGATTGGACAAAGGCTGGGATCCAGTGTTGTACTCAACCTTCTTAAAATTCTCGTTATTGCAGGAACAAACATAGCTCTGTCCATCTTCCAATTCATCGAGAGAGGTAATCTACAAGGGCAAATAAACAATAAAAGTATGTGTAGTAAAAATAACGAGAAGTATCCACCTTCTTCCCACACATGTTGTAGATGGTGCGAACAGCACCTGGTATCTTTACATTCTCTTCCAACAGACGGGTTAGGTCTTCAAAGAGTCTTTCAAAGGATCTGTACCGTTCGTTAGACACGGGAATGGTTATACCCGGATAAAAACGATCCCCGTTGCGGTAGAATTTGATTCTTAGTGCCTTTCGTGTCGGC
Organism: Drosophila simulans; assembly: GCF_016746395.2. Taxonomy (NCBI): domain Eukaryota; kingdom Metazoa; phylum Arthropoda; class Insecta; order Diptera; family Drosophilidae; genus Drosophila; species Drosophila simulans. Next base: position 860,934 of record NC_052521.2, read on the forward strand.
GTTCGACTGCTTGGAATACGTTTCTTAATGTGATCAGCGGTGGGTGCAATGGTTAAGCATGCCGACCCACTAGCAGAGTTGGGTTCAAGCGTTTTCGTTTTGGAAGTGACTGATGTGATAGAGTAGGCGCCGTTTAGCGAGCCAGTCGATTTTCCCACCACTACGCTGTTTGTTAGAGAGGAGGAGTGCAGGTACCGCAGATCATCCAACTCCTTCTCCGGCTCCGAGCTAGAACTGACGGGGCTGTCGCAATCTCTATTGTAGCTATTATCTTCCTGGACATTATGCTGTAGATTCGTCTTTTCGATAATAGAAGCCTCGGTGACGGCATTCGCCTTTGAAGGAACGCTCTGAGGGTGTGTCGCAGAAGGGGATGCTTGAAGTGAAGACAGCACAGCATCATTACAATGAAGGCTGTTTATCTTTACTTTCTCTAATTCCATGCTGAAGCAAGAAAGAAATGATATGTGAAGAATAAGCAGTTAATTTTTATATATGGTTTACGTAACGATATAAATTTGTCTGATTTTTATACTTTGTTTTTATTACTATAATTAAAACCAGAGAGAATGCTATAGTAGATTTCATTTTCCTGGAATATTGATAGATATTGGTGAGTAAAATAATAAAAATTTAACAATTTTTCAATAAGGTGGGCGTGACGGTTTTGGGCGGTTTGTGGGCGTTAATGTGGGCGTCTGCGCTGCGTATATGTCTCCGGAAAGTGTATGCTTAATCTCAACTCTAGCTTCTACAGTTCATGAGATCGACGTTTATACGGACGGACAGACGAACGAACAGGCGGACAGATGGACTCGGCTTAAGAATCTATACGCTTTATATGGTCGTAAACGCTTCCTTCTGCCTCTTACATATTTTTCAACGGATCTGGTATACCCTTTTACTAGTAACAGGTATAAATAGTAGATATGTATAATGCATATTTGCTTTGACCAGCACTACCGGATGCGCCGATATAGACAAATCCCGTGGACTATGTAAAAGTTGTAGTAGGAAAGCATGTGAATGTATATCATAATTCAGCATATAATTAGATTCGGCCTTTATAAGCGAAACCTTAATTTTGGAAATTTGAATATCGATTTGGGTCAAAAGGTGTCCTTAACCAATTCCTTTTAGCAGATTTTGAGCTCATTAGCTTTTTTGAGCAATTAAAAGAGCGATTTTGAACGATATGTTTTATTGTTGTAGCGATAATTGCATTGTTGCGATATGTACCACGATACGAAGGCGAATGGTTATGAGCGATTTAATTGCAGAGCGAACCGCGAGAGATTGAACTCTCTCTCTCTGAGTGAGGGGAGCTTAGATAACCAAAGATAATGCTGCACAGCTGGGGTGCCGTATAACTTAATTGTGCCTCCAAAGCTGACATGAACGAATAATAAATTTAGGATTGGTGGCGGCTGCGTGACCCACCATACTACCCCCGTTGGAATCGTGGTTTTCAACAGAATTCCTAAGGGGTAGCAGACAAAGCTTATTCACTGCCCGCTTCGTCAATCCTGTCGGTGTCCTCAGCGCAGCAACTCTACTCCATCTTCTCATAATGCCGACTGCGGTTGTAACTGTTAATGCTGTCGTCTTCAGCATCTTCCGTTTGTCGACGGCCAACAGGCCGGGCAGGTTAGACATGCCAAAGAACTGGATCGTAGAATCCTCAAACAATAGTACCCAAGTGAACCCATCGAACAGTCCGCCTTCGAATGTTACCAAACTTCTCACCCAAGTAACTTTCGATTACATCCCAATCAAGTTGAGCTCGTTGACAAATTTTCTAAATGTTTGTTGGAACTAAACGATTAGCTCCAACCTCACACGAAGAACGAACTCATTAAACAAAATTAACGCAAAACTTGAAAAAGAATACGCTAATCGTTCCACTCGATTATAAATTGCAGCCTCCTTGCTTCAAAAATGTCACCCTGTTTGCATCAGCGGAAATTTCAGCAGCCATGGTAAAATCAACAACAGCGAAAAGGCAGAAATTCAGTTCACGACTGGTAATTCAGTTCAAGCGGGAAGATGAGCGCAAAGAAGAGCGCCGTAGAACTTAATTGTGTCTCCAAAGTGGGCATGTTTGCGGCTGCGTGCAATGTCGGGTGACAGCCGATTTCCATTGAGTTGTATGATGCAGATCCCTATTGCTAGGTGTGCTCCGCTTTATAGGTCTCAAAAATTAATCAGACTTCAAGTTATTAATTTGGAGTGCGCGTGTACTCACTTATGCTCTTTGTACTCAACTGCCAGATCCGAGCTTTATTTCACATGTTCTGTCTCTTATCTTAATTCTTAGGCTAGCTTAAGTGTAGAAGTAGAGTATTGTATATACATACATGTATACCTTTTATGAACTTATACCACTTACGCATAGAGTAAAAGGGTATACTAGATACTTTGAAAGGTATGTAACATGCTGAAGGAAGCGTTTCCGATCATATAAAGTATATATATTCTTGATCAGGATCAATAGGTAAGTCGATCTGCCGTATGAACGTCGAAATCTCAGGACCTATAAAGGCTACAAGGTTTGAGATTCAGCATACAGATTCTAGAGACAAAGACGGATCCCAAGTTGCCACGACCACTCTAACGCATATTTATTAGTCTTGTAAATTTCTATCGATTTAAAAAAAAAATTTGCCACGCCCACTCTAACCCCCTAAAACAGTTCAAAACTGCCACGACCACATTTTTGAATCAGTTTTTGATATTTTTCATAATTTTTGAACAAATTTTGGATGTTTTCATAATTGATTTGTTGAACAACTTGCCAAACAACTTTTTGCCACGCCTACTCTAACGCCCTAAAGCCGCCATACCGGCCACCCCACACTTTTGAACAATTTTAAAAGTTTTTCTAATTTTATTCCCTATATCTATCGATATCCCAGAAAAATAATGAAATTTCGAGTTCGAATTCACAATAGCCGAGTACCAGGTATCTGATAGCCGGGGAACACGACTATAGCATTCTATTTGTTTTAGAGTAAATTTAATGAAAAACCTTTATGTGGTAGTGGGTTCAAAATATAAATAAGATACTATATATACTATATAAAATACTATATAACATACTTATATCTTAAGTGCGACATTACAAACCACATAATATTCCGCAAATTACTTTTGGAATAGAGCTAAAATTCCTGAGTTTGAAATCATGGCAGATCCAGTGGGAAATGTCTTATTTCGCCACGCTCATACCGCAACGATTAGAAGCAGTGCTTTGATACCAGGATTCGAGAGAATTTACAACGTTAGTCTCTGACGTTCATCTATGATTAGTGAAAGAGTACCAAACACCGATGTTTATGCCTTCCTTGTTGCCTTAAGACAGAAAACCAAACAGATTAACTAATCCAAATGTTCTAATACCAGCAATGGCGGAATTTAAAATGGCGCTTAATATACGAAAGCGTTTACCGACCATATTCTTATTCAGGATCAATAGTCGAGTCAAACTGGCTTTGTCCGTCTGTCCGTATGATCCCCTCGATCACAGGAACTAAAAGCTAGAATGCTGTGATTAAGAGACAATTTCTAATTTCTACCAGTATAGCAAAAACACTTTGGCCACGCCTCTTCTTACGCCGTTAAACAGCCCAAAACTGTTATGCCACGCACTTTTAAACCATTTTTGTAATTTTTTCAGACTTGCACTTCCACTAGCTGAGTAACGTTTATCTGATAGTCGGGGAAATCGACTATAGCATTCTATCTACTTCTTTCTGCAAAACCCTATTTAAGGGCGGATATACATAATGGGGGTATAAGCTATTCAAATGAATACTTAAAATACTAACACATTTTAATTTTTATATATATAGTAAAATTAGTTGTAATATTTTTTTATTTGAGTCGAATAAATGTCCCGCCAGTTGACAGCGCTGAGAAGAATTATTTAACGAAGGTTTTTATTGAACTTCTTTATTCGAATATCAGCTTAAGACTAAAAATCAAATGTAAATTGGATTGAGTATTTTAACAATATTTGTATTTCGGGAGACCCTCGCTCTTGATTCTTAAGATTAGGAAAAGATTCAAAGAGAGCAGTCAAATCTGCTTAGGTCAGGCTTTAGAATTTTTGCCGCTGCCAAAGAATTTGTTATTAGAGACGGATGCTGCGCAGCTGGGATATATTATGGAAGTCTTAAGTGCTATAATGTTTATAGTTCTTTGATATCATTGGAGTGGCCGGTTTGGACCAGCCAAATCCGTCACTCCCCTTTCCATAAAGAGAAGCCTATACTTGGGCTGGGATTAAAGGATATAGTATGGGAAATGGAGTTTCTTCTATTTCTATTTGTTGTGGAGAGTTTCGATTTTTTCTTATTTTAAGTTTTGCATTCAGCATCATAAATGGCTTAAATTATACATATCTTAAATATAAGTACAACAAAATTAGTGCAATTATTACAATGGTCATTAGTATGTAAAGTGTAATATTGTTCTCTAAAATCATCTCAACAATGTCGTTGTGTTTTACAGTTTTTATTTTTGTTATGTTAAGTGGTGGTTATAGTGGTGTCAAATCTGTTTCAGGTTTTAAGAGATTTTCACTTAAAATTATACTATTAATTTCTATTTTGCATTGCGTTACTCTTATCATTTTGTTTCCTTCTATTTTTATATTATTAATTGAATTTTGGCAAAATTTGGTTAAGAATTGTTTGGGTTAAGTTCCAGGTTACAATTGTGTTTGGTTCTATGTATTTTATTATTTCGTTCGTGTGTACTGGCTTAAAATTACAAATTGGATTTAAGTGTTTAATAATATTGGTGACACATTCATTTTTTACTTCTTTATTTTCGGTATTATAAGCTTTATTTTCTTTTTCAAAATATGATTGTGTGTCTGTGTAACCTAGCTGATAGCCGTTGGAGTCTGGGTAAGGGATTATTTTAATTGTGTTTATTAGTGAAAGGTAAATGGGTATGTGGGATATGATTAATACTTGGTTATCATTCTAGTTAATCCAAGAGGATGTTTTAATGTTTAAAATGTTTTGGCTGTTCACATTTTCAAGTTTGTCGTAGTTTAGTAATTTGGGGTTAAACAGTCCAAGTCTGGAAAGCTGCATAGACATTTCCAAATCTTCTACGTATTCCGTAAACTGTATTAGTTCGAACAAAAAACTGTCAATGATGGCGTGGTTGTTTTAATAGTTCTGTATCTTTTGTATTCCGTAATTTATCAATCGTATAGCGTCGTTGAGTTAATGTAATTTTACTGAGTTATGGGCGTTGATTTCAAGTTTTTTTCTGTATTTCGACTCGATCATTTTCATCTATTGTTCCAAATAGGTATCATTTTATTGTATACAAATCTGAAGTGCATGGTAATCGGTTCGTAGTCTTTGCTCAAAATAGTCAACCACGATGTCTATTTCAGTTAAATTGATTTTTAAGCAATTATGTTCAAGGGAGGATGGTATCTGCACTGGCTTATCAGAAAAAAGGAGGTATCCGTGGTAGGTGTCAATGAACCGCTGTGATCAGTATAAGCCATAGTGTTATCAGGTACCAGGTGCATGTGAAATTGAGAGTTGATTATTTTTCTTTTGTTTTTTTTTTTTTAATTGTGCTTTGTAGTATTGGGTAACTCTATTTCTATTAGTGATTTTGTAATGGTCAGGGCCAGTCTCTTCTACATTTTTGGTTGGTTTAAATGGATTTTCTTATTTGCCTTTCTGTAGTAGATCTTTTCTGTAGTTTTCTGTCGGTCTACCTTTATTTTATCTATTTTCTTCTCTTTTATTTTTCGAGTGTCCAATATTGAATGCCCAGTGTAAAGGAAAATTTGAGCAGGTGTCTGTCCAGTATTGTCATGTTTAATTTTATGGTTGTATGTGTAAAGGATTGTTTCTATCTTGCTTAATTTTACTTCTTCCTCATCAGATGAATTGATTATACGATTTTTTCTCTTTATTGTTTTATGTAATCTTTTGACGTCTGCTACCCCGTTTTTTGCTGTATTAAGCAATAATTCGATATCTTCTTCTTCAAGCCATCGCTTCCAAGCTAAACTGGAGAAAGCTCCGTCTCTGTCGGCCTTTAGTAATTTGGGTTTAAATAATTGATTAAAAATGCGCATTGATGCGTTTCTGTATTCTATCCAATCCTTAGTTTTAATTGGCTCAAGTGTAGCGAATTTAGAATAAATATCAATGCAACTGATGTAATGTTTTCCCTAAGATGAATAAATATCTACCACAAATTTTTCTCGGCAATGTTCCGGTTTAGGTGTGATTTTGGTGTTTTTTTGTTTTGTTTTGACCGAATTGCATATGTTGCATTCGTTTATTATATTCTGAATTAGTAGTTGGCTATTTGGAAAGAGGTGATTTTTTTGTTTTTTAATTTTGTCATTTTCTGTTTACCAGGGTTTAAAAGTTTTTTGTGTGATTGAAGTATGATTTCTTTGAAACAACGTTCTCTAATAGGAAAGGACTGCGTAGTACTTTTGTGTAGGTGGTATTAATAATTTATATGTGTGCTCTTTGAATACTTTCAAAATCTACATCGCTCTCAATATAAATGGTAATTTTTCTACGGATAAAGTGATCGATTTAAATTTGTTTGGCTTTTTCAAGTGCCATTACATCATATTGAATTGTGGTAATGGAGTTACCGAATATTATTGCATTCTCTACTTTAGTTTTATCGGAATTAATAAAGATTATTTGTTTTTTGAAATAATTTATTGGTTTTTCTGTTAAATGAATAAGGTAGCTATTGTCTTCTTTTGCACTATGTTGAGTAGCTTCACTATGATGATTTTCTCCAATTTTAATTCTGGATAATGCATTTGGCAACTGAATTTTTCTTCCCTTTGATATAATCGATTTTAAATTGGTATTCTAACTCTACATCTTTATATTTCTAGCATTCGGTTCTTTAAGTTATAAAGCCATCTAAGAGGTTGATGGTCACTAGCAATGAGAAATTGTCGCCCTAGTAAATAATGTCGAAAAGTTTAAGTGGCCCAAACTATGGCGAGTAATTCTTTTTCGATAGCACTGTAATTTAATTAGTGATCGTTAAGTGTTCTACTAATAAAAGATATAGGAAGACCGTTTTGAGAAAGGACAGCCCCGAGGGAAAAGTTACTTGCGTATGTGATTAAAAAATTTCTTTTCAAATAAATTTTTCTCGAATTATCAAAGCCTTAAGTTTTAAGTTTTTTTTAACTCACAAAAGGTATTCGTAATGACAGCTTTTGATGGAGAATGCAGTTTTAGGTATTTATTCCTCGCCCATTTCTATTTGGTGAAATCCTTTTGCCTGATTGATTGTTGTAAAATATTGGCATTTACCCAGTTAGCCAAGAAGTTCGTCCATATTTGGAATTGGATATCTGTCAGATATGGTTATTTCATTTAGCTTTCTATTCTCAATTACTACCCTGTACTTTATTATGCCAGAAGCATCCGGTTTTTTTTTGGTACAACCCAAGTAGGACTATTGTATGGTGAATTACTTTCCCTAATTAATCCCTGATTTAGCAATTCCTGTACTTGGTTTTCTACTTCAATTTCGTGTGTTTGCGCAAGTGGGTATAGTATTGAATAAATTGGGGAGTTATTTGTTGTACTTAGTATGAGTTTAATGGTATTTGTAAATGGTAATTTGCCTCCTTCATTATCTTCAAGATTTCTAAATTTACATAATAAGCCTTCCTTCCTGATTTAGGTGATCTAATCGAAATTGTGAAAAATCTAATTTTTTATTGATACCTAATCTGAGTTTTCAATTGGTTCTGGTGTCCTTTGGATATACAAATTTTCGTTTTCTTTTGGATTCTAAGTAAATAATTTGTATGTTTGATCAAAAATCGTATTTTTTTATTGATTCCTGATATGAGTTTGCAATTGGTTCTGGTGTCTTTTGGATATACAAATTTTGGTTTCTTTCGGATTCTCAAATAGTTAATTTGTATGGTTGATTAAAAAGGGTAACTGAATTATTTTTGCAATTAATAACTGATTGTGCATTTTTTAACAATTTTCTGCCAATTAGCATATCGTAATTATTAGAAAATCTGTGCACATAAAATGGTTCGGTTTTTTTGAAAATACTATTTCTGGGTAACATAATCAAGTCGTTCAAGGCAATAGGGCCATTTGATGTTAAAACTTCACATCTTCTATTTTTAATGGGAAGATCATAATTGATCATATTAATTATGGATCCTGTGTCTATAAGGCATTTGCATGTGCAACATTTGTGTGCTATTTCTATGTATTCGTGTTGTACGGGGATGTTGACCGAAAATTTTCGTTCGGTTCAGAGTTATTTTGATTTTGTTCGTGATTAATTTTGGCGGGTTGGACCTGTTGTTGCCCTTCATTAATGAACCCATTATTTTGATATGGATTGTACTGATTTTGCTCATAATACTGTTGTTCGTAATAATTAGGTTGGACTTGTTCGAATTCATGCGCGTCTTGGAATCTCATTTCGTCAATAGACATTTTAGTTTGTTCACTGTCCGATGAGCTTAGTCGTTTAGTAATCGGGAAGTTAGTATTTTTAAATGTAGAGGGTTGTTGCAATTGAGGGTATGTATTTCCTCTTAAATGTGTTGTTTGAGGATTTTGGGCTTTGTTCGGATGTTGTTGGAAAGGATTTTTTTTAATAATGGGTGTTTATGTATTGGTTGGGTATGAAATAATAAGGTGCGTGCACATTGGTGGGTTGTTAATCATCTGCTGTGTATAGCTAGGTCTAAATGGTTGCATGTATTGACAAAATTAGGTTGGAAGGGTTGGAAATATTGTAGGTAACTTTGTCGATATTGAGTTTGAACATTTGTATTGAATTTATGTGATTTCGAATTCTGATTAGAATTTGAGTTTTTATTACGGTACTCTGGGTTTTTATTAAATTCAAAATAAATGTGTTCTTCATAAATTCCCTCATTGTGTGCAATGGTAATTAAAGATCTTAAGTCTGTAATATCGTGATGAGCATTTTAGCTCATAAATAATTAAATTGTATTGGTAGTTTTCTTATCAGTATCTTAATAGAGTCTTTAATAGCCTGAATATAAATAAGAAAATCCGATTGGTTACCTTCCAGGTGTAGTTTTGAAAGTAATAATTGACGGCGTCTTTCAGCTTCTTCGCAGAATGATCTTATGTTTCCTCTGTAACGGTGTCTCCCTAAAGTTCTCCAGAAGTTTGTAGCTTGAAGTTTGAGGGTAAGCCAATCTTCGATGTTCGGAAGTCCCAAAGATCGAGTAACATGTCCGTCCAAGTTCCTTTCGATGGCTCCCAGTACATTGGTTGGTAGATATCATTGGACATCATTGGTTTGGTAGAGCGAAATTACGTAATCTACTCTGCTGATGAAGGTGTGAAGGGTTTCTGGATCACCCTTGAATGGCAAAATGTCTTTAAGCTGCCGACGGGCTTCGTCAAGGTTGTTGTCGCTCAGCGCAACGATTTGGGGTGCGGTAATAGTTGGTTGAGAAATTTTTATTGTAAAATATATATATCCGTATTTCACTTCCACTTTTTATTGGATTACCGAATTGGAATTATAATCCAAGTTGAAGAGTTTTCACGAATTTATTTTGGGAAATATTTCGAGCACTGGATTATAAAATTTAACTTATTTTCCACTCAAAGGTTCTTTTTTCGGATAATTTTGTATCTTACCGACTGCGCCAGTAAAATTAGTTGTGATATTTTTGAGTCGAACTAATGTCCCGTCAGTTGACTAAGGACAACGCTAAGATCTCTTTTGATCTCAGCTTAAGACTTAAAATCAAATGTAAATTGGATTGAGGAGAAGCCTCAGTATTTTGACAATATTTGATTCTTCAGATTATGAGAAGATTCAAAGAGAGGAGTCAAATCTGCTTAGGTTAGGCTTTAGGATGTTTACAAGAACGGCTCAGTGCCGCTGCCAAAGAATTCCTTATTAGAAACGGATGCTGCGCAGCTGGGATACATTATGGAAATCACTCAAGTGCATTACTGTTTATAGTTCTTTGAAATAATTGAAGTGGCCGGTTTGGACCACCCAAATACGTCACTATATCCATAAGTTATCCATAAGTTAGTAACTCCAAAGCTCTATTTTAGTAGAACTCTAAAATTCAAAGGCCATATTTAAAAATCTCTAGACCGAGGCTTGAACGTCAATCAATCCAGATCAATTATTTGAGTTTAGTTTTATACCTTCTTAAAAACGGTCGGTGATCTTCAAAATATAATTCATTCAGATATTAAAAATTGTATATTTTTTAACTTATGAATATTGCAAACTCTTCATATGCGCTCACACTTTTGAAAAATATTTTAATATAAAAATATCAATATTGTAAACTTTTATAAATTTGACAAAAATCTGTTTGCCCGCCCACGCCTTAAAAACGCCCAAAAATGCCACGTCCACATTTTTGAAATTTTGTTGGATATTTTTTCATAATTTAATTTGTAAATTTCTATCGATTTGTGTCAAAAAACTTTTTGCCACGCCCACGCTTACGCCTACAAACCGCACAAAACTGCCCCGACCACACTTTATGAAAATTTTTTGGATATTTTTTTAAATTTTTTTAGTCCACCTTTTCATAAACCAAGCACACGCCTGGCCTAATTGACATTAGTCGATATATGGACTAAAAATTTTTGTTTTGGGTCCATAAATATCATCAACCCGTGTTATTCCGTCCAAAGAGCACGCACTTGCAGCGACACAACTAAAGGTCTTAACTTTAAACTTTGAGCCATTTAAGTGTAGTACCTTATCGCGGCACCATATTTGAAAGCTATCTAGATCGTATTGTAAGTCCAAATGGTACCATATTTCTTTAAACTGGAAGCATAATTTAACATCGTCTTCGTACATAAGTACTCTCGTTAATAAATATGGTAAAAATAAGCGGACCAAGAAGGCTCCCTTGTGGGACAACGGATGTGACCCGGGGAATGCAAGATAGGGATTTTTTAAAGACGGCCCGTTGCGTCCTGCTATTCAGATAACTTAAAATCCAATTTAGAAGATCAACAGGGAAACCTAATAAATCAAGTGTGCTTACTAGAAGAGAAAGACTAACGGAGTCAGATGCTTTAATAAAGTTAATGTACATGACATCTATTTAAAGATTGTTTTTGAAGCACTGTATTTCACAAGAAGTTAGCTCCAATAGGTTAGTGGTTGTTGATCTTCGTTTCAAAAGACAGTGCTGACATAGTGATATAATTGAACTACAAAAGTGCTGCAAATTAGCAGTAATATAATTTTAAAAAAGCTTATGGATATCCGACACTTTAGAGATTGCTTGTAATTGCTTGCATCCAATTTGTTACCTTTTTAATGGAGAGGAATCACAAAGGATTCCTTCCATATATGGAGGAAGATTCCAAAAATAAGGTTAACAGTTTCAGTAGAGTCTTTCACATGGCTTCCGCACAGAATCTGGGCACACAGCCAGGGATTCGGTCGGGACTTGGCGAATAGACAGGCTGAAGTTCGTAAAGCACTGACCATTCATTTAGAGTGGGACAATATATTAAATTCGACTTTGACACCGTTTAAGAGTATGGCTGTTCGCAATTTGGTAACGTGGAATATTTGGTTTGAAAAACTTTGTAAATTTCCTGATCAGTGGTATTTTCAAAAAATAGCGAGGAAGGGTAAGAAATTGTTTGGCGAACTGGAACGTACAGTACATTAGTTCTTGTAACACTGGGCATTGAGCACAGTAAAATTTTACCGAGCACTTTAAAATTTAAAAAGGTAGACCGGTATTTTTAAATTTTGTATGAAGGCTGAACTTTTCATTTCTTAGGTGTGTCAAGTCTTTAGTAAACCAAGGAGGCGTATTAGAGATTGACGGAATGTAAATCGGAACGCAATAGCTTAAAAACAAGAGGGAATGCTATATTCGAGCTCCCCGACTATCAGATACCCGTTACTCAGCTAGTGCGAATGCCAACCCGAAATTTCATAATTTTTTTGGGAATCTATTAGATGAGAAAAAATTTAAAAATTGTTAATAAGTGTGCGCTTGACCAGTTTGGCAGCTTTAGAGCGTTAGAGTGGGCGTGGCAAATCGTTTTTCGGTGAAAATTTACACGACTAATGAAATTATGAATATGTATCAAAACATTTTGCAAAAGTGTGGACGTGGCAGTTTTGGGCGGATTATGGGCGTAAGAATGAGTTTTAAATTTTTTGGTGGTTTGTGCGCTGCCTCTATGTCTCTAGAAACTGTATGCTTAATCTCAAGCTTTTGCTTTGTATTATACTTTTATCCCCTTTTAATATGTCGAAAAGAGACGTGGTTTTGGTTGTGGTTGTTTCGGTCAAAGCGACCGAAAGCGCCAGCGCAGAAACAATTTTCAACGTAAATCTCAGCTCAGAGCTACCTTTTCGCGACCTTTTACGCTTACAGGACACGACTTGGTGGGGCCCTTTGATGTCAAGAACTAATCAGGTCGCGCCTGTCGACTTACCAAAGGCTATGTGCGTGTATTCGTATGCTCCAGAAGGCCATTCTTTTAGAGGCCACCTCTGACCTCTGACCATCTCTATGCCGACAACGGAAACACTTTTGTGGGCGCGGAAAAAGCCCCTACAAGAGACCGCCTCGCTAAAATTAAGGCACAGGTTACCTCGTCGCTTAGACAGCAATTACTTGCTGATTCAATACTTGCTCCATCTACTTCTACGATCTAACTTTACGAGTGTACGTGAATATTAGCTGAAATAAGGACACGCCTTTCCTGAAGTGAAATACAACCCCCTTCAAATCTTCTAACAATTATATAAACTAAATCTCCCAAAAGATTGTTCATACATTTGTGAAATTTTGGAGGGGCACGATTGTGTATTCAGAGTGCCCATGTTTAGTTGAAAAAGCGTAAAAGCGGTCCACTCGCAATGGAATTTTCATCCATCAGAATTTGGTGAAAACCCTTGGCTATCGATCGTTGTAAAGTGTTGACTTCGTCCAAGTTTATCAAATATTTCATCCATTCTTGGAATGGGGAATTTGTCGTTGAGTTACCTTATTGAGATTCCCTTAATCTACTACCAAACTAAGCTTCCTTTTCCCAGGAGCGTCTGCCTTTTTCGGGACCACCCAAATAGGAGAACAATAAGGTGACTGAGACTTGCGATTTATACCTTGTTTTATCATATTCCTAATATCCTTGTTGACCTCCTGATCAAAGCCTTAAGGATATTTTTAAGATCCGAGTCTATATGACATATTTAAAAGTACTCAAATTTTCTCCTTCTTTGTACCGAATGTAGTAATACTCATATGGGACCACCTTTAAACACTTAACTTCCTCTGTACTCGTTGCACTCGCGTAATTCATTATTTATCGCGATGCTGACTATATCGTCGTCAACGAACATGCGATCAAAGTGTATCATATTCCACTGCGTCAATGCTTATTCTTGGAGTGAGGCATTTTGCTGATGCGGTCTCCTCTTTCTGTTGATTTGGTTTAAGTTTTGGTTTAAGCATTTCTTTCAGGAACTCTGCAGGTGCGGACTTTTTTAGGTCGAGGCATTTTGTAGATGCGGTCTCGTCCTTCTCTTCCTCGTATCTGATCTTGTAGGTCCTCGATCCTTATGTTACAGTTTCCTTGTAATAATCAATCTTATCTTTGGTTTGTTCGAGATATTTTTGATCTAACTGGAAATCATGTTTCAGAAAATTTATGAATTTTACTTTTCTTTAATATTGTTGGCCCTCTTATAGTGTATACTGTCAAATCTCTGTTTCCTTCCTCCAAGCCTGCAAAACATTCTATTATGATGTTGATAAAAGAACCAGTATTGATCACTCCATTATAATAATTATTATGATAACTTGTTCAGACATGGGGACTAGTTCGTCCCTCCACGTCTCTTGAGTTTACGTTCTTCCTGCTTTGTTCACTCTGACTTCTTGCTATCTTTTTACCGGCCCATTACCATTCACATTATTTGAGGTTGATTGAGATTGAGAGAATTGTTTTGTCTACCTTGTTTATCCACGGTACATTTGTATACACTATAAATAAGGAACAGAATCCATAATATCTTTTAAGCTGCACATTAGGTTAAGTTCATAAGGAACTGAACGATTCCTACTGACCAATGAATAATATTAAATGACTTAAGCTCAAAATAAAAAAGTCTACCTTGAGTTAAGTCCCTTCTAAAGGTGTAGTAATTTCCTCTCTTATTAACAGTTACAGGACGAGGCGAGTACTGATTTTGATTAGTCATATCTTTATTCGGACTTTGGGTTTGCATATCAGTTTTTTTTGTATCTGTTATTATAGTATCTTGGATTATTGCTTTTTTTCGGTCCTAGTTTCATCAAGTTCAACTATCTCGTCCCCGTACATCTATACCTTCTCGCTAAGTGGCAATGTATGTTCTACTTCTGCCAGCAAGACTCACAGCAGCTCTCTTCTCAGCTCATTAGCGGATCCCCAACCTTCTGCAGGATGGCAAGATGTCTCTTTTACACAAGGTAAAGGAAGAAACAACAAGAGTGCAAGCACAGCCCTCCACACAAAGAAGGCCAGGAGGGCGTCATCTGATCACAGCTTTTCGCAGCGAACTGGACGCCCTTGTAGGTGATTCCTACACCATTGTGTAAGATATGTTTATATACTCCACGCAATAAGTCGACCTCACTCCCTCTTAATATGACGTTTATTGATCTCAAAAAAGCGGAAAATAACAAGCTTGTTAAGAATATTCTTGTCATGTTCAACATCGAGTGACATGGGATAAACCACGTAAGAAACTCGAGCATGTAAAATGCCGTAGATGTGCAGGCTATGGTCATACCAAAACGTATTGTTCTCGGCATTTTATTTGCAGAGAATGTGGAAATTTGCTTGCATTAAATACCTAAAAGAAGCTTCTACTCGTAAGCATCATTTGAAGACCAACGAACTAACCGCTGCTGGTCCTATAAACGGATCCCCTTCTCAGAGGCAATCAGCCAATGTTCAGCCAACGTATTTGCCTGCTGCCTACTGCTTCTAATGTAACTACCAACCTGGACTCCAAACTGTAACATCATTTTTAATCTAGGTTTGACAAAATGATGTCGTTAGTGGAAACGTTGATGCAACTACTTCTCCAAACCTGTCCATCGTCGTCTGCTTTTAAAAATGGGTCCTCTTAAGAAAGCAGCATGGAATTAAAATGGGGCCTCCTCGATGACCACTGATATCCTCGCTTTTATTGATCTTCACGACTTCACTTCTCCTCCCGGTCCAACTTCCGGGTCGATTGCTTTACCCTACATACTACAAACCATCCAGATGCCAGACAATACGGTGGTGCGGAGATCCTTGTTAGATCAAATATCTCTCATCAACCATTCGCCACTCTATCGCAAAATCATATCCAGGCAGTAACCATTCAGCTGACTGCAAGCAGAGGAAACTTAAATGTTGCCTCAGTATACCGCCCTCCGACTCTTAGATGGACAGATGCTATTGTTGGGCAGTTCATCACACAATTTGGCACATAGTTCCTTGCGGTAGGTGACTGGAACGCAGAACACAGATGGTGGGGAAGTTACAGGATGTGTACCAGAGGTAGGGTACTGTGTTTTGCACGTGCAGAAAGTCGAATCGACCTCGTTGCAACTGGAGAAGCCACATGCTACCCTATCGTGCAACTGGCTCTCCAAGTGCCATAGATTTTGGGATCTCCAAAGGCTTTAGACAGCAACAAATCAGGGTGAATGTGATGACAGAACTGTCATCTGACCATCTGCCTTTGAGCTAGATGAAGACGCCCAATCATTTAGAAGTGTTACAAAAATGCTGTCTCCACAAGCGAACACTCGGACCTTTAAAAAACACATCGAGGCTACTGTAGAACTGAACATTCCCATTGACACTTGCAGCAGGCTGGAAGCGTACGTCGACTACTTCACATCTGCAATCATTGAAGCTGCAAGGCAGGCTACACCAACCCCTCACCAAGTTGGTCTCACGACCAAAAGGAGGCCTCCCATTTTAAGCTTGGAGGCTAGGGACTTGCTTAGCCGCAAAAGACGCCTCAGAAGACAATACATCGGGACAGGAGATCCTAGCATTTACCAGCAATATTCAAGTACTACTAATCGACTGCGTCTGCTAGCCAATAACAGTAAAGCAAACCTGGATACCTTATTCGGGAGTGCTGGTCCAGATAGTAATAGTGGATTCTCAATATGGAAACTCATGAGAGGCATCAAGAGACAGCCTTTGTTCCAATCACCAATTCAGGATCGAGGTGGCATCTGGCACAAGACGGATGATGAGAAAGCAAGTGGTTTTTCTTCGCACCTGTCCTCCACTTTTATGCCCTTCAATTTAACGGAAGACACCAATCGTGAAACCATCGCAAATTTTTTGGATACTCCGACTGCTCAACTTTCTCCAAAGTTTTTTAAACTCCATAAACATTTGGTGACCCCGACGTGATTTTAGTTTTTTATAGGAGTCTGTAACTTATTATTGCTTATTATCGTTTCATTTTCGCTGTCGTTTGCGGGCATTCGGACACAAACACAAGAACATACACACATGTGTAATATTGGGGAATAAAATGAGTGTGGGCGTAAACGGTTCGGAGGCTTTAGAGCGTTAGAGTGGGCGTGGCAAAAAGTTTTTTTTACAAGTCGTTAGAAATTTAAGCGACTAAAAAATCTGTGAAAAAATATCAACACATTTATCAAAATTGTGGGCGGCGACATGGGTCAACAAAACTGCGCTGCGTCTTTGTCTCTAGAATATGCTGAATCTCAACCTTCAAGCTTTTATAGTTCCTAAGATCTCGACGTTCATACGGACAGATGGACATGGCTAGATCGACCCGGCCATTGATCCTAATCAACAATATATGTACATTATATAGTTGGAAACGCTTCCTTCTGCCTGTTACATACTTTTAACGAATCCAGTATACCATATTATATTACCATAAAATATAATTTTTATTAACTGAATTATTTTGTTTTGAAGAACACCGTTTTATTTGGGTATCAAACTAAACTCAACTAAATCTGGATTGATTTACGTTCAAGCCTCGGTCTAGAGATTTTTAAACATGTCCTTTGGATTTCAGGATTCAAGTGCATTTGCTATTGGATATAAACGGTCTTAGATTCTTACAATTTTGTTTATTAAAATCTAAAACTTCTGTTTTCGAGTTTGTAAGTCCGAACTTTAAATGTGGGAAAGTGACAATTGTGTAAGGGCAGACGAGAAATGTTTAGCTCAGGAGTTTTCTATCTATTTGGGGATTCATGTAACAGTGTTTCTTATCTGGTATTAACTGGGTATATAGGCATGTGTTTAGGTCTAACGGAGGTATGGATATGTCACTCTCCAAGCCATTGACTTTCGCCTGTCCATAGGCCGTTAAATTTCGATATATCATGATATTGGTTTCGGCCTGAATCTGTTATTTTACATTGGTATCTAGGTTTGAATGTTCTACATAATAATTAGATTATTTTACAATAAGTTTCATAGGGATATTCTTGAACTTATATGCTAATTACTGAGTTAAGCTGATTATTATAGTAACGAAAAGAAGAAATGTTTATAATTTGGAATACAGTGTAATGTTTTTTTTTTATTGTATTTGGGCTATCGGTTCAATTCTTGTAACATTCATACTGCAAAAAAATATGTTCCGATTTACTATCCGTTAATCTCTAACCAAAGACACTAAAATAACTATTATTTTAGTATCTAAATTTTCAAAAAAAAAAAAAAAATACATGTTAAAAAATATATTTCATAAAAATAATACAAACATATATAGTTAAAAGTTAATAATTATAAAATAAATAAAAATATGCGTCCTTTTTAATGCAAAATTGATTTCTTGGGGCACGAGGTGCGGTCATAAGCACCTAAGAATCGATGTCTACTATAAAAGGTCTCCTCTAATTTTTCACACGTCGCAAGCTGAATACTCTAATGCCAATTATTCTGATATACAGTCATTTTTTAAATTTAATTTGTGATATGATGTACATAGATTCGTCTATTACTATTTTAAAGATGTATAATAATAATAATAACGTTAAAGCAATGCAAAACAAGAATTTTTTACATATATACATATACAAAAATAATATAGATTTATAGTCTAAGGACTTGTAAAGGGAAGGGCATATTTTGCAAATTTACAATGCATGAGCATACGTGTGCACACATACAGTTGTCGGCTGTCACTATAGGCGTAGAGCTGCTGGCTGTAGAGCTCTCCGCTCTCTCGCTCTTGAAAAAAAATTAGAGAGAGCATGGAGCCACCTAGAGCCACGCCGAACAAATCGTGTGCAAAAAAATCGTATGGCGGTAAGCATCTTGATATTCTAGTGTCTTTGATTCAGAGATGTTAAATAGCGCTAGCGCATTCTCACATATATACTGACAACTGGGATTGTCTGTTCGTTATCCTGTGCGCGAGCAAACTGCCAAAGTAGACCCTCTATTTCTGGGAACAGTCCTTAACGTCCAAGCCCGAAATCCCAGCTTGGGATGAAATTAACACCTTCCTGAGCCGTATCGGACATTGGAGGCCATCGAGGATATGAAAGCGACAAAGGTCAGCACTAAAGAGCACTAAACAGAACGGGTGTGACTTATGCTCCAAGGAGAAGCATACGGTAGGATTGTGCCCGCGCTTTCTCCAAATGTCAGTTGCCGCGCGTTCCGGCTCCATTAAAAAGAAGCAGCTATGTCAGAATTGTTTTGCGAGAGGCCAACAGCCACATGACTGCACGAGCATACTCAGCTGTTTTACCTGTAAAGAGAGGCACCATACGTTGCTGCTTCCAACCAAAGTGAGTCAGAGATGGCAATCGTTCTTAGTGAGTATTCCGACCTCAACTAGATCCGCGTTCCGAGATGGGTGTGGTATCAGCATGAGGTAACCATAGAGCTTACCGGATTCTGTGACGCGTCTCAGAAAGCCTATGGAACGGCTATCTACATCCGGGTCGACTGCCAAGTTCAGATATCCGCTGCTGGACGGATTCCACAATTGTTCTAGCCTGGTTACAAACGCCTTCGTGCTACTGGACCACGATTGTGCCAACAGAGTTGTCCAGATCGCCACGTTCGATCTGAAAAAACTCCGCCGAACTAGCCAGTCGAGGCGTATGCCTACATGAATTGCCAGGTAATCATCTCTGGTGGCACGGACCAGCGCAAGGGGCACTCACATCCAGCGGTCAAAGTGCATTTTGCCAATTCGCCGTCTATCGACTTCCTGGAACGTTTTTCCAAACTTTACAAGGCATATGTACGACGTTTCCTGAAGCGCTGCCGCAAGGGTTCGATCTCGCCCAATTCACGGTCCACTAGTGAAGAAATCCGAGAGGCAGAAAGAACTCTAATCTCCATTTCGCAGCACCGAGTATACGGCCAAGAGCAGAATCATCTGGTAGATAAAAGGCCCCTTCCAGTGTCTATTCCGTTACTAAATCTGTTTCCATTCATTGACCAACACGGTCTTTTAAGGGAATTCTGCCGCCTTACTGCCTCAAGAGGATGAACGCCATCTGATTCTCCCCTACGACTGTAGACTGTCTCGCCCTCCAATTTCCAGATTACTCTTCACGGCTGTAAAGGCTTTTGAAGGCTGTGGTGAATCCGTGCAAGATTTGCACGATTTACAAGAGGAGACTTCAAACCTAGTTGATGGTCGATTTTCCGACAGATAGAGTCTTCTTCTCGTGGGCCTTCTTCTTCACGGGCATTGACTATGCCGGCCCTTTCGAAATTAAAAATTTAACCGAGAGCGTGTCTCTTAAGGAAGGTATTTTTTTTGTGTGTTTTTCCACGAAGGCGATCCATTTGTAACCCACCTCCGATCTTATAACTGAAAAATTCATAGCGGTCTTTGCTCGATTCGTAGCGAGGTGCGCTTGTCCTCAACGGGTCCATTCGGCTAATGGCAAGACCTCTGTGGGGGAAGCAACTTTACTTTCCAGGAACTTCGTACAAGCCATCAAAGAGTCTGTGACTGACGCATATAGCCACCAGGGACTTGTGTGGCGGTTCATGCCATCCAGGTCTCCACATATGGGGGGTCTGTGGGAAGCGGGAGTGAAAAATCTCAAAACACTTTTCTATATACCTACATCCGCCCGCAGGTTTACGTTTGAGGAGCTGATGATGCTTCTCGCTAAAATCGAGGCTTGTCTCAATTCCAGACCCCTCTCCACGATGTCCGAAGATCCCACATTTTTGCAGTTGTTCTGAATTCTCTCTTTCAGATCGTTTTACGTCGGTATTCACGACCGAAATCTTTAAAATAAGAAGCAGTAGCGTATTTCGTGAATTTATCGATAGTAAGGCATGAATATCTAAATGAATTATTTCGTTGCGTTGCGAAAGGGTATTAGTTATGTTTTACATATGTTTTAAGGGATTTCGATTATAATAAGAAGATTGGAATAATATCGCTTTTTTATTTCCGCAAAAATTTCGTTCATACCGCTATGGTTACTCCTTAAATGTTCTTCCATTATTTTTAAAATTTTTTCTTCATCTGTGACGTCTATTAGAAAACAACGATCTTTTTAATTTAATTCAAAATAGCATTACTTCTCGTGTGTGTCTTATTTTTCGTTTATACAGTATTTTGGTGCCTGGCTATTTCTTTTCCAACCTTTTAAGTACTGCAACTTATATATGTTCAATGCGTTTACTGTATTTTTAATATAGTTTAAATTGTCAGATTGAGCGCTGTAGACGGTGTAGATTGGTTTGATAATTGGTCTATTAGGTCAAACGAAAAGTCATTGTTTTATTCGTCATTACTTTTAACTGATTACATGAGATTGTTAAGTTTGCCTAAGAATATACATGTTTTATCTTATTGGATGGTTTCATTCTTATTTATTTCGGGATGGTCTAAGAGGGTATTATTAGTTTATATCCTACTAAGACCATCCGCTAAGGCGTTTTCTTTTTCTTTGATGAGATCAATATTTCCATCTATCAATTTTCCATCTCTTTAGCTTTAAATTGGGTTCTGTTAAATTGTTCAGCCTTAGGCCAGAAAATAGCTTGGAGTTGAATATCGCCATTTTGCTAAGTCTAAAGAAGAAAATAACTTTCAGCCACCCAGCTTATGATATATGTCGTCTATATTATGTAAAGGATATCGATCTTCGATTGTTTGCGAGTTTAATTTTTATAATCGAAAACTTGTCGGCACCATTTCTGTAGGTTTATATGTCCAATTCTTTTTTTCCGCTTTCAAAAATGTGGCAGTTTTGGGAGGTTTTAGGGCTTTAGAATGGGCGTTTTTAAATCGATATAATTTTACAAGACTAATAAAAATATGAAAAAATATCAAACCATTTTTCTAAAGTGTGGGCATGGCATTTGTGCGGTTTGTGGGCGTTAGAGTGGGCGTGACAACATTGGTCAACAAACTTGCGCTGCGTCTTGTCTCTAGAATTTGTATGCTTAATCTCAATCTTCTAGCTTTTATAGTTCCTGAGGTCTCGGCGTTCATACGGACAGACGGACATGTCAAGATCGACTCGGCTATTAGACCTAATCAGGAATATATATATGTACTTTATACAGTCGGAAACGACTGTAACGGGTATAATGGACGGCACTTCTTATATCAACAAAATCGAAAGTTCAAAGAAGAAAGCCACAATTTCAGCCATGGCCAAAGAAACGTGCTAAGAGGCTTATCATCAGTTCACGTCATGCGCATTAAAAATCTTCAACACAATAAGCATATCCAATCCCGGCAGCCATCGGGCAAGACCTGGATCTTTTGCTCTCTTCCACAGTCTTCATAATCCTCATTATAATTTATCTTATTTGCCGCATCAAACGTAAACATCCATCTAAGGACATAGAATTCGGATGCCTTCAGCTTGAGACAGGGAGAGGGTTAGCACGCGCAGGCCGAAGTGATGCAATGACCCAGCGAAATGCCACCCGGTACCGGATGCGGCACCGTCAACAGTAACATCAACGTTACCGTGCCGGGCGAGCTTCATTCCGCTTCGGCAAAAGCGATGTGCAACGTTCAAAATAATACGGCACGGGCATGTGAGCGCCAAGTGTCCGTCGGAGACATGAAGCTCCAACTTGCAGAAGAGGCATGGCGCGAGGCGCTAAATAAGCAATCTTAGTTTGACTTTGCGGGATAAATAAGTTAGCTCTATAAGTTATTTCGTAAGAGACCGAAAACAAGAGCAGTTGGCTCAATAAATAACTCTTTTATTATAATAATCTAATTGACATAATTTATATACTACCAGCAATAGAAAAGTTTTAAAGTTATAGGAGTGTGAGACTAGTTTGCTTAGGAACGGACGGCCAGGCACAGATGCCTTCTGTCTAAATCAATATACCCTCCGCAAGGGTATATATATAAGTCAATTTATAAGTATAAACATTGCAATAATATCGAGCAGTGAAAATGTTTCTGCTTGGATGGATGTTTTATAGGATGCTTGTGTTGGTTGAAATAAGCTGCAAACCATAATTCCCTGCATTGAAAAAGTTTGTAGAGAATACCAGTCTATTGAACACTCCAATCAATACACCGACGAACTTCAATTTGATAGCATAGTGGAGAATTTATGTTCATCATTAGGCCCTGCAGTAAACGCTAAACTTTGCCACGCTGTTAAGGGGACGAGTTAAATATAAATGGTCGCAATGCGTACTTTAATGGAATTTTGTGTTATTCGGCATCTTTAATGCTCTCACCTGATGTAAAAACAATTTATTTCTTGGGTGGTACCTTTAAACCTGTACAGCAGAGTTGCGCACACAATTTTCTAGTTATTCACACAATCGGATTATGCCGAAATGTTACTTATGCGTTTTGGCTTAAGAAAATTTATGATGTCACCATGTTTTTTAACCGTATTCGACATTCGTTATAGCACAAACATAATTTGATTTACCTGACAATAATACTAATTGAACACTGCTATTAAATATACTTGTTCACAATTCTCGTTCATTGAATCATTCCGCCTAAGCAAAATTTAAAAAAATTATAGTTTGTTAAAAGATAATTCGAAACGGATATCGAATATATTAAATTTAATAAAAATCTTCAGCAAAAACTGATTCAATTGTAATACCGTGCTTTCATATATATCACCACATATACAACGTTGGGCCGCAACTGTTTTAGGAAACTCTTTCCTAAACAAAATTTAGGTCAAGATATCGTCGCTCAGTTTACGCCAACTAAGGAACATTGAAGAAGGGATAAATAGGATCCCATTGATTCGTTTTTATGGGTCTTAATTATATATATAAATTTTTATTTTATCATTGTATATAAGTTTTATTTTTTTAAATAATCGAAATAAACTAGTCGCGTGTATTGAGAGCTGCCTGTTAACCAGCACAATAGCTAGAACAAACTGTGTCACTTTGTTCGAGGGCACACGTAAAAATAGGCTCACCCACTCATGATCGGAACGGCTTGTATGGGCAATAAGCATTCTCACCCTGACCAACCACTAAGATCGCGCGAGAAGCAGAGCGAAGCGATGCGATAATATTGGGCAAGAACGAGCGATAAGCCACTGCATGGATTCTTAAGTGCAATCACTCAAAAGATGTCAGAGTGAGAGCGAAGCGATTTGCTAGCTCAAGCGATAAAGCGGGAGAGCAGTTTGTAACCTGCTTTATCGCTTTCACTCGCTCAGAGCTTACGTTTGTTTGTTGTATTCTGTGCTTTAATTACCGTTTATTTTAATTTCTTTCTGTTTTGTTCCATTCTGTGCTTTATTTACCGTTTATTTTTAAAGTACGCGGTTTTAATTTTTTCATAAGGAGTCATAAGTGGTTTCGTAAGTCATTATATAAATTATTATATTATTATTATTATTATTTTTCATTTCTAATGCTCCTTTTATTAAGCAGCTGGTCATGGGTTTTGCTATGTCTGCGTAATTTGGAATAAATTTGTGATAATAACCTGTTAATCCGAGGAAGGATCTAATCTCCTTTACTTTTGTCGGAACTGGGTATGAAACTATGGCTTTAACTTTAATAGGATTTGGTTTAATACTATCAGGAATTACTACGTGACCAAGAATGTTAGCTTCTTTTTTAAAGAACTCACATTTGTCGAGTTCCAATTTTAAATCATGCACCTTTGAAAAGTAGCGGGTGCATTCCTATGGCCAAATGGCATTCGAAGGTATTCGTAATGACCCATTTTGGTGGAGAATGCAGTTTTAGGTATTGATTCCTCGTCCATTTATATTTGGTGAAATCCTTTTGCGAGATCGATTGTTGTAAAATATTGGCATTTACCCAGTTAGCCAAGAAGTTCGTCCATATTTGGAATTGGATATCTGTCAGATATGGTTATTTCATTTAGCTTTCTATTCTCAATTACTACCCTGTACTTTATTATGCCAGAAGCATCCGGTTTTTTTTTGGTACAACCCAAGTAGGACTATTGTATGGTGAATTACTTTCCCTAATTAATCCCTGATTTAGCAATTCCTGTACTTGGTTTTCTACTTCAATTTCGTGTGTTTGCGCAAGTGGGTATAGTATTGAATAAATTGGGGAGTTATTTGTTGTACTTAGTATGAGTTTAATGGTATTTGTAAATGGTAATTTGCCTCCTTCATTATCTTCAAGATTTCTAAATTTACATAATAAGCCTTCCTTCCTGATTTAGGTGATCTAATCGAAATTGTGAAAAATCTAATTTTTTATTGATACCTAATCTGAGTTTTCAATTGGTTCTGGTGTCCTTTGGATATACAAATTTTCGTTTTCTTTTGGATTCTAAGTAAATAATTTGTATGTTTGATCAAAAATCGTATTTTTTTATTGATTCCTGATATGAGTTTGCAATTGGTTCTGGTGTCTTTTGGATATACAAATTTTGGTTTCTTTCGGATTCTCAAATAGTTAATTTGTATGGTTGATTAAAAAGGGTAACTGAATTATTTTTGCAATTAATAACTGATTGTGCATTTTTTAACAATTTTCTGCCAATTAGCATATCGTAATTATTAGAAAATCTGTGCACATAAAATGGTTCGGTTTTTTTGAAAATACTATTTCTGGGTAACATAATCAAGTCGTTCAAGGCAATAGGGCCATTTGATGTTAAAACTTCACATCTTCTATTTTTAATGGGAAGATCATAATTGATCATATTAATTATGGATCCTGTGTCTATAAGGCATTTGCATGTGCAACATTTGTGTGCTATTTCTATGTATTCGTGTTGTACGGGGATGTTGACCGAAAATTTTCGTTCGGTTCAGAGTTATTTTGATTTTGTTCGTGATTAATTTTGGCGGGTTGGACCTGTTGTTGCCCTTCATTAATGAACCCATTATTTTGATATGGATTGTACTGATTTTGCTCATAATACTGTTGTTCGTAATAATTAGGTTGGACTTGTTCGAATTCATGCGCGTCTTGGAATCTCATTTCGTCAATAGACATTTTAGTTTGTTCACTGTCCGATGAGCTTAGTCGTTTAGTAATCGGGAAGTTAGTATTTTTAAATGTAGAGGGTTGTTGCAATTGAGGGTATGTATTTCCTCTTAAATGTGTTGTTTGAGGATTTTGGGCTTTGTTCGGATGTTGTTGGAAAGGATTTTTTTTAATAATGGGTGTTTATGTATTGGTTGGGTATGAAATAATAAGGTGCGTGCACATTGGTGGGTTGTTAATCATCTGCTGTGTATAGCTAGGTCTAAATGGTTGCGTGTATTGACAAAATTAGGTTGGAAGGGTTGGAAATATTGTAGGTAACTTTGTCGATATTGAGTTTGAACATTTGTATTGAATTTATGTGATTTCGAATTCTGATTAGAATTTGAGTTTTTATTACGGTACTCTGGGTTTTTATTAAATTCAAAATAAATGTGTTCTTCATAAATTCCCTCATTTTGTGCAATGGTAATTAAAGATCTTAAGTCTGTAATATCGTGATGAGCATTTTAGCTCATAAATAATTAAATTGTATTGGTAGTTTTCTTATCAGTATCTTAATAGAGTCTTTAATAGCCTGAATATAAATAAGAAAATCCGATTGGTTACCTTCCAGGTGTAGTTTTGAAAGTAATAATTGACGGCGTCTTTCAGCTTCTTCGCAGAATGATCTTATGTTTCCTCTGTAACGGTGTCTCCCTAAAGTTCTCCAGAAGTTTGTAGCTTGAAGTTTGAGGGTAAGCCAATCTTCGATGTTCGGAAGTCCCAAAGATCGAGTAACATGTCCGTCCAAGTTCCTTTCGATGGCTCCCAGTACATTGGTTGGTAGATATCATTGGACATCATTGGTTTGGTAGAGCGAAATTACGTAATCTACTCTGCTGATGAAGGTGTGAAGGGTTTCTGGATCACCCTTGAATGGCAAAATGTCTTTAAGCTGCCGACGGGCTTCGTCAAGGGTGTTGTCGCTCAGCGCAACGATTTGGGGTGCGGTAATAGTTGGTTGAGAAATTTTTATTGTAAAATATATATATATATATAAAATATATATATATAATATATCCGTATTTCACTTCCACTTTTTATTGGATTACCGAATTGGAATTATAATCCAAGTTGAAGAGTTTTCACGAATTTATTTTGGGAAATATTTCGAGCACTGGATTATAAAATTTAACTTATTTTCCACTCAAAGGTTCTTTTTTCGGATAATTTTGTATCTTACCGACTGCGCCAGTAAAATTAGTTGTGATATTTTTGAGTCGAACTAATGTCCCGTCAGTTGACTAAGGACAACGCTAAGATCTCTTTTGATCTCAGCTTAAGACTTAAAATCAAATGTAAATTGGATTGAGGAGAAGCCTCAGTATTTTGACAATATTTGATTCTTCAGATTATGAGAAGATTCAAAGAGAGGAGTCAAATCTGCTTAGGTTAGGCTTTAGGATGTTTACAAGAACGGCTCAGTGCCGCTGCCAAAGAATTCCTTATTAGAAACGGATGCTGCGCAGCTGGGATACATTATGGAAATCACTCAAGTGCATTACTGTTTATAGTTCTTTGAAATAATTGAAGTGGCCGGTTTGGACCACCCAAATACGTCACTATATCCATAAGTTATCCATAAGTTAGTAACTCCAAAGCTCTATTTTAGTAGAACTCTAAAATTCAAAGGCCATATTTAAAAATCTCTAGACCGAGGCTTGAACGTCAATCAATCCAGATCAATTATTTGAGTTTAGTTTGATACCTTCTTAAAAACGGTCGGTGATCTTCAAAATATAATTCATTCAGATATTAAAAATTGTATATTTTTTAACTTATGAATATTGCAAACTCTTCATATGCGCTCACACTTTTGAAAAATATTTTAATATAAAAATATCAATATTGTAAACTTTTATAAATTTGACAAAAATCTGTTTGCCCGCCCACGCCTTAAAAACGCCCAAAAATGCCACGTCCACATTTTTGAAATTTTGTTGGATATTTTTTCATAATTTAATTTGTAAATTTCTATCGATTTGTGTCAAAAAACTTTTTGCCACGCCCACGCTTACGCCTACAAACCGCACAAAACTGCCCCGACCACACTTTATGAAAATTTTTTGGATATTTTTTTAAATTTTGTTAGTCCACCTTTTCATAAACCAAGCACACGCCTGGCCTAATTGACATTAGTCGATATATGGACTAAAAATTTTTGTTTTGGGTCCATAAATATCATCAACCCGTGTTATTCCGTCCAAAGAGCACGCACTTGCAGCGACACAACTAAAGGTCTTAACTTTAAACTTTGAGCCATTTAAGTGTAGTACCTTATCGCGGCACCATATTTGAAAGCTATCTAGATCGTATTGTAAGTCCAAATGGTACCATATTTCTTTAAACTGGAAGCATAATTTAACATCGTCTTCGTACATAAGTACTCTCGTTAATAAATATGGTAAAAATAAGCGGACCAAGAAGGCTCCCTTGTGGGACAACGGATGTGACCCGGGGAATGCAAGATAGGGATTTTTTAAAGACGGCCCGTTGCGTCCTGCTATTCAGATAACTTAAAATCCAATTTAGAAGATCAACAGGGAAACCTAATAAATCAAGTGTGCTTACTAGAAGAGAAAGACTAACGGAGTCAGATGCTTTAATAAAGTTAATGTACATGACATCTATTTAAAGATTGTTTTTGAAGCACTGTATTTCACAAGAAGTTAGCTCCAATAGGTTAGTGGTTGTTGATCTTCGTTTCAAAAGACAGTGCTGACATAGTGATATAATTGAACTACAAAAGTGCTGCAAATTAGCAGTAATATAATTTTAAAAAAGCTTATGGATATCCGACACTTTAGAGATTGCTTGTAATTGCTTGCATCCAATTTGTTACCTTTTTAATGGAGAGGAATCACAAAGGATTCCTTCCATATATGGAGGAAGATTCCAAAAATAAGGTTAACAGTTTCAGTAGAGTCTTTCACATGGCTTCCGCACAGAATCTGGGCACACAGCCAGGGATTCGGTCGGGACTTGGCGAATAGACAGGCTGAAGTTCGTAAAGCACTGACCATTCATTTAGAGTGGGACAATATATTAAATTCGACTTTGACACCGTTTAAGAGTATGGCTGTTCGCAATTTGGTAACGTGGAATATTTGGTTTGAAAAACTTTGTAAATTTCCTGATCAGTGGTATTTTCAAAAAATAGCGAGGAAGGGTAAGAAATTGTTTGGCGAACTGGAACGTACAGTACATTAGTTCTTGTAACACTGGGCATTGAGCACAGTAAAATTTTACCGAGCACTTTAAAATTTAAAAAGGTAGACCGGTATTTTTAAATTTTGTATGAAGGCTGAACTTTTCATTTCTTAGGTGTGTCAAGTCTTTAGTAAACCAAGGAGGCGTATTAGAGATTGACGGAATGTAAATCGGAACGCAATAGCTTAAAAACAAGAGGGAATGCTATATTCGAGCTCCCCGACTATCAGATACCCGTTACTCAGCTAGTGCGAATGCCAACCCGAAATTTCATAATTTTTTTGGGAATCTATTAGATGAGAAAAAATTTAAAAATTGTTAATAAGTGTGCGCTTGACCAGTTTGGCAGCTTTAGAGCGTTAGAGTGGGCGTGGCAAATCGTTTTTCGGTGAAAATTTACACGACTAATAAAATTATGAATATGTATCAAAACATTTTGCAAAAGTGTGGGCGTGGCAGTTTTGGGCGGATTATTGGCGTAAGAATGGGTTTTACATTTTTTGGTGGTTTGTGCGCTGCCTCTATGTCTCTAGAAACTGTATGCTTAATCTCAACTTTCAAGCTTTTACGGACAGAACATGGTCATATCGACTTCCTTCTACCTGTATTATACTTATCAACTATATATTATCCCCTTTTAATATGTTTGAAGTTGTGCACAAATAAAAGGGGGATTCCTTAGCAAAGCGAACGGAGTTTTAATAATTATGTATACAAAAATAATTTGTAAGGAATTTATTAATAATCCACGTCGTGTTTTGGCTGGTGGTTGTCAAGGGCATGCCTCTAATTGCTTAAATGTCGTTAGTACAGCAAAAGTCTCATGCAAGGTCGGAGGTGTCTTAATTATGGACAAGTCACGATGCAGTTTATGAAAGTAAGAATGAGTATTTTTGCTTCCTGAAGTCGATTTGCTGGGTTACGTTTTAAGGTGAAGTCCCACCTGGGAAAACGGCTGCGTATACGCGTGTCCGATACCCGGGAGGTCTTTGGGTGCAGAGTAAAGAGGAGGGATCGTCTGGTACGGGGGAACTAAAACAGTCGTGGTTTTGGTTGTTTATGTCAAAACGCCCGAAAGCGTCAGCGCCACGCATCGATTGCAGGCGTCCGCGATAACTCGCTTCTGTTTCTCTATAATTTGGCAAAGACACAAGAATAACAAGATGAGTAATTTTTTGGCACGCGATTTTTTGGCCGTGGCTCTAGAGGTGGCTCCAGGCTCTCTCGAGTTTTTGTTCGAGAGAGAAAGAGCGGACAGCGCTACAGCTAACAGGTCTTTTCTACGCATACAGTGATAGCAGACAACTGCATGTGTGCACACGTATGCTCATGCATTGCAAATTTGACAAAACATGCCCTTCACCTCAGAAGTTCGTTGAATTTAAATCTATATTATTTTCGATCAAATGGCAACCAAGTAAAAAATCATTGTTTTGTAATGCCCTAACGTTATTATTATTTAAATATTGCTTAGAAATAGTAATAGCCGAATCTATGTACAAAAGATACCAAAATAAATTTCACAAATGACTTTATATTTAAATATTTGTCTATAGAGTATTCGGCTTGCGACGTGTGAAAAATTAATAAGGCAATGATTGTTGAGTGCTTGTGTCCGCACTTCGTGCCTCCAGATATGACTTTTGCAATAAACAGTTTTCATATTTTTATTTATTTTATAAATATTCATTTTCTACTACGTATTATTTTTATGAAATATTTATTTCTCAATGTATTGACTTTTTTTTTGGAAAATTTATGTTTTATATTACAGTAGTTATAATAATTTCCTTTGCATTTGCTTTAATTATTAAGAATATTTATTAAGTCATTTGACTTAATAATAATTATTCGCTTCAAATATTTATTGTTACTGATCTTGAGTACAATATTACTGCACGCAGGCAGCCAAATTACATGCTAAAGGGAATCTCACAATAAGAGAAAAAAGCTTTTGGTTACCGAGACCAAAAGAGGGAAACACAGTGCATTGACCTTAATACATACATATTTTCAACAATAATGTAGGTAAATGACCCATTTTTATTATTTAAAATTCAAATTAGATTCAGTGAAATATTTCAATTTGATATTTTTAAAAAGCGCTCAGTTTTGGGTGAAAAAAAGAGCTCCAACTTTATGGTTTTTCTTTTAATTTCTCTTAATCCTTTTGCTTAAAGTTGACTATACGCAGAGCTCCTCGATTTTTAGAAATTTTCGCTTTATAACCGAACGTAAAGTTCAATTAAAGTCGTTTTTTGCAATAGTAAAGTAGTGAAAAATATGCTCGAAGGTTATATAAATATAGGACATCATTAATTATTAACATAAATATAAATATGTGAACGGCGAATTGAGTACTAAGACTAATTAAGTTATAAAAAATGCATTAAGTTAAAAAGAATTAGGGAGGAAGAGTGGGCGTGGCAAAAAGTTTTTAGTGCAAGTCGATAAAAATTTACAAGACTAATAAAATTGAGAAAAAATATCAACTCATTTACCAAAAATGTGGGCGTGGCAGTTTTGTACGGTTTGTGGGCGTGGCAACATGGGTCAACAAACTTGAGTTGCACATTTGTCTCTAGAATCTTTGTGCTTAATCATCTAACTTTTCTAGTTCCTGAGATCTCGACGTTCATAAGGACAGACGGACATGGCTTGATGGACTCGGCTATTGATCCTGATCAAGAATATATATACTTTAAATAGTCGGAAACGCTTCCTTCTGCCTGTTACATACATTTCAACGAATCTAGTATACCATTTTACTCATGAGTAGCAGGTACAAAAATAATGATGGCATCGCAATAGCGAGGGGAGAGCTTGGAGGCTAACGAAGGTAATTTGCATAGATAACACATATAAGGTGCAGCAAAGTTGTACTGTGTCTACAAAGTTAATATGTAAACAAATTACAATACTAGGAATGGCTGGCGGCAGTGTTACAAAACACTAAATATTTTTAGTTCCTATATATTTAAATGATCGCTTAGAAGTTACGAATTTAATTTAGCTTAAATTCGTGTAAGAGTAATGTGAAAATGTGGGTGGCGTAACCGAAGCTAAGCATTACTAGTTGCAACCCGTTTATAAAATCTTCTATTTTAAAGCCCCTGCAACTAAATAATACAATAAAAATTATATTTAAAGCTGATACTCATTGGCAAAACAAGTATGTGTTAAATATATTAACTAGAAATACGTAAAAGTGGATATCTGAAATTATAAACCATATGCGTATGAGGTTTTGTGGTATATGATAGCGTACATGTATTCCAGCAGATGGTTTGACATAGAATTTGGTATTGACGTTATAGATATACACAATAAATGGTTTTGTAGAGTTTGTGGTATTTCATTTGAATTTCTTGTCTTGTGAAACTGTAATGCCCTGATATTGAAAAGATAACAACAACGTATAGTGCGCTGAGTATCTTATTTTGTTGATTATACATTGTTGTTTACATGCCGCACAAACAATTGGCACAATTAGTTTTTGACAGTTTTGGGCGGATTTATGGTGTTGTGGCAAAGAGTTTTTTGGCAAATCAATAGAAATTTACAAGACTTATATAATTATGAAGGAATATCCAAAAAAAATACAAATAGAGAGCGTTTGCCTGTTAACCTACCTTCAGTGAATCTAGTATACTATATACTCCACGAATAACGGGTATAAAAATTAGGGACACAGTCTCATGTAATTTAAATGTTGGCTTGGTATTTTGGGATGCTTGGTATGTTTGCTGATATAATTAATTGATTTCTATTGCTTGAGGTATCCCCTAGTGCAAAACAACCCAATTATATAATACGATTATAATATGTTCCGAGATGGTAATTATCATTGATTAAATCAGTGACATAACGAGGCACAAGTGAATCGTAAGTTCAGTGTAGACACCCTATAAATATAATAATACGGCAGTGTGTGCACACTATAATTGCACCCTATTAGCGTAGTTTAAATTCATTTTTGAAACGAGGGTATGCATTTTAGTATAAGAATATCTCGCCAAGATATGAAGCCGTATTTAGATTCAGATTATTCCATTAGTCGCAACTTGCGTCAGAGACATAGAAAAAAGGGAGTTTCTAACGAATACTCACATCATTTAGATTCCGAAAATAAAAAAAAAGGCAGAAAGAAATGTCAAAATGGCGCATATGATGAATACGGAAATATTCGCTCAAACGGTATGGACATTTGTAAGTACAAATCACTTTTTACAAGGTTGAAATTAATAAAACCCGTATATCAGGCGACTGTATGAATCAAGAATGTGATGGTTGCTGGTATAATTGCCGAAGTTGTGGCTCTACCAGGTGTGGTCCCCAATGTCGCTCGAATCGAAAGTTT
Source organism: Drosophila simulans (assembly GCF_016746395.2). Lineage (NCBI taxonomy): Eukaryota > Metazoa > Arthropoda > Insecta > Diptera > Drosophilidae > Drosophila > Drosophila simulans. The sequence goes on from NC_052521.2 coordinate 894,027, forward strand.
TTTTATGAGGACATTACATATGACGGTAAAGATTTAAATATTCAAAATAAATATATATCAAGATAAAGTTAAGCAAATCACATGTATTATTAAAATATTTGTAACTTAATATAAGTATCCATGAACAGCCAAACGAGCATTAAACTATCATTCAGACGAAACACATCACATATAAAAATTCTCAATTGATTCAGAAAAATACATCATTGTGCTAATTAAAAGGAAATGATTAAAAGAATAAAGTTAACTCTTCTGCAGCTATGATGATTCTTTCTAAAATGTACTTATTCTGGGTGATTTCTCAATTGTAATTCACTTTCATTATTACTAATGTAATGTAATAAGTAAATTTTTGATGGTATAATTATTTATATATTGATGGCGTTGGACCTACAATGGGGCGGTTCGATTCGCGAAATGGTGCGATATTGTCCTCTGCAGAGGACCGTGTGCGAGTGATAGTAGAAAAGTGCTGATAACCTAACACGGAGTTAAGTTCATAAGCAAGGCGTTCAAGAGGTTCCTATAGGAGCTGGGGAGCGACACAATCAAACGGCTTCATACAATCCACAGGAGTACCCGACGAAAAGCGCCAATAGTACCGTGAAGAAACTAAGGGAAATGTACAAGCTGGTGCGGTGAAGTATAAAATCTCGCCGTCACCGGTGAACTGCAGCCTGGAGCAAACGATATCGTAATGGAGAACGGCAAACACAGATATAAAGGTCGGAACTGGAGCGCATACCCGTATCAGCTCACATACACAGATGTGAATTTTGTGGGAGGCATGTGCACCTACCTGAGATGCAGGCGGTCACAACGCGTTAGTGAAGAAGGGGAGAAACTATACTGGCAGGAAAGTCCGGAACCGGTCTCGGGGTCCCGCAGCCAGCAGAGGTCTCAACAGATGCCCAGGAGTTCAATTACTGTTATTATAATTTTTCTTGTCCTATTAAAATTTTTGTACACTAACCTTTTTTTTTTTAAAATAATCAAGAACCAAAACAAGTAATAAAACCCGCACAAAACCAGTGCCTACATTATACCAAATACATTAGAATAACAAGATGCGTAACGGCCATATACATTGGTTTTACACTATGATGCAGCCACTATTTTCGGGCCGAAATCAATTCTGATCGAAGAAACTAATTTACGTGTTTGGAGTTTTTTATAGTTTTTAAAATTGTATTTTTCTTTCTTTTCTGCTATTGTCTCAATGACAAGTTTTATTTGTAAGTCTCTGTGTATATTCTCGTTCCGAAGATACCATGGAGCTCCAGTAATGATTCTCAGAATCCTAGACTGTGCTCGCTGTATTATGTCTATGTTGCTTCTCGATGCGTTGCCCCATATCTCGGAGCCATAGGTCCATGTGGGTTTTAAAACGGAGTTATATAAGAGGACTTTGTACTCCAAGCCTAGTGGAGAGCAAACGTTTATAAACCAGTGTAGATCCCTTGCTTTTAGACTGAGGGGCGTCGTCTTGGCCTCTATGTGTTTCCGCCAGGTGAGCCGCTTGTCCAGATGAATACCTAAGTATGTTACGTTATCAGCTTGTGCGATGCGCGTCTGGTTCATTATCAAGGACGGCAGCTTTGTTTGTTTAGGGTAAATGTTACCTGTTTGTACTTTTCTTCATTTACTCGTATGCGCCAATCTGCAAGCCAATGTTCTACACAAGTTAGTTGGCGTGCTAGTTGCATCGTAGTTTTTACTGGGCATCTGGATCGACTTGTCATCAGCGAATGTGGATATCGTTAGCTGGTAGTTTGTTGGGATGTCCGCCGTGTATAGGGTGTATAGAATTGGGCCCAGAACACTTCCATGAGGCACTCTGGCTTCTATAGTACAATCGCTTGAAGTGCTTGTACTGCATCTGACCGCGAACACTCTTTTATATAAGAAAAGAGCTGGGCAGTATTGACGGTGATCAAAGGCAGTGCGAATTTCTGTTGTGATGCGGTTAACCTGTTCAATGACTCCATGTTTTTCCCGAACACCAAATTGGTGCGATGGGAGTGTGTTGTGTGTTTTGAGGTGGGGGCTGATGCATATCAGCAAGACTTTTTCAAATAACTTGGATAGACAAGTAGTAAGCTTATTGGCCTGTATGATGATGGCTGTGTTTTCTCTTTCCCAGGCTTAGGGATCATAGTTATAATTGATTTCTTCCACTTTTGAGGGAAGTATCCAATTTTAGTAATTGCGTTGAAGAGCAAGCAGATTCGTAGAACTGCACACATTGGGAGCTCAATGATCATTTTCGGGGTTATTAAGTCGTAGCCAGGCGATTTTCCAGTATTCAGTTGCTCTTTAATGACTTTCGTTATCTCCCTTGACCGAAATTCTACAGGATCTTGTGGTGCTAAGTCAGATGCAGTTAAAGGCGGGAGAGTAAATGAGTTAGTGGTTGGATTTGGTTGAAATACTTTTTTAAGATGATCAGCGAAGACTCTTGCTCTGTCCGTGTCACTGCGAGACCAGTTTCCGGTAGAGTTACGGAGAGGTACACGCAAGTTCCACAACGAGTTCCTTGAGCCTGTGGGGGGAGATTCTTGATGTACCTTAGTTGTGCGTCCGCTTCTTCTTTTTTAAACGCTTTGGTAAGTCTGCGAGAAGCTGCTTTTAATTTACTCTTTGCGTTATGTGATCTGCGCTCCTGCCACTCCCTTCGATGTCGTCGTTTTTCAAGCACAAGCAGTTCAATACTTGTCTTGTTAAACTTTATACTGCATACATGGTTGTCTTGTGGAGTTGACGCTTTTGCTGCTGCGACAAGTATTGATTCTATATCACCAGCAAACTGATCAATGTCTTGCTTGGTTTCCAGGGGGCTAGAAAAGCCGGTATGGGAACAAACATATTTTTTGTACCTCGCCCAGTTGGTCAGTTTATTGATTGTAAGCCTAAACGGTCGCTCGATGTGTTGTAGCTGGTATAAAAGATGAAAGAGCACCGGACAATGATCAGATGAGAGTTCTGGAAATGCCTCAGCTGTAATCATTGATTGGGGTATCCTTATTGTGATGGCAAAGTCAATCAAATCTGGAAGCTTCATAGGATCTAATGGCCATGTAGGCGCTCCCGGGGAAACATAGTTAAGTTTGTGTTGCGGTTTGATGATTGAGTTGTACAGCTGTTTTCCTTTAGGATTCGCTATCTGAGATCCCCAAAACATGTTCTTGGCATTCCGATCGCCAGCTGCAACAAACCTTTTACCAAACGAGTCAAAAAGTGTTGTGCATTTTTCCTCAGAGATTGTTAAGCGAGGTGGGCAATAGACATCAGCCAGATTGAGAGCACCGTTATGGCATTGGAGTTTTATAGAGGTACATTGTAAGCAGTCTTCTTGCCAATTACCAAGAAAGTGGTGGTTAATTCGCAATCGTATTAGTATCCCAGTGCCTCCATGGGCCTTGCCATCCGGGTGATTCGTAAAGTAAAATTTATATCCTGGTATTTGGAAGGTTTACTTTTCGATAAGGTGAGTCTCTGACAGTAGCATAACGTCAATGTTTCTGTTGGCTAAGAACTGAAGAACGCCAATAGCGTTCCAGGTACCTATTATTAATTGAGTTATTATCCTGTTTTAGAAGAAACGAGCATTGGAATAAGGATGTTTTGGTTCCTGATAAGCTCTTGCATAGTTTCTTGCATGAAGGTCATGAAGTCTTTCATGGTTTGCTGCATCGAGAGCATAATCGCTTCAACGCCAATTGGTGAATATTATGCTGGACGCTGGAGGTGACTGCTGTCGGTACTTGGATCCCTGATTTTAGTACACTTGCAAAGGAAGAATTTGGCATTGTTCGGTGGCTGGCAGACGAAGGGATGTTAGTTGCAGTCGGTTCCATTACTTTGTGAGTTGTTGGTGTGATACGATCTCAAGCTGAATCCACTCGTTTGTTTAGGCGACTCTTGAGTTCCTTGTAAACAATGCATCCTCGCTAGTTGGCTGTGTGTTTTTCGCCACAGTTGCTGCATAACTTAATTGAACTGTCGTTTTTATTCTTAGGATAGTTAACAGTACTGTGGGCATCGCTGCAAACGACGTAGATGCATTTTAGGGTGCAGTACGCTTTGGTGTGGCCATATTCTTGGCAGTTGGTGCATTGCACAGGTTGCCTGCGCTTGTGTGGCTCTTCTACGGTTATTCTTCGGTGCAGTAGATACTGTAGCTTATATATAGGATGTACTTCATTTTTGTTGTTTTTCTGACTCGATGGTTCCAGTTCGACCTTAAAGAGTGGCTGGGGCTCTTTGTTCCTGTTGAATGTTGATCACCGTGTTGGCGTTGAAGTTCTTCTCCTTTAGTCCCGCGATAATTTCGGATGCTGTCACTGATGACTCTATTCCTTTAATGACAACCTGCAATCCTTTGGCACTTTTCAGCTGGTAGGTTTAGTAACTTTTCCCAGCTTCGTCCAGGTACTTGGTCACTGATCGGTGGCTAGACTCATCCTGAGTCTGCACTTTCGTTTCTTGTATGTTACCCTTAGTAAGAGGTATAACATGGAACTTGTTTTATCCAATAATTGCAGCTAGTTTGTTAACCAGCGCACTTGAGGTTCACTCACGATCTCAGTGCGTTCGGGTTCACTTCGTGGAGTCATAAGCATTGGTGAGCAAGACCGCGATCGTTTGCATTCTGCAGGTGCTAGGTCATTGACCGGGTGGATGATTATGCATTAAGTATGTTCCGCTGCAAAGAGAGTCGGCGCTTGTCTTGCTCTTTTTGCCTCTGAGCGCGCAATTCTCGTTGGCTCATTTTAGAACGATCGATTTGTTCGTTGTCTATTTTACATAAATGTACATAAAATGAATAGCAATTTTACATTGCGAAATATTTATGATACTAACTATTTACTTCTCTAAAGAGTTCTTGCTAGAGTTGAATATTCAGCTGACGATCGAAGTGCACTCACGATAAATGCAAAATAATTCAACTGAATCTAATTTGAATGTTAAATAATAAAAATGGATCATTTACATACCTTATTATAGTGTCTTTGGCTAGACCCATGAGCACCGAGAAGACGATTTCTCGAATTTTAAATCTATTTTGGTTTTCTAAAATGCGCAACTTTGTAAAGCGCTACATAAATAGCGTTGTGATATACAAATGCGCTCCATCCAGTGAAATATAAAAGCATTGATAAATAGTACCACTAAATGTTCATTTTTTTCAGATCGTGTACGGTTATGAGCCCCGAAATATTAAGAATATCTTGAGAAACGTAATTCAAATTCAGGATCAAAAGATGCTAACGGATAATGAGCGGACTATACTGAGACAAACTCCGCCGTAACAACTGATGATCTGTCGGTTTGGTGATATTGTGTTGGTAGAGAATGAGCCGTTCAGCACTGGAACATCAAGAAAACTGGAGCCTGTCTATAAAGCACCTTTCATTATTATGAAGGTATATTGCCAACGGACAGATATCTAGTAGGAGATATTCCAAACTTTAAACTGAAACAAAGACACTACAAGTCGGTTTAAATGTTTGATAAGATGACGCGCCGGTGCGAACTTCAACCAGATGATCTCGAGGGAGACAGTAATAAATTATGCCAGGACTCTTGCCAGGAAATAGAGATTTTCCAGGACATTCTGACTGCGAACTAATTTCAATAATATATAATTTATGTTAGCTTACTTATGCTATTATTATGCATTCATAGTTTTTTTTGTTCTGTCTAATGTTATAAATGCCTTTTTTACTTTTTCTTGCTACCTAATAGACATACTTTTCATCAGGCAGAAATGATGTGTATGAAAAAAATATGTTTATGATGCAGCGACCTGCCGTCCGCTTATCTGGCCAGCTAAAAGATGATTTGCGTAGGCAGGTGGTAGGGTTTCGGATCCAGAAGGTGGTCCGGTGCAGGATCAGGATTGGCTATTAATCTTGATTCGCGAGAAGATATAGACGCGATATAAAAAATAGAATAGGAACGAGGAAATGAATATAATGTGGAAAAACTATGTTAAATATTAGTGTTAGTAGGGTATAATTATGTAATAGAAAAGATAATATCGATTGCTTTAATAGCGGCAGAGAGTCAAGATTACAGATAATAGGATAAAGTCTATTATAGTCAGAACATAAAACTCTGTAAGGGTCATGCATTTTATTAAAAGTAGTCTACTGGAATAAGGAGGTAATATTCGGTTTGCATCCCAATTTAGGCGCCGCAAGGCAAAAAGTAAGAAGTTTTTTTGGACCGATTCAATGCGGTCCGAGTGGACTGCGTATTGTGGACTCCAAACAGGTGATCCATATTCAAGAATCGGACAGACTAACGAAGTAAAAAAGGTCTAAGTCATGTAAGGATCATTAAATTCCTTAGACCACCTCTTTATAAGACCAAGCACACCCTTGGCCTTATTGACAATAGACGAAATATGGTCAGAAAATTTTAGTTTTGGGTCCAGAAGAACACCAAGATCATCAACTCGTGTTATTCTGTCCAAAGAGCACCCATTTAGAGTGAAGTCGTGCGTATTGGGTTGGCACGACAAAAGGTCATAACTTTACACTTGGAGCCATTTAAGTCTAATATGTTATCACGGCACCAAATTTGAAATCGGTCTAGATCGGATTGTAAGTCCAAATGGCAAGAAGTGTCCTTGTACTGGAGGCATAATTTAACATCGTCTGCGTACATAAGTACACGCGAATGTTTTATTATTAAGGGGAGGTCGTTAATGAATAAGGTAAAAAGAAGCGGACCAAGATGGCTCCCTTGTGGGACACCGGATGTGACTCGGAGAATAGAAGATAACGAATTTTTAAAGAGGACTTGTTGTGTCCTGCCATTCAGATAGCTTGAAATCCAATTTAGAAGATCAACAGGGAAACCTATAAGATCAAGTTTTTTTATTAAAAGGTAATGATTAACAGAGACAAATGCTTTACTAAAATCAGTGTAGATGACATCTGTTTGAAGATTATTTTTGAAACCCTGTATTACGAAAGAAGTTAGCTCCAAGAGGTTAGTGGTTGTAGATCTGCGTTTCATAAAACCGTGTTGACACGGTGATATGATTGATCTACAAAGGTGCTGCAAATGAGGAGTGATAACATTTTTGAAAAGTTTTGGGATAGCCGACAATTTAGAGATTCCTCTGTAATTGGTTACATCCAGTTTGCTACCTTTTTTATGAAGAGGAATCACAAAGGACTCCTTCCATATATGAGGGAATTTTGAAGATTCCACAGATAAGGTAAACAGTTTCAGTAAAGGCTTGCACAAGGCTTCCGCACAGAATCTGAGCACACAGCCAGGGATTCCATCGGGACCTGGCGAATAGACCGGTTTAGCACGCTGAAGATCGTTAAGCAGTGAGCTTTCGTTTATAGTAGGGCAAAATATTAAATTCGACTTAGATACCGCATAAGAGTATGGCTGTTCGGAATGAGGTAAAGTTGAATATGTTGTTTGAAAAAACTTGGCGAATAGATCGGCTATTGCCTGATCCGATGTAACCGCAGTGTTTTCAAAAAATAGCGGGGAAGAGTAAGAACTTGTTTTTCGTTTATTGCTAACGAAATTATAAAACTGTTTCGGATCCTGTTCAAACTGGAACTTACAACGGTTTAAATAATTTTTGTAGCACTGAGCATTAGGCACGGTAAAGTTTAACCGAGCGCTTAAATATAAAGCCAGCTATAAAATTGTTTAGCCTCCGAAAATTTGCCTTGCGAAAACAGGGAATTCGCTTTGTTGAATTCTCTGAATTTACTTTTAATACCGTACCTAAGTCGATTTCCACCTCGAAAGTAGGATGATATTGATCTTCAGGTTGAGTGAGAGGTACTACCCTGGACAGAAATACACTTTCAGGACTTGTTACAAAACATAGATCCAAAAGTCGACCAAGAGAATTTGGAATATAATTAACTTGCAACAGCGATAAGTCGAGCAAGCCGTCAATAAAGTCATGTTGTGCTAAAGGGAGAAGGATATTCGATTGTTTTTCTGGGGACCACATTGTGCCAGGTATATTAAAATCACCTAGAACTACCAATTGGTCCCTGTCAGAAAGTTTATTCAAAATGGACTGGATAGCGGACAGATGATTCTGATATTCTGGGAATTCAGAAGATGGCGGAATATAGGAGCACGTAAAATAAACTGATCTGTCGGAAAAAGACAGCTTTACACATACGAATTTCGAGTTACGGGAATCGTCCAAAAGTAACTCCTCCGACGCGAGGGTAGATCTAACCGCAATTAAGACTCCACCTCCCCGTCTGGAGGGACGGTCAAACCTATATATAGTGATACCTGGGAAGACTTCGGAGTTAAGTATCTCCGGCTTTAACCAAGTCTCTGTGAGCACTCTAATATGGGATGCAAATGAAAGACTATCACAATACAATTTGATTAATTTGCTACGCAAGCCTCTAACATTTTGATAGGAGATAGTAAGTTTTGTAGTTAGTTTTTTGAAGAGGAAGAAGATGAAGAGGCGGATGGTGCAGTAGTCTGGCCACGTGATCTTAGCTTCTTTTTGATCTTAGCTTCAAACTCTTTTACCACCATACTATCCGGCCAAAAATCACCCGAACATATGGTCGAAAAGAGCTCGTTTGGGACAGTTATCTTGAAAGATGATATGTCCCTAGCGTAAGAGAAGTTAAATTTTTCCACTTTTATATTATCGGCTTTTGTTTTGTCTTGTATATAAGACAATACATCCGACGATGTTTGATCAGGGGAAAGCCGAGAAACAAAAATTTGTTTCTTTAGTGGACCTTTTTTGGGCGGAAGCGATTCTTTTACTCTAGAAGCAACGGGAATAATAAGTCTAATTGAGTAATAAATTTCAGCGCCAGGACTAGCGGTATCTGTTGACGGCGGTAAAGTCTTAACCAATTAGCTAAAAATTCTAATTAAGTCAAAGGAGGTTTCACCCTCCCTACGCTCAGCTACTGGGATGCTTGTAACGTACCCACCGGCGGTATCTGGATCGCCCTCGGGGAAGATGGTGGACTAGGATCCTAACCAACTGCTGCGTGCCGATCGTTCGCAAGAAGTCGAAGAGGACAGGCGGGCTCTAGGAAGCGCCAACATAGCCTGGAGACCCCAAATGTGGAGACCGGAGTCCTCTACGCGGAACGAGCGACAAGTGGTGGCGGCCACCGAAAAGGTTTACCACCACGGCGGAGGAAAAGAGCGAGGAACGTACGTGCGTAGGAAACATTAGCTACCCTTTGAGTTCCTAACCGTAGAGGCTGCGGCCAAGATCCACAGCGCCAGTAAAACCCTCCCCGTATCGTGCTACCAGGTCCTCAATGAGGACCTATTATTATCGTGCTAATAGGTCCTCAATGAGGACCTATTATTATCGACTCCAACTCCAACAAATTGATTAAACGTTTTCTTATAAATATAATTTTTTTTTTTTTAATTGTAGATTTGTTATCCACGGCCTGTGGGCGGTCCGGCTCCTAAGCGGATGAGATACGAATCTAATGCTGATCTGCCCTCTGTCATCGTCACCCAATAGATAGGGGTAATTTTTTTTTATTATTTGCTGCATGAGAACATTTTAAAACTTGCGTTTAATAAAGCAAATAATTCTTTATTTTTACCTTTAAAGTCAAAAAGTCAAATTTTTTCACAGTGTGTAAACAGTTTCTTGGCATATGTACTCGTATATAATATCAATGTGTGCGAGTAAATAGAACGAACGCGATTTTGTGCAAGGGAGACCAATTTTGCTGAACATGCGCTGATAGTTAGGAGTGCGATAGCGATACAATAAAACCCTTTGAAAAAATAAGACAAGACAAGGCAAGCTGAACGAAATTAAAGATTGGCAAAATTTTTTGAGAAGCCAAAGAAGACGCAGTTAAGCTCGTTTCTCGCCCGTAGTGAGATATCAATAGACAACCATTTTCAAAACTTGGCATTCCAACATATGAGTTTTAGTATTTGATATTCAAATAAAAATTAGTTAAACGATTTTGTTCTATTCAAATTTTATAGATTTTTTTTAAATAAGACAGTTAATCATGATATAAAATCCCCCTTTCGTAAAGTTGTGAATATTAACATACACGTATTTTCTAACATACGTCGTACAAATATGAAAATAAAAATCACAACAATATAAGAATTATTGAGTTGATGAAATCATTTCTGTAAAAGTGTGTATTTTTTTACATCACCGGACACTATATTATCGATAACAATAGAAAGAAGGTCAAGTACATTTTAAACTAGCGGTACTCACTAAAAGTATAGAAGCAAAAAAAGAAGGGTGATGCATTGTTGTTATTCTATTGCGTTTCTGTTCAGTTAATTTTTTAATTTTGAATCGTTAAAAATTTAGCGACTGCTTTAAGGTTCGTATATTGCAAGTAAGTAGCACAAAATGCAACTATTTCAAAATATTTTTATTTGAAGTTTTTTTCAGCGTTTTTTCCGTTTAGTGTCTTCTTCTTATTTATATTATATATATATATATCTTCTTATATTATTTATTTCTCTATTATTTTAATTGAACATCTTTAAAAAAACGCCATTTCCATAAAAACTGTGAATCAAGTTTTAATGAAACTTTCGGGAAAAATAGTTAATAATTTTATAATAATAATAATAATAATTTGTGACACGGATTTCCCTGTGGTGCGAGTGCATTTGGAAACACGCTTTGCCAAAGAGTGTGTTACCAGGGTAATATGACCCTGTCCATATATGTATACTTAGATCTTTCTTTTATGAAGAAATCCGCATATGTTCTATTTCCACCGCTCCCAAATCGTCACTAGCTTACCGAAGCTAGTTTGACGAACATATTCTTTTATCGCCTACATCTGTATCAGTATTTTAAATTTATTTGTGCACAGCCACACAGAAAGTTTGGTCACATGATATGTTCACCTGACAAAATCACAGTTTTCATTGAGGAATTCTGACGAATTGTGTTTTCTTAAACTTTGTTCTCTCCTAAAAGTGGTTTAACAAAAATTAAAAAAATGAAAATCTGTGGTCCCAAGCTATCTCTTTGTGGTCTTATTATCTCTGTTTGGGGTATTGTCCAATTGGTGAGTATTCAAGTTCTAACTTCTTCACATTTTCAAAAATTAACCACTTACATATTTATGTTACAGGTTTTAATGGGTCTATTCTTCTACATAAATAGTGTAGCCCTCATTGAGGACTTACCTCTTGAAGAGGAATACCATTCGTTGGAAGATTTTTATGCAGCTGCAAATAGAGCATACAATCAGGTATGTTCTCTATTCACAACATATGTACATACGCCCAATAATGTGAAGTAATTTTTCTTTTTCAGAATGCCTACAACTGCTGGATTGCCGCATGTATCTATGTTTTGACTTTGTTGCTCTCCGCCCAGCAATTTTACATGAATAGCAGAGTAACTGCTAACTAATAATTTGAAATGTAGTTTCCCAACTACTTACAACTAGTATTGAAATTTTTCCTTCGATATATTTGTTAGAGGTGTTTTCGTTTTAATAAAGTTAAAGTTCAGTTTAAATATTACGGCATGCGTAATGTATTAAGGGGCGTTTGTTTGTGTTCTTTAAGCCTCAAAGAAGGCTATTCAATTCATTTTTTAGGCTTAATGTGGTCAATGTGCTGTTATATATTTTAATTTTTAAAATTAATATATTTGATGTATTATAGTAGCGGTAAGTTAAAACTCCTATAGAGCTACAGAGTCATAAAAGCACTTTTATTAAAAAGGTCAATCTTTTTTTGAAAATCTTGAAAAAAGCCTAAAAGAAACGATATTTTCTTTCTCCACAGTTTCTAAGGAATTTTAACTACGTAAGGCCTATAAACAGAGGTATTTTAAATGCTTCTTACGGTTCTAATGAAATTCTGTGCGCTTTTGAACATTTCTTGCTTTTTTTTTTTATTTTTGTAAGGTTTAATGAAGCTGGTTTAATGAAGCTGGAGCTTATGAGTATTGAAATAATTAATAAATATATCCCCCTTTGGCATGAATAACTTTATGGAGTCTAACCCTTACTAAATCCTCCAAATTGTAAAGGATCATCTCTTCCAAAGGTAAGTGATTTCAGAAATCGCCCTCGCGAGTTTTGCGTAACGGAACAGTTTCTTTGCGTTTTAAAGGAGACTAGAAGTTATTAATTATATTTAAATCTGGACGTTGATGTGGCCAGTTCAAGACAGTGACGCCAACAGCCTTTAGAACCTTAGCTATAATTCAGTCTTTGTGGTAGGCAACATAATCTTTATGCAGGATAAATGATCGCCGATCAGCCTATCTCCAGAACGAAATGCATTTTCGTTTAGGGTCGTTAAATATTGCATTGGGTTCATCGAGCCGGAGACAGGGACCAGGTCACCGAACCCTTGTAGCCAACACCATCATGGCTCCCAAGCGAGCCGTATTTTTTGCCTTTTGCGAATTGGCGATCTTACAATAATTGTTTTGTTTTTATACTCTAGAACGACTTTGGCTTGTCTAAATGTTCCTTTGCAATTTTCAACCTTTTAAGCTTATATTCATTATTTGCATTGCTCATCGTTTTCGCACTGTTTTTTTTTTATCGGTATCAAGCGCAAGCGAGTTTCAAAAGAAGCAGAACATTTCGTTTAAATATGACGGATAGTGTATATCGTCTTTAGTTTGCAATACCTTTTCAATTTATTCGTTTACATTTACTTCGATTTAATGTACTTTATTTTATTTATACACTTCTTATGAAGAGATCTGTCACAGTATGCCTAGTAATGCTTTTTCAATGGTTAATGAAAGTTCTAATACAAAACCGATGGGAAATTATCTTCGGGATACTAAGGCACCATATGGGCTTGCATTGATATCGATATTTGTTTCCAATATGTGCGAATTAGATCGCTACTAATAAAAGCTTTCCATATTCCCAACGCTGCAGCATAGCGTTTACATTTATTTAAGCTTCTTTCTCTAAGCACTGAGTTATTGGTTTTGCAATTAAATAGTTTATTCACGTATTTTTATGTATATTTTGTTTGTATTGAACAGCTTGATATTTTACCGTATTAAACAGCTTAAATCTTATTTGGATTTGCTCTGGTTTATTGAATACTGATGACACTTACAAATTAGAAATCAGACATTTTTAGGAACTGATTCCAGGTACATATTGATTATGCTGATTTTAGGTACATTGCATTCTGACAGTTTTAGGATCCCGTTTCCCTATGTCAGTTTCGTGTCCTTGAGTTGCACTTTTTTCGCCTATTTTAAAAGACATATTTTTTCCCATGTTTAACTAGTTGATATTAAATGTTTAAGTCTATCAATCAATCGCACTCTTTTTGAGATCAGTAGTGTCTTAGGTTTTTTGAGCTTATAAGCTTTTTTATACCCAATTTTTAGCAATGAAAGACGAATTGTGTGTAGGTTTTTCAAACGAATATGATTTTATTGGTTTTAGAGAGCGAGATTCTGCATCGATGCATATATGCGTAGGTAACGAAAACAATTGACAATGAGCGTCTTGATTGCAAAGCGAGGAACAGAACGCCAAGGCAAAGGTGTAGGTGCGAGCAAAGACACTAGAATAACAAGATGCGTAACGCCATACGATTTTTTCGCCGTGGCTCTATAGGTGGCTCCATGCTCTCTCGAATTTTCTTTCACGCTACAGCGAACAGCTCTTTTCTACGCATATAGTGATAGCAGACAACTGTATGTCTGCACACGTGTGCTCATGCATTGTAAATTTGACAAAATATGCCCTTCACCTTAGAATTTAAATCTATATTATTTTTGATCAATTGGCACCATGTGCAGAATTTTTGTTTTTCATTGCCTTAGCGTTACTATTCTTTAAATATAGCTTAGAAATAGTAATAAACCAATCTATGTACATAAAAAATTATAAAAAAAAAATTTTAAATAACTTTATATTAGAATATTCAGCTTGCGATGTGTGAAAAATTAATAAGGCGATGATTTTTGAATGCTTGTGTCCGCACTTCGTGCCTCAAGATATGACTTTTGGAATAAACAGTTTTCATATTTTTATTTATTTTATAAATTTGTATTTTCCACTACGATTTATTTTAATAATAATTTTTTTTTCAATGTAATGACTTCTTTTTGGAAAATTTATGTTTTAAATTACAGTAGTTATAATAATTTCCTTTGCATTTGCTTTAATTATTTAGTATATATATTAAGTAATTTGAATTAATTATTTGAATATTGTATGTAAATAATCAATTTTTATTATTTAACATTCAAATTAGATTCAGTTGAATTATTTTGTTATATTCCCATTTGATATTTTTAACAATGCGCAATTTTGGGTGGGAAGAAAAGCTTTCCCTTTAAATTTCTCTTTATCCGTTTGCTTACAATTGATCATACGCAGAGCTCCTCGATTTTCTTGAATGTTCCATATATAACCAAGTTTATATTCAAGTCGTTTTGTTGCATTAGGAAAGTAATGAAAAATAAACTTAAAGGTCATATAGTAAAATAGTTTTTGTTTTGATTCGAAAAAATGATCCGTGTTTGAACTAAGATCAAGGCCGCTTTGCGTTTTTATTGCCGCTTTGCGTTTTTATTGATTGAATGTCGGCTTAAGTCTGAATCAAATGGTGTGAGAAAATCTTTGATGAACTGGGTTAGTGCAAAGACACTAGAATAACAAGATGCGTAACGGCCATACATTCGTTTGGCACTATGCAGCCTCTTTTTTGGTGAAGGCCAAATTTGCTCTCTTTCCGCTCGCTTACGGTGAGAGCATAAGAAATCTAAAAATAGAATTTGCTTGCTTGTGTGAGTAAAAACAAGAGAAAAAACGAGAACGCGTATATGTGTGCGTGTTGTGCTAGAAGACGATTTTCGGGCCGAAATCATTTTTGATCGAAGAAACGAATTTATTATTTATATTTGGAGTTGTGGCCAATTTCGTAGCAATATGATGATATAAAATAATAATTAAAAATTCACGCCCTGACTTTTATAATTTTAAAGTTTTTTAAATTCGTTTGTTAAAATCGCCGCTCGAATTAGCTACCGTTTACATTTTTATATTTATGTATTTTTATTTTATTTATATTATGTTATGTTAATTAATTATGTGTCATTTATGTAATAATCGGTACCCAGGGAACACCACGGGGAGAAGAAGAAGACATTACATTGAGAAATAAATATTTAATAATAATAAAATTTATTTTTTAATTTCATTAAAAAATAATAATTTTATTAATAAATAAAAAAAATAATATTTCATAATAATAATTCATAAAAAATAATAATACGTAGTAGAAAATAAAAATTATTAAAATTAATAAAAATATGAAAACTGTTTATTGCAAAAGTCAAAAGGAGGCACGAAGTGCGGACACAAGCACTCAACAATCACTGCCTTATTCATTTTTCTCACGTCGCACGCTAAATACTCTAATAACAAATATTCCACTGTAAAGTTATTTTTATTATGATTCGGCTATTACTATTATTCTAGTGTCTTTGGTTAGTGGTTGTTTACTTGATCTGCGCGGGAGCACTTCTTGCTTATGCATATATATGGAAAATGAATTCTTATGTACTATGCCTGCCTAGTGGCTGGGTTTTGGTTGCAGATTGAGTGGATGCGCAATTTCGAGAAATGTTTGTTTATTTAACGAGGAATCGATACGGCGGACCACCGCGGTAGAACTTTTGTATAAGTGAATTATGAGGAAGGCATAATTACGTTACTTCCCTTCCCTTAAAGAGAAGCCTATGTATCGGCTGATGCTGTTGGTACCATAAGGGGGGTAACGGGTTTCGTTCAATTTCTATTTCTTGAGGCTGTTTTTTTTTTGTTTTCGGTTGTTTTCTTGTTTTCGTAAATAAAATTATAAATGGGTTATAGGTTACATATTTAGATAATCCCTATAGTATAATAAGTACAATAATAATAAGTGTTATGATAATATAAAATATGGTATTATTTTTTGATATTAGTTTCACAACGTCATTGTGCTTTATCATCTTTATCTTAATTATATCTAGTGGTGCGTATAACGGTGTTCGGTCTATTTCTGGGGTAAAGTAATTTTTACTTAAGATAATGTTTTCAATTTCGATTCTACATGTAATAATTTGTTTCTGTAAGTGTTTTTTTACTGTAATAATTTTGTTTCCCTTTGTCTAAATATGTGTTTAGACATGATAAGTAGGCAAACTATAAATATGTTCTATTTATGGGCTGCAATAAACATGTCACGGGACAGCATAAGTGGCAACTACAGATAAGTACGATTGCAGCGGCCTATTGCCGGAGTGTCAAGTGATATGACCACGCGGGAGGCCTCGAACATAGATTTAAGAATAAAACTTAGCTGCATTTACCAACGCAGACTGCGACGTCGTTATATAATTAGATGATAAGAACCTATGTAAGAATGAATAAAAGGCGAAGTCCTCGCAGCAGCGAGTCAGTTAGATTCAAACACCCGAATTGAACTAATTAAGTGTACGCACAAGTTTATAGTGTAAACATTTTGGTCCTTCGAGAAATTCTGTTGTTTTCCCCCACCAGTGGTAAGAAACACAGAATAAAATAACAGCTCTTCAAAGTAAAAAGAGCAAGGCTATTCGAGTGATTCTGTTGTTTCCCCCACCAGTGGTAAGAAACACAGAATAAAAGACCACGCCTTAAAGTACTAGGACTATAAGGTGAAACATTGTGTTCTTGCTTTTCCTTGGCTGATCAATCAGCTGTGAGTCGAGGCACAGCTAGGTCGACTGGGCGACCAATCAAAAAATCCTCCAACGGATCACGCCAAAGAATACAAGCAGAAAGCACAAAAAAGTCACAGTGATTGTTTTCCCAAGATGTTGTCGGAAAGATCTGTGAAATTGATGCAAGAGCAAGGAGAGCTGCAGAACAAAATACTGCAAGCCAGCAAGGAAAAGGCATCTATATCAGCAACAGATGTATTGGTAGTCCGATTTACTACTAACAACAATGCGCTGGTAAAATTGGGTGTTGGCGATCATCAATATTTTAATGATAAAATATTTTTGAAAACTATGGATGCTATCAAGGCCTACAAGGAGTCCCTATTAAAGGTAGAGACACTTGAAGAAATAAATATACCAAGCGGATCAAAATTATCTGATACCGCATCAGCTCGGAGCGCCAGTCCAGTTGATAATCTGGTTCAACTGGTGGATAGAAGAGCGGACAGGGTGAGGCAACAGATGAGCTTAATCTACGAAACCCTAGATAGTTCAAGTGAGATTGAACTAGTCAAGCAGCTGGCAATGATGAAAAGTCATTGGTCCAAAGTGACGGACACACTGAAACGGCTTGAAAACAAGTATGACAGAACTGCCTTTGATCAAGATGAGGCCGACATTCTGCAATCTGAAGTGGCCGCACTAGAGATCGTACTTCAAATGAAGTTGGAACAGTTCAAAAGTTCCAACTACGACGTGCCAGAAATCCCAAAAGTGGACCTTCCAACGTTCAATGGAAATGCAAAGGAATGGCCAACATTTTACGAGCTGTTCTTTGAGCTAATAGACAGCAGGAAGGATCTCAGCAACACAAGGAAGCTGGGATATTTAAGAGCCTGCTTAAAAGGAGAAGCTCAAATGGTGGTTAGCCATTTGATAACGGGATCAGCGGCTAGCTATACAGCAGCGTGGGAGCTTATCTGCAAACGCTATGAGAATAGCAGAAAAATATTCTCCCAACACTTCAACAAATTAATGGAGTGCGTGCTGCCCAAATTTAACGAAGTTTTTGGATACTGCGACTGAGAGCATATTCATCATAAAGGAAAAAGGAAAAATAGAAAGCTCTGCTGACGTAATTTTAGCAGAAATTCTACTGCAAGAGCTATACAGTCCTTGCAAAACGTACTGGAGTTTATTGAGCAACAATACAACTCAGTAAATGCCATTACGAAAAATACCGCTCAGCTTGCTACAAGAAAAGTGCAAGTAAGATCGTGTGCCTTTTGCTCTAAGGATGGCCACGATATGATAAAGTGTCTCAAATTCAGAGCACAATCTATTGAAAAAAGAAAAGAATTCGTTCAAAAGAACAGCATGTGCTTTAGATGCTTTGGAAAGCATATTGCTATCGACTGCAGAAAGGAAATTACATGCAATCGATGCTCCAAAGGACACAACAGCCTTCTTCATGAAGACACAAAACGCTGTATCAACAGCAATAACCTCAAGCAAGGCCAAGACACACTATTGGCTACAGCTGTTGTTTTAGTGAAATGCAAAGCTGGAGGTTACAACGAGTTGAGGGCGCTTATTGACGGTGGATCTCAGAAGACGCTGATTTCAGAGGAAGCAGCACAAATATTAAGGATTCCCAGAATAAGGAGAACTATAGAGTTCGAAGGTATCTCCCAGACTACTCAATTATCCAAAAATAGCGTCCACCTGACGATCAAACCAAAAATTCCAAGCAGCTTCAAAACATCAACGGAAGCATTGGTTTTACCAACACTCCATAGAGCCCTACCCAGCAAAAAGTTTGATATTGATATCAACAACGAGTGGAAGGGCTACAGGCTAGCAGATCCACGATTCAACGAGCCAAGCAGAATTGACATGGTGATAGGTGTGGATCTATTTCCCCTGATTATGATGGAGAAAATAAAAACCATGAATGGAATCTTGGGTCAAAAAAACAGATTTGGATGGATTGTGTCCGGAAATATAACTCGAGCAGCAATAATAAGTGCCACTACAACAATAAATCTAAAGGACCTGGAACGCTTTTGGGAATTGGAAGATGAAGCCGATGATACGATTACAGACAATGCAGAATGCGAAAGAAAATTCCAAAAAACAACTGTCACCAACGAGGAAGGCAGATTTGTGGTTTCAATTCCATTAAACAAAGAGGCAAAGCTGGGGACTCTCGCAAACAGGCAATAGCAAGGTTTATGCAAATGGAAAAGAAGTTTCAAAGAACCCCAAAGAACTGGGCTGCATACAACGAATTTATGAAAGAATACCTTAAGATGGGATATATGGAATCTGTAAAGACAACGGGCCAAGGTAAATACTATTTACCCCATCAAGCAATAATCAGGCCTGGAAGTTTAACTACGAAGCTACGAGTAGTTTTTGAAGCATCTGCAAAGACGACAAAAGAACTAAACCTAAATGACGTTATTACAGCTGGTCCTAAGATTCAAATGGATATATTCGATATTCTAATTAAATGGCGCAACTGGCAATATGTTATGGTAGCTGACATTGAAAAAATGTATCGCCAAATAAAGGTTGCTGAGAAAGGCCAAGAATACCAATATATCCTATGGAGAGATGAACCAAAATTGCCGATCAGTGAGTTTAAGTTAACAACCGTAACTTATGGCACATCGGCAGCACCTTTCTTAGCAGTCCGATGTCTACGAGAGTTGGCAGATCGCTTTTGCCAAGAGCAGAAACAATTAGAGACGACTTTTATATGGATGACCTCATAACTGGTGCAGACACAGTCAACGAGTGCTATGAACTTCAAAGGAAATTGAGACAAGTGATGGAGAAGGGCGGCATGCATCTGCGAAAATGGGTTGCAAATGACGAACGTATTTTAGCCGACATTCAGGACGACGGTGCTACGGAGAAAATTTGCATTGAGGAAAATGAATCGATCGAAACCTTAGGACTTCAATGGGATCCGAAGAAGGATACGTTTACGTTCTCGGCAGAAAACCCAATGCTAACACGCATAACAAAGCGGTTAGTGTTATCACAGCTGTCCAGAATTTTCGACCCACTAGGATGATTGGCACCTGTAACGATTCAAGGCAAATGTTTCATTCAGGAACTGTGGAAATTACCGATGACTTGGGACGTTGAATTGGAATCCAACTTAGCTAACTGGTGGATGGAATATGCTAAAGGTCTATCATGTTTAGAAGAAATTAGCATTTCACGCTGGACTGGATGCTCCAAAGGTATTATGGAGCTACATGGATTCTGCGATGCATCAGAGAAAGCATATGCAGCGGCTGTGTATACAAAAGTAGGCGACAGAGTTAGTTTGCTAGAAGCAAAAAGCAAAGTAAATCCTATAAAAAACAGGGAAAACAATTCCAAGGTTGGAATTATGTGCTACGCATTTATTAGCAAAGTTATTAGCGAAGCTGCAGGCTATATGGGGCAACAAGATCACAACGCATGCATGGAGTGATTCGCAAATTACTATTGCTTGGATACAGAACAAGCGCAGCAAAGATAAGTTCATCAGAACTAGAGTGGAAGAAATCAATAAACTAATTCCCAATGTCAAATGGAATTACGTTAAATCGGAAGACAATCCAGCAGACGTGGCTTCAAGAGGGATATCACCGCAAGCTCTGAAAATCTGTGAAATTTGGTGGAGAGGGCCTAATTGGCTAGCTATAGATGCACAACACTGGCACTGGAATCGGAAATTGTTGTGGTATCTACATTGATAGAATCCGAATATCTTCAAAATCATCTTTTATCGAAGTATTTATCGATCGACAAACTTCTTAGGGTAATGGCGTGTGTATTACGCTTCATAACAAAGCTGAGAAGAAAATCGCAACAGCCGTCACATCTTACGGTGGAGGAATTAAAGCTAGCGAAGATTGTCGTGGTAAAGATACAAAAACAGCTGGATTTTGGACACGAAGTCAGACTACTCAAAAACAAAAGACCATTAGACCCAAAGAGTAAGTTACAGGCGCTAAATCCGTTTTTGGATAGTGATGGCGTACTTCGAGTTGGTGGACGATTGCAAAACGCAATGATACCTTATAATGTAAAACATCCAATTATAATGGATAAGTCACATTTGACTTGGTTAATTGCAAATAGAATACAGGAAAATATGCAAACGATCATAGAAAACGAAAAACATCTAATGGAATATGTTGACAATCAGACCTCGGTCATCAATAGAAGCAAACCGGAATTTGGGAAAACTGACCCAACAAGTCAATATAATTGCAGAAACCATGAAGGAGCTTATGAAGGAGTTTATGGTATATAAGGAGTCAATTAAATTCCTTATGTTATCAAATCAAGTGTGAAACTGGATTGAAGAGGCAGAAAGCCTACAAGCAACAGCGATCTCAATGATAATGGACATTAGTGAAGGAAGAATCCATCCTACACTAATTGCGCCTAACAAAATGCTGGAGGAGCTCGAAAAAGTTAAGCAAAAATTAGGACGAAAACAAATGCTACCGGGTGGAAATTCAGTTATACAATTACCACTGATCTATAAACGTATGAACGCACAAGCTATGTTGAAGGATAATGTCCTATTCATTGAAGCAAAATTGCCGATATACAACAATCAGGAAACGGATCTCTTTAAAGTAATCCCAATACCACTGTGGACAAAGGGAACAAAGCTTATTCCGAAATTGAATTCTAAATTTTTTGCGTTCAATACAGAAATAAACGCATATCACCTAATGTCTGAAATGTAAATTAACCAATGCAGACAAGAAGATTCGACCACATGGCTTTGCGAAAATAATTGGGCATGGAAAAACGCGGATGATCACTCTTGCGAAATATCACCATTGAAACCAAGCAAGGCACACTCATGCGAAATGATGGAATTCCAAGGCAATTCGTTCATCAAAGAGATAAGTGGATCCAACCGTTGGCTATTTAGACTGTTTCGGAATACAACAGCTAATATAAGATGCAACGAACAGCATCAAGTTATGAGACTGCCCAATCAAGGCAATATACAACTACTTGCAGGATGCACAGCAATATTAGGGGATACAACAATAATTACTCCCCAAAAAGTAATTTCGACAGCGTCTGAAATGTCTATCTTCCCCAGTTTACGAATTATAGACGACAAGGAGACATGGAACATGGTCCCGCTGAAGCACTTGATTGTCAACAACACTAATGAACTGCAAAATCTTTAAATGCGCATACAGACTCTGAAAAATAACAAGGTTCACATTGATGACTTGATTTTCCACACGGCAGGCGGACACACGGCCCTAGGGTTGACAACGATTATCATAATTATATTGGTCATTTATATCCAGAGGCAACGCATAAATGAGAGACGACTACTGGCCGTACACTTTCCCCCCCAATTTTCCCTTCTGTAGAGGACCTTTTCTATATAGAGTGTCTATATCAAATTCTTGTCTGTCATTATTTATTTTTTCTATCGCTTAAGGGCCAAGCTGGGGAATGCGACGTCTCTGTCTGCTTTTAACAATATGGGCTTGCCCAACTGTTAAAAATTTGCATTTGTGCAATTTTTACACTCTACACTACATTTCTAATCCTTTGTTTTAATTTGTTCAAGGGTGGCGAATTTCAAGTAAACGTCGATACCACTAATGTAGTGTTTGCCTTCAGATGAATAGATGTCTATTACAAATTTATCTCGACAGTGTTCAGGATTCGGTGTAATTTTAACAGGCATTTTCGTATTTCTGTGTTCTATTACTCAATAGACTCGGATTTCGGGAAACTAATGGCACCATCTGATCTTTTTTTTAATATTTGTAAAATACACATTCAAGTTTTTGAAATATTTTAAAAAATAATGAAAAACAAATGTGTATAAAAAAGTTAATTATTGAGCAATGCATTAAGTGCACAAATGAAAGTAGTGGTTTCTTATCATGGTTCATGGTTCTTATCATGGAATGTTATATATATTACACATAATTAATTATCAACATATATATAGTGACGTATTTGGGTGGTCCAAACCAGCCACTTCTATTATTTCAAAGAAAACAGTAATGCACTCTAGTAATTTTCCATAATGTATCCCAGCTGCGCAGCATTCGTTTATCTTTGGCAGCGCAGCCGTTCTTGTAAACATCCTAAAGCCTGACCTAAGCATATTTGACTGCCCTCTTTCAACACTTCCTAATCCTAAGAACCCAAGAGCGAGGCTCTCCCGAAATACAAATATTGTTCAAATACTGAGGCTTCTCCTCAATCCAATTTGCATTTGATTTTTAGTCTTAAGCTGAGATCCAAAGAATAAAGTCGTGAAACTATTTCTCCTAAAAACTATTTTTTTATTTCTTGGCGTTGTCCTTAGTCAACTGACGGGACATTAGTTCGACTCAAAAATAAAACAACAATTTTACTATATAAATATGTAAACGGTAGCTAATTCGATCGGCAATTGTAACAAACGATTTTAAAAAACTATAAAAGTATAATTGTCAGGGCGTGAATTTTTAATTATTATTTTTTTCATCATATCGCTACGAAATTGGCCAAAACTCCAAATATTTAATTTCGTTTCTTCGATCAGAATTGATTTCGTCCCGAAAATCGTATTCTAGCACAACACGCACACATATACGCGTTCTCGTCTCTTGTTTTTACTTACGCAAGCAAGCAAATTCTATTTTTAGATTTCTTACGTTCTCAGCGTAAGCTAGCGGACAGAGGGCAATTTTGGCCGTCACCAAAAAAAGTGGCTGCATAGTGCCAAACCAATGTATGGCCGTTACGCATCTTGTTATTCTAGTGTCTTGTCTTTGGTGCGTGAGAGAGGGGAGCTTCGATAACGAAGATATTGCTGCACAGCTGAGGCGCCGCAAAGTTTAGATGTTATGAAGTTGGCATGTTTACAAAGTATAGACTTAGGAATTTCTGGCGGCTGCGTAACCCGACATACTCCCCCGTTGGAAGTGGCTTTCAACAGAATTACTAAGTGGCAATCCTCGTCAATCCTCCTTCGCCCTTAGCACAGCAACTCGACTCCATCTCTTTAAAATGCCGGCTGCGCTTGTCGACCGCTGGTCCGCAGCTTTTCGCACATCACAGTTCCGCTGCCTGTCTTCATCCGCATCTTCCGCCAGCAGAACAGACTGCTCCTCTATTTCCCGTTCTGTATGTATCTCTTTGCCAACTATATTCAATAGCTGCTGTGGCCACTTATACAAAAATTGTAAAAATATCAAAACTTGCTACAACTGCAGAGAAGACTGCCACCTTGATCCAAACACTACCGAAAAGTGTATAAGACCACCTCAAGCCCTCACAACGTCATTAACAGAAGATGCTCCGCAGAATGAATTTAAAATCACAAACAAAAAAGCAAAAACAAAACTGACCTAACAATTCTTAGGACTCGTAAAACCAAAAAGACGGACAGGGCTAAATCGACTCGGATATTGATTCTGATCCAGAAAATTCTGGAATAAAATGTAGCAATTGTAAGCGAATGATTAACAATTTAAAAATATTCAAATAATCAATGTTACGGATCGCGAGCTATGTACATTCATATGTATGTATGCGTACATAAATTTGCTTATGTAAGTATTTGCGTCTGTCCGTCGGTTCTAAAACATGTAAATTGGCGCCACAACTTACAGTAAATACGTACATACATATGTACATATGTAAAAATTAGGTTTTAATAGGTAGGTGGGTAAATATATATTTTTAAGAAGTGGGCTAACAAAATTAATTATTTTTAATGGGGGCAAACGAGAAACTTTTTTTTTCTTAAAAGGGTGGGCAAACGGTTTTAATTGAAAATATTTATTTTTTAGAGGTGGGCAATCGATTGCTTTTAAAAGGTGGGAAACCGTTTTTTTTTTATTGAAAATATTTATTTTTAGGAAGTGGCCTAACGAAATTAATTATTTTTAATGGGGGCAAACGAGACACTTTTTTTTCTTAAAAGGGTGGGCAAACGGTTTTAATTGAAAATATTTAATTTTTAGAGGTGGGCAAACGATAAAATTGCTTTGAAAGGGTGAGAAACCGTTTTTTTTATTGAAAATATTTATTTTTAGGAAGTGGTCTAACGAAATTAAATATTTTTAAGGGTGGGCAAACGTTTTTAATTGAAAATATTTATTTTTAAGAGACGGGCAAAAGTCATTTTCTCTAAAATTGCCTTTTATTTCTTATATTTTCTAAAGTATAGTTTGTTTCAAAATTCTAAAGGGTCTAATATAAAGTCTACTTTTTGATTTTCGAACTTTTTCGAACTTATAGACCTCACTGGACGTGGGCAAAAAACTAATTGGTGGGCAGACATGGTATAACAATTCCAGCTTTATATCACAAAAAATTCAAAAATTCGATTTTTCCGAAACCAGCTTTATTGAGCAAACACTGGCGACAACCACTTATGGTTGCATGAAGCAGACGACAATAACTTTTCCATGAATTTTAAAACAAACAAACTTTTTCTAAATACATCAATAAACTTTCGAACTCCCAATAGGTCTGAGAAATGTCACTTTGGCCCTCTGACGCTTTTGACACATGGTTGTTTAGCCCAAACAATGTAACCGATTCTTGGATTCCATCGCCTTCTCCACGTGTTGTAATGTCTGGCCAGGCCTAGGGAAACTTATTTCAGCTCCTCCACACTATCTCAAAAATCTCTTTCCTTGCTTCTATTTATTGAATCTTCTTGTATAAGAACTAACAATAAGTTCAAAAGCTTAACGATAACAAATTTTTGTGAACAGTTTTTCTATTTTTGTTCTGCTAGACGTCCCTAAAAATTTCTTCGCTGGGCTGGTTCTCATTTCGTCGGAGACGGGATCGACTGCTGAGCTCTGGTAGACCCCTCGCTAGATGGTTAAGGTGCGATTTCTCGCAGCTTGCTATGAAATTTTTCTAAAGTTCCGTAATTGCATCGATGACTGGCCTCTTGGGAAATTTTTATTCCGAAGGTATCACTATGCCCCCGTGATGTTCTCAGAATCTTTGATGGTGCTCCTTGTATGATGTCAATATTGCTGTTGCTGGCATTTCCCTATAGCTGTGAGCCAGGTAGGTTTCAATATAGAATTATAGAGTAAGGCCACATGGTCTGAACAGAGAGATAGCGTTGATGAGCCAGTGTAAGTAGTTGGGTTAGAGTTTAAGATTAATTATTTTGGCTTGATTGTGCCTGTAGCTGTAGCTTGGATTGGGGATCTTGAACGGCTGAGAAGAGCTGTGGCGAAATGCGGAATGTGGCAGGAATCCTCTTGTTTGGAATCCTTTTGTTTCAGAACGTTAGCCAATTTCCGTGTGACTATTTTTAGCCTTTCTTTTGCAGAAGGAGATATAGAAGAGATCCCTATTTGTACGTCTTATTCGGACTAACAGTTGTAATTTTAGGTGGTGCAGTACGAGCTGCTGCTGCAAGAATGGATTCTAGTGCACCTGTGCAGATCTCTATATTAGATTCATTGTTGAGTTTTGGGTTTAGCTCAATGTGTAAGCTTATATATTTTGTATACCTGATCCAGTTTGTTTTGTGTGAAGTCAATTTGTAAGGTGAGCCGGGGGAGGTGAATTAGTACACGCGAGTGACAGGTCTGGCAAATATTAAGCTCTAACCAGGCTGCGAGATATAATTTTCGTAACTGCGAAGTAGATCAAGTCAGGCAGCGTTAGATTGGGCGTGGCAAAAAGTTGTTTGTCAAATCGATAAAAATTTACAAGACTAATAAAATTATGAAAAAATTTTGAAAAATTGTTCAAAAAATGTGGGCGTGGCAGTTTTAGTCGGATTTAGCGGGCTATAGTGGGCGTGGAAACATAAACTTGCGCTGAGTCTTTGTGTTTAAAATCTGTATGCTGAATCTCAACCTTCTAGCTTTTATAGTTCCTGAGATCTTGACGTTCATACGGACAGACGGTCAAACGGACGTAGCTTCCATGATCTTTGCCGTTTATAATTTAAAAATAAAATTTTGTTCGCCATTAAATTGTTAACTTATCGTAATTTTTCTCAGTGTATTTCGTGTGTCATTTCCAATAAACATTTTTTTGTAAATAAAACTCATTCTAATTTTTTACTCCTCGGCGAAAGATCGATATCCTGGCGCAGATGAGATGAAATGGAAGCGTGGCATTTTCTACGAATACTTTGAAAATGTACGAACGCACAGATACTGACACTCGAATTTCGAAACAAACGACTTTAAACAGATTGAAAATGTACTCATCCTAGAAAAATAATTAGATTAGGTTAGCTTATATAAAATAAGAAATAGTAAGTACTAAAAGGAATTTAATTTTAATAAAATTAAAAAATACAAAAGTGATGTAAACTGGAGACTTAGTTTACATCACTTTTGTATTCGGGTAAACATTTTTATAACTTATTGTATAACCTTGTAATATATAATTTAAATAAAAATAGTAAGTACTAAAAGGAATTCAATTTTAATAAAATTAAAAAATACAAAAGTGATGTAAACTAAATCTCCTCCTCGGGTACACATACCATATATATAACCTTGTAATATTATATTTAAAAATGTAACTTCATTTCTCTCAGTGCAGAATAGCGGTTCGGTGATCGAGACCCTGGGATGTGTATTTAAATTAATTGCCAGAAAATTGTATAATTAAAAGAAACCACAAAGTGAGGTTAAAAGCGCGGGTGAAAATAGTGGGGTTAGGGGACAAGAATACACAATGAGAAGTTCCTGATGAAGTGAACATAAAAAAAATAAAAAATATAAATGAAAATGCTTGATGAACCCTGTCTGACCTAAGCCTAAATCGGAAAAATAAAAAATCACCGAGCCGCCATTCTGCACTGAGAGAAATGAAGTTATATTTTCCCATCTAAAATATATTTAGCAGCCTATTCCCTTCGCATCCATTTAATTATAACTTTATATTATTATCATAACTTATAAATTGAATAACTTCTATATTTTTTTTTTGAATTCACGGCAAAAAATAAAAACCCTTTGCCTTATACCATATCTCCTCAACTTACTTTAGTTTGTATTTATTTATGTACTTATTTAATTTATTATGTATTTATTATTAGTTATAAATATTGTTATTAATTATAAGTCACCACCATGAATACAGAGAACATGAATTTCTAAAAACTTAAATACTGAACTCGGCTGATGTGTTACCGGACATAGGGTACCAAAGGGGCTAATAGAGCTCTTAATAGATGCTCTTAAGGAAAGTTGTAATACGTAGGGCAGGCACTCCGCGAACACGATTACACCAGTTTTTCGTAGGCAACAAATTCTCAAGCTTTTCCTTCTCTTTTAGAACTGTCTCCTTCCGAATATATTAATTTGCTTCTTTTGATTTTGTATACTAGCTCCTCTATTCTGTTGTTGCAAGCACGCTCAATTCTTGATCTTATTCATTTATGTCTGTAGCGAATAGCTATCTGTACAAGCAAGACCACCACAGCCAACGCCATTATCTGGAGCCGGACTATAAAGCGAGCACCCTCAAGTACAGGTTCCCTTGCCTTCCATCAATTTATTTTGTGACACGTTCCAAATTTATTCACAATGTTTATTTGTTAACCCCAGGGTTTGGAAAAACAACATTTTTAGAAAGAAGAAAGATCTTTTTAGTGTTTCAATTGATCAAATTATTTAGTTTTATGACGAGGAGAGTGCTAAGCCTAATTTTAATAATACTGAATACTTTAAAGGCGATCTTAAAACCATCGAAAATGAAACTAATAAGCCTATTCGATTGATACTGCACGACTTGATGACTTTGCTTTAACAAAAATGGAAACTGTTCACTAAAGGTTTCCATTACTGAAATTTATCTGTTATTTTAGTTACTCTAAATATATTTCACAAATCATCGTATACCAGAGATATTTCACTTAACACTAAATAAGTTAAAAGTCTTCGCGACAAAATTCAATTTCAATGTGTGGCAAGACAAATATATCTAGAAACCCCTATGGAGTTATTTAGAATATATAAAGAAGTCACACAGCAACCACATGGGTATTTACTTATTGATCTCACTCAAGGAATAAACGATCCCTTAAGATTTAGATCAGACATTTTTAAATCGGAATATACAGTTGTTCAGAATAGTTTAGAAACATATCTTAAAACTCCTCACAAATCCGAGTGCAGGGGAACGGCTAGCAGCAGCGAAGACGTCTGGAATGCGAGAAGAGTCAAGGGCGGTCAGGTCGAACGGGAGGTTATGGACCTTGGACTTCGCAAAACGGAGAGGCCGTGAACTAACGGTACCGCTCTGAACCTTGCACTCGAGCTGGCCAAGGGTACGAAGGTCGAACGGTGCGGACTTTGGACTCGCACAAAGAGGATTCACCGTGAACTAACAGGACATTAGTTGGACTTTTTAAACGAGCGGGACGTGCGCTAAAGGGGAATCAACGGGATCCCCGCGGTCCGTAAAGGGACCCTGCAACACGCTAGGAGCCATACGTACACAAGGATATTCGAGAAGAGTACGGCGCGAGTCACACGGTCAGGACGCGGCTGTGCAGTCAGACAGTCCGAACATAGTCCGAAGGCGACAGTAAGCTAGAACGCAAGGCGAAGGTGACAGTATTCTAGAACGCGCGGAGAAGGTCGCAATCAGCTAGAATGTACGGAGAATGGCACGGTCAGTGAAAACAGACAGGATTGTATTCATTTGCTTTGCAAATAAAGTGATGCATTTAGAGCTTATTAAATATATCTATACAGTTGCTTTCTTGCACGTCCTAAAACGGTTAAAATGCACAAGAAGGAGCCCACGAAAAATTTGGTCCGACAATGCAACTAACTTTGATGGCGCAAAGAGCGATTCGCTTGAACTGATGCGTTTATTCCTCAGCGACGACCAGGAGCTTTGCCTGGCGGAGAATATAGTGGCGGTTCATTTCGTCTCGATCACCTCATTTTGGGGGTCTTTGGGAAGCCGTAGTAAAGAAAACAAAGCATCACTTTTACTGATCTGTGGGCTCTTACATTTAGACCTTCGATGAGCAGAGAAGCCTTCTTTCCCACATATCTGCGGTAGTTAATTCTTGACCTTAAGTATCAATTTCAGAAATACCTGTCCATTTATCCCGCCTTTATCGTTTATCGAGTCAGATGTAACAAACATAAACTTCAATCGCTCGGATAGGTGGCGGCGCATCGCCTACCTGCAAAGGATTTTCTGGTCCCGATGGAAGGAAGGGTATTTAACCTCACTGCACCAGCGATCGAAGTGCAGCACTCCCATGCCTGGGTTAGTTGTGGATGACATAGTCCTCGCTTAGAATGAAAACTTGTCGCCCTGAAATGTCCTTAAGCGAAAGTCTGCTGCCTGAAAGAGATGAAGTCGCCAGTGTTGCTGTGCTGAGGACATCAAGAGGATTGAGGAAGCGGGCAGTGAAAAAGCTGTGTCGGCTCCCCCTTATGTGTGCTATAGAAAGTCATTTTTCCAAGGGGTTGAGTATGTCGGGTCTCGCAGCTGCTAGCAGCACCAAATTTTATGTTTTTAGTAATTGCAATAGTAATATTTAGTAATATTGGCAATATCGAGCAGATCAGCTACGTGAGCATTTATGCTCGCCTCCCTTGCGACCTCTCTCTTGTTTGCTTGCTGTTTGCACTGCATATAACATTTACACTGACTAAATCCCATAATCAGGCCTAGTAACATATCTCGGCGTTCACCCAGATAGACGCCTCACCTGGCGGCGACATAAAGTGTCTAAAAGGACTCATATAAAGCTTAACAAAGGCTATAATTTGCAACTCTCCCCTTATCTAAAACTTATCTGGACATACTGCATACTATGTGGAAACGCTCCAAAAAACAATGCAATTTATACAGCTCAGTCAACGATTCTGCACACTATCAATGGGGTACATACGCAGCGAAAAAATCCATAGAGACCTCCCCATAAGTCTCGTCTACGAGGAAATCCAAATGGAAAAAAATAAACAATAAGAAATGCTTGTCGCACACGAAAATCCTCTCGCGAAGTCGCTTGCGCGTGTTTGTAGTCAAAGACGACTAAGGCACAAAGATTCTCCAGCCCAGCAAAGAAATCCTAGTACGGTCTCCGTCTAATAAAATTATTACAAATTGTAATTAACCTAAGTTATATAACAAGATAATTTAATAATAAGTTTAATTTTAAGTTAATAGGTTAAAAAAAAAAAAAACAAAAATTCTATATGCGTGGGTGTTTTGTGGGCGTTAGAGTGTTTGATGCAAAAAAACTTTTATCATATCGAAAGAAAGATACAAGACATATAAAACTATGGAAAAATATCACATATTGCAAAAATGTGGGCGTGGCAGTCGGCATGACGTTCCAATTAACACAGCTGATCAGTGGGCACGCCTGCATTTGCAACTACCTGAAGCGCTTTTGACACGAGGAGTCGGATGAATGCCCATGGTGCAGAAGTGGACGATGCGAAACCCCAGAGCACGTTCTCTTCTCGTGCGAAAAATATGCGAGCGAAATGAGATCCCTGGAAGCCAGCAAGCAGCCAACAGCTTCGCCACAAAACTAATAACTGAGCTCAGGAGAGTTGAGAAACCCAGGATGATTCACGATTGAGCGGACTTAAAACGTCCTCGCAGGAATGCTTCACGGCTATACCACGGGGGATTCAGAACTTGCCCTCCAATTGTTTTTCTATTGTTTCTTATATATAATAAGTATAAGTTATAGAAAATAAGCGAATTAAAACTGTTACTGTTACTTACTGTTCCTTCCCTTGGGAGGATGTAAATAAAGAAAAATTTATTAAAAGGAAAAAATAATAAAGCACATAATGGCGGATTTACCTGGCGGTGGCTTTGTTTTATTTCTTCTCGATCACTCCACTTTTGTGGTATGTGGAGGCTGCTGTGAAGAGAAGAAAGCATTTGCTTTAACGTGCGTGGGAACCCTTCTTTGCAACATATCGGCGGTAGTATTAAAGCCCCTTCGATCCTGATGTTTTAACTCCAGCCCTTTTTTTAATTGGTGTCCCGCCTTCGTATCGTTTATCGATCCGTATGTGACAAACCTGCCTATCTGCAGTCGATTTTCTGGTCTTTGCTTAATTAAGCAACAGCACTGTATGTTTGTTAACCTGGGAACAGGTTACATGTTACTACAGCCACAAGTTCAATCAACATGACCCTAGTGTTCGTGAGGCAGATATGAAGAAAAGGCAGATAAAGTGCATAGAACAGATGATGATTACCATGTTCAGCCAGATCAAGGAGATGATGGCAATGTACACCTGCCAGAGAAGAACCCAATTTCCGTAAACACTCAGTTAGTAATCTGGAATGCTAACGGCTTGTCGAGGAACAAGCCCGAAGTGGAGCATTATCTTAAAACAAACCAGGTGGACATAATGCTGAGTTCAGACACATTTCACCGCGAGGTCGTATTTCAAAATCCGTAGCTATGACGTAATAAATGCATTGCACCCCGCTGACAGGGTCAGAGGAGGAGCCACAGTAATTGTGAGGAATGGTATAAAATATGAGGAGCTGGAGCCTGTGCAGCTGGTTTTATACTTGCCGGCACAGTTTACAATAAGCTGCTCCGATCTGTCGTCGCAGCTAAGCAGACTACAACGCCAATCACGCATGGTGGGGCTCAGGGACTGTTAATCACAAAGGAAGCATACTTATCAAATGTAGGGCTATGGGTTGCAGTGTCCACTCAACTGGGGAACTCACCTACTGGCCTACTGACTCCACGATGATTACATATCTCTTGGACTTTGCCAAGATGGTTAAGATGGTTAAGATCCTCTTTAAAAGTTCGTACATAGGGACCTCATCTGCAGTGAAGCTTATAAGGCGCAACACAAATATCAGCAATTACAAAAGCTGGCTGAAAGAAAAAATAGATTCTTAGCCGGGCATCCAATCTCCGGAGAATATGGATGATGCGGTAGAGAGCCCCGCAGAGATAACTACCCCTGGTTAAAAGTTTTAGCTACCATTGTAAGACAGAGTTGAAGACTAAGCAGCCGACGGAAGCAAACTAAGTGGTCACAGATGCTTTCGCAGTTACCTTTGGAAGAGACGAGTCGGATGAATGCCCATGGTGCAGAAGTGGACGGTGCGAAACCCCAGACCATGTACTTTTCTCGTGCGAAAAACATGCGAGCGAAAGGAGATCCGGGGAAGCTGAACTTGTCAGAAGACTGAGTGCGGATAATATAATCTTCATGCTGCAGGGGCAGGTGGAATGGTAAGCTTCCAACAGCTTCAGCTCAGGACAGCTGAGAGAGTCAGGAAGGTTCACGAGTGCGCTGATCTAGATCGTTCTCGTGATGTAATGCTTCACGGCCATACCACGGGAGGGTTCTGGACTTGCCATTATATTTCGTTTTTTTTTTAATTTAATAAGAATAATTCCAAGACAAATAAATATATTAAAAAAAAAACATACACACACACACATACATATGTGGTACTCCCCCGCCTACGGATGACGCACGTGTAGCATGGCGAATCGAGTTCGTGCTCTTAGAAAACCCCAAAATGTTCCGTGTCGCAGCGACTTGATCGAGACAGGAGTGGCTGTCTCTAACATTCAGTGTCGACCCGAGTACTCATCAGCAGAAAGTATTTTTTTTTTTTTTTTTTGTTCGCACGGGTCCCACGGCCACACCTCCCGCCCAACCGACCGAGGGGCGCTGCCGTGTATCGTACGGCTCGATTCGCGAGAAGATATAGACGCGATATGAAAAAGAGAACAGGAACGAGGAAATGAATATAATGTGGAATAACTATGTTAAATATTAGTGTTAGTAGGGTCTAATTATGTAATAGAAAAGATAAAATCGATTGATTTAATAGCGGCAGAGAGTCAAGATTACAGATAATAGGATAAAGTCTATTATAGTCAGAACATAAAACTCTGTAAGGGTCATGCAACTCATGAAATCGGTCTAGATCGGATTGTAAGTCCAAATGGCAAGAAGTGTCCTTGTACTGGAGGCATAATTTAACATCGTCTGCGTACATAAGTACAC
The DNA here is from genome assembly GCF_016746395.2 of Drosophila simulans. Taxonomy (NCBI): domain Eukaryota; kingdom Metazoa; phylum Arthropoda; class Insecta; order Diptera; family Drosophilidae; genus Drosophila; species Drosophila simulans. The sequence goes on from NC_052521.2 coordinate 927,756, forward strand.
GCGAATGTTTTATTATTAAGGGGAGGTCGTTAATGAATAAGGTAAAAAGAAGCGGACCAAGATGGCTCCCTTGTGGGACACCGGATGTGACTCGGTGAATAGAAGATAACGAATTTTTAAAGAGGACTTGTTGTGTCCTGCCATTCAGATAGCTTGAAATCCAATTTAGAAGATCAACAGGGAAACCTATAAGATCAAGTTTTTTTATTAAAAGGTAATGATTAACAGAGACAAATGCTTTACTAAAATCAGTGTAGATGACATCTGTTTGAAGATTATTTTTGAAACCCTGTATTACGAAAGAAGTTAGCTCCAAGAGGTTAGTGGTTGTAGATCTGCGTTTCATAAAACCGTGTTGACACGGTGATATGATTGATCTACAAAGGTGCTGCAAATGAGGAGTGATAACATTTTTGAAAAGTTTTGGGATAGCCGACAATTTAGAGATTCCTCTGTAATTGGTTACATCCAGTTTGCTACCTTTTTATGAAGAGGAATCACAAAGGACTCCTTCCATATATGAGGGAATTTTGAAGATTCCACAGATAAGGTAAACAGTTTCAGTAAAGGCTTGCACAAGGCTTCCGCACAGAATCTGAGCACACAGCCAGGGATTCCATCGGGACCTGGCGAATAGACCGGTTTAACACGCTGAAGATCGTTAAGCAGTGAGCTTTCGTTTATAGTAGGGCAAAATATTAAATTCGACTTAGATACCGCATAAGAGTATGGCTGTTCGGAATGAGGTAAAGTTGAATATGTTGTTTGAAAAAACTTGGCGAATAGATCGGCTATTACCTGATCCGATGTAACCGTAGTGTTTTTAAAAAATAGCGAGGAAGAGTAAGAACTTGTTATCGTTTGGTGCTAACGAAATTATAAAACTGTTTCGGATCCTGTGCAAACTGGAACTTACAACGGTTTAAATAATTTTTGTAGCACTGAGCATTAGGCACGGTAAAGTTTAACCGAGCGCTTAAATATTTACAAAGGATGGACTGAGAACCGGTATTTTTAAATTTCATATAGAGTCTGGACTTTACATTTCTTAGGTGTGTCAACTCTTTATTAAACCAAGGAGATTTAGAGATTGACGGATAGTAAATCGGAACACAAGAGTCAAAAAATGATTTAATTGCGGTATAAAACATATTAATCGCATCCGCCATTATGTTGCAGGAGTAAAGATCGGACCAATTAAAGCCAGCTATAAAATTGTTTAGCCTCCGAAAATTTGCCTTGCGAAAACAGGGAATTCGCTTTGTTGAATTCTCTGAATTTACTTTTAATACCGTACCTAAGTCGATTTCCACATCGAAAGTAGGATGATATTGATCTTCAGGTTGAGTGAGAGGTACTACCCTGGACAGAAACACACATTCAGGACTTGTTACAAAACATAGATCCAAAAGTCGACCAAGAGAATTTGGAATATAATTAACTTGCAACAGCGATAAGTCGAGCAAGCCGTCAATAAAGTCATGTTGTGCTAAAGGGAGAAGGATATTCGATTGTTCTTCTGGGGACCACATTGTGCCAGGTATATTAAAATCACCTAGAACTACCAATTGGTCCCTGTCAGAAAGTTTATTCAAAATGGACTGGATAGCGGACAGATGATTCTGATATTCTGGGAATTCAGAAGATGGCGGAATATAGGAGCACGTAAAATAAACTGATCTGTCGGAAAAAGACAGCTTTACACATACGAATTTCGAGTTACGGGAATCGTCCAATAGTAACTCCTCCGACGCGAGGGTAGATCTAACCGCAATTAAGACTCCACCTCCCCGTCTGGAGGGACGGTCAAACCTATATATAGTGATACCTGGGAAGACTTCGGAGTTAAGTATCTCCGGCTTTAACCAAGTCTCTGTGAGCACTCTAATATGGGATGCAAATGAAAGACTATCACAATACAATTTGATTAATTTGCTACGCAAGCCTCTAACATTTTGATAGGAGATAGTAAGTTTTGTAGTTAGTTTTTTGAAGAGGAAGAAGATGAAGAGGCGGATGGTGCAGTGGTCTGGCCACGTGAGGGAAGTTTAATTCCCACGGGCACCTTTTTCTTATTTTTGATCTTAGCTTCAAACTCTTTTACCACCATACTATCCGGCCAAAAATCACCCGAAAATATGGTGGAAAAGAGTTCGTTTGGGACAGTTATCTTGAAAGATGATATGTCCCTAGCGTAAGAGAAGTTAAATTGTTCCATTTTTATATTATCGGCTTTTGTTTTGTCTTGTATATAAGACAATACATCCGACGATGTTTGATCAGGGGAAAGCCGAGAAACAAAAATTTGTTTCTTTAGTGGAACCACCGCGAGGGGTTTTGGCCCTGCAGATTGTATTTCTGAAGCGCCAACTTGTCATCGGCTCGACGAAAAATATCTCTAGCTACGCCAAAACTGTTGATCAGTTCTTTCAAGCCACCTTTAGTTTGGCGCATAAACGATTTCATCTCGTTCGCAACCACAAGGCAAGCATCACAACAGTAATTTATATTTTTACCCTTTGCTAGGTCATCACTTGTACGGCCATTAAAACCAGCGCACTTAGTATGCACCATTCTATCACATAGCCAACAAGTCATTTTTGGCTGCTCAGGTTTTATAACCTGGCAACAATTTTTATAAAATCAGACAACATTTACGGTTTCCATGTTTAACTGAAATCAGACCACTGTGCGTGCACGAAAACACAAGACCAAAACTTTCAAGCGAGCTGTTAAAAGAACCGCACGAGAGCAGTCTGCACGCTGAGAAATTTAGATTTTTTGTGGGAGAGCGAAAGAGAGAAAGAGGGAGAGAGGGAGAGTGAGAGCGAAAAGTGCAGTTTATGTGCATGCAAAAAACAACACCAAACACCACTGCGAACAACGCACAAAAAGGGAGAGTAAACAAAACAAAGAGACGAAAAATGCAAACTACTTTGTATATTTGTTTAAACTACTGCACAAATCACAAAAGAATCACTCACGAAGCGAACGGATCTTTAATAATTATGTTTAAATATATGATAATTAAAGAAGATTATTTAAAAACCACGGCTTGTTTGACAAACACAAAATAAAAACCGGGGAGCAAAAAAAAACACGACCGTTCGCTTTGAAAGCTAATAGATATAGCTCCAAGTATCCATGGATCGCCCACCGGCGCCGATCTTCAGGACTATTGGGCAGGTCAGGATGAGAAAACTTAGCAGCGAACTTTCTCTTCAGAACTTCCGCTTCAGTCGGCTTTCTTTGCTCTTTGCGTGGTGGCTGCTACCATACAGAGTTGCCGGTTACGCCAGCTGATTTCTCAGGCAGCTGTAAAAACAGTGCTGGGAAACGGCCAACGCACCCCGGTCTGGTGTCGCTGATCGGATGCATGACTCTCCAGGCACAGGTGGAGCTTTCTCGATGAGTGTACTCACTGACAAAATCTATGAGCATCGTAAATATTAATACATTCCTAAGCTGCTGACGGGTACCCTTGGCAACATCCCATGGTAACTTAGAGAGGACCATAAACGTGCATGAGAAGGAAAATAAGAGTGTAAAAAGTCAAGGAGCAGACCAATAGCCAAATCCGAAGCTCTGGCGACCGAGCTGGAGCGGTATGTCTCCCACCGTCGCAACTTCCCCTTCACAAACAACCACGGCCCGTCTAAGCCAATGTGAGCAGCGTCGTGTTCTCTTGACCAGCCGGGCAGCAGCATAATAAAAACCCATTCTGCGTTTAAGCCAAGATGGCCGGAATGGTCTGCGTCTGAGTCGCAAAGTAAAAGTGAGTTGGTGCCAGTGACTTCAAATACATGAGATCCATCGAGGCGCACCTTTGGCAGATCCGCCATTATCTACTGAATTGGGCGAGGTTTCGTTCGGAAACACCTGACGCACTTGTTTACTGCCCTGATTGCGGTTTTCCTCCTCCCTGTTGCAATATAGGGATCGAATTATGCTGAGAAGAGCACGAGAACCAGTATGTAGGTTGAGCTCATGAGCGTGATTTATAATAGCCATAGTAACTAGGTGATCCTTTGGTAGGATGATTGGGTGACGGCCATTAAAACCCAACGAAGAGTTCTGCAACCGACCATCTACTTGCAGAAGTCAATGAAGGGTGACAGCGAGGCAAGTGGACTAGACGGCGGTACTACCCCTTTGCTCAGCAGGATTTAAGGTCATTCCAAAAATGAACACGCTGAACCATATGCAACAACAGAGAAGTCCCACATTGAACGTCAGTTACAGTAAGCCCAGGATGTCGGATGCGCTTGCATAACTTTTGGATGTAACGTACGCTGCAAAGCAGCATATGAATTCGCATATTTGGAGCATGGAACAATATCAGTGTATGGAGATTTTATAAGCAAGACCCTTCGACGAAGTTCCAGCACTTTCTTCTCAGTTACTACTGTTTGTGGACAATAAGTTATGGGGCTGCTCAGAAAAGGCGGTCCATGAGCTCCTCGCGAAAGAATATAGAGAGATTTAGGATAAATCTGAAAGTCGCCCAGGCCTTGCTGTTGATTGAAGGGTGGAAAATAAGAACGATAGCTGATCAGACACCGGATCCCAGGCGAGACCTAGTGTTTTTGTAAAATCACCTCCATCGCCTTCAAACTTCAAGAAGAACCACTTCCTTAGTTTGAAATGAGCGCGAACGTGCTGCATTATGTTGATGTCTTCTTTTTGGAGCTGGCGACAGATATCAAATCATCAACACAAAAGTCACGGCAAAGAATCTCAGCACCCACTGGAAATTTCGCACCTTATACATAGACAACTGATGCACCGACCTGACAGATTGGTAGGAAGCAGGCTTTGTGCCATTCGTTACAGCATCCAGCTTAAAACCGCTTAGATCTGGAGGAGAGGAAGCACCTCAAGACGATCCAGTTTGGTTTCCTCCTTGGGCAGAACACCCGCACATGATGATATTAAGGATATTAAAGCCTTGCCATTGAAGAGACTGCAGCCTCCGGAAACAACCCAGCCTAAACGAGTTGGGCTGATGTTCGGTTATATTGGAAGCAATGACAGCAGTGATAGATGTTGAGTACTCAGAGTTTCGAGATCGCAATGTTAAGTGAACTGGCAAATCATCTGTCTCGAAACTAGAGTCACCTATTCCGTTAACACAAGCAGATGGCTTTGTTTTTTTAAGCTGAAGCAAGTTTACAATTCGGGACGCTATCAAGTGCAGCTGCACACTTTCCCTGACAAAACTGCAGAGGGGTTAGTCATTAACTCTTCGTTCTCGTCAAAGGAACAGTTCATGATTCCGTACCTCGGAAGAGTTGCTGGCAGCACACAAATGTGCACCGAAATTAATTAAACTGTTTTTGAGATCACGATAAAGAAATGTTACATATCACGTCGGGGTCACCAAATGTTTCGGCAATGAGCCTTTTCATTGAATTTAAGAAATGGTGTGGCAATTTATAAACAGGGCTGTAGGCTATTAAACGAACGGCTGTGCTCGCTCTGTATTGAGAGAGAGGAACATAGCATAAAGGGGAATGCAAAATCTATTGCTGCACAGAGCAATGTATAAGAGTGATAAATAAAATAACTTAAATAATGAGTTGCTGCTGGCTGCGGGCTGCAAAATTAAACACTCAGTTTACCACAAACATCGAAAATTTACCCAAATCAATCGTTTAGAGCGAGTTAATTCATCCATAAGGAGAAGTAACCCTTTTACTTTACGGTTGTTAATTTTTCTGAAGGTGATATTACGGACCTCTACTTCCGGCAAAGCGCCACCAAAGAAATCTTAGTAAACGGCGCCATTGGCTTTGACTTCACATTCTGCCTTCTTTTGTATCAAAGTTCTCTTTTGTTCGAATTAACGCTCCATTTACAACAACAATTTCAACGATCAGCAGTTTGGCCATCTGTCCTTCAACTTATTTCTGAATCAGATTTCATTAATCCCTGCATCAAAGGGAGAGAACAGCTTTATTCTCGACGCATACTTCTTAAGACATCGTTTGAAGATATTTCCAACGTTTGCCATGGATGGCTTTTGTATGCATTTTGAAGCTGTGGCCCTTCCACACAGAGCTCTCTTCGTCTTCATTTCATGTTTCGTCGCTTTCGTGTCATGTGCACTTTTCGAGTTGCTCCGTCTGCTTCTTTTTGCATCTATTACTCTTCACTCTCTTCAGTTTTGGCGCTACTCTTTGAACTGGCATATGCCTTCTCTATCAACGCGTGATTACATTCAATCTTTATGCTGCCAGCGGCTTAAACTATGTATTTGTGTAGCCCATACTAATAAGCGGTGACATCCTGCGCAGAGTTCTCGAAGGAAACTTTGGGCACTCCATACTCACTTCCTACATGGGAATGCATTGTGACTTCCGTCTACAAACCGGCTTCTATTTTATCAACACCACCCATTGCAGCTTGCATGAGAACGGATATTACAAGAACTAAGACAGAAAACTGAGATAGAATCATTATATTTGTTAAACATAGTTAAGCACTTACTTTAACTCGTCAGAATATTTGGATCTGAATATTTCGAAGTAATAAATTACAGGCACGCCGTTAGTGAATCTGTTTTTATAATTATTATTGGTTTGAACTTCGCACAGTTGGACTTCGGAAACCGCGATGCGCGGACAAAAATGTGACATCTTAACCGATACATGTGACAATGAGCAGATATATAAGATAAGAACTCATAGAATCTAACGAATTATCCAAAGGTAAATAAAGAGTGGAAAACAGAATGTCTTGTTCCCAAACACACCGGCCCACCTGAACGGTTGTTAAGCACTTGGTCAGTACAGCTACTTTAGTAATTGGCAACATAAACGACCCGGACGACCTTGACCTGCATGAACATCCGTGATACGGTATCTCCAGGCGGTATGCTTCGGAGCTGCGGTCAAGAATTGGGCCGGCTTAAGCGGGTCTAAAGTATTATTTCTGGACAAAGCGGGCGGCTGTTAAAGATGGCTTCAATTTGCGTCAATACAGTTCTGAAATCTTAATGCTTTCCCCAAAATGTTGGGCAGACGGAGGAATGAGAAATTAGCTTGTTTCTCTTCCTTGGCCTGATTAATGACCCTCCGTCCTATGTCGTCAAAAAAAAAATGCTGCCATGAAATGTAGTCCTCTTGTCCGAGTAAAGGTCCTTAAAGGACCTCTTGAAGGCTTTGTTAGTTAGATCGCTAACTACCTCGATGCGAATTACCTTATAGGTTAAGTATAGAAAAATTGCAAGCCAGGCCTTTCTGGTCCGTGGGCCTCCTTCCTTGGTCTCTTTATGATTGATTGATTGATGACTAGTGTTCTTGCGTTGGAGGAAGCAGAACTTACATTGGAAACATGACGGAGCCATGAAGGATGCTTCAGATGCTTGGATAAAGTCCTCGAGAGGAGCAATCCACAGGATTGTCTTTAGTGCGTACATGGTTCCAGCAGCAGATTTCGGAGGCTAAATTATGTATTCCAGTTTCGCTGTTTAGCTGGATCTGTCCAAAGCTGTTGTTGAAAATAGGAATTGTTAATTAATTGTTTACCATGGTTAACAACCGGATCAGCAGCAGCGCAGCATTCAATACTAAGCGCGGAATTTATATTGGATTGACTGTGCTTTTGAGCGACGGGAGATCCTCAACCAACGCTTTCCAGCACGTGCTTAAGGTTTCCGGAATTGGTTCATCCCATTGTAGTACTGTTCTCCACCATTGTTGAAATATTAGCTTGAGTAAGACTGTTGTCGGTGAGGCTCGCCCAAGCGGGTCGTGGATCGGGAAGCTTAGGTGTGCCGTACGAGCAGTACTGAATTTCTTTATGTTCAGACACAGAACATCTTTACCTGGGTTCCATTGAATTTGAAGGATTTTGACTAAGACTTTGAGCTGCTGAGGGGCTGTACAGATTCGTGCACCGATCTTTTTCTGGCAAGGATTCTAAAAGGCGAGAACAGTTTGAAGTCCATTTTCGTAATTTAAATTTCGCCCTTTCTAGCAGTCCAATCATCTTTTCCTTTAATACCAAAAGTTCTTCAGGCGCATCCTGTTGGGATATCTTCGACATAGGCATCGTACGCGAATGCGCTGGCTGCTCCAAGATACTCCTGGAGGTGGTCGTCCGCCAGTTGTTTTTAAAACTCTAACCACCAGAAAGGGGGTGGCGCCAAACCGTAGGTAACCGTCAAAGGAGAAAGTCAAGCAATCGGATGGTCTCAATCTTACTCCAAACAATACGTTGAATGATTGTGTGGGCTTAATCTGAAAGGGGTAATCGACAACGTAGACACCGTCCAATGAGCGCGTGTATGTGTCCGCAAAATGTCGCTCCGTGGGAACACTGGCGTCTAAAAGAGATTGGCTAAGCTGAATACTGTCCATCTCCATGAATTCGTGCACCATAGTGTCAAGATCCGCGAGATGAGTAGCAGCAGAAGCTGGGTGAGCATCACAAGCAGGGTACGAACCTGCAATAACCCAAGCGAAGATTATCTTGAGAGCAATAGGAAAACCGTTTGCGTAAGATAGGCGGGTCCATGCGACCAGAGTGACGATTCGCTAAGCTCAGACGGCAGGGATCCTCTGGATAAGATGTCAGCCGGATTTAACGCTCAAGCCGTGACATCTGTCAGCTCCTGAATGGCAGCAACCCTATTTGACACAAATATGTTGGAGAGGTCCGGATGGCTGTCGATTATGCTCGTGAACACGGAGTAAAAATCCGCCCAGTTTGCGTTGCCTCCGCCAAACGTTGGCAGCTGCACAGGCGGCAACGGCCTCGGCCGCGGCTGCGTTTGAGGACCACTACACTGGTGGGGCACAACACCTTCCACAAGCGTTGAGTGCGGCGCGAAGTGCACATTGCGTTTGGCCATTTCCGCGCGCACACTAGCCTTGCATTCAACGATGAATTCATCAAAAGACTCGCTCATTTCACTGCCAATTTCGTCGAAATCCAATTCCTCCAGTTCTGTATGCAGAACATTGAAGGCACCTTGCAGCTCATTAATCTGCTCCAGCCTCACCGTAAGAGTGGGTTCGTCGTATCCGCTAAGCGTCTCATTAGACAGCGACGTTTGTAGCCTCTGCAACCTGCTAAAAAGCGCATTGGCTTTGCGCTTTAAAAAGATCACCCTGTTTTTTTCACCTTCAGCGGGCATAGCAACAAATCGCCTTTGATTCGGTTCAGCGGGAAGATGAGCACAAAATAGATGCCGAAAATGCAAGCGGGGTCAATGCACGCAACGATATATGTAGCAATGTATGTATATATGCAATGCTAGCTCGCTTAAACACAGCCACTATCACCGAAATCTCCACTCACTTGTCCAACCGATTACGATTTAATGTATTTATATTTATTTATTAACGGCTATGTTGGGTCATGCAGCCGCATGATATCTCATATTCTTTAATATTATAAGCCAAATTAGTCAGTGGTAGCAGTTGCGATGCCCATAGTGCAAACCGCTGCTCTCGCACGCATTTATCTGTACGGCGCTCATTCCTTGTTTGTTGTTGTTAGCTACCTACGTTAAGCTTGGGCGCCTCATTTCGGCTGTCTGACCGCCAATTGCCTATTCGTCGTGTTTCGGAAAAGACTTAGCTTAGGCCTTAGCTGCCTTAAACAATTCGCAAAATAAAAACTGTCGTTATAAAAGCAAACTTTCTTCGGTTTTATTATTCGCAACAGCTATTGAAAAAGCTCAATAGCTAAACATTTGGTGACCCCGACGTGATCGTGTTAATTTGCATACATTAATTAATGCACTTATCCCGTTTATAAATAAATATAAATACATTAAATCGCAATCGGCTGGACAAGTGAGTGGAGATTTCGGTGATAGTGGCTGTGTTTAAGCGAGCTAGCATTGCATATATACATACATTGCTACATATATCGTTACGTGCATTGACCCAGCTTGCATTTTCGGCATCTATTTTGTGCTCATCTTCCCGCTGAACCGAATTAAAGTCAATTTGTTGCTATGCCCGCTGAAGGTGACAAAAACAGGGTGACCTTTTTAAAGCGCAAAGCCAATGCGCTGTTCAGCAGGTTGCAGAGGCTACAAACCTCGCTGTCTAATGAGACGCTTAGCGGATACGACGAACCCACTCTTACGGTGAGGCTGGAGCAGATTGATGAGCTGCAAGGTGCCTTCAATGTTCTGCATACAGAACTGGAGGAATTGGACTTCGACGAAATTGGCAGTGAAATGAGCGAGTCTTTCGATGAATTCATCGTTGAATTCAAGGCTAGGGTGCGCGCGGAAATAGCCAAACGCAATGTGCATTTCGCGCCGCACTCAACGCTTGCGGAAGGTATTGTGCCCCACCAGTGTAGTGGTCCTCAAACGCAGCCGCGGCCGAGGCCGATGCCGTTGCCGCCTGTGCAGCTGCCAACGTTTGGCGGAGGCTACGCAAACTGGGCTGATTTTTACTCCGTGTTCACGAGCATAATCGACAGCCATCCGGACCTCTCCAACATTGAGAAATTTCAACATCTGCGGTCATGTTTGAGGGATTCAGCGCTGGAAACTATCCGATCATTGGAGATTTCAAACAGCAATTACGAAGCGGCTTTAGAGTTGCTTCAAAAAAGGTTTGATAATCGGCGTCTCGTTTTTCAGGCGCACATTACCGAATCGTCGTGGGAATCGATGGCTGCATTCCTGGAACAGCGATGTAGGACTTTGGAGGCCGTGGATTGCGCCATGGCTACCTATGCGCCAGGCGTTCAGGTGGGCAGAAATCGTTCGACGCTAGTTGCTACCACCCAAAATTCTCTTGGTTGCATGCTTTGCCATAGTGCAGAGCATGCCATATATTATTGCCAGCAATTTAGAGACTTAGCGACAGTAGATCGTCTGCGCGAGGCAAAGAGACTAGCACTATGCCTAAATTGCCTAAAGGCAGGTCATCAGCTACGGCAATGCAGCTCGAGCCGCTGCCGCACCTGTGGAATCAGGCATCATACGCTGCTCCATCTAGATGGTCGGCCTTCCTCGCAGCCACGTGTTCCGTTGTCTTCAAGCTCCCACACTGAGCCTTCTGCCCCGCTTTCGAATTCTTCTACTCTAATTGCCCAGGATCTCGGTAGTGACCTTGTGCTGCTAGCCACTGCAACCGTTCTAGTGCAGAATCGATCGGGACTGTTCATTCCCTGCAGGGCCTTGTTAGATTCTGGCTCTCAACTGCACTTGGTCACCTCTCGGTTTGCAAATCAACTGCAACTTAAGAGGTCGAGGTCGTCCAGCTCCGTCACTGGAATCGGGGATTCCAATTTCTCGACTGATGGATTCTCGGTCGGTCTGTCACTTCGGACTTCTGAACGAGCATAACAGCAATTATCGCTCCCAATATCACGGATCGCCAGCCAAGTTCTAATGTGGACATTGGGGACTGGAAGATTCCAGAAAACCTGCAGCTCGCCGACCCGGAATTTCATAAAGCTCAGCGTGTTGACATGTTAATAGGAGCTAGCCTGTTTTATGAGCTGCTGTGCGTAGGTCAGATAAAGTTGTTGCCAGGACTGCCCCTGCTTCAAAAAACTCGTCTGGGCTGGGTTGTGTCTGGAGGCTGCGCGCGCCCTTGCGGTAGCGCCTTAATAGCTTCACGCGTTCCTTCTTCAGCCAGCAAGGAAAACATATTTGTGGCAAATAGGGTTGCTGCCATTCAGGAGCTGACAGATGTCACGGCTTGGCGTTATGTTCCAACAGCTTCAAATCCGGCTGACATCTTATCCAGAGGATCCCTGCCGTCTGAGCCTAGCGAATCGTCACTCTGGGCGCATGGACCCGCCTATCTTACGGAGCCTGAAAGAGTTTGGCCAACAGCTGTTTGTCCTGACAAAACAATTATTTTGCATTACCATGAAAGCGATCTTCATGCCGGACCTCGAGCTCTTCTGGGTGCAAGTCGATCCCAATATTGGCCTATTGGGGGGAGGAAGACGGTTACCAAGGCCGTGAAAAGGTGCATCAGATGTTTTCGGATTAAGCCGCGGCTGATAGAGCACATAATGGCGGACCTTCGCAAGGAGCGCTTGGAAGGATCTCACGCTGTTGAGATTGCTGGTATAGACTTCTGTGGACCCTTCTCTCACAAGTCGGATAGTCGCAACAAGCCCGCGGTTAAATGCTACGTCTGCGTATTTATATGCTTTGCAACCAAGACAGTGCACCTGGAGCTGATCAAGGATCTCTCGACAGTTGCGCTTCTGTGCGGACTCAAGAGGATCATATGCACCCGGCGGAAGCCGAAGCAAATTTGGTCAGACAACGCCACCAACTTTGTCGGCGCCAAAAATGAACTTCTGGAACTTCGAAGGTTATTTCTCAGCAGCGAGCATCAAGGCTCCGTTCAGAATTTTTGCCTTTCGGAGACGATTGACTGGCGGTTCATCCCTCCACGGTCGCCCCACTTCGGTGGACTTTGGGAAGCAGCGGTGAAAACGGCCAAACATCATTTCTACCGCGCTGTGGGTACGGCGGTTCTGACCTTCGACGAGCTGAGGACGCTGGTGTGCCACATCTCGGCAGTTATTAACTCCAGACCTTTAGTTCCCATTTCAGAGAACCCTGCCGATCTGGATGTCCTCACTTCGGCGCATTTTCTCAATGGTGGTCCGCCTTCGTCGTTTGAGGAGCCAGATATAACGGGCCTAAACTATAATCGGCTTGACTCTTGGCAGCGCATCTCCTTTCTTCAGCAAATATTTTGGTCGCGATGGAAGGAAGAGTACTTGACGTTGCTCCAGCAGCGTTCCAAGTGGCGCACCCCAAAGCCTGGCGTAGCCGTGGACAGCGTCGTTCTTGTTAAGGACGATAATCTACCCCCAATGAGATGGCCTTTGGCGACCGCGTCTGGAGTAATAAGGCGGGCAGTGAACAGGCTGTGTCTGCTTCCCCTTGAGGACTTTGTTGGAAGCCAAGCTTCCAATGGGCGGAGGATGTTGGGTCATGCAGCCGCATGATATCTCATATTCTTTAATATTATAAGCCAAATTAGTCAGTGGTAGCAGTTGCGCTGCCCATAGTGCAAACCGCTGCTCTCGCACGCATTTATCTGTACGGCGCTCATTCCTTGTTTGTTGTTGTTAGCTACCTACGTTAAGCTTGGGCGCTGCATTTCGGCTGTCTGCCGTCGTGTTTCGGAAAAGACTTAGCTTAGGCCTTAGCTGCCTTAAACAATTCGCAAAATAAACAGTGTCGTAGTATAAACAAACTTTCTTAGGTTTTCTTTATTTTTCGCAACAGTTATTGAAAAAGCTCAATAGCTAAACAGCCTACAAACCGCACAAAACTGCAACGCCCTCACTTTTGAAAGAATTTTCGAAATTGTTTCATAGTTTTATTTGTTTTTTTTTTTTAATTTCTATCGATTTGCAAAAAATTTTTTTGGCACGCCCACTCCGACCCGTATAAAGCTACTTCACGATTTCCTCAAGGTAGTTCTCTGAGCCCTTTGCTTTTTGTTATTTTTATTATTGAAATTTAGGCGAAATTCCATGCTGCTTAGAGATTCGTACTCTCGTCTATCTGGGTACTCTGCTTTTGTCCGTTCTAGGGTGGAATATGGTTCCATTATTTGAAGCCCTACTACCCCCGTCCAAATCAATAGTCTTGAGCCGCTTCTGAATGATGAAATGAAATGTATGGGGCTGCTGTTTGTTAATGATATGTTAAACGGAACCGATGATAGTTCTTATCTTATAAGGTTAATTAATATAAATATTCCAGCAAGAAGTCTTCGCACCTTATTCCATCTAAATTAAGCAAATTTATGCGCGAAAATAACGCATCTGCAGGTCCGTGCGATTATTTAACTCTCCTGCAAGCATTCTCTTCAGTTGGTGTGTGTGACAGTCGTAAATAAAAATTTAATCGTGCATAAAATATTACAAAATTAATTGCAGAGAGCTTCAAACAACGACTAGTTGACACGTTCCCGCATATAGGCTATTAGTTTGGCGACATCTCCTTTCCGATCGCACAGTATGCGTGTAAGGGATTAAGTTACTAATTTCTGTCGAGTATTGCTTGTTTGGTGTAGGCTGAGCAGCTATTCAATTCGTCTGATAAACGAACTAAGGCTGGTTGGCTCTCCAGAGAACTGCGGCAATAGGCGTATTTGTCAGAGAAGTTGGTATAGATTATCAACGGATAATGTTATCTTAGATTTATTTGATTATAAAACGTTTTTAGTTATGTAACGGCCACACTAGTGTGTTCTTGTTCACAGACCGCTTTGATATTTTATTATATACCTTAGTCGCGGTTTTACTTTATGAAGTGGGCAATTAATAAGGGGATTTAATACAATAAGGTTCAAACAGGTTCTTGGGGCGGATGTCGATTCAGTCACTTTTAATTGTAATAACTACTATGAAGGTTACCTTTTCACCTGATTTTCAAATCACTACAGATTTAATATTTAGGTATAAAATTATAATATAAATATTTAGGTATTCAATACTATAAAAAATATATAATTACACCCGTCTCTCGTAGAGTAAAAGGGATTCGTTAAAAACAAGATAGATTCGTTGAAAAGTATGTAAAAGGCAGAAGGGAGCGTTTCCGACTATATAAAGTGTATATATTTTTGATCAGGATCAAAAGCCGAGTCGATCTAGCCTTGACCGCATGAACGTCAAGAACTCAGGAACTATAAAAGCTAGAAGGTTAAGATTCAGCATACAGATTCTTGAGGCAAAGACTCAGCGGCAGTTTGTTAACCCATGTTACCACGCCCCCAAACCGCACAAAACTGCCACGCCCACACTTTTGATTTTGTTTAACATATTTGTATGATGTATGTGCGTACACATTTATTGTAAAAAATATGTATGTTTGCATAATGAACTAATAAGCCTTTTTGTCCGATATTTTTGAGCAATAGCAACGTGTCTGAAAAATTAGCATGTTTACAAATAACAAATTTAGGCGGCTGCGAGACCAGAGAATGCATTTCAAAATAAGAGGTATGTTTATATTCACAATTTTAAAATGAGGACATTGTATAAAAAATATAACTGAAAAAAATATTGTAATAATTATGCAAACAGTTTGTGTAGACAAAACGTGGTTAGGCTTGTACCCGAATGTGCATGATTGTAAAAATATATGAAATCGGCAAACTACGAGCTTTTATTTTCCTTAACAAAAATAATTAATATTCAATAATTCTTCTTCAGTCCTGGCACCTCCAGTTTTTATTAAACAGCCCATACTTAACAATTTTTTTTTTTTTTTTAAATTTTTGATTTCCCGAAAATAGTTTCTTAAATAAATAAGAAATCTATTTTATCATATTATTCGATATCTTACAGTTTTTGAGTTCAAGAGGGCATTGTCACTATCTCACCCCGTTTAAATGAGTTTTTTTTAATTTGAAATATTTGTTTGCGTGCCTTATTCCTTTGCCGAAACTGTCGATATACTGAAAGAGATAATCAAGCACAATACGTTCACCAATTTATATTAAGCGATATACTGAGGTCAGATACTACATCATGATAACGGGTGTGCAGCACCTCATACGATTTATCAGTTTGAAAGCCGTCTAAAAAGTCATTGTAAATATGTTTTGTTAATGAGTTTTCGGGTTCGGACCGTGGAAGGTTGTGGTATAATTCCTCCAGTTTCCGAGTAAGCTCGCGAACGTGTTGTCCGGTAGTGGGGCGTATTTGTGCTCCTCCGTTTATGCACCCTGAGGGACATGCCATTACCTCAACAAAGTGGTAGTTTGATAGCTTTTCACGCTTCAGTTTTTGTACCAAGTTTTGTATGTTCCGGAAACCATTAGCAATAGCAAATTTCAGCACAGTTTTGCCATTCTGTTTAAGTATAATTTCTCTAAAGTCGCGGTTTCTGAGCTGTTTGAATTCCAACTCTGTTGTTAAATCTTCGTTAAAAATATGTTTTGCGGCGAACTTAAATATGTGTTCTGCGTAACCGCCAGATAGCGTCTTCTCGTGAGCCCATACCATGAATTCTGGGCGTACATTAGACCATGGCCAGTCTAAATCAAAGAGATCGTACTGCGATAGCGGACGCTGAGCCTCACTGAGCAATTGTTCCACCTCAACTGCAAAGATATATTATATTAATATTAGGTCAAATTGTACGTTTGGCTCTCAAACAACCTGAAGTGATTACACAGTCTACGTCGCGTGAGTTATTTGCCTTGCTGAAAAAGTCCTCGCGAGAGGCCTCAAGCTTCTTGTCGTAGCAAGGCATCACGGTCACATGGTATATTCGTGACGCAGGAACATTTATCTTATCGGCAAGGATTTGCTTCACAAGCACTCCCATTATTTGCTGAGGAGATCGCGTAGTGGAAACGTAAGGCAATATGAAGTTTCCGTGCGTTTTCTCCGCGTAACAAACCCACCCCGGACAAGAGGAGCTAAGCATGGTCAAGTTCTCATTTTCGCGGTACCTATCTACAAATTCTTGACGGCATTCGAGCAGCGCGATATCGTCCGCCACCTTAGTGGACAAAACATAGTCCGCACCCAAACTGCGAAAATACCCATTAAGATGACGGGCAGCATCCTCCACACCTATTTGATAGCGATGGGCCAAGCTTAGTATAGGCTGGGTGGCAAGGGTGATTACGATTGTACGCACATTATCCCAGTCCTCAGAGGCCTTATTCTTTGAATTCTCTTGAAGGACCTTAAGCAACTCTTCTTGGCTCTGCTGCGTGATCAGAACTTCTTCAGCTGAAGTGATGCAACCGGAGCACGCAAGACAGTCTTGCAGGGAAATATCAACTTTATTAAGTTTTAGATTTCCACTCTGTAACGAAACCATTTCAATCAATTAAAAATGGACGCCCTCGAAAAGCTTACCTCTGATTCCTCAAAGCAGCTGTCACCTTTTATCTTGATCTTTGCCCCAGTTTTTGACCTTGCCTTATCTATTTGCACGGGCTTAATACATATCTGAGTACAATTAAATTGGAATTAAGCTTTTTTGGTATATTATTGTTTCAAACCTGTGAGGGCGTAATAAAATCATCTATATCTGTAAGCTGCAGGGCTGTACTCAACCTTGACATGGTATTCGTAATAAATAATAATTAACTTTTTATATTATATATTAACCAAACCGTCTTCTGAAATTATACAAATATTTAGTGCAGTAAGCCAAGCTAGCGTCGACACATACCGGTAATTGTGAAACGGGCGGTAAGGAACATTAATTATATACAAATGTATTTGCTATGTTACTACTGAAACCTACATATATTTATCATGTCAATTGTATGCCAAAAGTATGGGTGTTAGAGCTTTGTTTCTCACAGATGAATAACATCTAACTTTTTAGAGCTGAAAGGTATGTAACAGGCAGGAGGAAGCGTTTTCGACTATATAAGGTATAGGATCAATAGCCGAGTCCACCTGGCCATGTCCGTCTCTCCTTCCGTCCGTCCGTATGAACGCTAAAATCATGTTTTCTGATTCATGTTAGTACGCCCACTCTCACGCTCACAAACCGCCCAAAACTCCCACGCCCTCAGATCGGAACAATATTTTCCGATAGAAAAATTATGAAATTTCGCGTTCGCATTTCCACTAGCTAAGTAACTGGTATATCAGAAACGGGAAAGTCGACAATAGCATTCTTTCTTATTCTTGCTTCCAATTACGCTGGGAAAGCTTGATTCAGAAAAAATTTAACGACAACTTTAGCACACGCAAACGTATAAAACCTTCTAGAAACATGGCTTCAACTTATCGAAAACTTCAGCATTAGATGTAAAGCTGAAAAACCATCGATGGCACTATCGATACTATCGATGGTTTTAAGTTTTTTCAAACCATCGATGCTTTTCGAAAACAATCGAACAATCCGCACTGGCGTCACTAACGCTTTGATACAGCGAGAGAGACATGTAAGTTTGGTAAATTTTATACGGAATGGAAATTATAGTTTTCTTTTTCAGATTATAGAAAGGAAATAACTGTTTGAGAAGATTGGTGGGGTTGGAAGAGGTTGGAGATGGATAAATACTTGAAAAGTAAGTACTTTTAATGCAAACACTCAATCAGACTCGTTCGCGTACAATGTGCACATGTGTATGTATATATGTTAACACAATCACAAAACACCCGAAATATAGTCGTAAGCCTCAAGTGCTTTTCCCATCTATAGATCGAGCTTTACCTATAAGAAACTGTAACTTGTTAAGCTTTAGAGATAAGAACTCTTGCTATACTTAAGTTAGTCGATTTTGGAAGATTAGAAGCGTCGGTCATCGCCACGTACTTACTATTCGTCTCATTAAGTGCAGACCGCGCAAGCCCTATTGTAATTAATAAACTTACGCTAATAAATATATGGAAAATCTACTAAAATGAAAAGTGGCGCCCAAACGGATATAAAAACCTACGATAACTGAATAATTATAAATAAATAACAAAAAGAGGATCCGGAGACAAAACCAGCGGCTTTGGCTAATTAACTCTAACCTAAGAAATAAAAATTTCGTGATTACATAAAATATAATATTAATTACTAAGACCATCTACCTTAAAATTGTTTGTTAATCACTATTATTATATTGTAAGTATAACGCTTATTGAACGAATTAAAAATATTATTATTATTATTATATTATAACCTATGCAAAGAGTATTGATAATAAAAATACATGAGTGACAGTGATAACCTTTTAGACAACCTAGTGTCAAGCTTAAATAAATGGTCAGCGCACCAGGCAAGTAGGCAAAACAGTGCAGAAAAAAATAATAAGTCATCAGATAATTGGTGGTCAAAAACAAAGACAACTAGCGAAATGGAATTTGAAGCTCAGTTAAAAGCGATCGTAGAGAGTGCTGTTGCCGGTGCGCTCGCAGTCCAAAAACAATCATTTGAAAAGCAATTGCAGGAGATGAATGAGCGAATCGGGAAATTAACAGTGAACACCCCAGAGGTGGAAACTTATGTAGATGCTGAAATTAGACCAGGTATTGTCTGTAACGAGCCTCTAGATATAATTAAATCTCTGCCAGATTTTGATGGCAAAAGTGAAACATATGTGTCGTGGAGAAAAGCGGCTCATGTCGCTTTTAAAGTTTTCAAAGATTACGAGGGAAGTTCAACATTTTACCAAGCTCTTGGTATTATGCGAAATAAAATAAAAGGTCCAGCGAATACAGTATTGGCTTCTTTTAATACTCCGTTACATTTCAAAGCAATGATCAGCCGTCTTGATTTCACATATTCTGACAAAAGGCCGATCTATCTAATCGAACAAGAGCTATCAACTTTGCGACAGGGAGACATGACTCTTACTGAATTCTACGATGAAGTCGAGAAAAAACTGACCCTACTTACCAACAAGACAATAATGACATTTGATAGTGCCTTGGCGATGTCACTGAATGAAAAGTACAGGACGGACGCGTTACGTGTATTTGTAACCGGAGCTAAGAAATCGTTGAGCGACATTCTTTTTGCAAAAGGTCCAAAAGATTTACCAACTGCTCTCGCTTTAGCGCAAGAGGTCGAGTCGAACCATGAGCGTTACCAATTCGCCCTTATTTATTCTAAAAATATTGGAGACAGGGGTCAGAAAATCGAACAAAAGCACAGCGATAAGGATAGAAACTCAATCATGCCCATGCAAACTAAAAACCCATATTTTAGCAAGCGTCAGGTGCATACTTATGATAACCAGGAAAGACAAGATCCAGTCCAGTTAACAAATCCTGATGTATCCATGCGATCTAGAAGAACTGGAAATTTTGGACAAGCTCCATTTCCGACTCAGGGAAATATTTGGCCATCCCAACAGCAAAATTCTTGGCCATCTCAACAACAATATTCTTGGCCATCCCAACAACAAAATTCATTTCGAACACAAAATCAATTCGCATCGCAACCCCAACAGCAAAACACAAGTCAGGCTCAGGGACATTTTGGGTATGCGCAAGCATCAAAAAGACCAACGAGTGGCAGTGCAAGGTTTACAGGGCCAAAACAGCAGAGGATCAACTACTTACCTCATGAGAAAGGTCAATGTGAGGAAGATACAGACGGTTATCAAAAGGAGGCAGAAGCGGAGGTTGATGATTATGAGGACGAACTAGTGAATTACGATCATGTTCATTTTTTAGCCACAAATCCCTGCTAGCGTACATAGAAAGAGAGATAGCAGGGAGAACCATAAAACTTTTGATTGACACCGGGGCTTCGAAAAATTACATACAGCCCCTCCCTGAATTAAAAAACATAATGCCGGTACAAAATAAATTCACGGTAAAATCGCTTCATGGTTGCAACACCGTCAAACAGAAATGCTTTATTAAGCTATTTAACACATCTGTTCAATTCTTTATTCTTCCAAGTCTCTCTAGTTTTGACGCAATAATAGGACTTGACCTTTTGAAACAGGGAAATGCAACGTTAGATTTTAAGAACAAAACGTTGAATATCAACAATGAAGTGGAATCTATTCAGTTTTTGAGATGTGACAGCGTAAATTTCACCAACATAGAGAATATTGTGGTTCCAAATCAGATATCTAATAAATTCCATACAATGCTTCGAAACCGATTGGCCGTCTTTGCGGAACCGGAAGAAGCACTGCCGTATAATACCAACATTGTTGCCACAATACGTACTGAGGACGACCAACCCATTTACTCAAAACTCTATCCGTACCCCATGGGCGTATCGGATTTTGTGAATAAGGAGACACATGCTTTGTTAAAGGACGGAATTATCAGGCCCTCGTCGTCACCTTACAACAATCCGGTTTGGGTAGTCGATAAAAAAGGTACAGATGAAGAGGGAAATACTAAGAAAAGGTTGGTTATAGATTTTAGAAAACTAAATTTAAAAACAATCGACGACAAGTACCCTATACCAAACGTAGTATCCATCTTGTCAAATTTGGGAAAAGCCAGGTTCTTTACAACCCTTGACCTTAAATCGGGGTTTCACCAAATTCTGCTCGCAGAAAAGGATAGAGAGAAAACTGCCTTTTCAGTAGGAAATGGAAAATACGAGTTTTGCCGTTTGCCGTTTGGCTTGAAAAATGCCCCAAGTATTTGTCAACGTGCTATTGATGATGTTCTTAGGGACCGTATAGGAAAGTCATGTTACGTTTACGTTGATGACGTAATAATATTTTCAAACGGAATTGAGGACCACGTAAACGACGTTGCTTGGGTACTAGACAGACTGTCTGGGGCAAACATGAGGGTTTCTAAAGAGAAATCGTTTTTCTTCAAGGAAAGCGTCGAGTATCTCGGATTCATGGTGTCAAGTGGAGGTATCACAACCAGTCCTAGCACAGTAGAGGCTATTCAGAAATATAATCAACCTACTAATCTGTTTAGTGTTCGATCGTTTTTAGGGCTAGCAAGTTATTACCGCTGCTTTATTAAGGACTTCGCCTCTATTGCTAGACCACTCACTGACATTCTGAAGGGTGAAAACGGAAAGGTTTCCGCAAGCCAGTCTAAAAAGATACCAATTTCTTTCGATGAAAGACAATGTTCTGCTTTTGAGAAGCTTAAAAATGTTCTTGTCTCCGAAAATGTAATGTTATTGTATCCCGATTATAGAAAAGCCTTTGACTTAACAACAGACGCTTCGGCTTTTGGCCTGGGGGCAGTCTTATCACAGGATGGCAAGCCTGTTACAATGGTTTCGAGAACTTTACAGGATAGAGAACTTAATTTCGCAACAAATGAACGAGAACTTTTGGCCATCGTTTGGGCTTTAAAGTCTCTTAGGAACTATCTATATGGTGTCAAAAACTTAAACATTTTTACAGATCACCAGCCGTTAACATACGCCGTGTCAGATAGGAATCCAAATGCAAAAATCAAGAGATGGAAGGCGTTTATAGACGAACATAATGCTAAAATTTTCTATAAACCTGGCAAGGAGAACTATGTTGCCGATGCACTATCCAGGCAGGCTATTCATGTCCTAGAGGACGAACCCCAGTCAGACATTGCAACAATACATAGCGAAATTTCATTGACTTTTACAATCGAAACTATCGACAAGCCGGTTAACTGTTTTAGAAACCAAATTGTGATAGATGAGGGCACCGCAGACTCAACTCGAACTTTTGTTATTTTCGGAAGCAAGACAAGGCATCTAATACAGTTTCTAGACAAAGAGACCTTAATCGGAAGAATTCGTGATGTGGTTAAGCCGGATGTAGTGAATGCGATACACTGCGAATTACCTGTACTAGCTTTCATTCAAAACAGTCTTGTAAATGACTTTCCAGCAACAACCTTCCGACACACTATGAAAATGGTCAGCGACATTTTTAATCAAACTGAGCAACGGGAAATAGTGTCTTTGGAGCACAACAGAGCGCATAGGGCAGCACAGGAGAATGTAAAACAAATTCTTCAATACTACTTTTTCCCTAAAATGTCACAAATAGCCGCTACCTTTGTTGCTAACTGCTTGGTTTGTCAAAAAGCCAAATACGACCGCCATCCGCAAAAGCAAATCCTCGGGAGAACACCTATTCCGTCACATGTAGGCGAGACATTGCATATTGATATATTTTCTACGGACAGGAATTACTTTTTGACATGTATTGACAAATTTTCCAAATTCGCTATTGTGCAACCAATCGGCTCTCGAACGATAACTGATTTAGAACCTGCAATTATGCAACTAATGAACTTTTTTCCCCATTCAAAGACAATATTTTGTGACAATGAACCGTCCATAAATTCCGAGTCAATCAAGTCACTTTTGAAAAATCGTTTTAATGTTGACATAGCGAACGCACCTCCACTTCATAGTACCTCAAACGGACAGGTTGAAAGGTTTCACAGCACGCTTTTAGAAATAGCTCGATGCCTGAAACTTGACAGTGGAATGAATGATACAGTCAACCTTATTCTTCAGGCAACAATAGAATACAATAAGACGGTGCACTCAGTCACCAATAGAAGACCGATCGACATTATTCATTCAACTCCTCCCGAATTGGCTAACGAGATAGTAGAAATGGTTAACGAAGCTCAGGAAAAACAGCTAAGAAGAGAAAATGTAACAAGACGAGACAGAACCTTTGAGGTGGGAGAAACCGTCATGGTAAAACAAAACAATCGCTTGGGAAATAAACTAACCCCACGGTATAGGGAAGAACTAATCGAAGCAGACCTCGGGACAACGGTCCTCATAAAAGGGAGGGTCGTTCATAAAGATAATCTACGCTAGGTTTAGTATTTCTTTTCCTTTTGTGACCATCGCCAAGTTAGCAAAATACAAACGTGAAATCTGAACACTAGTAAAAGAGTTTGCAAACATTTTTCAATTAAATATTTGTCAAATCCTTCTTATTTAATCTTTAAACATTTTGTATTATTTCCGCTTCATCCTCTTTAGAAAATTTTAAAGGTATGTGATGAAATGCTAGACCCGAATGATTTGAAAACTTAAAGTCCACGCAACCACAAATATTTCCTGAAACTACCATAGAAAATAAATGCATTACCAAAACGGCATAATAACAGTATAGCGCACTCACTCTAATTAGATTTCAAATTCCCGATTAAAAAAAAAAAAAACACTAATGTTATCAATACCCTTTCCTGATTCTGTTCAACTAAATAGGAAAATCAATACTTGCAATCAATAAGCGTTTTACTACATACTTTAATATCAAAAATATCTGAATGAACTTTATTATAAAATTATAATTGTTATACTTAATTATTGTCAAAACTTTAGTATTAAAACTGTAACTACCTCTTAAGTAGATGAGAAGAGTAGAAGAGGGAATTAAGATCTATCAACGTAGTATCTGCTAAAGACGTAAAGATGCGGCAACTATTTCTGCGCCTGGGTACTGAAACGACGAACTGAATAATGTCTGCCATCAGACGCCAACCAGAGTGCGTTCAACACATACGTTTTGATGGTCAACTAGTTCAACCAACATCAGCATCATCGTCGTCAACAAGTCGACGGTTACAATAAAGATTTTTTCCAAGTTCGCTACGATCATCTCCAGAACCTTGTTGCGAACCCATGACATGGAGAATCAGCAGCATTTACGAACTTCTCGGATCATCCAGACACGCAGAGCTGCCTTCCCTTCGATGGTTTAACGCAGTACCAGGTTGGCAGTATGGGAACTTAGTGCACAACCAATGTTACCCGTAAGATCCGCTTTCAAATAGATTTGCCAATTGTAAAAAGTCTGTGGACAGCCTTCGTCTTAGAAGGGGAGGAGTTAACACAATCACAAAACACCCGAAATATAGTCGTAAGCCTCAAGTGCTTTTCCCATCTATAGATCGAGCTTTACCTATAAGAAACTGTAACTTGTTAAGCTTTAGAGATAAGAACTCTTGCTATACTTAAGTTAGTCGATTTTGGAAGATTAGAAGCGTCGGTCATCGCCACGTACTTACTATTCGTCTCATTAAGTGCAGACCGCGCAAGCCCTATTGTAATTAATAAACTTACGCTAATAAATATATGGAAAATCTACTAAAATGATAATTTATATATATGTGCATGTAGCCACAAAATATGCATTTACACGTGTTTTTTAAATTTATGTATTCTGTATTCTTGATTTCAGACCCTTTAACAACTGTGGATAACACGATTCCAAACCTTCAAAAGGAGATTTAACTGGTATGGGACCATTTTAAGAAAACTAAGGATGCTCAGGGAGCGGTTTGCAACAGATGTGGTAAGCTCTATAAAACTTCTGGGATCACATCCAATTTATTGGATCACTTAAAACGTGCACATCCCGAATATCTGGAAGCTGAAAAGGTTGCTCCTTCCACTAGTTTGGAACGGTTCCTAAAAACTGACCTCACTTATAAAAATGGGTCAGCAAAAAAAAAAACGGATCTGGACAAGGCAGTAATGCGTATGATCGCGCTGGATGTCCACCTCTTTTTTTTTGTTGAAGATAGGGGATTCTGCGATTTGATTCGAAAGCTAGACCCGAGGTACAAGGTACCCAATAAAAGCCATCTCAGAAATGTTGATCTTCCACGTGAATATGTAGGTTTAAAATTGAAGTTGGAGGAGGATTTAAGTTACGTTGACAATGTATCCATTACTACTATTACTATTACTTTAACTATAATTACTATTGTTGGACCTCGCGTGCTAATGAGACGTATCTAACTTCACCTCATTAACGAATGCTATGGACTTAAATCAGCAGTTTTGTCGATGCAAAAACTTGTAGATGCAACTAACCACTGCGCTAGTAATATTGCGAACTCACTCAGCGCCGTTTTGAATGAGTGTAACCTTTTTAATAAGGTAGTAACGATTGTAACAGACAACGACGCGTCTATGAAAGAAAAGTGCGAATTAATGAAAATGAAAAATTTACCTTGTGTCTCGCATACTTTTAATCTATTAGTGCAAGATCTTCTAAAAATAGATTCCCTTACTAGCAAAGTGTAAGATTATCGTATCGTTTTTCAAATCGAGTTCAATCGCAACAAAAAAAACTTAAAAATGCACAAACTTCTGAATCACGCTATGGACCTTATACAAGAAGTTCCAACGCGTTGGAATAGCGCGTACTATATGATTCAACGGATTATTTTAGTAAATGACTCGCTTTCTGCAGTGCTTCTTAACTCAACCAAAGCTCCAAGACCATTATCAGCGGACGAAATGATCGTTCTGGTTGAGATATGTCAAGTTCTAGCTCCGTTTCACGAAGCCACAGTGCAGATATCGACAAACAAAACTCTTTCGATTTCCGTAATAATACCTCTTATTTATGATTTCACCAAAAATCATGCAAAGTATACAGCCAAGTAATTTCACAGCCTGCGCTTGATATTTGCGAGGCAGTAAAAAAACGATTGCCAGAGCGTTTCTCGCATTACGAAACTCGGACTGTTACTAGAATTGCTACATTACTGGATCCCAGATTTAAAAAGGACGGTTTTTTGTTTACATCGAACTCAGAGCAAGCCGCGAAAGCTTTGCAGTTGGAGTTATTTTCAAGTTTGTCCCGAGTTCCTTCCACACCTGATATTTCAACACCACCAAACACTCCACAAGAAAAAAGAAACAGTTTCTTTACTTTTTTAGAAAATAAAATTTCAAATAAAGTTCACTCAAACAGCAGAATGCTCTTGAGGACATATTTTGAGAGACCTAATGAATCGGAGGATAAGGACCCCCTTGCTTATTGGATGGTAAGAATATAATTTTTACTTTTTAAATTAAATATTCATGAATTTATCTCTTTTCCGGCAAACAGTGAGAGTCTGAAGCCAATAACCAAACTTTGTAAAAAGTAACTGTGCATTCCGGCCAGTTCAACAGAATCTGAAAGAACCTTCAGTAAAGCTGTTCAGATTGTATCTGAACCAAAAGTAGTAGACATGCTACTATTTGTGAACAAAAACCAGAAACAATGATCTCTTGTTGTCTTATTATGAATATAAAAAAACATTATTTTGTTATTACTAAATATTTTGAATACTGTCTTAATTTAAATAAAGTTTGCATTGAAGCAAATAAAACGTTTTAGTTTTTGTTTAAAAAATGCATTTTAAATCCTTTGCAGGCCCTTCTGCATATTTCTAAAGGGATACTGTAATATATTTTTTTATTCTGCAAGGGTATATAAACTTCGGTTCACGTTAAATTATAGTTCCATTTTTTTTTAACTATCGATAATATCGATGTTTTTAGAAAACCATCGACACCATCGATAGTGCCAACCATCGATTGTTTTCCAGCTCTATTTTAGATGTGGGGAATTATTAATCGAACAATGTTTTTCCAAAACATTGATAGTTATGTTTCACAATTGTTTTATTAACTGATTGTTATCTTTTGTCAGTGCCGCGAACTCGGTTCTTCCCAGGGAGGGGTTGGAATGGTCAATGCGGTAAGTATATAAGTCTACAAAACATGTCGGAAAACTAGGCCCACAATTGGCAGTGCTTTTGATTACTACAATAAAAGTGGACATGTAGTTCCAACATCCATACGTATATCACATTATTCAGCAGGGCTCCAAGTGACGAGCGAAGTCCTGTATATGCATGTATTTTCTTGAGAAGACTTAGGCAGATTCGCAACCCACAAAGAGGTAAATACGTGGACAAGTGACGCTATGCTGTTTGCAGTGCAACATAAGAAGCGCGGAGTTGCAAAAACATGTATATCGTATATGAGATCAATTCAAATCCGCATTCGCACTCAATTTTTCAAGTGCTGTGAGCACTGCCGATGTGTACAGATGGTACGCAAGCGACGCAATAATCGTCATCGAATACTTTTACGCAATCATATCTATCGGACGACGAAAAGCTTAATTGACAAGAGCGGGCGAAAGAGCAAATTATTTAAAAATTATTAAAAAAAAGGATGTGGATATCGTATGGGGAGAAAGTCAAGAACAGGCGTTTCAACGACGACGAACGAGGTAGCCTTAGCATCGAAGCAGGTGTTGACCCTGTACGACCCAACGAAATATCATGAAGTGTACACGGATGCGAAGCCTGCTTTTTTTATAGCCGGCTATGCGTTAAAACTGCCACTCTCACATTTTTTAACCAGTTTTCGATATTTTTTTATAATTTTATTAGTCTTTTAAATCTCTATCGATTTGCAAAAAAAATGTTTACCACGCCCACTCTAACGCCTTAAAATCTCATAAAACTGCCACATTTCTGAACCATTTTCGATATTTTTTAATAAAAACCTATTTGCCACGCAAACTCCAACGCCATTAAGGAACAATTTATAAATTTGTTTTCTTTTTATTCCCCAATATCTATCGATATTCCAGACAAAATGATGAAATTTTGTGCTCGCATTCACATTAGCTGAGTAACGGGTATCTGATAGTCGGGGAACTCGACCAAAGCATTTTCTCTTGTGCTTCATTTTTTAGTTTTGTCCTTAGTCAAATGGCGGGAAATCAGTTCGAATCAATAAAATGCCGCCCAAAAGTGCCACTCCCACATTTTTGAACCATTTTCCGATATTTTTATGTAAATTTGTAAATTTATATCGATTTTCCAACGATTTATTATATTTATATATCGGTCACGCAAACACTTTGAAACAATTTTTTAATTTTTTTCTCATTTCATTCCCCAATATCTATCGATTTCTCAGAAAAATTTTGATAATTCGTGTTCGCATTCACACTACCTGATTAACGGGTATCTGATGGTCGGGCTAGTCTCTTGATTTGATCTTACATTCTTCATAGAACTCGGGTATGGAAATCTCTGAATTCCTGAATAAACCACTTGTTAAACCAGCTGATTTCAGACTTTGTGCTACGTAAAACAGGTACCTTAGGTGCATCTGGAAATCGGTAGCCAGGATAATCGAGTGTCTTCCAGTAGTCGCGAACGCCGTGTAATCGGTGCTTTTGGTATCAAGTTACTTTTGCCATCCTCAACCAGCTTTTGCATCGCTGGAGATAAATATGGTTGATTATTGAAGACTCGAGATTCTTTCATTAGCTTGATTAAATGCCCTTTAACGCTAGACACCGCAATCCCATCCCGTTCAAAGCTAAGAAACTAATTCCTACTCTGACATTTGGCTTCAGGAATCCGCTTTCACTTCGTTTATGTCTTCACCGAATGCTTCCTACACCTTGTTCGTACATTGTACATTGTACACCAATGCGCCTATTGGTATCCACCACCTCGCGTTATTCAGATCTCGTGATCTTGTTGCGGTCCCTCGCTTTCAGAACATTCCTCGATTCTAGACGCATTCCACTCACCTGATGTTCTGTGAAGATTCGATTTTGGACTTCTAAGTAGGGTCGCATACTTCCTTCCGCTCGTAATTAGCTTCGACCTACAACTATCAGAGTGGTTAATTAGTTCTGTCTCTGTGCTTACTTTTCGGGATTCTTAAATGGGCGAATCCCTCCCGGTCTCGTGCTTCGAGAAGTCATTTTCCTAGCACGGTTGGGTTGTCCATAACTATAGCAAAACAGCCGCGTTTCCACAGCTGGATAATACCAGGAGCTATGCTATAGGATTGCACTGTTCCAACATCCTGTTCTCGCTGCGTTTCTGTGTCTGTTGCGGATCTCATCCACCCATAAGACCTGAGATTTACTAAGGACCTCATTTACCATAATCTAGCCTTGCTACCCATACGTAGGTCATCCTCGGCGTCCGAAACTCCGTTCTACCTTAACGCATTCCTCCCGAAATTCATCTACGATGAATAAATCCATCGCGTTAGCGAATCGCGCTCTTCCGTTTCTCAAGCCTTTCTCAACTGCCTTCGCAAATTGCCGGTCCGAGATTGGTTGTTCCAGGCGTGAATGAAGTAGGTACAATAATTCGCTCTTTCCCTCGGCTGTTATTCGCCATGAACCAACGCGTGCTTCCTCTCGAGCTCCGTCGTCGAACGTGTTAACGCTGCAAAATATTCAGAAGGCTAAAAAGTCCTCATTTGAACTGTGGTCGTCCTCGCCATTTACTAATATTCTCCAGCGGTCCACCCGGATGTATGGGTCATTCAGAATTCCAGTTCAAAGCTAACACTGCTTTCATCTTCTGGAGAGTCCATGACTAGTTTAATCTCCGCTGGACCATACGCGCAAACAACAATCGATAGTGGAAAACAGGATTCGTGGTCGGTCTGTCCGTTTTGAACCTGTGCTTGACGATCCAGGTCCTTCAGCAGCGGCGGCAGGCTTTTTTTCTTTAAGTTGAGGATACCGTTTCGGATCTCTTCCTCCAAAAACATTTAGAAATATATCAGCAAACATCGCACCAAACAAATCTTTCTCATCATCAAGCCGTTTTAGACACTTCACATAGACCCACCCTAGTCACTGGAGATTTTAACGGTTGCCACAAAAGGCATAACAGTAGAAAAATGTATCGCCCAATCTAATTACATCTTACTAAATTACAAGTCACCAACACACTTCAGCACACACAACATACTTACAAACTTTCGTCGGCCCGAGTTCTGGATAAAATTTTAGCTAAGAGACTTTGTTTGTATGTAATATACGACAAACTAATCCACAACAGTCAAACTGGTTTTACGAAAGGGAAATCGGTCTAATACTAATACTACTTTAAATTCTAATCTACTTCTCTAGAAGAAACCATACATCCATAATATCACTATATTTTGCAAATGCTTTCCACCGTATAGGGATACACTCTTATCTAGACCATCTTGTAGCTTGGAAAACTGGTCCCAAAATTACATGACTAATAGAAAAATACTCGAACATTAACTCCGACCTCGCCTCTTCCATCACACGGCTCAGACTCGGACACACACAAATAGCATAGAAGCACTTCCTCGACCAAACCCAACAGACAACCTGCCCGTTCTGAAACGACAACCTATCACTGGAACATCTGCTGCCCACCTGTATTCATGTAAAAAAAACATAGATGCAGCATTTTTAACAATACCAACCTAATAGATCTCCTTTCAAATCCCACGCCATTAAATATCCTTAAAAACAATAAAATATCCTATCTGTACCACCATATATAATGTAACCTTAACAAGATTACTCGATGTAAACCTAATATTAGGACGAGTCGTGCGAAATCGTGTATATGCATTATAGTTTTTCCGTCCGACTTCTTCTGATTCGGGACTCAATTGAGAGATGTCGGCACGACGAGGACATTTTGGACTTGCGATTCTGACTCCGGAATGACTCTTAATTATTGATGTTAGGACTTAACACTTTAGGAATCTTTACTTTAAAGCACAATGCTCGCCAAGATTGAGCTATGATTTGCACTTTATTCAACGTTCGGCAAAAAATCATCTTCAGCGCCTAAGCGCATTGTATTAGATATTGTATATTGAATATACGCATAAAGTAACTGTTTGGTGCCCATTTTGGACCTGAGGCGTGATTGGTCCGTATTTTTTCGAAAATGATAATGGTGTGGCCGTCACCGTCTATGGTGAGTGATACCGGTCGATGATAACCAACTTCTTTTGGCCTGAAATCGAGACTATGGATCTGGACAACATGTGGTTCCAACAGGACGGTGCTACGTGCTACAAACACACGCTACGATGGATGTTCTGCACGAGCAATTTCCGGACATGGTCATCTCGCGCGGATGCGACGTGAACTGGTCACCAAGATCGTGAGATTTAACACCGCTGGACGTTTTCATGTGTCCGCACCATTAGTCGAAGCCGTGACGGTTATTTGAATTATGTCATATTCCATACATGGAATAGGAATGGGACCTTTTAAATATAAAAAAAATTGCAAAACAGACGCCTTTCCACAGCTGGACAATCCTAGAAACTATGCTTTAGGACCGCACTGTCCCAATATGTCTGTCGCGGATATCTTCCAACGCATTCCTCCCAAAGATCATCTACAGTGAACAAATCTGTAAAAGCGTAAACGAATCGCGCTATTCTGTCTCTTAAGCCTTTCTTAAATACCTTCACCAATTGCCGTTTCGGCATTGGTTTTTTTTTGGCGTGAGGCGAGTTGTTGCACGGAGTGGACGTAAATATCCGCGCTCTTCCTTGTCTGTTATTAGCGTTGAACCAGCTCCTGTATCCTCTCAAGTTTCGTCGGCGAACATGAAACCAGTACCATTCCTTCCCCTTTTCCGATAGGAAGACATTGAAGTTTCCCTAAACATCCTCACGCGGACACCGGAGTTTACGCTGCAGAAACTCCAGACAGAAAACCATTTTCTCAACAGAATTGCCGTCGTATACTTCATCAAACTGCATCACCGGGATGCATCGGATGTATTCCGGCATGGGCTCTTGCCATGACATACACTGAGTGTCGCGTTCGGAATTCTTTTTCCCTTGATACTAAACCTGAGGTGGAAATATTGTTTTTTTAAAATATTTGTATATTGTTTAATATGGAGTTTCACGGGCTTTCGTTGTTTGTATTTATTTAATATTTTTGTTTTGTTTAGGCTTTCCTTAGTGATGTAATTCCTTCGCTACCGCCAAAAAGCATCGGATCGCCTTGCTTGGTACCAGGAGCCATTATTCAGATCTTGCTGAACCGCTTCCCGTCCGGTCTATAATGCAGCAGTTTAATTACTCCGTCACCATTTCTGGTGCAATTGGAGATTGGCTGCAAGCCACCATATGCGATGACGTCGCTAAGGCCATCAGGACCGACGCGCTGTTGTCTCGCCTTCTTTTTTATTTTAGATGTTACGAATTGCTTGTTTTTTTTTGGCAGTGTCTCTAGCTCGAGTTTGCCTAGGGCTTAGTTTTTTCGGTGCGACACAGCGCGCAACCAATCGATAACTATCGACATATCACAACACTAAACACCTTCGAACTCTAAATATTAAGAAAGGTAAGCAAAAGATTCAAGATCGAACAAGAAACGAATAATGAAAAAATTGGAGGCGTTTGACAGGGTGGGATTTTACGGAAAATCACTCCTTATAATTACTCGGAGTCGCTACAGACGACTATGATAGCTTCAATTTGGAGCTTGTTTGGTCAAATATGCATGAAGAACATTAATTAATTCTCACATAATTTATATTCATATCAAACCAGCCTCTGAGATCTACCTTGATCACTGACTGCTGCGTAGGAATGGTCATAGCAGTGAGTATAAATGGTCTGAAAGAGCTACTAAACAAGCAAAAAACTTTCCACGCAACTGGCGGTGCTTTTTATTACTGCATCGTTAACCACCATTTGCTTCGCTAGAGATAGATAGGGTCCATCCTTAAAGACTGGAGCTTCTTCAACTAGCTCGATAAAATGCTTTTCCAGGCTAGACACCTCATGGCCATCCCGTTTAAAGGTGGAGGAACTCTTTCCATTTGTCTTGCATAGATTTCTGCTGCTTCATACACCGGGCTCGACAGGAATTTTCCCACGACTGCTAGTACATGCTCGAATACTCGCCAGAAATCCATACGAAATTACTCAGCTTCTTCCAAGCTTTGCCCTTAGAACAATTGTTGTCCTAATTATTCCGCCATAATTTACAGGCAAATTCAAGCACACCACTGTGGTCCAGAATTCGATTTTTTTGGCATAAAGTCTAAAAATTGAGCTACAGACTTGAAACTTTGTACATTTTGTTGTTAAATCAGAAATAGTTTGCACACAAAATTTGAAGTCTGTGCGACCACGCCCTCTCTTGCCTCCCATATTAACTACTGGTATGACTCAGGAGTCAACGAAATTTCAGTTTTTTTTTTTTTAAATAAAAGTGTGAACATTGTTGTTTTAACAATAATCGCCCTCTTCTTCTAGCTCTACATTATAATTTTCCGAATCTGAAATCGAATCAGAATCAGAATGTGAATCCAATATTTTGTCTGATGGATCAGGTTTTAAATTAGACTGTATTTCCAAAAGACTTATTACTGCCTTCGGAAGTGGTTTTTTCCTATTTTTTTTCTCTCTTTCTTTTAAACATATTGTTGATAATAGTGGGTCCGAGGAATCAATAGCTATGTGGAAAATATCACTCATCGTATTGATATGACTATTTTTCCGTGCATGTGATAGTCGGTCCCTTTTGTAAAGTTTATTCCGGGCTTCACTCGCATTTTCGCCTATGCATCCAAGTGGAACCAACGCCGAATTATTGATTTGATATCCGTGGACCAGTACTTTATGGATCGTTGGTGACATAGGATACCAAAGATACGATTGCATATATGGTATAATTGAAAAGTTATATCGCAAAAAGAACGAAATTTGTCGGAATTTATAAAATAGTTGGATGATATTGCTACTAAAATAATGTGAAACTTTTCCAAAAGATTTTCGTTAAAAATGGTGATCGACGAGAATTTGGTACTTGCGAAAACTCTTCTTGCCGTATTACCATCATTGCTAGTGCCGCTGCCATTCTGCTTCGGCATGCTTACTCTCCACATTTCCTCCTGGATATATTTTTTTCGAATACTCATTTGTCCACTCCTTTTATATGCCACTTTTTTATCTCAGCTCTGTATGATACGTTTAAAAAAAATTCAAAAAACGGGTCCAAGCATGTTGTGGACTTACCACAAATTGTAAAGCTTTTACTTCTGGTACAAAGGTTTCTGAACTAAAATTTGAAATTTTCAACATTTGTGTTGGGCTGACTCCACAGATCGGACAACATTGAGTAGATTTAGTGTCTGTTAATACGTTTAGGACTTTTCCATCTATAAGTGTCATGTGCATTTCATATCTAACTTCTATGTCACGATTTTCATCATATTTATAAGTGAATGGCGTAAGATTATTAATTTGATTATCTAACTGATTTTTTTCCATCATTATGTGGACAGCAGTTTCCTTTATCAACTTAATTTTTAGAGGCCTGCAAAATCGAATGGACTGCGGCGCTGTTTATCCAGATATGCCGATTAAACGAATCTATAATTTCTATGGGTATGACAGAAGTTACAAATAAAGATTGATCAGAAATTGGTGTGCCAAGTGCTTCAGTTTCATATTTCTGCTTGTAAGCACTATGACCAGTTGTCCCATCAAATCCGTAGCTGCAAATTAATTTGATTTTAAAGATATCTGGAAATTCCTTGAAAACATCAGATTGTAACTTAATTAATCTTTGCGCTGTATGATCCAAGAGATTTTGTAATGGCACTTGAGCAGTGCTTTCCATTACTTCTATACCCTCTGGTCGGCACTGTAATTTAGCTTCGATCACTTCATTATACGGCGTATATATATATCGCTGTCATGGCTTTTATTTAAAAGCCTGGTGCTTATATATTGCTGTTTTGTCAGCGTGTTTTCCAGGAGATAAGCTAGAGCTTCATCTGGTGAAAGAGGAGTTGGTTTTTGCCATTGAATTTGCATGCTCGATTCGCTTGGAAATTCTGGTGTTTTTAAAGTTTCTTTAAGAACAAAGGCAACGTCCCTCTTGCATTCTTTTCTAGCAGCAACAGTTGCTGCATGAATCAAAAGACTTGTGTCGTGGTCACTTTCACTTGCCATATTTGATGCCAGTTTCATTTTTAATCTTTCTTCTGCATTTTGGTAAGATAAGTTTCGGCGTCCCATTTGCTGGGGTGTCTTGGAGTTTTCAAAATCACTAACAGGAATTGTTATCTTAGACGCCATCCACTTGGTATGTTTGGAAATAAATCGGTCTAGTTGTCTGTTACACTCGGACAGTTTTCTTTTAATAAATAATTCAAAATTTACTATTTTTTGTCAACCTCTTCTGTCTTTTTTGATTCCTGATTATTGTTGTTGATTGCGGAATAAACGTAATCTGAAACATAACTTATTTGCCTATTGTTACACCTCCAAATGTCCAG
Organism: Drosophila simulans; assembly: GCF_016746395.2. Taxonomy (NCBI): domain Eukaryota; kingdom Metazoa; phylum Arthropoda; class Insecta; order Diptera; family Drosophilidae; genus Drosophila; species Drosophila simulans. The sequence goes on from NC_052521.2 coordinate 963,018, forward strand.
GAGGTCGCTATGTCTGAACTCGAAGTTGCCTATATAAAATCAAATTTTTAAGAAAACGAGCAAAAATGGGCAAAAGATATTACTTTACCGTGAAAGACAATAGTTAAAGGTACAAACTAAAATTGTCAGAAAATTAGTTATACTCCACGAAACACAGGGGACACGTTAGAATTTTCTGTTAAAATACACATAAATTGGATGTTACACAACACAAAAACAGTAAAACTACACATATATTACCTACATACGTTAAAAACATCATACCTTGGCATTTATTTTCCATATTTTACTATAATTTATGGATGCGTATTAACGATCGTACTACGTGCAAAAGTAAACAAATAATTTGGCGGGAATTGCATTCTCTCAATCAGCTGTTTAACACTTCACCTTTAAAAGCTCATAAAACGATTTAGTGAAGCTTTCGGTCAATTTTGTTTTTGGTTTTTTTTTATATGATCAATTTTCTATTAGAAAATAATTGCTAGAGGACGATATATTGACATAAAAATTTAGACTTTATGCCAAAAAAACGAATTCTGGACCATGGTGCAATGGCAAGCCTTTAATATCCTTAATATCATCATGCGCGGGTGTTTTGCCCAAGGAGGAAACCAAACTGGATCGTCTTGAGGTGCTGCTTCTCCTCCAGATCTGAGTGGGTTTAAGCTGGATACTGTAACGTATGGCACGAAGCCTGCTTCCTACCAATCTGTGAGGTGGATGCATCAGTTGTCTATGTATAAGGTGCGAAATTTCCAGTGTGTGCGGAGATTCTTCGCCGTGACTTTTGTGTGGATGATTTGATATTTGTCGCCAGCTCCAAAGAAGAAGACATCAACATAATGCAGCACGTCCGCGCTCATTTTAAACTAAAGAAGTGGTGATCAAATGTTCCGGCTGTTTTGTAAGGAGTTCCTTAAGTTGATTAGGAGTTCTTCTTGAAGTTTGAAGGCGATGGAGGTGATTTTACAAAAACGCTAGGTCTGGCCTGGGATCCGGTGTCTGATAAGCTATCGTTCTCAATCAACAGCAAGGCCTGGGCGACTTTCAGATTTATCCGATATCTCTCTGTTCAACGATCCTCTTGGTTGGTTGGCCCAGTAATCATAAAGACTTACATTTTTCTATAGCTGGTGTGCGAGGAATAGTTGTCCTGCGACGAAAGCCTTCCTTTGGCAAAAGATTTTGAATTAGAGATTTATGGTTTTCGCGATGCCAGCATTGAAGCATATGGAGCCTGTGTATATATGCCGTTTCTAGGGGGCAATCGTACAGCAGCCATTTACTTTGGCTCCTTTGAAAACCCTAACCGTTCCAGAACTTCAGCTTTGCGGATCTAAACTCTTAGTTCGGCTTATAGCTGAAATCCGTAAATTGACGGTGATGCGTACAATGGAATACATTCATCCCATTGCTTTAAATCCGGCAGATATTCTTTCGCGAGGAGCTCATGGACCACCTTTTCTGAGCAGCCCCATAACTTATTGTCCACAAACAGTAGTAACTGAGAAGCCAGTGCTGGAACTTCGTCGAAGGGTCTTGCTTATAAAATCTCCATACACTGATATTGTTCCATTCTCCAAATATGCGAATTCATATGCTGCTTTGCAGCGTACGTTACATTCAAAAGTTATGCAAGCGCATTCGGCCTGGGCTTACTGTGACTGACGTTCAAAGTGGCGGATCTGCCAAAGGTGCGTCTCGATGGATCTCATGTGTTTGAAGTGACTGGCACCAACTCACTTTTACTTTGCTGTGGGCTCTTCCATTTTGACTTTCGATGCCCTGAGATCCATTCCTTGCCATATCTGCGGTAGTTAGTTCTCGACCTTTAGTATCACTTCCAGAAAACCCTGCCGATCCTGATGTTTTAACTCTGGCAAATTTTTTGAAAGGTGACCCGCCTTCATCATTTATCGAACCAGATGTAACAAATTTAAACGTCAATCGCTAAGATAGCAGCGCATCGCCTAACTGCGTTTTTTGTTACCGGTGGAAGGAAGAATATTTAACCGTACTGCATTAACGATCGAAGTGGTGCACTCCCAAGCCTGGGTTAGTTGTGGATGACGTGGTTCTCGTTAATTATGAAAACTTGCCGCCTCTGAAGTGGCCGTTAGAGAGAGTCATTGAGCTGCTGCCTGGAAGAGATGGAGTCGCCCGAGTTGCTGCGCTGAGGACACCAACCGGATTGACAAAGCGAGCAGTGAATAAGCTGTATCTGCTTTCCCTTAAGGAAGTCGTTGCAAGAAACACTTCCAATAATTACGCGGATTACAATTAGTCCATGGCACCTCAGCTCTATCTGTGCAGATAAGCTGCGTGAGCAGCTAGGCTCCCCTCTTTCGCGATCTCTTGTACTCTCGCCTGCCTGTTCGTACCCAAAGCCTGCGCATCGCTGCCAAAATTTTTTAAGGACTATTATTTAAATTGCTTGAATGCGCTATCATAAAAATCTTATTTTTTTTAGAAAGGCTAATAAAAAGGATTATTAACTCAACATTTTAAACCAGGCGGGATATGTTTTTTATTAAACGTGTTTACAGCGCAGAAGTTTATTGGTAACTGAATTCAAATTATGTATACTTGCTGCACACAGGCAGCGTCAAAATATGCGAACAAAGAGTGATCGCCGATTGGTAGCGAAAACACTCAAAAAGGAATTAACCGTTGCTCGCAGGCGACTTGAGTGTTTGGGTACACAAGTAATTGAGTGATTCTTACATACATACATCGTTGTTCATTATACATATATGTTCATTATATATTCAACATTTTTAAAAGAGACAACAATAGTATCCATATTTCTCCATAATTTTTCAATTACCGCCCTAAAAATATGTGTTGATATATTTTAATATTTTTCTTAGTTTGTAAATTTCTATCGATTTGGCAAAAAATTTTAATTTTTAATTTAAAACCGCCCAAAACTGACGTCCACATATTTGAAAAATTGTTTAATATTTTTTCATAATATTATTAACGCCCTAAAATCTAAATATTTTTTTAAAAATTGTTTTATTTTTTCATCATTTTATAAGTCTTGTCTACCGATTTGCCATAAAACTTTTTGCCCCGCCCACTCACTTTCGAAAAATGTTTAGATTTTTCTTCGTTTCATTGTTTGTCTTGCCTATTTTTATCTGCATACCAAAAACACTGTGGCCACGCCCCTCCTTTCACCTACAAAACGCTTTTAAACATATTTTAATTTTTTTTTTCATTTTATTTCTCCAGTTCAATCGTGTCAGCACAGCAAAAGATGATTGTCAAAAAAGAAAAAATTCATACTCTAAAAATAATTTTTAATCAAATAAAAAATTTCGAAAATAAGATTATAAATCACTTTAACATTAAGTCGCAAACCTACATTCGTTGTTGTGCAAAACAGCACGCATTCTAAACTGTGGAATCTGCCTTGCAGAGTCGGCATATGGACAACAACAAACAACAGTGGATAAGGTGCGATAAACTTGCATTCTCTGCCCATTGGGCCCCTCACCACGTGGTAGCCGCACAAGGGAGGCAACAAGCAACGTGCCTGTTGTTAACGCACAGGCCGGCGAGAGATAAGAAAATGATTTCTAATTTTTCCGAGTGGAAAATTTAGTTAATTATTAAATGGATAAAAACACACCTTTTAATCCGCCGCTCTCGGAAGAGCTGGACGGATTCGAGAAGATGAAGAAAATCGCTGGACATACTCCAGCAGAGATACGAGCCATGATTGCCTCAAGGCAATACCATTCTTTTGACCTTTCACAAGCAAGTCTTGGTAAAACCAGCTCTGCTTCAACAGTAACAAATACAGTTACCACTTCTCTTGTTTGTTCAACAACAACATACACTGTCGGAGCTTCGACAAGAACTGCTTCAGTTAATTCCTCTGTAATAAGCGTCCACAGGTTCCAGGGGTTCCCCGTCTGGGGTGCTTGTTTCAGACCATCCCCCCTTCTGGACGCAGGAAGCGGAACCCTACCGATTCTGGAAAAGATCCTACAATATTGAAAAAGCAAAGAAACCATTTCCCGTGCGTCTACGGGAAAAACAAAACAAGCTTCGCCCTCAACAAGTCTGTGCAACAACCGTTTCGTACCTTTAGCTGAAGAAATAAGCCTTACCGAAGATATGGAAACTGATGAGGAATCAATTGAATTTAGCGCTGACAACTCAAATATTGACCAGCCGCGTCAAACGGCAGCTCCAAAACCTCCTCCAATATGTGTTCCTAATGTTAACAGTATCAGTAAGCTAGAAAGCACCCTCAACCAGGTAATCTCTGAAGATAAATATGACATACGTACTTCCAGAGCAGGAATCTCTACACACAGCAGATGCAACGTCATTCAGAAGTTTGGTTCGTAACTTGACTGCCCTGAATTGCCAGTTTTGGCATCATCAACTCCGTGAGGAAAAACCATATAGGCTGGTGCTGAAGAACATACACTCAACTGTCCCAAGAGAAGAAATAGAGCGCTACTTCACAGACAAAGGCTTCGTTGTTCTGAACATCTACTCCCCAAGGAAGCCTGGCTGGAATGAAATCTTGGCTGGTGGGAACGACGACGAAGAAGCCATTAATGCACAAACTAGACAAAATCTGTTCTTTGTCAATCTTAAGCCGACTCCGAATGTGGCCGAGTCTCTAAAAGTAAGCCGTATTGGAAGGCACAGGGTTACAGTGGAGAAGGCTACTCGCAACAAGGACATAGCTCAATGTTACAATTGCCAAAATTTTGGCCACACCCGCAATCGCTGTCATTTAAGACCAGTTTGCGGGAATTGTGCGGGTGAGTATCCTACCGGTTCTAAATCATGTGAGACACACCTAAACAATCAATACGTATGTGCAAACTGCATGGAGAATCACCCTGCCAGTTTTAAAGGCTGCAAAGTCAGAATAGAATTGAGTAACAAATTAAAGCCAGGGCCTAGAGCACCCAACTACACCATTAACAGAAATAATGAAATCCGCCATGTACAATACGCGTCGTCGTCAGCTGTCAGAAATGGAATTTCCTATGCTGACATAACAAGAACTAAAGCTGAAAACAACTACAGCGTTCCTGCTAAGAACACAATCACTCTAAATACTGGGTAGCAATACAACTCTAACAGGAACCTTGCCACTTTTGAGAAGGCAATCTTGGACATTAACGCCAGACTGGATCAACTTTTTAAATTAGTCATGGAAACAATTGAGTCCAACAAATTTTTTCGTGACCTAGTCCACGTTCTGATTTCTAAAAAATGATAGTCTTATATCTTAAAATCGGATTATGGAACGCAAGAGGATTAGTACAGAAGAATGAAGAACTTCGACTTTTTTTTATTGCCCACTCTATAGACATCATGCTAATTACTGAAACTCATATGCGCCCTGGACTAAAAGTATACACTCCTGGCTATGAACAATATTATGCCAATCATCCAAGTAACACCGCCAAAGACGGTTCTGCAATCTTCATAAAAGCCAATATTCGCCACTGTCAAAATAAATCAACAATGCGCACTGATTTACAAGTCCCCAGTCTCGATGTACCAACGAGTGGTGGTATTATCAAAATAGCTTCTCTGTATCTTCCTCCAAATAAGCGTTGGACTAAAGCCGACTTTGATCAGCTAATGATCACATTGGGCCCCAAGTGTATAGCAGGAGGGGATTACAATGCTAAGCACCAATGGTGGGGCAACCTAAGGGCATGCAGTCGAGGAAAACGACTACAAGAGGCCATCATAACTAGTTCTAGCGAAGTTCTAGCTACAGGTGAACCTACCTTTTACTCATCTAACACTAGACTGACGCCAACAGCTTTGGACTTCATTGTCGTAAATGGGGTGCCAATAAATAAACTTTCAATTGAAACAAAATACGATCTGTCTTCAGATCACCTACCTATAGTAGCAACATTAAGCCACACTCCCCAATATAAAGCCAGAAAGAAATCCTTACTAGCTCCCGTCTCCTCTGTCGAAACATTTAGGAATGTCCTAGACAGAGTATTAACCTAAACATGGACATAAATTATCCAGAAGACATCGAAGATGCTATAGTGATGTTCATGGACAAAAATTCACGTGGCTGCGACACTTGCTACACCAGGAAGCAGAAGTTCTCCTACCCAGAATAGACGCAATATACTTCCACAAAACGCTTCAGTTCTCATACATCTCAAACGAAGAGCTAGACGAGAATTTTCCAGAACAGGAGACGCACGCGCCCACAACATTTACAAAAGGTTATCAAATCGTCTTAACAAACTTTGACCAAATGCTGGAAAATGCAAGTCCTAATGCATCGACTAACTACTTGCTGTGGAAACTCACGAATAACCTTAAAAGACAAGTTATTCCAAAGGCTCCCATTAGAAATCCGGCTGGTGGTTGGTGCGGCTCCAGTCAGGAGAAGGCCAATATCTTTGAAAGCAGTTCCAATGGAATGCGTGAAATGGCGAGTAATAATTGGGCTCCGACATATATATTGGTATGCCTACCAATATAGAATGTATAGAATATGCAGAATATAGAATATGCTGTAGAATTGTATGTAAAACCTGGTAAAGCTGCCAAATAGGTGACAGTAAACTTGTTTAATTCCAATTAATAAGATTTAAAAAAAAAATTGTTTTCCCCAATATCTATCAATATCCCAGAAAAAAAAGTTTGGAGTTAGCATTCACACTAGCTGAGTCGAAATAACAAGATGCGTAACGTCTTACGGTTTTTTGGGACATAATTTTTTCGGCGTGGCTCTAGAGGTGTTCTCGTCTGTTGTTTTTCCTCGCACAAGCAAGCAAATCCTATTATACGATTTCTTACGCTCTCAGCGTAAGCGAGCGGACAGAGGGCAATTTTGGCCGTCACCGAAAAAGTGTCTGCATAGTGCAAAACTAATGTATGGCCGTTAGGACGCATCTTGTTATTCTAGTATCTTTGGTCTGGCAACTCGACTATAGCAATCTCTCTTGTTCTTGTAGTGTAATATATTTTTTAAGTAGCCAAACAAGGTTCATGTTTCCATTAGCGTGGAAATTCTGTTCTTGATTATTTAATTCTGTCTAAATAAACGCTTCGAGTTGGGCTTTGTTAATGGTGTCTCTTTGGAGCTTTTCTGGCTCTTCCCCGCTATCACCACCCAGCCCGCTTTTATTTTCCCTTTATGAGAACGAGAATATCATAAGGCCACTAGCTGGGTAACAGACTCAAGTTATTGTGAGGCCGAATATTTTAATTCGACAAAAATTAATTTAGCTTTGATACATTTATATTACCAACCGGATGCTTGGCGTCCGATAAAATTTTTTTTCAGAGACGGCTGATATTATTTTATTTAAATTGTACGTTTGTTAATTTTTGTGTAATTTGTATGGATTCTATTTGTTTATTATTTCCGTGTATGTTTGATAAATTTGAGCATGTTCTTGAGTCGTGGATTCGGTACCGTTTGTCAAAAAATTGTTTGCACAGTGAAAATAAATTTTATTTTTGACTTTTAATGCAAAAATATTATGCAAAAATGTATTTACGTTGGGTGTATATTATATGTAAGGGTGTGGAGGTTTAATTACCAACGTGGCCGGCTGTAGGAGTTCGACGATCTTCTTCTTCGGGTTGTGCGCTGTCCGACTTTTTGTGAGCTCAGCGTCGTTCCTGCATATGTTTGGAGAGGGAGAGAGACGACATTGGATACATATTTAAGATAAGAGCCGATAAAAAGGCGCAGATGAGGTGCCGTACAAAATAATTATGCTTACAATGTAAGGCGAAACGAACAAGGTACCTCAAAAGCGTCGCCAGTCAACATGTTCTTCCTGAACATTGCTGCTGCGACAAACAATGAGGAGAGGCACCTTTACAATGAGGTAAAGGCACTATGTCATATGAGAGTACTTATTGAGCCTCTCCGCAAGCGTAACGCTATTGTCCAGTGCCATTGTTGTCAGCAGTTTGGCCACACAGCCAAATACTGCCGTTAGGCCCACATTTGTGTAAAATGTGCCGGCGAACACCCAGCCAAGGACTGTACTAGGCCACGCATCGAGCTGTGCACTTGCTACAACTGTGGCGGTCAGCATCCTGCAAACTATAAAGGTTGCAGCAAGCTACAAGCGTTCCTGCAGCGATCCAGACCCAGAAGTGGAGTGGCTGGAAGAACGCTTACTTCTAAGCGAGCGACCAACTTCACGGGGCTTAGCTGGAGGTAAGGAGATCCTCTCTTCTTGAGGCGGAATATCTTATGCAGATGTGGCTAGAGGGTTCATTCACCACAAGCAACCACTGAGCCTGACGCACCAACAACAGAAGCAACAGCAACAGCCCAATGATGCAAGTCCCAGTCGTCAAAGGAGCCGCAGCCGGACAAGGACGTCTAGGGGTACACTTCAGCGCTCGACGGATGCTAGCAGCAGCATTGAAGCCATCCTGCAGACTCTTAATAAAAAACATTAATTCTTTGCGCTCTATTCAAGAGAAGCAGATGGAATTAATGATGCTGATGATGAAGCAACAGCAACAACAGTCACAGCAGCAGGGGCAGATTATCAATCTGCTCACTGCTCTCCAAGCGCGTCAAGCGCCATAATGATGCCGCTGCGCATCCTAGTGTGGAACGCCGACGGCGTATCCACGAAGTTGCCTGAAGTAGAGTGCTTCCTGCGACGTCACGAAATCGATGTATTACTGCTCAGCGAGACACACTGCAAGGGGGCAGAGACGCCTAAGTTATTCGGATTTGTAGCCTACACTTCCAATGATCCGAGTGGTGGCAACGCCAAAGGCGGAGCAGCTATCTTAATCAAATCTAGCCTTGCCCACTTTCCGCTAACACCAATAGCCACTGCCAAGGTGCAACTTGCGCCGGCGGTTATTGAAACGGCACTTGGTCCTATAAGCTTTGGAGCGGTCTACTGCCCACCGAGATTTGCATGGAGTACGGACGAGTTTAAGGACATTTTGGAAGAGTTCCAGATGAAGTTCATTGTTGCAGGCGATTGGAACGCGTCCCACTGGCTCTGGGGTGCGGGAAGGAGCAACCAAAGAGGCATTGCATTAGCGAATCTCGTCCTAAATTCGGAGGTGGACTCGCTAGCAACAGGAGGACCAACAAGATACCCGTACGGCAGTAGAGGCTCACCAGGGTACATCGATTTTGCACTAACAAAGGGTGTGCTGGGCATCCACGCTAGCATAAGTGCGGTTGTTGAGCTTAGCTCCGACCACCTGCCTCTGGTAACTACGCAGTATGCGGGGGCAATATCCTACCCTAAGATGGAGCGACTTATCACTAGGCGTACTAACCTGGAGGTTAGTACGCTGGAGTCCACACTGCGCCTCAACACTGCCTTAACCTCTGGACAGGACGTTGATGGTGCTATCGAACTGCTCACCAACAATATCAAGTCAGCAGCTGATTGGCAACTCGCAGAATATCTCGGCAGCCCGCGGCAGATCGAATCCCAATACCCAGGGAGATCCTGCTGCTTATAGCTGAGAAGAGGCGCTTACGCACTAGGTGGATGAGGTCTCGGCACCCGTTGGAGAGTAGGCTCCGATGCGCGTTGGTGCTGCACAAAGCCGCATGGTTCGACGAAAGGCTTGCCAATACTGGAGTCGAAAGCGAAGCGACGCATTCGCTGTGGAAGGCCACGCGCGCAATCAAAAGGCGTTGCACGAGGAAGGCGCCTCTAGTCGATAGCAACGGGACATGGTTTCGGACCGACTTGGGACAATCGGAGGTATTCGCTGCGCACCTCGCCGAGCGATTTCAACCATTCAAGCTTGCCAGCCTGCAACAGGTTGAAGAAACTCAGAAGGAGCTGAACCAAGCGCTTCAAATGGATATGCCAATCACTCCGTTTGAACCCTGTAAGGTAGCCGAAGTCATTGTGCGCCAGAGTAACAACAAAGCACCAGGACATAACGTTATCTGCAACGCCACATTGAAGGCCCTGCCCAGACAAGCGATCCTCTACATAACGTTGGTTTTCAACGCTATTGTGAGGTTGCAATACTTCCCTTATCAGTGGAAGCTCGGGATAATCTCCAAGATCCACAAACTTATGGAATTATGGAAGACTAGGGGATTACCCCTGAGCACCAGTTCGGTTTTCGTGCTGGCCACTATACTGTCGAGCAGCTCCATCCTGTCGTCAAGCAAATTCTGACTGCCTACGACAGTAAGGAATATTGTAACAGCCTCTTCTTGGACACTCGAGAAGCGTTTGATCGAGTGTGGCACATTGGACTCCAACTGAAAATCAAGCAGACGCTGCCTGTTCCATATTTTGGGTTGCTAAAATCGTACCTGGAAGGAAGGAGGTTCGCTGTGCGCTTTCATTCAGCAATTTCCACCGAGCACAAAGTGGCAGCTGATGTTCCACAAGGTAGTGTCCCCCTGCTGTACTGCCTGTATAGCCACGACATGCCGCAGCCGGATGTTAGCCTTTACGGGAAATCAATGTTGGCCACATTTGCCTATGACGTGTGCGTCACCTACAAGTCCCGATGCGAGCACGACGCAGCCGATGGTATCCAGGACTTTGCATACCGGTTCTCGAAATGGGCAAGACGTTGGAACATTGGCATCAATAGCAGTAAATCCAACAACGTTTGCTTTACTTTAAAGCGGAGAACACCACCGCCCGTCTAGATCGAGGAAGCCCCCGTACCACAGCCGAACGCAGCAAAGTACGTTGGAGTGCTTCTGGATCGCAGACTCACATTTTCCAAGCATGTGACCGACATCAGAACGCGCCTACGTGCTAAGTTGGAGAAGCACTACTGGCTACTTTGTTCGCGCAGTAAATTGTCGCTATCCAACAAGCTGGCAATTTACAAACAGATCTTAGCACCAAACTGGAAGTATGGGTGCCAAATCTGGGGCTTGGCATGCGACAGCCAAATCAAAAGAATCCAGGCTATTCAAAATAAGGTAGCAAGACTTATCACCGGCTGCGAGTGGTTTGTTCGAAACACCACCCTGCACAGTGACCTGAAACTCGCAACGGTATTTGACGAAATAAACCAGCACTCGAGCAGATATCATGACAGGCTGGAGCGCCACAGAAATCGGCTGGCCAGCGCTCTAAACAGACCAAGGAGAATAGAAGGCAACCGAGGGATCTCATTACCCGATCTCCTTTGACAAGGGTCAGCAGAAGCTGACGCTTATCTTAAATCCTATTTATATGTGATTGTTATGTAATTGTAGTAAAATTACTGTAAATGTGAAAATGCTAACTATAGTTAGCCGGAGAGCCCAAATGGGCTGAGTAGATAAGAAGGACACAAAGGGGCTCCAAGACTTCCCCGTATGCCTTAATAAATAAATTAATTTAAAAAAAAAATTATTCGTAAAGGTGTAACGGAATGATTTTATTGGTCTGCTTGCTACATGAGATGTGCGGCTAGCTCAGAAGATTTCGTGTGTTCGTCCCACCAAATTTAAATTAAACGTGATCCCCCGGGTACCAGTAACGACACCAAACACTTTTCGTTTTCTTGATCTATATTTTAATTCACTTTACATATTAGTTCGATCTCCAGTGGTGGGTGGGTCCCTGCTCCGTCGGGGATATGATTTCGGAAGTCGAACGGCTGGTATTAGACAAACAACGCCCACAAAAGGAGTGGCAGTCCAATAGATCACCAACTACAAGGCACATGCTTTACATAGCCACACGCTGTTTCATTTAGGTATTTAGTCACTATAGGGTGGTCTGCTTCTGTTTGAATCTGTAGTTTTGTTTCATGAATATTTCCTTTTTTAAGCGGGATAATGTGGAATTCGCTGTCACCACCCAATGCAACGAGTTTATTTACGAGTGCGTTTGTATTCTGTTCTCGTATAAATATAGGTGGAGGCCGTGGTCTTTTTTGGTTTTTCATTGTGTTGTTCGGTCGCAGAATCCGCCAATATAGCATATCGGTTTGAATTGTTAACTCCAGAGTTTTCATTGGCTTTTTTTATTTCGGGTTGATTAACCGCTTTATTGTTTTGCGGCCTGAGTTTTTTCTTGATTTCGATGTAGCGATCCATACCAGTCTGCACAGTCGGAATCGTCTTCTGCTTTTGTTTTGGTTCTTTTTTGTTGCTGAAATACTAACAGCTGGCACTGCGATAATTAGTTGAGCCGCTGACGAAGTTGCTGTCGTGGTAGTAGTGACACTTGTTAAATCAGTGTTACAGTTTCCCGGAATGTTCGTTTGGTGCCGAATGTAGAGAGGGGTAGGAGAGGCTGTCTCTTCGCTCCACGACTTGTGTGCCGAAGCAGGCAGAGAGGGAGAGCAAGAACGCGGTCTATCGTTCACAGAGAGCAAAAGTTTTTTTTCGAGTTAGTGAGGGTGCTCGATCATCAATTTGCGGCGAGACGAAATCAAAGTATGCATTGTTGCGTAAAGAGAGCCGGCGCTCGTCTTGTTGACATTGCCGATGAGTGCGTGTGTCGTTTTAATTCCTAAGAGATTGTTTTATGTTGAATTTTTTTAAGTTCACTTTTAAATATATTTTGAAACCTTTTTTAATCAGTAACATACATCTTAATTTAAATTAAACAAATAATTTGCGCATTGAGAAGCACTTTGAAATGTCATTATAATGTTTTGCAATTCCTTTATTTTATTAATGTACATCCTGTGAACCTTCGTATTGATACTTTTGTATTTCACGCTATCCAGTATCTTAACGATAACATATGACAGCCATATGATATTTGTTTTTGGTGAAAACGATGACCAGTTGTTCCTTAAAGAATAGAAAATAAAAAAATAATTATTTACAACATTGGTTAAAGGTCTAACATATTTAAATGTTAATATTTCGTATATAATATATGTTTCCGGCCAGCCACGTAACTATGAATGTCTTTAATAAAATACCTAATTTCTATGTTAGTTCGCAATAAATTCGTGTGCACAATAAGCTATTATTTATGTATAGACGACCGAAAGCGTTATTAAAATTTGTTTTTGGCTCACGTAAAAAATGTAAGGAATTAACACCAGCAGGTGAAAGTCACTCTTTCAGCGGGGTGCAGATCATAAAAATCATCTTTATAAACATTGTAAGCATAATTATGTTGTACGGCACCTCATCTGCGCCTTTTTATCGGCTCTTATCTTAAATATGTATCCAATGTCGTCTCTCTCCCTCTCCAAACATATGCAGGAACGACGCTGAGCTCACAAAAAGTCGGACAGCGCACAACCCGGAGAAAAGATCTCCGAACTCCTACAGAGCAGCCGGCCACTTCGGTTATTACACCTCCACCCCCCTTCACAACAGGTTGCGGCTTACGATTTTACTTAAAATATAATCCACGACTCAAGAACATGTAAGTGGTTTGATCAAATTTATAATACAGGGAAAAAATAAAAAAATAGAATACTTACTTACAGAAAATGTAAGCACGTACAATTTAAATACAGCGTGAATGTAAATTTGACTTACTTATTTAGGTAAACTAATATCAGCCGTCTCTGAATAAATTTTATCGGACCCCAAGCATCCATTTGGTAATATTAAAGTTAAGGCAGTTACGAATACTTCCTTGGAATAACTCCATGCGTTCTTGGGATTAAATGGTATCAAATAAAAGCTTCGATTCTTCAGATTGCTCGGACAGACTTAATCGATTGCACTGAATTACAAGGTTTGTTCCTTTTCTTAGCTCCGCTCCGCTGCTGAAATTCGACCACCGTTTCCAGAGTTGTTAGCCTGTTGTCCGATGCTGACGCTGCGATGGAGGCGGGCTACGAACTGCTCCGCCTGCAGAACAATGACCTCAGCTGCAGTGGTGGCAGCGAGCTAGGCTGGGAAGGGGAAACAAGTGCAAGATATTCAAGATCTGCGTCCCGCAGATTAAGTAATCTTGGTCTGCCCGGAGGTAACGGGCGAATCCGGGATCACGGTGATATTTCCTGGTTTCGGTAGTCCATGGGTAGAGGTCAATTTCCTCCACAGGAATTACAAGAGAGAAAAGATGAGCAGAGCTAATGCTGGCTCCGTTAGGAATGAGGACAACTACTCCCTCGAAAATATTTTCCAAGTTCTTCAAACTCACGTCATGTACGTACTCCAGAGAAAGCCTGCAGTCATTTGCAGTTGGTGGCTGGTTGAGTAGCTCTTGTAATTTCGGCCACCAACTGTTACGGCCTCGTCGTCATATTGGACAACAAAAGTCCCCACTAGTCGATGTTTCACAGAGGCAGCTTCCAGAGTTCCATTAAAGTGGTCAGAACAGCGATCCTTTGTCGACTGCTTCAATAAGTTGTCGGTTATTTTTCTGGTAGGAACAAGTAGCGTGACCACCCTTCGAAAGGGGGAAATGCCTCCGTCTTCCTCCAGCTGTAGCAGCTCCTTTTCCTGATGAACCATTGTGTTGCCAATGGACAGACAAACGCCCAGTATTGCGTAGGTCTTGTTGGGGTGTTGCAGCATTAAGTGCTTCCCTTCGTGGATCGCGGGATGTAGCTGCACAGGTCGATACAGTTTCTCATCTACCTTTGGGAACGCCAGTATGTACAAGAGTAAGGTCCCATTCGTCATGATCGAGGGGCGGGAGAATTCGATGGCATTCTGGTAAGGCAAATTGCTAGCCTCATCCTCCAGTATGTTCTCGACCTCCCCAAGGTCCAACAGATTCGAATTCCCGTCTTAGCTAGCTGGCAAGCCCTTGTGTCTTCCGAGACTTGTTAGCAACGATGATAGCATTGCTTAGGAGACCAGTCGTAGCGTAGATGTCCCCATCGATGGCATTTACTTTTGCGATGACCTTGCTTATTCGCGTAATTGACTCGTGGGTGGCGTCAAAGAGTCTGGAGTTTATCCTCAGTTGTTCGTCGATATTCTTCGAGTCCACTTTCTGAGTTGCCAGAATCGCGTTCCTGTCAGCTGCGTCGAGAGTCCCAGCTACCAATTTCCATCCAGACCCCAACCTGGGGTCATTGAGATAGTACTGGACTCCTGTCCGCCAGGGTAGCGGCTTCTTGAGCGATTTCCTCTATAAGTTGTCGCATTTTTCCAAAGCCAACGACGTGCGAAGACGACGTGCGTCTTGAAGACGCCGTTGATCCCCCAGATATTACCGTGTTGAAGCGGGACAATCAGCCCTTCAAATTGTAGATGTGCAGGTCAGAGCGAAGCTTACAATAAATATGGTTTTATTGTATGCTGTATTGTGTTAACAATGGTATTTTTGCAAGTTTGTTTGAGTGTTTATGTTATGTTGCTTATGTGTTATGTTTTTATGTTGTTATGTTAGTTTGTTATCTGTTGTTTCTTATTCAAGTGTTTGATTTGGTATTTTTGTTTTTTTTTTTTTTTTTTTGTCTTTTATCGCTTTTTATTATTTTTGATGTTAGTTACCTGGAGCTAGTGAAACGTATCGTCTTTTTTTATTTAAAAAAAAAGTTATTACTTTTGTCGAGAAGGGAGAGCCCGGATTTCTTGTTTCACTTCATTAAATCGGATTTATGAAACATTTATCCGGACTTCATTTTAGTCGTTACTGTGTCTTTCAAGACCTCTTCGGTCCGAATCCGCGGCTTCTCCTTAGTTTTAATCTGCTTGTTGGCCACTTAAACTTTTTCGACTGGATTGTAGACGACCGGTTTCTGCCTTCCCCTACTCAAATTTGGATTTTTTAAGTTCTTCCTGCGTTCTATCAACCCTCTGACCTCTTCTAACGTTTGCCTTCTAAAACTATCCAATTCCGGATAGTTTACCCTAGATCTGTCGAAGAAGATGTCTGCTGGCTTCTTGTTAATCATGGAGTGCACAGAAGTGTTGTATCTCTCTACTGCAATTTGGACTAACCCAGCATTCATGAATGTTGTTTGATCGTTTTTGAGACACCTATATATTTCCAATAATATGTAGTGACACCTTTCGACTTCGCCATTAACTTCGCTCTTCTGGGTTGGGGTGTGTGTTCTATATCTAGCGTTCGCACGTAGTTCAGGACTGTTGGGCACAGAAGTCCCCTCTCGTTGTCTGACACTACAATTTTTGGGACAATAAAATAGTGAAGAGCCTCTACCAGTCTTTTAGATTTAGATTATAAGGAAAAAGTTTGGCAAATTTAGTGAATTAGTGAATCCATATCATCTTTATTTTGAGGTGATAATCGACATAGGCACCGTAATAATAGAGAGACCAGAAAAGTCTAGCAAACGAATTCATTGTTTTCGCAAGATAAACTTTCTGAGGCTAATATTTTTATAGCTGACTCTTTACTCCTGCAACATAAAGACGGATGCCATAAATATTTTTTATACCGCAATTAAATCATTTTTTAACTCCTCTGTCCCTTGGTTTGGATCGCAAAAGACGGGCCCTTCAGGATTAAAAAATGCACTTGTCAAGTGATTTACATCCGGAGCACGCATCGACCAGAAAGGTGAAGACGAGGCGCTTTGCCCCAGAGGACACCGAGTGCAGAAAACGGCAGACAGAAACTCCTTGATGAAGAGGGGGAGATGATACGCGGTGTCGGAGAAGCACAGAAGTCACTCACACACACAAACACATGCCTTTGTTAAATTTTACCGAGGTCAGTGTTACAAGAGCTTCTTAAACCGTTTTAAGTTCCAGTTCGGATCCAAAACAGTTATATAATTTCGTAACCACTAAGCGCAAATTCATTTCTTACCCTTCCATGCTTTTTTTTAATACTGATATGCCGATATAATTGCCAAGTTCTTTCAAACAACGTATTCTACGTTACCTCATTCCGAATAGCCATACTTTTAAGCGGCATCAAAGTCGAATCTAATATTTTGCCCCACTCTAAACGAAAGCTCACTGCATTACGATCTTTAGCGTGTTAAACTTGTCTATTCGCCAGGTCTCGACGGAATTCCTGGATGTTTGCTCAGATTCTGTGCAAGCCTTTACTGAAACTGTGTACCTTATCTCTGGAAACATCACAGTTCCCCCATATATGGAAGGAGTCCTTTGTGATTCCTTTTCATAAAAAAGGTATCAAATTGAATTCAAGCAATTACAGAGGAATCTCTAAATTGTCGGTTATCACAAATCTTTTCGGAAATGTTATCACTCCTTATTTGCAGCACCTTTGTAGGTCAATTATATAACCATGTCAGCACGGTTTTATGAAAAGCAGCTTAACAACTACAAACCTTTTGGAGCTAACTTCCTTTTTAATACAGTGCTTCAGAACAGATTTCACCCACACTGACTTTAGTAAAGCATTTAACTCTGTTAATAACTCTCTTCTAGAAGGGAAACTTTATTTATTACATTTCCCTGTTGATCTTTTGAATAACAATTTAAATTATATGAATGGAGAACGCAACGAGTCCTCTTTAAAAATTATTTTGCTTGTATTCTTCGAGTTATACCGTTTTACACTACGATGAACGTGTAAAAAAGAAGAAATATTTGTTAATTAAATCAAATCGACGTCTATTCCGACTGTTCAGCGAAGTTGTCGATTGAATGGGGTAATGTGTGTTCGCAAAGAAATGTTATAGAAAATATTATGCAGAACACAGACCCTGGACATTCTCTCTTAAAATTATAATAAAAACGCCACTTTCTTTTCATGGTTTACGTACTTAACCTCATTCCGCATCATTCGATAGACATCGTATTGATAATCTCCTGTTGCCTGGAAAAGTTCCTCATCTCTTGAGAGGTCATTAAAATAGCAGCAGTCATTAATTGTAATTCTTGAAAGAGTGTAGTCAATAATAGTAACGTTCACTCCTTTTGAAGGCACAGTTAATTTAGTGTTTTTGAATGTACAAATTACGTGCTTCTTATTGGTGTATTCAATTAATATGTTTCCCAAATGAAGGTCCCTGTGCTCAAATTGATACGCTTCTTCACCAACAGCAAGCGCTAGAATAATCTATAAATAAAGTTATTAAATTACATATCTATTATATTTTAAAAATATATAAACGCGTTACCTGTTTTAAAGCGTAATATGATTGTTCGGAATTTAAAAATTTAAAATTTGCCATGTCACTTCCTGCAAACTTTAGTTCTAGGACTGCAAAAAGTTGATTGTCTCCAAAAAGTTCCGGATGGTCATTCTCAGATCCCTTTTCGTTGTCATACTTTTCCCAAAGATTTATAAAATGTGGTGGATACCTTCCTTTAACTAGTGATACCTTAAAGAAAGTTCAGTCTTTTTACATTTCACTACTTTCAAATTTTGATTTTGTATGGCTTAGTTTATAATTTTCGACTGTCATTTCGATTTATATATTTTAATAAATTATTTTAAGCACCTCACGGTATATAAGGGTTAATAAATTTATTAATGTGGCAAACCTCAATCAAACAATTTATTATCCGACGGACTTCCTAATTCTTGTTTTAATAATTTCACCTCTTAAAACCTTGTACAAACGCGCCACAGTTAGTTTGGTCATACGATTTTATCTCGTTCGCAACCCCTAGCCAAGCTTCACAACAGTATTGTAGGTGTGGACGCTTAGCTAGGTCACACTTTTCAAAAAACCCAAAGTAATTTGGCAAATTTGTGGACCCATGTCGCTACGCCCACTCTAACGCCCTCAAACCGCATAAAATGGACACGCCCAAAACTGCCACACCCTCAAACTTGAATAATTTTTGGATATCTTTTCATAATTTAATTAGTCATGTAACTTTCTATAAATTTCGCAACATTTTTTTTTATTTTACCTACCTCTTTGCTTACTTGGTAACATAGATGACGAATATAACCGGAATCTTCTATAACCTTGTCATCTTACTTCAGTTATATCCGAAACCACATAATCTCATAGTTTACTGTCCGGGTCCACCCGGAGTACGATCCGGAATAACCCCCGTTGCCAGTTGCCTCGCACATCCGAGATTCGTTACGTTCTTGCCAGACTAATCGGATCAGAGCTCCAAAAAAATGTCTAACTTATGATACCATCCCTTTCCAATTAAATTTATTTTACAACTACATGGCCACGACTAAGTTTATATTCCTGCCAGAGAAATGTCATGTGGGAAAGATGGAGATGGAGGAAGCAAATGAGAGGAAAGCAGAAAAAAGGATGCAAACAGAGATCGTGGACCGATTTCGCAACTGGGGCACCAAGCGAACACTAACCCATTGGAATTGCTGAGCAAAATGGAACATTGGGCAGTTCGGAATCTTGGAGGAAGAAACTGCCATCAACTAGTGGAACGCAACGCCGTCCGAGATAGGTACATGTGCGCAATTAACGGCGGGGCAATAGGAATACTTCCTGCAACCAAGATATAAGAAACAACTGTAGACCAGAATTAATCAGTTGAGACAGCGGGACACCGAACCCGTTAGGAAGTGGAACTGCGGAAACTAATGCGGTTCACGAGGTTATCGG
Source organism: Drosophila simulans (assembly GCF_016746395.2). Lineage (NCBI taxonomy): Eukaryota > Metazoa > Arthropoda > Insecta > Diptera > Drosophilidae > Drosophila > Drosophila simulans. The sequence goes on from NC_052521.2 coordinate 982,374, forward strand.
AACAAGTGAAACTTGACCGCATAAACATGAAGGACCGCATATACACGAGGAGGTCCGGTTCGGAAGAATCCGGTTTAGAGGAAGGTCATTCACAATATCGTTCATGATACTGGAGAAGGTGACAGGGGATATCCTTTTGGGCATGGATTTCCTGGCAGGAGCTAACAGCGGACTGATATGCTGAAAACTCTAGAGCTGGAAATAACAGTGGCAGGCAAGGAGGAAGACAAGGAGGACCAACAAAAAGTGTACAGACCGGAAGACATGACGTAACATTACGAAACACAAAATATACATCAAGGATGACAAGCCAATAAAGCAGCGAAATTATCCGCGAAATCATAGTGTTCACTGTACCAGTTCGGGATGTCTTCCAATGGAAAGGACTAACAACGACCCTGGCAAAGTTCCAGAGGGCATTGGATACAATAATAGGACACGGACATGGAGCCATTCGCCCTTGCATACCTCGACGATATCGTGGTTATCAGGTGAAGCAATCGGAGCATTTTCAGAATCTAAAGGTGGTGTTTAGACAGTTGCAGGCGGCGAATCTACGGATCATCTCGGATAAATGCCACTTCTTCCAAAAGGAGCTGAGGTATCTGGGACTTATGGTGAGGGGGGAAGGCATCCGGACTGACCCAGCGAAGGTGGCGGCAATACAAGGATACCCGACAGTTTGTTGAGGGTGGCGTCTTAGTGTAGGCGGTTCATACCCAATTTAAAGGAGCATGCCGGAGCCCTGCAGAGCTTGATTAGGAAGGGGCAGAAGTTCGAATTGAAAAAGAAACACAAAGCAGCATTTGAGCTAACAAAAGACAGCTTAACCAAGGCGCCGGTACTGTCATGCGAGGCAGTTGAAGTTGCAAACAAACGCCAGTGATTTTGGAATAGAGGCAGTCTTGACTAAGGACGGGGACGGCGGTGAGAACGTGATCTCGATCGCCAGTAGGAGTAGCATTCAGCTATTTCAGTTCGACGTCCAATACCTGAAAGGCAGGTTTAACGCAGTGGCGGATGCCTTGTCGAGTGCCCCATAGGCAGAGGTAAAGATAGTGACCCAGCCGGTGGATTGGATGGCCATAAAGTGAGTATCGACCAAAAGGGGACAGACTTTATAAGCTGAGCGTAGACAAAACAGATCCATAACCTTGAAAGCTATGCGTGACAAAAGAGGAGATCCAACAGGTACTCACAGAATGCCACAGCACAGCGGAATCGGGGCACTTAGGCACGTTTAGAACGGCACTCTCGCGGTGGACCTCGACAATTCCACAGGTACGGTTAATCGCGACAGGCCCTGGAGCACCTGTCCTACTCTCTCTTCCCAGCCCCAGGACGACACGGAACCAGTGACGGAGCTGCGCGACCCCCCACCCGGCGTAGGTCTCATCGGCAGGAGCAAAATCCAGACCCCCTGTGGGAACCCTGGCAAAAACAAAATAATAGTTTATGTTAATTCTATACAGAATGCGCAGCAAGTTTGCCAACATTAATGTAGCTCCACATATGTAAACAATTGTGATGAAGTGTTTATCGACAGTGCACGAAAGAAGACAAGCGTTGGTTTAGACCTGAATTCAAATCCTTAGATTTTTACAGTTCATCGGAAGTCGACGATAAGCAATATCTGCTATGTATAGTTTTGGTCTTCAAAAAAGCACATTTCCCCAATTTAAAACAAAAGAAAATGCTATAGTCGAGTTCCCCGTGACTCAGCTAGTGTGAATGCAAACGCGAAATTTCATCATCATCACTTCCGCCTATCCGTATGAACGTCGAGATCTCAGAAACTATAAAAGCTAAATGGCTGAGATGTTGACCCTTGTTGCCAAGCCCATTCTACCGCCACATACCAAAACTGCCACGCTCACATTTTTGAAAAATGCGTTGATATTTTTCCAGTTTTATTAGTCTTGTAAATTTCTATCGATTTGCAAAAAAAAAAAACATTTTGCCACGCCCACTCTAACGCTCTAGAATCGCCCAAAACTTACACGCCCACATTTTTGAAAAATTGTAATTTTTTCAAATTTTTTTAGTCGCTTTAATTGTTATCGATTTGCCAAAAAAAATTGTTGACACTTCAACTCTAACGCCCGCAATATCTATCGATATTATGAAATTTCGCGTTCGCATACACACTAACTGAGTAACCGGTAATTGATAGTCGCTGAACTCGACTATAGCATTCTCTCTTGTTTTTAACTATGTATGTTTGTATTATTTTTATGAAATATATTTTGAAGAATGTATTTACTTTTTTTTGGAAAATTTGTTTAAAATTACAAAAGTTATAAAAACAATTTCAGATCACAACTTTATTTTATTTATAAGTTGAAGTAATGATGAACTTAATTTTAATGATATAAAAAAATACTGCTCTAAGTCCCCTTTTGAAGTTTGCCGTCAGTGCCTTATAAATATTAATTTAAAAAGATTAAGGCATTATTATACCCGTAGCTCGTTGAGTAAAAGGGTATACTAGATTCGATGAATGGTATGTAACAGGCAGAAGGAAACAATATCAATGCCACCATGCGGTTCCAGGAAATGAATTTGACGATGCAGCAATAGCTGCTACTTACTGCTACTTAACTTATAAGCTACACTTCCATCCCGTACTTCAACACTTAGATTAGAATAGCTAGCAACACAAAGGAACTACAATTCAAGACTACAAGACTACGATTTCGACATACCAGAATACCACACGAATACATTACTTTCACTACCATCGAGAACCAATGCCAATTTTGCCATAACACTATTAAACACGATCCAAGCGAATGCACATTTTATTAAGTGCGATCACCAATTTCTACAGTTTCTTAAAAATACCTTTAGTTATAATAATTATTAATTTGAAGAAAAATTGAAAACTTTTATAAACACGTTTAGTCAGTTAGTTAGAACTAGCTTATAAATATGATTTTATATCTTCTTTTATAAAAGTAAGCTTAAAACACTTAAAAATTACCTTGCGTATGCTCACAAATCCATTCGTAGAATTAGTTTTACTTGTTCGAAGGCTGCACATTTTGTTAGTTATAATTATTTCTGGTAAAATTTGACTGAATGTTTTTTGCTTTTCTCCATTTATTACAGTGGAACCCTCTAAAGGTATAATCTTTAATACAATATCAGAGATATGCTCTTTTAATACTTTTTGATTTGCCGAGCAACGAAATACTTCTCCATAAGCCCCCTCGCCAATCTTTTTAGAATTCAATAATTTATATTGTTCGTATGTAGCATTAAAGGGAAGTGGTGTACACTGATGGCAATATTTAAGAACATCTTCTTCACATTTATTCTCAAATTTATGTTCACCTTTCAAAACTAATGATTTTCGATCCTGGCATATTGAACTTCGATGTTCTACCTTTTTCGTGAAATTTGTTTCGTTTATTTTAGATCTGATAAAATTGTTTAGCGATTTTCTCCATTTTCCTGGATTTAATGAAATCGAAGGGTGCACAACAGTAACCATCTCATTTGAGTTACTTAATCGCTTTTTCCCGAAATTAGGGCCTTTTTTTGGACTGGCAATTATGTTTTGAAAAGGAATATCAACATTTACATATAAATCTGACTCTTTAGTATCAGCGCATTTGTCTCTACTGTGTTCAACCCCTTCAAGTTTTAAGTGAGTAATTGGAGAGAGATCGGATTGAAATAATACTGTGCCTCCTAATCGTTTATCGCAAGGAGTTGATATAGAATCACTGGGGCAGTACACTTTTATAGAGCAATCTTCAAAAGTTAAAGGTTCGTTTTCGTAATTTGGTTCCTTTATTTCTATGTAGCTGCTATTTTCAACACTGGAGTCAATGTTATAGGGTACTCTTACATTTTGTTTTACTATGTTCATTTTACTTAGTTTCCTAGAAGCAAGTCTATTATTTCAGTTCAAACGCATTAAATGTGTTTACTCTTACGTTCTGGAGTCCAAAAGTTCATCAAACGGATCTTTCCATCTACCTTCCTCTAAAAAATCCATTTTTGTTTTGACACTTCTCAGCATTAAATTAAATGCTCGAAATTTTTTTTGTAATTCTTAAATCATTTCGATTGATAACAGCCGTAATCGATAACGTAAAACTTGTTTTTTACCGATAACAACTGTATGATAGGTTAATAGCAAAACTGTTGCACAATACATCCAAATAGCTGATTTACAAGTTTGTGCATCAAATAAACGTCGATGAGTAAGTGGTATTGGAGGAACGGTGGAAATAGTAACACGGGAACGTTATTTATTTATATTATTTGGAGGTGAATTTCAAAAAATAGCAATGTAATAATCTTAAGAAAAGAAAGTTCTAACTATTTTTATACTACTTAAGTTTATAGGACTAAAGAAAGCATATAAAATATGCAATTGAAACCCCCTCCTGACATCTCCCACACGCAGAGCCTGTTCCAAAATGCAAGCTGGACCACCTTAAAGGACATTTCTTAAAGCACATTTTAGAATATTTTTCATAGAGGAAATATAAACAGTTTTTGAGATAATGGCATAACAGTGGGTCCAGCTATAAACCAGACCATACAGAAAGGAGTTCAAAGGTATTTAAGAATGCCTCTACAAGTACCACAGCCAATTCATGTCAATGACCGCTTTAAACATAAAAGATAACTTTAAAAATTATTTACTCCGCTCACACAGACTGTTTCAAAATGATCGGTATCTCAAATGTTTTGTAATTTTGTTATTTATTTATGCAAAGAGTTTCATAACAATTTGGACCATAGCTTCCGAGAAGTTTGCATTTTTTGAATTTAAGCAAACTATCAACCAACTTGCATGAATAATAAATACCAATGCTAACTACAAATATTAATTACTACATGTATACGCATGTTTTTAATTACGCATGTTTAAAAAATACCGACGCTAACCTTAAATATTTGTTACTCCGCTCACAGATCGTGTTCAAAGGCACAGTATTTCAATAAAATTAAATTGAAAATTTGGTCCACAGTTTGTTTGGAGATTTCATTTTCTTTTCCAAGTTTTTGCTGAATTAGGAAAAAGAAAAGTACACTCATGTGTTTTTATGCAATGGCCAAGGTCGCTTTTGATATGAGGCCTAAGTTTTAAGTTTCAAGCTAGTAAACACAATTAGCTAGTAAACACAATAAGCTATTAAACACAATAAAGGGAGCATTTGTAATCGCATATATCAGTTTCGACTGCGAATAATCTCTGCGAGAAGTATGCTTATACCCGTAACTCGATGATTAAAGGTGTAACTAGATTTGTCGAAAAGTATTTAAGGGAGCATAAGGGAGCTTTCCAAGTGAAATTTTCAAAAAATGTTTTTTTTTTTTTTTTTTTTTTTTTTTTTTTATCGAATAGTATACACTCTTCCGAATATTCCCTGAAATTTTCATGCCGAAATTCATATTATTTCGGTTACTGTACAGCATTTCTTGGAAGAAGGCAATGGAGCGCTACAGCTGCCGCGTCGGCCTTCTGCCCGTGCGACCGTTATTTCTATTGTCTCGTTCCTACCAGCTCGTGTACCTTTCAACGTGAGTCCGGTTCGTCTTTCAGTTCGGTTTCGGCATTCAAAATGGATAGATCTACGAAAGAGAAATGTACGTGGCAGGATAGAAAAGGCTCGAGAAGCAGACATCCGCGAAATGAACGAAAAAGATCCGCGGGTTTCAAGGGAACAAATCGACACGATATCGAAACGGATCTAACGTTTGCGAGCACTTCGGCAGCAAAATTCTCAATAATAGTCCGTTTAGCTATGTGATTTAGGAGTTCTTTTTGGTTTTTGGATTGGGCTTTAAAATTTGTGTTCAGTGTTCGTGTCCAGATCCGGCCGAGATAGATTCTTGTCCTTTGATAAAAAATACTTATGAAATCAATCGTCGTTTCTGCTTTGTCATGCGATTGGTCGGCATCGGCATAAATGGCATTAGAAATTTTATCGCCTTGATTGATTTAACTGCAAACTTCAATAATAACACCAATTATGGAATAGTGAAAATCCTGCAGATTTCAGCGAAATCAATATACGAGGCCGTCGTGAAAAAAGCAGGTACCGAAGAGAAGAAAAAAACATTGGAAGCAGAAAATCGGGGCGATATTCTGACGGTGTCTGGTGATGGATCGTGGTCGAAACGCGGTTTCACGTCGCGCATGGGTATCGTGTCCGTGATTGGAAAATATACTAACAAAATTTTGGATGTTGCTGTCAAATCAAGCTTCTGCAAGGCTTGTGCATTCTGGAAAGGACAAGAGGGAACACCCGAGTACGAGGCGTGGTTTGAGACGCATGGATCCGAATGCAACGTCAATCACGAAGACAGCGCGGGAAAAATGGAAGTCGACGGTATAATCGAAAAATTCAAGAGATCAGAAGAATTGCACAACGCGAAATACGGTTATATACGGTATATAGATACAAAAACATTCAATATGTTATTAGAAGCCAAGCCGTACGATGACGATTTGACGGTAAAAAAAAAAGGAATGCGTTTTGCACGTGAGCGAGTATATAAAAGGGGAAACGAAGCAAGAAAAAGGTTAGTTCAACTAAAAAAGGGCAAAAAGAAATCGAAGACAAAGCAATGGAGAGTGAACCGGAAAAACAAGGATCTCGTTCAAGTACTCCGAAAATTAAAAAAAATCAAACAAAAAAACTGCTGTTGAACCGAAAAGAGTTAATTTACGTTAAAATTATTGACAAATCTCTCAGAATATTATGGCTTGGCAGTTTGCGAAATTTCAATTCCGTGGAAAATATGAGGAAAGCCATATGGGCTACATTTCATCACAAAAGCTCAACTGATGAAAATCCTCAGCATGAGTATTGCCCTCCGGGAGAAGATTCGTGGTGCGGATGGCGCAAGGCCGAGGCCACAGGAGAGGAGTACACCCATCCACCAGCACTCGACGAAGACGTACAACAAGTTTTAAAGCCGATTTACGATTTACGATGATCTAACAACGGAGGATCTCTTAGAACGATGTACGGGCGCGAACACTCAAAACAATAACGAGAGCTTCAATCACTGTGTGTGGCAACTAGCCCCAAAGCACGTATTCTGCGGCAAGCAGATAGTAGAAATCGCTACGCAGTGTGCTGTGTGCACCTTCAATGAAGGTTACGACCCAATTTTAAAAATTTTTGAGACGATGGGATGATAGGACCGAGCGCCGCAGATTTCGCCTCTAAGTACAAGAATGCGCGCATCACCCAAGCAAACCGCCGGGCGTCCCTGGATCGCAAAGAGGCGAGGACAGCTCGTCGGACTGAACAATCCATTGAGCACGATCTTTTCGAAGAAGCAGAAGGGATATTGTATGGACCTGGCATCGCTGATTGACTGTAAGTAAACGATTTACCTAAAATTTCCTCACTTGATACTTTGAACGCGTTTTTCTCGAAACAGCATTTTTCAAAACGGTGTCGGATTTGGAGGGCAGAGTTTTAAAGATATCGGGTTGAATTTTTTACACAATATTCTTAACGTCATTGTTTATCGTGCTATGGAAGCTTTTTTTTTTTGACATCTTCCTATTTTTTTGTAAAAAAAACTGCTAAAAAAAAATGCTAAAATCGATACTTTTTCTTCAAACCGGCACCATTTTAGCAAAAAAAATTAAAAAAAAGCCTCCATAGCACGAAAGCCAATTATATACCGATCAATAATCTTTTTGTGTTTTTTGTCAGATCAAAATTGTGACCCCCAACGTGGACACCACATCCTAGGGCATTTTCTGCAACAATTGTTTCATCATTTTTATAGATATAAATTAATAAATAAATCCATCTTTAAAAAATTGTTTTGTATTCTTTAACACCCAATTAATATACAAAAAAAATTACTGACTAACGATTAGATATTATTTTTTCTTAAAAAAAAAAATCGCGAAAACCAGCGATTTTTCGGGCTGTCACACTGGAAAGCTTCCATAAGCGTTTCCGACTATATAAGGTACATTCTTGATCAGGATCACTAGCCGAGTCGATCTGGACATGTCCGTCTGTCTGTATGAACGTCAAGGACTAAGGAACTGTAAAAGCTAGAAGGTTGAGGTTTAGCATACAGATCTTGAATCTGCGCTGCGCAAGTTTGGTGCCGCACAAAACTGTCTCGCCCACACTTTTTAAAAATGTGTTGATATTTATTCACATTTATATTAGTCTTGTAAATTTCTATCGATTTGCTAGAAACTTTTTTTCCATGCACTCTAACGCAAGAACTGCCCATAACTGCCATGCCCACACTTCTGCAAAATGTTTTGATACTTTTTCATAATTTTATTAGTCTTTTAAATTTCTTTCGATCTTCCAAAGAAATTTGTGCCACGCCTACCACTGCCACACATTTTTGAAAATTTTTTGAATACATTTTTTATAATTTTAGTAGTCATTTATATTTCTGTCGATTTGCCAAAAAACTTTGCCAAGCCCACTCTAACGCCGTTTCTCATTATATTTCCCATCCTCATTTTATATCCATCGATATCGCAGAAAAATAATTTATTTTCCCGTTCGCATTCACACTAGCTGCGTAACGTGTATCTGATAGTCGGGGAACTCGTTTTTTTGTCTCTTGTTTTATTTTTGTTAATTTTTTTTATCAGCTGCGGTGATTTCCACCAGCCGCGGTGACTTTTCATAAAAACGAGTATCAGCCCATCGGAAGACAAATCTCAATAACAAGTGTTAACTCATCCTCTACTGGGCTAAAAATTACCTCAACTAATCACCAGATTATTAATAATTCGTGTAATATGCAAACATATAATTCCAATGAATTATTATTAGATAGACAGCCGAGTCAAACAGGACTGATTGTTAGACTAAACCTTTTCTAATTTTGTTTAATATGGTAAATATGACTATATAGATATACAAAGGACTTTTCCATTTTCATTATGTACGTATATTATATATTATGTATGTATATTATATATGTCGCAGATCATTTAAATGTAACGACATTTCTAGTAATTGCGCGTTTCTGCTTGGCACCCGCCATGCAGGCGCCTTTTCTATTCTTTTGGTGCGCGCAGAGAACCGTTAGAGTTTCTGACGAACGTAGTCTGGTCGCGTTTCACAATAAATGAGGTGCAACACAATAATATCCGACAACTACACTGAAACAGGAGTACCACAGGGCAGCGCACTTGGCCCAACTCTAAAGGTCCTTTACACAGCGGATATTCCCACGATTGACCGACTACACTGCGATCCTCAACCGTCCAGATACCCAGTCCGTGCAAAAACCCAACTCGTCAACCAACTCACGGTAACTGAGTTGTATTAAAATAAAATAACAAATGTGTAACGTTCACTCGTAACAGGCAAGTCAACGAAATAAAGTATCTCGGCGTAACTTTCGAACCCAGCCATAATTTTGTAAGTCCTATTTTACAGCTCCAGTATACATGACTGTTACTAAGGTTATAGTAGCAGTTTTTATAACACATTCGAGAATGTTTGAGTAAAGGCTCACTATAGGGGAGTATTCATAATGAGTGGTTTCCGTAAAATCACCCGGACATCCCATGTTGGGTGGGTGCGGTTAGTCACAACTTGAAGGGCTTCTTTCCTCTTCTTTCCTCAGACATCTTGGCTATCCTGTTCTGGACTTTCGGTCTTCAAATGTTTTCTTAAGTTGCCCCTGTAATTTTGGAACATTAGAAAATGTTTATTGCGCCCGCAGTACAGGCAAAATACATAATTTCATGGGTCGCCTCTAATAGTAACAATAAAAATAAACTATTGCTGTGCAGCAGATTTTGGACCGATCTAAGGCGGATGATGGATTTTTTGTGAAGAATAACGGTTTAGTAGAGTTAAATGGTACACTGAATTCTTTGAAAAGTATGTAACAGGTAGAAAAATGCGTTTCCGACCATAAAAGGTATATATAATTAAATATTTAAGTATTTAATATTATTAACAAATATATATTTTGCTTATATATTTATTAGATTTATTTGATGTGTATTTTTTATGTTTAAGTTTTTAATATGAAAAATGAATATGTCACTCCCAGTCCTTTTAGATTTATATTTGTCCTCAAGCGTTTATTTCTGTGTATATTTGTGGAACTTCTCCAATATGTCAAAGGTGGGAAAAAGAGTCCAAAAGAGTCCTTCCAAGCTTCTGTAGTGATACCAGTAAGCTTTCTTAACAGGTGGTGCACCTGTGATTAGTTTTAAGCGACGCTAGTCCCTGATGTCGTAAGCTAAGTTGATCGCCCTCCTGAGACATTCAGCAACCTCTTTGTAAGCTGGTTCGAGTCCGTACAGTGCCTCCATAGTATGCAAGTTAACCCAAGCAGTTTTCACGGAGTAAAAAGGGAAATTTGGAATCTAGAAATTTGGAAGAAGAACTGCTGACCTGGCTCTTTGGCAGCAGCGCTGCAGCGGGCCGGAGCCCTCAAGCTGCAGCTAGATCGTAATTTAGTTTAGTAATAATTGGTACTCCAGAGCATAAGCTCCGAAATAACATATTCTAGAAATTACCCTCACCCTAACGGGTGTGTGGAAATAAAGGATTAATAATAAATAATCAACCAACCGACTTTTATAATTTGCATGAACTAAAATTTGGATTGTTGTAGCGATTGACCATAAGGTCCCAGGCAACAGTTTTCGTCTTTATCTCCTGTACGCCTGCAGCACTATCACAAGCTCTGGGGTATGAACATTTTGAGGCCTCACTTAACATATTTATACACCGATCAGCCAGAATTAGGATGTTCCATTACCACATGTGACGGCGTTGAGCTTGTATAATCTCAAGGATTCGGAGGGGACTCCTCCACACTATGAGTGGAAACTTCCGACCGGTTTCATCGTCGTTTTTACATCGGTACTTACTGCATACCTGTGCAGCCGTAAGCGGAGTAGAGTGAAGTACAACTCTTCTTGAATCGTTGGCCCCACCATCAGGATATCATTTAAGGTCGACTAGGACGCTGTTTTGCAGAAGGTATCGAACACGACGGAAAGGGAGGCAGACTTAACAAACTCGAACTTTTGATCGCAGAGAGACGCCCAAACGTGCTAAAGTTTCGTAGTAAATGATCTTCTGCATTGCGAAAGCTACAAGTTTGCTGAGGCTTGCTGTTGGAGGACGAACACGAAAATGAGCTACGATGTGACTTCCTTGACAATAATTTGGAATGCGACTCTGCAGCTGATAAATAATGATATCGGCGATTGAACATTTTTTCGAAATCGGACCAATGCGGCAAAGTCTCATAATCGAGCTGTTCCTCATATTTTCGTTTGGTCACTGTGTTGACTCTATTCAATACCAAATAAATCAACATTGCATTCGAAATTCCTATCAAAAACAGAGAACCATAAATCGACAAAAGAGTTCCGATAAGGTTTCTCAAGGAGGATGCGGACTGTTGCGATGTTTTCGGAAGACTAAACAATGTTGAAATATTATTCGTAAAGATTAGGCATTCGTTATCGTAAGCCTTTTTTGAACTGGTCAGTGCCTTTTCGTAATTTCTCTCAGTGACTTGGTAAGCTTTCATTGTTCCTAAAGATTCGTCAGAGAAAGAAATTAAATGGTTAAATTTTTTGATAACTGGTGGTGTCTTTATGAACCAAAGTTCCAAAAAGGCTTATGAAATTTTCGAGTTGGCGCTACATAAGCTGATCCAGGAGTTTCGCTTATACTTGCTGTCTTTAAAACAGACAACATCGAAAATAACTTAAATTGCCAAACTTGCGTAATCACATGGAAGATAAGGACAGCAATAACATTTCGAGTAGCTTTAGAGAAAAGCACGTGAAAGAAGAGCACAAGTATACTACATCGAAAGCTTGTATAGACTCTCGCGATTCTGAGCAATTGTAACAAGGGAACACAGTAAGCAGAAATTAAAAATATACAATAGCTGGACTTGGAAGTTTAGAAACTTTTGACTTGACGTATCCAGCCAAGTGGACATCGTATTTAGAGCGTTTCAACTTGTTCCTGCTGGCAAATGAGGTCAAGGACGAAGAGCAAAAAATGGTTTGTGGATTTCCTAACTCTGGCCGGCGGTCCGCTGTATGGCTTTTTTACATCATTGGCCTCACCAACTACAGTGAGTAAGCTGGAGTTAAGCGAAGTCTCATCTCGAGACTGTTTGCCACTCATGCGGCATAAAAGGCTATTTACAACGCGTCTGTCTGAATCGCCTAGGGACAACGTAGTACGTATCATTTTACATTCCCAGGGAATTCGCAATTCATAATATACTGCCGTTGACAAACCAAAAGAGGTCCATATCTAACATTATAAACGGCTGCACCTGTGTGTATTCATTCAAAGTAGATTCGGGGTCTCCAGTGACTATTATGAAGGAATCAACATTCCACTATATCTGGCCCAACGGAAGGGCATACCTTAATAGATGCGATTTGGAGTGAAACGATTTTCAGAAGAATCAAAATCTATTGCATGGAGTCATCTATGTTTCTATTTGCTGCAATCAAAAACATATCGGAAATCTGCCACTGGTTATTGTTGAAGGTGGCGGCTCATAGTTGCTAGGGTGCAACTGGTTTTAGGCACTCGGTAAAAATAACAATTACAAAACACACAAGTCAACACTTGCTGAGCCTTTACATCGGTTACTTTACAAAACTACTAATTGGACCTAGTAGCGCCAACTTGAGGACGTTTTCTTTGCGCTAAAGGAACTAATTACTTCCGACAATTTGATAGTTCCCTATGATTGCAAGTCGCCGTTAATGTATGAATCAGAAACTATGCTGCAGGTCCCAATTGGAAGAGGATGGGTTGCGACCCAAACCGGACCCATTTCGTACAATCTTCGTTTTTTCCGACCATCGCACTTCGTAGTCGACAGACGTCATTACAGAGCAGCGGCAATGCGAACACAATCGAGGACTTCGAATACCTCTGGAACCATGATCCATTTTCCGAAACCATCGAAGAACCCGACCCTGACCACCCATCTACTCCAGCTGCTTCGGAGACAGTACCACCTAGTGATCAACTATCAGTGCAACCGCCGGTAGCCGCGCTACGTAGATCCAAGCGTAGCATACAACATCCGGAAGTATATGATCCATCCGGGTGTTAACGAGTGTTGTGTATGTTCAAAGTATCGCGCCCAAATTAGTTAGAGCTGTAAACACACGGCATTGTCAGATCAACATTTGATCACCGATAGAATATCCTCGGTCGAGTACTCAGCACGTCAGGCGACTCGTCCACCGCGCATCAAGCTGCCGAAAATATGACGTTATCATCCTGTAACTAGTTCGTATAATAAGCCAGTGAAGTGGGTTCACAACTTACACGATTAAGAATATTTAGTTCAAAACTTCTAAAGCACGACAGCTTTGGTAATGTAAACTGCAAAATTTTAATGGACATAAAAACTTCTGTACTTTCTAGAAATATCGTAAGCTGTATTACATGTAATACATTTAACCTAATATACTATAAGTAGTTGGAAAATGACTCGAGAAAAACTTTTGAATTAATCAAGAATTTTTTATTGAAAATAACAATGGTAGTATTTATTGTACATCAACCAATATTAAATAATTTTCATAATTTCCATATATTTATTTATTTAACAAAATTAAATATAGTATACAATACTAAACCTAATTAAATTTAATGAGTACTAGCTACGGGGTCCTTTGACTCGAGACTTATGGGTTAATTGCTTTATATAATAAACTTAGCTTTCTGAACAAATTTGTAAAGTTTTGAGATATTTTCACAGGATGGGTTACTTAAAATTCGAAAGACTATGTGTACAAAATAATTGAGATCTGATTGAGTGCAATTGACTGCAGGCGTCGAGAATATGGTCAACGGTGAGCTCGTCCCCGCATAGTTGGCATGTTGGTAGCGCCGTTCTCTTCAGTAAGTGTTGATGTGTGGACGGGGTGTGCCCGATGCGTAGACGGATGAAGGTCGCGCATTCCCGTTTATGTACGTTCGTTGGTGGCTTGAACATGATGCAATTCGGGTTAATAAACTGGTTCCTGTGTATGAAGAGTGCCCATTCTGAGAGTTTCTTTTCTTTGAGGTTTAGCTTGATTCGACTTTTGAAATCCTTAGAGTTAAACAGAGTGAAAAGGATTGATGGTGTAAGCCGCATCTCTTGGGCGGCTTTGTCAGCAAGTTCATTCCCATGGATACCTTGATGACTGGGAACCCAGAGTAAGGTGATTTTCGTTGGATGAGAACTTAGGATGTGCCTAACTTCTTGTGTTGTGGGGTCATTATGGTTCCAGTTGCGTATAGCGGAGAGAGAGGAGAGGCTGTCTGTGCAGATAACAGATTTACTATTGTTTTTGGAAGCGAATTGGCATGCTTTGAGAATGGCGAAAGCTTCGACTGTGAATATGGAGTTGTATGACGGAAGCCTACCTCCTGCAATTATTTTACGGTTACAGTCAACAACCGCAAAAGTGGTTGCGCCGGTGACTTTAGAACCATCGGTGTAGATCCAGTTTTTCACACCAAGATCATCTTGTGCGCTCATAAAACGTTTTTGGTATTCTAGGCGATTTGTAACCTTTTTGGCAGCATTGTATATTTGAAGGTTTATGTTAGGCTTTCAATGTAGTTTCTTTTACTCGTGATTGAATACACGGAAGACCCTATTCTGCCAATGTGCACGCTACTGGAGATGTGGGAAATGCGTGAATGGCGCGACGGACCGCTCCGTGATATGGGGCTTGTAGCTCTTTAAGTGTGATTTAGCACACCAACCGAAGATTGGCAGTCGGTAGTCAATTTTAGATAGCATTAATGCGCGCGTAATATCTATGAGAGTCTTAATATGTATGTAGGAATATTTAGATGATAGAAATTTAATAATGTTAAATCTAGTTTCCAGTTGTTTTCTTAGAGTCTGACAGTGCTGTTTAAAAAGTAGTTTGGAGTCGAAGATTATCCCCAATGGCAAGAGAGGCCCCAGAGGTTGCTCCCCACAAGTTAATTTCTTGCAATATTTCTAGGAATTTGTCTCTGTGTTAATATTTTTTATTTTTGTAAAGATTATTGCGTCGTCTGCGTATAGTGAGATGTAAATATCTTTATGCCGAGTTACAATGTCATTTATATCTTCGATACCTATCATAAATAAAACCACCGAAAGTGGCGAACCCTGCGGGTGTAAAATGTGGGAGTTCGATGTGACATTGTTCATTCGAACCCTGAAGGACCGATTGGTCATGAAGGCTTTAATTAGGTTATAAAGCTTTGGACCAATGCCCCAGCGCTCAAGTCTGCAAAGTACAGCGTGAATCCCCACGCGATCGAACCAGATGAGTCTGTTTGCTATTATTTTTTCTAGTGTTTTTCCCAGATAGGATAACAAAGAAATTGGACGATAGCTGTTAATATCGGACGGAGGTTTGTTTAGTTTTGAGATAGGGATAATGGTAGCCGATCTCCATGTATGTGTGTATTTTCCAGTGCTCAGTATTTGATTAAAGGTATCCAAAAGTTTTGTTTTTAGGTGGAGAGATAGGTTTTTGAGCATAGGGTATCTCTGTCTGCTTCTTCCTTTTGCTTTTGCTACTGAATTTTTTATTTCAAGCAATGTGAATTTGGAATCTAAGCATGTAGCCGATGGGGAAAGTGAGTCGATGAGATAGGACTCTGAAAGATAATGATAATTTTTTTCTCGTATATATTCTGTTGAAGTTTGGTCATAAGAGTATTCTGACCAAGATTAGGCAAACTCTTCGGCGATATTTAATGATCCAGTTAGAGTACCTGAGTTTGATTTGATGTATTTCTACGGTGTGGGAGGGATGGCGGCTAGGCGTTTTATATCGGACCAGACTTTTTTTGTGGAGGATACTGGGGAAAATTTGGAAGTACATTTTTTTAAGGGAGTTACGCTTGGCCGAAAGTACGGCTTTTTTGAAAAGGGCGTTTCCTCTTTTGTACCTGATAAGGTTTGTATCATTCATATTGGCTTTGTAGGACGAGAACAAGCATTGCTTTTGGTCCCTAAGCTGTTGAAGGTTAGCGTTTCACCATGGCACTTTGGCTTTGTGGATCACTCCTTTCGTTTGGGGAATGCTGCAGTTTGCAGCTGCTCGTATGACTTTCGTCACTTGTGCGACTTGCTGATTTAGGCAACCGTCAGTCCAATATGCTGCTGATTTTTCGCAACTTTCATTAAAGCGTTTCCATTTTGCTAGGTCTGTCTTGTATTAAGGCATGGTGGGTGGTTATGGGAAAATGGTCACTTTCATGGAGATTATCTGAGATAGACCAGGTGCATATGGGCTATCTGTGGAGATATCAGTGAGATATCGATGTGAGTGAAAGTGTTGTGAGTTGAAAGGTGAGTCTGGGAACCGTCGTTAAGAACAATTAGGCTGTTTTGTGTTGTTTGTGTTTGGGCGCGAACCGCATAAAGGACTCCATGAGTTTAGGTCAGTATTGCGGATCCATTAAGATTTTGTAGAATCTCTGATATGTCAGAGGATGAGAAGATTTCACTTGGTGGGATGTACGCATTAACAATATTAATGACCTGTTCAAAATAAAGCTGCAATGCGGAGCAGAGTATGCTGGAGTTAATGTTACGGTATGTAAGTGGTACATTCCTTTTAATAAGAACACCAATGCCTTGTTTGGCTGAGGTGTTATAAGAAAAATTGTGGAAATAACCACTATATTCTTTGGGGCAAATAAAATTTGTAGAATTACATGGAAGGTTGGTTTCCTGCAAAAATACAATATCGGGTGCTTGGTCTTTTATCAGTAGTGTCAGTTCGTTGTAATTATTAAAAATACCGTGGATGTTCCATTGTAATATAGTAATTGTCATGATTAAAATTGCATGTTTTCAGTTTACTTGGTGTTCTTAAGTAAGAGAAAACAGTTTTGGCAGAGGTGCTTGGGGAGGAAGTAAGATTCTCTTCGAGATTCAAAGAGTTCGTCCGAGAAGTGGTATACGTTGGTGAGAGTAATCGTAATGTAATCGTGTCTGGGTATCGGGATTTTTTGACAAGCATAACGGATGCTGTGTTTTGGTTTGTGAGTAGGTAAGCGTGGGGTTATTTGTTGTGTTTTGTTGTTGTTTTAGTATAGTGCGAGCTTCATGGAAACTGCATTTTTTGCTTGTTTTGATGTAAAGCAGTTGTTTTTGTGTTTGATATTGTGGGCATTCGGGTGAGGAGGCTGGGTGTTCGCCGGTGCAGTTTGCACAGAAAATGCGAGTGCATGGCACGGGACGGTTGGGAGCGAGATTGCATGATACACAGGCGGATGGGTTCTTGCAGTGCTTTGATGTGTGGCCCAATAATTGACAAGACTTACATCTCATCGGGTTGGGTATATATTCTGACACCTTAACTGTGTGCCAGGAAACCGTTAGTTTACTGGGAAGAGTGAAACGGTCAAACGTTACGAGAATTTTTCCAAAAGGTTTGTGGGTGCCGTCGATCATTTTGGTGAATTTAAATACGCTGTGTACATTTTGAGATTTTAGTTCCTCAACAATTTCGTTTTCTGGAATGGTAATAAGACAGGGAGCGTAAATTGTGCGTTTGACAAAGTTAAGAGTGTTGTGGAGCTTGCACTCGATATCGCATAAGCCAGGCAAAGAGGTCACTTTGATAAATTTGTCACTTACTTCCCTGGAGTTAACCAGCAAGAAAAGGTTACCATCGCGAAGATAAGAGATGGATGTGATGTCTTTGCTGATATACTTAAGGGCTCTATAGACGGCAAAGCAGTTATAGTCGGATATGGTTTTCGGAGAGTTTTTTGATGAGACCATTAAATGTCTCGGATTTTTGCACTGCGTTTCAGGGAGGTCTGGGAAATCAACTTGTAATTTCTGAAAGGGTCCTTTTTTCTTAGCTTTGGGGCTAACGTTGAGACTGGCAAAGCGATTATCCCCCAAATTGAGTGGCCCGGGGGCCATGGTTAATAAATTTATGGATATTGAATGTTTTTGGATTTGCATGTACGCGTTGATAAGAAGATCAAGAAGATAAGATGATAAATATCAGTGTAACGGCGATGGTAATTACGCGATAAGCAAAGCGCACACAATTGGAAAGACACAGACGTCCGCACTCGAAGAGTGATAGTCGGTGACTGAATTTCCATATATTATCTATACATATATTGTAAAAATATTTTTAAGTTTTTTTTATTCACGTTGTTTCTCTTTCAAGCTCTCAATTCAAATTGTTTTCAAGACTATACAATAAATTCAATCGATATAAGTGTCACTAGTATTTTATATTTATACATAATTTACATTCGGCCTACCTGGCTAATGATCGACCTCAATCTCCAATATTAATCCTATGGTATGGTTTGGGACGTTTGGCCAATGTTTCAATCTCGCTGCTTCCAATATACTCTCAAATGGTAATTTTCAAATACTCTATTTAGGGCGACGGCTGAGTGCGCGGGTTACAACATCAGCAATCCTTACGTCAACTCCCTCACCCCTCAAACCACCACGGCTGAGCTGTTTGTTCGTCGCCCTCTCATGTTGCAACATAGTGTAACATCGTGGGCGGAAACAGCTCAGCAAAACATAAACAAAGAGATTCCCCAAATCTGCCGGGTCAGCAGATTCACGTCGTAGCAACCAGAAAGTAAAACACTTTTCGACTCCGTTAGATTCAGATTGAAGCGAACTATCCAACCGAACAGACAGATTTAATTAATAAAGAACATTTCAAAATAAACCTTTTCCTGGTAAATTCATTGAGGATAATTGAGGGTCACAGTTGACAAGGAGTCAACCAATCCACCTAAGGTCACATCCAAAAGGAAATCTGCGCAGAAAGCCCTTGTTCTCCAACCTATAATTCGAGCGAGAAGCGAAGCTAAACGGATCGAAGCTAATATATTGGACGAAAACGAGCGATAAACCACTGCATGCATTTTTAGGTGCAATCCGTTTAAAGATGTCAGAGTGGGAGCGAAGTGAGTTGCAAGCACAGGAGAAACGTGAGAGAGTAGTTTGCAACTTATCGCTTCAACTCGTTTATTTTGAAAACACACGTTTTTTTTGTTTTGTTTTTTTCCATTCTGTGAAGAACCTTTCTGGGTGGTTTCGTAAGTCATTATATAAATTAAATCTCCTTTTTCATTTCTATAGCAGTTAAGGGACGTTAAGGGATAACGTATCTATTTATTCTTCCATGAAACTCGGAGCATACAGGCATAAAGATTCGGCACTAATTTTTAATTAATTAATTTTAATTTTTAAATAACCCCATTTAATAATTTAAATTAAGTGCAATTACCGTCATCTACAGCTGTTCTTATCTTGATTATTTCAGGGTCACGCATTTGTTCAGTGTGCGAAATAAGCGTTAGTTTGCAATAATAAGGTACTTACGTGTTGCTCCTACTACTACCACTGCTTTAATCGACTCAATTATGAATTTTTCTCTAAGCTCCAATTCATCTGGGTCTACACCCCCGCTGTTTTTACTATCCTTCATGCGAAAATTATGGTCTTCTAACATATTTGACTGAGTCTGCTTGCTAATTTCACAGTGTTGCGTATTTTCCCAGGTTCTGTATTTAATAAATGTGGTTATATCTTTCCTGCTCTATTCTCTGGGTTACGGATTTAGCTACAGACTCTACGGTATTACTAATATATTCACTATTCTCTATGGATTTAGATAGGGGCTCTATGGCGTTATCACTTCTATCTCTAAGGGCATCTAATACTACAACTTGTCTACTTAACGTGTCAACATGAGGCAGGTTAACTATCGTATGTGAACTATCGATGAATTCTAATTACCATTTTGCTATCTTAGGGTTTATGGCTTTCCTACTCAATGTCTGCACTAAAGAATTAGAATCGGTCACTATTCCAAAATGTCTATGCATTAATTATCTCTAGGGTTTCTAACTCGAAATTATGATACCTAGAGTATGCTGCATTAGTTTTACCTGAATAAAACTATACAAGACATCATCTTGTCTCTGCATAAGGACGACACCAAACGCATGCGAGATAGCGTCTGTGCGAATTTCTGTCATACGATTAAAGATAAAGATCGCTAATACTGGAGGATTTGATAAAAGAGTTTTCAACGATTTAAAATATAAGTGTACTTCCTTAAGGGGCAATTGGCCTCCTTGTTTAAATAATCCCTTAAAGGTCTCGAAATTTTTGCAAAGGATAATACAAAACGCCTAAAATATGAGAAAAATCCCAAGCACGAATAAAGGGTGTTCAAGTTTGCGGTACAGGGAATTTTGTTAATGCATCAAGGTGTCCTTCACTAGGTGTAATAACACTACGTTTCATTTTATAACCAAGGAATTCATATTAAGGTTTTAAAAAATTCACATTTTTTTAGGTTAATCCCTAGGTTGTTCTCACTAATACGATCTTATAATTTCTTTAGAATTTCTTAATTTCTTCCTCTACAGTTTTGGTAGCTACGACTATATCATCCAACTTATCCAACCTGTAAATATAGAACTATATCATAGTTGATAAAGATTTCAAATTCCCATTTCGATAGCATTTCCCTTGTCCTTGTTTTTGTCGCCAGCACTTAGCCACCCGATATATAACCAAACTTAAAGTAAACACAACTTCCACTTGGAGACCAAGCCATGATCAACTTATTGCGCTTAAATCAAACTGCTCAGTCAGCAAATTTCAATTTCACAATACAGTGAAATAATTTCAGCATAAATCTCTTATCCTAACATAATTGAAAGTTCAAAAAGTTTCAAATGAAAAGCTTCTGGCCGAGGTTGATTGGATCAGCATTAAGAATTAGAAGATCAGTCTGAATCGGGAAGAGATCGTGAACAACTTCAAATCAAAGATAAGGTATTATTAAAGTGTATTGTAATAGAATAAGTGAAAAGTCTATCACCGAATAAATATTAAATAATAAAAAATAAAAATTATATTATTAAATAATAAAAAATAAAAATCATTTTATTAAATAATAAAAAATAAAAATTATTTTTCTAAATAGTAAAATAGTAACCATTCTATTTGGCGCCCAACGTGGGGCAGTGTAGTTAAGTAAAGTTAAATATAAAACGGAACTCGCGCCGCCATCAACTCACATTTTTAGTGGAAAACTTAAAATATCCACATTAATCCAACGACATCTAACTACTGTGACAGTGATCATGGAAAAACTTAATTGGAAATTAATTAATGCATAATCCAATTAAGAATATAATATTTAAAAAGGTAGACTGAATACTAAATACAAATTACAAGAACACAAGAATAATAAAAATCAGACTCAACAAGAAACACAATTAAAACCAAGCCGAAATCCAAATCCAAAAATATTCAAAAAATAAAAAAATCAACGCCAAGAAGGAAGGAAGAGCTAAGGGCAATCCCTCGCTACAACTAAATACAAAAATTGAAGGAGGACTTAAACAGATAATAATCAGGACAATAAAACTCAAGGAAGACCCCAACAGAAAGTAATCAGGAAAACTAAACGGAAGGAAGACTCCAACGGAAAATATCGTGAACAGAAAAAAATATTAAGTCTTTGAAATAAATTAATAAAATAAGAGTGAGATACAGGGAATACTATAAAGTTTTAAAATTAAACTTTACAGCATCAATTTTAACAATAAATTAAAGACAACAATCTGGAAAATTTTATAAATAGGTTTCAAAAATTATATTTAACAATGGCAAACGGAGGTTCGGCACCAATCTGACAAAGGAATTATTTAACCGATTAATAAATGTAAAATTGGGTGAAGTGACCAGAAAAATTGAAGGAATAGAAGAGCAGTTAAACGCTAGAAGAAATTAAGTGGAGGATTATAAAATCCAAACAATTTACCCAACTACCAAATGCGAAACTACCCTAGAGGTATATAAATCTTTACCAAAGTGAAATAACCCAATATGTAGGCTGGAGAGAAGCGGCAGAAACTGCCATGAGTCTATATTAAATTCAAAGCGAACAACATTTTATTTCTGCATGCGTGATATCCAGCGCCCCTAATCTGACAGTGGAATTAATTAACCGATTAATAAATGTACATTGGGTGAAGTGACCAGAAAAATTGAAGTGATAGAAGGGCAGTTAAGCGCTGCAGAAATGTAGTGGAGGATTATAAAATCCAAACAATTGACCCAACTACAAATTGCGAAACTACCTTAGAGGTAGTTAAGACTTTACAGGTTAACAGGTGACCCAATATGTATTCTGGAGAGAAGCAGCAGAAACTGTCATGAGTCTATATTAAATTCAAATATTTTATCGCTTTAACAATTCTACGTAATAAAATTTTGGGAGCAGCACATGATGCTCTAACTTACCATGGTACAGTTTTAAACTTTCAAGCAATTATTTCCAGATTGGATTTTATTTATAACAATAAAAGACCAATCCACATTCTCGAATCAGAATTAAGCATCCTTAGACAGGGACGCTTGAGCATTACAGAATTATACAACGAAGTAAACAAAAAAATTACATTATTCATAAAGAAAACTATAATGATATGGAAATGAAAGCGAAATAACTAAAGAAACTAATAAAACAATTAGGAGCAACGCTCTTAGAGTGTTTATTTCTGGGTTGAAGGGTCTGATCTCAGAAGCACTCTTTTCTCGAAACCCACCAGACTTTCCAAATGCTCTGGCAATGTGTCAGGAACTAGAGTCTAATTTGCAAATAAGTATTATAGATTTGGGAACGAAAATAAAAATCAGGGAAACAACCTAAGATTTAATCCAGTACATTCCAGACAGAATAATACATAAATATAATGAATAATAATTGGAATAATAATCAGAATAACAATTGGACGCCAAACGGGAACTTTGTTAACAAAAGACTAATATCGTGGAATCATGCAATCCCCAGCACGCCGACGTTGAATTATCCGTTAACAAAAAAAAGTAATAGCTCGTTGAATTTTCCGACAAAGAAAAATTTCATAATCTAAAAATAATGCCAAAATCAAATAAAAGATTTCGAAAATAAGATAAATAATAAAATTGAAAAGGAGCATTCTAAAATAAATATGCAACTTCCCAACTATTCGCTTCAAATATTTATTGTGACTGATCTTGAGTACAATATTACTGCACGCAGGCAGCCAAATTACATGCTAAAGGGAATCTCACAATAAGAGAAAAAAGCTTTTGGTTACCGCGACCATAAGAGGGAGACACAGTGCATTGACCTTATTACATACATATTTTCAACACTCCCTCTTAATGCAATATGTCAATCCTTACAGATAATGTTTTTTATTTTAATTCCAAATTCAAAATATATTTTTCTGTTAGCTTAAACCCATCCCTTGGATACACTTTTCATGTTTAAATCTATTCAAATTTTTTGGTTAGAACATCTGCTATCATGTTTTCTGTGGGTACATAATTAACTTCTATTATATTGTTCTTATACAGTTCCCTTATATAATGATATTTTATGTCTATATGCTTACTACGTGCTTGGAAAGTGTCATTTTTCACCAAGCACTGGGCACTCTGGTTGTTGCTATAAACCTTAGTTGCCTGGGTTTCACCAAATCCCATTTCGTTGACCAATTTCTGAACATACGCCACTTCCTTTGCTGCCATGGAAAGTGCGACTCTGTGCTGCTTAGAGAAACCACTGATTGTTTCTTTGAGTCCCACGTAAAGGCAGCTCCTACAGCAATACATGCCCATCCAGTAAAGGATTTTCGGTCCGTGGTGTCACCAGCCCAATCCGCGTCAATATAACAGTGTATAGGCACACCAGTACGCTCGTAGTGTAACTGCAAATCAGCTGTTCCCCTCAAGTATCGCTGAACTCGCTTTACACCGGCTTCGTGCTCTTTATGTGGGTCAGCGTTCCGTTGTGATAGCTTAATAACCGAATGCATAATATCATGTCGAGTTGTGATTGCCGGGTACATTAATGAACCAATCAGCGATTGAAAGCTGTCTTGATTCACCTTCTGACAATTGGCCTTGTCACATTTTACTTTAAAGCCTGCTTCTAGTGGGATGAGATTCGGCTTACAATTCTGCATTGAGTAATCATTGAGAAGGCTCTCAATATAGTGCTTGTGGCCAATCCTGATGCCACCAGTTTCTCCGTCACGTTCAATTTCGATACCCAGGAAATGTCTTAGCTCGCCCCCGTCTACGACATCGAATTCTTTTGAAATTGATGCTTTAATATCGCACAGTTCCTCCTTGCTTGAACTAGCTATGATAAGGTCATCTACGTACACTACAACAAGGTTCTTACTTTTTCCAGAATTACGGGTGTAAACACATGGCTCGCTAGGGCACGAAGAAAACCCAATCCTTTGCAGTACTTCATTCAGTAGTTTATTCCATTCTCGGCCGCTCGTGAAGATCACCATTCAATTGTGCAAACGAGACATCCATTTGGTTCATGCAGACTCCGTTTTCCACAGCCAAAGCAATTACTAGTTTGATTGATGAGTAGCGTGCCACTGATGAGAACGTATCCGTGAAGTTAACGCCGTATCGCTGAGCGCACCCTTTTGCAACAAGTCGAGACTTAAAGCGCTCGACCTCGACCATCTTGTTATCGAAATTGAACGTACGCTTCACTACAAAGACCTATTTCGACCCAATGGCCTTCTCACCTGCCGGCAAATCCACCAATGACCAGGTTTTATTCGCACGTAGGCTCTCCAACTCCTTCTGCATTGAGGTTCTCCATTCCTCAGAGTTTCGTATGGTTAAAGCCTCCTTGACTCATGCCGTTGACCATGTTGTATTGTTTTCGCGGTCTTCCAGGTTTACCAGTGTAAATCTTCTTCGGCCGTCCAGGTCCTCTGACTTCGGTGGCTTCATTGTCTTCAGTGGATGACGCTTCTCCCTCTGAATCGTGTTGCTCGACAGACGCAACGTCGTCATCGTGTTTATCTGACACATGGAAAACATCATCTTGTTTCTTACCCTCAGCAACACAGATTGGAAGGTGCTGCATCTCCACAAGTTGAATATCGGGAGAAGGCAATGTTTGCCCTGCCGTCATACCATCATCCTGGTCGTTTTCAAATACAATTACGTCACGAGCAACACAGACATTCTTCCTGGTAGGATTGAACAGGCGATATCCCTTAGAAGCATCAGAGTATCCAACCAAAATATTTTCTTCGCCCTTCGCAGTAATTTTCTTCTTAGTGGATTTATTCAGCACGATAGCCTTCGGCCCAAATTTCTTCAGGTGGGACACATATGGCTTTCTTCCAGTCCAAGACTCGAACGGTGTTACATCAGATAATGCTGACGTCTCAGCGCGATTCCGTAGATAAGCAGCAGTGTTGATAGCTTCAGCCCATAGTGAGTCGCCGACGCCTGCGTGAATCATCATAGTCCTTGCCATCTCGACCAGGGTTCGGTTAGCGCGCTCCGCTACACCGTTTTGTTGTGGGGTGTGCGGTACCGGCAATTGTCTCTTTATGCCGTTTTCTGTCAAGATAGATTGAAACGCTTTACTCAAATACTCACGCCCGTTGTCGCTCCTTAATGCTTTCAACTTCTTGCCGCTTTGGTTTTCGGCAAATGCTTTAAACTCCTTGAATTTAGCCAGTATTTTATCTCTCGTCTTTATGAAATACACAAACATGTATCTCGATTTGTCATCTAAAAAGGTGAAAAAATAGCGTGCACCTCCAACAGACGTCGCTTGCATTGGACCACAGATAGAGTACCAGAGTACCATTTCTTGTTTGATCATTTTGTTCAAGCTTGCAAAGTTTAAATGACCGAATCTCTGCTGCCACTTTCTCATCAAATTTGTCTGTGCAACGAAACATGCACTTTCAACTTTTCTTTCATTTTGGAACAGAATCAAATCCCTTTGCTGTTCAGCAATCAAAACAACTTTATTCTTATCATTCTTTCAAATTCCGCGACCGTTTTCGAACGACACACGAAATCCGTTTTTAATTACCTTCGACACCGACATAAAGTTGCATTGTAAATTCTTTACAAAGAGTACGTCGATCAATTCATATGATGAGTTGCGCCAGGTTATATTCACTGTACCACGACCGTCAGCCATAATATATTTATCGCCAGCCAAAAGAATGTGCTCTTTATGCTCTCTGAAGTTTTAAAACATCCATCTCTCACTCCACAAATGAGCCGTTGCTCCTGAATCAAGGCACCACATATTTATTGGCAATTCGCAAAGCTGTACAGTTGAACAGAGCTCAGAGAATGATTTCTCGGTATTTAAGTTTTCGCTCTCTCTATGTTCTCCTTTCCTTTGCCTACAGTTTACAGCTTTGTGGCTGCTGCGACCACAATTCCAACAATTAACTGTTCTTTTTCCGTTAGGCAGTTGCTGATTATTTACTTGCACACTCTTCTTCATGTCACTTTTTGGTTTTTGTTTCGCAGACCGAATTCCAAATGCACTTTCGTTCGCTTTTTGCAGAATGTTCTTCATTTGCCATACGCCTTTGCCCTTCCTCTTGTAATTTTATTTTTAACATTTTCAATGTGGGAAATTCATCGCGCGTTTCTATTGCAACTACGAAACTTTCAAACGATGCCGGCAAACTGGACAACAGGAGAATACTAAGTACCTCTTCTTGGATCACCAATTGGATTTCTTTTAATTTTTCGACAACCGCACAAAAATTGTTTACATGACTTGAAACAACTTCTGTTTCAGACATTTTTCGTCCTTCGCGTCGAACAAAGCCTTTAGCTCAGCACTATCATTTTCGTTTTTAACCACACGTTCACACAGTACCCCCCATAATTCCGCATGAATTAAGACACTCTTCATTTGTACAGCCCACGCACTATAGTTTTCATCATCAAGCTTTTCTATTTGGTTTATTGATGAACTCATTTTTATTTCGATAATTTTTTCGCATTAAATCTCCGAATCACAATATTTAAAGATACCGAATATTCTAATCCGTTTAGAAATATTCACTTTTATGTCCGCGTGAACTGGGCCCATAACCTATTCGCTTCAAATATTTATTGTGACTGATCTTGAGTACAATATTACTGCACGCAGGCAGCCAAATTACATGCTAAAGGGAATCTCACAATAAGAGAAAAAAGCTTTTGGTTACCGCGACCAAAAGAGGGAGACACAGTGCATTGACCTTATTACATACATATTTTCAACACCAACTTTCTGCAGATATTAAATGGCTGAATAGTAAAAAGGCTCCAGGTTCGGACAAAATAGATGGCATAACCGTGAAAAAAGAACCACCAAAGTGTGTACGATTTCTAACGTTTATATTTAATGCGATGTTAAGAGTTGACCACTTCCCAAGCCAATGGAAATGTGCAGAAATTATAATGATCCTTAAACCAAACAAGGCAGAAAATGAAGTGACGTCGTACCGTCCCATTATACTTGAAAAAATACTTTTAAAGAGAATGTGGCCAATATAGGACGAATTTGCTATCATACCCGAACACCAGTTTGGATTCAGAAGATTCCACGGAACCCCTGAGCAATGTCACATGATTATAAATAAAATTTTGTCAGCATTTGAGAGCAATTATCCAAGAGGATAAAGAGCAGAGATCCAAGAGCAGAGCCAACATCGTGCCTCAACTCAATGGGGCTAGTGCTGGCGCCGGAGCAGACGAAGGCTGTCTTGATTAGCTGCACGAAGGCAGTGAAGAGTCGAAGTTGGCAGTACCTCGGTGTACCGGGGGTCATGATAGACAGCAGGCTTTCGTTCCGTGAACACCTAGCCTTCGCTAGTTCGAAAGCAGCAGTAGTAAATCGGGCGTTATCAACCATAATGTTGAACATTCGAGGCCCAAAACAGGCGAGTAGACGGCTGCTGACGAGCGTCACCCGCGCGACCATGCTATATGCCGTCCCGGTGTGGGCAAAAGCGCTTGAAATAGAAAGCTACACTCAGGGCCTAAATGCTACCCATAGATTGTCGCCACTATGTATCTGCTTCAGAATAGTGTCCAACGAGGCGGCATTGGTGATCGCAGGTATACCGCCTCTAGACCTATTACCGCAGGAAAACAAAGTGGTCTTTAACCAAACCCACGGTAGAAGCCTCTCCCCCTGCGCCAAGAGGTCAATACGAGCAGCAGCAAGATACCCTCGAGACATTGCAGCACAGGTGGAACAACGGGTTTGACGCAGAAGCTGATTTTTAATCTCAAGCCGTGGATAGAACGGAAGCATGGCGAAATAGCGTTCCATCTAACGCAGCTGATGTGTGTGGGTTCTGGAATTGCCCTCCATGTTGTTACATTGTTATTCTTTTTAATTTTGGTATTAAACGTCTACTGAACGAATTAAAAAAAAAAAAAAAAAAAAGTACAATCACCCATCATCAATTACATTAATGTCTAAGTACAAAATGTAATCAAAGATCGAAAGCCCTTCGATTAAGCTTAGCTGTTATTTACACACAGCATCATGTTCCACAGTCTAGACTCTGTGGCAAGCCAACGTCCCCTAAACATTCGATCAGTTGTCGGTCGAGCCAACTCATATTACTCCAATTACTCCTATTTTTCGGGAGCTCCTCTCTTTACGGGAGAATAGACGTTTATAACTTTATTCTCTTAAACTTTGCTCTTAAGCTATACCAATCTGCAAACATGTCTCCATGAGTTAGTATACTACTGACAACGCTATCAATTGCGATAAAAATGGAATTATTGTACAAGTAGTTTACAAATATCAAACTAGTGACAAAAGATCCAAGCGCATCTTTTAAGATTGAACTGCGCGAATCGTCGCTAAAGTGAAAATAAAATCGAAATACAATTAAACCTTTTTTTTACCCGCAAAAGAACTACGTATAATCAGTAGTTGACACACAATAGTTAAACCTACTGCATACGGTCAATAAAAGCGTAAAAACAAAAAAAAAAACAAAAACTCTGATAAAACCAAAATAAAAACCAAAAAATTAAGCATAGCAACCGAGCAAGTGAAACGCCATCTGAATCAAGCTGTATGCCAAATTAGGCAAATACCAACATTCAGTGTTAATACCCTAGAAAAACTCACACTTCACTTCAAAAAAGTTTACTATTACCCTGATTATCAAAAACTTATCCAACACATCATAAGCGAATGTGTGATCTGTAACATCGCTAAAACCTAACATAGAAACACAAAATTAACCATTGAAACATACCCAGAAACCTTTAGTCGCAGAGACAAGTATTTCATGGATTTTTACTTAGTAAACAATAAACAATTCCTATAATATATTGACATTTATTCTAAATATCCTAAATTTAAGACAAATAGAAGATAAACATTTCGAAGAAACAAATAGAGGTAGGAAGGTAATACGCTATAAGTCTAAGTTTAAAAAGAAAATTAATAAAAGTGAATATAATAACGATAATTTCAGGCTTACTCCCGAGCATGATACTCATGTTATGCCTCCTATCGACAATTAGCACACAATACCTAGAAGTAACCCCTATCCAGGCCGAAAACGGCTACCTAATTTTTCAAACCGGATCAATAGATTTACCGATAAACCACGAATATCACTACTTATCTATTAACTTAACTAAAGCCGAAAATACTTATGAAAAACTTATTAAACAAACTCAACCTTTTAATAACTCACCACAAATGCAGTATCTAGTAGAAAAACTTAACAGAGAAATGAACGGTCTTGTTAACTTTATGGGAACAATTTACAAATACTTATTCGGTACTTTAGATCAAGAAGATAAAAAAGAACTAAAACAACAAATAGCCGACATCTCTAAAAATAATGTACAAATAAGCGAACTTAACCACGTAATAGAAGTCATTAACCAAGGAATCGAATTGACCAATCATTTAAATAATAACTTTGCAGGAGAACAAATGATAAATTTAACAGTTTTCAACTTACAACAATTCACTGAATACATTGAAGACATAGAGCTTGGTTTGCAACTGACACGCTTAAGTATCTTTAATCACGATTCATTAATCCACGTCAATTCTGAACAACTTCTTAATATTAAAACTTCAGCTTGGCTTAAATCTAAAACGAACGAAATTCTGATAATATCCCACATTCCAAGAGAAATAACCAAATTACCAGTTTTTAAAATAATACCCTACCCTGACGGAAAAAGTAACATACTAACCAACATGACAAATATTTTTCACACACTAATCAAACTTAAACGGCAAGTTCTCAAAGCTTAGTTGTAAATAAATGTATAACTCGTATACTAAACCACGTCCCAACACAATGTAGATACAGTAAAACACATTCTGATTTTGAAATAAAATATTTAGAACCTAATATAATCACATCTTGGAACCTTCCCAAGACTATCCTAAACCAAAACTGTATCAATAGAAGGCAATAACATGATAAAATCATTTAATTGTTCTGTCCAATTAGAAGAAATATTAATTACCAACACAATGTTAGACTATACTCAAACTATCTATTTAATCAATGATGTAACAAAACTTGAACCACTCGAATACATTCAGACAAAAGAAATAATCGAACAACACAATAAGACGAATAATATCTTTCAAATAATAACACTTACAACATTAATCATAATAGTTATTATTGTAAGATTGTACTTTATCTATAAATATAAAACTATACCCAAAAAGTTAATTGTAAAATTTAAAAATCAAACCCTAAATTCGATCATTCATGACATTCGATCACTTGGCGAGCCAACTGAAATAACAAAAACTTCCGCCCACACAGTCGTCTCAGGATTCTCCAATTACTCCTATTTTTCGGGAGCTCCTCTCTTTACGGGAGAATAGACTTTTCTAACTTCATTCTCTTAAACTTTGCTCTTAAGGCAATACCAAAATGCCTATATAAACGCAAACATGTCTCCATGAAGTAGTTCAGTACTGAGTACACTATCAATTGCAATAGCCCTGCTAAGCCCACTTTAACTGCGCAGTCCATTATACAGCCTGTAATAATCAATGGCTCTAGTTCTTCCTATATTGGAATTAATTAAAATGGGTAATAATATATAAAAAACCCAACTGTTTTCTTTTTTTATTAAATTCCCGGTCTGAATTCGTAAATGCATATAAATATGTAAAGGTATATAAATATAATAAAATTTCTTTTAAAATTATAGAAGATGCATTTCTTATTACTTCTAACACCATTCGTAATGATAGCCACTTCAGAAATAATTTATTACTCCAATCACGAATTTTTCTTGTTCAAAGTCAAAAAGGATGTTCTTACTTATGAATCATATGCCGACTTATTCCACGTAACTAATTTAGGTTGTTATAAAGATATAATCGATCTAGAATCAGGATATATAAAAAAGGATACAAATAAAAGGTCACAATTGGAAATTAATCGAATTAATTTTGTCACAGCTGATATCAACTAGATCAAAAAGGGGAATAATGGAGTTAGGCACTGCTTATACAGAATACAGAAAATACAGAAAATATAAACGCCTTAATCGAAAACAATAACTAACAATTTATTATCAATTCCAAATGTTTTAACGAGAAAAATCACTTTAAAAACATTTTTATTGATCTAGAATTGCCGTTAAGATATAACGATATAAGAAAATATCGTTTACGATTGTTAGCATTTGACTTGCAAAACAGTATTGATACTATTACACTGGCAAAAATGTATGTATTTAACACATAAATGTTATATAATGAAGACATTAAAGATATATTGAATAGCCAAAAAAAGCCTATAATTATTGCAGTTCTAATGAATATCTCCGTATTCAAAATTGTACTACATAACGAACTCTTTATTATTTATATCAAATACCCTATAATAACAAATAGATTCGAAATTTATTATGCCAGATCCATTTCACATAATGATGGAAAATTACTAATAAGCTATCAGGTCGCAAAATGCGAAAATACTTTCTAAGAAATATCTAATTTTAAGAACGAACTTTTAAATAACTATGGTATTATAAGTAACGATAAAACTTGCACTGAAATACAAGACAAAAATAAGAATATAGATATTATTCAAGAATGTGCCATTCTAATGGAAATAATAATGTAAACAATTCTCATTTAGACGAGTCATATTTAATAACATTCGACGGCACAACAACAATAATTAATATATCATACACTAATCTGGAGATATCAGATTATATAAAAGCCAACAGCTCAGAACTTACTCTTAATATCATTAATATTTTAAACCCATTTATTGAAATTTATAATTGGAAAATATCAATTTCATTTATATTATTAATTTAATCATTTGATTACTAGATTAATAACAAAATTGAGAAATATTATAATTGTAACCAAACAAAAACGGTTGGAACTAGAAAAAACGAATACTGAGAAAGAATTTTTAACAGAATTAAGAGAGCGTTTAAGCGAAATTCATAATGATTCGGGACGCGTCATTTTAGAAGGGGAAAAGTTATCCAATCATCATTTCCTTTGTCCTTAGCCACCCGATGTCGCCAGCACTTAGCCACCAAATAAATTACCAACTTAAGGTGAGCACCAGTCAACAAATTTCAATTTCACATTGCAGTAAAATAATTTCAGCATAAAGCTTTTATCTTTTAAACAGCTTTAAACATATTTCAAGGTTCAAGAAAGAAAAGTTTTTGGCCGAGGTTGATTGATTTAGGATTAAGACTTAGATCACTCTGATTCGGGACAAAATCGTAAACAGTTTCAAATTAAGGATAAAAAGAGTGTCTTGCAATAGTATAAGTGAAAAAGTTTATCACCAAAAATATATATAATTATATAAAAATTATTAATTTTAAATAACTAAACAGTATCAATTTATTATGTACATATCTGAAAACCTTAACCCTTCGCATTTTTTGAGAGGTTGGTGTAAAGGAATGGATATCTGTGAGAAGAGGTTATAATTTGGCAATATGAGTTAGATATATTTATTTTGCATTCCACACGGTCACACTAGATGAGGCCGAAAAGTACTTGAATATACATACTATTTATTTTTGTTGACAATAATGAAATTGACATAATGAATTGAAAAACGTGTTGTTTCAAAGTTAGTATGTGGAAAAACGATATATAAGCAACTTCATATGATATAACAAGCGAAAGTTACAAATAAGTGAAGGCAATGGCTGATTTGGAGGCAGTGTTGGCTGATGTCAGCTATTTAATGGCAATGGAAAAGTCCAAATGTACTCCAGCTGCAAGGGCAAGCAAGAAATTAAATTTACCCGACCCGAGGTATTTATTTTCTTTGATAAAGTAACAATTAAATATATAGTCGTAGTCTTTAATGTACCAATTCTATTAATCAATGTTTAGATATTAGTTTGCGAAATTGATCAACAGCTATTCATGACTATAATGTTTTACAATAAACCATATATGTAACTGAAAATACGGTGCTTATGTTTCAGATCATTATCTTAGGAATGATTGATAATTTTTATACTGAAATCGTTAATATATTAAAAAACTGTATACGTATATATATGTATGTGCTTATTACCACACTAAAAACACTTTTGCGAAACTATTGCAAACCACTGCACAGAACTGCTTTAATTTCAAGCTGGCTTATTTCTGAATTTATATTAAAATCGGCCACTGTTTTGCCGTTTAGTTATTTTACGAGTTACGTTGTAAGTTATTTATCATAAAAGTGCAATTCCAAACCAGAGAGAATGCTATAGTCGAGTTCCCCGTCTATCAGGCACCCGTTACTCATTCATACGCGAAATTTTATCATTATTCTGGGATATCAATAGATATTGGGGAATAAAATGAACAAAATTTAAAAACTAATTCCAAGTATGTGCGTGACCGGTTCAGCGGTTTTAGGGTGTTAGAGTTGGCGCGGCAAAAAGTTTTTTGTTTGCAAATTGATAGAAATTTTCAAGATTAATAAAAATGTGAAAAAATTTCAGCACATTTGTATACTCGTTACTCGTAGAGTAATGGGGTATGCTAGATTCGTTGAAAAGTATGTTACCGGCAGAAGGAAGCGTTTCCTACTATATAGATTGTATATATATTCTTTTATCAGTATCTTAGGAACTATAAAAGCTAGAAGGTTGAGATTCAGCATACAGATTCTCGAGACAAAGACGCAGCGCAAGTTTCTTTATTCTTTATCAGGGTTCGATCTGAACATATCCATCGATCTGACCATATCCGTCTGTCCGTATGAGGGCGGAGATCTCAG
Source organism: Drosophila simulans (assembly GCF_016746395.2). Lineage (NCBI taxonomy): Eukaryota > Metazoa > Arthropoda > Insecta > Diptera > Drosophilidae > Drosophila > Drosophila simulans. Next base: position 1,016,519 of record NC_052521.2, read on the forward strand.
GAACCTTACCCTAGGACGCAGCGCAATTTGACCCATGTTGCCACGTACATTCTAACACCCACAAACCGCACAAAACTGCCACTCCCACACATATTTTTTCAAATTCTTATTTGTTTTGTAAATTTCTTCGATTTAAAAAAAAAATTTTGCCACGCACTCTTATTACAATTAATATTCTGACTGTTCCTTTGAAACCCTTTATATATAGATGCATAAGGGGAACTATAGCATTCTATCTTGTTTGTTTATCTTTATTTTCAAAAGTCATACGGGGATTTCCAACTCCTCCTTTGTGACCTTTGCAGCTATATATTTAGCCCATTTCGGAGCGCAGGCCAAAAAAAGATAGCTATATCTAAACATATAAATTACAACAATAGCAAAAAGGGGCAATCACAAATAAAAGTTGTATAAATGTCAGTGTCTACTGACCCTCCTTGAAGGAGATCGAGGATTGAGGTCCCTCGGTTGACTTTTATTATAATTATATAATTAAGCCTCATTGGGCGAGTACTGTACAGGGTTTCCTTATAATCTAGTTAAATTATTAGTGTGGTAGTTTGTTGAAAGGGTTGCTGTTTTGGGAATTTTTTTTTTTTTTTTTTTCTGTTTTGTCCTTAGATTTAAGTGGGTTACTGAGTACGTATGATTTTTCTTTTGTGTGGGATTTGAGCTTACGCACCGAATCAATCGTGTTCTTTTTGGTATATATTAGTGACATTGTTGTGCTAGTGTCCATATCACCGTCTGTAGTAGCTGGTTGGGAGTGTTCCGGTTTGCCAGAGGATGTCGTCGTAGCTAGTAGGTTTCCTGATTAGTTGCGATTGTTGGTAAGTTGAGTATAGCCGTGCTTTAAGCACAGGAGACCCGACTTACTGGCCAACTGACACAACTAAACTAACGGATTTAATTGACTTCTGCATTACAAGAAATATAACATGCGAGAACCTAACAATAAAACCATGCCTAGACCTCTTTTCCGACCATTCCCCAATATTAATTACATTACATGGTGGGCTAGAAGAAAACGAAAACGACTCCCCTTTATTTAACCACAAAACAAATTGGAACATGTTTCGCGACATTTTGGAACAGAACATGGAAATAAATATCTCTAAAGACAAAAAACGATCTGGACTCTGCAGTAGCATATTTAAATGACAACATCATTTATGCATCAACGCAATCGACAACTATAAAAATGATCGCATTAAAGAAAACTCCCGCTTTTATTAGAGACAAAAGCGTAAACTTAGGAGGATATGGCAAAGGTCTAGGCATCCAGAAGATAAAAACAAACTTAATAGAGCAACAGACGAGCTCAAGAGAACTCTCAGGGAAGACCGGCTTCAATACTACCTTAGCAAACTTGGAACTTCCTTATCTACAAACTATTCCCTATGGAAACCGACCAATTTAAATTTACTCAACTATACACAAGCCACCTATAAAAAGAAACAACAACACATGGGCAAGATCATGGACAACGACAATGCTGAGCTTCCAAGACAAATCACCAACTTTAATTGTGCAATTAAAACTATAACAAAGGTAGAAATTAAATCTCACATAAAACAAATTAAAAACAAGAAAGCCCCCGGATATGATTTAATCGGAGGAAAAATTCTTAAAGAACTACCGGACGGTATAATCACCTATATTAGAAACTTGTTTAACGGAATCCTTCTTTTGCAGTACTTTCCCAAAACTTGAAAGGTAGGCCAAATTAAAGCAATTCCAAAACCAATCAAAACCGCCAATACTGTAAGCTCGTACAGACCAATAAGCTTATTACCTGTCATCTCAATAGTATTTGAAAAAGTCCTATTTAATAGAATCGAGACAATCGTAAAGCAAAAAAACATAATACCTCCTCACCAATTCGGCTTTCGGAAGCAGCACTTGACTGTCCAACAGGTCCATCGAGTAATTAACAAAATAACAGTCGATTTTGACAAAAAGAAGTTCTCCTATGCTGTGTACTTGGACATTGCTAAAGCATTTGACAAAGTATGGCACAAAGGACTGCTGCATAAGCTAAGAATTATACCACAATATAACCTATATACCATCCTTCAACGCTATATAACGGACAGATATTTCTATATTAAATACGACAATGTATGATCAGATAATATGCCAGTGTCAGCGAGTGTTCCCCAAGGTAGTGTGCTTGGGCCCATAATATACCTGATTTATACCTCCGATATCCCAGCGCCAACTACCCCTGGATCAATGATTGCGACGTTTGCAGACGATACTGTGTTAATGTCGTCAAGCGCGTGCGAAAAAACAGCTGCAAGTACACTACAACAAATCATGACACAAACAGTATCCTTTGAGAGATGGGGTATCGAGATAAATAAAGACAAAACTCAACAAGTAATATACATAAAACGACAACCCAAAAACGTCGCAATTAAAATCAATGACAATCAAATATTATTACACCCAAATGACAAGTACCTTGGACTAACTATTGACAGCACATTCTAAATAAACGAAATTAAATAAAAAACAAATTTCGACAAATTAACTGGCTAATGGGAAAACACTCAAAATTAGAATTACATAATAAAATTACACAATATACAAGGTGATAATAAAACCAGAATGGACGTATGGAATAGAACTCTGGGGAACTGCCAGTAAGTCCCACTTACAGCTAATTCAGCAAACGCAATCGAAAATGCTCAGAATAATCACAAAAGCTTAATGGTACATGATTTAAACATAGAAACAGTCAACGAAACTATTAAAAAAGCAGCAAAAAACACACAAATCAACTACTTAGCCACCAAAACTCAAACTTGAGACAAATACCGATGACAGGGTTGGAACCAAGAAGATTAAAACGCAGTACTCCAACAGAATTAAACTATTAAATTATTAATGTATTAGCGTATCCTTGCACTGGGAAGGGCTCCTACTTTTCTTTTTCACATATAGTCAACCAATTACTTATTATTAATTTAAAAAAAAAAGCAGATTGTAATTGGAAGAAAAATAATAATAAAAAAAAAAAAATAAAATAAAAAAAAAAGTATGATGAATTAAGTTTGGTTTGTTTTCTTGAAATCACAGGTTTTCGACGTTCTTCCAGTGTTTTGGAACACTCTGGCTGATGGAAATGGCGTTGGTCGTATAGCTTTGATGCAGTTTTGTGGTCTAATCTTTAAATTGTTTTTATGGCTACAATTTCCTTTTGTTTTATGATTGTTGGGCAGTTTTTATCCAGAGAGTAGTATTTGCAATTTAAGCAAAGATGTTGGGAGGTTTGAATATATTATTCCTTTGGATACATAAGGTGTTGTGATTTTAGTGTTCTGCTTTCTGATTCTATCCGTTTGGGGCTTTGTTATAATCTGTGAGTTTTGGCGAGATGATCTCTATAGCAAGTCTGTCTTCTATGAAGTTCGGACTGATACTGACAATTTAAATTAAAACAAGATTCTATAGCCGAGTTCCCCAACTATCAGTTTCCTATTATTCAGCTAGTGGGAATGCGAACACGAAATGGCATCATTTTTCCGGGGTATCGATAGGTAATGGGTAATAAAAATATAAAAATTGTTTAAAAGTGTGGGAGGAACCTATTTTGGCAGTTTGTGTGGTGTAAGAGGGGTGTCGCCAAAGTGTTTTCATAAGTATTGGCGTGGAGGTTTTGTTCGGTTTGTGTGCAAAAATCGAGAGATATACAAGTCTAATAAAAATATAAGAAAAAAATATACATTTTTTCAAAAGTGTGGACGTAGCAGTTTCGGACGGATAAACTTGCGGTTTGTTTATGTCTCTAGAATTTTTTTGCTTCTAGCTTTCATAGTTCTTGAGATCACGACGTTCATACGGACAGACAGGGCCAGATATACTTTATATAGTCGTAAACTCTTCCTTCTTCCTGTTCTTCCTGTACTTTTCAACGAATCTACTATACCCCTATGTGTAACGGTAAAAAAAAAGGAATGACAATAATTTCGTTGTTTTAATAATAAAATCGATTCTTATTTGGTATATTTTATTATATCGCAATTAGTTAAAATCACAAATCATATAGTTAAATAGTTAAATAGTCACAAATAGTTAAAATATCGATGTCTGCCTTACCTTCATTATTTGAGAGAACCTAACCCGGAATATGTTTTGAAGTTCAGAGAGAAAATCAGAAGCAATCGGTTTAGCGGTTTAACATCATCGACCAGAAGATCTGCGGGCAAGCTTCAGAAGGAAATCACCGAAATATGGTCGACCGGGGGCGGCTCGATACTGAGGGGTTTAATTAAAGTGAACTCAGACATTGACTAACTCCTAAATTCAATCGAGTGTCCGAAGCCGAGCTACAATCGAATCGCTACAATTGCAAATCTGTTTGTCTTATGTTCGTTTTAAGTCGGAAAAGGTATCCAGTTCAATTTTTATATTAAGATAACAATAATAATAGCTCCGATGGCAATACTTAAGTCTGCCTCAAATAGGGTAGTTCCCTCTCTCCATAAAATAAACTGATAACATATATTACTACCAACTGTCGCAGCAGCTCAGCAGATACCTTTTCATATCACCGACGTGGTAGTTTCGTTGTCAAAAGCTTTTCGATTTCGAGATTACATGTAGGTAGGAGGTAGAAAACTGAAAACAGACAATATATTAGCCTCAACCGTTTGAAAATTCCAAATTTTTTTAAATCATTGCTACCGCTTATTAAATTAACATATACAAATTTTAAGTATACTGTAGCCAAATGAGGATTTTATCGTTGCTAATTTGAGTGTATAATCATCATATTTTTTATTTCAGTGTTAGAAGTGTTATGTATAAATATTTGGAAAAAGAAGGCGAACTGAATTTTCATAAAATATTTAACGAAGTTTTGGGTAAGTATGCGTGTACATACGTAATTTAAAATATTTCTAACTATGATAAATTATTCACAGGCTATTTGTTGTTTAAAGACTTTTGTGAAAACGACTCAGAAGAACCTATACAGCAACTTAAGTTTTTTGAACAGGTACGGTAGCTTTTCCTTATTTAAACTTGTGTTAACTTTTGTTTTATTTAGATAAAACTCTTTGAAAAAACAGAATGTTATGATGAGCGAAAAAAAATGGCAAGGGATATTTATGACAATTTTATAATGGAGGAAATGCTGTCCCACACCTATGCAAGTAACCAATAATCAAAATTGCTCAAATTTAATTTCTCAACTTATATTTATAGGAATACTCCAAACATGCTGTTGCGAGTGTACAAAAATATTTATTAAAAAATGAGGTCCCGGTTGACTTATTTGAAGTAAGCTATTTTATTAAAGCAATATACAATACAATAATTCTATGGATGGTTTTTGGGTGATATTTTTATGTTAACCGTTGCACTGTGGTCCAGAATTCGATTTTTTTGGCATAAAGTCTAAAAATTTAGCTACAGACTTGAAACTTTGTACATTTTGTTGTTAAATCACAAATAGTTTGCACAGAAAATTTGAAGTCTGTGCGACCACGCCCTCTCTTGCCTCCCATATTAACTACTGGTATGGCTCAGGAGTCAACGAAATATCATTTTTTTTTTTTTTTTTTTTTAAAGTCGTGTATGTTGTTGTTTTAAAAATAATCCCCCTTTTCTTTTTCTAGTTCTACATTTTAAATTTCCGAATCTGAATTCGAATCAGAATCAGATTGTGAATCCAATATTTTGTCTCATGGATCAGGTTTAAAATTAGACTGTATTTCCAAAAGACTTATTACTGCCTTCGGAAGTGGTTTTTCCTATTTTTTCTCTCTCGTTCTTTTAAACTAATTGTTGATAATAGTGGGTCCGAGTTATCAATCGCTCTGTGGAAAATATCACTCATCCTATTGATCCGAATATCTTTTTTTGCATGTGATAGTCGGTCCCTTTTGTAAAGCTTATTCCGGGCTTCACTCGTATTTTCAGTTTCCTTTTTAATCTTTCTCCTTCATTTTGGTAAGATAAGTTTCGGCGTCCCATTTGCTTCGGTGTCTTGGAGTTTTCAAAATCACTAACAAGAATTGTTATCTTTGACGCCATCTACTTGGTATGCTTGAAAATAAATCGGTCTAGTTGTCTGTTACACTCGGGCAGTTTTTTTTTAATAAATAATTCAAAATTTACTATTTTTTTGTCAATCTTTTCTGTCTTTTTCGATTCCTGATTATTGTTGTTGATTGCGGAATAAACGTAATTTGAAACATAACTTTTTTGCCTATTGTTACGCCTCCAAATGTCCAGGAGGTCGCTATGTCTGAACTCAAAATTGCCTATATAAAATCAAATTTTTAAGAAAACGAGCAAAAATGGGCAAAAGATATTACTTTACCGTGAAAGACAATAGTTAAAGGTACAAACTGACGTTTTTAACTTTTGTCAGAAATTGTCAGAAAATTAGTTATACTCCACGAAACACAGGGGACACGTTAGAATTTTCTGTTAAAATACACATAAATTGGATGTCACACAACATAAAAACAGTACAACTATACATATATTACCTACATAAGTTAAAAACATCATACCTTGGCATTTATTTTCCATATTTTACTATAATTTTTGGATGCGTATTAACGATCATACCACATGCAAAAGTAAGCAAGTAATTTTTCGGAAATTGCATTCTCTCAATCAGCTTTTTAACACTTCAACTTTAAAAGCTCATAAAACGATTTAGTGAAGCTTTCGGTCAATTTCGTTTTTTGTTTTTATTTATATGATCAATTTTCTATTAGAAAATAATTGCTAGAGGACGATATATTGACATAAAAATTTAGACTTTATGCCAAAAAAAACGAATTCTGGACCATAGTGCGTTGTAGGAATAATTCAGAACTTATTAAAAACAAAAATCACAAAAAACGCTAGAGTCGAGTCGCTAGAGTTTCTCGACTATCAATGACCTGTTACGCAACTAACGCTATTTTTTTTGGCATTTCGATAGAAATTGGTACAAAAAAAAAAAAAAGGTGAAAAACATGAAAAAAAAAAGTAGAAAAGTGTGGTCGTGGGGTTATGGGCGGTGAGTAGGAGTGGGTGTGGAAAAAAAAATGTATGGTATAATATGGTATGGTATAAATGAAGCAAGAGAGAATGCTATTGTCGAGTTTCCCTACTACCAGATAACCGTTACTAAACTACTGGGAATGCGAACGCAAGATTTCATCATTTTTCTGGGAGAAAAAATTTAAAAATTGTTTTAAAGTGTGGGCGTACCGTTTTGGTCAGAAACATTTTTCACAAGTGTGGGAGTTGCAGTTTTGGGAGGTTTTAGGGCGCTTTCTTGGGCGTGGCAAAAAGTTTTTTGGCAAATCGATAGTAATGTATAAGACTAAGAAAACTATGAAAAAATATCGAAAAGTTTTTTTAACAATGTGGGAGTTGCAGTTTTGGGGGGTTTTAGGGCGTTGGAGTGGTCGTGGCAAAAAGATTTGGCAAATCGATATAAATTTACCAGATTACTAAAAATGTGAAAAAATATCAACACATTTTTCAAAAGTGCGGGCGTGTCAGTTTTGTGCTGTTTGTGGGAGTGACAGCATGAATCGCTGCGTCTATAACTCTAGAATCTCTATGCTGAATCTCAACCTTCTAGCTTGTATAGTTCCTATATAGTTCCTATAGTTCATATGGACAGACTGACATGGCCAGATCGACTTAAGAATATATATCAGTATAATCAAGAATATACATATATACGGTATATAGTCGGAAACCCTTTCTTCTGCCTGTTATATTATTTTCAACGAATCTAGTATACCCTTCTACTCTACTCTACGAGATGTAACGGGTATAACAATGTTTAGAAACTTCAAAACCATTTAGCTATGCCCTAAGAAGAGTCCCCTACTCGGAGAAAGAAAAATTACAAAAATTGCTATATGAATATTTAAAAGAGGGTATTATTGAACCTAGCGAACCAGAATCTGCTTCACCAACAGTTTTAGTCAAAGGAAAATAGGATCGTATGTCTCCATGCATAGAATTTAGAAAATTAAAGAAGGTGTTAATAATTTAAAAAGCTTAAATTTTTTAATCCTTTTTCAGATTAGCCCAAAACAAATTAGCGATAAGAATGGATAAATGTGAGTTCCTCCAGAAAAATATAAAGTATTTAGGATTCATTATAAATGGCGAAGGCATTAGAGGTGATGATAAAGGGATAGGCACCATACAACATTTTCCAGTTCCAGTCAAGATAAAATCCTTTCAAGGTTTCATAAGTTTATGCTCATACTTCCATAGATTCATAAATATTTTTCAACATTTGCGAAACCATTTTATGATCTGTTGAGAAAAGATAAAAATTAAAATTAATTAAGTTAAGGTAAAGATAGTGCAGGCATCCGTTTTAGCCGTTTATAACTTCAATGACAAAATAGAACCGCACTGTGATGCAAATGCTCTTGGTTTCGGTGCTGAATTTTATCAAAAGAAAGAGGATAGAAAATTGCACCCCATATTATATTTTTCGAAGCGAACAGCCGTCACTGAGACAGAATATCACAGTTTTGAACTGGAAACAATGGCAATTATTAACCCACTGCGAAGATTTAGAATGTATTATCAAATTTTGAGGTATAAGCTAGCATTAATCAATAAAAATGTATATCCAGCTAACTCACAAATACGTACACAAACGCGTTGTTTGGTGTCGAGTTCTTTAACGGAAAGGTCGAATAAAGCCATATTGATCAAGACAGCGTTCACAAACGTCAAACTGTGAAGGGGTGTGTTCATGTAGTGGTCATTGGTAAGGCGTATTCGTTACATGATATGTCATGTATTTCTGGATATTATTTCTCTTAAAAGGACTGAGGAGTAGGGCCGAAGAATATCTAAATGGATTTTTCTGGTTTCGCTTGTTAAACTTTAGCTTACTATTCCATCTATCTGTGTAAAGGAGTTTTTGGTTGGAAATAGAATTTAGGGATTGAAAGTGTAGTTAGTTTGATTGTTGTGGAGGGTGTGCTGGATTTGTTGTATTTTGATAGAGATGTGTTGGTAGCTTTATGTATAATTCCGAATTTAAATTTTTTACTAGGAATAGTTTTTATTGGTGAAAAGGGGACATTGAGTTTATGGCATGTGTGTATTATTCGGTCTGTAGTGTTGGGGATTTTAAATTTCTTATGGGGCGTTTTAACTAGATTTTTAAGGTGAGCGTCGTATGAGTGTAGGTGGTTGCTGGTAAATTTCCGACAGGATTTCTATCCTGCGTTTCATAGTGTTTATTTGCGATTAAATTATTAGTTTATTCGTTGGTGTTGTTCTGAAAGCTCTTAGAGCTGCTCTTATTTCCAGATTTTGCATAGTTATTATTCCATTTGTTAAGTATTTTGGGTAAATATAAATGTCAGTTAGAGAATATCGAATTTATTATTTGATGTTGGCTCGCGGCTAGTGCGTTGGACATGTGAGAGAAAGGAGGACCACATTAAGGTTCTACGCTTGCGGTACAATATCGAAAATGTAGTGCTTTTTGCCACTTCTTTGGTCGCAATTTCTAGGGAGAAGGTAAATCTGGGCACATGGTCGAATTAATATCCGTTGACTTACGGTATGACGGAAAAATTTGATTTGTCGACGTAACAGTTGGTGTTGTATTTTTTGGATGAAAAGGTGCTTTATTATTTTATTTTTAATTTTTATTTTCGAAAGGCATAGGGAGAATTTCCCCCTTTGTGACCTTGGCAACTATTACTTCAGCCCATTTCGGCGCGCAGGCTAACAAAAGTTAGCTGTATCTAAACTTATAAATTACAACAATAGCAAAAAGGGGCAATCACAAATAAAAGTTGTATAAATGTCAGTGTCTACTGACAATCCTTGAAGGAGATCGAGGATTGAGGTCCCTCGGTTGCCTTCTATTAAGCCTCATTGGGCGAGTACTGTACAGGGTTTCCTTATAATCTAGTTAAATTATTAGTGTGGTAGTTTGTTGAAAGGGTTGCTGTTTTGGGAATTTCTTTTTTTTTCTTTTTTTTCTGTTTTGTCCTTCGATTTAAGTGGGTTACTGAGTACGTATGATTTTTCTTTTGTGTGGGATTTGAGCTTACGCACCGAATCAATCGTGTTCTTTTTGGTATATATTAGTGATATTGTTGTGCTAGTGTCCATATCATCGTCTGTAGTAGCTGGTTGGGAGTGTTCCGGTTTGCCAGAGGATGTCGTCGTAGCTAGTAGGTTTCCTGATTAGTTGCGATTGTTGGTAAGTTGAGTGTGATGAATTAAGTTTGGTTTGTTTTCTTGAAATCACAGGTTTTGGACGTTCTTCCAGTGTTTTAAAGCACTCTGGCTGATGGAATTGGGTTAGTCGTATAGCTTTGATGCAGTTTTGTGGTCTACTCTTTAAATTGTTTTTATGGCTACAATTTTCTTCTGTTTTAGGAATGTTGGGCAGTTTTTACCCAGAGAAAAGTATTTGCAATTTGAGCAAAATTTGGCTAGTTGCAACTGTCATCCTAAGAATAGTGGGGTTCTGAGCGATTGTTGCATATCTTTGGGCTTTGCAGAATTTAGTAGGGTGTCCGAATTTTTGGGAATTTCTGCATTTAAGTGGTAGGGTGATGTGGGGCCATACATTGACGTGCTTATATTCATTCATCTTTGTTCAACGGTTGGTGAGACCTTCACCTAGTGCGTAAGCGCCTCTTTTGAGCTATGAGAAGCAAAGTATCTCTGGTCATGAGGATTCGGTCGGCAGCGGGCTGCCGTGATGGGCTACGATTCGTCAGTCTTACGCCTGACTTAACTATATTAGTAAATGAGTCAATGGCGTCCTCACGGTTTTGACTAGTGTTAATCGCAGCGTTTGGGTCCAATGTATCCTGAAAGTGATCTTTGAATCGTTCCAAGTTGTGGTATTGATATGATAAGTGGTAGATGGTCGGAGCTCAGATCAGCAATAGCAAGCACGTATATCAACATGGATACCCAGAATACCCCTCGTCTGCGCAAAGTCAAGATATCCTAGTGATTCTCTTCTGCCGTACGGATATCTCGTTGGGCCACCTGTTGTAAGCACGTTCACCTTCGAGGCTAGTATGAGATTCGCAAGCGCATGTACTCTATTTTTGCACCGTCCCGCTCCAAAAAGCCAGTGGGCACATTCCAGTCACACGCGACTATGAATTTAGAACGGTGAATTTCCAGAATGACATCGAATTCGTCAAAAGTACATATGAATCACGAGGACAGTATACCGCTCCAAAATTAATAGGACCGAGTGCTGTTTCAATAGCTGCCAAAGCTAGTTGCACCTTGTCAGTGTCAGTGGCTATTGGTGTAATAGGAAGTTGGAAAATGGAAGACCTGATGAGAATCACAGCCCCTCCTTTCGCGTTGCCAGCGCTCGGATTTTTGGCAGTATAAGCATCGTAACTTAATAATTTGGATGCTTCCGTCCCTGAGCAATGTGACTCGCTGATAAGCAGGACATCTATATCGTGTTGCCGCATAAAACATTCTAGTTTGTGCAGCTTCTTGGATACGCCTTGGAACTGGCGGAGAGATTTGATACTCTCATTAAGCGACTGCAGAATTGCTTCAATGTTGTTGCTGGCAATTGTAGAGTGTTGGAGTAAGTCCCTTAATGTCCTTTGCCGGCTTCGATTCCTGCCGCTGCAATGTTGATGTTGTTGGCTGCTACTGGTGTTGTCTTGCAATGTCTGCCTCGGAAGGTGGTTATCGGTCTGCCTCCAGTGGTTTCAAGTGACATATTACGCTCATTGCCCTCCATTCTCGTGCCAAACTCCCTTTTGGGCTTGGAGCGTTGAAGGTACGCCTGCTGCTTGGTGTAGCCTAAGTAATTGGCAGGGTGCTGTTCACCACAGTTGTAACAGGTGCACAGCCCTCTGGTCGGTGACAAACCTTGGCAGCATGCTCTCCAGCGCATTTCACACATATGTGTGCCTTGCGACAATGTTTGGCTGTGTGGCTAAATTGCGGACAACAATGTCATTGTACTACATCAGTCCGCTTACGGAGTGGCTCAACTATCACTGTTATTCGACACAGGGTCTTGACTTCAAGGAAAAATATGATGGCAGGCTTAGCTGTGGGCGTGCCTGGCTCGCTACGCTCTAATGGCGTGTGGGCATTGAGCACGTAGGGCCTCATGATCCCACCCATCGATGCACTAGCATGGACCTTGCTCACATCAGTCAACCTCGTCATTACACCTATTGGTGGCATAGGTTGCGCATTGTCGGTAGTACCGAGCTTCTCAGCAGATATAGCAGCTTGGCGGCTGCTGGGCTGATTGTAATTTTCCATTACAAAGCTCGCTTTGAAGATGTTTGCGCTGCATGCTTTTTGGCAGCTAAGTTTCCAAATTAAAACTTAGCATTGGGAAACGTTATAAAATTAATTTGTTGTCAAATTACGCTTAGAATAGCGGCGACAACAACAAAGGTATTTGGCTGCGAAAAAGTTCGCCAACAACTATAGAAACGAAAAGTGAGTACGTATAAATGACCGACGCTGCTGACTTCACCGACAAGGAGTCATTAGTCAATGACCTTGCGGATGCAATAGTCCTCAAGGGGGCGTAAACGCCCTTCATTGCGATTTGCACACGTTAGCAACGGTGCAGGAAGACGACTACAAAATTCTGGCACTGCAAAAACCGTGTTCCATATATTTTTGGGGTCGATGAAAGGAGTGAAGTCATTTTAGCAGAACACAACAGGGCCCACCGGTCGGACCAAGAAAATATGAAACAGGTTCTCACAGAGTACTACTTCCTAAAAATGTCCAAACTGGCCAATGAAATTGTCCAGAACTGCAAAGCATACGCGAGAGCTAAATATGATAGGCATCCGAAGAAACAAGAGATCACCGATTCTTTCTCATGTAGGAGAAATGCTACACATTGACATTTTCTCAACGGATAAAAAATATTTTCTCACTTGCATTGACAAGTTTTCGAAATTCGCCGTCGTACAGCATGTGCCGTCAAGAACAATTGAGGATATGAACCCGGCCATGTTACAGGTCATGAATTCCTTCCCAAAGGCCAAGGTAATTTACTGCGACAACGAGCAATCGTTAAAATCGTACACGGCCATGCTAGACAACCAGTTTGGCGTCAGCATCACGAATGCGCCACCCCTTCAGTGTCTCAAACGGGCAAGTGGAACGTTTTCACAGAACTCTACTAGAGCTCGCCAGGTGACTGAAAATTGACAAGGGCATAAGTGATACTGTGGAGGTAATCTTGTTAGCCACTACCAGGTATAATAAATCAATCCATTCGGTAATTGATAAGAGGCCAGTCGACGCAATACAAGAATCCACGGACGACACACAAGAACGGATTGTTGACAAAATTAAGAGTTCACAAGACGCGCTAAGGTCTAGAGAGAATGCATCTCGACAAAACAGAGTCTTCGAATTGGGCGAAAAGGTTTTGGTCAAAACTAATAGAAGGCTTGGCAATCAACTCACTCCCTTGTGTGAGGAAAAAGCCATACAAGCAGACCTGCGGACCACGGTCCTCATTGAAGGAAGGGTGGTCTACAAAGACAACTTAAAATGACTCTCTCGCTTAATTTTAAATTAAAAAAAATTTATCCCTACGGCATCCCAGCTGATCAGCCAAAAATGTCTTGTTGGCTATGTGATAAAATGGTGCACACTAAGTGCGCCTTTTTTAGCGGCCGAACAAGTGATGCCCTAGCTATGAAATCGTTTATGCCGTTTATTAGCCTTAAGCTATTAGAGAAATCTCTAAAGCGCAAAAAAAGCCGCTGGTGATAGGCTGCCAAACAAGATTCGGTGCCATCCGATCAATAAATTTAAAAATTATTTAAAAGTGTGGGTGTTACCGGTTTCGGCGGCATTTTTTCGTTAGAGTGGGCGTGGCAAAATGTTGTTGCTGGCAATTGTAGAGTGTTGGAGTAAGTCCCTTAATGTCCTTTGCCGGCTTCGATTCCTGCCGCTGCAATGTTGATGTTGTTGGCTGCTACTGGTGTTGTCTTGCAATGTCTGCCTCGGAAGGTGGTTATCGGTCTGCCTCCAGTGGTTTCAAGTGACATATTACGCTCATTGCCCTCCATTCTCGTGCCAAACTCCCTTTTGGGCTTGGAGCGTTGAAGGTACGCCTGCTGCTTGGTGTAGCCTAAGTAATTGGCAGGGTGCTGTTCACCACAGTTGTAACAGGTGCACAGCCCTCTGGTCGGTGACAAACCTTGGCAGCATGCTCTCCAGCGCATTTCACACATATGTGTGCCTTGCGACAATGTTTGGCTGTGTGGCTAAATTGCGGACAACAATGTCATTGTACTACATCAGTCCGCTTACGGAGTGGCTCAACTATCACTGTTATTCGACACAGGGTCTTGACTTCAAGGAAAAATATGATGGCAGGCTTAGCTGTGGGCGTGCCTGGCTCGCTACGCTCTAATGGCGTGTGGGCATTGAGCACGTAGGGCCTCATGATCCCACCCATCGATGCACTAGCATGGACCTTGCTCACATCAGTCAACCTCGTCATTACACCTATTGGTGGCATAGGTTGCGCATTGTCGGTAGTACCGAGCTTCTCAGCAGATATAGCAGCTTGGCGGCTGCTGGGCTGATTGTAATTTTCCATTACAAAGCTCGCTTTGAAGATGTTTGCGCTGCATGCTTTTTGGCAGCTAAGTTTCCAAATTAAAACTTAGCATTGGGAAACGTTATAAAATTAATTTGTTGTCAAATTACGCTTAGAATAGCGGCGACAACAACAAAGGTATTTGGCTGCGAAAAAGTTCGCCAACAACTATAGAAACGAAAAGTGAGTACGTATAAATGACCGACGCTGCTGACTTCACCGACAAGGAGTCATTAGTCAATGACCTTGCGGATGCAATAGTCCTCAAGGGGGCGTAAACGCCCTTCATTGCGATTTGCACACGTTAGCAACGGTGCAGGAAGACGACTACAAAATTCTGGCACTGCAAAAACCGTGTTCCATATATTTTTGGGGTCGATGAAAGGAGTGAAGTCATTTTAGCAGAACACAACAGGGCCCACCGGTCGGACCAAGAAAATATGAAACAGGTTCTCACAGAGTACTACTTCCTAAAAATGTCCAAACTGGCCAATGAAATTGTCCAGAACTGCAAAGCATACGCGAGAGCTAAATATGATAGGCATCCGAAGAAACAAGAGATCACCGATTCTTTCTCATGTAGGAGAAATGCTACACATTGACATTTTCTCAACGGATAAAAAATATTTTCTCACTTGCATTGACAAGTTTTCGAAATTCGCCGTCGTACAGCATGTGCCGTCAAGAACAATTGAGGATATGAACCCGGCCATGTTACAGGTCATGAATTCCTTCCCAAAGGCCAAGGTAATTTACTGCGACAACGAGCAATCGTTAAAATCGTACACGGCCATGCTAGACAACCAGTTTGGCGTCAGCATCACGAATGCGCCACCCCTTCAGTGTCTCAAACGGGCAAGTGGAACGTTTTCACAGAACTCTACTAGAGCTCGCCAGGTGACTGAAAATTGACAAGGGCATAAGTGATACTGTGGAGGTAATCTTGTTAGCCACTACCAGGTATAATAAATCAATCCATTCGGTAATTGATAAGAGGCCAGTCGACGCAATACAAGAATCCACGGACGACACACAAGAACGGATTGTTGACAAAATTAAGAGTTCACAAGACGCGCTAAGGTCTAGAGAGAATGCATCTCGACAAAACAGAGTCTTCGAATTGGGCGAAAAGGTTTTGGTCAAAACTAATAGAAGGCTTGGCAATCAACTCACTCCCTTGTGTGAGGAAAAAGCCATACAAGCAGACCTGCGGACCACGGTCCTCATTGAAGGAAGGGTGGTCTACAAAGACAACTTAAAATGACTCTCTCGCTTAATTTTAAATTAAAAAAAATTTATCCCTACGGCATCCCAGCTGATCAGCCAAAAATGTCTTGTTGGCTATGTGATAAAATGGTGCACACTAAGTGCGCCTTTTTTAGCGGCCGAACAAGTGATGCCCTAGCTATGAAATCGTTTATGCCGTTTATTAGCCTTAAGCTATTAGAGAAATCTCTAAAGCGCAAAAAAAGCCGCTGGTGATAGGCTGCCAAACAAGATTCGGTGCCATCCGATCAATAAATTTAAAAATTATTTAAAAGTGTGGGTGTTACCGGTTTCGGCGGCATTTTTTCGTTAGAGTGGGCGTGGCAAAATGTTTTTTGGCAAGTCGATAGAAAATTACACTACTAATCAAATTATGAAGAAATATCAAAACATTTTGCAAAAGTGTGGCCGTGGCAGTTTTGGGCGGTTTTAGGGTGTTAGAATGGGCGTATCAAAAAGTTTGCAATTCGATAGATATTTAAGCGACTATTAATATTACGAAAGAAAAAATCAACAATTTTTTAAAAATGTGGGCGTGTCAGTTTTAGGCTGCTTTAGGGCGTGGCAAAAAGTTATTTTTTTTTTACAAATTTAAAAAAATTTAAAAGACTAATAAAAATGTAAAAAAAAACAAAATCAACACGTTGTTCATAAGTGTGGGAGTGATAGTTTTGTGCGGCTTGTGGGTGTTAGAGTGAACGTGGCATCACAACAACAACAAACTTGCGCTGCGTCCTAGTCTCTAGAATCTGTATGCTGAATCTCAACCTTCTAGCTTTTATAGTTCCTGAGATCTGGACGTTAATGCGGACGGACGGACAGACGGATCCTGATTGATCCTTATTTGCGAGCACATTGCCTCTTCTCTTCACTGTTTGACCGCGCATAACTGAGGACAAACATACAGACAAGCGTTTAATTGTCACATTTTTAGTGCTTAAATATACAGTCTGTCGAAGAAGTTTGCGTCCGAATAAGTAGAAATTGTAAAGCGGAGACGTAGTTTTACAATAAAACATGTCTCTTTCAGATGTTGATGATGGATTATTTTGATCGGAAATAACCTTAGATAGTGAAGTAACGGTGGATAAAATTGGTTCAGTCAATTTGATTTATTTAGATTTGCGCTTGCATCTGATTGACCAAATTAAAACACGGATACACGGAGTATGCGGATTTCATGTGGATTACAGTCGATATTTGCTTACAATCTCAAACATCTCTCACCACGCTCATTACCCCAGCACAACAGCTACCCAGCATCGCCTTGAACATAGAAGACTAGAATATTTCAGCCAACACTCGGTTAGCCGATCATGCCTTCAACAAGTCTCAGAATATAGTCTTGATGATTGGAGCATGCATGTTCTATGAATTGTTTTGCGTCGGACAGATCAATATCGTTCCTGGACTACCACTTCTTCAAAAAACTCTTCTTGGTTGGGTGGTTTCTGGTAACAAGTTTAGCCAAATTTTACGCGCAAGCTCACCGTAGATTTTTAAATCTGGAGAGCTAACTAGAGCGGCAGCATCGCATCAGAAGACAATATTCGGCCTTTATTCCTTTAACTCTGCGAATATGTTTTCGTGCATGTATTTTCCCATTGTTTTATTGTTTTAGAAGTTGGATAGTACAACGACTAAGCATCGCATGGTGTTTGACGGATTAGCTATCACTTCGTCTGGCCAATCTTTTAATGAAGCGCAGGACCTGTCATACAATCTAAGCTGTTTGACATTTTAATAAGATTTCGATCATATGCAGATGCAGATCCAGATAATTATTACCAATGCATCGTGCGGATAGACTCCCCTAAGGAGGAGTTATTGGGTTCAAGATGGACACAGTCACATATGGAACCAAGAAGGCTTCCTTCTTGTCAGTGCGGGCAATGCACCAACTTGCTCGAGATGAAGGTTCTAATGGGTCTGCTTTGCTAGGATTTCTACATAGATGATTTAACTTCAGGTGGCACTCAATTTCTGAGGTTATAAACAAAATGCAATAAACTTCAAAGATTCTGTCCAAGACGACCTCTTGGTATAAATGATTTGTTGCTGGTAAAGAACGAGAATCTTCCCCCAATGCGTTGGCCAGGATGACATGCCTCAAGTTGTGTAAATTATTTAAAGATTTATCGGACCGCCTTGCGAAACTGTTATCGTCAGGATTTCTCCAGAGGTGAAGGGCTTCCTTCGGTGGCTGCTCCGGGGAGTCCGGGGAGCAGAAAATTATTATTTACATTGAGAGGAACTTTCCTCTTTTAACTGCCAGCCTTGTGGTCTGGCAGAGTAATTAATAAAAATATGTTTTACGACGCTTAGGCTGAGTTGACGAGCTCCCGATCTTTTTTCTGGTAAATGCAAATTCAAACTGAAACTTAAAATGATTATTAAAGCTAACAAAGACTCGCAGCGGCCACGCAAATATGCTGTGTTTGCCGGCTGCACACGGGTTTCCGACCCAATGCTGGGTCAGCACTTTGATATTATGTTTCATACACTGAGCCAACTGTTCTAGTTCGTTGGCTTGTGTTAACTACTCCCGCTTCAAGATTACGGCCGTTCTCGGCTGGTCCTAATTCGGCGATCATCCCGTTTAATTGGATTGCAGATCTCCGCGCTCCGATGAACCGTAGACAGGTGATGCCAATACAAATCAATGCACAACAAATCGATGCTGCGATAAATATTATGCGATGTGAATGATTGGTATCAATTTCTCTCCCGAACTCTTTGATGAAGTCCAAGTTACGTTCACTCAGCTGGTGAAGATAGGGGAATCTCAGAATATCTCTGTTGGCGGTGATATTTTTTTTTTTTCTTTATCGCACGGGTCCCAAGGCCACACCTCCCGCCCAACCGACCGAGGGGCGCTGCCGTGTATCGTACGGCTCGAATCCCGAGAAGATATAGACGCGATATAAAAAAGAGAATAGGAACGAGGAAATGAATATAATGTGGAATAACTATGTTAAATATTAGTGTTAGTAGGATCTAATTATGTAATAGAAAAGATAAAATCGATTGCTTTAATAGCGGCAGACAGTCAAGATTACAGATAATAGGATAAAGTCTATTATAGTCAGAACATAAAACTCTGTAAGGGTCATGCAACTCATAATCAGATCTACAATGATTTAAGATAAGGGGTATATAGTTTCTAGTGAATCTACTTGGAACCGAGAAGTTAAGCCGACTAATCAAGTCGGGACTCTCAACATCCCCACGAATAAGCTTACAAATAAAGACTGTTCCAAGCATAGTTCTACGGTTAGCTAGGGATGGTAAATTAATTAAAAGTAGTCTACTGGAATAAGGAGGTAATATTCGGTTTGCATCCCAATTTAGGCGCCGCAAGGCAAAAAGTAAGAAGTTTTTTTGGACTGATTCAATGCGGTCCGAGTGGACTGCGTATTGTGAACTCCAAACAGGTGATCCGTACTCGAGAATCGGACGGACTAACGAAATAAATAAGGTTTTAGTCAAGTAAGAGTCATCAAATTTCTTAGACCACCTTTTTATAAAACCAAGCACACCCCTGGCCTTATTGACAATAGACGAAATATGGTCAGAAAATTTTAGTTTAGGGTCCAGAAGAACACCAGGATCATCAACCCGTGTTATTCTGTCCAATGGGCACCCACTTAGAGTGTAAGTCGTGCGTATTGGGTTGGCACGACAAAAGGTCATACCTTTACACTTGGAGCCATTTAAGTCTAATATGTTATCACGGCACCATATTTGAAATCGGTCTAGATCGGATTGTAAGTCCAAATGGCAAGAAGTGTCCTTGTACTGGAGGCATAATTTAACATCGTCTGCGTAGTACACGCGAATGTTTTATTATTAAGGGGAGGTCGTTAATGAATAAGGTAAAAAGAAGCGGACCAAGATGGCTCCCTTGTGGGACACCGGATGTGACTCGGAGAATAGAAGATAACGAATTTTTAAAGAGGACTTGTTGTGTCCTGCCATTCAGATAGCTTGAAATCCAATTTAGAAGATCAACAGGGAAACCTATAAGATCAAGTTTTTTTATTAGAAGGTACTGATTTACAGAGTCAAATGCATTACTAAAATCAGTGTAGATGACATCTGTTTGAAGATTATTTTTGAAACCCTGTATTACGAAAGAAGTTAGCTCCAAGAGGTTAGTGGTTGTAGATCTGCGTTTCATAAAACCGTGTTGACACGGTGATATGATTGATCTACAAAGGTGCTGCAAATGAGGAGTGATAACATTTTCGAAAAGTTTTGGGATTGCCGACAATTTAGAGATTCCTCTGTAATTGCTTGCATCCAGTTTGCTACCTTTTTTGTGAAGAGGAATCACAAAGGACTCCTTCCATATATGAGGGAATTGTGAAGATTCCAGAGATAAGGTAAGCAGTTTCAGTAGAGGCTTGCACAAGGCATAGATCCAAAAGTCGACCAAGAGAATTTTGAATATAATTAACTTGCGACAGCGATAAGTCGAGCAAGCCGTCAATAAAGTCATATTGTGCTAAAGGGAGAAGGATATTCGATTGTTTTTCTGGGGACCACATTGTGCCAGGTATATTAAAATCACCTAGAACTACCAATTGGTCCCTGTCAGGAAGTTTATTCAAGATGGACTGGATAGCGGACAGATGATTCTGATATTCTGGGAATTCAGAAGATGGCGGAATATAGGAGCACGTAAAATAAACTGATCTGTCGGAAAAAGACAGCTTTACACATACGAATTTCGAGTTACGGGAATCGTCCAAAAGTAACTCCTCCGACGCAAGGGTAGATCTAACCGCAATTAAGACTCCACCTCCCCGTCTGGAGGGACGGTCAAACCTATATATAGTGTACATACCTGGGAAGACTTCGGAGTTAAGTATCTCCGGCTTTAACCAAGTCTCTGTGAGCACTATAATATGGGATGCAAATGAAAGACTATCACAATACAATTTGATTAATTTGCTACGCAAGCCTCTAACATTTTGATGGGAGATAGTAAGTTTTGTAGTTAGTTTTTTGAAGAGGAAGAAGATGAAGAGGCGGATGGTGCAGTGGTCTGGCCACGTGAGGGAAGTTTAATTCCCACGGGCACCTTTTTCTTATTTTTTATCTTAGCTTCAAACTCTTTTACCACCATACTATCCGGCCAAAAATCACCCGAACATATGGTCGAAAAGAGCTCGTTTGGGACAGTTATCTGGAAAGATGATATGTCCCTAGCGTAAGAGAAGTTAAATAAATATTCAATGAAGGAGAACTAGCTACCCCTGGAGCTCGTATTTAGTCCTTGTTGTGATTTATAAAGGTGGTGTCATTTATCACGACGCGATCATTGAAGGTGATGAGATGTGTGCCACGTTGATAGACTTCTGTTCCGTTGTCCACCGTGACCCTGGCTGGCCGGTCATTGATGATGATGATTCCCTCATCCACGCAGGTAAACGGGTGTAGGTCGCTTGGTTGTGACTCGCAATGCGCTAGAACGCCTGCGTGTAGTTCCCTGGCGCATGAGCTTTCCGTTGATAGTTGGCAAGAGGTAGCCCCTGGTGTTGGGATGCAGTTTTTGATTGTATGGACTTCTTCTCCACACTTTGCTACCATGTTGTCGGTTATTCGCAGCATAACCCCTTTGCAAGTGTCCGGGAAAATAATGAACTTCTTACAAGATAATTTTATTTTGGGGAATTTGATAATGAAGTGTATTATGTTAGAGGATTGTACTATTTTTACAGACGATGCGATGGGTTCTTTCAGCCAAACTGATTTTAAGTCTACATGATCTAGGATATTTGGACTGACAATATTCTTTTTCGCCAGTGATGCAGCCAACATTAAGTTTTGTAACTTCATCATCAGTATTCTATTCCTAGCCAACAGTGTCTTATATAAATGGCCGGTGTCAATTTTTGTATTTGTATGTGTTTGTATGATTTGATTTACAGTGGTTGTTAATTTTGATTTGCCTATTGTTTGACTGTGTCAACTGCCCCCGCTACTACCTTTAGCATTGAGCCCAGAAAATCTAAACTCCTTGCGATTATGTGGTGGACTCTTAACGAATCCAGCGTGTCCCGAAGGTGCGAGGTGTCCACTTCTAGCAACTTCCCCATGTGAGACTGTGGAAACATCTCGTTCATGCTGCTTGTTTCTTCTATTACGAGCATGTATTCCGAAAGATTTGCCGAGTGGGTCACGTACGCGAGTTTCTCCCACACCAGGATCTCTCCATCTATGATGGGGATGTACCTTGCTTGTGAATAGTTAGTGATGTGCCCTTACACCAATCACCGTGAGAGGAGGATGAAAATTCTGCGACTGTGGAAATTTATTTTTTAGTTGCTTTTTCTTGTTCGCTGAGGTTTATGCCATCACCAATTCATTTTATCCTAAAACCTAAAACATCGTGCCTTTGGCAACGTACTTAAAGTCTATTAAATGGAAGTTTGCCAAACGGCTAGTAATAATAAAAAGCTTAAAATTAAGCGAGAGAGTCATTTTAAGTTGTCTTTGTGGACCACCCTTCCTTCAATGAGGACCGTGGTCCGCAGGTCTGCTTGTATGGCTTTTTCCTCACACAAGGGAGTGAGTTGATTGGCAATCCTTCTATTAGTTTTGACCAAAACCTTTTCGCCCAATTCGAAGACTCTGTTTTGTCGAGATGCATTCTCTCTAGACCTTAGCGCGTCTTGTGAACTCTTAATTTTGTCAACAATCCGTTCTTGTGTGTCGTCCGTGGATTCTTGTATTGCGTCGACTGGCCTCTTATCAATTACCGAATGGATTGATTTATTATACCTGGTAGTGGCTAACAAGATTACCTCCACAGTATCACTTATGCCCTTGTCAATTTTCAGTCACCTGGCGAGCTCTAGTAGAGTTCTGTGAAAACGTTCCACTTGCCCGTTTGAGACACTGAAGGGGTGGCGCATTCGTGATGCTGACGCCAAAATGGTTGTCTAGCATGGCCGTGTACGATTTTAACGATTGCTCGTTGTCGCAGTAAATTACCTTGGCCTTTGGGAAGGAATTCATGACCTGTAACATGGCCGGGTTCATATCCTCAATTGTTCTTGACGGCACATGCTGTACGACGGCGAATTTCGAAAACTTGTCAATGCAAGTGAGAAAATATTTTTTATCCGTTGAGAAAATGTCAATGTGTAGCATTTCTCCTACATGAGAAAGAATCGGTGATCTCTTGTTTCTTCGGATGCCTATCATATTTAGCTCTCGCGTATGCTTTGCAGTTCTGGACAATTTCATTGGCCAGTTTGGACATTTTTAGGAAGTAGTACTCTGTGAGAACCTGTTTCATATTTTCTTGGTCCGACCGGTGGGCCCTGTTGTGTTCTGCTAAAATGACTTCACTCCTTTCATCGACCCCAAAAATATATGGAACACGGTTTTTGCAGTGCCAGAATTTTGTAGTCGTCTTCCTGCACCGTTGCTAACGTGTGCAAATCGCAATGAAGGGCGTTTACGCCCCCTTGAGGACTATTGCATCCGCAAGGTCATTGAGTAATGACTCCTTGTCGGTGAAGTCAGCAGCGTCGGTCATTTATACGTACTCACTTTTCGTTTCTATAGTTGTTGGCGAACTTTTTCGCAGCCAAATACCTTTGTTGTTGTCGCCGCTATTCTAAGCGTAATTTGACAACAAATTAATTTTATAACGTTTCCCAATGCTAAGTTTTAATTTGGAAACTTAGCTGCCAAAAAGCATGCAGCGCAAACATCTTCAAAGCGAGCTTTGTAATGGAAAATTACAATCAGCCCAGCAGCCGCCAAGCTGCTATATCTGCTGAGAAGCTCGGTACTACCGACAATGCGCAACCTATGCCACCAATAGGTGTAATGACGAGGTTGACTGATGTGAGCAAGGTCCATGCTAGTGCATCGATGGGTGGGATCATGAGGCCCTACGTGCTCAATGCCCACACGCCATTAGAGCGTAGCGAGCCAGGCACGCCCACAGCTAAGCCTGCCATCATATTTTTCCTTGAAGTCAAGACCCTGTGTCGAATAACAGTGATAGTTGAGCCACTCCGTAAGCGGACTGATGTAGTACAATGACATTGTTGTCCGCAGTTTAGCCACACAGCCAAACATTGTCGCAAGGCACACATATGTGTGAAATGCGCTGGAGAGCATGCTGGCAAGGTTTGTCACCGACCAGAGGGCTGTGCACCTGTTACAACTGTGGTGAACAGCACCCTGCCAATTACTTAGGCTACACCAAGCAGCAGGCGTACCTTCAACGCTCCAAGCCCAAAAGGGAGTTTGGCACGAGAATGGAGGGCAATGAGCGTAATATGTCACTTGAAACCACTGGAGGCAGACCGATAACCACCTTCCGAGGCAGACATTGCAAGACAACACCAGTAGCAGCCAACAACATCAACATTGCAGCGGCAGGAATCGAAGCCGGCAAAGGACATTAAGGGACTTACTCCAACACTCTACAATTGCCAGCAACAACATTGAAGCAATTCTGCAGTCGCTTAATGAGAGTATCAAATCTCTCCGCCAGTTCCAAGGCGTATCCAAGAAGCTGCACAAACTAGAATGTTTTATGCGGCAACACGATATAGATGTCCTGCTTATCAGCGAGTCACATTGCTCAGGGACGGAAGCATCCAAATTATTAAGTTACGATGCTTATACTGCCAAAAATCCGAGCGCTGGCAACGCGAAAGGAGGGGCTGTGATTCTCATCAGGTCTTCCATTTTCCAACTTCCTATTACACCAATAGCCACTGACACTGACAAGGTGCAACTAGCTTTGGCAGCTATTGAAACAGCACTCGGTCCTATTAATTTTGGAGCGGTATACTGTCCTCGTGATTCATATGTACTTTTGACGAATTCGATGTCATTCTGGAAATTCACCGTTCTAAATTCATAGTCGCGTGTGACTGGAATGTGCCCACTGGCTTTGTGGAGCGGGACGGTGCAAAAATAGAGTACATGCGCTTGCGAATCTCATACTAGCCTCGAAGGTGAACGTGCTTACAACAGGTGGCCCAACGAGATATCCGTACGGCAGAAGAGAATCACCAGGATATCTTGACTTTGCGCAGACGAGGGGTATTCTGGGTATCCATGTTGATATACGTGCTTGCTATTGCTGATCTGAGCTCCGACCATCTACCACTTATAATAACTGTGGCTGCGCAAAAAATAGCATGCCCTAAGATGGAGCGCTTAATCAATACCACCAACTTGGAACTATTTAAAGATCACCTTCAGGCTACATTGGACACAAACACTGCGTTTAACACTAGTCAAAACATTGAGGACGCCATTAGCTCATTTACTAATATAGTTAAGTCAACCGCAAGACTGGCTACTCGTAGCCCATCACGGCAGCCCGCTGCCGAGCGAATCTCCATCCATCCACTGCGGGTTCGAATTGTAATACAATATCGTTATATTATGGTGCTTAGATGGTAAGCGATCAAATACAAATAATCATTTAAGAAACCAAAATGTGGCCCAAAATATGCGTCTTCGGTATACATTTGCCCCCCAAAAAATTAGTATGCTCCTAGTTCAGCAACGTTGTTTCTTATTACAATTCTTTATACTCGTCAACGGGTATACTTTCGTTGAAAAGAATGCAACAAGCAGAAGGAAGCGTATCCGAGCATTTAAAGTATATATATTCTTGATGAGGATCAATAGCCGAGTCAATCTGCCCCATCTTTCAGTATGAACATCTTGTTCACAGGAATCATCAAAGCCAGAAGGTTGAGATTAAGCATACAGATTCTAGAGACATAGTCGCAGCGCAAGTTTATTGGTCAATGTTGCCACTCCCACTAACCGCATAGAACTTCAACGCCCACACTTTTTAAAAATCATTTGATATTTTTTCATAACTTTATCTTGCAAAGATAAATTTTTATCGATTTAATAAAAATAAATCTTTGACACGCCCACTCCTACGCCCTAAAACCGCCAAATCTGCAACGGCCACGCAGTTTTTTTTTTTTTGAAAAATGTTCATAATTTTTTTATCGATTTGTCAAAAAACTTTTTGCCATTCCTACTCTAACGCCCTTAAACCTTCCTAAACTGCCACGCCCATTCTAGATTTTTTTTCCATATTTTGTTTGTCTTGCCAATTTATATCGGTATACCAAAAACACTTTGGAAACCCCCATCCTTTCATTCACAAAGCGTCCAAAACGGTCACTTTTAAAATTTTTTTACATTTTTTCCTATTTTATTCCTTAATATCTATAGATATACCAGAAAAATTATTAAATCGGATCTATCTGATAGTCGTGGAATTCGACTATAGCATTCTCTCTTATTTATATTTAAATTTATTTACAAAATTTCTTTTAATTGCTTTACTTGAAAGAGTTGAGTAGCTGTTTCACTTGTTTGCAAACGGCATGCTTTTTAATATATAAAAATGTTTGTTTATATGATTTTTTTCAGCCATACTTGGAAGAAATATTTACACAACTTAAAGGAAAGCCATTTAAAAAATTTTTAGAAAGGTGAGTTTTAAAACCAAATGATTTAACATCATACATCTTGCTGACGCCAGCAGTTCCTACATTAATATTTTTGTTTATTGCCAACATTGGAGACACAATTAGTTTCTATGGCATTTCACCTTTTGTTATCTATGCAGAGAAGCTGCATGACCATCTGATCTCTCCCCTCTCGCGCGCTCTCTATTGTTGTGCAATTTATTCATGTAAAACAAGTAAAACATTATCTGTCGAAATTGCTACAAACAAAACGTTTATTCAATACATAATCTATAATAATAATATAATTATATATATTATAATATAATATTATAATTATACATAATTTTTTTTTACTTCAACCTATTTTCATTTTTAAAGTAACCTAATTTTACACCCTCCAGAGAGGTAAATTGTAACTCAATAAAGGAAACATTTACAACCATACGAAATATGTCGCAGATCATTTAAATATAATGACATTTCTAGCAATTTTGTGTTTCTGCTTGGCACGCGCCATGTAGTCGCCTTCTTAATTCGTTTAAAGCGTGTCGGACAACCAAAGTTTCTGCCCAAATTATTCAGGTCGCTGGTAAGAGTGGGGAGGGGTAGTATCTGTCTGTGCGTAAAGGATGTGCACACGAAATAGAATAACTCACTACATTCTATCGTTATTGCTTGTAGAACGCTGCGCGGACAAATACGAGAGTGGGACGGCAATGTAAAGATGATTAGACATGTATATTTGGGAGTCAGAAGGCCAGGCTCAAGCATTTCTACCTCCTGTGTCTTTCGGATCGTGGCCTTGCGTTTGCTCGGTGACATTTTGAACAGCCTTCTTCTTTCAGTTTCTGACTGACTCGAACTATACCTAGACACCGTAAAGGCACGCGTCATTTTTGGCGCTACTTGGTAATTCGCAGTGCTGGCCATTATTGCCTCATCCATTTTGTTTCAAAGTATATTTGTATCACTCCAATTATAGGGCAAATTGTAGTTCAAATATACACCAAATTATTTAAATGTTTTAATTCTTGAAGAACTTAGTAAAATTGCGGAAACAATAAAGATGATAATGATTAATGGGTCTTTGGAATTGAATAGAGGTTTAACATATAACATAGTAAACTGCGTACAGGTAAGCAAACAATTAATCTTCATTGTTTATAAGATAATTTTTATAATTATCAATAAGCTTTTGCATACATAAAGGAAATTATAATAAACTAATATTGTTAGACTACTAAACAAGGTATGTGAAGAAGACGTTAAAAGTAATACAACCGCATTAATATAACATAACCCAACAATTCCAGAAAAGGAAAGATTGAAAATTATAAGGCCGCATTAGAATCCTCCCCTATCATAGGATCAATTGTATAATAAACTATGAATAATAATGTAAATAGGCATTAGGTCAATTTATAAGTTCCCGTCCTGACATATATATGGCTAGACTAGAATTAAATCCATATGGTTTTTAGTTAGTCACAACCCTTTAAAAGGTACTTGTATGAATTGTCAGCTGTCGGTGAGGGAAGCGACTTTTGTAAGTGTGCAAAATTAATAAAAATTAATTTTGCGTGTTGCTCTGTGCAAAGTGGTGGGTGCCGCGCGACCTCACTTTTAACCAAAAGCAACGACGCGTTGATTTTTTGGAGCAGTGTGGCAAGTGGCGGAGCCGAGCGAGGCAGAGATACACTTTGCGAAGACACAGAAGAGTACGAGGTGGTCAGAAGATACTGTGGATTCTTTGGTTGGCAAAAGTGGTTCTGGTAATAGTTTTGGATCAAGCTCGCGATACACCTTCGGCCCTGCCAATAATATCCTTGGTCTCACTCGAGTCGGCGCGAAGATCGTTGTCATAGACAACAAGGGCCTGGTGTGGTCAGAAGAGACAGTGAAGTCTTTGGTCGGAAAAGGTGGTTCTGAGAATAGTTTCGGTTTGACCTTACGAACGATGCAACTTGCGGCCCTGCCACCAAGAGATCAGCAAGTGAGAACGCTAGTTAATACGGGGTATTGGAGTGAGAACACGTAGTCAGCCATTTTTTCACATTTTTATTAGTCTTACAAATTTCTATCGATTTGCCAAGAACAAATTTATGCCACCCACCGCCTAAAACTGACTTGACCTTATTAGTCTTGTAAATTGCTATCGATTTGCTACGCCCACTATAACGCCATAAAGCCGCAGAAATCTACCACGACCACATTTTTTAAAAAGTGTTGAATATTTTTTCATAATTTTATTAGTAGCTTAAATTTCTATCTATTTGCCAAATTTTATTTTTCCACGCCCTATAGTAGCCAAACCGGTCACGCCCGCACTTTTCTCATTTTATTCCCCAATATCTATCGATATCGGTCATTCGCCGTCACACTAGCTGAGTAACGGGGATCTGATAGTCGGGGAACTCGACTATAGCATTCTCTCTTGCTTTATTTAACACTTGACTTATTGTTCGACAGGCTTTTCTACATTTCTACAATTGCATTTAATCTTATTTAATTGACAGTTTAAGGCTTGGTTATCTTTTTGCTCACATGTAATTCATTCAACCTCTACAATCAATGTTAAAAATTTCTCTAACAGTTTCTTCATAAGTGGGTGTCAATGCAGAATCCTTAGCTCTCCTTTTGACATTTTTACAAATGGCATGGATAGCTACTCATACAGCTGATCTTGCCAATGTTGTGAAGCTAGGTGACCCAATTACGCGCACATACGCTGCCTTCGTAATCCATTGTGACTTTTTTTTGCCAAGGCAAGCGAAGATTCAAGAAGTTTGCTTACGGTTGCACTCTGGAGTTATTCATCACTGCCAGCCGTCTCTATTCCAGCACTGGTATGTCCCTCACCAATGTTGTCGGCGGTGATGGTCACTTTGGTACTCGATAGATATGGAAAAAAATATAAGATAATATAAAACCATTTTTCAAAAGTGTGGGCGTGGGAGTTCTGGGCGGGTTTTGGGCGTTAGAACATGGGTCAACAATATTGCGCTGCGTCTTTGTCTCTGGAATATGTTTGCTTAATCTCTACCTCCTAGCTTTTATAGTTCCTGAGATCGAGACGTTCATACTGACAGACGGTCATGTTTAGATCGACTCGGCTATTGATCCTGATCAATAATATAAACACTTTGTATGTTCGGTAACCCTTCCTTCTACCTGTTTATACATTTCAACGAATCTAGTATACCAAAAGGTAGTAAAAACTCTACGAGTTACGGGTATATTAATAAAATAAAAAAAATATTTTCAAAAGTCTGGGCAATTTTTGATGTCATGTAAAATTCTATCGATGTTCAAAATAATTGTTTGCCACTTCCACTCTAACGTCCTAAAACCGCCCAGAACTGCCACGCTTGCATTTTTAAAAAATGTTTAACTTGAATTTATATAGCTATTTGTGAGTAAAAATCTTAACATGTCTTACATACTTGTTGATATGGGCGCTCTTACGCTGCGGGCACTGTCCGACGAAGTGTCCAAACGTCCCACAGGCATAGAAAAATCCGGCTCCCTCTTTGGTTTCCGAGAAAGCCCGAAAAAATATGCGAGCCTGGTTACGCAGCGCTATTGCTGCAATTCATTTTATTATGTTTTCCATGAGCTTCTCCAGATTGATGTTGATGTCGTTGGCCAGCATCACCGTGTCCTCGAAAAACATCAAATTTTCTCACGTGAACGCAATTCACGTCTTTGGAATAAGCTATCCAAAACTTTCACATATGAAAAATGTTGATCTTATTGTTGAATTACACTGCGCGTCACCAGGTTAGCGCCCGCTGAAAAAAAATTTTGATGTGTGATATTTGGAAAAACGGTTTTGAGCGAGAGCTTTGGAAATTCTTTTCCCTTAAAAGTTTAACAATTCTAATAATAAAAAGTTTTTATAAACCTCCTTTGATTCCAAGGACTTCACACATTCGTCTGGGAAGTGAATAATATATATTTTTTTTCAAAAATTTTGGCTCAGGAAGCGCTACGCCTGGTGACTCGCAGTATATATACGATTTTTTCTAAGTTCTACTGGTAATCCAGAACATGTTCTACCTTTAAGCTTTCACTGTCACTAGCTGACTAACAGCCATATAAAAAGCCACAGCCATAAAAATCCGCTAAAACGGGTAGGAAAATATTTCTGCACTGCATTCCGAAAGGTAGCAAACCGTTTGAACTAAGACACATCGATCATTACGGCCCAGTCGACTCAGGTAGATCCAAAAAACATATTTTTATTGTCATCGGAGGTTTTGCAATGTTCTTTCGTTTATATGTTACAAATATCACTAATACAGCAAGCCTAAATGCATCATTTCAGATAGGGGAAGTTGTTTTACATCCAAGAAGTTCGATGATTTGTGTTCGAGTTTCATGTTAAGCATGTTGCAAGATTGCGACTGGATCACCCGAGGCGAACGGACAGGTTGAAAGGATCAATATAAGGCTGGGTCCAATGATAGCGAAACTAGTAGGACCGGAGAAAGGTATATATATATTGGGACACAGTAATAAATAAAGATGAGCACGAATTAAATAATACACAACACCGCAGTATTAAGCAAACTCCAAGCAAAGTGATTTTGGTTTAAAGCAAAGGGGAAAAATACTAGACGAATTTAAAGAGAAGCTAAAAGAATAAAATAATAATAAAAAAGGAAAAAATTTGGGAAAAAGTAGAAGCGAAGCAGAAAAAATCAAAAAAAGCTCAAGCGTATAACAAACGAAATACAATATGATTAGATCGCCAGAAAGCCATCTGAATACAAAATGAGAGACAAAAAGGTAAAGAATTTCGACAGCACAGCATATCATCTATAAAATGGATTCCAAAATGTAAAGGACGTACGTAACCCGTACCAAGGTGTCTAGAGAATTCAAAATATTAAACATTAGAAACGATCACACAATTAATCACTAATAATAAAAAACAAATAAAGTATGTAAATATGTAGAAAAAAATACAAAAACATTATAGAACTACAAACAAGCAATTAAAACCGTGATAAGGGTATCAGTTAGTCAGGACGGCGGAGCTATGATAGGTAACTCAAAGACCCACTGGACCATGTATTTGCATAGTTTTAGGTAGAAATATGAATTATATTGTCATCTAGCTCTTACTTATAAGCTAGCATTTAGCAATAAGAATGTACATCTAGCTCACTTACACATACATACACATAGCATTCGGGGGCGAGTATTTGAACGGAGGGGTCAAATAAATGAAAATAAATGAAATGAAGACATCGAAACAATAGCAGCGTTCACATCAGATTTTGTTATATGTTGTATATAAGATGTTTGTATCAGCTGATGTTTGATTAGATGAAAGCCGAGAAACAAAAATATGTTTTTTTAGTGAAACCACCGTGAGGGGTTTAGACACTGCAGATTTTATTTCTGAAGGTCCCACTTGTGCCGTTAGCCCGGACTCAATATTCCTTTGTGGTGGTTAAATTGGTCATTTGGAATCACTGGTTGAGAATTCCAAGCTGTACTCCCTCCACAACGGATTGATCAGATTAATTCGAATCTTTTGATTGCCAGCTGATCTGCTATGGAGTCGCTGTGGGGCGTTCCCCTTAGGCAACCTACCACCAGCGGCTTTCTTGCGCTTTGGAAATTCTTCTAATAGCTTAAGACTATTAATCTGCGAATATAGCCCGGAGAGGAGATCATCAGATCCTCGAAAACTATCTCTAGTCCTTTCCAGCCATTACAACGGTTTTTTAAATTGGGGCCCTTAGCTAGGTCATTACTTGTTCGGCCGCTCAAATCAGCGCATTTAGTGTGCATGTAACATAACAGGCGGCATTTATTTTGTAAGGAGACCACATTAGTTGCCATATTTTTTTCGATTCGGACAACTGTACAAAAACACAAAACTGGAGTCACTTACATATTGCTTATGCCCGCCTTACTGTAACAGTATCGGCTAAGCTTTGCTGAAGAACGTAGTGTAATCTTAAGAGATCTAATTTATAACCAGTTGCCGATATTTGGAGATTAGAAGCGTCGGTCATCGCCACGCACAAAAATACGAATTCGCTTCATTAAGTTCAGACCGCATAAATTATTTTATAATTTGTATACTTACACAAATAAATATTGTCTCAAACTTTAACCGAAATTGGCGCCTACGATATGAAAAGGAGACAACTAAATCTAAAACACACGATATTAAAAGGAGGAACACAAAAGCTGGAGCAGACCTAGTCAAGAGGAGAATACTATAAAAAATAATAAAAAACACTAGATAATGGAAAACATCACACAAATTGTAAGTACAACGCCCCTTGATTAATTATTAAAAAATAAAATAAATTGTTCATATACACATGAATTTTATTGAAGGTTATAAGTAACACATTGATGAGTGACAGTGATAAAGAGAAAGACGCTTTAATATAATAATATTGGAATAGAATAAACTAGACAATTAGAAACCGCAAGCGAAAAAACGCGAAATCAGAAAGCAAAACTAGTGAAATGGAGTTATCAGCAAATCAACTGAAAGCTTTAGTAGAAAATGCCGTTATAGGGGCGCTTGCAAGTCAAAGACAAGTATTTGACAAAGAATTATGCGCTATTAAAGAGCGTATAGGAAATTTTTACAGTGAACACCAAAGAAGTTAAAACTTACACAGATTCTGAAATTATACCAGGTGTAGTGTGTAATGAATCTGTAGAAATAGTAAAGTCGCTGACAGACTTTAAGGGCGAAAGCGAAACATATGTGTCGTAGAGAAAAGCGGCTCATGTCGCTTTTAATGTTTATGAATCATACAAGGGGAGTTCAAAACACCGTTCAGCACACCGTTGAATTTTAAGGCAATAATTAATCGCCTTGACTTTACATACGCTGACAAAAGGCACATCTACCTAATCGAGCAAGAGGCAAAAGAAGTCATTGAGTGATATCCTGTCTGCCAAAGAAGCCAAGGACTTACCAACAGCCTTTGCTCTAGCACCGCCAGTTTGTGCCCATTTTTGACAGACAAACAGGTCAAATACCAGTCCAGGCAGCGACTCAGCGGTTTGATACTGACGTATCTATGCAAACCATTCGATCAAACCAACTTAGGCAAGCATAAATTTTGAACCAGTGTAACTTACCCCAACTTCAAAATGTTTGGCCAACTCGACAGCAACAATACCATAACCCAAGGCCTGTTCAGGCAAATTGACTATGAATATATAACAAAAAGACCAAATAGTGGCACTGCCAGGTTTAAAGGACCGAAACATCAAAGAGTGAACAATTTAGCACAAGAAGATCTAGAGGAGTCAGATGAAAGTGATTACGAACAAGGGATGTTGTGGATATTGACGAATAATGACAATGAGCCATCTGAGTCAATCAGGTCACTCTTATCAAATCAGTTCAATGTTCAATTGGAAAATTCACCACCTTCAAATAGACAGGTGAGAAGGTTCCACAGCACATAGAAACAGCACGATGCCTAAAACTAGAAAAAGTCATAGTTGATACGGTAAATCTCATGATTTGAGCACCCGTGGAATACAACAAAACCGTAAATTCAGTCACTAATAAAAAGCCGATCGACTTAATTCATACAATGCCCCCAGAACTTGCAGAGGAAATCTCAGAATAAATTGACAGAGCACAAGAAATACAATTAAGAAATAATAAATCAAGATGTGACAGAACTTTCCAGGAACCTGTCTTTGTAAAGCAAAACAAACGACAAGTGTCTTAATAAATAGGAGGGTGTTCGTTAAGATAATTTACGTTAGGATTATTATTTTCTTTGTTTAAGTCTGTCAATTATATTTTAGTAGTGTCAATTTTCAAAAAAGTTGATTTACCTAAACACTTATTAAATTAAGGCAACAACTTCAAACTTTCACTACAATATAGGGAATCAACAACTTCTTTGGTATAGCCTAAGAGTGAATCTTGAACGACCGTCTCTAAGGATTTCTAAAACTTTAAATTCATGCAACAGGAATCTTTTGAACCAAAAATTAAGCAGCAAAACAGCAATAGACATTACAATTATAAAGCATAGCTTACAGAACAATAACTCAGAATAAGTGTTATTAATGGCCTTCTTCGTCCTATTTTAAAATCATAATAAAACAACAATTTAATCAACGAGCGTTGGACATTATTATATATTATCACTATTATTAACTGCCAACGTACTTGCAGTTTATATATATTGTATTCTATAGTTATTTAAGCAAAGCGTTAAAGAAAGCTCTTAAATCTTACTGGCATAGACGACATATCCGATTGCGGCAACCGGAGAGAACAAATGGACAATTCAATCACCAAAATACATTGAGCTCTCTGCCACCAACTACTCTATCCAACGTGCACATTATGACGAAACTACAAGACCACCAACGCCAACGTTAACGAAGCACCGATCACCAGGATGAAAGGACTGAGGACATCCTTCATCTTAGTAAGGGAGGAGTTAACTGGAGTCACTTACATATTGCTTATGCCATAAATAAATTCCATTATAATTTGTATACTCACACAAACAAATATTGTCTAAAACTTTAAACAAAATTTATATTCGATTATGTCGATATCTCAGGAACTATACAAGCTAGAAAGTTGAAATTCAGCATACAGATTCTAGAAACAAATACCCATGTTGCCACACCCACTCTAACGCCCACAAACCGCACCACATCTCTATATCTAACGATATTCCAGAAAAATTATGAAATTTCGGGTTCGCATTCACACTAGCTGGGTAACGGGTACCTGAAAGTCGGGAAACTCGACTATAGAATTCTTTTAAATGTTTTAAATGAATGCTGAATCTCATCGATTAGCTCCTCAGCTCAACCTCATGTATATGCTATGCTATGCTATATATTCCGTAACCAACGGAGTTACTTTTAATGTTCAGTGCCTTTAATATTGCAGACACAATGTGTTGTTCAACAAAGCACTCAGCAGCAACAGCGAATTAATTAAAGTTAAAGTTGTAAACAGCTTTGTATGATTTGCACTATATATTGTTTATGCACAAATCACGTCGGGTTCGGGGTCTGCATCGCTGCGTATATGCAAAAGGCACGAAAGCGAGTGATATGAGCAAGATAATTGCAGAGCGAACAGAACGCTAAGCCAAATGTGCAAGCGCGAGAGTCCAAGGTTAAGAGGAGCTTAGCTAACGAAGAAGAAGCTGTAAAGTTTTACTGCGTCTCCAAAATTGGCATGTTTACAAATAACAATTTCTGGTGGCTGCGAGACCCGGCCCACTTGTTAGGCGGCGCTCGACATTGTAAGCTGAACAATTGAATTTGCTTCTGAGAAAATAAAAAATCGCAGTCAAAGCATAGTGAAAAATCAATTTACGCGCGAGTCCACGGACACCTCTCGCCAAACCATCCGAGGGGCGTTGCCGTGTATCGCACAAATCGATTCGCGAGAAGATAGTCGCGATATAGAAAAGTGTATAGAAATGACAAAATAAATATAATAAATATAAATATTAGTATGATCTAATTATGAGTTTAAAAAAGTTGGAATTGTTTTTTAAAGAGCGGCAGAGAGTCGAGATTACAGATAATAGTATAAAGTCTATTTTAGTTAGAACATGATCCGCTATAGAGGTCAGGCAACTCGTTGTCAGGTCGACAATGATTTAAGATTAGGGAATCTGCTTGGAACAGAGAATATAAACCGACTAGCCAATTCGGGACAATCAACATCACGACAAATAAGAACTCGGGGAACTCGACTGTAGCATTTTGTCTTGTTTAATTTTATGATTGAGACCTTTGAGCCAGACGCAGTCAAAGGCTTAATAACCATCGAATTCGCGCAGCAATATTCACTATTCTCGAAGGCTGTACGAATTTCTGATGTTACTCTGTTAGATCGCTTTCCATGTTCCATGATTTTCGTTGAAGGCAAAATAATCGACTGGGATAGAAGGCATTTTTCGAACAGTTTGGAAAGGCATGATAATAAACTTATTGGTCTGTAACATGAAGGAATCCTGCGATCTTTCCCGGGTTTTGATATTATTATGAATAATGACTATCATTGCGAATAATAATGAGCGACTACTTATATGTAGAGCGAACAGCGGAACGCTGTCAAAGGTGTAGGTGCGAGAGTACTAGAGGGCACTTGAGAGAGGGAAGCTTAGCTAACGCACATATTTCTGCACGGTTGAGGTGCGGCACAGTTTAACTGTCTTCAAATTTGTTATCTTTAGGGATTGCTGGCGTCTACGTGACTTAAGACAAATAATAAAATGAGAAACATATTTTATACGTGTGGGTGAGAGTCGGTTTGTCTGCGTTGCACTTGGGAGGAAGTTTAGGTACAAAGCTGACTAAACTCTAGACCTAACAAAAAGTAAAACAGTGGCCTATAACATAAAAGCGGGATAGTTATCGAGAATAAGAAGCAGAGTGGTCTAGGACTTCTTGCTTTAAATGTACTAAGCTAGCCGTACATATTTCGTACCGGGAGATTTCAGTTCTATAAAGAAACAATCGAAGTAATAGGACTGGAAAAAAGGAAAGCAACTCTTTCTCCATTTTTTATTATCGATACTGTCGAGCGGTCACAATATGTCTTAAGTCCGTGTGTATTGTGTAAAATAAACGCTTTTAATTGCGAACTTCTTATGTATTTTGGGATAGAGTGAAATATCCTAGCTCATAATATTTTTTTTAATTATAAAATTATAATTAATCTATTTGTCATTCTATTTTCCAGCGATAAATTTACTAGGTTTTGCCAGTGGAAAAATTTAGAACTGAACATACAAGTAAGTATTTAAGACATAGCTTATTCCCTATTAATCCAAACTGTGCAGAGTTTTTACTTCTCGTATATTTTCGTCTTAATATGTACATTCTTTATCTGCAATAACACACGAATAAATCTAGTCTAGTCTATTATTCTGACTTTTACTTTATATAAAAAAACAAAATTATTCTATTGTTATTTAATTGATTATAATATAGGTGGAATAGTGATATATATAAAATCAACAGAAAAAAATGTCCATCTCTTGGAAATTGCTCAGAGTTTTGTACAGGACCCCCAGTTTACAGTGCTACAATACGGCCATTTCTCTATGTTAAAATCCATTCAAGCTTAGGGCTTCTCTGCGTATTTTTTCGGACCTATACAAGTCACACAATCAGTATCGTCATTTATGCTGTTGACACTGACATTTCGTTCGAAAAGATTATAAAGAAGAGAGAATGCTATAGTCGAGTTCGATTACTATCAGATACCCATTACTCTGCTAGTATGAATGCGAACGCGAAATTTCATTATTTTTCTGGGATATCGATAGATATTTGGGAATAAAATGAGAATAAATTAAAATTACCCTACTAATAAAATTATGAAGAAATATCAAAACATTTCGCAAATTTGTGGGTGTGGCAATTTTGGGAGGTTAAAGGCGTTAGAATGGGCGTGGAAAATTTTTTTTTTGCAATTCGATAAAAAATTAAAGCGACTAATAATATTACGAAAACTTATTCAACAATTTTTCCAAAAATGTGGGCGTGCCAGTTTTGGTCGGCTTTAGGACGTTAGAGTGGGAGTGTCAACATATTTTTTACAATTCGATAGAAATTTACATGACTAACTAACATTTTTCAAAAGTTTGGGCGTGACAATTTTGGGCGATTTGTGGGCGTTAGAGTGGCCGTGGCAAAATGGGTGAACAAACTCTTAACCTTCTAACTTTTATAGTTCCTGAGTTCTCGACGTTTATACGGACAGACGGACAAGTCCAGATTGGCTCGGATATTGATCATGATCAAGATTATAAATCGGAGGTAATATGGTCCGCGACGACGAGGGCGCGAACCAAGTTCGACATTTCGTCGGCACGCCACGTCTAGTGGAAAAACACAACATACCTCCAAATCACTCCCCTCGAGTGTTCCAACGGACACTGAACCGCGGTCCAACGGCCATGCACGGCGTCTAACCGGCGACTTTTCCTAACCTTCGGGGATTCTGGAAGTGTCGGATACAGAATGGCCTCATACCGAGTACTTCACCATCAGCACGCATACCGTAAATTAATGCAGGGACCACGAGAGTCTTTAGAGGAGCTGGCACGCCTGGTCAGAGCCGTGCTCGGCGAATTACCTGCCATGACGGGACCTATCGACGGACTCCGAGATACAGGATATCAGGTCCCTATCTTCAGTAGCAACCCGCGATCATTCTCGGACGCCCTCGACATGGCGGTCCGCATTGAGGCCCAGTGCCGACGACGAACCGCTGCCACAGTTATGACCATTGATGTCGCCGGTCATCTCTTAGGCTCACCAAGAACAGGAACCCTTGGATCGCGAAGGAATAACTCGACAAACCCGAGATCCTAATTGAATTCTGCATCATCTGCCGGAAACTAATTCCCGTTAGCCTCGCGGGGCGGTTAACCCCCAAAGCCCTAGCGAGCAGCTGCTCGCACTCTCCGTTTCCTAACAGGGGTTCAGCACCCATTGTACTGCCACAGAGGCGGCCCCTCAGTCATACACACCACGTACCTGGGTGACTAAATCCGAGCGGAACATCTTTGACGCCCCTCCGCAGCACGGAGTGTTCCTCCAGATGGAGGCGCCTTTCAAAGAAAGCGCCCAACAAGCGCTCAGGAAACCGAGCTTGCAGCAACATGGTTCACCTGCACAGCATGTAGACCGGCGGGTTGCTTACAGCTGATTCCGGAACCGCCTTCCGATGAAACCGAGTACTAACGGCGCCAGTCCCAACCCCAGCAGTTTCTATCCGTGACGCCTCCAACTCTGAACCAGAAAAAGGACTTCCGCCGAAACCGAACATACATACATCACATAGCCTCCATATTAGGCAGGTTCTTCGCTGAACATAAGTCCGGAAATAAGACATCAACCCTTTCAAAGGTGCAGACAATAGGAGACGCCGTGGGTGATGACGATAGCGGTAAGCGGCCAATGCCAGACACCTATAGTGCCGTTGGTTGCCAACACTTACGCATAGATATTCTTACAGAAACGCAACACAGGACTCTTCATCGACACTGGGGCCGCCGTTTCTTTTCTAAACGACCGGGACCTAAACAAGCAATTTGTTTCCACCGCTCGAGTCAACGCCAAACTCTTCATTGCCAGAAATCTGTCAGTGAAAACCTGTTTGGTATAGACATCTTTCTGTATTATAAGGCCACCGTTGATTTGAAAGAGCTTTAACTACGGCTGCCGTGGGGAAATCTGACGCTGTATGTCCCATCTACAGAGCAGCGTAATTTACTTTCTTCAACTGCGCCTACTAGTATCATGCCATATAACGACATTCACTTAACGGTCCAATTCACGACCGAGGAGCTGCTACCTGTTGCTCTACTTAACCGTGGAGCTCAATCTCAGTTGTTTCCCAAGGTTTTACTCGGTAGTGCCTAGGTGGACACCTCAAACCATACCAGTGCCCTGCATCCCATGGACGGTTCCACATGGTTCAGAGTTGATTATAGACTTTTGAACGTCGTAACCGCAAAGCACTTACCCCATTCCAAGAGCTGGCAACATCTTGACCACCATGCATGACGCCTGTTGGTACTTCACGACAGAGTGGCCACTGGCTACCCATCGCCATTGCCCGCACACTACATGAGCTAACAGAAGTTAAACGCTCCTTCGTGTGACCACAAACGTTTCACGATACCTTCGACACGCTAAAAGTCAATCTCACGTCGCCACTTGTTCTAAAGCCCCCGGAGGGCTTATTCATCCTTGACACAGACGCATCCAACCATGCAGGTACGGTGGTGAGTCAAAATCAACTCGGCCAAGTGCGAGTACTGGAATATTACAGAAAATTATTTAGTGCGTTCCAACGCAACTACTTTTTAACTCGGAGAAGCTGCTAGCCGTGCTCCTATGAAATTTAATAGAAAACAAATAAAGAAAAAAAAAATGCTACAAACTAAAAAAAATTTGAATTCATTACATATGCATCTTAAACTGGTATAAATGGTAATAATAGAAAATTAAAAATCAGTTAAATCTGTTTCAACAGTCGCCTCTAATATGTGTACTTTGAGCATCTTCATTTTGTCTCATCACTTTTTGAGCAAATTTTTGTTGAATAACATAAGTTTGACCACCACATAAGCTTTTAATAGAGTTCGGCGATCGGAAATGATTTGGCCTGCTTAATCACTACTACTTAATGAACTTTCGGAAAAAAAATTAAAATTGAATTATTTAAAATAGTTGATGAACCTAAAACATCGATAGTGTTAAATGTAACGAACAACGTTGAGCTGGTGGTATTCCCTGCCGCTAAACCTGCACGCATTTTAATCCGATTCTACCTCGACAGCGAGTGTCGTGGTGATCTTCTGAGGTTGCAGCATATGGGTGCTCACTAATATCTATACAAATTAACATTTTATGCGTGCTCACTCGACATTAGTGGTAGTTATGCAAAAGGATTGAAGGATTTATAGGGAGTACACACCCCAAGATGTCAGTGGGCGTGATAATTGCCCACCCTGATATGGCCAACGCCATTTCAAATTTATTCTGCATTGGCCCCTTTTTTTACAGTTGGTCTACGGATATGCTCGGGTCAGCATGGAGTTAAAAATTGGTGTTTCTACTCAAACATTATACATGTATTATATTTAATAAGTGTAGATAATAACAATAATTGTAACATAAACTTTAATAATATTCGCAATTTATTTTAAATTCTACACCTAGCTTACATAAAAGTTTTAATTCTTGTAATAATTGTGCACTTGTGTGATACCATAAGATACGCAAAAAATTAGAAAATTCAAAAGTAAGACTTTCTAGGTGTCATTTCAAAAATATTTTAATTTAGTATTCAAATTCAAACAGCGAAATGCGCACATAAATTAAAATTGTTTCTGTTTAATTATTTAAAAAAATAATTTTTAGTTTATTATAATTTAATATTTATTCGGTAATAGACTTTTTTATTTATGCTATTACAAGACTTTTATTGCTTATCTTTAATTTGAAACTGTTACCGATCT
Organism: Drosophila simulans; assembly: GCF_016746395.2. Taxonomy (NCBI): domain Eukaryota; kingdom Metazoa; phylum Arthropoda; class Insecta; order Diptera; family Drosophilidae; genus Drosophila; species Drosophila simulans. Next base: position 1,057,900 of record NC_052521.2, read on the forward strand.
CGTCCCGATTCAGACTGATCTTCTAAATCTTAATCCTAATACACTCAACCTCGGCCAGAAGCTTTTCTCTACAATTTTCTTGCACTTTCAAATATGTTTAGGATAAAAGCTTTATACTGAAATTATTTCAAAGCATGTTGAAATTGAAATTTGCTGACTGGTGTTTACTTTAAGTTTGGTTATTTATCGGGTGGCTAAGTGCATGCGACAATAACAAGGACAAAAGAAATGCTGCTGAGATTGGAGTTTGAAATTTGTGTATTTACTGGGGCTATATTTACTGGTTGGATAACTTGCATAAACGTTGCATTGTGTACCGAGACTTAAAACCCACCAACATATTGCTCGACGAAAACGGACACATACGAATTCCTACCTGCATTGGTTCTGGTGGGGGATGTACCTTAGAATTGTTATTTAAATTCCAATTATTATTTTGTCCAAATTTCCCGTTTGCCGGCTAATTATTATTCTGATTATTATTCAATCTATTTGTTATATTATAATTCTGTCTAAAATCTACTGGATTAAATTTTAAGTTGTTTCCTTTTTTTTTTTTTTACATTTTATTTATTGGAATTAAACAAGTTTACTTCCACCTATGTGGCAGCCTTACCAGGTTTTACATAAAATTCTACAGCATAGGCATACCAATATATACATTACCTTACAAATTAAGCTACTCTAACATTATTTAATTGACTTGTTTTCCTTAAAAAAATAATTATTATAATCTCGATGGGAGATCATGTGGGTGAAATCTTTTAGGCCTTCTTTTTCTCGGGGGATGGATAAGCCTTCTCGCCAGGTTGTTGGGGTGGGAACCGAGTCGCCGCATATAACTTTCCGCATGGGTCCTCAATACATTGCCTATCTTTGGAATATTAAGATCGCCGCATATAACTTTCCGTATGGGTCCTCAATACATCGCCTATCTTTGGAATATTAAGATCCCTTTCTATATCACTGGTTCTCATGTACCAGGGGGAGTTACATAGTGATCTAACGACCTTACTTTGAGCAACTCTTATTTTATTCAGATTAGTTCTGGTCGTAATTCCGTATACTTGCAACGCATACTTCATAATTGGGGTCAGGATGGATTTATACAGGCGAACTTTATTTGCCAATGAGAGTTCATTCCTAAATCCATAATACCTATTTGCAAATTGGGCTCGAAAGTTGTTAGACTGACACTTTTCCAGAGCATTTGGCAAGTCTGGTGGGTTTAGGGAAGAGTGTTTCGGAGATTGAACCGTTCAATACAGAAATAAAAATTCGAGAGCGTTGCTCCTAATTGTTTTATCCGTTCTCTGGGTTATGGCCTTTTCCCATATGTCATAATAGTTTTATTTATGAGTAATGTCATTTTTTTGTTTACTTCATTTTAGAATTCTGTAATGCTTCAGCGTCCCTGTCTAAGGATGTTTAATTCTGATTCGAAATGGATTAGCTTCTATTTCACTTTCTGGGTTTATGCGAACTTTATAACCTCTTCCTCTTGCCCTTGATTGTGGCGCTGGAACGCCCTAGGCTTTTAGATTTGCTCCAACGGAAATCCCCTTGCTGCCAACGGATCTGAGGCTGAGGTATTTCGAAGGTAGAGGGTGCATGTACACATCTTCTAACTGGCTGGAGCCAATCCTATAACTCCAGGTTCTGGTCAAAACCACTAGCGCACGTTTTCGAGAAACTGTCTTTAGCTGCTTAGGATGACGAGCGAGCGCTCAGGTCCAGATTCGGAAGAAGGAAGTATCCTATTTTCGATTCACCATATGATCGATCTTTACAGATGGACTACGGAAAGTTTTTTAGCGTTAACGCTAATGCAAGTCTGTTGCGAAACGTAGTATCGGATACCGTCGTAAATCGTTGCTAGGTGGCACTAATCTACAAGATATCTGGCTACATTGTCCGTTACATAAATAAACACCAATGTTTCGGAAAATTACAAAAACCTCGAAGTTATCAAGCATTTAGTCATCAAGCTAACGGCCACAAAGTAGATATTTAAAAAATCACTGTTTTACCTTCCTGGTTTGGACTGATTTGGACAAAATAGGAATTTTTAAATGGGCGTATGCTTTTTAAAAATCTGAGACAATGCGGAAAGCTAGCCTTGGGTAGAGTTAACAAAATGTGTATTAACCGCATGTATGCCGACACAAAGTCCAGCAAGATCCAGCTGCTCTAGTAGCCATTGTTATATTTCTTTATTATATTTATTTCAAATTCTTATATTAAGTAGTAATAAACCAGTTTTTAATGTGCTAGTATACAACAAAGATTGATTTGAATTGAGCAGTGTCATATCAAAGGCCGATAACCATCTTTATGACCACAATATCGAACGTGAATATATAACAGAACAGTGAAAAACACTTTTAATAACAATTAAATTAAAATAATTAATTAAAAACACATTACAAATTACGCTTTAGGACTCAAGACTTTTCGACTTCTTGTCTTTGCTAAAACCTTTCTTCTGACCGCCGTTTCTGATGCACCAATCCAATCATGCTTAGCGCCCGGTTTTTTTTTTTTTTTTTTTTTTTTTTTTCATGGCCTTCGAGTTTTGATTTGAAACGCTGTTTCCAGGTGAACCGCGTGTAATGCAACTGGGATGATTGTGTGATGGTGACGTCGTGAAGCCCATCCTACAGTGTTGGGACTTCCTTCCATTTAAAGAAATATTTCATCTGTTTGACCACTTGCCGTACGAGTACTGAAATTCCTGGGCGAGTCTTGACGCTTCGATTCGACAGAATGAGTTCGCGAGGAAGGTAGTGCCGTTAGCGTATGTTTCCAAAGGAGTTCCCGCTACAATATGACACGGCAGTTCTAAAGTGAACAAGTGAACATTCCCTTGAATGATCTTCCCTCACCACGATAACAAAGCTTCGATTAAGAAATTTGTCAGTCGGGAGTAGTGATTTAAATTTATAAAGTATGCTATCATTCCACTCCCTGGTCAAGAGCTTTCTTAACAGCAAGGAAAACAGCAGTATTGCTTGTAAAACCAAAATGGTGGGCATCCTACACGCTTCTTACTCCCAATATTCTTCTTAAAAATACTCTTTTGAATATTCTTGACTCTTTTTCTATTATCGTTATCACGGCACACTTCCATTGAGAGGGGAAGTGGTTAATACTTAGCATTGAGTTAAATAGAAAAACAAGAAGGTTATTCCCTTGTTGGAAAGAAGTTTATGTGACGGCGATGATGGCGTAAGAAAAGAAATAACTGCCTGTTGCCAGTTACGGTAGTGCAAAACGGGAGCTTGGGGAAAGAATGTTTGGAGACACAGAATCTAGGCAAAAGAGAATTCGAGTGAACAACACGAAGGAAACTAGGAGCTAGATCACTACGTCGAGACGTTCGAGATTGATACACAGGTAGGTGAGGAACATTAAAACAAAGCATAGCTAGGCTTAGAAGCCCTACTACACCGCAAATCGAGACCAGACCCTGGTGTTTGCCTGAAGCGTGCGATTATGTTTGAACAAGCAAGCCCAATCCTAACAAGAAACCGCGTGAGTGTGCAGAATTGTGGCAAAGAAACGGTCTACTGCGTCGGAGCTTGTGTAACGTAAACCAGCTACCGTTTTTCGTCCGTGATTGCCTGGAAAAAGCAGCCGTTGGCTACCAGCAGCTCAGTCGGCACTACAACCAATCCATTGGTGGAAAGGCAGTAGTGTATCAATACAATAGTGGCTTTCACATCCGATGGGAAAGCTCACGATGTTATAGGAAGTGTAATAGGAAATGTTACTGGAAATGGTGCTGATTGAAAAGTCACAGAGTGCTTGGTCGTAACCAGTAGGTCTCTTTCTGAAACCTGGAAATGTCCGCCTGTGTCTAGATAATCGCAATGCTGTGCCGAAAAAGGGATGCATAGACTCCCCATCGCAAAGTTTATCCAAGTAGCAGAGCAAGCTGAGATGGCTGGGTTGACTCAAAGCGTAGAAAAAATCCACGTTTGTATACGGTCGGTGAAATATTTGGTTCCTTAATTGGAAAAGGCGTCATACGAACTTATCCAGAAAATATATCGGCAATGGCCGAGTTCCCGATCCCGGAAAATTATAAACAATTTTGCTTCGTTTGCTGCTCCGCAAACTGATTTGTTTGCACAGTATGACGTATGCAAAGCGTGAGTGGTATGAGTCTTGGCACAAAAAACTGATGAACTGGACGAATATCCGATTACTTTCGTGCATGCAAGGTACACTCAAATTCAAGTACCAAATACGAATGGAGGAGCTGACATTAAAATTACTTAATTTGTGCAAGAACAGAATTTTGACAATGACAATTTTGTCGGTTGATCATAGAGGACAAATCCGGCACGCCTAGTATAGCAGCATAGATGACCAGACTCTTTAGACCTACGCTTTTTAACTGCCTGTAGAGTAATCGATTTGTTGGTCATTGAATACAAGCCATGATAAAAAACTCCAAAATCCTGGTTACAAGGAAATTTGTGTGTATCATTTTTTTCTTTTTGTTTTATATATAGATAGTATAAATCTATATTTTCTAACAATAAGTATATGTTGGCGCATACTTTTGTAATCTAGTGTATGTGCTAGAGTATTTCACAAGAATAGTAATTCCATCATTTTGGGATATCAATGGTATTTCATCATATTGCATTATGTGCTAGAATATTCCACAAGAATAGTAACTTCATCATTTTGGGGAAATCATTGGTATTTCATCGTATTGCATTATTGCATACTGCGTTGCTATTGGCCAGCTGTATTTTTGTAGCTCCCGTTTCAGCGCGGCGACAGCGTGTGGTCGCTGTCGCCGAGTGTGGTTCGAAGGTTAGCACGGAGAAGAAGTGAGTGACACACATTAATTGTTTGTAGACCTTCGGTGTCTTCGAAACTCGCTGCGTGAAATGGAAAGTGATAATTGTGCTCCGACATATACAAATCTTAATCTAGCTTAGTTAACTTTAAGTTAGTGTAAGTATTTGTGATTTATGCCTTAATAAGTTTATTTCTGGGTTGGGAGGTCGTTGCGGTGCAGCCGGCTGTGACTGCATACTCGGATTTGTTTTCTTGCGACGGGATTTGGGTGGGTGGTCAGCTTTTCTAGGTATTTAATTTTCTCCTCAGTTTCTACTTCGATTACTAATTTGATTTTTAGGTCTCTGCGTATGTCTTCGTTCCGAAGGTACCACGGCGCTCCAGTAATAGTTCTCAGATTTGTTGACTGTGCTCACTGAATAATGTCTATGTTACTTCTGAATGCGTTGCATCACAGCTCGGAGACATAAATCCAGATAGGTTTTAAAACGGAGTTTTATAGTAGAGCTTTGAACTCCATAGAGAGCGAGCATTTATAATGTATCGTCTTGGGTTCTATATGTTTGCGCCAAGTGAGCCGCCTGTCCAGATGAACACCCAGATATGTTGCCTCGTCCGCTTGTGGGATGCATATGTTATTCAGGACCAGTAATGAGTATGTTTGTTTGTTTAAGGTAAAGGTAACCTGCTTGCATTTTTGTATATTTATTGAGACTCTTCAGTCGGCAAGCCATCGTTCTACAGATGTTAATTGTCGGAATAGGAGTGCCGTGGCTTTTGTTCGGCATTTGGAGCGTCTGAGTATCGCTGTATTATCAGCTGGATTGTAGTCTGTGCTTGTATTGCATCTTATTGCAAATACTCTGTTGTATAGGCACGACTTCAAAAGCTTATGTGTGTTTTGAAGCAACAGTTCGACGTCTAGAAAAATGACTGTGCAATATTCTCGATGCTCAGAAGCAGTACGAATTTCTGACGTGACTCGATTTGCCTGTTCGATGGTTCCCAGAGGGTCTTCGTAGTGGCATAATTGAAGCTATTGGAGTCTTTCTGTGAGTTCTCCATAAAGGGTGCTGGTGATGGTGGGAGAAAGTTGCTCGATACATGAACGTTGGATGTTTATTTCTTCTTGTTTAAGAGCATTGGCAAGCCTGCGTGTGGCTATTTGTGGCGTCGTTTGTTTAATACTAGCCGTTCGATTTCTCGGTTAGTTCTTGTGTAGTTTGGTTTTGCATACGTCACTGGCTTGCTTGAAGCCTTTGCAGCCAAAACTAGAATATTTTCAAGAATGTCCGTTGACTTGTCTATATTCTCCTTAGTAGATGATGCCGGCGATAGTTCTATGTGTAAACAGAAATACTTTTTATATCAGTTTACCAGTTTGTTTTAAAAATTGATAAATCTGCTAGTGCTTCAGCGGTGACCATGTTTCGTTGGACTTTTTTAGTAATTGCAAAATCGATCTGGGATTTTTCTTGGGTCTGCTGGCCAGTATGTAGGCCTACCCGGGTAGGCCTACAAAGTCTGGCTAGTTTCAAGTCACCCGCTGCGATGAATCTGTCCCCTAGTGTTTTAATAATTTCCATGAATTGATTCTCAGGGATTGGAAAGCGTGGTGGGCAGGCTAGAGTCATTGATCCATTGTTGAGTTGTAAGACCATGGACGTAGATTGTAAGTGGGTTTGGTCGAAATTGTTTAAGTGGTAGTGTTTTATGCGATTTCTGATGAGTATTCTCCATGAGCTTTACCGTCCGGATGATTTCTACCATAGGACAAGTATCCTGGTATATGAATATTGAATTTATTTGTGAGGTGCGTTTCTGATAGTAGCATTACGTCGATGTTTTTTTTCGTTAATGAACTGTGTGAGTTCTTGTGTATGCCGTGAAACGCCATTTGCGTTCCAAAGAGATATCCGTAGGGAAGCCATTATGGGAATTTTGAAGATACAAGAAGTTGTATCAGGATATTTTGGTTTTTCATGAGCTCATGCAAAACATCATAGCTTCGATGCCACTTTGTTGTGTCTGTTGGATATTTGACAACGTATGTTTGGAATGAGCAGTTATTGTCGATGGGGCGGGCAGGAAATTCCAGGAGTAGTGCTTGGGACAGTTAAGGGTGGTTGAAACATCGGTTGTGGAGAGCAGAAATTAACTTTATTGTGTGTTTGTATGTGCTTTCACAATTCATTTGTTTAGGTGGCCTCTGTAGTTTGCAGTATGTTTTTCCCCGCAGTCACTGCGTTTCTTTACAGACCTATCTTACTTAATTTTGGGGCTGTTAGTGGTAGTATGAGATTCGCTACAGACAACACATATGGACTTAAGGGTGCAGTATGCCTTGGTGTAGCCGTATTTTTGGCAATTAGTACATTGAACTGGATTGAGACGTTTGTGCGGCTCCTCCACGGTGATCCTCCGATGTAGCAAGGACTATAAATTTTATATTTGATGCATTTCTATTTTCTTTAGTGCCTGGACCTCTGGTTCGAGTTCTATTTTAAATAGTAGCTGCGGAAATTTGTTTCTTTGTTTAAAATATTTATAACTGTTCTTGCAGAAAAGTTTCTGACCTTCAGAGCCTCAATTATTTCTGCAGGTGGCACTGTTGCTTCAATGCCCTTAAGTACTACAGGGTGCGGCAGGATAACTTCCTTTTTTAAAATGCACGCCATTCAGTTAGTTAATGTCATAGCGGAGCGCCAGTGGTCCCGTTCATGGGGGCTCCTGCAAAGTTTTGTCCCGACACGGTTCCATCGCCGTGGCCCTTTGCCACATTTTAATTGGTAGGTGTAGTAGTTTTTACCATCTTAATTTAGTAAATACCTAAATACCTCACTATAGGGTGGTCTGCTTCTGTTTAAATCTGTAGTTTTGTTACATGAATATTTCCTTTTTTAAGCGAGATAATGTGGAATTTGATGTCACCAACTAATGAAACGAGTTTATTTACGAGTGCGTTTGTACTCTATTTTCGTATAAATATAGGGCGTGGGGCCTGGTCTTTTTTGGTTCCCCAACCGTTGTTTCGTTGCATTGTTCGGTCGCAGAATCCGCCTAGATAGCATATCGGTTTGAATTGTTAACTGCAGAGTTTTCATTGCCTTTATTTATTTCGGGTCGACTGATTACCCGCTTTATTGTTTTGCGGGCTGAGTTTTCTCTTGAGTCTGCACAGTCGGAATCGTCTTCTGTTTTAGTTGTGTTGTTTTTCTTTGCGTGTTGCCAATAGTCGGTGTTTCTGAAATACTAACAGCTCGCACACCGATAATTAGTTGAGCCTCTGACGAAGTTGTTGTTGTGGTAGCAGTGACACTTGTTATTTCAGTATTACAGTTTCCCGGAATGTTCGTTTGGTGCTGAATGCAGAGAGGGGTAGGAGAGGCGGTCTCTTCGCTCCACGACTTGTGTGTCGAAGCAGGCAGAGAGGGAGAGCAAGAACGCGGTCTATCGTTCGCAGAGAGCAAAAGTTTTTTTCGAGTTAGTTGAAGGTGAGGGTGCTCGATCATCGATTTGCGGCGAGACAAAAGCAAAGTATGCATTGTTGCGTTGTAAAGAGAGCCGGTACTCGTCTTGTTCACATTGCCGCCGAGTGCGTGAGTCGTTTTGATTCATTGTTGTAAGTCCTAATCTAACAATTGCCATAGCAATATGGAATAATTATTTATTTTAGTAAATAGATCCCGATCGACGCGCAGTCAATGTCGTCAGAATCCCCAGAAGATCTCAATCTGTATCTGCTCTTGAACAAAAATTCGAGAGAGCCTTGAGCCACCTCTAGAGCCACGCCGAAAAAAGCGTGTAACAAAAAATCGTATGGCGTTACGCATCTTGTTATTCTAGTCTTTACCATAACCCAACGAACCTTCTTGTATCAACAAATCAAGAAAGATTTGCTCTCGCGCTCTTGCTCTCCCGCACTTCTAGCCCCGACACAAGCCCCGCCATCTGCAACAACTGGAGCAAAATCGACAGCACGCTCAACTTCGCCGTTGGCTGCACCCGCACACGCTCTTACTGAGTCAGCGAAAACAAAAAAAAAAAGCGCAAGAGTCAACGGTACTGCTGCACAACTAGCAAAACAAAACGCAAATAAACAAGTTGGGTCGGCCTCGCAGACTGGAATGGACCGCTAGATTACAATAACGCGGAAGCTTAGCCCTAAAAAATCCGATACAGAAAACAAGCCGAAAAATATATGCGACAATACTACCTTGATCAACAATGAAGCGCCCGCACATAACAACAGATTCGCTGTGCGAATTTTAGCACAAATAAGAGATTACCACTTCTATGGTAAATATCACCCCGATAGTAGAGTACACGGTGGGACCGGCATTCTGATTAGGAACCGTATGAAGCACCACTTTTACAAAGACTTTGCTGATAAATTCATCTTCAGGCCAAATCTATCAATATACAGCTGGAGGTCAACACTCACCTCGCACGAGCGCCCATATACTGACCCCTCCTGATGCAGACAGAGCCACCACATTTGCCACTCACCTACAAAATGTATTTACGGGAGGTACTAGAGGGTAGAGGGTAGAGGTACTAGGTAGAGGCTACTAGCACATTTGCGCCACCGTCTTCAACCGCAAACTGCCACCAGCAATACACCCCAATTGTGTTTCGTCCAAAAGAAATATCTAACATAATTAAAAGAAAATCTCAGCCCGAAAAAATTCCCGTCTACGACCTTATTACCCCGGAAATGATCATTCTGCAGTTCGCTACCTAACGCAGCTCTTTAATGACATCACAAAACTTTTCTACTTTCCACAACGATGAAAGAGATCGATTATTACAATGATTCCAAAGTCTGGTAAGGACCACACAGTTTCCTCATCCTGCAATAAGTCTACTCTCATGTATATCGAAACTATTTGAAAAAATGCCTGCTAATCCGACTTAATCCACCTGAATCTCTCCCTTCAGCCTGAGAGCCCACAACATAATCCCAGCCCATCAATTTGGCTTACGCGAAAGCCACTGAACCATTGTATATTTTTTCGTAATTTGTATATCGATTTGCCAAAAATTTTTTTGCCACACCTACTCTAACGCCCTTAAACCTTCTTAAATCGGATCTATCTGATAGTCGTGTAACTCAACTATAGCATTCTCTCATATTTTCATTCCTCTTGGTTCCCATGTTTTAAATAATTATACTTTAGAAATGCTCTCTATCATATTGTATGATTTATTTTTTAATATAATTCAGAGAAAAAGTCCCACTCTTTTTCTTCTTCAGTAAAGGTGGGAACTTGTATTTTTGGTAATACTTTTTGTATCATCTATCCCATCCATAACTACTCCATTCTTTACCAATACCCCGTTATTAGTGCCGGTTCTTATTTCGGAAAAATTCATCCTTTCGTTTAGTATGTTTAAAATATTTTTGACGTCAAATTCTAAATCTTCGACTGGTTCGTCAAAAGAGATATAATTTTTGTATCTTTTGTAGAACTCTTTTATTTTACTGTTTGTTCTACTACATAAAAATTCTACTTTATTAGCTCTAAGTAGGGAAACTTCCCGGCGACCCCTCAAGAGTTTTATAGTTTTTTTTTATAGTTTTAAATACTCTCTTAATTGGTCGAAATTTTTGTCGAAAACCCCTGCCAACTAGTTTGGGTCACTTTCAATTTTCTTAGGTTCTATTTTAGTCCCAGAAATATCTTTGTTTAGCTATTGAGCTTTTTCAATAGCTGTTGCGAAAAATAAACCACAAGAAAGTTTGTTTTATTACGACAGTTTTATTTTGCGAAATAGCGATAATTTACGATAGCGACAATGGTAAGGTTGGTCTTTTCCGAAACGCGAAGAAATTGCAACTGGCGGGCAGGCAGCCGAGAATGCTGCGCCCAAGCTTAGCGTAGGTAGCTAACAACAACAAAGGAATGAGCGCCGTACAGATAAATGCACGCGAGAGCAGCGGTTTGCACTATGGGCATGCTACTGATAATTTGGCTTAAATATTAACAAGTATGAAATTAGTCTACTGCACAGTTTTGGCGGCTGCATGACCCAACATCCTCCCCCCGTTGGAAGCTTGTGTTCCAACAGAGTCCTCAAGGGGGAGCAGACACAGCTTGTTCACTGCCCGTCTTATTACTCCAGACGCGGTCCTCAATTCTGCAACTCGAGCGACGCCGTCTCTGCCAGGAATCAACTGCATGGCTCTCGCCAAAGGCCATCTCATTGGGGGTAGATTCTCGTCCTTAACAAGAACGACGTTGTCCACGGCTGCGCCAGGCTTTGGGGTGCGCCACTTGGAACGCTGCTGGAGCAACGTCAAGTACTCTTCCTTCCATCGCGACCAAAATATATGCTGAAGAAAGGAGATGCGCTGCCAAGAGTCAAGCCGATTATAGTTTAGGCCCGTTATATCTGGCTCGTCAAACGACGAAGGCGGACCACCATTGAGAAAATGCGCCGGAGTGAGGACATCTAGATCGGCAGGGTTCTCTGAAATGGGAACTAAAGGTCTGGAGTTAATAACTGCCGAGATGTGGCAGTTATTCGGGTGGCGGCCATCAAAGTCCAACGACGAATTTCGGAGGCGACCGCCAACTCTAAGAAGTCCGAATTGATCCAGGAACGGCGAGAGCGATGATATGGGACTAGACGAGGAAACTCTTCCCAGCGTTTTTAGGGACTGCAGGTCCTCCCATAAATGCGCGCGCTGCACCAACCGCAGATGTTGGAATTTCTCAACGTTGGAGAGGTCCGGATGGCTGTCGATTATGCTCGTGAACACGGAGTGAAAATCCGCCCAGTTTGCGTAGCCGCCGCCAAACGTTGGCAGCTGCACAGGCGGCAACGGCATCGGCCTCGGCCGCGGCTGCGTTTGAGGACCACTACACTGGTGGGGCACAATACCTTCCGCAAGCGTTGAGTGCGGCGCGAAATGCACATTGCGTTTGGCTATTTCCGCGCGCACCCTAGCCTTGAATTCAACGATGAATTCATAGAAAGACTCGCTCATTTCACTGCCAATTTCGTCGAAGTCCAATTCCTCCAGTTCTGTATGCAGAACATTGAAGGCACTTTGCAGCTCATCAATCTGCTCCAGCCTCACCGTAAGAGTGAATTCGTCGTATCCGCTTAGCGTCTCTATAGACAGCGACGTTTGTAGCCTCTGCAACCTGCTGAACAGCGCATTGGTTTTGCGCTTTAAAAAGGTCACCCTGTTTTTTTCACCTTCAGCGGGCATAGCAACAAATCGCCTTTGATTCGGTTCAGCGGGAAGATGAGCACAAAATAGATGCCGAAAATGCAAGCGGGGTCAATGCACGCAACGATATATGTAGCAATGTATGTATATATGCAATGCTAGCTAGCTTAAACACAGCCACTATCACCGAAATCTCCACTCACTTGTCCAACCGATTGCGATTTAATGTATTTATATTTATTTATAACAGGGATAAGTGCATTAATTACTGCATGCAAATTAACACAATCACGTCGGGGTCACCAAATGTTTAGCTATTGAGCTTTTTCAATAGCTGTTGCGAATAATAAACCACAAGAAAGTTTGTTTTATTACGACAGTTTTATTTTGCGAAATAGCGATAATTTACGATAGCGACAATGGTAAGGTTGGTCTTTTCCGAAACGCGAAGAAATTGCAACTGGCGGGCAGGCAGCCGAGAATGCTGCGCCCAAGCTTAGCGTAGGTAGCTAACAACAACAAAGGAATGAGCGCCGTACAGATAAATGCACGCGAGAGCAGCGGTTTGCACTATGGGCATGCTACTGATAATTTGGCTTAAATATTAACAAGTATGAAATTAGTCTACTGCACAGTTTTGGCGGCTGCATGACCCAACAATCTTTAAGGCTCGAATATTTACTCTTTAAGGTTTCAATTACTTTAAAAATTTCTGAAAACATTTTTTGGTTGATATAGTCACTAGTTATTTCACCAGATTAAATCACTCTTATTTATCTTGTTAGGCTTGCCAGTGCTAGGACCTTAATTATTGTTTCAGATAGCATATTGATATAAATTCAATTTGTCCACTAAATATATTAAAAGCTAACTTATCTGCTGCTTCCGTTGGAGGTGGTTACAGATGATCTTCCTTGCTCCTTCGATGTTGCCTTGAATTTGATATTGGTGTTGAACTAAAAATGTAACTTGCTAGTTGTTTTGTTGTTGCTGCTTCAATGTCGTTTGCGAGATATTCATCTCTTAGAATTTCGGCCTCTTGCTTTTCTTTTATTAATTTTAAACTCGTTTTATTTGGGTTTTGGAGTTTTTGTGTTTCACTTTTGAACTTTTTATTTATTGAACACCGCCGCACCGAACAGTTTCTGGCCTTCGTAACGCCAACGTCACGCAACAACCGTGTATTAACTAAGAAATTTGTTTATTATTTTGTCATCCAGAATTGTACTTGTAATTTTTTTTATTTTCTTCACTTTTTTGCCGCCTTTAGCTGATTGAGCGCTCGCAACAAATCAGACTCTTAGGTTCTCGATTAAAATCTTTGAGTTTCTTACGCAAAAAAAGCAAAAAACCACAATTTTAGCAATCTCTGAGTTTTTTACTACTGGTGCGAAAAAACTGCAGAGAATTTCGAAAAACAAAACAACCGACATGTTAGCAGCCTGTGGCTAATCATGCGCTCGCAACAAATTAGACTTTAACGTGCTTGTGTTCTGACTGCAGAGTTGGTTCAAAGGACCAAAATGTTAGAACGATCTAAATAAGATGTTTTTGTTGTTGTTATTTTTAATTTACGGTGTGAGGCAACCAATATTCTTTGTCACGTTCATATGTGAACACATGGTTTTGGCGAGATGCAAGTCTACACTGTCGTGCAGACGGACGTCTTGTGTTAACGCTGCGCGAATTTTCGTTGTTTACGGAGTTGGTTCGGTCGGTACTTGCGGAAAACTTACAAAACCACACGGTGGAGTTGTGCCATAGATTTGCGCGTTACTTAGGCGAGTGAAATGACCGTGCGTTGCATGTAAAAGGCCATACTTTAAGTTGGCCATTTCTGCTGATAAAAACAGCTGATAGCGCGGGCAACTTTTCGCAATGGGTGATCGTGGGAGTGATCTGATCTCTCAACGGTGAGATCAGTGTTGAGTTTCGACCGTAGAGCGCGTAATTCGAACTTAAATTAAAATCTTAAAATTTGATTTGATATTGGTTCCTTTGGTGCGTACCATTCTTTAAGAATAGGAAAAAGGCACAAAGGTCGCGGACATACCAAAAATCGTCCCCTTAGGCCATCTTAGAGTTGATGGATAGCGCAATGGTGGCAGTCCCCCAATCTCAACGACCCGTATAGGTGGCGTATAGGCTTTCGAGATCCCCTACTATTGGACGAAACCCGACTCAGGGAGACAGAATCGCGGTTCCCGCGGTGGCTTGCGCCGTTGACTAGCGACATCAGTGCTGCTGTAGAGGTGGAGAACTTTGCTCCTGCAGTTGGACCACGATTACCGTACCATCGCAAAAGGCTGGTCCCCAGCTGGATCCCCATTGGTCTTCGGACCTGACCACGGCACTCCAGAACGAGGACCTTAAATGCATCCTCGTAAGGATGACTGGCAAGATAAACATCCTGCTATCCGGTTTTGAGACCCAGTGGCATGTCACAAGAGAGACCAAGGTTGTAGTATCTGAACTCGTAGCTCTTAACAACAGGACGATAGAGCTGAACGAAGGGACCACCAACGAGCACCGTGATGAGCAGTGCTACCCAGTCGGATGTCCAAAAGCCTAGCAAGAAGGCGCAGGTGCCAAAGGGGCAAGTGCCCAAAGCTCAGGCGCCCAAGCCGAGCAACCATACTACTGGTAGCAACGGTGCAGGAAATCCGACAACCAAACAAGTCCAAGCAAGGCAGCTATGCATCTGTCGCCAAGACAGAATCTGCACGGCTGAAGATTGGGCCAAGGTGAAGCCTATGCGCCTGCAAAGCCAAAGCCACTGATCGTGAAGAAGACGGGCGAGGCTTCGTACGCAGAGATGCTCCGGAAACCAAGATCGGACCCAAGCCTTAGCAAACTGGGCAGACACGTACGCAAAATACGGAGAACTCAGCAAGGTGAGCTGCTGCTCGAAGTAGAGCGAATAGCCTCGGAAAGCGTTTCCAAGTTTAAGAACGATCTAGAAGCGACGTTCAACGCTAACTGAATTGTCCATGACGTCGTAAAGCTGAGCGACCACGCTCAGATATCCTTTAGTATTTCTCCGGAGGGCACGTCTTGGAGACGGCAGAGAAGAACAGCCGGGCAAGCATGGGACACCAGGAAGATCGATGAGGACATGCTGGCATACCAAATCGATTCCCTGGTAGCACCAAATGGAAATGCAGAGAGTATGGCGGCTGATCTATTGCTATCCAGCAATACCGCTCTAGCTGGTGATAGATGGCTAGGAGGCAGAAAGGAATACTGCGCAACTCAGACTCTGGAAGTAAAGAACGCCTTCAACAACGCTAGATGGCCCGTTATCCTCGGAGCCATGAACAGTATGTTGGTCCCGGAGTACCTGAGGATGGTCGTTGGCAGCTACTTTAGGGACCGTGTCCTCTGGTACCATACGGAAGCTGGCCCAAAAAGTAGAGTAGTAGTAGAGAGTAGAGCGGCACTGCTTTGCTGACGATGTGGCAATAAAAGCAGTCGCCAAATCAATTGCAGACTTGCAAGAAAAATGTAACGCCACGATTGAGCTGCTGGTTCGAGAAAGCCGGGCTAGCAATCACGGCAGAAAAAAAGTGGAAACTATGCTGGTCTCGGTCAATGGGACGCAGGTGACCTCACAAGAGTCCCTTAAGTACCTAGGTGTCATGATAAACCACAGACTAAGGACCACGCGAGTTACACCAGGAAGAAGGCAGCAATCACAGCTTCTTCTTTGGCTAAACTCATGCACATCGTCGGTGGACCAAGATACCCAACCAGGAAACTGCTTGAGGCGGTAGCAAAGGCTTCGCTGCTATACGCTGCATTTCGCCACTAGTAGAGGATCATACCTGAAAGGAGCGCGCTCGGTTGTAAGGTCCATGGCCCTCATTAGAAGATGCAGGACTATATCCGAAGACGCGGCAATATCTCTGCCAATCGATCTGGAGATCAAGGCTCTCTGCGTAATGCGGGTTGGCACATCCCGGTTACCCGCGAGTTGCTGCTGGGTGAGTTGCAGAGAAGTTGTTAAACGTCGCAACGGGGAGGTGGTCTTATCCTCCCTGAGTTGGCGGTATGGGCACAGTGCCAAAACAAATGTATGGACTACCACCTAACCCAATTTCTTACGGACCATGGCTGATTACAGGCCTATCTACTCCGGTTCCGCCACGCAGAGTCAGCCCAATGCCTGTTCTGCGTCGATTTTTGGCGAACAGGGAGGCATGGGCCCAGCTCCCACACAGCTTAATATAATGAAACGAGTCCGGCTGACTTCTGGCTTCACATCGTGCTCATCGAAGTCATACCTTGACTGTCAGTCCCGGTGAGCGAGTAAGGACTGAAGAGCACAGGGAGGTTTTTGATTTAGTACGTTGGCATAATTCCACTAGGGCGTATGAATCGTGCTTGCCACCTACCGTAGTTCGTATAATAAAAAAAAAAACTTGGCTTGACTCTTGTTAGCTGGGAGAAGTCCAACGAGGGCTTGTGCAATTCTTGAAGAATTTTATGGAAGCAGTTTTTAGACATCGATACCATAATTTGAAATAGGTTGTCAACTTAAGCATCACGTACCGACAGTCTTTCGTTGGATTCCAAAATTATTTGCTGATGATGGGTCCAGTCTAGAGAGTGCTATAGTTATAAATATCATCAAGGATTAGATCATTAGTCGACAAAAAATTCGTTCAAGCCACACAAATCAGAGGGACCTAACATATTTGCTTTGCGATTCTTTAAGCCATGACGAACTGTTTCTTTGGTTTTCCCTAATTTCTTCTCCTGACTTATTTTCCAGAACGTAGAAAGAGTGTAGTTCAGAAAAGTAGAGATGTAGTGCAGGCTTGATGATAATTTCGAAAAATCTAAAAATCTTTTCTAAATCTAACTGTTTTCGATTATGTACCCTAGAAACTCTAACCTGCTCTTTAAGATCTGACACTCGCAACGATCAGTTAACCTGTTCTGTTCAGCCACCACCAGCATTTTTTTCAGCTTTTCCAAACCTTCTTCTACGACTTTACTCGGAATTATAATATCGTTCATATAGACTATCAAGTCATGGGATTTAATACGTTATCTTAGAACTACCATTATAAATCTTGTGAACACCGCTGGTGAATTTGATATGACAAAGGGCATGTACAAAAACTTGTACTGTCCTTTTTTGTGTAACAAATGAGGTATACTTTTGGGAGTTAGCCTCTACCGAAACATGGAAATAAGTCCAATGTTGTGAAAATTGTCCCTCCTTGTAATTTCTCAATTACGCCATCCATCTGAACTATCGATATTCAATTTGCGATAGTGCAGCACAAAAGTTTCTTTCCATTCATTTTCGCCACAAGTACGATAGGTGAAGTGTATACGATGAACCTCTGCCGATGACACCCTTAAACCAAATTCGTCAAAATCTCCTGCATGTTTATTATCAAACTTAACTATAGTTCTAGAAAATAACTTTAGAATACTATATGAAATATCAAGGTAATGCTTATCAAATATAACAGTTTAAATCAAATCTTCCACTCGGCCAAAGAAATAATACAGTTTAACTCCAAGAAATGTTAATTTAAATTTGAATCTGTTGTTTTTCGCAATATTCCCTGAACAAATGTGATGTGAAAGCTGCACCACGGTCTGACACACTCCTGAATGGGTTACCAAAATTTACCGCCTGTCTCTCTAAGCAATAAAGTACCTCCTCTAGCCCCGTGTTTCTTTCCATCGGTCCTACGTGATCTATATGATAAGTGACGAGTGGTTTGTCTCCCTTATCAATTGTATTGAGATATCCCTCCTGCCTACCTGCTTTGAGTTTACTAAAATTCACTCAACACATTGGAATGAGATAAGATTTCTCCACCAGATCCTGTGTCTTCTTCGTCGAAAAATAGCCTTGCCCATGAGCAGTCTGAATGATTTCACTTTCTATTTGATATTGAATGACGATTAGTTCTCTGCATGGATCCTGGAACAACATCTCATTTATTATGTAGCTTCTAAGCTTCTGCCTTGATCCAATCATCTGCCAACTGAGCTTCCCTTAGTTAATGCATTCCGCTTTCTGTCAAAACAAAACATTCCACTCGACTGAGAGCGTATACATGCCTCTCTACATGCCTGATCTTTATTCCTGATCGATGTTCGATTTCGTAGTCATAGTTTGTAAAAACATTGCCCACCTAGCTACTCGCAACGGAACTTCTTTCGTCTTCATCATCATTGCAAACGCATTACAATCCGTGACGATATTAAACAGTGTTCCCATACACACGCCATTTTGTCAGAGCTGCAATGACTGCTAGAACTTCCTGTTCGTATGAGTGATATTTTTCCTCACACGGCTTCGTTTTTTGACTCATGTACATGACGGTATGTAAATGGCTGTCTTCTCTATCCTTTTACAACATGTATCTCCGTCCGAATGTATCTCCGCAGGCAACTTCGGATCAACTTCAAAACTGGTTTACTGATTAAAGCTGTTTTCAACTGTTTGAATGCAACCTTCTGCAACTCTCTATTCAAATTTGACGACTTTCCTCAATATGTCTGACAAATGTTGTAATATTGTATCACGAGGAGCAACTACATCAGAATTCAAAGCATTTCCGTGGTCTTTAAACCATACATTTTGATGCAGTCATCTGCAACTTTGACAACTTCACCTCAAATCAAGGACATTTATGCGGACATTTATTGACAGTTGTTCTTTGAAAATTAACAAAATCCGCTTGGAATGCTGGATTGTAAACGCTATAGACTTACCTTGTCGTATCATACACCCCTGTATGTCGTATGTTCACATAAGCACAAACTGGAAAACGGTTAAAGGGATCATTACCTGTTGAACGGCAGCTTCCACAACAACCACACAAAAAAAGGGGCGGCGGAAACTCTTGTGGAGCAATCAACACAAACATACAAATTAGAGGAGAGGGTCTTAAAGTCTTATTTCGTCGTCTTTATTTTCATGGCAATGCTTTCAATTAATATCGACGGGGTTCATTATCTGTCGACCAAAGCATTTCTCGCACAATCGAAGAGAATAGTTTCATGGCGATCCTCCAAATGTTTTGGATGAAAAGGGTCAGCCGACTCCTAAAGCGAGCTACCAGGACGTACCGACTACAAAAGCGCGCTACCAAGACGAACAAAGTGGAAGAAACGAACACTAGAGTGGGCGCAACTGTCCTCATTCATGACGATAATCTTGCGCCTTACATGAAGATCGGGCTAATCGATAGCGAACAATTATCCGAGTGGGCCACAATTAACCAGAAATGTTTTATGCTGTCGACCTGTTGGTAAAACTTATTACACCTACTATTAACCTCGTTGTTTTTGAAATGTTTAATTGACTCTGTTATCCTTGTGTTCATATTTAGTAAGCTTCTCTGTGTTAATAAAGTCAGTCCGTTATGGACTTTGTCAAGCAGAACACAGAACCAACATGTTGTTATAAGGATTTACACCGTCCAGACTGATTTCTCATCCACCCCAAAAGAAGATGTGTGCCCTAAACAACTATAATCGTAATAATATTGGGTTGCCCAAGAAGCAATTGCGGATTTTTTAAAAGAAAGTAAATGCATTTTTCATAAAACTTAGAATGAACTTTAATCAAATATATAATTGCCATTTTGTTCGATAACCTTTTGCCATCTTCCTGGCAAATTTAGTATTCCCCGCTCATAGAACTTCTGGCCTTTATATGCAAAAAAACTGAACCAAGTGCGATTTTATAGCTTCATCATTGCCGAAAGTTTTACCATGTAAGTAGTTCTGCAAAGATCGTAATAAATGGTAGTCTGATGGGGCAAGGTCAAAAGGTTCCAGGCAAGCTCACTCAGTTTTTGGCGAGTGACCAAAGATATGTGCGGTCTAGCGTTGTCCTGGTGGAATATGACACCTTTACGATTGACCAATTCTGGTCGCTTCTCCTTGATGGCCAAAACCAATTTTGACACTGTCTTTCTTTTAAGGCTTCATCACCATACACATCTCGTAACTTTTTAGCAACCTGCTCCGCATTCTTTCCTTTACGGAAATAATAAAGTAAAATATGACGAAAATGCTTCTTTGTGGGCTCCATATTAAAATTGACGCCAAACAAACAAATGTAAACAAAATTTCGCGCACTTTTTTTCTAAAGCAAGCTAAAAGTAACAACTGATAACTGACAATGTATGTATTTTCTTTCGGCATAAACATATTAAAACATATTCTGTTTTTAACTTCAAAGCGAACTGTCTTGTTAAATGTGAGTGGGAGCGCGGAATAAAACAAGTCGCTTGCCAGTTTTGATTTTGTGTCTTTGTACAGTGATCCGAAACGAAACAAGATAAAATGCTATAGTCAAGTTTCCCGACTATCAGATACACTTTTCTCAGCTAGTGTGAATGAGAACGCAAAATTTCATATTTTTTTTGGGATATCGATAGATATTGAGGAATAAAATGAGAAAAAATGCAAAAAATTGTTTCAAAGTGTGGGCGTGACCGGTTCGGCAGCTGTAGTTCGTTAGAGTGGGCGTGGCAAAAAGTTTATTGACAAATCGATAGAATAGAAATTTAAAAGACTAATACGCTGTGTATAGTACGCTGGTTTTAGCGGCCGAACAAGTGATGAACTAGCTAAGGTCGAAAATCTTAAATACTGTTGTGATGATTGCCTAATGTTTGTGATCGAGATGAAATCGTGTATGCGCGAAACGTAAGGTGGCTTAAAAGAACTGATATGTAGTTTTGGCGTAGGAAGAGATTGTTTTCGACGATTTGATGACCATCATTCCACGCTACATTCGCAGTTTAGTAGCGTTTAGGTATATACGAATCTCCAAAGCGCAAGAAAGCCGCTGATTGTAGGCTGCCTAAGGCTGACGGCAGAGTGCGCGCGGGATCCGAAGCGATGCGATAATATTGGGTGAGAGCGAGGGATCAACCACCGCATGTATTTTTAAGCGCAATTGTCAGAGTCAGAGAGAAAGCGAGAGAGCCGTTTGCAACCGGCTTTGTCGCTTCAAGTCGCTCAGAGCGTACGAATGTTTGTTGTATTCGTTTATTTTCAAAACACACGTCTTTTTGTAATTCATCGTTATATAAAATATAATCAAAAGTACAAATATATATTCGCGCATAGTTAAAGAACTGTTTTGAGTGGCTTCTTAAGTCATTATATAAATTATTGAATTTTTTTGCTCATAGCGTCTCGCTTCGCTTCTCGCGCGCACTCTGCCTTCAGCCTAATGGGAACACCCCGCAGCCACTGGCATGGGATCTACAGGACTCAACAGCTGATTAGCCGTTAATCACAGCAAATCCTCAAATGTTGCTAAGATCGGCAGCTAAAAACGGTTCGGAGCAATCCGATCAATCCGTTGTGAAGTGAGTCCAACTTGGGATTGCTAGAGATTCCGATGTATTTGTACTGGTTTCTTAATCGGTTTACCACCAAAAATAAATATTGCACAAGTTGGCCTTTCAGAAATACAGTGCCAGTACGGCAGTGTCAAACCCCCTCACGTGGATCCACTGAAGAAACAAATTTTCGTTTTTCGGCTTTCCCCTGATTAAATATCATCTGACATATTGTCTTATATACAAGGCAAAACAAAAGCCGATAATATTAAAGCGGAAGATTATGAAAAAAAAACTTGAATAATTGTTTAAAAGTGTGGGCATGCATGGCTAATTTGTAGGTGAAAGGAGGGCCGCGGACACCGTGTTTATGGAGGTTCTATTTAACGCGTCCCGTTACTCAGAATTTATATGTGGAAAGCTGTAATTTCCTATAAATCTGTTTACGTAACGTGCTCTTATATTCCGCCGCCGTCTACTGAATTCCCAGAATATCTAAATCATTTGTCCGCTATTCAATCCGTCTCAAATAGATGGTCTGATAGGGGCCCATTGGTAGTTCTAGGTGATTTGAATATACCAGGCTTAATGTGGTCCCCAGAAGAAAAATCGAATATCCCTTTTCCCTATATACATGACTTTCCTGACGGTCTGTTCGATTTATCGTTATCGCAAGTTAATTATACTCGAAGCTATATTCGTCGATTTTTTTCTATGTCTTGGAACAATTCCTGAAAGTATGTTTCGTCCAGAGTAGCATCTCTTACTCAACTTCAAGATTCATATTATCCCACTTTCAAAGAAAACAATCGACAATTCCTGTTAGCACAGGATACGAGACAGTTTTTTAATTTCGTTAGCACTAAGCGCAAAACAATTTCTCTCCCTCTTGTTTTTGTTTGTTGTTTTTTGATAATACTACGAAAACATCGGATCAGGCAAAAACCGATCCATTTGCCAAGTTTTTTCAAATACCGTATTCTAAGTTACCTCATACCCAGCAGCTATACTCTTACGCGGTATCAAAGTCGAATTTAATGTTTTGTCCCAATCTAAAATCTCACTGTTTTACGATCTTCATCATGTTAAGCCTGTCCGGAAGGAGTCCTTTGTAATTCCTCTTCATAAAAATGGTAGCAAATTGGATTCAAGCAATTACAGAGGAATCTCTAAATTGTCGGCTATCCCAAATCTTTTCGGAAATGTTATCACTTTGCAGCACCTTTGTAGGTCAATTATATAACCATGTCAGCACGGTTTTATGAAAAGCAGCTTAACAACTACTAACCTTTTGGAGCTAACTTCCTTTTTAATACAGTGTTTCTAACAGATTTCACCCACACTGACTTTAGTAAAGCATTTGACTCTGTTAATAATTCCCTTCTAGAAGGGGAACTTTATTTATTACATTTCCCTGTTGATCTTTTGAATAGCAATTTAAATTATTTGAATGGCGAACGCAAAGAGTCCTCTTAAAAATTTATTTTTCTTGTATTCTTCGAGTTATACCGTTTTACACTACGATGAACGTGTAAAAAACAAGAAATATGTGTAAATTAAATCATCACGGTTTTATCAAACGCATATCAACAACCACCAACCTTTTGGAGCTATCTTCCTACAGGGCTTCAAAAATAACCTTCTACACTGACTTTAGTAAAGCATTTGACTCTGTTAATCATTATCTTCTATTATCTTAAGCAACTAATAGAAGTACAATTTTACATAATATGTCGTGGCAGTTTCGGTCGGTTTTAGGGCGTTAGAGTGGGCCTGGCGAAAAGTTTTTATGGAAGTCGATAGACATTTACAAGACAAATAAAACTGTGAAAAAATATCAAAACATAATTAAAAAGTGTGAACATGGCAGTTTTGTGCGGCTTAGGACGTAAGATTGGGCGTGGAGTTTATTGGCAAATCGATGGAAATTTACAAGACTAATAAAATTATGAAAATATATCGAAAAATGGTTCAAAAATGTGGGTGTGAAATTTTTTCATATATTAGTCGTGTAAATTTCTATCGATTTGCCAAAAAACTGTTTGCCACGCCCACTCTAATGGCCTAAAGCCGCTCAAGCCCACACTTTTGAAAAATTTTTAAATTTTTTATTATTTTATTCCCCAATATCTATCGATTTACATCCCAGAAAAATTGTGAAATTTCACGATCGCATGTAAACAAGCTGAGTAACGGGTATCTGATAGTCGGGGAACTCGACTATAGCAATCTCTCTTGTTAAATTTTACGCCCTATGTTTTTTATTTTATGTACATGTGTTTCATTATTTAGATATTAATTCGCAATTGCCGTTTGATATATTTCAGCTAACTATGAACGATTTCAGCGTTCATAGAATAATAGGTCGGGGGGGTTTCGGAGAAGTATATGGATGCCGAAAAGCTGACACTGGAAAAATGTATGCTATGAAATGCTTGGACAAAAAACGGATTAAAATGAAACAAGGAGAAATGCTAGCTCTTAATGAAAGAAACATGTTGCAAGCAGTCAGCACTGGAGTAAGATCGTTTATAAATAGTATTGTGCTTCAGTAATTTAAAAATTTCCATAGATTGATTGTCCGTTCATAGTGTGTATGACGTATGCCTTTCATACGCCGGATAAACTATGTTTTATATTAGACCTAATGAACGGTGGTGATCTTCATTACCATTTATCTCAACATGGTATTTTCAGTGAGGATGAAATGAAATTTTATGCAGCTGAGGTAAGAAATACCATTAAATATTTTATTCCAACTTAACCCCTTTTAAATATTAGGTGATTTTGGGATTGGAACACATGCATAAACGTTGCATTGTGTACCGAGACTTAAAACCCGCCAACATACTGCTCGATGAAAACGGACACATACGAATTTCTGATTTGGGATTGGCTTGCGACTTCTCAAAAAAGAAACCGCATGCTTCAGTGGGAACTCATGGATATATGGCTCCAGAGGTGCTATCTAAAGGAACATCATACGATTCGTGCGCAGATTGGTTTAGCTTTGGATGTATGTTATATAAATTGCTTAAAGGTCATTCTCCATTTCGACAACATAAAACAAAGGATAAGCTAGAAATTGACAAAATGACATTAACTATGGTATGTTTACAAATTCTTTAAATACATTAATTTAATATTTTGAGATATTTTTATCAACCACAAAACCTGTAATTTTCTGAAGCAAGTTGTTGATGCATTTACTCCTCTTCGTGCTTAATCTTAACTTTCTAGCTTATATTCTCAAGATCACAGTGCTTATACCTACAAACAGAGGGGCATATTGGTTATTCATATGTACAAAACAAAAAATCTTAATTTTTATTGGCAAATGCTACGATAATAATATTTACAGTTATATATGTTATATAGCTAAAGTTTACTTATCCCATGGAGAGGGACGAATGAGGAAATGAAAATCGCTAAGCCTGCTTTAAAAAATCGGCAAATAGTATTAAAAATAAATTGAATTATTGTTTCCTTATAAGAGACAGTCCAGTTTCCGACTGTCAAATACCCGTTACTCATCTAGCGGAAACAAAAAATTTCATAATTTTTCTAGTATATCGATGGATGGATATTGGGGAATAACAAAAGGGAAAGCTATAATTAAGTTCCCCGACTATCAGATACCCGTTACTCAGCAAGCGAATAGTGATGTTTGTCAAACAATAAAACGAAGAAAAAACAAAACATTTTTCAAAAATGTGGGCGTGGCAGTTTTTGGCGGCTTGTGGGCGTTAGAGTGGGCTTGGCAACAACTTGCGCTGCATCTATGTCTCTGGAATCGATCGGGTAACGGGTTAAACAAAAGAGAATGCTATAGTGAAGTTTTTTTTATTTTTTTGAGATATCGATATATATTCGGGAATAAAATGATAAAAAATTTAAAATTTTTATAAAATGTGGGCGTGGCAGTTTTTGGCGGTTTTAGGGCGTTAGAGTGGGCGTGGCAACAAGTTTATAGAAATTTACAAGACCAATAAAATTATGAAATAATATTCAAAAGTTTTTCAAAAATGCTGGCGTTGCAGTTTTGGGCGGTTTTAGGGCGTTAAAGTGGGCGTGCCAATTTTTTTTTGCGAATAGATAGATATATATATAAGACTAATACAAAAATGTATAAAAATGTCATTGATGATTCAGAGATGTCTGCTTTCAACAATATTTAGATGCTGATCACACAAAAGCACGGAATTAAACTTGCTCTTCAACAGCAGGAGACTGAGCTGCATACTATATATGGGGTTGGGCACCGTTTTGATACAGAAATCCCCAGACGATGATCAATGACATCCTGTATATTACATGAGCAAAAAGACTTCCGGTGGCGAAAGAAAGTTAGTTACGAACTGGAAATCCTTGCTGAAGTAGAAGCACTTGGGATTTTCCATGAAGGCTAAGGAACTCAGTGGAAAAGAGTTTAACGTACCAAAATTTAAAGAAAATAAAACGCTGGCCGGCGAGCCGCTATATGACTTATCAGCATCATTATCCTCACCAACTAGAGTGAGTGAGCTGGAGTTAATCACAATTTTAAAATTACTGACAGATCATTTCGGCACACGCCCCTCCGAAATTACCGCATTCTACCATTTTCATACAATTACATTGCAGCACTGCGCACATTGGCACGGAATTGTAATTTTGTTTCGAATGTCGCGCGACCATTTCGTGTTTTGCCACTCATGCGGCATAAAAGGCCATCTACAACGCGTCTGTCGCCGTGCGGGATCGCCAAGGGACAACACACTTACATACGTACGTTTAGTAAAGGACTCAAGGAAGTTTTATTACGTTTTGCAAAATCTGTATTGCGCCTTCGTAAAGATAAATGTTACTTTCGTAAACCATCTATTAAATATAAATGCCTTCTAGAGGCAAAATAAAAGCAACTCAATAAGCTTCCACACCAAAATATAAAAAACAATTACAAGCTTTCCTCGGAATGTCGTTCTATATTCCTCAATAACTTCGATATAGTTTACCGTAAGGGATCCAAACTGGGAAATGCTGATTTTCTGAGCCGCTACCAATAAAACCGACAATGAATTATTATTTTTATAATATACATTTTCATTTAGAAGAAATTGATAAATTGAACTAGTGTTGTTTAATTTTTCAATTGACCACATATGTTTTCCTTGTGTAGGTAAAGTTGCATTCGATGCTTGGGAAATTAACATTAGGAATAACATTATAGCCATTACTCTAAGCCTATGGATTCCGGAGCTACTACGAGTAACTTTTGCCTCTTTAAAAGGAATAGGCCGTATCTTAGCCTCAATTCCAGTTAAGGGGCAAACCTTTGTAAACCTTTAAAGTGATCCATCTTGTAGCTTTACCCTGACTCGGTCCGGTCGTCTTTTCCTTTATGTACTTTTTCTACTTTCCCCAAGGGCCATCTTGCTGGGTGACGATTTTCAACTTTTATTAATAACCTTTATAAATATTATGCATACATATTTTCCATTTTTTTCTTTGTAAAGCTTGTTTAAATAATCATTCTCCTATTAATTCAAAACTCCCGTATAATTTTCTGAATTAGTGTCTATCTATCTAAACTTCCAAGTTTTTCGTCCGTAGTGGAGTTAATAGAACTTCTAAATCGTCTTTGTCACTATTGGCTTTATAAAAAGGCCTTGAATTTAACACCGCTCCAATGTGGCATAAAAGAGTTGCCATCTCTTCATAAATAATATAGTACTTATTGACTATTGTCGCCTATTATTCTTTTAAGGTGATATTTTACAGATTTTACTCCAGCTTCCCAAATACCTCCGTAATGAGGTCCTGCCGGGGAAATTAAATGCCATTCAATTTGTTCATTTTCTAAAATTTGAATAATTTTATTGTTTTCTTTGAGTTTTCTGCAAATTTTCATTCAATTTTCCGGCGGTGCCCACAAAATTTGTTCCATTATCAGAAAACACATTATCCTCTTCTCCCTCTTTCCAAATTCAGCGCTGGAATTCTGTAATCTACCTCCCACTCTTAATAGCCCGCCTTTATCTAAAAATGGGTTCAATCCTAATATTTTGTTTTTAGTATCGATATCTTATTGGTGGTTTAAACAATGCATCTCTGAACTGAATTTCCTGCTGTTTTCTTGTTATTAATGCACTTGCTACCTATATTATTTACTGTAAGATATGTGGGAAATGATTTGCTTTTTAATTTTATTTCAATAAATCTAAAGATATATACAGTAATTATCTATAATTTTAAGGTTTCTGTTAATGCAGTACTAATAATTATACTATCTAAATCAACCTCTTTTGGCCAGTATTCTTTCGACTTGGCTTACCATAGCCAAATAACCATCCACCAAATTCTACAATCTAGAAATTTTTCTGGCTTTACACCCCTAGATGCTATGTCTGCGGGGTTGTCTTCGGACTTAACATGTCTTCACTCGATCTCCTTAACTTTTCTAATCTCGTCAGTTTGCTGTCGAATATATTTGTCTTTATTATTCCCATTTTAATCCGTGCAATCCAGCCATATGCCTTCGTTTGACCTCCAGTTGCTGTCCCGACTTTATCTATTAATTTTGAGAGGAGATGTGCAGCACAAAGTTTTAATTTAGGGATAGTATTTCTATTATTCTTCGTTTACCGCCCACATTTTGGAAAAACTTTTGGATATTTTTTCATAATTTTATTAGTCGTGTTAAGTTATATCGATTTGTCAAAAAACTTTTTGCTACGCCCACTCTAACGGCTCAAAACTGCCACACCCATATTATTGAAAAATTGTTGGATACTTTTTCATAATTTTATTAGTCGTGTAAATTTGAATTGATTTGCCAAAAAACTTTTTGCCGTGCCCACTCTAACGTCCTATAACCGCCAAAACTGCCACATACATTTCTTAAAAATTATTGGATATTTTTTCATAATTTAATTAGACTTGTAAATTTCTATCGATTAGCCAAACCACTTTGCCGCCACTAAAGCCGCCGAACGGATTCTTTAAATTTTTTACTCATTTTATTCCCCATATCTATCGATATCCCAGAAAAATGATGAAATTTCGTGTTCGCATTCATATTAGCTGAGTCCCCATTACTCTGATTAATCTGATAGTCGTGTAACTTAACTATAGCATTCTGTGTTGTTTTCTCCTATTTTTATTCCTCTTGGTTCCCATGTTTTAAATAATTATACTTTAGAAATGCTCTCTATCATCTTGTATGATTTATTTTTTAAATAATTCAGAGAAAAAGTCCAACTCTTTTTCTTCTTCAGTAAAGGTGGGAACTTGTATTTTTGGTAATACTTTTTGTATCATCTATCCCATCCATAACTACTCCATTCTTTACCAATACCCCGTTATTAGTGCCGGTTCTTATTTCGGAAAAATTCATCCTTTCGTTTAGTATGTTTAAAATATTTTTGACGTCAAATTCTAAATCTTCGACTGGTTCGTCAAAAGAGATATAATTTTTGTATCTTTTGTAGAACTCTTTTATTTTACTGTTTGTTCTACTACATAAAAATTCTACTTTATTAGCTCTAAGTAGGGAAACTTCCCGGCGACCCCTCAAGAGTTTTATAGTTTTTTTTTATAGTTTTAAATACTCTCTTAATTGGTCGAAATTTTTGTCGAAAACCCCTGCCAACTAGTTTGGGTCACTTTCAATTTTCTTAGGTTCTATTTTAGTCCCAGAAATATCTTTAAGGCTCGAATATTTACTCTTTAAGGTTTCAATTACTTTAAAAATTTCTGAAAACATTTTTTGGTTGATATAGTCACTAGTTATTTCACCAGATTAAATCACTCTTATTTATCTTGTTAGGCTTGCCAGTGCTAGGACCTTAATTATTGTTTCAGATAGCATACTGATATAAATTCAATTTGTCCACTAAATATATTAAAAGCTAACTTATCTGCTGCTTCCGTTGGAGGTGGTTACAGATGATCTTCCTTGCTCCTTCGATGTTGCCTTGAATTTGATATTGGTGTTGAACTAAAAATGTAACTTGCGAGTTGTTTTGTTGTTGCTGCTTCAATGTCGTTTGCGAGATATTCATCTCTTAGAATTTCGGCCTCTTGCTTTTCTTTTATTAATTTTAAACTCGTTTTATTTGGGTTTTGGAGTTTTTGTGTTTCACTTTTGAACTTTTTATTTATTGAACACCGCCGCACCGAACAGTTTCTGGCCTTCGTAACGCCAACGTCACGCAACAACCGTGTATTAACTAAGAAATTTGTTTATTATTTTGTCATCCAGAATTGTACTTGTAATTTTTTTTATTTTTTTCACTTTTTTGCCGCCTTTAGCTGATTGAGCGCTCGCAACAAATCAGACTCTTAGGTTCTCGATTAAAATCTTTGAGTTTCTTACGCAAAAAAAGCAAAAAACCACAATTTTAGCAATCTCTGAGTTTTTTACTACTGGTGCGAAAAAACTGCAGAGAATTTCGAAAAACAAAACAACCGACATGTTAGCAGCCTGTGGCTAATCATGCGCTCGCAACAAATTAGACTTTAACGTGCTTGTGTTCTGACTGCAGAGTTGGTTCAAAGGACCAAAATGTTAGAACGATCTAAATAAGATGTTATTGTTGTTGTTATTTTTAATTTACGGTGTGAGGCAACCAATATTCTTTGTCACGTTCATATGTGAACACATGGTTTTGGCGAGATGCAAGTCTACACTGTCGTGCAGACGGACGTCTTGTGTTAACGCTGCGCGAATTTTCGTTGTTTACGGAGTTGGTTCGGTCGGTACTTGCGGAAAACTTACAAAACCACACGGTGGAGTTGTGCCATAGATTTGCGCGTTACTTAGGCGAGTGAAATGACCGTGCGTTGCATGTAAAAGGCCATACTTTAAGTTGGCCATTTCTGCTGATAAAAACAGCTGATAGCGCTGGCAACTTTTCGCAATGGGTGATCGTGGGAGTGATCTGATCTCTCAACGGTGAGATCAGTGTTGAGTTTCGACCGTAGAGCGCGTAATTCGAACTTAAATTAAAATCTTAAAATTTGATTTGATATTGGTTCCTTTGGTGCGTACCATTCTTTAAGAATAGGAAAAAGGCACAAAGGTCGCGGACATACCAAAAATCGTCCCCTTAGGCCATCTTAGAGTTGATGGATAGCGCAATGGTGGCAGTCCCCCAATCTCAACGACCCGTATAGGTGGCGTATAGGCTTTCGAGATCCCCTACTATTGGACGAAACCCGACTCAGGGAGACAGAATCGCGGTTCCCGCGGTGGCTTGCGCCGTTGACTAGCGACATCAGTGCTGCTGTAGAGGTGGAGAACTTTGCTCCTGCAGTTGGACCACGATTACCGTACCATCGCAAAAGGCTGGTCCCCAGCTGGATCCCCATTGGTCTTCGGACCTGACCACGGCACTCCAGAACGAGGACCTTAAATGCATCCTCGTAAGGATGACTGGCAAGATAAACATCCTGCTATCCGGTTTTGAGACCCAGTGGCATGTCACAAGAGAGACCAAGGTTGTAGTATCTGAACTCGTAGCTCTTAACAACAGGACGATAGAGCTGAACGAAGGGACCACCAACGAGCACCGTGATGAGCAGTGCTACCCAGTCGGATGTCCAAAAGCCTAGCAAGAAGGCGCAGGTGCCAAAGGGGCAAGTGCCCAAAGCTCAGGCGCCCAAGCCGAGCAACCATACTACTGGTAGCAACGGTGCAGGAAATCCGACAACCAAACAAGTCCAAGCAAGGCAGCTATGCATCTGTCGCCAAGACAGAATCTGCACGGCTGAAGATTGGGCCAAGGTGAAGCCTATGCGCCTGCAAAGCCAAAGCCACTGATCGTGAAGAAGACGGGCGAGGCTTCGTACGCAGAGATGCTCCGGAAACCAAGATCGGACCCAAGCCTTAGCAAACTGGGCAGACACGTACGCAAAATACGGAGAACTCAGCAAGGTGAGCTGCTGCTCGAAGTAGAGCGAATAGCCTCGGAAAGCGTTTCCAAGTTTAAGAGCGATCTAGAAGCGACGTTCAAAGATTTGGCCCCTGTGCGTACGGGTGCGCAATAAATAGCACTATCCTGCAGCGGACTGGACGAGGCTACGACAACATAGGAGCTAGTGGCTGCCTGGCCGCTCATTTCCAGATGCGGGATGGGACGCAGATATCATTAGTGCTGATGAACGCAAACGATGCGATAGCAGTCCTAAAGCAGGGCCACCTTTCAGCAATGTCTTTTTGGCGGAATCTTTCCAACGAGGTGAAAAAACTAGAAACTAGTCCTGTTTTCGAAAGGCAAGGGACCAGCACATGCTGCGAACAGCTACCGCCCTTTATGCCTACTGTATACTCGACTAGAGGCCATCAACGAAGTCAGCAATATGGCTTCCGGAAGAGATAGAGTACCCTGGACGCTCTCTCGGCCGTGAGTAACATAACCAAGACCCCTCTGCCTGGTGAAAGATGGCTAGGAGACAGAGAGGAATACTGCGCAATTCAGACTCTGGAAGTAAAGACCGCCTTCAACAACGCTAAATGGCCCGTAATCCTCGGAGCCATGAACAGTATTTTGGTCCCGAAGTACCTGAGGATGGTCGTTGGCAGCTACTTTAGGGACCGTGCCCTCTGGTACGATACGGAAGCTGGCCCAAAAAGTAGAGTAGTAGTAGAGAGTAGAGCGGCACTGCTTTGCTGACGATGTGGCAATAAAAGCAGTCGCCAAATCAATTGCAGACTTGCAAGAAAAATGTAACACCACGATTGAGCTGCCATCCACTGGTTCGAGAAAGCCGGGCTAGCAATCGCGGCGCACAAGACCGGAGCCACGTAGAGTCAGCCCAAAGCCTGTTCTGCGTTCAGCAATTGTTGGCGACTGCTTTTATTGCCACATCGTCAGCAAAGCAGTGCCGCTCAGCAATTGTTGGCGAACAGGGAGGCATGGGAGCTGGGACACAGCTTAATATAATGAAACGAGTCCGGCCGGCTTCTGGCTTCACGTCGTGCTCATCGAAGTCATACCTTGACTGTCAGTCCCGGTGAGCGAGTAAGGACTGAAGAGCACAGGGAGGTTTTTGATTTAGTACGTAGGCATAATTCCACTAGGGCGTATGAATCGTGCTTGCCACATACCGTAGTTCGTATAATAAAAAAAACGTGGCTTGGCTCTTGGTAGCTGGGAGAAGTCCAACGAGGGCTTGAGCAGTTCTTGAAGAATTCTGTGGAAGCAGTTTTTAAACTTCGATAGGTTGTCAATTTAAGCATCACATACCAACAGTCTTTCGTTGGATTCCAAAATTATTTGCTCTCGGTGGTACCATTGCTAGTCATTAAACAATTGCTGACTGTAGCTTCTTGCTGCTGTCTGCTGGTGAGGCGGTACTCTTTATGACAGATCTGCCTTCGCTTCCTCCTGCCCAACGGGGTAAACTGTTGGCTCTGCGAGAAACTCACTTGGTGCCAATTGATCAAAAATAATATAGATTTAAAGTCAAAGAACTTCTATGGTGAAGGGCATATTTTGTGAAATTTACAATGCATGAGCATACGCGTGCACACATACAGTTGTCTGCTATCAGTGTATGCGCAGAAAAGAGCTGTTAGCTGTAGCGTTCTCCGTTCTCTCGCTCTTGAACAAAAATTCGACAGAGCCTGGAGACACCTCTAGAGCCACGGCAAAAAAATCGTGTGCCAAAAAATCGTATGGCGTTACGCATCTTGTTATTCTAGTGTCTTTGGTCTGAGCAAGACCGACCAGAGATGCAGCAGTAAAAGCAGTTCAGCATGAGAAGCGACAAAAGAGAACTGAGAGAAAATGGGGCATTCGGTGAAATTCAGAAAGACAGTAAAGCCGAATGTTGTTAAAGGAAAACTTAACTTTGTAATAAACGTCTATAAAGTGAATAAAGTTAATAAAGTCTAAGAACTTCTAAGATGAAGGACATATTTTGTCAAATTTATGAGTAGTAGTAACGGGTTTAATTTCGAGCCTGTGATTCATATAAAAAATTCATCATTAAAATCACAACAAGAGAGAACGCTATGGTCGATATCCTCCTCTATCAGATACCCAATACTTAGCTCAGAAGTGTGAAGTAATATTTTTAAATTTTGGTTGGGATATCGATAGAAATTGGCAAATATTGGTAAATAATATCATGAAAAAAATCAATACCTTTTAAATGCGTGATGGCTTTTGGCAGCTTTGGTTAGAGTGGGAAAAAGTCATTGTTAAAAATTGATGGTGAGACAGCTTTTTGCGGTTTGTGGGCCAAAATAATTTGGTACATCGATAGAAACTGGTAAGACAAGACGATGGTAACTGGTAAGACTGGCGCTAGGCTGCGCTCTGCCAAAATTTTTTTGGTATATTAAAGAAAAAAAAAATTTTGCAAGAGAAATAAGAAAAAAACTAGTTTTTAAACGTTTTTAAAATTTTCTAGAATCTATGTACATGCTTAACTTAACTTTCTACCTTTTATAGTTCCCGATACCTTGCCGTTCCTACAGTCGGACAGACTCAAAGGGCTAGTGATCCTAGACAGGAATAAATAGACCGTTTCTGAAAGGGTATAAAACCTTTTGATTTCCGGAGCTTCCTTTTTATACCCGTTACTCGTAGAGTAAAAGGGTATAGTAGATTTCTTGAAAAGTATCTAACAGGCAGAAGGAAGAGTTTATATTGTTGATCAGGATCAATAGCCGACCATATCCGTCTGTCCATATGAACGTCGAGATCTAAGAACTATATTAGCTAGAAGGTTTAGATTAAGCATACAGATTCTAGCGAAAAAGACGCAGCGCAAGTTGGTTGACCGCACAAAACCGCACGACTACACTTTTAATAAAAATGGTTATATTTTTCAACATTTTTATTATTTAATATTTTTTCCTGTAATATCTATCTATTTGTAAAAAAAAATTTCCAAGCCCACTCTAACACCCTAAAACCGCCGAAAACTACAACCGTTTTGAACCATTTTTCGATATTTTTTCATAATAATAATAGTAAAAATTTCAATCGATTTATAAAAAAACTT
Source organism: Drosophila simulans (assembly GCF_016746395.2). Classification (NCBI taxonomy): domain Eukaryota; kingdom Metazoa; phylum Arthropoda; class Insecta; order Diptera; family Drosophilidae; genus Drosophila; species Drosophila simulans. The sequence continues at coordinate 1,092,232 of NC_052521.2, forward strand.
TTTGCCGCGCCCACTCTAACGCTCTAAACTCGACGAACCGGCACACCCACACTTTGGAAAATTTTTTTAAGTTTTTCTCATTTTATTTCCCAATATCTATCGACATCCCAGAAAAATGAAAAAAAATCACACTAGCTGAGTAACGGGGATCTGATAGTCGTGTAACTCAACTATAGCATTTCCTCTTGTTTTAAATGAACTTTCTTCAAAAGTTTTTGTAATGATAATACGTATATCCTAATACATAATTCCTCATTTGTTGCAGAACGTAGAACTTCCAGAATCGTTTTCTTTGGAACTAAAGAATTTGTTGGAAATGTTACTTCAAAGGGACGTCTCTAAAAGGCTTGGGTGCATGGGAAATGGGTAAGAATAATTGTGTAACAGGAAAAAATTACATTGATGAAAACCAAAGTATGGTTGATAAATTTGCGCAAATTACGAAATTTCCTTTTGCTCCGAGTTTTGGAATAGGGACAATTTTTGTGACCATTTTCGGAATATGCGTATTGTAAAGCTCCCCTTTCCAACGCAGAGCACTAATATATTTTCTTTTTGTCACCCCTTACTGTTGGTTTTCAGCGCGGATGAAGTAAAAATGCACAATTTTTTCTGTGGAATTGATTGGCACCAGGTTTACATACAAAAATATACTCCACCTTTAGTACCCCCTAGAGGGGAAGTAAATGCCGCAGATGCCTTCGATATTGGATCATTTGATGAGGAAGATACCAAGGGCATAAAACTAAACGACGCCGATCAAGATCTATATAAAATGTTTTCGTTGACTATATCCGAAAGGTAAGATTTTTAATCGAATGCCCATTTTTGGTTTCAGTGCGAAATGTGACGGTCTCACCTGTCGACAAACACGTATAGAGTTCGAGGAAAAATAGTCAAATCAAATGCATATCAAATATATTTCTTTTCTCTTAGACTCTAAAGCGAACGTCGGGCTTTTTCTACGCTTCGAATTTGCCTTTGCGTTTGTTAATACCAGTGGCGGTTTTTAATACATTCTTTAATAATTTTATTCTGATATATCTGTCTTTGTGTTTGATGTACCCTCTCTTTTGTGCGTTGTCCGCAGTTTGGTGTTGTTCTTGAATGCACATAAACTGCACTATGCACCCGCCCTCTCGCTCTATCACACAAAATCTAAAGTTCTAAGCGCGCAGACTGCGCTCATGCTGTACATTTGACAACTCGCTTGCAAATGTGATTTTGTGTTTTTGTACACTTGTCCGAATCCAAAAAATATGGGTAGTACTAATGTTGTCAGCTTTCAAAATAAATGCCGCCTGTTTATATAACATGTACAGCCAAAAATGACTTGTTGGCTATGTAATAAAATGGTGCACACTAAATGCTCTGGTTCCAGCGGCCGAACAAGTAATGACCTAGCTAAGGGCCCCAATTTAAAAAACCGTTGTAATGGCTGGAAAGGACTAGAGATAGTTTTCGAGGATCTGATGATCTCCTCTCCGGGCTATATTCGCAGATTAATAGTCTTAAGCTATTAGAAGAATTTCCAAAGCGCAAGAAAGCCGCTGGTGGTAGGTTGCCTAAGGGGAACGCCCCACAGCGACTCCATAGCAGATCAGCTGTCAATCAAAAGATTCGAATTAATCTGATCAATCCGTTGTGGAGGGAGTCCAGCTTGGAATTCTCAACCAGTGATTTGGACCAATTTAACCACCACAAAGGAATATTGAGTCCGGGCTAACGGCACAAGTGGGACCTTCAGAAATAAAATCTGCAGTGTCTAAACCCCTCACGGTGGTTTCACTAAAAAAACATATTTTTGTTTCTCGGCTTTCATCTAATCAAACATCAGCTGATACAAACATCTTATATACAACATATAACAAAATCTGATGTGAACGCTGCTATAGTTTCGATGTCTTCATTTCATTTATTTTCATTTATTTGACCCCTCCGTTCAAATACTCGCCCCCGAATGCTATGTGTATGTATGTGTAAGTGAGCTAGATGTACATTCTTATTGCTAAATGCTAGCTTATAAGTAAGAGCTAGATGACAATATAATTCATATTTCTACCTAAAACTATGCAAATACATGGTACAGTGGGTCTTTGAGTTACCTATCATAACTCCGCCGTCCTGACTAACTGATACCCTTATCACGGTTTTAATTGCTTGTTTGTAGTTCTATAATGTTTTTGTATTTTTTTCTACATATTTACATACTTTATTTGTTTTTTATTATTAGTGCTTAATTGTGTGATCGTTTCTAATGTTTAATATTTTGAATTCTCTAGACACCTTGGTACGGGTTACGTACGTCCTTTACATTTTGGAATCCATTTTATAGATGATATGCTGTGCTGTCGAAATTCTTTACCATTTTGTCTCTCATTTTGTATTCAGATGGCTTTCTGGCGATCTAATCATATTGTATTTCGTTTGTTATACGCTTGGGCTTTTTTTGATTTTTTCTGCTTCGCTTCTACTTTTTCCCAAATTTCTACATTTTTTAATATTAACTTATTCTTTTAGCTTCTCTTTAAATTCGTCTAGTATTTTTCCCCTTTGCTTTAAACCAAAATCACTTTGCTTGGAGTTTGCTTGATAATGCGGTGTTGTGTATTATTTAATTCGTGCTCATCTTTATTTATTACTGTGGCCCAATATATATATACCTTTCTCCGGTCCTACTAGTTTCGCTATCATTGGACCCAGACCTATATTGAACCTTTCAACCTGTCCGTTCGCCTCGGGTGATCCAGTCGCAATCTTGCAACATGCTTAACATCAAACTCGAACACAAATCATTGAACTTCTTGGAACTAAAACAACTTCTCCTATATGAAATGATGCATTAGGGCTTGCTGTATTAGTGATATTTGTAGCATATAAACGAACCGTAAAACCGTCTTTTACAATAAAAATATGTTTTTTGGATCTACCTAGATCTACCAGAAATCTTTTCCTACTCGTTTTAGGGGATAACACAACACATTTTAAGCAATTTTTTATATGAACACAAATAAGATTTAAAAACAAGAGAGAATGCTATGGTCGAGTTTCCTGACTATAAGATACCCGTTACTTAGCTAGAGTGAATGCGAACGCGAAATTTTTATCATTTTTCTGGGAGATCGATAGATATTGAGGAATGAAAAAAGAAAAAATTTTCAAATTGATCCAAAGTGTGGGCTTGACCGGTTCGGCGTCTCTAGGGCGTTATCGGGGCGCGGCAAACATTTTTTTGCAAATCAATAGAAATTTACAACACTAATAAAATGTAAAAAACGATCAGCATATTTATCAAAAGTGTGGGCGTGGAAGTTTTGTGCGGTTTCTGGGCGTGGCAGCATGGGTCAACATGCTTGCGCTACGGACTTGTCTCTAGAATCTGTATGCTGAATCTCAACCTTCTAGCTTTTATAGTTCCTGAAATCTCGACGTTCATACGGACAAAGTGACATGGCTAGATCGACTCTGCTATTTATCCTGATCAAGAATATATACTCTTTATATAGTTAGAAACTTCCTTCTGCCTGTTACATACTTTTCAACGAATCTAGTTTACGCTTTTAGTCTACGAGTAACGGGTATAATGACATCTAACATTTTTTCTCTACCTATGTGTCCGACCTCATTGTAATATAATCTTCCATGTCTGTACGAACATAAAATAATAATCTGTTTCTCCCTTTCTTATTTTGAATAACTTCTTTTTTCTCCCACACATTTTTAATTTCTTGAATTTTTTTATCGTTAGCTTTGGAGATTACTAAATTAACTTTAAACGTTTTCGATTATACTGTCAAAATATTCGAGCATCTACTAAAAGCATCAACATGCATACTTTTATCGTCTCTATGTATGCAAGAAAGTATTGTTCTCGGAAGAAAAGCAGGGTCTGAGCAAAGACACTAGAATAAACAGATGCGTAACGGCCATACATTGGTTTGGCACTATGCAGCCACTTTTTTGGTGATGGCCAAATTTGCTCTCTTTCCGCTCGCTTACGCTGAGAGCGTAAGAAATTTAAAAATAGAATTTGCTTGCTTCTGTGAGTAAAAACAATAGAAGAGAACCCGTATATGTGTGCGTGTTGTGCAAGAAGACGATTTTCGGTACGAAATCAATTCTGATCGCGGAAACGAATTTACATATTTGGGGAGTTTTGGCCTATTTCGTAGCAATATGATGAAATTGCGCACTTTTTAAAAATATCAAACTGGAATACTATATAAAAAGAACTGAAACTGAAAAAGAACTGAATCTAATGTGCATTTTAAATAATACAAATTGTTCATTTACATACATAATATTAAGTCGAAGGACTTAATAAGTATACTAAGCAATTAAAGCAAATACAAAGGAAATTATTATAACTACTGTAATTTAAAATATAAATTTTCCCAATAAAGACATTACATTGAGAAATAAGTATTTCATAAAAATAATACGTAGTAGAAAATAAAAATTTATAAAATAAATAAAAATATGAAAACTGTTTAATGCAAAAGTCGTATCTTGAGGCACGAAGTGCGGACACAAGCACTCAACAATCATTGCCTTATTAAATTTTCACACGTCGCTAGCTAAATACTCTAATGACAAATATTCTAATATAAAGTAATTTTTGAAATTTGTTTTCGTGATATTATGATTCCGGCTATTACTATCTCTAAGCTTTATTTAAATAATAATAACGTTAAGGCAATGCAAAACAAGAATTTTTCGCATGGTGCCAATTGATCAAAAGTAATATAGATTTAATGTCAAAGAACTTCTATGGTGAAGGGCATATTTTGTGAAATTTACAATGCATGAGCATACGTGTGCACACATACAGTTGTCTGGTATCACTGTATGCGTAGAAAAGAGCTCTCGCTCTGGAACAAAAATTCGAGAGAGCCTGGAGCCACCTCTAGAGCCACGCCGAAAAAATCGTGTGCCAAAAAAGCGTATGGCGTTACGCACCTTGTTATTCTAGTGTCTTTGGTCTGAGCAAGACCGACCAGAGATGCAGCAGTAAAAGCAGTTCAGCATGAGAAGCGACAAAAGAGAACTGAGAGAAAATGGGGCATTCGGTGAAATTCAGAAAGACAGTAAAGCCGAATGTTGTTAAAGGAAAACCTAAACTTTGTAATAACCGTGTGATTTTCAATTGGGAACTATGGTATAATATCATTAATTTACTATTATAACAAAACTATAAGTTGAGTATATATCAGCAAGTGGTGAGCAAAGTGGCGCAGCTGGTTTAATTGAAAGAAGTTCGATCGAGGAAAACACAAGAACGTTAATAGATTTAGTTTAGCTGCTGGCTATTAAGATGGGGCGGATGAACGAAACAACGGTGCTAGATGACGGCGGAAAGCTTTGCGAAAATCATTCTGGAGTTGGACGAGGAGTCCATACCGGCGAAGAATTGGTTTGATAATTTTGAGCTGAATGCAGGCTCGTGCCAAAATGATGTTTTTAGATTATACGTTCGGACACCAATATGCAGAAATGCGTATGCTGCTGGAGACGGAGTTCATCCAACAATATGTGTGCACAAACATTTCCGCGATCGGAAGAAACGCAAGCAGTAATCATTTCACGAATTCGTACGGCAGATGGAAAAGATTGCTTCACTTGGCAACATTGAAGAACGCTCGATGATCCGATTTGTTGTGGACGCCCTAAACATGAGGAGTAATTTTAGGAACTCTCTCTACAGTTGCAAGTCCTACAAAGAGCTAAAAGAGCAGTACCTACTTCAGCTGCAGCAGCAGGAGTAACAGTTGCAGCAGCAATTGCAACAACTGCAGCATGCTGCCCTTGCGGGAGCAGGCGCCAACGACGTGCAGCAGAAGCAGGTGGAGGAGGTACGCGACCAGATCGACCACCAGGCCAAGGCCACCGTGGGCGAGCGCAAGGAGATCGAGGACAAGGAGAAGAAGTTGGCCGAGTTCGACGTCCAACTGCGCAAGCGCAAGGAGCAGATGGATCAGCTGGGAGGCGGAGCGACGGCAGCCGGAGGGCTGAATAAGGAGCTTGTGGACAGCGGAAAGCGGAAACCGGCAGTCGAATATAAAGTAGGAGACATAGTCGCCATACGCCGGACTCAGTTCGTTGCGGGAAAGAAGTTGGCTGGAGAATATAAGGGACCGTACGAAGTTTCAAGGCTCAAGCGGAATGGTAGATACGACGTTCGGAAAGCAACAGATTTTGAAGGACCATCTAATACTTTTACCAGCTGCGATTAGATGAAGTTGTGTCAGTATATCCAGGACAACGAGGATGATTGGTCATCTCGGACAGATGATTAGTCAGAAATGCCTGAATGTAGGAAAGTATTGTTCGCGGAAGAAAAGCAGGATCCGAGCGCGACAAGGGAAGCAGCAGTAAAAGCAGATCAGCAGGAGAAGCGACAGCAGAGCAACAGGAAAAGCGACAGCAGAATAAAAGGAGGGAGACAAGAGAGAACAGAAAAGGCGTTCCTTTTGTGAAATTCATAGAGACAGTCGCAAGCGTGGAGTAAAACCGAAAGTTGTATAAGAAAAACATAAACGATGTATTTTTAAACCGTGTATTTCTAATTTTTAACTATAATATCAATAATTTACTATTCTATCTATTACCGGATTAAGGTTAATCTTATTAAGCGTTAAAGTAAGAGAATTAAAATCAGTAATGATTTTAAAGCGTTTTTCTTACAACTTAATCTAAATCTTCGCTGTGGGTGAATGATTGCCATTGTTTCCAGTTCAAAACGGTGATATTTTGCTTCAGTGTCGTTTGTTCGCTTCGAAGAATTTAATATGGAGTGTAATTTTCTATCCTCTTTATTTTGACAAAACTCAGCACCGAAACCAAGAGCATTTGCATCACAGTGCTGTTATATTTTGTCATTAAAGTTATAATCGGCTAAAACCGGTACCTGCACTATCTTTTCCTTAACTGTTTAAAAATAGTTCATTTCCTTTTCTACAAATTTAAATTAATCATCTTCTCTCAAAAGGTCATATAATGGTTTCGCCAATGTTGAAAAATCTTTAAGAATCTACGGAAATATGAGCATAAGCCTAGGAAACTTTAAACGGATTGTATTCTGTCTGGAACTGAAAAATGTTTTATGGCATATATGCCTTTATCATCACCTCTAATGCATTGGCCATTTACAATGAATCCTAAATACTTTATATTCTTTATTTTGTAAGCTTATTTATTTTTTATTTGTTTTTGTTACTTTATTTTTAAGCTTATTCGTGGTGATGTCGAGAGTCCCGACTTGATTAGTCGGCTTAATTTCTCGGTTCCAAGTAGATTCACTAAAAACTATATACCCCTTATCTTAAATTATTGTACATCAAACTATGAGTTGCATGACCCTTACAGAGTATTATGTCCTGACTATAATAGACTTTATCCTATTATATCTGTAATCTTGACTGTCTTTCGCTCTTAAAGCAATCAATTCCAACTTTTTTAATACATAATTAAATCTTACTAATATTAATATTTATTACACTTTTTTATATTATATTTATTTTTTCGTTTTTGTTCTCTTTTCTATATTGCGCCGATAAACGGCAGCGCCCCTCGGTCGGTTGGCGGGAGGTGTGGCCGTGTACAGGTCGTACGAAAAAAAAAAATTGTCTGGTTTTGAGCTAATCTGAGAAAGGATTAATGAATTTAAGCTTTTTAAATTATTAATTAACACCTTGTTTAATTTTCTAAATTCTATGCATGGTCGTATGTCTCCTATTTTCTGTTTGATTAAAACGGTTGGTGAAGCATATTCTGGTTCGCTAGGTTGAATAATACCCTCTTTTAAATATTCATCTAGCAATTTTTGTATTTTTTCTTCTTTCCGAGTAGGGGAGTCTTTTTAGGGCGCAAGCTAATTGGTTTTAACGTTTCTAAACATTGTTATACCCGTTACCCGTAGAGAAGTACTACTATACTAGAATCGTAAAAAACAGGTAGAAAGAAGCGTTTCCGACTATATCAAATATGTCTGTCTGTCCGTATGAACGTCGAGATCTCAGACTCTATAAAAGCTAGATTCAGCACACAGATTTTAGAGACAAAGACACAGCGTTGACCCATGTTGCCACGCCCACTTTGACGCCCTTAAACGGCATAAAACTGTCTCGCCCACACTTTTTAAAAATGTGTTGATATGTTTTCACACATTTTTTCACATTTATATTAGTCTTTTATATCGGTTTGCAAAAAATCTTTTTGCCACGCCCACTCTAACGCACTAAAACCGACAAAAACTGACACTTTTGCAAAATGTTTTGATATTTATTCATAATTTGCCAAAAAACTTTTTGCCACGCCCAACTCTAACGCACTAAAGCCGCCAAGCCAGTCACACCCACACTTTTGCAGAATTTTAAAATGTTTTCTCATGTTATTCCCCAATATCTATCGATATCCCAGAGAAATGATGAAATTTCGCGTTCGCATTCACACAAGCTGAGTAACCGTTATGACTATAGCATTCTTGTATTCACTAAATATTCAACTAAATATAAGCTAGAAGGTTGAGATTTAGCATACTGATTATAGAGACCCAGCGCAAGTTTGTTGACCCATGCTGCCACGGCCATTCTAACGCCCACAAACCGCACAAAACTGCCACGCCCACATTTTTGAAATATATTTTTAGATTTTTTTTTATAATTTTATTAGTCTTTGAAATTTCTATCGGCGTGCGGAAATACTGAGTGCCACGCCGATAATTACGCCCAAAACTGCCACGACCACATTTTTTAACCATTTTTAGATATTTCCTCATAATTTTATTAGTCTTGTAAATTTCTATCGATTTGATAAATCCCACGCCCACTCTAACGTCCTAAAGACGCCGAACCGGTCACTTTGGAAGAATTTTTAAATATTTCTTTTTTTATTCGCCAATAAATATCCCAGAAAAATGATCAAATTTCGCCTGCACATTCACACTAGCTGAGTAACGCTTATCTCATAGTTGGGGAACTCTACTATAGCATTTTCTCTTGTTTCATATTAAGTTCTTTAATGAAAAGTCGTTGATGATGACCTAGTACATATTTAAAAAAAAATATCCATATAAATATGGACGAATGTAAATATCTATTATACCATAAATTGCTTGCAAAACTTATTGGTTTATGGTCTTGTGATAGGACGGCACTTATGGCGAATTTACTAGCAATATTAGTAACTTAAAATGCTTTTGTAAAATCAGGACCAATAAGGGGTTTTGGTTTTTCTGCAAATCTGGAAAGAGCTTGCGGTAATGTCCTAAGAATGATTTAATTTTGTTTTATGTTTTAGGAATGGGAAGTAATATGATTGCTTTTACTTTCTCTTTATTGAGTAGTCTTCACTTTTAGTGTGAATTTTTTTCAAAAATTCACATTTGCCTAACTGTAGCTTAAGAATTGCCTAGTCGAGTTTCTAAAAAAAGTCCTGTATTGAGCGTCGGGTGTCGAAGCCGCCAGCAGTTCCTAGCCTTAATTCATATGTTTGTTTTTTGCCAACTTATGAGACACAATTAAGTTCTAGGGCACCTAAAGTGTTCAATTATTTTTTATTATCTAAGCTTCTATCTCTCGCGCTCTCTCTTCCATCTTTGGCCTAGCGTTCTGCTTTTGATCTTCAATTAAGTCGCTCAACTCTCGCCTTCGTAACTCATGCATATGCACATCGATGCAAAATCTAGCTCAAATAAACAAATAAAACATAATCATAGCTAATAAATTATATTAGCTAATAAAAAAGGTTAAAAGTTCAACAGTGATTCTAAGTGTCCTCTGGCAGATGCTGTGTAGTTAACATTATCTAACTATACAAGGCAATTTTGTTAATGAGGTTTTTATGACAAAGTTCATGAAGCGTTGGAAAGTTTCTGGAGCACTTTCAAAACAAAATGTATGCAAATTAATATAGTTCGGGGGCTGCATGTTTATTGCCGGTTGGTCGATGATCTCCAGGTGTTTCTCGTACGGAAGGAGGGGTAGTGAATTCACTTGAAGATTTATGATGATTATGTTGTGAAGATGGCTCTCTTCCTTTTGGCTTCTGGCCTAGGGTCTCAGATAGCTATGATAGTTTATAATGATAACGACAGATTGCCGGACTTGGTTTTATGAGCTTCTGCCCTTTATTATTGGATTGCCCTAAACGAACTGACTTAAAAGCTAACATAGAAAAAGCCTCATAGCGGGCTCTGCCAATGCTTTTGCCGGCATTGTGCGAGCTTTGACCGGTGACGTGAGCGGACGATCGATCGGCCCGGTTAACTTAGTTAACTACGCCTCCCTCAAGATTAAAGCCGCCCTCGGCCGACCCTTTTTGGGCAAGGACTTCCTTTAGTTGGGCTGCGGATTTTTTGGCCCTCGTGGCTCGCTGGCAGGTTAGGCCGAAGCAGAAAAGGGCGCATAAAATTGCTCCCGCTATGAGCGCTATAACTTAGTCGGTATCCATCGACGTGATCGGATGTAGGTCGCTCTGTTGTGTGTCGCAATGTGCCATGACTCCAGCAAAGACACTAGAATAATAAGGTGCGTAACGCCATACGTTTTTTGGCACACGATTTTTTCGCCGCGGCTCTAGAGGTGGCTCCAGGCTCTCTCGAATTTTTGTTCCAGAGCGAGAGCTCTTTTCTACGCATACAGTGATACCAGACAACTGTATGTGTGCACACGTATGCTCATGCATTGTAAATTTCACAAAATATGCCCTTCACCATAGAAGTTCTTTGACATTAAATCTATATTACTTTTGATCAATTGGCACCATGCGAAAAATTCTTGTTTTGCATTGCCTTAACGTTATTATTATTTAAATAAAGCTTAGAGATAGTAATAGCCGGAATCATAATATCACGAAAACAAATTTCAAAAATTACTTTATATTAGAATATATGTCATTAGAGCATTCAGCTTACGACGTGTGAAAAATTAATAAGGCAATGATTGTTGAGTGCTTGTGTCCGCACTTCGTGCCTCAAGATATGACTTTTGGAATAAACAGTTTTCATAATTTTATTTATTTTATTTACTACTACGTATTATTTTTATGAAATATTTATTTCTCAATGTAATGTGTTATTTTTGGAAAATTTATCTTTTAAATTACAGTAGTTATAATAATTTCCTTTGAATTTGCTTTAAATATTTAGTCTATTTATTAAGTCATATGACTTAATATGATTTATGTAAATGATCAATTTTTATTATTTAAAATGCGCATTATATTCAGTTGTTTTTCAGTTTCATTTTTTTTTTTTTGTTATATTCCAATTTTATATTTGGCAAAACTCCAAACATGTAAATTCGTTTCTTCGATCAGAATTGATTTCGGCCCGAAAGTCGTCTTCTAGCACAAGTACTCACACATATACACGTTTTCGTCTTTTGTTTTTACTCACACAAGGAAGCAAATTTTATTTTTAGATTTCTTACGCTCTCAGCGTAAGCGAGCGGACAGAGAGCAATTTTGGCCGTCGCTGCATAGTGCCAAACCAATGTATGGCCGTTACGCATCTTGTTATTCTAGTGTCTTTGACTCCAGCGTGGAGTTCTTGGGGGCTCGAGCTCACCGAAAATAACTGGCAGAACGTCGCCCCGGGTGATATGGAGCAGTTCTTCGTGTTGCGGATTTCTCCGTTGCACTCCGGCACCAAATTATCCTCTAACCTCAACATCGCATCATATTGTGCCACTGGAAGGACGGTGATCTTAGGCCATTGTGGTCTTGGGGGAATTTTATTATGATATGCAAAATGTTAAGCGATTGTAGGACTTTCACGGACGCAACGGACAAAATATTCCTTATGGGGGTGTTAGTGGGCTCCTCTAGGAAGGGCTGATCTAGGAAGCTTGGCATAACGTTGATTTTTGCGAGTGTAATTGTTAACAAAAGGTTCTGTTGTTCCATAAAAATGATTCTATTGCGAGTTAATAGTATTTCTTAAAGATGGCCTTTATCAATTTGTGCACTTTTAGAAACTTTTAAAAGTTGATTGACTGTGTCGGTGAGTTCGTTAATTCGAACTTGTGTTTTGGTATCAATTTAACTATTATGTGCATTAATTAGTCGTGCCTCAGTAAGCAGTTGACCACCACCAAGTGAAGATGTAGGAAATTTGATTATACTAAAAATATTACGCCAAGTGGCTATGAAAAATGAAAATACAAAAACTCCGAGGGAACCGCAACTGGGCTCTGCTCGGGTTACCTGATCTTGTCCTTGTGGACCACCCTCCCTTTAATTAGGACTGCGGTCACCGAGTCTGCCTCGATGGTTCTCTCCTCTCCTAGTCGCCTGTTTGACTTTACTAGGACTTTATCGCCGACCTGAAATACTCTGTTCCGCCGATCGTCCGTGGATCGTCCGGATCTACCCGCGTGACCTCGTCCGGTTTCTTGTTAATGACAGGGTGGATAGACTTGTTATATCTGGCTGTGGCCAGCACGATCAACATCGTTCGATCAACGTGCTGTGGAAGCGTTCCCCCTGTCCGTTGGAGACGCTATGGACGGGCGCTGCATTCGAGATGCTGACGCCTAATTGGTTTTCCAGCATAGCCACTATTGTTTGCGATTTCAATGATGGCTCATTGTCGCAGTAGACGGCTTTGGCTTTGGGGAAAACATTCATCTTACAACTCATGGGAGGAGGGGTGCTTTCAAATGGTTCTAGACTGAATCGACTGAGTCGGTGACTCTTTTTTTACAATAACAGAATATTGTAGCCGGAAATTGTCGAACCACTTCGTCCTGGATTTGTGCCAGCGTGAGAAGATCACAGTGGAAGGCATTCACACTATTAGGGATAATGGTGTTGATCGAGTGGCGCCTCTTATTCACAAACAGTATAAAAGTGAGTTTCCAAGGGCCTCTTCTAAAATTATTTGGTTCTGAATTCACGGGTTTGTCCGTGGACTTGATCGTTTGTGTAAGCGAAAGTTCGCTGTGAACCGTGGACGCGCACGATTCTTGTTCCTGGTCTCCAACAACGTTGAGTTGTTGTCTCGAGAAGGCATCTGCAACGACGTTCCGGGCTTGTGCTTTCCATCTCTTAGTCTTGGAGTTCGGATTTGATTCCAATACCGCAAACGTCAAAGGTTGGTGGTCGGTAAAGATGTTTATTTCTTTAACCGCATACCGTCCAACGTTCCGTTCCGTCCATAGGTTCCGGTGTGCTTCCTCGAGCCACACTGTCGCTTCTTGGAGCAAAGTGCACTTGTGCCCTGTGCTGCCAAGTAAAGTGTGGGTTCTTCCTGGCCCTTCCCTGCGAGTTGGCTTGTGGAGGGGCTTGTTGGCGCTCCTGCACGTTGGGATACTGTCTGGGGTCCCTATCTTTCCGGCTTCTTGCAAATGAAGTTGCGAAGGTATATCTTTCGTGGTTGGATTCAACTTCCTGCGCCAGGACGAGCGCTAATGGCATGTCTTTCGGCTTTGCCGTAAATAGCACATTCCTGAGGTAGCGCCTGAGTCCCGAGACGAAAACGCGCAAGGCGTCATCCCGGAACTTCTCGCACAAACCCGTTGCTGACGACGCTTCGTATGACATAGTCACCTAGTTGGTGAGCAAGGTGAGTTTTTTCTTAACCTCTGTCTCCCTGTCTAAGGGTGCCTAGCTCTTGCTCGATAATGTGTATCGGCCGAAATCGAGTTGATCGGAGGCGCTGCTACCTGGGCAGGATTAACCTGTACCGCCGCGACTCGGTTGGAAAGCTCTTCAAAATTTTGGCGCAGTTCTGTTTCTCTGCGACGGCTTTCTGCAGCTTGTTCTTGCAGTGCCGTAATAACTGTTTGTTCCGCTCCAAAAGACAGTTTATTGGTTGTGGGTGTTAACATAAGAACCTCTCATTGCTGGCGTATTGTTTCTAATTCCTATACTGTCGGAATGAATTGCTCATGAGGAGCTGAGTATAGAAATACTCAAGCAGTCTTGCCCATAGGGTACACAGTACGGCGAGGGGTCGCGATTCTGAGTCGGCGTTCTAATAACATTGGTCGAGGGCTCGTTGAGCGAAGCCGTTGCTTCGTCCAGCAACGGTAAGGTGAGGGGGAACGGGCATCCGCTAAGCCAAAGAAATATATAAATGACAAAAAAACGTAACAGGAAAGACAAAGAGAGATATGAAAGACAAAAAAATTGCCGCAGCAATACATGCGCTGCTGTTTCGTGTAACAAAGGGGAGCGGGGCAACGATAAAAAAGGACGAGTCGGCTGTGCAGCTAATGCAGAGAATTCAAGTTCAAATAAAACGACAGTGTCCAGACATATGCGAATGTGGAATTAAATGCACACAATAAAATATAAACCCCAAAGTCAATTTGCGACAGTGTTCAAGTAATTCACGAGACTGGAATAAAATGCACATCACCAGGTCAATCAATATTTAAAATTAAATATTTCTTCAGCGCAGCGGCACAAAACACACAGATTTTTTAATTGTTATGAAAATGCAGTGTACATTTTTATTTTAGTTTTATTTAACCGCAAAGATATTTAAATATTTTAATTATGCAGCTTGGAGGTAAATTTGGGTTGAGTACCTCACTTACATAATTCAGTGTAGTGTGGGCCTCACATTTAGGCGCCAAATAATATAGTTCGGTTGCTGCAGAGGGGGTCCCTCGCCGCTGTCACTGGTATATTGCCGGTTGATCTCGCCGGTATGATCTCCAGGTCTTCCTCGTAAGGAAGCATTTTCACTTGAAAATTTATGATGAATATGTTGGGAAGATGACTGTCTTCCTTTTGGCTTTGTCATTGTCTCTAGAATCTGTATGCTAAATCTTATCCTTATATCTTTTACAGTTCCTGGGATCATACGGACATAGCTATATCGACCGGCTATTGATCCTGATCAAGAATATACATATTTTATATAGTCGGAAACGCTTCTTTCTACCTGTTACATAGTTTTCAACGATTCTAGTATACCCTTCTCTACGAGTAATGGATTTTTCTCAACTGTTTGTCTCCAACATTTAAAACGGGTTAAATGGAGTGAACATTGTGAGGATTAACAGCACAAATGCTGATGTCAACTGCGGAAGGAAGGCCTGCATATTGCCAGTTACGCAACATGTCAGTCCATAGTAACGGTAGTGGGAACGAACGAGAGTTTGGAGGAACGGAGCTTGGAGAAAGAGGATTTGGTGATCGGGGGTGAGACCAAGCAAATAAGACCGTTTGCGTTTGTATGGGCCGATTGCACAGAAATTTTGTGGAAACTGAACGGTCATCTGGCAGGACAGGCCATGACAGAGCGAAAGACACACAGTATCGACTAGCGCGGCGTTGGCCTTGAGAGCCCAGCACCCGGTTACCCTAGTCTGGGTACGGTGACGCTTGTCAAGCCTAACAGCGCATCTCCTTGGCACCCAACATGCGCGGCAGGGGAGCATCACCCAATCGGAAGAAAATTCACTCAAAGTGTAGATCAACGAAACGAGAACTGCAAAGTGCTGTTATTGTTAACCGGTTGTTAACATTTAATATATTGGTGGGACGAACACACAAAATCTACTAAGCTATCCGCACGTATCTAGTAGTGAGCAGACCAACAAAATCAGTTCGTTACAAAATTAAAAGTAATTCCCCCAAGATTGCATACATAAAGAGGTATATTTCGGAGCTTACTTGGTCAAGGAATGGACTGCTGCAGCTTATTTTCATTCCGCTCATCTTCCCTCTATTGCCGAATTTCGAGTAGCTGTTTTGTCGGGTTGTTGTTAGCCATTCCCATGGTTGCTGAAAATTCTGGAAACGTTACCGCTGACGCACACAGGGTGACATTTTTAAAGTGCAAGATGACTGCAATATGCAATAAAGTGGCCCGTCTAGTGGATTCCTTATCAAGCTCAAAATTAGTTTCGTTTGACTTATCCGTTTTTTGTGTGAGGCTGATCGATAAGCTTCAACAAACATTTAGAAAGTTTCTAAACGAGCTCGAATGACTACCTTTTTTAGGGCCAGTAATAGGTTTATTATTAGTTTTGACCTCCGATATACATACCTCCGAATACCCTTCCTTGCCACATATCGGCGTCATTTAAATCTCGACCATTAGACTCGATCTAATCTTGATGTTTTAGCTTGATGTTTAACTTAATCGTCTTCGTCGTTTATAGAGCCAAATGTGAATGGCTCGAAGCGCATCGCCTTCATGCAGCAAATGTTTTGGTCACGGTGGAAGAATATTTAACCTTGCTGATTAAAGTCCGGGACTCGCAAATCGTAAATTAATTATTTTATACATGCCTTTTTCAAAAATCTGTTTTGACATAAATGCGTAATAAATATATAATGGCTGCAAATAGATCAGAACAACGTTTTCTTGTTAATGGCAAGACATTTTCATTTAAATGGGTTTTACCCATTACCCGTTATAGAACACCAGCATACACTAGTGGGCATAAGTATTTGGACAAGAAATATATTCAATATATTTGTTTGTAACTCATTGTTTACTTAAAGCAAAATTGTTAATAATTTTAGTAAATAGGTAGACTATCGTAGTTAAATTAGATATCATAAACATATGGATAACTTCATTGTTGATTTAACAAAAATTACTTTTTTACAAATTAGCAGTGGCTTAATTATTTTAAATGTTATAAATTGAAAAAAAAGTCAACTAAAAAATTATGACAAATTAATAAAATATATACCCTCCCTTAGCGTCTATCACCTTTTGAAGACGTTGTACCACTGACTGTACCAAGCTGTGGATATAATCTATTGAAATATCCTTCCATAAGGTTTGAATTTCTAAAATCGTTTCTTCGCGACTTCTAGATAAGTTTTCACGCCTTTTTCTTTTTAAATATGACCAGAGGTTTTCTATTATGTCGTGGTCTGGACTTTGAGGTGGCCAATCCAATGTGTTTACGCCAACATCTTTCAGAAACTTCGTAATCAGTTTGGCCTTATGACAGGGAGCATTATCCTACTGGAGTATGAAGGACTCTCCAATCAATTTATCACCAAAGGGGAATGCATGATTATTAAGGACATCTAAATATTTTCTTTGATTCATGGTTCGGTATTGCTTCGATATTGCTTCGGTGAAACTTAGCAGTGAAACTCAAAAGAATTTTCATCGCTCCACAAAACATTGTTCCAGAATGATGCAGGCTGACCAACATATTTTTTGGCAAAGTCGAGGCGCTTTAACTCATTTCGTGGAGTTATTAGTGGTATAACTTTGCTAAAATATGTTCAAAAATCGGCTTCCTTAAGAGGTCTGCGAACTTTTCTTTCACTGATATCGATTTCTGCTCCTTTTAGTTCTTTGGCAACCGATCGGGGAGTTTGTAGAACATTCTGCTTAAACATCAGTAAAATATACCCATCGTCCTTTTGAGTTGTTTTGTTTTGTTTTTGTTTTTGGTTGTGTGATTTTTTTTATATTTATTTATTTGGTAATACACCGTTGCCCGTGGAATTTTGTATAAATCAATGTTATTTTGTACCGAAATACCAGAGTTATACTTAATTATTATTCTTTAATTTTTTATAAATACGCTCAGTTCCTTTGGTTTTTCAATGTTTAACAAATTTATGAATGAAATAAATGTAGGTAGTAACAGGTTATCAAGAACAAATGTTCAAATGATCTAAAAAAGTCAAAAATTTGATATTCTTTGAACAACAGATCAATGCGAACTAATTAAATGTGATGTCTAAATACTTTTGCCACCGCATAAATTGTTGTCTGTCTACCTTTTTTATCAGCAGAAGGAAAATTAAAAACGTAAAAAGCAAAACATACCTCTCGCGTGTAACTGTAATGGCACTCTTTGTTTTATCATCAATAGTTAACTTATTTATTTGACTGTACTATGAAAAGCATAGCCCGGCAGTTGCAAGCTAATGGTGTCTAAATACTTATGCCCACTAGTGTACATGCTAATATTACATTCAGGTAATAATTTTGGATTGTAATAACATATAATATAATGACATATAACATATACATATAATGACTCGGTTAAATTTTGTAAATACAGATAACAACGATTTATTAAATACAAACCACAAGTTTGTCAGATGGTTCAGAAATTATAAACGTATTAAGTAACTTTGCAACAGGGACATTATTTTTCTATAACAGACAGCTTTCAGGCCAGGTAAACTAAAAATGTAACGTTGATTTTAAAATTGTGTATCCCACGCTAGGTTGAATTTTTAAGAATACCTGAGTTTTTGGTTTTTCCCACAAACATAGTGCTTATTATTAGGCAATGTATTTTAGAATATAGATTCATAGGTGCAGTTATTAACTAATTTCATCATATTTACATTGATATCAAAATCTTCATTTGTTAACCTTTAATCACAATTTAATAATATGTTATCCATAAATTATTACCCTTAGCACAAAAATTCTCAAAAGAATTAATTGTATTTCTTGTTCTCTTTATCTACTTGTAGGTGGCAACAGGAAGTTTCTGAAACAGTATTTGATACAGTCAACACTGAGACAGATAAACTAGAACAAAAAAGAAAATTAAAGCAAAAGCAGCACTTCGATGCAGATGAAAAGGAATCCGATTGTATATTACATGGGTACATAAAAAAGCTTGGGGGCTCTTTTGCATCTTTATGGCAAACAAAATATGCCAAGTTATATCCAAATAGGTATGTATGAAGAAAAATATTGTAATCAAAAACGTTATCACATTGATAAAATTCAATCTTAACCAGAACCAATCATATAGCTGTTATACTTAAGTTATGCGTCAAAATCTCTGCAAATAATATATATAAAACAAACTTTAGAATTCAGCTTGCAAATTCTTGTTACCCCTTTACCAAATTTGTAAAAATGTTTTAAGAAAACGTTTTCGAACCTGTAGAGTATTTTTAATCGGAAGCACTCAGGCGATCTAGCTATTGATGACTGTCCATTTAACAGTAAGAATTTCGAAATCTAATAGCGCCACAAAATAATTTAGGTGAAGATTACGCGGTTCAAGCAAGTCCAACTATATAAGTGTTTTTTGTCTTTTTCAGTCTATCTCCATTGACAGAATACAAATCAGCAACGCGGCCCAAAATAAAGAAAACTCCTTAGTCACAATTTCCCTCTCATTTTGTTACCATTGCGCTTACTATAATCACTATTGCACTATTTATAAACATTTTTTGCAAATCGATAAAAATTTAACACGTTTTTTATAAGTGTGTGCGTGCCAGTTTTGGGCGGTTTGTGAACGTTAGAGTAGGTCTGGCAACATGAGTCAACAAACTTGTGCTGTGTCTTGGTCCCTGGAATCTGTATGCTGAATCTCAACCCTCTAGCTTTTATAGTTCCAGACATCTCGACGCTTATACGGACATGGCTAGATTGACTCGGCTATTGATCCTGATCAGGAGTATATGTACTTTATATAGTCGGAAGCGCTTGCTTCTGCGGTTTTAAGTTTAGCTATGTGTGAGTTTCACTTGTATTTATGGTTTGTTGTAAGGCTTAGGATTTGCAAGAGGATAGACGCGATATAGAAAAGAGTATAGAATCGATGGAAAAATATAATAAATATTAGAAAGATCTAATCATGAGTTAAAAAATTAGAATTAATTGTTTAATTAATTAATTACCAATTCGGGACTATCAACATCACTACGAATAAGAAGTCGGGGAACTCGACTATAGGATTCTTTCATATTTTAATGCTGTATTCACTAAATATTATTTATAATTATACCAGCTTCCGTAATTTGGCTATTTACGAGCACAATTCTGATTTTTTATGTATATCCAATCTTGCGTAACCCTAGAAGTTCCTATCAATGTTCACTGCTTTTTACTTTGACTGAATAATGCGGACAGCTTTGCAAGATTTGCAGTATTAATTGTTTATGCACAAATCACTTTGGCAATGAAAACCCGAGGTTTATATAGCAATTTTAAAGGGTAGCAGACGCAGCTCATTCGCTGCTCGCCCTGTCGATCCTGCTGCTGTATGATCCTTTAGCACGTTGATTGTTTTCCATCGAAGAATTCTCTAGCTGATCATATACTCGACGAAGGCCATCTTGGTCAACAGAGGGTGAAAGCGAGGCACCTGAGCTAGATTGCTGTGCGAATCCTTTAGTGAGATTTTCCAAGAAAGGCTCTTCAAAGCACAACATCTTTACTAAGATCCAGGCAATGCAGAGGGTTCTTAGTCAGAATCAAGCGTTTCCCCTGGCTGTGAGGTAAAGGCGAGGCCAAGATTCCCACACAAGTTGAATAGCTAAGATATGTTGCAAAAAGAGCGGACCTACGCAAGTCAGATGTTTTGTTATTTCCCACCTGATTGCCTGGCGCGTAGATAACTTAATTTTCTACAGAGCCTGCGTCGGTTTTTAAAAATGTGTTGATATGTTTTCAAACATTTTTTCACATTTTTCTTAGGCTTGTAATATTCTTTTGATTTGCAAAAAAAACTTTTGCCTTTTTTAACCCGCTTTTAACTGCCTTTAATATTGCAGACACAATGTGTTGTTCAACAAAGCACTCAGCAGCAACAGCGAATTAATTAAAGTTAAAGTTGTAAACAGCTTTGTATGATTTGCACTATATATTGTTTATGCACAAATCACGTCGGGTTCGGGGTCTGCATCGCTGCGTATATGCAAAAGGCACGAAAGCGAGTGATATGAGCAAGATAATTGCAGAGCGAACAGAACGCTAAGCCAAATGTGCAAGCGCGAGAGTCCAAGGTTAAGAGGAGCTTAGCTAACGAAGAAGAAGCTGTAAAGTTTTACTGCGTCTCCAAAATTGGCATGTTTACAAATAACAATTTCTGGTGGCTGCGAGACCCGGCCCACTTGTTAGGCGGCGCTCGACATTGTAAGCTGAACAATTGAATTTGCTTCTGAGAAAATAAAAAATCGCAGTCAAAGCATAGGGAAAAATCAATTTACGCGCGAGTCCACGGACACCTCTCGCCAAACCGTCCGAGAGGCGTTGCCGTGTATCGCACAAATCGATTCGCGAGAAGATAGTCGCGATATAGAAAAGTGTATAGAAATGACAAAATAAATATAATAAATATAAATATTAGTATGATCTAATTATGAGTTTAAAAAAGTTGGAATTGTTTTTTAAAGAGCGGCAGAGAGTCGAGATTACAGATAATAGTATAAAGTCTATTTTAGTTAGAACATGATCCGCTATGGGGGTCAGGCAACTCGTTGTCAGGTCGACAATGATTTAAGATTAGGGAATCTGCTTGGAACAGAGAATATAAACCGACTAGCCAATTCGGGACAATCAACATCACGACAAATAAGAACTCGGGGAACTCGACTGTAGCATTTTGTCTTGTTTAATTTTATGATTGAGACCTTTGAGCCAGACGCAGTCAAAGGCTTAATAACCATCGAATTCGCGCAGCAATATTCACTATTCTCGAAGGCTGTACGAATTTCTGATGTTACTCTGTTAGATCGCTTTCCATGTTCCATGATTTTCGTTGAAGGCAAAATAATCGACTGGGATAGAAGGCATTTTTCGAACAGTTTGGAAAGGCATGATAATAAACTTATTGGTCTGTAACATGAAGGAATTCTGCGATCTTTCCCGGGTTTTGATATTATTATGAATAATGACTATCATTGCAAATAATAATGAGCGACTACTTATATGTAGAGCGAACAGCGGAACGCTAAGTCAAAGGTGTAGGTGCGAGAGTACTAGAGGGCACTTGAGAGAGGGAAGCTTAGCTAACGCACATATTTCTGCACGGTTGAGGTGCGGCACAGTTTAACTGTCTACAAATTTGTTATCTTTAGGGATTGCTGGCGTCTACGTGACTTAAGACAAATAATAAAATGAGAAACATATCGCATCGATGAAGAACCTCGCTCGCTAAAACCAATAAAAACAAATCGTTCGAAATCGCTAGACAAGCATTATTGCTTTGCTGCGATCGACAGCTGATCAGCTGTTGAGTCCTCTTCACAACAGTTTTTTAGATTTGGGCCTTTAGACAGGTTATCCCTTGTTCGGCCGATAAAACCAGCGTACTAACTGTGCACCATTGTATCACATACCTAAGTCATATTTCTCTGGTCAAGCCTGGCGGCATTTGTTTTGAAAGCAGACGATATTAATAGAGAGAGATTTTAACATTATCGCTTGAATCCAAGAACAAAATGGCAATTATATATTTGATTAAAGTTCATTTTAAGTTTTATGAAAAATGCATTTACTTTCTTTTAAAAAATCCGCAATTACTTCTTGGGCAACCCAATATTATCACGATTATTGCTGTTTAGGGCACACATCTTCTTTTGGGGTGGATGAGACATCAGTCTGGACGGTGTAAATCCTTATAACAACATGGTGGTTCTGTGTTCTGCTTGACAAAGTCCATAACGAACTGACTTTATTAACACAGAGAAGCTTACTAAATATGAACACAAGGATAACAGAGTCAATTAAACATTTCAAAAACAACGAGGTTAATAGTAGGTGTAATAAGTTTTACCAACAGGTCGACAGCATAATACATTTCTGGTTAATTGTGGCCCACTCGGATAATTGTTCGCTATCGATTAGCCCGATCTTCATTGTAAGGCGCAAGATTATCGTCATGAATGAGGACAGTTGCGCCCACTCTAGTGTTGGTTTCTTCCACTTTGTTCGTCTTGGTAGCGCGCTTTTGTAGTCGGTACGTCCTGGTAGCTCGCTTTAGGAGTCGGCTGACCCTTTTCATCCAAAACATTTGGAGGATCGCCATGAAACTATTCTCTTCGATTGTGCGAGAAATGCTTTGGTCGACAGATAATGAACCCCGTCGATATTAATTGAAAGCATTGCCATGAAAATAAAGACGACGAAATAAGACTTTAAGACCCTCTCCTCTAATTTGTATGTTTGTGTTGATTGCTCCACAAGAGTTTCCGCCGCCCCTTTTTTTGTGTGGTTGTTGTGGAAGCTGCCGTATAACAGGTAATGATCCCTTTAACCGTTTTCCAGTTTGTGCTTATGTGAACATACGACATACAGGGGTGTATGATACGACAAGGTAAATCTATAGCGTTTACAATCCAGCATTCCAAGCGGATTTTGTTAATTTTCAAATAACAACTGTCAATAAATGTCCGCATAAATGTCCTTGATTTGAGGTGAAGTTGTCAAAGTTGCAGATGACTGCATCAAAATGTATGGTTTAAAGACCACGGAAATGCTTTGAATCCTGATGTAGTTGCTCCTCGTGATACAATATTAGCCGGATTGGCCAAGATCAACGTCCACTGGACATTCTAAGTTAGTTCCATATTTCAAAAATTCGGTTCCGACGAATGCTATTGAGTATTGCTATTGGTATTGAGTTTGACCTGACAATAGCCATATATAGTGCATTATATTTCCACAATTATGCATGCTCAACTTAATCAAGTCCTAATTTTAATGTAATAATTTTACATGCAACGTTGATGTATCATTTATATGATAAATAAAATAATTAAATATTTTGCATACCTTAATGTTGTTTGTTATTGTTGGTAATTGATACGTAAACCGCGACATAAATATTTTTCTGAGGCATTTGGTAAAGCGTTAATACGTCAGATCTTTAAAATTTGTAACTGTGAGCACAGACAATTTGAAAACTGTTTAGTGCATCATTTGACAAAGGACACCTTGTTTTATAAATTCTTTTTAAGTAAATTCTTTTTCATTTAGGCTGGAGCTACATTCGGAAAGTGGAAATAATAAACCAGAACTAATTTTTATGGACCAAGTAGAAGATATATCATCGGATTTCATTCTGCACAAAAACGAGAATTGCATTCAAATTCGCATTAATGATGGAACCCGTGATGGCAGAATCATTTTGACAAACTCAGTAAGCTAAATAACTACTTTTCTTTCTTACCGTTTAAGCAGATACAATATTTTTTTTAGGATGAAATAGGATTAAAAGAATGGTCATCTTCCCTAAGATCGGCACACAAAATTTCTCAAGACCTCTTGGGATCAATGGCTAAAAAAGCTGGAAAAATATATGGCAGTGAAAGAGACGTCAACAAATCCATGTATATTTTTGGTGCGAACTGCTCAACGAAAACTTCTAACGGGTCTAATTAATATTTAATTGTATTCAGTTTATAAGCCTAAAGATTTATAATATGTAAAATGTAGAGGTACATCTTATAAAAATAAATGTGAAACTCCTTGAAGATAAAACTTTATGCTTATATTGTTTTTCTTAAAAGCGTCTTGCAGACGACGCACTCAGCAAGACTCGATAGCGCGATCGCCAAAGTTGTCACCCTTTCTGTTAGCTTCGAAAGGTGCTCCCCAAACGACAGCCTGGAATTTGCTCGGTTTCCTACTACCGCCATCTGTTATAACTTTTCTTTTTGTGTAGCTACAATAGGTCGGCTTTTAAAAGGCAGAAATTCCAAAATACAAAATAAATCCATAAAAATACGGCACCTATGGCTTATTTTTCTTTGCTCGACTGGAAAATATATTCAACCTGTTTTATATCAAACACAAGAAGTGTTGAAGTCTACGTCAAGAAATTGGAAGCATTCCTTGGGTTTGCAACAAAAATCATCACTGTTTATAATTTTCCAGCAATGGTATTGGGGCAGCTTTAGTTTAGCAATCAGCACGTACGTTGCGTATTGATTACTGAATCTGTTGCTCAGAAGATTTCAGATTTCACTTTGCATTGGATCTTAAGGTTTACAAGTTTCTCGTTCTGCTTACATTTGAATTGAGAAGCGACAGCGTTCACTTATTCAATCAGTTCTTTGTTTAGGAGTCGATCGGATTACTCGATATCCTAGAAAAATGATCCTTTTTCGGGTTTGCATTTCTACTAGCTGAGTAACGGGTATCTGCTAGTCGGGGAACTGGACTTTAGCATTCTCTCTTGTTGTTTTATTTCTTTTTTTCAGGGCTGACACGATCGTCTTGGTTGTCTCATAGACTTCAGCAATTATTAGAATTTCTTCAAGAGATGGATTGAACTTTTGATGGACTATTGCACGGACTATCAGTGCTCACTAACACAATCACTTTGAAGCAGAAGCTTCCACACAAACTAGGCACGTCTAAACTCAAAGAGTGTTCGATCGCGACTTTCAACACCTCAAATGACACAGAACAGAACACAGAAATGACACAGAACACAGAATGAGAAGGATAATGAACATCGCCGGTATATTGAGAAACTCTCGCCGACAAACACAAGGCAGTCATTGTGGAAGGCAAATCTTTGCCTAAGTATGCCTATGAAAGCAGAGATGCCCATTCGGGATAAATGGAAATGGGGAAATGGTATTTGCTACTCATCTACAAAAGGTGTTTCAGCCGAATCCACCAACAAATGGCTTTACGCTCCCGCACGTCTCCGATTGACAACCTACTGATCCACTGAATTTTCCACCGAACGAAATTGAAAAAGTTATCAGAGAACAACTGAATCCAAAAAAAGCACCTGGCCATAACTTAATATCTTCAAAAATGATTATGGAGCTACCAAACCATCGCATCAATTTGGATTCCATCAAAATCATGGGACAATTGAACAAGTGAACAGAATAACAACAGAGATCAGAAATTCTTTTGAGCACAAGGAATATTGCACAGCCGAGTTCCTCGACGTCACCCAAGCATTCGACCGAGTGTGGTTGTAGGGCCTTATGTATAAAATAAAAACACTCCTACCACCAAATACACACAAGCTGCTTGAATCTTATCTTTTTAAAAGAAAATTTCCTGTAAGGTGCAATGCGAATACCTCCGAGGACCATGTCATCGAAGCGGGAGTCCATCAGGGTAGCGTTATTGGTCCGACACTGTATCATCTCCTATACACAGCTGACATCTGATTGAACAACACTATCATCTTTTGCTGATGACACCGCGATTATCAGCCGATCGAAATGCACCTGGCTGGTCACCTACTTGTTGTGGAGAATTGGCTGGCTAACTGGAGTATTGCAATCAACGAGCAAAAATGCAAACATGTCACATTTACGCTTAATAGTTGTCCCCCATTAACTCTAAATAACGTCCAAATTCCACGAAGTGATTAAGCCATTTACCTCGGAGTTCATCAAGAGAGAAGATTAACTTGGCGTACTTGGCAAATTGAAGCCAAGAAATCGCATTTGAAGCGGAAAGCCAGTAGGTTTTACTGGCTTATCAACTCACGCTCTTCACTAAGTTTGGACTACAAGGTGGTGTTATACAAAACAGTTCTAAAACCAATATAGACATATTGATGTCAACTAGGGGGAAAGGCAGAAAAAGAATTTCTTTCTTCTGTTGAATAACGGGTTGCGGCTTCATTGAGGGTTCTGCTCGAGTTACAATCCTGTGGCCGAGGGAGGAAAGCTTTCAAAGAACAACTGAGCAATTTGGGGTATGAAATGAGAATGAATCTCTTTATTACAAAAGTTGTATGCCTCTCCCAAATGCGTCTTCGTCCGAGTTCGTATTGTTCGTAGTTCGTATCTTCGTTGAATTTTTGCTCGGCTATGGATGGATTATGGATGATCCCGGTGCCTCATCAGCGATTGATGTACGCATATTCGGTCATCACACACACCAAGTTATTGGTATAATTGTTACAGTTTTATTTGGGTTCAGTTTTATACCCTTCTGGGAGACCACGTGTCCTTCTATCCGAAGAAATTCGACTTGATTTGTAGGTTGAAAACAGTGCTGGTTTCGTCTAAATGCGGGCGGAGAATATCATGATATCGTCCAGGTAGACTAGGCAGGCATCTCCAATTAATTTGCCCAGGATATTGTCCTTGACACGCTGAAATGTAGCAGGGACGCTTCTGAGACCGAAGGGCATTTTAGTGAATTAATAGTGGCCGTTTTCAACCGAGAATGCTGGCAGTGTCTCCGGGAGTCATTTGGATTTGGTGGAACGCACTTGGCAAGTCCAAGGTAGTAAAATACCTGTCCGCATGAACGTCGAGATCTCAGGAACTATAAAGTTTGTTGACCCATTTTGGGTCGCCTAAAACTGAGACTCCCACATTTTTGAAAAATTGTTGGATATTTTTTTCATAATTTTATTAGTCGGTTAAATTTCTATCGATTTTCAAAGTCGGTCACAATTTAAACAATGTTTAATTTTTTCTCATTTTATTCCCCTATATTTATCGATATCCCAGAAAAATTATGTTATAATTATATTATTATAAAAATTATATTAAATTACATAAAACTTTGCCCTTTCGTGAGCCTGTTCGATAGTCAACGGGCTCCTAGCCCGGATCACTGAGAACTTACAAGGCATTGAGACATATTCCGTCATAGAGCGCCCAATTTGAAGCTGCACTGACTCGAATCGGTAGTAACCGTTTGGTTGGTTTTGAATATAAATATAATATAATATATAGAATATTATAAACAAATTCGAGAGTATATATAGTGACGTGTTTGGGTGGTCCAAACCAGCCACTTCTATTATTTCAAAGAAAACAGTAATGCACTCTAGTAATTTTCCATAATGTATCCCAGCTGCGCAGCATTCGTTTATCTTTGGCAGCGCAGCCGTTCTTGTAAACATACTAAAGCCTGACCTAAGCATATTTGACTGCCCTCTTTCAACACTTCCTAATCCTAAGAACCCAAGAGCGAGGCTCTCCCGAAATACAAATATTGTTCAAATACTGAGGCTTCTCCTCAATCCAATTTGAATTTGATTTTTAGTCTTAAGCTGAGATCCAAAGAATAAAGTCGTGAAACTATTTCTCCTAAAAACTATTTTTTTATTTCTTGGCGTTGTCCTTAGTCAACTGACGGGACATTAGTGCGACTCAAAAATAAAACAACAATTTTAATATATATAATAAATCTTGAAAGTTTGCTAAAAAATGTGTATATAAAAATATTGAAAATATAAGAATAATAATATAAACAAGATAGAATGTTATAATCGACTATCAGATACCCGTTACTCAGCTAGTGAAAATGCGAACTCAAAATTTCATAGTTTTTCTGGGATATCTATAGATATTGGTGAATAAATCGAAAACAAATTTAAAGATTGTTCCAAAATGTGGGCGTGTCAGTTTTGGGCAGATTTTGAGTGTTAGAGTCTGCGTGGCTAAATGTTTTGGCAAATTTATAGAAATTTACAAAACTAATAAAATTATGAAAAAATTTCCAAAATGTGGCAATTATGGGAGGTTTTATGTCGTTGGAGTGGGTGTTGCAAACAGAATTTTTGCAGATCGATATAAATTTACAAGACAAATAAATAAATGAAACAATATCGCATTTTGCTAAAGTGTAGTCGTGTTAGTTTTGAGCGATTAGTACGCGTGGCAAAAAGTTGTTTTGAAAATCGTTCGAAGTTTACAAGACTAAATAAATAAGAAAACTTATCACAGTTCTGGGCGGTTTGTAGATGAAGAAATATGAAAACATTTTGCAAAAATGTGGGCGCGGAAGTTTTTGGGGCCTGTGGGCGGGGCAAATTTTTTGGTAGATCGATGAATATTTACAAGACAAAGAAAAATGTGATAAAATGTCACATTTTGCAAAAATGTGGGCGTGTAAGCTTTGGGCGGTTTGTAGGCGTGAAAGAGGGCGTGGCGAATTTGTGTTGCAAATCCATATAAATTTACCATAATGCTATGAAAAAATATAAAAGCACTCTGCAAAAGTGTGGGCACGGCAATTTTCGGGGGTTTTTGGTCGTCAGAGTGGGCGTGTTAAAATTAGTTTGTTTAAAAAAGTGAAGAAATATGAAAAGATTTTGCAAAGATGTGGGCGCGGAAGTTTTTTTGGTAGGTCGATGGATATTTACAAGACAAATAAAAATATGATAAAATATCATATAGGCGTAAAAGAGGGCGTGGCGAATTTTTTGGCAAATCAATAAAAATTTCCAATAAAGGTATGAAAAAATATAAGAGCACTCTGTATAAGTGTGGTCACCGCAATTTTGTGCGAGTGGGCGTTTCAAAATTTGGTTGGCAAATCGATAGAAAATTACAAGACTAAAAAATATATATAAAAATATAAAAACATTTTTAATAGTGTGGTAGATCCGGGGGTTTGTGGGCTACTAGCGCTGCGTCTGTATTTTGTATTGCCTGTATGCTTCTATCCTTCTAGTTTTAATTGTTTCTGAGATCTCGACGTTCACACGAACAGACTGACTTGGCTGGATCGACTCGGATATTGATCCTTGTCAAGAATATATGTAGGATACTTATTGTTTAATACAATTGTTTATCTTAGCAATATTTTTATATTATGACTGTTGGGTCATGCAGCCGCCAAAACTGTGCAGTAGACTAATCATATTCTTTAATATTATAAGTCAAATTAATCAGTGGTAGCAGTTGCGATGCCCATAGTGCAAACCGCTGCTCTCGCACGCATTTATCTGTACGGCGCTCATTCCTTGTTTGTTGTTGTTAGCCACCTACGTTAAGCTTGGGCGCTGCATTTCGGCTGCCTGCCCGCCAGTTGCCAATTCTTCGTGTTTCGGAAAAGACCAAACTTACGCATTCCATTGTCGCTATCGTAAAAGAAGAATAATTCGCAAAATAAAAACTGTCGTAATAAAAACAAACTTCTTCGGTTTTTTATTATTCGCAACAGCTATTGAAAAAGCTCAATACCTAAACATTTGGTGACCCCGACGTGATAGTGTTAATTTGCATACATTAATTAATGCACTTATCCCGTTAATAAATAAATATAAATACATTAAAACGCAATCGGTTGGACAAGTGAGTGGAGATTTCGGTGATAGTGGCTGTGTTTAAGCGAGCTAGCATTGCATATATACATACATTGCTACATATATCGTTGCGTGCATTGACCCCGCTTGCATTTTCGGCATCTATTTTGTGCTCATCTTCCCGCTGAACCGAATCAAAGGCGATTTGTTGCTATGCCCGCTGAAGGTGAAAAAAACAGGGTGACCTTTTTAAAGCGCAAAGCCAATGCGCTGTTCAGCAGGTTGCAGAGGCTACAAACGTCGCTGTCTAATGAGACGCTAAGCGGATACGACGAACCCACTCTTACGGTGAGGCTGGAGCAGATTGATGAGCTGCAAAGTGCCTTCAATGTTCTGCATACAGAACTGGAGGAATTGGACTCGACGAAATTGGCAGTGAAATGAGCGAGTCTTTCGATGAATTCATCGTTGAATTCAAAGCTAGTGTGCGCGCGGAAATAGCCAAACGCAATGTGCATTTCGCGCCGCACTCAACGCTTGCGGAAGGTGTTGTGCCCCACCAGTGTAGTGGTCCTCAAACGCAGCCGTGGCCGAGGCCGATGCCGTTGCCGCCTGTGCAGCTGCCAACGTTTGGCGGAGGATACGCAAACTGGGCTGATTTTTACTCCGTGTTCACGAGCATAATCGACAGCCATCCGGACCTCTCCAACATTGAGAAATTTCAACATCTGCGGTCATGTTTGAGGGATTCAGCGCTGGAAACTATCCGATCATTGGAGATTTCAAACAGCAATTACGAAGCGGCTTTAGAGTTGCTTCAAAAAAGGTTTGATAATCGGCGTCTCGTTTTTCAGGCGCACATTACCGAGATTCTGGGTTTAAAGTTAGTACGGAATGATTCAGTGGCATCGCTTCGCGAATTGTCGGACAAGTTTAACGCTCACATTCGTGCGTTGAAGGGTTTGGGCACCAATGAGCAAATCGCTGGCTGCATCATAGTGCAAGTGCTGCTGCAAAAGCTGGATGCAGCGAGCCAAGCTAAGTGGGAGGAGCGCTTGGAGGATCCGGTCTTTGCCAACCTTATTCCGTCGTGGGAATCGATGGCTGCATTCCTGGAACAGCGATGTAGGACTTTGGAGGCCGTGGATTGCGCCATGGCAACCTATGCGCCAGGCGTTCAGGTGGGCAGAAATCGTTCGACGCTAGTTGCTACCATCCAAAATTCTCTTGGTTGCATGCTTTGCCATAGTGCAGAGCATGCCATATATCATTGCCAGCAATTTAGAGACTTAGCGCCAGTAGATCGTCTGCGCGAGGCAAAGAGACTAGCACTATGCCTAAATTGGCTAAAGGCAGGTCATCAGCTACGGCAATGCAGCTCGAGCCGCTGCCGCACCTGTGGAATCAGGCATCATACGCTGCTCCATCTGGATGGTCGGCCTTCCTCGCAGCCACGTGTTCCGGTGTCTTCAAGCTCCCACACTGAGCCTTCTGCCCCGCTTGCGAATTCATCTACTCTAATTGCCCAGGATCTCGGTAGTGACCCTGTGCTGCTAGCCACTGCAACCGTTCTAGTGCAGAATCGATCGGGACTGTTCGTTCCCTGCAGAGCCTTGTTAGATTCTGGCTCTCAACTGAACTTGGTCACCTCTCGGTTTGCAAATCAATTGCAACTTAAGAGGTCGAGGTCGTCCGGCTCCGTCACTGGAATCGGGCATTCCAATTTCGCGACTGATGGATTCTCGGTAGGAATTGCGATTCGGTCTGTCACTTCGGATTTCTCAACGAGCATAACAGCAGTTATCGCTCCCAATATCACGGATCGCCAGCCAAGTGCTAATGTGGACATCGGGGACTGGAAGATTCCAGAAAACCTGCAGCTCGCCGACCCGGAATTTCATAAAGCTCAGCGTGTTGACATGTTAATAGGAGCTAGCCTGTTTTATGAGCTGCTGTGCGTAGGTCAGATAAAGTTGTTGCCAGGACTGCCCCTGCTTCAAAAAACTCGTCTGGGCTGGGTTGTGTCTGGAGGCTGCGCGCGCCCTTGCGGTAGCGCCTTAATAGCTTCACGCGTTCCTTCTTCAGCCAGCAAGGAAAACATATTTGTGGCAAATAGGGTTGCTGCCATTCAGGAGCTGACAGATGTCACGGCTCGGCGTTATGTTCCAACAGCTTCAAATCCGGCTGACATCTTATCCAGAGGATCCCTGCCGTCTGAGCCTAGCGAATCGTCACTCTGGGCGCATGGACCCGCCTATCTTACGGAGCCTGAAAGAGATTGGCCAACAGCTGTTTGTCCTGACAAAACAATTATTTCGCACTACCATGAAAGCGATCTTCATGCCGAGCCTCGAGCTCTTCTGGATGCAAGTCGATCCCAATATTGCCCTATTGGGGGGAGGAAGACGGTTACCAAGGCAGTGAACAAGCTGTGTCTGCTTCCCCTTGAGGACTCTGTTGGAAGCCAAGCTTCCAATGGGGGGAGGATGTTGGGTCATGCAGCCGCCAAAACTGTGCAGTAGACTAATCATATTCTTTAATATTATAAGTCAAATTAATCAGTGGTAGCAGTTGCGATGCCCATAGTGCAAACCGCTGCTCTCGCACGCACTTATCTGTACGGCGCTCATTCCTTGTTTGTTGTTGTTAGCCACCTACGTTAAGCTTGGGCGCTGCATTTCGGCTGCCTGCCCGCCAGTTGCCAATTCATCGCGTTTCGGAAAAGACCAAACTTACGCATTCCATTGTCGCTATCGTAAAAGAAGAATAATTCGCAAAATAAAAACTGTCGTAATAAAAACAAACTTCTTCGGTTTTTTATTATTCGCAACAGCTATTGAAAAAGCTCAATAGCTAAACAATGACAGTTTGCTTATTATATTAATTATATTCGATATTAAATAAAAAGGAGACTCGTGCCAACACTTGATCTCCGGACGTACGACGATTACGCAACTTTGTCTTACTCCGGACACGACAACTTCCCGCTTTTAGATCTTTTTAACAACGACTTTCAACCCGGCTTTTCTCTACTTCCACTCTCTCTATGCTTGTTCCATTTCTTATGACTACTTGCGCTCATGATGATTATCGACCATCGCCTATCGATAACTATTGTTACATATATATACTTTGTATGGTCGGAAACGCTTCCTTCTTCGTGGTACATACTTTTCAAAGAATCTATCCCTTTTACTCTACGAGTATCGGGTATAATAAGTAAGTTCTAATTTGTGATAAAAAAGAAATAATCGCTTTAAAAGCGGCAAAGTCAGAATTTGAGATAATATGATAATGTCTATTACACTCAGAGCATAATACTCTATTGAGTTCATGTATCTCATAATTAGATCTACAGTGATTGAAAATAAGCTGTACGTAATCTACTTGGAACTGAAAAGTTTAGCCGACTAACCAAGTCGGGACTATCAACAACACCACGAATAAGATTACAAAGACAGCTCCAAGCATCGTTCTAAGGTTAGTTAGGGACGGTAAGTTATTTAACATAAGTTTTCTGGTAAAAGGAGGTAATATACAAGAAGAAGTTATTTGAACAGATTCATAATAATCTCCATATTATGTATTATGGCTGACAGGACAAAAGGTCATATCCTGACACCGGGAACCATTTAAGTTTAGTACGTTATTAACCTTACACTTGGACCCATTTAAGCTTAGTACGTTATTACGGCGCCGTATTTGAAAACTATCCAGATCGGGTTGTAATTCCCAATGGCAAAAATGGTCCTTATACTGCATATATAATTTAACATCCTCAGCGGCGACTGTCAATGCGAATGAGCTAGCAATCAGGATGTAGATAATTGTCAGGTGTGGTGGCGTCGTTGTGCTTCATTTGCGACGTCCCATTCGGTTTTAAGTATATTCCGGTGTAATTTTCGTAGGTCAAGTGGTTCTCCTAAGGATATAATCTTTACCTCCTCGGCTTTGATTCTGCTCATCTGTACCTTGTCTATTATTGTGGTCGTAGTGTGGGCATATCTCGTTCCGTTTGTCAGGATAGAACATGTGTCATATCTTGCTATTAACAAGCAGGTCACTACTTTGTTTGGTGCGCAGTTCGATGTGATCGTCAGGTTTACTGTGTTGTTGATGAGTAATATTACATTCAGCGAGCTGTGGACTTGTAGATGGCTTGCGGCTTTTGGTAAGGGTACATATTTAGTGCTCACAGGCACAATAACTCAAATATATTATATATGCAAACGTACAGACAGATTTGGTGCGCAAATTCTTTGCATATGTGCATGGTCATCCGTCTCACGCTGGACCAAGCAACCTAGATCTTTAATATCTATTCTATGTAAGTTATCATAAGTAAGGTCAATGATACTGAACTGAATGCTAAGTCAGTACCCAGTCCGAATCTATGGCGATAAATCAGAGGAATTTGCGGTTACTGTAAACGGACACCCACCGGTCCCCACAGGCGCAGCGTTAGCATTTCTGGACGTCGTAGTGTGATAAGTCAGGAGGCTATAAATATTTGAATATGAAATTATACTTTAGTTTTGAACAAAGCTCAGAAGTGATCAGTCCTATTCTGATGCACTTGACAAAGAAAAATAAATATTATTTGAAATAACTTAATAATTGTTTAATTTGTATAATAAGCCCCAGTTCTATGTATTTATTTTCCTGTGTTTAATTCTTTAAAAATTCTATTATGGTTTGAGTTAGTAAATTTATTAATTACCTCCTGGTCTCTATTGATGTGTGCTGACTATATTCTCGTTCCTAAATTTATTCTTTCTTTCTGTATTGCTATTTAGTTGTGTAATTTGTGATAGCTCTCCAGCATTGGGGAGACCCAAAAGTTACTCTCAACAACAACTTCCGCTATACCAATAAACACACACTCAACTCTCCCGCTTACAGCAGTTACGCTCTCAGCTCCCCCACTCTCAATTCTTCCGCTCTCAGCAACTTCAGAAACCAATACCACAACTACAGCAACTATAGCAACAACAACTACAGTTTTCTATGCTTCAATGCGGACATGCTCTTCTTCAGCGAATATTATGGCGCCCGCAACCTCAATACCCAACAGCAATAAACAAAACTCAATCCTCTCTCCCAAACCTTCAAAACTTAAAACGTCACCAAGACAATCAGTCTCCAATCGGTTCCAAAAATCTCTTAAATAACAACAAGAAACAGAGGAATAAAGCTCAAACCGCTACCTAAAAAACACTCAAAGAGTACTGGCTAGCCGTGCCACACTCGTGATCGAGTGTATCGCCGTATTGTACATTATCATTGTTTCCGACTAAAGTTCTTCGTGATCATCTCCTTTCCCTTTGCTAGAACGATTCGGTAGATTTCTGATATTGTCGCATAAAGCCTTTGTGAGGAGTCTTAAAACTCCCCACAAATCTCCTGAAGTGGCCTAGCAACAGCCGCGAGGCAGGAGAAGTCAAGGGCGGTCGGGTCAAAAGGTAATTAATGGACCTTGGACCCCGGCAAAGAAGACGCTCCGTGAACTAACGGACTCGAGCTGTCCAAGGCCGCAGAGGTCGACTGGACAAAGAGGACGCACAGTGAATGAACGGTACAATAGTTGGACCTTGTACCCGATCGGGCCGTGCGCAAAAGGGGAAATAGCGGGATCACTGCGGCCTTTAAAGGGTCGGCGCAAGCACGGAGCGGGACGGGAATGAGCGGATAAGTCGGTAAAGAACAAACAGTGGAAGCGTCGGGCAGTAAGAGGCCCGCAGGACACGGAATGACGAGCAGTGCAAGTGAAGAGTGATCCTGGGAGTGGATGAGAAGGACGTGGCGTGTCTGAAAGGGTCAGTGGAGTCAGTGGTCAGCAAAGGTGGTCCCAGGCCGAGCATTGTCTCGCTCGTAAACAATACACCCTGCCCCATAACAATCTAATCCCGTTGTCGAGGAATCACAGGATAACGAAGGCAAGGCGTTGCAGGAGAAGCGCCGCAGTCGGCGGCAGTCATAAATTTGGTGGGACGAACGCACAAACTCTCTGAGCTAGCCGTTGCGATTCGTAACGAGCAGAAATAGCAAAAACAGTTCGTTACATCTGGCACCCAAGCGTGATTGTCCGGGCATAAGGAAAATAGAGCAAGATGGGGAAGTCGTGGCTGTACAGCTTAAAGAAGGATGACTTTCCCGCCGTAACAATTGCACTTGGGATCAAGCTGGAAGGTTTGGTCGAGGATATGCGAAAGACGTTGTCCGAAAGGCAAGAAATCAGATAGGAACGTCGAGACGGCAGCCGCGAAAGAAGGGAGCGGCGGGAAGCCATCCGAGATAGGCAGGAGAATACAAGGGCAGCACGACAGGATCACGCAAAGGTGGCAGATCCCAAGAGCGATGCCGGAACTACCAAAGGGCAGGGCTTTGAAGTGGTTCATTGCCAACATTAAGTTCTGGGAGACATGGACCGAGTTCATACAAAGCTTTCAGGAATTTTTCCTGCCTAGAGGCTTTCTGACGAAGCTGGCGGACCAGGTCAGGTAGAGGAAGCAGAGACATGGCGAGATCTTCGAGGACTATATGGTGGACATGCAGACCCTAATGCGACCCTTAGGATTGTAGATTGTAGATTGCAGATGGAGACGTTGGGGAGAATAAGGGAGAACAACACTCCAGCCTTATGCATGTTCATACTCCCGTACGAGTGCCGACACCTGAATGCCCTGATGGCCCTGGCCGACGAGTTCGAAGAGCTGCACTCCCAAAGGGAACGATTCGATCTAGAGCGGACTCACAGAAAAATTAATGGTCAACCTGAATGCGGAAGAAAGGCAACTGTCCGCCACAGTGCTCATAGACGGAGTGGAAATTAAGGCCACGGTGGACACTAGAGCCACGGCTAGCTTTATTAGCGAGGAGCTGGAGGACAGGTTGCAGGTGGCAGGAGAGGTTTTACGGTATAAAGAAGTCACATCGCGGATCGAAGTCAACATAGGACTCGGGAAGAGGACCGTTCGGATGCAACTGCTGATCTTACACAATATAATCGACGCTCTAGTATTGGGTTGGGATTTCCTAACGAGAGTGGGAGCTTGAATAAATTACGACGGACTGAACGTAACTAGTTGGCTCAGCGGGGGGCTGCGGACTTCTCGGAGAAAGATTTTGACGAATTCCTGAGTTGACCAGTTTAGGAAGCGTATAAGGAACATCAACCGTGGCAGTGCACAAGGTCAACGGAGATCAACGCCAAATTCGACGAGCTTTTACAAAAAGGATGTATCGAGCCGTCTAGAAGCCCGTACAGCACACCGATAGTGATGGTGAAAAAGAAAACAGGGCAATGGAGGTTGTGCGTGGATTTTCGGCAGATAAACGGAAGGTCCGTGAAGGACGCGTACCCGTTGCCGACGATAAACTACATCCTGGAAAAGTCAAGGGAGGTAAAGTACATAAGAATTCTGGACTTGAAGGACCGATACTAGCAGATTCCGTTGGAAGCAGGGAGCCGGCAGTATACGGCATTTACGGTGCCAGGAAAGGGCCTGTTTCAATGGAAAGTAATGCCATTCGTTTGTATTTCTAAACCGATTACTCCATATAAATAGTTACTGAGATTTTTAAGAGCGCACACTATGGCTAACAATTCTTTTTTATTTGTGGCTTAAAGTTGTTCGGTTTCTTGGAAATTTTTTCAGGATCTTTTTTAATTACATTGTGAGGAACAATATAACCAAGAAAAGCTGTTTCTAATTTAATGAATTTAGATTTTTCAAGAGGGATTTTCATGTTAGCTTAATGTAAAATATTTATTATTTGAATTAGATGAGGATAATGATGTTCAATTGTATTTGAAAAATATCATCAATTGCTCTTAGAAATAATACCTTGATCAAAAAGTTCCCGGAATCACCACCGTGTGGCGCTTTCAGTCACCCGATTTTAGTTCTCTTTTTTTTTTTAGGTTGGCACAACCCTCATTGACATTCTATAAAATTTTCAGCTTGATAGTGTGACATTTGTAAAAGTGACGCCGTATTGAGTACATCTACGATTGTGCGTGTTCTCGATTTTGTACTATTCGAATTCTCCTGACTTGGCTCCCTGCGACTTTTTCCTATTCGGTCGACTCAAGAAACCGCTCCGTGGAACACGTTTCAGCACCCGGGATGAAATCATGGAAAAATCGGAGATGGCTTTGATGGCCATACCGCAAATTGAATATGAAAAATGTTTCAAGGATTGGATCAAGCGCTGGCATAAGTGCGTTGCAGTCGATGGGGAGTACTTTGAAGGGGACAATATCGATTTTGATGTATAATCTTGTATTTTTAATTTTCTGAATA
Source organism: Drosophila simulans (assembly GCF_016746395.2). NCBI lineage: Eukaryota > Metazoa > Arthropoda > Insecta > Diptera > Drosophilidae > Drosophila > Drosophila simulans. The sequence continues at coordinate 1,130,201 of NC_052521.2, forward strand.
AATTCCGGGAACTTTTTGATCATTCTAGGAGCGTTTATTAACCCAAATAGCATATTCCCGTTGTTTATAGAAAAGTCTGCTTTCTCAATTTCTGACTCTTTCATTGAAATTTGGTGAAATCCTGATTCCATATCAATTGTTGAGAATTATTTTGACCTTCCTAAGTAAGATAATATTACAGACGGGTCTTGCATCGGATATCTGTGCGGTATTGGGGTTTCGTTTCATTTTTTAGTTAATAACTACACTAGTGGCCATAAGTATATAGACACTATTAGCTTGCAACTGCAAGCTTATCATAATACAGTCAAATAAATAGTAAACTCTTGATGATAAACTAAAGAGTGCACGCGAGAGGTATGTTTTGCCGCTTATCATTTCAATTATCCGTCTGCTGATAAGAAAGCTAGGCAGACAACGAGTTGGGCGATGGCAAAAGTATTTAGACATCACATTTAATTAGTTCGCATTGGTCTGTTGTTCGAAGAATATAAAATTTTTGACTTTTTTTATATCAATTGAACATTTGTTCTTGATAACCTGTTACTACCTACATTTATTTCATTCATAAATTTGTTAAACATTAGAAAAACAAAGGAACTGAGCGTATTTATAAAAAATTAAAGAATAATAATTATGTATAACTCTGGTATTTCGGTACAAAATATCATTGATTTATACAAAATTCCACGGGCAACTGTGTATTACCGAATAAATAAATATAAAAAACACTCACAACCAATAACGTTGCGCGTAGTGGCCGACCACGTAAAACAACTCAAAAGGACGATGGTTATATTTTACGGAAGTTTAAGCAGAATGTTCTACAAACTCCCCGATCGGTTGCCAAAGAAGGAGCAGAAATCTATATCAGTGAATGATCCGTTCGAAGACGTCGCAAGGAAGCCGATTTTTGAACATATGTTAGCAGAGTTATAAGTTATAAATAAATTAAAGCGCCTCGACTTTGCCAAAAATATGTTGGCCAGCCTGCATCATTCTGGAATACTGTTTTGTAAAGAGATGAAGTACCTTTTGAGTTTCACTGCTCAAAAAAAAAAATTTTTGTTAAATTACCGAAACAATAAAGGAAAAAAGCGGCACCAGTATGTTATGGGATGCGTAGCCTTCACTGCCTTGGGAGCTTTGGTTCCTGTTGATGGAACATGAAGAAAAGAAAATACTTATATATACTGAATATTCATGCAGTCCCCCCTGGTGATAAGTTGATTGGGGAGTCCATCATACTCCAGCACTAATGTTCCCTTCTGTTAAGGCCAAACTGCTTAAACAGTTTCCGAAAGATGTCGAAAGAAACGCTTTTGGAAATTCTTTTTTTGGGGCGGGGAAGTGTGACGGCCAGTAGTCGTCTCTCATCTATGCGTTGCCTCTGGATATAAATGACCAATATAATTATGATAATCGTTGTCAACCCTAGAGCTATAATTCGTAAACTGGGAAAGATAGACATTTCAGACGCTGTCGAAATTACTTTTTGAGGAGTAATTATTGTTGTATCCCCTAATATTGCTGTGCATCCTGCAAGTAGTTGTATAATGCCTTGATTGGGCAGTCTTATAACTTGATGCTGTTCGTTGCATGTTATATTAGCTGTTGTATTCCGAAACAGTCTAAATAGCCAACGGTTGGATCCACTTATCTCTTTGATGAACGAATTGCCTTGGAATTCCATCATTTCGCATAAGTGTGCCTTGCTTGGTTTCAATGGTGATATTTCGCAAGAGTGATCATCCGCGTTTTTCCATGCCCAATTTTTTTCGCAAAGCCATGTGGTCGAATCTTCTTGTCTGCATTGGTTAATTTACATTTCAGACATTAGGTGATATGCGTTTATGTCTGTATTGAACGCAAAAAATTTAGAATTCAATTTCGGAATAAGCTTTGTTCCGTTTGTCCACAGTGCTATTGGGATTACTTCAAAGAGATTTGTTTTCTGATTGTTGTATATCGGCAATTTTGCTTCAATGAATAGGACATTATCCTTCAACATTGTAAAGGCTTGTGCCTTTACCAGTTTATAGATCAGTGGTAATTGTATAACTGAATTTCCACCCGGTAGCATTTGTTTTCGTCCTAATTTTTGCTTAACTTTTTCGAGCTCCTCCAGCATTTTGTTAGGCGCAATTAGTGTAGGATGGATTCTTCCTTCACTAATGTCCATTATCATTGAGATCGCTGTTGCTTGTAGGCTTTCTGCCTCTTCAATCCAGTTTCACACTTGATTTGATAACATAAGGAATTTAATTGACTCCTTATATACCATAAACTCCTTCATAAGCTCCTTCATGGTTTCTGCAATTATATTGACTTGTTGGGTCAGTTTTCCCAAATTCCGGTTTGCTTCTATCGTAGTTGCTCTTACTAATTCTTCCGTGGCATTGATGACCGAGGTCTGATTGTCAACATATTCCATTAGATGTTTTTCGTTTTCTATGATCGTTTGCATATTTTCCTGTATTCTATTTGCAATTAACCAAGTCAAATGTGACTTATCCATTATAATTGGATGTTTTACATTATAAGGTATCATTGCGTTTTGCAATCGTCCACCAACTCGAAGTACGCCATCACTATCCAAAAACGGATTTAGCGCCTGTAACTTACTCTTTGGGTCTAATGGTCTTTTGTTTTTGAGTAGTCTGACTTCGTGTCCAAAATCCAGATGTTGTTGTATCTTTACCACGGAAATCTTTGTTAGCTTTAATTCCTCCACCGTAAGATGTGACGGCTGTTGCGATTTTCTTCTCAGCTTTGTTATGAAGCGTAATACACACGCCATTACCCTAAGAAGTTTGTCGATCGATAAATACTTCGATAAAAGATTTTGAAGATATTCGGATTCTATCAATGTAGATACCACAACAATTTCCGATTCCAGTGCCAGTGTTGTGCATCTATAGCTAGTCAATTAGGCCCTCTCCACCAAATTTCACAGATTTTCAGAGCTTGCGGTGATATCCCTCTTGAAGCCACGTCTGCTGGATTGTCTTCCGATTTAACGGAATTCCATTTGACATTAGGAATTAGTTTATTGATTTCTTCCACTCTAGTTCTGATGAACTTATCTTTGCTGCGCTTGTTCTGTATCCAAGCAATAGTAATTTGCGAATCACTCCATGCATGCGTTGTGATCTTGTTGCCCCATATAGCCTGCAGCTTCGCTAATAACTTTGCTAATAAATGCGCAGTACATAATTCCAACCTTGGAATTGTTTTCGCTGTTTTTTATAGGATTTACTTTGCTTTTTGCTTCTAGCAAACTAACTCTGTCGCCTACTTTTGTATACACAGCCGCTGCATATGCTTTCTCTGATGCATCGCAGAATCCATGTAGCTCCATAATACCTTTGGAGCATCCAGTACAGCGTAAAATGCTAATTTCTTCTAAACATGATAGACCTTTAGCATATTCCATCCACCAGTTAGCTAAGTTGGATTTCAATTCAACGTCCCAAGTCATCGGTAATTTCCACAGTTCCTGAATGAAACATTTGCCTTGAATCGTTACAGGTGCCAATCATCCTAGTGGGTCGAAAATTCTGGACAGCTGTGATAACACTAACCGCTTTGTTATGCGTGTTAGCATTGGGTTTTCTGCCGAGAACGTAAACGTATCCTTCTTCGGATCCCATTGAAGTCCTAAGGTTTTGATCGATTCATTTTCCTCAATGCCGATTTTCTCCGTAGCACCGTCGTCCTGAATGTCGGCTTAAATACGTTCGTCATTTGCAACCCATTTTCGCAGATGCATGCCGCCCTTCTTCATCACTTGTCTCAATTTCCTTTGAAGTTCATAGCACTCGTTGACTGTGTCTGCACCAGTTATGAGGTCATCCATATAAAAGTCGTCTCTAATTGTTTCTGCTCTTGGCAAAAGCGATCTGCCAACTCTCGTAGACATCGGACTGCTAAGAAAGGTGCTGCCGATGTGCCATAAGTTACGGTTGTTAACTTAAACTCACTGATCGGCAATTTTGGTTCATCTCTCCATAGGATATATTGGTATTCTTGGTCTTTCTCAGCAACCTTTATTTGGCGATACATTTTTTCAATGTCAGCTACCATAACATATTGCCAGTTGCGCCATTTAATTAGAATATCGAATATATCCATTTGAATCTTAGGACCAGCTGTAATAACGTCATTTAGGTTTAGTTCATTTTGCAAATGCGTCAAAAACTACTCGTAGCTTCGTAATTAAGCTTCCAGGCCTGATGATTGCTTGATGGGGTAAATAGTATTTACCTTGGCTCTTTGTCTTTACAGATTCCATATGTCCCATCTTAAGGTATTCTTTCATAAATTCGTTGTATGCACCCCAGTTCTTTGGGTTTCTTTGAAACTTCTTTTCCATTTGCATAAACCTTGCCATTGCCTGTTTGCGAGAGTCTCCCAGCTTTGCCTCTTTGTGGAATGGAATTGAAACCACAAATCTTCCCTTCTCGTTGGTGACAGTTGTTTCTTGGAATTTTCTTTCGCATTCTGCATTGTCTGTAATCGTATCATCGGCTTCATCTTCCAATTCCCAAAAGCGTTCCAGATCCTTTAGATTTATTGTTGTAGTGGCACTTATTATTTTTTGCTGCTCGAGTTATATTTTCTGACACAATCCATCCAAATCTGTTTTTTTGACCCAAGACTCCATTCATGGTTTTTATTTTCTCCATCATATTCAGGGGAAATAGGTCCACACCTATCACCATGTCAATTCTGCTTGGCTCGTTGTTGATATCAATATCAAACTTTTTGCTGGGAGGGGCTCTATGGAGTGTTGGTTTGATCGTCAGGTGGACGCTATTTTTTGATACTTGAGTAGCCTGGGAGATACCTTCGACCTCTATAGTACTTCTTATTCTGGGAATCCTTAATATTTGTGCTGCTTCCTCTGAAATCAGCGTCTTCTGGGATCCACCGTCAATAAGCGCCCTCAACTCGTTGTAACCTCCAGCGTTGTTTTTGACTAAAACAACCGCTGTAGCTAATAGTGTGTCTTGGCCTTGCTTGAGGCTATTGCTGTTGATACTGTGTTTTGTGTCTTCATGAAGAAGGCTGTTGTGTCCTTTGGAGCATCGATTGCATGTAAATTCCTTTCTGCAGTCGATAGCATTATGCTTTCCAAAGCATCTAAAGCACATGCTGTTCTTTTGAACGAATTCTTTTCTTTTTTCACTTGATTGTGCTCTGAATTTGAGACACTTTATCATATCGTGGCCATTCTTAGAGCAAAAGGCACACGATCTAACTTGCACTCTTCTTTTCGTAATGGCATTTACTGAGTTGTATTGTTTCTCAATAAACTCCAGTACGTCTTGCAAGGACTGTATAGTTCTTGCCTTTATTACATGCTGTTCATACAGCTGTAAGGCTTCTCGCGAAAATTTCTGCAGTAGAATTTCTGCTAAAATTACGTCAGCAGAGCTTTCTATTTTTCCTTTTTCCTTTATGATGAATATGCTCTTAGTCGCAGTATCCAAAAACTTTCTTAAATTTTTCTCATCATGGGGCAGCAAGCACTCCAGTTCCATTAATTTGTTGAAGTGTTGGGAGAATATTTTTCTGCTATTCTCATAGCGTATGCAGATAAGCTCCCACGCTGCTGTATAGCTAGCCGCTGATCCAGTTATCAAATGGCTAACCACCATTTGAGCTTCTCCTTTTAAGCAGGCTCTTAAATATCCCAGCTTCCTTGTGTTGCTGAGATCCTTCCTGCTGTCTATTAGCTCAGAGAACAGCTCGTAAAATGTTGGCCATTCCTTCGCATTTCCATTGAACGTTGGAAGGTCCACTTTTGGGAGTTCTGGCACGTCGTAGTTGGAATTTTTGAACTGTTCCAACTTCATTTGAAGTACCATCTCTAAGGCGGCCACTTCAGATTGCAGAATGTCGGCCTCATCTTGATCAAAGGCAGTTCTGTCATACTTGTTTTCAAGCAGTTTCAGTGTGTCCGTCACGTTGGACCAATGACTTTTCATCATTGCCAGCTGCTTTACTAGTTCAATCTCACTAGGGTTTCGTAGATTAGGCTCATCTGTTGCCTCACCCTGTCCGCTCTTCTATCCACCAGTTGAACCAGATTATCAACTGGACTGGCGCTCCGAGCTGATGCGGTATCAGATAATTTTGATCCGCTTGGTATATTTATTTCTTCAAGTCTCTCTACCTTTAATAGTGACTCCTTGTAGGCCTTGATTGCATCCAAAGATGATCGCCAACACCCAATTTTACCAGCGCATTGTTGTTAGTAGTAAATCGGACTACGAATACATCTATTGCTGATATAGATGCCTTTTCCTTGATGGCTTGCAGTATTTTGTTCTGCAGCTCTCCTTGTTCTTGCATCAATTTCACAGATCTTTCCGACAACATCTTGGGAAGACAATCACAGTGACTTTTTTATGCTTTCTGCTTGTATTCTTTGGCGTGATCCGTTGGAGGATTTTTTGATTTGTCGCCCAGTTGACCTAGCTGTGCCTCGACTCACAGCTGATTGATCAGCCAAGGAAAAGCAAGAACACAATGTTTCACCTTATAGTCCTAGTACTTTAAGGCGTGGTCTTTTATTCTGTGTTTCTTACCACTGGTGGGGGAAACAACAGAATCACTCGAATAGCCTTGCTCTTTTTACTTTGAAGAGCTGTTATTTTATTCTGTGTTTCTTACCACTGGTGGGGGAAAACAACAGAATTTCTCGAAGGACCAAAATGTTTACACTATAAACTTGTGCGTACACTTAATGAGTTCAATTCGGGTGTTTGAATCTAACTGATTCGAAGCTGCGAAGGCTTCGCCTTTTATTCATTCTTACATAGGTTCTTATCATCTAATTATATGATGCAGCGCTTGTAAGTCGCCGCAGTCTGCGTTGGTAAATGCAGCTGAGTTTTATTCTTAAATCTATGTCTGAGGCCTATGACCGCGCTTATCACCTCCCGCGTGGTCATATCTCTTGACACTCCGGCAATAGGCCGCTGCAATCGTACTTATCTGTAGTTGCCACTTATGCTGTCCCGTGACATCTTTATTGCAGCCCATAAATAGAACATAATTATAGTTTGCCTACTTATGTCTAAACACATATTTAGACAAGCCTTATGGAAGGATATTTCAATAGAGTATATCCACAGCTAGGTACAGTCTGTACCAAAACGTACCTAAAAGGTGATAGATGTTAAGGGAGGGTAAATTTTTTATTAATTTATCATAATTTTTTAGTTGAGTTTATTTCTTTCCAATTTATAATATTTAAATAATTTGTCTAAATACTTATGCCACTGCTAATTTGTAAAAACGTTATATTTGTTAAATCAACAATTAAGTTGTCCATATGCTTATTTTACTTAATTTAACTACGATTGTCTACCTATTTACTAAAATTATTAAAAAAATTTCCTTTAAGTAATAAGTAAACAATGAGTTTCAAACAAATATATTGAATATATTTCCTGTCTAAATACTTATTCCCACCAGTGTAGTCGATGCTTTAGAGTTCCATCTTCATTTTGACTCTTTTTGGGTACTATTAAGACTGGTGAATTATATGGGCTTCTTGGTATTATAATTTGTTTTAGCATTCGATTTCATTATTAACGAAATCTGCGTCTCACATAGAATAAGGATATTGTTTGCTATAATTTGCCATATCATTGTCAGTATTTATTTCTCATCGAATATCTGTTCGAATTTTTTGCATATTTATTTTAGAATGCTCCTTTTCAGTTTTATTCATAATCATATTTTCGAAATCTTTTTGTTTGATTTGAAATTATTTTTAGATTATAAAGGATACATAAACTTCCGTCACCCATTACCGTTTTGGTTTTGAATACTTTTTGTTCATCAACGTATTTTGTTATAAAATATTCTTTTAATGGAAGAGGATTTTTCCCCCAATATAACACAAATCGTTTTTTCCTCATTGTCATAATAACCGAGCTTTTCGTTTTTCCATTACATTCCATCTATTCTATTTCTGCATCTATTTTAGCTCCAATTTTCATTAATAGATGGTCCCCAATTAATAAGACGGATTCTAAACCTTCTATTTCTTAAAATAGACGTTTATATATTGTCAATATATGGTAATATTTTATAATTGAGATTACCAATAAGATTTAATTGGAGACGTACCAAGGAAGCCCAAAAGCACGCCGAATATCATTATAGCCAGCAACACCACCCAAGCAAAGTACAATAAAAACTCTACACCTTCAATAGTATTCCACCATCTCTTTAAAGCCCTTAACATACACCTATGGCTCCAAATTCAGAGGTGTAGCATCTTATGACAACACTTTCGAATCCTTCACAGTCAACGTGGGTCTTCTGCGTAAGTTCTCCTCAGTCCTTTCGAGCGAGATAGTAGCTATTAAAATCTGCATCAAGATGCCAGGCAAATACCTCATATGCGCCGAATCCCGTTCCACAATTTCCTCTATTACCAACCACAACAACCACTCCCACTAGGCTATGTGGGACCCACTTTAACCCACTTTTTCTGTCCCAAAGTCACTTTCTGAATGTCGGTCAATTTAATACATGTATTCATAATTGAAAAATGTTTAGTTCTGCATACCAGAAATAAACAAAGAAATCAGGTGTTAAAAACAGCTGTTGCAACGTTAAGTTCGAAATGTTCTGTTTGAACATGTTTTGTTCGAACATGTTCTGTTCGAACATGTACTGTTCGAACATGTTCGGTTCGAACATGTTCGGTTCGGACATGTTCTGTTCGAACATGTTCTGTTCGAACATGTTCTGTGCTGCTCGAACATGTTCTGTTCGGACAGTTATCATTCGAACATGTTCTGTTCGAACTTGTTCTGTTCGGACATTTTTCGTTCGATCATGTTCTGTTGGAACATGTTCTGTACGAACATGTTCTGTTTGAACATTTTCTGTTCGAACTTGTTTTGTTCGGACATTTTTCATTCGATCATGTTCTGTTCGAACATTTTCTGTTCGAACATGTTCTGTTCGAACATGTTCTGTTCGAACATGTTCTGTTCGAACATGTTCTGTTCGACCATGTTCTGTTCGAACATGATCTGTTTGAACATGATCTGTTTGAACATGATCTGTTTGAACGTGTTCTGTTCTAACAAGTTCTGTTCGAACATGTTCCGCTCGTACATGTTCTGTTCGAAAATGTTCTGCTCGAACATGTTCTGTTCGAACATGTTCTTTTCGAACATGTTCTGTTCGAACATGTTCTGTTCGAACATGTTCTGTTCGAACATGTTCTGTTCGAACATGTTCTGTTCGAACATGTTCTGTTCGACCATGTTCTGTTCGAACATGTTCTGTTTGAACATGTACTGTTCGAACATGTTCGGTTCGGACACGATTGGTTCGATCATGTTCTGTTCGAACATGTTCTGTTCGACCATGTTCTGTTCGAACATGTTCTGTTTGAACGTGTTCTGTTCTAACAAGTTATGTTCGAACATGTTCTGCTCGTACATGTTCTGTTCGAAAATGTTCTGCTCGAACATGTTCTGTTCGAACATGTTCTTTTCGAACATGTTCTGTTCGAACATGTTCTGTTCGAACATGTTCTGTTCGACCATGTTCTGTTCGAACATGTTCTGTTCGAAAATGTTCTTTTCGAACATGTTCTGTTTTAACATGTTCGGTTCGAACATGTTCTGTTTGAACATGTACTGTTCGAACATGTTCGGTTCGAACATGTTCGGTTCGGACATGTTCTGTTCGAACATGTTCTGTTCGAACATGTTCTGTGCTGCTCGAACATGTTCTGTTCGGACAGTTATCATTCGAACATGTTCTGTTCGAACTTGTTCTGTTCGGACATTTTTCGTTCGATCATGTTCTGTTGGAACATGTTCTGTACGAACATGTTCTGTTTGAACATTTTCTGTTCGAACTTGTTTTGTTCGGACATTTTTCATTCGATCATGTTCTGTTCGAACATTTTCTGTTCGAACATTTTCTGTTCGAACATGTTCTGTTCGAACATGTTCTGTTCGAACATGTTCTGTTCGACCATGTTCTGTTCGAACATGATCTGTTTGAACATGATCTGTTTGAACGTGTTCTGTTCTAACAAGTTCTGTTCGAACATGTTCTGCTCGTACATGTTCTGTTCGAAAATGTTCTGCTCGAACATGTTCTGTTCGAACATGTTCTTTTCGAACATGTTCTGTTCGAACATGTTCTGTTCGAACATGTTCTGTTCGAACATGTTCTGTTCGAACATGTTCTGTTCGAACATGTTCTGTTCGAACATGTTCTGTTCGAACATGTTCTGTTCGAACATGTTCTGTTCGAACATGTTCTGTTCGAACATGTTCTGTTCGAACATGTTCTGTTCGAACATGTTCTGTTCGAACATGTTCTGTTCGAACATGTACTGTTCGAACATGTTCGGTTCGAACATGTTCTGTTTGAACATGTTCTGTTCAAACGTGTTCGGTTCGAACATGTTCGGTTTCAACATGTACTGTTCGAACATGTTCGGTTCGAACATGTTCGGTTCGAACATGTTCTGTTCGAACATGTTCTGTTCGAACATGTTCTGTTCGAACTTGTTCTGTTCGGACATTTTTCGTTCGATCATGTTCTGTTCGAACATTTTCTGTTCGAACATTTTCTGTTCGAACATGTTCTGTTCGAACATGTTCTGTTCGAACATGTTCTGTTCGAACATGTTCTGTTCGAACATGTTCTGTTCGAACATGTTCTGTTCGAACATGTTCTGTTCAAAAATGTTCTGTTCGAACATGTTCTGTTCGAACATGTTCTGTTTGAACATGTTCTGTTAAAACGTGTTCGGTTCGAACATGTTCTGTTTGAACATGTACTGTTCGAACATGTTCGGTTCGGACACGATTGGTTCGATCATGTTCTGTTCGAACATGTTCTGTTTTTTTTTTTTTATTTTAGTAACTAATTCTATTTATTAAGGTTTCAAAAGGAATCGTTCAGTAATTCCTCTGAACTTAACCTAATGTGTGATAAAGATAAATGAGACCAAGTGGTATCATAATTATAAAGTACAAAAGAAAGAAAAATCTAGTCTAGTTATCAATTACTTAAAATGTAATATGTTATATTATCCTCCGGGTAAGGAGATCGCTGGGGTGTACCCTCTTCAGTCTTCGGAGGGAGATGGGATCAGCTAGGATAGTTGCTAGTCGGTTCGGGTGGGCCATAAGCCTGTCGGCATAACGGCTGCTGTGGAAATTAATCTGATCCCCAAGAAGGGTAACTTTCAGATCTCTTTCGATGACCATGTTCGTCACGTACCAGGGGAGGCCAGATGCGTGACGTGCAGCTCTCGACTGGACCACACGGAGCCTATTAAGCTGGGATTTGGCCGCAGTTCCCCACACCTGGATGGCATAACTCCACGTTGGAGCGAGAATGGCTTTGATTAAAAGAGCCTTAGAGCTCATTTGAAGTTTGCTGGAGTGGAAGAGCCAGTCGAGCTTTTTTAGCTTCGCCAGTGACTTAGATTTGACCGACGTGATGTGGGCCCTCCAGGTCAGTCTCCGATCTAGATGAACTCCTAGGTAGCAGTGCGATCTAGCATTGGTGATAGGGCTTCCATCGAAGGTCAGATCTGTGCAGGTTCCGGGTCGCAGGGAAAAAGTTACACAGGCTGACTTTGAGGAGTTAATGGCCACATTCCATTTGGCAGTCCATTTTTCGATTGCGTGCAGACATTCTTGGACTGCGTTGGAGGCAGTTTGCAGTAAAGGATGAGACGCCAGCATGGCAGTGTCATCGGTGTAAGTGGCCAGGAGCAGCTGAGCCGTGGGGACTTCGGCGTTGTTTGCGGGAGATGGCATGTCAGCAGTGTACAGGGTATATAGGAAGGGCCCAAGAACACTTCCCTGTGGAACTCCTGCGTGAATCTCTTCCAGGCTGGATCGAGCATCACGCACTGCAACGTCGAACGTCCGATTAGAGATGAACGATCTCAGGATGGCATAGTAGGGAGCAGGAAGGAGAGCTTTCATCTTGTATAGAAGGCCCTCATGCCACACCTTGTCAAACGCTTGCTTCACGTCTAGAAAGACGCCGACCGTGTAGAGTTTGTGCTCGAAGCCATGCGTCACCTGGTTTACCAGTCGATGTATTTGTTCAGGGCAGCCGTGGGACTTCCTGAAACCAAATTGGTGTGGAGGTATGTGGTTCACTACTTGCGGCAGTTCCATCAGGCGGGCTAAGAGTATTCTCTCAAAAATCTTAGAGAATGTTGATAGCAGGCTGATTGGGCGATATGCATCGATCTGCGTTGGCGGCTTTCCGGCTTTAGGTATCATGATGATACGTGCTCGCTTTCATTCCATGTTCTGTTCGAACATGTTCTGTTCGAACATGTTCTGTTCGAACATGTTCTGTTCGAACATGTTCTGTTCGAACATGTTCTGTTCGAAAATGTTCTCTTCGAACATGTTCTGTTTTAACATGTTCTGTTCGAACATGTTCTGTTCGAACATGTTCTGTTCGAACATGTTCTGTTCGAACATGTTCTGTTCGAAAATGTTCTCTTCGAACATGTTCTGTTTTAACATGTTCTGTTCGAACATGTTCTGTGCTGCTCCAACATGTTCTGTTCGGACATTTATCATTCGAACATGTTCTGCTCGAACTTGTTCTGTTCAGACATTTTTCGTTCGATCATGTTCTGTTCGGACATTTATCATTCGAACATGTTCTGCTCGAACTTGTTCTGTTCGGACATTTTTCGTTCGATCATGTTATTTTCGAACATTTTCTGCTCGAACATGTTCTGTTCGAACATGTTCTGTTCGAACTTGTTCTGTTTTAACATGTTCTGTTCGAACATGTACTGTGCTGCTCGAACATGTTCTGTTTTAAAATGTTCTGTTCGAACATGTTCTGTTTTAAAATGTTCTGTTCGAACATGTTCTGTGCTGCTCGAACATGTTCTGTTCGGACATTTATCATTCGAACATGTTCTGCTCGAACTTGTTCTGTTCAGACATTTTTCGTTCGATCATGTTCTGTTCGGACATTTATCATTCGAACATGTTCTGCTCGAACTTGTTCTGTTCAGACATTTTTCGTTCGATCATGTTCTGTTCGGACATTTATCATTCGAACATGTTCTGCACGAACTTGTTCTGTTCGGACATTTTTCGTTCGATCATGTTCTGTTCGAACATTTTCTGTTCGAACATGTTCTGTTCGAACATGTTCTGTTCGAACATGTACTGTTCGAACATGTTCTGTTTTAACATGTTCTGTTCGAACATGTTCTGTGCTGCTCGAACATGTTCTGGTTTAACATGTTCTGTTCGAACATGTTCTGTTTTAACATGTTCTGTTCGAACATGTTCTGTGCTGCTCGAACATGTTCTGTTCGAACATGTTCTGTGCTGCTCGAACATGTTCTGTTCGGACATTTATCATTCGAACATGTTCTGTTCGGACATTTTGCATTCGATCATGTTCTGTTCGAACATTTTCTGTTCGAACATGATCTGTTTGAACATGTTTTGTTCTAACATGTTCTGTTCGACCATGTTCTGTTCAAACATGTTCTGTTCGAACATGTTCTGTTCGAACATGTTCTCTGCTGCTCGAACATGTTCTGTTCGAACATGTTCTGCTCGAACATGTTCTGTTCGAACATGTTCTGTTCGAACATGTTCTGTTCGAACATGTTCTGTTCGAACATGTTCTGTTCGAACATGTTCTGTTCAAACATGTTCTGTTCGAACATGTTCTGTTTTAACATGTTCTGTTCGAACATGTTCTGTTTGAACGTGTTCTGTTCGAACATGTTCTGTGCTGCTCGAACATGTTCTGTTCGGACATTTATCATTCGAACATGTTCTGTTCGAACATGTTCTGTTCGAACATGTTCTGTTCGAACATGTTCTGTTCAAACATGTTCTGATTTAACATGTTCTGTTCGAACATGTTCTGTGCTGCTCGAACATGTTCTGTTCGGACATTTATCATTCGAACATGTTCTGCTCGAACTTGTTCTGTTCAGACATTTTTCGTTCGATCATGTTCTGTTCGAACATTTTCTGTTCGAACATGTTCTGTTCGAACATGTTCTGCTCGAACAGGTTCTGTTCGAACATGTTCCGTTCGAACTTGTTCTGTTTGAACATGTTCTGTTCGAACATGTTCTGTTCGAACATGTTCTGTTCGAACATGTTCTGTTCGAACATGTTCTGTTCAAACATGTTCTGTTTAAACATGTTTTGTTCAAACATGTTCTGTTTGAACATGTTCGGTTTGAACATGTACTGTTCGAACATGTTCGGTTCGAACATGTTCGGTTCGAACATGTTCGGTTCGAACACGATCGGTTCCATCATGTTCTGTTCGAACATGTTCTGTTCAAACATGTTTTGTTCGAACATGTTCTGTTTGAACATGTTCGGTTTGAACATGTACTGTTCGAACATGTTCGGTTCGAACATGTGCGGTTCGAACACGATCGGTTCCATCATGTTCTGTTCGAACATTTTCTGTTCGAACATGTTCTGTTCGAACATGTTCTGTTCGGACATTTATCATTCGAATATGTTCTGCTCGAACTTGTTCTGTTCGGACATTTTTCGTTCTATCATGTTCTGTTCGAACATGTTCTGTTCGAACATTTTCTGTTCGAACATGTTCTGTTCGAACATGTTCTGTTTTAACATGTTCTGTTCGAACATGTTCTGTGCTGCTCGAACATGTTCTGTTTGAACATGTTCTGTTCGAACATGTTCTGTTTTAACATGTTATGTTCGAACATGTTCTGTGCTGCTCGAACATGTTCTGTTCGGACATTTATCATTCGAACATGTTCTGTTCGGACATTTTTCATTCGATTATGTTCTGTTCGAACATTTTCTGTTCGAACATGTTCTGTTCGAACATGTTCTGTTCGAACATGTTCTGTTCGAACATGTTCTGTTCGACGATGTTCTGTTCAAACATGATCTGTTTGAACATGATCTGTTTGAACATGTTCTGTTCGAACACGATCGGTTCGATCATGTTCTGTTTGAACATGTTCTGTTTGAACATTTTCTGTTCGAACATGTTCTGTTCGAACTTGTTCCGTTCGAACATGTTCTGCTCGAACATGTTCTGCTCGAACATGTTCTGCTCGAACATGTTCTGCTCGAACATGTTCTGTTCAAACATGTTCTGCTCTAACATGTTCTGTTCAGACCTTTTTCGTTCGATCATGTTCTGTTCGAACATTTTCTGTTCGAACATGTTCTGTTCGAAAATGTTCTGTTCGAACATGTTCTGTTTTAACATGTTCTGTTCGAACATGTTCTGTGCTGCTCGCACATGTTCTGTTCGGACATTTATCATTCAAACATGTTCTGTTCGAACATTTTCTGTTCGAACATGTTCTGTTCGAACATGTTCTGTTTTAACATGTTCTGTTCGAACATGATCTGTTCGAACATGTTCTGTTCGAACTTGTTCTGTTCAGACATTTTTCGTTCGATCATGTTCTGTTCGAACATGTTCCGTTCGAACATGTTCTGTTTGAACATGTTCTGTTCGAAAATGTTCTGTTCGAACATGTTCTGTTCGAACATGTTCTGTTCGAACATGTTCTGTTCGAACATGTTCTGTTCAAACATGTTTTGTTCGAACATGTTCTGTTTGAACATGTTCGGTTCGAACATGTTCGGTTCGAACACGATCGGTTCTATCATGTTCTGTTCGAACATGTTCTGTTCGAACATGTTCTGTTCGAACATGTTCTGTTCGAACATGTTCTGTTCGAACATGTTCTGTTCGAACATGTTCTGTTCGAACATGTTCTGTTCGAACATGTTCTGTTCGAACATGTTCTGTTCAACATGTTCTGTTCGAACATGTTCTGTTCGAACATGTTCTGTTCGAACATGTTCTGTTCGAACATGTTTTGTTTGAACATTTTCTGTTCGAACTTGTTCTGTTCGGACATTTTTCATTCGATCATGTTCTGTTCGAACATGTTCTGTTCGAACATGTTCGGTTCGAACACGTTCGGTTCGAACACGATCGGTTCGAACATGTTCTGTACGAACATGTTTTGTTTGAACATTTTCTGTTCGAACTTGTTCTGTTCGGACATTTTTCGTTCGATCATGTTATTTTCGAACATTTTCTGGTCGAACATGTTCTGTTTGAACATGTTCTGTTCGAACGTGTTCTGTTCATACATGTTCTGTTTGAACATGTTCGGTTCGAACATGTTCGGTTCGAACACGTTCGGTTCGAACACGATCGGTTCAAATGTGTTCTGTACGAACATGTTCTGTACGAACATGTTTTGTTTGAACATTTTCTGTTCGAACTTGTTCTGTTCGGACATTTTTCATTCGATCATGTTCTGTTCGAACATGTTCTGTTCGAACATGTTCTGTTCGAACATGTTCTGTTCGAACATGTTCTGTTCGACCATGTTCTGTTCGAACATGATCTGTTTGAACATGATCTGTTTGAACATGTTCTGTTCTAACATGTTCTGTTCGAACATGTTCTGCTCGAACACGTTCTGTTCGAAAATGTTCTGTTCGAACATGTTCTGTTCCAACATGTTCTTTTCGAACATGTTCTGTTCGAACATGTTCTGTTCGAACATGTTCTGTTCGAACATGTTCTGTTCGAAAATGTTCTGTTCGAACATGTTCTGTTCGAACATGTTCGCTTCAAACATGTTCAGTTCGAACATGTTCAGTTCGAACATGTTCAGTTTGAACATGTTCTGTTCGAACATGTTCTGTTCGAACATGTTCTGTTCGAACATGTTCTGTTCGAACATTTTCTGTTCAAACATGTTCTGTTCGAACATGTTCTGTTCGAACATGTTCTGTTCGAACATGTTCTGCTCGAACATGTTCTGTTCAAACATGTTCTGTTCGAGCAGTACATGTCGAACATGTTCTGTTCGAACATGTTCTGTTCGAAAATGTTCGGTTCGAACATGTTCTGTTCGAACATGTTCTGTTCGAACATGTTCTGTTCGAACATGTTCGGTTCGAACATGTTCGGTTCGAACATGTTCTGTTCAAACATGTTCTGTTCGAACATGTTCTGTTCAAACATGTTCTGTTCGAGCAGTACATGTCGAACATGTTGTGTTCGAACATGTTCTGTTCGAAAATGTTCGGTTCGAACATGTTCAGTTCGAACATGTTCAGTTTGAACATGTTCTGTTCGAACATGTTCTGTTCAAAATTGTTCTGTTCAAACATGTTCTGTTCGAACATGTTCGCTTCGAACATGTTCTGTTCGAACATGTTCGCTTCAAACATGTTCAGTTCGAACATGTTCAGTTCGAACATGTTCAGTTTGAACATGTTCTGTTCGAACATGTTCTGTGCTGCTCGAACATGTTCTGTTCGGACATGTTCTGTTCGGACATTTATCATTCGAACATGTTCTGTCCGAACTTGTTCTGTTCGGACATTTTTCGTTCGATCATGTTATTTTCGAACATTTTCTGCTCGAACATGTTCTGTTTGAACATGTTCTGTTCGAACGTGTTCTGTTCATACATGTTCTGTTTGAACATGTTCGGTTCGAACATGTTCGGTTCGAACACGTTCGGTTCGAACACGATCAGTTCAAATGTGTTCTGTACGAACATGTTTTGTTTGAACATTTTCTGTTCGAACTTGTTCTGTTCGGACATTTTTCATTCGATCATGTTCTGTTCGAACATGTTCTGTTCGAACATGATCTGTTCGAACATGTTCTGTTCGAACATGTTCTGTTCGACCATGTTCTGTTCGAACATGATCTGTTTGAACATGATCTGTTTGAACATGTTCTGTTCTAACATGTTCTGTTCGAACATGTTCTGCTCGAACACGTTCTGTTCGAACATGTTCTGTTCGAACATGTTCTGTTCGAACATGTTCTGTTCGAACATGTTCTGTTCGAACATGTTCTGTTCAAACATGTTCTGTTCGAACATGTTCTGTTCGAACATGTTCTGTTCGAACATGTTCTGTTCGAACATGTTCTGTTCGAACATGTTCTGTTCGAACATGTTCTGTTCAAACATGTTCTGTTCGAACATGTTCTGTTCGAACATGTTCTGTTCGAACATGTTCTTTTCAAACATGTTCTGCTCGAACATGTTCTGTTCGAACATGTTCTGCTCGAACATGTTCTGTTCAAACATGTTCTGTTCGAGCAGTACATGTCGAACATGTTCTGTTCGAACATGTTCTGTTCGAACATGTTCTGTTCGAAAATGTTCGGTTCGAACATGTTCAGTTCGAACATGTTCTGTTCGAACATGTTCGGTTCGAACATGTTCGGTTCGAACATGTTCTGTTCAAACATGTTCTGTTCGAACATGTTCTGTGCTGCTCGAACATGTTCTGTTCGAACATGTTCTGTTCGAGCATGTTCTGTTCGAACATGTTCTGTTCGACCATGTTCTGTTCGAACATGTTCTGTTCGAACATGTTCTGTTCGACCATGTTCTGTTCGAACATGATCTGCTTGAACATGATCTGTTCGAACATGTTCTATTCGAACATGTTCTGTTCGAACATGTTCTGTTCGAGCAGTACATGTCGAACATGTTGTGTTCGAACATGTTCTGTTCGAAAATGTTCGGTTCGATCATGTTCAGTTCGAACATGTTCAGTTTGAACATGTTCTGTTCGAACATGTTCTGTTCAAACATGTTCTGTTCGAACATGTTCTGTGCTGCTCGAACATGTTCTGTTCGGTCATTTATCATTCGAACATGTTCTGTTCGAACTTGTTCTGTTCGGACATTTTTCGTTCGAACATGTTCGGTTCGAACATGTTCTTTTCAAACATGTTCTGTTCGAACATGTTCTGTGCTGCTCGAACATGTTCTGTTCGGTCATTTATCATTCGAACATGTTCTGTTCGAACTTGTTCTGTTCGGACATTTTTCGTTCGATCATGTTCTGTTCGAACATTTTCTGTTCGAACATGTTCTGTTCGAACATGTTCTGTGCTGCTCGAACATGTTATGTTCGGACATTTATCATTCGAACATGTTCTGCTCGAACTTGTTCTGTTCGGACATTTTTCGTTCGATCATGTTCTGTTCGAACATTTTCTGTACGAACATGTTCTGTGCGAACAGGTTCTGTTCGAACATGTTCTGTTCGAACAAGTTCTGTTCAAACATGTTCTGTTTGAACATGTTCTGCTCGAACATGTTCGGTTCGAACATGTTCTGTTCAAACATGTTCTGTTCGAACATTTTCTGTTCGATCATGTTATGTTCGATCATGTTCTGTTCGAACATGTTCTGTTCGAACATGTTCTGTTCGAACATGTTCTGTTCAAACATGTTCTGTTCGAACATTTTCTGTTCGAACATGTTCTGTTCGATCATGTTTATTTATTTTCATAAATTTCCTTTCTGATATAGCAAGATGTGGCTCCTGTGTCAAGTAATATTTTTAGTTGTTTTTCTTGTATGTCTGTCTATTATTTTTATATGAGGCATTCACCTGTAGGGTTCTGATCTAAAAAATAATCTTCATCAATATTATTTATTCTCATTCCTTTTCCAGTTGCATCCCTTTTTAATGGAATGTGAAGTTCAGTTTTTTGTGCTAGATATCGATTGAAATTATTTATTTGCAAAAAATTATTATAATTCTTATTCTGTCTGTTATTATTATACCCCCGTCTATAATTATTACTCTGACGATTGTAGTTATTATTCGGAAGATTCATACCTTATCATACCATACATACAGAATTGTTATTTAAATTCCAATTATTATTTTGTCCAAAGTTCCCGATTACCGCACAATTATTATTCTGATTATTATTCCAATTATTATTCAATCTATTTGATATATTATTATTCTGTCTGAAACTGTCTACTGGATTAAATCTTATGTTGTTTCCCTGATTTTTATTTTCATTCCTAATTCCATAATACCTATTTGCAAATTGGACTCGAAAGTTGTTAGACCCTAGTTCCTGATACTTTGACAGAGCATTTGGCAAGTCTGGTGAGTTTAAGGAAAAGAGTCTTTTTGAGATTGAACTTTTCAATCCAAAAATAAAAATTCTAAGAGCGTTGCTCCTAATTGTTTTATTAGTTTCTTTGGTTATTTCAATGTCTTTTCCATATGTCATTATAGTTTTCTTTATGAGTAATGCCATTTTTTTGTTTACTACGTACAACGATTCTGTAATGCTCGAGCGCCCCATTCTAAAGATGCTTAATTCTGACTCGAGGATATGGATTGGTCTTTTATCGTTATAAATATAATTCAATCTGGAAAGAATTGCTTGAAAGTTTAAAACTTTACCATGGTCAGTTAGAGCATCATGTGCTGTTCCCATGATTTTATTACGTATAATTGTTAAAGTGATAAAATATTTGAATTTAAGATAGACTCATGACAGTTTCTGCTGCTTCTCTCCAGAATACATATTGGGTCACCTGTTAACTTTGGTAAAGTCTTAACTACCTCTAAGGTAGTTTCGCATTTTGTAGTTGGGTCAATTGTTTGGATTTTATAATCCTTAACTACATTTTTGCAAGCGTTTAACTGCCCATCTATCACTTCAATTTTTCTGGTCACTTCACCCAATTGTACATTTATTAATCGGTTAACAAATTCCATTGTCAGATTAGGGGCGCTGGATATCACGCATGCAGAAAAGGTTGGTTACCTTTGTTAAATTTAAATTTTCAACTATTTATTTTTAATTTTCAACTTTATAGTATTCCCAATATCTGCTCTTATTTTATTAAATTTAGGTTTTTTTTTACGACTTAATATTATTTTCAGCTCACGATACTTTCCGACTGAGGCTTCCTTCCGTTTAGTTTTCCTGATTACTTTCTGTTGGGCTCTTCCCTTAGTTTAATTGTCCTGATTATTATCTGTTTAGGTCCTCCATCAATTTTTTGTATTTAGTTGTAGTTGTAAATAAATTAGAAATTAAACTAAGCAAATGGAAAATTTTGCAAATACAAATTTTTCATTAGTGGCACGGCACGTAAGCTACACGGCACAGTGCAAATATAGTTTTTGTTTCTAGTATATATTTCTAGTTTTTGTCAACTTAATAATTTTACAATATATATACCGAATATTTTTAGAATATTTTTTATTAAACTTAATCTTAATTTTATATATAATGCTTTTTAAAATTAGGTCAGTTCTAGTCTTGGAGTGCCATCAGCTCTTCCTTCCTTCTTTGAATATGTTTGGTTATAGATTTTGTTTTGGTTTTAATTGTGTTCCTTGTTGAGTCTGAATTTTACTATTCTTGTGTTCTTGTAATTTGTATTAGGTATTTAGTCCACCTTATTAAATATTAACTTCTTAATTGGATTATTACATTAATTATTATCAAACTAAGTTTTTCCCACGATCACTGTCACAGTAGTTAGATGTCGTTGGATTAGTGTGGATGTTTTGATAATTCCACTTAAAATATGAGTTGTTGACGGCGCGTGTTATGTTTTATATTTAACTTATTGGCGTTAATATTTTTTTTTGAACTTTTAAGCCGCCCCACTTTGGGTGCCTATCAAAATTGTTAGTGTTTAAAAAATTATTTATATTTTATTATAATTTAATATTTATTCGGTAATAGACTTTTTCAATTATGCTGTTAGAAGACAATTTTTTATTGCTTATCCCAATTTGAAACTGTTACCGATCTCGTCCCGATTCAGACTGATCTTCTAAATCTTAATCCTAATACACTCAACCTCGGCCAGAAGCTTTTCTCTACAATTTAATTGAACTTTCAAATATGTTTAGGATAAAAGCTTTATACTGAAATTATTTCAAAGCATGTTGAAATTGAAATTTGCTGACTGGTGTTTACTTTAAATTTTGTTATTTATCGGGTGGTTAAGTGCTGGCGACAATAACAAGGACACAGGAAATGCTGCTGAGAGTTTGAAATTTGTTTATCAACTGGGGCTATATTAACGGGTTGGATAACGTGCATAAACGTTCCATTGTGTACCGAGACTTAAGACCCGCCAACATACTGCTCGATGAAAACGGACACATATGAATTTCTGATTTGGGATTGGCTTGCGACTTCTTAAAAAAGAAACCGCTTGCTTCAGTGTGAACTCATGGATATATTGCTCCAGAGGTGCTATCTGATGGCACATCATTATATATTTGTGCGCAGATTGGTGTATCTTCGGATGCTTGTTATATAAATTGCATAAAGGTCTTTCCCCATTTCGACTACATAAGACAAAGCTAGAAATTTACAATATGAATTAGTTAATGCATACATAGGCGGTTAGTGTGACCGTGGAAATTTTCTGAAGAAAATTTTCCATGCGTTTTCGTCTCTTCATGCTTAATCTTAACTTTCTAGCTTGATCACAGTACCGACAGACAGAGGGGCATATTGGTTGTTCGTATGTAGACATTAAAAAAACTTTATTTTGATTAACCAATGCTACAGTAATCATATTTTCAGTTATACATATAAGTAAGCTAAAGCTTAAGGAAGGATTTGAAAATCAAATTCGGTGAACTTATTTAAAAAAAAATTATCATGATGGAATTCGGGTTAGTAAACTGGTACCTGTGTACAGTGCCCATTCGGAGATTTTCTTTTCTTTGAGGTATAGCTTGATTCGACTTTTGAAATCCTTGGAGTTAAACGGAGTGAAAAGGATTGATGGTGTAAGCCTCATCTCTTGGGCGGCTTTGTCAGCAAGTTCATTCCCATGGATACCTTGATGACTGGGAACCCAGAGTAGGGTGATTTTCGTTGGATGAGAACTTAGGATGTGCCTAACTTCTTGTGTTGTGGGGCCATTATGGTTCCAGTTGCGTATATCGGAGAGAGAGGAGAGGCTGTCTGTGCAGATAACAGATTTACTATTGTTTTTGGAAGCGAATTGGCATGCTTTGAGAATGGCGAAAGCTTCGACTGTGAATATGGAGTTGTATGACGGAAGCCTACCTCCTGCAATTATTTTACGGTTACAGTCAACAACCGCAAAAGTGGTTGCGCCGGTGAATGTTCTGTTCGAACATTTTCTGTTCGAACATGTTCTGTTCGAACATGTTCTGTTCGGACATTTATCATTCGAACATGTTCTGCTCGAACTTGTTCTGTTCGGACATTTTTCGTTCTATCATGTTCTGTTCGAACATTTTCTGTTCGAACATGTTCTGTTCGAACATATTCTGCTCGAACATGTTCTGTTCGAACATGTTCTGTTCGAACTTGTTCTGTTCAGACATTTTTCGTTCGATCATGTTCTGTTCGAACATTTTCTGTTCGAACATGTTCTGTTCGAACATGTTCTGTTCAAACATGTTTTGTTCGAACATGTTCTGTTTGAACATGTTCGGTTCGAACATGTTCGGTTCGAACATGTTCGGTTCGAACACGATCGGTTCCATCATGTTCTGTTCGAACATGTTCTGTTCGGACATTTATCATTCGAACATGTTCTGCTCGAACTTGTTCTGTTCGGACATTTTTCGTTCTATCATGTTCTGTTCGAACATTTTCTGTTTTAACATGTTCTGTTCGAACATGTTCTGTGCTGCTCGAACATGTTCTGTTTGAACATGTTCTGTTCGAACATGTTCTGTTTTAACATGTTATGTTCGAACATGTTCTGTGCTGCTCGAACATGTTCTGTTCGGACATTTATCATTCGAACATGTTCTGTGCTGCTCGAACATGTTCTGTTCGGACATTTATCATTCGAACATGTTCTGTTCGAACTTGTTCTGTTCGGACATTTTTCATTCGATTATGTTCTGTTCGAACATTTTCTGTTCGAACATGTTCTGTTCGAACATTTTCTGTTCGAACTTGTTCTGTTCGGACATTTTTCATTCGAACATGTTCTGTTCGAACATGTTCTGTTCGAACATGTTCTGTTCGAACATGTTCTGCTCGAACATGTTCTGTTCAAACATGTTCTGTTCGAACATGTTCTGCTCGAACATGTTCGGTTCGAACACGTTCGGTTCGAACACGTTCGGTTCGAACACGATCGGTTCGAACATGTTCTGTACGAACATGTTTTGTTTGAACATTTTCTGTTCGAACTTGTTCTGTTCGGACATTTTTCATTCGATCATGTTCTGTTCGAACATGTTCTGTTCGAACATGTTCTGTTCGAACATGTTCTGTTCGAACATGTTCTGTTCGACCATGTTCTGTTCGAACATGATCTGTTTGAACATGATCTGTTTGAACATGTTCTGTTCTAACACGTTCTGTTCGAACACGTTCGGTTCGAACACGATCGGTTCGAACATGTTCTGTACGAACATGTTTTGTTTGAACAAAACATATTTTTGAACATTTTCTGTTCGAACTTGTTCTGTTCGGACATTTTTCATTCGATCATGTTCTGTTCGATCATGTTCTGTTCGAACATGTTCTGTTCGAACATGTTCTGTTCGAACATGTTCTGTTCGAACCTGTTCTGTTCGAACATGTTCTGTTCGAACATGTTCTGTTCGAACATGTTCTGTTCGACCATGTTCTGTTCGAACATGATCTGTTTAAACATGATCTGTTTGAACATGTTCTGTTCTAACATGTTCTGTTCGAACATGTTCTGCTCGAACACGTTCTGTTCGAAAATGTTCTGTTCGAAAATGTTATGTTCGAACATGTTCTGCTCGAACATGTTCTGTTTGAACATGTTCTGTTCGAACATGTTCTGTTCAAACATGTTCTGTTCGAACATGTTCTGTTCGAACATGTTCTGTTCGAACATGTTCTGTTCGAACATGTTCTGTTCAAACATGTTCTGTTCGAACATGTTCTGTTCAAACATGTTCTGTTCGAACATGTTCGCTTCGAACATGTTCAGTTCGAACATGTTCAGTTCGAACATGTTCTGTTCGAACATGTTCTGTACGAACATGTTTTGTTTGAACATTTTCTGTTCGAACTTGTTCTGTTCGGACATTTTTCATTCGATCATGTTCTGTTCGAACATGTTCTGTTCGAACATGTTCTGTTCGAACATGTTCTGTTCGAACATGTTCTGTTCGACCATGTTCTGTTCGAACATGATCTGTTTGAACATGATCTGTTTGAACATGATCTGTTTGAACATGTTCTGTTCGAACATGTTCTGCTCGAACACGTTCTGTTCGAAAATGTTCTGTTCGAACATGTTCTGTTCGAACATGTTCTGTTCGAACATGTTCTGTTCGAACATGTTTTGTTTGAACATTTTCTGTTCGAACTTGTTCTGTTCGGACATTTTTCATTCGATCATGTTCTGTTCGAACATGTTCTGTTCGAACATGTTCTGCTCGAACATGTTCTGTTCAAACATGTTCTGTTCGAACATGTTCTGCTCGAACATGTTCGGTTCGAACACGTTCGGTTCGAACACGATCGGTTCGAACATGTTCTGTACGAACATGTTTTGTTTGAACATTTTCTGTTCGAACTTGTTCTGTTCGGACATTTTTCATTCGATCATGTTCTGTTCGAACATGTTCTGTTCGAACATGTTCTGTTCGAACATGTTCTGTTCGAACATGTTCTGTTCGAACATGTTCTGTTCGAACATGTTCTGTTCGAACATGTTCTGTTCGAACATGTTCTGTTCGACCATGTTCTGTTCGAACATGATCTGTTTGAACATGATCTGTTTGAACATGTTCTGTTCTAACACGTTCTGTTCGAACACGTTCGGTTCGAACACGATCGGTTCGAACATGTTCTGTACGAACATGTTTTGTTTGAACAAAACCTGTTTTTGAACATTTTCTGTTCGAACTTGTTCTGTTCGGACATTTTTCATTCGATCATGTTCTGTTCGAACATGTTCTGTTCGAACATGTTCTGTTCGAACATGTTCTGTTCGAACATGTTCTGTTCGAACCTGTTCTGTTCGAACATGTTCTGTTCGAACATGTTCTGTTCGAACATGTTCTGTTCGAACATGTTCTGTTCGACCATGTTCTGTTCGAACATGATCTGTTTAAACATGATCTGTTTGAACATGTTCTGTTCTAACATGTTCTGTTCGAACATGTTCTGCTCGAACACGTTCTGTTCGAAAATGTTCTGTTCGAAAATGTTATGTTCGAACATGTTCTGCTCGAACATGTTCTGTTTGAACATGTTCTGTTCGAACATGTTCTGTTCAAACATGTTCTGTTCGAACATGTTCTGTTCAAACATGTTCTGTTCGAACATGTTCTGTTCAAACATGTTCTGTTCGAACATGTTCTGTTCGAACATGTTCTGTTCGAACATGTTCTGTTCGAACATGTTCTGTTCGAACATGTTCTGCTCGAACATGTTCTGTTCGAACATGTTCTGTTCGAACATGTTCTGTTCGAACATGTTCTGTTCGAACATGTTCTGTTCAAACATGTTCTGTTCGAACATGTTCTGTTCAAACATGTTCTGTTCGAACATGTTCGCTTCGAACATGTTCAGTTCGAACATGTTCAGTTCGAACATGTTCAGTTCGAACATGTTCTGTTCGAACATGTTCTGTGCTGCTCGAACATGTTCTGTTCGGACATGTTCTGTTCGGACATTTATCATTCGAACATGTTCTGTCCGAACTTGTTCTGTTCGGACATTTTTCGTTCGATCATGTTATTTTCAAACATTTTCTGCTCGAACATGTTCTGTTTGAACATGTTCTGTTCGAACATGTTCTGTTCATACATGTTCTGTTTGAACATGTTCGGTTCGAACATGTTCGGTTCGAACACGTTCGGTTCGAACACGATCGGTTCAAATGTGTTCTGTACGAACATGTTTTGTTTGAACATTTTCTGTTCGAACTTGTTCTGTTCGGACATTTTTCATTCGATCATGTTCTGTTCGAACATGTTCTGTTCGAACATGTTCTGTTCGAACATGTTCTGTTCGAACATGTTCTGTTCGACCATGTTCTGTTCGAACATGATCTGTTTGAACATGATCTGTTTGAACATGTTCTGTTCTAACATGTTCTGTTCGAACATGTTCTGCTCGAACACGTTCTGTTCGAAAATGTTCTGTTCGAACATGTTCTGTTCGAACATGTTCTGTTCGAACATGTTCTGTTCGAACATGTTCTGTTCGAACATGTTCTGTTTGAACATGTTCTGTTCGAACATGTTCTGTTCGAACATGTTCTGTTCGAACATGTTCTGTTCGAACATGTTCTGTTCGAACATGTTCTTTTCAAACATGTTCTGCTCGAACATGTTCTGTTCGAACATGTTCTGTTCGAACATGTTCTGCTCGAACATGTTCTGTTCAAACATGTTCTGTTCGAGCAGTACATGTCGAACATGTTCTGTTCGAACATGTTCTGTTCGAAAATGTTCGGTTCGAACATGTTCAGTTCGAACATGTTCAGTTTGAACATGTTCTGTTCGAACATGTTCGGTTCGAACATGTTCGGTTCGAACATGTTCGGTTCGAACATGTTCTGTTCAAACATGTTCTGTTCGAACATGTTCTGTGCTGCTCGAACATTTTCTGTTCGAACATGTTCTGTTCGAGCATGTTCTGTTCGAACATGTTCTGTTCGACCATGTTCTGTTCGAACATGATCTGCTTGAACATGATCTGTTCGAACATGTTCTATTCGAACATGTTCTGTTCGAAATGTTCTGTTCGACCATGTTGTGTTCGAACATGATCTGCTTGAACATATACGTCTATAGCTTTCAAAGCGAACGGTCGTGTTTTTTTTGATCCCCGGTTTTTACTTTGTGTTTGTCAAACCAGCCGCGGTTTTTAAAAAAATTTTCTTTAATTATCATATATATAAACATAATTTTTAATGATCCGTTCGCTTCGCGAGTGATTCTTTTGTGATTTGTGCAGTAGTTTAAACAAATATACAAAGTAGCTTGCATTTTTCGTCTCTTTGTTTTGTTTACTCTCCCTTTTTGTGCGTCGCAGTGGTGTTTGGTGTTGTTTTTTTGCATGCACATAAACTGCACTTTTCGCTCTCACTCTCTCTCTCTCTCTCTCCTTCGCTCTCCCACACAAAATCTAAATTTCTCAGCGTGCAGACTGCTCTCGTGCGGTTCTTTTAACAGCTGGATTGAAAGTTTTGGTTTTGTGTTTTCGTGCACGCACAGTGGTCTGATTTCAGTTAAATATGGAAACCGTAAATGTTGTCTGCTTTTATAAAAATTGTTGCCAGGTTATAAAACCTGAGCAGCCAAAAATGACTTGTTGGCTATGTGATAGAATGGTGCATACTAAGTGCGCTGGTTTTAATGGCCGTACAAGTGATGACCTAGCAAAGGGTAAAAATCTAAATTACTGTTGTGATGCTTGCCTTGTGGTTGCGAACGAGATGAAATCGTTTATGCGCCAAACTAAAGGTGGCTTGAAAGAACTGATCAACAGTTTTGGCGTAGCTAGAGATAGTTTTCGTCGAGCCGATGATCTTCTTTCCGCGCTTAATTCACAGTTTAATGGCCTTAAGCTATTAGATGAATCTCCAAAGCGCAAAAAAGCCGCTGGTGGTAGGCTGCCTAAGGCCCCGCAACCACGGGCAAATGATCAACAGGACTCCACAACTGATCAGCTGTCAATCGCAGCAAATCCACATATGCTGCTAAGATCGGCAGCTAAAAAAGATTCGGAGCAATTCGATCAATCAGCTGTGGATGGACCCCACCCTATGATTGCTAAAAATTCCGAATTGTCCGCATTGGTTTCTCAACCAGTGATTCCATCTGTCTCGATTAGTTTACCACCACAAGGGAACATTGAGTCCGGACTACCGGCACAAGTTGGCGCTTCAGAAATACAATCTGCAGCGCCAAAACCCCTCGCGGTGGTTCCACTAAAGAAACAAATTTTTGTTTCTCGGCTTGCCCCTGATCAAACATCGTCGGATGTATTGTCTTATATACAAGACAAAACAAAAGTCGATAATATAAAAGTGGAAAAATTTAACTTCTCTTATGCTAGGGACATATCATCTTTCAAGATAACTGTCCCAAACGAGCACTTTTCGACCATATGTTCGGGTGATTTTTGGCCGGATAGTATGGTGGTAAAAGAGTTTGAAGCTAAGATCAAAAATAAGAAAAAGGTGCCCGTGGGAATTAAACTTCCCTCACGTGCCCAGACCACTGTGCCTCTACTGAAACTGTTTACCTTATCTTTGGAATCTTCACAATTCCCTCATATATGGAAGGAGTCCTTTGTGATTCCTCTTCACAAAAAAGGTAGCAAACTGGATGCAAGCAATTACAGAGGAATCTCTAAATTGTCGGCTATCCCAAAACTTTTCGAAAATGTTATCACTCCTCATTTGCAGCACCTTTGTAGATCAATCATATCACCGTGTCAACACGGTTTTATGAAACGCAGATCTACAACCACTAACCTCTTGGAGCTAACTTCTTTCGTAATACAGGGTTTCAAAAATAATCTTCAAACAGATGTCATCTACACTGACTTCAGTAAAGCATTTGACTCTGTTAATCATTACCTTCTAATAAAAAAACTTGACCTTATAGGTTTCCCTGTTGATCTTCTAAATTGGATTTCAAGCTATCTGAATGGCAGGAAACAACAAGTCCTCTTTAAAAATTCGTTATCTTCTATTCTCCGAGTCACATCCGGTGTCCCACAAGGGAGCCATCTTGGTCCGCTTCTTTTTACATTATTCATTAACGACCTCCCCTTAATAATAAAACATTCGCGTGTACTTATGTACGCAGACGATGTTAAATTATGCCTCCAGCACAAGGACACTTCTTGCCATTTGGACTTACAATCCGATCTAGACCTATTTCAAATATGGTGCCGTGATAACATATTAGACTTAAATAGCTCCAAGTGTAAAGTTATGACCTTTTGTCGTGCCAACCCAATACGCACGACTTACACTCTAAGTGGGTGCTCTCTGGACAGAATAACACGAGTTAATGATCTTGGTGTTCTTCTGGACCCAAAACTAAAATTTTCTGACCATATTTCGTCTATTGTCAATAAGGCCAGGGGTGTGCTTGGTTTTATAAAAAGGTGGTCCAAGGAATTTGATGACCCTTACTTGACTAAAACCTTATTTATTTCGTTAGTCCGTCCGATTCTCGAGTACGGATCACCTGTTTGGAGTCCACAATACGCAGTCCACTCGGACCGCATTGAATCGATCCAAAAAAACTTCTTACTTTTTGCCTTGCGGCGCCTAAATTGGGATGCAAACCATATATTACCTCCTTATTCCAGTAGACTACTTTTAATTAATTTACCATCCCTAGCTAACCGTAGAACTATGCTTGGAACAGTCTTTATTTGTAAGCTTATTCGTGGGGATGTTGAGAGTCCCGACTTGATTAGTCGGCTTAACTTCTCGGTTCCAAGTAGAGTCACTAGAAACTATATACCCCTTATCTTAAATCATTGTAGATCTAATTATGAGTTGCATGACCCTTTCAGAGTTTTATGTTCTGACTATAATAGACTTTATCCTATTATCTGTAATCTTGACTCTCTGCCGCTATTAAAGCAATCCATTTTATCTTTTCTATTACATAATTAGATCCTACTAACACTAATATTTAACATAGTTATTAATTTCCTCGTTCCTATTCTATTTTTTATATCGCGTCTATATCTTCTCGCGAATCGAGCCGTACGATACACGGCAGCGCCCCTCGGTCGGTTGGGCGGGAGGTGTGGCCGTGGGACCCGTGCGAAAAAAAAAAAAAAAAAAAAAAAACATGATCTGTTCGAACATGTTCTATTCGAACATGTTCTGTTCGAACATGTTCTGTTCAAACATGTTCTGTTCGAGCAGTACATGTCGAACATGTTCTGTTCGAACATGTTCTGTTCGAAAATGTTCGGTTCGAACATGTTCAGTTCGAACATGTTCAGTTTGAACATGTTCTGTTCGAACATGTTCTGTTCAAACATGTTCTGTTCGAACATGTTCTGTGCTGCTCGAACATGTTCTGTTCGGTCATTTATCATTCGAACATGTTCTGTTCGAACTTGTTCTGTTCGGACATTTTTCGTTCGAACATGTTCGGTTCGAATATGTTCTTTTCAAACATGTTCTGTTCGAACATGTTCTGTGCTGCTCGAACATGTTCTGTTCGGTCATTTATCATTCGAACATGTTCTGTTCGAACTTGTTCTGTTCGGACATTTTTCGTTCGATCATGTTCTGTTCGAACATTTTCTGTTCGAACATGTTCTGTTCGATCATGTTTATTTATTTTCATAAATTTCCTTTCTGATATAGCAAGATGTGGCTCCTGTGTCAAGTAATATTTTTAGTTGTTTTTCTTGTATGTCTGTCTATTATTTTTATATGAGGCATTCACCTGTAGGGTTCTGATCTAAAAAATAATCTTCATCAATATTATTTATTCTCATTCCTTTTCCAGTTGCATCCCTTTTTAATGGAATGTGAAGTTCAGTTTTTTGTGCTAGATATCGATTGAAATTATTTATTTGCAAAAAATTATTATAATTCTTATTCTGTCTGTTATTATTATACCCCCGTCTATAATTATTACTCTGACGATTGTAGTTATTATTCGGAAGATTCATACCTTATCATACCATACATACAGAATTGTTATTTAAATTCCAATTATTATTTTGTCCAAAGTTCCCGATTACCGGCCAATTATTATTCTGATTATTATTCCAATTATTATTCAATCTATTTGATATATTATTATTCTGTCTGAAACTGTCTACTGGATTAAATCTTATGTTGTTTCCCTGATTTTTATTTTCATTCCTAATTTTATAATACCTATTTGCAAATTGGACTCGTAAGTTGTTAGACCCTAGTTCCTGATACTTTGACAGAGCATTTGGCAAGTCTGGTGAGTTTAAGGAAAAGAGTCTTTTTGAGATTGAACTTTTCAATCCAAAAATAAAAATTCTAAGAGCGTTGCTCCTAATTGTTTTATTAGTTTCTTTGGTTATTTCAATGTCTTTTCCATATGTCATTATAGTTTTCTTTATGAGTAATGCCATTTTTTTGTTTACTACGTACAACGATTCTGTAATGCTCGAGCGCCCCATTCTAAAGATGCTTAATTCTGACTCGAGGATATGGATTGGTCTTTTATCGTTATAAATATAATTCAATCTGGAAAGAATTGCTTGAAAGTTTAAAACTTTACCATGGTCAGTTAGAGCATCATGTGCTGTTCCCATGATTTTATTACGTATAATTGTTAAAGTGATAAAATATTTGAATTTAAGATAGACTCATGACAGTTTCTGCTGCTTCTCTCCAGAATACATATTGGGTCACCTGTTAACTTTGGTAAAGTCTTAACTACCTCTAAGGTAGTTTCGCATTTTGTAGTTGGGTCAATTGTTTGGATTTTATAATCCTTAACTACATTTTTGCAAGCGTTTAACTGCCCATCTATCACTTCAATTTTTCTGGTCACTTCACCCAATTGTACATTTATTAATCGGTTAACTAATTCCATTGTCAGATTAGGGGCGCTGGATATCACGCATGCAGAAAAGGTTGGTTACCTTTGTTAAATTTAAATTTTCAACTATTTATTTTTAATTTTCAACTTTATAGTATTCCCAATATCTGTTCTTATTTTATTAAATTTTGGTTTTTTTTTACGACTTAATATTATTTTCAGCTCACGATACTTTCCGACTGAGGCTTCCTTCCGTTTAGTTTTCCTGATTACTTTCTGTTGGGCTCTTCCCTTAGTTTAATTGTCCTGATTATTATCTGTTTAGGTCCTCCATCAATTTTTTGTATTTAGTTGTAGTTGTAAATAAATTAGAAATTAAACTAAGCAAATGGAAAATTTTGCAAATACAAATTTTTCATTAGTGGCACGGCACGTAAGCTACACGGCACAGTGCAAATATAGTTTTTGTTTCTAGTATATATTTCTAGTTTTTGTCAACTTAATAATTTTACAATATATATACCGAATATTTTTAGAATATTTTTTATTAAACTTAATCTTAATTTTATATATAATGTTTTTTAAAATTAGGTCAGTTCTAGTCTTGGAGTGCCATCAGCTCTTCCTTCCTTCTTTGAATATTTTTGGTTATAGATTTTGTTTTGGTTTTAATTGTGTTCCTTGTTGAGTCTGAATTTTACTATTCTTGTGTTCTTGTAATTTGTATTAGGTATTTAGTCCACCTTATTAAATATTAACTTCTTAATTGGATTATTACATTAATTATTATCAAACTAAGTTTTTCCCACGATCACTGTCACAGTAGTTAGATGTCGTTGGATTAGTGTGGATGTTTTGATAATTCCACTTAAAATATGAGTTGTTGACGGCGCGTGTTATGTTTTATATTTAACTTATTGGCGTTAATATTTTTTTTTTGAACTTTTAAGCCGCCCCACTTTGGGTGCCTATCAAAATTGTTAGTGTTTAAAAAATTATTTATATTTTATTATAATTTAATATTTATTCGGTAATAGACTTTTTCAATTATGCTGTTAGAAGACAATTTTTTATTGCTTATCCCTAATTTGAAACTGTTACCGATCTCGTCCCGATTCAGACTGATCTTCTAAATCTTAATCCTAATACACTCAACCTCGGCCAGAAGCTTTTCTCAACAATTTTCTTGAACTTTCAAATATGTTTAGGATAAAAGCTTTATACTGAAATTATTTCAAAGCATGTTGAAATTGAAATTTGCTGACTGGTGTTTACTTTAAATTTTGTTATTTATCGGGTGGTTAAGTGCTGGCGACAATAACAAGGACACAGGAAATGCTGCTGAGAGTTTGAAATTTGTTTATCAACTGGGGCTATATTAACGGGTTGGATAACGTGCATAAACGTTCCATTGTGTACCGAGACTTAAGACCCGCCAACATACTGCTCGATGAAAACGGACACATATGAATTTCTGATTTGGGATTGGCTTGCGACTTCTTAAAAAAGAAACCGCTTGCTTCAGTGTGAACTCATGGATATATTGCTCCAGAGGTGCTATCTGATGGTACATCATTATATATTTGTGCGCAGATTGGTGTATCTTCGGATGCTTGTTATATAAATTGCATAAAGGTCATTCTCCATTTCGACTACATAAGACAAAGCTAGAAATTTACAGTTCGCGGAAAAGGTTCGTGTCTAACAATACGCACCTGACAAAGTGGATTAAGTGAAATTAGTTTTCGCGGTAATAAACTTATGGACAAGACCAGAATACTGGCACACATAGCAAATAGTGACCCCCCAAGTCACTAACAGTGAAATAATAGTGAAACGAAAACATTTTCATTCAAAAATACAAAGTTAAGTTTCTCGACCTGGGGCTCCGCTGCCCAGCTGCCACGCGATCGCACAAACAGCTGTTTGCGAGCTTAAAGCTTTCTATCCCAGGGTTCAAGTTTTGGCTAGAACCCTGGTGATTTGGTGCACACTTCAATATGAACACTTTAAATGAAACCGCTGCGGCTGATGAATCGTTGGATACTGCGTTTCTCTCGAGCCCCCAATGTGCTGCCCCGCAGCGCTTTCAAAAAATAAAGCGAAAGTCTCGTGCTTCTCCGGAGACTGAAAGGAAAAAATCCAAATCAACCATCGGCAAACAAGGGGAAAACCCTTCGGCTACAGAACCTAGATATGGCGGCAATTCAAACCGATTTGGTTTACTTGCGCATCTCACAGCTGACAAACAAGTAGGCAATGAAATTGGCGATCTGTATGACCAGCCCAGTACCAGTCATCAAGCTGCAATTGCTGCCGCTAAGCGGGATGCAGCCTCCGCTGGTACCACTAGCTCAACCAAAAAGGCGCAGTCCAAACCACCTCCTATAGTAATGGAGGGAGTGGACGACGTATGCCTGATGATGCAGAGCATCGAAAATATAGTGGACCTAGAAAAGGTTGAGGCTAGGGCGTCAATGAGCGGTGTCCTAAGGCTTTACGCGGCTGACGCTAATACATTTCGCACCATAGTGAACTGGCTCGAGATCGAAGAGTATGAGTTCCACTGCTACCAGCTTAAAGAGGACAGGCCTTACAGGGTATGCGTGAAAGGCCTGCACCACAGTACGCTACATCACCAAATCAAGGATGAGCTGGAAAAGATCGGGCACAAGGTTCTCGATATTCACACACCGCTTAGGCGAAACGAACCGGGTACCTCAAAAGCGTCGCCGGTCAATATGTTCTTCCTAAATATTGCTGCTGCGGCAAACAATAAGGAGATCCTGGCGGTGAAGGCACTATGCCATATGAGAGTAGTTATTGAGCCTCTCCGCAAGCGTAACGCTATTGTCCAGTGCCATCGTTGTCAGCAGTTTGGCCACACAGCCAAATACTGCCGTAAGGCCCACATTTGTGTGAAATGTGCCGGCGAACACCCAGCCAAGGACTGTACCAGGCCACGCATCGAGCTGTGCACTTGCTACAACTGTGGCGGTCAGCATCCTGCAAACTATAAAGGTTGCAGCAAGCTACAAGCGTTCCTGCAGCGATCCAGACCCAGAAGTGGAGTGGCTGGAAGAACAGAAGTAAGCGAGCGACCAACTCCACGGGGCTTAGCTGGAGGTAAGGAGATCCCCTCTTCTCGAGGCGGAATATCTTATGCAGATGTGGCTAGAGGGTCCATTCACCACAAGCAACCAATGAGCCTGACGCACCAGCAACAGAAGCAACAGCAACAGCCCTATGATGGAAGCCCCAGTCGTCAAAGGAGCCGCAGCCGGACAAGGGCGTCTAGGGGTACACTCCAGCGCTCGACGGATGCTAGCAGCAGCATTGAAGCCATCCTGCAGGCGCTTAATGAAAACATTAATTCTTTGCGCTCGATTCAAGAGAAGCAAATGGAATTAATGATGATGATGATGAAGCAACAGCAACAACAGTCACATCAGCAGGGGCAGATTATCAATCTGCTCACTGCTCTCCAAGCGCGTCAAGCGCCATAATGATGCCGCTGCGCATCCTAGTGTGGAACGCCGACGGCGTATCCACGAAGTTGCCTGAAGTAGAGTGCTTCGTGCGACGTCACGAAATCGATGTATTACTGCTCAGCGAGACACACTGCAAGGGGGCAGAGACGCCTAAGCTATTCGGATTTGTAGCCTACACTGCCAATGATCCGAGTGGTGGCAACGCCAAAGGCGGAGCAGCTATCTTAATCAAAAATAGCCTTGCCCACTTTCCGCTAACACCAATAGCCACTGCCAAGGTGCAACTTGCGCCGGCGGTTATTGAAACGGCACTTGGTCCTATAAGCTTTGGAGCGGTCTACTGCCCACCGAGATTTGCATGGACTACGGACGAGTTT
The DNA here is from genome assembly GCF_016746395.2 of Drosophila simulans. NCBI lineage: Eukaryota > Metazoa > Arthropoda > Insecta > Diptera > Drosophilidae > Drosophila > Drosophila simulans. Next base: position 1,166,432 of record NC_052521.2, read on the forward strand.
AAGGACATTTTGGAAGAGTTCCAGACGAAGTTCATTGTTGCAGGCGATTGGAACGCGTCCCACTGGCTCTGGGGTGCGGGAAGGAGCAACCAAAGAGGCATTGCATTAGCGAATCTCGTCCTAAATTCGGAGGTGGACTCGCTAGCAACAGGAGGTCCAACAAGATACCCGTACGGCAGTAGAGGGTCACCAGGGTACATCGATTTTGCACTGACAAAGGGTGTGCTGGGCATCCACGCTAACATAAGTGCGGTTGTTGAGCTTAGCTCCGACCACCTGCCTCTGGTAATTACGCTGGATGCGGGGGCAATATCCTACCCTAAGATGGAGCGGCTTATCACTAGGCGTACTAACCTGGAGGTATTCCAATCGCAACTGGAGTCCACACTGCCCCTCAACACTGCCATAAACTCTGGACAGGACGTTGATGATGCTATCGAACTGCTCACCAACAATATCAAGTCAGCAGCTAGATTGGCAACTCGCAGAATATCTCGGCAGCCCGCGGCAGATCGAATCCCAATACCCAGGGAGATCCTGCTGCTTATAGCTGAGAAGAGGCGCTTACGCACTAGGTGGATGAGGTCTCGGCACCCGTTGGACAAAACGGAATGGAATCGAGCTCTGAGTAGGCTCCGATGCGCGTTGGTGCTGCACAAAGCCGCATGGTTCGACGAAAGGCTTGCCAATACCGGAGTCGAAAGCGAAGCGACGCATTCGCTGTGGAAGGCCACGCGCGCAATCAAAAGGCGTTGCACGAGGAAGGCGCCTCTAGTCGATAGCAACGGGACATGGTGTCGGACCGACTTGGGACAAGCGGAGGTATTCGCTGCGCACCTCGCCGAGCGATTTCAACCATTCAAGCTTGGCAGCCTGCAACAGGTTGAAGAAACTCAGGACCAGCTGAACCAAGCGCTTCAAATGGGTATGCCAATCACGCCGTTTGAACCCTGCGAGGTAGCCGAAGTCATTGTGCGCCAGAGTAACAACAAAGCACCTGGACATGACGTCATCTGCAACGCCACATTGAAGGCCCTGCCCAGACAAGCGATCCTCTACATAACGTTGGTTTTCAACGCTATTGGGAGGTTGCAATACTTCCCTTATCAGTGGAAGCTCGGGATAATCTCCATGATCCACAAACCTGGCAAGCCGGAAAGGGAGCCCGCCTCCTACCGGCCGATCAGTCTCCTCCCTTCAATTTCGAAGGTGTTTAAGAGACTGATTGCTGTCCGGATTGTAAGGATTATGGAAGCCCAGGGGATTACCCCTGAGCACCAGTTCGGTTTCCGTGCTGGCCACTGTACTGTCGAGCAGCTCCATCGAGTCGTCGACCAAATTCTGACTGCCTACGACTGTAAGGAATATTGTAACAGCCTCTTCTTGGACATTCGAGAAGCGTTTGATCGAGTGTGGCACATTGGACTCCAACTGAAAATCAAGCAGACGCTGCCTGCTCCATATTTTGGGTTGCTAAAATCGTACCTGGAAGGAAGGAGGTTCGCTGTGCGCTTTCATTCAGCAATTTCCACCGAGCACAACGTGGCAGCTGGTGTTCCACAAGGTAGTGTCCTCGGCCCCCTGCTCTACTGCCTGTATAGCCACGACATGCCGCAGCCAGATGTAAGCCTTTACGGGAAATCTATGTTGGCCACATTTGCCGATGACGTGTGCGTCACCTACAGGTCCCGATGCGAGCACGCAGCCGATGGTATCCAGGACTTTGCATACCGGTTCTCGGAATGGGCAAGACAATGGAATATTGGCATCAATAGCAGTAAATCCAACAACGTCTGCTGCACTTTAAAGCGGAGAACGCCACCGCCCGTCTACATAGAGGAAGTCCCCGTACCACAGCCGAACGCAGCAAAGTACCTTGGAGTGCTTCTGGATCGCAGACTCACATTTTCCAAGCATGTGACCGACATCAGAACGCGCCTACGTGCTAAGGTGGCGAAGCACTACTGGCTACTTTCTTCGCGCAGTAAATTGTCGCTATCCAACAAGCTGACAATTTACAAACAGATCCTAGCACCAAACTGGAAGTATGGGTGCCAAATCTGGGGCTTAGCCTGCGACAGCCACATCAAAAGGATCCAGGCTATTCAAAATAAGGTAGCAAGACTCATCACCGGCTGCGAGTGGTTTGTTCGAAACACCACCCTGCACAGAGACCTGAAACTCGCAACGGTATTTGACGAAATAAACAAGCACTCGAGCAGATACCATGACAGGCTGGAGCGCCACAGAAATCGGCTGGCCAGAGCTTTAAACAGATCTCGCCCACCAAGGAGGCTCAATAGAAGGCAACCGAGGGATCTCATTACCCGATCTCCTTTGACAAGGGTCCGCAGAAGCTGACGCTTATCTTAAATCCTATTTGTTATATGTGATTGTTATGTAATTGTAGTTAAATTACTGTAAATTTGAAAAAGCTAACTATAGTTAGCCGGCGAGCCCAAATGGGCTGAATTAATAGATAAGAAGGACACAAAGGGGCTTCAAGACTTCCCCGTATGCCTTAATAAATAAATTAAAAAAAAAAAAAAAAAAAAAAAAGAAAAGAAATTTACAATATGAATTAGTTAATGCATACATAGGCGGTTAGTGTGACCGTGGAAATTTTCTGAAGAAAATTTTCCATGCGTTTACGTCTCTTCATGCTTAATCTTAACTTTCTAGCTTGATCACAGTACCGACAGACAGAGGGGCATATTGGTTGTTCGTATGTAGACATTGAAAAAACTTTATTTTGATTAACCAATGCTACAGTAATTATATTTTCAGTTATACATATAAGTAAGCTAAAGCTTAAGGAAGGATTTGAAAATCAAATTCGGTGAACTTATTTAAAAAAAAATTATCATGATGGAATTCGGGTTAGTAAACTGGTACCTGTGTATAGTGCCCATTCGGAGATTTTCTTTTCTTTGAGGTATAGCTTGATTCGGCTTTTGAAATCCTTGGAGTTAAACGGAGTGAAAAGGATTGATGGTGTAAGCCTCATCTCTTGGGCGGCTTTGTCAGCAAGTTCATTCCCATGGATACCTTGATGACTGGGAACCCAGAGTAGGGTGATTTTCGTTGGATGAGAACTTAGGATGTGCCTAACTTCTTGTGTTGTGGGGTCATTATGGTTCCAGTTGCGTATATCGGAGAGAGAGGAGAGGCTGTCTGTGCAGATAACAGATTTACTATTGTTTTTGGAAGCGAATTGGCATGCTTTGAGAATGGCGAAAGCTTCGACTGTGAATATGGAGTTGTATGACGGAAGCCTACCTCCTGCAATTATTTTACGGTTACAGTCAACAACCGCAAAAGTGGTTGCGCCGGTGACTTTAGAACCATCGGTGTAGATCCAGTTTTTCACACCAAGATCATCTTGTGCGCTCATAAAACGTTTTTGGTATTCTAGGCGACCTGTATCCTTTTTGGCAGCATTGTATATTTGAAGGTTTATGTTTGGCTGTTTGGAACCCCAAAGTGCTGGCGATTTGAAGGGCCTCCTGGGCTTAGGGAGGGGAAGGTCAAGTAGCTTGGTGTAGTTGGCGCAACGTCTTAGAGTGGATATGCACTTAAATTTCCGTTTTTGTTTATATATGGCTCCGAAGTCTTTGGTTAGCAGGAAGTTGGACGTGGTGTACAGCTTCGGGATAAGCATCAATGTAGTTTCTTCTACGCGTGATTGAATACACGGAAGACCCGATTCTGCCAATGTGCACGCTACTGGGGATGTGGGAAATGCGTGAATGGCGCGACGGACCGCTCCGTGATATGGGGCTTGTAGCTTTTTTAAGTGTGATTTAGCACACCAACCGAAAATTGGCAGTCCGTAGTCAATTTTAGATAGCATTAATGAGCGCGTAATATCTATGAGAGTCTTAATATGTATGTGTCGGCGCATACTTTTGTAAGCTAGTTTATGTGCTAGAATATTTCACAAGAATAGTAATGTCATCATTTTGGGAAATCATTGGTATTTCATCGTATTGCATTATTGCATACTGCGTTGCTATTGGCCGGCTCTATTTTTGTAGCTTTAGCATCTCCCGTTTCAGCGCGGCGGCAGCGTGTGGTCGCTGTCGCCGAGTGTGGTTCGAAGGTTAGCACGGAGAAGAAGTGAGTGACACAAATTAATTGTGTGTAGGCCTTCGGTGTCTTCGAAACTGGCTGCGTGAAATTGAAAGTAATAATTGTGCTCCGACATATATAAGAATATTTAGATGATAGAAATTTAATAATGTTAAATCTAGAGGTTGCTCCCCACAAGTTAATTTCTTGCAAAATTTTTTTTAAGAATTTTTCTCTGACTGTGTTAATATTTTTTATTTTTGTAAAGATTATTGCATCGTCTGCGTAAAGTGAGATGTAAATATCTTTATGCCGAGTTACAATGTCCTTTATATCTTCGATAGCTATCATAAATAAAACCACCGAAAGTGGCGAACCCTGCGGGATTCCATTGTGTAAAATGTGGGAGTTCGATGTGACATTGTTTATTCGAACCCTGAGGGACCGATTGGTCATGAAGGCTTTAATTGGGTTATAAAGCTTTGGACCAATACAAAGTACGGCATGAATCCCCACGCGATCGAAGGCTCTTTCAAAATCCGTCGCCAAGATAGAGACGTGATTTTTGGTCGAAAAAGCGTTCGACGCGAAGTGTTGGATACGCAATAACACGTTTATTGTGCTATGATTTCTTTAGAAAGTAAATTGATTATGGGAAATTAGGTTGTGGCGTTTAATGAACCAGATGTCTTTGTGCTAATATTTTTTCTAGTGTTTTTCCTAGGCAGGATAGCAGAGAAATTAGATGGTAGCTGTTAATATCGGAAGGAGGTTTGTTTGGTTATGAGATAGGGATAATGGTAGCCGATCTCCATGTATGTGGGTATTTTCCAGTGCTCAGTATTTGATTAAAGGTATCCAAAAGTTTTTTTTTAGGTGGAGAGATAGGTTTTTGAGCATAGGGTATCTCTGTCGGCTTCTTCCTTTTGCTTTTGCTACTGAATTTCTTATTTCAAGCAATGTGAATTTGGAATCTAAGCATGTAGCCGATGGGGAAAGTGAGTCGATGAGATAGGACTCTGAAAGATAATGATTTTTTTCTCGTATATATTCTGTTGAAAAAGTTTGGTCATAAGAGTATTCTGATCAAGATAAGGCAAACTCCTCGGCGATATTTAATGATCCAGTTAGAGTACCTGAGTTTGATTTGATGTATTTCTACGGTGTGGGAGGGATGGCGGCTAGTCGTTTTATATCGGACCAGACTTTTTTTGTGGAGGATACTGGGGAAAATTTGGAAGTACATTTTTTTAAGGGAGTTACGCTTGGCCAAAAGTACGGCTTTTTTGAAAAGGGCGTTTCCTCTTTTGTACCTGATAAGGTTTGTATCATTCATATTGGCTTTGTAGGACGAGAACAAGCATTGCTTTTGGTCCGTAAGCTGTTGAAGGTTAGCGTTCCACCATGGCACTTTGGCTTTGTGGATTACTCCTTTCGTTTGGGGAATGATGCAGTTTGCAGCTACTCGTATGACTTTCGTCACTTGTGCGACTTGCTGATTTCGGCAACCGTCAGTCCAATATGCTGCTGATTTTTCGCAACTTTCATTAAAGCGTTTACAGTTTGCTAGGTCTGTCTTGCATTTAGGCATGGTGGATGGTTATAGGAAAATGGTCACTTTCATGGAGATTATCTGATATAGACCAGCTGCCTATCTGTGGAGATATCAGTGAGATATCGATGTGAGTGAAAGTGTTGTGAGTTGAAAGGTGAGTCTGGGAACCGTCGTTAAGAACAATTAGGCTGTTTCGTGTTGTTTGTGTTTGTGCGCGGCGAACCGCATAAAGGATTCCATGAGTTTAGGTCACCCAGGAGTATTGTGGGTCCATTAAGATTTTGTAGAATTTCTGATGTGTCAGAGGATGAAAAGATTTGACTTGGTGGGATGTACGCATTAACAATATTAATAATCTGTTCAAATTTAAGCTGCAATGCGGAGCAGAGTATGCTGGAGTTAATGTTACGGTATGTAAGTGGTACATTCCTTTTAATAAGAACACCAATGCCTTGTTTGGCTGAGGTGTTATAAGAAAAATTGTGGAAATAACCAGTATATTCTTTGGGGCAAAAAATTTTTTTTTAATTTCATGGAAGGTTGGTTTCCTGCAAAAATACAATGTCGGGTGCGTGGTCTTTTATAAGTAGTGTCAGTTTGTTGTAATTATTAAAAATACCGTGGATGTTCCATTTTAATATAGTAATTGTCATGATTATTAATTTGTGGTGTGTGTGTATGAGTTTGTGCATATGAAAGAGGATTAGGACTGAGAGTCATCATCCATAGTGCCATCTGAGTCTGTTGTGTTTATTATTGTTTTTAGGTTTGAGGTGTGTGAAGCAATTGATTCATTTGAGTTGGATCTTGAGGTCATTAATGTATTGTTGTCGTCGTAGTAGCTTTGTCCTATTAGAGCATTTGCTTCCGACCTAAGGGAGCGATATTGTTCAATACATGTTTTCACTTTACTTGTTGGGCGCTTAGGCATCACAGTAGTCCACCCATACCTCGGACTCGATCGGCCACAGTCGCGAGCTGATCGCGATGGTGAGAGAATGATTTTCAGTCTGTCGGTCCACGCCAATAATTTGAGTTTAACAATAAATTCGCTTACTCAGTAATGGTCCACTTGAAAACAAATTCAAATTGAATTCAAATTGGAATTTGAATTATCTTCGCGCAATATCGATCACCACCGGAGATCTGGCAACGCCGATAGTCTGGCAATACTGATCTATCCATATTGCACACTGCGATAGGTCCCTGATAGGTGGCTAAACAGCTGGACCGTCCACAACAAAGAAGTGCAAATTTAATTTTCTTGCAACTATTTATGATGTCGTGCACTTTCCCACATCTCGATCGTTAGCTCGAACACCTGCGCACTACCACTTTGCACGAAAACCACGTAATATAACCAGGCAGGCACTAGGATAGGCAAACTTTCGCGCAGAGTAACGTATCGGAATAACAACATACTCAACCTCTGCGACCTCTCAACCTCATCTGAAAAAAACACTCGATATATCTGATTCGGCAACTAAGTAGTTTTACATAAATAATACCCTAGCAACCAAGTAGATTGACACAAACAATGCTGACGCGAACAAGATGAGTTCAGCACCCCGCGATATCCGAAGTGCCAAATTGCAATACATGAAATGCTGAGTCGGCGTGCCGACCACGATTTTATTGCGTGGTGCATTGGAGCTAGGGTAGACTTATGTTTCAATATATTTTGTACTTCAGTTCTGTCTAAGATACGAAAGCTTACGCTTCATCAATAAAATATAGCTCCGGCATTGCCGTAAAACCTTCTCTTATTATTGACATAATTGCCGAGCCACTAGGCCGGTTATTAGAGAGGAAGTAAACTCTTCAACCTAATCTTCAAAAGAAGACTGGCCCCCACAACTGCAGTACTACTGCAGAATTCATGGATAGCAGCTAACGTCGCTGGACTACACTTCAACCTGCCACGCTTCCTACATCGACGCGGGACAGGATTAGATATTTGAGGCCTAACTCCATCAGGCCTACAAAACCAATTTAACCTAACAGGATAGTTAATTTAGGAAAACATGTAAGTTTGATGAGTGAACTCAGCGACACCCTCGAGACTTTATAATTCGAAATATATTGCATATCGTTTGTTTTTCTGTTGCGTAAATTCGAAAAAAAAAAAATAAATAAATAAAAGTAACAGAACAAAGTAATAAAAAAATTAGTTATTGAAAATTAAAAAAAAAAGCGAAATTTTTTTTAAATTAAAAATAAATTGCATACCCCATGAAATGTAGAGGGCGGAAATGTTTGTTGTTGTTGTTGCTGCGGCTGCTGCGGATTCCTCCAGAAATTAAAAACGCGCGGGGTTGACTTCAACTTTTCGTTCTTTATTCACGCACTTGTAAATTAAGACTACCTTAACACTAACAGTGGAAATACCGCGGGACCGCGGAGAGGTGAATACCTTGCGGGAAAGGAGGAGAGCGAGAGGAGAGAAGGAGAGCGCGAGCAGCGGTGCTTGCGAGCCGTGGAGGAGCTTTGAGTACAAGCATTGGCCGCTTACACTGCCGCTCAACTGTTTGCGCCCTTCCGGCGTGAACATTCTCCCCCCCCCCTTGCGTAGGCAAAGGTATCCCTGGCCGGCTAGACAGCAGGATCGGCCTCTTCATTTCGTGCACGTTCCAGAAACGGTCCATCCGAACACCGTGTTCTGCGCGACGGGCAACCCATCCTCAATTTTTAGGAACCCCGGTTGGATCAAATTGGCATATACATCTGATCCCAACACGAGGGAGATGGAGGCCGGCCGGTGGAAGCGCTCGTCCGCGAGACGAACACCGTCAAACTTGGCCCTGGCGGCGTCGCTCAGAGCTCGGATGGGTGTCCGGATCCTTAGGCTGGGTTCGATCTTCAGGACGACGTTGAGTCGGAAGGTGCTTGTTCGGGACCGGAGTGTCACCGAGCAGACCTCGTTGCCTCCCAGCCGAGTGATGGGCAGCCGGAACGCAGCCGCTAACGACCGGTCGATGCTGCTCACCGGCATGCATGGGTCGATCATGGCCCCGGTCTCAAAGGTCTTCGAGCCCGTGTCCAGCACGACGATGGGTGTAGGCAGTATGGGGACAGCCTTCTGCTGCTGCTGACGCGGGCAATTGTTGGCGACTGGGGCTGGTGGCGGAGTCCTGGAAATCCGGACCGGACGAGGTGCAGCGGGATGGCGCTCTCTGCGTGTCGGAGCTGGTAGCGCTGCCGGGTTCGGAGCGGGGAGGACCTCGTGCATGTGGAGTAGGGTGTGGTGGTCTCCTCCACACTTCTTGCATCCCTCTTGGCTGCGACAGTCTCCTCCTGAGTGCTGATGGGCGAGGCAGTTCGAGCAGTACTTATTAATAAGTACTGCCCGAAGGCGCTTTTCAGCGCTCAGTTTGTGGAACCTCGTGCACTTTCGAAGAGGATGGATTCCAGAGCAGACTCGGCAGCGGTAGGATTTAATACCTCGAGTACGTCTGCTCTCCAACGACTGGGTGGCACGAGGACGAGGAGCCATTATTGGAGGAAGTGAGTAAGTCTGCCAATAAAGAAATGAAAAAGCTTAGTGTGAGCCAGAGAACTGCAAGGGTGGCATTTTTAGCCACTCGACTCACACCCAACAATTTTGTGTGCGGGTGCTACCCGCCACGCACATCGCGGGTACTTACAAACACACAGTATACATCTGCACATGTAGACAAGACACCCCGTTGTGCCCGCACCCGAATCAATACGGTGACCTGCGTCGCGGGTGCCGATCATACTCGGCACCCATAACGGAGGGTAGAGAAGACAAACAGTCAGAAAAAGACAAATGCCTAAAAAGGGATGAGTGACAAAAACACTTGTGGGTTTACCGTTAAACACATGGGTGTTTCCAAAAATACTCGGGTGTTTCTAAAAATACTCGGGTTATAGTCTCTATCAGTCTATCTACTCTTGTAGATAGTCGAGTCACAGACAAGATGCGTAACTCCATACGTTTTACACTCCATACGTTTATACACTATTCTTTCGGCGTGGCTCTAGACTTTGTCGAATACTTTGTAAAATATGCCCTTCATCTTATTATTATATTTTATTATAAATATATATATATTTATTATATTTTATAATATTATATATTATAAATATATATATATATGTAATTTAATTATTATATATATATATATATATATAATATATATATATATATATATATATATATATATATTATATATTATTATATATTATATATATTATTAACGTTTTTATTATTTAAATGTAAATTATAGTAAAAATAATAGTAATAGTAATAATGCTAATAGCCGAATCTATGTACATAATGTCACAAAATTCATTTCAAAAATGAATTTATGCAAGAATATTTGTCATTAGAGTATTCAGCTAGCGACTCGTGAAAAATTAGTAAGGCAATGATTCGAAACGGGTGGCACCCGACATGAGCACGAAATTTTTCTTGGGTATTCCCTTTTACCCTTCATTTCTTATACCCGTCGCGCTTCCACCCATACAAATTTTAGGCGTACAAAAAATGACCTGCGGCCGATCGTTGACTGTGCGTCCACTCACCCATACGGCTCTTGCGCAGCAGGCCTCGGGTGGTTTTTTTACTCGTAACAAAAACACAACGTTGGTAAAACACCCGAATATTTTCTGTTGCCGCAAGTAGGGTGTCAAAAAAGACGGGGTGCCTAGAGACCGAGTGTTTATCGGGTGGACGTAGAGTGCCAGTGGCGGGCTGCAGTTCTCTGGTGTGAGCCGACAACTATTTGGGCCCCGGAATGGGGGAAGTGCCCTAATCCCTAGGAACGGAGGACTCTTTGTCCTCCATCGGTAGCAGAATAACTTTGTGGACAGGGCGTTTTATGGTGCCGCGAGACGTACGGATCTCAACGACTCGAATGCGATCGTCGGCTCCTGGAAAGGCAGAAACAATTCTGCCGAGCCGCCATTCGTTCGGTGGTAGATTGTCCTCCTTGACAACTACCAAATCGTCGGCTTGTAGGTTCCTGGTCGGAAATTGCCATTTGCTTCGTTTATGGAGTTCTTTGAGATACTCCTCTTTCCACCGTGCACTAAACTGCTGATGTTGTGCCTTGAGGTGTTGCCATCGATTTATTATCGACTTGGCCTCGCCCTTTATCTCGGGTTCCGCCGTGGAAAGCAACGGCCCTCCAATAAGGAAATGGCCTGGTGTGAGGGCCAGCAAATCTGAGGGATCTTCGGACATAGGGGAGAGGGGTCTAGAGTTGAGGCAAGCCTCAATCTTAGCGAGAAGCGTCGCCAGCTCCTCAAATGTATATTTGCGGACTGACGTCGATTTAAGGAACAGGGTTTTGAAGCTTTTCACCCTGCTTCCCACAAACCCCCCATATGTGGAGCCCCTGGTGGGATGAACCGCCATACGAGTCCCTGATGGCTATATGCATCAGTCACGGACTCTTTGATAGCTTGGAGAAAGTCCCTGGAAATCAAAGTTGCCGCCCCCACAAAGGTTTTACCATTATCCGAATGGACCCGCTGAGGACAACCGCGCCTCGCTACGAAACGAGCAAAGGCCGCTAGAAATTTCTCGGTTGTTAGATCGGAAGTGGGTTCCAAATGGATAGCCTTCGTGGAAAAGCACACAAACACACAAACATATCCCTTCGTTATGAGACACGCTCTCCCTGTATAATTTTTTATTTCGAAAGGGCCGGCATAGTCGATACCCGTGTAGGTGAACGCCCTCGAGAAGGAGACTCTATCTGTCGGGAAGTCGCCCATCAGCTGTGTTTGGAGTCTCTTCTTGTAAATCGTGCAAATCTTACACGGATTGACCACAGCCTTCACCAGATTCTTGATTTTAGGAATCCAATACTTTGTTCGGATCAGGCGTACGATCAATTGACTACCGCCATGAAGAGTAATCTGGTGAGTAAATTGGACGATGAGGCGCGACAGTCTACAGTCATAGGGGAGAAGAATCGGATGACGTTCATCATATTGCAGGGTTTTGGATGCAGTGAGACGGCCGCACGCCCTTAAAAGGCCGTGTTGGTCAATGAACGGGAACAAATTCACCAAAGGACTTGACACTGGAAGAGGCCTTTTCTCGGTCAGATGCTGAAGCTCTTGGCCATATGCTCTGCGCTGCGCAATGGAGGTCAGAGTTCGTTCTGCCTCTCGGATCTCTTCACTTGTAGGTCGTGAACTGGGCAAGAACGAATCTTTGCGGCAGCGTTTAAGGAAGCGTTGAACATAGACCAGAACTCGCAGGGCCTTGTCCAATTTGGAGAAACGTTCGAGAAAGTCGATGGACGGGCCCTTGACAAAATGCACTTTGACCGCGCGCTGCTCTAGCTCTGTCACTGGAAGAGTGTCGCTTTGTGCTGGCCATAGCTCTCGGGGCCCTTGCAGCCACTCTGGTCCGTGCCACCAGAGATGGTTTTCTGCCAATTCATGTAGGGATACGCCTCGACTGGCTAGATCGGCGGAGTTTTGTTCTGAGCGAACGTGTGCCCAACAGTCGACTGGCGTCGCCTGCGTGATCTTGGCAACTCTGTTGGCCACAAATGTGGTCCAGTTGCACGCAGGCTTTCGTAGCCAGGCTAAGACGATTGTGGAATCTGTCCAGCAGCGGATATCTGAACTGGCGGAGGGCATGTGCGGAAGGATTGCTGTCACCATTTCGGTTAACAGCACGGCACCACAGAGCTCTAGCCGAGGAAGGGAGACGGTTTTTACCGGGGCCACTCGTGTTTTGGCTGTAAGCAGGCGAGTCAGGATCTTTTGCCCCATCTCGACGCGGATGTATATAGCCGCTCCATAGGCTCTCTGAGACGCGTCACAGAAACCGTGGTGCTCTATGATTACCTCAGGCTGGTACCAGATCCATCTCGGAACCCGGATCTGATTGAGGTCGGAATACTCATCTAAAAACGATTGCCACCGCTGACTCATTTCAGTGGGAAGCTTATCGTCCCAGCCTAAGTTTTGCAACCAAATCTCCTGCATGAACATTTTTGAACGGATTATGAACGGCGCGAGCCACCCGGCAGGATCGAACAACCTAGCGATTTGGGACAACACTTCTCGCTTTGTATAGGAGGGTTCCACAACTATGTCGGGGGGAACGAAATAGAATTCGTCGGACTTTGCCCTACCGAATACCGAGCGTCTTGGCCGTGCTTTCGGCATCGATGTCGAGGAACTCGCTATGAAGGAGGTGTTCGGCCGGGACGTCTTTAAGGACGCTTTTGTTGTTCGAGGTCCACTTTCTTAGCGGAAACCCGGAGGCACTTAGGGCTGCTTGCAACTCTCGAATTGAACTTTGGGCTTCGTTTACGGAATTCGCCCCTGCCAGAACGTCGTCGACGTTCATGTGCTGCTGGATGATGCGGCTGGCATTTGGAAATGGCACTTGGATATCCTCTGCCAGCTGTTGCAAGACTCGAATGGCGAGGAAGGGGGCGCAGTTGACCCCGAAGGTAACTGTTTTTAGTTCAAAGTCTCGGATATCTCCTTCCTTGTTTCGGAACAGAATTCTTTGAAACGGGGTATGTTTTGGATCGACCCAGATCTGACGATACATTTTCGTAATGTCTGCACTGAAGACGTATTGAAAATAACGCCATTTCAGGACCTGGATCGTTAGATCGGATTGTAGGACTGGACCAGCATGAAGGATATCATTTAAGCTGGTCCCATTTGCCGACGGACTTGAAGCGTTGAATACAACGCGAAGCTTTGTAGTGGTGCTTTCGGGCTTAACTACCGCGTGATGAGGAAGATGATACGAGGGAGAATCGTGAGTCGGCGGAACTTCTTTCATATGACCCAGATCCAGGTACTCCTGGATCACGCTATCATATTGCTCTTTTAAGGGAAAGTCTCTTTTTAAACGATTTTCGTTTCTAAGAAACTGAGCTAACGCAATGGACCTTGAATATCCTAAATCGGATCCGGTATTCTCGGGATCCCGGAACGGCAGCGTCACCACGTACCTCCCGCTTGCGTCTTTTGTTGTTGTTTGGAGGAAGTTCCTTTCACAATAGGAGTCCGACTCTTTTACCATCTTTACTGGTAGATCCTCCACCTCCCAGAACTTGCTGAGAAGCGTGTCGAGCGAATCAGGGTCGCCTGTTTGGTGCACATGGGTCGTGAAGGATGCGACCCGTTTCGGCTTACCCTTGGAAATCGGCCCCGTTAGCACTCACCCGAAAATAGTTTCTTGGCCCAGGAGCGAGCCGCAAATATTTTGTCGGGTGCCATCCATCATTATGGATGGTAGAATGTCAGCCCCGATCAGTACATCAATTTGAGAGCTCTCAAAAAAGGTAGGATCTGCCCAGCGGAGTGCGGGCAGGTCCTTCAAAGAATTCCGAGGGATCGGATAGGAGGGCAGTTTGCCTGAGAGCTCCGGAAGGACGTACGCTTCAGTGTCTAACTGTAGACCTGGCTTAGTAGGTGCGCGAATCCCGAAGTGACACAGCTTCGAGGATTTCGCGGAGACCGAATGATTTAACCCGGAGACTTGGGTCTGGGTGTTGCGGAATGGCAACTTGATGAGGTTGAACAGGCGTTCTGAAATGAACGTCGCCTCGGATCCCGAGTCGATTAAGGCTCGGGCTCGGTAGTTCGTCCCCAAATGGCACACGTCAATCATCGCTGTGCTCAGTAGGACGGCTGAAGTGCCGGACGCGAAGAAAGTTTGCACCGCTGAGGTGCTTGCCGATGCATTTCTGCTAGAGGGTCTCGTAAGTTGCTGTGTAGGGGGCGAGGTTGAGGAACTCGCATTTTCGGAATTTGGGGGGCTGCGATGCAGCAGCGTATGGTGCCTGCCCTTACATGTAAAGCAGCTGTGTGTGCTTGTGCTGTCACGTAGCTGGTGACCTCTGGCAAAACAATTCAGACATAGCTGCTTCTTTTTTATATATCCGGAGCGCGAGTCAACAGACATTTGAAGAAAACGCGGGCACAATCGTACCGGATGGTTCTCCTTAGAACATAAGTCACACCCTTTCAGTTTGGTGCTGACCTTTGTCTCGAAGAATTGAAGCCTTTTTGGAACTGCCTGAGTCGGTTTCATATCTTCGATGGCTTCCAATGTCCGATACCTTTCGCTCAGGAAGGCATTCATTTCTTCCCAAGCTGGGATCTCGGATTTGGTAGTTAGCGACTGTTCCCATAAGGACAGGGGCTGCTTGGGCAGTTTGCTCGCGCAAAGGAAAACCAAGAGACAATCCCAGTTTTCTGTGGATACCTGGGAATGCGCTAGTGCTGTTAAACACCCCTGAATCGTGGATTGTAGCTCTTTTAAAGCATGACCAGATTCTTGAGAAATTGAACTCAAGTTAAAAAGGAGCTTGAGCTGGCTGTTGACTAAAAGTCGCTTGTTTTGAAACCGATCTCGCAGCGCCTCCCACGCCGAAGCAAAACCATCATTCGTGAGAGGAGATTTCGCCACGATGGCTTTTGCTTCGCCACTTGTTTTCGTGAGGAGATGGAATAGCTTCTCGACCGGAGTCAGCCTGGGGTTGTTTACGTAAATTGCCGTGAATAGGTCCCGGAAAGTGGGCCATCGGAGGTAGTCGCCATCGAAGACTTCCGTGTCGCATGGAGGTAAGCGGCAGCCGGACGAAATTAGCGGCTGAGAGGGTGCTTGCGCGACTTGAGGCGTTGCTCTGTCGATTGTTTCGCCAATTTGTGCTGCACATGACTCGTATACTGAGTAGCAGTAGTCATATTTGGCCTGGAGAATAGGCACTGTGTCGAGGGATCCTTCTTGGGCCATGAGGTCAGAGCATGTTTCGTACTCTCTTTCCACTTTGTCCCATAAGGCTCGCACCTGTTGCAGACGGACTTTTAACGTGTGTAGGGACGGAGAGGCTTGATCTGGAGTGTTGATCTTCGCTTCGAAAAGGCTTACGCGATCGCTGACGGCGATGAATTTATGCAACGCTGCGTTTGCGGGCGTCGGCTGCTCAGAGGATGCCATTCTCTTTGTGGTAGAGCGTGTGACGCGGAGGAAATCAGTCCCGACAGCGGAGGGACTCTCGGATTTTCTCGATAGAGAAGACTCACTAGACGCTCGCGTCACTGGTCGGGAAATGACCAACCTAGGAGTTGTCTTCGAACTGGTCGATGGCAAAACCTTTGGTTTCGGAGTGGGAGTCGCGGTTTTGACCCTGGGACTAACGGACTTGGGTGCTGGCCTACCGCGAGTGGATATCGGAGATTGCGGGTTGAACTTTTGTTCTTTTCCAGGTGCGGGTGTCTTTTTCTTGTCTCCCTCTAGGGGCATGCTCAGCTATGTCCTAGGAGAAGGAAGTCAAGAAGGCCTGCACTCCGCAAAAAAAAAATGTGGAATTGAAAAAGAACCACACCCAGAGGGCAACCAAATCTGGATGGACAAAGAATCCCGACGGAATTCGGGAGAAAGTTGCAATTGGGATCTGGAGATTGGAGCACGAAGGAAAAAAAAATCCCAATTTTTGTGAAATAAGGCCCCAATAGATCTTAAATCAACTGGAAAAAAGCTTAAATTGAAGCACAATATAGCTAAAATTCAGTTTATTGCAATTTCTGAAAAAAATAGCTAAAAAAATAGCTACCAGCTGGAGTCTGGATAATAGCCAAGGATTTATAAAAATCGCTACCGACTGGAAATCCCGAAAAAGATTAGCTAATATATAGAAAATAGCTATAAACTTGAATTTATAAAAATAGCTACCGGATTTAGGACCACAACGAAAAAAATCGCGACAATTTTATTATTTTAATTTAGGAACCAGAAATAGGAGCCAGAAATAGCTTGTAAAAAAATTATTATTTGGCTTAAATAATTATTAAATAATCGGGTCAGTTTTTTTTTTTTTTAAATTTTGTATTTTATATTTCGATTGTAGGGTATTCTCTCGTCGCTATGCGCCGGTTTTTGTCAGGGCAATAAAGAACAAAGAGGAGACGAAAGAACTTGCACTTGGCAAGTCTATGTAAGTCGCGACTGTGTGTATGTGAATATGTATGTATTATTTGGAGTTTAGACATAAAATTTGTTCTTAATATTATTTATTATATTATATAATATATTTATTTATTAATATAATATTATTAAAAACATTGATGGAAGATAAAACGCCTTTTCCGCGTCGGCACTTGGAATAAATTTTATTTGTGGTATGGATTTGCCGACGGGAAACAATCAAAACGTAGGTAAACTTTGGTTATACGCCTTTTCCGCGTCGGCACTTGGGAAACAGGCAATGTAAACTTTGGTACACTTTGGTTAAAGGGAATGCAGATAATCTGCGCAATGTATGTCGCTAATATGTGTGATGTATATGGAGATGTATGCGTATATTTATGTGTATGTAAAATTTTGAATTAATTTTAGTTGGATTTGTGGTTTGTGTATTTTAATGAGGCAAAAAACAGCAGTTTAGCAGCGGACGATAATAGTGAATTTTGGACAATGTATATATATATATGTATATGCGCTTGGATACCAGCGGATCACCGTGAGACGAATTAGGGGGCCGGTATTGGCAAAGTGCTTGTCTATGCACTTAGAAAAAAGAAGTAAGCACGGTGGCTGGGCGCATGTACTTGTATATTTTCACTTTTCACTTGTACGGATGGACGGAAAGAATGAACGCCGTTGGAAAAACGAAAATGGCGACCACGGACGGAATAGGATTTCAAGCCGTACTTATCTTGATTTTTTCCGCAAGGAGCGCTGGCAGGATCAGGATTTATCCGGCTCGAAGGACCATGAAATGTAGAGGGCGGAAATGTTTGTTGTTGTTGTTGCTGCGGCTGCTGCGGATTCCTCCAGAAATTAAAAACGCGCGGGGTTGACTTCAACTTTTCGTTCTTTATTCACGCACTTGTAAATTAACACTTACCTTAACACTAACAGTGGAAATACCGCGGGACCGCGGAGAGGTGAATACCTCTGTCTACCTCCATTGTATTTTCTTGCGCAACGTGATTTTATAATTTCACGGAAGCCGATCATTTGTGCACGGCAAGAATATATTTGTGTAGTGCCGACCACTAGTCAATGAGTTAGCCATGTGAATATAGAGATATTAAAGTCGAATACGATAGTGACAGTTACAGACATGGACGCTGCCCAGCTACAGGCAATAATATCTGGAGCCATTAGCCAGGCCGTAGCCCGACAAGAGGCTAGGCTGATTCAGGTGTTTCAAACACAAATAGAGGACGTTAAACAACAGATGGAAAGCTTGCGTGTAGAAGCACCGCATGTGGAGGCCTACAAAAGATAACTGTAGACACAAACGTTCGATGTGAAGTCAAGCTAAACATCGTTAAAACCAGTCCAGATTATTTGGGAGACCAGGATGATTATGTGTCGTGGCGACAGTCAGCCCTAGACGCATATGAAATCTTCAAACCATATCATGGCAGCGATGCGCATTACCAAGCCGTCTCTATCATCATAAATAAAATCATGGGATTGGCAAGAGGGCTACTAGTTGGCCATAGCAGTCTTAAATTTCGATGCCATAATTGCTCGATTGGACTGCACCTACGCGGACAAAACAAAAGTGCGAGTTCTTCGGCAGGGACTTGAGACGGTCAGGCAAGGGGAACATGATGCAGTATTACGACGACGTAGAGAAATGGTTGACATTGATAACAAATAATATCGTTATGACACCCGAGATCCATAGTCCTACCGGCTCAAGCAAAGGATTTTCCCTCAGCTTTAGCTTTAGCTTAAGAATGACAGCGAATATGAAAGCGCCGCCGCAACGGCCGTTACCGAAATAGATGAGGAGTCTGATGATAATGATCAGATAAATTTTTTAGGAAGCGCTCCCGTCTGCCGTTCACTGAACTCCAGTCACAAGGGAGACAGCTAAAAAATTCTAATCGACACTGGGGCGGGGAAAAACTACATCAAGCCCTTTCACAGTTAGTTCCATTCATGTTTCTAACAGGGTTCACCAGAAATGTTTGATGAACGGTTTTGGGAAAACAGCTATGTTCTTTCTCTTAGGCGCGCTGACACCTTTCGATGGAATGATAGGATTTGACTTTCTGGCTCAAGTAGGGTCTATATTGGACACGGAGAAAAGTACAATAAATTTTGCTTCTGTTTCCGAAAAGCTGCAGAATTATATTTCCAACAATGTAAAGTTCACTAACGTGAATGACATTGCCGTACCAGAATCAGTAAAAATTTAATTTCAAAATATGATCATGAACAGATCTAAGGCGTTTTCGGACGTAACGGCGTAACGAGGCACTGCCATTTAACACTTCTGTCGTTGCAACAGTTCGGGCAAGCGATAATAGGCCGGTATATTCCAAACTATACCCGCATCCCATCGGCGTATCTAAAATCGTGTCGAATACCGAATATTCCCATGATACTGGCGAATTTAGGTAAAGCCAAGTACTTTAGATTTAATGTCCGGCTATCACCAGATTTACTTGGCCGCGCATGACCGCGAGAAGACCCCCTTCTCAATAAATGGCGGGAAGTATGAATTTTGTCGATAACCATTCGGTTTGAAGAATACTGGTAGCATCTTCCAAAGAGCGATCGATGACGTCCTACGAGAACAAATTGGCAAATCAGGCTACGTTTACGTAGGTGACGTCATTATTTTTCCGAAAATTAGGAAGACCATGTTAGGCACATAGATTGCGTTTTAAAAAGCCTATGTTATGCCAACATAAAGGTATCCAACGAAAAAACACACTTTTTCAAACAAGGTGTTGAGTATTTATCTGAGATATTTATCTGGGACTTATTGTAACCAACGGCTGTGCAAAAACCGGCCAGAAAAGGTAAAAGCCATATAGGAGTACCCAGAACCGAAAAATCTTTATGAGCTTAGGTCATTTTTGGGCCTGGCCAGGTATTATCGATGTTTCGTTAAAGACTTTGCGGCAATCGCGAGCGCTTTGACAAGCTAGCTGAAAGGAGAAAATGGCTCTGCCAGCAGACACATGTCTAAGAAAACTTCTATTGACTTCGGCGACTTGCAGAGAGATGCATTCGAGAGGCTAAGAAATGTTTTGGCTTCCGAAGATGTAATTCTCAGATACTCTGATTTCAGGAAGCCATTCGATCTGACAACGGATGCTTCCGCGAACGGTATCAGCGCCGTTCTATCGCAAGAAAAGAGACCTATTACAAAGATCTTTAGGACACTCAAAGAAAGTGAGTCACACTATGCCATAGTGTGGGCTCTAGGCAAGTTACATCACTATTTGTACGGCACTCGCGATATCAACATTTATACAGACCACCAGCCTTTGACATTCGATCGCAATCCTAATCCGAAGATAAAAATATGGAAAGCGTACATAGACGACCATATTGCGAAAATGCACTACTAGCCGGTTAAAAAAAATCATGGGGCCGATGCGTTCTCCAGGCAGAATATTAACGCCTTACAGAATGAGCCTCAGTCAGATGCTGCGACTATTCACAGCGAACTTTCACTGACCTACACGGTCGAAACGGCAGATCAACCACTAAGCTGCTTCAGAAATCAAATCATTATAGAAAAAGCATGTTTCCAGCTGAAACGAAGCTTAGTATTGTTACGTAGCGGCCGCCACTCCAGTCGGTATCACAAGGGGATCAACCAACTGGTGGTACGCGCCGTAGTTGTGACACACTACTGGAAGTGCTAAGTGTGTACACTCTCCACGCGAGGGCGGCTGGAAACAGGCTCTTAGTTAGGTCATGCTGGCTAATCGTAGTTGGGCTGGACCTGGAAACTTTCAAAAATTTCCACATCTCCGGGCCGGACTACGGTGCCATTCGACCCGTGCCGACAGTCTGCCAGGCTGGGGGCCCAGGCAACACTTAGCCCAGTCGCTAACGGAGAGTCCGGGCAAGTGGCGTCCGCCTGGTCTGGTTAACCTTACTCGGGTACTGCGGATCTCTGCCCGGGTGGACCGTTTATTTCCTTGCAGCTCTTGGAAACCATGAACCATAGATCCAAAAATCTTAAAATACCGCAGGCCTTGATTTCGGGAAATGTCGCAAGACAGTTTGAGGACCGTCTCCTTGACGGGGAGCTGCCTTTTTCGGTGGTAACACCAAAAAATGCTTCTAATCGGAGTGGGCCAACGGCACAAGTACGCCCAGCTGCGGGAGGTAAGAATCGGGCAGCCACACCGCGTCACTAGACTGTGGTCCAATCCGGGCAAGCGGGACGGGCTAAAAACCCATTACCGCAACTTGGTCAGAATGCGGCCCGGGATGACCCTAACCGTAAGGGGCTGAGCGGGGCCAGAACGAAGTGGTATCTTCGTTACCTTCAGCATGGCAAGTCACCTACGGAAGCTTTATCTCTGGCCAAGACACCGCAGCCGCTAGAGCAAAGGACCAACTCTGCTTCGAAGCGGGTAAACGGCACCTTGACGCCTCCGACGGAAACGCCTAAGAGGCAGAAGGTGGAGAAGAGCAGGCCCCCGACTGCTCCTTTCGATGGCGCAAGTACCTCAAGGGGTGCAAAGGCAACTGAGGTACGCAAGCCATCATATGCGGCCGTAACTGGGACCATTAAAGTTGCGGTCGTACGAGACCTTAAGGTCGTCCTCAGTAGTGAGGACCTCTCACAGCCCGAGTACGCACTACTGGAGGAGATAGTCCTCTCTGGTTGGGATTCTCCAATTAAGTTTGGAGGAATCCACTTCAGGGTGGGTCACCTGATAGTGGATTGCCGCAACGCGACCACTGCTGAGTGGCTGCAATTAGCAGTCCCCAGCCTCAGTAAGTGGAGCGGTGTCTCCCTGGAGGTAAAGATGGGCGACGACTTGTCATCGTCACACAACATTACCATCTTCTGCCCCAGGACAGGGGACAAAACAACAAAGTGGATCATGGAATTGATAAGGAAACAGAATGACTTGGACACTGAGATCTGGCGTCTCATATCAAGGAAGAATGAGGGTGGTAGCTCGCTCCCCAGCCTTGGAATTGATGACAACTCATGTGCCAAGATTATTTATAGCGACCACAAGCTGAGCTTCAGGTTTGGAGACATCTCAGTTTGTGGTCTAAAGAAGGCCAAGGCGATCAAAGCCGGCACAAGACGGGTCGAGACTCCTCAAAATCCACTAGTCTCTGTGGAGAAGGAAAAGCCCAATAAGCTCTCCGGATCCAACAAGGATCTGGGTGCGACCGTCATCGAGATGGGGGATCAGACCCCGATATCCTCTCAGGAGCTAGGCATGGAACTAGACCTGTTGAGGGAGGAAGAAGCGGTACCGACGGATGGTGATCTGGGCATCTCCAGATCAGTAACGCCGATGATGGAGCCGATCATCTAATGGTCGGGAGTTAAGGGATAGCTTAGGTGAACATCCATCGCGCTAGCCCTGGTACAGAAACCCTGGTATAACCAGGGAATAAAAGGACTGTACGTGAAGAACGCCAAGGTAATTTGGGATCAACGGGCTTCTAGCCCTAGAGCCTGTATCCTGGCATGTAGATTAATTATTATATTAGTTATTGTTCAAGTTACGGGGTTTGGACTGCCACCCGCTCTCCGCTCCCTCTTAAGCTCTCCACCCCTCTTACGCTCTCCCTCTCTTCACCACAGAGTCTCCAAGGAGCCTCCGCTGCGCTTGGGAGAGCCTAACTAATTAGACTAAGCACCAGTTTCAAAACTAACCACGCTGAATAAACATACGCCCGGTCGCGCCCGCGCAATTACGAAAAGTCTAGTGTTCGTTTTTCTTCGAGTGTTTTCTTTTCAACATACTTGGAAAATTCCAGGATAGCAACCCCCAACAACCCATCAGTTATTATACAGAATTTCTCACTCGGGACTGTGTACCGATCGTGGTAGAAGATGTGGGAGCAGCCAAGAAGACTGTGGTGACATCGGCATACTTTGCCGGTGACGAGGCGTGCCCATCGCCCGAAATCACTGCACTGGTTGAACACTGTAAGAAGATGTACTTCCCAATCATCATTGGATGTGATGCAAATGCACATCACGTGATATGGGGCAGCAGCGACATGAACCAAAGAGGTGAGTCACTCTTAGAATTTCTCTTAAATAATAATCTAGAAATCCTAAATGTCGGCAATGTTCTGACATTTGTTACAAGGGTAAAATCTGAGGTTCTGGACATTACACTTTGCAACAGATCAGACTGGCACGTATCTTCTGAGGAGTCAATGTCAGATCACAGAATTATTCGTTTTAACATAGGGCTAAATCTAGAATGCAGCGAGCGTAGGCGCAATCCCAGGAATACGAGCTGGGAAGGGTTCAATGCCTCCTTACTGCGAGATCCACTTACTGTGGTAACCGGGAAACTCCGTACCACTCTAGAACTGGAGGCCGCCGTAGAAGACATTACTTCGTGTCATTACGACATTATAACATTATAAACGTGTTCAGAGGAAACTGCTCCCTTGGCATTGGCTCCCAAGAGGGATAAAGATGTTTCATGGTGGAACGACCACTTGGAAAAGTTGCGGAAAGCGACCAGGCGTCTCTTTAACAAATCAAAAAGATAAGGGAATTGGGATGCCTACCGGAATAAACTGACCTTGTATAACCATGAGATCAGGAAAGCCAAACGACGGAATTATAGAACCTTCTATGAGGCAATAGTAAACACATGTGAAGGCGCTAGACTTCACAGAGCAATTTCCTCACTTTCCGGGAAGCACGCTTCAAACGGATGGGAACACCCCAGTAACGGAAAGAAATACATCACTGATCCGAAGTCGTTCATCGTCGTTTTCGACGATGTCATCGACATCGTTTTTGCTATAAACGTTGGAAAAGCTAGTGGATGTCAGCACTAGAAGCACTCTGCTACACGGCGGGCAGATCAACTGATACTGCCCTATATCACCTGAAAAGCCTTATTGAGGATTAACTGACTCACAAGGAAGTGGCGTTATGTGCCTTCTTAGACATACAGGGTGCTTTCGACAATACCTCCTATGAGGCCGTCAACGCATCCCTGGCAAGTCACTACTGCCATCTAGGCGTGCTATGGCCACTATAGGAGGACAGTCGTTCACAGTATCTACCACAAGGGGTTGCCCTCAAGGGGGTGTCATCTCACCTCTCCTGTGGGGCCTTCTGGTAGACGAGTTGCTGGAAAGACTGACCCACCGGGGTATACTTTGCCAAGACTATGCTGACGATATTGTCATTATAGCTAGAGGTAAATATCAGGAAACACTCTGCGATATCATTCAACTATGCCTCAATATGAACAGCGAATGGTGCAAGGAAGTAGGCCTGAGCCTAAATCCTAGCAAAACTGTTATTGTTCCTTTCATAAATAGGTACAAGCTACAGAGAATGATGGCAATAACCCTGTCAGAATGTCGCATAGAGGCCAGCAATGAAGGTAAGTATGTCGGATCTGAATTTTTTTTGTCAATTCCTTGCTAGTCCCATTATTAACGGGAATATCTCTCTATCGCTCTCGCTCCCGCCCGCGACCAGACTACGTTTGGCAGAAACAGTTATTTGCCACGCTGTTGCGAGGTAGAGAATGCGTGCTCTAAGAATATGCAACACGAAAGAAGTGGACACAAAGTAACAGAAAACGGTCGTTATACTTGAAATGAAAAATAAATCTGCGACAAGTATATTGGGATAACCCTTGACTCCAAACATAGCTTCAAAACTCTTGTCGATAACGCTATTGATAAGTGCACCAGAGCACTTTTCACGTGTACAAACATTGCCGGTAAGTCGTGTGGAACCTCACCACGCATAATAATCTGTCGCTTCTGCTGCATGGAGGAGGAGAACTCTTCACATATTATATGTGATTGCATGGCGCTTGCCATCAAGAGGAACAGACTCCTGGGCATGTATGTAGTCCCACGGGAAACAATTGCAACCCTGAACCCCAATAAAATTCTGGCATTTAGACAGGGGGATCTTTGAGTCATGAAGGGGTAGTACAATAGATCCGATTGGGTCGCAGTACACATACAAACCCACTTAATAATAATAATAATTGTTACGCAGCAAAACTCGCCACTTAATCAGTTTTTCCGACAAAGGTATTATTTTAAAATTGCTCAAAGAAGTCGTGAACCCCGACGTCGTAAATGCGATACACTGCAACCTACCCACTCTGACAAGCTTCCAGCATGACCTAACTGCGCATTTCCCGGCTACTCAGTTTCGATATTGCAAAAAGCTTGTAACGGACGTTACTAATAAAAACGAACAGTTAGAAATTATCACGGCAGTTCACAATCGTGCACACAGAGTGGCTCAGGAAAAAACCAAGCCAGTCCTCCACGATTATTACTTTCCCAAAATGAGCAGCAAAAGAAGTGGTTGCAAATTGCAGACAATGCACCAAAGCCATATATGACAAGTTACACCGGCGAAATGTTGCACATTGACATCTTCTCAACCGATAGGAAGCAATTCCTAAGTTCTCGAAGTTTGCGGTGGTGCAACCAGTGCAGTACAGAACATAGTGGACATCACAGGGCCCTTGCTTCAACTCGTGAGTTTATTCCCTAAAGTCAAGACAATATATTCCGATAATGAGGCCGCCTTAAATTCTGAAACCATCACCTCCTTACTGAAAAACAGCTACCACATCGACATGGTCAGGTCAGGTGGAACGGTTCCACAGCACGTTGACGGAAATCGCCAGGTGTCTTAAGCTTGACAAAATAATCAACGATACTGTAGAACTAATCTTGAGGGAAACTTTAGAATATAACACTCGGTCACTCATGAGAAACCGGTCTAGATTCTTCACACGGGAACCGATGATCGCTGCCGAGACATTAAAGACAGGTTGATAAAAGCCCAGCAGAACAACATTGAAAGATGCAACACAGCTAGGAGAAACCGTGTCTTTGAGGTAGGAAAAGTGGTATTTGTCAAAAACAATGGAGGGTTAGGGAACAAGCTGACCCCATTATGTACGGAACAAAAAGTGCAGGCAGAACTGCGATCGTCTTTTCTCATTAAGGGGAGGGTGGTCCATAAGGACAGCCACAAGTAGGCCCCCTCACTTATAATTTGCAAGTAAGCCATATTTTTTAATAGTAAGCCAGATTTAAGTTAAAATATCCTGGCCTCACTCTACGTTTGGAGTGCAGGTTCGCCCTCACAACGCTCATCACCCTAGCAGTGACAAATGCACGGATCACTGACTTTTCTCACGCCAAATACATCTCAGTCGTAGACGGAGATGTACTTTTGTTTGCATTACTTAAGGCACGTGAGCAACCTTTTCGAATTCACTAGTATGGTAGATGGGACAGTAAAAGTGTCAGAGTCCGTTCCCAGTCGCATATTTGCAAGTTACTAGATGTCGATACAGATCATTTGAAAACCTTTTTTGTCCGTCCCTAAAATACACCATAGAATTGCAAGAAGATTAGATTTCTTGGGGACTGCCCTTAAAGTGGTTGCGGGAACTCTGAGGCCTCGGATTACAGGCATATTACCATAAATTCAGAAACCAAAAAACAGATAAACAAATTAAACCAAATCTGAAGTCACTCATTGAACAATATATTTCAATAGTTAGTTTATTAGAAGCCGCTAGAATTAAGGTCCTCTAATCCGATGACATAATCCAAATACTAATAGCTCCTAGAGTCAAAGTCATGTGTAAGAAGGTCTTCGTCTACCCGGTATCACACTATCAAGTAATCCTAAGGCTTGATGAGGACACTTTGGCGGAATGTGAAGAAGACACCTTTGCGGTCACCAAGTGCACGGAAACCACGCACGACATCTTCTGCGAGCGGTCTCGTCGCGAAACCTGTGCTTGTTAGCTCCATGCGGGAAACACGGCGCAATATTTTACTCAACCCAGCCACCTGAGGGCAATAATGCCCGTAGATGACATCGTCGATATCATCAACGTGGCGACAGCCCGCATCAACACCGACAGCGGCCCAGAGGTGCTCGTCAAAAAAACGGACCTGGTAACCTTCGAACGCTCAGCCCCCATCAATGGAACGGAGTTCGTAAATCTGCGAAAAACATTGGACAAGCAGCCTGTCATAGTACGATCACCGCTACTAAACATTGTCGGCCGTACCCAGTGCTGAGCATACCCTTGCTACACCGCATGAGCATCCACAATCTACGCTTTATCAAAGGTTTCAAGGACGAGCTTGACGCCGCGGGCTCCCCCAAACTTTGGTTCGTGTCCGGAGTGATCCTGAACATCGGTCTGATTGGTTCATTTATCCCTGTTTTGGCATTAAGGAGAAAACGTGCCTCCATCAAGATACAGCGATAATGAGAAGTTCAATACAACCGAGTACGGTCTTAAATCTGTGGAGGGGGGTAGTTAACAACTGAAAAGAACACTTGATACATCTGATTCGACAAATAAGTTGTTTTACATAAATAATACCCTAGCAACTAAGTAGATTGACACAAATAATGCTGACGCGCTCAAGATGAGTTCAGCACCCCGATATCCGGACAGCCGAATTGCAATACATGAAATGCTGAGTCGGCGTGCCGACCATGATTTTATGGCGTCCACTAGCCACTAGGCCGGTGATTAGAGAGGAAGTAAACTCTTCAACCTAATCTTCAACCTAATCTTCAACAGAAGACTGGCCCCCACAACTGCAGTACTACTGCAGAATTCATAGATAGCAGCTAACGTCGCTGGACTACACTTCAACCTGCCACGCCTCCTAAATCGACGCGGGACAGGATTAGATATTTTGTATGCGGTGTACTTGTAGTTGCAGTGCAACCAAATACCAAATCTGGATTCCTATTTATATTTGTTGGGAAAGAATTTATACTTCGTTTAGGATCGGTGAAAAGGTTCGTGTCTAACAATACGCACCTGACAAAGTGGATTAAGTGAAATTAGTTTTCGCGGTATTAAACTTATGGACAAGTCCAGAATACTGGCACACATAGCAAATAGTGACCCCCCATGTCACTAGCAGTGAAATAATAGTGAAACGAAAACATTTTCATTCAAAAATACAAAGTTAAGTTACTCGAACTGGGGCTCCGCTGCCCAGCTGCCACGCGATCGCACAAACAGCTGTTTGCGAGCTTAAAGCTTTCTATCCCAGGGTTTTGGCTAGAACCCTGGTTATTTGGTGCACACTTCAATATGAACTCTTTAAATGAAACCGCCGCGGCTAATGAATCGTTGGATACTGCGTTTCTCTCGAGCCCCCAATGTGCTGCCCCGCAGCGCTTTCAAAAAATAAAGCGAAAGTCTCGTGCTTCTCCGAAGACTAAAAGGAAAAAACCCAAATCAACCATCGGCAAACAAGGGGAAAACCCTTCGGCTACAGAACCTAGATATGGCGGCAATTCAAACCGATTTGGTTTACTTGCGCATCTCACAGCCGACAAACAAGTAGGCAATGAAATTGGCGATCTGTATGACCAGCCCAGTACCAGTCATCAAGCTGCAATTGCTGCCGCTAAGCGGGATGCAGCCTCCGCTGGTACCACTAGCTCAGTCAAAAAGGCGCAGTCCAAACCACCTCCTATAGTAATGGAGGAGTGGACGACGTATGCCTGATGATGCAGAGCATCGAAAATATAGTGGACCTAGAAAAGGTTGAGGCTAGGGCGTCAATGAGCGGTGTCCTAAGGCTTTACGCGGCTGACGCTAATACATTTCGCACCATAGAGAACTGGCTCGAGATCGAAGAGTATGAGTTCCACTGCTACCAGCTTAAAGAGGACAGGCCTTACAGGGTATGCGTGAAAGGCCTGCACCACAGTACGCTACATCACCAAATCAAGGATGAGCTGGAAAAGATCGGGCACAAGGTTCTCGATATTCAGACACCGCTTAGGCGAAACGAACCGGGTACCTCAAAAGCGTCGCCAGTCAATATGTTCTTCCTAAATATTGCTGCTGCGGCAAACAATAAGGAGATCCTGGCGGTAAAGGCACTATGTCATATGAGAGTAGTTATTGAGCCTCTCCGCAAGCGTAACGCTATTGTCCAGTGCCATCGTTGCCAGCAGTTTGGCCACACAGCCAAATACTGCCGTAAGGCCCACATTTGTGTGAAATGTGCCGGCGAACACCCAGCCAAGGACTGTACCAGGCCACGCATCGAGCTGTGCACTTGCTACAACTGTGGCGGTCAGCATCCTGCAAACTATAAAGGTTGCAGCAAGCTACAAGCGTTCCTGCAGCGATCCAGACCCAGAAGTGGAGTGGCTGGAAGAACAGAAGTAAGCGAGCGACCAACTCCACGGGGCTTAGCTGGAGGTAAGGAGATCCCCTCTTCTCGAGGCGGAATATCTTATGCAGATGTGGCTAGAGGGTCCATTCACCACAAGCAACCACTGAGCCTGACGCACCAACAACAGAAGCAACCGCAACAGTCCTATGATGGTAGCCCCAGTCGTCAAAGGAGCCGCAGCCGGACAAGGGCGTCTAGGGGTACACTTCAGAGCTCGACGGATGCTAGCAGCAGCATTGAAGCCATCCTGCAGGCGCTTAATGAAAACATTAATTCTTTGCGCTCGATTCAAGAGAAGCAAATGGAATTAATGATGATGATGATGAAGCAACAGCAACAACAATCACATCAGCAGGGGCAGATTATCAATCTGCTCACTGCTCTCCAAGCGCGTCAAGCGCCATAATGATGCCGCTGCGCATCCTAGTGTGGAACGCCGACGGCGTATCCACGAAGTTGCCTGCAGTATAGTGCTTCCTGCGTCGTCACGAAATCGATGTATTACTGCTCAGCGAGACACACTGCAAGGGGGCAGAGAAGCCTAAGCTATTCGGATTTGTAGCCTACACTGCCAATGATCTGAGTGGTGGCAACGCCAAAGGCGGAGCAGCTATCTTAATCAAAAATAGCCTTGCCCACTTTCCGCTAACACCAATAGCCACTGCCAAGGTGCAACTTGCGCCGGCGGTTATTGAAACGGCACTTTGTCCTATAAGCTTTGGAGCGGTCTACTGCCCACCGAGATTTGCATGGACTACGGACGAGTTTAAGGACATTTTGGAAGAGTTCCAGACGAAGTTCATTGTTGCAGGCGATTGGAACGCGTCCCACTGGCTCTGGGGTGCGGGAAGGAGCAACCAAAGAGGCATTGCATTAGCGAATCTCGTCCTAAATTCGGAGGTGGACTCGCTAGCAACAGGAGGACCAACAAGATACCCGTACGGCAGTAGAGGCTCACCAGGGTACATCGATTTTGCACTGACAAAGGGTGTGCTGGGCATCCACGCTAACATAAGTGCGGTTGTTGAGCTTAGCTCCGACCACCTGCCTCTGGTAATTACGCTGGATGCGGGGGCAATATCCTACCCTAAGATGGAGCGGCTTATCACTAGGCGTACTAACCTGGAGGTATTCCAATCGCAACTGGAGTCCACACTGCCCCTCAACACTGCCTTAAACTCTGGACAGGACGTTGATGATGCTATCGAACTGCTCACCAACAATATCAAGTCAGCAGCTAGACTGGCAACTCGCAGAATATCTCGGCAGCCCGCGGCAGATCGAATCCCAATACCCCGGGCAGATCTTGCTGCTTATAGCTGAGAAGAGACGCTTACGCACTAGGTGGATGAGGTCTCGGCACCCGTTGGACAAAACGGAATGGAATCGAGCGCTGAGCAGGCTCCGATGCGCGTTGGTGCTGCACAAAGCCGCATGGTTCGACGAAAGGCTTGCCAACACTGGAGTCGAAAGCGAAGCGACGCATTCGCTGTGGAAGGCCACGCGCGCAATCAAAAGGCGTTGCACGAGGAAGGCGCCTCTAGTAGATAGCAACGGGACATGGTGTCTGACCGACTTGGGACAAGCGGAGGTATTCGCTGCGCACCTCGCCGAGCGATTTCAACCATTCAAGCTTGCCAGCCTGCAACAGGTTGAAGAAACTCAGGACCAGCTGAACCAAGCGCTTCAAATGGGTATGCCAATCACGCCGTTTGAACCCTGCGAGGTAGCCGAAGTCATTGTGCGCCAGAGCAACAACAAAGCACCTGGACATGACGTCATCTGCAACGCCACATTGAAGGCCCTGCCCAGACAAGCGATCCTCTACATAACGTTGGTTTTCAACGCTATTGTGAGGTTGCAATACTTCCCTTATCAGTGGAAGCTCGGGATAATCTCCATGATCCACAAACCTGGAAAGCCGGAAAGGGAGCCCGCCTCCTACCGGCCGATCAGTCTCCTCCCTTCAATTTCGAAGGTGTTTGAGAGACTGATTGCTGTCCGGATTGTAAGGATTATGGAAGCCCAGGGGATTACCCCTGAGCATCAGTTCGGTTTCCGTGCTGGCCACTGTACTGTCGAGCAGCTCCATCGAGTCGTCGAGCAAATTCTGACTGCCTACGACAGTAAGGAATATTGTAACAGTCTCTTCTTGGACATTCGAGAAGAGTTTGATCGAGTGTGGCACATTGGACTCCAACTGAAAATCAAGCAGACGCTGCCTGCTCCATATTTTGGGTTGCTAAAATCGTACCTGGAAGGAAGGAGGTTCGCTGTGCGCTTTCATTCAGCAATTTCTACCGAGCACAACGTGGCAGCTGGTGTTCCACAAGGAAGTGTCCTCGGCCCCCTGCTCTACTGCCTGTATAGCCACGACATGCCGCAGCCAGATGTAAGCCTTTACGAGAAATCTATGTTGGCCACATTTGCCGATGACGTGTGCGTCACCTACAGGTCCCGATGCGAGCACGACGCAGCCGATGGTATCCAGGACTTTGCATACCGGTTCTCGGAATGGGCAAGACGTTGGAACATTGGCATCAATAGCAGTAAATCCAACAACGTCTGCTGCACTTTAAAGCGGAGAACGCCACCGCCCGTCTACATCGAGGAAGCCCCCGTACCACAGCCGAACGCAGCAAAGTACCTTGGAGTGCTTCTGGATCGTAGACTCACATTTTCCAAGCATGTGACCGACATCAGAACGCGCCTACGTGCTAAGGTGGCGAAGCACTACTGGCTACTTTCTTCGCGCAGTAAATTGTCGCTATCCAACAAGCTGACAATTTACAAACAGATCTTAGCACCAAACTGGAAGTATGGGTGCCAAATCTGGGGCTTAGCATACGACAGCCACATCAAAAGGATCCAGGCTATTCAAAATAAGGTAGCAAGACTCATCACCGGCTGCGAGTGGTTTGTTCGAAACACCACCCTGCACAGAGACCTGAAACTCGCAACGGTATTTGACGAAATAAACCAGCACTCGAGCAGATACCATGACAGGCTGGCGCGCCACAGAAATCGGCTGGCCAGCGCTCTAAACAGATCTCGCCCACCAAGGAGGCTCAATAGAAGGCATCCGAGGGATCTCATTACCCGATCTCCTTGGTACCTTGGTACATTCCTTGGTACCTATCAGTGCCTTATTCGGCACAAAAACGATGGAGACTTGTAGTTGATTATCGCCAAATAAACAAGAAATTGCTGGCAGATAAATTCCATCTTCCAAGAATGGAAGATATCAACTAGAACGAGAAATACAGTTCTGGTGCCTAGACCTGATGTCGGGATTGGATCAAATCAAATTGAAGAAAGGTCAATATAATAACAATCTCAACTGCAACAAGTGCATATCGCAAATTCCTTCCCAAGAATTATATATGGATGGTTAAGAAGTAATCAGTTGTTCTGAAAAGCATATGCTAAAGAACTTAACCGATGTATTCAAATTATGCAGACAGCATAACCTAAAACTACATCCAGAAAAATTTACTTTCTTTATGAAAGAGTTTACATATTTAGGTTACAAGTTAGAGATACTTCCTGATGATTCTTAATACGATGTAATCAAAAACTATTCCAAGAAAGTATATGAAGACCAAGCTAGACGATTCGTTGCATTTTGTAATTATTATAGAAGATCCATTCAAAATTTTTCTGAAAAATCATGCCACATAAGAGGCTTCGTAAAAAGAACATACCATTTGAATGGACGGACGAACGCGAAGAATCACTCGAGTATTTTAAAGGGAATGAATGAAACCTACACTTCTTGAGTACGAAGATTTCAGCAAAGAATTTTGCATAAGCACAGATGCTAGTAAACATGCATGTAGAGTGGAACTATCGCAAGACCATAACGGTCAACAGATACCTGTGGCATACGCTTCAAAATCCTTTACAAAGGGTGAAAGTAATAAGTCGACAACAGAGCAAGAACTAATAAATCATATCATATTCATATCATATTCATATCATATTCATATCATATTCATATCATATTCATACCATATATATATATATATATATATATATATATATATATATATGGTAGGAATTTTTTAGTTCAAAGTGACCACAGGCCTTTAACATACCTATTTTCAATGAGAAACAGAAGTTCCAAACTCAAGCGAATGCGATTGGACTTGGATAATATGAACTGCACATCATCACCCGACAGTTGGAGTATTTGAAAGAATCAATAGAACTATTAATTAATATATACGATCCTATCTATCTAAATGCATACATTTAGTATTTAATGTGCCCGAGTGCCCTCAATCGATGACAAATTACTTAACTACTTATCGATAGCCAACTTATCCGTTCCGCGACATCCCCTCCCCCGCGAAGGAACAGCATTCACCACATCCAGAACGGCTTAATTCGAAGCGGGACGCAGCACTAATTTGGCTCGGTCGCTAGTCCTCACCGAAGCCCGCCGTGGCACTCCATCTTTCCCGGTGAACACCTCTTCAACGACGCCTCTTTTCCACTCCCTGCGTGGTATGGCCGGATCGCAGATGTATACCAGGTCTCCTCGACGCATGGGCTCAACATGCTGGCACCATTTCTCTCTGCGAACAAGTGTGGGCAAGTACTCGTGCACCCATCGTTTCCAGAACCGATCTCTCATCATCTGAGAGATACGCCACTGTTTCCTTATTGTGCATCTCTCAGATGCCAATTCATCATCTCCAGGAATATTTGGCACGTCGGGCATTCCTTTCAACAGGTCGTTCGGTGTCAGTGGAGCCTCCTGGTCCACTGTGATCGGCAAATGCGTGAGCCGGTGGGAATTCACTATGTTCTCCGCCTCGATCAGTAAGTTCTCCAGCACGTGCTCCTTGGGTGCAAGTTCCTTCATCGTATGCGCCAAAACCTTCTTCACGCACTGGACCATCCTTTCCCAGACACCTCCCTCAGCTGGATTTGATGGGCAGTTGAAGATTCATTCGATTCCTTTAGATGACAACTCGCCCTGTATCTTCACTGGGTCAAATTCATCGCTGAATCGTCTGGCCTCTTTATCGGCTCCCACGAAGTTCTTGCCATTGTCGCTCCTTATACTAACCACCGGTCCACGGCGGCACATGAAGTTTCTCATAGCGATGATGCATGAATCCGTTGACAAATCATGAGCCATCTCCAAGTGGACGGCTCTCGTAGTTAGGCAGGTGAATAGCGCCACCCACCTCTTCTCTTTTCGGCGACCAATCGACACAAGCAATGGTCCGAAATAGTCCAGGCCAGTGAACTTAAATGGCCATCCATTTGCCTCAATCCGATCCTCCGGCAATGGGCCCATCTCCGGTTGTGTCGGTCGTGCCTTCCGCAACTTGCATACGTTACAGTTAGCCACCACCTTCCGTAGTAGCCTCCTCACGTTTGTTATCCAAAAGTTATGACGTAGTTATGACGAATCTCGCCGATGGTGGCCTCCGTAGCCGGCTGCCAGTACATTCCCAATACTTTTTTCTCAGATTCGCTCCATATAACTTTCGTGTGGGATCTTTGAGGGTTCAGAGCTTTGACCACATCTGCCGAACTGGAGGAAAACCTACAGGTTTACCATACCTTGCCGCCGTTGGTGTGGGTTATCCCCTACGGCTCTAGTCGTCGTGCATATCCCTTCTTGATGTAATCATCCATAATTCCTTTGTATGCCCGCGCGAAGACCTCGTCGCGCTTCATTTTGAACGAGTCTCTTGAGTGCCATGTTGTAGCTGTCTGGCAGTCTCACCTCGTCGTCTTTCCATAGCAGACCAGTCTGGTATCGTCGGCCTACACGGTTCGTCGTGTCCTCCAAAATTCTTAAGGCTCGCACATCGTCACCAGCTGCGACCGGCGGTGCGGTCTTTACTCCGAAATTCTCAGTTTCGAAGTAATCGATGACCATCTTCTCTAGAAGATTATCGTGTGACACGGCTAAAGGCATGATCTCGATACCGGTGGACTTGTACTCCCTTTTACCGGTCCGTACACCACACATCCAAGTTTGGTGGCGGCTGCAAATGGTCATCCTGCTCCAAAGCTTCTGGCCCTCAGTGGAATACCCAAATGTGCGTGATCTAAGCCGATCAAGATCCTTGGCGTTGCATCGAAGTATGATTTAACGGGTAGGCGTGCATTTTCCTTTCTTGCCTTAACATCCTCCCGACGCAAGCTTTGCATCGAAAGATTTAGATTCGATACAGCGAACACATTTCGTAGGTCATGGCGCATGGATTTGCCCGTGCCACTTATCTGCAGGCTAACTACCGTTGTGTGCTCTCTGGCGGATTTGCCACCAAACCGCTGCACGTTGAGCTGTCGACTCCCTCCCTTTACGTTCAGGCTCTGGATGATGTCGTCGTCAATAAGCGTTACGGACGATCCTTCATCGAGCAGCGCGTATTTGTCCACGGGCAAAATCCGCAATAGCAGGTGATCTCCATCCGGGTCAACGCAGCTAAGGTTTCGGTGTGGCGATTCCTGGCCATCCTTAGCTTGTCCCGCTTCTAGCGTTGCAGCCGTTGACGTAAAAGGATTACGTCGGCGATGGCTGGTGTCCCTTTGCAGCTCCTGATCTCGAGTGCTCCTATGCTCCTTCAAGCGGCCGCCGTTCGACTGTGGTAGCCTGGAATTCCCGATTCTATCGTGCAGCAGGTAGTGATGCCTTCTTTGGCACCCGTTGACACTGCATTTGGTGCCCTTCTTGCAGAACCGGGCCATGTGTCCACTCTCCAAGCACGCGAAGCAGATCCTATGCTTCCTTGCTAACTCGATTCTCGCTGTCGGAAGTGCGTGATTAAATTCCTCGCAGTACTTGATCCCATGCTGCCCCTCACATATTGGACAACATTTGTGAGTCAGTATCCTTTTCATCCTGATGACTTGTGCTTGCGTGCAATAGCCTTCGCTTCGGATCTTTACTTTCAGCATCCGTGACAATGCATATCAATTTAGCGGGCTCGTGTAGCCATTCGCTAAGATGCACCACTGCTGGATATGGTTCTATCATAGCCGCAAGCTTCGCCCAGTCCAACCTCTTGCTTATAGGCAACTTAGCTATCAGCTCCTGCATAAGGGTAGGATTTCCTAAATGCTGAATGCCGTTCTTCGTTGACTTCAAAAACGCAGCAAGGTTGCTCACCCTTATGGCAAACGGCACAATCCAATTGGCAGCACATCTCGCACACTCTCCAGTCGACTTCGAATCAGTTGCTCCGGTCGTCCATATCGAAATCGAAGCTGCTCCATAACTTCTTGCACATTGTTCGGGTGGATGAGCAACGCCTTTATTGCCACTCGTGCCTCACCCTTCAAAGCCATCACTAGCCTTTGATTGTTCCCAAGGCTGTACTTTAATATGCCTCCGTCGTCTCCGTAAACGCGTACTGGAATATTGGCCATTACTCGGGCTGGCCTCCGAACTCTGGAAGATCCGGCAATCTACCAGGCGTCCATACATTTGGTATACTCGCCGGTGCTGTCTCGTAGGACCCAGGCACAGTAACCACTAAGCTGCGTTGTGGCTCCCGTAGTGCATTAACATACCCTAGTTGGCTGCACCGTGACCGTATCGTAGCAAGGCGGAGATAGGCTCACTGTTGTACAGTTATTATTCCGTGTGACTTGTTGCCCACTAGTTCCACTCAATTGTGGCTGCAAATTTGAACTCAATTGTGCGAGCAACGGTTTATTCAAAGATGGCGTCACAAATTGTTCCCGTTGCAGATTTTCACTCAAC
Source organism: Drosophila simulans (assembly GCF_016746395.2). Classification (NCBI taxonomy): domain Eukaryota; kingdom Metazoa; phylum Arthropoda; class Insecta; order Diptera; family Drosophilidae; genus Drosophila; species Drosophila simulans. The sequence goes on from NC_052521.2 coordinate 1,202,969, forward strand.
ATCTGCGTCGTCGCTTCACCCATAGCTGACGACGTTTCACTCATACTTAGCGGTGTATTCGCCGCACCGTTACCGTTACCGCTCAACCCGATTCCAACGGGATTCCTTGCGGTTTCTATTTGCCCTTCATTTGCCTTTGCCTTGGATAGTTCCTGACCGAAGTAATTCACTTTCTTTGGAACTTTGAGGCTGCTGTGTATCACTAGCCACACTCATAGATCTGGTCGGGGTGCCAGTTTGTGTGGTTGTGATCGTCGTGAACTGATCTAGTCTGGGCCTTCGCCTCAGCGCCGGCATGTTGAAAATCACAGGGTGCGAATTCTTTATTTTTATGCGAATAAAAGAAATGTCGAGCCGCCGACAATATCCAGGGAATGCCTTAAACGCTCATTGGCTTAGACAAATGAAGATCGTTTTATTCTATAGGAAAATAATACAGTTTGAAAGGCATTACAAATTTAACCTTATATCTATTCTGAATTTTACGTACCCCAGTTTCTCTTCCCTCACTCTTGGTATCGTCAGACGAACTGATCTGACGCGCCAAGTAGCTTAATTCTTATTTAAATCGATGTGACCACTTACATTAGCTATAAAAATGTATACATTTAGTATTTAATGTGCTCGAGTGCCCTCAATCGGTGACAAATTACTTAACTACTTATCGATAGCCAACTTATCCGGTCCGCGACACTATCAGTTGATTAAATTGATTGGGGCATTTAGCTTCAATACTTTGTATACTGCTTTAACGCTTCTACGACATTTAATTATTGGCCATACGAAGTAGTATTTGGTAGAACTAACAATTTACCAAAACATTTCCGTACAACCCTTAAATAGAACCATTTCATATTATTGATGAAAGAAACTAAATTCAGATTAGAAATTGCATATAAAAGATCAATGCAAAAGCTTGAAGATCATAAAATATAATAAGAAAAACCATGACTTGAAAACAAAAAATATAGAAATAACAATAGAAGATAAAGTTTTATTAAGTAATGAAGTAGCTCATAAATCATATGCAAAATATACGGGTCTCTATAAGATTGAAAGTATAAAGGACAGAAATAATATAATTATATCAGGTAAAACTCATATTCCTAGCTTCAAAGCGAACGGTCGTGTTTTTGTTTGCGCTCCAAATTATATTTCGTATTTGTAAAACCAGTCGAGGTTTTTAATAATTTTCTTTTACTATCATATATTGTAAACATAATTATTAAAGATCCGTTCGCGGGCGATTCCTTGTGCAGTAGCTTAAACAAATAAACTAACTCATTTGCATTTTTCGTCTTTGTGTTTTGTTTACTTTCCCTTTCGTGCGTTGTTCGCAGTGCTGTTTGGTGTTGTTTTTGTATGCACATAAACTGCACTGTGCACCTATTCTCTTGCTCTCACTCTTTTGCTCTCCCAAACAAAATCTAATGCCAATGATCTTTTTTCCGCGCTAAATTCACAGTTTAATGGCCCTAAGGTTTAAGAGAAATCTTCAAAGCGCAAAAAAGCCGCTGGTGGTAGGCTGCCTAAGGCGAACGCCCCGCAACCACGGGCAAATGATCAACAGGACTCCACAACTGATCAGCTATCAATCGCAGCAAATCCGCAAGTGTTGCTAAGATCGGAAGCTAAAAAAAAAGAGTCGGAGCAACCCTGGGATTGCTAAAGATTCCGAATAGTGTGCACTGGTTTCTCAACCAGTGATTCCACCTGTCCCGATTAGTTTAGCACCACAAGGAAACATTGAGCCCGGACTACCGGCACAAGTAGGCACTTCAGAAATGCAATATGCTGGGCCAAAATATATAGGTATGACCATCGTCGTCTTAATTGCGGTTAAATCTACCCTCGCGTCGGAGGAGTTTTGACGAGTCCCGTAGCTCAGAATTCAAATGCGTAAAGCTGTCATTTTCCGACACATCAGTTTATATTACGTGCTCGTATATTCCGCCATCTTCTGAATTCCCAGAATATCTGAATCATCTGTCCGCTATCCAATCCATCTCAAATAAACTGTCTGACAGGGACCAATTGGTAGTTCTAGGTGATTTTAATATACCTGGCAACGTCGCCCCAGAATCAAATCTCCTTCTCCCTTTAGCACAACATGACTTTATTGACGGCTTGCTCGACTTATCGTTGTCGAAACTATCTTGTTCGATTATTAGATGTATGTATTGTAATAATTCCTGAAAAAGTGTTTCTGTCCAGAGTAGCACCTCTTACTCAATTTGAAGATCCAGACTTCTTTCGAATTCATTGTTTTCACAAGGCAAAGTTTCTGATACTAAATAATTTTATAACTGGATTTAATTGGTCCCATCTTTACTCCTGCAACATAATGGCAGATGACATAAATATTTTTTATACCGCAATTAAATCATTTTTTAGCTTTAGTGTGGGAGTTGACACACCTAAAATATGTTAAGTCCAGGCTTTATACAAAATTTAAAAATACCGGTACTCAGTCTATCCTTTCTAAATATTTAAGTGCTCGTTTAAATTGCACGGTAATGCACAAGCTCTATTTAAGCCGTTGTGATTCCAGTTCGCACAGGATCCGAAATAGTTTTTAATTTCGTTAACACTCAGCGTAAAACAATTTCCTACCCTTTCTAGCTATTTTTTGAAAATAATACTATTGTACTACTATAACATCGGATCAGGCAACCGACCTATTTGCCAAGCTTTTTCAAACAACATACACAACTTCGTTTCCTCATTCCGAACCTGCTGTACGATCTTCAGCCTGTTAAGCCTGTCTATTCGCCAGGTCCCGACGGAATCGCTGGCTGCGACGGAATCATATTCTGTGCGGAAGCATTGTGCGAGCCTCTACTGAAACTGCATTAATGATTTGGTAAGGATTTTGGTAAGGAAATTTGAGGTATCAGGTTTCCCGATTGATCTTTTAAATTGAATTTTAAGTTATTTAAATGACGCAACGGGTTTTCTTTAAAAATTATCTTTCTTGTTTTCACCGAGTCATATCCGGCGCCCCACGAAAAATCCACTTTGTTCAGCTTCTGTGTAATGACCTTCCGTTAGTAATAAAACATTCGCGTGAGTTATCGGTGACGGCACAAGCATGCCTTCACCTCCCCCGAAGCACCAACGAGCAGTGACCCAGATATAAAAGACTCAACCCGGACACAGAGCAACAAGCTAGTGACGTCATAAACAAGCACCAGACCGACCAGCAGAGTCAGGATTGCGGAGTACTGCAGGGGATATCCGGGCAAAAGTGCCGACGCAGGGGTTTCGCAGCAGCCATAAATTGTACACTAAGTTAAGCTGAAAGATTTTGAGAAATTAAAAGTCGATCTGATTCAGTCAACCCATAAATTCCTCATTGACCTTATTCAGGAATAAAACTAAAAATGACAATGAATGTAAGCAGCCGGCCAATAGATTTGAGTGCAAGTGCTAGAAAAAATTCCAATCAAAATCAAATTAATAATCCGAAATATTAATTTCGTGCTGAAAAAATGGAATTCAGCCCGAAACTACAAATATACAAGTATACAAGAAAAACATAAAAAACTACGAAAAAAACGTCCTAACGGGGGACCAGGAACACTTGGACAGTTGATGTACTTAAGATTTGCACCACGCTCATCAATCATGCATTTATCAAAAGGGATGAACGTGTTTTGTGCACGTTCGGCCATTGATGCAATGGCCGCCACTTCTAGAGACCAGAGATTAAGGTATATTTCAGGAGTTCTTGGGGTCCATGAGGACGGCGGATTTGCAAACTTGGCAGCGTTGGGCGTCTCCTTGGTTGGATTTTCGATTAAATTGTCTATGTCGCTGAGTGTTGTGAGAAGAGGGTCAGGGGTTCAGGCAGAAAAGTATCCAGAACGTGAACTTAGAGGCATCCGTTTGTTTTCCGGTAAGTCTTCTTTGAGGGGTTTTTCAGAGAACCCGGATGTTGAGGAATAGGTTGACTACACACTGATCGGACAGAGAAGTAAATCTTTGCTTGACTAGTTTTTTTTTGAAACGGCGAAGTCCAGGATATCAGTTGGCTTGGGTGGATCTGTTGGCCAATGAGTGGGCTCGCCTGTAGAGTGGCAGTCCAGTGCGCTGCAGGAATCCATGGAGAGCTCTTCCTTTGGGGTTGTTAGTAGTGTTGGGTAATCCTAGTTCAATTTAAAGAATAAGTTCCTGCGTTCGTATAAAATCAATGAACTAGGTCGTTCATTTAGTTCAATCGTTAATTTTTTAAACTTACTTAAAGGTGCTTAAAAAAAAATGGTATCAATTGATTTCATACAATGCTGTCATTGAAAATTAATATTATTTATTCAATTTATGTAAAAAAAAACACATAATAATAATAAGAAATACTAAAGAGCTTACAAACAGATAATATAGTAATTTTAATGCTTAAATTTGATTTCTGAAAAGAGAATAGAGTAGTTTATTAGGGAACATTTTCAATAACATATGAAAAAAAATATGTTTATACCTGTGATCCATCTACATGTTGCTATGAAGGAATGAAGGAATGCTATGAAGGATGAAGGAACATTAGATTTTCCACATTATTAGGTTAGTAGCATCCGTCTTTATCGGATGATTTTCCCAGCACTTGAAAATAGGCGTTCGCAACGAACTGACCAAACGAACAAACCAAAGGGTCAGCAGTCCTCGGTATAAATTCCTCTCCTAGGTATTTTTCGATCTCATTCTCGGCAGAACCGGAAGTGTTTGCAGCCTTAGTCGTGTTCTTGAAATCACTGTCCAAATCACACCAAACCGAACTCTGATTGGCTGAATTAGTTTCAAACGCAGGTGATTCGAATTCATAATTTTTGCTGTTGAGACGACATGGAGTTACTTTTCTCTTAAGATTGCAAACAGCTTTTTCGTATTCTTCTTTTGACCTTTAAATCGAGGATCTAAAATGTTACTCTCTGCGTAGAGTTCGTTACTTTCCAGCTTGCAAAATAGTCGATTCATCTCAGCTATTAGAACTGCAACAAGTGCTTCAACGCATTTATCCTTAGGCGTTTTGTTATTCAAACAGTTCTGTAGCAAAATAGCAAGAACTATAATCTTTGAAAGGGTTACATTCTTTTCTGCTGATATTTCTTCTGTTACCTCCATGAATGGTTTTCAGGCTCCTCTACAATTCGCAATGCACGATGACCTTTTGCATCATACGAACTAGTTGCCTATCAATTTTTTCAGCTTTCCTGGCAGCCGGTGGTCGTTGAATGAGCAAGTTATTACTTGCTGTTGGGGTCCAATTATCTGAGTTGTTTATGTTAAAAGAAATCAAGAATTTAGTAAGCCAACTTAAATGAATAAATCAAAATATTATGTTTACATTTGTTTCCTGTCGGCTTTTATTGGTTTGGCGCTTTGTTTCCTCCAAAGCTGATGGGTGCTTATTTTTAAGGTGACGCGATAAGTTTCCTTGCGATCCACCAGCCACACTAAGCACAGTTTTGCAGTATTTGCATTTAGCACTCTTCTCATCCACTGAATCAAAGAAATTCCAAGCTTTGCTATGCTTTTGTTTTGAAGCCATAGATACGCACAAACTTGTAAACCGCAGTTTTAAATGTATTCGAAAATTAATCAGCTTATTCGATAAGCGAACTTTCGAACTAAATGAACTAAGACCAACCTATCGAACTAAGTGAACTCAGACCGACCTATCGAACGAACGATCAGGGTAAGAGATCAAAATGAACGACGTGAACTAAGTGAACTATATTGAACTAAATGAACTATATTAAACTAAGTGAACTAAATTAAACAAACGAACTATATTGAACTATAAAAAAAGACCTAGTTCGTTCGTTCAGTTTGGTAAATAGTTCAATTTAGTTCGTTCGTTCACGAACGACACAACACTAGTTGTTAGTGCGAGGACCCCATCAAGAGTGTTTAGCATTAAAGTCCCCTGCTGCTATGAACGGGCTTCAAAGGGATTAAAAGAACTCCCGTAAGTTCCTTTCTGATATTGAATGGGAGGGAGGTTGACTGATCCAATCGTTATATCTCCCTGCAGGCTGGAGACCCTGACTTTGGCACATTCCTCCTGGAACGCTGGAAGCTCCGTGTTTTGAATTCCGCACCCATTGCCTGATGGGTGGTTCGCTTTGATGAGGTCGTATCCGCTGGTGTTAAATTGGGATTTGGGGCAGAAGTGGGTTTCCGAGGAGAGAAATATGTCGACTTTATTCGTCTTGATGTGGTGCTCCACTTCGGCCTAACTCCTTCGCAGGCTGTTTGCATGCCATATGACAATTTGGAGCAGTATTTGCATAGCTTACTATTTAGGATGGCTACCAGATGTGTTACTTGAGAGAACATTTTCTATTTGAATAGGGGTTTGTTGGGAGGGTATGGGATAAGTCTTCAACTCCTGAGTTGCTTTTAGTTCGTCCCGTTGGTGTCGGTTGAGAATAGGATCGACGACAGTTTGTTGTTGCTCACAACAGGACTGGCTTTGGGAGCAGCTTGTCCCTTGGTCATAATAAAGACAGTGCATCCTCTGTATTACGGAGGGTGATCTTGGCAGTAAAGGCACCACGTTTTCTCATCACTCTTTGCGCACTCCTTCGAGTCCTGAACGCCTCCACATTTCACGAAAACCTCCTTGTTGTTGCTGACTGGTTCAAGGCTAGCAAAGATTTCCACGGGTTCCTTGGTTATTCTGCTTATGGGATTATGCAGGTCTCTCACAGTATAGCCTTGGGAATTGCATTTCAGTCTGCTGGTGGAGTCCCTTAATGACTATCCTGTAAGATTTCTCGTCCTTGGGTTGAAGAGTACGGTGCATTTTGTTCTGCGCCACTAGCTGATTACGTAGTGCTGAGTAAGACTCCTTATCGGCATCATAACTCGAACGTTGTTGCAGGGAGACGCTAGTGCTGGGTGTGCTGCCAGACTTCCTAATTTCTGCTTTGCGCGCGACTTTTACGATTGACCCAGTCTGGTTCAGAACCCGGATCGGAACTGCAGCTGTCGCTTCCACTCCTGCTGTCACTTGCATTTCCCTTCTTCACCTTAAGGGACTTCTTTCTTGATGTGCTGGCCAGCTTGGATGGCACGCGAGGGGCTTCTTCTTTTGGGTGGGGCAGTGGCTGCTGACTTGTACAAGAAATGCTTCAGCAAGAGCACGGTACAGATTAAACTGATAAAGCTGGTCGAATATATACTTTTCTCGGGACTGATTCCACTATTGTGTTGGCATGGTTGAACAAGCCATTATGTCAATGGACAATCTTCGGAGCAAATCGAGTGAGTAAAATTGCTCTGAGTAAAGATTCCAGCCATTAGTCTCATGTGCGTTCCGAGTACAATCCGGCGGATCTAGCCATGGCCTTGCGTGGCTAATTCAGTCACAAGTCTTCTCCTGCGTCTTACGAAGCGGTTTCGGACCTTGATCTCGAAAAATGATTTGTGCGATGACATTATGGAACCTCCTGGGACGGTCTTCCAATTTCAGTCGCATGCTGTGAGTTATGGCCTTTGTGGAGGAATTATCTTACTGACATGAGAAGTAAAAGTAATGTCAAGAGCTACTTAGGTCGCGCCAGTCGAGTTACCAAAAGATACGTGTGCGTCTTCGTGTGGTTAAGTTCGAAGGCCATTAATTTAGAGGTCACCTCTAAACCACGGAGAAATTTCTCGGAGCATTCTCAAGGCTCGCGGCCGTCTCTATTCCGCCAAAGGAAGGACCTTTGTGGGCGAGAAAAGGTCCCGAGACTTCCTCGCTACAATTGAGGCACATGTTACCTCATCGTTTATCCATCAAGGCCTATCCTGGCATTTCAACCTCCAAACGCTCCCGTTATGGAAGGTCTGTGGGAAGCAGGAGTCAAAAGTTTCAAGACTTACTTCTGCAAGACTACGGGTAACTTAAAATATAGCGTTAAATAGTTATTCACTCTACTGTGTCGTATAGAGGCATTTTTCAATTCCATTTTTCATTTTACGCGATGTCAGAGGATCCATCTGATCACCGCTCCTGTATTATTACACAAACACGGTTACGGCCTCGGTGTCATAATGGACTACAAGAGTCCCAACTAGGCGATGATTCCCTGAGGCAGCTTTGAGAGTTACGATGAAGTTGGCTAGGAACAGCTTTCCTTTGCCGACTGCTTCAAGCAATCGTCGATTATTTCTTTGATAGTAACAAGCAGCATGGCGTCCTTTCAGAAGGCGGGGAATGCATCCGTCTTCCAGCTTCAGCAACTCCTTATCCTGCCAAACCATTGCGTTGTCAGTAATCAGGCAACCGCCCAGTACTGCGTAAGTCTCACTTGTGGTGTTGCAGCATTACCTGTTTCCCTTCGTGGATTGTAGGATATTGCTGCATAAACCGATACGGTTTCTCCTCTAGCTTGGGCAACGTTTGTATATAAAATAGTAAGGTCCCATTCGTCATAATCGAGAGGCGGGAGAATTGTTTAGGATCTCCATCGATGACATTCACACTTGTGACAGTCTCGTTTATTCTCATAAGAAGTCTGGAGTTGATTCTCAGTTGTTGGTCGCTATTCTTTCAGGCCACCTCCTAGGTCGCATTTTAGTCAGATATGTCTGGAGAACCTACTCCCCTATTTTTTGTATTTCGTTTTATTTTTGTATCTTCTCCTTAGGTTTAATCTGCTTGCTGGCCTCGTAAACTTTCACGCCTGGATTGTAGATAAATTCAAATTCTTATTTGTTTAATTCTGCCTGCGTTCTATAAACCCTCTAACGTCCTATAACGTTTGCATTCCTAAGCCAACCAATTCCTGGTAGTTTACCCTACTAGATCTGTCGAAGAATATGCTGGCTATATCTAGAGTTCGCAAGTCCCTTTCGTTGTCCGAGGGGAGAAAAAAACATTGATGAATTTGCCTGTACAGCTTCAGTACACCTTTTTCTCCATCGTGAAAATATCAATGTGAAGTATTTTACATGGATATGTTAGGACAGGTATGAATTGTAACTCCGGTTTGTTTGGATGTCTGTAATATTTTAAGAGTTTGCAATATTCGCAAGAGGATTGTGTACGTCATCCTCGGAAAGTAGAACCTCTCGAGGAATTAAACGACATGATATTCCTTTTTATTTGCATAGCAGATTTTTTCGTCACCGAAAGAGTCTGCGTTAATCGTATTTTATATAACGTAAAATTCTGTAAGCAAGGATTTGCAAAGAAAAACCTGCAAATACAAATACTTCTGGGATTTTAACTTCATTGATGACTGCGGGTCTTTTAAATTTCAGCAAGGCGGACACACTATTGTTTCACTATTTATTTTTCGATGGTGGCATAATCCTCCGTAGCGCTTAATGACCGTAAAATATAGGCGATGGGACGCTTTCTCCCTTGATCAACTTGATAATGAACCGTGCCTAGTCCAGAATTCGAAGCATCTGTAGTTAAATGCAAAATTTTACAAAAATGAGTATCAGCCCACTGTAGTAGGCCTGTTCGGGCGCCAGTTAAGGCATTGCAATGCATTGGATGATACTACCGTGTAATAACTACCTGTACTAGGTATTGATGAAAAATGAATACTTCGACTTGCTAAAATTCCCACTTTGCTTTATTTCTATAATCAAGTACTGGCTTTTAATTTGATAATTAGTTCAGCTCAGGTGTCAAAATTCGACTGACTGGCTGGCGTTTTGCAGACCGCTTGTAAACTCAGCAAATCCTCACCAAATCCCTTTAAACGATAGCATGTTAACGTTAACATGTTAAAGATTTTTAGGGATAGAATTAATATGGAGAAACCTATGGTATGGTATAAAAAAATGGTAAGTGCGCAAATATTTGTTGAGTGTAAGTAATTGGTTTTAGGTGTTTTATACATGAAATTATGTTCTATTATTTTAATAACGGCACGTATATAAATGTGTCCTGCACTTTGTGTTTTGGGCCTACTTTTTTGATACATGTTATAAGATGTAAAGGTAACTATTTAATAATAGGGCTGTGTCAATTATACTGCTTCTTGCATATGGGCACATGCATGCATATGGATACGGTTTCCTCTATCTGTGACCTATTTTTTCCCTTTATTTCCTTTTACTCTAAAGGGTATAATATTACTTAAAGAATATTTACAAGTTTTAATTTTGAAGTGCCAATTTAATTCCAATTAATAAAATTAAAAAAAAAAAGTGCCAAATGTATTAATTACATAATTAAGATGATTATTTCATATACAAATTGGGAATGTTAAAATTTGAATCGAAGTGTAACATGTTCTAATATCTTGAACCTTTCTTTTAATCTGACTAATACAGATAATCACGCAATACAAGTTTTGTTCTCGTTATTATCTCTGAGTTTTGTTATTATAGTATGTTCCTACGTATGTATGATTATTTTTTCGCGCGTTTTTTTTTTTTTTGCGCGATGGTTCAACTAATCAATAAATTATACAACTGAAGAGTATTTTTTTATTTTTTTTATTTAATTCTCGACATGAAAACAAAATACACCAGATTGGCTGCGTTCACAAACACATTTAAGTTTAGTAATGAATATAGTTAAACAGGCAACATATTTCTTTAACATCGAGTTTAGCCCTTCCAAAACCTGTTCTAAGGAAGATTAACTAAAGAAAAGAAATAATTTAAGTACGTTGTTTACGAGGCAACATTAAAGGTACATGTATTTATGAATATAAGGCAATAAATTATATATTTATATATACGTATATATATATATATATATATATATATATATATATATATTTATAAGTACGTATATATATATATATATATAAATTCATACGCAGTTTTGGAAAAGCTATTCGTAGCCATCAATTCCCTTTAAACGATAGCATGTTAACGCATTGTCTCCAAACATTATAGGTACATTTTTCTACACGTTTTAAGATGTTAAGGAAAAAATTAATATGCGGAAACCTATGGTATATTATAATAAATGGTAAGTGTGCAAATATTTGTTGAACGTAATTAATTGGTTATAGCTTATTTATACATCAAATTATGTTTTATTATTTTATTAAGTGCACGGATATAAATGTAGCCTGCATTTTGTGTTTAGAGCTTACTTTGCCTGCTTTTTATCATCTAGCTTTGGCAAAAGGGGCATGGAAGCAGCTGTCGTATCTTGTTCTCCACTAGGAAGGTCCTCTAATTCAGGAGCAACTAAACTTATACTTGTTGACACATTGTCCGCAAGCTTTATTTTTTTTAATTTTGTGTCGTCTTGAATGGCTTCGTCGACACTGTTATATACCAAATCGGGAGACCTATTCATATTTGTTGGCGAGGAATTTATACTTCGGTTAGGTATAGATAGACGTCTAGTACTTTGATTTGACGTAAAACAAGAAGGCTTTTCGTTTTCTGTTATAGAGTGTAATAGACGTTCCACTTCGTCATCAAATGTTTCACTGGAAAATGTTCCAGATTTTCGACTTTTTTCCAACAATGTAGCTTTTTTTGCAGTAAGGTACAGAACCCTTTTAATTGTAATATAAATCACATCCGATATAGCACGAACTGAGTAATCAGGTACAAAGGATTGTCGTATTTTTGAGTCCATATTTAAGGACTGCAAAGAACCCATTTGTGTGGGAGAGTCTGAAAAGAAGTTAAAGATTAATAAGAATTGGCCTCTAATTTGTTATTAATAAAATAAGACATCGCTAAAGTCGAGTTTCACCACTCTTCCCGTTACTTTGCTAATCAAAGTACGAGAGCGTTGGGTTTATTAACACAAAATACGAATGCTTTAGCATGCAATCGGCTTACGGGCAATTATATAAATTATATTTTACTAAGCATTAATAAGCTTGACCAAATATTTGTTTAAAAACTGTAGATTTTTTAAGGGCGCCAGGCAGACCTTAAAGTTCAAGTCATTTGATTCGCTCAGTCAGTAATGATACTTTCGCGCAAAACAGAATTGGCTAAATGAATGCAGGTCGTATTTTGATTCAGCCCATTTGTAGCCTGTAATTCTTCCTAGAACGTGACACTTTTAAAAACAAACGACAAAACATGAATTTCGGATTTCCCGTAAAAATATCTATATTACGGAATATTTTTAATATTATTATACCCGTTACTCGTAGAGTAAAAGGTATACCGGATTCGTTGAAATGTATATAACAGGTAGAAGGAAGCATTATCGACCATATAAAGCATATATATTCTTATTCAAGATCAATAGCCGAGTCGAACAGGCCATGTCCGTCTATCCGTATGAACGCCTCGATCTCAGGAAATATAAAATCTAGAATGAGATTAAGCATGCAGCTTCCAGACACATAGAGGCACGAAAGTATGTTGACCCATAATGCCACGCCCACTTAAAAGCCCACAAACCGCACAAAACTGCCACGCCCACACTTTTGAAAAATATTTTGATATTATTTTATATTTTTATTAGTCTTGTAAATTTCTATCGATTTGGTCAAAAAAAAATTCCACGCCCACTCTAACGCCCTAAAAATTTTTTTCATAATTTTATTAGTCTTGTAAATTTCTATCGATTTCCAAAAAAACTTTTTGCTACGCCCTTTCTAACGCCCTACAACCGCCTAAAACTGCCACTCCTACATTCCTGAACCATTTTTCGATATTTTTTCAAAATTTTATTAGTCTTGTAAATTTCTATCGAATTGAAAATCACCTACCACGCCCACTTCAACGCCCACATGCCGATAAAACATGTTGTTTGAAGCAGATCACCAGCGGCTAGGCATGCGCGCATAGGTGTACCACTGAACATGCAGCGCTCTTCGAGTCTCTCTGTCTGCATCTCCGAATAAAACAGAGCACACACATATATTAATATTACTTATTTTTGCGTTCTTATTAATTATAATGGCATATTAGTCTTCCCCCGACTTGATCTCAGTTTTTATCGGAATATGCACTTCGGTTTTGTTATTGTTTAAAATCGTTTAAACAAAAAGCATCGCTGTCGCTTGCGCGCATTCGGTACCAAACACAAGAACATACATAAATATGTATGCAAACGCATACATTAGTGTGCAGCCGGCAGTTAAATTGTTCGTGCATTTCGCGCTGTGAAAACCCAAAACTGTCTTGTGCAAAACATTATTAGCATATATTTTACATTTAAGTAAACACATTCAACCAGCAGCAAAGAGAGGCCAATGCAAGCCCTGAAGCTCTCACGATAAGAGTCGAGCTTTTGGCTTGGGCTTAAGAAAGAAGGGCAGAGCAAATTGGATCATCGAACGCGTCGGTCGTCGCCACGCAGACATTGATTATTATTCAATAAACTTACAAGCTCAAATATAATCTAAATATAATTCGTAGGCCATAGCCACGACATCCATAAAACACAAATCTATTAACTTATACATATAATAAAGCATCTACGGTAATTTATTAAGAAAATAAACAATCTTTATTGAAATAAAATTACAAGTGTGAAAGCGGAGACAATTCACGTCTTATTTGTAGAACGAAAGTATTAAATCTGATTGTAAGTTGCAAAGCAAACGCTTAGCAAACCCTTGGCTGAGACTTATTTACTTCTTTATGTTGATAGTAAAGAGGCTCTCTTTTGTATTTATATGAATTGGGCGCTCTCTTGAGTGGATCGCGCATGGATACTGATCAGTCGAAAATTTGAGCTGCGTAAGCGGTTTTAGAAAGTCGCGAATGCGGCTACGGCTGTTTTCGTCTGCTTAGCAGTTTTGACCCTTTGGTGGGAATAACGAATTCAACAGAGGATGTTAATGTTTACATTAGGGCAAGCTGGATTTTTTATTGTCACCAAAATTGGGGTTCTTATGAAATACTTGAATTTATGATTCATTCTATAATTTGGTGTATGGCTGTTGCTATGTGGTGATGTATGTTTTTTTTAATTCCTTTATTAGACATTAAAAAACAAAATTAAAGAGAATAACAATGTAATAATATGGAGGGCAAATCCAGAACTCAGAAACCCCCGCGGTATGGCCGTGAAGCATTGGTTCGCAAGGACGATCAAGATTTGCTCACTCGTGGACCCTCCTGGCTCTCTCAGCTCTCCTGAGCTCTGTAGTTATCGCTGCGGCGAAGCTGTTGACCGCTTGCCATTCCACCCCCCCTGCAGAATGAATGGGACTAGATTACCCGCATTCAGCTGCTGCCAAGTTCCGTTTCCAGAGATCTCCGTTCGCTTGCATATTTTTCGCACGAGAAGAGAACGTGCTCTGGGGTTTCGCTCCGACCACTTCCGCACCATGGTCAATCATCCGCCTCCTCATGTCCAAAGCGTTTCAGATAGCTGCAAAGGCAACCCGCTGATCAGCTGCGTTAGATGGAACGTTATTCCGCCATGCGGGGACCACTTTGTTTTCCTGCGCTAATAGGTCTAGAGTTTGTCCACAACGGGACGGCAAATAGCGTAGTCGCGCGGGTGACGCTCGTCAGCAGCCGTCTCCTTGCCTGTTTTGGGCCTCGGGTGTTCAATATTATGGTTAATAACGCCCAATTTACTACTGCTGCTTTCGAGCTAGTGAAGGCTAGGTGTTCACGGAACGAAGCCTCCTGTCTATTATGACCCCCAGGTACACCGAGGTACTGCCAACTTCGACTCTCCACTGCCTTCGTGTAGCTAATCAGGACAGCCTTCGTCTGCTCCGGCGCCAGCACTAGCCCCATTGAGCTGAGGCATGATGTTTTTGTTACACGTTTCCTCAGCCGTGCCGGGATGCTCTACGATCTAGCTCCTCCCAACCAGCTGTAGGCGAAGTATCCCGTCATACATGGCGTTCCACAGAAGCGGGCCAAGAACCGAACCTTGCGGGACTCTACCGGTGACCTGGTTCCTTAAAACTCCTTCCGACGAGTCGCAGAGTAGGACCCGTCCCGAGAAGTAGCTGCGAACAATACGGTCTAATAGGCTGGCACCCCGAAGCCAATTAATGCTTCTAGGATCCGGTCCCACCTCGCTGTGTTGAAGGCGTTTGGCTGGAGGTAGAGAGCTATCCGAAGCGCCCTGTTGGGAATGACGTCCGGCCCGGGGCCTTGCCATCCTTCAGTAGCTTTGCTAACTCCGGGATCTCTTCGCTGATGACTAAACCTGCACGCTGATTAATATGCCTTATTGACCACAACTTTGTAGGCACTTCTCCATGAGTCGCTGTCAGGAACATCGCATAAGTCGAGGAAGGATTTCCGTTGGCTCTCCCGTATGGCTAGCTTGAGTGTTTTCCTGCGGGCTCGGCTCCTCGGCAATAACTGTAGAGCGTTGATAGCGACGTCCAGCGGAGAGGCATTCTCTCTCCAGTCTCTATCTCCTGGTTCCACCAGTAGACAGGGGCCCTTTGTCGGCTATGGATCTTGCTCGTTTGCATGCAGGCGTCGCACACGGCCTTCAGCTGCCTCATCAGCGCCACTGCCGTCAGCTCAGCTCCTTCCCTGCTCACCGTGGGAAAGATCTACTTTCGGAATAACTGCGTGTCCAGGGTGTCCGTCTTGTATTTCCTCCTGGCTCCAGGCAGGGCATCCCAAGTCGCAAATGTATGCCAAGTGGTCACTGCCAGTGTATTCCTCGCTGATTCTCCACCTCGCGAGCCTGAACGACGAGCCGTTAGTGAAGGCAAGGTCCACCACAGAGCCCACTCCGGCATGCCTGAATGTGTGTCGGTTTCCTTGGTTTAGTAGAGTTAGGTCTAACGTCGCGAATGCCTCAAGCACCATCCTGCCTCTCGCGTTTGTGGTTGAACTGCCCCAGCTCTCTGACCATGAATTGGATTCGCCAACTATGAGAACCTGGTGCGGCCTCTGGCATCCGCTGCCAGTCTATCCAATGCCCGACTGAATGCGATTAAGGTCGAGCTAGGAGCTAGGTATACGCTGTACACCCACCATATGCCCACCTTTGCCCTAACAAGCCCGATGTCCGAAAAAACATTGGTTAATTTTTGGGCTTCGCTGCTGCACCTCCAGATCGCTGCTTTCTTAGTGCGGTCGAAAGCCCAATCTGGGCTAGCCGCCGACCGGTAGGGCTCGGTAAGTAACGCAAGCTCCACTCTGCGTTCACGCACCGTCTGCACTGCGATTCAGGTTTAGGTAAATCAAACGCTTCATTGTGGTGCCTTTGGTGCTCCTTTGCCCGCCAATGGGCACTACCCGGTGTCTGCTTGGTGGTTGGTCGCTTGGCTTCCTCTGCTTGCGCACAGAAAGCACATAGCCTCGTTGGGGCACTCAGCGGCCTTGTGTCCCGGGAACCCGCATCTGAAGCAGCACTGGCTTCTGTCTACGGTGCTTTTACAGTGGGGCGCTATGTGGCCTTCCTCCAGACATTTGAAGCATCTTTGGCGTGGCTCCAGTTCCTTGATCAGACATTTGAACCATCCTACCCTCAGCTTGATCAGTGGATCCGCCAGATTGGCTGGAACTGCTATTACAGCAGTCTTCCCTCCATACTGCGTTTTTCGGAGGCTCTTGATTGCTACCACTACTCATGGGATCTCTGCCTGGGACTCCAGGGACCTCCTCAGCTCGTCTTCAGTAGGAAGCACGTCAAGGTCGCGAATCAAAAAAACTTTTGATTGTGTTACCGCGCGAAGGCTGGAGCGGTCTCCTAGCACCGCTCCCATGTCCACCTTGAGCTTCTGCGTCAAGTCTTGGGCAGAGGCACGTAGCAGTTCACCTTTGGCCGTCTTCTTTACCCTCGTGTCGTTTTCTCCTGAGCTTGGCGTCCTGGCCTCTTATGACTAGCGACAGCACTTCGCTGTACGGGAAGGCAGCTGATGGGGTGATAACTAGAACGTCAGGCCTCTCCCTCGGCGGTCTCTTCCTGCGCGGTCCGGGCGGTCGTTGCTGCAGTCTGGTTTGTGGCTTACTTCCCGCTATAGTGGCGTGGGGCGGAGCCGTACGTAAGCGCTGTGGTCACGCTGCCTTCTGGTGGTCGGATCGCTGGACTTTCTTCGCGGACAGCTCCGTCCGATCCTTTGGTATGGGACTATCCTTGCCCTTACTCGGTTCTTCGCAGCTGGAGGGGCGTTTGGGGGTGCTCGGTTCTTGCTGTGCGTACGACATGCGAGTTGTCCGCCTCCGGCAGCCTTGTGCGCAGCTTCATGGATCTCCTTCAATCTAACGAATGAGTTTTTTATTGCTAGGTTGATGCTCCTCACACCGTTGTAGGGTGAGCAGGGGAAAAGTTGCGACGGTGGGAGATATACCGCTGCAGCTCGGTCGCCAGAGCCCCGGATTTAAAGTGCGCCGCATACGCGGGGGGTTGGCTATTGGTCTGCTCCTTGTATGCTACGACCGGAGAACCGATCATTTGGCGATTTCTGTAGCTTTTAGCTCTTGTCAGTGAGTGTATCCACCGAGAAAAAAAGCGCCACCTGTGCTGTTGGACTCATGCATCCGACCAGCGCTGCGAGACCGGGGAGCTCTAGCCGTTTACCAGCACTGCTATCCCAGCTGGCGTGGCCGGCAAGTTTACATGGTGGCAGCCACGACACCAAGATAAAACAACAAAGAGACAGAAGAAAAAGTTTGTTGCTAAGTTCTGTCACCCTGACCTGCCCCATGACTCTGAGGATCGGCGCCGGCGGACACTTGGAGCTATGCTGCCTTCTGCTGGTGAGTACACGGAACAACACTGTGTCTTAGAGACAGCCGCTCCTGTCTCCATCAAGCCGCCGCGACCCGGAAATTTTTGAGATTTTCCAAGAGCGCCACTTGGAACTTTTCACCTCGTGTAGCAAGTGTGTGTGTTGTTTGTGTGTGTAAGTATATGTAGTCTGTGTTATACTGTGGTACATATGCTTATATACTGTGAGGAGCCTTAAAACTCCTAAAAATCCGGTCGCACGACCGGATATATAGATAAATATAGATATATAGATATATAGATATATAGATATATAGATATATAGATATATAGATATATAGATATATAGATATATAGATATATAGATATATAGATATATAGATATATAGATATATAGATATATAGATATATAGATATATAAAATAAATATATAGATATATAGATATATAATATATAGATAATAAAAAAAAAAAAAAAAAAAAAAAAAAAAAATATAGATATATAGATATATAGATATATAGATATATAGATATATAGATATATAGATATATAGATATATAGATATATAGATATATAGATATATAGATATATAGATATATAGATATATAGAAAAAATATAATATATAGATATATAGATATATAAAAAATAATAGATATATAGATATATAGATATATAGATATATAGATATATAAAAAAAAAAAAAAAAAAAAAAAAAAAAAAAAAAAAAAAAAAAAAAAAAAAAAAAAAAAAAAAAAAAAAAAATATAGATATATAGATATATAGATATATAGATATAAATAATAGATATATAGATATATAGATATATAGATATATAGATATATAGATATATAGATATATAGATATATAGATATATAGATATATAGAATAAATAATAGATATATAGATATATAGATATATAGATATATAGATATATAGATATATAGATATATAGATATATAGATATATAGATATATAGATATATAGATATATAGATATATAGATATATAGATATATAGATATATAGATATATAAAAAAAAAAAAAAAAAAAAAAAAAAAAAAAATAGATATATAGATATATAGATATATAGATATATAGATATATAGATATATAGATATATAGATATATAGATATATAGATATATAGATATATAGATATATAGATATATATAGATATATAGATATATAGATATATAGATATATAGATATATAGATATATAGATATATAGATATATAGATATATAGATATATAGATATATAGATATAAAAAAAAAAAAAAAAAAATAATATATAGATATATAGATAAAATATAAGATATATAGATATATAGATATATAAATAAAATATAGATATATAGATATATAGATATATAGATATATAGATATATAGATATATAGATATATAGATATATAGATATATAGATATATAGATATATAGATATATAGATATATAGATATATAGATATATAGATATATAGATATATAGATATATAGATATATAGATATATAGATATATAGATATATAGATATATAGATATATAGATATATAGATATATAGATATATAGATATATAGATATATAGATATATAGATATATAGATATATAGATATATAGATATATAGATATATAGATATATAGATATATAGATATATAATAATAGATATATAGATATATAGATATATAGATATATAGATATATAGATATATAGATATATAGATGTATACATGATACGGATCAGTAGACGAGTCGAACTGGCCATGTCCGTCTGAACGAGATCTCAGAAGGTTGAGATTAGGCATGCAGATTCTAGAGACTAAGACGCATCGCAAGATTGTTGATCCACTAGCCACGCACCCTCTAATGCCCTAAAAAAGTATTTTCATAATTTTATTAGGCTTGTAAATTTCTATAAATTTCCCAAAAAACTTTTCGCAAAGCCCACTCTCACTTTAACGCCCTTAAAAAGTATTTTCATAATTTTATTAGGTTTGTAAATTTCTATCGATTTCAGAAAAAAAATTTTGCCACGCTCACTCTAACGCCCTACATCCGCCGAACCGATCTAACGATATATTTGAAAACTTTAAATTTCGCGTTCGCATTCACACTAGCTGAATAACAGGTATCAGATAGTCGAGAAACTCGACTACAGCATTCTCTCTTGTGTTTTTCTCTTATTTTTCTCATATCTATCGATATCCCCAGAAAATTGTAAAATTAGACACTTGGATATAAGGAAAAATACAATTTTTATAAGTAACAATGTTTTTCTTACCGACAACTACATTGGGGACCAGCGCCTGGGTTCCAAAATAAGTAAAGGGCCCGCTTTCAAACATAAGCGCTTCCTTACCAATTGTGACTTCCACACGACCCTCCAATATAAGTACAAAAAAGTCGACAGCTTTTCCTTGAGTGAAAATATAAAGACTTGGATCATCTTTACTCTTTCCTTTTGTTTTGATGTTGTGAAACACATCTTGATTAAGTAACCTCCGTAAAATGAGTTCAGAAATAACATCTTTTTTAAATGCATCGACAGCTAAAAGATTCGTTGTTAAGTGAAATTATTATAGGATAAATTTAAAATATGCATTACCAGTGCTAAGGTACTGGAAAGTAGCCAGTGTTAATTGAGGGGATATCCGAACAGTTTGCACTTCACGACGTTCAGCGAATGCTGAAAAATCAGCTTTTTTGTATCTGTTTCTTCTCGTTTTTGTGCGGTTGTCAACAAAAACATCGGTTTCGTCAACAATTTCAGCTTGAATCAGTTCCTCAATTACATCTTCCAGAGTAACTAACCCGACCGTTTCATAAAAAGGATCACCATCTCCTTCATTATTCACGCGGTGCACAAAAGCAATGTGACCAATTGTTCCTTCTTTAAATTGATTAAACATAATATCCAAGGTATAATCTTCAAATACGAAATGAACAGGATTTTGGTAAAATTCACAAAGCGTTTTCAAAGGCGTGTTATCATCAGTATCAACAAAAGCCAAATCTTTAATATAAAGTAAAGTCACAATATTTTTTCTATCACCATCGTATACTGGAATACGAGAATAACCAGAATTCATAATTTCTGACACAGTTTCAAAATCAAGTAGGGCATCCAATGAAAGCATAAAGGCATCATTTATATGCGTCATAACGTCCGCAACAGTTTTCTTACGCAATTCTAGAGCTCCGGATATTATGTTTACTTCATTTTTGTCAAGATCATTTACATCGTTTGTTACCTACATTTCAAATAATTATAAATAATTAAAAAATATCGACAACTAAAACTAAATTTTTACTCACACGAACAAGTTCTTTTAAACGTTCTCGATTGTAAACATTACCAATTTCTTCGCCTAACAATTTATCGAGAATACGCGAAACTGGATAAGATAATGGTGCTGTTATAGCCATTACGGTTTTTGTTACTAAAATGGTTTTGGCTCCAATTGCCAATCCATGTCTTGAACACACTGCCTGTAATTAAAAAAAAAATAAATTTAGTAAATAAACTAAAGTTCTCCGACTATCAGATACCCGTCAGGCAGATAGTAAAAATACGAACGTGAAATTTACAAATTTATCTGGCACATAGATAGAAATTGTGTGAAAAAAAATTAAAAATAAAATTTTAATTTTTTCAAAGATGATAATACTTTTGAGCGGTTTGTGACCGTTAGAGTGACAGAAACAATACTAATAAGAAAATCAAAGAGTAACAAAACATTTTTCAATAGTGTAGGCGTTCAGATGGTTTGTTGGATGGAGCGTTGGAATTGGCGGCAACATTTGGAAGTAAACTTGCGATGCGTCATGTTTCTAGAACCATGATTACTAACTTTTTCATTCCTGAATTAATGCGTGATGTTTAGGAGTGGGAGTTCCAACAAGACGGCGCAACATGTCACTCAGCTCGTGCCGTAATCGATTTATTAAAAGACATTTAATTTATTAAAAGACAGTCGCCTTTTACACCATGCAACAGCGTACTGTCAAAGACACTAGAATAACAAGATGCGTAACGGCCATAACATTGGTTTTGCAGCCACTTTGAAAAGACGAATTGTATGTAATGATTTCAAAGGATATGTTTTTATTGGTTTTAGATGCAAAAGGTTATTGGTTGAAGATCTGCGTTTTATAAAACCGTGGTTGACATGGTGATATAATTGAACTCCAAAGGTGCTGCAAATGAGGAGTGATAATATTTTCAAAAAGCTTAGGGATAGCCGACCATTAAGAGATTCCTCTGTAAGAGGAATCACAAAGGTCTCCTTCCATATATGAGGGAACTGTGAAGATTCCCGGGATAAGGTAAACAGTTTCAGTAGAGTCTTGCACAAGGCTTCCGCACAGAATCTGAGCACACAGACAGGGATTCCGTCGGGACTTGCCGACGCAGGGGTTTCGCAGCAGCCACAAATTGTACACTAGGCTAAGCTGAAAGATTTAGAGAAAATAAAACTCGATCTGATTCAGTCAACCCATAAATTCCTCATCGACTTTATTCAAGAATAAAACTTAAAAGAATAATGCAAGTAAGCAGCCGGCCTAGAGATTTCAGTGCAAATGCTAGAAAAAATTAATAAACAAAATCAAAATAATAATACGAAATATTAATTTCGAGCGGAAAAAATGGAATTCAGTCCGAAACCACAAATACACAAGTATACAAGAAAAGCATAAAAACGACTAATAAAACGGTGTGTGGAAACAAATGGCAGTGGCATTGTGAACCCGAAATTATAGCTACAATTTGTAGGCTACAGATATATATATTTAAGCTCCAAATACCCCAATGAAAAACTGCCAAATACCACAATGACAAATTGCATATTACACAAAAAATTTAAATATGCTAACAGCCACCGACTATCTCTCTTCAAGCTCTTTTCCTTAATCGCGTACGCATACCAGTGGCATACTCCTCAGTGAACGAAGTCGTTACTATGACCCCTGGGCCCCCCAAGTTTGCGGACACCGCTATGCAAGCCTCAGCGTCAGCCCCAAAACCAAGAACAAACGTCCATACATTAGGTTTCCGGAGGAGTTCCCTGAACTCCCCGAAACCTACCAACAAAACCCGAGATTCTTAATTATTGCCTCCAAAAACTCAGTAAAGTCTATTACTGATTTTTCTTGCTTTGCAGTGCACCGTGTTCTGAAGACCGTTAGTAATGAGATAATCTCTATTTCGACTCTTCGCGAAGGCAAGTTACTATTGTTGGTTAAAACCAAAAAAGACGCTGAGAAATTTCTAAAGAAGAGTTATACTGATCACCTTCGATCTTTATAGTTTACCCAGAAAATTGGACGTTTCATGGCATCACGTCAAGGTAAGGTAATACATTCCCAACTCAATAATGTGCAAAACATGCCAACTGTTAGGGCACACAACAAAACATTGCATGTGTTGCCATGCAGTCGTACTTTCTGCGAAAATTGTAACGGCGATCATCCGGCCTCCTCTTCTCAATGTCCACAATACCTCTTAACCAGAAGGACCTCCTCGGAATAAGAACTACGGAGAAATCCAGTATGTGAGAAGCCCGCATAATACAAAAACAACAACCCAAAACTCCTATTAAATCCCCAACCTCTTATGCTGCTACAGCAGCAACAAACTCAAAAACAAACATGAACAGCGATACCAGATAGCCTCTCAAGTGCACGCCGATTCGGTCGGTGTTTCGCGCGGCAATTCTGCCAGCTCGATCTACCTAATACGAAAGAGCAATCACCGAAAGAACTCGTGCTGTCATATCAGAAAGAATTTCTACAATCTACCCTAGAACCAAACAACTTCCTTTACGACCCCAAATCATCACTACGTAACACAACCGACTACTCGGATACCTCAATGAATAAGCTTGACTCATAGTCGGATTCTTTACCATTGATAACCTCTTGCAATCTATAAAACAAATCCCTTTATACTTATAATGTCCATTAAAATTTTGCAATCATATTAACGAGTTTACTCTTTTTATCAAAGGCCCCTCGCCAGATGTGCTATGTCTTCAAGAAAATCACTTACATCACAGTTTTAAGAACTTTTTCATACACTGGCTACTTCTACAACCTGCCTCAAAACACGGCCAAGCAAGGCACCAGTGTGCTCATAGAACGTCACATCCCCCATAGCCACAATATTATTAACTCGAACATTCTCTGTTCCGCCTTACAGTTTTGTCTTGGTAGTATAGTTACCATTGTAAACACATACATTCCTTCATTATTAGGGAAATTATTGATATCCTCAACCAGATCCATGACCCCATTATAATGGTAGGGGACTTCAACTCATGCAGCCCGCTCTGGGGATCTCCCCACTCAAATTCTCGTGGTATTATCATGGAACACGCCATCGCGGAAAGAAGCATGCTACTACTCAACTACTCAACTCATGTCATTTCTACATCTCAACAGTATCCGCACAAATAGCCCACAACTGTAGCTGGGCTACATTAGATATTAGATTAATCTTAATGGGGGTGACTACTTCCCTATATCAATGTGCCTCTCTATGATTTAAAGCCCAGATTACAATCCTCCTCTACCAAAGTACGAGACTTCTAAAGCTAATTGGGATATTTTCAAACGGGAATTCGTGTATCTAGTTTCCCGGGTGACTAAATGCATACGTGCAGCCGCCAACTGTAGCATTCCTTAGACAAAAAGGATCGCACACAAAGCTAAAGTTCCGTGGAAGAACCACACCCTTCATCAGCATAGAAATGAAAAACAACGCCTCTTTCATGCAAACAAAACATACACTTAGTATCTGCGAATATAGCGCGTAAAGGAGATCATCAGTTTGATAGAAACTATCTTTAGCGACGCCAAAACCGCTGATCAGTGATTTCAAGCCAACTTTGGGTTGGCACCAGCGTCCTTAATGGTTTTTTTTTATTTAGTCTTTATGAATGCATACGAGGTAGCTGAAACCCCCTTTGTCACCTCGGTCGTTAATAATTCAGGCGCGCAGGCTAAAAAAAGTTAGCTGTAATTAAACAATAATACAAATATAACAATTAACAATATAACAAATTTGAGATCATCATCATCTCCTGGCTCTCGTCAAGGGGGACCGTATGATGAGGTCCTTCGGCTGTCTTCTGTAGAGCCTTCTTGGTGGGCGAGGTCTGGACAGTGCCTTGGCTAGGCGATTTCTGTGCCGCTCTAGCCTATCGTTGTACCGGCCGGAGAGCATGTTTATTGCATCGAAGACAGTGGCTAGCTTGAGGTCTTTATGCAGGGTTGTGCTCCTTACGTACCATTCGCAGCCGGTAATCATCGTGGCGATTTTGTTTTGGGCAGCCTGAATGCGACGAATTTGGCTGTCACAAGCCAAGCCCCAAATCTGACAACCATACCTCCATATTGGCGCTATAATTAGCACCATGTTGGAGAGTGACAATTTACTTCGCGAATTACTCCGGCTGCCACATTATGCTCATTTGACAGAGCCTAGTGGAGTCGTACTGCAAATCTTCTCTTTTCGAGATACGACCTCAGGAGGCAGAAGTATTGTGCAGGCAGCGTATTCTTAATTTTAAGCAGGATAACGGAGTGCCACACCCGATCGAACGCCTCACGTACATCCATGATGAGCGCGTTGCAGTTCTCCTTGTTTTCGAAAGCCGATAGGATTTGCTCGACCACTCGGCGTAGTTGTTCTACCGTACAGTGTCCAGCACGAAAACCAAACTGATGCTCGGGCAGGATACTTCGCTTCGCTTCCATAATCCTGACCATCCGGGCAGCAATCAGTCTCTCAAACACCTTCGAGATCGAAGGGAGGAGACTGATTGGCCGGTAGGACCCAGGGTTCTTTTCAGGCATTCCAGGTTTATGAATCATGGAGATAATACCGAGCTTCCACTGTGGAGGGATGTATTGCAGCCAACCAAAGCGTTGAATAACAACGTAATGTAGAGGATCGCACATCTCGGTAGTGCCTTTAGGGTGGAGTTGCAGATAGTATCATGCCCAGGAGCTTTTTTGGGGTTTTGTTTGGCGTTGACGTCAGCAATCTCGCTGGGGGTGATCGGTTGCATCGGCAGGTTCATTTGGAGCACTTGGGACAGCTGGTCGTAAGTCGCGTCAACATCCTGGGGACTGGCGATGTGGCTGGAATCGCTCCGCGAGGAGAACTGCATACATTTTGGCTTGCTCTAAATCAGTCCGGCCCCTTGCACCACTATTATCAGCCAATGCCGATTTCCTTGCACAACGCCTTTTGATAGCGCGCGGAGCATTCCATAGCGCGTGCGTTGCATCACATTCGATACCAGTGATTGCAAGCCTGGCATCGAACCAAGCTGATTTATGTTCGACCAGGGCGCAATGTAAAACACACTTTGATCTGTTCCTATCCGCTTTGCGGGTGGTGAGACCTCATCCATCTTTTGTGTAAACGCCTCTCAGCTATAAGGAGCAGAATTTCTGATCGGGATTTTAGCTGCTGTGGGCCTCTGCACCGTGCTAGGAGTTGCCAGTCTGGCTGCAGCCTTGATGTTATGGGTGAGAGTGTCAACAGCTTCTTCTAGGTCCCTTTTTGAGTTTATCGTCGTACTCAGGTTCATAGCGGACTCAAGATGCTCATGGAATCGTTTCAGGTCAGTGTGCCTACCGATTAGTCGCTCCATCTTGGGATAAGCTGTAGCTGTTGCATCTAGTGTGATTATAACTGTAGGTGGTCGGAGCTGAGCTCACCAACGGACCGTATCTCAGCATGCATGTCCAGTATGCCCCTGCTGACAGCAAAATCTATTAACCTGGGGTCAGTTGCTATTGGTGTAAGAGTTAAGTGGACTAAGCTGGATTTGACTAACATCGCTGCGCCCCCTTTGGCGTTGGCGTTGCTTGCTTGAAGATTGATGATCAGCCCCTGCTGCTGTGTCTGTTGTTTCATCATCAACATCATTAATCCCATCTGCTTCTCTTGAGCAAAGAATTAATATTTTCATTTAGAGTCTACAGAATGTCTTCATTGCTGCTGCTAGCATCCTTCGATTGCTTATGTGTATCCCTAGACGACCTTAGCCGGCTGCGGGTCCTTTGACGACTGAGGCTTCTGTTCTTGGACTGTTGCTGTTGATTATTTTATTGGTGCACCAGGCTCAGTGGTTGGTTGATTATGTCGAACGATCCCTTTAGCAAAATCTCGAGAAGAGGGTGAGCCCAGATAAGCCCTGTGTAGTTGGTCGCTCATTTACCCCCGTTCTTCCAGCCACTCCACTTCTGGGTCTAGATCGCTCCATGAACGCTAGTTGTTTTGTGCAGCCTTGATAATTTGCAGGATGCTGCCCACCACAGTTATAGCAAGTGCACAGTTCGATGCGTGGCCTAGTATGGCCTCACATTAGCGGCGTATGTATGTCGAGCACCTTGTGACGATTTGGCGAAGTCATTTTTGGCTGCTTAGGTTTTGTAACAAGGCGGCAATTTTTAGAAAGCAGACAACATTTGTATCCATATTTTTTTTTAATTCGGACCACTGTACAATAACACAAAATCAAAACTTGCAAGCGAGCTGTTAAAAGTTCCGTAAAAGAACAGTCTGTGCGCTTATAACTTTAGATTTTGTGTGGGTGAGCGAGAGAGCGGGTGCATAGTGTAGTTTATGTGCATACAAAAACAACACCAAACAGCACTGCGGACAACGCACAAAGAGAAAGTAAGCAAAACACGAAGACGGAAAAACAAAGGATTTAGTTAGTTTGTTTAAGCTAGTTCACAAATCAAATGAGATTCACTCGCGAAGCGAATGGAGTTTTGATAATTATGTTTACAAAATAAAATTATAATAGAAATTATTGAAAAATCTCTGCTGGTTGTACAAACACAACAGTAAAATCGGAGCGCAGAAAAAAAACACGACCGTTCGCTTAGAAGCTTGTCTTGTAAACTTCTATCGATCTGCCAACAAACTTTCTGCTGAGTCCACTCTTAAGCCCACAAACTGCTCAAAACTGCCACGCCCACACTTTTGCAAAATGTTTTAATAATTTTTCATATTTTTATTACCAGCCACGTGTTGGTTTATTTAGAGAATAATACACCTTAGCAATGTTGAACTGTGAACGTTTAATGATGAACTGAACTCCGTAAGAGTACATACATAAGAATATGAAGCGAAGCATATGAGAATACAATGTTGCCAGTTCGTTGGTATGAAGTTTACAAACAGAAGATATCCGATATTAAACTTTTTCTCTTAAACTACATACATTTAATTTAAATTAATCCAAGCATTTTAATTGATTCATAATGCTATTGCTTTCCTAATCCTTTTGTTAAGATATCAGTAACATTTTCATTAGTTGATACATATTTTAATTCTATTTCTTTACTTTCCACTTTCTCTCTTAAGAAGAGATACTTAATATCTATGTGTTTAATGCGCTTGTGATGTACAGGGTTTTTAGCGATATGCTGCGCACTAATATTGTCACCTAATAAGACAATTTTATCTTGATCTAAAGAGCAAACTTCTTTTAGCAGTCTGCGAAGATAAACGGCTTCTTTGGTAGCAGTTAACAAGGCGATATACCCAGCATCAGTGCGTTTTTGGATTCTATGCACTTCTTACAGGTTACAGGTCACCAACTCGCTAAACTTCCATTCAAAAAAAAAGTATTTTAGGGGCCCGCTATCATCTGTCTCGAACTTGTCAGCAATCTTCCTTTTGATTTTATTGATGTCTCTCTCCGTAGGACAAATGATAATTAAGTCGTCTACGTAGAGAGCAAGTACTTCCGCTCTGTCAACAAAGTGCTTCGGTTGCTTCATATAAACCGTTTCTTCCAAAGTACTGTTTAAGTATGCATTAGAGATGTCCAATTGATGCATACAAGCTCGTTCTCTGCGGCGATAGAGAATGTTTGGAGAGAGAATGTTTTCCAGTAATTGACTCCAAACTGCTGACCGCATCAATTGGCAAGTAGTCTAGACTTGAATCGTTCGATTTTGCCGTCTTTGTTTCGCTTTATACGAAAACCCCATTTTGATGCAATGGCCTTTTGCTTGGGAGGTCGGTCCACCAAGACCGATGTCTCGTTCTTTCTTAGAGCGTTTAATTCCGTTTGCATCGAATCTTGCCACTTACGAACATACTGACTGCTCAACGCTTCTGCAACGGATTTCGGTGTTTCAATGTCATCCCTACTATCCAGGTAACTTAGTAAATCGTACTGCTTTCGGGGCCTGCCGCGTTCGCCTGTCCGTACAATTCTTGGTCTTCCTGTTTTAATGGCTCTTCATCGTTGGCGCTGACAAGCTCTTCCCCTTCTTCGTCTAAGTCACAGTGCTTCGTGTGCTGCACCTCTTGATTTACTGGCTCCGGCTGTAATATTTCTACAGGAGGCTCGAGACAAATAATGTTTGTCGTAAAATCAATTGAGTTCTGTGCAGCTGACTTAAATAAAATAAGTCACGGCGTACCATTACTGACCGTTTTTCGGGATCGTAGAGACGATACGCTTTTGTATCAGGTGAACATCCAACGAACACATACTCACTTCCTTTTGCCTGAAACTTCCCCTTCTTCGGTTTATCCAGTGTAAAAACACGTGATCCAAAGGTGCGAAGATGCTTAACAAAGTTGCCTACGCCTATGCCCTTTCCATAACTCAAAGGGAATCCCTCCATTGAGAACTTTAGTTGGACATCTATTACGCAAATAAGCGGTTTGCACAGCTTCAGCACACAGAAATTCCAGTAAATTTGCGTGAATTAGGAAACTTTTTTGGCATTTCTATTAGTGTGCGATTTGCTCGCTCAGCAATACCATTTTACTGCGGCGTGTGAGTAGCCGTCAATTGCCTTTTAATTCCGAACTTTTTCAAAAAATCGTCAAATTGTTTTAACGAACTGATTCTTTCTTTTTGCTAGCTACGAATTGCAACGGCTAGCTCAGAGAGTTTGTGCGTTCGTCCCATCAAATTTATGATTTGTGTGATTGCCCGACAAGGAAAAGCGGAGGGTTCTTATTATATTCGATTTATTCTGCTGTTTTATGGCTGACTCCTCCGGTGATCTAGCTGCTCCTGTGGCGTTTCTCCTGCACGCCTTGCCTTCGTTGTCCTGGGTACTCCTTGACGGACGACGTGTCGGCCCGGCCGGGATAATGATGTTATGGGGCAGGGTTTATCGTCCACGGGCGAGGCAACGCTCGGCCTGGGACCACCTTTGCCGACCACTGACTCCACAGTCCCTTTTGGAGCACGCCAAGATGGCCTTAGCCCATTCCATAACTAAAAGGGAGTCCCTCCATTGAGATCTTTAGTTAGACATCTATTACGCAAATAATCGGTTTGCACAGCTTCAGCCCACAGAAATTCCGGTATATTTTCGTGAATTATGAGGCTTTATGCCATTTCTATTAATGTGCGATTTGCTCGCTCAGCAATACCATTTTGAGGCGGCGTGTAGGGAGCCGTCAATTGTCTTTTAATTCCGCACTTTTTCAAAAAATCGTTAAATTGTTTGTTTTTATTCTCGGTGCCGTTTTCCCTACGTAATACCTTTATTTTCTTATTTGTGTGACATTCAAAATTACTTTTGAATAGCATGAATTTTTCAAACACTTCACTCTTTGTGCACATTAAGTAAAAAAAGTTATTTCCTGTGTAATCGTCATATATCAATTTCCGGCGATTGAATTGACAATTATAGGCCCGCATATATCGCTATGAACTAGTTCAAGAACACTTTTTGTTATTCGTTCCGCCTTTTTTGGAAATGGCAAACTAAATATTTTTGCCTTATTGCAAGGTCACACTTTCTTTTGCATCTCGTCGCGTGTTTCTGTTCTATTGCAACTACAACACTTTCCCAAGAATCAGACAAACTAGACGAAAACATGATGACCTTCAACTCGTCTTCCAAATTTATGGCGAGCTCTGCCAATTTATCAGTTATGTTTACAAACGAATTAACGTACTGAGTTTTTGATACAACAGAGTTTTTCTAAGTGGCCCCGCCGGCATATGAATTCTGTACAATTTTTTCCATGCTTCTGCCGATGTTTTGCACGGCTTTATGTGCTTAACATTCAATATCAAACTAACTAAAGCATTTTGATCAATTGTTTCCCATTTTACTGGCTGCGTTGCTTCCTCGGGTTAGATTTGTTTTTCAAAAATCCGATGTAATTAATAAACTTCGCATGGACAACCGCCATTTGTCATAATTTCCGTCATCAAGTTTTTCTATTAGAATTGACATCCTCGTTACGAATTCTTTTCCAAACGTTTTTTTTTTCAGAATTCACGAGGGATCTGGGCCCATAACCTTTGTTTGTTTATTTAGAGAATAAAACACCCGCGTAATGTTGAACTGTAAACGTTTAATGAAAAACCAAACTCAGTAAGAGTACATACATAAGTATATGAAGCGAAGCATACGAGAAAGCAATGTTTCAGATCGTTGGTATGAAGTTTACAAACAAGAGATATTCGATGATCAAATTAATTTGTATTCAACACAACGGCCACTCTTACGCCCACAACCAGCCCAAAACTGCAACGGCCACACTTTTGAATAATTTTTAATTTTTTTCTAATTTTATTCACCAATAGCTATTGACATCCCAGTAAAATTTGAAATTCCGCATTCGTATTTCCACTAGCTGAGTAACGGGTATCTGATAGCCAGAAGTAAACTATATCATTCTCTCTTATTTTACTGTAGTATCAGATAATGAAATAGGTTTATGATGTCCCACAGTCCTTCAATATTTACGAACTCTAGGAATTAAACTTTACCATACACTAGAATCAGAAAAGCGACGTCAACAGTCAGGCTGAAAACTTCCATTGTACCTTCATGAAAATATAAAGCTCTACCGTGGAAGCGAGTATCACACCTTCCACATACGGGACGTGTAGATACATACACCTACTCTGTCCATTCGGCGAGAAACCTGTGGATATATCTTTGGTAATTAAACTAACCTAAACAGCAATCTACCACGGATTATTAAGCTTTAAACAGCAAAATCTAGAAGACATTCGAGGCAATATCGAGCATTAACAAACAACCACTAACGAAAAACTTAATAAAAATAGAAGCGAACATTTTCACTACAGGCAGGACATCAGCTTACATGTTACCAACAAACCAATACAAATCTAAGGGATCTTAAAGGATCTCCGCATAACTCTAACTCTAACACACCCAAACTCATTGGCGAGTGGTCTCGCCAGTTCTCTTCACATCCGACGTCTTAAGTGGAGTCACCCACTGGTCTCCCTACCCGTAATATTTCTTAACCGTTTAAATATTCCTAAACTACGTTTATATGTAATCTAGTTAAGGCTCTTTGTTCCATACATTAACTTTGTCCGGTTATGTTCAATAGGAAGAAAAATAAACAACGACGGTACTTCATAAGGCAAAAATTATATCCGACCAAGTCATCGAGATCATGCGGGCTGCCGACGAATTCATAATGAATTCGACATGATTCTGTGAGAAATTGACGTGGAATTATCTAATCCAACAATACTATCAAGCCGGACCGCCCTTCTGTATATCCTAGCAGACAGGTGACCTTTTTCAAGCGACTTGCTCTACTTACAACTTAGACGCCAGCAACGGCCTCAGGACAATCTCTTGACATGTGTCCTTTCTTGTTGGAACTGAAGGAACGGCAGACTTGCAATCCTTGCGGAAATGGTCTAATGATCTGCAATTGAAGCAGTGACTCTTCCTGTTGCTGAACACGGGCTGCTTCTTTAGGTTCGATGTCCACACTCCATCGTTCGGCTTGAACGGCCACGCGGTCGAACACCTCATTCTATCGAAATAAAACTAAAACAAAATACAAAATGAAACATCCTAAGATTGCCGCACCACAACTCGTAACAATGAAACAACCTATGTGAGCTGTGGAACGAAACCTAGATGGACAAGTAATAAGGTTATTGGGACTACCACTCATCGATGACTGGTACACCATGAGGTCAAGGTTAATTGTTGAATATAAACCCCAAACGCCAAATTACAAACTTCTGGAAAATTTCCGAGAGACACCATGCAAAGGAAATTTACGAACATTCTGCGAGGAAGCTGAAAGTCGGCATCAATTCAAAATATCTAAACTACATCTAGAAGGTAATAATGCTGACCTTATAATTTATTTGCAAGCAATTAGGGTTCCTATTCAGGCACTTATTCGAAAATTACCAACTAATTTGTTTTGTAAGAACTGATTTAAGAACCATAATTTACATAGCACAAAATGACGGGATTTATGAAGAACACGCAAATGCAAATGTTCAACAGACCACCCATGAGACCTGCAAAGACCGACAAAATCAATTCGGTGCAAATAGATTTGCAAACCCACAACTTAATTTTAATAGCAATCCATTTCGACAAACGCAACAAACTATAACTAACAACTCCAATTACAACATTAAACAAACTATAAACGTCCTAGACCAGTTGACAGCGATCAATTAAGAATCAATTAAGACTAACTTAGACTACAAGATGCACAAGAATATGGACCAACTGATCCAAACTGTAATCAACACTTTTATGAACAACCCAGGTAGACAGTAATCAACAAAATGAAAATATTTCTCAATTTAACGAGAATTTTCGGTTACCAGCCTCAGACAACACCAATACATCGAAATTAAACACAAAGATCATAAATACAAATGACTCATTAACACAGAATCGACCATTAACATGATGAGAGAAAATAACTTTGGTCTCCCAATTCAAAACACTGAATGCGAAGTTCTTACATCTTACGGTGCCAGTAACAATATTTTTAACAGGTGTGAACAATTTTATCTACATGATTTCTCAGAAGAATATGATTTATTAATTGGAAAAATTGCTCAGTGATGGACAGCCCATTATAAATTATAAAAATTCCACAGTTTCAATTTGTAATAAAGTATACCCATTAATTAATTCAGACCCAAAAAAAAATCATTCCTTCACATTCAAAAACAAAAAATAATAGTATCAGATGAGAAATTAATTCCGACTTTAAAAAAAAAAATAGATTTTAAATTGTTTCGACTAAATTATCTAAACGAGGACAAAAGTTCTATATTAAAAATATTTTTAAATAAATTCCAGAATCTTCAATATCAAAAGAATGAGATCCTTTAACATTCACTAAATAATAAAAAACGTTATAAACACAACACACATTCCTCTTATTTATTCAAAGCAAAATCGACTTGCCCATACGCATGAAATAGAAGTAGAAAAGCAGGTACAAGAAATGCTTAAGCAAGGATTAATTAGAGAAAGTAATTCACCACATAATAGCCCCACTTGGGGCTATACTTGGTAAACTAGGACAGTGTCAATATTTTCCAACAATAGATCTAGTGAAAGGCTTCCACCAAATAGAGATGGACCCATATTCAATAGCCTCAAGAAATAGAAATTGAACGAAGTCCGTTACGCCCCTTATTGTACCCAACAGCATCAGCTGACGCATAGGCTTCTCTTTAAGGGAAGGGAAGTAACGTAACTATGCCTTCATCATAATTCACTTATACAAAATATCGACCGCGGTGGTCCGCAGTATCGATTCCTCGTTAAATAAACAAACATTTCTCGAAATTGCGCATCCACTCAAGCTGTAACCAAAACCCAGCCACTAGGCAGGCATAGTACATAAGAATTATTTTTCCATATGTATGCAAATATGCATAAGCAAGAAGCGCTCTCGCGCAGATCAAGTAAACAACCCTCTAACCCAGTACATCTAAGATTTTCTCACACCAATTGTTTCAGCCGACATTCAATCTGCATGTTCCCACGTTCCAAGCCCAGACTCACAAGCTCGAAAACCGAAGATTTGAATCTCAATAAAAAAATCGTAAAAATCTAAGAACGCTTGTATACAAAATTTTGCGGGCTTGGATGAAGAAAAAGAAGATTTGATGGTATACATTATTAAAGGTCCAATTAAATTAAAGAAGATGATAAAATAAACTTTTTTGACGATATGTCCGTCCACATAAATTCTCCGATACCTATGATTTCCTGTTAGGCCGTAAATATCTCGAAGATACGAAAGCTAAGATAGATTATGAGAAGAAAACTGTAACTTTAGGTTCGCTAACCTTCAAGTTTTGATATAAAGAAAAGAAGGACGTGACCGTATCTATAAAATGCCTTGACCCAAAACAAATTTGCACCCATCGAGCAATACAACCAGAAACAGTAAGAGGTTAAGACCGCACTTGCAAAGTGTCTTCAACCAAAGTTTAAAGCAAAACTTAAACCAATGTCTAAACCAAATCAACAAAAGAGGAGACCTCAACAATAAAATGACCATGAAGATCCATTTCCTACAGAAAACCTTATAAATATCCCCAAAGCATTGATCAGGAGGTTAACAATCAAATTAAAGAAATTTTAGATCAAGGTATATTCGTAAATCGAAATCACCTTATTGTTCTCTTATTTGGGAAACAAAAATTTTGAATCGTAGTAGATTATAGGAATCTCAATTAAATAACAGTGAACGACAAGTTCCCCATTCTTAGAATGGAGGAAATATTGGATAAAATTGGACGATGCCAATATTTTACAATTGATTTAGGTTTTCACCAAATAAAAATTGAAGAGGATAAAAATTCCATTGCGAAAACAGCTTTTTAAACTAAACATGGGCATAGCGAATATACAAATTAAAATTGTTACTGTTTAACTTTTTTTTTAAATAATTTTTATTATATTATAATTTAATATTTTATTTTTTCACATATACTATTACAAGACACTTTTTTATTGCTTATCCTTGATTTGAAACTGTTCACGATCTCGTCCCGATCCAGACTGATCTGAATCTTAATCCTAATCCACTCAACCTCGGCCAGAAGCTTTTTTAGGATAAAAGCTTTATACTGAAATTATTTCACAACATTGTGAAATTCAAATTTGATGTCTGGTGTTTACTTTAAGTTTGGTTATTTATCGGGTGGCTAAGTGCTGGCGACAAAAACAAGGACAAAGGAAATTCTGCAGAGATTGGATTATGAAATTAGTTTATCAACTGGGTCAGAGTGCATATTTACGGGTTGGATAACTTACACGCATGCCTTTTGGTTTGAAAAATGCCCCTGCAACATTCCAAAGATCTATGAAAAATCTTTAATCTACAAAGATTAAATCTACAAAGAGTGACTAGTCTACTTAGACGAAATTATAATATACTCAACTTCGTTGGGGAACATATTCTGTCCCTTAGGAAGATCTTTACAAAACTCAGGGATTCTAATTTAAAGTCACAGCTAGACAAATGTGAGTTCGTCAAGAAGGAAACAGAATTCTTGGGATCCAAGACACCAGAACAAATAAAATCATTTTTGTGATTATGTGGGTTCTATCGCAAGTTCATTCCTAACTTTGCCAAGGTAGTTTAACCTATGACCCTTAAACTGAAGAAAGGCGCAAATGTAAAGCTTACGTTGAGTTGTTTGAAAGGGTAAAAGTTTTGATAACTTCGGATCCGATTTTGATCTATTCAGACTTCTCAAAACCATTCTCCTTGACAACTGGCCCAAGTAATTTAGATATTGGTGCTGTGTTATCTCAAAATCGTAAACCCGTCTGCCACTTGAGCAGAACGCTGAATGAACATGAGATAAATTATGCTAAAGAAAAGAATGAAAAAAGAATTGCTAACCATTGTCTGGGCTACGAAATATTTCAGGTCATACTTGTTTGGTAGACCATTTGAAATATTAAGTATCACAAACCTTTAGTATACCTAAATAATATTAAACTGCCAAATATGAAATTACAAAGGTGGAAAATCAAATTGAACGAATTTGATTATGAAATTAAATATCTTCCAAGCAAAATATACTATGTAGCGGATGCCCTTTCCCGCACAAAAATTTAAGAAGCCATGCTTGGTGAAATTACAGATGCAACAGTCCTTAGTGCGAGTGAAGATAATTTAAATGACGTACCAATAACCGAAAGACCACTCAATGCCTACTCTAGACAAATAGAGTTAAAAAAAGGATACATCCATTCAGCCAATGTGTGTCATTATTTTCAGAAGTTAAAAATCAAAATGACTTACAAAGAAATGGCAATTAAACTCGCTAAGAACATCATTAAGGAATACTTGTGCAAAAAGATTTTCCAGAGAGTCTATATTGAAGTCATAAGCCCTAAAAGTTTTACCAAATTATTAAGATGTACGGAAAAGTTAATCGATATTCTAACCAATGCCGAATTTAAGTATAGTACTAAAAAGCCATATAGATGATATACATATAGATAGATTTACATCCAGGAATAGAAAACACCATTAGCTGGTTTAAGGAAGACTACTATTTCCCAGACAGTCAAAAACTTATCCAGAATATCATTAATGAGTGTCAATTCTGTGATATAGCGGAAATTAAGAATTAGAAGATCAGTCTGAATCGGGACGATATCGTGAACAGCTTCAATCCAAATATAAGGTAGTAATAAAGTGTCTTGTAATAGTATAAGTGAAAAAGTCTATAACCGAATAAATATTAAATAATAAAAAAATTTTTTTTTTAATTAATTAATTAATTAAAATTAATTAAGTAGTAACAATTTTAATTTGCATAGCTTTGCAGAATTGGTTAGGGTTAGAAGGCGTAAACATATCTGTCACCACAAATAAAAACGGTGTGTCTGATGAAGAGAGATTCCAAAAGATTGTAATAAACGACTACATTAGTAGTAAACAAACTATAGAAAACAGATGTACAAGATTTGAAACAATCTTATATGGGTACAATCACAAAACAAAACATAACACAACCAAAAGATCTCTAGCGGATGTCTTGACATATGCAGGAAACCCAGACTTCAACGTTCAGCAAAACAAAATAGACAAAATCGACAAGCTTAATGAGAAACGAAATATAGGCAAACTCCACTTGTAAAGAGCAAAGTAACCAATCCATATAGGAAAACAGTAGAAATGGAACAGCTAGACGATAAGCACTTTGAAGAAACGAACCCCGGTAGAAAGATCATACACTATAAATCAAAATTTAAAAAACAAAAGTTTATAAGATTAAATATATATCTGCATGATTCCTCTTATCATAATATCATTATCATATCATATCATTATCATTATAAATCCACTCAGTGCAATGAACGGATACCTTATATTCCAAACAGGAACAATGGAAATTCCAAACTATGAATATCACTATTTAGATATAAATATGTTAACGTTTAAAAACCTAATAGAAGAAACGGAAGATTTACCCAGTGTACCTCAAATACAATTATAACAAATTATAACAAGAACTTAACGGTTTGAAAATTATCAGGCGATGTTAAAGAGATCTTGTAAACGAAGTAGGAAAAGTGTATAAGTATTATTTAATTGGCACTTTAGACCAAGACGATAAAAACGAACTGGAAGAAAAGATTAACACTATGTCAGAAAGTTCATGAAAAATCACGACTTAAACATGATTGTTGTTTTAGGTAATCAACAGTGGAATAGCTTAAAAACAAAAAAGATAGGAACCAACGAATGTCGATATTGATATTTAATTTGCAGTAAGTTACAGAATATATTGAAGATATTGAATTAGGTATGCAGTTAACTAGGCTAGGAATCTTTAATATAAAATTATTAAAACATTACTATTTAAAAAAACGTAAACTCAGATAAATTTTTAAAAATAAAATCGTCTACCTGTCTTAAAACAGATACGAATGAAATTTTAATTATTTCTCATGTTCCAAGCGTAGTCACTGCAGTTCAAAACTTTTAAGTAATTTCTTACCCAGGTAAACATAATTACATTATAACGGAGCAAATATTGGATAGGTTAGCGTAGCGCTGACAAAGTAGCATACGCTACGTGTGTGTGCACCGAAATGCCCTGACACCGTGAGAAAAACTTGTACTAGAAATAAAACCAACTAAAAGTTCGAAGCATTTTTTATATTCTAAAAACCTAAAGCATGCAGTAAGTTTTTCAAAGGTAGTATTATCGATTACCTTAACATATATTGATATAATATAATATGATATTTATATACATATATTTTATTACTCATTCATTATTAGTCATTCTGGCCATGTTAGTTTCTCCGCCTGGATCGTCTGATTTCAGATCTCAGGAACTATAAAAGCTAGAACATAAAAGCAGCGTAAGATTTGTTGACCCATGTTGACACGCACACTCTATCGCTCACAAACCACTGAAAACTGCAACGCCCTACTTTCAAAAATTTATTTCATTTAATTTTATTTTATTAATTTTTATGCCTATTTCTATCGATTTGAAAAACATATTGCGAATTTTGTAGTTCGAGATCCCATTTTCTGAGTAAAGGGTATCTGATAGTCGAAAAACTCGACTATAACGTTTTCTCGAGTTATATTTAAAATGACTTATTTTCCCGTTAGCATGTTTATAAAAACTTACCTGTGGAGTTATTTCACCGAAAAGTACGATTGCCAATGTGGAAAATATAACAGCAAAGAGTCCAGAAGTTAAACCATCCAGCAGAATGGTAAAAGTTGAGTTTACCAACACATTACCCAAGAGGATACTGCACAAAAGATAATTACCTTGATCTCGAACAGGTGCAATCTTTGACGCATATTTTTTTTCTTTTTCCGTACCAGTGTTCCGCAAGATCTAAAGTTTTCAAATATTAAAAGATTTAATTATATATTTTGATATTACCTTTAATTCTGTGCGGTCCATTGACATTAAACCCAAGTTAAGGCCTGAAAACAGAGCCGAAAAGCCCAGGCATGTTACGATGATGATTATGGCCAGCCACACAGGTATTAACGGTTCAAATGTTTTTATTTTTAAAAAATCGGAGTTTCCTTGATGTTCCAGAGGCGTCGTCGTTGCAGCTTTGCTGTGCTAAAAAATAAAAAGTTTTAATTCGGATTTTATTCTGTTTGCCAATACCAAACCGATGTGCAAAAATAGTTCGGTCACTCCCGCTACAACTCCCAAGAACGACTAATGCTTTCAGCAGTTCATGTGTACTAAACTCACACAAAAACTGTACAAAAAACTCATTATAATACAAATATTATAACTCTGTAAGCAATTACGTGGGGTTCGTGTTCACTCACGGAAACAGTTACGTTTCTCCCATCATTTCATTTAGAAGTGCGAGTATTTCTTGTTTATATATTGATTATTTCTAAATCAAGGATCTGTTTGTAAATGGCATAGTACATCATATTATTAAATTTATTTTATTTATTTTATTATTTATATACTATATTTGACATAATAAATTCTGTTTCCAAGACACATCGACGTCCTGCTAGGGAAGCGGAAGATCTTTCTGGCATCGCAACCTTTTTTTCTTTTTTCTTCCACTTTGAGAATATGAGAGTAAAGTGGAATTTTAACCTCAAAGCTATGTTTTCCGTTTTTTTCGTGTATTTATTTATCTATATCTATCGGAATACTAAAAGCATTTTGGGCACGACCAAAAACATCCCAACACTGTCACGCCAAAACTTCTAAAATATGGTTTGTTGGGTTTCTTTTTATAATTTTTATTGGAAATTTATATCCATTTGCAATACAACTTTTTTCTACGCCCACTCCAACGCCCACAAACCCCCCAAACTGCGACTAGCTGATCAACGGGTATCTGATAGCCAGACCAGTAGACTATAGCATTTTCTCTTATTTTACTGTAGTATCAGAAAATGAAAGAGGTTTATGATGTCCCACAGTCCTTCAATATTTACGAACTCTAGGAATTAAACTTTACCATACACTAGAATCAGAAAAGCGACGTCAACAGTCAGGCTAAAAACTTCCATTGTACCTTCATGAAAATATAAAGCTCTACCGTGGAAGCGAGTATCACACCTTCCACATACGGGACGTGTAGATACATACACCTACTCTGTCCATTCGGTGAGAAACCTGTGGATATATCTTTGGTAATTAAACTAACCTATACAGCAATCTACCACGGATTATTAAGCTTTAAACAGCAAAATCTAGAAGACATTCGAGGCAATATCGAGCATTAACAAACAACCACTAACGAAAAACTTAATAAAAATAGAAGCGAACATTTTCACTACAGGCAGGACATCAGCTTACATGTTACCAACAAACCAATACAAATCTAAGGGATCTTAAAGGATCTCCGCATAACTCTAACTCTAACACACCCAAACTCATTGGCGAGTGGTCTCGCCAGTTCTCTTCACATCCGACGTCTTAAGTGGAGTCACCCACTGGTCTCCCTACCCGTAATATTTCTTAACCGTTTAAATATTCCTAAACAACGTTTATATGTAATCTAGTTAAGGCTCTTTGTTCCATACATTAACTTTTCATCTTTGTCCGGTTATGTTCAATGTACTTCCTAAGGCAATAATTAATTATATCCGATCAAGTCATCGAGATCATGCGGGCTGCCAACTGGCAAAGACCGGCGAATTTATTGGATCGAAATGATTCTATGAGAAATTTACGTGGAATTTTCTAAGCCAACTGTTTGGTTATGCACCCAGCAGCAGCTTATCATAAATTTGAGTTATTTTATTTATCAGCTCTGTGCTGAAATATTTTTTTGATTTGGCATTCCCCTTTATGCTATGTTCCTCTCTCTCAATAGACAGCGAGCACAGCTGTCATAATCTTTATTCTGTGAAGCTTTCTCATTTGCCTTCTGCATAGCAAGTTTAGTTACAAATTAAGTGTTGATCGCACCGGTACTGCTGTGATACACTTTAACTCTTAATCCGTTCGGTACGGGCACTGCCACCGTTCGTGTTATACCCTACAGCACTGTGTGGCAAAATATATTGCAATAAAACTGAAATATTAATTTAAACCTTAACTTTACCGTGATTATAAATTGCCACACCATTTTTCAAAGTCAATAAAAAAGCTCATTGCCTAAACAGCAAGAATACTATTGTTGCAATAATAACAATACAATATTAAACCGGACCGCCCTTCTGAATATCCTAGCAGAAAGAAAAAACCGACTGATGTGCATTTACGCAACAATATCCGATGGAAAGCAAGTCGTACATAAATACAAGAAGCTGGCTATCGACAGAAATTTCTTATATTTGTCATAATTATACATAAAGTAAAAGATACTATCTGGCCGCCATGCCAGTAGGTATCACAAGGGGATCAACCACCGTGTGGTACTGTAATTGTGAAACACTACTGGAAGTGCAACTACACTATCCACGCGAGAGCGGCTGGAAACCGGCTCTTAGTTAGGTCATGCTAGGACATGTTAGGTCTCTGCTAAGAGTGCTGGCTAATCGTAGTTGGGCTGGAGCTGGTAACTCTCAAAAATTTCCACACCTCCGGGCCGGACTAAGGTGTCATTCGAACCGTGCCGAAAGTCTGCCAGGCTGGGGGCCAGTGTAATAACGTCCGCCTGGTCTAGTTAGCCTTACCCGGGTACTGCGGATCTCTGCCCGGGCGGACCTTTTATTTCTCTGCAACTCGTTGGTACTATGAGCAATAGACCACATCATTTTAAAATACCGCAGGCCTTGACTGCGGGAAATGTCGCAAGACATTACGAGGACCGTCTCCTTGACGGAGAGCGGCCTACTTCGGTGGTAACACCAAAAAATGTTCCTAAACGGAATGTGCCAACGGCACAAGTACGCCCAGCTGCGAGAGGTAAGAATCGGGCAGCCACACCGCGTCACTAGACTGTGGTCCAAGCCGGGCAAGCGGGACGGGCTAAAAACCCATTACCGCAACTTGGTCAGACTGCGGCCCGGGATGACCCTAACCGTAAGGGGCTGAGCGGGGCCAGAACGAAGTGGTATCTTCGTTACCTTCAGCAAGGCAAGTCACCAACGGAAGCTTTATCTCTGGCCAAGACACCGCAGCCGCTAGAGCAAAGGACCAACTCTGCTTCGAAGCGGTAAACGGCACCTTGACGCCTCCGACGGAAACGCCTAAGAGGCAGAAGGTGGAGAAGAGCAGGCCCCCGACTGCTCCTTTCGATGGCGCAAGCCATCATATGCGGCCGTAACTGGGACCATTAAAGTTGCGGTCGTACGAGACCCCAAGGTCGTCCTCAGTAGTGAGGACCTCTCAC
Source organism: Drosophila simulans (assembly GCF_016746395.2). NCBI lineage: Eukaryota > Metazoa > Arthropoda > Insecta > Diptera > Drosophilidae > Drosophila > Drosophila simulans. The sequence continues at coordinate 1,245,610 of NC_052521.2, forward strand.
AGCCCGAGTACGCACTACTGGAGGAGATAAACCTGTCTGGTTGTGATTCTCCAATTAAGTTTGGAGGAATCCACTTCAGGGTGGGTCACCTGATAGTGGATTGCCGTAACGCAACCACTGCTGAGTGGCTGCAATTAGCAGTCCCCAGCCTCAGTAAGTGGAGCGGTGTCTCCCTGGAGGTAAAAATGGGTGACGACTTGTCATCGTCACACAACATTACCATCTTCTTCCCCAGGACAGGGGACAAAACAACAAAGTGGATCATGGAATTGATAAGGAAACAGAACGACTTGGACACTGAGATCTGGCGTCTCATTTTAAGGAAGAATGAGGGTGGTGGCTCGCTCCCCAGCCTTGGAATTGATGACAACTCATGTGCCAAGATTATTTATAGCGACCACAAGCTGAGCTTCAGGTTTGGAGACATCTCAGTTTGTAGTCTAAAGAAGGCCAAGGCGATCAAAGCCGGCACAAGACGGGTCGAGACTCCTCAAAATCCACTAGTCTCCGTGGAGAAGGAAAAGCCCAATAAGCTCTCCGGATCCAACAAGGATCTGGGTGCGACCGTCATCGAGATGGGGGATCAGACTCCGATATCCTCTCAGGAGCTAGGCATGGAACTAGACCTGTTGAGGGAGGAAGAAGCGGTACCGACGGATGGTGATCTGGGCATCTCCAGATCAGTAACGCCGATGATGGAGCCGATCATCTAATGGTCGGGAGTTAAGGGATAGCTTAGGTGAACATCCATCGCGCTAGCCCTGGTACAGAAACCCTGGTATAACCAGGGAATAAAAGGACTGTACGTGAAGAACGCCAAGGTAATTTGAATCAACGGGCTTCTAGCCCTAAAGCCTTTACCGTGAAATGTAGAAGTATTAATTATTATATACTTACAGAATTTCTCATGCCGGACTGTGTACCGATCGTGGTAAAATTTGTGGAACCATACCATAAGGAACCATATGTGCTTTCATAGACATACAGGGTGCTTTTAACAATACCTCCCATGAGGCTGTCAACGCATCCCTGGCAAGAAGATGCGACAACCAGCAGATGGATCAAGTCACTACTGGCATCTAGGCGTGCCATGGCCACTACAGGAGGACAGTCGTCCACAGTATCTACCATAAGGTAGATACATACACTATACATTTTATACTTTGCCAAGGCTATGCTGATGTAGAGGCAGAGGTAAATACTCTGCGATATCATTCAACTGCAAAACTGTTATTGTTCCTTTCACTAATAGGTACAAGCTACAGAGAATGAAGGCAATAACCCTGTCAGAATGTCACATAGAGGCCAGCAAAGAAGTTAGGTATCTTGGGATAACCCTTGACTCCAAACTTAGCTTCAAAACTCATGTCGATAACACAATTGATGAGTGCACCAGAGCACTTTTCACGTGTGGAAACATTGCTGGTAAGTCGTGGGGAACCTCACCACGCATAATAAGATGGCTGTACCTCATGGTAGTCAGACCCATACTAACCTATGGGGCAATAGCCTGGGGTGATAGATCACGCCATAGCACAACTAAGGCGAAACTCCATAAGCTGCAGAGAATGACCTGCGTATGCATGACAGGAGCAATGCGTACTGTCAGCAATGCGTACTGTACTGTCCCACTGCAGCCCTTGAAGTACTAATGGAGGTGACGCCGCTTCATATCGTCATTGAAATGAAACGGAAAGCCACCCTAATAAGAATTGAGGGAGTAGGAAATGACTGCAACCTCACAGTATGGATGCCGAAAGCCTAAAAAGGTATATACCTTTGCTAATGCAACCAAGGGATGAGATGCCAACTGAGCACAGGTTCGCTCAGAACTTCAGCACTCATCTCAGTAAAAAGAACAGTTGGACATCCCTGGGGAAAGTACACCCTATGAAACCACAAACCACACAGCCCTAGACAATCTAGGAGCTGTCAACAAACTCACAATAAGGTGGGTCCCGGGACACAACAACATCCCGGGAAATGAGATAGCGGACAACCTAGCCAGAAAACGGGCAGATAACCCACTAATTGGGCCCGAACCCTTCTGTGGTGTTAGTCACCACAGAATGCGGGGCTTACTGAAGTCACCAGAGGAAGAAAAGCGTGATCTTCTGGGAACACCTACCAGGACTTAGGCAGTCTAAGATTCTCCTCCGTGAATATAACCATAAAAGGCTCAAGACCTTAATGACACACTTGAAAAACACCGTGCACATTTTGACGGGGTATTGCCGACTTCACAGCCATTTGCACAAAATTGGCATTGCAGACAGTGAACTTTGTCACTTCTGCTGCATGGGAAGGAGAACTCTTCACATATTATATGTGATTGCATGGCGCTTGCTATCAAGAGGAACAGACTCCTGGGCATGTATGTAGTCCCACGGCACTGTGGTCCAGAATTCGATTTTTTCGGCATAAAGTCTAAAAATTGAAGTACAGACTTGAAACTTTGTACATTTTGTTGTTAAATCACAAATAGTTTGCGCACAAAATTTGGAGTCTGTGCGACCACGCCCTCTCTTGCCTCCCATATTAACTACTGGTATGACTCAGTCAACGAAATTTCATTGTTTTTTTTTTTTTTTAAGGTGTGTATATTGTTGTTTTAAAAATAATCGCCCTCTTCTTCTTTTAGTTCTACATTATAAATTTCCGAATCTGAACTCGAATCAGAATCAGAATGTGAATCCTATATTTTGTCTCATGGATCAGGTTTAAAATTAGACTGCATTTTCAAAAGACTTATACTGCCTTCGGAAGTGGTTTTTCCTATTTTTTCTCTCTCTTTTAAAAAAATTGTTGATAATAGTGGGTCCGAGGAATCAATCGCTCTGTGGAAAATATCACTCATCCTATTGATCCGACTATTTTTCCTTGCATGTGATAGTCGGTCCCTTTTGTAAAGTTTATTCCAGGCTTCACTCGCATTTTCAGTTTCCTTTTTAATCTTTCTCCTGCATTTTGGTAAGATAAGTATCGGCGTCCCATTTGCTGGGGTGTCTTGGAGTTTTCAAAATCACTAACAAGAATTGTTATCTTAGACGCCATCCACTTGGTATGTTTGGAAATAAATCGGTCTAGTTGTCTGTTACACTCGGGCAGTTTTTTTTTTAATAAATAATTCAAAATTTACTATTTTTTTTTTCAATCTCTTCTGTCCGTTTCGATTCCTGATTATTGTTGTTGATTGCTGAATAAACGTAATCTGAAACATAACTTATTTGCCTATTGTTACGCCTCCAAATGTCCAGGAGGTCGCTATGTCTGAACACGAACTTGCCTATATAAAATCAAATTTTTAAGAAAACGAGCAAAAATGGGCAAAAGATATTTCTTTACCGTCAAAGACAATAGTTAAAGGTACAAACTAAAATTGTCAGAAAATTAGTTATACTCCACGAAACACAGGGGACACGTTAGAATTTTCTGTTAAAATACACATAAATTGGATGTCACACAACATAAAAGCAGTACAACTACACATATATTACCTACATACGTTAAAAACATCATACCTTGGCATTTATTTTCCATATTTTACTATAATTTATGGATGCGCATTAACGATCGTACTACGTGCAAAAGTAAACAAATAATTTGGCGGGAATTGCATTCTCTCAATCAGCTGTTTAACACTTCACCTTTAAAAGCTCATAAAACGATTTAGTGAAGCTTTCGGTCAATTTTGTTTTTGGTTTTTTTTTTATATGATCAATTTTCTATTAGAAAATAATTGCTAAAGGACGATTTATTGCCATAAAAATTTAGACTTTATGCACGGCACTTTATGCAAAAAAAAAACGAATTCTGGACCATAGTGCACGGGAAACAATTGCAGCCCTGAACCCCAATAAAATTCTGGCATTTATACAGTGCATTGGACTTCAGGGGGATCTTTGAGTCATGAAGGGGTAGTACAATAGATCCGACTGGGTCGCAGTACACCTGCAATCCTACTTAATAATAACAATAAAAGATACTAGCTGCGCGCCTCGACTGCTGAAAGGGGAGCCAGGCCAAGTTGCTATAACTAATGAGAAGATAGTCGAACTCAACGAGGACGGTGTCATCTGACGAATTTTAACGGAACGGGTTAAACTAAAAAAAAAATCGCTTTCCGGAAGGTTCGTTATTTAAATAATAAGCAAATAATCTGTATCGGTGATGTGACAAGCATAGTCTTAACTTATACATATGTTAGATGTTATTATATATATCTATTTATATTATATAGTTTTATTATTATTAATATATATAATTAAAAATTTGCAATACGCATATGTGAAAAATATATAATTTTATTTCACTGAATGATTACAATATTTTTTAGTTGAGAAGAACACCGAGAATAATTAGCAGAGTTCAGTTTAAGACCGGTGTTAAACTGAACTCTGCTAATTATTCTGATTTGATTGATGTTCAAGCCTCGGTATCGAGCTTTTCTGATATGGACTTTAGACTTTAGGGTTCTGATCAAATGAAGACAGAATGCTTTTGAGTTGCTGACTTTAATTGTCTTTTCGTTTCTCTTGGATTCAAGTGCATTCGCTCTTGCATAAAAGTGCTCTTAGATTCTTTTATAATTTGTTTATTAAAATTGATTCTTTTGTTTTTCGGGATTGCGAGTTTTCCACTCAATCCTGTATTGAGGATCATATGACAATCTTATTCTTATCTGATATCTGTTAGGTACATCCGGAGTAGTGTATTTGGGTGTACATGTTGTATGTGTATTAGTGTGTAATCATGTGCTTAAGTCTTAGGGATTTATGGATATGTCACTACATATATATTTGGGTGGTCCAAACCGGCCACTTCAATTATTTCAAAGAAAACAGTAATGCACTTTAGTGATTTTCCATAATGTATCCCAGCTGCGCACCATCCGTTTCTAATAAAGAATTCTTTGGCAGCGGCACTCAGCCGTTCTTGTAAACATCCTAAAGCCTGACTTTTACTGCTCTCTTTAAACACTTCCTAATCTTAAGAACCCAATAGCGAGGCTCTTCCGAAATACAAATAATGTTCAAATACTGAGGCTTCTCCTCAATCCAATATGCATTTGCATTTTTACTCTTAAGCTGATATCTGAATAAAGAAGTTCAACAAAAACCTTCGTTAAATAATTCTTCTCGGCGTTGTCCTTAGTCAACTGACGGGACACTTATTCGACTCAAATAAATAATATTACAACCAATTTTACTATATATATTATATAGTTTTATTATTGATACCAACAGCGTTGAGCGTAGTTGCCGACCACGTAAAATAACTCAAAAAGAGGATGGTTATATTTTACGGAAGTTTAAGCAGCATGTTCTACAAACTCCCCGATCGGTTACCAAAGAACTAAAAAAAGGAGCAGAAATCGATATCAGTGAAAGAACAGTTCGCAGACGTCTTAAAGAAGCCGCTTTTGGAACATATGCTAGCAGAGTTATACCGCTAATAACTCTACGAAATAAGTTAAAGCAGCTCGACTTTGCAAAAAAAAAATGTTGGTCAGCCTGCATTATTCTTGTAAATTGTTTTGTGCAGCGATAAAAGCTTTTTTGAGTTTCACTGCACAAAAAAAAAAATTTTGTTTGATTACCGAAACAATATCGGAAAAAGTGGCAGCTGTATGTCAGAGAATAAGTCATTCAGGAGGGTCTGTTTTGTTTTGGGGATTCGTAGCCTTCACTGGCTTGGGAGATTTAGTTCCCGTTCATAGAACCATGAATCAAAGAAAATATTTGGATGTCCTTAATAATCATGCATTCCACATACCCCAGCAGGATAATGTCACCTCTCATAAGGCCAAACTGATTACGCAGGTTCTAAAAGATGTTGGCGTAAACGCCCCTGGTCATATATAAAAAAAAGGCATGCAAACTTATCTAGAAGTCGCGAATAAACGATTTTGAAAATTCAGGATATTTATTCAGGATAGATATTTCAATAGATTATATCCACAGCTTGGTACAGTCTGACGCTAGACGCTAAGGGAGGGTATATTTTTTATTAATTTGTTATAATTTTTTAGTTGACTTCTTTTTAAATTTATGACATTTAAATAATTTGTATGTGCGAGGGAAACTAATAGAATAGAATATGCCCGCAAAATGGACATTCCAACGGGATAATGATCCGAAACACACAACCAAATCGGCTAAGAATTGATTCACCCAAAATAGAATAGATGTAATGCCGTGGCCAGCACCATCTTCCGATTTAAGCCCGATTAAAAACCTTTGGGGGGACATTAAACATTATGTGTCGAAGAACTCCCCGACGTCTAAGGCTCAGATTTGGCAAGTTGTGCAGGATGCATGGTCAAAAATACCCACCAAACGTTGCCAGGACCTAGTGGACTCCATGCCGCGTGGGTGTAATTCTGTGCTGGGTAACAAAGCCTATTCAACCAAGTATTAGTCCCCAATTAACACATTAAAAAGAACAACTAAGATCGTTTTGAGTCAAGTTGAATTTTGTTACTCTTATTTCATATCACTGCTATTTTAGTGAACACCAGAATTTCTGCCTATTATGATGTTTTAATCTATATTTTCGAAACTATTGAAAAAATAAAATAAAAACATTGTTTGAAATGAAATTCCTAAAGATATTATAAAAAAAAATTGACCATTAAAACTGTAAATCATAGAAATTTTGTATCTTAAACTCGCAGGTCCCAAGCACTGCTATGAACACAGCTTTACTTATGGCACTGCTAATTTGTAAAAAAGTCATTTTCTTCTCATTTGTCTCTTCTTAAATCAACAATGAAGTTATCAATATGTTAATATTACTTAATTTAACTACGATAGTCTACCTATTTTTACTAAAATTATTAAACAATTTTCCTTTAAGTAAACAATAAGTTACAAACAAATATATTGAATATATTATATATACTTATGCCCACTTGTGGGCATAATGGCATAATGGCATAAGCATATGCATACATAACATGCCTTCCTTGGTACATCCAAAAAACCTATACAAAAGTAATATATACAACACAGCCGCTCTGCTGCTATCCTCAGCAGCAGCGCAGCCCTTTGAATTACAAAATATTGACAGTAAAACGCTATCTTTAAAATAAAGAAATAAAACAATAAACGATATATACAACCGTTAAAAATACACTTTTAGCACTAAACGCAGAAAATTGGAAAATAAATTCTAAGATTATAACGAAGGGAATGACGTACAAAAGAATACAAAATAGCCTTCAATGTTCTGGTATTTAATAACATTAAATAGAAATGGATTGTCCTGATTGGTATCTAACTCAAGCTACAGATATAGAGAGTAATCATTTTGCATCCTTTAAGAAGAAAATTTCAGCTGAACTTGGGAATCAAATTTTAAGTGAACAAGAACTTAAATCATATCATTGGACATATATATTTGAGGCTTTTAAAAACTACTAAAATTGGGCAGATTCAGTATGAAGTGAAATTATCTGCACTGATTGCTCAAACGTCACACGGCCGTTGACGACCGTTCAAGCATGTTGGCTTTAAAATCCTGGTATTAATGACCCATTAGTAAATATGTATGTAAATATACTTACTAATGCATTTCTGTCATAGTCTGAATGAAATGGACACTGGCCATCGCAACTAATCTAACGAAGACGAGGAGAAACTAACGACGCGGTAAGCCTGGAAAAACGAGAAGCGAGGACAACAAGGAAGGAAGACTTGCAAAAAAAGAGTTTTTAGTGGGATTGTGTGAACCTTTTTGAAGGCTTACCATACCTTATATATATGACATAGACTTATAATTCTCTTCTTTTTTGCTTTATATTGTCTTTTGATCTGTGCAGTGAGTCCCCTCTTTCTACCTTTTTCTTATTTTTCTTGGCGCGTGTTATTCTTGTATAACATAACATAACATATATCTACAACATATACTTTATATATTCTTTTACAGAGCAACAATAGAACATAGAAGAATGTCTTAGCACATAAGATAAACAATTATTAGAACCCCAGCGTACAGATTCTAGAGACAAACACGCAGCGCAAGTTTGTCGCCACGACCACAAACCGCACAAAACTGCTACGCCCATGCTTTTGAAGAATGTGTTAATATTTTTTTATATTTTTATTAGTCTCGTAAATTTCTTATCCATTTGAATAAGAAAAAATTTTCCACGCCCACTCGAACACCCTAAAACACCTAAAACTTGCCACGACCACATTTTTGAACGATATCGATATCTTTTCAAAATTTAATTAGTCTTGTAAATTTGTATCGATTTGTCAAAAAAATTTGGCTACTCTTGCGCCCTAAAGTCGCCAAACCGGTAACGCCCACACTTTTAAACAATTAAAAAATATTTTTTATTCACCAATATCTTTCGATATCCCACAAAAGTCGGAGAGCTCGACTATAGCCTTCTCTCTTGTTTTTATATTGTATTGTAGATCCTTTATGAAATTTTTACAGATCATGACCTAATTTGTGTTTGTCAGAAGCTCATCTCTAAAACAAGAATTTGTGGATTTAAAAAAAAAAAATGTCTTTCTCTATTTCTCCTTTTGTCTGTTCCTAATACAGTATTTGAGCATCCGGAAATTATTTTATTGGTTTATTGAAAAAGACAGATAAAACAATAGAAAGCAGATAGCACTTGAGCTCCCAGTTTAGTATAGCAATAGTTTTAATTGCTATATTGACTCGGATGCTGATACAATCCAGAATATTTATATCGTCCGTTACTACGTTTCAAAAATCTGATTACTCTCTATATTCCCTCTTTCCCTTTGGGTATTCTTCAAAGCTTAATTTACTTCGCCTATTGCTTCTTAGCCCTTGAAGTCAGAGATCTGCGCTTTAAAACATAGACCATTTATAGAAATTTCGGATAGCAAAGTATTCTTCACATAAAAAAAAAATATAAACTGAGTCTGAATTCCATTCAGTTAAGTCTTAAATTGCTTAAAATGGTCAAAAGAAACTACTCAAAACAAGAGAAAATGCTATAGTCGAGTTTTCCAAATATCAGATACCTGTACACAGCCGTAAGTGTGAACAAGAAATTTCAATATTTTTTGTATATTGGTAGAAACAAAATAAGCGTTTTTCCAAATCGATCTTTGGCTAATCTTATTTATTAGCTATTTTTGAGCAATAACGACAGAGAATGCTATAGTCGAGTTCCCCGACCATAAGCTAGTGGGAATGCGAACGTAAAATTTCATAATTTTTCGGGGATATCGATAAATTTTGGGGAGTATAACGAGAAAAAATTTAAAAATTGTTTAAAAGTGTTAGCGTTACCGTCGTATTGTAGTTGAATGGAGGGGCGTGGCCACAGTTTAGTTGACAAATAAAAATTTGCAAGACAAACAGTAAGACGAAGAAAAATGTAAACATTCTTCAAAAAGGTGGGCGTGGCAGCAAAGAAACGGTCAACAAACTTGAGCTGCGTCTACGTCTCTAGAATCTGTATGTTTAATCTCAACCTTATAGCTTTTATTGTTACTAAGATCGAGATGTTCATACGGACAGACGGATATGGCCAGATTGACTCTGCTTTTGATCCTGATCAAAGATATAAATATATTTATATGGTCGGAAAAGCTGATACATACTTTAAAAGGAATCTTGTATACCCTTTTCCTCCACAAGTAACGGTTATAATTAGTATATTTGAATTAATATGAAATCAAATCATAGTTTTCTTGTCTGGTTCTTTATCGGTATTTTTTATTGTTTTAATTTTTTAATAAAGCCGTGTGTTTAAGCAATAATTAATTATAAGGCAATAGGAGTTCAACACCACCTTATAGAAAAATAAACTTTAAAACTTACATTTGTCGTTTTCTCAGCTGTTTTGGCACAAATAAAAAATTCATTTATAAATGATGGAAACTTTACTGAGTAAAGTGCTGAAAATCCATCGCTGGATACTTCTATCGGTGTAAAAAGATCAGTAGCTGGCTTTAGACATGGACCGCCATAATCGTTTTTTTCATTTGTAAACGTTATAGCTGTATTTTGTTCTAATCCGCTACCAAACACTCGAAATTGTTGTTCCTTGTCTACTAACACAATTGGTATTCCGTCTTTAGTTTCTACTGTATCGTCTTCCAAACGAATTCCAACTATACGAAAAGAATTCTCACTGGTTCGCCGTGTCCGTGAACTGAAATAATAAATATATATATTTTGAGTTGTTAATGATTATGTGCTTACTAGTATTGTTAAAATTATTAGAATTATTACTCGTAGAGTATATACTCGTATACTATATTCGGTGAAAAGTTTGTAACAGGCAGAAGGAAGCGTTTCCGACTATATAAAGTATACAAGTAAACTAAAGTTAACGTCCACAGACGGCGAAATAAAATAAGCGACAGTAACGGAATTCTGCTAAGTAAGCATTATGCTAAACGTCGCTGCATAGGCGGCAAACACAGCATATTTGTAAGTGGGACTTTCTACTTAAACTGTGTTTTAAGTTTGCAATAATCTAAACATAACTAAAGATAATTGAACGCGTAGTTTTGCAAGAATCGCCAAAAAGAAAATATAAAAAGTTTATACAAGTATAGTGGCTTGAGAGCTAGGTTGACATAAGAGTGTTATTTGTTGACTACGCATTACGAGCGACGCATGAAATGCATGTGGGCATAACTTTTTTTCCGTTTGCCTTTGTTTCGTTCGTTTTGGACCATCTCTCAGTATAACACAATCCGTTCAATTTTGCAACATAGTTGCCTCGCCCTTCAAGAGGCTCGCTTGAAATTGCTTTGGCTACGTAGAAACCCATGTCTTCACCCTTCACTCCGATTGTGATAGTCGCATCCGTGTCCCAGCCCCAAGGCATACAAATTCGTCTCCCCCATCACCATCCGAACAACTGGTGCCGTTTGTACGGCTGTTACTGCTACCTTTGCAGAACAAGCCAAAGCATACCAGCACTTGGTTGACAAAGTCGAATTGCTATTACAGCGATTACACGCGTAACAAGCGATGCTGGGTGTAACGAGCCATTAGATGCCGTCAAGAGCTTACCTGAATTCGCAGGGGTACAAGAGAAATTGGCTTGATGGCAACGGGCAGCCCACATGGATTATCGCTTCTTCAGACCGCACTATGGCACCGCGCGCCATTACGAGGCTGTTATAATCATAAAAAGCAAGGTCACAGGGACCGCAGATGATGAACTAGCTTCATTTGACACAACGCCGATGCAATCATAAGTCGTCTCGATTTCCCTTACAGCCATAAGCGGCCGATTCACGTTATTGAACAAGAGTTGCCCACGCTCAGACAGAATGGCACACCTCTGCTGAAATATTATGATGAGGTGGGCAAGAAACAACCGCTGTTGACTAATAAAGTCAACATGTCATATGAGCCAGCCTTAGCAAAGGAACTTTGCGAAAAATTCGTGTCAGGTTTAAAGCGCAGCCTCACAGACGTTCTCATTGCAGCTAAACCGAGGGATCTGCCTCTGGCTCTGGCACTCGCTCAAGGGGTCGAATCGAAACATGACAGGTATGCTTTCGCGGCCAGCTTCGCGAAAGGCATGGAAGAGAGAGAGCAGAGGGCTAATGCCAATCAGCGAGCTAGACCAAATCAGCAGGCCGATCGCAATCAAGCGGGTCATAGAACCCGCACTTTAGCACTCAGCACAAACAGCAAGGCCAGCCCGGTCAGCGCAGTGCTGAGCAACAAAGTCGCGGTAGCGCACATCAATTTTTTAAGGGTGAATCCTTGCTACCCGTCATCAGACGAAGAGTAGCGGGGCAGGACATGAGTTTCCTTATCGACACCGGCGCGTCAAAAAATGTTATCAGGCCACATAACGTCTGGGCCTACGTGGCGTCCGTCCGGTTAGCACACCATTGAGGGTGCATTCGATACATGGCTCAACTAATGTCATCCAAAAGTGCTTTGTCGCGCTATTCAACGAAAAAGCAAGTTTTCTCGACTTGCTAGGCTGGGGCATCGATTTGCCGGCCTCCGGCCAGCTTAAATTGGGCACGGAAGTTGGGAAAATTTCCTTCCACACATGCGCCGACGTAAACTTCACGGACATAGACTGCCCACACTCGACCGCTTCGCTGCGGAGCACTTTTTTAAAAATGTTTAGAACCAGAAAGATGGCCTTTTAAGTCCCAACGGGGCACTCCCGTACAACACTTCAGTGGTTGCGAGAAGTGGTAAGCGAGAAGCTTATCTACGCCAAGCTTTACCCCTATCCCATGGGGGTAGCTGATTTCGTTAATAAGCAGATACATGATCTCCTTGAGATGGGATTAGAGATTTAAGATGGATTAGATATTTCGCTGCCATAGCAAGGCCCATCTCAGAAATACTGAAGGGCGGAAATGGAACGGTCAGCACGCATAGGTCGAGTAGCATCCAGGTGCGCTTTTCCGAAGCCTAGCATAAACTGCGTAACATTTTGTCGTCGATAGACTTTATGCTTTACATGACGCCATTTGATCTATCGTCAGTGGCTTCAACGTTCCGTATAGGAGCGGACCTATCTCAAGACAGGCCGCCCTAGCGATGATTTTAGAAACGTTAAAGGACAGCGAAGACAACTACGCAACTAACGAACGGGAGTTGCTGGCCATAGTATGGGGCCTAGCTAGGCTGCGGCATTGCTTGTATGGGGTCAAAGATATAAACATCTTTACTGACAATCAACCTCTAAACTTACCATCACACACAGGGGAAATGCTGGTATAGACATTTTCTCCACTGACAAAAAATTTTTCCTCACTGGCATCGACAAGTTTTCCAAATTTGCCGTCGTACAGCCAATTAGCTCGAGAACCATTGAGGACCTGAAACCAGCGCTGCTTCAGCACATGAACTTCTTTCCAAGGGTCAAGATGATTACTACGACAACGAACCATCGTTAAATTACACACAATTACATCTATGCTTTCCAACAACTATGGTGTTAGGATCGCGAATGCACCACCATTGCACAGCGCTTCCATAGCACACTACTGGAACACGCCAGGTGCATGAAAATAGACGACACGATAGAGTTAATCATGTTGGCCCAATACAATAAGTCGATTCACTCGGTTGTCTACCGACTGACATCGTCTAAGCGCACCCCGATGAGCCACAGGAGAAGGTGTTGGTCAAATCCAACCGAAGACTCGGCAACAAACTTACGCCTTTGTGCGAAGAAAGAGTTGTCGAAGCGGACATGGGGATCACAGTCCTCATTAAGGGGAGGGTGGTCCATAAGTACAACCTCAAGTGGCTCACCCATATTCAGTGCCACTCATAGTAATTAAGTAAGTTTTTGGTGGTGGGTTTCATCCGCATAAGATACAAAAATATCAATAAAATTTTCACACACAGGACCGGATTTATACTTCTCCTATCTATGTACCTGGTCTCGGCGCACATAACCGATTACACGCGCGCCAATTACATCCCCATTGTCGATGGACAGATCTTGGTATGGGAGGAGTTTGCCTACGTAAGGCACACCGCAAACCTGTCGGAATAGGCGCGCGTGGTGGAGGAAATGATTGCCTTAACGGAAAAATTCCCACAGTCACACATGAATGTGGATTGGGTGCACGTCCGTGATCTGTTCGATGCATTCGGCACAAAACCACGGGGTGGCCAGGAGCCTAGACTTTCTGGCAGATAGAAATCAACACTAAAGTTCAGAACCAGATTAATCAACTAACCTCCACAATCGACTTAATTCTCAAAACGACAAAAAGGGTCACAAATTGACACCAGCCATTTGTATGTGACGCTGTTAGCGAGAAACTGAATGCTCATGATGGAGCTGCAAAATTTAATGTTGGCTGTGACACTTGCAAAACTTAGCCCAAACATTCTCGACCATGCTGACTTAAAATCAGTTGGGCTTGAGGAGCCCACCAACACCCCCATAGGGGACCTTATGTCTGCGTCGTCTGTGAAAGTCCCACAGTCCAGTGGGATTGGGATCATTGCACTTCTTAATTACATTTCCTAAAATTAGTTTACTTGCAAAAAAGTTACTATCTTCCCCATTAGCCACCAAGGAGCCATGCCTCGAATCACCGACAACATTGTCGCAGAGTGTGATAACGAAGTCCACACTGTCAAGAATTGCACCGCATCTACCAGCACCGCCTTTTACGGATTGTCATCGAGTAGCTCATGTGCCAAAAATATCCACACTGGCGGCGTGGCGCACTGCGAAATGCAACCCAGGAGCCTAGACCAAAAAACCTACGTGGATGACAGGATTGTCATCCCCAACGACAAAGCCGCCAAGGTGCAAGTAGACAACATCACTGAGATCTGGGTACACGGGACGCACCTCATAACCTTCGCCCAGCACGCTACGATAAATGAGACCTCGTTCAGCAATCGAAATAGCGTTCAGACCCGAGTTCCGGGAGTAGAAAAATTCCCCCTGTCGAACGTTACCTCTAACCAGAATGTGCTAAGTCTCCCGTACCTTCATCGTCTTAATAAACGTAACCTGGAGACAATTCGGATGTTCAAGGAGGAAATTGACGCTGATCGCCGTCTTCGAGTAGTAGCCGTTTTGGTGTCAATATGTTGTCTGCTCATTTGTGTCGGCGTCGTGTATCCAGAAGATCTGCAAGGCAGTTGAATGTGGCCATTGCTGAAATCAGGGAGGCCTCCATCTTGAAGGGGGAGTAGTTAACTAAAGCTAACGTCCACGGACGGCCAAATAAAATAAGCGATAGTAACGGCATTCTGCTAAGTAAGCATTATGCTAAACGTCGCTGCATAGTCGGCAAACACAGCATATTTGCGTGGCCGCTACGATATGTGTAGCGGTTTCACTTGTAGCTTCAGTCTAAATTTGGCATTCGAAAGCTGCAGAACTCGCTCCTTAAATAAATAATAACAAAAATAATAACTCCGTCTTTTCATTGGGTCGTTAAACGTCAAGCATTATTACCTAATCATTATAGTTACTAGAGTGATTAACTAATTTACATATTCTTGATCAGGATCAATAACAAGTCGATCTAGCCATGTCCACCTGTCCGTTTGTCCGTATGAACGTAAACGTTTAAAGACAAAGACGCAGCGCAAGTTTGTTGACCCATGTTTTTAAAATACGTGTTGATATTCTTTCACATATGTTAATTATTATTATATATTGTTTTTCCTATTTTCGTAAATTAAATCTCTTTAATGCAGCCGGATATTTTGGCAGATAGTAGAATTCATCTTCCAACACTGGAAACTCTTAAAAAAGCACTTATCAAACAGCTTATGTATGGAAAGCAGATCGATAGAATTGGAGGTAGATTGACTAAGAGAATAAGAACAGTACATAGTGCAAATAAACAACGGTAAGTTACGTGACAGACAGCGAGTTATGAAATTTCTTGAACATTCCTTTTAGGTCCAGGGGGGTAGCTGTCCACCTCCCCCTGCCATACCCTGGCGACGCCCTTGGGTTATACCAAACAAAGATATTGTTTTCTCGAAATAAACTTTCTAAAGCTAAAAAAAATTGTATATCTTCAGTAATTTGCTCCGATCTCCACCTTGCCATAAAATAATAGATTCCATTCAAATGTGTTTTAATTTTTTGTGTTATGGTGTACTATTTTATTTATTGGTTTATTTTTAACAAAGCACTTTTAAGCATTGACTCACTTAATATTTGTGCAGTAGGTTTCGTCTTATTTGTATGGAGAAAAAAATCTAAAATTAAAGGTCTCATGGTCACAAATTGTTCGTTTTGGTGTAAAACTTAAATTTGTAAAATTTTAGCCCGATCGGATAATGCTTTCTTAACCAAAAGTTTGATATAGGCATTTTTTGGCTAAAATGCTGTATTTTTTGCTTAAAATTCTTTATTTAGTTTTATATTATAAAATATATTTAAAATATATAATGATTTATTATTAATTAATTGTTAAGCGATTTCTTACTGCTAAATGGGTACTTCTTTGTATACTCTTTGACAACTTGTAATAATTTTTAATATTCGAGCTCTTTAGTTGTTAATTTCTTGTTATAATCTTGCATTAGATCTTCGAAAGTGACAACAGTGATGTTTTGTCTGCTGTTAAAGAAGATGTGGACTAGTTCAGATTTAGAATTATCCTCTTAAAAAAGAGGCAGTAACATTCCGAGTTTTTTCATCGTTGGTCAAATGGCAGATTTGTCATAATTTTTAATATTCGAGCTCTTTAGTTGTTAATTTCTTGTTATAATCTTGCATTAGATCTTCGAAAGTGACAACAGTGATGTTTTGTCTGCTGTTAAAGAAGATGTGGACTAGTTCAGATTTAGAATTATCCTCTAAAAAAAGAGGCAGTAACATGCCGAGTTCTTTCATCGTTGGTCAAATGGCAGATTTCCAATAAGGCATTTATGTATTTGATTTCTGCGGTTGTTGATACGCATTCAATACCAGAACTTTGCAGCGGCTGCGAGAAGATAATAGGAAAAAAAATTGGTAATTACCTTGCAACTCTTTGAATGTTCACATAATTTTGGAAAAAGTTGAATTTGACAGTGGTACATTGAGATGGAAAAATGCTCCCAGAATTGACTGGTCGAGACAAAGTCGAAAGAATACCAATTATAATATCATATTCATATATATAGATGGTGAACAACTTTGGAAGTACCAAAACAAGTTGCATCCACTGGCGATGAAATATCTCGTGCAACCTTCAACATGCTAACAGAGTGGGGAATTTTGGAAAAAATCGTTGTTTTGATGTCTTGATACAACTGCATTCAATTCCGGAAGATTTAATGGTTCGGCAGTTTTGTTAGAACAGTTATTGGAACGCAGTTTGCTTTATCTTCCAAGCAGTCATCATATATGTGAATTATATTTACGAGCTGCTTTTGAATCAAGTGCTGGATCTTCATGCGTTAGTGTCCCTCTTTTTGAACGATTTCAAATAGCATGTGCCAAAATTGATCAAAAACTCTTTAAATTTGGTATACTAAATGATTATGTCGGCACACGTATAAACAAAGAAAAGAATCAGATTATTGATTTCTGTCGATGTCAATTGAAAAAAGATAATGCACGTAATGACTACCGCGAACTATTCGAGATAACAATTCTCTTTTTGGGAATAGTTCCGAAATGCCATAATTTCCGACCACCTGGCCCTATGCATCATGCTCGCTGGATGTCTAAGGCAATTTATACACTGAAGCTATACCTTTTTCGAGAAGTCTTCCGTTTAACTAAACACGAAGAAAAGTATTTGCGTGATGTGTCTGTTTTTATAGTGAAATTTTATATACAATTGTGGTTTGGATCCCCGTTGGCCGTTGAAGCTCCTAATAGAGACTTTCAATTTATTCGGGCTATGTACAACTACAGAGAAGTGGACGAGAGGATTTTAATGGAAGTGCTCAAAAAGACATGTAATTATTTATAGTACCTGGAAGACGAAAATATCACATTGGCCCTATTCGATGATAACGTTACTGTCGCAGAAAAACGAGAAATGGCACAGCTGAACATTCCGTTAAGAGCATTAATTTAAAAGTACGAGATTTGTAAATTTTTGTTTAAAAAAAATTATGATTTAAAATAAAAATGTTCTATAAGAAACTTATGCCCAACCTTTGAAAATAAACGTTAAAAACTAATTTTAAAGGATGGGCAACCGAAAAAAACTTATTTTAAAGGATGGACAAACGAGATTATTCGTCTTTAAGAGTGGGCAAACGAGATTATTCGTTTTTAAGAGTGGGCAAACGAAAAAAAATAATTTTAAAGGACGGGAAAACGTTTAAATCTAATTTTCTAATCTAATCTAAGGGTGGGCAAACGAAATTTTTTAGTATTAAGAGGTGGGCTAATGGAATTTGTTATTTTTAAAGTGTGGGCTAACAAAAAAAAAATTTTAAAGGTATTCTTAAGGGTGGGCAAACGATTAAAACTAATAATAATGGTTGGGCAAACATTGTTAATTGATAATATTTTGTTTTAATAGATGGTCAAACGCTTTATTCTCTCAGTAGACCGAGGTAAATTTGAATGTCTTATATTTTCTAAAGTATACATTTTTTCAAAATTCTAAAGGGTGGGCAAACAATGTTATTTCGATTTAAAAAAAAAAATTGAAAAAAGTGAAATTTACGATCTTCCAAAATTTTCGAACTTTTTCAAAAATTCATATCTCAAAAACTGGACGTGAGCAAAAAAAAACTAATTGGTGGGCAAACATTCCAGCTTTTAAATTTCAAAAATTCGATATTTCCAAACCCAGCTTCTTTGAGCTTGTGCTTGTGTTGAAATAAATTTAATGTAGGCATTATAAGAATGTATATTGTTCATCCTAATTTTCTATCTCTTATGGTAACCGAGTTCTTCATGTTCATACGGACGGACAGACATGGCTAGCTGCACTCGGGTAATGATCTGGATCAAAAATATATACTTAAGGTCAGAAACGCTATACCTTATTACGTACTTTTCAAAAATCTTGTATACCCTCGACGGGTATTCAGTGCCGCTCAACTAAATAGGTTTGACTTTTTTCAATTTTCGAAACGTATCTCCATTCAGGAACTTTAAGCGAAATAAATTTTATTGTATAAATAAAACAATCATTTTTGAAATAGCATAGCAAAATAAAAAACAAGAGAGAATGCTATAGTCGAGTCCTCAACTATTAGACTCCTAACTCAGCTAGTGCAAGCGCGAGCGCGAAATTTAATGTTTTTATTTGAATATCAATGGGGATTAAAATTATAAAAAAATTAAAAATTGTTCAATAGTGTGGGCGTGGCAGTTTTCTGCGGTTTCTCATGGTTAGATTGGGAAAAAGTATTTTGGCAAATAAATGACAACATTTCAAAACATTTTGCATAGTTGTGGGCGAGGCAGTTATGGGCAGTTTTTGTGCGTGGCCGTGGCAAAAAGTTTGTTGTCAAATTGATAAAAATTTTGTAAATTTCTAATAGAAGTATGAACAAATTTTAAAACATTTTGCATAACTGTGGAAGGGGCAGTTTTATCCGGTTTGTGTACGTGGCAACATTTGGAGGCAAGCTTGCGCTGCGTGATTGTGTCTCGAAGCTGCATGCTGAATCTCAACCTTCTAGCTTTTATTGTTCCTGAGATCGAGACAGAAGGACATGGCTAGATCGACTCGGCTATTGATCCTGATCAATGGTCGGAAACGCTTCCTTCTGCCAGTAATACACTTTTCAACAAATCTAGTATACCCTTATACTCTACGAGTAACGGTTATTATAATGGCTTTTGCAGATTACAGGCCTCTCTGTTATACCTGTTGCACGTACGTCTTTGCTTGTTTGTTTGCAGCGTCTTCCAAATTTCTATTGAAAATTATATATTACTGACAGTAAAGAAACCAATAAGTAATATACAACTTATGTAATCCATTTAGCATTTCAAGCAATTGTAGGCATGCCTAACTGGTCTAGAAATAAGCGGTTCACAACCAGATATATCTGGCTAGTTAAGAATACATAAATATGTATGTAGGTCTTCGCTTTTCTTTGCAGCCTTTTCCAAATTTGTATTGAAAATTATTTACAACTGACAGTGTAGCAAACGAAAAATATTAAACCACTTATGTAATCGATTTATAAAAACATTGGCGACTGTATGTATGCTTCTCAGGTTTAGGTAAAAGCAGTTTCCAACCAGATATAACTGGATAGTTATTAGAACATAATAAATGTATACATATGAAATCAATTGACTGCTTCTTGAAATATGTGATGTAGCAGTATATGTAATAAATATATTTTAATATTATTTTAAAGAAATTATATGATCTTATAATAGAATAAGTACATTTTTTTAATGCGAAAACTTGCCTTGATAAGTTTTGTGATAACGCAGGCGATATTAAGTTGAAGTCATTCGCTTTCTGCAGCAATAATTTATTACTTGTATCCACAGAAGTTCCATTTATACCGTTAGCGAAAATAATTATTGTAATAAATGATATCAAATATGTGTTCATTTTAAGCGAATAGAGCAATATATACACTCTGTCTATTATGTTTATATTATTCAACCGTGTTGGGCTGTAATCTTCTAGGATTAAGAAAACAATAAGTCTTAAACACTTTTTAAGGAAACTAATTTTACCGGTGTGTTTTAAGAGTTCAGCCCATTTAGTCTGTATTTTACACATGTGTATGCACTGTTTACGATTTTGTATACTTCTCTCTTGGGAGTATTTTATTGGAATATGTCACTACCACTTTTATGTTCACTGGAAATATTGTCTATTTGAATGAGAGATATGTTGTTTTTAATAAATATTGTTAGAAGACAGATTCCAAGAACAATTAATTAATTGCATTTTGAAAGTTCCTTAAATATCTTCTATCCACTCGCTTATAATACTCTGTAACCTTTTCCGTTTCTCTTAAGTGTACTAGTTGCTGGTATCTTAAAAGTTCTGCATATTCATCGACTCTACTATCGATTGTACTTTTATGAAGAACTATCGTGCAGAGCGAGCCTGCAATGAAGGTATAAGGTCGACTACCAACGAATACAGAACTATTAAGATATATTTTATTTATCGGCCCTGTTCCAAATGTCAATTTCAAATGATTCCCACCGTTTTCTTCTCAATAATTAATGTTTGGAAATTTGTATAGAACAGTGGAAACAAACGGTAAATCATTACGTTAAGATTTTTTTAAATAAATAGAAAAGAACAGGAAAAAAGGGACTGCATACTTAAAATAAGGAGAAAAAACTGTGAGCGTTAAAAAGGAAAAAAATTTTGCCTGGTGGAAGTTAACATCACTCACAAAAGATATTACAAAATACTAATTAAGAGTACATTTATATTGACACATCATTTTGCAAAATCCGAAGGTCCACTTAAAAGAGATTTCAAGGAATTGAAAAACGTTTTTAAAATCTTGAAAAATATATTTTCTCGCAAAACAGATTGACATTGGAAACATTTGTTTTAACACGTTTTGAAAAATCTAACTTCTGTTGCTTAAGAATTGTGCTACTTTTGATTTTACTGTTTTGGTATTTGTCTTGGCAATATCTATAAATATACTAAAAAAAATATTTTGACCACGTTATAATATTCCTATCGAGTAAAGTAAAATTTTTCCTTTACACTACTACTCTAGCGTTCTCTATTGTTTTTTTTTTTTTTTTACTTTAGCTATAAGACCAAGATCTCGTATACTTCAACACACCATGTGTTAATGGAAAAGAAAAAAACTAATACTGTTTTAGTATTTTCTTCAGCTGAAGCTACAACATAAATTCCATCAGCTACAGCCAACTGTCAACTTTCAATTGGCTACATGCACTGCTTCATATGTTGGTTATACATATGTATGCAGGCAGAAGGGAGCGTTTTCGACTATATAGAGTATATATATTCTTGATCAGGATCAATGGCCGAGTCGATCTAGCCATATACGTCTCTCCATATGAACGTTGAGATCTCAGGAACTATAAAACCTAGAAGGTTGACATTTAGTATGCCGATTCCAGAGACAAAGGACTCAGCGCAAGTTTGTTGACTCATGTAGCCACGCCCACAAACCGCACAAAACTGCCACGCTTACAGTTTTGAAAAATTGTATATTTTTTTCATAATTTTATTAGTCGTTTAAATTTCTATCGATTTTTGCCAATCCTACTTTAACGTCTTAAAGTTGTCAATCCGGTCACGACAAACTTTTCTACAATTTTTTTTATTTTATTTCCCAATATCTATCGATATCCCAGAAAAATTATCGAATTTCGGGTTCGCATTCACACTAGTTGAGTAACGGGTATCTGATGGACTGGGAACTTGACTATAGCATTCTCTCGTGTTTCTATTTCATTTACTAGGTTTTTTTTCGTGCAATCTTTCGATATCACGACTGATTCTTATCAACGAGAAATGTGATAACTGAATTAAAATACGGTACTCCGAGCATTTTCGTAGAGTTTCTTAGCAGTGTTATCCGCAACAATGCCGTCTGCATGTAACCGGGCCCAATGGCATTATTTTAGCCACCAGTGTAGCCGCGATTATGCCGCCTGCGAGTACTCCGGACATTTTCGCATAGTTATCTGCATCCATAAGCATCCTTACAGATTGGCGCCCGAACAGAAACTAGTTGTGGGAAATTTTGGGAAAATTCCAACCACTTAAAGAACCATTTTTTCCCTCCATTTGGTATTTGGAAATTTTGTAATGAAAGTCATATAGAAATACATAAGCATTGTAAGGAATCGTCCGGCCACCACAAATAAAATAATAGCTATAAAAATAATATAATATAACATATAAAATACCTTAAAAAACCTTACCTTAAAAATAAATTATCTCGTTTGCCACTCTTAAAAATGAATTATTTCGTTTGTTCATCCTTTAAAATTAGTTTTTTTTCGTTTACCCATCCTTTAAAATTAGTTTTTAACGTTTACTTTCAAAGGTTGGGCATAAGTTTTTCATTGAACATTTTTATTTTAAATCAGGGGACTAATGGAACTTGTTATTTTCTTAAGTGAGGGCAATCGGAAAAAATTTGTGTTAAAAGTTTTTTAAGGGTGCGCAAACGATTAAAACTAATAATAATGGTTGGGCAAACGTTTTTATTGATAATATTTCGTTTTAAGAGATGGCATTTGTAAAAACACAGTAGAGTAAAGTGAAAAACAGAACCTCCAGAGTGAACAGACGTGTTTTCATCGAGCTCCGTATAAAATCACTTGATTTAGTGAAGTAAATAGTTAATAACATAAAATATATAAATAAATCGAAAGCGAAAGAGACGCTTTTGGCAATGTTGCTATATTATAAAATTTTCTGTGTGGAATAAAAAAGTAAAACTAAAAAACAAATAGACAACGAACAAATCGATCGTTATAAAATGAGCCAACGCGAATTGCGTGCTCAGCGGCAAAAAGAGCAAGACGAGCGCCGACTCTCTTTGCACCGGAACAATGCATACTTCACCGTCGTGTCTGACGCCCGCGAGTGCCAAATCATCCACCCGGTCAATGACCTAGCACCTGCAGAATGCAAACGATCGCGGTCTTGCTCACCAATGCTTATGACTGCACAAAATGAACCCAAAGGCACTGAGAGCGTATCTCTCAAGCTCTCCCCATTCCAAACAATGCACTGTGGTTTTTTATGCGTTTTTTTTGGCAGAAATTCGAAATGATGACCTATCTTCACCAAATTTGGTTTGTGTTACTCTTTACTTCCCCCAAGATGATTCACAAAGTTTCAAGTGATTTGGTCAACTTTCATATAGCTGCCATATAAACGATCTGGCCGATATGCCATAAAAATATTTACATTACCAAAAAAAAAAAAATTTGTATCTATTTTTAATTATATTATATTATGATATTATATACAGAAAATCAAATAAAATAAAATCATATTAAGATGTATATGATGGTCCAAAACAGTTTGTCATGAAATTTAAAAATAAATTTATCATATGTCATTGTTATGCTATTATACTTACAACCTATAATCTATTGCAACCTGGCAAATGTTATTTGACCAATTTTTCTGACCAATTTTTTTAAATATATGCTGCCTAACTGCATCCTCAGAGCGACTATTGTTGCTCCAAATGTCAAGCAGCTCTGCATGCCCAAACAAGTATTCATCTACAAAAACGTAATTTTTTCAAAAAGGAACAAAAAGGTGCATATGAAACTAGTTGTATAATATTATACACATGTTAGTTAATAACTTGCCGTTAAAATTCTTTTGAAGTGGTTTGCCATACAAAAGTTATATTCCACGAAACACAGCTACAATTGTTAAGTTGACTGTAAAAAAGGTACATAAACAAAACACGATACAACTACACAAAAACATATAACATACACAAAAATTTTACTGAACTACAAATCTACATACCTGGCCTACTGTTTTCCATGACACCAGCTTAAACTTTTTAATTCTCTGAGGAAATATTAACCACAAATGTTGCACAATGATTTGCCGCCAATTTTGTCTTACGCATGTTATCGACAATCAGCTCTCTTTGAGAGGTGGGCAATAAGCCAGTGTTGCATAAAAAAGTAAAAATCGACTTTTTTATATCTAATTAGACTATCCTAAATATAAAGAAACTAAAAATTTTTTTATTCCGTTAAAAAATTTTTTTGACTTTCTGCCAAAAAAAACACATAAAAAACCAATGTGCAATGTCAAGTTCTTTAGCTACCAGTACAGCAATCACGATATCTACTGCAACTGCATCTTTAGTAACAACAACTGCAACAACAACTGAAACAGCACCAACATCAACTCTATGCTCAAAACCAACAGCGGTGTACAATTACGCTGTACTAACAACAACGAAAGCAAGAGCACTCACACCGACTCTTGAAAGCGAAAGCGGACAAGAGCCAAAACAAATCAAAAAACTTTGTCAAACAGGGCTGGATCGCTACATCCAAATAAAGCAAGTGCTAAGCCCACAACACAAGCAGGCTGGTAATCAGCCGAAAATAAATCACGCCAACGCCTCCAATGACTCAAGATCAAATAGGTTTGCACTATTGGATGACTGCGAAGTGCAGGAGCAGGGGCAGAAGAAGATAAAGCCGCCACCAATATATATACGTGAGAAAACATCAGATGCGCTGGTTAACAAACTAGCTGCAATTATCGGAGAAAACAAGTTCCATGTTATACCTCTTACTAAGGGCAACATACAAGAAACGAAAGTGCAGACTCAGGATGAGTCTAGCCACCGATCAGTGACCAAGTACCTGGACGAAGCTGGGAAGAGTTACTATACCTACCAGCTGAAAAGTGCCAAAGGATTGCAGGTTGTCATTAAAGGAATAGTCATCATTGACAGCATCCGAAATTATCGCGGCACTAAAGGAGAAGAACTTCAACGCCAAAACGGTGATCAACATTCTCAACAGGACCAAAGTACCGCAGCCACCCTTTAAAGTCTAACTGGAGCCATCGAGTCAGAAAAACAACAAAAATGAAGTACATCCTATATATAAGCTACAGTATCTACTGCACCGAAGAATAACCGTAGAAGAGCCACACAAGCGCAGGCAACCTGTGCAATGCACCAACTGCCAAGAATATGGCCACACCAAAGCGTACTGCACCCTAAAATCCATCTGCGTCGTTTGCAGCGATGCCCACAGTAATGTAAACTGTCCTAAGAATAAAAACGATAGCTCAATTAAGTTACGCAGCAACTGTGGCAAAAAACACACAGCCAACTGGCGAGGATACATTGTTTACAAGGAACTCAAGAGTAAACAAACGAGTGGATTCAGTTCGAGATCGTATCACACCAAAAACTCACAAAGTAATGGAACCGACTACAACTAACATTCCTTCGTCTGCCAGCCACCGAACAATGCTAAAGTCTTCCTTTGCAAGAGTACTAAAATCAGGGATCCAAGTACCGACAGCTGTCACCTCCAGCATCCAGCATAAAATTCACGAAATAAACGCAAATAAACAAGTAAACACACAGAACATGCAACAGCAGCCTATTGGCGTTGAAGCGATTATGCTCTCGATGCAGCAAAGCATGAAAGACTTCATGATCTTCATGCAAGAAACTATGCAAGAGCTTATGAGGAACCAAAACATCATTATTCCAATGCTCGTTTCTTTTAAAACAGGATAATGACTCCCTTAATAATAGCTTACTGGAACGCTAATGGCGTTTCGCGGCACAAGCTAGAACTTGCTCAGTTCTCAGCCGACAGAAACATTGACGTTATACTACTCTCAGAGACTCACCTTACCGAAAAGTACAACTTCCAAATACCAGCATATAAATTTTACTTTACGAATCACCCGGATGGCCCATGGAGGCACTGGGATACTAATACGATTGCGAATTAAGCACCACTTTCTTGGTAATTGGCAAGAAGACTGCTTACAATGTACCTCTATAAACCTCCAATGCCATAACGGTGCTCTCACTCTGGCTGCTGTCTATTGCCCACCTCGCTTCACAATCTCTGAGGAAAAATTCACTACACGCTTTGACTCGTTTGGTGAAAGGTTTGTTGCAGCTGGCGATTGGAATGCCAAGCACATGTACTGGGGATCTCGGATAGCGAACCCTTAAGGAAAACAGCTGTACAACGCAAACATCAAACCGCAACACAAACTTAACTATGTTTCCCCGGGAGCGCCTACATACTGGCCACCAGATCTCATGAAGCTTCCAGATTTGATTGACTTTGCCATCACAAAAAGGATATCCCAATCAATGATTACAGATGAAGCACTTTCAGAACTCTCATCTGATCACTGACCGGTGCTCTTTCATCTTTCAGCTGCAACACCTCGAGCGACCGTGTTGGCTTACAAGCAATGGGACCAACTGGGCAAGGTACATAAAAGATTTTTGTTCCCATACCAGTTTTTCTAGCCCCCTGGAAGCCGAGCAAGACATTGATCAGTTTGCTGGTGATATATAAATCAATACTTCAAGCAGCAGCAAAAGCGTCAACTCCACAAGACAATAATTTATGCAGTATAAAGTTTAACAAGACGACATTGAAGGAAGTGGCAGGAGCACAGATCACCAAACGCCAAGAGTAAATTAAAAGCAGCTTCTCGCAGGCTTATCAAAGCGCTTAAGAAAGAGGAAGCGGACGCACAACTAAGGTATATCGAGAATCTCACACCCACAGGCACAAAGAACTCGTTGTGGAAAGACCACAGGAACCAACAGAAACGGTTGTACCTCTCCGTAACTCTAGCGGAAACTGGTCTCGCAGTGACACGGACAGAGCAAGAGTCTTCGCTGATCATCTTAAAAAAGTATTTCAACCAAATCCAGCCACTAACTCATTTACTCTCCCGCCTTTAACTGCATCTGACTTAGCACCACAAGATCCTGTAAAATTTCGTCCAAGCGAGATAACGAAAGTCGTTAAAGAGCAACTTAAAAATGGAAAATCGCCTGGCTACGACTTAATAACCCCAAAAATGATCATCGAGCTCCCAATGTGTGCAGTTCCACGAATCTGCTTGCTCTTCAACGCAATTACTAAAATTGGATACTTCCCTCAAAAGTGGAAGAAATCAATTATAATTTTGATCCCTAACCCTGGGAAAGACAAAACACAGCCAACATCATACAGGCCAATAATCTTCCTTACTTGTCTATCCAAGCTACCTCAAAACACACAACACACTCCCATCGCACCAATTTGGTTTTCGGGCAAGACATGGAGCCATTGAACAGGTTAACCGCATTACAACAGAAATTCGCACTGCCTTGGAACACCGTGAATACTGCACAGCTCTCTTCTTAGACGTTGCACAAGCATTCGATAGAGTATGGCTGGACTTATGTTTAATATAATCAAACTGCTGCCTTAAAACATACATAAGCTTCTAAAGTCTTACCTATATAAAAGAGTGTTCGCGGTCAGATGGAGTTCAAGCGATTGTACTATAGAAGCCGGAGTGCCTCAAGGAAGCGTTCTGGACCCAATACTATACACCCTATACACGGAGGTCATCCCAACAAACTACCAGCTAACGATATCCACATTCATTGATGACACTGCAATAGTAAGTCGATCCAGATGCCCAGTAAAAGCTACGATGCAACTAGCACGCCATCTAACTTGTGTAGAACAATGGCTTGTAAATTGGCGCATACGAGTAAACGAAGAAAAGTGCAAACAGGTAACATTTACCCTAAACAAACAAAGCTGCCCGCCCTTGGTAATGAACCACACGCGCATCCCACAAGCCGATAACGTAACATACTTAGGTATTTATCTGGACAAGCGGCTCACCCTCAAACTTTTCATTAGGACAATAGCAGAGAAAAAAGAAAAATACAATGAAAAACTAGTCCCACATCCAAATCCTCTTGCAACAAAACTTATTCGAGTATGCTGCCAAAGCCGACTGCACCGAAACGACCAACCAGCCCAGCGTTAAATTTGTTAGGCCACACAGTACGAATCATTTCATAAAATGATATTTAGTTAGTTTAGAATAAGATTTGAAAACTTATTGTTAGTCTCTTAAGTAAGAGGGAATATTCAATAAATAAGCAAAACATGGAAAAAAAGGACGGTAAAACGCTTTAGTCACTCAGTAGACCGAGGTAAATTTGAATGTCTTATATTTTCTAAAGTATACATTTTTTCAAAATTCTAAAGGGTGGGCAAACGATGTTATTACGATTTAAAAAAAAAATTTGAAGTAGTTGATTTTCGAACTTTTTCGAAGATTCATATCTCAAAAACGTGGGCCAAAAAAACGAGAGCCCTTCGATTAAGCTCAGCTGTTATTTACACACACGCCCCGAAAATCGTCTTCTAGCACAACACGCACACATATACGCGTTCTCGTCTCTTGTTTTTACTCGCACAAGCAAGCAAATTCTATTTTTAGATTTCTTACGCTCTCAGCTTAAGCGAGCGGACAGAGAGCAATTTTGGCCTTCAGCAAAAAAGCAAACCAATGTATGGCCGTTACGCATCTTGGTATTCTAGTGTCTTTGGTAGCGGTGAGGTGTCGCCTTTTCGACCGTGACTAGGGCGCGGATACAGTTATGATCTAATAGATCGCAGTCGTTAGTTTCTCTCGGCTTTCGTTGGGGTCCTTAGGAGGTTCCCGGATGCTCTGGGCCCGTCTCGTCTCATAACTCATAATTTTTTCCATCGTTTTTCATTGAAAAGATCCAAGTAACAAGACCTTCATTCTTTGAGTTTTTGTAGGAAACAGGTATTACATGTCTTCGGTTAAAAGGTGACATAAGAATAGCATTTTAAAGTAAATGGCCTACCTAGAGGCCTTAGTATCGAGGAGTGATGTGGTGTGCACTTAGATTACATATTTTCGGCACTGCACCCTCGTCGCCTATAAATGTATAAAATTTAAATTTATGACTCTCGGTTCATTTACACAAATATGAACGGAAATAAGAACACAAAATTGTATGTCGTTGAATATTTGTGTTCGTATGAACAATGAGAACTTGCTGAAAGTCATAATTTGAATTTAATTAGCCATACGATACTCAACACACCCGTAGTTGTTGAAATAAGTTAGGATACTGAAAGATCTTTACGATCTTTCAATCCTGGCGGTAATGGCGTTACCAGAGTTGTTAGAGGAGAAAAGCCCAAATTTCAATACAGACATGAAAAGACATGATAATTGAGAAAGAAAGAACAATTATCGGTATAATAAGTGTATTAAAAGCATCATATAAAGACGAATCGCGCGGCAAAACTGCTGCGCCATATACCAGGGAAATCGAAAACCTACGTTGGTCGCTTGAATCAGCCTATATATGGTCTAGATCTTAGCGATACAGAGAAATTTGCTACAAAGGAACCGATCTCGGCAAGGACAAAGAATTGTGATTACGATAAGCTCAAGACCATACTTTTGCTCAAGTGCAAAATATATACACTGCTGTACCAAAACGACTGGCAACTCGAATAGTGTATTATATCAATATATACGAGGTATACGATAACAATAGAAGATACGAGGAAATAATAATCGAGTAAACTCCAAAACAGAGGTTGTGGCTAAGGTTATTAAAACAACTATAATAATAATATTAATTACAAAAGCCGAGGCTGTTACCGCGGAGGCAACAGAGAAAAAGTCGAAAACTTTACGAAAAGTTTCCCAAGGCAAAAAGACCAGGAGTTTAGGAGAAGAAGCCAAGGAATGAAGTCAAATTTGTGAATAAAAGTGCCACAATTCCGCAGACGGAAATTTACTGAGATATAAGACCGTCATGTGACGCCTTATCCAGATCAGCCGAGGCCAGGAGAAACAAAATAAGGACGAATCGGAGAAGACACCCACAACTCCCCAACTACACACACTATTGTAAACAATCACACACACACACATTATTGTCAAAGTACGATCACACACACACATTAATGTCTAAGTAGAAACTATAATCAAAGATCGAAAGTCCTTCGATTAGGCTCTGCTTGTATTTACGCACCCACTGCATGTTCCAAAGTCTAGGCGAGCCAACTGAAATAACAAAAACTTTCGCCCACACAATCGTCTCAGGATTCTCCAATTACTCCTGTTTTTCACGAGCTCCTCTCTTAACGGGAGAATAAACACCTCTCTTTTCGGGAGAATAGACGTTGATAACTTTATTCTTTATATCAATCATGATAACCCTGCTAAGCCCACTTCAACTTCGAAGTCCATTACCCAATCTAGTGATAATCCAATGGATCTAGTTTTTCCTTTATTGGAAATAATAAAAAAGTTTAATAATACATCAAAAATCCAACTGTGTTCTTTTTTTTATTAAACTCTCGGTCTGAATTCGTAAATATATATGTTAAATAAGTTAACCGTACCGATCGTCCACTCACCAGCAACGTTCAAATTGCTGACAGAAGCTCGCACATAGCCGGCAAAAGCTCTGCACATCGACAGAGGTTTTTTCTATGTTAGCTTTTAAGTCAGTTCGCTTTGGGGAATCCAATAATAGAGAGCACAAGTTCATAAGACCAACTCCGGCAATCTATCATTATCATTATAAACTATCATAGCTATCTGTGTCCCTAGGCCAGATGCCAAAAGGAAGTCAGTCATCTTCCCAACATAATCATCCTAACTCTTCAGTTGAATTAACATCGCACTAGCCGTGCGTGGACAGCAACGTGGAAGACTTACACGAGGAACGAGTCGCCTCTCACAGACTGCTGCGAGGGATTCTACATATTTACATTTAGGGAGAGAGAAAATGTCATATATGAGAATCTGAAGCTGATATAAATTATTAATATTATTGATAACAATTAGAAATCACACGGTTATTACAACGTTTATATTTTTCTTTAACAACTTTTGGCTTTACTCCACACATGCGGGTTTCTCTGCTGAATTCCACACTCGGAATGCCGCCTTCTCTGTTCATTCTTGTCTCTCAACTTTTATTCTGCTGTCGCATCTCCTGCTATACTACTGTCGGTTCTCATGCTGTTCTGCTGTCGCCTCTCCTGCTTTTACAGACGCTTCTCTTGTCGAGCTCTTGCTCGGAACAATACTTTTTTACGTACATATAACGAGAAAACTGAGATACATTTAGAAACAGGCGGGAGAACTTCTACAAAGTATACCCAAATCGAGGCGGAGAACTTTTTAGCAAGTATAACCAGGAGCAAGAAAATATATATATATACAAATATATGCAAGAAAAAAATATTTATGCACAGAAAATATTTTTTGTCCGCAAGGCGGGAACATAACCTAAAAACGCGCGGTTATCCGTTTTAAAACCACGCATTCTGCCCACGTGAGACACATATACTTAAGAAAATAATTTAAAAAAAAAATGAAAAAGAGAAAGAGAAAGAGCGGGATCTTCTATAGGTGAGTCAGGGAGAAGCTAACTTATTCTCCCCAAAGCAAAGCCATTTTCGGTTTCACTCTCATCGTCGTCTCTCTCACACCCTCTGTAGAAAACTATCTAGTTCCACCACAGTCAACAAAATGTCGGGGAGTTTGCGTACAACCGTCGTCGAGTCAACAAGTACAGTCGATACCAAGTCAGATATCGTATCATCGTTGTTTCATCGGTTTGATTGGGCATTTAAAACCCGTTAACGAAATAAACATTGAATTTCGCTGCGTCGAAATATTTTTCCCTCGTTTTCGATAAGGTAAAAATTGTATCAAACATGGGTGCACGGTGGATTTCATATCTCCGAAAGCGAGAAATGGAGGCGATTTGGAATGTCCAGACTGGAAGCGTCTATGACCCCGTTTTGGAAATCGCCGGGCGACTCCAGGAATGTGAAGCCGAAATCTTAGCAGTTATCAGTGAGAGAAAAAAACGACCATCAAGAGTTACCGCAGATGTTGGGGGAGACATGGAGACCAATTCGGCAAGGCGGGATATCTTTGCAGGAAATCAGAGATGTCAGCAGCCACCCTGGCGGAAAAGTTGCGGAATTGGTAAATAAACTTTGACGAAGCGACGGACCCGATTACATTTATCCAGAAACTCAAGGAACGATCCACCGCTTATGAAGCCAACGCGGATAGGACGACGCAAGCTATACCTGGACTGTTGACAGACACGGCGGAACATTGGTTTAGGAACAGCCAACTATTAGGGGAGTCATGGGCAAATTTCAAGAAGAAGTTTCTTGATTTCTTTTTGCCGCCGAGGTATTTTCAAAGGCTCGATGGTGACATTCGCACCAGATATCAGCGACAAGGGGAAACGTTTAAACAATACCTGGTGAATATTCGATTGTTGACGCACAGAGCGGGTTACACCCTGAACAGGAATTAGACCGGATTTATGAGAAGCTCCAGTCGGATTACCAGCTTTTCACCAGGAGACACGAGTTTTCGACACTGGAACAATTTCCTGGCCCGAAAATGCTGCAAATGAAATAATCCGGTAAACGATAGGATTCTTCGCCGGGGAGCGGCCGGAGACTGCCAGGAGAAATCCCTGGAACTAGGTGGAATATTGCAGGTCCAAAGGAGCAGAGTCATCGCGTGCGTGTAGATTGAGGGTCAGATTTTCAATGCAACACTAAATACAGGAGCCAGCAGGAGTTTTGGGAGCGAAAGAGTAGTTCAGCGCGTAGGCACACATGATAACGCACGGACGGTACGTACCCAAGCTAGGCTGGCAGAGGGTCCACGGAAGGAAATCTTCAAGTCACTGGTAGCAAAATTCCATGACCAACGTTGGGTCAGATTTCCACTCCTTATCCAGTATACGACTCCCTATACACCGCAGGGTCAATCGCACCATTAAAACTATGGTCGCCCAGTACATCAAGGATAAGCAGACGACATGGGATGAATTTTTACCGGAACTCAACTTAGCAACAAACAACAGCGTTTCGAATTGCACCGGTCCGGCCTTCGTCATTCAAGGCAGAAAGCCAAGACTACCAGGGGCCTTGTATCACAAAGTCACTCCGGCACCAAGCGAAGTTCTCCGAGCACCTGTCGCGTAAGCGGAAATGCTTCGAGACGTGTTCAAAGTGGTCCAGGAAAATAAAAGAATAATTCTCAAATGTTAACTGTAATTATGCTGCCTCCGAGTACTTCAGTCATTTCCATAGAGTTTCTCAGCAGTGTTAGACGCCACAACGCCGTCTGCGTAACCGGTTCCGTTCGCATTATTTAAGCCATCATTATAGCTGTAATTATGCCGTCTGCGAGTATTCCGGTCATTGTCGCAGAGTTTTCTCATCAGTGTTAACTACGATTGTGCCGCCTGGTTATACTCCGGGCATTTTCGTAGAATGTCTCAGCAGTGTAGCCACAGGTATAGCAGCGATTATGCTGCCTGCCTGATTTGCTAACAGGGTACCGAGGCTTGGAGACCCGAACAAGAATTTACCAAATATAACATTATCATACCCCCCCAACTGTCACCATGACTGAGACGGCGATCCCAGCAAAAGCATCCTTACGGTGTTATTCATAAAACATATTTAAACATTCTTCGGGATAAACACTTACAAAATCAAATTACACCCATTAATGGCTGGATTGGCCTATTGAATCCTAGGTGCCATATTTGGCTATGTTCCCTATAGTGAGATTCCGGACTGATGTGGGTCTCTATTACCATGTAAATGTTTGTGATCGTTTTACTAATTATTTGATAAACGTTTTTTTTAGGACTACATTCTCTTTGTAACAATCAGCATGCGAATTGGAAAACGCCGCCCCACCCCTTAAAAGTGATGCGTACAAAACAAGCGCCTGACTGAACTTATTGAGGTTATCACGAGCATACAGATTTACTCGCGTTTAATTTGAATCACCCACAAAATCTTTCATCTAGAACAATGTCGTAATAAATATCCTAATTCCTAGTATTAGTTGTCAACATTTTTTTAATATTTAAAAATGTAACTTGAAAAGCATTTAAAATGGTTAAAGTTATGTCTATTACGATAGTATTACTAATTCCTACTACTTAAACAAATAATTGTTTATAAGAAGGTATAAGTACAATAATTAAATTCTACATGTATCCAAATTTTTCACATACAAAAAAAAACGGATAATTTTGATTACCATTCTGCTGATTGAATTAGAGGGGGAATAATTAGCATCGCGTCTTTATTTGATTCGCGTGCTAGGACACGATCTTCACAAAAGAACGGGATAAGGGTCGGATGACAGCAGGACTAAGGATAAACAAGAACATATCAAATACGACATATCAACCTACATGTATGCTACATTTGACATACACATAGAACCTCTGACAACGCATGACTTCGCTGATGACAATTACTCGGACTTACAAATCATTGTAAACTTTTTTGTTAAACATAAACTAAACTCAAAAATTTGATAGTTTCATGAGTTCTCATCACACTTTTTAGTTTAGTGTCAGTTTAGTTTTAAAACAATACATATCCATTAAATTACTAAAAGCTTGACTTAGTCCAAAATGTATAATGTTTTTTACTTATTTAGCCGCTCTCTACAACTGCTCCGGTAAATTTCTTCTCCGTATTACCGTTTTTTGAACACGCAGGCAAGTCAAAAATTGGCCGGACCTCGCATTAAATCGGAAAGAGAAGAGAATGCTTAAAGAAAGAAATGGGAAGGAAAAGAAGATTGCCTTATTTCATTATTTGGCTATTAAATATTATCTTAATCTTAACTCCCGTGGCCGTAACGATAGGTTTTAGTGGCGCCCCTTTGGGAATACTGTTATCTGGCTAGGGATTACCAGGGATTACTCTGAAATGACCGCGGTTATGTCCAATGGCCCAAGCCGGGAGAGGATTTGGAATATGGCTCGGAGCTCGAAAAAAGGCAGTCAAAGCTCAATCATAGCCATACCAACGAGCCATCAAGTTGCAGCTAAGGCAAATTAAAGTTATTTATGTGAAAAAAAGATATAGTGACTTAGAAGATTTAGATCGGTAAATTTATTTCCGAGTCGTTTGTTTTGCTTATAAAGACAGGGTCCCTGGAAAAGTTCTGGCACATCTTGATTTATTAATTCTTCTTAATTGTACTTCTTTTTCTTTGTCAAATTTTTCTGAGATTTCCTTTGCAAATTCTGGGGCCATTGCATGAACTATGTAGATCGGCTTTTTATTAGTGACTGAATAATTCCGTCTTTTACCCCGTCTTGGGGTATGGATAAACTCTTGAGTATACCGGTTGGTCATCTTCCGTTTGTATGGTAACAATAATATTGGTGTCTTCTTCTGGGTCTGCAAAGACACCCAATCGGTCTTCTAACATTGTGTGGAATTAGTCGGCTATCTGGTTTGGTACTATGATGTCTTTTATATCAGAGAAATTAACCCTATTACATTACAAATATAATTGGTTCGACTGAGTTTTCGATTTTTAATATTTTATTTTTCAAGTCCTATGTTGCATTCATCTGCGTTAGTGTGTCAAATCCTAATATAACGTCAAGGCTTGAGGTGTCCGATAGATAGAGAAGGGAACAGTTTTGTTGAAAAGTTCACCAATGCACTTATATAAACGGTAGCAAGGACCTGTGGCTAACAAATTAACATTGTCATAATTTGTAAGTTCGTGGTCGATATCCTCAACAGCTGCTGTTGCCCCGTGTTCATAATTATTTTTATCTGACTCCTCTAGATATTTTTTTTTGGCTAAATGGTTTACTATTTGATGTTTCGATCCTGTAAACCTGGCAGTGCCACTATTTGGTCTTTTTGTTATATGTTTTGAAGTTGGGGTAAGTTACACTGGTTCAAAATTGGTGCTTGCCTAAGTTGGTTTGATCGAATGGTTTGCATAGATACGTTAGTATCAAACAGCTGAGTCGGTGCCTAGACTGGTTTTGACCTGCTGTCCTGTTTGCTGAAATATGGGTTTCTGTCTTGCATATTAGTGCAAGAACTTGGAACTCGGAACTCGGAACTTGGACCTGAAAGATGTTTGAATAGTTCAGAGCGAA
This sequence comes from Drosophila simulans, assembly GCF_016746395.2. Lineage (NCBI taxonomy): Eukaryota > Metazoa > Arthropoda > Insecta > Diptera > Drosophilidae > Drosophila > Drosophila simulans. The sequence goes on from NC_052521.2 coordinate 1,281,511, forward strand.
TTGATAACACTCGTGATTTGACTCAACGTCCTGTTCTAGAGCAAGGGCTGTTGGTAAGTCCTTGGCTCCTTTGGCAAACAGGATATCACTCAATGACTTCTGAGTTTCTGTTATAAATACACGTAACGCGTCTGCCCTATACTCTTCATTACTGATTACTCTTCATACTCTTCATCGCATGTCATTATAGTCTTATTTGTAAGCAGTCAATTTTTTCTTGACCTCATCATAAAATTCGGTGAGTGCCATATCAACCTGTCTCAAATTCGACAACTCTTGCTGAATTAGGTAGATGGGCTTTTTGTCAGCGTATGTGAAGCCAAGGCGATTAATTATTAATTAATGAATTATTGCCTTAAAATTCAACTAGGTGCAGAACGAAGCTTGCACGTTGTTTGCTGAGTTTTTAATTCTGTTTCGGATAATACCAAGGGCTTGATAATAATTTGAACTCCATTCGGATGATTCATTAACTTTAAACGCGAAGTGAGCCGCTTTTCACCACGACACATAGGTTTCGCCTTCTAGCGTTCTAGGGTTTTTTATTATTTTTTTTATTGTAATCTCCGTTTGAGTAGGTGTGCTCCAGCTGATGTGTAGCTTTTAATATCGTGCGTTATTTATTTGTCTACTCTTGATATCGTAGGTTCTAGCTTTACTTGGCCGCCAATTTCGGTAAAGGTTATAGACAATAATTATTTCTGTGGATATACAACTTATAATAGAATTTATGCGGCTTGCACTTAATGAGGCGAATTTGTATGTTTGTGCGTGGCGATGACCGATGCTTCTTATCTCCAAATATCTTCAGCAAAGCTCAGCTCTTCTCTCGAAAGCTCCGATACTCTTACATTAAGACGGGCATAAGCAATATGTAAGATGATACAATATGCTATTTCCAGATTCTTAAAGTGGTTAGTGTACACATCCACTCAAGTATTCTGTTTTCTAAATTGGTGTATGAATGTTATTAAATATGACCCGTCTAAATAAAAACTGTTTACAATATTATTCACATTTATTAAATTGGCACCTTCTTGAATGATATCTATGTAATATTAATGTAATATTTATTTATTATATCAAAGTTAAGTTTAAGAGTATTTACAAATGTGTAATATTTAACCGACTGAACTTCACGCAACACTACTACTATTGACTAATCGTTTCTGAAAAACCGACCGACTTACTTTAATATTTGAGTACTTTATTAGAACTAAAGTAGCAGGTTACACTATGAAAGCATAAGAGATAAAATATAAGAGAGTCCCGCTTCAGTGTGACTTAAAATTAAAAAGTTGATCTTATGCTAGGAGTTTTTTTCGTTGATTTACGATTGCCTTGCTACATAAATAAATACATAAATTTAACACTCCTTCTCAACGCAATATGTCAACCTCTACATGGCAAAATGCCTGTTTAATATTACATTTAATATTCATTTGAAAAAATCAATCTCTGATCAATACAACAATCAATACAATCCCATCATTATTATACATCTCTCATGCTTAACTCTATTCAAATTCTTTGTTAATACATCTGATATCATGTTCTCTGTTGGCACATACTTAATTTCAATTATCCTTTCCTTATATAATTCTCTTACATAATGATACTTAATGGTAAGTGTAATTTTTTACTAAACATTGTGCGCTTTGATTATCGCCATAAATCTGCACTTGGAGATTTCTAAAGCCCATCTCATCTATCAGCTTTCGCACATAGGCAGTCTCCCTCGCCGCAGTCGAGAGCGCCACATACTCCGCTTCTGTGCTACTTTGAGCAACCATCCATTCTACGGACAGTAAATCGTTCACCGGTTGGGTATTGATTGCTGCTGGAGCTGTAAAAACAGGTGTAAAAACAGCTCCAGCAGCAATCAATATCAGCAGCAATCAATATCAAAATCAGTTGTACCTCTTAGATATCTCAGCACCCGCTTCGGGTCTGCGTTCTCCTGTGCCAGTGTAGTCACAGAATGCATTATATCAGGACGAGTAGTTATTGCCCAATACATTAGGGATCCGATTAAAAGACTGATAGGCAACTTTATCCACCCTCTGGCAATCGACTCTGTCACATTTTACTTGGAATCCAGTTTCTAGGGGTGTAACGTTTGGCTTGCTCCTGCTTGTAGTTATTAAGGAGCCTCTCTATGTACTGGTTATGACCAATCTCTATGCCTCCAGTATCGCCGTCACGTTCGATTTCAATTCCCAAGAAATGCTTCAATTCACCGCCGTCTACAACTATAAATTCTTTTGAAATTAGACGCTTTATTTCATCCTTGCTCAAACTGGCTATAATAGGGTCATCTACATATACAACAATTATATTTGTCCTCGTTCAGGTATATTGCATATAGATACAAGGTTCGCTAGGACACGGTACAAATCCAATTTTGAGCAGCACCGCATCTAACCGCTCATTCCATTCTCGGCCGCTCTGCTTCAACCCGTATAAAGATTTGTGTAGCTTCAGCACTCGCTTCGGGTATTGCTCATCGATAAATCCTTGTGGTTCGCGCATGTAAACAGCATTCACTGTTCAAGTAGGCAGACGATACGTCCATTTGGTGCATATACAAACCATTCTTAACTGCCAGAGCAATGACGTGCTTGATAGACGAATAACGTGCCATAGAAGAGAACGTCTCCGCAAAATTAACGCCATATCGCTGAGCGCATGCCTTTGCAACTAGTCGAGATTTTAGCCGCTCTACTTGGCCCGTCTTGTCACGCTTCACTGCAAACACCCATTTCGATCCGATAGCTTTCTGACCCTCTGAGAGATCCACCAACGTCCAGGTCGCATTGGCTTGAAGACTCTCCATCTCCTTCTGCATAAAAGCTCTCCATTCAGCAGAATTATGCATACTCATTGCCTCGTTCACACTCGTAGGGACGGGAACTTCTTCAGCATACGTTGTATTGACCATATTGTACTGCTTACGTGGTCGTCCGGGTAAGCCAGTGTACACTTTCTTTGCTCGCCCACGACTTCTCCATTCAGCTGGTTCGTTAGGAAGCTCATCAGAAGAAAGCTCTCCTCCTTCTTCATCAAGGTTCTCGCCGACATCATCGTCTTGGTCATTAGACAAGTTCGGGATTTCGTAAAACACGTCAACTGGAACGGCTTTAAGCTTCTCAAGTTGAACGTTAGAAGTACCAGAATCCTGTTCGATCCGAGCACAGTCATCATGGTCTAGGATTATACAAACGATAAGCTTTTGAAATTTCAGAGTATCTTACCAAAACATGCTCCTGGCCTCTTGGATCAAACTTCTTTTTCTGGATTTTGTCCAGCACGACAGTTTTAGACCTTAAAACCTTCAAGTGTAACACAGTTGGCTTCTTCCCTGTCCATGATTCAATTGGAGTCATTCCTGGTAAAGTAGACATCTCGGATCGATTGCGTAGATAGGCAGCAGTGTTAATAGCCTCTGCCCATAGCCAAACACCAACAGCAGCCTGCAGCATCATACTTCTAGCCATTTCTACCAGAGTTCGGTTAGCACGTTCCGCCACACAATTTTGCTGAGGGATGTGTGGAACCGTCAACTGCTTGATGCTATTTTCTGTCAAGAAAGACTGAAACGCATTACTTAAATACTTACGCCCGTTGTCGTTTCTCACGGCTTTAATCTTCTTGTTGGTCTGATTCTCCGCAAATGCCTTAAATTCTTTAAATTTAGCCAGAATTTCATTTCTCGTCTTTAGGAAACAGACGTATACATATCGAGATTTGTCATCAATGAATGTAGCAAAATGGTGTGCAACTCCGATGGAAACAGTTTGCATAGTTCCACATATATCGGTATGTACCAATTCCAGTACTTATGTTGCACGACTTCCACTTGCTTTCGGAAACTGCTTCACGCATATTTTACTTTAAGCACACTTGACACATTTAAATTTTTTTGGATCACTCAATTCTTGTTTCTTTAGACCATATACCATTTTTTTATTAATCATATTATTTAAACTCCCTAAATGTAGATGTCCATATCTTTGATGCCATAGAATAGAATAGAATAGGGTACACACTACACACTTGTGCGTACACTTATTGAGTTCAATTCGGGTGTTTGAATCTAACTGACTCGCTGCTGCGAGGGCTTCGCCTTTTATTCATTCTTACATAGGTTCTTACCATCTAATTATATAATGCAGCGCTTGTAAGACGCCGCAGTCTGCGTTGGTAAATGCAGCTGAGTTTTATTCTTAAGTCTATGTTTGAGGCCTCCCGCGTGGTCATGTCACTTGACACTCCGGCAATAGGCCGCTGCAATCGTACTCATCTGTAGTTTCCACTTATGCTGTCCCGTGACATGTTAATTGCAGCCCATAAATAGACCATATGTATAGTTTGCCTACTTATGTCTAAACACATATTTAGACATTCTCCGGGGGGAAAAGTGTACGGCCAGTAGTCGTCTCTCATTTCTGCGTTGACTCCGTTATAGACGGCGTTGCAGCTCCAGATGGTTTTGCTTCGCTAACAGGAAGTTGACAGATCTTGTTTAGCGATCTTTTTACTTCTCCATCGTTTGTTTTAACCGTGACTACCCGGACTTTATCGTCTTGTCCTTTAGTCGTTCTTCCCATTGGCCATCTTGTAGGGTGAGTGTTCTCATGTTTTATAAGACCCAGCTGTCCCTTCTTCAGATTTGGCTTTTCTTGACGCCATTTGGTTCGCTGTTGCAATGACACCAGATACTCCTCTTTCCATTTCTTCCAAAAATCACCTCTGATACGTTGAATAAGCTTCCATCTATCCAATTCCCAAAAGCGTTCCAGGTCCTTTAGATTTATTGTTGTAGTGGCACTTATTATTTTTTGCTTTGCTGCTCGAGGTATATTTCCGGACACAATCCATCCAAATCTGGGTTTTTGTCCCAAGATTCCATTCACGGTTTTTATTTTCTCCATCATAATCAGGGGAAATAGGTCCACACTTATCACCATGTCAATTCTGCTTGGCTCGTTGAATCGTGGATCTGCTAGCCTGTAGCCCTTCCACTCTTTGTTGATATCAATATCAAACTTTTTGCTGGGAAGGGCTCTATGGAGTGTTGGTAAAACCAATGCTTCCGTTGATGTCTTGAAGCTGCTTGGAATTTTTAGTTTGATCGTCAGGTGGACGCTATTTATGGATAATTGAGTAGTCTGGGAGATACCTTCGAACTCTATAGTACTCCTTATTCTGGGAATCCTTAATATTTGTGCTGCTTCCTCTGAAATCAGCGTCTTCTGGGATCCACCGTCAATAAGCGCCCTCAACTCGTTGTAACCTCCAGCTTTGTTTTTCACTAAAACAACAGCTGTAGCCAATAGTGTCTTGGCCTTGCTTGAGGCTATTGCTGTTGATACTGCGTTTGTGTCTTCATGAAGAAGGCTGTTGTGTCCTTTGGAGTACGATTGCATGTAATTTCCTTTCTGCAGTCGATAGCATTATGCTTTCAAAAGCATCTAAAGCACATGCTGTTCTTTTGAACGAATTATTTCCTTTTTTCACTCGATTGTGCTCTGAATTTGAGACACTGTATCATATCGTGGCCATCCTTAGAGCAAAAGGCACACGATCTTACTTGCACTTTTCTTGTAGCAAGCTGAGCGGTATTTTTGGTAATGGCATTTACTGAGTTGTATTGTTGCTCAATAAACTCCAGTACGTCTTGCAAGGACTGTATAGCTCTTGCCTTTATTACATGCTGTTCATACAGCTGTAAGGCTTCTCGCGAAAATTTCCGCAGTAGAATTTCTGCTAAAATTACGTCAGCAGAGCTTTCTAATTTTCCTTTTTCCTTTATGATGAATATGCTCTCAGTCGCAGTATCCAAAAACTTCCTTAAGTTTTTCTCATCATGGGGCAGCAAGCACTCCAGTTCCATTAATTTGTTGAAGTGTTGGGAGAATATTTTTCTGCTATTCTCATAGCGTTTGCAGATAAGCTCCCACGCTGCTGTATAGCTAGCCGCTGATCCCGTTATCAAATGGCTAACCATCATTTGAGCTTCTTCTTTTAAGCAGGCTCTTAAATATCCCAGCTTCCTTGTGTTGCTGAGATCCTTCCTGCTGTCTATTAGCTCAGAGAACAGCTCGTAAAATGTTGGCCATTCCTTCGCATTTCCATTGAACGTTGGAAGGTCCACTTTTGGGAGTTCTGGCACGTCGTAGTTGGAATTTTTGAACTGTTCCAACTTCATTTGAAGTACCATCTCTAAGGCGGCCACTTCAGCTTGCAGAATGTCGGCCTCATCTTGATCAAAGGCAGTTCTGTCATACTTGTTTTCAAGCAGTTTCAGTGTGTCCGTCACGTTGGACCAATGACTTTTCATCATTGCCAGCTGCTTTACTAGTTCAATCTCACTAGGGTTTCGTAGATTAGGCTCATCTGTTGCCTCACCCTGTCCGCTTTTCTATCCACCAGTTGAACCAGATTATCAACTGGACTGGCGCTCCGAGCTGATGCGGTATCAGATAATTTTGATCCGCTTGGTATATTTATTTCTTCAAGTGTCTCTACCTTTAATAGTGACTCCTTGTAGGCCTTGATTGTATCCATAGTTTTCAAAAATATTTTATCATTAAAATATTGATGATCGCCAACTCCCAATTTTACCAGCGCATTGTTATTAGTAGTAAATCGGACTACCAATACATCTATTGCTGATATAGATGCCTTTTCCTTGCTGGCTTGCAGTATTTTGTTCTGCAGCTCTGTTCTTGCATCAATTTCACACATCTTTCTGACAACATCTTGGGAAAACAATCACTGTGACTTTTTGTGCTTTCTGCTTTTGGATTGGAAAAAAGAAAATGCAATAACACAATGTTTCACCTTATAGTCCTAGTACTTTAAGGCGTGGTCTTTTATTCTGTGTTTCTTACCACTGGTGGGGGAAACAACAGAATCACTTGAATAACCTTGCTCTTTTTACTTTGAATCGCTGGTTTTTTCATCTGTGTTTCTTATCACTGGTGGGGGAAACAACAGAATCCGGCTCGAAGGACCAAAATGTACACACTACACACTTGTGCGTACACTTATTGAGTTCAATTCGGGTGTTTGAATCTAACTGACTCGCTGCTGCGAGGGCTTCGCCTTTTATTCATTCTTACATAGGTTCTTATCATCTAATTATATAATGCAGCGCTTGTAAGACGCCGCAGTCGGCGTTGGTAAATGCAGCTGAGTTTTATTCTTAAGTCTATGTTTGAGGCCTCCCGCGTGGTCATGTCATTTGACACTCCGGCAATAGACCGCTGCAATCGTACTCATCTGTAGTTTCCACTTATGCTGTCCCGTGGCATGTTAATTGCAGCCCATAAATAGACCATAAGTATAGTTTGCCTACTTATGTCTAAACACATATTTAGACAATAGAATTCCAAAAAAATGGAATTGGTTTAGCAAGACACAATTGGTTAGCACCATTTGCTTAATTTTAAATAAAAATAATTCACTTTGCAATTGAGCAACCAAAATAATTTGGTTCTCTTTGTTTTTTATAACCGCACTTTTATTTTCAAATTTCAATTGAAAGCCATGTTCAATTGCTCGTGTTACTGACATAAAATTGCATTGCAATTCATATGTGCTCCCACTGTGCCCGTTTCACATTTTAATTTGTAACAACTGCTTTAATAAGCAAATGCGACGCGCAAATACGGCGGTGTGTGTATTTCATGCAGTTTTTGCCATGCTTCTTCAGCGGTTTCACAATGCTTATGTGGTTGACTTGCGATGTCTTTACACACAACATTATACTGGTAATGGCTTTTTCGTCTTTTTCACTATTTTTTTTTTTTTTTGCCGAGTCGTCCACTGTACACTTTTCATCTGCACAGCCCACGCACTGTAATTATCATCATCCAATTTGTCTATCATATGTATTTACGATTACGAACTCATTTGGTCAATCATCAATTTCCACGATGACAATATCAAAAAGTACAGAATATTCTACAAAATCACAAATTGTTTAAGCTTAATATTGGCTTTGTGAATAAGTCTGTTTCTGCAATTGATTTTTTTGTTAGGTAAGTTTTCCTTAACAACCTGTTCCTTGCATCTTGTTTTTAGCTTATTTCTTTCTCCATGTTTTTTTTTCATAAACCACTTGCCCTACATGATATTCGTTTTCCTTACGACTTCCATTATATGTTTCTAACATTTTCTCTTGAGTGTTAAGAACGATTTCCACCTACGACTCATTTCGGTTGGAAGCTTATCGTCCCAGGCTTAGTCTTGCAACCAAATCTCCTGCATGAACATTTTGGAACGGATTATGAACGGAGCGAACCAGCCGGTAGGATCCAATAACTTAGCGATTTGGGTCAAAACTTCTCGCGTTGTATAGAAAGGTTCCAAAGCTATTCCAGGAGAGACGAAATAGAACTCTTCGGACTTTGCCCTTCCGCGATGTCATCAATGTCGAGGAACTCGCTATAAAGGAGGTGCTCGCCCGGGACGTCTTTCAGTACACCCTTTTGGTTTAATGTCCACTTTCTCAACGGAAGTCCGGAGGAACCTTAGAGCTGCTTGCAACTCCCGATAAAAACTTTGGGCTTCGTTCACGGAATTTGCCGCCGCCTGGACGTACATGTGCTCCTTAATGATGCGGCTGGCTTTTGCAAATGGCCGAAGATAACTGTTTGCAATAACTGTTTGAAAGTCTCGGATATTAACTTCCTTGTTTCAGACCAAAATTCTTTAGAAGTGCCGGAAGCAAAATGGGTTTGCACCGCTGAAGTGCTTGACGATGCATTTCTGCTAGGGGGTCTCGAAGGACGAGATTGCTCTGTAGGGAGCGAGGACGTTGAGGAACTCGCATTCTTGGAATTTATGGGGCTGCGATGCAGCAACGTATGATGCCTCCCGTTACAGGTAAACAACTGAGTATCCTCGTGCAGTCACGTAGCAGTTGGACTCCCGCGAAGCAATTTAGACAGAGCTTCTTTATTTTGATTGAGCCGGAACGCTCAAGAGGAGAAAGCGTGGGACAATCTTACCGTATGGGACTCCTTAATTCACACCCGTTATATTTAGAGCTGACCTTTGTCTCGAAGGATTAAAGTTTTTTCTGAACTGCCTTAGTCGGTTTCATATACTCTATGTCCGACAATGTCCGATGCCTTGTAACGTGTTACGAAATAAATTAATGGAAGGCAAGGGAACCTGTACTGGCGGATGCACGCTTAAGAATCCGGCTCTAGCTCGTTGGCGTTGGGTGTGGTGGTTCTTCTTGTACAGATACTTTTTCGCTACAGACAATAATGAATAAGATCGAGAATTGAGCGTTCTTGCGACAAAAGAAGTAGTATACAAAATCAGCGGAAGTTCTAGAAGAGGAGGAAAAGCAAGAGAAAATTGCTAGCGAAACACCGGTGTAATCGTGTTCGCGGATGGCCACCTCTGACCACTTTCCTTAAGAGCATGGCTCTAATGGCCCCTTAGAGAGAATGGCCCACCCTATGTCCGGAGAAACATCAGCCGAGTTCAGTGTTTAAATTTTTAGAGATTCATTTTTGTATTCATGTTGGTGACTAATAATTAATAACAATATTTATATTAGCTAATAATAAGTACATAATACATTTTATTACATTGAGTTTTCTAGGGTAGAGTGTTAAACATAAACTAATGTAAGTAAAGGAATTTGTTCTTTTTTTGTAAATTCAAAACAAAATTTTAAAGTTATATAAGGATGTTATAATTAAATAGCTGCTAAGAGCACTAGTTGCTAAATATATTCTAAAGTAGGAACAAATAATTTATTTAAATGTTCCCATATATTAGTTTTTTCCAGTGTAGTTCTTTTCACTATGTTCTTGTTTCATAAATTATTATTATTTTTTTTTTTCAAAGTCAGTTTCTTTAATCAGGAATAAAATAAAATATGTGAAATTTTTTTTATTTTAGGAGATGTCGGCTATTTGTTGTTGTAATTCTTCTCGATCTAAAGTACCGAATAGGTATTTGTAAATTGTTCCGTTAAAGTTAACAAGACCGCGTTTACTACGTTTTACAATTCTTATACCGTTCATTTCTCTGTTAAGTTTTTCTACTAGATACTGTATTTGTGGTAAGTTATTAAGGTCAAGAAAAATAACATCATCCTCAACTTCAAAAGCTTTGTATCGCTACACGCTATTACCTTTTAAAAAGTGCCAGTTTCGGTTTTAGGGCGTTAGATTTGGCGAGGCAAAAAGTTATAGCTTTTTTACGGACAGGCGGACATGGCCAAATCGTTTTGGCTATTGATTCTGATCCAGAAGATATATAGTGACGTATTTGGGTGGTCCAAGCCAGTCACTTCAATTGCAGATTTGCCTGCTCTCTTTGAATCTTTTCGTAATCTTAAAAATCCAAGAGCAGTGCTCTCCCGAAATACAAATATTGTTAAAGCACTGAGGCTTCTCCTCAATCCAATTTACATTTGATTTTTAGTCATAAGGTGAGATCGAAAGAATAAAGACGTGAAAACTTTTTCTCCGATAATTTTTTATTTCTTAGCGTTGACCTTAGTCAACTGAAGGGACATTAGTTCGACTCAACAATATAACAACTATTTTACTATATATTATATATTGTCGGAAACGCTTCCTTCTGTCTGTTAAATACTTTTCAACTAATCTAGTTTACCCGCTCACTCTATGAGTATCGGGTATAAAAAGTACACACTAGAATTATTTACATATTTAAGTGCAGGGTGGTAAGTATGTTTCACCGGCACGGTCAGAAAGCTAGCTGATTCTCAAAATTTTTGAGGCTATCACTTGTTTTTTGTTATTTTTGTTTTGTGGGTATTTGCATTGGTTCACTTCCAAAGTATTGATTACATTGGCCTCATTGTCAGAGGCCCTAGACGGCCCGGTATCTTTCCAGCCCGAAATTTGTACAGGATTGGAATGACTATTGACTATATGACTATTGGGATTGGAATCTGGGCTCTTGATCAAGAGATCGAGATTTTTCTTCTTGGACTATAGACTCTAGCTCATAGGAAGTTCTCCTCAGCGGTATGTCCCCTTCAGGATATCGAGAACGTCGCCTTCTGAGAATTGTCACACCTCAAACAACCCCTTCTAAAAACTTCCTCTTTTAAGGGTGTCTCCCTTCGAGACTGTTCTTTCTTCTAGTGGGCTGAGGTCTTTTTATATCGGCTTAGAGCTTTCTCTGGTGTATTTCCATAATCGGTTCAATAGGCCAAGTGTTCCCGCTACGTAATATTTCACTATTTCCCCTAGTTTGGGAGTTTGCTGATGAACTGTGCCTATTACTGGAGTAGAATTTCCATGAACTTGTAGGTTCTTGAGTCTTAATTTACAGATTAGTCTATATTTCATGATAACTTATTCGGACATGGAGGCTGGTTCTTTCTCCCACTCAGACATTCTCGTTGTCTTTTTATCATCCCATTACTATTCACATCATTTGATGTTGAAGGTTGAAAATTGAGAGGTGTGGTAGGCACACCCATCGGGTATTATCTGTACCTATTGTGAGGAGTCTTAAAACTCCCCAACAAATCTGGGTGCAGGGGAGCGGACTAGAAATAGCGAAGACGGCTGCGATGCAGAAAGAGTCAAGGGCGGTCAGGTAAAACTGTACCGCGCTGGAGCTTAGACCCCGGCAAAGCTGAGAGACCGTGAACTAACGGTACTGCGCTGGACCAGAGACTCGAGCCGGGCAAGGGCACGGAGGTCGAACGGTAACGGTGCAGACTTTGGACATGCACAAAGAGGACGCACCGTGAACTAACGGTACATGACTTGGACCTTGTACCCGAGCGGGCCGTTCGCAAAAGGGGAAATAAACGGAATCCCTGCGGCCTATAAAGGGGCGGCGCAAGTGCAGCCCGGGGCAGTCAGTCACAACACGCAGACCGCACGTAAAAGGAATTAGTTAGACGGAGTGTTGAAAAAAGGAGTTCGGAAGTGAGAAGTTCGATAAGTCGGGAAAGAATAACCAGTGGAAGCGGCAGGCAGCATGAGGCCCGCAGGAAGTGAAGGACGAGCACTGCAAGTGAAGAGTGATCCTGGGAGTGGAGGAAAAGGACTTGGCGTGTCTGAAAGGGTTGCCTCGACTGTGGACGATACACCCTGCCCCATAACATCCTAAGCACATAACGACCGGCAGGTGGTCCTCCGGGGGAGACGACAAGTTTTTGTCTTTTACTAAAACGACATCATCGATTTGAACGTCTTTCTTCTGTGCTCGCCATTTGGAACGTTGCTGCAGAAGCGTTAGATATTCACGTCTCCGTCGGCTCCAGAATATTAGCTGGTAGTAGGTGATTCGCTGCGATTCAATCGATTGAGATTTAATTTTGTTAGATCAGGCTCAGTAAACAAGGCGAGGGAGGACGTGGCTAAGAAGTGCGCTGGCGTTAGTACAAGGAAAGAGGAACTAACGGTCTTGAATTAATTATTGCTGCAATGTGACAAATGACCGTGCGCATGTCATCAGCGGGCAAAGCGGCAGGGCCAACAGCTCGGTAAAAATGATGCTTTGCTGTTTTGACATATGCCTCCCAGAGTCCACCAAAATGAGGCGATCGAGGAGGGATGAATCGCAATGCTATCAGTCAAGCAGATTTCATATACTGCAGTTTGATGTGATGTGTTCAGGAACAAACGCTTAAGATCCTCCAGCTCATTCCGAGCGTCGACAAAATTGGTGGCGTTGTCTGACAATAATCGTGCAGGCTTTCCACGAGACAGTATAAATCGACGCAATGCATTAAGAAATGCAGAAGTGGAGAGATCCTGAACCAGCTCAAGGTGAACAGCCTTTGTAGAAAAGCAGATAAAGATGCATTGTTCCGAATAGGATTTTTGTAATAAAATGCGCCGCAAAAGTCCAGACCAGTGACCTTGAAGGCATGTGAAGCTGTTACGCGGCCGGGGTGCCTGATACGATAACGAAATTCGAAGATGTATCCAAAAACATGCTTCAAATTTTGCCAGGAGTTGCCAAATTTACAACTGGTTGGGATGTCGGTGTCAGGGGTCTTGAGAGTGATGAGGGCCTTCTTCTCAAGGAGAAGCTTTGGAGCGAGACAAGATTCTGGCCAGTGCGATTTGTCTTCTTGAAGATAGTCAGGACCATGAGAACAAAGACTGCACTCGATCAGCTCACTAGTAAGTGCCCCTCTGGAATGTATGTCCGATGGATTGCAGGCTGTAGGAACATAATGCCATTATATGGAATTTGACAGCTCCTGGATTAATGAGATGCGATTAGAAACAAAAGTTTGAAAGCGTCATCTTGAATCCAGGACAGCACCACAGCAGAATCTGACCAGCAATATACAGGGCATGAAAATAGGCCAAGCTGCAGGACTTCCCGCATTAGTTGAGTCAGTAATATTGCCGCGCATAATTCCAATTTGGGAACCGTGTGGGTCTTCAATGGGGCAACCATTTTCTTTTTTACTTCGTTGTAGAAATATGTAATGCTTAAGCGTCCCTGTCTAAGGATGCTTAATTCTGATTCGGGAATATGGATTGGTCTTTTATAGTTACAAATAAAATCTAATTTGAAAAGAATTGCTTGAAAGCTTAAAACTGTACCATGTTTGCTGCTCCCATAATTATATTACGTAGAATTGTTAAATTGTTTATATTTAACTTATTATCGTTAATATTTTTTTTAGAACTTTTGAAGTACACCACCCCACGTTGGGCGGCAATTACAATTGTTATTATTTGATTATTTAAAAAAATAATTTTTATGTTAATAAAATTTTATATTTTTTGGTGATAGACTTTTTCACTTATACTATTACAAGACACTCTTTTTTTTCACGGGTCCTACGGCTACACCTCCCGCCCAACCGACTGAGGGGCGCTGCCGTGTATCGTACGGCTCGATTCGCGTGAAGATATAGACGCGATATAAAAAAGAGAACAGGAACGAGAAAATGAATATAATGTGAAATAACTATGTTAAATATTAGTGTTAGTAGGATCTAATTATGTAATAGAAAAGATAAAATCGATTGCTTTAATAGCGGCAGAGAGTCAAGATTACAGATAATAGGATAAAGTCTATTATAGTCAGAACATAAAACTCTGTAAGGATCATGTAACTCATAATTAGATCTACAATGATTTAAGATAAGGGGTATATAGTTTCTAGTGACTCTACTTGGAACCGAGAAGTTAAGCCGACTAATCAAGTCGGGACTCTCAACATCCCCACGAATAAGCTTACAAGTAAAAACTGTTCCAAGCATAGTTAGCTAGGGATGGTAAATTAATTAAAAGTAGTCTACTGGAATAAGGAGGTAATATATGGTTTGCATCCCAATTTAGGCGCCGCAAGGCAAAAAGTAAAAAGTTTTTTTGGACCGATTCAATGCGGTCCGAGTGGACTGCGTATTGTGGACTCCAAACAGGTGATCCGTACTCGAAAATCGGACGGACTAACGAAATAAATAAGGTTTTAGTCAAGTAAGGATCATCAAATTCCTTCGACCACCTTATTATAAAACCAAGCAGATCCCTGGCTTTATTGACAATAGTCGATATATGGTCAGAAAACCAAGATCATCAACCCGTGTTATTCTGTCCAAAGGGCACCTACTTCGAGTGTAAATCGTGCGTATTGGGTTGACACGACAAAAGGACATAACTTTACACTTGGAGCCATTTAAGTCTAATATGTTATCACGGCACCATATTTGAAATCGGTCTAGATCGGATTGTAAGTCCAAATGGCAAGAAGTGTCCTTGTGCTGGAGGCATAATTTAACATCGTCTGCGTACATAAGTACACGCGAATGTTTTATTATTAAGGGGAGGTCGTTAATGAATAAGGTAAAAAGAAGCGGACCAAGATGGCTCCCTTGTGGGACACCGGATGTGACTCGGAGAATAGAAGATAAAGAATTTTTAAAGAGGACTTGTTGTGTCCTGCCATTCAGATAGCTTGAAATCCAATTTAGAAGATCAACAGGGAAACCTAATAGATCAAGTTTCCTTACTAGAAGGTAATGATTAACAGAGTCAAATGCTTTACTAAAATCAGTGTAGATGACATCTGTTTGAAGATTATTTTTGAAACCCTGTATTACGAAAGAAGTTAGCTCCAAGAGGTTAGTGGTTGTAAATCTGTGTTTCATAAAACCGTGTTGACACGGTGATATGATTGATCTACAAAGGTGCTGCAAATGAGGAGTGATAACATTTTCGAAAAGTTTTGGGATAGAGATTTAGAGATTCCTCTGTAATTGCTTGCATCCAGTTTGCTACCTTTTTTGTAAAGAGGAATCACAAAGGACTCCTTCCATATATGAGGGAATTGTGAAGATTCCAAAGATAAGGTAAACAGTTTCAGTAGAGGCTTGCACAAGGCTTCCGCACAGAATCTGAGCACACAGCCAGGGATTCCATCGGGACCTGGCGAATAGACCGGTTTAACACGCTGAAGATCGTTAAGCAGTGAGCTTTCGTTATAGTGGGGCAAAATATTAGACTCGACTTAGATACCGCATAAGAGTATGGCTGTTCGGAATGAGGTAAAGTTGAATATGTTGTTTGAAAAAACTTGGCGAATAGATCGGCTATTGCCTGATCCGATGTAACCGTAGTGTTTTCAAAAAATAGCGAGGAAGGGTAAGAACTTGTTTTTCGCTTAGTGCTAACGAAATTATAAAATTGTTTCGGATCCTGTGCAAACTGGAACTTACAACGGTTTAAATAATTTTTGTAGCACTGAGCATTAGGCACGGTAAAGTTTAACCGAGCACTTAAGTATTTAGATAGGATGACTGGGATCCGGTATTTTTAAATTTTATATAGAGTCTGGACTTTACATTTCTTAGGTGTGTCAACTCTTTAATAAACCAAGGAGGTTTAGAGATTGACGGATAGTACATCGGAACACAAGAGTCAAAAAATTATTTAATTGCGGTATATAACATATTAATCGCATCCGCCATTATGTTGCAGGAGTAAAGATCGGACCAATTAAAGCCAGCTATAAAATTGTTTAGCCTCCGAAAATTTGACTTGCGAAAACAGGGAATTCGCTTTGTTGAATTCTCTGAATTTACTTTTAATACCGTACCTAAGTCGATTTAAACCTCGAAAGTAGGATGATATTGATCTTCAGGTTGAGTAAGAGGTACTACCCTGGACAGAAACACATTTTCAGGACTTGTTACAAAACATAGATCCAAAAGTCGACCAAGAGAATTTGGAATATAATTAACTTGCGACAGCGATAAGTCGAGCAAGCCGTCAATAAAGTCATGTTGTGCTAAAAGGAGAAGGATATTCGATTGTTTTTCTGGGGACCAAATTGTGCCAGGTATATTAAAATCACCTAGAACTACCAATTGGTCCCTGTCAGACAGTTTATTCAAGATGGACTGGATAGCGGACAGATGATTCTGATATTCTGGGAATTCAGAAGATGGCGGAATATAGGAGCACGTAATATAAACTGATCTGTCGGAAAAAGACAGCTTTACACATACGAATTCCGAGTTACGGGAATCGTCCAAAAGTAACTCCTCCGACGCGAGGGTAGATCTAACCGCAATTAAAACTCCACCACCCCGTCTGGAGGGACGGTCAAACCTATATATAGTGTACATACCTGGGAAGACTTCGGAGTTAAGTAACTCCGGCTTTAACCAAGTCTCTGTGAGCACTATAATATGGGATGCAAATGAAAGACTATTTATTGCTTATATTTAATTTGAAACTGTTCACGATCTTGTCCCGAATCAAACTGATCTTATTCTTAATCCTAATCCTATCAGCCTAGGCTAGAAGCTTTTCTTTACAAATTTTTTGAACTTTATGCTGAAATTATTTCACTGCATTGTGAAATTGATATTTGATGACTGTTTTCTTTTTTTGTTTTTAACGAAATTATTTTATTTAATTGACTAGCGTACTATTACCCTTCCTGGACAACTTAATCTAATCGGTATCAATTTTAACGAAAGAATATATTAAAGAAATGGAATGTTTAGGCAGTAATATTTATAAGATTTGAATTAAGTAGGACTTATGTCAAGTTCCGGTCAGTCAGGTCCGGTCAGGAGGGTGGTAGCAAAGACAATAGAATAACAAGATGCGTAACGCCGATTTTTTGGCACACGATTTTTTCGCCGTGGCTCTAGAGGTGGCTCCAGGCTCTCTCGAATTTTTGTTCCAGGGCGAGAGAGCGGAGAGCGCTACAGCGAACAGCTCTTTTCTACGCATACAGTGATGGCAGACAACTGTATGTGTGCACACGTATGCTCATGCATTGTAAATTTGACAAAATATGCCCTTCCCTTTAGAAGTTCTTAGACTTTAAATCTATATTATATTTGATCAATTGGCACCATGCGGTTCAATTCTTGTTTTGCATTGCCTTAACGTTATTATTATTTATATAAATTTTAGAAACAGTAATAGCCGGAATAATAATATCACGAAAACAAATTTCAAAAATTACTTTATATTAGAATATTTGTCATTAGAGTATTCAGCTTACGACGTGTGAAAAATTAATAAGCAATGATTGTTGAGTGCTTGTGTCCGCACTTCGTTCCTCAAGATATGACTTTTGGAATAAACAGTTTTCATATTTTTATTTATTTTATTTTCTACTACGTATTATTTTTATGAAATATTAATTTCTCAATGTAATGTCTTATTTCTGGAAAATTTATCTTTTAAATAACAGTAGTTATAATATTTTCCTTTGTATTTGCTTTAATTATTTAGTATATTTATTAAGTTATTTGACTTAATATGACGTACGTAAATGAACAATTTTTATTATTTACAATGCACATTAGATTCAGTTCTTTTTTAGTTTTTTTTTATATTCCAATTTGATATTTTTAAAAAGCGCGCAATTTCATCATATTGCTACGAAATTGGCCAAAACTCCCCAAATATGTAAATTCGTTTCTTCGATCAGAATTGATTGCTTCCCTAAATCGTCCCGAAACTGCTCCCTTGGTCGAGCCAAGAGTGAAAACGATGCTCCATGGTGGAACGACCTATTGGAGAAGTTACGGAAAGCGACCAGGCGTCTCTTGAACAAAGCAAAAAGAGAAGGGAACTGGGATGCCTGCCGGAATAAACTGACTATGTACAACCATGAGATCAGGAACGCCAAACGAAGGAACTATAGAACCTTCTGTGAGGCAATAGTAAACACATGTGAAGGCGCAAGACTTCACAGAGCAATCTCTAAAGGAGTTCCAGAATCAAATCAGGCACTACGTACGGAGGATAACTTCTATACTATAGGAAGTAAGGAGAAACTTGTGCTACTACAGGCAACTTACTTTCCGGGAAGCACGCTTCAAACGCATGGGAATACCCCGGTAACGGCGCAAAGTAGACCGTGTGCTACTGATTGGGCCAAAGCAAAATCAATAGTAACAACGGAGAGATTAAGATGGGCAATAGGTACATTCCAGCCCTACAAATCTCTTGGTCCAGATGGCATTCAGCCAATCCTGCTACAACGAGCGCTAAGTCAGCTCGCAGTGCCGATCAGGAAAATACTGATCAGCAGTTAAGCTTTAGGACACATACCTACTGCCTGGAGTATAGCGAAAGTGGTCTTCATTCCAAAAGCTGGAAAGAAAGACATCACTGATCCGAAGTCGTTCAGACCCATCAGCTTGACATCGTTTTTGCTAAAAACGTTGGAAAAGCTAGTGGATATCAGAATTAGAAGCACTTTGCTTGTAGAGCATTCGTTCCAACGGACGCAGCATGCCTACAGGGCGGGCAGATCAACTGATACTGCCCTATATCACCTGAAAAGCCTTATTGAGGATTCACTTACTCATAAGGAAGTGGCGCTATGTGCCTTCTTAGACATACAGGGTGCATTCGACAATACCTCTCATGAGGCGGTCAACGCATCCCTGGCAAGAAGAGGACTAGATGCAACAACCAGCAGATGGATCAAATCACTACTGGCATCTAGGCGAGCCATGGCCACTATAGGTGGACAGTCGTCCACAGTATCTACCACAAGGGGATGCCCCCAAGGGGGTGTCCTCTCGCCTCTCTTGTGGAGCTTGCTGGTAGACTTGCTGGTAGACGAGTTGCTGGACAGACTGACCCGCAGAGGTATACTTTGCCAAGGCTATGCTGACGATATTGTCATTATAGCCAGAGGTAAATATGAGGAAACACTCTGTGATATCATTCAACTGGGCCTCAACGTGACCAGCGAATGGTGCAAGGAAGTAGGCCTGAGCCTAAATCCTAGCAAAACTGTTATTGTTCCTTTCACTAATAGGTACAAGCTACAGAGAATGAAGGCAATAACCCTGTCAGAATGTCACATAGAGGCCAGCAAAGAAGTTAGGTATCTTGGGATAACCCTCGACTCCAAACTTAGCTTCAAAACTCATGTCGATAACACAATTGATAAGTGCACCAGAGCACTTTTCACGTGTAGGAAAATTGCTGGAAAATCGTGGGAAACCTCACCACGCTTAATAAGATGGCTGTACCTCATGGTAGTCAGACCCATACTAACCTATGGAGTAATAGCCCGGGGTGATAGGGCACGCCTTAGCACCACTAAGGTGAAACTTCTTAAGCTCCAAAGAATGGCCTGCATATGCATGACAGGAGCAATGCGCACCTGCCCCACTGCAGCCCTAGAAGTAATAATGGAGGTAACGCCGCTTCATATCGTCATTGAAATGAAACGGAAAGCCACCCTAATAAGAATTGAGGGAGCAGGAAGTGACTGCAACCTCACAAGAAAGGATGCTGAAAGCCTAAAAAGGGATAACCCTTTGCTGATGCAACCAAGGGATGAGATGCCAGCTGAGCACAGGTTTGCTCAGAACTTCAGCACTCATTTCAGTAATAAAAACAGTTGGATAACCCTGGGGAAAGTACACCCTATGAAACCATAACCAATAAAGTGGTATACAGACGGATCCCTCACCGTCGAGGGAAGTGGACGGGGGGTTGTAGGCCCCATGTTAAAATACCACAAATCAATGGGCAGATACACAAGCATTTTTCAAGCTGAAGTCTGTGCTATTAGACGCTATGCGGAGTTTTAATCTGCAAAGGAACTATCGTGGCATGGACATTGCTATACTGCTATACTAAGATAACATCTAAGCTAGTAAATGAAGTGAGAACAGCCCTAGACAATCTAGGAGCTGTCAACAAACTCACAATAAGGTGGGTCCCGGGACACAACAACATCCCGGGAAATGAGCTAGCGGACAACCTAGCCAGGAAAGGGGCAGAGAACCCTCTAATTGGGCCCGAACCATTCTGTGGTGTTAGTCACCACAGAGTACTGGGCTTACTTAAGTCAATAGAGGAAGAAAAACGTCTGTCCTTCTGGGAACACCTACCAGGACTTAGGCAGTCTAAGATTCTCCTCCGTGAATATAACCATAAGAGATTCAAGACCTTAATGACACACGGGAAAACACCATTTTAACTGGCCTTCTTACGGGGCACTGCCGACTTCGCAGTCATTTGCATAAGATTGACATTGCAGACAGTGAACTCTGTCGCTTCTGCTGCATGGAGGACGAGAGCTCTGTACATATTATATGTGACTGCATGGCGCTTTCCATCAGGAGGAACAGACTCCTGGGCATGTATGTAGTCCCACGGGAAACAATTGCAGCCCTGAACCCCAATAAAATTCTGGCATTTATACAGTGCATAGGACTTCAGGGAGATCTTTGAGTCATGGAGGGGTAGTACAATAGATGAGAATGGGTCGCAGTACACATTGAAACCCACTTAATAATAATAACTTACATATATCGCCAAATTAATCGCTTACGGGCCTATTATACACTAGTGGGCATAAGTATTTAGACACCATTAGCTTCCAACTGCCGGGCTATGCTTTTCAAAGTACAGTCAAATAAATAATAAACTATTGATAATAAAACAAAGGGTGCAATTACAGTTACACGCGAAAGGTATGTTTTGTCGTTCACCTTTTCAATTATACATCTGCTGATAAGAAAGCTAGACAGACAACGATTTGGGCGATTGCAAAAGTATTTAGACATCACATATAATTAGTTCGCATTGATTGTTGTTCGAAGAATATCAAATTTTTGACTTTTTCAGATCAATTGAACATTTGTTCTTGATAACGTGTTACTACTTACTTTTATTTCATTCATTAATTTTTTAAACATGGGGAAAACAAGGGAACTGAGCGAATTTATAAAAAAGGAAATAATAATTAAGTATAACTCTGGTATTTCGGTACAAAATATCATTGATTTATACAAAATTCCACGGGAAACTATGTATTACCAAATAAAAAAAGATAAAAATAACACACACAACCAATAACGTTGCGCTTAGTGGCCGACCAAGTAAAACAACTCAAAAGGACGATGGTTATATTTTACGGAAGTTTAAGCAGAATGTTCTACAAACTCCCCGATCGGTTGGTTACCAAAGAACTAAAAGAAGGAGCAGAAATCAATATCAGTGAAAGAACGGTTCGCAGACGTCTTAAGGAAGCCGCTTTTGGAACATATGCTAGCCACTAATAACTCCACGAAATAAGTTAGGCGCCTCGACTTTGCAAAAAAATATGTTGGTCAGCCTGCATCATTCGGGAAAAATGTTTTCTGTAGCGATAAAAGCTATTTGAGTTTCACTGCCCAAAAAAAAAATTTTTGTTTGATTACTGAAACAATATCGGAAAAAAGTGGCAGCTGTATGTCAGAGAATAAGTCATTTAGGAGGGCCTGTTTTGTTTTGGGGATGCGTAGCCTTCACTGTCTTGGGAGATTTAGTGAAGGGGAACTAAATTTAGTTTAGGGAACTAAATATTTGGATGTCCTTAATAATCATGCATTCCACATACCCCAGCAGAAAAATGTCACCTGTCATAAGGCCAAACTGATTACGCAGTTTCTAAAAGATGTTGGCTTAATATCCTCTGGTCATATATAAAAAAGGCATGCAAATTTATCTAGAAGTCGCGAAGAAACGATTTTGGAAATTCAAGTCTTACGGAAGGATATTGTAATAATAATAATAATAACAGTCTGACGCTAGACGCTAAGGGAGGGTATATTTTTTATTAATTTGATATAATTTTTTAGTAGACTTATTTTCTTTTAAATTTATGTCATTTAAATAATTTGTATATATACTTCTGTGTTCATAAAAATAATAGTGCGAGGGAAACTAAATAATACAAAGCTATTTTTCCATATCCCGTTTATGAATCGACTTTTTATTCCAATTATTTTTGTAAAATGGAATGTGTAGATAGGAAAAAAAGATAATCCCGTTAGTTTTTCATGTTATCCTTTTTTATTTACATTCTTGAGCAAATTCGCAACTTTTGGGCTGTTCATAAGAATAGCGTATGATATTATAGACCAAAACGCATACTTAGTGATGTCTAAGTGTGAGTGATGTCTTAGTGATGTAAGTGATGTCTTAGTGATGTAAGTGATGTCTTAGTGATGATGATGGGTTGGAAAAGATATCATTGATCTTTGTCAAATTGCGTAAATGCCCATTTGTAGTATCGGCGGATATTCAAAAATGTCCCGGAAAATAAACATTGATGAAGATGATCAACAATATTTGCACATTTTGTTGAGAGGTTCTCCAAATATTAAAAAAAAATTAAAAAGAGCACCCTACTTATCCTACACCTACTTATCACCCCAGTTATCGAAAAGAGAGACTGAGAGACGAACGAGCTGATAACCTGGAGAACGATGCTGGATTCGTAGCACTCACCACAAGGCAGTGGTTTTCCATACGACCAACTGGAGTCTTAGAGAGAAAACAACTGCATCAACGACGCAAACTCAGATGGCAAAGTCAACCCCAGTTCGCAAGAATACGGCAGTTCGGACGACGAAAATTATTAGACCAAGACAATGCCGGCATAAAAAATGATCACAGCGTTGACGAGTACACTGTATACAGGCAACAGCCACTCGGATTTCCAGGCAAAGATAATGCGGACATCGTGATTTTGCTTTGATTTTTGTTTGCATGCTAACTATGGAAACACAGTTCAACCTTAGCTGTGCAGCAATATAATAGTTATCTATGCAAATCAGCTGCGCGAGCATCTAAGCTCTCTCCTCTCTCGCTCTTTTTTTTTACTCTCTCTGGCACCTACATTAAGCGTTCTGCTGTTCACTGCAATTAGGTCACTCATGCAGAATTCCAAATCACATGCGACAAAAAGAGATGCAAAAGAGTCGACGAGCAGACATATCAAGCGGCCGTAAACTCATGTGGTTAGCGATATCATCAATTCCAGACATTTTACATTCAGTGTCTAAATTGGCGCAGCGTAACAAGGATCCGCACAGTGTGCTCTGGACAGGAGTAAAACATCAGAATTATAAAAATATCAATGAGGCTCTATCGGTTACTTCGAATCTGACTGAGAAGGTGACAAAACTGATAGAAAATAGTACACAGGATACCTGTTCTATCTGACTGAAGGACCGATTTCATAGAAATCTGAAAATCAACGCATCGTATCTGCGGAATACATGACAATATCATCCACATGCAAGGAGGCCATTTCATTTAGAAGAAAATGAAATATCGACAATAATAAATACTGACAATTTAGAGCTCAGCAGTTGACAAGGAATCCTGTGCAGCATTCAAGGACGAAACATATTTATATGGGGTATCACATGTTAAGGAAGGGCAGATTGTTTTAAAGTATATCCAACTAAACAGATGGTTGCAGATATATTAACGAAGAACTTTCAGAAGCAAAAGAATTGTAAGGTTACAAAGAAGTAAAGTTTGTATTGAAAAAAATTATGTGAGTTTGTTTATCGAGTAAGGCTACTAAAACTGGGGAAGCACTATAGCTGGCCAGCTAATATATAAAAAGTTTAAGCAGCTTATGTAAATTAAACAATTATTAAGTTATTTAAAATAATAATTATTCTTCTTTATTAGGTGCATCAGAATACGACTGATCCCTTTTGAGCTCTGTCTAAAACTAAAGTACAATTTCATATTCAAATATTTATAACGTCACTTCTGCCGCTATTTCTGCCAACGTTGCGCCTCGTGACTTCTCACACCACCACGTCCAGAATGCTAACGCTGCGCCTGTGGGGACTTGTGGGTGTCCGTTTACAGTAACCGCAAATTCCGTTGATTTATCGCAATAGATTCGGACCGGAATGACTTAGCATTCAGTTCAGTATCATTGACCTTGCTTATGATATCTTGTACATGCTGCTGCCCGTATTCATAAGTCCACTTGTCCACACAAAATAGAATAAAACTGTTAATTCAGTCTCAAACTGATATTGGAATAAAACGGTTCAACAGAAATTCCTTTCGTGTTTTCTTTTTATCAGATTGGTTCAGAGGCGGGACTGCACCTTAATTCGACTCTGTAGGCGCGACGTGAAATCGGAAGTATTGTTCCAATACTTAAACTGTCGCAGTCGGTAGAATAACGTAAAGAATAATGGATGCGAAAAACTAAATTTTCTAATTCCTGTAATCCGCCAAAGAACTTACGTAGTGATACTATGAAAGTTAACTGCTTCTACACATACACTAAAAGAATAGTTCAACTCACGACTGTTTAAGCAACAGACAATTTCCAGAATTTACCGCTGTTATAAATCCAAAATTTCCTTGGTTACTCTAAACAAATTGAAGCAAATGAAGAGAAAAAAAAATTTGAATAAACCTTAAACTAAATATATTAACAAGTGAACAATAATTTAATTTATAATAATATCAATACCAATATCAATACCACTAAAAAATGCATGTATATGACGAACTATTGAACAAGTGCATATAAAACAAGCCGGAGATATAACGTGAAAATTTTTTTACTGTTGAATAAATTTAAAATAAACTAAAACAAGAGAGCAGAGAGCGAATATCAGATAACCGTTACTCAGATAGTGTGAATGCGAACGCGAAAATTAATAATTTTGTTGGGATATCGATAGATATTGGGGAACAAATTGGCAAAAAGTTTTTTTGGGAAATCGATAGAAATGCACAAGACTAATAAAAATATTGAAAAATATTAACACATTTTTCAAAAGTGTGGGTCTGGCAGTTTTGTGCGGTTTGTGGGTGTGGCAGTTTTGTCCGACTTGTGGGCGTTAGTATGGGCGTGGCAACATTGGTCAACAAACTTGCACTGCGTATGCTGTATGCTGAACCTTCTAGCTTTTATAGTTCGGGGTGGCGGACATGGCTAGCTCGATTCGGCTATTGATCCTGATCAAGAACATATATACTTTATATGGTCGGAAACTCTTCCTTCTGCTTTCATACTTTTCAACGAATCTAGTATACCCTTTTACCAAAGACACTGGAATAACAAGATTCGTAACGGCCATACATTGGTTTGGCACTATGCAGCCACTTTTTTGGTGAAGGCCAAATTTGCTCTGTTTCCGCTCGCTTACGCTGAGAGCGTAAGAAATCTAAAAATAGAATTTGCTTGCTTGTGTGAGTAAAAACAAGAGTCAAGAACGCGTATATGTGTGCGTGTTGTGCTAGAAGACGATTTTCGGGCCGAAATCAATTCTGATCGAAGAAACGAATTTACATATTTGGAGTTGTGGCCAATTTCGTAGCAATATGATGAACTAAAATAATAATTAATATAGAAAAAAAAGCTGAATATAATGCGCATTTTAAATAATAAAAATGGTTCATTTACATACATCATATTAAGTCAAATGACTTAATAAGTATACTAAATAAACATAAATTTTCCAAAAAGAAGACATTACATTGAGAAATAAATATTTCATAAAAATAATAATTATTTTTTAATTTCATAAAAAATAATAATTTTATTAATAAATAATACAAAAAATAATATATCATAATAATAATTCATAAAAAATAATAATACGTAGTAGAAAATAAAAATTAAGAAAATAAATAAAAATATTAAAACTGTTTAGTGTGAAAGTCATACTGGAGTCAACTGGAGGCACGAAGTTCGGACACAAGCACTCAACAATCACTGCCTTATTAATTTTTCTCACGTCGCAAGCTGAATACCCTAATGACAAGTATTCTAATATAAAGTCTTTTTCGAAATTTATTTTGTGATGTACATAGATTCGGCTCTTACTATTTCTGAGCCATATTTAAATAATAATAACGTTAGGGCAATAGAAAACAATAATTTTTTACATGGTCAATTGATCGAAAATAATATAGATTTAAAGTCTAAGAACTTCTAAGGTGAAGGGCATATTTTGTCAAATTTGCAATGCATGAGCAAACGTGTGCACACATACAGTTGTCTGCTATCACTGTATGCGTAGAAAAGAGCTGTTTGCTGTAGCGCTCTTCGCTCTTTCTCTCTCGAACAAAAACTCGAGAGAGCCTGGAGCCACCTCTAGAGCCACGGCCAAAAAATCGCGTGCCAAAAAATTGTATGGCGTTACGCATCTTGTTATTCTAGTGTCTTTGCTTTTACTCTACAATTAACGGGTATTACTATCAAAAAAAAAAAAAAAAAATTGTAATCTGTAACCATCTTTATAAGTTTTTTTTATTTTTTGACATGAAATGCCCTGCGCAGGGAGCTGATAGCGGTTTTTGAATAAAAAGTGACGGCGTGGGACGTGATTAAACAACTAAAAGAAAGACAAATATCGCCTGATTAAGGCACACTTCATTATTAAATCGATATGTTTGGCATTTCAAAGCAAACAATTTAACTGATTCTGATGTAATACGTTCAGTTGGCATGGGTCAGGCAGCAGACCCTCGAGAAAAGCCAATGGGAACTCCAAATTAATTGGTAACAGAAGCTGTAACGGCCTCCAGCCTCGGATCAAGCAAATTTAATTGAATTGAATTTAAATTGCCCAATAGATACCGGTTCAGCGGAACATATGGCCACTAAGATTTTTTTTCAAATTACCCATTCAAGAGAGAGTAAGGACAATACGATTTTTTAATACACACTTTTTAAACTAAATACGACTTGCTTTTAGGTCGCCAACTACTTGGCGATTGAACCTCATCAGTAAATTACGGACCCCGTACCGTTACAATATACGGACAGGTGCACGAAATTATCGATGCTTTCCTACCCTCAAAAGACATACATGCTCAAGATACGCAGAGTAACTCTTTAAGAATAGACCATTTAAACTTCAAAGTGAAATCTAGAAAGAGAAATTAGTCCTCAATATACAAAGAGAGACCCACTCGCATTCACTAATAACGTAAACACACACTAATAATGTACTATAACCTAATGTACTAGAAAATCTTAAGGCTACGGTCCCTGGATAGATACAGACGTATAAAGTAAAAAAAAAAAAGTTTAGATCAGGGAATGAGCCGCGAAAGCAGTTCCCCTATTTTAGCCCCATTGTAGTAGTTTCTAAGAAAGCAGTCGCCTCCGGACATAAGAAATATAAAATATCCGTAAACTCAATGATAGCAGAAATATACCTAATACCGAATATGGAGGAAATCTTAAGCAAGTTGGGAGGATGAATTTATTTTTCTACAATTGTCTTAATTAAAGGGTTTCACAACTAAGACAGGGCACTACGAATATACTCGTATGCCATAGGCTGAAAAACGACCCAGCTACCTTTCAGGGATGTAAAAACGACGTACTTCGTCCCCTTTTAAATAACATCTGTATGATATACTTAGACGACATTATCGCAGAAGCCTAAAGACTCCAATAGACTAGACTAGAAGACTTCAATTATGTTATAATTTCAATGTTCGAATGAAAAGCTTCTGGCCGCGATTGATTGGATCAGGATTAAGAATCAGTCTGAATCGGAATGAGATCGTGAACAGCCTCAAATCAAAGATAAGCTAGTAATAAAGTGTCTTGTAATAGTATAATTGAGAATGTCTATCACCAAATAAATATTAAATAATAAAAAATAAAAATTATTTTTTTAAATAATTAAAACGTAACAATTTTAATTTACACAGATACCTAAAAATGAAAATAGTAACCGAAGTAATAACTGAGAAGAAAATGGAATACCTAGAAAAGCTGACCACCCATCCGAATCCCCTCGCAAGAAAACTAATCCCAGTATGCTGTCAAAGCCGGCTGCACCGCAACGACCAACCAGCCCAGCAAAAAACTTATTAGGACATTAATCACGAACAATATCACTAACTGAATGTTAACTAAGCTAGATTAAGATTTGAGTACTTGTTATTAGTCTCTTAAAACAAATGGAAAAAAATTAATAAATAATAAATAAATTTCGCGTTCGAATTCAAACTAGCTGAGTAACGGGTATCTGATAGTCGGGGAACGCGACTATATCACTCTCTCTTGTTATAACCGTTACTCGTAGAGTAAAAGGGTATACTAGAATCGTTGAAAAGTGTGTAACAGGCAAAAGGAACCGTTTCCGACGATATAAAGTATATGTATTATTGATCAGTCAGTCCGTATGAACGTCGAGATCTCAGGAACTATATTAGATAGACGGTTGATAAACGCAGCGCAAGTTTTGGCCACGCCCACAAACCGCACATAACTGCCACGCCCACGCTTTTTAAAAATGTGTGGATATCTTTTCATAATTTCTATCGATTTGCAATAAAAACTTTTTTGCAAAAAAAATTTAGAAAATTGTCCTGAGCCAGAAAGGATGACAGAAAATAAAATGTGTTAAATGAACGAACTCCACGATATAAGCTGCGACACGGAAAAGGTTTCATTTAGTTTTTGTTCAACAATTGTTTCGTTTTTAAATAAGCTGTGAGCCACTTTAAGTAATGAAATGCATTATTAGCTCTCCTATTAACTGAGCGACGGGAACCATAGAGATTTGTCGGTGTCAATATTTTTCCAATATAAGTTACAGATATGATATTTTACAAATTAAAACCAAGAAATGGAATTATGAAAAACGAACGATTTTCCATTTATTTTTCGGGAACTACGCCAGCTTAATTATATAGTAGTCTGATCCGAACCAGTCCTCCAATAAAATATAAGGCTTTTGGTAATTGCATTATAACTGAGATACTAAGACGTGGATCTGATTGATACTGTGTATATATACATTACACAGTAATAGAAACTCCTTTACTCTTACTCTCTTACTAAAATCAATATATCCCATACAAGGGTATAACAAGAGAAGCGAGTCATCAAGTATTTACAATGCACGTGTGCCAACTCGACTATTCCGTATGCGCTCAATGTAAAGCTGCCAAGTGCTGACCCAAAGCTTAAAGGCTACATATATCGACTGAACCTGATCGATTTATATATACGTTTTTCCTGTACGTCAATTTTAGTTATAAAATAATTAAGACTAAATGTATATTAGGTGTTATTAATTCATTTTATTATTCAGACAAATTTATCGCGAATCAAAATGATTATTTCACCTCCTTTACTTGAAGTCCTGGCGGTAAAGACTGCTTAATTTTGTCAGCCTTTTCTTTATCCTGTACGACAAGGGTGTAAAGGAACCTCGAACAACGGATCTTAAATTTGGTGTTAGAGGGATTTTTTTTTATTTTTACAGCACGCGCATCAGAACGGCGTGCCTTATTGAGAAAATCTTTTACTTCTTTAATTTCCCGCGGCATCTGTTTCAAAATATATATAAACAGTGAAACAATACATTATTTTAATAGAATAACTTACATTAAACCAATTTTAAAAATATTAATCCACAAAACTTTTAAATTGATCGTTGTTGTTCAAGTAGATAGAAGGAAAAGAAAGTGTCTTAACTTCCTGTTGACGATTTGTATATAAAGGGTTGCATTTTGCTAAATCGAAATCGATTGAGACCTGTTTTATCTTCGGCACTAAAGTTCCGCTGAGGTAACGTTTACACTAGACACCATCTTGCTTTTATAGGGCTGGCATAATAATACTTGACTGTTGAGCAAATGGAATTCTCGGTTTCTACATATTAGTTATTGCTATTCATAATGATACGTTTAATTTTTCATTACCATCCTAGCCATTTCCCACCAAAATAAGCATATGAAAATTATAATAAAATCATACTTAATTATCGACAGCTTAAACTATATGAGGCATCGATAATCGAATTCCTCAGAATTTTACGATATTTGTTTGAAATCGCAAAATCTGTGCTCCTGTTTTCGAATTCGAAAAATATTTTCGACATGTAGAACGATCACTTTTGTCTGGACGAAACCTTATATTAAATCAGTTCTTACATACTAGGTAATAAATTGTTGACTCAGTGGTGCATTGATGTTTATTCCACATCACCAAAAGGTAATTCCGCCACTTAGGTATTTTCTAAAAAACTTATTTCTGACCCCACCTCAGATTTGACATGAAAGATTTTGCCGTCGGCAACAAAAATATTTGATTTGGCAAGGGCTTGATAGGTTCGTCGTCAAAAGTTATCGCGAAGTTTGCCATACTGATGATGGAACGAAGCAAAGGTTTCCGCTCTTATTTCTAGAAAACAGCTTAATAAGCTCATTACGAAACATTTTGATAGCGTAATGATAGCAATAATTTTGCGAAAACCAGAGCACCTAAGAAAGAAGTCAAATGATTTTGCTTAAATCGAAATCGAACTATGTTATCGAAGCGGAACTTATTCCCACATTCCTTAAAAACTGTGTTTTAGAGTTCGAGTTTTCAAATTTTCCTAGTGGGGTATGGTGTCTATTAAATCGACAAATTCATTGAATGATTAGACTATTTAGAAGTAGAAGTCATTTTTTACATTTATATATTCCCCTTTCTCACGTTTTTATTGCTCTTTATTCAATGAACGATATATGTCGCAACAGGATGTGTGAACGGGCAGCAATAAAAATTCGCTGTATCGAGTTTTGTTGGAAAGATGAGTATGACGCTTTGAAAATTTTCGATTGTCTTGTATACTTGTATCCTTAACCTAAAAGACAGAAAAAAAATTTAAACTATAATTATTAGTCCAAATAATAATTAGTCCAAATCTTCGGTTATTTATCCCTTAGGCGGAGAGAGTGATTTAATCAATGCATGTTTTTCCATGAGTTGTTGTATAATTTTCTATGCCAACGATAGGGCTGAAATCTGGGTGCATTGTACGCACCTTGTTACCTTCGACCGACCTGCCGTCATCAACGGAACCCGGTACGCCAACCAGAACGGGGTCCAAAATAGAATACTGGGGTTAAGAAAATTCCCCCTGCTGAACGTCACCGCCCACCAAAGCGTGCTCAGTCTCCCGTACCTTCATCGCCAGAATGAACGTAACTTAGAGACAATCCGACGGTTCAGAGAAGAGGTCAACACCGAACACCCCAAGCGAGTGGCAATAATCTTGGCAGCATCATGTTGCCTTCTGTTGTGTGTTTTCATTGTGGACTGGCGTGCCCAGAAGGCCAGAAGAGCCGCCAGACGATTGGACGTGGAGTTAAAGTCGGCCGAAGGCGGCCATCATCTGCAGTGGGTGGTGTGTGCAGTTAACTTAAGTTAACGCCGCTACGGCGAGCATGTGAAATACGGCAACAACGGTATTCTACAATGAAAGCATTAGAGCGGAGGTCGTTACGTAGCCGGCAAACACTACTTAATTGCGGGGCCGCTACGAATATGAAACCGCAACAATGTCTTTCGTTTTCGTTTTAGCTCTTAAATTGAATTCTTGCATTTGTGTATTCAGTTCTTTTCTACCCTCGTAAGCAGCAGCACTTGCTCTGCTCAATAAAGAGTTTTTTATAAGTTACTCCGTCGTGTATTTATTGTGAAGCCACCGGCATGCGGAAACCGTCGTGAAATATTATAAACATAACATACCAGGAATCTGGTTAATTTGTACATTGCGGGGGATTCGCCACTCTGCATATTCTTTTTTGTTTGTGATTATGTTTGTGATTATGTGAATATGTCACTTATGGCCCATTTCTTTATATTATTACGGGAGCGAGATCGCCGGCTTGGTATATTGATTGTGTACAATGTGTGGATGTGGATTGTGTGGTTTGTGTGGACAGTGCTAATTATGTGAATACACGTCACTTCCCTCCCCTTAAAAAGGATGCAACTGCTTGGGCTGGTATTAATGGGTAATGTAGAAACTGTTTTTGTACGGGTTTTATTTCTTGTTGTAGTTCTAGATTATTTTATTTCTAGTTTTTTTTAAATTTGATTTATAAGAAGATTGGTGTAAAAAAATTTTAATAGGACAAGAAAAATTATAATAACAATAATTACAATTAATATTGTTATAAAAAATGGAGTATTCTTTTCTGAAATTAATTTAAAAACGTCATTATTTTCTATCATTTTTATCTTAGTTACATGAATCGGTAAATACAATGGAGTTAAATCAAATTCTGGACTTAAGGAATTTTCGCTTAAAATAACATTTCCAATCTGAATTTTTTTTTTGAATTGTAATTTTGCTTCCATTTATTTTTATATCGCCATTTAGTTTTTGAAAATTTTGAGAGATTTTAGTTTCAGTTATATTATATGGTAACTTATGTAGTTACCGCTTTATTTAATTACTAAGTACAATATATTATTGTTTTATGCCGTAAGCTTGTTACGCGGCGGAGCTGAAGTTCAAGTGTGTCCAGTCTGACGATATTAGAAGGTCCAGGAAAGGTCTTGGCTTTAGTACCTGTTTTCGCCGTGATGCCAGACCGGGCTTCAGTCTGGGCGGCACATCTACTCCCCCTCCAGTGACTTCGCCAGGTGGTGAAGGTAACGGTATAAATTCTGGAGCTGCAGGTGCAGGGCTCGGTGGTGTAGGTGGTTGCGAAATCTGTTGGTCAGGCGGTGGATCCTCGTGGTGGTCTTCGCAAGCGTCAGCTTCAGCTAAGAAGGCAGGCTTGAGGAGATCGACTGATATGGCCTTCTCTTGCCCATGAATGGTGATGATGTAGAACTTGTCATCAACCCGGCGTATTACCCGATGAGGTCCCGTGTAAGGCGGCTCGAGTGGTTTCTTAACAGATGCCACTCGCTTGAAGACGTGCGTACAAGTTCTCAGGTCCTTACAAATGAAAACAGGTGGTTTAGCGTGATGCGCTGCAGGAGTAGGTCGGGCTGCCCTGATATGTTGACGTATTTGCTCGGTTAGTCGGTGATCCTTGCTGAAGGCGGTTGGAGTGTGCGATTCAAAAAATTCGTTGGCGATACGAATAGTGGTGCCAAAAAGCATTTCGGCTGGCGATGACTGGAGGTCCGCCTTAAACGGCGAGCGCAGCCCCAACAGAACTGTAGGCAGGAGATCCGGCCATGCTATGTGAGACTTACACATCAGGGCGGCCTTGAGGGTTCGGTGCCATCTCTCCACGATGCCATTTGACTGAGGGTGATATGCGGTTGTACGAATCCTTTTGGCTCCAATTAGTTTAGCAAGCTCAGCAAACAATGAGGATTCAAATTGAGTTCCCTGGTCCGTTGTTATAGTGAGTGGGCAGCCAAACATGCAGATCCACTGTGTATACAGAGCTGTCGCGACAGTCTCCGCGGTGATATTGGATAGTGGAATAGCTGCAGGCCATCTGCTGAAGCGGTCGATGATGGTAAGACAGTAGCGTAAGTTACGGATTGTGGGAAGTTCAATCAGATCGACGTGAATGTGCTCGAAACGATTGTCAGGAACATCGATCTTCTCCACCGGGCTGCGTGTGTGGCGATGGATTTTGGCCCGCTGGCAAGGAACGCATTGTCGAAACCAGAGGGTGGCATCACGGTTAATTGCTGGCCAGACAAACCGATGTTTAAGTAATTTTGCAGTTGTACGGCCGCTGGGATGCGCCAATCCATGTACTGCATCAAAAGCTTGGCGTCTCAGAATTTTGGGTAGATATGGCCGCTCGCGTCCACCCGAGATGTCACACCAGATGTCTAGGTTGTCGATGTTCCTAACTTGTAGAACCAGGGACGTGGTTTGAGAGAGCTCAGCCATTTCATCGTCGGTTTGTTGGGCCTCGAATATCGCTTGAGCACTGAAGCTAGACGGCATACTTATGGTGTTGATGCGTGAGAGGGCGTCTGCCACTGCGTTGTTTTCCCCGGGATTGTTCACTATCTCCGTTGAGAATTGGGAGATAAAATCCAATTGGCGGAGTTGTCGAGGCGATGCTTTGCTTGCTTTCTGCCTGAAAGCGTATTGTAATGGTTTATGGTCGGTTTGGATGATGAATGGACGACCCTCTAGAATGTGCTTGAAATGGATGATACCAGCGAAAATAGCCAGGAGCTCGCGATCATACGTGCTGTAGCCTTGCTCTGCCGGAGATAGTTTCCGCGAGAAAAACCCGATGGGACGTCAAACGTTGCCGACTAGTTGTTCGAGAGCAGCACCGATCGCTGTATCGGAGGCGTCCGTTTTCAGGGCGAGGTGAGCCGATGGGGAAAGGAACGAAGAGCACGTGGCACGTAAAATTCCTTGCTTGCAGGCCTGGAATGCACTCTCCGCAGGGCCGGTCCAGGCTATTTCGCGCTTGTCATTTTTGGTTGCGCCTTTTAGGTAGTCTGTGAGCGGGATTTGAGCCTGAGCTGCGTTTGGGATGAGGTGTCGGTAATAGTTGACCATTCCCAAAAACCGCCGCAATTCCATGATAGTTTGAGGCTTGGGAAAATTGTTGATTGCTTGCGTGCGCTCAACAGGGGGCTTGAATCCGCTCGCGTTGACTTGGAACCCTAAGAAAATAACCTCACTTTTACCAAATTGGCACTTTTTAGGGTTAATTTGGAGGTGGTTCCTCTGCAAAATCTCAAAGATTGTCTGGAGGTGCTTCAAATGCTCCTCATGCGTTGTGGAGAACACGATGATGTCGTCCATATAGCATCCTACGAATGGAATGCCACAAAGCAGGTTGTCCATGTGGCGCTGGAAGGTTTGCGCTGCATTGCGGAGTCCAGGTGGCATGCCGACAAACTCGAAAAGGCCGAACGGTGTAGTGACGGCTGTTTTCGGAAAATCATCTGGAGCGACTGGGATCTGGTGGTAGGCACGCACCAAATCGATTGTGGAGAAAACCGAGCATCCATGCAGACGTTGAAGAATGTCTTCCCCATGGGGAATCGGATAGCGATCTGGAATAGTGGACGCATTAAGTTTGCGATAATCCCCAGTAGTACGCCATTCGTTGCTCCCCTTGAGGACCAAATGAATAGGACTGGCCCATTGACTGCTGGAGGGACGAATCACTCCTTGCTGGAGTAAGAGATCGAAATCTCGGCGTGCCGCTTTTAATTTTTCGCCTGTAAGCCGTCTTGGCTTGTCGAAAACAGGTGGGCCAGTTGTTTGAATGCAATGCGCAACCTCGTTATGAATGGGGGTTGCTAAAGGCACATTAGGACGTGTGATCTGCACAAAGCGACTAAGAAGATCTATTCCACTTGAACTTTGCACGTTGATTGTAGAAACGTTGTAGAGTTTTGCTTCTGCAACTTCCCCTTTGGTCGAAACAGCTTTTGAGGGATCCATAAGGCGTTTACCCTTGAGGTCGAGGATGAGGCCGTAATGCGTGAGGAAATCTGCTCCGATGATTGCTGATTGGACGTTCGCAACGACGAACGACCAGGTAAAGTTACGCCGTAGGTTGAGACCAAAAGTTAGATTTAGCGTGCCGTAGGTATCAATTATAGACGTGTTGGCCGCGTAGAGTTTGAAGTCGTCTGTGCGACGATGCAATCCCTTGATTATCGAAACAGGTATAAGTGAGATGACTGATCCGGAGTCGATAAGGAATTTTATGTGGGTATTACGATCGATTATGTGAAGTCGGTACTCCTTTGAGAGGCGAGTGCTTGGAGGTCTGCTGTCACCAGTCGCCTGAACAGGTGACAGCTTCTTCAGTTTCCCTGCTGTGGCACCCAAGCACAGGGCGAGGAGCATTTTCGTGCATTAGGTCCGAATTTGGCATGATAAAAGCAGACACGTGGTGCACGGAGTTGCTGCTGGTTGCGATCGGCTGAGCGAGAATGGGTGGTAGGCTGCATGTTCTGCAGAAGAGTTAAAGAGGCCTTGATGGCAGCGATGTCGCGTTTCAAGTCGTCCACGACACTTGTGCCAGCAGCCGGCGCGTATTCGCGGGTGTTACCTCTGAATTGTGCCGAGGAGGACCCAGCAGCCATGACAAAAGAACCCGATTCCTCTTCCATGAGATCGTCAGCGAGTGCAGTTTGCTCTTCCAAAGTTGCTGAGCGTAGGAGCTTCAAGCCCCGTTGTACGTGCTGCGGTAGCTGAGAGAGCCAGCGGACTCGCAAGGCGCAGACGCGCGACCATCAGCAAGCTTCTTGTCCCCAAGGTCAAGCTCCAGTAAAGCGCGCTGCAACTGTCTGTCCGGCGATTCCGTAAATCGCTTGATAATAATCTCCTTCAGGTGCTCGTATTTGTTTACTTCCGAGGGTTGCGCCAGAACATCAGATACTTCAGTCATTATATCAGCATCCAAAGCACTGATTAAATGGTAGTAGCGCGTGTTATCTGAAGAAATGCGGCTGCATTGAAATTGCGCTTCGATCTGCACAAACCATAACCGCACATTTTGCTTCCAAAATGGCGGTAGCTTGATGGTGGCAACCGACTCGACGACAGGAATAACGGTGCCTGCGCTGTTGCCGCGTTGAATTTCACCAGAGTCAGGCGAAGTTGGCGGTGCAGGCAAACAATCTCCGGTGTTCTGCATTTTGCTTATTGCGGGGTCACCAATATGGTAACTTATGTAGTTACCGCTTTATTTAATTACTAAGTACAATATATTATTGTTTTATGCCGTAAGCTTGTTGCGCGGCGGAGCTGAAGTTCAAGTGTGTCCAGTCTAACGATATCAGAAGATATCGTCCTCCAGGAAAGGTCTTGGCGTTAGTACCTGTTTTCGCCGTGATGCCAGACCGGGCTTCAGTCTGGGCGCCACAATTCCATGTAAGTAATATATTTTGTTCAACGTATTGGATAATTTTCTTTTTGGGAGTCGGCATAAAATTACAAATTTCATTTTAACGCTTAATTATATTTTTCATGCATTCATTATTAACTTCCTTTTTGTCATGATTATAAATTTTATTCTCATCTTCAAAATATGTTTGTTGATCTGAATATTCTGACTGATACCCATTATGGTCAGGAGAGGGAAATATTTTAATATCTTTGATGGTTTTTTTGTTTAATAGGGAAATGTGAAATAAGTAATAATTCGTATTTTTGTGGTCAATCCAAGTTGATGCTTTCATGAAAAGTATATTTGGGTTGCTAATGCTTTCTAACTTGTCGTAATTGAGTAATTTCGGATAAAAAAAATCCAAGACGGGAAAATTTCATGTCCATTTCTATGCCATCTATGTATTCAATAAATTGCATAAGTTCATAAACGAGTGTGTCAATAGTAAGTAGTTACTTACTTAGTAAGTAAGCTTCCGCAGTCCTTCATTCACAAAACTTACGACTTCATTTAGTTTATGAAGTTGAATTGAATTTTCTTCATTTATATTTTTTTGTTGTTAATTTTTGTATTATCACTTTCATCAAGCGTGCCAAAAAGAATGTTAAAAGATGAACGTATTATGTCAAATAGACCAAGTTTCTGCCTGTTTTCCTGATGAATAGTTAAGCCATTTAATTCTTTTAGTAGTTTATTGTATAAGTATTTCATTCTCGGCGAGTCTATGATTTTGTTAGTATAAGAATTAGTGATGACATTGATATCCGTTAAATTAATACTCAGATAGTAAAGTTCATATACTACTGATATTTAAATTTGATTGCTTGAGAAGAGTAGAGTAGGCAAAGTCGAAATCTGTTTTGGTTACTTGAATTTGTTGAATGTGTCCCGTGGTGAATAATAGAAACAACATTATTGTACGCAAGGTTCCTTTGGAGTTGTGTGTTTGATTCAGTACGTGTTTTTGTAATTTATAACTAATTGTGCTTTTTTAACAAGTTTAAACCAATTAGCATATGGTAATTATTAGAAAACTGTGTACATAAAATGGTTTGTTTGTTTTTAAAATACTAGTTCTGGGTAACATAATCAAGGTGTTTAAAGTAATACGGCCATTTGATGCTAAAATTGTACATGTAATATTTTTAATAGGAAGACCAAATATGTTTTTATTGGTCATATTTATTGTGGATCCTGTGTCGATAAGGCATTTTTGTAAGTCCAGCCTTTGTATGCTATTTCTACGTATTCGTGTTGACCGAAAATGTTCGTTTGGGTCAGAGTTATTTTGATTTTATTCGGCATTAATTTTGGCGGATTGGAACTGTTGTTGCTCTTCATTAACCCATGATTTTGATATGGATTGCATTTATTGTGGTTATAATACTGTTGTTCATAATAAGTACGCTGAAATTGTTCGAATTCATGCGCGTCTTGAAGTCTCATTTCGTCAATACACATTTTATTTTGGTCACTGTCCGATGGTCTTAGTCGTTTGGTAATCGGAAACTTAGTATTTTTAGATGTAGAGGGTTGTGGCAGTTGAGGATTGTATTTCCTTTAAAATGTGCCGTTTGGTGATTTTCGGTTTTGTTGGGATGTTGTGGGAAAGGATTTTTTTTAATAATTGGTTATGAGTTCATGTGTTGGTTTGGTCTGAAATAATTAGGTGCGTGCCACATAGGTTGGTCGTTAGTCATCTGCTGTGTGTAGCCAAAGACACTAGAATAACAAGATGCGTAACACCATACGATTTTTTGGCACACGATTTTTTCGCCGTGTCTCTAGAGGTGGCTCCAGGCTCTCTCGACTTTTTGTTCGAGAGCGAGAGAACGGAGAACGCTACAGCGAACAGTTTTTTTGTACGCATATCTGGCCACGTTTCACTCACCCGGTATAGTTCTGTGACTTTCTTGTTTTTTTCTGTGTTTGTATGTTTTGTGTTGTGACTTCTTTCTCTTATGTGTATATTTGTTGTGTGTTTGTAATCCACTGCCCAGGTAAGAAACTCTGATGGGATGAAAATAAACAATTTGAGTACAGTTGAAAATAATTTGGTTAATTTGCACGGGTTTTTTCATTTTTTTAAATGTGTTCAATATTTTAAAATTTTTTTGAATATTTCAATATTGGTTTTTGGTTCGTATTGATTTGTCATATGTACTTAATATTATTCTAAGTTCGTGCAATGTGTGTTGTGCTGATGATGCCATTATATCACGTCTTTGTGCTCACTCATTATTTTATTATTAAGTGGGACTAATATTCAGCACTGGGCACGGTGTAGCGTAGCGTAGCACGTAGCGATCCGAAGGACTACCTGAGAGAAAGTTCCACTAGAATATCCAGAAGGTTTGGTTTAAATAACTTTATTGTTTCGTTGTAGTGAGAATGAAATAGCTTTATTTAAATAATATTTGGTTGTACAAGTTGGTTGCTTGCTGGTCCCAAGTTGGACTGCATTACTTCGTTGTTGATCCCAAGTAGACTCCGTCGATCATGCGACGGCCTCATGTGCGGCCGTCTCATATTGCAGCGACGATTCCGCTGACTCCGGTACTCCGTATTGCAGAAGTTCAACATTTTTTTACAAAGTTTCTGCATACGCTGCTGAAGGGCCGATCGTGGGACTAATTCTGGATGATGACCCACTTAAGGCTCAATGACTGACCACTGATTAGACCTGTCCCGATTAGTTTACCACCATAAGGGAACATTGAGTCCGGACTACCGGCACAAGGTGGCACTTCAGAAATACAAGCTGCAGGGCTAAAACCCCACGCGGTGGTTCTACTAAAGAAACAAATTTTAGTTTCTCGGCTTTCCCCTAATGAAACTTCCCTCACGCGGCCAGACCACTGCACAATCCGCCTCTTCCTCTTCTTAAAAAAACTAACATCGAATCTTACTATTTCCTATTAAAATGCTAGAACCTTACGAAGCAAACTAACCAAATTGTATTGTAATAGCCTTTCCTTTAAATCCCATATAATAGTGTTCGCAGAGACTTGGTTAAAGCCGGATACTTAACTCCGAAGTTTTCCCAGTTATGTACCCAATATATAGGTATAACCGTCCCTCCAGACGGGGAGGTGGAGTCTTAATTGCGGTTAGATCTTCCCTCGCGTCGGAGCAGTTACTTTTTGACGAGTCCCGTAACTCAGAATTCATTATATTATTATTATTATATTATATCTGTTCAAAATTTTACGTACCGCAGTTTCTCTTCCCTCACTCTTGCATATCGTTAAATCGACGTGGCCAATTACAATAACGATAAAAATGCATACATTAAAATAATAAATTCGAGTGCCCTCTATCGGTGAGAAATTACTTAACAACATATCGATAGCCAACTTATCTGTTCCGCGACACAACCTGAAGATCAATATCATCCTACTTTCGAGGCGAAAAAAAATGTCTTACCCTTCTTCGCTATTTTTTGAAAACACGGTAACATCTGGTCAGGGAATAGCCGGTCTATTCGCCAAAATTTTTCAAAGAACAAATTTTACGTTACCTCATACCGAACAGCCATACTCTTATGCGGTATCTAAGTCGAATCTAATATTTTGCCCCACTATAACGAAAGCTCACTGCTTAACGATCTTCAGCGTGTTAAACCTGTCTATACGCCAGGTCCCGACGGAATCACTGGCTTTGTGCTCAGATTCTGTGCGGAAGCCTTGTGCAATCCTCTACTGAAACTATTTACATTATCTCTTGAATCTTCACAGTTCCCTCATATATGGAATGAGTCGCCTGTGATTCCTCTTTATAAAAAAGGTAGCAAACTGGATGCAAGCAATTACCGAGGAATCTCTAAATTGTCGGCTATCCCAAAACTTTTCGAAAGTGTTATCACTCCTCATTTGCAGCACCTTTGTAGATCAATCATATCACCATGTCAGCACGGTTTTATTAAACGCAGATCACCAACCACTAACCTTTTGGAGCTAACTTCTTTCGTAATACAGGGCTTCAAAAATAATATTCAAACAGATGTCATCTACACTGACTTTAGTAAAGCATTTGACTCTGTTAATCATTACCTCCTAGTAAGGAAACTTGATTTATTAGGTTTCCCTGTTGATCTTCTAATTTGGATTTCAAGCTATCGGAATGGCAGGACGCAAAAAGTCCTCTTTAAAAATTCTCTGTCTTGTATTCTCCGAGTCACATCCGGCGTCCCACAAGGGAGCCACCTTGGTCCGCTTCCTTTTACCTTATTCGTTAACGACCTCCCCTGAGTACTTAAACTTATACTTATGTATGCAGACGATGTTATCCTATTATCTGTAATCTTGACTCTCTGCCGCTCTTAAAGCAATCAATTTTAAGTTTTTAATACATATTAATATCCTACTAACACTAATTTTTATTAAAATTATTTTACATTATATTCTCTTCCTCGTTTCTGTTCTCTTTTCTATGTCGCGTCTATCTTATCGCGAATCCATTGGGCGGGAGGTGTGGCTGTGGCACCCGTGCGAAAAAAAATGCATATATATATATTCTTATATTACTTAATCTAACCTAATCTTATTATTTTCCCAAGATGAATACATTTTCAGTTTTAATTTTCGGGTTAAATTTGGAAAAAAGTCTATTTAAAGTCGTTTGATTTAAACTTAGAGTGAAAGCATCTGTGATTTGTATATTTTCAAAGTATTCGTGGTAAAATGCCACGTTTTCATTTCAGCTCATCTGCGCCGAGAGATCGATCTTTCGCAGAGGATTCAGAAATTTTGAGTGAGTTTTATTTTACGTAAAAAAAATTAAATTGGAAATGACAAAAGACTTGCACTGAGAGAAATTACTAAGAGAAATCAACCTAATAGCAAACGAAATTTTATTTTCCAATTATACACCGGGAAAAATCATGGAAGCTTAATAGCAAAAGTAAATAAATAAATAAATTTTTTTTTTGATAATTTTGATGAATTTGATAAATTGATCCGTAATGATATTGCGGAAGTAAACAATTACAATCTAACCGAATTTAATCGCAACCTACTTTCTTACATTTAATTTGTTTTCTTTTTTAATAATTCATGAAACAAGAATTTACTGAAAAAAATCAAACTGGGAAAAAAATGAATTATTGTAAAAATTAAATAAATTAATTTTTTTCAGCATTTAATGAGTGTAACTTTTTTGTATAACTTTAATAGTTTTTTTTTTTTAATTTAAAACAAAAAAAAAAAACATTTCCTTACCTTATTTTAGCTTTGTATTTATTTATGTACTTATTATTAGTTATTATAAATATTGTTATAAATTATTAGTCACCAAATTGAATACAAAATTGAATTTCTAAAAATTTAAATATTGAACTCGGGCTAATGTATCTCCGGACATAGACATTTCCCATTTTGTATACTAGCTCCTATATTAATTTGTCGCAAGCACGCTTAATTCTTGTTCTTATTCATTAATGTCTGTAGCGATAAGGTATCTGTACAAAGTATGGGTTCAGTAAAGGTTCCCTTGCCTTCCATCAATTTATTTTGATAAATTACACTTATATTTCAAATAATATTTTTGGTTTATTTTAGTTTTTTTGACAGCGAAAGGGTGAAAACAGGGCGAAAACCTTTGTATGCGGGCGGCGTATATAGGCACTGTACAAAGATGAGCGTAAAGATAAGAACGTATGCAACTGTTTGCTTTGATAAATAATTAAATAAATGAGCAAGGGGAAAGCAATGTTTGATTAACGTCAATCTTAACTATTACAATTGGTCTTGTTTAATGCTGCCGACTGCGTGGCCCGACAAAAGTATATAAAAAATAATAACCTAAATCAAAATAAGTATCTTGTGTACATTTCCTACTATATGGTTTTTAAATTAAGTATATCAAGAAACGACGATGCAGGCTGTATTAGTAATCTCCAAAGGTAAAGAGGTAATATTCTGCATACAAATTAAAATTTGTATCAGTCCACTGACATTATTACCAATATTATTATTGCTATGAACCTATTTAAAAATTATAAGTATTTCACCAGTTGGGTGTGGCAGAACTGTGAAGCATATATGTACCAAAATATTTTGATGCTTAGCTCCGCATTTTAAACTTATACTTATATACCAACAGATCGATTACAATATTCCACGGAATACAATTCTTACACAAAGGCTCTGGACAGCGCCCTAAGCATTCCATATTTAAAGTACATCTGCAATTTAATGGTTATATAAGTTATAAACAAGATCGAACGCGTTAATCATTGTATGGCAATTGAAAGAACTATGTTCTATTTAAAAATCTATAAAAATTTTTTTTAGCGAAAGACAAGAGGGAAAGGTCTAAAATTCGCAACATTGGTTTAGTCCTGATTCTATTCTGGTTTTTCTCCTTTTTTTTCTGGTTTCTGGTTCATTCTCCTTTTAAAATAAAATATTCGATTGTTTAATTAGAATTACCATTACAACATTTCAAAAAGGTATGAGATCTCTACAGTTTTTGTCACGGTTAAAATGTGACGCTGTTATATACCACATTTTTCGCAATAAGATTTACCTGCTACTGTTTTGTATGACAACGGGTAAAGTTCTGACGTAGCGTAAAGACACCAAAAAGACAATACGACCAGAATAACAAGACGAGTTACGGCCATACATTTCGCTTCACTATTAATTAAATTTTTTTTTTGTAAATTAATCGTTAATACATGTTTTCCGATAATTGTGTATTGTTGTTAAATTGTCCAATGTATTTCTTGTGAGTAATTTCAATGGTTTACTAACAAACGTTCTAGTGTTCTGTGGAATATTACTTTTGTATGGCACAATGAAGCACCTAGGTTAAAGTTGTATGTTTTTAACAAATATATGTGAAGTCAAATGGTATTAATGTTTTTGGCCCCTTTTTGCGAAACATTTTATGTTGTAGGTGTGTATGAGTTTAGTCATGCAGTGCTGCTGGATGTTTGGAGCAACAACAAAGGCGATGCAGTGACTGGTAAAAGTTATATTTTGGAATATTAAAGAGAAAAAGATTACAATTTCAAAGAAAGTGAACCAATTTATTGGTTATGTGAACAAGCACTTAAGGAAATGCAATCGAATGTTGAAGCGATTCAAACGAAATCATTCATTGTGGCTTGCGTCTAAAATTGTTGTTATTGATAAGCCAGAAATGACACTATGCAAACCTGGTCGAAAACAGTTAACATATGAAGATGCAGGGCCTCCTCCTTGAAAATAAAATGAAAAATGTATTTATATACAAATGAAAGCGGTTTTAAAGGGAGATGGATGGGTGGCGAAGGAGGTGTGGATGTTATAAGTCTGTGGTTTATCCGGTGGATCCTGAGTTGTATTCCCTGGGGGATTGGCGTGGGAGCGAAGTGAGGACACAAGATGGGAAAACCATTATTATGAGATAAAAGTCAATACATTTTTTTATATTTTATTAAGTTTATTGCTATTGTTTAATTTCCGTCTCTAAAAATATATTAAGACAATTGAATGATAACTTGATTCATAAAGTTCTGCATCCGGATATTGAAGAATATCGATTACTTCGTTTGGGAGGAGTTTCTTTTTTCCAAACTTCCTTCGATCTCTTAAACAAAGACTTAAAAGCAAAGATCAGATGAATCATTGCTCTATTGAAAACGTCTGTAATGTTTGCTAGTTGGTTACATTTTCTAGCGTGAGATTTTCTATCGCTCTTGTAAAGTTTGTTGCGCGCTTCTGACGCGTTTTCGCCAAGGACTCCAACAGGAACAATAAATTGGTTTATAATTTGATATCCATTTACCAATATTTTATGGACAGTTGGTAAAATTGGGTACCAAGAAAATTGTTCTATGTATTAACTAAAAGTAGAATGGCATAGAGATTTACATTTTTCCGCATCAATTATGTGCCCACAAGAAATTAAAATCAAAATTATATAAAACAACACTCAGGCCCAATTCGGTCGACAACTTTTCTTGGATAAACTTTTTACTGAACGACAG
The DNA here is from genome assembly GCF_016746395.2 of Drosophila simulans. NCBI lineage: Eukaryota > Metazoa > Arthropoda > Insecta > Diptera > Drosophilidae > Drosophila > Drosophila simulans. The sequence continues at coordinate 1,326,385 of NC_052521.2, forward strand.
GCTGAGCTTTTCATCTCCGGAGACGCGCCATTTTTTCAACTAAATTCTACAAGATATTTTTAATACAAATTCTAAAAATCGAATCCAAGCATGAAGTGGGCTTACTCTATATTTCAGATTCTATGATTTTACATTAAAAGAGGGCGAATTGAAGTCTGTTGTTTGAAACAACATAGTTGGCTTTGCTCCACATAACGGATATGGTTGGCATGAATTGGTTCCGGTTATAACGTTAAAAACTTTACCATCTATTAATGTCATATAAGGTTCGTATTTAACTGCTATTATTTGGTTTTTGAAAGTGTAGGAATGTGGTCTAAGGTTTTTTATAGCCACATCCAAATTTATTTTTTCTTTCAATATAAAAGCAGTTTATAAACTCAATTTTCAAATGCCGATAAAATCTCACCGATTGTGGAGAGGAATTTATCCAAGTAACTCGATTGTTGATTTCATCTATTAGTTTTAACAGTTAATTGTAGTGACAAAAATGGATTGAAATACGGCGATACATTCGTTTGATAGAAAGCGTTGTTTGTACGTGCTTTGGGCCCATAGATTAATCGAATCCATAGCTCACAATTAATGTACAATTCGTTGTGTCTGAGCAAACATCTAAAACTTCCTCTTGCATTACAAGTATGCGGCCAGCTGTATTATCTAGCAATATATCACTGCTTATGCTTTTTATTAATACAGAGGCCGTTTCTGCTTGCTTCGTTTTTTTTGGGGAAATGAAAGCAGCATGTACGATAAGTGGTCTTGAATGCCCTTGTTCTGAGCCAGCATATTTGGTAATATTATTTTAAGTGGAGACCCTGCATCTTCATATGCTAACTGTTTTCGACCAGGTTTGCATAGTGCAAGGTCGTCGCCAGGGTAGCCTATCACGTAACTTCCCGTTGTTTATTTGCACTATGTACTGCTCTTATTCTCTTAGTCAATCTGCCTCCAATTCTATCGATATGCTTCCCATACATAAGCTGTTTGATAAGTGCTTTTTTAAGAGTTTCCAATGTTGGAAGATGAATTCTACTATCAGCATACCCTTGATGCCCTTAATAATGTTCAACACAGCTCTGCTATCTTCCTAGACGTGAAAGAATCCTCCTTCCAGCTGCGATATTTCTCCTCCTAAAGTCTTATCTGAGAGGTGAAAGATCAGCCATCAGGTACAGTCGAGCCTGAGTTCCGCAAGGTAGCGTGTTCGGTCCTGTTTTATACACACTTTACACCTCTGACCTGCCATATCCCAGAAAAGGTACCCTTCCTGGCAACGTATGCTGATGACGCAGCTTCTATCGCAAACTCGTCATCCCGATTCGATAAGAGCACTAGTTGCTAAATATATTCTAAAGAAGGAACAAATAATTTATTTAAATGTTCCCATATATTTTTTTTCCCCATATTAGTTTTTTCCAGTGTAGTTCTTTTCACTATATTCTTGCTTCATAAATTATTATATTTTTTTTTTTCAAAATCAGTTTCTTTAATCAGGAAAAAAATAAAATATGTGAAATTTTTTGTATTTTAGGAGATGTCGGCCATTTGTTGTTGTAATTCTTCTTTATCTTCTTGATCTAAAGTACCGAATAGGTATTTGTAAATTGTTCCGATAAAGTTAACAAGACCGCGTTTACTACGTGTTACAATTCTTATACCGTTCATTTCTCTGTTAAGTTTTTCTACTAGATACTGTATTTGTGGTAAGTTATTAAAAGGTTGAGTTTGTTTAATAAGTTCTTTATAAGTATTTTCGGGTTTAGTTAAGTTAAAAGATAGGTAATGATATTCGTGGGTTATCGGTAAATCTATTGATCTGGTTTGAAAGATTAGGTTTTTGGCCTGGATAGGGGTTACTTCTAGGTATTGTGTGTTAATTGTCGATAGGAGAAATAATATGAATATCATGCTCGTGAGTAGGCCTGGTATTATCGTTATTAGATTTACTTTTACTAATTTCCTTTTTTTATTTTAAACTTAGATTTATAGTGTATTATCTTTCTACCTCTATTTGTTTCTTCGGAATGTTTATGATCTATTTGTCTTACATTTCCTGTCTTTTTGAATGAATGTCAATACATGATAGGAATTGTTTATTGTTTATTAAGTAAAAATCTATGACATACGTGAGCCCTAAAAAACTTCAAAGCTCTCTAATAGTTTGTGGAATCATAATTGTGGAAATTTTTTCAGAATCTGTTTCAATTACAAAGTGAAAAATAATATATCCAAGAAATCCTGTTTCTAATTTAATAAATTAAAATTTTTCAAGAGAGATTTTTATAAATGCTTGTTTTCAAATTGTTGAGGCAATAATCTTTTTCATTGACTTGGAGAAGTGGTGTGGCAATTTATAAACACGGTAAAGTTAATGTTTCAATTAATATTTCAGTTTTATTTCAATATATTTTGCCACACCGGAAAAATGCCTGTACCGAGCCGATTAAGAGTTAAAGTGCATCACAGCAGTACCGGTGTGATGAACATATAATTTGTAACTGACTTTGCTATGCAGAAGGAAATGAGCAAGTTTCACTGAATAAAGATTAGAACAGCTGCGCTCGCTCTCTATTGAGAGAGAGGAACATATCATAAAGGGGAATGCAAAATCTATTGCTGCACAGCGCAATGTATAAGAGTGATAAATAAAATAACTAAAATGAATGATGAGCTGCTGCTGGCTGCGGGCTGCATAACCCAACATCCTCCCCTTGTTGGAAGACACGGGCTGAAACATCATCCTGTTTGGGTAGAACGCAATGTTTAGCGGCGGATGTATTGAAGATTCTAGTGGCAGTTTTGAGAACAGAAACACGTGCGACGCTATCGGGTCCAGGGATCAGATTGATTACTCGAGCTAGTGACCATTTGAGAGGTGGCAGGTTTTTGTCTTTTTCTAAAACGACATCATCGATATGAACGTCTGTCTTCTGTGCTCGCCATTTGGAACGTTGCTGAAGAAGTGTTAGATATTCACTTCTCCGCCGGCTCCAGAATATTAGCTGGTAGTAGATTCGCTGCCTGCGATCCAATCCGTTGAGATTTAATTTTGTTAGATCAGGCTCAGCAAACAAGGCGAGGGAGGCCGTGGCTAAGAAATGCGCTGGCGTTAGTACTTAAAGAGGAAAGAGGAACTAACGGTCTTGAATTAATTATTGCTGCAATGTGGCAAATGACCGTGCGCATGTCATCAGGGGGCAAAACGGCAGGGCCAACAGCTCGGTAAAAATGATGCTCTGCTGTTTTGACATATGCCTCCCAGAGTCCACCAAAATGAGGCGATCGAGGAGGGATGAATCGCAATGCTATCAGTCAAGCAGATTTCATATACTGCAGTTTGATGTGATGTGTTCAGGAACAAACGCTTAAGATCCTCCAGCTCATTCCGAGCGTCGACAAAATTGGTGGCGTTGTATGACAATAATCGTGCAGGCTTTCCACGAGACAGTATAAATCGACGCAATGCATTAAGAAATGCAGAAGTGGAGAGATCCTGAACCAGCTCAAGGTGAACAGCCTTTGTAGAAAAGCAGATAAAGATGCATTGTTCCGAATAGGATTTTTGTAATAAAATGCGCCGCAAAAGTCCAGACCAGTGACCTTGAAGGCATGTGAAGCTGTTACGCGGCCGGGGTGCCTGATACGATAACGAAATTCGAAGATGTATCCAAAAACATGCTTCAAATTTTGCCAGGAGTTGCCAAATTTACAACTGGTTGGGATGTCGGTGTCAGGGGTCTTGAGAGTGATGAGGGCCTTCTTCTCAGGGAGAAGCTTTGGAGCGAGACAAGACATACTTATTCTCTGGGATTAAAGGTTTCTGGTGTTGTTTCATAGGTTAATTTTGTGTTTATATGTTCAGTCTTAGCGATGTTACAGATTTCACATTCAGTTATGATGTTTTGGATAAGTTTTTGATAATCAGGCTTAAGTAAAGTTCTTTAAACTGAAGTGTGAGTTTTTCCATAGCAGGGTGTAATAATTCTTTATGTGTTTTGATTTCTTTGAATTGGGCGTATGTTTGAATGTCTTATTAGTTTATTATGTAAAACCTAGTCAAGCTGCCACATAGGTAGCAGTAAACTTGTTTAATTCCAATTAATAAAATTTACAAAAAAAAAAAAAATTAGTTTACTACTGGTTATCATAGTTTTAGTGAAACTGTCGGGACTTATCAAATTCCTCATCTACACCTCACGCCCAACCGACCGAAGGGCGCTGCCGTGTATCGTACGGCTCGATTCGCGAGAAGACGCCATATAGAAAAGGGACAAGAAACGAAGAAATTAATATAATGTACAATATCTCTAATAAGTATTAGTGTTAGGATCTAATTATGTATTAAGAAGTTAAAATTCATTGCTTTAAGAGGGGCAGAGAGCCAAGTTTACAGATAATAGGATAAAGTCTATTATAGTCAGAACATAATACTCTGTAAAGGTCATGCAACTCATAGTTATTTCTACAATGATTTAAGATAAGGGGTATATAGTTTCTAGTAAATCTACTTGAAAGAGAGAAGTAAAGCCGACCAACCAAGCCGGGACTCTCAACTTCTCCACAAATAAGCTTACACATAACGGACGGACTAGAGAAATAAATAAGTTTTTAGTCATGTAAGGATCATCAAATTCCTTAGACCACCTTTTTATAAAACCAAGCACTTCCCTGGCCTGGACAATAGTCGAAATATAGTCAGAAAATTTTAGTTCCGGGTCCAGAAGAAAACCAATATCATTAACCCAGGTTATTCTGTCGAAAGGGCACCCACTTAGAGTGTAAGTCGTGCGTATTGGGTTGACACGACAAAAGGTCATAACTTTACACTTGGAGCCATTTAGGTTTAATACGTTATCACGGCACCATATTTGAAAGCTGTCTAGATCGGATTGTAAGTCCGTAAATCTGCTGACTTTGGACATGCAGAAAGAGGACGCACCGTGAAATAACGGTACACGACTTCGACCGTGTACCAGAGCGTGCCGTGCGCAAAAGGGGAAATAACGGGATCCATGCGGCATATGAAGGGACGGCGCAAGTGCAGCTCGGGGCAATCAGTCACAATATGCGAGCCACACGTACGCAAGAAACTTTTAGATGACAAATTCCCTGTTCCAAGAAGAGAAGATATACTTGATCAGTTAGGACGAGCTAAATATTTCTCGTGCCTAAACCTAATGTCAGGATTTCATCAATTTGAACTAGACGAAAGGTCAAGAAAAATAACATCATCCTCAACTTCAAAAGCTTTGTATCGCTACACGCTATTACCTTTTAAAAAAATATCATTACATTGACGGGCTTACACCTTCGCAAGCGTTTCTGTATTTGGAATGGTATATTTAGTGGTAGTCGGTTTTTCGGAAAAGTCTATGCTTAAGAATTTAACCGATATCTTCAAATTATATAGACAACATAATTTAAAATAAGAGAGAATGCTATAGTCGAGTTCCCCAACTATTCAACTATTAGCTACTCGTTACTCAGCTAGTGCAAAATTTCAATTTAGAGTGGACGTAAAATTTCTTTTTTTTTATCGATAGAATCTCACATGACTAATAAAGTAAAGAGACGTGCGCAAATGGGGAAATAACAGGATCCCTTCGGCCTATAAAGCGGCAAATACAGCTCGGGGCAGTCAACACGAGAGGAGCCGTACGTACGCAAGAACAGTCGAGGAGAGGACAGACGCGAGTTGCGCGGTCAGGACGCGCCCGCTCAGTCGGAATGGAATCTGAAGGCGAAGGAGTAGATAATTACTGAACCAGACCGCGCGTGGAAGGAGGAGTTGAGACGGAACGTGCAAAGAGGGAGTTTGTGAGTGAAAACGCGCAGAGAAGTCGGTGAAGAACAAACGGTGGAAGCGTCGGGCAGCAAGAGGCCCGCAGGACACGAAAGGACGAGCAGTGCAAGTGGAGAGTGATCCTTGGAGTGGAGGGGCAAGGACCTGGCGTGTTCGAAAGGGTCAATGGTCGGTAAGGGTGGTCCCAGGCCGAGCGTTGCCTCAAGCCGTGGACGATATGTCCTGCCCCATAACATCCTAGTCCCGGGCGGGCCGGCACGTCGCCCGCCGTCAGGGAAGCACTGGATAACGAAGGAAAGGCGTCGCAGAAGAGACGCAGCAGGAGCAACACGATCAACCGGAGGATTCAGCCGTGAAGACTGTAGAATAAATCGACTATAATTGCAACCTCTGCTTTTCCTTGGCCGGGCAATAACACAAATCATAATTTTGGTGGAGCGAACGCACAATCTCTCTGAGCCAGCCGTTGCAATTCTTAGCGAGCAGAAATAGGTTTCAAGGTACTGTGTCTGGGGTCTGCGAAATGTAGAGTTAAACCACAGCTTTGTGCAAAGGATTTAAAATGAGCAGAACTTGGTTCATTATCACTCATAATTAATAAAGTAATTCCATTACTTTATTCTCGATGTATAGTTTATTTTTGAATTTCTTTTTCTACTAGGACTTTTGAATTTTAATTGGATGCCCGTCATATTTATTTTCGTTGCAAATTGTACAATTTTTTATGTATTCCTTTAATTTGATAAATAAATTTGGCCAATAATATAATCTATTGATTTGTTTGTAGTTTTCGTCTAGTCCTCTATGAGCTCGAGTGTGTTTCTTCTATTATAATAGCTTTATCTTTATTATTCTCTACGTCTTGCAAAAATATTTTAGTAAAATATTTAGTTATTTTAGTAAATAATTTGTTATTAAAATTATTTTTTAAGGGTAATTCAATATGATAAAGATCTTCTAATGTGGATTGAATTACTACCGATATGTTTGCTGGTAGATATTCCCTTAATATTCCTATTAAATTTTCTGGTGTATCATATTCGATTATATGTCGTGTCTTATCAAAAACTCTAAATGTCTCTAAAATAATAAAAAAAATATCTGTATTGTATACCTAACCGTTGTTAAAAAAGAGTTGTTGCTGAAACTAATTTAAAACTGATTTTGCTGTTTGTAATATTTTTTTTTTTTTTCGAGACAATGCGTCAGTTACGACATTTGTTGTTCCTGGTTTATATATTATTTTTGTATGAAACTTTCTATGAAAGAATGCCATAATTTCATTTCTACATTTGGGTTTTTATCTGAGATTGTAAAAGATAAAAATTGATAGTCTGTTTTTGTTTCTATATAAATAATTTCTTAGGTTTTTAAGAGCCCAAACTATGGATAACAATTCTTCTTTATTTGTGGCGTAAAGTTGTACGGTTTTATTTAAGGCTTTAGATAATATAGGTTTTAGTATATACTAAAAGTAATTGGTTTTTTATCCTGTGATAAAACCGCGCAGATGCGATCTGATCAGATCCGATCTGATGCGTCTGTTCTGACAGTGAATTTTTTGTTATAATCTGGTTGAACTAATTCAACGTGTGCTATTAAATTATCTTTAAGTTCGTTAAAAGCTTTTACAGCTGAGTCATCTAACTGTATCGTTATTTTTGTGGACATTCTGCTACAAATTTTACCATTATCTCCTCCTAAGTATTTGGTTAAAGGTTTGACAATTTTTGCGTAATTTCGGACAAATTTCCGGTAATATCCAGTGAGTGCTAATAAACTTTGAAGCTCTCTAATGTTTTGTGGAGTCCGGATACTTCATAGTCGAGGAAATATTTTCTGGATCTGTTTTAATGACATTGTAAGAAACAATATAACCAAGAAATGCTGTTTTTTATTTAAAAAATTTAGATTTTTCAGGAGAGATTTTTATATTAGCTTGTTATAGAATATTAATTATTTGAATTAGATCGGTATAATGTTGTTCAGTTGCATTTGAAAAGATTATTATATCAACCATATAAACATGGCAAGTTTTTCCGACTTGTTTTTTTAATATATCATCTATTGTTCTTTGAAGTATTCTATTTTCTATTCTATTCTGCTGTTTTTTCAATATCTGACTCTTTCATTAAGATTTGGTGAAATCCTGATTGCAAATTAATTGTTGAGAAATATTTTGACTTTCCTAAGTTAGATAATATTACAGATGGATCTTGTCTCGGGTATCTGTCCGGTATTGTGTTTTCGTTTAATTTTTTATAGTCAGTCGATGTTTTAGAGTTCCATCTTCGTTTTGACCCTTTTTAGTTACTACTAGGACTGATGAAATATATGGGCTTCTAATTGGTCTTATAATTTGCTCTTTTAGCATTCTATCGATCTGAAACTGACATAGCATTAGGATACTGTTTGCTATAAATTGCCCTATCATTGTCAGTATTTATTTCTCCTCAATTATCTGTTCGAAAAGGAAGTTGCATATTTATTATAGAATGCTCCTTTTCAATTTTATTTGAAGTCTTATTTTTGAAATCTTTTATTTGATTTGAAATTATTATAGAATATGAATTTTTTTTTTGTCGGAAAATTCAACGACGGCGTGTTCAAGATTTGTGGATCCCAAACTATTAGTTTTTTTGCTGACGGATAATTCAACGTCGACGTGCTCAGGATTCTTTGATCCCAAGCTATATAAGTTAACACAAGCCAACGAACTAGAACAGTTGGCTCAGTGTATGAAACATAATATCAAAGTGATGACCCAGCAGTGGGCTGGAAACCCGTGCGCAGACGGCAAACACAGCATATTTGCGTGGCCGCTGCGAGTCTTTGTTAGCTTTAAGAATCATTTTAAGTTTCAGTTTGCATATACCAGAATAAAGAGCGGCAGCTTGTCAACTCCGACTAAGCGTCGTAAAACATATTTTCATTAATTTCTCTGCCAGACCACAAGGCTGGCAGTTAAAAGAGGAAAGTTCCTCTCAACGTAAATAATAATCTTCTGCTCCCCGGACTCCCCGGAGCGGCCAGCGGCCAGCACCTCTGGCGGATTCCTGACGACAACAGCATCGCAAGGCGGTGCGATTAATCTTTAAATAATTGGCTCTCAACTAGTGGTAAAAACAACCACCCACCACCACCATCACCAACACCGCCCACACAGCTTCTAAATTTGCGGCAAGCCAAAAGACAGCGGCGTGGGAGAACTGAAGGGAATAATAAAGAAATAACACACACACCAAAAAAAATCATGTGAGGGATTTAATATTTTTATGTACCACAAACCGCTGCACAGAAGCGTTAAAAAAAAATACATTGTTAATCAACGCCAATGTTACAGTGAAAAAAAAATGATTACCAAAAAATTAATTTGAACAGAAATCACTGTGACTAGAAACAAAAATCATATAAATTTTTTTTGAAACAGCGCGTACGTTCGCTTTTCATTTTATATTTCCATTCGATTCAAGCGCGACATTCATTCCCTTTGCAGCGCCGATAGATCCAGAACAGCTCAAAGCTGTAACACAGGCAATTGTGGCCAATACTTTAGCAGAGGAGGCCGCCAAAAACGAACTCGCACAAAATAAAATGCGTCAGAAAAATCAGGAGCTGGCCAGGGGGTTGGCAGCAGCACATGTCTCGCCCACCTCAGCCGTGGCCCCCGTAATTAGAACCCACGAACCCATATAACTAAAAAATTTTATATAAATAATATAGATATAACTAATATTTTAATATAATATATTAAATATATATTAGTGAAACAACATTACCTGTTACAAAATCATGATGAGGTGAGAAAAAAATCACCTTACTCACAAATATGTCTCACGAGCCATCGACGGCAAAAGTATTGTGCGAAAGATTCCGAGAGGACGCCTTGCGTATTTTCATCTCGGGACTTAAACGCAACCTCACTGACGTGCTTTTCGCGGCAAAGCCGAAAGACATACCGTCAGCTCTGACCCTAGCGCAAGAAGTGGAATCTTACCACGAAAGGTACGTTTTTCAGACAGTTTTGCAAAAAGTCAGGAAGACAAAGATCGCAAACCTACTGCAAAAGCTCAGGGTCGTCAACTTGACAAGTACGACCACCATGACCCACGACCTAATTCATAAGTACAAGCTTTATTATGCTTTAGCAGCACGTCGATAGCACATAAAACCAGAATAACATGATATAACTTTAGTTTATATACTCTTTGAGTTAAAAAAATTTCGTAAATTTAGCTTTCATAAAGTTCAACACGTTTTTAGATAACAGCGTGGATGAAGTTTTTCTACCCGTATCCGACCAGATTCTAGTAACTCCTACGAGGCTCTTGTTTGTTTCACGCGTTAAAATATTTATTTGTTATGCCTAATGTTAGGCGTACATCCTCTCATACCAAAAATCCGTATTTCAATAGGCAGCATAAGGCACAGGCTCACGCCGACCCGCAAAATGTGAAAAACTTAAATTAGTTAAGTCGGAATGTGATGTGATTCATAAGTAGGAACATCCTTTTTGTCCTGGAACGGGAAAAATTCGTGATTGGAGTAATTAATTATTTTTTCAGCATTTGCTGTAATTTTAAAATAAATATAATATTTTTTAACCTTATATTGACTTTGTGAATAATTCTGTTTCTACTATTACTATTTTTACTTATTTAAACTTATTTAAGAGAGTGTAAGAGAGTGTATCTAAGAGTGTTTTTTTTAGTGTTCTTTAGAATTTTCGAATTGTTTTCGTGCTCAATACTATTATAGAGAATATCGAAAGGTTTTTGATTTGTTGTAGAATGAATGCTCTGATTGAATTCTTTTGCGGCAGTAATAATTATTTCTGAATAGTCAATTAGATTTAATTCTTCTTTTATGCAACGAGCTAATTCTGTTAATGTTGAATGTGCCCTTCAACTTGTCCGTTCGAGGTACTGAGTCTGGGGTCTGCGAAATGTAGAGTTGAACCACATCTTTCTGCAAAGGATTTAAATTTAGCAGAGCTTGGTTCATTATCACTCATAATTAATAAAGTAATTAATAAAGTAAGTAAAGACCCGTGAAAAAAAAGTGTCTTGTAATAGTATAAGTAAAAAAGTCTATTACCAAAATAATATAAAATTTTATTAACATAAAAATTATTTTTTTAAATAATCAAATAATAGCAATTGTAATTGCCGCCCAACGTGGGGTGGTGTACTTCAAAAGTTCTAAAAAAAATATTAACGATAATAAGTTAAATATAAACAATTTAACAATTCTACGTAATATAATTATGGGAGCAGCAAACATGGTACAGTTTTAAGCTTTCAAACAATTCTTTTCAAATTAGATTTTATTTGTAACTATAAAAGACCAATCCATATTCCCGAATCAGAATTAAGCATCCTTAGACAGGGACGCTTAAGCATTACATATTTCTACAACGAAGTAAAAAAGAAAATGGTTGCCCCATTGAAGACCCACACGGTTCCCAAATTGGAATTATGCGCGGCAATATTACTGACTCAACTAATGCGGGAAGTCCTGCAGCTTGGCCTATTTTCATGCCCTGTATATTGCTGGTCAGATTCTGCTGTGGTGCTGTCCTGGATTCAAGATGACGCTTTCAAACTTTTGTTTCTAATCGCATCTCATTAATCCAGGAGCTGTCAAATTCCATATAATGGCATTATGTTCCTACAGCCTGCAATCCATCGGACATACATTCCAGAGGGGCACTTACTAGTGAGCTGATCGAGTGCAGTCTTTGTTCTCATGGTCCTGACTATCTTCAAGAAGACAAATCGCACTGGCCAGAATCTTGTCTCGCTCCAAAGCTTCTCCTTGAGAAGAAGGCCCTCATCACTCTCAAGACCCCTGACACCGACATCCCAACCAGTTGTAAATTTGGCAACTCCTGGCAAAATTTGAAGCATGTTTTTGGATACATCTTCGAATTTCGTTATCGTATCAGGCACCCCGGCCGCGTAACAGCTTCACATGCCTTCAAGGTCACTGGTCTGGACTTTTGCGGCGCATTTTATTACAAAAATCCTATTCGGAACAATGCATCTTTATCTGCTTTTCTACAAAGGCTGTTCACCTTGAGCTGGTTCAGGATCTCTCCACTTCTGCATTTCTTAATGCATTGCGTCGATTTATACTGTCTCGTGGAAAGCCTGCACGATTATTGTCAGACAACGCCACCAATTTTGTCGACGCTCGGAATGAGCTGGAGGATCTTAAGCGTTTGTTCCTGAACACATCACATCAAACTGCAGTATATGAAATCTGCTTGACTGATAGCATTGCGATTCATCCCTCCTCGATCGCCTCATTTTGGTGGACTCTGGGAGGCATATGTCAAAACAGCAGAGCATCATTTTTACCGAGCTGTTGGCCCTGCCGTTTTGCCCCCTGATGACATGCGCACGGTCATTTGCCACATTGCAGCAATAATTAATTCAAGACCGTTAGTTCCTCTTTCCTCTTTAAGTACTAACGCCAGCGCATTTCTTAGCCACGGCCTCCCTCGCCTTGTTTGCTGAGCCTGATCTAACAAAATTAAATCTCAACGGATTGGATCGCAGGCAGCGAATCTACTACCAGCTAATATTCTGGAGCCGGCGGAGAAGTGAATATCTAACACTTCTTCAGCAACGTTCCAAATGGCGAGCACAGAAGACAGACGTTCATATCGATGATGTCGTTTTAGAAAAAGACAAAAACCTGCCACCTCTCAAATGGTCACTAGCTCGAGTAATCAATCTGATCCCTGGACCCGATAGCGTCGCACGTGTTTCTGTTCTCAAAACTGCCACTAGAATCTTCAATACATCCGTCGCTAAACATTGCGTTCTACCCAAACAGGATGATGTTTCAGCCCGTGTCTTCCAACAAGGGGAGGATGTTGGGTTATGCAGCCCGCAGCCAGCAGCAGCTCATCATTCATTTTAGTTATTTTATTTATCACTCTTATACATTGCGCTGTGCAGCAATAGATTTTGCATTCCCCTTTATGATATGTTCCTCTCTCTCAATAGAGAGCGAGCGCAGCTGTTCTAATCTTTATTCAGTGAAACTTGCTCATTTCCTTCTGCATAGCAAAGTCAGTTAAAAATTATATGTTCATCACACCGGTACTGCTGTGATGCACTTTAACTCTTAATCGGCTCGGTACAGGCATTTTTCCGGTGTGGCAAAATATATTGAAATAAAACTGAAATATTAATTGAAACATTAACTTTACCGTGTTTATAAATTGCCACACCACTTCTCCAAGTCAATGAAAAAGATTATTGCCTCAACAATTTGAAAACAAGCATTTATAAAAATCTCTCTTGAAAAATTTTAATTTATTAAATTAGAAACAGGATTTCTTGGATATATTATTTTTCACTTTGTAATTGAAACAGATTCTGAAAAAATTTCCACAATTATGATTCCACAAACTATTAGAGAGCTTTGAAGTTTTTTAGGGCTCACGTATGTCATGGATTTTTATTTAATAAACAATAAACAATTCCTATCATGTATTGACATTCATTCAAAAAGACAGGAAATGTGAGACAAATAGATCATAAACATTCCGAAGAAACAAATAGAGGTAGAAAGATAATACACTATAAATCTAAGTTTAAAATAAAAAAAGGAAATTAGTAAAAGTAAATCTAATAACGATAATACCAGGCCTACTCACGAGCATGATATTCATATTATTTCTCCTATCGACAATTAACACACAATACCTAGAAGTAACCCCTATCCAGGCCAAAAACCTAATCTTTCAAACCAGATCAATAGATTTACCGATAACCCACGAATATCATTACCTATCTTTTAACTTAACTAAACCCGAAAATACTTATAAAGAACTTATTAAACAAACTCAACCTTTTAATAACTTACCACAAATACAGTATCTAGTAGAAAAACTTAACAGAGAAATGAACGGTATAAGAATTGTAACACGTAGTAAACGCGGTCTTGTTAACTTTATCGGAACAATTTACAAATACCTATTCGGTACTTTAGATCAAGAAGATAAAGAAGAATTACAACAACAAATAGCCGACATCTCCTAAAATACAAAAAATTTCACATATTTTATTTTTTTTCCTGATTAAAGAAACTGATTTTGAAAAAAAAAAATATAATAATTTATGAAGCAAGAATATAGCGAAAATAACTACACTGGAGAAAACTAAAATATGGGAACATTTAAATAAATTATTTGTTCCTTCTTTAAAATATATTCAGCAACTAGTGGTCTAAGCAGCTATTTAATTATAACATCCTTAAATAACTTAAAATTTTTTTTTTTATTTACAAAAAAAGAACAAATTCCTTAACTTACATTAGTTTATGTTTAACACTCTACCCTAGAAAACTCAATGTAATAAAATGTATTATGTACTTATTATTATTGGTCACCAACATTAATACAAAAATGAATCTATAAAAATTTAAACCCTGAACCCGGCTGATGTTTCTCCGGACATAGGGTGGGCCATTCTCTCTAAGGGGCCATTAGAGCCATGTCTTAAGGAAAGTGGTCAGAGGTGGCCATCAGCGAACACGATTAGACCGGTGTTTCTCCAGCAATTTTCTCTTGCTTTTCCTCCTCTTCTAGAACTGTCTTCTTACGAATATATTAATTTGCTTCTGCTGATTTTGTACACTAGCTCCTATATTCTTTTGTCGTAAGAACGCTCAATTCTCGATCTTATTCATTATTGTCTGTAGCGAAAAAGTATTTGTACAAGCAGAACCACCATACCCAACGCCAATGAGCTAGAGCCGGATTCTTATGCGTGCATCCGCCAGTACAGGTTCCCTTGCCTTCGGCATCGGACATTGTAGGGCATAGAGAATATGAAACCGACTCAGGTAGTTCAAAAAAAACTTCAATCCTTCGAAACAAAGGTTAGCACTAAACATAAGGGGTGTGAATTAAGGAGTCCCATACGGTAAGATTGTCCCACGCTTTCTCCTCTTGAGCGTTCCGGCTCAATCAAAAAGAAGCAGCTCTGTCTAAATTGCTTCGCGGGAGTCCAACTGCTACGTGACTGCACGAGGATACTCAGTTGTTTACCTGTAACGGGAGGCATCATACGTTGCTGCATCGCAGCCCCATAAATTCCAAGAATGCGAGTTCCTCAACGTCCTCGCTCCCTACAGAGCAATCTCGTCCTTCGAGACCCCCTAGCAGAAATGCATCGTCAAGCACTTCAGCGGTGCAAACCCATTTTGCTTCCGGCACTTCTAAAGAATTCTGGTCCGAAACAAGGAAGTTAATATCCGAGACTTTGCAAACAGTTATTGCAAACAGTTATCTACGGGGTAAATATCGCCCCGTTCCTCGCCATTCGAGTACTACAACAGCTGGCAGAACACGTCCAATTTCCATTTGCAAAAGCCAGCCACATCATTAAGCAGCACATGTACGTCCAGGCGGGGGCAAATTCCGTGAACGATGCCCAAAGTTCTTATCGGGAGTTGCAAGCAGCTCTAAGGTTCCTCCGGACTTCCGTTGAGAAAGTGGACATTAAACCAAAAGGGTGTACTGAAAGACGTCCCGGGCGAGCACCTCCTTTATAGCGAGTTCCTCGACATTGATGACATCGCGGAAGGGCAAAGTTCGAAGAGTTCTATTTCGTCTCTCCTGGAATAGCTTTGGAACCTTCCTATACAACGCGAGAAGTTTTGACCCAAATCGCTAAGTTATTGGATCCTGCCGGCTGGTTCGCTCCGTTCATAATCCGTTCCAAAATGTTCATGCAGGAGATTTGGTTGCAAGACTAAGCCTGGGACGATAAGCTTCCAACCGAAATGAGTCGTAGGTGGAAATCGTTCTTAACACTCAAGAGAAAATGTTAGAAACATATAATGGAAGTCGTAAGGAAAACGAATATCATGTAGGGCAAGTGGTTTAGGAAAAAAAACATGGAGAAAGAAATAAGCTAAAAACAAGATGCAAGGAACAGGTTGTTAAGGAAATCTCACCTAACAAAATAATCAATTGCAGAAACAGACTTATTCACAAAGCCAATATTAAGCTTAAACAATTTGTGATTTTGTAGAATATTCTGTACTTTTTGATATTGTCATCGTGGAAATTGATGATTGACCAAATGAGTTCGTAATCGTAAATACATATGATAGACAAATTGGATGATGATAATTACAGTGCGTGGGCTGTGCAGATGAAAAGTGTACAGTGGACGACTCGGCAAAAAAAAAAAAAAAATAGTGAAAAAGACGAAAAAGCCATTACCAGTATAATGTTGTGTGTAAAGACATCGCAAGTCAACCACATAAGCATTGTGAAACCGCTGAAGAAGCATGGCAAAAACTGCATGAAATACACACACCGCCGTATTTGCGCGTCGCATTTGCTTATTAAAGCAGTTGTTACAAATTAAAATGTGAAACGGGCACAGTGGGAGCACATATGAATTGCAATGCAATTTTATGTCAGTAACACGAGCAATTGAACATGGCTTTCAATTGAAATTTGAAAATAAAAGTGCGGTTATAAAAAACAAAGAGAACCAAATTATTTTGGTTGCTCAATTGCAAAGTGAATTATTTTTATTTAAAATTAAGCAAATGGTGCTAACCAATTGTGTCTTGCTAAACCAATTCCATTTTTTTGGAATTCTATTGTCTAAATATGTGTTTAGACATAAGTAGGCAAACTATACATATGGTCTATTTATGGGCTGCAATTAACATGTCACGGGACAGCATAAGTGGAAACTACAGATGAGTACGATTGCAGCGGTCTATTGCCGGAGTGTCAAATGACATGACCACGCGGGAGGCCTCAAACATAGACTTAAGAATAAAACTCAGCTGCATTTACCAACGCAGACTGCGGTGTCTTACAAGCGCTGCATTATATAATTAGATGATAAGAACCTATGTAAGAATGAATAAAAGGCGAAGCCCTCGCAGCAACGAGTCAGTTAGATTCAAACACCCGAATTGAACTCAATAAGTGTACGCACAAGTGTGTAGTGTGTACCCTATTCTATTCGATTCTATGGCATCAAAGATATGGACACCTACATTTTGGGAGTTTAAATAATATGATTAATAAAAAAAATGGTATATGGTCTAAAGAAACAAGAATTGAGTGGTCCAAAAAAATTTAAATGTGTCAAGTGTGCTAAAAGTAAAATATGCGTGAAGCAGTTTCCGAAAGCAAGTGGACGTCGTGCAACATAAGTACTGGAATTGGTACATACCGATATATGTGGAACTATGCAAACTGTTTCCATCGGAGTTGCACACCATTTTGCTACATTCATTGATGACAAATCTCGATATGTATACGTCTGTTTCCTAAAGACGAGAGATGAAATTCTGGCCAAATTTAAAGAATTTAAGGCATTTGCGGAGAATCAGACCAACAAGAAGATTAAAGTCGTGAGAAACGACAACGGGCGTAAGTATTTAAGTAATGCGTTTCAGTCTTTCTTGACAGAAAATAGCATCAAGCAGTTGACGGTTCCACACATCCCTCAGCAAAATTGTGTGGCGGAACGTGCTAACCGAACTCTGGTAGAAATGGCTAGAAGTATGATGCTGCAGGCTGCTGTTGGTGTTTGGCTATGGGCAGAGGCTATTAACACTGCTGCCTATCTACGCAATCGATCCGAGATGTCTACTTTACCAGGAATGACTCCAATTGAATCATGGACAGGGAAGAAGCCAACTGTGTTACACTTGAAGGTTTTTAGGTCTAAAACTGTCGTGCTGGACAAAATCCAGAAAAAGAAGTTTGATCCAAGAGGCCAGGAGCATGTTTTGGTAAGATACTCTGAAATTTCAAAAGCTTATCGTTTGTATAATCCTAGACCATGATGACTGTGCTCGGATCGAACAAGATTCTGGTACTTCTAACGTTCAACTTGAGAAGCTTAAAGCCGTTCCAGTTGACGTGTTTTTCGAAATCCCGAACTTGTCTAATGACCAAGACGATGATGCACCTGTCGGCGAGAACCTTGATGAAGAAGGAGGAGAGCTTTCTTCTGATGAGCTTCCTAACGAACCAGCTGAATGGAAAGGTCTTGGGCGAGCAAAGAAAGTGTACACTGGCCTACCCGGACGACCACGTAAGCAGTACAATATGGACAATACAATGTATGCTGAAGAAGTCCCCGTGTGAACGAGGCAATGAGTATGCATAATTCTGCTGAATGGAGAGCTTCTATGCAGAAGGAGATGGAGAGTCTTCAAGCCAATGCGACCTGGACGTTGGTGGATCTCTCATTCTATTATCTCATTCTATTATAAGAATTATATATATTCTATTATAAGTTGTATATCCACAGAAATAATTATTGTCTATAACCTTTACCGAAATTGGCGCCCAAGTAAAGCTAGAACCTACGATATCAAGAGGAGACAACTAAATAACGCACGATATTAAAAGGGGAAACACATCAGCTGGAGCACACCTACTCAAACGGAGATTACAATAAAAAAAATAATAAAAAACCCTAGAACGCTAGAAGGCGAAACCTATGTGTCGTGGTGAAAAGCGGCTCATTTCGCGTTTAAAGTTAATGAATCATCCGAATGGAGTTCAAATTATTATCAAGCCCTTGGTATTATCCGAAACAGAATTAAAAACTCAGCAAACAACGTGCAAGCTTCGTTCTGCACCTAGTTGAATTTTAAGGCAATAATTCATTAATTAATAATTAATCGCCTTGGCTTCACATACGCTGACAAAAAGCCCATCTACCTAATTGAGCAAGAGTTGTCGAATTTGAGACAGGTTGATATGGCACTCACCGAATTTTATGATGAGGTCAAGAAAAAATTGACTGCTTACAAATAAGACTATAATGACATGCGATGAAGAGTATGAAGAGTAATCAGTAATGAAGAGTATAGGGCAGACGCGTTACGTGTATTTATAACAGAAACTCAGAAGTCATTGAGTGATATCCTGTTTGCCAAAGGAGCCAAGGACTTACCAACAGCCCTTGCTCTAGAACAGGACGTTGAGTCAAATCACGAGTGTTATCAATTCGCTCTGAACTATTCAAACATCTTTCAGGTCCAAGTTCCGAGTTCCGAGTTTCAAGTTCTTGCACTAATATGCAAGACAGAAACCCATATTTCAGCAAACGCCAGTTTGTGCCCAGTTTTGACAACCAAGCAGGTCAAAACCAGTCTAGGCACCGACTCAGCTGTTTGATACTAACGTATCTATGCAAACCATTCGATCAAACCAACTTAGGCAAGCACCAATTTTGAACCAGTGTAACTTACCCCAACTTCAAAATATTTGGCCAACTCGACAGCAAAAACAACATAACACAAGGCCTGTTCAGGCACAAATTGACTATGAACATATAACAAAAAGACCAAATAGTGGCACTGCCAGGTTTACAGGATCGAAACATCAAATAGTAAACCATTTAGTCAAAAAAAATATCTAGAGGAGTCAGATAAAAATAATTATGAACACGGGGCAACAGCAGCTGTTGAGGATATCGACCACGAACTTACAAATTATGACAATGTTAATTTGTTAGCCACAGGTCCTTGCTACCGTTTATATAAGTGCATTGGTGAACTTTTCAACAAAACTGTTCCCTTCTCTATCTATCGGACACCTCAAGCCTTGACGTTATATTAGGATTTGACACACTAACGCAGATGAATGCAACATAGGACTTGAAAAATAAAATATTAAAAATCGAAAACTCAGTCGAACCAATTATATTTGTAATGTAATAGGGTTAATTACTCTGATATAAAAGACATCATAGTACCAAACCAGATAGCCGACTAATTCCACACAATGTTAGAAAATCGATTGGGTGTCTTTGCAGACCCAGAAGAAGACACCAATATTATTGTTACCATACAAACGGAAGATGACCAACCGGTATACTCAAGAGTTTATCCATACCCCAAGACGGGGTAAAAGACGGAATTATTCAGTCACTAATAAAAAGCCGATCTACATAGTTCACGTAATGGCCCCAGAATTTGCAAAGGAAATCTCAGAAAAATTTGACAAAGAAAAAGAAGTACAATTAAGAAGAATTAATAAATCAAGATGTGCCAGAACTTTTCCAGGGACCCTGTCTTTATAAGCAAAACAAACGACTCGGAAATAAATTTACCGATCTAAATCTTCTAAGTCACTATATCTTTATTTTACATAAATAACTTTAATTTGCCTTAGCTGCAACTTGATGGCTCGTTGGTATGGCTATGATTGAGCTTTGATTGCCTTTTTTCGAGCTCCGAGCCATATTGCCATTGGACATAACCGCGGTCATTTCAAAGTAATCCCTGGTAATCCCTAGCCAGATAACAGTATTCCCAAAGGGGCGCCACTAAAACCTATCAATACGGCCACGGGAGTTGAGATTAAGATAATATTTAATAGCCAAATAATGAAATAAGGCAATCTTCTTTTCCTTCCCATTTCTTTCCTTAAGCATTCTCTTCTCTTTCCGATTTAATGCGAGGTCCGGCCAATTTTTGACTTGCCTGCGTGTTCAAAAAACGGTAATACGGAGAAGAAATTTACCGGAGCAGTTGTAGAGAGCGGCTAAATAAGTAAAAAACATTATACATTTTGGACTAAGTCAAGCTTTTAGTAATTTAATTGATATGTATTGTTTTAAAACTAAACTGACACTAAACTAAAAAGTGTGATGAGAACTCATGAAACTATCAAATTTTTAAGTTTAGTTTATGTTTAACAATAAAGTTTACAATGATTTGTAAGTCCGAGTAATTCTCATCAGCGAAGTCATGCGTTGTCAGAGGTTCTATGTTATGTCAAATGTAGCATACATGTAGGTTGATATGTCGTATTTGATATGTTCTTGTTTATCCTTAGTCCTGCTGTCATCCGACCCTTATCCCGTTCTTTTGTGAAGATCGTGTCCTAGCACGCGAATCAAATAAAGACGCGATGCTAATTATTCCCCCTCTAATTCAATCAGCAGAATGGTAATCAAAATTATCCGTTTTTTTTTGTATGTGAAAAATTTGGATACATGTAGAATTTAATTATTGTACTTATACCTTCTTATAAACAATTATTTGTTTAAGTAGTAGGAATTAGTAATACTATCGTAATGGACATAACTTTAACCATTTTAAATGCTCTTCAAGTTACATTTTTAAATATTAAAAAAATGTTGACAACTAATACTAGGAATTAGGATATTTATTACGACATTGTTCTAGATGAAAGATTTTGTGGGTGATTCAAATTAAACGCGAGTAAATCTGTATGCTCGTGATAACCTCAATAAGTTCAGTCAGGCGCTTGTTTTGTACGCACCACTTTTAAGGGGTGGGGCGGCGTTTTCCAATTCGCATGCTGATTGTTACAAAGAGAATGTAGTCCTAAAAAAAACGTTTATCAAATAATTAGTAAAACGATCACAAACATTTACATGGTAATAGAGACCCACATCAGTCCGGAATCTCACTATAGGGAACATAGCCAAATATGGCACCTAGGATTCAATAGGCCAATCCAGCCATTAATGGGTGTAATTTGATTTTGTAAGTGTTTATCCCGAAGAATGTTTAAATATGTTTTATGAATAACACCGTAAGGATGCTTTTGCTGGGATCGCCGTCTCAGTCATGGTGACAGTTGGGGGGGTATGATAATGTTATATTTGGTAAATTCTTGTTCGGGTCTCCAAGCCTCGGTACCCTGTTAGCAAATCAGGCAGGCAGCATAATCGCTGCTATACCTGTGGCTACACTGCTGGGACATTCTACGAAAATGCCCGGAGTATACGCAGGCGGCACAATCGTAGTTAACACTGATGAGAAAACTCTGCGACAATGACCGGAATACTCGCAGACGGCATAATTACATCTATAATGATGGCTTAAATAATGCGAACGGAACCGGTTACGCAGACGGCATCGTGGAGGCTAACACTGCTGAGAAACTCTATGGAAATGACTGGAGTACTCGCAGGCAGCATAATTACAGTTAACATTTGAGAATTATTCATTTATTTTCCTGGACCACTTTGAACACGTCTCGAAGCATTTCCGCTTACGCGACAGGTGCTCGGAGAACTTCGCTTGGTGCCGGAGTGACTTTGTGATACAAGGCCCCTGGTAGTCTTGGCTTTCTGCCTTGAATGACAAAGACCGGACCGGTGCAATTCGAAACGCTGCTGTTTGTTGCTAAGTTGAGTTCCGGTAAAAATGTATCCCATGTCGTCTGCTTATCCTTGATGTACTGGGCGACCATAGTTTTAATGGTGCGATTGACCCTGCGGTGTATAGGGAGTCGTATACTGGATAAGGAGTGGAAATCTGACCCAACGTTGGTCATGGAATTTTGCTACCAGTGACTTGGTGATTTCCTTCCGGGGACCCTCTGCCAGGCTAGCTTGGGTACGTACCGTCCGTGCGTTATCATGTGTGCCTACGCGCTGAACTACTCTTTCGCTCCCAAAACTCCTGCTGGCTCCTGTATCTAGTGTTGCATTGAAAATCTGACCCTCAATCTACACGCACGCGATGACTCTGCTCCTTTGGACCTGCAATATTCCACCTAGTTCCAGGGATTTCTCCTGGCAGTCTCCGGCCGCTCCCCGGCGAAGAATCCTATCGTTTACCGGATTATTTCATTTGCAGCATTTTCGGGCCAGGAAATTGTTCCAGTGTCGAAAACTCGTGTCTCCTGGTGAAAAGCTGGTAATCCGACTGGAGCTTCTCATAAATCCGGTCTAATTCCTGTTCAGGGTGTAACCCGCTCTGTGCGTCAACAATCGAATATTCACCAGGTATTGTTTAAACGTTTCCCCTTGTCGCTGATATCTGGTGCGAATGTCACCATCGAGCCTTTGAAAATACCTCGGCGGCAAAAAGAAATCAAGAAACTTCTTCTTGAAATTTGCCCATGACTCCCCTAATAGTTGGCTGTTCCTAAACCAATGTTCCGCCGTGTCTGTCAACAGTCCAGGTATAGCTTGCGTCGTCCTATCCGCGTTGGCTTCATAAGCGGTGGATCGTTCCTTGAGTTTCTGGATAAATGTAATCGGGTCCGTCGCTTCGTCAAAGTTTATTTACCAATTCCGCAACTTTTCCGCCAGGGTGGCTGCTGACATCTCTGATTTCCTGCAAAGATATCCCGCCTTGCCGAATTGGTCTCCATGTCTCCCCCAACATCTGCGGTAACTCTTGATGGTCGTTTTTTTCTCTCACTGATAACTGCTAAGATTTCGGCTTCACATTCCTGGAGTCGCCCGGCGATTTCCAAAACGGGGTCATAGACGCTTCCAGTCTGGACATTCCAAATCGCCTCCATTTCTCGCTTTCGGAGATATGAAATCCACCGTGCACCCATGTTTGATACAATTTTTACCTTATCGAAAACGAGGGAAAAATATTTCGACGCAGCGAAATTCAATGTTTATTTCGTTAACGGGTTTTAAATGCCCAATCAAACCGATGAAACAACGATGATACGATATCTGACTTGGTATCGACTGTACTTGTTGACTCGACGACGGTTGTACGCGAACTCCCCGACATTTTGTTGACTGTGGTGGAACTAGATAGTTTTCTACAGAGGGTGTGAGAGAGACGACGATGAGAGTGAAACCGAAAATGGCTTTGCTTTGGGGAGAATAAGTTAGCTTCTCCCTGACTCACCTATAGAAGATCCCGCTCTTTCTCTTTCTCTTTTTCATTTTTTTTTAAATTATTTTCTTAAGTATATGTGTCTCACGTGGGCAGAATGCGTGGTTTTAAAACGGATAACCGCGCGTTTTTAGGTTATGTTCCCGCCTTGCGGACAAAAAATATTTTCTGTGCATAAATATTTTTTTCTTGCATATATTTGTATATATATATATTTTCATGCTCCTGGTTATACTTGCTAAAAAGTTCTCCGCCTCGATTTGGGTATACTTTGTAGAAGTTCTCCCGCCTGTTTCTAAATGTATCTCAGTTTTCTCGTTATATGTACGTAAAAAAGTATTGTTCCGAGCAAGAGCTCGACAAGAGAAGCGTCTGTAAAAGCAGGAGAGGCGACAGCAGAACAGCATGAGAACCGACAGTAGTATAGCAGGAGATGCGACAGCAGAATAAAAGTTGAGAGACAAGAATGAACAGAGAAGGCGGCATTCCGAGTGTGGAATTCAGCAGAGAAACCCGCATGTGTGGAGTAAAGCCAAAAGTTGTTAAAGAAAAATATAAACGTTGTAATAACCGTGTGATTTCTAATTGTTATCAATAATATTAATAATTTATATCAGCTTCAGATTCTCATATATGACATTTTCTCTCTCCCTAAATGTAAATATGTAGAATCCCTCGCAGCAGTCTGTGAGAGGCGACTCGTTCCTCCTGTAAGTCTTCCACGTTGCTGTCCACGCACGGCTAGGGCGATGTTAATTCAACTGAAGAGTTAGGATGATTATGTTGGGAAGATGACTGACTTCCTTTTGGCATCTGGCCTAGGGACACAGATAGCTATGATAGTTTATAATGATAATGATAGATTGCCGGAGTTGGTCTTATGAACTTGTGCTCTCTATTATTGGATTCCCCAAAGCGAACTGACTTAAAAGCTAACATAGAAAAAACCTCTGTCGATGTGCAGAGCTTTTGCCGGCTATGTGCGAGCTTCTGTCAGCAATTTGAACGTTGCTGGTGAGTGGACGATCGGTACGGTTAACTTATTTAACATATATATTTACGAATTCAGACCGAGAGTTTAATAAAAAAAAGAACACAGTTGGATTTTTGATGTATTATTAAACTTTTTTATTATTTCCAATAAAGGAAAAACTAGATCCATTGGATTATCACTAGATTGGGTAATGGACTTCGAAGTTGAAGTGGGCTTAGCAGGGTTATCATGATTGATATAAAGAATAAAGTTATCAACGTCTATTCTCCCGAAAAGAGAGGTGTCTATTCTCCCGTTAAGAGAGGAGCTCGTGAAAAACAGGAGTAATTGGAGAATCCTGAGACGATTGTGTGGGCGAAAGTTTTTGTTATTTCAGTTGGCTCGCCTAGACTTTGGAACATGCAGTGGGTGCGTAAATACAAGCAGAGCCTAATCGAAGGACTTTCGATCTTTGATTATAGTTTCTACTTAGACATTAATGTGTGTGTGTGATCGTACTTTGACAATAATGTGTGTGTGTGTGATTGTTTACAATAGTGTGTGTAGTTGGGGAGTTGTGGGTGTCTTCTCCGATTCGTCCTTATTTTGTTTCTCCTGGCCTCGGCTGATCTGGATAAGGCGTCACATGACGGTCTTATATCTCAGTAAATTTCCGTCTGCGGAATTGTCGCACTTTTATTCACAAATTTGACTTCATTCCTTGGCTTCTTCTCCTAAACTCCTGGTCTTTTTGCCTTGGGAAACTTTTCGTTAAGTTTTCGACTTTTTCTCTGTTGCCTCCGCGGTAACAGCCTCGGCTTTTGTAATTAATATTATTATTATAGTTGTTTTAATAACCTTAGCCACAACCTCTGTTTTGGAGTTTACTCGATTATTATTTCCTCGTATCTTCTATTGTTATCGTATACCTCGTATATATTGATATAATACACTATTCGAGTTGCCAGTCGTTTTGGTACAGCAGTGTATATATTTTGCACTTGAGCAAAAGTATGGTCTTGAGCTTATCGTAATCACAATTCTTTGTCCTTGCCGAGATCGGTTCCTTTGTAGCAAATTTCTCTGTATCGCTAAGATCTAGACCATATATAGGCTGATTCAAGCGACCTACGTAGGTTTTCGATTTCCCTGGTATATGGCGCAGCAGTTTTGCCGCGCGATTCGTCTTTATATGATGCTTTTAATACACTTATTATACCGATAATTGTCCTTTCTTTCTCAATTATCATGTCTTTTCATGTCTGTATTGAAATTTGGGCTTTTCTCCTCTAACAACTCTGGTAACGCCATTACCGCCAGGATTGAAAGATCGTAAAGATCTTTCAGTATCCTAACTTATTTCAACAACTACGGGTGTGTTGAGTATCGTATGGCTAATTAAATTCAAATTATGACTTTCAGCAAGTTCTCATTGTTCATACGAACACAAATATTCAGCGACATACAATTTTGTGTTCTTATTTCCGTTCATATTTGTGTAAATGAACCGAGAGTCATAAATTTAAATTTTATACATTTATAGGCGACGAGGGTGCAGTGCCGAAAATATGTAATCTAAGTGCACACCACATCACTCCTCGATACTTAGGCCTCTAGGTAGGCCATTTACTTTAAAATGCTATTCTTATGTCACCTTTTAACCGAAGACATGTAATACCTGTTTCCTACAAAAACTCAAAGAATGAAGGTCTTGTTACTTGGATCTTTTCAATGAAAAACGATGGAAAAAATTATGAGTTATGAGACGAGACGGGCCCAGAGCATCCGGGAACCTCCTAAGGACCCCAACGAAAGCCGAGAGAAACTAACGACTGCGATCTATTAGATCATAACTGTATCCGCGCCCTAGTCACGGTCGAAAAGGCGACACCTCACCGCTACCAAAGACACTAGAATACCAAGATGCGTAACGGCCATACATTGGTTTGCTTTTTTGCTGAAGGCCAAAATTTCTCTCTGTCCGCTCGCTTAAGCTGAGAGCTTAAGAAATCTAAAAATAGAATTTGCTTGCTTGTGCGAGTAAAAACAAGAGACGAGAACGCGTATATGTGTGCGTGTTGTGCTAGAAGACGATTTTCGGGGCGTGTGTGTAAATAACAGCTGAGCTTAATCGAAGGGCTCTCGTTTTTTTGGCCCACGTTTTTGAGATATGAATCTTCGAAAAAGTTCGAAAATCAACTACTTCAAATTTTTTTTTTAAATCGTAATAACATCGTTTGCCCACCCTTTAGAATTTTGAAAAAATGTATACTTTAGAAAATATAAGACATTCAAATTTACCTCGGTCTACTGAGTGACTAAAGCGTTTTACCGTCCTTTTTTTTTCCATGTTTTGCTTATTTATTGAATATTCCCTCTTACTTAAGAGACTAACAATAAGTTTTCAAATCTTATTCTAAACTAACTAAATATCATTTTATGAAATGATTCGTACTGTGTGGCCTAACAAATTTAACGCTGGGCTGGTTGGTCGTTTCGGTGCAGTCGGCTTTGGCAGCATACTCGAATAAGTTTTGTTGCAAGAGGATTTGGATGTGGGACTAGTTTTTCATTGTATTTTTCTTTTTTCTCTGCTATTGTCCTAATGAAAAGTTTGAGGGTGAGCCGCTTGTCCAGATAAATACCTAAGTATGTTACGTTATCGGCTTGTGGGATGCGCGTGTGGTTCATTACCAAGGGCGGGCAGCTTTGTTTGTTTAGGGTAAATGTTACCTGTTTGCACTTTTCTTCGTTTACTCGTATGCGCCAATTTACAAGCCATTGTTCTACACAAGTTAGATGGCGTGCTAGTTGCATCGTAGCTTTTACTGGGCATCTGGATCGACTTACTATTGCAGTGTCATCAATGAATGTGGATATCGTTAGCTGGTAGTTTGTTGGGATGACCTCCGTGTATAGGGTGTATAGTATTGGGTCCAGAACGCTTCCTTGAGGCACTCCGGCTTCTATAGTACAATCGCTTGAACTCCATCTGACCGCGAACACTCTTTTATATAGGTAAGACTTTAGAAGCTTATGTATGTTTTAAGGCAGCAGTTTGATTATATTAAACATAAGTCCAGCCATACTCTATCGAATGCTTGTGCAACGTCTAAGAAGAGAGCTGTGCAGTATTCACGGTGTTCCAAGGCAGTGCGAATTTCTGTTGTAATGCGGTTAACCTGTTCAATGGCTCCATGTCTTGCCCGAAAACCAAATTGGTGCGATGGGAGTGTGTTTTGAGGTAGCTTGGATAGACAAGTAAGTAAGCTTATTGGCCTGTATGATGATGGCTGTGTTGGGTCATGCAGCCGCCAAAACTGTGCAGTAGACTAATCTCATACTCTTTAATATTGTAAGCCGAATTAGTCAGTGGTAGCAGTTGCGATGCCCATAGTGCAAACCGCTGTTCTCGCACTCTTACCTTGTTCTTTTGTTAGCTACCTACGTTAAGCTTGGGCGCTGCATTTCGGCTGTCTGCCCCGCCAATTGCCCATTCGTCGTGTTTCGGAAAAGACTAAACTTGTGCATTCGATATAGCTCTTTGTCGGCCCTAGCTGCCGTAAAAAATTCGCAAAATAAACAGTGTCGTAATATGAACAAACTTTCTTCGGTTTTTTATTATTCGCAACAGCTATTGAAAAAGCTCAATAGCTAAACAGGCTGTGTTTTGTCTTTCCCAGGCTTAGGGATCATAATTATAATTGATTTCTTCCACTTTTGAGGGAAGTATCCAATTTTAGTAATTGCGTTGAAGAGCAAGCAGATTTGTAGAACTGCACACATTGGGAGCTCAATGATCATTTTCGGGGTTATTAAGTCGTAGCCAGGCGATTTTCCATTTTTAAGTTGCTCTTTAATGACTTTCGTTATCTCGCTTGGCCGAAATTCTACAGGATCTTGTGGTGCTAAGTCAGATGCAGTTAAAGGCGGGAGAGTAAATGAGTTAGTGGCTGGATTTGGTTGAAATACTTTTTTAAGATGATCAGCGAAGACTCTTGCTCTGTCCGTGTCACTGCGAGACCAGTTTCCGGTAGAGTTACGGAGAGGTACAACCGTTTCTGTTGGTTCCTGTGGTCTTTCCACAACGAGTTCTTTGTGCCTGTGGGTGTGAGATTCTCGATATACCTTAGTTGTGCGTCCGCTTCCTCTTTCTTAAGCGCTTTGGTAAGCCTGCGAGAAGCTGCTTTTAATTTACTCGTTGCGTTTGGTGATCTGTGCTCCTGCCACTCCCTTCAATGTCGTCGTTTTTCAAGCACAAGCACTTTATACTGCATAAATTATTGTCTTGTGGAGTTGACGCTTTTGCTGCTGCTTGAAGTATTGATTCTATATCACCAGCAAACTGATCAATGTCTTGCTCGGCTTCCAGGGGGCTAGAAAAACTGGTATGGGAACAAAAATCTTTTATGTACCTTGCCCAGTTGGTCCCATTGCTTGTAAGCCAACACGGTCGCGCGAGGTGTTGTAGCTGAAAGAGCACCGGGCAGTGATCAGATGAGAGTTCTGAAAGTGCTTCATCTGTAGTCGTTGATTGGGATATCCTTTTTGTGATGGCAAAGTCAATCAAATCTGGAAGCTTCATGAGATCTGGTGGCCAGTATGTAGGCGCTCACGGGAAAACATAGTTAAGTTTTTGTTGCGGTTTGATGTTTGCGTTGTACAGCTGTTTTCCTTAAGGGTTCGCTATCCGAGATCCCCAGTACATGTGCTTGGCATTCCAATCGCCAGCTGCAACAAACCTTTCACCAAACGAGTCAAAACGTGTAGTGAATTTTTCCTCAGAGATTGTGAAGCGAGGTGGGCAATAGACAGCAGCCAGAGTGAGAGCACCGTTATGGCATTGGAGGTTTATAGAGGTACATTGTAAGCAGTCTTCTTGCCAATTACCAAGAATGTTCTGTGTGTTTACTTGTTTATTTATTTGGTGAATTTTATGCTGGACGCTGGGGGTGACAGCTGTCGGTACTTGGATCCCTGATTTTAGTACACTTGCAAAGGAAGATTTTGGCATTGTTCGCTGACTGGCAGACGAAGGGATGTTAGTTGTAGGCGGTTCCATTACTTTGTGAGTTTTTGGTGTGATACGATCTCGAACTGAATCCACTCGTTTGTTTAGGCGACTCTTGAGTTCCTTGTAAACAATGCATCCTCGCCAGTTGGCTGTGTGTTTTTTGCCACAGTTGCTGCGTAACTTAATTGAACTATCGTTTTTATTCTTAGGACAGTTTACAGTACTGTGGGCATCGCTGCAAACGACGCAGATGGATTTTAGGGTGCAGTACGCTTTGGTGTGGTCATATTCTTGGCAGTTGGTGCATTGCACAGGTTGCCTGCGCTTGTGTGGCTCTTCTACGGTTATTATTCGCTGCAGTAAATACTAGAACGGATACTGGCAGATCAGTTCCTCAAAAACGATTGGATGTGGGAATGGGTGTCAAAACAGGAGCTAGCCTGCGATGCCTTGAAGAATTTACTCACCGTAGCACCGATTCGCGCATGTCCCGACTTCGAGGAGACATTTCTACTGCAGGCAGACGCCACTGAATATGGTATTGGCGACGCCACCTCGACCTAACTACGAGGGGACACCAGCGACAGCGGAAACGGCCTCGACGGACAGAAACCCACCGCCGCCGAGGAAGAACCGTGAGAAGAGGAGGAGGACGTCTCCTCCGGGGACCTACCGGTCATCCAGATTTTCGATAACGACGTCCTGGGCGCGTACCGGTACAGGTGTCCCAGGATGGCCGCGTGAGAGTCGCGCCCACCCCGGAGTTAGGAATGGAGTGTGAGGAACCCTGGTTACCCACAAATTTATATAATAATGTAAATATTATAATAGGTAGCGACTAAAGAGACATTTGACATATATAAGTTGGCATAGGCAATTAGGTTAATTAGGTTAAGATATTGTGGTTAAGGGAATCATTATAAGCATAACATTTAAGAACTTTATAACAATTTTTATTTTTTTTCTCAATTTCTTCCCCGATATATATTGATACCCCAGAAAAATAAGGAAATATTGTGTTCGCATATTAGAGTAACGGATTTCTGATAGTCGGATAACTACACTAAAGCATTCGCTCTTGTTTTTATTATTTTTTTCATTGTTATTATTTGTAAAATAATTACTATGTAATCATTATCACGAAATCAGTTGTATGTAACAGGTAAAAGGAAGAGTTTCCGAACATATTCTCAGGTATTGTGTATCTAGAAGAAGAAGAATGTTATATGAGCGGTTTTAGGCTCGACACTTTTTGCCTTTGCATTTCGAAACGGTATGTCAAGGAGGCAGACTTAACAAACTGAATTTTTGATTTACTGAGAGACGCCTAAATGCGCTACAGTTCTGTAGTATATGATCTGCTGCATTGCTTGTGGCTTGCTGTTGGAGGAACACGATTATGTGGCTAGCTCGACAATAATTTTTCTTACTTTGGCTTTGGCGATTCTTCAGTTTATAAATATCGGCGACTTAAATATAAAATTCTCATAATCGAGCTGTTCTTCCCATTTTTGTTTGGACACTGTGTCGACTCTATTCAATACCCATAAAATAATAAAATAAATTACTACTTTAACTTTTGCTCTTAAATTTTTTTCAAACCCAAACATTGATTTATATCTCATAACCTTTAACAAATTTTACTCTTTAACATAAGCTAAGCGGCAGAATAACAATGCAGAGATAAAAACGAAATAAATAATCAAATATAGACGAAAATATTAAGAATGTGAAACAAGTGACATAGTATACCATTAGAACAATACAGCGAGCTTGGAAAGTCTTAAGTTATAAGATATATACTTATATACTTATACTCAGGAAAGACAAACGAAATCTTTAAGGACATACGACACTCACGACATCCCTTATAACATAACATAATAATAATTTACAAATTTTACAATTAATAGAACACATTTAAACATCATATAAGCTTTTCTAGTTGAATATACCTTGTGGAATTGTGGTATAAGCTGGTTCATGCTCTTTATGAATCGGAAATAAATGATGTTATCTAATGAAGGAACTAAATTGTGGTAGTTAGTTACGGTCAGATAATGATGTGCAGTAACAATATATCTAACTACAAGCTGTTAGAAATACTTAAAAATGGAAAGGTTGGAACGGTTTACAAAGCAGAAGATTTAAACAATAAATGCTTGGCTGTTAAAAAGGTTTCTGTGGATCAGCCAATGGAAAAGCTTAAACTATTGTTTAACGAAGTTTTAACTGTTCGTCGGCTTCAACATAGAAATATAAATACTATCGTCAGTTGTTTTTTGTACAAGCAGTATGTTTATTTGACCTACAATTTTATGTGTTTTGGAAATTGTGAAATGCTGCTAAAGAACGTGTATACTTCTGGTAAATTGTAGATTAAGTTACGACTGTTGTGAGGGCAGAAACTTCCCTCTCTTTCCAAAAATGTAGTTGAAATTATTATGGTTGTTAGATTATATTCAGTAAATAATAATAGTTTAACTTATATAATTTATATTTTGCTTACTAACGACTTGTGTGGATGTGAAAGAGGAATAAAGTTCATAAAACTAACGCAATAGTTTTTTTTATTCTTATTATTGATCCGATTTCGATAAATTGTAAACGGAAATTTTATTTTGTTAATATTTCTAGACAGCAAGGAAGATATCTATGAATTGTTTAGTAATTTTTCGAGTGTTTCAATGTCAGATGTTTCATTTGCATACAATTAGAACAGCAAGATGCGTAACGTCCATACATTGGTACTTGAATAGTGCAAAACTATAGTTATAATTATAAATAATTAAAACTATAAATAAATAAAAGATATTTTTATTATTTTAAAAGAATGTTATTGCAACTGCATGACCGGGTGTGCGCGTGCAAGCTTTCCCTATTTTTTCTTCCAAAGCATCATCACATTAATAAAATGTTTTTTTCAGGGGTTGTTTAATGTCTTGGGTTGCTCGTGAATTGGCTATTTTAGCCTGCGCGAATTTAGAAAATTTATTTATTGCTGTGAGGATTACTTATTTACATTTGAGGTAAAAATCGACGTGAATATTTTGCCCTGGGTATTATGGTTTTGGTGAGCTTTATAGCTCTCGCTTATTTGGATGTCTTTCGAATTTTTGTTCTTTGCAGGTCTCACATTCCTTTGTTATTTTTATGATTTTAGCTCTCATTTGTGGAAAAATACCTTTTCTAACAGTTGCTGTCTGTTTAAGCTGCTATTGCGGTTTGCTCTCCCTTGGTCCGATATATTTGCGTTTAACTATTCTTAAGAGAATCTGTTTTTGTAATAATCAAAAAGTGGATACATTTTTTGAAGTTTCCCAAAGGTTTTCTCGTCGGTATATATTACATTTATGTCGGACGGATTTTACCTTTCTTTTAGGATTTTTATCATAGTTTTTGAATTGAATATTGGTACTGTACTGTGTCTGTGATATGTTGGAAAAACAATTTCAAGTTTGTAGGATTTTTCTCCCAAAGATAGCATTATTTGGTTTTTGAAAACATTTATTGGTTCTTCTACTATAGGTATTAGGTTTTTTGGGAGAGCTGAAACTACGGTGCATGGTTTCTGTCATTGCATTTAGTTCTCCATGCGTTTGCAAGGGAGGTCTACTCAATGCATGGGAAACCACGTTTGCCTTGTAAGGTTTGTGCAAAAGTATAGGAAGTATGCATTCTTCTAATTTTACTTTCTATCTTTTTATTTGGTTGTGATCTGTGAATATCTTTATTTTGGTTGGACCATACACAAGATTGCGAGGAGTTTGTATTGACCAAATTATGGCCAGCGTTTCTTTTTTGTTTGGTGCGTAACTTTCTTCTGTCTTACTTAAGGTTCTTGAAATAAACAATATTGGTTTGTCTTTCTCAGCTAATACGGCTCCTAGGACGTAATCTAAAGCATCGGTGGTCGGTGGTCAATTGGAATTCTGTACTATAATCTGGATATGCCAGCATGACTTCTTCGGAAGCGAGAGTTTGATTTAGCTTATTGAATGCTGTATGGGGATTTGCGAGTTTCACATAATCTTTAATGAAGCTACGGTAAAGCACTGACAGTGCTAAAAGGGAACGAAGATCCTTGAGGGAAATTCTACGAAGCCATCACTTTTTCGGGATTATTTTTTAATCCAGTGTCGTCCACTAAAAACTCTAAGAATTCAACATCTTTTTTTAAGAATTCTCGCTTGTCTAGCTGAATTCGAATATTTGCTTCTTCCAGAATATTAAATATTAACTGTCTATCCTAATTTTTGCTAATGATGATGTCATCGATGTATACGAAACACCTAGTTCCTGAATGTTCTCTACGGATATCGCCCAGCATCCGTTGAAACATTGAAAAGGCATTTTTGATGCCAAACGCTAGTCTGGTAAACTCGTATTTACCCTGGTTAACTGAGAATGCCGTTTTTTCGAATACGGATTTCCATAGTGGAATTTAGTGAAAGCAGCTTTTGAGGTCAATGACTGAGAAAATATTTTTCTGTCCTAGTTGTGCAAATACATTGTTAATGTCCGGTATGGGGTATCTGTCTGGATTGGTAACCGTGGTAACCGTGGGGGTCTAATTATGTCGTTTGCGAGTAGCTCTTGTATTTGTTTTTCTATCTCTGGTCTGAGAGCCTCTGGGTACGGGTAATGTCTTGAGTATATTGGGCTCTCGTTTTTACTTGTAATGGGTCTCCAAAAAGATTTTTAAAGCAAATAGTTCTTAAATGTCTCATTTCTGTAGAGTGTTCTACTTGAGTATCTAATTTGTTGAGTTCGCGTGAGGCTTTCTGTTTTATTTTAATTTTTGGGTTAGTAGATAAAATTTGATAAAAGTATCTCTCAGGTCGAAGGGATTGGCAATTGTATGGTGCGTTATAAGAATTAAGCCCACAGAGTTAACGAAAAGTGGTTGGTTGTTGGTTTTTAAGCTAATCTTGGTTGGATATAATTTTTGTTGTATCCGGTGTCTATCAGAATTTTGATCATATCTCCTATACCTGTTTAAGATTGGAAGTAGGGTAACGAAGAGGTTCTACTCTAAAAAATGTAATCCAGTATATTTGGTTGTGTTCATGTATTTTTTCTTTAATGTTTTTTCTGAATACTTCTAGATATGTCCATAGGCTCTGGCCTAGGTTGTGGCTTTGGGGCCGATGGTCTTGGTGGCTGTTTTGGCAGGTTGCCAGAGTTTTGTTGGTGGTTGTCGACGTGCGTCCTCTACCAGGGCCTTTTCTTGAATAGGTTTGGATATTATTTGCGTGGTTGGTCCTTAATTTGTAGTTTCAAACTTCTCGCATAGCTGAAGTGCTGACGGGGGATCTGCGGGTTCTTTGGTTCTCAACAGTCTGGGCAAGTCGCCGTTCAGGACTCTAATTAAGATGTCAAGTGACTTGTCCCTGTAGGGACAAGAAATTTTGTTCAAAATAAGGGATAGGTGGGTATAAACAAAGACACATATTCTATTCTATATTATTCTAGTGTCTTTGGCTTTCCTTGCAACAGCGAAGTCATTTGGTATTCTAGTGTTGTCACATCCGCATAGTGTGCTGTCAAACATTTTGAGATAGCCGTCCAATTTAGTGGGGTGCTGTAAGATTCCAGGACTGAGGCTGCGTTACTACAATTTTGTTCCCGATAACGTTGAGAATTGCGTAATTCCTGATCCTACTGTTGATGAATATATTTGTAATATTGTCTCTGCTCTTTTTCTCCATGAACAAAATTCTCTAATTAGGTTATTTGGGTTTGGCATGATTATTTATTAAAAACTTCTTACTTGGTATTTTTTGTTAAGGGCAAAAAATTTTATTTTCTCAAAGTATTTCTCTTATAGATTTTGAAAAAAAAATTGTATATTGTCAAATTATTTTTTATATAGGTTTTGAATGTCTTTTAAATATTTTTTTCTCTGTAATTTTTGTTAAACATTTTTATATAGTTATATCCGTAACTCGTAGAGTAAAAGTGTATACTAGATTCGTTTGTAAAGTATATATATTCTTGATCAGGATCAATAGCCGAGTCAATCTAGCCATGCCCATCTGTCCGTATGAACGTCGAAATCTTAGGAACTATAAAGGCTAGAAGGTTGAGATTCAGCATACAGATTCTAGACACACAGACGCAGCGCAAGTTTGTTGACCCATGTTGCCACGCCCACTCTAACGCCCACAAACGGCTTTACACACAAATTATCTGTGATCATATTTTTTTTTTTTATTTATTCATTTATTTAGAAGCGATGAATCTATACAATGCAGTAACAGTAATACCATATAACAGCGCAATTAACAGATAAATGATAAAACCAAACCTCGCACTAAGCATGTGAGGACTTACAACTATGTCTCATATTTCAAGGGGGTCTTTAGGGTTGTCCAAGTGTTTTGGCGAAACCCTTCCTTTTTAATCTCCTTAGAGGCCTAGCAGGGAGTAAGCGTCTAGCAGTATACTGTGGTGTCGTCTAAGTCTATCTGTGATCATTGTCTGATTCAACATTTGATAACCAATAGAATATCGGCAGTCAAGTACTCAGTGCGCCAGGCGATGTACCCACCGCGCATCAAGCAGCCGATAATATTACTTAATCATTTTGTAACTGGCCTTCAAATAATCCACCGGATTGGCTTATGGGGACGAGGATGGGATCAATGAAAATTACTTATATCCAAGCTTGCGTTATCCCATGGAAGATAGGGACACCGATAACTTTTCGAGTGGTTTTAGAGAAAAGCACGTGCAAGTAGAGCGCAAGTATATTGCATCGGACGCAAATATAGACGCTCACAATTCGGGGCAATTGTCAAAGTAAGAAATCAAAAACATGCAATGGCAGGCCTTGGAAGTTCACAAACTGTTGACTTGGCGTATCTAGACAAATGGACATCGTACTTAGAGCATTTCAACTTGTTCCTGCTGGCAAATAAGGAAAGAGCGAAGAGCGAAAAAAGACGCTTGCGCGTCGCTATATGACTTATTAACATCACTAACTCACTAGAGTGAGTGAGCTGGAGAAAGCGAAATTCAAAAATGGCTGACACATCATTTCGCCCCACGCCCCTCTAAAATTTCCGCATAAGCGTGATCAGCAGACAGGAGAGTCTGCAAACAATTACATGGCTGCACTGCGCAAATCAGACGAATCGGAGCACACCGATTGCGTACATGGAATATCAACAAATCGTTCCCAACAATACCGACGCGCTCGCAGCATTAACCTACAAGCGTGCGCCGGCTTTGGCGGTCAACATTTAAGGAAACAGTGCCTTTATCTCGAGATTGTTTGCCACTTATGCGCGATAAAAGGCCATCTACAACGCGTCTGTCGCCGTGCGGAATCGCCGAGGGACTACGTACATAAGTTCGTTTTATTCTACAGGCGCAGGCCAATGGATTAAGCCGGGCAGAGCGTCTCCTAGGGAATCCGCAATTCATAATATACTGCCGCAACGCCGCACCTGTGCACTCGAAGTAAATTCTGGGTCTCCTGTGACTATTATGAAGGAATTTACTTTCCACTATATCTGGCCCAACGGTAGGGCAGACCTTAATAGATGCGATTTGGAGTTAAACGATATCCAGCAGAATCCACTTCCAATGAAGGGAGTCATTGATGTTTCTGTTTGCTTCAATCAAAAGCATACCGGAAATCTAACCCTGGTTATTGTCACAGGTGGCAACTGGTTTCAGGCAATCCAGGTAAAAATCTCCATAGCGATCAATACATTCATTCATTAAGTTCTTGATAATTTCAAAGAACTTTTCAGCTCAGAATTGGTAAAACTTACTGGACCACCAGTACGTTAAATGTAGACTCAACCATCAGACCCGTTCGCCTACCACCACGACCATTGCCGTTTGCCATCAAGGGACTGGTAGAAGAAGAAATCAGTCCTCTGTGCCTAACAGGGTATTCTAGAATCTGTTGAATATTCGGAACGGGCAACACCAAGTGTACCAGTTAACAAAAAAGATGGTTTTGTCCGGTTTTGTGGTTTTGTACAAACAATAATCACACACATGGGGCATTTAAGGTCAACAGGCTACAATTTGGTATAGCATCGGCACAAAGAATTTTTCAAAGCTGCATTGAGAAGATCCTGCTGGGGATACCTGTGTTTTGCCATATTTCTATATTTTGATCACAGGAAAATCTGAATAAGAAAATAAACACGGAAAATAATAAAAGGCTTAAGGAAGTTTTATTGCGTTTCGCAAAATCTGGATTGCGCCCTCGTAAACTTTGGTAAACCATCTATTGAGTTCCTGGATTTTAAAATAGACGCATTAGGAATCCGGCCTTCAATAGACAATTTTAAAGAAATTCAACAAGCTCCCACACCACAAGATAAAAAACTATTACAAGCTTTACTCGGATTGTTAAATTACTCGGATTGTTTATTAGACATATTCGCTCTGCTCTTTTTCGCCTGTCTACAAACGGGAAAGCCGAGCGAATGGTACAAAGCACCAAAAACTTTCTTAAGAAGTCTGACCGTAATGCAGACATCAACCTGAACATAGCCACATACTTGTTCCATCAGCATAATACGCCGCACGCGACCTTCAACAATTCAATGTCTGAACTACTGCTGAATCGAGAACCTAAAACCAGTACCACCTAGTGATCAACCATCAATGCAACCAATGTGCTACGTAGATCTGAGCGTAGTAGACGACGTCCGGAAATATACGATCCATCCGGGTGTTGTTAAGGAGTGTTGTGTATGTATATTCAAATTAGTTCGCCCAAATTTGAAACAGCTGTAAACACACGGCATAGTCAGATCAATCAAGCAGCCAATAATATTACCTAATCATCTTGTAACTAGCCATCCAATAAACCACCGATTAATATTAAGGCGTGGCGTATTTAATAATAAAGTATATATATTCTTGATCAGGGTCAATAGCCGTGTCGATCTGCCCATGTCCGCCTGTCCGTATGAACGTCGTGATCTCAGGATCTATAAAAGCTAAAAGTTTAAGATTAAGCATACAGATTCTAGAGACAAAGACGCAGCGCAAGTTTGTTGACAAACTTTTCGATATTTTTTCATTATTTAATTAGTCTTGTAAATTTCGGCCCGAAAGTTATCTTCTAGCGCAGTTCGTACACATACACACTTTCTCGCTTATTGTTTTAACACGCACAAGCATGTGCGTTCTAATTTTAGATTTTTACATTCTCAATATTACGCGAGCGGAATTTATGTTCGTAACGCATCTTGTTATTCTGGTCGTAGTGTCTTTGGTTCTACGCTGTTCAGCGGTACCCGGTGTCATAAAAAACACTAGCACGTAAATTTTGGTGCGATAAAATGGGTATCAATTAACACATTCTTTTATTCAATGGTAACAGCGAGATATTTTTACCGTGACAAAAATTGTACAGATATCATACATTCTTGAAATCTTGTAATGGTAAATCCAATTGAACAATCGAATATTTTCCTTTAGAACGGAAAATGATATCGGATAAGAAATAATAATGCTTTATGCAAATCGAAAAATACATAAATATCGGGAGGTAATTAACCATAAATCCGATCCTTGTAATCGTGAACGGCAACAATCCTACTACGTTAGAATTATTGCATTTTAAATCGCAATCTCTTTTACCAAACAGTCGGATTCTACAAAACACACAGCTAGCAGGCTCGAAATATTCCACTTCAACATTGATATCGGACACTGGAAAATTGTACAAAACACTCAGCTAGCAGGCCCTCACTTTAACGAAGGAACTAGCTTCTTTTATGAGCTTCTGTGCGTTGCACAAATACGTTTAATGCTAGGGTGTCGCTGATGCAGAAAACTCGTTTGAGATGGGTTGTGTCTGGAGGTTGTGTACGGCCAAGTGGCACTTCCTTAATAGCTTCTCGCGTTGCATCCCAGAGCCCTGAGGAAATGTTAATGGAAGGCTTGATGTTCTCTTGCAACGCTTCTGAGAAGTAGAAAGTTGTCCCAATAGTTAAGTCTAAAAGGGAAGAGAGACTTCGCCCGAATGCCCTCAGGTGATTATTCTGTCCGGTTGCCGACCAAATTATCAGCAGACCATGCGGAGGTTTAAATCTCTTCAAAGGAAACTTCCAATTTGGAGGTCCAGGTTAGCCAGAATAGGGCTACGAGATTGGTCACTGGTTACGAGTTGAATGTGAAAACACCACCATGCACAAGGATTTGAAACAGCACACGGTATTTGATGAAATAAACTAGCACTAAAGTTGCTAACATAAAAGTCCAAGGCACCACAGGAATCGGCTGGCAAAGCCCTGTACAGTACTCGACTACCAATGAGGCTTAAGGCAACCGAGGGACCTCATTCTTCAAGCTCCTCAAGGAGGGTCAGTAGACACTGACATTCATACAATTCTTATTGTCCCTTTTTGTTAATTATAAATTTAGATACAGCAAACTTTTGTTAGCCGTTAGCCTGCGCTCCCAAATTGGCTAAATTAATAGCTGCCAAAGTCACAAAAGGGGAGTTGGAATTCCCGTATGCCTTTCGTAAAACTCTCAGTTTTGACCTCAGTCGCCTACTTACAAGTTATCCAACCCGTAATTTATTAACAAATTTCAAATTCGAATCTCGGCAGCATTTCCTTTGTCTTTGTTTTTGTCATTGCCTTTGCCAGCACTTAGCTACGCTTTAAAATAAATAACCAAACTTAATGTGAACTCAGCTTTCACTTGGAGAACAAGCCATGATCAACTTATTGCGCTTCAATCAAACTGCATCAGTCAGCAAATCTAAATTTCAAAATGCAGTGAAATAATTTCATCATATTATGTTTATTTTAAACAAAATTGCACTATTATTTGGCTTAGGAATTAGAATTAGAACTTCAGCAGTTTGATTCGGGACAAGATCGATAACGATTTCCAATTAAGGATAAGCAAAAAACCAGTGTCGTGTAATAGTAAAAGTGAAAAAGTTTATCATCAAAAAATATTATATTATATTAAAATAAAAATTATTTTTTTTTAAATAATAGAACAGTAACAATTGTAATTTACATATGCCGCCTGCATACAAACGCATTCGAACAGGTTTGGCCCTTTCGGTGTCAAATAAACTTAAATAAACAAAGAATAATATAATATAATATGAAAAAGCTCATTGGCTAAACAAAGAACTATCAACATAAAATGATTAAAAAAACAGCTTAGTTATTGTCGAGTCACGCAGCCGCCAGGAATTACACCAAGATCTCCGTTATTTAAGCTCCCCTCTTTCTCACTCTCTCTGGAACTCTCGCACCTACACCTTTAGCTTAGCGTTCTGCTGTTCGCTCTGCATTTAAGCTTAATAGTCATAATATAGAATACGGCACCAATATAAGTCTATTATTTATAGTTTTTGTACCCGTTACTCGTAGAGTAAGAGTATACTGGATTCTTTGAAAAGTGTGCAACAGGCAGAAGGATTCCTTTCACTTAAAAAAAATAATGCTATTGATTTCTACTGTGCATTGGGGGTTACTCTTATCATTTTGTTTTCTTATATTTCTACATTACTAATCTGATTTTGGCAATTTTGCTTAAGAATTACGATTGTGGTTGGTTCTATTTATTTAATTATAGCATTCTCTCTTGTTTTTTATTGTTTTATTATTGATTTAACGATACATTCTCAAATTTGTTTGTAATGCACCTAAATATTTTTCAGGGTTTCCGGAGGTTACAATTGCACTAATTTTGAAGGATGTATTGTCAGCACTTACTTATATTCACTCCGAGCATTATGTTCATGGATCAGTAAGGGCTAAGCACATACTCTTAAGTCCCAGAAAAGCTGTTCTATCAAATTTTAGATACTGTCAAAGTTTTATTAGTCAAGGTGAAAAAAAACAGTTTTTATTTGGATCAACGGTTGGAATAGAAAAAGAGTTGTATTGGACAGCACCAGAAGTTTTATATCAAAACCTTTCTGGTTATACTGAAAAAATAGATATTTATTCCATCGGAATTACTTGTTGTGAAATGGCAAACGGGTTTCAGCCCTTTAAAGACACAGAATTAACATACATGTATATTGAAAAAGTGCGTGGAAGTCTGCAAGTGCTACTGGATAAAAACAGCCTATTGGAAAATCAAGGTAATTTATAAATTATTAAAAAATATAAAATTATAAAACTGTTCCATTTTTTTAAATCGTGAGCGTAGGAATTGTAGCGACTTGTGGGCGTAACATCTTTTAAACAAACTTGGGCTGCGCTTACGTCTTCAGAAGCTGCTTTTTACAAAAATTTAATGAATCTGGGCTCGTGCCTCTCAAAAAATGTCCGCTCCTCCACTTCTCTTACTGCTATCTGTCCGCTCTGCTGGCGTAGTCGCTACGCAGCGGTGGCGTTGTTCTGCTGAAGCGGTAAAGACGGTAAGAATCGGCATTTTCGATTTGCCTTGATGCCGCTATGCGGATGTGTGTGTTTATGTTTTGAACATTGTGCGGGTGGCGAATGCGGCACCATGTTTTAATGGAGCGACTTTCGGCAAAGTTCTGGCGACAACTAACGAACAAGTCGTGAGAACCGAAACATAACGCGATCAGAGGTGTGCCCAATATGTAATGTGCCTTGTATGTAGATCTGATCCAAAATTGTTTCCCACGTGCACTGTCAGGGTAGATGCGCTGCACACTAGAAATCAGATTTGTCAGCAAGCAGTTTTAAATCGGAGTAGTTATTCTATGCCGCCAGCTAGAAAAGATGCGGGTGCAAAGGCGAAAAATGCGCAATGATAAATGGAAAATACCACGTCGGAATCTAAGCTGTGTCCATTCAGCCGTGACTCTGTAAACAGACGAACGATGGCACAGTACGATGGCACCCTTTTATCGTTCCATGTTTTGGGGTGTTATTACCCGCTAATCGTAGATTAAGTGCTAGATACGCTTAAAATAATGTAACAGGTAAAAGGAAGCGTGTCCGACTATATAAATTATATATATCCTTGTTTACGATCTCTAGACGAGTCGATCTTCCCCTGTCCGTTTGTGAAATAAAAACTAATGGTTTGTTTAACGTCAAGGCTAAGAAAATTAATATTAGCATATATTATATTATTATTGTATAAATTTCTTGTTAAAAATACTTTACATTTGTTTAAATCTTACTCATTCGGTAAACTTTAATAGAAACTGCATGTGTGAACAAGTAAATATTTTAGTACAGAAATATATAATTTCAATT
Source organism: Drosophila simulans (assembly GCF_016746395.2). Taxonomy (NCBI): domain Eukaryota; kingdom Metazoa; phylum Arthropoda; class Insecta; order Diptera; family Drosophilidae; genus Drosophila; species Drosophila simulans. The sequence goes on from NC_052521.2 coordinate 1,369,008, forward strand.
TGAATTTGGTCCAAATTGGGCAGTTATATAATGTAGCTTTAGAATTAGATTGAAATTATGTGGTCACAGTTTCATCGGTTTTGTCAAATATTGTTATACGCGTTACTCGTAGAATTAAAGGGTATACTAAATTCATTGAAAAGTATGTAACAGCCGTAAGGCGTTTACGACTATACATACATATTCTTGATCAGGATAAATAACCGAGCCGATCTGGCCATGTCCGTCAGTCCGATGAACGTCAAGATCTCAGGAACTGTAATAGATAGACGGTTGAGATTTAGCATACCGATTCTAGAGACTAGACGCAGCGCCAGCATCTTGACCCATTTTGCCACGTCCACACTTTTTAACGGTTTTTCGAAATTGTTTCATAATTTTATTAGTTTTGTAAATTTTTATCGATTTGAAAAAAAAATCTTATTGCCACTCTCACTCTTAGCACCTAAATCCTCCCAAAACTGCGACGCCTACAAATTTTAAAAATTTGATTAGTCTTGTAAATTTCTATCGATTTGGCAAACAAATTTTTGCAACTTTTTTGAATAATTTTAAAATTTTATTCACCAATTTCTGTCGATATTCGTTTTCCACGAGCTAAGTAAGGGTGAAGCCGACTATAGCATTCTCTCTTGTTTTTAATATGTTTTCTTCTGCAAATAGATTCTCTCAGTGTCTCAATTTACAGACATTACCTTCCTAGATAATATATCTTTCCAGCTATTAAATTTATTCAAAATCATAACTCAAATGTATATGTATAACAGGCTGCCCTTCCAGCGGCGGCCCCTTGTCGTTAGTGGGAGGGGTGCCGGAACTACGGTAAAAGGGTGCTTAGAGCACTCTCGAAAGGTAAACATTTTTCACAGATATTAAATAACCTTTGAACGCCCCGGTCGAACCTTTCTGGATGTTGTCATTTCGAATATGGTGTTCCTGTAATGGTTTTCAGGATAGTGTACTGTGCTTACTAAATAAAATCGATGTTGTTGATACTCGCGTCATCCAACAGCTTTTAGACCAGACTGGAATAGGTTTAGTTATACCCGTTACTCGTAGAGTAAAAGGGTATAATAGATTGTTGAAAAGTATGTAACAGGCACAAGGAAGCGTTTCGAACTATAAAAATATATATATTCTATTCTTGATCAGGATGAATAGCCGAGTCGATCAAGACATGTCCGTCTGTCCGTATGAACGTCGAGATCTCAGGAACTTTAAAAGCAAGAAGGTTGAGATACAGCATAAAGATTCTAGAGACAAAGACGCAGCGCAAGACCAATTTTGCCACGCCCACTCGAACGCCCACAAACCGTCCAAAACTGCCACGTCCACACTTTTGAACCGTTTTTCGAAATTGTTTCATAATCTTGTTAATTCCATCGACTTGCAAAAAATTTTTTCTCGCGCCCACACTTTTGAACAATTTTTTTTTCTCATTTTATTCCCCTGTATCTGTTGATATTCCAGAAAAATGATAAAATATTTCGCGTTCGCATTGAGTAACGGGTATCTCATAGTCGGGTACTCTCTTGTTTCAATTTTATTGTTTTTCTTGCCCATTTGTACATAGGCCATCAGTTCTGCACAACTAAAGCTTCTCTTAATTTTAGGTTCACTGGAGCACACAAATAAACGGATTGTTCGTGATGTAATTGTAAACAAATCATTTTCAGAAGACTTCCATCAATTTGTTGAGCTGTGCTTAAATAAAAATCCATTGTCTCGATGGGCAGCATCAAAATTAATGACACACTCGTTTCTTAAGCAATGCCGGAATACCAGTCTTTTAGACCAATTAAAAGACTTAGGCAAAAAAATGTCAAATTTTAAAATAAATGAACGTAAGTATGCGTGACCTGACAATATATATTTATGAATTAAACTTGTTTAATTTGTTAAGCTTTTAGGGAAATTATATACTCACCGCACTAATTTAGCTATCCTAGGGCTTGCTTTCGACATCGAAATATTTTCTGTCAGCAAGCATCAGCAAATTGTAACTTAAAAGCGTTACGTATTTTAAGCTAATACATTTTTTTTGCATATTTTTAAAAATGAAACGACAATTTAATTGTACCTATTTTAAAGTAAATTATTTTTTAAGTTCGTTGCAGCTCCCACAGTAGGCTCTGGATTTATGTTTATGACACATAGAATAATGGGGTAAAAAGGTAGTTGACTGAGTTTAGACACCAAACTATTTGTATTTGTGTCCACGTTTCACGAAAGGAAATTACAATAGAGACTTAATAGAAGAGCGAACAGCAGACCGCTAAACAAAAAGTTCAAGTGCGAGAATGCAAGAGAGGCAAGCCTAGATACTTCCCAAATTAGGTTTAGTTCTTTTTGCCATTTTTTAACCCGACTTTAATTAAATATTATAATATTAATAACTTAATTGCAAACAGATCTAAATATTCAATTTAAAATGCAACAAATGATATAGATTTGCTTCGAGGACGCTATCTTGCCGTTCATCTGCCGCGATGTTGAATTCTTTAGTCAAGCAAATTTCGTGCCTGATAATGAAAACTTCTGAAGTGTTCGTGAAAGTAGCAGCTTAGTATTGTAACGAACGGGTTTTCATCAGTCGGCTTTCTATGAGTTGCAGCGGCTAGCTCAGATAGTTTATGTGTTTTTCCCACCCAATTCCTTCCTGTTGGGTCATGCAGCCGCCAAAACTGTGCAGTAGACTAATCATATTCTTTAATATTATAAGTCAAATTAATCAGTGGTAGCAGTTGCGATGCCCATAGTGCAAACCGCTGCTCTCGCACGCATTTATCTGTACGGCGCACATTCCTTGTTTGTTGTTGTTAGCCACCTACGTTAAGCTTGGGCGCTGCATTTCGGCTGCCTGCCCGCCAGTTGCCAATTCTTCGTGTTTCGGAAAAGACTAAACTTACGCATTCGATTATCGCTATCGTAACAATTCGCAAAATAAAAACTGTCGTTATAAAAGCAAACTTTCTTCGGTTTTTTATTATTCGCAACAGCTATTGAAAAAGCTCAATAGCTAAACACTTCCATTGTCGTCATGTGTCGTCCCCGACAATGGGCCGAGTGTCGGCTTGAACGAGAGCTAGGATATTATAGTGGCGGAGTCTCAAGGTATGTCGTCCGTTAGGTCGAATCGGAGCTCTTCTCAGAACTTCCTTTGCAAACACCCGGAAGCACACGTCTATTATGACCGCTCCTGTTACAGGGCACCAATCAAAAACTCCACAATACCTTTCCGACCACGCCAGGTCCTTACCGTCTCCACCTGCAGTATTCTCTCCATGTGAAACTCAACGTTGGAGCCTCAGAGTTTTAAACTCTCTCTTAAGGTCCAGCAACGTCTAAGGTCTGCTCTGTTAACTGAGTGCCCTTGGCCGACTCGAGTCTAAGGTCCAGCGGTACCTTTACCAGCGGTACCATGTTCCAAAAACCATTATTTACCGTTTGACCTGGGTGAACTTGCTTTCTTCCGCATTCCATCTTCGCTTTTCTATTTACTCTGGGTCACGGCAGAGTGCGCGCGAATCAAGAAGCTATGAGCAAAGCGATTTGATGGCAGAGTGAGAGCTTTGCGAGAAACGAGCTACATTGCTCTCTTTTAGTTATTAATGTGAAAGTAATGGATTCCGACGAAGAATTTTTTGCATCAAGCGCAACTATTAAATTTCTGTTAAAAAAAACTGGCATCCACCCCTTTAACTGCAGTAGAACTAAAAAGGGCGAATTCAATAATTTATATAATGACTTTCGAAACCACCCAGAAAGGTTCTGTACAGAATGGAGAAAAATCTTCAGAAAATCAGAAATCTTCGGCTGCTGCTGCACTGCAGTTTGTTATAAAACGCTGTTTCCGGTTGCTGCATGCGTATTTATTGTTTGCTGCAAATATTGAAGTCTTTCAGCCCGCATGAACATCTGAAGCTTTTTTATGTTTTGTTGGGAAATTAGATCCGAAAATAAGTTATCGAACGATTGGCGGTTTTTGAAGCGTAATGAAACCGTCTCAAATAAATTGGATATTTGTGCTGTTCGAGTACTGTGATTTACAGAGCACCCAACACAAGAACCAAAACATGCAACGAGATGGACTAAGTCTCACCACGTATGCAGATCGCTTAATTTGATTTGTTCTACGATACGCAATCTTTATTTCAATCCAGTAATTTCGTGCTAAATGCAGTAGGAACATAATCCGTTGCTTACCATCAAAAAACATAGATTGATATGAATGTCTGTACTCGCGGAAGGACCAGGAAAGGGAAAAGGTTTCTTCAAATCAAAGAAAAAACGGACGACGACAGTACATTGAAAAAGTAGGCATGTATATAAGCTAGACTATATGTAACAATAAAAGAGCCGTTCAGTTGCAATTATTCTTCAAAATGTATTCCAGCCAAACCTGCAACAATTACAATCTTATTAACATCCCTGTCACTTTGTCCCGAGACTAAGACAAGTAAATAATGTTTCAGACATGAACTTCCATGAATTTTTTAAATTCTCATTCAACTTCTAAAACGTGCAATTACTGTCATTTCTAAAATTGTACACTAACAAAACAAGAGAAAATGCTATTGTTGAGTTTCCCGACTATCAGATACCCGTTACTGAGCGAATGCGAAATTTCATCATTGTTCTGGAATATCGATATTGGGGAATCAAATGGGGAAAATGTAATACATGTTCCAAAGTGCGGGCGTGACCGGTTTGGCGGCTTAAGTTTTTTGGCAAATCGATAGAATAACGACTAATACCACTAATAAAACTATGAAAATATATCCAACAATTTTTCAAAATCAAAAGAAATTTGGAAGACTATGAAAAATTATCGAAAAGTTTTTCAAAAATATGGGTTTGGCAGTTTCGGGTGGTTTTAGGGCGTGGGCGTGGGCGTATCAAAAAGCTTTATGGCAAATCGGTAGATATTTACAAGACCAATAAAATTATGAAAAAATATCCAAAAAATTTTCGAAAATTTGGTGGTCGACGTTTTTTGCGGTTTTATGGCGTTGGAGTGGGCGTGGCTGAATCTTAACCCTCTAGCTTTTATAGTTTCTGAAATCTCGACGTGCATACGGATAGTATGGGCAGGGCAGATGGACAGACGGAAATGGCTAAATCGACGCAGCTATTGATCCTGATCACAAATATATATACTTTATACAGTTGGAACAAATCTTTTCAACGCATCTACCATATTATACCCACCCAACAATTTTTCAAAATTGTGGTCGTGGCAGTACTGGGCGGTTTTAGGGCGTGGTGGTGGAGTGGGCGTTGCAAAAATTTATTAAAATATAATTAAATATAAAAATGATTGGGGCTGGTAGTTTAGGGCGGTTTGTGTGAGCGTGAGCCAAACAATTTGCGCTGCTCTAAGTCTCTAGAATATGTATGCTTAATCTCTAGTTGTTATAGTTCCTGAAATCTCGACGGTCAGAAGACGGACAGTGTTAGATCGACTCGACTATTGATACCGATCAAGAATATATATATTAAGAACATATAATATATAGTCAGAAACGCTTTCTTCTGCCTGAATCTTTTCAACGAATCTAGTATACCCTTTTACCAAAGACACTAGAATAACAAGATGCGTAACGGTTTGGCACTATGCAGCCACTTTTTTGGTGAAGGCCAAATTTGGTCTCTTTCCGCTCGCTTACGCTGGGAGCGTAAGAAAAATAGAATTTTCTTGCTTGTGTGAGTAAAAACAAGAGACGAGAACGCGTATATGTGTGCGTGTTGTGCTAGAAGACGATTTTCTAGCCGAAATCAATTCTGATCGAAGAAACGACATATTTACATATTAGGAGTTGTGGCCAATTTCGTAGCAATATGATGATGGCGCGCTATTCTTCCCAGCCAAAAGTGCGCGCTTTTTAAAAATATCAAATTGGAAAAGACCAAAAAAATTTAACTGAAAGCTGAATATAATGCGCATTTTAAATACTAAAAATGGTTCATTTACATACATCATATTAAGTCAAATGACTTAATAAGTATACTAAATAATAAAAGCAAATACAAAGGAAATTATTATAACTACTCTAATTTGAAAAAGAAAGACATTACATTGAGAAATAAATATTTCATAAAAATAATTATTTTTTAATTTCATAAAAAAATAATAATTTTATTAATAAAAAATAAAAATAATAAAATTTCATAATAAAAAATAAAAATAATAATATTTCAAAATTAAAAAATAAAAATAATAATATTTCATAATAATAATTCATAAAAAATAATAATACGTAGTAAAAAATTAATAAAATAAATAAAAATATGAAAACAGTTTGTTGCAAAAGTCATATCGTCAGGCACGAAGTGCGGACACAAGTACTCAACAATCATTGCCTTATTAATTTTTCTCATGCCGCAAGCTGAATACCCTAATGACAATGACAAGTATTCTAATATAAAGTCATTTTCGAAATTTATTTTGTGATGTACATAGATTCGGCTATTACTATTTCTAAGCTTTATTTAAATAATAATAACGTTGAGGCAATGCAAAACAAGAATTTTTTGCATGGTGCCAATTGAAAAAAAATAATATAGATTTAAAGTCAACGAACTTCTAAGGTGAAGGGCATATTTTGTCAAATTTACAATGCATGAGCACACATACAGTTGTCTGCTATCAGTGTATGCGTAGAAAAGTGTTGTTTGCTGTAGCGCTCTACGCTCTTTCTCACTCGAACAAAAACTCGAGAGAGCCTGGAGCCACCTCCAGAGTCACGGCCAAAAAATCGCGTGCCAAAAAATTGTATGGCGTTACGCATCTTGTTATTCTAGTGTCCTTACTTTTACTCTCCCTACGAGCAACGGGTATTTATTTATTTATTTAATTTATGCTTAAGTCGTGGTCTCACTTTGAGGAGCGGACAATTAATTAAGTTATTTAATATTATAAGGACAGACAGTTTCCTGGGCGGATACCGATTGAGTTTGCTTAATTTAAAAAACTACCGATTCACTTTGTTAGAAGAATTTAGATTATTTTGATGTTGATAATTCCAGAGTTATAAAAGAACTGATTATAAGAACAGTAGAGAATGCTATAGTCGAGTTCCCCGACTATCAAATAACCGTAACTCGGCTAGTGTGAATGCAAACGCTAAATTTAATAAATTTCTAGGATTTCGATAGATATTGGTGAATAAAATGAGAAAAAAACTAAAAATTGTGGCGTGCTTGGTTCTGCGGCTTCGATAAAAACTTGCAATACTAATAAAATTATATAAAAATATCCAATTTTTTCAAAAATGCGGTTGTAGGGTGTTAGAGTGGGCTTGGCAACATGGGTCAACTCTCTTGCGCTGCGTCTAGTCACAAGAATCTTTATGCTGAATCTCAACCCTCCAGCTTTTATAGTTCCTGAGATCTCGACGTTCATACGGACAGATATACAGACGCCAGATGGACATGGCCAGACATGGCTTTTTGCGTTAGATCGTTAGAGTGGTGGGTGTGCCAAAATTTTTTTTGGCAAATCTATAGAAATTTACAAGACTTATAAAATAATGAGAAAAATATCGAAAAATGGTTCAAAAATGTGGGCGTGGCAGGCTTGGGCGGTTGTAGGGCGTTGGAGTGGGCGTGTCAAACATTTTTTTTGGCAAATCGATAGAAAATTAAAAGTTTTTCAAAAGTGTGGGCGTAGCAGTTTGTAGGCGTTGGAGATTAAATTTGGTAAGAACAATACAATATCCTGAGAACCATTACTTTTTTTTTTCAATCGAATTCTATTTATTTCGGTTCCAAAAGGAATCGTTCAGTCAATTCCTCTGAACTTAACCTAATGTGTGTATTAAGGTATATGAGACCAAGTGGTTTCTTAATTGAGAACCATTACAGGAGCACCATATTCGAAATGACAACATCCTCCTGTAAGAAATATAAATTTTTCCTTTCGTTGCAGATGAAATATTTTGTGACGCTCGGTGCAGCCCTCAACCAAATGATACAATATGGAAATTTTAAGAAACTGTTTTCTTGTTTTTCGGATCACTTTGGTGCCTTTAGTACAGAATCTATATAATTAATTTTTCTTGCGTTCTATTTTAAGGGTTTTAGATAAGCTTTAAATATGTATACAGGGTGCGGCAGCATATTTTCCTTTTATCAGAACTCAATGAAAACTATTGTAGGCATCGGAAAATATATATTTATTTTTACAATGTAGCTCATGTCTAAAGTTTTTTATTTATATATATTTTTTTTAAAGATGAAATCTGATAGGTGACTTCCCCCATTCTCTATACAGTTCGTAAACCGATTTCTGGCGTTTTATCGTGACTCTAGAAGGTGTTATGTTGGCTATTTCTTCTTGGATGTTGGTTTTTATATCTTGTAGGGTTCTTGGACGGTTCGCATAAACACGGGATTTCAAAAAAAAACCCATAGAAAAAAATCACAAGGGGACAGATCAGGAGGGCGTGCCGGCCATTCCAAATTGCCTGTAATTGAGATAAGGCGCTCTGGAAAGTGTGTACTCTTGAAGTGTGTGCTGTTGCACCGTCATGTTGGAACCAAGTGTCGCCCAAATCCAACTCTTCTATCCGTGGAAAAAAAAGTTCTGTAACATGTTTATATACCGGTCCGAATTCACTGTCACTGTAACCTCATTTCCTCCTTATTTTCCAGAGACCAATAATTCCATCTGAGGAAATTGCACACCACACTGTGAACTTTGGTGAATTCAAAGGAGGCCTTTCAAGCAATTTTCGAGGGTTGGTGTCAGCCCAGTAGCGCATGTTTTGTTTGTTAACCGACCCACATAAATGAAAATGGGCTTCATCACTAAAAAAAAAAAAACAATAGACACACGCGTTCATCCGAGAATTGAAGTCACGTTCTGAAAGTTCTTGTACTATCGCCATCTTATACGGATGAAATTGAAGATCATCATGAAGAATTCTTCTTACAGAACGATCGGATAGTCAAAGGGGAGATGTGTGTTTGCACGCAGAACGCCGTTGAGATCGCAATATTGACGCTCTCACTACATCAATGTTCTCAGGTGATCTAACGGGTCGAGGGACTCCATTTCTTCGTTTTGACGCCCTTACAGTTTGCCTGAATGTAGTGACCCATGTAACAATTGATTTGCGGTCTGAGACGGGAGCCAACGGGGCTAAATTAAAGCGATTCCGAAATGCACGCTGTGTTTAATTAACCGACCATCCGCTTGAAAAGTATGCCTCAACGACAAAGGCGCGATCCTCACTATTTCAACGCATGACAGAGATTGAACCGTGTCGGGATAAAACTTTACAGTAGCCCCTCTTGAACGGGACCACCAGCGTTCCGTTAAGACATCAACTAAAAAAATAAGATGTGCTGTCGCACCCTGTATATTACCATAATCAAATCAAACACATACTAGTCTTACCGTTATTATGTTTATCTAACTGAATGAAAACTGATGAAAATAATCTGAATGAACAAAATAAATTTTTATATGAAGTTTGAATATTATATATATATTATATATAAACATAATCAAAGCAAAACAATTACTAGACGAACTATTACTATGTTTATTTAAGTGAACCTTTTAAATTCTTTATTTGATTGAACTAATTATCTTCCCCAAATGCTGCTGCAATAAAAGAATAGGAATACAATCATTAAAAAACGCACGGACTCGTCTGAAAGTAATTTTTCATTTTATTACATTTTTAATCAATTTGTATCAGTGTGATTTTTGAGGTGGTGTGCTGAAAATACGCTGTGTGTGTATTACACACTTCTGCAAAGTCTACTTCTTGACTCCGAAATCCAAAATTTTGTGGTGCACTTTCAAATATCTCAAACCGGCATCTTGCAGCTCGACAAAAAATAGCTTTATTAAGTTTACATACTTTATTTCCATCATACTGGATTAAAACATTTGGAATCGTCATACAAATTTCATCTTTTAGTGCTCCGTTTAAAACGGCTGTTTTGACATCCATCTGATGGATCAGTAAATTATATTATTTTGAAAAAGCTAAAAGATATCTAAATTTGCAACTGGTGCAAAAGTCTCATCATAACCCATCATATATTCTATATACCAATATATGTATAGTAACATATCCATACTACACCCACAACTCCCCAACCGCACACACAATTGTAAACACTCACACACACACATTAATGACTAAGTACAAAATGTAATCAAAGATCGAGAGCCCTTCGATTAAGATAAGCTATTATTTATGCACAGCATCATGTTCCAAAGTCTAGACTCTGTGGTGAGCCAACGTCACCTAAACATTCGATCACTTGGCGAGGAAACTGAAATAACAAAAACTTCCGCCCACACAATCATCTCAGGATTCTCTAATTACTCCAATTTTTCGGGAGCTCCTTTCTTTACGGGAGAATAGACGTTTATAACTTTATTCTTTTAAACTTCCAATCCAATCTGCCTTTATAAACGCAAACATGTCTCCATGAGTTAGTTAAGTACTGAGTACGCTATCATTTGCGATAAGCTCACTTCAACTTCGAAGTCCATTACCCAACCTAGTGATAATCCAAAGGCTCTAGTTCTTCCTATATTGGAATTAATAAAAACGTTTAATAATACATAAAAAAACCAAATGTGTTCCTTTTTGTGTTCCAAATACCAACATTCAGTGGTAATACCCAAGAGCTCAGTGCCTTTATACAAAGGATCGAGTTCATAATTCAACTTTACCCATCAACCGATAGATTGCAGTAGATTCCCAACGAATATCCCAGTTATCCGGAGCAACAACTTGTCCAACCCTAATGAATGCGCTCATCAGCGTATATAAAACCCAAACACCTTGTGAACACCCTTCAGCGGAAGTATCCGTAAGATCGCCGAAGAGTTAGAAATTAAATCATTCACAATATCAAATAAACTTATGCTAGAAAATGATATCAAAAATACCGTATTATACAAGTTAACCCCAAAGGAGTTTCAATTAATAAAAATAATATATTTTTTTTTTATTTGTGTTAGGACCGTAAGGTCTTTATTAGTTGATTGCAAAAACAAAAGTGATTTTAGTTTGACAAATTTGTCCCTACCTAACTTCGCCTGCCCACCTATGCTGCCGGCGTCGGTGGTGCCCTGCTTTGATTTTGGGCAGACGCTACGTCTTCACTTTTATGTTATGCAGGTGCAACTATGTTTCGCAACCGGACCCCATGTACCTTTGTTGACGAGTGTTTCGCAAGCGGATACTCGAACAGTTCCAAATGTTTTTATCAAAACATTTGTGGTGTTAACTTACACAAATGCATTATATAATACAATCAAAGAAGTAATCATGAGAAATTGCCCGTTAGCTAATTTATGACTCTTGCTAGACAGGACATTACGACAGTATCTAAACTCAAACCAATAGCACATCAAGAAAGTGTATATGAAATAACTTTCAATGACCGAACAAAACCCCAAAATAATTCCAATCCTAACACAATCCAACTCCAAACCTCTAAGAATAATGCAAACTATCAAATTTCATGAACAATGCTATGCATAATACAAATAAATCAAATCCGAACACTACTCCAAGACCCTGCGAACCAAATCCAAGGTTAGCAAACGAATTCACACAAAAACTAAATACAGGTAGAGTCTAGAATCCTTTAAATTTTCAACAAAGAAGTAATATACCCTACCGTCAAACGGCAGAGAGAAAGTGATAGTGCCCAATACAGAATGGATACAGGATGCGAAAATTTTCTTCAAACAGCCTCGGAATAAGAAAGTGAGTCAGAGGAGGAGGAAACCCATTCTTAATAATTACAATGCATAATATTACTCTCAAATGCTTAGTAGACTCTGGTTCTTCAATTAATATTATGAAACAAAATTTCTTTAATTTCACAATCAAACCTTCTAAAGTAAAATTCCACACTATAAATGGCATTATAACGTTGAACCAAAGCGATTCATTGCAGTGAAGCAAACTTTGTCCCATTAAACAAACATTCTATATTCACAACTTTTCAGAAAACTATGACTTACTATTAGCCAGAAACTATTTAGAAACAACTAACACTCAAATTAATTATTCAACACAAACAGTCACTATAAATGGCTACACATTTAAAATGTGGTACGACCACATCCAAACAAATGAGCCCTAGGCTACCAATGATTGCCCAAGGTCATTTAACCCAGAGGAAACCCCTCTACAAACACCAAAAAGGAGAAAACCCTCCTGAAAATTAAGCGGAAACCCCACTTAAAATCAGATGAGTCAAAGGTCTCCAATGAGTGCCCCAGGTCTAACCCAGAAGAGTCCAAGACTACCCATGAGTGTCCCAAAACTTCTAAATCTGAGGAAAATTCTCTTATTACCCCATACATAGAAGAAGCCCTTCTAGTAACATCCTCTATCTACGCCTTAGATTACGAGTTAAGAGAATCTATCGTATTCAGATTAGAACATCTAAATACAGAAGAAAGGGAGCAACTTTCCCACGTTTTTCTTGAATACTGTGATATTCAGTACAAAGAAGGTGCAACTTTGACCTTCACAAGTACGATTAAACATTCTATTCATACAAAACACGAAGACCCTATCTATAAAAAAAAACATATAAATACGCCCAAGCGTTTGATCATGAAGTCAACAGGCAAATCAACGAAATGATAGAACAAAAAATAATTAGGAAATCTAAACCCCCCTATTGTTCTCCAATTTGGATTGTGCCAAAGAAAAGTGATGCTTCTGGTAAACCAAAATATCGATTAATCATAGACTATTGTAGTCTCAATGAAATAACCATTGACTACAAATTCGATATTCCAGTAATGGACGAAATATTAGACAAGCTTGGACGCTGTTAATACTTCACAACCATTGATCTAGCTAAAGGCTTTCATCAAATTCAAATGGACCAGCAATCAATATCCAAAACAGCATTTTCAACTAAACATGGACATTACGAATATACTCGTATGCCTTTTGGTCTGAAAAATGCACCTGCAACATTTCAACGCTGCATGAACCTTCTAGAAGACTTGATTTATGTTTAGTTTATTTTGATGATATTATCATTTATTCCACTTCATTGGAAGAACACATAATGTCACTAAAAAGGGTATTTGATAAGCTATTATCAGCTAATCTAAAATTGCAACTTGATAAATGTGAATTTCTGAAGAAAGAAACAGAATTTCTCGGTCACATTATCACAACAGACGGTATAAAACCAAACCCTAAAAAAATAAATGCAATTATTAATTTTCCTATTCCTAAAACCACAAAAGGAATAAAATCATTCCTTGGACTCTGCGGATTCTACCGTAAGTTCATTCCCAATTTCGCAAAAATAGCAGTAATTGACACAAAAGATAATGATTAAAAGTACTCATTACGTCCGATCCAATCCTAATATACCCCAACTTCGAAAAGAAATTTTCACCGACAACAGACGTAAGTAATATAGCCATTGGTGCTGTATTATCCCAAGAGCATAAACCCATCTGCTATGCAAGCAGAACTTTAAAGGAACCCGAACTTAACTATTCGGAAATAGAAAAATAACTATTAGCTATACTATGGGCAACAAAATATTTCAGGTCCTACCTATTCGGTAGAAAGTTCGACATATTAAGCGAATTAAGCCACTTGTATGGCTAAGTAACATAAAATACCCCAATATGAAATTACAGAGATGGAAGATAAAACTTAACGAATACGATTATAATATTCAATATCTACCCGGTAAAGAAACTCATGTAGCTGACGCTCTATCTAGAGTTCCAATTCAGGAAAACTTACTAGGAGAAGATGACCCAGCTTCCCTTCCCACAGCAGCTACTGTGCATAGAGCACACAAAGACAACCAAATACACATTTCAATAACAGAAAGACCTCTTAATTATTATAACAGACAATTCGAATTCATAAAAGACAATTTTGACGGCGCGCAAATAATAAAATATTTATATAAAACCAGAACAAAAATCGGTTATAAAGAAGTGACTGATACCATTGCTAAGGATCCAATTAAAGAATACTTCTGCACTAAGAAAAGTGTTATTTACTTCCCTGATGAAATCGACTTTCAAATATTTCAAAATGCGTATATTCAAATCATAAGTCCCGATAGTTTCACTAAAACTATGAAAACTAGTAGTAAATTAATAGACATTCAAACATACGCCCAATTCAAAGAAATCATTCTCGAAACACATAAAGAATTATTACACGCTGGTATAGAAAAGCTCACACTTCAGTTCAAAGAACTTTAGAACTATAATCTTGATTATCCAAAACTTATCCAAAACATCATAAACGAATGTGAAATCTGTAACATCGCTAAAACCGAACATAGAAACACAAAATTAACCCTTGAAACAACCGCAGAAACCTTTAGTCCCAGAGACAAGTATGTCATGGATTTTTACTTAGTAAACAATAAACAATTCCTATCATGTATTGACATTTATTCTAAATATGCCTCCCTGATATAAGTAAACAGTAGAGATTGGCTTGAAACTAAAAGAGCTATTTTACGCATATTCAACGATATGGATAAGCCCATAGAAATAAGAGCCGACAAAGACTTCATGTGCATTGCACTTAAACTTTGGTAAGAATCAGAAGGAGTAACTCTAAATATAACAACAATTAAAAATGGAATCTCTGACATTGAGCGATTTCATAAAACCGTTAATGAAAAATTAATAATAATAACAAGCGAAAATGAACCTGAAAGCCAATTCACAAAATTTGAAAAAATACTTTACATTAACAATCACAAAACAAAACACAACACAACTGGTCGAGCCCCAGCAGACATCTTCATTTTTGCAGGAAGCCCTGCCTATGACCCTCAACAAAATAAAGTAAACAAAATTTACAAACTCAATGAAAACAGACACAACACAACCTTTAAAGAATCCCCTCTAGTTAGATCAAAAACGACTAACCCATTCAAAAAGACAGGAAATTTAAGACAAATAGAAGATAAACATTTCGAAGAAACAAATAGAGGTAGGAAGGTAATACGCTATAAGTCTAAGTTTAAAAAGAAAAAGAAAATTAATAAAAGTAAATATAATAACGATAATTCCAGGCCTACTCCCGAGCATGATGCTCATGCTATGCCTCCTATCGACAATAAACACACAATACCTAGATGTAACCCCTATCCAGTCCAAAAACGGCTACCTAATCTTTCAAACCGGATCAATAGATTTACTGATAAACCATGAATATCATTACTTATCTATTAACTTAACTAAAACAGAACATACTTATGAAGAACTTATTAAACAAACTCAACCTTTTAATAACTCACCACAAATACAGTATCTAGTAGAAAAACTGAACAGAGAAGTGAACGGTATACGAATTTTAAAACGTAGTAAACGCGGTCTTGTTAACTTTATGGGAACAATTTACAAATGCTTATTCGGTACTTTAGATCAAGAAGATAAAGAAGTATTACAACAACAAATAGCCGACATCTCTAAAAGTAATCTACAAATAAGCTAACTTAAACATGGAATAGAAGTCAATAACCAAGAAATCGAATTGAGCAATTATTTAAATAATAACTCTGAAGGAGAACAAATGATAAATTTAATAATTTTCAACTTACAACAATTCACTGAATACATTGAAGACATAGAGCTTGGTTTGCAACTGACAACTGAGCTCAATTTTTCGGAGCTCCTCTCTTTACGGGAGAAAAGACGTTTAAAATTTATTCTTTTGAACTTCGCTCTTAAGCTATCCCAATCTGCCTTTATACACGCAAACATGTCTCCATGAGTTAGTTTAGTACTGAGTACGCTATCAATTGCCATAAGCCCACTTAAACTTCGTTGTCCAATATCCAACCTAGTGATAATCCAAAGGCTCTAGTTCTTCCTTTATTGGTATTAATAAAAACGTTTAATAATACATAAAAAACCCAACTGTGTTTTTTTTCTTATTAAACTCTTGTTATGAATTCGTATATATATCTATACCAATCTTGCCTTATATTTAAGTAATTACCCTTTTCATCTCGTTTTATACTAAAAACGTAGGTATTCTTAGGTAAACTTAGGTAATTCATATCGTCTTTAATAGCATCCGCACACAAAGTTTTGTCATCACGAGTTTTAATCTCTTAATATGCATTTCAACACAATTGGGTATTCATCAGACACTTTTCTAAGAATCTATATGATTACTTTGGCTTACCTTTAATTCTCTCACTGCGTCTAATTTGTTCTTGATTTTTATTTTCTTTTATTTTATCACCAGCTGCAGCCACCTGGATCGGTATTCTCGAGACAAATGGAATTTTCATTTAGATTTTCATCAGACTTCCTATCCGTATCCATCTCAAATGGTGCATTTCTTATATTTTCTTCAAGCTCTACTTGGGGACTCGTTAATTAAATATGTTGCTGTCAAAACAGCTTCATCCCAAAAACTTTTATTAAGTTTAGTACAGTTAATCATATAGCGAGCTTTTTCAGTGATTGTTTTAATCATACGCTCTGCAACACCATTTAGTTGTGAGGTATGAGGAACCGTTAAATGATACCTTTTTCAACACAAAATTTATGCATTTCATTAGAGAGATATTCTCTTCCATTATCATGAAGCAAACGCAAAAGTCATGAAACAAAAGTGCAAGTCAAAACGGAAGTAAACTGCAGAGCGCTTACCAAATACCTGAACGATGCCAAGGAAAATTTTTATTTTTATACCAGCTAAAATGCCTGAAATAAATCCTGAGGAAGCCCTAATAGAACAAGGTTTTAAGCCGAAATCAAAGATAAAAAGCCATAACCTCTTTTCAAGATCGTACTTGAACCAGACTCTTCGGCATTGAAGGAAAACGAGAGTCACCCCATTTACAAAATGCAATATCTCTTACACCGTAGAATCTCAAGAGCCGCATAAGCGCAAAGGACCTGTTCAGTGTGCAAATTGCCAAGAATATGGTCAGGGGGGGTAAAGTGTCCGGCCAGTAGTCGTCTCTCATTTATGCGTTGCCTCCGGATATAAATGACCAATATTCTTTGTCTTTCTCTGCAACCTTTATTTAGCGCCCGGGAGATACCTTTGACCTCTATAGTACTCCTTACTCTGGGAATCCTTAATATTTGTGCTGCCTCCTCTGAAATCAGCTTCTTCTGGGATCCACCGTCAATAAGCGCCCTCAACTCGTTGTAACCTCCAGCTTTGTTTTTCACTAAAACAACAGCTGTAGCCAATAGTGTGTCTTGGCCTTGCTTGAGGCTATTGCTGTTGATACTGCGTTTTGTGTCTTCATGAAGAAGGCTGTTGTGTCCTTTGGAGCATCGATTGCATGTAATTTCCTTTCTGCAATCGATAGCATTATGCTTTCGAAAGCATCTAAAGCACATGCTTTTCTTTTTTTTTGTTCTTTTAAACGAATTATTTTCTTTTTTCGATTGATTGTGCTCTGAATTTGAGACACTTTGTCATATCGTGGCCATCGTAAGAGCAAAAGGCACACGATCTAACTTGCACTTTGCACCACTAAATTTCCATGGTCGGTCCTTGTTGCAGCAGCCCATGCCTCAACCCCAAAAAAACAAACTGTACAGTACATATATGCAACGTAGGACAAATGTTCAAATTGAGCAGCTTGTCTTGGAAAAGCACCGCCTACTACGAGAATGACAATCTTATAGATTGCCATTTGCAAAACAAAGGCTCAAAAACGCAACTCGTAGATTAAGAAAGGAGCTAATCAACGAGCAGGAATGCGCACAACGCCGCTACATAGAGCAATTATCACCTTTTAGCACAAAATACCCATTATAGAGTGCACACCCACCTCTAAGACCTCCGTTAGAATCTGTTGTGCCAATAAGAAATTCTGCAGGTGAATGGGTCCGCAGCGATAAACACAGAGCTTCTACTTTCGCGGAGCACCTTCAAAACGTGTTTCAACCACACCCAGCAAAGAATAATTTCGTATTACAAGAGCAAACAGTTGTAAGCCAAACAACACAGGATCCAATAGAATTTCGACCAACTGAAATTGCTAAAATCATTAAGGAATTAAAACCTAATAAAAGCCCCTGCAGCGATCTTATAAACCCTAAGATGATCATCGAACTTCCATTTTGTGCCCAATCGAAAATCCTGAGAACCATCACCGGAACACCGTGGTAGGTTCGAAGTGATACCGTACATAAGGATTTATTCATACTTCCAGTCAGAGATGAAATAGCCAAACAAAGATATGCCAACCCAACGATAATTATTAGGGCCACACAAACTCATATCAGTTGCAATAGTGACTGTTAGTTAAGTACTTTTTAAAGATTTGTAAACTTATTGTTGGTCTCATAATAAGAAGCTTCAATAAACAAAGCAGTGCAAAAAAAAAATAAAAATTCAGCGTCCATATTGTCAAGCACAGCAAGTCGCCTGCGTGTTGTCCCTTCGATGGTTCAAACAAGACTAATTCACTCAAGCGTCGTCCTCTCGATGCGTTTCTTCTATTCCTCAACTTCACTTAATTATTTTATCATCCTTACTTCGTTTCCACGAAACTCTACCAAAACAAGAACAGGCGCCATGCTCATTTGATACACACAAATCATGCCCACTCAATAACGGAACGCTTTCTTTGAACTTTATTATTCGCTGCTCATTCTTAACGCAACGGATCAACCACATAATTTCTGTTACATTCAAATAATAATTATAAATAATACGTTAGATCTACTCAATCTCCGACAGATGTATTTCGTAAAATTATATGCATGTTCAATAAATACATATATTTAAATATAAAAATTCACTTTTATTTATTTTAATTATTCTTATTTGTACAATTTGTACCACACATAACCTTTCGAATTTAATATAATATAATATTTTTATGTATATTATAAGCCAGCTCATCAACCAAATAGTGAAACACTTCCATTTTTCTTACTATTCAATAATTATTTTACATAAGCAACAGATGGAACCGTGTACAGCGTATAAATTATTTATAGATTGATCGCACAGTCTTACGATACTATCGTCGTCAGGATTCCTCCTGAAGTGAAGGGCTTCCTTCGCTGTCTGCTCCGGGGAGCAGAAGATTATTATTTACGTTGAGAGGAACTTTCCCCTTTTGACTGCCAGCCTTGTGGTCTGGCAGAGTGGTTAATAAACATATGTTTTACGACGCTTAGTCGGAGTTGACGACCTGCCGCTCTTTGTTCTGGTAAATGCAAATTCAAACTGAAACTTACTTAAAATGATTCTTAAAGCTAACAAAGACTCGCAGCGGCCACGCAAATATGCTGTGTTTGCCGGCTGCACACGGGTTTCCGGCCCAATGCTGGGTCAGCACTTTGATATTATGTTTCACACACTGAGCTAACTGTTCTAGTTCGTTGGCTTGTGTTAACTACTCCCCCTTCAAGATTACGGCCGTCCTCGGATGGTCTTAATTCGGCAATCATCCCGTTTAATTGGATTGCAGATCTCCGCGCTCCGATGAACCGTAGACAGGTGATGCCGATACAAATCAATGCACAACCAATCGCTGCTGCGATACATATTATGGGATGGGAATGATTGGTATCTCTCTCCCGAACTCTTTGATGAACTCCAAGTTACGTTCACTCAGCTGGTGAAGATAGGGGAGACTCAGAATAACTCTGTTGGCGTTGATATTTAATGATGGGGAACTAGCTACCTCTGGAGCTCGTATTTGGGCCTTGCCGTGATTTATAAAGGTGGTGTCTTTTATCACGACGCGATCGTTGAAGGTGATGAGATGTGTGCCACGTTGATGGACTTCTGTTCCGTTGTCCACCGTGACCCTGGCTGGCCGGTCATTGATGATGATTCCCTCATCCACGCAGGTAAACGGGTGTAGGTCGCTTGGTTGTGACTCGCAATGCGCTCGAACTCCTGCGTGTACTTCCCTGGCGCATGAGCTACCATGTTGTCGGTTATTCGCAGCATAACCCCTTTGAAAGTGACCAGGAAAATAGTGACCTTCTTACAAGATAATTTTATTTTGGGGAATTTGATAATGAAGTGTATTATGTTAGAGGATTGTAGTATTTTTACAGACGATGCGATGGGTTCTTTCAGCCAAACTGATTTTAAGTCTACATGATCTAGGATATTTGGACTGACAATATTGTTTTTC
This sequence comes from Drosophila simulans, assembly GCF_016746395.2. Classification (NCBI taxonomy): domain Eukaryota; kingdom Metazoa; phylum Arthropoda; class Insecta; order Diptera; family Drosophilidae; genus Drosophila; species Drosophila simulans. Next base: position 1,389,144 of record NC_052521.2, read on the forward strand.
GCCAGTGATACAGCCAACATTAAATTTTGTAACTTCATCATTAGTATTCTATTCCTAGCCAGCAGTGTCTTATATAAATGGCCGGTGTCAATTTGTGTATTTGTATGTGTTTGTAAGATTTGATTTACAGTGGTTGTTAATTGTAGTATAGTATAGTATTAATATTGATTTGCCTATTGTTTGACTGTGTCTACTGCCACTCTGTGAATATAACTCTTGCTAGAGCGCCGGAATCCAAGGTCCCCGCTACTACCTTATTATTAAGCATTAAGTAACTCTTAACGAATCCAGCGTGTCCCGAAGGTGAGAGGTGTCGTTTTCTAGCAACTTCCTCACGTGAGACTGTCAAAACATGTCGTTCATGCTGCTTGTTTCTTCTATTACGAGAATGTATTCCGAAAGATTTGCCGAGTGGGTCACGTACGCGAGTTCCTGCCACACCAGGATCTCTCCATCTATGATGGGGATGTACCTTGCTTGTGAATAGTGCTAGTGATGTGGCCTGACACCAATCACCGTGAGAGGAGGATGAAAATTCTGCGACTGTGGAAATTTATTTTTTAGTTGCTTTTTCTTGTTCTCTGAGGTTTATGACATCACCAATTCATTTTATCCTAAAACCTAAAACATCGTGCCTTTGGCAACGTACTTAATGTATATTAAATGGAAGCTTGCCAAACGGCTAGTAATAATAAAAAGCTTAAAATTAAGCGAGAGAGTCATTTTAAGTTGTCTTTGTAGACCACCCTTCCTTCAATGAGGACCGTGGTCCCCAGGTCTGCTTGTATGGCTTTTTCCTCACACAAGGGAGTGAGTTTATTGCCAAGCCTTCTATTAGTTTTGACCAAAACCTGCATTCCCTCTAGACCTTAGCGCGTCTTGGGCACTCTTAATTTGGTCAGCAATCCGTTCTTGTGTGTCGTCCGTGGATTCTTGTATTGCGTCGACTGGCCTCTTATCGATGACCGAATGGATTGATTTGTTACACCTGGTAGTGGCTAACAAGACCATCTCCACAGTATCACTTATGCCCTTGTCAATTTTCAGGCACCTGCCGAGCTCTAGTAGAAGGGGTGGCGCATTCGTGATGCTGACGCCAAAATGGTTGTCTAGCATGGCCGTGATCGTGTAAGATTTTTACGATGGCTCGTTGTCGCAGTAAATTACCTTGGCCTTTGGGAAGAAATTCATGATCTGTAACATGGCCGGTTTCATATCCTCAATTGTTATTGACGGCACATGCTTTACGACGGCGAATTTCGAAAACTTGTCAATGCAAGTGAGAAAATATTTTTATCCGTTGAGAAAATGTCTATGTGTAGCATTTCTCCTACATCAGAAGGAATTGGTGACTCTCCAATTTTCTTGGGATGCCTATCATACTTAGCTTTCGCGCATATTTTGCAGTTTTGGACAATTTCATTGGCCAGTTTGGTTATTTTTTGGAAGTAGTACTCTGTGAGAACCTGTTTCACATTTTCTTGGGCTGACCGGTGGGCCCTATTGTGTTCTGCTAATATGACTTCCCTCCTTTCCTCGACCCCAAATATGTCTGTAACACGCCTTTTGCAGTGCAAAAATTTTGTAGTCGGGAATCTCCGCATTAAGGCGTCCTGCACCGTTGCTAACGTGTGAAAATCGCAAGGGTTTACGCCCTTGGGGACTATTGCATCCGCAAGGTCATTGAGTAATGACTCCTTGTCGGTGAAGTTGATTGCATGTCGTTTCTTATTTTTGAAGAGAACGAAAGAGCGTTTTAGCGGAAAGCGGCCCTCTTCTAGAATTAGTTGGTTCTGGAAGCAGTTTAGGGGCTTATCCCTTGATTCTATGGTGTGGGTGAGGGAAATCTCACTGTGAATGGTCGCAACACATGATTCTGGGTCCTGTTCTTCTATGGCGTTAATTAGCTGCCTAGACAAGGCATCAGGAACCAAACTTTCTTCTCCCGGTAAATGGGCTCTTCGCTAGTCGTTCTAATCGTGGCCACTACCGATGAGTTATATGGCAGGGCCTCGTTGGGATCTGCGAAGGCGTTTTTTCGGATTTTGATCATCCCCAGAAATGCCTTCTTCGCCAAAGGTGGTGCATCTGCGCACTCCACGTTAGTGAAGTTGACGTCAGTGCATTTATGCAATGAAATCTTCGCAACAGATTTCAACAGATTTAACACAGGCCTGTTTTAACAGATCGGCCCCGATTATCCCGTCGAATATTGTAAAATCTAGTAGAATTAAAAAAGTTGCTTTCAAATTAAAAATACGAACGAAGCATTTTTTTTTTTTGTTACAGTGGTGGCGCCATGAATTGAGTGAACTTCGAAAGGAGAGTCCACCAGGCGGATACCCTTTAGCTTTTTCCGAGGTCGGATGAAATTTTTTGACGCGTCGGTGTCTAGATGGAAATTCGTTGGTACCCCTGCTACTCTTCGTATGATGACGGGTAACAGAGATTTTCCCCTACAAAATTTACGAAGTCAGAATCATACTCGGCAATGGCATCGTCGTCTATTTTCGGTTCCGCTTTGGAGGCGGCGGCGGCATATGCTCCTGTTTTTTCTTCCGCATTCTGCGAAATGAAGTTAATTTTTTGCTGTTTATATTCTGGTTGGTCTTTAATTCTGGTAGCCATTAGCTTGGGTCGGCTGCAGCAATTTAGAAAATTATGAATCGACCTCCATAGGCTCTGGCGTGTCGTTGTTTTTGTAATTTTTGACATTTTGCGGGTCGGCGTGAGCCTGTGCCTTATGCTGCCTATTGAAATACGGATTTTTGGTATGAGAGGTTGTATACCTAGAATTAGGCATAACAAATAAATATTTTAACGCTTGAAACAAGCAAGAGCCTCGTAGGAGTTACTAGAATCTGGACGGATACAGGTTGAAAAACTTCATCCACGCTGTTATCTAAAAACGTGTTGAACTTTATGAAAACTAAATTTATGAAATTTTTTTAATTGAAAGAGTATATATATATATATATATATATGTGCTATCGACGTGCTGCTAAAGCATAATAAAGCTTGTACTTATGAATTAGGTTGTGGGTCATGGTGGTCGTACTTGTCAAGTTGACGACCCTGCGCTTTTACAGTAGGTTTGCGATCTTTTTCTTCCTGACTTTTTGCAAAACTGTCTGCAAAAACCCACCTTTCGTGGTAAGATTCCACTTCTTGCGCTAAGGTCAGAGCTGACGGCATGTGTTTCGGCTTTGCCGCGAAAAGCACGTCAGTGAGGTTGCGTTTGAGTCCCGAGATGAAAATACGCAAGGCGTCCTCTCGGAATCTTTCGCACAATATTTTTGCCGTCGATGGCTCGTGAGACATATTTGTGAGTAAGGTGAGTATTTTCTCGACCTCATCATAATATTGTAACAGGGTAATGTTGTTTCACTGTCTTAAAGTGCTCATGTCTTGTTCAATGACATGCATTGGATGCTTGTCACTGTAAGTGAAATCGAGCCGATTTATAATGGCATCGAAATTCAGTACAGTGCCAAACGAGGATAAAACGTTATCGGCCGCGCCCCTAACTTTGTTTCTCATAATTGTCACTGCCTCGTAATGGCGAGCGGTGCCGTTGAAATTTTTAAATATGGCTATCGCCGCATGTCGCCACGAAACATATGATTCCTGTGACCCCGAGAATTCAGGCAAATGTTTAAAATAATATATTAAAATATTAGTTATATATATATTATCTATATAAAATATTTTAGTTATATGGGTTCGTGGGTTCTAATTACGGGGGCCACGGCTGAGGTGGGAGCGACATGTGCTGCTGCCAACCCCCTGGCTAGCTCCTAAATTTTCTGACGCATTTTATTTTGTGCGAGATCGTTTTTGGCGGTCTCGTCTGCTAAAGTATTGGCCACAATTGCCTGTATTACAGCTTTGAGCTGTTCTGGATCTATCGGCGTTGCAGAGGGATTCGCGGTTACACGTCTTAGAGGGGGAGCTTGATTTTCGCTATCGGACTCTGAGTCTGTGGAGTATGGCTTATTATTCCTATACTGTGAGAATCCGGGCTGCATGAGCATTTCAACTCGCTTAGGTATGCAAAAGCTGTCTGTGTGGGTGGTAGTTGACCAAAGACAGACAAACAATAAAAAAAGACAAAGGCTGCCGGGTCGAATGTCGCGCTTGAATCGAATGGAAATATAAAATGAAAAGCAACCGTACGCGCTGTTTAAAAAAAAAATTATATGATTTTTGTTTCTATTCACATTGATTTCTGTTGAAATTAATTTTTTTGTTTAAAATATTTTTTTTGTTAAAAATAATTTTTGTTGGTAATAATTTTTTTTTTTCACTGTAACATTGGCGTTGATTAACTGTAACGAACCGATTTTCTTATTTCACTCGCTACGGATTTCAGTGGCTAGCTCAGAGAGTTTGTGCGTTCGTCCCACCAAATTTATGATTTGTGTTATTGCCCGACCAAGGAAAAGCAGTGGGTTCTTACTATAGCTGTTTATTCTGCTATTTCTTATATTATATCTTTGGAGATCTCACTACTCCTGCGGCGCTTCTCCTGCAACGCCTTGCCACCGTGGTACTGCTTGCTCCTTGACGTGGACGACGAGTCGGCCCGGCCGGGACTAGGATGTTATGGGGCACGGTGTATCGTCCTTGGGCGAAGCAATGCTCGTCCTGGGACAACCTTTGCCGACCACTGACTCCACTGTCCTTCTCGAATCCGCTACGTCGCAGTCGTCTCCTCTGGAAGACCACCCACCGGTCGGTCTGGGTTTAGGATGTTATGGGGTAGGGGGAATCGTCCTGGGGCGAGGCAACGCTCGTCCTGGGACCACCTTTGCTGGCCACTGACCCTTACTGACACGTCAAGTTCTTGCCTTCCCTTCTGAAGGTCCTTCTGCCGGCCGGAACGGATTTAGGATGTTATGGTGCAGGGTGTATCGTCCGTGGGCGAGGCAACGCTCGTCCTGGGACCACCTTTGCTGGCCACTGACTCCACTGATCCTTGCGACACGCCAGATCCTTCTCCTCCACTCCCAGGATCTCCACTTGCTTGTGGTGATCGTCCTTCCGCGTCCTTCGGGCTTCTTGCCGCCCGATGCTGGCACGGCTCCTTTCTTTCTGACTTGACCGCGCGTTCACACTTCCGAGATCCTTCCGTTAACACTCCGACGCTCCTCTTTGCTCACGCACCGTTACCGTTTGACCTGTCTACCCTTGACTCGCTGAAGTCTAAGGTCTAGTGCGGTACCGTTAATTCACGGTCTTTCCGCTTTGCCCTTCATCGCGGCTGTTGCCAGGCCGCTCCCCACACGAGATTTGTGGTGAGTTTTAAGATTCCTTACACATCCCCCTTCCTTTGGAAGTTTTTAAAAACTGATGATCCCGGCGGTCCTCCGCCCAGGTGTATAGGCAGCTTCCTTGTTACTTCCATCCCGTGCTGCTGTCTATTCTGCTCCATCCGTTCGACATTCAAATTTTCCCGGCTTCCATTCACCGCTCATCCATTTTTTCGCCTGGCCACATCGCCGAACTCTTGTTATCGATATCGGTACGCGGCGTTGCCACTATCGATATTCCGGCGTTTCCATCTCGTGCCGATCGCTGCCTCCAGTGTGGCCGCATATGAGCATCCTATCGATCATACTATCGACCGATTGTCGCTATCGGGGCTCTCCCATCCCAATTCTTTTCTCACGTTCTTCGGTGTAGCAGCTCAATGATAGGTACGTCTAACGTTTTCTTGCGTATCGCCATATTAACGAATCCTCTCTTGCTTCCAGCTCCACCAACACATGTATGCGCCTTCATGCTCCGGGGGCGGCTGCCCCTGGCCCCGCGCGCCCCTGGAGGCCTGCCTGCCTTTCCCATTGAGGCCCGCTTGCGTCTGCGAGTGCCTCCTCGTCCCGCGCCTGCAGCAGCCCCGCGTCGTATGCTGGCCCGCGTGCCTGGCCCCGCGTCACCCCCTCGCGCGCTATCACGGCTGCTGCGGATGATACCCGCAACCATTTTTTGACTGTTACTGTGCCAGTGTTTGTTTATAAAAACCCGGACATTCGGTTTGTTATTGCCGTCCGGCGTTCTTTTTTCAGCGACTGCGACCCTTACCTCCCCGCCCCTCCTTACCTTAAGGCGGTAGCGCTGCCCGCCAAGCTCGAATAACTTGGTCCAGTGCACTCTTCGCTTCCGTGCCCCTTGTCGAGCCGCTTTCTCGGCCACCCGGAGCAGCCAGTCTTCCGTTGGCATCTCTCTCCACCTCTGCTCGTCCAGCGACGCCTGCTTGCAGTGGCATGGGCGCGGCGGCTGTTGCCGCGCTTCCGGGCACGACGTCTGCCTCGGCAGCCTTGGTGGTGGCGGCGCCACACCTGGTACAGGCCAGCACTCCCTCTTCTTCGGGTTTACTTCTCCCGGGCTCTCCTCCCTCGGGACCTCCTTCTCCGGCCTCTTACCATCTGCACGGGCGCGTAGTCGCGGATCGCTTCCGCCTCCTCCCAAACACGGGCTTCCGGCGCGTGCTCGGTCTCCATCGATGCGGGCCACGTCCACGTCACCGACTGTTGGTGCCACAGACGCCCTCCCATCTCGATCGTGCGGCCCACCTGGCCGACGTGTGGCTGTGGAATCTCCTGGTATCTGTCATACCGTGGTAATTCCCCCTCCTAGGGTGGTGGTGTCGGCGTGCGAGGTTGCGGCGGTGGTGTTGACGGCATGCGCGTCGGCCGTGGTGGCTTCAGCAGCGGCGCCTGCGCCGGCGTCGGCCGCGGCGGTGTCAGCATGTCCACCGGATCCTCGGTCGGCGGCGCGACTCCGAGGCTTATCCGTCCCTGGCCCTGCGTAGCCCGTCGGACGCTCCGGTAAGCCATCCGCGCGGTCTCATCCTCGTCTGATGACACCTCCGGCGTGACCGTCTCACCTCCGTCATCGTCTTCCTTGCTCGGTTGGTCGTCCTCGAGTTCGACGTCCGGAATTTCCTCCGGGTCCTCCACACTTCCCGGGGATGGAGATCGCGACACCAGGGGTGACGCCAGGAGCTGGAGGTAGGAATCGGAATCCCTACTCCATATCGCCCCGGGCTGTTCCCCGGCGCCGGTCTCTCGTACTCCCTGGGCGTGAAAAACGTGTGCTGCCATGGTGATCTCAAATTGAAAAGACCAGCTCGAGCCCCGCTCTCCGCGACGAAACGTCGGTTTTGCTTCTGCTCCTTGTGCCGTTATTCCGTGGGCCCGTACCGGTAACGGAGCTTTTCCCGTCCGTATACTCGCCTCCCACCACTGCTGCAGGGATCTCTGCCTGGGCCTCCAAGGCACTCTTCAACTCGTCTTCCGTAGTGAGCTCGTCGAGGTCGCGAATCACGAATACCTTGGATTGAGTTAACGCGCGAAGGCTGGCGCGGTCTCCTAGCACCGCTCCCATGTCCATCTTGAGCTTCTGCGTCAAGTCTTGGGCAGAGGCACGTAGCTCGAGGAGCAGTTCGCCTTTGGCCGTCTTCTTCACCCTTGTTACGTTCGCCCCGATGGCCCTGAGCCTAGCGTCCTGCCCTCTTGTGACCAGCGACAGCACTTCACTGTACGGTAAGCCAGCTGAGGTTGTGATAACCAGCGCATCTGGCCTCTCCCTCGGCGGTCTCTTCTTGCGCGGTCCGGGCGGTTGCTGCAATCTTGGTTGCGACTTCATTCCCGCTACAGTGGCTTGGGGCGGAGCCCTTGGTAGGCGCTTGGGTCCCGCAGCCTTCTGGTGGTCGGGTCGCTGGGCTCTCTTCGCAGACAGCGCCGTGCGATCCTTTGGCTTAGGACTAACCTTACCGTTGCACGGTTCTTCGTGACTAGCATCTGCTCATGCCGTGCGTCCGACCTGCGATTTCTCTGCCTCCGGCAGCCTAGTGGGCAGCTTTAATTGGAGCTCCTTCAATCTGGCGAATGAGTTCTTCATAGCCAGGTTAATGCCCCGTTATGGTTGACCTTCGTCAGAAGGTCGTCCAGGATTGCTCCCATCTCCTCGATTTCTAGCTGGGGGGTCTTAACCCGATTTGCTAGTTGAGCTCTGGTAGGGGGGGATGTCGCTTCCAATGGTCTCTTGGGGGTGCCATCGCTCGGGTTTTGGGGTGGGGTCCTTAGTACCTATGACCTTTTCCCAAACGCCAAGCTTTCTTCTTCTTTGCTGGGTGCACTTGTTGCATTGCTTAGTCCGAGCAGGGCAAAAAAAAAGTTGCGACGGTGGGAGATATACCGCTCCAGCTCGGTCGCCAGAACCCCGAGTTTATAGTGTTCCGCCTACGCGGGGGGGTTGGCTATTGGTCTGCTCCTTGACTTTTTACACTCATCTTCTGACTCTCCTGCTCGGTTTATGGATCTGTCTACGGGTTTCCATGGGATGTTGCCAAGGATAACCGTTGGCCGCCCATTTATGTATGCTACGCCCGGAGAACAGATCGTTAGGTGACTTCCGTAGCTGCTAGCTTTTGTCAGTGAGTGCACTGAGAAGAAAGCGCCACCTATGCCAGGGCACTCGTGCAGCCGACCAGCGCTGCCAGACCTGGGAGCTTTGCCGTTTACCAGCACTGCTATCCCAGCTGACCAGCTGGCGTTACTGGCAAGTGGCAGCCACCCCAACAACACACGGAACAAAGAGAAAATAGCGAAGAGAAAGTTGTTTGCTACTCTCACCCTGTCCTGCCCCATGGCCCTGAAGATCGTCGTCGGCGGGCGATCCCTGGACCCTTGGATCTGTGCCTACTGCTGGTGAGTACAGCCCAAACTTTGTGCGTTGGGGACTGCCGCTCCTGACCCTGTCGGGCCGGCGCGACCCGGAAAAATTTAGAGATTTTCCAGGAGCGCCAACTCGATGCACTTCGCGCGCGCGCAACTTTTTTTTGTGTGTGTGTGTTGTTGTTGACTTCTGCTCCGTATCGATACCTTGTGTCGTCTTCCCCCTTTCCTCCCCAACGATTTGAGTTGTGTTTTTTTTTTTTTTTTTATTTATCGAATTGTCCTGGCCCGCCGGCGCCCGCGCTTCCCAGCTTCAGATCGCTGATGTGTTCAGTCTTTTCTTTCTTGGTCGTTTTGTGTTCCAGGACGCATATTACTGGTGACGTGAATTTCTTTATCGTGTACCGCCCGTCAAATCTTGGGGCCAATTTTGCCGCGAAACCTTCGGTTGCCTTTGACAGGTGGTGCTCTTTGGCCCATACTGTGTCCCGCACCATGGGTTTCCATGGCCGTCTTCTGAGATTATAGTGTCGTGCCTGATCCTGTGCTGCCTTCTCCATATTTCTCCTCACCAGTTCGAAGATTTCTTTTAATTTTTCGGCGTTTTTTCGTAAAACAACACGTTGGGCAGCCTCGGCTCCCTTCCCTGCGTTATAAACGCCGGCGAGTATCCTGTGATCTCCGCCACACTTGTGTTGACCGCTAGCTGCAGCTCCGGCCAGTGCTCGTCCCATGTCCTCTGATCGGCACCTGTGAATTGCGCGATCATTGTTTTGACGGTCCTGTTGGCCCTTTCCATAGGGTTCCCTTGCGGAGTATATGGAGCCGTGAGCTGCTGTCGTACCCCCAGCTCCTCCAGAAACTTCCTGAACGCCCTACTTGTGAACTGCACGCCGTTGTCTATGATCATCACTTTGGGCACTCCGTATCTGGCCACTATCCGCTCTCGAACGGAGTTTCGCAGCGTCTCAGTGGTCGCCCTTCTCATAGGGACGATCTCGGTCCACTTTGAAAATCTGTCCACCAGGACCAGCAGCATCGAATTTCCATGCTTCGATCGTGGCAAAGGGCCCACGAAATCTGCGCACACGGTTGCCCATGGTTCTGCCGGCACCTGTGTTAACATCTTCTCGGCCGCCTGTAGCTGGCTGGGCTTGTACTTCATGCAGCTCTCGCAGTTTCGCACGTACTTTCTTACGTCTCGATGCATTCCCGCCAATGATACCGAGCTGCAATCGTCTTGCGGCTTCCCAAGTGTCCTGCAGTTGGCATGTCGTGGTTTTCGGTCATGACGCGCTGTCTCTGCCCGATCGGTACACACATCTTCCACGATGCCACCTCCTCGTTGCCCGCACGATGCAGTATGTGCCGGTACAGCTTGCCGTCTTCCTCCAAATAGTCCGGAAATTTTTGTGGCTGCTTCCTCTCTCTTCTTCGCATCTCCTCCAACCACCTACATCCCTGCTGCTTTCTCGGTTGTTCGTCGTTCTCCACGCTCACTCTTCGGCTCGTCTCCTGCAGTGGTTGTCTTGAAAGCGCGTCGGCGACGATGTTCAGCTGGCCCTTCCTGTACGAGATCTCGAAATCGTACTGTTGCAGCTCCAACGCCCACCTCGCTATCCTGCCGGACGGACTCTCGATGTTATTCAGCCATTTCAGAGCCAAATGGTCCGTGATGACCTTGAAGTAGTAACCCTCCAGGTACGGTCTCAACTTCCTGACCGCCCATACTATTGCTAAACATTCCTTTTCCGTTGCCGAGTAGTTCCTCTCAGCTGCGTTCAGCGTTCTACTGGAGTAAGAGATTACTCGCTCGCCTCACTCGGAATGCTGTGTAAGGATTGCACCCAGCCCATAATCGCTGGCATCCGTCTGTAACACAAACGTTTTCGTGAAGTCGGGGCACGCCAGAATCGGATCGGCGACCAGTCTGGCCTTGACGGCCTCGAACGCGGCTTGGTGGGCGTCTTCCCATTCCCATTTTGCCTGCTTCTTTAGGAGCGCTTTCAAAGGCTGTACTAGCGTCGCAATATCGGGCACGAAGCGTCTGTACAACGATGCGACTCCCAAGTATTGCCTCAGCTCCTTCACGTTTCCTGGCGGCTTCAGTTGCGCTATTGCCGCTACCTTCTCAGGATCCGTTCCATTACCTTGATTCGTCACGCGGTGACCCAAGTATTGTAGCTCCTTCCTAAAGAATTTGCACTTATCCGCATTTACTTTCAGGTTCGCCGCCCGTAGCCTCTGGAACACCTCCTTCAAGTTGCGCATGTGTTCCTGCAGCGTCCGTCCGATCACTATGATGTCGGCCTGATATGGGCTTCTAGACGGCTCGATACATCCTTTCTCCAGCAGCTGGTCGACCTTGGCGTTGATCTCCACTTGCATCTTGGGGTTTTTTGGGTAGTGTCGCTGCTTGACTTGTTGATCGTCCTTCATCGTTATTCGGTGCACTGCCACTGTTGACGTTCCTTGAACGTTTTCTAAACTGGTTAACTCCGACCTCAGGAATTCGTCCACGTCCTTTTCTGAGAAGTCACCCGTCGCCACGACTGCCACTGAAAGCTTTTCCTTTGGCCTGCTTTGTCCCGTGGAGCACGGAGAAGCTCGGGAGTCCCGTACGGAGGTATAATTACGGTCAGTCCGGCGCACTCCACACGTGCTCTCACTTTGTTAGGAAATCCCAACCCAATACCAGTGCGTCGATTATGTTGTGTAGGATCAGTTGCATCCGAACGGTCCTTTCGCCGAGTCCTATATCGACTTCGATCATCGATGTGACATCTTCGTACCGTCCATCTGCTATTCTCACTTCTCTTCTCGTAGGTAAAACCTCTCTGCCGCCTGCAACCTGTCCGCCAGCTCCTCGCTTATAAAGCTGGCCGTGGCTCCAGTGTCCACCGTGGCCTCTATCTCTACTCCGTCTATGAGCACTGTGGCGGACAGTTGCCTTTCTTCCGCCTTCAGATTGCCCATTAATTTTGAAGGGCTGCATCTTGCGAACCCAGGTTGCCCCTCTGAGGGTGGGGTCGCATGGCGTTTCCCGTGTTTCCCGATCTGTGGCAGCATTCCGAAGTCCTTGGACCGGTTCTCCCGCAGGTCCAGCAAAAATTGATCGGCCGGTTCCTGCACTCCTGAGACCAGTGGCCCTGGCCACCGCATCTGTGGCAGGCTTGTGCTGGTTTTGGCACAAAATCGAGCGTCTCTTCTGTTGTTGTTGTTCCTCGCCGGGTCTGCGGGGTCATCCTGGCACCTTCTGCACACCACGTTCTGATCTCCCCTCGGGAATTCTCGCTGGTGGCGGGCCCTATTATTCCGCTCTAGATCGAACCGTTCCCTTTGGGTGTCCAGCTCTTCGAACTCGTCGGCCAGAGCCATCAGGGCATCCAGATGTCGGCACTCATACGGGCGTATAAACATGCGTAAGGCTGGCGTGCTGTTTTCCCTTATTCTGGCCAGCGTCTCCTTCTGCGACATTCCTAAGGGTCGCACCAGGGTCTGCATGTCCACCATGTAGTCCTTAAAGTTTTCGTGCCGCTGCTTCCTCTGCCTGACCTGGTGCGCCAGCTTTGTCATGAACCCTCTAGGCAGGACAAATTCCAGGAAGCTTTGTATGAACTCGACCCATGTCTCCCAGAACTTGTTGTTGGCAAAAAACCACTTTAGGGCCCTGCATGTTAGTAGTTCCGGCATCGCTCTTGGGATCTGGTTGATGTCGAGTCCATATGTCATTGCTGACCATTTCACCTGTTCCAGGAACTCCAGCGGGTTCTCGTTCCCGTCGTAACGGAAACTCCACTCTCGCACTTGTTTCGCCACCTTTGCGTAGTCCTGCGGTGCTGCCCTTGCGGTCTCCCGCCTATCATGGCTGGCTTCCCGCCGCTCCCTTCTTCCGCGGCTGCTGTCTCGGCGTTCCTGTCCGATCGTGCCTTTCAGATCTGCTTCCGCTGGCCTCCGCCATGCTAGCGAAGTCGAGGCTCCTCACCAGGCCTTCTACGCCTGTGACTTTCACCTCTACGGCCGGTCTCCTTCCATACTCCTTTTCCAGCGCTTCTATAATTGCGACAGATTCAGGCTCATCTGGGGTCTGGTCGATGAACTCGGACAACGTCTTCCGCATTTCCTCGACCAAACCTTCCAGCTTTATTCCGATTGCTCTTGCTAACACTCCGACGCTCGGCCTCCCTCCGTACGCGATCTCGCTGTCTCACTAACTGTCCCGCATCCGTGCTCGCTCCTACCCTTTATAGGCCTCAGGGATCCCGTTATTTCCCTTTTTGCGCACGGCCCGCTCGGGTACAAGGTCCACGTATTGTACCGTTACCGTTTGACCTGTCTGCCCTTGACTCGCTGGAGTCCAAGGTCCAAAGCGGAACCGTTAGTTCACTGTGCGTCCTCTTTGTGCACGCACCGTTACCGTTCGACCTCTTCGCCCTTGGCCAGCTGTAGTCTAAGGTCCAGTGCGGCTGTTGCTAGACCGCTCCCCTACACGAGATTTGTGGGAAGTTTTAAGACTCCTCACATAACAATGTATTTTTTTTAACGCTTCTGTGCAGAGGTTTGTGGTACATAAAAATATTAACAGACTTAAAATGCGATTAGCATCGGTTCCCACTCACATGATTTTTTTTGGTGTGTGTGTTGTTTCTTTATTATTCCCTTCAGTTCTCCCACGACGCTGTCTTTTGCCTTGCCGCAAATTTAGAAGCTATGTGGGCGGTGTTGGTGATGGTGGTGGTGGTTGGTGGTTTTTACCACTAGTTGAGAGCCAATTATTTAAAGATTAATCGCACCGCCTTGCGATGCTGTTGTCGTCAGGAATCCTCCAGAGGTGAAGGGCTTCCTTCGCTGGCCGCTCCGGGGAGTCCGGGGAGCAGAAGATTATTATTTACGTTGAGAGGAACTTTCCTCTTTTAACTGCCAGCGTTGTGGTCTGGCAGAGAAATTAATGAAAATATGTTTTACGACGCTTAGTCGGAGTTGACAAGCTGCCGCTCTTTATTCTGGTATATGCAAACTGAAACTTAAAATGATTCTTAAAGCTAACAAAGACTCGCAGCGGCCACGCAAATATGCTGTGTTTGCCGTCTGCGCACGGGTTTCCAGCCCAATGCTGGGTCAGCACTTTGATATTATGTTTCATACACTGAGCCAACTGTTCTAGTTCGTTGGCTTGTGTTAACTAATATAGCTTGGGATCAAAGAATCCTGAGCACGTCGACGTTGAATTATCCGTCAACAAAAAAACTAATAGTTTGGGATCCACAAATTCTGAACACGCCGTCGTTGAATTTTCCTACAAAAAAAAATTCATATTCTAAAATAATTTCAAATCAATTAAAGGATTTCAAAAATAAGACTTCAAGACTTCATTTTCGAACAGATATTCGAGGAGAAATAAATACTGACAATGATAGGGCAATTTATAGCAAACAGTATCCTAATGCTATGTCAGTTTCAGATCGATAGAATGCTAAAAGAGCAAATTATAAGACCAAGTAGAAGCCCTTATATTTCATCAGTCCTAGTAGTAACTAAAAAGGGTCAAAACGAAGATGGAACTCTAAAACATCGACTGACTATAAAAAATTAAACGAAAACACAATACCGGACAGATACCCGAGACAAGATCCATCTGTAATATTATCTAACTTAGGAAAGTCAAAATATTTCTCAACAATTAATTTGCAATCAGGATTTCACCAAATCTTAATGAAAGAGTCAGATATTGAAAAAACAGCAGAATAGAATAGAAAATAGAATACTTCAAAGAACAATAGATGATATATTAAAAAAACAAGTCGGAAAAACTTGCCATGTTTATATGGTTGATATAATAATCTTTTCAAATGCAACTGAACAACATTATACCGATCTAATTCAAATAATTAATATTCTATAACAAGCTAATATAAAAATCTCTCATGAAAAACTAAATTTTTTAAATAAAAAACAGCATTTCTTGGTTATATTGTTTCTTACAATGTCATTAAAACAGATCCAGAAAATATTTCCTCGACTATGAAGTATCCGGACTCCACAAAACATTAGAGAGCTTCAAAGTTTATTAGCACTCACTGGATATTACCGGAAATTTGTCCGAAATTACGCAAAAATTGTCAAACCTTTAACCAAATACTTAGGAGGAGATAATGGTAAGATTTGTAGCAGAATGTCCACAAAAATAACGATACAGTTAGATGACTCAGCTGTAAAAGCTTTTAACGAACTAAAAGATAACTTAATACCACGCGTTGAATTAGTTTAACCAGATTATAACAAAAAATTCACTGTCACAACAGACGCATCAGATCGGATCTGATCACATCGCATCTGCGCGGTTTTATCGCAGGATAAAAAACCACTTACTTTACTGTATATACTAAAACCTATGTTATCTAAAACCTTAAATAAAACCGTACAACTTTACGCCACAAATAAAGAAGAATTTGTAGTAGGCTGCTCCTTCTACCCTCTTCCTTTACTCTTAGTCATACATTCCTAGTCATACATACCTAATTATACATAGCCAATCTAGTCATAAGCTTATACATTCATACACCCATCCTTACTATATACATACATACAAATATTATCGAGAAACTTATCGACTGATCGACACGCCACTCTGCGCGGCAGTCAGTCGCTGTTGAACCAAGCTAGAGTACAGATCGAAATAAAAGAGACAATTCAAATAATATTCGAATGTTAACTTCTGTAAACGGCGGCTAAAATTTCAGAAGTGGGATTAATAATCCAAAATGGACGATAAAATCATCCTGAACGACTTTTCGCTGACAACTCTACAAGATTGGCTACGTATTCTTGGCCAAAATACGGAGGGCACAAAAGCCGAATTAATCGCGAGGCTGCAAGACATCCCAACGGCAGTTCGGGGCGATTGTCCACCGGAGCACCCCCAGAAAAACGCTCCACCAAGAAACGACATTTTTTCTTCACTGGATTTCCAGAATTGTGAAATTAACACCGATCATGTACGTGTGAATGCGATGAACAGAAAAGAGTCAACCGAAACTGGCAGTGAGCTACAGCAACTACGCGCAGAGCTAGCAGAAGCGATGGCAATGCTTAACGGAACACGATCGGGCTTGCAGTTCCAAGAACAACAACAACCAGAGCAAAGCAAGGCTACAGTTAGTTCCGTTATCCAGACGGCGCAGTTTACGCAGGATGGCGCCACAAAAGAGAACACAACATTTCACTCGCCGCAGCGATCCAACGAGAGAGCGGAGAGCCAGCGTTTTCCAGTTGATGTTCTCGCTCTCGCCAAAGAGACGATAACCGATTACGATGGGAAAACTTGCGCGCGTGCCTGGATAACAGTAGTCAAAAATATCGCACGCACTTTCAACATCGATGACAACCATTTACGCATCTTACTCATCACTAAACTTAAAGGAAACGCGCATGTCTGGTTACATGCGCACCCTGCTCGATTGATCGAACCAATTGACAATTTGCTTGATCAATTGTCATTGACTTTTGGCGAGCAATCATCCAAGGCTGAGATCCGGCGAAAATTCGAGAGTCGCAAGTGGAAAAGCGAGGAGAATTTCTGCAGTTATTACGATGAGAAGATGGCTCTCTCAAACGGAATAAACATCGACGACGACGAACTACTGGACCAGGTGATAGAGGGCATACCGCTGCAAAATTTCCGTACCCAAGCACGGATTCAATGCTTCTCTACTCCATCGGAGATGCTACGCGCATTTTTGAACATCCGTTTGCCAGCTCGGAGGGAGCCACCTGTACAGCCAACCGACTACAAAGATGCCATACGATGTGCAAACTGTAATTCAAGAGGACACAAAGCTGACATCTGCAAGAAGCCCAAACGTGAACCAGGTTCGTGCTACGCCTGTGGACAACTTGGACACCTGGTGGCACAATGTCCCACAAGGAAGAGCGTTTCAACTAATAATTATGTAAGATGGTTTAAAATTAATTTTTTTGAAAATGCTTATAAGCCTATAATTTCAGAATGCCTCATAGACTCTGGCAGTCCTTATTATATTATTGACGAGACAATGAAGTTAGCCCTAGTTAATACTTGCTATTTTGGTTTAAACAACTGTATTCTCAAAACACATGGACAAACCACATGTTATGTATTGAAAGGATCAATAAAAATATATTTTCGTTTAATCATTGTTTGCGACCAGTCTATGAGGTATAATGTTATTCTCGGCAGAGATTTTTTAACTGCATGCAATTTAAATTTAGACCCGTACACCTTGGGAATGATTGCGTTGAGAAAACCCATGGAAATAAACAAAAGATCAATGTATACTGAAAATGATAGTCCTGAGAAATCGTTAGAAAATGAAATTGTTAGTTCAAAATCGTTAGAAAATGCAATTGTTAGTCCAAAATCGTTAAAAAATGCAACTATTAGTCCGAAATCGTTAGAAAATAAAATCGTTAATCAACAGCAAGTCGTTAAGAGATGAAATAGTTAGTCAACAAAAGAATATCAGCAAATCAAAATTATCAGAAGATGAAATTGTTAACACTTCAAAAGAAATCGTTAGTTTTAAATTGCCAAAAGATAAAAACGTTTACGAACAATTAAATGACAACTTTGATAAGGAAGTACTAAGAATATGTCATGTAACTGAAAGTGAGTTAGAATACAAAATAGGAGAAAATGTTAGTAATAGGTTACAACTAGAATTCGATAGGTTGTGTAGAAATTTTTATATAAATGCAAAAAGGCCAAATGAACCGACAGTTAGAAGTGAAATACAATTGTGTTTGGAAAACCCGAAACCGTTTAGCTGTTCTCCTAGGAGGCTTTCATACACAGAAAAAGACAAGTTACAAAAACTATTAGACGAATATTTGGAAAACGGATTTATACGACCAAGCGACTCGGAATATGCATCGCCCATTGTTTTAGTGAAAAAGAAAACTGGAGACTTACGTATGTGCGTCGACTTTAGAAAACTTAATAAAATGACAATGAAAGACAACTATCCTCTACCTCTTATAGATGACTTGTTAGATAGAATGAATGAGAAAACTGTTTTCACCAAACTCGATCTTAAAAACGGTTTTTTCCACGTGCATGTTAAAACCATTAGGCCAATACGAGTGGCTGCGAATGCCATTTGGCCTCAAAAACGCCCCGTCTGTGTTCCAAAGATTTGTTAACAAAATTTTTGCTGATATGATTAGAGAAAACAAAGTAGTAGTATATATGGACGACATTCTATTGGCAACCGAAAATATAAACGAACACTTAGAAACGTTGAAAAAAATTTTTAAAAGATTAGTTGAAAATAAACTTGAATTAAGAATAGACAAATGTGAGTTTATGCAATCGAGTATAAAATATCTTGGGTTCATAATAAATAAAGACGGCATAATGCCCAATGACAAAGGAATCGAGGCAATAAAAAATTTCCAAATACCTAACAATGTTCATACAGTACAAAATTTTTTGGGATTATGCTCATATTTTCGACGGTTCATAAAAGATTTTTCTAGACTAGCTAAACCACTGCACGACATTCTTAAAAAACATAAACCGTTCAAATTTGGTAGTGAAGAAATGATTTGTTTTAATATGTTAAAAGATAAATTAATACAGTCACCGGTCTTAGCTATATACAACCATAGACACGAAACAGAATTGCATTGTGATGCAAGTTCTTCTGGATTCGGTGCTGTACTTATGCAAAAGAAGGAGGACCAGAAATGGCACCCAGTTTCATTCTTTTCAAGACGGACAACAGATATTGAATCAAAATACCACAGTTTCGAGTTAGAAACTTTAGCCATCGTTTATTCGTTACGTAGATTTAGAGTTTATCTTCATTGGAGGACATTTAAAATAGTCACCGACTGCAACTCATTAATTTTGACCCTAAACAAAAAAGAGCTAAACCCTAGGATAGCCAGGTGGGCTTTAGAATTCCAAGGTTATGATTTTGAAATTGTGCATAGGGCAGGTAGCCGCATGCAACATGTTGACGCACTGAGTAGGTGTACAAATATTATGGTAATACAAACAAACAGTTTCGAAGATAATCTAGTTATATGTCAAGATACAAAATTAAAAGAAATCAGGCAATTGTTAGAAAACACAGAAAATAAATTGTATGAGATGAGAAATGGTATAGTTTACAAAAAGACAGATGAAAATAGATTGCTGTTCTACGTTCCGATAGAAATGGAAGAACAAGTGTTATACAAGTATCACAACGAACTTGGACACGTAGGAAGAGACAAAATGATAGAAGCTATAATGAAAAACTATTGGTTTCCAAATTTAAAACAGAAGTGTAGCACACATATCAGCAACTGTTTAAAATGTATTTCATTCAGTCCCAAAACAGGAAAAACAGAAGGATTTCTACACAACATACCTAAGGGAAACAAACCTTTTGAAATCATCCATATTGACCATTATGGTCCAGTAGACTTGGGTAGACCGAAGAAACATATTCTAATGATAGTAGATGCATTCACAAAGTTTGTCAGACTATACGCAACAAAAACTACGAACACAAAAGAAGTCATACAATCGTTAAACGACTACTTCAGAGCATACAGTAGGCCTAAGTGTATCATATCAGATAGAGGAGCATGTTTCACGTCTGGCGATTTTGACTTATTTTTGAAAGAATGCAATGTTAAACACATAAAAATTGCAACAGGATCGCCACAAGCCAACGGTCAAGTTGAACGTATAAACCGAAGTCTTGGTCCAATGATTAGCAAGTTAATTGAACCTGATCAAGGTCTACACTGGGACTTAGTCTTAGAAAAGGTCGAATATACCCTGAACAATACACAACACCGCAGCATTAAACAGTATAATAGCATAATGTTATTTGGTTTACAACAAAAAGGACAAATTATGGATGAGTTAAAAGAAAAAATTGAGGAAATTGGAGAAACGATTGAAGAAAGAGATTTAGAAAGTATTAGAAATAAAGGCGAGGCAAGTCAGAAAATAGCACAAGCTTACAATAAACGATCAGGAGTGTTCATAAAAGGCGACTACGTCATGGTTAAAAATTTTGACTCAACAACAGGCATAGCTAAGAAGTTAATTCCAAAGCATAAAGGACCCTATGTCATAAGCAAAGTTCTCAAAAATGATCGCTTCCTTCTGGAAGATGTTGATGGATTTCAAATTTCTCGCAATCCTTACCGGGGTGTATGGAGCATACAGAATATAAAACACTGGCAAAGAAAAATTAAGAGTCTACAAAATAGAAAGTATAATTTAAGAAACTCTGTACAAAATAGAAAGTATAATTTAAGAAACTCTGTACGAAATAGAAAGTATAATTTAAGAAACTCTGTACGAAATAGAAAGTATAATTTAAGAAGCAATTGTAAAACAAAGAAAACAAACAAGAAGAAAAGAAAACCTAAAAAATGTTTAAGACCGTTTAAAAGTAAAATAAGACTTCAAATATAATTGAAAAGGAGCATTCTATAATAAATATGCAACTTCCTTTTCGAACAGATAATTGAGGAGAAATAAATACTGACAATGATAGGGCAATTTATAGCAAACAGTATCCTAATGCTATGTCAGTTTCAGATCGATAGAATGCTAAAAGAGCAAATTATAAGACCAAGTAGAAGCCCTTATATTTCATCAGTCCTAGTAGTAACTAAAAAGGGTCAAAACGAAGATGGAACTCTAAAACATCGACTGACTATAAAAAATTAAACGAAAACACAATACCGGACAGATACCCGAGACAAGATCCATCTGTAATATTATCTAACTTAGGAAAGTCAAAATATTTCTCAACAATTAATTTGCAATCAGGATTTCACCAAATCTTAATGAAAGAGTCAGATATTGAAAAAACAGCAGAATAGAATAGAAAATAGAATACTTAAAAGAACAATAGATGATATATTAAAAAAACAAGTCGGAAAAACTTGCCATGTTTATATGGTTGATATAATAATCTTTTCAAATGCAACTGAACAACATTATACCGATCTAATTCAAATAATTAATATTCTATAACAAGCTAATATAAAAATCTCTCATGAAAAACTAAATTTTTTAAATAAAAAACAGCATTTCTTGGTTATATTGTTTCTTACAATGTCATTAAAACAGATCCAGAAAATATTTCCTCGACTATGAAGTATCCGGACTCCACAAAACATTAGAGAGCTTCAAAGTTTATTAGCACTCACTGGATATTACCGGAAATTTGTCCGAAATTACGCAAAAATTGTCAAACCTTTAACCAAATACTTAGGAGGAGATAATGGTAAAATTTGTAGCAGAATGTCCACAAAAATAACGATACAGTTAGATGACTCAGCTGTAAAAGCTTTTAACGAACTAAAAGATAACTTAATAGCACGCGTTGAATTAGTTTAACCAGATTATAACAAAAAATTCACTGTCACAACAGACGCATCAGATCGGATCTGATCAGATCGCATCTGCGCGGTTTTATCGCAGGATAAAAAACCACTTACTTTACTGTATATACTAAAACCTATGTTATCTAAAACCTTAAATAAAACCGTACACCTTTACGCCACAAATAAAGAAGAATTTGTAGTAGGCTGCTCCTTCTACCCTCTTCCTTTACTCTTAGTCATACATTCCTAGTCATACA
Organism: Drosophila simulans; assembly: GCF_016746395.2. Classification (NCBI taxonomy): domain Eukaryota; kingdom Metazoa; phylum Arthropoda; class Insecta; order Diptera; family Drosophilidae; genus Drosophila; species Drosophila simulans. Next base: position 1,410,457 of record NC_052521.2, read on the forward strand.
TACCTAATTATACATAGCCAATCTAGTCATAAGCTTATACATTTATACACCCATCCTACATACAAATATTATCGAGAAACTTATCGACTGATCGACTCGCCACTCTGCAGAGAGCGCGGCAGTCAGTCGCTGTTGAACCAAGCTAGAGTACAGATCGAAATAAAAGAGACAATTGAAATAGTATTCGAATGTTAACTTCTGTAAACGGCGGCTAAAAATTGTTATCCATAGTTTGGCCTCTTAAAAACCTAAGAAATTATTTATATAGAAACAAAAACAGACTATCAATCTTTATCTTTTACAATCTCAGATAAAAACCCAAACGTAGAAATGAAATTATGGCATTCTTTCATAGAAAGTTTCATCCAAAAATAATATACAAACCAGGAACAACAAATGTCGTAACTGACGCATTATCTCGAATAAAAATAAATAATATTACAAACAGCTAAATCAGTTTTAAATTAGTTTCAGCAACAACTCTTTTTTAACAACGGTTAGGTCTACAATAAATGAGACATAGAGAGTTTTTGATAAGACACGACATATAATCGAATATGATACACCAAAAAATTTAATAGGAATATTAAGGGAATATCTACCACCAAACATAACGGTAGGAATTCATTGCACTTTAGAAGTTTTTTATCATATGCAAGACGCAGAGCATAATGAAGATAGGGATATTTTAATAGAAGAAACACATAGTCGAGCTCATAGAGGACTAAACGAAAATTAGAAACAAATCAATAGATTATATTATTGGCCAAGTTTAATTATCAAATTACATAATTACATAAAAAATTGTACAATTTGCAACGAAAATAAATATAACACTCATCCAATTAAAATTCATATTTGGGAAGCTCATATTCCAACTAAAGAAGAAAAAAATTTACACATCTATATTTATTACGCGCAAAATCTTATTTTCTTCACTTGCATTGGCGCGTATTCAAAATTCCTAGTATTAAAAGAAATTCAAAATAAACTAAACATCGAGAATAAAGTAATGGAATTACTTCAACAATTTTCGCACGCCAAAGTAATTATGACTGATAATGAACCAAGCTTCACCTCTGCTAAATTTAAATCCTTTGCACAAAGATGTGCTTTAACTCTACATTTCGCAGACCCCAGACTCAGTACCTCGAACGGACAAGTTGAAAGGGCACACTCAACATTAACAAAATTAGCTCTGTTGGGTCATGCAGCCGCCAAAACTGTACAGTAGACTAATCATATTCTTTAATATTATAAGTCAAATTAATCAGTGGTAGCAGTTGCGATGCCCACAGTGCAAACCGCTGCTCTCGCACGCATTTATCTGTACGGCGCTCATTCCTTGTTTGTTGTTGTTAGCCACCTACGTTAAGCTTGGGCGCTGCATTTCGGCTGCCTGCCCGCCAGTTGCCAATTCCTCGTGTTTCGGAAAAGACTAAACTTACGCATTCGATTATCGCTATCGTAAAATAATAACAATTCGCAAAATAAAAGCTGTCGTTATAAAAGCAAACTTTCTTCGGTTTTATTATTCGCAACAGCTATTGAAAAAGCTCAATAGCTAAACATTTGGTGACCCCGACGTGATTCGTGTTAATTTGCATGCATTAATTAATGCACTTATCCCGTTTATAAATAAATATCCAATTTTATCCAAATTCGCAAATTCTTACCCCTCACTGCAACGAGTATTTGCATACATTTACAAATTTTGTAATGGAATTCGTCATCCTGGGCTCACCGTCGCACACATTCAAGAGGGTACTCATATGATGCTGCGGTTGGCGCAGCGCGCGCATTTATGGGAGGACCTGCAGTCCCTAAAAACGCTGGGAAGAGTTTCGTCGTCTAGTCCCATATCATCGCTCTCGCCGTTCCTGGATCAATTTGGACTTCTTAGAGTAGGCGGTCGCCTCCGGAATTCGTCATTGGACTTTGATGGCCGCCACCCGAAAATCCTTCCAAGGTCCCATCCGGTGACTCTAGCAATTATCTCGCATTATCATGAAAGCAATCTTCATGCCGGACCTCGGGCTCTTCTGGGTGCAATTCGATCCCAATATTGGCCTATTGGGGGAGGAAGACGGTTACCAAGGCCGTGAACAGGTGCATCAGATGTTTTCGGAGTAAGCCGCGGCTGATAGAGCACATAATGGCGGACCTTCCCAAGGAGCGCTTGGAAGGATCTCACGCTTTTGAGGTGACTGGTATAGACTTCTGTGGACCCTTCTTTCACAAGTCGGATAGTCGCAACAAGCCCGCGATTAAATGCTACGTCTGCGTGTTTATATGCTTTGCAACCAAGGCAGTGCATCTGGAGCTGATCAAGGATCTCTCGACAGTTGCGTTTCTGTGCGGACTCAAGAGGTTCATATGCACCCGGCGGAAGCCGAAGCATATTGACTGGCGGTTCATCCCTCCACGGTCGCCCCATTTCGGTGGACTTTGGGAAGCAGCGGTAAAAACGGCCAAGCATCATTTCTACCGCGCTGTGGTTCCCATTTCAGAGAACCCTGACGATTTGGATGTCCTCACTCCGGCGCATTTTCTCAATGGTGGTCCGCCTTCGTCGTTTGACGAGCCAGATATAACGGGCCTAAACTATAATCGGCTTGACTCTTGGCAGCGCATCTCCTTTCTTCAGGAAATATTTTGGTCGCGATGGAAGGAAGAGTACTTGACGTTGCTCCAGCAGCGTTCCAAGTGGCGCACCCCAAAGCCTGGCGTAGCCGTGGACAACGTCGTTCTTGTTAAGGACGAGAATCTACCCCCAATGAGATGGCCTTTGGCGAGAGTCATGCAGTTGATTCCTGGCAGAGACGGCGTCGCTCGAGTTGCAGAATTGAGGACCGCGTCTGGAGTAATAAGACGGGCAGTGAACAAGCTGTGTCTGCTCCCCCTTGAGGACTCTGTTGGAAGCCAAGCTTCCAATGGGGGGAGGATGTTGGGTCATGCAGCCGCCAAAACTGTACAGTAGACTAATCATATTCTTTAATATTATAAGTCAAATTAATCAGTGGTAGCAGTTGCGATGCCCACAGTGCAAACCGCTGCTCTCGCACGCATTTATCTGTACGGCGCTCATTCCTTGTTTGTTGTTGTTAGCCACCTACGTTAAGCTTGGGCGCTGCATTTCGGCTGCCTGCCCGCCAGTTGCCAATTCTTCGTGTTTCGGAAAACACTAAACTTACGCATTCGATTATCGCTATCGTAAAATAATAACAATTCGCAAAATAAAAACTGTCGTTATAAAAGCAAACTTTCTTCGGTTTTATTATTCGCAACAGCTATTGAAAAAGCTCAATAGCTAAACAAGCTCGTTGCATAAAAGAAGAATTAAATCTCATTGACTATTCAGAAATATTTATTACAGCCGCAAAAGAATCCAATCAGAGCATTCATTCTACAACAAATCAAAAACCTTTCGATATTCTCTATAATAAAATTGAACACGAAAACAATTCGAAAATTCTAAAGAACACTCGAAAAAAAAAACACTCTTAGGGAAAAAGAATATCAAGTTTGGCAAGTAGTGTATGAAAACAAACATGGAGAAAGCAATAAACTAAAAACAAGATATAAGAAACAGGTTATTAGGGAAAACTTACCTAACAAAATAATAAATAAGTAATAAATAAGTTTAAATAAGTAAAAATAGTAATAGTAGAAACAGAATTATTCACAATGTCAATATAAGGTTAACAAATATTATATTTCTTTTAAAATTACAGCAAATGCTGCCAAAATAAATAATTACTCCAATCACGAATTTTTCCCGTTCCAGGACAAGAAGGATGTTCCTACTTATGAATCACATCACATTCCGACTTAACTAATTTAAGTTTTTATAAAGAAGTAATCGATCTGGTATCAATAACAAAATGGATGTTCTTACTTATGAATCATATGCCGACTGATTCCACGAACCTAATTTATATAAAAAAGTATATAAATAAAAGGTGGGAAATAACTTACGAACTACAATTAATCAAATTAATTTTGTCACAGCTGATATCAACTAGACCAAAAAGGGGAATAAATGAGTTGAGCACTGTTTGGAAATGGTTAGCTGGAACTCCGGATCACGGTGATTTCATTACATTACAGAATAAAATAAAAAACTTAATTGAAAACAATAATCAACAATGTATTATCAATTCCAAATTGTTTAATGAGATAAAATCACTTTCCAATCACCCTTTTAACCCTTCTTATTGATAAAGATTGCCGTTAAAAAAACATTGTTTACGATTGTTAATATTCGACTTGCACAACATAATTGATACTATTACACTGGCGAAAATTGATGTATTTAACACAAAAATGTTAAATAATGAAGACATTAAAGAAATATTAAAAAGCCAACAAAAGCCTATAATTATTGCTGTTCAAATGAATATCTCCGTATTCAAAATTGTACTACATAACGAACTCTTTATTATTTATATCAAATACCCTGTAATAACAAATAGATACGAAATTTATTATCCAGATCCATTTCACATACTGATAGAAAATAACTAATAAGCAATCAGGTCGCAAAATGCAAAAAAAAAAACTAAGTAAAAACTAAACTACTAAATAAGTATGGTATTATAGGTAACGATAAAACTTGCACTGAAATACAAGAAAAAAAATAAGAATATAGATATCATTCAAGAAGGTGCCATTCTAATATATGGAAATAAAAATGTAAACAATTCTCATTTAGACGGGTCATATTTAATAATATTCAACGGCACAACCACAATAAATAATATTTCATACACTAATTTAGAAAACAAAATACTTGAGTACATAACCACTATCCACTTTAAGAATCTGGAAATATCAGATTACATAAAATCAAACAACTCAGAACTTACTCTTGAAAACATTAATATTTTAAACCCATTTATTGAAATTTACAATTGGAAAATATCAATTTCATTTATATTATTTATTTTAATCATTTTGTATTTGATTAATACATTAATAATAAAATTCAGATATATTATAATTGTAACCAAACAAAAACGCGCAGAACTAAAAAAAAACCAAATAGTGAGAAAGATTTTTTAATGAATTAAGAGAACGTTTAAGCGAAATTCATAATGAAGCGGTCGCGTCATTTTAGAAGGGGGAGAGTTATTTAACCCATAGCACTCTGCCCCATTTGATGAACAAATTTCTAACTCCAATCTCAGCAGCATCTCAATTATCCAACCCGTAAATATAGCACTCTGCCCCAGTTGTTACACAAATTTTAAAAATCCAATCTCAGCAGCATTTCCTTTGACCTTGTTTTTGTCGCCAACACTTAACCACCCGATTAATAACCAATATTAAAGAAAGTACAACTTCCACTTGGAGACCAAGCCATGATCAACTTATTGCGCCTCAATCAAACGGCATCAGTTAGCAAAACTCTAATTTACAATGCAGTGAAATAATTTCAGCATAAAGCTGTTATCCTTAAAATTATTGAAAGTTCAAAAAGTTTCCAATAAAAAGCTTCTGGCCGAGGTAGATTTGATCAGGATTAAGAATTAGAAAATCCGTCTGAATCGGGACAAGATCGTGAACAGCTTCAAAAAAAGAAAAGCTATTAATAATGTTTCTTGTAATTGTATAAGTGATAAAGTCTATCACCGAATAAATATTAAATAATAATAAAATAAAATTATTTATTATTATTAAGTGGGTTTCTATGTGTACTTCGACCCAGTAGGATCTATTGTACTACCCCTTCATGACTCAAAGATCTCCCTGAAGTCCAATGCACTGTATAAAAGCCAGAATTTTATTGGGGTTCAGGGCTGCAATTGTTTCCCGTGGGACTACATACATGCCCAGGAGTCTGTTCCTCCTGTTCCTCTTCTCCTCCATGCAACAGAAGCGACAGAGTTCACTGTCTACAATGCCAATCTTATGCAAATGACTGCGAAGTCGGCAGTGCCCCGTAAGAAGGCCAGTTAAAAAACGCATTGTGTTTTTCCCGTGTGTCATTAAGGTCTTGAATCTTTTGTGGTTATATTCACGAAGGAGAATCTTAGACTGCCTAAGTCCTGGTAAGTGTTCCCAGAAGGACAGACGTTTTTCTTCCTCTATTGACTTAAGTAAGCCCAGTACTCTGTGGTGACCAACACCACAGAATGGTTCGGGCCCAATTAGAGGGTTCTCTGCCCCTTTCCTGGCTAGGTTGTCCGCTAGCTCATTTCCCGGGATGTTGTTGTGTCCCGGGACCCACCTTATTGTGAGTTTGTTGACAGCTCCCAGTTTGTCTAGGGCTGTCCTCACTTCATTTACTAGCTTAGATGTTATCTTAGCTTTGCTGAGCGCCTTTATGGCTGCTTGACCATCAGACAGTATAGCAATGTCCATGCCACGATAGTTCCTTTGCAGATTAAACTCCGCACAGCGTCCAATAGCACAGACTTCAGCTTGAAAAATGCTGGTGTATCTGCCCATTGATTCGTGGTATTTTAATCTGGGGCCTACAACCCCCAGCCCACTTCCCTCTTCGGTGAGGGATCCGTCTGTATACCACTTTATTGTTTGTGGTTTCATAGGGTGCACTTTCCCCAGGGTTGTCCAACTGTTCTTATTACTGAGATGAGTGCTGAAGTTTTGAGCGAACCTGTACTCAGCTGGCATCTCATCCCTTGGTTGTATCAGCAAAGGGATATCCCTTTTTAGGCTTTCAGCATCCTTTCTTGTAAGGTTGCAGTCATTTCCTGCTCCCTCAATTCTTATTAGGGTGGCTTTCCGTTTCATTTCAATGATGATATGAAGCGGTGTTACCTTGTCGAATGCACCCTGTATGTCTAAGAAGGCACATAGCGCCACTTCCTTATGAGTAAGTGAATCCTCAATAAGGCTTTTCATGTGATATAGGGCAGTATCAACTGATCTGCCCGTCCTGTAGGCATGCTGCGTCCGTTGGAGCGGATGCTCTACAAGCAGAGTGCTCCTAATGTTGACATCCACTAGCTTTTCCAACGTTTTTAGCAAAAACGATGTCTTTCCAGCTTTTGGAATGAAGACCACTTTCGGTATACTCCAGGCAGTAGGTATGTGTCCTAAAGCTAGGCTGCTGATCAGTATTTTCCTGATCGGCACTGCGAGCTGACTTAGCGCTCGTTGTAGCAGGATTGGCTGAATGCCATCTGGACCAGAAGATTTGTAGGACTGGAATGTACCAATTGCCCATCTTAATCTCTCCGTTGTTACTTTTGATTTCGCTTTGGCCCAATCAGTAGCACACGGTCTACTTTGAGCCGTTTCAGGCTTTCCTGATCTCATGGTTATACATTGTCAGTTTATTCCGGTAGGCATCCCAGTTCCCTTCTCTTTTTTTATTGTTAAAGAGACGCCTGGTCGCTCTCCGTAAGTTTTCCAATTGGTCGTTCCACCATGGAGCATCTTTTTCCCTCTTGGCTCGACCACAGGAGCAATTTTCTCTAAACGCGTAAGTAAGACACGAGTTAATATCTTCTACGGCGGCCTCCAGTTCTAGAGTGGTACGGAGTTTCCCGGTTACCCCACAAGCTGGATTCCGCAGTAAGGAGGCATTGAACCCTTCCCAGTTCGTATTCCTGGGATTGCGCCTACGCTATGTTAAAACGAATAATTCTGTGATCTGAAATTGACTCCTCAGGAGATACGTGCCAGTCGCTTATATGCGAAGCCACTGATCTGCTGGAAAGTGTAATGTCCAGAACCTCAAATCTTACCCTGTTAACAAATGTCGGAACATTGCCGACATTTAGGATTTCTAGATTGATGATGGGTGAGTGTGTCCTCTTGCAGTATTCTGCCAGTGCAGTGATTTCGGGCGGTGGGCACGCCTCGTCACCGGCAAAGTATACCGATGCCACCACAGTCTTCTTAGCTGCTCCCACATTTTCTACCACAATCGGTACACAGTCCCGCGTGAGAAATTCTGTAAGTATATAATAATAATACTTCTACATGCCAGGATACAGGCTCAAGGGCTAGAGGCCCGTTGATCCCAAATTACCTTGGGTAAACATTCTTGCCAGCACAGCCGAGGCCGACTTGGCGCGATGGATGTTCACCTGAGCTATCCCTGTACTTCCGACCATTAGACAATCTGCTCCATAGAGCTTGGGAGATACCCAGATCACCATCCACCGGTATCGCTTCTGCCTTACTCAGCAGGTCTAGTTCCATGCCTAGTTCCTGAGAGGATAACGGGGTCTGATCCCCCATCTCGATGATGGTCGCATCAAGATCCTCATCATCCGCCAGATCCTCGCTGGATTCAGAGAGCTTATTGGGCTTCTCCTTCTCCGCGGAGACTGGTGGATTTCGAGGAGTCTCGACCTGTCTTGTGCCGGATTTGATCGCTTTGGCCTTCTTTAGACCACAAACTGAGATGTCTACAAACCTGAAGCTCATCTTGTGGTCACTAGAGATAATTTTGGCGCATGAGTTGTTATCAATGCCAAGGCGGAGGAGCGAGCCACCACCCTCATTCTTCCTTGATATGAGACGCCAGTTCTCAATGTCCAAGTCATTCTGTTTCTTGATCAATTCCATGATCCACTTTGTTGTTTTGTCCCCTGTCCTGGGGCAGAAGATGGTGATGTTGTGTGACGATGGAAGGTCGTCGCCCATCCTTACCTCCAGGGAGACACCGCTCCACTTACTGAGGCTGGGGACTGCTAATTGCAGCCACTCAGCAGTGGTTGCGTTGCGGCAGTCCACTATCAGGTGACCCACCCTGAAGTGGATTCCTCCAAACTTGATTGGAGAATCCCAACCGGAGAGGACTATTTCCTCCAGTAGTGCGTCCTCGAGCTGTGAGAGGTTCTCACTGCTGAGGATGACTTTGGGGTACCCCTCTGGTACGACCGCAACCTTAATGGCCCCAGTTACGGTCGCATATGATGGCTTGCGTACCTCAGTTGCCTTTGCAGCCCTTGAGGTACTTGGGCCATCGAAGGGAGCATTCGGTGGCTTGCTCTTTTCCACCTTCCAGCCTAATCTGGTATTCTGTTTGACAAATATTTTTTGGCCTGTGTTTAGCTATTGAGCTTTTTCAATACCTGTTGCGAATAATAAAAAAGCGAAGAAGTTTGGTTTTATTACGACAGTTTTTATTTTACGAATTGTTATTATTTTACGATAGCGATAATCGAATGCGTAAGTTTAGTCTTTTCCGAAACACGAAGAATTGGCAACTGGCGGGCAGGCAGCCGAAATGCAGCGCCCAAGCTTAACGTAGGTGGCTAACAACAACAAACAAGGAATGAGCGCCGTACAGATAAATGCGTGCGAGAGCAGCGGTTTGCACTATGGGATTCGCAACTGCTACCACTGATTAATTTGACTTATAATATTAAAGAATATGATTAGTCTACTGCACAGTTTTGGCGGCTGCATGACCCAACATCCTCCCCCCATTGGAAGCTTGGCTTCCAACAGAGTCCTTAAGGGGAAGCCGACACAGCTTGTTCACTGCCTTGTTAACCGTCTTCCTCCCCCCAATAGGCCAATATTGGGATCGACCTGCATCCAGAAGAGCTCGAGGTTCGGCATGAAGATCGCTTTCATGGTAGTGCGAAATAATTGTTTTGTCAGGACAAGCAGCTGTTGGCCAATCTCTTTCAGGCTCCGTAAGATAGGCGGGTCCATGCGCCCAGAGTGACGATTCGCTAGGCTCAGACGGCAGGGATCCTCTGGATAAGATGTCAGCCGGATTTGAAGCTGTTGGAACATAACGCCAAGCCGTGACATCTGTCAGCTCCTGAATGGCAGCAACCCTATTTGCCACAAATATGATTTCCTTGCTGGCTGAAGAATGAACGCGTGAAGCTATTAAGGCGCTACCGCAAGGGCGCGCGCAGCCTCCAGACACAACCCAGCCCAGACGAGTTTTTTGAAGCAGGGGCAGTCCTGGCAACAACTTTATCTGACCTACGCACAGCAGCTCATAAAACAGGCTAGCTCCTATTAACATGTCAACACGCTGAGCTTTATGAAATTCCGGGTCGGCGAGCTGCAGGTTTTCTGGAATCTTCCAGTCCCCAATGTCCACATTAGCACTTGGCTGGCGATCCGTGATATTGGGAGCGATAACTGCTGTTATGCTCGTTGAGAAGTCCGAAGTGACAGACCGAATCGCAATTCCTACCGAGAATCCATCAGTCGCGAAATTGGAATCCCCGATTCCAGTGACGGAGCCGGACGACCTCGACCTCTTAAGTTGCACTTGATTTGCAAACCGAGAGGTGACCAAGTTCAGTTGAGAGCCAGAATCTAACAAGGCCCTGCAGGGAACGAACAGACCCGATCGATTCCGCACTAGAACGGTTGCAGTGGCTAGCAGCACAGGGTCACTACCGAGATCCTGGGCAATTAGAGTAGATGAATTCGCAAGCGGGGCAGAAGGCTCAATGTGTGAGCTTGAAGACACCGGAACACGTGGCTGCGAGGAAGGCCGACCATCCAGATGGAGCAGCGTATGATGCCTGATTCCACAGGTGCGGCAGCGGCTCGAGCTGCATTGCCGTAGCTGATGACCTGCCTTTAGGCAATTTAGGCATAGTGCTAGTCTCTTTGCCTCGCGCAGACGATCTACTGGCGCTAAGTCCCTAAATTGCTGGCAATGATATATGGCATGCTCTGCACTATGGCAAAGCATGCAACCAAGAGAATTTTGGATGGTAGCAACTAGCGTCGAACGATTTCTGCCCACCTGAACGCCTGGCGCATAGGTTGCCATGGCGCAATCCACGGCGCCAAGTCCTACATCGCTGTTCCAGGAATGCAGCCATCGATTCCCACGACGGAATAAGGTTGGCAACGACCGGATCCTCCAAGCGCTCCTCCCACTTAGCTTGGCTCGCCGCATCCAGCTTTTGCAGCAGCACTTGCACTATGATGCAGCCAGCGATTTGCTCAGTGGTGCCCAAACCCTTCAACGCACGAATGTGAGCGTTAAATTTGTCCGACAATTCCCGAAGCGATGCCACTGAACCATTCCGTACTACCCTTAAACCCAGAATCTCGGTGATGTGCGTCTGAAAAACGAGACGCCGATTATCAAACCTTTTTTGAAGCAACTCTAAAGCCGCTTCGTAATTGCTGTTTGAAATCTCCAATGATCGGATAGTTTCCAGCGCTGAATCCCTCAAACATGACCGCAGATGTTGAAATTTCTCAATGTTGGAGAGGTCCGGATGGCTGTCGATTATGCTCGTGAACACGGAGTAAAAATCCGCCCAATTTGCGTAGCCTCCGCCAAACGTTGGCAGCTGCACAGGCGGCAACGGCATCGGCCTCGGCCACGGCTGCGTTTGAGGACCACTACACTGGTGGGGCACAACACCTTCCGCAAGCGTTGAGTGCGGCGCACATTGCGTTTGGCTATTTCCGCGCGCACACTAGCTTTGAATTCAACGATGAATTCATCGAAAGACTCGCTCATTTCACTACCAATTTCGTCGAAGTCCAATTCCTCCAGTTCTGTATGCAGAACATTGAAGGCACTTTGCAGCTCATCAATCTGCTCCAGCCTCACCGTAAGAGTGGGTTCGTCGTATCCGCTTAGCGTCTCATTAGACAGCGACGTTTGTAACCTCTGCAACCTGCTGAACAGCGCATTGGCTTTGCGCTTTAAAAAGGTCACTCTGTTTTTTTTCACTTTCAGCGGGCATAGCAACAAATCGCCTTTGATTCGGTTCAGCGGGAAGATGAGCACAAAATAGATGCCGAAAATGCAAGCGGGGTCAATGCACGCAACGATATATGTAGCAATGTATGTATATATGCAATGCTAGCTCGCTTAAACAGCCACTATCACCGAAATCTCCACTCACTTTTCCAACCGATTGCGATTTAATGTATTTATATTTATTTATTAACGGGATAAGTGCATTAATTAATGTATGCAAATTAACACTATCACGTCGGGGTCACCAAATGTTTAGCTATTGAGCTTTTTCAATAGCTGTTGCGAATAATAAAAAAGCGAAGAAGTTTGTTTTTATTACGACAGTTTTTATTTTACGAATTGTTATTATTTTACGATAGCGATAATCGAATGCGTAAGTTTAGTCTTTTCCGAAACACGAAGAATTGGCAACTGGCGGGCAGGCAGCCGAAATGCAGCGCCCAAGCTTAACGTAGGTGGCTTACAACAACAAACAAGAAATGAGCGCCGTACAGATAAATGCGTGCGAGAGCAGCGGTTTGCACTATGGGATTCGCAACTGCTACCACTGATTAATTTGACTTATAATATTAAAGAATATGATTAGTCTACTGCACAGTTTTGGCGGCTGCATGACCCAACATCCTCCCCCCATTGGAAGCTTGGCTTCCAACAGAGTCCTTAAGGGGAAGCCGACACAGCTTGTTCACTGCCTTGTTAACCGTCTTCCTCCCCCCAATAGGCCAATATTGGGATCGACCTGCATCCAGAAGAGCTCGAGGTTCGGCATGAAGATCGCTTTCATGGTAGTGCGAAATAATTGTTTTGTCAGGACAAGCAGCTGTTGGCCAATCTCTTTCAGGCTCCGTAAGATAGGCGGGTCCATGCGCCCAGAGTGACGATTCGCTAAGCTCAGACGGCAGGGATCCTCTGGATAAGATGTCAGCCGGATTTGAAGCTGTTGGAACATAACGCCAAGCCGTGACATCTGTCAGCTCCTGAATGGCAGCAACCCTATTTGCCACAAATATGATTTCCTTGCTGGCTGAAGAATGAACGCGTGAAGCTATTAAGGCGCTACCGCAAGGGCGCGCGCAGCCTCCAGACACAACCCAGCCCAGACGAGTTTTTTGAAGCAGGGGCAGTCCTGGCAACAACTTTATCTGACCTACGCACAGCAGCTCATAAAACAGGCTAGCTCCTATTAACATGTCAACACGCTGAGCTTTATGAAATTCCGGGTCGGCGAGCTGCAGGTTTTCTGGAATCTTCCAGTCCCCAATGTCCACATTAGCACTTGGCTGGCGATCCGTGATATTGGGAGCGATAACTGCTGTTATGCTCGTTGAGAAGTCCGAAGTGACAGACCGAATCGCAATTCCTACCGAGAATCCATCAGTCGCGAAATTGGAATCCCCGATTCCAGTGACGGAGCCGGACGACCTCGACCTCTTAAGTTGCACTTGATTTGCAAACCGAGAGGTGACCAAGTTCAGTTGAGAGCCAGAATCTAACAAGGCCCTGCAGGGAACGAACAGACCCGATCGATTCCGCACTAGAACGGTTGCAGTGGCTAGCAGCACAGGGTCACTACCGAGATCCTGGGCAATTAGAGTAGATGAATTCGCAAGCGGGGCAGAAGGCTCAATGTGTGAGCTTGAAGACACCGGAACACGTGGCTGCGAGGAAGGCCGACCATCCAGATGGAGCAGCGTATGATGCCTGATTCCACAGGTGCGACAGCGGCTCGAGCTGCATTGCCGTAGCTGATGACCTGCCTTTAGGCAATTTAGGCATAGTGCTAGTCTCTTTGCCTCGCGCAGACGATCTACTGGCGCTAAGTCCCTAAATTGCTGGCAATGATATATGGCATGCTCTGCACTATGGCAAAGCATGCAACCAAGAGAATTTTGGATGGTAGCAACTAGCGTCGAACGATTTCTGCCCACCTGAACGCCTGGCGCATAGGTTGCCATGGCGCAATCCACGGCCTCCAAAGTCCTACATCGCTGTTCCAGGAATGCAGCCATCGATTCCCACGACGGAATAAGGTTGGCAACGACCGGATCCTCCAAGCGCTCCTCCCACTTAGCTTGGCTCGCCGCATCCAGCTTTTGCAGCAGCACTTGCACTATGATGCAGCCAGCGATTTGCTCAGTGGTGCCCAAACCCTTCAACGCACGAATGTGAGCGTTAAATTTGTCCGACAATTCCCGAAGCGATGCCACTGAACCATTCCGTACTACCCTTAAACCCAGAATCTCGGTGATGTGCGTCTGAAAAACGAGACGCCGATAATCAAACCTTTTTTGAAGCAACTCTAAAGCCGCTTCGTAATTGCTGTTTGAAATCTCCAATGATCGGATAGTTTCCAGCGCTGAATCCCTCAAACATGACCGCAGATGTTGAAACTTCTCAATGTTGGAGAGGTCCGGATGGCTGTCGATTATGCTCGTGAACACGGAGTAAAAATCCGCCCAATTTGCGTAGCCTCCGCCAAACGTTGGCAGCTGCACAGGCGGCAACGGCATCGGCCTCGGCCACGGCTGCGTTTGAGGACCACTACACTGGTGGGGCACAACACCTTCCGCAAGCGTTGAGTGCGGCGCGAAATGCACATTGCGTTTGGCTATTTCCGCGCGCACACTAGCTTTGAATTCAACGATGAATTCATCGAAAGACTCGCTCATTTCACTACCAATTTCGTCGAAGTCCAATTCCTCCAGTTCTGTATGCAGAACATTGAAGGCACTTTGCAGCTCATCAATCTGCTCCAGCCTCACCGTAAGAGTGGGTTCGTCGTATCCGCTTAGCGTCTCATTAGACAGCGACGTTTGTAACCTCTGCAACCTGCTGAACAGCGCATTGGCTTTGCGCTTTAAAAAGGTCACCCTGTTTTTTTCACTTTCAGCGGGCATAGCAACAAATCGCCTTTGATTCGGTTCAGCGGGAAGATGAGCACAAAATAGATGCCGAAAATGCAAGCGGGGTCAATGCACGCAACGATATATGTAGCAATGTATGTATATATGCAATGCTAGCTCGCTTAAACAGCCACTATCACCGAAATCTCCACTCACTTGTCCAACCGATTGCGATTTAATGTATTTATATTTATTTATTAACGGGATAAGTGCATTAATTAATGTATGCAAATTAACACTATCACGTCGGGGTCACCAAATGTTTAGCTATTGAGCTTATAGCTATTACGCTTACGAATGCGTAAGTTTAGTCTTTTCCGAAACACGAAGAATTGGCAACTGGCGGGCAGGCAGCCGAAATGCAGCGCCCAAGCTTAACGTAGGTGGCTTACAACAACAAACAAGAAATGAGCGCCGTACAGATAAATGCGTGCGAGAGCAGCGGTTTGCACTATGGGCATCGCAACTGCTACCACTGATTAATTTGACTTATAATATTAAAGAATATGATTAGTCTACTGCACAGTTTTGGCGGCTGCATGACCCAACAGCCTGGTTGGCAATTATTATTTCTTTTCGTTCTTTATTGCGGTTTTTGTAAATCTGTCATTCCATTGCAGTCAGAACTAATTTTCTTTCCGTCGAGAATATGTCAATAATTATTGTGTGACCCGGATATTCCGGAATTGGCGTTTCGGTTGTTTCTGGATTAGGTAGGTGCCAATCATATTTTACTTCTTGTTTTGCGAGATTAGCTATTTTTATTTCATTTTTAGTCCAAAATTTTGGACTATTTGAATTTTATTTTCTTCATCGTTTCTGTGAGCTCTATTATGGGTTTGTAATATTTTTTCTAAATTTCTTCTGAATTTAGGTCAATTACTTTGGTTTGTGTGAATTTGAATTTAGAGGATTGAAAGTGTACTGGATATAGTCTCTGAATGTGTCCCATTATGTCTTCTGTCGTGTAAATTCCATGTATAACTGTTTAAGTATTTTTGCAGTAATTTTAACAAGTCATCGTCAGAAAATATTTGTTGTGAAATTATATATCTGTGGAATGTGGGAAACAGAAGTATAAATTTGTATTCGGGAGGGTGTTCTTTATAAATAAATGTCTGGTTTTAAAATGCTTTAATCGGTACCTCGATACAACGATAAGATTGTGGGTTAAGCATTGAGAACTATGTTGTGTTGAGGTAATCGCATTCATTTGATTTGTTTTGTTTTAAGGGACCTAGGAAGAGCATCTGCCACTATATTTTTCATTCCTGGCTTATAGAGGAGTTGTTTGTTGTATTCCTCCTTTCCAATTACAGTCGTGTTTAAGCGTTTCATGGTCTGTATAAATTTCCACTTTTGTCCCTCCGTACAAATAGCATGTTTTTAATGAATGGTTTTACTGTCTAATATATGGCTAACATTTATTTTTTAGCTGTTTCATAATTTTCTTCTGTTTCGGATAGGGTTCTAGATATTATTGATATTGATCTGTCATTTGGGGAAAGTAGTGTTCCTTTTGCCTAGTCTGAGGCATAGTTAGGAAAAATTCTTTATTGAAGTCGGGATATTGTAAAATGACATCATTGGATATTAGGGTACTTTTGATTTTTGCGAAGGAATTTATGGCTTCATCGTTGAGTTGGTTTTGTTTTCTGGCTAAAGCTGATTTTGAAATACAACCATCTTCTCCTCTGAGCAATGTTGTGAGTGGTCTAGCTAATGATGCGTAACCCATTATTAATTATTATTATTATTATTTTTTTTTTTTGTAAATTTTATTAATTGGAATTAAACAAGTTTACTGCTACCTATGTGGCAGATTGACCAGGTTTTACGTAAAATTTTACAGCATAGGCATACCAATATATACATTACTTATACATTACGTTATAAATTAAGTTATTCTAACAATATTTATTTGATTTCTTATCCATGAACAAATAATTATAATAATCTCGATGGGAGATCATGTGGGTGGAACCTTTTTAGCCTTCTTTTTTTCGGGGGATGGATAAGCCTTCTCGCCAGGGTGTTGGGGTGGGAACCTAGTCGCCGCATTTAACTTTCCGCATGGGTCCTCAATACATCGCCTATCTTTGGAATATTAAGATCTCTTTCTATATCTCTGGTTCTCATGTATGAACTTTATTTGCCAATGAGAGTTTGTTTCTCGGCGATTAGAACCACGACATTTTTGCAGCCTTTGAAAGTACTGCTTGCTTGATCATAGTCGTATGTCTTTGAAACGTTAGTCCTCTGTCCAAAATCAACCCGAGGTATTTGTAGAAGGTCTCGTGTCGAAGTGTGGAGCCGAGCATGGAAATTCCAGAGCAGTTCAAAGGCCTTTTTGTGAATGTAACGCAAGCACATTTGCTGCAATTAATGCCGATATTCCAATCCGTATCCCACTTCTCGAAGGTCGTCACATATTCCTGTAGGCCCCTGGTTGCATCACTTATGCTTGTACTCCTGACCATTACCGCGGTGTCATCCGCGTAGGTTGCAATAAGAATGTTTTCGTCTTCAACTTCTGTACAGCACCAGGAATCCGACATATCAGAAGTATACAGCGAATAAAGAGTCGGGCCTAAAACACTGCCTTGGGGTACGCCTGCTGAGATTGTACGCGTAGACGATTTGTCGCCATCGACAACCACACTCAACTGTCTGTTCGATAGAAAGCTTTTGATACGGAGAAATAGCTGTGCCGTCAAAATGGTCTTAAGCTTACTTAGAAGACCATCATGCAAAACTCTATCTGATGGGTTGTTGGGGGTTGCTGGCCTGGAATTTTCCAAATTTGCTGAAAAGAAAACACTCGAAGAAAAGCGAACACTAGACTTTTCGTAATTGCGCGGGCGGCACCGGGTATGTTTATTCAGTGTGGTTAGTTTTGACTCTGGTGCTTATTCTAATTAGTTATGCTCTCCCAAGCGCAGCGGAGACTCAGTGGGTGACGAGCGGGAGAGCGTAAGAGGGAGCGGAGAGCGTAAGAGGGAGCGGAGAGCGGGTGACAGACCAAACCCCGTAACTTGAACATTCCGCCCCCCTTGCAATCACTGGCCAAAAACAGTTTTCTGAGCGACCGGCATTCCCTCGTCGAAGGTCAGGAATCCGGATTGGATAACCTTTCGATAAACATCTGCTCCTAAGACCATGGTGACGGTAGCAGGCCGATGGAACTGGTCATCAGCCAGCATGATGTCCCGGTACTTGGACACCACGGTGTCGCTCAATGCCCGGACAGGTGTGCGGATCCGCACACTGGGCTCGATCTTGAGCACGACCTCCAGCTTTGTGTTCGCGTCGATCCTGGAGCGAATCGTCGTCGTGCAGACCTTCTCGTCGCCAACATTGGTCATTGGAAGCGTAAAGGCTGACGCCAACGAAGCGTCGATGCAGCTCATGGGCCTGCAATGGTCGATTCCGGGCGTCGTGGCGGTGAACTCCTACGCTGAGTTGGCGGATTTTGCCGGCGGGAACGTTGGGACGAGGCCGAAGCTGCTTGCCGGGTTGGCACCGGTTGGAGACGCGAGCGCGCTCGCGACCGCGACAACGAGCTAACCTGCTTGTGCATGTGGAGCAGCGTGTGGTGGGATCGGTCGCACTTCTTGCAACGATCACCGCTTCGGCAGTCTCCCGTGGAATGCTCGTGAGCGAGGCAATTGGCGCAGTATTTGTTAATGAGGACTGCTCGCAAACGCTTTTCAGCGCTGAGCTTTAGGAACCTCGCGCACATCCGAAGAGGATGGATACCGCGGCAGACTCGGCATCGGTAGGATTGAATACCTCGGGTACGTCTGCTCTCCAAGGCACGAGCACTGCGTGCGTTTTGTTGACGAGGGGCCATGCTGCGCGTAGTTGAATGTCGAAAGGAGATCGAAACGAAATTAAAATAATGGATGATTAGTGCTAGTGAACTACAACTAAGGACGAGAGGAGCGCCTATTAGTACGGATATTTACTAAACGGACGTAGCCGTCGGCTCCTGGGAAAACAGACTCAATTCTGCCGAGCCGCCACTCATTAGAGGGTAAGTTGTCGTCCTTGATGACGACCATGTCATCGATGCGGAGATTTTTGGACGGGGCCTGCCATTTAGAGCGCTTGTGGAGTTCTTTGAGGTACTCTTCTTTCCATCGCACACGGAACTGCTGATGGAGAGCTTTCAAATGCTGCCACCGATTAAGAATGGATTTCGTTTCCCCCTTTACTTCGGGTTCCACCGTGGACATAAGGGGTCCCCCGACAAGGAAATGACCTGGCGTCAGAGCCAGCAAATCTGTCGGATCCTCGGACATAGGAGAGAGCGGCCTGGAGTTAAGGCACGCTTCTATTTTTGCCAAGAGCGTGGAGAGCTCTTCGAACGTGTATTTTCGTGTGGCAGTGCATTTGTAAAATAGCGTCTTAAAACTTTTTACGCCTGCTTCACAAAGGCCTCCCATATGGGATGCCCCCGGAGGAATAAATTGCCATTGCATCTCTTGATGAATATAGGCATTCGTCATCGACTCTTTTACGACTTGAAGGAAATCGCGGGCAAGCAGGGTGGCAGCGCCAACAAAGGTTTTGCCATTGTCTGACTGGACTTGACGTGGACACCCTCTTCTGGATACAAAACGAGAGAAAGCGACAAGAAACTTTTCGGTCGTTAAGTCAGATGTAGGCTCTAAATGGATGGCCTTGGTGGAGAAACAAACAAAAACTAACACATACCCCTTTGTAAACAGGGAATTCTCTGCGCTGAGTGTTCGAAATTAGGAACCGCTCGGCGGCGGCGATTTCAGTGGCCAGCAAATGCACATCAGATGGAGATGTCTGCTTCCTGCACCGCTGAATGAAGCGATGAACATAAGCAAGGACCCGTAGAGCTTTTTCTAGCTTGGAGAAACGTGCCAACAACTCTTCAGAAAGAGCTTTTGCGAGATGGACTTTTAGAGCACGCTTCTCCAGGTCGGTCACCGGATCGTTGTCGACCTGAGTTGGCCATTGGTTGCGTGGATTTTGCAACCAAGTCGGTCCGTGCCACCATAACTGGCTATCGGCTAGATCTTGGAGGGAAACTCCTCTACTTGCCAGGTCTGCTGGATTATGCTCAGATTGAACATGAGACCAATTCTCTGGTTTTGTGGCCTGGGCGATCTTCGTCACCCTATTGGCTACAAATGTGGTCCACTGGCACGCTGGCTTGCTTAACCATGCAAGCACTATCGTGGAGTCCGTCCAACAGTAAAGTTCGGAGTTAATCGTAGGCATCTGCGGAATGATGGCTGCAGCCATTTCGGAAAGCAATAACGCTCCGCACAGCTCCAGTCTTGGGAGCGAAACCGTTTTGACTGGTGCTACCCGGGTTTTCGCGGTTAGGGGTTGCACCATAATGATGCTGCCCACTTCTACGCGGACATATATTGCCGCCCCATAAGCCTTTTGCGATGCATCGCAAAAGCCATGATGCTCGACCTTGAAATCTGGACGAAACGATAGCCAGCGTGGAATGCGTATCTGCTCTAATAACGAATAACTTTGGAGAAAATTAAGCCATCGCTGAAAAAGCTCATTTGGAATGTTTTCGTCCCACCCAAGCTCCTGCAGCCAAATCTCCTGCATGAAAATTTTAGCTCGAACGATAAACGGCGCTAACCAGCCTGCAGGGTCGAACAATTTGGCAATTTGGGTCAGGACTTGGCGTTTTGTAAAGGACGTTTCGATAGCCAACTTTTGGCAGTACTTTCTGCATCGATCTCGAGAAAATCAGTATTTAAAAGATGGTTGCTCTGAATGGCCGCTAAAATTTCCTTTTGGGTGGAGGTCCATTTCCTCAATGGAAATCCGGCGGAATTCAGAGCGTCTCGGAGCTCTTGCAACATGAGCTGAGCTTCTTCCGTGGAGTCCGCTCCGGCTAGAACATCATCCACATACATGAAATTTCGAATGACATTGCTAGCTTTTGGATTGCTGAGTTCTAAGTCAGCTGCTAGCTGCTGCAGTACTCGGATGGCCAGGAATGGCGCGCAATTGACACCAAAGGTTACTGTTTTCAATTCGAAATCTCTGATTTCCCCTCTATTGTTACGGAAAAGTATGCGCTGGAATGGAGTGTGTTTCGGATCTACCCAGATCTGCCGATACATTTTTTCGATATCGGCGCTGAACACGTATCAGAAATAGCGCCACTTCAGAATTTGAATGGTCAAGTCGGACTGTAAGACAGGGCCAGCCTGAAGGATATCATTTAAACTGGTACCATTCGATGAAGGGCTGGAGGCACGCAGCTTAGTAGTTACGCTTTCCGGTTTTAAGACGGCGTGATGTGGCATATAATAGGCGTTGCAATCATGGGTAGGATAAACTGTGCATGTGCTTTAAGTCGAGATATTTCTGGATCACCGAATCGTATCTCGCTTTCAAGGCCTCATCTCTTTTTAGACGCTGCTCATTTCTTAAGAACTGAGCCAACGCGAAAGACCTAGAATGCCCTAGCCCGGAACCGATATGTTCTGGGTCGCGAAAAGGCAGAGGAACGACATATTTGCCGCACTCGTTTCTCGTGGTTGTTTGAAGGAAATTCTTCTCGCACATGGAATCGGATTCTTTTACCAACTTTGTTGGTATATTCTCCACCTCCCAAAATTTTGTGAGTAGTTTGTCCAGTGAATTATCGTACGCATGGGAGATCTGTGTCGAAAAAGAGGAAATTCTGCTTTGGGCTGAGGCTGACACTGGCCCAGTTAGTACCCAGCCGAAAATGGTCTCTTGCCCCAAGAGAGAGCCACAGATGTTGGTTTTTGCTCCACTCAGAAGCACCGAAGGCAGAATGTCGGCTCCGATAAGGACATCTTTTTGTGCGCTCTCATAGAATTTTGGATCCGCCAGTGGAAAATCGGGAAGATCCCGAAGGAAAATTTGCGGAATTGGGTAGGAAGGCAGATTTCCGGCTAGTTGAGGGAGGACATAGGCCGTCGTCTCCAACTGCAACGCGGGCCTAGTCGGAGATCGGATGGTGAAACTGCAGAGCTTCTTGGACTGAGCAGCTACTGTTTGGTTTAAGCCCGAGACTTGGGCTTGAACCACCTGGAATGGCAATCTAATTAGATTGAACAGTCGCTCGGTTATGAATGTCGCCTCTGATCCGGAGTCGAGCAGGGCGCGTGCCTTAAAGTTAGTGCCAAGATGGGAAATATTGATTATGGCAGTGCCAAGAAGGATAGCTCTTGAGCCCGTGGCGAAATAATTTTGAACACCGGCTTGCTCATTTGGAACGAAATTGGCCTTGCAGGATTTAAAGGGCTTGAATTGCTGGAAAAAAGGTTGTTTCGGTGCAACAACTTGTGATGCCGGCCACGGCAAGTAAAACAATTGTGCGTGCTTTTGCACTCACGAAGCTGATGTCCCATTGCAAAGCAGTTTAAGCATAACTGCTTCCGTTTAATGTAGTCTGACCGGTCGTCAACCGACATTTGGAGAAAACGCGGACATCCACGGACAGGATGGTTTTCATCGGTTTGGAGTGCGACTGACTTGGTACGGACGGTCTCACATCATCGATGGCCTCTAGGGTTAGATGACGTTCTGTGAGGAAGGTGTTCAGCTCTCCCCATGTCGGGATGTCGGCTTTCTTATGTAGCGACTGCTCCCATAAGGAGAGAGTTATCTTCGGGAGCATGGATGAACACAGATATACCAGCAGGCAGTCCCAGTTCTCAGTGTTGATGCCTGACAGTTCTAAGGCAGTCAAGCATCCTTGAACAGTACTTTGCAGTACCTTCAAGGCCGCCCCAGATTCCTGTGGTATCGACTGCACATTAAACAGTATTTTCAATTGACTGTTTACCAACAATCATTTATTTTCGAAACGCTCTATTAGGTTTTCCCACGCAGAGCGGAAACCCTCGTTGGTGAGAGGCGAAATCGAATCTATGGCATGAGCGTCGCCACTTGTTTTGGCATTTAAATGGAATAACTTTTCAACCGGAGTCAGCCGTGGATTATTGATATAATTGGCTGTGAAAAGATCCCGGAAAGTCGGCCAGCGAAGAAAGTCGCCTGCGAAAACTTCTGTATCGCATGGAGGCAACCGACAGCCAGAGGAAATGTAGGCCTGGGGCGCAGCGTTCGCGGCTGGGATGGACTGAGGCGTGCCCTGCTCGATTTTATCAACGAGCTGGGCAACACACCTTTCATAGACTGAATAGCAATAACTGTATTTAGCCATGAGAATAGGCATGTTGCTTGCTGCCGCTTCGCCTGCTGACACAAAGCACTCTGAGCAGAGGTCGAATTCCTTTTCAACTTTGTCCCATAGGGTTCGGACTTGGTCGCGACGGACGACAAGCATCGTGACGGTTGGAGCTGCGGATTCCGGAGAGTTGATCTGAGCCTCAAACTCGTTTAAGCGGTGAGAAACCGAAATGAATTTGGCTAGCGCTAGATCGGAAGCAGCCATATTTTTAGCTGTGCGCTGTACTGTGGCTTTGGATGGAGTAGCACAGTCGTCGGAAATCTGCGCAGGCGTTTTCACCGAAATGCTTGGGATTCTTGGACCTGGGTTTGTCAGCGGACAATTTCTTCTTATCGTCCCCGATGGGCATAATCGAAGAAATACGAAATGGAAGGGAAGCGGTTTTGGAGCCCGGTCACACTTTTGAAAAAGTAGACAGATTCCTCGGACTGCACTTAATAAATTTAAGCATGCCGCCGTGAACGGTATAAAGGTATAAAGCAGCGGAAAAAGACCGTATAGGATGTAATGGGTGAAAAAGTGGTGTAAAATTTACGAAGCGGAAACGCCGTAGTTTAGACTAATTGGACAGATGACTCGGAGTGAACAGGGAATTGTATAAATGACCTGTGATTTATGGTAATTAGGTCCACCTTGAACGAACAAACGCAGCATATATCAACTGGCATTGAAACGATGATGATCTCACTCCAGCAAACCCTAAAAGAGTTTATGACATTCATGCAAACCACAATGCAAGAGCTTATGCGAAACCAAAATATGCTGATACAGCTTCTTCTGTCATCCAAATCAATATAATGTCTCCACTTCAAATATCTATGTGGAACGCGAATGGCGTTTCACGGCATAAAAATGAACTTGCCCAGTTCTTACTCGAAAAAAATATTGACGTCATGCTCCTCACCGAGACACATCTAACAGACAAGCACAACTTACATATCCCAGGATACTTATTCTACGCCACAAACCATCCGGACGGCAAAACCCATGGGGGCACTGGTATACTTATCAGAAGTCGCATCAAACACCACCTTTATAACAGAACTAAAATGGACTACCTGCAATCCACTGCCCACCTCGTTTTGTAGTTTCTGAGGACCAATTCTCGGAATTTTTCAACTCACTCGGTGAGCGATTCATAGCGGCCGGTGACTACAATGCCAAGCATACAGCCACCGGCAGAAACAGTCGTTCCACGTCGAGGTCCCTCTGGAAGCTGGATACGCAGCGACGAAGATAGAGCTAATGCGTTCGCCGATCACCTTCAGAAAGTATTCCAACCAAATCCTGCTAGCAACTCATTTGTCCTCCCTGTAGTAACTAAAAGCTTGCCCCCTATAAATCCAGTAACATTCAGCCAAAGTGAGATAGCATCTATCATAAAAGATCTTAATCCCAAAAAATCACCTGGACATGACTTGGTGGCACCAAAAATGATCATAGAACTCCCACCGTGTGCGGTTCTGACTTTATGCCATCTCTTCAACGCTATTACGAAACTTGGATACTATCCCCAAAGGTGGAAAAAGGCGGTTATAGTAATGATTCCCAAGCCAGGCAAAGACAAAACGCAACCCTCATCCTACAGACCAATCAGTCTCCTAACGTGTCTCTCGAAACTGCTTGAAAAGGCATTTTTAAAACAACTAACTCCCTACTTAAGAAGGCGAAATACAATACCATCGCATCAGTTTGGCTTTCGCAAAAATCACGGAACGATCGAACAGGTCAATCGCATCACAAACGAAATTCGTACCGCTTTTGAGCACCGGGAATACTGTTCAGCTATATTCTTAGATGTTGCACAAGCATTTGACCGAGTCTGGCTGGAAGGACTAATGTACAAGATAACAAAACTGCTTCCCCAGAACACGCACAAAGTGTTCGAATCTTATCTCTTCAAAAGAGTGTTCTCAACCAGGTGTAACAGTTCGACTTCACACGACCGCGTTATCAATGCTGGAGTCCCCCAAGGTAGTGTACTGGGCCCCGTTTTTTACACCCTATTCACAGCAGACATGCCTACAAACTATCAGCTCACAACCTCTACGTTTGCTGACGATACCGCAATACTTAGCCGATCTAGATGCCCAGCAAAGGCAACAGAGCAACTTGCCTGCCATCTTAAAATAGTGGAAAGATGGTTTGCGGACTGGCGCATTAAGATAAACGAGACCAAAAGCAGACATGTAACCTTTTGTTGTAACCTTTACACTGAACAGACAAACCTGTCCACCCTGTACCCTGAACAATACATTTATCCCACAAGCAGACGTTGTAACATATCTCGGCGTTCACCTAGATAGACGCCTCACCTGGCGGCGACATATAGAATCTAAGAGGACTCAATCTAATCTTCTAATCTAAAGCTAATCTTCTAATCTTCATATTAAAGCAGCCAATCTTCACTGGCTTATTAATTACAACTCTCCCCTTAGTCTGGAATACAAAGTACTCCTCTACAATACCGTGCTGAAACCCATCTGGACATACGGCTGTGAACTATGGGGAAACGCTTCAAAAACCAACATTGAAATCATACAGCGAGCTCAGTCCACGATTCTGCGAACTATCACTGGGGCACCATGGTACCTACGCAGCGAAAGCATCCATAGAGACCTCCACATAAACCTTGTCAATGAGAAAATTCAGATGAAAAAAAGTAAACATCAAGCAAAGCTCGCCGCACACGAAAATCCTCTCGCGAAGTCGCTTACGCGAGTCTACAGTCAGCGCCGACTGAAGCGCAAAGATTCTCCAGCCCAGCAAAGAAATCCTAGGGCCGTCTCTAACTAATACAATTACTTCACATTGTAATTAATATAATTTATATAATAAGATTTGAATAATTATTGTTAGTCTCACAAAAAGAGAAGATCCAATAAATAACGCAATAAGTTTAAAAAAAAAAAAAAAAAAGGTCCACCTTATTTACGGTTGGAACACTTGGAATGTGGAACACGGTGAAATAAAATGTTTATTAGAACGAAGGAAATTTTATTTTTTTGTTTACAACTGGGAACGGAGAAAATGGAATGGTGGAATTGGAGTCTTTTCTCCGCGTTGTAAGTACTTCTAAAACAAACACAAAAATTATATCCAAGCAATACAGGAAAAAATATTTGTCGGGTGAACGACTTGTATTTGGCGGTCGTATTATTTATTTATGGATGATTTTTCAAAAAAAAATTTAAAAAATAATTTAATAAATATTGAAAAAGTTATTTGTTAAACAAAAAAAGAGAAAAAAACGCTTTAAATTTATTGCTCGGAAATTAATTTGTAAATTTACCGAAAAAATTGATGGAAAACAAAACGCCTTTTCCGCGTCGGCACTTGGAATAAATTTTATTTGTGGTTTGGATTTGCCGACGGGAAACAATTTAAACTTTGGTATATGTTTAAAAGGAATGCAGATAATATGCGCAATGTATGTCGGTAATATATGTGGATATAATATATGTTGACGTAATATATGTAATGTATGTATGTAGTATATGTAGATGTAATATATGTAATATATATAGATGTAGTATTTGTTGATGTAATATATGGAACTGGCGGGTAAATGTTTAATTAATATTTTATTTGAAATGACCAGAGCGTATGTGTTGTTTGTTTCGTTGTTGTATTCTTCGATAGCAAAGCAAATTGTATTAAGTGGACTGCGGAGTTAAAGCAAAAAATGTGTTGCGAAAAGAATTTGGCTTGCGTTGGACACAGTGAAACGAGAACAGAATTTTTGCCACTTTTGGCAGAGCTTTGGACTTAGAAATTTTCACTGAACTTGGCACACATTATTTTCACTTTTTCACATTTGGAATTTTGCACTTTTCGGACTGGATGAATATTTAAATATATTCGGAAATTTGGACTTAGAAATTTTCACGAATGGTGGGTAATATGGCGGCGCCCATGAGAATAAATAAGTACTTTTCTTTAATTGCCTTTTTTCGGAGAAATCCGTTAGATTTGACAATAAATCTTACAGCAAATTGAACGAAATTGGATTTTCGAACCTTTTGCTGCAGACCGGCAATTAAAAGGAAAGTAAATTTCGTACTTATCTTATAATTTGGTAGGTGGTGGACAAACTTGAAAATCCAGGGGATCCGGCTCGAAGAACCAAAAAATAATGGGTTGTTGGGGGTTGCTGTCCTGGAATGTTCCAAGTATGCTGAAAAGAAAACACTCGAAGAAAAGCGAACACTAGACTTTTCGTAATTGCGCGGGCGCGACCGGGCGTATGTTTATTCAGCGTGGTTAGTTTTGACACTGGTGCTTATTCTAATTAGTTATGCTCTCCCAAGCGCAGCGGAGACTTCTTGGAGACTCTGTGGTGAAGAGCGGGAGAGCGTAAGAGGGGGCGGAGAGCGTAAGAGGGTGCGGAGAGCGTAAGAGGGGGCGGAGAGCGTAAGAGGGAGCGGAGAGCGGGTGACAGTCCAAACCCCGTAACTTTAACACTATCAAAGGCTTGTTGTATATCCATGAATACAGCTGTTGTATACATCTTGTCCGAGGAGTCAATGTCAGATCACAGAATTATTCGTTTTAACATAGGGCAATCCCAGGGATACGAACTGGGAAGGGTTCAATGCCTCCTTACTGCGAGATCCAGCTACTAGGGTAACCGGGAAACTCCGTACCACTCTAGAACTGGAGCCCGCCGTAGACGACATTAACTCGTGTCGGCGCAAGTTGCACCTTGTCAGTGGCTATTGGTGTTAGCGGGAAGTGGGCAAGGCTAGATTTGATCAAGATAGCTGCCACGCCTTTGGCGTTGCCACCACTCGGATCATTGGCAGTGTAAGCTACAAAGCCGAATAGCTTAGGCATCTCTGTTCCCTTGCAGTGTGTCTCGCTGAGCAGTAACACATCGATTTCGTGACGTCGCACGAAGCACTCTACTTCAGGCAACTTCGGTGATACGCCGTCGGCGTTCCACACTAGGATGCGCAGCGGCATCATTATGGCGCTTGACGCGCTTGGAGAGCAGTGAGCAGATTGATAATCTGCCCCTGCTGCTGTGACTGTTGTTGCTGTTGCTTCATCATCAGCATCATTAATTCCATCTGCTTCTCTTGAATAGAGCGCAAAGAATTAATGTTTTTTATTAAGCGTCTGCAGGATGGCTTCAATGCTGCTGCTAGCATCCGTTGAGCGCTGAAGTGTACCCCTAGACGTCCTTGTCCGGCTGCGGCTCCTTTGACGAGTGGGACTTGCATCATTGGGCTGTTGCTGTTGCTTCTGTTGTTGGTGCGTCAGGCTCAGTGGTTGCTTGTGGTGAATGGACCCTCTAGCCACATCTGCATAAGATATACCTCCAGCTGAAGTTGGTCGCTCGCTTAGAAGTAAGCGTTCTTCCAGCCACTCCACTTCTGGGTCTGGATCGCTGCAGGAACGCTTGTAGCTTGCTGCAACCTTTATAGTTTGCAGGATGCTGACCGCCACAGTTGTAGCAAGTGCACAGCTCGATGCGTGGCCTAGTACAGTCCTTGGCTGGGTGTTCGCCGGCACATTTCACACAAATGTGGGCCTTACGGCAGTATTTGGCTGTGTGGCCAAACTGCTGACAACGATGGCATTGGACAATAGCGTTACGCTTGCGAAGAGGCTCAATGAGTACTTTCATATGGCATAGCATAGCAGCAATGTTCAGAAAGAACATGTTGACTGGCGACGCTTTTGAGGTACCTGGTTCGTTTCGCCTAAGCGGTGTATGTATATCAAGCACCTTGTGCCCGATCATTTCCAGCTCTTCCTTGATTTGGTTATGTAGCGTACTGTGGTGCAGGCCTTTCACGCATACCCTGTAAGGCCTGTCCTCTTTTAACTGGTAGCAGTGGAACTCATACTCTTCGCTCTCGAGCCAGTTCACTATGGTGCGAAATGTATTAGCGTCAGCCGCGTAAAGCCTTAGGACACCGCTCACTGACGCCTTAGCCTCAACCTTTTCTAGGTCCACTATATTTTCGATGCTCTGCATCATGAGGCATACGTCGTCCACTCCCTCCATTACTACAGGAAGTAGTTTGAACTGCGCCTTGTTGAGTGAGCTAGTGGTACCAACGGAGGCTGCATCCCGCTTAGCGGCAGCAATAGCAGCTTCATGACTGGTACTGGGGTGGTCGTACTGATCGCCGATGTCATTGCCTACTTGTTTGTCGGCTGTGAGATGCGCAAGTAAACCAAATCGGTTTGAGTTGCCGCCATATCTAGGTTCTGTAGACGAAGGGTTTTCCCCTTGTTTGCCGATACTTGATTTGGATTTTTTCCTTTCTGTCTCCGGAGAAACACGAGACTGCGGGGCAGCACATTGGGGGCTCGAGAGAACTTACTTGTTCGTTATCTCGTCGACCCTGTCATCAAGCATCTCGACTCGGCATTTCGATCCTTGCGCTTTTCTCCAGCTTCCATTTATATAGTGTTACCGTATGTTAAAAATCCTTGTGTATCTAGTTTTTTTTCCGATAGATAGCAGTAGCCCCTTCCCGATTATCACCGCATGCTGTGTGGGTGATTTCTATGCTGATTTGATGCTTCCTATCGTCATCTCCCCTTTTTCACCAAAGGGTTTTTGTTACTGGTTAGAACTCGAAGTCCCCTGGCCCACGCCGCCCGAGCTTCCGGACTGCAAGTCGCTGATGTTATCTCCTTGTTTGCAAATAACTGGTGACGTGAATTTCTTTATCATCAACGGCGCGCCAAATTCGCCACGAAGCTTTCGACTGCCTACCAAAGGTGGTGGCATACTATGTTCGCCATGTTAGGTTCCACGGCCGTCTTCGGAGATTATAGTGGCGCGCCTGATCCTGCGACGAACTCTCCACGTTTCTCCGCACCAGCTCGAAGTTGGTTGGGTTTCAAACAGCTCTCGCAGTTCCGCACGGAATTCCTTACCCCTCGGTGCATTCCCGTCCAATGGTAATGAGCTGCGACCCTAGCAATCGTCTTGCGACTTCCCAAGTGTCCTGCCGTTGGCAGGTCGTGGTTCTCGGCCATGCCCGGTCGGTAAAGGAATGCCCGGTGAGCTTCAGCTTCACCTTTCTTTTGATCTTCTCCTTTCAAATGCAACCCGTATGCTCGCTTGTTTGATCATCTTCCTTAGAACTTGTAACGTGTAACAAATTAAAATTATGGAAGACTAGAGTACCTGTACTTGCGGGTGCACGCTTTAGAGGCTAGCTCTAGCTCATGGCGTTGGGTGTGGTGGTCTTGCTTGTGCAGATATCTTTTTGTTACAGGCAATAATGAATAAGACAAAGAAATGAGCGTGCTTACGACAACAACAAAATGAAGGAGCTAGTATACAAAATCGAAGGAAGCAAATTAATACTTTTGGAAGCGGACAGTTCTTGAATGGGAGGAAAGTTTGAGAATTTTGTCGCCTGCGAAGCACAGGTGGAATCGTGTTCGCGTATTGCCCTACCCTACCTAAGACCACTTTCCTTAAGAGCATAGCTCTAGTGGCCCCATTAGAGCCCTACGTCCGGAGAAACATCAACCGAGTCAGTATTTAGGTTTTTAGAAATTCATATTTTCAATATTAATCGTTCTTAATAATTAATAACAATATTTATATATAAAAGATAAGTACATACTAAAGGAAACAAGTACATATGAAAATACAAACTACAAACTCAAAAGAATCTAAAGCAATGTTTTTCTTAGGTGCGAGATCAGAAAAAGAAGGTTTAAGTCAATATTCGAGACCGTTACAATTAAAGAGTTAGAGTTACTACCGGCTAAATATATTTAAGGGAAGGAACCAAGCATTCATTTAAATCTTCCATAATTTTTAGAGTTCTCTCTATAATCTTGTTCCATGAATTATTATTTTTTTTGGGTTTTATCGTTACAAAGAATCCTTAACGCGAAAAAAAATTAATTTTGTTTGAAAGTGAGCCGCGAGTAAATTCGGTTAGATTTTCTCCTTTCTTTTTTTTTCTTTATATTTCAAACGGCTGCTCTCGCCACTCCATTAGTATTAATTGTTTATTAGCAGTGTGTATAAAATATATGATACTTGGCATGCCATAAAAAAATGATGACCTCCAGTAAAATTTTATCGGTGTACTTCCGAATATTTCCAATAAGAAAGTAAAGTTTTATAAATGAAACTCACTCAACTTTTCACACCTCGGCGAAAGATCGATCTCCCGGCGCAGATGAGCAGATACGAAAGGGTGGCATTTTCCGCAACCACTACGAGAAGGTATAATTTTGGAGCACACGACTGCGAACAAACTCTCCTGAATTCTTACTCGAAAATTCAAAGGAGCACTCTCAGAAAATGAACTCTTCTAAAGAAATGACTAGCTTAGGTTAGCTTACCTACTATATAAAAATTTTAAGTACGAACGGGAATTCAATTCAAATGCAAGAAAAATTACCAAACGGCATGACTGAGTCTCCTACTCGAGTACATATTCTTATAGCTTATTGTTAAACTTTAATTACAAAAATATAAAATTTAACTTCTTTCTCTCTCTACGTTCAAGGTGGCGGTTCGGGAATTGATACATCCAAGTACAGGTTAGCTCAGATATTAAGCGTTTTCCCGCATAAATTCAGAATTTAGATCAACATAAACTCACTATAGTTTTTAATTTTCTTTATGTCCATTTTGGACTACCAATCGCGCTATAAATGTAACTTCCATTTGATCACTGTATATTCTGGGCTAAATCCCGCTAAATTTTTCGTCTATTTTAACCTCACTTTCGAAGTTGTTGCCTTTTGGCCATTTATTTAAACAATACTCCTAGGGTCCCGGTTTAGGGCGGTTGCGGTCCTGCTACTGCAGCTGGTCCTTCGCTCCTCCTCGCTGGGAAGGCGCTCCACTTCACGGCCTGGCGTAGTTATCGTCTCTCCTTCTGCCCGCCGATGGCGGCCCCGTAGAACTGTGGGACCAGGGCAGTGATGCGGATCCATAAAAGATGCCAAGCGAAGACCCTCCTGCCTTCAATTTCTGCTGTGATTGTATTTCCCGCATCAAACCACAGTTCACCGTTTTCTGAAGTTTACTAACCTGTGATTGACCCAGTCGAAACTAGGGTCTGGCGACAAAGCGGCAGTGAGATGGCTGCGCCAAACGACGATCTTTTCGGTTTAATATTGCCGGGAAACACACGTCGGACTTATCTCGCGCACCACTTTTGTCGAAGAAACGCAGTACTCCAATATTTCCCGCGACAAGAAAACACGTTGCCCGCAAGTTACAACTTTTCAACACGCACTTTCACAACTTGACTCGTCGACTGTTCTAATTGAAAAGAAAGCAAGCCGGAAACATTAGCCGAGGCGTAGGCCATCGGCGGAAATCACGATCAGCTGAACCACACTTTTTTCCCGATAACCGAATTATCCCAAACTTATCGGGTGCGGCTTATAAGGGTTGCATCCAGTCTGGTATATTCTAGCTACTTCTTACTGCATCTAGTATGACCTTACATTGGTGTGTCACAGCTGACCGCCAACCCCCTATCGATTATTCATCGGGATTTTTATGACCTACTGCTTCAGTCGCCTCTACAAACTCACTCTGCGGTTCGTCCTGCAGTTGTTGTCTCGAAAGCTGGGCCTTCCTATACGAAATTTTGAAATCGTACTGTTTCAGCTCCATCGCCCACCTTGCGATTCTGCCGGACGGGCTCTCGATGCTATTCATCCATTTCAGAGCCATGTGGTCCGTTATCACCTTGAAGTGGTAGCCCTTCAGGTACGGTCTCAATGTCCTGACGGCCCATACTATTGCTAAGCATTATTTTTCCGTTGCAGAGTAGTTTCTCTATGCTGCCTTCAGCGTTGTGAAGTCGGGGCATGCCAGGATTGGGTCGGCGACCAGCCTGGATTTGACGACCTCGAATGCATCTTGGAGGCTTCAGCTGCGCTATTGCCGCTACCTTCTCCGGATCCGTCTCAATACCTTGATCTGTCACGCGGTTAGCCAAGTATTGTAGCTCCTTCCCATAGAACTTGCACTTATCTGCAATAACTTTCAGGTTCGCCGCCCGTAGCCTCCTTCTTTTAAGTTGCGCATGTGCTCCTGCAGCGTCCGTCCGATCGTCCTAATATGCGAAGGCGTGCGGCATCACTTCGGGCCCTATAACTTGGTGCAATGCTCGTTAAAACGTTGCCGACTCCGAGTGCAGTCCAAATGGCATCACTTTCCATTGAAACAGGCCCTTTACTGGCACCGTAAATGCCGTATACTGCCGGCTCCCTGCTTCCAACGGAATCTTCCAGTATCCGTCCTTCAAGTCTTATGTACTTTATGTACTTTGCCTCCCTTAAGTGGTCCAGGATGTAGTTTATCATCGGCATCGGGAAAGCGTCCTTCAAGGACCTTTCGCTTATCTGCCGGAAATCCACACACAACCTCCATTGTCCATTGATATTTTTCACCATCACTATTTGTGAGCGATCAATACCGACCGCCGAAGTGTGAAGACGTTTTTTTTTTATCGAGCTCCGCACAAAATCGGTTGTTTTGAGTGAAGTGAACGCCAAATAAAGTAAACTAAATTAAAAATCCGAAAGCGAAAGAGACGCTCTATGCGATGCAAGATCGCTTAAATATATAGTGATTTGTTATCTTAAATTATAAATCTATGAGTCAGAACGACACTCGCGCTCAGCGACAGCGCGAGCAAGACGAACGTCGGCTCTCAATTCAACGCAACAACGCGTACTTTTCCTACGTCTCACCGACAATCCCAAACGCAGACATCGAGCGGTCAATAACCCATAGCCCAAAAACCTTCTTCTACCAACAAATCAAGAAAGGGCGCGCTCCTGCTTCCCCGCTCTCTTAGCTCCGACAGAAGCCCCGCTACCTCCAACAACAACAGCTGGAGATAGACCGACAGCCGGCTCTACCTCGTCATCGGCTGCACCCGCTCACGCTCAGACTGAGTCAGCGAAAGCAAAACCGCAAGCAATAAACGGTACTGCTGCACTACCAGCAAGACAAAACGAAAACGTAAACAAAAAAGCTGGGTCGACCTGGCAGACTGGAATGGAC
Organism: Drosophila simulans; assembly: GCF_016746395.2. Lineage (NCBI taxonomy): Eukaryota > Metazoa > Arthropoda > Insecta > Diptera > Drosophilidae > Drosophila > Drosophila simulans. The sequence continues at coordinate 1,444,314 of NC_052521.2, forward strand.
CGCTACATTACAATAAAGCGAAAGCTCAGCCCGGCAAAATCAGATCTGGAAAACAAGCCGAAAAATACACGCGACAACTCTACCTTGATCAAAAATGTAGCCCCTGCAAATACCAACAGATTTGCCTTGCTGGTAGATACCGCTGAGGACGTACCGCTGGGATCCGCTGATATCGAACCGAAGAAAACAAAACCTCCGCCAATATACATCCGCGAGAAGAGCACAAGCGGTTTTGTAAATACTTTGATTGGCCTTATTGGAAAATATAGCTTTCATATAATTCCCCTCGTAAGAGGTACTATCAATGAAATCAAACTTCAGACGAAAACGGAGGACAACTACAGAAAAGTCACAAACTATTTTACCGCACAAAAAATAGGCTTCTACACCTACCAGCTTAAAAGCAGCAAGGGCCTGTAAGTAGTCCTGAAGGGCATTGAGTCAGATGTTACGCCCGAAGAGATAACTGAGGCGCTAAAGGAAAAAGGATTTTACGCCAAAAGCGTGTTCAATATCAAAAACAGAAACAGGCAGCCCCAACCACTCTTCAAGATTGAGCTTGAACCAGAAAACAAGCCTCCTAGAAAAAACGAGGTTCACCCAATTTACAAACTCCAGCTCCTTCTGCACCGTAGGATCACGGTAGAAGAGCCGCACAAACGTAACGCCCCTGTACAATGTACAAACTGCCAAGAGTATGGCCACACGAGGTCGTATTGTACACTTCGCCCGGTGTGCGTAGTCTGTGGAGATCTCCACGACTCCAAACAGTGTCAAACTAACAAAAAAAATGCATGCGAGAAAAAATGCAATAACTGTGGGGGCAATCACACAGCAAACTACAGAGGCTGTCCAATCTACAAAGAGCTGAAAATCCGTCTTCACAAAAGAATGAACACGGCGCGGGCACACCAAGGAACAGCTACGCTGATACCATCAGAGACAAATCCTGAAGTAATTTTCTCGAAAGCAGCAAGTTTCGCTTCCTGGCCTATATCCAACACTAACAAGACAACATTTGCAAACGTTTTAAAATCAGGTATGACGCCTCCAACCCAAAATTCCCGAACTCCACATGAAGTGCACACAAAATTTGACACACAACAAAACTATAACCCAGCTGCGCAGCAGAAAACAAAAACTGAAGCTTTGATGCAAGCCTTACAACAGAGCATGATGTAATTTATGACATTTATGAAGACCACCATTCCAGACATGATGCGTAATCAAAACCTTTTGATACAAATGCTTGTAGCCCAACAATCAAATGGAACGCCAATGGCGTCTCACAGCGCAAACTTCAGCTAGCTCAATTCCTGAATGAGAAGCATATCGACGTAATGCTTCTTTCGGAAACTCATCTCACAAGCAAATACAATTTTCAAATAAGAGACTACCATTTCTACGGTACAAATCATCCCGACGGAAAAGCACACGGTGGCACCGCCATACTCATAAGGAACCGTATGAAGCACCACTTTTACAAAGAATTTGCGGAAAATCATCTTCAGGCCACATCCATCAACATTCAGCTGGATGACAACACTCTCCTTACACTAGCGGCCGTATACTGCCCCTCCCCACCCCCCACCCCCCCCCCCCCCATCCATCCTTACTGCAGCAGCTCTTACTGCAACACCCAAAATAACAAATAATACAATTAAGTCAAAAAAGACCAACGTACAAATCGAGCAACTCGTCCACGCAAAACGACGCTTACGCAGAGAATGGCAATCTTCCAGATCCCCAACTGCAAAACAAAAGCTAAAAGTAGCCACACGGAAACTGGCCAACGCTCTGAAACAAGAAGAGGACGACGATCAGCGCCGATACATAGAGCAACTCCCACCAACAGGCACAAAACAAAAGTCACTGTGGCGAGCCCACTCAACTCTTCGCCCACCGACTGAAACCGTTTTGCCGATAAGGAATTCCTCAGGTGGCTGGGCCCGTAGTGATGCAGACAGAGCCACCACATTTGCCGCTCACCTACAAAATGTGTTCACGCCAAACCAGGCTACTAGCACATTCGCGCTACCGTCCTATCCCGTAAACCGCCACCAGCAACACACCCCAATTGTGTTTCGTCCTAAAGAAGTAACTAAAATAATTAAAGACAATCTCAGCCCGAAAAAATCCCCCGGCTGCGACCTTATAACACCGGAAATGATCATCCAGCTGCCACATTCTGCAGTTCGCTACATAACCAAGCTCTTTAATGCCATCACCAAACTTGGTTACTTTCCACAACGATGAAAGAGGTCGATTATCATAATGATTCCAAAGCCTGGTAAGAACCACACAGTCGCTTCATCTTACAGACCAATAAGTCTACTCTCATGTATTTCGAAACTATTCGAAAAATGCCTGCTGATCCGACTTAATCAACATCTGATATACCACAATATAATCCCAGCCCACCAATTTGGATTTCGCGAAAGCCATGGAACCATTGAACAGGTGAATCGTATTACAACGGAAATAAGAACTGCATTTGAATATCGCGAATACTGTACAGCAGTATTTTTAGACGTATCCCAAGCATTCGACAGAGTCTGGCTCGACGGCCTAATGTTTAAAATTAAAACATCCCTACCCGAAAGCACTCACAAACTTCTAAAGTCTTACCTCTATGACAGAAAGTTTGCAGTGCGGTGCAACACTGCCACTTCCACTGATCATACAATTGAGGCTGGAGTCCCCCAAGGCAGCGTTCTTGGGCCAACCTTATACCTCATCTATACAGCCGACATCCCTACTGTTTATAAATAAAACCGCCAGTGTTACTGTTAATTTTAATTTATTTGTTAAGTTCAGACACTTAATATTAATTATTTCGACACCGATGCGTACGTTTTCTCGCAGATCAAAATTGTGACTAACTTCAGCTTTGGCTGTAATCACGCCATACGATTAGTCTAGCATAAGACGTAAACAAGTTACAGTTAGAAGGGAGTTAGAAGTTTGGAAAAGTACTGGGCAAGCTCGCGGACAATTACAGCGGTGCGATGCTTACATTGATTCCGCTGATAAGCTCCGCTGAAGCTGCAGACAAATGAGAATGTAAATAAATATAAAGGGTGACTTGTTCGCGTATACAGGGTGTCTCGTTCCCAAACATACCGGCCCCCCTGAACGGTTGTTCAGCAGAGAGGCAGTACAGCGATTTTGGCAATTGGGCGTTTGTATAATCCGTGAGCAGTCTTCACTGTAACGACTCGGACCTTGTTGTCGATTCCTGCGTGCACTGCGGTGATGCGGCCAAGAATGCATTTAGAGGGCGGTAGATTGGGCTCCTTGAGTACTACCAGTGTGTCGATCTTCAGATTCTCGGTTTCCAGATGCCACTTTGTCCGCTCATGAAGAGATGTCAGGTATTCCATATGCCACCTTTTCCAAAAACCTTGAACCATGGCTTGCAGCTGATTCCACCTCTCCAATCGATTGACTTGCATATCCAGACGACAGGGTTCAGGCAATGCAGTATACGGAGATCCAGTCAAAAAATGAGCAGGCGTCAGTGGATCCAAAGAATTATCCCCAGTTGGGCACAGCGGGCGTGAATTCAGGATAGCTTCAATTTGGGTCAGGACAGTAGAGAGCTCCTCAAACGTTAAAGCCTTTGATCCAAGTATCCGTTTCATATGGAGTTTAATTGAGCGAACTCCAGCTTCCCATATCCCTCCAAAATGTGGAGCAGACGGGGGTATAAAGTGCCAAGAAATCCCTTCATTGGCAAAGAATCCTGCTAGTTCCTCATCTTTGGCTTGTTGAATGGCCAGACGTCTCATGTCATCCAAAGTTTGCTTGCCTCCATGAAATGTAGTTCCATTGTCCGAATACAGGTCAGTAGGCTTCGCTCGGCGGGCAATGAATCGTTGAAAGGCTGCGATGAAAGCCTGTGTAGTTAGCTCACTAACAACCTCGATGTGAAGTGCCTTTGTAGTGAGGCACACGAAAATAGAAAACCATGCCTTTCCGATGCGTGGAGTTCTTCCCTTTGATTCCTTGATTGCGATCGGTCCAGCGTAGTCCAGCCCTGTGTGTTGAAAGCAGCGGCTAGCTTGAACTCGAGGAATTGGTAGCTCTCCCATGATCTGGTTGCTTGTGCCCTTTCGTTGAAGAAAACAGGATTTGCATTGGAAGACTGCCTTTCTGACGAGATTGCGGGCTCCCAGAATCCAGTACTGCTGACGAAGATTGGTGAACGTTGCATCAACTCCAGTGTGCAGATAGGAGACATGAAAATGTCGAACCAGGAGTCCAGCTAGTGGTGTATCTTTAGGTATCAGAATCGGGTGCTTGGCGTTATAGTTGAGTGTAGATTGCTCGATTCTCCCACCGACTCACATTACTCCATAATCATCCAGAAACGGAGAAAACCGGATAAGATGCGATTTAGCGTTAAGCTGGCGTCGATTCTCTAGCTGCGCATATTCTCTGGCAAAGGATTTTTGTTGCACATGTCGAATAAGTCGGCGCTGTGCGTCCAGCAACTCTTCAGACGTAAGGAATGGTGCCGAATTCCTATGATGGGATCGAAGAGTGTGAATAAAGCGATGACAGTAGCTAGATACCCTTATAAGACGCGTCCAGGTTGAGAATTTGTGGATGAGTAACTCGTGTATACTTTCATCAGGAAAGTTATGTAGAGTCGTGGGCTTTATGGCTCGTTCTTCGGTGTTGACATCGAAACTTGAAGATACGCTGAACTTGCTTGTAGAAGGTGGCCACTCAGAGGTGGGTGTGGCCAGCCAGGACGGACCTTTCCGCCACAGTCGATGCTCCAGAAGCTTTGACGGATGAAGTCCTCGGGAAGCACAATCTGCAGGATTGTCTTCCGTGCGAACATGGTTCCAGCAGCTACGGGGAAAGTCGCTCAATATCTCAGAAGTTCGGTTGCAGACGTAGGTGTTCCACCGTCGAGGGGGAGCTGAAAGCCAGTGTAGCACAATTTCTGAATCTGTCCAGCAGCTCGTGCTGAAAAGAGGAATTGTTAGTGATGTTTTGACAATAGAAAGCAATCGAGATAGAAGTAACGCAGCGTTTAGCTCCAAACGTGGAATTGATACGGGCTTGATCGGGGCCACCCGTGTTTTGGCGGCAACCAGAGTTACTTGAAAGCTGCATCCAACTGCAACTCGAGCGTAAACTACCGCACCGTAGGCGTGCGAGGATGCGTCGGCGAATCCGTGTAGTTGAACATCTCGAAATGGTGACGCAATATACCGTGGTACTTGGCATTGCGTAAGTGCTGGCAAATCCTCTACTAAGGCTCTCCAGCGCGTACGTAGACTTTCAGGTATGGGGTCGTCCCACTGCAGGACACTTGTCCAGCTTTCTTGGAAGATTAGCTTGAGTAGAACTGTGACCGGCGCTACCAGTCCAAGCGGATCATAAATTCTTGATAGCTGAGACAAGAGTTCCCTTTTCGTCGGAGAAATGGTCGCATCGCATCCCTTTAGGTTGAGATACAGGACGTCCTTCCCAGGGTTCCATTGGATACCAAGAACTTTGACAGGTGAATCCGCAGCTGATTTGTTGAGGAGATGGATAGGTTCAAAACATCTATCTTCCTCTGGTAATGATTTCAGAAGACGCCAACTATTAGAGCTCCATTTGCGTAGCTTGAATTTTCCCTTATCCAAGAGGGCTATAAGCTCGTCCTTGAGAATCATAAGCTCCTCGAATGTGTTGGCGCCTGTAGGGATATCGTCCACATAGGCATCGTGCAGAAGAGCGTGAGCTGCTGCAGGGTATTCATGGCCATGATCGTCGGCAAGTTGCTTTAGAACTCGAACAGCCAGAAATGGTGACGGTGCCAATCCGTAGGTAACCGTCAGCAGGCGAAAATGAAGCAGAGGTTCATTCTCAGTCGTGCGCCAAACAATGCGCTGAAAATTGGTGTGTGGCTTAAAGACTTTAATGCCTCGAAACATCTTTTCGACATCTGCGCATAAAACATATTGGTGCTGCCGGAAGCGTAGACAAACGCCAAAAAGATCGCGTTGAATCGGTGGACCAATATGTAGTCTGTCATTGAGCGATACTCCAGAGCTGTCCTTTCCTGATCCATCAAAAACTACACGACATTTGGTAGTCAGACTGTCCAGTTTGATGACGGCGTGGTGCGGCAAATAGAAGCAGTTGTCTGGGGACTCCTCAACTTGAGCCGAGGTCAGTTGTTCCATATGTCCACGTTGCAAGTAGTCGTCCAGGAAAGCTTCGTACTGCTGCTTCAATTCTGGATACCGACGAAATTTGCGTTCCAGCGAGAAGAAGCGATTGATGGCCTGTGGCAAGGTCGAATCAATAGGCGGTGCCTTCTCCTTGAAGGGATACTCGACGACGTACACCCCGTCCGTCGAGCGCTTGTGTGTGGCAGCAAAATGACGCTCTGTGGGATCGCTGGCGTCCAGGAGAGCCTGGTTAGGCTGAATGCTGTCCATCTCCATGAATGAACGAACCATCGTGTCTAGGTCCGCGTGATGAGTAACCGCAGAAGTAGGGTGATCATCGAATGCAGAGTAAGAGCCTGCAAGAATCCAACCAAATACAGTATTGAGAGCGATAGGAAAGTCGTTACCAAAGTGTTTCCGATCTCCTGTGTATAGAGACCAAAGTTGATCCGATCCAACAATGACATCGATTGCTCCAGGTGTGCAGAACGTTGGGTCTGCCAAAGGAAGCTCGCAGATTTGCCTCCACGTAGAGGATGAGGTGTCAATAACTTGGGCAGGAAGTGATGACGTTAGCGAGGTGAGAATGAACGAGACCAATTCGACAGTTTGGCCCGAATGACGAGAGCGCAGCTTGATATGTGCGAGTCCTCGGGTAACGCCCGCGCTGTTGGCGGCGAGACCGAGAATAGAAATCCGTGCGTGCGTTCGACGCACGCCTATTCGCTGAACAAATGATTCCGATGCCAAGGTTATTGTAGATCCAGTGTCCAGGAGCAACCTGCAGGTTGTAGTGTTTCCCCAGGCGTCGATGACGTCAGCAAGGATGGTTGGCAACAGAGTCTGAGAACCAGCCGCCGGAATATTCTCCAGAGTATGATGTGTGAAGTTGCTTTCCGCGGGAGTCTCGCTTCCCAAGCGATGATCTTCTCGAGCTAGCGGTTGATTGTGGCCAATTGTAGATCCCGCATGTGAGACTGCTCGTCGATCGCGGCTGTCAACACTTGCTGTGTCAATGTTGTTGCCATTTTGAATTGGCTGCGATGAGCCATGAACCAAAGTATGATGCTTGCGGCGGCAGATCCGACAAGTATGCCTCGATGTACAGTTGCCCACCATATGAGCCGGGCTGAGGCAATTGAAACAGAGCTTTCTTGATTTGAGGAAGTCTCGGCGAGATGCAATGTCGAGTGCGATGAATTGAGGACACTTAAACAGTTGGTGATTCTGCTGGCACGATGTGCACTTCGGCTCTTCCCGTCTTGGATGCGTGTCTGCGTGGTGCGTGGTAGCTGCGCGTCGAGCTTGGGTTGATCGAGTTAATTCAAAAGCCTCCAACGTATCGCAGCGTGATGTGAGAAATTTCAAGAATCGGTTGATGGTCACACCTTTTTCCTCGGATTCTGCGCACTGAGCCCAGGCTTGGCGGGTATCGCTATCTAATTTTGAAAGTAGAATGAAAATTAGCCAGGGATCCCTCTCTTCGCAATTAAGAGCTCGTAGACCACGAATAACTTCGTCTGCACCATCGGCAATTTTCCGCACTGTGCCGATATTTGAATTTATAGCACTCGGAAGGCTCATGAAACTGTTTAAGAACGATCGAATAATTAGCGATTGTTTGTTATATCGCTGTTCCAGCCGCTCCCATGCTTCCCGATAGTTGTCATTAGTAACTGGAATATGTTTAACTAATGCAAGCGCGTCTCCGGCAAGGTACGATTTTAAATAATGAAATCGTTGGCAATCCGTCAGGCTCGAATTGGAGGCAATCGATCCAATAAACATGTCCGAAAAATGTTTCCAGTCCTCGTAATTTCCAGAAAAAGTCGGAAGTTTAATTCTCTCGAACTGAAAATCGACATGACTTCTCTGGGATGTGCCTGCGGCTTGAACTGTGGCATCAATACTGTTTGAGGTGACATCCCGTCTCAACTCCTCCAAAGTATTGCTGAGAATAGCGTGTGTAGCATAATGTTTGTCCTCATATGCGTCAAAATCCTCGTCAGGGTTCTCCCAATCGGCTTCCGATTTAAATGCATACAGCTCTTCCGAGAGCCGTACGAACCGCAAATAATTTTCCTGTAGTTGCGCCAGGCGGACAACTATTGTTTGCACTGATTGAATGTCATCAACAAATTTTAAGGCATTATTATGGGCACGAGTAATTTGGCTTTTGCAGAAGCCCCGTTGTTGAATCACACTCCGCATGGTGGTCGAAAGAAGGGAACGATTCTACACGATGTAGGAATCTATAGATCATCGTTTGCCAAACGGCCAATAATCAAAATCAAATGCCCGAAAGAAACGCACTTCCGGTTATCCGGCTCTCGAAGGACCAATTTTTATGTTTATAAATAAAACCGCCAGTGTTACTGTTAATTTTAATTTATTGGTTAAGTTCAGACACTTAATATTAATTATTTCGACACCGATGCGTACGTTTTCTCGCAGATCAAAATTGTGACTAACTTCAGCTTTGGCTGTAATCACGCCATACGATTAGTCTAGCATAAGACGTAAACAAGTTACAGTTAGAAGGGAGTTAGAAGTTTGGAAAAGTACTGGGCAAGCTCGCGGACAATTACAGCGGTGCGATGCTTACATTGATTCCGCTGATAAGCTCCGCTGAAGCTGCAGACAAATGAGAATGTAAATAAATATAAAGGGTGACTTGTTCGCGTATACAGGGTGTCTCGTTCCCAAACACCTACAAATAGTCGCTTAACGGTATCCACATTTGCCGACGACACAGCTATCCTTAGCCGTTCAAGGTCCCCTATCCAAGCTACAGCACAGTTGGCACTGTACCTCATCGACATTGAGAAGTGGCTCTCTGACTGGCGAATAAAAGTAAACGAGCAAAAATGCAAGCACGTGACGTTTACGCTAAACAGACAAGACTGTCCTCCGCTTTTGTTGAACAACATACCACTCCCGAAAGCAGATGAGGTAGCGTACCTAGGAATACACCTTGACAGAAGACTCACATGGCGCAGGCACATTGAAGCCAAAAAAACCCAACTTAAACTCAAAGCCAACAAGTTACACTGGCTCATCAACTCTGGTTCTCCGCTCAGCTTAGATCACAAGGTCTTGCTCTACAATTCTATATTGAAACCTATCTGGACCTATGGCTCACAGTTATGGGGCAATGCCAGCAACAGCAATATTGACATCATACAGCGAGCACAATCAAAGATTCTGAGAACCATCACTGGGGCACCGTGGTACGTTCGGAGTGAAAACATCCAAAGAGACTTAAATATCCCATCAGTTACCAACGCAATCACGGAACTTAAGGAAAAATACCATAGCAAGCTTTACACGCACCCCAACCACCTAGCGCGAGGTCTAATCCAGCTCAGCAGCCGTTCCCGTCTCCGGCGAAAGGACCTACCAACCCAGCGAATAAATTATTAGGGCCGTTTAATCATAGAACAGTTGGAAAAATAATACAACTGTTCAAAAAATACTTGTTATAGTTAAGATTTTTAAACTTATTGTTAGTTCTTATACAAGAAGATTCAATAAATAAAAAAAAAGCATTTAAAAAAAAAAAAAAACTATTTGTGAGCTGTATGGGCCTTATTATAGCAGCATTTGACCACTGTTTTAGAAAGGGTCGACTTACGCTTAATAATACACTGCAAAGATCAATTAACCAACATCCAAGTCATGTTCTGTTTGGATAGATAGATTAAAAAAAAGATTTGAAGAGATAAATAAAAAGAGTGAAGAAAATAAGAGAACAACTAAAAAAAAAACGAAATTAAACATCAATAATTTACAAGAATACAACAAGTTACGAACAGACTAAAAGAAAAGATCCCCTATAAATAAAAAAAGAAGATCAAGAATTTTGAATTTGAATTTGATAAAGGCGTATCTAAATAATTAAACCCTAAGTTTAAAGGACCACATAGAATAACAGGCAGGTAGTAACAATGCTCAAAAAGCAAGTCCAAGATGGAGAGCAGAACCGAAGTTCAAGCTTGGAGGTCCGTTGCGAGAAGCTAGGTGGTCGATGTTTTTACAAGACTGAGAGTTTGAAATCGAGCATCGACCACAAACAAAGATGAGGCATGTAGACGCTATCAGTCAAGGGGAATGTTTTTTTTGCGGCATTCATAAGGTAAAAGAGGCTCAGTTGGCAGATGATTGGAGAAAGGTAGTCAGAAGTCTATTTGAAACAAAGGGACATGAGGATTACTACATAATAAATTAGATAGTGTTTAAGGATCCAGGCAGAGATTTAATCGTCATTCCATATAAAATGGAAACTATGATTTCAGATTGCTTATGGGCAAGGCCATTTTTCGGCGAAGAAGACACATGAGAAATCTTATTTCAATTCAAAGCTGAAAGATATGGTGCTGAATGTTGTTGGAAGTTTTGTTGAGTGTATTCTAGTAACTCAAAAGCAGGTAGACAGGAGGGATATCTCTTATAGATCACGTAGGGCCAATGGAGGTCATCAAAAAGAATTATAATCACAATCTAGTCATCGTATATGCATTTTTGAAGTACGTTTGGTTGTATCTGACACGAAGTACTGGGATGGAGGAGGTTCTTAATTGCTTAGAAAACAGGCGAACTTTTCAGAGAAGAAAGGGCGAAAAGCAGTACAAGGTCAACAATCTAGTTGCAATGGGACGTACTCAGTATGGAGTTGGTCTGAAGTTAAAAGAAAAAAAAAAAATTTTTTCGTTGCTTACATGATAGTAAAGGTTCACAAGCATGGCAGGTATAATGTTGAAAAAGTGGGAGATGGTGAAGGTCCTTAAAAAACATCCACTGTAGCTCAGTTCATGAAGGAGCTTGGTATGAACCCAGTCAAGAGGGCCGAATGTAGGAATCGGAAACAACCCAAAAGAGCTAATAGCCCGAGAGACGCCGAGTGGTCGATGGTTCTAATAACGCCACAAGAAAGCGTGAGAGAATAAAGGGAAAAGAGATCTATCAGCATTAGGTGCCAAGATCTCAAGCGTAACATATTGAACTACACATTTTATTAAAGTCATTAAAGTTTAAAATCACCCACATTAAACGGAACCTTGGGCCACATTAAAATTGCTAAGCTTGTAATTAAATAAAATATAAACAAGATAGAATACTATTGTCGAGCTTTTCGACTATCGGATATCCGTTACTCAGGTAGTGTGAATGCAAACGCGAAGTTTCATAATTATTCTGGTATATCGATAGATATTGGGAAATAAAATGGGAAAAAAATTAAAAATTGGTTAAAAGTGTTTAAGACCGTTTTGAGCGGTTGTGGGTGAAAGGAGGGGCGTAGCCACAGTGTTTTTAGTATATATATAAAAATTGGCAAGACAAACAATAAAACGAAGAAATATTTTTTTTTATATGTTTTGCTTGTTTATTGAATCTTCCCTTTTACTTAAGAGACCAACAATAAGTTTTCAAATCTTATTCTAAACTAACTAAATATTATTTTATGAAATGATTCGTGCTGTGTGGCCTAACAAATTTAACGCTGGGCTAGTTGGTCGTTCCGGTGCAGTCGGCTTTGGCTGCATATTCGAATAAGTTTTCTTGCAAGAGGATTTGGATGTGAGGCTAGTTTTTCATTGTATTTTACTTTCTTCTCTGCTATTGTCTCAATGACAAGTTTTATTTGTAAGTCTCTGTGTATATTCTCGTTCCGAAGATACCATGGAGCTCCAGTAATGATTCTCAGAATCCTAGACTGTGTTCGCTGTACTATGTCGATGTTGCTTCTCGATGCGTTGCCCCATAGCTCGGAGCCATAGGTCCATATGGGTTTTAAAACTGAGTTATATAAGAGGACATTGTACCCCAAGCTTAGGGGAGAGCGAACGTTTATAAGCCAGTCTAGATCCCTTGCTTTTAGTCTGAGGTGCGTCGTCTTGGCCTCTATGTGTTTCCGCCAGGTGAGCCGTTTGTCCAGATGAATACCTAAGCATGTTACGTTATCGGCTTGTGGGATGCGCGTGTGGTTCATTAACAAGGGTGGGCAGTTTTGTTTGTTTAGGGTAAATGTTACCTTTTTGCACTTTCCTTCGTTTACTCGTATGCGCTAACTTGCAACACAAGTTGGATGACGTGCTAGTTGCATTGTAGCTTTCACTGGGCATCTGGATCGACTTAGTATTGCAGTGTCATCAGCGAATGTGGATATCGTTAGCTGGTAGTTTGTTGGGGTGTCCGCCGTGTAAAGGGTGTATAGAATTGGGCCCAGAACTCTTCCTTGAGGCACTCCGGCTTCCATAGTACAACCGCTTGAAGTGCATGAACTGCATCTGACCGCGAACAATCCATTATATAGGTAAGACTTTAGAAGCTTATGTATGTTTTGAGGCAGCAGTTTGATTGATTTAAACATAAGTCCATCCAGCCATACTCTATCGAATACTTGTGAAACGTCTAAGAATAGAGCTGTGCCCGAAACCCAAATTGGTGCGATAGGAGTGTGTTGTGTGTTCTGAGGTGGGGGCTGATGAGCAACAAACCAAATATGTAAATTCGTTTCTTCGATCAGAATTGATTTCGGCCCGAAAATCGTCTTCTAGCACAAGTACGCACACATATACACGTTCTCGTCTTTTGTTTTTGCTCACACAAGCAAGCAAATTCTATTTTTAGATTTCTTACGCTCCCAGCGTAAGCGAGCGGACAGAGAGCAATTTTGGCCAAAAAAATGGCTGCATATTGACAAACCAATGTATGGCCGTTACGCATCTTGATATTCTAGTGTCTTTGGGACACTTTAGAATTTTCTGTTAAAATACACATAAATTGGATGTTACACAACACAAAAACAGTACAACTACACATATATTAACTACATACGTTAAAAACAACATACCTTGGCTTTTAAGTCAGATGTTTAACATTGTACCCCTAAAAGCTCATAAAAAGCTTTAGTGAAGCCTTCGGTCAATTTTGTTTTTGATTTATTTATATGATCAATTTTCTTTTAGAAAATATTTGCTAAAGGACGATATATTGACAAAAAAAATTAAACTTTATGCAAAAAAAAATGAATTCTGGACCATAGTGCCCTGTGGAGGAAATCAGACGGAAAGTTCATAGGCTGCCAGTGGTACCAGGAGTATCTTCGACGATCAATGGGCACTATAAAGAAGCAACAACCTCAGCAAGACAGGTTGGATAAAAGTACAACAAAGCAGCAACAACCAGCAAAACAGCGGCATGCAACTAAGCAGCATGCAATAGCTAGCACTCCCAAAGCCCATACTGGGAGCTTGTCATACGCAGCTATTGCAAGAAATGGAAATACAACAGCCCAGCCTCGTATACATAATGTACAATTAAAGGGAATTAATCTTAAAAAGCAACACCCGCTTGACGTTCAGTCAATATTGGCACAGCAGCAGAAACAATTTATGAATTGACATCAACGGCAGCAATTCCTATCGTGGCTACTACAGCAGCAACAGAAGCAACAACAACAACAACAAAAGAAGCTCTATAGTCAACGACTCGAATGGCTTGAAAATATGGTTTTTGAAGTGGCCAATATGCTGAAGCAACGGGCTGGGGATACATTGGCTCTCCAACTCCATATTAACGCTTTACCATCGCAATAAACCCTCTGAAGATTCTTATCTGGAATGTGGCAAATCAGTTAAAGCCAGAGAAGTTGAGCTCTTCGCACACAACAGCTGCGTTGAAATTCTTCTCCTAAACGAGATCAGGCTCAACAGAGAGGACACAGTTAAGATACATGGGTATAGCTTATCCCGCATACAAAACGTCAAACCATTTTCACGGAAGGGAGGAGCAGCAACACTGCTGAGGAGCTCTCTTCGTCATTTCCCACTAAGAGGTATTGAAAAGAGAACTATTCTATTCAGATGTCTTCAGTTAAGGTTTCCATTGGGCTAGGAGACATGATATTTAGCGCAATATACTGTCCACCAACAAATATAATTGAAGAAAGGCACTTCAGTGACATACTTGTCTCTTGTGGAGATACATACTTGGGTATCTAGTTGGTGGGGACTGGAACGCCCGACATTGGCTATGGGATGATACGTACAATACACCGAGGGATCGAGAACAAGGAGAAGCCATTTCAGCCAGAGGTGCTCTGAATTTTTTGTTTTCAGACAAACAAATACGGTTCTGAGCTCTAAGGAAGACATCGAGAACGCAGTAGACATTCTAACACAAAATATACAAAGGACTGCTTCTGCTTCTACACCGTCTGAGCCTGAGACATGCCCCAGAAGTTATAACATTGTACTAACAAGAGAGGCCAGAGAACTAATCAGAACTAAGAATTGTCTTCTATGAAGAGCAATTTGAACTCAGGATCCATGGGACAGAATCTTGTAGAACCGAGCAGCAAAGCATCTCAAAACCATCTTAAGGGAACTCAGAAGTGATTTCTTAAGCAAAAATTTTCTTCCAGTTGCCTACATTATACCCTATAAAGCCACCTCAAGCATAAGAAACCTTTTGAAGGAAAGGGAAGTGACGTATTCACATAATGAGCACTGTCCAAAGAAATAAGAATATGCTGAGTGGCAAAAACCACACAGTCCACATCCACTCATTGTATACAATCAATATCCCAATATATGACGGAGCGCGACGCTTCGCATTCCAGAAATTCCTTCTGTGATTTCATATTCTGATGAAATTGTAATATTGCGCTAAAATTCTGTCGAGCGCTGTGGCAGAAGCACGAACAGCCTCTGCAGCTGAGTGAGGTCCGATCGGGTTGTCATAAATAGTGTGTTAGAGAGCGATGACAATGTAGTGCACGCCATAGTGTAAAGACATTAGAGAATATGATATGAGCGTTGGAGGCCCAAAACCGTAACCTCATGGAAATAATAAGGACCATGCACGCACCGAGAACATCGGCGTCTTATGAAAAGTGCCTGCACGTCACACTGCCAAAATTCTGCGCTGACAGCGCTGGAGCAGATCCATCTGCATCCACCACCGTGGATTTAATCCTTGCAGAAAATGCGCTTGTAGGCAGTGCGCTCGTAATAGCGTTGAGCGAAGCATTAGAAGGCAGTGCATCGCAATGGCTGTCGCAGATATGCTTCGCTGGCATCACGTGGCCGCAGTTTAAAGAACTGATCATACAGCGATTCGTAGGGATTGAGACGTCGGCTGCCATCCTCATGAACGTTTTGAACGGACGTCCAAAACCTGGAGAGCTTTGCCCAGTATGGAAGTCGCATCGTCACCTTGTTGCTGTTTAAGTGAAAGGCCAAGGATTTGGAAGAGATTGCGGTTTCGGTAGCATTGGCTCACATGGCACAAATCGATAATAATTTGTTGCTTTGGGTGCTTACGACTAGTGTGGCTACGCGCAATGAGCTGAAGCAAGAGCTGCAAGCTTACGCCTTCAAGATGATTCTGGCCCAGAAAAAAAGAAGTCAAGAATGCAGTCGCAGATCAAGAGCCACTTTTGTGAGAAAGTTGGCCACAAATTCGCCAAATGCCATGCTCGAAAGGTAGGTACATCAAACACAAAAGGACATGTTAAAAGATCGTTTAAACATAAAGTGTTTTAAATGCAACGAAATGGGACATGTGGCGTCTGTATGTCCCAAAGGCAACAACAAATACATCGAAAAGCGAGTTGACGTGTGCAAATTGAGTGAGCCAAGTGGATTGTTCTTTCAATTGGGTGAGCCCTTTCCATTATTTTTCGATTCGGGAGCCGAATGTTCTTTGATAAAAGATAAATTAAGTAACAAATTGGCTGGCAAGAGAATTAATAATCTAGTTATTTTAAGAGGAATTTGTGACAATGTAGTTAAGAGCCACTTGCAAATACTATCAAAAGTCCAAATGTCTCAATTTAATTTAGAAATTTTGTTTCATGTTGTAGTGGATAACTATTTGAAGCACGACATAATGATTGGCCAAGGTATATTAAAGCTTGGTTTCGGTGTATTGATTGAATCTGATAAATTTAGTATTTACAAATCCAAAGTTATTAATGTCGCTAAAAATAATGCACCTTAGAACAGTTTGGAAATACTTTTCGACACCAATACAGAATTAAGTGATAATGATAAATGTAAATTAAGAAATATATCGGAAAAGTATGCCGATAATTTTGTAATTGGGATATCAAATAAGCGTGTAACTACAGGTGCATTGGAAATTCGTTTCATTGATAAGAATAAAACTGTTAAAAGGCGCTCATATCGACTCAGCGCAGAAAAAAAACAGTTAGTTTCGTCCCTGTAGTTCTCCATTTGCGAGTCCAATGTTATTAATCAAAAAGAAGGACGGTAGTGACAAGTTGTGTATCGATACGATCTCTGATAAGTTTCCATTGCCGCTGATTTCGGATCAAATAGAACGCTTACGGGGTGGCAAATATTTTTTTATTTTAGACATGGCCAGCGGATTTTATCAAATACCGGTTCATCCAGATTCTATATAAAGAACATCATTTGTGACTACAGAGGGTCAGTACGAATTTCTGGCCATTTGGTCTAAAGAATGCATCGTCTATTTTTCAACGGGCTATTGTTCGAGCCCTGGGGGACTTAGCCTATTCCTACGCAGTTGTTTACATAGACGATGTGCTGGTAATTGCGAATACAAAAAAAAGCATATTAGAGGTTGAATGCAGTGCTAAAAGCGTTATCAGAGGCAGGGTTCTCGTTCAATATAAAAAAATGTAATTTTCTTTGTACAGGAATAGAGTACCTATGCTACATCAAGGATGGAGAAATTAAACCAAATCCTCGTAAAATAGAAGCTCTTTCTGTTTTATCTCAGCCAACCTCGGCAACGCAGTTAAGGTAGTATATAGGTCTGGCATCGTACTTCAATTTGTTCCACGATTCTCAGAGAAGATGAAGTCACTGCATCAGTTAACCTCTAAGCTAAATACTTTTGCTTGGAAGGAGGAACACGAGAGGATACAGAATATTATCAAAGTGCTTACATGGGACCCTGTATTGACCATACTCGACCCTGAGCTTCCAATCGAAATGCATACTGGTGCCAGTACAGATGGCTACGGCGCTATGCTATGCATGCATAAAATAGAAGGGATACATAGAGTAGTCAAATATTATAGCAAATGCACGTCAACATCAGTAGCCAAGTATCACTCGTATGAGTTAGAGACGCTAGCTGTCTATAATGCAGTAAGACATTTTAGACATTATTTGCACGGTAGAAAATTTGTTGTGTATACTGATTGCAATTCGTTTAAAGCTAGTCGTACACAAGCTGAGTTGACCCCAAGAGTACATTGCTGGTGGGCGTACTTACAGGCATTTGACTTTAGTGTAGAATATCGTAAGAATAACCAAATGGCTCACGTAGATTTTTTGTCACGAAATCCGATTTCCCCCACAGTTTCAAGTTCCATAAGCAAACTAGACGAAGTTCGGGTTGATCTGGCGAGAATAAAAGATAATTGGCTATTAGCCGAACAGCAACGAGATGAGGGCATAAAAAAAATCTTTGCTCAATTGAATAACAAACATACATACGAGGTCCGAACTGGATTACTGTATCGCAAAATACAGCGTAATGGCAAGACCCGTTGCCTACCAGTAATACTTAAAGCGTTTAGGTGGTCTGTTATAAACCGTGTACACGAAGCTGTAATGCATTTGGGCTGGCAGAAAACTTTAGACAAGGTCTACGAGAAATATTGGTTTGAGCATATGACCAAATATGTAAGATTAGTGGAAAATTGCATGACATGCAAATTGTCTAAGCCTCCATCAGGCAAAATACAAATTGAAATGCACCCAACTCCCAAGATTGGCATACCATGACTCGGCATTCCGATGACTCGGAAAACTGTATTACCGCTATAAAGTCAAGTATGTCTTTCTTTGGAGTTTCCAGTCGTATTATAGCGGATCAAGGCAGAAGTTTTGCCAGCAACAAGTTCCGAGAGTTTTGTTCAACAAACAGGATTGAGTTGCACTTAATAGCTACAGGTGCCAGCAGAGCAAATGGGCAGGTTGCAAGGGTGATGAGCACTCTTAAGACTATGCTTACTGCTGTGGAAACGAGTCAGCGATCATGGTAAGATGCGTTAGCAGAAATCCAACTAGCCATGAATTGCACGACAAATCGAGTCACTAAAGCAAGTGCTTTGGAATTGCTGATAGGAAAAGAAGCTAACCCTTTTGGGTTGTTACCAGTCGATGTGGAAAAAAGTCGATAGAGAACAAATGAGCAAAGCAAGAGTAGTTCAATGTTAGGTAGGTGATCATGTGTTACTAAAAAGTGAGGAGCGTCATCAAACGAAGCTTGACCCGAAATTTAAGGGCCCATTTCAAGTGATTAATGTACTAGATGGTCATAGATATGAGTTGAAGTCGTTAGCTAATAAGCGAACATATAAATATTCCCATGAATGGCTAAGAACGCTACCAGACAGACCATTGACAGGAGAATGTAATGATGACTCCCAAGAGGGAGAAGAGTTAAAAGATGGCACTAGCGATAGTGCATCTGTGTCCCAAGAAAGGAAAAATTTGGCGAATGGCACGAGCTTGCGTTAAAAGAAAAGATTAATGACCGCACTATACAAGCTAACTCGCAGGGACGCGGAGTGTTATAGCGGGACGAGAAGTGTTATAGCGGGGGTCAAGAGATGATGACTGCACTATAACAGCTAACTCGCAGGGACGAGAAGTGTTATCGCGGGTGTCAAGAGATTGGGTGTGAGATAAGACACGCCAATGTTAATATAAGATATTAAAGTTATGGAAAATGTAAATGGTTTGAAGTTTTGACATGTAAATTGGAGATGTCTTTGTAACTAAGTCTGTAAAAGAAGAATAAATCATGAGATGAATTGTCAATTAAGGTTTGTGTAAGCGGCAATATAAGTTAATAAATTTAAGAGAGAAAGATATTTGAGTTTGTTAAATAAATTGGAGTTAAGTTGACGAAGTTGTGTGACTTGGATTTGATTGGTGGATTAGACACACGAGGACGTGTGAAAGGTCAGGAAGGCCGTGTCGGAGCGCGACGCTTCGCATTCCAAAAATTCCTTCTGTGATTTCATATTCTGATGAAATTGTAATATTGCGGTAAAATTCTGTCGAGCGCTGCGGCAGAGGCACGAACAGCCTCTGCAGCTGAGTGAGGTCCGATCGGGTTGTCATAAATAGTGGGCAGAAATAATGCAAACAAAAGGGCAGTCTAAGATAGATTTTTGTCACTAACATCTAGTCTTAAGCTGAGATCTCTTTTGATTTTTCCTTTTTTTTTTTGGTTTTTTATAGTTGTCCTTTGTCAACTAACGGGACATTAGTTCGACTGAATAAAATAAAAACATTTCACTATATATATTTCAGAGAAGCCGAGCGCGATTTTTCATTCACTTCATCGTCCATATTGTCCAGCACAGCAAGTCGCCTGCGTGTTGTCCCTTCGATCGTTCAAACTAGACTAATTCACTCAAGCGTCGCCCTCTCGATTCTTTTCTTCTATTCTTCAACTTCACTTAATTATTTCATTATCCTTACTTCGTTTCCACGAAACTCTACCAAAACAACAACAGGCGATAAGATTTAAAAATTAAATTTCAAAATTTTTATAATTTTAATTACAAAAACAAATTAAAAAACAAATATACCTCAAAATATATAATATGAATTATTAAATCGAACCAAATAAAAACGTAAAGCGAACACAAAGAAATTAAGTAAAAACAAAGCGAATAAGGAAAATAAAAACTTATTAAGAGGTATGAAGGAACTAGTGGAGAGCACATAATGAAGGGAACCATTGTTTTTGTTAAGATCAGTACAGACCTTGAACAAATTTCGTACGCTTATTAGCGTACATGAATTTTAGGAACAATAAAAACTATTTTCGATAAGTTGTACAAGTGCATAATGACCGAATCAGCTGCAACCACAAGGGAATATGTGTGACAAATTTCTTCCAAAATTCTTGAGTTTAACGGCAAGAATGTAAATTTAACTCGATGCCTCACTGCTGTGCGTTTCACAGACCTAACAAAAGGATAGGCAACAATTAAAAGCGAATCGCCTGATGTCATTAAGGCTAAGATGCTTAATAGAAAACAGGGCGGGAAAACTGCAGCGCAATGGATATCGAAAACCCACGTAGGCCGCTTGAAGCAGCCTATATACATAGATGATGGTCTGGATTTTGATAATCCAATCACTGCACTGTGGTCCAGAATTCGATTTTTTTGGCATAAAGTCTAAAAATTGAGATACGGACTTGGAACTTTGTACATTTTGTTGTTAAATCACAAATAGTTTGCGCACAAAATTTGGAGTCTGTGCGACCACGCCCTCTTTTGCCTCCCATATTAACTACTGGTATGACTCAGGAGTCAACGATTTATTATTTTATTTTTTTTTTTTTAAAGTCGTGTATATTGTTGTTTTAAAAATAATCCCCCTTTTCTTTTTCTAGTTCTACATTTTAAATTTCCGAATCTGAACTCGAATGAGAATCAGAATGTGAATCCAATATTTTGTCTCATGGATCAGGTTTAAAATTAGACTGTATTTCCAAAAGACTTATTACTGCCTTCGGAAGTGGTTTTTCCTATTTTTTCTCTCTCTTTCTTTTAAACTAATTGTTGATAATAGTGGGTCCGAGTAATCAATCGCTCTGTGGAAAATATCACTTATCCAATTGATCCAACTATTTTTCCTTGCATGTGATAGTCGGTCCCTTTTGTAAAGCTTATTCCGGGCTTCACTCGCATTTTCAGTTTCCTTTTTAATCTTTCTCCTGCATTTTGCTAAGATAAGTTTCGGCCATTTGCTTCGGTGTCTTGGAGTTTTCAAAATCACTAACAAGAATTCTTATCTTAGACGCCATCCACTTGGTATGTTTGGAAATAAATCGGTCTAGTTGTCTGTTACACTCGGGCAGTTTTTTTTTAATAAATAATTCAAAATGTACTATTTTTTTGTCAATCTCTTCTGTCTTTTTCGATTCCTGATTATTGTTGTTGATTGCGGAATAAACGTAATCTGAAAAATAACTTATTTGCCTATTGTTACGCCTCCAAATGTTCAGAAGGTCGCTATGTCTGAACTCGAACTTGCCTATATAAAATCAAATTTTTAAGAAAACGAGCAAAAATGGGCAAAAGATATTACTTTACCGTGAAAGACAATAGTTAAAGGTACAAACTGACGTTTTTAACTTTTGTCAGAAATTGTCAGAAAATTAGTTATACTCCACGAAACACAGGGGACACGTTAGAATTTTCTGTTAAAATACACATAAATTGGATGTCACACAACATAAAAACAGTACAACTATACATATATTACCTACATAAGTTAAAAACATCATACCTTGGCATTTATTTTCCATATTTTACTATAATTTTTGGATGCGTATTAACGATTGTACTACGTGCAAAAGTAAGCAAATAATTTAGCTGGAATTGCATTCTCTCAATCAGCTGTTTAACACTTCACCTTTAAAAGCTCATAAAACGATTTTGTGAAGCTTTCGGTCAATTTTGTTTTTGGTTTTTATTTATAGGATTAATTTCGTATTAGAAAATAATTGCTTAAGGACGATATATTGACATAAAAATTTAGACTTTATGCCAAAAAAAACGAATTCTGGACCATAGTGCACTGTCTAACTCGGCGGAAAAGAGATTGCGATTAGTAGTTGACTATCGTCAAATCAACAAGAAACTTTTAGTAAAAAAATTCCCTCTTCCAAGAATAGAAGATATTCTTGATGAGTTAGGAAGAGCAAAAATATTTCTCGTGCCTAGACCTAATGCCAGGATTTCATCAAATTGAACTAGTCGAAAGGTCTAGAAATATAACATCATTCTCAACTTGGACAGGTTCGTATCGCTAAGCGTTATTACCATTTCGGTTACAATAGCCAACTCATTCCAGAGATTGAAGACAATTGCATTCACAGGCTTACAGCCTTCGCAAGCGTTTCTGTATATGGATGATTTAGTTGTAGTCGATTGTTCGGAAAGGCAAATGCATGAGAATTTAACCGATGTCTTTAAATGATGTAGACAACATAACTTAAAACTGCATCCAAAAAGTGTACTTTCCTTATAAAGGAAGTTACTTATTTAGGTCATAAATGTACTGATAAATGCCTATTACCAAATGGTTCTAAAAATGAGGTAATCAAAAATCAGCCAGCAAATTCGGACGACAAAGCTAAATATTCGTAGCATTTTGCAATTATTACAGAAGATTTATAAAAAAATTAATAAAGGTACTTAAGTGGCGTAAGCAAGCTTTGTAAAATGAATGTTCCATTTGAATGGACAGTGATTGCAATGTAGCATTCGAATATTTAAAAAGGATCTCAGTGAAACCAGCACTTCTTCAGTTCCCGGATTTCAGCAAACACTTTTGCATAACCACAAATGCTGGTAAGTATGCTAGTAAGACCATAACGGTCAACTGCTACCAGTGGCATACGCTTCGAGAGCCTTGACAAAAGGCGAATACAATAAGTCCACAACGATTATCAGCTATACATTCGGCAATTATTTATGCGTGTTCCTATTTATGAACACGTGGCGAAAATAATGAATGCGTGTAGTCGCCGTTTACTTCTTCTCCATGTTCCCTTTGCTATTATGCGTGTTCCTATTTATTGTCAATGTGTGAGGATGAATAGATGAATTATCTATGAACAGGATTTTGCAAAAACGAGAGCGATAGAGCTGTTGCTGAACGTGGCCACTTGCGCTGCTTGGTTAGAAAGGGAAAACTATATAATGAAAAGGGAATGCCAAAAATTGAGAAGAGACAAAGCAGGCTGCACGAAACTGGAGTGAGGGCATTAATCGTGGAGAAGCCAAAGCAGACGCAAGTGGACTCGTGACTGCGCACAGCTGCATAAAAATTATATAGTGAAAAGAGTTATGAGCAACGCTGATATGGATGGACGGACGGACGGCGAGGCCCCTGATATTCTTAACCCGACATATATATATATATATATAATAGTTCCAAATTAACAAGAATGCGTCTTGAGTACCTAGAGTACCTCAAGGGGAAAAATAACTATAATAATAATGGGAATAACTATCCCATAGCTTAAGGATATTAATAGGCTATAGGATATTAATAATTTGATAAGACAAAGTTCTATTGTAATGAAGAAATCGATTCAGATCAGTTCTCCCAAATGCATAATGAAGAATCAAGAATAACTAAAATCAATCAAACACAACTGCCGCCGAGTGACAAATCTTCGAATTTGTAACTTATGAATTTTAAAGAAAAGGGCAATAAAATACCGAATGAAATTAGCGCTATTAAAAAAGGTTACAAAGATAGATAAAAATGACGAGGTTGAAATTAATGCAATTCTTTCTTAATATCATGATGATCCGTCAGAACAAGGCCTCCCAGGAATTTCTAGAATCCTGATAAAGATAACACTTGTATTACTTCCCAAAACAATTACTAAATATGTAAGACGTATCTAAAATGTCAACAAGCAAAGATATTAAAGAATACGAAAATGCGAATGACTATTACAGAAACACCAGCAACAGCATTTGGAATACTTCTGATAGATACCATTGGTCCACTTCCTAGAACAGAATATGGAAATGAATATGCTATCACTATTACTTGCGAGTTAACTAAGTATTTGGTTACGGTACCCATACCAAACAAAAGTGAAAAATCAGTTGCTAAATTTATTTTCGATAAATGTATACTATAGTACGGCCCAATGATAACAATCATTACGGACATGGGAACCAAGTCTAAAATTCCAATAATAAACGATTTGTGCAAGTATATTAAAATTTCAAACATTACCTTAACTGCACACCACCACCAGACTTTAGGTACAATTGAACGCAGTCACAGAACATTTATGTGTATGCTGGTACATTTCTGTAGAAATGATTGGGATATATGGATTCGATATGTTACTTATTTCTTCAACACAACACCGTCAGTAGTTCACGAATATTGTCCATATGAAATAGTGTAAAACAGAACTTTTATATAATATGAATAATTACTATAAAGATGTAAAGATAAGTTTTGAAATAACTTATGGAATGGCTAAAAGTATGTCAGAAAAGGTAAAAACCGATATAATACTAAAATATGAAAGAAACGTTAGTTATTTTACCCGTTACTCGTAGAGTATGAGGGTATACTAGAATCGTTGAAAAGTATGTAACAGGCAGAAGTAAGCGTTTCCGACCATATAAAATATATACATATATTCTTGTTCTGTATCAATAGCCTAGTCGATCTGACCCTGTCTTCCCGCCGTCCGTAGGAACGTTGAGATCTCAGGAACAATAAAAAAGCTAGAAGGTCGCGATCTCAGGAACTATAAAAGCTAGATGGTTGAGATATACATATTCTAGACATACCTATGTACAGTTGCGGTAACAATAATAGCACCATAAGCACATATCGTGTTTGTCCCAGCGTTTCTGTATTTTCTGACACTTTTATTATCATTTTACGCACTAAACTTAAATACTACAATGATTTCCAATCGAAATGAAACTAGTAACAGATCTAATGGATATTTTAAAAATAATTTGAAAAACAAAAAAAAACCTTTAAATTTAGGCGGTAACAAAAATAGCACTGTTTCTCGTAGTTTGCTAAAACTAAATAAAAAAATAAAATAAGAGTTCAACAAGAGGATTATATCTCACGAACTATGTTTAAAGAATCTTAATATTTGGTTGCGTGGCAATCTTACTTATACTTACTTATACAATACTTATTATTCATGCAATCTGACTTAAAAAAAAAACATTCAATAATTTTTTTAGGAAATCAACTTTCTACCTGCGGTAGTGCTATATTTTAGCCGCAGCTGTACATATTCTAGAGACATAGACGCAGCGCAAGTTGTTTG
The DNA here is from genome assembly GCF_016746395.2 of Drosophila simulans. Classification (NCBI taxonomy): domain Eukaryota; kingdom Metazoa; phylum Arthropoda; class Insecta; order Diptera; family Drosophilidae; genus Drosophila; species Drosophila simulans. The sequence goes on from NC_052521.2 coordinate 1,469,363, forward strand.
ACCCATGCTTCCACGCACAGAAACCGCCCAAAACTGCCAGCCCCAATCTTTTAAAAAATGTTTTGAGTCTTGTAAATTTCTATCGACTTCCAAAAAAAATGTTTGCCACGCACATTTTTGTAAAAATGTTGGATATTTTTTCATAATTGTATTAGTCTTGTAAATTTCTATCGATTTACCAAAAAAAAATTTGGAACGCCCACTCTAACGCCCTAAAGCCGCGTATACTTTCCACTAGCTGAGCAACGGATATTTTATTGTCGGGGAACTCGACTATAGAATTTTATTTTATTTTTTTGTAATATTGTAGTATTTTCGAACAGGTACATCTAGCTAGGAACTTTGCCCATAATCAATAACAACACATTTCACGTAGCCTCGATAAGTAAACGGCAAAATCATAATTTCTTAGCTTATAAAAATCAATACTTAAGTTCTAAATCTGTAACCTACCAAAGGAAATATTAAACAACGACAAGAAGGTGTACACATATTAGTTGGTTTACCTATTTGATATGGCATTAAAAATTCCTAAGATGTACTAGTATAGTCCAAGAAAAAAATTTTCTGTTAATGTCATAATTGGCGTATTTTGATTGAATTGGTGAAAGAACCATTTTTTTATTTTGTTATTGAACATAATTTAATGTATTTTCGTTATTTAAAGAAGTGAGCGCTCCGAAAGCGTTTAATTTGCCAGTTTATAAACACAAGTCGACGTTGGTTAAGCCGTTAGTATGGCCTGCGAGACAGACGCAACTTCTTTTCAATTTCAAACTGCCGAAGATCGGTTCTCTCCAAAAAGTCTTGACGGTCCAAATACCTAAATCGTTGGGTAATAAATTCAAGTTTATCTATTTAAATACAGTCTTGTTCCAAACTCACCCGTCCTTGCCTTTGTTATGCGAGCACAGAAGTTCGTCTATGCCTTCGTCTTGTTTAAAGTTTTTCCAATCCAATTGTGACCTTTCAAGCACTGTCAATTTCTTTTTCTTTTCAAATTTATTTATCATGGTACCGATACCTTTTTCAGAGGACAGTCGTTTAATTTTTCCGAGTCTGGAAACTGAAGATGGCGTGGTGTTTTTGGTACCGTATTGATGTGTAGTTTTTATTATTGCCGTAGCGTTTTTATCATATTTATTACAAGTCTCATGCGAAGTATTGGTGGCACTTGCCGCATTTCCCCCCGTATAATCTGTTTTTTTGTTGATTACGCTTTTAGTAACCATGTCGCCAAGAAAATCGGCCCATAAAGCATCCGACCGCGATTTTTCAGACTCCTCTTCGGAATGAAGGTCGTCACACTCCTTAGACCTGCATTCCTTATTATCTCCGTCAGAATGCCTTGTTTTCCGCAATGCCTTTGCAGTATGCTTTGATTTTAGGACTGGGTATTTTTCAGACTTGTTCGACATATCACTTTCACTCTCATCACTACCCTTGCCTGAAGTCAACAAATCGACATAATAATCCTCATCGCTTTCGCAGTCCGATACGTATTCTTCTTGTAAGTTCATTGTGTCGTGCTTTCAAAAAATCAGTTTTTCATATCCAACAAATATGACCCGATCTTAAGAAATGTAAAATCTATTCCTCTATAATTTGATGAACTCTTATGTCTGGACTCCACTACGACACATTTTCGCTTTATGCTATACTCTCAAGGATATCCGGAAAATATATACGTTTAGCTACAAGGGGTTGGGTTAAAATGATTTTTATTGTCTTCTTAAACAGATTTTGCGTTGTACTTTTTTTTTTGTATTTGATTTTAAACACGGTTTAAACACCCTCACTTGAATGCCCAAATAGCTCCAAAAACTGCAAAACCTTTGAAAAAATTTATTTGAATATTTTTATTTTATTATTTGCCCAGCCGTTTTTATCGATAAGTTAAACAAATTTTTGTCATTTCCCGCTTTAATAAACAGAACATTCAACGATGTTTCAGCATCGCAGTAGATTGCTTTGGCATTTGGACAGACATTCATGATATGTCATCATGATATGTTGATAGACCGGTTTTAGATCCTAAATAGTTTTTGAGGACACAAGCTGTTCGATGGCGAATGTCGAAAACTTGCAAATGCAGGTAAGGAATTATTTTTTGTCTTGGAAAAACTCTCATTAGCATTACTCCCACCTGAGAGGGTATGGGGTCCCCGATCCACTCTTTCTTAGGATGTCTGTCTTACTGGCCTTTCGAGAATTGACCTGCAATTTCTAACTAAAGGGGTTTTAATTGGAGTCGCTAGATCTTTGAAATGAAATATATAAAAAATACATGTAGGAGAGATATTTGCGAAATATTCTTTTTATTTGAAAGGTCCATCGACCCATTATTTATGGAATATGACATAATTAAAATGACCGCCACGGCTTCGGTTGGTGGCGCATACACGAAAGGTCAAATTTTCGATGACTCTGGCTCACAAATAAGGCTGTATTTGATCGATGGCGTGGCGTATGTTAACTTCGAGGGCATCGGTGTTTTGTGGCTTGTTGGCATAGACCTGCGACTTAAGAAAACCCCACAAAAAAAAATCCTGCAGAATCAAATCGCACGATCACGGCCAGTTCACGTCGCCTTCGCGCGAAATGGCCCTATTAACGACCAGAGCACAGCTATCGAAAATAGCGACTTACTTTTAGACAAGCGAGCTGATAACATGGCATATGTTGCTGGATTCGTAGCGTTCACCACAATGCTGTGCACCGCGGTGGTGTTTCATGCGACCAGCTGGAGGATGAGAGAGACAACTGCAGCAACGACGTTAACTCAGATGGCAAAGTCTATCCCAGTTCGCCCGGCTTATTCGGGCCGGCTTATTCGGGCTTATACGACCAAGACAATTTCGGCATAAAGAATGATCACAGCGTTGTGATCAAGTTTATAGGTAGAGAAAATGGTGACAGCTAAGATGAAGAGAACTCGCAGAATGGAAAACGAGTTGGACCTGTCAAACCTGAACTTATTCGCACGGACAAACCTGGACGCCCGAGTTACCAACCGTGGCTTTGGGGGTAACAATGTTTCAACATATTACATATCTTGACTGCGAAACTATTAATCAAAAACACTGTTACTCTCGATGAATGAATGAATGATTTTTATTGGCTTATGTATATTCTTAATTATATGTATTGTGTTGTGTTCTGTTTTGGTGTAATTTATGGAAATTGAGTGCAATGACTGCGTGACTTATAGCCATTTCATTTGATTGTACTTATTATTATCTTTTTGTTTCGATTTACTAATCTGTTTGCCTATCTTTAATTGTTTCTTTATGGAATTTTTGTTATTTCTTTTATTCAAAAGTTATTCCGTGATCTCCTCTATCTGTGTGTTTTGAATATTTTGGTGTTATTTTATGTCTTCGGTTCTCCTTTCTAAATGCTATGTCTTCTTCTGTTAACGGTATTGTGTCTGTTCCTTTTCCATTCAGTTTTTGTGTTCTTTCTTTGGCCTTTGCTGTCATTTGTGTCTGTAATTGGGTATATAATTTTGTTTTAAATTCGTTAAGTTTTTGTAAATAATCAAGTTAGTCTGAATATTGAATCGTTCTATTAAAAAGGTGTGTATTGTAGCATATTGGACTAATCTACCCTAACAATACAATAAATGATTGGGTATAACTTAGCGTCAATACATTGTGACACTTTGTCATAATAAATATAAATATACAAATATACAAAAAGACCACCAAAAAACTACGTAAGCACCCCAGCGCCCCAGTAATACGATCTAACGCTTATACATAAGCCGATCGCGGAGCGTAGGAATGCACTTTGCAGCTCAAGTGGTCAATGCCTTCTGCCTTCTGTATATGTATAAATGTAAGTAAGAAAAATGTATATAAATGTAAGTAAGAATACATAGATATAAACAATGTATGTGTGGGTTGGCTGAACCCAACTTCAGCACACTTTGATTATTCAAATAAAGAACCTCGAACAGAGCAGAAGCTAAGCTCTTCTTTTCTTAAACATCAAAATAGCACCCTTCACAATAGCGCCTTTCATAGTACTTCCTGCGAATAATCCGTAAGGCGTTAATATTCTTGCGGAATGCACAATCTTGTATGTTATAAACGCAATAATTTCGTCATGTTTGCATTCTAACTTTTGGTCTTTCCTGACTTTGTAAATAATCCTAATGGTTTCTGTAAGCGTTTAGTGCATTCTACTTTTGAGTTGCTACTCGATTGATGGAATGATGTGAAATGTAAGTCAATGCTAAATTGCTTTGAAGAGAATAGAGTTAAACTGCACAGCTTGGTCGCAGATGATTTTCCTCGGTGCTCCGAAATTACAAATACAAGGTTTGATCTGTTTTGTGATATTAATGAAATCCCTACTTAATCCCCCAATTTGAATAGTATGGGTATTATCGTTAGCATGGTTTTATTGTTGATGAAATACAGATCGATGTGACCAATATCTACGGAAGTACTGGGATTTCTGGTAGCTGAATTTTAAATTTTTGTGGGTTGCGATCATATTTCATTGTGTGACATACGTCGCAATCATTTATTATTCTGGATATAGTCTATTTTATGCTTAGGAAGTAATGATGTCTTTCGTCGTTTCGTATATATTTTGAAATCATTCATAGGTTTTTCCCTGGTTTCTCTGTTGCCTGTGTTCTCTGCACTTTGTGCGGTTTCTCCATTTGTTGCTCTTGTCGATTCTGTATGTCATGAATATGAATATGAATGAATGAGCTTTTTTGTATACAATGTTACTTTTTTATACACGATGTCGTCGTACTCATACTCGGCTAACTGTAATCGCTATCTTATTAATTATACCCGTTACCCGTAAATTAAAAGGGTATACTAGATTCGTTGAAAAGTTTATTACAGGCAGAAGGAAGCTAAAAACCTATTACCGCAACTTGGTCAGCCTGGGGCCCGGCATGACCCTAACCGTAAGGGGCTTAGCGGGGCCAGAACGAAGTGGTATCTTCGTTACCTTCAGCAGGGCAAGTCACCCGCAGAAGCTTTGTCTCTGGCCAAGACACCGCAGCCGCTAGAGCAAAAGCTCAACTCTGCTTCGAAGCGGGCAAACACCACCCTGACGCCTCCGACGGAAACGCCTAAGAGGCAGAAGGTGGAGAAGAGCAAGCCACCGAATGCTCCCTTCGATGGCCCAAGTATCTCAAGGGATGGGACTAGATGCAACAACCAGCAGATGGATCAAATCACTACTGGCATCTAGGCGAGCCATGGCCACTATAGGAGGACAGTCGTCCACAGTATCTACCACAAGGGGATGCCCCCAAGGGGGTGTCCTCTCGCCTCTCTTGTGGAGCTTGCTGGTAGACTTGCTGGTAGACGTGTTGCTGGACAGACTGACCCGCAGAGGTATACTTTGCCAAGGCTATGCTGACGATATTGTCATTATAGCCAGAGGTAAATATGAGGAAACACTCTGCGATATCATTCAACTAGGCCTCAACGTGACCAGCGAATGGTGCAAGGAAGTAGGCTTGAGCCTAAATCCTAGCAAAACTGTTATTGTTCCTTTCACAAATAGGTACAAGCTACAGAGAATGAAGGCAATGATGACAGGGTTAGTCAGAATGTCGCATAGAGGCCAGCAAAGAAGTTAAGTATCTTGGGATAACCCTCGACTCCAAACTTAGCTTCAAAACTCATGTCGATAACACAATTGATAAGTGCACCAGAGCACTTTTCACGTGTAGGAAAATTGCTGGAAAATCGTGGGGGAACCTCACCACGCATAATAAGATGGATGTACCTCATGGTAGTCAGACCCATACTAGCCTATGGAGTAATAGCCTGGGGTGATAGAGCACACCTTAGCACCACTAAGGTGAAACTTCATAAGCTCCAAAGAATGGCCTGCATATGCATGACAGGAGCAATGCGCACCTGTCCCACTGCAGCCCTAGAAGTACTAATAGAGGTAACACCGCTTCATATCATCATTGAAATGAAACGGAAAGCCACCCTAATAAGAATTGAGGGAGCAGGAAATGACTGCAACCTTACAAGAAAGGATGCTGAAAGCCTAAAAAGGGATATCCCTTTGCTGATACAACCAAGGGATGAGATGCAAGCTGAGTACAGGTTCGCTCAGAACTTCAGCACTCATCTCAGTAATAAGAACAGTTGGACAACCCTGGGGAAAGTGCACCCTATGAAACCACAAATAATAAAGTGGTATACAGACGGATCCCTCACCGAAGAGGGAAGTGGGCTGGGGGTTGTAGGCCCCAGGTTAAAATACCACGAATCAATGGGCAGATACACCAGCATTTTTCAAGCTGAAGTCTGTGCTATTGGACGCTGTGCGGAGTTTAATCTGCAAAGGAACTATCGTGGCATGGACATTGCTATACTGTCTGATGGTCAAGCAGCCATAAAGGCGCTCAGCAAAGCTAAGATAACATCTAAGCTAGTAAATGAAGTGAGGACAGCCCTAGACAAACTGGGAGCTGTCAACAAACTCACAATAAGGTGGGTCCCGGGACACAACAACATCCCGGGAAATGAGCTAGCGGACAACCTAGCCAGGAAAGGGGCAGAGAACCCTCTAATTGGGCCCGAACCATTCTGTGGTGTTGGTCACCACAGAGTACTGGGCTTACTTAAGTCAATAGAGGAAGAAAAACGTCTGTCCTTCTGGGAACACCTACCAGGACTTAGGCAGTCTAAGATTCTCCTTCGTGAATATGACCACAAAAGATTCAAGACCTTAATGACACACGGGAAAAACACCGTGCGCATTTTAACTGGCCTTCTTACGGGGCACTGCCGACTTCGCAGTCATTTGCATAAGATTGGCATTGCAGACAGTGAACTCTGTCGCTTCTGTTGCATGGAGGAGGTGAGCTCTGCACATATTATATGTGACTGCACGGCGCTTTCCATCAGGAGGAACAGACTCCTGGGCATGTATGTAGTCCCACGGGAAACAATTGCAGCCCTGAACCCCAATAAAATTCTGGCTTTTATATAGTGCATTGGACTTCAGGGAGATCTTTGAGTCATGAAGGGGTAGTACAATAGATCCTACTGGGTCGCAGTACACATAGAAATCCACTTAATAATAATAATAAATATTAAAGCACAGAATACAACAAAACAATTGTATGCTCTCAGCGAGTTGATAAAGCAAACTGCTCTCTCGCTTTGCTCTCGCTTTTTTGCTTCAGCTCGCAACTCGCTTCGCTCTCACTGTAACATCTTTCGAGCGATTGCTTAAAAATGCATGCATTATCGCATTTTCCCCCCCATTCTGACGTCAGCCTAAGCGTTTTTATAGTCTTCCTAAATCTGTATGGTTTTCTTTACTTTTGGTTGTTTCGTCAGTTGTTTAATTATCTTAGCTAAGTCCTTAATAGATTTTCTACAGTAGCTTAGGAGCCCGATAAAATATTTTATGTGTGTTCTTGTCGTGGGTAAGGGAAATTTCGTTTCGGCTTCTATCTTTTTGGGGTTCGGTTTTCTGCCTTCTGGCGGATCGATATGTCTCAAAAAGTCTATCTCTTTTTTAAATTAGACATTTTAAGTTTTTTGAGTGCAACCTTTAGATCTTGTATGTGTTGTTAAAACGACGCCGAGTATATTATGATGTCGTCCATATACACTAAAAAATATTTTCCTACTAAATCTCCTAACAAGTTGTTAATGAACCTTTGGATTGTTGCGGGGGCATTTGTTAACCCGAATGGCAAAAATTCTCAAGAATTCGAAATGCCCCCATACTACCGTAAAAGCTGTTTTCTCTTTGTCTTTTGTGTTCATTTCGATTTGATGATACCCGCTTTTTAAGTCCAGCGTGGAGTCCGTCAATTAATGCTATTGGTTGTTTGTCCTTAATTGCTTTTTTTTCATTAATTTTATTGAAATACGACTAACCTTAATTTTCTTTATCCAGGTGCGATTTTCTTGCCTGCCAACCAAACAGATGCACTCCATGGTGAGCGACAATTTCTGATCTTACCTTGATCTAATATCACGAAAACTTATTATTATTATTTTTATCTCTGCGTTTTCCCTTATAGAGTACCTAAATGGTCTTGGGCATATGGGTTGTTCGTCTAATAGTCTAATATTATACTTTGTTCCTTTTGTTACTGACAATTGATCGGCGTCGTTATCAAATAGTGTTCTATGTTGTTTACAAACTTCCAAATTTTTAGGTTTTTCTTCTTTGTTAAGATATTCTGTTCTTATGTTGAGTTTAACTCTATTGTCATTGTTTTCAATATTTGTATGTTTTGCTGTGTCCATTTCTGTAAAACTCTCTGTCTTTCACAACATTGCCGCTGTTACTGACATAATTTTAATAGTTATTTTTCTGTTCCTGGCCTCCCCGGTTACTGTTCCCTTGCTCTTGTCGGTTCGTGTTATGGTTGTTATTGTAACTTGTATTGGTTGGTTGTTATGTGTTTGTGTTATAACTGTTGTTATTTGCTATCTTGCATCGTAAGTTGGTCCATTACTTTTATTGTTATAGCTGTAACGTACCCGTATACCTGATATTTCTTGGCATAGCAATTTTATAGATATAGAAAAAATTTTCTTCACTTCTTGACTCCCCAAAATTATCAATTAATGTTTGTTTAATATTAACCCAATTGTTTTTTACTCTCTCCAATTAATGTCCAGTCTTTTTGTCCTATTTTGTCCTATATCTATTTTGTCTCTAAATTCTCCTAATATTAATTCTCCGTATTCTGTCTTTTCTATTTTGGTGACCAACTAACGGTACCGCGCTGGATCTGGGACTCGAGACGGCCACGGGCACGGAGGTCGAAAGGTAACGGTGCAGACTTTGGACATGCACAAAGATGACGCACCGTGAACTAACGGTACATTATTTGTTACTTGAAATATCGTGATCCGTGTGGCCTATAAAGGGACGGTGCAAGTGCAGCCCGGGGCAGTTAGTGAACTAGATCGTGCGTGGAAGGAATCAGTGAATTAAAACGTGCGGAGAAGGAGACAGTAAGTTAGAACGAGCAGAGAAGAAAGTGAAGAGCACACTGTGAAAGTGTCGGACAGAGAGAGGCGGGCAGGACACGAAAGGACGAGCAGTGCAAGTGGAGAGTGATCCTTGGAGTGGAGGGACAAGGGCCTGGCGTGTTCAAAAGTGTCAGTGGAGTCAGTGGTCAGCAAAGGTTGTCCCAGGCCGAGCGTTGCCTCAACCCTTGGACGATGCATTCTGCCCCATACCATCCTCATCCCGTTCAAGCCAAAACGTCGTCCGTTGTCATGGAAGAACAGGACAACGAAGGCAAGACGTCGCAGAAGAAACGCCCCAGGAGCAAAGTGATCGCCGGAGAAGTCAGCCGTTGAAACTTTACAATAAATCGACTTTAATCAGAACCTCCGTTTTTCCTTGGTCGGGCAATCACACAAATCATAAATTTGGTGGGACGAACACATAACCTTTACAACTGTAAATGCAGCTAATATAAAATTTCAACTAGATTAATGCGAATTTTTAAAAAACAAAGTTAAGTTTTTGGGATTCGTTATATCCGATAATGGAATACAAACAAATATAGCTAAAAAGTAGGAGCAATAGCCAACCACAACCAAAAACAGTTAAAGACTATAGAAAATTAATAATCGATACGATCGATACGTCAGTAAAGTTCGGTGATCAAAATCAAATAAAAATTTCGAAAATAAGATTATAAATCTCTTTAACTTTAGTCGCAAACCTGCAGTCGTTGCTGTGCAAAACAGCGTGCATTTTAAACTTTTGACTCTGCCTTGCAGAGTCGGCATATGACAACAACAAACAACAGTGGATAAGGTGCGTTAAACTTGCAATTTGTACCCATTGAGCCCATCTCTCTGTGGACTTCTCAAAAACCGTAAACACCAGAGCGAAACTGAAAACGACCCTGCCCATTAGGCTGGTGACTTGTCTCTCACTTGTTAACGCACAGGCCGGAGTGAGATAAGAAAATGATTTCTATTTTTTCCGAGTTGAAAATTTAGTTATTTATTAAAAGGATAAAAACACACCTTCTAGTCCACCGCTCTCGGAAGAGCTGAACCGATTCGAGAAGATGAAGAAAATCGCTGGACATACTCCAGCAGAGATGCGAGCCATGATTGCCTCAAGGCAATACGATTCTTATGGCCTTTCACAAGGAAGTCTTGGTAAAACCAGCTCTGCTTCAACAGTAACTAATACAGTTACCACTTCTCTAGTTTGTTCAACAACATCAACGTACACTGTGGGAGCTCCGACAAGTACTGCTTCGACAAGAACTGCTTCAGTTATGTCCACAGGTTATACTGTGCTAGTTTCAGACCATCCCCCCTTCTAGACGCAGGAAGCGGAACCCTACCGATTCTGGAAAAGATCCTACAATATTGAAAAAAAATAAAGAAACCATTTCCCGTGCGTCTATGGGAAAAACAAAACAAACTTCCCATCAACTAGTCTGTGCACCGTTTCGCACCTTTAGCTGAAGAAATAAGCCTTACCGAAGATATGGATACTGATCAGGAATCAATTGAATTTAGCACTGACAACTCAAATACTTACCAGCCGCGTCAAACGGCAGCTCCAAAACCTCCTTCAATATGTGTGCCTAATGTTAACAGTATCAGTAAGCTAGAAAGCACCCTCAACCAGGTAATCTCTGAAGAAAAATACGACATACGTACCTCCAGATCAGGAATCTCTCGAATCTACACAGCAGATGCAACGTCATTCAGAAGTGTGGTTCGTAACTTGACTGCCCTGAATTGCCAGTTTTAGCATCATCAACTGCGTGAGGAAAAAACCATATAGGCTGGTGGTGAATAACATACACTCAACTGTCCCAAGAGAAGAAATAGAGTGCTGCTTCACAGACAAAGGCTTTGAACATCTACTCCCCAAGGAAGCCTGGCAGGAATATAATCTTGGCTGATGGAAATGACGACGAAGAAGCCATTATCGCACAATCTCGACAAAATCTGTTCTTTGTAAATCTTAACCCGACTCCAAATGTGGCCGAGTCTCTAAAAGTTAGCCGTATTGGAAGGCACAGGGTTACAGTGGAGAAGGCTACTCACAACAAGGGCATAGCTCAATGTTACAATTGCCAAAATTTTGGACACACCCGTAATCGCTGTCACTTAAGCCCAGTTTGCGGGAATTTTGCGGTTGAGCATCCTACCGGTTCTACTCTAACAGGAACCTTGCCACTCTCGAGAAGGCAATCGTGGACATTAACGCCAGATTGGATCAACTTTTTAAATTAGTCATGGAAACAATTGAGTCCAACAAAGCTTTTCGTGACCTAGTCCACGTTCTGATTTCTAAAAAATGATAGTTTTAAACTTAAAAATCGGATTATGGAACGCAAGAGGGTTAGTACAGAAGAATGAAGAACTTCGACTTTTTCTTATTGCCCACTCTATAGAAATCATGCTAGTTACTGAAACTCATATGCGCCCTGGACTAAAAGTATACACTCCTGGCTATGAACAATATTATGCCAATCATCCAAGTAACACCGCAAAAGACGGTTCTGCAATCTTCATCAAAGCCAATATTCGCAATAGTCAAAATAAATCATCAGTGCGCACTGATTTACAAGTCCCCAGTCTCGATGTACCAACGAGTGGTGGTATTATCAAAAAAGCTTCTCTGTATCTTCCTCCAAATAAGCGTTGGACTAAAACCGACTTTGATCAGCTAATGATCACATTGGGCACCAAGTGTATAGCAGGAGGGGATTACAATGCTAAGCACCAATGGTGGGGCAACATAAGGGCATGCAGTCGAGGAAAACGACTACAAGAGGCCATCATAACTAGTTCTAGCGAAGTTCTAGCTACAGGTGAACCTACCTTTTACTCATCTAACACTAGACTGACGCCAACAGCTTTGGACTTTTTTATCGTAAGTGGGGTGCCAATAAATAAATTTTCAATTGAAACAAAATACGATCTATCTTCTGAACACCTACCTATAGTAGCAACATTAAGCCACACTCCCCAATATAAATCCAGAAAGAAATCCTTACTAGCTCCCGGCTCCTCTGTCGAAACATTTAGGAATGTCCTAGACAGACGCATTAACCTAAACATGGACATAAATTATCCAGAAGACATCGAAGATGCTATAGTGATGTTCATGGACAAAATTCACGTGGTTGCGACACGTGCTACACCAGGAAGTAGAAATTCTCCTACCCAGAGTAGACGCAGTGTACTTCCACAAAATGCTTCAGTTCTCATACATCTCAAACGAAGAGCTAGACGAGAATTTTCCAGAACAGGAGACGCAGCGGCCACAACATTTACAAAAGGTTATCAAATCGTCTTAACAAAGTTCTGGTGAAAAACAAACAAGACCACTTTGACCAAATGCTGGAAAATGCAAGTCCTGATGCATCGACTAACAACTCGCTGTGGAAAATCACGAATAACCTTAAAAGACAAGTTATTCCAAAGGCTCCCATCAGAAATCCGGCTGGTGGTTGTTGCGGCTCCAGTCAGGAGAAGGCCGATATCTTTGCAAGCAGCAGAGGATAGATTTAAGCCACTGAATCTTACTCCGGCAGAACACCGAAACAGGGTGCAATCACTCATGGACCAACCTTTTCAAATGGCCCTTCCCACAACCCTGTTACTTTGGAAGAGGTAGTAACCCAAATCAAAAAGCTCAAACCTAAAAAATCGCCTTGTGAGGACCTCCTAGATAACAGGACGCTCAAACTTCTTCCCATCAAAGCTGTACTTTTCTTAGTCCTATTGTTCAATAGCGCTCTAAGGCTGGGACACTTTCCAAGCAAATGAAAATCAGCAATCATAACGATGATTCCGAAGCCTGGAAAGCAACCCACTGAAGTAGATGCATATAGACCCATTAGTATTCTACCCGCACTAGGGAAAATGGTGGAAAGGATAATACTAGAACGCATTCTCAAACTTCCAAGCGTGAACCAAGCTATTCCAAAGTGGCAGTTCGGTTTCCGAAAAAGTCATGGCACTCCAGAACAGCTACACCGAGTAACAAACTTTGCTTTGGAGGCAATGGAGGACAAGATGTATACAACAGCTGTATTCATGGATATACAACAAGACTTTGATAGAGTTTGGCATGATGGTCTTCTAAGTAAGCTTAAGACCCTTTTGACGCCACAGCTATTTCTTCTTAGCAAAATCTTTCTATCGAACAGACAGTTGAGTGTGGTTGTCGATGGCGACAAATCGTCTACGCGTACAATCTCAGCAGGCGTACCCCAAGGCAGTGTTTTAGGCCCGACTCTTTATTCGCTGTATACTTCTGATATGTCGGATTCCTGGTGCTGTACAGAAGTTGAAGACGAAAACATTCTTATTGCAACCTACGCGGCTGACACCGCGGTAATGGTCAGGAGTACAAGCATAAGTGATGCAACCAGGGGCCTACAGGAATATGTGACGACCTTCGAGAAGTGGGATACGGATTGGAATATCGGCATTAATTGCAGCAAATGTGCTTGCGTTACATTCACAAAAAGGCCTTTGAACTGCTCTGGAATTTCCATGCTCGGCTCCACACTTCGACACGAGACCTTCTACAAATACCTCGGGCTGATTTTGGACAGAGGACTAACGTTTCAAAGACATACGACTATGATCAAGCAAGCAGTACTTTCAAAGGCTGCAAAAATGTCGTGGCTCTAATCGCCGAGAAACAAACTCTCATTGGCAAATAAAGTTCGTACATGAGAACCAGAGATATAGAAAGAGATCTTAATATTCCAAAGATAGGCGATGTATTGAGGACCCATGCGGAAAGTTAAATGCGGCGACTAGGTTCCCACCCCAACACCCTGGCGAGAAGGCTTATCCATCCCCCGAAAAAAAGAAGGCTAAAAAGGTTCCACCCACATGATCTCCCATCGAGATTATTATAATTATTTGTTCATGGATAAGAAATCAAATAAATATTGTTAGAATAACTTAATTTATAACGTAATGTATAAGTAATGTATATATTGGTATGCCTATGCTGTAAAATTTTACGTAAAACCTGGTCAAGCTGCCACATAGGTAGCAGTAAACTTGTTTAATTCCAATTAATAAAATTTACAAAAAAAAAAAAAAAAATAATAATAATAATTAATAATGGGTTACGCATCATTAGCTAGACCACTCACAACATTGCTCAGAGGAGAAGATGGTTGTATTTCAAAATCAGCTTTAGCCAGAAAACAAAACCAACTCAACGATGAAGCCATAAATTCCTTCGCAAAAATCAAAAGTACCCTAATATCCAATGATGTCATTTTACAATATCCCGACTTCAATAAAGAATTTTTCCTAACTATGCCTCAGACTAGGCAAAAGGAACACTACTTTCCCCAAATGACAGATCAATATCAATAATATCTAGAACCCTATCCGAAACAGAAGAAAATTATGAAACAGCTAAAAAATAAATGTTAGCCATATATTAGACAGTAAAACCATTCATTAAAAACATGCTATTTGTACGGAGGGACAAAAGTGGAAATTTATACAGACCATGAAACGCTTAAACACGACTGTAATTGGAAAGGAGGAATACAACAAACAACTCCTCTATAAGCCAGGAATGAAAAATATAGTGGCAGATGCTCTTCCTAGGTCCCTTAAAACAAAACAAATCAAATGAATGCGATTACCTCAACACAACATAGTTCTCAATGCTTAACCCACAATCTTATCGTTGTATCGAGGTACCGATTAAAGCATTTTAAAACCAGACATTTATTTATAAAGAACACCCTCCCGAATACAAATTTATACTTCTGTTTCCCACATTCCACAGATATATAATTTCACAACAAATATTTTCTGACGATGACTTGTTAAAATTACTGCAAAAATACTTAAACAGTTATACATGGAATTTACACGACAGAAGACATAATGGGACACATTCAGAGACTATATCCAGTACACTTTCAATCCTCTAAATTCAAATTCACACAAACCAAAGTAATTGACCTAAATTCAGAAGAAATTTAGAAAAAATATTACAAACCCATAATAGAGCTCACAGAAACGATGAAGAAAATAAAATTCAAATAGTCCAAAATGTTGGACTAAAAATGAAATAAAAATAGCTAATCTCGCAAAACAAGAAGTAAAATATGATTGGCACCTACCTAATCCAGAAACAACCGAAACGCCAATTCCGGAATATCCGGGTCACAAAATAATTATTGACATATTCTCGACGGAAAGAAAATTAGTTCTGACTGCAATGGAATGACAGATTTACAAAAACCACAATAAAGAACGAAAAGAAATAATAATTGCCAACCAGGCCAAAAAATATTTGTCAAACAGAATACCAGATTAGGCTCAAAACTAACCCCTAAAATTTTAAAAAGAGTTAGTGAAAGAAAACGGAAATACAACTATCGCCACCGAAGCCGGACGTCTTGTTCATAAAAGTAATATTAAAAACCACTAAAAATTTTATATAATTATAAATAAAAAGTCCGAAAATCTCCTAGAAAATAAACATAAGTCCGTTCAATTAAAAAAAAAATAATAATAATTCAAATAAAAACAATAAAAATATATAACAAAAATATAAAGACCAATCACATTTACCAGCTGTCGTCTGACTGCGGGTACCAATCCGATCATGAAGGGATCGGCCCATACCCGCCAAAAAACGAGGTTTTTTAATAAAACAACATTTTTTTTCTTTCATAGGTAATTTTTAATTTTAATGAGAAATAGAAATATCTTCGAAAACGAACTTCTGAAAATACACGAGCACACTGTTACTGACCTAAAAAGAAAAGCTACTTATACCATACCTTAACCCATGAAATAGTCCAAACAATCCCAGCATTAGGCACTCTCACTTCATTTATTTGGATTGTATCAACCTGGAAATATTTTGCAGGAAACCCTGATCATGCTGACTTAGTAATGATCGAAAATATTCTAAACAACCTAATATCAAATAATAACGACCAAATAATTATAATTAACAAACTAGAGAACAGGATAACAGGATAAACAACAAACATCTAATTCGATAAAACGTGACGACTATTTTAATAATGAAAAAGCGACAAGTTTACAGAATGAGGTTAGATTAATTAAGGTAGAAATGCTAAACATTAAATACGCAATTCAATGGGCAAAGCTAAATATTATAAACACATAACTTTTAAAGGAAATAGAAATTGCAGAAGTCCGTAATATTTTCCATAAAGTCAACTTAACTTTCTTGTCCGTTGAAGAAATTTTAGAATTTGTCCATGTCTCTGTCCTCCACAACAAGACATAGGTTATTTACATTGTCAAAATACCAGAATTAGAAACAACAAATTATCAAAACCTTTTAATCAAGCCTGTAATAAAAAATCATTCAATTGTACAGCTAGAAACTAACGAATTAATCCAACACAAAGAATAAATGTTTAAAATACCAATAAATTGTAAATCATGTAATAATTTAAAAATCTGTAATAAGGAAAAATGTTAAACCTAAATAACCCAAAATGTATTTTTAAGCTAGTTCAGGGAAAGGAATCGCTGTGTGACTTTAGCAACGCGGAACACAGTGAATAAATAGAAGAGATCGACTAGAGCATATAATACTATATATATATGTATATGCATAATAACAATAACTTAACTCAACATCTAATGGGCACATACTAAGTGCACTTCTGGAATTACAAAATTTACATAAAAGGCATAGAATTCAATAACAAAGAAACAATAATTGTGAAACCGGGAATATCACTAATACAGATGACTCCAAAACTAGCCGAGCGGCTACAAATTCTATCCTTAAAATCATTAGAAACTCTCCATATAAAAAACACAAAGCATCTAAACGAATTGGCAACGCACTCTACGGCTATAAATAAATAAAATAAACAAAACTGCTCGAGGACTAGCAGGATTTTGAGGAGGTAGAGTAAATTACAATAAATTCAAGCCGATAACTAATCAATAAATAATTAACAAGAATTGCCTTAACGAAAAGTAACAAAATGTTTAACAACAATTGCAACATGGTTCAGTTCAATAAACTGAACATCCGCCTATCTAACCTAAAACTGCAACATTGTAATACATTGTTCAGTTCAATAATCTAAACATTCGCCTAAGACGTCGTAAATGCCACCAACAGCGTCCGCAATATGTCTTGCTGCGTAACGCCCACGCTAGCTTGGGGTATTCTTAAATCATTTCTGTTTGGTCACAATTTTGAGTTAAATAAATTCACATTCAGATAAAATTCTGTTTTTAAATTAAAGTAGAATTTAATTTGCATGTTCAAAGTCCGCACCGTTACCGTTCGACCTGCTTACCCTTGGCCGGCTCGAGTCCAAGGTCCAGCGCGGTACATTCCTGCATTCCTGCCGTCATCGCTGTTTCTAGGGCGTTCCCCTGCACCCAGATTTGTGGGAAGTTTTGCTCGATGTTTTTGCACTGTTCACAATCGTAGCCAATAGACAAGCACACCTGCACTACCAATTGGTGTTGCCCTCGTTACACGTGGCCTAGGCTTCCCAAGCTACCACTAAGAATCGCACTCTTTTTCGTAGCTAATTCTTTTTGAACTTGGTTTCGCTTCGTTTTGCCTGCTCCTGCTCCTCAGAAAGGTCAACTAAGCTCCAAGTTTATGTAGCAAGCAAGTGATTAAACTTCCTCTGCATGGAGTTTTCCATTTATCTGAATGCTCTCCAGTCAATGCCCTTCGCACTCTTATTGGTATCAACTATTGTTTCCGGTCATAGCGTTAAACATTTTGTACTCTTTACGTGGACGGCCCACTTATCATCTTCGGACAATTTTGGGGCGACCTGAAAAAGTCTGCTGTGATGATTGCTGTTCTGCATCGGACTCTTCGTAGTCATCACTGCCTTAAATGTCCAACTGTTCATCCTTGACAATATCATCTAGGTGTCCTCAGACTCTTTTATATAGATATTAACCTCTAAATCATTTTCATTTCAAATCTGTTTCAATAACTCGGGTAATCAAAATATTTTATTTTTTTTAGAAGTTTAAGAATAGCCGTTAATATGTATTCTTTTTTTGACGACACTTTTTGCTATGTGTTTTTTTAAGACTAGCCTTGCATTCAAATACCCTTGCATTGGGATACACTTGATTTCTTACCGAAACAGACTTCCAATGGTGTTTTGTCCGATCTGTTCCGCAAGTATGCCGCTGTCATTAATGTCTCCCCCAAAAAATTCTCACCTACTCCATGGTGAACCAACATGCTACGAGCCATTTCATTGAGTTTTCTATAGGCTAGTTCGGCAACTCCATTGTGTTGAGGAGTAAAGGGTACAGTTAGATGTCTTTGTATACCTTGGCTCACCAGGTATCTCGTTTTATCATCAATGCAAACCGTTTGACTTTGTGTTCATTGGATTACATATGTACGAGTGTATAAGTCGTAGGATTTTATTCTCGCGGCTTTGTAAAAATTTTCACACATATCTTGCACTTGACACACGAACTCGATCATATTACATGAATTTATTTTCAAACCATATACAATCTCTTTGTTGATTATTTTATGTAAACTATTTAACTCAAAGGTCCAAGCCCATTATGCCACTTCATCATTTCAGGCTGTTTTGCATTCATTGCAAACACTCCTGCAGTTTTATTTAAAAAAAAAGTAAAAAAAACAATTCATTTTTGCGTTTAGCAACAAGTAGAGTGCCTCCGTCAGTATCTATTACTTTTGCTTCATTATTATTGAAAAAAGCCTTTAATCCTTTTTCTATTGGTTTTGCACCGTAATAAAGTAACATAGCTGATTTTTAACGTACAACAATCAATCAGCAATCAATTTGAACCAGAAAACAAGCCTCCTAGAAAAAACGAGGTTCACCCAATTTACAAACTCCAGCTCCTTCTGCACCGTAGGATCACGGTAGAAGAGCCGCGCAAACGTAACGCTCCTGTACAATGTACAAACTGCCAAGAGTATGGCCACACGAGGTCGTATTGTACACTTCGCCCGGTGTGCGTAGTCTGTGGAGATCTCCACGACTCCAAACAGTGTCAAACGAACAAAAAAAATGAATGCGAGAAAAAATGCAATAACTGTGGGGGCATTCACACAGCAAACTACAGAGGCTGTCCAATCTACAAAGAGCTGAAAAGCCGTCTTCACAAAAGAATGAACACGGCGCGGGCACACCAAGGAACAGCTACGCTGATACCATCAGAGACAAATCCTGAAGTAATTTTCTCGAAAGCAGCAAGTTTCGCTCCCTGGCCTACATCCAACACTAACAAGACAACATTTGCAAACGTTTTAAAATCAGGTATGACGCCTCCAACCCAAAATTCCCGAACTCCACATGAAGTGCACACAAAATTAGACACACAACAAAACTATAACCCAGCTGCGCAGCAGGAAACAAAAACTGAAGCTATGATGCAAGCCTTACAACAGAGCATGATGGAATTTATGACATTTATGAAGATCACCATTCAAGACATGATGCGTAATCAAAACCTTTTGATACAAATGCTTGTAGCCCAACAATCAAATAAATAATGGCTACCTTACGCATAGCTACGTGGAACGCCAATGGCGTTTCACAGCGCAAACTTGAGCTAGCTCAATTCCTACATGAGATTCGGAAACTCATCTCACAAGCAAATACAATTTTCAAATAAGAGACTACCATTTCTACGGCACAAATCATCCCGACGGAAAAGCACACGGTGGCACCGCCATACTCATAAGGAACCGTATGAAGCACCACTTTTACAAAGAATTTGCGGAAAATCATCTTCAGGCCACATTTATAAACATTCAGCTAGATGACAACACTCTCCTTACACTAGCGGCCGTATACTGCCAGATTGACTTCTCAATTATCGTCTATTAGCTTTCAAAGCGAACGGTCGTGTTTTTTTTTGCTCCCCGGTTTTTATTTTGTGTTTGTCAAACCAGCCGTGGTTTTTAAATAATTTTCGTTAATTTTCATATATCTAAACATAATTATTAAAGATCCGTTCGCTTCGCGAGTGATTCTTTTGTGATTTGTGCAGTAGTTTAAACAAGTATACAAAGTAGTTTGCATTTTTCGTCTCTTTGTTTTGTTTACTCTCCCTTTTTGTGCGTTGTTCGCAGTGGTGTTTGGTGTTGTTTTTTGCATGCACATAAACTGCACTTTTCGCTCTCATTCTCTCTCTCTTTCGCTCTCCCACACAAAATCTGAATTTCTCAGCGTGCAGACTGCTGTTCTTTTAACAGCTCGCTTGAAAGTTTTGGTCTTGTGTTTTCGTGCACGCACAGTGGTCTGATTTCAGTTAAACATGGAAACCGTAAATGTTGTCTGCTTTTATAAAAATTGTTGCCAGGATATAAAACCTGAGCAGCCAAAAATGACTTGTTTGCTATGTGATAGAATGGTGCATACTAAGTGCGCTGGTTTTAATGGCCGTACAAGTGATGACCTAGCAAAGGGTAAGAATCTAAATTACTGTTGTGATGCTTGCCTTGTGGTTGCGAACGAGATGAAATCGTTTATGCGCCAAACTAAAGGTGGCTTGAAAGAACTGATCAACAGTTTTGGCGTAGCTAGAGATAGTTTTCGTCGAGCCGATGATCTTCTTTCCGTGCTTAATTCACAGTTTAATGGCCTTGCTTTTTATGAAGCTTTTAGATGAATCTCCAAAGCGCAAAAAAGCCGCTGGTGGTAGGCTGCCTAAGGCCCCGCAACCACGGGCAAATGATCAACAGGACTCCACAACTGATCAGCTGTCAATCGCAGCAAATCCACATATGCTGCTAAGATCGGCAGCTAAAAAAGATTCGGAGCAATCCGATCAATCAGCTGTGGATGGACCCCACCCTGTGATTGCTAAAAATTCCGAATTGTCTGCACTGGTTTCTCAACCAGTGATTCCACCTGTCTCGATTAGTTTACCACCACAAGGGAACATTGGGTCCGGACTACCGGCACAAGTTGGCGCTTCAGAAATACAATCTGCAGCACCAAAACCCCTCGAGGTGGTTCCACTAAAGAAACAAATGTTTGTTTCTCGGCTTTCCCCTGATCAAACATCGTCGGATGTATTGTCTTATATACAAGACAAAACAAAAGCCAATAATATAAAAGTGGAAAAATTTAACTTCTCTTATGCTAGGGACATATCATCTTTCAAGATAACTGTCCCAAACGAGCTCTTTTCAACCATATGTTCGGGTGATTTTTGGCCGGATAGTATGGTGGTAAAAGTTTGAAGCTAAGATCAAAAATAAGAATAAGAAAAAGGTGTCCGTGGGAATTAAACTTCCCTCACGTGGCCAGACCACTGCACCATCCGCCTCTTCATCTTCTTCCTCTTCAAAAATCTAACTACTAAACTTACTATCTCCTATCAAAATGTTAGAGGCTTGCGTAGCAAATTAATCAAATTGTATTGTGATAGTCTTTCATTTGCATCCCATATTATAGTGCTCACAGAGACTTGGTTAAAGCCGGAGATACTTAACTCCGAAGTCTTCCCAGGTATGTACACTATATATAGGTTTGACCGTCCCTCCAGACGGGGAGGTGGAGTCTTAATTGCGGTTAGATCTACCCTCGCGTCGGAGGAGTTACTTTTGGACGATTCCCCCAACTCGGAATTCGTATGTGTAAAGCTGTCTTTTTCCGACAGATCAGTTTATATTACGTGCTCCTATATTCCGCCATCTTCTGAATTCCCAGAATGTCAGAATCATCTGTCCGCTATCCAGTCCATTTTGAATAAACTTTCTGACAGGGACCAATTGGTAGTTCTAGGTGATTTTAATATACGTGGCACAATGTGGTCCCCAGAAAAACAATCGAATATCCTTCTCCCTTTAGCACAACATGACTTTATTGACGGCTTTCTCGACTTATCGCTGTCGCAAGTTAATTATATTCCAAATTCTCTTGGTCGACTTTTGGATCTATGTTTTGTAACAAGTCCTGAATGTGTGTTTCTGTCCAGGGTAGTATCTCTTACTCAACCTGAAGATCAATATCATCCTACTTTCGAGGTGGAAATCGACTTAGGTACGGTATTAAAAGTAAATTCAGAGAAGTCAACAAAACGAATTCCCTGTTTTCGCAAGGCAAATTTTCGGAGGCTAAACAATTTTATAGCTGGCTTTAATTGGTCCGATCTTTACTCCTGCAACATAATGGCGGATGCGATTTTTATGTTTTATACCGCAATTAAATAATTTTTTGACTCTTGTGTTCCGATGTACTATCCGTCAATCTCTAAACCTCCTTGGTTTAATAAAGAGTTGACACACCTAAGAAATGTAAAGTCCAGACTCTATATGAAATTTAAAAATACCGGTTCTCAGTCCATCCTTTGTAAATATTTAAGCGCTCGGTTAAACGTGCTTAATGCTCAGTGCCACAAAAATTATTTAAACCGTTGTAAGTTCCAGTTTGCACAGGATCCGAAACAGTTTTATAATTTTGTTAGCACTAAGCGAAAAACAAGTTCTTACCCTTTCTCGCTATTTTTTGAAAACACTACGGTTACATCGGATCAGGCAATAGCCGATCTATTCGCCAAGTTTTTTCAAACAACATATTCAACTTTACCTCATTCCGAACAGCCATACTCTTATGCGGTATCTAAGTCGAATCTAATATTTTGCCCCACTATATATAAAGCTCACTGCTTAACTTCTTCAGCCTGTTAAACCGGTCTATTCGCCAGGTCCCGATGGAATCCCTGGCTGTGTGCTCAGATTCTGTGCGGAAGCCTTGTGCAAGCCTCTACTGAAACTGTTTACCTTATCTTTGGAATCTTCACAATTCCCTCATATATGGAAGGAGTCCTTTGTGATTCCTCTTTACAAAAAAGGTAGCAAACTGGATGCAAGCAATTACAGAGGAATCTCTAAATCTCTATCCCAAAACTTTTCGAAAATGTTATCACTCCTCATTTGCAGCACCTTTGTAGATCAATCATATCACCGTGTCAACACGGTTTTATGAAACACAGATTTACAACCACTAACCTCTTGGAGCTAACTTCTTTCGTAATACAGGGTTTCAAAAATAATCTTCAAACAGATGTCATCTACACTGATTTTAGTAAAGCATTTGACTCTGTTAATCATTACCTTCTAGTAAGGAAACTTGATCTATTAGGTTTCCCTGTTGATCTTCTAAATTGGATTTCAAGCTATCTGAATGGCAGGACACAACAAGTCCTCTTAAAAAATTCTTTATCTTCTATTCTCCGAGTCACATCCGGTGTCCCACAAGGGAGCCATCTTGGTCCGCTTCTTTTTACCTTATTCATTAACGACCTCCCCTTAATAATAAAACATTCGCGTGTACTTATGTACGCAGACGATGTTAAATTATGCCTCCAGTACAAGGACACTTCTTGCCATTTGGACTTACAATCCGATCTAGACCGATTTCAAATATGGTGCCGTGATAACATATTAGACTTAAATGGCTCCAAGTGTAAAGTTATGTCCTTTTGTCGTGTCAACCCAATACGCACGATTTACACTCGAAGTAGGTGCCCTTTGGACAGAATAACACGGATTGATGATCTTGGTTTTCTGACCATATATCGACTATTGTCAATAAAGCCAGGGATCCGCTTGGTTTTATAATAAGGTGGTCGAAGGAATTTGATGATCCTTACTTGACTAAAACCTTATTTATTTCGTTAGTCCGTCCGATTCTCGAGTACGGATCACCTGTTTGGAGTCCACAATACGCAGTCCACTCGGACCGCATTGAATCGGTCCAAAAAAACTTTTTACTTTTTGCCTTGCGGCGCCTAAATTGGGATGCAAACCATATATTACCTCCTTATTCCAGTAGACTACTTTTAATTAATTTACCATCCCTAGCTAACTATGCTTGGAACAGTTTTTACTTGTAAGCTTATTCGTGGGGATGTTGAGAGTCCCGACTTGATTAGTCGGCTTAACTTCTCGGTTCCAAGTAGAGTCACTAGAAACTATATACCCCTTATCTTAAATCATTGTAGATCTAATTATGAGTTACATGATCCTTACAGAGTTTTATGTTCTGACTATAATAGACTTTATCCTATTATCTGTAATCTTGACTCTCTGCCGCTTTTAAAGCAATAGATTTTATCTTTTCTATTACATAATTAGATCCTACTAACACTAATATTTAACATAGTTATTCATTTCCTCGTTCCTATTTTATTTGTTATATCGCGTCTATATCTTCTCGCGAATCGAGCCGTACGATACACGGCAGCGCCCCTCGGTCGGTTGGGCGGGAGGTGTAGCCGTGGGACCCGTGCAAATTTAATATAATTATGAAAAAATATCTAAACAATTTTCAAAAATGTGGGCGTGGCAGTTTTGGGCGGTTGTAGGGCGTTAGAGTAAGCATGGCAAAATTTTTTTTTTGTAAATCGATAGAAACTTACAAGATTTATAAAAATATGAAAAAATATCAACGCATTTATCAAAAGATAGGAGTGAACTTTCTATGTTTATACGACCAAAGACATTAGAATAACAAGATGCGTTCGGCCATACATTGGTTTTGCACCATGCAACCACGCCGTTAAACCTCCCAAAACTGCCACGCCCACATTTTGTGCAAAATTTTTGGATATTTTTTCATAATATTATTAGTCTTGTCAATTTCTATCGACTTGCCAAAAAAAATTTGGCACGCCCACTCTCTAGTCGGGGAACTAGAATATAGAATTCTCTTTTGTTTTTGATTTCGTCCCTAATTATTAATGTTCCATGTTTCTTATTTCAATATTCCTCAAACGCCACAATGTTGCTGACGCTAGCTTGACGCGCACACTTAAATTGTTTATGGTCAAATATATGTGTATGCCTGATAGTACTACCAAATATATTTTTTTGATATATTTCCTATTCAAACGTAACAATGTGTGGAATATTTTGCTCCGTCGTGAACAATGTTCCTTTAAACTCCTTCAATATTCCGAGCGATCTGAAAGTAATTCTGAAAAATCGTGGTCCTGATGTGCAAGACGAGGTGGTTATAGATTATGATTTTGGAAAAATTTTATTTGCCGGCTTCGTATTATGGCAACAAGGGGAAAGCGTGCAAAAGCAACCAGTGGTGGAGGACGATTTTATATTTCTTTTCAATGGAGACATTTACAATACATCAAAGCCTGAATATATGTCTGACACGTCTTGGATAGCGGAAAGACTAGCTGAATGCCGTTGTGAAGAACAAAATATTTTGAAGACACTTAAGCGATTGGAGGGACCACATTGTTTAATAATTTATGACAAACGAGAACAAATCCTTTACTTTAGTCGCGACGCACTTGGAAGAAATTCACTATTAATTGAACGCACACGTAATGGCTTTCAATTATTGAGCACATCACATATTGAAGATAAAAAAATTTCACTGGAATTGCCCCCATTGGGTCTTTTTCGAGTTAAACTAAATGATCTGATTTCATGCGTATTGTATCCATGGCAGCCCCTCAATGATTATTCTGCTCAGCTTTTACGCAATCTTGATCTTGCGATTGGGTGGAAAACTGCAGTAGAGAGTCCAATGTCGCCAGATTGGATATTAAATTGCAACCCCGCATTTAGTTATAACTTCTATGAATTTCAATACATCAAAAATGACGTAAACCTTTTTAAAAACTTAATAGATCAGCCAGAAATTAAGGATACTCTTTCTATAATCCATACACTGCTATCCGATTCGATAAAAAATCGTGTTAGAAACATGGCTCCATTTTGCAGACTCTGCATGCCAAAATTAAATATATCGCCTCCATGCAGACACGCAAAATTGTGCATTTTATTTTCGGGTGGCCTTGACTGTACAATTTTGGCCTTGCTGGCCAACCAATTCGTACCAGTAAATGAACCCATCGAACTTATCAATGTTGCTTTCGAAAGCGTTAAGGGCCAAAATATATCGGAGAAGCTATGGGATGTACCAGATAGAAAAACGTCATTAGTATCTGTCAATGAACTAAAACAGCTTTGTCCGGAGAGGAGCTGGGATCTACTGGAAGTGAATGTAACAAGACTTGAATTGCAGCAGCACCTAATATCACGTATAAAGCATCTGATATATCCGCTAGATACGGTATTAGATGAGAGTCTTGGATGTGCCTTCTGGTTTGCTTCGCATTGCACTCACTCTACTGCTAGAGTCGCCCTTGTCGGAAGTGGGGCAGATGAACTATTTGGTGGGTATACCCGCTATCGCAACAGTTTTAAGCGTTGTCTGGGCAACGATCTGGAGCACCAACTTGCTGTGCAAAACGAACTTGAAAGGGACTGGCAACGTATTTCGGCCCGTAATTTATCCAGAGACGACCGCATTATTGCAGATACTGGTAAAACAGCAAGATCTCCATTCATCGAAGAGAACTTTGTAAAATTTATAAGATCGTTAGAAGTGTATCAAAAATGTTGCTTTGGTTTCCCCGAAGGAGTCGGCGATAAATTACTTCTGAGACTGTATGGCTATCAAATCGGTTTGCGAGATGCTGTGTTCCTAAAGAAAAGGGCTATTCAATTTGGGTCCCGGATTGCAAACAAAAAACAAAATGGCGCTCATCAATCTGATTATCTTTAACTTAAGCTTGTAAACGATTCATCTTTTCAGCCAATAAAAAGTTTAACCGATTCCACAATCATTTTCGACGATTCCAGCCCCATATGGTGGGGTGAGAAAGAATGCTATGTGCGCACATTATGTACGTAGCGGCATTTGGCTAACGCGGGAATGCAGTGCGCTCCACGAGTGGGCGATCATAAGCATCATAAGCAGCGGGAGTCTTTAAGGTCCTCTTTTTCTCTCTCTTGCACTCTTACGCCTGCACTTTGGCGTGGCATTCTGCAATAAAGAGTTGTACATTTACTTTTGTAACATATGCATACTGCATACGCACATCTATGCTCAATTATCACTGTAGCCAACAGAAAATAGACTTCGATCATAATTGCCGTGTTATTTAAAATAGCAATTTAATAAGCTTAGGTAATTTGCGCAAATCAAACAAATTTATTTAAAATTTGAAATTTTATTAAATCGCTGTAGCTACAGAGCGCGTTGGCTAGGCTACAAAGTCTTGAAGACAATTTTTAAACAACGTGCAATGAAAATTTCAAATAAGGTTTATTTACCATACAAGATTGCATATATAGTTATATTTGGTCGCGGATATAGGTAACTAACAGACTGTTGCCCCTAATTTGCGCCAGTTTGTTGTTAGTGCCATGTCACATTTGACATACTGCAATTTTTAAAATGGAAGGCGACTGTAATATATAATAGCGAACGATTACTTTCTTAATGTGAGGTTAGAGCTGATCGGTGATCCTCAAAAAAAATTCAGAAAAAATTCGCACCAAGGTCGAAAACTTGATTTTGAATTGAAAGTATTTTAAGTGAGATGTAGCAGCAAACCGTTAAATAACGAGCTTTTAACAAAAATTGTTATTTTATACTTTTATAAAAAGCTTTAAAAAAGCTTTCCGTTAGGATCGCATTAAAACTCTCTTATTGATTCATATTGAAATGTAGTGGTGGCCGTCCATTGGCGTAGTCACGAACCAGGCAAGCCGATATGTGATCGATATACACATGAGATTACCAAATATAAAAAAATACAAAAAGATACAAAATAATAAAGAAAATTGCTGAACCGTGGTGGTAACATTTCCCCCAAGTAAGCAGCTACAGCGGTTTACTTAGATATCTGCAATACAATGCAGTAGAACTATTTATCGTATCTGAACTTTTTCTTTTGCTGTTCAGACTTCCACAATTCTTCCTTTGGGCCACAGGTTCCTTGGGAGATTATCGTCCACTATAATTACTATGTCTCCGACGTATAGTGGTGGTCGTTTTGAAAATCATTTGAACCGTCTGGTGATGATTGGCGTTTACTCCTTTACCCATCTCTTTCAAAACTGGTCTGGTTATTCCTTAATCTGATACAAACGTTGTGTTGCGTTTGACTCACTTGTAACCAGTGGCTTGTAGCCATCTGCAGATTCAAGTTGTAGGTGATTGGGCGTCAGCGCGTCATCGTCCTCTGCCTCAATGGATACAAAAGTTAAGGGGCGTTAGTTTGTTATGTACTCTGCACTCATCAAATCGTCGTTGTAGTTGGAGTTAGGTGTAATGGATCGAATCAAGCACTCCGACGCTCCGCCCATATGGGGATTGAAGCGCCACTTGGTCTGGTCATATTTAACAACAAGTTTTCCGAAGTCCACCTTTTTTAGTTCTTCCTTCCCCACCTTCTCTGTTGCCTTGAAATTTGTGCCATTATCTGAGAATATTTTCCTCGGTGTTCTTTCGTCGGGCATGAAGTTAGTAAGACACATCGCACAAGAGCTGGTATCCAAGCTGTAGGCTATTTCTATATGCCCAACGATTTACCCCGGTCACGAGTATAGGTCCGAAAATTCTACCCCGGTGTGGGTAAATGGCCTCTCACATATGGCGACCCTGCCAGGTGGCAATGATGCCATTTCGGCAGGTGGTTCCGGGACGGCGTAATTGGTTTTAGATCTCTTACAACATTTTCGGACCGCAATACGACACGCAATTGAGGAATAAACAATGGCTTCGTATTTGATTAATGGTCCCTTTGTGGAGCATGTGATGATTCCACTTTCGTGGAAGTCCTTTACTATAAGAAACGTGATGTGATGGCGCTTTGGCAAAACAATTTTTGGTTATTGGAATCTGACCGGCCTTGGTTCCGAAATCGTCGATGTAAACGTTTAGTCCGATTAAACAGCTTGGCATTTGTATGACTCCGTTTGACTGAAGTATGTCGATTTCTGATTTGAAGGTATCTCTTGGAGCTTCCCTGAACTGTATGCCCTTTGCATCTAGCTCGAAGGATGGCTACATATAGGAGGAACGTAGCGGTCGCTCGACGTTTAATTGAATCGCTGGTATGTGAAGCAAGACAAGCATCCTAAGGGTCAAATATTGACATCTAGATTTGCAGAACCTCTCGTTTTGTTGGGTGTGCTGATTCGGAGAGAACGTGTTTTTTTATTCGCTCAGATGTGAAAAAATATTTAAACTTGCCAGTTTTCGGTTACCAAAACATACCGAGAACTTTCTGTATGACTTCGAGCTCCTTGAGTGTTTGCGTATCTGGCGAAGAATCCTGTATTTGTTTCAAGGCTTCGAGTTAGTTAGACGCCCAGTTCCCTACATGAAAGCCAACGTCAGAGTTTATGTCTCGGAGTTTGAAGGTTAAAACGATCACTTCTACTTCGGTTGCTAGGCTGTCTTTGTAGTCATCGCCGTACTGTGCTTCTGTAATATCGTCAAATGCTCGTGGGCTCTCTAGTTTGTGTTCCTTCGCATTCTCATATCGAACAAAGTGTGCAATACATGGAGAACAGGATATTTCGAAGGTAATTTATTTTATCACAAATATTTTTTTTGCTTTTGTTTCCTTATTTAACAAAAAAAAATAAAAAATATTGGGAAGTACCAAATGCGCTAATTTTTTACAATCATGTTGTCACTGGAAAACTCGACTATATAGCCTTTCTCTAGTAGTTGTTTATTTGTAGCTCAATCTTAGTGTATAAGTCAGTTTCTTAGCTGACTTTTGTTTTTAGACAGTTTACTCAAAGCGGTGTTATAGCTTTCCGGTACGTCCGGACGACAATATGCTAGTGAGAGCTTTTCCGTCATCGATGGAACGAAAATAAAACAGAGTCCACGTTATAGATCGTTTTATGGCTTTATTAATTGTTTTAAATGCACTGACAGTTATGGATGGAATATGCGACTTTGGGTCTGATGGAGCCTTGTTGTCCCCAGCCAAGCATGCACTTTGAAGCGATTGGCTCGTACCACTTTCCTTATTCTATTTTTCGAGCTACGTCTAGCTTCCAGTTATTCGTACCAATCAAGAGCATTGGTTCAGCATTCCAATAGGATTTCAAAGGAATTCCATTTAAATGTTGGTATTTGGTGATCAGCACATTTACGTTGACGACCTGCTAAACCCAAGTTATTGACGGTGTGAACGTCATTTTGCCAGTAAGATTTAGTTTCGTCTGCCCCAGAGACTTAAATATTGAAACGAACTGAGTTTCTTTCCATCCTGGCTTTGATAAGTCCACTGCATGCATAATAGATAATACTTAAACGCTTAAAGAGCACGTAGCCTATGAGTGTCTCCGAGGATCCACTCTAATATTGAAAATCCTTTGAATGTTTCTTTATGGAGCATAGCTCCGTTTATTTTATAGTTAGACTCGTGTCAGTGGTAAAACTCGACTGATTCTTAAAGCTAATACAATGTTCTTCTTAGGCTATGAAGTGCGCCTTCGCTGCCTGGTGAATGTATATGTATTATATATGTATGTTAAAAGTTTTATATTTAACTTATTATCCTTAATATTTATTTAGAACTTTTAAATACGCGGCACCACGTTGGGCGCCAATTTAAATTGTTACTCTTTATTTATTTATTTAAAAAAATAAATTTTATTTTTATTATTTAACTTTTATTTGGTGATAAACCTTTTCACTTATACTATTACGAGACACTTTGTTGGTAGCTTATCTTTAGCTTCGAGCTGTTGACGATCTCGTCCCGATTCAGACTGATCTTCAAATTCTAAGTCCTAATCCAATCAACCTCGGCCAGAAGCTTTTCTTTTGGAAAATTACCAAACTTTCGATAAAAGCTTTATGCTGAAATTATTCCACTGCATTGTGAAATTCAATTATGCTGATCGATGCAGTTTTTGATTGATGCGCAATAAGTTGGCCGTGGTTTGGTCTCCAAGCGGAAGCTGTGTTTACGTTAAGTTTGGGTTGCTTATGTTAGCGGGTAGCTGAGTAGCTTTCGTGTTCGGTCTTTTTGATCATCACATGGATGGCATCCCTAGTACTCAATCTATTGGCTTGCTCACTTTGTAAACCTTAATCGATATACGAAGCTTCTAAGAGCTTACGTAAATTATCAACTTCGGTTTTGAACTGTGTAGCCTTTTTGCCTTTTTGTTGTACAGTAGATAATTTTGCCTTGATTTTTTGGGATGTCTCCCCAAAAATTGAAGTTTGCAGTTTGTTAATTATTGCTTCAATTGTAGATTCGCTCAGTACCAGGTTCAGAGTTGTGCCAATCAATCTTTTTCAAATCTTCTTCTTTGATTTCTAGTTCCGAGTCAGAATAATAGGGTGATTATGTTTTTTCTTCACTTAGAGTCAAAGGGGAAAAAGAATTGTTGGTATCGATATGTTTAGATCGAACCTTTCTTTGATATTTATTAGATTATTTTTAGTCTAATCAAAAATTTGGACCCTGTTGTCCACTGTTTTTTGTCTATTTCCCCTCTTTGGTCATGTACACGGGATTAAATGATTCTACCAGAATGGTTATATGCTTACTAGCAGTTTATTTTTGGATTGTTCTATTCTAAGACAAACATATGACTTATCAAATTTTTCTTATATTTCATTTAAGATGGCTGTTAAATTTTGCCAATCCATAATTTCTTTGAGACATTTTTAAGTATTTAAAAGAAAGATTTGTTTTTTCATTTTATTATTATTTTTATTTCATTAATGACCATTATTTCAAAATTAAATTTGTTCTAGGTCCTGCTATTATATCGTTTCTTTAAACATTTATTGTGGAGTTTGTACACTTTTATAAGTGCCTGTATTATCATTAGTATAAAAATTGCTAACAGAATTATTGTTATTTAGCATTAATTTTTCTTTATATATTCTGCTTGTCACTATAGACACTGCGAAAAAATTTTGCAACGCAGTTCTATCGACAGAAAAAATTGCGCTCTCGGAAGCGCTGTCGGTTTCCTCGCTGGTTTAACTTGACGCGTTAAGCGGTGCCGGTTCTGGTTGTCGCACAGGCTTCCTTCTGCTGGTTGATGTCCTTACAATGTTTGCAAGTGTACTTGCAATAGGCGCTCCATGGTCCTTCAACGGGCATTGTTTCTTGTAAACTGGTATGCTGGCTCTGGGTGGTGGTGTTGCAGATTTAATTTTTTTATTATTTGTGGTTTTGATGAATGAGAGAGTTGGTCTTTGGGTTTTTATTGGCGCTTTTTTTAATTCTTTTTGTAAGAAATCAATCCGTGTCTCCAGTCCAGACAAATAAAATTTTTGATTTGATAGTGATTGTAGTAGTCCTTAATCCTTTGTAGTCCTTAGGCCCTTTGTCCTTAGGCCTTAGATCCTGGTTCTGTCACGGTCGCCATGTAATTTGAAAATCATTTGAATGTTTCTTTATGGAGCATAGCTCCGTTCATTTTATAGTTAGATTCGTGTCAGTGGTAAAACTCGACTGATTCTTAAGCTTAAGTTTCCGGATGATTTTCTTTCTAATAAAACAGTCGACGAGTCAAGTTGTGGAAAGTTCGTGTCTGAAAAAGAATCGTAACCTGCGGACGTGAGAATTTTTTTTGTCGCGGGAAATAGTATTAGAGTGAGTTTTCCTGGACATTATCGGTGCGCGGGTTAAGGTAACGTGTGTTTTCCAGGCATAGATTTAAGCCGGAAAAATCTTCGCTTGGAGCGGCCATCGCGCAGCAGCATTGCCGTCCAGACCCCAAGGTTCGACTGGGGCAGCCGCGGGTTAGTAAATTTCGGAGAAAAGATGAACTGTTGGTTGATGCTGAAAATATTTAGAGCAGAAATTGAAGGCGGAAAAATCTTCGCTTGGCGTAGTCATCGCGCATCAGCATCACTGCCCTGAACCCAAGGGTCGACTGGGGCAGCCACAGGCGGGCAGAAGGAGAAGAAACAACCTAATCAGGTCGTCTAGTGGAGCGCCTTCCCAGCGAGCAGCGGAAGAGGATAAGCAGCAGAAGCGGGACCGCAACCGGCGATAAACCGGGAACCTAGGATGATTTTTTAATTTAATAGCCAAAAGGCAACAACTCCGAAAGTGAGGTTAAAGGCGCGGAAAATTTAGCGGGACTTAGTCCAGAATGCACAGTGCCAGTTCCTGATATTCGCTTATCAAAAAAAAATTTAATTCATAAAATCTAAAAATATAAAAAAAAGTTTAAATTATATGTAAAAATGGTAAATGTCTGACCAAACCTTTACACAAATTTATTAATCCCAGATCCGCCATTTTTGAACTGAGAGAAAATAAGTTGAATTTTTAAATGATGTATTTAAAGTTTTAACAATAAGCTAAAAAAAAAAAGGAAAATGTGTACCCGATTTGGAGAGTTAGTTATATCACTTTTGTATTTTTAGTTGCATTTAAATTGAATTCCTATTAGTATTTAATATTTTTGTATATTATGTAAGCTAATTATTTTTCTAAGATGAGTTCATTTTCAGAGAGTGCGCGTGTAAATTTTCGAGTAAGAATTTATAAAAGTTTGCTTGCAGTCGTTTAATTCGAAATTCGAGTGAGAGTATCCGTGAGTGTATACCTTCTCTAAGTATTTGTGGAACATGCCACGCTTTCATTTCAGCTCATCTGCGCCGGGAGATCGATCTTTCGCCGAGGAGTGAAAAGTTGAGTGAGTTTTATTTACGAAAAATGTTTATTGAAAATATTCCATAAAATACCCTAAGAAAATTTTATGGGAGGTCATCATTTTGATGGTGTACAAAATTGCATTTTTTATCATACACCCAAAAAAAATTTCATGGAAGCCAATTAGTAAAAGTATTTTTTTAAGTATTTTTGAATTTTTTTCTCCATGTATTACAAGAAAAGAAAGAATTCGAATGAACACACTGCGAATAAATTATTTGTTCCTAATGGAGAGGCGGCAGTAGCCGATTGAATATAAATAGAGAATCCAACCGAATTTACTCGCTACCCTCTCTTAAACTTTTTTTTTTTTTTTCCTTCTCTCTTTAATAATTCATTACCATAGTGACAATAATGATGGAACAAGATTATGGAGGAAAATGCACTGGAAATTATGTGAGAATTTAAATAAAGGCTTTGTTCCTTCTCTTAAATTTATGTTTACAACCAGTACAATTTGACCCTTAATTATAACTTTCTTGAATAACGGCATAAATCTTGTTTTCTGAATTCGCAACAAAAACAAAAAAAAAAACCCTTTCCTTCTACTTACTTTAGTTCGTATTTATCTATCTACTAATTTTATTATGTACCTTTTTTTAGTTATAAATATTGTTACTAATTATTAATCAACGATGAATACTGAAAATATGAATTTCTAAAAACTTTAACTCTGACTCGGCTGATGTTTCTCCAGAAGTAGGGTACTGAAGGGGCCACTAGAGCCATGCTCTTAAGGAAAGTGGTCATAGGTAGGGTAGGGCAATCCGCGAACACGATTCCACTGGTGTTTCGCAGGCGGCAAAATTCTCAAGATTTTCCTCCTGTTCTAGAACTGTCCCCTTCCGAAGGTATTAATTTGCTTCCTTCGATTTTGTATACTAGCTCCTCCATGTTGTTGTTGTTGTAAGCACGATCAATTTCTTGATCTTACTCATTAATGTTTGTAACGAAAAGATATCTGTACAAGCAAGACCACCACACCCAACGCCATGAGCTAGAGTCGGCCTCTAAAGCGTTCACCCGTAAGTACAGTTACTCTCGTCTTCCATCCCTTTATTTCGTTACACGTTACAGAAGCGGCTATTATATATGTATGTTAAAAGAGTTGAGCGAAAATGCTATGTGCGCACAGTATGTATAAGTTAACAACGCATAACATAATCCATAGCAACTAAGTAGCTCTCCATATAGAATGCTGACGCGCCAGAATGGAGTTCAGCGCTCTGCGCAAAGAACGCCCGGCAACGGAAGGCTGGTTGCCTCACGCTGCAAGAAATGCTGAGTCGGCTTGCCGACTCGTCTCGATGGCGCGATGCATTGCTGTTAGGGTAAACTTAGCTCCATATTTTGTAAACTCTTCAGTCTCAGTTTTGCACCAGAATAAACCAGAACGTGCTCCGGCTAAAGCCGTAAATAACGATTGTTTTAATTACAAAGATTGCTACGCCACAAGGCTAGACAATAAACCAAAGGGGGCGAAGTCAAGCCCTCCAACCTAATCTTCAGTAGAAGACTCCGACGGAAGACGTCCTACCACCGCTGTAACCTTGAGGAAGAAATCTCTGGACATTGCGGGAACACACCCTTTTACATAATTTATATAGCTGCATTTGGTTAGCATGGGAATGCTGACCATGCATTTGTGTAGTGTGCTTCATAAGCAGGCGATCATATAACGCTTCCACTTGAACATTATTGTTTATGCACTGCCAATGCCTATGTAATTATGTTATTGATTTATGCAAGTATTCTGAGTACATTGTACTCTATGTAAATATGTACTCTAAATATATATGTACGCATACCACATCTCCCTCCTTTTAAAAATAACGTAACATAGTGTAGTTATTTTATTCTATTATTATTATTATTTTTTTTTTTTTGTTTTCTTTTTGGCATCTTAAACTGTATTTTTCCATTATTAGAATGCTATTTGTATTAATTCATGACGTCATTTATGAACAAGAAACTTTTAAAATTTAAAATTTTTTTAAAATTTAAAATCTAAATTATGACATACTTCATTTCTTAATAGAACTTTATCTCCTATTCTAACTTTATTTCTATATTTCTTGTTTGTAAATCATAATTTTCCTAACTTTTTCTTTTATGCTCTTCAAGCATAGTTCTAGCTCTTTTATATGCTACTTCTAATCTATATTTACTTTCCTTAGCATAATCATCTATATTGTATATTGGTTCTATGCTCGTTATATTAGTGAAATTTCTGGGTAAATTATTTGTTATACCAAAAACAATTTCATATGGACAATAAAAATGTACCATAGAAGGGGTTGTATTAAAACAATAGACGAAATAATGAAGCCATACATCCCAATCAGTTTTATCAACCGATATGTAAGATCGTATGTATTCATTTAGAGTTCTATGACTTCTTTCGACTACACCTACTGTTTGATGGTGGTGAGCGGTAGACGTTATATTTTTAATTTTTAGGTATTTGCAAAGATCTGTAATGATTGAATTCTTATACTCTGTACCCATGTCCGTAATGAACGTCTTTATTGGACCATAAGTAAGAATATAATATTCGAAAATTGCTTTAGCTACTGTTGTTGCTCTTTTGTTCGGTATGGGTATTGCAACTAAATATTTAGTTAAGTCACAAATGAGAGTGACTGCATATTCGTTGCCATTTTCCGACCTTGGTAGGTGACCTATAGTGTCCACTATCACTCTGTCTAAAGCATGATCAGGGGTTTCAGTTAAAGTCATTGGGGTCTTTGTATGCGTTGTTATTTTCGATTTTTGGCATTTTTGACATTTTTTAATGTATTTGTTATTTGTTACTTATTTGTTATCTGTTATTTGTTTAGACATACCTTTCCAAAAATAATGTCTTTTGACCTTGGCCAAGGTTTTTGCAATGCCTGTATGACCTCCTTGTAATGGATCGTCATGTAGTGTAGACAAAATTAGTTCTTTTTCTTTTTCATTGTTTGTGAAAGTCACCGGGTTGAGTAGCGCTACTCTTAATTTTGTTAAAATTGTATTGCCCTTTTGCTTAAAATTATCAATTGAAACGTATTTAAAGATATTTTCCCACTGTGCCATATTTAGATGATTGATTTTATATATACCAGCCTGCATTTCAAGCGCATCAGCTACATAGTTGTCTTTACCCCTCAGATACTCTACTGTAAAATCATATTCCTCCAATTGAAGTCTCATTCGAGTCAATTTTGAGCCAGGATTAGTCATTGAAAATAAAAAGGTTAGTGGTCTATGATTAGTTTTGATTGTAAAATGTTCACCATATATATAGGGTCTGAAGTGGGTTATTGCCCAATGTATTGCTGCTAATTCCTGCTCAGTAGTTATTTTATTACTCTCGCCCTTAGTAAATGATCTTGCTGCGTATGCAACTGGAAGTTGGTGGCCATTGTGGTCTTGAGATAAAACTGCGCCACATGCCATTTTGCTACCATCTGTTGTAATACAAAATTCTTTGCTAAAGTCGGGGTATTGTAAGAGAGAAGGTTCTATCAGTTTCGTCTTTACATGAAAAAATGCTTTTTGACAGTCTTCTGTTCATTCAAAAGAAACATTCCTTTTACATAATCTAGTGGTGTGCCGTGAATAGTCCGCGAAGTTTTAAATGAATCTTCTATAATAGTTACAAAATACAACGAAACGCCTTGCGCTATTTGCATCATGAGGTATAGGGTAATTTTTGATGACATCATACTTCTTGTCATCTGGCAGTATTCCTCAATATGTGCCTTTATGTCCCAAAAAGGTGAGTTCACGCATAAAGAATGGACATTTCTATGGATGTAGATTTAGATTGTATTTCCTGCATTTATCTAAAAAATATGATACATTTTTAATCATATGCTTTTCGGAAGAACCTATCACTATCAAATTATCCATAAGATAAATGCTTGCGTTGGCTCAAGACCAGAAAATGCAATAGTCATCATTCTTTGAAAAGAATTTGGCGCTATTTTCAATCCAAATGGTAATCGCGTAAAACGATATGAACCGTTTGTTATTGAAAATGAAGTTATATCTCTTGAACTTTTCAAATTGATGAAAACCTGACATCAAGTCAACATGAAAAATATTTGGCTCGACCTAGTTGATCCAAAATGTCATCAATTCTGGGGAGTGGAAATTTATCAGACAACAGTTTTTTATTAATCTGACGATAGTCAATTACTAATCTCCATTTCTTTTTATCTGAGTCTGGAAGATATTTTTTGGGACTAATAGTTATTGACTATTGTATTCTGATACTGATGGTTCGACTATTTTATCATTGATCAATTTTTGTACTTGTTCTTGAATTTCGTTTTTTTCACTATGAGTATTTATATAATTTTTAATATACACTGGCTCATCATCTTTCAATCTCAATCTTTGTTTGTATAAATTATTAGCCGATATTGGTTCTGCAGTTAGGCATATTAGATATATTGTATCTGTATATTTACTACAAAGCTTTTTCAGTTGGGTTCTGAATTGTGGTGGAAAGTTTTTGACAACTGAGGCATGACAGCTTGTTCTTTTAGTTGCTTCCATCTACTAGTTTATCAGTATGGTGTGTATTTAATATTTGGACATAAACATCGTTTGATGTTGAAATGATATTCGCTACATAAATACCTGTTTCTATTTCATGGTTTGGGATCAATATATTTGTATCTTCAATTGAAGTTATATTCATTTTTCGGAAAACTTGTTATCTCGCTGGTAATAATATTGTATGTTATTGGAACATAAATCGGAAATTTTAAATTATTGGGACTGATTATAAACCAATCTTCTTTTGGTTTGAAGAAGTATAAAATCAATGCCAATTATTCCATCACATGGTATGGGAAATTGTTGATTAACAATATGAAAATTGTGAGGAATTATATATTTATCTGTTTGTAGCTCTATTGAGGATTCAATAATCTCTGGGCTTATGCCTTGAATATTTACTATACTGTTATATTGAAGTAGTCGGCTTCTTCTTTTAGTATTGAAATATCTGCAGCTGTGTCAACTAAGAAAGTTAATCTCGTTCCTGTTGTCACGTGGTCATACTTAGTGGATTGATTGAATGTAAATTAAAATTGTTACTCTTTATTTATTTAAAAAAATAAATTTTATTTTTTATTATTTAACTTTTATTCGGTGATAAACTTTTTCACTTATACTATTACGAGACACTTTGTTGGTAGCTTATCTTTAGCTTCAAGCTGTTGACGATCTCGTCCCGATTCAGACTGATCTTCAAATTTTAAGTCCTAATCCAATCAACCTCGGCCAGAAGCTTTTCTTTTGGAAAATTACCAAACTTTCGATAAAAGCTTTATGCTGAAATTATTCCACTGCATTGTGAAATTCAATTATGCTGATCGATGCAGTTTTTGATTGATGCGCAATAAGTTGGCCGTGGTTTAAGTTTGGGTTGCTTATGTTAGCGGGTAGCTGAGTGCTGGCAAAGGCAAGGACAAAAACAAAGACAAAGGAAATTCCGACGAGATTGAGAATTTAAATTTGTTTATAAACTGTGGAAGGGAGCTATGTTCATGGGTTGGATAACTCTACCCTTCTAAAATGACGCGTCCCGCTTCATTATTAATTTCGTTCAAACGCTCATTTAATTCTGTTAAAAATTCTACATCATTATTTGGTTTTTCTGGTTCTGGCCGTTTTTGTTTGGTTACAAATATATAATATCTGAATTTTATTATTAATATAGTAATAAAATACAAAATGATCAAAATTAATAATATAAATGAAATTAAAATTTTCCAATTGTAAATTTCAATAAATGTTGTCAAGAGAAAGTTCTGAATTGTTTGATTTTATATATTCTGATATTTCTAAGTTTTTAAAGTGGTTGGTAGTTATGTACTCAAGTATTTTGTTTTCTGAATTGGTATTTCCCTATTTGATCTAGTTGGTATCAGTTGTGACAAAATTAATTCTATTATCTGTATTTCGTAAGTAATTTCCCAATGTGTCCGTTTATTTTTATCTTTTCTTACATATCCTGATTCTAGATTGATTATTTCTTTATAAAAACTTAAGTTAGTTACGTGGAAGAAGTCGGCATAAAAAGGACATCCTTTTTGTCCTTGAACAGGAAGAATTCGTGATTGGAGTAATCAATTATTTCTGAAGTGGTTATCATTACGAATGTTATTAGAAGTAATAAGAAATGCATTTTCTGTAATTTAATACAAAAAAAATTTGGTATTTGTTAAAACCTAATGTTGTCTTTGTGAATAGTCCTGTTTCTATTATTTATTATAACTTTGTTAGGTAAGTTTTCCCTAACAACCTGTTTTTTGTATCTAGTTTTTAGCTTATTTCTTTCTCCGTGTTTCTTCTCATAAGCAACTTGACCTACATGATATTCTTTTTCTTTACGACCTTCATTGTGTGTTACTAAGATTTTTTCTTGTGTGTTCTTTAGAATTCTTGAAATGTTTTCGTGATCAATTTTATTATAAAGAATATAAAGGTTTTTGGTTTGTTGTAAAATGAATGCTTTGATTGAATTCTTTTGCGGCTGTAATAATTATTTCTGAATAGTCAATGAGATATAATTCTTCTTTTATGCAACGAGCTAATTCTGTTAATGTTGAGTGTGCCCTTTCAACTTGTCCGTTCGAGGTACTGAGTCTGGGGTCTGCGAAATGTAGAGTTAAACCACATCTTTGTGCAAAGGATTTAAATTGAACAGAGGTGAAGCTCGGTTCATTATCAATCATAATTACTTTGGCGTGGGGAAAATGTTGGAGTAATTCCAATACTTTATTCTCCATGTTTAGTTTATTTTGAATTTCTTTTACAACCAGGAATTTTGAATATGCGTCAATACAGGTTAAGAAAATAAGACTTTGCGCGTAATAAATGTCGATGTGTAAATTCTCTCCTTCTTTAGTTGGAATAGGAGCTTCCCCAATAGGTATTTTAATAGGATGCCGGTTGTATTTCGTTGCAAATTGTACAATTTTTTATATATATTTCTTTAATTTGATATATAAATTTGGCCAATAAAATAATCTATTGATTTGTTTATCATTTTCGTCTAGTCGTCTGTGAGCACGACTATGTGTTTCTTCTATTATGATAGCCTTATCTTCATTATTTTCCACGTCTTGTAGAAATATTTTAGTATAAAGAAATTTGTTGGTAAAGTTATTTTTTAATGGTAATTGAATATGATAAAGATCTTCTAAAGTGCAATGAATTCCTACCGTTATGTTTGGTTTTAGATACTCCCTAATATTTCTATTAAGTTTTCTGGCGTATCATATTCAATTATATGTCTTGTCTTATCAAAAACATTCAATGACTCATGTATTGTATACCTCCCCTTTGTTAATAACAGTTGTTGTTGAAACTGATTTAACGGTTTTCGGGTCTTTTGTATTACATTTTCAAAACTACTTTCGGCAGAATGCTGTGTATTTTGATCTG
The DNA here is from genome assembly GCF_016746395.2 of Drosophila simulans. Classification (NCBI taxonomy): domain Eukaryota; kingdom Metazoa; phylum Arthropoda; class Insecta; order Diptera; family Drosophilidae; genus Drosophila; species Drosophila simulans. The sequence goes on from NC_052521.2 coordinate 1,510,339, forward strand.
AGTTTGATTGTTCTATGTCGCTGTTAGTAATATTATTTATTTTTATTCGAGATAATGCGTCGGCTACGACATTAGTTGTTCCGGGTTTATATATTATTTTCGGGGTGAAACTTTCTATAAAGGAGTACCACCTTTTCATTTCTACGTTCGGATTTTTGTCTGAGATTGTGAAAGATAAAGATTGATGGTCTGTTTGTATTTCTATACCAATTACACCATATAAGTAATTTCTGAAATTTTTAAGATCCCAAACTATTGCCAACAATTCTTTTTTATTTGTGGCATAAAGTTGTTCGGTTTTATTTAAAGTTTTTGATATGAAAGTAATTGGTTTCTTATCCTGTGATAAAACTGCTCCGATAGCTACATCTGATGCGTCGTTAAAGTAAAATTTTTGTTATAATCTGGTTAAACTAATTCCACTTGTGCTATTAAATTATCTTTAAGTTCTTTAAAAGCTTTAACAGCTGGGTCATCTAACTGTATTGTAATTTTTGTAGACCTAGAAATTTCCTTCCTAGAAATTTTTCCATTATCTCCTCCTAGGTATTTGGTTAAAGGTTTGACAATTTTTGCATAATTTCGGACAAATTTACGGTAGTAGCCGGTGAGGCCTAGAAAACTTCGAAGCTCTCTAATGTTTTGTGGAATCGGATACTTCATAATTGTGGAGATTTTCTCTGGATCTGTTTTAATTACATTGTGAGATACTATATAACCTAGAAATGCTGTTTCTAATTTAAAGAATTTAGATTTTTCTAGAGAAATTTTCATATTTGCTTGTTGTAAAATATTTATTATTTGAATTAAATCTGTGTAATGTTGTTCAATTGTATTAGAAAAGATTATTATATCATCCATATAAACATGACAAGTTTTTCCGACTTGTTCTCTCAATATGTCATCCATTGCTCTTTGAAATATTCTAGGGGCGTTTGTTAACCCAAATGGCATACGTAAGAATTCAAATTTTCCGCTATTTATAGAGAATGCTGTTTTTTCAATATCTGAATTTTTCATTAAAATTTGGTGGAATCCTGATTCCAGATCAATGGTTGAGAAATATTTTGACTTCCCTAAGTTAGATAATATTACTGACGGATCTTGCATCGGATATCTGTCAGGTATTGTGCTTTCATTTAATTTTTTATAGTCAATAACTAATCGATGTTTTGGTGATCCATCTTCGTTTTGACCTTTTTTGGGCACTACTAAGACTGGTGAATTGTAGAGAATTTGTTCTTTTAGCATTCTATCGATTTCATTATTAACGAAATCTGAGACCGACATGGCATAAGGATATTGTTTGCTATAAATTGCTCTGTCATTGACTGTATTTATTTCTCCTCGAATATCGGTACGAAAAGGAATTTGCGTATTTATTTTAGAATGCTCTTTTTGAATTTTATTCATAACTTTATTTTCAAAATCTTTTATTTGATTTGAAATTATATTTAGGTTATGAATTTTTTCTTTGTCGGAAAACTCAACGACGGCGTGCTCGGGATTTGTGGATTCCAAGCTATTTGATTTAAGACTGACGGAATTACATCGTCGGCTTGTTCAGGATTTTTCAATCCCAAACTGATATATTGTTTATTAGCGGATAAATCTACTCTGGCGTTCTCAGGATTCATTGATCCCAAGCTATATAAACTGCCTTCAGCAATTACTGTTTCGGTTTTATATATCTTTTGCTCATCTAAATATTTTTTAATTATATATTCTTTTAATGGAAAAATATTTTTTTCCTCAATTAAACACAAATCGTTTTTATCCTCGTCAAAATATTGGAGTTTCTCTTTATTTCCCTTATACTCCATGATTCCTTTCTCGATATCTAATTTAGCTCCAATCTTTCTTAACAAATTGAATCCAATTAATAGATCAGATTCTAAACCCTCAATTTCATAGAATAAATGTTGTTCCGCAAATATATTTATCAAATTATAATATTTTATGATTGAATATCCATGAACTGTAGATACTCTTTTGTGTATTGATAATTCCCTTTTATCCTCATAAATACCCTTTTTTATATAGCACGCGGTGGCTCCTGAGTCTATTAATATTTTGAGTTGTCTTTTTCTGTCTGTTTTTCTGTCTACCCTTGTTATATGAGGCATTCCTCCGTAAGGTGCTGATCTAAAAAATGGCCCTCGTTGATATTATTTACCCTCATTGTTTTTTGAGCTGGCTGGTTGACTGTTCCCGTTGATTCCCGTTTTATCGGGGGGTGTGTTTCGGACTGATTTACATGACCTGCGCTTGTGTTGTGTTTTTGCGCTGGGTATTGGTTATAATTATTTCTTTGGAAATTATTATTAAAATTGTGTCGGTTAATATTATAATTCCACTGGTTGTTATTATTCCTAGGACGATTTTGAACTCTTATGGAGCCGTCTACTTCCATAGGTTCTGGTGGTGGTTGAACTTTGGAATTATTATTAAAATTCCAATTGTTATTCGCTCCCAAGTTCCCGTTTTGCGGCCAATTATTATTTATCCTATTTGGTGTATTATTAATCTGTCTAGAGGCAAATCTAAGGTTGTTTCCTTGATTTTTATTTTCATTCCTAAATCCATTATACCTATTTGCAAATTGAGCTCTAAAGTTGTTAGACTCTAATTCCTGACACTTTGCCAAAGCATTTGGGAAGTCTGATGGGTTAAGAGAGAAGAGTGTTTCTGAGATTGAACCGTTTAATCCAGAAATAAATATTCTCAGAGCGTTGCTCCTAATTGTTTTATTTGTTTCCTTGGTTATAAGGCTGTCCCTTCAATAAGTCATTATAGTTTTGTTTATGAGTAACGTCATTTTCTTGTTTACTTCGTTGTAGAATTCTGTAATGGTCATGCGTCCCTGTCTTAAGATGCTTAATTCTGATTCGAGTATATGGATTGGTCTTTTATCGTTATAAATAAAATCCAATCTGGAAAGAATTGCTTGAAAGTTTAAAACGGTACCATGGTTGGTTAGAGCATCGTGTGCTGCTCCCATGATTTTGTTACGTAAAATTGTTAAAGCGATAAAATATTGTTCACTTTCAATTTTATATAGACTCATTGCGGTTTCCGCCGCTTCTCTCCAGCCTACATATTGGGTTATTTCACCTGTGAACTTTGGTAAGGATTTAACTACTTCTAGGGTAGTTTCGCATTTTATGGTTCGGTCAATTGTTTGGATCTTATAGTCTTCTACCTTATTTTTGTTAGCGGTTAACTGCTCTTCTAACCCTTCAAGTTTTCTGGTTACTTCACTCAACTGGACATTTATTAATCGGTTTATTAATTCCATTGTCAGATTACTGGCGCTTGATATCCCGCCCGCAGAAAGGGTTGATACTGAACCTCCGGTTGCCATTGTTAAATTTAAATTATCAAAACTATTTATCAAATCTTCCAGATTGTTTTAATTAAATTGATATTGTAATATTTAATTTTAATGTAGTATTCTCTGTATCTTAATCTTAATTTTTTGTTTTTAAATTTTATTTAAAGACTTAGTGTTGTTTTTATCTGCTCACGATACTTTCCGTGGGAGTTCTTCCTTCAGTGTAGTTGGTGAAGGATAGGGGTCTTCCTTCAATTGGTTGGTCTTAATGATTCTTTGTTGGAGTCTTCCTTCAATTGTGTCGTCTTGATTATTATTTATTGGGGTCTTCCTTCAATTAAGTTTTTATCACGATCACTGTCACAGTAGTTAGATGTCGTTGGATTGTTGTGGATGTTTTAATTTTTCCACTAAAAATGTGGATTGTTGGCGGCGCGAGTTCCGTTTTATATTTAACTTATTATCCTTAATATTTATTTAGAACTTTTAAATACGCGGCCCCACGTTGGGCTCCAATTTAAATTGTTACTCTTTATTTATTTATTTAAAAAAATAAATTTTATTTTTATTATTTAACTTTTATTTGGTGATAAACCTTTTCACTTATACTATTACGAGACACTTTGTTGGTAGCTTATCTTTAGCTTCGAGCTGTTGACGATCTCGTCCCGATTCAGACTGATCTTCAAATTTTAAGTCCTAATCCAATCAACCTCGGCCAGAAGCTTTTCTTTTGGAAAATTACCAAACTTTCGAAAAAAGCTTTATGCTGAAATTATTCCACTGCATTGTGAAATTCAATTCAATTCCTCGTTCAATTCCTCGCTGGTTTAACTTGACGCGTTAAGCGGTGCCGGTTCTGGTTGTCGCACAGGCTTCCTTCTGCTGGTTAATGTCCTTACAATGTTTGCAAGTGTACTTGCAATAGGCGCTCCATGGTCCTTCAACGGGCATTGTTTCTTGTAAACTGGTATGCTGGCTCTGGGTGGTGGTGTTGCAGATTTAATTTTTTTATTATTTGTGGTTTTGATGAATGAGAGAGTTGGTCTTTGGGTTTTTATTAGCGCTTTTTTTAATTCTTGTTGTAAGAAATCAATCCGTGTCTCCAGTCCAGACAAATAAAATTTTTGATTTGATAGTGATTGTAGTAGTCCTTAATCCTTTGTAGTCCTTAGGCCCTTTGTCCTTAGGCCTTAGATCCTGGTTCTGTCACGGTCGCCATGTAATTTGAAAATCATTTGAATGTTTCTTTATGGAGCATAGCTCCGTTCATTTTATAGTTAGATTCGTGTCAGTGGTAAAACTCGACTGATTCTTAAGCTTAAGTTTCCGGATGATTTTCTTTCTAATAAAACAGTCGACGAGTCAAGTTGTGGAAAGTTCGTGTCTGAAAAAGAATCGTAACCTGCGGACGTGAGAATTTTTTTTGTCGCGGGAAATAGTATTAGAGTGAGTTTTCCTGGACATTATCGGTGCGCGGGTTAAGGTAACGTGTGTTTTCCAGGCATAGATTTAAGCCGGAAAAATCTTCGCTTGGAGCGGCCATCGCGCAGCAGCATTGCCGTCCAGACCCCAAGGTTCGACTGGGGCAGCCGCGGGTTAGTAAATTTCGGAGAAAAGATGAACTGTTGGTTGATGCTGAAAATATTTAGAGCAGAAATTGAAGGCGGAAAAATCTTCGCTTGGCGTAGTCATCGCGCATCAGCATCACTGCCCTGAACCCAAGGGTCGACTGGGGCAGCCACAGGCGGGCAGAAGGAGAAGAAACAACCTAATCAGGTCGTCTAGTGGAGCGCCTTCCCAGCGAGCAGCGGAAGAGGATAAGCAGCAGAAGCGGGACCGCAACCGGCGATAAACCGGGAACCTAGGATGATTTTTTAATTTAATAGCCAAAAGGCAACAACTCCGAAAGTGAGGTTAAAGGCGCGGAAAATTTAGCGGGACTTAGTCCAGAATGCACAGTGCCAGTTCCTGATATTCGCTTATCAAAAAAAATTTTAATTCATAAAATCTAAAAATATAAAAAAAAGTTTAAATTATATGTAAAAATGGTAAATGTCTGACCAAACCTTTACACAAATTTATTAATCCCAGATCCGCCATTTTTGAACTGAGAGAAAATAAGTTGAATTTTTAAATGATGTATTTAAAGTTTTAACAATAAGCTAAAAAAAAAAAAAAGGAAAATGTGTACCCGATTTGGAGAGTTAGTTATATCACTTTTGTATTTTTAGTTGCATTTAAATTGAATTCCTATTAGTATTTAATATTTTTGTATATTATGTAAGCTAATTATTTTTCTAAGATGAGTTCATTTTCAGAGAGTGCGCGTGTAAATTTTCGAATAAGAATTTATAAAAGTTTGCTTGCAGTCGTTTAATTCGAAATTCGAGTGAGAGTATCCGTGAGTGTATACCTTCTCTAAGTATTTGTGGAACATGCCACGCTTTCATTTCAGCTCATCTGCGCCGGGAGATCGATCTTTCGCCGAGGAGTGAAAAGTTGAGTGAGTTTTATTTACGAAAAATGTTTATTGAAAATATTCCATAAAATACCCTAAGAAAATTTTATGGGGGGTCATCATTTTGATGGTGTACAAAATTGCATTTTTTATCATACACCCAAAAAAAATTTCATGGAAGCCAATTAGTAAAAGTTTTTTTTTAAGTATTTTTGAATTTTTTTCTCCATGTATTACAAGAAAAGAAAGAATTCGAATGAACACACTGCGAATAAATTATTTGTTCCTAATGGAGAGGCGGCAGTAGCCGATTGAATATAAATAGAGAATCCAACCGAATTTATTCGCTACCCTCTTTTAAACTTTTTTTTATTTTTTCCTTCTCTCTTTAATAATTCATTACCATAGTGACAATAATGATGGAACAAGATTATGGAGGAAAATGCACTGGAAATTATGTGAGAATTTAAATAAAGGCTTTGTTCCTTCTCTTAAATTTATGTTTACAACCAGTACAATTTGACCCTTAATTATAACTTTCTTGAATAACGGCATAAATCTTGTTTTCTGAATTCGCAACAAAAACCAAAAAAAAAAACCCTTTCCTTCTACTTACTTTAGTTCGTATTTATCTATCTACTAATTTTATTATGTACCTATTTTTAGTTATAAATATTGTTACTAATTATTAATCAACGATGAATACTGAAAATATGAATTTCTAAAAACTTTAACTCTGACTCGGCTGATGTTTCTCCAGAAGTAGGGTACTGAAGGGGCCACTAGAGCCATGCTCTTAAGGAAAGTGGTCATAGGTAGGGTAGGGCAATCCGCGAACACGATTCCACTGGTGTTTCGCAGGCGGCAAAATTCTCAAGATTTTCCTCCTGTTCTAGAACTGTCCCCTTCCGAAGGTATTAATTTGCTTCCTTCGATTTTGTATACTAGCTCCTCCATGTTGTTGTTGTTGTAAGCACGATCAATTTCTTGATCTTACTCATTAATGTTTGTAACGAAAAGATATCTGTACAAGCAAGACCACCACACCCAACGCCATGAGCTAGAGTCGGCCTCTAAAGCGTTCACCCGTAAGTACAGTTACTCTCGTCTTCCATCCCTTTATTTCGTTACACGTTACAGAAGCGGCTATTATATATGTATGTTAAAAGAGTTGAGCGAAAATGCTATGTGCGCACAGTATGTATACAGCGGCATTTGGTTAGCATGGGAATGCTGACCATGCATTTGTGTAGTGTGCTTCATAAGCAGGCGATCATATAACGCTTCCACTTGAATTATTGTTTGTGCTAGCACTGCCAATGCCTATGTAATTATGTTATTGATTTATGCAAGTATTCTGAGTACATTGTACTCTATGTAAATATGTACTCTAAATATATATGTACGCACACCACACCACCGTCCAAGAAAGCGTAGGGGTCGACGGTAATATGGTCATTTCAAACCCTAATGAGCACGATCCGAAAATATTTTTCACCATTAGCGGGGTTGACTTGGTGAAAAGTCACAACTTTGGTTACCTTATCAAGTAAAGGATGATGTCTCGATTCACATCCTCCAACTGCACAGGCCTTAGTTGAAAGACATCTTCTTCGGTGTGTTTTTAGGCCCCTAAAGCGCAAGCGATTATCGCGAACGATTAGTTTCCTTTCCTATGTACGACAGACAAGGAAAGACGTGTTCGATTTCGTTTAAATAATGATGAAGATTTCTGTTATTTTAGCTGGTTTGGCTTTGCATTTGAAGTTGAAACTACGATAGAGGCTGCTCGCCAATAGTACACATCCAATCGGTAAACGCCATTACTCTTGATACGGTTACATCTTTTGGGCGCATTGCCTAGTTCAGCTTTTACTGATTTGGAAGCTTGTCGACTAACTCCCTTACAAGCATAGGATTGCTTAAATGGGCGTCGAGATAAATGGCCAGCTAACTAGCACAGATTTTGCGAACTTCAAGGGCACAGTCAATTAACGAGTCCAGCCTTTCCTTGTTCACTGATATCCTACTAGCTTTTTTGATCATCCGATCTAAAATTTGATCTGGGCGACAAAAAATATCTCTAGTGTCTTTACTGCCATTACTGCGAACGATCGTGTTTCTTTTTGCGCTCCGATTTTTATTTTGTGTTTGTCAAACCAGCCGAGGTTTTTATTTTTTTTTTTTTATTATCATATATTGAAAATATAATTATTAAACATCCGTTCTCTTCGCGTGTGACTCCTTGTGATTTGTGCAGTAATTTAAACAAATAAACTAAACTTTGCATTTTTTGTCATTGTGTTTTGTTTACTATCCCTTTCGTCGGTTGTTCGCAGTGTTGTTGTTTTTGTATGCAAATAAACTGCACTGTGCACCTATTCTCTCGCTCTCACTCTCTCGCTCTCCCACACAAAATCTAAAATTTCTGTGCCTGCAGACTGCTCTCTTGCGGTTTTTTTAACAGCTCGCTTGAATGTTTTGATCTTATGTGTTTTGCACAGTGGTCTGATTTTCGACAAACATGGAAACAATAAATGTTGTCTGCTTTTATAAAAATGCTGCCAGGGTTTAAAACCTGAGCAGCCAAAAATGATTTGTTGGCTATGTGATAGAATGGTGCATACTAAATGCGCTGGCTTTAATGGCCGAACAAGTGAAAGCAAAGGGCCAAAATCTAAAGTACTGTTGTGATGCTTGCCTTGTGGTTGCGAACGAGATTAAATCGTTTATGCGCCAAACTAAAGGTGGCTTGAAAGAACTGATCAAAAGTTTTGGCATAGCTAGAGATATTTTTCGTCGAGCCGATGATCTTCTTTCCGCGCTAAATTTACAGTTTAATGGCCTTAAGCTATAAGAGGAATCTCCAAAGCGCAAAAAAGCGGCTGGTGGTAGGCTGCCTATCCGATCAATCCGCTGTAGAGGGAGCCCACCCTGGGATTGCTAAAGATTCCGAATTGTCTGCACTGGTTTCCCAACAACTGATTCCACCTGTCCCGATTATTTTACCACCACAAGGGCACATTGAGTCCGGACTACCGGCAAACGTTGGCACTTCAGAAATGCAATCTACACGGCTATCCCAAAACTTTTTGAAAATGTTATCACTCCTCATTTGCAGCACCTTTGTAGATCAATCATATCACCGTGCCAACACGGTTTTATGAACCGCAGATTAACAACCACTAACCTTTTGAAGCTAACTTCTTTCGTAATACAGGGCCTCAAAAATAACCTTCAATCAAATGTCTTCTACACTGACTTTAGTAAAGCATTTGAATCTGTTAATCATTACCTTCTTATAAGAAAACTTGATCTGATAGGTTTCCCTGTTGATCTTCTAAATTGGATTTTAAGGTATCTGAATGGCAGGACGCAACAGGTCCTCTTTAAAAATTCTCTATATTGTATTCTCCGAGCCACCTTGGTCCGCTTCTTTTTACCTTATTTATTAACGACCTCCCCCTAGTAATAAAACATTCGCGTGTACTTATGTACGCAGACGATGTTAAATTATGCCTCCAGCACAAGGACATTTCGCGCCATTTGTACATACAATCCGATCTAGACAGCATTTAAATATGGTGCCGTGATAACGTATTAAACTTAAATGGCTCAAAGTGTTATGTCCTTTTGTCGTGTCAAACCAATACGCACGATTTACACTCGAAGTAGGTGCCCTTTGGACAGAATAACACGGGTTGATGATCTTGGTTTTCTGACCATATATCGACTATTGTCAATAAAGCCAGGGGTCTGCTTGGTTTTATAAAATTTGATGATCCTTACATGACTAAGACATTATTTACTCCGTTAGTCCGTCCGATTCTTGAATATGGATCACCTGTTTGGAGTCCACAATACGTAGTCCACTCGGACCGCATTGAATCGGTCCAAAAAAATTTCTTACCTTTTACCTTGCGGCGCCTAAATTGGGATGCAAACCGTATATTACCTCCTTATTCCAGTAGACTACTTTTAATTAATTTACTTTCCCTAGCTAACCGTAGATCTATGCTTGGAACAGTCTTTATTTGTAAGCTTATTCGTGGGGATGTTAAGAGTCCCGATTGATTAGTCGGCTTAACTTCTCGGTTCCAAGTAGATTAACTAGAAACTATATACTCCATATCTTAAATCATTGTAGATCTAACTATGAGTTGCATGACCCTTACAGAGTATTATGTTCTGACTATAATATACTTTATCCTATTATCTTTAATCTTGAATCTCTGCCGCTCCTAAAGCAATCAATTTTAATTTATTTAGTACATAATTAGATCCTACTAACACTAATATTTATTTATTATTTAACATTATGTTCGTTTCCTCGTCTCTGTTCTCTTTTCTATAACGCGTCTATCTTCTCGCGAATCGATCTGTACTATACATGTTAGCGCCCCTAGGTCATTTGCGCGGGATAAAAAAAAATAATGAACAAATACCCATTACTCGTAAATTAAAAGGATACGCTAGATTTGTTGGAGAGTATGTAACAGGTAGAAGGAAGCGTTTCCGACCATAAAAAGTACATACATATATTCTTGACCAGGATCAATAACCGAGTCGATTTGGGCCTGTCCGTCCGTATGAACTTCGAGGTCTTAGTAACTATAAAAGCTAGAGTTGAGATTAAGCATAAGCATAATTGTTAAAAAAAATTGTTTTTATTTTGTATTATTATTATTATTTATTATTATTTTTAGTATTATTATTATTTATAGTATTATTATTTATAGTTTTATTTAATATTTATTCGGTAATAAACTTTTTCACTTATACTATTACAAGACACTTTATTACTAGCTTATCTTTGGTTTGAAGCTGTTAACGATATCGTCCCGATTCAGACTGATCTTCTAATTCTTAATCCTAATCCAATCAACCTCGGCCAGAAGCTTTTCATTCGAACTTTTTGAACTTTTTTCAATCGAAGGTATCGGAAGAGTGAACACGCGGGCGAACGCGAAGAGAAGGAGCAGTGCAAGCGTCGGGCTACAAGAAGCCCGAAGGACTCAGAAGGACGAATCGCCACGAGCAAGTGGAGATTCTGGGAGCGGAGGAGAAGGATCTGACGCGCCATAAGGGTCAGTGGAGTCAGTGGTCGGTACAGGTGGTTCCAGGACGAGCGTTGCCTCACCCGGGACGATACACCCGTGCTCCATAGCATCCTAGATCCTTTCCGGCCGGCGGAAAGACCTTCGGAAGCTAAGGCGAAGAAACCGACGTGTCCGTAAGGGTCAGTGGAGTCAGTGGTCGGTACAGGTGGTTCCAGGACGAGCGTTGCCTCACCCGGGACGATACACCCGTGCCCCATAACATCCTAGGCCCGACCGGACCGACTCGGCGTCCACGTCAAGGAGCCAGCGAGAAGTAGCGAGATCTCCATAATTCCCTAGGAGGATTACTTCTTATATGAGAAATAGCGTAATAAACGACTAAATAAAGAACCTATTGCGTTTCCTTGGTCGGGCAATCACACAAATCATAAATTTGGTGGGACGAACACACAAACTCTCTAAGCTAGCCGCTGCAACCAGTAGCGAGCGAAATAAAGAAAATCGGTTCGTTACATCTGGCGCCCAACGTGATTGTCCTGATCAAGGAGCCAGTATGGAGGAGACCTATTCAAAGGAGCAGGAGGAGTCTAAGGTCGGAGAAGATTTTGTAAAAGAGGAAGGGGGAAGACGATACAGAGTATCGTGCCCTTCAATTTGCGAACAGAAGACGGAGTTCGGCACAAACAGAAGCCAGGAAAAGCAGCTACACACGCGCAGGAGAAGGAGCTCGGGCAAGGAGAAGCAGGTTGCAACCGCACTACAGGTACGATCGCCGGCCCCAAAGAGGCGATGCACGGGAGAATATAGAAGCGAGAGCCCCAAAAGACGGAAGCCGACGACGAGTGGGTACTGACAGCGTGGAAAAGGCAGGGATGCAAAGCGGTGGTTCCCAGCATCGGGAGCAAGGAAGAGACCATACAGCTGCTGTGGATAAAAAAAAGGCAAATAGAGATGGTGGACTGCAGAACGAAAGGCGGGAAGTTAAAATATCGAGCTGGTGGAGAGGAGCAGACGGCAGCAGCAGATGGAAGTTGGAGAAGGACGCAAGGATCGCGGTGCCGGGTCGAGACGCCAAACGACAGGGTCTACTAGGCTGAGACTGCCGGGCCGAGATCAAGAAGGCGCAGGTCGACGAGAGGAGTTCATAGAGGTTTAGGTGAAGGATCAAGATGCCACGTCGAGATGCTGAACGACAGGGTCTACTAGGCTGAGACGCCAAGGCTGAGATCAGGAAGGTGCAGGAAAACAGAAGGAGGATGAAGAAGGGCGCGAGGATATTCAAGACGCCAAGTCGAGATGCTGAACGACGGGGTCTACTAGGCTGAGACTGCCAGGCTGAGAACGAAGGGCGCAGGGTCGACGAGTGGAAGAAACAAGGACGCTGCCTATGCGAGGAGACACCGGAGGGGAGGACCGCCGGGACCATCAGTTTTTTTTTTAAATTTCCGAAGGAAGGGGGAGATGTGAGGAGTCTTAAAACTCCCCACAAATCTCGTGTAGGGGAGTGGCCTAGCAACAGCCGCGATGCAAGGCGGCCAGGGCAAAGCGGAGAGACCGTGAATTAACGGTACCCCGTTAGGTCTTGGACTCGAGCGGGCCAAGGGCACAGGGGTCGAACGGAACCGGTGCGGATGTCGGACAGGCACAAAGAAGACGCACCGTGAACTAACGGTACCGTTCTGGACCTTGGACTCGAGTTGACCAAGGGCACAGAGGTCGACCGGTAACGGTGCGTGCACAAAGAGGACGCACCGTGAACTAACGGTACAACTGTTGGACCTTGTACCCAAGCGGGCCGTGCGAAAAAGGGGAAATAACGGGATCCCCGCGGCCTATAAAGGGACGGCGCAAGTGCAGCTCGTGGCAGTCAGTCTCAACACGCGAGGAGTACGTACGCGAGGATAGTCGAGGAGAGTATCGGCGCGAGTCGCGCGGTCAGCGCGCAGTCGGAACGGGGTTTGAAGGCGGAGGAGTAGCGAGTTGATGAGACAGTGAAGGAGACAGAGAGATCGCGGGCGGAAGGTGGCCGAGTGTCGGAGTGTCAATCGAAGGTATCGGAAGAGTGAACACGCGGGCGAACGCGAAGAGAAGGAGCAGTGCAAGCGTCGGGCTACAAGAAGCCCGAAGGAGTCAGAAGGACGAATCGCCACGAGCAAGTGGAGATTCTGGGAGCGGAGGAGAAGGATCTGACGCGCCATAAGGGTCAGTGGAGTCAGTGGTCGGTACAGGTGGTTCCAGGACGAGCGTTGCCTCACCCGGGACGATACACCCGTGCTCCATAGCATCCTAGATCCTTTCCGGCCGGCGGAAAGACCTTCGGAAGCTAAGGCGAAGAAACCGACGTGTCCGTAAGGGTCAGTGGAGTCAGTGGTCGGTACAGGTGGTTCCAGGACGAGCGTTGCCTCACCCGGGACGATACACCCGTGCCCCATAACATCCTAGGCCCGACCGGACCGACTCGGCGTCCACGTCAAGGAGCCAGCGGCACCACGGAAGCAAGGCGTTACAACAGGAGTGCCGCAGGAGTAGCGAGATCTCCATAATTCCCTAGGAGGATTACTTCTTATATGAGAAATAGCGTAATAAACGACTAAGTAAAGAACCTATTGCGTTTCCTTGGTCGGGCAATCACACAAATCATAAATTTGGTGGGACGAACACACAAACTCTCTGAGCTAGCCGCTGCAACCAGTAGCGAGCGAAATAAAGAAAATCGGTTCGTTGCAATTCATTAGAACTGCAATAATTATAGGCTTGTGTTGGCTATTTAATATTTCTTTAATGTCTTCATTATTTAACATTTTTGTGTTAAATACATCAATTTTCGCCAGTGTAATAGTATCAATTATGTTGTGCAAGTCGAATATTAACAATCGTAAACAATGTTTTTTTAACGGCAATTCTTGATCAATAAAAATGTTTTTAAAATTTATTTTATTCTGTATTTTAATGAAGTCATCGTGATCCGGAGTTCCAGCTAACCATTTCCAAAGAGTGCCTAACTCATTTATTCCCCTTTTTGATCTAGTTGATGGCAGCTGTTTTTAATATTATTTATTTTTATTCGAGATAAAGCGTCAGCTACTACATTTGTTGTTCCGGGCTTATATATTATTTTTGGATGAAACTTTCTATGAAAGAATGCCATCTTTTCATTTCTAGATTCGTGTTTTTATCTGAAATTGTAAAAAATAAAGATTGATGGTCTGGTTGTATTTCTATACCGATTACTCCATATAAATAGTTTCTGAAATTTTCAAGAGCGCAAGCAATTCTTTTTTATTCGTGGCATAAAGTTATTTAGTTTTATTTAAGGTTTTATATATGAAAGTAATTGGTTTATTATCCTGTGATAAAACCGCTCATATAACTACATCTGATGCATCTGTTGTCACAGTGCATTTTTTATTATAATCTGGTTGAAAGGCTTTTACAGCTGGGTCATCTAACTGTATTGTTATTTTTGTAAACATTCTCCTAGAAATTTTACAATTTTCTCCTCCTAAGTATTTGGTTAAACGTTCGGCAATTTTCGCGTAATTTCGGACAAATTTTCGTTAATATCCAATGAGGCATAAAAAACTTCGAAGCTCTCTAATGTTTTGTGAAGTCGGATACTTCATAATTGTGGACATTTTTTCTGGATCTGTTTTAATTACATTGTTTCTAATTGTTTTTGTTTCCTGACATTTTCTTGTTTACTTCGTTGTAGAATTCGGTAATGCTTAAGCTTCCCTGTCTAAGGATGCTAAATTCTGATTCGAGAATATGGATTGGTCTTTTATCGTTATAAATAAAATCCATTCTGGAAAGAATTGCTTGAAAGTTTAAAACGGTACCATGGTTAGTTAGAACAAAGGCACTCGAATAACAAGATGCGTAACGGCCATACCAAAGACACTAGAATAACAAGATGCGTAACGCCATACAAATTTTTGGCACGCAATTTTTTGGCCGTGGCTCTAGAGGTGGCTCCAGGCTCTCTCGAGTTTTCGAGAGTTCGAGAGAGAAAGAGCGGAGAGCGCTACAGCAAACAGCTCTTTTCTACGCATACAGTGATAGCAGACAACTGTATGTGTGTACACGTATGCTCATGCATTGTAAATTTGACAAGATATGCCCTTCACCTTAGAAGTTCGTTGACTTTAAATCTATATTATTTTTTATCAATTGGCACCATGCGAAAAATTCTTGTTTTGCATTGCCTTAACGTTATTATTATTTAAATAAAGCTTAGAAATAGAAATAAACGAATCTATGTACATCACAAAATAAATTTTGAAAATGACTTTATATTAGAATACTTGTCATTAGGGTATTCAGCTTGCGACGTGAGAAAAATTAATAAGGCAGTGATCGTTGAGATATGACTTTTGCAATAAACAGTTTTCATATTTTTATTTATTTTATTAATTTTTATTACTTAAATTTGTAATATTTCGGAAAACTAAGGGCACCATCTGATCTTTCTATTAATATTTGTAAAATACACATTAAAGTTTTTGAAATATTTTTAAAAATAATAAAAAACAAATGTGTATAAAAAAATTTATTGTTGAGCATTAGTGCACAAATAAAAGTAGTGTATATATATTACACATAATTAATTATCAACATAAATATAAATATGTAAAAGGTAGCTAATTCGAACGGCGATCTTAAATAACGAATTTAAAAAAATTTTTAAATTATAATAGTCAGGGCGTGAATTTTTATTTTATTTCATCATATTGCTACGAAATTGGCCACAACTCCAAATATGTAAATTCGATCTTCGATCAGAATTGATTTCGGCCCAAAATCGTCTTCTAGCACAAATACGCACACATATACGCGTTCTGGTCTCTTGTTTTTACTCACACAAGCAAGCAAATTATATTTTTAGATTTCTTACGCTCTCAGCGTAAGCGAGCGGAAAGAGAGCAAATTTGGCCTTCACCAAAAAAGTGGCTGCATAGTGCCAAACGAATGTATGGCCGTTACGCATCTTGTTATTCTACTGTCTTTGGCCATACATTGTGGTTTGGCACTATGCAGTAACTTTTGGTGACGGTCAAAATTGCTCTCTTAACGCTCGCTTACGCTGAGAGCGTAAGAAATCTAAAAATAGAATTTGCTTGCTTGTGTGAGTAAAAACAAAAGATGAAAACGTGTATATGTGTGCGTACATGTGCAAGAAGACGATTTTTGGGCCGAAACCAATTCTGATCCAAGAAACGAATTTACATGTTTGGAATTTTGGCCAAATTCGTAGCAATATAATATAATTGCGCGCCTTTTAAAAATTTAAAATTGGAATAGAACAAAATAAAACTGAAACTGAAAAACAACTGAATATAATGCGCATTTTAAATAATAAAAATGGATCATTTACATCCATCATATTAAGTCAAATGACTTAATAAATATACTAAATAATTAGAGCAAATACAAAGGAAATTATTATAAATACTGTAAATTAAAAAACGAGAATATAAATATATATATAAATAAAATACGGGAATTTTTTTTAAAGGATGGAGCTGCAAAGTTTAATATTGGCTCTGACACTTGCAAATTTTATTAACATTAGCCCAAACATTCGCGACCATGCAGACTTAAAATCAGTTTGTCTGAGAAGCCCACCAACACCCCCATTGGGGACCTTATGTCTGTGTCGTCTGTGAAAGTCCTACAGTCCTACACTCCTTGCGCTTTATAATTAAGTTTCCATGCTGCAGATCACACAATGACACTCAATGACGAAGTCCGCACTGTCAAGAATTGCACCGCATCTAACAGCACCGTCTTTTGCCGATTGTCATCGAGTAGCTCATGTGCCAAAAAGCGCACTGCGAAATGCAACCAAGCAGCCTGGATCCCATCACATACGACCGTCATCCACGTTTGTCATCATCAACGACAGAGCCGCCAAGGTGCAAGTAGACAACAGCACTGAGATCTGGGTGCACGGGACGCACCTCATCACCTTCGCCCAGCACGCGACGATAAATGAGACCTAGTTCCCCAATCGAAATAGCGTTCAGAGCCGAGTTCCTGGAGTAGCAAAACTCCACCTGTTTAACGTTTCGGCTAGCCAGAATGTGCTAAGTCTCCCGTACCTTCATCGTCTTAGTGAACGTAACCGGGAGACAATTCGGATGTTCAAGGAGGAAATTGACGCTATTCGCCCTCATTGAGTGGTACCCGTTGCGGTGTCAATATGATGCCTGCTCATTTGTGTCGGCGTCGTGGGCTGGCGTATCCAGAAGGCTAGAAGATCTGCAAGGCAATTAGCCGAGAGCGCCCTCCCACTTGAAGAGTCAGTAGTTAACTAAAGTTAATGTCCACGGAAGCCCAAATAAAATAAGCGACAGTAACGGCATTCTGCTAAGCAAGCATTATGCTAAACGTCGCCGCTTAGCCGGCAAACACAGCATATTTGCGTGGCCGCTATGTACATGCTTCCGCAACGATATGTGTTGCGCTTTCACTTGTAGCTGCAGTCTTAATTTTGCATTCGAAAGCGGCAGCTTTTTACATAATCATTATAGTTACTCCAGTGATTAATTGATTGGCACTCAACTAGTGGTATTGACTATAACTAAAAGTCATTACACACCTGGCTTCAAACAGAAGCAAGTTAATAAACCAAAACTCAGCAACATTATGAAGTCCGAAGAGACAAACATTAAGTGCTAAACGAATAGACAAGTGCTGTGGAAAGTACAACAGTGAATAACAACAAAAAAACTTAATCGTACACCGAAGCCGCCGGAGCTCTTCGGGAGCGACCTATAGCCAGATCAGCGCGCAAGCAATCTGGACAGCGGAGACTGCAGCGCGGCAATCGGAACCAATTCAGCATCAACAACAATTAACTCACACAACACTAAAAATGTAAGTGTGCCCTTTTTACTCAAACTGTGTTTTAAGTTTGCAATTCGGTGAAAAGGTTCGTGTCTAATAATACGCACCTGACAAAGTGGATAAAGTGAAATTAGTTTTCGCGGCTTATGGACAAGTCCAGAATACTGGCACATATCGCAAATAGTGACCCCCCAAGTCACTAACAGTGAAATAATAGTGAAGCGAAAACATTTTCATTCAAAAATACAAAGTTAAGTTACTCGAACTGGGCTCCGCTGCCCAGCTGCCACGCGATCGCACAAACAGCTGTTTGTGAGCTTAAAGCTTTTCTATCCCAGGGTTCAAGTTTTGGCTAGAACCCTGGTGATTTGGTGCACACTTCAATATGAACTCTTTAAATGAAACCGCTGCGGCTGATGAATCGTTGGGTACTGCGTTTCTCTCGAGCCCCCAATGTGCTGCCCCGCAGCACTTTCAAAAAATAAAGCGAAAGTCTCGTGCTTCTCCGGAGACTGAAAGGAAAAAATCCAAATCAAGCATCGGCAAACAAGGGGAAAACCCTTCGCCTACAGAACCTAGATATGGCGGCAATTCAAACCGATTTGGTTTACTTGCGCATCTCACAGCCGACAAACAAGTAGGCAATGAAATTGGCGATCTGTATGACCAGCTCAGTACCAGTCATGAAGCTGCTATTGCTGCCGCTAAGCGGGATGCAGCCTCCGCTGGTACCACTAGCTCAGTCAAAAAAGCGCAGTCCAAACCACCTCCTATAGTAATGGAGGGAGTGGACGACGTATGCCTGATGATGCAGAGCATAGAAAGTATAGTGGACCTAGAAAAGGTTGAGGCTAGGGCGTCAATGAGCGGTGTCCTAAGGCTTTACGCGGCTGACGCTAATACATTTCGCACCATAGTGAACTGGCTCGAGATCGAAGAGTTTGAGTTCCACTGCTACCAGCTTAAAGAGGACAGGCCTTACAGGGTATGCGTGAAAGGCCTGCACCACAGTACGCTACATCACCAAATCAAGGAAGAGCTGGAAATGATCGGGCACAAGGTGCTTGATATACATACACCGCTTAGGCGAAACGAACCAGGTACCTCAAAAGCGTCGCCAGTCAACATAGTCTTCCTAAATATTGCTGCTGCGGCAAACAATAAGGAGATCCTGGCGGTAAAGGCACTATGTCATATGAGAGTAGTTATTGAGCCTCTCCGCAAGTAACGTTATTGTCCAGTGCCATCGTTGTCAGTAGTTTGGCCACACAGCCAAATACTGCCGTAAGGCCCACATTTGTGTGAAATGTGCCGGCGAACACCCAGCCAAGGACTGTACTAGGCCACGCATCGAGCTGTGCACTTGCTACAACTGTGGCGGTCAGCATCCTGCAAACTATAAAGGTTGCAGCAAACTACAAGCGTTCCTGCAGCGATCCAGACCCAGAAGTGGAGTGGCTGGAAGAACGCTTACTTCTAAGCGAGCGACCAACTTCAAGGGGCTTAGCTGGAGGTAAGGAGATCCCCTCTTCTTGAGGCGGAATATCTTATGCAGATGTGGCTAGAGGGTCCATTCACCACAAGCAACCACTGACGCACGAACAACAGAAGCAACAGCAACAGCCCAATGATGCAAGTCCCAGTCGTCAAAGGAGCCGCAGCCGGACAAGGACGTCTAGGGGTACACTTCAGCGCTCGACGGATGCTAGCACCAGCATTGAAGCCATCCTGCAGACGCTTAATAAAAAACATTAATTCTTTGCGCTCTATTCAAGAGAAGCAGATGGAATTAATGATGATGATGATGAGGCAACAGCAACAACAGTCACAGCAGCAGGGGCAGATTATCAATCTGCTCACTGTTCTCTAAGCGCGTCAAGCGCCATAATGATGCCGCTGCGCATCCTAGTGTGGAACGCCGACGGCGTATCCACGAAGTTGCCTGAAGTATAGTGCTTCCTGCGACGTCACGAAATCGATGTATTACTGCTCAGCGAGACACACTGCAAGGGGGCAGAGAAGCCTAAGCTATTCGGATTTGTAGCCTACACTGCCAATGATCCGAGTGGTGGCAACGCCAAAGGCGGAGCAGCTATCTTAATCAAATCTAACCTTGCCCACTTTTCGCTAACACCAATAGCCACTGCCAAGGTGCAACTTGCGCCGGCGGTTATTGAAACGGCACTTGGTCCTATAAGCTTTGGAGCGGTCTACTGCCCACCGAGATTTGCATGGACTACGGACGAGTTTAAGGACATTTTGGAAGAGTTCCAGATGAAGTTCATTGTTGCAGGCGATTGGAACGCGTCCCACTGGCTCTGCGGTGCGGGAAGGAGCAACCAAAGAGGCATTGCATTAGCGAATCTCGTCCTAAACTCGGAGGTGGACTCGCTAGCAACAGGAGGACCAACAAGATACCCGTACGGCAGTAGAGGCTCACCAGGGTACATCGATTTTGCACTAACAAAGGGTGTGCTGGGCATCCACGCTAGCATAAGTGCGGTTGTTGAGCTTAGCTCCGACCACCTGCCTCTGGTAACTACGCTGGATGCGGGGGCAATATCCTACCCTAAGATGGAGCGACTTATCACTAGGCGTACTAACCTGGAGGTTAGTACGCTGGAGTCCACACTGCGCCTCAACACTGCCTTAACCTCTGGACAGGACGTTGATGGTGCTATCGAACTGCTCACCAACAATATCAAATCAGCAGCTAGATTGGCAACTCGAAGAATATCTCGGCAGCCCGCGGCAGAACGAATCCCAATACCCAGGGAGATCCTGCTGCTTATAGCTGAGAAGAGGCGCTTACGCACTAGGTAGATGAGGTCTCGGCACCCGTTGGACAAAACGGAATGGAATCGAGCGCTGAGTAGGCTCCGATGAGCGTTGGTGCTGCACAAAGCCGCATGGTTCGACGAAAGGCTTGCCAATACTGGAGTCGAAAGCGAAGCGACGCATTCGCTGTGGAAGGCCACGCGCGCAATCAAAAGACGTTGCACGCGGAAGGCGCCTCTAGTCGATAGCAACGGGACATGGTTTCGGACCGACTTGGGACAAGCGGAGGTATTCGCTGCGCACCTCGCCGAGCGATTTCAACCATTCAAGCTTGCCAGCCTGCAACAGGTTGAAGAAACTCAGAAGGAGCTGAACCAAGCGCTTCAAATGGATATGCCAATCACTCCGTTTGAACCCTGTAAGGTAGCCGAAGTCATTGTGCGCCAGAGTAACAACAACGCCACATTGAAGGCCCTGCCCAGACAAGCGATCCTCTACATAACGTTGGTTTTCAACGCTATTGTGAGGTTGCAATACTTCCCTTATCAGCGGAAGCTCGGGATAATCTCCATGATCCACAAACCTGCCAAGCCGGAAAGGGAACCCGCCTCCTACCGGCCGATCAGTCTCCTCCCTTCAATTTCGAAGGTGTTTGAGAGACTGATTGCTGTCCGGATTGTAAGGATTATGGAAGCCCCGGGGATCACCCCTGAGCACCAGTTCGGTTTCCGTGCTGGCCACTTTACTGTCGAGTCGTCGAGCAAATTCTGACTGCCTACGACAGTAAGGAATATTGTAACAGCCTCTTCTTGGGCATTCGAGAAGCGTTTGATCGAGTGTGGCACATTGGACTCCAACTGAAAATCAAGCAGACGCTGCCTGCTTCATATTTTGGGTTGCTAAAATCGTACCTGGAAGGAAGGAGGTTCGCTGTGCGCTTTCATTCAGCAATTTCCACCGAGCACAACGTGGCAGCTGGTGTTCCACAAGGTAGTGTCCTCGGCCCCCTGCTCTACTGCCTGTATAGCCACGACATGCCGCAGCCGGATGTAAGCCTTAACGGGAAATCTATGTTGGCCACATTTGCCGATGACGTGTGCGTCACCTACAGGTCCCGATGCGAGCACGACGCAGCCGATGGTATCCAGGACTTTGCATACCGGTTCTCGGAATGGGCAAGACGTTGGAACATTGGCATCAATAGCAGTAAATACAACAACGTCTGCTTTACCTTAAAGCGGAGAACGCCACCGCCCGTCTACATCGAGGAAGCCCCCGTACCACAGCCGAACGCAGCAAAGTACCTTGGAGTGCTTCTGGATCGCAGACTCACATTTTCCAAGCATGTGACCGACATCAGAACGCGCCTACGCGCTAAGGTGGGGAAGCACTACTGGCTACTTTGTTTGCGCAGTAAATTGTCGCTAGCCAACAAGCTGACAATTTACAAACAGATCTTAGCACCAAACTGGAAGTATGGGTGTCAAATCTGGGGATTGGCATGCGACAGCCAAATCAAAAGGATCCAGGCTATTCAAAATAAGGTAGCAAGACTTATCACCGGCTGCGAGTGGTTTGTTCGAAACACCACTCTGCACAGAGACCTGAAACTAGCAACGGTATTTGACGAAATAAACCAGCACTCGAGCAGATACCATGACAGGCTGGAGCGCCACAGAAATCGGCTGGCCAGCGCTCTAAACAGATCTCGCCCACCAAGGAGGCTCAATAGAAGGCAACCGAGGGATCTCATTACCCGATCTCCTTTGACAAGGGTCCGCAGAAGCTGACGCTTATCTTAAATCCTATTTGTTATATGTGATTGTTATGTAATTGTAGTAAAATTACTGTAAATTTGAAAAAGCTAACTATAGTTAGCCTGCGAGCCGAAATGGGCTGAATTAATAGATAAGAAGGACACAAAGGGGCTTCAAGACTTCCCCGTATGCCTTAATAAATAAATTAATAAAAAATAAAAAAAAAAAAGTTTGCAATAATCTAAGCATACCTAAAATAATTGAACGCGTAGTTTTGCAAGAATCGCCAACAAAAAAAATATAAAAACTTTAAACAAGTATTGTGGCTTGAGAACTAGGTTATTTGTTGTCTAAGCATTACGAGCGCCGCATGAAATGAACTCCCGTCAGCAGCCAAGTGACTCAGACTCCGATTGCGATAGTCGCATCCGTGTCCCAGCCCCAAGGCATACAGTTTCGTCTCCCAGCACCATCAAGCATGAACGCCGAGCAACTCAGATTGCTGCCGTTTGTACGGCTGTTACTGCTGCCTTAGCAGAACAAGCCAAAGCATACCAGACCTTGGTTGACAAAGTCGAATTGCTATCACAGTAAATGGCAGGAACGCGTATCGTACCACAAGTAGTAGAAAATTACACTGATATAGATATAACAAGCGATGCTGGGTGTAACGAGCCATTAGAGCCAAGAGCTTACCAGAATTCGCAGGGGTACCGCGTCTTCAGACCACACTATGGCACCGCGCGCCATTGCCAGGCTGTTGTAATCATAAAAAACAAGGTCACGCAGATGATGAACTAGCTTCATTCGACACGTCGCTTAACGTCGACGCAATCATAAATCGTCCCGATTTCGCTTACAGCGATAAACGGCCGATTTACGTTATCGTTACCGCCAGCACTGCGGCAGCACAGATCGACAATGGCGCGGAGAGCGACTCGGACGCCCTCAATTTTTTAGGGGTGAATCCCTGCTACCCGTCATTAAACGAAGGGTAGCGGGGCTAGACATAAGTTTCCTCTTCGACATCAGGGTGTCATAAAATTTCATCATGCCACATAAGGGCCTACGTGGCGTCAATCCGGTTAGCACACCATTCAGGGTACATTCGATACATGCCTCAGCTAATGTCACCCAAAAGTGCTTTGTCGCGCTATTCAACGCAAAAGCAACTTTCTTCCTTCTACCAGATTTGCTTAATTTCGATGGGATCATTGGCCTCGACTTGCTAGTGTAGGCTGGGGCATCGCTTTGCCTGGCTTCTTGTGTGAACCGGACTTTACGAACATAGACGGCTCAGACGCGCACGCTTCGGTGCGGAGCACATTTTTAAAAATGTTAAGAACCAGAAAGAAGGCCTTCGCAAGTCCCAACGAGGCATTGCCCTACAACACGAGGAGCATATCTACGCCAAGTTTTACCCCTATCCCATGAGTGTAGCTGATCAACAAGGACATACACGATCTCCTTAAGAATGACAGATTCCAAAAATCGGCTTCCCGAAGGGAACCGATGGGCGAGTAACCGGAATAAGAGGCTAGTAATAGACTTCCGAAAGCTCAACGAGAGAACAATCTCCGACAAATACCCTATGCCAAACATCTCAATGATACTTGGCATTTTGGGCAAATCCCACTATTTCTCGACCCTCGATCTTAAATCCGGCTACCATCAGATCACACTCGCCGAACGCGACCGCGAAAAGACATCCTTCTCGGTAAACGGGGGGAAGTAGGAGTTCAAGAAACTGTCTTTCGAAGAACCATTGATAACATCCTTCGTGAACAAATAAGCAAATTTTGAAAAGTTTATGTTGACGATGTCCTCATCTTCTCCAAGGACGGGGAGTCGCATGTCAAGCATCTAGATTGGGTCCTAAAGAGCCTATATGAGGCAAACGTGATTTTGTCTGTCGAAAAGTCAGGTTTTTTGTGAAAGGCGTGAACTTTCTGGTGTTTATAGTCACCAGCAACGGGGCAACAACGGGCCCAGAAAGAAATTCCCGGAGCCAAAGATGTATACGAAGTTAGATCGTTCTTAGGCCTGGCAAACTACTACAATTTCAATAGAGATTTCGCTGTCATAGCAAGGCCCATCTCAAAAATACTGAAGGGCAAAAAGGGAATGGTCAGCAGGCATAGGTCGAGAATCATTCAAGTGCGTTTTTTTTTAAGACCAGCAACAGGCGTTCCATAAACTGCGTAACATTTTGGCGTCGGAAGACGTTATGCTTAGTTACCCAGAGTACAAGAAGTTATTTGATCTAATGACAGATGCTTCAGCGTACGGTATAGGCGCGGTCCCAGCTCAAGAAGGACGCCCAATAGCGATGATTTCAAGAACGTTAAAAGACAGCCAAGCCAACTACGCAACTAACGAGCGGGAGTTGCTGGCCATAGTATGGGTAAGCTGCGGCACTATTTGTATGGGGTCAAAGATATAAACATCTTTACTGACCATCAACCGATAACCTTTTCGGTGTCAGAATCAACCCCAACGGAAAAATTAGGAGATGGAAAACCCACATTGACGAGTGTAACGCTCGTATATTTTTCAAGCCCGGTAAAGAGAACCTGGTAGCGGATGATTTATCCAGACAACAGCTTAATGCGTTAAAGGAAGAAGAGGCAGAATCTTGCGCGGCAACTGACAAAAAATCTTTACTTGCATCGACAAGTTTTCCAAATTTGCCGTCGTACAGCCCATTAGTTCGAGAACCATTGAGGTCCTGAAGCCATGCAATGCATATCATCCGCCAGCGGCGGTCGTTTTTATGTACTCACTCTACGGAGGGAAATAGGGTCGAGCAGATCATTCGCAGACGTGTTCAGGGTGGGCGCTAAGTCTGTCGGCATATCGGCTGCTGTGGAAGTTTATTTGGATGACTCGGTTGCTTACATACCAGGGTAGCCTAGATGCATGTCGTGCAGCTCGCGATTGTTACTCTAAGCCTATTGAGCTGAGTCTTAGAGGCAGTTCTCCATACTTGGATGACGTAGGTCAATGTTGGACCTACGCCATTGGGTGTTCAACGTAAGCCAACGTAAGCTCGTCGCGTTTGGATCGTGGGATCTTGATAAACCGCTCCACCTCTCAAACAAACCGAGAATAAATATTAAAAGTGCCTTTAAAATAATTTAGATTCGAGCTGTACCCTCAAGCAGAGCTTATCGTAAAACGATCGGGCACTGTTTCGGCCACCTGCACTCCGCTTCACGCTTTCCAGATGGATCGTCGCGGGCCGCGCAATACGATCGCCTTTTGGCTACCCGTCAAACATTATGCCATCATTTCTTACCTACTTCTCTTCTCGAGTCAGTACCTCTTTTGAAAATGTTTAACCACCCATCTCTATGTAATTAAAATTTTTTTATTTTTATTGAATAGTATATTGCTGGCTAGCGTCTTGTGTAATATAAAATCAAGTTAGAACAAGTCGACTTCCCCGACTATCAGATATCCCTTTCTCAGCTAGTGGAAATGCGAGTCCGAAATTTTATAATATTCTGGAATATCGATAGATATTGGGGAATAAAATGAAAAAATATTTTTAAATTGTTCAAAAGTGTGTGTGTGGCAGTTTAGGGCGAGTTGTTGGCGTTAGAGTGGGCGTGTCAAAAAGTTGTTTGGTAAATCGATAGAAATTTTCAAGAGTAATACAAACATGAAAAAATATTAATATTTTTTTCAAAAAGATGGGCGTGTCAGTATCGAGCGGTTCGTAGACGTTAGAGTGGGCTTAACAAAAATGTTTCGATAAAAATATGAAAAAATATCAAAACATTTTTCCAAAGTCTGTGTCCGGCTGTCCATATGAACGTCTCGATCTCAGAAACTATAAAAGCTAGAAAATTGAGATTAAGAATACAGATTCTAGAGACATATACGCAGCCCAAAGAATTATTTTATATTTTTTTATATTTTTATTAGTATTGTAATTTTCTATCACTTTGTTAAAAACTTTTAAGCAATTTTTAATAATTTTTTTTTTTTTAAATTCCCTCTAGCTGAGTAACGAGTATTAACCAGGCCTAAGGGATCGGAAAATC
The DNA here is from genome assembly GCF_016746395.2 of Drosophila simulans. Taxonomy (NCBI): domain Eukaryota; kingdom Metazoa; phylum Arthropoda; class Insecta; order Diptera; family Drosophilidae; genus Drosophila; species Drosophila simulans. The sequence continues at coordinate 1,536,627 of NC_052521.2, forward strand.
TCGCAATTGTAGATAATACAGATTGTCTGCATGGGGACGATGATGAGTACAGAACAGTAATGAGAACAAATGATGATCAGAGATAGCATCCCAGGAGAGAATAAAAGTTTTGTTTATGTCACTGCCATCATAAAATTTCAAGTAGGATTCCCTGTCCTCCTTGGGTACATCTTCTGAAACTAACGGAGTATTGAAGCACTATTTCCTCAGCTTGAATAAGCCTCTAGCAAGAATTTTAGTTGTCTGTTGCATAATGTTTATGTCATCTTTCACGGAATTGGCACCTGATATGAGATCATCCACGAGGTGCATAGCCCTCACAGAAAATTGGGAGGCTGGCTTGGTGCTGTACGTAACTGTGTATAGTTTATACACTATAACCTTCTCTGTTGATTAGTCTCTCTATAAAAAGCATTGCAGTAGCTGTCGTCGTGCGAAATCCTTACACAGCGATACATTTTGCAGATGTCCCCTGTAATGGTAACAGGATACTAACGAAACCAGATTATTGCGGAAAACAGCTTGGGCTGGATGACTGAACCCGACATCAAGAGATCATTAAGAGAGTGGCCAGAAGAAATAGACGCTGATACGTCAAAGACAACTCAAAGCTTAGTTGTAGTTGTCACACAGTGATACGGAAAATGAATGCATGAATACTGATCCTTTACAACAGAATTCCGATTAAAGTTCCTCTCAAGAGATAGACACCTTCGCATGGTCTGCTGATAGGAATTTCCTAAAAGATTTAAGTTCAATATGGTCTGGTGGCCAACCGGAAAGAATAATCACCTGACGGCATTCGGGCGAAGTGCTTCGCGAAGTGCGCTTCACAGTCCTTTGTAGACTGAACTATTGGGACAACTTTCTACTTCTCAGAAACGTTACAAGAGAACATCAAGCCTTCTATTAACATTGTCCTCAGAGCTCTGGGATGCAACGCGAGAAGCTATTAAGGCAGTTGCACTTGGCCTTACACAACTTCCAGACACAACCCATTACAAGTGAGTTTTCTTCATCACCGGCAACCCTGGCAATAAACTTATTTGTTCAGCTCAAAGAAATTACTAGCACTTAATAACAGATCCACGCGCTGAGCTTCGGTAAAGTGACAGTCTGCTAACTGTATGTTTTGTGGTATTTCCCGTTCCCGAAACTGCGCCATAGGATTTTGGTTTTTTAAGTTGGTTGGCAAAACGGGATGTAATAAGATGCAATTTGCGAGCCGGAATCAGTCAATGCCCGACCAGGAATGAACGAAACGATACGGCTTTGAACTTAAACGGCTAACAGCGCAATATCACTACCCAAATCCTGGGCAATGAGTGCGATGGCATGGGAAGGCTGCGCAGTGACAAGAGTGCTAAGACTAATTTGTGTAGCGGTAAATACAATGTTGATATATGGATTGGAATAAAGTGTGGAATCTTCATTTACATGAAGAGCACATTTAACGTAAAATATTGCCAATGCTGCAGGACAAATGTTCGATAGACGTGGTGGTGATGTGAGGTTTCAAAGGATGCTGCAAATTACCACAAAGGGAAGACCCTTCATTTCCACTCCTATATATACCCCCTCCCCTCATAAAACGATTCGGAGGACGGACATAAAAATATCTGAAGCAAATGAAGCCATAAACGAATGCATCAGGTGGCACCTGCTCGGAAGAAGAGATTTTGTTTTCTAAATGCAGCAAGCTCTAATGCTTAAACCCACAAGTGCGACAATGACTTTTATTGAATTTGTCTTGCCAATTTTTATCTGTATGTATACCAAAAACCACGGCCATCCTTTCACCTCGGAGCACCGGATTGCTCCGAATCTTTTTTAGCTGCCGGTCATAGCAACATTTAATGATTTGCGTCGATTGACAGCAGATCAGCTTTGGAGTCTTGTTGATTACTTGTCGCCTGTGGCTATGGCGCTTGCCTGCTTTCTTTCTTTTTTTTTTAGATTCTTTTATTAGCTTAAGGCTATTTAAGGAGATCATCCGCTCGACAAAAACTATCTCTAGCTACCCCAAAGCTGTTGATCAGTCCTTTCAAGAAGACAAAATTTGTACCCATATGTTCTGAATTCGGACCACTGTACAAAGACTGAAAATCAGAGCTGTTAAAATCTCCGTAAGTGAGCAGTTTGGTGGGCGAGAGAGCACTGCGAACAATGCACGAACGAGAGAGTAAACAAATCACAAATTAACAAGGAATTAGTTAATTTGTTGAAACTAGTGAACAATTCAAAAGAGATTAACTCGTGAAGCGAACGGAATTTTAATAATTATGTTTACAAAATATTATTATAAAAGAAATTATTAAAAAACCCTCTGCTGGTTTTGCAAACACAAAAGTAAATTCGGAGCGCAGAAAAAAACACAACCGTTCGCTTTGAAGCTAGGAAAACATTTTATAAACAAAAATTGAGATTGAATGATAATACCAATAATAATAATAATAATTAATAAAAACTATAGAATGCCAGAAAGTTAAAAGCCCATAATAAAAAGGCAAGTCGTATACTGATAAAAGACGGCATCGTCGAGCCATCTATATTAGAATATAATAGGCCACTTAGTCTTGGTACCCAAGAAATCACTGCCGTATTCGGCAGAAAAGATATGGAGACAAGTAGTTGACTATCGCCAAAAAAACAAGAAACTGCTATCAGATAAATGCCCTCTTCAAAGAAAAGATGATATTCTTAATTACTTGGGACGTGCAGAAAATTTCTCATGTCTAGACCCGATATCTGGATTCCATCATATCGAATTAGGCGAAAGGTCATGAAATATAACATCATTCTCAACTTCAACAAGTGCATACCGCTACACCCGATTATCATTTGGTTTATAAATAACCGATGTCTTCAAATTATGTTGATGTCGCAGATCATTTAAATGTAACGACATTTCTAGTAATTGCGCGTTTCTGCTTGGCACGCGCCATGCAGGCGTCTTTTCTATTCTTTTGATGCGCTGCAGAGAACCGTTCGAGTTTCTGCCGAACGTAGTCTGGTCGCCGGTAGGAGCGGGGGGAAGTAGATGTCTGCAGGAATAACGGAAGCGTACAGAAAAATGCGGTTTGCATTAGTATTGATGTATGTGGACTGGAGTGGGTCTCCAAAATGTGTTGGTAATGCGTGTAGAGTTAAGAACTTCGCATAATTCTGATTTTTGTGAAGAGAGATTGAAGCAGTCAGTGATCGATCATTGAGCAGAACAGACATGCCTCGCTCACGCGCCAGAAAACGTTGCGAAGACACCGAGAATAGTGAAGAGGAAGAAGGGCGTCCTGACCTGGCTCGAGTTTAAAGAACTGTTTGTCCATCGCTTTGACACTAAAGAAACACCAGCCGCCATGTTTCTAAATATGTTGTCTAAACGACCGACTGACGGCGAATGTCTTGCAGTCCATGCAAGCCGCAAGGTAACAGAACTAACGACGAAATGGCGCCAAATGAAAACGGAAGAAAATGCTGTGTCCGTCACTCTCGCGATGCTGGAAAATGTTGACAACCGTTTGCAGCGTTTAAGTTTTACATCAAATGTTCGAACCATTGGCGACTTACAGTCCGAATTGAAAGCGTTCACTTTTTACGTTCACTTTTCACTGTTAAGAAGGCTTGATACTTTTTTGTGAAATTGGCTTGATGGGTTTATACGAGTTGAAATGGACATATTGAATCTTTTGTTTGTGAAAAGAAAATGAATAAATAATAATAAAATAACAAAAAGAAAATTGAATGGAACACGAGGTCGTGTTAGAGTCAGCATGGCCGTGTCGGAGTAGTAGTAGTAGTAGTAGAAGATTACGCATGAACTCGAATTATTTCATCATATTATGTTTTGCGTCTTTGCATTTTGGTTGTCCGTCGTTTTTCTGCAAGTACCGTTGGAGCGGACGACAACGACGAGTCGCCTGTTTAGTTGCACGACGATGTGTCGCGACGTTGCCGCCGAGTGTGGTTCGCCATTTTGTTGCAGTTAAGTTTAAATTTGGTAACGGTAGTAATAGACTGCGTCATCTGAGTGCCACGTATTTTGGCCGGATTGTCGAGTTGTAAGCTGTGAGCTAGGCTAACAAAAGATGGACTGGCCGGTTTTAAAAACTGTGCGCTAGTAGAAAAATGTATTGGAAATCCAGAACTTTAACGATTTATGTGTGAAGAAGATAAAATTATGATTGATTGCTTGAAAGTTGTTGGTAATCCGGATCTCATGGCTTGAATGTAATAAGTGAAATGTTTTAAATATTTGTATTGGTTTGCTTTGAAGTCATAAAGAATGAAGAATAACTTAATGAATTAATAACGATGATCGATATTAAGGGATTACTAGCACACGAGGACGTGTGATTGGTCAGGAAGGCCGTGTCGCAGATCATTTAAATGTAACGACATTTCTAGTAGGGCGTCCTGATGACTCTTCGACATAGACAATAACGGATAATAAGCTCCCCTCTCTCGCAAGCTTATACTCTTGTACTCTCAAACCTACAATTTGCCTTAGCGTTCTGCTGATCGATCTACAATTAAGTCGCTCATAACCATCGTCCGAAAAATAAATCTCGTCTTTAAATTGCTAAAAAAAACAGCTAATAAAAAAATAATAATAAAAAAAATTCAAAAAAATTTTAAAAAGTGTGGATGTGGCAGTTTTGAGCGGCTTGTGGGCGTTAGGTTTATGTCTCTAGAATCTGTATGCTTAATCTCAACCTTCTAATTTTAATAGTTCCTGAGATCGAGACGTTCATACGGACAGACGGACAGACGGACAAACGGACGGACGGACAGACAAACAGATGGACAGACTGACAGTCGAACACTCGGACATGGCCAGATCGATTCGTCCAGTGATCCTGATCAAGAATTCTGATGGTCGGAATCGCTTCCTTCGGCCCGTTACATACTTTTTAACGAATCTTGTATACCCTTTAACTCTAAGTGTAGCGGGTATAATAAGAGAATTTTCTGGCCAGAAGTGCAATAATAACAACAAGCTAGTTTTAACAGACTAACTAAACGGACTAACTAAACGTTTAGCACAGACTAAACGTTTGCAGACCGACAATTGTTAAGCAGGCGATTCCGATATTTTGCACGCACTTTGTCTCTTCTCTTCGCTGTTTGACCGCGCGCCATACTTTGCTGCATTTTGTGGACAAACCCTTCGCAGCCATCAATTAAATCGCATTCGACCAATACTCTTTGTATAAATACTAGTGGCAGTCAAGCAAATGTCTATTCTGCCGTTAATCCTGAAATTGAAACTCCAAGCTCCCTGTCTAGCAGTTATCTAATGGTTCAGGGTCCCACTTCCGATGTTGTTCTGCTAACCACATCTTGTAGTACTCGTAAAAACCGCTCGGGGTTATTCATATCCTGCAGGGCATTGCTTAATTCTGGCTCCCAGCTGCATCTGGTGACTTCTCGTTTTGCGCACCAGTTACAGCTCAAAAAACTCGTTCAGTTGCTATAGTTTCAGGTGTCGGCGAGGCAAGTGCGCCAACTGAAGGATTTACAGTCGATATTTGCTTACAATCTCAGACACCACGCTGCTCACCGCATTAATTAGCCCTACTATAACAGACCATCAACCCAGCATCGACTTGAACATAGAAGACTAGAATATTCCAGCCAACATTCGGTTAGCGGATCCTGCCTTCAATAAGCCTCGACGTATAGACTTGTTGATTGGAGCAAGCATGTTCTATGATTTGTTATGCGTCGGACAGCTCAAGCTTGTTCCTGGACTGCCACTTCTTCAAAAATCTCGCCTTGGTTGGGTAGTTTCAGGTGGAGGACAACGTAATTAGAATAGTTTTATGTTGATTGTGTCTTGAATAATCAAAGTGATGATAGTCTAGATAAGGTTGTTCGCCGCTTCCGGGAGTTAGAGAGCTGCAATGAGGCACTTTGCGCTAAAACCATGGAAGGACTTGTTTGCGTGAGGCATTTCGTTGACACTTACACCCGATTACCTACAGGTAATCGTACAGGTACAGGTTACTAAAAAACCTAGTAAGCGTTCTATCTCATCGGACCATTATCAACGACTTTTAAATGACTTAAGTGGTCGTTTCTCACACCAGACTCACTTACAAAATCCCGATCTCCCACGGCGTGCATGCTGTTGGCTGTGACGCCCGAGAATCCCAGCCTCTCGGCCAGCCACAAACGATAGATGCCAAGGGAATTTCCCGCCAGAGCGCCAATTCCAAGGGGCAAGACATTCGCCCGATCCCTGAGCTCCACCAGCCGCTGGCCATCTTCCCTTAATGCAAACGCGTGCGAGAGCAGCCAGTGGGAGAACTGAACGGTCTGGGCCCGCTGCAGATGGGTGTATCCTGGCATGAGGACGACCAGGTGGAGTTCCGCCTGCCTGGTGCAGTTTAGTTGTTAAATGCAAGATTTTCACGATCAGGGACGAACCATTTAACTTTAACGTATTTGTCGCCAACCGAGTGGCATCTATTCAGGAGCTAAAAAGCGGCAGACCGATCTGCTATTCTTTCCAGAGGTGCAACTTGTGATCATGTCATCTAATCTAAGCTCTTAAAATACTGGCCAAGCTATTGTCTTATTAAACGACCACTAAATGACCTCAAAAACAACGTGCTAAGTAATTCCCCATATCTGGATACTAATATCAATTGCAAGTTTCTGAATTCATTCCCTTTGATGAAACGAATATTTGGATACGTCTCCAAATCAATTTCGCGTAATCGCCATCATGGTCTTTGGGTTTCCGATATATAACACAGAACTAAAATTCCTATACGACGAAATAAAGGAGTTGCAGTCTATTATGGTCTGAGAGTCTATTTATGGATGAGATGACACTTGACGAGTTGGCGGCCGTTTGGAAAATTCGGCACTTTCACATGATCTAGTCACCCAAAGATTTTTCCCAAACCCAAACGTTGTCAGTCCTTGACAACGAACTCAAACCGAGTCAAATTTTTAGAGACAATGCACCAACTTTTCGGCGCAAAAAATAAATTAGCATTGAGCGCCGCTCATTCTTCTGCTATTAGCCAATGTTGTCTGGCTGACAATATCGTTTGCGCACCATTGCCCCCGATCAGAACATTTCGGGGAATAGTGGGAGCAGCAGTTTAAACTACAAAGCATCCATCTGTATCGCTGCGATGGAACATGGATTTTCAGTTTTGTGGAGCTGCGTTCCCCCGTACCCAGCGGGGGGAGCATATCGACAGCAGCCAACTCCTTATGCATTCTTAACAGCAAAATTGAATTCAATAGATACTTAATACTAAACTAATTTTTTTTTTTAAGGTCAGACACGCAGCATTAATAGCTCTCTCTGTCTCTCTCTCTCGGTTTTTTCTATGCAATACATATAAGCCGGCAGCGCTGGTAGTTTTTATTTACTCACTCTTTGTTTCTTTTTTGCAGTCAAATACCTTTTTTGTTGTTGCCGATATTCACAAGAAATAAAATTTATAACGTTTCCCAAATTAAGGCAGAGTTTTAATTGGAATCAACGATAAACAAAGAACAATCAATTAGGTATGTATGAAAGCTAAATCATTTATTAAATGTGTATTATTATATACAGACAAATTAAGCTGGTCTTAGCTAGAGCACCTTTATTGAAATCGGAAACCAAACGGGGATTAGTCTGCTGGAAACTAGGATTCCGATCAGCTCGTCGTGAAACCGCCTGTCTCGCACAGGCATTGCAGCCTGGAAACTGGTCAGGATGAGAAAGAGTATCAGGGCTAAAATACATAGTTCACAAGTGTGTTTCAAAACGTTACCCACTATAACGCCCACAAAAACGTTACCCAATATAACGCCCACCTGTCACCTTGGCACAACTATTTTATGCATGTTCAATTAGCGACAACACACTACAAAAAGCTGTTAGGCCCACCTCTTATTTGTGCTTATTAATTGAGCTACATACAATTTGAAATTATAAAATTGTATAGAATATAGAAAATATTCAAAATTATAGGGAAGCCCACATCGTTCATTTACCACTGTTCCGTTTTAGCAACTACCTTTTTGAAGTCATCTTGCCTTACAGGGGGTAGTTAATAGTATAGGAATAGGAACTCTCATGCAGTTGAATAATGGGAAAATCAACTGATCTCATTTTATTACAATTGGTACGTGTTGTTTTAACACAAGTTATTCAAAACTTATTGCATTCGACTCTAATGTAACTCAGAAAAATGAGTCAATGAGAAAGTGTAGTGGTCCCCGTGAAACAAATATATATTTTTTATAAATCCCTGTATTTATTGGATTTATGTGCATAAATAACTATGTTAGATTAACCTATATGCTTTGCATTATTTAAATACATAAATGGTGGTTAACTAACAACAAACAAGGTAGAAGAAGCCTCAGAACTTTATTTTTATTTGTTTTTCGGTATGAAGCATTGGCGACTTTTGACACCAAAAATAGACTTTTTCGCATCTTATATATTATACATATAATAATTATGAAAATGTATAGTGTGCAGTGGTAAACATCTAAGTGGAATTCAATCTGTTCATTAATAAAGGGAATTTTTTGTGTACCAGTATAATTTATAATGATTTCTTATATTGGCAAAGTTTTCCTAACAAAGACGTCTTTTATCGAACCAACAACTTCAATGTTTTGCTATAAGCGCAATTATACTTATGTATACACGTTACTCGTATAGTAACATGTTGTATTTTACATATGTACAGTGTGCCACATAAATCTTGCTACTATAAACTAAAAGTCATATTTAGCTTAACAATGTTACAAAAAAAAACATTTATGTTGTTTTCTTAAGAACAACATCAAACTCAAATAACACGCATTTGGCATTGTTCTTATTTAAATTGGCTTATCAATTGAGCTATATACAACTAGTTATATTAATATTCAATGAAAATATATTAAAATAGGTACATATAAAACAAGAGAGAATGCTATAGTTGAGTTCCCCAACTATCAAATACTCGTTACCCAGCTAGTGTGAATGCGATCTCGAAATTTCATCATATTTTTAAGATATCGATAGATATTGGGGAATAGAATGAAAATAAAATTTTAAAATTTTAAAAATGTGAGCGTGACCGGATTGGCGGCATTAGGGCGTTAGAGTGGGCGTGGAAAAAAGTTTTTTTTTTTTTTGTAAATCGATAGAAATTTACAAGACTATTTAAAATGTGAAAAAATATCAACGCATATTTCAAAAGTGTGGGCGTGGCAGTTTTGTGTGGTTTGTGGGCGTGGCAGTTTTGTGTGGTTTGTGGGCGTGGCAACATGGGTCGACAAACCTGCGCTGCGTCTAATCTGCAGAATCTCAACCTTCTAGCTTTTATAGTTCGTGTTTAAAACTGAATTCCAATTCAAATATTGTTGGGGTGTACGCAGACATATGCGAGTGAGTAATAAGCAATAATAATAAAACTATTTTATAATAGTTGAGTTCCATTGTTAAATAAAAAAAAAAATGGAAGTACATATGTAGGAAGTTGATTTTTAGCAATGCAGATTCATGTGGCGCTTACATATGTTCTACAATTTTATTACAGATCCTATACTAAATAAGTATGTATATATTAAGTTATTGTGAAACTAATCTTTTTTATTTGATTAATGTTTAAGGGTCTACAAAAGGATATATTTCACGGAAGGCAAATATACATTTATTTTTTAAGGATCAGCCAGTTGGATAGCAAACCCAAGAACAATGCTCAGACTTTTTGAATCGGAGCGAATGATAGCTTGCCTGTTTTATATTCAAATACTTCAAGGAAGATATATTATAAATCAACAAAACCTAATAAGACACAATTCTGCGTAATTCTATATTCTATATATGGTAACGCTATCGATGACTTGAATTTTTATGTATCACATAAATTTAATTCATAAATCATGAAGTTACTTGAAAGTTCACGTTTTGAGGCTATTAACAACGCTCTTTCTATTCAAACAAGTGGCATCACGATTTTTGGAAGGATAGAAAGTTACTCATGGTATGTTTATTTAGTTACATAAAAATATTTTTTAATTTATCTTCATTATAGCAAAATGGTTGCGGCCGAGAAAGTATTGTATAAACGATTTACAGCAGATTCTCATGGGCATGACCTTCAGGCGTTATCACCTCCACAAACGTTGACTGACTTTTCACCCAACTTTCGTCGAAACAACAGTCAATCTGGAGATGAAGGCATAACTCTTTGCGATACCATTTCCAGAAAAACATTGTTTTATTTAATTGCTACCTTAAATGCATCATTTGAACCAGACTACGATTTTTCTGAAGCAAAGGTACATTTCTATTATAAGTGTAGATCTTTTTGTTTATTCTAAAACTTTTTAAAGTCTCATGAATTTAGCAAAGAGCCGTCATTGCAGTGGGTTATGAACTCAATCCATGCAAATTTATCGGCATTAGCGGGAGATCAGTATCAAGCTATACGTCAACCATTATGGTCTGCAGTTGACGACGAAGTGATCCTATCAGAGTGTGACATATACAGTTATAATCCAGATCTAAGTTGCGATCCTTTTGGCGAACCAGGCTGCTTGTGGTCATTTAATTATTTCTTTTATAATAAGAAATTAAAACGAATTGTTTTTTTTACAAGTCGAGCAGTGAAGTAAGTAAAACCTTTTGTAAACTTAAATTCTTAATTGAATTTCTTTATTTTAGTTCTCTTTACGCCGGTGAAACCTTACCCTTTTCGATGGAAGATGAAGTGTACTGAGAAAGTGTTTACACCAGTTTAAAATATTTTAAAGCTTCTCTTTTATTATTAAATGTATCTTTAAATAATGTTCATGTATGCTTCATTACATCAAGTAATTCGAAACAAATTCGAAAAAATACTAAGTGCATTTCTATATTTCAGTATAGAATCAAGAGAGAACGCTATAGTCGAGTTCCCTGACTATCAGATACCTGTTACTCAGCTAGTCCAAGTGGGACCTAGAATTTTCGACATTTTTCAGGAATATCGGTAGAAATTGGCGCAAATAAATTAATTTTATTGCCTGGATAAATTAGTGCAGCTTTTAGGGGTCAAAGTAAGCGTAGAAAAAATGTTTTTTTTTTTTTTGTTTTTTTTTTCATATAAAAATTTACTAATAAACTATTACAACAATCAAAAAATATCAGTTCAGGCTTGCCAGTTTTGGGCGGTTGGTGGGCGTAAGAGTGCGAGTCGTAGCATTATTCGACGTGAAGAGATGAAACTGGTGGAATAACGATTGGTCGTTTAATTGTCATACAGTTAACGGCTTCTGACTCATTTCTTTATAATGCTAAAGTAGAGGCAATGAATCATCAGTTATCATCCCGATCATCCCATTTAATTGGATTGCAGATCTCCGCGCTCCGATGAACCGTAGACAGGTGATGCCAATACAAATCAATGCACAACAAATCGCTGCTGCGATAAATATTAGGCGATGTGAATGATCGGTATAAATTTCTCTCCCGAACTCTTTGATGAACTCCAAGTTACGTTCACTCAGCTGGTAAAGATAGGGGAGATTCAGAATATCTCTGTTGGCGGTGATATTCAATGATGGGGAACTAGCTACCCCTGGAGCTCGTATTTGGGTCTTGTAGTGATTTAAAAAGGTGGTGTCATTTATCACGACGCGATCGTTGAAGGTAATGAGATGTGTGTCACGTAAATAGACTTCTGTTCCGTTGTCCACCGTTACCCTACCTGGCCGGTCATTGATGATGATGATTCCGTCATCCACGCGGGTAAGAGGGTGTAGGTCGCTTGGTTGTGACTCGCAATGCGCTAGAACGCCTGCGTGTAATTCCCTGGCGCATGAGCTGTTCGTTGATAGTTGGCAAAAGGTAGCTCCCGGTGTTGGGGTGCAGTTTTTGCACAGTTTGCTACCATGTTGTCGGTTATTCGCAGCATAACCCCTTTGCGGGTGACCGGGAAAATAGTGACCTTCTTACAAGATAATGTTATTTTGGGGAATTTGATAATGAAGTGTTTTATGTTAGAGGATTGTAATATTTTTACAGACGATGCGGACATAAGATCCCCTATGGGGGTATCTGTGGGTTCTTTCAGCCAAACTGATTTTAGGATATTTGGACTGACAATAATGTTTTTCGCCAGTGTTACATCCAACATTAAATATTGTAACTCTATCAATAGTATTCTATTCCTAGCCAGCAGTGTCTCTTATAAATTTGTATTCTAGTATTAATTTTGATTTGCCTATTGTTTGACTGTGTCAACTGCCACTCTGTGAACCTAACTCTTAACGAATCCAGCGTGTCCCGAAGGTGCGAGGTGTCCACTTCTAGCAACTTCCTCATGTGAGACTGTGGAAATATCTCGTTCATGCTGCTTGTTTCTTCTAATACGCGCATGTATTCCGAAAGATTTGTCGAGTGGGTCACGTACGCGAGCTCCTCCCCCACACCAGGATCTCTCCATCTATGATGGGGATGTACCTTGCTTGTGAATAGTTAGTGATGTGCGCTGACTCCAATGACAGTGAGAGGAGGATGAACATTCTGCGGCTGTGGAAATGTATTTTTTTAGTCGCTTTTTCTTGTTCGCTGAGGTTTATCCCATCACCAATTATTTTTATCATAAAACTCAAACATCGTGCCTTTGGCAACGGACTTAATGTCTATTAAATGGAAATTTGCCAAACAGCTGATTATAGGAAGTAATAATAAAAAGCTTAAAATTAAGCGAGAGAGTCATTTTAAGTTGTCTTTCTGGACCACCCTCCCTTCAATGATGACCGTGGTCCCCAGGTCTGCTTGAATGGCTTTTTCCTCACACAGGGAGTGAGTTTATTGCCAAGCCTTCTTTAAGTTTGGACCAAAACCTTTTCGCCCACTTCGAAGACTCTGTTTTGTCGAGATGCATTCCCTCTAGACCTTATCGCGTCTTGTGCACTCTTAATTTGGTCAGCAATCCGTTCTTGTGTGTCGTCCGTGGATTCTTGTATTGCGTCGACTGGCCTCTTATCGATGACCGAATGGATTGATTTGTTATACCTGGTAGTGGCTAACAAGATTATCTCCACAGTATCACTTATGCCATTGTCAATTTTCAGGCACCTGGCGAGCTCTAGTAAAGTGCTGTGAACTTGCCCGTTTGAGACACTGTTAAGGGGTGGCGCATTCGTGATGCTTCATTCGCATTCGTGTGCGATTTTAACGATGGCTTGTTGTCGCAGTAAATTACCTTGGCCTTTGGGAAGAAATTCACGACCTGTAACATTCATATCCTCAATTGTTCTTGACGGCACATGCTGTACGACGGCGAATTTCGAAAACTTGTCAATGCAAGTGAGAAAATATTTGTTATCAGTTTAGAAAATGTCTATGTGTAGCATTTCTCCTACATCAGAAGGAATCGGTGACTCTCCAATTTTTTTCGGATGCCTATCATACTTGGCTTTCGCGCATGTTTTGCAGTTTTGGACAACTTCATTGGCCAGTTTGGCCATTTTTTGGAAATAGTACTCTGTGAGAACCTGTTTCACATTTTCTTGGGCTGACCGGTGGGCCCTATTGTGTTCTGCTAATATGACTTCCCTCCTTTCCTCGACCGCAAAAATGTCTGTAACACGCTTTTTGCAGTGCCAAAATTTTGTAGTCGGGAATCTCCGCACTAAGGCGTCTTGCACTGTTGCTATCGTGTGAAAATCGCAATGGAGGGTGTTTACGCCCTTGGGGAATGACTCCTTGTCGGTGAAGTTGATTGCATGTCGTTTCAAGGCAACAGCAACCAAATTTTCTTCTCCCGGTAAATGGGCTCTTCGCTAGTCGTTCTAATCGTGGCCACTACCGATGGGTTATATGGCAGGGCCTCGTTGGGATCTGCGAAGGCGTTTTTTCGGCTTTTGATCATCCCCAGAAATGCCTTCTTCGCCAAAGGTGGTGCATCTGCGCACTCCACGTTAGTGAAGTTGACGTCAGTGCATTTACGTTGAGAGGAACTTTCCTCTTTTAACTCCCAGTCTTGTGGTCTGGCAGACTAATAAATAAAAGTATGTTTTACGACGCTTAGTCGGAGTTGACAAGCTGCCACTCTTTATTCTACTAAATAAAAATTCAAACTGAAACTTAAAATTATTCTTAAAGTGTTTGCCGGCTGCGTACGGGTTTCCGGCCCAATGCTGGGTCAGCACTTTGATATTATATTTTATACACTGAGCCAACTGTTCTAGTTCGTTGGCTTGTGTTAACATACACAAGGGCAAACCTGGACGCCCAATGAAGCAGTACTATGTACTTGGTGCTATGGTTGTAAGAGACGTACCAATTCCATTGACGTACGCAGAGTCCAAAAATTGTGAGTATGCCTCTCAATGGAGTGAGGCGATGCAGTGTGAATATGATGCACTGGTATCTAACAAGACATGGCAGATCGCAGAATTACCGAATACCCATAAGACGATTGGATGCAAGTGTGAAGCGTGGTGCTGAAGGCTGTATTGATCGATTCAACAGCGTAGCAATTGCTATAAGACGGCTCATAATTGAACTTGGCTGCGGCGATGTCGAAACTCCAACCGTTGTTTACGGCGATAGCTTATGCGCGCAACAATTGTCAAAGAACCCTGTACATCATGCAAGGACCAAGCATTATATACGTTATGATTTTGTTCAGGAGATTGTGGATAAAGGTCAAATTGTTTTAAAGTATGCTTCAACAGAAATAATGATAGCAGATGTACTAACCAAAAATTTGTATAATAAATAAATGGATCAGCGTAATCACACAGTGTTGAAATGGTAGTGCCTCTGTAATTGGAATCCTCGGTAGTTAAGCTTTGAATTGCTGTGCTGTTTGTGTGCGTTGCCAAAAGCATTTCTTGCAGTCGGCGATCAGTTTTCTTATTAGATTTTCTTATTAGATTCTTATTAGATTACCAACAAATCAAGAAAGGGCGCGCTCCTGCTCCCCCGCTCTCTTAGCTCCGACAGAAGCCCCGCTACCTCCAACAACAACAGCTGGAGATAGACCGACAGCCCGCTCTACCTCGTCATCGGCTGCACCAGCTCACGCTCAGACTGAGTCAGCGAAAGCAAAACCGCAAGCAATAAACGGTACTGCTGCACTACCAGCAAGACAAAACGAAAACGTAAACAAAAAAGCTGGGTCGACCTGGCAGACTGGAATGGACCGCTACATTACAATAAAGCGAAAGCTCAGCCCGGCAAAATCAGATCTGGAAAACAAGCCGAAAAATACACGCGACAACTCTACCTTGATCAAAAATGTAGCCCCTGCAAATACCAACAGATTTGCCTTGCTGGTAGATACCGCTGAGGACGTACCGCTGGGATCCGCTGATATCGAACCGAAGAAAACAAAACCTCCGCCAATATACATCCGCGAGAAGAGCACAAGCGGTTTTGTAAATACTTTGATTGGCCTTATTGGAAAATATAGCTTTCATATAATTCCCCTCGTAAGAGGTACTATCAATGAAATCAAACTACAGACGAAAACGGAGGACAACTACAGAAAAGTCACAAACTATTTTACCGCACAAAAAATAGGCTTCTACACCTACCAGCTTAAAAGCAGCAAGGGCCTGCAAGTAGTCCTGAAGGGCATTGAGTCAGATGTTACGCCCGAAGAGATAACTGAGGCGCTAAAGGAAAAGGGATTTTACGCCAAAAGCGTGTTCAATATCAAAAACAGAAACAGGCAACCCCAACCACTCTTCAAGATTGAGCTTGAACCAGAAAACAAGCCTCCTAGAAAAACGAGGTTCACCCAATTTACAAACTCCAGCTCCTTCTGCACCGTAGGATCACGGTAGAAGAGCCGCACAAACGTAACGCCCCTGTACAATGTACAAACTGCCAAGAGTATGGCCACACGAGGTCGTATTGTACACTTCTCCCGGTGTGCGTAGTCTGTGGAGATCTCCACGACTCCAAACAGTGTCAAACTAACAAAAAAAATGCATGCGAGAAAAAATGCAATAACTGTGGGGGCAATCACACAGCAAACTACAGAGGCTGTCCAATCTACAAAGAGCTGAAAATCCGTCTTCACAAAAGAATGAACACGGCGCGGGCACACCAAGGAACAGCTACGCTGATACCATCAGAGACAAATCCTGAAGTAATTTTCTCGAAAGCAGCAAGTTTCGCTTCCTGGCCTATATCCAACACTAACAAGACAACATTTGCAAACGTTTTAAAATCAGGTATGACGCCTCCAACCCAAAATTCCCGAACTCCACATGAAGTGCACACAAAATTTGACACACAACAAAACTATAACCCAGCTGCGCAGCAGGAAACAAAAACTGAAGCTTTGATGCAAGCCTTACAACAGAGCATGATGTAATTTATGACATTTATGAAGACCACCATTCCAGACATGATGCGTATTCAAAACCTTTTGATACAAATGCTTGTAGCCCAACAATCAAATGGAACGCCAATGGCGTCTCACAGCGCAAACTTGAGCTAGCTCAATTCCTGCATGAGAAGCATATCGACGTAATGCTTCTTTCGGAAACTCATCTCACAAGCAAATACAATTTTCAAATAAGAGACTACCATTTCTACGGTACAAATCATCCCGACGGAAAAGCACACGGTGGCACCGCCATACTCATAAGGAACCGTATGAAGCACCACTTTTACAAAGAATTTGCGGAAAATCATCTTCAGGCCACATCCATCAACATTCAGCTGGATGACAACACTCTCCTTACACTAGCGGCCGTATACTGCCCCCCCCCCCCCCCCCGTTTCACAGTATTAGAAGCTCAATTCCTGGATTTCTTCCAAGCACTAGGGCCGCACTTCATTGCAGCAGGCGACTACAACGCTAAACATACTCACTGGGGATCGCGACTTGTGAACCCAAAAGGAAAACAGCTTTATAAGACTATAATAAAAGCCACTAATAAACTTGACCATGTTTCCCCCGGGAGTCCTACATACTGGCCATCAGACCTAATAAGCTGCCTGACCTGATCGACTTCGCAGTTACGAAAAATATTTCCCGCAGTTTGGTTAAAGCTGAATGTCTGCCGGATCTGTCATCTGATCAGTCGCCTGTACTAATTCACCTCCGCCGGTACGCAGAAAACGTGAAACCACCATTCAGATTGACTTCTCACAAAACAAACTGGCTCAGGTATAAAAAATATATAAGTTCACATATTGAGCTAAGCCCAAAACTCAATACTGAATCTGATATAGAGAGCTGCACGTGTGAATTGCAATCCATCCTTACTGCAGCAGCTCTTACTGCAACACCCAAAATAACAAATAATACAATTAAGTCAAAAAAGACCAACGTACAAATCGAGCAACTCGTCCACGCAAAACGACGCTTACGCAGAGAATGGCAATCTTCCAGATCCCCAACTGCAAAACAAAAGCTAAAAGTAGCCACACGGAAACTGGCCAACGCTCTGAAACAAGAAGAGGACGACGATCAGCGCCGATACATAGAGCAACTCCCACCAACAGGCACAAAACAAAAGTCACTGTGGCGAGCCCACTCAACTCTTCGCCCACCGACTGAAACCGTTTTGCCGATGAGGAATTCCTCAGGTGGCTGGGCCCGTAGTGATGCAGACAGAGCCACCACATTTGCCGCTCACCTACAAAATGTGTTCACGCCAAACCAGGCTACTAGCACATTCGCGCTACCGTCCTATCCCGTAAACCGCCACCAGCAACACACCCCAATTGTGTTTCGTCCTAAAGAAGTAACTAAAATAATTAAAGACAATCTCAGCCCGAAAAAATCCCCCGGCTGCGACCTTATAACACCGGAAATGATCATCCAGCTGCCACATTCTGCAGTTCGCTACATAACCAAGCTCTTTAATGCCATCACCAAACTTGGTTACTTTCCACAACGATGAAAGAGGTCGATTATCATAATGATTCCAAAGCCTGGTAAGAACCACACAGTCGCTTCATCTTACAGACCAATAAGTCTACTCTCATGTATTTCGAAACTATTCGAAAAATGCCTGCTGATCCGACTTAATCAACATCTGATATACCACAATATAATCCCAGCCCACCAATTTGGATTTCGCGAAAGCCATGGAACCATTGAACAGGTGAATCGTATTACAACGGAAATAAGAACTGCATTTGAATATCGCGAATACTGTACAGCAGTATTTTTAGACGTATCCCAAGCATTCGACAGAGTCTGGCTCGACGGCCTAATGTTTAAAATTAAAACATCCCTACCCGAAAGCACTCACAAACTTCTAAAGTCTTACCTCTATGACAGAAAGTTTGCAGTGCGGTGCAACACTGCCACTTCCACTGATCATACAATTGAGGCTGGAGTCCCCCAAGGCAGCGTTCTTGGGCCAACCTTATACCTCATCTATACAGCCGACATCCCTACAAATAGTCGCTTAACGGTATCCACATTTGCCGACGACACAGCTATCCTTAGCCGTTCAAGGTCCCCTATCCAAGCTACAGCACAGTTGGCACTGTACCTCATCGACATTGAGAAGTGGCTCTCTGACTGGCGAATAAAAGTAAACGAGCAAAAATGCAAGCACGTGACGTTTACGCTAAACAGACAAGACTGTCCTCCGCTTTTGTTGAACAACATACCACTCCCGAAAGCAGATGAGGTAGCGTACCTAGGAGTACATCTTGACAGAAGACTCACATGGCGCAGGCACATTGAAGCCAAAAAAACCCAACTTAAACTCAAAGCCAACAAGTTACACTGGCTCATCAACTCTGGTTCTCCGCTCAGCTTAGATCACAAGGTCTTGCTCTACAATTCTATATTGAAACCTATCTGGACCTATGGCTCACAGTTATGGGGCAATGCCGGCAACAGCAATATTGACATCATACAGCGAGCACAAACAAAGATTCTGAGAACCATCACTGGGGCACCGTGGTACGTTCGGAGTGAAAACATCCAAAGAGACTTAAATATCCCATCAGTTACCAACGCAATCACGGAACTTAAGGAAAAATACCATAGCAAGCTTTACACGCACCCCAACCACCTAGCGCGAGGTCTAACCCAGCTCAGCAGCCGTTCCCGTCTCCGGCGAAAGGACCTACCAACCCAGCGAATAAATTATTAGGGCCGTTTAATCATAGAACAGTTGGAAAAATAATACAACTGTTCAAAAAATACTTGTTATAGTTAAGATTTTTAAACTTATTGTTAGTTCTTATACAAGAAGATTCAATAAATAAAAAAAAAGCATTTAAAAAAAAAAAAAAAAAAAAGATTACGTGCGCCAAAGATCCAAAATTTGTCGTAGAATGGCAAACTCATTAAGTGTAAGACGCAGGCTAAGATCCGAACTAGTGTTGTCCACGACA
Source organism: Drosophila simulans (assembly GCF_016746395.2). Classification (NCBI taxonomy): domain Eukaryota; kingdom Metazoa; phylum Arthropoda; class Insecta; order Diptera; family Drosophilidae; genus Drosophila; species Drosophila simulans. The sequence continues at coordinate 1,555,957 of NC_052521.2, forward strand.
AGATACGCTGAAACAGAAATTTCAGTAGGGTATCCGATGATTCTTGCTGTGTGACCAACGACAAAGTTTTGTCCGTGCTTTTTTGAAAGGAAGAACATAACCTTAAGGATTTTAACTTTACGGCCACGATGAGCCCATCCACCAAAGGTCTAAATCGAGCAGGTCAGGTGCGAGCATGCCCCGTGACGCGCAGTGGGCAGGAATTTTCATTCAGCGAGTTTTTTTTGGAAGTGGCGTGTCCCAGCCAAGATCGAACAGGCATTATTCTTGAAATATAATCTTTTAATTCACCACTTCTGGCGACAGTATGCCAAGCGGGGCAAAGATCCGTGCCACGTCAGAAAGCACTTTCCGTTTTGTGCTATTGGCATTTTATGTAGGGCAAACTACGTAGGATAAAATGTCATCACCTGGATACCAATGAATGCCAAGAAACTTTGCTGACGAAGAATTTCTCTTGTCTGGCTGTCCCTATTAGTTTTGGCAATTTACGTGCGAATGCCTGATGAGTTCGTGGCCCATTTGCTAAGATCCATGCCTGCGCGTTACAAAAGTTGTATCAGTTCATGTCGATTATTAAGAAGTTCTTCTTCCGTATATGCTCCAGCGAGTACGTCATCTATATGAACTCGTGTTGGTGGTCGTGAGCTAGCTGACCCAGTAATCTTAATCCTAAGAAGGGTGCGCTAGATGTTTTGTACATTACTGAAGACAGTTGGTAGTATATATTATTGTCGATATATTATTAACAATATCTGCAGAAAATAAAAACTTGTACAGTTCCTGTTGTTTTGTCCAGTAGCGTCCAAGCCGCAAAAGCTGATGCTGGTCTAAGGTTATTTTAAGCAGTTCTGTAAGTTACGACCGAAATAGCCATGTAACGTATTCAATTCAATAAATAGTAATAATTCTGAATGTCAGTTAATTGCTGCTTGTTGTGAATAGTACTTTCGCAGATTTTCTTAAATGTTGGGTATTCATTGTAGTCTCCTGAAAAGAGCTAAATGTGTATTTTGGGCAAATCGTCTTGCACTCCATTTGCCGCAGAGCTTGCGCCATTATTGCTGTAGCTGCTTGTTGTTCATCCAAACGTTCGTTCAATTCTTGTTATTGTTATAAAAAGCGCGCATGTGATACGTGTGATGCGGCATCATCGAACTCGTCGTCATCACTAACGTGGGGCTTTTTACCGGTCCTAGTGGATGGCTCCCATTACCCGTCTTTACCATTACGCCACTTACCCATTACCTACCTTACCTCCCAGTACCTGCAAGCCTTAGGGCTTAGGGCTGGCAGGTACTTATCTTTCTTTTCCTCCTTGTAGTTAGATGGATCAATATACTCGTCGTAACCCTTGTCGTAAAGAGCCATTTGATTTCTTCAACTTGAAACTTCTTTCCAACTTGAAACGAGTCTGTCCAATTGGGAGGTTATTTCCTCCAATGTGTGTCTGTCACGTGGACTCAGTGACGCCGGAGCAGTCGCGTTATGCTTGATTTTTCACGACTTCTAGATGACTTTAACTCTTTTGAATGAACCATGTTGAAATGTTAATTAAAGAGTAGTTTGTACAGGTTCAGCAGATCCGACACTAAAGGACCAAAAATATAATAAGGAATAAAACATTCAAAATTCACGGAACTCTTAAAAATTCTTTACTTCATGTTTATTAGTGACTGCCTCTTAGCGTTTGCATAGGTATAGCAGATCCGACACCACAGGACCAACGGTATGCTGAGTCACAAAGTTTTTGATTCGTGTGTCAGATATATACTTGCAGTGCAGCGCAACAGAAATACTAAAATTCATATATAATAAAGTTTCACCTCAATATAGGCGCATTTCGTTTATCAACACTGCCAAACTTGTCTTTTTGACTTGTTTCTGATCTCTACATACAAACTGGCAATTGTAATTATATCTATAAATATTACTATGAACAGCACCTTCGTCAACTTTGGGATTTTTTTTCCTTAGGAACAAATTTTTTTATTTTTTGACGGAACTTCTTCCAAAGGACAACCATTGTATGGGGCGTTAATATGCTGACGTATTACCATTTCAGCTCTGATACACGTTTCTCAGTTGCCTTTGTACAGCATTCTTACGGAAGAGCACTGAAATAACTCTGTTTAGAATATTAAGTCACCTAGAGGACTCTAGAAATACGTTATGAAACTCAACGTACTGAAGTTGCGAGCTGTTATGATTCAGATATGTTTGGATTATATTAAGAACATTAGCCTGTGCTTTAGTTTTGATACCAATACATTTGAAGTGCCCTGTTGCAACTAAATAAGATTTGATTGTCTCCACTGACTGCCGCTAGGTCTTCAATAAAGCGTTCATATATCTTAATATTGAGAGAATGTTTTTAAAGTATAGGGTTTATTTATGGTTTTTATTTAAATCTGCTGTGTACTTTGTGAATTGACCTTTTCCAATTCCATTACACCGCATTTCCATTAGTTTTTTTAAGGTCGTAAAGAAATTCTCCATCAGTAACAGTCAAGTATAAACTAAATTTACCGTGATAGTTTTTGTTATCATTTAAGATTACTTTGTTTTCTTGATTTTCCCTTGACCTTGTAAAATGTTATGCATGATATGATAATGATATTTTTTTATTCTATAAGAAACTTGAATTTCAAAAGCCAACCAAATTTTATGTTTCTCATGGTCCATGAGCCCATGCTTACGCGCAGGGTTAAATTTCTGAAACCGTGAGAATTAAGCTGTTTGATTTATCTTCCCTCTACCTGCCAGGATGCCTTTTTGAGTTTATTTGTTTTTAAATCCAAGTAAATTGAAGTCCAGTTTACTGTTCTTTAATGTTAAGAATTGCTGCCAATTTTAATCGATCTATCTGTTGCATATTTTTCTAGTAAGCATTAGGACTTTTTTTTTCCGCATTAAAACGCTAAACAGCAGATGGCGAGGAGGAGCAATCTTGAACGTCTACCTACTCGACCGACATCACCTATATCATTGAAAGTTAGCCGTGCTTATACATTGACATTTGAGCTGGAACATACCCCAAAACCTTCAGCTCGCAGACCCAGAGTTTTATCGTTCTCAACGCATAGACCTACTGATTGGTGCCAGTCTCTTCTACAAACAGCAGCGCGTCGGTCAAGTCAAGCTTCTGCCGGGATTGCTGCTAATGCGACATACTCAATTAGGCTGTGTTGTTTTTGGAGGTTGCAGTCGCTCAGATATCAAGGACTCCATAGCTGATTGGCTATACAACATTAACGAATCATACAGCAGCAGGATCGGCGAAGCAAGCAGTAAATCCGCGGCGTCTACTGCCACTTAAGAATTCTTTCAACGGTGGGAGTATTTCGAGCCTCGCAGCCGCTAGCCACTCCTAAATTTGTTAGTTGTAAAAATGCTTTGGAGACATAGTTAAACCAAAGACACTAGAATAACTACTACTTGAAGCCACTTGAAGGACCTAATTTCCATTCTTGGAGTTGGTGGATAAGGGATCGAATACGTATTTTGTCGAAGTCTTTGGAAAAGTCCAATAATATTATAGAGAGGTAGCGCTTTGGAAAGAGTGATCTTGTTGCTGGGTTGTGTACGTATTCTATAATAGATTTATTCCCCTTAAAAACCGAACTGGTTGCTGTAAATGAGTTGGTTGGTTTAAGAAAATTACCAGAACTTTAGCCAGGCATGGAGGATGTGGCTTCAAGTAGCGGTTTTTGTGGCTTTAATATAGGGTCCGAGCAAAGACACTATAAAAACAAGATGAGTAACGCCATATGATTTTTTGGCACACGATTTTTTCGCTGTGGCTCTTGAGGTGGCTCCAGGCTCTCTGGAATTTATGTTCGAGAGCCAGAGAGCGGAGAGCACTACAGCGAACAGCTCTTTTCTACGCATACAGTGATAGCAGACAACTGTATGTGTTCATACGTATGCTCATGCATTGTAAATTTGACAAAATATGCCCTTCTTAGACTTTAAATCTATATTATTTTTTATAAATTGGCACCATGCGAAAAATTCTTGTTTTGCATTGCCTTAACGTTATTATTATTAAATAAAGCTTAGAAATAGTAATAACCGAAACTATGTACATAATATACCAAAATAAATTTCACAAATGACTTTATATTATAATATTTGTCATTCGCATATTCAGCTTGCAACGTGAGAAAAATTAATAAGGCTATGATTGTTGAGTGCTTGTGTAAGCACTTCGTTCCTCAAGATATGACTTTTGCAACAAACTGTTTTCATATTTTTATTCATTTTATAAATTTTTTAACTTAAATTTTTAATACTTCCGAAAACTAAAGGAACCATCTGATCTTTTTTTAATATTTGTAAAATACACATTAAAGTTTTTGAAATATTTTTAAAAATAATAAAAAAACAAATGTGTATAAAAAAATTTATTGTTGAGCATTTAGTACACAAATAAATATTACACATAATTAATTATCAACATAAATATAAATATGTAAAGGGTATTCAAGCGGCGATCTTAACAAACGAATTTAAAAAACTTTAAAATTATAATAGTCAGAGCGTGCATTTTTAATTATTATTTTATTTCATCATATTGCTACTAAAGTGGGCAAAACTCCAAATATGTAAATTCCTTTCTTCGATCAGAATAGATTTCGGCCCGATTATCGTCTTTTATCACAAGTACGCACACATATACACGTTCTCGTCTCTTGTTTTTACTCACGCAAGCATACAATTCTATTTTTAGATTTCTTACGCTCTTAGCGTAAGCGAGCGGAAAGAGAGCAATTTTGACCGTCAACAAAAAAGTGGCTTCAATGTATGGCCGTTACGCATCTTGTTATTCTAGTGTATTTGGTCCGAGAGGATCCGATTTGGGGTGCTTTTGGGAGGTGCATTTTTGGATAGCCGTTTTTTTAGATTCTTTAATTGCTCTTCGATATTTCACGTTCGGGCTTTTAAACTATAATTGTTGTGTTTACTTTTCTTTGAAGGATTTTCCGTTTATTGTTTTTTGATTTTTTAGTAAATAAAGTTTTTCGTTCCACCACGGGGAAAAGTTATGTTTTGTGGAACGCCTTGCATTATAATGCCTTTAGTTGATTAAGTGCCTTAAGTTGGCTCTTGGGGAACCCCGGCAAGAATGCCTTCTGTTAAAGTCTTCAAGGACTACGTTTATGGTGATAGAGAGGGATGATGTGGGGGATGACGGTAGATATTGAGAATTAATGTTTGTTTGGGTATGTTGCTTAATTAGCTAAGACACTACTGAGCTCAGAAGAGCAGGAATGTTCTTTAAGTAATTAATTAAATGCAAATGCCATTTAACACTATCTAACCAACCAACCGAGGGGCACTACCATAAATGATAAGGAAAATATATAATATAATAAATAATTATGTATTAAAAATGTAGTATTAATCGCTTTAAGAGTGGAAGAGTGTCAGGATCAGAGATAATATGATAAAGCCTATTATAGTCAGAAAATAATACTGTGTAGTGGTGCAACTCATAGTTTTATCTAAAATAATTTAAAATTTGTGGTATGTACTTTCCAGTGTATTAAACATGTCAGGACTCATACACATAAAGACTGTTCGTTCTATGGTTAGCTAGGGATGGTAAATTAATAGACATTAGTCAATTGGAATGTAGGTTTTCCTCCTTCCCTCATTATGTTCGTATGTAGTACTTCGTAGACTATGAAAGGCATTGTGAAATAGTTGTGCACAATATATCTTTACCCATACGTTGGGCTCAGTCCAAATATGCAGATCTTTTCTGAAGCCGTTGGGAAATCCCAAATAAATATGTATAACGTTGCGAAATCGTAGATATAAATGTTTATCTGTTTTTTACTTAACATTTTTAATTTTTAAAGGTTCCTTCCAGTTTTGGTAGTGTGCGACATAATACAAACAAACGTCAACAGCTCCAAAAATACTGGGAAATATTAATATTAAATATTAAGAGACATTAAAAGATATTTAGAGACAAAAATAAAATTAAAACAACAGAGAATGCTATAGTCGAGTTCCCCGACTATCAGATACCAGTTACTCAGCTAGTATGAATGCGAACGCAAAATTTCATAATTTTTCTGGGATATCGATAGATATTGGGGAACAAAATGAGAAACTATTTAAAAATTGTTCAAAAGTGTGAGAGTGACCGGCAAAAACGGGCAAATCGATATAAATTTGAATAATAAAAATAACCTAAAATTTTTCAAAAGGTTCGTGCGTTACACTTTTGGCTTCTGTGAATTAGAATGGGTGTGGAATATACAAATATATATCGGAATCTGATGGCCAGACTCAACCATTTTAACCTCTTGTGCCCCTTGAATCGTGGCCTTGCGTTTCCTCGATAATATTTTTTACTGACTTCTTCAAACTTCACTTTCACTGACTCGGACTACACAATTTTGCTAGCACAATATCTGGCGCTACTTGGTATTGCCTCATCCAATCTGTTTATACATATACATAATATTTGTATCGCTCTAACAGTCTAACAGTATCGCAGAACAGTCAATCTGTTGGGCTTTAGAAGACACAAGTTGAAAGATGAATGAGAATGATGGTTATACATAATCTTTCAATTCTTTACTTCTTATTCTTCATTAGTGATGGGTCTAAATATGTGTTTAGACATGATAAGTAGGCAAACTATAAATATGTTCTATTTATGGGTTGCAATAAACATGTCACAGGACAGCATAAGTGGCAACTACAGATAAGTACGATTGCAGCGGCCTATTGCCGAAGTGTCAAGAGATATGACCATGCGGGAGATGATTAGCGCGGTCATAGGCCTCAAACATAGATTTAAGAATAAAACTCAGCTGCATTTACCAACGCAGACTGCGGCTTCTTACAAGCGCTGCATTATATAATTAGATGATAAGAACCTATGTAAGAATGAATAAAAGGCGAAGCCCTCGCAGCAGCGAGTCAGTTAGATTCGAACACCCGAATGGAACTCATTAAGTGTAAGCACAAGTTTATAGTGTAAACAGATGTCATTACAGGACAATGATTCACTAGGGATGGTACTTAACGACTAACAAAATCAATAATAGCATATATGCGACATATACCTATTTGGGTTTTAAACGCTCCTTTTAACGTCATATCCCCCTATTACTCTGGGAGTAACGGGTAAGAGAGGATCTTCTTCTCAGCGCATCAAGGAATAGTAACATGTAAAATTTTTTTCTTTAAGTAATTAATAAAATGCAAACCTTTAATTTCCCATATTACAGTTTTCAAAAGTTAACAATATCATTTATAGCTGACAAACATCGGTGCTTATCGGGCATATAAAAAGGCTCGAAGACATGGGGAAACGGAGTATCCCAACCAGCCACACGTTTAACGGGTGCTTCAAGGTGCAAAAAACACTTTTCTTGAATGTACGATGCTAGTTCTGATCCAAATCCCTGTGTTAATGGAGCTTCATGCGCAATTATAACTCGTCCGGTTTTTTTAGCAGACTAAAGAAAAGATACTTATACGTGAACTTGCTTAGTTATGTAATATTTAATTACTTACGGCGCAAATGGTAATAGTGTCCCACGGCAAAATGGAGACCAAGTCTATAACTTCACAATCTATATTGAACTTTGATTTTGCAGTTTCTGCTACCTTTAAAAAAAGAATAGTATCACGGAAATATATTTAAATATGGGAACTTACTTCTAATAGCACATGGACTTGTGTACCCCAACCAATAAGTGTGACGTCTTTACCATGTCGCAATATATCAGCCTTGCCTAGCTGTGATGTATAGTACTCTGTTGGAACTTCTTCAACGGCTGCTCGATATAAAGTTTTTGGCTCAAAAACAATGCAAGGGTTTGGATCACGAATACATGCAAGGATAAGGCCTTTTGCTTTTATCGGTCCACGGGGTATCTATAGAAATTGTACAGCATAACTTTGAATATTTCAGTCTCCATTAAGAACAAGGGAGAATGCGATAGTCGAGTTCCCCGACTATCAGGTACCTGTTACTCAGATAGTGTAAACGCAAACGCGAAATTGCATAATTTTTCTGGGATATCGATAGATATTGGCAAATAGATAGAAATATAAAAGACTAATAAAATTGTGAAAAAATATACAACAAATTTTAAAAAAACTGGGAGTGGATGGGCGTGGAAAAAATTTTTTTTTTTGCAAATCGATAGAAATTTTAGGACTCATAAAAATGTTTAAAAATATAAACATATTTTGCAATTGTGGGCGTGGCAGTTTTGTGCGGTTTGTGGGTGTTACGGTGGGCGTGGCAACATGGGTCAACAAACTTGCGCTGCGTCTTTCTCTAGAATCTGTATATTTAATTTTAACCTTCTAGCTCTTATAGTTCCTGTGATCTAGACATTCATACGGACAGACGGACATGGCCAGATCGACTCGGCTATTGATTCTGATCAAGAATATATATAGCTTAAATGGTTGGAAACCCTTAATTCTGCCTGTTACATACTTATCAACGATTCTAGTATAACCTATTACTACACAAGTAACAGGTATAATTACGAGTTACCACAACACGAAGCCCCGGTGTATGTGCAAAGTATGCTTCCGGACTTTGGGAATGGTAGAGTGCTCCGTGTCCAACAGCACCGCAAGGTACTCTGAAAGTTAAGGATCCACAGTCAAATAGCCCTCCGCTTCGGTAACGATATTTGGCAGCTTCATTTACTATTTGGTCAAAACTAGGAAATATGTAGTCCGCAAACTGAATTTCAGCTATCGCGGTTGCTCCAGTATTAGCCACACCTATTGCAAAGCTATGAAATAAATAAAAGAAAAATTGTTATATAATATAATAATATTTTATAATATTATTCACAAAGTTTATTTAAACATACATATACAGAGATTAAAGTTAAATCGTCTACTTAGGAGGGAGATAATAAATTGTTTTAATTAAATTGCAGAGCTCGAAATGTTAAGCATATTGAAAATGGTTATTTTGTATTACGACATAACCATATCTATAGTGTTATAATAAACCATTGTGTATGTAAATTAATGTAAGCCATAAAAGATATATATGACCAAAAATGGTCTTCTACTGCAATATTTAAACATTTTGCGGGTTTAAAACTTTTTTATTTAATGTTTTCTTTTGAAAATTGCGCTTACGTAAGCACAATCGCTTTTTCCCGACCAATATCTATAATTTTAAATTTGTTGCCAGCATTTATATTTTGTAAACCGAGTAACTTTGGCATTACAATTCTGCTCTACGAAACCTAAGCTGTACAATTATATCGTTTCTTATCTATGTAGATATGCAAAGAAACTGCGCGATCATCGAAGCTCTCCACTCAATGTCTCTTTTCCTCGCGTACATTCGAGTTTGGTCTTTTTAGTCTCCAAATATTAATTCCCTTTCGTAAGGTATGCTTGTGAACGAAACTATCGCTGAATTGAAACCATTGCAACGATATGCTGAACGATATTGCGTTTACCAGTACGTTCAGATCCATATATACAGATCCTTGATGGAGTGTCTCAAGTTCAAGTATCTTACGAAATTCCAAAGTCCTTTTTTGTACATACCTGTATATAGTAACATATCCATTCTACACCCACAACTCCCCAACCACACACACTATTGTAAACAATCACACACAAATTATTGTCTAAGTACGAAATGTAATCAAAGATCGAGAGCCCTTCAATTAAGCAAAGTTGTCATTTACGCACAGCAAAATGCAAAAGTCCAAAGTCTAGACTCTGTGGCGAGCCAACGTACGCGTCCCCTAAATATTCGATCACTTGGCGAGCCAACTAAAATAACAAAAACTTCCGCCCACACAATCGTCTCAGGATTCTCCAATTACTCCTATTTTTCGGGAGCTCCTCTCTTTCCGAAAGAATAAACACCTCTCTTTTCAGGAGAACATACGTTGATAACTTTATTATCTTAAACTTTGCTCTTAAGCTATCCCAATCTGCCTATATAACCGCAAACATGTCTCCATGAGTGAGTTCAGTACTGAGTCCGCGATTGCGATAGCCCTGCTAATCCCACTTTAACTTCGAAGTCCATTATCCAACCTAGTGATAATCCAAAGGCTTTAGTTCTTCCTTTATTGGAATTAATAAAAACATTTAGTAATACATAAAAAAAACCCAACAGTGTTCTTTTTTTATTAAACTCTCGGTCTGAATTCGTAAATATATATATATGTATAAATTACAGAAAACGTAATTTAAAATTCAGAATTCGCTAGAATTATAAGTGGAATTAAATTTTTTATTTTAGTATTTATTTTGGATAGCGTGCGACACAAAATAATATCTGTCCGACCGTTTGTATGAACGTCGAGATCTCAGGAACTATAGAGGCCAGGCAGTTGAAATTAAGTATACAGTCGCCAGGGACAAAGACGCAGCGCATGATTCATTGCCACGCATATTTTTTCATATTTTTTTTTTTAGTTTTGTAAATTTCCATCGATCTACCCCAAAAATTTGTAACACCCAGGAACCAACGTGTCAGGATTAAAGTGGGCTAAGTTTGACGGAATATTTCCTATTTTCATGTCCGTCTGACCGTCTATCCGACTGTCCGTATGAACGTCAAGATCTCAGGAACTGGAGACATAGACGCAGCACAAGATTGTTGACCCATGTTGCCACGCCCACATTAACGTCCACAAAAAGCACAAAGCTGTCACGCCCACAATTTTAAAAAATGTGTTCATATTTTTTCGTATTTTTTAGACTTGTAAATTTTTATCGATTTGCGCCCTAAGCCCGATTAAAAATGCCACGCAAACGTTTTTGAAAAATTGATGGATATTTTTATCATAATTTTATTAGTCGTGTAAGTACCCACAATTTGCCATACAACTTTTTGCCACGCCCACTCTAACGCCCTAAAACCGCCAAACTGGTCTCGCCCACACTTTTGAACAATTATTACATTTTTTCTCATTTTACTCCCCAATATCTACCTGAGTAACGGTGGCATGTTTACAATTAACAAATTTTGGATCTTCTGGCGGCCGAGTTTACTTTTTTTTTAAAATTATGATTATTATTAATAATCCACTTTAAGTTTTTAGTACTGATTAAGAATTTAATACAATTATGTTAACGTGCTCTTTTATATTACTGTGGTAATAAACATAAAAAAATGAAACCCGTTCGCATTTACACATATATAGTGACGTATTTGGGTGGTCCAAACCAGCCACTTCCATTATTTCAAAGAAATCAGTAATGCACTCTAGTAATTTTCCATAACGTATCCCAGCTGCGCAGCATTCGTTTATCTTTGGCAGCGCAGCCGTTCTTGTAAACATCCTAAAGCCTGACCTAAGCAGATTTGACTGCCCTCTTTCAACGCTACCTAATCTTAAGAACCCAAGAGCGAGGCTCTCCCGAAATACAAATATTGTTCAAATACTGAGGCTTCTCCTCAATCCAATTTGCATTTGATTTTTAGTCTTAAGCTGAGATCCAAAGAATAAAGTCGTGAAACTATTTCTCCTAAAAACTATTTTTTATTTCTTGGCGTTGTCCTTAGTCAACTGACGGGACATTAGTTCGACTCAAAAATAAAACAACAATTTTACTGGCGCAGTCGGTAGGATACAAAAGTATCCGAAAAAAGAACCTTCGAGTGGAAAATAAGTTAAATTTTATAGTCCAGTGCTCGAAACATCTCCCAAAATAAATTCGTGAAAACTCTTCAACTTGGATTATAATTCCAATTCGGTTATCCAATAATAAGTGGAAGTGAAATACGAAACAAAAATATTAAGTATAAATATTAATAATTTTAATAATACAACACAAAAATTTACAAAAAAAAAAAAAAAAAAAAAAAAAACAAGTGAAACTAGAAAGCTTAAAAATAATAATAACATTGAATCCGAAACAAAACAAAAAAATAAAACACAAAATTTAAAAATTTTACAATAAAAATGTCACAACCAATTATTGCGCTGAGCGACATCAACCTTGCCGAAGCCCGTCGGCAGCTTAAAGACATTATGCCATTCAAGGGTGACCCAGAAACCCTTCACACCTTTATCAGCAGAGTGGATTACGTAATTTCGCTCTACCAAACAAATGATGTCCGACAACAGAGGATTCTACTGGGAGCCATCGAAAGGAACTTGGACGGACAGATTACACGATCTTTGGGACTTCCGAACATCGAAGATTGGCCTACCCTTAAAACAAGACTCATCGCGGAATTTAAAATTCAAACACCAAACTACAAACTACTGGAGAACTTCAGGGAGACACCATACAGAGGAAGCCTAAGAGCATTCTGCGAAGAAGCGGAAAGACGACGTCAATTACTAATTTCGAAACTACACCTGGAAGGTAACCAATCGGATTTTCTTATTTATATTCAGGCTATTAAAGAATCTATTAAGATACTGATAAGGAAACTACCAATACAATTATTCACTATTTTAGCCCATCACGATATTACAGACTTAAGATCCTTAATTACCATTGCACAAAATGAGGGAATTTATGAAGAACACATTAATTTTGAATTTTATGAAAACCCAGAATATCGTAATAAAAATTCAAAGTCTAATCAGAATTCGAAAGCACAAAAATTCAATACAAATGTTCAAACTCAAAATCGACCAAGTTACTCACAATATTCCCAACCCTTCCAACCTAATTTTAATCAATACATTCAACCATTTAGACCTAGCTATACACAGCAGATGACTAACAACCCACCCATGTGGCACGCACCTAATTATTTCAGACCCAACCAATACATAAACCCACAACCCATTATTCAAAAAAATCATTTCCAACAATATCCCAACAAAGCCCAAAATCCCCAAACAACGCATTTTAGAGGAAATACATACCCTCGACTACAACAACCCTCTACATATAAAAATACTAACTTCCCGATTACTAAACGAGTAAGACCATCGGACAGTGAACAAACTAAAATGTCTATTGACGAAATTAGATTCCAAGACGCGCATGAATTCGAACAAGTCCAACCTAATTATTATGAGCAACAGTATTTTAACCAAAATCAATACAATCCGTATCAAAATCATACCTTCATTAATGAAGGGCAACAACAAGTCCAATCTGTACAAATTAATAACAAACAAAACAAAAATAATTTTGAACTAAACGAAAATTTTCGGTTAACAGCCCCGGAAAATACGAATACATAAAAATAGTATACAAAGGGCGCTCATACAAATGCCTTCTAGACACAGGATCAACAATTAATATGATCAATGAAAATATATTTTGTCTTCCCATTCAAAATAGTAGATGTGAAGTTTTAACATCAAATGGCCCTATTACCTTGAACGACTTGATTATGTTACCCAGAAATAGTATTTTCAAAAAAACCGAACCATTTTATGTGCACAGATTTTCTAATAATTACGATATGCTAATTGGCAGAAAATTGTTGAAAAATGCTCAATCAGTTATTAATTACAAAAATGATACAGTTACCCTTTTTGATCAAACTTACAAATTAATTACTTCAGAATCCGAAAGAAACCAAAATTTGTATATCCAAAGGTCACCAGAATCAATTGCAAGCTCAGATCAGAAATCAATAAAAAAAATTATAATTTTTACAGTTTCGATTAGATTACCTAAATCAGGAGGAAACTTTAGAGTTAAAAGGCTTATTAAATAAATTTAGAAATCTCTAATATAAGGAAGGAGAGAAATTAACATTTACAAATACCATTAAACACACCAATTTATTCGAAGCAATACCCACTTGAAGTTGAAAACCAAGTACAGGAAATGCTGAATCAGGGATTAATTAGGGAAAGTAATTCTCCATACAATAGTCCTACTTGGGTCGTACCAAAGAAACCGGATGCTTCTGGCGTAAATAAGTACAGGGTAGTTATTGATTATAGAAAGCTAAATGAAATAACCATACCTGACAGATATCCAATTCCAAATATGGACGAAATTCTTGGCAAACTGGGTAAATGCCAATATTTTACAACGATCGATTTGGCAAAAGGATTTCATCAAATAGAAATGGACGAAGAATCAATTTCTAAAACTGCATTCTCCACCAAAAGCGGTCATTACGGATACCTTCGAATGCCATTTGGCCTTAGGAATGCACCCGCTACTTTTCAAAGGTGCATGAATAATATCCTTCGACCGTTGCTTAACAAACACTGTTTGGTGTATCTGGATGATATTATAATTTTTTCAACATCCCTTACAGAACATTTAAATTCAATACAATTAGTTTTTACAAAGCTTGCAGATGCAAATTTAAAATTGCAACTAGACAAATGTGAGTTCTTAAAAAAGGAAGCTAACTTTCTTGGTCACATAGTTACCCCTGATGGTATTAAACCAAATCCTATTAAAGTTAAAGCCATAGTTTCATACCCAATTCCGACAAAAGTAAAAGAGATAAGAGCTTTCCTTGGATTAACAGGTTATTATCGCAAATATATTCCAAATTACGCAGACATAGCAAAACCCATGACCAGCTGCTTAAAAAAAGGAGCAAAGATAGATACACAAAAACTTGAGTACATAGAGGCATTCGAAAAACTTAAGGCTTTGATAATTCGTGACCCAATTTTACAATTACCTGATTTTGAAAAGAAATTTGTTTTAACCACAGATGCAAGTAACTTGGCCCTCGGGGCTGTCCTTTCTCAAAACGGTCATCCTATATCTTTTATTAGTAGAACACTTAACGATCACGAATTAAATTACAGTGCTATCGAAAAAGAATTACTTGCCGTAGTTTGGGCCACAAAAACTTTTCGACATTATTTACTAGGACGACAATTTCTCATTGCCAGTGACCATCAACCTCTTAGATGGCTTTATTACTTAAAGGAACCGAATGCTAAGTTAGAAAGATGGAGAGTTAGATTAAGCGAATACCAATTTAAAATAGATTATATTAAAGGGAAAGAAAATTCAGCTGCCGATGCATTATCAAGAATTAAAATTGAAGAAAATCATCATAGTGAAGCTACTCAACATAGTGCAGAAGAGGACAATAGCAACCTTATTCATTTAACAGAAAAACCAATAAATTATTTCAAAAAACAAATAATCTTTATTAAATCCGATAAAAATAAAGTAGAGCATTCAAAAATATTCGGTAACTCCATTACCACAATTCAATATGATGTAATGACACTTGAAAAGGCCAAACAAATTTTACTCGATCACTTTATCCATAGAAACATTACCATTTATATTGAGAGCGATGTAGATTTTGAAATTATTCAAAGAGCACACATAGAAATTGTTAATACCACCTACACAAAAGTAATTCGCAGTCTTTTCCTATTAAAGAACGTTGGTTCATACGCCGAATTCAAAGAAATCATACTTCAATCACATGAAAAACTTTTACACCCTGGTATACAGAAAATGACAAAATTATTTAAAGAAAATCACTTCTTTCCAAATAGCCAACTATTAATTCAGAATATAATAAACGAATGCAACATATGCAATTTGGCCAAAACAGAACATAGAAACACCAAAATGCCTTTAAAAATCACACCCAACCCGGAACATTGCCGAGAAAAATTTGTAGTAGATATTTATTCATCTGAGGGAAAACATTACATCAGTTGCATTGATATTTATTCTAAATTCGCTACACTTGAGCAAATTAAAACTAAGGATTGGATAGAATGCAGAAACGCATTAATGCGCATTTTTAATCAACTAGGTAAACCCAAATTACTAAAGGCAGACAGAGACGGAGCTTTCTCCAGTTTAGCTTTGAAGCGATGGCTTGAAGAAGAAGAAGTCGAATTACAGCTCAATACAGCAAAAAACGGGGTAGCAGACGTCGAAAGATTACACAAAACAATAAATGAAAAAATTCGTATAATCAATTCATCTGATGATGAAGAAGTAAAATTAAGCAAGATAGAAACAATCCTCTACACATACAACCATAAAATTAAACATGACACTACTGGACAGACACCTGCTCAAATTTTCTTATACGCTGGGCATCCCATATTAGACACTCAAAAAATTAAAGAGAAGAAAATAGACAAAATAAATGAAGACAGACAGGAATTTAATATTGACACTAATTACAGAAAAGGTCCACTACAGAAAGGCAAATTAGAAAACCCATTTAAACCAACCAAAAATGTAGAACAGACAGACCCTGACCATTACAAAATCACTAATAGAAATAGAGTTACGCACTACTACAAAACACAATTCAAAAAACAAAAGAAAAATAATAAGCTCTCAATTTCACAGGCACCTGGTACCCGATAACCAAGTATTAATCATATCCCACATACCCATTTACCTTTCACTAATAAGCACAATTAAAATAATTCCTTACCCAGACTCCAACGGCTATCAGCTAGATTACACAGACACACAATCATATTTTGAAAAAGAAAATAAAGTTTATAATACCGAAAATAAAGAAGTAAAAAATGAATGTGTCACCAATATTATTAAACACTTAATCCAATTTGTAATTTTAAGCCAGTACACACGAACGAAATAATAAAATACATAGAACCAAACACAATTGTAACCTGGAACTTAACCCAAACAATTCTTAACCAAAATTGCCAAAATTCAATTAATAAAATAAAAATAGAAGGAAACAAAATGATAAGAGTAACGCAATGCAAAATAGAAATCAATAATATAATTTTAAGTGAAAATCTGTTAGAACCAGAAATAGATTTGACACCACTATACACACCACTTAATATAACAAAAATAAAAATTGTAAAACACAACGACATTGTTGAGATGATTTCAGAGAACAATATTACACTTTACATACAAATGATCATTGTAATAATCGCACTAATTTTGTTGTACTCATATTTAAGATATGTATCATTTAAACCATTTATGATGCTGTATGCAAAACTTAAAATAAGAAAAAATCAAAATCTAAACACACCACAACAAACAGAAATAGAAGAAACTCCATTTCCCACACTATATCCATCAATCCCAGCCCAAGTATAGGCTTCTCTTTAAGGGAAGGGGAGTGACGTATTTGGGTGGTCCAAACCAGCCACTTCTATTATTTCAAAGAAATCAGTAATGCACTCTAGTAATTTTCCATAACGTATTCCAGCTGCGCAGCATTCGTTTATCTTTGGCAGCGCAGCCGTTCTTGTAAACATCCTAAAGCATGACCTAAGCAGATTTGACTGCCCTCTTTCAACGCTACCTAATCTTAAGAACCCAAGAGCGAGGCTCTCCCGAAATACAAATATTGTTCAAATACTGAGGCTTCTCCTCAATCCAATTTGCATTTGATTTTTAGTCTTAAGCTGAGATCCAAAGAATAAAGTCGTGAAACTATTTCTCCTAAAAACTATTTTTTATTTCTTGGCGTTGTCCTTAGTCAACTGACGGGACATTAGTTCGACTCAAAAATAAAACAACAATTTTACTATATATATTATCAAAACAGATCTTATTTACTAAGGAAAACAAATAATATAAACAGTGGTCTATTGTTTTTTATTTTACATCACCTCAAGATCATTCTGCTACTTAGTTATTTTATAATAAATTTATTTCTGACCCCATCTAAAATTCGTCAAACAAAAATAAGATCGTTAATAATAATATTTAATTTAATAACTTAAATGGTCAAAGTACAGTGAAAAAGTAATTTCGAATTTCGGAATTAAAAAACAACTACTTACTGTTGAATGCAAACAGCAATTTCTGCCTTCAAAACAAGCAATTGCAAATATTAAAGAAATTTTTCCCGTTGTTTGATTTTGAAAAACAAAATAAATCAGTTGTGGCCAACAAAAAGAAACAATCCGAAAGAAACAATCCGATAGCAAAACGAGAGACAAAATTTTGCAAAAACCAGAGCACGTAAAAAAAAGGTTTGGCCCAAATCGAAATCGAAAAAAATACCTGATTATTAATATTTGTACACATTTCATATAATTTCCGGTTCGAAATGACGTACCCTGCGATTCCTTGCTCACATAGGGGAGTATTAAAAACACGCTGACTTCCGTACTTATCCCGTAGATTAACTGAACACCTGTTGAATGCAAGCATAATATAATACAAATTATCTGTTTAAATTGTTTTACTGACCGAAAAACTCCACCGAATCCCACATCCTCGCCAAACAACAATGCGGATTTGTCTTCTTCTAGAGCCAAATCCATTGCATTATTTATGGCGTTAAACATATTCATTCGTTTTCCAGTTCCCAAAGATGTAGGATAGTAGGTAAAATGTGATCGAGTCCACAAGGGCCATATTAGATTAGACCGCACGCAATTATACAAACTATTCCCCAGTTTAGCGCTTACGATGTTCATTTTCCTTAATATATATAAAACACAAAATAAACGCGCGAACACTATGACATAACACTTGTTATGACCGCGACTGAGATAGAATAAATTTTCGCCTGAAAAATACTTTTAATACCATGTTTTGCAATATTTATATCAAATTACATGTTTTTCTTTTTATTTGGGGTATTCACAACACAGCTGCAAATAGCCGCTTTAGCGTAAGCATACAAGTGGTTCCGACCCGTTTATACAAACTCCCAGTGTATTAAGAAAATCTGATTATTTGAACGGGGAACATAATGAATGTACCGCAATAACGATCTTTCTAAGAAGGAAAATAAGTAAATTTTTAAAAAAGCATGTTTTTTTATGATACATTAAACTACATGACTGTTTTGTTAATTTGCTGATTTAGGGACATACTCTTTTGCGGTTTCGACAGCTATTCCAAAAATTAATATTTTTTTTAATTACCACGCCTTAATATATGGATACAAAATGTGGATATTTTGTTTGGTAAAAAATCGTACATCTAACTAAAAAGCTATTTAATAAGTTTTGTTATAGATAGATAGATATATTAGATAGAAAGATCTATTTCCCAGATTCACTTACATATATGTATCATCAAATAAACACAGTGTTTTTAGAGTTTCAATATTTGTTCTCTTTCCAATGTGCACGCAATCGTCGTCTAAAAACAACTAACCGAACTACAGCGTCGTTAGGCAAACTCAAGCCGAAAAGACAATTTTCAATTCTGGAATGGTCCCTCTAGTCTTATTGTATGCATTAGTCATCTCGTTCTATCATTAGCTTATCAATGAGGCTTTTACATATGTCCATATCAATTCTTTCTCATGTATACAATTATAGACTTGCAAATATGTACATTTACAAAATAGGTAAGATATTGTGAATTTCGGAATCCGAAAGATGTAGAAACATCCATTTGTAGCATCTGTTTCCACTCCATGCAATACATATTGTGAAAAATAACGCTCATTCATTAAAGACAGTATGTAAGAACTTGAATAAGCTTAGGGTATTTAAAACCAAGGGCCGAATACAAATCAAGAATTTGATACAGGTACAAAAATCACCCTAGCACGAGAATTTTATGGGGGCCGGAAAGTCCCCAAAAAGAGAAAGTCAAAAGTTTCCCAAGAGCGGACGGTCGAAGCCATAATACAATTGATTTTAGAAGACTGGATCCCCAAAAACAACCGATCAGTACCTCACCACATCGCTATCGATGTTCCATTCCACTGGAGTCAGCGTGTTTTACTTATGGCGCTGCTTTGATATTGTCACCTCGTCCAGGAATCTTGCAGCAAAACATAAATGTTCTGCTATTAATCCACATATGGATATATACACAATACACATTAACTACATCTTGGTCAAGATCCCTCTTGGCATCGATATGTATGGACGTCCAATTAGCAGATGTCCAAACAATAATTAAAAAACCTCAGTTCTTGATATAACGAAAAGTGGTCGTGTGTTGAGGTGAAGGTAATCATTCCATAACAATAACATAACAGATTAATATACTGGATGAAGAATAAAACATTTAAAGTTCACGGAACTCTTAAAAAAGTGAGTGTGAATGCCACTAAAAGTGTATAGTTTTGTTTTTTTCATGTATTGGTTATTTATTGAATCTTCCCTTTTACTTAAGAGACTAACAATAAGTTTTCAAATCTTATTCTAAACTAACTAAATATCATTTTATGAAATGTTTCGTGCTGTGTGGCCTAACAAATTTAACGCTGGGCTGGTTGGTCGTTCCAGTGCAGTCGGCTTTGGCTGCATACTCGAATAAGTTTTCTTGAAAGAGGATTTGGATGTGAGGCTAGTTTTTCATTGTATTTTACTTTCTTCTCTGCTATTGTCTCAATGACAAGTTTTATTTGTAAGTCTCTGTGTATATTCTCGTTCCGAAGATACCATGGAGCTCCAGCAATGATTCTCAGAATCCTAGACTGTGTTCGCTGTACTATGTCGATGTTGCTTCTCGATGCGTTGCCCCATAGCTCGGAGCCATAGGTCCATATGGGTTTTAAAACTGAGTTATATAAGAGGACATTGTACCCCAAGCTTAGGGGAGAGCGAACGTTTATAAGCCAGTCTAGATCCATTGCTTTTAGTCTGAGGTGCGTCGTCTTGGCCTCTATGTGTTTCCGCCAGTTGAGCCGCTTGTCCAGATGAATACCTAAGTATGTGACGTTATCGGCTTGTGGGATGCGCGTGTGGTTCATTACCAAGGGTGGGCAGTTTTGTTTGTTTAGGGTAAATGTTACCTGTTTTACACTTTTCTTCGTTTACTCGTATGCGCCAATTTGCAAGCCATTGTTCTACACAAGTTAAATGGCGTGCTAGTTGCATCGTAGCTTTTACTGGGCATCTGGATCGACTTAGTATTGCAGTGTCATCAGCGAATGTGGATATCGTTAGCTGGTAGTTTGTTGGTATGCCCGCCGTGTATAGGGTGTATAGAATCGGGCCCAGAACACTTCCTTGAGGCACTCTGGCTTCTATAGTACAATCGTTTGAAGTGCTTGAACTGCATCTGACCGCGAACACTCTTTTATATAGGTAAGACTTTAGAAGCTTATGTATGTTTTGCGGCAGCAGTTTGATTATTTTAAACATAAGTCCATCCAGCCATACTCTATCGAATGCTTGTGCAACGTCTAAGAAGAGAGCTGTGCAATATTCACGGTGTTCAAAGGCAGTGCGAATTTCTGTTGTAATGCGGTTAACCTGTTCAATGGCTCCATGTTTTGCCGAAAACCAAATTGGTGCGATGGGAGTGTGTTGTGTGTTTTGAGGTGGGGGCTGATGCGTAGCAGCAGCACTTTTTCAAATAACTTGGATAGAAAAGTAAGTAAGCTTATTGGCCTGTATGATGATGGCTGTGTTTTGTCTTTCCCAGGCTTAGGGATAATAATTATAATTGATTTCTTCCACTTTTGAGGGAAGTATCCAATTTTAGTAATTGCGGTGAAGAGCAAGCAGATTCGTAGAACTGCACACATTGGGAGCTCGATGATCATTTTCGGGGTTATTAAGTCGTATCCAGGCGATTTTCCAGTCTTCAGTTGCTCTTTAATGACTTTCGCTATCTCGCTTGGTCGAAATTCTACAGGATCTTGTGGTGCTAAGTCAGATGCTGTTAAAGGCGGGAGAGTAAATGAGTTAGTGGCTGGGTTTGGTTGAAATACTTTTAAGATGATCAGCGAAGACTCTTGCTCTGTCCGTGTCACTGCGAGACCAATTTCCGGTAGAGTTACGGAGAGGTACAACCGTTTCAGTTAGTGCCTGTAGGTTCCTGTGGTCTTTCCACAACGATATACCTTAGTTGTGCGTCCGCTTCTTTTTTCTTAAGCGCTTTGGTAAGTCTGCGAGAAGCTGCTTTTAATTTACTCTTTGCGTTAGGTGATCTGTGCTCCTGTCACTCCCTTCGACGTCGTCGTTTTTCAAGCACAAGCAGCTCAATATCTTTACTTGTCTTTTTAAAGTTTATACTACATACATGGTTGTCTTGTGCGGCAGCAAACTGATCAATGTCTAGCTCGGTTTCCAGGGGGCTAGAAAATTCGGTATGGGAACAAACATATTTTTTGTACCTCGCCCAGTTGGTCCTATTGCTTGTAAGCCTTCACGGTCGCTCGATGTGTGATGGCAAAGTCAATCAAATGTGGAAGCTTCATGGGATCTGCTGGACAGTATGTAGGCGCTCCCGGGGAAACATAGTTAAGTTTGTGTTGCGGTTTGATGATTGCGTTGTACAGCTGTTTTCCTTTAGGGTTCGCTATCCGAGATCCCCAGTACATGTGCTTGGTATTCCAATCGCCAGCTGCAACAAACCTTTCACCAAACGAGTCAAAAAGTGTTGTGAATTTTTCCTCAGAGATTGTGAAGCGAGGTGGGCAATAGACAGCAGCCAGAGTGAGAGCGCCGTTATGGCATTGGAGGTTTATAGAGGTACAATGTAAGCAGTCTTCTTACCAATTACCAAGAAAGTGGTGCTTAATTCGCAATCGTATTAGTATCCCAGTGCCTCCATGGGCCTTGCCATCCGGGTGATTCGTTAGGTAAAATTTATATCCTGGTATTTGGAAGTTGTACTTTTCGGTAAGGTGAGTCTCTGAAAGTAGCATAGCGTCAATGTTTCTGAGCCGCGAAACGCCATTAGCGTTCCAGGTAGCTATTATTAAGGGAGTCATTATCCTGTTTTAGAAGAAACGAGCATTTGGATAAGGATGTTTTGGTTCCTCATAAGCTCTTCCATGGCCGCCACGCCAGTAGGTATCACAAGGGGATCAACGCGCCACCAACGGTGGTACGCGCCGTAATTGTGACACACTACTGGAAGTGCAACTACACTCTCCACGCGAGGGCGGCTGGAAACAGGCTCTTAGTTAGGTCATGTCTCTGCTAAGAGTGCTGGCCAATCGTAGTTGGGCTGGAGCTGGTAACTCTCAAAAATTTCCATACCTCCGGGCCGGACTAAGGTGTCATTAGACCCGTGCCGAAAATCTGCCAGGCTCGTGTAATAACTAGCCCAGTCGATAACGGAGAGTCCGGGCAAGTGGCGTCCGCCCGGTCTAGTTAGCCTTACCCGGGTACTGCGGATCTCTGCCCGGGCGGACCTTTTATTTCTCTGCAACTCGTGGGTACTATGAGCAATAGACCAAATAATTTTAAAATACCGCAGGCCTTGACTGCGGGAAATTTCGCAAGACATTACGAGGACCGTCTCCATGACGGAGAGCGGCCTACTTCGGTGGTAACACCAAAAAATGCTCCTAAACGGAGTGCGCCAAAGGCACGCCCAGTTGCGGGAGGGAAGTATCGGGCAGCCACACCTAGTCACTCGAATGTGGTCCAAGCCGGCCAAGCGGGACGGGTTAAAAACCCATTACCGCAACTTGGTCAGCGTGGGGCCAGGGATGACCCTAACTCTGCTTCGAAGCGGGCAAACACCACCCTGACGCCTCCGACGGAAACGCCTAAGAGGCAGAAGGTGGAGAAGAGCAGGTCACTGACTGCTCCCTTCGATGGCCCAAGTACCTCAAGGGCTGCAAAGGCAACTGAGGTACGCAAGCCATCATATGCGACCGTAACTGGGGCCATTAAGGTTGCGGTCGTACCAAAGGGGTACCCCAAAGTCATCCTCAGCAGTGAGAACCTCTCACAGCTCGAAACGCACTACTGGAGGAGATAGTTCTCTCTGGTTGGGATTCTCCAATTAAGTTTGGAGGATTCCACTTCAGGGTCGGTCACCTGATAGTGGATTGCTGCAACGCAACCACTGCAGAGTGGCTGCAATAAGCAGTCCCCAGCCTCAGTAAGTGGAGCGGTGTCTCCCTGGAGGTAAGGGTGGGCGACGACCTGCTATCGTCACACAACATCACCATCTTCTGCCCCAGGGCAGGAGGCAAAACAACAAAGTGGATCATGGAATTGATCAAGAAACAAAATGACTTGGACACTGAGAACAGGCGTCTCATATCAAGGAAGAATGAGGGTGGTGGCTCGCTCCTCAGCCTTGGCATTGATGACAACTCATGCGCCACAATTATTTCTAGTGACCACAAGCTGAGCTTCAGGTTTGGAGACATCTCAGTTTGTGGTCTAAAGAAGGCCAAGGCGATTAAAGACGGCGCAAGACGGGTCGAGACTCCTCGAAATCTACCAGTCTCTGCGGAGAAGGAGAAGTCCAATAAGCTCTCCGAATCCATTAAGGATCTGGCGGATGATAAGTGTTCACGCCGGAAGGGCGCAAACAGTTGAGCGGCAGTGTAAGCGGCCAATGCTTGCACTCAAAGCTCCTCCACGGCTCGCAAGCACCGCTGCTCGCGCTCTCCTTCTCTCCTCTCGCTCTCCTCCCTTTCCGCAAGGTATTCACCTCTCCGCGGTCCCGCGGTATTTCCACTGTTAGTGTTAAGGTAGTCTTAATTTACAAGTGCGTGAATAAAGAACGAAAAGTTGAAGTCAACCCCGCGCGTTTTTAATTTCTGGAGGAATCCGCAGCAGCCGCAGCAACAACAACAACAAACATTTCCGCCCACTCCACTTCATGGTCCTTCGAGCCGGATAAATCCTGATCCTGCCAGCGCTCCTTGCGGAAAAAATCAAGATAAGTACGGCTTTAAATCCTATTCCGTCCGTGGTCGCCATTTTCGTTTTTCCAACGGCGTTCATTCTTTCCGTCCATCCGTACAAGTGAAAAGTGAAAATATACAAGTACATGCGCCCAGCCACCGTGATTACTTCTTTTTTCTAAGTGCATAGACAAGCACTTTGCCAATACCGGCCCCCTAATTCATCTCACGGTGATCCGCTGGTATCCAAGCGCATATACATATATATATATATACACTGTCCAAAATTCACTATTATTGTCGGCTGCTAAATTGCTGTTTTTTTGCCTCATTAAAATACACAAACCACAAATCCAACTAAAATTAATTCAAAATTTTACATACACATAAATATACGCATACATATCCATATACATTACACATATTAGCGACATACATTGCGCAGATTATTTGCATTCCCTTTAACCAAAGTGTACCAAAGTTTACATTGCCTGTTTCCCAAGTGCCGACGCGGAAAAGGCGTATAACCAAAGTTTACCTAAGTTTTGATTGTTTCCCGTCGGCAAATCCATACCACAAATAAAATTTATTCCAAGTGCCGACGCGGAAAAGGCGTTTTATTTTCCATCAATGTTTTTAATAATATTATATTAATAAATAAATATATTATATAATATAATAAATAATATTAAGAACAAATTTTATGTCTAAACTCCAAATAATACATACATATTCACATACACACAGTCGCGACTTACATAGACTTGCCAAGTGCAAGTTCTTTCGTCTCCTCTTTGTTCTTTATTGCCCTGACAAAAACCGGCGCATAGCGACGAGAGAATACCCTACAATCGAAATATAAAATAAAATATTAAAAAAAAAAAAAAAAAAAAAACTGACCCGATTATTTAATAATTATTTAAGCCAAATAATAATTTTTTTACAAGCTATTTCTGGATCCTATTTCTGGTTCCTAAATTAAAATAATAAAATTGTCGCGATTTTTTCGTTGCGGTCCTAAATCCGGTAGCTATTTTTTATAAATTCAAGTTTATAGCTATTTTCTATATAGTAGCTATTCTTTCTCGGGATTTCCAGTCGGTAGCGATTTTTATAAATCCTTGGCTATTATCCAGACTCCAGCTGGTAGCTATTTTTTTAGCTATTTTTTCAGAAATCATTTAAGCTTTTTTCCAGTTGATTTAAGATCTATTGGGGCCTTATTTCACAAAAATTGGGATTTTTTTTCTTTCGTGCTCCAATCTTCAGATCCCAATTGCAACTTTCTCCCGAATTCCGACGGGATCTTTTGTCCATCCAGATTTGGGTGCCCTCTGTGTCTGGTTCCTTTTTAATTCCACATTTTTTTTTTGCGGCGTGCAGGCCTTCTTGACTTCCTTCTCTTAGGGCATAGCTGAGCATGCTCCTAGAGGGAGACAAGATAAAGACACCCGCATCTGGAAAAGAACAAAAGTTCAACCCGCAATCTCCGCTGTCCACTCGCGGTAAGCCAGCACCCAAGTCCGTTAGTCCCAGGGTCAAAACCGCGACTCCCACTCCGAAAGCAAAGGTTTTGCCATCGACCAGTTCGAAGACCACTCCTAGGTTGGTCATTTCCCGACCAGTGACGCGAGCGTCTAGTGAGTCTTCTCTATCGAGAAAATCCGAGAGTCCCTCCGCTGTCGGGACTGATTTCCTCCGCGTCACACGCTCTACCACAAGGAAAATGGCATAAATTTGCATAAATTCATCGCCGTCAGCGATCGCGTAAGCCTTTTCGAAGCGAAGATCAACACTCCTGATCAAGCCTCTCCGTCCCTACACACGTTACAAGTCCGTCTGCAACAGGTGCGAGCCTTATGGGACAAAGTGGAAAGAGAGTACGAAACATGCTCTAACCTAATGGCCCAAGAAGGATCCCTCGACACAGTGCCTATTCTCCAGGCCAAATATGACTACTGCTACTCAGTATACGAGTCATGTGCAGCACAAATTGGCGAAACAATCGACAGAGCAACGCCTCAAGTCGCGCAAGCACCCTCTCAGCCGCTAATTTCGTCCGGCTGCCGCTTACCTCCATGCGACACGGAAGTCTTCGATGGCGACTACCTCCGATGGCCCACTTTCCGGGACCTATTCACGGCAATTTACGTAAACAACCCCAGGTTGACTCCGGTCGAGAAGCTATTCCATCTCCTTACGAAAACAAGTGGCGAAGCAAAAGCCATCGTGGCGAAATCTCCTCTCACGAATGATGGTTTTGCTTCGGCGTGGGAGGCGCTGCGAGATCGGTTCCAAAACAAGCGACTTTTAGTCAACAGCCAGCTCAAGCTTCTTTTTAACTTGAGCTCAAGAATCTGGTCATGCTCTAAAAGAGCTACAATCCACGATTCAGGGGTGTTTAACAGCACTAGCGCATTCCCAGGTATCCACAGAAAACTGGGATTGTCTCTTGGTTTTCCTTTGCGCGAGCAAACTGCCCAAGCAGACCCTGTCCTTATGGGAACAGTCGCTAACTACCAAATCCGAGATCCCAGCTTGGGAAGAAATGAATGCCTTCCTGAGCGAAAGGTATCGGACATTGGAAGCCATCGAAGATATGAAACCGACTCAGGCGGTTCCAAAAAGGCTTCAATCCTTCGAGACAAAGGTCAGCACCAAACAGAAAGGGTGTGACTTATGTTCTAAGGAGAACCATCCGGTACGATTGTGCCCGCGTTTTCTTCAAATGTCTGTTGACTCGCGCTCCGGCTATATAAAAAAGAAGCAGCTATGTCTGAATTGTTTTGCCAGAGGTCACCAGCTACGTGACTGCACAAGCACACACAGCTGCTTTACATGTAAGGGCAGGCACCATACGCTGCTGCATCGCAGCCCCCCAAATTCCGAAAATGCGAGTTCCTCAACCTCGCCCCCTACACAGCAACTTCCGAGACCCTCTAGCAGAAATGCATCGGCAAGCACCTCAGCGGTGCAAACTTTCTTCGCGTCCGGCACTTCAGCCGTCCTACTGAGCACAGCGATGATTGACGTGTGCCATTTGGGGACGAACTACCGAGCCCGAGCCTTAATCGACTCGGGATCCGAGGCGACGTTCATTTCAGAACGCCTGTTCAACCTCATCAAGTTGCCATTCCGCAACACCCAGACCCAAGTCTCCGGGTTAAATCATTCGGTCTCCGCGAAATCCTCGAAGCTGTGTCACTTCGGGATTCGCGCTCCTACTAAGCCAGGTCTACAGTTAGACACTGAAGCGAACGTCCTTCCGGAGCTCTCAGGCAAACTGCCCTCCTATCCGATCCCTCGGAATTCTTTGAAGGACCTGCCCGCACTCCGCTGGGCAGATCCTACCTTTTTTGAGAGCTCTCAAATTGATGTACTGATCGGGGCTGACATTCTACCATCCATAATGATGGATGGCACCCGACAAAATATTTGCGGCTCGCTCCTGGGCCAAGAAATTATTTTCGGGTGGGTGCTAACGGGGCCGATTTCCAAGGGTAAGCCGAAACGGGTCGCATCCTTCACGACCCAGGTGCACCAAACAGGCGACCCTGATTCGCTCGACACGCTTCTCAGCAAGTTCTGGGAGGTGGAGGATCTACCAGTAAAGATGGTAAAAGAGTCGGACTCCTATTGTGAAAGGAACTTCCTCCAAACAACAACAAAAGACGCAAGCGGGAGGTACGTGGTGACGCTCCCGTTCCGGGATCCCGAGAATACCGGATCCGATTTAGGATATTCAAGGTCCATTGCGTTAGCTCAGTTTCTTAGAAACGAAAATCGTTTAAAAAGAGACTTTCCCTTAAAAGAGCAATATGACAGCGTGATCCAGGAGTACCTGGATCTGGGTCATATGAAAGAAGTTCCGCCGACTCACGATTCTCCCTCGTATCATCTTCCTCATCACGCGGTAGTTAAGCCCGAAAGCACCACTACAAAGCTTCGCGTTGTATTCAACGCTTCAAGTCCGTCGGCAAATGGGACCAGCTTAAATGATATCCTTCATGCTGGTCCAGTCCTACAATCCGATCTAACGATCCATGTCCTGAAATGGCGTTATTTTCAATACGTATTCAGTGCAGACATTACGAAAATGTATCGTCAGATCTGGGTCGATCCAAAACATACCCCGTTTCAAAGAATTCTGTTCCGAAACAAGGAAGGAGATATCCGAGACTTTGAACTAAAAACAGTTACCTTCGGGGTCAACTGCGCCCCCTTCCTCGCCATTCGAGTCTTGCAACAGCTGGCAGAGGATATCCAAGTGCCATTTCCAAATGCCAGCCGCATCATCCAGCAGCACATGTACGTCGACGACGTTCTGGCAGGGGCGAATTCCGTAAACGAAGCCCAAAGTTCAATTCGAGAGATGCAAGCAGCCCCAAGTGCCTCCGGGTTTCCGCTAAGAAAGTGGACCTCGAACAACAAAAGCGTCCTTAAAGACGTCCCGGCCGAACACCTTCTTCATAGCGAGTTCCTCGACATCGATGCCGAAAGCACGGCCAAGACGCTCGGTATTCGGTGGAGGGCAAAGTCCGACGAATTCTATTTCGTTCCCCCCGACATAGTTGTGGAACCCTTCTATACAAAGCGAGAAGTTTTGTCCCAAATCGCTAGGTTGTTCGATCCTGCCGGGTGGCTCGCGCCGTTCATAATCCGTTCAAAAATGTTCATGCAGGAGATTTGGTTGCAAAACTTAGGCTGGGACGATAAGCTTCCCACTGAAATGAGTCAGCGGTGGCAATCGTTTTTAGATGAGTATTCCGACCTCAACCAGATCCGGGTTCCGAGATGGATCTGGTACCAGCCTGAGGAAATCATAGTGTTGGGTCATGCAGCCGCCAAAACTGTGCAGTAGACTAATTTCATACTTGTTAATATTTAAGCCAAATTATCAGTAGCATGCCCATAGTGCAAACCGCTGCTCTCGCGTGCATTTATCTGTACGGCGCTCATTCCTTTGTTGTTGTTAGCTACCTACGCTAAGCTTGGGCGCAGCATTCTCGGCTGCCTGCCCGCCAGTTGCAATTTCTTCGCGTTTCGGAAAGGACCAACCTTACCATTGTCGCTATCGTAAATTATCGCTATTTCGCAAAATAAAACTGTCGTAATAAAACAAACTTTCTTCGGTGTTTTATTATTCTCAACAGCTATTGAAAAAGCTCAATAGCTAAACATTTGGTGACCCCGACGTGATTTTGTTAATTTGCATGCATTAATTAATGCACTTATCCCGTTAATAAATAAATATAAATATATTAAATCGCAATCGGTTGGACAAGTGAGTGGAGATTTCGGTGATAGTGGCTGTGTTTAAGCGAGCTAGAATTGCATATATACATACATTGCTACATATATCGTTGCGTGCATTGACCCCGCTTGCATTTTCGGCATCTATTTTGTGCTCATCTTCCCGCTGAACCGAATCAAAGGCGATTTGTTGCTATGCCCGCTGAAGGTGAAAAAAACAGGGTGACCTTTTTAAAGCGCAAAACCAATGCGCTGTTCAGCAGGTTGCAGAGGCTACAAACGTCGCTGTCTATAGAGACGCTAAGCGGATACGACGAATTCACTCTTACGGTGAGGCTGGAGCAGATTGATGAGCTGCAAAGTGCCTTCAATGTTCTGCATACAGAACTGGAGGAATTGGACTTCGACGAAATTGGCAGTGAAATGAGCGAGTCTTTCTATGAATTCATCGTTGAATTCAAGGCTAGGGTGCGCGCGGAAATAGCCAAACGCAATGTGCATTTCGCGCCGCACTCAACGCTTGCGGAAGGTATTGTGCCCCACCAGTGTAGTGGTCCTCAAACGCAGCCGCGGCCGAGGCCGATGCCGTTGCCGCCTGTGCAGCTGCCAACGTTTGGCGGCGGCTACGCAAACTGGGCGGATTTTCACTCCGTGTTCACGAGCATAATCGACAGCCATCCGGACCTCTCCAACGTTGAGAAATTCCAACATCTGCGGTTGGTGCAGCGCGCGCATTTATGGGAGGACCTGCAGTCCCTAAAAACGCTGGGAAGAGTTTCCTCGTCTAGTCCCATATCATCGCTCTCGCCGTTCCTGGATCAATTCGGACTTCTTAGAGTTGGCGGTCGCCTCCGGAATTCGTCGTTGGACTTTGATGGCCGCCACCCGAATAACTGCCACATCTCGGCAGTTATTAACTCCAGACCTTTAGTTCCCATTTCAGAGAACCCTGCCGATCTAGATGTCCTCACTCCGGCGCATTTTCTCAATGGTGGTCCGCCTTCGTCGTTTGACGAGCCAGA
Organism: Drosophila simulans; assembly: GCF_016746395.2. Taxonomy (NCBI): domain Eukaryota; kingdom Metazoa; phylum Arthropoda; class Insecta; order Diptera; family Drosophilidae; genus Drosophila; species Drosophila simulans. The sequence continues at coordinate 1,586,659 of NC_052521.2, forward strand.
TATAACGGGCCTAAACTATAATCGGCTTGACTCTTGGCAGCGCATCTCCTTTCTTCAGCATATATTTTGGTCGCGATGGAAGGAAGAGTACTTGACGTTGCTCCAGCAGCGTTCCAAGTGGCGCACCCCAAAGCCTGGCGCAGCCGTGGACAACGTCGTTCTTGTTAAGGACGAGAATCTACCCCCAATGAGATGGCCTTTGGCGAGAGCCATGCAGTTGATTCCTGGCAGAGACGGCGTCGCTCTAGTTGCAGAATTGAGGACCGCGTCTGGAGTAATAAGACGGGCAGTGAACAAGCTGTGTCTGCTCCCCCTTGAGGACTCTGTTGGAACACAAGCTTCCAACGGGGGGAGGATGTTGGGTCATGCAGCCGCCAAAACTGTGCAGTAGACTAATTTCATACTTGTTAATATTTAAGCCAAATTATCAGTAGCATGCCCATAGTGCAAACCGCTGCTCTCGCGTGCATTTATCTGTACGGCGCTCATTCCTTTGTTGTTGTTAGCTACCTACGCTAAGCTTGGGCGCAGCATTCTCGGCTGCCTGCCCGCCAGTTGCAATTTCTTCGCGTTTCGGAAAGGACCAACCTTACCATTGTCGCTATCGTAAATTATCGCTATTTCGCAAAATAAAACTGTCGTAATAAAACAAACTTTCTTCGGTGTTTTATTATTCTCAACAGCTATTGAAAAAGCTCAATAGCTAAACACATAGAGCACCACGGTTTCTGTGACGCGTCTCAGAGAGCCTATGGAGCGGCTATATACATCCGCGTCGAGATGGGGCAAAAGATCCTGACTCGCCTGCTTACAGCCAAAACACGAGTGGCCCCGGTAAAAACCGTCTCCCTTCCTCGGCTAGAGCTCTGTGGTGCCGTGCTCTTAACCGAAATGGTGACAGCAATCCTTCCGCAGATGCCCTCCGCCAGTTCAGATATCCGCTGCTGGACAGATTCCACAATCGTCTTAGCCTGGCTACGAAAGCCTGCGTGCAACTGGACCACATTTGTGGCCAACAGAGTTGCCAAGATCACGCAGGCGACGCCAGTCGACTGTTGGGCACACGTTCGCTCAGAACAAAACTCCGCCGATCTAGCCAGTCGAGGCGTATCCCTACATGAATTGGCAGAAAACCATCTCTGGTGGCACGGACCAGAGTGGCTGCAAGGGCCACGAGAGCTATGGCCAGCACAAAGCGACACTCTTCCAGTGACAGAGCTAGAGCAGCGCGCGGTCAAAGTGCATTTTGTCAAGGGCCCGTCCATCGACTTTCTCGAACGTTTCTCCAAATTGGACAAGGCCCTGCGAGTTCTGGTCTATGTTCAACGCTTCCTTAAACGCTGCCGCAAAGGTTCGTTCTTGCCCAGTTCACGACCTACAAGTGAAGAGATCCGAGAGGCAGAACGAACTCTGACCTCCATTGCGCAGCGCAGAGCATATGGCCAAGAGCTTCAGCATCTGACCGAGAAAAGGCCTCTTCCAGTGTCAAGTCCTTTGGTGAATTTGTTCCCGTTCATTGACCAACACGGCCTTTTAAGGGCGTGCGGCCGTCTCACTGCATCCAAAACCCTGCAATATGATGAACGTCATCCGATTCTTCTCCCCTATGACTGTAGACTGTCGCGCCTCATCGTCCAATTTACTCACCAGATTACTCTTCATGGCGGTAGTCAATTGATCGTACGCCTGATCCGAACAAAGTATTGGATTCCTAAAATCAAGAATGTGGTGAAGGCTGTGGTCAATCCGTGTAAGATTTGCACGATTTACAAGAAGAGACTCCAAACACAGCTGATGGGCGACTTCCCGACAGATAGAGTCTCCTTCTCGAGGGCATTCACCTACACGGGTATCGACTATGCCGGCCCTTTCGAAATAAAAAATTATACAGGGAGAGCGTGTCTCATAACGAAGGGATATGTTTGTGTGTTTGTGTGCTTTTCCACGAAGGCTATCCATTTGGAACCCACTTCCGATCTAACAACCGAGAAATTTCTAGCGGCCTTTGCTCGTTTCGTAGCGAGGCGCGGTTGTCCTCAGCGGGTCCATTCGGATAATGGTAAAACCTTTGTGGGGGCGGCAACTTTGATTTCCAGGGACTTTCTCCAAGCTATCAAAGAGTCCGTGACTGATGCATATAGCCATCAGGGACTCGTATGGCGGTTCATCCCACCAGGGGCTCCACATATGGGGGGTTTGTGGGAAGCAGGGGTGAAAAGCTTCCAAACCCTGTTCCTTAAATCGACGTCAGTCCGCAAATATACATTTGAGGAGCTGGCGACGCTTCTCGCTAAGATTGAGGCTTGCCTCAACTCTAGACCCCTCTCCCCTATGTCCGAAGATCCCTCGGATTTGCTGGCCCTCACACCAGGCCATTTCCTTATTGGAGGGCCGTTGCTTTCCACGGCGGAACCCGAAATAAAGGGCGAAGCCAAGTCGATAATAAATCGATGGCAACACCTCAAGGCACAACATCAGCAGTTTAGTGAACGGTGGAAAGAGGAGTATCTCAAAGAACTCCATAAACGAAGCAAATGGCAATTTCCGACCAGGAACCTACAAGCCGACGATATGGTAGTTGTCAAGGAGGACAATCTACCACCGAACGAATGGCGGCTCGGCAGAATTGTTTCTGCCTTTCCAGGAGCCGACGATCGCATTCGAGTCGTTGAGATCCGTACGTCTCGCGGCACCATAAAACGCCCTGTCCACAAAGTAATTCTGCTACCGATGGAGGACAAAGAGTCCTCCGTTCCTAGGGATTAGGGCACTTCCCCCATTCCGGGGCCCAAATAGTAGTCGGCTCACACTAAGCCTTTTCATTTCTTTATTGGCAGACTTACTCACTTCCTCCAATAATGGCTCCTCGTCCTCGTGCCACCCAGTCGTTGGAGAGCAGACGTACTCGAGGTATTAAATCCTACCGCTGCCGAGTCTGCTCTGGAATCCATCCTCTTCGAAAGTGCACGCGGTTCCACAAACTGAGCGCTGAAAAGCGCCTTCGGGCAGTACTTATTAATAAGTACTGCTCGAACTGCCTCGCCCATCAGCACTCAGGAGGAGACTGTCGCAGCCAAGAGGGATGCAAGAAGTGTGGAGGAGACCACCACACCCTACTCCACATGCACGAGGTCCTCCCCGCTCCGAACCCGGCAGCGCTACCAGCTCCGACGCGCAGAGAGCGCCATCCCGCTGCACCTCGTCCGGTCCGGATTTCCCGCACTCCGCCACCAGTCGCCAACAATCGCCCGCGTCAGCAGCAGCAGAAGGCTGTCCCCATACTGCCTACAGCCATCGTCGTGCTGGACACGGGCCTTCGACCTTCGAGACCGGGGCCATGATCGACCCATGCATGCCGGTGAGCAGCATCGACCGGTCGTTAGCGGCTGCGTTCCGGCTGCCCATCACTCGGCTGGGAGGCAACGAGGTCTGCTCGGTGACACTCCGGTCCCGAACAAGCACCTTCCGACTCAACGTCGTCCTGAAGATCGAACCCAGCCTAAGGATCCGGACACCCATCCGAGCTCTGAGCGACGCCGCCAGGGCCAAGTTTGACGGTGTTCGTCTCGCGGACGAGCGCTTCCACCGGCCGGCCTCCATCTCCCTCGTGTTGGGATCAGATGTATATGCAAATTTGATCCAACCGGGGTTCCTAAAAATTGATGATGGGTTGCCCGTCGCGCAGAACACGGTGTTCGGATGGACCGTTTCTGGAACGTGCACGAAATGAAGAGGCCGGTCCTGCTGTCTAGCCGGCCAGGGATACCTTTGCCTACGCAAGGGGGGGGGAGAATGTTCACGCCGGAAGGGCGCAAACAGTTGAGCGGCAGTGTAAGCGGCCAATGCTTGCACTCAAAGCTCCTCCACGGCTCGCAAGCACCGCTGCTCGCGCTCTCCTTCTCTCCTCTCGCTCTCCTCCCTTTCCGCAAGGTATTCACCTCTCCGCGGTCCCGCGGTATTTCCACTGTTAGTGTTAAGGTAGTCTTAATTTACAAGTGCGTGAATAAAGAACGAAAAGTTGAAGTCAACCCCGCGCGTTTTTAATTTCTGGAGGAATCCGCAGCAGCCGCAGCAACAACATCAACAAACATTTCCGCCCACTCCACTTCAATAAGGATCTCGATGCGACCGTCATCGAGATGGGGGACCAGACCCCGATATCCTCTCACGATGGAGCCGATCATCTAATGGTCTGGAGGGATAGCTCAGGTGAACATCCATCGCGCCAAGGCGGCCTCGGCCGTGCTGGCAAGGATGTTCACCAAACAACTTCTTGGGCTAGCCTTGGTACATTAACCCTGGCATAACTAGGGAATAAAAGGACTGTACGTGAAGAACGCCAAGGTAATTTGGGATCAACGGGCCTCTAGCCCTAGAGCCTGTATCCTGGCATGTAGAAGTATTAATTATTATATACTTACAGAATTTCTCACGCGCGACTGTGTACCGATCGTGGTAGATGATGTGGGAGCAGCTAAGAAGACTGTGGTGGCATCGGTATACTTTGCCGGTGACGAGGCGAGCGCACCGCCCGAAATCACTGCACTGGCAGAATACTGCAAGAAGACATTACACTTTCCAGCAGATCAGTGGCTTCGCATATAAGCGACTGGCACGTATCTCCTGAGAAGTCAATGTCAGATCACAGAATTATTCGTTTTAACATAGGGCTAAATCTAGAATGTAGCGAGCGTAGGCGCAATCCCAGGAATACGAACTGGGAAGGGTTCAATGCCTCCTTACTGCGGAATCCAGCTTTTGGGGTAACCGGGAAACACCGTACCACTCTAGAACTGGAGGCCGCCGTAGAAGATATTAACTCGTGTCTTACTAACGCGTTTAGAGAAAACTGTTCCCTTGGTCGAGCCAAGAGGGAAAAAGATGCTCCATGGTGGAACGACCAATTGGAGAAGTTACGGAAAGCGACCAGGCGTCTCTTTAACAATGCAAAAAAAAAGGGAACTGGGATGCCTACCGGAATAAACTGACTATGTATAACCATGAGATCAGGAAAGCCAAACGAAGGAACTATAGAACCTTCTGTGAGGCAATAGTAAACACATGTGTTAATTATTTGCCGATATTTACGTGTTTCACGATTTACATTAAGCTATATAATTTCTTATGCAAATATCACGTCGGGGCCACCAATGTTTAGCCAAAGAGCTTTATCATTAGCGTATGTGGACGACGGAGTTCAAATTGTTTCTTCGATCGCTCTGGAACTGGGATGCCTACCGGAATAAACTGACTATGTATAACCATGAGATCAGGAAAGCCAAACGAAGGAACTATAGAACCTTCTGTGAGGCAATAGTAAACACATGTGTTAATTATTTGCCGATATTTACGTGTTTCACGATTTACATTAAGCTATATTATTTCTTATGCAAATATCACGTCGGGGCCACCAATGTTTAGCCAAAGAGCTTTATCATTAGCGTATGTGGACGACGGAGTTCAAATTGTTTCTTCGATCGCTCTGGAACTGGGATGCCTACCGGAATAAACTGACTATGTATAACCATGAGCTCAGCAAAGCCAAACGAAGGAACTATAGAACCTTCTGTGAGGCAATAGTAAACACATGTGAAGGCGCAAGACTTCACAGAGCAATCTCAAAAGGAGTGCCAGCATTAAATCAGGCATTACGTACGGAGGATGACTCCTATACTATAGGAAGTAAGGAGAAACTTGAGCTACTACTGGCAACTCACTTTCCGGGAAGCACGCTTCAAACGGATGTGAATACCCCGGTAACGGCTCAAAGTAGACCGTGTGCTACTGATTGGGCCAAAGCAAAATCAATAATAACAACGGAGAGATTAAGATGGGCAATTGGTACATTCCAGCCCTACAAATCTCCTGGTCCAGATGGCATTCAGCCAATCCTGCTACAACGAGCGCTAAATCAGCTCGCAGTGCCGATCAGGAAAATACTGATCGGCAGCCTAGCTTTAGGACACATACCTACTGCCTGGAGTATAGCAAAAGTGGTCTTCATTCCAAAAGCTGGAAAGAAAGACATAACTGATCCGAAGTCGTTCAGACCCATCAGCTTGACATCGTTTTTGCTAAAAACGTTGGAAAAGCTAGTGGATGTCAGCATTAGAAGCACTCTGCTTGTAGAGCATCCGCTTCAACGGACGCAGCATGCCTACAGGGCGGGCAGATCAACTGATACTGCCCTATATCACCTGAAAAGCCTTATTGAGGATTCACTTACTCATAAGGAAGTGGCGCTATGTGCCTTCTTAGACATACAGGGTGCATTCGACAATACCTCTCATGAGGCGGTCAAGAAGAGGACTAGATGCGACAACCAGTAGATGGATCAAATCACTACTGGCATCTAGGCGAGCCATGGCCACTATAGGAGGACAGTCGTCCACAGTATTTACCACAAGGGGACGCCCCCAAGGGGGTGTCTTCTCGCCTCTCTTGTGGAGCTTGCTGGTAGACGAGTTGCTGGACAGACTGACCCGCAGAGGTATACTTTGCCAGGGCTATGCTGACGATATTGTCATTATAGCCAGAGGTAAATATGAGGAAACACTCTGCGATATCATTCAACTGGGCCTCAACATGACCAGCGAATGGTGCAAGGAAGTAGGCCTGAGCCTAAATCCTAGCAAAGCTATTATTGTTCCTTTCACAAATAGGTACAAGCTACAGAGAATGAAGGCAATAACCCTGTCAGAATGTCGCATAGAGGCCAGCAAAGAAGTTAAGTATCTTGGGATAACCCTCGACTCCAAACTTAGCTTCAAAACTCATGTCGATAACACAATTGATAAGTGCACCAGAGCACTTTTCACGTGTAGGAAAATTGCTGGAAAATCGTAAGGGACCTCACCACGCATAATAAGATGGCTGTACCTCATGGTAGTCAGACCCATACTAACCTATGGAGTAATAGCCTGGGGTAATAGAGCACGCCTTAGCACCAGTAAGGTGAAACTTCATAAGCTCCAAAGAATGGCCTGCATATGCATGACAGGAGCAATGTGCACCTGTCCCACTGCAGCCCTAGAAGTACTAATGGAGGTAACGCCGCTTCATATCGTCATTGAAATGAAAAGGAAAGCCACCCTAATAGAATTGAGGGAGCAGGAAATGACTGCAACCTTACAAGAAAGGATGCTGAAAGCCTAAAAAGGGATATCCCTTTGCTGATGCAACCAAGGGATGAGATGCCAGCTGAGCACAGGTTCGCTCAGAACTTCAGCACTCATCTCAGTAATAAAAACAGTTGGACACCCCTGGGGAAAGTACACCCTATGAAACCACAAACAATAAAGTGGTATACAGACGAATCCCTCACCGACGAGGGAAGTGGGCTGGGGGTTGTAGGCCCTAGGTTAAAATACCAAGATTCAATGGGCAGATACACCAGCATTTTTCAAGCTGAAGTCTGTCTGACGCGTTGCGGAGTTTAATCTGCAAAGGAACTATCGTGGCAAGGACATTGCTATACTGTATGATAGTCAAGCAGCCATAAAGGCGCTCAGCAAAGCTAAGATAACATCTAAGCTAGTAAATGAAGTGAGGACAGCCCTAGACAAACTGGGAGCTGTCAACAAACTCACAATATGTCTCAGGACACAACAACATCCCGGGAAATGAGCTAGCGAACAACCTAGCCAGGAAAGGGGCAGAGAACCCTCTAATTGGGCCCGAACCATTCTGTGGTGTTGGTCACCACAGAGTACTGGGCTTACTTAAGTCAATAGAGGAAGAAAAACGTCTGTCCTTTTGGGAACACCTACCAAGACTTAGGCAGTCTAAGATTCTCCTTCGTGAATATAACCACAAAAGATTCAAGACCTTAACACACGGGAAAATCACCGTGCGCATTTTAACTGGCCTTCTTACGGGGCACTGCCGACTTCGCAGTCATTTGCATAAGATTGGCATTGCAGACAGTGAACTCTGTCGCTTCTGTTGCATGGAGGAGGTGAGCTGTGCACATATAATATGTGACTGCACGGCGCATTCCATCAGGAGGAACAGACTCCTGGGCATGTATGTAGTCCCACGGGAAACAATTGCAGCCCTGAACCCCAATAAAATTCTGGCTTTTATACTGTGCATTGGACTTCAGGGACATCTTTGAGTCATGAAGGGGTAGTACAACAGATCCTACTGGGTCGCAGTATACATAGAAACCCACTTAATAATAATAATAATAAGCTCTTGCATAGTTTCTTGCATGAAGGTCATGAAGTCTTTCATGCTTTGCTGCATCGAGAGCATAATCGCTTCAAGGCCAATAGGCTGCTGTTGCATGTTCTGTGTGTTTATTTGTTTATTTGGTGCATTTTGTGCTGGATGCTGAAGGTGACTGCTGTCGGTACTTGGATACCTGATTTTAGTACACTTGCAAAGGAAGAATTTGGCATTGTTCGGTGGCTGGCAGACGAAGGGATGTTAGTTGTAGGCGGTTCCATTACTTTGTGAATTGTTGGTGTGATACGATATCGAGCTGAATCCACTCGCTTGTTTAGGCGACTCTTAAGTTTCTTGTAAACAATGCATCCTCGCCAGTTGGCTGTGTGTTTTTCGCCACAGTTGCTGCATAACTTATTTGAACTGTCATTTTTATTCTTAGGACAGTTTACATTACTGTGGCCATCGCTGCAAGCGACGCAGATGGATTTTAGGGTGCAGTACGCTTTGGTGTGGCCATATTCTTAGCAGTTGGTGCACTGCACAGGTTGCCTGCGCTTGTGTGGCTCTTCTACGGTTATTCTTCGGTGCAGTAAATACTGTAGCTTATATATAGGATGTACTTAATTTTTGTTGCTTTTCTGACTCGATGGCTCCAGTTCGACTTTAAAGAGTGGCTGCGGCACTTTGTTTCTGTTGAGAATGTTGATCACCGTTTTGGCGTTGAAGTTCTTCTCCTTTAGTACTGCGATAATTTTGGATGCTGTCACTGATGACTCTATTCCTTTAATGACAACCTGCAATCCTTTGGCACTTTTCAGCTGGTAGGTATAGTAACTCTTCCCAGCTTCGTCCAGGTACTTGGTCACTGATCGGTGGCTAGACTCATTCTGAGTCTGCACTTTCGTTTCTTGTATGTTACCCTTAGTAAGAGGTATAACATGGAACTTTTCTCCGATAATTGCAGCTAGTGTGATAACCAGCGCACTTTATGTTTTCTCACGTATATATATTGGTGGCGGCTTTATCTTCTTCTGCCCCTGCTCCGTTTTTGTTGGTACAGCGGAAGTGGACACCGCTGTCGGTATTGAGCATAGAGTTGATGTTGTTGCAGTTGTTGTTTTTGCTTAGGGTGCAGTTGCAGTAGTAGTTTAGTGTATAAATGTAGTAAGTTTACTTTATACTGTGTTACTTTATTGTTTAATGACAATTGTTTATAGTACACTTTATATTGTTTAATGACAATAGTTCTTGCTTATTATTATTTAATTGTTTGATGACAATTGTTTAGCTCTAGTTGCATAAGTATATAGCGCGATTGAAAAACTTGCGACTGCTCTCGTTCACCATTCTACTCGAAGTCCCCCTTTTGGTTTTTTCGTTAATAAGCGTTGCCACTGCGTGTTACTCTCTTGCTCTCTGTTTCATCGTTCATTTTAGTTCCCTGATCTGGTTAATTTCCCACAATCGGCCCTCCTGATACATCATTCGACCCGAATGAATTTCCCCACGGCTTAATATATTCTGCGACTGTCGATGTCTTAAAAGGTCCATAGCCGTCTCCAAGTTTTTATACGTCATACCTTCCGTGCTTGTTTATCTTAACAACTTTGTAAGGTCCTAGAAATTTTCCTTTTAACTTTAACCCAGTGCCGTACTGAGTGCGCTTAATAGATACTAAATCATCTATTATATAAATTTTTTCACCTTTGCGCTTTAAATCGAAAACCCTTTTATTTTCTGTCAGCAACTGTTTTATGTTTTCGGAAGCTCTTGCGCGCACCAGCTCCCTCTGCTCATCCAAATCCTTCACTAAGGATTCCTTTATCAACAAATTAGGCTCTAGATCATTCGGAAGACGCATTTCAGTGCCAGTCAAGATTTTAAAAGGCGACACTAAAGTGCTTCTAGGCGGTGTACTATGGATTATTTGCTGCACTTTACTGACATGCTTATACCAGTCTCCTGCACTTTCATGACTTAACTTCGACAACATCGACACTACTGTCTTATGCATTCTCTCAACCTGACCATTTCCACGTGGTACACCTGTTGTAATCACTAGATGCTGAATTTTCTGCTCCTCACAATACAACTTAAATGCCTGTGCAGTGAACGCAGTTCCCCTATCAGAGATAATCCGTAAAAAATTTTCAAAATTAGTAGCCTGACGCTCTAGACAACTTACAACTTCCTCTGCTCCAAATTTAGAAAAACTGTCTACTATAGCTAAAATGTGGTTGTAGCGCTGGCTCGTCATCTCCATTGGCCCAACATGGTCAATGTGATACGTCATCAACGGTCTATCTCCCTTTTCAATCGGGGTCAAGATACCTTTTTTCTTCCCAGCTTTCGAATTAAATTCAATACACTCCACACAACTGTCCACAACACGAACAACCTTTTCTTTAAGTTTTGGTATGAAGTAAGATTTCCCAACTAAATCTTGCGTTTTCTTCGCAGCAAAATGTCCTTGCTTATGAGCAATCGTGATTATTTCATTTTCCATCTGCGACGGTACAACAATAAGCTCACGATTAGGATCTTTAAATAGTATTTGGTTTTCTATATAAAAATCTTCATACCCTTTATTTTCTACAAGGCTTCTCACTATTTTCGTCCATTCATCGAGTAATTGTGCTTGTTTCAAGCGATGTACAACAGTATCGCTCAGCATAAAACATGACACTCTACTCAACGCATCAACATGTCTCATTCTCGTCCCTGAGCGATGTTCTACTTGATAATCAAAATCTTGAAGGTATAATGCCCACCTAGCTACCCTCAAAGGAACGACCTTCTTCTTCATCGTCATAGTGAACGCGTTGCAGTCAGTCACAATCTTAAATTTCAAACCTAACACATACACACGCCACTTCATTAATGCACCGATAACTACAAGAACCTCAAGCTCATAAGAATGATACTTTTCTTCGCATTGGTTAGTCTTACGACTCATGCATTGAACCGGATGAAACAAACAATCTTCTGGGTCTTTTTGTAATAATACACCACCAAAACCATATTTTAAAGCGTCTGTATGGATTTCCGTTTCTAATTTAGGATTGTACAATTTCAATACGGGAGTAGAAGTTAAGGCTACTTTCAACTGTTCAAACGCTACCTTCTGCAGCACATCAAATTTAAACTTAGTATTTTGCCTTAACAGGTCCGACAAAAACTTAGCAGTCACTGCAAAGTCTTTGACAAATCTACGAAAATACGACGTCAATCCTAAGAATCTTTCAACAATTTTTTAATCATTTGGCAATGGAAAATTAACAATAGCACTTGTCTTCTCTCCAGAAGCCTTAATAGTACCACACTCAACTATATACCCCAAAAAGTAACCTTTCTTTTGCAACACCTGACATTTCGACCAATTTATTTTTAATCCATTTTCACTGGCAACACTTAACACCTTCTCCAGCTTTACCAATCCTTCACACACATTTTTACTGGGCACAATCACATTGTCCATGTATACTACTACATCTCCACTGTTGATTAGTTCTCTTAAGACTGCCATTATGAATCGAGTAAAAACTTCAGGTGAGTTTGTAATACCAAAGGGAACATACAGAAATTCGTAATGTCCCTTTTGTGTTACAAAGGAGGTGTATTTCTGGGATTCCAACTCAACGGGCACATGAAAGATACCGTTAGTTAAATCCAAAGTCGTATACACCAAAGCACTCTGAAGCTTTTTGATAACAACTCAGCACATGATCCTTTCTCCAATAGCTGGATTCTCTGACTCTCAATCTTTTTTTGGTTTGCAACTCGACTTATAAACTCTGTGCCACCTTTGGTTACTTTCATATCTACGCTGTTTAAGATTGTTCTTCCTAAAATCGAATCAAAACCCATATCCTCATCAGGAACTACGTGAAATTCAACTTGCATGTCTATACCATCTACCTCAACAGAAATTACAAAGCTACCGAATGTAAGCACCTGACTATCACCTATGCCAGTCAAACACTTCGCTAAGCCTGTCAACTTATTTCTGCCCAACTTAGTATAACCACTTCTGCGTATAAGATAAAGGTCAGCACCTGTATCAACTAATCCTTGAAACATCATTGACTGCACAGTTTTCAACTCTAAACCTGAAGGAGTGAAAATGCTTAATGGCTTTAACTCTTCCTTCCTATCTTGTACAACATTTGTATTTTGATCCTGCTTAACTTTTCCATCTGTTTTACGCTCTGATGCGAGATGTCCTGGTTGGCTACACTTAAAACAAACAAAATCGTTCTTCCTACAATCTTTTAGCAAATGGGTATCATCACCGCACTTGAAACATTTACGTGTCTTGTTGTCACTGCTAATCTTCTTGGACTCAGAACTCTGTTTATCAACGAATGATCCAGTCTGGTTTAATGACTTGCTTGAACTACAAACTTTTTTGTAAACATCGAAACTAAGTTTCAGCTCTTTTAATGTTTTTGCTTGATACAGCACTACTTTGTTTGCAGGGGAATCATGAATGCCACTAATGAAATAATCTATAATATAATAATCTTCAAGCTTTACTGGCTTAGCTATTTCCATCAGTGCGTACAAGAATTCATGTAAACTCTCATTTTTTTCTTTTGCCGTCTATTTAATTTTCGATGTTTTTCTGCTGATGACACTTTAACTTCGAACTCATCTAGCAATACAGTTTTCAATATTTCCCAGCTTCGAATGTTCTGTTGACTTTTGACAAACGATCTAGCAGCACCTCGTAAAAGCTGCTTCGCATAGACAAACACATTTGTAATTGGTTCTACCGAACTGTACTCCCACATTCTTCTACCTCATTTATCCACTGGTCAACATCAACACTACCTATAGTACCTGAGAATTCAGAAATACTACCTTCGACATCTTTTAGAGTAAACCATGACCTATTATTTTCATTTGTCATCATTGGTGCAGTTGCTACTGACTCATCGTCCGAAATGTTTTGTTCTTCATTGTTTAATCTGTAGTGAGCAAGGAGACGCTGCTGCAGCATGCTTTTAGTACCACTTGTCTGCAAATTTAACTCAGACAGCTTATTTCGTAGGTCATCAGCGCAAGAATTTCAATCCGATCCATTCTAAATAATATAAAATTTATCAGTACAAAATTCTCAATACGAAATAAAATCACCTGTATATTCTTTGCGTCAAGCTGCAAAACTACTTAACATACCCTCTCTTTAAAGTTTTCAAAACTACTTAGCCAACTCTGTTAAATCTATGTTAACAGCAAACGATACACAACATGCAGCGTCGTTTTCGCCTCTTCGTTGTCCTCGCCTCTTTCTCTGTTGCTTCGCCTCTCTCGTCGCTGTTGCCGCTCGATCGCCTTCGTATATGTGGCGGCGTATTTCGTTGCGCCCTTATTCTTCTTCTGCTTCTTCTGCCACTGAAGCGACTGTCCTTTTTCTGATTGCTTCACCGTTCTTCTTCTTCTGCTACACCGTAACCATCGTTTTGCCGTTCTTCTTCAATTGTCTGCTTGCAATTTCTACGGCGTGGCCTTCAACTTTTGGTCACCGCCGTTGTGCTTTTGAATAAACACAGCGTCTCCAACACCTTTTGGCTGCTGCCGTTTTTCTTCGAGCACTAGATACGGTATATCCAACACCTTTCGGCCTCCGTCTTCTGAAGTCTTCCAATGAACACTGCGTCACAAACACCTTTTGCTCGTCGTCGATTGACCTCTAATTGCTTCAGCCTCACCGCGACTCTTTTTTGCGTCGTTGTCGATTTTCTTTTAATCGATGCGGCGTCACGTTCTGTCTCGCTCACACTCATTAAATTCGCACTTATGCATACACAACTTGGGCCATCCCGGTTGAGCCCCCAAAATTGTAGTAAGTTTACTTTATACTTATTACTTACTTTATTGTTTAATGACAATTGTTTATAGTACACTTTATATTGTTTAATGACAATAGTTCTTGCTTATTATTATTTAATTGTTTGATGACAGTTGTTTAGCTCTAGTTGCATAAGTATATAGCGCGATTGAAAAACTTGCGACTGCTCTCGTTCACCATTCTACTCGAAGTCCCTCTTTTGGTTTTTTCGTTAATAAGCGTTGCCACTGAGCGTTACTCTCTTGCTCTCTGTTTCATCGTTCATTTTAGTTCCCTGATCTGGTTTATTTCCCACATAAATAGTAAGTATAAATTAATTTTCAATATTTTTGTTTATATTTAAAAAACTTTTTTCGACAAAAACATCGAAAACATCGATGTATGTACGTTAACATCTATGTTTCTCCACCTCTTACGGCTCGTATTTTGATTAACACAAGTTGGCATAAGTATTTAGACACAATTAGCTTGCAACTGCCGTGTAATAAATAGTAAACTGTTGATGATTTAACAAAGCGTGCAATTACAGTTACACGCGAGAGGTATGCTTTGACGTTTTCCTTTTCAATTATACTTATGCTGATAAGAAAGCTAAACAGAAAACGACTTGAGCGATGGCAATAGTAATTAGACATCACATTTATTTTATTCATAAACTTGTTAAGCATGCGAAAAACAAAGGCACTGATCGAATTTATAAAAATGAAATAAAAATTAACTATAACTCTGGTATTTCGGTACAACCAAAATCCTTGCGCGTAGGGACCGACCTTGTAAAACAAGTCAAAAGGACTATGGTTATATTTTACGGAAGATTAAGCAGAATGTTCTGCAAAAGAACTAAAAGAAGGTGCAGAAATCGATATCAGTCAAAAAATCACGCCACTTAACGAGGCTTTGTAAATTGTACATACGTAGGAAGCATTCGAGTATCTTAAATGGGAATTAATAAACCCACACTTCTTCAGTACCCAGATTCCAGTAAAGAATTTTGCATAACCATAGATGCTAGTAAACATGCATGTGGAGCGGTAATATTGCAAGAACATTACGGTCACCACCCTGTGTGTGGCATATGCTTCAAGAACCATTACAAAACCTTTACCAGAGCTCTGAGGACAATGTTAATGAAGACTTGATGTTCTTTTGCAACGCTGCTAGGAGGTAGAAAGTTGTCCGGACCCAATTGTTATAGGGATACTTCGTGAAGCTCTTCGCCCTAATGCTGTCTGGTGATTATTCTGTCCGGCTTTCGGCCAAATTAAACGTTCATCTTTAAGGAGATTTCTATCAGCAAACCATGTGGAAGTTTCTATCTCTCGAGAGAAAGTTTATTCGGAATCCTGTCGTGAAGGATCAGAATGCAGAATTCATGAAGAAGTATCTGGGCATTGGGCATATGTCCCTTGTTCCTTCATCCCTGATCAGTTCTTGCCAATACTTCTTACCGCAACACCGTGTCATAAAAAAAAAAGATAACTCGGCAACTAAGCTTCGAGTCGTCTTTGACGGATCAGCGTCTAGAAATTCTTCGTCGCGATTTCTACATGGATTATCTCATATCAGTTGACAATTCCGTGGATGCTGCCATCAACAATATGCACCAAACCACTAAAATTCTTGCTAGAGAGACAGTACCAGTCTCGCTTGGGATTCTATTCCTGATTATCTCTTGTTCTCATTTGCTGTTCTGCAATCATCATCGACCCCATGTAGACGATCTGTAGTATCCACGAATGCGAGGTTTTAGGCCTACTTGAGCCCATAATCGCAAAGCGTAAAATCTCTCTGCAACAGCTCTGTAAAAAGAAATTATACTGGGAAGAGCCTCCCTGAGGCTTAAAATACGAAATGGCTTGATATTTGAAGGAGCTTTGAAGGGATATATCGTGGAATTTCCACGTTTGGGCTGGACTCAGATTCAGATCTTAAAATTCATGGATTTTGCGATGCTACCATTGAGGCTTACGGTGCTTGTGTTTAAATAGCGTCCAAAGGAGAACAGCGTTCCAGGCAGTTACTTTGCTCGAGATCTCGTGTTGCTCCATTTATGACACTTACTGTTCCTAAGCTGGAATTTTGTAGTCTCTAAGCTAGACTTATGCATGAGGTAGCTAGCCTGAAAATATTTAATGGCTGGTATTACTGTTGGTGCGACTCGACTGTGGCGTTGGCCTGGATTCGTGGTGACCCTTCGAAATTCAACATTTTTGTGGCTAATAGGATGGCGCCTCTTCAGAAGTTGAAAACTTCCATGGTTTGAAACTATATTCCGACGGCCTAAGCCCAGCAGATATTCTTTCCAGAGGTGATCGCCGCTCTGAGCTCTGCGAGTTCCCAATCTGGATACATGGACCGTCCTTTCTAATCGGGTCAGAGAGAGATTGGCCATCTGCTAGTCTCACTGAGAAGCCTGTGCCTGAGCTTCTTCGAATTGCTGGAAAAATCTCCGTATGTGGACATAACCATTTTCTCGAAATTAGCAAACTCCTTTATTCGTTCCTCGTAGAGTAAAAGGGAATGAAATGTGGAAAGAAGAAGGAAGTGTTTCCGACTATATAAAGTATATAAATTTTTGATCAGGATCAATAGCCGGATCGATCTGACCCAGTCCCTCTGTCCGTCCGTCTGTCTGTCTGTCCGTTGAATGTCGAGATCTCAGGAACTATAAAAGCTGGAAGACTAGGTAGGTTAAGACTAAACTCACAGATTCTAAAGACAAAGACGCAGCACGCGCCCACTCTAACGCCCACAAACCGCACAAAACTGCTACTATCACGTTTTAAGCAAGAGGCAATGCTATAGTCGAGTTCACCGACTATCAGATACCCGTTGCTCAGCTAGTGTGAATGAGAAACAATTTTAAAATTGTTCAGGAGTGTGGGCGGGTCAGTTTTGGACGGTTTTAGGGCGTAAGAGTGAGCCTGGCAAAAATAATACCGGTCCCAGAGCTCTTCTAGGTATAACTCGTCCCGAATATTGGTCTATTTGTGGAAAAAGACTGTGACTAAGTCCATGAATACATGCGAACGATGTTTTCGGTCTAAGCCTTGTCTCGGGGAACACATTATGGCAAATCTTCCGAAGAAGTGGCTTGCCGGATCGCATGGCTTTTAGGTCACTGGAGTCGATTTTTTGTGGGCTATTCTTCTACAAGCTGGAGGCTCGCAACACTGCCCCAATAAAATGCTACGTCTGCGTATTCATTTGCTTCGCAACGAAGGATCAATCCACAGTATCACTTATTCACGGTCTTAAGCACTTTATATGCGCCAGGCGAAAGTATAAACAAAATTGTTGGGACAAAGCCACTTATTTTAAAAGTTCTTTAGCAGTGACCACCCACCACAAGTCGGTGCATGATTTTTGCCTTTCTGAAACTATCGATTGGCATTTCATCCCTCCGCGTTCGACCTATTTTGGTGGGCTTTGGGACGCTGCGGTGAAAACGACCATATACTATTTTTTATCGTGCTGTGAGTTCTTCAGTCCTAGCATTCGATGAACTGAGGACTCTTGTATGCCATACTCAGCCGTGATTAATTCTAAACCTTTAGTCTCACTTTCAGATCTGATCTGGATGTTTTTACCCCATCACATTTTCATCGATGAGCCTGACGTGACAAGTCTTATCTACAAACTCTTGGCGATCTTTTTGGCATTCTCCATAGAGCTTGAGGTAATCATTGGAGTCTCGTACGCAATAAAAACATTAAATTCTGGTGACTGTGACATACAATATAGCTCCTCAGACGACTTCAGAACTATGACCCATCACTTCCATTCATTACCAGCAGCTACCAGAGGATAGGCCCTTCCACATTGTTATGCGTAATATTCCCCATGGTGTTCCAGCGAAAGACATCATCGAATGCCTGCAGAAAGATACTCTGGGTAATAAGCTGGCACAGCTCTTCACGAGACTCGACAGGATGATGTCGATAATGAAGTCCCTGATGCAAACGACCGTTGGTGTATGTTCTGTATTTGCAAGAGTGCAGATTTCGCAGTCATTAACTATATTTTGGATTAGTTCCTTATAGTCTGGAAAATAGTGAGTTTCTTGAAAAAGACGATACCAGGGTTCAATACGTTTGGGTATTGAGTAAATATGAATTCCCTAAAAAGTTAATGTTCTTTAATCGGTACGGTTAAGAGTTTCATGGTATGCATTTTGAAGAATGGATGCAGAATGAAGAATTGCAGGATAAAGAATTAGTATGCGTTGGAAAGTATTTTCTTAAAGGGTCTTTTGCTATTGGGAGAGTCATTTCAGTGTTTTTTTTTTTTAATAATTTTAGTTTTAGTGAAATATTTTGATATTTTTGAAACCATGAAGAAGTTAATGGAATCTTTAATAAATTCTATTTGTCTACTTAAATAATTTCTATGTTTTTTAGTGATTTAACTGATTTAAACTAAGACGCTTTCGCGAATATTGCCTTGATGTAGCTTTTCCTTTTTCTTAATAACTTCAGCTTCATAGGTCTTCACGCCAGAATGCCGCGGAGTTTTGACCGTGAGTGTGAGCGGACAGCTCTTACACGCTTGCTACGTTCTGTTCTCTTCGCCTTCCCGCTCTCCATCCATCCAGCCGGCAAGTTCACCACTCCGCGGTCCCGCGGCACTTTTTTGTTAGCTTTTATGTTAGTATTTATAATTCTATAAATAAATATGGCTTAAGTGCAGTAAAGCTACCCCGACGTCTTCTTTTTCCTGGGACTTCTAACAACAACAACAGAAGCCACTAATCACCCACCTTCAAGGCGTATTATTTGTATATCCGCTCCCTCCATTTCATATTCAGATTCACTGGCGCCCCTAGCGGATAAAATCATGATAAGTAAGTACCACCAAAGACACTAGAATAACAAGATGCGTAACGGCCATACATTCGTTTGGCACTATGCAGCCACTTTTTTGGTGAAGGCCAAATTTGCTCTCTTTCCGCTCGCTCACGCTGAGAGCGTAAGAAATCTAATAATAGAATTTGCTTGCTTGTGTGAGTAAAAACAAGAGACGAGAATGCGTATATGTTGCGTGTTGTGCTAGAAGACGATTTTCGGGCCGAAATCAATTCTGATCGAAGAAACGAATTTACATATTTGGAGTTGTGGCCAATTTCGTAGCGATATGATGAAATAAAATAAAAATTCCCTGACTATTATAATTTTAAAATTTTTTAAATTCGTTTGTTAAAATCGCCGCTCGAATTAGCTACCGTTTACATATTTATATTTTATTTTTATTTTATTTATATTATAAATAAATAAATATGAAATAAATATTTCATAAAAATAATAATTATTTTTTAATTTCATAAAAAAATAATAATTTTATTCATAAATAATAAAAATAATATTTCATAATAATAATTCATAAAAAATAATAATACGTAGTAGAAAAAAATGAATAAAATAAATAAAAATATGAAAACAGTTCGTTGCAAAAGTCATATCGTCAGGCACGAAGTGCGGACACAAGCACTCAACAATCATTGCCTTATTAATTTTTCTCACGCCGCAAGCTGAAAACCCTAATGACAAGTATTCTAATATAAAGTCATTTTCGAAATTTATTTTGTGATGTACATAGATTCGGCTATTACTATTTCTAAGCTTTATTTAAATAATAATAACGTTAAGGCAAGACAAAACAAGAATTTTTCGCATGGAGCCAATTAATCAAAAATAATATAGATTTAAAGTCAACGAACTTCTAAGGTGAAGGGCATATTTTGTCAAATTTACAATGCATGAGCACACGTATGCACACATACAGTTGTATGCTATCACTGTATGCGTAGAAAAGAGCTGTTTGCTGTAGCGCTCGCTCTCCGTCTCTCTCGAACAAAAACTCAAGAGAGCCTGGAGCCACCTCTAGAGCCACGGCCAAAAAATCGCGTGCCAAAAATTTGTATGGCCGTTACGCATCTTGTTATTCTAGTGTCTTTGGTACCACCATTCGATTCCTAAATTCAGTGAAAAGTGGAAAGTGATATATGTATATATATAGTGACGTATTTGCGCCACCGAAACCGGACAATCCATTATTTGGAGGAACTAAAAATAATAAGGCACTTAATTGATTTCCGTACTGTATGTCTGCGCAGTATGCGTTTTAATAAACATTTCTTTGGCAACAGCACTTAGCTGTTCTTGTAAACAAATCCTAAAGCCTGACCTAAGAAGCATTGGGATGCGCAGCTGTCATTGCCTACAATGGTCACGCAACCAAATATTAAGATTCTTTAAACATAGTTCTTAAGATATAATCCATTTGTTGATCTCCTATTTTATTTTTTTATTTAGTTTCAGCAAAAGACGAGAAACAGTGCTATTTTTTTATCGCCTAAATTTGGAGGTTTTTTTTTTGTTTTACCAATTATTTTTAAAATATCCATTAGATCTGTTACCAATTTTATTATTTCGATTGAAAATCATTGTAGTATTTAAGATTAGTGAAAAAAATGATGAAAAAATTTCAGAATATAGAGAAGAGCTGGGGCAAACACGAAATGTGCTTATGGTGCTATTATTGTTACCGCAACTGTATAAAAAAAAGTGTAAACGGTGTATAAATATAATGTACTAGCTAACACTATTAATTAATTGTATTGTCTTAAGAACAAGCGATAGTGTGATCAAGATCGAGGCGTTTTTTATAAACATATTTCCAACGATATGCATCAGGAAGGAAGCGTTTCCGGTCATATACAGTATATGTAATCTTTTTTTTTTATATGCGTTGCTTTGTTTATTGAAGCTTCTCATTATGAGACTAACAATAAGTTTACAAATCTTAAAAAGTACATACCTAACAGTCACTATTGCAACTGATATGAGTTTGTGTGGCCCTAATAATTATTGTTGGGTTGGCATATCATTACGACGAAGACGGGTTCGGCTAGATATATATATATATCTATAACCTGCTCAATTTGAACATTTGTCTTACGTTGCATATACTGTACAGTTTTTTTGGGGTTAAGGCCATGGGCTGCTGCAACAAGGACAGACTCCAAAAGTTTGGTGGTGCTTTCTATGTCAGCCTTATTGATGGTTCTTGGGTTCAATGTGCGAACTTACGAATTTCTTGTATTTTAGCCAGTTAGTTCTATTGGATGTCAATCGACAGGGTGAATCCGGAATCTGAGTTTTCAGATCCGGACATTGAAGATAATTAATGAGCACTGTCGAGTGATCAGGAGATAGGTCTGGGAGGGATTCGGCGCTTATATGATTATGTGAGATGTTTCCTGTAACAGCAAAGTCAGTCAAGTCTTGTATCTTTCTACGGTCCGTTGGCCAATATGTAGGTGTGCCCGGAGAGGCGCAACTAAGCTTGCTGCTCACTTTAATAATTGTATTGTACAATTGTTTTCCCTTAGGGGTTGAAAGACGAGATCCCCAGTGCGTATGCTTAGCATTGTAGTCACCAGCAGCTATGAAACGATCCCCTAGTGTGTTGAAAAAATCCAAAAATTGGTTTTCGGGTATCGTAAAGCGAGGTGGGCAGTATACAGCAGCCAGTGTTATTTGTCCGTTACCCAGCTGTATATTTAAAGATGTTGCCTGTAAGTAGTTTGTCGCAAAGTCGTTGCGGAAAGTATGTTTTATACTTTTTTTTTATACTGTTTTTTTACTCCAGTGGCTCTATGTGCTTTACCATCAGGGTGGTTGGTGCCGTAGAATATATAACCATTTATTTGAAACTTGTACTTGTTTGTAAGATGTGTTTCAGAAAGGAATAGATCCTGATTACGCATAAGATTTTTCATGGTTGTTCTCATAAATGTCATGAATTCGGTCATGCTTTGTTGCAAGTTAAAGATCATTGTTTCAATATTGCCTTGTGGCTGTCCTGTTGACTGATCAGCATTTACCTTGTTTTGTTCAGCGAGTTGGAATAGAGTTGTAGGATTTGTAGATGCAAGACCTGATTTAAGCGCACTTGCAAATGTTATGTTCCTGTTGGTCAGACTGTTTAAGTGGACATCAGGTTTTTGTTTTGAGGGTATAATTGTGCTCGGCGGGCTTTGCCCACGCATGGCAACCTCTGTAGTTTGCTGTGTGGTTTCCTCCGCAGTTACTTAACTTTTTCATACTGGAGTCAGCTTTGTTTGATGGGCAGTTAACAGAGCTGTGAAGCTCACCACAGTGCGAGTACTTTGCGCTTATGCGGCTCTTCAACAGAGATTCTACGGTGTAAGAGATGTTGCAGCCTATAAATGGGGTGACTCTCGTTTTTCTTCCATGCCCAAGTGTCTGGTTCAAGTTCGACCTTGAAAAGATCTTGTGACTTTTTATCTATTTTAAATATGTTGGTAACTGATTTCGGTTTAAAACCTTGTTCTATTAGGGCTCCTGATATTTCCTCAGGATTTGATTTAGGCCCTTAATAACTATTTGAAGTCCCTTGCTTCTTTTTAGCTGGTACGTATAAAAGTTTTTCTTGGCATCGTTGACCTATGTGGTAAGCGCTCTGAAGTTTACTTCCGTTTTGACTTGCACTTTTGTTTCATGAATGTTGCCCTTGTTTCATGAATGTCAGGGGTATTATGTGGAAACTGTCTTTCCCAATAAGGTCCATTATTGGCGTGGCTTTGAACAGAATTCCTAAGGGGAAACAGCTCATCACTGCCCGCTTTGTCAATCCTGTTGGTTTCCTCAGCACAGCAACTCGACTCCATATCTTCATAATGCCGGCTACGGTTGTAACTGCTTATGTTGTTGTCATCAGCATTTCCGCCAGCAGAGCGGACTGCTTCTCGTTTTTCCAGCAAGGTCAACAGGGCGGGCAGGTTTGACATGCCGAAGAACTGGGTTGTACAGGATGCGGCAGAATAATTTCCAATTTCAATGAAAACTATAGTAGGCATCGGGAAATATTTATTTATTTATATGATATCTAAAGTTTTTCTTTATATTTTTTTGAAGATGACATCTGATAGGTGACGTCCCCCATTCTCCATACAATGCGTAAACCAATTTCTGGCGTTTGTCGTGACTCTTGTTTGCATAGCAGGTGTTATGTTGGCAATTTCTTCTTCGTTGTTGGTTTTCAAATCATTTCAAAAAACCACATAAAAAAAAATTACAAGGGGACAGATCGGGAGACCTTGCCGGCCATTCCAAATCGCCTTTAATTGAGATAAGGCGCTCTGGAAAGTCTTCCTTTAAAACGCCCATCTATGCTCTTGACGTGTGTGCTGTTGCACCGTCTTATTGGAACCAAGTGCCCCCCAAATCCAACAGATGCGCGTTGCGCGCAGAACGCCGTGGGGATCGCAATATAGACGCTCTCACTGCTTCAATGTTCTCAGGTGATCTAACGGGTCGAGGGACTCAAGTTCTTCGTTTTGTCGCACTTGCAGTTTGCCTGAATGTAGTGACCCATGTAACAATTGATTTGCGGTCTGGGACAGGAGCCATCGTACTTATTCAAAAGAGTACCCTCTTGCTCAAACGCAGGAAATTGAAACCGAAAAGCAAGTACAGGAAATGCTTAATCACGGATTAATTAGGGAAAGTACCCAAAAAAAAACTGATGCTTCTGGTAAAATCAAGTATAGAGTAGAGTAATTGGTTATAGAAAACTCAATGAAATAACTATTCCCGAAAGATATCCGATACCAAACATGGACGAAATTCTTGGAAAATTAGGAAAACGACGATATTTAACAACTATTGATCTGGCAAAAGGATTTCATCAAATAGAAATGGACCAAGATTCAATATTCAAAACGGCATTTTATACCAAAAGCGTTCATTACGAATACCTTCGAATGCCATTTGGTCATAGAAATGCACCCGCTACATTTCAAAGGTGCATGAAAACTATCCTTTGACAGTTGCTTAACAAACACTGTTTAGTCAGTTAACAAGATGCGTAACTGCCATACACATTGCTTTTCCACTATGCAGCCACTTTCTGTCCGCTCGCTTACGCTGAGAGCGTAAGAAATTTAAAATATAGAATTTGCTTGCTTGTGTGCGTAGTTGCGCCAGGAGACGATTTTCGGGCCGAAATCAAAGTTTTCAATTTTGAAAACTATTATAATTTTAAAGTTTTTTAATGTTAGTGTGTTAAAATCGCCACTCGAATCAGCTTCCATTTACATATTTATAATCGGTACCCAGGAAACAGCACGGAGAGGCCATTGCTAATGTAATGGGCTCCTGTATTTATATGTCCTTCGAGTTTATTTTCAGTCCATATCGCAATTACTGTTTGCGCTTATAATTTCCGTACTTTACTATTGCAACAAAACGACAAATTACAAAGGAGATTTTCTTAAAAAGAAGTCATTACATAGAGAAAAATATATTTCATAAAAATAATACGTTGCAGAAAATAAAAATTTATAAAATTAATAAAAATATGAAAACTGTTTATTGCAAAAATCATATCTTGAGGCACGAAGTGCGGACATAAGCACTCAACAATCAGTTTTCACACGTCGCAAGCTGATTACTCTTATAACAAATATTCTAATATAAAGTCATTTATAAAATTATTTTGTCATATTATGTACATTGATTCGGCTATTACTATTTCTAAGCTATATTTAAATAGTAATAACGTTAAGGCAATGCAAAATAAGAATTCCATGGTAGCAATTGATAAAAAATAATATACATTTTATATATATTCCCCGTGTCTTCGAACTGCTCGATGGCAGGTCAATTCCTTTGGGAGTGGAAGTCGTTGTTCTGCCTTTTGGACTAGCGGACTTGGATGCTGGCTTAGCGCGAGCGGGAAGCGGAGAGTGTGGGTTTAATTTTGGAACTCGCATTCTCGTAATTTTGTCGGATGCGATGCAACGTACGTTGCCTCCTGTTACAGGTGAAGCAACTGAGTGTACTCGTGGAGACAACCGGTTATTGTTTCCTCTCGTGAAACAATTAAGGCATAGCTGCTTATATCTGATGGAGGCGGAACGCGATTCAACTGACATTTGGAGAAAGCGCGGGCATGGGCATGATGGTTGTTCTTGGAGCACATCCGTTAGTGCTGACCTTTGTCTCGAAGAATTGAAGTTTTTCTGAATTGCCTGAATCGGTTTCACATTCTCGATGGCCTCCTATGTCCGATACCTTTCGCTCAGGAAGGTGTTAATTTGTTGCCTAGATGGGATTTCGGATTTGGACGTTAAGGACTGTTCCCATTAGAAAAGGGTCAGCTTTGGCAGTTTGCTCACGCACAGGAAAATGAACGGAGCTAATCGATGAGCTTCAACAAACATTTGGGAAAATTGTCAATGAACTCGAAGAACTTGATTGGGATGAAATCGAATGTAACTTGGCTGAGAAGTTTGATGACATACTCGTAACGCTGAAATCCTCTCTCTCTCCCATTCAACTTTTGATGACGGCATTACTTCGCATGAAGTAGCAGCAGTGAACACCAGCAGTGTTCACTTAGGAATAGTACACCGTCGCTGTCCCCTATTGACCTTCCAAGATTCGCTGGAGGCTATACTAACTTGGTCAACTTGGGTCCACACACCACTAAGCTGCCCCAATCCCAAATCCCATTCTAGCCCATCAGCAGCAATCGGTTCAACAAGGAGAAGTTCAGCGACCACCACCGCAACAGGCATCCCACGGCAGCGTTCCATCTCCAGGAGTGCCTTAAGAAGGACCCGGTGGAATTGTTAAGCCACTGCCCCCGCTGGATACATTTCTTCAGAAATGCCCGGAGGTGGAGCGCAGCTGGTGAAGAAGGAGAAGACACCCGATGGATCCATGGCGCATCTTTAGTGGTCCCGTTTAAGAGGCTACTGCAAAGTTTTGTCCCGACACGGTTCATCATGCGTTGGAATAGTGAGGAGCGTGCCTTTGCCTTTGAGGCCTACTTTTCGGTTATTAAAACACAGCGTGCATTTCGGAATCGCTTTAATTTAGCCGCGATGGCTCCTGTCCCAGACCGCAAATCAATTGTTACATGGGTCACTACATTCAGGCAAACTGCAAGTGCGACAAAACGAAGAACTTGAGTCCCTCGACCCGTTAGATCACCTGAGAACATTGAAGCAGTGAGAGCGTCTATATTGCGATCCCCACGGCGTTCTGCGCGCAACGCGCATCTGTTGGATTTGGGGGGCACTTGGTTCCAATAAGACGGTGCAACAGCACACACGTCAAGAGCATAGATGGGCGTTTTAAAGGAAGACTTTCCAGAGCGCCTTATCTCAATTAAAGGCGATTTGGAATGGCCGGCAAGGTCTCCCGATCTGTCCCCTTGTAATTTTTTTTTATGTGGTTTTTTGAAATGATTTGAAAACCAACAACGAAGAAGAAATTGCCAACATAACACCTGCTATGCAAACAAGAGTCACGACAAACGCCAGAAATTGGTTTACGCATTGTATGGAGAATGGGGGACGTCACCTATCAGATGTCATCTTCAAAAAAATATAAAGAAAAACTTTAGATATCATATAAATAAATAAATATTTCCCGATGCCTACTATAGTTTTCATTGAAATTGGAAATTATTCTGCCGCATCCTGTACAACCCAGTTCTTCGGCATGTCAAACCTGCCCGCCCTGTTGACCTTGCTGGAAAAACGAGAAGCAGTCCGCTCTGCTGGCGGAAATGCTGATGACAACAACATAAGCAGTTACAACCGTAGCCGGCATTATGAAGATATGGAGTCGAGTTGCTGTGCTGAGGAAACCAACAGGATTGACAAAGCGGGCAGTGATGAGCTGTTTCCCCTTAGGAATTCTGTTCAAAGCCACGCCAATAATGGACCTTATTGGGAAAGACAGTTTCCACATAATACCCCTGACATTCATGAAACAAGGGCAACATTCATGAAACAAAAGTGCAAGTCAAAACGGAAGTAAACTTCAGAGCGCTTACCACATAGGTCAACGATGCCAAGAAAAACTTTTATACGTACCAGCTAAAAAGAAGCAAGGGACTTCAAATAGTTATTAAGGGCCTAAATCAAATCCTGAGGAAATATCAGGAGCCCTAATAGAACAAGGTTTTAAACCGAAATCAGTTACCAACATATTTAAAATAGATAAAAAGTCACAAGATCTTTTCAAGGTCGAACTTGAACCAGACACTTGGGCATGGAAGAAAAACGAGAGTCACCCCATTTATAGGCTGCAACATCTCTTACACCGTAGAATCTCTGTTGAAGAGCCGCATAAGCGCAAAGTACTC
Source organism: Drosophila simulans (assembly GCF_016746395.2). Lineage (NCBI taxonomy): Eukaryota > Metazoa > Arthropoda > Insecta > Diptera > Drosophilidae > Drosophila > Drosophila simulans. The sequence continues at coordinate 1,613,870 of NC_052521.2, forward strand.
GCACTGTGGTGAGCTTCACAGCTCTGTTAACTGCCCATCAAACAAAGCTGACTCCAGTATGAAAAAGTTAAGTAACTGCGGAGGAAACCACACAGCAAACTACAGAGGTTGCCATGCGTGGGCAAAGCCCGCCGAGCACAATTATACCCTCAAAACAAAAACCTGATGTCCACTTAAACAGTCTGACCAACAGGAACATAACATTTGCAAGTGCGCTTAAATCAGGTCTTGCATCTACAAATCCTACAACTCTATTCCAACTCGCTGAACAAAACAAGGTAAATGCTGATCAGTCAACAGGACAGCCACAAGGCAATATTGAAACAATGATCTTTAACTTGCAACAAAGCATGACCGAATTCATGACATTTATGAGAACAACCATGAAAAATCTTATGCGTAATCAGGATCTATTCCTTTCTGAAACACATCTTACAAACAAGTACAAGTTTCAAATAAATGGTTATATATTCTACGGCACCAACCACCCTGATGGTAAAGCACATAGAGCCACTGGAGTAAAAAAACAGTATAAAAAAAAAGTATAAAACATACTTTCCGCAACGACTTTGCGACAAACTACTTACAGGCAACATCTTTAAATATACAGCTGGGTAACGGACAAATAACACTGGCTGCTGTATACTGCCCACCTCGCTTTACGATACCCGAAAACCAATTTTTGGATTTTTTCAACACACTAGGGGATCGTTTCATAGCTGCTGGTGACTACAATGCTAAGCATACGCACTGGGGATCTCGTCTTTCAACCCCTAAGGGAAAACAATTGTACAATACAATTATTAAAGTGAGCAGCAAGCTTAGTTGCGCCTCTCCGGGCACACCTACATATTGGCCAACGGACCGTAGAAAGATACAAGACTTGACTGACTTTGCTGTTACAGGAAACATCTCACATAATCATATAAGCGCCGAATCCCTCCCAGACCTATCTCCTGATCACTCGACAGTGCTCATTAATTATCTTCAATGTCCGGATCTGAAAACTCAGATTCCGGATTCACCCTGTCGATTGACATCCAATAGAACTAACTGGCTAAAATACAAGAAATTCGTAAGTTCGCACATTGAACCCAAGAACCATCAATAAGGCTGACATAGAAAGCACCACCAAACTTTTGGAGTCTGCCCTTGTTGCAGCAGCCCATGGCCTTAACCCCAAAAAAACTGTACAGTATATGCAACGTAAGACAAATGTTCAAATTGAGCAGGTTATAGATATATATATATATATCTAGCCGAACCCGTCTTCGTCGTAATGATATGCCAACCCAACAATAATTATTAGGGCCACACAAACTCATATCAGTTGCAATAGTGACTGTTAGGTATGTACTTTTTAAGATTTGTAAACTTATTGTTAGTCTCATAATGAGAAGCTTCAATAAACAAAGCAACGCATATAAAAAAAAAAAAGATTACATATACTGTATATGACCGGAAACGCTTCCTTCCTGATGCATATCGTTGGAAATATGTTTATAAAAAACGCCTCGATCTTGATCACACTATCGCTTGTTCTTAAGACAATACAATTAATTAATAGTGTTAGCTAGTACATTATATTTATACACCGTTTACACTTTTTTTTATACAGTTGCGGTAACAATAATAGCACCATAAGCACATTTCGTGTTTGCCCCAGCTCTTCTCTATATTCTGAAATTTTTTCATCATTTTTTTCACTAATCTTAAATACTACAATGATTTTCAATCAAAATAATAAAATTGGTAACAGATCTAATGGATATTTTAAAAATAATTGGTAAAACAAAAAAAAAACCTCCAAATTTAGGCGATAAAAAAATAGCACTGTTTCTCGTATTTTGCTGAAACTAAATAAAAAAATAAAATAGGAGATCAACAAATGGATTATATCTTAAGAACTATGTTTAAAGAATCTTAATATTTGGTTGCGTGACCATTGTAGGCAATGACAGCTGCGCATCCCCTTGGCATGGAGTCCACCAAGTCCTGGTACCGTTTTTCAGGAATTTTGCTCCATGAATCCTTGATCCTCGATCCCCCATGAATCCAAAGTTCCTCGATATTGTTGGGTTTGCCTTCAGAAACCTTTTTTTCACGTCCGCACAAAGTTTTTCGATTGGATTCAAGTCGGGTGACTGAGCAGGCCATTTCATTACTCGGATCGATTTCTGCTCAAACCACTTTCGAGCCTTCTTCCTCGTGTGTTTTGAGTCGTTATCCTGTTGAAATGTCCAAAAAAATCGGCATTTCATCCTCGGCATATGGCGCCATCACATTTTCCGGGATATCTGTGTAAATGTGCTGATCCATGATGCCTTGAATCATATAAATCGGATCTACTCCATAGTATGAAAAGCACGCCCATAACATGATGTTTGTTTCCCACCAAAAAACAAAATTTTGCTCTCATCTGACCACAAAATGTGGCGCCACTTCTCCACAGGCCAGTCATTGCTTATCTTGGCATATCCGATTCGCTTTGCCACATGCTTCACAGTCAAAAGCGGGACTTTTCTGGGACTGCACACATTAAGGTTGTTTTGTCTTAAGTATTTGCAAACTTCTTCAGTTCCGTCGCCGGCTTAAAAGGCTCCTTCTTGCTTTGCCGAACCAAGCGCTTGATCTCCACGTTGGACATTAAGGGGTTTCTTCCACGTGTTTCGTTATTTTCGACAAACAGCAATGCATTGCGGATCATATTGCTTGAAAAACCAACAAACCGTCCCATTTTAGCGTAGGTTTTACCTTCAGAGATCATGTTTTTAATCAAATTCCTTATTTCGACGGTAAAATGCTTTCCCCGACCCATAACTAGAGAATTTTTGGTCTTCTTTCGAAAAAAATTCAATTGAAACCTTTAATGCAACTCCTTTTTTCAAAATTTGTCGAAAAAAAACCCAAAGCAATCACTCCTATTAATTTTATTCAGCAAAAACGTGGTCAGTGCTATTTTTGTTACCGCCTCATTTAGCGCCATTTTGCAGAAAGTGCCCAAAAACAAAAAGAACCGTTACATTGAGAGACTAAAAATTTCTTGCTTAGAGAGAAAACATATGGTACTTATTATTCATGCAATCGGACTTAAAAAAAAAAAAACATTCAATACCTTTTTTTAGGAAATCAACTTTCCACCTGCAGTAGTGCTATTATTTTAACCGCAGCTATATATATACACAGTTCACAAAGCAAAAAATCTAAATCGGTCTATTTGACATATCCTTTTTTAGTTTTTACTGCGTTTGGTAACGCTTGATGTGTACATCACCATCCAAAAATTTTATTAACTAAAAAAAAGTATCTCCTTTTTCATCGTTTCTAAAAACCTCTGCATGTTAACGCCGGCAGCTTGACGAAGATTTTGAAAGTGATTAAAAATTTATTAAATCGTTATCGGCTCTTTTATAGGACTAAATAATCTTATTTTCGCATATTTCAGTTATTAATATAGAAATGGGGCGATTTAAGTTATGTGCTTCGCCGAGAAAGGTATTTAAAAATGTTCCACGAATGTATGTATTTACAAATTTTGTAAATTTTCAGGTTATGAAGTACGAAGACTTTATAAAACGCATTCGAAAAAGCCTCTACTATGGCGTTGGAACACCAGACACTGAAATGTCGGTCTCCTTACCCTTTGCGGAGTACGCTGCAGATTTGTTTTCGGAGACTCACCGCGGGCATTCTTTGCATCGCCTAAGTTGCGTATCTGCTGCACAAGTACATGCCACGCCTTGCTCTTTAATTATGGCATTAATATACCTCGATCGCTTAAACGACATCAACTCGGGCTATAGCAGCAGAATTACACCACACCAGCTGTTTGTTGTGTCACTAGTAAGTACGCATTTAACTCCTGTAACTTGCAAACTAAAATAAATAACAATATGTACACACCGTACATTTTATATATTTATTTAAACATAAAAAAATACACGTAGATGCCGAAACAAATTTCTCTGTTAGTTTCGCTGTCGGCTGAATGAAACTGGCGATGAATTTGACCAGAAATAAATTGTTGAATTTGACAGCGGCACTCACGGTGTCTGTACGTGCACTCAGTCAACAAGAAGTTTTAACGTGACTACCATGGCTTGAATCCGCTTTAATATCCCTAAATACATATGTGTCATCCATAATACATAGGTGCTTGTCTGCTTTAAAGATAATAATGGCAATAATTAAAATCTTTACAGATGATTTCCACAAAATTCTACGCGGGCCACGACGAACGGTTCTATCTGGAAGACTGGGCCAGTGACGCTAGTATGACGGAAGATAGGCTCAAGGCAGTCGAGCTCGAGTTTCTTTCCGCTATGGTAAACTTTACAATGTCTTAAATACAAAAATAAATTACGTTTTTTTCTAGGGTTGGAATATATACATTTCCAATGAGCTTTTCTTCAATAAGTTAAGAAACGTTGAACGTTCTTTGGCTGAACAGCAGGGACTGCGTAGAGGGTGGCTCACTTACAGTGAGCTCGTGCATTTGCTGCCTAGCCTTGGATGGACGAAATTCCTCGTAAACAGCCTGTCTGTACTATCTCTAAGCTATGCAGCAAGTATTATAACGTTAGCCGGAGCTTTTTTTATTGCCAGCCAAGTTCCCGGCACGTTATGGCATCGGAATGTGGAAACTGCCTCAGACTTCACCATGACAATTAGCAGTCAGGTATCTGTTTCGAATGGATTAGAGTCCACACCTTTCATTAATGTCCAAGTATCTTCATTTTTACGTAAAACGAGTAACATAAAAGTTGAATTGATGAATCTTGAGAAGCCAAGCTGCGCCGAGGCAAGACTGAATAAAATTGAATATGAGTATCCGCGCCATCAACCAGTACCTACGCTATCATTCATAAGCACCTGTCCACAACTTGATTTATTGTATGCTCAAGATGGAACAAGGAATTGGCTTAATATTAAATCGCCTAGCACCAACTATAAAAACAACAGAAACCTTACAATAACAGTTAGAACCGTACAACTAGAAGAGCAAAAGGCTGAAAATGTTTCCGTTATTTGGCAAACCAACACCGAAGCAATGCAGTAATTGGTTTAACCGCAAAACGAATGATCTATAATATATATATATATATATAATATCAATATAATAATATTGATAATAAAATAACCAAGCGTACAAGTAACATAACATACATAACAGTAATACGAAACTGACTGCTTTCATTTCTTCACGGAACTAATGTTCGCTGGCTTAACCAAACTGTTATGAAAACTATAATAGCACATTATTATATTTGCCCTAGAGGTGGATACTTTTGAAAACTTCCTATTGTTAAGCTGAAATGGACGAAATAAGTTAGATTGTTCTATATTATATTAAAATAAAATGTGTATGTTGCTCTATAAGGAAATATATGTTAAGGAACAAAATTATGGCCATCGAACTTTTAGTTTTCCCGAACTTTCGACCACTAAGAGCGTTTTTCCGAGATACGTAAGTTCGATTTATGCACACATACAAGCAGTAAGGAGGTCGTTGATTGGTTTTACGATGAGCGCGAACTCAGGCAGGAAACGCCGGTACCATGACGTATATTTTTATTGTCTTAGCTGACGGACTGACGATGGTGGTTCTTTTTGGGATATGGTTGCAAGAATTGATATTTTTCTGGGCTTATCCTCAGGTTTCCGTTCTTCAAGCGGCGGAAGTTTTATCTGAAGTTTCTTTTGTGTTCAACTAGGGTGCGCCCAATTACGATGATATCATCTTGGTAAGCAAGACATGTGGTCCACATCAGGTCTAATCACCCGGACCCAGTGGCCGAAGCATTGTGAAATCGGAACGGCATAACTTGCCATTGGAATACGCCTTTTCCTGGAACCGTGAATGCCGTGAACCCTCGATTTGCTTCTTACAAAAGTATTTGCCACTACTCATCCCTGAAGTCTATGCCGCTTAGAAAGCGCTCCTCCCATAGAGGGTCGATAATATAATTTATCCGTGGTATTAGATATATATCTATTATGGATTTTTCATTTCTCTCCCTGAAGGCCACACACAGTCGGCTCTGCCGTGTATCGTACAGCTCGATTTGAGGAAATAAATATAATTAAAAAAAAGTATAATAAGTATAAATACTAGTAAGATCTAACTTTGTATTGATTGCTTTAAAAGCAGCGGACAGTCAAGATTACAGATGTTTAGCTATTGAGCTTTTTCAATAGCTGTTGCGAATAATAAAAAACCGAAGAAAGTTTATTTTTATTACGACAGTTTTTATTTTGCGAATTGTTATTCTTTTACGATAGCGATAATTGAATGGTAAGTTTGGTCTTTTCCGAAACACGAAGAATGTGCAACTGGCGGGCAGGCAGCCGAAATGCAGCTACCAAGCTTAACGTAGGTAGCTAACAACAACAAACAAGGAATGAGCGCCGTACAGATAAATGCGTGCGAGAACAGCGGTTTGCACTATGGGCTTCGCAACTGATACCACTGACTAATTTGGTTTATAATATTAAAGAATATGTGATTAGTCTACTGCACAGTTTTGGCGGCTGCATGACCCAACAACAGATAAGAGGATAAAATCTATTATAGTCAGTAAGGGTCATGCAACTCATAGTTAGATCTGCAATGATTTAATATTAGAAGTATGTAGTTTCTAGTGAATCTACTTGGAACAGTGAACTTTAGCCGAATAACCTGGTCAGGACTTCACCACGAATAAACTTACAAATAAAGACTGTTTCAAACATCGTTCTAAGGTTAGCTCGGGAATTTAAATTAATTAGAAGTTATCTACTGGAATATGGAGGTAGTATTAAGTTTGCATTCCAAATTATGCGCCGCAAGGCAAACAGTAAGAATTTTTTCTGGACCCATTCAATGCGGTTCGAGTGAACTACTATTGTGGACTCCAAACTGGTGATCAACGCTCCAGAATCGGACGGACCAGCAAAATGAATTAGATTTTGGTCGTGTACGGATCCTTTGGCCACTGTTGTATAAATCCAAGCACACTCCTATACTAATTGACAGTAGTCAAAATATGGTCTTAAAATTTTAGTTTTCCTCTGACGTGAATTTAAAGTCTTTGAGTTTAGCTTCCGAAAGTATATAACCATCTGTTCGAGTTACGGGGTTTGGACTGTCACCCGCTCTCCGCTCCCTCTTACGTTCTCCACTCCCTTTTACGCTCTCCCGCTCTTCACCACAGAGTCTCCGAGGAGTCTCCGCTGCGCTTGGGAGAACCCAACGCATTAGAATAAGCTTTAGTGTGAAATAACTACCACGATCAATAAACGTACGCCCGGTCGCGCCCGCGCATTTACAAAGTCAAGTGTTCGCTTTTCTCCGAGTGTTCGATTTTCAGCAAACTAGGAAATTTCCAGGACCAGCAACCCTATCACCCTAACATTTTGGTCCTTCGAGCCGGATATGAACCAGCGACCTATGGATCCTGACCGCGAAAACCCGGGTAGCACCAGTCAAAACGGTTTCGCTCCCAAGATTGGAGCTGTGCGGAGCGTTATTGCTTTCCGAAATGGCTGCAGCCATCATTCCGCAGATGCCTACGACTAACTCCGAACTTTACTGTTGGACGGACTCCACGATAGTGCTTGCATGGTTAAGCAAGCCAGCATGCCAGTGGACCACATTTGTAGCCAATAGGGTGACGAAGATCGCCCAGGCCACAAAAACAGAGAATTGGTCTCATGTTCAATCTGAGCATAATCCAGCAGACCTGGCAAGTAGAGGAGTTTCCCTCCAAGATCTAGCCGATAGCCAGTTATGGTGGCACGGACCGACTTGGTTGCAAAATCCACGCAACCAATGGCCAACTCAGGTCAACGCTCCGGTGACCGACCTGGAGAAGCGTGCTCTAAAAGTCCATCTCGCGAAAGCTCCTTCTGAAGAGTTGTTGGCACGTTTCTCCAAGCTAGAGAAAGCTCTACGAGTCCTTGCTTATGTTTATCGCTTCATTCAGCGGTGCAGGAAGCAGACATCTCCATCTGATGTGCATCTACTGGCCACTGAAATCGCCGCCGCCGAGCGGTTCCTAATTTCGAACACTCAGCGCAGAGAATTCCCTGTGGAATATCACTGCCTAAGTGAAAAGCGTCCAGTGCCAAGTTCAAGTGCCATCCTAAGCATGAACCCGTTCCTAGATCCGCAAGGACTGATCAGGGCATGCGGCCGTGTGGCGGCTTCCGAAAGCCTTCAATACAATGAACGCCATCCAGTGATTCTTCCGTATAACTGCCTGCTTTCTCGCCTCCTTGCGAATTTCACGCATCGCATAACTCTCCATGGTGGTAACCAGTTAATGGTGCGCCTCATCCGGTCGAAATACTGGATTCCGAGAATCAAGAACCTGATGAAAGCAGTGGTAAATTCGTGCAAAGTATGTGTGATCCACAAAAAGCGCTTGCAAAGCCAACTGATGGGTGTCCTGCCCAAAGAAAGAGCATCGTTCTCCCGACCATTCACGTATACTGGCATGGATTACGCCGGTCCGTTCGATATAAAGAACTATACGGGAAGAGCATGTCTTATTACAAAGGGGTATGTGTTAGTTTTTGTTTGTTTCTCCACCAAGGCCATCCACTTAGAGCCTACATCTGACTTAACGACCGAGAAGTTTCTTGCCGCTTTCTCTCGTTTTGTATCCAGAAGAGGGTGTCCACGTCAAGTCCAGTCAGACAATGGCAAAACCTTTGTTGGCGCTGCCACCCTGCTTTCCCGCGATTTCCTTCAAGCCGTAAAAGAGTCGGTGACGAATGCCTATATTCATCAAGAGATGCAATGGCAATTTATTCCTCCGGGAGCACCCCATATGGGAGGCCTTTGGGAAGCAGGCCTAAAAAGCTTCAAGACGCTATTTTACAAATGCACGGCCACACGAAAATACACGTTCGAAGAGCTCTCCACGCTCTTGGCAAAAATAGAAGCGTGCCTTAACTCCAGGCCGCTCTCTCCTATGTCTGAAGATCCGACAGACTTGCTGGCTCTGACGCCAGGGCATTTCCTTGTCGGGGGACCCCTTATGTCCACGGTGGAACCCGAAGTAAAGGGGGAAACGAAATCCCTTCTTAATCGGTGGCAGCATTTGAAGGCTCTCCATCAGCAGTTCCGTGTGCGATGGAAAGAAGAGTACCTCAAAGAACTCCACAAGCGTTCTAAATGGCAGGCCCCGTCCAAAAATCTACGCATCGATGACATGGTCGTCATCAAGGACGACAACTTGCCCTCTAATGAGTGGCGGCTCGGCAGAATTGAGTCTGTTTTCCCAGGAGCTGACGGCAACGTCCGTGTAGTAAACATCCGTACTGCACGTGGAGTTATTAAACGTCCAGTGGCAAAAGTGGTGCTTTTGCCGACGGAGTCTTTCGAATCTCCACAATAATAGGCGCTCCTTTCGCCCTTAGTTGTAGTTCACTATCACTAATCATCCGTTATTTTTCATTTCGTTTTCGATCTCCTTTCGACATTCGACTACGCGCAGCATGGCTCCTCGTTAACAAAACGCACGCAGTGCTCGTGCCGTGGAGAGCAGACGTACCCGAGGTATTCAATCCTACCGATGCCGAGTCTGCCGCGGTATCCATCCTCTTCGGAAGTGCGTGAGGTTCCTAAAGCTCAGCGCTGAAAAGCGTTTGCGAGCAGTCCTCATTAACCAATACTGCGCCAATTGCCTCGCTCACGAGCATTCCACGGGAGACTGCCGAAGCGGTGATCGTTGCAAGAAGTGCGACCGATCCCACCACACGCTGCTCCACATGCACGAGCAGGTTAGCTCGTTGTCGCAGCTTCGGCCTCGTCCCAACGTTCCCGCCGGCACAATCCGCCAACTCAGCGTAGGAGTTCACCGCCACGACGACCGGAATCGACGACGCCAGGCCCATCGCTCTCGTCGCTGCTGCAACGCCACAGCGTGAACATCCTTCCCACAGCGCTGGTCAAGTTGGAGACCGGGACGAAGACCTTCGAGACCGCAGCACTTATCGATCCGTGCAGCCCCATGTGCTGCATCGACGCTTCGTTGGCGTCAGCCTTTAAGCTTTCGATGACCAATGTTGGCGACGAGAAGGTCTGCACGACGACGATTCGCTCCAGGATCGACGCGAACACGAAGCTCGAGGTCGTGCTCAAGATCGAGCCCAGGGTGCGGATCCGTACACCTGTCCGGGCATTGAGCGACACCGTAGTGTCCAAGTACAGGGACATCATGCTGGCGGATGACGGGTTCCATCGGCCTGCTACCGTATCCATGGTCTTAGGAGCAGACATTTATCCTAAGGTTATCCAATCCGGATTCCTGACCTTCGACGAGGGAATGCCGGTCGCTCAAAAGACCGTGTTTGGGTGGATCGTGTCCGGTGCCTGCAGCTTGCCGTAGGATGGCTATGTTGCAACCCCAGTGATTGCAAGGGGGGCGGAATGTTCGAGTTACGGGGTTTGGACTGTCACCCGCTCTCCGCTCCCACTTACGTTCTCCACTCCCTTTTACGCTCTCCCGCTCTTCACCACAGAGTCTCCGAGGAGTCTCCGCTGCGCTTTGGAGAACCCAACGCATTAGAATAAGCTTTAGTGTGAAATAACTACCACGATCAATAAACGTACGCCCGGTCGCGCCCGCGCATTTACAAAGTCAAGTGTTCGCTTTTCTCCGAGTGTTCGATTTTCAGCAAACTAGGAAATTTCCAGGACCAGCAACCCCATCACCCTAACACCATCCTTTTTTTCTTAAATCCCTTTTCATCTGTACCCTTTTTGTCGACTACCCAAACCGGTTTGTTGTAGGGTGGGCGCGAGGGTAAAATAATTCCGTCTTTTACCTCGTCTTGGGGTATGGATAAAGTCTTGAGTATACCGTTTGGTCATCTTCCGTCCTTATGGTAGCAATAATATTGGTGTTAAATGGTAGTGCCCGTTCTGGGTCTGTAAAGACACCCAATTGGTTTTCTAATATTGTGTGTAATTTGTCGGCTATCTGGTTTGGTACTACGATGTCCTTTATATCAGAGAAATTAACGCTATTTCATTTTACAAATTTAATTGGTTCGATTGAGTTTTCCATTTTTAATATTTTCATATTATTCATATTTTAATATTAATTTTTCAAGTCCAATGTTGCATTCATCTGCTTTAGTGTGTTAAATCCTCATATAGCGCCAAAGCTTGAGAGGTCCGGTAGAATGAAGAAGGGAACAGTCTTGTTGAAAAGTTCAACAATGTATTTATATTTCACCGTGGTGCAACCATTAAGAGACTTAACAGAAAATTCTTTTTGTACCGGCGTTATGTACTTAAGTTCTGTGAGGGGCTGGATATAGTTTTTTGAAGAGCCGGTGTCGATTAAGATTTTTGTCGTTTTACCTGCTATCTTTCTTTCTATAAACGGTAGCAAGGACCTGTTATAAATAATTTTTAAGTTCGTGGTCAATATCCTCAACAGCTGCTGTTGCCCCTTGTTCATAATCATTTTCATCTGACTCCTTTAGATCTTCTAGAGATCTAGATCTAAATGGTTCACTCTTTGAAGTTTCGGTCCTGTAAACCTGGTAGTGCCACTTTTTGGTCTTTTTGTCAATTTGTGCCTGCACATGCCTTGGGTTATCTTGTTGTTGCTCTCTTTCTTGAAGTTGTGGTAAGTTACCCTGGTTTTATGTTTAGTTGGGCGCCAGTTTTGGTTAAGGTTTTAGACAATACTTATTCGTGTGAGTATACAGACTATAATAGAATTTATGCAGTCTGCACTTAATGAGGCGAATTCGTATGCGTACGCGTGGCGATGACCGGCGCTTCTTATCTCCAAATATAAATTAGATCTCTTAAGATTACCCTACGTTCTTCAGCAAAGCTTAGCTCTTCTCTAGAAAGCTCCGATACTCTTACATTACGGCGGGCATAAGCAATAAGTGAGTCCAGTTAACTTTATTGTGTTGACACGTCAAAAGGTCATAACTTTACACTTGGAGCCATTTAAGCTTAGTACTTTTTTAATGCACAATTCTTTAAAGCTATCTGAATCGAATTGTAGGTGCGAATGGCAAGATAAACCTTATGCTGGAGGTATAAGTTAACATCGTCTGCATACATAGGTGTGTACATAGGTACACGCAAATGTTTTATTATGTTTATATATTCTTCTATTCTTCTTTAATGATTCTTTTTTAATGCTTCGTGAACTGTCGGATAAATTTAAAGCTTATAATTGTGCGCTAAATGGAATGGGCTCATCAGAACAATTCGCATTTTCTGCATTTGGAAATGCTTTCTTAGTCATCATTATCTAAGGGTATCTTTGTAAAATTGCCATGATCATCCTCTTTAGTCAATGAGCTTTTTCATTAGCTTTTGCATAAAAAACACTTATTGTTCAGATAATATTCTTGGCTTATTTTAGTTTATTTACAGCAAAAAAATCACTCTGGCGTGAATAACGTTTGTATGCAGGAGGCGTATGTAGACGGCTGAGCTAAAAACCAAGACAGTTTGTCTCTGCAAACACTCTGTACAAAGATGAACGTGGGCGTGACAAAACGTTTTTTGGCATATCGATAGAAATTTACAAAACTAATAAAATTATGAAAAAATATCAAAAAAAAAGTTTAAAAGTGTTGGTGTCTCAGTTTTGTCCGGTTTTAGGGCGTTACAGTGGGTGCGGCAAAAGTTATTTAGGCAAATTGATACCACTCTTTTGGTGTAGATTCTCGTTCTTGACAAAAACAATGCCCTTCACCGACAGACCTTGGAGTTCGCCACTTGGAACGCTGATGAAGTAACGTGAGATACTTTTCCCTCCACTTAGATCCAAAGATTTTCAACAAATCTGCATGCAAGCAGATGTAGTTAAAACGTGTCACGAAAGGCGAAGCAATTAGGAGGATGGCCGCTCAAGATATTCAAGATATATATGGGGAAAGAATCTTCACATCAGCGGGGCTCTCTAAAAGTGAGACGTAGGGTCCAGAAATATTCATTGGCTTACAAGAGTCCTCAATTAATAGAAGGCTAGGACTGAAGGAGCCACAGCACGATAAAAATGGTGCTTGGTCGATTTCACCTCCACTTACCAAAGCCCACCAAAATGGGGCAACCGTGAAGGAATGAAACGCCAATGGATAGTTAGATAGACAAACATCGAGCACCGACTTCAGCTAAGGAACAGCCGCTTTCGTTCCGGTAGCTCGTTTCTGGCGACGACAAAATAAGTGGCGTTGTCCAAATATGTTTAAGCTTTCGCCTGGTGCATATAAAGAGCTAGAGAATGGCCCACAGAAGTCGACTAGTGAAAAGGTCGAGGCCCCTGAAAGGCATGCAATTTGTCAAGCTGCTCCTACATAAGATCCACCATGTGTTCCAGGAAGGGAGGTTTAGCCCGAAAACATTGTACACCTTGGTCACAGACTTTTTCGCACCATTAGGCGAATGTTTGGAACGAACTATTGCAAGAAGAGCTCTATGGCTGGTATGAAGATTATCCTCATGGTAATGCAATATAATTTCCAACGTTACTGGATGGGATCTTGGAAATATCGTTGAGTGCTGGCCATTGAAATTCAGCGAAGAATTCTACAACTCTAAGAATATACCCTGTCACGCCTCCTATATCGATGCAGGACAGGAAGGAACTTCATTTATTCACATTAATCTCATCTGTGGAGGAGTCTCTCCATAAAATGCCTTGCAAGTAGCTGTTCTGGTGCGAAATCTTTACGCGATCCGTCCGACGCTGATCGGTCAAAGACGGCTAGAGCCTTAGTGGTAGATCTAGATCGGTAAGAAGTCTCAGCATGAACTGACCAGGGATGAAGGAACAAAAGACATATGCCTAAGGTCCACATACTCCTTTATGAATGCAGAATACTCATCCTTCACGACAGGATACCAATAAAGCTTCCTCTCAAGAGATAGAAATCTCTGGATGGCCTTCTGATAGAAATCTCATAAAAATCCAAGCGTCATTTGGCCGGCAACCGGACAGTATAATCACCAGACGGCATTCGGGCGAAGTGCTTCACGAAATGGGCCTCACAATCCAACTCTTTGTTTGTAGACTGAAATGTTGGGTCCAGACAACTTTCAACCTACAAAAGCCTTGCAAAAGAACATCAAGCCTTCAATTAACTTTGTCCTCAGGGGTCTGGGATGGAATTCGAGAAGCTATTAAGGAAGTGGCCGTACACTACCGCCAGACACAACCCATCCCAAACAAGTTTTCTGCAACAGCGGCAATCCTGCCCATAAACGGAAAGATTAGTTCCTGATAGCAGATCGACGCGCTGAGCTTCGTTAAAGTGAGGGTTTCCCAGTGCCCAATATTAATGTTGAAGCTTGGCCGACGGTCAGTAATATTTGGAGGAATTGTTGCAGTTATTTTTGTAATGTAGTCCGAAGCAGTGGAACGCTTCGTTTAGACACCTTCGGCTTGTCTATTTCCGCTCGTATGCTCGCCTTGAAGTGCACGATATATTCGACGAAATTTTCGACGAATTTTCCCCGAAGCTCGGGGTGAAGCGTCTTGAAAGGTTTTCGAAGCTCTTCGATTTGTTTCAGCCTCGCAAGCAGCGTTGGCTTTTCGCAGCCGCTTAGCGTCTCATTTAAAAACTACGTTTGCAACCTTTGAACCCTTGCGTATATTGCAGTTGACTTACGCTTCAAGAGGTGCACCCTGTTTGGGCTGCTTGCATTCTCCATGGCATATAGCTTTAATAGCAACACAGAATATCAGAACGCACGAGAACGAAAAACAGCTAACGGCAGCTAAAAAAGCGGCAGTATATTTATATATAGGTATATAATATAGCTACATATATAAAGCATATATATGTAAGCAATTAATAACTGCTGCCTATAATGAAAACTAAAATCGAAACGTTGGATATGGATCTACACAGCTTCAGCAGTAGTTCTCGCGCTGAGGGAACACAAAATATGCAGTAGTATTTATGGTTAATTATTTGCCGATATTTACGTGTTTCACGATTTACATTAAGCTATATTATTTCTTATGCAAATATCACGTCTAGGGCCACCAATGTGTAGCCAAAGAGCTTTATCATTAGCGTGTGTGGACGACGGAGTTCAAATTGTTTCTTCGATCGCTCTGGAACTGGGATGCCTACCGGAATAAACTGACTATGTATAACCATGAGATCAGGAAACACATGTGAAGGCGCAAGACTTCACAGAGCAATCTCCAAAGGAGTGCGAGAATCAAATCAGGCACTACGTAAAGAGGATAACTCCTATACTATAGAAGTAAGGAAAAACTTGAGCTACTACTGGCAACTCACTTTCCGGGAAGCACGCCTCAAACGGATGGGAATACCCCGGTAACGGCTCAAAGTAGACCGTGTGCTACTGATTGGGCCAAGGCAAAATCAATAATAACAACGGAGAGATTAAAATGGGCAATTGGTACATTCCAGCCCTACAAATCTCCTGGTCCAGATGGCATTCAGCCAATCCTGCTACAACGAGCGCTAAATCAGCTCGCAGTACCGATCAGGAAAATACTGATCAGCAGTTAAGCTTTAGGACACATACCTACTGCCTAGAGTATAGCAAAAGTGGTCTTCCTTTCAAAAGCTGGAAAGAAAGACATCACTGATCCGAAGTCGTTCAGACCCATCAGCTTGACATCGTTTTTGCTAAAAACGTTGGAAAAGCTATTGGATGTCAGCATTAGTAGCACTCTGCTTGTAGAGCATCCGCTCTACCGATCAAGATCAACTGATACTGCCCTATATCACCTGAAAAGCCTTATTGTGGATTCACTTACTCATAAGGAAGTGGCGCTATGTGCCTTCTTAGACATACAGGGTGCATTCGACAATACCTCTCATGAGGCGGTCAACGCATCCTTGGCAAGAACTAGATGCAACAACCAGTAGATGGACCAATCACTACTGGCATCTAGACGAGCCATGGTCACTATAGGAGGACAGTCGTCCACAGTCGTATACTTTGCCAGGGCTTTGCTGACGATATTGTCATTACAGCCATATGAGGAAAAAACATATCATTCAACTGGGCCTCAACATGACCAGCGAATGGTGCAAGGAAGTAGGCCTGAGCCTAAATCCTAGCAAAACCATTATTGTTCCTTTCACAAATAGGTACAAGCTACAGAGAATGAAGGCAATAACCATGTCAGAATGTCGCATAGAGGCCAGTAAAAAAGTTAAGTATCTTGGGATAACCCTCGACTCCAAACTTAGCTTCAAAACTCATGTCGATAAGACAATTGATAAGTGCACCAGAGCACTTTTCACGTGTAGGAAAATAGCTGGAAAATCGTGGGGAACCTCACCACGCATAATACTGTACCTCATCTTAGTCAGACCCATACTAACCTATGGAGTAATAGCCTGGGGTGATAGAGCACGCCTTAGCACCACTAAGGTGAAACTTCATAAGCTCCAAAGAATGGCCTGCATATGCATGACAGGAGCAATGCGCACCTGTCCCACTGCAGCCCTAGAAGTATTAATGGAGGTAACGCCGCTTCATATAGTCATTGAAATGAAACGGAAAGCCACCCTAATAAGAATTGAGGGAGCAGGAAATGACTGCAACCTCACTAGAAAGGATGCTGAAAGCCTAAAATGGGATATCCCTTTGCTGATGCAACCAAGGGATGAGATGCCAGCTGAGCACAGGTTCGCTCAAAACTTCAGCACTCATCTCAGTAATAAAAACAGTTGGACAACCCTGGGGAAAGTACACCCTATGAAACCACAAACAATAAAGTGGTACACAGACGGATCCCCCACCGACGAGGGAAGTGGGGTGGGGGTTGTAGGCCCCAGGTTAAAATACCACGAATCAATGGGCAGATACACCAGCATTTTTCAAGCTAAGGTCTGTGCTATTGGACGCTGTGCGGAGTTTAATCTGCAAAGGAACTATCGTGGCAAGGACATTGCTATACTGTCTGATAGTCAAGCAGCCATAAAGGCGCTCAGCAAAGCTAAGATAACATCTAAGCTAGTAAATGAAGTGAGGACAGCCCTAGACAAACTGGGAGCTGTCAACAAACTCACAATAAGGTGGGTCCCAGGACACAACAACATCCCGGGTAATGAGCTAGCGAACAACCTAGCCAGGAAAGGGGCAGAGAACCCTCTAATTGGGCCCGAACCATTCTGTGGTGTTGGTCACCACAGAGTATTGGGCTTACTTAAGTCAATAGAGGAAGAAAAACATCTGTCCTTCTGGGAACACTTACCAGGACTTAGGCAGTCTAAGATTCTCCTTCGTGAATATAACCACAAAAGATTCAAGACCTTAATGACACACGGGAAAAACACCGTGCGCATTTTAACTGGCCTTCTTACGGGGCACTGCCGACTTCGCAGTCATTTGCATAAGATTGGCATTGCAAAAAGTGAACTCTGTCGCTTCTGTTGCATGGAGGAGGAGAGCTCTGCACATATTATATGTGATTGCACGGCGCTTTCCATCAGGAGGAACAGACTCCTGGGCATGTATGTAGTCCCACGGGAAACAATTGCAGCCCTGAACCCCAATAAAATTCTGGCTTTTATACAGTGCTTTGGACTTCAGGGAGATCTTTGAGTCATGAAAGGGTAGTACAATAGATCCTACTGGGTCGCAGTACACATAGAAACCCACTTAATAATAATATTAATATATAATTAGGAAATTACTTTGTCTAAATATGTGTTTAGACATAAGTAGGCAAACTATAAATATGTTCTATTTATGGGCTGCAATAAACATGTCACGGGACAGCATAAGTGGAAACTACAGTTTCCACTTTAATTTAATTTTTTAAAGTTATACTTAAAAAAACTTATAAATACTTAAAAAAAACATATTTCATAAAAATTATACATGTATGTCGGATATTAAGTAGATCAAACGTATTGTAATGTATGTAATGTAACCGAAGTTATGTTATTGATACGCTATCGTTATGTTAAGAATGAGCAGCGAATAATAAAATTCATGGAAAGCGTTCCGTTATTCAGAGAGCATCATTAGAGCGTTTATTCAAATGAGCTGGCGCCTGTTGTTGTTTTGTAGAGTGTTGTGTAAAGTGAAGGCCATATTTTGTCAAATTTACAAATCAAAGGCGTACGTGTGCATACAGTGGTCGACTGTCACTGTATGCGTTGAAGAAAGATGGTGACTGCAGAGCTCTCTGCTCTCTGGGTTTTGAACAAAAATTCGAGAGACCCTGGAGCCAGCTCTTGATATCAATCTTGATATCTTGATATTCTAATGATTTTGATTCGGTGTACACAGATTATTATAAAGCCTTTGACAAAGTTTGTCTTTTTGCTTTGCAGGCCAAACTTTCGAAGCTTGGTATTCACTCTTCCTTTTTTTTGCTCTCGAGTCCCACGGCCACACCTTCGCGAGAAGATAATAACAAAGAAAAGTATAATAAATATATATATATGGGTAAGATCTTATTATGTATTAAAAAAGTTAGAATTGATTGCTTTAAGACCGTCAGAGAGTCAAAATTACAGATAATAAGATAAGGTCTATTAAAGTCAGCACAGAGTACTCTGTACGGGCTATGCAACTTATAGTTAGATCTACAATGATTTAAGATTAGGGATTTGTAGTATCTAGTTAAACTACTTGGAACAGAGAAGTTTAGCCGACTAATCAAGTCGGGACTATCAACTTCATCACGAAGAAGCATCGTCATACTAAGGAAGGTAAATTAATTAAAGATAATCTAATTAGGTAATATTAAGTCGGCAATTAAGGTACCGCAAGGCAAACAGTAAGAAGTTGTTTTGGACAGATTCAATGCGGTCCGAGTGAACTACGTATTGTGTTCTCCGAAAAGGTGATCCATACGCAAGAATCGGACGGACTAAAAAAAGATTTCAAAAGTATGGGCTTGTCAGGTTTGGTTGTGAATAAAAATAAAAAAACATCAAAACATTTTTCAAAAGTGTGTGCGTGACAGTTTTGATCGGTTAGTGGGCGTTAGAGTAGGCGTGTCAAAAAGTTTTTTGGCAAATCGATGGAAATTTATAATACTAATAAAAATATGAAAAAATATCGAAACATGTTTCAAATGTGTTTGTGTGGCAGTTCTGAGTGTTAGAGTGAACATGACACCATAGGTCAAACTTGCGCTGCGCCTATGTGTCCAGAATCTGTATGATTAATCTTAACCGTTTAGCTCTTATAGTTCCTTAGATCTCGGAGTTCATACCTCGGTCGGACAGACAGACGGACAGGGTCGGATCGCCGAGGCGAGATGCGGGTGAATGAGGTGCTTGTCCACAATAAAGACGACAAACCTCTCACCAGATAAGCGGCATGCGGCAAGTTTCGAGGAAGGTGCAAAAGGCGTGGGACCGCTTCAGGATCAGATGATCGAAAAGCGTAGGGTAGGTAACACAGTTGGGCACGGAAGCCAGTGTCATCGTGGTCGGGAAGTAATGCAGGAAGCTCGTAGAAGCAGTAGGTGCTCCGGTTCGGCGAATATCGGTTCGTTATTGGAAGCTTGGATTGTCCTGTAGAATTTGGAGGGATAAGTAGGACAATATCTTTTTACATTTGCCCTTACCTGGAACAAGCTGCCTACTTAGGAATCGATTTTTGGCGAAAGGGAAGCCTTATAGATTGTCTGGAGTGTCTAACGTGACATGCTGTTCCATTGAGCTATTCGAAGAAGCCCGAGTCTTCAACGATCGACCCTATCCCATGTATCCAGTGAAGCAAAATGTCGTTAAGGATAAAGTTGACAAGATGCAATCGCACGACAGTGTTGTCCAAACCAGGGAAGGTCAGGTTTTGTCTTGATGCCCGCTAGCTGAATGCTTTGACGGTGAAAGTATCCTCTCTATGATAAACCAGACGCACAATATCTCCAGTGTGGATCGCAAGTTTGCGTTCTGTCAAATCGAATGTTACGACATGGAATAGGAGACCGATGTGTAAGTTCCGTATGATGCCATTCGGAGCTGAGATCCAACTTTTTTGTGTATCTGGATGAGCTTCTCGTTCTCCTGCCTCCCTATTTCCAGACGCACTTGAAGTACCTCTTTCGCGTAGCCCAGAGCCTGAATCTAGCTGGGCTAACAATCAGCCTAAAAATCCGAGTTTTGCTTAAAAGCATTAACTTAAGCTCGGGTTTATAGTTGGGGCGGATTACTGCTAACGAAACCCGTGCGAGTGTCGGCCATTCAGAGGATACGAAATCCGAGATGGTAGCGGGATGGTACCATTTTAGCATGGAATATCACAAGGGAAGCGAGAACATTGTCACCGATAGTGACACGAAGTCAAGAAAAAAAGAAATATCCTACCGGACCGCAAAGTCCACAACGGGCTTATCTTCAAGCGCAGAGGAAATCCAAGCCTGAGAGAGGAACTGAAAGAAGCGGAAGGGAACCTGTGAATGACCTACAGCCTGGTAGAACGTGCTCACTTAGACCCCACGTTTGCCCATGGTGGAATGGCAAAGAAAGTGTAGATACTGGGACGACACTTTTATTGGACAGGTATGACCATCCAGGTGAGGGATTTCGTTTTTTTTTTCTCATTTTTTGAGGAGATGGTAGATAGGTTCGGAGTCCAACACATCAAGACGGCGATACACTCACCCCAAAGCAACGCAGCGATGAGGGTAAATCGAAATGTGCTGGCGATGTAGAGCTTTTTGGACAAGGATCACAGAGAGTGGGATACGCATCTGTCGAGGATCGAGGTGGCCATACGAAATACTGTCAGCCTCAGGATAAGCAACGTTCTTCACTGTATTCGGCCACCGCTAGCTAGATAGCAAGACTAAGGTCTCTGCGCGACCATAAAAATAAAGGGATGCAGGCGAAGGATAAGATCCGGGTCATCCACGCCAAAGGCAGCGGAAGTTCTCCGGAGGAGCTTTGGGCTGAGTAAATTCACACAAAGACTTCAACGCCAAGTTAGACCGTAAGTTCCTGAAAGCGAGGGCTGTAATGGGCGTTGAGAATAATGCGTACTTACTGGGACACCTTCAAGAACGCATGCTGGGAGTGTATCACGCCAATGACATCCGGATGTGATCGGCAGAACGGAAGAATAAAGTACTCAATGTCAAGGACCCAAAAAAATATAATTCCCGTACAGCGAGGGCCCCACGTAAAGCGCCGTTCGAACTGCCAAAGCTTCATGTAGCGCTTCTCGAAATCTTTGGTTGGTGCTACAGTTGGAGTCGATTATAGGGCCTTATCGATAAGTAGTTTTGGTGGAGCCAAAGGTTCGATCCGGGATTACTCTTAAATCCAAAGCGGGAATACGGCGGGGATCATGAAATGCAAATGCAGTGAGTTTAAAACTTTATTTTCCCGCAAAGATATTTATTTTTACATTTGTCCCAAGAATAATCGGCGAACCAACATATAGGGCCCCGGATAAAGTTGCACTGAAGTCGAATAATCTGAAGCCAATAATCTGCGGCATCACCAGCAGAATACCATCCACATCCCCAGAGCCCCAAGGCACTTTAAACCAAAGATGCTCCAGCGGGACTCGTTCCTGAGAATTTCGGAACCCTGACCCTGGTGAGTACGCAGCGGACAGTGCAGGGGTCTAGCGGACTAGACACAAGGCTGTCGTGCAATGAACATCTTGCGGAAACGAGCAGGAAGGCGGCGATCCATGTTTGAAATACCTACCTTTGAAATACACTCCTTACATGGCTACTTTCCGTACTGACCCTAAGATAAGCAAGCGCAGAAATACTAAGGAAAAGAAAGGCTAAACGAACTTTATCCCATTTCGTTTTGATCTTCGTTTCTCTAAATCGCAACCATGGGTACGTACTGACCCCACGGTAAAAGAAGAAGCCACCCAGCGTGGTTGTTCATACAAATGACTCAACATTTCCACTCCAAGTCGTACAAACTTATTAAGCCAATTCCACAAAACAGTATCAAGCCTCCTTAACCAACATCCTTGCAAAATTCTCATTACAAAGCAATTTCACCCAAGATTAATTATTACTCTTCATTCAACATAAGAGTTACTCATTCAATGCCCCACACGTCATTATCAAAACCAATAGCAGTTTGTTTCGCACTTGTGCTGGCATTATTTTATATGGTCTGTTTACTCTGCCATTATCTTTGGCCAACTTCTTCAGTGGCTTCAACATTTTCAATATTTTCATTTTCGATCTCTACACCGTCTGCAACTGTTTTATCATTCTCAACATTATTATTAAAATCATCACACACATTCAGCTCCTCGGGCTTCTTGAGCACTTGCAATTATCTCAAATCTCTATGTGCATATTTGTAATTTCTTTTATTGGTTAAGGGCTTTAAAATGTACCTATCACCCTACAAAATCTGTAAAATTTCAAAGGCTCTTAAAATTTCGGACTCAACTTGATTTAATGCCTTTCTTCGCTTTCAAGTACCACAAATTCTCCTACTTTGTGCCTAAGTACTTTTACTTTATTTTTATCAACTCGCTCTTCGTCATAAGCTGCAGTGGCTAAAACATTCTTCTTAGCTTGTGTTCTTGAATTTGACAGATCAACATTATTTTCTATTTAACCAGGTGGAAGCAATCCTAATGGTCGTGCTACCTTTCAGAATAACATTTCAGGACTTGCCAACTGCACCTCACCTAACACCAAGACTGCGTTCCAGTTTCAACCGCCGTTAGCATATTTTTTAGTCTGAACAGAATTGACTAAGCTTTGCGCCCGTAAAACACCTTCCCTGGTCATCTATTATTCGGCTTGGTACTCCAAACAACGAAGCGGCCGATTGAACAGCACTTATGCAACTCTCACTGTCTAATTTAAGGCTATGACTAAGATAGACATACTTGGTAAAAGCGTCTACTTGAACAATTACATACTCCTTGTGGTCACTCTTGCCACTTAATTTCCCTGTTATATCGATGTGGATAGTGTGCCAAGGAATATTGACTCGGTCTGCATTTTTCCTGTTGTCATCAAATTTTTTAACATATTTTGACATATTGTGGAACCAATAAAAACCGTAAACTTTATTTAGTGTCTTCTCGCACCCTAAATGAATTATCGACTCATGTGCTTGATTTATCACAGACCACCTGAAGGAAAGCGGCAACACTGGTAGACAGCGTGTTCTGCCATTTCTCTGTAGTTTTCGCAATATCTTCAGCAAGAGAAAAATCCGTGAAGAGGAATCACAAAGGACTCCTTCCATATATGAGGAAATTGTGAAGATTCCAAAGATAAGGTAAACAGTTTCAGTAGAGGCTTGCACAAGGCTTCCGCACAGAATCTGAGCACACAGCCAGGGATTCCATCGGGACCTGGCGAATAGACCGGCTTAACACGCTGAAGATCGTTAAGCAGTGAGCTTTCGTTTATAGTGGGGCAAAATATTAGATTCGACTTAGATACCGCATAAGAGTATGGCTGTTCGTTGTAACCGTAACCGTAGTGTTTTCAAAAAATAGCGAGAAAGGGTGAGAACTTGTTTTTCGCTTAGTGCTAACAAAATTATAAAACTGTTTCGGATCCTGTGCAAACTGGAACTTACAACGGCTTAAATAATTTTTGTAGCACTGAGCATTAAGCACGTTAAAGTTTAACCGAGCGCTTAAATATTTACAAAGGATGGACTGAGAACCGGTATTTTTAAATTTCATATAGAGTCTGGACTTTACATTTCTTAGGTGTGTCAACTCTTTATTAAACCAAGGAGGTTTAGAGATTGACGGATAGTACATCGGAACACAAGAGTCAAAAAATGATTTAATTGCGGTATAAAACATATTAACCGCATCCGCCATTATGTTGCAGGAGTAAAGATCGGACCAATTAAAGCCAGTTATATAATTGTTTAGACTCCGAAAATTTGCCTTGCGAAAACAGGGAATTCGCTTTGTTGACTTCTCTGAATATACTTTTAATACCGTACCTATGTCGATTGCCACCTCGAAAGTAGGATGATATGGATCTTCAGGTTGAATAAGAGGTACTACCCTGGACAGAAACACACTTTCAGGACTTGTTACAAAACATAGATCCAAAAGTCGACCAAGAGAATTTGGAATATAATTAACTTGCGACAGCGATAAGTCGAGCAAGCCGTCAATAAAGTCATGTTGCGCTAAAGGGAGAAGGATATTCGATTGTTTTTCTGGGGACCACATTGTGCCAGGTATATTAAAATCACCTAGAACTACCAATTGGTCCCTGTCAGAAAGATTATTCAAGATGGACTGGATAGCGGACAGATGATTCTGATATTCTGAGAATTTAGAAGATGGCGGAATATACGAGCACGTAAGATAAACTGATCTGTCGGAAAATGACAGCTTTACGCATAAGAATTCAGAGTTACTGGACTCGTCGAAAAGTAACTCCTCCGACGCGAGGGAAGATCTAACCGCAATTAAGACTCCACCTCCCCGTCTGGATGGACGGTCATACCTATATATAGTGTACATACCTGGGAAGACTTCGGAGTTAAGTATCTCCGGCTTTAACCAAGTCTCTGTGAGCAAAAAAAAAAAAAAATATAAAAATACATTTTGCTCATTCAGATTATTTTCATCATTCAATTCGGTTAGCCCCAGTTGGTCTCGCAGTGCAGTGAATGTGGAAGTTGATAGTGGCTTTGTCATAATATCAGTCAATTATAAATCTGTAGAAAGATACTTAACACAAATTAGTTTGTTTTCAATTTGTTCTCTGGTAAAATGATATTTGATATAGATAATAGAATTCATCTTAAAGCACTTATCAAACAGCTTATGTATGGGAAGCATAAACAATAAATAAACAACGGGTAGTTTCGTGATAGGCGGCAAAATATGAAATTTCTTGATCATTCCTTTATGGTTCAGGGGGGGCTTATTTCGTCAACATATAAGATCCTAAAATTTGTAGTGCACTTTCAAACATCTTAAAGCAGCATCTCGCAGCTTGTTTTAGACCATAAATGGCTTTATTAAGTTTACATACTTTATTTCCATTATACTGGATTAAACCTTTTGGAATCTTCATATAAATTTCATCTTTTAGTGCTCTATTTAAAAAAGCTGTTTCAACATCTATCTGATGGATCAGTAAATTATATTGATTTAAAAAAGCTAAAAGATATCTAAAACTAGAAGTTCGTTTTGTTATATTTTTAATTCTCTCACTGCGTCTGATTTGTTCTTAATTTTTATTTTCTTTTATTTTATCACCAGTTTCAGCTACTGGATTGGTATTCTCGAGACAAGTGGAATTTTCATTTAGATTTTCATCAGACTTCGAATCCGAAGATTCACAATTTTTCGGCAATTCGACTCTTCATTCTCTTCAATTCAATCATTCTCTCTTCAATTAGAGAATCACTATATTGGTTAAAAACATCATGTTTTCCACAGAGTCATTTTTATTTGAAGTTACAGATGCCTATGTTTATTTCATCCACCACTACATCTCTAGATGTCATTAATTTTCTCGAGCTCTCATGCCTTATAGCCAAGCCTTACAGCCATTTGGCTCATATCCGACAAGTTTAGTTTTGATAGATTTCTCGAAAAATTTTCGCTTTCGCACTTTATTTAGTGCATATGCTGTCGAGCCAAATATCTTTATCTATTTCAATACTGGCTTCTTTTTATGCCACATCTCAAATGGTGATTTTCTTTTATTTTCTTAAAGCTCTACTTGGGGACCCGTTAATGAAATATTTATGTTGCTGTCAAAACAGCTTCAGCCCAAAAACTTTTATTAAGTTAAGTACAGTTAATCAAAGAGCAAGCTTTTTCAGTGATTGTTCTAATAATCCGCTCTGCGGATGTTGTGAGGCATGAGGAACCGTTAAATGATATCGGTTCAATATTTTCTTTATTTTTGTGTTTTTTAAATTTTAGTCTAGATTGCTTTCCGTTAATACACGCCTCGCATAATTTACTACTATTTTCTTGTACGTTTTTTATCAGTTCACTATTTTCAAACAAGCCATCTCGTTTAATTTCAAAGAATTTGCTAATTTCACCATAAATGCAAATGCGCATTTTTGCTGCGTTGCTACCTTCTGAGTCTGTCTTTCTCTAACTTCTACATTCATCAGAAACGCACGTTCTGGCTGTGTTTCTGTCGCCATCTGCGCGTGTCTCTCTCTAAAATAATTTCCATCGGTAATATTCTGGTTTCCTGCATTTTTAATAGAAAGCAATCGTTCTTTATATGACCCAATTTCTTGGAATGAAAACATTTTCGTTTGGACTTATTCTTAAAAGGTTTCTTAATAAATTTCATGACTTTGTTTTTGCATGTATTTTCCCTAGACTCTGGATTGCCTATAGTTTGCAATTGTTAATTCTTTTTTTTAACTTTATTTCATGATCGAGTAGCCGTGTCTTAACAAATTCTTATGTCAAATTGCTCTCAGTAAAAGATTCGATAGCTGCTATTACTCCTTCATAGTTAGTCGAAAGTATATAAAGTAGGTGAGTAATTTTGTCCATTTCGTTCAACTTGGATCCAGACGCAACTAACTCAGTTATCAAACCATCAAATAAATCAAAATGTTTTACTAGCGGAGTCTCACCTTTTAATTTTAAAGAGAATAATTGCTTGCGTAGTGACAGTTGATATGCCACGCTTTTACGCTCATAAATATTATCCAATTTTTAAAAAGTCTGCTTTGCCGTATTTTCATTGTTGGAAAAACTAAGAAAAGAATCACTCAAAAATTCTATTATGATCCCCTTTGCATTTCTTTCTGCCGGTTTCACTTCCTCGCTTGCTCCTGTTTGTTCTTTATCAATTGCATTTAATAAATCGTTTTCCTCTAACAGTGCCCTTACTCTGAACTTCCAAATTGAATTTTTTTCACCGTTAAACGGTTTTATATTCCTCTTTTTTATCCATGACTTTTTTTGTTTTAATTTTAACTACGCGTCGTCGCGATGATTAAACTAACTGTTCTTGTTTTTCTTCTTTGTTTCTGAATTTGCCTTGCGCTTCTTAGAATCAGTTTTTCATTACTGTACTGCTTTTACACTTAAATACAACCAAAAGTTTTTTGTGGATATTTATATATATTATATATATTATATATTATATTATATTATATATGCATGTTCAATAAATATGTGGGGGTATAAATATTGATTGTTTCTTGGAGTGTAAATATTTCGCATAAACTTTAATTATTTTATCATTTTATGTTTTTCGTCTGTGCATGCATTGTGGTTGTTTCTCTTCGCCGTTACAGTACCGTCGGAGCGGGGCGACAGCGATACGTCACCTGTTTGGCGGGACGACGATGCGTCGCGACGTTGTTGCCGAGTTTGGTTTCAGGTAATTGGGGGACAAGAAAAACGAGTAGATCATTGTGCTTGAGTTTTTGCCTTGAAAATACTTGGAAACGCGCTACGCTCTAATGGAAGACGAGCATACTTCGACATCAGAAGTGTGATCGGGCCCTGTACCCTTAACATCAGATGATCCATGGCGTACCATCATGGAATTTAAAAATAAAAATGTAATCGAACTTGGGCCATACAAACAGCGGCATCTGATGCAGGCCAAAGTAAAGCGGTGCAACTACCCATTGTGCAAATAACGAAGCTGATGGCAGCAAAACATTCATCTGAGAAAAGGGAGTGGAGCAGTGCAGTGTTGCAGTACCTAGTGGATTTATGACCCATTAAGGCCAAATTTTAGTAATCGCCTTTGATTCTGGAGCGGAATGCTCGCTGCTGAAAGAAAAGCTAAGTACTAAATTTTCTGGTATAAGATTTAATAATATTGTTATGTTAAAAGCCAGTAATGGAATATGTAGCACAGTGCAAAAATTAAGTAACGTAAAAATTTATGATTATTGCATTAAAACTTTGTTTTGTCATTGGCCGCGAAATACTAAATCAGTGTTTTGACATTGTCATTTCTTCAAGCGAATTTAAAATTTTAAAAACCAAACCATTAATTTATGCACCGCCAGTGAGTCAGCCGATATTAATTCTGAACTTTATGAACAGGATAAAATAAAACTACATTCATTGTTGTCAAAGTATTCAAATTCTATTATAGAGGGTATCCAATTTACTAAAGTTAAAGATGGCGAAATGAAAATAAGATTAATTGATCCAAGAAAGACAGTTCAGAGAAGGCCATATCGATTAAGCCCATGTGAGCAAGATTTAGATCGAGAAAGAAATTGACGAGTTTCTGAAATGTAATATAATTAGACCAACCTGTTCACCTTATGCAAGCCCTATATTGCTGGTAAAAAAAAAAGGTTCGGATAGACTTTGTGTTGGCTATAGAAAGTTGAATTCAAACACAGTCGCTGATAAATAGCTGCTGCCACTTATACAAAATTAAATAAATAGACTTCGGGGAGTTTATTATTTTACATGTTTAGATATGTTTATTACGTGCTCCTATATTCCGTCATCTTCTGAATACCCAGAATATCAGAATCATCTGTCCGCTATCCAGTCCATCTTGAATAATCTTTCTGACAGGGACCAATTGGTAGTTCCAGGTGATATTAATATGGCACCTGGCACAATGTGGCCCCCAGAAAAACAATCGAATATCCTTCTCCCTTTGCGCAACATGACTTTATTGACGCCTTGCTCGGCTCGACTTATCGCTGTCGCAAGTTAATTATATTCCAAATTCTCTTGGTCGACTTTTGGATCTATGTTTTGTAACAAGTCCTGAAAGTGTGTTTCTGTCCAGGGTAGTACCTCTTATTCAACCTGAAGATCCATATCATCCTACTTTCGAGGTGGCAATCGACATAGGTACGGTATTAAAAGTATATTCAGAGAAGTCAACAAAGCGAATTCCCTGTTTTCGCAAGGCAAATTTTCGGAGGCTAAACAATTATATAGCTGGCTTTAATTGGTCCGATCTTTACACCTGCAACATAATGACGGATGCGATTAATATGTTTTATACCGCAATTAAATCATTTTTTGACTCTTGTGTTCCGATGTACTATCAGTCAATCTCTAAACCTCCTTGGTTTAATAAAGAGTTGACACATCTAAGAAATGTTAAGTCCAGACCTTACACATAATTTTAAAAATCCGGTTTCCATCCTCTCTAAATATGTAAGCGCTCGGTTAAACTTTACCGTGCTTAATGCTCAGTGCTACAGGAATTATTTAAACCGTTATAAGTTCCAGTTCGCACAGTTTCCTCATATATGGCAGGAGTCCTTTGTGATTCCTCTTCATAAAAAAGGTAGCAAACTGGATGCAAGCAATTACAGAGGAATCTCTAAATTGTCGGCTATCCCAAAACCTTTTGAAAATGTTATCACTCCTCATTTGCAGCACCTTTGTAGATCAATCATATTACCGTGTCAGCACGGTTTTATATAACGCAGATCAACAACCACTAACCTCTTGGAGCTAACTTCTTTCGTAATACAGGGTTTCAAAAATAATCTTCAAGCAGATGTGATCTACCCTAACACTGTTGACTCTGTTAATCATTACCTTCTAGTAAGGCAACTTTATCTATTAGGTTTCCCTGATGATCTTCTAAATTGGATTTCAAGCTATCTGAATGTCAGGACGCAAAAAGTCCTCTTTAAAAATTCTCTATCTTGTATTCTCCGAGTCACATCCGGGGTCCCACAAGGGTGCCACTAAAGACACTAGAATAACAAGATGCGTAACGCCATACGAATTTTTGGCACACGATACTTGCCACAAGAGAACTAAGCACACAGATATCAAGAATCATTTTACCAGAGAACAAATTGAAAACAAACTAATTTGTGTTAAGTATCTTTCTACAGATTATAATTGACTGATATTATGACAAAGCCACTATCAACTTCCACATTCACTGCACTGCGAGACCAACTGGGGCTAACCGAATTGAATGATGAAAATAATCTGAATGAGCAAAATGAATTTTTATATGAAGTTTGAATCTTTTATATATATATATATATATAACCATAATCAAATCAAAACAATTACTAGTCATTTGTTTATCTATGTTTATCTAACTGAAACTTGAATGATGAAAATAATCTGAATGAGCATAATAATTTTTAAATGAAGTTTAAATCTTTTATAAATATAAGTTAACGACCTGTTCTCGTCAAGAGCCAACGACCGCCCTAGCCAAGACCCGCTGGCGCCCCCACCCTTGCGTGTGAGATCGCAACTTCAGCACAAGCACCGGAAGCAGCTACGGCGATAATGTGCAGCGTCAGGTTCCTTACGCCGGCGCGTTGACGGCAAGCTGATGCGACGTAACATTGTTGAGCTATCATGTGCAACGTCAGCACGCAGGCACATTGTCGACGAGCTTGCGCAACAGAATTTCTGACTTACGCAGCGTAAGCACCCTTGTGCCCACGAGCAGCTGAAGTGGGACTTCAAGCCGGACGGTTTGGGCAGAGTCGATTCGCCGATCAACAGGAACGGAGCGTCTTGAATAAAGTTGTTATTAAGAACCAAGCTTCCAAAACTTATTATTAACATCTCAAGGGACATGGAAGGTTTAATTAAAATTAATAATATCGTTCTGATCTATGATCGCCAAGATCAACACGATGGTCGCCGAACGGAGACCGGCGTTAACCTATATAACCATAATGAAACCAAAACAATTACTAGACTAATTATTACTATGTTTAATATAAGTGAATCTTGTCAAATTTGTTATTTGATTAAACTATTTGAAAACGCATGCATTCCTCTGAAAATAATTTTTCATCATTAAATTTATAATCAATTTGTATCAGTGTGATTTTTGAGGTGGCGTCTTGAAAATACAAGAGTCACACTTATGCAAAGTTTCGTGTTTATGAGAGTGATGAAATTAAGGGGATAGTGAAAAGCGAGAACACGCTCTATTATTGTTCTCTTGGTACTCTGTTGGCTCTCACAAGCATGTTCTAGGGTAATCGTTTTTATCCTATTCAGAGAGTAAAATAATTTTTGAACAGTAAGAACAATAAAGGTGTTTCATTATATGGTTGATGGGCTGGCTTATAATATACTTAAAAGTATTTTATTATATTAAATACAAAAGTAACAAAGTAAGTAATTTACTAACATAAAAAAATATAAAATAACCGTGACAGTTTTTTAAAACTTCTGGCAATTATCAGAAGGGCAAATCAAGACGCAAATTTATATATTTATTTATATATATAAATTTAGAAATATATCTGAAACCTTAAAGATTTCTACGTTTCAATGACATTTTATGTAACTACATAGTCTGGAATGGACCTTTTATTATATTTGAAGTATTTACGTTTTTGGCTGAAACGGTATTCTTTATTAAGTTTAGCGCGGCCACACTATCCTACAGGTCGGCCATATTCTTCAAACACTATTTCGAAAACTAAAAAAGTAAAAGTACTTAGTAATGTAAATTTATAAGTTGGTATTTAATTAAAACGCAAAGGAGAATCGGAGTAATTCCTTTAAATTGAACTGTGCCAATTCGTTAATATTTGTTGTTCGCATTAACGTAACGGTAAATGGTAATGCTACTGAAATTGTTTTAACTACATATGTAGTTGTTTATTATAAATCAATGTAAAGTGATTTATCTACTAGTCTTATTATTTCTAAACTAAAAAGATAAGATAGTATATAAAGTGATAATACAGCTGGACAATATCCATATATTTTAATATATTCATATAATCATTGTTTCCAATTACATTGTTTAACATGTTTATGAAATAATGTTTAGTTGTACCGTAATAAATAATAGATTTGTTTTTTTTCCAGCTCTTAGAATCAAAGTTGTGTTGTAATCTGTCGGATTATACTTTCATTTAATATGGGGGAACGTGACAACCCAACCGTACCTGTAACAACATTAGCTGGTTTAACCAGCACTTCTGATTGTAAGTATTTTATGTGCAACAAAAAATAATATGTATGTACACGTTTCAAAACTTATAAATATTTTTCTCGTTTAAATGCAAGTGCTAAGCGAGCTACCAGTGGCGGATTCGCTCCAGAGTGCAGCGTCCTTAAATAAATCTTTATTGTTCCATGCTTTGGTAGCTAACGAGTCTAGCAATTTACTTTCTATGCGAAATGAAAATCTAGTTCGACAATTGGTAACTGCCATTGAGAGAACAAACTCCGATAATATGTTAGTTGTTTAATATATTGTATGTTTTGCTTTATTAAAATAACTTGTATTTTAGAGAGTTAATACAGTGCCCAGTTCAAGACACAGCAACTAACTGTAGTACTTATCCTGAGCTTCTACAGGGAATATATCATTTTCGCCCAGCGGTTTTTAACACATCCATAAAAATACGTATGTTTTAAAAATAAAATCAAATATTTGCGTGTTATATGAATTTCATCCACAGACTCTCCGGACCAACATACTGCTAATGCTCGATTAGAGGCAAAGAAAATGCAAATTGATTCCTATTCAATACCGGAATGTTATGCATCACAAACAAATGTGTCCATTTCAAATGAACATCAATTGCAAGACGCTCAAGTCTGTTTCAATCATCTTACTAGGTGGGCTATATTTTTTATTATACTACAAGCCTTACATTTAATGCATTTTTTTGTTTTAGTATGACCTCAAAAGAAATCTTAGAAGAATTTTCACAAATAAATTTTAAAGAAAATTCAACAGAAAAAGATAAAATTGATGACTTTATCGAAAATTCAGATTTAAATGTGACTAAGATACTTACACAAAATACTCTAAAAAAAAAGTCTAATACACCGGAAAGAAGTACGGTGCAATCAATACAAGAACAGTTTTTTATTCAGCAACAAGAAGCCAATTATAATTTAAAACATGATTTTAAACAAGTATCAACAAATGTTGGTCAAATTGAAAATATTTCTCATACTTTTCCCCATGAGCTATCAAATTTTAATTTAAATTCTGTAAATATCCCCAACGTGTTATATGTACAAAGTCCACCTTCCACTGAATCAGAACCAACTCAAGCACACAACTCATCAATTGAATATTTAAAAAAAAAAAAAACGGAAATTCTTGACGTCAGCATTTTAAATCGACAACAGTTGTTAGAAAATACCAGCTTACATATTATCAATAAAAGTTCAACGTACCAAACGAACCAAAATGTATCAACAACTACATCGACATCTACTTCCTCAAGTGGCAAGTCCCAGGTCCGGGTATGTATAAATCGCCTTAGTATTGAGGATTCTCGCCTTATGCAACAGAGTATTAAAAAGTTTGTACAAAAGTCACCAGAATTGGCTAGAAGCATGGGGTTACTACAAGAAACGTGCCAGCAGCAACATGAAAACTTGAATATTATACACACGAGTGCGGAAGAATGTGTAGTAGTGAGTCGTGCGTCCAGTACAAATAATACAGTCAAAATCCCTATTGATACATTTTCTACTATAAAAGCCGATGAAAAACGATCCGCGAAAAGAAAACTTGCCATATCAGTTGGTGACATCCCACCGGAACAAATATGTAAGTAATGAATAATAATTCCCTTATAATATATACAAATATAAACTAATCAAAATTGTATTTTGTAGTTTCAAAGCCTAAAATGCGTCGGGTCGAAAGAATTACACCTCTTTCTAACACAAAGTGTGTGAAGGAAGAAGTCACCCGTTCGCAAACATATCAACAATTTATTCGAAACATGGATCATATAATTGAAATTTTAGACGATAGTGAATCTCCTAACTTTGATTCAGGTAAGTTAAAATACTAAAACTTGAAAATATTTAAGAAACTTTTATTATTATTATTATTAAGTGGGCTTGTAGGTGTACTGCGACCCAGTCGGATCTATTGTACTACCCCTAAAGTCCAATGCACTGTATAAAAGCCAGAATTTTATTGGGGTTCAGGGCTGCAATTGTTTCCCGTGGGACTACATACATGCCCAGGAGTCTGTTCCTCTTGATGTCAAGCGCCATGCAATCACATATAATATGTGCAGAGTTCTCCTCCTCCATTCAGCAGAAGGTCAGAGTTCACTGTCTGCAATGCCAATCTTATGTAAATGACTGTGAAGTCGGCAATGCCCCGTAAGAAGGCCAGTCAAAATGCGCACGGTGTTTTTCCCGTTTGTCATAAAGGTCTTTAACCTTTTGTGGTTATATTCACGGAGGAGAATCTTAGACTGCCTAAGTCCCGGTAGGTGTTCCCAGAGGGACAGATATTTTTCTTCCTCTATTGACTTAAGTAAGCCCAATACTCTGTGGTGAAATGCTGTAGAAATGTGTAGAAAAATGCTGGTATATCTGCCCATTGATTCGTGGTATTTTAACCTGGAGCCTACAACCCCCAGCCCACTTCCCTCGTCGGTGAGGGATCCTGGTGAGGGTCTGTATACCACTTTATTGTTTGTGGTTTCATAGGGTGTACTTTCCCCAGGGATGTCCAACTGTTCTTACTAATGAGATGAGTGCTGAAGTTCTGAGCGAACCTATGCTCAGCTGGCATTAGGTCATTTCCTGCTGCCTCAATTCTTATTAGGATGGCTTTCCGTTTTATTTCAATGACGATTTGAAGCGGCGTTACCTCCATTAGTACTTCTTAGGCTGCAGTGGGACAGGTACGCATTGCTCTTGTCATGCATACGCAGGCCATTCTCTGCAGCTTATGGAGTTTCGCCTTAGTGGTGCTAAGGCGTGCTCTATCACCCCAGGCTATTGCCCCATAGGTTAGTATGGGTTATCAATTGTGTTATCGACATGAGTTTTGAAGCTAAGTTTGGAGTCAAGGGTTATCCCAAGATACTTAACTTCATTGCTGGCCTCTATGCGACATTCTGACAGGGTTATTGCCTTCATTCTCTGTAGCTTGTACCTATTTGTGAAAGGAACAATAAAAGTTTTGCTAGGATTTAGGCTCAGGCCTACTTCCTTGCACCATTCGCTGGTCATGTTGAGGCCCAGTTGAATGATATGGCAAAGTGTTTCCTAATATTTACCTCTGGCTATAATGACAATATCGTCAGCATAGCCTTGGCAAAGTATACCTTTGCGGGTCAGTCTGTCCAGCAACTCGTCTACCAGCAAGCTCCACAAGAGAGGCGAGAGGACACCCCCTTGGGGGCAACCCCTTGTGGGAGATACTGTGGACGACTCTCCTCCGATAGTGGCCATGGCTCGCCAGTAGTGACTTCATCCATCTGCTGGTTGTCGCATCTACTCCTCTTCTTGCCAAGGATGCGTTGACATCCTCATGGGAGGTATTGTCGAAAGCACCCTGTATGTCTAAGAAGGCACAAAACGCCACTTCCTTATGAGTCAGTGAATCCTCAATAATGCTTTTCAGGTGATATAGGGCAGTATCAGTTGATCTGCCCGCTCTGTAGGCATGCTGCGTCCGCTGGACCGGATGCTCCACAAGCAGAGTGCTTCTTATGCTGACATCCACTAGATTTTTCAACGTTTTTAGCAAAAACGATGTCTTTATTTCCAGCTTTCGAAATGAAGACCACTTTGGCTATACTCCAGGGAGTAGGTATGTGTCCTAAAGCTAGGCTGCTGATCAGTATTTTCCTGATCGGCACTGCGAGCTAATTTAGCGCTCGTTGTAGCAGGATTGGCTGAATGCCATCTGGACCCGGAGATTTGTAGGGGTGGAATATACCAATTGCCCATCTTAATCTCCGTTGTTACTATTGATTTTGCTTTGGCCCAATCAGTAGCACGCGGTCTACTTTGAGCCGTTACCGGGGTATTCCCATCCGTTTGAAGCGTGCTTCCCGGAAAGTGAGTTGCCAGTAGTAGCTCAAGTTTCTCCTTACTTCTATAGTATAGGAGTTATCCTCTTTTCGTAGTGCCTGATTTGATTCTCGCACTCCTTTGGAGATTGCTCTGTTAAGTCTTGCGCCTTCACATGTGTTTACTATTGCCTCACAGATGGTTCTATAATTCCTTCGTTTGGCTTTTCTGATTTCATGGTTATACATTGTCAGTTTATTCCGGTAGGCATCCCTTTCCCTTCTCTAAGACTGACTCACCTCTTTGGTTCACGTCGCTGCTACCTCATATCACGTGATGTGCATTTGCATTACATTCAATAATGATGGGTGAGTGCATCCTCTTGCAGTGTTCAGCCAGTGCAGTGATTTCGGGCGGTGGGCACGCCCAAGCACGCACAATCTTCTTGGCTGCTCCCACATCTTCTACCACGATCGGTACACAGTCCCGCGTGAGAAATTCTGTAAGTATATAATAATTAATACTTCTACATGCCAGGATACAGGCTCTAGGGCTAGAGGCCCGTTGATCCCAAATTACCTTGGCATTCTTCACGTACAGTCCTTTTATTCCCTGGTTATACCAGGGTTCCTGTATCAGGGCTAGCCCAAGATGTTGCTTGGGAACATCCTTGCCAGCACGGCCTAGGCCGCCGTGGCGCGATGAATGTTCACCTGAGCTATCCCTGTACTCCCGACCATTAGATGATCGGCTCCATCGTCGGCGTTACGATCTGGAGATGCTCAGATCACCACCCGCCGGTACCGCTCCTTCCTTACTCAGCAGGTCTAGTTCCATGCCTAGCTCCTGAGAGGATATCGGGGTCTGATCCCCCATCTGGATGACGGTCGCATCAAGACCCTCATCATCTGCCAGATCCTCGCTGGATTCGGAGAACTTATTGGGCTTCTCCTTCCCCGCGGAGACTGGTAGATTTCGAGGAGTCTCGACCTGTCTCGTGCCGGCTTTGATCGCTTTGGCCTTCTTTTAACCACAAACTGAGATGTCTCCAAACCTGAAGCTCAGCTTGTGGTCGCTTAAAATAATCTTGACACATGAGTTGTCATCAATGCCAAGGCTGAGGAGCGAGCTACCACCCTCATTCTTCCTTGATATGAGAAGCCAATTCTCAGTGTCCAAGTCATTCTGTTTTTTGATCAATTCCTTGATCCACTTTGTTGTCTTGTCTCCTGTCCTGCAGAAGATGGTGATGTTGTGTGACGATGGCAAGTCGTCGGCCATCTTTACCTCCAGGGAGACACCGCTCCACTTACTGAGGCTGGGGACTGCTAATTGCAGCCACTCAGCAGTGGTTGCGTTGCGGCAACCCACTATCAGGAGACCCGCCCTGAAGTGGAATCCTCCAAACTTAATTGGAGAATCCCAACCAGAGAGGACTATCATTATCATGAGAGGTTCTCACTGCTGAGGACGACCTTGGGGTACCCCTCTTGTACGTCCGCAACTGTAATGGTCCCAGTTAAGGCCGCATATGATGGCTTGCGTACCCTTGAGGTACTTGGGCCATCGAAAGGAGCAGTCGGTGGCCTGCTCTTCTCCACCTTCTACCTCTTAGGTAGGCGTTTCCGTCGGAGGCGTTAAGATGGAGTTTGCCCGCTTCGAAGCAGAGTTGGGCCTTTGCTCTAGCGGCTGCGGTGTCTTGGCCAGAGACAAAGCTTCCGCAGGTGTCTTGCCCTGCTAAAGGTAACGAAGATACCACTTCGTTCTGGCCCCGCTCAGCCCCTTACGGTTAGGGTCATCCCGAGCCCCAGGCTGACCAAGTTGCGGTAATGGGTTTATAGCCCGTCCCGCTTGTCCTGCTTGGACCACAGTCGAGTGACTCGGTGTGGCTGCCCGATTCCTCCGTCCCGCAGCTGGGCGTACTTGTGCCGTCAAGGCCTGCGGTATTTTAGCATTTTTGGGTGTATTGTTCATGGTTCCCACAAGTTGCACAGAAATAAACGGTCCACCCGGGCAGAGATCCGCAGTACCCGGGTAAGGCTACCCAGACCGGGCGGACGCCACTTGCCCGGACTCTCCGTTAGCGACTGGGCTAGTTGTTTCCCGGGCCCCCAGCCTGGCAGACTCTCGGCACGGATCGAATGTCACCTTAGTCCTGCCCTTAGATGTGGAAATTTTTGAAAGTTTTCAGCTACAGCCCAACTACGATTAGCCAGCACTCTTAGCAGAGACATGACCTAACTAAGAGCCTGTTTCCAGCCGCCCTCGCGTGGAGAGTGTAGTTGCACTTCTAATGGTGCGTCACAATTACGGCGCGTACCACTAGGTGGTTGATCCCCTTGTGATACCTACTGGCAAGGCGGCCTAAAAAAACTATTAGAAAATTTAATAATTTTTTCGATTTTTTGACACTTATGTTTACAAATATTTTTACCCGTTACTGGTAGAGCGAAAGGGTATACTAGATTCGTTGAAAAGTATGTAACAGGCAGAATGAAGTGTTCCCGACTATATAAAGTATATATGTATATCCTTGATCAGGATCAATAGCCGATTCGATCTAACCATGTCCGTATGAACGTCGAGATCGGAGGAACTATAAAGGCTAGAAGGTCGATGTTCAGCATACAGATTCTATAGACAAATACGCAGCGCAAGTTCGTTGACCCATGTTGCCACGTCCACTCTAACGCCCACAAACCGCACAAAACTGCCACGCCCACAATTTTGAAAAATGAATTGATATTTTTTCACATTTTGATTAGTCTTTTAAATTCCTATCGATTTCACACTAGCTGAGTAACGGGTATCTGATATCTATAGCAGTTACTTTTGTTTTTAAGTAAGTTCTTTAAATCAGAAAATATTTATTATTTAGGTTATTAGTCAGGCAATGCTGCTGGTTTTGTCTCCGAATGCTTCTATTGTTATTTATTTATCGTAGGTTCTAATATCCGTTTGTGCGCCATTAATATTATTTACTCTCTGTCTAGAGTAGTCGATTGGTTATATAATACCAACGTGGGATGCGTTGGTTGAGTCGACTTTTAGTAGTCATGCGCGGTGATGAACGGCTTATAAGATCTCCAAAAATCCACTGGAGCTTTTACAAAAGATGTTATTATCTCTGAAGCTCGATCGACTAAATACAGCAATATTCTTATCTCTAAAGCTTGCCCTATAACTACCCAAGACTATTGAGCTAGGCTTAAAATAATATATGTTTAGCTGTGTGATTGTTAACTTATACACATCACTCTCTTTATCAAACATCTTTAGATATTAATGTATGGATATAATTTCTTTTATTGCAGAGGATGTAGACGAGACCATTGAATGCATTTCCTCAAAACTTTTAAATTCAATGAGTACTGATGTTGCCAAGTTAAAAGCTAAGCAGGCTTTAGATTCCATACCAAAAAATAAGTTAACCCTACTTATTAATTATGCAATGCGCAACGTGTACTTAGCCCGGAATTATTTTGCTGGAACGGTAAATATGATGATCCCATATACCATTGTTTAAACAACTGCACTGTGTTACAAAATGAGACCTTTTTTTATTATATTGATGTTTGATAGAAAGTCCTTCGTTAGTCAGTTGTTGGTCGATGACTTGTAAATCTTCTAACTTTATTTGTTAATATCTATGTTTAATGTTGAGAGAAATGAAAGGCTATCTTCATTACTACTGGAAAATGTTTATAGTGTTTTTAGTTTTATCCAGAAAGCTTACATCGATAGAAGAACATTTATTTTATAAAAAAAAAAAACAACAAAAATATGAGTAATTTATTTAAAAGGTAGACTTCAGAGATAATAAAACAAGAGAGAATGCTATAGCCGAGTTCCCCGACTATCACATACCCGTTACTAAGCTAATGTGAACGCGAAACTTAATCTTTTTGTGATATCGATAGTATTTGGGGAATATAATGAGAAAAAAATATATAAATTGTAAATATGTAAATTGTAATATAAGTGTAAGCGGGACCATCTGTGGTTTTGTAGGTGAAAGGATGGGCGTGGCCACAATGTGTTTGGTATACAGATTAAACTTTGCAAGACAAACAATATAACGAAGAAAAATCTAAACATTTTTCAAAAGTGTAGTCGTGGCAGTTTTGGGCGGTTGTAGGACGATAGAGTGGGCCACACCCCACACCCAATCTAACGCCCACAAACCCCAAACTGCTGTTCAATACTGCTACGGCCATACTTTTGAAAACAGTGTTATATTTCTTCACATTTCTTAGTCTTGTAAATTTCTATCGATTTGAAAAAAAAATTTTTTTTGCCACGCTGAAGCTGGAGTCCTACAAGGCATCGCACTTGGTCCAACTCTTTTTTTCCTCTACACTGGAAAAAAAGCTGGAAGATTGAGATTCAACATACAGATTCTAGAGACAAAGACGCAGCGCAAGTTTGTTGACCCACGCCCACTCTAACGCTCTGAAACCGTTCAAAACTGCCACGCACACACTTTAACAAAATGTTTTAATATTTTTTCAAAATTTTATTAGTCGTGTGATTTCCATCAATTTGCCACACAACTTTTTGGCACGCCCTAGAGGACCTAGGCCCTAGAGCCGCCGAACCGGTCACGGCCCCACTTTTAATCAATTTTTAATTTTTTACTCATATTATTCCCCCATATTTATCGATATCGCATTAAAATAATGCATTTTCGAGTTTGCATTCACACTAGCTGAGTAACGGGTATCTGATAAGCTTAAAGATGTTGTAAATATAAATACGAAGTTGTGAATTATTTTGAATTTAGGATTTAGGCCTTTGTTTATTTATCGGTACTCATATAAGGATTAATCCATTCATTAAATTAAATATAAATATTAAAATAAATATATTTGGTTTTTGCAGGAGGACGAAGATGAATTTGTAGATGATGAAGTTATTGAAAAATTACTTAACGCAATGGATGCTTGCTTGCTTATATGTAACATTTATTCTACAGTAAGCGACCTCCAGTTTTTACAAGAAGATAACGTATCACACATTATAAAATTTACGCAATTTCAACTGCGAGAAACCATATTTCCTCTTCATGACCCGGTTTACACGGCAAAAAGTATAAAGAGGACAAATCATCGTAAAAAAATAAAATCACACCAAGCTCAAAATCGAAGTATGCAGCTATTCTACTTGAAAACTGTAGAGCTATTAAAAGTTTTTGTTACACTTTTTGACAAATGTGTATTTGTTGATACTATAGTTTTACCATTGTCGACACTGGCTATTGAACCATTTTTTGTTGACAACATAGAGACGTTGCAATTTGTATGTTTGGAACTCGTTACCACAGTAAGTAAAAACTCTTCACGCATAAACATAGAAGTCCTCCCTATATTTTTGACATGAAGTTTTATATATTATATCAACTACACGTATAGTAATTAATTTATTTTCCTCGCCCTCATACAAAATTAACATCGGATATCTGATAGTCAGGGAATTCGACTATAATGTTCTCTAATCGTAAGAATCCATACTCCGAATCGTTACAGTAAAATTATTAAAAATTATGGCTTTGGAGGCTTTTTATACCCGTTACTCGTATAGTTAAAGGTTTTACTAGATTCGTTGAAAAGTTTGTAACAGGTAGAAGGAAGAACTCATAGAAGAGTTGAGTGCAGAACTTGAAGTATAGTTTCTGGGTTACTTGTGCGTACACTTAATGAGTTAAATTCGGGTGTTTGAATCTAACTGACTCGCTACTGCGAGGGCTTCGCCTTTTATTCATTCTTACATAGGTTCTTATCATCTAATTATATAATGCAGCGCTTGTAAGACGCCGCTGTCTGCGTTTGTAAATGCAGCTGAGTTTTATTCTTAAATCTATGTTTGAGGCCTATGACCGCGCTAATCACCTCCCGCGTGATCATATCTCTTGACACTTCGGCAATAGGCCGCTGCAATCGTACTTATCTGTAGTTGCCACTTAT
Organism: Drosophila simulans; assembly: GCF_016746395.2. Classification (NCBI taxonomy): domain Eukaryota; kingdom Metazoa; phylum Arthropoda; class Insecta; order Diptera; family Drosophilidae; genus Drosophila; species Drosophila simulans. The sequence continues at coordinate 1,655,456 of NC_052521.2, forward strand.
GCTGTCTAGTGACATGTTTATTGCAGCCCATAAATAGAACATATTTATAGTTTGCCTACTTATCATGTCTACCCACATCTCCGGGGGGAAAAGTGTACGGCCAGTAGTCGTCTCTCATTTATGCGTTGCCTCCGGATATAAATTACCAATATAATTATGATAATCACTGTCAACCCTAGAGCCGAGTGTCCGCTTGTCGTGTGAAAAATCAAGTCATCAATGTGTACCTTGTTATTTTTCAGAGTCTTGATTCGCATTTGAAGATTTTGCACTTCATTAGTGTTGTTGACAATCAAGTCCTTCAGCGGGACCACGTTCCATGTCTCCTTGCAATCTATAATTCCTAAACTGGGGATTATTGTTGGATTAAATTATTGTTGTATCCCCTAATATTGCTGTGCATCCTGCAAGTAGTTGTATAATGCCTTGATTGGGCAGTCTTATAACTTGATGCTGTTCGTTGCATCTTATATTAGCTGTTGTATTCCGAAACAGTCTAAATAGCCAACGGTTGGATCCACTTATCTCTTTGATGAACGAATGGCCTTGGAATTCCATAATTTCGCATGAGTGTGCCTTGCTTGGTTTCAATGGTGATATTTCGCAAGAGTGATCATCAGCGTTTTTCCATGCCCAATTACTTTCGCAAAGCCATTTTGTCGAATCCTCTTGTCTGCATTGGTTAATTTCCATTTCAGACATTATGTGATATGCGTTTATGTCTGTATTGAACGCAAAAAATTTAGAATTCAATTTCGGAATAAGGTTTGTTCCGTTTGTCAGTTTATAGATCAGTGGTAATTGTATAACTGAATTTCCACCCGGTAGCATTTGTTTTCGTCCTAATTTTTGCTTAACTTTTTCGAGTTAACTTAACTTTTTTTGTTAGGCGCAATTAGTGTAGGATGGATTCTTCCTTCACTAATGTCCGTTATCATTGAGATCGCTGTTGCTTGTAGGCTTTCTGCCTCTTCAATCCAGTTTCGCACTTGATTTGATAACATAACGAATTTAATTGACTGCTTATATACCATAAAGTGCTCCTTCATGGTTTCTGCAATAATATTGACTTGTTGGATTAGTTTTTTCATCAGTTGACTGGACATCTCTTGCTTGTATCGTATGCATACAATACATCCCCTTAAATATTTGTTTAAAGAATTTTGTATGTCAAATATCCAGAACTCCCTCTGAATATAAGTTCTCAAAATGTTAATTCCTCCATGCAGAGTTTCATTATTCATTCAACTTATCTTTGCTGCGCTTGTTCTGTATGCAAGCAATAGTAATTTGCGAATCACTCCATGCATGCGTTGTGATCTTGTTGCTCCATATAGCCTGCACCTTCGCTAATAACTTTGCTAATAAATGCGCAAAGTCTTAAAATCTTAAAGTCTTAAGGTTTTGACCGATTCATTCTCATCAATGCAGATTTTCTCCGTAGCACCGTCGTCCTGAATGTCGGCTAAAATACGTTTGTCATTTGGAAACCATTTTCGCAGATGCATGCCGGCCTTCTCCATCACTTGTCTCAATTTCCTTTGAAATTCATAGCACTCGTTGACTGTGTCTGCTCCAGTTATGAGGTCATCCATATAAAAATCGTCTCTAATTGTTTCTGCTAATACGCTATCCTCTTGGCAAAAGCGATCTGCCAACTCTCGTAGACATCGGACTGCTAAGAAAGGTGCTGCCGATGTGCCATAAGTTACGGTTGTTAACTTAAACTCACTGATCGTCAATTTTGGATCATCTCTCCATAGGATATATTGGTATTCTTGGTCTTTCTCAGCAACCTTTATTTGGCGATACATTTTTTCAATGTCAGCTACCATAACATATTGCCACTTGCGCCACTTAATTAGAATATCGAATATATCCTTTTGAATCTTAGGACCAGCTATAATAACGTCATTTAGGCTTAGTCCATTTGTCGTCTTTGCGGATGCGTCAAAAACTACTCGCAGCTTCGTAGTTAAGCTTCCATGCCTGATGATTGTTTCCATTTGTCGTCTTTGCGGATGCGTCAAAAACTACTCGCAGCTTCGTAGTTAAGCTTCCAGGCCTGATGATTGCTTGATGGGGTAAATAGTATTTACCTTGACCCGTTGTCTTTACAGATTCCATCTGACCCATCAGCCCAGTTCTTTGGGTTTCTTTGAAACTTATTTTCCATTTGCATAAGCCTTGCCATTGCCTGTTTGCGAGAGTCTCCCAGCTTTGCCTCTTTGTGGAATGGAATAGAAACCACAAATCTGCCTTCCTCGTTGGTGACAGTTGTTTCTTGGAATTTTCTTTCGCACTCTGCATTGTCTGTAATCGTATCATCGACTTCATCTTCCAATTCCCAAAAGCGTTCCAGGTTTATTGATTTCCTTTAGATTTATTGTTGTAGTGGCACTTATTATTTTTTGCATTGCTGCTCGAGTTATATATCCGGACACAATCCATTCAAATCTGGTTTTTTGTCCCAAGATTCCATTCACGGTTATTATTTTCTTGTTAGGCGCAATTAGTGTAGGATGGATTCTTCCTTCACTAATGTCCGTTATCATTGAGATCGCTGTTGCTTGTAGGCTTTCTGCCTCTTCAATCCAGTTTCGCACTTGATTTGATAACATAACGAATTTAATTGACTGCTTATATACCATAAAGTGCTCCTTCATGGTTTCTGCAATAATATTGACTTGTTGGATTAGTTTTTTCATCAGTTGACTGGACATCTCTTGCTTGTATCGTATGCATACAATACATCCCCTTAAATATTTGTTTAAAGAATTTTGTATGTCAAATATCCAGAACTCCCTCTGAATATAAGTTCTCAAAATGTTAATTCCTCCATGCAGAGTTTCATTATGAGCATCTTTGCAATTAACCAAATGTGATTTTATTATTATTATTAAGTCAAATGTGACTTATACAGTATAATTGGATGTTTTACATTATAGGGTATCATTGCGTTTTGCAATCGTCCACCAACTCGAACACAAACATCAATATCCAAAAACGGATTTAATGCCTGTAACTTACTCTTTGGGTCTAATGGTCTTTTGTTTTTGAGTAGTCTGACTTCGTGTCCAAAATCCAGCTGTTGTTGTATCGTTACCACGGCAATCTTTGCTAGCTTTAATTCCTCCACCGTAAGATGTGACGGCTGCTGCGACTTTCCTCTCAGCTTTATTATGAAGCGTAATACATACGCCATTATTCTAAGAAGTTTGTCGATCGATGAATACTTCGATAAAAGATGATTTTGAAGATATTCGGATTCTATCAATGTGGATACCACAACAATTTCCGATTCCTTTTGAGTTGACCAGTGTTGTACATCTATAGCTAGACAATAAGGCCCTCTCCACCAAATTTCACAGATTTTAAGAGCTTGCGGTGATATCCCTCTTGAAGCCACGTCTGCTGGATTGTCTTCCGATTTAACGTAATTCCATTTGACATTGGGAATTAGTTTATTGATTTCTTCCACTCTAGTTCTGACGAACTTATCTTTGCTGCGCTTGTTCTGTATGCAAGCAATAGTAATTTGCGAATCACTCCATGCATGCGTTGTGATCTTGTTGCTCCATATAGCCTGCACCTTCGCTAATAACTTTGCTAATAAATGCGCAAAGTCTTAAAATCTTAAAGTCTTAAGGTTTTGACCGATTCATTCTCATCAATGCAGATTTTCTCCGTAGCACCGTCGTCCTGAATGTCGGCTAAAATACGTTTGTCATTTGGAAACCATTTTCGCAGATGCATGCCGGCCTTCTCCATCACTTGTCTCAATTTCCTTTGAAATTCATAGCACTCGTTGACTGTGTCTGCTCCAGTTATGAGGTCATCCATATAAAAATCGTCTCTAATTGTTTCTGCTAATACGCTATCCTCTTGGCAAAAGCGATCTGCCAACTCTCGTAGACATCGGACTGCTAAGAAAGGTGCTGCCGATGTGCCATAAGTTACGGTTGTTAACTTAAACTCACTGATCGTCAATTTTGGATCATCTCTCCATAGGATATATTGGTATTCTTGGTCTTTCTCAGCAACCTTTATTTGGCGATACATTTTTTCAATGTCAGCTACCATAACATATTGCCACTTGCGCCACTTAATTAGAATATCGAATATATCCTTTTGAATCTTAGGACCAGCTATAATAACGTCATTTAGGCTTAGTCCATTTGTCGTCTTTGCGGATGCGTCAAAAACTACTCGCAGCTTCGTAGTTAAGCTTCCATGCCTGATGATTGTTTCCATTTGTCGTCTTTGCGGATGCGTCAAAAACTACTCGCAGCTTCGTAGTTAAGCTTCCAGGCCTGATGATTGCTTGATGGGGTAAATAGTATTTACCTTGACCCGTTGTCTTTACAGATTCCATCTGACCCATCAGCCCAGTTCTTTGGGTTTCTTTGAAACTTATTTTCCATTTGCATAAGCCTTGCCATTGCCTGTTTGCGAGAGTCTCCCAGCTTTGCCTCTTTGTGGAATGGAATAGAAACCACAAATCTGCCTTCCTCGTTGGTGACAGTTGTTTCTTGGAATTTTCTTTCGCACTCTGCATTGTCTGTAATCGTATCATCGACTTCATCTTCCAATTCCCAAAAGCGTTCCAGGTTTATTGATTTCCTTTAGATTTATTGTTGTAGTGGCACTTATTATTTTTTGCATTGCTGCTCGAGTTATATATCCGGACACAATCCATTCAAATCTGGTTTTTTGTCCCAAGATTCCATTCACGGTTATTATTTTCTCCATCATAATCAGGGAAAATAGATCCACACCTATCACCATGTCAATTCTGATTGGCTCGTTGAATCGTGGATCTGCTAGCCTGTAGCCCTTCCACTCTTTGTTGATATCAATATCAAACTTTTTGCTGGGAAGGGCTCTAGGGAGTGTTGGTAAAACCAATGCTTCCGTTGATGTTTTGAAGCTGCTTGGAATTTTCGGTTTGATCGTCAGGTGGACGCTATTTTTTGATACTTGAGTAGCCTGGGAGATACCTTCGACCTCTATAGTACTCCTTATTCTGGGAATCCTTAATATTTGTGCTGCTTCCTCTGAAATCAGCGTCTTCTGGGATCCACCGTCAATAAGGGCCCTAAACTCGTTGTAACCTCCAGCTTTGTGTTTCACAAAACAACAGCTGTAGCCAATAGTGTGTCTTGTGCTGTTGATACTGCGTTTTGTGTCTTCATGAAGAAGGCTGTTGTCTCCTTTGGAGCATCGATTGCATGATATTTCCTTTCTGCAGTCGATAGTATTATGCTTTCCAAAGCATCTAAAGCACATGCTGTTCTTTTGAACAAATTCTTTTCTTTTTTCAATTGATTGTGCTCTGAATTTGAGACACTTTATCATATCGTGGCCATCCTTAGAGCAAAAGGCACACGATCTAACTTGCACTTTTCTTGTAGCAAGCTGAGCGGTATTTTTGGTAATGGCATTATTTACTAAGTTGTATTGTTGCTCAATAAACTCCAGTACGTCTTGCAAGGACTGTATAGTTCTTGCCTTTTTTACATGCTGTTCATACAGCTGTAATGCTTCTGGCGAACATTTCCGCAGTAGAATTTCTGCTAAAATTACGTCAGCAGAGCTTTCTATTTTTCCTTTTTCCTTTATGATGAATATGCTCTCAGTCGCAGTATCCAAAAACTTCCTTAAGTTTTTCTCATCATGGGGCAGCAAGCACTCCAGTTCCATTAATTTGTTGAAGTGTTGGGAGAATATTTTTCTGCTATTCTCATAGCGTTTGCAGATAAGCTCCCACGCTGCTGTATAGCTAGCCGCTGATCCCGTTATCAAATGGCTAACCACCATTTGAGCTTCTCCTTTTAAGCAGGCTCTTAAATATCCCAGCTTCCTTGTGTTGCTGAGATCCTTCCTGCTGTCTATTAGCTCAGAGAACAGCTCGTAAAATGTTGGCCATTCCTTCGCATTTCCATTGAACGTTGGAAGGTCCACTTTTGGGAGTTCTGGCACGTCGTAGTTGGAACTTTTGAACTGTTCCAACTTCATTTGAAGTACCATCTCTAGTGCGGCCACTTCAGATTGCAGAATGTCGGCCTCATCTTGATCAAAGGCAGTTTTGTCATACTTGTTTTCAAGCAGTTTCAGTGTGTCCGTCACGTTGGACCAATGACTTTTCATCATTGCCAGCTGCTTTACTAGTTCAATCTCACTAGGGTTTCGTAGATTAGGCTCATCTGTTTCCTCACCCTGTCCGCTCTTCTATCCACCAGTTGAACCAGATTATCAACTGGACTGGCGCTCCGAGCTGATGCGGTATCAGATAATTTTGATCCGCTTGGTATATTTATTTCTTCAAGTGTCTCTACCTTTAATAGTGACTCCTTGTAGGCCTTGATAGCATCCATAGTTTTCATAAATATTTTATCATTAAAATATTAATGATCGCCAAGTAGAAATACATCTATTGCTGATATAGATGCCTTTTCCTTGATGGCTTGCAGTATTTTCTTCTGCAGCTCTCCTTGCTCTTGCATCAATTTCACAGATCTTTCCGACAACATCTTGGGAAAACAATCACTGTGACTTTTTTTTTGTGCTTTCTGCTTGTATACTTTGGCTTGATCCGTTGGAGGATTTTTTGATTGGTCGCCCAGTTGACCTAGCTGTGCCTCGACTCACAGCTGATTGATCAGCCATGGAAAAACAAGAACACAATGTTTCACCTTATATTCCTAGTACTTTAAGGCTTGGTCTTTTATTCTATGTTTATTACCACTGGTGGGGGAAACAGCAGAATCACTCGAATAACCTTGCTATTTTTACTTTGAAGCGCTGGTTTTTTCTTCTGTGTTTCTTACCTCTGGTGGGGAAAAACAACAGAATTTCTCGAAGGCCAAAAATGTTCACACTATAAACTTGTGCGTACACTTAATGAGTTAAATTCGGGTGTTTGAATCTAACTGACTCGCTACTGCGAGGGCTTCGCCTTTTATTCATTCTTACATAGGTTCTTATCATCTAATTATATAATGCAGCGCTTGTAAGACGCCGCAGTCTGCGTTGGTAAATGCAGCTGAGTTTTATTCTTAAATCTATGTTTGAGACCTATGACCGCGCTAATCACCTCCCGCATGGTCATATCTCTTGACACTTCGGCAATAGGCCGCTGCAATCGTACTTATCTGTAGTTGCCACTTATGCTGTCCAGTGACATGTTTATTGCGGCCCATAAATAGAACATATTTATAGTTTGCCTACTTATCATGTCTAAACCCATATTTAGACAGTATGAAATTTGGATACTGCTCAAGCAAAAGAAGAATATTTCTTGAGATTGAAAACAGTAATGCACTTCTTATCACAGGCTGGCTTTTCATTTAATGCTCTAAATTACCTAAATGTTCATTCCTATGTATATGTGTGCGTAATTGTGTTGTGCGAAATTTTACACATTTGGAGTTTTCACAATTTCGTTACATGACGAAATAAAATAATAATTAGAAATTCACGCCGTGACTTTTATATTCGTTACCTAAGGAACACCACGAACAGGCCATTACAACTGAATCTTTTTCGTATATTAAATAATTAAAGTGTGTTATTTATATACAGTATTATTAAGTCAAATGACTTAATAAATATTCTAAGTAGTTAAATCAAATACAAAGGAAATTATTTTAACTATTGTAATTTAAAACTTAAATTTTCCAAAAAAAAGTCATTACATTGAGAAAAAAAATATTTCATAAAAATAATACAAAGTAGAAAGTAAAAATATAAAATAAATAAAAATAGATAAAAAGAATAGATTATATAGATTTAAAGTCTAAGAATTTCTAAAGTAGATGGCATGTTTTATGAAATTTGCAATGCATGAACATACTTGTGCAGACACAAAATGTTGTCGGCTGTAACTGTATGCTCCTGGCCGTAGAGCTCTCTCGCTCTTTTACAAAAATTCGAGTGAGCCTGGAGCCACCTCTAGAGCCAGCCCAGATGATGGTTGCACAGAGAGCATATGTTGGTGAGGGATCTGTTCATGTAGTGGGCATTGGTGTGTCCAAGTCTGAGTCTGCTAATAAGGATTTGATTTTTCTTGTTGTGTTTACAATCGTATGCATGCCACTGCTCGTATTTTCTACTCGCGCATTTTACACTCGGCGACAGCGCGACAGCACCGTCGCCTCACTCGTAATTGTATTTTGGCAAGTGTAATTTTTTTGTTTTGAACGGACTTCAAAAGGTTCAAACTTCTTTTTGTGAGCATACATCTAAGTTATTCATTTGCGTAGGAGTTGCTTCGCATATATAACACCTGGGCACCTGTCGGCACTTGACATACATTTTTTGAAAATGTTAATAAACAATGCACAAAAAGAATTTTTAAGTTAAAAGGAAATGGACATAACGAAAACTCCAACGAAAGATAGCTAAATAAACAAAGAACATCTGCAACTATATACTAAACACAACACTAATTAACTCAAAACACAGAACGTTGTACATATACTTTTTGTTTTAAAAATATACTAAATACAATTATTTATTATACGAATGCCTTCCATTGCAGAGTAATGTCGATTAATAAGGATTTTAATTGACTTTAGGGACAGCTCACGCTGCAATATTCGGTTGATATCATGCTGTCTCTTTCGATGCTATTCTTGGAGCGGACAGTTAGAGCAAAACAAAAACATGAATAAATTTGAATAGCTAGACCAATTATGAGAAAGTAATAATAAATTCAAGTCAAAATTCGAACTTTGATTTTTTTATTTTTAGCCAGTGGGGGGAAACACTGTGCGCGCGCAGTGATCAAACCAAAGACACTAGAATAACAAGATGCGTAACGCCATAAGATTTTTTGGCACGCGATTTTTTGGCCGTGGCTCTAGAGGTGGCTCCAGGCTCTCTCGAGTTTTTGTTTGAGAGAGACGGAGAGCGAGCGCTACAGCAATCAGCTCTTTTCTACGCATACAGTGATAGCAGACAACTGTATGTGTGCACACGTAAGCTCATGCATTGTAAATTTGACAAAATATGCCCTTCACTTTAGAAGTTCTTAGACTTTAAATCTATATTATTTTTGATAAATTGGCACCATGCGAAAAATTCTTGTTTTGCATTGCCTTAACGTTATTATTATTAAATAAAGCTTAGAAATAGTAATAACCGAAACTATGTACATAATATACCAAAATAAATTTCACAAATGACTTTATATTATAATATTTGTCATTCGCGTATTCAGCTTGCGACGTGAGAAAAATTAATAAGGCTATGATTGTTGAGTGCTTGTGTCCGAACTTCATGCCTCCATATATGACTTTTGCAATAAACAGTTTTCATATTTTTAATTATTTCATTAATTTTTATTTTCTACTTATTTCTCAATGTAATGTCTTCTTTTTGGAAAATTTATGGTCAAATTTCCTTTGTATTTGCTTTAATTATTTAGTATATTTATAATTCGCTTCAAATATTTATTGTGACTGATCTTGAGTACAATATTACTGCACGCAGGCAGCCAAATTACATGCTAAATAGAGTCTCACAATATGAGAAAAAAGCTTCGGGTTACCGCGACCAAAAGAGGGAGACACTGTGCATTGACTTTATTACATACATATTTTCAACACTACATCTCAATGCAATATGTCAACCCTTACAGATAATATTTTTTATCTTAATTCCAAAATCAAAATACATTTTTCTGTTAGTTTAAACCCATCCCTTGGATACACTTTTCATGTTTAAATCTATTCAAATTTTTGGGTAGGACATCTGCTATCATGTTTTCTGTGGGTACATAATTAACTTCTATTATATTGTTCTTATACAGTTCCCTGATATAATGATATTTTATGTCTATATGCTTACTACGTGCACTGAGCACTCTGGTTGTCGATATAAACCTTAGTTGCCTGGGTTTCACCAAAACCCATTTCGTTGACCAATTTCTGAACATACGCCACTTCCTTCGCTGCCATGGAAAGTGCCACATACTCTGACTCTGTGCTGCTTAGAGAAACAACTTATTGTTTTTTTGAGTCCCATGTAAAGGCAGCTCCTGCAGCAATACATGCCCATCCAGTAAAGGATTTTCGGTCCGTGGTGTCACCAGCCCAATCCGCGTCAACATAGCAATGTATAGGCACACCAGTACGCTCGTAGTGTAACTGCAAATCAGCTGTGCCTCTCAAGTATCGCAGAACTTGCGGCTTCGTGCTCTTTATGTGGGTCAGCGTTCCGTTGTGATAGTTTAATAACCGAATGCATAATATCAGGTCGAGTTGTGATTGCCAGATACATTAATGAGCCAATCAGCGATTGGCCTTCTGACAATCGACCTGCTTCCAGTGGGATGAGATTCGGCTTACAATCCTGCATTGAGTAATCATTGAGAAGGCTCTCAATATACTGCTTGTGGCCAATCCTGATGCCACCAGTTTCTCTGTCACGTTCAATTTCGATACCCAGGAAATGACTTAGCTCGCCCCCGTCTACGACATCGAATTCTTTTGAAATTGATGCTTTAATATCGCACAGTTCCTCCTTGCTTGAACTGGCTCTGATAAGGTCATCTACGTACACTACAACAAGGTTCTTACTTTTTCCAGAATTACGGGTGTAAACACATGGCTCGCTAGGGCATGGAGAAAACCCAATCCTTTTCAGTAGTTTATTCCATTCTCGGCCGCTCTGCTTCAGTCCATATATAGATTTGTGTAGGTTCAGCACCTTCTTCGGATATCGTTCATCGATAAATCCCTCTGGCTGCCTCATATATACCGTTTCGTGAAGATCACCATTCAAATATGCAGACGAGACGTCCATTTGGTGCGTGTAGAGTCCGTTTTCCACCGCCAAAGCAATTACTAGTTTAATTGATGAGTAGCGTGCCACTGTTGAGAACGTATCCGTGAAGTTAACTCCGTATCGCTGAGCGCACCCTTTTGCGACAAGTCGAAACTTACAGCGCTCGACCTTGCCCATCTTGTTACGCTTCACTGCAAAGACCCATTTCGACCCAATGGCCCTCTCACCTGCCGGCAAATCCACCAATGACCAGGTTTTCTTAGCACGTAGGCTCTCCAACTCCTGCATTGAGGTTCTCCATTCCTCAGAGTTTCTTATGGTTAAAGCCTCCTTGACGCTTGTTGGAATCGGAACCTCATCCGTACTCATGCCGTTGACCATGTTGTATTGTTTTCGCGGTCTTCCAGGTTTACAAGTGTAAATCTTCTTCGTCCGTCCAGGTCCTCTGACTTCGGCTTCATTGTCTTCAGTGAATGACGCTTCTTCTTCTTAATCGTGTTGCTCGACAGACGCTACGTCGTCATCGTGTTTATCTGACACCTGGAAAACATCATCTTGTTTCTTACTCTCAGCAACACAGATTGGAAGGTGCTGCATCTTCACAAGTTGAATATCGGGAGAAGATACTGTTTGCCCTACCATCATCCTTGTCGTTTTCAAATACAATTACGTCACTAGCAACACAGACATTCTTCGTGGTAGGATTGAACAGGCGATATCCCTTAGAAGCATCAGAGTATCCAACCAAAATATTTTCTTCGCCCTTCACAGCCTTCGACCCAAATATTTTCAGGTGGGACACATATGGCTTTCTTCCAGTCCAAGACTCGAACGGATTGCGTAGATAAGCAGCAGTATTGATAGCTTCAGCCCATAGTGAGTCGCCGACGCCTGCGTGAATCATCATAGTCCTTGTCATCTCGACCAGGGTTCGGTTAGCGCGCTCCGCTACACCGTGTTGTTGTGGGGTGTGCGGTACCGTCAATTGTCTATGCCGTTTTCTGTCAAGATAGATTGAAACGCTTTACTCAAATACTCACGCCCGTTGTCGCTCCTTAATGCTTTCAACTTCTTGCCGCTTTGGTTTTCGGCAAATGCTTTAAACTCCTTGAATTTGGCCAGTATTTCATCTCTCGTCTTTGTGAAATATCTATCTATCTACTAACTCTTCACACATATTTTGCTTTTTGCGCAACTCAAACAGTCATTTTCTTTTGCGCCACTTAAATATTTTTTCTTTAGTCCGAGTACCATTTCTTGTTTGATCATTTTGATCAAGTTGCAAAGTTTAAATGACCGAATCTCTAGTGCCACTTTCTCATTAAATTTGTCTGTGCAACGAAACATGCACTTTCAACTTTTCTTTCTCTCACTGCATAAATGAGCCGTTGCTCCTGAATCAAGGCACCACATATTTTTTGGCAATTCACCAAGCTGTACAGTTGAACAGAGCACAGAGAATGATTTTTCGGTATTTAAGTTTTCGCTCTCTCTATCTTCTCCTTTCCTTTGCCTACAGTTTACAGCTTTGTGGCCGCTGCGACCACAATTTCAACAATTAACTGTTCTTTTTCCGTTAGGCAGTGATTATTTACTTGCACACTCTTCTTCATGTCACTTTTCGGTTTTTGTTTCGCAGACCGAATTCCAATTCCGAATGCACTTTGTTCGCTTTTTACAGAATGTTCTTCATTTGCCATACGCCTTTGCCCTTCCTCTTGTAATTTTATTTTTAACATTTTCAATGTGGGCAACTCATCGCGCGTTTCTATTGCAACTACGAAACTTTCAAACGATTCCGGCAAACTGGACAACAGGAGAATACTTAGGACCTCTTCTTGGATCACCATTTGGATTTCTTTTAGTTTTTCGACAACCGCACATAAATTGTTCACATGACTTGAAAAAACTTCTGTTTCAGACATTCTCATGTGCAACAACTGCTTTAGCAAACATATACGACGTGCCGGCCCTGAGGGAGTGTGGATTTCACCAAGCCTTTGCCATGCCTCTACAGCCGTCTCACTGTTTTAATGTGGGATGTCTTAATGCATAGCATTATACTTGCAAATGCTTTTTCGTGCTTCGCGTCGAACAAAGCCTTTAGCTCAGCACTATCATTTTCGTTTTTAACCACACGTCCACACACTACCCCCCATAATTCCGCATGAATTAAGACACTCTTAATTTGTACATCATTTTTACTTCGATAATTTTTTTCGTATTAAATTGTTGAATTTGAATCACAATATTTAAAGATGCCGAATATTCTAATCCGTTTAGAAATATTCACTTTTATGTCCGCGTGAGCTGGGCCCATAACCTATTCGATTCAAATATTTATTGTGACTGATCTTGAGTACAATATTACTGCACGCAGGCAGCCGAATTACATGCTAAAGGGAATCTCCCAATAAGAGAAAAAAGATTTTGGTTACCGCGACAAAAAGAGGGAGACACTGTGCATTGACTTTATTACATACATATTTTCATCATTTTCATGATGGATGTCATGGATGTAAATGAACCTCAGCTTTCAGTTTAATTGTTTTTTATGGTCTATACCAATTTGACCAAAAATACCAATTTTTAAAAAGCGCGTCCTATTGGGTGGGAAGAAAAGCGCGTCAAATTTTTGGTTTTTTCTTTTAATTTCCCTTAGCCCATTTGGTTAAAGTTGACCATACGCAGAGCTCCTCGATTTTTTGATCTTTTTGCATATAATCGAGTTTATATATAGTGAAGTACGGAAATATAAGCGCAAATAGTAATTGCGATAATAAACGGTAACTAATTCGAGCGGCGATTTTAACAAACGCATTTAAAAAACTTTTTTATATCATCATATTGCTACGAAATTGGCCACAACTCCAAATATGTAAATTCGTTTCTTCGATCAGAATTGCTTTCGGACCGAAAATCGTCTTCTAGCACAACACGCACACATAAACGCGTTCTCGTCTCTAGTTTTTACTCACACAAGCAAGCAAATTCTATTTTTAGATTTCTTACGCTCTCAGCGTGAGCGAGCGGAAAGAGAGCAAATTTGGCCTTCACCAAAAAAGTGGCTGCATAGTGCCAAACCAATTTATGGCCGGTACGCATCTTGTTATTCTAGTGTCTTTGGTCAAACTATGTTTTTGACCACGTACAGTGGTCAGAATACATTCATAATGCGACACGGCCTTCCTGACATAATACACGCCCTCGTGTGCTGTCTTAACGCTACCACATAAGTGAAAATACTTCAGGATTCAAAGACTCTCTGAATATTTCAAAGAATTTTTTTTTTAAATTATTACCGATTCAAATCAATTTCAACTTCATTCTTATTATAACATAATTAAATCAATTCAATTTTCGTAACATAATTTAAATTTAATAAGTCATACTATTCGTGTAATTCGTTTAGCACTTAGCACTGTTTTTTTAAATCTTTTTTAACAAAACAAATGTGTGTAGTTCCCTTTACACATAATTTAACTTATCTGTTGTGTAGTTCCTTTTAAACATACTTTAACTAATCATTGGTGTAATTCCCTTCATTTAAATAATCTTTTGTGTAGTTCCTTTTACACATACGACCCCGCCATAACAAGTCTCTTCTGCTTCTGGTGCGGTCTTCTGTTTGGGCAACCGACAAAGCTTTTATTGTTCTGTCTCTATCTTTACATAACTTATCGAGTATCAGATTATTTAGTATGGCTTTTAAACATTCATGAGAATACTCATACTTTCGATTAGTGTATATCTATCTCCATCCAATACTTCAATTATCTCAAATGGCCCTTTACATTTAGGATCAAGTTTAGTTTGATGCCGTTGTTCGTTTTTAAGCAAAACGTGATCACCCACTTTGAAGTTTACTGTTTTAGCTTTATTTTTATCAAATCTATTTTTGTCGCATTTTGCTTGAGTTTCCATATTCTTCTTAGCCTCCTTTCCCAAATTTTCTTTGTCTACCTCATCATTATTATCTCCGTTTACCGGCAACAAGCCAAAAAGTCGAGCTTCAATCAATAATTCTAAAGCTAAACTTGGCCACACGATTAATCGTACAATTCATAGCTAGCTGGACTTCAGGCAACGCATCCTGCTATGACCTCTGACTAGTTTCTACAGCCGACAGCATACCTTTCAGGGTACTCATGACCCGTTCTACCTGACCGTTTGCTCTACTTGCACCCGTAGCAATTAAATGTAGATTAATTTTTTGAGAAACTACGTCCTTGCTTTGCAATAATTCGAGTGGGTAAATCAAATAAGGACACGGCTGCCTTTGCAGCATTAGTGCAGCTTTTAAAATCTATAGTGTGTGATAAAAGTAAACAAACTTGGTGATGGCATCTCTAAGGACGATGATTCCTTCAAATCATTTTTACCACTCAATTTGCCTGTGTTATCAATATGAATCGCATGCCACGGTATTTGTATT
This sequence comes from Drosophila simulans, assembly GCF_016746395.2. NCBI lineage: Eukaryota > Metazoa > Arthropoda > Insecta > Diptera > Drosophilidae > Drosophila > Drosophila simulans. The sequence continues at coordinate 1,670,682 of NC_052521.2, forward strand.
TTAGGAATAGGATGCAGCTTAGCCTTTGTCCAAATTTCCTGGAACATTCAGCGCCAGAATCGAAGCAAAATGGAACGGACTCATCCGTTGTGGCTTTTTCCTTGAGTTTTTGTCCTCTGCCGAAAGCAACATTAGGCATATTTATGTCCAGGCGTTCCACAATAATTGCTTTTCACTTGAAAGAGATACTTAGACTTTTTACGCTACGCGCCTGTTGTAGATTCGTCTGTTCCGTTTTTTAAAAGTGTACGCTTGTAGTTGTTGCATGTCATATCGAGTTTTAATGTTGTTTGTAACAATGCGACAATTTGTCATCAATTTGTGCCATGAGGGGCAAAGCTAGTGAAGCCGCAATATCCTCCAGATCAATAGATTTAAATTTTGACATAGAATTCGGCACCCATATTTGGTGTAACTTTCTCCAGACTTTGGTCGCCCTGTTCAAAATTGTCATCAGTGTGCCAGCAGACGTTTCGATGCCAACAAAGCGTTGATCGAAGAGTTCTTAAAATTGTGGCAAAGTGATGCCAGCAAAGCATATTTTGGACAGACATTGTGATGCACTTCCCTCGACCGCCTAACCTAAAATTATCATCAGGCTGCTACCTTTGGGAATTTTATCAGCAAAAATGAGATCCACTGTTGTACACCAAGCTGAGGCATCTCCACCATCTCCCCCAGGATAAAATTTTGGCAAAGTTATATGTTTTCCCTTTTCATCAGTTGTCGATGCCATTGGTGTCTGCATATATTTGATGATCTCCAATAGGTTGTTGTTTTGCACTTGTAAAGCTGCAAAGTATGCATCGGTGATATTTGTAGGCAAAGCAGATCCCACTTCTGATATCGCAGAGTTGTTATTTTCTCGTGGGTGCTATGTTGACACACAAACTTTTCGAGCAAAGCGAATTCCAACCGGCGTGTACAAGCGTCTGCACGCCACTGCACGCATTTTCTACTCGCGCATCGATCTATGCTTCACACACGCTAGCTGGACTACACTCGGCGACAGCGCGACAACGCCGTCGCCTCACTCGTAATAGTATTTTGGCGCCAGTCATATTCTACGTTGTAGTCAAATTCTAAGAATGATTTCATAATATACCAAACTCATTGCGCAGCAGCGTCTTGCAAGCGAAGTGGTCAAACTTTGTTAATAATGTGACATATACATTTTACTATACGAGTTACGGGTTAAACTATAAGGTAATTAAGCACTGGGAGTATTAGCAGCTATGGCGTTCCGCTAGTCTAGTGTGACCATGGTTTATAGCCAGTTAGAGAAAATTATAGTTTTATATTTTATGTATTATGCTGGAGCTAAAAAGGATATAATTTTGATGATGTCATCGTTCGTTGGGTTAGGAAGTGCGGTTATTGGGTTGATTGATTGAAAGGGATCTAAAAAGGGAAGTGAAGGACAGTTAACTAGGATGTGTTTAACATCTAACTGTTGATGGTTGCAAAAAGAGCATATGTTGGTGAGGGATCTGTTCATGTAGTGGACATTGGTAAAAGTTGGGGTGTCCAAGTCTGAGTCTGCTAATAAGGAATTGGTTTTTCCTGGTGCGGGTTGTGGTGTTGTAGGAGTAATTCGGTGTGGTACCTTCTTAACTGCTTCCTATATGGCTATTATTTCTCCTGAAAAGACTGTGGAGAAAAGGGGAAGTAGCCAAATTTGATTTTGATGGTTTCGCTTGTTACACTATAGCTTTCTATAGCTATATAGCTTCCATCTATCTGTGTAAAGGAAATTTTGAAATTTCAAAAATGTGGACGTGGCATAATTGGGCGTTTTTAAGGCGTTAGAGTGGGCGGGCAAAAAGATTTTTGTCAAATTTATAAAAGTTTACATTATTGATATTTTTATATAAAAATATTTTTCAAAAAGTTGCGCCTATGAAGAGTTTGCAATATTTATAAGATAAAAAATATACAATTGTTAATATCTGAATGAATTATATTTTGAAGATCACCGACCGTTTTTAAGAAGGTATTAAACTAAACTCAAATAATTGATCTGAATTGATTGACGTTCAAGCCTCGGTCTAGAGATTTTTAAATATGGCCTTAGAATTTTAGAGTTCTACTAAAATAGAGCTTTGGAGTTGCTAACTTATGGATAAGTCACTATATATAGTGACGTATTTGGGTGGTCCAAACCGGCCACTTCAATTATTTCAAAGAACTATAAACAGTAATCACTTGAGTGATTTCCATAATGTATCCCAGCTGCGCAGCATCCGTTTCTAATAAGGAATTCTTTGGCAGCGGTACTGAGCCGTTCTTGAACATCCTAAAGCCTAACCTAAGCAGATTTGACTCCTCTCTTTGAATCTTCTCTTAATCTGAAGAATCAAATATTGTCAAAATACTGAGGCTTCTCCTCAATCCAATTTACATTTGATATTAAGTCTTAAGCGGAGATCAAAAGAATAAAGACGTAACAACTATTTCCCCGATAATTTTTGATTTCTTAGCGTTGTCCTTAGTCAACTGACGGGACATTAGTTCGACTCAAAAATATCACAAATAATTTTACTGGCGCAGTCGGTAAGATACAAAATTATCCGAAAAAAGAACCTTTGAGTGGAAAATAAGTTAAATTTTATAATCCAGTGCTTGAAATATTTCCAAAAAATAAATTCGTGAAAACTCTTCAACTTGGATTATAATTCCAATTCGGTTATCCAATAAAAAGTGGAAGTGAAATACGAAACAAAAACATTAAGTCCAAAGGCAACTAAGTTTTAAAACCAACATATAAAATTAGAAGAAAGTAAAGTAAAAAAAAAAAAAAAAACTTTATGTAAATAAAAAAAGAACAATAAAGCAATTTAATAATACAACACCAATATTAAAAATGTACAATAAAAAAAGTGAAACTAGAAAACATAACTAGAAAACATAAGCAATTTAATAATACAACACCAATATTAAAAATTTACAATAAAAAAAGTGAAACTAGAAAACATAACACTAAATCCGAAACGAAAATAAAAAAACAAAATTTAAAATTTTACAATAAAAATGTCACAACACCAATTATTGCCGCACCCCAAATCGTTGCGCTGAGCGACAACCACCTTGCCGAAGACCGTCGGCAGCTTAATGACATTATGCCATTCAATGGTGATCCAAAAACCCTTCACACTTTCGTCAGCAGAGTGGATTACGTAATTTCGCTCTACCAAACCAATGATTTCCGAAAACAGAGGGTTCTACTGGGAGCCATCGAAAGGAACTTGGACGGACCGGTTACACGTTCTTTGGGACTTCCGAATCGAAGATTGGCCTACGCTCAAAGCAAGACTCATCGCGGAATTTAAAACTCAAACTCCAAACTACAAACTTCTGGAGAACTTCAGGGAGACACCATACAGTGGAAACCTTAGAGAATTCTGCGAAGAAGCGGAAAGACGACGTTAATTATTAATTTCGAAACTACACCTGAAAGCTAACCAATCGATGGCTCTTATTTATATTCAGGCTATTAAAGACTCTATTAAGATACTGATAAGGAAACTACCAATACAATTATTTACAATTTTAGCTCATCACGATATTACAGACTTAAGATCCCTAATTGCGTTTGAGTTTGAGAAGAATTTATGAAGAACACATTAATTTTGAATTTAATAAAAACCCAGAATACCATAATAAAAACTCAAATTCTAATCAGAATTCGAAAGCACATAAATTCAATACGAATGTTCAAACTCAATATCGACAAAGTTACCTACAATATTTCCAACCCTTCACACAGCACCAATCTGGCACTCACCTAATTATTTCAGACCGAACCCATACACACTACCCATTATTCAAAAAAATCCTTTCCAACAACATCCCAACAAAGCCCAAAATCCCCAAACAACACATTTTAGAGGAAATACATACCCTCAACTACATCAACCCTCTACATCTAAAAATACTAACTTCCCAATTACTAAACGAGTAAGACCATCGGACAGTGAACAAACTAAAATGTCTATTGACGAAATTAGATTCCAAGACGCGCATGAATTCGAACAAGTCCAACCTAATTATTATGAGCAACAGTATTTTAACCAAAATCAATACAATCCGTATCAAAATCATGGGTTCGTTAATGGGCAACAACAAGTCCAATCTGTACAAATTAATAACGAACAAAATCAAAATAATTCTGAACTAAACGAAAATTACATAAAAATAGTATACAAAGGGTGCTCATACAAATGCCTTCTAGACACAGGATCCACAATTAATATGATCAATGAAAATATATTTTGTCTTCCCATTCAAAATAGTAGATGTGAAGTTTTAACATCAAATGGCCCTATTACCTTGAACGACTTGATTATGTTACCCAGAAATAGTATTTTCAAAAAAACCGAACCATTTTATGTGCACAGATTTTCTAATAATTACGATATGCTAATTTGCAGAAAATTGTTGAAAAATGCTCAATCAGTTATTAATTACAAAAATGATACAGTTACCCTTTTTGATCAAACTTACAAATTAATTACTTCAGAATCCGAAAGAAACCAAAATTTGTATATCCAAAGGTCACCAGAATCAATTGCAAGCTCAGATCAGAAATCAATAAAAAAAATTATAATTTTTACAGTTTCGATTAGATTACCTAAATCAGGAGGAAACTTTAGAGTTAAAAGGCTTATTAAATAAATTTAGAAATCTCTAATATAAGGAAGGAGAGAAATTAACATTTACAAATACCATTAAACACACCAATTTATTCGAAGCAATACCCACTTGAAGTTGAAAACCAAGTACAGGAAATTCTAAATCAGGGATTAATTAGGGAAAGTAATTCGCCATACAATAGTCCTACTTGGGTCGTACCAAAAAAACCGGATGCTTCTGGCATAATGAAGTACAGGGTAGTAATTGATTATAGAAAGCTAAATGAAATAACCATACCTGACAGATATTCAATTCCAAATATGGACGAAATTTTACAACAATCGATCTGGCAAAAGGATTTCACCAAATAGAAATGGACGAGGAATCAATTCCTAAAACTTCATTCTCCACCAAAAGCAGTCATTACGAATACCTTCGAATGCCATTTGGTCTTAGGAATGCACTATTCAACATTTTAATATTTTCAACATCCCCTACAGAACATTTAAATTCAATACAATTATTTTTTCAAAGCTTGTAGAAGAAAATTTAAAATTGCAACTAGACAAATGAGTTCTTAAAAAAGGAAGCTAACTTTCTTGGTCACATAGTAACTCCTGATGGTATTTAAGCTTTCCTCGGATTAACAGGATATTTTCGCAAATTTATTCCAAATTACGCAGACATAGCAAAACCCATGACCAGCTGCTTAAAAAAAGGAGCAAAAATAGATACGCTAGTAACTTGGCCCTCGGGGCTGTCCTCTTTCAAAACGGTCATCCTATATCTTTATTTAGTAAAACGAACACTTAATGATCACGAATTAAATTGCAGTGCAATCGAAAAGGAATTACTCGCCATAGTTTGGGCCACAAAAACTTTCCGACATTATTTAGTTAGATTAGGCGAATACCAATTTAAAATAGATTATATTAAAGGGAAGAAAAATTCAGCTGCCGATGTATTATCAAGAATTAAAATTGAAGAAAATCATCATAGTGAAGCTACTCAACATAGTGCAAAAGAAGACAATAGCAACCTTATTCATTTAACAGCAAAACCAATCAATTATTTCAAAAAACAAATAATCTTTATTAAATCCGATAAAACTAAAGTAGAGCATTCAATAATATTCGGTAACTCCGAATAAATCCGAATTCTTTATCCATAGAAACATTATTGAGAGTGATGTAGATTTTGAAATTATTCAAAGAGCACACATAGAAATTATTAATACCACATACACAAAAGTAATTCGGAGTCTTTTCCTATTAAAACGTTGGTTCATACGCCGAATTCAAAGAAATCATACTTCAATCACATGAAAAACTTTTACATCCTGGTATACAGAAAATGACAAAATTATTTAAAGAAAATAACTTCTTTCCAAATAGCCAACTATTAATTCAAAATATATAATAAACGAATGCAACATATGCAATTTCGCCAAAATAGAACATAGAAACACCGAAATGCCTTTAAAAATCACACCGAAACCGGAACATTGCCTTGATATTTATTCTAATTTCGATACACGTGAGCAAATTAAAACTAGGGATTGGATAGAATGCAGAAACGCATTCATCAAAAAATTAAAGAAAATAAAATATATAAACATAAATGAAGACCGACAGGAATTTAATATTGATACTAATTACAGAAAGGTCCAATACAGAACGGCAAATTAGAAAATCCATTTAAACCAACCAAAAATCTACAAAAAACAGACCCTCACTAATAGAAATAAAGTTACGCACTACTACAAAACACAATTCAAAAAACAAAAGAAAAATAATCAATTCTCAATTTCACAGGCACCTGGTATCTGATAACACTATTGCTTATACTGATCACAGCTGTTCATGGATAGCAAATTCAAATTAATAATATTGTCACCAACCACGGATATCTCCATTTTTCTGATAAACCAGTCTACCATCCTCCTTTGAATACCATTGCTTAAAAATCAATTAAACTGAAATAGACATCGTGGTTGACTATTTTGAGCAAAGACTATGAACCGATTACCATGCACCCCAGATAAAATGTGTATACAATAAAATGAAAAGAGAACTAGTCGGAATAACCCTGAATTGATAAATGACGGAATGCAAAAGAGACAGAACTATGAAAATAACCACACCACCATTAACAGTCTTTTGTTCGAACTAATGCAGTTTACGGAATACGTAAAAGATTTGGAAATGGCTATGCAGCTTTCTAGACTTGGACTGTTTAACCCCAAATTAATAGACTATGACAAACTTAAGAATGTGACCAGCCAAACTATTTTAAATATTAAAACATCCACTTGGAGGATAAATCAATAGTATAATTTTAGGTGAAAATCTGTTAAAACCAGAAATAGATTTGACACCACTATACACACCACTTCATTTAACAAAAATAAAAAATTTAAAACAACGACATTGTTGAGATGATTTCAGAGACCATTGTAATAATTGCATTAATTTTGTTGTACTTCTATTTAAGATATGTATCATTTAAGCCATTTATGATGCTGAATGCAAAACTTAAAATAAGAAAAAATCTAAATCGAAACAGTCCACAACAAATAGAAATAGAAGAAACTCCATTTCCCATACTATATCCATCAATCCCATCCCAAGTATAGGCTATAGGCTATAAGTTAAAGTAAACGTTTGTTTATTTTCACAAGAAGGTAATTAGGACCGGTGGTCCGTCTTTATTTTGATAAGAATCGGAACTGAATTTAAAGTACAAAATGGGGTGGTATTTATACCCCCCAGCACCGTCGCTGCTTCTGCTAGCGTCAGTGCCAACTCCGTTGTTGGCTCTGCCATCGTCGCTCCCACGGAAGCGCTCCAGACGCTGATCTTGCATTTATTGGCTACTGCAGGTGCACGGCCAGATGCGCGTGTAAGTCTTCGCAGATTGTTCTTGCGAATTCTTTTGGTGCTAACTTATATAATAATGTCCCAGCTGCGCAGCATCCGTTTCTAATAAAGCCGGTCTAATAGCCGTTCTTGTAAACAAGCCTTACCTAAGCCGATTTGACTGCTCTTTTTAAACCATTTCTTAATCCTAAGAATCCAAGAGCGAGGCTCTTCCGAAATACAATTATTATTAAAATACTAAGGCTACTCCTCAATCCAATTTACATTTGATATTAAGTCTTAAGCTGAGATCAAAAGAATAAAGACGTGAAAACTATTTCCCCGATAATTTTTTATTTCTTAGCGTTGTCCTTAGCCAACTGACGGGACATTAGTTCGACTCAAAAATATCACAACTAATTTTACTGTATATATTGCGTGTTATTTTTTGGAGGAAAGGTGTTTTATACGTACATGCAGCCATTTGATTTGGAATTTTAGTATAACCGGAAGTGAAAATGACTCTGACGCGCTAAAGAAATGGTAAATGGTAAGAATGGTAGAATAACAAGATGAGTAACTACCATACATTGGTTTTGCACTATGCATCCACTTTTTTTAGGTGACGGCCAAAATTGCCCTCTCTCCGCTCGGGTAAAACTGAAAATAGAATTTACATGATTGTGTGATTAGAAACAATAGACGTGAACGTGTATATGTGTGAGTGCTTGTGCTAGAAGACGAAATTCTGCCAAATGATCAGCATTCCTGAATTCAATCCAGAAAGTGAACCATTTTCGATATGGAAAGAAAAATTTGATATCCATTTGTGCGAATTAAATCTCAGTGAAGAAAGCATTCAACAGGCATTGTTACTAAAATCTATTTGATCAGTACCGTACACTGTCCTACATAGCTGCAGTCCACACTCACCATTATCTAAATCATACAAATAACTTTGTGAAATAATGCTTTTGCATTATACACTACCAACACTAGTGTTTCGGGAAAGAAAAACCTTTCACATGTTCACAAAAAGCTAAAATGAAACCGTTTCAAGTTGGTATGCACGTGTCAGTTAGCATTAAATTGCAAGTTTGGACAACATCTGGAACATCTGTTTTAAACCAATTCATCATGAGTCTTCCAAGTGCAATTTTTAAACGGTTTTGTGAAGTTTTTCGTCTCTGTCGGACGCATTGAGAAAAGCAATGATAATGGAGACGAAGATTACCGCTAAGAGAGCTGAAGAGAACGTGAACTACGTACATAGCAACAGCGATAACTTTAATCTCTCGATCTCTTTCACATGAATGTTGTTTGCGACACTGGTGCACCTTGCACATTGATTCCAAAAGCAACATATGAAAAAGCAATTATGAAGCGGACGCTAAGAAAATGTAAAGTGACGTTTGTAAATTATAATGTTGACACTATCGAAATTGCTGGTGAGTACGATGCAATGATTGAATATCAAGGCATAAAAAAACAAATGATAGTCGTATTTACAAATACAACGAGTATAGCTTTGCTTGGTAGGCCATTTTTAAGACCCTTTAGCTTTGATTTAGTACAGGTAAACAGCATAAATGTGAACGAACAGTACTCTGTAGTTACAGAACAAATTAAAAATGAATTTTCGTAAGTATTTTAAACCGATTTAGTTTCATTCAACGCTAGTAAAGTTACATTGAATTTAGAGCATGGCTCTAAAGCAATATTTTTCAAGCCAAGGCAGTTACCACTAGCATGGAAAGATAAAATTGAACATAAGCTAAGACTTAGACTATTGACTTAGGTGTTTTAGATCACGTTGACAGTTCTGATTGGGGAACTCCATTGGTGCCAATTTTAAAACCCGATGGTGATATTAGAATATGTGGTGATTATAGAGTTACTTTAATGAAATGTGTGATTGATTTTAGATACCCATTACCGAGAATAGACGACATATTTGCAGCACTTCAAGAAGGCACATTAAATACAAAGCTTGATTTAAGGAACGCATATAATCAGTTACACTTAGATGGGGAATCTCAACTAAGATGTACTTGGAGCACACACATTGGTCTTTTAAAAGTAAAGCGATTACCTTTTGGTATAAAGACAGCAGCAGCTATTTTCCAAAAGACAATGGAATATTTGTTTCAAGGCATGCAAGGCATAGTAGTTTATCAAGATGATATTACTGTGTCTGGAGCTTGTTTGCAGGAACATATAATAAATTTAAAAAGCAAAAACAAAGACAGAGTATCATGTGTGTTATCAGCACCGACACCTTAAAATATGTATATCAAAGCTTCGAGCTTTCATCGGAATGACGAATTACTTTTCAAAATTTGTAAATAATTTTGCACAGATAATGAGTCGGTTGTATAAATTATTGCAAAAAGACGCAAAATTTCAATGGTCCGATAGTTGTGAAAACTCATACAACAAAATAAAAGTACAGATAACTTCTGATCAGGTGTTAGTTCACTATAATCCTGATTTACCAATTGTACTTACGACAGATGCTAGTTTTTATGAAGCTTCAGGTGTTTTAGCACACAAATTCTCAGATGGTCTAAAACCAATTGCATTCATTTCAAGGCCACTATCAAATAGTGAAATCAATTACAGCACACTTGATAAAGAACCTCTTGCTATTGTATATAGCGTAATGAAATTGAAACAATATCTGTTAGGTGTGAAATTCATTTTGAAAACTGATCACAAACCTCTGTTAGGTATATTTGGAGAAAAGAAAGGATTGCCACTTATGGCATCTGCACGATTGCAATGATGGGCATTCATCTTTAAAGGTTTTCAATTCACCATTGAACATATTAAAGGGTTTTTAAAGGTTTTTCGAATGAAGCAGAATGTCAAGAATTCCGCAAATCGGAGTGATTGATAAGAATGATGATGATTTTAATTATGTCAACTTTATACACTCAAACAGTCCATGCAAATTGAATTTCATGAGTATTGCTCGTGAAACACGACGTGATTCAATCTTGTCAAAAGTTTGTGAATCTGTAAAATTTGGATCACTACAAAAATTAAATAAAAATATATTTGGTAGCTTCATCAATATGGCCAATGGATTGTCTGTAGAATATGACTGTATAATGTTGGATCTTCGTGTCATTAACCCTACTAAATTTAGGCAACAGATTCTACAAGAATTTTATAAGTCACATCTTGGTATGGTGAAAATCAAAATGTTCCGTTCCAGGAGCAACAACCAAGCCCAGAAAAATCTTCAATAATTCCTTCGAAAACAAATGAACTGAAGCAGATGGACAGAAGCAGAATCCATGTAGATTTTGCAGGGCCAATAAAAAATAATTACATAATGGCTGTAGTTTGTTTATATTCCAAATGGCTTGAGGTTTTCAAGACATCATCATTCACAATATCAAAATTACGAGAATTCTTCTGTAGAAATGGTTTATTTGATACATTAGTTTCCGATAACGTAAGACAATGTTTATTTAATAAAATGCTTATGACCAACAATGGTATAAATCACATATTGACCTCGACTGGTCATCCAGCAACTAATGACCAAGCAGGGAATGTCGTCAAAACAGTAAAAAAGTCGCTTTATGCAAGCATGAATTTTATACGCTTCAAATATTTATTGTGACTGATCTTGAGTACAATATTACTGCACGCAGGCAGCCAAATTACATGCTAAATAGAGTCTCACAATAAGAGAAAAAAGCTTCAGGTTACCGCGACCAAAAGAGGGAGACACTGTGCATTCACTTTATTACATACATATTTTCAACAAATTTTGACAAAAACTGTGATTTTGACATCACATTAAATAGATTTCTTATGGATTATAGGAACACAATTCATTGTACAACTGGGGAATCACCTGCTAAATTATTTCTAGGTCGAATGTTAAAAACACATTTTCGTTATTGAAACCACATTTGGTGACAGAACACATAAAACAACAACAAGGCAAAATTATTAGAAAAAAAAGCTAATAGAAATGTTCGTTTTTCGAAAGGTCGAAAAGTTATGGTCAGGGACTATAAAAAACCGAACAAGGCAGGTTGGGTTGGACTCAAGCAGTTGTAAGCGAAAGACATGGATCTCGATCATATTATTGCATCTTTTAGCACAACAACCGAGAAACAAAACGCCATCTAAATCAAATAAGAAATCAAGAAAATGTAAAATTAAATGAATATGAAAAGCAAAACACCGGTGTCGATAATAACATTCATGAAAACATATCAAATGAAAAATGTTATGAAAACATTAAACATTCGTAGTGAAGTCTATTCAGAATGTCTAATGATAAAATTTAATTTAAAAATATAATCGAAATATAAATGTAAAACAAAATGAAGTGAAAAGCAATTGAAATTTAAATTAAAACTAAAAAAAAAGTTGTAAAAGGCGTATATTTTTAATAACTTAAGATATATTTGTTTTATACAAATATGAATATGTTATATTGATTAATAATAAGCAAAACTAAGAAGAATGGGCATGTTATGTATTATAAGTTTATTATAAGACGGTCACACATTAGCACATTCATGTCGTGTAAATACTTTTTAATAAAACAGTTGGAAATTAAGCTTGTACGTTAACACAACATTTTTGTTGATAATTAATAATTTGTAATACATCTATTACATCGGATACATCGGTATCCAAGGAACACCACAGACAGGACATTACAACTGAATCTTATTTGAAATTTAAATTATTAAAGTGGGTCACTTACATACAGTATTATTAAGTCAAATGACTTAATAAATATACTATTTAATACAAAGGAAATACAAAGGAAATTATTTTAACTACTGTAATTTAAAACATAAAAAAAAGTCATTACATTGAGAAAAAAATATATTTCATATAAATAATACATAGTAGAAAGTAAAAATTTATAAAATAAATAAAAATATATGAAAAGAATAGAGAATAAAGATTTAAAGTCTAAGAACTTCTAAAGGAAAGGGCATATTTTATGAAATTTACAATGCATGAGCATACTTGTGCACACATAAAGTCGTCGGCTTTAACTGTATGCGTAGGAGAGAGCTCCAGGCTGTAGAGCTCTTCTCTTTCTCGCTCTTGAACAAAAATTCGACAGAGCCTGAAGCCACCTCTAGAGCCAGCCCAGATGATGGTTGCAAAGAGATCATATGCTGGTGAGGGATCTGTTCATGTAGTGGGCATTGGTGTGTCCAAGTCTGAGTCTGCTAATGAGGATTTGGTTTTTCCTGGTGCGGGTTGTGGTGTTGTAGGAGTAATTTGGTGTGGTAGCTTCTTAACTGCTTCCTTTATGTCTATTATTTCGTTTGAAAAGAATGGTGCAGAATGCCAAATTTGATTTAGCTGGTTTCGCTTGTTACACTATAGCTTTCTATTCCATCTATCTGTGTAAAGGAATTTTTGGTTGTGAATAGAATTTTTTAGGGATTGAAAGAGTCGTTCGAAAGTTGTGAAGGGTGTGCTAGAGTTGTTGTATTTTGTTAGAGATGTGTTGGTAGCTATATTTAGAAGAAGAATTTTTTAATTGGATTGGTTTTTATTGGTGAAAATGGGGCACTTAGCTTGGACAAGTGTCTATTATTTTTGTATCATGGTTTGTTGTGGTTAAATGCTTTTAGATTTTTTTTAGTAAAGAAAGTTCCTGGTTCCCCCACGGAACTCTACGGGATACTGGTGTAATATTATTTTAATTTTTTTAGAAGATAAGAGAGCGACTCTACTGGCTCAGGCTTTTTATTGAAAGATCAAACATTTTCAGATCGTATTTAGACTATGGTCAATAGGGCCAGGTGTTTGCATGGTTTTATAAAAATGTGGTCAAAGGAATTTGATGAATTTGACAACCAAAACCTTATTCATTACGCTAGTCCGTCCGATCCTTGAGTATGGATCACCTGTTTAGAGTAGTCATTACGTAATTTACTCGGACTGTACTGAATCGGCCCAAAAAAACTTACTGCTTAGTTTACGGCGCTTAAATTAGGATGCAAACCTTATATTACCTCCTTATTCTAGTAACTAATGTTAATTAATTTACCTTCCCTAGCTAACCGTAGACCGATGCTTGGAACAGTCTTTATTTGTAAGCTTATTCGTGGTGATGTTGATAGTCCGGACATGGTTGACCGGCCACACTTCCCTGTTCCAAGTAGATTCATTAGAAGCTACATACCATTAATCTTTAATTACTGTAAATCTAACTATGAGTTGCATGACCCTTACAGAGTTTTCTTTAGTCCTGACTCTCTGGCGCTCTTAAAGCAATCAATTCTTACTTTTTAACGCATAATTAGATCTTTCTAATATTTATATAGTTCCTCGTTGCCGTATTTTTTTATTAATCGCCTCTATCTTCTCGCGAATCGAGCCGTACAATACACGTCAGCGGTGCGCTAATAATATATTACAAAATATTATTTAATTACATTTCAGATTTTTCGCAAGGAAAGATACGATAAAATAAGAAACAGTATCTTAGGCGACATTTTGACATCTATTGATCGGTTACCTTCGTCAAAAAAAAATCTTCGCCCATATAAACTTACAAACAATGGCGGAAATATTCAAATGGTTACAGCACTTGTATTGCAATTAATTCAATGCGCCACGATTTTACCGGATTCCCTTTGTGATAATGGCAAATTTAGTAACAAACCACAAGAGGGAAATTCTTTTGATGAAGAAGGAAAAAAATTGCTTCAGCCTAGTCAGGATCTACTCGTTTTACAAAAATATGATGTAGCTGTCAGCATTGGTGGAAATTTCTTAACAACTTTCCTTAACAAATGCAAATCTCGGTCTAATGAAACTGATTTTCGGCCTCTGTTTGAAAATTTTATTCATGATTTACTGGCCACCGTGAATAAGCCTGAATGGCCTGCATCTGAATTATTGCTTTCGCTGTTGGGAACTATGCTGGTTCGCTACGTTTCTGATAAGGGTATAGAACAAAGCATTCGTTTGGTATCATTGGATTACCTGGGCATAGTAGCTGCTCGATTGCGAAAAGACACAGTGGAATCTCGGTGTAGAGTTAACATTATTGATTCAATGATTCAATCCATCAAATTAGAGCAAGAAAAGGAGGGAGATGTAACATCAAACAATGTAAGTAATCATATCGGATTTACTGTTAACAAAAATATCTTACGATCGTACATTGCAGGATCAATTTGAACTAGAGCCCGAGGAGCAGCGAACAGATTTTTTGCAAAAGATTCTTCTCGACTTTCTAGCTGTAAATGCTCAAGAAGAAAACTTAATCTGGGACTATGCTAGACATTTTTATTTGGCACAATGGTATCGGGATGTCATATATCAAAGACGTAGGATAAATGATGGCAAAAAAGGTTTGGCTTTCAGGAAGTCTAAAATTTGTAATAATCGGAAGACGAATGGTAAGTTAACGCGTCAAAAGATGTATTAAAAACAACATACTATTATTTATACAGTTCTATATATTTTTTAATGTAATAATATTAAAATATTGCATTATATTTTTCATCTATGGCCCGACTATCCGGTCAATTCCATTTTATTTATCGTAAAAAATGAATTCATTGGTACATTAACAATGGAGTTAGTCATTTTAACATTTTAAAAAGACAAATCCTGTCACTTTATCTTATTTCTATAATAACCTCTTAAAGAATTCAATGTGGTCTTGTGATAAAACGTCAATTATTTTGAGTGCATAAAGTTATTCAAATTCTTCCCTGATGTTGCCTTCTTCATCCATCTCCGGTTGTAGTCCGAAATATACATTTTTTTAATACGGTAATCAGAATAAAAGTTTCAAGCCTCACCATAAAATAGAAGAGAAAACGACACATAAATCTTAAGTTATAGTTAATTCTACAAATGGCTCTTTTTTTTTAGTTGTCCTTGTGGACCATTATGGAGAATGGAGATACTTTGTTAGTTTGATGTTAAGATATATTTTCGCCGACCTGATATACTAGATTTCTTGAAAATATGTAATAGAAAGAAGAAAGCATTTCTAATCATATTAAGTATATATACTCTGGATCAGGATCAATAGCCGAGTCGATGTGGCCATGTCCGTCTGTCCGTATGAACGGCGAGATCTCAGTAACTATAAAAGCTAGATACAGATTCTAGAGACAAAGACGCAGCGCAAGTTTGTTGACCCATGTTGTCACGCTCACTCTAACGCCCACAAACCGCAGAAAACTGCCATGCCCATACTTTTGAGAAATGTGTTAGTATTTTTTTTACATTTTTATTATTCTTGTAAATTTTTATCGATTTTCAAAAAATTTTACCACGCACACTATAACCCGCAAAACCGACCACACTTTTAAAAAATGTTTGTATTATTCATGTTGTATTATTATTATTATTTTTTATGCTCTTCGATAATCGTATTTTTTTACGATTTCGATTTGGCAAAATCTTTCGATTTCATTTTTCGGTGCTCCGGTTTTCGCAAAATTTTTCCTATCGCAATGTTTTCTAAACACTAAACAGCTGCTTAAACTGTTTTCCATACAATAGACCGGCCAAGCTTTTCATAGTTTTAATTCCGCTCGCAATTACTTTTTTACTCCAATTTGACCATTTAAGTATTTAAATTACATAGCATTATTTACAAAGAAACTTTTGGCTCTCCTATAAATTAATTAATGAATTCTTTCATATTTTATAAGCATTTATGCCTGCCGGTTTCGTTTCATCAACCGTAATGCAGTCTTTCCGATAACTTTTGTCGATAACTTACGTCGTCAAATTGAAACTTTTTCTTGCCAACGGCAAAATTTTGTGTGTCAAATTTGAGGTGGGGTTAGAAATAAATTTTTTAGAATGATGTGGATGTTTAAGAAACATCAAGAGACTACTGGGGACTCTATTTTTCCATTTGTAAATAAGATCTGATGCCGTTTCAAAATTGAAAAATTCTTACGATTTCGAAAACCGGGGCTCCGATTTTTCGATTTCAAATCGAAATTATATATAATTTTTGTATTATTTATAAGATAGTCGTTTTACCAGAATAATTTTTGCAACTCCCACCAACCACCCAAAACATTCACGTTCACATATTGGCCAGCAGACCCCTAATGATTGTAGACCCCTAATTGATTTGGCGGTGACAAATAAAATCTAATTAGCGCCGAGGCCCTACCCCATCTGTCATCAGACCACTCGCCTGTGTTGATCATAGTCATGTAGTCATATCTAGCTTAACAGTTCCAATATGTAGAGTATATTCAAAACACCAGAAAAGACTGCACAACATTTTTACTTTTCTTAGTTAGAGTGAGTGTACTAAGTTGTTGTACAGTGCGGGAGTGAGTACACAACATTTTATTTTAGGTGCACTCGAAATGAACGCGCTGCAACATTGCCAGCAATAAAGATTTGGCTTGCAAAATAATGTTTTCGCATATTAATATTCATAATTTAAAAACAATAGAGAATTCTTCTTCCGCAAATACATTCTGAAACTGAACAACATCATTTCGGTCGTACGAGATCAAAAAGTCATCAGGGAGCTAAAACCAAAACAGGGTACCTGAAAACTCTTCAATGGAATCGAAAGTCTCTATTATCATACTAATACCTAAGCCCAGGAAAGATCACACGATTCCGTCATCTTCGTCATATTATGCCTATCTTAATTATTCATCAAATGCCTTCTATCGCGCATAATACCAAGCTCTCAACATTATCTTAGCCAATCAATTGGGTTTCAGAGAAACCCACAAGCAAAATATTTTAGCGCGATATTCTTCTTATCTCAACGCGATTTCCCTTGCCTACTTGCCTGGGTACACGCATGAACTCCTGGAGTCGTACCTCTACAACAAAGCCCTCGCAGTGAGGTGCAATAAAATGATATCCGACAACTGCACTATCGAAGCTGGGGTCCCACAAGTCATCGCACTTGTTCCAACTCTTTTTTTCACTTGGGAAAAAAAGATGAAAGGTTGAGATTCAGCAAGATTTTCTAGAGAAAAAGACGCGGCGCATGTTTGTTGGCCGATGCCCACTCTAAAGCCCACAAACTGCACAAAACTGCCACGCCCACACATTTGAAAAATGTGTTGATATTTCGTATTTATTCATAATTTTGTTAGTGTTGTAAATTCCTATCGATTTGCCAAAACACATTTTTGCCACGCCCACTCTAATCGCCCAAAACTGCCACTCCCACACTTTTGCAAAATTGTTTGATTATGATTTTTTCATTATTTCATAATGTTATTAGTCGTGTAAATGTCTATTGATTTCGCAAAAAACTTTTTGCCACGGCCACTCTAACCTCCAAAAGCCGTCGAAAAGGTCACGCCCACACTTTGGACCAATTTTACCCAATTTATTCCCTAATACATATCTATCGATATCCCAGATATCGCTTTCGCTTCCACACTAGCTGAGTGAGTGTAGGGTATCTGTTAGTCGGGGAACTCGACTATATCCTTCTCTCTTGTTTATTGACAACACATTGAGCTTATTAAATATAAATATATTTTTTTTTTTTTTTTTTAAGGTGATTATTTAGATACGTCGGATTCTGGATCGTGCGATGAAAGTGATACCGATACAAACAAAAAGAGAATTCACTGTATGGAAAGCAATAATTTAGAACTAAATATTAACATCTATAAGGCTTTAGAAGCCAGAAAGCAATATTTTATCAACAAAATTAAGCCATTTTCAGTTTTTGGCGAGCAAAACCACTCGTCAAATCAGCACATCAAAACATACATAGATTATAATAACGCTCAGTTAATAGCGCAATATCTGGCCACCAAAAGGCCCTTTAGTCAATCTTTTGATGGATGCTTAAAGAAAATTATTTTAGTTGTGAAGTAAGTATATATTAATTGCTGTATATATTTAAATTTCTACTAATTGTTCTTTTTTGGTATAACACAGTGAACCGTCGATAGCAGTAAGGACACGTGCAATGAAATGTCTTGCCAACATTGTGGAAGTTGATCCATTGGTCCTAAAACGAAAAGACATGCAAATGGGAGTTAATCAGAAATTCCTAGACACAGCTATTTCGGTACGAGAGGCTGCTGTAGATTTGGTTGGAAAATTTGTTCTTAGTAATCAAGATCTAATCGATCAGTATTACGATATGCTGTCTACTCGTATTTTGGTAATATACAAAAAAAAATTTTAATAAATTAAAAAAATATATATTTTTTAAAGGATACTGGTGTCTCCGTACGGAAAAGGGTCATTAAAATTTTGAGAGATATTTGTTTAGAATATCCAGATTTTGCAAAAATTCCCGAAATTTGCGTAAAAATGATTCGACGTGTTCATGACGAAGAAGGCATTCAAAAACTTGTTACGGAAGTTTTTATGAAGATGTGGTTTACACCGTGTATTAAAAATGATAAAGTGAGTACTACTTCAAATTTAAAGTATTTAAAAGGATATTTTAAACAAAAGAAATTTCATGGTTCGCTTAAACAAAAAGGAAAGTGACTGTTATTGAAAAAGAAAATCGTTTCCTACCATATAAAGTATGTATATTCTTGATTAGGATCACCAGCCCAGTCGATCTGGCAATGTCCGTACGTATGATCGTCGAAATCTCGCAAACTAAAAGATAGAAGCTTAAGTTTAAGCATACAGAAGGAACTACCCCAATCGAAAGTTTGTTTGTTTTCAGATGTTGCCACGTCCACTGTAACGCCCACCAACCGCAAATACTGGCACGCCCACAGTTTTGACAAATTTTTATTTGTCTCGTAAATTTCTATAAAATTTGCCACTCAAAACTCGCTTTAAAATTTGTTTGATATTTTTTACTAGATTCTTTGAAAAATATGTAGCAAGCTGAAGGAAGGGTTTCCGACTATATAAAGTATATATATTCTTGATCAGGATTAATAGCCGAGTGGATCTAGCTATGTCATTCTGTCCGTATGAACGTCGAGATCTCAGAACTATAAAAGCTAGGTTCTGCATACAGATTCTAGAGACAAAGACGCAGCGCCCACAAACCGCAAAAAACTGCCACTCCCACACTTGTATATTTTTATCGGTTTAAACAAATGTTTGCCACTCCTACTCTAACGCCCAAAACGTCCACGCCCACATTTTTGAACCATTTTTCGATATTTTTCATAGTTTTATTGAAAATTTCTATCAATTTACCGAAAAACTTTTTGACACGCCCACTCCTACGCCCTAAAGCCGTCGAAACGGTCACGCCCACACTTTGGGACAAGTTTTGAATTTCTTCTCATTTTATTCCCCAATATCTATCGTTATCCCATAAAAATTAGAAAATTTCGCGTTTGCATTCACACTAGCTGAGTAACGGATATATGATAATTGACTTGTAATAACCAATTTCTATCGATCTATTAATTTCTCCCTCACACTCACTATCTGAGTCAAGGGTATCTGGTAGTATCGATTGTAACTGTAAACGGGGCTATACATAGTATTATTTAAAGTTTAATCTTAATGGTTATTTATTTGAATATTTCTTACTCATTGTTATTTAGATTGGAATACAAAGGAAAATAAATCATATAATTGACGTGGTAAATACTGCACATGATACTGGAACCACTTGGTTAGAGGGCCTTCTAATGAGTGTAAGCTAAAAAAAACATACAACGTAATATAATTAATATTTATTTTACCTTTAATGTAGATATTTAAGCCAAGAGATAATATGCTAAGGTCTGAAGGATGCGTTCAAGAAGTTATTAAGAGGAACACAGAGCCACCAATGGATATTGTGATAGCTTGTCAACAATTAGCGGACGGACTAGTTGACAGACTAATTGAATTGGAAGATACAGATAACTCGCGAATGCTGGGTTGTATTACCACACTACATTTACTGGCTAAAGTGCGGCCACAACTGCTGGTTAAGCATGCTATAACAATTGAACCATATCTCAACATAAAATGTCATTCTGCCACAGCTGCAAAGTTCATATGTGCAGTTGCAGATATTCTCGAAAAAGTAGTTCCTCTGGTTAATAATGCCAGTGAATCCTTTTTAGCATCGTTGGAAGAGCATTTAATGTTATTGGTTGTTTCACGAAATCAAGCCGAAGTTACTAGCTGTGTTTCTTGCTTGGGAGCACTTGTGAATAAGATTACACATAACTTTAAATTGATCCGCGACTGTTTTCAAAAGTATGTATTAATCTTTATACCTTCTACATTTAATTATTAAACATATTTGTCTATTCTTTGTCAATCTCATTTCCAAAATCTTCAGCATTATAGAGCTAGCTTAAAATAATAAATAAACGGTGGTCCGTATTACGATTATAATATATTAAGAAACTAATCGGTCTGTATAAGATGTCTTAAGAATAAGTATAAGTAAACATTAATCGGATGGCTTACTACATTTTAGTGGTTCACGTTCTCAATACAATTCATACTAACACTAAACTTCAACATATAAAAAACAGTATATCAGCGTATACGAAGTTCTCTCTTCTCGACGGCAATGTCTAGCACTGTCCACAATGCTTTTGTCTATAATAACCTTGGTAATAACCGGTCTTGACAAGAAAAGAATTGTCATAATACGGTAACATCGAAATCCGGAAATCATTAATTGGGTACGAATGTAGTCTTGGTGTATTCCGGCTTACACGTTTCTTTGTTCCTAGGAGGCATTTGGGGGTGAAAAGACTGCTACAATAAGTTCAGTTAAAGGCACTGTACAAAGTTCTAAGCGCCACAAGTGGGTTAACCAGCCAGAAACCCATCTTAGAATCAGAACGTTCTTCAGGGCCCTTAAAAGAATCTTGCCAATTTTTGAGATCAGTGATGAAAGGCTGGTCCCAGCTTAATATCCTGCATAAGAGTTTTGGCTCGTCGATCCCGCTGCTTCAAACAGGTGGGCTATAATCTTGTTGGATAGACATTTGGTAAAAAAAGAACAAACAATTTTGCGATTGCTGGTCAACGCACTGCCCCTCTCATTATTGTTTAATTATTCCTTTGCACTATGGTCCAGAATTCGTTTTTTTTTTGCATAAAGTCTCAATTTTTATGTCAATATATCGTCCTTTGGCAATTATTTTCTAATAGAAAATTGATTGAAATAAAAACCAAAAACAAAATCTTCCGAAAGCCTTACAAAATCGTTGTATAAGCTTTTAAAGGTGAAGTGTTAAAAAACGCTGATTGAGAGAATGCAATTCCCGAAAAATTATTTGCTTACGTGGTACGATCGTTAATACGCATCCATAAATTATAGTAAAATATGGAAAATAAATGCAAAGGTATGATGTTTTTAACGTATGTAGGTAATATATGTGTAGTTTTACTGTTTTTGTGGTGTGTAACATCCAATTTATGTGTATTTTAACAGAAAATTCTAACGTGTCCCCGTGTCTCCTGTATTTCGTGGAGTATAAATAAATTTCTGACAAAAGTTATAAACGTCAGTTTGTACCTTTCACTATTGTCTTTGACGGTAAAGTAATATCTTTTGCCCATTTTTGCTTGTTTTTTTTTTAAATTTGATTTTGTATAGGCAAGTTCGAATTAAGACATAGCGACCTCCTGGACATTTGGAGGCGTAACAATAGGTAAATAAGTTATGTTTCAGGTTACGTTTATTCCGCAATCAACAACAATAATCTGGAATCGAAAAAGACAAAAGAGGTTGACAAAAAATAGTAAATTTTTAAATATTTATTAAAAGAAAACTGACCGAGTGTAACAGACAACTAGACCGATTTATTTCCAAACATACCAAGGTGGATGGCGTCTAAGAAAACAATTCTTGGTAGTGATTTTGAAAACTCCAAGACACCCCAGCAAATGGGACGCCGAAACTTATCTTACCAAAATGCAGGAGAAAGATTAAAAAGGAAACTGGCATCGAATCTGGCAAGTGAAAGTGACCACGACACAAGTCTTTTGATTCATGCAGCAACTGTTTCTGCTAGAAAAGAATGCAAGAGGGACGTGGCCTTTGTTCTTAAAGAAACTTTAAAAACAGAATTTCCAAGCGAATCGAGGATGCAAATTCAATGGCAATAACCAACTCCTCTTTCACCAGATGAAGCTCTAGCTTATCTACTGGAAAACACGCTGAAAAAACAGCAATATATAAGCACCGGGCTTTTAAATAAAAGCCATAACAGCGATATATATCCGCCCTATAATGAAGTGATGCTTAAAAGAAAGAGAGAAAAAATAGGAAAAACCACTTCTGAAGGCAGTATAAGTCTTTTGGAAATACAGTCTAATTTTAAACCTTATCAGACAAAATATTGGATTCACATTCTGATTCTGATTCGAGTTCAGATTTGGAAATTTATAATCTAGAACTAGAAGAAGAAGAGGGCGATTATTTTTTAAATAACAATATACACACTTTTATTTAAAAAAAAAAACAATGCAATTTCGTTGACTCCTGAGTCATACCAGTAGTTAATATGGGAGGCAAGAGAGGGCGTGGTCGCACAGACTCCAAATTTGGTGTGCAAACTATTTGTGATTGAACAACAAAATGTATAAAGTTTCAAGTCTGTAGCTCAATTTATTTTTAGACTTTATGCCAAAAAAAAACGAATTCTGGACCACAGTGTTTGTAAAGTTTTGTAATAGTTTTCTCTCACCTAATTTCCTCCTCCTCACATTTTTGATGACGGCCCAGTGCGCGATGGTCTTTGAATTTCAAATCTACAACGAATTACAAACGTACTACAAAGGAAAATATTTTATTGGGGCGAGTGGTACGCAAATAATTTTTAATTACCTCTACTAAGAGCGAGCCGATCTGGGTATGTCCGTCTGTCCCACCATCTTTCTGGCATTCCACTTATGATACGTGCAAGTCAACCACCTTTAACGCTAAACGTCACGCTTCTACTTAACTTTTATATGATATATTAGTTTTTTTTTTATATTGCGATACTAACAGTTTGGGCAGTGTGAAATAATTTTTATCTATAATTTAAAATCATTTTGTCCACATCCATTCTAACGCCCTTAAACTACAAAACGCTGTCAAGCCAACAATTATGAAACATGTAAATACCGTTTTATAATACCTTTTTATTCCCGTTACTCGTAGAGTAAAAGGGTATACTAGAATCGTTGAAAAGTATGCAACAGGCAGAAGGAAGCGTTTCCGACTATATAAAGTATATATATTCTTGATCAGGATCAATAGCCGAGTGGATCTAGCCATGCCATTCTGTCCGTATGAAGATCTCAGAATTATAAAAGCTAGGTTCTGCATACAGATTCTAGAGACAAAGAAGGTTGATGTTTAGTATACAGATTCTAGAATCGGGCAACTCACGGAATTAGAAGCAGAGCAGCACGAAAATTGTATTTATAACCTTAATATCATTTATGAAAAGATGCTGTACATAATTTATTTTAAAATATTTATAATTATAAAATAAAGAAGATATGAAATTTGTAAAATCTGCAAAGATTTAAAGACTTGGTTATGTTCTATGATAGTTTTGGTATCCTTATAAATAATGAAGATATTTAAAATGTATTTATTTAAAATTGTAACAAAATGTTTACATAAATTTAAATTTTTATAGATTTTATCGGGTTCTTGATGTGTCTCGAAGTCAAGTAATACAAGGAAACAACAGCGTAGATAATATTTACACTCCCAGCTTTCGGCGAAGTTTGTTTACGATCGGAATACTAATGCGATATTTCGACTTTAAGTCTCCTATTGCGTTAGGTATGTAAATTTTTTTTTATTGATTTCGGCTAATTTCATATATATATTTTTTTTAGGTGAAACAAATGATGGACTGCCTGTTTCTATATGTGAGGATGTATTCCATTGCTTGATGTTCTTCTGCCGTTGTACTAATCAAGAAATTCGAAAGCAAGCACTTATTTCGCTTGGATCATTTTGTGTACTAAACGATGGCTACCTTACTAGATCCGAACTTAAAAATTTGTATTGCGAAATTTTAAGTTCAATAGCCAACGATGCTGGCTTTAAAATAATCTGCATGCGAAATATTTGGATTTATCTAACGGAATCTGAAATGTTTATGCACAATAAGGAAAAAGAATGTTAGTATATTCAAATTTTTTTATTTAATTTATCCGCTGACACATGACTTGGACTTATTGAACAATAAGTAAGTCCAATAAATATTATATATAAACTTAAACTTTATTACCGTTACTCGTAGAGTACAATGGTGATCCGTTTAAAAGGATTAACAGGAAGAAAAGAGCTTTTGCCTATAAAGCATATATATGCGTGATCAGTATCACTAGCCCAGTCGATCAGGCCATGTTCGTCTTTCCGTTTAATTGCCTCAAAATCAGGAGCTATAAGAGATATAAAGTTTAAAATAAGCATGCGAATTTTTCTATTACTCCCACTATATTGTTATCTCATGTTTTAAAATTAATAACAAATGAATTAAGAAGTATAATAGCAAACGTGGAATGATCATCTGGCTAAGTGACTCTGATTAAAAATTATTAGACTTTAATAAGATAATAATAACATTAAGATTATAGCTTAACTATTTAATATTGTTCTATTTTTCTGTGGTATGGGATATTTTAATACTTAAGCATTTTTACTTACATTTTGATTTACATTTTTTTTACACTAGAATCAAATAATTATTGGTCTTTGCGTTGGTAAAGGCCAATTTCAGACTGCACTGATCTCCTTTTTCCCCTTAACAGTAGTGGTGTCTAGGGTTTGCAGCTTAGGATCACCTTATACCCCTTCTCCATTCAGATATAACAGATAAAAGTCTGTAGATAGTCAAGAACTGAAAGACGAGAAAATGCAATGTCATTGACATACACTATTTAACATTTGCAAACATTAACACTTTTGCAGATTTTATTATTTAAATCAAATAAATTAGCTTTTAAATGAGCTCTCTTCGGCTATAGTTATCGTGGAGTTTTTTATGATTCAACTAGATTCGTTGAAAAGTGTTACATAGAGGCAGAAGAAAGCGTTTCCGACTATATATTCTTGATCAGAATCAATAGCCGAGTCGATCTAGCCATGTCATTCTGTCCGTATGAACGTCGAGATTTCAGAACTATAAAAGCTAGGTTCAGCATACAGATTCTAGAGACAAAAAAGGTTGATGTTCAGTATACCGATTCTAGAGACAAAGACGCAGCGCAAGTTTGTTGACTCACTCTAACGCCCACAAACCGCACAAAACTGCCACGCCCACACTTTTGATAAATGTGTTGATATTTTTTCACATTTTTATTAGTCTTGTAAATTTTTATCGGTTACAAAAAATGTTTGACACTCCTACTCTAACGCCCAAAAAACGCCCGCGCCCACTGTAACGCAAAAAAAAACGACCAAAGCTGGCACGCCCACATTTTTGAACCATTTTCGATATTTTGTTCATAGTTTTATTAGACCGCCGACTCGGTCACGGCCACACTTTAGAACAGTTTTTAAATTTCTTCTCATTTGATTTCCCAATATCTATCAATATCCCAGAAAAATTATGAAATTTCGCGTTTCCATTCACACTAGCTGAGTAACGGGTATCGACTAAAGCATTCTCTCTTGTTTTATTCTAATGTTCCATTAGGTGTTCCCCGAGTAATCCATCTATATCGGATTAGAACCAAAACAGCATTTACTTTCAACCATATCTTCAGGCAACACCGAAGAAATACAAATCACAAGCGTGATTTATTTTGTAACTTGTAATCATTTGTAGTCGTTTAATGGGCTTTTCAAAAAAATGTAAAAGCGCAGATAATGTGTAGAATCAGGACTATTATTTTGAACTTTATGGTTTTCATAGTAATGGCAAAAAGTTTTTTGGAAAATTTATAGAAATTTACAAGACCAGTAAAAATATGAACAAACATCAAAACATTTTGCAAAATTGTGCGCATGGCAGTTTTGAGCAACTTGGGTCAACAAAATTGCTCTGCGTCTATGTCTCTGGAAACTGTAAGCTTAATCTCAACTCTCTAGCTTCTTTAGTTCCTGAGATATCGACGTTTATACGAACTCACGGACGTGGCCAGATCGACTGTGCTATTGATCCAGATCAAGAATATATATTATTTATATGGTCGGAAACGCTTCCTTATGACTGTTACATACTCTTCAACGAATCTAGTATTCCCCCGCAATTATGAAAAATTGTTGAATTTTTTTTTCATAACTTTTCATGGCTTTTAGTCTTGTAAAATTCTATCGATTTCCCATAAACTTTTTGACACGCACACAAACCGACCAAAAACGCCACGCTCACACATGAGCACTTTAATTTTTTCTTATTTATTTCACCAATATCTATCGATATCGCAAAAAAATTATGAAATTTCGCGGTTGCATTTACACTAGCTGAGTAACGGGTATCTCAATCGGGGAAGTCGAAACAGATATGGCCAGATCTTGTAGTGTATTCACACAACATGTCGTTGGGTTTTTTTTTTTACTATAAAAATACATGTATAGCAGATAACTGCAGCAAGCCAGGTATTTTTTGACACTACTTGTGGCAATAACAAACACCCGAGTGTTTTGCAACCTTGGTGTTTTTTTTTATTACTTGCTAAAGGACACCCGGGGCATGCTGTACAATAACGCTTTGGGTGAGCGACACACAAGCAACTATCGGACACAGGTAATTTTTTGTATTCATACAATTTGTATGGGTGGAAACGAAACGATTAAAGAAATGAAGGGTTAAAGGGAACACCCAAGAAAAAGGTCGTGCACATGTTTTTGCTTTTGGATGCATCCTATTTCACGGAATATTTTATATATATATTTTATTATTAAAAAAATGTTATACTGAATTAACACTATTCAATTTGATTTTTTACTTGTTTTTTTTTTATTAAATTAAAAAGAATACTTATAAATTTATAAAGTTTAATTCGAAAAGAAAATATTAAGAACTAGTTATATAATATATAAAAAAGGAATGCCTATTTCGTGTTTTTAAATTGTTGTAAAAAGAATGCAAAAAAAAGGAGCCTGTATACAGATTTTGGGCATAATCTATTTCGTTTTTCAGTAATTAGTAGTTAAGAGCTAGGGAAAACGCTCTCTCAGCTTCTGCTCTACTGGTTGGTAAGGGTAACACTTTTCATTATTTTTTCATCGAGACACTAAACACCAAAGTGCTATTGTCACTCATCCCTTTTTGCGCACTTGCCTTTCACCCGTATGAGGGGCGAGTGTGATCGGCACTAGGTACTTGTAAGTTCCCGCGATATGGCATCCTCACCCGCAGTGTGAGTCGAGTGGTAAAAATTGTCCCTCTTCTCTGATATTTGCTTAACCTTTCATACAAATCAAATAACATAACATTCCGCAGTCTTATATCCCGGTAATAATATTATTGGGTTCCTTTGATCAGGGTAATTTAATTATGGCATATAAATTGTCAAGTTATTTAAGGCTACATTTAGTGAGCCAAAAGGCAACACATTTCGAAAACTTGAAAAAATAATATGGGCGTTACACATAGTTTGGACATTATATTATGTATGACCATTGATATGTAGGTAATGCTGGGTTATGTACTTTTTTAAACCTTACTCCCATTTCTCACTTATTGATTGCTTTTTCTTCCTATGTTTTTCCATTACTCCTTATGCAGCTATATAATATACATAGTGGTCCGAACCCATCAGAACTAATTCTAGAGGGCTTTTGTAAGATTATATTAGTTGTCTTGCCAATTTCCATCGATACGCCCACTCTGACAAGTCTCTACCGCCCACACCGTCCCCTATTTCTTCCAAAATTTCTGAAAAATGTTGAACGTTTTTGATCCCACTTGGACTAGCCGAGTGACCGATATCTAATAGTCCGTGAACTCGACTATAGCATTCTCTCTTGTTTAAAAGTGTAGGCGTGAACATACACAGCATCCTTCGTCTAAGCTTTAAAGTTTTTAAAGTTTCCGATATCAAAGGTGTTAAACGGATACCGCTAAAATAAATCGGGTAGTTATCCGATCTAAAATACACGCACATACATATGTTTCAACGAATCTACGGGTATAATCAACGAGTAACGGGTATAATCACAAAAACAATCTTACGGTGGAGTTCTTCGTTATTAAGAATAATATTATAGAGAAAATCTTTTGTATAAATAAGAACAGGATCTCTTACATCATCTATCGACACATTTTTGAGCTTGAACTTTCATATTTAATGATTACAGGGGAAAAACAATCAAAACACGAAGATCTTAAGGAAATGAACGACGTTTCGTCTGGCATGGCAAGTCGAATAATTCAACTATATTTAGAAGAAATTCTCGAATGCTTTCTTAATCGGGATGACACAGTTCGGTTATGGGCTGTCAAAGTAATACAGATTGTCCTCCGTCAAGGTTTGGTTCACCCTGTTAGAATGGTTCCGTATTTAATTTGCCTAAGTACTGATCATAGGATAGAGGTTAGTACGAAACTTAGTTTTTTTTAACTCTAAATTCCTAACTTAGTTGTTAACTCTAAATTCTTATATACATATTTATAGTCCGCTCATCGAGCTGATGCATTGTTAAAAGATATTGATAAAACATACTCTGGATTTGTTAATATGAAAGTGCAATTCGGGCTACAACTTTGCTTTAAGCTACAAAAAATTTTACAAATAAACAACAGAGGGAAACTGGAAATAATTAGAGGTTATGCGTAAGTTATTCATTAAATATTTCTGAATCTTTATATTTATATTAAATATTATACAATTTAAGGAGTCGTGGACCAGATAATACAACTACCGCTTTAAACGATTTTCTGTATACACTTCTTCGCACTACTAAACCGCAAAGGCGTGCTTTGGTGCAAACAGTTACTAAACAGTTTGACGATCAGAAAACATCATTACAACAAATGTTATATATTGCTGATAACCTGGCTTACTTTCCATATGTAGTTCAAGATGAACCTTTATATCTAATCCATCAAATAGATCTTCTTATTTCTATGGCTGGGACACATTTACTTGCTACATTCAAGGAACATATAAAACCGAGCGACAAGGAAGGAGATGTTTTAGAAGATGATGATGACGTAGAAGATCCAGAGGTGTTGTTTAACAGATTGCCCGAAGATATGACAGAAATTATAAAATGTATAACATCTGCTCAAGCATGTATGCTTCTTTTAATACTGAAAGATCATCTGAAGGAAATGTATGCGATTACTGACAGTAAAATTTCAAGATATTCACCTTCTGAACAAAAATTATATGAAAAAGCCGTAACACGTAAAAGTGTTAATGATTTTAATCCAAAAACGACTATTGATGTTATAAAGAAACAAATGTCGCAAGAGAAATTGAGTACGGACATTAATTTTACATTTACTAAAGAGGAGAAATTGGACCTTGTTGTTAAATACCTTGATGTAGGTATCAACACAAATAACTTTCCAATATTTTCTAATTCAAGTTTAGTTTAAGCAACTGATGCTAAAACTGGATCCGGATGATGGAGACTCCGATGCTGATGAATCTCGCGACAAAACAATTTTAAATATCTCTGCTTCTTCTGATGGGGTGACATTCTCCAATTCAGCAAAAAATTCTCACCCCGCTTGTGATGGATACTCATTAACCACCACGGTAAGTCCCTTAAAATTACTTAAAATATAATTTCCGCAATATCACGCGTTTTTATTAGGATGGTGTTGATGTCCCAATGTCTCATATTGCGAAGGCATCTCTTTTGACTTCAAAACCTAGTGGTCGCAAAACAAATCCTGTGCGAACTAAAAAAAAAAGAAGAAAAATGGATTCTACGGATGATGAAACCAGTGACGCTGAATATGCTTGAGCGAACCATTATAATTTTGTGTATTGAATAACATTTAAAATTTTATTTTTAGTACCTAAGCCGAAGTCGAAACTAAGCAACAATAAAATTACATGTATATTACAACACAAAAACATATTATCATGCAAATAAAATAAGATACAAATGAATTGTATTAGTTGGTAATAACTTGATGAATAAAATAATTTTTCCTATTCTATTTCCATACAATATGTTTTTATATAGAAGAAAATACTTATACTTATTATTAACACTAAAAAGGAGAAATTGGACCTTGTTGTTAAATACCTTGATGTAGGTATCAAAACAAATAACTTTCCAATATTTCCTAATTTAATTTTAGTTTAAGCAACTGATGCTAAAACTGGATCCATTAGGCAATTTCGGGCTTGTGGGATCAAGTGGACGCATCCAAAATCCATTCAATATCATATGAAATATATTTAATTAGTAAAGTTTTGGGTCTCATGTTTGGCGTGCATTTCCACTTCCAGTTGCTTTTGAACTTGTCATCTAATCAATGCGAGTCGTTTGAAAAACAAAACAGAATTGCGAATTATATGGCTGCTACTACGAACCAGCATACCTAACCGGTTGGTTAGTATTTATAGATTAATTAATTAAGAACACCGTCGTCTTTGTCGCTCTTGGAGCCACCCAGGCAGAATGCATAACTTCCTTCATTCTTCCCATAGCGTTGCGCTCTTGCTCCTCGTTGATGGCTACCTTCTACATAGGTACGATAGTCGTTGCTCTTCTGGATCTCGTTGTTGGCCTTGTCATTGTCTAGGTATAAGCGGTTTCATACTAGTGGTGATTGTGTAAACAGACAAAAACCAATCCCACATATATTTATACACAATCACATAAAGTAAAAAACAGCTTGTCTATTGTCCCTTTATTTACCTTAAATATCTTATATATTTAGCAAATTAAGTTATAAGAAATTCAAAGTAATTTAAAATTTCTAAGCATAAGCTATACAATGAGATTATTAAACAAAATTTTTTGTTAATCCTGAAAATAGGATTATTTTATATTTACATCTTATATATTTTACAAGCAGTCAAAACATCTTTATGCGATATTGGATATATGAAATATTATCTTTCTATTTTTATACGAAAATGAGAACGTAGCTTTTTCGTTACAACCTTTTGCATTTAATTAGTATTCTTACTCTTCCTATAATTCGTATAGTAAGAAAAGTAATGTAAGCCAATAATTTTTGAATTTAAAAGGTAGTTCTATAGCTGTGGAAGATGTGGTGCATTGCATTATAAACGTGGTTTTGGGAAAACGTCATGTATATAAAACGAAATGACCTTTTAGGTTTTTTGAGACCTTAGTATAATTAATAAAGTATGCAGGGGTGACACAGAATATACTTGCGTTTCAATTTCAAAAAAATTGCAATCCACCGACTATTTGGTGGAACACGAAAGCATCCATAAGACATCCATAAAACGCGCGCTAGTTGCTACAAATCTTACTTCTTTAAATATATCATAAAGCTAAATTTAATCTTTTGTTGCTCATGTTTACTCATGATAAGTTTGTATAATAAGCTGTCACCAAGTCCATTTTGGGTTTTTTGGAATTAGTGTCACTGCTGCCGCAGTCACCGCAGTCGCCGCAGCTTATCGTTAAAGTAGATGGTCGGCTGAAGAACTCTTCGTCGGATTTCAATCGCCGCCACTCAATCATCCCATCGAAGGATCAGCCAATTAATATGGCCGCGCTCTTAGCATAGTTCGATTCCAATATTGTCCTATTGTTCGTAAGGTGCTTTCGAACGAAACCCCTCTTACTAATGACGGATCTACCAAAGGAGGGTCTCGATAGATCTGATGCGTTTGAAGTTACTGGCACCGACTTCAGTGGACCATATTTCTACAATCTGTTACGTACAACCTCTGTGTTAAGATCATTAGACTTTCACCTAGATTCAGCCAGAATCTGATGCAGAGGGAGGGGCCCAACTTCCTATTTGAATCACACTGAGTGAAACAAAAACAAATGCAGTTCGACAGCGGTCGCAATAGTGCACATTGAAATTCTACTTCAGTAATTGGGCATTGACACCCAAAATAGGAGATATATTACTCCTAGGTGGGAACACTTGGCCCATGGAAAGGATGGCCGAAGTAGTCCAGAGCAAGCTCTAGCCCTAGCCCTAGCTCTAGCTCTAAATGTAGAGATAGTCACGATTGTCCTCTCTTAGGGGAAGATACTCTCGGGAGGCATCGGAATCAAAAGATAGAGATTTCGTGTCCAGGGAGAAGTGGAGATCAATAGAAGTCTAACTATCCCAGAGAGAGATCATACACAAAATCCCGGGACTTAAGAATCTACAATATGTTGTGCACCCTTGCCCGGTGGTGAATTCTAATCTTTTCCGAGGACAATGGCACTAAAACGACGACGTAAAAAAAGACTTAGGCCACCCACTCTATTGGCAATCTCGGTGGATCGGACTCGTTTTATCATATTAATGAATAAACCGTGTCCCAGCTCCCACTCCTAGCTGTTCGCCAACATAGACGCGAACAAGCCACTAGGGCTAAACGGGGTACCTGACAGTTCCTTTAGCTGGTCCCTCTCCACCGCAAACCTGGAGAAGTGCATACATGCTCTGCTGTTTCCTCACAATCGACGCAGAACAGCCATTGGGCTTATTTTACGTGGCGGAGCCGGAGTAGATAGGCCCAAAAGTAACCATGGTCCGTAAGGAACTGGGTTGGGTGTTAGGCCGTGCATTTGTGTTGGTATTCTGCTCATATTTCATGTATGAGCCGGTAAGACCACTTCCCCTGTTGAGAGGTTTGCCATCTCGCATTAGGCAGAAAGCCTTTATCTCCAGATTGATTGGCGGTAAGCCCGCCAGAGCTAGTGGTGCATCTTCGATATAGTCTTGAATCCTCTAATGAGCCCAAGGGCCATGCGCGCTCCGTTCAGGTATGATACCCTACTAGTGGCATTGCTCCAGATTGGTGCAGCATATAGCGTTACATTTTTCTAGCAAATCTGCAATTGTTTTGACGACTGCTACATTGTCAACAGAACAGTGATGATGTTCCACAGGATCGATCAAAATATAGCTCTTTGGGGAACACCTGCAGAAGCTCGGTATCTTTTTGGGCCAGTTTCCGTATCGTACCAGAGGATCGGTGTCTCCGGGATCCCCATTTTGTTAATTTGAAGGCGTTCTTTATGTCCATAGTCACAATATTCCTTCCTGCCTCCTAGACATCTATCACCAGCAAGGGAGGTCTTGGCGATGTTACTCACGGCCAAGAAGAGCGTCCAGGGTACTCATTCATTTCCGGAAGTCATATTGCATGTGCTTGTTCTTTGCCTTTTGGAAACAGGACTAGCTTCTGGCATTTTACCTTGTAAGAAAAAATACCTCCAAAAGACATTGCTGACCCTGCAGATGTCAGGTCTAACCAACGCCACTGCTTTAACAACTGCTCCGCTTTGCTGCCTCGACGAATTCGAATTCTGTGCCGCACGGAAAATCGGGGGCAGCGGCTACTGCTGTTGGCCTCCATAATATGGTCTGCATTAGGAATAGTTCCCCTACAATATTAGGCAGGACCCCAGGTTCCGATGGTGTTACCCCTCTCTTCATTAGTTTGTTGGTTACGACCTTACAGGCGAGACCCCAGGTCTACGGTATCCAGCAGTTCCTTATAGGCCCGCCCTTTGGAAGCCTCTATGCTGTGCTTAAATTCTAAGCGTTTTCTTCTAAAAGCCTCCATGAGATCCACGTAGTGGGTACTGCCTCTGGTTTGTTGCGCCGTTCTTCTAGTCCTGAGGCATTCAAGCCTTAGCACTCTTCCTTGTCGTGTATGCAACGCAAATTCTACCCAGCATATTCATGAGGTCAGCCGCCATACACTCTGCATCCCTATTTGATATTTCCGACGAAGTCTGAGCCGGGAGGCTCTGAGCAGCTGCGCAATGATTAACATTGAGCTGGATTACGTTAGTATGGGCGTGCATTATGGTGGTTCATGGCTTCTTTTATGCTCGCTCTGTAGGTATGTAAGGCACGCTAAGCTAACTGTCTACCTCGCTACTGCAGAT
This sequence comes from Drosophila simulans, assembly GCF_016746395.2. Classification (NCBI taxonomy): domain Eukaryota; kingdom Metazoa; phylum Arthropoda; class Insecta; order Diptera; family Drosophilidae; genus Drosophila; species Drosophila simulans. Next base: position 1,705,059 of record NC_052521.2, read on the forward strand.
TAGGCTTTTTTGGCAACACACCCCTTGCCCTTGTGCCCACGCTCACCGCATCTTAGACAGCTGCCTGCCTTGACCACCCAACAGTTAAAATGTCCTGTTTTAGGACCCTATCGCATCGTTCGCGTTCATCAGCAGTGATGCTATCTGCGTCCCATCCTGCATCCTGCGAATCCCCCTGACATCCTCTGGATTGTTAAATCCAGAGCCCTGGAAATTGAGTGACGAGGCGGAGGAGTGACGTTCATTCCGCTGCACGATAGCGCCCGATAGGCCATCTCTTTGAGCGTCGCTTCTAGATCTTATGCTTGGGAACGCTTTTCGCTCTACTTCCAGCAACATCTACGTGTCTGCCTAGTTCGCTGGTACTGACCGACACAACTCCCTAAAAATCGAAAATTTCGTGCATCGCTAATACAAGACGTCCGTCTGCACGAAGGAGGAAACGTCTTCCTTCAATAAGGGTCCTGTAATATTCTACGTTTGTGTTTTTATTTGCTTTTCAACCAATGCGATACATTGGGAGCTTATCAAAGATATCCCTACTGTTGCTTTCTTGCATAGCCTAAAAGGGCTTATACACAAAAAGGAGACCACGAGAAATTTGGTATGACTAACTTGTTTGGCGCAGTGAAGACAGCAAAGCATGACTTTTACCGTGCTCTTTATTTTATCCTTTGATAAGCTGAGAACCCTTCTTTACCACATACCTGCGGTAGTTAATTCTCGATCTTGATGTTTTTCCTCCCGCGCTTTACCTGTAGTTTTTGAATGGTGACCCGCCTTCATCGTTTATCGAGCCAGATGTGGCAAACTTAAACATTAATCGCTTTGATAGCTGGCATCGCCTACCTGCAGCAGTTTTTCGCGGGCAGTGAATAAGGTAAGGTGAGTCTGCTACCCCTGAAGGATGTTGTTAAAAGCCACGCTTCCCACGGGGGGAGTATGTCGGGTCGGGTATCGTTCCTAAATGTATGTCCTTTTTTATTGCCAACATTGGAGGCACAATCAGTCTCTCAGCTATTATTATCTATGTTTGTACTCTCGCGACTGCACATGATTAAAGGCAGTAAACTTTATAAGTACATGCAGAGTTATACATGTGCGCGTATATAGCCAAATAACGAAAGATGCCAGTAATTCATTTTTGCGCTCATCTTCCCGCTTGAATATAATTTCGAGTCACTATTTCTGCCGTTTCGTTGTTGTTGCTGTTACAATGCCTGCTGAAAATTATGGAAACGTTAACGCTAATGCAAACGGAGTAAGATTTTTAAAGCGTATTGCGACTGCAATATATTATAGAGTGGAACGATTAGCGGTTTCTTGTCATGTTCTGCGATAACTTCGTTTGACAATTGTGGTCATCAGCAGCGTCCACTCCGGCATAGGGCACCGTCGCTGCTCCCTCTTGAGCTTTCAAAATTCGCTGGAGGCTATGCTTTATTCTAGTTTATTCTATTTTTACGATGACATTAGTCATCGGATTAGCATATTGCTTGTCATGTTCTGCGTTTTTACAATTCAGTTCTTCATGTGAGGTTGGAGCTGATCGATGAGCTACAACAAGCATTTATGAAAATTCTAAGCGAGTTTGAAGAACTTGATTCGGATGAAATTAAGTCCCTACATCGGGGCGAGATTTTAAAGCGCGTTTCGCAAATGCACTCCGACCCAACCTTTGCTGACGGCATTTCTCCGTGTGATTGTGGCCATCAGCAGCGTCCAGAGTATTTGGAGGACCCAATCTTCAAAAGTTCAATTCCATTGGGAATCCATTTCATCGTTTCTGGAGCAGCGATGCAGAACGCTGGAGAACATGGAGCTCGCCATAGCAAGCTATGCGCCAGGCAGTCAGGTGTGATGAAATTGAACATCTGATTTGTGTAGAAACGATCTATATCATGCTGTGGAACCCTTTTCATTGACAGAAAATTCTGCTGCTCTTCTTGAACATGATCTTATTCAAGATGTTGTGCTCCTGAAATCGTTCGGGAGACTTTGTTCCTTGCCGGGCTCGGATCGACTCTGGAGCATAAATGCAGCTTATAACATCCCGATTCGCAAATCAGCTTCACATTGTTACGAACTGTTTGTCTTAGTTCTGCTCGCTACGAGTTGCAGCGGCTCGCTCAGAGAGTTTGTGTCGTTTTATGATTTCTGTGATTGTCCAAGGAGATGACAGTTTCAGATTAAAGTCGCTTTATTGTAGTATTTAACAACTGACGTTGCCAATGCGACGCCTTGCCTTCTTTGTTCTGTGTGTCCTGGACAACGGACCACGTGCCGGCTCGAATGGCATTATGATGGGCAGTGTGTATCGTCCTTTGCAGACAACTGACTCCACTGTCGTTTTCAAGAAAGATTTTCGGACTCTCATTTTTTTTTCACCATGTCTACCGATATCCCAGAGAAATAAAGAAATTTCGCGATCGCATTTCCACTGGCTGAGTTACGGGTTTCTAATAGTCGGGGAAGTCAACTATAGCATTCTTTCTTGATTTTCATTGAGTTGTGTTGCGATTTCTATTGGAATGCCAAAACCACACGTCTACAAACATCCCAAAAGTGCCACGCCCACATGTTTAGAAAATGTGTCGATTCCAAAGATTTTTAGTTTTTGCCAACAATATGTGACAAATTTTTCCTTAAGCAATTTGGAAATTTCCGAAATTTTGACGGAATCGGTAGAAACTGGGAAGACAAATAATAAATATAATCGTACCCAAAAATTGAACAAAGGCGTTAAAGTAGTGTTTTGTAATTTTAATTGTTACATTGGGCGTGACCAAAATTTTTGTGCATATCGTGATAAATTCTAAGTAAATTTAAACTTACCTTCAAACGGACAGGAAACGGACATGGCCAGATCGACTCTCCTAGGGATTTTTATTTTCAACGCTTTCTTTTACCTGTTACATACTTGTCAACGAATTAAGTATACCCTTAAATCTTATATATTCTTAATCAGGATCAAAATCCGTTATGGAAATGTCTCGATCTCAGGAACTATATTCATTTTATTCATATTATTCACCAAAAAAAGCTTCATACTTCAAAGCGAACGGTCGTGTTTTTTTTTAGCTCAGATTTTAATTTTGTATTTGTCAAACCAGCCGAAGTTTTTAATAATTATCTTTTAGTCTCCTATATTGTAGTAAGTAGTACGTAGTAAGTAAGTACTTTTGTAAGCTAGTGTATCTGCTAGAATATTTCACAAGAATAGTAATTCCATCATTTTGGGAAATCAATGGTATTTCATCATATTGCATTATGTGTTAGAATATTCCAGAAGAATAGTAATTTCATCATTTTGGGGAAATCATTGGTATTTCATCATATTGCATTATTGCACACTGCGTTGCTATTGGTCGGCTGTATTTTTGTAGCTTTGGCATCTCCCGTTTCAGCGCGGCGGCAGCGTGTGGCCGCTGTCGCCGAGTGTGGTTCGAAGGTTAGCACGGAGAAGAAGTGAGTGACACAAATTAATTGTGTGTAGACCTTCGGTGTCTTCGAAACTCGCTGCGTGAAATGGAAAATAATAATTGTGCTCCGACATAAACATAATTATTAAAGATACGTTCGCTTCGCGAGTGATTCTATATGATTACTACTATGCAGTAGTTTAAACAAAAATACAAAGTCTTTTGCATTTTTCGTCTTTGTATTTTGTTTACTCTCCCTTTTGTGCGTTGTTCGTAGTGCTGTTTAGTGTTGTTTTTTGCATGCACATAAGCTGCAATGTGCACCTATTCTCCCGCTTTCACTCTCTCGCTCTTTCGCTCTCCCACACAAAATCTTAAATTTCTGAGCGTGCAGACTGCTCTCGTGCGGTTCTTTTAACATCTCGCTTGAAATTTATAATCTTGTGTTTTCGTTTTGTGTGCTTTTATAAAAATTGCTGCCAGGTTATAAAACCTGTGCAGCCTATAATGATTTGTTGGATATGTGATAGAATGGTGCAAACTAAGTGCCCTAGCTTTAATGGCCGAACAAGTAAGGTCATCTCTTGTTAGGGTAAAAAACTAAATTACTATTACGAGATGAAATCGTTTATGCGCCAAACTAAAGGTGGCTTGAAAGAACTGATCAACAGTTTTGGCGTAGCGAGAGATAGTTTTCGTCGAGCTGATGATCTTCTTTCCGCTCTAATTCACAGTTTAATGGCTTCAAAGCGCAAAAAAGCCGCTGGAGGTAGTCAGCATAAGGCCACGCAACCACGGGCAAATGATCAACAGGGCTCCACAACTGTTGCTAAGATCGGCAGCTAAAAAAGATTCGGAGCAATCCGATCAATCAGCTGTGGAGGGAGCCCACCCTGTGATTGCTAAAGATTCCGATTTGTCTGCACTGGTCTCTCAATCAGTGATTCTTCCTGTCCCGATTAGTTTACCGCCACAAGGAAACATTGAGTCCGGACTACCGGCACAAGTTGGCACTGCAGAAATAATATCTGCATGGCCAAAATCCCTCGCGGTGGTTCCACTAAAGAAACAAATTTTCGTTTCTCGGCTTTCCCCTGATCAAACAGCATCTGATGTATTGTCTTATAACAAAACAAAAACAAAACAAAACGAAAGCCGATAATATAAAAGTGGAAAAATTTAACTTCTCTTACGCTAGGGATATATCATCTTTCAAGATAACTGTCCCAAACGAGCTTTTCTCGACCATATGTTCGGGTGATTTTTGGCCGGATAGTCAAAAATAGGAAAAAGGGGGCCGTGTGAATTAAACTTCCCTCACGTGGCCAGACCACTGCACAATCCGCCTCTTCATCTTCTTCCTCTTCAAAATACTAACAACGAATACTATCTATACTATACTATCTCCTATCAAAATGTTAGAGGCTTGCGTAGCAAATTAAGCAAATTGTATTGTGATAGTCTTTCATTTGCATCCCATATAATAGTGCTCACAGAGACTTGGTTAAACCCGGAGTTACTTAACTCCGAAGTCTTCCCAGATATGTACACTATATATAGGTTTGACCGTCCCTCCAGACGGGGAGGTAAAGTCTTAATTGCGGTTAGATCTTCCCTCGCGTCGGAGGAGTTACTTTTCGACGAGTCCAGTAACTCTGAATTCTTATGCGTAAAGCTGTCATTTTCCGACAGATCAGTTTATCTTACGTGCTCGTATATTCCGCCATCTTCTAAATTCTCAGAATATCAGAATCATCTGTCCGCTATCCAGTCCATCTTGAATAAACTGTCTGACAGGGACCAATTGGTAGTTCTATGTGATTTTAATATACCTGGCACAATGTGGTCCCCAGAAAAACAATCGAATATCCTTCTCCCTTTAGCACAACATGACTTTATTGACTTGCTTGCTCGACTTATCGCTGTTGCAAGTTAAATATATTCGAAATTATCTTGGACGACTGTTGGATCTATGTTTTGTAACAAGTCCTGAAAGTGTGTTTCTGTCCAGGGTAGCACCTCTTACTCAACCTGAAGATCCATATCATCCTACCTTCGAGGTGGCAATCGATACGGTATTAAAAGTAAATTCAGAGAAGTCAACAAAGCAAATTCCCTGTTTTCGCAAGGCAAATTTTCGGAGGCTAAACAATTTTATTGCTGGCTTTAATTGGTCCGATCTTTACTCCTGCAACATAATGACGGATGCGAATAATATGTTTTATACCGCAATTAAATCATTTTTTGACTCTTGTGTTCCGATGTACTATCCGTCAATCTCTAAACCTCCTTGGTTTAATAAAGAGTTGACACATCTAAGAAATGTTAAGTCCAGACCTTACACATAATTTTAAAAAACCGGTTTCCATCCTTTCTAAATATGTAAGCGCTCGGTTAAACTTTACCGTGCTTAACGCTCAGTACTACAGGAATTATTTAAACCGTTATAAGTTCCAGTTCGCACAGGATCCGAAACGCACAGGATCTCTGGAATCTTCACAGTTTCCTCATATATGGCAGGAGTCCTTTGTGATTCCTCTTCATAAAAAAGGTAGCAAACTGGATGCAATTACAGCAATTACAGCAGAATCTCTAAATTGTCGGCTATCCCAAAACCTTTTGAAAATGTTATCCTCCTCATTTGCAGCACCTTTGTAGATCAATCATATTACCGTGTCAGCACGGTTTTATATAACGCAGATCAACAACCACTAACCTCTTGGAGCTAACTTCTTTCGTAATACAGGGTTTCAAAAATAATCTTCAAGCAGATGTGATCTACCCTAACACTGTTGACTCTGTTAATCATTACCTTCTAGTAAGGCAACTTTATCTATTAGGTTTCCCTGATGATCTTCTAAATTGGATTTCAAGCTATCTGAATGTCAGGACGCAAAAAGTCCTCTTTAAAAATGCTCTATCTTGTATTCTCCGAGTCACATCCGGTGTCCCACAAGGGTGCCACTAAAGACACTAGAATAACAAGATGCGTAACACCATACAAATTTTTGGCACACGATACTTGCCACAAGAGAACTAAGCACATAGATATCAAGAATCATTTTACCAGAGAACAAATTGAAAACAAACTAATTTGTGTTAAGTATCTTTCTACAGATTATAATTGACTGATATTATGACAAAGCCACTATCAACTTCCACATTCACTGCACTGCGAGACCAACTGGGGCTAACCGAATTGAATGATGAAAATAATCTGAATGAGCAAAATGAATTTTTATATGAAGTTTGAATCTTTTATATATATATATATATATAACCATAATCAAATCAAAACAATTACTAGTCATTTGTTTATCTATGTTTATCTAACTGAAACTTGAATGATGAAAATAATCTGAATGAGCATAATAATTTTTAAATGAAGTTTAAATCTTTTATAAATATAAGTTAACGACCTGTTCTCGTCAAGAGCCAACGACCGCCCTAGCCAAGACCCGCTGGCGCCCCCACCCTTGCGTGTGAGATCGCAACTTCAGCACAAGCACCGGAAGCAGCTACGGCGATAATGTGCAGCGTCAGGTTCCTTACGCCGGCGCGTTGACGGCAAGCTGATGCGACGTAACATTGTTGAGCTATCATGTGCAACGTCAGCACGCAGGCACATTGTCGACGAGCTTGCGCAACAGAATTTCTGACTTACGCAGCGTAAGCACCCTTGTGCCCACGAGCAGCTGAAGTGGGACTTCAAGCCGGACGGTTTGGGCAGAGTCGATTCGCCGATCAACAGGAACGGAGCGTCTTGAATAAAGTTGTTATTAAGAACCAAGCTTCCAAAACTTATTATTAACATCATCCTATAATCTTGACTCTCTGCCGCTCCTAAAGCAATCAATTTTAACTTTTTTAGTGCATAATTAGATCCTTCTAACACTAATATTTATTTATTATTTAACATTATGTTCGTTTCCTCGTCTCTGTTCTCTTTTCGCGTCTATCTTCTCGCGAATCGAGCCGTACGATACACGGCAGCGCCCATCGGTCATTTACGCGGGATAAAAAAAAAATGAACAAATACCCATTACTCGTAGATTAAAAGGATACACTAGATTTGTTGCAAAGTATGTAACAGGTAGAAGGAAGCGTTTCCGACCATAAAAAGTACATATATTCTTGACCAGGATCAGTAACTATAAAAGCTGGAGTTGAGATTAAGCATAAGCAAAATTATTAAAAAATTGTTATTATGTTTTATTATTTAATATTTATTCGGTGATGAACTTTTTCACTTATACTATTACAAGACACTTTATTACTATTGATTTGAAGCTGTTTACGATCTCATCCCGATTCAGACTGATCTTCTAATTCTTAATCCTGATCCAATAAACCTCGGCCTTAAGCTTTTCATTCAAACTTTTTGAACTTTCAGTTATGTTTAGGAAATTGAAATTTGTGAAATTGAAATTTGCTGAGTGATGCAGTTTGATTGAAGCGCAAAGATCATGGCTTGGTCTCCAAGTAGAGGTTGTGTTTGGTTATTTATTGGGTTTGTTTTATTTATTGGCGACAAAAACAAGGGCAAAGGTAGGATAAGTTGGATAACTAAAAATTAAAATTAAATTTTTTTATTTTTTATAATATTTTTCCTTTTTTTTATTAAGGTGTGAAATTTATTGTAAATTTGTGGTTTTGTACCCGGCCTTAAAAAGTATACAATTTACAGTTCATATTATATTTTTGTATTTGGAATGTTTTTTGTAGGTATGTTATGTTCGCGAATATGGGGATATTGTACTTGGCTTTACACTTGTTTGCTGCTGTGAATATCAAGGATTGATTTCACACAAGTCCAACACATATCATGTTTCACGAACACATCATATTTAAATTTAGTTAGGTGTAGATTTTTCTTGTATGAGCGTTTTGTAAGTTTGTTAAGGTGGTTTATGTATTTTAGTAGAACTTTTGTTGCAATCACTTCTAAGATTTTTAAACATTTTGCACTTTTTATTTTGTTTGAACGTACTTCTTCATTCTTACTCTTTTCTCACAACTACTTACAGTAATATTAATAATAGGTTTTGTAATGTATTTTCCATTCCAGTTTTCCGGCTCCGCCAGTTACCTCCGGTGACTGTTTGTAGGTGGGTCGAGGTCGACTTGGGCTTTGCTTTTATTATCGTCGCTGTAATGTTTTCGAGAAGGAAAAGGCACTTGTTGTTATGATTGCTGTTGGCTATACACTGACTGCCGTCTATATTCTTCGACTTAAATAAGCTAACATGAATATGTATATTTGTATGACAATGATTCTTAGAAATAAAGTATTTGATAAAGCAGAACGAGTTTATATGTATGTATGTATGTATTTACATGTGCTGCCCTGTCTACGAGAGAAGAATGTGGTTTCAGTTTTTTGAGCGGAAGTCGGCGTCTGACCGGCCGCACTATCCGCTGGTGTAATGCCTCTGATATTTATGTTGCAACTTTGTCCGTTGGTATAACAAAGCTTCCCGGTTTAATGTCTTCTATGTGTGTGAGCGTGGTGGCTTAGGGGGAGGAGTGGTGTATGGTAGCGATGGGTCGGTAACTCCCGCGCTTCCTGGCTTTAAGTCGCTGGCGTTTTCACCTTTCTCGTTGCGGTGTGCTTCAGGATGCAGATATCCGCGGATGTGCATTTTTTTTTTTGTGAACGGCCCGTCAAACCTCCACGCCAACTTCGCCGCGAAGCCTCCGACTGCCTACGATAGGTGGTGCTCTAACCCCCACCTTGGGTTTTCATGACCGCCTTCGGAGATTATAGTGACGCCCCTGATCCTGCGCCGCCCTCTTCATGTTTCTCCGCACCAGCTCGAAGATTTCCTTCATCTTCTCTGCGTTCTCCTGCCTAAGTAGACGTGCCCATCCCGTGAATTGCGCTATCATCGATTTGATCTGTTGGATCTGTTTTAATTACATTGTGAGAAAAAATATAACCAAGAAATGCTGTTTATAATTTAAAAAATTTAGGTTTTTCAAGAGAGATTGTTGTAAAATATTTTTTATTTGAATTAAATCAGGATAATGATGTTCAGTTGTATTTGAAAAGATTATTATATCATCTATATAAACATGGAAAGTTTTTCCGAGTTGTTCTCTTAATATATCGTCCATTGCTCTTTGATGGCATACGTAAGAACTCAAATTTCCCGTTGTTAATAAAAAAGGCTGTTTTTCAATATCTGACTATTTCATTAAGATTTGGTGAAATACTGATTCCAAACCAATTGTTGAGAAATATTTTGACTTTCCTAAGTTAGATAATATTACAGACGGTTCATGCATCGGGTATCTGTCCGGTATTGTGTTTTCGTTTAGTTTTTTATAATCAATTACTAGTCGATGTTTTAGAGTTCCATCTTCGTTTTGACCCTTTTTGGGTACTACTAAGACTGGTGAATTATAACGGTTTCTACTTGGTCTTATAAATTGTTCTTTTATTCTATCGACTTCATTATTAAAAAAATCTAAGAGTGACATAGCATAAGGACATTTTTTGCTATAAATTGCCCTATCATTGTTAGTATTTAATTCTCCTCGAATATTTTAGAATGCTCCTTTTCAATTTTATTAATAATCTTTTTTTCAAAATCTTTTATTTGATTTGAAATTATTTTTAGATTATGAATTTTTTCTTAGTCGGAAAACTCAACGACGGCGTGTTCAGTATTCTTTGATCCCAAGATATTAGTTTTTTGTTGACGGATAATTCAACGACGGCGTTCTCAGGATTCTTTGATCCCATGCTATATAAACTTCCCTCGCTCATTACCGTTTCGGGCTTAAATATTCATCAAAGTATTTTTTATAATACATTCTTTAAGTGGAAGAACAAATTTTCCTCAATTAAACACAAGTCCTTGGCAATTCTTTTTTATTTTCATAAATTCCCTTTTTGATATATATATGGCTCTTGTGTCAATTAATATTTTTAGTTGTTTTTTTGTTTTTATGTATATTTTTGTTATATATGCCTCATACCCCCTGTAGGGTTCTGATCTAAAAAATGATATTCATCAATGCTATTTATTCCCATTCCTTTCTGGGGTGGTTGACGTACGGTCCCAGTTCCTTCCCCTTTTGATGGGATTTGAGGTTCAGTTCTTGTGGATTAAAATAATTTCCTGGCGAAAAATTATTATAATTCTCTCTTCTAATTTTATTCGCCCGTCTGTAATTATTACTCCGACGATTGTAGATATTATACTGACGATTTTCATACCTTATAGGACTATCTACCTGCATTGGTTCTGGTTGGGGTGGTACCTTAGAATGGTTATTTAAATTCCAATTATTGTTTTGTCAAAAGTTCCCGTTTGCCGGCCAATTATTATTCTGATTATTGTTATGATTATTATTCCAATTATTATTCGTCTATTTAAAGTAATATTATTCTGTCCCGAATCTACTGGATTAAATCTTAAGTTGTTTCCCTGATTTTTGTTTTCATTTCAAAACTCATAATACCTATTTGCGAATTGGGCTCGTTGTTGTTGACTCTAATTCCTGACACTTTGCCAGAGCATTTGGCAAGTCTGGTGGGTTTAGGGAAAAGAGTGTTTCTGAGATTGAACCGTTCAATCCAGAAATAAAAATCAATAAAAGAGCGTTGCTTCTAATTGTTTTATTAGTTTTTTTTTTATTTTACTGTCTTTTCCATAAGTCATTATAAATTTATTTATGAGTAATGTCATTTTCTTGTTTACTTCGTTGTAGAATTCTGTACTGCTTAAGCGTCCCTGTCTAAGGATGCTAAATTCTGATTCGAGAATATGGATTGGTCTTTTATCGTTATAAATAAAATCCCATATGGAACGAATTGATTGAAAGTTTAAAACTGTACCATGGTTGGTCAAAGCAATTGTTAAAGCGATAAATTATTGTTCGCTTTGAATTTTATATAGACTCATGGCAGTTTCTGGCGTTTCTCTCCAGCCTACATATTGGGTTATTTCACCTGTGAACTTTGGTAAGGATTTAACTACTTCTAGGGTAGTTTCGCATGTTATAGTTGGGTCAATTGTTTGGATTTTATAATCCTCCACTGCATTTCTGCTAGCGTTTACCATAACTGCCCTTCTATCCCTTCAATTTTTCTGGTCACTTCACCCAATTGTCCATTTATTAATCGGTTAATTAATTCCATTGTCAGATTAGTGGCGCTGGATATCCCGCCCGCAGAAAAGGTTGGTGCTGAACCTCCGGTTGACATTGCTAAATTAAAATTTTCCAAACTATTTAATAAATTTTCCAGATTGTTTGCTTAAATTGATTTTGTAATGTTTAATTTTAATCTTTATAGTATTCCCTATTTCTGCTCTTATTTTATAAATTTTTTTTTAAAGACTTAATATTATTTTCAGCACACGATACTTTCCGTTTCTTTTTGTTGGGGTCTTCCTTCAGTTTAATAGTCCTGATTATTATCTATTTGGGTCTTCCTTCAGTATTTTGTTTTCAGTTGTGTTCGCGATTAAAACAAGGGCAACGGCAGGCTAAGTGTTGGCGACAAAACATGGGCAAAGGAGACGCTGCTGGCAAAGGCAATGTTGCTGAGATTGCAGTTTGATTATTATTTATCAACTGGGGCAGAGTACTACATTTATGGGCTGGATACCTTACATTCTAAAAACATAGACGCATCGCAAGATAGTTAACCTGTGTTTCCGCGCCCACTTTGCCGTTAATGAAATTAGAAGTTTGTCGCTAGTAATATTGAACTCGACTCATTAAAGATATTAAGATGGCCTCGCCAAAGACAGACAGGCTAGTATAAGTTAATTTTTTGCGAAGTGCAAAAAAAAGGATTGCAGTGCGAACGATGAATTTATTGACCCATTAGCCACTAACTACCAAAGAATCCCCAACAACGTGTGATTCGACGTCGGCTTATTTGTTGTTAATAGGCCACGAAATCGGCTGATGTTATTGGTGCTTAGAATCAGATGCGCCAGTGGGTGCTAAAAAGCGTTTGCTAAACAGAATCCAACAGTTCTGCTTGGGAGCTCGGCGCTTCCAGGAAATTATGTAGACGCTGAGCATGTAAACTAGAGTTTATTGATTTAAATTTTTAAGCATATGGTTATACGGGATCCAGATTTGGGGAATTGCAGCCAAATCGAATTATAAACGTATCCAGGTGATGCAAAATCGCGCATTACGACAAATAACCAACTGTCCCTGGTATGTACGTAACTATACACTCCATAAAGACCTCAATATTCACACAGTTGAGACACAAATTGGGAGACATACAAGTCGATATAGTGACAGATTACTAAGCCATAGCAGTCTTCTTGCAAGACGTCTCATCCCCGCTCGACCTCTGAGACGACTCAAACGGCAAGGCTTCGCCAAGATAATTGGGCAACAGTAAAAACTCTTCATTTATGTTCCTACTTCACTTATTTTAATTTTATAGTGTTTGGTAATTCCTAAGAATATTTATCCACCCTGTGATGTTAAGAAACAATATTATGATGTACGGATTCTTCACTTAATAAATAATAATTAAAAAAAAAAAAATTCTTTCGAAGTAGCTGCTGTTTTTGAACTGAAGAAGCTTATGTGTCATAGTCAAAGATTACTCGCAGGTTGATGGTGCGAAGATCGCGTTGAGTTTTCTTTTCATTACCGGTAGTGCTTGACACAAGACAGAATAAGTAAATGAACGATAGTAAAGCTTAAGTACATTGTTTTATAACATTAAAGTATGTAAAGATTTATTACAAGCCCTAATCATTATATCATAGAAATATTTCTAAATGTAGCAAGCGTAAGGATGTATTCTATTAACTCTACTAGTTTGAACATATCCAACTCTCAGTAATGAGATGAACCTTTGCTAATCTCCATTACTTAACAAATATTTCAGCTGCCTACTCTTAAGATTCAAGCTGATGAGATTACCCAGAAAGAGCCGAAAGTGACTGCAGACAATTTTACAAAAATTGTACCCGACTTCGATGGCGTTAGCATCCCAGTGGAAATTTGACTTGAAAATTTTGAGCAGAATGCAGATGCATATGAGCTTACGAAAAAACAATGATATGTGCAGGCACGAGGAAAAATGGTTAAAATGGCCAACTTGTTTCTGGAGTCAGAGTTGGTGAGCACATATGAGCAACTTAAAAATGCCCTAATTGGCGAACTTAAGCGCGCGTCGAAAATTGCCGATGTACATGCAAAGTTGACGCACAGGAAGAAGAAGAGCGACGAAAGCATGCACGAATACATGCTAACAATGAAAAAAATTGCAGCGCTTGGACAAGTCGATGTTGAGTCTATTATCGCTTATATAGTTGACGGGCCGGATATGAAAAGCGAGTTCAAGTTTGCATTGTACGGCAGCAAATCATACAGCGAACTGTTGGAAAAATATGAGTTGTACGAGAGCAAGTGTGTTATCGAAAAACCGCAAAAGCAATAAAAAGTATTCGTTTCTACAACTGCGGCTCTAATGAACACATGAGAAAAGGCTGCAAGGCAGAAACAAAATGTTTTAAATGTGCAGGCAGCGGTCATATATCTTCAAATTGTCCACAAGGTGTAAAAAGTGTTCAAGTCTTAAAAGATACTAAGCGCTTGAAAGTAGTTTTGCTGAACAGAGGTACAGAGGTCGCCTGCCTTGTGGACACACGATCCGATGTGTCAATCGTATGTCAGTCTTTGTACAATAAACTTCAAGGTACAGCGATGCAAAAGTGTTATTCCGCTCTACGAGGCCTTGGAAACGCTAAGACCTTCAGTCCGCAAACGTGTTCGTAGTTATGGATCTGGAGAATAGCTTTCTCCACGTACCAATTGAGTCCAGCCGCAAATTTACAGCGTTCATAACCAAAGAAGGAGATCTGGTGGCTATTAAACGAACTCAGTTTGTGACTGGAAAAAAACTAGCTACCAGTTTTCCCGATACGATGTACGGAAAGCAGCTCAGGTGGAAGGCCCTACAATCACTGCAACATGTGCAGAAAATATGAAGCTATGGAAGTACGCGTCTACAAATGAAGATCTATGGTCGTCTGGGTCAGACGACAGTGATCAGGATGGCCGAATGTAACAATAGTTATCGAAATGCGATTATCGATAATCATCGCAAAGGGCAGCGTCGTGAGCGCAAGTAGATGTAAGAAAATAGGACAAGCATAGAGAGAGTCGAAGTAGAACAAAGCGGGTTGAAAGTTGTGGAGTTAAAAGATCTTAAAGCCGAAAGTTGTCGTGTCCGGAGTAAGGCAAAGTTGCGTAGTCGTCGTATGTCCGGAGATCAAGAAGTGTTGGCACGAGTCATCTTTTTATTAAATACCTAATATAATAAGCGAACTATTATAATATCAAAATATTACTAAGATAAACCATTGTGCTAAACAATAAATATCCTACATATATTTTGTTTAACAAAAATTATTTGATTGAAGAGAATATATACATTTTTAAAGTTAATTAATTAATTTCTAGTCGATATTGAACTCTTGAAATCAAGCTAAATCTCCTCTCTCTAATCGCGATTAATTTGAGTTAGGTAATAATAATTGTTTGCAAATATTAACATCAAGCCAGACTTCGTAAGGATAACGAAAAGTTTAGCATTTTAAGATTCACCCGGTTTCATTTCGATTCATAAGAGCATTGTAAAAGTTCAGACGAAAGAATAAAAATAATATATAACTCACTCAGGATAATTCAAACGATGAAGATCGATATCGATCTCCGACGTGGGTCTTTGAAACGTTAATAGAGGGTCTCCCTCACCTTTTCATGATTACTTATCGTAAACCGTTAATAATAGACTCCATTGCTTTATAGCCTACCACCAATTTATTTTCGATTAGAAAAATCATTCAAACAACTATACTTTAGAATTAAGCGAAAGCATTTTCTTCACGAAAAAAAATAATTCCCTAATAATGGCCCTAAACCAAATTATTTTTTTAGATAATTAATTCACCGGCAATCTCAATTTCTTCGAGAGGCGCGGTTGGTCTTGATGACCGCGAAATGGAACATAGTTGATCGATCATAGCAAGGCACGAAAATACGAATGTGGGTTCCTTTCTCACGACAGCAGAAAAGCATGTATTTTTAATGTATTTTTTTTTTTAAATCTAGATACTAACTAAAATTACTTTTTTAAATTAGAACTATCGAGAGCCATCGATGCGCGCTTACATAGGTTGCGAAAGAAATGTTAATGAGCGACTTAATTGCAGAGCGAGCAGCAAAACGCTTAGCCAAAGGTGCATGCGCGAGAGTACAAGGGAAACAGAGAGAGCGGGTGCGAGCTTAAATGGTCTCGCACCTTCTCTGCTTATATAACGAAAATATCGCTCCACAGCTGAGGAGCCGTAAAGTTTAACAATGTCTCCAAAGTTGTCATTTTTACAACTAACAAATTTAGAAACTGATAGCGGCTGCTTGCTTCGTCGATCCATCTGCTGTATGATACTTTGGTAAGATGATCGTATTATTATGACCGAAATTATATTCAAGCGGGAAGATGAATTACTGGCATCTTTCGTTCTTTGGCTATATATATATGTATGTATATGTATATGTATAACTCTATAACTCTACATGTATAACTATAAAGTTTACTGCCTTTAATCATGTGCAGGCGCGAGAGTACAAACATAGATAATAATAGCTGAGAGACTGATTGTGCCTCCAATGTTGGCAATAAACAAGGACATACATTTAGGAACGATACCCGACCCGACATACTCCCCCCGTGGGAAGCGTGGCTTTTAACAACATCCTTCAGGGGTAGCAGACTCACCTTACCTTATTCACTGCCCGCGAAAAACTGCTGCAGGTAGGCGATGCCAGCTATCAAAGCGATTAATGTTTAAGTTTGCCACATCTGGCTCGATAAACGATGAAGGCGGGTCACCATTCAAAAACTACAGGTAAAGCGCGGGAGGAAAAACATCAAGATCGAGAATTAACTACCGCAGGTATGTGGTAAAGAAGGGTTCTCAGCTTATCAAAGGATAAAATAAAGAGCACGGTAAAAGTCATGCTTTGCTGTCTTCACTGCGCCAAACAAGTTAGTCATACCAAATTTTATCGTGGCCTCCTTTTTGTGTATAAGCCCCTTTAGGCTATGCAAGAAAGCAACAAAAGGGATATCTTTGATAAGCTCCCAATGTATCGCATTGGTTGGAAAGCAAATAAAAACACAAACGTAGAATATTACAGGACCCTTATTGAAGGAAGACGTTTACTCCTTCGTGCAGGCGGACGTCTTGTATTAGCGATGCACGAAATTTTCGATTTTTACGGAGTTGTGTCGGTCAATACTAGCGAACTGGGCAGACACGTAGATGTTGCTGGAAGTAGAGCGAAAAGCGTTCCCAAGCTTAAGATCTAGAAGCGACGCTCAAAGAGATGGCCTATCGGGCGCTATCGTGCAGCGGAATGAACGATAATACGACAGCAGAGCAGCTACACAGCTGCCTCGTCACTCAATTCCAGGGCTTACTGTTAAATCCAGAGGATGTCAGGGGGATTCGCAGGATGCAGGATGGGACGCAGATAGCGCTGAACTGCTGATGAACGCGAACGATGCGATAGGGTCCTAAAACAGGACATTTTAACTGTTGGGTGGTCAAGGCAGGCAGCTGTCTAAGATGCGGTGAGCGTGGGCACAAGGGCAAGGGGTGTGTTGCCAAAAAAGCCTAATCTGCAGTAGGTAGAGGAGTTAGCTTAGCGTGCCCTACATACCTACAGAGCGAGCATAAAAGAAGCCATGAACCACCATAATGCACGCCCATACTAACGTAATCCAGCTCAATGTTAATCATTGCGCAGCTGCTCAGAGCCTCCCAGCTCAGCCTTATGTCACTGGATGGAGACAATCCTCCGTAATCCTAAACGAGTCAGGTAAAGCAGCTATGATGTGTTGCGACCCTCTCCACGTTCAGGAGCATATTCATCATAAAGGAAAAATAAAGGAAAGAAAATTTGGGAAAGGAGGCTAAGAAGAATATGGAAACTCAAGCAAAATGCGACAAAAATAGATTTGATAAAAATAAAGCTAAAACAGTAAACTTCAAAGTGGGTGATCACGTTTTGCTTAAAAACGAACAACGGCATCAAACTAAACTTGATCCTAAATGTAAAGGGCCATTTGAGATAATTGAAGTATTGGATGGAGATAGATATACACTAATCGAAAGTATGAGTATTCTCATGAATGTTTAAAAGCCATACTAAATAATCTGATACTCGATAAGTTATGTAAAGATAGAGACAGAACAATAAAAGCTTTGTCGGTTGCCCAAACAGAAGACCGCACCATAGCAGAAGAGACTTGTTATGGCGGGGTCGTATGTGTAAAAGGAACTACACAAAAGATTATTTAAATTAAAGGAATTACACCAATGATTAGTTAAAGTATGTTTAAAAGGAACTACACAACAGATAAGTTAAATTATGTGTAAAGGGAACTACACACATTTGTTTTGTTTAAAAAGATTTAAAAAAAAAGTGCTAAGTGCTAAACGAATTACACGAATAGTATGACTTATTAAATTTAAATTATGTTACGAAAATTGAAGTGATTTAATTATGTTATAATAAGAATGAAGTTGAAATTGATTTGAATCGGTAATAATTTAAAAAAAAAATTCTTTGAAATATTCAGAGAGTCTTTGAATCCTGAAGTATTTTCACTTATGTGGTAGCGTTAAGACAGCACACGAGGGCGTGTATTATGTCAGGAAGGCCGTGTCGCATTATGAATGTATTCTGACCACTGTACGTGGTCAAAAACATAGTTTGACCAAAGACACTAGAATAACAAGATGCGTACCGGCCATAAATTGGTTTGGCACTATGCAGCCACTTTTTTGGTGAAGGCCAAATTTGCTCTCTTTCCGCTCGCTCACGCTGAGAGCGTAAGAAATCTAAAAATAGAATTTGCTTGCTTGTGTGAGTAAAAACTAGAGACGAGAACGCGTTTATGTGTGCGTGTTGTGCTAGAAGACGATTTTCGGTCCGAAAGCAATTCTGATCGAAGAAACGAATTTACATATTTGGAGTTGTGGCCAATTTCGTAGCAATATGATGATATAAAAAAGTTTTTTAAATGCGTTTGTTAAAATCGCCGCTCGAATTAGTTACCGTTTATTATCGCAATTACTATTTGCGCTTATATTTCCGTACTTCACTATATATAAACTCGATTATATGCAAAAAGATCAAAAAATCGAGGAGCTCTGCGTATGGTCAACTTTAACCAAATGGGCTAAGGGAAATTAAAAGAAAAAACCAAAAATTTGACGCGCTTTTCTTCCCACCCAATAGGACGCGCTTTTTAAAAATTGGTATTTTTGGTCAAATTGGTATAGACCATAAAAAACAATTAAACTGAAAGCTGAGGTTCATTTACATCCATGACATCCATCATGAAAATGATGAAAATATGTATGTAATAAAGTCAATGCACAGTGTCTCCCTCTTTTTGTCGCGGTAACCAAAATCTTTTTTCTCTTATTGGGAGATTCCCTTTAGCATGTAATTCGGCTGCCTGCGTGCAGTAATATTGTACTCAAGATCAGTCACAATAAATATTTGAATCGAATAGGTTATGGGCCCAGCTCACGCGGACATAAAAGTGAATATTTCTAAACGGATTAGAATATTCGGCATCTTTAAATATTGTGATTCAAATTCAACAATTTAATACGAAAAAAATTATCGAAGTAAAAATGAGTTCATCAATAAACCAAATATAAAAACTTGATGTACAAATTAAGAGTGTCTTAATTCATGCGGAATTATGGGGGGTAGTGTGTGGACGTGTGGTTAAAAACGAAAATGATAGTCCTGAGCTAAAGGCTTTGTTCGACGCGAAGCACGAAAAAGCATTTGCAAGTATAATGCTATGCATTAAGACATCCCACATTAAAACAGTAAGACGGCTGTAGAGGCATGGCAAAGGCTTGGTGAAATCCACACTCCCTCAGGACCGGCACGTCGTATATGTTTGCTAAAGCAGTTGTTGCACATGAGAATGTCTGAAACAGAAGTTTTTTCAAGTCATGTGAACAATTTATGTGCGGTTGTCGAAAAACTAAAAGAAATCCAAATGGTGATCCAAGAAGAGGTCCTAAGTATTCTCCTGTTGTCCAGTTTGCCGGAATCGTTTGAAAGTTTCGTAGTTGCAATAGAAACGCGCGATGAGTTGCCCACATTGAAAATATTAAAAATAAAATTACAAGAGGAAGGGCAAAGGCGTATGGCAAATGAAGAACATTCTGTAAAAAGCGAACAAAGTGCATTCGGAATTGGAATTCGGTCTGCGAAACAAAAACCGAAAAGTGACATGAAGAAGAGTGTGCAAGTAAATAATCACTGCCTAACGGAAAAAGAACAGTTAATTGTTGAAATTGTGGTCGCAGCGGCTGTAAACTGTAGGCAAAGGAAAGGAGAAGATAGAGAGAGCGAAAACTTAAATACCGAGAAATCATTCTCTGTGCTCTGTTCAACTGTACAGCTTGGTGAATTGCCAAAAAATATGTGGTGCCTTGATTCAGGAGCAACGGCTCATTTGTGCAGTGAGAGAAAGAAAAGTTGAAAGTGCATGTTTCGTTGC
Source organism: Drosophila simulans (assembly GCF_016746395.2). NCBI lineage: Eukaryota > Metazoa > Arthropoda > Insecta > Diptera > Drosophilidae > Drosophila > Drosophila simulans. The sequence goes on from NC_052521.2 coordinate 1,725,078, forward strand.
ACAGACAAATTTAATGAGAAAGTGGCACTAGAGATTCGGTCATTTAAACTTTGCAACTTGATCAAAATGATCAAACAAGAAATGGTACTCGGACTAAAGAAAAAATATTTAAGTGGCGCAAAAGAAAATGACTGTTTGAGTTGCGCAAAAAGCAAAATATGTGTGAAGAGTTAGTAGATAGATAGATATTTCACAAAGACGAGAGATGAAATAGTGGCCAAATTCAAGGAGTTTAAAGCATTTGCCGAAAACCAAAGCGGCAAGAAGTTGAAAGCATTAAGGAGCGACAACGGGCGTGAGTATTTGAGTAAAGCGTTTCAATCTATCTTGACAGAAAACGGCATAGACAATTGACGGTACCGCACACCCCACAACAACACGGTGTGGCGGAGCGCGCTAACCGAACCCTGGTCGAGATGACAAGGACTATGATGATTCACGCAGGCGTCGGCGACTCACTATGGGCTGAAGCTATCAATACTGCTGCTTATCTACGCAATCCGTTCGAGTCTTGGACTGGAAGAAAGCCATATGTGTCCCACCTGAAAATATTTGGGTCGAAGGCTGTGAAGGGCGAAGAAAATATTTTGGTTGGATACTCTGATGCTTCTAAGGGATATCGCCTGTTCAATCCTACCAGGAAGAATGTCTGTGTTGCTAGTGACGTAATTGTATTTGAAAACGACAAGGATGATGGTAGGGCAAACAGTATCTTCTCCCGATATTCAACTTGTGAAGATGCAGCACCTTCCAATCTGTGTTGCTGAGGGTAAGAAACAAGATGATGTTTTCCAGGTGTCAGATAAACACGATGACGACGTAGCGTCTGTCGAGCAACACGATTAAGAAGAAGAAGCGTCATCCACTGAAGACAATGAAGCCGAAGTCAGAGGACCTGGACGGACGAAGAAGATTTACACTTGTAAACCTGGAAGACCGCGAAAACAATACAACATGGTCAACGGCATGAGTACGGATGAGGTTCCGATTCCAACAATCGTCAAGGAGGCTTTAACCATAAGAAACTCTGAGGAATGGAGAACCTCAATGCAGGAGTTGGAGAGCCTACGTGCTAAGAAAACCTGGTCATTGGTGGATTTGCCGGCAGGTGAGAAGGCCATTGGGTCGAAATGGGTCTTTGCAGTGAAGCGTAACAAGATGGGCAAGGTCGAGCGCTGTAAGTTTCGACTTGTCGCAAAAGGGTGCGCTCAGCGATACGGAGTTAACTTCACGGATACGTTCTCAACAGTGGCACGCTACTCATCAATCAAACTAGTAATTGCTTTGGCGGTGGAAAACGGACTCTACACGCACCAAATGGACGTCTCGTCTGCATATTTGAATGGTGATCTTCACGAAACGGTATATATGAGGCAGCCAGAGGGATTTATCGATGAACGATATCCGAAGAAGGTGCTGAGGCTACACAAATCTATATATGGACTGAAGCAGAGCGGCCGAGAATGGAATAAACTACTGAATGAAGTACTGAAAAGGATTGGGTTTTCTCCATGCCCTAGCGAGCCATGTGTTTACACCCGTAATTCTGGAAAAAGTAAGAACCTTGTTGTAGTGTACGTAGATGACCTTATCAGAGCCAGTTCAAGCAAGGAGGAACTGTGCGATATTAAAGCATCAATTTCAAAAGAATTCGATGTCGTAGACGGGGGCGAGCTAAGTCATTTCCTGGGTATCGAAATTGAACGTGACGGAGAAACTGGTGGCATCAGGATTGGCCACAAGCAGTATATTGAGAGCCTTCTCAATGATTACTCAATGCAGGATTGTAAGCCGAATCTCATCCCACTGGAAGCAGGTCGATTGTCAGAAGGCCAATCGCTGATTGGCTCATTAATGTATCTGGCAATCACAACTCGACCTGATATTATGCATTCGGTTATTAAACTATCATAACGGAACGCTGACCCACATTAAGAGCACGAAGCCGCGAGTTCTGCGATACTTGAGAGGCACAGCTGATTTGCAGTTACACTACGAGCGTGCTGGTGTGCCTATACATTGCTATGTTGACGCGGATTGGGCTGGTGACACCACGGACCGAAAATCCTTTACTGGATGGGCATGTATTGCTGCAGGAGCTGCCTTTACGTGGGACTCAAAGAAACAATAAGTTGTTTCTCTAAGCAGCACAGAGTCAGAGTATGTGGCACTTTCCATGGCAGCGAAGGAAGTGGCGTATGTTCAGAAATTGGTCAACGAAATGGGTTTTGGTGAAACCCAGGCAACTAAGGTTTATATCGACAACCAGAGTGCCCAGTGCACGTAGTAAGCATATAGACATAAAATATCATTATATCAGGGAACTGTATAAGAACAATATAATAGAAGTTAATTATGTACCCACAGAAAACATGATAGCAGATGTTCTACCCAAAAATTTTAATAGATTTAAACATGAAAAGTGTATCCAAGGGATGGGTTTAAACTAACAGAAAAATGTATTTTGATTTTGGAATTAAGATAAAAAATATTATCTGTAAGGGTTGACATATTGCATTGAGATGTAGTGTTGAAAATATGTATGTAATAAAGTCAATGCACAGTGTCTCCCTCTTTTGGTCGCGGTAACCCGAAGCTTTTTTCTCATATTGTGAGACTCTATTTAGCATGTAATTTGGCTGCCTGCGTGCAGTAATATTGTACTCAAGATCAGTCACAATAAATATTTGAAGCGAATTATAAATATACTAAATAATTAAAGCAAATACAAAGGAAATTTGAACATAAATTTTCCAAAAAGAAGACATTACATTGAGAAATAAGTAGAAAATAAAAATTAATGAAATAATTAAAAATATGAAAACTGTTTATTGCAAAAGTCATATATGGAGGCATAAAGTTCGGACACAAGCACTCAACAATCACTGCCTTATTAATTTTTCTCACGTCGCAAGCTGAATACCCTAATGACAAGTATTCTAATATAAAGTCATGTTCGAAATTTATTTTTTGATGTACATAGATTCGGCTATTACTATTTTTAGCTTTATTTAAATAATAACAAAGTTAAGGCAATGCAAAACAAGATTTTTCACATGGTGCCAATTGATCAATAATAATATAGATTTAAAGTCAACGAATTACCAAGGTGAAGGGCATAAAAAAAGTTAAAAAATTTATAAAATGAATAAAAATATGAAAACAGTTTGTTGCAAAAGTCATATCTTGAGGCACGAAGTGCTTACACAAGCACTCAACAATCATAGCCTTATTAATTTTTCTCACGTCGCAAGCTGAATACGCGAATGACAAATATTATAATATAAAGTCATTTGTGAAATTTATTTTGGTATATTATGTACATAGTTTCGGTTATTACTATTTCTAAGCTTTATTTAATAATAATAACGTTAAGGCAATGCAAAACAAGAATTTTTCGCATGGTGCCTATTTATCAAAAATAATATAGATTTAAAGTCTAAGAACTTCTAAAGTGAAGGCCATATTTTGTCAAATTTACAATGCATGAGCATACGTGTGCACACATACAGTTGTCTGCTATCACTGTATGCGTAGAAAAGAGCTGATTGCTGTAGCGCTCGCTCTCCGTCTCACTCAAACAAAAATTCGAGAGAGCCTGGAGCCACCTCTAGAGCCACGGCCAAAAAATCGCGTGCCAAAAAATCTTATGGCGTTACGCATCTTGTTATTCTAGTGTCTTTGGTTTGATCACTGCGCGCGCACAGTGTTTCCCCCCATTGGCTAAAAATTAAAAAATTAAAGTTCGAATTTTGACTTGAATTTATTATTACTTTCTCATAATTGGTCTAGCTATTCAAATTTATTCATGTTTTTGTTTTGCTCTAACTGTCCGCACCAAGAATAGCATCGAAAGAGACAGCATGATATCAACCGAATATTGCAGCGTGAGCTGTCCCTAAAGTCAATTAAAATCCTTATTAATCGACATTACTCTGCAATGGAAGGCATTCGTATAATAAATAATTGTATTTAGTATATTTTTAAAACAAAAAGTATATGTACAACGTTCTGTGTTTTGAGTTAATTAGTGTTGTGTTTAGTATATAGTTGCAGATGTTCTTTGTTTATTTAGCTATCTTTCGTTGGAGTTTTCGTTATGTCCATTTCCTTTTAACTTAAAAATTCTTTTTGTGCATTGTTTATTAACATTTTCAAAAAATGTATGTCAAGTGCCGACAGGTGCCCAGGTGTTATATATGCGAAGCAACTCCTACGCAAATGAATAACTTAGATGTATGCTCACAAAAAGAAGTTTGAACCTTTTGAAGTCCGTTCAAAACAAAAAAATTACACTTGCCAAAATACAATTACGAGTGAGGCGACGGTGCTGTCGCGCTGTCGCCGAGTGTAAAATGCGCGAGTAGAAAATACGAGCAGTGGCATGCATACGATTGTAAACACAACAAGAAAAATCAAATCCTTATTAGCAGACTCAGACTTGGACACACCAATGCCCACTACATGAACAGATCCCTCACCAACATATGCTCTCTGTGCAACCATCATCTGGGCTGGCTCTAGAGGTGGCTCCAGGCTCACTCGAATTTTTGTAAAAGAGCGAGAGAGCTCTACGGCCAGGAGCATACAGTTACAGCCGACAGCATTTTGTGTCTGCACAAGTATGTTCATGCATTGCAAATTTCATAAAACATGCCATTTACTTTAGAAATTCTTAGACTTTAAATCTATATAATCTATTCTTTTTATCTATTTTTATTTATTTTATATTTTTACTTTCTACTTTGTATTATTTTTATGAAATATTTTTTTTCTCAATGTAATGACTTTTTTTTTGGAAAATTTAAGTTTTAAATTACAATAGTTAAAATAATTTCCTTTGTATTTGATTTAACTACTTAGAATATTTATTAAGTCATTTGACTTAATAATACTGTATATAAATAACACACTTTAATTATTTAATATACGAAAAAGATTCAGTTGTAATGGCCTGTTCGTGGTGTTCCTTAGGTAACTAATTATTATCTAATTATTATTTTATTTCGTCATGTAACGAAATTGTGAAAACTCCAAATGTGTAAAATTTCGCACAACACAATTACGCACACATATACATAGGAATGAACATTTAGGTAATTTAGAGCATTAAATGAAAAGCCAGCCTGTGATAAGAAGTGCATTACTGTTTTCAATCTCAAGAAATATTCTTCATTTGCTTGAGCAGTATCCAAATTTCATACTGTCTAAATATGTGTTTAGACATGATAAGTAGGCAAACTATAAATATGTTCTATTTATGGGCCGCAATAAACATGTCACTGGACAGCATAAGTGGCAACTACAGATAAGTACGATTGCAGCGGCCTATTGCCGAAGTGTCAAGAGATATGACCATGCGGGAGGTGATTAGCGCGGTCATAGGTCTCAAACATAGATTTAAGAATAAAACTCAGCTGCATTTACAAACGCAGACAGCAGCGTCTTACAAGCGCTGCATTATATAATCAGATGATAAGAACCTATGTAAGATGAATAATAGGCGAAGTCCTCGCAGTAGCGAGTCAGTTAGATTTAAACACCCGAATTGAACTCATTAAGTGTACGCACAAGTTTATAGTGTGAACATTTTGGTCCTTCGAGAAATTCTGTTGTTTTCCCCCACCAGAGGTAAGAAACACAGAAGAAAAAACCAGCGCTTCAAAGTAAAAATAGCAAGGTTATTCGAGTGATTCTGCTGTTTCCCCCACCAGTGGTAATAAACATAGAATAAAAGACCAAGCCTTAAAGTACTAGGACTATAAGGTGAAACATTGTGTTCTTGTTTTTCCATGGCTGATCAATCAGCTGTGAGTCGAGGCACAGCTAGGTCAACTGGGCGACCAATCAAAAAATCCTCCAACGGATCAAGCCAAAGTATACAAGCAGAAAGCACAAAAAAAAAGTCACAGTGATTGTTTTCCCAAGATGTTGTCGGAAAGATCTGTGAAATTGATGCAAGAGCAAGGAGAGCTGCAGAAGAAAATACTGCAAGCCATCAAGGAAAAGGCATCTATATCAGCAATAGATGTATTTCTACTTGGCGATCATTAATATTTTAATGATAAAATATTTATGAAAACTATGGATGCTATCAAGGCCTACAAGGAGTCACTATTAAAGGTAGAGACACTTGAAGAAATAAATATACCAAGCGGATCAAAATTATCTGATACCGCATCAGCTCGGAGCGCCAGTCCAGTTGATAATCTGGTTCAACTGGTGGATAGAAGAGCGGACAGGGTGAGGAAACAGATGAGCCTAATCTACGAAACCCTAGTGAGATTGAACTAGTAAAGCAGCTGGCAATGATGAAAAGTCATTGGTCCAACGTGACGGACACACTGAAACTGCTTGAAAACAAGTATGACAAAACTGCCTTTGATCAAGATGAGGCCGACATTCTGCAATCTGAAGTGGCCGCACTAGAGATGGTACTTCAAATGAAGTTGGAACAGTTCAAAAGTTCCAACTACGACGTGCCAGAACTCCCAAAAGTGGACCTTCCAACGTTCAATGGAAATGCGAAGGAATGGCCAACATTTTACGAGCTGTTCTCTGAGCTAATAGACAGCAGGAAGGATCTCAGCAACACAAGGAAGCTGGGATATTTAAGAGCCTGCTTAAAAGGAGAAGCTCAAATGGTGGTTAGCCATTTGATAACGGGATCAGCGGCTAGCTATACAGCAGCGTGGGAGCTTATCTGCAAACGCTATGAGAATAGCAGAAAAATATTCTCCCAACACTTCAACAAATTAATGGAACTGGAGTGCTTGCTGCCCCATGATGAGAAAAACTTAAGGAAGTTTTTGGATACTGCGACTGAGAGCATATTCATCATAAAGGAAAAAGGAAAAATAGAAAGCTCTGCTGACGTAATTTTAGCAGAAATTCTACTGCGGAAATGTTCGCCAGAAGCATTACAGCTGTATGAACAGCATGTAAAAAAGGCAAGAACTATACAGTCCTTGCAAGACGTACTGGAGTTTATTGAGCAACAATACAACTTAGTAAATGCCATTACCAAAAATACCGCTCAGCTTGCTACAAGAAAAGTGCAAGTTAGATCGTGTGCCTTTTGCTCTAAGGATGGCCACGATATGATAAAGTGTCTCAAATTCAGAGCACAATCAATTGAAAAAAGAAAAGAATTTGTTCAAAAGAACAGCATGTGCTTTAGATGCTTTGGAAAGCATAATACTATCGACTGCAGAAAGGAAATATCATGCAATCGATGCTCCAAAGGAGACAACAGCCTTCTTCATGAAGACACAAAACGCAGTATCAACAGCACAAGACACACTATTGGCTACAGCTGTTGTTTTAGTGAAACACAAAGCTGGAGGTTACAACGAGTTTAGGGCCCTTATTGACGGTGGATCCCAGAAGACGCTGATTTCAGAGGAAGCAGCACAAATATTAAGGATTCCCAGAATAAGGAGTACTATAGAGGTCGAAGGTATCTCCCAGGCTACTCAAGTATCAAAAAATAGCGTCCACCTGACGATCAAACCGAAAATTCCAAGCAGCTTCAAAACATCAACGGATGCATTGGTTTTACCAACACTCCATAGAGCCCTTCCCAGCAAAAAGTTTGATATTGATATCAACAAAGAGTGGAAGGGCTACAGGCTAGCAGATCTACGATTCAACGAGCCAAGCAGAATTGACATGGTGATAGGTGTGGATCTATTTTCCCTGATTGTGATGGAGAAAATAAAAACCGTGAATGGAATCTTGGGACAAAAAACCAGATTTGGATGGATTGTGTCCGGAAATATACCTCGAGCAGCAAAGCAAAAAATTATAAGTGCCACTACAACAATAAATCTAAAGGACCTGGAACGCTTTTGGGAATTGGATAGATAGATTTAACGTATCAGAGGTGATTTTTGGAAGAAATGAAAAGAGGAGTATCTGGTGTCATTGCAACAGCGAACCAAATGGCGCCAAGAAAAGCCAAATCTGAAGAAGGGACACCTGGGTCTTATAAAACATGCGAACACTCACCCTACAAGATGGCCAATGGGAACAATCATTAGTACGACTAAAGGACAAGATGCTAAAGTCCGGGTAGTTACGGATAAAACAATCGATGGGGAAGTAAAGAGATCGCTAAACAAGATCTGTTAACTTCCTGTTAGCGAAGCAAAACCAGCTGGAGCTGCAACGACATCTAAACGGAGTCAACGCATAATTGAGAGACGACTACTGGCCGTACACTTTTTCCCCCCGGAGAATGTCTAAATATGTGTTTAGACATAAGTAGGCAAACTATAAATATGTTCTATTTATGGGCTGCAATAAACATGTCATGGGACAGCATAAGTGGCAATTACAGATAAGTAGTTGCCGGAGCATGCCGGAGTGTCAAGAGATATGACCACGCGGGAGGCCTCAAACATAGATTTAGGAATAAAACTCAGCTGCATTTACCAACGCAGACTGCGGCGTCTTACAAGCGCTGCATTATATAATTTGATGATAAGAACCTATGTAAGAATGAATAAAAGGCGAAGCCCTCGCAGCAGCGAGTCAGTTAGATTCAAACACCCGAATTGAACTCAATAAGTGTACGCACAAGTGTATAGTGTGAACAGACTCCGATCTTATTTGCGGTGAAATTTGTGGCTGGTCTCCGATGCTACGCATTGTTGAGGTATCTTCTGTGGAGTAACCGTTCATCTGGGCTCTCTCAATGTATCTGGATGTTACAATACTCTTGTTCGGGTGCCGGGGTGTCTTGAAGCTATCCGTAGGGTTTCTGGGTAGTCCATGTGGTGGCGCCATTCTTGGTTGCTCCGTAAAGGTTTTTCGCGCCTTGCTGTGATCATGAGTGATCACTGCTAATTGGAATTTTTTTCCAGTACCAGGTTATTAGCAGATATATTGGTTTTCTTATTATTCCACTTATGACGTTTTTGCAATGTTGTTAAAAACCTATCTTTCCTACGACACGACGAAGATGCAGTTTGACTGAGCGTACAGTAATTCCCATTTACCTACCCAAAGTGGTAAATATGGTGTTATGAAAATCCATTTGATTCCGTCGTTTGCCAAGGACTGTGGAACGGTGTGTTTATGTTGTTGCATATCCCTTTAATTTACAGGGTTGCGTACTCTTCTTTCTTTTAGCATAAATTGGCCAGCTTAATCACATCCTGAGTGTGGATTGGAATAATTGGAATCATCTTTGAATTATCTTTGAATTGCTGTGCTGTTTGTGTGCGTTGTCGAAAATATTTTATGCAGTCGGGGACAAGTTTTCTTATTACACTGCGTGCGCCAAATATCCAAAATTTTTGCAGTACAATGACAAACAGTGCAGAAACTCGTGGATGTAGGTTTTCCCAGTGTTCACTCTTAAAAAATTTTTGTCACTAAAGACGAAGTTGTTTACTTCCACATCACCTTTATGGCGTCATCATATGATTGGAACCACCGTTTTGCATCCCTGCCTTTTCCACGCCGTCAGTGTCCACTCGTTGTCGGTTTTTTGTGTTCTGGGGCTATTACCTTCGGTGCATTGTCTCTTTGGGGCCGGCGATCGTACCCGTAGTCCGAAAATCTTTCTTGAAAGCGACAGTGAAAGAGTCAGTTGTCGGCAAAGGACGATACACACTGCCCATCATACTGCCATTCGAGCCGGCAAGTGGTCCGTTGTCCAGGACACACAGAACAAAGAAGGCAAGGCGTCGCATTGGCAACGTCAGTTGTTAAATACTACAATAAAGCGACTTTAATCTGAAACTGTCATCTCCTTGGACAATCACAGAAATCATAAAACGACACAAACTCTCTGAGCGAGCCGCTGCAACTCGTAGCGAGCAGAACTAAGACAAACAGTTCGTAACAATGTGAAGCTGATTTGCGAATCGGGATGTTATAAGCTGCATTTATGCTCCAGAGTCGATCCGAGCCCGGCAAGGAACAAAGTCTCCCGAACGATTTCAGGAGCACAACATCTTGAATAAGATCATGTTCAAGAAGAGCAGCAGAATTTTCTGTCAATGAAAAGGGTTCCACGGCATGATATAGATCGTTTCTACACAAATCAGATGTTCAATTTCATCACACCTGACTGCCTGGCGCATAGCTTGCTATGGCGAGCTCCATGTTCTCCAGCGTTCTGCATCGCTGCTCCAGAAACGATGAAATGGATTCCCAATGGAATTGAACTTTTGAAGATTGGGTCCTCCAAATACTCTGGACGCTGCTGATGGCCACAATCACACGGAGAAATGCCGTCAGCAAAGGTTGGGTCGGAGTGCATTTGCGAAACGCGCTTTAAAATCTCGCCCCGATGTAGGGACTTAATTTCATCCGAATCAAGTTCTTCAAACTCGCTTAGAATTTTCATAAATGCTTGTTGTAGCTCATCGATCAGCTCCAACCTCACATGAAGAACTGAATTGTATAATACGCGCACATGTATAACTCTGCATGTACTTATAATGTTTACTGCCTTTAATCAAGTCTTAAAATTGCAGACACCAATTGTTGTTCAACAACACACTCAGCAGCAAAAGCAATGGCAACAAACAAGCACATACATTTAGGAACTGCTGGTTGCTGCGATACCCGGCCCGACATACTCCGCCCGTGGGAAGCTTGGCTTTTAACAACATCCTTCAGGGGTAGCAGACTTACCTTACCTTATTCACTGCCCGCGAAAAACTGCTGCAGGTAGGCGATGCCAGCTATCAAAGCGATTAATGTTTAAGTTTGCCACATCTGGCTCGATAAACGATGAAGGCGGGTCACCATTCAAAAACTACAGGTAAATCGCGGGAGGAAAAACATCAAGATCGAGAATTAACTACCGCAGGTATGTGGTAAAGAAGGGTTCTCAGCTTATCAAAGGATAAAATAAAGAGCACGGTAAAAGTCATGCTTTGCTGTCTTCACTGCGCCAAACAAGTTAGTCATACCAAATTTCTCGTGGTCTCCTTTTTGTGTATAAGCCCTTTTAGGCTAAGCAAGAAAGCAGCAGTAAAGATGTCTTTGATTTGCTCCCAATGTATGTATGTTGCAAAGCAAATAAAAGCACATACATACATATACATACTTACACAGTTCAAAAGGATCCCTATTGCGGGCCTTACACTTGTGAAGAGTTACGCAAGAAATTAGAGCGGATCAACGGGAGTACGAAACGGAAAGTTTAGAGACAGAGCCTGTAGAAAGAGAGTTTGATGAAACGAGATCTGGAGCGTGGAAAGAGAGTGTGGCTTGCAGTGTGCGGTGCGCGACACGGCACGCCTTAGATCAGCAACAGTAGAACAAAGAGTGTCGGCGTGCCGATTTAAAGAAAGCAGCGGTATCAAACGGGACTTTGGACCAGGCTAACGGTATAACAATGGACTTTGGATGTATAGACATCAAGGAATAACGGTTAAAGGAGGCCTATTTAAGCAGGCCAAGCGCTGAAACCGGGGCACAGTCGACTGAACAACGCGAAACATCGTAAACAGCAGAGAGCTATAACCGAGAAGTTCGGGACGAAGCAGGTCACCTAATTGAGAAAGGGGTAGCTGAGCTCCTTTAAGAAATAGCACGCCTACGTTGAAACGCCTCGCAACACCTCGAATTAAAACCAGACCCTGGCCCGGCGAGTCCCGATACTGATTAAACAGGCGGGTCCAATCTTATCCTAGGAAGGACCTGCGTGCATGGCGGGGTTGTGGTGAACCCCCGGGCGAATGCGGCGGAGTTTGCGTAACGTAAACCAGGTGTGTGCCCGGACCGTTTGTAGGAACCGTGCAGGCGTGGTACCAGCGCGACCGGTCAGAGCAGACGTGGGGTTTACAAGTTGTCGTTTCGGAAGGCGGACAGCAGTTTCTAGATCCAGTTACGTCCGCATCAGCTTGAGCAACGCTGCGTCGTAAACCGATTGCACGGAGCGTCTGGCGGGACCAAGCAAGGGACATGATGTGTCGGCTAGCATGGCGTTCGCATTAAGAGCTCAGCACCTGTTCACCCTGGTCTGGGAAGGTTACACTTCCCTAAGCCCGATAGCTTCCTTCTCGTAACCAATTACGCGTGACAGTGGCAGTACCTGAGTAAGCAAGCGTTTCCCCGGGCGGAGGAGACCCCAAAAAAAGGAAAGTCATATCAAGTTGCTATTGGTTGCCTGAAAATCATGTTAAATATAAATGTGGTGGGACGAACATGCAAAATCTTTTGAGCTAGCCGCAAGTACATATCTCGTGACAAGCAGACCAATAAAATTAGTTAGTTAAAATATTTAAAAATAACGTCAATAATAAAAAAGTTATCAAGTTTATCAAAAGCTTCTTTAAAACTAGAACTTGGCTTAATACATCAAAGAAAACAAAAACTGAAGTTTACTTGCCAATTTGGTATTTAAATTGTTGACAAAATCTTTAATTGGTTTAAGCTACAAGATTTTCCAAAATTCAAAAGAACTCAGGCACGAAAAAAGAAGGAGAACATATTATACATGTGCCAAGCATACTCAGCGGCTTTTACTGCAGGCCGAAGTGCACTACAGTATCCACGCATTGCACTTCGGTAGGACTTTATTTTTGAGTCATGGAGAATTTGGGAGCGTTGTCTTTAGTCTCTCTAAATTATTTCAAGCGGATAGGTTTATGTTTCAAAACGTTTGTTTCTGCGTCCGTTTCAATTTTGGATGTATATGCAGACTGCAATTTTTGAGAGCAACCGAATGCATCGCCAAACATCGCGTTATGAGAGTTACGAGTGAAGCTTACCAAGATTGAATAAAAGTCGATGCAATGTTTTAAAAAATTTCTTAGGAAAAACTGCCCCGCCCACACTTTTAAAAATGGTTTAGATTTTTATATGTTGGTTAAAACAATGTGATCATCCTTTCACCTACAAAAGGCACAAAAACGGTCACGTCCGCACTTTTAAACAATTTTTATATTTTTTCTCATTATATTCACCCATATCTATCGATTTCCCAGAAAAATGATATTTCGCATTCACACTAACTGAGTAACGGGTGTCTGATAGTCGGGGAACTCGATTATAGTATTTTCTATTGTTTTTCTCGCTATATTTTAAAAATTACTAAGTAAATATAAAGTTATATATATTTAATTTTCAATATTAGGTGACAGTAGAATTGTACAATATATTAAAATGAGGTCTTCTCAAAAACACAGGATTTCGGAAGAATGTGTTTATACCGCGGTATAAGGAACAAATTTAAATGTCAATATACTCAGTTACTTTTATACTCAGCTTATACCTGCCGCCAAATACTGATTATTGTAATAATAGGCACATACACCCACTACAATAGAAATTGCTGTTGTCAATATCAACGGCTTTGCTGTTAACATATTTGGAAGCCATTGCGTTATGATAGGAATTCTATTCGATGTGGCCGGTTGACGTCTTTTTACAATTAAAGATTCCTCGGTTTTCCTTTTTCTCCTTTTATTACAAAGAGTAAATTATTTTTGAGAGTACTATCGAAATTGTTTACTTACTCTTGACAAATAAGTTCTTCAACATCTTTCTCTATAAGTGTTAGGCTATACTTATTTAAAAGCGAACTGGATGTTTTTAAAAGGTCCTCAAATGGTAAATCTTCTGGTATCTACAAAATATGTTTTTAGAATATGTATATATATTTTAAGCTATAAGATACCACTGATAAGAGACAATGCACCGATGCCATATCACAGTCCTCCTTTAGAATTTCGTCTGATCGATAAAGTAAAATCGCTGCTGTTACAAAGATTGATGTATAAATAGGCGATGCAAGGAAATAATCATACAAGCGGACTACGGTTCTATAAGATCTTAAACTATGTCCGAACCAGGTCAAATACCACGGTAAAGAAAACAAAGTTCCCACTGTCGAGTTTTGCAAGAACTGATAAAGTTCTGGGTTTTCAAACTTAATGATAGGCCAAATAAACATAAGTCGCCTTTGCGTGGCCTCCATAGTCTCCTGCATACATTCAGAAAAATGTGTTTTAGAGAGCTGTTCCATTATTGCAAAAGCGATTTCTTCGCCAACCACTAACAAAAATGTTACAGCCACGTCATGGTAGCCTTGATAATACCTCAGGTTAGGATACTTTTGAATTACTCGCAAAATCAGAACAGTAAGTTGGTCTTGCAGTGCAATTCGTTGCTCGTACGGAATTCCTGGTGGAAATCTTTTTAAAGAACGATTAACATCCAACACCACTTGATTGTATTCTGGATGGTACTGCAACTTATCGACCGTTGGGGCTTGTCCTAAATGGTTTACGTCGACTCCTGCCAACTGAGGCCATAAAATCCTTCTAAAATGGTCATTAACCAATCCGTAAGGCGCCAGGGATAACTTCACAATTACATCAAATCTAATATTTTGGTCGATGTTTTTATGAATTAATTTTTCTATCTCCAACCGTTTTTTGAGCTCATCGTCAGATTCCGGACCTACAAATAAAATGTTAGTAAGATTCTAACATTCACGTCCATTTTTATTCTTTCATACATTTTTCAAAATTAAGGGGACGTTGTTCATTTTTGATCATATTGCTCTTTAAACCAAAACAATTGAGAATTATATTAATTCGGTCAAAATAGCGCTTGCCGGAACGCTTGAGCTGAAATGCCGTGTGCTGCACGTCAGCACAATTTATTTTTGCTATTATAATCACTCAATGTTTTCATTTTTAATCCAAATAAGCCGTGATATTGCTTAAGGCTTCCCAGTGCACGAATATGAGACTATTCACAAAATGGCCAATATCTAACAGATGTATTTAAGCGACTACAATAAAACCCTGACAGTTGCTAAAATACAAGATTTGGAGAAACATCAATGTTAAATTTCTAGTAATAATCGTATTTGTATTAAAACTGCTTCAAAGAATAAACAACAATTTAGGAACAGGGGAATAGGAATTATGCATATAGTGAGCTTGAAATTTATATTGTACGTTAGAATAATAAGTGTCCCAGAAACATAAAAAATAAAATAAAAAATAAAAAAATAAATAAATAAAGAAGTTTATTGTCTGGACAGTTATATAAATCAAACGTCGTAGCAGGCAGAATGCCGTGCAAAAAAGAATAATCAGGCAATCATTTTTGAATAATAACTGAATGATGTCATACAAAACTGTGTTGAGCTGGGAAGCGATGTTCCACTAAGCTGATCATTGTGGTTATGAGAGGGGTAGGAAATTGGATTCAAATATAACAACCGAACACAGCTTGTTTTTATGGTGACCCATTGTTGTGCAATTATCTCAAAAACTGTGGGTAATTTTTTGTTTTAATTTGTCCTAGATGTCCTATAAAATGGTCTAGGGTGCCCATTTTCCAATTGCAGTCGCACATTAATAGTTAGATCTTTCTTTTCTTAATATTTTTGCACTTTAATTTTTTAGAAATCACCTATGAATAACGACAAAATAAAAAAATAATAAACTTTTCCATGTTCCATTTTTCCACCATTCCGCCATGGTTTTTATGTGGTTTTTTATGTTTTTTTTTTTTGGCAGAAAGTAAAAAAAAAATTTTAACGGAATAATAAAATTTATGGTTTCTTTATATTTAGGATAGTCTAATTAGATAAAAACGTCGATTTTTACTTTTTTATGAAACACTGGCTTATCGCCCAACTCTCAAAGACAGCTGATTGTCGATAACATGCGTAAGGCAAAATTGGCGGCAAATCATTTTGCAACATTTGTGGTTTATATTTCCTCAGAGAATTAAAAAAGTTTAAAGTGTTGTCATGGAAAACAGTAGCACACTAACATTTTTGTGTATGTTATATGTTTTTGTGTACTTGTATCGTGTTTTGTTTATGTGCCTTTTTTACAGTCAACTTAACAAATGTAGCGATGTTTTGTGGAATAAAACTTTTGTATGGCAAACCACTTCAAAAGAATTTTAACGGCAAGGTATAATAAACATGTGTATAATATTATACAACTAGTTTCATATGCTCCTTTTTTGAAAAAATTACGTTTTAGTAGATGAATACTTGTTTGGGCATGCAGAGCTGCTAGACATTTGGACAGCATACATTTAAAAAAAATTGGTCAGAATAATTTAAATGAATGTTGTATTTCATTGGTAAATAAAAAAACGTAAGTCCTTCTTTGATTACATAAGGAAACATTTGCCAGGTTGCAAGAGATCGTTGGACAGGTTAAAGAAAAAACACTTCAAATAGCTGGCATCTAGTATTAGTATAATCGCTGATTGGAAAACTCCAAACAAAGTTGGTCGTCAAAAACTAGTTTATGAAAAGGCTAGTGACCGACTTAAAAGAAAATTAGCTTCAGACCTTGCGGATGAAAATAATAATTCTGTACCATTATTCTTGCTTACTGCTTTAGTTTCGGCTAAAAAAGGAAATGAAAAGAACATGGAAGTTTTATTAAAAGCACCTGGTAACAGCTATAATATCAATAATATAAAAAGAAAACTGTTCTCTTCTGAGCCCACACAAATGTCCGTCGACAATGCATTAGCCTTTTTATTTTAAAACGGATTTACAAAAAGCCAATACATCAATTTAAAACGGAATACAAAAGTACTCGGTTTTGATATTTACCCATCATAGATTTTGTAAAAATATTTTTTTGGCCTATCAGAACAAATATCCTTGGTATCCTATGTCACCTACTATTTATTTATTTATTTACTTATTTATTAAATATAGATACAACATTTTTTTTCTTTGGTAAGGTAAATATATTTATGGCATATCGGCCAGAACGTTTATATGGCAGCTATATGAAAGTTGACCAAATCACTTGAAACTTTGTAAATCATCTTGGGGGAAGTAAAGAGTAACACAAACCAAATTTGGTGAAGATAGGTCATCATTTCGAATTTCTGCCAAAAAAAAAAAACACATTAAAAACCACTGTGTATACTTTAAAGCGAAGAAAGCCACCGACCGTCTACATCGAGGAAGCCGCCATACCACAGCCGAACGCAGCAAAGTACCTTGGAGTGCTTCTGGATCGCAGACTCACATTTGCCAAGCATGTGACCGACATCAGAACGCGCCTACGCGCTAAGGTGGGGAAGCACTACTGGCTACTTTGTTTGCGCAGTAAATTGTCGCTAGCCAACAAGCTGACAATTTACAAACAGATCTTAGCACCAAACTGGAAGTATGGGTGTCAAATCTGGGGATTGGCATGCGACAGCCAAATCAAAAGGATTCACAACAAGTACCTATTCAAAATAAGGTAGCAAGACTCATCACCGGCTGCGAGTGGTTTGTTCGAAACACCACCCTGCACAGAGACCTGAAACTCGCAACGGTATTTGACGTAATAAACCAGCACTCGAGCAGATACCATGACAGGCTGGAGCGCCACAGAAATTGGCTGGCCAGCGCTCTAAACAGACCAAGGAGGCTCAATAGAAGGCAACCGAGGGATCTCAATACCCGATCTCCTTTGACACAAGGGTCAGCAAAAGCTGACGCTTATATTAAATCCTATTTGTTATATGTCATTGTTATGTAATTGTAGTAAAATTACTGTAAACTTGAAAAAGCTAACTATAGTTAGCCGGCGAGCCCAAATGGGCTGAATTAATAGAAAAGAAGGACACAAAGGGGCTCAAAGATTTCCCCGTATGCCTTAATAAATTAATAAAAAAAAAACCGAATCGTGTGTTGTTTATTAAGATAACGGGCTTTAACATTAGCGACGAGGTAAAACCATCATTAAACTAAAACAGGAAATAAAAATAACTAATTAAATAGTCGAGTGCAAATATTCTTGTGCAGGCACTTAACGAAAGATAATTCAACAAAGCGCCGTTTTTTTGCTGTCTCTTTTGCGTTGTTTTCAGTTGTTGGGATAGTGTCACGCAAAAAAAGAAAAAAAAAACACGTGGGTATGCAAAGCAACGGAATCGGTTGCGGAGTAGTACATATGCACATACATACAGAAGTATACATACATATATATTTAAAATTTTAATTAAATTTCTGACAGTGGTCAGAGCGAGACAGATTGCCAAATCTTAAAAAAAAGAGGTTCTATCTGACAGTGGTCAGAGGGAAAAGGGCAGTGAAAATAAAATAAACATTAAACAAAAGTTTAATGAGGATTAACTATATTATTTGACAGCGGTCAAAGGCAAATTGCCGGTACAGTTACTTAACAAGAATGTAAAAAAAAAATGAAAAAAAAGCAAACAAACAAAATTCTATTTGATAGTGGTCAGAGGCAAGCAGAGGCAAGTATGTAAATTAAGAAGATTATGATGGAAGGGGGACTACCCTTCTTAACTGCTGGCCTAGGGACTCAGTCAGTTTTATTTTAATAAAAGAATAACGGCTATTGCCGGAGTTGTTCTCATGTGAGCTTGTGCTCTTTATTCAATGAGGCTTCAAAACGAACTGAAATATAAAATGATTCTTAAAGCTAACAAAAGAATCGCAGCGGCCACGCAAATATGCTGTGATTGCCGTCTGCGCACAAGTTTCCGGCCCAATGCCGGGTCAGCACTTTTGACGTTTTTATATCATATTTCGCACACTGGGCCAACTGTTCTAGTACGTTGGCTTGTGTTAACTACTCCCCCTTCAAGATTCCGGCCGTCCTCGGTTGGTCCTAACTCAGCGATCATCCCGTTTAGTTGGATTGCAGATCTACGCGCTCCGATGAACCGTAGACAGGTGATGCCGATACAAATCATTGCACAACAAATCGCTGCTGCGATGAGTATTATGCGATGTGAATGGTTAGTATCAATTTCTCCCCCGAACTCTTTGATGAACTCCAAGTTACGTTCACTCAGCTGGTGAAGGTAGGGGAGACTCAGAATATCTCTGTTGGCGGTGATATTCAATGATGGGGAACTTGCTACCCCTGGAGCTCTTGTTTGGGCCTTGTCGTGATTTATGAAGGTGGTGGCGTTTATCACGACACGATCGTTGAAGGTGATGAGATGTGTGCCACGTAGGTAGACTTCTGTTCCGTTGTCCACCGTGACCCTGGCTGGCCGGTCATTGATGATGATGATTCCCTCACCCACACGGGTAAGCGGGTGTAGGTCGCTTGGTTGCGACTCACAATGCGCTAGGACGCCTGCGTGTAGTTCCCTGGCGCATGAGCTTTCCGTTGATAGTTGGCAAAAGGTAGCCCCCGGTGTTGGGGTGCAATCTTTGATTGAATGGACCTCTTCTCCACACTTTGCCACCATGTTGTCAGTTATCCGCAGCATAACTCCTTTGCAAGTGACCGGGAAAATAGTGACCTTCTTGCAAGATAATTTTATTTTGGGAAATTTAATAATAAAGTGTATCATGTTGGAGGATTGTAGTATTTTAACGGACGATGCGGACATAAGATCCCCTATGGGGGTATCTGTGGGCTCTTTCAGCCAAATTGATTTTAAGTCTGCATGATCTAGGATATTTGGACTGACAATATTGACTTTCGCCAGTGTTACAGCCAACATTAAATTCTGTAACTCCATCATTAGTATTCTATTCCTAGCCAGCAGTGTCTCGTATAAATGGCCGGTGTCAATTTGGGTATTTTTATGAGTTTGTAGGATTTGATTTACAGTTGTTGTTAATTGGTTAATTCGATCTTGTATTCTAGTATTAATTCTGATTTGCCTATTGTTTGATTGTGTCAACTGCCACTCTGTGAATCTAATTCTTTCTAGATCGCCGGCATCCGGCGTCCCCGCTACTACCTTTAGCATTGAGCCTAGAAAATCTAAACTCCTTGCGATTCTATGGTGGACTTTCAACGAATCCAGCGTATCTCGAAGGTGCGAGATATCCACTTCTAGCAATCTCCTCATATGAGACTGTGGAAACATCTCGTTCATGCTGCTTGTTTCTTCTATTATGCGCATGTATTCCGAAAGATTTGCCGAGTGGGTCACATACGCGAACTCCTCCCACACCAGGATCTCTCCATCTATGATGGGGATATACCTTGTCTGTGAGTAGTTAGTGATGTGCGCTGACACCAATGCCAGTGAGAGGAGGATGAAAACTCTGCACCTGTGGAAATGTATTTTTTTAGTCGCTTTTTCTTGTTCGCTGAGGTTTATCCCATCACCAATTACTTTTATCCTAAAACTAAAACATCGCGCCTTTGGCAACGGACTTAATGTCTACTAAATGGAGGTTTGCCAAATGGCTGGTGATAATAAAAAATTTAAAATTAAGCGAGAGAGTCATTTTAAGTTGTCCTTGTGGACCACCCTCCCTTCAATGAGGACCGTGGTCCCCAGGTCTGCTTGTATGGTTTTTTCCTCACACAAGGGAGTGAGTTTATTGCCAAGCCTTCTGTTAGTTTTGACCAAAACCTTCTCGCCCACTTCGAAGACTTTGCTTTGTCGAGAAGCATTCTCCCTATACCTTAGCGCGTCCTGGGCCCTCTTAATTTTGTCAGCAATCCGTTCTTGTGTGCCGTCCGTGTATTCTTGTATTACGTCGACTGGCCTCTTATCGGTGACCGAATGGATTGATTTGTTATATCTGGTAGTGGCTACCAAGATTATTTCCACGGTATCACTTAAGCCCTTGTCAATTTTTAGGCACCTGGCGAGCTCCAGTAGAGTGCTGTGAAAACGCTCCACTTGCCCGTTTGATACACTGTGAAGGGGTGGCGCATTGGTGATGCTGACGCCGAAATGGTTGTCTAGCATGGACGTGATCGTGTGCGATTTTAACGATGGTTCGTTGTCGCAGTAAATCACTCTGGCCTTTGGGAAGAAATTCATGACCTGTATCAAGGCCGGTTTCAAATCCTCAATTGTTCTTGACGGCACGTGCTGTACGACGGCGAATTTCGAAAACTTGTCAATGCAAGTGAGAAAATATTTTTTATCCGTCGAGAAAATGTCTATGTGTAGCATCTCTCCTATATGAGAGGGAATCGGTGACTCACCAATCTCTTGTTTCTTCGGATGCCTATCATACTTGGCTTTCGCGCATGTTTTGCAGTTTTGGACAACTTCATTGGCCAGTTTGGCCATTTTTGGGAAGTAGTACTCTGTGAGAACTTGTTTCACATTTTCCTGGGCCGACCGGTGGGCCCTATTGTGTTCTGCTAATATTATTTCCCTTCTTTCCTCGACCCCAAAAATGTCTGTAACACGGTTTTTGCAGTGCCAGAATTTTGTAGTCGGGAATCTCCGGACTAATTCGTCCTGTACCGTTGCTAGCGTGTGCAAATCGCAATGGAGGGCGTTTACGCCCCTGGGGACTATTGTATCCGCAAGGTCATTGAGTAATGACTCCCTATCGGTGAAGTTGATCGAATGTCGTTTCTTGTCTTTAAAGAGAACGAAAGAGCGTTTCAGCGGAAAGCGGGCCTCTTCAAGAACTAGTTGGTTCTGGAAGCAGTTTAGGGGCTTATCCGTTGTTTCTATGGTGTGAGTGAGGGAAATCTCACTGTGAATGGTCGCAACGCATGATTCTGCGTCCTGTTCTTCTATGGCATTAATTTGCTGCCTAGATAGGGCATCAGCAACTAAATTTTCTTTTCCCGGTTTATAGACTACCTTCGCACCCGTTTCCTCGATGCGACCCTTCCACCTTTTAATTTTCGCGTTAGGGTTAGAATCTGATACCGAGAATGACAATGGCTGATGATCGGTGAAGATAGTTATATCTTTCACCGCATATAAATAGTGTCGCAGCTTGGCCAACGCCCAAACGATGGCTAATAATTCCCTTTCGTTTGTGGCGTAGTTCATTTCCCTATCCTTCAATGTCCTCGAGATCATTGTAATAGGACGGTTCTCTTGTGAAAGAACTGCGCCAATACCGTAGGCTGAAGCATCCGTCGTTAGATGGAATGGCTTCTTGTAATCCGGGTATCTTAGCATAACATCTTCTGATGCCAAGATGTTCCGCAGTTTTTCAAAAGAATTTTTTTGCGCCTGATCGAAGTGTACTTGGATGTGTCGCGACCTATGTCTGCTTACACTTCCATTTTCGCCCTTTAAGATATCGGAAATAGGCCTTGCTATGGCCGCAAAGTCCTTAATGAAGCGTCTGTAATAGCTCGCGAGACCTAGGAACGACCTAACCTCAAATACTGTTTTTGGTTCAGGGAACTCTTTTATGGCCCTGACCTTCTCTGGGTCGGTGGTAGTGCCATCACTGGTGACTATAAAGCCGAGAAAGTTAACGCTTTTTTTAAAAAAACTTGACTTTTTTACTGAGACCCTCATATTTGCATCGCTTATGGTTTTTAAAACCCAATCCACGTGCTTGACATGAGCATTCTCATTTTCTGAGAAGATTATTACATCGTCGACGTAGACATAGCAAGTCTTGCCGATTTGTTCTCTGAGAATGTCATCAATGGCTCTCTGGAAAATGCTGGCAGCATTTCTCAAGCCAAAGGGAAGTCTCTTGAATTCGTACTTCCCTCCGTTTACGGAGAAGGAAGTTTTTTCGCGGTCATTTTCCGCTAAGACGATCTGGTGATACCCGGACTTGAGGTCCAATGTCGTAAAGAATTTGGCCCTGCCCAAGTTGCCCAGTATCATGGAGATATCTGGCATCGGGTATTTGTCTGGGATAGTTCTTTCGTTTAGTTTACGAAAGTCTATGACCAATCGTCTATTTTGATTGCCGGCCTCGTCGGTTCCTTTTTTATCAACCACCCATATTGGGTTGTTATAAGGAGACACCGACTTCTGAATTATGCCATTTTTAAGCAGGTCTTGGATTTCGTTGTTGACGAAATCTGCTGCCCCCATTGGGTATGGATATAATTTTGCGTAAATGGGCTCTTCACTAGTCGTCCTTATCGTGGCCACTACCGATGTGTTATATGGCAGGGCCTCGTTGGGATCTGCGAAGGCGTTTTTTCGGCTCCTTAACATCCCCAGAAATGCCTTCTTCGCCAAGGGTGGTGCATCTGTGCACTCCACGTTAGTGAAGTTGACGTCGGTGCATTTATGGAATGAAATCTTCTCAACTTCCTTACCCCACTTGAGTTGGGCGGAAGCAAGGCAAAGTGATGCACCGGCCTGTGTTAACAGATCGGCCCCGATTATCCCGTCAAATGTTGTAAGGTCTGGTAGAATGAAAAAGGTCGCTTTTAAATCAAAAATTGAGACGAAGCATTTTTTTGTAACGGTGGTTGTGCCGTGGATTGAGTGAATTTTGAAAGGGGTGTTCACCGGGCGGATATTCTTTAGCTCTTTGCGAGGTCGGATGAAATTTTTTGACGCGCCGGTGTCTAAAAGGAAATTCATTGGTACCCCCGCTACTCGTCGTCTGATGACGGGTAACAGGGACTTTCCCCTAAAAAATTGACGTAGTCAGAATCATACTCGGCAATGGCATCGTCGTCTATTTTCGATGCCGCTTTGGAGGCGGCGGCGGCATATGCTCCTGTGTTTTCTTCCCCATTCTGCATAATGAAGTTAATTTTTTGTTGTTTCCTCACAGCGCCTGTGCGCTCAGAGGTGGCTGGTCTTCTGTTCTGGTAGGCATTTGCCTGGGTCGGCTGCAGCAATTTGGAAAACGATGGATCGACCTCCATAGGCTCTGGTGTGCCGTTGCCTTTGTAATTTTTTGCACTTTGCGGGTCGGCGTGCACCTGTGCCTTATGCTGCCTACTAAAATATGGGTTTTTGGTGTTATAATGTTGTAGGTCACGGTGGTCGTACCTGTCAAGTTGACGACCCTGCGTTTTTGCAGCAGGTTTGCGATCTTTGTCTTCTTGACTTTTTGCAAAACTGGCTGCAAAAACGTACCTCTCGTGGTTAGATTCCACTTCTTGTGCTAAGGCCAAAGCTGACGGCATGTCTTTCGGCTTTGCCGCGAAAAGCACATCAGTAAGGTTACGTTTAAGTCCCGAGATGAAAATACGCAAGGCGTCCTCTCGGAACTTTTCGCACAATATTTTTGCCACCGATGGCTCGTGGGACATATAAGCTTTATCTGTGAGTAAGGTGAGTTTTTTCTCGACCTCATCATAATATTGTAACAGGGTCATGTTGTTCCCCTGTCTCAAAGTACTCATGTCCTGTTCAATGACATGCATTGGACGCTTGTCACTGTAAGTGAAATCGAGCCGATTTATAATAGCATCGAAATTCAGTACAGTGCCAAACGAAGATAAAACGTTATTGGCCGCGCCCCTAACCTTGTTCCTAATAATTGTCACTGCCTCGTAATGGCGAGAGGTGCCGTTGAAATCTTTGAATATGCGATACGCAGCAATCGCCGCTTGTCGCCACGAAACATACGATTCCTGTGATCCCGAGAATTCAGGCAAATATTTAACGGCATCTAAAGTCATGCTACATGGGGAATTATTAGTTATGTCTATGGGCTCGTATGTTCTAATAACTGGGGCCACTGCTGAGGTGGATGCGACATGTGTTGTTGCCAACTGGCTGGCCAGCTCTTGAATTTTCTGACACATTTCATTTCGCGCGAGTTCATTTCTGGCAGCTTCGTCCGCCAAAGTATTGGCCACAATTGCCTGTATCACAGCTTTGAGCTGTTCTGGGTCGATCGCCATTTCAGGGGGATTCGCGGTTACGTATCTTAGAGGGGAAGCTTGATTTTCGTTATCAGACTCTGAGTCTGTGGAGTACGGTTTACTATTTCTGTACCGTGAGAATGTGGGCTGCATGAGCAGTCCAATTCACTTGGATATGCAAAAGCTGCCTGTGCGGGTAGCAGTTGACCAAAGACAAACAACAACAAAAAAAAAAATAAAGACAAAGACTGCAGCGTCGAATGTCGCGCTTATATCGAACGGAAACAAAAACAACAATAACAAATGAACGTATGCGCTGTTATGAAGAACAATTATATTACTTTTTTATTCCCATTGACACGAGACCATGTTTCAGTGTACCTGCTGGTTATTAATTTATTTTATTACTAAAAATTTACGTTTCTGTGCAGACTTAAAATGCATTTAGCATCGGTTCCCACTCACATAATTTTTTTCTGGTGTAGGTGTGTTTGTTTGATCACTAATTCCCTTCACTTTTCCCGCGCCGCTGTCGTAAATTTCGTAAATTTCTCGCTGTGTGCGCGGTGTTGGTGATGGTGGTGGTGGTGGGTGGTGGTTCCTACCACTAGTTGAGCGCCAATTAAGAAGATTATGATGGAAGGGGGACTACCCTTCTTAACTGCTGGCCTAGGGACTCAGTCAGTTTTATTTTAATAAAAGAATAACGGCTATTGCCGGAGTTGTTCTCATGTGAGCTTGTGCTCTTTATTCAATGAGGCTTCAAAACGAACTGAAATATAAAATGATTCTTAAAGCTAACAAAAGAATCGCAGCGGCCACGCAAATATGCTGTGATTGCCGTCTGCGCACAAGTTTCCGGCCCAATGCCGGGTCAGCACTTTTGACGTTTTTATATCATATTTCGCACACTGGGCCAACTGTTCTAGTACGTTGGCTTGTGTTAACTTGTATTTTGTCTGACAGTGGTCAGCGATCGAGTACTGAGACAGAAAGACAATCTACGATACCATAAATAGCCAATTATCAAAGAGGGGAAGAATATCAATAAAATACAAATGGCTCGACAAAAGGCCTTAAATTAATCTTTGTTTTTCAGACATAACTGTTGTTTATGATGGCGGAACAACTAAAAAAAATGCCAATTTGGTTCCACGAAAGCCGAGATAGAAGAAATATGTCTAAAGGACAAACTTATTGATACTTGGGCTAACTCGGACTGTTAGAGAAAGAACAAACATTAAGCGAATTTATAAGCGCGTGTCAACTAGATGAAGAAATAATTAAACAGTCACATCTAATGTTGCCGAAACATTTATAGGAAACCGTCAAAAAAATTTCTAATTGGAATCTACGGAAACTGCATAATAGCGAGTGTGGAGGGTGCGGGCGGTTATGCCATAAAGAAGATAGTCCCACGTGCCCTGCCCGGCAAATTAAGTGTAATCGGTGCTCTCAGTTGGGTAATTTTGCCAGTATATGCCGAACCATTTTAAAACGCCCATACCCACAATCGAACGATCAAAATTTCAAACTCAGGAAAGTACATCGAATTGAAGATTCAAGCCAAGAAGGCAACGAGCTAAAGCGGGAAAACTGTTTAAAAATACAAAGTGACGAGGAACAGGAAGAACTGATTTAATGCCGAATCGGTGGCGAGAACTTTTCATTAATAGTCGACTCCGGTTCCCGGTTCAACCTATTCTAGCAAAACGATTGGTTGATTTTGAAAACATTCGCGCGAATGTACATAATCAGTTTAGGGGATATGCCTCGGTCGAAATTCTAAATGTTATTTGTGTCTTAGAGGTACCAATAGCGATCAAGGAAAGTCCGGAGCAAATTACATTATTTTTCGTCATTGATAAAGGACGGCAGTCATTGCTTGGGAGGGTAACGGCTACCAAGTTAAATGTCCTCCAAATGGGGTTACTGGTTAAGGAATGTTAAGTTAGAAGAAGCCCACCGTATGGACATTATTGAACCGGTGAGCGGTCACAGTCCGTGGATCTCCCCGATGGTAATTGCGTTCAAGACGAATGGTGACATCCGACTATGTCTGTATATGCGACAGGCCAACCGAGCCATTCTTCGTGAAAACTATCCTCAGCCTACGTTCGAATCCTTTATGACTAAACTACGAAACTCCAAATTATTTTTACGACTGGATCTAAATTACCAGTTGGAACTGGACGAAGCAAGTAGACCGATTACCACATTTATCACACCTCGTGGACTGTTCAGATACAAGCGATTGATGTTCCGTATAAACGCGGCGCCGGAAATCTTCCAAAGACGACTCGAGGAACTTCTTTCATCGTGCGATAACGTAATGAATTATATCGACGACGTAATAATTTTTGGAAACAGGAACATGGTGCTGCTGTCGAAAAAGTTCATAATGTGTTCAAAGAATATAATATACGATGAGAAGTGTATTTGGAAGACGACCAGAATTAAATTTTTGGGACACATTTTAACGAATAAAGAGATACAGGCTGATCCTGAGAAAATAGCTGCTTTCGGTTCCTTTCGAGCACCCATAAATAAAGAAGAGACGCGGAGCTTCCTTGGTTTGGTCACCTACGTGGAAAAATTTATTCCAGACCTGGCCGATTTTACGGACCCACTGCCTGAGTTGTTAAAGAAGGAT
Organism: Drosophila simulans; assembly: GCF_016746395.2. Classification (NCBI taxonomy): domain Eukaryota; kingdom Metazoa; phylum Arthropoda; class Insecta; order Diptera; family Drosophilidae; genus Drosophila; species Drosophila simulans. Next base: position 1,752,189 of record NC_052521.2, read on the forward strand.
GAGAAATTTATCTGGGGACCAGTTCAAGGTCAGGGGTTTCAAAAACTTAAGCCAGCGTTAGCTAAAATCCCAAGTCTTTCATATTTTGACCCCAGCAAAAAAACTAGATTGATAGCAGATGCTAGCCCTGTAGCTTTGTGGACAGTATTATTACAATTCATCAATGATCACGACCCAAAAATAATTGAATTTGCTAGTCGAAGCTTAACCGTGGTGGAGAGACGATACTCCCAAACTAAGAAAGAATACTTAGCCTTGGTGTCTAAATATGTGTAAGTAGTATATAAGTAGGCAAACTATAAATATGTTCTATTTATGGGCTGCAATAAGTGGCATCTACAGATAATTACGATTGCAGCGGCCTATGGCCGAAGTGTCAAGAGATATGACCACGCGGGAGGTGATTAGCGCGGTCATAGGCCTCAAACTTGTGTACGCACAAGTTTATAGTGTGAACATTTTGGTCCTTCGAGAAATTCTGTTGTTTTCCCCCACCAGTGGTAAGAAACACAGAATAAAAGACCACGCCTTAAAGTACTAGGACTATAAGGTGAAACATTGTGTTTTTGATTTTCCTTGGCTGATCAATCATCTGTTAGTCGAGACACAGCTAGGTCAACTGGGCGACCAATCAAAAACCACGACCAAGCACAAAAAAAAAGTCACAGTGATTGTTTTCCCAAGATGTTGTCGGAAAGATCTGTGAAATCGATGCAAGAACAAGGAGAGCTGCAGAACAAAATACTGCAAGCCATCAGGGAAAAGGCATCTATACCAGCAATAGAAGTATTGGTAGTCCGATTTACTACTAACAATGCACTGGTAAAATTGGGAGTTGGCGATCATTAATATTTTAATGATAAAATATTTATGAAAACTATGGATGCTATCAAGGCCTACAAGGAGTCACTATTAAAGGTAGAGACACTTGAAGAAATAAATATACCAAGCGGATCAAAATTATCTGATTCCGCATCAGCTCGGAGCGCCAGTCCAGTTAATAATCTGGTTCAACTGGTGGATAGAAGAGCGGACAGGGTGAGGAAACAGATGAGCCTAATCTACGAAACCCTAGTGAGATTGAACTAGTAAAGCAGCTGGCAATGATGAAAAGTCATTGGTCCAACGTGACGGACACACTGAAACTGCTTGAAAACAAGTATGACAGAACTGCCTTTGATCAAGATGAGGCCGACATTCTGCAATCTGAAGTGGCCGCCTTAGAGATGGTACTTCAAATGAAGTTGGAACAGTTCAAAAGTTCCAACTTCAACGTGCCAGAACTCCCAAAAGTGGACCTTTCAACGGAATGGAAATGCGAAATTCAATTCAATGAAAAATTCAATGGAAATGCGAAGGAATGGCCAACATTTTACGAGCTGTTCTCTGAGCTAATAGACAGCAGGAAGGATCTCAGCAACACAAGGAAGCTGGGATATTTAAGAGCCTGCTTAAAAGGAGAAGCTCAAATGGTGGTTAGCCATTTGATAACGGGATCAGTGGCTAGCTATACAGCAGCGTGGGAGCTTATCTGCAAACGCTATGAGAATAGCAGAAAAATATTCTCCCAACACTTCAACAAATTAATGGAACTGGAGTGCTTGCTGCCCCATGATGAGAAAAACTTAAGGAAGTTTTTGGATACTGCGACTGAGAGCATATTCATCATAAAGGAAAAAGGAAAAATAGAAAGCTCTGCTGACGTAATTTTAGCAGAAATTCTACTGCGGAAATGTTCGCCAGAAGCATTACAGCTGTATGAACAGCATGTAAAAAAGGCAAGAGCTATACAGTCCTTGCAAGACGTACTGGAGTTTATTGAGCAACGATACAACTCAGTAAATGCCATTACCAAAAATACCGCTCAGCTTGCTACAAGAAAAGTGCAAGTTAGATCGTGTGCCTTTTGCTCTAAGGATGGCCACGATATGATAAAGTGTCTCACATTCAGAGCACAATCAATCGAAAAAAGAAAAGAATTTGTTCAAAAGAACAGCGTGTGCTTTAGATGCTTTGGAAAGCATAATACTATCGACTGCAGAAAGGAAATATCATGCAATCGATGCTCCAAAGGAGACAACAGCCTTCTTCATGAAGACACAAAACGCAGTATCAACAGCACAAGACACACTATTGGCTACAGCTGTTGTTTTGTGAAACACAAAGCTGGAGGTTACAACGAGTTTAGGGCCCTTATTGACGGTGGATCCCAGAAGACGCTGATTTCAGAGGAAGCAGCACAAATATTAAGGATTCCCAGAATAAGGAGTACTATAGAGGTCAAAGGTATCTCCCAGAATACTCAATTATCCAAAAATACCGTCCACCTAACGATCAAACCAAAAATTCCAAGCAGCTTCAAAACATCAACGGAAGCATTGGTTTTACCAACACTGCATAGAGCCCTTCCCAGCAAAAAGTTTGATATTGATATCAACAAAGAGTGGAAGGGCTACAGGCTAGCAGATCCACGATTCAACGAGCCAAGCAGAATTGACATGGTGATAGGTGTGGATCTATTTGCCCTGATTATGATGGAGAAAATAAAAACCATGAATGGAATCTTGGGACAAAAAACCAGATATGGATGGATTGTGTCCGGAAATATAACTCGAGCAGCAAAGCAAAAAATAATAAGTGCCACTACAACAATAAATCTAAAGGACCTGGAACGCTTTTGGAAATTGGAAGATGAAGTCGATGATACGATTACAGACAATGCAGAGTGCTAAAGAAAATTCCAAGAAACAACTGTCGTTGGTGACAGGCAGATTTGTGGTTTCAATTCCATTTCACAAAGAAGCAAAGCTGGGAGACTCTCGCAAACATGCAATGGCAAGGCTTATGCAAATGGAAAAGAAGTTTCAAAGAAACCCAAAGAACTGGGCTGTGTACAACGAATTCATGAAAGAATACCTAAAGATGGGTCATATGGAATCTGTAAAGACAACGGATCAATGTAAATACTATTTACCCCATCAAGCAATCATCAGGCCTGGAAGCTTAACTACGAAGCTGCGAGTAGTTTTTGACGCATCCGCAAAGACGACAAATGGACTAAGCCTAAATGACGTTATTATAGCTGGTCCTAAGATTCAAAAGGATCTATTCGATATTCTAATTAAATGGCGCAAGTGGCAATATGTTATGGTAGCTGACATTGAAAAAATGTATCGCCAAATAAAGGTTGCTGAGAAAGACCAAGAATACCAATATATCCTATGGAGAGATGATCCAAAATTGACGATCAGTGAGTTTAAGTTAACAACCGTAACTTATGGCACATCGGCAGCACCTTTTTTAGCAGTCCGATGTCTACGAGAGTTGGCAGATCGCTTTTGTCAAGAGGATAGTGTCTTAGCAGAAACAATTAGAGACGACTACTGGCCGCACACTTCCCCACATAGATTGAAGAATAAAACTCAGCTGCATTTACCAACGCAGACTGCGGCGTCTTACAAACGCTGCATTATATAATTAGATGATAAGAACCTATGTAAGAATGAATAAAAGGCGAAGCCCTCGCAGCAGCGAGTCAGTTAGATTTAAACTCCCGAATTGAACTCATTAAGTGTACGCACAAGTTTATAGTGTAAACACTTGGTTTGGGCTGTATAGAAATATTATTTTTACTTACTGGGATTGGAGTTTAAAATAGTGACCGACCATAAGCCCCTGGAGACAATTTTTAAACCAACATCAAAAACGCCGGCACGGATTGAAAGATGGCTATTGCTCCTCCAGGCTTATACATTTATTGCTTACGCACGGCTGTGTGAACAGACACCATCATAGTGTTACGATATCAAGGGCGAGCACAGTATACTCCTGATAATTAACAACGCGGTACCCACTTCAATTGAGATATATAACTTGGCCGAGAAGAGCACTCATGACGAAGAAATCGTTGACGGAATGATGTGCCTCCAACAGGGTTCTCGGAACTCTGCACTATCAAGTAAACTGTACCCATTCCGACACGAACTGTCAGTGGTGGGAACAATTATGTTGAGGGGAGTTCGCATTGTTATTCCATCTAACCTAAGGCAGAAAGTGTTGACGTTGGCACACGAAGACTATTCAGGCGAATCGGCAATGAAGCGGCGATTAAGAGCCAAAGTGTGGTGGCCCCAAATAGACAAACACACCGAGAAATTTGTACAGGACTGCCTGGATTGTACTCTGGTCTCCCGAGCAGCAAATCCGCCGCCGATGAAGAGAACTTAATTTCCGAACGGTCCTTGGCTTGCAGTGGCAACAGACTTGCTAGGCCCATTGCCAAATAACGAATACATCTTAATCCTAATCGATTATTATTTAAGATATCAGAGTCGCTTATTGACGTAAGAGCGGAGTTCCGGCACTATTGTAAATCATGCGGGATTGAACAAATTACGACGCCTCCTTACTGGCCACAGGCCAATGGCGAGGTAGAAAATATGAATAAGGCGCTCGTCAAACGTATGAAAATAGCGCATCTGCACAAAAGGAATCTTAAGGATGAAATTCGATCGTTCACGTTCATGTATAATGTCACTCCCCATGGAACGACAGGCACAGCTGCAACTGAGTTAATGTTTAATCGAGTCATTCGAGATAAGATCCCAGGCATACAAGGTTTGTTAGGCGAATTTTTCGATTCAGCAGAGAAAGATAGAGACTGTATAGTTAAAGGGAAAGTAAATTGCAAAAGAAGGGGAGCAAGAGAAGCGGATATCAGCGTAGGAGACAAAGTGTTCCTTAAAAATGTAGTCTTTCCCCACAAGCTTACTCCGAACTTCGACACTACTGAATATGAAGTGGTGAAGACGAAAGGAAATATAGTGAAAGTTGTAGGGCAGGGCCGAACCCTTATGAGGAATGTAAGTCATCTTAAAAAGCTTTCCCGACGGAGTACACAGTCCGAGGCGCCTAACATTGACCCCTTACCTATGCTTGATGCGGGTCAGTCTCTGGATCCTGACGCACCACAAAGCTTGCCGACCCCGGAAAAGAAGGAGCCACACAACAAGGATACCCTGAAGCTGAACCCCGTTGTTAATAACAGTTGTTGCTGAAACTGATTTATCGGTTTACGGGTCTCATGTATTACATTTTCAAAACTACTTTCAGCAGAATGCTGTGTATTTTGATCTGAGCTTAATTGGTAATATTATTTATTTTTATTCGAGATAATGCGTCAGCTACGACATTTTTTGTTCCGGGTTTATATATTATTTTGGGGGTAAAACTTTCTATGAATGAATACCATAATTACATTTCTAAGTTTGGGTTTCTATCTGAGATTATAAAAAGTTAGAAATTTTACCATTATCTCCTCATAAGCATTTGGTTAAAGGTTTGTCAATTTTTGCGTAATTTCGGACAAGTTTTCGGTAATATCCAGTGAGGCGTAGTGAGATTGTTGTAAAATTATTTTTTATTTGAATTAAATCAGGATAATGATGTTCAGTTGTATTTGAAAAGATTATTATATCATCTATATAAAAATAGCAAGTTTTTCCGACTTGTTCTCTTAATATATCGTCCATTGCTCTTTGAAATATTCTAGGTGCGTTTGTTAGCCCAAATGGCATACGTAAGAACTCAAATTTCCCGTTGTTAATAGAAAAGGCTGTTTTTTCAATATCTGACTCTTTCATTAAGATTTGGTAAAATACTGATTCCAAACCAATTGTTGAGAAATATTTTGACTTTCCTAAGTTAGATAATATTACAGACGGTTCATGCATCGGGTATCTGTCCGGTATTATGTTTTCGTTTAGTTTTTTATAATCAATTACTAGTCGATGTTTTAGAGTTCCATCTTCGTTTTGACCCTTTTTGGGTACTACTAAGACTGGTGAATTATAACGGTTTCTACTTGGTCTTATAAATTGTTCTTTTAGCATTCAATCGACTTCATTATTAAAGAAATCTCAGACTGACATAGCATAAGGATATTTTTTGCTATAAATTGCCCTATCATTGTTAGTATTTAATTCTCCTCGAATAATCTTATTTTCAAAATCTTTTATTTGATTTGAAATTATTTTTAGATTATGAATTTTTTCTTAGTCGGAAAACTCAACGACGGCGTGTTCAGTATTCTTTGATCCCAAGATATTAGTTTTTTGTTGACGGATAATTCAACGACGGCGTTCTCAGGATTCTTTGATCCCATGCTATATAAACTTCCCTCGCTCATTACCGTTTCGGGCTTAAATATTCATCAAAGTATTTTTTATAATACATTCTTTAAGTGGAAGAACAAATTTTCCTCAATTAAACACAAGTCCTTGGCAATTCTTTTTTATTTTCATAAATTCCCTTTTTGATATATATATGGCTCTTGTGTCAATTAATATTTTTAGTTGTTTTTTTGTTTTTATGTCTATTTTTGTTATATATGCCTCATACCCCCTGTAGGGTTCTGATCTAAAAAATGATATTCATCAATGCTATTTATTCCCATTCCTTTCTGGGGTGGTTGACGTACGGTCCCAGTTCCTTCCCCTTTTGATGGGATTTGAGGTTCAGTTCTTGTGGATTAAAATAATTTCCTGGCGAAAAATTATTATAATTCTCTCTTCTAATTTTATTCGCCCGTCTGTAATTATTACTCCGACGATTGTAGATATTATACTGACGATTTTCATACCTTATAGGACTATCTACCTGCATTGGTTCTGGTTGGGGTGGTACCTTAGAATGGTTATTTAAATTCCAATTATTGTTTTGTCAAAAGTTCCCGTTTGCCGGCCAATTATTATTCTGATTATTGTTATGATTATTATTCCAATTATTATTCGTCTATTTAAAGTAATATTATTCTGTCCCGAATCTACTGGATTAAATCTTAAGTTGTTTCCCTGATTTTTGTTTTCATTTCAAAACTCATAATACCTATTTGCGAATTGGGCTCGTTGTTGTTGACTCTAATTCCTGACACTTTGCCAGAGCATTTGGCAAGTCTGGTGGGTTTAGGGAAAAGAGTGTTTCTGAGATTGAACCGTTCAATCCAGAAATAAAAATCAATAAAAGAGCGTTGCTTCTAATTGTTTTATCGCAGTCTTCGACTAGCTCTTGTCGAACGCGGTTGTAAAAATTGAACGCTGCGATCGTTATCTTCTGTTCTCTCTGAGAACATTTTGGTGTACATTAGATATTTTCTGTTTTCTTCTTTAATTGTGATATTCGCAAAGGACTACAATCAAACGTTCAAGTGATGCAATTGGTGATGCTGAAGCATCTGCCGTTGAAAAAATGCGTACTAAAAGGAATAAACCACTAGTGGAGCGCCAGAACGAACGGGGCTCCAAGCAATTTACAAATTATTTTCGTCCACTACAAACTTTAGACGATGATAATGATGATAAACCTATTGAAACGGACACACTTGATGAAATAATAATCAAACCACCTCCTATAACATTAATTAAACAAAATACAAAATTTGTACACGAGCTAATGGCTAAAATTAAAACTGATGATTACTTTATTAAAACCATCTCAATTGGAATTAAAATATTTTTACCAAATATGGACTGTTTCAATGCAGCTTGTAACCAACTCAAGGAACATAACTGTGAGTTCTACACGTACGATACTAGATCAAACAAGCCATACAAAGCCATTTTATCCGGGCTGGATAAACTACCAATTGAAACTGTCAAATCCATGCTACAAAACCTAGGATTACAATGCACCGAAGTCAAAATTGTGGAAAAGAAAACTAAGTCTGATCATGAATTATTACTGTACATTGTTTATTTCGTAAACAAAAGTATCACAGTAAAGGAACTGCGCAAAAACTTTATGTATGTCAACCACACTAAAGTACGCTGGGAGTATAAAGTGAAATTGCAGAATAAAATTACTCAATGCTACAATTGCCAACTATTTGGACATGGATCAAATAATTGTTCAGTTAAAACATCATGTGCCCATTGTGCTGGATCACACCAGACTGCCGTATGTATGGACGTAAACAACAAAAAATGCGCTAACTGTAAAGGCGACCATCCATCGACAGAACTGACATGCCCATGCCGAATTTCTTATCTCAATTTACTTTCCAAACGCTCATCACAACGCATTGGAAGAAATAACTTGGAAGCTCATGGAATGAGGAATTCTAAGCAACACATCGCTCCATCTGCTCTCTTTGGAAATCAACCCCAGATCTCATTGCCTACTCAAACTAAGAGAGTGCAACAACCCAACTTTGGTAGCTATAGTAATGCACTCACCAATATTCATACTTTGCCTAATCCCAAAGCAAATATCACAAATGAAACTAATCTCTTTTCATGTGAAGAGATAAATTCTCTTTTGTCTGAATTAATAACAAGACTTAATGAATGCTCCAATAAGGGAGAGCAATTTCAAGTAATTTCTCAGTTAGCGATTAAGTATGTTTACACAAACAAATAATTTTATTGATAATTTGAATATTATGGCATGGAATGCTCGTGCCGTTAGAAACAAACGTATAGAACTGAGCAAGTTCTTAGAAAATAATCACATTCACATAGCACTTATAAATGAAACGTGGCTGACTCATAGTGACCGTTTTAATATACCCGAATACACTATATACAGAAATGACAGGAAGGAAAGTAGGGGAGGCGGCGTTGCCATTGCAGTTAGTAACACATTGATACATGAACAAATACCCTGCATTAAAAGTCATGTTATTGAAAATGTAGGTATACAAATCAACACTGACTCTAATTCCAGTCTAAAAATTTACTCTATTTACTTTGCTGGAAATACTTCAAAATGTATTCCTAGTTCATGTGATTTATCTTGGGACCATAATCATTTAAAAAGTTTGTATAGATCTGATCTCCTTAAGATCTCACAAATAAATGGAAATTTTCTAATTTGCGGGGACTTCAACTCGCGCCACAGAGCATGGAAGTGTACCCGAGCCAATGGTTGGGGCAAAATTCTCAATGAACTTTCAGATCTGGGAAAATTCAGTATTTTGTACCCTACGCAACCCACATATATTCCGCATAACCATAAAGCAAAAGCATCAACATTGGACCTATGCCTCACTAATATCCCTAACCAGCTGGCTAATCCAGCAGTAATGCAAGAGCTTTCCTCTGATCACCTACCAGTGGTTATTAAATACTCTACAAATTTTATGCGCAATGTAAAAACATATCCGATTTTGGGAAGGGCAAATTGGGCGCTTTTTAAGAGAATTATAAATGAAAGGCTGATGGTTGAAGAGGTGGTTGTCAACTGCTCACAGATATCGACTTTGGATATTGATAACTTAATCGGCTCTTTCACTAGAGTAATCAATTATGCCTTTCTTAAAGCAGTCCCTCATAAACCTATACATCACTCCAAGCTTACACTCCCTGTACATATAACTGAATTATTTAAAACAAGAAATATTATCCAAAGACAATGGTTTAGGTCACGTCATCCATTATTAAAATCAAGATGTGATCATTTAAATTACATCATACGAAAAGAGCTTTTCATTTATAATAATGCAAAATGGAACAATAAACTTCAAAAGCTGGATAAATGCAGCAAACCCTTTTGGAATATAACCAAAGCAATTAAAAAAAGAAAACAAATTGTTCCGTGTCTAAGTAAAGCTGATGAAATATACGCTTCTGGAAAAGAAAAAGCGAATATTCTTGCTGATGTCTTTCAACTGAAGCATAATCTGACACATTCATATTCAAACCAAAATACAATTGACCAAGTCAAAATATCTTTACAATCTATAGCTGAAACCCCAAACAACATCGCAGAAATTTGTAGAGTCACTTATCCAGAGGTTTTTTCAATTGTAAAAGCTCTCCATACTAGAAAATCTCCTGGAATTGATGGAATACCTAATATATCCTTGAAAAACCTTCCTACAAGCGCCATTAATCATATTGTTAACATTGCCAATCACTGTCTTCAGGCAGGCTATTTCCCACGGGATTGGAAGATAGCAAAAATAGTTCCAATTCTCAAACCAGGAAAACCTCCTGATAACCCTGAAAGCTACCGACCAATAAGCCTATTAAGCGGATTGTCCAAGATTCTGGAAAAATTAATTAAATTGAGATTGGTGAAATTTTTGGACATACACAACACACTACCAACGGTACAGTATGGTTTTAGAAATGGTCTAAATACCATACTGCCGACCTTAAAACTAAGAAATTATATTAAAGAAAGTATCCAATCCAAACAATCTGTAGGGCTGGTTACACTTGATATTGAGGCTGCATTTGATACTGTATGGCATGACGGACTGTTGCACAAACTAAAGATGATTGGAACTCCCATATACCTCATTAAAATAGTTCAAAATTTTTTGACACATCGATACTTTAGCGTTAATTTGGACAGTAGTCAATCTGCTAGACGAATTTTAAATGCAGGTGTGCCACAGGGTTCTGTCTTAGGACCTACATTGTTTAATATTTTTACACACGATATTCCACAAGCTACAAACTGTGTACTTTCACTGTTTGCTGACGACGCCGCTGTCTACAGTGCTGGTTTCTCGTACAGCGAGATAAATCAATCCATGCAGAGTTACTTAAATGAATTAGACATATATTACAAAAAATGGAAAATTAAAATTAACCCTAATAAAACGAATGCTATATTTTTTACAAAAAGAAGGAAACCTCGTTATCTTCCTGATAGACAGTTGCGAATACTAGACTCTCCAATACAATGGGTTGACAACATTCGATATTTGGGTATAATTTTTGATAAAAAACTAACATTTAAATACCACATCAACAACACAATTATGAAAGTTAATAAAATTATTTGCACACTGTACCCTCTAATAAATCGTAAATCTAAATTATCAATATCCAATAAGATCATAATTTTTAAAACAATTTTTAATCCAATATTAATGTATGGGTCACCTGTTTGGGGTAGATGTGCTCAAACTCATATCAAAAAACTTCAAATATGCCAAAACAAGCTGTTAAAATTAATAATGAACTTACCTTATTACACAAACACTAAGTACCTACATATAAAAGTAGGTGTACAAAAAGTTCAACAAAAAATACAATATTAACAATCTTTTGTTTCAAGTCTTAGTTTTTTTAAGTTAGTTGTAAGTCAATTAAGGTTTTTCTTCTCCCTTGTTTTCCTTAATAAATAATAAATATTGTTATACAAAAAACTAAAAACAGGTCAACTAGACATAATTAATAAATATTTCAGATGAAAGCCTTAGCTAAACACTGTAAATACCAAATTATACCATTAGCTTTAATGAAATGTACATATATATATAAGGGATAAAGCACAAATAAATTAAATTAAAATTAAATTAATTGTTTTATTAGTTTTTTTTTTATTTTACTGTCTTTTCCATAAGTCATTATAAATTTATTTATGAGTAATGTCATTTTCTTGTTTACTTCGTTGTAGAATTCTGTACTGCTTAAGCGTCCCTGTCTAAGGATGCTAAATTCTGATTCAAGAATATGGATTGGTCTTTTATCGTTATAAATAAAATCCCATATGGAACGAATTGATTGAAAGTTTAAAACTGTACCATGGTTGGTCAAAGCAATTGTTAAAGCGATAAATTATTGTTCGCTTTGAATTTTATATAGACTCATGGCAGTTTCTGGCGTTTCTCTCCAGCCTACATATTGGGTTATTTCACCTGTGAACTTTGGTAAGGATTTAACTACTTCTAGGGTAGTTTCGCATGTTATAGTTGGGTCAATTGTTTGGATTTTATAATCCTCCACTGCATTTCTGCTAGCGTTTACCATAACTGCCCTTCTATCCCTTCAATTTTTCTGGTCACTTCACCCAATTGTCCATTTATTAATCGGTTAATTAATTCCATTGTCAGATTAGTGGCGCTGGATATCCCGCCCGCAGAAAAGGTTGGTGCTGAACCTCCGGTTGACATTGCTAAATTAAAATTTTCCAAACTATTTAATAAATTTTCCAGATTGTTTGCTTAAATTGATTTTGTAATGTTTAATTTTAATCTTTATAGTATTCCCTATTTCTGCTCTTATTTTATAAATTTTTTTTTAAAGACTTAATATTATTTTCAGCACACGATACTTTCCGTTTCTTTTTGTTGGGGTCTTCCTTCAGTTTAATAGTCCTGATTATTATCTATTTGGGTTTTCCTTCAGTATTTTTTTTTCCGCACGGGTCCCACGGCCACACCTCCCGCCCAACCGACCGAAGGGCGTTTCCGTGTATCGTACGGCTCGATTAGCGAGAAGATAGAAAAGAGAACAGAGACGAGGAAATGAACATAATGTAATAAATAATAATTAATTAGGTTTTAGTCATGTAAGGATCATCAAATTCCTTAGACCACCTTTTTATAAAACCAAGCACACCCCTGGCCTTATTGACAATAGTCGAAATATGGTCTGAAAATTTTAGTTTAGGGTCCAGAAGAACTCTAAGATCATCAACCCGTGTTATTCTGTCCAAAGGGCACCCACTTAGAGTGTAAGTCGTGCGTATTGGGTTGGCACGACAAAAGGTCATAACTTTACACTTGGAGCCATTTAAGTTTAATAAACAAAAAAACAAGACAGAGAATTTTTAAAGAGGACTTTTTGCGTCCTGCCATTCAGATAGCTTGAAATCCAATCTAGAAGATCAACAGGGAATCCTAATAGATCAAGTTTCCTTACTGGAAGGTAATGATTAACAGAGTCAAATGCTTTACTAAAGTCAGTGTAGATGACATCTGTTTGAAGATTATTTTTGAAGCCCTGTATTACGAAAGAAATTAGCTCCAAGAGGTTAGTGGTTGTAGATCTGCGTTTCATAAAACCGTGTTGACACGGTGATATGATTGATCTACAAAGGTGCTGCAAATGAGGAGTGATAACATTTTCAAAAAGTTTTGGGAAAGCCGACAATTTAGAGAGATTCCTCTGTAATTGCTTGCATCCAGTTTGCTACCTTTTTTGTGAAGAGGAATCACAAAGGACTCCTTCCATATATGAGGGAATTGTGAAGATTCCAAAGATAAGGTAAACAGTTTCAGTAAAGGCTTGCACAAGGCTTCCGCACAGAATCTTAGCACACAGCCAGGGATTCCATCGGGACCTGGCGAATAGACCGGTTTAACACGCTGAAGATCGTGAAGCAGTGAGCTTTAGCTTATAGTGGGGCAGAATATTAGATTTAATTTTTCCACTAAAAATGTGAGTTGTTGGCGGCACGAGTTCCGTTTTATATACAACTTTTTATCATACACCGCCCCACGCCCCCACCGCCAATTAAAATTGTTTCTATTTAATTATTTAAAAAAATAGTTCTTATTTTTTATTATTTGGTATTTATTAGGTGATAGACTTTTTCACTTATACTATTACAAGACACTTTATTACTATTGATTTGAAGCTGTTTACGATCTCATCCCGATTCAGACTGATCTTCTAATTCTTAATCCTGATCCAATAAACCTCGGCCTTAAGCTTTTCATTCAAACTTTTTGAACTTTCAGTTATGTTTAGGATAAAAGCGTTATGCTGAAATTATTTCACAGCATTGTAAAATTGAAATTTGCTGAGTGATGCAGTTTGATTGAAGCGCAAAGATCATGGCTTGGTCTCCATGTGGAGGTTGTGTTTGGTTATTTATTGGGTTTGTTTTATTTATTGGCGACAAAAACAAGGGCAAAGGTAGGATAAGTTGGATAACTAAAAATTAAAATTAAATTTTTTTATTTTTTATAATATTTTTCCTTTTTTTTATTAAGGTGTGAAATTTATTGTAAATTTGTGGTTTTGTACCCGGCCTTAAAAAGTATACAATTTACAGTTCATATTATATTTTTGTATTTGGAATGTTTTTTGTAGGTATGTTATGTTCGCGAATATGGGGATATTGTACTTGGCTTTACACTTGTTTGCTGCTGTGAATATCAAGGATTGATTTCACACAAGTCCAACACATATCATGTTTCACGAACACATCATATTTAAATTTAGTTAGGTGTAGATTTTTCTTGTATGAGCGTTTTGTAAGTTTGTTAAGGTGGTTTATGTATTTTAGTAGAACTTTTGTTGCAATCACTTCTAAGATTTTTAAACATTTTGCACTTTTTATTTTGTTTGAACGTACTTCTTCATTCTTACTCTTTTCTCACAACTACTTACAGTAATATTAATAATAGGTTTTGTAATGTATTTTCCATTCCAGTTTTCCGGCTCCGCCAGTTACCTCCGGTGACTGTTTGTAGGTGGGTCGAGGTCGACTTGGGCTTTGCTTTTATTATCGTCGCTGTAATGTTTTCGAGAAGGAAAAGGCACTTGTTGTTATGATTGCTGTTGGCTATACACTGACTGCCGTCTATATTCTTCGACTTAAATAAGCTAACATGAATATGTAAGTTATTGCCCTGCAATTGATTCTGTAACATCTTGTGGTTCTACATAGTTCTGGGTAAACACAAGTGCCCAAAACGCTGACCAGAGGTCTGCATAGTCTCCGCTGCCATCAACGCCAACGAACGGTTAAGCGCGACATCAACACTTCTCCGCTGCGCCGCGGCCGACGCCCGCTGCGCCGCTGCCGACGACTTCACTTGATTGCTAGGGACTGTGGGAAACATTTTGTACACTAGTTTTAGTTTCAAATGATAAATTGCAATAAACGGTCGCTTGCGATCTTCAAAATCAAATCAATAAACTGTAATTATTAACTGGCGCCCGAACAGGGACCAGCGAATAAACGCGAACGAAAGACAAAATTCTAAGTCGCGGAGCAAAATCAAAATTTTGCTAAAAAATATTCGTTGGTTAAATTGTGCCGAAGAAACTCCCGCGAGTTATTAACAAACAAAATTCACGGTCGGCTATTAAATAAAATTGTTTGAAAAAAACAGATTTTCCGGAAGAGGAAAATACTTATCGGCATAGCATTGCCCATTGGTGGATCACATTTTCTGTCAGGCCAGCCCGCAGAAAACCTTCTTTGGAGTGCTGACGTGGATTCCCCAGTAGCCCAGGCAAAAAGGACAACATTCACCCAGCCAGGAGGAGTGACCGCAACAACTCTATGTTAAATAAATGCAAAACGAAGAACAGCAATTTCATCGAAAAGGAGAAGGAAAAGTAGAAGTAGAACGCCGAGAACTAACGGAACTACAGAAGAGCAACACGGATAACAGTTAACAGTGCAACCCAAAACGTAACGGCAGAGATAAAGACGACGAACGGCAGAGAACGGCTGCGTGAACCAAAGCGCAGACAAGTTAAAAACTTGTTGTTGTTAAAAAACAACAACAGCACAGCCGTAGCAGCAGCAGCAGCCCGCCAAAAAGAACAGGAATAAGAACACGTTGACGACGAAGAAGCTGAAGCTGAAACAACCGAAGAGAAGGCAGAGAGACTACAAGAACCTGGAAAGTACACTGGAAAAAACATCAGCAATTTGAAATTCAGGCATCCACCCATAATAAAACATAAGTATACCAAAAAAAAATTAAGTATATTATTATTATTATATTATTATTATAATATTATTATTATTATTATATTTTATTATTATATTATTAGTATTATATTATTATTATTATAATATTATTATTATATTATTATTATTATATTATTATTATTATATTATTATTATATTATTATTATTATTGATATTATTATTAATACTATATTTTCAACCCAGTTCCTAGAGATCTTCTGAAAGGAAAATTTTCCTATTTACTGTTCCTTTCTGGTACACTGTTCTCAAAGCAAAATAACCGCGGTGAGCTAAATTTTTATTGCATGCAAAAATAAAAAAAAAATATAAAAATAAAAAAAAACAAAAACAAAAGATAAATAAGCAAACACATACACACGCATTCCATATTTTCTGCCCACAACTTTTGTTAAGTTCAAATTGGTTTAGGCTTGTTTTGTGCAGGTGTTGTCCGAATTAAAAATCAGTATGGCAAACCCTAATAGTATAATAAGACCATCAGCTTTTAGTTCAAATGAAAGACCGGTGCCCTCAGAAAGACACGACCTGCCTGAACAGCATCGCGTAGACATGAGTGTCAAACAGTTGACAGCAGAATTTGGGTCTTGGAAAAAGAGCGTTGATAGAATCATGGAGACTTATACCCCATTTGTGGGTACTCCAAAATATTATGGTATACTTCATACCATAAGAAATAAAATTGTTGGAAGTGCTGATGTGGCACTCGAGTCCTACAGCATTCCGCTGGACTGGAAGGCCATGTCGAGATGTCTCACTCTGCATTACGCAGATAAACGGGACATAACTACCTTGGAATACCAAATGTCAACTTTGGTTCAAGGCCACCAGCAGTCGGTGGAAGACTTCCACCAGGACGTCTACAAAAATCTGTCGCTTATTCTAAATAAAGTCGGCTGCATGCAAATGAGCCGAGAATCCGAGCACTTTGTTACAAAAATGTACAGAGAAAAAGCTCTGGATACTTTTATCAGAGGCCTTCGAGGAGATTTACCTCGCCTTTTGGCAATAAAAGAGCCAGCTGATCTCCCCTCAGCTTTACATTATTGCCTTAAACTTGAAAATCAAACTTTCAGGTCAAACCATGCGGCGAATACCATAAGGGTCAACAGTCGAGTTTCAGAGGAAACGAAAAACCCATACCGGCACCCCGCAATTTTCAGCCGTCGAATGCCTTTGGCCATCGACAGCCTCCACCGGTCCCTCCACGACATCCCATGAGGAGACCTCCACAATATTTAGGCCAGCCATTCCCGGCGCCAAGGCAACATGTGTCTAACTTCGGTAATGCACCGTTCATTCCACCCCGACAAAACTATCAACAGTAATGGCAACAATATAATGCCCCACCCCGTCCCTTTGCGACCAAACCACAACCAAGACCAGAACCAATGGACGTGGACGGCAGTGTACAGAAGCGAAACATTAATTATATGAATAGACCACACTCGGACATAAACAAACGACAAAAGAACTACAACATCCAAACAGTGAACATGAGACATCCAAGTATTGAAGTAACTGGGTCCAGTTCAAGCATGACAGGCTATCAACGGTCGATGCAAGATTATGAAACCCAGAACAATATAAACGGCACACTAAATGAATACTGTGATGGACAAATAGACAATTTGGACAGCGAACAACGAGACCACGTGATGCATTTTTTAGAGTAGAAGACTCCTCACTACCATACTTCGAATGTAGAGTGGGGAGTGGAAAGGTTTTAAGGGTGTTGATTGACACAGGCTCTAATAAAAATTACATCCAGCCCAATTTGGTGACGAACGCGATACCAAATAACAAGCCTTACATAGCTGATACTCCAGGCGGTGATGTAAAAATATCGCATTACAAAAGAGCAAGCCTTTTCGATTTCGAAATAAAATTTTTTTGTTACCAACGCTGAAGACTTTTGACGCCATACTTGGCAAAGACACAATGAAGGGAATGGGAGCGCAAATTGATTTGAAGAATTTAACCATGACACTGGAAAACGGGAAAAGGGTTGTTCTCAAAGAAAAACAGTTCGAGGCAGTTAGCACAATTAGTCCGAGAATAAAACACTTAGAGGTAGAACAGAGAATGAAATTAAATAAAATAATTGATTCGTATCCAGGTCTCTTCGCAGACCCCAATCAAAAACTAACCTACACAACAAGTGTAAGGGCAGCAATCCGAACTATATCGGATACGCCAATATACTCAAAATTCTATCAGTACCCAATGTCTCTTAAAGACGAGGTACACAAACAAATTTCCGAACTTTTACACGATGGAATCATTCGACCCTCAAGGTCACCTTACAATTCACCAGTGTGGATTGTACCAAAAAAACTCGACTCCTCTGGCAAGAAAAAATACAGGGTGGTAATTGACTATCGAAAACTTAACATGGTAACGGTAGCGGACAGATACCCTATCCCTGACATTAATGAAGTGTTGGCCCAATTGGGAGACAACAAGATTTTCTCAGTGCTCGATCTGAAAAGTGGGTTTCATCAGATTCTTTTAAAGGAATCTGATATCGAAAAGACCGCCTTCTCCATCAATAATGGAAAATATGAGTTTACACGACTCCCATTCGGTCTGAAAAATGCACCGTCAATTTTCCAGCGCGCACTGGACGATATTCTTCACGAACATATCGGTAAGATATGTTTCATTTATATTGACGACATCATCATCTTTAGTAAAGATGATGAAACACATTACCAGAACCTTGACACGATTTTCAGAACTCTTCAGCAAGCCAACATGAAATGTCAGTTGGATAAATGCGAGTTCATGAAGAGAAAAGTGGAGTTCCTAGGCTTCGTCGTGTCCGACAAGGGCATTGAAACCAGCCCAACCAAGGTACTGGCAATCTCAGACTTTCCAATTCCAAGGACACTCAAAGAACTGAGATCATTCTTGGGATTATCCGGATATTACAGGAGATTTATTCCTAACTACGCTAAGTTAGCAAAACCACTTAGCTCGCTTTTGAGAGGGGAGGATGGTCGAATTTCCAAGACATTATCGTCAAAAAAATCCGTCTCCCTAAATCGCGAAGCAATAGAAGCCTTCAAGAAATTGAAGAGCCGCTTGGTATCTCCAGACGTAATACTCCACTACCCGGACTTTAAGAAAGAATTTCACCTAACAACGGATGCTTCCAATTTCGCAGTAGGTGCTGTTCTTTCACAAGAGAACAGACCCATCTCATTTTTATCGAGAACACTCTCGAAGGCGGAAGAAAATTATGCCACGAATGAGAAGGAAATGTTAGCCATTATCTGGGCTCTAAAAAAGCTAAAAATTTACCTTTACGGTAAAGCAAAGGTGAAAATCTTTACTGACCATCAGCCTTTGACCCATTCTCTCAGTAGTTGGAATGGAAATGCGAGGATTAAGAGATGGAAAGCATACCTTGAGGAATATGACTACGAAATTTTCTACAAGCCAGGCAGAGAAAATACTGTAGCCGACGCTCTGTCCAGAGGACCGACAGTCGAACAAATTAACACAGTAGCCTCAACAATGCACAGCTCTGACAGTTCAAGCCATGGGCTGATACCTAGCGTTGAAGCCCCGATAAATGCATTCAAGAATCAAATTTTCTTCAGGGAGTCCGAGTCAGAGAACTACTCATTTAGCATTCCATTCCCGACATTTCAAAGGCATTTAGTAGATCGCAAATTGTTCACACCCGATAGTCTCTTGTCAGATTTGAAAGAATATCTTAACCCATCCGTGATTAATGGAATTTTTACATCCGAGGATGTAATGGGGAAAATACAAATTCTCTACCCCATCCATTTTCAGGGTTTCAAGATTAGATTCTGTCAAACCAAAGTCAAAGACCTTGTTAACGAAGCCGAACAAGAGGAAGAAATACTTAGGACACATAACAGAGCACACAGAAATGCTGTGGAAAATAAAGCTCGGTTGTCCGAAAGAGTATACTTTCCTAAAATGAGGAAAAAAGTTTCGGCTATCGTGAATCAGTGTTTGGTGTGTAAGACTGCTAAATATGACAGACATCCCACGCATCCAGAAATAAGACAAACTCCCTTGCCAGAATACCCCGGACAAATTATTCATATTGACATCTACTCGACAGAACGACATCTGGTGCTCACGGCGATTGATAAATTTTCCAAACTGGCCATGGGAAGAGTTATCAAATCCAAAGCTGTAGAAGACATTAGGAAAGCCCTAAGAGATATCGTGTTTTATTATGGAGTGCCTAAATTAATAGTAATGGACAATGAAAAGTCCCTCAACTCAGCCTCTATCAAATTCATGTTGACAGACCAGCTGGGTATTGAGCTCTACAAAGCACCTCCGTATAAGAGTACAGTAAATGGACAGATAGAAAGATTTCACTCCACACTCTCTGAAATAATGAGATGTTTGAAAGGAGATGGAACACATAGGGGCTTCGAGGAACTTCTCGATAGGGCCATCTATGAATATAACTACACTGTCCATTCTGTCACAAAAAAACGACCTCTAGAGGTGTTCTTCGGCAGGATAGCTACCGTAGCTCCAGAAAAATATGAACAAGCTAGACTGGACAATATAGACCGACTTAGGCAAAAACAGGAAACCGACATAGAATACCACAACCGGACAAGAAAGCCCATAAAGACCTATATCAAAGGGCAAGAAATTTTCGTTAGGGTTAATACAAGATTAGGTTCTAAGTTATCAAGTAGATTTAGGAAGGAACTAGTTAAGGAAGACCGAAGTACCACAATATTAACAGAATCAGGGAAATTAGTACATAAAAGTAACATAAGATCATGATTGCTTCAGAATAATTACTGTGGCCACATCGATAGACAAGTAGAACATAGAAACATTAAACATACTGATTAACGTAACCACGAGAATTAAATTTGAAACGATTCGACTTTGACAGATGAGTTGGCCATAGGTTTGCAGAATTAGATTGGGCTCGTGAAAGAAGAGATTGCGTTGTGAATGCGTTTCTGCGGAGCGAGTTTAAATTGAATGAGATCAGTAGCCTACTTGAAAACAATATACCGATTTCTGCCTTGACGGTCAAATAAATGTTAAAACTTTCACACGTTCTCGCTTTACACAACGGAACTACAATTTGAATGCCATTAAAATCTCCATATTGAATCAGTTAATTCCTTATTTCTTATATTTTAAAACATGATCAGTAAAGGAAACTAATAATAAAAAATAAATAATAATTTAATTTGAATAATAATAAAATTTACCAATTAAAGACGAAATGTACGGAATCAATGCCTTCTGCAAAGGTTCCAATGGTCTAAAAATATGTAGATATAAATTCATTAGTAATTTAGTAAAAACCAGAATTTTTAATAGAAGCAATCAAGTTGTCAATGCAGAACACATCCGAGTTGCACAAACCTCGAACGCACGCAACAATAAACACCTGGCATTCAAACCATTAATGCGGTGCTCAAACCACCACGAATCACACCACCGACGATGCGGCTCAACAACATTCTGTCCTTATGACGACCGCTCGAGGACAAGCGTCAATTAAGAGGGGAGGAGTTATTGCCCTGCAATTGATTCTGTAACATCTTGTGGTTCTACATAGTTCTGGGTAAACACAAGTGCCCAAAACGCTGACCAGAGGTCTGCATAGTCTCCGCTGCCATCAACGCCAACGAACGGTTAAGCGCGACATCAGCACTTCTCCGCTGCGCCGCGGCCGACGCCCGCTGCGCCGCTGCCGACGACTTCACTTGATTGCTAGGGACTGTGGGAAACATTTTGTACACTAGTTTTAGTTTCAAATGATAAATTGCAATAAACGGTCGCTTGCGATCTTCAAAATCAAATCAATAAACTGTAATTATTAACTTGTATATTTGTATGACAATGATTCTTAGAAATAAAGTATTTGATAAAGCAGAACGAGTTTATATGTATGTATGTATGTATTTACATGTGCTGCCCTGTCTACGAGAGAAGAATGTGGTTTCAGTTTTTTGAGCGGAAGTCGGCGGCTGACCGGCCGCACTATCCGCTGGTGTAATGCCTCTGATATTTATGTTGCAACTTTGTCCGTTGGTATAACAAAGCTTCCCGGTTCAATGTCTTCTATGTGTGTGAGCGTGGTGGCTTAGGGGGAGGAGTGGTGTACTTTGGGTTTTCTTTCTGGGTATATGGAGCCGTGAGCTGGTGGCGGCCCCCATTTCCTCCAGAATCCTTCTGAACGCCCTGCTTGTGAAATGCACTCTGTTGTTCGTTATCATCACCTTGAGGACCCCGTATCTGCCCACTATCCGCTCTCGAACAGCCTTTCGAAGTGTCTCGGTGGTTGCCCTTCGCATCGGGCCCTTTCCACGAAGACCAACATCATCGAATTTCCGTGTTTTGACCTCGGTAAGGGCTCACAAAATCAGCGCACACTGTGTTGATATTTCAACACCCCTTAAAATTAAACTAGCGGCCAATGCATTAGGAGCTTCAGTAGGAACTGAACAGGCGTCTGTTGGGACTGGCTGAGACAGAGCAAGGTACAGAAGGTTGCGACTAGCAACGCGTTCGCCATGTGAGCCCAGCTCCTATTATCCTTAGTCAGACCACCTCCTCGCCACCGATTACGCGTGGCCGCTGCAGTATCACGTCCAGTCGGCGGAGAGAATAAAAGTGTAGAGCGAGTCAAAATAAATACTAAGGAAACGAGAACTGCTAAGTGTGGCTACTGGTACCGGGTGATCAGGTTTCATTTAAATTTTCTGTTACGAACACATGAAATCTTCTGAGCTAGCCACAAAAATTAGTGTGTTATAGTGCGTTAGCTGTTAACGGTGCTTGCGGTTGATTTCTCTCTCTTTCCCTCTCGTGCTCGAAATGGTTGTTTGCTGTATCGATGCGGCGGATAGCCTACTTCACATTCGAAATCTACTGCCTCCGTCTTACCATTTGGTGTGCCCGGTTTCAGGTCGCTGATGTTCCTTTTTTACCTTCTTTCATTTTTGTTATCCTGGACGGCACGTTGAACCTTCGTCCCCACTTTGGGTTTTCAGGAGACTATAATCGCGTGCTTCGGCTTGCGCCACCTTCCGCGTTCTCTGTTGGCGAGATATTACAACTTTTGTAGGGGGGAAAAACTTAACGTTGCAGATAAATATTTTTGTACGCGCAACATCTGTTTTTAACAGCTGATTTCTTTGTTGTTGCGCCATCCATATTAGTTTTTGGTATGCAGAACTAAACATGGGTCAATTATGAATGCATGCATTTTATTATTCGACATACTTTCAGAAAATGGGTTTTGGTCAGAAAAAGTGGGTACATTCCCCATAGTGCTTTGGTGCCTCCCCTTTAAGGTGTGCTCGCGCTTCTTTTTGATGTAGTTGGAACGCGCGCTAAATTACATTTGGAGAAAGCGCGGGTATAATCTGACGGGTTGCTTCTCCTTGGAGCATAAGTCTCAGCCGTTCTGCTCAGTGCTGACCTTTGTCTTAAAGAATGGAAGTTTTTTTTTTAATTTCCTGAGTCGAAAACATATCCATGATGGCCTCTAATGTCGGATACCTTTCGCTCAGGATGGTGTTCGTTTCTTCTCAAGCTGGGATCTCAAGATATTTGGATATTAAGGACTGTTCACATAAGGAGAGTGTCAGCTTTGGCAGCGGATATGTGAGAATGCGCTAGAGCTGTTAAACACATCTAAATCGTGGACTTCAGCTCCTTGAGAGCATGACCAGATTTTAGGGATATCGAATTCAAGCTGAAAAGATGCTTGCGTTGGCTGTTGACTAAAAGATGTTTGTTTAGGAACCGCGTCCCACGCCGAAGCAAACCCCTGTCGTAAGAGGGGATTTGGATGCGATGGCCTTTACCTCGTCGCTTGTTTTTTTAAATAGATGAAACAGCTCCACGACTGGTGTCATCCTGGGGTTAAGCAAGTATATATAAGTTAAGTAAAATTCGGAATTGGAAAATTTGAAACAAATCGTTTTAACAAATAGCTAATAGTTAATATCTGGAATATAAAGTTGAATCTAGCTATTAATATTGTTCGAAATTATAAGCCAATGAAGTGATATTCTCGTCTTCGAACTTGGTTTAGAAACGACAAACAAACCGCACAACACTGTGCGACGTTCAACAGCTTGCTGTCGGACGCTAAGTGAGAATACAAGGTCGCGCGCTTTAGATAGGGCTCGGCGTGGCTTCCTGTACCCGCCGTTGGTGTGGAATTTGACCGATTCTGTGTGTAATTATTTAATAATTATTTTTTTTTTCGATTGCAGGGTATAGTCTCCTCGGCACTGTGTTCCCGTTCTTTGTCGGTGCAGTGTGTAAGTATGTGTACCGATTTGCGTGCACCTGCTGTCGGAGCAAAAAAGGAGACGAGAGAACTTACACTTAGGCAAGCCTCTGTAATGGTATGTATACACATGGAATTGGCGCTAAAGGCAGATTAGCGCTGTAAGTATATGTCGCAGAGTTGTTATTTTCTCGTGGCTGGTCTGCCATTTTGACACACAAACTTTTCGAGGGATGCGAATTCCAACCGGAGTGTACCATCGTCTGCATGTCACTGCTCGCATTTTCTACTCGCGCATCGATCTATGCTTCACACACGATAGCTGGACTACACTCGGCGACAGCGCGACAACGTCATATTCTAGCTGTAGTCACATTCTAAGAATGATTTCACTATATACCAAACTCATTGCGCAGTAGCGTTTTGCAAGCGCAGTGGTCAAACCATGTTAATAATGTGACAGACACGTACAGTGGTCAAAAAACATTCACAATGCGAAACTGCCTTTCTGACATAATACACGTTCTCGTGTGTTGTCTCAAATCTACCACATAAGGGACAATACTTCAGGATTCAAAGACTCTCTGAATATTGCAAAGAATTCTCCCCATTCAAATCAGTTCCAAATTCATTCTTATCGTAACATAATAAAATCATTTCAATTATCGTAACATAATATAAATTTAATAAATCATACCATTCGTGTAATTCTTTTAACACCTTTTCCTTTTACACGTTCTTAAATTATCATTTGTGTGGTTCCATTAACATATAATTTTTTTTTTTTAAGCGTTGCTTTGTTTATGAAAGCTTCTCATTATGAGACTAACAATAAGCTTACAAATCTTAAAAAGTACTTAACTAACAGCCACTATTGCAACTGATATGTGGTGGCCCTAATAATTATCGTTGGGTTGGCATATCATTACGACGAAGTCAGGTTCGGCTAGATAGCCGTGTTAAGTCTCTCGCAAGCCTGTTCGGATGGGCACGTAGTTGGCTATTTCATCTCTGACCGGAAGTATGAATAAATCCCTATGTAAGTTACCACGGTGCGCCGGTGATGGTTCTTAGAATTTTCGATTGGGCTCGTTGGCTGATTTCTACGCTGCTGTTACTGGCGTTCCCCCATAGCTGGGAGCCATAGGTTTTAGGACGGAATTGAAGAGTAAGACCTTAAATTCTAGTCTTAAAGGAGAGCGTATACTAAGAAGCCAATGTAGACTATTGGCTTTTAGTTTGAGCTGTGTTCTTTTTGCCTCGATGTGTCTACGCCAAGTGAGTCGTCTGTCAAGATGAATACCTAGATACGTAACTTCATTTGATTTTGGAATAAAAGTGTTATTTAGTATGAGCGAAGGGCAATCTTGTCTGTTTAGGATAAAATTTACGTGTTACATTTCTGTGCATTGACTTTTATTCGCTAGTCAGAAAGCCATTTATAAATATGTGCCAGATAGAGAGCAAGTTGTGCAGTAGCTTGCCGTGGAGATTAAGAGCGGCTCAGGATTGCAGTGTCATCGGCAAATGTAGATATTGTTAGCTGCCTCGATGTTGGTATATCGGCTGTATATAGTAAATATAGTGTTGGGCCAAGTACGCTGCCTTGAGGAACCCCAGCCCAGACGTAACAGTGCCGCATCTAACTGAGAACACTCTATTGTGAAGGTATGACTTTAAATGCTTACGGGTGCATTCAGGGAGTGTTAATATAATTTTATGCATTAGGCCATCTAACCAGACTCTGTCAAATGCTTGGGCCACGTCGAGAAAAATGGCAGTGCAGTACTCTCTCTTTTCGAATTCAGTTTGAATTTCAGTTGTGAACCGATTGACTTGTTCGATTGTTCCATGTTTCTCTTGAAAACCGAACTGATGCTCCGCTATTTTGTTAAAAGTTCGCAGATAGGGTATAATAAAGGTCAGCAGACATTTTTGCCGGGGCTCTTATTAGGTTTTAATTCCTTAATGATTTTAGGAATTTCAGTTGGTCGAAATTCTTTTGGATCCTGTTTCGTTTGGCTTACAACTGTTTGCTTTTGTAATACGAAATTGTTCGTTGCTGAGTTTGGTTGAAACACGTTTGGAAGGTGCTCCGCGATAGTAGAAGCTCTATGTTTATCGCTGCGGACCCATTCACCTGCAGAATTTCTTATTGGCACAACAGATTCCACCGGGGGGCTTAGAGATGGGTGTGCTCTCCATAATGGGTATTTTGTGCTAAAAAGTGATAATTGCTCTATGTAGCGGCGTTGTGCGCATTCCTGCTCGTTGATTAGCTCCTTTCTTAATCTACGAGTTGCGTTTTTGAGCCTTTGTTTTGCAAATGGCGATCTAAAAGATTGCCATTCTCGTCGTAGGCGGCGCTTTTCCAAGACAAGCTACTCAATTTGAACATTTGTCTTACGTTGCATATACTGTAAATTTTTTTTTTTTTTTGTGTTGAGGCATGGGCTGCTGCAACAAGGACATACTTCAAAAGTTTAGTTGTGCTTTCTATGTCAGCATTATTGATGATTCTTGGGTTCAGTTCAATTTGCGAACTTACGAATTTCTTGTATTTTGGCCAGTTAGTTCTATTGGATGTCAATCGACAGGGTGAATTTTTCAGATCCGGACATTGAAGATCATTAAGGAGTACCGGCGAGGGATCAGAAGATAGGTCTGGGAGGGATTCGGCGCTTATATGATTATGTGAGATGATCTTTCTAGGGTCCGTTGGCCAATATGTAGGTGTGCCCGGAGAGGCGCAACTAAGCTTGTTGCTTTCTTTAATAGTTGTATTGTACAATTTTTTTCCCTTTGGGGTTACACGACGAGATCCCCAGTGCGTATGCTTAGCATTCTAGTCACCAGCAGCTATGAAGCGATCCCCTAGTGTGTTGAAAAAATTGGTTTTCGGATATCGTAAAGCGATGTGGGCAGTATACAGCAGCAAGTGTTATTTGTCCGTTACCCAGCTGTATATTTAAAAATGTTGCGTGTAAGTAGCAGCAGCATCTGTATCAATAGATCCTGATTACGCATAAGATTATCCATGGTTGTTCTCATAAATGTCATGAATTCGGTCATGCTTTGTTGCAAGTTAAAGATAATTGTTTCAATATTGCCTTGTGGCTGTCCTGTTGGAAGCGGGCCAAGAACCGAGCCTTGCGGGAATCCACCGGTGACCTGGTGCCTGAAGGCTCCTTCCGACGACTCGCACAGTAGCACCCGTTCCGAGAAGTAGCTGAGAATGATCTTGACTAGGTAGGCTGGAACGCCGAAGCCAATTAGTGCTTCTAGGATCCAGTCCCACCTCGCTGTGTTGAAGGCGTTCCTGATGTCTAGTGTGACCATGAGGCGTACTCATTGCTACCCCCCTTCCATCTAGTGCCCTCGATTGCTTGGTCCGGTACCTTCACCACTCTGTGGACGTCGACGGTGGACCGCGCTTTCCTGAATCCAAACTGGGACCGAAAGAGGTCACCCGCGTCAGCGATAGCCCTCTCTAGCCGGATGCACACTAGTTTCTCCAGGAGCTTGCCAGTTCCATCGATAAGGCATATCGGCCGGAACGATGAAAGCTCTTCGGGTGATCGGAAAGCCGTCGGGTCCGGGGGGGTTGCCGTCCTTCATCAGTTTTACGAGCTACAGGATCTCCTCACTGATGACCGTGGCATCGGTTTCGACGTGGTAACCCATCCATCAAAGGAAACAGATAATCCGCTACACTGCGGAGCATCGCTGGGTCCAGTAGCTTGGGAGTCCTCGTATATGCCTTCTTGACCACCACCTTGTAGGCACTTCCCCATGGGTCGCTGTCATCAGAATCGCATAGGTCGAGGAAGCATTTCCGCTTGCTCGCCCGGCTATCTTGAGTGCTTTCCTGTGGGCTCTGGACATGGACTCCGCACCTCTAGCGCGTCTGGCGGAGAGGCACACTCGACGAGCCGTGCCTATCTCCTGGTTCCACCAGTAGACAGGGGCCCTGTCTACTGTGTAGACCGTGGGTAGCAACTGCTCTCGGACTAACTGCGTGTCTAGGGTGTCCGACTTGTATTTCATCCTGGTTTGGGCTGCTATCTGGGCTTGGGACGAGGAAGGGCATTCCAGGTCGCAAATGTTTGCCAAATGGTCAGTGCCAGTGTATTCCTCGCTGAGTCTCCACCTCGCTAGCCTGAACGACGAGCCGCTAGTGAAGGTGAGGTCCCCCACAGAGCCCAGTCCGGCACGTCTGAACGTGTGCCGGTTTCCTTGGTTTAGAAGAGACAGGTCCAACGTCGCAAATGCCTCCAGCACCATCCTGCCTCTCGCGTTGGTGGTTGAACTGCCCCAGCTCTCTGATCATGCGTTGAAGTCGCCAGCTATGAGAACCTGGGTGCGGCCTCAAGCATCCGCTGCCAGTCTATCCAATGCCCGACTGAATGCGATTAAGGTCAGGCTGGGAGCTAGGTATACGCTGTACACCCACCATCTGCCCACCCTTGCACGAACAAACCCGATGTCCGAAAAAACATCGGTTAATTGTTGGGCTTCTCTGCTGCACCTCCAGATAGCTGCTTTCTTGGTTCTGCTTGCGAACAGGAAGCATATAGCCTCGTTGGGACACTCAGCGGCCTTGTGACAGGCGGACCCGCATCTGAAGCAGCACTGGCTTCTGTCTACGGTGCCTCTACAGTGGGCCGCTATGTGGCCTTCCTCCAGAAATTTGAAGCATCTTTGTTGTTACATGTAATGTAATGTTGTTTCCAGACATTCTAGTTAAGTGTTGCTATGAGCAGGGGAAAAAATCTGGTTCCGGGTTTCCATGGAATGTTGCCAAGGATACCCGTCAGCCGCCCATAAATGTATGCTACGTCCTGAGAATCGATCGTTTGGCGATTTCCGTAGCTGTTAGCTTTTGTCAGTGCGTACATCCACAGAGAAAAAAGCGCCACCTATGCTTGGGGACTCGTACAACCGACCAGAGCTGCCAGACCTGGGAGCTTTAGCCGTTTACCAGCACTGCTAAACCAGTTGACTGCGTGATCAGCTGGCGTGACCAGCAAGTCTACGTGGTGGCAGCCACTACACCAAAAGGCAACAACAAAGGGACAAAGAGAAAATAGTGAAGGGAAAAGTTTGTTGCTTCTCTCACCCTGTCCTGCCCCATGGCCCTGACGATCGGCGCCAGCGGGCGATGCATGGACACTTGTAGCTTTGTTTTGAGATTTTCCAGGAGCGCGAACTCGGTGCACCAGACTACTCGCGCGCGCGCATCTATCTGACACCGCTATGTAGTAATGTATGTGTGTGTAAGTATATGTAGTCAAGTGTTATACTATGGTACATATGCTACTATATAAGTTAACACAAGCCTCCATCCGTATAAGCCAGGGGGAAATCCGTGGCCTACGTGGGAACCCCTTTCTAAGGCTGGTGCTTCGCCTAGGTAACTTAGGCCATCCTGTAGTTGATGGACAGCTCAGTGGGGGGCAGTCCCCCTGATCGCAACGACCCGTTCAGGAGGAGCTCCCGACTTTCGAGATCCCCCACCAGAGGAGTCAGTAACCCGACCCATGGTGACGGAATCTCAGTCCCGTCGGTGGCGAGGGGTGAGCACGCAGGCTCCCAGCCGCCGTTGACTAGCGACTGCAGCGATGCTGTAGAGGTGGAGAACTTGGCTCCTACAGCAACTACGACCGCGACAAGTCAGAAGACGATGGACCACATCGTCGTGCCATCGCAAAAGACGGGAGGGAAGTCCCCAGCTGGTTCCCCTCATCGGTCTTCGGACCTGACCACGGCTCTCCAGAACGAGGACCTGAGGGGCATTCTCGCCAGGATGAATGGCAAGATAAACATCCTGCTATCCGCTTTCGAGACCCAACGGCACGTGACACGAGAGACAAAGGGCATAGCTTCCGAACTCTCAGCCCTTAACAACAGGGCTATAGAGCTGTACGAAGGTACTTCTAGCGAGCACCGCTTGAAGAGCAGTGGTACCCAGACGGAGGTACAAAAGCCTTCCAAAAAGGCTCCTCAAAAGGCGCAGGTACCCAAGGTGCAAGTGCCAAACGCCCAGGCGCCCAAGTCGAGCAACGGTGAAGAAAAGGCGTCCAGACCTATCGAGTCCAAGCCAGGCAGCTACGCATCTGTCGCCAAGAATGCTAGCACGGGTGCAGAGTGGACCAAGGTGAAGCCTACGCGCCTGCGTAAAAAACCTGAGGCACTCATTTTAAAAAAGACAGGAGAGGCTTCGTACGCAGAGATGCTTCGGAAGCTAAGATCGGACCCGAGCCTTAGCGAACTGGGCAGCCATGTACGTAAAATCCGGAGAACGCAGAAAGGTGAGCTGTTGCTTGAGGTAGAGGGGAAAGCTGCGGAAAGCGTCCCCAAGTTTAAGAGCGACCTGGAAGCGGCGCTCAATGACTTGGCCTCTGTGCGCACGGGAGCGCAAAGAATAGCCCTATCTTGCAGCGGCTTGGACGAGGCTACGACAGCAGTTGAGCTCCACAGCTGCATGGTCGCCAATTCCAGGGTCTGCAGATAAACCCTGAAGATATCAGGGGCCTTCGCAGAATGCGGGATGGCACGCAGATAGCCTCAGTGCTGCTGAACGCGAACGTGGCGATACCAGTCCTTAAACAGGGCACCGTAATCGTTGGATGGTCAAGATGTCGCTTTACCCAGGACGTCCGACCCACGAGATGCTACAGGTGTTTGGGATATGGACATCGTTCAGCAACCTGCAAGGACACCGACAGGGCAGACTGCTGTCTTAGATGCGGTGAGCGTGGGCACAAAGCAAAGGGGTGCGTTGCAGCTCCAAAATGTCTGATCTGCAGCAGCGAGGTGGACAGAAACCACCCGACGGGTAGCTTTGCGTGCCCGACCTACAGAGCGACCCTGAAAGAAGCCAAGAGCCACCTTAATGCACGCCCACATTAGCGTAGTACAGCTCAATGTCAATCATTGCGCAGCAGCTCAGAGCCTCCTGGCCCAGACTGCGGCTGAGCGCAATGTAGACATCATGCTCCTAAGCGAACCCTACGTCTCAGGTAGTGGACAATCATCCATGATCCTTGACGAGACAGGTAAAGCAGCTATCAAATGCTGCAGCCCTCTCCACGTCCAGGAAGTGGCTGCTTTACCTATGCGGGGTATCGCTTATGCGAAGCTAAACCACGTGCACATGTACAGCTGCTACGCTCCGCCGAGCGACACCCCCGATCAGTTCGAGGAGTTCCTGGAGGCGCTCGTGGACCATGCGAGAGGGCGAAGCCCGAAGGTCGTTGCCGGCGACTTCAATGCCTGGGCAGTGGAATGGGGCAGCAGGACATCCAACGCCAGGGGCCGAGCTGTGATTGACGCCATGGGAATGCTGGACCTTATACTGCTGAACGACGGAAGGAAGCCGACGTTCAACAACGATAGGGGTACGTCCTTTATTGACGTTACCTTTGTCAGCAGAGGGCTAGTGGACATCAACAACTGGATGGTCCATGACGTCATGACGCTGAGCGACCACGCCCTGATCTCCTTCAGTCTCTCCCCGGAGGGCATGCCCAGGAGACGGCAGAGCAGAACAGCCGGGAAAGCATGGGACACCAGGAAGATCGATGAGGCCATGCTGGCCTATCAGATCAATTCCCTGGAAATCCCAAATGGGGACGCAGAGAGTATGGCGGCAGGCCTTATGTTTATGCTCGAAGATATCTGCGACGCAACCATGCCTAGGAAAAATAAGGCACAGCGCAAACCACCCGTTTACTGGTGGAGTGCCTCCCTAAGCCAACTAAGGTCTGACTGCCTCAGGGCTAGGAGAACGGCGCAACGAGCCAGAGGCAGTACCCACCACGCGGAACTCTTAGAGGTTTTCAGAAGGAAACGCCTAGAGTTCAAGCACGGCATCGCGGCTGCCAAAGCTCGGTCGTTTAAGGAGCTGCAGGATGGCGTAGACAGCGATACCTGGGGCCTCGCCTACAAACTTGTCACCAACAAGCTAAGGAGGAGAGCGGCAACCCCATCCGACCCGGGGGTCCTGGCTAACATAGTAGGGGAGCTATTCCCAAAGCAAACCACTCTATGGAGGCCAACAGAGGCAGCCCCTGCCCCAGATTTCCAGTGCGTCACGGAACTTGAAGTCGTCGAGGCAGCCAAGCGCATCAAACCTAACAAAGCCCCTGGACTAGACGGTATTCCTGGAGCTGTTATAAAAGCAGTGGCGCTGGGTAGACCTGAAATCCTCAGGGCCACCTTCCAGCAATGCCTTCTGGACGGAATCTTCCCAACAAGGTGGAAAAGCCAGAAGCTAGTCCTGTTGCCGAAAGGCAAGGGACCAGCACATGCTGCAAACAGCTACCGCCCCCTATGCCTACTGGATATAGTAGGGAAACTATTCGAACGTATCCTGTATACTAGAATAGAGGCAATCACCGAGAGCAACAACGGCCTGGGAAGCCATCAATATGGCTTTCGGAAAGGAAAGAGCACACTGGACGCTCTTTCGGCCGTTAGTAACATCGCCAAGACCGCTCTATCTGGTGATAGATGGTTAGGGGGCAGGAAGGAATACTGCGCTATAGTGACTCTGGACGTAAGGAACGCATTCAACACCGCCAGATGGCCCGTAATACTCACAGCCATGAACCGCATGGGGATCCCGGAGTACCTAAGGATAGTCGTTGGCAGCTACTTTAGGGACCGGGTTCTATGGTACGATACTGAAGATGGCCCAAAAAGATACCGAGTTTCGGCAGGTGTTCCCCAAGGATCGGTACTTGGACCAATCCTATGGAACATTATGTACGATGGGATCTTGGGCATCAACAGGCCCGTAGGAGTAGAGCTGCACTGTTTTGCTGACGATGTGGCAATCACAGCTGTCTCCAAAACAATCGCAGGGTTGGAGGACAAATGCAACTCTACGATCGGTGCTGCCATTCTGTGGCTCGAGAAAGCCGGGCTAGCAATAGCGGCTCACAAGACCGAAGCAGTCCTTCTCAGCAGCAGGAAAAAGGTGGAGAACATGCTGGTCTTCGGCAATGGAACACAGGTGACCTCTCAAGAGTCCCTAAAGTACCTAGGAGTAATGATAGATCGCAGGCTATCGTTCAAGGACCACGCGAGCTACGCCAGCAAGAAGGCAGCAGTCACAGCCTCTTCGTTGGCCAGGCTGATGCCCAACGTCGGTGGCCCAAGACACCCGGCCAGGAAACTGCTGGTGTCAGTAGCAAAGGCTTCTCTGCTATACGCTGCACCAATCTGGAGCAATGCCACTAGCAGGGGCTCATACCTGAAAGGAGCTCGTTCGGTGCTACGTTCAATGGCCCTCAGGCTCATTAGAGGTTTCAGGACCATATCCGAGGACGCGGCGCTAGCCCTGGCAGGCCTGCCGCCAATTGATCTGGAGATCAAGGCTCTCAGCCTAATGCGAAGCGGCGCTTCCAAGCAAGAGGCACACGAGTGGCTAACAGGTGAATGGCAGAGCAGATGGCAAACTTCGCGTCGGGGGAGGTGGACTCATCAGCTCATCCCTGAGTTGACGGTCTGGGCAGAGTGCCAGCACAAATGCTTGGACTACCACCTAACCCAGTTTCTTACGGACCATGGCTGCTTCCGGGCCTACCTACTCCGGTTCCGTCACGTAGAGTCAGCTCGATGCTTGTTCTGCGTCAACGGTGAGGAAACAGCAGAACACGTGCTAATGCACTGCTCCAGGTTCACGGCGGAGAGGGAGCAGCTAAAGACGCTGTCAGGTACCCCGCTCAGCCCTAGTGGCTTGTTCGCGGCTATGCTGGCGAACAGCGAGGCTTGGGAGCTGGGACACAGCCTTATCACTAATATGATGAAGCGTGTCCGATCAGACGAGATGGCCAACAGAGTGGATGCCTAAGCCCAAACTGGCGCCCTGGGTGACGGCGGGCGAAGAATTCTACTCCAGAGTTCCAGGCTCGTCGTAAAAAATCAACTAAAGGAAGGAGGAGCCGCCAAGGACTACACTGAAGGCAGGGGGTGCGACCTGGCCTCACATCCTGCTCACCGAAGTCATACCTTGACTGGCAGTCCCGGTGAGCGAGTAAGGACTGAAGAGCACGCGGAGGTTTTTGTTTTAGTACGTAGGCATAATTCCAATAGGGCTTATGAATCGTGCATGCCACCTACGAACAGTAGGTGGTATCTTTAGAAGATTTTAATTTTCCTACCGTAAGTCGAATAAATAAAAAAGTTAACACAAGCCAACGGACTAGAACAGTTGGCTCAGTGTATGAAACATAATATCAAAGTGCTGACCCAGCATTGGTCCGGAAACCCGTGCGCAGCCGGCAAACACAGCATATTTGCGTGGCCGCTGCGAGTCTTTGTTAGCTTTAAGAATCATTTTAAGCTCAGTTTGAATTTGCATTTACAAGAATAAAGAGCGGCAGCTCATCAACTCCGACTAAGCGTCGTAAAATATATTTTTATTAGTTACTCTGCCAAACCACAAGGCTGGCAGTTGCATACCTAAACGAGTTGGACTGCTCATGCAGCCCGGATTCTCACAGTATAGGAATGATAGACCATACTCCACCGACTCAGAGTCCGATAGCGAAAATCAAGATTCCCCTCTAAGACGTGTAACCGCGAATCTCCCTGCAATGGCGATAGATAGAAAACAGCTCTAAGCTGTAATACAGGCAATTGTGGCACATACCTTAACGGAGGAGGCCGCCAAAAACGAACTCACACAAAATGAAATGCGTCAGAAAATTCAGGAGCTGGCCAGCGGGTTGGCAGCAGCACATGTCGCACAAGCGGTGATAGCCGCATATCGCATATTTAAAAATTTCAACGGCACCTCTCGCCATTACGAGGCAGTGACAATTATTAGAAACAAAGATAGGGGCGCGGCCGATAACGTTTTATCCTCGTTTGGCAATGTACTGAATTTTTACTGAATTTTCGATGCTCGATTTCACTTACAGTGACAAGCGTCCAATGCATATCATTGAACAACATGACCCTGTTACAATATTATGATGAGGTCGAGAAAAAACTCACCTTACTCACAAATAAAGCTCATATGTCTCACGAGCCATCGACGGCAAATATACGCCTTGCGTATTTTCATCTCGGGACCTAAACTCACTGACGTGCTTTTCGCGGCAAAGCCGAAAGACATTCCGTCAGCTCTGGCTTTAGCGCAAGAAGTGGAATCTAACCACGAAAGGTACGTTTTTGCAGGCAGTTTTGCAAAAAGTCAGGAAGACAAAGATCGCAAACCTACTGAAAAGCGCAGGGTCGTCAACTTGCCAAGTACGACCACCATGACCCACAACCTAATAATAGAAAAAATCCGTATTTCAATAGGGAGCACAGGATGCCACATACGGCACAGGCTCACGCCGACCCGCAAAATGTGCTTCGTAAATTTTTTAGAGGAAAATCTCTGTTACCTGTCATCATACGAAGAGTAGCAGGGGTACCAATGAATTTCCTTTTAGACACCGGCGCGTCAAAACATT
The DNA here is from genome assembly GCF_016746395.2 of Drosophila simulans. Taxonomy (NCBI): domain Eukaryota; kingdom Metazoa; phylum Arthropoda; class Insecta; order Diptera; family Drosophilidae; genus Drosophila; species Drosophila simulans. The sequence goes on from NC_052521.2 coordinate 1,787,406, forward strand.
TCATCCGACCTCGCCAAGAGCTAAAGGGTATCCGCCCGGTGGACTCTCTTTCGAAGTTTACTCAATTCATGACGCCACCACTGTAACAAAAAAATGCTTCGTATCGATTTTTAATTTGAAAGCGACTTTTTTCATTCTACCAGATTTTACAACGGGATAATCGGGGCCGATTTGTTACACAGGCCGGCGCATCACTTTGCCTCGCTTCCTCCCAACTCAATTAACGAGGTTGAGAAGATTTCATTCCATAAATGCACTGACGTCAACTTCACTAACGTGGAGCGCGCAGATGCACCACCTTTGGTGAAGAAGGCATTTCTGAGGATGATCAAAGGCCAAATTTTTTACGACACTGGACCTCAAGTCCGCGTATCACCAGATCGTCTTAGCGGAAAATGACCGCGAAAAAACTTTCCCCTCCGTAAACGGAGGGAAGTGCGAATTCAAGAGGCTTCCCTTTGGCTTGAAAAATGATGCCAGCATCTTCCAGAGAGCCATTGATGATATTCTCAGAGAGCAAGTTGGCAAGACTTGCTATGTCTACGTCGATGATGTAATAATCTTCTCAGAAAATGAGAAAAACCATAAGCGATGCAAATATGAGAGTCTCAGTAAAAAAGTCAAGTTGTGGAAAAAAAAGCGTAAACTTTCTTGGCTTTATAGTCACCAGTGATGGCACCACTACCGACCCAGAAAAGGTCAGAGAAATAAAAGAGTTCCCCGAACCAAAAACTGTATTTGAGGTTAGATCATTCCTAGGTCTCGCTAGCTATTACAGATGCTTTATTAAGGACTGTGCAGCCATAGCAAGGCCTATTTCGGACATCTTAAAGGGAGAAAATGGAAGTGTAAGCAGACTTAGATCGCGACACATCCAAGTACAATTCAATGAGGCACAAAAAAAAATCTTTCGAAAAACTGCGCAACATTTTGGCTTCCGAAGATTTTATGCTCAGATACCCGGATTACAATAAGCCATTCCATCTAACGACGGATGCTTCAGTCTACTGTATTGGAGCAGTTCTTTCACAAGAGAACCGTCCTATTACAATGATCTCGAGGACATTAAAGGATAGGGAAATGAACTACGCCACAAATGAAAGAGAATTATTAGCCATTGTCATTCTCGGTATCAGATTCTAACCCTAACGCGAAAATTAAATGGTGGAAGGGTCACATCGAGGAAACGGGTGCGAAAGTAGTATATAAACCGTGAAAAGAAAATTTGGTTGCTGATGCCCTGTCTATGCAGCAAATTAATGCCATAGAAGAACAGGACTTCATGCGCTGCGACCATTCACAGTGAGATTTCCCTCACCCACGCCATAGAATCAACGGATAAGCCCCGAAACTGCTTCCAGAAACAACTAATTCTAGAAGAGGTCCGCTAAAACGCTCTTTCGTTCTCTTCAAAGATAAGAATCGACACGCAATCAACTTCACCGACAAGGAGTCATTACTCCTGACCTTGCGGATTCAATAGTCCCCAAGGGCGTCCTCCATTGCGATTTGCACACGTTAGCAACGGTGCAGGACGATTTAGTGCGGAGATTCCCGACTACAAGATTCTGGCACTGCATAAACCGTGTTACAGATATTTTTGGGGTCGAGGAAAGGAAGAAAGTGATATTAGCACAACACAATATTGCCCACCGGTCGGCCAAAGAAAATGTGAAGCAGGATCTCACAGAGTTCTACTTCCCAAGAATGGCCAAACTGACCAATGAAATTGTCCAAAACTGCAAAGCATGCGCGAAAGGTAAATATGATAGGCATCCGAAGAAAATTGGCGAGTCACCGATTCCTTCTGATGTAGGAGAAATGCTACACATAGACATTTTCTCAACGGATAAAAAATATTTTCTCACTTGCATTGACAAGTTTTCGAAATTCGCCGTCGTACAGCATGTGCCGTCAAGAACAATTGAGGATATGAAACCGGCCATGTTACAGGTCGTGAATTTCTTCCCAAAGGCCAAGGTAATTTACTGCGACAACAAGCAATCGTTGAAATCGCACACGATCACGGCCATGCTAGACAACTATTTTGGCGACAGCATCATGAATGCGCCACCCCTTCAGTGTCTCAAACGGGCAAGTCTTGTTAGCCACTACCAGGTATAAAAAATCAATCTATTCGGTAATCGATAAGAGGCCAGTCGACGCAATACAAGAATCCATGGACGACACACAAGAACGGATTGTTGACAAAATTAAGAGTGCACAAGATGCGCTAAGGTCTAGAGAGAATACATCTCGACAAAACAGAGTCTTCGAAGTGGGCGAAAAGGTTTTGGTCAAATCTAATAGAAGGCTTGGCAATAAGCCTTGCTCATTGAAGGGAGGGTGGTCCACAAAGACAACTTAAAATGACTCTTTCGCTTAATATTAAGCTTTTTATTATTACTACCTATAATCAGCCGTTTGGCAAACTTCCATTTAATAGACATTAAGTCCGTTGCCAAAGGCACAATGTTTTAGTTTGAGGATAAAATTAATTGGTGATGGGATAAACCTCAGCGAACAAGAAAAAGCGACTAAAAAAATACATTTCCACGGGCGCAGAATTTTCATCCTTTCGGTCCCGTTCTCGGTCCCGTACTCGGTCCCGTACTCCTTCCGTAATCGGTCCCGTACTGGTCCCGTACTCGGTCCCGTACTCGGTCCCGTAGTCGGTCCCGTACTGGTCCCGTACTAGTCCCATACTCGGTCCCGTACTCGGTCCCGTACTCGGTCCCGTACTGGTTTCGTACTCGGTCCTGTACTTATCCCGTACTCGGTCCCGTACTAGTTCCGTACTGGTCCCGTACTCGGTTCCATACTCGGTTCCGTACTCGGTCCCGTACTCGGCCCCGTACTCGGTCCCGTACTCGGTCCCGTACTCGGTCCCGTACTCGGTCCCGTACTCGGTCCCATACTCGGTCTCGTATTTGGTCCCGTATTTGGTCCCGTACTCCGTCCCGTAATCGGTCCCGTACTGGTCCCGTACTTCGTCCCGTACTCAGTCCCGTACTCGGTCCCGTACTGGTCCCGTACTCGGTCCCGTACTCGGTCACGTACGCGGTCCCGTACTCTTGAGCTCTGATCCATTTATCACTGGTCAAAAAAAAAAACCCCGGCCCCGTACTTGGTCCCGTACTCGGTCCCGTACTCGGTCTCGTACTCGGTCCCGTACTGGTCCCGTACTCGGTCCCGTACTGGTCCGTACTCGGTCCCGTATTCGGTCCCGTACTCGGTCCCGTACTCGGTCCCGTACTCGGTCCCGTACTCGGTCCCGTACTCGGTCCCGTACTCGGTCCCGTACTCGGTCCCGTACTCGGTCCCGTACTCGGTCCCGTACTCGGTCCCGTACTCGGTCCCGTACTCGGTCCCGTACTCGGTCCCGTAGTCGGTCCCGTACTCGGTCCCGTATTCGATCCCGTACTCGATCCCGTACTTGGTCCCGTACTAGTCCCGTACTCGGTCTCGTACTCGGTCCCGTACTCGGTCCCGTATTTGGTCTCGTATTTGGTCCCGTAAAAAGCATAACAATACTCTCTCAAATACGCACACTAAGTGCTCTCCGACACAAACGGCCACCACAGCAGTTGGATATGACAAATTTTTTTTTTGATTAATTTACATTTTTAATTGGTAACATTTTATGAGTTAAAGTTTATTAATGATTCCGGTGCCTTATTAGCGATTGATGTACACATATACGGTCATCAAACACAGCAACTTGTTGGTATAATTGTTGCAAATTGTCCCGCACAAGCGATCCCGGTACCTTATCAACGATTGATGTACACAAATACGGTCGCTTGTGTAGCAATATGAACTTGATTTGGTTTGTTTCTTTTGTTTTATTTGCACTTACACGTCATTATATTTCAAAACCTTTTTACTTATTTTCTTATTTCACCACTCACTACTAAAATCCCCACAACCACTGCCGTCACATGTTCATCACCTCTTTAGAATTAGAACGAAAGCGTATGGGGCATTCTTAATCCCTTGTCCGTAGACCGGCTGCGCCAGTTACAAACCTGTGGTCGAGGGAGGAAAGCTTTAAAAAAAAACAACTGAAAGTTGTATGCTTCTCCCAAATGCGTCATCGTCCGAGTTCTTATTCTCGGTTCTCAGTCCCTTGTTGGGTCGGTGTTGTCTCTCTTTGCAGTACTAGTTGGCCGGAGAGAGGGGGTATGTTATCTAGCGTGCTCAAATATTTAAACTTGGCTTAAGTTCTTCACTTAGTTCTATTCTTCCGTCATCATATCTCTTATTAATATTTATATTTAATGTGCGCGGTACGCGTCTGTATCCCCGTTTTCCCTTTCGGGTGTTCCGTCTTTCTGTATCATCAGCCGATCAGCAAGAGAGGCATTTACTTTTTCAATTCGGCCAGACAAAAAAGCCCGTTTTACAAATTGCAAAAATTTTACGAATTTGAAAACCGGAGAACTTATTTTGCGATATTAAAATCGAAATCGTTAATTTTTTATGAATTCGATTGCCGGAGCATGCCCGATCATTACGGGTCATATCACATAGTTCAATGCCCGCTGAAACTTAACCGACGCGAAGTGCAGTCCAAATAGCATCATTTTCTACTGAAACTGGACCTTTCTTTCACGGACCTTGCGTTAATTTTTTCGGAAATCTACGCTTTACCAGGATACGGATGGCGAAGAGTCCGATTTTGATGACCACGAATGCGTCTTGGTGGGCGTTTGTCCACTCCCACCTTCAATGCTTCTTGAGGAGAGCATTCAGTGGTTGAACCAGCGTCGCAAAATCGGGTACAAAAAGTCTGTACCACGACGACATTCCTAGGTACTGCCGCGGCTCCTTGACGTTTACTCGGGCTTCAGCTTCGCTATTGCCGCCACCTTCTCCGGGTCCGTTTCAATACCTAAGTATTGCAGCTCTTTCTGAAAGAATTTGCACTTATCCAAATTTACTTTCAGGTTTGCCGCCCATATCCTCCGGAAAACCTATATATCACTATAATACCGTTCAGATATGCGAGGGCGTGTGGCTTCATCTCGGGTCCTACCAGTTGGTCCAATGCCTCTTGAATCGTAACAGACACGGAGTGCAGTCCGAATGTGCAGTCCGAATGAATAATTAATCAACACAAAAAATTATTACACCCTGATATTGAAGAAATGACACGACTTTTTAAAGAAACTCATTACTTTCCCGACTGTTGCTTAATAAGCTTTTAAAATAGCCTCGTTTGCTAAAATAACGAAGATTTTGTGTTATCGAATTTGAACGATTTATTCTTTTGGTTTTTCATGAAAATTTGGCAGCGATGCGTATGCTTTGGGTACGAAAAAAACATCGAGATCGGCAGGTCTTTCTAAATTAGATACTAAAGATACCAAGTAGTTGCTATGTCGGACCAAATTTGTCGTAGCCTCCTTCTTGTGCATATAAATCGTTTTAGGTCGTGCAAGAACGCAATTGTGGAAAGATCTTTAATGAGATCAAAGTGTTTCCCCTTGGTTGCAAAGCAAATAAAATAACAAACGCATTATTTTACGGGAGCCTTATTGTGCGCCGCAGGCTTGTAGAAAAATGGTCCACAGAAGTCGGTGCCAGAGACTTCAAACGCATGAGATCCATCCAGACCTCCTTTGAAGGATCCGACATTATGTGCTCAACTAGTCGAGGTATCGTTAGGAAATACCTAAGGCCCAGTACGTAGGATGCGCTCATGAGTGTGATTTATAATGGCCATTGTAACTGGGTGATCGCTTGGTAGGATGATTGGGTGACGGCCATTGAAATCCAACGAAGAGCTCTACGACCGACCATCTACTCGAAGAAGTCAAACTTGGTCAATGAAGGGTGACAGCGAGGCAAATGGACTAGACGGCGGAACTACACCATTGGTCTGCAAAGATTTAATGTCACTCCATAAATGAGCACGCTGAATCAGAGGCAGCAAAAGAATAGTCCCACCTTAACGTCAGTCACAGCAAGCTCAAAATGTCGAATGCGCTTGCAAAACTAATTTAGGGCATGCAATAATATCAGTTTACGGATATTTTATAAGCAAGACCTTTCGACGAAGTTCCAGCACTGGCTTCTCCGTTACTACTGATTGTGGCCAATCAGTTATGGGACTGCTAAGAAAGGGCGCTCTATGGGCCCACAAAGGGGACTTGTTAAGCTCACTGGGAAGATGTCCTCGCGACAGAATATCTGCTGGACTTAAAGAAGTGCAGCCACTCGGTTTGCTACAAATACGTTGAATATTGAGGGATCCTGCCGGATCCACTAAAGCACCACAGTTGAGTCGCACCAGCAGTAGAATTTATGGATCAATTTATGGATTTCAGCTATAAGCCGAGCTAGGGGTTCAGCTTCGCAAAGTTAAAGTTTTGGCACGGTTAGGATTTTCAAAGGAGCCACTCGAGACTTTGAACAAAGTAAATGGCTTCTGTGCGATTGCCCCCTAAAAACGACATATACACAGGGTCATAAGCATAAGCATCAAAGGATCGGAAAAGCCATGAATCTTTAAATCAGAGCTTGGAGACAGCCCCAATCGTGGGAATAAAGCATGCCGAATTTTCGCAAAACTACAGCATATATATTTCTATACCTGGTGCCAAAGGAAGGCTTTCGCTCCAGGACAACTTTTCCTTGCACAGCAGTTGAAGAAAAATCTTAAACTTTGTAATTACTGGGCAACAAAATCAAGAGGGACGTAGAACCGAGAGATTGCAGATAAAACTGAACGTCGGTAAGAAATGAGAAAAGTAGCTGGTCACATTGAGCGGTTGTTTATAGTTTTTGTTCGTGAATTTCACTATAACTTTTAATCGCAAGCCTGCATTCGTAACTGTGCAAAACAGCACACATTCTAAACTTTGGACTCTGCCTTGCAGAGTCGGCATATGGACAACAACAACAACAGTGGGTAAGGTGCGACAAACTTGCATTCTCTGCCCATTGGGCTCCACTCCACGTGGCAGCCGCCAAGGGGGTAAGCTTGCGAAGTTGTTTACAGTGCGTTATTTAGAAATAAACAATATCAATTGTAAAAATGGATAATAAACCAGTGACTCGCTCCCTATCCAGAGAAAAGCTAGAGGAGATGAGAAAAATAGCTGGAACAACCCCTGCAACAATTCGCACGCAGATACTAAACGGCGCAACTTCATCTAATAATAGATTACCGCTGCAAACAATGCACACTCTCCCATCGGTGACAACTAGTAGTAACACCAATGTTACCAACACCATAACCACGACTCAAGCTAGCTGTTCGACTACAAACTCATATACTATGGTAGTATCAGCTAGTTGCTATACGTCCCCAATAATGGCTTTTGGAATGCCTACGTTCTACGAATCAGCACTTCCCAGCGCCCAAAAAGGGAATGATACGAACAAGTGCTTGTTCCAATCAGTCATAGGCAGAAAACGTAGGGGAAATTCAAGTGCGTTTAAAAAAAAATGAAAACTAAGAAACAGGCTTCTTAGCTGCAGAAGATGCCATCTAATGTTGAGACACCTTCAATGTAGAACTGCCTGAAAATAGTTCTGATGAAGATGAAGCAACTCCATCTGCTGATAATAGAAGCAGACAATCATCAAACACGCTTAAGTCTTCAGCCATTTGTGTCCCAAACATTAGTAATCCTTACTCACTGGAACTAGATCTGAATTCGTGTGCTGGTGAGAGCAACTACACTTTACGAACATCGAAATTTGGAGTGTCAAGGATATACACGGTCAACTCGATTAACTTCTATTAATTGTAAGTTTTGGCATCATCAATTAAAAGAGGACAAACCCTACAGAGTCGTGCTCAAGGGAATGCATGCAAGTGTTCCCAAGGAACAAATAAAGAAAGCACTTGCTGATCTGGGTTACGAAACTCTCAACATATATTGCCCGAGAAAGGGAGACTGGTGGAAAGAACCAATTTGTGATGGGGATGACGAAGCGGCTATCAACCACAAGACCAGGCAAAACCTGTTCTTCGTTAATCTAAAACACTAATTAAAAATTTCCGATGTTCTAAAGGTAACGCAATTTGGTAGACACAGAGTCACCATAGAACGCGCTCGTCGCAGGCAAGAATTGCTGCAATGTCTGAGATGCCACATTTTTGGGCACTCCAAAAACTACTGTCTCCAGGATCCAATCTGTGGCAAGTGTGCTAGGCCCCACGCAACAGGCTCTACGCTATGCACGAGGGACAATTATTCGTGCATCAACTGCGGTGGTGATCAACTGCGGTGGTGCTGCAACTGATAAAAACTGCCCTGTCAGAATTGAAAAAGTGAAGAAGCTCAAGCCCAACCCAAGGCTCCCTACCTTTGTTGCTCATGGCAACACTGTCAATTCTAAAAGGGGTGAAAGCTTTACTCAAGGATTCATTCCGGCTGAGGCCATCAGAAGCAATATTTCATACGCTGATATCGCAAGGCCCAAAGGACCTCAATTAAGTTCACTTGCGACTCACCAACAACACAGCGAACTAGACTCACCACAAGATTCAGGCCTTGGAAAAAAATTTCGGGCGCTGGAAAGCGCCACTCGAGAATGGACAAAATGTTCAAACTCATTGAGTAGATTGTAGAATCCAACAAGGCTTTTAGAGAGCTAGTTCAGATCCTCATATCACGGACGTCAAAATTACGCAACCAATAATAAAAATCGGATTGTGGAACGCACGAGGACTAGCTAGGAACTTCGAGGAGCTTCAGCTTTTCCTCAGAATGCAAAATATTGATGTCGTGCTTGCCACTGAAACACACATGCGGGAAGGACAACGCATCTCCCTACCTGGTTACTTCACCTACCACGCCATCCACCCCAGTGGAAACAGCAGAGGTGGAGCCACTGTCATAGTGCGCTCTTCCTTGAATCATAGTCTTCAACCTCCAATCTCAACCAACGACCAGCAGATAGCGAGCGTGCAGACTTCAGAGGGCACGGTCACTTTAGCATCGGTGTATCTCCCACCCAGAGAGCGGTTGATAAAAGCTTATATTGAGTCAATGTTTCTCTTGGTAGCAAATTTATAGCAGCAGGAGACTACAATGCCAAACATCATTGGTGGGGAAACTCAAGAGCCTGCGCTAGAGGCAAACTCATACAGGAAGTAGTCGCAAACGGCCACTTCTGGAGAGCCAACATTTTTCTCTTCCAACACACAGGTAGCTCCATATGCATTAGATTTTTTTGTAACCAAGGGCTACTCCATGAACAGATTTAACATCCGAACTCTGCACGATCTTTCATCAGACCACACCCCTCTCCTGGCTGATCTACAAGCCATGCCACTGAAGAAGCCTCTACGCTCCCGATTCCTAGCTCCTGGTACTCATGTCGACACCTTCAAGGATCACCTGTCTGAACAAATTGACTTAAACATGGAAATTCAAGGGACAGAAGGTATTGGCAACGCCATAAGCTTATTATGGAAAAACTTAAAGAAGCAGCAACACATGCTACTCCGAGTGCTCCACGCAATACACAAGCCTTTGTCCAGTCGCTCCTACCTTCTGCAATAGTTGATCTCCTTCGCCTCAAACAGAATGTCAGAAAGGAATTTGCAAGAACAGGAGATGTCCGAATCCAGCAGATCTACAGGTTATCAAATCGGCTCCATAAAGTGCTGACCCAAAGGAAACAGCAACAGATAGACAACCTCTTGGAGAACTTGGGCACCGATGCCTCTTCACAATTCTCCCTGTGGAGAATCACGAAAAGGTTCAAGTTTCAGCCCATCTGGTGGTTGGTGCCGCACATCACAGGATAGAGCTGAAGTGTTTGCAAGCAGCTTGGAGCAAAGTTTTAAGCCGCTCGCACTTACCGATGCGAATCATTGCCGTCTGGTTGCGGAATCTCTTTAAACGCCATTTCAAATAGCACTGCCCGCGGATCCTGTCACTCTCGAAGAACTGAAACAACTTGTTTCCTTGTTGAAGTCAAAAAAAGCCTCGAGTCATGACCTTCTCGACAACAGAACCATAAAAATCCTACCAGTCCAAACTCTGCGATTTCTGGTATTCATTTTCAACAGACTTTTACTTGAGGGTTCTTTCCCAAAAGTCTGGAAGATTGCAAAAATAATTCTGATACTGAAACCAGGGAAAAAGCTAACAGAGGTAGACTCGTATAGACCAATCAGCCTCCTCCCTTCCCTTGGTAAAATTATGGAAAGGATAATTCTCAACAGGATGCGTGACGTTGAGCCTGTAGAATTGGCAATACCTGATTTCCAATTCGGATTCCGGACTTAACATGGAACACCCGAGAAACTCCAAAAAGTTGTCAATTTTGCACAAGAAGCCCTAGAAAGGAAAGAGTATGCAGTAGCAGCTTTTCTGGACATTCAACAAGCTTTCGACAGAGTGTGGCACCCTGGACTTCTACATAAAGCAAAGAAAATTCTAACACCCCAGCTATTCCAGCTTGTGAAGAGCTTTTTGCTAGGAGGTACCTTCTGTGTGACGACCGATGGATGCACTTAATGTATTAAAGCCATCAAAACGGGAGTACCTCAAGGAAGAGTGTTGAGCCCTACTCTATCCTCCATCTTCTCCGCGGACATGCCCACCCGGACAGCAGTCACTGGATTTGATCGCAAAGATGTTCTGATTGCAACATATGCTGACGACACAGCTGTACTGACAAAAAGCAACAACATTATCGAGGCCTCAGACGCACTGCAAGAGTAATTGGACGCATTCCAGAATTGGGCAGAGTTGTGGAACATCTGCATTAAGGCCGACAAATGCGCAAACGTCACCTTCGCAAAGCGCATAGGTAGTTGCCATTCTGTTTCACTTACAGGAAGAGTGCTTGACCACAAGTCGTCATACAAATATCTTGGAGTGATTTTAGATAGAAGCTTAACCTTCGGAAAGCATATCACGGCGATACAGCAGTCCTTTAAAAATAAGGTTTCTAAAATGTCCTGGCGAGCTTTCCCTCGCCAACAAGGTTAAAATTTACAAGAGCATATTAGCTCCTGCTCTATTCTATGCCATAGAGGTGTAATGAATCGCTGCCAAAACGCACCAGAATAAAATTCGGATTCTTCAGGCAAAACCCATGAGGAAGATTACAGGCGCTCCTTGGTACATGAGAACCAGAGATATCGAACGCGATCTGAATGTGAAAAAAATTGGAGACAGGATTCAGGAAATTGCGAAGAAATACAACGACAAGCTAGAATCTCACCCTAATAGCCTAGCTAGACGACTAAGAATCGCAGCCCAAAGCCATCGGACAAGTACGAGAAGAAGATTAAAACGCCACCACCCTGAAGACCTGTCTGACCGGAACTTGACATAAATCCTACTTAATTCAAATCTTCTATATATTACTAAACATTCCATTTCTTTAATACACTTAAGCATATAATCTTTGTAAATAACTTAGATAATAAGAACAGTTAAAATTGATACCGATTAGATTAAGTTGTCCAAGAAGGGTAATAGTACACTAGTCAATTAAATAAAACATTAATTTTATTTTAATTTTTTAATTCAACATAATATTTCATCAATATTCAATCTATATTTATCAAACAACAAAACAAAAACAACATATCGGCATCCCCTGCCTTGCTCAAGCTTTTTTTTGCAATTTAAATTTGTTTGACTTTTTTTTTTTTTGATCAAACAGTAATCGTATTTATTGCCACACCTCTTTCTGTTTTTCATTCTTTACTCTACCATTCTTTCTCTTTGGTCTGCACTAGTCACACTCTCAGGCTCTTGCTGCACTCCTTGCAAAGATCTCACGCATCCTCATGCGTCATGGAGGAAGCAGGACGCAGACCAATGTGAGAGATCGCCGACTGAGGCATAGACTCTGGTTAAACTATTCACAAGTCTACAGCTACACCATATGGTTATCTGCGCAGTAACCATGTGGCGGGTCTATGAGGGTCCGGAGGGAAGCAGGATTCGCGCCATACATAACAGTATCCAGTGTAAACACGCTCAGATCATCTTGAGGAGAATCTCTCGACACGATGCACTGGAAGTAGCTATCCTCAGACGAAACACTGACACACCGGTACATTTTACAGATGTCTCCTGTGATTCCAACTGGATGCGAGCGAAACGAAGAAGAATATGGAATAGTTTTGGATGAATCACTGGACCAGACATCAGAACATCGTTTAAAGAGTATGCTGAAGAAGTTGACGCCGATCCATTAAAAACGATGCGAAGCTTGGTGGTGGTGCTGTCCTCTTTCATGACACAATGATGAGGCAAGAAATACCGACAGGAATTGAATTCTTCGTCGGAACTTCTGACGTATGTCCCATCTGCAAGTACTCAGTACACAGTAAAGCTCTTCTCAAGTAGCACGAACTCGGCGCAACTCTCCACCTCCCAATACCGCCGAAACAGCACCTCAAGAAGATCCCGTTGGGTTTCCTTCTTGAGCGGAACACCCTCGCATGACGACATTAAATCCTTGCCATGTGAGCGACTGCAGTGGAATTAATCGGATAGCTCACGAAGCGTAGAAACGGAACCGCCCCAATTTGCCCTCCTAAATTTAAAGTGAGTGAATGGTTTGCACCGCAGTGGCCCTGAGACAAGATCGTAGATGCTGTATCCTTTCTATGCCTGTGAGGACAGGATAGCTATCTATAATCGCCTGAAACACAGAATAAAAATCCAGCCTCCAGCGAATTTCGGTAGTTGGGTTTCCTCCTTGGGCGGAACACCCTCGCATGACGACATAAAATCCTTGCAATGTGAGCGATTGCAGTGGAATTAATCGGATAGCTCACGAAGCGTAGAAACGGAACCGCCCCAATTTGCCCTCCTAAATTTAAAGTGAGTGAATGGTTTGCACCGCAGTGGTCCTGAGACAAGATCGTAGATGCTGTATCCTTTCTATGCCTGTGAGGTCAGGATGGCTATCTATAATCGCTTTAAACACAGAATAAAAATCCAGCCTCCAGCGAATTTCGGTAGCTCAAGAGGGGCCAGCGACAGCGCCCTATTCCGGATTGAACGCTGCTGATGGCCACAATCGCACGGAGAAACGCCGTCAGCAAAGATTGAAATCTCCCCAGGAACTGAGAATCAAAGCGAGCATAATAAAATTTCTCACTCAAATCGCTTTCAATTTCATCCAAATCAAGCTCTTTAAGCTCGATCAGAATTTTTCGAAATGATTGTTGCAGCTCATCACTTACCTCCAACCCCACATGAAGGCCGGAATCGTCAAATGATGAATCTATCTTTTATAGTTCCTGAGATTTCGACGTTCATACGGACAGACGAACATGGCTAGATCGAAATTATATACATTATATACTTGGAAACGCTTCCTTCTTCCTGTTACATACTTTTTAACGAATATTCCCTTTTACTCTACGAGTAACTGGTATAATTAGTAATTTGACATAAAATATAGACAAACCTCATAATACGCTCCAAATATAAAAATCTCTGTAGGAAAAAAGGCAGAATTGAACAATAGATGAAAAACATGATAACGAAAACAATAGAGGCCAAAATGTATCATATTACAAAAGCAAATTTAAAGAGAAAAAAATTGTTAATAATAGCAAATATTTACAGCCGACCGTCACAATCCAATCAATGGACTTATTATATATACAATGACTTTAATGATGACACAAACTACAGCAGAAAAAATCGAAATAAGCCCTATCGAAAACAATAAAGGATTCATTTTATTTGAATCACGAACAATTCAACTTCCTACTACATTTATGCAACACTGTCTCACAATCCACATTACACAAATTGAAGAAACATGTAACAATCTTATTACAACAAGTATGGAATTTAGAAGCATAATACAAATAAATTCCCTAATTGAAAAAATGAAAGGAGAAATGAACGGCATTCGTATAACAAAACGCAACAAACGAGGACTGTTTAAGTTTGTATGTTCCACTTACAAATAGCTTTTTGGAACATTAGATGAAGACGACAGACAAAATATTGAACATCAGACTTCAGCCCTATCACAACACACGGTACAGATTAGGAGTCTAAATAATAAGTCTTAATCACGGTATTGAAATGATTAATTTTCACTCAAAATCCTTAGGAAAAGAAAGAAAAATATCCCTTTTAATATTTAACATTGAACATTTTGCTGAATATATTAAAGACGTTAAAATGGGTTCACAACTCACACGACTATGAATATTTAATCCAAAATTTCTAAATCACGACAACCTTGGTTAACGGTAAGTTATACAGTTATAGTTATAATTAACGTTAAGGTACAAAAATTTAATGGACACAAAAACTTCTGACTGGTATAACACTGGTGCTAACAAACCACTGGCAAATGATCAACAGGACTCCACAGCTGATCAGTTGTCTATCGCAGCAAATCCTCCAATGTTGCACGATCAGCAGCCAAAAAAGATTCGGTGCAATCCCAACAAACCGTTGTGGAGGCAGTTCAGCATGGGATTGCTAATGATAGGGTATCGCGTGACAGACTAAGGTATTGGAACGGACACTTTTAAACAATTTTCCAAATTTTCTCATTTTATTCCCCAAGTAAAAGGATGGCTTCAGGAGAGAATGATGCCATTCGGACTGCACTCCGTGTTGGTTACGATTCAACGGACCAACTGACCCTCTATTGTCTGAAAACAGCTGTTCACTGTTTACGAAACATTCAGATAGCAAAAGTTTTGCGAAAACGAAATCGAAAGATTTTGCCCAAATCGAAATCGAAAACAATTACGATTACCGGAGCATGCCTGACAAGTTAAAAATTGTTAAAAAGTGAATTGGCAAGACAAACAATAAAACGAAGAAAAGAAAAATGTAAAAGTGTGGGCGTATCCAAACATTTTTCAAAAATATGGGAGTGGCAGCTTTGGGCGGTTTGTCGGCGTTGGAGTGAGCATGGAAACATGGGCCAACAAAACTGCTTATGGTTTGCGAAAGCGAGAGTGGTGACAGGGGACAGTTGGTTTGGTGCAAGACGCTTCATTTGTCAAATGCAGCGGAGAAATGCAATGCAAAGCTGGCGCCGAAGAAAGACGGACCGGAAGGTATTGAAATTCACGTCACCAGTGATCATCACGGTCAAAGACCCAATCACCCGAATGGCAAAACGCGTGTGCATCGGGGATACAGACGCGTACCGCGCACACGTGTTGTGAACCGAACAACGTGAAAATTGTGAAATTAGTTTTCACCGCAAAAACCCATAGAGAAGTCCAGAATTCTG
Organism: Drosophila simulans; assembly: GCF_016746395.2. Lineage (NCBI taxonomy): Eukaryota > Metazoa > Arthropoda > Insecta > Diptera > Drosophilidae > Drosophila > Drosophila simulans. The sequence continues at coordinate 1,802,622 of NC_052521.2, forward strand.
TCAAAAACAGAAAACGAAAACAATTTCAATAAAAAAAAAAAAAAAAACTGTAAATTTATTCGAGGTGGCGCTCCGCTGCCTAGCTGCCACGCGGTCGCACAAGCAGGTGTCATTTTTATAAATGGGGTACCCCAGCAGCAGAAGCTCGTGTAGTAAATTCAGGTCGCCAACTATTTAATTTTTTAATTTAATTCTTTTTTGATTTTTTTTTTACCGGAATATGGAAAATATTGGTCCAAAGCAAAAATTGGACTTTAAGTTGATGAAGTAAATTGCTGCCGTGGGCCCAAGTGAAATTTGTGAGCAATTGTTGAAGACCTTTCCGAATCAAGACTGTGCGGCGTCCCCACCCCTGGAGATTATGGGTTGGCAGGCCGCCCCTCGCGTCCACAAGCTTGGCAAAACAACACCTTGCAAGAAGGTTTTCAGAGCACACAAGATCAGCTCCAGCAGCGAGGGAAGCACCTCGCACTCGGATCCGTGCGAGATTAAGCGCAAATCGGCTAGAAAAGCGCAAGGGGGCACCGCACATTCCAACCAAAGGAGAGCATATAAGGTGGTCATAAAAGGACTTCATCATACAACGCACCAGACAGAGATTAAAGAGGAGCTAAAGAGACACGGCCACACTGTAAGGGATCTGCATAACCCTATCGGCAGAAAATCCAAAGAACCCCTGGGGATTTTCTTTGTAAATCTGGAACCAGCGAGCAAAAATACCGAGATTTACAAAATTAAGAGGATTTTTAGGTCGGTCGTCACCGTTAAGCCTCCATTGAAGACACACACAGCGCTACTGCTTCCAAGAATTTCGCTGCGTTAAGTGTGGTGGCCTTCACGACTTGCGAAAAAACGACGACGAAAAAGCATGCTGACTGCATTGTCAAGCCGACGTTCAGAGGATGCCCTGCCTATAAGAAGGCTAAGGCTCAACAAGCGCCCAAACCCAGACATGTTGAAAGCAGCAACAAGCCTTCCTTTGAGCTCCCAAACATCATCAACGGCATGAGCTCCAGACGCACTATATGGAACACAAACGTCCCAAACAAAAAGTCCCCAACCAACACCCCTAAAGCCCCCACCTGAAGCCCCACAACCCAGCCATATAGAGGCAGTCTTTTGAAACGCAAACGGCTTGCAGGGAAGCAAAGGCGAAGTTGAGCACCTCATCAAAACTGACAACATCGACGTACTTTTGGTTTATGAATCCCATTTTTGCCCCAGATCCCACTTCAACATATGTGGATACGGTCTGATCACAGCCCATCTTGCAGAGCACGTTGAGGAGCGGGTATGCTCATCAAGAATTGCATCCAATTCACCGAACTATCCGCGATTCTGGAGGACTGGGCACAGTGTGCTGTCTGCAGCCTTCAGGGAGACATCACGGTCGGAGTGCTTTACTTCCCCCCCAGGCACGCCATAACAGCTGTATTAAGTCTTCGAGCCCTTGGACCTCGCTTCATCGCCCCTCCTCCACTTTGATATGCATCTCTCGGTCTTCACGGACTTTATGATGCGGCGCTGTTCGTGGCACACCTCCTGCAACTTGTCCTGCACACTCTTGTTGAGATCCCGCGGGACCTGCTCCTTTTTCCCCTACTGGGATTCCACTTGACGCTAAAGGACACGCAGCTCCACTGTCAGCCGGCTGACGTTCTTCTCGCTGTCCCCATGACGTTGCAGCAGCAGTTTCACATTCTCCTCTGCAATCACAAATCTATTGGATTGATGAAATAGGCAGATTTCACCATACGGAACGATTCTCAGCTTTTGTTATTGACGGATCATTTATTCGACTAATAAATTAATAACTACGTAAGTGGCGCAGTCGGTAGGATGATACTAATTGATGCGATATTAAACATATTCAATTCTCTGTGTATCATCCGCTAAAGAACTACAACTACAACTTCAAAAGCTCGCGTCGGTAAATCGGTACAGTCAGTTCAGAACCAACAACATATCCGAAACCACAGAGTGATAGTGAAATTGAAAAAAAAACTTAAAATTATATCATATTTTAAGAAGACGCCTTTGAATTCACTGAGTAGTAAATCCACAAAAGGTTACTCAAAACAATGTGAAATGGCTAAGTGCGCAACACTAAATAAACGTAACTACAATTAAGTGAACTGCAATAATATCCGATAAACTAAGTAAAAACTAAGTAAACGTAACTACAACTAAGTGAACTACAAAAATAACCGTTAAACTAAGTAAAAACTAAATAAACGTAACTACAACTAAGTGAACTACAATAATAACCGTTAAACTAAGTGAAAACTAAATAAACGTAACTACAATTAAGTGAACTACAATAATAACCGTTAAACTAAGTAAAACGTAACTACAACTAAGTGAACTACAATAATAACATTTAAACTAAGTGAAAACCAAATAAACTTAACCACAAATAAGTGAACAATAATAATAACAGTGAAAATAAGTGGAAATTAACCCTTTCGCGCCCACCGTTGCTTGTGAGCAATTTCTGTTTTCAGAGCTAACTGTAAGCGTGCCTCTTGTTTTATCGGCTCATTCTTTATGATAGCACCGTGCTTTTATGTGCCTACTTTGAATACGAAAAGCAATAAGCAAAGACACAAACCATTAGTTAGAACACAAATTCTATCCAAATCACAAACCTAAATAAAGACACTAACAAAAAAAATTCAAACCAACAAACCACGATGGCCGTAGCAGCACCAGCACAAATAGAATTGTCTGACTCAAACATGGTTCAAGTAGAAAGACAAATACACGCAATCGAGGTTTTCAACGGAGATCCCAACACTTTGTACACTTTCATCAGTCGCGTCGACTTCATCTTGGCTCTGTATCAGACCACAGATGAAAGACAAAAATTAATAATCTTTGGACACATCGAACGGAACATCAGTGGCGATGTTATCCGCACTCTCGGAGTTACCAACCTCAGCAGCTGGAGCGAACTCAGGACTCAGCTTATACTTAACTACAAGCCCCAAGCACCGAACCACCAACTTCTGGAAGAATTCAGGAATATACAATATCGAGGTAACATTCGACATTTCCTCGAAGAAGCTGAAAGAAAACGACAGATACTTATAAGTAAATTAGAACTGGAAAATAATACTAACGAAACCATTCTCTATACTAAATTAATACAAACCAGCATCGAAAATCTAATTCAAAAACTTCCAAGCCACATTTATCTCAGAATAGTTAACTGTAATATTCCAAACCTAAGATCGCTAATAAATATATTACAAGAAAAAGGTCTTTATGAGGCACCAACCTCAAGTAAAGATAATATAAAGCCCATTTCAATTCCAAACAAAATAACAACCAACCCCCAAAATAGACAAATGAATAACCAAATTAGACCCTTTGTACCCTTACAACCATTCTATAATAACGTCTATCAACCCTATCACCAAGCACATTCTCATATGCCCAGGTTTAACCCAAACACGGTTCCTCAATATCAAAATAGGCCCATTTACCCACAATCTAACATACCCATGTCACAAGTACACAGACCAAACCCAGCTTTTAACAGACAAAATATTTTTGACCAAAACCGATTTGGACCTAGCCACACTAACATGTCCACAACATATCCTCAAAACAGAAACGTACAAACCAATAACCCAATAAAAAGACCGAGACCATCAGACAGTGGACAGTCTAAGATGAGCACAGGAGAGCTAAGATACCAGGAAGTAACGTCTAATCAACCCGAAAATCCTTATAATTATAACTACTATTATCCCTGCTATCCAGAATACTTTCACCCTCAGCCTTATCCCGACCAATTGAATTATACTCAAGAATCAATTCAGTTTCCACCTGAACAGAACTACGACAATTCAGAGATAACAGAAGAGGAATTACCAACAACAAATGACAACGAACCAGTTGACCTTGAACAAGCAGAAAATTTTCGGTTAGTAGCCCCGGATCAAACCAATATATAATGATAAAACATAATAATACTGAATTGAAATGTCTAATCGATACAGGATCTACGATAAATATGCTCACGCGAAATATTTTCCAAACGCCAATACAAGAAACCAATCAGCTAATCCACACTAGTAATGGCCCACTAATTATTAACACACTTACGAATATACCACCTAATAACTACTTCCCTGTTGCCCAAGACTTCTTTATCCACCAGTTCTCGGATCATTATGACATGCTGATTGGACGCAAATTGTTGTCCGAAGCCAAAGCAATAATCGATTATAAAAAGAAAACTGCTACCCTATTTAACAAAATATATAAGATAAAAGACAGTAATAACATTACAGAACGGAATCATATCCAAATGGACCCTTCATTTCCACAAGACCCCACCTATTTAGAAACCTCCACACTTCAGGAAAACTTGTTCCGACTAGAACACCTTAACGTAGAAGAAAAACAAAAATTAATTAACCTACTGATAAAATACCAAGACATTCAATTTCACGAAGGTGACACGCTCACGTTCACAAACCAAGAAAAACATGTTATCAACACCACACACAATATCCCCGTCTACTCTAAAGTTTATAGTTTCCAACAGACATATGAAAAGGAGGTAGAAAAACAGATCCAAGACATGCTAGAACAGGGTATTATCCGAGAAAGTAATTCACCGTACTGTAGCCCCATTTGGGTCGTACCTAAAAAGCTAGATGCTTCTGGACAGCAGAAGCTTCGTATCGTAATAGACTATAGGAAATTGAACGAAATAACAATAAACGACAGATACCCCATACCAAACATAGATGAAATATTAGGAAAACTAGGGAGGTCAAATTATTTCACAACAATAGATCTTGCAAAGGGCTTCCATCAAATAGAAATGGACTCACAGTCAATAGCCAAAACTGCCTTCTCTACAAAATATGGACACTACGAGTACACGCGAATGCCATTTGGTCTTAAAAATGCCCCCGCTACATTTCAACGATGTATGAATAATTTACTCCGTCCGCTTTTAAATAAATGTTGCCTAGTATACCTAGACGACATCATAGTTTTCTCCACATCATTAGAAGAACATCTTCAAGCCTTACAGGCTGTTTTCGAAAAATTATCACAGGCAAATTTAAAAGTACAACTAAACAAATGCGAATTCTTAAAACAAGAGACAACTTTCTTAGGACATGTTATCACTAAAAACGGGATTAAACCAAACCCGGATAAAATAAAAGCTATAGTCAAGTATCCATTACCAAGAAAAACTAAAGAAATAAAAGCCTTCCTAGGACTCACAGGGTATTATAGGAAATTTATACCTAACTTTTCTGACATTACCAAACCACTGACCAAGTGCCTAAAGAAAGGAGCAACAATAGATATAAACAGTTCAGAATACTTAGAAGCATTCCAAAAGTTAAAATTATTAATCTCTGAAGACCCGATCCTAAAAATACCGAATTTCGAGAAGAAATTTACATTAACAACAGATGCCAGCAATGTAGCTTTAGGAGCTGTTCTATCACAAGACGGACACCCTGTTAGCTACATCAGCAGAACATTAAATGAACATGAAGTAAATTATAGCGCCATAGAAAAAGAATTATTAGCAATAGTTTGGGCCACTAAAACCTTCCGGCTACACAAACTAAAAGAACCTAATTCAAAATTAACAAGATGGAAAATTATACTTTCGGAATATGACTTCGACATAAAATATATAAAAGGAATGGAAAATTACGTAGCAGACACACTTTCTAGAGTAAAGATAGAGCACACATTTTTTGGTGAATCTACACAACATAGTGCCGAAGAGGACAGTAACAATTTGATCGGACTATCAGAGAAAGCTATTAATCAATATAAAAGGCAAATCATCTTTACTAAAGATTCCAATAAAACAGAAATAGAAACTTACTTCAAAAAACAAATTATACACCTTTCTTATAAAGAAATGACCCCCGAAATAGCCAAACGATATTTACTCGATTATTTCTGTTCAAAAACCAGCGCTCTTTACATCGAAAGCGATGCAGATTTTGAAGTAATTCAAAAAGCATATAAGGAGACAATGAATCCAAGACATACAAAAATTTTCCGAAGCCTCATCTTACTAAAAAACATTCCCACGTACGCAAATTTTAAAGAACTAATTCTAAACACACATGAAAAACTCTTACACCCCGGAATACAGAAAACTGTAAAACTTTTCAGCGAAACATACTACTTCCCAAATAGCCAACTCCTCATTCAAAATATAATTAACGAATGTCAAGTTTGTAACTTAGCAAAAACAGAACACCGAAATACAAAAATGCCAATGAAAGTCACCCCTAAACCCGAACATTGCCGCGATAAATTTGTAATAGATATCTACTCCTCTGAAGGAAATCACTATTTGAGCTGTATCGACATCTATTCTAAATTTGCCACCCTCGAGCAGATAAAAACAAAAGATTTGGATAGAATGTAAAAATGCTCTAATGCGCATATTCAATCAGTTGGGAAAACCAAAAATCCTAAAGGCAGACAGAGATGGCGCATTTTCTAGCTTAGCCCTCAAACGTTGGCTCGAAACTGAAAATGTGGAATTACAACTTAACACTACAAAAACAGGTGTTGCAGATATAGAAAGGCTTCACAAAACGATAAATGAAAAAATCCGTATTATAAAAAATTCCGATGACAATGAAGCCAACCTCAGTAAAATAGAAACGATCCTTTATATTTACAACCACAAAACCAAACACGATACTACTGGACAAACTCCTGCCCACATATTTATTTATGCTGGACAACCAATTTTAGATACACAACACAACAAAGAAATTAAAATCAACGAAATAAACAAAGACCGAACAGAATACAACGTCGACACTAGATATAGGAAGGGACCGTTGCAAAAAGGGAAATTAGAAAACCCTTTTAAATTAACAAGGAACGTCGAACAAACTGACGAAGACCATTACAAAATCACCAATAGAAATAGAGAAACACATTACTACAAGACCCAATTTAAAAAACAGAAAAAAATTAATAAACTTTACATTCCACAGGCCCATGGTTCATCATAATATTCCTCCTTACGTTTTCAAATAAACAACATTGATACTAACCATGGATACCTCTTATTTTCCGATAAAACAATTCAAGTCCCGTCAGAATATGAACATCATTGTCTTCGCGTAAACCTTTCCGATATAGATAACCTAACTCACTATTTCAACAATAAAATAACTAAATACACTAACATTCCCCAAATTGACCTTTTATACAATAAAATGCGAAGAGAACTTAGCGGAATAACTTTACACCAGACAAACAGGCAGAAACGAGGACTAATCAACATAGTAGGATCTGCGTTTAAATATTTAATTAGTACCAATCAAATACTTATCATAGCACACATCCCTATTAAACAAAAAACCGTTCACACCATTAACATAATACCCTACCCAGATAATAACGAATATCAACTCGATCACAACGAAAAAGATACTTATTTTGAAGAACATGGCAAAGTCTATAACCAAAATCGTAAAGAAATAAATAAGGAAGGAATTAAGAAAATTATAAAAAGAACTAAACCAATATGCAATTTCATCCCTACAACAGTTAACCAAATAGTTAAATATGTAGAGCCAAACAATATCCTTACTTGGAATATAAAAAAAAAAAATACTATTATAGAACAAGATTGCCAAGAAATAAATAAAAATGTAATAATTAACGGCAACAAAATAATAACAATAAAACAATGTAAAATCAGAATAGGAAAAATAACGTTAAACGAAAATCAGCTGAATCCCGAATTAAATCTAACACCATTGTACACACCCATCGAATTAATAAAAATAAAACCAATAGAACATAAGGACATTGTAAAACTAATATCAAATAATAATATTACAGGCTTTATTATCGTATCACTCATTAGCCTCACGTTTTGTATAGTTTGTATCAAACCCAACTGCATTACCAAGATTATATGCGTCAAGCCCATTACAAGCATAAGCTTCCTTTTAAGGGGAGGGAAGTAGCAAATATGCTTCACATATTACGCTTACAACCATTGTACATACAATCTTGCACGTGCACAAACACATAAACAACCAATTCACATTTTTGCTTACATATCGTTCTTTTTCATATTCTTTTTCGTTCACCCACAAATACACTGACTAGATATTCCCGTTTCTCGCGATTCACTTCGAGCCCGTAAAAACTCTGTACAGTAGTCTTAAGCTGATATTCTTGGAATAAAGACGTTAACCGAAATTGTTCGTGTTTTAATTTGAAGGTTTCAGCGTTGATCCTTGTTTTTGTTATTGACGGATCATTTATTCGACTAATAAATTAATAACTACGTAAGTATATATATTTCATGATCTGTATTGATTATGTTATATAATTTATAATAATGAGGATTTCCTATGGGTTGAAAACACAAATCGATTGATTTGCAGGAGGTCCCACGCAGCAGTCCGTGACATGTTGGCCTGGCGATTATGCGAGAATGATGGCTGTGCTTCGCCAACTGCGTGTTATTTCCCACGCAGCTGTGTTTGCAGGTGTAATCCAATTGTTGAATTAGGATGATTGGGACGACTTCTGGGCTAGAGACTCGGATAGAGTGATAATAGAAAGATATAACTCTTTATTGAATAAGAAAATGAACAGACTTAAAGGATAACATAAAAATGCTCTCAATATACAGATCTATGTGAGAGCTTCCGGTCAAAGGCTGGGTCAGAAATTGGGCCGGTGTTAATGAACCGACCGGACTCGGTGTCCTTATCCTCAGCAACGACGACCTTGTTTGGCAACATTCCGCAGAATTCTACTCTGCAGATGTTATTTCTGAAAAGCCAGCTTGTATTTGTAGTCTGGAATCAATATTCACTTGTGGTGGAAATCTAATAGGGTCAGGTGAAATCACTGGTTAAGAAACCAGTGCAGACAAATCGGAATCATTAGCAATCCCATGCTGAACTGCCTCCACAACGGTTTGTTGGGATTGCACCGAATCTTTTTTGGCTGCTGATCATGCAACATTGGAGGATTAGCTGCGATAGACAACTGATCAGCTGTGGAGTCCTGTTGATCATTTGCCAGTGGTTTGTTAGCACCAGTGTTATACCAGTCAGAAGTTTTTGTGTCCATTAAATTTTTGTACCTTAACGTTAATTATAACTATAACTGTATAACTTACCGTTAACCAAGGTTGTCGTGATTTAGAAATTTTGGATTAAATATTCATAGTCGTGTGAGTTGTGAACCCATTTTAACGTCTTTAATATATTCAGCAAAATGTTCAATGTTAAATATTAAAAGGGATATTTTTCTTTCTTTTCCTAAGGATTTTGAGTGAAAATTAATCATTTCAATACCGTGATTAAGACTTATTATTTAGACTCCTAATCTGTACCGTGTGTTGTGATAGGGATGAAGTCTGATGTTCAATATTTTGTCTGTCGTCTTCATCTAATGTTCCAAAAAGCTATTTGTAAGTGGAACATACAAACTTAAACAGTCCTCGTTTGTTGCGTTTTGTTATACGAATGCCGTTCATTTCTCCTTTCATTTTTTCAATTAGGGAATTTATTTGTATTATGCTTTTAAATTCCTTACTTGTTGTAATAAGATTGTTACATGTTTCTTCAATTTGTGTAATGTTGATTGTGAGACAGTGTTGCATAAATGTAGTAGGAAGTTGAATTGTTCCTGATTCAAATAAAATGAATCCTTTATTGTTTTCGATAGGGCTTATTTCGATTTTTTCTGCTGTAGTTTGTGTCATCATTAAAGTCATTGTATATATAATAAGTCCATTGATTGGATTGTGACGGTCGGCTGTAAATATTTGCTATTATTAACAATTTTTTTCTCTTTAAATTTGCTTTTGTAATATGATACATTTTGGCCTCTATTGTTTTCGTTATCATGTTTTTCATCTATTGTTCAATTCTGCCTTTTTTCCTACAGAGATTTTTAAATTTGGAGCGTGTTATGAGGTTTGTCTATATTTTATGTCAAATTACTAATTATACCAGTTACTCGTAGAGTAAAAGGGAATATTCGTTAAAAAGTATGTAACAGGAAGAAGGAAGCGTTTCCAAGTATATAATGTATATATTTTCGATCTAGCCATGTTCGTCTGTCCGTATGAACGTCGAAATCTCAGGAACTATAAAAGATAGATTCTTCATTTGACGATTCCGGCTGAAATTGAAAGCGATTTGAGTACGAAATTTTATTATGCTCGCTTTGATTCTCAGTTCCTGGGGAGATTTCAATCTTTGCTGACGGCGTTTCTCCTTGCGATTGTGGCCATCAGCAGCGTTCAATCCGGAATAGGGCGCTGTCGCTGGCCCCTCTTGAGCTACCGAAATTCGCTGGAGGCTGGATTTTTATTCTGTGTTTAAGGCGATTATAGATAGCCATCCTGACCTCACAGGCATAGAAAGGATACAGCATCTACGATCTTGTCTCAGGGCCACTGCGGTGCAAACCATTCACTCACTTTAAATTTCGGAGGGCAAATTGGGGCGGTTCCGTTTCTACGCTTCGTGAGCTATCCGATTAATTCCACTGCAATCGCTCACATTGCAAGGATTTTATGTCGTCATGCGAGGGTGTTCCGCCCAAGGAGGAAACCCAACTACCGAAATTCGCTGGAGGCTGGATTTTTATTCTGTGGAATCTGCTGGATTCTGTCTGTGTGCAGATGGGACATACGTCAGAAGTTCCGACGAAGAATTCAATTCCTGTCGGTATTTCTTGCCTCATCATTGTGTCATGAAAAAGGACAGCAGCACCATCAAGCTTCGCATCGTTTTTAATGGATCGGCGTCAACTTCTTCAGCATACTCTTTAAACGCTGTTCTGATGTCTGGTCCAGTGATTCATCCAAAACTATTCCATATTCTTCTTCGTTTCGCTCGCATCCAGTTGGAATCACAGGAGACATCTGTAAAATGTACCGGTGTATCAGTGTTTCGTCTGAGGATAGCTACTTCCAGTGCATCGTGTCGAGAGATTCTCCTCAAGATGATCTGAGCGTGTTTACACTGGATACTGTTATGTATGGCGCGAATCCTGCTTCCCTCCGGACCCTCATAGCCCCGCCACATGGTTACTGCGCAGATAACCATATGGTGTAGCTGTAGCCTTGTGAATAGTTTAACCAGAGTCTATGCCTCAGTCGGCGATCTCTCACATTGGTCTGCGTCCTGCTTCCTCCATGACGCATGAGGATGCGTGAGATCGTTGCAAGGAGTGCAGCAAGAGCCTGAGAGTGTGACTAGTGCAGACCAAAGAGAAAGAATGGTAGAGTAAAGAATGAAAAACAGAAAGAGGTGTGGCAATAAATACGATTACTGTTTGATCAAAAAAAAAAAAGGTCAAAAAAATTTAAATTGCAAAAAAAAGCTTGAGCAAGGCAGGGGATGCCGATATGTTGTTTTTGTTTTGTTGTTTGATATATATTGATTGAATATTGATGAAATATTATGTTGAATTAAAAAATAAAATAAAATGAATGTTTTATTTAATTGACTAGTGTACTATTACCCTTCTTGGACAACTTAATCTAATCGGTATCAATTTTAACTGTTCTTATTATCTAAGTTATTTACAAAGATTATATGCTTAAGTGTATTAAAGAAATGGAATGTTTAGTAATATATAGAAGATTTGAATTAAGTAGGATTTATGTCAAGTTCCGGTCAGACAGGTCTTCAGGGTGGTGGCGTTTTAATCTTCTTCTCGTACTTGTCCGATGGCTTTGGGCTGCGATTCTTAGTCGTCTAGCTAGGCTATTAGGGTGAGATTCTAGCTTGTCGTTGTATTTCTTCGCAATTTCCTGAATCCTGTCTCCAATTTTTTTCACATTCAGATCGCGTTCGATATCTCTGGTTCTCATGTACCAAGGAGCGCCTGTAATCTTCCTCATGGGTTTTGCCTGAAGAATCCGAATTTTATTCTGGTGCGTTTTGGCAGCGATTCATTACACCTCTATGGCATAGAATAGAGCAGGAGCTAATATGCTCTTGTAAATTTTAACCTTGTTGGCGAGGGAAAGCTCGCCAGGACATTTTAGAAACCTTATTTTTAAAGGACTGCTGTATCGCCGTGATATGCTTTCCGAAGGTTAAGCTTCTATCTAAAATCACTCCAAGATATTTGTATGACGACTTGTGGTCAAGCACTCTTCCTGTAAGTGAAACAGAATGGCAACTACCTATGCGCTTTGCGAAGGTGACGTTTGCGCATTTGTCGGCCTTAATGCAGATGTTCCACAACTCTGCCCAATTCTGGAATGCGTCCAATTACTCTTGCAGTGCGTCTGAGGCCTCGATAATGTTGTTGCTTTTTGTCAGTACAGCTGTGTCGTCAGCATATGTTGCAATCAGAACATCTTTGCGATCAAATCCAGTGACTGCTGTCCGGGTGGGCATGTCCGCGGAGAAGATGGAGGATAGAGTAGGGCTCAACACTCTTCCTTGAGGTACTCCCGTTTTGATGGCTTTAATACATTAAGTGCATCCATCGGTCGTCACACAGAAGGTACCTCCTAGCAAAAAGCTCTTCACAAGCTGGAATAGCTGGGGTGTTAGAATTTTCTTTGCTTTATGTAGAAGTCCAGGGTGCCACACTCTGTCGAAAGCTTGTTGAATGTCCAGAAAAGCTGCTACTGCATACTCTTTCCTTTCTAGGGCTTCTTGTGCAAAATTGACAACTTTTTGGAGTTTCTCGGGTGTTCCATGTTAAGTCCGGAATCCGAATTGGAAATCAGGTATTGCCAATTCTACAGGCTCAACGTCACGCATCCTGTTGAGAATTATCCTTTCCATAATTTTACCAAGGGAAGGGAGGAGGCTGATTGGTCTATACGAGTCTACCTCTGTTAGCTTTTTCCCTGGTTTCAGTATCAGAATTATTTTTGCAATCTTCCAGACTTTTGGGAAAGAACCCTCAAGTAAAAGTCTGTTGAAAATGAATACCAGAAATCGCAGAGTTTGGACTGGTAGGATTTTTATGGTTCTGTTGTCGAGAAGGTCATGACTCGAGGCTTTTTTTGACTTCAACAAGGAAACAAGTTGTTTCAGTTCTTCGAGAGTGACAGGATCCGCGGGCAGTGCTATTTGAAATGGCGTTTCAAGAGATTCCGCAACCAGACGGCAATGATTCGCATCGGTAAGTGCGAGCGGCTTAAAACTTTGCTCCAAGCTGCTTGCAAACACTTCAGCTCTATCCTGTGATGTGCGGCACCAACCACCAGATGGGCTGAAACTTGAACCTTTTCGTGATTCTCCACAGGGAGAATTGTGAAGAGGCATCGGTGCCCAAGTTCTCCAAGAGGTTGTCTATCTGTTGCTGTTTCCTTTGGGTCAGCACTTTATGGAGCCGATTTGATAACCTGTAGATCTGCTGGATTCGGACATCTCCTGTTCTTGCAAATTCCTTTCTGACATTCTGTTTGAGGCGAAGGAGATCAACTATTGCAGAAGGTAGGAGCGACTGGACAAAGGCTTGTGTATTGCGTGGAGCACTCGGAGTAGCATGTGTTGCTGCTTCTTTAAGTTTTTCCATAATAAGCTTATGGCGTTGCCAATACCTTCTGTCCCTTGAATTTCCATGTTTAAGTCAATTTGTTCAGACAGGTGATCCTTGAAGGTGTCGACATGAGTACCAGGAGCTAGGAATCGGGAGCGTAGAGGCTTCTTCAGTGGCATGGCTTGTAGATCAGCCAGGAGAGGGGTGTGGTCTGATGAAAGATCGTGCAGAGTTCGGATGTTAAATCTGTTCATGGAGTAGCCCTTGGTTACAAAAAAATCTAATGCATATGGAGCTACCTGTGTGTTGGAAGAGAAAAATGTTGGCTCTCCAGAAGTGGCCGTTTGCGACTACTTCCTGTATGAGTTTGCCTCTAGCGCAGGCTCTTGAGTTTCCCCACCAATGATGTTTGGCATTGTAGTCTCCTCCTGCTATAAATTTGCTACCAAGAGAAACATTGACTCAATATAAGCTTTTATCAACCGCTCTCTGGGTGGGAGATACACCGATGCTAAAGTGACCGTGCCCTCTGAAGTCTGCACGCTCGCTATCTGCTGGTCGTTGGTTGAGATTGGAGGTTGAAGACTATGATTCAAGGAAGAGCGCACTATGACAGTGGCTCCACCTCTGCTGTTTCCACTGGGGTGGATGGCGTGGTAGGTGAAGTAACCAGGTAGGGAGATGCGTTGTCCTTCCCGCATGTGTGTTTCAGTGGCAAGCACGACATCAATATTTTGCATTCTGAGGAAAAGCTGAAGCTCCTCGAAGTTCCTAGCTAGTCCTCGTGCGTTCCACAATCCGATTTTTATTATTGGTTGCGTAATTTTGACGTCCGTGATATGAGGATCTGAACTAGCTCTCTAAAAGCCTTGTTGGATTCTACAATCTACTCAATGAGTTTGAACATTTTGTCCATTCTCGAGTGGCGCTTTCCAGCGCCCGAAATTTTTTTCCAAGGCCTGAATCTTGTGGTGAGTCTAGTTCGCTGTGTTGTTGGTGAGTCGCAAGTGAACTTAATTGAGGTCCTTTGGGCCTTGCGATATCAGCGTATGAAATATTGCTTCTGATGGCCTCAGCCGGAATGAATCCTTGAGTAAAGCTTTCACCCCTTTTAGAATTGACAGTGTTGCCATGAGCAACAAAGGTAGGGAGCCTTGGGTTGGGCTTGAGCTTCTTCACTTTTTCAATTCTGACAGGGCAGTTTTTATCAGTTGCAGCACCACCGCAGTTGATCACCACCGCAGTTGATGCACGAATAATTGTCCCTCGTGCATAGCGTAGAGCCTGTTGCGTGGGGCCTAGCACACTTGCCACAGATTGGATCCTGGAGACAGTAGTTTTTGGAGTGCCCAAAAATGTGGCATCTCAGACATTGCAGCAATTCTTGCCTGCGACGAGCGCGTTCTATGGTGACTCTGTGTCTACCAAATTGCGTTACCTTTAGAACATCGGAAATTTTTAATTAGTGTTTTAGATTAACGAAGAACAGGTTTTGCCTGGTCTTGTGGTTGATAGCCGCTTCGTCATCCCCATCACAAATTGGTTCTTTCCACCAGTCTCCCTTTCTCGGGCAATATATGTTGAGAGTTTCGTAACCCAGATCAGCAAGTGCTTTCTTTATTTGTTAATTGGGAACACTTGCATGCATTCCCTTGAGCACGACTCTGTAGGGTTTGTCCTCTTTTAATTGATGATGCCAAAACTTACAATTAATAGAAGTTAACCGAGTTGACCGTGTATATCCTTCACACTCCAAATTTCGATGTTCGTAAAGTGTAGTTGCTCTCACCAGCACACGAATTCAGATCTAGTTCCAGTGAGTAAGGATTACTAATGTTTGGGACACAAATGGCTGAAGACTTAAGCGTGTTTGATGATTGTCTGCTTCTATTATCAGCAGATGGAGTTGCTTCATCTTCATCAGAACTATTTTCAGGCAGTTCTACATTGAAGGTGTCTCAACATTAGATGGCATCTTCTGCAGCTAAGAAGCCTGTTTCTTAGTTTTCATTTTTTTTTAAACGCACTTGAATTTCCCCTACGTTTTCTGCCTATGACTGATTGGAACAAGCACTTGTTCGTATCATTCCCTTTTTGGGCGCTGGGAAGTGCTGATTCGTAGAACGTAGGCATTCCAAAAGCCATTATTGGGGACGTATAGCAACTAGCTGATACTACCATAGTATATGAGTTTGTAGTCGAACAGCTAGCTTGAGTCGTGGTTATGGTGTTGGTAACATTGGTGTTACTACTAGTTGTCACCGATGGGAGAGTGTGCATTGTTTGCAGCGGTAATCTATTATTAGATGAAGTTGCGCCGTTTAGTATCTGCGTGCGAATTGTTGCAGGGGTTGTTCCAGCTATTTTTCTCATCTCCTCTAGCTTTTCTCTGGATAGGGAGCGAGTCACTGGTTTATTATCCATTTTTACAATTGATATTGTTTATTTCTAAATAACGCACTGTAAACAACTTCGCAAGCTTACCCCCTTGGCGGCTGCCACGTGGAGTGGAGCCCAATGGGCAGAGAATGCAAGTTTGTCGCACCTTACCCACTGTTGTTGTTGTTGTCCATATGCCGACTCTGCAAGGCAGAGTCCAAAGTTTAGAATGTGTGCTGTTTTGCACAGTTACGAATGCAGGCTTGCGATTAAAAGTTATAGTGAAATTCACGAACAAAAACTATAAACAACCGCTCAATGTGACCAGCTACTTTTCTCATTTCTTACCGACGTTCAGTTTTATCTGCAATCTCTCGGTTCTACGTCCCTCTTGATTTTGTTGCCCAGTAATTACAAAGTTTAAGATTTTTCTTCAACTGCTGTGCAAGGAAAAGTTGTCCTGGAGCGAAAGCCTTCCTTTGGCACCAGGTATAGAAATATATATGCTGTAGTTTTGCGAAAATTCGGCATGCTTTATTCCCACGATTGGGGCTGTCTCCAAGCTCTGATTTAAAGATTCATGGCTTTTTTTTTAGATGGTCGGTCGTAGAGCTCTTCGTTGGATTTCAATGGCCGTCACCCAATCATCCTACCAAGCGATCACCCAGTTACAATGGCCATTATAAATCACACTCATGAGCGCATCCTACGTACTGGGCCTTAGGTATTTCCTAACGATACCTCGACTAGTTGAGCACATAATGTCGGATCCTTCAAAGGAGGTCTGGATGGATCTCATGCGTTTGAAGTCTCTGGCACCGACTTCTGTGGACCATTTTTCTACAAGCCTGCGGCGCACAATAAGGCTCCCGTAAAATAATGCGTTTGTTATTTTATTTGCTTTGCAACCAAGGGGAAACACTTTGATCTCATTAAAGATCTTTCCACAATTGCGTTCTTGCACGACCTAAAACGATTTATATGCACAAGAAGGAGGCTACGACAAATTTGGTCCGACATAGCAACTACTTGGTATCTTTAGTATCTAATTTAGAAAGACCTGCCGATCTCGATGTTTTTTTCGTACCCAAAGCATACGCATCGCTGCCAAATTTTCACGAAAAATCAAAAGAATAAATCGTTCAAATTCGATAACACAAAATCGTCGTTATTTTAGCAAACGAGGCTATTTTAAAAGCTTATTAAGCCACAGTAGGGAAAGTAATGAGTTTCTTTAAAAAGTCGTGTAATTTCTTCAATATCAGGGTGTAATAATTTTATGTGTTGATTAATGATATATTCCTTGAATTCAGCGTAAGAGTTTGTGACCTTTAGTTTATTTATACTTTGTAAAATTGTAACGTAACTGTTTGGGTTAATAATTTCATGATACGCATTTTGAAAAATGGAAAAGTCACTGACATTATCTATGTAAATTACGCTAGTTTGATTTAGAAAATATTTTATTTAGAAGGCTTTTCTATGGTAGAGTCATTTCGAAGTATTTTATGATGCTTTTAGTTTTAGTTCTTGGTTGATGGATTCTTTTATAAATTCTATTTGTGTATTAAAATGATTTATAGGGTTTTCAGTGATTTTAATATAATTTTCGTTACTTTTTAATGCATTATGTATGTATTGTTGCTGATGTTCAAATATCTTCTTCTTTACTTATCATTTTTTCTTCATTTTCAACGAAAGATAAAGCCTCTGCTACATATTTTCCTCTTCATTCCAAATATTTTATTTTGAACTCACTTGGTTTTATTCTTCAACGTTGTAATCCTGCGCTTTTATTAGGAATAGGGAGAGAGCTCGCAAATGCAAATAAAGTCGAAAATGAAGTTTTTGGTATGGACTTAGGATCCATTTCGATTTGGTGAGGCCTTTCGATAAAACAATTGTTGTATAAGTGTTTACATTTCCTCTAACTTGCCTAAAATTTCATCCATGTTCATCCAAGGATCTTACCGTCCAGCAGTTCAATGAGGTATGCATTGTCTACAAGGTGGAGCTTGAGCAGATTTCCAAGCACATAAAAAAATTTTAGAAGGAGGCTCTAGGTTGGTGACAGAAGTATGAGAAATCTAATAAGGAAGGCGAAAAAGGCGGCGCGCGAAAAGAAGTTGACTGAAAAATATATATACATATAATGAATGACAAATCCGACGTTCGAAATGCAGCAGATTTTGAAGGCCCATCTAACACTTCCACCATTTGTAATTATATGAAGATGTAGCGACATGTCCAGGACAATGACGATGATTGATCATCTGGGACAGATGCTTGCCGAGTGTAAGAAATTATTGCGGTCATGGATGAAAAGAAGGGTCCAAATAAGAGCGCGGCAAGAGAAGCGACAGCAGAACCGCAGGAGAAGCGACAGCAGAATAAAAGCAGAGCGACAAAGGAGAACAGAAAAGACGGCTTTCGGTGTGTGGAATTGAGCAGAGACAGCCGCAAGCGTGAAGTAAAGCCGAAAGTTGTTAAAGGAAAACCTAAACGTGGTTAACAATTGTTAACTATAATTTACTATATTAATAGAGCTCTAAGTTGAGTATATCTCAGCTTACTTATATACTTTTACTCCATGAGTAACGGGTATAATTATGCCATTCGTAATGCTCTCCGCGCTGGACCAAATGATAGGACCCGAGATGATTCCACACGCCTTCGCATATCAGGACGATTTTATAGGGACCGGACGGACACTTCAGGTCCACATGCATAACCTAAATGAGGTTTTCCCAACGTTATGGTCATAAAAGTACTTCATCATACAACGGACCAGACAGAGATTAAAGAGGAGCTCAAGAGACACGACCACACTGAAAGAGATCTGCATAATCCTATTGGCAGAAAATCCAAAGAACCCTTGGGGATCTTCTTTGTAAATCTGGAACCAGCGAGCAACAATACCGAGATTTACAAAATTAAGAGGATTTGTAGGTCGGTCGTCACCGTTAAGCCTCCACTGAAGTTCAACGATGTACCGCAGGGCTTCAGATGCCAGGGGTTCGGACTCACACAGCGCTACTGCTTCCAAGAATTTCGCTGCGTTAAGTGTGGTGGCCTTCACGACTCCAAAGCATGCGAAAAAAAGGCATGCTGCCTGCATTGTCAAGCCGACCACCCTGTGTCCTTCAGAGGAAGCCCTTGCCTATAAGAAGGCTAAGGCTCAAAAAGCGCCCAAAACCAGACATGTTGAAAGCAACAAGCCCTCCTTTGAGCTCCCAAACATCATCAACGGCATGAGCTACAGAGACGCACTATATGAAACACAAACGTCCCAAACAAAAAATCCCCAACCAACACCCCTAACCCAACCTGAAGCCCCAAAACCCAGCCATATAGAGGCTATGTTCACCCGATTTGAAGGCATGATCGAAAGAATGATGGAGAAGATGTTCGCTCAGATGACGCAGTTTGTTGCATCCATTCTCAACAGCAAGTCCTGCAAATAAGTCTCAACTTAGTCCTTTGGAACGCAAACGGCTTGCAGGGAAGCAAAGGCGAAGTTGAGCACCTCATCAAAACTGACAACATCGACGTACTTTTGGTTTATGAATCCCATTTTTGCCCCATATCCCACTTCAACATCTGCGGATGCGATCACAGCCAACCACCCATCCTGGTGAGGGTCCCGCAAAAGCAACCCCAAAGGTAAAACGCTCCACAAATACCTGCAGCGCAAAAATCTGGACTGTCTTTCAACTGGAGAGCCCACACTCTGGCCCTCAGACCCTTCAAAGCCGCCGGATCTGCTGGACATTGCCATCTCCAAAGTCATAGGTCGCACAAGACTATCATGCACCACCTATGACAAGCTGCTCTCGGATCACAGCGCCGTCAACCTACTCCTCAATATCCCCGTCCTCAGGAAAACGCCGGCCCCTAAGTTCACGTTCTGGATGCTCTCCTCCCTAAACCTAGACCTAACATCTCCACACCAAGCCACATAGATGCGGCCATAGAAAAACTCAACAAGGAGATGCACAGTGCCGCTGAGTTTGCAAACCCTTCTCCCCCTACGACCCCGAGAACTCCCGAAACAGACTTGCACCTGTGGTCCCAAGAAATCGCTGCCATCGTGGCCGAAAAAAGGCGCCCCAAAAGAGATCGCGCAGGAAATTGCTTCACTGAGAAACGGGAAGTCTCCCTCCCTGATCGCATCGACGCAACAGCTATGAATTTGCCCGTGTTTTGCTCCCCGTTTGCTGGCCATCACTGGAAACACTGGAAACGCGCCGAAGTGATCACTATCCTCAAACCTGGTGAACCTGAAGCCAATCTAGCCTCTTATCGTTTATAGCGCAGAGTGTTGCCAGTACTGGATGAGGCCGGTCTGATCCCCGATCACTAGAGCAATGCCACCGGCTTGTTGAGCGCACACTAAAAGCGTTCGAAAGGCAGCAATACTGCTGCGCCATAATGCTGGACATCAAACAGGCGATTGAAAAAGTCTGGCACAATGGACTCCACTTCAAAATAAAGATGCACCTTCCCAGTTCCCACTTCGCCTTCCTCAAATCCTTTATGGAGGGTAGAGAGTACCAAGTCAGATGTGAATCAACAATCAGCACGCCTAGACCAATAAGAGCCGGAGTACCTCAAGGCAGCGTTCTTGGACCAATCCTCTACACGCTGTACACAGCAGACCTTCACATCACACCCTCCCGGAGCCTTATAGTGGCCACATACGCTGATGACACCGCCTTCCTAGCCTCCGCCTCAGACCCCCAAGAAGCATCAGCCATCATCCAAAGCCAACTGGATGCCCTCGATCCATGGTTGAAACGATGGAACATCGCAGTGAATGCAGAGAAGTCCTCCCACCCCAGTCATGCTTTCCCATCGTCAAGCTCCCCGAAAAACTTAGGACTGACTCTAAATCACAGGCTTACATGGCGCCCTAGTTCCTGTGGCCGACGGAGGAAAGCTTTCAAAAAACAACTGAGAAGTTTGAGGTATGAAATAAGAATAAATCTCTTTATTACAAAAGTTGCATGCTTCTCATAAATGCGTCTTCGTCCGAGTTCGTATTGGCGATCTTCTTTGAACTTTCGCTCAGCTCTCAGTCCCTTGTTGTTGGGTCGGTGTTGTCTCTCTTTGCAGTACTGGGTAGACCGAGAGACCCCCTCTCTAACTCCCTCACCTGATCTCCAAGCGACACCAGGCTGACCTGCGCCTAAAGCAACTGCACTGGGTCATCGCGAAAAGGTCCAAACTGAGGGATATCCTATAACTTCTCCTTTACAAGGCCATACTGAAGCCAATATGGACATACGTATCCAGCGCTTCCAAAACAAGTGCCTGAGGTTAGTCGCAGACGAAAACTCCACAATACACAAGGAGCATGGAATGCCATGGGTAGCAGAGGATATCTACCGCCTCAGTGGAAGATACAGTAAAAGACTGAACCACCCAAGCTATCTGGCCATGCATGTACACCAACCCCCACCAACCCGTATTATGTATGGGCTGATTTATAGCTGGACCCACTGTTATGCAAATATCTCAAAAACTGTGGATAATTATTTGTAATTTTTCTGCAAAGTCCTTTAAGTTGGTCATTTTTTCAGAATTCAACTTAAGTAACGACAAGAAAATAAGTAAATAAAAGCCTTCCCAAGTAAATTATATGTATTCATGATCTAGTCAGTCCGTGTAAACTTCGTGATCTGGAGAGTTATAAAAGCTAGACAACAGAAAGTTGTCACGTCCATTCGAAAAGTCACAAGACGCCCAACAAAAATTAAAATATGTTTCGGTTCTTTTAAATTTAATTTCCGGAAACCTGACAAAACTGCCAAACTTAAAAAACATTTGTTTTTTATCGCCGTTTATTAATGATATATTTTTACCGATCTACTTTTTCTATGATCTGACCTAAGACCTAAACTAACAATTTAAAAATTTCTAGCAGTCTAAGATTGCGAAATTGTACTGGCTAATGCCACCAAGACTCAAACTGGCCTTAGAAAATAATATTAGCTCCTGGCCCATTTTATGCTTTCGAAGTTTGCTGCCAAAACCCACCTGAAAGTATTGCGAGTACTTAAGTAAAAAACTTTGCGCAAAATCATCGGTGGTATAAAAGTTGCACTGAACGTGACCTTAAGCTCACCAAAATAGGATTTAGAGCGTAGAAAAATCACAAGGACAAAAGGCACTTCGCAGTGCAGAACCCAGATCAAGAAAGAGAAGGAGACTCAAACGTCACCACCCTCAAGGCCTCACTAATATTATTTATGTTATCTAAAGCCTCAACATAATTTAAATATATATAAATATTTACATACATTTCCATCTAAGGATTTAAAAAATTGCAATATTGTGCAAGTTATCCAACCCGTAAATACAGCACTCTGTCCTAGTTTATAAACAAATTTCAAACTCCAATCTCAGCAGCTTCTCAATTATCCAAGCCGTAAATATAGCACTCTACCCCAATTGATAAAAAAATTTCAAACTCCAATCTCAGCAGCATTGCCTTTGCCCTTGTTTTTGTCGCCACACACGCGGTCCCGGGCTTTTTAATTTCTGGAGGACTCAGCCGCAGCAGCCTAACAACAAACATTTCCGCCCTCTACATTACATGGTCCTTCGAGCCGGATAAATCCTGATCCTGCCAGCGCTCCTTGCGGAAAAAATCAAGATAAGTATGGCTCTAAATCCTATTCCGTCCGTGGTCGCCATTTTCGTTTTTCCAACGGCGTTCATTCTTTCCGTCCATCCGTATCAAGTGAAAAGTGAAAATATATAAGTACATGCGCCCAGCCACCGTGATTACTTCTTTTTTCTAAGTGCATAAACAAGCACTTTGCCAATACCGGCCCCCTAATTCGTCTCACGGTGATCCGCTGGTACCCAAGCGCATATACATATATATATATATACACTGTCCAAAATTCACTATTATCGTCCGCTGCTAAATTGCTGTTTTTTTGCCTCATTAAAATACACAAACCACAAATTCAACTAAAATTAATTCAAAATTTTACATACACATAAATATACGCATACATATCCATATACATTACACATATTAGCGACATACATTGCGCAGATTATTTGCATTCCCTTTAACCAAAGTGTACCAAAGTTTACATTGCCTGTTTCCCAAGTGCCGACGCGGAAAAGGCGTATAACCAAAGTTTACCTAAGTTTTGATTGTTTCCCGTCGGCAAATCCATACCACAAATAAAATTTATTCCAAGTGCCGACGCGGAAAAGGCGTTTTATTTTCCATCAATGTTTTTAATAATATTATATTAATAAATAAATATATTATATAATATAATAAATAATATTAAGAACAAATTTTATGTCTAAACTCCAAATAATACATACATATTCACATACACACAGTCGCGACTTACATAGACTTGCCAAGTGCAAGTTCTTTCGTCTCCTCTTTGTTCTTTATTGCCCTGACAAAAACCGGCGCATAGCGACGAGAGAATACCCTACAATCGAAATATAAAATAAAATATTAAAAAAAAAAAAAAAAAAAAAACTGACCCGATTATTTAATAATTATTTAAGCCAAATAATAATTTTTTTACAAGCTATTTCTGGCTCCTATTTCTGGTTCCTAAATTAAAATAATAAAATTGTCGCGATTTTTTCGTTGCGGTCCTAAATCCGGTAGCTATTTTTTATAAATTCAAGTTTATAGCTATTTTCTATATAGTAGCTATTCTTTCTCGGGATTTCAAGTCGGTAGCGATTTTTATAAATCCTTGGCTATTATCCAGACTCCAGCTGGTAGCTATTTTTTTAGCTATTTTTTCAGAAATCATTTAAGCTTTTTTCCAGTTGATTTAAGATCTATTGGGGCCTTATTTCACAAAAATTGGGATTTTTTTTCTTTCGTGCTCCAATCTCCAGATCCCAATTGCAACTTTCTCCCGAATTCCGACGGGATCTTTTGTCCATCCAGATTTGGGTGCCCTCTGTGTCTGGTTCCTTTTTAATTCCACATTTTTTTTTTGCGGCGTGCAGGCCTTCTTGACTTCCTTCTCTTAGGGCATAGCTGAGCATGCTCCTAGAGGGAGACAAGATAAAGACACCCGCATCTGGAAAAGAACAAAAGTTCAACCCGCAATCTCCGCTGTCCACTCGCGGTAAGCCAGCACCCAAGTCCGTTAGTCCCAGGGTCAAAACCGCGACTCCCACTCCGAAAGCAAAGGTTTTGCCATCGACCAGTTCGAAGACCACTCCTAGGTTGGTCATTTCCCGACCAGTGACGCGAGCGTCTAGTGAGTCTTCTCTATCGAGAAAATCCGAGAGTCCCTCCGCTGTCGGGACTGATTTCCTCCGCGTCACACGCTCTACCACAAGGAAAATGGCATAAATTTGCATAAATTCATCGCCGTCAGCGATCGCGTAAGCCTTTTCGAAGCGAAGATCAACACTCCTGATCAAGCCTCTCCGTCCCTACACACGTTACAAGTCCGTCTGCAACAGGTGCGAGCCTTATGGGACAAAGTGGAAAGAGAGTACGAAACATGCTCTAACCTAATGGCCCAAGAAGGATCCCTCGACACAGTGCCTATTCTCCAGGCCAAATATGACTACTGCTACTCAGTATACGAGTCATGTGCAGCACAAATTGGCGAAACAATCGACAGAGCAACGCCTCAAGTCGCGCAAGCACCCTCTCAGCCGCTAATTTCGTCCGGCTGCCGCTTACCTCCATGCGACACGGAAGTCTTCGATGGCGACTACCTCCGATGGCCCACTTTCCGGGACCTATTCACGGCAATTTACGTAAACAACCCCAGGTTGACTCCGGTCGAGAAGCTATTCCATCTCCTTACGAAAACAAGTGGCGAAGCAAAAGCCATCGTGGCGAAATCTCCTCTCACGAATGATGGTTTTGCTTCGGCGTGGGAGGCGCTGCGAGATCGGTTCCAAAACCAGCGACTTTTAGTCAACAGCCAGCTCAAGCTTCTTTTTAACTTGAGCTCAAGAATCTGGTCATGCTCTAAAAGAGCTACAATCCACGATTCAGGGGTGTTTAACAGCACTAGCGCATTTCCAGGTATCCACAGAAAACTGGTATTGTCTCTTGGTTTTCCTTTGCGCGAGCAAACTGCCCAAGCAGACCCTGTCCCTATGGGAACAGTCGCTAACTGCCAAATCCGAGATCCCAGCTTGGGAAGGAATGAATGCCTTTCTGAGCGAAAGGTATCGGACATTGGAAGCCATCGAAGATATGAAACCGACTCAGGCAGTTCCAAAAAGGCTTCAATCCTTCGAGACAAAGGTCAGCACCAAACAGAAAGGGTGTGACTTATGTTATAAGGAGAACCATCCGGTAAGATTGTGCCCGCGTTTTCTTCAAATGTCTGTTGACTCGCGCTCCGGCTATATAAAAAAGAAGCAGCTATGTCTGAATTGTTTTGCCAGAGGTCACCAGCTACGTGACTGCACAAGCACACACAGCTGCTTTACATGTAAGGGCAGGCACCATACGCTGCTGCATCGCAGCCCCCCAAATTCCGAAAATGCGAGTTCCTCAACCTCGCCCCCTACACAGCAACTTCCGAGACCCTCTAGCAGAAATGCATCGGCAAGCACCTCAGCGGTGCAAACTTTTTTCGCGTCCGGCACTTCAGCCGTCCTACTGAGCACAGCGATGATTGACGTGTGCCATTTGGGGACGAACTACCGAGCCCGAGCCTTAATCGACTCGGGATCCGAGGCGACGTTCATTTCAGAACGCCTGTTCAACCTAATCAAGTTGCCATTCCGCAACACCCAGACCCAAGTCTCCGGGTTAAATCATTCGGTCTCCGTGAAATCCTCGAAGCTGTGTCACTTCGGGATTCGCGCTCCTACTAAGCCAGGTCTACAGTTAGACACTGAAGCGTACGTCCTTCCGGAGCTCTCAGGCAAACTGCCCTCCTATCCGATCCCTCGGAATTCTTCGAAGGACCTGCCCGCACTCCGCTGGGCAGATCCTACCTTTTTTGAGAGCTCTCAAATTGATATACTGATCGGGGCTGACATTCTACCATCCATAATGATGGATGGCACCCGACAAAATATTTGCGGCTCGCTCCTGGGCCAAGAAACTATTTTCGGGTGGGTGCTAACGGGGCCGATTTCCAAGGGTAAGCCGAAACGGGTCGCATCCTTCACGACCCAGGTGCACCAAACAGGCGACCCTGATTCGCTCGACACGCTTCTCAGCAAGTTCTGGGAGGTGGAGGATCTAGCAGTAAAGATGGTAAAAGAGTCGGACTCCTATTGTGAAAGGAACTTCCTCCGAACAACAACAAAAGACGCAAGCGGGAGGTACGTGGTGACGCTCCCGTTCCGGGATCCCGAGAATACCGGATCCGATTTAGGATATTCAAGGTCCATTGCGTTAGCTCAGTTTCTTAGAAACGAAAATCGTTTAAAAAGAGACTTTCCCTTAAAAGAGCAATATGACAGCGTTATCCAGGAGTACCTGGATCTGGGTCATATGAAAGATGTTCCGCCGACTCACGATTCTCCCTCGTATCATCTTCCTCATCACGCACCACTACAAAGCTTCGCGTTGTATTCAACGCTTCAAGTCCGTCGGCAAATGGGACCAGCTTAAATGATATCCTTCATGCTGGTCCAGTCCTACAATCCGATCTAACGATCCAGGTCCTGAAATGGCGTTATTTTCAATACGTCTTCAGTGCAGACATTACGAAAATGTATCGTCAGATCTGGGTCGATCCAAAACATACCCCGTTTCAAAGAATTCTGTTCCGAAACAAGGAAGGAGATATCCGAGACTTTGAACTAAAAACAGTTACCTTCGGGGTCAACTGCGCCCCCTTCCTCGCCATTCGAGTCTTGCATCAGCTGGCAGAGGATATCCAAGTGCCATTTCCAAATGCCAGCCGCATCATCCAGCAGCACATGTACGTCGACGACGTTCTGGCAGGGGCGAATTCCGTAAACGAAGCCTAAAGTTCAATTCGAGAGTTGCAAGCAGCCCTAAGTGCCTCCGGGTTTCCGCTAAGAATGTGGACCTCGAACAACAAAAGCGTCCTTAAAGACGTCCCGGCCGAACACCTCCTTCATAGCGAGCTCCTCGACATCGATGCCGAAAGCACGGCCAAGACGCTCGGTATTCGGTGGAGGGCAAAGTCCGACGAATTCTATTTCGTTCCCCCCGACATAGTTGTGGAACCCTCCTATACAAAGCGAGAAGTTTTGTCCCAAATCGCTAGGTTGTTCGATCCTGCCGGGTGGCTCGCGCCGTTCATAATCCGTTCAAAAATGTTCATGCAGGAGATTTGGTTGCAAAACTTAGGCTGGGACGATAAGCTTCCCACTGAAATGAGTCAGCGGTGGCAATCGTTTTTAGATGAGTATTCCGACCTCAACCAGATCCGGGTTCCGAGATGGATCTGGTACCAGCCTGAGGAAATCATAGAGCACCACGGTTTCTGTGACGCGTCTCAGAGAGCCTATGGAGCGGCTATATACATCCGCGTCGAGATGGGGCAAAAGATCCTGACTCGCCTGCTTACAGCCAAAACACGAGTGGCCCCGGTAAAAACCGTCTCCCTTCCTCGGCTAGAGCTCTGTGGTGCCGTGCTCTTAACCGAAATGGTGACAGCAATCCTTCCGCACATGCCCTCCGCCAGTTCAGATATCCGCTGCTGGACAGATTCCACAATCGTCTTAGCCTGGCTACGAAAGCCTGCGTGCAACTGGACCACATTTGTGGCCAACAGAGTTGCCAAGATCACGCAGGCGACGCCAGTCGACTGTTGGGCACACGTTCGCTCAGAACAAAACTCCGCCGATCTAGCCAGTCGAGGCGTATCCCTACATGAATTGGCAGAAAACCATCTCTGGTGGCACGGACCAGAGTGGCTGCAAGGGCCACGAGAGCTATGGCCAGCACAAAGCGACACTCTTCCAGTGACAGAGCTAGAGCAGCGCGCGGTCAAAGTGCATTTTGTCAAGGGCCCGTCCATCGACTTTCTCGAACGTTTCTCCAAATTGGACAAGGCCCTGCGAGTTCTGGTCTATGTTCAACGCTTCCTTAAACGCTGCCGCAAAGGTTCGTTCTTGCCCAGTTCACGACCTACAAGTGAAGAGATCCGAGAGGCAGAACGAACTCTGACCTCCATTGCGCAGCGCAGAGCATATGGCCAAGAGCTTCAGCATCTGACCGAGAAAAGGCCTCTTCCAGTGTCAAGTCCTTTGGTGAATTTGTTCCCGTTCATTGACCAACACGGCCTTTTAAGGGCGTGCGGCCGTCTCACTGCATCCAAAACCCTGCAATATGATGAACGTCATCCGATTCTTCTCCCCTATGACTGTAGACTGTCGCGCCTCATCGTCCAATTTACTCACCAGATTACTCTTCATGGCGGTAGTCAATTGATCGTACGCCTGATCCGAACAAAGTATTGGATTCCTAAAATCAAGAATGTGGTGAAGGCTGTGGTCAATCCGTGTAAGATTTTCACGATTTACAAGAAGAGACTCCAAACACAGCTGATGGGCGACTTCCCGACAGATAGAGTCTCCTTCTCGAGGGCGTTCACCTACACGGGTATCGACTATGCCGGCCCTTTCGAAATAAAAAATTATACAGGGAGAGCGTGTCATTGGAGGGCCGTTGCTTTCCACGGCGGAACCCGAAATAAAGGGCGAAGCCAAGTCGATAATAAATCGATGGCAACACCTCAAGGCACAACATCAGCAGTTTAGTGCACGGTGGAAAGAGGAGTATCTCAAAGAACTCCATAAACGAAGCAAATGGCAATTTCCGACCAGGAACCTACAAGCCGACGATATGGTAGTTGTCAAGGAGGACAATCTACCACCGAACGAATGGCGGCTCGGCAGAATTGTTTCTGCCTTTCCAGGAGCCGACGATCGCATTCGAGTCGTTGAGATCCGTACGTCTCGCGGCACCATAAAACGCCCTGTCCACAAAGTTATTCAAGCACCGCTGCTCGCGCTCTCCTTCTCTCCTCTCGCTCTCCTCCCTTCCCGCAAGGTATTCACCTCTCCGCGGTCCCGCGGTATTTCCACTGTTAGTGTTAAGGTAGTCTTAATTTACAAGTGCGTGAATACCTTGCGGGAAGGGAGGAGAGCGAGAGGAGAGAAGGAGAGCGCGAGCAGCGGTGCTTGCGAGCCGTGGAGGAGCTTTGAGTACAAGCATTGGCCGCTTACACTGCCGCTCAACTGTTTGCGCCCTTCCGGCGTGAACAAATTGGAATAATAATAAGAATAATAATGGGAATAATAATTGGCCGCCAAACGACAACTTTGGACATAATAATAATTGGAATTAAAATAACAATTCTAATGTACAACCCCTACCAGAACCAATGCAGATAGTTCAATAAGGTATGAAAATCGTCCGAATACTAGCTACTATCGTTGGCCTAAAAATTATAAACGGAGGTATAAGAATTAACAGAGAGAATTTAAATAACTTTTCGCCAAGAAATAATTTTAATCGATACCTAGCACAAAAAGCTAAAACTCATATCCCATTAAAAAGGGAAGCAACTGGGACCGTAAGTCAGTACAAATTAATTAATTAATTAATTGGGTGCAATCGAAAAAAAGCTCGAGAAATGAGAAAAAAACGATTTGTGTTTAATTGAGGAAAAAAATGTGAATCCATTAAAATATATTATAAAAAAAAAACTTTGATGAACAAAAAGTATTTAAAACCGAAACGGTAATGAGCGAAGGAAGTTTATAAAGCACAAATCCTGAACACGCCGTCGTTGAATTTTCCGATAAAGAAAAAATGCATAATCTATGGATAATTTAAATCAAATAAAGAATTACGAAAATAAGATTATGAATAAAATTGAAAAGGAGTATTCTAAAATAAATATGCAACTTCCTGTTTGAATAGATATTCGAGGAGAAATAAATACTTACAATTTATAGCAAACAATATGCTGTGTTATGGCTGTGTCAGGCTCAGATTTCGTTAATAATGAAATCGATGCATCAGCCGCGTGTTTACTTTTATATCAAATACCTGTAATAACAAATGGATGCCAAATTTATTATATTGACAGATATGTATCAGGTCGCAAAATGCGAAAATACTTTCTATGAAATATCTAATTTTAAGAACGAACTTTTTAATAATTGTAATGGTATATGATATTTTAAGTAAAGATAAAACTTGTTTTACCCGCTGACTAAATGAAGAAAAATCAATTTGCTCTAAAATAAGAGAAAAAATATGAATATAGATATCATTCCATTCTTATAAATGGAAATAATAATGTAAACAATAACGGCACAAGTACAATAAATAATATGTCATTCATCAATTTGGAAAAACAAAATTCTTGAGTACATATCCACTAACCACTGTAAGAAACTGGAAATGGCAGATTATATAAAATCCAACAACTCAGAACGTACCATTGACAACATTAATATTTTAAACCAATTTATTAAAATTTTCAATTGGAAAATATAAATTTCATTTATATTATTAATTTTAATCATTTTGTATTCGATTTCTACATTAATAATAAAATTCATACATATTATATTTGTAACCAAACAAAAACGGCCAAACATTATTGAAAGTTCAAAATGTTTCGAATAAAAAGCTTCTGGACGAGGTTGATTGGACAAGAATGATGAATTAGAAGATTCTGTCTGAATCGGGACGAGATTGTGAACAAAGATTATATGTTAATAAAGTGTCTTGTAATAGTATAAGTGAAAAAGTCTATTACCGAATAAATATTAAATAATAATATATGAAAATTATTTTTTGAAATAATCATATAGTATCAATTTTAGTTTGCATATATACGCATAAGTTCACAAATTGAATTTGAAAATTGTGTAAGGTTGAAGTTAATGTGAATACATCTCGATTCCTTCAGCAGTTTACACAAACATCTTGATATATGGCTTAGTAAATCTTTAGTGTATAGGTCAAATATACTGAATTCTGTGTAATACATACATATGTAATACATATATATATGGAAAAGTAAAATCATTAAGAAGAGGAGATACCATCTGCTATCCAGTTGATGTCGATTTTTCGTTGCTGAAACTAGTAGTTTTGTACATAAGTTGTGTCTAAATTACTTAACTTTTTATAATTTAAAAGTGTTATTTATTAATTGTAATATAAAAAAGCAACTAGATATACGTGTTGTCATGGGTTCTTAGGTATGTACATAGTATGCTTGTATATATGTTTATCCATTAACTTACATACATATGTCCCAAGACCTGTAATGTAAATTGATATATAATATTTATATTGACGTGGATTATGATTAATTTAACATCGGCATTTCTTTGCAGTTCAACGTATACTCATACAGTGGCTTGCAGCTTATTTCGTTCAGTTAGAATCAAATCTAATATTTTTACGCATTTGCTTGAGTAAGTTAAGGCATACGCAAGAAATTGTTTATGTGTGCATATTTGTGGGAGAAGACGATTTTCAAGCCGATATCAATTTTGATTTAAAAAATTAAGAGATTTTAGGAGTTTTGCATAAATAAGGTCATTCAAGTGGGACAATCAAATTTTGTATATAAAATGATCAATTGAAACTCAACCTTGTATAAAAAAACAGACCTGCCAGCATAAAATTAAAATGAGCACATCAAATTACAAAAATACGTAAATAATTACTATTTCCCTATTTTGGCAATATTTAGCACAATTACAATATGTTTTTGTTGTCATTATTTTATTATTACTATTTACCAAAATATAAATGTTACATTTTGTCAAATTTACAATGCATAAGCTTATACTACGTCTGCACACATACAGTGGTCGACTGTCGCTTTATGCGCTCCAAAGAGGTCCCTAGTACGAAGTGGAATTGGAGTGGAACATTATTGCATAACTCCACATAACTTCCAGAGGTATTAAAGATACTTGTCCTTTTGGTCTCTTTCCTGCTTCCTGAGCAATGCATCTGTAAGCACCCCGTGAAAGGCCTATGGATGCATTCCTTGGTTTTGCATGTATTTCGAGTATTTGAGAATGTTTAGATATGAGGGAATGGTCCGGGAACGCAGAATGACTGGTCATCCTAGCTTATATAACTATGACTAGGAGAAGCTAACGACGTGGCGAGCCTTTAAAAGACTTCTATTTCGGGAGGAGAACAGAAAAAACGGTGGAAAGAGGAGGTTTTTACGACGAGGAAGTAGAAGACGTGCCGGCGAACGACGATCTCTGCAAAAGCCCTTAAACAATAGCCAATCAATGATCAGTAAACACATCATAATAAAAATAACTCAGTGGGATTGTGTGAACATACTTGAAAGGCTTTGCTCCGGCATAGATTCGTAATGGAAATATAGGGAGACAGAAATAACAGAAAACGTTTGCGAGAATTTCGAGGCTATGATTACGACGAGTCAAATCGAAAAGAAATGAATTACATCGCAGACAATGATATGGATCTTGCTATAATTTGCAATTCGCTAAAACTGCAACACGATAAGACCGACTTGGCAAAACACATATGTATTTTGCAACATAAGAAAGTCGAAGCTGATTTTTGCGAGGAAAATGACTAACAGCGAAGAGTATGAAACAGACAATGAAATCGGCGAAGAAACTCAGGAAGAGACTGACAGTATCAATATCAGCGGCAGAAGTAACAAAAGTAATCAGAAAAATGAAGTTAGCTTTAAGCTTTCGAGATATAGAGGACTCAGCTCGATCGTTCAGTGGCAAAGACAATCTGTCATTAGAAGTGTGGGTGAATGAATTTAAAGACATGTCGACTATAATGTTATGGAATGACTCAAAGCGGTCGTTGCACGGCTTCGTAAAGATGTTTTCCAACAGTTAGCGTCAATTAACAAGTTGGGCAAAGCTGAAAATCCCCCTTTTAGATGAATTTAAAACCGCAACCAACACTGCGCAGCTAAATAAGCTCATATCGGAGAGTAAGATTAAAAAAGGCAAAAGTTTACAGGAATACTTTTTGCACATACTTTATACCCAAGTGGCATACATCGGCAACTTGTGAAAACAAGAGCAAGGGTAGAAACTATTTTCAACATGTGCAAGCTCTGATTTACTCATTCTTTTATGTGCAGTGGAAATATATAACGAAAAGTACACTGCTCTGATAAACACCGGAAGCAAATATAATTTAATAACACATGATACTTATAAGAAACTTAACGAGCTTAACGATTTATCAGAGAAAAATATGGTCAAATCGTCAGGATCGTGATCGTTTGAGCATAAACTCTCAATAGGAGGCAGAATTTTTAACATATTTTCTTGTCGTAGAATCGCGCTTCCTCGACTAAGAAATGGTGTTTGGTGACGAGTTTTGTAAACAAGCTTAATTTACAGTAAACAGTGAAGGAGTAAAAGTTACAAAACCTCTCACATCAGAACTTGAAATAAGTTCAAATCTCAAAATGTATATTGAAGATCACGAAACCGACAACCGACAGACATTAAACCAACAGAAAGCAATAAATCTAAAGGAACAGTCCACAATATTATGAAATCCTACAATCTGGTAAGCACAAAGTAAACCAACATTAAAATGCTTTGATTCTGAACGACGATATACCGATATACTCACGGTCCCGCAGATTTTCTTATGCCGAACGTTACATTTTTGACAATAAAACCGATTGAAGACGGCATCAGCGAAACATCGAGTTAGAGCGATATACATTGTTCGTCACTTACAACTGACAATTTGAGTTTCTGCGGGTACCTTCCGGTCTTTCCAATTTGTCAAATGTATTCCAGCGTCATGTAAACGCTATCTTCAGGGATTTAACCAGCAAAGGCAGCTACATTACGTGGAACTTCATCCACTCAGTAAAGATAAGTAACCGCTTTAAACGTAATATATAAATTTTCTTGGACTTCTAGAGCAAACGCAAAAGCAGTATAAGCAGTATTACCAGTAATCGACAATTTCATAAAATTCTGCTGGCTCTATCCAAATCCAAATTAACATCTACAAAAGATGCCGTTGCAAGTCTTCAAGATCAAAGCAACATTTTGGATAATAGCCAGGTTGACAAGTTGAACTATACAATGGTTTCAATCCTTTCAAAACTTTCAATTGACGACCCACTACAATGGCATAAATTCGTCAGTGGCGTACAACAAGTCATCAACTCAACTTTTGCTAGAAGCACTAAACCATTCGATCTATTAACGGGCACGAAGATGCGCCTGAAATTGAATTCAAGGATTCAGCAGATGCTAGACGATAAAATGATTCAGAATTCTAACGACGAGTGTGATCAACTTAGAATTCAAGAAAAGAGACATATTCTCCAGATTCAAAACGAGAACGAGAACAAAAAGAGATACAATCTACGACGAAGACCAGCCTAAACGTACAAAGTCGGCGACATAGTTGCTATTAAAAGAACTAAGCTTTCCCGATCTTATAACTGAAACAATATCCAATCTAAATAATTAAGGATCAGCAAACACATAATCGTAATTTTTGTCGATTTCGATTTAGGCAAAATTATCGATTTCGTTTTTAGGTGCGCTGGTTTTCTCAAAATTTTTGCTATTAGAATGTTTCGTAAACAGTAAACAGCTGTTTAAACTGTTCTCCAGTCCACTTTTTCCACAGTTTTAATTCAGATATTCGCAATTACTTTTATACTGCATTTCGACCATTTAAGTAATTAAATTAAATAACATTATTTACGAACAATACTTTTGGACCTTCTTTAAAATAATCAATGAATTTTTTATATTTTATAATTATGGGGGTCGACCCGATAACTTTTGTCGACGTACTTTTGACAGCTTGAATTCGATCACCGGAGCACGCACGAATATAAACTAAATTCATGATAATAACTCTGTGGTATTGGGTGTACTAACCATGGTGATTTATTCTGTTTATCTGCAAGACAATATATGTATGACCACATTGGGAATAGTAACTAATAACATTTATATTAAACAAGAGAGAACGCTGTAGTCGACTTGCCCAAGAGAGATCTACAATTTTCAACATTTTTAAGAAATATCGGTAGAAATCGGGGAAACAAAATTTATTTCGCTTGGAATTATAGCAGCCGGACACTGTTGTCGATCTGGGCATTTAATAATCATCCAACTAACTGACTCACTTTCCTAACAATCTACGCCCACAACTTGATAGGGATTTTCAGGGAATTTATAAGATAGTTAGGATAGTTATAGATAGTTATATATATATATATATGATCATATATATATATATATATATATATACATATATATATATGTATAATTACGAATTTTATGGTATGACAGGATCATCACTTAATTAGGCCTATAAAGGCATATAAGTACGGCATTCCGTAAAACACACTGTATATATCCCGTCAACTGATTAGACATTTATTTGATTCAATAAAAAAATATAACATAAACATAAACAAAAATAAAATATAACATAAAAAATATAAAAATTTTTATTGAATCAAATAAATGTCCCGTCAGGTGACTAAGGACAACGCTGTAAAGAAATATTTGACGAAAGTTTTTTTTCTTTTTTCGGATATCAGCTTAAGACTAAATGTTAGTGACAAAAATCTTTCTTATACTGTCCTTATGTTAACATTATTTCTGGAGCGAGATCGCCCGCTTAGGATATTGATTGTATACAGCTAGCGGATGTGGATTGTATACATTGCGTGAAATTGCCACTCTGTATTTCTTCCGAAAGTGCTGTTTATGTGAATATGTGACATATTGCCCATTTGTTTATATTATTTCGGAAGCGAGACCGCCCACTTGGGATATTGACTGAAAACAATGAGTGGATGTGGATTGTGTGGTTTTTGCCACTCAGCATATTCTTATTTCTTTGGACAGTGCTAATTATGTGATTGCGTCCCTATATATATAAAAGTAAACAAGTAAAGCAGTCAAATCTGCTTAGGTCAGCCTTTAGGATGTTTTCACGAACGGCTGAGTGCCGCTGCCAAAGAATTCTTTATTAGAAACGGATGCTGCGCAGCTGGGGGATACATTATGGTTCTTTGAAATAATTGAAGTGGCCGGTTTGGACCACCCAAATACATACGTCACTATATATATGTACATATTATAACGAATTTGCTGGTATGTACTGGTAGGTACTCAGCTAGTGTGAATGCAAACGCGAAATTTCATAATTTTTCTGGGATATCGAATAAAATCTGAAAAAATTTATAAATTCTTCTGCGTGAACGGTATGGCGGCTTTAAGGTGTAAGAGTGGGCGTGACAAAAAGCGTATAAAAAATAAAGAATGTTTTGAAAATATAGGCGTGACCGTATTTGGCGTTTTGTAGGTGTAGGAGTCACCAAAGTGTTTTCGGTATATCTATAGAAATTGGTAAGCCAAACAATTAAACGGACAAAAATTTAAAACATTTGTTTGTTAAAACAAACAAACAAATTGACTATTGACCCTGATAAGGAATATATATAGCTTATATGGTATTCGTTATTCCTGTTACATACTTTTCAAGGAACCTAGTATACCATTTTAATCTTCGGGTAACGGGAATAAAAAGAAACGAAAAAAAACTCAAATATAATATTTATTAAATAAGTTAATAGGAAATAACAGTATTAATCTTATTTACTATTAATCGGTGCTACTTGCAAAATACAAACCAAAGGCTGACGGCAGAGTGCGCACGAGTAGCGAAGCGAGAAGCGCTGAGCAAAGCGAGAAGATGTCAGAGTGAGAGCTTTGCGAGGAGCGATATACATTGCTATCTTTTAGTTATTAATGCGAACGTAATGGATTCGGACGAGGAATTTTTGCATTAAAGGCAACTATACACTTTCTGTTAAAAAAAAAACTGGCGTCCACCCCTTAACTGCAGTAGAAATGAAAAAGGCGAATTAAATAATTTATATTATGACTTACGAAACCACACAGAAACGTTCTTTCACTATGCGCGGATGTCTATTTCGACTTTTATATTATTATATTTTAAATAAAATTAGTAGTCGTTTGACGAAGAAGTAGCCAAATTTTGTTATACACCCTATACTGCCTTGCCAAAAATTAAAAATAACATTTTTAATTATAATTATTATATAATATTATTATTATAATTATTTTATAATTAATAACATAATTAAAAACAAGAACAGAATGGAACAAAACAAAAAAAAAACGTGTGTTTAAAAAAAAACGGTAATTAAAGCACAGAATACAATCGTACGCTCTGAGCGAGTTAAAGCGATTTAGCAGGTTGCAAACTGGTCTCTCGCTTGAGCTCGCAACTTTCTTCTCTCTTACTCTGACATCTTTCGAGCGATTGCACTTAAAAATGCATGCAATGGTTTATCGCTCGTTTTCGCCCAATATTATCGCTTCGCATCTCGCGCGCACTGACGATCCTGACGATTTAAAATTGAACAGCGATTCTGTTCAATTATATATTCTGTAAATATATAACAACAGAAAGGCTTTGCGCGAGCAGACAGCTCATATCGTTTTCTTCGTGTAAATACATGCATTGTAGTAGATCGCTCTGGAAAGCCTTACATTCTGTTTCTGTAGAAAAAAAGCTCCCTGTAATACCTTTTTTTCCTCGACACGTTCTCGAACTTTAGACAGTTTCACTGTCCGGCTTTTGAACAAAAATTCGAGAGATCCTGGAATGTCAGCGCAAAAGGATTGCTTTTATTTTTTTACATTGTTATTAGAATGGCTTTGGCTCAACCGACATTATAAATAATTGTACGGTCATCGCGGTCAGTGTTTGCCAACTCTTTGGGTCCTAAAAAGGATTCTAGCGAAAACACAAGAAATTACAGTCTAGCTAGTCAAAAGAAAAAATCAGCGATAGAAATTTGAGATCCCACAATCACAAGATCCCACAATTGACTCAGCAAGCGATCCTGATCAGGAATATGTGTACTTCATAGGGTCCGAAACACTTTCTTCTACATACATAGTGAGTAAATTACTTTTAAACGAGTTTATTATAACGGCTTAATCTACTGTTATAATGACATAGCTTCAATCAATGAAGAAAAAATTCCAATTGTCCGTCCGTCTGTCCGTATGACCGCGTCGATCGATCTCAGGACCTGTAAAAGCTAGACTGTTAAGATTAAGCAGTTATATTCCAGAGACAAGTTTATTTCCAAGTGGCACTATGGTCTGGCCATGTCCGTCTGTCCGCAGGGGCTTAATATTAAACATTTAGATTCCGGAGACAAACTGCCCAAAACTGCAACTACATTCTAGTGGTCAGTGCATTTTTATCGATTTCCTAAATAATTTTGCTTCGCCCAAAAACTTGATAAATTTTGTTTATATATTATTTTTTGTTCTATTTCAAGAAATATGGTAATATTACTGTATTGAATAAATAAGCGAAATTCGGCATCGAGGATAAGAAAGAGGATGATAATGAGCGACTTGATTGCAGAGCTAAAAGAACGCTAAGCCAAAGGTGCAAGTGCGAAAGTACAAGATTGTGAGAGTGCGAGGAGTGAGAGCTAAAATAACGAAAGATAATGGCACAGATGAGATAAAGCTTAATTGTGTCTCCAAAGTTGGCATGTTTACAAATAACAAATTTAGAAATTGCTTGCGGTTGCGAGACCCGACATTCTCATCCGAACTACCACTAGCTGAGGCATGTGTATTTGAAAGTCGGGGATCTCTACTTTTCGCTCTCTCTTGTTTTTTTTAAAGAATTTTTATAAAAAGTATAAAAATGTTTGACAAAAATAATAGTTTCCTTAGAGCCTATCGAAAATACTCGGATAATCACATTTTTACAGATATTTTCTCCCATGGATACGAGAAAATTTGATATATAGAGACATTTAAAATGAACAGCAATACAGATCTTCATCAGTCAGATGATCAGGACTTTTCGGAATTTCTCAACGAGTATTACCTGCAAAGCAATTCCCAAAGTATCGAACCCGAAGCAAGTTACGAAGGTTTGTATAACAAAAATGTTGTGAAAGTCAATAATATTTTTTTTTGCAATATAATTTAGATGGAGAAATGGAAGCAGAGTGGCTGGTTTCCGCTGGTTATCCAGAATTGACAAAACCCTTTAAACAAGTAAGCTCACATTTTACAATATATTAATATTTATTATTACTTTCACTATAAATTAGATATCTAAAGGAGACATATAAAGTCTCTCTAAAGTTGATATATAAAGTCTCTCTAAAGTAGAGTTATTAAAATAAGCTACACTTTGCGGCGCTAGTGTGCAATCTCGGACACTATTGCTTCCCTTCCTTCATTAAATTCTATTATCTGTAATCTTTTAAATCAAATAAATCATTAAGACAAGAGCGGTCAAAGTGTAAAATATATATATCTACGAATAAGTAAATTGTATATTGCCTTTGACCCCCGTGGATTTTAAAATGCCATATATGTTTACTGACTTTTGGTATATTAAATCAAATAAAAAATATCTTAATACTTTATTATACACGTTAATAGTAGAGTAAAAGGGAATACTAGATTCGTTGGAAAGCATGTAACAGGCAGAAGGAAGTATAGATAGATTATTATTATTATTATAGATATGACGATGAGATCTCGAAACTATGAAAACTAAAAGGTTAAGATTATGCATACAGGGACATAGCATATAGCTTAGACGCAGCGCAATTCTGTTTTTTGTTGTAAAGCCCACAAACCGCCCAAAACTGTCGCGCCTAAGAAATGTGTTAATATTTTTTCATTATTTAATTTCTACTGGTTTGGCAAAAAAATCGTTGCCATGTCCAACGCCCAAAAACTTTTTTGTTGCTCTTTGCGTCGTGGCTGCCACCACACATAGTTGCCGGGAACGTTAACTGATCTCGCAGGTCAGCTGGTAAACGGCTAAAGCACCCCTGTCTGGCAGTGCTGGTCGGTTGCATGAGTCCGCAGGCACAGGTGGCGCTACCAGCCAAAAAATCGGTTCACCGGTCGTAGCATACACTCACGGGCTGATGACGGATATTCTTGGCAACATCCCATAGAATCCCAGAGACACTACCACAAAGAGCAGGAGAAGCTGAATAATATTGTAAAATTGTATTGCGTCTGAGCCGCAACGGCCGGCAGCATAACGATCACCTGGCGAAAGGTGTAAAGCCAAACACCTGGCAGGAGGTAAAAAAAAGGCACCACCTAACTGGAATATCTGAAAAAAAATTAATACTCCAGGGGGCAGCCACATATGTGGAAATCCATCCTCGGCTAATCCCGAGGCCAGGGCACGTATTCTGGAGGCCCTTCAAAAACATTCTCCACAAACCCGCCCCGACGGCGGCACAATAAGCCGTCGTAACAAGCAATGCAACAAGTGCACCCACAACGGATGAAGAGCGCTTGGTGTTCGGTAAAAGGTCCAAAGTCCTAAGGACCCCACATCAGTAAAGACCACTTTGGTAGAAATCGAGGAGATGGGAGCAATTCTGGGCGACCTTCTGGCGAGGGTCAACCACAAAGGGGTGAGGAGCATTAATCTGCTAATGAAGAACGCATTTGCCAGATTGTAGGAGCTCCAACTGAAGCTGCGTGTAAGGCTGAGAATTCACGCACCGCCGCAAGAACCGATGCTAGCCAACAGAGCAGTCCCCTCCAGGTATGAAGAACCGAGTAAGGGCAAAGACGGTGCCAAACCAAAGTATTGCACGGCCCTTCTGGTTATCACCCCATTAGCTGGGTTACCGTACAGCGAAGTGCTGTCGCTGGTCACAAGAGCCTATAGGAGAAAATGTATCCAGGGTCAAGAGGCCAAAGGTCAACTGCTCCTCGAGCTTCGCGCCTCTGCCCAAGCAGTTCCAGCAAATCATATTGGCGGACCCGTATTTCGGTCACAATGTCTGAACAAGGCACTGCAGACCCGCGAAAGGTGCTTCAAATGTCTGAAGAAAGGCCACATGGCGGCCCATTGTAGAAGCACGTAGACAGAAGCCAGTGCTACTTCAGATGCAGGTCCGCTCCACACAAGTACTCTTAGTGCGCAAGCAGAGGAAGCCAACCGACCAACTACCAAGCAGGCACACGGAAGTCCCCACTAGCGGGCAAAGGAGCACCAAAGGCACCACAATGATGCGTTCGATTCAGCTCAATCTGAATCACTGCACGGCAGTATGTTAGTTCAGACCGTGCGAGAACGCAGAGTGGAGCTTGCGTTTCTTATAGAGCCCTATCGGCTTTCGACCGCACCAGGAAAGCAGCGATCTGGAGGTGCAGCGGCGTAGCCCAACAATTAACCCATGTTATAGCAGTCAACGGGTTTGTTAGGGCAAAGGTGGGCAGATGGTGAGTGTACAGCGTATACCTAGTTCCCAGCCTGACCTTAAACGAATTCAGTCGGGCATTGGACAGACTGGCATCGGATGCCACATCCCGCACACTTATAGCTGGCGACTTCAACGCATGGTCAGAGAGGGGCAGTTCATCCACCAACGTGAGAAGCAGGATGGTGCTCTGTGCATTTGCGACGCTGGACCTGGCTCTATTAAACCAAGGGAACCGGCACACAGGCAGCGAGGACCACACTGGCAATGACCATTTGGCCATCATTTGTGATCTGGGACGCCCTTCCTCGACCCAAGCCCCGTCAGCAGCCCAAGCTAGAATGAAATACAACGCGGACACCCTGGACACGCAGTTATTCCGACTGAGAAACAAAGGGCTACTATTGGAACCAGGAGATAGAGAAGGCTCGTGAATGCCTCTCCTCCTCGCTATCAACGCTCCAGAGGTGCGCAGTCATTTGCTGAACGCCAAGCCGAGTATAAAGCCCACAGGAAAACACTCAAGCTAGCCATACGGGAGAGAAAACGGAAACTTCACGAGGACGTCGAAGTAAACGACACCAGGTGGAGCAATAGATTAAAGGGTTGCTGGACGCAGCAAGTGATACCCAACCTAAAGCCGAGGAGTTGATTAGCGGTTTTCGCAGCAATCTGAAGCGCTTTGGACACGAGGAGTCGGAGAAATTGTTCAAAAAGGTGGGAGTGGCAGTTTTGGGCGGTTTTAGGGTGTTATAGTGGGCGTGGCAAAAATCAAATCGATAGAAATCAACAAATTTTTTTAAAGTGTGGGCGTGGCAGTTTTATGCGTTATGTGGGCGTTAGATTGGGCGTGGCACCATGAGTCAACAAACTTGCGCTGCGTCCAACCAAACCAAAATCTGAACATTTTTCAAAATATGGGCGAGGCAGTTGTTTGCGTTAGAATGGGCGCGCAAAAATTATTTTGGCAAATCGATTAACAATTTGCAAAACTAAGAAAAACATGAAAAAATATTAAAAATATCCAATGCATGTTTTTGAACAAGACATGAGTACTTTGAGACAATGTTTGACTTTCGGATCCTTTTGAACTTGTTTTACGTAGCGTGTTCCACACTGAAGAGATTACAACAACGACAGCCTATACACACATCATAAGCAAATGATGATGGATACGCCAGACAAGCGTACCGGGTAGCAATTCGAGTACTTGCTTGCTGGGCAAGCACTCCCCCTTGCTGAGGAGCGAGATCTACCCAAAATCTCTATTGACCAATACCGTAACTTGAACGTCGAACACGAAGGCTCCCAACAGGGGGCCTACCTCAATGAGCAGTCTGGGATAGCTGCTCGACCCGTTGTGCCGAAAAAAGAGGCTCGGTCGGCCTCCTCCTGCCGTATTAGTCGTCTCATACAGCAAGCAACAGCGGACTGTGGTAGTATTCTCGCTAGCTAACCACACGGCGAAGAACTTTGGCTAAATGCTCCTCCTCCTACTCAACTAAACAAAAATTGCACTTGAGATACATTGCATTAGACATTATGTGCTGCTTTCCAACTAATGTATAATAAACTAATAAATAAATCATAAAATCAGTAAAATTAAAATGTAAAACGAATTTCGTGAGCAACGTCAACGTGAACAAGACGAGCGTCGGGTCTCTTCAATCAAAAACAACGCGTATTTCTCGTTCGTTTCTATGGAAACGCTCAAGCCCTCCCAAGACCAGAGAGCCCACACTTGCTCTCCGTCGTTGCCTAGCACAGTTCCAAAATCTTGGAGTGAAGAGTGCGCTTCCCCAAACCAACAAAAAATTACACACATACTCCGTTAACCATTGTAGGCAAGCCTACTCTCTTAAGCCTAGCTGCAGTAACTTCCAGCACGGTTGCCTCTCACAACTGCAATCGCATCGACAACAACCGCAACAAGATTTATGTGAGTCAAAGAGCAATACAAGTGGCCGCCCGATCCAGACTGGTATGGATCGCTACGTTTTTGTAAAACGTAAACGGTGTCCGCAACGCACAACAGGTAATGAGCCAAATTAAATTGTGGTAGCGAAACAAAAACTACTACTACCAACAATAAAAACGTGTTTGGACTGCTAGCAGAAAACAC
Source organism: Drosophila simulans (assembly GCF_016746395.2). Taxonomy (NCBI): domain Eukaryota; kingdom Metazoa; phylum Arthropoda; class Insecta; order Diptera; family Drosophilidae; genus Drosophila; species Drosophila simulans. The sequence goes on from NC_052521.2 coordinate 1,845,897, forward strand.
AAGCGAGGAAGCTAATAGCTAAATAGTGAATCTCAAAAACCAAAGCCCGAGAAATTACTACGAACGCACTGGTTTATAAAATAGTCCACCTTATCGGAAATAATAATTTTTACGTTATACCTCTAAGAAGAGGGAAAATTCAAGAAACTAAGCGTCAGGTTAAAACCGAAGACCAGTTTCATGCGGTTTCGAAGTTTTTAAACGAAAACGGCAAAAAATATTACACGTACCAACTCAAAAGCAGTAAAGGGCTGCAAGCTGCAAGTGGTAATAAAAGGCATTGAGCCTGATGTCACACCCAATGAAGTTGCGAATGTACTTCGCGAAAAGGGCTTTAACGTTAAATCAGTTCTTAATATACTTAATAAAGATAAGAAGCCCCAACCGCTCATCAAGGTCGAGCTAGACCCAACTAGCCAAACACTAAAGAGAAAAGAAGTACACCAAATTTACAATCTCCAATTCTTATTTCATCGTAAAATTACTGTAGAAGAACCATATAAGCGTAATGGTCCAGTACAATGCTCCAACTGCCAAGAGTATGGCCACACCAAGACATATTGTACCCTTCCTTCCGTTTGTGTCGCCTGCGGGGATCTGCACGAATCTGGCACTTGCCCGGCTAATAAATGTGATCCATATTAAAAAAAAATGTGGCAATTGTGGTGAAAACCACGCAGCTAATTACGGGGATGCCCTGTCTACAAAGATCTCAAAAGTCGCATTAACATACGAATTGCTTCGGCTCGTAGTACTAATAATAACAAAGAAACCTCCCATTCGTTTCCTGACATTTTCTTCTCCAACACCAAAATGTCAGAAAAGAAGAAAAAAAAAAAGATACATCGCTTTGCATTGACTCCGATCTCCTGAGTCGGACTCCGAGCTTGATGGTCGCAGCTCGGCCTCGGCCACAGTTCGCTTTGATGAAGCTAAACATTAATGTCTAGCTTGCAACCTTCCTAGCACCGCTCCGTATATCGGGCATACGTTCGAGAGCATATAATGCCCCGAGGGTGTTACGCATCTTGTTATTCTTATGTCTTTGGCTGAACCCTATTCAGAAAATGGCATTTTTACAATAAAGTTGTCGCATGCTTCAACTTGGAGATTTCTTTTAAAATGCCTCTTACAATGAGCATGTGTTCTATATTTCTCTTGATTTTCTCTAGATTCTCAAGTGTCTGAAGTCTATCCAATCTGATGAGCTGATCCGTTAAGATGTGCGGTAACACAAAGCCTTCCCATTCTTATACTAAGACAATATAAATTGATTTCATCAGCACATTCATATTTTCTTTGCTGGTTTTCAGATTGCCTTCAATATCTTTGATACGCAGTTCAGTAGACATCCTTGATTCCATTTTTTCAGAAATCAAATTTATTTTCAATAGTCCGAAATCTAATCAATCTGATGATGAGCCGGCTGATCCGTTTTGATGTGCGGTATCAAAAAGGCTTCCAATTCTTATGCAGTGAGATTACAAATTGATTCCATCAGCACATTCACATTTTTTCTGCTGGTTTTCAGATTGCCGTCAATACATTCGATACGCAGTGCTTGGAGTGTAATTTAAACGACATCTTTGATTCCCTTTTATTTTAGAAACCAATTTGTTTTTAATATTGAACCCACAAGGGCTCTAAAGGTACCACCGTGTTGTCTCTTACTAAAACCTTAACTGCATTGGCATTTTTTAGCATTATTATCACTGCTGAACCAGTTTTTTTTTTCTCAGTTAACGGCTACCTCGGGTATCCCATAACTTGTTCTGCAAAATTGACAACTTTGGCTTTTTGGGCTCTAATTGATGAGCAAATTTAAAATTACTAACAGATAAGCTTAAAACAATTTAAAATATCTGTTACTTAATAGAAAATTAGGGTTACAGACTTTATTATTAAAAATAATACTATTTATTTATCTTTTAGGGGTTAGAGGTTTCTAAAAACGACTTGGAACCCATACTGACTACTTTATCAAAGCCCCATGCTGAAGCGATTGTACAACTGGTAAGGACTTTAAACAAAACAGTACGGGTGCGCACAAAAAGTCGGCCAAAACGGAAACCTGATATAAGGGATGTATTTCGCGAATTTGATGTAAGTAGATTGTATTCTTTTAGTATACCCTTTACTCCTAGAGTAAAGTCCGTTCTTGTGCCCGACTGTATAAACATAAAATAAATTAAGCATGCAAATTCTAGTGACCCCAACGCTGGGCAGAACGTTGATTTTTTCGGTAAACCTGTGCTTATCTACCTGTGCAGTAATGATATGTTTGCTAAAAGCTGATGTATACAGAATAACAAGACTAATCTTCTTCCCAGCTTCAAAGCGAACGGTCGTGTTTTTTTTTCTGCGTTCCAAATTTACTTTTGTGTTTGTAAAACCACCAAAGGATTTTTAATAATTTCTTTTATAATTATATTTTTTTTTTAAATTATTAAAACTACGTTCGCTTCGCGAGTGATTCTTTTTTGATTTGTGCTATATTTTAAACAAATAAACTAATTCACTTGCTTTTCTGTATTTGTGTTTTGTTTGGTGTGGTTTCTGTATGCACATAAGCTGCACTGTGTACCCACGATCAGTAACACAAAATCTAAAGTTCTAAGCGTACAGACTGCTCTCTTGCGGTACTTTTAACAGCTCGCTTGCAAGTTTTGATTTTGTATTTTTGTACAGTGGTCCGAATTCAGAAAATATGGTTACTAATGTTGTCTGCTTTCAAAATATTTTCCCCCGGGTTATAAAACCTGATCACGCAAAAATGATTTGGCTATGTGATAAATTGGTGCTCACTAAGTGCTTGGTTTTAGCGGCCGAACAAGTGATGACCTAGCTAGGGGCCCAAATACCTAATACCTAAAATACTGTTGTTACTGTATTACTGATACAGTTTAATAGCCTTCAGCTATTAGAGGAATCTCCAAAGCGCAACCCGCTGGTGGTAGATAGAGATAGTTTTCGTCTTGCCGATAATCTCCTTTCCGTGCTAAATTTACAGTTTAATAGACTTCAGCTATCAGAGGAATGTCCAAAGCGCAAGAAAGCCACTGTTGGTAGGCTGCCTAACGAGAACGCCCCGCAACCACTGGAAAAAGGTCAGCAGGACTCCACAGCTGATCAGCTCTCAATCGAAGCAAATCCTCAAGTGTTGCTAAGATCAGCAGCCAAAATAGATTCGGTGCAATACAATTAATTTCATCATTTTTCTGGGATATCAATAGACATTTGGGTATAAAATGAGAGACAATTCAAAAATTGTTCAAAAGTGTGGGCGTGACCGGTTTGGCGGATTTCGGCTGCCTTGGTAAAAAAAAAAAATTTTTTCAAATTGATAGAAATTTAAGCGACTAATAATTTTGAAAAAATATCCAACAATTTTTCAAAAATGTGGGCGTGGCTGTTTTATGCGTTTGTGGTCCTTGGAGTGGCGAAATGGGTCTACAAACTTGTGCTGCGTTTTTGTCTCTAGAATCTGTATGATAAATCTCAACCTTCTAGCTTTTATAGTTCGGAAACGCTTCTTTCTGCCTTTTACATACTTTTCAACGAGTAACTGTTAGTTATAGAGTTTCGCGTTCGCAGTTTCACTAGCTGAGTAACTGGTATCTCATAGTCGGGGAACTCCAATATAGCTTTATCTTTGGTTCTTAATAATATATCCGGTCTAGCCAAGTTTTTGACAATATATACAATACAATATTTACTTTCGGCATTAATTTATACAAATTAAAGAGTTTATTAATATGCTGCAAAAGAGAAAGTCGGGAGACTAGAGGATAATAATCAAATATAATTCATAACTTAATTGCTTTTGATCATTAATTTTTGAGGTTTTTTTATGTACAATAACTATTGTCATTTAATGATACTTAAATTATGCAAAATTTAATTTATTTACTAAAAGGAACGAGGCACAGTTACACGCTCACGAAGTGCCACTCCGGATTCCCTGGACTCTTTACAAATGGATGAAGCTTGGACCAACAATTCTTCGTATGTATTTTTAAATTTTTCAATCCAATTGCTTGAGCACCGTTTCTTAACTTTAAATTTATTTAATAGACCAACCTTTGTAAATTTATATGAAAAAAATACCGAAACTCACACACGATGTGTAGAACAATCAAATGAAATATATTTAAAACAAAACCTGCGACGAACCCCTAGCGCCCCGCCTAAAAGCGGCACCTCTGCGGATATATTTCGTGGTTCACAAGTGCGATGTGATATACCTTTGTACTCGGCGGATGGTATAGAATTGCTTGGATATTCACGGATTGGCACCATACAATTTCCAAGGAACAGATCCGTCTCTGATCCATTTTGTTCTATTGGGTATGTTATTTTTAAATTTTGAGGACTCCTGAGGAGTTTAAAGTTATGTCTTTTCAGTCGATCGAAGGATTCAAGAAGTGAAAATGATGCACCATCACAAGAGAAAAAATCGAGTGAAGTGTTGTCAGCCTCAGAGAATGAATGCGTTCGCCTTTTACCTATGCCCTACAATGTCCTAAGCTTTGAAAGTATTTGTCGAGATTCTTCTAGTCTTGATAGCTTCGAAGTCCAAGATACCTGTGATACCCCTTCAACGCTATTCACAGATGTCGTATTAATAAGCGAAATTGACATGAAACGTTTACAGACAAAACTTTGGTTAGAGTTAGCCACAATATTTGATCGCAACAAAGTTTCTTTAGATAAAAGAAAGCCGTTTAAGCGTCGTCGCAAAGAAGAGGGTAATCTTTTTGGGGTATCTATAAACGCTCTTATTCGTCGGGATCAGCAAGTTACTGGCACTGACTCATCTTTGGTCCCACTATTTTTGGAAAAGCTTATTGGCGAACTTCTGCGACGTGGCTCTAGAGAAGAAGGATTACTTCGAATAGGTGGTCACAAACAAAAGGTTAAAATAGTGTTAATAATGAAATTAGTTTGGCAATTCAATTTTAATAATTTTTTATTTTCAGACTGAATTACTTTATAATGAATTAGAATCAACATTTTATCAAAATCCAGATAATCTAGCTAACCTTTTTTGCACAGCTACTGTTCACGAACTTAGTTCGTTGCTAAAACGATGGCTGCGTGAACTTCCTCAACCTTTGCTTACTAATGAGCTTATACAACTGTTTTATCAATGTCACACACTTCCATCAATAGATCAAATGAATGCACTATCGATTTTATGTCACCTGCTTCCGCCTGAAAATAGAAACACATTACGTTCTTTATTAAGCTTTTTTAATTATATAATTAATCTAAAAGATATAAACAAAATGAATGTGCATAACGTAGCAACAATAATTGCACCGTCACTGTTTCCACCACGTTATATACACCCGAGTGACAAAAACAGCATTGCAGAACAAGTAAGAATGGCCGCTCAGTGTTGCCGTTTGACGAATATTTTAATCCTACGCGGCGAAAAACTTTTCCAAGTACCAAACAATTTAATTATGGAATCACAGAAAACAATGATGGTATGTGTTATTCTTGAGTTATTAATTGACCGTAAATATATATGTTTCTATAGGGTAAGAAAGGATGGCATCGGCATCGAAATTCAAATGATATTATTGCAAAACCAAGCGGAAAGGCGAGCAATGTTGGCGTTGGACACGACTCTTCAGTTATAAATAAATACTCAACCAATTTAAAGCATTTACATCCATTTGTTATTTGAACAAACGGTTGCTAACGTTGATTAAGTTGTATTATATGTTAAATTGGAAAAATGTTAAATTCAAACTACAAATTTAGTGACGCTCAACATTTCTTCTTCTTATTTTCTATTCAAATTTTCTCAGTACGGATACCGACTATGAAAAAAAAACAATGGAGGGAAAAATATGCAACAGCTGAAAGGCGAATTATCTTACGAACTTCTTCAAATTCCACCTATTCAGCTGATAAAATTAGGGAAGAATACGGAGTATATGCTAGTGTTTCCACGGTAAAACGAATTATTCGAATTAAAGGGATTGAACATAAAAATAAGAAAGAATGCTATGTCGAGTATCCCGACTATCGGATACCTCGATATTTTGGGATATCGATAGATATTGAGGAATAAAATAAGACAGTATTTAAAATTGTTTAAAAGTGTGTTCGGGACCGGCTTTGGGCTTTTTGAAAGTGTGGCCGCAATGTTTTTGGTAGAAAGAAATTGGCCAGACAAAGACCCTGCCATGGTCAATGCGATTCCACAAAATAATGCATTTGACCGCTTGTAATCCTATTGGTCTCTCGTATTTGTTGGGTCAGCTGTAGTTAAAATTGATTTTAATCTAACATACTTCGCATTTATTTAATAAGTGTAATAATAGTACTAAGAAAAACGTCCATATTATACGCATTTTGTTAACTTCTTTAGCTAAATTTCAAAATCGTTTTCAATCTTATTATAATTGTTCACTTGTTAACTTCAAATTCCCAGTGCTATTTCATTTGATTTACTATAGTAGCTTCGAGTAAATATTGTTATAATTCAAAGCTTTTATGGAATAATAGACTTTGCGTTTTCATATATTAATCTTGATTTATTTTGTTAATTATTTAAATTTAAACAAAAAATTGTGCATATAAATCTCGACCATTCTTTAAAACAGGCGTGCTGGTAATGAATTGGTTATTTTTGGATTTTTAAACGGTCGCCCCGAAATAGTCGCCACTCATTACCTTATCATCTCATTTTATCTTTCGTATGCGGCTTACTTTGGCTATACATTTTAATGTTTAACTGGTTCTTACATTATTATTTCAATAGCTATGTGCTGTGTCTGATGCCAATTGCTTTAACGTATCCCCATGTTTTCTACTTTAACCTATATGTTTTTTTTATCGATAGTAATTAAAACTCAATGCGCTCAGATTAATACATTCGCAAAACTATTGGCGACTGACGATTGCGACATGGGTATTCCGATCAGAAATGGATCACCCCCTCCTTCATTGCCTCGATTTAGGTGTATTTCATGACATTTTCCTCGCTATGCTGGCCTTTCTTCGTAGCGCTACGTCGTCCTGGCCATCTAAGACGCCATTAGAAGCGACCTCCTCCCTATCAGAACACAACTAGCAAAGCGTGTCCTCCTTTCGTGGTGTCCTACTTTCGGGCAATTAAGTACCTGGGAGGCGGGATAGATACCAAGCTATCGTTCCGAGAACACCCAGCCTAGGCTAGGTCGAAAGCAGCAGGAGTAAATTGGGCGTTATTACCCATAATGTTTAACACAAGAGGTCCAAAACAGGCGAGCAGAAGACTGGTGACGAGCGTGACCCGGGTGACCATGCTATATGCCGCCCAGGTGTAGGCAAAAGCGCTTTAAATAGACAGCTACGCTCAGGGCCTAATTGCCACTCATAGACTGTCGGCACAACGTATCTGCAGCGCCTTCAGAACAAAGTTCCAACGAGGCGGCATTGGTGATCGCAGGAATACCGCCTCTATACCTATTAGTACATGAAAACAAAGTGGTATTCAACCAAGCCCACGGTAGAAGCCTCTCCTCCAGCGCGAAGACGTCAATACAAGCAGAAGCAAGGCAGCGCACCCTGGAGACAAGGCAGCACAGGTGGAGCAACGAGCTAAAGGGTCGCTGGACGAAACAACTTATTCCCAACTTCAAGCCGTGGAGAGAACGGAAGCGATATGACGTTCCATTTAACGCAGCTGATCAGTGGCAGCGTTGAAAGCCAATGGTGCGGAAGTGGAAGGAACGAAACTCCAGAGCTCTCTTCACGTTCGAAAAATATGCAAGCGAAAGGAGTTCCCTGGAGACCGTACTTGGCAGCCGACTGAATGCGGATAATCTAGACCACTTCATGCTGCAGGGGGAGGTGGAATGGCAACCAAGCTCAGGAGAGCTGAAAGAGGCAGGAGGATTCACGAGTGAGCGGATCTAGATGGCCTTCGCGAAGCAATACCTCATTGCCATTTTTTCATTTTTATTTTTTTCTCTTTTTACTTTTGTTCTTTGTTAAATGTAATATGTCAAATACACAAATTAAAAAAAAAACAACCGCGTTACATTGATATATCAATATATAAGTTAACACCACAAATGTTTTGATAAGAACATTTGGAGCTGCACGCGTATTCGCTTGCGCAACACTCGTCAACAAAGGTACTTGGGGTCGCACGAGCGTCCGGTTGCGAAACATACGTTGCACCTGCATAGCATAAAAGTGCCCAATTTCCGTGAGAATCAGCGAGCCAGCGAATGCAGCAAAAATCAAAGCGGAGCAGCACCGACGCCGGCAGCATAGGTGGGCAGGCGAAGTAAGGTAGGGACAAATTTGTCAAGCTAAAATCAGTTCTGTTTTTGGAATCAATTAATGAAGACTGTTGGGTCATGCAGCCGCCAAAACTGTGCAGTAGACTAATTTCATACTTGTTAATATTTAAGCCAAATTATCAGTAGCATGCCCATAGTGCAAACCGCTGCTCTCGCGTGCATTTATCTGTACGGCGCTCATTCCTTTGTTGTTGTTAGCTACCTACGCTAAGCTTGGGCGCAGCATTCTCGGCTGCCTGCCCGCCAGTTGCAATTTCTTCGCGTTTCGGAAAAGATCAACCTTACCATTGTCGCTATCGTAAATTATCGCTATTTCGGAAAATAAAACTGTCGTAATAAAACAAACTTTCTTGTGGTTTATTATTCGCAACAGCTATTGAAAAAGCTCAATAGCTAAACATTTGGTGACCCCGACGTGATTTTGTTAATTTGCATGCATTAATTAATGCACTTATCCCGTTAATAAATAAATATAAATACATTAAATCGCAATCGGTTGGACAAGTGAGTGGAGATTTCGGTGATAGTGGCTGTGTTTAAGCTAGCTAGCATTGCATATATACATACATTGCTACATATATCGTTGCGTGCATTGACCCCGCTTGCATTTTCGGCATCTATTTTGTGCTCATCTTCCCGCTGAACCGAATCAAAGGCGATTTGTTGCTATGCCCGCTGAAGGTGAAAAAAACAGGGTGACCTTTTTAAAGCGCAAAACCAATGCGCTGTTCAGCAGGTTGCAGAGGCTACAAACGTCGCTGTCTATAGAGACGCTAAGCGGATACGACGAATTCACTCTTACGGTGAGGCTGGAGCAGATTGATGAGCTGCAAAGTGCCTTCAATGTTCTGCATACAGAACTGGAGGAATTGGACTTCGACGAAATTGGCAGTGAAATGAGCGAGTCTTTCTATGAATTCATCGTTGAATTCAAGGCTAGGGTGCGCGCGGAAATAGCCAAACGCAATGTGCATTTCGCGCCGCACTCAACGCTTGCTGAAGGTATTGTGCCCCACCAGTGTAGTGGTCCTCAAACGCAGCCGCGGCCGAGGCCGATGCCGTTGCCGCCTGTGCAGCTGCCAACGTTTGGCGGCGGCTACGCAAACTGGTCGGATTTTCACTCCGTGTTCACGAGCATAATCGACAGCCATCCGGACCTCTCCAGCGTTGAGAAATTCCAACATCTGCGGTTGGTGCAGCGCGCGCATTTATGGGAGGACCTGCAGTCCCTAAAAACGCTGGGAAGAGTTTCCTCGTCTAGTCCCATATCATCGCTCTCGCCGTTCCTGGATCAATTCGGACTTCTTAGAGTTGGCGGTCGCCTCCGGAATTCGTCGTTGGACTTTGATGGCCGCCACCCGAATAACTGCCACATCTCGGCAGTTATTAACTCCAGACCTTTAGTTCCCATTTCAGAGAACCCTGCCGATCTAGATGTCCTCACTCCGGCGCATTTTCTCAATGGTGGTCCGCCTTCGTCGTTTGACGAGCCAGATATAACGGGCCTAAACTATAATCGGCTTGACTCTTGGCAGCGCATCTCCTTTCTTCAGCATATATTTTGGTCGCGATGGAAGGAAGAGTACTTGACGTTGCTCCAGCAGCGTTCCAAGTGGCGCACCCCAAAGCCTGGTGCAGCCGTGGACAACGTCGTTCTTGTTAAGGACGAGAATCTACCCCCAATGAGATGGCCTTTGGCGAGAGCCATGCAGTTGATTCCTGGCAGAGACGGCGTCGCTCGAGTTGCAGAATTGAGGACCGCGTCTGGAGTAATAAGACGGGCAGTGAACAAGCTGTGTCTGCTCCCCCTTGAGGACTCTGTTGGAACACAAGCTTCCAACGGGGGGAGGATGTTGGGTCATGCAGCCGCCAAAACTGTGCAGTAGACTAATTTCATACTTGTTAATATTTAAGCCAAATTATCAGTAGCATGCCCATAGTGCAAACCGCTGCTCTCGCGTGCATTTATCTGTACGGCGCTCATTCCTTTGTTGTTGTTAGCTACCTACGCTAAGCTTGGGCGCAGCATTCTCGGCTGCCTGCCCGCCAGTTGCAATTTCTTCGCGTTTCGGAAAAGATCAACCTTACCATTGTCGCTATCGTAAATTATCGCTATTTCGGAAAATAAAACTGTCGTAATAAAACAAACTTTCTTGTGGTTTATTATTCGCAACAGCTATTGAAAAAGCTCAATAGCTAAACAAAGACCTTACGGTCCTAACACAAATAAAAAAAAATATTTTTTTTATTAATTTAAACTCTTTTGGAGTTAAATGGCGCCCAACGTTAAAAAGGGCTTGTGCGCGGTAATAAAATCAAGTTAAGCAACGCGAAGTACGCGCAACCTGTAAGTGCACCCAATTGGCTGCCCTGGATATTGTGATCACGTTCGAAGAAAGCTTTTCATTATATCCGTAGTGACCTGAGAAACCGAAAAAAAAAATCCCATAGGTGCACTCATTTGGCTGCCAAGGATTAAAACGAACCGCCGCTGATAAACGCATCCAACTGGCTTTTCCAGCGAAGCAATCATGTCCAAAAAGCAAGGGAACTCACTTACATCGGCCTGCAGACGTTGGTCGCAGACAACTGGTTCGGTGGTGCTGGAAGAGGTACCCCAGTAGATCGCGAAAAGGAAGACTACCTACCAGCCAGTCCAGGATGTATTTTATATTGTAAATACTATTAAGTGAAATCAAAATCGAAAAGAAATAGATAATCAAGTTAAACAAGTTAAAAATTTAAAAATGAAAAAATGGCTAATCCAAATAACCTTGTAAGACCCCCCATTTTGAACACACCTGCAAACCAGCAACAGAATCAAGTCCTTCTCATCAATATGGCTGGTCTGCTGGAAGAAATACGAGTAATGGTACAGAGAAAGATAGAGGCTAGGTTAAACCCAGGGACCCCCCAATTAGTGGACCAACCAGTAAACATCGAGGGGAATAACATGAACGAACTGGACAGAATTCCAGATCTAGTAATGTGCCTTAGGGAATTTTCAGGACAAGCAGGAGCAGGAGAATTCAGTTCTTGGAAAAAAAGTGTAGAAAGAATCTTGCAAATTTATTTATTTATGGGATTCTTAACGTCATCAGGAACAAGATCGTGGGAAATGCTGACTCGGTTTTAGAATCATATCAAACCCCCTTAAAATGGACGGCTATCTCGAAATGCTTGACGACTCATTACGCTGACAAAGGAGATGTTACTACACTCGAGTACCAAATGACTTCTCGAATACAGGGCAAAAAGACGGTATCAAAATTTTATCAACGCGTCTATACTCACTTGTCGCTAATTTTGAATAAAATTACCTGTATGGAAATGAGCACAGATTCAATAGATCTTTTTGCTAAGTCTTATCGAGACAAGGCCTTGGACACCTTTGTCAGAGGTCTCAACGGCGATTTACCAAGATTGTTGGGATCCAGAGAACCAGATGACTTACCATCGGCTCTCCAGTTATGTGAGAAGTTAGGAAATCAAAAGTTCAGAATCAATTACGCCAATAATAATCAGGCCAATTCGAGAAAATTCAACGGTCCTCCTGGACCAGCACCACCCTTGCCACGAAGAAACATACAACCAAACTCTCAAACATCTAGGCAACAGTTCTTTCCCCAATTGGCCTATATGCCGCAAACTCCTCGGTGGGTTCATAACCCACCACAGCAACAACAGCAATATTACAGAAGTAGTAACCAACCACAGGGAAACCACTTTTTGTCACCCCCTCCACGCCCATCGTCTCCAAAGCCCCAAGCGCGGCCGGAACCAATGGATATAGATCAAAGTATGCAGACAAGACGCTAAACTACATGAACAGACCTTTTAACGACCCCATAACTAAAAGACCATTGGCAGACATTTGGACAGACTGACAAAAGCCAAAAAACCTTACATGTTGTCACATGGGGACGAACAGCAATACCTGGAAAACGCAGAACAATATGTGTCTGAAGTTGAGGAAGTATCAGCTTCCGAACATAGTGAGGCACAAGAATACAACAACGAACCATTGGAATCCGACTTCGTTGATCTTAATTTTTTAGAGTAACATCCTCCTGCTAACCGTACATAAACTGTAGAATCGGTTAGCGAGGAATGATCAAAATGCTGATAGACACAGGCTCCAATAAAAATTACATAAACCCAAAATATGCAGCAAACCAAAAAAAAAAAGAAAAAACTTTCCATGTAAGATCTGTTGGTGACACCGTTCGGGTTCAAAAACAGTAATCTCAAATTTTGTTTTTTTGCCAGCACTCGAGTCCTTTGAGGTGCTAATAGGAAATGACACACTAAGAGAAATAGGAATAGACATGTTTTCAAGACAGGGATTCGTAATGATAGCAAACAAACTAACATTTAAAGTAATCAACAACCCACACGAGAAGTAAACAATCTCCGACTCATGAAAAAGATCTGCTCAGAATACCCAAAACTGTTCACCGACCCAAACGAGAAACGTTTACAACAAAAGTGGTAGCAACAATTAGAAGTACTAGCACCGACCCTATTTATTCAAGACACTATCCTTATCCAGAAGCACTCAGGAAAGAAGTAGGAAAACAAATACAGGAGTTACTCGAAAATGGAGTTATAAGACCATCACGATCGCCCTACAACTCTCCGATATGGATCGTACCTAAGAAGGTAGATGCATCGGGCCAAAAAAAATTCAGAATGGTAATTGACTATAGGAAGTTGAATATGGCCACCATTCCCTATAGGTACCCGATCCCAGATATTAATTTTGTCCCTGCACAGTTAGGAAAAAACAGGTTCTTTTCCGTTATAGATTTAAAAAGCGATTTCCATCAGATTCCCTTAAGGAAATCCGACATAGAGAAAACTGCTTTTTCAGTGAATCAGGGTAAATATGAGTTTACGAGATTACCATTTGGGCTCAAAGACGCCCCGTCTATATTTCAAAGGGCACTAGACGATATACTTGGAGACAACGTCGGTGTAAGATGCTTCGTCTATATTATGAAAGGTGCTATTGTGAAGGGTGCTATTTTGATGTTTAAGAAAAGAAGAGCTTAGCTTCTGCTCTGTTCGAGGTTCTTTATTTGAATAATCAAAGTGTGCTGAAGTTGGGTTCAGCTAACCCGCACATACATTGCTTATATCTATGTATTCTTACTTACATTTATACATATACATATGTATGCAGAAGGCATTGACCACTTGAGCTACAAAGTGCATGCTCAGCATTCCCACGCTCCGCGATCGTCTTATGTATAAGCGTTAGATCGTATTACTGGGGTGCTGGAGTGCTTACGTAGTTTTTTGGTGGTCTTTTTGTATATTTGTATATTTATATTTATTATGACAAAGTGTCACAATGTATTGACGCTAAGTTATACCCAATCATTTATTGTTTTGTTAGGGTAGATTAGTCCAATATGCTACACCTCCCTTTTTAAAGAAATGACGTAATATATGTAGTCATTTAGTTCTCAATAATAATATTGTGTTTAGAAAGGAAAAATTTTTTTTTAAATGATATTGATTTTTCTTATTAATTATTAGCAATGTTTTGTCTCAAAGCATTTTTGTATAATGACAGAATAATACAAAAAATTTATGTTGAATTACGATATTTTTGGATTTATGTTTAACTTTCTTAGAAGGAAAAATAATAAATTTTTTTTTGTCGTTTTTTTTTTATTTATTTATTTTTTTTTTTGTTTTGAGGTTGATCAGACCTTTTTTTAAGTGAAATGAAACGTTTCATTGATTATATATTTTTAGTCTATCCTTATGTCCTTTTTGCTTTTTTTGTTTTGTATCTCTAATTACTATGTTATCTCTGTCTTCTATGGTTTCTACAGTATAAGGGCCTAGATATACTGGATCTAACTTATGACCCGATTCGTTCCTTAGTATAACTTTATCTCCTATTTTTAATTGAAAATCTGAAGTTTTCTTATCATAAAGTTTTTTTTCTATAAGACTTAGCTTTTTCTAACATAAGTCTAGCTCTTTTATATGCTATTTCTAATCTAAATTTTATTTCCTTCGAGTAATCTTCTATATTATACAGTGGTTATATTCTATCTGTTTTATTAAAATTTGCGAACTGCCTTGGTAATCTTCCAAAGACTAGTTCATATGGACAGTAATTATGCATGACTGATGGTGTTGTGTTGAAACAATATGTAAAGTATTGTATCCAAACGCCCCAATCAGTTTTATGTGCAGAGATGTATGAACGAATGTATTCATTGAATGTTCTATGACTTCGTTCGATTGTCTCTAAAGTCTGGTGGTGATATGCGGTGGATGTAAGATTTTCAATCTTCATATATTTACACATATCTTGAATTACATTGTTTTTATACTCGGTACCCATGTCCGAAATGAACGTCTTCATTGGACCGTACTTTAGTATAAAATTTTCGAATATAGCTTTTGCGACAGTATTTGCGCTCTTAGTCGCAACAGGTATGGTTACTAGATACTTCGTCAAATCACATATTAGTGTATGTGTTCGATGTATTTGTTGCCATATTCTGATTTCGGTAGTAGATATCAAAAGCATTTGTTGGGGTTTATGTGTGAGTCATTGGGGTCTTTGTATGTGTCGTTGTTTTTGACATTTGGCATTTATGACATCTACGTACATATGTACTCTTTTATATGACGAGTCATATTTTTCCAATAATAGTCTTTTTATTTTCGCTAGCGTTCTTGTAATGCCTGTATGACCTCCTTCAATTGGATCGTCATGATATGTAGACAGTATCGATTGTATCTCTTTTTCAGTTTTTATAAAGGTCACCGGCTGGAGTAGCGCTACTCTTAATGATTTCAATTTTATATTGCCCATATTTTTGAAATTATCTATTAAAATGGTTTCAAAGATTTTTTCACTCGGTGCCAATTTCAGTTGGCTGATTTTTAGTATACCGGCTTGCATTTCAAGCCTTTGGAAGAACTGACCTAAATCAAAAATTCCATTGGTATATAAATCGTCAACATAAATTCTTGCAATAACTTTATTTCTTCGTTTTAGTAAACAAATAGATTCAGTTATTCGCAAGGTCACTACTTTTCGTACTTCATCATTTGTTATGACTTCGTGTACGTTGGGCTTAGATACATTTTGGATACTTTGCCTAGGCAATAGTTCCTTATTTGTTACTGTACAGTTTTCTTGTCTACTTTGTTGCCTGGTAGTGACTTTCAGGACTTTATGTTGCATGTCTTTGAGTTCTTTTATATTTATACGTGAGAGTGCGTCTGCTACAAAATTATCTTTCCCCCTTAGGTATTCTACTGTGAAGTCGTATTCTTCAAGCTCTATCCGCATGCGAGTTAATTTAGAACTGGGATTAGTCATAGAAAATAGGTACGTTAATGGTCTGTGGTCCGTTTTAATGGTGAAATGTTTGCCATAAATGTATGGTCTAAAATGGGTAATTGCCCAATGAATTGCCGCTTGTTCTTGTTCCGTTGTACTCTTATTGCTTTCACCTTTTGTAAATGAACGTAATGCATAAGCTATTGGGAGCTGAATCTCGTTACGGTTCTGAGTTAGAACCGCTCCGCACGCTTGTTTAGTAGCATCCGTTATAATGCAAAATTCTTTGCGAAAATCAGGATATTGTAATAGTGTGGAGTGTATAAGATTTTCTTTAAGGTATTCGAATGCGTTCTGGCATTCGCTTGACCATTCAAAAGGGACATTCTTTTTACATAATCTAGTTATGTGCCGTGAATAGTCGGCGAAGTTCCTTTTAAATCGACGATAAGAGTTGCAGATTGCTACAAATCGTCTTGCACTGTCCGCATCATGAGGGACAGGATAATTTTTGATGACGTCATATTTCTTGTCATCTGGCAATACTCCTTTGACTGTGCATTTGTGACCTAGGAATGTCACTTCGTTCATGAAAAATGAACATTTTTCTGGATGCAACTTTAGGTTATATTTCCTATATACATTAAAAACGTCAGTTAAGTTTTTAATCATGTGTTTTTCGGAACATCCTCACCTCATCACCATTAAGTCATCCATGTAAAGGAATGCCTGAGAGGGTTCTAATCCCGAGAATGATATAGTCATCATCCTCTGAAATGAATTTGGTGCTATTTTAAGACCAAATGGTAATTGCGTGACGCGATATGAGCCATTGCTCGTTGAAAAGGATGTTATATTCCTAGAGTTTTCCTCAAGTTCTATTTGGTGGAAACCTGACATCAAGTCAAGGCATGAAAAGTATTTAGCTCGACCTAGTTGATCTAAAATGTCATCAATTCTAGGGAGTGGAAATTTTTCAGAAAGAAGTTTTTTGTTTATTTGACGATAGTCAATTACTAATCGCCATTTCTTCTCTTGTGAATTTGGTAATGATTTTTTAGGAACTAGCAAGAGTGGGCTGTTATACTCAGATACAGACGATTCGACGATTTTGTCACTTATTAATTTCCCTACTTGTTTTTGAATTTCCTCAATGGGGCATCATCTTTAAGTCTTAATGTTTGTTTATAAAAATTGTTTGTTGATATTGGTTCGGTTTCCAGTCCGAACACATCACTATACTGTGTGCATAATTCTGTTCATTGATTTTTAAATTGGTCTGGAAAATTTTTCTTTAGTTTTGAAAGTATTTGTTCGCTTCTATTTCCAGTGTCGGTTTTTTTTTTTTTTTTTTGTTTTTTTTTATAATTATTTATTTATTAAGGCATACGGGGAAGTCTTGAAGCCCCTTTGTGTCCTTCTTATCTATTAATTCAGCCCATTTGGGCTCGCCGGCTAACTATAGTTAGCTTTTTCAAATTTACAGTAATTTAACTACAATTACATAACAATCACATATAACAAATAGGATTTAAGATAAGCGTCAGCTTCTGCGGACCCTTGTCAAAGGAGATCGGGTAATGAGATCCCTCGGTTGCCTTCTATTGAGCCTCCTTGGTGGGCGAGATCTGTTTAGAGCGCTGGCCAGCCGATTTCTGTGGCGTTCCAGCCTGTCATGGTATCTGCTCGAGTGCTTGTTTATTTCGTCAAATACCGTTGCGAGTTTCAGGTCTCTGTGCAGGGTGGTGTTTCGAACAAACCACTCGCAGCCGGTGATGAGTCTTGCTACCTTATTTTGAATAGCCTGGATCCTTTTGATGTGGCTGTCGCATGCTAAGCCCCAGATTTGGCACCCATACTTCCAGTTTGGCGCTAAGATCTGTTTGTAAATTGTCAGCTTGTTGGATAGCGACAATTTACTGCGCGAAGAAAGTAGCCAGTAGTGCTTCGCCACCTTAGCACGTAGGCGCATTCTGATGTCGGTCACATGCTTGGAAAATGTGAGTCTGCGATCCAGAAGCACTCCAAGGTACTTTGCTGCGTTCGGCTGTGGTACGGGGGCTTCCTCGATGTAGACGGGCGGTGGCGTTCTCCGCTTTAAAGTAAAGCAGACGTTGTTGGATTTACTGCTATTGATGCCAATGTTCCAACGTCTTGCCCATTCCGAGAACCGGTATGCAAAGTCCTGGATACCATCGGCTGCGTCGTGCTCGCATCGGGACCTGTAGGTGACGCACACGTCATCGGCAAATGTGGCCAACATAGATTTCCCGTAATGGCTTACATCTGGCTGTGGCATGTCGTGGCTATACAGGCAGTAGAGCAGGGGGCCGAGAACACTACCTTGTGGAACACCAGCTGCCACGTTGTGCTCGGTGGAAATTGCTGAATGAAAGCGCACAGCGAACCTCCTTCCTTCCAGGTACGATTTTAGCAACCCAAAATATGGAGCAGGCAGCGTCTGCTTGATTTTCAGTTGGAGTCCAATGTGCCACACTCGATCAAACGCTTCTCGAATGTCCAAGAAGAGGCTGTTACAATATTCCTTACTGTCGTAGGCAGTCAGAATTTGCTCGACGACTCGATGGAGCTGCTCGACAGTACAGTGGCCAGCACGGAAACCGAACTGGTGCTCAGGGGTAATCCCCTGGGCTTCCATAATCCTTACAATCCGGACAGCAATCAGTCTCTCAAACACCTTCGAAATTGAAGGGAGGAGACTGATCGGCCGGTAGGAGGCGGGCTCCCTTTCCGACTTGCCAGGTTTGTGGATCATGGAGATTATCCCGAGCTTCCACTGATAAGGGAAGTATTGCAACCTCACAATAGCGTTGAAAACCAACGTTATGTAGAGGATCGCTTGTCTGGGCAGGGCCTTCAATGTGGCGTTGCAGATGACGTCATGTCCAGGTGCTTTGTTGTTACTCTGGCGCACAATGACTTCGGCTACCTCGCAGGGTTCAAACGGCGTGATTGGCATATCCATTTGAAGCGCTTGGTTCAGCTGGTCCTGAGTTTCTTCAACCTGTTGCAGGCTGGCAAGCTTGAATGGTTGAAATCGCTCGGCGAGGTGCGCAGCGAATACCTCCGCTTGTCCCAAGTCGGTCCGACACCATGTCCCGTTGCTATCTACTAGAGGCGCCTTCCTCGTGCAACGCCTTTTGATTGCGCGCGTGGCCTTCCACAGCGAATGCGTCGCTTCGCTTTCGACTCCAGTGTTGGCAAGCCTTTCGTCGAACCATGCGGCTTTGTGCAGCACCAACGCGCATCGGAGCCTGCTCAGCGCTCGGTTCCATTCCGTTTTGTCCAACGGGTGCCGAGACCTCATCCACCTAGTGCGTAAGCGTCTCTTCTCAGCTATAAGCAGCAGGATCTCCCTGGGTATTGGGATTCGATCTGCCGCGGGCTGCCGAGATATTCTGCGAGTTGCCAATCTAGCTGCTGACTTGATATTGTTGGTGAGCAGTTCGATAGCATCATCAACGTCCTGTCCAGAGTTTAAGGCAGTGTTGAGGGGCAGTGTGGACTCCAGTTGCGATTGGAATACCTCCAGGTTAGTACGCCTAGTGATAAGCCGCTCCATCTTAGGGTAGGATATTGCCCCCGCATCCAGCGTAATTACCAGAGGCAGGTGGTCGGAGCTAAGCTCAGCAACCGCACTTATGTTAGCGTGGATGCCCAGCACACCCTTTGTCAGTGCAAAATCGATGTACCCTGGTGAGCCTCTACCTTGTCCTTGTTGGTCCTCCTGTTGCTAGCGAGTCCACCTCCGAATTTAGGACGAGATTCGCTAATGCAATGCCTCTTTGGTTGCTCCTTCCCGCACCCCAGAGCCAGTGGGACGCGTTCCAATCGCCTGCAACAATGAACTTCGTCTGGAACTCTTCCAAAATGTCCTTAAACTCGTCCGTAGTCCGTGCAAATCTCGGTGGGCAGTAGACCGCTCCAAAGCTTATAGGACCAAGTGCCGTTTCAATAACCGCCAGCGCAAGTTGCACCTTGGCAGTGGCTATTGGTGTTAGCGGAAAGTGGGCAAGGCTAGATTTGATTAAGATAGCTGCTCCGCCTTTGGCGTTGCCACCACTCGGATCATTGGCAGTGTAGGCTACAAATCCGAATAGCTTAGGCGTCTCTGCCCCCTTGCAGTGTGTCTCGCTGAGCAGTAATACATCGATTTCGTGACGTCGCAAGAAGCACTCTACTTCAGGCAACTTCGTGGATACGCCGTCGGCGTTCCACACTAGGATGCGCAGCGGCATCATTATGCCGCTTGACGCGCTTGGAGAGCAGTGAGCAGATTGATAATCTGCCCCTGCTGATGTGACTGTTGTTGCTGTTGCTTCATCATCATCATCATTAATTCCATTTGCTTCTCTTGAATCGAGCGCAAAGAATTAATGTTCTCATTAAGCGTCTGCAGGATGGCTTCAATGCTGCTGCTAGCATCCGTCGAGCGCTGGAGTGTACCCCTAGACGCCCTTGTCCGGCTGCGGCTCCTTTGACGACTGGGGCTTCCATCATAGGGCTGTTGCTGTTGCTTCTGTTGCTGGTGCGTCAGGCTCATTGGTTGCTTGTGGTGAATGGACCCTCTAGCCACATCTGCATAAGATATTCCGCCTCGAGAAGAGGGGATCTCCTTACCTCCAGCTAAGCCCCGTGGAGTTGGTCGCTCGCTTACTTCTGTTCTTCCAGCCACTCCACTTCTGGGTCTGGATCGCTGCAGGAACGCTTGTAGCTTGCTGCAACCTTTATAGTTTGCAGGATGCTGACCGCCACAGTTGTAGCAAGTGCACAGCTCGATGCGTGGCCTGGTACAGTCCTTGGCTGGGTGTTCGCCGGCACATTTCACACAAATGTAGGCCTTACGGCAGTATTTGGCTGTGTGGCCAAACTGCTGACAACGATGGCACTGGACAATAGCGTTACGCTTGCGGAGAGGCTCAATAACTACTCTATATTTAGGAAGAACATATTGACTGGCGACGCTTTTGAGGTACCCGGTTCGTTTCGCCTAAGCGGTGTGTGAATATCGAGAACCTTGTGCCCGATCTTTTCCAGCTCATCCTTGATTTGGTGATGTAGCGTACTGTGGTGCAGGCCTTTCACGCATACCCTGTAAGGCCTGTCCTATTTAAGCTGGTAGCAGTGGAACTCATACTCTTCGATCTCGAGCCAGTTCACTATGGTGCGAAATGTATTAGCGTCAGCCGCGTAAAGCCTTAGGACACCGCTCATTGACGCCCTAGTCTCAACCTTTTCTAGGTCCACTATATTTTCGATGCTCTGCATCATCAGGCATACGTCGTCCACTCCCTCCATTACTATAGGAGGTGGTTTGGACTGCGCCTTTTTGACTGAGCTAGTGGTACCAGCGGAGGCTGCATCCCGCTTAGCGGCAGCAATTGCAGCTTGATGACTGGTACTGGGCTGGTCATACAGATCGCCAATTTCATTGCCTACTTGTTTGTCGGCTGTGAGATGCGCAAGTAAACCAAATCGGTTTGAATTGCCGCCATATCTAGGTTCTGTAGACGAAGGGTTTTCCCCTTGTTTGCCGATGGTTGATTTGGGTTTTTTCCTTTCAGTCTCCGGAGAAGCACGAGACTTTCGCTTTATTTTTTGAAAGCGCTGCGGGGCAGCACATTGGGGGCTCGAGAGAAACGCAGTATCCAACGATTCATCAGCCGCAGCGGTTTCATTTAAAGAGTTCATATTGAAGTGTGCACCAAATCACCAGGGTTCTAGCCAAAACTTGAACCCTGGGATAGAAAGCTTTAAGCTCGCAAACAGCTGTTTGTGCGATCGCGTGGCAGCTGGGCAGCGGAGCCCCAGTTCGAGAAACTTAACTTTGTATTTTTGAATGAAAATGTTTTCGTTTCACTATTATTTCACTGTTAGTGACTTGGGGGGTCACTATTTGCTATGTGTGCCAGTATTCTGGACTTGTCCATAAGTTTATTACCGCGAAAACTAATTTCTCTTAATCCACTTTGTCAGGTGCGTATTGTTAGACACGAACCTTTTCACCGAATATCCCAGTGTCGGTATTATGAATGTCATAATCTTTTAGATTTTCATATTGTATTTTATTTACTTTGACCACTTGGTCGAAATTAGTTGTATTTAGAAGTCGAACGTATACATGTTTGGATGCTGCTATTGTATTTGCAACATAAATCCCATTGTGCATTTCCTGATTAGGAACAAATATGAAATCATTTACAACATTAATGTCTATTTTCCGATTAACTTGTGATCTAGCTGGCAGAAGAACTGTATTGTTGCCAGCGCTATATGTTATCGGAACATATATTGGATAATTTAAATTTTGGGGTCTAATTATAAACCAGTCTTCACTTGGTTTGAAATCTAGTTGACAATTGAATTTCTTTATAAAATCAATGCCTATTATTCTATCACATGGTATTGCAAAATTTGGGTTTACTAAATGAAATTCATGTGGAATAATATATTTTGTTGATTGGAGTTCTATTGAGGTTGTTCCTTGAGACTTTATCACACCTTGGCCTATGCCTTCGATGTTTATTATTTTTTCATTTTGAATTATGAAGTTATCAGAATTTACTTTCAAAAGTGAGATATCTGCACCACTATCTACGAGAAATGTTAGTTTATTTTCAGTTGAATGATTATAGAAGGTTACGAATATATTAAGACTATAATTGATGGAATGATCTTTTACATTTATTGGTTGTTTCCTAAAGGTTTCTTAGTTTTCCGACGTATTTTGCGCGATTCTCACACTGCTATTATTATTATTACCATGGTTGTAGTTTCCGCGGCCCCCCCCCTTGGTTTTGGCCTCGCCTACCTCCACGGTTATTATAGTTATTATTATTGTTGTTATTGCTGCCTCGGTTGTAATTGTTGTGGTAGTTATTTCTTCCACGATTATAACCCCGGGCGCCTCTATTATAATTATTTGCACCTCGTCGATAATAGAGTACAGTGTTACTTTGACCTGTTATCTCTGTGCAACTGTTTACAAATTTGGAAATGGCATCATTCATGTTTGTGAATGTGTGAATGCTTGCATGATAAGTTTTACCTTATCAATGGAGCAATTCTGTGTCATTGCTTTTACAGCTGTTGTAGTGCTGTATTTATTTGCTAAGGATTGGCTGAGACCTTCACTGATATAGGCACCTTCAAGGGCCTTTGTCAGTTTTTCCACCTCTTGGGTGTATTGGTTAGCCGTTTTATTTCTCTGCTGTAGATTCAGAAGCTTGGCAGATATCACTTCTACCGATTCTCCTTTTACTGCACTTGACAGTTGGGTAATGATTGCAGCAATCGTCTGCTCATTACTTATAAGGTTTCTTACATGGCCTTTAAGTTTAGTTTTTATTAGGCTTATCGTTGTCGTTTCATGTGTGCTCTTTTAGCTATCTAGTAGACCTAGAGCATCCAAAAAACTTTTTAGATTTTCTGGTTTACCATCAAACTCTGGTATCAGAGATGTGGCTAGCCTGATAAATTCTATCAATGTCTGTGCCATTTCAGAAATTGTTATTGGTTCAGATTTAAATTCAATTCGGTCGCTTTCTTCTAGCGTTTCAATGTCACTATCGGACTCAGCGCCGCTTGATTGAACAGATTCGTCTAGTTCTTTGAACTGGTCTGTGTTGAATTCAACCAATTGACTTAGACTTTCTGGTACATCTATGCCTTCTTTTTCTGATATTATTTAATCTTGTGTTTAGGGATTTTATAACCCTTAAACATTTGTTATTATGTTCAGATGTGAGCCGATTTGCATATTTATTTACTAATGTAACTCTCTCTCCTACTAATATCTCTATATGATTTTTCAAAGTTTCGTATTTTATTACTGCGTCTCTATTGATACATTTATAAGACTTATCAAACCTGAAGCGAAATTCGTCTATTCGTATCGCTATTTCGCTAGATTCCATTCTTGTCGTTAAAAAAAAAGTTTTTATTAAGCTTTCCTTTAATCCATATTTTTTTTTTTTAAATCTGGTCTAAACGATTTGCCCTATTTATATGACGTTTTTTGATTTGTGAGAAGAAATTGTAGAAGTAGTACTATTGTAATGATCAGCAATAAGATCCACAACGCATTTATATCGTCTGTGTGATCTATAATTTTTACGTTATTAACTACGTTGGCAGTATTGTCCTTTGCCTCACTAGAATCGCTAAACCATCCAATTTTTTTGTTTATTTTCAATGAAACGTTTTTTTTTTTTTTTGAAGGAGAAAAAAAAATGAGATTTTCTATTTATGAGTTTTTTCTCATTATTATGATATTAATTTATTCTTCTAGAAAATCAAAAATAAAAAAATGTTTGCGTTTAATGAAGATAAGAATTGTTATATTCTGTCATTTAAAAAAAATTTTGCAGCTGAATATATATATACTCAGTAGCGGAGACGTGGAAATATTAGTTGTTAATAAATGTGGTTGGCTCACATATTTGTTTACAATATAAAAAAAAATTGTCCAACCGCATTGTTAGTAAAAATCCTAACAGATATTAGTGTTTTTCAAGCAGCGGCTTCCCGCATCGGCTTGGGTTTAGAAATTAAAATTAAGGCAAATTGGGGCATTGGCATTTATTTATGCAGCTCGTTTGCGTTGTTTCGCACCTTGCGAAATCTAGCTTTCGATGTCCTCAAGACGCTCTTTGTAGCGTTGTCGGGATGCCTCGTCTCTGGCCAACTGGGTCATTTCCTTAACCAGTCGGCGTTGTCTAAGTAGCTTTAACCTTTTTCCGGAGCGTTTGTGCTTCTTTGGTTCCTTCCTTTCCTGCCTTGCCCGGTACTCAGCTATTGTGAGTGGGCGTGGTCCATCTGCAGGATTTTGCTGCAGAGCTTCTTCTAACGTTGGCAAGTCCCTTTGTGTCGTGGGCTGTGCGTTTGAGAATTGTGGCTCTTCCGCCATCAATTATTATGTTTTATAATGTCATTTGAATTTATTAATTTATTTAATTTATAGTCGAACTAAGATCAGTCGACTGTAATTATTAGCACAATACTTTAAACACTTCGTGTGCGTCCCGCAATCGTCCTGCAATCGTCCTGTCACGGTCGCCATATGAAAGGTGCTATTGTGAAGGGTGCTATTTTGATGTTTAAGAAAAGAAGAGCTTAGCTTCTGCTCTGTTCGAGGTTCTTTATTTGAATAATCAAAGTGTGCTGAAGTTGGGTTCAGCTAACCCGCACATACATTGCTTATATCTATGTATTCTTACTTACATTTATACATATACATATGTATGCAGAAGGCATTGACCACTTGAGCTACAAAGTGCATGCTCAGCATTCCCACGCTCCGCGATCGTCTTATGTATAAGCGTTAGATCGTATTACTGGGGTGCTGGAGTGCTTACGTAGTTTTTTGGTGGTCTTTTTGTATATTTGTATATTTATATTTATTATGACAAAGTGTCACAATGTATTGACGCTAAGTTATACCCAATCATTTATTGTTTTGTTAGGGTAGATTAGTCCAATATGCTACAGAGATTTCCTCTGCAATTTCTGGGGGCAAGTTCTGCACCCTCAGCAAAAAAAAAAGTTCATGGACCATACAGACTGGTATAGATCGATACATACAAATAAAGCGAAAACTAAGCCCGTAAAATTCTTCAATGGGTAATAAATCAAAAATAAATTGTGACATAAGAAGACGGAAAACTAACATGCCCAACAATGATAACCGATTTGCCATTTTGGCCGATGACTTAGATTATCTGCCAAATTCTGAAAAAGACATTAAGAGACCCCTAAGCCGCCTCCAATCTACATCAGAGAAAAAAGTTCCAGCGCCTTCGTAAACAAAATAATAGACCTTATTGGGAAAGACAGTTTCCACATAATTCCCCTGACG
This sequence comes from Drosophila simulans, assembly GCF_016746395.2. Classification (NCBI taxonomy): domain Eukaryota; kingdom Metazoa; phylum Arthropoda; class Insecta; order Diptera; family Drosophilidae; genus Drosophila; species Drosophila simulans. The sequence continues at coordinate 1,871,401 of NC_052521.2, forward strand.
AAGGGCAGCATTCATAAAACAAAAGTGCAAGTCAAAACGGAAGTAAACTTTAGAGCGCTTACCAAATACCTCAACGATTCCAAGAAAAACTTGTATACGTACCAGCTAAAAAGCAGCAAGGGACTACAAATGTTATTAAAGGCTGAAATAAATCCTGAGGAAATATCAGGAGCCCTAATAGAACAAGGTTTTAAGCCGAAATCAGTTAGCAACATATTTAACAAAGATAAAAAGCCACAACCTCTTTTCAAGGTCGAACTTGAACCAGACTCTTGGGCATTAAAGAAAAACGATAGTCACTCCATTTATAAGCTGCAATATCTCTTACTCCGTAGAATCTCTGAAGAGCCGCATAAGCGCAAAGGACCCGTACAGTGTGCAAATTGCCAAGAATATGGTCACACAAAAACTTCTTGTACCCTTCGCACTGTATGTGTAGCTTGTGGTGAGCTTCGCAGCTCTGTTAACTGCCCATTAAACAAAGCTGACCACAGTATGAAAAAGTGCATTAACTGCGGAGGTTACCACAGCAAACTACAGAGGTCGCCCTGTATATAAGGATCTAAAAATTCGGCTACACCAAAAAGTGACTGATGATGCGTGTGCAAAGCACGCCGAGCACAATTATACCCTCAAAACAAAAACCTGATGTCCACTTAAACAGTCTGACCAACAGGAACGTAACATTTGCAAGAGCGCTTAAATCAGGTCTTGCATCTACAACTCCATTCCTACAAATCCTACAACTCCATTCCTACTCGCTGTACAAAACAAGGTAAATGCTGATCAGCCAACAGGACAGCCACAAGGCAATATTGAAACAATGATCTTTAACTTGGCCTGCCTGGATAGTGCATACCCTTCCCTGGCTTATACAACATTTTTTCGTTGTGCTCATATATAAATGCCTTCCACCTTTTGATTTTAGCATTTGTGTTTTTATCTGTGTGGTAAAAAATCTGGCTTTTTTCAAATTTGGGTCCGGGGTCGCCCCGGTGTCGCCCAATGTTTTTGAGTTTAGCTTCCGAAAGTCTATAATTATCCGTTTTTTCTTATTTTCCTTTTCATCTGTACCCTTTTTGTCGACTACTCAAACGGGATTGCTGTAGGGTGAGCGCGAATGTCGAATAATTCCGTCTTTTACCCCGTCTTGGGGTATGGAGAAAGTCTTGAGTATACCGGTTGGTCACCTTCCGTCCGTATGGTAGCAATAATATTGCTGTTAAATGACAGTGCCTCTTCTGGGTCTGCAAAGACACCCAATCGGTCTTCTAACATTGTGTGGAATTTGTCGGCTATCTGGTTTGGTACTACGACGTCCTTTATATCAGAGAAATTAACGCTATTACATTTTACAAATTTAATTGGTTCGACTGAGTTTTTGATTTTTAATATTTTATTTTTCAAGTCCAATTTTGCATTCATTTGCGATAGTGTGTCTAATCCTAATATAGCGCCAAAGCTTGAGAGGTCCGTTAGAATGAAGAAGGAAACAGTCTTGTTGGAAAGTTCAACAATGCATTTATATTTCACCGTGTTGCAACCATGAAGAGACTTAACAGAAAATTTATTTTGTACCGGCGTTATGTACTTAAGTTCGGTGAGGGGCTGTATATAGTTTTTAAAGAGCCGGTGTCGATAAAGATTTTTATGGTTTTTCCTGCTAAGTTTCTTTCTATAAACGGTAGCAAGGACCTGTGGCAAAAAACTTTTTAAGTTCTTGGTCAATATCCTCAACAGCTACTGTTGCCCCATATTCTGACTCCTCTAGATCTTCTTCTTGGGCTAAATGGATCACTATTTGATGTTTCGGTCCTGTAAACCTAGCAGTCCCACTATTTGGTCTCTTTGTTGTATGTTCATGTTGTTTTTGCTGTCGAGTTGGTCAAGCATTTTGAAATTGAGGTAAGTTACACTGGTCCAAAATTGGTGCTTGCCTAAGTTGGTTTGATCGAATGGTTCGCATGGATACGTATCAAACAGCTGAGTCGGTGCCTGGACTGGTATTTGACCTGCTTGACTGTCAAAACTGGGCACTGGCGCTTGTTAGAATATGGGGTTTTGACTTGCATATCAGTGCTTTTACCCCTATTAATTTTTTTCCCAGCTTCGGAACTTTGTCCTGAAAATTTGTTGAGTGGTTCAGAACCAATTGATATTTGACTTAACCTCCTGTGCTTGAGCAAAGGCAGTTGGTAAGTCCTTGGCTCCTTTGGCAAACAGGATATCACTCAATGACTTCTTTGTGCCTGTTATAAATACACGTAACGCGTCTCAACGTCGACAACTCTTGCTCGATAATGTAGATGGGCCTTTTGTCAGCGTAAGTTAAGTCAAGGCGATTAATTATAGCCTTAAAATTCAACGGTGTGCTGATCAAATCTAGCACGTTCTTTGCTGACTTTTTAATTCCCCTCGTTTGATTCATATACATTAAAAGCGACATGAGCCTGGGCGTTTTAGATTTAGTTGTCTCCTTTAGATATCGTAGGTTTTAGACTTAATTGGGAGCCAATTTTGGTTAATATATTTATTTGTGTAAGTATAAAAATTATAATTGAATTTATGCGGTCTGCACTTAATTAGGCGAATTCGTATGTTTGTGCGTGATGATGACCGACGCGTCTTATCTCAAAATATCGACTGATGATTACAAATTAAATGTCTTAAGATTACCCTACGTACTTCAGCAGAGCTTAGCTCTCCTCTCGAAAGTTGCGATACTCTTACATCAAGGCAAGCATAAGCAATAAGCAACAGTGACTCCAGTTAACTTATATAACCAATCAATGTAAACATAAGGGCAGTATAAGAAAGATTTTTGTCACTAACATTTAGTCTTAAGCTGAAATCAAATGAATAAAGACGTGACGTATTTCTCCGATAATTTTTTATTTCTTAGCATTATCCTTAGGTAACTGACGGGACTTTAGTTCGACTTTATAAAATACAAACATTTCACAATATATATATCTTTATAATTCTCTAAAACTCATCTATCGTTCATTATGGAATAAACTCTGTTTGTTCTGCGGGCGGACAATTTCTCAATCAAAGTAAAATCGAACATTTTTGAATTTTATACATGTTCCGTTCATCACTGTTCCTAATAATAATAATATTAAATTTGACGACAAGCATGTGTACATGTATATAGTTTCCATTTCGGACGTCTGGTCACATTAACTTTATCTGATTATATACAGTTTTATATTTACAACTTATGCTAGAATGGATTTTAATAATGACTTATCACCTATTGATATTTTGACATTTATAACAGATGAACTGCTGCAAGCATACAAAAGCAGTAGTGGAGAAAATGAAAAGGCTAGGACAATTGTCAAGTTCCTTGAGCGATGGAATGACGATATCTCCATTGCGAAACTCAAGGGTCTCACTGTTGAATTTGAATCAGGTAAAAGGAAATTCTACTTATCAATGCTTCATATTATTAATTCTTTACTTCAGATTTAGAGTGGTTCAATGTAAGTTGTCCCTTATCGATAACAGGATTGCAAGGAAAAGTTATCATATTAGACTTTTTCACATATTGCTGCATTAATTGTATGCATGTATTGCAAGAGTTGCACTTATTGGAAGAACGCTTTCCAATAGAAAGTGGTGTTGTAGTAATCGGTGTTCACAGTCCTAAGTTTGAAAATGAACGCAATGCGGCAAACATTATGTCCGCTGTACAACGATATGGAATATCACATCCGATTGTTAATGATTCACGATCTGGAATGTGGCGCGCTATTGGCATTCGTTGCTGGCCTTCTCTGTTGATTCTAAGCCCGTCTGGTGTTCCCATGATGTTATTAATGGGCGAAGGACATGGAAAATTCCTACAGGATTTTTTTTCTTCTGCCCTATCGTTTTTTAGCCGTCAGGGTATAATTGACCATAGGGGTTTACCTATAAAATTATTTCGTGATTTTCAACCAGCATCTAACTTGCGTTTTCCCGCAAAGATCGTTCGAAGCCCTAATGGCCAGTATGCTATTGCTGATACGGGGAACAACAGGGTGCTTGTGCTTACAGCAGACGGTGTGGTACAGCACAGAATTGGAGGACACCAGCCTGGTTTCGTGGATGGAAACCTTACAGTAGCACGGTTTAATAATCCTCAAGGCATTGCATTTCTTAATGAAAACGTTTTGATTGTAGCTGACACTAAAAACCACGCAGTTCGTCAGATCTCTCTAACAAATGCAATAGTGGAAACTCTTGCCGGCACAGGAATTCAAGGAAATGAACGAATAGGTGGACGTCTAGGTCCATTGCAGCCACTGTCGTCACCGTGGGATGTTGCCATATTTCGAACGAGGGACATGGATATGTCCTTTCATCTTGATGAACGTAACATACCAGAAAAAACAATTATCCTTATATCCATGGCAGGCACCCACCAGATTTGGGGCTATTTTCCTGAAGGAATTATTTGGTGGAAATTTCGTAAATTCGAGCCTTGCTGCTGTGTCTCACTAATAGGAAACGGTTTGGAAGAAAACCGTAATAATTCTTACCCACAGAACGCTGCATTCGCACAGCCATCTGGCCTGGCTATAGCGGGAGACGTTTTATATATAGCTGACAGCGAAAGCTCTAGCATACGCAAAGCTTCTATGATAGATGGAAAGGTGATGCCCGTCGTCGGAGGAGATCGAAACCCTCTTGTATGTTCCATGTCATGAATTTCATTTATATAGTCTTTAAAATTAATGTATGATTTTTCTAGAATTTATTTGCATTTGGCGACATTGACGGTAGACTATTCAGCGCGAAACTCCAACATCCGTTAGGAGTGACTTTCAATGATGCCAATAACAGACTCTATGTTGCTGATACCTATAATCATAAAATCAAAATTATTGACATCGATTCAAATGATATATCTACTCTACAAATTAAGAGCCAAGAAAATACTAACCTGATTTTAAACGAGCCCGCCGGACTGTGCTTGGATGCCAGCGGAAAAAAATTGTTGGTAGCTGATACCAATAACCATTTAATACATATAATAGATTTGGTAACGCTTATAGCACAACCGTTTGGTTTAGATTTCAGACAAATAGCGTCCGCTAGTGAAATTGATGCGCCACAAGATATACAAAAGGCTACAGAAAATAATATAATTAAAACATTGCCTCTTGATTTAATTAAACCAAGTAAAATTTTTTTTAATCTTCGACTTTCGCCCATATTTAACTTTACGAAGGAAGCTCCTCAAAAATGGATACTGAAAACTGTATGTCAATCTGTAATAGTAAATCCATCGTCTGGAACTCTACTTGATGGGATGTGCCATATGCAGGTGCAGGCTACTAGGCCTGATTTTATGTGTGAAAGCAGTCAAATATTTACCATCGAATTCGTATTAAATTTATGCCTCTCAAATTGTTGCCTAGTAAAAAAAATTACAGTTTCTATAAAATGCGATGACATACCAGAAGAATATATTTCCATCCATAACGTAAATATTGACATTGACCAATAAAACATGTTTTAATAGAAAAGTTTTGCATATATCAATGATAATGTTTCGGTATGTACATTTATATCCTTTACTCTCAGTGTTTGAATAGTTGTTTTAAATAATTTATTACCGTAGAGTAATAAGTTATATTGGTTTCGTTTCAAAAAGTACCTAGTCGACATAAGTATTTTGACAAAATAAACACTTAACATTTTGTCAGTGAATCTATTAAATGACTTGATACGACTTTTTTTTTTTAAAGTAAGAACTATAAACTTAAGAATTAACAAACGAATATTTATTCATTGAAACTTAAAAGGATGTAAGCAATTTAACAAAATATAATGATTTTTTGTATCGGCATAAGTATTTTGAGAATCCTTAATACCAAATAAAAGGTTAAATGTTGCTTAGTATTGAAGTATGGGAACAATAATAAAATATATATCCTCCTTTGGCAGAAATAACTTTTTGGAGTCGGTCCGTTACGGAATCCACCAAATTGTGAAGGAGTTCCAAAGGGAACTGATCTCAGAAATCGTTTCCTCTCGAGTTTTGTGTAACTAAATTGTTCTTTTGAGTCTTGAAAGAGACTAGATGTTCCAATTAATATTTAAATTTGGACTTTCAGGTGGCCGGTTCAAGACGGTGACTCCAACATCCTTAAAAAAGTTCGTTATTATTCGGGCTTTGTGGCATGGAGCATAATCTTTCTGTAGGATAAATGATCCCCGAGCAGTCTATCTCCAGAAGGAAATGCATTTTCGTTTAGGGTCGTCAAATATGGCCTTTGGTTCATCGAGCCGGAGATAGGAAACAAGTCGCCCGACCCATTCTAGGCAACACATCCCTGCACCATGACAGAGCTTTCCCCATGGTTCACTTTCTAAGATACGGGCCGTATTTTTTGCTTTTTTTGAGTTGTCAATCTGACCAAATTTTTTTGTTTTGACGAGTTATTATCGAAAAAGCTTTCAACTATCCATAAAACACTTCTTCAGAACGACTTTGACTTGTTTCTTTGCAAATTTCAACCTTTTAAACTTGTTAATTTTTGAAATATATGGCACATCCATAGCAATATATTTGTCCTCCAGTTCCCTTATATGTCTCCAGGCTGTGCGGTCAGACTCCACTGAGTTGCAACGGCTTGGGGTTTCGGAAGGTTTATGCCACGTTCTTTTTAAGTTTTTAAAATCATTAAGTTAAGTGTTATTTTGTTGTGTTTTAATAACGTTTAATATCCAAAAAAGTTAAATTTAATTTTTGATTTATACGTGCTCAAAACCAGGATACCATTTACTAAAAGAGCTTGTCTAAATGCTTGTGCCAAAAAAAAATTTATTATCTGCGTGTATTGTTGTAAGTAGAATGAAAATGCAATGGGTGAGCCATTTAAAAATTGGCATTTTGTGTGCTAAATATTCATTTTTTTCATTGCTCATCGCCTTCGCACTGTTTGTTAACGGCATCAAACGCAAGCGGGTTTTAAAAGAAGTAGGCGATTTTTTCAACATATTTATGCCGACTAGTGTATGTTACAAATGATGTAATCTGGAGAAACAATTTTTTTTTTTTCAGTTTTATTATTTGTATTAAACGTGTTTACAGCGCAGAGGTTTATTGGTAACTGAATTCAAATTATGTATACTTGCTGCACACAGGCAGCGTCAAAATATGCGAACAAAGAGTGATCGCCGATTAGTAGCGAAAACACTCAAAATGGAATTAACCGTTGCTCGCAGGCAACTTGAGTGTTTGAGTACAAAAGTTTCTTATATACATACATCGTTGTTCATTATACATATATGTTCATTATATATTCAACAATTTGTCTTGTAAATATCTAATGAAATAACAAAATCACTTTATCCGTGTCCAGTTGTCCAAGCTGAAAAAGCAAACCTGTCACGCGCACATTTTCGAAAATTTTCAGATTCTTGTTTGATTTTTCTTCGCTATGCCAACAAAATTTTTAAATTTCTTTATACAATTTTCAAGGCGTATCGGTTATCTATTATTCTTTTTTGTTATAACCGTTACTAGTAGGGTGAAGGGAATACAAGATTCCTTAAGAAGTATGTAAGATGCTGATGATGATTTTTTTTTTTTTTTTTTTAATTAATTTATTTATTAAGGCATACGGGGAAGTCTTGAAGCCCCTTTGTGTCCTTCTTATCTATTAATTCAGCCCATTTGGGCTCGCCGGCTAACTATAGTTAGCTTTTTCAAATTTACAGTAATTTAACTACAATTACATAACAATCACATATAACAAATAGGATTTAAGATAAGCGTCAGCTTCTGCGGACCCTTGTCAAAGGAGATCGGGTAATGAGATCCCTCGGTTGCCTTCTATTGAGCCTCCTTGGTGGGCGAGATCTGTTTAGAGCGCTGGCCAGCCGATTTCTGTGGCGCTCCAGCCTGTCATGGTATCTGCTCGAGTGCTTGTTTATTTCGTCAAATACCGTTGCGAGTTTCAGGTCTCTGTGCAGGGTGGTGTTTCGAACAAACCACTCGCAGCCGGTGATGAGTCTTGCTACCTTATTTTGAATAGCCTGGATCCTTTTGATGTGGCTGTCGCATGCTAAGCCCCAGATTTGGCACCCATACTTCCAGTTTGGCGCTAAGATCTGTTTGTAAATTGTCAGCTTGTTGGATAGCGACAATTTACTGCGCGAAGAAAGTAGCCAGTAGTGCTTCGCCACCTTAGCACGTAGGCGCATTCTGATGTCGGTCACATGCTTGGAAAATGTGAGTCTGCGATCCAGAAGCACTCCAAGGTACTTTGCTGCGTTCGGCTGTGGTACGGGGGCTTCCTCGATGTAGACGGGCGGTGGCGTTCTCCGCTTTAAAGTAAAGCAGACGTTGTTGGATTTACTGCTATTGATGCCAATGTTCCAACGTCTTGCCCATTCCGAGAACCGGTATGCAAAGTCCTGGATACCATCGGCTGCGTCGTGCTCGCATCGGGACCTGTAGGTGACGCACACGTCATCGGCAAATGTGGCCAACATAGATTTCCCGTAATGGCTTACATCTGGCTGTGGCATGTCGTGGCTATACAGGCAGTAGAGCAGGGGGCCGAGGACACTACCTTGTGGAACACCAGCTGCCACGTTGTGCTCGGTGGAAATTGCTGAATGAAAGCGCACAGCGAACCTCCTTCCTTCCAGGTACGATTTTAGCAACCCAAAATATGGAGCAGGCAGCGTCTGCTTGATACTGATGATGCTGATAAAGAATCAAATATCTAAATAAATTACTTACTTGAAGTGGTTTATATTCAGCTACTGTCCTTAGTACGGAAATTCGGGCGACACCAACTTTTTCAGGAAGCACCTATACTGATACGAGTGTTAGATATAATAACCATAATGATGTGATCCTTCGGTACGGTGATTGGGTAACTGTCATTAAAATCCAACGAAAAGTTCTGCAGCAGAACGACTACTTGAAGAAGTTCAACTTAGTCAATAAAATGAAGGCTGTTCTATTCCTTGAGTGTTCGCAGAATTATCAAGGCGAAGATCGAGTATTGGTTTCCTTGTTAATGCGGTGTAAATCAGGGGCATTCCCGGCACAAGCTTGACTTGACCACGGACAGCAGTTCGCATAAGAGATCGTCGTCAATCAGTGCATCTATACGTTGAGTACGATAAGAATCTGTTTAAGAAGGGCTGTCATTCGGTAATATTAATACTATTAATTATTATGAATATTATTAATCCACGTATATTCATTTACGGAACGACATGGTATAATGTGCGGTTGTTCCGACGTTTGAATTGACTAACTCGCCGGGTCCAGCTTTTGAAGAAGTACTTGGACGATGCCTCATCCACCGATTTGTGCTGTTGAGCACATTCCATTTAGAGCTCGAATATGACCGTGTGATCGTGAAGCTTTGAAACAAAACCACTCTGCGTTGCGAAAAATCCCAGTAAGTGTGCCTGACGATCAGGGAGCCTTCTTTCTAAGCTGGCAGGCAGCAGCGTGTGTCTATTTGAACAAAAAGTCACTATTCCAAAAACGACAAAAAAGTGCGATTTACTTTAGATGCGACAAGTCTGGGAGCCGATTCCAGCACCTACCACTTCAACGCCTTTGGCCTGTACTGATCTCAAACCGTGCACGGCCTTCACCTCCACAAATGAGCTGTTGGAACTGCTCGGTCATTGCTTAACTGCAAGAACTATACAATTGCAGTGTACGCACATGCTGGGGCGCCTTGCCAGGAAAATGGCGGAGCTTGTTACAACGATGAAACGAATATGTCGGTAAACATTTGTGGAGTGCATCGAAAGGCGATGACGGAGTATTCATACACGAGTCTCTTAGTTGCGGTCGGGAAGGCACGTTATCCGTTTGATACGCAGCAATCAGACCGAGGCAGCAGCAGCATCTCGGGCGACCAGCAATCTGCGAGTTCCTATCTTTCGGCGTGACGCCGCAGAATTTTGAGACCAATGGTTTAAGGAGCAGTGGCACCAGCAGTACCAGCAGCACCACGTCCCGGGCATCGATAGCGGCCATCCTGGGGCCATTTTATCGGCCACCTTTTGCGTGACATGCGTGGGCCTGTTGGCAAGGGCAGGAGGGGCAGGAGGGGGCAGATAGTAGAATTAATCTTCCCACACTGGAAACTCTTAGTGAAAGCACCTATCGAACAGCTTATGTATTTGAAGCAGATCGATAGAATTGGAGGCAGATTGACGAGTTACAAAATCCAATTACCGGAACCATATACATATACTGGCGAATTTACGCCATCCATCCCCTGATGGGGGACACATGGTGATATAACAGGAGCGGGCGTAGGTAGTTAAAGTAAGTAAAGATCCCAAAGCGAGGAACATATGACACATAGGAAAAAACGACATAACTGAAAACTGGAACTGAGCTAGACAAACCAATTAAAAACAAAAGAAATCCGTAGTAGGTAAGTAGGGCTAAGAAGAGGGCGAACTGCTGATACAACGACGACTTACGAAATCCAATTACCAGAACCATATACATATACTGGCGAATTTACGCCACCCAAACCGGCCAATTCAATTATTTTACAGAACAACAAACAGTAAAGCACTTAATTGATTTCCATACTGCATGCCATCTGCGCTGTAAGTGTTCGTATACAAATTCATTCTAAAGCCTGACCTAAGCAGTTTTGCCTGCCTTCTCTGTAGCTAAAAGGAGCTATCCGTAAGCAATGCGCTCCCGAAATACCGTAAATTATTCTTAAAGCACTGAGTTTTCTTTAATGTTACTTACTTTTGATTGGCTGAACGTTAAAGAATAAAGAATTTAAATCAAATCCGGTTTCTTTTATTTGTCAAAGATTAAATTTCAGCTTGGGCTTGTTTTATTAGGACGGTCCATTAAGTAACGTATAATATAAATGTAATCATATACCCTTCGTATGTAAAGAAAACCCCCAAATATAAAACGTCCATGTAGCTATAGTTAAAATCATCCTGGATTCAACAGAGATTTGCAAAGGACAATTGCTTAAATCAAATTTTCGCTGACAGCTGTACAACCTGTATAAGTGTAGCAGTTTTTCACGTATAAAATATGTGATTTCATTTTTAAAACGTTCAGGCCATCTGTACTTACATTTTTGTTTCCGACTTGAGTTGTTCTTAGTGCAATAAGGCGGGCCACAATTTTAATGGCTAAGTATATATATAGTAAAATTGGTTGTAATATTTTTTGAGTTGACATTACGGCCGATGCTCGCATGTAGAACTCGCAACGTCAAAGCCGTAAGCCGAAATGGAGCACTCGTTGCAGCATGTCTGGCCCAGTCCACTTTCCTGCTCGTAGGAAACTTGGCCACAAGCTTCTCTATCAGGATTGGGTTCCACAGGTGTTGCTTAGCCCTCGCTGTGTGCAAGGGAAGTGAAGGGAATGATCTTCGCCAAATTGTGCTACAAGGCAATCCTCAAGCCGATCTGGATACGGGGCACGGCAAGTGCATCCAACCGCCTAAAAATACAGCGGTTCCAGAACAAAAGCTTGAGAAATGTATCCGACGCTCAACCACGACAGTTCCATTATCCACCAGGAACTGAGCATCCCAACAGTAGTAGACTAAGTACGAGATCCGCGAGCAGGCTGGAAAACCACCCAAAACCACCTGGCAGTCAATCTCCTAAGCGATGGTCAAGCCGTCAGGATACCCATACTCATACATAGTCACTGGAGATCGCGACATGTGAATTTAAAATGAAAACAGCTTTATAAGACTATAAGACTATTCTACTGGAAGTCCTACGTACTGGCCATGATACCTTAAAGAGCTTCCTTACTTGATTGACTTTACAGTTACAAAAAAAAATATTTCTTCCAGCTAGGTTAGAATTACATGACTGCTTGATCTGTCATTTGATCACTCGTATGTATTAATTCACCCCCGCCGGTACACAGAAAACTTAAAACCATCTTAAAAATTGACTTCACACCAAACAAACTGGCTCAGGTATACAAAATATATAAGTTCACGCATTGAGCTAAACTAAAAACTCAACACTGAATCTGACAAAGATCTTGGCAGGTTTACTAGAATCCATTCTTACGGCAGCATCTCGTACAGCTACACCAAAAATCACAAGCGGTAAAATTGATCAGAACAAGACAAGGTACAAGTCGAGCAACTCGTCCACGAAAATCGACGCTTATGTGGACGCAGATCCATTTGTTAAACAAAGGGTAAAAATAGCCACACGGTCTCTGGCCAACGCTCTGAAACATGAGGAGGAATGCGCTCAGCGCGAATACATAAAACAGTATTCACCAACCGACACAAAAACTAACGCCCGTAGTGATGCAGACGGAGCCACCACATTTGCCGCTCAGCTACAAAATATATTTACGCCAATCGAGGCTAATAGCACATTCGCGTTGCCGTATTCTCTGGTAAACTGCCACCAGCAACACACCTTTGTCCAAAAGAAACACAAACACACAATTGTGTTTCGTCCAACAGAAATAACTAAAATAATTAAAGACAATCTCAACCCAAAAAAGTCCCTTGGATGCGACCGTATAACTTCGGAAATGACCACCGAGCTGGCACATTTTGCAGTTCTCTACAAAACGCAGCTCTTTAATGCCATCACCAAACTTGGTTACTTCCCACATGGAGAATATCGATCATCATAATGTTTCCAAAGCCTGGTAAGGACCACACAGTTCCTTCATCTTACAAACCAATAAGTCTGCTTTCTTATTCTATCTTAATTATACCTGTAAAGGCGACTGAAGCAGTGCACTATGGTCCAGAATTCGTTTTTTTTTTTGGCATAAAGTCTACATTTTTATGTCAATATATTGTCCTTTAGCAATTATTTTCTAATTAAAAATTAATCATATAAATAAAAAACAAAAACAAAATTGACCGAAAGCTTCACTAATTCGTTTTATGAGCTTTTAAAGGTGAAGTGTTAAACAGCTGATTGATAGAATGCAATTTCCGAAAAATTACTTGCTTACTTTTGCATGTGGTATGATCGTTAATACGCATCCATAAATTATAGTAAAATATGGAAAATAAATGCCAAGGTATGATGTTTTTAACGTATGTAGGTAATATATGTGTAGTTGTACTGTTTTTGTGTTGTGTAACGTCCAATTTATGTGTATTTTAACAGAAAATTCTAACGTGTCCCCTGTGTTTCGTGGAGTATAACTAATTTTCTGACAATTTCTGACAAAAGTTAAAAACGTCAGTTTGTACCTTTAACTATTGTCTTTTACGGTAAAGTAATATCTTTTGCCCATTTTTGCTCGTTTTCTTAAAAATTTGATTTTATATAACAACAACGCCAAATTTTATATTTAACAACGCCAAATCCTATTCCTTCTCCACGAAGCGCTTCTTCCGATTTGTTTGATCGGCCGGATAAAGTCGTCCACATACTAAATGGTTGGAAAATATAATATTCCGGTGTAGGAGTGTCAGTGGACAATTTTATATACAGAGTCGAAGCACTTACAAGACAGACGTTGAATGGAAATTTAAACTTGTTATGTAGGAACATAAGCGTATTGTTTGAAGGCAAGGCCTAATGACTTCTTTTGGCGCTATCATAAAGCCAACGGTAAAATTCTGTGGGAAAGGTTTTGTACAGCCCTACGACTGCAATTTCGACAGAGTTGCGACGATGGTGACATAGAAGAGTTGATTAGGAATACTAAACAAAAACCAAATGAAATTTTGATAGTTTCTACTATACGGTATCCGAGTTAGTCGATCAGCTAGAGCAGCCTTGGACAGCCAACAAACTTGTCCGAGTATTGAGAAGTAACCTTCGTCCTGAGATTTGCCACGAAATTTTAAACTTAGATGTTAGAACGGTGTCGGAGTTGAGAGAAATCTGTAAGCGACGTGAGGCATTGCTGGCTGACGTCAGAAGATGTAGTGGCTACGCGAAAGATTCACCGCTGAAACGTGAGATATCCGAGGCCTGTCAGGAGATTGAAGATGAGGTGAGGTCAACATACGGAAGTGAGAACGACATTGAAGCTTTTTCTCTAGTGTGTTGGAATTGCCGAGTCGAAGGACACCGCTGTCAAGAATGTCTAGCCGAAAGACGAGTTTTTTGTTATGGGTGTGGTGCAGCAAACACCTATAAACCAAGTTGCAAAAAGTGCTCAAAAAACTTCAAGGTCGGCATGTCGAAGTTGCCAGTCAAACCGAAGACTTCGAATGCCGCACGAAATCAATCATCAATGACCGATCACTAGAGAACACCAATAAAAGTGTGTCTCTACCCCTCCCTGACGTACCAATTGAACCTGCTTATAGACCGCTTCACAACAAAATTTCGGAGTTTCGGAATGTCTGCATCCCGGATCTCAGAGAATCTCCTGCAATTCTTAAACGCAAATCTCGAAGTTCTCGACGATTGAAATTGTTTTGGAAGAACGTCAAAATGTGTAAAGGCAGTTTGGATTACATAAGTTCTATCCCGACAGGACCTCGAGACCCTCGACCGTTCTTACCGATTCGCTTATTGAATGGTTTATGGATTGTTGGATTCAGGCGCGTCGATTAGTTGTATTGGAGGAGAGTTAGTACAAGCTGCGATTGAAAGCGAGAAGTTCAAGTCGTTCAGAGGAGAAGCTGCGACAGCAGACGGTAGTTCTCAACGAATAATAGGACTGCTAAAAATAGACTTGAAATACGGAGACCTAAAAAAGCTTTTGATATTGTATGAAGTGCCATCACTGAAACAGAATCTCTATTTGGGAATAGACTTTTGGAAATTATACGACCTTCTCCCCGCTAATTTGAAAATAGCTGAAATATTGTCGCCTGAACCCAACCTACAAACTGTGGTGGATCAGAACGAATTATGCGAAGGTGACAAAGCTAAGTTGGCGAATGAAATCAATTGTTTTCCCTCATTTAGTCAGGAAGGGCTAGGTAAGACGAATTTATTCTCTCACTCGATAGATGTGGGAACAGCTAGGCCTGTGAAGCGACGGTATTTCCCTGTCTCCCCCGCTGTCGAAAAAACGATGTATGCGGAAATTGATTAGGGGCGGATGTTGCGATTAGGGGTTATAGAAGAGTCTGAGAGTGCTTGGTTTTCGCCAATCGTGATGGAAACTAAACCAGGTAAAGTGAGAATTTGTCTTGACTGTCGCAAGGTCAATAGTTTCACGGAGAAGGATGCATATCCGTTACCCCAAATAAACGGGATACTGAGTGGTTTACCGAGAGCCGAGTATATATCGAGCCTGGATCTGAAGGATGCATATTGGCAGGTCCCTTTGGATCCTCAATCTCGGGACAATACAGCTTTTACCGTCCCAGGTAGACCGTTATATCAATTTACAGTCATGCCTATTGGGTTTTGTAACGCCACGGGCACCATGTCGTGATTAATGGTCAGTAGTGCCTGCTCATTTGAAAAACGAAGTTTTTATCTATTTAGACGACCTGCTGATAGTATCTTCCAGTTTTGAGGGCCATTTAAATGTACTGAGGGAGTTAGCCCTGCACATAAAGCGCGCTGGCTTAACGCTAAATGTCGCTAAAAGTCATTTTTGTATGCGACGAGTACGCTATTTGGACCACATTATCGGAGACGGGGGAATACGCACGGACCCTGAAAAGGTAGCCGCGATTAACGATTTTCCATTGCCGAATAGTGTGGATGGTATCGGAAATTCGTCGCAAACTTCGCGACACTTTCTGCACCATTGACTGACTTAATGACTACGAAGCGGAAGTTTGTTTTAACGAAGGAAGCAATCGAAGCGTTCAACAAGCTCAAAGAGTGTCTTAGTAAAGCTCCGGTCCTGTGTAGTCCGGATTTTGCGAAGCCGTTTGCAATACATTGCGACGCTAGTAAGTCAGGCGTAGGGGCAGTGCTGGTGCAAGTATCTGAAGATGGTGACGTCCTATCGCTTTCGTCTCAAAGAAACTGAACAAAGCTCTGCGCAATTACACAGTCACAGAGCAGATATGTTCCAGAAAGATTCTGGCTCGCGCGCACGATAGTCCGTTAGCTGCGCATGGTGGCATTCACAAAACTATAGAAAGAATACGACGATACTATTTCTGGCCCGGTCTCGTTTCGGACGTCAGGGTTTATATTAATGCATGCGAGGTTTGTAAGAGTACTAAATCTCAAAATTTCACTCTCAGACCGCCGATAGGAAAAGCGCCTGAGTCTCAGCGATTCTTCCAGGGTTTATTCATTGATTTTCTCGGACCGTAGATACATAGGTATCTTCATTGTCCTGGATCATTTTTCAAAGTACGTGTTCTTGAAACCAGTAACAAAGATCGATTCTAGTGTCGTCATAAAGTATCTGGGAAACGAATTGTTCATGACGTTCCCCGAAGTGATACTGTCAGACAATGGTTCTCAATTTCGAGCTAGAACGTTCCAGAAACTGATGGAGCAGTACGGCGTTAAGCACACGCTGACCGCTGTTCACTCGCCTTAGGCAAATGCTTCTGAGCGCGTAAACCGATCAGTAATTGCTGCAATCAAGGCATATCTGCGCCTCGACCAGAAGGATTGGGACGAATTTCTCAGCCGAATATGTTGTGCGTTGAGGTCGGCTGTGCATTCTAGCATTGGTACCAGTCCTTATTATATGGTATTTGGGCAACACATGATCACTTCAGGGTCGACGTGCTCGTTGATTAGACGATTAAATCTTTTGGACGATCGTTCTCAGAAGTTCGAGCGGCACGATTCTTTCGAGATAATGCGGAAGCAAGCTGCTGACCAGATGAGAATTAAGAACAACGAGAACGAGAAGCGATATAATCTCCGTTCTCGTATGGTATCGTTTGTCGAAGGATAAGAAGTTTATCGGCGTAATTTCAAGCAAAGCTGCTTTCAAACTGGTTATAACGCCAAGTTCGGACCTACGTTCGTAAAATCTCGAGTTCTTAGGAAGATCGGCAACGCGTTTTACGAGCTGGAAGACCTCCAAGGACGAGTTGTGGGAACCTATCATGCCAAGGACATTCAACAGTCGGTCTCAGCCTAGGGTGTCTTCGTGAGTACTGAGTGTAGCGGGGGGGTTTTGTAGAGGCGACTGAAGCAGTGGATATTAAATTTCTCGATAAATAATCGATAGTGGGCTTGCGGTCAGCTGGGACACACCAATTTAAGGTCATACCAGATGCAGTATGAAGTAGCTGGAATATACCAGACGGGATGCAACCCTTATCAGCTGCACCCGGAAAGTTTGGGATAATTCGGTAATCGGGAAAAAAGTGGGTTTCAGCTGATCGTGATTTCGGCCGATGGCCTACACCTCTGCTTGGGTTTCCTGTTTGCTTTCTTTCGAATAGAACAGTCGACGAGTCTAGTTGTGAAAAGTGCGTTTCGAAAAGTTGTAACCTGCGGGCGTGAGGATTTTCTTGTCGAGGGAAATATTATCGATCGGAGTTTTCTTCGACAATATAAGTCCGGCGTGTGTTTTCCCGGCAAAAAAAAAACAATTTTTAACCGGAAAGGTCGTCGCTTGGCGCAGCCATCGCGCAACAGCCTTGCCGCCAGACCACAAGTTTCGACTGGGGCAACCGCAGGTCAGTAAACTTCGCAGAAAAGGTGAACTGTTGGTTGATGCGGTAAATATCATTATAGCAGAAATTGAAGTCAGGAGAGTCTTCACTTGGCCGCTTTTACTCATCCGCATCATTGTCCTGACCCCAAGGTTCGACGGGGGCCGCCACAGGCGGGCAGAAGGAGAGGGGATAATTAAGCCAGGCCGTCTAGTGGAGCGCCTTTCCAGCGAGGGCAGAGGAGGACAAGCAGCAGCAGCGGGATCGCAACCGGCAATAAGCCGGGACCACCAGGAGGGTTATTTAAATTAATTAAAAAAATGCAACAACTAAGTAGTGCCTAAAGTGAGGTTAGAGTTACTAAAAATATTTAGCGTGATTGGTAGTCCAGAATGCTGTGCAAGTTCCTGAGGAAGTGGACATTAAAATTAAATTAAATCGAGTTTAAATTGATCAAAATTCTAAATTATACGTAAAAACGCTAAATGTCAGACCTAACCTTTGCTCAAATGTATTAATCCAGCCGAACCGCCATCTTGAACGTAGAGAGAAAGAAGTTAAATTTTTTTTGTATTTTAAGTTTAACAATAAGCTATAAAAATGTGTACTCGAGTAGGAGACTCAGTCATGCCGTTTTGTAATTTTGCTTGCATTTAAATTGAATTCCCATTAGTAATTAAAATTTGTATATAGTATGTAAGCTAAACTAAGCTAACCTAAGCTAATTAATTTTTTTTAAAAAGAGTTCATTTTCGGAGAGTGCTCGTTTAAATTTTCGAGTAAGGATTTATAAAAGTTTGTTCGCAGTCGTGTAAACCGAAATTATGCCTTCTTAAAGTGTTTGTGGAAAATGCCACACTTTCGTTTCAGCTCATCTGCGCCGGGAGATCGATCTTTCGCCGAGGAGTGAAAAGTTGAGTGAGTTTCAGTTACAACATTTTTTTTATTATTGAAAATATTCTGTAAAATACACCGATAAAATTTTACGGGAGGTCATCATATTGATGGCGTACAAAATTTCATTTATTTTTATACACACTTCTAATAAATTATTTGTTCCTAATGGAGTGGCGAAAGTAGCCGAGTGAATTATAAAAAGAAAAATCTAACCGAATTTACTCGCGGCCCTCTCTAAAAAAAAAATTGTTTTTCCTCTTCTCTTTAATAATTCATTATAATAATAAAATAAAAGATAATTCATTGAACTTGATTATAAAGAAAAAAAAAATTAAAAATTAATGGGAGATTAAAATAAATGCCTTGTTCCTTCTCTTAAATATATATTTAGCAGGTAGTACCCTTTAACTCTTTAATTATAACTTTCTTGAGTAACGGCTTGAACCTTTTTTCTTCTGATTTCGCAACAAAGAAAACAAAACCTTTGCTTTAGATTCCCTCGACTTACTTTAGTTTGTATTTACATATTTATTTGTTTCCTTTATTATGTACTTACTTTTCAGCTACAAGTATTGTTATTAATTATTAAGCAACGATTAATATTAAAAATATGAATTTCTAAAAAAAAAAACTTAAATACTGACTCGGCTAATGTTTCTCCGGACGTAGGGTGCTTAAGGGGCCACTAGAGCCATGCTCTTAAGGAAAGTGGTTTTAGGTAGGGTAGGGCAATACGCAAACACGATTCCACCTGTGCTTCGCAGGCGACAAAATTCTCAAGCTTTTCCTCCTGTTCTAGGACTGTCCCCTTCAGAAGATATTAATTTGCTTCCTCCGATCTTGATACTAGCTCCTTCATTTTGTTGTTGTTGTAAGAACGCTCAATTTCTTGGTCTTATTCATTGTTGTATGTAACGAAAAGATTTCTGTACAAGAAAGACCACCACACCCAACGCCATGAGCTAGAGCCGGCCTCTAAAGCGTGCACCCGCAAGTACGTGTACTATCGCCTTCCATCTCTTTATTTCGTTACACGTTACATACCCGTTAATCGTAGAGTAAAAGGGTAAACTGGATTCATTGAAAAGTATGTAACAGCCAGAACGAAGCGTTTTCAACCATATAAAGTATATATATTCTTGATCAATAGCCGAGTCGATCTGGCCACCTCCGACTGTCCCTATGAACTTCGAGATCTAAGGAACTATAAGCTAGAAGGTTGAGATTCTAGAGACAAAGACCAAGTTTGTTGGCCCATGTTGCCACGCCCACACTAACGCCCTAAAGCCGCCAAACCGGTCGCACCCACACTTTTGAACAATTTTTAAGTTTGTTCTCATTTTATTCCCCAATATCTATCGATATCACAGAAAAATTATGAAATTTCGAGTATAATTGAGATTTGTGTCCCCCAAGCCAGCGTTCTTGGTCCTACTTGATACCTCATCTATCCTTTATAACTCATCTTTACAGGCGGCACCCTTACTATATTTAAAAATGCCGACGATACAGCTATACTGAGCCGTTTAAGGTACCAAGCTATAGACAAGCTCATAGAAATTGAGAAGTGAACAAGATACCACTCCCGAAAGCATATAAGGTACCTAGGTGTACACCTTAACAGAAGACTTACATGGATCAGGAACTTTGAAACAAAAAAACGCAACTTGAACTCAAAGCCATCAACTTAAAATGGCTCATCAATGCTGGCTCTCCGCTCAGCCTAGACCACTCTATAATAGACTTACTCTATAATTCTGTATTGAAATTTATCTGGGCCTTTGTCTATTTTGTGAACAAAATTATTAAACTCCGTTCGCTTCTCAAGTCTATCTTTTAATTTGTGCACTAGCTAAAACAAATAAACTAAATCTTATGCTTTTCTGTCTTTGTGATTTGTTTACTCTCGCTTTCGTGCGTTGTCCACAGTGCTGCTTGGTGCAGCACAAGCGACGACCTAGCTAAGAGCCCAAAATAAACTTGCCAAGGGGTTGCAAACGTAATGAAATCGTTTATGCGACAATCTAAAGGTGGCTTGAAAGGACTGATCAACATTTTTCGTTACTTTTCGTTGAGCCGAAGGTCGCGCTAGATTCGCAGTTTAATAGCCCAACCGAACCTAGAGGAATCACCGAAGCGCAACCCGCTGGTATGGAGTCGCGGGCAAAAATACTTCTAGTGGTAATAGCGTTTTAAATTTTGATACTGAAAGTTCTTGGTCAATAATATTTACGCCCACAGAAGGCCAACAACCAAAAAATACACCAAAAGCATTGTATAATTTTTTTACTTGAAATATTATTATTATTATTATTATTATTAAATGTGTCGCAGCGTTGGCATTTTCTTGCGCCTGATCTTCCATGTTGGCAAATAAACTTTTCGAGTGAAGCGAATTGCAACCGGCGTGCGCGATCGTCTGCATGCAACTGCTCGCATTTTCTACGCATCGATCTATCCTTTACACACGCTAGCTGGACTACACTTGGCGACAGCGCGAGACCAAGTCTACATCGCCGTGAAGACGGACGTCTTAAAGTAACGCTGCGCGAAAATTCGAAATTATAGAAGTTGTGTCGGCCGGTGTGTGCGGCAAACTGACAAAACTACACGGTGGAGTCGCGCCACAGCTTTGCGCTGCAATCGCGCGAGTTAATTGCGCGCCTGTTTCAGGTAAATAGGTAATCTATTAGCTGACGTTTGTTGCAGCGGAAAAAACAGCTGATAGCGCTGCCAACTAGGCGCAACGGGTGATCTGGAGAGGGCGGCGTTGCCAGATCAACCGTGCGATCAGTGTTGTGTTGCGACAGTAGGGCGCGAAATCAAAATTAAATTTAAATTAAACCGTTGAAATTTAATTTAAATTTAATTTTGTTACGGGTTACTGGGAGAGCACAAGTCGTTAAGAAAGGGGAAAAGGCGCAAAGGTCGCGGACAGACCAAATATCAACCTCTCACCGTGTTGGTGCCTAAGCAGAGGCTCTGGTGTCCGAGTCGAGGCGGTACAAACCTCCATCCGTATAAGCCAGGGGGAAATCCGTGGCCTACGTGGGAACCCCTTTCTAAGGCTGGTGCTTCGCCTAGGTAACCTTAGGCCATCCTTTAGTTGATGGACAGCTCAGTGGGGGGCAGTCCCCCTGATCGCAACGACCCGTTCAGGAGGAGCTCCCGACTTTCGAGATCCCCCACCAGAGGAGTCAGTAACCCGACCCATGGTGACGGAATCTCAGTCCCGTCGGTGGCGAGGGGTGAGCACGCATGCTCCCAGCCGCCGTTGACTAGCGACTGCAGCGATGCTGTAGAGGTGGAGAACTTGGCTCCTACAGCATCTACGACCGCGACAAGTCAGAAGACGATGGACCACATTGCCGTGCCATCGCAAAAGACAGGAGGGAAGTCCCCAGCTGGTTCCCCTCATCGGTCTTCGGACCTGACCACTGCTCTCCAGAACGAGGACCTGAGGGGCATTCTCGCCAGGATGAATAGCAAGATAAACATCCTGCTATCCGCTTTCGAAACCCAACGGCACGTGACACGAGAGACAAAGGGCATAGCTTCCGAACTCTCAGCCCTTAACAACAGGGCTATAGAGCTGTACGAAGGTACTTCTAGCGAGCACCGCTTGAAGAGCAGTGGTACCCAGACGGAGGTACAAAAGCCTTCCAAAAAGGCTCCTCAAAAGGCGCAGGTACCCAAGGTGCAAGTGCCAAACGCCCAGGCGCCCAAGCCGAGCAACGGTGAAGAAAAGGCGCCCAGACCTAACGAGTCCAAGCCAGGCAGCTACGCATCTGTCGCCAAGAATGCTAGCACGGGTGCAGAGTGAAGCCTACGCGCCTGCGTAAAAAACCTGAGGCACTCATCGTAAAAAAGACAGGAGAGGCTTCGTACGCAGAGATGCTTCGGAAGCTAAGATCGGACCCGAGCCTTAGCGAACTGGGCAGCCATGTACGAAAAATCCGGAGAACGCAGAAAGGTGAGCTGTTGCTTGAGGTAGAGGGGAAAGCTTCGGAAAGCGTTCCCAAGTTTAAGAGCGACCTGGAAGCGGCGTTCAATGACTTGGCCTCTGTGCGCACGGGAGCGCAAAGAATAGCCCTATCTTGCAGCGGCTTGGACGAGGCTACGACAGCAGATGAGCTCCACAGCTGCATGGTCGCCCAATTCCAGGGTCTGCAGATAAACCCTGAAGATATCAGGGGCCTTCTCAGAATGCGGGATGGCACGCAGATAGCCTCAGTGCTGCTGAACGCGAACGTGGCGATACCAGTCCTTAAACAGGGCACATTAATAGTTGGATGGTCAAGATGTCGCTTCACCCAGGACGTCCGACCCACGAGATGCTACAGGTGTTTGGGCTATGGACATCGATCAGCAACCTGCAAGGACACCGACAGGGCAGACTGCTGTCTTAGATGCGGTGAGCGTGGGCACAAGGCAAAGGGGTGCGTTGCAGCACCAAAATGCCTGATCTGCAGCACCGAGGTGGACAGAAATCACCCGACGGGTAGCTTTGCGTGCCCGACCTACAGAGCGACCCTGAAAGAAGCCAAAAGCCACCTTAATGCACGCCCACATTAGCGTAGTACAGCTCAATGTCAATCATTGCGCAGCAGCTCAGAGCCTCCTGGCCCAGACTGCGGCTAAGCGCAATGTAGACATCATGCTCCTAAGCGAACCCTACGTCGCTGGTAGTGGACAATCATCCATGATCCTTGACGAGACAGGTAAAGCAGCTATCAAATGCTGCAGCTCTCTCCACGTCCAGGAACTGTCTGCTTTACCTATGCGGGGTATCGCTTATGCGAAGCTTAATCACGTGCACATGTACAGCTGCTACGCTCCGCCGAGCGACACCCCCGATCAGTTCGAGGAGTTTCTGGAGGCGCTCGTGGACCATGCGAGAGGGCGAAGCCCGAAGGTCGTTGCCGGCGACTTTAATGCCTGGGCAGTGGAATGGGGCAGCAGGACATCCAACGCCAGAGGCCGAGCTGTGATTGACGCCATGGGAATGCTGGACCTTATACTGCTGAACGACAGACGGAAGCCTGATCTCTTTCAGTCTCTCCCCGGAGGGCATGCCCAGGAGACGGCAGAGCAGAACAGCCGGGAAAGCATGGGACACCAGGAAGATCGATGAGGCCGTGCTGGCCTATCAGATCAATTCCCTGGAAATCCCAAATGGGGACGCATAGTATGGCGGCAGGCCTCATGTTTATGCTCGAAGGAATCTGCGACGCAACCATGCCCAGGAAAAATAAGGCACAGCGCAAACCACCCGTTTACTGGTGGAGTGCCTCCCTAAGCCAACTTAGGTCTGATTGCCTCAGGGCTAGGAGAACGGCGCAACGAGCCAGAGGCAGTACCCACCACGCGGAACTCTTAGAGGCTTTTAGAAGGAAACGCCTAGAGTTCAAGCACGGCATCGCGGCTGCCAAAGCTCGGTCGTTTAAGGAGCTGCAGGATGGCGTAGACAGCGATACCTGGGGCCTCGCCTACAAACTCGTTACCAACAAGCTAAGGAGGAGAGCGGCAACCCCATCCGACCCGGGGGTCCTGGCTAACATAGTAGGGGAGCTATTCCCAAAGCAAACCACTCTATGGAGGCAGCAGAGGCAGCCCCTGCCCCAGATTTCCAGTGCGTCACAGAACTTGAAGTCGTCGAGGCAGCCAAGCGCATCAAACCTAACAAAGCCCCTGGACTAGACGGTATTCCTGGAGCTGTTATAAAAGCAGTGGCGCTGGGTAGACCTGAAATCTTCAGGGCCACCTTCCAGCAATGCCTTCTGGACGGAATCTTCCCAACAAGGTGGAAAAGCCAGAAGCTAGTCCTGTTGCCGAAAGGCAAGGGACCAGCACATGCTGCAAACAGCTACCGCCCTCTATGCCTACTGGATATAGTAGGAAAACTATTCGAACGTATCCTGTATACTAGAATAGAGGCAATCACCGAGAGCACCAACGGCCTGGGAAGCCATCAATATGGCTTCCGAAAAGGAAAGAGCACACTGGACGCTCTTTCGGCCGTCAGTAACATCGCCAAGACCGCTCTATCTGGTGATAGATGGTTAGGGGGCAGGCAGGAATATTGCGCAATAGTGACTCTGGACGTAAGGAACGCATTTAACACCGCCAGATGGCCCGTAATACTCGCAGCCATGAACCGCATGGGGATCCCGGAGTACCTAAGGATAGTCGTTGGCAGCTACTTTAGGGACCGGGTCCTATGGTACGATACTGAAGATGGCCCAAAAAGATACCGAGTTTCGGCAGGTGTTCCCCAAGGATCGGTACTTGGACCAATCCTATGGAACATTATGTACGATGGGATCTTGGGTCAATGGCCCTCAGGCTCATTAGAGGTTTCAGGATCATATCCGAGGACGCGGCGCTAGCCCTGGCAGGCCTGCCGCCAATTGATCTGGAGATCAAGGCTCTCAGCCTAATGCGAAGTGGCGCTTTCAAGCAAGAGGCACACGAGTGGCTAACAGGTGAATGGCAGAGCAGATGGCAAACTTCGCGACGGGGGAGGTGGACCCATCAGCTCATCCCTGAGTTGACGGTCTGGGCAGAGTGCCAGCACAAATGCTTGGACTACCACCTAACCCAGTTTCTTACGGACCATGGCTGCTTCCGGGCCTACCTACTCCGGTTCCGTCACGTAGAGTCAGCTCGATGCATGTTCTGCGTCGACGGCGAGGAAACAGCAGAACATGTGCTAATGCACTGCTCCAGGTTCACGGCGGAGAAAAGCAGCTAAAGACGCTGTCAGGTACCCCGTTCAGCCCTAGTGGCTTGTTCGCGGCTATGCTGGCGAACAGCGAGGCTTGGGAGCTGGGACACAGCCTTATCATTAATATGATGAAGCGTGTCCGATCAGACGAGATGGCCAACAGAGCGGATGTCTAAGCCCAAACTGGCGCCCTGGGTGACGGCGTGCGAAGAATTCTACCCCAGAGTTCCCGGATCGTCGTAAAAATCAACTAAAGGGTGGAAGGAGGAGCCCCCATGGACTACACTGAAGGCAGGGAGAGCGACCTGGCCTCAAATCCTGCTCACCGAAGTCATACCTTGACTGGCAGTCCCGGTGAGCGAGTAAGGACTGAAGAGCACGCGGAGGTTTTTGTTTTAGTACGTAGGCATAATCCCAATAGGGCTTATGAATCGTGCATGCCACCTACGGACAGTAGGTGGTATCTTTAGAAGATTTTAATTTTCCTACCGTAAGTCGAATAATAAAAAAAAAAAAAAAAAAAAACTTGGCGACAGCGCGACAACGCCGTCGCCTCACTCGTAACGGTACTTTGGCGCCAGTCATATTCTACGTTGTAGTCAAATTCTAAGAATGACCTCACAATATACCAAACTCATTGCGCAGCTGCGTCTTGCAAGCGCAGTGGTCAAACCATGATAATAATGTGACAGCCATGCACAGTGGTCAAAATACATTCGTAATGCGACACGGCCTTCCTGACATAATACACGTCCTCCTGTGTTGTCTTAAATCTACCACATAAGTGATAATACTTCAGGATTCAAAGACTCTCTGGATATTTCAAAGAATTATTTCCATTTAATCTATTTCTAATTCAAATTAGTTTCAACTTTATCCTTACATGACTAAATTATTTAAATTTTCGTAACATAATTTAAATTTAATAAATCATACCATTCGTGTAATTCCTTGAACACATTTTTCTCTTAATCTTTTAAGTCAAACAAATTTTTTAGTTCCTATTACAAATAACTAACTTATCTTTAGTGTAGTTCCTTTTACACATAATAAACTTATCTTTAGTGTAGTTCCTTTTACACATAATTAACTTATCTTTAGTGTAGTTCCTTTAACACATACTAAACTTGTATTTAGTGTAGTTCCTTTTACACATAATCAACTTATATTTTGTTTAGTTCCTTTTACACATACTGAACATATATTTTGTGTAGTTCCTTTTACACATACGACCCCCGCCATAACAAGTCTCTTCTGCTATGGTGCGGTCTTCAGTTTATCTATTGGGCAACAGACACAACTTCTGTCGTGCTGTCCCTGTCTTTACATAACTCATCGTGTATCAGATTATTTAGTATGGCTTTTAAACATTCATGAGAATACTCATACTTTCGATTAGTGTATATCTATCTCCATCCAATACTTCAATTATCTCAAATGGCCCTTTACATTTAGGATCAAGTTTAATTTGATGACGTTCTTCGTTTTTGAGCAAAACGTGATCACCCACTTTGAAATGTACTATCTTAGCCTTATTTTTATTAAACCTATCTTTATCGTATTCTGCTTGAGTTTTCATGTTCTTTTTAGCCTCCTTTCTCAAATTTTCTTTGTCTACCTCATCATCGTTATCTTCGTTTAGCGGCAACAAGCCAAAAGGTCGAGCTTCTTTACCAATCAATAATTCCAAAGGGTTAAACTTAGTCACACGATTAATCGTGCAATTCATTGCTAGCTGCACTTCAGCCAACGCATCCTGCCATGATCTCTGACTAGACTCGACAACCGTTAGCATACCTTTCAGGATACTCATGACACGTTCTACCTGACCGCTTGCTCAGCTTGCACCCGTAGCAATTAAATGTAGATTATTTTTTTGAGAGGAGCAAAAATCGAGAAAGCTTTGCGAAAACTTGCGAAACTACGTCCTTGATCTGCTATAATTCGAGTGGGTAAACCAAACAAGGACACGGCTGATTTTATAGCCTTAATGCAGCTATCAGAATCTATATTTAGTGTGTGATGAAAATAAACAAGCTTGGTAAAGGCATCTATAAGGACGATGACATATTCCTTCAAATCATTTTTGCCACTCAATTTGCCTGTTATGTCAATATGTATCGTATGCCACGGTATTTCTATTTTAGGAATAGGATGCAGCTCAGCCTGCACTTTTCCCGCTAGTGGCTTAAAAACTTTACATGTAATGCAATTTTCTACGAATCTACGCACATATTTAGGCATATTTTCGAACCAGTAATAACAATAGACTTTGTCCAGCGTCTTTTCCCATCCAAGATGCATAATGGATTCATGGACGTGATTTATGACGGCCTATCGAAATCCCCTTGGTATTACCGGCAAACATTTGGTCTTATTATTTCGCTGAATTTTTCTATGTAGTATTCCCTTTCGCAATTCATTTGTTTTATCCAGATTTCCTGGTAACTCATTATTCTTTAACTTTACAATTATATCTTGTATCTCAGTAGCTCGCTGTTGTTCTGAAACCAACCAGTTATCAGATACCTCGGTCAAATTGATTCGTAACTCGGAAATCTTATTCATACCTTTCAAGCACTGGATTTCGAGAAAATCCACATGCGCCATTCTCTCGCCTTTTCTATACTCTATTTCGAAATCAAATGCCTGTAAAAACGCCCACCAGCTGTGCACCCTCGATGTTAAATCTAGTTTTGTGCGGCTGGCCTTTAAAGAATTACAGTCAGTATATACTACAAATTTACGTCCCTGCAAATAATGCCGGAAGTGTTTTATAGCATTTACCACTGCTAACGTCTCCAGTTCGTATGAATGGTATTTAGATTCGGCGGGAGACGTACACTTACTGTAATACTCTACAACATGAGGTTTATTGTCAATTTTATGTAACAGGATCGCTTCATACCCAATACAACTTGCGTCAGTATGCAGCTCTATTGGGTATTGCGGATCGAATATGATTAAAACTGGCGTCTGGGTCAATATAGTTATTATTTTTATTCGCACCTGTTCATGCACTGGTAACCAAACAAAGTCAGTGTTTTTCTTAGATGTGAGAAGATACAGAGGTTTAAGTGTTTGGGAGAAATTTAACACAAATTGACGAAAATATGTGGCTAAACCAATGAATTGTCTTAGCTGTGAGACATTTTGGGGTGATGGTAATGCTTTTAAAGCTTGAATTTTTCGTGAATTTGGCCTGACTTCTCCGTTGCTTATTTCAAATCCGAGATACTCTATTTTTGTGGTGAGAAAGGAACACTTAGTAACATTAAATGAAAATCCAGCCTTACTTAATGTCTCCAACACTCTCTGCAATCTAACTAGCGCATCTTCTTTGCTTTCTGCTATTATGAGAACATCATCAATATACACCATTGCATAAGTGTAAGATAAACCTCCTAGGGCCTTCATTATAGCCCGCTGGAAAACAGATGGTGCGTTTTTCAAACCAAACGGCATTGTCAAGAACTCGTATTGACCCTCTGGCGTTACAAACGCTGTTCGTTCAATTGAGTCCTCATGGACTGGAATTTGATAAAAGCCGCTTGCCATATCTATGCACGAAAAATATTTAGCACCCCGAAGCCTAGCAATTTGGTCTCAGATGAGGGGCAATGGATACTTGTCAGCCACTGTGTTTTCATTTAGCATGCGATAGTCCACACACAGTCGATCGGTGCCATTCTTTTTTTTGACTAGCATCATGGGACTAGCGAAAGGTGAACAGCTTGGCCGAATAATCTTAGCTTTTAGTAATTCATCAACTTTACCCCGTACTTTGCTTTTCTCTTCTTCACTAAGCCTATATGGCCGCCGTTGTACTGTCTTTTGCTGATCTATTAATCTAATTTTCAACTGCTCTGTGGTGACCCTAGTCTTTGGTATTCCATCAATAAACCAATCTGAAAAATATTTTAGGATTTTTCTTCAAGGCTGTCTTATCAAGATCATCAAGTTCACGATTTGATTCTATTACTTCTTCATAATTGATAGTTACTAACGATTCTACTCTTCTGGTTGTGTAAATTTGAAATTTGTCAGCGTCCATGGTTACGAGCCCTGGCCTAAAATTTCACGACCAATTAGTACGTCATATTTCAATTACTTATCCACAATAACATGTAGCAAAATCTCAAAATAACATTGATCAATATTTATATTACATAATAGTTGTTGAGTGCTACATATTGAATCATTACATATGTCGTTCAATTTTACAATGTTATTAATTCTTTTGCCACTAAATTTATCGGCGACGCTTTCCTTAACCAAGGAACATTCAGCGCCAGAGTCGAAGCAAAGTGGAACAGACTCACCGGTTGAACTTCTTACTATTCCTGATGGTGGAGCTACAGTACAGATGTCAACACGTTTCTCGGTTACATGGTCGTTTCCTCGTGATCGTCCTTTTGGACAGGCGGATGTGAAGTGCCCAAGCTCGTCGCATTTGAAACATTTGACTGTTGACCGGTCTTTTGATCCTTGCGTTGAACTTCCGTTGTGACTTTTTCCGTGATTTTGTGACCTCTGCCGAGCACGACATTCAGCATATTTATGTCCAGTCTTTCCACAATAATTCCACTTGAGAGAGATACTTAGACTTTTTACGCTGCGGGTCTGTTGTAGATGCGTCTTCATCAAGGTTCCGTTTTTTAAAAGTGTGCGCTTGTAGTTGTTGTTGCATGTCATTTCGAGTTTTAATATTGTTTGTAAAAACCCAGCGCGACAATTTGTCATGAATTTGTGCCATGTGAGCCAGAGTAAGTGAAACCGCAATTTCCTCCAGATCAATAGATTTAAATTCGGACATAAGTAAGGTGACGATTCAGCTTCCATATTCAGTGTAACTTTCTCCAGACTTTGGTCGCCCGTTCAAAATTGTCATCAGTGTGGCAGCAGGCGTTTCGATGCCAACGAAGCGTTGAACGAAGAGTTCTTTAATTGTGGCCATGTGATGCCAGCAAAGCATATTTGGGACAGCTATTGTGATGCACTTCCCTCTAGCGCCTTACTTAAAGTTATCATCAGGTACCCGAAGGTAGCAGCTTGGGGCATTTTATCAGCAAAAATGAGATCCACTGTTGTACACCAAGCTGAGGCATCTGCACCAGCTCCCTCAGGATGAAACATTGGGAGAGTTATATGTTTTCCCTTTTTATCAGTTGCCGATGCCTTTGGTGTCTGCATATTTTTGATGATCTCCAATAGGTTGTTGTTTTTCACTTGTAATGCTGCCAGGTATGCATCGGTGATATTTGTAGGCAAAGCAGATCCCACTTCTGATGTCGCAGCGTTGGCATTTTCTTGCGCCTGATCTTCCATGTTGGCAAATAAACTTTTCGATTGAAGCGAATTCCAACCGGAGTGCGCGATCGTCTGTATGCAACTGAACTCCAAAACAGGAGGCTTCAGTGTAATTCTTTCCATGGTGGTCAGCCAATTGGATTAATTTTTCAAAACTGCATTCTTCGTTCGATTGTTTTTGACCCAATAAGTGGAAATTTTTTTTTGCAAATGTAACCAATACATTTTATAGCCTCCGTCAACTCGGCTGCAAATCCCTTATTTTAAATGCTAATTATTACTGAATTCAGCACAGCCTCAGCTTTTTCTGCATACGAGCCCTCTTTTGTACACCAAAGCTAAAAAATATGCATGCGTGAAAACACACACTTATAAGAAGCGCCTATGAAAACAAATTCGAAAAAAATTCGCGAAAAATAAAAATTTCTTTAAATTGAATATACAAAATTATACACAAATGACAAAAACACACCAGAAGCACAAACATAAAGGAATAGTAGTGATGGCGTCATAAATCTGATATTGAAAAAAGTAAGAAACCTTTTCTTTATACATGACAATACACAAAACGGCAACTTACTGCAGCAAAACTCAACGATTTTATTATCTTAAAACAATAAAGAAAACACAGATTATACTCACGTTGGGGGGTTTTGTGGGGAACATAACTAAAACTTTAGCTAAACATAGAAAAGACGTTCACAAAATACACAAAATAATTAGTTCAATCAAAATATTTTCACATTACAAAATGGCATCCAAGTTTATTATAAATAACAACATAAAAAAAACAATACCTTCAACTTTAAAATCCATTTTAAATCAATTTAATCGGAGCTCAATATCAAACGTTTGACCACTTCAAAGTACAATTTTATTTCGAAAATAGCTGTCAGACTGCAGCTGCATAGCGCCGATGAACACGTATTCACGACTTTGAGGAATTTTTCTAAAAGTCCCGTTACATATCTAGCAAAAACCGGTTAGCCACTTAGAAGCTTGGACTTTTAAGAGACAGTTGGCAATGGATTTTAATTTTTGGCCTATGGGCGCAACCAGTGTGCACTGGCAAATGATCAACAGGACTCCATAGCTGGACAGCTGTTAATCGCGACAAATCCTCAAATGTTGCTAAGATTGGCAGCTAAAAAGATTCGGAGCAATACGATCAATCCGTTGTGGAGGGAGTTCAGATTGGGATTTCTAAAGATTTTGATTTGTATGCACTAGTTTTTCAACCAGTGATTTTACCTTTCCCGATAAGTTTACTACCAAAAGGAATTAGAAGTCCGGACTCAATATAAGCAATAAACAAAATACAGTCATGATCGTCCCTCCTTCAGACGGGGAGGTGGAGTCTTATTTGCGGTAAGGTCTATCCTCACGTCAGAGGAGGTACTTTTCGATGAGTCCTGTAATGTAGAATTCATAGGTTTAATATATTGTGTAAACCGCCATTAAATCATTTTTAACTCTTGTGTTCCTTATACTATCGGTTAATATCTAACAAACCTTGGTTTAATAATGAGTTGACACACCTATAATATGTGAAGTCCAGACTTTATACAGAATTTAAGAAATACCGATTCTCAGTCTATCCTTTCTAAATATTTATGTGCTCAGTTAAATGTTACCGTTCTTAATGCTCAGCGTTACATGGGCTAAGCTCTTGTAAGTTCCAATTCGCACAGGATCCGAAACAGTTTTATAATATTTTGTCCAACTCTAACGCAAGCTCACTGCTTTACGATCGTCAGCATGTTAATCGTGTCTATTCGCCGGGTCCCTACGGAATCCCTGGCTGTGTGCTCAGATTCTGTGCGGAAGCCTTGGGCAAGCCTTTATTGATATTGGTCACCTTATCTCTGGAATCTTCAGAGTTTCCCCATGTATGGAAATGGGGTGCATTGTGATTAGTCTCCATAAAAAAGATAGTAAATTGGATGCAAGCAATTACAGAGAAATCTATAAATGGTCGGCTATTCCTAAACTTTTTGAAAATGTTATCACTCCTCATTTGCAGGACCAATTGAGTCACCATGGCAGCACGGTTTTATGAAACGCAGATCAAAAAGTACTAAGCTTTTGGAGCTTTTGGAGATGTCATCTACGTTGATTTTAGTAAAGAATTTTACTCTGTCATTCATTCCCTTTTAGTAAGAAAACTTGATTTCTTAGGTCTCCCTGTTGATCTTCTAAATTGGATTTTAAGTTATTTGAACGACAGGACGCAACTGGTAACTGGTCCTCTTTAACAGTTCTCTTTCTTGTATTCTCCAAATAACATCCGGGAGGGAGCCACTTTACATTATTCGATAACGACCCTCCTTAGTAATAAAACATTCGCGTATAGTTATGTACGCAGATGATGTAAAATTATGCCTCCAGTATAAGGAGATTTCTTGCCATTTGGACTTACAATTCGATCTAAATAGCTTTCAAATATAGTTCCGCGACAACTTACTAAACTTAAATGAATCCAAGGGTGCCCTGTGGACAGAATCACACGGGTTGATGATCTTTGTGTTCTGGACCCAAAACAAAAATTTTTAGACCATATTTCAACTATTGTCAAACAAACTTGCACAGCGTCTTTGTCTCTGGAATCTTTATGCTTAATTTTAACCTTTTAGTTCCTGAAATCTCTTTTAAACAGACAGACGGACATGACCAGATCGACTCGGCTTTTGATTCTGATAAAGAATACATATATATTATACAGTCGGAAACGCTTTCCTTTTACTCTACGAGTAACGGGTAAAATAACAATATAAAAATATAGTCATTAAATACAAAGATGCAAATATTTACATAAATTTTTAATGCTGTCAAACTGAAATATTGGAGAAAAAGTACAAAAAATTAAAGAAAACGAAACGATGAACGCATAATTAAATTTAAATTAAATAAATCTTTTAAATCTTAACGATTAAAGATTGAAAGAGCAACTGAACAGAAACGGAATAAAACAACTGAAGTGCTTTGCGCTTTTATGTCGGGAATTGCTTTTCGTAGGTACCCTTTGTTTAAGACACTGACACTAATTAACCAACAACAACGACTTGCCCATCTCTGCCTGCTTCAATCCTTTTCGTCGCTTGTTTTTCGTAATTACGGTTTTTCTTACTATGGCTATTAAAAATATAGCGTCTGGCAGTGTAAGAAAGTGTACATATAATAAAATATTTAGATATTTAATATCATTGTGAAAATTCACATTATTTTTCCTGTACATATATGTTCTTGAGGAACATATGAAAATATTTCGTTAAGCCTAATTTGAGCATAATGTCTGTAGTACCTTTCATCGTTCACGAAGAACAAGAAACAACACAAGGAACGAACACGATGCTGGACTTAACGTGGTCATCGGGAGTACTACTAGTAATGGATATAAATACTATTCAACGCTCACTTCCTGATGGGTATCATGACCTTAGCAAGGCGTGACATTTCAACTGTTCAAAAATTACGACAAAGTGCCCAGCAAGAAGGTATTACAATGCGCGCACGCTTCCATTGCCTGGGGAAATAACCTAAACTAAGCATGGCATTAAATATTATCACAAGAGCAAGCACTCCTTTGCGTGGAAGAAATTTCGCAGTCCGGTTGTCTATGCCATCGTAACCAGGGGTTTTTTTTTGGGTTGCAAAGCCTTTAGTTGCATCATTACTTCCTGCGGTGAGGTATGCCTAATAGGGCGTGTCTGAGCAATCGGAGTATCCAAAAAATTTGCGATGGTTTCACGATTGGTGTCGTCCGTTAAATTGAAGGGCATGAAGGTGGAGGACAGGTGCGAAGCAAAATCACTTGCTTTCTCATCATCATTCTTGTGCCAGATGCCACCTCGATCCTGAATCGGTGATTGAAACTATGGCTGTCCCTTGATGCCTCTAGTTTCCATATTGAGAATCCACTATTACTATCTGGACCAGAACTCTCCAATAAGGTATTTAGCTTTGCTTTACTGTTATTGGCTAGCAGACGGCGCAGTCGATTAGTAGTATTTGAATATTTCTGGTAAGTGCTAGGATCTCCTGTCGCGATGTATTGTCTTCTGAGGCGTCTTTTGTGGCTGAGAAAGTCCTTAGCCTCCAAGCTTAAAATGGGAGGCCTCCTTATGGCCATGAGACCAACTTGGTGAGGGGTTGGTGTAGCCTGCAATGCAGCATCAATGATTGCACATGTGAAGTAGTCGGCTTACGCTTCCAGCCTACTGCAAGTGTCAATGAGAATGTTGAGATCTACAGTAGGCTCGATGTGCTTTTGGGCGTCTTCATCAGATAACAGTTCTGTCAGCACTTTCAGCCTGATTTGTTGCTGTCTAAAGCCTTTGGAGATCCCAAAGTCGATGGCACGTGGAGAGCTTCTCCAGTTGCAACGAGGTCGATTCGATTTTCTGCAAGTGCAAAACACAGCACCCAACCTCTGGTACACATACTGTAACTTCCCCACCATCTGTGTTTTGCGTTCCAGTCACCTGCCGCAAGGAATTTCTGCCAAATTCCAATAGAGTGGCGAACAGTTGATGAGAGATATTTGATCTAACAAGGATCTCCGCACCACCGTGTTGTCTGGCATCCGGAGGGTTGACAGTATGTAGGGTAAAGCCATCGACCCTGAAGTTGGACCGGGAGGAGTGGGAAGTGGGTTTCTGACAACAGAAGGATATCTATGTCGTGAAGCTCTATAAAAGTGAGCATCTCATTGGTTATCGAGGAAGCCGCATTTGAATTCCAAGAGATAGAGCTGCTATCTTAAGCGAGCGAGGGGCGGATCTGGAGAAGTAGTTGCATCAAGGTTTCAACTATCGACATCATACTGTCAAGCCTAGAATAAAAATGCTGTTTCAGTTTGGAGTCCAGTTTGGTAGTTACATTAGAAGAAGTAGCGGCAGGCTGTTGAATTGGCTGAACACCAAGCTGATTGCCTCTGACAACGGTCGCAAAAGACGGCCTTATAGCGCCAAGAGCCGGGGATCCGTTTATAGAACCAGCAGCGGTTGGTTCGTTGGTCTTCAAATGATGTTTACGAGTAGAAGCTTCTTTTAGGTATTTAATGCAACCTTCAAAGTTAGCTGCATGGGGCTTTCCACAGTGATAGCAGTGTCTGGTATCATCTTGCTTGAGGTTTTCGAAATCTTCATCATTGCTTAGGGGTTGGAAGCGATTTATGGAGTTGATTGAAGCCTGATCAGATGTTGCCTTCCTTGCCTTCTTTGTGTGGAGGGCTGTGCTTGACCCCTTGTTGTTTCTTCATTTACCTGGTGTAAAAGGGACGTCTTGCCATCTTGCATAAGGTTGGGGATCCGCTACTGAGCTGACAAGAGAGCTGCTGTGAGTCTTGCTGGCAGAAGTAGAACATACATTGCCACTTAGCGAGAAATTGGAGATGTACGGGGACGAGATGGTTGAACTTGATGATATTATTGTGAAGGTAGCACTGTAAATTGTATTTGAAATACTGGTCGTAGACAAGGCAGAGTCACTATTCTGCAGGTTCTCACGAATCTCTCTTGGGCCCGCGCCAGCAATTTGCTTTATCAAATTAAAGTCCAGTGATTTTTGTGGCGGACCATTATTTTCCATTTTCCGTTGATGATTAAATGTTTAGCGACCCGTTTTTTTTTTTTGTGTTTCGAACTTTTTACTTGACAGTAGTTAATAGTCACGAAACTATAACCGAAAAAAGCAATAATCTAAGAAACTATAATAACAGATAAAAAAAACTAATATGCAAACCCAAAGTTCGAATAAAGTTATGACTTATCAAAATCAGTACTCGCCTCGTCCTATAACTGTTAATCAGAGGTGAAGAAATTACTACACCTTTAGAAGGGACTTAACTCAAGGTATACTTTTTTTTTAGTTTAAATCATTTAATATTATTCATTGGTCAGTAGAAATCGTTCAGTTCCTTCTGAACTTAACCTAATGTGCAGCTTAAAAGATATTATGGATTCTGTTCCCTATTTATAGTGTATACAAATGTACCGTGGATAAACAAGGTAGACAAAACAATCCTCTCAATTTTCAACCTTCAACCTAAGATAATGTGAATGGTAATGGCGGGCAATAAAATTAAAGAAAATTAAAATTCTAATTCTAAAAACTCTATGTCCATAAATTTTCCGAAACATATGATTTCCAGTTAGATCAAAAATATCTCGAAGGAAGGAGAGCTAAGATTGATTATTAGAATGAAACTGTGATATAAGGATCGAGGACCTACAAGTTCAGATACGAGAATAAGGGCGAGACCGCATCTACAAAATGCCTTGACCTAAAACAAAAGGATTAATTTGCACCAGGGGAGCAATTCGATCCGAAACAGCGGGAGGTAACGACCGCACTTGCAAGAAAGAGGAGATTAGCAAAATGCCTCACTCCAAGAATAAACATTGACGCAGTGGAAAATGATGCAAAGGTCTTAGATCGCAAGTCCGTCGACGACGATATAGTCAGCATCGCGATAAATAATGAATTACGCGGGTGCAAGCTTTATTCAGGAGGTCAGCAAGGATATTAAGAATATGATTAAACAAGGTATAAATCGCAAGTCTCAGTCACCTTATTGTTATCCTATTAGGGTGGTCCCGAAAAAGGCAGACGCTTCTGGGAAACGAGAGCTTAGATTGGTAGTAGATTACAGGAAACTCAATTAGGTAACTGTCAACGACAAATTCCCCATTTCAAGAATGGATGAAATATTGTTTTTTGTTTTTTTTCTTTTTGTTGTTGTAAATTTTATTAATTGGAATTAAACAAGTTTACTGCTACCTATGTGGCATATTGACCAGTTTTTACATAAAATTTTACAGCATAGGCATACCAATATATACATTACTTATACATTACTTTATAAATTAAGTTATTCTAACAATATTTAATTGATTTCTTTTCCATGAACAAATAATTATAATAATCTCGATGGGAGATCATGTGGGTGGAATCTTTTTATCCTTCTTTTTTCGGGGGATGGATAAGCCTTCTCGCCAGGGTGTTGGGGTGGGAACCTAGTCGCCGCATATAACTTTCCGTATGGGTCCTCAATACATCGCCAATCTTTGGAATATTAAGATCTCTTTCTATATCTCTGGTCTGGTTTCTATATCCCAGCCTTAGAGAGCTATTGAACAGTAGGACTAAGAAAAGTACAGCTTTGATGGGAAGGAGTTTGAGCGTCCTGTTATCTAGGAGGTCCTCACCAGGCGATTTTTTAGGTTTGAGCTTTTTGACCTGCGTTACTAACTCTTCCAAGTTAACAGGGTTTGTGGGAAGGGCCATTTGAAAAGGTTGGTCCAAGAGTGTTTGCACCCTGTTTCGGTGTTCTGTCGGAGTAAGATTCAATGGCTTAAATCTATCCTCTAAGCTGTTTGCAAAGATATCGGCCTTCTCCTTACTGGAGCCGCACCAACCACCAGCTGGATTTCTGATGGGAGCCTTTGGAATAACTTGTCTTTTAAGGTTATTCATGAGCTCCACAGCGAGTAGTTAGTCGATGCATCAGGACTTGCATTTTCCAGCATTTGATCAAAGTGGTCTTGTTTATAAACCAGAACTTTGTTAAGACGATTTGATAACCTTATGTAAATGTTGTGGGCGCGTGCGTCTCCTGTTCTGGAAAATTCTCGTCTAGCTCTTCGTTTGAGATGTATGAGAACTGAAGCGTTTTGTGGAAGAACACTGCGTCTACTCTGGGTAGGAGAAATTCTGCTTCCTGGTGTAGCAAGTGTCGCAGCCACGTGAATTTTGTCCATGAACATCACTATAGCATCTTCGATGTCTTCTGGATAATTTATGTCCATGTTTAGGTTAATGCTTCTGTCTAGGACATTCCTAAATGTTTCGACAGAGGAGCTAGTAAGGATTTCTTTCTGGATTTATATTGGGTAGAGTGGCTTAATGTTGCTACTATAGGTAGTGTGAGGAGTCTTAAAACTCCCCACAAATCTCGTGTAGGGGAGTGGCCTAGCAACAGCCGCGATGCAAGGCGGCCAGGGCAAAACGGAGAGATCGTGAATTAACGGTACCCCGTTAGGTCTTGGACTCGAGCAGGCCAAGGGCACAGGGGTCGAACGGTAACGGTGCGGATGTCGGACAGGCACAAAGAAGGCGCACCGTGAACTAACGGTACCGCTCTGGACCTTGGACTCGAGTTGACCAAGGGCACAGAGGTCGACCGGTAACGGTGCGTGCACAAAGAGGACGCACCGTGAACTAACGGTACAACTGTTGGACCTTGTACCCAAGCGGGCCGTGCGAAAAAGGGGAAATAACGGGATCCCCGCGGCCTATAAAGGGACGGCGCAAGTGCAGCTCGTGGCAGTCAGTATCAACACGCGAGGAGTACGTACGCGAGGATAGTACCGCCGCGAGTCGCGCGGTCAGCGCGCAGTCGGAACGGGGTCTGAAGGCGGAGGAGAAGAGACAGTGAAGGAGATAGAGAGATCGCGGGCGGAAGGTGGCCGAGTGTCGGAGTGTCAATCGAAGGTATCGGAAGAGTGAACGCGCGGGCCAACGCGAAGAAAAGGAGCAGTGCAAGCGTCGGGCGGCAAGAGGCCCGAAAGGACTCAGAAGGACGAATCGCCACAAGCAAGTGGAGATTCTGGGAGCGGAGGAGAAGGATCTGACGCGCCATAAGGGTCAGTGGAGTCAGTGGTCGGTACAGGTGGTTCCAGGACGAGCGTTGCCTCACCCGGGACGATACACCCGTGCCCCATAACATCCTAGATCCGTTCCGGCCGACGGAACGACCTTCGGAAGTTAAGGCGAAGAAACCGACGTGTCCGTAAGGGTCAGCGGAGTCAGTGGTCGGTACAGGTGGTTCTAGGACGAGCGTTTCCTCACCCGGGACGATACACCCGTGCCCCCATAACATCCTAGGCCCGACCGGACCGACTCGACGTCCACGTCAAGGAGCCAGCGGCACCACGGAAGCAAGGAGTTACACCAGGAGTGCCGCAGGAGTAGCGAGATCTCCATAGTTCCCGAGGAGGATTACTTCTTGTATGAGAAATAGCATAATAAACGACTAAATCAAGAACCTATTGCGTTTCCTTGGTCGGGCAATCACACAAATCATAAATTTGGTGGGACGAACACACAAACTCTCTGAGCTAGCCGCTGCAACCAGTAGCGAGCGAAATAAAGAAAGTCGGTTCGTTACAGTAGGTGATCAGAAGATAGATCGTATTTTGTTTCAATTGAAAGTTTATTTATTGGCACTCCAATTACGATAAAAAAGTTCAAAGCTGTTGGCGTCAGATGAGTAAAAGGGAGTTTCACCTGTAGCTAGAACTTCGCTAGAACTAGTTATGATGGCCTCTTGTAGTCGTTTTCCTCGACTGCATGCCCTTAGGTTGCCCCACCATTGGTGCTTAGCATTGTAATCCGCTCCTGCTGTACACTTGGGGCCCAATGTGATCAGTAGCTGATCAAAGTCGTTTTTAATGCAACGCATATTTGGAGGAAGATACGGAGAAGCTATTTTGATAATACCACCACTCGTTGGTACATCGAGACTGGTGACTTGTAAATCAGTGCGCATTGTTGATTTATTTTGATTGTGGCGAATATTGTCTTTTATGAAGATTGCAGAACCGTCTTTTGCGGTGTTACTTGGATGATTGGCATAATATTATATAAAAAATATATAAAATTGTTCATAGTCAGGAGTGTTTACTTTTAGTCCAGGGCGCATATGAGTTTCAGTAATTTGCATGATGTCTATAGAGTGGGCAATAAGAAAAAGTCGAAGTTCTTCATTCTTCTGTACAAATCCTCTTGCGTTCCATAATCCGATTTTTAAGTTTAAAACTATCATTTTTTTAGAAATCAGAAAGTGGACTAGGTCGCGAAAAGCTTTGTTGGACTCAATTGTTTCCATGACTAATTTAAAAAGTTGATCCAATCTGGCTTGGTCGAAGCCAATACTTTACAACGATCGATATAGCCAAGGGTTTTCACCATATTCAGATGGATGACAATTCCATTGCGAGCACTTGAATTCACAATCGTGCCCCTCCAACATTTCACAGATTTATGAACAATCTTTTGGGAGATCTCGTTTATATAATTGTTAGCAGATTTGAAGTGGGTTGTAGTTCACTTCCGGAATGGCTTGTCCTTATTTCAGCTAATAATCATACATACTCGTAAAGTTAGATCGCAGAAGTCGATGGAGCAAATATTGAATCTGCAAGTAATTGCTGGCTAAGCGACGAGGTAACCTGTGCCTTATTTGTAGCGAGAAAGTCTCTTGTGGGGGCTTTTTCGCGCCCACAAATGTGTTTCCGTTGTCGGAATAGAGATGGTCAGAGGTGGCCTCTAAAAGAATGTCCTAGTAGGACTGTACCATACAAATACGCGCACATACGTAACGATTCATAAGGCTAGGATGGTGTTATGAGATATTCCAGGACGCACGCGCGAAGGTCCAGCTGCTCCTCGTCGGTTATGTGGGGTGGTGGTCGTGTTCTGGAATCTCAGCATAATTTCATTCTACTGAATGTGGTTGCGTGCTACGGCAATTAAGAAAAGGGCTGCAAAATCGCCATCCCCGAAACAGACAACGGACAGAAAGATTCTTTTACTAGTTTTCTTCTAGCTAGTT
Organism: Drosophila simulans; assembly: GCF_016746395.2. Taxonomy (NCBI): domain Eukaryota; kingdom Metazoa; phylum Arthropoda; class Insecta; order Diptera; family Drosophilidae; genus Drosophila; species Drosophila simulans. The sequence continues at coordinate 1,912,472 of NC_052521.2, forward strand.
ACAATCCTGTGGCCGAAGGAGGAAAGCTTCAAAAAAAACAACTAAGCAGTTTCAGGTATGAAATGAGAATGAACATGAATTCTTTATTAGAAATATGTATATGTATGTATCTCCCAAATGTCTTCGTCAGAGTTCGTATTGGCGATCTTCGTTGAACTTTCGCTCGGCTCTCAGTCCCTTGCTGTTGGGTCGGTGTTGTCTTTCTTTGCAGTACTGGGTAGACCGAGAGAGGGGGTATGTTAACTCGCTCGATCCTCAGGTGCGGTGGAGGATCGTGTAATGCCCGCCCTACCTTGGCCATTCTTTACAAAAAATCACAAACAGTTGTCATCCTGAATGGCCCTTTTTGGTCGCTAACAGCGGCTCACAGGGAATACATCCTAGTCATAGGCAAACAAGTTAGGTTTCCAAAACATTATAAAAAAGGTATATTACCATAAATTTCTTACAGCTATCATACATTTTAATTGAAACTTAATAAAATTCAGTCCGTCAATAATAATACTGAAATTTGCAGTTTCCGATTCCCCTTAAAATACTTTACCTAGATGAAATAATTTAAGAGTGGAGAGACTATTTTGGCAACTCAAAAATTAATTAAAGATAAACATACATTTCTTTCGGACATACGTGCGTGTGCTCGGCCAGCAGCCAATAATTAAACGGATCAAAAAGAAACAAAGAAATAAGCGGTATCAATCCATAAAATGCAAAGACAAATTGCAGAGAAAAATTCTGAAATTCAGAAAACAATTCCGATCTTTAAAACGATACCGATTCCAATCGGAAGAAAACCATTTTGGCCTTCGGATTCCGGCCGAAACCATCTCTCTCTCTCTCTAAGTACGCCGCCATTCCCATGGAACTGACAATCAGCTCTGTCCGAAATTCTTGACCCGAATTCTGCCCCAATCTTAGTTCTGGGAACCGAACATAGATGGCGGACCCAAACCTTCTTACCCCCATAGATGACGCTGCCGACACTAGCTGCCACAAGCGCTACACATAGCCTTTGGTAATTCGACAGGCGCGACCTGATTAGTTCTTGACATCAAAGGGTCCCACCAAGTCGACTTCTGTGCGCGTAAAAGGTCGCGAAAAGGTTGCTCTGGGCTTAGGTAATCAACGTCAGAGATTTACGTTGAAAATTCTTTCTGCGCTGGCGCGTTCGGTCCCTTTGACATACACAACCAATACCACGACTCTTTTAGTTCCCCCGTACCAGACGATCCCTCCTCTTAACACTCCTTCCGAACTCTGGAAGCGGACCCGCGGATACGCAGCCGTTTCCCCAGGTGGGACTTCACCTCCTCCCGATTCACCAGGTGGGATTTCACCTCCTCCCGATTGTTCCGATGTGTTCCGATTTAAATTCCGTCAATCTCTAGCTCTAAGTTCAGCCTTCATACAAAATTTAAAAATACCGGTCTATCCTTTATCAATTTTAAAATGCTCGGTTAAATGTTTCTGTGCGTCAATGCTCAGTGTTACAAGAACTATTGTACTGTACGTTCCAGTTCGCAAAACAATTTCTTACCCTTCCTCGCTATTTTTGAAAATACCACGGATCAGGAAATTTACAAAGTTTTTTCAAAACAAATATTTCACGTTACCACATTACGAACATCCATACTCTTAAACAGTGTCAAAGTCGAATTCAATATATTGTCCCCTTTCTAAAAGAATGCTCATTGCTTTACGAACTTCAGCCTGTCTAAATGTTATCACTGCTAATTTGCAGCACTTCTGTAGTTCAATTATATCACCATGCCAGCACGGTCTTATGAAACGCAGATTAACAACCACTATTGGAGCTAACTTCCATCGAATACAGTGCTTCAAAAATAATCTTCAAACAGATGTCACCTACACTGACTTTAGTAAAGAATTTTACTCTGTCAATTATTCTCTTCTAGTACGGAAACTTGATTTATTAGGTTTCCCTGTTGATCTTCTAAATTGGATTTTAAGTTATTTGAACGACAGGACGCAACTGGTCCTCTTTAATAGTTCTCTTTCTTGTATTTTCCGAGTGACATCTGGTGTTCCACAATAGAGCCACCTTGTTCCGATCCCTTTTAGTTTATTTATTAACGACCTTCCCTTAGCAATAAAACATACTCGTGCATGTTCTTATTTTCTAATCAAATTTTCTCGGTAAGGAGAAAAAAAAAATGGAGGGGAAAATATGCTATAGTCGAGTTCCCCGACTATCAGATATCCGTTACTCAGCTAGTGTAATTGCGAACGCGAAAAATTTTTCTGGAATATCAATAGATTTTGAGGAATAAAATAAGACAAAATTTACAACTCGTTCAAAAGTGTGATCGGGACCGTATTTGGGTTTTTTGATGCTGTGAGAAGCGGCGTAGCCAAAATGTTTTTGGTAGAATGAAATTGGCAAGACAAACACCTTGCCATGGTCAATGCGATTCCACAAAATAATGCATTTGATCCCTTGTAATGCTATTGGTCTCTCGTATTTCTTGGGTCAGCATATAGTTAAAATTGATTTTAATCTAACATTATACTTTGCATTTATTTAATAAGTGTAATAATGGAACTAAGGAAAACGTCCATATTATTCTCATTTTTAAACTTCTTTAACTAATATTCAAAATCGTTTTCAATCTTAATATAATTGTTCACTTGTTAACTTCAAATTCCCAGTGCTAATTCATTTGATTTACTATAGTAGCTTCGAGTAAATATTGTTGTAATTCAAAACTTTTATAGAATAATAGACTTTGCGTTTTCATATATTAATCTTGATTTATTTTTTTAATTATTCAAATTTAAACAATAAATTGTGCATATAAATCTCGACCATTCGTGAAAACAGTCGGGCTGGTATTGAATTGGTTATGTTTGGATTTTTAAACGGTCGCCCCGAAATTGTCGCCACTCATTACCTTATACATATATATGTCAGGTTGACTTCATGTTTATTCTTTTCTTTTATTAATGTATTACAATAGTTTATGTCTTCAGTATACATCTCATTCATTGTTCACGCCGCGATCACACGTCCGCACTCCCTGGCATCTCGCAAGCAACTCCCCCTCTCTCATGCTCTTCCTCTTGACATCCGGCCTCTCCTGACATTCCTGCGTCGTCGTTATATTCATATATCGGCTCATCTAAGTTACGAACCCTCTTCTTGCGCCCTTCGTCAGGTCTCACCAGCGCTCGGCTCTCGTGTTTTCGGGCCCCGTCAGCAGGCGACTCGGGGCCTGTCTAGTAACATGTTCGTGTGAGTTACGAACCCTCTTCTTGCGCCCTTCGTCAGGTCTCACCAGCGCTCGGCTCTCGTGTTTTCGGGCCCCGTCAGCAGGCGACTCGGGGCCTGTCTAGTAACATGTTCGTGTAAGTTACGAACCCTCTTCTTGCGCTCTTCGTCAGGACTCACCAGCGCTCGGCTCTCGTGTTTTCGGGCCCCGTCAGCAGGCGACTCGGGGCCTGTCTAGTAACATGTTTGTGTATGTGTGCATTCGGAACAAGTGCCGTTGGTCGCACTCAGGGTGGGGTAGAGGGGTCAACGGGGGAAGCGTATATAAAAGCAGCGGGACGGGAGAAGAGGAGCCAGTCTCGAACGGACACATAACGGAACCGCTAGCAGATCGCGAACTGAATCTTAAAATAAAGCTAATCGTAAACTCGAACCCTCTTAACTATCTTGACTATTATTTGGAGAACCACAGCATGTTGGTTTTCATATCAAGGTGAGGTATGCGGCAGCGAGTGCCGAGAACCCTCATGCAAGTGCAACTTGCGTTAACTGGCGCCCGAACAGGGACCGGCAATGTCCGGCCGATAAAAGTGATACGAAAAAATTGTGGAAATTTGTGCGTAAAAATAGTGGTGGTGTGCATAAGTCAGATTAAGATCTGAAATCCATAAAAGAAAAAGAAGTGTTGCGTGAGCTGTGTATAAAATGATAAAATAGCAATTACCCGCTGCCGGGGGGAACTACGCCCATCCCGGGGCGCAACAAATATTGCATAATTCAATAAAAGGTGTAAAATTTCTAAAATAAAAATGTAAACCTATGTTGCGCCAAGACCTAATTTAAATTAATAAAACAACGACCCGCTACCGGAGGACGCCACGTCGCCCATGCCGAGCGCAAAAGTTGTACGATACCTATAACATAATTAAAACACGATCAACCCACTGCGGCGGTACGGCTTGTGGGAAAATTTTTTTTTTTCTCTCCTTGCCAATTCGCGAGTGCAAAAGATTGTGTATAATAAACCAATAATTAACCATTGCAGCAGTTTACCTGCGGCAGTACGAGTAATATGAGCGCCCAGAGTGATAAGGTGGTGTGTGGCAGCTTGTTGGATACGTTAAGTGGTGTGGAATGCACCCAAAAAAAACCGCCCAACAAGTTGTGTGGCGGCCGTACCTTAGTAGGCAACCAGCCAAAAGGGATACTACGGAACCACCGTGCCCAGTGCCGAAATAAATTAGAGGTCATCAATAAAAAACTGTAACAGCACGCACGCAAGGAAAAAATATTGCAAAATGGAATAGCGCACAAAAATTGTATAAACACATGCACAACACCACAATTCAAAGGAAAACAAGTATAGTACAATTTCCCCAATTTCCCGAAACGAAAAAAATAAAAATATAAGTACACAAAATGTACCGTACCCCCACACACTACGTAGTCTTAGAACAACTTAGACGACCAGATATTTACGAATTGTCTTTTTGTAAGCGCGATTTCTGCATGCGGCGCAAATCCCGCTCACTGGACTGGCTGGGGTCGGCTTGGAAATGGGTAGCTGGATCTCCAGATGCTGCTGATTGGAACGCCGTCTTGGCCGCGCAAGCGACGGCTTCGAGGAACTGCAAAAACTGGAGGAGGCTAGCTGTATCCCTCGGCTACTGAAGGGCGGCCAGGCCAAATGCTCATATCAAAGAAGTAACCAACGAGTGGTTAAGCAAGTCGACGATGGAATGCTCCTCCTGACCAACTTCAACGGAACTCTAAGAACGGCTGCAAAGAACTACGACCTGATCGGCTCCTTTATCATCCAATTCGACAATGAGACGATAATGGTCAACGGTCAAAACTATTCCAGTTACTCGGTCAGTCATCTAATGGCGATGCCGGCCGTGTTGAGCCACATAACGGCCAGCAACTTTCAACTTTCTCTGGAATACGTCCACGACGTGAGCATGAAGAATTTGGAAAATATGTCCAACATGGCGAGTGAGCTACTAGCCTCTCTTCTCACCGAGGCGGCACTCGCAATCTGCATATTCCTAGGCTTTTATTTCCTATGGAAGAAGCTGATGTCCACCAAAGGCATGCCCGATGTCCGCGAGATTGCCGCAAACTTAGAAGCATTGGGCCAAACCGAGCTGAACAAGGCTCACTAATCTGCGGGACGCAGATCTTGAGGGGGGAGGAGTTACGAACCCTCTTCTTGCGCCCTTCGTCAGGTCTCACCAGCGCTCGGCTCTCGTGTTTTCGGGCCCCGTCAGCAGGCGACTCGGGGCCTGTCTAGTAACATGTTCGTGTGAGTTACGAACCCTCTTCTTGCGCCCTTCGTCAGGTCTCACCAGCGCTCGGCTCTCGTGTTTTCGGGCCCCGTCAGCAGGCGACTCGGGGCCTGTCTAGTAACATGTTCGTGTAAGTTACGAACCCTCTTCTTGCGCTCTTCGTCAGGACTCACCAGCGCTCGGCTCTCGTGTTTTCGGGCCCCGTCAGCAGGCGACTCGGGGCCTGTCTAGTAACATGTTTGTGTATGTGTGCATTCGGAACAAGTGCCGTTGGTCGCACTCAGGGTGGGGTAGAGGGGTCAACGGGGGAAGCGTATATAAAAGCAGCGGGACGGGAGAAGAGGAGCCAGTCTCGAACGGACACATAACGGAACCGCTAGCAGATCGCGAACTGAATCTTAAAATAAAGCTAATCGTAAACTCGAACCCTCTTAACTATCTTGACTATTATTTGGAGAACCACAGCATGTTGGTTTTCATATCAAGGTGAGGTATGCGGCAGCGAGTGCCGAGAACCCTCATGCAAGTGCAACTTGCGTTAACTTCTATATCCAGGTTTGGAATTAAGGCACACATTGGCCTCATATGGTCGCTTGACATCACGTTACAATAGCGTCCCTGAGTCACAGTGTGGTCTGGCAGATCTTCCACCATAATCTGCGCCAGTATTGGGTCTTGCCTTTGCATTGCATACACCCAATCTTCGTCGGTAGGCACAATCACTAATACATTGTCTGCTACTGTGTGCGAAGTTTCTCCGTGTGGCAGCACTGGTTGTCTGCTCATGCCATCCACGTGTGGCATGTCCGCTCCTGGTCGATGCATGTGAAATTAAACTCTTGTAGTTTGAGCCACCATCTTGCTATTGGTGGTTGTAGCTCTGTTGATTCCTTCAGCGTCGCCACCGCGTTGCAATCTGTCACCACCAGAAATGGAGATCCTAGTAAATATATCCGGAATCTAACCAGTGTCTCCGTAATTGCCAATATTTCTAGAGCATAGCTTGAGTATCTGCTCTCTGCGTCGCTGCATAGCCGGCTGTAATAAAATACAGGCTTCGTTCCGTCTTCTTCTCTTTGAAACATAATTCCTGCTATTCCCAGCTTACTAGCATCCGTGTGTATTTCATGATATTTTGTGGGGTCGTATAAAGTCAACACCGGATTCAATGTTAAAGCACCCTTTAGTCGTTGAAATGCCTGTTCCTGATCTTCTCCCCATATAAAGTCCACATCCTTTTTTAATAATTTGCTCAATGGATACGCAATCATACTGTACTCCTTGACAAATTTTCTGAAGAATCCTGTAACTCCCAGGAATCTGCGTACTTCTGTTTCGTTACATGGCCTTTGATATTCATTGATGCAGTCAGTCTTTTCATTGCCTGGCTGAATCCCGTTGCCCGTGATCACATGACCCAAAAAGGTCACCTTCGTTTTCATAAAAGCGCATTTGGATGGGCGCAGCGTTAAGCCCGCCAACTTAACAGCATCCAGGAATTCCTTTAATATAATGAGTCCTTCTTCGACCGTCTTGGATGCAATTATGACTTCGTCCACATAATTGATAATATTCCGTTGGTGTTTCAGCTCTCGTATGATCTCAGTAATGACTTCTTGGAAGACCATCGGTGCGTTCACCAGACCAAAGGGCATGACCTTAAATTCGTACAGTCCATCTGGTGCCATAAATGCCGTCAAATTTTTGCTTTTCTCGTCCATCGGAACCTGGTAATAACCGAATGTCATATCCAGCGTCGTGAAGTATACATTTCCGGATAGCTTTGCCAATTGCTCCTCTACAATCGGCATCGGATATCGCTTCTTTATAGTGACTGCGTTTAGAGCCCGATAGTCCACGCATAGCCTCCGTTCTCAATTTGCCTTTGGCACCAATATTGCTGATGCTGCATGCGTTGACTTGCTCCTTTCAATTATCCCGTACTTCAGTAAGTCACCTATTATCGTAGTCATCATCTCCCTTTGGGCAAACGGCACTTGATATCGCCGCCCCAAGATGGCTTTCGTAGTGGATACCTCTATATCCATCTTCGTCGTTTTGCACCTGCCAATATTTGACAAATCTTCGGCAAAACACTCTTTATAACTCTTTAATAGATCGCTCACCTGTTCCTGGTGGTCGGGGTCAATGTCCGTGTTAACATTAAACCCCACCTGCTCCGCTGCTGTCAACGTTGATCCTGAATCTTCGGCAGCCAGCATTTCCTGATCGTGGCAGATGATATCTTTGCCCACGAGGACATCATATGGTAGGACTTCGTTTGGTACCACCTGAATTTTCGTGAAGAGTCTCAGTTTGCCATATGCAAACTCTGAAAGAATGCACTCCTTCGATTCGACCACAGATCGTCCAAAGCCTTGCAGCCGTTTGACTCTCGGTTGCCGTATTGCTCCATCTGGCACTGCTGCTTCTTTCCTTAGGGTGTTATCACTGCCAGTGTCGATGAATGCTTCAAACTGTTGGCCTCCAATGAGAACTATTTTCATTATTGGCGGATACTCCTTGTGATGCAACTCATTCACTTGAGCCACCGTTGACGATGTTTTCACCTTGCAATCCTTTTCATTATGCCCAATCTTAGAGCATTTGGAACATCTTTCCTTTCGCTGTGGCTCTGTGCATTTTGCTGCAAAGTGCCCGAAATTATTGCAATTATAACATTTAACTGCTTTCATCTTGCCATCAGCATCGTTATATTGCTTTTCATTGATCGTTGACGCGTTGTATTGTGGTTGATGTATCTCTTGTGAAAATCTCAAATTTTCCAACGACTTTAGCAGCTCTGAACAAGTGCGTATGTTCATCGCTAATAATGATTTCGTGAGTTCTTTTAAATTAAGCCCGTTGATGATATAGGAATTTATTGATGGTTCATTGACACTCGCGCGCCGTCCAATAGCTACCATCGCATAAAAGTATTCAATTAATGACTCGCTATTGCGTCGCTTGCGACGCATCAATTCTCTGTGCACATCGGCCGTACTCACTAAACACGGAAAATCAAGAGCGAATGCCGGTTTGAATTGATCCCATGATCGATATACCTGCTGTGCATCCAGCCATGTTTTTGCTACTCCACGGATCTTATGCTGCACTGCAAACAGCACAGCGTCACTTGTCCACATGTATACGTTTTGTAGTTGCTCTACCTTTGCGATGAATTGCTCCGATGTGATAGATCCCTTGATTGGATCAAAATCCGGCAGAATTCCTATCATTTCTTTGATGCTTGTAAAACCTTGACCTTGAGCTTCTAGCTGTGGCGATGAGAGCACATTTTCCGGTTGCATCCCGCTTGGCGCATGTGTGTGTCTCGATCCATCCAGCGTCTGACGTAAGCGTGTCGTTTCTTGTTCCACAGTCCCTTGTGCTTGACTTTGTTGCTGCAAGCATGCCGTTTGGACCGTCGTTGCCAAGTTTGCCACCATCTCCTTAAGTTCGTTGATTTGGGCTTGCATACCTGTACTTGCGTTTTGTTCCATTATATCGTAGTCGTCTGTCTCAATTTCATCACTTTCCAGTTTCGTCATCAACTCATTGATCTTTGCCGTTTTGTTTCCTTTGACTTGGAGATCATGAGCCCTCAAGATCACGTCCAAATCCCCAATCTTTAAATCCCTTAACTTTACACGCATTTTCGAGAGCCTTTACTTTTGCACGTCTGCACTCGTCGCCGTTCTGATTCACTCTCCCGCCAAGTTTTTCGCTCAGTCTGTCTACGTTGCGCTATCTATTTTCCTATTATAACTGTACCCTTTGTGGCTTCGTATGTATACCCTGTTTTTTTTTTTTTTTTTTTTTTTTTTTTTTTTTTTTTTTTTAACCGTTACCGTTGTTTCTTGCTTTTTCCTTTCGATCAACCGTTGCGATTCTTTGCCTTTTGCTATTCCTCGCCGTTTGTCGATCTTCCTTGGTTTCTCTTGTGCTTTTTTTTTTATTTTTTAACCGTTCTCGTTGTTTCTTGCTTTTTCCTTTCGATCAACCGTTTGCGATTCTTTGCCTTTTGCTATTCCTCGCCGTTTGTCGATCTTCCTTGGTTTCTCTTGTGCTTTTTTTTTTAACCGTTCTCGTTGTTTCTTGCTTTTTCCTTTCGATCAACCGTTTGCGATTCTTTGCCTTTTGCTATTCCTCGCCGTTCTTCCTTGGTTTCTCTCTTTGCTCTTGTACAACCGTTTTGCTATTCCGTGCCGTTTTGTTGTACGTCTCTAATCCAATCGTTTACTATTTAACTCGTTTTCTTTAATTCACATTTTCCACTTAGAAATGAATTTGTATCCCACTTCTGAATTGTCAGGTTGACTTCATGTTTATTCTTTTCTTTTATTAATGTATTACAATAGTTTATGTCTTCAGTATACATCTCATTCATTGTTCACGCCGCGATCACACGTCCGCACTCCCTGGCATCTCGCAAGCAACTCCCCCTCTCTCATGCTCTTCCTCTTGACATATACTTTATATCACCCGCTAAGCCAGGCAGTTTTTAGTACCGACGAATCCGTTCTAGTGCCGTGTGCACGACACCATGAGCGGCCATAGATTGATCATGCGCATTACTCCGAGGGTCCCCTTAAACTGCACTGGAACAAAGATTCCAACCGTATACATCTTGAAGTGACCCACCAGCTACCTGCTATGAGCGCCGGTAAACTAAATGCTCCACAACCCTTATGTCTGAAATTTTTTGGCGCTAATACTTTGTATGAAGCTTAAATACTCAGGACTGGAACAATCCATGAGACCCACCAATACCTGCTTATTCGTCCTCTTTGACTCCGGAAGGAGCATCCCGGACAACGGTAAGCGATCCTCGGCGGTGTACTATTTTTAATCGGAATATTTGAGAAGTCCATTATCGAAGTTGGCTGCCAATTAAGCTTATCCAATCTGAAACAATGTCTCTTTGGTCGGACAAACATACAACCCTACTGAGCTAGCAGTTGCAATTCGAGAAAATTGCACGCACGCTGCGGTAATCGAATTCGTAAAAATTTTCCGATTTCGATTTGAAATATGCGTGCTACCGCTGTGAAGAGTAACCTGTTGAGAAAATTGGATTAGAAGCCGAGACAGTCTACAGTCGTATAAGAGATGGAGTTCATCATATTGTTGGCCTCTGGAGGCAGTGAGGCATCCGCATTCCCTTAAAAGACCGAGTTGGTCCATGAATCGAAATAGATTCAGTAACGGACTGGACATTGGAAGGGGAATTTTATCTGCCAGGTACTTTTGCTCTTCACTAGTGTGCCGTGAATTGGGCGGGATCGAGCCCTTGTCGCAGCGCTTAAGGAAACGTCAAACATATGCCAGAATTCGAAGTGCCTTGTCCAGTTTGGAAAAACGTTCGAGGACAAAATGCACTTTTGCCGCGCTCTGCTCTGCTCAGTCTCTGGTGATGATTACCTGCTAATTCATGTAGGTATACGCATCGACTGCGGCTGGCTTTTGGAAATGGTATTTTGACGTCCTCTGCAGCTGTCGCAGCACTCGAATTGTGAAGATCGGGGCGCAGTTGACCCGAAGGTAAAAGTTTACAATTCGAAGTCTCTGATATCTACTTCCTTTTTTGGAACAGAATTCTTTGAAATGGGGTATGCTTTGGGTCGACCCAGATCTGACGATATAATTGTGCAATGTCCGCACTGAAGACGTGTTGAAAATACCGCCACTTCAGGATCTGGATCGTTAGATCGGATTGTAAGACTGGACCAGTTTGAACGACATCGTTTAAACTCAATTGACCTCGAATATCCTAAATTGGATATGGAATTCTTGGGCATTGGAGCGTCACCAAATACCACCCGCACGCGTCGTTCTTGGTAGTTTGGATAAAGTTTCTTTCGCAATAGGAATCTGAATCTTTTACCATCTTGACTGGTAGATTCTCCACCGCCCATAACTTGCTGAGCAACGTGTCAAGCGAATAAGGGTCGCCTATTTGATCCACCCACCTGAAAATAGTTTATGGTGCCTCGCCTTATAGGTAAAACAACTGTGTGTGCTCGTGCAGTCACGTGGCTGATGGCCTCTCGCGAAGCAACTTAGACGTAGCAGCTTCTTTTTGATGTAGCCGGAACGCGCGTCAACTTACATTTAGAGATAGCGCGGGCACAATCATACCGGATCGTTCACCATGGGGTATAAGTCACACCCGCCCTGTTTTTTTTTTATCGCACGGGTCCCACGGCCACACTTCCCGCCCAACCGACCGGGGGGCGCTGCTGTGTATCTTACGGCTCGATTCGCGAGAAGATAGACACGTTATAGAAAAGAGAACAGAGACGAGGAAATTAACATAATGTAATGAATAATAATGTAACTAAATAATAACATAACTGTAATAAATATTAGTGTTATTAGGATCTAATTATGTACTAAAAAAGTTAAAATTGATTGCTTTAAGAGCGGCAGAGAGTCAAGATTACAGATAATAGGATAAAGTCTATTGTAGTCAGAACATAGTACTCTGTAAGGGTCATGCAACTCATAGTTAGATCTACAATGATTTAAGATAATTGGTATATAGTTTCTAGTGAATCTAATTGGAACCGAGAAGTTAAGCCGAGTAATGAAATCGGGACTCTCAACATCACCATGAATAAGCTTACAAATAAAGACTGTTCCAAGCATAGTTCTACGGTTAGCTAGGAAAGGTAAATTAATTTGAAGAGGTCTACAGGAATACGGAGGTAATATACGGTTTGCATCTACTAAAGTCAGTGTAGATAACATCTGTTTGAAGATTATTTTTGAAACCCTGTATTACGAAAGAAGTTAGCTCCAAGAGGTTAGTGGTTGTAGATCTGCGTTTCATAAATCCAGACACGGTGATATGATTGATCTACAAAGGTGCTGCAAATGAGGAGTGATAACATTTTCCAAAAGTTTTGGGATAGCCGACAATTTAGAGATTCCTCTGTAATTGCTTGAATCCAGTTTGCTACCTTTATTATGCAGAAGAATCACAAAGGACTCCTTCCATATATAGGGGAATTGTGAAGATTCCAGAGATAAGGTAAACAGTTTCAGTAGAGGCGTGCACAAGGCTTCCGCACAGAATCTGAGCACACAGCCAGGGATTCCATCGGGACCTGGCGAATAGACCGGTTTAACACGCTGAAGATCGTTAAGCAGTGAGCTTTCGTTTATAGTGGGGCAAAATATTAGATTCGACTTAGATACCGCATAAGAGTATGGTTGCTCGGAATGAGGTAAAGTTGAACATGTTGTTTGAAAAAACTTGGCGAATAGATCGGCTATTGCCTGATCCGATGTTACCGTAGTGTTTTCAAAAAATAGCGAGGAAGGGTAAAAACTTGTTTTTCGCTTAGTGTTAACGAAATTATAAAACTGTTTCGGATCCTGTGCGAACTGGAACTTACAACGGTTTAAATAATTTTTGTAGCACTGAGCATTAAGCACGGTAAAGTTTAACCGAGCGCTTAAATATTTACAAAGGATGGACTGAGAACCGGTATTTTTAAATTGCATATAGAGTCTGGACTTTACATTTCTTAGGTGTGTCAACTCTTTATTAAACCAAGGAGGTTTAGAGATTGACGGATAGTACATCGGAACACAAGAGCCAAAAAATGACTTAATTGCGGTATAAAACATATTAATCGCATCCGCCATTATGTTGCAGGAGTAAAGATCGGACCAATTAAAGCCAGCTATAAAATTGTTTAGCCTCCGAAAATTTACCTTGCGAAAACAGGGAATTCGCTTTGTTGACTTCTCTGAATTTACATTTAATACCGTACCTATGTCGATTTCCACCTCGAAAGTAGGATGATATTGATCTTCAGGTTGAGTAAGAGGTGCTACCCTGGGCGGTAAGGCGCTGACCTTTGTCTCGAAGGATTAAAGTTTTTCTGAACTGCCTGAGTCGGTTTAATATCCTCGATGGCCTCCAATATCCGATACCTTTCCCTCAGGAAGGTGTTCATTTCTTCTCAAGCTGGGATCTTAAGATATTTGTGCGTTAAGGACGGTTCCCATAAGGAGAGGGCTAGCTTTGGCAGTTTTCTCGCGCAGAAGAAAACCAACAGACAATCCCAGTTGTCAGTGGATATTTGAGAATGCCCTAGCGCTGATAAAAACACCTCTGAATCGTGGACTGCAGTTCGTTAGGAGCATGAGCAGATTGTTGGGATATCGAACTCAAGTTGAAAAGGAGCTTGAGTGGCCGTCGTTTGTTTTGGAACCGATCTTGAAGCCCTCATTCGTAAGAGGGGATTTGGATACAATGGCTTTTGCTTCGCCGCTTGTTTTTGTGAGGAGTTGAAACATTTTCTCGACCGGTGTGCAAGCCTGGGGTTGTTAATATAAACTGCCGTGAATAGGTCCCGGAAAGTTGGCCATCAGAGGTGGTTGCCATCGATGACTTCGGTATAGGCAAGCGGCAATCGGACGAAATTTGCGGCTGGGAGGGGCTTGCGCGAGTTACCATGCCCAGCATTAACCCCCCTCAACAACCACCTCCGCCTATGAAGCCCGCCCGGTAGGCGACATCAGCAAAGTGCCAACGCTGTATATATATATATTGATCACGAGCTACCATGCCAGCATAGCCTCGTCCCCCGCTACCTGAAACTCTGTTGCACCCGATGATGAAATCGGCATGAACACACACACACACACATATTCACACATACTGCGTGGTGGCGACGCTCTCGACGTTGAAATTAACATGAACCTACACACACACATACACACTGCGTAATCGCGACGTCCTCGTCTAGACTCGCTATCTAGAACTAACGGGATCAAAAGCACTGCTGCTTGCCCGTGCGTATACATTAAGAATAAAGCTTTCATCATTCTTGATCTTGACACCAAACCGAGCAGTTGATTTATTTAAAGTGGCAAATATATATAACCTACATATATCATAAGTACACAATAAAGTCATTATTGACTCCCATCACATCAGCCTGGGCAGCAACTAACTAAGAGTAGAGAAAAGGAGGACCCCCGATCCAACGGAGGCACCCGTAACTGGCGCAGCCGGACTAGAACTAAAAGGATTAACAACGCCTTTCATGTTCTTCGTTCCACTTCTGTAAACGGGTAAGTAAGTGAACAAGTGGCAGAAAAAAAAAAAAACAAGTTTGAGGAGCCAAGTGTAAATATATGGTTCTCAAAAAAAGAGAAGAAAAGGAAAAAACTTCACACAAACAAGTTCAACAGTGACATACAGTATAATTACAAACTATTGTGACCGAATATGTGCACATCAATCGCTGAAAGGGCACCGGGATCACACATAAAAAAAATGTCTTTACATTCAAAGTGACCGAATATGTGCACATCAATCGCTGAAAGGGCACCGGGATCACTTATGACATACATAAAAAGTTAACATCATTCAGTGCTATGGCCAAATATGTGTACATCAATCGCTGATGAGACACCGGGACCATACATAAATAAGCAAAACAAATAAATCTAGTTCAATGTTGTGGCCGAATATGTGTACATCAATCGCTGAAAAGGCACCGGGACCACAACATTGAAAGAAATTAAACAATAAATCAGTAATAAAATCACTATGTGTGTCAGGTTGAACCTTTCCTTAAAAGCCATATACTTGTTCGCGAATGTTCCCAATTGAGAAACATTTGTCAAATTACAAATACACTCAACTTACTACTTCGGATTGTGTTACTGCCATGTGTTCATTTACTTATACAAACTGAATATAAATTTTTTATACTTACTAATGTACATAATATATTACAGTCAAACATTGGAGCCAACACTTACTTAGAAAGAAACAAACGGATTCATATTATAAATACACACTACATTTTAAGATTATCTATATATAAGATTACAATTACTTAATTACACCTTATTATTTAAGCTAAAACATTATTACACTAAACATATACACAACATATAGGTACACGTATACAAAAGTATATAAGCACAATAACACATATACCATATTTTTAAGTACAACACACAGACTACACAAATCAAAAACACCTACATGCCAAAGAGAATTCCGTTTAATACCCAAAGTAAAAGAAGACTTGGACTTAGAAGTGGAGGCAGCCTTCCTCAAATTAGGGAACAAGTAGAACAATCCACCAACAGCAACAACATGGACTCGGGAAACGCATCAGCCCCTTTAAGTCCGACTACTTTCGCTACTTCCACAGTTATTAACACCAACCTTAACCCAACCGACATTTTGGCTTTTATCGAACAACTCCCCACTTTTGAAGGTCATCCTAGCAATCTCGACAAGTTCATAACTAGCGCTGAGGAACTGCTGTTCCTCATTAGATCAGTAGACAAGACCCCTTATGGACAACTACTTCTAAGAGCCGTCCGCAACAAAATCGTAGGAAAAGCAGACGATGCCTTGACCCTTTGCGACACTCGATTGAACTGGGACGACATCAAGACTAATCTCAAACGACTCTACACCAGCAAGAGAACCGAAGCGATGATACTTAGGGAAATACAGACCCTCCCAAATGACCTTACAATGGGAAAACTTTTTTACAGTATAATTAAAATGAGAAACGAACTTATAACAATAGCTAAAGACATGGATACCACGGGTAATGCACTCGCAACTAAACGTACCCTCTACGATGATATATGTCTCAACGCATTTATCATCGGATTAAAGGATCCATTAAGAACAATCATAAGAATTAGGAACCCGGACACTATCGAAAAAGCTTACGAATACGGACAAATGGAACAAAGTTTTTTCTTCCAAAACTCAAACAGACAAGTAGAGGGCCGTCGCCGTGACAATCCAACGGACAGAGGACGCCCATACCCAAAAAAATAACCAACAAGAACCGAAACTATCAAATAATAATGGTCGCAACATTTCGCACCAACAAACCAATCATCAGCAAGGGGGACAATCGATGAGAAATCAAAACACATCCCACAACTACGAAAAACCAACTTCAACACACCAACAATACAGAAACAATACTAACACAAATGTAAATTTGTGCAACATAAATGACGACACAAATTTTCCGCAAAGAGCCTCGGAAGACCAGTCGGATTCATAACTAAAAAAGCCCACGGGTCATCATTACCTTATGTAATGCTATCCCCAACATTTGTCCCTTCACAACCACTTAAATTCCTAATAGACACTGGGTCCACTTATTCATTTATAAACCCGGCCCTCATTACAGAAGACAATATAAAAAAACTTAATTCAAGCATAGCCATTCATACAGTACTTAATGCATTCCAAATTACGGAATTCACAGACACTATTAAATTTAAACAATTCAAAGAATTGTCAAATCAGAAGTTTCTTTTGTTCAATTTTCATCCACACTTCAATGGCCTCTTAGGCATGGATCTTCTATCCACTCTGAATGCAAAAATAAACATCGCGGATTCCATTTTGGAAACACCTGAAACCGCAGTTCCAATTTTGACACGACCAAACCCTGTAGACATTTTGCATACTGTACCATCAAATAGCAAGATACCACCAATGGAACGAATAGAAAATAACAAAACATTGAAAGTCCTATCACTCGAAAAACTGCACCTGGAGGCATTGGCAACAACCGGGAAAATGGACTACATAACTCAACAATACTTTACCGCTACGTACCTTGCATTGAGCATAGTACTAATACTTGTGATCTGTCTCCGAACCTGTAAAAGGCAGAAAACGATTTTTACCCAGCAACCCACCCACACACCTCACGTTGTCGAGTCGGCTATCCCTTCGTTATGGCCATCTCTCCACACTAGGGGGGGAGGAGTTACCATGCCCAGCATTAACCCCCCTCAACAACCACCTCCGCCTATGAAGCCCGCCCGGTAGGCGACATCAGCAAAGTGCCAACGCTGTATATATATATTGATCACGAGCTACCATGCCAGCATAGCCTCGTCCCCCGCTACCTGAAACTCTGTTGCACCCGATGATGAAATCGGCATGAACACACACACACACACATATTCACACATACTGCGTGGTGGCGACGCTCTCGACGTTGAAATTAACATGAACCTACACACACACATACACACTGCGTAATCGCGACGTCCTCGTCTAGACTCGCTATCTAGAACTAACGGGATCAAAAGCACTGCTGCTTGCCCGTGCGTATACATTAAGAATAAAGCTTTCATCATTCTTGATCTTGACACCAAACCGAGCAGTTGATTTATTTAAAGTGGCAAATATATATAACCTACATATATCATAAGTACACAATAAAGTCATTATTGACTCCCATCACATCAGCCTGGGCAGCAACTAACTAAGAGTAGAGAAAAGGAGGACCCCCGATCCAACGGAGGCACCCGTAACTCGCGCCTTGATGCGTTGTCTGTCTATTGTTTCTCCATTTTGTGCTGCGCGTGACTCGTATACTGCAGTAGTCTGTTCTGAGGATTCCATTTTTTTTGCTAGATCAGGTTTCCCTTAGGAATTCAGTCTGAACTGCAGAGGGATTTTCGGGGTTTTAAATTCTTGGAGTTGCACTCGAACTGATCGATGGGAGTTGAAATTGCGGTTCTGCCCGCTGAACTAGCGGACTTCGCGGCTGGCTTAGCGCAAGCGGGGATCTGAGAGTGTGGGCTTAGTTTGGGTTCTTTTTCTGGTGTCTTTTTGTATACCCCTCTATGGGCATACTCAGTTATGGTCGAGAAAAGGAGGCAAAAAGGGCCTGCACACCGCAAAAAACTGGAAAAGGAAAAGAACTACCAAACAACCCGTTTCTGGGTGGACAAGCCCGTCGGAATACAAATAAAAATAGGAAATGGAAAATTTGAAAAAAATCGCTTCAAAAAATAGCTGAATCTAGCTATTAATATTTTTCGAAATTATTAGCCAATTAAATAAAAGTTAAGCCAATCAGGTAAAAATCGGAATTGAAAAAAATTAAAAAAAAAAATTGTACATTAAATGAAAGAAAATAGCTGGAAAAATAGCTATTAAAAACTTCTTTTGCAGCAGCACTTAGCCGTTCTTGTAAACATCCTAAAGCCTTACCTATACAGATTTGACTGCTCTCTTTGAATCTTTTTTTACAATCTTAAGAATCCAAGAGCGAGGCTTTCCCGAAATACAAATATTGTTAAAATACTGAAGCTTCTCCTCAATCCAATTTTCATTTGGTTTTTAGTCTTAAGCTGATATCCGAATAAAGAAGTTCAATAAAAACCTTCGTTAAATAATTCTTCTTGGCGCTGTCTTTAGTCAACTGACGGGACATTTGTACAATTTAAATAAAAAAATATTACAACTAATGTTACTGGCGCAGTCGGTAGGATACAAAAAAAATCCGAAAAAAGAACTTTCGAGTGGAAAATAAGTTAAATTTTATAATCCAGTGCTCGAAACATTTTCAAAATAAAGTCGTGAAGTCTCTTCAACTTGGATTATAATTCCAATTCGGTTATCCAATAAAAAGTGGAAAAGTAAAATACGAAACAAAAAAAAACTTTTATAAAAATATGAAAAAAGAACAATACAGAAATTTTATAATAAAATACCAAAATTAAAAATTTATATTAAAAAAAGTGAAACTAGAAAACTTAAAAAAATAGCATTAAATCCAAAACAAAAAAGAAAAAAATTAAACACAAAATTAAAAATTTTACAATAAAAATATCACAACCAATTATTGCCGCACCCGAAATCGTTGCGCTGCGCGACAACAAGCTTGCCGAAGCCCGTCGGCAGATTAAAGACATTATTGTATTCAATGGTGATCCAGAAACCGTTCACTCCTTCGTCAGCAGAGTGGATTACTTAATTTCGCTCTACCAAAGCAATGATGCCCGACAACAGAGGATTCTACTGGGAGCCATCGAAGGAACTTGGACGGACAGGTTCAACGATCTTTTGGGCTTGCGTTATTAGCGATCGTATTCTGCTTGGGTAAAAGTTGTTATTGTTTGTGTTTTGAATTGAATCTATTGCTAATAGGGAGTCGGAACAGATAATAAATTTGCCTCTTAGGTTTTTAATAAGTTCTATTGCTTCTAGAATGGCGATTGTTTCGGAGGTGAGGACGGATGAATATGGAGGCAGTATGCCGTATTTCAAGACGTCTGTCTCCGTTGTAATGGCGAATGTTATTGTGTAATTAATTTTTAAACCGTCAGTGAATATGTGTGTTCGTATAATATTCTGTATTGACCTGGAGATATTTGTTCTTTCTTATGGATTCTGAGTGATGTGTCTATTAGATTGGAGAGGGTCCATGATGGCCTGTATTTATGGAGTTTTAGTGGTTTGTAGGGTAGATTAAGTTCTAGGCTTAGATTGATTGTTTGGTCTATTATTGGTGTTTTTTCTTTTTAGTTTTTTATGCTTGACGAACATATGAATTGGTGTGTTTTGGGATAGTTTGGCTATTTGAAGGTCTCGCTTCATTTCTAAAGAGAGAGTATTTGACTCGTAAAGTAAGTTATTTATTGTGGAAGAGCACTAGGCTTATATATATAGTATATAGTATAGTTATATAATATAGGTCATTCCTAGAACTTTTAAGGAAGTAACGGTAGGAATTTGGATGTTGTTGCAGCTTATCTTGCATGTGCAGTGGTGTTTTCTGCATGTTGGGTCATGCAGCCGCCAAAACTGTGCAGTAGACTAATCATATTCTTTAATATTATAAGTCAAATTAATCAGTGGTAGCAGTTGCGATGCCCATAGTGCAAACCGCTGCTCTCGCACGCATTTATCTGTACGGCGCTCATTCCTTGTTTGTTGTTGTTAGCCACCTACGTTAAGCTTGGGCGCTGCATTTCGGCTGCCTGCCCGCCAGTTGCCAATTCTTCGTGTTTCGGAAAAGACTAAACTTACGCATTCGATTATCGCTATCGTAGAATAATAACAATTCGCAAAATAAAAACTGTCGTTATAAAAGCAAACTTTCTTCGGTTTTATTATTCGCAACAGCTATTGAAAAAGCTCAATAGCTAAACACTGCATATGTGGAGGTGTTGGCATTTGGATGGGGATAGCGATGCCCCAGACTAGGACCCCAATTTTCTATATCGTTAATTAGGTTGTCAAAGCTAAAGTTTGTATTTGTGTTTTTGTTGACATTTTTTATAAGGAAGAAGTCGTCGGCGTATGCATTAAATTTTATTTCTCATTGCGCTGATTTTTGTTGTGGCGCAATCGAATTTGCTTGGAATTCGGGAGTCAGCATAATATATTCGAAAGTCTTTTTGGATACCACCAGCTATAGTCGCGCATTTTCAACAAAGAGCAAGCATAGGGATGAAATAAAAGAGGGACGAAAGCAAAGAGAGCAAACCGATAACAGTTACTCAGAACACACGCACAGCTGACCCAGAACCTGGCCTAACGGTAAAGTGATTGTGTCGTACAACAAGGGAAACTTGACAGCGAAACGGAACCGAAAGTCGCCTAAAATCGTAAAGAGAGTAACTCAGTCCGCCAACCGCGGGAGCCGAAAATCGAAATCACAGTCCACAAAAGCGATTCGCAAAGTACTATCTTGGTGCTACTCTTATACAAAATGTTCCAAGTCCTGCCCCGTCCGTCAAGGTCCACGTTTCACTGCATAGCGTCATCCGTGGTCACAGTCGTCTTAATGGCATGGGCCCGACCGCTGGGCGTGCTATTCCTGGACTACTTGTCCAGGCTTCCGCGTTGTGCCTACGGACGAGCTGCGCGGCAAGATGAACACCTGGCGGCAGAGGATCGACAACTGGCGCCACAGCAGTCCCAGCATGTTCTGCTTGGCCAGCAGCGGTTGCTTGGGCACCCTCGCAGTGCACGGTCACCTTATCTCCGGATCCACGCTGGTACTGACCATCCTGGTCGTCTCCGCACTAGTCTCCACCAAGTACACCCTCAAGCTGCTGAAGATCGAGGACAGGGACTTTCAGTGGTCGGACAAGCTGAACTACAAAAACTTGGAAGACGAGGACGATGACGATCGCAGCGACGATATACCGTCGGAGCTCCTCATTCCGGATGCAATACCCGAGATTGACGAGCATTCCACAGATGAAGACGAGGAATTAGCTCCGCTGGCGCCGAAGAGGCAGGAGAAGCCGCAGCCACAGGAGCAGCTGGCCAAAGAGAGCGAAGATATGAACTTCCGAAAAGGTCACTTCAAGCATGTCCACCACCTCCTCCTCGTCGGAGGAAAGCCTGTCAAAGGGGCTGCAGTTCCCCGATCACAACACCATAGATACCGCTGGCAACCCTCAGATAACCGCTGGCACGGATGTGAAAACGCAGGCTCAGGCGCTCCTGCGAACAGCGGGAAGCTCCTGTCCAGCCTTGTTTCCGGCCTGGTGCAATGGGGAGCAGGTGCTGCAGTCGGTACCAGCGATGGCACGGATGCAAGTCGAGATCGTGACCAGCAGCGCATTGTCACCGCCCTGGATTCGTTGGACGAGAGCGATTTTGAGATACTCCAATCGGATGACTTTAAGTAAAGATTGCATAAATCGGCGATCGGCTCGATTTGTCGTATTATAAAGCTAATGTCTTAACATAAACATGCATACACACATAGAACTTAACAAACCGACAAATCGATTCCCTGGTGGAGATCAGTTATATATTTTGCTACACACTAGTGCTATATATACATACATATATACTAAACTAATCATCCTAAAGTTAAGTCAAAACTTTTCCCCATTTTTGTTTTTCTGCCTCTTGCTTTGTACATTTTTTTGTTTTTATAACCCTATGCTTATTACTATTTTACT
Source organism: Drosophila simulans (assembly GCF_016746395.2). NCBI lineage: Eukaryota > Metazoa > Arthropoda > Insecta > Diptera > Drosophilidae > Drosophila > Drosophila simulans. Next base: position 1,934,732 of record NC_052521.2, read on the forward strand.
TTATGACTTTAGTTTGTATTTGTCCTGTGTGCGCTTATCTACTGACCACAAACAAAAGAAAAAACGAGCGACGGCACGCAACTTGTACATATAACACAGATCCCCTTACACTTACCTATATGTATGGGTTTATTTTGATGTCGCTGTGAGGGCGTTAGCTACTTATGAATCCAAATCAAAGATTGATTGATAAAAAAACAAAAAGGTGCAAATAAATAACGCAGACGAAACCATGAAGAGATTTGGTTCGGCGCTGTCTGAAAACGTATTCGCCATATAACGTGCACAAATCATTTCAGCGTTATACAAAATTAGAAGACGCTATCCTTTTTCTGGCGACTGCGCTGGCCATCATTTTGCGTTGTACAACATAAATGCAGTAACACACTTTCTTTGTATTCTTAATATTATTTGCGCTTAAAATACATAGTTTATAATTTAAATTGCAAAACAAAACTAAATGTGATTTTGTAAAAACAAAAACTAAAAAATAAAAATCATAAAGGCATATGATGTTAGATAATTTTGATTGATTTAATTGATTGCTATGAGGAATAGTATCACGGATATGGGTGAACCTTGGGAGATTCCGTTGAATAGGGGTAATGGGTTTGATGTATGCGGGCCAACGCGGAGAGTTATTTTCCTGTTACTCATTAAGTTTTTGATGTACTTTTTTTTATTTTGGGGCCCGTTATCCATTACTGCAATTTCTGGATTATGGAGTGCACACCTACTCGATCGATGGCTCTTAAAAAATCAAGAGTGACGAGGGAGGTGTGCATTTTTGACTTCGTTATGAGATAGTCTACATAGAGTAGACAGTCCGAAGTCAATTTGCCTTTTTTAAATCCGAATTGTTTGTCGTTAATTAGACTGTTATATGTCACTAGCCACCAGAGTCTTTTCGCTATTATTTTATCTATCGTTTTTGCTATACAGCAGTTGAGAGAGATGGGTCGGTATGAAGAAGTTTTAGTTTCGTCGGGTTTCGGTTTGAAGATTGGGATAATTAGACTTGTTTTGTAGGCTTGTGGTATGTGGCTATTGAATATTTCAGTAAATAGTTTTGTTATTCTGTTTTTTGTTGCGGTGAAACTATTTTTGATCATTTGATATGAAACTCTATTAAGACCTGGAGCACATCCTTTTAATATTTGTAGGGCTGAGCTAAGTTCGAGATATGTTTTTCTTCTGTATTTTGTGCTATTGGGGAGGGGGCATAGTGATGTGGGTTGTTTCGGAACTCCTCTAAAAAGTTCCACTCGCCGTGCAAATATGTTAGCAATTTCGTTGCTAGCCAATGTAGTCTCATTGTTTTCTGGGTTTGCGATGGCATTTGCTAACTGTGTAATAATATTTTGCAGCTCCCCACGTATTTTGCATAATTTCCACTTGCGAAACTTTCACCACACACACAAACAAAGAGGAACGAGAATGCAAGCGCTGCTATACAAAAATAAAGTAAAGTTAACTCCAACTCAACAAACAGAATATTAAATTTCAACTAATATACATTTTTTGAGCACATCCACTCTTTAAAGTCGAACTGGAGCCATCGAGTCAGAAAAACAACAAAAATGAAGTACATCCTATATATAAGCCAATATCCTATATATAACCATCCTATCCTATCTCGAGATCGTATCACACCAACAACTCACAAAGTAATGGAACCGACTACAACTAACATCCCTTCGTCTGCCAGTCAGCGAACAATGCCAAAATCTTCCCTTGCAAGTGTACTAAAATCAGGGATCCAAGTACCGACAGCAGTCACCTCCAGCATCCAGCATAAAATTCACCAAATAAATAAACAAGTAAACACACAAAACATGCAACAGCAGCCTATTGCCGTTGAAGCGATTATGCACCACTTTCTTAGTAATTGGCAAGAAGACTGCTTACAATGTACCTCTATAAACCTCCAATGCCATAACGGTGCTCTCTCTCTGGCTGCTGTCTATTGCCCACCTCGCTTCACAATCTCTGAGGAAAAATTCACAACACTTATTGACTCGTTTGGTGAAAGGTTTGTTGCAGCTGGCGATTGGAATGCCACGCACATGTACTGGGGATCTCGGATAGGAACCCTAAAGGAAAACAGCTGTACAACGCAATCATCAAACCGCAACTCAATCTTAACTATTTTTCCCCGGGAGCGCCTACATACTGGCCAGCAGATCCCATGAAGCTTTCAGATTTGATTGACTTTGCCATCACAAAAAGGATATCCCAATCAATGATAACAGCTGAGGCACTTCCAGAACTCTCATCTGTCCGGTGCTCCTTCATCTTTCAGCTACAACACCTGGAGCGACCGTGTTGGCTTACAAGCAATGGGACCAACTGGGCGAGGTACATAAAATATGTTTGTTCCCATACCGGTTTTCTAGCCCCCTGGAAGCCGAGCAAGACATTGATCAGTTTGCTGGTGATATAGAATCTGTGGGCACCGGTGCGAGAGGAAGATGAGCGCAACTCACGCTCTCCCGATTAATCTAACATAAGCAGAGAGACGAGCGATCGGGCTGGAGAGAGAGAGAGTCAGTCGATCAATGGAGTTGAATGCGAACATACGTATTAGAATAATCATTGTAAATTAATAATAAGTAATAAAACCAACTGTGAAATAAAGTGTATTGAAACGGAGACTAAACTACTGAATTATTACATTGGCGACGAGGTAAAAAAAAAAACAACAACTTATAAATTAATTAAAATAAGAAAAATTCAAAACCGGCACATGCTGAAATTAACACGCAACAGTCCCGTTAGTTTGTTCTTTTCGTTCCCTGGCGTTCTTCGTATATATAAGTTAACACAAGCCAACGTACTAGAACAGTTGGCTCAGTGTGCGAAATATGATATAAAAACGTCAAAAGTGCTGACCCGGCATTGGGCCGGAAACTTGTGCGCAGACGGCAATCACAGCATATTTGCGTGGCCGCTGCGATTCTTTTGTTAGCTTTAAGAATCATTTTTATATTTCAGTTCGTTTTGAAGCCTCATTGAATAAAGAGCACAAGCTCATATGAGAACAACTCCGGCAATAGCCGTTATTCTTTTATTAAAATAAAACTGACTGAGTCCCTAGGCCAGCAGTTAAGAAGGGTAGTCCCCCTTCCATCATAATCATCTTAATTGGCGCTCAACTAGTGGTAGGAACCACCACCCACCACCACCACCATCACCAACAACGCGCACACAGCGAGAAATTTACGAAATTTACGACAGCGGCGCGGGAAAAGTGAAGGGAATTAGTGATCAAACAAACACATACACCAGAAAAAATTATGTGAGTGGGAACCGATGCTAAATGCATTTTAAGTCTGCACAGAAACGTAAAATTTTAGTAATAAAATAAATTAATAACCAGCAGGTACACTGAAACATGGTCTCGTGTCAATGGGAATAAAAAAATAATATAATTGTTCTTCATAACAGCGCATACGTTCATTTGTTATTGTTGTTTTTTGTTTCCGTTCGATATAAGCGCGACATTCGACGCTGCAGTCTTTGTCTTTATTTTTTTTTGTTGTTGTTTGTCTTTGGTCAACTGCTACCCACACAGGCAGCTTTTGCATATCCGAGTGAATTGGACTGCTCATGCAGCCCACATTCTCACGGTACAGAAATAGTAAACCGTACTCCACAGACTCAGAGTCTGATAACGAAAATCAAGCTTCCCCCCTAAGATACGTAACCGCGAATCCCCCTGAAATGGCGATCGACCCAGAACAGCTCAAAGCTGTAATACAGGCAATACTTTGGCGGACGAAGCTGCCAGAAATGAACTCGCGCGAAATGAAATGTGTCAGAAAATGTCAGAAAAGAGCTGGCCAGCCAGTTGGCAACAACACATGTCGCGTCCACCTCAGCAGTGGCCCCGGTTATTAGAACATACGAGCCCATAGACATAACTAATAATTCCCCATGTAGCATGACTTTAGATGCCGTTAAATATTTGCCTGAATTCTCGGGATCACAGGAATCGTATGTTTCGTGGCGACAAGCGGCGATTGCTGCGTATCGCATATTCAAAGATTTCGACGGCACCTCTCGCCATTACGAGGCAGTGACAATTATTAGGAACAAGGTTAGGGGCGCGGCCAATAACGTTTTATCTTCGTTTGGCACTGTACTGAATTTCGATGCTATTATAAATCGGCTCGATTTCACTTACAGTGACAAGCGTCCAATGCATGTCATTGAACAGGACATGAGTACTTTAAGACAGGGGAACAACATGACCCTGTTACAATATTATGATGAGGTCGAGAAAAAACTCACCCTACTCACAGATAAAGCTTATATGTCCCACGAGCCATCGGTGGCAAAAATATTGTGCGAAAAGTTCCGAGAGGACGCCTTGCGTATTTTCATCTCGGGACTTAAACGTAACCTTACTGATGTGCTTTTCGCGGCAAAGCCGAAAGACATGCCGTCAGCTCTGGCCTTAGCACAAGAAGTGGAATCTAACCACGAGAGGTACGTTTTTGCAGCCAGTTTTGCAAAAAGTCAAGAAGACAAAGATCGCAAACCTGCTGCAAAAACGCAGGGTCGTCAACTTGACAGGTACGACCACCGTGACCTACAACATTATAACACCAAAAACCCATATTTTAGTAGGCAGCATAAGGCACAGGTGCACGCCGACCCGCAAAGTGCAAAAAATTACAAAGGCAACGGCACACCAGAGCCTATGGAGGTCGATCCATCGTTTTCCAAATTGCTGCGGCCGACCCAAACAAATGCCTACCAGAACAGAAGACCAGCCACCTCTGAGCGCACAGGCGCTGTGAGGAAACAACAAAAAATTAACTTCATTATGCAGAATGCGGAAGAAAACACAGGAGCGTATGCCGCCGCCGCCTCCAAAGCGGCATCGAAAATAGACGACGATGCCATTGCCGAGTATGATTCTGACTACGTCAATTTTTTAGGGGAAAGTCCCTGTTACCCGTCATCAGACGACGAGTAGCGGGGGTACCAATGAATTTCCTTTTAGACACCGGCGCGTCAAAAAATTTCATCCGACCTCGCAAAGAGCTAAAGAATATCCGCCCGGTGAACACCCCTTTCAAAATTCACTCAATCCACGGCACAACCACCGTTACAAAAAAATGCTTCGTCTCAATTTTTGATTTAAAAGCGACCTTCTTCATTCTACCAGACCTTACAACATTCGACGGGATAATCGGGGCCGATCTGTTAACACAGGCCGGTGCATCACTTTGCCTTGCTTCCGCCCAACTCAAGTGGGGTAAGGAAGTTGAGAAGATTTCATTCCATAAATGCACCGACGTCAACTTCACTAACGTGGAGTGCACAGATGCACCACCCTTGGCGAAGAAGGCATTTCTGGGGATGTTAAGGAGCCGAAAAAACGCCTTCGCAGATCCCAACGAGGCCCTGCCATATAACACAACGGTAGTGGCCACGATAAGGACGACTAGTGAAGAGCCCATTTACGCAAAATTATATCCATACCCAATGGGGCAGCAGATTTCGTCAACAACGAAATCCAAGACCTGCTTAAAAATGGCATAATTCAGAAGTCGGTGTCTCCTTATAACAACCCAATATGGGTGGTTGATAAAAAAGGAACCGACGAGGCCGGCAATCAAAATAGAGGATTGGTCATAGACTTTCGTAAACTAAACGAAAGAACTATCCCAGACAAATACCCGATGCCAGATATCTCCATGATACTGGGCAACTTGGGCAAGGCCAAATTCTTTACGACATTGGACCTCAAGTCCGGGTATCACCAGATCGTCTTAGCGGAAAATGACCGCGAAAAAACTTCCTTTTCCGTAAACGGAGGGAAGTACGAATTCAAGAGACTTCCCTTTGGCTTGAGAAATGCTGCCAGCATTTTCCAGAGAGCCATTGATGACATTCTCAGAGAACAAATCGGCAAGACTTGCTATGTCTACGTCGACGATGTAATAATCTTCTCAGAAAATGAGAATGCTCATGTCAAGCACGTGGATTGGGTTTTAAAAACCATAAGCGATGCAAATATGAGAGTCTCAGTAAAAAAGTCAAGTTTTTTTAAAAAAAGCGTTAACTTTCTCGGCTTTATAGTCACCAGCGATGGCACTACCACCGACCCAGAGAAGGTCAGGGCCATAAAAGAGTTCCCTGAACCAAAAACAGTATTTGAGGTTAGGTCGTTCCTAGGTCTCGCGAGCTATTACAGACGCTTCATTAAGGACTTTGCGGCCATAGCAAGGCCTATTTCCGATATCTTAAAGGGCGAAAATGGAAGTGTAAGCAGACATAGGTCGCGACACATCCAAGTACACTTCGATCAGGCGCAAAAAAATTCTTTTGAAAAACTGCGGAACATCTTGGCATCAGAAGATGTTATGCTAAGATACCCGGATTACAAGAAGCCATTCCATCTAACGACGGATGCTTCAGCCTACGGTATTGGCGCAGTTCTTTCACAAGAGAACCGTCCTATTACAATGATCTCGAGGACATTGAAGGATAGGGAAATGAACTACGCCACAAACGAAAGGGAATTATTAGCCATCGTTTGGGCGTTGGCCAAGCTGCGACACTATTTATATGCGGTGAAAGATATAACTATCTTCACCGATCATCAGCCATTATCATTCTCGGTATCAGATTCTAACCCTAACGCGAAAATTAAAAGGTGGAAGGGTCGCATCGAGGAGACGGGTGCGAAGGTAGTCTATAAACCGGGAAAAGAAAATTTAATTGCTGATGCCCTATCTAGGCAGCAAATTAATGCCATAGAAGAACAGGACGCAGAATCATGCGTTGCGACCATTCACAGTGAGATTTCCCTCACTCACACCATAGAAACAACGGATAAGCTCCTAAACTGCTTCCAGAACCAACTAGTTCTTGAAGAGGCCCGCTTTCCGCTGAAACGCTCTTTCGTTCTCTTTAAAGACAAGAAACGACATTCGATCAACGTCACCGATAGGGAGTCATTACTCAATGACCTTGCGGATACAATAGTCCCCAGGGGCGTAAACGCCCTCCATTGCGATTTGCACACGCTAGCAACGGTACAGGACGAATTAGTCCGGAGATTCCCGACTACAAAATTCTGGCACTGCAAAAACCGTGTTACAGACATTTTTGGGGTCGAGGAAAGAAGGGAAATCATATTAGCAGAACACAATAGGGCCCACCGGTCGGCCCAGGAAAATGTGAAACAAGTTCTCACAGAGTACTACTTCCCAAAAATGGCCAAAAATGGCCAGGACGCGCTAAGGTATAGGGAGAATGCTTCTCGACAAAACAAAGTCTTCGAAGTGGGCGAGAAGGTTTTGGTCAAAACTAACAGAAGGCTTGGCAATAAACTCACTCCCTTGTGTGAGGAAAAAACCATACAAGCAGACCTGGGGACCACGGTCCTCATTGAAGGGAGGGTGGTCCACAAGGACAACTTAAAATGACTCTCTCGCTTAATTTTAAATTTTTTATTATCACCAGCCATTTGGCAAACCTCCATTTAGTAGACATTAAGTCCGTTGCCAAAGGCGCGATGTTTTAGTTTTAGGATAAAAGTAATTGGTGATGGGATAAACCTTAGCGAACAAGAAAAAGCGACTAAAAAAATACATTTCCACAGGTGCAGAGTTTTCATCCTCCTCTCACTGGCATTGGTGTCAGCGCACATCACTAACTACTCACAGACAAGGTATATCCCCATCATAGATGGAGAGATCCTGGTGTGGGAGGAGTTCGCGTATGTGACCCACTCGGCAAATCTTTCGGAATACGTGCGCATAATAGAAGAAACAAGCAGCATGAACGAGATGTTTCCACAGTCTCATATGAGGAGATTGCTAGAAGTGGATATCTCGCACCTTCGAGATACGCTGGATTCGTTGAAAGTCCACCATAGAATCGCAAGGAGTTTAGATTTTCTAGGCTCAATGCTAAAGGTAGTAGCGGGGACGCCGGATGCCGGCGATCTAGAAAGAATTAGATTCACAGAGTGACAGTTGACACAATCAAACAATAGGCAAATCAGAATTAATACTAGAATACAAGATCGAATTAACCAATTAACAACAACTGTAAATCAAATCCTACAAACTCATAAAAATACCCAAATTGACACCGGCCATTTATACGAGACACTGCTGGCTAGGAATAGAATACTAATGATGGAGTTACAGAATTTAATGTTGGCTGTAACGCTGGCGAAAATCAATATTGTCAGTCCAAATATCCTAGATCATGCAGACTTAAAATCAATTTGGCTGAAAGAGCCCACAGATACCCCCATAGGGGATCTTATGTCCGCATCGTCCGTTAAAATACTACAATCCTCCAACATGATACACTTTATTATTAAATTTCCCAAAATAAAATTATCTTGCAAGAAGGTCACTATTTTCCCGGTCACTTGCAAAGGAGTTATGCTGCGGATAACTGACAACATGGTGGCAAAGTGTGGAGAAGAGGTCCATACAATCAAAGATTGCACCCCAACACCGGGGGCTACCTTTTGCCAACTATCAACGGAAAGCACATGCGCCAGGGAGCTACATGCAGGCGTCCTAGCGCATTGTGAGTCGCAACCAAGCGACCTACACCCACTTACCCGCGTCGGTGAGGGAATCATCATCATCAATGACCGGCCAGCCAGGGTCACGGTGGACAACGGAACAGAAGTCTACCTACGTGGCACACATCTCATCACCTTCAACGATCGTGTCGTGATAAACGCCACCACCTTCATAAATCACGACAAGGCCCAAACAAGAGCTCCAGGGGTAGCAAGTTCCCCATCATTGAATATCACCGCCAACAGAGATATTCTGAGTCTCCCCTACCTTCACCAGCTGAGTGAACGTAACTTGGAGTTCATCAAAGAGTTCGGGGGAGAAATTGATACTAACCATTCACATCGCATAATACTCATCGCAGCAGCGATTTGTTGTGCAATGATTTGTATCGGCATCACCTGTCTACGGTTCATCGGAGCGCGTAGATCTGCAATCCAACTAAACGGGATGATCGCTGAGTTAGGACCAACCGAGGACGGCCGGAATCTTGAAGGGGGAGTAGTTAACACAAGCCAACGTACTAGAACAGTTGGCTCAGTGTGCGAAATATGATATAAAAACGTCAAAAGTGCTGACCCGGCATTGGGCCGGAAACTTGTGCGCAGACGGCAATCACAGCATATTTGCGTGGCCGCTGCGATTCTTTTGTTAGCTTTAAGAATCATTTTTATATTTCAGTTCGTTTTGAAGCCTCATTGAATAAAGAGCACAAGCTCATATGAGAACAACTCCGGCAATAGCCGTTATTCTTTTATTAAAATAAAACTGACTGAGTCCCTAGGCCAGCAGTTAAGAAGGGTAGTCCCCCTTCCATCATAATCATCTTAATTTATACATATATACATATGTACATACAAATGTGGTATCGAACGCGCGAACGAATACAAATAGACAAATTAATGCAAGGGAGAAATAACATGTAAATTAATTAAAATAAGAAAAATTCAAAACCGGCACATGCTGAAATTAACACGCAACAGTCCCGTTAGTTTGTTCTTTTCGTTCCCTGGCGTTCTTCGTATATATACATATATACATATGTACATACAAATGTGGTATCGAACGCGCGAACGAATACAAATAGACAAATTAATGCAAGGGAGAAATAACATGTAAATTAACATTAAAAAAAAAAAAATGTTTAGCGCAAATCTGTGATGGCAAAATTGTCACACAATAATTAGATAATTTTTTTTTCCTCGCTCACTCTCGTTGTTCGTATGTACATATGAACGCGCGGGCAAATGCACGCTGACGAACTAATGAGATGAAGAGAAGAAAGAATGAAGGAAAAGAAATAAAATATAAGAATGCTCGCAGGCATTTCAGTTATGGCAGCTCGTATGTAAAAAAAAAAACACAACAACAATAAAAGAATGAAAAATAAAAGGAAAGAGAGCACAACTGACAAATTACAGTGACAGTGTCAAGAGACACAGATTTTATTATTGTTCTATCTGACTTGGGTCAGGGGCTGTACTAAATGTACAAGCCGAGTAAATAATTTTGAGCTGACTTAAGTCAGGGGCTGTACTAGATGTACGAGCCGAACAAATAATCATAAGCTGATTTAAGTCAGGGGCTGTACTAAAGGTGCGAGTCGAATAATTAGATATGAGCTGATTTGGATCAGGGGCTGTACTAAAGTATCAGTCGATAGGTATGCACATGTATATGTATACCACGGTATATTCCTTGAAAACTATATGTAACTAATTACGATCTGACTAAGTCAGAGGCAGTTGGCCAAAAATATTAAAGCAAAATTTAGTTTCAGTCGACCTACAAGCAATGGCAGAGAGCGTAATCAGGCCGTTTCTTTGCGAGACGATTGAGAAGTCCCTGTTGCGTGTGGAATGGGAGAAATGGCTTAGAGCTTTCGAAATATATGTGCAAGCTGAGGAGATCATCAGTTCACCATCCCGGAAAAGAAACAAATTGTTACATCTTGGCGGCCCTCAGCTACAAACGGTAGCATTTTCACTGCCCGGAGCCGTGATAACGGAAACGGCGGCTGGAGACCAGACCGACATATTTCAGACGTTAGTCGATAAGTTGAATGCGTTTTTCTCGCCGAAACAGAACTCAAGCTTCGAGAGACATTTATTTAGGAACCTTTCTCCTGCAGAGGGAGAGACATTTGCGAAGTTTGTATTGAGGCTGAGGTACCAAATTCAAAAATGCGATTTTGGATCCACTAAAGCCGAAATCGAGGAGATCTGTTTAAAGGATAAAATCATCGATAGCTGCTCCAACATAAGCCTAAAACGGAAACTTTTGGAAAAAGAGTACAATTTATCGGAGATAATAAATCTCTGCCAAATGGAGGAAGAAATCAACAAAGAGTCCGAGATAATGCGACCACAGCTGAATCTGGATGGAATAAACAGAATACAAACGAATACAAAATCGTCCAACATGCAGTGGGAGTGCAGCAGATGTGGTCGAAAAGGTCACAACCATAATAGCCCCAATTGTCCAGCCTTAAAACAACAATGCAATAAATGCACACGGTTCGGGCACTTTGCAAACAAGTGCCGAACCAATTTAAAGCGACCAGGAAACCAGAACAACAGCAATTCAACAAAACGACAACGCTCAAACGTGAACCTGGTAAATGAAGGGGATGATAAGAAACCGGCAAATAACTGTTTTAAAATTCTAAGTGACGACGAAGACGAAGTAATCAAATGCCAAGTGGGTGGCCAAGAAATGCCTTTCATCATCGACTCAGGATTACGTTTCAATCTCATAAGTCCGGAGGATTGGTCAGTTCTACAAGATAAGAAAGCAACAATTTTCAACGTCCAATGGGACTGCTCGAATCATTTTAGAGCATATGCTTCAGACGAATTTCTGCAAGTAATCTGTTGTTTTGATGCACCTGTATCCATTGGATCTAACCCGGAGGTAATTGCTCCATTTTTTGTAATTAAAAAAGGAAAACAATCACTACTGGGCAAGGAAACGGCGATAAAGCTACAAGTATTACGACTCGGTTTGGGAGTCCACAGTATAGAGAGCGTATCTCCATTTCCAAAATGGAAAGGATTGCCAGTTAAACTATCCATTGACCCAGACATCAAACCAGTTCAACAACCGATGAGGCGGATTCCAATAGCGTTGGAAGAGAAAGTTATTGGAAAACTGGAGGAAGCGTTATCCCTCGATATCATTGAACCAGTAATGGGACATTCTCAATGGATCTCACCAATGGTCATGACATTCAAAGAAAACAGGGATCTCCGCATCTGTATAGACATGAGACTAGCCAATAAAGCAATTTTAAGGGAGAACTATCCATTGCCTATCTTCGAAACGTTTATGACCAAACTGAGAGGAGCGAAATATTTTTCTCGTCTGGATCTCAAATATGCATATCATCAATTAGAATTGGACGAGGCTAGCAGAGCTATAACAACTTTCATAACTCCTCGTGGGTTGTTCCGGTATAAGCGATTGATGTTCGGGGTTAACTCTGCACCCGAAATTTTTCAAAGAAGACTGGAGGAGCTACTGGCACCGTGCCGAAATGTCCTGAATTATATTGATGATATCATCATATTCGGAACCAATGAAAATGACCATGATAAAGCCGTAAAAGAAATAAAGGATATATTGGAGAAAAACAATGTCCTCTTGAATGCGGAGAAATGCATTTGGAAGACGGATAAAGTTAAATTTCTTGGGCATATCCTGTCAGACAAAGGAATTGAAGTTGATCCGGAAAAAGTATCCACAATCCTTTCATTCAGAAGTCCCAAAAATAAGGAGGAGGTCCGCAGTTTTCTGGGCCTTGTCACTTATGTTGACAAATTCATACCGGATTTAGCCGACCGTACAGAACCATTAAGACGTTTGCTAAGAAAGGATTGCAGATTGGGATAAAAATGAGGAAAAAGCATACGAGGACCTAAAATCTCATTTGGCCAAGATACCAAACTTGTCCTTTTTTGACCCCGATAACACTACACAACTGATAGCCGACGCCAGCCCTGTCGCACTCGGAGCTGTACTATTACAGTTCACTAGAGACAAGGAACTAAAAATAATTTCGTTTGGTAGTCGGAGTCTATCGGATGTTGAAAAGCGATATTCACAGACGGAAAAAGAAAGTCTGGCCATAGTCTGGGCTGTTGAGAAGTTTTATTTTTAGCTGGCTGGATTAGAATTCGAGCTGGTGACGGATCACAAACCACTGGAGGCAATATTCAAACCAACTTCGAAGCCTCCAGCGCGAATTGAAAGGTGGCTCTTACGCATACAGGCGTTCAAGTTTAAAGTAATCTACAAGGCGGGCAAAGAGAATATTTCAGACGCTCTGTCTCGACTTTGTGAACTGGCTGCGACGAACTCTTCCTGGCGAAATGATGAATATAATGTCTTTCGGGTCATCGAATACTCTGTTCCTGCAGCGTTACACATATCAGAAATATCCCAAGCAAATAGTATGGATGAGGAAATCATTGACGCCATGTCCTGTTTGGAGACTGACACTTGGGATCCATGTACATCAAACAAATTTTACCCATTTCGATATGAACTTTCGACGCTTGGGAAAATTCTGCTTAGAGGAACACGATTAGTCATCCCGGCAACACTTCGAAAGAGAGTATTAGAACTTGCCCATGAAGGTCATCCAGGCGAGTCTGCAGTGAAGCGGCGTTTAAGGTCAAAGGTATGGTGGCCACGCATCGACCGAGACGCAGAGAATTTTGTAAAAGCATGTAGAGACTGTTTAGTAGTCTCTCAACCTTTAGGGCCAGCACCGATGCAGAGAACACCATTTCCAACAAGCGCTTGGATGTCGATAGCCAGTGATCTTTTGGGTCCATTGCCGAATGGAAAATATGTCCTGGTCTTTATAGACTATTTTTCAAGATACATGGAGCTAAAGTTTATGCAATCGATATCCTCAACAGCTATTATTGGGGGAATGAAGGAAATATTCTGCCGATTAGGGTTTCCAAAGTACCTGCGGACAGATAATGGTAGACAGTACGTTAGTGAGATGTTTGAAAATTATTGCAGTTTGAATGGCATTACCCTAATACGGACTCCACCATATTGGCCTCAGGCTAATGGTGAGGTGGAGAATATAAACAAGTCCCTAGTAAAAAGACTAAAAATTGCGCACTTAAACAAGAAGAACTTGGAGCAGGAAATTCAGGAGTTTCATTTAATGCATAACGTCACCCCTCGTGGTACTACTGGAACAGCCCCTTCAGAGTTAATGTTTAATCGTTTGATTCGAGATGAAATTCCTAACATACAAGATGTTGTAGGGGTTTTTACTGACTCGGCTGAAAAAGATAATGACCAGATACAAAAGCATAAAGGTAAAGTAGCTGGGGATAAAAAGAGAGGGGCAAAGGATGTAGACATTCAGGTAGGAGATCAGGTACTAATGAAAAACGTAATATTTCCTAGTAAGCTGACACCGAACTTTGACATAACTGAATACCAGGTCTTGGAGCGAGAGGGAAATATTGTTAAAGTCTCAGGGGGTGGTAAGACACTTCTTAGGGACGTTAGCCATCTAAAAAAGATTCCAGCTGCCTCCACCACGATGACGGTTCCGGCTTCCACCACGAACTTGGAGAAACACAACCAACACTCGCTGGCCAAGTCATCCGAGGAAAACTATACGTCTGCGGGACCTGGGTTGAAGCTCAAGCTGAAAAACATAGGAGGGATGTGGGAACCGGTGCGAGAGGAAGATGAGCGCAACTCACGCTCTCCCGATTAATCTAACATAAGCAGAGAGACGAGCGATCGGGCTGGAGAGAGAGAGAGTCAGTCGATCAATGGAGTTGAATGCGAACACACGTATTAGAAAAATCATTGTAAATTAATAATAAGTAATAAAACCAACTGTGAAATAAAGTGTATTGAAACGGAGACGAAACTACTGAATTATTACAGAATCAATACTTGAAGCAGCAGCAAAAGCGTCAACTCCACAAGACAACCATGCAGGATAAAGTTTAACAAGACAAGTAGAGATACTGAACTGCTTGTGCTTGAAAAATTACGTCTTTGAAGGGACTTTTCACAGAATTACCAAACCGCTTAAGAAAGAAGAAGCGAGCGCACAACTAAGGTATATCGAGAATCTTACACAGGTACAAAGAACTCGTTGTGGAAGGACCACAGGAACCTACAGGCACCAACAGAAACGGTTGTACCTCTCCGTAACTCTACCGGAAACTGGTCTCGCAGTGACACGGACAGAGCAAGAGTCTTCGCTGATCATCTTAAAAAAGTATTTCAATCAAACCCAGCCACTAACTAATTTAGTCTCCCGCCTTTAACAGCATCTGACTTAGCACCACTAGATCCTGTAGAATTTCGACCAAGCGAGATAACGAAAGTCATTAAAGAGCAACTCAAGACTGGAAAATCGCCTGGCTACGACTTAATAACCCCGAAAATGATCATCGAGCTCCCAATGTGTGCAGTTCTACGAATCTGATTGCTCTTCAACGCAATTACTAAAATTGGATACTTCCCTCAAAAGTGGAAGAAATCAATTATAATTATGATCCCTAAGCCTGGGAAAGACAAAACACAGCCATTATCATACAGGCCAATATGCTTACTTACTTGTCTATCCAAGCTATTTGGAAAAGTGCTGCTGCTACGCATCAGCCCCCACCTCAAAACACACAACACACTCCCATTGCACCAATTTGGTTTTCGGGCAAAACATGGAGCCATTTAACAGGTTAACCGCATCACAACAGAAATTCGCACAGCCTTTGAACACCGTGAATATTGCACAGCTCTCTTCTTAGACGTTGCACAAGCATTCGATAAAGTATGGCTGGATGGACTTATGCTTAAAATAATCAAACTGCTGCCTCAAAACATACATAAGCTTCTAAAGTCTTACCTATATAAAAGAGTGTTCGCGGTCAGATGCAGTTCAAGCATTTCAAGCGATTGTACTATAAAAGCCGGAGTGCCTCAAGGAAGTGTTCTGGGCCCAATTCTATACACCCTATACACGGCGAACATCCTAACAAACTACCAGCTAACGATATCCACATTCGCTGATGACACTGCTATACTAAGTCGATCCAGATGCCCAGTAAAAGCTACGATGCAACTAGCACGCCATCTAACGTGTGTCGAACATTGGCTTGCAAATTGGCGCATACGAGTGCAAACTCGTAAGAAAAGTGCAAACAGGTAACATTTACTAAACAAACAAACCTGCCCGCCCTTGGTAATGAATCACACTCGCATCCCACAAGCCGATAACGTAACATACTTAGGTATTTATCTTGACAAACGGCTCACCTGGCGGAAACACATAGACGCCAAGACGACGCACCTCAGTTTAAAAGCAAGGGATGTAGACTGGCATATAAACGTTCGCTCTCCCCTAAGCTTGGAGTACAAAGTTCTTTATATAACTCCGTTATAAAACCCATATGGACCTATGGCTTCGAGCTATGCAACGCATCGAGAAGCAACATTGACATAGTACAGCGAGCACAGTCTAGGATTCCGAGGATCATTGCTGGAGCTCCATGGTATCTTCGGAACGAGAATATACACAGAGACATACAAATAAAACTTGTCATTGAGACAATAGCAGAGAATAAAGTAAAATACAATGAAAACATCCAAATCCTCTTGCAAGCAGCCAAAGCCGACTGCACCGAAACGACCAACCAGCCCAGCGTTAAATTTGTTAGGCCACACAGCACGAATCATTTCATAAAATGATATTTAGTTAGTTTAGAATAAAATTTGAAAAGTTATTGTTAGTCTCATAAGTAAAAGGGAAGATTCAACAAATAAGCAAAACATGGAAAAAAATCACTGGATAATGTTTTGTCTGAATGTATTCGAGTGGTTTAAGATTTGTTACATTGTTTTTTACATAGATAGTAGATAGTAGTAGTAGATAGTAGATAGACTATACTCAGTCTATAATTATGTTGATTAATATTTCTTCTAATTGGACAGAACAATTAAATGTTTTTATCATGTTATTGCCTTCTATTATAGTTTCTCTATTAATACAGTTTTGGTTTAGGATAGTCTTGGGAAGGTTCCAAGTTGTGATTGTATTAGGCTCTATATATTTTATTTCAAAATCAGAATGTGTTTTACTGTATCTAGATTGTGTTGGGACCTGGTTTAGTATACCAGTTATACATTTATTTACAAGCTTTGAGAACTTGTCATGTATTGTATCGGTTAGTATGTTACGTTTACCTTCTGGTAGGGTGTTATTTTAAAAACTGGTGTTTTGGTTATTTCTCTTGGAATCAGATTTAAGCCAAGCTGACGTTTTGATATTAAGAAGATTTTCAGAATTAACGTGGACTAATGAATCGTGTTTATAATTTTTGGATTAAAAGATATATACCTTAGCGTGTTAGTTTCAAACCAAGCTCTATGTTTCAATGTATTCAGTGAATTGCTGTAAATTAAAAATGTTTAAATCTATCATATGTTCTTTTTCAAAGTTATGATTTAATTGACTATTCAATTCGATTCTTTTGTTAATGACTTCTATTACGTGGTTAAGTTCGCTTATTTGTCCATTATTTTTAGAGATGTCGGCTATTCGTTGTAATAAAGCTTCTTTGCCTTCTTAATCTAAAGTACCGAATAAGAACAATTTTAATTGTTCCCATAAAGTTAACAAGACCGCTTTTACTACGGTTTACAATTAAAATTAAATTATACCGTTCATTTCTCTGTTAAGTTTTTCTACTAGATACTGTATTTGTGGTGAGTTATTAAAAGGTTGAGTTTGTTTAATAAGTTCTTCATAAGTATTTTCGGGTTTAGTAAAGTTAATAGAGAAGTAATGATATTCGTGGTTTATCGGCAAATCTATTGATCTGGTTTGAAAGATTAGGTGTTTGGCCTGGATAGGAGTTACTTCTAGGTATTGTGTGTTAATTGACGATAGGAGGCTTAATATGAGTTTCATGCTCGGGAGCAGGCCTGGAATTATCGTTATTAGATTTACTTTTACTAATTTCCTTATTTTATTTTAAAATTATATTTATAGTGTATTATTTTTCTTCCTCTATTTGTTTCTTCGGAATGTTTATCATCTATTTGTCTTAAATTTCCTGTCTTTTTGAATGGGTTAGTCGTTTTTGATTTAACAAAATCAAATTTTCCCACAATTTTCAACCATTTTGGATATATTTTCGTAGTTTTAATAGTCTTGTAATAGTTTACCTTTTATAGTTTACCTTTCAGCTTGTTAATACATAGTATTTTCTACAAAAAATCAATATATAAGGTGGAGTACACCTTTCTGTTCCTTAACTACATATATCGATCATAGCAACCACTTTGTTTATTTACAGACATATGTGACGTTTGAAAAATATACAACATTACGAAGGCCGAAATATATTTAGTTTTCAACACCTATTTTTACATATATTATAAAATGTCTGATCCTGAAGACATTGATTGTGATTTTCCCATTAGCTTTGAGCCTAATCCTGAGACATCTCCTGAACCAGAGGAATTGGGCCTTCTTCCCCCAAATCACCCACTACTAAGCAAGTTTCAGGACTGTTTAAAGGGTCACTTAATACGTACTAAACGTGATATAGAAAATGAAATTGCAGAAATAAAACACCATGTTAAACTGAGAGAACAGCGACGAGAGGAGCAAGGATTGACATTGTATGATATGCAACAGAAAATGAAATTTCAAGAAAAACAAATTATGGAGTTATCCGCTGTTATAGAAAAACATTTAAAAAATCGACAAGATGAAGAATTTAACACAAAAACCTTAAAAGCGGAAAACGAAGAAAAAATTAAGTTAACTAAGTCACAAAAAACTCTTTACCATGAAAGAATGGCAGAACTAGGTGACATGCAAAGTTTAGGAAGTAACATCAAAAGATGGGCTTGTTCCGTTGAGGATGAAGTAAAAAATGCTAAACGCATTGTTAGTAGAGACGCCCAGTTGCAAGACCAGCTATCACAGGAAAAACGAAAATCAGATATACTCTTTTATAGGCTGGATATAGAAATAAAAAAGAGAGAAAACGAGTTACTGTCGATTTGTGAAGAAGAAGCTACAATGAAAGAAGTGATTAATATTTTAAATATGAGCATAGCAAATGCCAATACAGATTTAGAGGTTTTGCAAAATGAACACAAACGGCTCACACAGGCATGGAACGAGGTTATTATAGCCATTCAGTTGAGAGATAAAATTTTATTTCAAGTACAAAGCGCAGCAAGGTAAGCTAAGCAAATGAAAAGGATTTAAGTTTTTTAACATTGATTTTAAGAAAACACAGGGAGGCAATGAAACACAATATAGCGGGAATAGAAGCTATCAAAAAACAAATTGGAAAGGAAATGGAACTAAATAAAAAATTGGATTCATTTAAGCAACGACTGGCAGATGAAACTAATTCCTTAAGAAGGGAATGTAAGTATTTCATTGTATATTTCTAGTTATCTGAATACCTGTTAAACGGTATATCAGATTTCCGATCATATCTGTACATGTCCGTCTGTCCGTCAGCATACACTTCGGGATTACTGGAACAATTAAAGCTAAAAAGTTTAGATAAGATATGCATATTCCAATAAGACACAGCCCAAGTTAACGGTTAACTGATGTTGCCACGCCATCAATCCGACCAAAACTGTAAAAATGTAAAATGTTTTCAAATTTAAAATTTTTTATTGGACTTGTAAATGTATATTGACATGCTCACACTTTAAGAAATATAATATATTTTCATTTTTTTATATGTACATCCGTTCCCTTACATGTCTATACCGTATACATCACATATATATATATATATATATATATATATATATTATAGTATATTGTATGTTATATGTATTATATAATATAATTATAATTATAATTTACAATAATTATAATTATATCTATTGTATGTATATGTACATGTATGTATGTATATTATATACATATGTATGTATATTATATGTATATATATGTATATATAACTTTGTCGTCTTTGTCTGATAGGTGAAGAATTAATTTAGTTCCATGAGTCTTCTTTTTCAACTTACAGTGATATTTTATACTCAACGGCAATAAATAGATTTTCAGCTTATCAATCACAAGATTCCATTCATTCAGAGTCCCTAAAAAATCATAGACAAAAATTGAATAAATTAGTTTAAATGTATTAATCTTATATGAATGCAATTTCGGGCCAGATTTAATTTGTTATGCTAACCGTTTTATACTGATTAATTTGATCACAAATGCAGATATTTTGCAATGCTCCCAAATATATATATATATTACAAGAACAAAATACTACGTGATAGATATACCCCTATATGTATATGTTCAACCATTCCTTCCAACCATTTAGACTATATAAAATTGTCATATATACTCCCACAGTTCAATACACAAGTTTTCATCAGTGAAACACCGCACAATTTGTATGAAAACTATCTATGTATGAATCGCTAAAACAAAGCATAACAAATCACTAAATCCTCAATGATTTTTAAAGAGACAGAAATTTCGATTGTGTAAGAGTATTGCCTTTTTAGGCAATTTTCATGTCAGTTTTTTCATCTCCTTTCATCGATGAAACATTACTTCTTATTAGTTATTTATTATTTCTATGCGTAGGATTTAAATTTAAGAATAAAAAATACGTATTAAATTCCAAAATCTGGAGCGTCTTGTTGTCCTACGGAGTTAGGGATAGTTTCTTTTGTGGAACTTGGGTCCACATGTCCGTCCGATTAACCTTAAAGTAAAATATATTAGTATAATGTATGCAAAAATGAATTACAAATTTACCTTAAATGATCGATTCTGTGAGTAGTATTTACTGTTGTTAATAAATTAAATCAATTGCTTGGAATAATTAATGTATTAAATTCTTAAAAATGGTACTTAATTAAAATCGCTTCTGCTTCTCACACAAATCTAATCGAAAGTGATCCACGAAAAAAGGGCATGTCTTTTAGAAACACAATATGTTTTGTCTTATTGTTATTTCGCTCTTGCCAATTCCCGTCCCCTTTAACTACTTACAGTATGTCAAGAAACTGTTTACACACTGCGAAATAAGTTGAATTTTTGACTTTGAAGGTAAAAATAAAGAGTTCTTTGCTTAAATATCCGCAATTTTTTAAACAATATAATAAAACAATATTTATTTTACTTATAAATCGAATAACAAATTAAGAACATTAAATATACAAGAAAATAAACAACAAATTCCAGTTTACACACTTTGGCACTTTTGGTACATATGTATGTACATAATTAGTCTTTTAATGTTCCGATGCACATTACAAATTTACAAATTTCTTACTTGAGTTTTATTTATTCTTTATTATTTCGAAGATAAAAGTTAACTGTTTGAATATTTAATCAGTCACGGCTGCGCTGCTCGCATAAGATGCCAGCGGCCGGACTGCTTAAATGAAAAACGTCTATGCTCATACATAAATGTGTACATATGCATACATACAATGTGAACGCACCAGAAGTTGTATTTATGTAAATTAAACAATTATTAAGGTTTTTCAAATAATAATTATTCTTCTTTATTAAGTGCATCAGAATACGACTGATCCCTTTTGAGCTCTGTCTAAAACTAAAGTACAATTTTATATTCAAATATTTATAGCGGCACTTCTGCTGCTATTTCTGTCAACGTTGCGCCTCGTGACTTCTCACACCACCACGTCCAGAATGCTAACGCTGCGCCTGTGGGTGTCCGTTCACAGTAACCGCAAATTCCGCTGATTTATCGCAATAGACCGGTAATTTTTGTAGCTCGTGACGTTGACTTGAGTCACGACGGATGGTGCTGGTTTCTGTTTCAAAGACTTGTAGTGGTTGATGAATAATGTCCCATTTAGGGACATTGGTAAGACCCCGTGATTGTTCGGTTGAGGCCTTTTTGATCAGTGACTCTTATGGCAGCGTCATTAATGATGATGATACCTTCGTCGACCTGGGTTATTGTATCTAGGTGGCTGGATCGGGTGTTGGATCGTGGCTTCGCATTGGTTTATTGCACAGGTTTTTGAGCCGCAATCTGCGACTATATTGCTGTGTTCTAAGTTTACTATTGTATTTTTATGTTGAACAGGATAAATTTTGATCTTTTTACTGAATAACTTAGGGTTTGGAAATTTAATTAAAAAATATATCATATTGTTTTGGAAAACTTTAACTTTGGCTACTTCTGAAATGTCAGCTACGCTGGCATTCGTGAGTTGTTCATTGTTAATTTATTTTATATCAATATCGTCCAAAATGACGGGGTTGATCAAAAAGATTTTGCCAAGGTGAGTGAAGTTACTATATTTTCTTAACTAGTAATGATTATTATATTTTTTGCTAGCATTGTTTCAAACAAATGTTCAGTGTCTATTTCGTCGGCTTTGTTGATATCATTTAAGGTTTTTGTCAATTGGTTTTATAATTTGGTGTTTATTTCTACCTGTCTATTTTCTGCCTAACAATTTTTCTTGCCGGAACCAAAGCTGTTCCCTAACAAGGTAATACTACGTTTATTTCTATGACTGAATTTCTTAACCTAGTAAAAAGCAAAATGTAATTAAGAAATGCTCGTATTTATTATTTGAGAGTGTCCTTGCTGACTACCCTTCCCTTAATAAGAACCGTCGTACCTAAATCGGCTTCGATCGTTTCTTCCGAGCAAAATGGTGTTAGCTTGTTACCTAACCGTTTCTTTGATTTTAACCAAACTTTGTCGCCTACTTGATACTCTCGGTGAGCTTTTGTCTTGTTGGCTTGTTCACGTGTTTTGTCTTGGGTTTCCCGGATCCTTTTTTTGATTTCCGATTCTAGCTCGATTGGTGTTGATATCTACTGGTTTCTTGTTTGTAACTGATTGGATGGTTCTATTATAAGCGGTTGTTGCTAAAAGGATTAGATCGATTGTGTCATCGATTAATTTATCTACTTTTAAGCAACGGGCAATCTCCACGAGTGTGCTATGAAACCTTTCCACTTGCCCGTTAGATATGCTATGTAAAGGAGGGGCGTTTGCTATTGTTATGTTAAAATTATTAAGTATCATTGTGCGAATTGTTTCTGAATTAAGGGATTTCTCGTTGTCACAGTAAATGGTGTTTGTGCCAGGGAAGAAATTTATAATCTGCAAGAGTGGGCCTTTGATATCAGTGATTGCTCGTGAACTTAAAGGTTGAACTATGGCGAACTTGGAAAACTTGTCAATGCACGTAAGAAAGTGTTGCTTGTCTGTGTAGAATATATTTACGTGCAAAAGTTCTCCGGCGTAGGATGGTATTGGGATTTTTCCTAGTGTTTGCTTGACAGGGTGACGTTTGTACTTTGCCTTTGAACAAGTTTTACAATTTATGGCCACTTCAGCTGCTAAGCGGCTCATTTTCGGGAAGAAGTAGTCGCGCAATATCTGCTTGAAGTTTTCTTGGGCTGCTTGATGTCATGTTCTGTGGTTATTATTTCAGTTTGCTCTGTCCTGACAGTAATGTCCGTTACCAAGTATTTACAATACCTGAATGTCGTTGAGGGGAATGTCTCTATTAGTCTGTGTTGTAGGAAGGTTAGTATTGGGAGTTTGCACTGTATGGCATTCACAACGTTTGCATTTACTAAGTCCAGTACAGTGTGCCATAGGCTTTCTCGGTCTGTAAATTGGATTATATGTCGGAGCTTGTCCTTGAATATTATAAAGGTTTTAACTGATGGTATGTCTGTGTGTTCAATAATAATTTGGTTTCTAAAGCAATTGGTTTGTCGGATGTCTCAATTGTGTATGTAAGAGATTGTTCGCTGTGAATTGTAGCAATGTTGGAGTCATTGTCGGATTCGTTCGAGTCAGAGTGTTTGTCTAGCGCGTTAACATTTTGACGGGACAGGGCATCAACTACATGATTTTCCTTGCCTGGTTTAAAAATGAGATTGGCGTTGTGTTCGTCGATAAAGGCTTTCCAGCGTTTTATTTTTTCCAGCTTCTTAGGTTTTTAATTGCCCAGACTATCGCAAGAAGTTCTCGTTTGTTAGTCGCGAAGTTTATCTCATTGTCGCGTAGCGTCCTGAAGATCATTGTGATCGGTTTTCCGTCATGGGCCAAAACCGCCCCCAGTCCATGTGCCGCAGCATCAGTTGTGAGGTCAAATGGTCTGTTGACGTATGGGAATGTAAGGAGCACATCTTCTGATCCCAGGACGTTTTTCAACCTTTCGAATGCTTGTTGTTGGCTTTGGTTCAGGTTTACTCTAACTTTCCTGGATTGGTTGGCACTTATTTTCCCGTAATAACCTTTTAAGATATCTGTAAAAGGTCTGGCTATGCCTGCAAAGCCTTTAATGAAGCACCTGTAGTAACTGGATAAGCCTAAGAAGAACCCGAGGCCGAAAAGAGTATTTGGGGGTTTGAAATTTTTTTATAGCCTGAACTTTTTCAGGCGAAGTTTTTAATCCATTACTTGACACAATGAATCCCAGGTACTCCACGCTCTGTTTGAAGAACTTAGATTTTTCCATAGAAATTCTCATGCCAGCTTCGTATAAACTTTTCAGAACCCAATCGGTGTGTTCTTCTTTTATTTCGGAAAAAATAATGACGTCATCAACATACACGTAACATGTTTTTCCTATTTCTTCTCTAAGAACGTCATCTATTGACCTTTGAAAAATGCAAGGAGCATTTTTTAAACCGAATGGAAGTCTACAGAACTCGTATTTACCGGATTTAACGGAGAAAGCTGTTTTCTCTCGATCCCTTTCAGCTAGCTCAATCTGGTGGAAGCCCAAAGTAAGGTCAAATTTTGTGAAATATTGAGCCTTACCCATGTTGGACAGTATGGTGGAAATATCAGGTATGGGGTATTTGTCGTCTATTGTTTTTTGATTTAATTTTTTATAATTTTCTATAGACGTTTTTTCTTGTGACCATTTTCGTCACGGCCTTTTTTGTCAACAACCCAGATTGGGTTGTTGTATGGGGATCTAGACGGCCTTATTATGCCATCCGCTAGAAGTCGTTTGACCTCTGCGTTGACAAAATCAGCAGCGCCCATTGGATACGGGTATAATTTTGAATATACCGGTTCTCTGTCCGTGCGTATTGTAGCAACGGTGTTTATGTTGAAAGGTAGGTATTCGTTAGGATCCGCGAATGCTTTTGATCTTTGTTTGATCATTTTGTTAAAATTTTCTTTGACCTCCAGTGGAATGTTACTGTCGTCAATTTTGACATTTCATAAATTGTAACGGCTGTTAGCAAAATTTGTGTGCAATTGAATTGCTTGTAAGATTGATGGTTGCATCAACTTTTTTTAATAAATCGAGGTCTATAATGCCGTCAACATTTTTTAAACTGTTTAGGACGAAGAAGTATGCCCTCGTCCCCAATAGATAGATAAGGCATTTCTGCTCTATCTTCGTATGCCCGTGTATAGAATTGACTTGAAACGGGTTGTCAACTGGTGCAATGGCTTTCAGGAAGGGAAGTGGGATTATATAATTTTTTGATGCTCCCGTATCTATCAGGAGCTTAATATTCTGCCCTGCTACTGTTCTTGTAATGTACAGGGATGTTTCCCCTAAAAAATTGCACTGTTCGTCGTCGGATGCGCCATCGTCATCGGCTGCTAATACCTCTGATTGTGCTAACAATTCGTATTCTAATGAATCTTTCTGTCTCTGTGATTCCTGGGACGTGTGATGCAGCATTTGTCTGCTTGGATTGGTCATTATATCCCCTAAACTGGGTCTGTTGCCCAGAACATGTTAAGGTATCAACCTCCATAGGCTCAAAGCCTTGATTATTTGGGAGGGCGTGGCGTTGTTTGGAACTACCAGCCTTCTGACCCTGTGATTGATTATTTGGATTATTAAAATGTGATAGTTGGAACCGTCTGAATTTTGTTGACCCTGTGCGTTGTTACGCCACCCTTGGGTCTTTTGAGACGAGGATTTCTGGTATTTTTCTTAGAAAGAGAGAGCTCTCATTGCTCGTTTCTGCCTCTTGTGCCAATGCAAAGGCTGTTGGCAGATCCTTTGGGCGTGCCGAAAAAACTGTCTATTTGATGGATTTTTTCAGGTCATCAATGAAGGCAATGAAGGCCTGCTTCCTCGTGTGACATTATTGTCTTGTTGGTTAGAAGTGCTAGCTTCTTTTCTATCTCGTCATAATACTTTAGGTGGGGCATATCGCCCTGTCTAAGT
Source organism: Drosophila simulans (assembly GCF_016746395.2). Lineage (NCBI taxonomy): Eukaryota > Metazoa > Arthropoda > Insecta > Diptera > Drosophilidae > Drosophila > Drosophila simulans. The sequence goes on from NC_052521.2 coordinate 1,960,510, forward strand.
GTTGCGTGTTCTTGTTGTATAACATGCAGTGGTTTTATCTGCGTATGTGAAGTCTAGTCGTACTATAATCGCGTCGAAATTCAACACCGTACTAAATGAGGATAGTGCTGAATTGACAGTTTCTCTAACTTTGTTGCGTATAATTGCAACAGCCTGATAGTGTTTCGAACTCCAATTATATGGTCTAAAGATTTCGTAAGCAACCGTTGCTGCTTGGCGCCAGGAAACGTAATTTTCCTGTTTGCCATCGAATTCTGGGATGGACTTTACGATATCTAAGGGTTCGTCGCACGTAATCCCTGGCATTACTTTAGCTGCCTCGTATACTACTACCTTTGGAGTTTCTGATTTTATAGATAGAGTATCTATTTGTAGTACCATATTCTGTGTCGTGTCAGCTAATCTTTCTTCGAAAACCGCCGATTGGTGTTCAAGCGCGGCCTTGACCGCCTTTTCTACCATATTTAGATAGATCGCTTCGAACTGTTTACCCTGCGCAGCTTGTGCTGCTGCGGGGTTTCCTGTTGTCCATTGTTCTGTATTCATTATTGTAACTTGTTCGTTTTTAATTTCCCCCCTGTAACACGGTATTGTGTCTTCGTCACTACTGGAATTACTCCGATTCAAGTTCCTATACATTCGTGTCCGTTTGTAAGAAACAATAGCTTTTATTGTACTGAACAAAATTTTGGTATTAGTTTACTGCTACTCTCACTAGGCCAATCAATCGAAAGATTCAATTTTTATTTAATTTGTTTTTGAAAAAAAAGGCAATGAACCTCTCACTTGCATTTTTCGTTGTTATTCTAGTGCAGCTGTATAGTGTCGTTATGTGTTGATCCGCTCATGTGCTCATCTTTGGCTGGTTTTTTATTTAGTGCAGTTGTGTGTTCTTCTTTTTTTTTGTTTTTTATTACAGTTCAATATCAAAAATTTTTAATTTAAACAATTGTCGATTATTACGTGCTCAAAAGCAGTATGCCATTTACTAAATGAGTTTATATTATATTATTGCACGCCTTATATAACCTTTTCGTTTTATTAGTACGTTTTAATAAATTTGTTTGCACCTTTCCGTCGCGAGTTCTTTTGATCAGGTTTCAGATCACTTCTACTGCTATGTTGGGCGCCAATTAAACAATTATTAAGATATTCCAAATAATAATTATTCTTCTTTATTAACTGCATCAGAATACGACTGATCCCTTTTGAGCTCTGTCTAAAACTAAAGTAACTAAACTAAAGCTATGTCTAAAACTAAAGTATTGCTAGAAGGACTCGTGTCGAAGTGTGGAGCCGAGCATGGAAATTCCAGAGCAGTTCAAAGGCCTTTTTGTGAATGTGACGCAAGCACATTTGCTGCAATTAATGCCGATATTCCATTCCGTTGCCCACTTCTCGAAGGCCGTCACATATTCCTGTAGGCCCCTGGTTGCATCACTTATGCTTGTACTCCTGACAAATACCGATGACAGAGTTGGAACCAAGAAGATTAAAACGCAGAACTCCAACAGAATTAAATTATTAAATTATTAATGCGTATTCTTGCACTGGGAAGGGCCGCTGGTAATAAATTATAAAAAAATATCCAACAGTCAGTTTCGTGCGGTTTTAGGGCGTTAGAGTGGGCGTTGCAAATAGTTTTTTTTTGCAAATCGCTAAAAGTTTACAAGACTAATAAAATTATGAAGTAATATCCATAGCGTGAGCGTGGCAAAAAGTCATTTGGCAAATCGATAGAAATTTAAAAGTCTAATTAAATTATGAAAAAATATCCATAAATTGTTGAAATATGTGGGCGTGGCAGTTGTGTGCGGTTTTGGGGCGTTAATGTGGGCGTATCAACATAGCTCAACAAACTTGCGTTGCGTCTTTGTCTCTTAAATTTGTGTGCTGAATCTCAACTTCTAGCTTTTATAGTTCCTGAGATCTCGACGTTCATATGGACGATGGGCATTCGGACTTCGGACAGTCAGTGGCGCCCTCCCTTGGGAATTATGCCGGTTTGCTCTGGGATTACTCTTAAATGTCCGAAATATGTCCGATGGCCCAAGGCGGGAGAGGATTTGGAATATGTGTGAAATTATTAGAAACAGTGAGTTCAAACGTTAGTGAGTTAGAGTAGAGAGAGATCGATAAAAATTTACAATACTAATAAAATTATGAAAAAATAATTTTTAATTTTTTTTTTTGATGTGGGCGTAATAACATAGCTCAACAAACTTGCGTTGCGTCTTTGTCTCTTAAATTTGTGTGCTAAATCTCAACCTTCTAGATTTTATAGTTAATAAAAGGAAACAAAGATTTTCAGCTAGAAATAGGAGATCAAGTCTTGCTAACAAACGAGACAGGTCACAAATTAGATTTTAAGTACACTGTACCAAATAAAATAGAAAGTGTAGAAAACAATGAAAATATAATAATATAAAAATAAAAACTAAAAACAAAAAGTACATTAAAATAGATTAATGCTTTTTTAATCATAATGCATAGTATGACCATAAATATATGATATATAATATATAAGAAATAACACACATATTTTTATTATTTCATTTTAAAAAATATACACAAAACAAAAAATAAATAAAATTTAACATTTATTCACGCATAATACAAATTATAAAGCATAATAATTAAATTCGTTAAAAAATGTTTATAAAATGACAAAATTTATGTGGAGTGCAAGAGTCAGCAAATTCCCACAATCGAACCACATAAGCGATGCATGTGTATACAACGAAGGAAAGAGTTACGAACTGCTTTTTTCCCTTAGTGGCAGTGCCGCTAGCTCAGGCTTTTGTCAGGGCAGTGTTTTCTCCGTGCCACACAGCTCGCAACATAAACATCGATAACTACCGACGCTTCACGACTCTACATACAACAAACGAATTAAATTAACATAAACGATAAAATCGTACAGTTCTGGTGGTCGCAGATGTTATGACCCCGCGCACCCACCCTACCTTGGATGCCCGAAGGATTTGTGGACATCACCTATTATCCACACGTCGAAGTCGCTCAAGACGACTAAGACGTCTCCATCTCCCCTACAGAGAACACTCACTTAAACATTCTGGTATGCTTTCTTGTTTTATTACACATAAATGTAAGCAATGATAGTGATGGCAGCGCGATAGCACATGTGGCAACACTGCAGGAAAATATCGATAGGATTAGGAGAGCAGTTGGCTGAAATGATCGAAGAAGAAGTTGCAGATCGTGAAGGTAGAGGGGAGTCGTAGCCAAGAAGTCAAGTAGAAGTACCACCCAAAACACCCACTTTAATCATGGTGGACCGAAAAATCTGGTATGGGCTTGTTTTTCTTACAATGGTATGAGTCCATAACATCTGATTTATGGTATTATAGACCAAAACGCATATGCAAATATACTTAGTGATGTCTTACTGTCATATTCTGAATATAATATGCCCTTAAAATAGACATTCCAACAGGATAATGATACGAAACGCAGAAGCAAATCGGCTAAGAATAGGTTCACCCAAAATAGAATGGATGTAATGCCGTGGACAGCATCATCTTTCTATTTAAACCCGATTGAAAACCTGTGGGGGGACATTAAACAATATGTGTCGAAAAACTTCCCGATGTCTAAGGCTCAGATTTGGCAAGTTGTGCAGGATACATGGTCAAAAATACCCCTCAAACGTTGCCAGGACCTGGTGGACTCCATTTCGCGTGGGTGTAAGGCTGTGCTGGCTAACAAAGGCTATCCAACCAAGTATAAGGCCCTAATTAACACATTAAAAAGAAAAACTAAGTTCGTTCTAAGTCAAGTTGATTTTTTTTTACTATTTTTTCATAGCACTGCTATTTTAGTGAACACCTGAATTTCTGCCCATTATGTTGTTTTAATCTAAATGTTTCGACAGAGGAGCCGGGAGCTAGTAAGGATTTCTTTCTGGATTTATATTGGGTAGAGTGGCTTAATGTTGCTACTATAGGTAGGTGATCAGAAGATAGATCGTATTTTGTTTCAATTGAAAGTTTATTTATTGGCACTCCAATTACGATAAAAAAGTTCAAAGCTGTTGGCGTCAGATGAGTAAAAGGGAGTTTCACCTGTAGCTAGAACTTCGCTAGAACTAGTTATGATGGCCTCTTGTAGTCGTTTTCCTCGACTGCATGCCCTTAGGTTGCCCCACCATTGGTACTTAGCATTGTAATCCCCTCCTGCTGTACACTTGGGGCCCAATGTGATCAGTAGCTGATCAAAGTCGTTTTTAATCCAACGCATATTTGGAGGAAGATACAGAGAAGCTATTTTGATAATACCACCACTCGTTGGTACATCGAGACTGGTGACTTGTAAATCAGTGCGCATTGTTGATATATTTTGACTATGGCGAATATTGTCTTTGATGAAGATTGCAGAACCGTCTTTTGCGGTGATACTTGGATGATTGGCATAATATTGTTCATAGCCAGGAGTGTATACTTTTAGTCCAGTGCGCATATGAGTTTCAGTAATTAGCATGATTTCTATAGAGTGCGCAATAAGAAAAAGTCGAAGTTCTTCATTCTTCTGCACTAATCCTCTTGCGTTCCATAATCCGATTTTTAAGTTTAAAAATATCATTTTTTAGAAATCAGAACGTGGACTAGGTCACGAAAAGCTTTGTTGTACTCAATTGTTTCCATGACTAATTTAAAAAGTTGATCCAATCTGGCGTATTGGCTTGGTCGAAGGCAATACTTTACAACGATCGATATAGCCAAGGGTTTTCACCATATTCAGATGGATGACAATTCCATTGCGAGCACTTGAATACACAATCGTGCCCCTCCAACATTTCACAGATTTATGAACAATCTTTTGGGAGATCTCGTTTATATAATTGTTAGCAGATTTGAAGTGGGTTGTAGTTCACGTCTCAGTCACCTTATTGTTATCCTATTAGGGTGGTCTCGAAAAAGGCAGACGCTTCTGGGAAACGAGAGCTTAGATTGGTAGTAGATTACAGGAAACTCAATTAGGTAACTGTCAACGACAAATTCCCCATTTCAAGAATGGATGAAATATTGTTTTTTTTTTTTTTCTTTTTGTTGTTGTAAATTTTATTAATTGGAATTAAACAAGTTTACTGCTACCTATGTGGCATATTGACCAGTTTTTACATAAAATTTTGCAGCATAGGCATACCAATATATACATTACTTTATAAATTAAGTTATTCTAACAATATTTAATTGGGATGGGAGATCATGTGGGTGGAATCTTTTTAGCCTTCTTTTTTTCGGGGGATGGATAAGCCTTCTCGCCAGCGTGTTGGGGTATAACTTTCCGCATGGGTCCTCAATGCATCGCCTATCTTTGGAATATTATTCCAAAGTTCTGGCCGTAATTCCGTATATTTGCAACCCATACTTCCAAATTGGGGTCAGGATAGATTTATAAAGGCGAACTTTATTTGCCAATGTGAGTTTGTTTCTTCGGCGATAAGAGCCACGACATTTTTGCAGCCTTTGAAAGTAATGCTTGCTTGATTATAGTCGTATGTCTTTGAAACGTTAGTCCTCTGTCCAAAATCACCCCGAGGTATTTGTAGAAGGTCTCGTGTCGAAGTGTGGAGCCGAGCATGGAAATACCAGAGCAGTTCAAAGGCCTTTTTGTGAATGTGACGCAAGCACATTTGCTGCAATTAATGCCGATATTCCATTCCGTTGCCCACTTCTCGAAGGCCGTCACATATTCCTGTAGGCTCCTGGTTGCATCACTTATGCTTGTACTCCTGACCATTAGATGACCGCGGTGTCATCTGGGTAGGTTGCAATAAGAACATTTTCGTATTCAACTTCTGTACAGCACCAGGAATCCGGCATATCAGAAGTATACAGCGAATAAAGAGTCGGGCCTAAAGCACTGCCTTGGGGTACGCCTGCTGAGATTGTACGCGTAGACGATTTGTCGCCATCGACAACCACACTGAACTATCTGTTCGATAGAAAGCTTTTGATAAGAAGAGCTTCTTAAGCTTACTTAGAAGACCATCATGCCAAACTCTATCAAAGGCTTGTTGTATATCCATAAATACAGCTGTTGTATACATCTTGTCCTCCATTGCCTCCAAAGCAAAGTTTGTCACTCGGTGTAGCTGTTCTGGAGTGCCATGACTTTTTCGGAAACCGAAATGCCACTTTGGAATAGCTTGAATAGAAGACTAATGGGCCTATATGCATCTACTTCAGTGGGTTGCTTTCCAGGCTTCGGAATCATCGTTATGATTGCAGATTTCCATTTGCTTGGAAAGTGTCCCAGCCCTAGAGAGCTATTGAACAGTAGGACTAAGAAAAGTACAGCTTTGATGGGAAGGAGTTTGAGCGTCCTGTTATCTAGGAGGTCCTCACCAGGCGATTTTTTAGGTTTGAGCTTTTTGACCTGCGTTACTAACTCTTCCAAGTTAACAGGGTTTGTGGGAAGGGCCATTTGAAAAGGTTGGTCCAAGAGTGTTTGCACCCTGTTTCGGTGTTCTGTCGGAGTAAGATTCAATGGCTTAAATCTATCCTCTAAGCTGTTTGCAAAGATATCGGCCTTCTCCTTACTGGAGCCGCACCAACCACCAGCTGGATTTCTGATGGGAGCCTTTGGAATAATTTGTCTTTTAAGGTTATTCATGAGCTCCACAGCGAGTAGTTAGTCGATGCATCAGGACTTGCATTTTCCAGAATTTGATCAAAGTGGTCTTGTTTGTTTTTCACCAGAACTTTGTTAAGACGATTTGATAACCTTTTGTAAATGTTGTGGGCGCGTGCGTCTCCTGTTCTGGAAAATTCTCGTCTAGCTCTTCGTTTGAGATGTATGAGAACTGAAGCGTTTTGTTGAAGTACACTGCGTCTACTCTGGGTAGGAGAAATTCTGCTTCCTGGTGTAGCAAGTGTCGCAGCCACGTGAATTTTGTCCATGAACATCACTATAGCATCTTCGATGTCTTCTGGATAATTTATGTCCATGTTTAGGTTAATGCTTCTGTCTAGGACATTCCTAAATGTTTCGACAGAGGAGCTAGTAAGGATTTCTTTCTGGATTTATATTGTGTAGAGTGGCTTAATGTTGCTACTATAGGTAGGTGATCAGAAGATAGATCGTATTTTGTTTCAATTGAAAGTTTATTTATTGGCACTCCAATTACGATAAAAAAGTTCAAAGCTGTTGGCGTCAGATGAGTAAAAGGGAGTTTCACTAGTTATGATGGCCTCTTGTAGTCGTTTTCCTCGACTGCATGCCCTTAGGTTGCCCCACCATTGGTGCTTAGCATTGTAATCCCCTCCTGCTGTACACTTGGGGCCCAATGTGATCAGTAGCTGATCTAAGTCGTTTTTAATCCAACGCATATTTGGAGGAAGATACGGAGAAGCTATTTTGATAATACCACCACTCGTTGGTACATCGAGACTGGTGACTTGTAAATCAGTGCGCATTGTTGATTTATTTTGACTATGGCGAATATTGTCTTTGATGAAGATTGCAGAACCGTCTTTTGCGGTGATACTTGGATGATTGGCATAATATTGTTCATAGCCAGGAGTGTATACTTTTAGTCCAGTGCGCATATGAGTTTCAGTAATTAGCATGATTTCTATAGAGTGCGCAATAAGAAAAAGTCGAAGTTCTTCATTCTTCTGCACTAATCCTCTTGCGTTCCATAATCCGATTTTTAAGTTTAAAAATATCATTTTTTAGAAATCAGAAAGTGGACTAGGTCGCGAAAAGCTTTGTTGGACTCAATTGTTTCCATGACTAATTTAAAAAGTTGATCCAATCTGGCGTATTGGCTTGGTCGAAGGCAATACTTTACAACGATCGATATAGCCAAGGGTTTTCACCATATTCAGATGGATGACAATTCCATTGCGAGCACTTGAATACACAATCGTGCCCCTCCAACATTTCACAGATTTATGAACAATCTTTTGGGAGATCTCGTTTATATAATTGTTAGCAGATTTGAAGTGGGTTGTAGTTCACGTCTCAGTCACCTTATTGTTATCCTATTAGGGTGGTCCCGAAAAAGGCAGACGCTTCTGGGAAACGAGAGCTTAGATTGGTAGTAGATTACAGGAAACTCAATTAGGTAACTGTCAACGACAAATTCCCCATTTCAAGAATGGATGAAATATTGTTTTTTTTTTTTTTCTTTTTGTTGTTGTAAATTTTATTAATTGGAATTAAACAAGTTTACTGCTACCTATGTGGCATATTGACCAGTTTTTACATAAAATTTTACAGCATAGGCATACCAATATATACATTACTTTATAAATTAAGTTATTCTAACAATATTTAATTGGGATGGGAGATCATGTGGGTGGAATCTTTTTAGCCTTCTTTTTTTCGGGGGATGGATAAGCCTTCTCGCCAGCGTGTTGGGGTATAACTTTCCGCATGGGTCCTCAATGCATCGCCTATCTTTGGAATATTATTCCAAAGTTCTGGCCGTAATTCCGTATATTTGCAACGCATACTTCCAAATTGGGGTCAGGATAGATTTATAAAGGCGAACTTTATTTGCCAATGTGAGTTTGTTTCTTCGGCGATAAGAGCCACGACATTTTTGCAGCCTTTGAAAGTAATGCTTGCTTGATCATAGTCATATGTCTTTGAAACGTTAGTCCTCTGTCCAAAATCACCCCGAGGTATTTGTAGAAGGTCTCGTGTCGAAGTGTGGAGCCGAGCATGGAAATACCAGAGCAGTTCAAAGGCCTTTTTGTGAATGTGACGCAAGCACATTTGCTGCAATTAATGCCGATATTCCATTCCGTTGCCCACTTCTCGAAGGCCGTCACATATTCCTGTAGGCTCCTGGTTGCATCACTTATGCTTGTACTCCTGACCATTAGATGACCGCGGTGTCATCTGGGTAGGTTGCAATAAGAACATTTTCGTATTAAACTTCTGTACAGCACCAGGAATCCGGCATATCAGAAGTATACAGCGAATAAAGAGTCGGGCCTAAAACACTGCCTTGGGGTACGCCTGCTGAGATTGTACGCGTAGACGATTTGTCGCCATCGACAACCACACTGAACTATCTGTTCGATAGAAAGCTTTTGATAAGAAGAGCTTCTTAAGCTTACTTAGAAGACCATCATGCCAAACTCTATCAAAGGCTTGTTGTATATCCATGAATACAGCTGTTGTATACATCTTGTCCTCCATTGCCTCCAAAGCAAAGTTTGTCACTCGGTGTAGCTGTTCTGGAGTGCCATGACTTCTTCGGAAACCGAAATGCCACTTTGGAATAGCTTGAATAGAAGACTAATGGGCCTATATGCATCTACTTCAGTGGGTTGCTTTCCAGGCTTCGGAATCATCGTTATGATTGCAGATTTCCATTTGCTTGGAAAGTGTCCCAGCCCTAGAGAGCTATTGAACAGTAGGACTAAGAAAAGTACAGCTTTGATGGGAAGGAGTTTGAGCGTCATGTTATCTAGGAGGTCCTCACCAGGCGATTTTTTAGGTTTGAGCTTTTTGACCTGCGTTACTAACTCTTCCAAGTTAACAGGGTTTGTGGGAAGGGCCATTTGAAAAGGTTGGTCCAAGAGTGTTTGCACCCTGTTTCGGTGTTCTGTCGGAGTAAGATTCAATGGCTTAAATCTATCCTCTAAGCTGTTTGCAAAGATATCGGCCTTCTCCTGACTGGAGCCGCACCAACCACCAGCTGGATTTCTGATGGGAGCCTTTGGAATAATTTGTCTTTTAAGGTTATTCATGAGCTCCACAGCGAGTAGTTAGTCGATGCATCAGGACTTGCATTTTCCAGAATTTGATCAAAGTGGTCTTGTTTGTTTTTCACCAGAACTTTGTTAAGACGATTTGATAACCTTTTGTAAATGTTGTGGGCGCGTGCGTCTCCTGTTCTGGAAAATTCTCGTCTAGCTCTTCGTTTGAGATGTATGAGAACTGAAGCGTTTTGTTGAAGTACACTGCGTCTACTCTGGGTAGGAGAAATTCTGGTTCCTGGTGTAGCAAGTGTCGCAGCCACGTGAATTTTGTCCATGAACATCACTATAGCATCTTTGATGTCTTCTGGATAACTTATGTCCATGTTTAGGTTAATGCTTCTGTCTAGGACATTCCTAAATGTTTCGACAGAGGAGCTAGTAAGGATTTCTTTCTGGATTTATGTTGGGTAGAGTGGCTTAATGTTGCTACTATAGGTAGGTGATCAGAAGATAGATCGTATTTTGTTTCAATTGAAAGTTTATTTATTGGCACTCCAATTACGATAAAAAAGTTCAAAGCTGTTGGCGTCAGATGAGTAAAAGGGAGTTTCACCTGTAGCTAGAACTTCGCTAGAACTAGTTATGATGGCCTCTTGTAGTCGTTTTCCTCGACTGCATGCCCTTAGGTTGCCCCACCATTGGTGCTTAGCTTTGTAATCCCCTCCTGCTGTACACTTGGGGCCCAATGTGATCAGTAGCTGATCAAAGTCGTTTTTAGTCCAACGCATATTTGGAGGAAGATACAGAGAAGCTATTTTGATAATACCACCACTCGTTGGTACATTGAGACTGGTGACTTGTAAATCAGTGCGCATTGTTGATATATTTTGACTATGGCGAATATTGTCTTTGATGAAGATTGCAGAACCGTCTTTTGCGGTGATACTTGGATGATTGGCATAATATTGTTCATAGCCAGGAGTGTATACTTTTAGTCCAGTGCGCATATGAGTTTCAGTAATTAGCATGATTTCTATAGAGTGCGCAATAAGAAAAAGTCGAAGTTCTTCATTCTTCTGCACTAATCCTCTTGCGTTCCATAATCCGATTTTTAAGTTTAAAAATATCATTTTTTAGAAATCAGAACGTGGACTAGGTCACGAAAAGCTTTGTTGTACTCAATTGTTTCCATGACTAATGACTAAAAAGTTGATCCAATCTGGCGTTAATGTCCAAGATTGCCTTCTCGAGAGTGGCAAGGTTCCTGTTAGAGTTGTATTGCTCCCCAGTATTTATAGGGATTGTGTTCTTAGCAGGAACGCAGTAGTTGTTTTCAGCTTTAGTTCTTATGTCAGCAAAGGACACTCCATTTCTGACAGCTGACGACGACGCGTATTGTACATGGCGGATTTCATTATTTCTGTTAATGGTGTAGCTGGGTGGTCTAGACCCTGGCTTTAATTTTTTACTCAATTCTATTCTGACTTTCAAGCCTTTAAAACTGGCAGGGTGATTCTCCATGCAGTTTGCACATACGTGTTGATTGTTTAGGTGTGTCTCACATGATTTAGAACCAGTAGGATGCTCACCCGCACAATTCCCGCAAACTGGGCTTAAATGACAGCGATTGCGGGTGTGGCCAAAATCTTGGCAATTGTAACATTGAGCTTTGTCCTTATTGCGAGTAGCCTTCTCCACTGTAACCCTGTGCCTTCCAATACGGCTTACTTTTAGAGACTCGGCCACATTCGGAGTTGGCTTAAGATTGACAAAGAACAGATTTTGTCTAGTTTGTGCATTAATGGCTTCTTCGTCGTCATTTCCACCAGCCAAGATTTTATTCCAGCCAGGCTTCCTTGGGGAGTAGATGTTCAGTACAACGAAGCCTTTGTCTGTGAAGCAGCGCTCTATTTCTTCTCTTGGGACAGTTGAGTGTATGTTCTTCAGCACCAGCCCATATGGTTTTCCCTCACGGAGGTGATGATGCCAAAACTGGCAATTCAGGGCAGTCAAGTTACGAACCACACTTCTGAATGACGTAGCATCTGCTGTGTAAATTCGAGAGATTCCCGATCTGGAGGTACGTGTTTAGCTATTCAGCTTTTTCAATAGCTGTTGCGAATAATAAAAAACCGAAGAAAGGTTGTTTTTATTACGACAGTTTTTATTTTGCGAATTGTTATTCTTTTACGATAGCGATAATTGAATGCGTAAGTTTGGTCTTTTCCGAAACACGAAGAATTGGCAACTGGCGGGCAGACAGGCGAAATGCAGCGCCCAAGCTTAACGTAGGTGGCTAACAACAACAAACAAGGAATGAGCGCCGTACAGATAAATGCGTGCGAGAACAGCGGTTTGCACTATGGGCATCGCAACTGCTACCACTGATTAATTTGGCTTATAATATTAAAGAATATGAGATATCATGCGGCTGCATGACCCAACATCCTCCCCCCATTGGAAGCTTGGCTTCCAACAAAGTCCTCAAGGGGAAGCAGACACAGCCTGTTCACTGCCCGCCTTATTACTCCAGACGCGGTCCTCAATTCTGCAACTCGAGCGACGCCGTCTCTGCCAGGAATCAATTGCATGACTCTCGCCAAAGGCCATCTCATTGGGGGTAGATTCTCATCCTTAACATGAACGACGTTGTCCACGGCTACGCCAGGCTTTGGGGTGCGCCACTTGGAACGCTGGTGGAGCAACGTCAAGTACTCTTCCTTCCATCGCGACCAAAATCTTTGCTGAAGAAAGGAGATGCGCTGCCAAGAGTCAAGCCGATTATAGTTTAGGCGCGTTATATCTGGCTCGTCAAACGACGAAGGCGGACCACCATTGAGAAAATGCGCCGGAGTGAGGACATCCAGATCGGCAGGGTTCTCTGAAATGGGAACTAAAGGTCGGGAGTTAACAACAAGCCGAGATGTGGCACGCCAGCGTCCTCAGCTCGTCGAAGGTCAGAACCGCCGTACCCACAGCGCGGTAGTAATGATGTTTGGCCGTTTTCACCGCTGCTTCCCAAAGTCCACCAAAGTGGGGCGACCGTGGAGGGATGAACCCCCAGTCAATCGTCTCCGAAAGGCAAAAATTCTGAACGGAGCCTTGATGCTCGCTGCTGAGAAATAACCTTCGAAGTTCCAGAAGTTCATTTTTGGCGCTGACAAAGTTGGTGGCGTTGTCTGACCAAATTTGCTTCGGCTTCCGCCGGGTGCATATGAACCTCTTGAGTCCGCACAGAAACGCAACTGTCGAGAGATCCTTAATCAGCTCCAGGTGCACTGTCTTGGTTGCAAAGCATATAAATACGCAGACGTAGCATTTAACCGCGGGCTTGTTGCGACTATCCGACTTGTGAAAGAAGGATCCACAGAAGTCTATACCAGCAATCTCAACAGCGTGAGATCCTTCCAAGCGCTCCTTGGGAAGGTCCGCCATTATGTGCTCTATCAGCCGCGGCTTAATCCAAAAACATCTGATGCACCTGTTCACGGCCTTGGTAACCGTCTTCCTCCCCCCAATAGGCCAATATTGGGATCGACATGCACCCAGAAGAGCTCGAGGTCCGGCATGAAGATCGCTTTCATAGTAATGCGAAATAATTGTTTTGTCAGGGCAAACAGCTGTTGGCCAATCGCTTTCAGGCTCCGTAAGATAGGCGGGTCCATGCGCCCAGAGTGACGATTCGCTAGGCTCAGACGGCAGGGATCCTCTGGATAAGATGTCAGCCGGATTTAAAGCTGTTGGAACATAACGCCAAGCCGTGACATCTGTCAGCTCCTGAATGGCAGCAACCCTATTTGCCACAAATATGTTTTCCTTGCTGGCTGAAGAAGGAACGTGTGAAGCTATTAAGGCGCTACCGCAAGGGCGCGCGCAGCCTCCAGACACAACCCAGCCCAGACGAGTTTTTTGAAGCAGGGGCAGTCCTGGCAACAACTTTATCTGACCTACGCACAGCAGCTTATAAAACAGGCTAGCTCCTATTAACATGTCAACACGCTGAGCTTTATGAAATTCCGGGTATGCGAGCTGCAGGTTTTCTGGAATCTTCCAGTCCCCAATGTCCACATTAGAACTTGGCTGGCGATCCGTGATATTGGGAGCGATAACTGCTGTTATGCTCGTTGAGAAGTCCGAAGTGACAGACCGAATCGCAATTCCTACCGAGAATCCATCAGTCGCGAAATTGGAATCCCCGATTCCAGGGACGGAGCCGGACGACCTCGACCTCTTAAGTTGCAGTTGATTTGCAAACCGAGAGGTGACCAAGTGCAGTTGAGAGCCAGAATCTAACAAGGCCCTGCAGGGAACGAACAGTCCCGATCGATTCCGCACTAGAACGGTTGCAGTGGCTAGCAGCACAAGGTATCGCAATTCCTACCGAGAATCCATCAGTCGCTAAATTGGAATCCCCGATTCCAGGGACGGAGCCGGACGACCTCGACCTCTTAAGTTGCAGTTGATTTGCAAACCGAGAGGTGACCAAGGGCAGTTGAGAGCCAGAATCTAACAAGGCCCTGCAGGGAACGAACAGTCCCGATCGATTCTGCACTAGAACGGTTGCAGTGGCTAGCAGCACAGGGTCACTACCGAGATCCTGGGCAATTAGAGTAGAAGAATTCGAAAGCGGGGCAGAAGGCTCACTGTGGGAGCTTGAAGACACCGGAACACGTGGCTGCGAGGAAGGCCGACCATCTAGATGGAGCAGCGTATGATGCCTGATTCCACAGGTGCGGCAGCGGCTCGAGCTACATTGCCGTAGCTGATGACCTGCCTGATGCCTGATGCAGCCAGCGATTTGCTCAGTGGTGCCCAAACCCTTCAACGCACGAATGTGAGCGTTAAACTTGTCCGACAATTCCCGAAGCGATGCCACTGAATCATTCCGTACTACCTTTAAACCCAGAATCTCGGTAATGTGCCCCTGAAAAACGAGACGCCGATTATCAAACCTTTTTTGAAGCAACTCTAAAGCCGCTTCGTAATTGCTGTTTGAAATCTCCAATTATCGGATAGTTTCCAGCGCTGAATCCCTCAAACATGACCGCAGATGTTGAAATTTCTCAATGTTGGAGAGGTCCGGATGGCTGTCGATTATGCTCGTGAACACGGAGTAAAAATCCGCCCAGTTTGCGTAGCCTCCGCCAAACGTTGGCAGCTGCACAGGCGGCAACGGCATCGGCCGCGGCTGCGTTTGAGGACCACTACACTGGTGGGGCACAACACCTTCCGCAAGCGTTGAGTGCGGCGCGAAATGCACATTGCGTTTGGCTATTTCCGCGCGCACACTAGCCTTGAATTCAACGATGAATTCATCGAAAGACTCGCTCATTTCACTGCCAATTTCGTCGAAGTCCAATTCCTCCAGTTCTGTATGCAGAACATTGAAGGCACCTTGCAGCTCATCAATCTGCTCCAGCCTCACCGTAAAAGTAGGATCGTCGTATCCTTTAAGCGTCTCATTAGACAGCGACGTTTGTAGCCTCTGCAACCTGCTGAACAGCGCATTGGCTTTGTGCTTTAAAAAGGTCACCCTGTTTTTTTCACCTTCTGCGGGAATAGCAACAAATCGCCTTTGATTCGGTTCAGCGGGAAGATGAGCACAAAATAGATGCCGAAAATGCAAGCGGGGTCAATGCACGCAACGATATATGTAGCAATGTATGTATATATGCAATGCTAGCTCGCTTAAACAGCCACTATCACCGAAATCTCCACTCACTTGTCCAACCGATTGCGATTTAATGTATTTATATTTATTTATTAACGGGATAAGTGCATTAATTAATGTATGCAAATTAACACTATCACGTCGGGGTCACCAAATGTTTAGCTATTGAGCTTTTTCAATAGCTGTTGCGAATAATAAAAAACCGAAGAAAGTTTGTTCTTATTACGACAGTTTTATTTTGCGAATTGTTATTCTTTTACGATAGCGATAATTGAATGCGTAAGTTTAGTCTTTTCCGAAACACGAAGAATTGGCAACTGGTGGGCAGGCAGCCGAAATGCAGCGCCCAAGCTTAACGTAGGTAGCTAACAACAACAAACAAGGAATGAGCGCCGTACAGATAAATGCGTGCGAGAACAGCGGTTTGCACTATGGGCATCGCAACTGATACCACTGACTAATTTGGCTTATAATAATAAAGAATATGTGATTAGTCTACTGCACAGTTTTGGCGGTCTGGTCTGGTTTCTATATCCCAGCCTTAGAGAGCTATTGAACAGTAGGACTAAGAAAAGTACAGCTTTGATGGGAAGGAGTTTGAGCGTCCTGTTATCTAGGAGGTCCTCACCAGGCGATTTTTTAGGTTTGAGCTTTTTGACCTGCGTTACTAACTCTTCCAAGTTAACAGGGTTTGTGGGAAGGGCCATTTGAAAAGGTTGGTCCAAGAGTGTTTGCACCCTGTTTCGGTGTTCTGTCGGAGTAAGATTCAATGGCTTAAATCTATCCTCTAAGCTGTTTGCAAAGATATCGGCCTTCTCCTTACTGGAGCCGCACCAACCACCAGCTGGATTTCTGATGGGAGCCTTTGGAATAACTTGTCTTTTAAGGTTATTCATGAGCTCCACAGCGAGTAGTTAGTCGATGCATCAGGACTTGCATTTTCCAGAATTTGATCAAAGTGGTCTTGTTTGTTTTTCACCAGAACTTTGTTAAGACGATTTGATAACCTTTTGTAAATGTTGTGGGCGCGTGCGTCTCCTGTTCTGGAAAATTCTCGTCTAGCTCTTCGTTTGAGATGTATGAGAACTGAAGCGTTTTGTGGAAGTACACTGCGTCTACTCTGGGTAGGAGAAATTCTGCTTCCCGGTGTAGCAAGTGTCGCAGCCACGTGAATTTTGTCCATGAACATCACTATAGCATCTTTGATGTCTTCTGGATAATTTATGTCCATGTTTAGGTTAATGCTTCTGTCTAGGACATTCCTAAATGTTTCGACAGAGGAGCTAGTAAGGATTTCTTTCTAGATTTATATTGGGTAGAGTGGCTTAATGTTGCTACTATAGGTAGGTGATCAGAAGATAGATCGTATTTTGTTTCAATTGAAAGTTTATTTATTGGCACTCCAATTACGATAAAAAAAGTTCAAAGCTGTTGGTGTCAGATGAGTAAAAGGGAGTTTCACCTGTAGCTAGAACTTCGCTAGAACTAGTTATGATGGCCTCTTGTAGTCGTTTTCCTCGACTGCATGCCCTTAGGTTGCCCCACCATTGGTGCTTAGCATTGTAATCCCCTCCTGCTGTACACTTGGGGCCCAATGTGATCAGTAGCTGATCAAAGTCGTTTTTAATCCAACGCATATTTGGAGGAAGATACAGAGAAGCTATTTTGATAATACCACCACTCGTTGGTACATCGAGACTGGTGACTTGTAAATCAGTGCGCATTGTTGATTTATTTTGATTGTGGCGAATATTGTCTTTTATGAAGATTGCAGAACCGTCTTTTGCGGTGTTACTTGGATGATTGGCATAATATTATATAAAAAATATATAAAATTGTTCATAGTCAGGAGTGTTTACTTTTAGTCCAGGGCGCATATGAGTTTCAGTAATTTTCATGATGTCTATAGAGTGGGCAATAAGAAAAAGTCGAAGTTCTTCGTTCTTCTGTACAAATCCTCTTGCGTTCCATAATCCGATTTTTAAGTTTAAAACTATCATTTTTTTAGAAATCAGAACGTGGACTAGGTCACGAAAAGCTGTGTTGGACTCAATTGTTTCCATGACTAATTTAAAAAGTTTATCCAATCTGGCGTTAATGTCCAAGATTGCCTTCTTGAGAGTGGCAAGGTTCCTGTTAGAGTTGTGTTGCTCCCCAGTATTTATAGGGATTGTGTTCTTAGCAGGAACGCAGTAGTTGTTTTCAGCTTTAGTTCTAATGTCAGCAAAGGAGACTCCATTTCTGACAGCTGACGACGACGCGTATTGTACATGGCGGATTTCATTATTTTTGTTAATGGTGTAGTTGGGTGGTCTAGGCCCTGGCATTAATTTTTTACTCAATTCTATTCTGACTTTGCAGCCTTTAAAACTGGCAGGGTGATTCTCCATGCAGTTTGCACATACGTGTTGATTGTTTAGATGTGTCTCACTTTATTTAGAACCGGTAGGATGCTCATCCGCACAATTTCTGCAAACTGGGCTTAAATGACAGCGATTGCGGGTGTGGCCAAAATCTTGGCAATTGTAACATTGAGCTATGTCCTTGTTGCGAGTAGCCTTCTCCACTGTAACCCTGTGCCTTCAAATACGGCTAACTTTTAGAGACTCGGCCACATTTGGAGTCGGGTTAAGATTTGCAAAGAACAGATTTTGTCTAGTTTGTGCGATAATGGCTTCTTCGTCGTCATTTCCATCAGCCAAGATTATATTCCAGTCAGGCTTCCTTGGGGAGTAGATGTTCAAAGCCTTTGTCTGTGAAGCAGCGCTCGTTTTCTTCTCTTGGGACAGTTGAGTGTATGTTCTTCAGCACCAGCCTATATGGTTTTTCCTCACGCAGTTGATGATGCCAAAACTGGCAATTCAGGGCAGTCAAGTTACGAACCACTCTTCTGAATGACGTTGCATCTGCTGTGTAGATTCGAGAGATTCCTGATCTGGAGGTACGTATGTCGTATTTTTCATCAGAGATTACCTGATTGAGGGTGCTTTCTAGCTTACTGATACTGTTAACATTAGGAACACATATTGGAGGAGGTTTTGGAGCTGACGCTTGAAGCGGCTGGTCAATATTTGAGTTGTCAGCGCTAAATTCAATTGATTCCTGATCAGTATCCATATCTTCGGTAAGGCTTATTTCTTCAGCTAAAGGTGCGAAACGGTTGTTGCACAAACTAGTTGATGGGGAAGCTTGTTTTGTGTTTCCCTTAGACGCACGGGAAATAGTTTCTTTGCTTTTTGTCAATATTGTAGGATCTTTTCCAGAATCGGTAGGGTTCCGTTCCTGCGTCTAGAAGGGGGATGGTCTGAAACGAGCACCACAGACGGGAAACGTCTGAAGCAGTTCTTGTCGAAACAGTACTTGTCGGAGCAGTACTTGTCGAAACCCCCACAGTGTACGTTGTTGTTGTTGAACAAGCAAGAGAAGTGGTAACTGTATTAGTTACTGTTGAAGCAGAGCTGGTTTTACCAAGACTTCCTTGTGAAAGGCCAAAAGAAACGTATTGCCTTGAGGCAATCATGGCTCGCATCTCTGCTGGACTATGTTCAATGAGTTTCTTCATCTTCTCGAATCGATTCAGCTCTTTCGAGAGCGGTGGACTAGAAGGTGTGTTTTTATCCATTTAATAAATAACTAAATTTTCAACTTGGAAAAAATAGAAATCATTTTCTTATCTCATGCCGGCCTGTGCGTGAGAGACAAGTCACCAGCCCAATGGGCAGGGTCGTTTTCAGTTTCACTCTGGTGTTTACTGTTTTTGAGAAGTCGACAGAGAGATGGGCCCAGTGGGCACAAATTGCAAGTTTAACGCATCTTATCCACTGTTGTTGAACTTTACTGACGTATCGATCGAATGATTGTTTATAATTATGCGAGAATAAATGATAGTTGGAATTTTTTTTTTGTATATTGTTGAGAATCAAATAATAAATATATAATATAGCTGTGTTCAAAAAAATAGCAGTGCTTGAGACCTGCGAGTTTAGGATAAAAAGTTCCTATGATTTACAATTTTAATGGTCAAATTTTTTTGCTAATATCGTTAGGAATTTAATTTCAAACATTTTAGCAAGTGTTTCACTTTTATTTCTTCAATATTTTCGAAAATATAGATTAAAACAACATAATGGGCAGAAATTCAGGTGTTCACTAAAATAGCAGTGCTATGAAAAAATAGTAAAAAAAATCAGCTTGACTTAGAACGAACTTAGTTTTTCTTTTTAATGTGTTAATTAGGGCCTTATACTTGGTTGGATAGCCTTTGTTAGCCAGCACAGCCTTACACCCACGCGAAATGGAGTCCACCAGGTCCTGGCAACGTTTGAGGGGTATTTTTGACCATGTATCCTGCACAACTTGCCAAATCTGAGCCTTAGACATCGGGAAGTTTTTCGACACATATTGTTTAATGTCCCCCCACAGGTTTTCAATCGGGTTTAAATAGAAAGATGATGCTGTCCACGGCATTACATCCATTCTATTTTGGGTGAACCTATTCTTAGCCGATTTGCTTCTGCGTTTCGTATCATTATCCTGTTGGAATGTCTATTTTAAGGGCATATTATATTCAGAATATGACAGTAAGACATCACTAAGTATATTTGCATATGCGTTTTGGTCTATAATACCATAAATCAGATGTTATGGACTCATACCATTGTAAAAAAAACAAGCCCATACCAGATTTTTCGGTCCACCATGATTAAAGTGGGTGTTTTGGGTGGTACTTCTACTTGACTTCTTGGCTACGACTCCCCTCTACCTTCACGATCTGCAACTTCTTCTTCGATCATTTCAGCCAACTGCTCTCCTAATCCTATCGATATTTTCCTGCAGTGTTGCCACATGTGCTATCGCGCTGCCATCACTATTATTGCTTACATTTATGTGTAATAAAACAAGAAAGCATACCAGAATGTTTAAGTGAGTGTTCTCTGTAGGGGAGATGGAGACGTCTTAGTCGTCTTGAGCGACTTCGACGTGTGGATAATAGGTGATGTCCACAAATCCTTCGGGCATCCAAGGTAGGGTGGGTGCGCGTGGTCATAACATCTGCGACCACCAGAACTGTACGATTTTATCGTTTATGTTAATTTAATTCGTTTGTTGTATGTAGAGTCGTGAAGCGTCGGTAGTTATCGATGTTTATGTTGCGAGCTGTGTGGCACGGAGAAAACCCTGCCCTGACAAAAGCCTGAGCTAGCGGCACTGCCACTAAGGGAAAAAAGCAGTTCGTAACTCTTTCCTTCGTTGTATACACATGCATCGCTTATGTGGTTCGATTGTGGGAATTTGCTGACTCTTGCACTCCACATAAATTTTGTCATTTTATAAACATTTTTTAACGAATTTAATTATTATGCTTTATAATTGGTATTATGCGTGAATAAATGTTAAATTTTATTTATTTTTTGTTTTGTGTATATTTTTTAAAATGAAATAATAAAAATATGTGTGTTATTTCTTATATATTATATATCATATATTTATGGTCATACTATGCATTATGATTAAAAAAGCATTAATCTATTTTAATGTACTTTTTGTTTTTAGTTTTTATTTTTATATTATTATATTTTCATTGTTTTCTACACTATCTATTTTATTTGGTACAGTGTACTTAAAATCTAATTTGTGACCTGTCTCGTTTGTTAGCCAGACTTGATCTCCTATTTCTAGCTGAAAATCTTTGTTTCCTTTTATTAACTATAAAAGCTAGAAGGTTGAGATTTAGCACACAAATTTAAGAGACAAAGACGCAACGCAAGTTTGTTGAGCTATGTTGATACGCCCACATCAAAAAAAAAATTAAAAATTATTTTTTCATAATTTTATTAGTATTGTAAATTTTTATCGATCTCTCTCTACTCTAACTCACTAACGTTTGAACTCACTGTTTCTAATAATTTCACACATATTCCAAATCCTCTCCCGCCTTGGGCCATCGGACATATTTCGGACATTTAAGAGTAATCCCAGAGCAAACCGGGATAATTCCCAAGGGAGGGCGCCACTGACTGTCCGAAGTCCGAATGCCCATCGTCCATATGAACGTCGAGATCTCAGGAACTATAAAAGCTAGAAGTTGAGATTCAGCACACAAATTTAAGAGACAAAGACGCAACGCAAGTTTGTTGAGCTATGTTGATACGCCCACATCAACGCCCCAAAACCGCACACAACTGACACGCCCACATATTTCAACAATTTATGGATATTTTTTCATAATTTAATTAGACTTTTAAATTTCTATCGATTTGCCAAATGACTTTTTGCCACGCTCACGCTATGGATATTACTTCATAATTTTATTAGTCTTGTAAACTTTTAGCGATTTGCAAAAAAAAACTATTTGCAACGCCCACTCTAACGCCCTAAAACCGCACGAAACTGACTGTTGGATATTTTTTTATAATTTATTACCAGCGGCCCTTCCCAGTGCAAGAATACGCATTAATAATTTAATAATTTAATTCTGTTGGAGTTCTGCGTTTTAATCTTCTTGGTTCCAACTCTGTCATCGGTATTTGTCAGGAGTACAAGCATAAGTGATGCAACCAGGGGCCTACAGGAGTATGTGACGGCCTTCGAGAAGTGGGCAACGGAATGGAATATCGGCATTAATTGCAGCAAATGTGCTTGCGTCACATTCACAAAAAGGCCTTTGAACTGCTCTGGTATTTCCATGCTCGGCTCCACACTTCGACACGAGACCTTCTACAAATACCTCGGGGTGATTTTGGACAGAGGACTAACGTTTCAAAGACATACGACTATGATCAAGCAAGCATTACTTTCAAAGGCTGCAAAAATGTCGTGGCTCTTATCGCCGAAGAAACAAACTCACATTGGCAAATAAAGTTCGCCTTTATAAATCTATCCTGACCCCAATTTGGAAGTATGCGTTGCAAATATACGGAATTACGGCCAGAACTTTGGAATAATATTCCAAAGATAGGCGATGCATTGAGGACCCATGCGGAAAGTTATACCCCAACACGCTGGCGAGAAGGCTTATCCATCCCCCGAAAAAAAGAAGGCTAAAAAGATTCCACCCACATGATCTCCCATCCCAATTAAATATTGTTAGAATAACTTAATTTATAAAGTAATGTATATATTGGTATGCCTATGCTGCAAAATTTTATGTAAAAACTGGTCAATATGCCACATAGGTAGCAGTAAACTTGTTTAATTCCAATTAATAAAATTTACAACAACAAAAAGAAAAAAAAAAAAAAAAACTATATTTCATCCATTCTTGAAATGGGGAATTTGTCGTTGACAGTTAGCTAATTGAGTTTCCTGTAATCTACTACCAATCTAAGCTCTCGTTTCCCAGAAGCGTCTGCCTTTTTCGAGACCACCCTAATAGGATAACAATAAGGTGACTGAGACGTGAACTACAACCCACTTCAAATCTGCTAACAATTATATAAACGAGATCTCCCAAAAGATTGTTCATAAATCTGTGAAATGTTGGAGGGGCACGATTGTGTATTCAAGTGCTCGCAATGGAATTGTCATCCATCTGAATATGGTGAAAACCCTTGGCTATATCGATCGTTGTAAAGTATTGCCTTCGACCAAGCCAATACGCCAGATTGGATCAACTTTTTAAATTAGTCATGGAAACAATTGAGTACAACAAAGCTTTTCGTGACCTAGTCCACGTTCTGATTTCTAAAAAATGATATTTTTAAACTTAAAAATCGGATTATGGAACGCAAGAGGATTAGTGCAGAAGAATGAAGAACTTCGACTTTTTCTTATTGCGCACTCTATAGAAATCATGCTAATTACTGAAACTCATATGCGCACTGGACTAAAAGTATACACTCCTGGCTATGAACAATATTATGCCAATCATCCAAGTATCACCGCAAAAGACGGTTCTGCAATCTTCATCAAAGACAATATTCGCCATAGTCAAAATATATCAACAATGCGCACTGATTTACAAGTCACCAGTCTCAATGTACCAACGAGTGGTGGTATTATCAAAATAGCTTCTCTGTATCTTCCTCCAAATATGCGTTGGACTAAAAACGACTTTGATCAGCTACTGATCACATTGGGCCCCAAGTGTACAGCAGGAGGGGATTACAATGCTAAGCACCAATGGTGGGGCAACCTAAGGGCATGCAGTCGAGGAAAACGACTACAAGAGGCCATCATAACTAGTTCTAGCGAAGTTCTAGCTACAGGTGAAACTCCCTTTTACTCATCTGACACCAACAGCTTTGAACTTTTTTTATCGTAATTGGAGTGCCAATAAATAAACTTTCAATTGAAACAAAATACGATCTATCTTCTGATCACCTACCTATAGTAGCAACATTAAGCCACTCTACCCAATATAAATCCAGAAAGAAATCCTTACTAGCTCCTCTGTCGAAACATTTAGGAATGTCCTAGACAGAAGCATTAACCTAAACATGGACATAAATTATCCAGAAGACATCAAAGATGCTATAGTGATGTTCATGGACAAAATTCACGTGGCTGCGACACTTGCTACACCGGGAAGCAGAATTTCTCCTACCCAGAGTAGACGCAGTGTACTTCCACAAAACGCTTCAGTTCTCATACATCTCAAACGAAGAGCTAGACGAGAATTTTCCAGAACAGGAGACGCACGCGCCCACAACATTTACAAAAGGTTATCAAATCGTCTTAACAAAGTTCTGGTGAAAAACAAACAAGACCACTTTGATCAAATTCTGGAAAATGCAAGTCCTGATGCATCGACTAACTACTCGCTGTGGAGCTCATGAATAACCTTAAAAGACAAGTTATTCCAAAGGCTCCCATCAGAAATCCAGCTGGTGGTTGGTGCGGCTCCAGTAAGGAGAAGGCCGATATCTTTGCAAACAGCTTAGAGGATAGATTTAAGCCATTGAATCTTACTCCGACAGAACACCGAAACAGGGTGCAAACACTCTTGGACCAACCTTTTCAAATGGCCCTTCCCACAAACCCTGTTAACTTGGAAGAGTTAGTAACGCAGGTCAAAAAGCTCAAACCTAAAAAATCGCCTGGTGAGGACCTCCTAGATAACAGGACGCTCAAACTCCTTCCCATCAAAGCTGTACTTTTCTTAGTCCTACTGTTCAATAGCTCTCTAAGGCTGGGATATAGAAACCAGACCAGACCGCCAAAACTGTGCAGTAGACTAATCACATATTCTTTATTATTATAAGCCAAATTAGTCAGTGGTATCAGTTGCGATGCCCATAGTGCAAACCGCTGTTCTCGCACGCATTTATCTGTACGGCGCTCATTCCTTGTTTGTTGTTGTTAGCTACCTACGTTAAGCTTGGGCGCTGCATTTCGGCTGCCTGCCCACCAGTTGCCAATTCTTCGTGTTTCGGAAAAGACTAAACTTACGCATTCAATTATCGCTATCGTAAAAGAATAACAATTCGCAAAATAAAACTGTCGTAATAAGAACAAACTTTCTTCGGTTTTTTATTATTCGCAACAGCTATTGAAAAAGCTCAATAGCTAAACATTTGGTGACCCCGACGTGATAGTGTTAATTTGCATACATTAATTAATGCACTTATCCCGTTAATAAATAAATATAAATACATTAAATCGCAATCGGTTGGACAAGTGAGTGGAGATTTCGGTGATAGTGGCTGTTTAAGCGAGCTAGCATTGCATATATACATACATTGCTACATATATCGTTGCGTGCATTGACCCCGCTTGCATTTTCGGCATCTATTTTGTGCTCATCTTCCCGCTGAACCGAATCAAAGGCGATTTGTTGCTATTCCCGCAGAAGGTGAAAAAAACAGGGTGACCTTTTTAAAGCACAAAGCCAATGCGCTGTTCAGCAGGTTGCAGAGGCTACAAACGTCGCTGTCTAATGAGACGCTTAAAGGATACGACGATCCTACTTTTACGGTGAGGCTGGAGCAGATTGATGAGCTGCAAGGTGCCTTCAATGTTCTGCATACAGAACTGGAGGAATTGGACTTCGACGAAATTGGCAGTGAAATGAGCGAGTCTTTCGATGAATTCATCGTTGAATTCAAGGCTAGTGTGCGCGCGGAAATAGCCAAACGCAATGTGCATTTCGCGCCGCACTCAACGCTTGCGGAAGGTGTTGTGCCCCACCAGTGTAGTGGTCCTCAAACGCAGCCGCGGCCGATGCCGTTGCCGCCTGTGCAGCTGCCAACGTTTGGCGGAGGCTACGCAAACTGGTCTGATTTTTACTCCGTGTTCACGAGCATAATCGACAGCTATCCGGACCTCTCCAACATTGAGAAAGGCGCACATTATCGAGATTCTGGGTTTAAAGGTAGTACGGAATGATTCAGTGGCATCGCTTCGGGAATTGTCGGACAAGTTTAACGCTCACATTCGTGCGTTGAAGGGTTTGGGCACCACTGAGCAAATCGCTGGCTGCATCATAGTGCAAGTGCTGCTGCAAAAGCTGGATGCGGCGAGCCAAGCTAAGTGGGAGGAGCGCTTGGAGGATCCGGTCTTTGCCAACCTTATTCCGTCGTGGGAATCGATGGCTGCATTCCTGGAACAGCGATGTAGGACTTTGGAGGCCGTGGATTGCGCCATGGCAACCTATGCGCCAGGCGTTCAGGTGGGCAGAAATCGTTCGACGCTAGTTGCTACCACCCAAAATTCTCTTGGTTGCATGCTTTGCCATAGTGCAGAGCATGCCATATATTATTGCCAGCAATTTAGAGATTTAGCGCCAGTAGATCGTCTCCGCGAGGCAAAGAGACTAGCACTATGCCTAAATTGCCTAAAGGCTGGTCATCAGCTACGGCAATGCAGCTCGAGCCGCTGCCGCACCTGTGGAATCAGGCATCATACGCTGCTCCATCTGGATGGTCGGCCTTCCTCGCAGCCACGTGTTCCGGTGTCTTCAAGCTACCACACTGAGCCTTCTGCCCCGCTTTCGAATTCGTCTACTCTAATTGCCCAGGATCTCGGTAGTGACCTTGTGCTGCTAGCCACTGCAACCGTTCTAGTGCAGAATCGATCGGGACTGTTCGTTCCCTGCAGGGCCTTGTTAGATTCTGGCTCTCAACTGCACTTGGTCACCTATCGGTTTGCAAATCAATTGCAACTTAAGAGGTCGAGGTCGTCCGGCTCCGTCACTGGAATCGGAGACTCCAATTTCGCGACTGATGGATTTTCGGTAGGAATTGCGATTCGGTCTGTCACTTCGGACTTCTCAACGAGCATAACAGCAGTTATCGCTCCCAATATCACGGATCGCCAGCCAAGTGCTAATGTGGACATTGGGGACTGGAAGATTCCAGAAAACCTGCAGCTCGCCGACCCGGAATTTCATAAAGCTCAGCGTGTTGACATGTTAATAGGAGCTAGCCTGTTTTATGAGCTGCTGTGCGTAGGTCAGATAAAGTTGTTGCCAGGACTGCCCCTGCTTCAAAAAACTCGTCTGGGCTGGGTTGTGTCTGGAGGCTGCGCGCGCCCTTGCGGTAGCGCCTTAATAGCTTCACGCGTTCCTTCTTCAGCCAGCAAGGAAAACATATTTGTGGCAAATAGGGTTGCTGCCATTCAGGAGCTGACAGATGTCACGGCTTGGCGTTATGTTCCAACAGCTTTAAATCCGGCTGACATCTTATCCAGAGGATCCCTGCCGTCTGAGCCTAGCGAATCGTCATTCTGGGCGCATGGACCCTATCTTACGGAGCCTGAAAGAGACTGGCCAAAAGCTGTTTGTCCTGACAAAACAATTATTACGCATTACCATGAAAGCGATCTTCATGCCTCTTCTGGATGCAAGTCGATCCCAATATTGGCCTATTGGGGGGAGGAAGACGGTTACCAAGGCGGTGAACAAGCTGTGTCTGCTTCCCCTTGAGGACTCTGTTGGAAGCCAAGCTTCCAATGGGGGGAGGATGTTTGGTCATTCGTCAAAACTGTGCAGTAGACTAATCACATATTCTTTAATATTATAAGCCAAATTAGTCAGTGGTATCAGTTGCGATGCCCATAGTGCAAACCGCTGTTCTCGCACGCATTTATCTGTACGGCGCTCATTCCTTGTTTGTTGTTGTTAGCTACCTACGTTAAGCTTGGGCGCTGCATTTCGGCTGCCTGCCCACCAGTTGCCAATTCTTCGTGTTTCGGAAAAGACTAAACTTACGCATTCAATTATCGCTATCGTAAAAGAATAACAATTCGCAAAATAAAACTGTCGTAATAAGAACAAACTTTCTTCGGTTTTTTATTATTCGCAACAGCTATTGAAAAAGCTCAATAGCTAAACAGAAAGAGATCTTAATATTCCAAAGATTGGCGATGTATTGAGGACCCATGCGGAAAGTTATATGCGGCGACTAGGTTCCCACCCCAACACCCTGGCGAGAAGGCTTATCCATCCCCCGAAAAAAGAAGGCTAAAAAGATTCCACCCACATGATCTCCCATCCCAAAGTAATGTATAAGTAATGTATATATTGGTATGCCTTTGCTGTAAAATTTTATGTAAAACCTGATCAAGCTGCCACATAGGTAGCAGTAAACTTATTTAGTTCCAATTAATAAAATTAAATTTACAAAAAAAAAAAAAAATATTTGTCTCAAGTTTGAGTTTTGATGGCTAAGTAGTTGATTTGTGTGTTTTTTGCTGTTTTTTTTAATAGTTTCGTTGACTATTTCTATGTTTAAATCATTATGGATATCTTCGTTTCTAATGTACCATTCGGATTTGTGATTATTTTAAGCATTTTTGATTGCGTTCGCTGAATTAGCTGTAAGTGGGATTTACTGGCAGTTCCCCAGAGTTGTATTCCATAGGTCCATTTTGGTTTTATTATCAGCTTGTATATTGTATAGTTTTATTATGTAATTCTAATTTTGAGTGTTTTCCTATTAGCCAGTTAGGTAGTCAAAATTTGTTTTTTATTTAATTTCATTTAGAATGTGCTGTTTCCATGTTAGCTTTGAGTTTGTCCAAGGTACTTGGCCTATGGGTGTAATAATATTTGATTGTCATTGATTTCAATTGCGAAGTTTTTGGGCTGTCGTTTTGTGTATATTACTTGTTGGGTTTTGTCTTTATTTATCTCTATACCCCATCTCTCAAACCAGGATACTGTTTGTGTCATGATTTGTTGTAGTGTATTTGCATCTGTTTTTTTGCACGCGCTTGACCACATTAACACAGTATCGTCTGCGAACGTCGCAATCATTGATCATTGATAAATCACCCGCTGACACTGGCATAATATCTGAGCATTCATTGTCGTATTTAATATAGAAATATCTGTCCGTTATATAGCTTTGAAGTATGGTATATAGGTTATATGGTAGTAGATTTTAGATTTTTTAGATTTTAGCTTATGCAGCAGTCCTCTGTGCTTTACTTTGTTAAATGCTTTAGCAATGTCCAAGTACACAGCATAGCTAAATTTCTTTTTGTCAAAATCGTCTGTTATTTAGTGTAGTAGTGCTGCTTCCGAAAGCCGAATTGGTGAGGAGGTATTAGGTTTTTTTGCTTTACGATTGTCTCGATTCTATTAAATAGGACTTTTTCAAATACTTTTGAGATGACAGGTAATAATATAGCTAATAATATAATTATAATAATATAATTATAATAATTATATTAATAATAATATAATAATAAGCTGATTGTTATGGGAAAGTACTGCAATCGAAGGATTCCGTTAAACAAGTTTCTAATATAGGTGATTATAGCGTCCGGTAGTTCTTTAAGAATTTTTCTTCCGATTAAATCATATCCGGGAACTTTCTTGTCTTTAATTTGTTTTATGTGAGATTTAATTTCTGTCTTTGTTATAGTTTTAATTGCGCAATTTAAGTTAGTGATTTGTGTTGGAGTCTCAGCATTGCCGTTGTTCATGTCATTGGTAAATGATGTTTTAAGAGTGTCTGCTTTTTTTTGTTTGATCACGCGCATGTGTTTTTGTTTCTTTTTATAGGTGGCTTGTGTATAGTTGAGTTCGTCAATTTTTTGGTCGCGTTCCACAGGGAATAATTTGTAGATAAGGATGTTCCTAGTTTGCTAATGTAGTATTGAAGCCGATTATCTTTGTCTTCCCTGAGAATTCTCTCGATCTCGTGTGTTGCTCTATTAAGTTTGTTTTTATCTTCTGTATGCCTAGTTCTTTCCCATATTCTCCTAGGCTTAAGCTTTTGCCTGATTTTGTCTCTAATATATGCGTTCCTGCAGATGTTGTCATTTAAATATGCTATTGCAGAGTCCAGTTCGTTGTTTGTCTTTAGAGAGATATTTATTTCCATGTTCTGTTCCAAAATGTGTTTGGCATTTTAGTCACCTCCTGACAAGTACCGATTTCCCAGTGATTTTAGAAAATCGAGGTATTGGTCTTTTGTATTATTAAATTTAGGTGGGCAATAAACTTCAGATATATTTATTGGAACCGTTGTGTCTGAGGTCGATATAGTTGTAGCCTGTATGTAGTCCTTTTTGAATCCATCGATCTCTATGCACTTAATGCTTTTTTTAATCATTACTGCAGTACCACCACGGGCCTTACCGTCCGGGTGATTAGTAGAGAAAATATTATAGATAGGTATGTTTATATAGGTTTCCTCAGTTGAGTATAATTTAGAAATGAGCATGACGTCAATTAGCTTTTCATTGAATGTTTTTAGTTGAAGTAAATGGCGTGAAAGTCCGTTAGCAATTCAGATGGCGTTTTTTAGTTGTCTATTTGTCAAGTTTAGATAATAAAAGCGTGAAAATATTCATCATATTTATCATTTGGGCTATTAATTGTTTCATAATTTGTTTAAGTTCGTCAAAATCATTATGTGCAGTTTGGCCTAATTGAGTTGAAGGCTGTTTATCAGGTACAATAGTAGGTTGAGTTGTTGAGTTGGTTTGATGGCTAGTTACTTGGTTTTTATTTAGACTTCGGCATAGGATAAAGCTGGCGTCTTATTTTTTGTACTGTGTTGTGTCGTTTGATGTGTGTCGTTTTTTTTTTTCCGAAGAGTTGGGTATTTTTGAATTTGCAGTGCTTTTGTAAACCATACAACCATTATAGTTTGCAGTAGGGTTTTCACTGCATAGTGCACATTTAATGCTTGTTCTGTCCGATCTTGTGTTAATAGTACAGAATGATAAGCTGTGTTTTCCAGCGCACTCTACGCAAGTAGGGTCTTTGGTGCAGTAATTTTTTGTATGTTCATATTTTTGTCAGTTTGTACATTGAGGAAGTGTTCGCTTTGGCCGAGGTGGCTCAAAGATTACTTTGCAATGAAGTAGGTGCTCAATTTTATAAATGTCTTTATTATTGTCTTTCATTTCGAGTTCAATAGAGAATAAAGGCAATGGTTGTTTGGAGTCGTCTGGATGTTGTGTAAATTTATAACTTCATGCCCTTGCTGAGCTAGTTCATTGATAATATCGTCTTTGTCTGTAGCATAATGGACGTTACGAAGAATTACCTTAAACCCTCTCTGGTCTTTTGGTCTGAAGGTGTAGTATTTGGTCGATTTATCTTTTAATAGTCTTAATATGTCGTAATAGTGAGTAGTTTCTAGTGGCTTTATTTTTATTTCATTAGTTGACAGTGCTTTTAATTCATATCGTGTTTCTTCCAATGAATTTAAAGCAGTAGTTAGTGCGTATATGTTTTCAACATTTTGTACATACATATATAGGGGGCGGTTTTGCTTATTTATGCTCAATTTGCATTTGCGTATTTATAGTTGCATTTTCCCCATTATCAGTTTGGTTTTCGTCTTCATCTTGTGCTAATAGCTCAAAACGGTTGCTTGAGTGTGGCTCGGCTAGCCAGTACTCTTTGAGTGTTTTTTGGGTAGCGGGTTTGAGCATTATTCCTCTGTTTCTTGTTGTTATTTAAGATATCTTTGGAACCGTTTGCAGACTGATTGTCTCGGTGACGTTTTAAGTTTTGTTGGTTTGGGAGAGAGGATTGAGTTTTGCTTATTGTTGTTGAAGCGGGTATTGAGGTTGTGGGCGATATAATATTCGCTGAAGAAGAGCATATCGGCTTTGAAGCATAGCAAACTGTGGTTGTTGCTGCTATAGTTGCTGCAGTTGTGGTATTGGTTTCTGAAGTTGCTGAGAGCGGAAGAGTTGAGAGTGGGAGAGCTGAAAGCGTAACTGATGTGAACGGGAGAGTTAAGTGTGTGTCTATTGGTGTAGCGGAAGTTGTTGTTGGTGCATTCTGCGCTCCTGTGCTGAGAGTAACTGTTGGGTCTCTCCAATGCTGGAAAGCAAGATCGCGCTCCTTCATCTCTTAGGGTGTAAGCTTTGATAATTGTTTGTGTATTTTGATATGTGGGTGAATGAGAGGTAGGAGTTGTTTTTGTTTTGTTTAGCTTGAGCGTCGGATGCGCTCATATTTTTTTTTTGTTTATTGTTTTCACTTTTTTTTTAGTTTATCTTGTTCACAGAGATATATAAGGTTTTTAACACATATAAATGTGTTAGCGTCTTTTCGCTTTTATATGATGATTGCACTTAGGCTTGAATTTTCCACTTAAACTTCAATATTAACTGGAGCTCTGTCAAAAACACGTGCGTCGGGGTTGAAGTTCAGTTCAACAGTTCAAATTTCTATCGATTTGCCAAAAAACTTTTTGCCACACCACACCACACAACGTCCTAAAGCCGCCAAACCGGTCACGCCCACACTTTGAACAGTTTTTAACTTGTTTCTCATTATATTCCCAATATCTATCAATTCATGAAAGCATTTAAACATCTTGTATTTTACTTATGGAGACGCTGGGAGACGCTTATCAATTAATAAAATCTATACAAAACGAAAAAAAAGTTTTTATTCTAACCAGTTTTCTTGTATATTATTTTAAGGTCAGGATGAAAGCGAATCTCTTTCGAAGATGCAAGCAAAGCTAGATGACCTGCCAGAGTTTTTGAATACAACAGAAGCTGATTTACAAGATGCTTTACGAGAGGGAACTCATCTATTCACAGAAATTCGAAAACTAGACATCGCCTTGGATAAATTTTTTACGCAAAAGTTTCGCACTGAGGAAACAATTTTAAGGTTAGCGCAGGATCACTTAATAACAGACAAGGCTACCGCTTACCGTTTGAAGCTATTAGGTAAATCTCAGGAAAAACGTCGAAATGTCGATTTATCATTATCTAAAGTTCAAAATCAATTGTCAATATCAATGCTTGAGGTTGAAAAACTAAGATGCGTAGTTTTTAATGAAAGAGCCTATAATGATAGTACGAAAACAAAATTAAAGAATGCAGAAAATAAATCTTCTACGTTGGAAAATGGTTTAAAAAAGATACACATTCAAATTGAAATTAAAATGAAATTATACGAAAAGATTAGCTGCAAAATTGAGGAAATGGATCATTTA
Source organism: Drosophila simulans (assembly GCF_016746395.2). NCBI lineage: Eukaryota > Metazoa > Arthropoda > Insecta > Diptera > Drosophilidae > Drosophila > Drosophila simulans. Next base: position 1,993,230 of record NC_052521.2, read on the forward strand.
TTTGGCGATGCGTCCGGAAATCCAACAGACTTAAAGGTAAATTACTAAAACTGTCTTATTAAGTTAGACTTACTCGTAGAATAAAAAATTCTTTGATAAGTATGTATATCTTAATCACCATTATCTGAGTAGATCCGGCATTATCCGTCCGTATGAACGGCGAGATCTCGGACGCAGCGGCCGGTATGAAAGCGACTGTTTCTCAGATCGGCCATTAAATTTATTGCTTAAGACTTTCTGACTGCATTGGCCATGGCAGGTCTTAATATCTTAATTTATGGAGAGCTTGAGTGGGTCTTGCCAAATTATTTGTCCATGTCAATGGAAATTGGCATGAAAAATTTTAAGCTGACAATAATATATAGACCGTTTGATGTGATCATATCGACCTGGAAGAGTTTTCATCTACCTGTACACGGTTTTTAACGAATATATTATACAATTTCAACCTACCAGTAGCGGACACAAACACTTGTATTAATTTCTTAAATGATTAAGTAACATAGCTGTTAAGTCACACACTACGTAATATTTTACCAACAAGGCAAGCTTTTTTACCCGTTAGAGTATGAAAATATAGTAGATTCGTTAAAAAGTTTGTAACACGTATTTATTTTATATTCTTGATCAGAATCAATAGTGTAGTCGATCTGGTCATGTCTGTCCGTCCGTATAGCATTCTATCCTGTTTTAAAGTATTTTTACTTCCGTTTTTTTATTCATACGTTTTATGTTGACTATTTATAGTTTATATCGTGTTTTATATTGGTTAACATGTTTTTCAGATTAAACAGCTTGAAAAATCCATTCACATAGGAGAACTGCAAGTTCGTGAACATCAGCAGTTTTGGATAATGCTGCAGAATCATTTTGTAAATCTGTCCCAAAAAAGAAACGATCAGCTAAATGAAATTCAAGTCACTCGGAAACGTAAGTCAATAAACTATAATTAGGTCTCAGAAATTATTTACAATGGAATCTCGCTTCTAATTTGTGGGCATAATATAGTTTTTATACCCGTTACTCGTAGCGTATCGGCTGGCGTTCCATTCTGCAAAATCCGAAGATCTCGCGACCCACTTTAATGCAGATCCCCGGCCGTTACTCGTAGAGTAAAAAGGTATACAAGATTCGCTGAAAAGTATCTAACAGGCCGAAGAAAGCGTTTCCGACCATAATATGAAAAAAATATGAAAACATTTTGCAAATGTGTGGGCGTGACAATTTTGGCGGTTTGCAGAGGGGTGGATAAAGTGTTTTTAGTGTGCCTGTGGAAATTGGCCCTAAGGTCAACCTAAACCATATATTTAGTAAAATAGATACTCTGGTGCATCCCTTTCTCCGACATAATGGCAACATCTTCATGTTTGCAGAAAACACAGATGCCACTGCACAATCACAACCCAATACTCCAATATTCCGAAACCAAACCATTACGTACTTCATCATTTTATAGCATACCTTGGTCATTTCTTATAAGGATTCTTAATTGAAGCTGGGGCCATGAAGGTGATTTCACGAAAACGCTAGGTCTTGTCTGGCATCCGATATCTGATCTGCTTTTGCCACTTAAGGGCATTCCTTTCGCGCTCGATTCAGAATGGTGAGCTAATAGTTTTATAGTTAATAGTCCCTTCATCGAGGGACTTCAGCACTCTTCGCAATGCTGAAATTAAAGAGGAACTGAACAAACAGGGCCACACTGTAAGGGATCTGTACACTCAAATTGGGAGGAAATCCAAAGAACCACTGGTTTTGGTTAACTCAAGCCAAAATTGAGGATCTTATAAAAACTGACAATATCTCGACGTAGTATCTGGTATCGGAATCCCAGTTTGGCGCAGATCTCATTTTAACATCAGAGGGTATGACTTGATCCATGCCAACCATCCATCTGGCATCCATAATCAGGAGCCAATACAGCCCGTCGCACCAGAAGATTGCAAAAGATCGCTTCCCTAAAAAGTGGCAAGTCACCAGGTCCGTATCGAATAGATGCATGTTACCCCTACTTTGTTCCCGGAATACTATGTTGCAATGCCGACGCAGCACTTTGACGAAATGACAATTGAGACAGTGGGAAAAACCGCTGCAACGGCACTATCGTTTACACATGTTGATAACGAATCTTCGATACATTTAGCTTAGCTTAAGAAGCAGCATTTATCTTAAAAGAACACCTCAAGACGTTCCTGCAATTCAACCCCACTGTTTAGCCAATGACCTTTTTAATTATCCTTTGAAATAACAACACTTATTGTTCAAAACGTGTTCTTAGTTCTTTGTAGTTTATTTTGACAGCGAAAGGGTCACATCAGCGCGAGAAAAACGTTTGTATGCAGGCTGAGAGTTCGTCTCTCCGAGCGCTCTGTATACCGATGAGCGTAATGATATGACTGTATGCAAACGTTTGTTTAGATAAATGACAAAAAAAAGGTCAAAACGAAAACAATGATTGATATACGTTAACCTTAACTATTAAAATTGGTTTCGTTTAATGCTGCCGACTGCGTGACCCGGCACCCACTATAAATACCAACTGCAAGTCCGCACCAGGTAACTGGCGTAGTCGCTCATCGAACAACTCTACTCTCTAAAAAGAAAATAAAGTAATTTTAGTACTGTAAATAGCTGTGAAAAATATGCAAAGTGGTTGTAGAAGCTGCAAAAAAAAGAGAAACGAATGGAATAGAATATTTACAAAAAATAAAGACAAAAATATTAATAATTCAAATTATTAGACAAAAACCAACTCATATACATTATCGGGTCACGCAGGCAGCAATTCCGAAATTAGTTCTTTGTAAATATGCCAACTTTGGAGACAGCTGTGCAGCAATGTCTCCGTTATCTAACCTCCCCTCTCGCACATTCACCTGTGGCCTATTGTTCTACTGTTCGCTCTGTAAATAAGTCGCTAATTATCATTCGCTTTCGGAACCTATGCACGTGCGCATCTATGCTGAATCTCGCTCGCTGTCCTGCATAGCAGAGAGTATATACAGAGAGAGGATGAGTCGCTCATTTGCAGCTAAGCTACATTCTATTTGTTGCTTTGTGGTATGTGGCCTCGCATGTGTACGTATGATCTACGCAGCGTCAGAGGATTAATGAAAGCGATAGTGTGCAGTTGTTCTTACAATAAAGAGACATAAAAGGAAAATAACCAGGTGCCTATTTATATCATGCTGGTCTGACAATATTTAACAATTGTATTCAACAATAAAATTAATAAATAACCGTAGGTTATGGGCCCAGACACAAAATAGCATTGAAATGGATAGGTATTTTATTGTTAATAACAAGCTAAAATAAAAAGTCAATAATAATACATGTGTATATATATGTACACACATAAATGCATTGAGTTGCAAATATATAGTAATGTATAATGTATAATGTATGTAATGTATAATAATTTATCTTTATTTGAACTAAGATCAACGCCGAAATAAAGAAAAAGAAACTGCGATTGAATGTCGGCTTAAGACTAAAACAATTGGTGTCAGAAAATCTGAGATGTAGTGGGTTAGTGGGTTGTTTACTTGATCTGCGCGATATAATAATTACGTTACTAGAAGAGAAGACTATGCATAGGCTGATGCTGTTGGGTACAATAAGGGGGATTGTAATGGATAATAATGGATTTCATTCAATTTCAATTTCTTGAGGCCGTTCTTGATTTGTTTTCGGTTATTTTCGGTTGTTTTCTTATCTTCGTATATAAAATTTAAATTGGTTATAGGTTACATATTTTGATAATCCGTATAGAATAATAAGTACAATAATAATAAATGTTATGATAATATAAAATATTTTTTGATATTAGTTTTACAACGTCATTGTGTTTTATCGTCTGTATCTTAAAATGTTATCACCGTTAACACCGCTCGATTATTCTCATAAAGTGTACCAAATAGGAATTTAAGAGATGAACCTATTACATTTAATAGTCCACGCTTTTGGTGAATAGTTTTTGGTGAATAGTTATTCAGTTTAATTCTTTAAGTAATGTATTATACGGATATTACATGCGGGGTGTGTCTGTGTTGTTTTGTATTTTATTGCCAAAATAAGTAGTCAAAGTGTTTATTTCAGTTAAATTAATTTTTATGCAATGATGTTCAAATGCTGATGGTATTTGAATATGTTTACTTGAAAAAAGGAGATAGCCGTGATTGGTGTCAATGTTGTTTATTTGATTTGGTGGGCGGGGGCCTTCCCAAATGTTACAAGTAACATCATCATTGTACGCCAGATTCTATTCTATTCATTAAACGTGTTCCTTTTCTTAAACTTTTTTTTCTACACTCTTTCCTTAGTTCCTTATCCTTAGTTTTAATTTTTTCAAGGGTTACGAATTTTGAGCAAACGTGAATACAACTAATGTAGTGCAATGTAGTGTTTCGACAGTGTTCAGAATTCGGTGTGATTTTAAAAGGCAATTTCGTATTTCTGTGTTCTGTCATAGTCAAGTTACACAAGTTGCATTCATTTATTATGTTTTGAATTAAAGGTTGACAATTTGGATAATAATGGCTTTCTTTAAATAACTTTGTCATTTTTTGGATACCTGGGTGCAAGAGTTTTTCATGTGATTGCAATATGATTTCTTTGAATTCTGCATATGAATGCACGTTTTGTAATAAACCGAGACTACGAATAATCTTTGTGTAGTTGGTATTAATGATTTCTTTATGTCCTGCTTGTATAAGTTCAAAATCTTCATCACTTATAATGTACATGGTAATGTATTTGTAAATGAAATGGTAAAGCAAAAATTGCTTTTCTCTTTCTCTTGTCATTTTATCATAGATGATTGTAGTAATTGATTTACCGAAATAGGTTGACTTTTCTACTTTATTTTGATCTGTTTTAACGAATATGATCTGTTTTTTAAAAATATTTATTGGTTTTTCTGTTTAATGAATGAGCTTAAATGAGTGAGCTTCTATTGTCTTTGCTATAATAATTCTCTTCAATTTTGATTCGTGATAATGCATCAGCAACTACGTTCTGTGTGCCCTTAATATAGTAGATAGTAAACTGAGATTCTTGTAATTTTGTTCTTCATCTTTGGAGTTTAGCATTTGGTTCTTTTAATGTATGTATCCACCTAAGATTTTGATAGTCGCTAGCTACTTCGAATTGTCGTCCAAGTAAGTAGTGGCGAAAAGTTTTAGTTGCCCACACTATGCTCTGATTTCCTTTACTTTAGTTGGAATTGGGTATGAAACTATAGATTTTACTTTAAGAGGGTTTGGTTTAATTCTGAATTGAATCTGGGTACATCTCTATATGGTGGAAGCCTTTCGCTAGATCTATTCTGGTAAAATATTGTCACTGTCCTAGTTTACCAAGTATTTCATCTATGTTTGGCATGGATCTATGATGATCTGGAATGATCTATCTGGAATTGTTATATCGTTCAACATCCTAAATTCATTTACAACTCTGAGCGTCAAGTTTTTTTTTTGATACTACCCAAGTTGGGCTATTATATGGTGAATTACTTTGTCTAATTAATCCTTGCTTAAGCCTTTCTTTTTTCTGATTTTCTACTTCTATTTCATTTATATGAGCAAGTGGATATTTCTTTAAATAAATAGCAGAATTGTGTGTTGTCTTTATTACGTGTTTTATTATATTAGTAAATGTTAAAAAATCTCCTTCTTGATATTGAAGTTTCTTTAATTTATTTAATAATATTTTTAATTTAGAACTTTAATCCTCATTTAGATGATTTAATCGAAACAATTTAAAATCAATTTTTTTATGAAAGTCGGAATTAATTTCTCATCTGATATTGGTATTTTTTTGTTTTTGAATGTTTTTTACATTTTTTTATGATTTTTATTTGGGTCTGAATTAACTAATGGGTATACTTTATTATAAATTGAAACTGTTGAATTTTTATTATTAATAATGGATTGTCCATGACCGAGTAATTTTCTGCCAATTAATAAATCATAATCTTCTGAGAAATCATGTAGATAAAATTGTTCAGGCTAGTTACCAATATTGTTACTGGGTAAGGTAATAGACTTGTTAAATATTTTGGCACCGTTAGATGTAAAAACTTCGCATTTAGTGTTTTGAATTTGGACACTAAAGATATTTTCTCTCATCATGTTAATGGTATGTATTTATGACCTTTGTGTGTAATTTCTATGTATTGGTGTTATCCGAGGCTGGTAACCGAAAATTCTGGTTAGATTGAGAAATATTTTCATTTAGTTCGGATGGCGTCATAAGTTAGTTACTGTCAGCCTAGGTTTGGTATTAATTGTAGTCAAAGAACTCTTGTTCATAAAAGTGTTGAAAACAGTTTGGATCAGTTGGTCCATATTCTAGTGCATCTTGTAGTCTAAATTCGGCGATAGACATTCTTGATTGATCGCTGTCAGCTGGTCTAGGACGTTTAATAGTTTGTTTAATGTTGGCATTATGGTTGTTAGTTATAGTTTGTTGCATTAACGGTCTGTTGAACATTCCTCGTTGTGGAGTTCGCATGGGTGGATATTGTGATTGAATGGGGTGATAATGGTATGGATCAGGAAAAGTGTTATAGATAAAATCCTTTAGATGGTTTTCTGGAGCATAGCTCCGTTTATTTTTATCGTGAAGCTCGTATCAGTTGTAAAACTCGACTGATTCTTAAAACTAATACAATATTCCTCTTAGGCTATGAAGTGCACCTTCGCTGCCTGGTGAAGCCGGCAGCTAGACTTGATAGACTTTTTCACTTATACTATTACAATACACTTATTGGTAGTTTATCTTTGGCTTGAAGCGATCTCGTCCCAATTCAGACTGATCTCCTAATTCTTAATCCTTATATAATCCACCTCGGCCAGAAGCTTTTGATTCGAGCTTTTTGAACTTTTAGTTATGTTTAGGATAAAAGGTTTATGCTTAAAGTATTTCACAGCATTGTGAAATTGAAATATGCTGACTGATGCAGTTTAATTGAAACGGAATAAGTTGATCATGGCTTGGTCTCCAAGTGGATATTCTGTTTACTTTAATTTTGGTTATTTATCGGGTGGCTAAGTGTTGGCGACAAAAACAAGGGTAAGGGTAGCCTAATTGTTGGAGACAATTACAAGGATAAGAGCAGCCTAAGTGTTGCAGCCTAGGTGTTGGAGACAAATACAAGGGCAAAGTCAATGCTGCTGAGATTGGAGTTTGAAATTTGTTTATTAACTGGGGCAGATTGCTATATTTACGGGTTGGATAATTTGAATACTTATGGAAAAAGATTTTCGTCACATACACAGAAGTGTTTTTTCCCGCGAAAACCACGACGCCACGTCGCGCCGTAGCTGGCGTGGGTAACTTTTCTTCTTTCTCTCTTCTTATTCTACCGTCACCATTAGCATTTCTAAGAAGACAAGTCCAAAGCAAAATCGAATACAAGTTGTGTGTATTGATTAATAAAAAAATGGATAAGGGAAAAAGAAATATTAAACCATTTGATGGGGAAAAATATTCTATTTGGAAGTATAGAGTGAGAGTGCTTCTAGAAGAAATTGAAGAACAAAATATAGTGACTGTTGAAATTAAAGAGGCACAAAAACAAGCAAAAAGCATAATTGTTGAATACATTAGTGAAAAATAGTGCACAAAAGAAGCAGACTCAAATCGCAACAACTAATTCTGAACGAGCCTTTGCGTTCATGATTAGAAAAGAAAACATAAACAAAAATATGGGCCTGATTAAAATTTACCCTGGACTCTGGTGCATCAGATCATCTCATCAATGACACGTCGTTGTTTTCTGAACATAAAAATGTGCAAAATCATATTGCCATCGAAAGCAAAGCGTGGGGAGTACATACATGCAACTGCCAAAGGAGTGGTTAACCTTACCAGTAGTGGAAGGAAGATAACGCTGAAGAATGTGCTGTACTGTAAAGAAATTCCACATAATCTATTATCAGTCAAGAAGATGCAAGATGCTGGAATAACGGTTGAGTTCAACCCTGATGGCATCAGAGTAACTAAAGATGGTAATCTAGCGTTTGATGGAACATGTGAGTACAATGTACCAATAATAAGATTTACTATGAATAGTAAAGTATATTCATCAAAAGTTAGAAATAGTGCTGAGTATCGCTTGTGGCATTAAATATAGGGTCATGTAAGTGCAGTCAAATCCTTAGCTTTTTCAATAGCTGTTGCGAATAATAAAAAACCGAAGAAAGTTTGTTTTTATTACGACAGTTTTTATTTTGCAAATTGTTATTCTTTTACGATAGCGATAATTGAATGCGTAAGTTTGGTCTTTTCCGAAACACGAAGAAGATAAATGCGTGCGAGAGCAGCGGTTTGCACTATGGGCATCGCAACTGCTACCACTGACTAATTTGGCTTATAATATTAAAGAATATGAGATATCATGCGGCTGCATGACCCAACTATATTAAAAGGCATACAAGTAAATCAAGATCTATGTGTATAAACGGAGCGCAATCTAGATTAAATTTTAATAAATTTAAAAACAAAGAAAATATCCAGAGACCTTTGTTTGTAGTCCATTTCGATGTCTGTGGGCCAATCACACCCTCTACTATTGATAATAGTATATAAATAATAAGTCGTTGGTTTATTTTAATTATAATTATTTACCACTCTCCCGTTAGGGCGAGGGTCACAATATTCCCGTATTTATAATTACAAGGCGTTTGTCTCGGAGTATGATTAAAAACTAACTTAAGAATCCTGTCCCAGTGCAACTCTAGGCCTCTGTTCCGCAGCAGAACTGCTGGCAGAAGGCCAGGTCAGCACTTTTGTGTCAGGCCGATCACTCGCTCCGCGAGTGCTCCATGCGAGTGCTCCACCTGGAGTACGCGATCAGCAGTTTGTTTAGTGCGCGTGCAGACCACCGGACCACCGGCCTGCAATTCAGCAGTTTCACTCCGTGAGAACTGCTTGTGTTAACTTCTCCGCCTTTTAAGAGGTCGCGTCCCGGTGACCCACTTGCTCCACATCACTGTTGTCTCCTGGCTTTGTGTGGCTCCTGGTCTTTAGGTGGTGGTAGCTCAACCAAATGGTGGAGCACAATAGGAAGGCAGCAAGTATGGTGAAGGAATTGCTGAGGAGGGACCCCAAGGTGAGTTTCTCTCTAAGAGTCCCGATGTGGTGAAGGTTCCTCAGACTTAGTTCGTGGAGAAGTGGAAGGCTTAACCTATTCTGATGAGTCGTGACGTTTACAATTTCCTATCTGATTAATGTACCAAGTCCCATTGAGGGCTACCTTTTCGGTGTATGTTACCAGGTAGGTACCCGATACTTTCTGGTCTTTCCCTTGGCTGTCGGTTATGGGCACGTTGGCATCATTCACAATGAGAGTGCCGTGATCCACAATGGTCACCGAATCCAGGTGGCCGGGAAGTGTAGAACAGTGTGCAAAGGCGCCGGAGATTATCTGCTGAGCGCAAGTGCCATTCTGCAGTTCTTTGCAGAAAGTGGCGCCGACCGTCGTCTTGCAGTTCCCGATGTTAATGTTCCGGGATCTGCATTCCGCCACCAGATTTCCGTCGTCGAAGTTCAAGATCTTGTTGTTGTGCTGGACCGGGAAGATTGTAATTTTCTTACATTTAATCTTAGGGTTAGGAAATTTAATTAAAAAGTGTAAAAGTTCTGAGTTTAGGAATACGCTTATGCTAGATACTTCAAGTAGCTCTATTAGACTAATGTCAATAGGCTGTCTGTCTCTAAATTCGCCAATATCGGTTTCGTCTAAAATTGATGGACTTACAATGTTTACTTTTGCTAGGGTTAAGCCCATAAGAATATTTTCTAAATCTGTAACAACAATTCTATTTTTAGCTAAAATGATCTCTAGTAAGTGTGTTTCTTTATATGTTTCAGTTTCAGAAATTTGATCGTACAAATCGTATGGTCGCTGACGTGTGAAGACGTGTTTTCATCGAGCTCCGCATAAAATCGGTTTTTTTTTAGTGAAGTGAATATATAAACATAATACAAACAAATAAATCGAAAGCGAAAGAGACGCTCTGTGCGATGCACCATCGCTCGAATACATATTCTGTGTTTGAAATAGTATAAGCAAGTAGTTTTACACTATGAGCCAAAACGACACTCGAGTTCAGCGACAACGCGAGCAAGACGACCGCCGGCTCTCATTGCAACGAAACAACGCGTACTTCTCTTACGTCTCCGCGACTTCTGCAAACAGCGAGCGGTCAATCACCCCTAACCCGACAAGTTTACCATTGCCAACAACTCAAGAAAGAGCGCGTTCTTGCTCTGCCTCACTACTGTCACAAAACCCCCAATCTCCAAACACTTGCGAAATTTCTTTACGCTTACCTACGGTGACTAGCACTGTGACAACAACAACCACTGCAACTGCAATCACAACAACAACTGGAACGGTATCGTCAGCTCGCTCAATTTCGTCGACGCAAGCATTTGCTCCTACTGAGCCAGCGATCAAAACAAAAACACAACTTAAGGGTTCTGCTGCGCTACCAGCAAGCCAAAACGTAAACAAGAACGCCGGGTCCACCATACAGACTGGAATGGATCGCTACATAACAATAAAAAGAAAACTTAGCCCTCAAAATTACAAAAGCCAACAAACAGAAAACAAACCAAAAATTTCACGCGACAATGCTAACATGCTCACTAACAAAACGCCAGAAAACACCAACAGATTTGAGCTGCTGGCAAATTCTACTGATGAAAGTATAAAAGCAGCAAAGTCACCTAAGAAGGTCAAGCCTCCTCCAATATACATTCGCGAAAAAAGCTCAAGTGCACTAGTGAACAAAATAGCCACACTTAAAGGAGAAAACTCATTTTACGTAATACCCTTAAGAAAAGGGAACATAAATGAAACAAAAGTTCAAACTGAAACCGAGGATAGCCATCGTCTACTAACCAAATTCTTGGATGAAGCAGGAAAAAACTTTTATACATACCAACTAAAAAGCGCAAGGGGCCTACAGGTTGTTCTCAAAGGGATTGAGGCAACTGTTTCGACCACTGAAATCGTAGAAGCGCTCAAGGAAAAGAACTTTAGTGCGAAAATGGTCATGAACATATTAAACAAAAATAAGGAACCACAACCAATGTTCAAAATCGAGTTGGAGCCAGAACGCCAGACACTGAAAAAAAATGAAGTTCATCCAATCTACAAGTTACAGCTCCTACTGCATCGGCGTATCACAGTGGAAGAGCCACACAAGCGCAATCGCCCAGTGCAGTGCACTAACTGCCAAGAATATGGCCACACTAAGGCGTACTGTACGCTGAAATCTATTTGCGTAGTCTGTAGTGAAGCTCATAGCACAGCGAACTGCCATAAGAACAAGGAAGACATCTCTGTTAAAATGTGCAGCAACTGCGGTGAAAGTCACACAGCGAACTGGCGTGGCTGTGTAGTATACAAGGAACTAAAGAACCGCCTTAACAAACGCGGAGAATCAATACGCGCTCAGACCACCCACATCGCTCACACCCCGCCACAATCGGGCCCGTCCTACACTGCACCCCCCCCTACACATCGTACCAGTCCTAGCATTTCCTTCGCTAGTGCCTTAAAATCGGGAATTAAATCCGTGAATCCGATAACACAAAAGTCGACTTCTACTCGGGAAGAACAGAAAATAACTACCTCGAACGAACAAACGCAGCATATATCAACTGGCATTGAAACGATGATGATCTCACTCCAGCAAACCCTAAAAGAGTTTATGACATTCATGCAAACCACAATGCAAGAGCTTATGCGAAACCAAAATATGCTGATAAAGCATCTTCTGTCATTCAAATCAACATAATGTCTCCACTCTAAATATCTATGTGGAACGCGAATGGCGTTTCACGGCATAAAAACGAACTTGCCCAGTTCTTATTCGAAAAAAATATTGACGTCATGCTCCTCTCCGAGACACATCTTACAGACAAGCACAACTTCCATATCCCAGGATACTTATTCTACGCCACAAACCATCCGGACGGCAAAGCCCATGGGGGCACTGGTATACTTATCAGAAGTCGCATCAAACACCACCTTTATAACAGAACTGAAATGGACTACCTGCAATCCACTTCCATAAGCATGCAATCCAGCAGCGGCCCCGTCACTCTGGCCGCAGTCTACTGCCCACCTCGTTTTGTAGTTTCTGAGGACCAATTCACGGAATTTTTCAACTCACTCGGTGAGCGATTCATAGCGGCCGGTGACTACAATGCCAAGCATACGCACTGGGGATCACGTCTTCTGACCCCAAAGGGCAAACAACTTTACAACGCGCTCATTAAGCCGCGAAACAAGCTCGATCATGTGACTCCGGGTAGGCCTACATACTGGCCAGCAGATCCAAATAAGCTACCGGATCTCATTGACTTCGCAATAACAAGAAAGATTCCAAGAAATAATATTACGGCCGAGTCACTTGCAGAACTATCATCTGATCACTCTCCAGTTCTACTTACTCTCTGGCACCGACCACATATAACTGAGCGGCCCTACAGGCTGACAGGCAACAGGACCAACTGGGCAAGGTACGCGAAATATGTTTGTACTCACATGGAACCAACTCAAACAGTATTCACCGACGAGGATGTTGATCGCCTGGTCAAATCGATAGAGGAAACACTTGTTGCTGCAGCCAAGGCCTCTACACTTCCAGACACACACAAAATGACAAATCATAGCAAGACAAATCGTGAAATCGAACAGCTAGTAATTGAAAAACGAAGACTAAGAAGAGAATGGCAGAATCATAGATCCCCAACGGCTAAAGAACATCTAAAAATAGCAACACGTAAACTAACCAGGGCACTTAAGCTTGAGGAAGCCAACGCTCAGCATCTATATATCAAACAACTATCGCCCACCAGTAAAAGGAACCCTTTGTGGAAAGCACACAAAAGCATACAGCCACCGGCAGAAACAGTCGTTCCACTGCGAGGTCCCTCTGGAAGCTGGATACGCAGCGACGAAGATAGAGCTAATGCGTTCGCCGATCACCTTCAGAAAGTATTCCAACCAAATCCTGCTAGCAACTCATTTGTACTCCCTGTAGTAACTAAAAGCTTGCCCCCTATAAATCCAGTTACATTCAGCCAAAGTGAGATAGCATCTATCATAAAAGATCTTAATCCCAAAAAATCACCTGGACATGACTTGGTGGCACCAAAAATGATCATAGAACTCCCACCGTGTGCGGTTCTGACCTTATGCCATCTCTTCAACGCTATTACGAAACTTGGATACTATCCCCAAAGGTGGAAAAAGGCGGTTATAGTAATGATTCCCAAGCCAGGCAAAGACAAAACCCAACCCTCATCCTACAGACCAATCAGTCTCCTAACGTGTCTCTCGAAACTGTTTGAAAAGGCATTTTTAAAACAACTAACTCACTACTTAAGAAGGCGAAATACAATACCATAGCATCAGTTTGGCTTTCGCAAAAATCACGGAACGATCGAACAGGTCAATCGCATCACAAACGAAATTCGTACCGCTTTTGAGCACCGGGAATACTGTTCAGCTATATTCTTAGATGTTGCACAAGCATTTGACCGAGTCTGGCTGGAAGGACTAATGTACAAGATAACAAAACTGCTTCCCCAGAACACGCACAAAGTGTTCGAATCGTATCTCTTCAAAAGAGTGTTCTCAACCAGGTGTAACAGTTCAACTTCACACGACCGCGTTATCAATGCTGGAGTCCCCCAAGGTAGTGTACTGGGCCCCGTTCTTTACACCCTATTCACAGCAGACATGCCTACAAACTATCAGCTCACAACCTCTACGTTTGCTGACGATACCGCAATACTTAGCCGATCTAGATGCCCAGCAAAGGCAACAGAGCAACTTGCCTGCCATCTTAAAATAGTGGAAAGATTGTTTGCGGACTGGCGCATTAAGATAAACGAGACCAAAAGCAGACATGTAACCTTCACACTGAACAGACAAACCTGCCCACCCTGTACCCTGAACAATACACTCATCCCACAAGCAGACGTTGTGACATATCTCGGCGTTCACCTAGATAGACGCCTCACCTGGCGGCGACATATAGAATCTAAGAGGACTCATATGAAACTTAAAGCAGCCAATCTTCACTGGCTTATTAACTACAACTCTCCCCTTAGTCTGGAATACAAAGTACTCCTCTACAATACCGTGCTGAAACCCATCTGGACATACGGCTGTGAACTATGGGGAAACGCTTCAAAAACCAACATTGAAATCATACAGCGAGCTCAGTCCACGATTCTGCGAACTATCACTGGGGCACCATGGTACCTACGCAGCGAAAGCATCCATAGAGACCTCCACATAAACCTTGTCAATGAGGAAATTCAGTTGAAAAAAAGTAAACATCAAGCAAAGCTCGCCGCACACGAAAATCCTCTCGCGAAGTCGCTTACGCGAGTCTACAGTCAGAGCCGACTGAAGCGCAAAGATTCTCCAGCCCAGCAAAGAAATCCTAGGGCCGTCTCTAACTAATACAATTACTTCATACTGTAATTAATATAAGTTATATAATAAGATTTGAATAATTATTGTTAGTCTCACAAAAAGAGAAGATCCAATAAATAACGCAATAAGTTTACAAAAAAAAAAATGAAATTTGATTCATTGCTGTTGCAAGTTCATTCAATCGTGTTTGGAATTTGATATTTAATTCTGTTTGGCTTTCTTCTGTTCTCATTAACTGCTCTTGATTGAATTTTATTTCTTCCCAATCGTTAAAGTCGGGGGTACCAGCAATGACCTTCAGTGCCGTTCCGATCAAATTTAAACTCCTATCAGTCCTATGGTGGAATCTTAGAGTGGCTACTAATTTGCGAATGTGTGTCAAGTCCGTCATAATTACTGGTGTTCCGGTGGTCGTCTGTAAATGTCCTTGTCATTGTCTCTGTCTGATCGGCGTAGTCCTCGTACGTTGTTATGTTTGTCGAGTGTTGCAAGTATCCGTACGATTCCCAGATGACGATTTCATTGTCCTCTATTGGGATGTAGTCTGCGTTCGTATAGTCGTTAAGTCGTACCGTCGCGTCTGTCTTAACAGCTATTAGTATAAGAATTAGAATGAGATACCGTAACCTAAAAAGATATAAAAAGATTGGAAACGGGGTCAGGACTCTTGCGAAGATGTTTATCGTAGATTGTCCTTGTGGACCACCCTCCCCTTTATTAGGACCGTGGTCCCAAGGTCTGCCTCTATGGTTTCTTCTGAACATAGTGGGGAAAGGTTGTTCCCTAATCGTTTGTTGGTTTTTAAGAACACATTTTCGCCAACTTGATAGTCCTCGTAGGTTCTATCTTTATTTACTTGGTCAAGGCTCTTTTTCTGTGCTTGTTTAATTTTTTTGCTGACTCTCCCTTCGAATCCCGCAGACTTCGAGTGGATAATTTCTATCGGTTTTTATTAGTTACTGAGTGAATTGAATTGTTGTACTTGTTGGTTGCCAACAGAATCAATTCGGTTGTGTCATTTAGGCCAGTTTCCAGCTTTAAGGATCTGGCTATTTCTGCCAGGGTACTGTGAAACCTTTCTACCTGACTGTTTGAGGTGCTGTGCAGAGGCGGGGCGTTGGAAATGGTGATATTAAAATGATTTAGCAACATTGTCTTAATGGTCTCGGAATTTAAGGATCTTTCGTTATCGCAGTAAATGGTTCTTATTTTTGGAAAGAAATTTATTATGTGTAATAGGGGAGATTTTACGTCCACAATAGCCCTCGATGCGATGGTTTGCACTGTGGCAAATTTCGAAAATTTATCAATGCACGTAAGAAAAAGGGTTCCATCTGTTGTAAAGATGTCGATGTGGAGGATTTCCCCCACATAGGAAGGTATAGGTGTTTCTGCTACCGCTTGTTTGGATGGATGACGATTGTATTTAGCCATTGAGCAGGTCTTGCAGTTCAAAGTGGTTTCTGTTGCTAATCGTAGCATCTTAGGGAAAAAATAGTCCCTCAAGATTTGCTTTACGTTTTCTTGTGCTGCTCGGTGAGCTCTGTTGTGTTCTGTTATAACAATTTCTCTCTGCTCAGTTGCATCCGTTATGTCCTGCACAAAGCTTTTCGCATGCTTGAAAGTGGTGCTTGGGAACAATTCAACTAATCGGTGCTGGATAAATGCCAAGATCGGTAGGGAGCAATGTATTGCGTTAACTACTTCAGCATTTACCACATCTTGTAATGCATTAAGAAGATTTTCTCGTTTAGAAATCCTTATTATGTGTCTCACCTTGCTTTTAAACAAGATGAATGTGTCTACCGAAAAACTGTTTCTTCTTCGATTATGATTTGATTCCTGAAACAGTTTACCGGGTTGTCCGTTGTGTCAATAGTGTAAGTTAGCGACTGTTCGCTGTGTATTGTTGCTACATCTGACTGTTCGTCATTTATGACTGTTGGAATATACTATTCAACCTACAAAAATAGCGTTAAACAACACTACTTTATATTTGACATGAATGGCCACACTTTTTATTTGTTTTCTCATTCTTGTACGTTTTTTGCTGTGAGTAGGTCGTGGTGCTGGTGTTGCAGTTGGAAATAACTTAAAATATAAAACATAAAACTCAAACACAAACTTGACTATTTATTTATTTATTAAGAAAGGAAATATAAATTATAAACTACAACAGGTTATGGGCCCAGTCCATGCCTAATAAACAATTAAATTGTGAATTAAAGATTGTGGAAATAAATTGTGAAATAGCATTTTTTTTCACATTCTTGTGAAATTAATTCCTTCTCAGAATTTGAGTGAAAAATGGACAAGGCTAAACGTAATATTAAGCCGTTTGATGGCGAGAAGTACGCGATTTGGAAATTTAGAATCAGGGCTCTTTTAGCCGAGCAAGATGTGCTTAAAGTAGTTGATGGTTTAATGCCTAACGAGGTAGATGACTCCTGGAAAAAGGCAGAGCGTTGTGCAAAAAGTACAATAATAGAGTACCTGAGCGACTCGTTTTTAAATTTCGCAACAAGCGACATTACGGCGCGTCAGATTCTTGAGAATTTGGACGCCGTTTATGAACGAAAAAAGTTTGGCGTCGCAACTGGCGCTGCGAAAACGTTTGCTTTCTCTGAAGCTATCGAGTGAGATGTCACTATTAAGCCATTTTCATATTTTTGACGAACTTATAAGTGAATTGTTGGCAGCTGGTGCAAAAATAGAAGAGATGGATAAAATTTCTCATCTACTGATCACATTGCCTTCGTGTTACGATGGAATTATTACAGCGATAGAGACATTATCTGAAGAAAATTTGACATTGGCGTTTGTGAAAAATAGATTGCTGGATCAAGAAATTAAAATTAAAAATGACCACAACGATACAAGCAAGAAAGTTATGAACGCGATGAGACGTGCACAACAAAAATAACACTTATAAAAATAATTTGTTTAAAAATCGGGTAACTAAACCAAAGAAAATATTCAAGGGAAATTCAAAGTATAAAGTCAAGTGTCACCACTGTGGCAGAGAAGGCCACATTAAAAAAGACTGCTTCCATTATAAAAGAATATTAAATAATAAAAATAAAGAAAATGAAAAACAAGTTCAAACTGCAACATCACACGGCATTGCGTTTATGGTAAAAGAAGTGAATAATACTTCAGTGATGGATAACTGCGGGTTTGTCCTTGATTCTGGTGCTAGTGACCATCTTATAAATGATGAGTCGCTGTATACCGACAGTGTGGAGGTTGTGCCTCCACTTAAGATTGCAGTGGCCAAGCAAGGCGAATTTATTTATGCCACTAAGCGTGGTATTGTCCGACTACGGAATGACCATGAGATTACACTGGAGGATGTACTCTTTTGTAAGGAAGCTGCTGGTAATTTGATGTCCGTAAAGCGTCTCCAAGAGGCAGGAATGTCGATCGAATTTGACAAAAGCGGTGTAACCATTTCGAAAAATGGGTTAATGGTTGTCAAAAATTCAGGTATGTTAAACAATGTACCTGTGATCAATTTTCAAGCATATTCTATAAATGCTAAGCATAAAAATAATTTTCGTTTATGGCATGAGAGGTTTGGCCATATAAGCGATGGCAAATTATTAGAAATAAAACGAAAGAATATGTTTAGTGATCAAAGTCTTCTAAACAACTTAGAGTTATCATGTGAAATTTGTGAACCCTGTTTAAATGGTAAACAGGCAAGACTTCCTTTTAAACAATTGAAAGATAAGACCCATATTAAAAGACCACTTTTTGTAGTACACTCAGATGTCTGTGGGCCTATTACTCCAGTTACTTTAGATGATAAAAATTATTTTGTGATCTTTGTTGATCAGTTTACACATTATTGTGTAACTTATTTAATTAAATATAAATCTGATGTGTTTAGCATGTTTCAAGATTTTGTAGCCAAGAGTGAAGCTCATTTTAATTTAAAGGTTGTGTATTTATACATTGACAATGGTAGAGAATACTTGTCAAATGAGATGAGACAATTTTGTGTTAAGAAAGGAATTTCTTATCACTTAACAGTGCCACATACACCTCAGTTAAATGGTGTTTCTGAGAGAATGATAAGAACCATTACGGAAAAAGCTCGAACCATGGTTAGTGGTGCAAAACTAGATAAAAGCTTTTGGGGCGAAGCAGTATTAACTGCTACTTATTTAATCAACAGAATTCCTAGCAGAGCACTTGTTGATAGTTCAAAGACCCCATATGAGATGTGGCACAATAAGAAGCCATACTTAAAACATTTGAGAGTGTTTAGTGCAACTGTTTATGTGCATATTAAAAACAAACAAGGAAAGTTTGATGATAAATCATTTAAAAGTATTTTTGTGGGCTATGAACCCAATGGTTTTAAGTTGTGGGATGCTGTAAATGAAAAATTTATTGTCGCAAGAGATGTTGTTGTCGATGAAACCAATATGGTTAATTCTAGAGCTGTTAAATTTGAAACAGTGTTCCTGAAAGATAGTAAGGAAAGTGAAAATAAAAATTTTCCGAATGACAGTAGGAAAATAATACAAACAGAATTCCCGAATGAGAGTAAGGAATGCGACAACATACAATTCCTGAAAGATAGTAAGGAAAGTGAAAATAAAAATTTTCCAAATGACAGTAGGAAAATAATACAAACAGAATTCCCGAATGAGAGTAAGGAATGCGACAACATACAATTCCTGAAAGATAGTAAGGAAAGTAATAAATATTTTCTGAATGAGAGTAAGAAAAGAAAGCGAGATGATCACCTGAATGAAAGTAAGGGATCAGGCAACCCGAATGAGAGTAGGGAAAGTGAAACAGCAGAGCACTTAAAAGAAATTGGAATTGATAATCCAACTAAAAATGATGGCATAGAAATTATTAATAGAAGAAGTGAGAGATTAAAGACTAAGCCTCAGATATCCTATAATGAAGAGGATAATAGTCTAAATAAAGTTGTTCTAAATGCTCACACTATATTTAACGATGTCCCAAATTCATTTGATGAAATTCAATATAGGGATGATAAATCTTCTTGGGAAGAAGCCATCAATACAGAGTTAAATGCTTATAAAATTAATAATACTTGGACAATTACAAAAAGGCCTGAAAACAAAAATATTGTAGATAGCAGATAGATAGATAGATAGAAATCCAATTAGATACAAAGCTAGATTGGTTGCACGAGGATTCACTCAAAAATACCAAATAGACTATGAAGAGACATTTGCTCCTGTAGCTAGAATTTCAAGTTTCCGATTTATATTGTCATTAGCAATACAGTATAACTTGAAAGTCCATCAAATGGATGTAAAAACAGCTTTCTTAAATGGCACGTTAAAAGAGGAAATTTATATGAGACTTACTCAAGGTATATCGTGTAATAGTGACAATGTGTGTAAATTGAATAAGGCAATTTACGGACTCAAGCAAGCGGCTAGATGCTGGTTTGAAGTATTTGAGCAAGCATTGAAAGAGTGTGAGTTTGTAAACTCTTCAGTTGATCGCTGTATATATATTTTAGACAAAGGTAACATCAATGAAAACATATATGTATTATTATATGTAGATGATGTGGTTATAGCTACAGGAGATATGACAAGAATGAATAACTTCAAAAGGTATTTAATGGAAAAGTTTAGGATGACTGACCTAAATGAAATAAAACATTTTATTGGAATTAGGATAGAAATGCATGAAGATAAAATCTATTTAAGCCAATCTGCATATGTTAAAAAAAAAAAAAATTTTAAGTAAATTTAACATGGAAAATTGTAATGCAGTTAGTACTCCTTTACCTAGTAAAATAAATTATGAATTACTTAATTCAGATGAAGACTGCAATACCTCATGCCGTAACCTCATAGGATGTTTAATGTACATAATGCTTTGTACACGCCCAGATTTAACTACTGCAGTAAATATCTTGAGCAGATATAGTAGCAAAAATAACTCCGAGTTATGGCAGAACTTAAAAAGAGTTCTTAGATATTTGAAGGGCACTATCGATATGAAATTGATTTTTAAAAAGAACTTGGCATTTGAAAATAAAATTATTGGTTATGTGGATTCTGATTGGGGTGGTAGTGAAATTGATAGAAAAAGTACAACAGGGTATTTATTCAAAATGTTTGATTTTAATCTCATTTGTTGGAATACAAAGAGACAGAACTCAGTAGCAGCCTCATCAACTGAAGCTGAGTATATGGCCTTATTTGAAGCCGTGAGAGAAGCTCTATGGCTTAAATTTTTATTAACTAGTATTAACATTAAACTAGAAAACCCCATTAAAATTTACGAAGACAATCAAGGCTGTATTAGCATAGCAAACAACCCCTCATGTCATAAACGAGCTAAACATATTGATATTAAATATCATTTTGCCAGAGAGCAAGTTCAGAATAATGTGATTTGTCTTGAGTATATTCCTACAGAGAATCAACTGGCTGACATATTTACAAAACCGTTGCCTGCTGCGAGATTTGTGGAGTTACGAGACAAATTGGGTTTGCTGCAAGACGACCAATCGAATGCTGAATGAAATTTTTATATATATTTTTCAAATTTAAATTCCTGTAAACATATTTTGTTACAATGATCTGATCGGGTTTTTCTGGGTTTTCCCCGTATCCTCGCAGCAAATGCTGGATCAGTTAACACTTCCCAGAATGCACACCACCCACATTTGATAGTTACTAATGAATATTATTGTTATGTTTTTAATTATAGACGTTATTTTTGAGGGGCGTGTTGGAATATACTATTCAACCTACAAAAATAACGTTAAACAACACTACTTTATATTTGACATGAATGGCCACACTTTTTATTTGTTTTCTCATTCTTGTACGTTTTTTGCTGTGAGTAGGTCGTGGTGCTGGTGTTGCAGTCGAAAATAACTTAAAATATAAAACATAAAACTCAAACACAAACTTGACTATTTATTTATTTATTAAGAAAGGAAATATAAATTATAAACTACAACAATGACGTTTATTTTTTGGCGAGACAACGGTTCTGGCAGAAGATTTTCTTTGCCTGGTTTTTAGACCAATTTGGCGCCGTGATCATCGATAATTCCCTTCCAGCGCTTTAGTTTCGCGTTATGGTTTTTATCCGAGACGGCAAAGGTAAGTGGTTGGTGATCGGTGAAAATCCGCAACCCTTTTACACCGTATAAGTAGTTTCGGAGGTTTTCAGTGCCCAAACTATGGCGAGCAGCTCTCGCTCGTTGGTTGCATAATTTTTTCACTATCTTTAAGGGCGCGTGATATCATTGTGATCGGGCGGCCGTCTTGAGATAGTTCCGCTCCTAGACCAAAACCTGACGCATCCGTTGTCAAATCAAATGGTCTCTTAAAGTCTGGGTATGAAAGCAGAACGTCTTCCGATGCCAAGATTTCTCTCAACCTGTTGAACGTTTCTTTCTGTTCTTTGGTCATATCGATGTCGATTTTCCTTAACTGATATTTGCTTGCTTTTCCATTTTCTCCTCTTAGGATATTCGTTATAAGCCTTGCGATTGTTACAAAGTCTTTTATAACGCACCTATAGTAGCTTGCTAGTCCCAAAAATGATCTGAGTTCGAAAAGTGTTTTAGGTAGGAGGAATTCTTTTATGGCTTTCACCTTTTCAGGTGAAGTTCGTAGACCCTCTTGCGACACTATGAACCCCAAGTATTCAACGCTCTTTTTGAAGAACTTTGATTTCTCCTGGGATACTCTCATGCCTGCCTCCAAGAGTTTTCTTAAAACCCAATCCACGTCCTTAACGTGGTCTTCCTTTGTTTTGGAGAATATTATGACGTCATCGACGTACACGTAGCATATCTTTGAAATTCCATCTCTTAGGACATCGCCAATGGCCCTTTTGGAAAATGCTTGGGGCATTTTTAAGCCCAAATGGTAATCTAAAAAAATCGTATTTGCCGTTGTTTATTGCAAATGCCGTCTTTTCTCTGTCATTTTCTGCCAGCTCTATCTGGTGAAAATCTGACTTAAGATCCAGTGTCGTAAAAAAATTGGACTCTCCCATATTTGACAGTATTGTCGAAATTGTTGGGATAGGGTATTTATCGACAATTGTTCTCTGGTTTAGTTTCCTAAAATCGATAACTAGTCGTATTGCATTGATGAATTCGGTCACACCCATGGGATGCGGGTATTTTGAGTATACCGGCTCCCCATCTGTTTTAATTGTGGCGATAGTATTTAGTATTTATATTGAATGGTAATGCCTCGTCTGGGTCAGCGAAGGCTTTGTGATTTTTAACTATCATTTTATCGAACGAGTTTTTAATAGCACGAGGAACGTCTCCATCATCGATTTTAATGAAGTTAACGTTTTCCGCCCTAGCAAACTTGATTTTTTCCGTTACTAGTATTTAGAACATTTCCGATAAAATCAAGTTTCGCATTTACTTGTTTAAGTAAGTCGAGACCAATAATACCGTCAAAGTCTTTAAGATTGTTCAGAATAAAAAAGGGTGTCTTTACGTTAAACACCGAAACTATACATTTTATCGATTTTGGTAAAGCCATGAATTGACTTTACAGTAAAGGGTTTTCCCGCTGCCACGACGCCTTTCAGCCCCGGGAGTTGAGTAATATAATTTTTTGAGGTGCCTGTATCTAGTAATAGTTTTATTTCTCCTCCTGCCACCGTATGTGTAATGTAGGGGAGCAGGGACTTTACCCTAAAAAATTGCAGGAGTCCTCTGCATCCAGCTCGTCCTGTATTTCTATGGCGCTTGCCTGGGCAACGGAGTCATAATCTTCTTCGTCGGTGTTTTCTTCCGGCATGAAGTTGATTTTTTGCTGAGACCGTGCTGACCGCCCTCTTTGCCATGTTGTGGTTTGTTTGGACCGGGAGGAAGGGTCAACTTCCATTGGCTCTAGCGCCGATTGGCTTTGGTCGTTACCTGCACTGTTGTGTGGCCTTTGCTTAAAGGAACCTCTTTGATTGTTTGTTCCCTTTAGAGTTCTAACAAAATGGGGGTTCTTTTTAATCGCCCCCGAATTTTTGTTGAGTTCTCCGTATGACTGCGAACTTTTCCAACCTGCCTGTTTCTGGTTGTTTGGCCTATAGGCTCTTTCTTCGTTATGTCGGTCGAACGTGGCCGAGAACATACTTCTGTCGTTACTTGACTCAGCTTCTTGAGCTAACGCCAATGCTGATGGCAAGTCCCGCGGTTGTGCCGGAAAAACGGCAATTTTTAATGATTTCCTTAAGCCAGATATGAACGCGTGTAAAGCGTCTTCCCTGTGCTGTTCATTAAGGACGGCCGCTGCGGCTGCGTCGTGTGTCATTATTGTTTTCTTTGTAAGAAGCGTTAGCTTCCGTTCTATCTCATCATAGTATTTGAGTAGGGGTAACTCTCCCTGCCTTGACAAACTTAATTCTTGTTTTATTACATGTGCCGGAGTTTTGTCCGCATACGTGAAGTCTAAGCGCGCTATTATGGCGTAAAAAATTAAATACCGTGTTAAATTAGGCTTATACAGCAGCCGCTGGGCCTCTTACTTTATTTTTAAGGATTCCGACGGCCTGATAATGTCGGCTGCTACCTTCGTAAGGCGCAAATATTTTGTAGGCTGCAGTCTGTCTCCAGGAAACGTAAATTTCCAGTTTACCGTCAAATTCTGGAACAGACTTGACCATATCAAGGGGCTCATTACACTCAATGTTTGGATTCAATTCGATTTCTTGGAATGTCTGGATTTCCGATTTTTATCTTTAAGTGAACTTAACTCCCCCATAATTGCGGTTAGTTTTGCTTCGAATAGTTCTTCCTGCCTTTGAAGTGCGCAGGCTATGGCAGCCTCCATATTCGCAATTTGTTCAGCCTGCATTTCGGTTGCCCTACTGTTTGACAATATCTCAATTCTATTTTTTTCTGGCACTTTTCTGTGTAAAAGTTTTAGGACTTCTTCTTCTGAGGAAATGTTCCCAGTATCCCTATACATTAGACAGTTCTTTATGTAAAAAATTTTGCAGGTTTTATAGAATTAAGTCAAGAGTTTGTAGAATATTAATTATAGGTTTTTGTTGTATTTCCTAGCGAGAGTTAAATATCAAATTAATTTGTCATTTGCTAAAAATTCAACACCACAACTTGCTGGATATCATTTAATTGGTGTATTTTTATTTTGCATTTTCTAGCACATCTTAAAATATCTGGTTCAACAGTATATGCACTTAATAAAGAGCAGAAAAGAAAATTGGACGAAAAGTCAATTAAAAGAATACTTGTCGGTTATGAACCAAATGGGTACAAATTGTGGAATGAGAAATCGAGAAAATTTAGGACAGCTAGGGATGTTGTCGTGGATGATATAAACATGTTAAAGTCAATGTTGGTACATTAAGAACACACATTCAACTTGAAAGTGTTGATGATTCCTCAAATGAAGAAAATCTGGAGTCAGATTTACCAATGGTGGTAAATGATGAATCTGTTGATTCAAGAATAAATGTACAACATAGTGAAAATTCCACATGCCCAAAGAATGCCGATCCAGTTATAGAAACTGGTGATGAAATAAAAGATAACAAAAGTGAGCAAGAAATCAGACGCAGTGAAAGAAATAAAGATAAACCTAAACTATCGCATAGATTTTTTAAAAAATGTCTAATGAATACTCAAGTCTGTTTAAATGATATTTCCAGTACATTTGATTAAATTGAATTTCGTGATCTTTTTGGGAAAAAGTCATACAAGAACTTGATTCACATTCAGGGAAAAAAATGGAGTTTGTTGCAGAAGCCTAATAATAAAAACATAGTAGATTGTAAATGGGTTTTTAGTATTAAGCAAGATGAGTTTGGAAACTTAGTAAAGTATAAAGCAAGGCTAGTAGCACGAGGTTTTACACAAGAATATATGACTGATTATGATGAGACATTTGCACCAGTTGCACGAATTTCCAGATTTCCGTTTTTGTTGGCTCTTTCAAACCAATACAATTTACAAGTCCATCATATGGATGTTATAAAAGCATTCTTGAATGGAACACTAAAAGATGAAATCAACATTAAGGTTCCAAAAGGGTAGCCATATTGCGATGAGAATGCATTATTAAGCTTGTATCTTAATAAAGCTATTTATGGCCTTAAACAAGCTGCAAGATGCTGGTTTGAAGTTTTTGAAAATGTGCTGAAAGATGTTAGATCTGAAAATCTAGAAGTTGATCGTTGTATCTATATTTTAGATAAAGGAAATTTCTCAGATAATATCTATATTTTATTTATGTGGACGATGTAATAATTGTCACTAGTAAATCCGAAACTATGTCTGAATTTAAATCATACTTCTAATTAAATTTAAAATGACTGATTTGAAAGAAGTTCGATGTTTTATCGGAATCAAAATTGTGTCAGGTTGAACTTCATGTTTATTCTTTTCTTTTATTAATGTGTTACAATAGTTATATGTCTTCAGTATACATCTGCCTTCATCGTTCACGCAGCGAGCACACGTCCGCACTCCCTGGCATTTCGCAAGCAACTCTCCCTCTCTCATGCTCTTCCTCTTGACATCCGGCCTCTCCTGACATTCCTGCGTCGTCGTTATATTCATATATCGGCTCATCTATATCCAGGTTTGGAATTAAGGCACACATTGGCCTCATATGGTCGCTTGACATCACGTTACAATAGCGTCGCTGAGTAACAGTGTGGTCTGGCAGATCTTCCACCATATACCGATCGTTGTTGAGGACCTTTGTTACTATATAAGGTCCTTTATAAGCAGCATCCAATTTATGTGACTCTCCTGTAGCCGATGGTACGAAGGTAATGACGACTAAATCGTTAACTTCGTATTTTGTTGGTTGTGCGTGTTTTGCGTCGAACCTAATTTTCCATTTCTTCTGCTCGTTTGTAATATTTGCTGCTGCTTGCTGTCTTTTCATTTCAATATCCGATTCTGAAATGGAATCGTCTGATAGTGCCTGTATTAGACGGTTGTTCGTCACGTCTCTTGGGTTAAAGTTGAAGACTAAATCGTTTGGAGAAAATTTAGTGGTGGCATTTATGGTTGAATTAATGCCACACTGTATCTTGAATAACTGCTGGTCCCATTCTTTAGTCTTTTCTGTGCTGGTCTTTAGAGCATTTAATAAAGTTTTATTCATTATATCAGCTTGCCCGTTAGCTCTGGGTGTTCTGACTGCCGTTTTGATATGTTGAATACCCTGCTCTTTTGTAAAATTTTCAAATTCCTTCGACGTAAAGGCTGTTCTGCGATCAGAAATTATGCGACTCGGCTGACCAAATACTGCAAACAACTGCTGAAGTACTTTAATTACTGGTGTTGTCTTCGTCGTTCGTGTTGCTGCCAAAAATGTGTATTTGGTGAATGCGCATACAATAACCAAAATGTGAAGATTTCCACTTTTGCTCTTTGGGAATGGGCCTATGTGATCCATATTTATTGTACGGAATGGTATAGGTAACGTGTCGTATACGTGCAGTGACCCTTCAGGTTTGCCTCCTTTTACTTTGTTAATGCAGCACTCTGGGCAGGAAGATATTTACGACTTCACATATCTCCTCATGCGTGGGAACCAAAAGTTCCGTTGAATCCGTTGAATTGTCTTATCCGTGCCGTAATGTCCTATGTCATCGTGGTTTGCTTTTGTTATACGCCAGCGGATTGCTTGGGGTACAACTAATTTGTTGCCGTTGGCCGTTTTGCGTAGAAGTCTGCTAGGTTCAACAACGTAGTCTGCTTTTACTTGGCCTCATTGTGAACTCTTCTCCTTAGTCCTAAATACTTCAAATATCTGCGCCAGTATTGGGTCTTGCCTTTGCATTGCATACACCCAATCTTCGTCGGTAGGCACAATCGCTAATACATTGTCTGCTACTGTGTGCGAAGTTTCTCCGTGTGGCAGCACTGGTTGTCTGCTCATGCCATCCACGTGTGGCATGTCCGCTCCTGGTCGATGCATGTGAAATTAAACTCTTGTAGTTTGAGCCACCATCTTGCTATTGGCGGTTGTAGCTCTGTTGATTCCTTCAGCGTCGCCACCGCGTTGCAATCTGTCACCACCAGAAATGGAGATCCTAGTAAATATATCCGGAATCTAACCAGTGTCTCCGTAATTGCCAATATTTCTAGAGCATAGCTTGAGTATCTGCTCTCTGCGTCGCTGCATAGCCGGCTGTAATAAAATACAGGCTTCGTTCCGTCTTCTTCTCTTTGAAACATAATTCCTGCTATTCCCAGCTTACTAGCATCCGTGTGTATTTCATGATATTTTGTGGGGTCGTATAAAGTCAACACCGGCTTCGATGTTAAAGCATCCTTTAGTCGTTGAAATGCCTGTTCCTGATCTTCTCCCCATATAAAGTCCACATCCTTTTTTAATAATTTGCTCAATGGATACGCAATCATACTGTACTCCTTGACAAATTTTCTGAAGAATCCTGTAACTCCCAGGAATCTGCGTACTTCTGTTTCGTTACATGGCCTTTGATATTCATTGATGCAGTCAGTCTTTTCATTGCCTGGCTGAATCCCGTTGCCCGTGATCACATGACCCAAAAAGGTCACCTTCGTTTTCATAAAAGCGCATTTGGATGGGCGCAGCGTTAAGCCCGCCAACTTAACAGCATCCAGGAATTCCTTTAATATAATGAGTCCTTCTTCGACCGTCTTGGATGCAATTATGACTTCGTCCACATAATTGATAATATTCCGTTGGTGTTTCAGCTCTCGTATGATCTCAGTAATGACTTCTTGGAAGACCATCGGTGCGTTCACCAGACCAAAGGGCATGACCTTAAATTCGTACAGTCCATCTGGTGCCATAAATGCCGTCAAATTTTTGCTTTTCTCGTCCATCGGAACCTGGTAATAACCGGATGTCATATCCAGCGTCGTGAAGTATACATTTCCGGATAGCTTTGCCAATTGCTCCTCTACAATCGGAATCGGATATCGCTTCTTTATAGTGACTGCGTTTAGAGCCCGATAGTCCACGCATAGCCTCCGTTCTCCATTTGCCTTTGGCACCAATATTGCTGATGCTGCATGCGTTGACTTGCTCCTTTCAATTATCCCGTACTTCAGTAAGTCACCTATTATCGTAGTCATCATCTCCCTTTGGGCAAACGGCACTTGATATCGCCGCCCCAAGATGGCTTTCGTAGTGGATACCTCTATATCCATCTTCGTCGTTTTGCACCTGCCAATATTTGACAAATCTTCGGCAAAACACTCTTTATAGCTCTTTAATAGATCGCTCACCTGTTCCTGGTGGTCGGGGTCAATGTCCGTGTTAACATTAAACCCGACCTGCTCCGCTGCTGTCAACGTTGATCCTGAATCTTCGGCAACCAGCATTTCCTGATCGTGGCAGATGATATCTCTGCCCACGAGGACATCATATGGTAGGACTTCGTTTGGTACCACCTGAATTGGCGTGAAGAGTCTCAGTTTGCCATATGCAAACTCTGAAAGAATGCACTCCTTCGATTCGACCACAGATCCTCCAAAGCCTTGCAGCCGTTTGACTCTCGGCTGCCGTATTGCTCCATCTGGCACTGCTGCTTCTTTCATTAGGGTGTTATCACTGCCCGTGTCGATGAATGCTTCAAACTGTTGGCCTCCAATGAGAACTGTTTTCATTATTGGCGGATACTCCTTGTGATGCGACTCATTCACTTGAGCCACCGTTGACGATGTTTTCACCTTGCAATCCTTTTCATTATGCCCAATCTTAGAGCATTTGGAACATCTTTCCTTTCGCTGTGGCTCTGTGCATTTTGCTGCAAAGTGCCCGAAATTATTGCAATTATAACATTTAACTGCTTTCATCTTGCCATCAGCATCGTTATATTGCTTTTCATTGATCGTTGACGCGTTGTATTGTGGTTGATGTATCTCTTGTGAAAATCTCAAATTTTCCAACGACTTTAGCAGCTCTGAACAAGTGCGTATGTTCATCGCTAATAATGATTTCGTGAGTTCTTTTAAATTAAGCCCGTTGATGATATACGAATTTATTGATGGTTCATTGACACTCGCGCGCCGTCCAATAGCTACCATCGCATAAAAGTATTCAATTAATGACTCGCTATTGCGTCGCTTGCGACGCATCAATTCTCTGTGCACATCGGCCGTACTCACTAAACACGGAAAATCAAGAGCGAATGCCGATTTGAATTGATCCCATGATCGATATACCTGCTGTGCATCCAGCCATGTTTTTGCTACTCCACGCATCTTATGCTGCGCTGCAACCAGCACAGCGTCACTTGTCCACATGTATACGCTTTGTAGTTGCTCTACCTTTGCGATGAATTGCTCCGATGTGATAGATCCCTTGATTGGATCAAAATCCGGCAGAATTCCTATAATTTCTTTGATGCTTGTAAAACCTTGACCTTGAGCTTCTAGCTGTGGCGATGAGAGCACATTTTCCGGTTGCATCCCGCTTGGCGCATGTGTGTGTCTCGATCCATCCAGCGTCTGACGTAAGCGTGTCGTTTCTTGTTCCACAGTCCCTTGTGCTTGACTTTGTTGCTGCAAGCATGCCGTTTGGACCATCGTTGCCAAGTTTGCCACCATCTCCTTAAGTTCGTTGATTTGGGCTTGCATACTTGTACTTGCGTTTTGTTCCATTATATCGTAGTCGTCTGTCTCAATTTCATCACTTTCCAGTTTCGTCATCAACTCATTGATCTTTGCCGTTTTGTTTCCTTTGACTTGGAGATCATGAGCCCTCAAGATCACGTCCAAATCCCCAATCTTTAAATCCCTTAACTTTACACGCATTTTCGAGAGCCTTTACTTCTGCACGTCTGCACTCGTTGCCGTTCTGATTCGCTCTCTTTATTTTCCTTTTATATCTGTACCCTTTGTGGCTTCGTATGTATATCTTTTTTTTTTAACCGTTCTCGTTGTTTCTTGCTTTTTCCTTTCGATCAACCGTTTGCGATTCTTTGCCTTTTGCTATTCCTCGCCGTTTGTCGATCTTCCTTGGTTTCTCTTGTGTTTTTTTTTTTTTTTTTTGTTAATGTACCCTTTGTGGCTTCGTATGTATACCTCTTTTCCCTTTTTTTTTTATTCGGCGTTTGCTATCTCGTGCCGTTTTTCCGAATCTCTCTTTGCTCTTGTACAACCGTTTTGCTATTATGTGCCGTTTTGTTGTACGTCTCTAATCCAATCGTTTACTATTTAACTCGTTTTCTTTAATTCACATTTTCCACTTAGAAATGAATTTGTATCCCACTTCTGAATTGTCAGATTGAACTTCATGTTTATTCTTTTCTTTTATTAATGTGTTACAATAGTTATATGTCTTCAGTATACATCTGCCTTCATCGTTCACGCAGCGAGCACACGTCCGCACTCCCTGGCATTTCGCAAGCAACTCTCCCTCTCTCATGCTCTTCCTCTTGACAATTGATAGAAATAAATGTCAGATATGTCTCAGTCAATCTGCATATATAATGAATGTCTTGAGAGAGTTTATTTTGGAAGATTGCAATGCAGTTAGTACACCTCTCCCAACCAAAGTATGAGGCTATACAATCTGTACAATCATGTGACGCACCATGTAGAAACTTGATCTACGCAGCGTCAGATGATTTATGAAAGCGAGAGTGTGTAGTTGTTCTTACAGTAAAGAGAAATAAAAGGAAAACAACCACGTTCCTATTTATTTCATGCTGGTCTGACAATATTTAATAATTCTATTCCACAATAATATTAATAAATAACCATAGTTTTGCATTGCCTTAACATTATTATTATTTAAATATAGCGTAGAAATAGTAATACTCTAATCTATGTACACAATATACCAAAATAAATTTCTAAAATGACTTTATATTAGAATATTTGCGTGCGACGTGTGAAAAATAAATAAGGCAATGATTGCTTGTGCTTGTGACCGCACTTTCTGCCTCAAGGTATGACTTTTGCAATAAACAGTTTTCATATTTTTATTTATTTTATAAATGTTTATTACTCAATAGACTCGGACTTTGGGAAACTAAAGGAACCATCTTATTTTCTTTTAATATTTGTAAAACACACATTAAAGTTTTTAAATATGGTTAAAAAATAATAAAAAACAAATGTGTATAAAAAAATTTTTTGTTGATTAAGTGCACAAATGAAAGTAGTGCTTTCTCATTATGGTTTCATGTAAATAATGAATGTTATATATATTACACATAATTAATTATAAACATAAATATAAATATGTAAACGGTAGCTGATTCGAGCGGCGATTTTAACAAACAAAGTGATGCTTTTCAAAGATCGGTTTAAGCCTTTTATATGGAGAATGAAACTCTCCGCCTTTTATATTTTTCCTTGTCGTCAAGCGTTTATTTCTGGGTATATTTGTGGTACTGTATTTTCATTGTTTACTAATTCAGTATTTTTTCTTTAACTATTTCAATATTTTGGTTTACTTTTTTATATATTTTCGGTTTTGTTATAGGTTATTGTAATGTTGTTTGTTGTTTCATATGAAAATAAAATATTGCAATTTTAGCAAAGACATACAATAGGATTATTAATATATATCTATAATTTTTGTATAGCTCTTATTATTAAACATTTTATTTTTTTTTATTTCTAGGTGTGATATATGCTTATCTTTTGTTACAGTGTGTTCGGTGAATATTAGGTTAATGTATTGTTAAACATTATTTGATATTGAAAGGCCTTTTAACTACGCTGTACATTTGAATACTTTTATAATTTTGTTATTTTCAATAAAAATGTCTTGATTTTTATGATTTTTCGAGTCATATACAACGTTACAAGTATATTAGGTTACGTATTGAATGCAAAATGGCATACGTTATTTCTGGAAAGTACAAGTTGTATGTTCGTGTCAAAGAAAGACTATGCAATAGTCTTTGATAATACTCTTTGTTTGGGTATTTAAAACTTTATTATTGTGTAGATAAAATCTGCCCTCTATATTTTCATAAATAATTTGTCCATTATTGTTGTGGTAAGGGGAGATAAGGAAAGTCAGCTGTTCAATTGTATTTGTTGGAATATGAGACATTAGGAATATTTCGTTAGTAGCGGTGTTATACCAGGCAGAAGTGTTTATGTTCATTAAATTTCTAAAGTTAACGTTACCAAGGTTGTCGTGCTTTAGAAGTTTTGGATTAAATATTCCTAGAATTGTTAGTTGTGAACCCATTTCAATGCCTTCAATATATTCGGTAAAATATTATTATACAGCACGATGACTATGGTAAGCCTATGTAATCTAGGTTCGTTCTGAAAGGGGCATTCTGGACTAGACTGTCAAATAAAGAAGAAGTAGTTCAAGGTTCAGTTCAGAAATGGTCAAACCTACAAAATGAACCAGGCTGATCTCAAAAAATTTGCAGTCACCCAATTAAAAAGTTCGCTTTCGGAGTTTGGCTTACCAACCCAAGGTATTAAGCTGAACTCACCCAATTAAAAAGGTCGCTTTCAGAGTTTGGCTTACCAAGCCGAGGTATTAAAGCTGAATTTATGGCTCATCTAGGCAAATATTGCCTGAACAAAGGGACCAAGCTACAGAGAAAAAAAAACCACAAAACAATCGGCACAGGAAGGCGTTGTCGAGAATATTCCACATCGAAATTATCTTCTCAGAATCATCACACAACTGAGGGCAGCACTCAATACCCAGCAAAACAAGTTGCAACGGGCGAAAGCGCTTGGCGCAATACAATAACAACAGCAGCAAGACGTATACAACAAAAGCAGATAGTTGGCAACGGTTACAATTAAGGCAACACTGAGAGCCCAATTAATAATTTATCGAGTGGCAACGCTGACGGCAATCATGGAGAGAGGCAATTTACCAGGGCCGGATCAGCAGTTTCATTATCTTATACCAAGGAAGCTACCGATTTCAAAGGGAATATTTGCGCACGCAACTGGGTTGACTACCTTAAAAACAAAGGCCAAATCCATAATCTAAATGATGACTGCCTACGAATGTTGTTCCTTACCAAACTGAAAAGTGATGCACAGCGTTGGCTACACAATTTAATTTGAGATGATTGTCGTCGCTAATGAATCAATGAGACATTTTATGAACCAATATGGTTTGAGCATGAATCTAGCAAGCCTTGGCATTAATGAAAACATGTATAAAATGGTTAAAATATCTGGTAAAAGAATCAAAAACTAGCAACTGACGTAGTAGCCAATTGCGATTCCCAGTGAAACTGTTATAGAATATGAGGCAGTTCAGAAAAAACTATTCGACAATTTAACTGTTACAGAAAATAAAACGATTAAGGAAAAGCTAGCAGAATGTGAGACAATTGATGAAAAAATTAAATGAAGTTAATAAGGAAAACGAAGTGGAAAATATAAATTTTAATTTTCGTGAATCCATTAGTGCAATTTAAATTTTTAAGAATGCCTATGGCGTTGTGTTTATAAGACTAGTCAAGAAGTACCTGCGATTTTTTATCACCAAGAAATGAATTATAGCAGATGACAAGGGTTTTTATGCTTTTACGTACTTCCCAATTCCTAAAAAAAGTACACAATGTCAAAATTTCTTATTATTATGTTCCTATTCCAGAAGTTTTATAAAAAATTTCTCTCTAATTCTTCCTATAGATTTAAAAATAAAGAAAATTAAGAAAGAATTAGAGAGAAATCAGCACAAGCTTTTGGAAATGGGAAATGGCGGTTGTGAACAAAAAAATAAGAGAAGCCGTTTGAACATCGACAATTACGGACCAGTAGTGGCAGGAAGAGGGAATAAGAGGGAAGGGAATCTTCCCTGATTATCAGAAAGCCGTTACTCAGCTTGACCAGGTGAGACCCATCATTTTCGAAATTGGGCGTAGCAACATGGGCCATTAACTTTGCGCTGCTTCTCTAGAATCTGTATGGTCAATCTCAACCTTGGTATACCGATAGAAACTGGCAAGACGATGAATAAAACGAAGAAATGTCGGAACATTTTTCAAAAATGTTGTCACGGCAAATTTTATTTGGCATATCGATAGAAATTTAAAAGACCAATAAAATTATGAAAGAAGAACAAAGATTTTTCAAAATGTGGTCGTGGCAGTTTTGGGCGGCTTGTGGGCGTCTGAGTAGGCGTGGCAAAATGTTTTTTTGCAAATCGAAAAAAACTTACAAGACGAATACATAAATGAAAAAAAATCCCAACCATTTTTAAAAGTATGGGCGTGGCAGTTTTGGGCTAATTGTTGGAGTTAGAGGAGGCGTGTTGCGTCTATGTATTTAGATTCTGTATGCCTAATCTTAAATATAGCATTCCCTCTTACTCTGGTAAAAACTAAAAATCTAGAAACAATGTTCAGGCATGCATACTCCATTGACTTCTATGCAGCGCAGGTTGGCGCCTTCCGCAAGCTTACGTTTAAAGTATTTGGAAATGACAATTAACTTGATCTATACTCAAATACTCATTCTTTAAATTGGTTATTTGACCAAGAAATCTACTTATTGATCGAGCGCGTTAAACCTCAAGACTAGATACCAGGTGTTGAGTGATCAGCAATCGTAAACCGTCAACTTCTTGAATACAATAAGTTTTTCTTATTTATGTTTCGATGGTTATCGTAATTTTTGAATTTTAAATAATCCAACTAATAAATTATTTTCTTTTGCTTTAGAACTATCCATTATTAGGCAAAAGTCATTAAAAAGTGACCAAGAGCTGGAGATATCACATAGAAAAGCAAAGGAATTACAAATATTTATTAAAAAATTTACATCGAAATTGGAACTGCTTAACGACAAGATATATAAAAAAAGGATTCACCATGATGTAGAGGAGAGTGAGTTCGACCACGAACAGGCTGAGCAAACTCAAAAACTAAAGGTATACTTTACGCCTTATTAATTCGTTGTATAAATCCCGTTTTTTTTTTGTAGATTGCTGAGCTGGAAATACTTAAATTGGAAGGAAAAATTGTTGAGCTACAAAACGAAATTGAACTTCACAAAGATTTTGTAATAGATAACCATAGGGAAACATTATCGTGGGAAACAAAATACAAAATGATCGAAGAAACTATTAAATGGGCGAAATTAGAGCGCTCTGTAAAAGGTGAAATCGGTCTTATGAAAACTGAAATACACCGCATGAATATAAGATATAGTCAACTTAAACGAGCACAGGAAAGTCTTGTTTTGGATCTAGAACATTGCGTTATGCATCGTGAACAAATCTTTGTCAATGCATCGGTCAAGGAGCACTTACAAGCCAAATTTAAGCAATTAAAAAATACTTCTCAAATTCAGGTTAGGCTTGATGAAGTTCACAATAGGACTAAGCTCATAAGTAATGAAATAACGTTTTTATCGGAAAAGCAATTAATTGATGACATTAATAAAATTGAACGTATGATTTATATGCTCCGTAGAATTCAGTCAGATCTTAACGATATCATTAAGGAGGATGTCAACATTCAGGATCGAATAGAAGAAGGAATATTAGCTAAGCATGCAAACTTGGAACAAATAATACGAAAACAGATGAGAGCAAAAGCTTATAAAAGGCTTAATACTTTAAAATCACAGCAAGTAATGCTCCGTTCAGAGTTGACAGTTCAACAGCTATCTCAAAAGCAAAGCGAGCTAAATTATAATCTTACAGAAATTGCAAAAGCTCTTTTACTAGACTATCCTAAAAAGAAATCATATGTTTTTAAAGTACTTCATGTTCTTAATGACTAGAAATACAATAAAAAATATAAATTGTCATAATACAGATAAAAATAGTGTTGTGATGTTTGACAGCCGCGGTTTCGGAAGAAATAAAACCTAGATCAAGTTTTTAAATTTCCAAGCCTTTTTTATTTAAATTATATCGAAAAAGCAGAACTTGGTATAACAGTTTAATACAATTGTTTTCAAAACAGTAGTTCGGCTCAATAATTGGGCGTTTACTTTTAAAGTGTTTAAAGTGAGATTAAAAAACTCGTCCAAAATAGCGAACAATTCAGGAATTTGTGGGATACTTTTGTACTATTTGCCATTTTACTAAACAATTTAGCAGCAAGCACTTCAGTGAGAAATTACTCTCGCATTAACAATTTCAAAGCCTTTTACAAGTATAGGGTGATGTCACGGTACGAGCACAGAAGTCAAGCTATAGACACGAGACACAATCTTTGATCCCCCTGCGACATCTACCTGGTGACAAACATTTAAAGGAACAAACATCATCCACGATTCATGTAAACAAAGTGTCACAGACTTGTCCATGCTTAAGACTTGAATTAATGCCCAAGTAGATGCTAAACCTAAATTGTAGATACGTTTACTTACCTATGAGATGTTGTCTCTTCTCAGTTTCAGACTTCATATAGTATGCCATTCTCTACCAACCTTAATATAAGCCCTAGCATTTCCTTTGCTAGCGTTCTTAAATCAGGAGCTAAGTCGTCTGCTACAGATAACCGAAGGGTTTTCATACAGTGCTTCAGACGACAAATATAAAAGTGCAGGACTACCTGTAGCCACAGTCAACCGGCCTAGAACCGACATAGATTTCGCACCAGCAAGGAATTAGAGTTCATAACGTCCATGCAAAACTATGCAAGTGCTCATGAACAATCAAATTATTTTCATACAGTTGCTTGTGTCATCTAAGTCAACATGATTCCATAACAATGTATAATGATGTTTACCGGACCGATCGTCCTCGCTCCAGCACCGGTCAAATTGCTGACCCAGCATTTGGCCGGAAGCTCGCACATAGCCGTCAAAAGCTCTGCACATTGACAGAGGTCGCTATGAAGCCTTTTCTTTGTTAGCTTTTAAGCAGTTCGTTTTGGATATTCAATGAATAAAGAGCACAAGCTCATGAAACAATAACTCCGACTACCTGTCGTTAATCACTTTATTTTACAATAGCTAGCTATTGAGTCTACTACTGAGTCTTTAGGCCAGTAGCCAAAGGAAGACAGTCATCTTCCCAACATAATCATTCTAGATCTCACCACACTACGCCTCTGCGCGCGGAAGAGTAAAAGGATATTCATCCACCGGCCAACTAGCGAATCAACCAGAGTGACTGGGGAGATTTACCCCCCTGCGGCACCAGAAAATAATGAATTTATATGCGGAATGCTAACGGCGTTTTGCAGAAAAAGCCTGAACTTGCACAATTTTTGAATGATAACGTTGACTCACATCACAAGCAAGTTCTAGGATATCAGTTCTACTCCACAAATCACCCGGATGGCAAGGCCCATGCAGGCACCGGTATATTAAGATTAGCATTAAACACCACATTTTTAACACATTCAAAAAATATAATATTTGCAGTCCACCTCAATAAGTCTCCAGTCTGCAATCTGGTTTCTCACCCGGTTTCCCCACTTCGCTTCCCAATATTTATGGAGAATTTGTTTGGAATTCTTTAATTTACTAGGTAAGAGAATAACTGCATTTGGCAACTACAATGTGAATCACCTGGTCTTGAAACCACAACGGGAAAGCAGCTGGTTATTGTGATTATCAAGCCGCAAAATAAGCTGGCCATACTGGCTAGCAGATCTCAAAAAGCTGCGAAACTTAAGTGATCTTGCTATCATTAAAGATTTCCAATCCTTCTTATGCTTATGCACCAGCCACAGAAAATCGAGCGCATTTATGAGCTTACAACCTATAGAACCAACTGGACAAGGTTCAAGAAACGGTATCAATTTCTAATACTACTAAAAAATATCAAAAAACTTGCGCTGCGGCGTTGTCCCTAGAACCTGTAAGCTGAATCTCAACCCTCTAGCTTTAATAGTTCCTGAGATCTCGTTCATACTGTCAGACGGACATGGCCAGATCGACTGGATATTGATCCTGATCTAGAATATATATACTTTATATAGTCGGAAACGCTTTCTATGTCTGTTACATACTTTTCTACGAATATATCCTAGTATATCCTTTTACTCTACGAGTAACGGGTATAAAATAAAGAGAAAGAAGAAATTATTACAAGCTTTTAAGAAAAGAGCTAGACACATGTGAAGGCGCTAGGCTTCACAGAGCAATCTCAAAAGGAGTGTCAGAATCAAATCAGGCACTACGTACGGAGAATACATTCTATTCTATACGAAGTAAGGAGAAACTTGAGATAGCTACTAGCAACTCTTCTCCGCCGTCTCCCTAAAACCCTCACACCAGAGCTGCTAGTTCGTCGCACTCTCATGTTGCAACATTGTCGGCGGTAACAGCTCAGCAAATCGGAGACATTCCCCAAATCTGATGGGTCAGCAGATTCGCGATCACCAAGCATAGTATACATATATTATTATGTTCTTATATTAGAATTCAGTCTTAAGCTAACTTCTGAACAGAAAGCATTCTAGACATTGACCTGTATAATTAAATTACTTAAATAATTAAACTATTGAATTGAATAATTAAACTACATAACTGAGTATTATTTGGAGACCTGGAAATTGTCTTACCTGCAGCTAACTGGTAAAAGAATTAACCGTAGTCGTCTGATTGCTTACCTGGTGTATCACTACTATCATATCGTAACTGGCGCAGTCAGAAACTAGACTAATGCAACTCCCCTTCATCATAGTTGTATTCAAGTGAGTAGAGTAAGAGAACAAAATGCCAATACACATACAAGTTACACAAAATAAAGAAAATTATCAAATAAAATTAATTGTTCAAAAAACACACCGCAAGAATTGGCATGTTGGAATAATATACTACAGTGAAATTACACGAGAGATTTTTTTTTAAATAAAACAAAGAGTGTCTGACCATGTTGGAGTTCAAATAGAACAAATTCATTGGTCGGAATATATAAAAAAAATAATAAAACAAGTGTCTGACTATGTAGGAGTTCAAATAGAACAAATACATTTGTCAGAATATAAAAAAAAATGAAAAGGGTCTGACCATGTAGGAGTTCAAATAGAACAAATACATTGGTCAGAATATATCAAAAACAAAAGAAGGCGTCTGCCTATTTATGAGTTCAAATAGAACAAATACATTGTTCAGTATATATTAAAATATGATATGATTTAAATCAAAGAATCTAAAAAATGAACATTTATGTTGTAGATCAAAATGTAGATCAAAAAAGTGTGTGGTTGAGGCTCGTTGGTTGGAGCATAATAAGTGAACCGTGTCAAACCTGTGTGAAAGTTGGCCTCGACCTTTTGGCTGCATGTAAATTGAGTTCGATATAACCAAATTACGGATTGCCGACGGTCGAGTACAAGCTCGAAAGCAGCTCAACGGCTACGATACACTGGCGTGTCGAGCGGTTGGGTTGATGTTCGAACAGATTACCGACGATCGAGTACAAGTTCGAGTGCAGCTCAGCAGTTACGATGTACTGGCGTGTCGAGCGGTTGGGTTGATGTTCGAACAAGTTGCAATTGGCACTTGTGACGTGGTTGACTCTCAATCATTACAAACTGATTTACCCAACATTGCTTGTTCAGGGCGAATAACCAATGCGGCAACAAAGTTATCATTCAAACTTAAATAATTAAAAAAAAAAAAACAAAACAAAAATTTTTTTTTGCTCTCTCTCTAATACATATATATGTCGGGAATTTACTTGGTTAATAAGATTAATTGTTAATTACAAGTCTTTCTGTGTATTCGCTATGGAAATAAATGATGATGAAAAGGAATGAGAAGAGAGGGGGAGCGCTATATTGAGAGATCGCGTGTATGAGAGTTTCTGTATGAGAGCGCTGTGGGGAAGGAGATCGAAAATCCCTGCTAAGCGTGGCGTAATGGGAGGTGAGGAGGAAGAAGAAACAGGAAGATGAAAGACAGTTCGAATTGGCCTCCAAGAAGAACAGAAGTGACAATTGCGACTCGCTTCGTGGCAGTGAAATAAATCATAAAATATGAACGATGCTAACGAAAATCCATCTCCGACATATATACTAATACATAATATACAAATTATAGACATATATTAATGCATCTATAATTACAGTTCTACACGAGGACTATTTATCCATCACGACGACGAATACAGTCAACAATCAACAATTAGTTAAGTACACCAATCAAACACTCACAATTAATTAAGTACACATATACACACACAATAATTTAACAACACAGAAACACCCGCACAACAAATTAGAAACTCAAAATCACACCCAATATTACACACATATATTTAAGATTCAAACACTCTTAAACATAAACATACAAACAACACTATATTAAAGATAAAAAGATTTCTGTAAAGGAAGTAAATGTCTAAGATAGCAAAGGTTAAAAAGCTCATTCCTGCAACTAGAAGTAGGACTCGTTTGAGTGCAAGTTCATCAGACTTTAGGGAAGATCAGATTGACTTACAATCTATTGTTAGACCTCCCTCTAGTGGTCCACCAAGCACAGTGTATACTTCACCGGGGGCAAGTCAGTTTTCTCCACCACTACCTCTGATTTCCCCTCAAGACATTTGTCAATACCTGAAAATTCCGGATGGTATTAGTTACCTTATCCCTTATGAAGGAAATCCAGCTACCGTAAATGATTTTATAAACGATGTCGAAGAAATCCTCCTTCTCTTAAGAGGCACGGATAAAACTCCGTATGGACAGTTTTTGTTGAGAGCAATAAGAAACAAAATAGAGGGAAAAGCAAATGAATTATTAATATCAGCAGGCATAGGATTAAACTGGGATGACATCAGAGAAACCTTAATAGGGAAATTCGCTCACAAAAGAAGTGAAGAAACTTTAAATTTCGAATTACACGGACTGGTTCACAAACCAGTTGCCACTACAGGAATTCTATGAACGAATTTTAGACATCAGAGCAAAATACAATAGAATCATTGAAAACACAGAAATAGAAAGGGCAGCCCTAAAATTTAAAAAGGAATCGTTTGAGAAGACTTGCTAGTACACATTCATACACGGCATTAAAGGTC
Source organism: Drosophila simulans (assembly GCF_016746395.2). NCBI lineage: Eukaryota > Metazoa > Arthropoda > Insecta > Diptera > Drosophilidae > Drosophila > Drosophila simulans. The sequence goes on from NC_052521.2 coordinate 2,034,600, forward strand.
CACTTGGGGCTACTGTCAGAACTTTTAAACCTAGAAATCTCCAGGAAGCCTTTGATGTGGCTATTAAGGAAAGGGATATCTTTATGAGAGAAAAATGGTCTAAATAAACACCGAGTTCAAGACCAAGCAGTTCCAATTATAATGGGAGAGAATTTCGTAGATACGACAGACCTCGAGACGAGAGATTTAATAGGAAACCAGACTTTGATAGAAACTTCAGATCTAGGGATCAAACATTAAATCACTCAAGACTCAGAGACAACGACAGAAGTTATACCAAAATAAAGGCTATTATGCCAAAAGAAGAGGACAGGAAACACTATGACAAAAGCAATCAATACCCACGAAATTACGGAAGTTCGGGACAACAAAGACAAACACCCCTTAACCACATAGAAACCACACATGATCAAGAACCGCACAATATTGATGACGGAAATTTTTAATTAAAAGCCTAGTCGGACAGACGTGATATTTAGAAAAATTTAAAGTTGGAGGTTCCTTACTTTATATATTAAATAACTTCAGTCAAAATAGACCACTAAAATTTCTTGTGGACACGGGTGCCACTTCTTCATTCATTAATCCAGAACTTATTGAGGAACAAATGGTACTCCTTTTTGCTCTCTGACCATTTATAGTCAAGTTATAGCCAAAAAAGCCAATTTGAAATTTCATTTTTTTGACAAAAATATTTTCCCAGATTTTTTGTGAAAAAAATATTTGGTTTTTTGATCAAAACATTCGAAATAATTACCCAAATATGATGGTACTCCTTACAAAAAATTCGAAAATTTACCTCTATAATGACAATATCGTCAGCATAGCCTTGGCAAAGTATACCTCTGCGGGTCAGTCTGTCCAGCAACTCGGAGGTATTGTCGAATGTACCCTATATGTCTAGGAAGGCACATAACGCCACTTCCTTATCAGTAAGTGAATCCTCAATAAGGCTTTTCAGGTGATTTAGGGCAGTATCAGTTGATCTGCCGCCCTGTGGGCATGCTGCGTCCGTTGGAGCGGATTTTCTACAAGCAGAGTGCTTCTAATGCTGACATCCACTAGCTTTTCCAACGTTTTTAGCAAAAACGATGACAAGCTGAACGACTCAAGTATGAACGACTTCGGATCAGTGATGTCTTTCTTTCCAGCTTTTGGAATGAAGACCACTTTGGCTATACTCCAGGAAGACCTTCTGGAGGCCTAGCCTAAAGCTAGGCTGCTGATCAGTATTTTCCTGATCGGCACTGCGAGCTGATTTAGCGCTCGTTGTAGCAGGATTGGCAGTATGCCATCTGGAGCAGAAGATTTGTAGGGCTGGAATGTACCAATTGCCCATCTTAATCTCTCCGTTGTTACTATTGATTTTGCTTTGGCCCAATCAGTAGCACACGGTCGACTTTGCGCCGTTACCGGGGTATTCCCATCCGTTTGAAGCGTGCTTCCCGGAAAGTAATTTGCGAGTAGTAGCTCAAGTTTCTCCTTACTTCCTATAGTATTGTAGTATGCACACATATCGGTTAACCACTGTATTCATAATATACAATCACATTGTCGCACTCTGTTGCAATGTGTACATAAACAGTTCAGCCCAAGCGTATGTTGAGGGCAACGTACCAAATTTGCATGATCAGCAGTACTCACGCTGGCCAAGCGCTGACCGCTAATATGTGTGCCTATAGCACCCCTCCTCCAGCACCGTCGCTCGGCGACAATATATATGTATATGTAGGAAACGCAAATAAGCGTCGCTGCGCTGCAGGCTATGCCGGCAGCGCTGCTCCTCGACTTAGGCTAAGAAACCATTGTATTTAGATCGCCAAATTATTGACGAATTAACTTCGAATGGAGCGGGACCTTCCCTGCTCCTACAAATAAATAAAAAGTGAATTCAAACTGAAAACCAATCTTTCAACTGGGTGATACAACATGGCGACCGTGACAGGACACGTATAAGCTGTAGCAGAAGGAAAAGGAAAAAAGGAAACCGCTTGTGATAAATTCCAACTTACATCAGCAAGCACTGGATGTGAGAAGATCAGCATGCCCGGCATTCGACGCTCCGCAGAAGAAAAAAAAACTTTTGACCACGCAACAACTTCAACGAACAACTGGAGCGGAGAAACAATGATCTGAGTGAGTAGAGTGTGAGTGTGGTGGGTAAAAACAGGGGCGGAGTTCGAAATAAAGCAAAGAAGAGAATAGCGCACCTAAAGTGGCTATTATATACGAACACTCCACCGCCAGTATGGTCGAAAGCTCAAAAACTACAAGCCGAGCTAGACCACTACGTCAAATTTCTTAATGAAACAAGCCCAACCACACCCGCTCACTCAGTAAATGAAATAAAATGCATACCAAAAATTAATAATATTCAACCTACCCAGCCGAAAAGCCTTCCGGAATTTAAGAAGATCTGCCCGAAGGACTGCGAGGGACCCCTGTTCACACCACATTGTGAACGCACTTGCAGGCATTGCAACACCGGCACCCAACACTAACAAGAGGACGTTATCATCAACGTGGTGAGCAGCCCGCTCACTACGTCATCGAGGGCGTGTCAGCGTGCCAACACCGGCGACGCCCAGCTGACACAGGATAACGTGGTGTGCAGCCCGCCCACTACGTCAACGCGGGAATAGTATTCACACTGTGGTGCGCTATCCGCACACTACAGCAACGGTGGATCTCCAACAACAAATGACAAGAGGGAACCGACAGCGCTTCAAAGAGCGCAAAATTTTTTTTTAATAGCACTGTGTGCAAAATTTTTTTCTGATTGCACTGCGATGCATATTTTTTTTTAATAATTATAAAAACCAATTGTAACATTGAGCGGAACCTTTTCTGCCCGATGAGAAGTTCGGCCTGTAAAGCCAAACGAAAATTTAGGTAGGAAACCTGTAAATTCATACGGATGAATTAATTTTAAATTTCTCACCGCCGCAAGGCGTCTTAACAAAAAAAAATGATATTTTAAAATTTAAAAAAAAAAACAAAATCAATAAATACAAAATAAGTAAATGTCATTTGACAATTCTATAAGTAAATTTTACCAAGACCCAATATATTCAGAAAATACTGTATTAGGAGAAAAACTCTTTTCAAAAATGGGTCTAGTAGATGTTAAGTCAGTGGACTCCACTGCCAATGTAATCAACAAGGTCGAAGTTGTTCCTTTAAACCTGGATTACATAATAATTTGTTTAATTATTATAACAATAATTATGTTGATAAATACATGTTATAAAATATACAAAATTCATAGTAAATGCCTTAAGAAAAGATATGTAAGCAGAGCTAATGACTTGGACAGGGTTTGATAGCTGAAAGGCAATAAATAAAGCAAAAAAAAAAATTAAAAACAAATTTAACCCAAGTAAGCAAACATATAACTGCCCTGTCAAAAGCTTAAAAAAGAAAAGAGAAAAAAAAAAAGCCTAGTTATGAACATATAAATAAATATGAAAATATAAAATGAAATATAAAATATAATTAAATAAATCTTTTTATTAAATTTATTAAATAAATCTTTTTATTAACACCCCAGTTCCTAACTTGATGGATTGGCTAAATATAATAGCTAAAATCAAGAAACTGCGGGAAGACTTTGATAGATCGTTTAAGTGCCTCAATAAGAGTGCACCAATAAGTAACGATACAAAGATAAAACATTTAGAGACACTATTAGGAAAATATAACGAGGTTCGTGTCATAATACTTGACCACAATACGAAATTTTCTTCGTTACAACAGACACAAGTAAAAGATATAATATCTCGATTAAAAGAGAACATATTATATGTGTCACAAAGGCACAAGTTACAAGTACTTGTTCCAAATACACTAAATTTCCCAGCTGAACTATTACTAGACGTAATTGCTGAGGAAAGAAATAAGCCAACAGAAAGTAAAATAGTAGACAAGATGGCACAATCAGTAGTAGATTTCCTAAAAACAGCCTCGTCTCTATTATTTGAGTACGACGGCAAAGCAGAAAACCTACAGAGTTTCAAAGACGCTCTGAACTTGATAGATTCGATAAAAGGAGAACATGAGACTTTAGCAGTCAATGTCATTAAGACCAAACTAAAAGGCCATGCTAGGAATCTCATTAGCACGGAAAATACTATACAGGAAATTAAAGATAAACTCTCGCGAACAGTAAAGGGTGAATCTGTTGAGGTACTCTCTGCAAAATTACTAAATCTGCAGCAAAAGAACAAAACAGCCAACCTTTACACGCAAGAGGTGGAGCAATTAACAAAAGCTCTAGAAGGTGCTTATATTAGTGATGGTTTGAAACCAGAACTTGCAAACAAATATAGCACGACACAAGCCGTCAAAGCAATGACGAGGAATTGCTCGATTGATAAAGTTATCATGCAAGCAGGCACGTTCAACAGTATGAACGATGCCATATCTAAATTTATAGACAGTTGCACAGTGACTTTCGGACCTCTCCGAACTTGTTTTACGTGGCGTGTTCTACACTGAAGGGATTACAACCACGACACCCTGAACACCCACAAGTGGTGCATGTATCAAAATGGTGCATGAGTCTGGATACGCCAGACAAGCGTCCCGGACTGGAAGCTATAGCTATGTACATAGCGACCACCCCGGTAGCAATTCGAGTACTTGCTTGCCGGGCAAGCACTCCCCCTTGCTGAGGAGCGAGATCTACCTAAAATCTCTACTGATCTCTGGGTCACAGCACCCGAGTTTTGCGCAACCAGCACCGCAACTCAAACGTCGAGCACGAAGGCTCTACCCGCGATATGGGTACCAACCACAGCCACCACGATACTCCCACCAGGGGGCCTACCTCAATGTGCAGTCTTGGATAGCTGCACATCCCGTGGTACCGAAAGAGAGGCTCGGTGGGCCTCCTCCTTTTGCTCCGACAAGCACGGTTAGAGGAACCTATCGCTATATTAGACAGTTGCACAGAAGCAACTGGACATTCCAACGCTGTTCTGTTCTACCAAAATCAGACTCAGCGCGGTACATACCGCGGTCGTTATAACACAAGGGGCCGCCCTTATTACAGAGGCGGTCATCGTTATAACAATACCAATAACAATAATAATAGAGGAAACTTTAGAGGCCGTGGCAACTCGAACCGAGGCCAAAACAACAATAATCTGGGATATGTAAGAGTAGCCCAAAATAACTCGGGAAACTCCGAACCCTTTAGAGATACAGACAGGCAATTACATAATTCCACACGATTTTCATATAGTAGATTCACATTTCTTAATCCCATGTGATGGAATATTAGGAATTGATTTCATAAAGAAATTCAATTGTCAATTAGATTTTAATCAAACAGAAGATTGGCTCAAGATGAGACCAACTAATTTGAATTTCCCAATATACGTTCCAATAACATACAGCTCTGGTAATAACTCAATAATTCTACCAGCAAGATCCCAGGTTGTCCGAAAAATACAACTATCCTCAAATGAAGATAATGTTTTAATAAAAAACCGGGAAATTCAAAAAGGCATTTATGTTGCAAACACAGTTGCAACAACCAAAAATGCATTTGTCCGATTGCTGAATACAAATAATAAAGATCAAATAGTAAATATAAAAGATCTACAATATGAATCACTTTCGAACTATGACATAGTTCAAACCAATCCTGAAGCAAGAGAAAAAACTGTCATGTCTCAATTAACAAAAAATTTTCCACCACAATTCAAATCTACACTAACAGATTTATGCACCAAGTATAGCGATGTATTCGGACTTGAAACCGAATCAATCACAACAAATAATTTCTACAAACAAAAGCTAAGATTGACAGATGATGAACCAGTATATATTAAAAATTATAGAAATCCTCATAGTCAACTTGACGAAATTCAAGTACAGGTAGAAAAATTAATTAACAACAAAATAGTCGAACCGTCTGTGTCCCCATATAACAGCCCACTTTTGTTAGTTCCAAAGAAATCTCTTCCTGGTTCTGACAAGAAAAAATGGCGATTAGTAATTGACTATCGTCAAATTAATAAAAAATTGTTGTCCGATAAATTCCCACTCCCTAGAATTGATGATATTTTAGATCAACTAGGTAGAGCAAAATATTTTTCGTGCCTAGACTTAATGTCAGGTTTTCATCAAATTGAACTCGAAGAAAGTTCAAGAGATGTAACGTCTTTTTCAACGAGCAATGGCTCATATCGCTTCACGCGATTACCATTCGGTCTAAAAATAGCACCAAATTCTTTTCAGAGAATGATGACTATAGCTTTCTCTGGACTTGAACCTTCTCAAGCATTCCTGTATATGGATGATTTAATAGTTATTGGTTGTTCCGAAAAACATATGGTTAAAAACTTGACTGATGTTTTTGAGAAATGCAGGAAATACAACCTAAAGCTACATCCAGGAAAATGTTCATTTTTCATGCATGAAGTCACATTTTTGGGACACAAATGCACAGATAAAGGAATCTTGCCAGATGACAAAAAGTATGACGTCATCAAAAATTATCCAGTCCCACACGATGCGGACAGTGCTAGACGATTTATTGCATTTTGCAATTACTATAGACGTTTTATCCAAAATTTTGCCGAATATTCTCGTCACATAACAAGATTATGTAAAAAAGATGTAAAATTCGAATGGACAGCTGAATGCCAGCATGCCTTCGAACACCTCAAATCGGCACTAGTTAATCCCAATTTATTACAATACCCAAATTTCAGCAAAGAATTTTGCATAATAACGGATGCAAGTAAGCAAGCTTGTGGAGCAGTGTTAACTCAATGCAAAAAAGGTCTCCAACTTCCAGTGGCATATGCATCAAGAGCGTTTACAAAGGGTGAAAGTAATAAAAGCACAACAGAACAAGAATTGGCAGCAATTCATTGGGCAATAACTCATTTCAGACCATATATTTATGGTAGACATTTCACTGTCAAAACAGACCACAGACCACTTACATACCTGTTCTCTATGATAAATACGAGCTCTAAACTAACTCGTATGAGACTTGAATTAGAGGAGTATAATTTTACAGTTGAGTATCTAAAGGGAAAAGACAACTATGTAGCTGATGCGTTATCAAGAATAACCATCAAAGAACTACAAGAAATGAACAGAAATATAAAGAAAGTCACTACAAGATATCAAAGTAGACAAAAATCCTGCGCAGGAGATAAAGAAATAGAATTGCCTAGGCAATCTATAGAAAAAGCTTCAAAGCCCAACGTATATGAAGTCATCAAAAATGACGAATTACGTAAAGTAGTGACCTTGCATATAAAAAATATGCTATGTTTCTTTAAACATGGTAAGAAAATTATTGCAAGATATGATGTTAGCGATTTATATACTAATGGAATACTTGATTTAGGTCATTTTTTCCAAAGGCTTGAAATGCAAGCCGGTATAAATAAAATCAGCCAACTCAAAGTGGCACCGTGGGAAAATATCTTTGAATATGTTTCAATTGATACTTTCAAAATAATGGGCAATAAAATATTAAAATCATTAAGAGTAGCGCTACTCAACCCGGTGACCCTAATAGAAAAATTAAAAGAAAAAGAAGCTATATTGTCTACATTTCATGACGATCCAATACAAGGAGGTTCACGCAGGCATCACAAAAACCTTGGCCAAGGTCAAAAGATACTATTACTGGAAAGGTATGTCTAAAGATATAACTGAGTACATTAAAAAATGTCAGAAATGCCAAAAATCAAAAGTGACAAGAAATACAATAACTCCTTTAACAATAACAGAGACCCCAATAAAAGCTTTCGACAGGGTGATAGTGGACACTATAGGTCCGCTACCAAAATCAGGAAATGGCAATGAATATGCAATCACACTAATATGTGATTTAACTAAATATCTAGTTGCCATACCAGTTGCAAACAAAAGTGCAAATACTGTCGCTAAAGCAATTTATGAATCTTTTATTCTAAAGTACGGTCCAATGAAGACGTTCATTACGGACATAGGAACAGAATATAAGAATTCAGTTATAAATGACTTGTGCAAATATCTTAAAATAAAAAATATAACATCAACTGCACATCATCACCAGACAGTTGGAACAGTCGAAAGAAGTCACCGAACTTTCAATGAATATATACGTTCATACATATCGGTTGATAAAACTGATTGGGACGTATGGCTTAAATATTTCGTATATTGCTTTAACACGACCCCATCAATAGCACATAACTATTGTCCATACGAACTTGTCTTTGGTAAAACAAATAACTTGCCAAATCAATTTAATAGCATAACTAATATAGAACCCATATATAATGTAGATGATTATGCTAAGGAAAGTAAATATAGATTAGAAGTAGCCTATAAAAGAGCTAGAATTATGATAGACGAACATAAAGAGAAAAATAAGAAACTTTATGATCAGAAAGCAAAGAACTTAGATATAGTAGTAGGAGATAATGTTCTATTAAAAAACGAAACAGGTCATAAGTTGGATTCCAAATATACAGGTCCGTATAAAGTAACGGAAATAGGAGAAAATAATAACATTATAATAACTAATAATAAAAATAAAAAGCAAACTGTTCATAAAGACAGATTAAAAATTGCGACGTCGTAAATATTTATAGTATGATCATACATAGGCATAAAAATAAAAATAATAATATTAATAATAATAAAAAAAAAAATATATTTTTCTTTTTGAGGTTTTACTTAAAAATTCTCACTACATAAATGTACTTAAAAACAATCATAACACAATTTTTAATAATGTATAAACTACCTTTAAAATAACTTCATAATATTACGTTATTTTTCAAAAGGAGGGAGATGTAGTATGCACACATATCGGTTAACCACTGTATTCATAATATACAATCACATTGTAGCACTCTGTTGCAATGTGTACATAAACAGTTCAGCCCAAGCGTATGTTGAGGGCAACGTACCAAATTTGCATGATCAGCAGTACTCACGCTGGCCAAGCGCTGACCGCTAATATGTGTGCCTATAGCACCCCTCCTCCAGCACCGTCGCTCGGCGACAATATATATGTATATGTAGGAAACGCAAATAAGCGTCGCTGCGCTGCAGGCTATGCCGGCCAATGCAAAGGAAGCAGTTTCCTGTGAACGCTTTTGTAAGAAGTACGAAGTATTGTCTTCTATGGCGGCCTCCAGTTCTAGAGTGGTACGGAGTTTCCCGGTTACCCCAGTAACTGGATCTCGCAGTAAGGAGGCATTGAACCCTTCCCAATTCGTATTCCTGGGATTGCGCTTACGATCGCTACATTCTAGATTTGGCCCTATGTTAAAACGGATAATTCTGTGATCTGACATTGACGATATATGCGAAGCCACTGATCTGCTGGAAAGTGTAATGTCCAGAACCTCAGATCTTACCCTGGTAACAAATGTCGGAACATTGCCGACATTTAGGATTTCTGGATTGTTATTCAAGATAAATTCTAAGAGTGACTATCCTCTTTGATTTACGTCGCTGCTGCCCCATATCACGTGCTGTGCATTTGCATCACATCCGATGATGATGGGTGAGTATGTCCTCAGTGATTTCGGGCGGTGGGCACGCACAGTCTTCTTGGCTGCTCCCACGTCTTCTACCACGATCGGTACACAGTCCCGCGTGAGAAATTCTATAAGTATATAATAATTAATACTTCTACAAGCCAGGATACAGGCTCTAGGGCTGGAGGCCCGTTGATCCCAAATTACCATGGCGTTCTTCACATACAGTCCTTTTATTCCCTGGTTATACCAGGGTTCCTGTACCAGGGCTAGCCCAAGATGTTGTTTGGTGAACATCCTTGCCAGCACGAGGCCGCCTTGGCACGATGGATGTTCACCTGAGCTATCCCCGTACTCCCGACCATTAAATGATCGGCTACGTCGTCGGCGTTGCTGATCTGGAGATACCCAGATCACCATCCGCCGGCATCGCTTCTTCCTTACTCAGCAGGTCTAGTTCCATATCTAGCTCCTGAGAGGATATCGGGGTCTGATCCCCCATCTCGATGATGGTCGCATCAAGATCCGCATTATCTGCCAGATCCTCGCTGGATTCGAAGAGCTTATTGGGCTTCTCCTTCTCCGCGGAGACTAGTGGATTTCGAGGAGTCTCGACCTGTCTTGTGCCGAATTTGATCGATTTGGCCTTCTTTAGACCACAAACTGATATGTCTCCAAACCTGAAGTTCAGCTTGTGGTCACTAGAAATAGTCTTGGCGCATGAGTTGTCATCAATGCAAAGGCTGAGGAGCGAGCCACCACCCTCATTCTTCCTTGTTATGAGACGCCAGTTCTCGGTGTCCAAGTCATTCTGTTTCTTTATCAATTCCATGATCCACTTTGTTGTTTTGTCCCCTGCCCTGGGACAGAAGATGGTGATCTTGTGTGACGATGGGAAGTCGAATTTGAATTGGAAAAAAATAATTTTTGAAACAAGAATATCGTGAAGATGAGCAACACTGAAAAAACTGAAATAAGGGAATATTAAAACAAATATTTTTTTAGAACATATTTAGCATCTAGTCATCTTAGCATATATTTAATTACAGTATGACCACTTATCCTAAAAATGCACTTAACCGCAATTCAGCTATAATTCAAATTTTTATGTAATTTTATGGGTGGAATTTATTACTTAAAATACTTATTCACTTGAAATAATCTCATATCTTATTTGAACAACGTTATTTGCCCTTATTATCAATAATAGCTTTTCCTCTCATTTTTGAAGCTCTCTAAGTAAACCAGAACAATTATACTCCATTCCTAATTGTTCCAGAGTCTTGATAGCATCAAAACCTTCATTGACAGTTGGCAGCTTTGGTTCTTCATCACCGCTATTCTCATCGTCATCGTCGCTATGCTGATCTTCATCTTCAGTCTGCTCATTCAGAAGAGCACTTGTTATCTCTTTTGTCGTCACGGTACCGTCACAATCAAGGCTCTCATCGATTGCCACATATTCGTCCCAGTTGCATGTTGACTCTATTTCAATAGTGAAGGCACATTCTTCCTCAAGATCACCAATTTCGTCACATTCGGCAGACCATGCATTTTTCCATGTTTAATCCGGGACGATCCTGAACTGACTGCATTACTATGTTGTTTGTTGTTTGCACTATGTTGTTTGAACCACAAGTACACTGTGTTCTCTACCAAAGCGTGATTTCCTTTCCGTTCGTGCTTGCATTTAAGTCCCGCTGTTGTGGCCGATTGTTGTATGTCACTCTCCTTACGTATGATGCGGTTTATTGTTGAAAGATCACAATTGTATTTAACTGCAGGGCTTTTTTTGTTAACATTATCCTTAACTTAATCGATTATTGATAGTTTTTCTATGATTGTAAGCCCATTATTTCGTTTTTTTTTCCCCATTTGTGTTGTTTTTTATTGCATGCACATAAACTGCACTGTGCACTTATTCTTCCGCTCTCACTCTCTTTCGCTCCCCCACACAAAATCTAAAATTTCTGAGCAGGCTGCGCTAGTGCGGTTCTTTTAACAGGACGCATAAGTTTTTGTTCTTGTGTTTTCGTGCACAGTGGTCTGATTTTAGACAAATATGGAAACAGTAAATATTGTCTGCTTTTATACAAATTGCTGCCAGGTTATTAAACCTGAGCAGCAAAAAATGATTTGTTGGCTATGTGATAGAATGGTGCACACTAAGTGCGCTGGTTTTAATGGCCAAACAAGTGATGACCTAGCAAAGGATAAAAATCTAAATTACTGTTGTGATGCTTGCCTTGTGGTTGCGAACGAGATGAAATCGTTTATGCGCCAGACTAAAGGTGGCTTGAAAGAACTGATCAACAGTTTTGGCGCAGCTAAGGATAGTTTTGGTCGAGCTGATGATCTTCTTTCCGCGCTTAATTCACAGTGTAATGGCTTAAAGCTATTAGATGAATCTTCTAAGCGCAAAAAAGTCGCTGGTGGAAGGTTGTATAAGGCCACGCAACTACGGGAAAATGATCAACAGGACTCCACAACTGATCTGCTGTCAATCGCAACAAATCCGCATATGTTATTCAGATCGGCAGCTAAAAAAGATTCGGGAGCCCACCCTGTAATTTCTAAAGATTCCGATTTGTCTGCACCGGTCTCTCAACCAGTGATTCTACCTGTCCCGATTAGTTTACCACCACAAGGGAACATTGAGTCCGGACTACCGGCACAACTTGGCACTGCAGAAATACAATCTGCAGGGCCAAAACCCCTCGCGGTGGTTCCACTAAAGAAACAAATTTTCGTTTCTCGGCTTTCCCCTGATCAAACATCGTCGGATGTATTGTCTTATATACAAGACAAAACAAAAGCCGATAATATAAAAGTGGAAAAATTTAACTTCTCTTACGCTAGGGACATATCATCTTTCAAGATAACTGTCCCAAACGAGCTCTTTTCGACCATATGTTCGGGTGATTTTTGGCCGGATAGTATGGTGGTAAAAGAGTTTGAAGCTAAGATCAAACATCGTCTGATGTTTTGTCTTATATACAAGACAAAAAAAAGCCGATAATATTAATATTTTTTTTTCAAAATAACTGTCCCAAACGAGCTTTTTTCGACCATATTTTTGGGGGATTTTTGGCCGGATAGTATGGTGGTAAAAGAGTTCGATGCCAAGATCAAAAATAGGAAAAATGGGCCCGTGGGAATTAAACTTCCCTCACGTAGCCAGACCACTGCACCATCCGCCTCTTCATCTTCTTCCTCTTCTTCAAAAAACTAACAACGAATCTTACTATTTCCTATCAAAATGCTAGACAGATCAGTTTATATTACGTGCTCCTATATTCCGCCATTTTCAGAATTCCCAGAATATCAGAAGCATCTGTCCGCTATCCAGTCCATGTTGAATAAACTGTCTGACAGGGACCAATTGGTAGTTCTAGGTAATTTTAACATACCTGGCACAACGTGGTCCCCAGAAGAAAATTCGAATATCCTTCTCCCTTCAGCACAACCTGAATTTATTGACGGCCTGCTCGACTTATCGTTGTCGCAAGTAAATTATATTCGAAATTCTCTTGATCGATTATTGGATCTATGTTTTGTAACAAGTCCAGAAAGTGTGTTTCTGTCCAGGGTAGCACCTTTTACTCAACCTGAAGATTTATATCATCCTACTTTCGAGGTGGCAACCGACATAGGTACGGTATTAAAAGTAAATTCAGAGAAATCAGCAAAGCGAATTCACTGTTTTCGCAAGGCAAATTTTCGAAGGCTAAACAATTTTTAATAAAGAATTGACACACCTACGAAATGTGAAGTCCAGACATTATTCAAAATTTAAAAATACCGGTTGTCAGTCCATCCTTTCTAAATATGTAAACAATCGGGATTTACAATCATTGTAAATCTAACTGTGAGTTGCATGACCCTTACAGAGTATTATGTTCTCACTATAATAGACTTTATCCTATTATCTGTAATCTTGACTCTCTGCCGCTCTTAAAGCAATCAATTTTAGTATTTTTAGTACATAATTATATCCTACTAACACTAATATTTATTAGAGTTATGTTCTTATTTAGTTACATTATTTATTACTTTATGTTCATTTTCTCGTCTCTGTTCTCTTTTCTATAACGCGTCTATCTTCTCGCGAATCGAGCCGTACGATACACTGCAACGCCCCTCTGTCAGTTGGGCGGGAGGTGTGGCCGTGGGACCCGAGTGAAAAAAAAAAGTATCGGTCATGCTCAGTTTGGCGCCACGATCAAAACGAACGTATCCCCCACCGAGTGGCACTAGCGACGTGCCGAATGATGGCGCTTTTGCAAAGTCGAGCAAAAGGTGGTGCAAAAAAAACTATGGTTGGGCAATTATCTGTAATGTGCAGTTAAGTGTTGAGACAATTAAGCACATTTTACTATATAACTGTTTCCTTACAGCACCCTAGCACCCTACACTGGACAAATCAAATTGTAATAAATTTATTATGTATGTAGCTATTATTAATTCTTATAAACATTGTTATTAATTATTAATCACCAAAAATAAATAGAGAAATGAATATCTAAAAATTTAAATACTGAACTCTGCTTAGGAACATAGGGCACTAGAGCCATGCTCTTAAGGAAAGTGGTCACAGGTTGGGCAACCCGTTAACACAATTACACCCGTGTTTCGCTAGCAACACAATTTCTCATGCTTTTCCTCCTCTTCCAAAACTATCTTCATCCGTAAATATTAATTTGCTTCCTCCCATTTGGATATATTCTATTGATGCAAGCACGCTCAATTCCCGATATTATTCATTAATGTCTGTAGCGAAAATGTATCTGTACAAGCAAGACCACCACTCCAACGCCAACGAGCTAGAGCCGGATTCTGTAGCGTTCATCCGCTGAAAATCGGCCAACAACTGAGGATCAACTCCAGACTGTTTGACGCTACGCACGAGTCAATTACGAGAATAAACGAGGCTTTCGCAAGAGTGAATGCCATCGATGGAGACATCTACGCAACGACTGCCATCCTAAACAAGGCTATGATCCTTGCCAACCTAGTCTCGGAAGTAACAAGAGTTGCCAGCTAGCTAAGAATGGAATCATCAATTCCAAACACTTAGACCATTGAAAGATCGAAAACATATGGGATGAGGTTAACAGTTTACCTTAATAGAATAAGGTTAGAACCATCGAATTCTCCCGCCCCTCTATCATGACGAAAGGTAGAGGAAAAACCATATAGCCTTATGAAACTATTTTCCACAATCCACCAAGGAAAACAAGTAATTCTGCAACAACGCAAGTTGGCGATAAGCCCCACTAAGCGAGACTTACGCAATACTGGGCGGCTGTCTGAACATTGGCAACACATTTACATTGGTGTTGCTACAGCTGGAGGAAGACGGATGCATTCTTTTGTTGTCCAATATGATCACGAAGCCGTAACCACACCACTATTTCAAAAGACCGAAAATGGGCCGAGACACAAAGCACATACCTAATTGTAAATTAAAATTAATTCTGTTTGTGAAACATCCTTAAAAAATATTGTCTTAGGTTCAACATACACAAAATTGTATATTTTTCGCCATTCCATTTCATAATTTTTATTGAGAAAGCTCGAAATCCGTTTTCAATTCTTTATCGGCGAAGTAACTAATTAGTGAATGACATTCCAATTGTCAGTCAGAATCATTGTTAGCTTTTTTCCTTCTCTTAGCCGTTTGCAATATTTTAGATTTTGACCAATCCTCCTAAAATATATAAGATATTACTTAATTAGTACGCGTTGAGAGATGTTAACAACCAACCTCGCTAGAATTGTCATCGGATGAATATATTGTTTTAACCATTTCCGCATTTTTTTTACTTGTCCCATGATTATTGACATCTTTCTTACTCCCAGGTTGTTTACGTCCACGACCGCTTCCACCGCGTCGGCCAACTGTGGTATCTTCTTCCGCTGCCAGGGCGAACAAATCACAAAATTGTTTCTGCGGACAAAATGATCAAAAATTATCAAGTCAAAATAAAAAATTGGTTTACACGTACCTTAGTACTATCATTACTGTGAGAGTAAGCCGATTGAAGTGCTCTCTGCATCATATCATGAACGTAAAGGCCAGTTCCAGTGCCATGTCTGCAACTTCTTCTATAATGCTCCAGATGATTTAATACCTGTTTAAAATATGTTAATTATGTGTATAAATTAATATTACGAAACGCACTTGATCAGCAGAAGGAGTGCTAGTCGTGACAGAAATTCCCTTGGGGGGTCGTTTTCTTTTGTTGGGAGATGAACTAGGGTATTTTGATGTAAGCAGGGAAGCAATGATTTCAGACAGTTTTTCTTCATAGCGTAGACACCAGAATCTGTTGGATTATTAAATTTGATTAGTTTTTTTATTGTTAAAACTTTACTTTCCTTGATGTATTAAAAATGTTTCTTAATTTATTTTTTCAAAATATTTTAAAACAATTCTACGATGTGCGTATCGTGCTACTATTATTTACCTTAAGGCTGAGGTTACGAATGGATCCCCTTTCGACTTTGATTCTCTGCTAAGCATTAATCGGATTATTTCATTTGTGGGTTCTTCATTTTTAAGCAATAATAAAAAATGGCTTAACGCTTCGGGATGACTTCCGGCTTCCAATTCTGGCAATATGTCCTAAACAATGAAACAGTGAAATAGTAAAGAGCCGTAATCAAAAATTATGTATCATACCTGTATACACCTTAAGGGTACGTCGTGAGCTTGAACAATTTGCCAAAGGCAAAACTGTTCGTATGTCTCAAACTCAAGACTTTGCCTTATGCAATCAATGAGTCCATCTTGTTTAAATATTGTAAGTTTTCCTTGTGCGACTGAGTATAATATGTCACGCACATTTTTTGCATCTATGCAACGTAGTGTTATTCGCAAAATATCCGTGTTATTTGTCGCTATTGACTTAAACTCTCTATATATATCAGGAAGGAGCCATAAAAAAATATTTGTGTTTTCCTTTTCTAGCAGATCAAGATCCCGTAACAGACAGTTGCCGATTTTCTCATCTGCCGCATCGCAAATTTGTCGATAAATAGTTGTTTTAAACTGATATGATTGTTGAGAGTTTTTGCGGGTTTGAAGCTTACAATAAATTTTCATAAAGTACAGAAGCAAATAGCCAATTTCCGGTATTCCTTCACAGATCTCTGACAGCAAGGTTTGAAATGGTTTTTTGCTTTTTTCGTCGTTTTCATATAAAAATCGAAACAAACCGTACAATGGATAACTTATACTTTTTGCCAAATGTTTTTCTTCGGTTTTGCTCTCGGAAAATATATTTTGTTGAGGCAAAGTCTCCCGTAAAATTAGAACAGTATTTGATATCACATAGTTCAGCTGAAACTCTTCAAAGGCAGACGCTGGTAATGGCCGGAAATCTTTCAAAAAAGCCTCCCAAGTGTATGAGTTACGCTTCGTAACAAATGCATCAAATGATTCGGCTATTGCTTCTGCTAGTTCTACCTTTGGCTTTTCTTTAAGTCTTACCTGTAATAAATTGAATAGAAAATAATATAGTCTAGAATTTTTTTTTTTTTTTTGAATATCGGAAAATATTGGGAAAAAATATAATAATATGAAAAAAATCAAAATTGGTCAAAACAGTAGGCGTGGCAGTTTTTGGGGGTGAGTGGGCGTGGCAAAATTTGGAAACATTTCTTGATCCCGATTGAGAATATATATACTTTATATGGTCGGAAATGCTTCCTTCTACCTGTTACATACTTTTCAACTAATATAAATAGAAACAAATTTTTGAAAGCTGTGGGCTTTTTACGGTTCGTGAGCGTTTGAGTTAGTTGTAGCAAATACAGTTTTGACAAATGAAAAACAAATAACCTTAAAAGGATCTATAATTTTCATAAGTGTGGGCGGCATATAGCTTTTGGCGGCAAATACATTTTTGCCAAAAGGCCTCCGCAATCTCTATATTATTCATGCTTAATCCTTTCTTTATATGTTTTATAGTTCCCGATCTCGCTGTTCATACGGACGGAAGTGACCAGATCGATCCGGTTATCCTGACCAAGAATATATAAATAGTTTATAGAGCCGAAGCGTTTTCTTCACCCCGTTTTTAACTAATCTAGTATATGCTGTTGAATAATTATTTTTAAAACTGAAATTTGAAGACTTAAAACCTCTGATAAAGGTAGGTCATCATCGTCATCCGTATTGTCCTCGATGTTGTGAACTCTTCTCAAGTTTTCAGCAGTTTCGCCGCTAAAAACACTTTCAATTTCTTGATCCGTTGGCACGAGTGATATCTTTTTGTCTTCATCGACTGTCCCACTAATATTTATGAGCCCAGTTTCATGAAGGTCCACGTTTTCTGTTAATAAAGATTTATTCACATTATTTTTCGAGATTAAAAATATAAAAGGCTAATACCAACCGCAATGTAAAATTCTTTGATCGCTCTCTATTTTTAAAATATGACCCTGAACTGGATGCAGGGAAGTGTAAAGTAGCTGACCGAGATTGGCAGGCGGTGATAAAAACTCTCTAAAATTGTCCCTTATTAAATTACGCAGTTCTCTGTCAAGTTTGGGTGACTCAAAGAGTGGTTGCAGATTTGGTATCACCTGATTTAAAGATATTTTTTGTTAATTTAAAACCTGATTTCATGGACATCATATTACCTGCTTTTCGAGAATTAATTTCAATGAATTGTAAACACCAATCCGAATTTTATCTTCATGTTTTACGAAAAAGTTTTTTGTAATACGGCATAAGAAATCCAACAGCGTGCTACTAACAAATGGATGATTTCTTATAGAGTGGTACATAACTAAAATTCCAGGCTCTATGTTCATTATATTATCCTTTGCAGGATCAAAAAATAACCAATCATAAAACAATGACAACTTTGCATTAGCAGAAGCAATGGGATTGGTGCAGGACGAGATGAGCCAACCTATAATTGCCCATCGCGGTATAATATCAGAGCACAACATATCGTTAGTGGGATGGATAACATTTATGATAAATCGAATTAGATCAGATCGTAAGCTATGAGACTCAGGTGTAGCAAAGTATTTGTCCTGAAACCAATCTTGGTATCTCTTTTGATTTCCAAACTTAACAGAGGATGCTAAGAAGCTTATTTTTCGTTCCATCTCAGGCAGCAGACGGCATTGTAGAAACCTTCGACTTGTCCGTATATGCAGTAGTTGCCAAATTCCATTAAAAGTTTGATGCAACATTTTAGGATTGAAAAGAATATCCCGCCACAGTTGTTCAAACTCAGGAATTCGAGCTACGTTTTGTAGGAGGCTGTAAATAAAACAATGTGTATTTAAAACAGAATAACAAATCTATTATTACTGATTTGATATCGCAGTTACTCTACGAGTAACTGGTAACAGTAAATATTTTAAAATATATATTTAAATTTTTTGTTTAATACCAACTATTAAACATTTGCACTTTTCAACGGTTAATAGGTTAATTATTTAAAAGTCTAACGGTCATTTCGTTTAAAACGTATGCAATATTAAAATCCGTGTAGTTAACCAAACAAATCATTTAGTAATCAGGATATTGTTATTGCTAAAAGTGTTATGCAAATGTCTAAGCAATAAACTTGAAAATATGTAAATAAGACACGTTTCTTTTATATCATTATTATTTTTTTTAAGGAAATCTTTTGGTAGAGTTATTGGATAAGAATAAGAACTATGCATCTGTTAGAAAGACTAATCATGAAGACCGTTATGCTGGCTAACACAACCAAGTTTAAATGCATTCATGCATAATTACGAATAACCTCGTTTTACCTCCCAAAAATGCTCAATAGAAGAACACGATATGAATATCTTCTTTTAAAGTTTGGGACAAAGTTAATTAAGGATTGCTAATTATACAAATGCTTATGAAAAACAACGCTACAGATTTCTCAACTGATAAGCCTACATATTTGCAAAGTGATTGTCAAAAACATCAGACTTTAACGGTTTTGTAACCCAAAAATCACACATCATTCTCGAATAATAGCGACTCTTAGTGTATACTTGTATAGATATATAAAGCGCAACAGAAATATCGTCTTAAATCTTTTAAAAATTCACTAAGACCAAGTATGTTATCAATACTGAAGCCTTTTTAGACATCAGCTTTCAAAAACCTCCAACTCCACACATTCAGCTACTCAGCGTTAATGCTCCTAATGCAAAAATTCATAAAGATTCTAACCGTATAAATAACATATCTACTAAGTATGAAATACATTGAAAATAAAATTAGGCCCAAGTCTAGTTAGACTGAAAAAATGTTATTTATTAGTGGCAGATCTCATTGAAAGTCTGCCGTTTCCATTAGTATAAATGGCAAAATTGTCTAATTTTCAAATAAAAGAATTTTTGCCGTTCATTGGTTTATGTCTGCGTTAAAAGATTTATTACAACTGTTACTCGTAGAGAAAAAGCCTATAGAGGGTATTTTTTGTTGGCAGCATAAAATTATCGCACCCACACTTTTGAGTTTTTTTAAATTAAACGTTTTTTGTCGTGGTGTACACGCAGAAGCAGAGCCACAACAAATTTTTTAAAGTTTCGGACTAATTAGCGAGAAAATAGCTATTAATAGCTAAATTTCAATTTTCTCAGCCCATAACTGAGAAAATGAGAAACTTGTGCTGTGATTAAAAAGGCATTTGCAAATGTAATCTTTGTAATACGGAACTTTTCCACAAGTTCCATTTCTATACAATCGCCTTGTATGTGTTTTTACCATATATAGAAGTATTGTTGTTTGATAAGGAAGCTTTAAAAGACTTCAAATGACACTTATATTTTTATAAGAAGCCATAAATAAAAGATTATTATAACGTAACGGCATAAAGTATGTAGATACACTGCGCATCATCAGATTCCGTTTCTTCTTATGTTCTGTATTATGCCATTGCACTGTGGTCCAGAATTCAATTTTTTTTGGCATAAAGTCTAAAAATTGAGCTACAGACTTGAAACTTTGTACATTTTGTTGTTCAATCACAAATAGTTTGCACGCCAAATTTGGAGTCTGTGCGACCACGCCCTCTCTTGCCTCCCATATTAACTACTGGTATGACTCAGGAGTCAACGAAATTTCATTGTTTTTTTTTTTTAAATAAAAGTGTGTATATTGTTGTTTAAAAAATAATCGCCCTCTTCTTCTTTTAGTTCTACATTATAAATTTCCGAATCTGAACTCGAATCAGAATCAGAATGTGAATCCAATATTTTGTCTCATGGATCAGGTTTAAAATTAGACTGTATTTCCAAAAGACTTATACTGCCTTCAGCAGTGGTTTTTCCTATTTTTTCTCTCTTTCTTTTAAACAAATTGTTGATAATAGTGGGTCCGAGGAATCAATCGCTCTGTGGAAAATATCACTCATCCTATTGATCCGACTATTTTTCCTTGCATGTGATAGTCGGTCCCTTTTGTAAAGTTTATTCCGGGCTTCACTCGCATTTTCAGTTTCCTTTTTAATCTTTCTCCTGCATTTTGGTAGGATAAGTTTCGGCGTCCCATTTGCTGGGGTGTTTTGGTGTTTTCAAAATCACTAACAAGAATTCTTATCTTAGACGCCATCCACTTGGTATGTTTGGAAATAAATCGGTCTAGTTGTCTGTTACACTCGGGCAGTTTTCTTTTAATAAATAATTTAAAATTTACTATTGTTTTGTCAATCTCTTCTGTCTTTTTCGATTCCTGATTATTGTTGTTGATTGCGGAATAAACGTAATCCGAAACATAATTTATTTGCCTATTGTTACGCCTCCAAATGTCCAGGAGGTCGCTATGTCTGAACTCGAACTTGCCTATATAAAATCAAATTTTTAAGAAAACGAGCAAAAATGGGCAAAAGATATTTCTTTACCGTCAAAGACAATAGTTAAAGGTACAAACTGACGTTTTTAACTTTTGTCAGAAATTGTCAGAAAATTAGTTATACTCCACGAAACACAGGGGACACGTTAGAATTTTTTGTTAAGATACACATAAATTGGATGTCACACAACATAAAAACAGTACAACTATACATATATTACCTACATACGTTAAAAACATCATACCTTGGCATTTATTTTCCATATTTTACTATAATTTTTGGATGCGTATTAACGGTCGTACTACGTGGAAAAGTAAGCAAATAATTTGGCTGGAATTGCATTCTGTCAATCAGCTGTTTAACACTGCACCTTTCAAAGCTCATAAAACGATTTTGTGAAGCTTTCGGTCAATTTTGTTTTTGGTTTTTATTTATATGATCAATTTTCAATAAGAAAATAATTGCCAAAGGACGATATATTGCCATAAAAATTTAGACTTTATGCCAAAAAAAACAAATTCTGGACCATAGTGCATTGCACGAAAATTCATCAATGTTGTTGATTTTTGTTCACTGATATTCCCTCTCTCTTTGAGGATAAAAAAGAGGTCCTGAGAAAAACCGTTATCTTTTTAATTCTGCTTTACTGCGCAAAATTGAACGCGTATCATCATTAGATTAGCACCCCCGATTAAGTTTTGATCATCTTCCATAATTTGAAAGGTAATACAACATTTTGTATGCTGCTAAACTTTAATTTAGCGAAAAAAATGGGAAGAGGAACGCTGTTATCTTCGCAGAAAAACTCCAAAATCATAGCTGTCTATGAACGCGGGCTGTCTTTTCATAAAATTGCCGAAAAAACGCCAAACGAATTACCTGGTCTAAGGAGTGGCATTATGTCGTATTTTCTGACGAGAAGAAATTTAATCTGAAGGGACCAGATGGATATAGTCATTACTATCATGATTTTCGTGAGGAGCACATTTTGGACCGATTATACAGTCGGGTTGGAGGTCTCATGATATGGGGAGTTATATCCAAATATGGTCCCTGTGATTTGCAGTTTTTGGCACCAAACATGAACGCGAGAGATTATAATTCTCTATTAAAAACTGAATTTCCCTACTTTAAAAAACCACCACAATTTAAATGGTTAAGTGTTAATCATCATATTTTTTTCGAAATCGAAAAAAATTATCGTAGGGGGCGCTACCCTGATGACCAATTTTGATTTACCCATTTATGGATTGTTTTCCTTTTTTATTTAAATTAAAATCTGTAAAGAACAAACTGCATCCCATGTAAATTTTCCATTAATAGAATCGATCAAGTTTTAAGGGAAAAATTTTTTACAAAGCTCTCGCTTAAACAGTTTTCTACTAAATATGTAACTCACATCAAAGATTATTGCTCAAGGGGCGCTAACCTGGTGACGCGCAGTGTATATATATAGGAACATATAGAAAAATGATTAAAAAATAAGTCCAACTTTTAAATATGAAAATTAATTGTTTACCAATATTAAAATCAAATGCAAGGCTGTAGTTTGTTAATTTTGAACAAATAAATAGAAATGTATGTATAACATATAATTTTTTTAATTTCCGGAACGTTTATCTACTGCTTTACACTAAGCCAGCGCCAAGAGTACACACTGAATCGATTATTAATTTAATATTGCATTTACCGTACAAAATCCCTTCCAAGAGGTATAATATCATGGAACCTTTCTCGGATCAATGATATCGTAAACTTCACTTCTTTCTGCCGAAGCGACAATAGAGCAGGGTTTGCGTGATCTTCTATTAGGCGTACGAAGCTGTAAACTGTAGACTGAACGAGAAATGGGTTGCTTTCCAACCACGTTCTAAACTCGATGAATATATCCAAAAGGCTCTCGATAAGAAAAAGGTTTCTGGAGGAAACATCTCCTCCGCCAGCCTGCCGCAAACAGTTCCATATAACATTTTCAACACTTAGAACCTGGTGCCTTACGAATTCCCGTAACAACCAAATTAATTGCCTTCGCGCTACCTCCGTGAGCTTAGTATATTTCTCAGCAACCAGAAATGTGAGATTTGTGACAATGCCATTCATTCCGTCTCTAGATACGAGCGTAACGTCCCGATATGTTTTGGAAGCCATAGAAGGGTCGGTAAGCATTATGTAGAGAAAGCCGATTGATATATCTTCATGCTGTTTTTCTTTACACACAGCTTGTGACAACATATCATGCATCTCTTTGTCACTAAGACCAGAAATTTGCATCTGCAGAGTGAGAAACGAACGCTCGAATTTCTAAAACAAAATAAGTCTTAATGTGTTCGAGAGTTACTAAAAGACTGTTTAGCCGTATTACCTCCTCAATATCATCTTTGCAATCAACAGCCGTGCAAACGAACAACTTTGAGACGTGAGCATTATTTTTTGATTGCTGCTGTTCCATCTAAAGGCGTAATTTCGTCAAGTTTCCACGGTTAATGTGCTCGCACAATGTACGACTTTAATAAGCGAATTATATTAACAAACATTAGTTACCATACGTAAGAATAATTTCAACGTTTTAAATACCTAAAAAATAACTTCAATTTATAGCCGACAATAAATTTTAACCGTTATATCCTTTTCTCACGGAGCACATATGAAACAAATTAATTGCCCCGGAGCACAACCATTATAATCGTCTCTCGGTGCAGAAGAAAACATTTTAAAAAACGATTTCTATTTTATACAAAATATTGTAAATTAAGCTAGAAGAATATTTGCAATTAGGAAGATATATCATAAAAACGTTATTGCGACCCGTTCACACAGGCTTACGCTCATAAAAATGAGTATAGTTTGAGCAATGACACTAGAATAACAAGATGCGTAACACCAAACGATTTTTTGGCACGCGATTTTTTGGACGTGGCTCTAGAGGTGGCTCCAGGCTCTCTCGAGTTTTTGTTCGAGAGAGAAAGAGCGAAGAGCGCTACAGCGAACAGCTCTTTTCTACGCATACAGTGATAACAGACAACTGTATGTGTGCACACGTATGCTCATGCATTGTAAATTTGACAAAATATGCCCTTCACCTTAGAAGTTCGTTGACTTTCAATCCATATTATTTTTTATCAATTGTCACCAGGCGAAAAATTCTTGTTTTGCATTGCCTTAACGTTATTATTATTTAAATAAAGCTTAGATATAGTAATAGCCGAGTCTATGTGCATCACAAAATAAATTTGGAAAATGACTTTATATTAGAATACTTGTCGTTAGGGTATTCGCTTGCGACGTGAGAAAAATTAATAAGGCAGTGATTGTTGAGTGCTTGTGTCCGCACTTCGTGCCTCGGGAAAGTAAAGGCACCGTCTGATTTATTTTTTAATATTTGCAAAACACACATTAAAGTTTTAGAAAATATTTTTAAAAATAATAAAAACAAATGTGTATAAAAAAATTTATTGTTGAGCAATGCATTAAGTGCACAAATGAAAGTAGTGCCTTCTCATTATGGTTTTATGAAAATAATGAATGTTATGCACATAGAACAGATCTGTTAAACAAACTTATAAAAGATTGTAATAGTCAGGGCGTGAATTTTTAATTATTATTTTATATCATCATATTGCTACGAAATTGGCCACAACTCCAAATATGTAAATTCGTTTCTTCGATCAGAATTGATTTCGGCACGAAAATCGTCTTCTAGCACAGCACTCACACACATACGCGTTTTCGTCTCTTGTTTTTCCTCACACAAGCAAGCAAATTCTATTTTTAGATTTCTTACGCTATCAGAGTAAGCGAGCGGAAAAAGAGCAAATTTAGCCTTCACCAAAAAAGTGTCTGCATAGTGCCAAACCAAAGACACTAGAATAACAAGATGCGTAACGCCATACAATTTTTTGGCACGCGATTTTTTGGCCGAGGCTCTAGAGGTGGCGCCAGGCTCTCTCGAGTTTTTGTTCGAGAGAGAAAGAGCGGAGAGCGCTACAGCGAACAGCTCTTTTCTACGCATACAGTGATAACAGACAACTGTATGTGTGCACACGTATGCTCATGCATTGTAAATTTGACAAAATATGCCCTTCACCTTAGAAGTTCGTTGACTTTCAATCCATATTATTTTTTATCAATTGGCACCAGGCGAAAAATTCTTGTTTTGCACTGCCTTAACGCTATTATTATTTAAATAAAGCTTAGAAATAGTAATAGCCGAATCTAAGTAAATCACAAAATAAATTATGAAATATTATTATTTTTATTATTTATTAAAAAAATTATTATTTTTTTATGAAATTAAAAAACAATTATTATTTTTATGAAATATTTATTTCTCAATGTAATGTCTTCTTTTTGGAAAATTTATTTTTCAAATACAGTAGTTTGGGTGGGAAGAATAGCGCGCCATCATCATATTGCTACGAAATTGGACACAACTCCATTTATGTAAATTCGTTTCTTCGATCAGAATTGATTTCGGCACGAAAATCGTCTTCTAGCACAAGTACGCACACATATAGACGTTCTCGTCTAATGTTTTTACTCACACAAGCAAGCAAATGCTATTTTTAGATTTCTTACACTCTCAGTGTAAGCGAGCGGAAAGAGAGCAATTTTGTCCGTTTGGTCTGTCCAAAGACACTAGAATAACAAGATGCGTAACGGCCATACATTGCACTATGGTCCAGAATTCGTTTTTTTTTGGCATAAAGTCTAAATTTTTATGTCAATATATCGTCCTTTAGCAATTATTTTCTAATAGAAAATTAATCATATAAAAAAAAATGTAGAACTAGAAGAAGAAGAGGGCGATTATTTTTAAAACAACAATAAACACGACTTTAAAAAAAAAAAAAAAAAATAATTTTTCGTTGACTCCTGAGTCATACCAGTAGTTAATATGGGAGGCAAGAGAGGGCGTGGTCGCACAAATTTGGTGCGCAAACTATTTGTGATTGAACAACAAAATGTACAAAGTTTCAAGTCTGTATCTCAATTTTTAGACTTTATGCCAAAAAAATCGAATTCTGGACCACAGTGCATAGGTTTGGCACTATGCAGACACTTTTTTGGTGACGGCCACGCTCTCTCACGCTCTCCCCATTCCAAACCGCGTCAAGTAAATCGCGCCAACGCCTCCAATGACAGGAGCAGAAGAAGATAAAGCCGCCACCAATATATATACGTGAGAAAACCTCAAGTGTGCTGGTTAACAAACTAGCTGCAATTATCGGAGAAAACAAGTTCCATGTTATACCTCTTACATACAAGAAACGAAAGTGCAGACTCAGGACGAGTCTAGCCACCGATCAATGACCAAGTACCTGGACGAAGCTGGGAAGAGTTACTATACCTACCAGCTGAAAAGTCCCAAAGAATTGCAGGTTGTCATTAAAGGAATAGAGTCATCAGTGACCTCATCCGAAATTTTCGCGGCACTAAAGGAGAAGAACTTCAACGCCAAAACGGTGATCAACATTCTCAACAGGAACAAAGTGCCGCAGCCACTCTTTAGAAAGTCAGAGTCAGAGAAACAACAAAAATGAAGTACATCCTATATATAAGCTACAGTATTTACTGCACCGAAGAATAAGTAGAGGAGTAGAGGAGCCACACAAGCGCAAGCAACCCGTGCCGTGCACCAACTGCCAAGAATATGGCTACACCAAAACGTACTGCACCCTAAAATCCATCTGCTGCAAACTGTCCTAAGAATAAAAACGACAGTTCAATTAAGTTATGCAGCAACTGTGGCGAAAAACACACAGACAACTGGCGAGGATGCATTGTTTATAAGGAACTCAAGAGTCGCCTAAAGAAACGAGTGGATTCAGCACGAGATCGTATCACACCAACAACTCACAAAGTAATGGAACCGACTACAACTAACATCCCTTCGTCTGCCAGTCAGCGAACAATGCCAAAATCTTCCTTTGCAAGTGTACTAAAATCAGGGATCCAAGTACCGACAGCAGTCACCTCCAGCATCCAGCATAAAATTCACCAAATAAATAAACAAGTAAACACACAAAACATGCAACAGCAGCCTATTGCCGTTGAAGCGATTATACTCTCGATGCAGCAAAGCATGAAAGACTACATGACCTTCATGCACGGAACTATGCAAGAGCTTATGAGGAACCAAAACATCCTTATTCAAATGCTCGTTTCTTCTAAAACAGGATAATGACTCCCTTAATAATAGCTACCTGGAACGCTAATGGCGTTTCGCGGCACAAGCTAGAACTTGCTCAGTTCTTAGCCGACAGAAACATTGACGTTATGCTACTATCAGAGACTCACCTTACCGAAAAGTACAACTTCCAAATACCAGGATATAAATTTTACTTTACGAATCACCCGGATGGCAAGGCCCATGTAGGCACTGACATACTAATACGATTGCGAATTAAGCACCGTTAATTGGCAAGAAGACTGCTTACAATGTACCTCTATAAACCTCCAATGCCATATCGGTGCTCTCACTCTGGCTGCTGTCTATTGCCCACCTCGCTTCACAATCTCTGAGGAAAAATTCACAACACTTTTTGACTCGTTTGGTGAAAGGTTTGTTGCAGCTGGCGATTGGAATGCCAAGCACATGTACTGGGGATCTCGGATAGCGAACCCTAAAGGAAAACAGCTGTACAACGCAATCATCAAACCGCCACTCAAGCTTAAATATTTTTCCCCGGGAGCGCCTACATACTGGCCAGCAGATCCCATGAAGCTTCCAGATTTGATTGACTTTGCCATCACAAAAAGGATACCACAATCAATGATTACAGCTGAGGCACTTCCAGAACTCTCATCTGTCCGGTGCTCTTTCATCTTTCATCTACAACACCTGGAGCGACCGTGTTGGCTTACAAGCAATGGGACCAACTAGGCGAGGTACATAAAATATGTTTGTTCCCATACCGGTTTTTCTAGTCCGCTGGAAGCCGAGCAAGACATTGATCAGTTTGCTGGTGTTATAGAATCAATACTTGAAGCAGCAGCAAAAGCGGCAACTCCACAAGACAACCATGTATGTGGGAAATGAACCAGATCAGCGAACTAAAATGAACGATGAAACAGAGAGCAAGAGAGTAACGCGCAGGGGCAACACTTATTAACGGAAAAAACTAAAGGAGGACTTCGAGTAGAATGGTGAACGAGAGCAGTTTTTTTCAATCGCGCTATATACTTATGCAACTAGAGCCAAACAATTGTCATCAAACAATTAAATAATAATAAGCAAGAACTATTGTCATCAAACAATATAAAGTGTACTATAAACAATTGTCATTAAACAATAAAGTAACACAGTATAAAGGAAACTTGCTACAATTTTGAGGGCTCGTCCGAAAAGGCCCAAGTTGTGTAGGCATAAGTGCGAATTTAATGAGTGCGAGCGAGACAGAACGTGACGCCGCATAGATTAAAAGAAAAACGACAACGACTCAAAAAGAGTCGCGGTGAAGCTGAAGCAATTAGAAGTCAATCGACGACGGCGAGCAAAGGTGTTTGTGACGCAGTGTTCATTGGAAGACTTTAGAAGACGGAGGCCGAAAGGTTTGGAGATTCCGTATCTAGTGCTCGAAGAGAAACGGCAGCAGCCAAAGGTGTTGGAGACGCTGTGTTTATCCAAAAGAGCAACGGCGGTGACCAAAAGTTGAAGGCCACGCCGTAGAAATTGCAAGCAGACAATTGAAAAAGAACGGCAAAACGACGGTTACGGTGTAGCAGAAGAAGAAGAACGGAGAAGCAATCAGAAAAACGACGGTCGCTTCAGTGGCAGAAGAAGCAGAAGAAGAAAACCGGCGCAACGAAGTACGCCGCCACATATACGAAGGCGATCGAGCGGCAACAGCGACAAGAGAGGCGAAGCAACAGAGAAAGAGGCGAGGCAGTAGGAACGAAAGAGGCGAGGACAACGAAGAGGCGAAAACGACGCGGAGAGTTGTGTATCGTTTGCTGTTAATATAGATTTAACAGAGTTGGCTAAGTAGTTTTGAAAACTTTAAAGAGAGGGTATGTTAAGTAGTTTTGCAGCTTGACGCAAAGAATATACAGTTGATTTTATTTCGTATTGAGAATTTTGTACTGATAAATTTTATATTATTTAGAATGGATCGGGTTGAAATTCTTGCGCTGCGCGTTGATGACCTACGAAATAAGCTGTCTGAGTTACATTTGCAGACAAGTGGTACTAAAAGCATGCTGCAGCAGCGTCTCCTTGCTCACTACAGATTAAACAATGAAGAACAAAACATTTCGGACGCTGAGTCAGTAGCAAATGCACCAATGATGACAAATGAAAATAATAGGTCATGGTTTACTCAAAAAGATGTCGAAGGTAGTATTTCTGAATTCTCAGGTACTATAGGTAGTGTTGATGTTGACCAGTTGATAAATGAGGTAGAAGAATGTGGGAGTACAGTTCATTGGAAGCAATTACAAATGTTTGTCTATGCGAAGCAGCTTTTACGAGGTGCTGCTAGATCGTTTGTCAAAAGTCAACAAAACATTCGAAGTTGGGAAATATTGAAAGCTGTATTGCTAGATGAGTTCGAAGTTAAAGTGTCATCAGCAGAAAAACATCGAAGATTAAATAGACGGCAAAAGAAAAAAGATGAGAGTTTACATGAATTCTTGTACGCAGTGATGGAAATAGCTAAGCCAGCAAAGCTTGAAGATGAGAGTATTATAGATTATTTCATTAGTGGCATTCAGGAGTCCCCTGCAAACAATGTAGTCAAGCAAAAACATTAAAAGAGCTGAAACTTAGTTTCGATGTTTACAAAAAAGTTTGTAGTTCAAGCAAGTCATTAAACAAGCCTGGATCATTCGTAGATAAACAGAGTTCTGAGTCCAAGAAGATTAACAGTGCCAACAAGACACGTAAATGTTTTAAGTGCGGTGATGATACCCATTTGCTAAAAGATTGTAGGAAGAAAGATTTTGTTTGTTTTAAGTGTAACCAACCAGGACATCGCGCATCAGAGTGTAAAATAGATGGAAAAGTTAAGCAGGATCAAAATACAAATGTTGTACAAGATAGGAAGGAAGAGTTAAAGCCATTAAGCATTTTCACTCCTTCAGGCTTAGAGTTGAAAACTGTGCAGTATAAGTCAATGATGTTTCAAGGATTAGTTGATACAGGTTCTGACCTTTGTCTTATACGCAAAAGTGTTTATACTAAGTTGGGCAGAAATAAGTTGACAGGCTTAGCGAAGTGCTTGACGGGCATATGTGATAGCCAGGTGCTTACATTCGGCTTTGTAATTTCGGTTGAGGTAGATGGTATAGACATGCAAGTTAAATTTCACGTAGTTCCTGATGAGGATATGGGTTTTGATTCGATTTTAGGAAGAACAATCTTAAAAAGCGTGGATATGAAAGTAACCAAAGGTGGCACAGAGTTTATAAGTCGAGTTGTAAACCAAAAAAAGGTTGAGAGTCAGAGAATCCAGCCATTGGACAAAGGATCATGTGCTGAGTTGTTTGTTAAATTCAAAAGTATGTGCATGTTGGGGGTGGATCAGGCTGACATCTTTGATGAGGTTGATTTATCACATTTGTGTAGTGTGCAAAAAGAAAAAAAAGTCTAATTGGAGATTATAAGCCAATTTGAAATTGTTCGACACCAGTGAAGATGAAAATACTGTTAACCGATGATTTACCAGTATTCCAACAATCAAGACGTTTGGCAGAGTGTGAACAAAAGATTGTGGATGATCAAGTTCAGGAATGGTTGCGAGACAAGATTATAAAGCCGAGTGTGTCAGAATACGCATCACCAGTGGTGCTTGTTTCGAAAAAGAATGGGAAAAAACGATTGTGTTGTGACTATCGGAAATTAAATGAAAAGATAATGCGTGATGCGTGAGGCATGCGTTCCAATGCCTCAGGTTGACTTTGTTATCGAAAAGCTTCAGAGTGCTTTGGTGTATACGACTTTGGATTTAACTAACGGTTTCTTTCATGTGCCCGTTGAGTTGGAATCCCAGATATATACCTCCTTTGTAACACAAAAGGGACAGTACGAATTTCTGTATGTGCCCTTTGGTATTACAAACTCACCTGCAGTTTTTACTCGATTCATAATGACAGTCTTAAGGGAACTAATCAACAGTGGAGATGTAGCAGTATACATGGACGATGTGATTGTGCCCAGTGAAAATGTGTGTGAAGGATTGGTAAAGCTGGAGAAGGTGTTGAGTGTTGCCAGTGAAAATGGATTAAAAATAAATTGGTCGAAATGTCAGGTGTTGCAAAAGAAAGTGAACTTTTTGGGGTATATAGTTGAGGGTGGTACTATTAAGCCTTCTGGAGAGAAGACAAGTGCATTGGTTAATTTGGTTAATACTAAGTTTAAATTTGATGTGCTGCAGAAAGTAGCGTTTGAACAGTTGAAAGTAGCCTTAACTTCTAATCCCGTATTGAAATTGTACAATCCCAAATTAGAAACGGAAATCCATACAGACGCTTCAAAATATGGTTTCGGTGGTGTATTATTACAAAAAGACCCAGAAGATTGTTTGTTTCATCCGGTTCAATACATGAGTCGTAAGACTAACCAATGCGAAGAAAAGTATCATTCTTATGAGCTTGAGGTTCTTGCAGTTATCGGTGCATTAATGAAGTGGCGTGTGTATGTGTTAGGTTTGAAATTTAAGATTGTGACTGACTGCAACGCGTTCACTATGACGATGAAAAAGAAGATCCTAATCGCGAGCTTATTGTTGTACCGTCGCAGATGGAAAATGAAATTATTACGATTGCTCATAAGCAAGGACATTTTGCTGCGAAGAAAACGCAAGATTTAGTTGAGAAATCTTACTTCATACCAAAACTTAAAGAAAAGGTTGTTCGTGTTGTGGACAGTTGTGTGGAGTGTATTGTATTTAATTCGAAAGCTGGGAAGAAAGAAGGTTCCTTGACCCCGATTGAAAAGGGAGATAGACCGTTGATGACGTATCACATTGACCATGTTGGGCCAATGGAGATGACAAGCAAGCGCTACAACCACATTTTAGCTATAGTTGACGGTTTTTCTAAATTTGTATGGTTGTATCCCACCCGTAGCACAGGAGCAGAGGAAGTTGTAAGTTGTCTAGAGCGTCAGGCTACTAATTTTGGAAATCCTTTACGGATTATCTCTGATAGGGGAACTGCGTTCACTGCACAGGCATTTAAGTTGTATTGTGAGGAGCAGAAAATTCAGCATCTAGTGATTACAACAGGTGAACCACGTGGAAATGGTCAGGTTGAGAGAATGCATAAGAATCCATAAGACAGTAGTGTCGATGCTGTCGAAGTTAAGTCATGAAAGTGCAGGAGACTGGTATAAGCATGTCAGTAAAGTGCAGCAAATAATCAATAGTACACCGTCTAGAAGCACTTTAGTGTCGCCTTTTAAAATCTTGACTGGCACTGAAATGCGTCTTTCGAATGATTTAGAGCTTAATTTGTTAACAAAGGAATCCTTAGTGATGGATTTGGATGAGGAGAGTGAGCTGGTGCGCGCAAGAGCTTCCGAAAACATAAAACAGTTGCAGACAGAAAATAAAAGAGTTTTCGATTTAAAGCGCAAAGGTGAAAAAATTTATAAAATAGATGAATTAGTAGCTATTAAGCGTACTCAGTAAGGAACTGGGTTAAAGTTGAAAGGAAAATTTCTAGGACCTTACAAAGTTGTTAAGATAAACAAGCACGGAAGGTATGACGTAGAAAAACTTGGAGACGGCTATGGACCTTTTAAGACATCGACAGTCGCAGAATATATGAAGCCGTGGGGAAATTCATTCGGGTCGAATGATGTATCAGGAGGGCCGATTGTGAGAAATGAACCAGATCAGCGAACTAAAATGAACGATGAAACAGAGAGAAAGAGAGTAACGCGCAGTGGCAACGCTTATTAACGGAAAAAACTAAAGGAGGACTTCGAGTAGAATGGTGAACGAGAGCAGGCGCAAGTTTTTCAATCGCGCTATATACTTATGCAAATAGAGAAAAAACAATTGTCATCAAACAATTAAATAATAATAAGCACGAACTATTGTCATCAAACAATATAAAGTGTACTATAAACAATTGTCATTAAACAATAAAGTAACACAGTATAAAGGAAACTTGCTACATGTATGCAGTATATAACAAGACAAGTAGAGATACTGAACTGCTTGTGCTTGAAAAATTACGTCTTTGAAAGGACTTCTCACAGAATTACCAAAGCGCTTAAGAAAGAAGAAGCGAGCGCACAACTAAGGTATATCGAGAATCTTACACAGGTACAAAGAACTCGTTGTGGAAGGACCACAGGAACCTACAGGCACCAACAGAAACGGTTGTACCTCTCCGTAACTCTACCGGAAACTGGTCTCGCAGTGACACGGACAGAGCAAGAGTCTTCGCTGATCATCTTAAAAAAGTATTTCAATCAAACCCAGCCACTAACTAATTTAGTCTCCCGTCTTTAACAGCATCTGACTTAGCACCACTAGATCCTGTAGAATTTCGACCAAGCGAGATAACGAAAGTCATTAAAGAGCAACTCAAGACTGGAAAATCGCCTGGCTACGACTTAATAACCCCGAAAATGATCATCGAGCTCCCAATGTGTGCAGTTCTACGAATCTGATTGCTCTTCAACGCAATTACTAAAATTGGATACTTCCCTCAAAAGTGGAAGAAATCAATTATAATTATGATCCCTAAGCCTGGGAAAGACAAAACACAGCCATCATCATACAGACCAATAAGCTTACTTTTTTGTCTATCCTAGCTATTTGGAAAAGTGCTGCTGCTACGCATCAGCCCCCACCTCAAAACACACAACACACTCCCATTGCACCAATTTGGTTTTCGGGCAAAACATGGAGCCATTGAGCAGGTTAACCGCATCACAACAGAAATTCGCACAGCCTTTGAACACCGTGAATATTGCACAGCTCTCTTCTTAGACGTTGCACAAGCATTCGATAAAGTGTGGCTGGATGGACTTATGCTTAAAATAATCAAACTGCCGCCTCAAAACATACATAAGCTTCTATAGTCTTACCTATATAAAAGAGTGTTCTCGGTCAGATGCAGTTCAAGCACTTCAAGCGATTGTACTATAAAAGCCGGAGTGCCTCAAGGAAGTGTTCTGGGCCCAATTCTATACACCCTATACACGGCGAACATCCTAACAAACTACCAGCTAACGATATCCACATTCGCTGATGACACTGCAATACTAAGTCGATCCAGATGCCCAGTAAAAGCTACGATGTAATTAGCACGCCATCTAACTTGTGTAGAACATTGGTTTGCAGTTTGGCGCATACGAGTAAATGAAGAAAAGTGCAAACAGGTAACATTTACCACAAACAAACAATGCTGCCCGCCCTTGGAAAAGAACCACACGCGCATCCCACAAGCCGATAACGTAACATACTTGTGTATTCATCTGGACAAGCGGCTCACCTGGTGGAAACACATAGAGGCCAAGACGACGCACCTCAGACTAAAAGCAAGGGATGTACACTGGCTTATAAATGTTCGCTCTCCAGTAAGCTTGGAGTACAAAGTCCTCTTATATAACTCCGTTTTAAACCCCATATGGACGTATGGCTCCGAGCTGTGGGGCAACGCATCGAGAAGCAACATCGACATAGTACAGCGAGCACAGTCTAGGATTCTGAGAATCATTACTGCAGCTCCATGGTATCTTCGGACCGAGAATATACACAGAGACTTTCAAATAAAACTTGTCATTGAGACAATAGCAGAGAAGAAAGTAAAATACAATGAAAAACTAGCCTCACATCCAAATCCTCTTGCTAGAAAACTTATTCGAGTATGCAGCCAAAGCCGACTGCACCGGAACGACCAACCAGCCCAGCGTTAAATTTGTTAGGCCACACAGCACGAATCATTTCATAAAATGATATTTAGATAGCTTAGAAAAAGATTTGAAAACTTATTGTTAGCCTCATAAATAAAATAAATAAGCAAAACTAAAAATGATTACTGTGGCAAATGTATTAGAATAAAAACCAGCGAAAGCTAGGGAAGATCTGTCATTGCTCATAGCTAAAGTCAATTATAAAAGGGAATTTTTAGATGAATGTAAAACTGAAACTTTTAAAGCAGAGCTAGCAGTTGTGAAGAATGGGGATGAAACCACAGTTATGGACAATACAAGGAAATGACAGTTATGATTCAGAAAAGCGATACAACAAGTCAGACAGTTACGAAGAAAGACAACGAAACAACATCCAAACAGTTAAAAGCGAGTGAATGATAAAACAGATAAAGCGATAAAGCCCACTAATAAAACTTTACAACACGGAATCGACAATTTTCCCACGGAAATATCGAACATAGATTGGGTAAATAAAACAACGATGGAAATAAGCTGGGACAAGAGCATTTATTATCAGTCACAATGCCGGTTTTTAAAGATAGTTGAAAACAAATATATGAGTGCAGGTAGACCTGAAAATCCGATTACAGGAACAGAAAGTAATCTTTACCTATAAAATACAAGACCTTTCAGTTTCAATCCTCGTAGACTGTCATATACGGGAAAAGAGAAGCTTCATCAATTACTAGACGGATTTTTAAAAAACATGAATAATAACAACAAGCGAATTAGAATTTGCATCTCATATAGTCTTAGTAAAAAAGAAAACAGGTGACATTTGATTATGCATCGATTATCGGAAGCTTAACAAAGCACTGCGAAAGGACTAAAGAACTACCCCCTCCCACACATCGATGATCTTTTAGATAAATTAGTTAACAAAAAATATTTTCAAAGTTAGGCCTTAAAAATTGATATTTTCATGTATTTATGAATGAAGAGTCGGAAAGGTATACGTCATTCGTAACACCTTTGGGCCAATTTGAATTCTTAAGGATGTCAAAAACTCACCAGCCGTCTTTTAACGTTTTATAAACAAAATTTTAGAAACAATAAAGTAGTGTTCTAATTGGACGATAAAATGGTGGTTAGCAAGGATAGTAACGAGCACCTCGAAACAAGAGAAGACATTTTTAAAAGACTTACCCAAAATAAATTAGAATTTAGAATGGTAAATGAGTTTTTGAAAACAGCTGTAAATAGAAATTTCCAAGACTAATATGAAAAAATATTAAAACATTTTTCTTAAGTGGGGGCGTGGCAGTTTCGGGCGGTTGTGGGCGTTAAAATCTACATTAAGTCTCTAAATTCTGTATATTTAATCCTTCTAATATTTATAGTTCCTGAGACGTTCATTCGGACGGATAGACAGTCGGACATGACCAGTTCGATTCGGCTATTATCCTGATCATATATTTTATATGGTAGATAACGCTTCCTTCTGCCGGTTAAATTCTTTTCAGCGAATCTAGTTTACGAGTATCGGATAGAACAAATTTCACATGCGGACTGTTGAGCTTTTTTATTAGCTGTTTTTGAATAATTAAGAGACGAGGCTTGTTTTGCAATTTCGAAAGATATGTTTTTATTGATTGTAGCGAACGAGATTTGAAGTGCAGAGCGATCAGCAGAACGCAACGCTAAGACAAAGGTGTAGATGCGTGAGAGAAAGGGGAGCGGGGATATGGTGTTTTCAAAGTTGGCATCAAAATAAACAAAGGAATTAGGAATTGCTGGCGGCTGTGTGACGCGACACGGACATTAAAGAAAATTTTTGTCACTGCAACGCACCATACTTAATGGACAAAATCGAGGAAAGCTTTACAAACTATTTACAGGACAAGCGCCAGCGGTTGACGGCAGTTGAAAACAATTATGGCGGTCGACGCCATCGGAATCTACGAGAGTGAAGGTTGGATACCCTGGAAGACTCCTAATCCAACGAACGTTGGAACGTTGGATGCGCTCAGATATTCGAATGTTTTGAATGGACTCTCCGGTATCGGGATCGCCTCGGGGCAGATGGTGCAATGAGATCCTGACGCTCTAGTGGACGGGTCAGTTCCCAAAAATGGGGCAATTCTTCAACAGTCTTACGGCAGACTGTATCCACGAAATATTTAGTTTTCCGACATTCAATGTAAGATTACTCTGCGCCCTTTATGTTGGCACCCCGGTTATATTTTATTAATGTCACACACAGATATACAATTTTATGTTGCCTTGGCTGCAGTTTGATGGCTCGTCGGTATGGCTGCGATTGAGCTATGATTTGCATTTAATCATAGTCCCTGTCATATTCCTAATCCTCTCCAGACTTGGGTCAATGGACATAATTTGGGTCATTTAAGAGTAATCCTGGAGCAAACCGGGATTATTCAAACTGCCAGATGTAGACAGCAGTTCGAACTGCGGCTTTTGTGGGCTCACGCTGTACGGGAAGTATAGTTGTTTGTTTCCTTGTCATTGTGTACTTTGTTCTTCCATTCTCCAGATCACTCCCAGTATGCGACCTTGAAGGTCCGCCAGCAGGAACGCATTATTCCCAACGGCACACACTCGCCTTCAATAACTTACGGGCGAACTTGTCGTTGAAGGCTTTGCTGAAATCACTCAGCACGAAGTTCCTCCGGAAGACTTCCTGTCCTTGGTGTACAGTGTGCGGGCTTGCTTGTCGGTCCTGACGGCTTGTCTCACAAGAGTCTTTGTGTTGTTTTTTGACTTTTGTGTAAATGTCCCGAAGCCTATCCTTCATCTGCTTTTCTGCCATTTTATGGTCGCACAGAGACCTTAGCTGCCCGGCTAGCTTGTAACTGGCACCATTCAGAAACATGTGATGACCGAATACAGTAAAGAACGGTACTTCTCCTGTCGCTGAGTGGATCGTATTCCGTATGGCCACCTCGATCTCCGGCAGATGCGCATCCCATTCTCTGTGATGCTTGTTCAAGAAGTTCCGGATGGCCGCAGCACATTTCGATTTACCCTCTCCGCTGCAGTGCTTTGGGGTGAGTGTATCGGCGTCTTCATGTGCTGGATTCCGAACCCGACCGACTCCTCACGGCACTTACATGTCAACTGTTTTCCATTGTCCGAATGTACCATTTCCGTGACACAGAACTTGTAATTCTTTATCGCCTTCAGGAAAAAGTATTTCGAGAAATAATCCACTACGATAAATATCCATTCGTGACCACTGTGAGAATGGCCTTTCAGTTTTTACTCTTCTTCCTATCCCTACATGCATCCGGAAGTTTGGCGCCGTGGTGTCCTTACACATCTCACATCCTCGAACGAACTCTTTCACCTGGATGGTCATACCTGGCCAATACAAGTGTCGCAGGATCGCCAGTTTCTCGGCCATTCCACCATGGGCGGACGTGGGGTCTAAGTGAGCACGTTCTACCACCTGTGGTCCAAGCATTGCGGAATCCAAAGTCTCCATTCCGCTTATCTAGCACATCACTCAGGCTTGGAATTTCCGCTGCGCTTCAAGACGATCCCGTTGTCGACTTTGAGATCCGGTACGTTCTTTCCATTGTTCTTGACTTCTTGCACTTACTCCTGATAGTCTTAGGCAGCTAATACGGTTATTGAACCCCAATAACTTTGTTGGATCTGCCAATACTCCCTAGACAGGGTATCGGCGATAATGTTCTTGCTTCCCTTGCGATGTTCAATGCTAAAATGGTATCCTTGTAGATGATGGGACCATCTGGCGAGTCGTCCACGTCATCAGGCACTTAAGGCTATCGTGATCGGTGATGCACGTGAAGGTATGCCATTCCACATACGGCTTCGTCCGGTAGTGATACAACGGTCTCCTAGAAACCGGAAACGGCGTGCACTCCTTGCTATTGTCTTCCGATTCGATCTGCCAGAACGCAAACTTGAGATCCACACTAGAGATATAATGCGTCTGATCGATTCCGGATAGGATACCATCAACCTTGGGTAAAGGGTATGCGTCCTTTACGGCCAAAGCTTTCAGCTTGCGGGCATCCAGATAAAATTGGTCCTTCCCTGGCTTGGTCACCACTGTTGTGCAATTGATCCACGGACTCTTGCTTTCCTCAATGACTTCCAACGCCAGCATCTTGTCGACTTCATCCCCGACGACCTTTTGCATCGCTTTTGCATGGAATAGGGTCGATCCTTGAAGACTCGGGCTCCTTCGACTAGCTCGATAGAATTCCTTTCCATGCCAGACACTCCCAGGCCGTCCCGTTCAAAGGTAAGGACCTCATTCTTGACCTTTTCAAAGGCTTCCATTTTCTGCGCCGACGGGCACCAGGATTATGGCTCCTCCTTTGCATCGTTCATCTCCATTTCGTCGGCGTAGTGCTCCCTTTGCCTGGCTTGGCTTCGGTACTATTCCACCTAAGAACGCTAGTGCTAGTCCGAACGCTCGCCACAAATCGATTCAAAAGCTGGCAGTTTGTTCCAGGTAATGCCAAAGGTAGATATTGTCTTACTTATCCCTCCCAGCCCGCGGCACATCGAATCCCAATACCCAGGGAGATCCTGCTGCTTATAGCTGAGAAGAGGCGCTTACGCACTAGGTGGATGAGGTCTCGTCACCCGTTGGACAAGACGGAATGGAATCGAGCGCTGAGTAGGCTTCGATGCGCGTTGGTGCTTCACAAAGCCGCATGGTTCGACGAAAGGCTTGCCAATACTGGAGTCGAAAGCGAAGCGACGCATTCGCTGTGGAAGGCCACGCGCGCAATCAAAAGGCGTTGCACGAGGAAGGCGCCTCTAGTCGATAGCAACGGGACATGGTGTCGGACCGACTTGGGACAAGCGGAGGTATTCGCTGCGCACCTCGCCGAGCGATTTCAACCATTCAAGCTTGCCAGCCTGCAACAGGTTGAAGAAACTCAGGACCAGCTGAACCAAGCGCTTCAAATGGATCTGCCAATCACGCCGATTAAACCCTGCGAGGTAGCCGAAGTCATTGTGTGCCAGAGTAACAACAAAGCACCAGGACATGACGTCATCTGCAACACCACATTGAAGGCCCTGCCCAGACAAGCGATCCTCTACATAACGTTGGTTTTCAACGCTATTGTGAGGTTGCAATACTTCCCTTATCAGTGGAAGCTCGGGATAATCTCCATGATCCACAAACCTGGCAAGCCGGAAAGGGAGCCCGCCTCCTACCGACCGATCAGTCTCCTCCCTTCAATTTCCAAGGTGTTTGAGAGACTGATTGCTGTCCGGATTGTAAGGATTATGGAAGCCCAGGGGATTACCCCTGAGGTTGCCTTGCTGGCCACTGTACTGTCGAGGAGCTCCATCGAGTCGTCGAGCAAATTCTGACTGCCTACGACAGTAAGGAATATTGTAACAGCCTCTTCTTGGACATTCGAGAAGCGTTTGATCGAGTGTGGCACATTGGACTTCAACTGAAAATCAAGCAGACGCTGCCTGCTCCATATTTTGGGTTGCTAAAATCGTACCTGGAAGGAAGGAGGTTCGCTGTGCGCTTTCATTCAGCAATTTCATCCGAGCACAACGTGGCAGCTGGTGTTCCACAAGGTAGAGTCCTCGGCCCACTGCCCTACTGCCTGTATAGCCAATAGACATGCCGCAGCCGGATGTAAGCCTTTACCGGAAATCTATGTTGGCCACATTTGCCGATGACGTGTGCGTCACCTACAGGTCCCGATGCGAGCACGACGCAGCCGATGGTATCCAGGACTTTGCATACCGGTTCTCGGAATGGGCAAGACGTTGGAACATTGGCATCAATAGGAGTAAATCCAACAACGTCTGCTTTACTTTAAAGCGGAGAACTCCACCGCCCGTCTACATCGAGTAAGCCCCCGTACACAGAATTAATAGATAAGAAGGACACAAAGGGGCTTCAAGACTTCCCTGTATGCCTTAATAAATAAATAAAAAAAACTTATCCCTCCATAATTTTCTGGCAAATCCAAGCGTCCTATAATAGACCGACGCCGTCCTCACCATCGAGAAATAAGGCTTTACCGGAGCACCCAGTGCTTCCACGAGCTCCCTGCAGACCTTGCCGAGCACGCTGACACTGGCTCCCTTGTCCAACTATACTTCGAGGTGCGTACCCAGGATCGTCACGTCTGCAAATGCTCTAGGATCCCCAGATTCGATGTGCTTTACCTCATGTCGCTAAGATATCCTGATCTTAAAGCGGTCCCTCGCCTTTTGCACCTTCCTTGAAACTAGCCGCATTCCGCTCAATTGGTGGGTCGTGAAGATCCGATTTCGGACGTCGACAGAGATAGCAAAACAGCCGCCTCTCCACCGCTGCGAAGACCAAAAATTTTGGCATCCTGCCCTCTTTGCGGCTCGGGGTCTGGTGCGGATCTCTTGCGTCAGACTTGAGGTTCTTTATTGTGGACCTGTACCTCATTCAGCAGCATTGTGCTAACCGCCGATACATTTGAGCCAACATCAATCACTCCTGGAACCAGAGATCCTTGTCCAGGCTTTCCGCCTTGAGGCTTTTCCTGACAATCCAAGTCCTTCAGAAGCGGCCTATGGCTTTTCTCGGTTGGCTTCAACACCTCGTTCAGCATCCGCATCATTTCCAGGGAACCGTTCCCGATGCGCGGTATATGTGCACCGTTTGTGCCAGAGCTGCGTTTACCGCCGACTCCGCTAAGCCGACCAACAAGTCCACCAATTACCGTTCTGGGTAGACCCCCACCCAGCGACGTACGCGACAACCCGGCCGCACCATCGACATCTATTGACCAGACTTCGCCTTCGTCGACAACAGGAGGACCTTTTGACCTAAAATAGTTGTCATGCCCAGCCCCCGAAGGCTCATTAATCGGCATTACTCTCATTCAATATTTAATAGTTTATAAATGTATAATTAAATAAATAAATTTTGCCTATTTAACCTAAATAAATAAATCAATCTACGTGTATCTAAATGAATACGACTAAATAAATGGAATTATTGAATTGAATAAATATGGAAATATATAAGAAAAATCTCAAGCTTTTCGTCGTTCACTAACCGTTCGTCAACTGGACTAGCTATCACCTTTGGTGACGGCTGCCAGTTAGTTTTTTCTTATCTTTTACAGATTCTCTTACATCTCGAGGATTAGTTTCCCGACAAGAAAAAACCCGGGACTCCACATTAAACTAAACAAAAAATATAAAAAAGAAACCTAAGTAGCTAAATATGGGACAGATTTTTTCAGTGCGCGCGCCGTAATGCAAGTCCTTGAATACGGACAAAAAACGAATTAGCTTAAATAAACGACGAAATCTTACAGTTATGGTCGTCGCAGATGTTATGACCAAACACACTAGAATAACAAGATGCGTAACGCCATATTTTTTTGGCACGCGATTTTTTGGACGTGGCTCTAGAGGTGGCTCCAGGCTCTCTCGAGTTTTTGTTCGAGAGAGAAAGAGCGGAGAGCGCTACAGCAAACAGCTCTTTTCTACGCATACAGTGATAGCAGACAACTGTATGTGTGCACACGTATGCTCATGCATTGTAAATTTGACAAAATATGCCCTTCACCTTAGAAGTTCGTTGACTTTAAATCTTTATTATTTTTTATCAATTGGCACTATGCGAAAAATTCTTGTTTTGCATTGCCTTAACGTTATTATTATTTAAGTATAGCTTAGAAATAAATCACAAAATAAATTTCGAAAATGACTTTATATTAGAATATTAGGGTATTCAGCTTGCGACGTGAGAAAAATTAATAAGGCAGTGATTGTTGAGTGCTTGTGTCCGCACTTCGTGCCTCCAGATATAACTTTTGCAATAAACAGTTTTAATATTTTTATTTATTTTATTATTTTTTATGAATTATTATTATGAAATATTATTATTTTTATTATTTATTAATAAAATTATTATTTTTTTATGAAATTAAAAAATAATTATTATTTTTATGAAATATTTATTTCTCAATGTAATGTCTTCTTTTTGGTAAATTTATGTTTCAAATTACAATAGTTATAATAATTTCTTTTGCATTTGCTTTAATTATTTAGTATATTTATTAAGTCATTTTACTTAATAATTAATTATATGCGCATTATATTCAGCTTTCAGTTAAATTTTTGTTTTTTGGTCTTTTCCAATTTGATATTTTTAAAAAGCGCGCACTTTTGGGTGGGAAGAATAGCGCGCCATCATCATATTGCTACGAAATTGGACACAACTCCATATATGTAAATTCGTTTCTTCGATCAGAATTGATTTCGGCACAAATCGTCTTCTAGCACAAGTACGCACACATATAGACGTTCTCGTCTACTGTTTTTACTCACACAAGCAAGTAAATTTTATTTTTAGATTTCTTACACTCTCAGCGTAAGCGAGCGGAAAGAGAGCAATTTTGGCCTTCGCCAAAAAAGTGGCTGCATAGTGCCAAACCAATGGTATGGCCGTTACGCATCTTGTTATTCTAGTGTCTTTGTTATGACCATGTACACCCACACTACCTAGAATGCCGAAAGGATTTTCGGACATCACCCATTATCCGCACGTTGGTGTCACTCAAACATTCCGGTATGTTTTTTGTTTTATTACACAAAAATATAATTATTGATTAATTCTAAAATTTTTTCATTTTCTTCTTAATCCCTCATCAGGCAGTGATCACTTTTGATTTGATTTGAAATGGTCAAAGCAAAAGTGTGGGAATCCTCTGGGACTACAAATCTCCGCCGAAACTTTCCCCGCAAAAGTGTTTATTGAGACGGCATTTCTTTTGACGTATTCACATTCGTAGGATCACCTAATCCTGAGGAGCTCCGGGGCATCAGAAGGGACGTGCAAACTAAACGTGGATGTGTGTTGTTTCCCCTGTCTGGCTAACCATCTTTTCGCGACCCAAAGTTGAACGGCACGACGCCGACAAATTGGACTCGCGATTTACTCCAGATTGAGTGACAAATTCAGGTAAGCGTTACAAAATATTTTACACAAAAAATAAGCCGAATTGAATAATATATTCTAGCACCAGCGGCCGTTGAAATTATGGTGGCGGTCGCCGCCTTCAGACTACAGTAGTCAAGGAATGTTACCCTGGAAGACTCCTGATCCAACGAACGTGGCCATCGCTGCGCTGATGTGTGAACATTTTGGGCCTTTGAGAAATTCTGTTGTTTTCCCCCACAAGTGGTAAGAAACACAAAATGTTCACACTATAAACTTGTGCGTACACTTAATAAGTTCAATTCGGGTGTTTGAATCTAACTGACTCGCTGCTGCGAGGGCTTCGCCTTTTATTCATTCTTACAGAGGTTCTTATCATCTAATTATATAATGCAGCGCTTGTAAGACGCCGCAGTCTGCGTTGGTAAATGCTGCTGAGTTTTATTCTTAAATCTATGTTTGAGGCCTATGACCGAGCTAATCATCTGCCGCGTGGTCATATCTCTTGACACTCCGGCAATAGGCCGCTGCAATCGTATCGAGCGATACGTCAGTAAAGTTCGGTGATCAAAATCAAATAAAATTTTCGGAAATAAGCTTATAAATATCTTTAACTTTAGTCGCAAACCTGCAGTCGTTGCTGTGCAAAACAGCACGCATTTTAAGCTTTGGATATAAGCTTTGGCATATGGAAAACAACAAACAACAGTGGATAAGATGCGTTAAACTTGCAATTTGTGCCCATTGGGCCCATCTCTCTGTCGACTTCTCAAAAACAGTAAACACCAGAGTGAAACTGAAAACGACCCTGCCCATTGGG
The DNA here is from genome assembly GCF_016746395.2 of Drosophila simulans. NCBI lineage: Eukaryota > Metazoa > Arthropoda > Insecta > Diptera > Drosophilidae > Drosophila > Drosophila simulans. The sequence goes on from NC_052521.2 coordinate 2,079,544, forward strand.
CTGGTGACTTGTCTCTCACTTGTTAACGCACAGGCCGGCGTGAGATAAGAAAATGATTTCTATTTTTTCTGAGTTGAAAATTTAGTTATTTATTAAATGGATAAAAACACCCCTTCTAGTCCACCGCTCTCGAAAGAGCTGAATCGATTCGAGAAGATGAAGAAAATCATTGAACATAGTCCAGCAGAGATGCGAGCCATGATTGCCTCAAGGCAATACGTTTCTTTTGGCCTTTCACAAGGAAGTCTTGGTAAAACCAGCTCTGCTTCAACAGTAACTAATACAGTTACCACTTCTCTTGCTTGTTCAACAACAACAACGTACACTGTGGGGGTTTCGACAAGTACTGCTCCGACAAGTACTGTTTCGACAAGAACTGCTTCAGACGTTTCCCGTCTGTGGTGCTCGTTTCAGACCATCCCCCTTCTAGACGCAGGAACGGAACCCTACCGATTCTGGAAAAGATCCTACAATATTGAAAAAAAGCAAAGAAACTATTTCCCGTGCGTCTATGGGAAAAACAAAACAAGCTTCCCCATCAACTAGTTTGTGCAACAACCGTTTCGCACCTTTAGCTGAAGAAATAAGCCTTACCGAAGATATGGATACTGATCAGGAATCAATTGAATTTAGCGCTGACAACTCAAATATTGACCAGCCGCTTCAAGCGTCAGCTCCAAAACCTCCTCCAATATGTGTTCCTAATGTTAACAGTATCAGTAAGCTAGAAAGCACCCTCAATCAGGTAATCTCTGATGAAAAATACGACATACGTACCTCCAGATCAGGAATCTCTCGAATCTACACAGCAGATGCAACGTCATTCAGAAGAGTGGTGCGTAACTTGACTGCCCTGAATTGCCAGTTTTGGCATCATCAACTGCGTGAGGAAAAACCATATAGGCTGGTGCTGAAGAACATACACTCAACTGTCCCAAGAGAAGAAAACGAGCGCTGCTTCACAGACAAAGGCTTTGAACATCTACTCCCCAAGGAAGCCTGACTGGAATATAATCTTGGCTGATGGAAATGACGACGAAGAAGCCATTATCGCACAAACTAGACAAAATCTGTTCTTTGCAAATCTTAACCCGACTCCAAATGTGGCCGAGTCTCTAAAAGTTAGCCGTATTTGAAGGCACAGGGTTACAGTGGAGAAGGCTACTCGCAATAAGGACAAAGCTCAATGTTACAATTGCCAAGATTTTGGCCACACCCGCAATTGCTGTCATTTAAGTCCAGTTTGCGGGAATTGTGCGGGTGAGCATCCTACCGGTTCTAAATAATGTGAGACACATCTAAACAATCAACACGTATGTGCAAACTGCATGGAGAATCACCCTGCCAGTTTTAAAGGCTGCAAAGTCAGAATAGAATTGAGTAAAAAATTAATGCCAGGGCCTAGACCACCCAACTACACCATTAACAAAAATAATGAAATCGGCCATGTACAATACGCGTCGTCGTCAGCTGTCAGAAATGGAGTCTCCTTTGCTGACTTTAGAACTAAAGCTGAAAACAACTACTGCGTTCCTGCTAAGAACACAATCCCTATAAATACTGGGGAGCAACACAACTCTAACAGGAACCTTGCCACTCTCAAGAAGGCAATCTTGGACATTAACGCCAGATTGGCTCAACTTTTTAAATTAGTCATGGAAACAATTGAGTCCAACACAGCTTTTCGTGACCTAGTCCACGTTCTGATTTCTAAAAAATGATAGTTTTAAACTTAAAAATCGGATTATGGAACGCAAGAGGATTAGTACAGAAGAATGAAGAACTTCTTCTTTTTCTTATTGCCCACTCTATAGACATCATGCTCATTACTGAAACTCATATGCGCCCTGGACTAAAAGTATACACTCCTGGCTATGAACAATATTATGCCAATCATCCAAGTAACACCGCAAAAGACGGTTCTGCAATCTTCATCAAAGCCAATATTCGCCATAGTCAAAATATATCAACAATGTGCACTGATTTACAAGTCACCAGTCTCAATGTACCAACAAGTGGTGGTATTATCAAAATAGCTTCTCAATATCTTCCTCCAAATAAGCGTTGGACTAAAAACGACTTTGATCAGCTACTGATCACATTGGGCCCCAAGTGTACAGCAGGAGGGGATTACAAAGCTAAGCACCAATGGTGGGGCAACCTAAGGGCATGCAGTCGAGGAAAACGACTACAAGAGGCCATCATAACTAGTTCTAGCGAAGTTCTAGCTACAGGTGAAACTCCCTTTTACTCATCTGACGCCAACAGCTTTGAACTTTTTTATCGTAATTGGAGTGCCAATAAATAAACTTTCAATTGAAACAAAATACGATCTATCTTCTGATCACCTACCTATAGTAGCAACATTAAGCCACTCTACCCAATATAAATCCAGAAAAAAATCCTTACTAGCTCCCGGCTCCTCTGTCGAAACATTTAGGAATGTCCTAGACAGAAGCATTAACCTAAACATGGACATAAATTATCCAGAAGACATCGAAGATGCTATAGTGCTGTTCATGGACAAAATTCACGTGGCTGCGACATTTGCTACACCAGGAAGTAGAAATTCTCCCACCCAGAGTAGACGCAGTGTACTTCCACAAAACGCTTCAGTTCTCATACATCTCAAACGAAGAGCTAGACGAGAATTTTCCAGAACAGGAGACGCACGCGCCCACAACATTTACAAAAGGTTATCAAATCGTCTTAACAAAGTTCTGGTTTATAAACAAGACCACTTTGACCAAATGCTGGAAAATGCAAGTCCTGATGCATCGACTAACTACTCGCTGTGGAGCTGATGAATAACCTTAAAAGACAAATTATTCCAAAGGCTCCCATCAGAAATCCAGCTGGTGGTTGGTGCGGCTCCAGTCAGGAGAAGGCCGATATCTTTGCAAACAGCTTAGAGGATAGATTTAAGCCATTGAATCTTACTCCGACAGAACACCGAAACAGGGTGCAAAAACTCTTGGACCAGCCTTTTCAAATGGCCCTTCCCACAAACCATGTTAACTTGGAAGAGTTAGTAACGCAGGTCAAAAAGCTCAAACCTAAAAAATCGCCTGGTGAGGACCTCCTAGATAACAGGACGCTCAAACTCCTTCCCATCAAAGCTGTACTTTTCTTCATTGGCATGATGGTCTTCTAAGTAAGCTTAAGACCATTTTGACGCCACAGCTATTTCTTCTTATCAAAAGCTTTCTATCGAACAGACAGTTCAGTGTGGTTGTCGATGGCGACAAATCGTCTACGCGTACAATCTCAGCAGGCGTACCCCAAGGCAGTGTTTTAGGCCCGACTCTTTATTCGCTGTATACTTCTGATATGCCGGATTCCTGGTGCTGTACAGAAGTTGAATACGAAAATGTTCTTATTGCAACCTACGCAGATGACACCGCGGTAATGGTCAGGACAAGCACAAGCATAAGTGATGCAACCAGGAGCCTACAGGAATATGTGACGGCCTTCGAGAAGTGGGCAACGGAATGGAATATCGGCATTAATTGCAGCAAATGTGCTTGCGTCGTATTCACAAAAAGGCCTTTGAACTGCTCTGGTATTTCCATGCTCGACTCCACACTTCGACACGAGACCTTCTACAAATACCTCGGGGTGGTTTTGGACAGAGGACTAACGTTTCAAAGACATACGACTATGATCAAGCAAGCAGTACTTTCAAAGGCTGAAAAAATGTCGCTGAAAAATATCGCCGAGGCTCTTATCTCATTGGCAAATAAAATTCGCCTGTATAAATCCATCCTGACCCCAATTTGGAAGTATGCGTTGCAAATATACGGAATTACGGCCAGAACTAATCTGAATAAAATAAGAGTTGCTCAAAGTAAAGTATTTAGATCACTATGTAACTCCCCCTGGTACAAGAGAACCAGAGATATTTTTTTTTTTTTTTTTGCACGGGTCCCACGGTTACACCTCCCGCCCAACCGACCGAGGGGCGCTGCCGTGTATCGTACGGCTCGATTCGCGAGAAGATATAGACGCGATATAAAAAATAGAATAGGAACGAGGAAATTAATAACTATGTTAAATATTAGTGTTAGTAGGATCTAATTATGTAATAGAAAAGATAAAATGGATTGCTTTAATAGCGGCAGAGAGTCAAGATTACAGATAATAGGATAAAGTCTATTATAATCAGAACATAAAACTCTGTAAGGGTCATGCAACTCATAATTAGATCTACAATGATTTAAGATAAGGGGTATATAGTTTCTAGTGACTCTACTTGGAACCGAGAAGTTAAGCCGACTAATCAAGTCGGGACTCTCAACATCCCCACGAATAAGCTTACAAATAAAGACTGTTCCAAGCGTAGTTCTACGGTTAGCTATGGATGGTAAATTAATTAAAAGTAGGCTACTGGAATAAGGAGGTAATATATGGTTTGCATCCCAATTTAGGCGCCGCAAGGCAAAAAGTAAGAAGTTTTTTGGACCGATTCAATGCGGTCCGAGTGGACTGCGTATTGTGGACTCCAAACAGGTGATCCGTACTCGAGAATCGGACGGACTAACGAAATAAATAAGGTTTTAGTCAAGGAAGGGTCATCAAATTCCTTGGACCACCTTTTTATAAAACCAAGCACACCCCTGGCCTTATTGACAATAGACGAAATATGGTCAGAAAATTTTAGTTTTGGGTCCAGAAGAACACCAAGATCATCAACTCGTGTTATTCTGTCCAGAGAGCACCCACTTAGAGTGTAAGTCGTGCGTATTGGGTTGGCACGACAAAAGGTCATAACGTTACACTTGGAGCTATTTAAGTCTAATATGTTATCACGGCACCATATTTGAAATCGGTCTAGATCGGATTGTAAGTCCAAATGGCACGAAGTGTCCTTGTACTGGAGGCATAATTTAACATCGTCTGCGTACATAAGTACACGCGAATGTTTTATTATTAAGGGGAGGTCGTTAATGAATAAGGTAAAAAGAAGCGGACCAAGATGGCTCCCTTGTGGGACACCGGATGTGACTCGGAGAATAGAAGATAACGAATTTTTAAAGAGGACTTGTTGTGTCCTGCCATTCAGATAGCTTGAAATCCAATTTAGAAGATCAACAGGGAAACCTATAAGGTCAAGTTTTTTTATTAGAAGGTAATGATTAACAGAGTCAAATGCTTTACTAAAATCAGTGTAGATGACATCTGTTTGAAGATTATTTTTGAAACCCTGTATTACGAAAGAAGTTAGCTCCAAGAGGTTAGTGGTTGTAGGTCTGCGTTTCATAAAACCGTGTTGACACGGTGATATGATTGATCTACAAAGGTGCTGCAAATGAGGAGTGATAACATTTTCGAAAAGTTTTGGGATAGCCGACAATTTAGAGATTCCTCTGTAATTGCTTGCATCCAGTTTGCTACCTTTTTTGTGAAGAGGAATCACAAAGGACTCCTTCCATATATGAGGGAATTGTGAAGATTCTAAAGATAAGGTAAACAGTTTCAGTAGAGGCTTGCACAGGGCTTCCGCACAGAATCTGAGCACACAGCCAGGGATTCCATAGGGACCTGGCGAATAGACCGGTTTAACACGCTGAAGATCGTTAAGCAGTGAGCTTTCGTTTTTAGTGGGGCAAAATATTAGGTTCGACTTAGATACCGCATAAGAGTATGGATGTTCGGAATGAGGTAAAGTTGAATATGTTGTTTGAAAAAACTTGGCGAATAGATCGGCTATTGCCTGATCCGATGTAACCGTAGTGTTTTCAAAAAATAGCGAAGAAGGGTAAGAACTTGTTTTTCGCTTAGTGCTAACGAAATTATAAAACTGTTTCGGATCCTGTGCAAACTGGAACTTACAACGGTTTAAATAATTTTTGTAGCACTGAGCATTAAGCACGGTAAAGTTTAACCGAGCGCTTAAATATTTACAAAGGATGGACTGAGAACCGGTATTTTTAAATTTCATATAGAGTCTGGACTTTACATTTCTTAGGTGTGTCAACTCTTTATTAAACCAAGGAGGTTTAGAGATTGACGGATAGTACATCGGAACACAAGAGTAAAAAAATGATTTAATTGCGGTATAAAACATATTAATCGCATCCGCCATTATGTTGCAGGAGTAAAGATCGGACCAATTAAAGCCAGCTATAAAATTGTTTAGCCTCCGAAAATTTGCCTTGCGAAAACAGGGAATTCGATTTGTTGACTTCTCTGAATTTACTTTTAATACCGTACCTAAGTCGACTTCCACCTCGAAAGTAGAATGATATTGATCTTCAGGTTGAGTAAGAGGTACTATCCTGGACAGAAACACACTTTCAGGACTTGTTACAAAACATAGATCCAAAAGTCGACCAAGAGAATTTGGAATATAATTAACTTGCGACAGGGATAAGTCGAGCAGGCCGTCAATAAAGTCATGTTGTGCTAAGGGGAGAAGGATATTCGATTGTTCTTCTGGGGACCACATTGTGCCAGGTATATTAAAATCACCTAGAACTACCAATTGGTCCCTGTCAGAAAGTTTATTCAAGATGGACTGGATAGCGGACAGATGATTCTGATATTCTGGGAATTCAGAAGATGGCGGAATATAGGAGCACGTAATATAAACTGATCTGTCGGAAAAAGACAGCTTTACACATACGAATTCCGAGTTACGGGAATCGTCCAAAAGTAACTCCTCCGACGCGAGGGTAGATCTAACCGCAATTAAGACTCCACCTCCCCGTCTGGAGGGACGGTCAAACCTATATATAGTGTACATACCTGGGAAGACTTCAGAGTTAAGTATCTCCGGCTTTAACCAAGTCTCTGTGAGCCCTATAATATGGGATGCAAATGAAAGACTATCACAATACAATTTGATTAGTTTGCTACGCAAGCCTCTAACATTTTGATAGGAGATAGTAAGTTTTGTAGTTAGTTTTTTGAAGAGGAAGAAGATGAAGAGGCGGAAGGTGCAGTGGTCTGGCCACGTGAGGGTAGTTTAATTCCCACGGGCACCTTTTTCTTATTTTTGATCTTAGCTTCAAACTCTTTTACCACCATACTATCCGGCCAAAAATCACCCGAACATATGGTCGAAAAGAGCTCGTTTGGGACAGTTATCTTGAAAGATGATATGTCCCTAGCGTAAGAGAAGTTAAATTTTTCCACTTTTATATTATCGGCTTTTGTTTTGTCTTGTATATAAGACAATACATCCGACGATGTTTGATCAGGGGAAAGCCGAGAAACAAAAATTTGTTTCTTTAGTGGAACCACCGCGAGGGGTTTTGGCGCTGCAGATTGTGTTTCTGAAGCGCCAACTTGTGCCGGTAGTCCGGACTCAATGTTCCCTTGTGGTGGTAAACTAATCGAGACAGGTGGAATCACTGGTTGAGAAAGCAATGCGGACAATTCGGAATTTTTAGCAATCACAGGGTGGGGTCCATCCACAGCTGATTGATCGGATTGCTCCGAATCATTTTAAGCTGCCGATCTTAGCAGCATATGTGGATTTGCTGCGATTGACAGCTGATCAGTTGTGGAGTCCTGTTGATCATTTGCCCGTGGTTGCGGGGCCTTAGGCAGCCTACCACCAGCGGCTTTTTTGCGCTTTGGAGATTCATCTAATAGCTTAAGGCCATTAAACTGTGAATTAAGCGCGGAAAGAAGATAATCGGCTCGACGAAAACTATCTCTAGCTACGCCAAAACTGTTGATCAGTTCTTTCAAGCCACCTTTAGTTTGGCGCATAAACGATTTCATCTCGTTCGCAACCACAAGGCAAGCATCACAACAGTAATTTAGATTTTTACCCTTTGCTAGGTCATCACTTGTACGGCCATTAAAACCAGCGCACTTAGTATGCACCATTCTATCACATAGCCAACAAGTCATTTTTGGCTGCTCAGGTTTTATAACCTGGCAACAATTTTTATAAAAGCAGACAACATTTACGGTTTCCATGTTTAACTGAAATCAGACCACTGTGCGTGCACGAAAACACAAAACCAAAACTTTCAAGCCAGCTGTTAAAAGAACCGCACGAGAGCAGCCTGCACGCTGATAAATTTAGATTTTGTGTGGGAGAGCGAAGGAGAGAGAGGGAGAGAGTGAGAGCGAAAAGTGCAGTTTATGTGCATGCAAAAAACAACACCAAACACCACTGCGAACAACGCACAAAAAGGGAGAGTAAACAAAACAAAGAGACGAAAAATGCAAACTACTTTGTATATTTGTTTAAACTACTGCACAAATCACAAAAGAATCACTTGCGAAGCGAACGGATCTTTAATAATTATGTTTAAATATATGATAATTAACGAAAAATTTTTAAAAACCGCGGCTGGTTTGACAAACACAAAGTAAAAACCGGGGAGCAAAAAAAACACGACCGTTCGCTTTGAAAGCTATAGACGTTATGAAATAGAAAGAGATCTTAATATTCCAAAGATTGGCGATGTATTGAGGAAAAGTTATATGCGGCGACTAGGTTCCCACCCCAACACCCTGGCGAGAAAGCTTATCCATCCCCCGAAAAAAGAAGGCTAAAAAGATTCCACCCACATGATCTCCCATCGAGATTATTATAATTATTTGTTCATGGAAAAGAAATCAATTAAATATTGTTAGAATAACTTAATTTATAAAGTAATGTATAAGTAATGTATATGTCGTGGCGAAAATAATGAGTATGCGTGTAGTCGCTGTTTACTTCTTCTCCATGTTCCCTTTGCTATTATGCGTGTTCCTATTTATTGTCAATGTGTGAGGATGAATAGATGAATTATCTATGAACGGGATTTTGCAAAAACGAGAGCGATAGAGCTGTTGCTGAACGTGGCCACTTGCGCTGCTTGGTTAGAAAGGGAAAACGATATAATGAAAAGGGAATGTCAAAAATTGAGAAGAGACAAAGCAGGCTGCACGAAACTGGAGGGAGGGCATTAATCGTGGAGAAGCCAAAGCAGACGCAAGTGGACTCGTTGACTGCGCACAGCTGCATAAAATTATTATTATTAATTATATAGTGAAAAGAGATATGAGCGACGCTGATATGGACGGACGGACGGACGGCGAGGCCCCTGATATTCATAACCCGACATCAGAAGTGGGATCTGTGCCACACCCTGCATTTTCTGAGGATCAGTGGCGTGCAGTAGTCGAAATGCAAAATCGGAATTTGGCTGAACTTGTAAAAATCATGCAAGTGACGCCGGCACGTGAGCAGCAACCTAGTTATGATGTTAAGCTACCCAAATTTAACCCTGATGCTGCATGCGTAGAGGCAGCAAAGTGGTGTTCAACAACCGATATAATTCTAACTGAGCACCCCCTTAAAGGAAGTAAATTGATCATGGCACTAAGGTATGACTTGGCAAGAGTTCCAGGAATTATTTCTGCAGCGCTTTGAAACCGAAGAGACGCCGGCCGCTACGTTTTTAAATTTACTCAACAGCCGCCCGACTGCCGCCGAATGTTACGCGGTGTATGCGAGTCGGCTGGTGACGACGCTGACTACGAAGTGGCGGAATATGGAAATAGAAGAAATTGCCGTTACAACTGTTCTTGCGCATATGGCAAACATTGACAGTCGTTTGCAGCGCGTCCTCTTCACATCCAATGTGCGTACCAGAAGTAAGCTACAGGCGGAGTTAAAAGCGTTTACGTTCGACAAGCAGCGACATGCTCGAGATGACAACCTTGGACCTGACCAGAAGAACCGTAAGACATCGCCAGTTGTATGCCACTTCTGTTCAAAGCCGGGACATCGAATTGCTGAATGCCGAAGTAAAATGCGACAAGATAGAGAGGCGAAACCGCAGCGTGAAAAATCAAATGTTACGTGCTATCGGTGCGGCCAACCGGGACATTTCTCCAACCAGTGCCCGAAAAACGGAAGTGCAGCCAAACAAGATGTGACTCAACAGAAGACTGTTAACCAATGTTGTGTGACTGAGCCAAAGGGAAGCTTGCATCAACGAGGTGAGATCTATCCAATTTGTTTCGATTCCGGTGCAGAGTGCTCCCTTATTAAAGACGACATTAGCAGTAAGTTATCTGGTAAACGTATAAACAATACTGTAATTATAAAAGGCATTGGTGGTGGCAGTGTGTGCAGTACATTGAAAATCTTGAGTGAAGTCACTATAAACGAAAATATTATGGAAATATTATTTCATGTAGTCCCGAACGAGCAAATGAGGAATGATATTCTGATAGGGCGAGAAATACTTAAACAAGGCTTTTATGTAATTTTGGCATCCGATAATTTTAAAGTTGTAAAATCAAAAACTGTTAATAATTGTTCCGTTACTGAGCGATCGTTTACTTTGTCCGATATTGACACCGAATTAGTCGACAATGAGAAAGCTCAATTAATTGAGCTACTTGAAAAGCACTTGACTTCATTTACCAACGGGATGCCTGATACTCGAGTAAATACAGGCGAAATGAAAATCCGTTTGATTGACCCAACTAAAACTGTTCAGCGCCGACCTTACAGACTTAGCCCCGAAGAGAGAAAGAAGTAGTGCGAATGCAGGTGAGCGAATTGATGAGATGTAATATTGTTCGCCCAAGTTGCTCTCCCTTTGCTAGCCCCATGTTGCTCGTCAAAAAGAAGAACGGAACCGACCGTCTATGTGTTGATTTTAGAGAGCTAAACTCGAACACGATTTCGGATAAATACCCCTTGCCGCTTATCAGCGATCAAATTGCTAGACTTCGCGGAGCAAATTATTTCACATGCCTGGATATGGCAAGTGGTTTCCACCAAATCCCGATTCACCCTGAATCCGTGGAATATACTGTATTTGTGACCCCAGACGGCCAATTTGAATTTCTTACAATGCCTTTTGGCCTCAAAAAGGCACCATCTGTTTTCCAGCGCGCAGTCATAAATGCACTTGGTGACCTTGCTAACTCTTTTGTAATCGTTTACATGGGCGATATAATGGTAGTATCGCCAACCAAGGAATTGGCTTTGGAAAGGTTAAAAACTGTTTTAAATGTTCTTACAAAGGCTGGTTTTACCTTTAACCTTGCTAAATGCAGTTTTCTCAAAACAACGGTTCAGTATTTGGGCTATGAAGTGCGAGCGGGAGAAATTCGTCCGAATGTGCGAAAGATAGCTTCATTAAGCTCCTTGCCTCCTCCTCAAACTGTCTCCGGCGTTAGACAATTCATTGGCTTGGCCTCTTACTTTCGCAAATTCGTGCCTGGATTCTCCCAACTTATGAAACCATTGTATTCACTTTCGTCTGGTAGCGGCAAGATTACATGGAGCGCTGAGCTGGAAGAGATCAGACTTAAAGTTGTGACGATCCTCACAAATGAGGCTGTTCTGGTAATCTTCGACCCGCAATATCCTATTGAGTTGCATACTGATGCAAGTGCCTGTGGATATGGAGCGATACTTTTGCACCGTATAGAAAGTAAGCCCCATGTAATCGAATACTTCAGCAAAACAACTACCTCTGTTGAATCTAGATATCACTCCTACGAGCTTAAAAGAGCTTAAAAGAGCTTTAAAAGCCGTTAAACATTTTCGCCATTACCTAATTGGCCGTGAGTTCGTTGTCTATACAGACTGCAATTCATTAAAAGCTTCTCGCACAAAAATAGATTTAACCCCCAGAGTTCACCGCTGGTGGGTCTACTTACAATCGTTTAATTTCGAAATTCAGTATAGAGAGGGTAAGCGTATGGCTCATGTGGATTTCCTATCAAGAAATCCTTTATCACCCGAACACATTTTGTCAATAAACAAGATTCCCGAAAAACGAGTAAATCTGTCTGAAATTTCAAGTACTTGGCTTCTTGCTGAGCAACGGTTAGACCTTGAGATAATAGAAATTGTTAACAAATTGGAGTTAGATGAATTGGTCGAAAACTTGGCCAAAACGTATGATTTGCGAAAAGGTGTATTATATCGCAAGGTCCAAAGACGAGGTAGAACAAGTTATTTACCAGTTGTACCCAGAGCTTTCAAATGGTCAGTAATTAACCAGGTACACGAGTCGATAATGCATTCAGGGTGGCAAAAGACACTTGATAAAGTGTACCAGTATTATTGGTTCGCTAAAATGAACAAGTATGTTCGAAAATTTGTTTCAATCTGCATAACTTGTAGATCAGTGAAATCATCTTCCGGGAAGGTTCAGGCGGAACTTCATTCCATTCCGAAGACAAGTATACCGTGGCACACCATCCACATAGATATAACGGGGAAATTAAGTGGCAAGAGCGATTTGAAGGAGTATGTCATTGTTCAGATCGATGCCTATACAAAGTTTGTTTATCTGTATCACACCTTAAAGATAGATGCCGAAAGCTGTGTTAATGCTATGAAATCTTCCATATCCTTATTTGGAGTACCAGATCGCATCATCGCCGACCAGGGCAGATGTTTTACTAGCTCTAAGTTTTCAGAGTTTTGCGTATCGCAGAAAGCTGAACTTCACTTGATTGCTACGGGAATGAGCCGTGCAAATGGGCAAGTGGAACGGGTGATGGAAACACTGAAAAATTTGTTGTCAGTGGTAGAATCAAGTTAACGATCGTGGCAGGACGCACTTGGCGAAGTCCAACTTGCACTGAATTGTACAATTTCTCGTGCCACTGAGGCAAGTCCGTTAGAAATGTTAATTGGTAAACAGGCTCGACCCCTTGGATTAGTTCCCCCATGTGAGACCGAATGTGAAATAGATTTGGCAACTGTTAGAGCTCATGCGACAGAAAATATGAATTCCTTAGCGTCTTACGACAAATCCCGATTTGATAGAAGTAGGGCAGCCGTTGACAAACACCACGTAGGTTACTATGTGCTATTGAGGAATGAAGAAAGACACCAAACTAAGTTAGATCCGAAATTCAGAGGACCGTTTTTGGTAACTGAAGTATTAGAGGGTGACAGGTATACACTAAAGTCGTTGACGAGTAACCGATCGTTCAAGTATTGCCATGAAGATATACGTAAAATGCCGGATGCAGAAATCCCGAATGAGTTAAACGAGAATGTAGAGCAATAGCTGAAATATAGAAACAGTTGAATGAAAAGAAAAGCCCGCCAATGAGTTCTTTTGTGAACGAGAGATATCCGTCTAGGTGAGACGATGAATTGTGAGTTATCCGTCTAGATGAGACGATGAATTGTGAGTTATCCGTCTAGGTGAGACGATGAATTGTGAGTTATCCGTCAGGTGAGACGATGAATTGTGAGTTATCCGTCCAGGAGAGACGATGAGTTTGGATTGAATTATTAATCAAGTGTGTGTGAACTGGCGGAATATCGATATATAGAAATCGATAAATGATAATGTTAAGATAAGTTGTAAGCTGATGTATTACTGATCAATGGAACTGAATATGAAAATAGAATAAGTTATCCCAACAACAATGAAATAAAAGCTGTTTTGTTTCTTCACAGAATTAAGATTTAAGAAATACACCTAATAAAGTCAAACTAATGAAATTAAATGTTATTGAATAGTGATGAAAGTATGTGATCTTGATATCTTGGTATCTCGGTATCAAAAGCTTACACGAGGACGTGTAAATGTCAGAATGGCCGTGTCGTGGCGAAAATAATGAGTATGCGTGTAGTCGCTGTTTACTTCTTCTCCATGTTCCCTTTGCTATCATGCGTGTTCCTATTTATTGTCAATGTGTGAGGATGAATAGATGAATTATCTATGAACGGGATTTTGCAAAAACGAGAGCGATAGAGCTGTTGCTGAACGTGGCCACTTGCGCTGTTTGGTTAGAAAGGGAAAACTATATAATGAAAAGGGAATGCCAAAAATTGAGAAGAGACAAAGCAGGCTGCACGAAACTGGAGGGAGGGCATTAATCGTGGAGAAGCCAAATCAGACGCAAGTGGACTTGTTGACTGCGCACAGCTGCATAAAATTATATAGTGAAAAGAGATATGAGCGACGCTGATATGGACGGACGGACGGACGGCGAGGCCCCTGATATTCATAACTCGACATATATATTGGTATGCCTATGCTGTAAAATTTTATGTAAAAACTGGTCAATATGCCACATAGGTAGCAGTAAACTTGTTTAATTCCAATTAATAAAATTAAAAAAAAAAAAAAAAAAAAATCGTACTTATCTGCAGTTGCCACTTATGCTGTCCCGTGACATGTTTATTGCAGCCCATAAATAGAACATATTTATAGTTTGCCTACTTATCATGTTTAAACACATATTTAGACAACCCCATTACAATTGTAATGACCTCCCCGTGGCGTTCCCTGGGTACCGATTATTACATATATATTATCATATATGTTGAATATACATATATAATGAACATCGATGTATGTAAGAATTGCTCAACTACTTGTGTACTCAAACACTCAAGTTGCCTGCGAGCAACGGTTAATTCCTTTTTGAGTGTTTTCGCTACTGATCGGCGATCACTCTTTGTTCGCATATTCTAACGCTGCCTACGTGCAGCAAGCATACATAATTTGAGTTTAGTTACCAATAAACTTCCGCGCTGTAAACACGCATAATAAATCATAACTATAAAATTAATAATCATAATAATAATAATAATAAAATCAATATAAAAAGCATAAAATTAATATAACAATAATAATACAAATAATAATAATAATAATAATAATTATAATAACAATAATAATAATTATAATTGGCATATTGCATATTGTTTAGGCAATGAGCTTTTTCATTGACTTTGAGAAATGGTGTGGCACGGTAGAGTTAATGTTTAAATTAATAATTCAGTTTTTTTTAAATATAATTTGCCACACCGGTGTGTAGGATATAACGAACGGCGGTAATGCCCGTACCGAACCGATTAAAAGTTAAAGTGTATTACAACAGTACCGGTGCGATCAACACTTAATTTGTAACTGAGTTTTACAGAACAAATATTAAATAGCTGTGATCGCTCTCTATTGAGAGAGAGAGGAACATAGCATAAAGGGGAATGCAAAATCAGAATGCACAGAGCAATGTATAAGAGCGGTAAATAAATAACTCAAATTTATGATGAGCTGCTGCTAGCTGCGGGCTGCATAACCAAACATCCTCCCCCCGTTGGAGGACACGGGCTGACAACATCATTCTATTTGGGTAGAACGCAAAGTTTAGCGACGTCTCTATTGAAGATTCCAGTGACAGTTTTGAGGACAGCAACTCGTGCGACGCCAACTTTTACTAAAACGACATCATCGATTTGAACGTCTCTCTTCTGTGGTCGCCATTTGCAACTTTTGCTGAAGAAGCGTTAGATATTCACGTCTCCACCGGCTCCAGAATATTTGCTGGTAGTAGGTGACTCGCTGAGAGCGATCCAATCGTTTGAGTTTAAATTTTGTTAGATCAGGCTTAGCAAACAAGGCGAGGGGGGCCGTGCCTAAGAAGTGCGTTGGCGTTAGTACTTCAAGGTGGTGTTCTGAAAGAGGAACTAAAGGTCTTGAATTAATTATTGCCGCAATGTGGCAAATGAGCTTGCGCAGGTCATCAGCGGGCAAAACGACAGGTCCAACACCTCGTTAAAAATGATGCTTTGCTTGTTGACAGCCGCCTTCCAGAGGCCTCCAAAATGCGGCGATCGAGGAGGGATGAATCGCCATTCAATGCTTTCAGTCAAGCAGAATTCATGTACTGTAGTGGCGTTGTCCGACCATATGCGTGCAGAATTTCCACGAGCAGCAAGCATACATAATTTGAGTTTAGTTACCAATAAGCTTCTGCGCTGTAAACACGTATAATAATATATAATTTATTATTAACATAAATATAAATATGTAAACGGTACCTAATTCTACCGGCAATTTTAACAAACGAATAATTAAAAAACTAAACTAATTCTTATTTTATTTCATCATATTTCTACGAAATTAACCAAAACTCCAATTCGTTTCATCGATCAGAGCTGATTTCGACCCGAAAATCGTCTTCTTGCACGAGCACGCACACATATAAGGTAATAATTACAGTTAATTGGTTTTATTTTGAAGATCGCAAGCGATTTTTTATTGTAATTGATCATTTGAAACTAAAACTATCATACAAAATGTTTCCCTAAGCCCCTAGCAATCAAGTGAAGTCGTCGGCAGCGTCGCAGCGGGCGTCGGCAGCGGAGAAGTGTTGATGTCGCGCTTAACCGTTCGTTGGCGTTGATCGCAGCGGAGACTACGCAGACCTCTGGTTAGCATTTTGGGCACTTGTGTTTACCCAGAACAATGCAGAAACACAAGATGAGAGAGAATCGATTGCAGGGCAATAACTCCTCCCCTCTTAATTGACGCTTGTTCTCGAGCGGTCAATATAAGGACGGGATGTTGTTGAGTCGCATCGTTGGTGGGGTGATTCGTGGTGGTTTGGGCACCGCATTAATGGTTTGAGTGCCAGGTGTTTATTGTTGAGTGCGTTCGAGGTTTGTGCAACTCGGTTCTGGTTTTTATGAATTTTTTATTGATTTTATATTTACATATTTTTAGACCATTGGAACCTTTGCAGAAGGCATTGATTCCGTACATTTAGTCTTTCTTTAATTGGTAAATTTTATTATTATTCAAATTAAATTATTATTTATTTATTATTATTAGTGTTCTTTACTGATCATGTTTTGAAATATAAGAAATAAGGAATTAACTGATTCAATAGGAAGATTTTAATGACATACAAATTGTAGTTCCGTTGTGTAATGCGAGATCGACTGAAAGTTTTAACATTTTTTCATAATTTTCTTCCATAATTTTCTTCCGCCTTCGAGAGTGTTCTCGATAAAATTGAGATGGGTCTGTTCTCTTGTGAAAGAACAGCGCCTTCTGCGAAATTGGAAGTATCCGTTGTTAGGTGAAATTCTTTTCTAAAGTCATTTCATGTTGGTTTGCTGAAGAGTTCTGAAAATGGTGTCAAGGTTCTGGTAGTGTGTTTCATCATCTTTACTAAAGATGATGATGTCGTCAATATAAATGAAACATATCTTACCGATATGTTCGTGAAGGATATCGTCCAGTGCGCGCTGGAAAATTGACGGTGCATTTTTCAGACCGAATGGGATTGGTGTAAACTCGTATTTTCCATTATTGATGGAGAAGGCGGTCTTTTCAATACCAGATTCCTTTAAAAGAATCTGATGAAACCCACTTTTCAGATCGAGCACTGAGAAAATCTTGTTGTCTCCCAATTGGGCCAACACTTTATTAATGTCAGGGATAGGGTATCTGTCTGCTACCGTTACCATGCTAAGTTTCCGGTAGTCAATTACCACCCTGTATTTTTTCTTGCCAGAGGAGTAGAGTTTTTTTGGTACAATCCACACTGGTGAATTGTATGGTGACCTTGAGGGTCGAATGATTCCATCGTGTAAAAGTTCTGAAATTTGTTTGTGTACCTCGTCTTTAAGAGACATTGGGTACTGATAGAATTTTGAGAACCGGTATATCCGATATAGTTCGGATTGCTGTCCTTATCTTTATTGTGTAAGTTAGTTTCTGATTGGGGTTTGCGAAGAGACCTGGATAAGAATCAATTATTTTATTTAATTTCTTTCTCTGTTATATCTCTAAGTGTTTTATTCTCGGACTAATTGTGCTAACAGCCTCGAACTGTTTTTCTTTGAGAACGACTCTTTTCCCGTTTTCCAGTGTCATGGTTAGGTTCTTTAAATCAATTTGCGCTCCCATTCCCTTCATTGTATCTTTGCCAAGTATGGCGTCAAAAGTCTTCAGCGATGATAATAAAAAAAATTGTATTTCGAAATCGAAAAGGTTTGCTCTTTTGTAATGCGATATTTTTACATCACCGTCTGGAGTATCAGCTATGAAAGGCTTGTTATTTGGTATTGCGTTCGACACCAAATTGGGCTGGATGTAATTTTTGTTAGAGCCTGTGTCAATCAACCCTCTTAAAACCTTTCCACTCCCCACTCTACATTCGAAGTATGGTAGTGAGAAGTCTTCTACTCTAAAAAATGCAACTCGTGGTCTCGTTGTTCGCTGTCCAAATTGTCTATTTGGCCATCACAGTATTCATTTAGGGTGCCGTTTATATCGTTCTGGGTTTCATATTCTTGTATCGACCTTTGATAGCCTGCCATGCTTGAACTGGACCCAGTTATTTCAATACTTGGCTGTCCCATGTTCATTGTTTGGATGTTGTAGTTCCTTTGTCGTTTGTTTATGTCCGAGTGTGGTCTATTCATATAATTAACGTTTCGCGTCTGTACACTGCTGTCCACGTCCATTGGTTCTGGTCTTGGTTGTGGTTTGGTCGCAAAGGCACGGGGTGGGGCATTATATTGTTGCCATTGCTGTTGATAGTTTTGTTGGGGTGCGATGAACGGTGCATTACCGAGGTTAGACACATGTTGCCTTGGCGCCGGGAATGGCTGGCCTAAATATTGTGGAGGTCTGCTCATGGGATTTCGTGGAGGGACCGGTGGAGGCTGTCGATGGCCAAAGGCATTCGACGGCTGAAAATTGCGGGTGCCGGTATGGGTTTTTGTTTCCTCTGAAACTCGACTGTTGACCCTTATTTGCCGCATGGTTTGACCTGAATGTTTCGAAGGCCTCTAATAAAAGTATCCAGAGCTTTTTCTCTGTACATTTTTGTAACAAAGTGCTCCGATTCTCGGCTCATTCGCATGCAGACGACCTTATTTAGAATAAAAGAAAGATTTTTGTAGACGTCCTGGTGGAAGTCTTCCACCGACTGCTGGTGGCCTTTAACCAAAGTTGACATTTGGTATTCCAAGGTAGTTATGTCCCGTTTATCTGCGTAATGCAGAGTGAGACATTTCGACATGGCCTTCCAGTCCAGCGGAATGCTGTAGGACTCGAGTGCCACATCAGCACTTCCAACAATTTTATTTCTTATGGTATGAAGTATACCATAATATTTTGGAGTACCCACAAATGGAGTATAAGTCTCCATGATTCTATCAACGCTCTTTTTCCAAGACCCAAATTCTGCTGGATTTCCAGAGAATTCCCTGATCGATTCTACGATATCAGGCATCCTGTCAAAGTCCACTAAATTATTTCTGTATTCGGGCTCGACGACTTGATCGCTCACGTCAGTAAAGTCAAGCGTATTGTTATTCATTTGTTTTATCAGTCCAGGTAAAATTTGGGACACCGTTTGGCCAATTAATGCTGTCAACTGTTCGATACTCAGGTCGGGTCTTTCTGAGGGCACCGGTCTTTCATTTGAACTGAAAGCTGATGGTCTTATTATATTATTAGGGTTGCCATGTTGGCTTTTAATTCGGACAACAACTGCACAAAACAAGCCTAAACCTAAACCAATTTGAACTTAACAAAAGTTGTGGGCAGAAAATATGGAGTGCGTGTGTATGTGTTTGCTTATTTATCTTTTATTTCTTTTTTTTTTTTTGCATGCAATAAAAGTTTAGCTCGCCGCGGTTATTTTGATTTGAGAACAGTGTACGAGAAAAGGGAACAGTAAATAAGGAAATTTTTCTTGCAGAAGATCTCTAGGAACTGGGTTGAGAATAATAATAATAATAATGAAAATAATGATAATAATATAATAATAATAAAATAATAAATAATATAATAAAAATAATAAAATAATAATAATATAATAATATATTCGTCTATAGCTTTCAAAGCGAACGGTCGTGTTTTTTTTTGCTCCCCGGTTTTTACTTTGTGTTTGTCAAACCAGCCTCGGATTTTAAAAAATTTTCTTTAATTATCATATATTTAAACATAATTATTAAAGATCCGTTCGCTTCGCGAGTGATTCTTTTGTGATTTGTGCAGTAGTTTAAACAAATATACAAAGTAGTTTGCATTTTTCGTCTCTTTGTTTTGTTTACTCTCCCTTTTTGTGCGTTGTTCGCAGTGGTGTTTGGTGTTTTTTTTTTTGCATGCACATAAACTGCACTTTTCGCTCTCACTCTCTCTCTCTCTCCTTCGCTCTCCCACACAAAATCTAAATTTCTCAGCGTGCAGACTGCTCTCGTGCGGTTCTTTTAACAGCTGGCTTGAAAGTTTTGGTTTTTGTGTTTTCGTGCACGCACAGTGGTCTGATTTCAGTTAAACATGGAAACCGTAAATGTTGTCTGCTTTTATAAAAATTGTTGCCAGGCTATAAAACCTGAGCAGCCAAAAATGATTTGTTGGCTATGTGATAGAATGGTGCACACTAAGTGCGCTGGTTTTAATGGCCGAACAAGTGATGACCTAGCAAAGGATAAAAATTTAAATTACTGTTGTGATGCTTGCCTTGTGGTTGCGAACGAGATGAAATCGTTTATGCGCCAGACTAAAGGTGGCTTGAAAGAACTCATCAACAGTTTTGGCGTAGCTAGAGATAGTTTTCGTCGAGCCGATGAACTTCTTTCCGCGCTTAATGCACAGTTTAATGGCCTTAAGCTATTAGATGATTCTCCAAAGCGCAAAAAAGCTGCTGGTGGTAGGCTGCCTAAGGCTTCTCAACCAATGATTCCACCTGTCTGTCGGTGGATTAGTTTACCACCACTAGGGAATATTGGGTCCGGACTACCGGCACAAAACCCCTCGCGGTGGTTCCACTAAAGAAACAAATTTTCGTTTCTCGGCTTTCCCCTGATCAAACATCGTCGGATGTATTGTCTTATATACAAGACAAAACAAAAACCGATAATATAAAAGTGGAAAAATTTAACTTCTCTTACGCTAGGGACATATCATCTTTCAAGATAACTGTCCCAAACGAGCTCTTTTCGACCATATGTTCGGGTGATTTTTGGCCGGATAGTATGGTGGTAAAAGAGTTTGAAGCTAAGATCAAAAATAGGAAAAAGGGGGCCGTGGGAATTAAACTTCCCTCATTTGGTCAGACCACTGCACCATCCGCCTCTTCATCTTCTTCCTCTACAAAAAACAAACAACGAATATTACTATCTCCTATCAAAATATTAGAGGCTTGCGTAGCAAATTAATCAAATTGTATTGTGATAGTCTTTCATTTGCATCCCATATTATAGTGCTCACAGAGACTTGGTTAAAGACGGAGATACTTAACTCCGAAGTCTTCCCAGGTATGTACACTATATATAGGTTCGACCGTCCCTCCAGACGGGGAGGTGGAGTCTTAATTGCGGTTAGATCTACCCCGCGTCGGAGGAGTTACTTTTGGACGAGTCCCGTACCTCGGAATTCGTATGTGTAAAGCTGTCTTTTTCCGACAGATCAGTTTATATTACGTGCTCCTATATTCCGCCATCTTCTGAATTCCCAGAATATCAGAATCATCTGCCCGCTATCCAGTCCATCTTGAATAAACTTTCTGACAGGGACCAATTGGTAGTTCTAGGTGATTTTAATATACCTGGCACAATGTGGTCCCCAGAAAAACAATCGAATATCCTTCTCCTTTTAGCACAACATGACTTTATTAACGGCTTGCTCGACTTATCCCTGTCGCAAGTTAATTATATTCCCAATTCTCTTGGTCGACTTTTGGATCTATGTTTTGTAACAAGTCCTGAAAGTGTATTTCTGTCCAGGGCAGCACCTCTTACTCAACCTGAAGATCCATATCATCCTACTTTCGAGGTGGCAATCGACATAGGTACGGTATTAAAAGTAAATTCAGAGAAGTCAACAAAGCGAATTCCCTGTTTTCGCAAGGCAATTTTTCGGAGGCTAAACAATTTTATAGCTGGCTTTAATTGGTCCGATCTTTACTCCTGCAACATAATGGCGATTAATATGTTTTATACCGCAATTTTTTTATTTTTTTTTTTTATTAATTTATTTTTTAAGGCATACGGGGAAGTCTTGAAGCCCCTTTGTGTCCTTCTTATCTATTAATTCAGCCCATTTGGGCTCGCCGGCTAACTATAGTTAGCTTTTTCAAATTTACAGTAATTTAACTACAATTACATAACAATCACATATAACAAATAGGATTTAGGATTTAAGATAAGCGTCAGCTTCTGCGGACCCTTGTCAAAGGAGATCGGGTAATGAGATCCCTCAGTTGCCTTCTATTGAGCCTCCTTGGTGGGCGAGATCTGTTTAGAGCGCTGGCCAGCCGATTTCTGTGGCGCTCCAGCCTGTCATGGTATCTGCTCGAATGCTAAGATCTGTTTGTAGATTGTCAGCTTGTTGGATAGCGACAATTTACTGCGCGAAGAAATTGGCCAGTAGTGCTTCGCCACCTTAGCACGTATGCGCGTTCTGATGTCGGTCACATGCTTGGAAAATGTGAGTCTGCGATCCAGAAGCACTCCAAGGTACTTTGCTGCGTTCGGCTGTGGTACGGGGGCTTCCTCGATGTAGACGGGCGGTGGCGTTCTCCGCTTTAAAGTAAAGCAGACGTTGTTGGATTTACTGCTATTGATGCCAATGTTCCAACGTCTTGCCCATTCCGAGAACCGGTATGCAAAGTCCTGGATACCATCGGCTGCGTCGTGCTCGCATCGGGACCTGTAGGTGACGCACACGTCATCGGCAAATGTGGCCAACATAGATTTCTCGTAAAGGCTTACATCTGGCTGTATACCGCAATTAAATCATTTTTTTACTCTTGTGTTCCGATGTACTATCCGTCAATCTTTAAACCTCCTTGGTTTAATAAAGAGTTGACACACCTAAGAAATGTTAAGTCCAGACTCTATATGAAATTTAAAAATACCGGTTCTCAGTCCATCCTTTGTAAATATTTAAGCGCTCGGTTAAACTTTACCGTGCTAATGCTCAGTGCTACAAAAATTATTTAAGCCGTTGTAAGTTCCAGTTTGCACAGGATCCGAAACAGTTTTATAATTTCGTTAGCACTAAGCGAAAAACAAGTTCTTACCCTTCCTCGCTATTTTTTGAAAACACTACGGTTACATCGGATCAGGCAATAGCCGATCTATTCGCCAAGTTTTTTCAAACAACATATTCAACTTTACCTCATTCCGAACAGCCATACTCTTATGCGGTATCTAAGTCGAACCTAATATTTTGCCCCACTATAAACGAAAGCTCACTGCTTAACGATCTTCAGCGTGTTAAACCGGTCTATTCGCCAGGTCCCGATGGAATCCCTGGCTGTGTGCTCAGATTCTGTGCGGAAGCCTTGTGCAAGCCTCTACTGAAACTGTTTACCTTATCTTTGGAATCTTCACAATTCCCTCATATATGGAAGGAGTCCCTTGTGATTCCTCCTCACAAAAAAGGTAGCAAACTGGATGCAAGCAATTACAGAGGAATCTCTAAATTGTCGGCTATCCCAAAACTTTTCGAAAATGTTATCACTCCTCATTTGCAGCACCTTTGTAGATCAATCATATCACCGTGTCAACACGGTTTTATGAAACGCAGACCTACAACCACTAACCTCTTGGAGCTAACTTCTTTCGTAATACAGGGTTTCAAAAATAATCTTCAAATAGATGTCATCTACTCTGATTTAAGTAAAGCATTTGACTCTGTTTATCATAACCTTCTAATAAGAAAACTTGATCTTATAGGTTTCCCTGTTGATCTTCTAAATTGGATTTCAAGCTATCTGAATGGTAGGACACAACAAGTCCTCTTTAAAAATTCTTTATCTTCTATTCTCCGAGTCACATCCGGTGTCCCACAAGGGAGCCATCTTGGTCCGCTTCTTTTTATTCATTATTCATTAACGACCTCCCCTTAATAATAAAACATTCACGTGTACTGATGTACGCAGACGATGTTAAATTATGCCTCCAGTACAAGGACACTTCGTGCCATTTCGACTTACAATCCGATCTAGACCGATTTCAAATATGGTGCCGTGATAACATATTAGACTTAAATGGCTCCAAGTGTAAAGTTATGACCTTTTGTCGTGCCAACCCAATACGCACGACTTACACTCTAAGTGGGTGCTCTTTGGACAGAATAACACGAGTTGATGATCTTGGTGTTCTTCTGGACCCAAAACTAAAATTTTCTGACCATATTTCGTCTATTGTCAATAAGGCCAGGGTGCTTGGTTTTATAAAAAGGTGGTCTAAGGAATTTGATGACCCTTACTTGACTAAAACCTTATTTATTTCGTTAGTCCGTCCGATTCTCGAGTACGGATCACCTGTTTGGAGTCCACAATACGCAGTCCACTCGGACCGCATTAAATCGGTTCAAAAAAACTTCTTACTTTTTGCCTTGCGGCGCCTAAATTGGGATGCAAACCGAATATTACCTCCTTATTCCAGTAGACTACTTTTAATTTATTTACCGTCCCTAGCTAACCGTAGAACTATGCTTGGAACAGTCTTTATTTGTAAGCTTATTCGTTGAGAGAGTCCCGACTTGATTAGTCGGCTTAACTTCTCGGTTCCAAGTAGATTCACTAGAAACTATATACCCCTTATCTTAAATCATTGTAGATCTAATTATGAGTTGCATGACCCTTACAGAGTTTTATGTTCTGATTATAATAGACTTTATCCTATTATCTGTAATCTTGACTCTCTGCCGCTATTAAAGCAATCCATTTTATCTTTTCTATTACATAATTAGATCCTACTAACACTAATATTTAACATAGTTATTAATTTCCTCGTTCCTATTCTATTTTTTATATCGCGTCTATATCTTCTCGCGAATCGAGCCGTACGATACACGGCAGCGCCCCTCGGTCGGTTGGGCGGGAGGTGTGGTCGTGGGACCCGTGCGAAAAAAAATAAAAATAATAATAATATAATAATAATAATTTAATAATAGTAATATAATAAGAATTATATACTTTATTTTTTGTTATACTTATGTTTTATTATAGGTGGATGCCTGAATTTTAAATTGCTGATGTTTTTTCCAGTTTCTTGACGTCTCTCTGCCTCCTCTTCGGTTGTTTCAGCTTCATCTTCTTCGTCGTTGACGTGCTCTTATTCCTCTTCCTTTTGGCGGGCTGCTTTTGCTTCTGCGCTGTTGTTGCTCTTTTTTTTCCTTATTGTCTGCGCTTTGGCTCACGCAGCCGTTCTCCGCCGTTCGTCGTCTTTACTTTTGCCGTTACTTTTGCCGTTATTTTTCCTTTTACTTTTTTGATTTTACTTTACGTGTGTCGTCACTTCGTCGTTTCACCGTTTTGGATTGCACTGTTAACACTTATCCGTGTTGCTCTTCTGTAGTTCCGTTAGTTCTCGGTGTTCTACTTCTACTTTTCCTTCTTCTTTTCGGCGAAATTGCTGTTCTTCGTTTTGCGTTTAATTAACATAAAATTGTTGCGGTCACTCCCCCTGGCTGGGTGAATGTTATCCTTTTTGCGTGGGCTACTGGGGAATCCACGTCAGCACACCAAGGAAGATTTTCTGCGGGGCGGCCTGACAGAAAATGTGATCCACCAATGAACAATGCTATTGCCGATGAGTATTTTCCTCTCCCGGAAAATCTGTTTTTTTTTTTTTAAACAGTTTTATTTCATAGCCGACCGTGAATTTTGTTTTTTAATAACTTACGCGAGTTTCTTTGTCACAATTTAACCAACGAATAAACGAAACGAAACGAACGAAAATTTAGATTTTGATCCGCGACTTAGAATTTTTGCCTTTCGTTCAAAATGTTTCCCTAAGCCCCTAGCAATCAAGTCGCAGCGGGCGTCGGCAGCGGAGAAGTGTTGATGTCGCGCTTAACCGTTCGTTGGCGTTGATCGCAGCGGAGACTACGAAGACCTCTGGTTAGCATTTTGGGCACTTGTGTTTACCCAGAACAATGTAGAAACACAAGATGTGAGAGAATCGATTGCAGGGCAATAACTTATACGCGTTCTCATACGGGAACAGAGTAGAAACGCACTCGTTGCAGTGGTTGGTGAAAGGTAATTCCACATTATTCCATTTAAAAAAGGATATATTCATGAAACAAAACTACAGATTTAAACATAAGCAGACCACCGTATAGTGACTAAATACCTAAATGAAGCTGGTAAAAACTACTACACTTACAAATTAAAAACTTGCAAAGGGCTACAGGTAGTACTTAAGGGCATTGAAGCAACAGTGACACCTGCCGAAATAATTCTGAAGGTCAAAAACTTTTCTGCAAAAACGGTTATTAATATTAAAAACAAAGACAAAGTTCCGCAGCCACTATTTAAAATAGAACTCGACCCAGAGAACCACTAAAGAATAACGAAATGCATCCAATATACAATCTACAGTACTTGTTACACCGGAGGATCACCGTGGAGGAGCCGCACAAACGCTTCAATCCAGTTTAATGCACTAATTGCCAAGAATACGGCCACACAAAGATATACTACACGCTAAAGTCAATTTTTGTGTTTTGTAGCGATCCTTATACTACTACTAACTGCCTCAAAAATAAGAAAGATAAGTCGGTGAAGAAATGCAGTAACTGTCCCAAGCAGTACCCCTGAAATTTCCATCGCTAGCGTCTTAAAATGCGGACTAGAGAGCCCCGCCCCACCGACAAGAACTGCTTATTCCGAATATACATTAACAAATATCCAACAGACTCAACAAAGTTGCATCGAAGCTATGATGCTATCCCTACAGCAAAGCATAAAAGACTTCATGACGTTCATGCAAAATACTTTGCAAGAAAAACCAAAATATCCTGATACAACTCCTTGTATCTTCAAAATCCCCATAATGGCTTCCCTACGAATATCTCGGTGGAACGCAAATGGCGTTTCACGGCATACAGAAGAAGTGACACAGTTCATTAACGAAAAAACATCGACGTAATGGTACTATCAGAAACGCACCTAACAAATAAATACAATTTTCATATACCAGGATACTTGTTCTCTGGTACAAATCATCCAGATGGTAAAGATCATGGAAAATCGCATAAAACACCACCACTTAAACAATTTTTACAAAAACTACTTACCATCTACGTCCATAGTCATAGAACTCAACAATGACTCTAGCCGCAGTCAACTGCCCACCACGCTTTTCAATCTCTGAGGATCAATTCATGGAATTTTTTAACACACTAGGTGACAGATTCATCGCAGCGGGTGACTATAACAGCAAGCACACGCATTGGGGATCTCAACTTGTGAAGCCAAAGGGTTAGCAGTTGTACAATGGGCCCTATGAAACCGAAAAACAAGGTAGACTATGTATCCCCGGGGAGGCCAGCAGGCCCAAATCCCAGACCTGATCGATTTTGCAATTACTAAAAAAGAGCCCCGCTTCGGTCACCGCCGAAGCACTAGCAGATTTATCATCAGATCACCACACCTCTATTTTTAGGATTCTGCAGCCGACCCACGCACCTGCCTTCCAAAACTGAAGGCCAGCCACTCCTGAGCACACAGGCGCTATAAGAAAACAACAAAGAATAAATTTCATTATGCAAAATGCGGAAGGGAAGGCAGGGGCATAAGATGCCGCCGAAGCCAAAGCGGAGTCAGAGATATACAAAGACGCCATTGGCGAATATTATTCGGACTTTATAAATTTTTTAGGGGTAAATCCCTGTTACCCGTCTTCAGACGAAGAGTAGCGGGGATACAAATGAATTTTCTCACAAAGAATAAAGGGTGTACGCCCGGCACCGGCGGACGCACCTTTCAAAATTCACTCGATTCATGGCACCACTTCAGGTACAGAAAAATGTTTCGTCTCGATTTTTAATTTAAAAACGAATTTTTCATGTTACCAGACTTTGCACAATTCGATGTAATAATCGAGGCCGATCTGTTAGCAAAGAATTTCGTTCAATAAATGCACTAGCGCCACAACCCCACAAACAAACGTTTAGTTAAGTACTTCACGACGTTTGACCTCAAGGCTGGGTACCACCAAATTGTGTTATCGGAGAGTGATCGTGAAAAAACTGCCTTCTCGGTAAATGGTGAAAAGTACGAATTCACGAGGCTCCCCTTTGGACTGAGAAATGCTGCCAGAATCTTCCAAAGAGCCATTGATAACATCCTCAGAGAACAAATCGGCAAAACTTGCAATGTTTATGTCGATGACATAATAATCTTCTCAGAAGATAAGAATGACCATGTCAAGCACGTGGATTGGGTTTTAAAAACCATAAGCGATGCAAACGAGGGTCTCGGTGGAAATCTCAAGTTTTTTTTTTTTTAACTTTGTTTTGTAGTCACAGGTGATGGCACTACTACTGACCCAGAAAAGGTCAGTTCCATAAAAGAATTTACCGAACCGAGAACAGTGCATGAGGTTAGATCGTTCCTAGGCCTCGCGAGCTATTATAGATGCTTCATTAACTTAGCGGCAATTGGAAGGGCTATTTTGAACATCTTAAAGGGCGAGAACGGAAGTGTTGGCAGACATAGAACGCGACACATCCAAGTAGATTTTAATGAAACGGCAAAAAATGCATTTGAAAAGCTACACAACATTCTGGCATCCGAGAATTTTATGTTACGAAACCCGGATTACAAGAAGCCATTCCATCTAACGACGGATGCTTTGACCAACGGTATTGCAGCAGTACATTCCCAAGAGGGAAATGAACTACGCCGCAAACGAAGGGAACTATTGGCCATCGTTTGGCCGTAAGCTAAGCTGCGACAATACTCGTATGCGGTGAAGGATTTAACAATCTACATCAGCCGTTAGAGTTCGCAGTGGCTGATTCCAACCCTTACGCAAAGATTAAAAGGTGGAAGGCACGAATCGACGAAATGGGTGCGAAAGTAACCTATAAGCCTGGAAAGGAAAATCTGGTTGCGGACGGGACGCAGACTCGTGCGTGGCGATCATTCATAGTGTAATTTCCCAGATATATACAATATAAACAACGGACAAGCCCATAAATTGCGTCCATAATCAAATAATTCTAGAAGAGGCCCGCTTACCGTTTCAAGAACAAAATACGGCACGCAATTAACTTCACCGGCAAGGAGTCATTACTCACTATAGTTCTTTAGGGTGTTAACGCCCTCCATTGCGATTTGCATACTCTGGCAATGGTACAGGAAGATTTAGTTCGGAGATACCTGACAGCAAAATTCTGGCACTGCAAGAATCGTGTTACAGATATTTTTGGAGTCCAGGAAAAGAGGGAGATCGTATTGGTAGAGCATAATAGGGACCACCGATCGGCCCAAGAAAGTGTGAAGCAAGTGCTCACGGAGTACTACTTGCCAAAAATGGCCAAACTGGCCAATGAAATCGTTTAAATTTGCAGAACTTGCGCTAAAGCCAAGTACGATAGACACCCAAAAAACAGAAGATTTGAGAATCACCAATCCCCTCTTATATGGGAGAATTTCTTCATATAGATATTTTCTCAACAGATAAGAAATAGTTCCTCACATGCATTGAAAATTTTTCAAAATTTGCAGTCTAGGACCATCGATGATATGAAACCGGCCTTATTACAGGTAATGAATTTCTTCCCGAGGCCCAAAATGGTCTACTACGACAACGAACCTTCGTTGAAATCGCACACGATCACGGCAATGCTAGACAAACATTTTGGCGTCAGCATCACGAATGCGCCGCCCCATCACAGTGTGTCAAACGGGCAAGTGGAACGTTTTCACAACACTCTACTAGAGCTCGCCCGGTGCCTGACAAGGGCATAAGTGATACTGTGGAGATAGTCTTGTTAGCCACTACCAGGTATAACAAATCAATCCATTCGGTCATCGATAAGAGGCCAGTCGAAGCAATACAAGAATCCACGGACGACACACAAGAACGGATTGCTGAAAAAATTAAGAGTGCTCAAGACGCGCTAAGGTCTAGAGAGAATGCATCTCGACAAAACAGAGTCTTCGAAGTGGGCGAAAAGATTTTGGTCTAAACTAATAGAAGGCTTGGCAATAAACTTACTCCCTTGTGTGAGGAAAAATCCATACAAGCAGACCTGGGACCACGTTCCTCATTGAAGGGAGGGTGGTCCACAAAGACAACCTAAAATGACTCTCTCGCTTAATTTTAAGCTTTTTATTATTACTAGCCGTTTGGCAAACTTCCATATAATAGACATTAAATCCGTTGCCAAAGGCAATGTTTTAGTTTTAGGATAAAATTAATTGGTGATGGGATAAACCTCATCGAACAAGAAAAAGCGACTAAAAAAATACATCACCACCGGCCTTTTATTTGAGACACTGCTAGCTAGGAATAGAATACTAATGATGGAGTTACAAAATTTAATACAAACACAGCATATTTGCGTGTCCGCTGCGAGTCCTTGTTAGCTTTTTAAGTTCAGTTTGAATTTGCATTTACCAGAATGAAGAGCGGCAGCTCGTCAACTCCGACCAAGCGTCGTAAAACATATTTTTATTAATTACTCTGCCAGACCACAAGGCTGGCAGTTAAAAGAGGAAAGTCCCTCTCAACGTAAATAATAATCTCCTGCTCCCCGGACTCCCCGGAGCAGCCAGCGAAGGAAGCCCTTCACCTCTGGAGGATTCCTGACGACAACAGCATCGCAAGGCGGTGCGATTAATCTTTAAATAATTTACATTTACTATATATGAAATAAAGATTCTTGTTTTTCCCAATAAATTGATCTCGAACAGGACGAGGAATCGTGTAAAAAGAGTTCGTGTGAAATTGAATAATTCGTCAGTAGAATATTCTGGAGTTTCTGGACCCGCATGTACATATATGTCTAGGTATGTATTGATAGACTTGGTGTGTGAAAAACACAAACGTATGAAAGTGAATTGTTCGTGCGCGATTATTCTGGATTTTCTGGACAAGTGATGCTCAAAAGGAATTCGTGAATGTTCGCCATATAAAAGCTAGACGATGACAATTATAGTGCATGGGCTATTCAAATGAAAAGCGTTTTGATACATACTGAATTATGGCCAGTATGCGGGAGCGTAACAAAAAGCGAAAATGGGAGCGAAGAACAAAATGCGCAGTTCGACGCCAAAAACGAGAAAGCGCTTGCGAGCATCATACTGAGCATAAAACCGTCACAAATAAATAATGTGAAACACTGAAATAGATACGTCAAAAGGCCCCGCGAGTTGTATTAATTTGTTTAAACAATTGTTATATTTGAAAATGGGTGCAAATGATAGCATTGAAACTGTAATGAGCGGTTTTTTTTTCTAATTATAGTCGATTTATTGTACTATTTTTACAACTGACGCTTCCGGTGATCGCGCTGCTCCTGCGGCGTTTCTCCTTCGTTGCCCTAAGCTTCCTTAACAATGGACGACGCGCCGGCTCGACCGGGACTAGGATGTTATGGGGCAGGAAGTATTGTCCACGGTCGTGGCTACGCTCGCCCTGGGGCCACCTTTGCCGACCACTGACTCCACTGTCCCTTTCGAACACGCCAAGTCCCAGTCGTTTCCTCCGAAGGACCACCTACCGGTTGGAATGGGTTAAAGATGTTATGGGGCAGGGACCAACTTTACCAACCACTGACTCCACTGACCCTTTCAGACAGACCAGGTCCTTGCTCCTCCACTCCCAGGATCACTCTTCACTTCCACTACTCGTTCTTTACTTCTCACTACCTCCTTCCACGCGCGGTCTGGTTGACTAACACCTAATCCTCCGCCTTCAGACTCCATTCCGACTGCGCAACTGCGAGGCCGCGTCCTGACCGCGCGACTCGCGCCGGTACTATCCTCGACTGCCCCGGGCTGGACTTGCTACGCACCTTTATAGGCTGCAGGGATCCCGTTATTTTCCCTTTTGCGCACGGCCCGCGGTTCTTCAAACATACTACAGAGAGGTAAATCGAATGTCACTTGTTGGTCGTGTGGTCGTCGCGGTCACATTGCGGAAAATTGTAAAGTGAAAGAGAAATCGACTAAGCCAGAAGAAAATAAGTCCGTAAAAAAAACAAATTTCACTGTTTTGCCTGTGGCTACGAATAATTTTTTTTTTTTTTTTTTTTAAACTTATTGCGTTATTTATTGGATCTACTCTTTTTGTGAGACTAACAATAATTATTCAAATCTTATTATATAACTTATATTAATTACAGTATGAAGTAATTGTATTAGTTAGAGACGGCCCTAGGATTTCTTTGCTGGGCTGGAGAATCTTTGCGCTTCAGTCGGCTCTGACTGTAGACTCGAGTAAGCGACTTCGCGAGAGGATTTTCGTGTGCCGCGGCGAGCTTTGCTTGATGCTTACTTTTGTTCAACTGAATTTCCTCATTGACAAGGTTTATGTGGAGGTCTCTATGGATGCTTTCGCTGCGTAGGTACCATGGTGCCCCAGTGATAGTTCGCAGAATCGTGGACTGAGCTCGCTGTATGATTTCAATGTTGGTTTTTGAAGCGTTTCCCCATAGTTCACAGCCGTATGTCCAGATGGGTTTCAGCACGGTATTGTAGAGGAGTACTTTGTATTCCAGACTAAGGGGAGAGTTGTAGTTAATAAGCCAGTGAAGATTGGCTGCTTTGAGCTTCATATGAGTCCTCTTAGATTCTATATGTCGCCGCCAGGTGAGGCGTCTATCTAGGTGAACGCCGAGATATGTTACAACGTCTGCTTGTGGGATAAGTGTATTGTTCAGGGTACAGGGTGGGCAGGTTTGTCTGTTCAGTGTGAAGGTTACATGTCTGCTTTTGGTCTCGTTTATCTTAATGCGCCAGTCCGCAAACCATCTTTCCACTATTTTAAGATGGCAGGCAAGTTGCTCTGTTGCCTTTGCTGGGCATCTAGATCGGCTAAGTATTGCGGTATCGTCAGCAAACGTAGAGGTTGTGAGCTGATAGTTTGTAGGCATGTCTGCTGTGAATAGGGTGTAAAGAACGGGGCCCAGTACACTACCTTGGGGGACTCCAGAATTGATAACGCGGTCGTGTGAAGTCGAACTGTGGTTCTCTCAACCTGGTTGAGAACACTCTTTTAAAGAGATAAGATTCGAACACTTTGTGCGTGTTCTGGGGAAGCAGTTTTGTTATCTTGTACATTAGTCCTTCCAGCCAGACTCGGTCAAATGCTTGTGCAACATCTAAGAATATAGCTGAACGGGTAGGACGGGCCCGATTGTGGCGGGGTGTGAGCGATGTGGGTGGTCTGAGCGCGTATTGATTCTCCGCGTTTGTTAAGGCGGTTCTTTAGTTCCTTGTATACTACACAGCCACGCCAGTTCGCTGTGTGACTTTCACCGCAGTTGCTGCACATTTTAACAGAGATGTCTTCCTTGTTCTTATGGCAGTTCGCTGTGCTATGAGCTTCACTACAGACTACGCAAATAGATTTCAGCGTACAGTACGCCTTAGTGTGGCCATATTCTTGGCAGTTAGTGCACTGCACTGGGCGATTGCGCTTGTGTGGCTCTTCCACTGTGATACGCCGATGCAGTAGGAGCTGTAACTTGTAGATTGGATGAACTTCATTTTTTTTCAGTGTCTGGCGTTCTGGCTCCAACTCGATTTTGAACATTGGTTGTGGTTCCTTATTTTTGTTTAATATGTTCATGACCATTTTCGCACTAAAGTTCTTTTCCTTGAGCGCTTCTACGATTTCAGTGGTCGAAACAGTTGCCTCAATCCCTTTGAGAACAACCTGTAGGCCCCTTGCGCTTTTTAGTTTTAAAGCTACGAATAATGAGCTAGCAAAAGAAATTTGGTGTTTGGATAGTGGTGCAACCGCCCACTTGTGTTGTGCTAGATCGATATTTATAGAATTTTATGAGCATAAAGAAAACATAATGCTAGCTGGAAACAATTCTATTTGTGCGGAAGGTCGTGGTACCGTGCGTTTGTATTGGCGCAAGCGATCTTTTGACTTGATCAACGTGTAGTACGTGAAAGTACTACAGAGCAATTTTATGTCTGTCGCGAATGCCAACAATGTAGCGAAAATAAAGAACAGACACGAAGTTTTATTAAAAGCACAAAAAAAGAAACGGGTTGTATATATTTGAAAACAAAATAAAAAAGTGTTTTGTGTCGTAGCCTATAAGAGCGCAAATGGAAAAATGGCACAATTCGGTCACTTGAACTACACAAGTTTACAAAGGATTGCCATAAATGGCATAGTGTTCGGCCTCGATGCAAACATGAGTTTTCATATAAAAGAACGTGTGTGTGAAACGTGTGCAAAATGTAAGATTTGCGAAAAGCAATAAGCCCTCCATTGGCGGTGCACGATATTTTGCGACGTTTATAGACGATAAAACGCGCTGTGTCTGTGTGTTTCTTAAAGACAAGAGACGAAATACTTGATAAATTGACAACGGCCGGGATTATGTCAGTGAGAAATTTAACAGTTTCTTGGTAAGTATTGGCATAAAACGGCAACCAACTGTTCCTTACACTCCCCAGCAAAATGGTGTGGCGGAGCATGCCAATAGGTGGAGATGGCACGGAGCATGCTAGTTCATGCGTCTGTTGACGAAATGGTTTGGGCACGGGCTCTTAACACGGCTGTCTATCTGCGAAATCGATCTGAGACGAAAACGTTGCCTGCAGTAACGTCGTTCGAGGCGTGGTCGGGCAAGAAGACATCGGTATCTCACCTGAGAGTGTTTGGCGCGAAGGCGATTGTTCTGGATAAAACTCACCGGAAGAAGTTCAAACCAAAAGGTGTTGAATACATGTTGGTCGGATACTCCGAGACGGCGAAGGCGTATCGTTTGCACAGCCTTGAAAAGCAAACGATTATTGATGCTAGACATGTCATATTCCTAAAAGATGACTTGGTAAAACATGGCAGCAAGGGAGCCGCATACGTTGCTGATGTGAACTAGCTGGACTTCAAGACTAGCAAGCGTGTGACGCTGTTGATCTGCAGTTTGATGACTTTGTGGCAGATAAGGTAAATCCTGCTATAGAAGGTGCGACCACTGAAGAGAGTCATGACGATGAAACTAAGGGAGAAGCAGAAGAAACCGACGACAACAATCAAGGAGGCCGTAAGAGAGGCCCAGGGCGTCCTAAAAACCTACATACTGGTCGACCTGGACGGCCACGTAAACAATACAACGTGGTGAATGTCATAGCTGCCGATGACATTCAGGTGCCCAATACAGTCGGCGCAGGCTAAGAAATGGAGAGATTCGGTGCAAAAAGAGATTGATTCGCTGCGTGCCAACAATACATGGCCATTGGAAGAGCAACCTAAAGGTGAAAAGCTGATTGGCTGTAAATGGGTTTTTTCTGTGAAGAGAGATCACTTGGGCAAAATGGAGCGTTTCGAATCCCGGTTGGTCGCAAAGGGTTGCGCTCAACGTTTTGGCATTAATTACGATGAAACGTTTACTGCTGTTGCCAGTTATTCATGAATAAGGTTGGTGATAGCCCTGGCTGTTGAGTACAAGGTGTACATGCATCAGATGGACGTGGCGTCCGCGTACCTGAATAACGAGCTGACAGATGTGGTATATATGAAGCAACCGGAAGGGTTTGTGGATAAGAGCTATCCTGAGCGCGTGTTAAAGTTATACAAGTCATTGTACGGTCTCAAACAAAGCGTCCGTATCTCGAACGAAAAGTTGGACGAGGTGCTTCAACGATTTGGCTTTGTTCCTTGCGTTAGTGAAGCTTGCACTTATACACGAAAGGTTGGAAATAACTTCACTATTATTGTCGTATACGTTGACGACCTAATAGTGGTGAGTTCGAACAAACAAGAACTGAACAACGTGAAGTCGCTTGTATCTGGCGCACTTGATTTCGTCGATGGCGGCGTTCTCAAACATTTTCTGGGTATGGAAATCGAGCGCGATGGTGAGCTTGGCAGTCACCATATTAGCCACAAACAGTTTATTCAGAGTCTTCTCAATGAGTACGGTATGCAGAACTGTAAGGCGAACGCGTTACCATTGGAGGCAGGCTTTCAAGTAAAATGTAATGAAGAAAGCTGCCAACGAGTCAACCAAAAGGCGCATCAGTCATTTATTGGCTCACTGATGTATCTGGCGATGATAAGCCGGCCAGATATCATACATTCCGTAACAAAGCTTGCACAACGGAATGTCGACCCGCACATGAAGTGGGGGCCAAACGAAAATTGGGATATTTGAAGGGCACCACGGCTGAAGTTGCACAACCAAAGCAATGGTCAGCCCATCCATGGTTATGTCGACGCGGACTGGAAGTCCTTTAGTGGCTGGTTTTTCTTCGCTGCAGGTGCTACATTTACTTCGGAATCCAAGAAGCAATCGGTCGTGGCACTGAGTACTACGGAGGCGGTGCTAAAGAAGCGGTGCAACAACCAGAGTGCACTGAGCCTTTCAAATAACTGCAAATTTCATGCGCGTAGTTAGCACATAGATGACCCCTCGTTGCCTTCAGCAGGGCAAGTCACTCGCAGAAGCTTTGTCTCTGGCCAAGACACCGCAGCCGCTAGAGCAAAATCCCAACTCTGCTTCGAAGCGGGCAAACACCACCCTGACGCCTCCGACGGAAACGCCTAAGAGGCAGAAGGTGGAGAAGAGCGGCCACTGACTGCTCCCTTCGATGGCCCAAGTACCTCAAGGGCTGCAAAGGCAACTAAGGTACGCAAGCCATCATATGCGACCGTAACTGGGGCCATTAAGGTTGCGGTCGTACCAGAGGGGTACCCCAAAGTCATCCTCAGCAGTGAGAACCTCTCACAGCTCGAGGACGCACTACTGGAGGAAATAGTCCTCTCCAGTTGGGATTCTCCAATCAAGTTTGGACCCTGAATCCACTTCAGGGTGGGCCACCTGATAGTGGACTGCCGCAACGATGTTTGGAGACATCTCAGTTTGTGGTCTAAAGAAGGCCAAAGCGATCAAATCCGGCACAAGACAGGTCGAGACTCCTCGAAATCCACTAGTCTCCGCGGAGAAGGAGAAGCCCAATAAGCTCTCCGAA
Source organism: Drosophila simulans (assembly GCF_016746395.2). Lineage (NCBI taxonomy): Eukaryota > Metazoa > Arthropoda > Insecta > Diptera > Drosophilidae > Drosophila > Drosophila simulans. Next base: position 2,116,207 of record NC_052521.2, read on the forward strand.
TCCAGCGAGGATCTGGCGGATGATGAGGATCTTGATGCGACCATCATCGAGATGGGGGATCAGACCCCGGAATCCTCTCAGGAGCTAGGCATGGAACTAGACCTCCTGAGTAAGGAAGAAGCGATGCCGGCGGATGGTTATCTGGGTATCTCCAGATCAGCAACGCCGACGATGGAGCCGATCATTTAATGGTCGGGAGTACGGGGATAGCTCAGGTGAACATCCATCGCGCCAAGGCGGCCTCGGCTGTGCTGGTAAGGATGTTCACCAAACAACATCTTGGGCTAGCCCTGGTACAGGAACCCTGGTATAACCAGGGAATAAAAGGACTGTACGTGAAGAACGCCAAGGTAATTTGGGATCAACGGGCCTCTAGCCCTAAAGCTTGTATCCTGGCATGTATAAGTATTAATTATTATATACTTACAGAATTTCTTACGCGGGACTGTGTACCGACCGTGGTAGAAGATGTGGGAGCAGCCAAGAAGAATGTGGTGGCATCGGTATACTTTGCCGGTGACGAGGCGTGCCCACCGCCCGAAATCACTGCACTGGCAGAATACTGCAAGAGGACACACTAACCCATCATCATCGGATGTGATGCAAATACACATAACGTGATATGGGGCAGCAGAGACGTGAATTAAAGAGGTGAGTCACTCTTAGAATTTATTTTGAATAACAATCTAGAAATCCTAAATTTCGGCAATGTTCCGAAATTTGTTACTAGGGTAAGATCTGAGGTTCTCGACATCACACTTTCCAGCACTTCAGTGGCTTCGGATATAAGCGACTGGCACGTATCACCTGAGGAGTCAGTGTCAGATCACAGGGACGTTTGGTCAAACTTATTCCATTGCTATGAACCTCTTTATTTTTAAAAAGTGGAATTAAATCATTATGATACAGTTATGATACAGTTATGAACAGATTATAGGCATTTCTTTCTGTTGTCATACTCATTTAATATCCCCTCTGTTATACAGTCGGTCGTTTAAACATTCTCTCACATACCACACTTAGCGTTGAAGCCATTATCGACACCATATTATTACAGTGCACACCGCCCAAACTAATACCTAATCAGTATAAAAAAAAGCTTTGTGCTTAATATTTTATTTTATTTTAAATTTATTTGTTTTCCAGCGTTAAAATTAATTGAAATATTTGTCAACCTACAGCGGGGAAGACATCTTGTGGTTTCCATGCATTACATACGCATGCTCAGTGGCTTAAACAGCGACTTATACACTAGTAGGCATAAGTATTTTGACAAATCGCCTGCTTCTCTTTAAACTTGAATGCGCTTGATACCGTTAATAAACACTGCGAAAACGATGAGCTATGCAAATAATGAATATTTAGCACACATGCCAATTTTTATACGGCTTACCCATTGAATTCTCTTTCTACTTACAAGAATGCACGCAGACAAGCAATTTTTGGTTGGCCCAAGTATTTTGACAAGCTCATTAAGTAAATGGTCAAAATTGGTCAAAAATTGTTTCAATTTTATTATTAAAACTTTATTAAAAAAACAAAAAAAAAATTATTAATGACCATGTGTAAAAAGCCTCAGTTAAGTTTCTTTACTTAAAGTTGGATTTATTTAACGTATACAATTAAACTTTGGAATTAAGGTAAAAAACATTGCAAACATGTATTAATAAATTAACCCTTTCACGCCCAAATTTTTCCTCGTGAAATTAAATTTTTTTTTTATCATTAATGTTTTCACATTTATTTTTAGAAAAATGTAGCAACAAATTTTAGTATGCCACGCCCATTAGTTTGGGCGGTAGCGAAAGTTGCTTGTGAGCAACGTTGGGCAGTATTGGTTGTAAGCATTGTTTTTTTTTTTTATAATTCAAAGATTATGAAATATTTTTTTTTATAATCACAATTTAAGTGTGGTATGACAAAAAACAGTTTTTATTGTTATTGCAGCACAGATGGACTTTGCATTTAAGGCATTTGGTCATTGGTGTTGCAGTTTTGCGATTTTTAAGTACAGTACCTGTTGCAAAGATTCCTATTTCCTTCAACGAAATCAGAAGGGTTACAGACGTAAACCAATTATCAAAATATAGTTCAAAATTTTTGTCTTTGGGAAGACTTTTTGCCAAATATAAGACAACATCAGAAGATATTCCCAAGCCATAAGAAGGACAAGTGCCTTCGCCAACATATAGCGTAAAAAAAGTCTATTAGCTTTCAAAGCGAACGGTCGTGCTGTTTTTTTTTTTTTTTGCGCCCCGATTTTTATTTTGTGTTTGTCAAACCAGCCGTGGTTTTTAATAATCTTCTTCAATTATCATATATTTAAACATAATTATTAAAGATCCGTTCGCTTCGCGTGTGATTCTTTTGTGATTTGTGCAGTAGTTTAAACAAATATACAAAGTATTTTGCATTTTTCGTCTTTGTGTTTTGTTTACTCTCCCTTTTTGTTCGTTGTTCGCAGTGGTGTTTGGTGTTGTTTTTTGCATGCACATAAACTGCACTTTTCGCTCTCACTCTCTCTCTCTCTCCTTCGCTCTCCCACACAAAATCTAAATTTCTCAGCGTGCAGACTGCTCTCGTGCGGTTCTTTTAACAGCTGGCTTGAAAGTTTTGGTTTTGTGTTTTCGTGCACGCACGTCTGATTTCAGTTAAACATGGAAACCGTAAATGTTGTCTGCTTTTATAAAAATTGTTGCCAGGTTATAAAACCTGAGCAGCCAAAAATGACTTGTTGGCTATGTGATAGAATGGTGCATACTAAGTGCGCTGGTTTTAATGGCCGTACAAGTGATGTCCTAGCAAAGGGTAAAAATCTAAATTACTGTTGTGATGCTTGCCTTGTGGTTGCGAACGAGATGAAATCGTTTATGCGCCAAACTAAAGGTGGCTTGAAAGAACTGATCAACAGTTTTGGCGTAGCTAGAGATAGTTTTCGTCGAGCCGATGATCTTCTTTCCGCGCTTAATGCACAGTTTAATGGCCTTAAGCTATTAGATGATTCTCCAAAGCGCAAAAAAGCTGCTGGTGGTAGGCTGCCTAAGGCTTCTCAACCAATGATTCCACCTGTCTCGCTTAGTTTACCACCACAAGGGAATATTGGGTCCGGACTACCGGCACAAAACCCCTCGCGGTGGTTCCACTAAAGAAACAAATTTTCGTTTCTCGGCTTTCCCCTGATCAAACATCGTCGGATGTATTGTCTTATATACAAGACAAAACAAAAGCCGATAATATAAAAGTGGAAAAATTTAACTTCTCTTACGCTAGGGACATATCATCTTTCAAGATAACTGTCCCAAACGAGCTCTTTTCGACCATATGTTCGGGTGATTTTTGGCCGGATAGTATGGTGGTAAAAGAGTTTGAAGCTAAGATCAAAAATAGGAAAATGGGGGCCGTGGGAATTAAACTTCCCTCATTTGGTCAGACCACTGCACCATCCGCCTCTTCATCTTCTTCCTCTACAAAAAACAAACAACGAATATTACTATCTCCTATCAAAATATTAGAGGCTTGCGTAGCAAATTAATCAAATTGTATTGTGATAGTCTTTCATTTGCATCCCATATTATAGTGCTCACAGAGACTTGGTTAAAGACGGAGATACTTAACTCCGAAGTCTTCCCAGGTATGTACACTATATATAGGTTTGACCGTCCCTCCAGACGGGGAGGTGGAGTCTTAATTGCGGTTAGATCTACCCCGCGTCGGAGGAGTTACTTTTGGACGATTCCCGTAACTCGGAATTCTTATGTGTAAAGCTGTCTTTTTCCGACAGATCAGTTTATATTACGTGCTCCTATATTCCGCCATCTTCTGAATTCCCAGAATATCAGAATCATCTGTCCGCTATCCAGTCCATCTTGAATAAACTGTCTGACAGGGACCAATTGGTAGTTCTAGGTGATTTTAATATACCTGGCACAATTTGGTCCCCAGAAAAACAATCGAATATCCTTCTCTTTTTAGCACAACATGACTTTATTGACGGCTTGCTCGACTTATCGCTGTCGCAAGTTAATTATATTCAAAATTCTCTTGGTCGATTTTTGGATCTATGTTTTGTAACAAGTCCTGAAAGTGTGTTTCTGGGTAGTACCTCTTACTCAACCTGAAGATCCATATCATCCTACTTTCGAGGTGGCAATCGACATAGGTACGGTATTAAAAGTAAATTCAGAGAAGTCAACAAAGCGAATTCCCTGTTTTCGCAAGGCAAATTTTCGGAGGCTTAACAATTTTGTAGCTGGCTTTAACTGGTCCGATCTTTACTCCTGCAACATAATGGCGGATGCGATTAATATGTTTTATACTGCAATTAAATCATTTTTTGACTCTTGTGTTCCGATGTACTATCCGTCAATCTCTAAACCTCCTTGGTTTAATAAAGAGTTGACACACTCCCACACTGTAAAACACCACGGTTACATCGGATCAGGCAATAGCCGATCTATTCGCCAAGTTTTTTCAAACAACATATTCAACTTTACCTCATTCCGAACAGCCATACTCTTATGCGGTATCTAAGTCGAATCTAATATTTTGCCTCACTATAAACGAAAGCTCACTGCTTAACGATCTTCAGCGTGTTAAACCGGTCTATTCGCCAGGTCCCGATGGAATCCCTGGCTGTGTGCTCAGATTCTGTGCGGAAGCCTTGTGCACGCCTCTACTGAAACTGTTTACCTTATCTTTGGAATCTTCACAATTCCCTCATATATGGAAGGAGTCCCTTGTGATTCCTCCTCACAAAAAAGGTAGCAAACTGGATGCAAGCAATTACAGAGGAATCTCTAAATTGTCGGCTATCACAAAACTTTTCGAAAATGTTATCACTCCTCATTTGCAGCACCTTTGTAGATCAATCATATCACCGTGTCAACACGGTTTTATGAAACGCAGACCTACAACCACTAACCTCTTGGAGCTAACTTCTTTCGTAATACAGGGTTTCAAAAATAATCTTCAAATAGATGTCATCTACACTGATTTAAGTAAAGCATTTGACTCTGTTTATCATAACCTTCTAATAAGAAAACTTGATCTTATAGGTTTCCCTGTTGATCTTCTAAATTGGATTTCAAGCTATCTGAATGGTAGGACACAACAAGTCCTCTTTAAAAATTCTTTATCTTCTATTCTCCGAGTCACATCCGGTGTCCCACAAGGGAGCCATCTTGGTCCGCTTCTTTTTATTCATTATTCATTAACGACCTCCCCTTAATAATAAAACATTCACGTGTACTGATGTACGCAGACGATGTTAAATTATGCCTCCAGTACAAGGACACTTCGTGCCATTTCGACTTACAATCCGATCTAGACCGATTTCAAATATGGTGCCGTGATAACATATTAGACTTAAATGGCTCCAAGTGTAAAGTTATGACCTTTTGTCGTGCCAACCCAATACGCACGACTTACACTCTAAGTGGGTGCTCTTTGGACAGAATAACACGAGTTGATGATCTTGGTGTTCTTCTGGACCCAAAACTAAAATTTTCTGACCATATTTCGTCTATTGTCAATAAGGCCAGGGTGCTTGGTTTTATAAAAAGGTGGTCTAAGGAATTTGATGACCCTTACTTGACTAAAACCTTATTTATTTCGTTAGTCCGTCCGATTCTCGAGTACGGATCACCTGTTTGGAGTCCACAATACGCAGTCCACTCGGACCGCATTAAATCGGTTCAAAAAAACTTCTTACTTTTTGCCTTGCGGCGCCTAAATTGGGATGCAAACCGAATATTACCTCCTTATTCCAGTAGACTACTTTTAATTTATTTACCGTCCCTAGCTAACCGTAGAACTATGCTTGGAACAGTCTTTATTTGTAAGCTTATTCGTTGAGAGAGTCCCGACTTGATTAGTCGGCTTAACTTCTCGGTTCCAAGTAGATTCACTAGAAACTATATACCCCTTATCTTAAATCATTGTATATCTAACTATGAGTTGCATGACCCTTACAGAGTTTTATGTTCTGACTATAATAGACTTTATCTGTAATCTTGACTCTCTACCGCTCTTAAAGCAATCGATTTTAACTTTTCTATTACATATTTAGATCCTACTAACACTAATATTTAAGATAGTTATTTTACATTATATTCATTTCCTCGTCCCTGTTCTCTTTTTTATATCGCGTCTATATCTTCTCGCGAATCAAGCCGTACGATACACGGCAGCGCCCTTTGGTCGGTTGGGCGGGAGGTGTGGCCGTGGGACCCGTGCGTTAAAAAAAAAAATAAATAAAAAAAAAATAATAAACTAATCCAGATATTCCAGCCCGCGTAAACATTTTAAGGCCCCATTTATGAGGTATAGCTGGATTATATTGCTTAAACGTGGATCCACCTGCAAAAAAAAAGCAATAATAATAATAAATCTTGACTCTTGTAATCTTGACTCTCTACCGCTCTTAAAGCAATCGATTTTAACTTTTCTATTACATATTTAGATCCTACTAACACTAATATTTAAGATAGTTATTTTACATTATATTCATTTCCTCGTCCCTGTTCTCTTTTTTATATCGCGTCTATATCTTCTCGCGAATCGAGCCGTACGATACACGGCAGCGCCCTTCGGTCGGTTGGGCGGGAGGTGTGGCCGTGGGACCCGTGCGTTAAAAAAAAAAATAAATAAAAAAAAAATAATAAACTAATCCAGATATTCCAGCCCGCGTAAACATTTTAAGGCCCCATTTATGAGGTATAGCTGGATTATATTGCTTAAACGTGGATCCACCTGCAAAAAAAAAGCAATAATAATAATAAAAATAAAGCCAATGCTTTTCCTGAGGTAGTTTTCCAAAATTTTCTTTGAGAATTCTGATCAAAGGGCGGATCTTATTTATCATAGTTGGAATCTCCTTTTTTTAATTGTTTGGCGTTGTCGTTGAAATGTAAGAATTTTTTTATTTTTTGAAATCTCCCACGCGGCATTGAATCAGTTATTGCGGTAAGCTTTAAATCCTTTGACCATTCCATTCTGAGTTGCGGTAGTTTTAAAACACCCAAGTAGAATAAAATGCTAATGTAGCGTTTGATTTCCTCATCAGTACATTTAAGTTCAATACCGTGCTCCTGAAAAACTATATATATCAGTTTGCCATGCCATTAAATGAATTAGCTGAGTATCAAAAAATGTGTAGAAGAACTCCACTGACGTCTTTATCTCCCCGACATCAAAAGTTTTGTCATCTTCCCAAATACTCTCTGGAGCTACAAACGGCCTTGTTCTCCACTTTAGCGTCTTTGGATCAATTTTTTCCAAGCAACTGTCAACAACAACGCAAGAGTCAGGTTCAAATCCTTCAATCACTGTATTTTCCAGAAGGTCAATTTCGATACTTTCTCCCCTTTCCAGAATTCCTTCTAAATTCTTCTCCAGTACCGTAGAAATGTCTTTCATCTCATCACCACTTTCTTCGTCAGTAGAAACAACCCAATCAAAGTTTAAAGCCCGTTCAATTCAATACCTAAATACAAACAAAAATTATTACCACGAATGCCCAAGGTTGCTCGCAAGCAACTTATCAACATTGAAAATTATTTACGTACTTATTGTTCACTGTTAACTAAGTTTAACTATATCACTGTCTAGTTAACTATTTGCTAAATAATTATTTGTTTATACTTTAGGTTCTTTTTAAAGTATTATAAAAGTTAATTACTAATTTCAAAAGTTCCACCGAATATAGAAACAATAATTATTGTGATGCGCGTGCTGTTTATTGCAAATATTTTCTGCAACTAATCTGCTAATGCGTTTTTTGCTTTTCATATTTAGAGTAGACGCATAAAGCATAAAGATTAAGCAGATAAAAACAAAAGGCGCGCTTACAGTTAGCTCTAAAAACATAGAAATTGATCACAATTAAGGGTAAGGGTTAAAAAGTTTGAAAAACATAATGATTTAAAAAACTTAAAAAGAACAGGATCTACGTAGAAAAAACTTTCCCTGACAAAAAAATCCTTATACGGGAATTTAAAAAAAATCCTATTCCAAAACCACAAGCCATTGCAACTCAGTGGAATCTGACTGACGGCCTTCCGAAAAGTGAACGTAAGGCGATCAGTGAACGCACAGTCTGGAAACTTTTAAAGAAACAGGACATGAATACACATATATTGCTAAGGATGTGACGGACATATTAAAAATTAACAAGCTTAACAGGTTTCGATTTGCAAAGGAACACAAGCCAAAGTCGTTCAGGAAAAGTATTTTACGGACAGATCTAAAATTTTACGAGTATAACCCGTAAAATTTTTTTTTTTGAGATTGCCAACTCTGAAAAGGTTAAAAATACGTCCCGTCTGTCAAAAATTGAGCCATTGTCAAAATAAAATGAGCTTGTCAAAATAATGCCAATAAAAAAATAATAATATTATGCCACAACAAAAAAATCATCAAATTTCATTAAATTGCTTGTATGTTTTTAAGTTTCTAAAAATAATCATTATTATCATATCAAGCCATTTTAAAGTTTTACTGTTTAAATGCTTAACGTTTATTTTGTCAAAATATTTATGCCAACTAGTGTATATGTACCTCAGCACTATATTATTATTTCGAGTTTGTATAGCATAGATCATTTCCAATCCTTACATTCCTTCATACTACATATTACAGCGCAACTTATTAAAATTATACAGAAATGCTTTTATATTGACATTTTGACTAATTATTAAAATTAAAACTCTTAATGCTCAACGACTTGACCTTGCAGCAGGCTCGTTTCCATTCCTTGATGTCCGGATCTAGATCTCTTTTAACGGAACAATATATCGTATAACAAAAAATATATAAGCATGATTGATTAATACGTTTCAAATTAGAACAAAACTTTATTTTTCTTTAATTTTGTATTTCTTGGTATTCTGACAGCAACATTCTCCAGGGATTAATGAAATAATAAGAAATTTTCGGCAAGACAAAGGCCCATGTGTTTCGCAAGCTGGAGATGTATGGTGGGTCTGTAAGAAATTAGTACTGTCAGAAATATGATAAAAGAAAATAAATATATAATAAACAAGAGAGAATGCAATACTACTCAGATAGTCTGAATGCGAACGCAATGTTTTATCACATTTCTGGGATATCGATAGATACTGGGAAAAAAAATGAGAATAAAATTAAAAACTGTTTAATAGTGTGGGCGTGACCTGTTTGGCGGCTTTAGGGGGTTAGAGTGGGCGTGGCACGAAGTTTTTTGACATATAAATAGGAATTTACAAGACTAATAAAATTATAAAAATATATCCAAAACATTTTCAAAAATGTGTACGCAGCGCCTTTGGGCAGTTTTAGGGCGTTGGAGTGGGCGTGGCAAAAAGTTTTTTTGCAAATCGATAGAAATTTACAAGACTAATACGAAAAAATATCAGCCAATTTTTCAATATTGAAATACTAAAATATTATGTATGTTAATTTGGCAACAACTATATACTGAAAGTTGGTCACACTGATCTGAATAAGTTCCTTTTGTTTTTCTGGAAACCTCCTTCTTCTTGTGTTAACTTCCAAACGACTCACAACGGTGTCATGCTTATGTCAAATAAAACAGTTATTAAACTTCAACTAAATCGCCTCGCGTTTTACTCCACCATTTCAAATAGGTTATGGGCTCAGGAGTAGTATATAATTAGCTTGAACATTTTTTATAAACATGAGCTGACAAGGGCTGTGTGCGATTGACAAACTGGACGTCGAAAATTACGCAGTATGGTCGGTGCAAATAAAGAGTGTATTGGTGCACTCGGGTATGTGGTCGTTGGTGTGCGGAAGACGCGTGAAGCAGGAGGGTGATACAGCTGAGCAAGGAGCCCAATTCGACGAACTAGACGAAAAAGCACTAGCAACAATATTGCTGTGCGTGAAGGCTTCAGAAATTAATTTGATTAAAAACTGCGCTAGTTCTAAAGAAGCTTGGGACAAGCTTGCAGCTGTGTACAAGCCTCGTGGACCCGCCAGGAAAATTACCTTGTTCAGGAAAATACTCCGGTTGAGTTTGTCGGAAAGTGCGTGCGTACAAAATTACATAAATGATTTTGTGGATATCGTCGAAAGACGATATGGACATTGATATGGACATTTCTGAAGATATTCTTACTATTTTGATGCTGTCGGGACTCGGTAAGAAATTCGAAAATTTCGTGGTATAGATTGAAACGCGCGAACAGTTACCGACTCTCTCTGATTTAAAAGTAAAAATTATAGAAGAGGGAGAGAGACAAAGAGTGAGTTCGGACGAAACGGAACTTTGTGTGCAGCAAGCGTTTGTGTCGCGTCCCAGTAGAAAGGGAGACAAGAAAAATAGATCGGCGCAAAAGAACAGTGATGCAAAGAAGAATAAAAAATGCCTTCGATGTGGTCGCGAGGGTCACTTTATTGCGCAGTGCAAAGTGAAAGACAAAAATGATGAAATAGAAACATCTGCAAAAGAGAAGTCGTTTACTATGCTTGGAAGTGTAAATAAAAATGACGTTTTAACGAAATCGATGTGGTGCTTGGACAGTAGTTGCTCCACTGTAGTAGTTGCTCACATGTGTTGTGAAAGGTCGTGGTTCGCGGACATTAAAGAGCATAAAGAGAAAATATTACTTGCAGGAGAAAACTATATATTTTCGGATGGCGTTGGTACGGTGGCCGTTATGGCCACCGAAACCGAATGGTTTCGTTAATTTGAAAAATGTGCTTTACGTAAAAAGCTTGCAAAGTAATTTAATATCGGTAGCGAAAGCCGTTGAAAAAGGGTATAAAGTGATTTTTCACAAGCAAAGTACGTATATAAAGGACGGTCGAAATGAAGAAGTGTTACAGGCAAGAAAAGCTGGAAATCTTTTTGTTGTTGATACTTCGAACAATCGGTGCATGTACTTGTGTGCAAATGATGAATTGTGGAAGTGGCATTATCGTTATGGTCATTTGAACATGGCGAGCCTAAAAAAGATGGCAAGTGACAATATGGTCATTGGCTTAAAGTCAATCAAAAATGTTGTGGACATAGACCGAATTGCATGTGAAACCTGTGCTAAAGGTAAAATCTGTGTGAAACCATTCCCAAAAATGGCAGAAAATCGTGCGGACAAAGTGCTAGGGCTAGTGCATTCGGACATTTTCGGGCCAATGAACAAAGTATCTGCCGGTGGAGCAAGATATTTCGTAACATTTATTGATGACTATTCGCGTTATATGTTCGTATATTTTTTGAAGACCCGTGATGAATTGCTTCCCACGTCTAAAAACTTTGTCGCGTTTGCAGAAAAACAGACCGGTGAAAAACTTAAAGCAATTCGCAGCGATAACGGTCGCGAATATATAAGCCACGAGTTTCAGAAGTTCCTATCTGAAAACGGTATCAAGCGGCAATTGACAGTACCGTACACTCCGCAGCAAAACGGGGTTGCTGAGCGCGCTAACCGGACGCTTGTGGAAATGGCAAGGAGCATGATTATACATTCAGGAGTGAAGGAAGGCAATGGAAGCGAGCACGTATCATCATGATACCTAAAGCCGGAAAGCCGCCAACGCAGATCGATGCATATCGCCCAATCAGCCTGCTATCAACATTCTCTAAGATTTTTGAGAGAATACTCTTAGCCCGCCTGATGGAACTGCCGCAAGTAGTGAACCACATACCTCCACACCAATTTGGTTTCAGGAAGTCCCACGGCTGCCCTGAACAAATACATCGACTGGTAAACCAGGTGACGCATGGCTTCGAGCACAAACTCTACACGGTCGGCGTCTTTCTAGACGTGAAGCAAGCGTTTGACAAGGTGTGGCATGAGGGCTTTCTATACAAGATGAAAGCTCTCCTTCCTGCTCCCTACTATGCCATCCTGAGATCGTTCATCTCTAATCGGACGTTCGACGTTGCAGTGCGTGATGCTCGATCCAGCCTGGAAGAGATTCACGCAGGAGTTCCACAGGGAAGTGTTCTTGGGCCCTTCCTATACACCCTGTACACTGCTGACATGCCATCTCCCGCAAACAACGCCGAAGTCCCCCCGGCTCAGCTGCTACTGGCCACTTACGCCGATGACACTGCCATGCTGGCGTCTCATCCTTCACTGCAAACTGCCTCCAACGCAGTCCAGGAATGGCTGCACGCAATCGAAAAATGGACTGCCAAATGGAATGGCCATTAACTCCTCAAAGTCAGCCTGTGTAACTTTTTCCCTGCGACCCGGAACCTGCACAGATCTGACCTTCGATGGAAGCCCTATCACCAATGCTAGATCGCACTGCTACCTAGGAGTTCATCTAGATCGGAGACTGACCTGGAGGGCCCACATCACGTCGGTCAAATCTAAATCACTGGCGAAGCTAAAAAAGCTCGACTGGCTCTTCCACTCCAGCAAACTTCAAATGAGCTCTAAGGCTCTTTTAATCAAAGCCATTCTCGCTCCAACGTGGAGTTATGCCATCCAGGTGTGGGGAACTGCCGCCAAATCCCAGTTTAATAGGCTCCGTGTGGTCCAGTCGAGAGCTGCACGTCACGCATCTGGGCTCCCCTCGTAAGTGACGAACATGGTCATCGAAAGAGATCTGAAAGTTACTCTTCTTGGGGATCAGATTAATTTCCATAGCAGCCGTTATGCCGACAGGCTTATGGCCCACCCGAACCGACTAGCAACTATCCTAGCTGATCCCATCTCCCTCCGAAGACTGAAGAGGGTACACCCCAGCGATCTCTTTACCCGGAGGATAATATAACATATTACATTTTAAGTAATTGATAACTAGACTAGATTTTTCTTTCTTTTGTACTTTATAATTAAGATACCACTTGGTCTCATTTATCTTTATCACACATTAGGTTAAGTTCAGAGGAATTACTGAACGATTCCTTTTGAAACCTTAATAAATAGAATTAGTTAAACTTGAAAAAAAAAAGGAGTGAATGAGTCCCTGTGGGGAGAGGCCGTTAGGACTGCAGCATATCTACGCAACAGATCGGAGACAAGCTCGTTGAAGAGCCAAACACCATTCGAACTGTGGACAGGTAAAAAGCCTTCGATATCGCATTTAAGAATCTTTGGATGCAAAGCGATTGCATTGAATAAGAAACATGCAGGAAAGTTCAAGCCAAAAAAAAATTGGAGTTGATTGTTCGCAGATTTTGGCAGTGGACAACAACAAAGAAGATGCTGAGGTGCTCGAGGAAGAGCAAATTGACAGCGAGATTAATGAAGCCGATAGTTCTGATTTTTACGTGATTGCGAAGAGCGATGATACCGAAGAACGGGAAATTCATGGTCCTGGTCGTCCTAAGAAGATAAAAACTGGAAAGCCCGGGCGTCCACGAAAACAATACAACTTTTTGAACACGATGAAGGTTCAAGATGTCAAGGTACCTGTTACGTTTGCTGAAGCGACGCGGTCTGAAATGAGTCAAGAGTGGGTAGCATCAATTCAGAAGGAGATTGACGCCCTCGAAGCTAATCAGACATGGGAGCTACAGGACTTACCACAAGGTAAGAAAGCCATCGGTAGTAAGTGGGTTTTTGGCATGAAAGGAGATAAGGATGGCAATGTGATGCGATTTAAATCGAGGTTGGTGGCTAAAGGATGTGCTTAACAATATGGTATCGACTTTTTTGAAACGTTTTCACCAGTTGTCAGATATTCGTCGGTGAGACTTATTATATCTCTGGCTGTTGAGCATAACTTATTTCTACATCAGATGGATTTATCGACAGCTTACTTAAATAGCGAATTGAGCGAAGAAGTCTATATGAAGCAACCCTATGGATTTGATAATAAACATTATGGAAATATTTTGAGACTAAAGAAGTCACTTTACGGACTAAAACAGAGCGGTAGAGAGTGGAACGCCAAGCTAAATGAAGTCTTGCAAAAACTGCATTTTGTTCCCTGTGCCAGCGAGCCGTGAGTGTACACACGCAATGAGAAGGACAATATTAATATAATTGCAGTATATGTCGACGATCTTATTGCAAGCTCATGTAAAGATGATTTGATTGGTATAAAAGAGTCAATTGCCAAAGAGTTTAAAGTAGTAGATAGCGGACAGCTTAGTCATTTCTTGGGCATCGAAGTTGAGCGATAAGGTGAAACTGGAGCCATATCCATAGGTCACAAGACATATATCGAGAGTATGCTACACACCTGGGGCATGATAGATTGCAAATCGGTAGCAACGCCTTTGGAGGCAAATTTCCAAGTTAAGTGTAATGATCGTAACTGCAAGCCTATTAACGAAAAGGACTACCAGTCACTTATAGGATCACTAATGTATTTGGCAATTACAACCAGGCCATATATAATGCATTCAGTTGCAAAACTGGCTTAAAGAAATGTGAACCCACATAAGGAGCATGAAGTCGCTGTCAAGCGTATACTAAGCTATTTGAAGGGCACCTCAAACTTAAAGCTTCATTATCACGCAACAGGTAAACCGATTCATGGCTACGTCGTCGCAGATTGGGCAAATGACACATCGGATCGTAAATCCTACAGTGGATATGTCTTCATAAACGCAGCTGGTCCAATATCCTGAGAGTCGAAGAAGTAAAGTCTGGTGGCATTATCCAGCACGGAGGCCGAATATGTTGCATTGTCCATTGCATTGAGAAGCAGTATTTATAAAAAAGTTTCTGAAGGAAATTGGTTTTTTGATAGATCACTCAATTTTAATTTTTTGCTATAATCAGAGTGCTTTATGTTTAGCTCAGAATACAGTATTACATAATAGAAGTAAGCATATCGACATAAAGTACCACTATGTTATGGAACTTTATTCCAAAAAGGAAATTGATGTAAAATATATATGTACAAACGACATGTTATCAGATATTTTAACAAAAAACCTACAGAAAAACAAGCACTTAACTGAAATTAATTGTTTCTGAATATGTTGTTGAGAAGGAGTATTGAAATACTAAAATATTATGTATGTTAATTTGGCAACAACTATATACTGAAAGTTGGTCACACTGATCTAAATAAGTTCTTTTTGTTTTTCTGGAAACTTCCTTCTTCTTGTGTTAACTTCCAAACGAATCACAACGATGTCACGCTTATGTCAAATAAAACAGTTATTAAACTTTAAGTAAATCGCCTCGCGTTTTACTCCACCATTTCAAATATTCAAAAATGTGGGCGTTGCAGTTTTGTGCGGTTTGTGTGCCTTAGAGCTTGGCAACATTGGTCAACAAACTTGCGCTGCGTCTGTCTTTAGAATCCGTATGCTGAATCTCAACTAGTTCTAACTTTTCCGGGGATCTCGACGATCATATGGACAGACGGACAGTCGGACAGACGGACATGGCTAGATCGACTTGGCTATTGATCCTGATCAAGAAGATATATACTTTATATAGTAGGAAACGCTTCCCTCAGCCTGTTACATAGGGAATTAAGATCTATAAATGTATTACACTAGTGGGCATAAGTACTTAGACACCATTAGCTTGCGACTGCCGGTCTATGCATTTCATAGAACAGTCAAATAAATAAGTAAACTATTGATGATAAAACAAAGAGTGTAATTACAATTACCTTCTGCTAATAAGAAAGCTAGACAGACAAAGATTTGGGCGGTGGCAAAAGTATTTAGACATCACATTTAATTAGTTCGCATTTATCTGTTGTTCGAGGAATATCAAATTTTTTACTTTTTTTAGATCATTTGAACATTTGTTATTGATAACGTGTTACTACCTAGTTTTATTTCATTCATAAATTTGTTAAACATGGGGAAAACAAAGGAACTGAGCGAATTTATAAAAAATGAAAAAAATAATTAAGTATAACTCTGGTATTTCGGTACAAAATATCATTGATTTATACAAAATTCCACAGGCAACGGTGTATTATCAAATAAATAAATTTAAAAAAACACACACAACCAAAAACGTTGCGCGTAGTGGCCGACCATGTAAAACAACTCAAAAGGACGATGGGTATATTTTACGGATGTTAAAGCAGAATGTTCTACAAACTCCCCGATCGGTTGCCAAAGAACTAAAAGAAGGAGCAGAAATCGATATCAGTGAAAGAACAGTTTGCAGACGACTTAAGGAAGCTGATTTTGGAACAAATGTTAGGAAAGTTATACCACTAATAACTCCACGAAATAAGTTAAAGCGCCTCGACTTTGCCAAAAAATATGTTGGTCAGCATGCATCCTTCTGGAACAATGTTTTGTGGAGCGATGAGAGCTCTTTTGAGTTTCACTGCTCAAAAAAAAAAATTTTGTTAGATTACCGAAGCAATATCGGAAAAAAGTGGCACCAGTATGTCAGTGACTAAATCATTTAGGAGGGTCTGTTATGTTTTGGGGATGCGTAGCCTTCACTGGCTTGGGAGATTTGGTTCCTGTTGATGGAACCATGAATCAAAGAAAATATTTAGATGTCCTTAATAATCATGCATTCCCCTCTGGTGATAAATTTATTGGAGAGTCCTTCATACTCCAGTAGGATAATGCTCCCTGTCATAAGGCCAAAGTGATTACGAAGTTTCTGAAAGATGTTGGCGTAAACACATTGGATTGGCCACCTCAAAGTCCAGACCTCAGCATAATAGAAAACCTCTGGTCATATTTAAAAAGAAAAAGGCGTGAAAACTAGAAGTTGCGAAGAAACCATTTTGGAAATTCAAACCTTATGGAAGGATATCTCAATAGATTATATCCACACTTTGGTACAGTCTGTACCAAAACGTCTGCAAAAGGTGATAGACGCTAAGGGAAGGTATATTTTTTATTAATTTCTCATAATTTTTTAGTTGACTTTTTTTTCAATTTATAACATTTAAATAATTTGTCCAAATACTTATGCCAGTGCTAATTTGTAAAAAAGTAATTTTTGTTAAATCAACAATAAAGTTATCCATATGCTTATGTTACCTAATTTAACTACGATTGTCTACCTATTTACTAAAATTATTAAACAATTTTGCTTTAAGTAAACAATGAGTTACAAACAAATATATTGAATATATTTCTTGTCCAAATACTTATGACCACTAGTGTAATTGCTAAAGACATAAGGATGCGGGAAACTATTTGTGCGCCAGGTTACAGAAACGACGAACTTAATAATATCTGCCATCACACGCCATCCAGAATGCGTTCAACAAATTCATAATCATCCCTTCATCATCGTCAACAAGTCGACGGCTACAATAAAGATGTTTCCTTAGTTAGCTACGATCATCTCCGGAACAAAGAGAATCAACAGTGTTAGCAAAATTTACGGATCATCCAGATCAGCAGAGCGAACATTCCTTTGATGGTTTAACAAGTACGAAGTTGGAAAAATAGTTGGAATTTATTGGCAAGGGGCCAAGCAAAAATCACGACCAAAGTTTCCCGTACGATCCTCTTGCAAATAGATTTGTCAACTATAAAAGTCTATGGGCAGACTTCGCCACCCAGCTGAACATTATGGAACAGAAAAAATAGATTCTACCTGATAGGGTGCCGTATATGTAGCATCTAATTCATTACCTACTTCATATCTTAATAAAACTTTATCTCCTATTGCTATTTCTATATTTTTGGGGTTTAAGTAATAATTTTCCTAATTTGTTATTGTATGATCTTCAATCATTTTCCTTGCTCTGTTATATGATTCTTCTAATCTGAATTTACTTTCTTTAGCTTAGTCATCAATATTAGAAAATGTTTTGGTAAAGTCAAATACTAATTCGTATTGACAATAATTATCTTCCAAAGAAAGGGTCGTGTTGAAGCAGTAGACGAAGTATAGAAGCCAAATGTCCCAATCAGTTTTGTCAACCGATAGATAGGATCGTATATATATATTTTTTTAAGTACTTGTACATTTTCGGATTTTGGTAGTGGGCCAATTCTTACTACCAATATCTACTAATACCCTATCAAATGCCTCTTCTGGTGTGTCGGTTATCGTCTTTGGTGCTTTGGCTATTTTTGATTTTTGGCATGATGTATATTTTTTTATGTGTTTTTTTTTAATGTACTGAGACATATTTTTCCAATAATAATATCTTTGGACCTTGGCAAAGGTTTTTGCAATGCCAGTATGTCCTTGTATCTTATATAGCTTATTTTTCAATTTTGGTCACTGGGTTGAGTAGGGCTACTCTCAATACGTTTTATTGCCCATATCTTTGAAAGTATGTATTGAAATATTTTAAAAGATATTTTCCCACGGTGCTATTTTAACTTGGTTGATTTT
Source organism: Drosophila simulans (assembly GCF_016746395.2). Lineage (NCBI taxonomy): Eukaryota > Metazoa > Arthropoda > Insecta > Diptera > Drosophilidae > Drosophila > Drosophila simulans. Next base: position 2,134,407 of record NC_052521.2, read on the forward strand.
GTGTATACCGGCCTGCATTTCAAGCCTTTGGAAAAACTGATCTAAATCGAGATTTCCATTAGTGTCAAATCACTAATTTTATAACTTGCAATGTTTTTCTTTTCATTTTTGAAAAAACATATATTTTGTACATATTTCGTACTTTGTCGAATTTAATGACCTTAAATATGTTGGGCTTTAAAGCTTTTATTGATTGCTTTGGCAATTATATTTTTTCATATTTATCCCCTGCTTTAGTCTACTTTGAAATCTGGTAGTTAGTTTTAGTACTATTCGGTTTACATTTTTTAACTCGTCTATAGATATCCGGCAACATGATTATCTTTCCCCTTAAGGTATTCTACCGTAAAATCATATTCTTCTAAGTATAAGTCCAAACTTGGATTTCTCATTGAATATAGGTGTGTTAAAGGTATGTGGTCACTTTAAACTAAAAAATGTCTACCATATATAGTTACAGACAAAAGGCTACAACAAATTGCCTTGAATCTATCAAATGAACCGTTTCGTATACAAACTTAGTCTAACGCTGAAATCAAAGTTTTTTCCATATAAAAATACGATTAAAGTATCGAGACCGATTTCTGTTCTTTATTGTTTGATGCTCAGCTTGAGATTAAAAATTAAATGTAAGTGAAATTGAGGAGAAGACTCTATGCTTAAGAAATATGTTAGTGTATTTTGGGAGAGCATTGCTTTTGCATTGTTAAGTTGAGGAGAAGCTTCAGAGAGAGCAGGCAAAACTGCTTAGGTTAGGCTTTGTGATTTGTATACATGAATGGCTAAGTGCCGTTGCCAAAGAATTTGTTTATCAACACGCATACTGAGCAGACGGCATACAGTACGGGAACCATGGTTCATGGAATAAATTAAATTGCAAATACGTCACTACCCTTCCCTTAAGAAGAAGCGTATTGGGTTGGGAGTGATGGATATACATAGTACGTGTAATGGAGCTTCTTCCATTTCTATTTGTTGTGGTGAGTTTTGATTTTTTCCTAATTCTAATTTTGGAATCATTTCATCAATGTCATTGTGTTTTACAGTTTTAATTTTTGTTATGGTAAATGGTGTCCAGGTTATAATTGTGTTTGTATGTATGTATTTTATTATTTTATCTGTGTGAACTGACTCAAAATTACAAATTGGTTTTAAATGTTTAATGATATTGGTGACACACTCATTTTTTACTTCTTTATTTTCCGTGTGGTAAACTTTATTTTCTTTTTCTGTGTATTCTAGCTTAGAGACGTTAGAGTAAGGGTAAGGGATTATTATGATTGTGTTTATTTATGAAAAGTTAATGGGTATGTGGGATATGATTAATAATTGGTCAAGTTCCAGGCACCTGTGAAATTGTGTATTGTATCGTGTTTGGTCTTATGATTGTATATGTTAAGTACTGATTCTATTTTGCTTAATTTGATTTCGTCGTCGTCGGATGTTTTGATTATGCGAATTTCAATCATTAATTTCATTAATTGTTTTATGTAGCCTTTCTATGTCCGCCACACCGGTATTTCTTGTGACAAGCTGCAATTCGATTTCCTTACTCTCCAGCCATCATTTAAGGGCCAAACTGAAAAACGCGCCATCTCTGTCTGCTTTTAGTATTTTTGGCTTGTCCAGCTTGATTAATATACGCATTAGTTCATTTTTGCATTCCAACCAGTCCATTGTTTTTATTTCTTCTAATGTGGCAAATTTCGAATTAATATCCATGCAACTTAAGCAATGTTTGCCTTCAGATGAGTAAAAGTCTATCATGAATTTTTCGCGGCAATTTTCTGGTCAGGGTGTAGTTTTCATTGGCATATCTGTTGTACGGTGCTCTGTCTTTGCTAAATTGCATTCATCTATTATCTTCCCCAACTGGGGAAGTAGTACGTTTCATCGAAAAGCTTTGTAGTTTTCTGTATTCCAGGGTGTATAAGTTTTTCATAAGTGCTTAAGGTCTATACTTAATATATTAATTATTAATATATATAATCTTGTGAGAGTACTACTCCCAAAGCGACATCACTTGCGTCTGTGGTTAAAATAAATTTCTTTGCAAAGTCGGGTACCTTAAGAATTGGGTGGTCTGATATTTGAGATTTTAATTTAAATGTTGAGTCATCATCTGGGTTGGTAGTATCAATTTTCATGTTCTTTTTAAAACATTTAGTCATGGGTTCGGAATGAATTTACGGTAGTATCCTGTCAGTCCAAGAAAAGCTTTTATTTCTTTTGGTTTATTGGGAATTGGATTTCTGAATGGCTTTAATCTTTTCAGGGTTTGGTTTTATTCAGTCTGGTGTTAGAACGTGTCGTGGTGGTTTCATGTTTGAGAAACTCACACTTGTCAAGCAGTAATTTAAGGTTGGCCTTTGCTAGTTTTTCGAGAACTAGGCTGAGCGATTGTAGGTGCTCATCAAGGGATATCGAGAATACAGTTATGTCGTCCAGGTACACAAGGAACATTTGGAACACTTAAATAACGAAGAAAAACAAAGATTATGTGCACTACTGCAGCAATACCATGACATACAGTACCATAAAGGTGACATACCGTTTGGTTTGATTAGTAAATTTCTACTTGATCGTGGTAACTTATTGTTGTTTTTGCTTCTGCTAAAATTTTTCTTCCTAATAAGAGATCGTAATTCTCGGAAAAAGGGTAAAGTAACAATTCATTTGCTGTTGGAAACAAAATCTTTGAGAGTACAGTTATACAGTTACTTTTGTTGACAATGAGAGGCCCGTTGCTGGTATGAATAAGAATATTAGAATTCTGGATTGATAAGTCAAATATGTTTTTGGATGTCATTTTAACTGTTGATCCTGTATCAATAAGACATTTCAAATTATTTTCTTTGTATTTAATTATTATGTATTGGTGCAACATTGGGTTCTTGGTTGTCATTGCTTGTCTCGTCTGTATTAATCTGCTGTGGCTGTTGTGTTGTTTCTGAATTTTGGTTGTTTTCAGTTTGATGCTGATATTCTGATCAGTCTGGGTAGGCTTATTGCACTTCCACATCTGACTTGGAGAGCTCTTTCCTCAGTGTAGGATTTAAGGAGGGTAAAATGGGGACTTGGGAGGCAGGATTTTAGTTTGTGGATGAGTCCAGGATGCCAAACTCGGTCAAATGCCTGCTTCACATCGAGCATTACAGTGCAATAATATTTCTTCTGCTCGAATGCCTCGAGGATGCGTTCGACTAGCCGGTGGCACTGCTCCGGTGTTCCATGGCAGCGTCTGAAGCCAAACTGGTGATCGGGGATCAATCCGGGCTCGGCTAGTACAGGCAATACTCTGCGCAGAAATACTATTTCGAGTATTTTGGAGAGGAATGCCAGTAGGCTGATTGGACGATAGGAGGCTAGGTTGGCTTCAGGCTTACCAGGCTTAAGGAGGACAATAACCTCTGCTCTTTTCCATTCCTTCGGGAAGTACCCTAAACGGAAGCAGCCGTTGTAAATGCTGGCCAACATTTGTGTGCAGCGAAGTGGTAGCATTTTTAAAGCTGCTGCATCTATGCAAACCAGGCGTGGAGATTTGCTTTATCTCTTGGACTGCGCGACAAGAACCAGACTCTCCTGAGACGCCTCTTTTCAGCCACTAGAGCCGCAATTTCCGGGGACCAGAGGTGGAGATCTCTGCTAGGTGTTCTCGGAGTAGTTGGGGGCGGTGGTCTTGCGAATTCCGCAGGTTTTTGTATTTCTCTAGTGAGATGTGCGATGGCTTCATCAATGTCCCTTGGTGTATTGAGGAGAGGGTTCGGATTGAGGGTGGAGAGCATCCAGAACGCGAACTTGGCGGCGTCGGTATGTTTCCCAGTGAGCCTCCTGGGCTGGGTTTTCCTGAGGACTGGCGTGTTTACTAGGACGTTTATAGCGCAGTGGTCGGACAGGACACATACTAATTATTTAAACTTTTACAGATATCTGATGTCGACAGTTCTCAGGATTTGGGGGACTTCATGAGCTGCCATAACACCTCCATTGCAAAAGACTTGTTCGATGAGAACAAGGAGAGCAAGGAGCTTAAATAATATTTTAGCTTGCCCCAAGCTGCATGGCAAAGCAATCCAATCGAGGCATGGAAAGGCCGCAAGGCAACAATGCCGGGCCTTTACCGCTTGAGCATGAGTTACTTCATAACATCGGAAAGCTCATTGGCTTCAGAGCGGTTGGCGTCCGCCATTAAATGTGTAGTGTGCGACACACGAAGCCGAAACATATTACTCAACGAGTATTATAATAATCTCTTAATTTAATAGAAATCCATGAATATAAAAAAAAAAATTAAGTTAATAAAAAATTTTTATTGTAAGGAAAAAAAAATTTTTTTTACAAAAAAAAATATCAAAAATATCGATCATTTTATGATATTTTAAATATTATCATCATATTGTTTTAAATCTTTAATATTTTCAGGGTTTGGTTTTATTCAGTCTCGTGTTAGAACATGTATTAAAAATGTGGTTTCATGCTTGGGAAACTTACACTTGTCAAGCTGTAATTTAAGGTTGGTCTTTGCTAGTTTTTCGAAAACTAGTCCTAGCGATTGTAGGTGCTCATCAAGGGATGTCGAGAATACAATTATGTCTTCCAGGTACACAAGACAGTGTTTATTTAATAGAGGTCTTAAAATGTCACTCATGCTCCGTTAAAGGTGACTGGTGCGTTTTTTAATCCGAATGGCATGCGCAAATATTCATAATGACCGTGCTTGGTGAAAAAGGCTGTATATATATATATATAGTGACGTATTCACGCCAACTCATCACGCTCAGTTAATTGAGTTTCGTCTGCTCTCTCTAAAGCTCTTCTTAACGTAAATATCCAAGAACATCACATGATTTTACCGTTTAAAGCTATTTTCTATTCTTTATGTCTGTAACCCCTTCTCAATCTCACTCACATTTGAAATTAGTCTTAAGTTGAAAGTTATACCGTAAAGTTCAATAAGTCTTAAACCGATATTTAATAAAAACCACAACCGAATTTATTCAGTGTTTAATTTATTTCGGAGTTGATCCTAGTTTAAATACGGATCATTTGTTCGACTTGAAAAATAAAAACAATTTAACTTTCAGCGTTGATCTTAGTTAAATACGGATCATTTGTTCGGCTCAATTAAAAAACTATTTAACTGGCGCAGTCGGTAGGATAACTCAAAGATTGCTTGATGCGAAAATATAAAATTTTTAATTCCTGTAATCTGTGTTATCCGCCAAAGAACTTACGTAGTGTTACTGTGAAAGTGAAGTGTTGACCATTAATACGCCTACACTTAAAAGAACAGTGACACACATCTGTTTAAACAACAGTGAACTTCCAACATTTACCGGAGCTATAAATCCAGAAATTTTTTTTTGGTTACTCCGAACAAGTGAATTGCTGGAAAATAAAAAATAAAAAAAAAAGAACCTAAAACTAAATATATTAAGGAATTACCAAATAAGTGAAAAATTAAAATCTAAGTGAAACAAAACATAAGGAAGTAAACTCAAATCAATCAGTTAAAAAAAAAATCTTTAATACGAACTATTAAATAAGTGCATATAAAACAAAACTATATACACTCAAAGAAAATATATATCTAAATAAACTCTATCTAAGCTCAACGGAAAATAACAAAAGAAATAAATCTTAACGTGTTTTCAAGAGAGGAGAGTTATAAACTTCAAACGTAACATAAGTGAAAAATCAATAAGAGTGAATAAAATTTAAATGAAGACAAACAAAAAACTGAAGATATAAAGTTTGAATAAATTAAAAATAAACTAAAACTATACAATACAAAAATAAAAATAACAATAATAAAATTATGAAATAACCGCTACTCACGAAACATCAGTGACTATAAACATTTAAAAACAAAAAATAGAAACCAACAATTTTGACCAAAAAATGGCAGTAGCAGCACCAAGCCCAATAATGCTGTCCGTCTCGAATATGATTCAAGTTGAACGACAAATAAATGGAGTCGAACACTTCAACGGGGACCCACAGACCCTGTATACGTTCATCAGCCGCATCGATTTCATCCTGGCACTATATCAAACGACCGACGAACGGCAGAAGCTCACCATCTTCGGACACATTGAGCGCAACATCGCGGGAGAGGTCATCCGCACACTAGGAGTTACGAACCTCACCACCTGGACGGAACTCAGGACTCATCTGATCCTAAACTACAAACCCCAGAGACCAAATCATCTACTATTGGAGGACTTCCGGAATACCCAATTCCGAGGTAACGTTCGTGAATTTTTAGAAGAAGCCGAACGTAGACGGCAGATATTAACAAATAAGTTAGACTTAGAAAGCGACACTGCAGAAACTACCCTGTATAACCAACTAATACGAACCAGTATAGAAACATTAATTCTAAGATTACCAACTCACATACAGTTAAGAATAGTTAAATGCGAAATTCCGAATTTAAGATCATTAATAAATATATTGCAAGAAAAGGGAATTTATGAAATAGCAACTACATACAAGAACAATACAAAGCCAGTCTCAAATCCCATTAAATCACCTAACAATGCAACTCACAGACAAACAACTAACTACTATAATCATACAACACCATTCCAACCATCATACAACGCCATGTATCAACCAATTCGCCAACCAATTTCATATATACCACCTCAATTACCCAGAACTAACCCTAATCCGTTTTCCCAATACCAATACCGTCAACTTCACCCTCATCCTAACGTATCTGTTATAGCTCAACCTAGACCATTGAATCGTCAACATACATTTGACCAGAACCGACCAGGACTTAGTTATTCAAACGCACTAAATACAAGAGAAAATATAACGACCGGTGGACCAGCACTAAAGAGACAACGACCGTCTGACAGTGGACAATCACGTATGAGTTTTGATGAGGCTCGTTACCAAGAAGAATTAGACCAAACTCATCAACAGTTCAATCCTTACATGCATTACGGGAATCATCCCCAATATCCTTTCGATCTTTACATGCCTTACGGGCCGCCCCCCAACAACATCCCGATTTATTACATGCCTTACGACCCCCCACAACAACATCCGGTTGGCATACAAGAGATGGCAGAGGCACGAGAAGAGCCAACTGAACCTCCTATGGAATTAATAACAGAAGCTGAAACGGCTGAGAATTTTCGGCCCCAAGCCTCGGAACAAGCCAATTCATAATTATTAAACACAAAGGACTCAATTTAAAGACACAGGCTCAACAGTAAATATGGCCACTCAAAATTTTTTCAAATTACCAATCCAAGAGATAGTTCATTGCACAAAAGAAAGTAACGTTACCCAAAAATAATCTTTTCCCTAAACCATACGATTTTTTGATATATCCTTTTTCAACTAAATACGACTTGATTTTAGGACGACAATTACTTGACGAAGGAACTACATCAGTAAATTACGGACCCCGTACAGTTACAATATACGGACACGTGCACGAAATGATCGATGCCTTCCTTCCTTCAGAAGAAATACATATATAAGATACACAGAATAATTCCTTTAGGCTAGACCACTTAAATTCCGAAGAAAAAGCAAAATTGATAACCCTCCTAAAAGAATTCCAGGACCTTCAATATAAGAAGGGAGACCAGCTCACATTCACTAATAACGTAAAACACAGTATTAGAACATCCCATAATGACCCAGTATACAGAAAGCCTTACGGATACGCACCCGGACTAGATACGGAAGTAGAAAACCAAATAAAAGAAATGTTAGATCAGGGAATCCGAGAAAGCAATTCCCCTTATTGTAGCCCCATTGTAGTAGTACCCAAGAAAACAGACACCTCCGGACAGAAGAAATACAGAATACCCATAGACTACCGTAACCTCAATGAAATAACAATAGCAGACAAATACCCAATACCAAATATGGACGAAATCTTAAGCAAGTTAGGAGGATGCAACTATTTCACTACAATTGACTTAATCAAAGGGTTTCACCAAATAGAAATGGACCCCGAGTCTATCCCCAAAACAGCCTTCACAACTAAGACAGGGCATTACGAGTATACCCGTATGCCATTTGGACTGAAAAACGCCCCAGCTACCTTCCAACGATGTATGAACGATGTACTTCGTCCACTATTAAATAAAATCTGTATGGTATACTTGGACGACATTATTGTATTTTCAGCTTCCTTAGAGGAACATCTTCAATCCCTTAGAGCAGTCTTTCAAGCATTATCTAATGCTAATCTAAAACTCCAATTAGATAAATGCGAGTTTTTAAAACACGACACATATTTCTTAGGACATATGGTTTCTCCAGAAGGTATAAGACCTAACCCGGAAAAACTACGAGCAATAGAAAATTACCCCCTTCCTACTAAGCCGAAGGAGATAAAATCATTTTTAGGACTCACAGGTTTTTATAGAAAGTTCATACCCCATTTCTCACAGATTACAAAACCCCTAACAACATGTCTTAAAAAGGACAAAAAAGTAGATAGTAAAAACCCGGAATATATTGAGGCATTCAAAAGGTTAAAACTCCTTATTTCTAACGATCCCATACTTCGATCACCAGACTTCAAGAAAAAATTTGTACTCACAACAGATGCTAGTAATGTAGCTCTAGGAGCAGTACTTTCTCAAGATGGTCACCCCATAAGTTATATTAGCAGAACACTTAACGACCATGAAACAAACTACAGTACGATTGAAAAAGAACTACTAGCTATTGTTTGGGCAACGAAAACGTTTAGACACTATTTGCTAGGTCGACATTTTGAAATAGCAAGTGATCACCAACCGTTGTGCTGGTTGCACAAGATGAAGGAGCCCAACGCTAAATTAACAAGGTGGAAATTCAGACTTGCAGAATACGACTTCGATATTAAATACGTCAAAGGCAAAGAAAATCATGTAGCAGATGCCCTATCCAGGATTACTATAGAGGAAGCGTTCTTTACTGAAGCTACACAGCACAGCGCCCAAGGAGACAACCAGAATTTAATTTCCCTAACAGAAAAAGCGGTAAATAATTACAATAGACAAGTCATTTTCACTAAGGGACCAGAAAAAGTAAAACAGGAGAATTATTATAAGAAAAAGATCATTCATATTTCGTACGAAACACTCACTTATAAAAAAGCCAAACAGTATTTGATAGATTACTTTGTAAACAACCACAGCGCTTTATATATAGACAGCGACGCTGATTTTGAAACAATCCAGGCAGCCCATAAAGAAATTATCAACCCAAGCACCACAAAGGTAATTAGAAGCCTAACTTTACTAAAAAACATTAAATCATATGCAGAATTTAAGGAATTAATCCTTCAATCCCATGAAAAGTTATTGCACCCAGGAATCCAGAAAACTAAGAAATTATTTAGTGAAAACTACTTTTTTCCAAATAGCCAACTACAAATCCAAAACATTATAAACGAATGTCAAGTTTGTAATCTAGCAAAGTCAGAGCATAGAAATACCAAAGTCCCATTTAAACTCACGCCAAGTATAGAATTCTGTAGAGACAAATTCGTTATAGATATTTACTCAGCCGAAGGCAAACACTATTTAAGCTGTATAGACACTTATTCAAAATTCGCTACACTAGAGCAGATAAAAACCAAGGACTGGATAGAATGCAAGAACGCCCTGATGCGCATATTTAATCAATTGGGAAAACCGAAGCTATTAAAAGCAGACAGAGATGGTGCATTTTCAAGTCTAGCATTAAAAGAATGGTTAGAAACAGAAGGAGTGGAACTACAGCTAAATACCACGAAAACAGGAGTAGCAGATATAGAACGTTTTCATAAGACCATTAACGAAAAAATAAGAATAATCAATACTATGAAAAATACTGAAACAGACCTGAGTAAAATAGAAACTATACTTTATACTTACAATCACAAAACAAAACATGACACCACGGGACAAACGCCCGCTCACATATTCTTATACGCAGGACAACCTACCTTGAACACGCAGGAACTAAAGAGAACTAAAATAGACAAGTTAAACAAAGGTAGAGAAGACCACGATATCGACACAAGATACAGAAAAGGACCATTACAAAAAGGCAAATTGGACAACCCACATAAACCAACCAAAAACGTAGAACAAACAGACCCTGACCATTACAAAATTACTAATAGAAACAGAGCTATGCATTACTACAAAACACAATTCAAAAAACGAAAGAAAATTAATCAAACCCATACCCCGACTCAAATGGCTACCAGTTAGACTACATAGATTCACAATTATATTTTGAAAAAGAAAACAAAGTGTATAGTAATGAAAATAAAGAAATAAACAATGAATGTGTCACCAATATAATTAAGCAACTAAATCCAATCTGTAATTTTAAGCCAATACCCACAAATGAATTAATGAAATATATAGAATAATAATGTATACTAAACTAAAATTAAGAAAAAACCAAAATCAGCACACACCACCACAAACTGGAATGGAAGAAGTTCCACTACCCTTACTATATCCATCAGTCCCAGCCCAAGTATAGGCTTATCTTTAAGGGAAGGGAAGTGACGTATTAACGCCAACTCATCACGCTCAGTTAATTGAGTTTCGTCTGCTCTCTCTAAAGCTCTTCTTAACGTAAACATCCAAGAACATCACATGATTTTACCGTTTAAAGCTATTTTCTATTCTTTATGTCTGTAACCCCTTCTCAATCTCACTCACATTTGAAATTAGTCTTAAGTTGAAAGTTATACCGTAAAGTTCAATAAGTCTTAAACCGATATTTAATAAAAACCACAACCGAATTTATTCAGTGTTTAATTTATTTCGGAGTTGATCCTAGTTTAAATACGGATCATTTGTTCGACTTGAAAAATAAAAACAATTTAACTTTCAGCGTTGATCTTAGTTAAATACGGATCATTTGTTCGGCTCAATTAAAAAACTATTTAACTATACATATATATTTATTTGTAACTATAGCTATCGATATGCGATGCTCGATAATCATCGCAAGGGGAAGCGTCGTGAGCGCAGGCAGAAGAGGAAGAAGGAGTTATAAGAAAAAGGACAAGCATAGAGCCGAAGAAGAACAAAGCCAGTTGAAAGTTTTGCAGTAAAAAAGATCGTCAAGCCGAAAGTTGTCGTGTCCGGAGTAAGGCAAAGTTGTGTAGTCGTCGTATATCCGGAGATCAAGAAGTGTTTGTACCCGACTTCGATGGCATCAGCATCCCAGTGGAGATTTGGCTTGAAAATTTTGAGCAGAATGCAGATGCATATGAGCTGACGAAAAAACAATGATATGTGCAGGCACGAGGAAAAATGGTTAAAATGGCCAACTTGTTTCTGGAGTCAGAGTTGGTGAGCACATATGAGCACCTTAAAAATGCCCTAATTGGCGAATTTAAGCGCGCGTCGAAAAGTGCCGATGTACATGCAAAGTTGACGCACAGGAAGAAGAAAAGCGACGAAAGCATGCATGAATACATGCTAACAATGAAAAAAATTGCAGCGCTTGGACAAGTCGATGTTGAGTCTATTATCGCTTATATAGTTGATGGCTGGATATTAAAAGCGAGTTCAAATTTGCATTGTACGGCAGAAAATCATACAGCGAACTGTTGGAAAAATATGAGTTGTACGAGAGAAAGTGTGTTATCGAAAAACCGGAAAAGCAATACAACGGTGACAGAAAAAATATAACCGATGGAACCATGGTGTTCTTCTGGACCCAAAACTAAAATTTTCTGACCATATTTCGTCTTTTGTCAATAAGGCCAGGGGTGTGCTTGGTTTTATAAAAAGGTGGTCTAAGGAATTTGATGACCCTTACTTGACTAAAACCTTATTTATTTCGTTAGTCCGTCCGATTCTCGAGTACGGATCACCTGTTTGGAGTCCACAATACGCAGTCCACTCGGACCGCATTGAATCGGTCCAAAAAAACTTCTTACTTTTTGCCTTGCGGCGCCTAAATTGGGATGCAAACCGTATATTACCTCCTTATTCCAGTAGACTACTTTTAATTAATTTACCGTCCCTAGCTAACCGTAGAACTATGCTTGGAACAGTCTTTATTTGTAAGCTTATTCGTTGAGAGAGTCCCGACTTGATTAGTCGGCTTAACTTCTCGGTTCCAAGTAGATTCACTAGAAACTATATACCCCTTATCTTAAATCATTGTATATCTAACTATGAGTTGCATGACCCTTACAGAGTTTTATGTTCTGACTATAATAGACTTTATCTGTAATCTTGACTCTCTACCGCTCTTAAAGCAATCGATTTTAACTTTTCTATTACATATTTAGATCCTACTAACACTAATATTTAAGATAGTTATTTTACATTATATTCATTTCCTCGTCCCTGTTCTCTTTTTTATATCGCGTCTATATATTCTCGCGAATCGAGCCGTACGATACACGGCAGCGCCCTTCGGTCGGTTGGGCGGGAGGTGTGGCCGTGGGACCCGTGCGAATTACTATAAAAAAAAAAAAAAAAAAGAAGTATTCGTTGCTACAACTACTCTAATGAACACATGAGAAAAGACTGCAAGGCAGAAACAAAATGTTTTAAATGTGCAGGCAGCGGTCATATATCTTCAAATTGTCCACAAGCTGTAAAAAGTGTTCAAGTCGTAAATGATACTAAGCGCTTGAAAGTAGTTTTGCTGAACGGTACAGAGGTCGCCTGCCTTGTGGACACAGGATCCGATGTGTCAATCGTATTTCAGTCGTTGTACAATAAACTTCAAAGTACTGTGATGCAAAAGTGTTATTCCGGTCTACGAGGCCTTGGAAACGCTACGACGCAGCCGCTAGGTTCATTTATGGGCAGAGTACACGTTGACGGGATCGAAGCCATACGAAAGTTTGTTGTGATACCAAACAATCACATCGAGAACGACGTAATACTTGGCTTTGACTTTCATCTTTATAAAGGCGTCAGCGCGGCCGGAATGCGCTGAATCAAAAGAGCTAAGTATGTACAATATTGTTGGGACTGGTAGTAACATAGATGCTTCTCCACAGTACAAGTCGATGATCGAGTCAATGATAGCAAGCCAGCCGAAAACAACGCTGAATGTCCGGTGTCGATAAAGATCGGGATAGAGGAGAGTACAAAACCATTTCGTCATCAACCAAGCCGTCACTTAGCTGTGGAATCCGAGTCGATCAGAAAACAAGTTCACGCCTGGTTGCGGGATAGCATTGTGCGCAAATCTTCATCGAACTTTGCAAGTCGACCCGTCGTTGTCAAGAAGAAGAATGGCACGGACAGAATCTGCGTTGACTTTCGTCAATTAAATAGTATGGTACTTAAGTACTGCATCCCAGTGCCACGCATGGATGATGTGCTGGAACAGCATCAGTCCGCAAATGTATTCGTAGTTATGGATCTAGAGAATAGCTTCCTCCACGTACCGATTGAGGAGTCCAGCCGCAAGTTTACAGCGTTCATAACCGAGAAAGAGCTAAACAAGAAACAATCGGATGAGCTAAAGCAGCGCATGAATACAGATATCCTAAACAGTTTGGAATTCATAAAGACCAACCTTTAGCGATCTGAGATGGAGGGCCGTCAGCGTTTAGAGCAGCGTTTAGATGACACTGTACGGGAACTAGCTGCTCAGCGTCGTCACTTCAAGGAGGAGGAGGAGAAGTTCCGTGAATCAATTAACGAGTTGGTGGCCAAGCAGGAGGAGAAAATCAAGAAGCTTCGCAGCTCAGAGGCTGAACTGAAGAACTGAAGTCAGCCCAGGACGATCTAAAGAGCTTGCTAGAGAAGCTTACGGAAGCTAATTGCACTATTCGGACGCTGCGTTCCGAAAACACGAGCCTGGTTGAATCTCTTAATGTTGTGGAGGTGAATTATGCTAACGGAATGATACAGCATTCTGCAGATATTCAGGAGCTAACCCGTTACAAGGCCGAATTCTTCAAAGCCAACGACGCACTCAACCAATTAAAGTCAGGTTGGGAATCATTGCAAGCCGCATACGATGAACTTTTGCGTTCGAATGTCGAAGCCCAAAAGCTGCTGGACAAGGAGAGGGAGGAGTCAGAGAAGAGAGTGGCTGATTTGCATGCATTGAACTCCAACTTACAAATCTGTAGAGGCGACTGAAGCAGTGGGTCATAAAAATCTCGATGAATAATCGATAGGGGGTTGGCGGTCAGCAGTGACACACCAATGTAAGATGCAGTAAGATGTAGCTAGAATATACCAGACTAGATGCAACCCTTATAAGCCGCACCCGATAAGTTTGGGATAATTCGGTTATCGGGAAAAAGTGTGGTTCAGCTGATCGTGCAATATTAAGCCGAAAAGATCGTTGTTTGGCGCAGCCATCTCACCGCCGCCTTGTCGCCCCAGTTTCGACTGGGTCAATCCCAGGTTAGTAAACTTCAGAAAACGGTGAACTGTGGTTTGATGCGGGAAATACAACCACAGCAGAAATTGAAGGCAGGAGGGTCTTCGCTTGGCATCTTTTACGTATCCGCATCACTGCCCTGGTCCCACAGTTCTACGGGGCCGCCACCGGCGGGCAGAAGGAGAGACGATAACTACGCCAGGCCGTGAAGTGGAGCGCCTTCCCAGCGAGGAGGAGCGAAGGACCAGCCGCAGTAGCAGGACCGCAACCGCCCTAAACCGGGACCCTAGGAGGATTGTTTAAATAAATAGCCAAAAGGCAACAACTCCGAAAGTGAGGTTAAAAGAGGCGAAAAATTTAGCGGGATTTAGTCCGGAATACACAGTGCCCAAATGGAAGTTACATTTATAGCGCGATTGGTAGTCCAAAATGGACATAAAGAAAATTAAAAACAATAGTGAGTTTAAGTTGATCTAAATTCTGAATTTATGCGGGAAAACGCTAAATATCAGGGCTAACCTGTACTTAAATGTATTAATTCCCGAACCGCCATCTTGAACGTAGAGAGAGAAAAAAGCTAAATTTTTTTTTATGTAATTTAAGTTTAACAATAAGCTATAAGAATATGTACTCGAGTAGGAGACTCAGTCATGCCGTTTTGTAATTTTTCTTGCATTTGAATTGAATTTCCGTTCGTACTTAAAATTTGTATATAGTAGGTAAGCTAACCTAAGCTAGTCATTTCTTTAGAAGAGTTCATTTTCTGAGAGTGCCCCTTTGAATTTTCGAGTAAGAATTCATGAGAGTTTGTTCGCAGTCGTGTGATCCAAAATTATACCTTCTCGAAGTGTTTGCGGAAAATGCCACGCTTTCGTTTCAGCTCATCTGCGCCGGGAGATCGATCTTTCGCCGAGGAGTGAAAAGTTGATTGAGTTTCATTTATAAAACTTTAATTTCTTATTGGAAATATTCGGTAGTACACCGATAACATTTTACTGGAGGTCATCATTTCTTTTATGGCGCGCCAAGTATCATATATTTTATACACACTGCTAATAAACAATTAATACTAATGGAGTGGCGATAGCAGCCGTTTGAAATATAAAGGGGAAAAAAAAGAAAGGAGAAAATCTAACCGAATTTACTCTCGGCTCACTCTCAAACAAAATTAATTTTTCTTCTCGTTAAGGATTCTTATAACGATAAAACCCAAAAAAAATAATAATTCATGGAACAAGATTATAGAGAGAACTCTAAAAATAATGGAAGATTTAAATGAATGCTTTGTTCCTTCCCTTAAATATATTTAGCCTCTAGTAACTTTAACTCTTTAATTGTAACGGTCTCGAATATCGACTTAAACCTTCTTTTTCTGATCTCGCAACTAAGAAAAACCTTGCTTTAGGTTCTTTGAGTTGCTCTAGTTTGTATTGCCATATTTACTTGTTTCCTTTAGTATGTACTTATTTTTATAGATATAAATATTGTTATTAACGATTAATATTGAAAATATGAATTTCTAAAAACCTAAATACTGACTCAGCTGATGTTTCTCCGGACGTAGGGTACTAAAGGGGCCACTAGAGCTATGCTCTTAAGGAAAGTGGTCTTAGGTAGGGTAGGGCAATACGCGAACACGATTCCACCTGTGCTTCGCAGGCGACAAAATTCTCAAACTTTCCTCCCATTCTAGAACTCTCCGCTTCCGAAAGTATTAATTTGCTTCCTCCGATTTTGTATACTAGCTGCTTCATTTTGTTGTTGTTGTAAGCACGCTCAATTTCTTGGGCTTATTCATTATTGCCTGTAACGAAAAGATATCTGTACAAGCAAGACCACCACACCCAACGCCATGAGCTAGAGCCGGCCTCTAAAGCGTGCACCCGCAAGTACAGGTACTCTAGTCCAAAGCGCTGGCCTCGAAACTAGCTGTTCTGGCCAGTCAAAGACAAAACCCGAACTCTTCCTTGAATGAGTCTGCAATGGATGGAGATCAGAGCCTGAATGCTTCTGGACTAACCGAAGGGACTGCCGAAGAAGGACCTACAATACAATAGAAGGCCCTACAATACTACTGCTACATGTGCAGATAATATGAAGCTATGGATGTACACGCCTACAAATGAAGACCTATGGTCGTCTGGGTCAGACGACAGTGATCAGGATGGCCGAATGCAACGATAGTTATCGATATGCGATGATCGATAATCATCGCAAAGGGTAGCGTCGTGAGCGCAGGCAGAAGAGGAAGAAGGAGTTATAAGAAAAAGGACAAGCATAGAGCCGAAGAAGAACAAAGCGAGTTGAAAGTTGTGCAGTAAAAAAGATGTCAAGCCGAAAGTTGTCGTGTCCGGAGTAAGGCAAAGTTGTGAAGTCGTCGTATGTCCGGAGATTAAGAAGTGTTGGCACGAGTCATCTTTTTATTAAATACCAAATATAATAAGCAAACTATTATAATATCAAAATATTACTAAGATAAACAATTGTGCTAAACAATAAATATCCTATAAATATCATTGGTTGTCATTCCTTGTCTCGTCTGTATTAATCTGATGTGGTTGTTGTGTTATTTCTGAATTTTGGTTGTTTTCAGTTTGATGCTGATATTCTGGATAATATTCTGAATGGTCGTAAGTTGGATAGTAAAAATAATCATAAGGGACAAACTGCTGATCGCTTTATTAGTTGATTGGGTACATAGGAACTTGAGTTTTGTGTTGATTGGGGATTTTTATATCGGTGTTGTTGTCTGAACCTGTTCTGATCGAATGCATTGTACCGATGGGTATTAGGAATTGGTCGAGGTGTAAAGTTTACACGTAGGCTTGGTCGAAAAGCCTTGTTTGCATGTTGGCTTGGTTGAAATACATTGTTTGGACTAGGGTGATAGGGTATCGGATGACGATAAGGTGGATAATTAGTTGGTGGTGTTTCATAACTTTGTGGAGCTTGATATGGCACTGGGGAGTTATAATGTGGGAAAGGGTTTTGGATAGCTTCTGGTTCTATTGTTAGTCTGATTAATATTGTAATTATATGATTTTTGTGGCTTATCAGAATTTTGTTTTTGAATAAAAGAGCTTGTATGACTCGCTCGTTCATACAATTCTTTTTCTTGTAAAATGTTTATAAGTGTCAGTATTCTGTCATTCTGTCAATTTGTTGTTGTTTTTGTCGTTGTTTTCAAGTTAATTTAATATTGTTTTTTTTTTTGTTATATTTCATTTTATTTATTTAATTTTATTTAATTTTATTGTTGTTTTACGGATCTTAGTTTCTATGTATCTTATATGATTTTTTTTTGTCTTGTCACAATTATTATTATTATATAATATTCTTATTTTTAGTTTTTGCTCTTAAGGTAGATTTTGATTTTCACTATTGCTTTTTCGTGGGGGTTTTAAGGTAACCAATTGGATTTATAGCCTCTCACAAATTCAATAGCGTCTTCCTGATAATAAATTCAGGTTTGTTGTTGACCCTGCGTTATACGGTTTGGCGCTATTGTCGAGGTTTCAATCAAAACTTAACACGATATTGACCGGCGCATGGGTGTCTAAGAGCGTGGTGTTTTTAGATAGCGATTAAATATATCTTAAGACTTTCATGACCGATTTCGCCAGTTACCAATAAAAGGCTACAACAAATTGCGTTAAATTTATTAAATGAACTCGTATGAACATTTCGTATACAAACAATATAACGCTGAAATCAAAGTTTTTTCCAATGAAAAAGACGATTAAAGTATCGACCCCGATTTTTGTTCTTTATTTTTTGATGCTCAGCTTGAGATTGAAAATTAAATGTAAGTAAAATTGAGGAGAAGCTTCTGTGCTTAAGAAACATGTTAGCGTATTTTGGGAGAGCATTGCTTTTGGATTGTTAAGTTGAGGAGAAGCTTCAGAGAGAGCAGGCAAAACTGCTTAGGTTAGGCTTTGTGATTTGTATACATGAATGGCTAAGTGCCGTTGCCAAAGAATTTGTTTATCAACACGCATACTGAGCAGATGGCATACAGTACGGGAACCAATTAAGTGCTTTATTGTTCATGGAATAAATGAAATTGCCCGGTTTGGGTGGCGCAAATACGTCACTTTATATATGGTCTAAAATGATTTATTGCCCAATGAATTGTTGCTAGTTCTTGCTCTGTTGTGGACTTATTACTTTCTCCCTTTGTGAAGGTTCTTTAGGCGTATGCCACAAGAAGCTGTTGACCGTTATGGTCTTGCGATAGTGCCGCTCCACATACATGTTTACTAGCATCTGTGGTTATGCAAAATTTTTTGCTGAAATCTGGGTACTGAAGAAGTGTAGGTTTCATTAATTCCATTTTAAGATACTTAAATGATTGTTCGCATTCGGTCGTCCATTCAAATGGTACTTTCTTTTTACAAAACCTCGTTAAGTAGTTTTTCTTACAAATTTTGAATGAATCTTCTATAATATAAAATGCAACGAATCGTCTAGCTTCGTCTGCAATTGCTGGTTTGGCATAGTTTTTGATTACACTGTATTTGGTATCACCAGGAAGTATACATCTGGCAGTATTCTTGTGACCTAAATATGTAACCTCTTTCATAAAGAAAGTACATTTTTATGGATGTAGTTTTAGGTTATGCTGTCTGCATAATTTGAATACGTCGGTTAAGTTCTCTAGCATATGCTTTTCAGAACAACCGATTACTACTAAATCATCCATATATAAAAAAGCTTGTAAACCTGTGAACGCAAGTGCCATCATTCTTTGGTGGTACTTTTGGTGCTATTTTTAAACCAAATGGTAATCGCATTTAACGGTATGCACCTGTTGAAGTTGAGAAAGATGTTATATTTCTTGACTTTTCTTCTAATTCGATTTAATGGAATCCAGACATCAGGTCTAGGCACGAGAAATATTTTGCTCGTCCTAATTGATCAAGATTATCTTCTATTCTTGGAAATTGTGCTAGCAATTTCTTGTTTATTTGACGATCGTCACCTACTAGTCTACATCGATTTTCCGCCGAATTAGACAGTGATTTCTAGGGTACGAAGAGAAGTGGGCTATTATATTCTGATTTAAATGGTTATACAATACCGTCTTTTATCAATTTGTTAACTTGGCTTTGTATTTCTGGTTTTTTACATTCTGGTACTCTGTAGTTTTAATTTAGTCAAATCGACTTTGAATAACGAGCGAAATTTAAAAAGCTTTAATACTTCTAAAATTTTTTGCGGGTTTTTTTCGTTTGCATTATAAACATCATAATTGTGCAGTGATTCGCTTTTTATGTCTCCGCTGTCTACAATAGCGTCTTTATTTGTTGTATTTACTATTCGAGTCATTGACATGCAACGATTATTCCAGGTAATGGTAATGTAATTCCTGGTTTGGAATTAAACCGTACATGTCTTTTGAATAAACACCGATCTTTCTTATGACAGGCAGGCAGAACAATTTTTTTTCAACTGAATGTATTATAGGAATGTATATATTGCTGAAATTTGTGGGCGTAAACCAATCTTCCTGGTCTTGGAATTCCAAATTACAATTGTACTTCTTTGTAAAATCCAAGCCAATGATACTGTAATAATTCAGTAGTTTAGTCTTCGTTTCAATACACTTTATTTTACAGTTGGTTTTAATATTTATTATTAGTTTACAATGGTTATTCTAATACGTGTGTTCGCATTCAACTCCATTGATCGACTGACTCTCTCTCTCCAGCCCGATCGCTCGTCTCTCTGCTTATGTTAGATTAATCGGGAGAGCGTGAGTTGCGCTCATCTTCCTCTCGCACCGGTTCCCACATCCCTCCTATGTTTTTCAGCTTGAGCTTCAACCCAGGTCCCGCAGACGTATCGTTTTCCTCGGATGATTTGGCCAGCGAGTGTTGGTTGTGTTTCTCCAAGTTCGTGGTGGAAGCCGGAACCGTCATCGTGGTGGAGGCAGCTGGAATCTTTTTTAGATGGCTAACGTCCCTAAGAAGTGTCTTACCACCCCCTGAGACTTTAACAATATTTCCCTCTCGCTCCAAGACCTGGTATTCAGTTATGTCAAAGTTCGGTGTCAGCTTACTAGGAAATATTACGTTTTTCATTAGTACCTGATCTCCTACCTGAATGTCTACATCCTTTGCCCCTCTCTTTTTATCCCCAGCTACTTTACCTTTATGCCTTTGTATCTGTTCATTATCTTTTTCAGCCGAGTCATTAAAAACCCCTACAACATCTTGTATGTTAGGAATTTTATCTCGAATCAAACGATTAAACATTAACTGTGAAGGGGCTGTTCCAGTAGTACCATGAGGGGTGACGTTATGCATTAAAAGAAATTCCTGAATTTCCTGCTCCAAGTTCGTTGGAGTAATCTTCTTGTTTAAGTGTGCAATTTTTTAGTCTTTTTACTAGGGACTTGTTTATATTCTCCACCTCACCATTAGCCTGAGGCCAATATGGTGGAGTCCGTATTAGGGTAATGCCATTCAAACTGCAATAATTTTCAAACATCTCACTAACGTACTGTCTACCATTATCTGTCCGCAGGTACTTTGGAAACCCTTATCGGCAGAATATTTCCTTCATTGTCCCAATAATAGCTGTTGAGGATATCGATTGCATAAACTTTAGCTCCATGTATCTTGAAAAATAGTCTATAAAGACCAGGACATATTTTCCATTCGGCAATGGACCCAAAAGATCACTGGCTATCGACATCCAAGCGCTTGTTGGAAATGGTGTTCCCTGCATCGGTGCTGGGCCTAAAGGTTGAGAGACTACTAAACAGTCTCTACATGCTTTTACAAAATTCTCTGCGTCTCGGTCGATGCGTGGCCACCATACCTTTGACCTTAAACGCCGCTTCATTGCAGACTCGCCTGGATGACCTTCATGGGCAAGTTCTAATACTCTCTTTCGAAGTGTTGCCGGGATGACTAATCGTGTTCCTCTAAGCAGAATTTTCCCAAGCGTCGAAAGTTCATATCGAAATGGGTAAAATTTGTTTGATGTACATGGATCCCAAGTGTCAGTCTCCAAACAGGACATGGCGTCAATGATTTCCTCATCCATACTATTTGCTTGGGATATTGCTGATATGTGTAACGCTGCAGGAACGCTGCAGTATTCGATGACCCGAAAGACATTATATTCATCATTTCGCCAGGAAGAGTTCGTCGCAGCCAATTCACAAAGTCGAGACAGAGCGTCTGAAATATTCTCTTTGCCCGCCTTGTAGATTACTTTAAACTTGAACGCCTGTATGCGTAAGAGCCACCTTTCAATTCGCGCTGGAGGCTTCGAAGTTGGTTTGAATATTGCCTCCAGTGGTTTGTGATCCGTCACCAGCTCGAATTTTAATCCAGCCAGGTAAAAATAAAACTTCTCAACAGCCCAGACTAAGGCCAGACTTTCTTTTTCCGTCTGTGAATATCGCTTTTCAACATCCGATAGACTCCGACTAGCAAACGAAATTATTTTTAGTTCTTTGTCTCTACTGAACTGTAATAGTACAGCTCCGAGCGCGACAGGGCTGGCGTCGGCTATCAGTTGTGTAGTGTTATCGGGGTCAAAATAGGACAAGTTTGGTATCTTGGCCAAATGAGATTTTAGATCTTCGTATGCTTTTTCCTCATTTTTATCCCAATTAAATCTGCAATCCTTTCTTAGCAAACGTCTTAATGGTTCTGTACGGTCGGCTAAATCCGGTATGAATTTGCCAACATAAGTGACAAGGCCCAGAAAACTGCGGACCTCCTCCTTATTTTTGGGACTTCTGAATGAAAGGATTGTGGATACTTTTTCCGGATCAACTTCAATTCCTCTGTCTGACAGGATATGCCCATAAAATTTGACTTTATCCGTCTTCCAAATGCATTTCTCCACATTCAAGAGGACATTGTTTTTCTCCAATATATCCTTTATTTCCTTTCCGGCGTTATCATGGTCATTTTCATTGGTTCCGAATATGATGATATCATCGATATAATTCAGGACATTTCGGCACGGTGCCAGTAGCTCCTCCAGTCTTCTTTGAAAAATTTCGGGTGCAGAGTTAACCCCGAACATCAATCGCTTATACCGGAACAACCCACGAGGAGTTATGAAAGTTGTTATAGCTCTGCTAGCCTCGTCCAATTCTAATTGATGATATGCATATTTGAGATCCAGACGAGAAAAATATTTCGCTCCTCTCAGTTTGGTCATAAACGTGTCGAAGATAGGCAATGGATAGTTCTCCCTTAAAATTGCTTTATTGGCTAGTCTCATGTCTATACAGATGCGGAGATCCCTGTTTTCTTTGAATGTCATGACCATTGGTGAGATCCATTGAGAATGTCCCATTACTGGTTCAATGATATCGAGGGATAACGCTTCCTCCAGTTTTCCAATAACTTTCTCTTCCAACGCTATTGGAATCCGCCTCATCGGTTGTTGAACTGGTTTGATGTCTGGGTCAATGGATAGTTTAACTGGCAATCCTTTCCATTTTGGAAATGGAGATACGCTCTCTATACTGTGGACTCCCAAACCGAGTCGTAATACTTGTAGCTTTATCGCCGATTCCTTGCCCAGTAGTGATTGTTTTCCTTTTTTAATTACAAAAAATGGAGCAATTACCTCCGGGTTAGATCCAATGGATACAGGTGCATCAAAACAACAGATTATTTGCAGTAATTCGTCTGAAGCATATGCTCTAAAATGATTCGAGCAGTCCCATTGGACGTTGAAAATTGTTGCTTTCTTATCTTGTAGAACTGACCAATCCTCCGGACTTATGAGATTGAAACGTAATCCTGAGTCGATGATGAAAGGCATTTCTTGGCCACCCACTTGGCATTTGATTACTTCGTCTTCGTCGTCACTTAGAATTTTAAAACAGTTATTTGCCGGTTTCTTATCATCCCCTTCATTTACCAGGTTCACGTTTGAGCGTTGTCGTTTTGTTGCATTGCTGTTGTTCTGGTTTCCTGGTCGCTTTAAATTAGTTCGGCACTTGTTTGCAAAGTGCCCGAACCGTGTACGTTTATTGCATTGTTGTTTTAAGGCTGGACAGTTGGGGCTATTATGGTTGTGACCTTTTCGACCACATCTGCTGCACTCCCACTGCATGTTGGACGATTTTGTATCCGTTTGTATTCTGTTTATTCCCTCCAGATTCAGCTGTGGTCGCATTATCTCGGACTCTTTGTTGATTTCTTCCTCCACTTGGCAGAGATTTATTATCTCCGATAAATTGTACTCTTTTTCCAAAAGTTTCCGTTTTAGGCTTATGTTGGCGCAGCTATCGATGATTTTATCCTTTAAACAGATCTCCTCGATTTCGGCTTTAGTGGATCCAAAATCGCATTTTTGAATTTGGTACCTCAGCCTCAATACAAACTTCGCAAATGTCTCTCCCTCTGCAGGAGAAAGGAGGAGGAGGAGGAGGAGGAGGAGGAGGAGAAAGGTTCCTAAATAAATGTCTCTTGAAGCTTGAGTTCTGTTTCGGCGAGAAAAACGCATTCAACTTATCGACTAACGTCTGAAATATGTCGGTCTGGTCTTCAGCCGCCGTTTCCGTTATCACGGCTCCGGGCAGTGAAAATGCTACCGTTTGTAGCTGAGGGCCGCCAAGATGTAACAATTTGTTTCTTTTCCGGGATGGTGAACTGATGATCTCCTCAGCTTGCACATATATTTCGAAAGCTCTAAGCCATTTCTCCCATTCCACACGCAACAGGGACTTCTCAATCGTCTCGCAAAGAAACGGCCTGATTACGCTCTCTGCCATTGCTTGTAGGTCGACTGAAACTAAATTTTGCTTTAATATTTTTGGCCAACTGCCTCTGACTTAGTCAGATCGTAATTAGTTACATACAGTTTTCAAGGAATATACCGTGGTATACATATACATGTGCATACCTATCGACTGATACTTTAGTACAGCCCCTGATCCAAATCAGCTCATATCTAATTATTCGACTCGTACCTTTAGTACAGCCCCTGACTTAAATCAGCTTATGATTATTTGTTCGGCTCGTACATCTATTACAGCCCCTGACTTAAGTCAGCTCAAAATTATTTACTCGGCTTGTACATTTAGTACAGCCCCTGACCCAAGTCAGATAGAACAATAATAAAATCTGTGTCTCTTGACACTGTCACTGTAATTTGTCAGTTGTTTTCTCTTTCCTTTTATTTTTCATTCTTTTATTGTTGTTGTGTTTTTTTTTACATACGAGCTGCCATAACTGAAATGCCTGCAAGCATTCTTATATTTTATTTCTTTTCCTTCATTCTTTCTTCTCTTCATCTCATTAGTTCGTCAGCGTGCATTTGCCCGCGCGTTCATATGTACATACGAACAACGAGAGTGAGCGAGGAAAAAAAAATTATCGAATTATTGTGTGACAATTTTGCCATCACAGATTTGCGCTAAACATTTTTTTTTTTAATGTTAATTTACATGTTATTTCTCCCTTGCATTAATTTGTCTATTTGTATTCGTTCGCGCGTTCGATACCACATTTGTATGTACATATGTATATATGTATATATACGAAGAACGCCAGGGAACGAAAAGAACAAACTAACGGGACTGTTGCGTGCTAATTTCAGCATATGCCGGTTTGCACTGAATTTTTCTTATTTTAATTAATTTATAAGTTGTTGTTTTTTTTTTACCTCGTCGCCAATGTAATAATTCATTAGTTTAGTCTTCGTTTCAATACACTTTATTTCACAGTTGGTTTTATGATTTATTATTAGTTTACAATGGTTATTCTAATACGTGTGTTCGCATTCAACTCCATTGATCGACTGACTCTCTCTCTCCAGCCCGATCGCACGTCTCTCTGCTTATGTTAGATTAATCGGGAGAGCGTGAGTTGCGCTCATCTTCCTCTCGCACCGGTTCGCACAGATACCATCAGCTGGTATGGGAAAATCGGGTACTATATATCGTATCTAGGGACGTATCTAGGGACTGTATTGTCCCTTTCCCTATGCTTGTTATGTTTGTAATTTTACTCCAATTTAGCAGTGACATTTCTGCATCTGTATCTATTAATAAAGTTAACGTTAAATTGGTACTCATATTTTTAAATTTAACAAAAATGCTTAAATTGAGATTGATATTATTAATTTTTTTTGGGGGTCTGTTCTCAAGGGGACTCCCAATTATCCGCCTGTTATTCCTTCTGTCGCTTATGTTGTTTCTGTCGTTATTCCTGTTGTATCCGTTAACCACCTCGGCCTCTATAACTATTATTATAGTTATTTCGGAAAAGCAGTATACATATTTTTCAATAACGCTGTCCATGGTGGTGCAATTTTCTGCTACCAAGACTGTTTTTATTTGTTCGTTCTCACAATTCTTTTTCATTGCAGAAATCGCTTCTTTTGTAGCGAATTTATCTGCATTGTTGGCTTCTAGACCATCGTCAATATACGCTGCTTAAAGTGATTTACGGAGATCTTTTATCTCTAATGTATATTGCGCTGCTGTTTTACCATTTTGTTGTAGATTAATCATTTTTGCTTTAATGACATCAGTCGATTCGCCTTTAACTGATGCCTTTAATACATTTAAGATACTGATAATGGTCTTTTCATTTTCAGCCTTGTATGATAAAGGACCAATTATCTTAGTTCTACTGCTAGTTGTTTCTGATCTCCTTTTGTAAGATCCGTTATTCGAAGAGCCATGAGGAATCAAATTAGGTTTATTTTCTGACCGTCGAATTTAGGTGTTGTGGACGAAATATGTCGCACATATTTCCGGACGTTGCATTTTGTCTGTCGTTGCTGCAGCTTATTCCTTAGTGGTACTATTGCTATAGGCTGTTTCAGAATATTCCCCTTCTATTTCTGTCAACTCTATCACCGCTGGTATTGCTAGATCGTGTAGATCTTTTCCTCTTCTAATTCCTTTTCGGGTTCATCTACTTCGATAGTTATTGGATTATCAAAAATTGTAGGTACCTATAAGAAGATTTTCGCGAAGTCTGTTTAATAGCTTCGCTCCCTGTGTTATGTTTTATCTATCTATTTGCTGTTTATTATTCAACTATATGCAGGCATGCTTATTTATTGTGCCTTGCTGCAACTATCTAATTTGCGTGAAACATTTGTATGACTTATTAAATGTAGATTTCGTCTCTTTAAGATATTTTATAAATGTCTGTCAGTCTATTTATATCGCTTAATAAGACATAAATCAGCGGTGCAGGCGGACTACTAATATTCCTATTACTGGAATATTCTGGATATTCTTATTTAGCATATTTACCTTCTTATTTTTGTTTTGTTTTATTTTAATATTTTATTCATTATTTTATTATTTATATTGAACATTTACCATTTATATCTCTTAATCATTCGTACATAAGTTGTCATATTTTGTTTTTTTACGAAACATTTTTTTTTACAATTTCTACCATAGTTTAAAAGGTTATACTAGATTCGTTGAAAAGTGTGTTACAGGCAAAAGTAAGCGTTTTCGACTATGTAAAGTATATATAATAACGAATCCACGGTAATTTATTAGATCAAAAAATAGAATCTTTATTCAAATAAAATTACAAGTGTGGAAGCGGAGACAATTCACGTCCTATTCGTAGAGCGAAAGAATTAAATCTAATCTTAAGTTGCGAAGCGAACGCTTAGCAAACCTTTGGCTGAGACTTATTTACTTCTTTATGTGTTGAGCTAAAAGAGGTCTTGAGTGGATCGCGCATGGATACTGGATAAGCCAAGGATTTGAGCTGCGTAAGCGGTTTTGACCCTCTGGTGGGAGTCGCGAATGCGGCTGCGGATGTTTATGTCTGTTTGATTGGGTGCCCTCTTAAGTGGATCGCTCATGGGTACTGATCAGCCGAAACCTGAGCTGCGTAAGTGGTTTTGACCCTTTGGTGGGAATAACGGATTCGGCAGAGGATGTTAATGTTTACATTAGGGCAGGCTGGATTTGTTATTGTCACCAGAAGTGGTGACACTAAATTAGCCCGTCTTTAGGCGGATAATTTAGGGTACAAAATAGGGCTCGGATTATTTTGAATTTCTATTACATCATTGTTTACAATATTTGGTGGTTCTATAGGAGTGGGTGCTTGTTTTTTGAACTGGATTATAATTTTCTTAGGTATATTCTTATATTTATAAATATAATGAAACATTATTATGACAACTAAGATTATTATAATAGTGATTGTAATTATTTGAAATGTGTTATTTGTTTTATTATGGGTTTCAAAAATATCTTTAGCTTCTATATAAGAAAGAGCTTCTAATTTATTTATATTGTTATTGACATAAACGGCTTGAGTGTAGTCTAACATTGTGTTTGATATTGAGATGTCGTCGATTTGAATAGAACAATTAAAAGCTTTTATTATATTATCTCCCTCTATTATTATATCTCTATTTATGCAATTTTGGTTGAGCATGGTTTTTGGTAAGTTCCAGGTTAATATTATATTAGGTTCGACATAACTGATTTCAAATTTCTTGTGAGTTTTTACATATCTACATTCTGTATTGAATTGATTAAGTATGCCAGTTAAACATTTATTTGTTATAGAAGTTTTTGAGGGTTTGATTATTTTGAACATCAAATTTATTTTGTACATTTTCTATTAAAATGTTTTGATCACTGTCTGGATATGGAACTATTGAAAAGATTAGGTTTTCACTTAATTCTTTTTCATTTGTATCTGTTTTTAACCAAGTTGAAGTTTTAATATGTAAAAGTTTTTCGGAATTTATAGTCGTTAAGTAATAATGTTTTAGTAATTTAGGATTACAAATGTTAACTGCATTCCAATCCATTCAATATCTTCTATATATTCGGTAAACTGTTGCAAGTTGAATAATAAAATATTTAATCTTTGATCCCCTTTATTTTTCAAGATCAATAGCTTGGACGCCATTTTCGGACAGATTGTTACTTTTAATTCTAATTCTTCTTAATCTGCTTGATCTAATGTTCCAAAAAGGTATTTATACATTGTGCCCATAAAATTAGCTAACACGCGTTTGCTGCGATTTGCTATTCTTATGCCATTCATTTCTCTTATTAATTTTTCTACTAAATATTGAACTTGAAGTACAATTACATGTTCTTCTGATTGTTTTTTTAAGTTTTTATAAGTTTGTTCTGTTTTTGTTATATTGACAGATAAGTAATGATACTCGTAACTAGTTGGTAAGCTTATTGATCCAGTATTAAATATTATGTAGACATTTTTGGCTTGAATTGGATTTACTTCAAGGCTTTGTCCTTGGGCATATCGGGTAGAACATAGTAACAAGTATTATCATCAAGATCATCAAGAATGTGTGTTTATGTTGGTTTATCTTGATCGTTTGGGGTTGCGCTGGAATTATTATCATATTTAGTTTCATTAATTTTATTTTTCTGTTTATATTTTGATTTATAGTGAGTAATTTTTCATCCTCGGTTCTTTTCTTCATAGTGTTTATTGTCTATTTGTGTAATTTCTCCTGTTTTTCTAAATGAGTTTGTTGTCTTAGTTTTTACCAATGGTGTTTGTCTATATCTAGTATATACATCGAATTCGTTTCGTGATTCATTTAACTTAAGTATGTTATCTATTTTATTCTTCTGGGTATCGTATGCAGGTGTACCTCCATAGATAAAAATATCGGCTGGAGTTCTTCCAGTTGTGTTATGCTTTGTTTTATGATTGTATATATAAAGTATGGTTTCGAATTTGGTTAACTTATGGGTTATTTTATGTATGAATTATCCTTAGTTTCTCATTTATTGTTTTATGCAACCTCTCAACGTCAGAAATTCCATTTTTGCTGGTAGTTATGTCAATTTTTACGCCTTCTGATTGTAACCAAAGCTGTAAAGCTGCGCACATAAATGCTGAATCTTTATCTGCCTTGATTTGAACTGGTTTACCCATATTGGTAAACACTAAAAGTATAGCTCGCTTGGCTTAGAGCCAATCTCTGCTATTAATTTTTATTAAAGAGGCGAATTTGGAATAAACGTCAATGCAGCATAAAAATTCCTTATTGTCTATCATGTAAAAGTCCATTACGTTTCTTTACCTTGGGTTAAATGTTTCTGGAGTTATTTCAAATGCTAATTTGGTGTTTCTATGTTCTGTTTGTGCAATGTTGCATATTTCGCATTCTTTTATAATATTTTGAATTAATTTTTGGTGATCAGGGTAGTCAAATTTTTCTTTGAAAATGCTAATTGTTTATTCTATTCCTGTGTGCAAGAGCTCTTTATGACTTTTAAGTATGATTTCCTTGAATTGTGCATATGTCATATTTATTAATTTTTTTGTAGATCTCATAACTTTTGTTAAATTATTCGGACTGACCAGTACCACTTCAACCTCCGAAGAGATAAGTCGTGCCACTCAGATTAAAGCCTCGCTTCGCGTAAGCCCAAAACCCTTATCAGCAAAATCTTGATAAACAAATATCAACCACTAAGAGAAAATAAAAAACTCAACAACAAAAACAGCAATACCGCTAAGCCCTTAACCAACAATCATGACAGACCCACCAAACATTTACAAAATTACTTCAAAAACATACCAATCCCAATTAGGCGAACCCAAATTTATAATTATTAAAAGAAAAGACAACAACTCTTTCGAAAGAACTTCACCATTCATCATAAAAAAATCTGTGGACTTTGCCTGTGGAGGAGAAGTTGAGGGATGCAAACGTACAAGAGACGGCAACCTGCTAATAAAAACCAAAAACGAATTACAAGCCAGAAAACTCCTAAAACTAACAAAAAATTGCAGATGTGGATGTAGCAGCAAGTGAACATAAAACATTAAACTTCTCTAAGGGAGTTATTTACTGTAATCACCTTAGACACATCGACGAAGACACAATTCTACAAGAACTAAAACCACAAAAAGTAACTGAAGTTAAAAAAAATAATGAAACGGCAAAACCCCAACTCTAACTCTGACACCAACAACATCACCTTAGTTGAAACTGGACTAATAATTATAACCTTTGAATCGCATAACCTCCCCGAGATAGTACGAATCGGTTACGAAACAGTCCGAGTACGAGACTATAACCCACTCCCACTTCGATGCAAAAAATGCCTCCGCTTCGGTCATCCAACACCCATATGCAAAAGTGTAGAAACTTGCATCATAAAAATTGCTCAGAAACAAAACACACAAACGACGGAGAAAAATGCACAAACGAAAAGAACTGCTTAAATTGCCGAAACAACCCAGAACTTGACCATCAACACAGCCCAATTGACCGCAAATGCCCTACGTTCATAAAAAACAAGGAATTAACAGCCATTAAAACCACACAAAAAGTTGACCATAAAACTGCCCAACACGTTTATTTCGAACGTCACGGCTTCCAAACGAAAAACACCTACGCCAAAACTCTTACAAACGGCACAACCCAGAGGACAACAAACACTCTGTCACCTAATATTCACACAAATACAACCCAATCACAACACCAAAATCCACACCACACACACACATCAGCAGCACAAAACATTTCATCTAAGACAACAACAACTGAACCAGCCAAAACAACCTTACTATCCAACCAACCACACCAACACCATTACCACCACAGCTACGACAAACTAGAAGACATGGATACCGACTACACACCTACCAGAAAACCATCTACGGCATACTCATCACAACTCACAGAAGACCTAAAAATAAAAATCTTCCCGAAAGATAAGTCCAATAACCTATCCATAAACCTTAAAGCATCGAAACTAAAGGCCAAAGCTCTAAACAAAAACAAGCACACTAACAACAGCGACAGCGAATCCATATAGAACCCTAAACTCCAACACTACCTTTAAGTTAAGTTGTAAGCTTTAATTCTCTCACAAATGTCACTAACTATAATGCAATGGAACTTGAAAGGTTACGTAAACAACTATAGCCAACTCCTTATTCTAATCAAAAGATACTCCCCTCACATTATTTCCCTCCAAAAAACCCATACACCAATAACATTCCAACCCCAATAAACTTCAAACTATTAACAAATAGTGCCACCAACAGATTTGGGGACGTAGCACTACTAGTGCATAAGTCAATACAGTACACTGTCCTCAACATAACAATCGATATAGAAGCAAGTCATACATATAGAATCTAAACTTAAATTAAACATATTTTCCACATACATTTCTCCGACCAAAAGCATAACTAACCAGACACTCCATAACACATTTAACATACAAAAAACACCCTCTCTAATTACGGGAGATTTTAATGGATGGCACCCATCCTGGGTATCCCCAACAACAAATA
Source organism: Drosophila simulans (assembly GCF_016746395.2). Lineage (NCBI taxonomy): Eukaryota > Metazoa > Arthropoda > Insecta > Diptera > Drosophilidae > Drosophila > Drosophila simulans. The sequence goes on from NC_052521.2 coordinate 2,166,023, forward strand.
CACGAGGAAAAATAACTCAACGATTCATTGACAACAAGCACCTTATCCTGTTAAACGACAAATCTCCCACACACTTTTCAACACACAATACATACACACACATAGACCTCACACTCTGCTCTCCAATCCTAGCCCCCCACGCCAAGTGGAAAATACTAAACGATCTTCACGGTAGCGACCATTTCCCTATTATCACAACACTATTCCCAACAACCAATCCACAAAAATTCAACAGAACCTTTTTTAAACTCAAAGAAGCCAACTGGGAGCAGTTCAACGCACTTACCCACCAAACCAACAAGAAATGCCCCACCTCCCACAACGTAAACAAAGAAGCCGCTCTAATCAATAGAATTATTCTTTATAGCGCAAACCTCTCCATCCCACAAACCTCATCTAACACACATCCATACAGGGTTCCATGGTGGAATAAAAACCTCGACCAATTACGAAAACAAAATCAACTTGCCTGGAAAAAATTAAACCGCACAATTGCTGTTGACAACATTTTAGACTACAGACGCAAAAACGCAAAATTTAGATTCGAACTAAAAAGGAGGAAAAAAGAAGCTTCCAGCTCTTTCACCTCGACTATCCAACCCACTACTCCCTCATCCAAAATATGGGCCAATATAAGACGCTTCTGCGGACTTAACCCAGTTAAACAAATTCATGCCATCACAAACCCAGAAAACAATGAGACTACATTGGCTAGCAACGAAATTGCTAACATATTCGCACAACACTTTTCTGACCTCTCCGGCGACTGGAACTTTTCAGAGGAGTTCCGGAACAATAAATATAGAAATAACCTACATCACTATACCCCCTCTCCACTAGACCAAACCATAGAAGAGAACATAACTTATCTAGAACTTAGCTCAGCCCTACAAACATTAAAAGGATGTGCTCCAGGACTAAAAAGAATCTCTTATCAAATGATCAAATATAGCTCCCACACAACAAAAAACAGAATAACGAAACTATTCAATGAAATATTCAATAACCACATACCTCAAGCCTACAAAACAAGCCTAATCATCACCATCCTCAAGCCAAACACCGATAAAACGAAAACTTCCTCATACTGACCCATCTCTCTCAACTGCTGTATAGCAAAGACACTTGATAAAATAATAGCGAAAAGACTCCGGTGGCAGGTGAGACATAACAATCTATTTAACGACAACCAATTCAGATTTAAAAAAGGCAAATCGACTTCGGACTGTCTACTCTATGTAGACTGCCTCATAACAAAGTCAAAAATGCACACCTACCTCGTCACTCTTGATTTTTCAAGAGCTTTCGAACGAGTAGTTGTGCACTCCATAACTCAGCAATTGCAGGAATGGAAAACGGGCCCCAAAATAATAAAGTACATAAAAACTTCATGAGTAACAGGAAAATAAATGTCCGCGTCGGTCCGCATACATCTAACCCATTACCCCTATTCAACGGAATCCCCCCCCAATCCCGGAATCACCCATATCCGTGATACTATTCCTCATAGCCTTAAATAAATTATCCAACATCATATCCCATCATCATCATATCATATCGTTGAGAATAAAAAAAAAAACTAAAACGAAAAAACACCAATAATAGACCGAACAATCAAGCTTAGCCTAGAACTTAATCTACCCTACAAACCAATAAAACTCCATAAATACAGGCCATCATGGACCCTCCCCAATCTAATGGACACATCACTCAGAAACAATAAGAAAGAACAAACATCTCCAGATCAATACAGAAAATTATACGAACACACAAAGAATAACCCCAAAACACAATAACATTCGCCATTACAACGGAAACGGACGTCTTGAAATACGGCATACTTCCCCCATATTTATCCGTCCTCACCTCCGAAACAATCGCCATCCTAGAAGCAATAGAACTTACTAAAAACCGAAGAGGCAAATTTATTATCTGTTCCGACTCCCTATCAGCAATAGATTCAATTCAAAACACAAATAATAACAACTTTTACCCAAGCAGAATACGATCGCTAATAACGCAACACGCACCTAAAATTAAAATAATGTGGATTCCTGGCCATTCAGGAATAAAAGGAAATGAACTAGCCGATCAAGCTGCAAAATCAGCAAGCAGAATGCCACTTATCCTCACCCCAAACATAAATACCACAGATATAAAAAAACACCTTAAAGCCGACCTTGCGACAAAACACAAAGAACACATAATAAACTGCAGTCCATGGTACCAATCTATTAACACGAATACCTCACACACATGCGATTACCTTAAACAATAATACGACTTCGACTAGGGCACACAAACATAACCCACCAACACTACCTAAATCCCAATTCAATACCCACTTGTCCGTTTTGCCAAGGTGATATTTCAATAAGCCACATATTAAACTCATGCCCATCCCTCCTACAAGCCAAGCAAGATATATTTAACAACACCAACCCTCTAGACCTTCTCAGCAAACCCAATCCAGATAACTTACAAAAACTCATACTTTTCCTGAAAAAAACTAAATTATACCAAAAAATCTAAAAACAAAACAGACATTTGTACATAACAAGCCAGCAATTAGTTACCAAATTAGATATTAACTAAATTAAGATATAATAACATTGTAAATAAATATATCTGTAAGCCCCGTAGCTAATGCTATACTATATAAGTAAGTCTAGTTTTGTAAACTATTCTATCTATCATAATAAATAAATAAATAAATTCGGACTGACTATTTTTAAGTAAGCATTTTGGAATACTGTGAAGTCTTGTTCATCACTAAAATATACTACAGTTTCTTTTGTGCATATATACTCTTTTATCCATTGTTTTGCGTTATCGGGTGTAATTTCTTTATACGTAATATTTATTATTGTTTTATGAAAATATTTTATTACTTTAATGTCATTAGAATTTCCTTTAATAAATTCAATTTGTTGGTTCTAATAATTGATTGGTCTTTCCGTTAATGAAATGTAAGTTTGGTTATCTTCATGGCTACTATGTATGGTAGCAGCTGAGGTGGTAGATTCACTGTAGAAGTTTTCTATTTTTACACGTGAAAGTGCATCGGCGACATGGTTTTCTTTTCCTGGTATATATTTTATATGGTAATCAAACTCATTTAGTCTGATTTTCAATCTTTGGAGTTTCATGATTGGTTCTTTGATATTATCGAGCCATACTAAAGGTTGGTGATCACTAAGGATCTGAAATTTAAGACCAAAAAGATAGGACCTGAAATATTTAGTGGCCCAGAACCTTTTTTTTTTTTGCGTCATGGGTTTGGCAATTTTTGCGAAATTAGGGATAAATTTGCGATAGAAGCCGCAAAGTCCTAAAAATGATTTTATTTCTTTATTAGTTTTAGGTAATGGGAATTTTTGTATTGCTTTTATTTTATTTGGGTTGGGCTTTATGCCTTCGGTAGTTACAATGTGACCTAAGAATTCGGTTTCTTTTTTCATAAACTCACATTTGTCGAGTTGTAACTTTAAATTAGCTTCTTCTAGTTTAGCAAATACTTTACGTAGAGATAACAAGTGTTCTACCAATAAAGTGGAAAAAACTATTATATCGTCCATGTAAACTAAACAATCTTTGTAAATTAGGTCTTCTAATAGATTGTTGGTGCAACGTTGAAATGTTGCAGGTGCATTCTTCAATCCGAATGGCAGTCGAGTGTATTCGTAATGACCATTTTTTGTGGAAAAAGCTGTTTTCTGAATCGAGCTTTCGTCCATTTGGATCTGATGAAAACCTTTTGCTAAATCTATGGTAGTGAAATATTGAGACCTACCGAGCTTATCTAGTATTTCATCCATAACTGGAATTGGGTATTTGTCATCAATAGTAATTTCGTTTAGTTTGGGATAGTCGATAACTATCCTAAACTTTGTTTTACCGGAAGCATCGCTTTTTTTCGGTACTATCCAGATGGGTGAACAATAAGGTGAGTTCGATTTCCGAACGATGCCTTGTTGAATCATTTCTTTGATTTGTAATTCGACTTCATTGTCGTAGGCTTGTGGGTATTTATAAGGTTTTCTATAGATAGGGTCTTTATGTTTAATTTTAATGACATGCTTTTCAGTACTTGTGAAGGTCAAATTTTCGCCTTCTCTGTATTGTATGTCCCTAGCTCGTGAAGAATTTTAGTAAGGGCATTTGACTCTTCCTTATTTAGATGGTCAAGCCTGAATTCATTTGAATCGTTTAGTTCGTTTCCTATTGCGTAATTTGTGGCATCATCATCTGTGAATGATGATGGATCTAAAAAACTCAGACAGTCGATATTGTCTTCTAGGCCTTCTCGTTCTGGTATGTACTCCATTAGGAAGTCGCTATTGTTTAATTTTACGCTTGCTTCAATAAACTTTATTTGGGCCTTGTCGTCTTGTTGGAAATCTGTACCTAATATCATATCATATTTTTCTGAAAAATTATGAATATAAAAAGCTTGTTTAGTTTGGCAAAGCTTACTGGATTTGAAAATTATAACTTATTTTAAAGCTATTTCACCGTTGATGGTGTGAACTTGTAAATTAGTACTTTTATCTGGAGAATTAAAAATGTTTGCTCTTATGATGTTTATTGTAGACCCAGTGTGTATGATACATCGGAGCTGTATATTGTTTAAAACAATATTTATGAAGGAATTGTTTCTTCTTCTTCGTCCGAGGCATGTACATGAACATTTTCAGACGTATCCATTTTTGAATGGCCGCTGGAGCTCTTTGTCTATTTATTGCCTGATTCGGAGCAGTTGAAGAAACTGGTCTTCATTGATAGTTTACAGGATTTTGTTCCTGTGCCTGGCCGAGTTTTTGTCTAAATTCTTGATATAGGTGGTTTTAAGATTGGTCATAGCTGATACTATTTTTTAGTTCTTTTAGTTCTAGTTTTGTACCGGTAAATGTTGGTATTTGTCGAATCTGACCAAGAGCCTGGTTCAGATGATTCTCGGATATTAGTTGCACTGGTTGATGTGGTTGTTCCATTGTTGTTTTTTTTTGTTTTGTTTATTGTTGTAGTTGGTTTGTTTCTGTTCACTTCTCGTAGCGGTCACACTCTTTGTAAAGCGGGCTACCCACTGTCTTTATTTAATACACAAAACCTGGGGTTTCAGTTACCCTTTAATGGTCTTGTTCTTGCAGCACTAATGTAATTTTCATCACTTCTAGTAGCGGTCACGCCTCTATAGTGGGCTACCTAGTTGAAACGTTTTTAATTATAAAGCACTGTCTGTCTGACTGGCGGATTAGTTACTTCTTGTAGCACTGATTAGCCACAAAGTTGAAGTTAAATCATACACGAAGGTACTTTTGTTGGTCACTATAAGTTTAGGACCACCGACTGCGCCAATAACGAATCCACGGTAATTTATTAGATAAAAAATAGAATCTTTATTCAAATAAAATTACAAGTGTGGAAGCGGAGACAATTCACGTCCTATTCGTAGAGCGAAAGAATTAAATCTAATCTTAAGTTGCGAAGCGAACGCTTAGGAAACCTTTGGCTGAGACTTATTTACTTCTTTATGTGTTGAGCTAAAAGAGGCTCCCTTATGTATTTCTATAAATTGAGCGCTCTCTTGAGTGGATCGCGCATGGATACTGGATAAGCCAAGGATTTGAGCTGCGTAAGCGGTTTTGACCCTCTGGTGGGAGTCGCGAATGCGGCTGCGGATGTTTATGTCTGTTTGATTGGGTGCCCTCTTGAGTGGATCGCTCATGGGTACTGATCAGCCGAAACCTGAGCTGCGTAAGTGGTTTTGACCCTTTGGTGGGAATAACGGATTCGGCAGAGGATGTTAATGTTTACATTAGGGCAGGCTGGATTTGTTATTGTCACCAGAAGTGGGGTTCTTATGTTATACTTGAATTTATGACTTATATCCTAAGGCATTCTATGATTTTGTGTATGGCTGTTGCTATGTGGTAATGTATGTGTGTGTAAGTATATGTAGTCAAGTGTTATATTATGACACATATGCTACTATATATAAATTATAAGTCGTTGGTTTATTTTAATTATATTTATTTACCACTCTCCCGTTAGGGCGAGGGTCACAATATTCGGGTATTTATAATTACAAGGCGTAAGCCTCGGAGTATGATTAAAAACTAACTTAAGAATTCGGTACCGGTTTAACTCCAGGCCTCTGGTCCGCAGCAGAACTGCTGGCAGAAGGCCAGGTCAGCACTTCTGCGTCAGGCCGATCACTCGCTCCGCGAGTGCTCCGTGCGGGCTCCGGGCAATTGCACCTGGAATACGCGATCAGCAGTTTGCTTAGTGCGCGTGCAGACCACTGGATATGGCCTGGATTCACTCCATGAGAACTGCTTGTGTTAACTTCTCCGCCTTTTAAGAGGTCGCCGTCCCGGTGACCCACTTGCTCCACATCACTGTTGTCTCCTGGCTTTGTGTGGCTCCTGGTCTTTAGGTGGTGGTACCTCAACCAAATGGTGGAGCACAATAGGAAGGCAGCAAGTATGCCGAAGGAATTGCTGAGGAGGGACCCCAAGGTGAGTTTCTCTCTAAGAGTCCCGATGTGGTGAAGGTTCCTCAGACTTAGTTCGTGGAGAAGTGGAAGGCTTAACCTATTCTGATGAGTCGTGACGTTTACAATTTCCTATCTGATTAATGTACCAAGTCCCATTGAGGGCTACCTTTTCGGTGTATGTTACCAGGTAGGTACCCGATACTTTCTGGTCTTTCCCTTGGCTGTCGGTTATGGTCACGTTGGCATCATTCACAATGAGAGTGCCGTGATCCACAATGGTCACCGAATCCAGGTGGCCGGGAAGTGTAGAACAGTGTGCAAAGGCGCCGGAGATTATCTGCTGAGCGCAAGTGCCATTCTGCAGTTCTTTGCAGAAAGTGGCGCCGACCGTCGTCTTGCAGTTCCCGATTTTGATGTTCCGGGATCTGCATTCCGCCACCAGATTTCCGTCGTCGAAGTTCAAGATCTTGTTGTTGTGCTGGACCGGGAAGATTGTAATTTTCTTACATTTAATCTTAGGGTTAGGAAATTTTTTTAAAAAGTGTAAAATTTCTTTTGGAATACGCTTATGCTAGATACTTCAAGTAGCTCTATTAGACTAATGTCAATAGGCTGTCTATCTCTAAATTCGCCAATATCGGTTTCGTCTAAAATTGATGGACTTACAATGTTTACTTTTGCTAGGGTTAAGCCCATAAGAATATTTTCTAAATCTGTAACAACAATTCTATTTTTAGCTAAAATGATCTCTAGTAAGTGTGTTTCTTTATCTGTTTCAGTTTTGGAAATTTGATTCATTGCTGTTGCAAGTTCATTCAATAGTGTTTGGAATTTGATATTTAATTCTGTTTGGCTTTCTTCTGTTCTTAATAACTGCTCTTGATTGAATTTTATTTCTTCCCAATCGTTAAAGTCGGGGGTACCGGCAATGACCTTCAGTGCCGTTCCGATCAAATTTAAATTCCTAGCAGTCCTATGGTGGAATCTTAGAGTGGCTACTAATTTGCGAATGTGTGTCAAGTCCGTCATAATTACTGGTGTCCGGTGGTCGTCTGTAAATGTCCTTGTCATTGTCTCTGTCTGATCGGCGTAGTCCTCGTACGTTGTTATGTTTGTCGAGTGTTGCAAGTATCCGTACGATTCCCAGATGACGATTTCATTGTCCTCTATTGGGATGTAGTCTGCGTTCGTATAGTCGTTAAGTCGTACCGTCGCGTCTGTCTTAACAGCTATTAGTATAAGAATTAGAATGAGATACCGTAACCTAAAAAGATATAAAAAGATTGGAAACGGGGTCAGGACTCTTGCGAAGATGTTTATCGTAGATTGTCCTTGTGGACCACCCTCCCCTTTATTAGGACCGTGGTCCCAAGGTCTGCCTCTATGGTTTCTTCTGAACATAGTGGGGAAAGGTTGTTCCCTAATCGTTTGTTGGTTTTTAAGAACACATTTTCGCCAACTTGATAGTCCTCGTAGGTTCTATCTTTATTTACTTGGTCAAGGCTCTTTTTCTGTGCTTGTTTAATTTTTTTGCTGACTCTCCCTTCGAATCCCGCAGACTTCGAGTGGATAATTTCTATCGGTTTTTATTAGTTACTGAGTGAATTGAATTGTTGTACTTGTTGGTTGCCAACAGAATCAATTCGGTTGTGTCATTTAGGCCAGTTTCCAGCTTTAAGGATCTGGCTATTTCTGCCAGGGTACTGTGAAACCTTTCTACCTGACTGTTTGAGGTGCTGTGCAGAGGCGGGGCGTTGGAAATGGTGATATTAAAATGATTTAGCAACATTGTCTTAATGGTCTCGGAATTTAAGGATCTTTCGTTATCGCAGTAAATGGTTCTTATTTTTGGAAAGAAATTTATTATGTGTAATAGGGGAGATTTTACGTCCACAATAGCCCTCGATGCGATGGTTTGCACTGTGGCAAATTTCGAAAATTTATCAATGCACGTAAGAAAAAGGGTTCCATCTGTTGTAAAGATGTCGATGTGGAGGATTTCCCCCACATAGGAAGGTATAGGTGTTTCTGCTACCGCTTGTTTGGATGGATGACGATTGTATTTAGCCATTGAGCAGGTCTTGCAGTTCAAAGTGGTTTCTGTTGCTAATCGTAGCATCTTAGGGAAAAAATAGTCCCTCAAGATTTGCTTTACGTTTTCTTGTGCTGCTCGGTGAGCTCTGTTGTGTTCTGTTATAACAATTTCTCTCTGCTCAGTTGCATCCGTTATGTCCTGCACAAAGCTTTTCGCATGCTTGAAAGTGGTGCTTGGGAACAATTCAACTAATCGGTGCTGGATAAATGCCAAGATCGGTAGGGAGCAATGTATTGCGTTAACTACTTCAGCATTTACCACATCTTGTAATGCATTAAGAAGATTTTCTCGTTTAGAAATCCTTATTATGTGTCTCACCTTGCTTTTAAACAAGATGAATGTGTCTACCGAAAAACTGTTTCTTCTTCGATTATGATTTGATTCCTGAAACAGTTTACCGGGTTGTCCGTTGTGTCAATAGTGTAAGTTAGCGACTGTTCGCTGTGTATTGTTGCTACATCTGACTGTTCGTCATTTATGACTGTTGGAATATACTATTCAACCTACAAAAATAGCGTTAAACAACACTACTTTATATTTGACATGAATGGCCACACTTTTTATTTGTTTTCTCATTCTTGTACGTTTTTTGCTGTGAGTAGGTCGTGGTGCTGGTGTTGCAGTTGGAAATAACTTAAAATATAAAACATAAAACTCAAACACAAACTTGACTATTTATTTATTTATTAAGAAAGGAAATATAAATTATAAACTACAACAGGTTATGGGCCCAGTCCATGCCTAATAAACAATTAAATTGTGAATTAAAGATTGTGGAAATAAATTGTGAAATAGCATTTTTTTTCACATTCTTGTGAAATTAATTCCTTCTCAGAATTTGAGTGAAAAATGGACAAGGCTAAACGTAATATTAAGCCGTTTGATGGCGAGAAGTACGCGATTTGGAAATTTAGAATCAGGGCTCTTTTAGCCGAGCAAGATGTGCTTAAAGTAGTTGATGGTTTAATGCCTAACGAGGTAGATGACTCCTGGAAAAAGGCAGAGCGTTGTGCAAAAAGTACAATAATAGAGTACCTGAGCGACTCGTTTTTAAATTTCGCAACAAGCGACATTACGGCGCGTCAGATTCTTGAGAATTTGGACGCCGTTTATGAACGAAAAAAGTTTGGCGTCGCAACTGGCGCTGCGAAAACGTTTGCTTTCTCTGAAGCTATCGAGTGAGATGTCACTATTAAGCCATTTTCATATTTTTGACGAACTTATAAGTGAATTGTTGGCAGCTGGTGCAAAAATAGAAGAGATGGATAAAATTTCTCATCTACTGATCACATTGCCTTCGTGTTACGATGGAATTATTACAGCGATAGAGACATTATCTGAAGAAAATTTGACATTGGCGTTTGTGAAAAATAGATTGCTGGATCAAGAAATTAAAATTAAAAATGACCACAACGATACAAGCAAGAAAGTTATGAACGCGATGAGACGTGCACAACAAAAATAACACTTATAAAAATAATTTGTTTAAAAATCGGGTAACTAAACCAAAGAAAATATTCAAGGGAAATTCAAAGTATAAAGTCAAGTGTCACCACTGTGGCAGAGAAGGCCACATTAAAAAAGACTGCTTCCATTATAAAAGAATATTAAATAATAAAAATAAAGAAAATGAAAAACAAGTTCAAACTGCAACATCACACGGCATTGCGTTTATGGTAAAAGAAGTGAATAATACTTCAGTGATGGATAACTGCGGGTTTGTCCTTGATTCTGGTGCTAGTGACCATCTTATAAATGATGAGTCGCTGTATACCGACAGTGTGGAGGTTGTGCCTCCACTTAAGATTGCAGTGGCCAAGCAAGGCGAATTTATTTATGCCACTAAGCGTGGTATTGTCCGACTACGGAATGACCATGAGATTACACTGGAGGATGTACTCTTTTGTAAGGAAGCTGCTGGTAATTTGATGTCCGTAAAGCGTCTCCAAGAGGCAGGAATGTCGATCGAATTTGACAAAAGCGGTGTAACCATTTCGAAAAATGGGTTAATGGTTGTCAAAAATTCAGGTATGTTAAACAATGTACCTGTGATCAATTTTCAAGCATATTCTATAAATGCTAAGCATAAAAATAATTTTCGTTTATGGCATGAGAGGTTTGGCCATATAAGCGATGGCAAATTATTAGAAATAAAACGAAAGAATATGTTTAGTGATCAAAGTCTTCTAAACAACTTAGAGTTATCATGTGAAATTTGTGAACCCTGTTTAAATGGTAAACAGGCAAGACTTCCTTTTAAACAATTGAAAGATAAGACCCATATTAAAAGACCACTTTTTGTAGTACACTCAGATGTCTGTGGGCCTATTACTCCAGTTACTTTAGATGATAAAAATTATTTTGTGATCTTTGTTGATCAGTTTACACATTATTGTGTAACTTATTTAATTAAATATAAATCTGATGTGTTTAGCATGTTTCAAGATTTTGTAGCCAAGAGTGAAGCTCATTTTAATTTAAAGGTTGTGTATTTATACATTGACAATGGTAGAGAATACTTGTCAAATGAGATGAGACAATTTTGTGTTAAGAAAGGAATTTCTTATCACTTAACAGTGCCACATACACCTCAGTTAAATGGTGTTTCTGAGAGAATGATAAGAACCATTACGGAAAAAGCTCGAACCATGGTTAGTGGTGCAAAACTAGATAAAAGCTTTTGGGGCGAAGCAGTATTAACTGCTACTTATTTAATCAACAGAATTCCTAGCAGAGCACTTGTTGATAGTTCAAAGACCCCATATGAGATGTGGCACAATAAGAAGCCATACTTAAAACATTTGAGAGTGTTTAGTGCAACTGTTTATGTGCATATTAAAAACAAACAAGGAAAGTTTGATGATAAATCATTTAAAAGTATTTTTGTGGGCTATGAACCCAATGGTTTTAAGTTGTGGGATGCTGTAAATGAAAAATTTATTGTCGCAAGAGATGTTGTTGTCGATGAAACCAATATGGTTAATTCTAGAGCTGTTAAATTTGAAACAGTGTTCCTGAAAGATAGTAAGGAAAGTGAAAATAAAAATTTTCCGAATGACAGTAGGAAAATAATACAAACAGAATTCCCGAATGAGAGTAAGGAATGCGACAACATACAATTCCTGAAAGATAGTAAGGAAAGTGAAAATAAAAATTTTCCAAATGACAGTAGGAAAATAATACAAACAGAATTCCCGAATGAGAGTAAGGAATGCGACAACATACAATTCCTGAAAGATAGTAAGGAAAGTAATAAATATTTTCTGAATGAGAGTAAGAAAAGAAAGCGAGATGATCACCTGAATGAAAGTAAGGGATCAGGCAACCCGAATGAGAGTAGGGAAAGTGAAACAGCAGAGCACTTAAAAGAAATTGGAATTGATAATCCAACTAAAAATGATGGCATAGAAATTATTAATAGAAGAAGTGAGAGATTAAAGACTAAGCCTCAGATATCCTATAATGAAGAGGATAATAGTCTAAATAAAGTTGTTCTAAATGCTCACACTATATTTAACGATGTCCCAAATTCATTTGATGAAATTCAATATAGGGATGATAAATCTTCTTGGGAAGAAGCCATCAATACAGAGTTAAATGCTTATAAAATTAATAATACTTGGACAATTACAAAAAGGCCTGAAAACAAAAATATTGTAGATAGCAGATAGATAGATAGATAGAAATCCAATTAGATACAAAGCTAGATTGGTTGCACGAGGATTCACTCAAAAATACCAAATAGACTATGAAGAGACATTTGCTCCTGTAGCTAGAATTTCAAGTTTCCGATTTATATTGTCATTAGCAATACAGTATAACTTGAAAGTCCATCAAATGGATGTAAAAACAGCTTTCTTAAATGGCACGTTAAAAGAGGAAATTTATATGAGACTTACTCAAGGTATATCGTGTAATAGTGACAATGTGTGTAAATTGAATAAGGCAATTTACGGACTCAAGCAAGCGGCTAGATGCTGGTTTGAAGTATTTGAGCAAGCATTGAAAGAGTGTGAGTTTGTAAACTCTTCAGTTGATCGCTGTATATATATTTTAGACAAAGGTAACATCAATGAAAACATATATGTATTATTATATGTAGATGATGTGGTTATAGCTACAGGAGATATGACAAGAATGAATAACTTCAAAAGGTATTTAATGGAAAAGTTTAGGATGACTGACCTAAATGAAATAAAACATTTTATTGGAATTAGGATAGAAATGCATGAAGATAAAATCTATTTAAGCCAATCTGCATATGTTAAAAAAAAAAAAAATTTTAAGTAAATTTAACATGGAAAATTGTAATGCAGTTAGTACTCCTTTACCTAGTAAAATAAATTATGAATTACTTAATTCAGATGAAGACTGCAATACCTCATGCCGTAACCTCATAGGATGTTTAATGTACATAATGCTTTGTACACGCCCAGATTTAACTACTGCAGTAAATATCTTGAGCAGATATAGTAGCAAAAATAACTCCGAGTTATGGCAGAACTTAAAAAGAGTTCTTAGATATTTGAAGGGCACTATCGATATGAAATTGATTTTTAAAAAGAACTTGGCATTTGAAAATAAAATTATTGGTTATGTGGATTCTGATTGGGGTGGTAGTGAAATTGATAGAAAAAGTACAACAGGGTATTTATTCAAAATGTTTGATTTTAATCTCATTTGTTGGAATACAAAGAGACAGAACTCAGTAGCAGCCTCATCAACTGAAGCTGAGTATATGGCCTTATTTGAAGCCGTGAGAGAAGCTCTATGGCTTAAATTTTTATTAACTAGTATTAACATTAAACTAGAAAACCCCATTAAAATTTACGAAGACAATCAAGGCTGTATTAGCATAGCAAACAACCCCTCATGTCATAAACGAGCTAAACATATTGATATTAAATATCATTTTGCCAGAGAGCAAGTTCAGAATAATGTGATTTGTCTTGAGTATATTCCTACAGAGAATCAACTGGCTGACATATTTACAAAACCGTTGCCTGCTGCGAGATTTGTGGAGTTACGAGACAAATTGGGTTTGCTGCAAGACGACCAATCGAATGCTGAATGAAATTTTTATATATATTTTTCAAATTTAAATTCCTGTAAACATATTTTGTTACAATGATCTGATCGGGTTTTTCTGGGTTTTCCCCGTATCCTCGCAGCAAATGCTGGATCAGTTAACACTTCCCAGAATGCACACCACCCACATTTGATAGTTACTAATGAATATTATTGTTATGTTTTTAATTATAGACGTTATTTTTGAGGGGCGTGTTGGAATATACTATTCAACCTACAAAAATAACGTTAAACAACACTACTTTATATTTGACATGAATGGCCACACTTTTTATTTGTTTTCTCATTCTTGTACGTTTTTTGCTGTGAGTAGGTCGTGGTGCTGGTGTTGCAGTCGAAAATAACTTAAAATATAAAACATAAAACTCAAACACAAACTTGACTATTTATTTATTTATTAAGAAAGGAAATATAAATTATAAACTACAACAATGACGTTTATTTTTTGGCGAGACAACGGTTCTGGCAGAAGATTTTCTTTGCCTGGTTTTTAGACCAATTTGGCGCCGTGATCATCGATAATTCCCTTCCAGCGCTTTAGTTTCGCGTTATGGTTTTTATCCGAGACGGCAAAGGTAAGTGGTTGGTGATCGGTGAAAATCCGCAACCCTTTTACACCGTATAAGTAGTTTCGGAGGTTTTCAGTGCCCAAACTATGGCGAGCAGCTCTCGCTCGTTGGTTGCATAATTTTTTCACTATCTTTAAGGGCGCGTGATATCATTGTGATCGGGCGGCCGTCTTGAGATAGTTCCGCTCCTAGACCAAAACCTGACGCATCCGTTGTCAAATCAAATGGTCTCTTAAAGTCTGGGTATGAAAGCAGAACGTCTTCCGATGCCAAGATTTCTATCAACCTGTTGAACGTTTCTTTCTGTTCTTTGGTCATATCGATGTCGATTTTCCTTAACTGATATTTGCTTGCTTTTCCATTTTCTCCTCTTAGGATATTCGTTATAAGCCTTGCGATTGTTACAAAGTCTTTTATAACGCACCTATAGTAGCTTGCTAGTCCCAAAAATGATCTGAGTTCGAAAAGTGTTTTAGGTAGGAGGAATTCTTTTATGGCTTTCACCTTTTCAGGTGAAGTTCGTAGACCCTCTTGCGACACTATGAACCCCAAGTATTCAACGCTCTTTTTGAAGAACTTTGATTTCTCCTGGGATACTCTCATGCCTGCCTCCAAGAGTTTTCTTAAAACCCAATCCACGTCCTTAACGTGGTCTTCCTTTGTTTTGGAGAATATTATGACGTCATCGACGTACACGTAGCATATCTTTGAAATTCCATCTCTTAGGACATCGCCAATGGCCCTTTTGGAAAATGCTTGGGGCATTTTTAAGCCCAAATGGTAATCTAAAAAAATCGTATTTGCCGTTGTTTATTGCAAATGCCGTCTTTTCTCTGTCATTTTCTGCCAGCTCTATCTGGTGAAAATCTGACTTAAGATCCAGTGTCGTAAAAAAATTGGACTCTCCCATATTTGACAGTATTGTCGAAATTGTTGGGATAGGGTATTTATCGACAATTGTTCTCTGGTTTAGTTTCCTAAAATCGATAACTAGTCGTATTGCATTGATGAATTCGGTCACACCCATGGGATGCGGGTATTTTGAGTATACCGGCTCCCCATCTGTTTTAATTGTGGCGATAGTATTTAGTATTTATATTGAATGGTAATGCCTCGTCTGGGTCAGCGAAGGCTTTGTGATTTTTAACTATCATTTTATCGAACGAGTTTTTAATAGCACGAGGAACGTCTCCATCATCGATTTTAATGAAGTTAACGTTTTCCGCCCTAGCAAACTTGATTTTTTCCGTTACTAGTATTTAGAACATTTCCGATAAAATCAAGTTTCGCATTTACTTGTTTAAGTAAGTCGAGACCAATAATACCGTCAAAGTCTTTAAGATTGTTCAGAATAAAAAAGGGTGTCTTTACGTTAAACACCGAAACTATACATTTTATCGATTTTGGTAAAGCCATGAATTGACTTTACAGTAAAGGGTTTTCCCGCTGCCACGACGCCTTTCAGCCCCGGGAGTTGAGTAATATAATTTTTTGAGGTGCCTGTATCTAGTAATAGTTTTATTTCTCCTCCTGCCACCGTATGTGTAATGTAGGAGAGCAGGGACTTTACCCTAAAAAATTGCAGGAGTCCTCTGCATCCAGCTCGTCCTGTATTTCTATGGCGCTTGCCTGGGCAACGGAGTCATAATCTTCTTCGTCGGTGTTTTCTTCCGGCATGAAGTTGATTTTTTGCTGAGACCGTGCTGACCGCCCTCTTTGCCATGTTGTGGTTTGTTTGGACCGGGAGGAAGGGTCAACTTCCATTGGCTCTAGCGCCAGTTGGCTTTGGCCATTACCTGCACTGTTGTGTGGCCTTTGCTTAAAGGAACCGCTTTGATTGTTTTTTCCCTTTAGAGTTCTAACAAAATGGGGGTTTTTTTTAATCGCCCCCGAATTTTTGTTGGGTTCTCCGTATGACTGCGAACTTTTCCAACCTGCCTGTTTCTGGTTGTTTGGCCTATAGGCTCTTTCTTCGTTATGTCGGGCGAACGTGGCCGAGAAAATACTTCTGTCGTTACTTGACTCAGCTTCTTGAGCTAACGCCAATGCTGATGGCAAGTCCCGCGGTTGTGCCGGAAAAACGGCAATTTTTAATGATTTCCTTAAGCCAGATATGAACGCGTGTAAAGCGTCTTCCCTGTGCTGTTCATTAAGGACGGCCGCTCCGGCTGCGTCGTGAGTCATTATTGTTTTCTTTGTAAGAAGCGTTAGCTTCCGTTCTATCTCATCATAGTATTTGAGTAGGGGTAACTCTCCCTGCCTTGACAAACTTAATTCTTGTTTTATTACATGTGCCGGAGTTTTGTCCGCATACGTGAAGTCTAAGCGCGCTATTATGGCGTGAAAATTAAATACCGTGTTAAATTAGGCTTATACAGCAGCCGCTGGGCCTCTTACTTTATTTTTAAGGATTCCGACGGCCTGATAATGTCGGCTGCTACCTTCGTAAGGCGCAAATATTTTGTAGGCTGCAGTCTGTCTCCAGGAAACGTAAATTTCCAGTTTACCGTCAAATTCTGGAACAGACTTGACCATATAAAGGGGCTCATTACACTCAATGTTTGGATTCAATTCTATTTCCTGGAATGTCTGGATTTTCGGTTTTTTATCCTTAAGTAAACTTAACTCCTCCATAATTGTAGCTAGTTTTGCTTCGAATAGTTCTTCCTGCCTTTGAAGTGCGCAGGCTACGCAATTTGTTCCGCCTGCATTTCTGTTGCCCTACTGGTTGACGGTATCTTAATTCTATTTTTTACTGCCACTTTTTATTTTTTTTACTTTTGGCACTTTCCGTGTAAAAGTTTTAGGACTTCTTCTTCTGAGGAAATGTTCCCAGTATCCCTATACATGAGACAGTTCTTTATGTAAAAAATTTTGCAGGTTTTATAGAACTAAATCAAGAGTTTGTAGAATATTAATTATAAGTATTTATTGTATTTCCTAGCGAGAGTTAAATATCAAATTAATTTGTGGTTTGCTAAAATTTCAACTCCACAACTTGCTGGATATAATTTAATTAGTGTATTTATATTTTTTATTTTGGATTTTCTAGCACATGAGAATGTATTTATTAAGTTTTAAGCTCACTATTTGTTAAATATTTTTTATTTATTGGCGAACTTTTTGGCAAAAAGCCTACTCACATGTTAATAAATTAATTTTATTGTCGAGGTGTTTTGCCGACGGCTTTCTTTCGCCACCAGTACTGCTGCTGTCGTCGCTGCCGATGCCGCTTCTGCCTCTCTATTTGGTTAAGAATTTTCCGCTTTGTGAAAGTTTGAACTTATGTTTTTTCCTTTCGGGTGGTTTTTTGATTCGATCTGTCCAATTTATGGAATTTTAATTTTGGTGATTTTAATTTTTTCGCTTTTTTTTCTTTTCACTTCGGGTGCTTGTTTTTTGTTCGCGAATTCCGTCTCGCGTGAGTCCGATTTCTTCGTTGGGCGCCAATTATAAGTCGTTGGTTTATTTTAATTATATTTATTTACCACTCTCCCGTTAGGGCGAGGGTCACAATATTCGTGTATTTATAATTACAAGGCGTAAGCCTCGGAGTATGATTAAAAACTAACTTAAGAATTCGGTACCGGTTTAACTCCAGGCCTCTGGTCCGCAGCAGAACTGCTGGCAGAAGGCCAGGTCAGCACTTCTGCGTCAGGCCGATCACTCGCTCCGCGAGTGCTCCGTACGGGCTCCGGGCAATTGTGTTAACTTATATTCTTGAACGGGATCAATAGCCAATAGCCATGTCCTTCCGTCCGTATGAACGTCGAGATGTCAGGAACTATAAAAGCTGAAAGGTCTACCCACAGCAAAAAGATTTTATAGACAAAGACGCAGCGCAAGTTTGTTGTTTCACACCCACAAACCGCCCAAAACTGCCGCGCCCACACCTTTCAACCATTATTAAATGTTTTTCCATTTTATTCACCAATATCTATCGATATCCCATAAAAATTATGAAATTTCGCGTTAGCATTTCCACTAGTTGAGGTATCTGATAGTCGGAGAACTCGACAATAGCGTTCTCTCTTGTTTTTTCCTTTTAATTTCCCTTTTCCTTTTCTTTTCTTAATTGTTTCCAAATGTTTAGCCCCTCTGCCGTAATTTTTTAGTGGGCATTTATTGTGTAATTTGTATGCCTTTATGAATGAATTTATAATTAACTGTATTAAAGTACCTAGCAGCAGATCGGTAGTTAAAAATTTCTCGTTTCCTATTCCTTTTTATTAATTACATTAGCCTTAGAATCCACTGTCATAGAGTCTATTAATCCCATTTTGGGTGCTTTTGTTTTTTCTGATATAATTCTTAAAAGGTAATCGTTTCTATTATATATTTTACTTATTATCCCTCATTCAGATGCGAGAAGGACTGGAGAGCGACTCTCTCCTAAACACTGAAATAGGCAAACGCTCACTCTCTGAGATAGAAACTGGGAGCGAACAGTAGCCTAACTGCAGTAGTCTTCTGAGAGTTGGCAAAGAAAACAGATGAACAAAAGTTGTGTTAGAAACCACGTATTTAAGTATTCAATAAAAGACATCTCATATAATACAAAACGGTTGAGGTGTTACAGTGGCGACGAGGTAAATTTAAACAAAAAATATACATGTGTGTACATATTTGCACAAAAAAAAAAAGTGTGCATCATATGTACATATTTGTATGTAATTTGATGAATGGAAAAAGTGAGTGTACATACATATAATTAAATGTTTGCAATTCTCATATGTGAAAAAAATATAATTGGTAAGGATGTTCACCAAACAACATCTTGGGCTAGCCCTGGTACAGGAACCCTGGTATAACCAGGGAATAAAAGGACTGTACGTGAAGAACGCCAAGGAAGTTTGGGATCAACGGGCCTCTAGCCCTAGAGCCTGTATCCTGGCATGTATAAGTATTAATTATTATATACTTACAGAATTTCTCACGCGGGACTGTGTACCGATCGTGGTAGAAGATGTGGGAGCAGCCAAGAAGAATGTGGTGGCATCGGTATACTTTGCCGGTGACGAGGCGAGCCCACCGCCCGAAATCACTGCACTGGCAGAATACTGCAAGAAGACACACTCACCCGTCATCATCGGATGTGATGCAAATGCATATCACGTGATATGGGGCAGCAGCGACGTAAATCAAAGAGGTGAGCCACTCTTAGAATTTATCTTGAATAACAATCTAGAAATCCTAAATGTCGGCAATATTCCGACATTTGTTACCAGGGTAAGATCTGAGGTTCTGGACATTACACTTTCCAGCAGATCAGTGGCTTCGCATATAAGCGACTTGCACTCATCTCCTGAGGAGTAAATGTCAGATCACAGAATTATTCGTTTTAACATAGGGCTAAATCTAGAATGTAGCGAGCGTAAGCGCAATCCCAGGAATACGAACTGGGAAGGGTTCAATGCCTCCTTACTGCGGAATCCAGCTTCTGGGGTAACCGGGAAACTCCGTACCACTCTAGAACTGGAGGCCGCCGTAGAAGATATTAACTCGTGTCTTACTAACGCGTTTAAAGAAAACTGCTCCCTTGGTCGAGCCAAGAGGGAAAAAGATGCTCCATGGTGGAACGACCAATTGGAGAAGTTACGGAAAGCGACCAGGCGTCTCTTTAACAAAGCAAAAAGGGAACTGGGATTCCTACCGGAATAAACTGACCATGTATAACCATGAGATCAGGAAAGCCAAACGAAGAAACTATAGAACCTTCTGTGAGGCAATAGTAAACACGTGTGAAGGCGCAAGACTTCATAGAGCAATCTCCAAAAGAGTGCCAGAATCAAATCAGGCACTACGTACGGAGGATAACTCCTATACTATAGGAGGTAAGGAGAAACTCGAGCTACTACTGGCAACTGACTTTCCGGGAAGCACTCTTCAATCGGATGGGAATACCCCGGTAACGGCATAAAGTAGACCGTGTGCTACTGATTGGGCCAAAGCAAAATCAATAGTAAGAACGGAGAGATTAAGATGGGCAAATGGTACATTCCAGCCCTACAAATCTCCTGGTCCAGATGGCATTCAGCCAATCCTGCTACAACGAGCGCTAAATCAGCTCGCAGTGCCGATCAGGAAAATACTGATCAGCAGCCTAGCTTTAGGACACATACCTTCTTCCTGGAGTATAGCCAAAGTGGTCTTCATTCCAAAAGCTGGAAAGAAAGACATCACTGATCCGAAGTCCTGCATGACATGACATGGCCTGCATATGCATGACAGGAGCAATGCGCACCTGTCCCACTGCAGCCCTATAAGTACTAATGGAGGTAACGCCGCTTCATACCGTCATTGAAATGAAACGGAAAGCCACCCACAGTTGGACAACCCTGGGGAAAGTACACTCTATGAAACCACAAACAATAAAGTGGTATACAGACGGATCCCTCACCGAAGAGGGAAGTGGGCTGGGGGTTGTAGGCCCCAGGTTAAAATACCACGAATCAATGGGCAGATACACCAGCATTTTTGAAGCTGTAGTCTGCGCTATTGGACGCTGTGCGGAGTTTAATCTGCAAAGGAACTATTGTGGCAAGGACATTGCTATATTGTCTGATAGTCAAGCAGCCATAAAGGCGCTCAGCAAAGCTAAGATAACATCTAAGCTAGTAAATGAAGTGAGGACAGCCCTAGACAAACTGGGAGCAGTCAACAAACTCACAATAAGGTGGGTCCCGGGACACAACAACATCCCGGGAAATGAGCTAGCGGACAACCTAGCCAGAAAAGGGGCAGAGAACCTTCTAACTGGGCCCGAACCATTCTGTGGTGTTGGTCACCACAGAGTACTGGGCTTACTTAAGTCAATGGAGGAAGAAAAACGTCTGTCCTTCTTGGAACACCTACCAGGGCAATATAACCACAAAAGATTCAAGACCTTAATGACACACGGGAAAAACACCGTGCGCATTTTAACTGGCCTTCTTACGGGGCACTGCCGACTTCGCAGTCATTTGCATAAGATTGGCATTGCAGACAGTGAACTCTGTCGCTCTAGTTGCATGGAGGAGGAGAGCTCTGCACATATTATATGTGACTGCACGGCGCTTTCCTTCAGGAGGAACAGACTCCTGGGCATGTATGTAGTCC
Organism: Drosophila simulans; assembly: GCF_016746395.2. Taxonomy (NCBI): domain Eukaryota; kingdom Metazoa; phylum Arthropoda; class Insecta; order Diptera; family Drosophilidae; genus Drosophila; species Drosophila simulans. The sequence goes on from NC_052521.2 coordinate 2,187,372, forward strand.
AACGGGAAACAATTGCAGCCCTGAACCCCAATCAAATTCTGGCTATTATACAGTGCATTGGACTTCAGGGAGATCTTTGAGTCATGAAGGGGTAGTACAATAGATCCTACTGGGTCGCAGTACACATAGAAACCCACTTAATAATAATAATTATCATGATGACAAATGTTGTAATGCATATAATTTGAAAAAAGTTATAGTGTTTTACATGGGATTTCATAATTTCTCTTGTTTGTAAGTGATTTATTGGTTCTAAGTGTGTAACATTGTTGGTGATATAAATCGTTTGTGTAAAATCTGCTAGATTATTTGAAATTAGGCTCATCTATTTGCATGGTACAATTTTTAATTTTAATAACGTTGTTTCCTGAGATTAATATTTTGTTATTTGTACAATCTTGGTTGACAACTGTTTCAGGAATATTCCATGTTAAAAGTATATTTGGTTCTATATAATTTATTTGGAAACTTCTATGGGTTTTAGTGTATTTGCACTGAGTTTGCTCTTGTTTGATAAGTCCAACAATACATTTGTCAAATATTATTTTATTTGTATTTTTATGATATACTTGATTATTGAATATATAAAATTTATCCAATATTTGCTCTGTTCGAAAATATCGGAACTTTAGTGACCTCGCTAGGAACGTGGGAAATAATCAAAATTTCGTTCGTGTTTGTCTTGAGCCAAGTTGATGTTTTTATTTTGTGTTTGTTAAACCAGCCGTGGTTTTTAATAATCTTCTTCAATTATCATATATTTAAACATAATTATTAAAGATCCGTTCGCTTCGCGAGTGATTCTTTTGTGATTTGTGCAGTAGTTTAAACAAATATACAAAGTATTTTGCATTTTTCGTCTTTGTGTTTTGTTTACTCTCCCTTTTTGTGCGTTGTTCGCAGTGGTGTTTGGTGTTGTTTTTTGCATGCACATAAACTGCACTTTTCGCTCTCTCTCTCTCTCTCTCTCTCTCCTTCGCTCTCCCACACAAAATCTAAATTTCTCAGCGTGCAGGCTGCTCTCGTGCGGTTCTTTTAACAGCTCGCTTGAAAGTTTTGGTCTTGTGTTTTTGTGCACAGTGGTCTGATTTCAGTTAAACATGGAAACCGTAAATGTTGTCTGATTTTATAAAAATTGTTGCCAGGTTATAAAACCTGAGCAGCCAAAAATGACTTGTTGGCTATGTGATAGAATGGTGCATACTAAGTGCGCTGGTTTTAATGGCCGTACAAGTGATGTCCTAGCAAAGGGTAAAAATCTAAATAACTGTTGTGATGCTTGCCTTGTGGTTGTGAACGAGATGAAATCGTTTATGCGCCGAACTAAAGGTGGCTTTAAAGAACTCATCAACAGTTTTGGCGCAGCTAGAGATAGTTTTCGTCGAGCCGATGAACTTCTTTCCGCGCTTAATGCACAGTTTAATGGCCTTAAGCTATTAGATGAATCTCCAAAGCGCAAAAAAGCCGCTGGTGGTAGGCTGCCTAAGGCCCCGCAACCACGGGCAAATGATCAACAGGACTCCACAACTGATCAGCTGTCAATCGCAGCAAATCCACATATGCTGCTAAGATCGGCAGCTAAAAAAGATTCGGAGCAATCCGATCAATCAGCTGTGGATGGACCCCACCCTGTGATTGCTAAAAATTCCGAATTGTCTGTACTGGTTTCTCAACCAATGATTCCACCTGTCTTGATTAGTTTACCACCACAAGGGAACATTGAGTCCGGACTACCGGCACAAGTTGGCGCTTCAGGGCCAAAACCCCTCGCGCTGGTTCCACTAAAGAAACAAATTTTCGTTTCTCGGCTTTCCCCTGATCAAACATCGTCGGATGTATTGTCTTATATACAAGACAAAACAAAAGCCGATTATATAAAAGTGGAAAAATTTAACTTCTCTTACGCTAGGGACCTATCATTTTTCAAGATAACTGTCCCAAACGAGCTCTTTTCGACCATATGTTCGGGTAATTTTTGGCCGGATAGTATGGTGGTAAAAGAGTTTGAAGCTAAGATCAAAAATAGGAAAAAAGGGGGCCGTGGGAATTAAACTTCCCTCACTTGGCCAGACCACTGCACCATCCGCCTCTTCATCTTCTTCCTCTTCAAAAAACTAACAACAAATCTTACTATCTCCTATCAAAATGTTAGAGGCTTGCGTAGCAAATTAATCAAATTGTATTGTGATAGTCTTTCATTTGCATCCCATATTATAGTGCTCACAGAGACTTGGTTAAAGCCGGAGATACTTAACTCCGAAGTCTTCCCAGGTATGTACACTATATATAGGTTTGACCGTCCCTCCAGACGGGGAGGTGGAGTCTTAATTGCGGTTAGATCTACCCCGCGTCGGAGGAGTTACTTTTGGACGAGTCCCGTAACTCCGAATTCATGTGCGTAAAGCAGTCATTTTCCGACAGATCAGTTTATATTAGGTGCTCCTATATTCCGCGATATTCTGTTTTTGCCAGACTACAGATTTCACATTCATTGATAATATTTTGAATTAGCTTTTGACTATCAGGGTAATAGTATTTTTCTTTAAACCAATTAACGGTTTTTTCAATACCAGGAAATAGAAGTTTCTTATGTTTCTTTAGGATTAAGTCCTTGAATTCCGCATAAGTTAGTATGTCAATTAGCTTGGTGGTACATCTCAATAGTTTTGTGAAATTGTTAGGGCTTATGATTTCAGTAAATGCCCTCTGGAAAATCAGAAAATCTTCATCATTAGGGAAGTAAATTGCACTTTTCTTGGTGCACTCATATTCCTTAATGAGGTTTTTGGCGAATTCAAGTGTCATCTCTTTATAGATTATATTAATCTTTAATTTTTGGAAGAAGTGACTTACACTTGTTGTGTCGCTGTCGCCTTTTTCTATCTCTATTTGTCTAGAGAAGAAATTGATTGGTCTCTCCGTTATGGATATATAATTCAAATTATCTTCATTGGCACTATGTATAGTTGCGTCTGCGCTGTTTGCGACTTCGCCAACCATGACTTCTTCTATCTTTGTGCGGGAAAGAGCATCCGCGACATCTTCTTTGCCTGGAAGATATTTTATTATATAATCAAATTCATTAAGTTTGATATTCCAACTTTGTAATTTCATGTTCGGCTCTTTGATATTATTGAGCCATACCAATGACTTGTGATCACTTATTATTTCAAATGGCCTGCCGAATAAGTATGACCTGAAATATTTTGTCGCCCAAACTAAAGCTAACAATTCTTTTTCAATAGTAGCATAGTTGATTTCGTGTTCGTTCAGCGTTCTGCTGGCATAACAAACGGGCTTATGGTTCTGTGATAGCACTGCACCAATAGTTACATTACTTGCGTCAGTTGTTAGAGAAAAGCTCTTTGAGAAATCAGGGTAGATTAATATCGGATCTGATGTTATCAAAGCCTTTAGTCTTTCAAATGATTCGATATAGTCTTTGCATTTCATATCTCTATTACAGCACCTTTCTTTAGTTTGAGGTTCACGGGTTTAACTATTTTGGCAAAGTTAGGAATGAACTTGCGATAGAACCTACATAATCCCAAAATTTATTTTATTATATATAGTATGGTATATATAGTATATAGTATATTCATAGTGCCCATGTTTAGTGGAAAAAGCAGTTTTTGCAATAGAATTTTCATCCATCTGGATTTGGTGAAAACCTTTAGCTAGATCTTTTGTTGTAAGATATTGGCATCTACCCAATTTGTCCAATATCTCATCCATTTGGGGAATGGGAAATTTGTCATTAACAGTTATCTCATTTAGATTCCTGTAATCGACTACCAACCTGAATTTTTGTTTCCCAGAGGCGTCTGCCTTCTTGGGGACCACCCAGATAGGAGAACAGTAAGGTGATTTTGATTTGCGAACAATCCCTTGATCTATCATTTCTTTGATTTGTTTGTTGACATCTTGGTCAACGCTTTGGGGGTACTTGTAGGGTTTACAGTATATTGGATCTTCATGTTGAGTTTGGATGACATGTTTAATAGTACTTGTGAAGGTCAAATTTTCGCCCTCTTTGTAATGAATGTCTCTATATTCTTATTGGACCTTCTTTAAACATTCAACTTCCTCTACTTTTAAGTGTTCGAGTCTATACTCGTTACATTCGCTTAACTCATTGTTAATCGCGAAGTTGACTATATCGTCGTCAACGGACATGGGATCGAAATGTGTTACATCATTGTCCACTGTGTCACTAACAACATTTAAAATGAGGCATTTAGATAATGCGGTCTCGCCCTTCTTTTCTCCATACAAAAATTTAAATGTGTTTGAACCTAGAATTACTGTATTATTATCAAAATTTATCATAGCTTTTGTATCCTTTAAATACTTTCGACCTAACAGGAAATCATAATTGTCGGAAAATTTGTGGACATCGAATTTTTGAACAGACGGACAGACCGAAGTGGGTTTTATTATTATACTTTTCTTTAGTTTAATTGGTTCTTTAATAGTGTACACTTTTAGATTCTCTTATTTTTCTTAAAATTTTTCAAAATTTTCTCTTATGATGTTTATTGATGATCCTGTGTCGATCATTCCTTTGTAAATTTTATTATGATATCTTATTTCTACATAGGGACTTGTACGTCCTTCTGTGTCACTTAAGTGTTTACATCCATTCTGCATTGGCCACTATGACTCTCGCGTTGTCTTTTTACCGGTCTTTGAGTATTAAGATTATTTGAAGTCGAGGGTTGGAAGTTAAGTGGATTATTAAGCGGGTTATTTTATTGGGCTTGTGTTAAATCCATTCTACATATGTAATAATTTCCTCTTAGATGATTTGGTATGGTTCGAATTTTGAGGTGGTTGTGTATTATTGTTCTGATTCATGCCAGGATAATAATTATTATAATTGTGATTTTTATTTTTGATTATTATTTTGATTATAGTTTCCCCTGTTCCTACGTTTGTTCACTTCTGATCTATTTGGACAGCAGTTTTCTGGACTAGCATCATAAAGGCCTAGCTCCATTGATGCTTGTTTTAATTTATAAATAGTGTCAATATCTTTACGTGCCAATGACATATAAATTCTATCCGGCAGTTTTCGATCTATTACAGATTTGACAGTCCTATTCAACATTTCTGTATAATTGGATTTATCAACGGGATCATTTTCTAATTCTAACTTATTAAACATAATCTAATACTGCATTTCTAGTTTCTCTATAAACTTACAGATGCTTCCTGGGTATGATGTGTCTTCTAATTGCCTTATGAGTGTTATATATGGTCTGTGGTCCTTGAATGCCATTGCCAGTGTTTTCTTCATGTCTATCAATCTTGTCGTTCTTTCCTGGGTTGCGACTACCAATGCTGAATCCACTAGTAACCGCTTCACTGCTCCATATATGATTTGTCTTGCATCTTGGGTTGGGTATAGATTGAGTAATTGTTCCACTTGATTAACGAATCCAGACAGTCTGCCAGGTGTGCCATCGTAGTAATTTAGTTCTTTTATTTGATTTAGTAGTTGGCTTAAATTGGTTTCCTGAAAGTTGTTGAACCGCCATGGTGTATTTGTTTTTGTATACGGGGTTTATTTGTTTTTAAATTTTAAGTTGAGTTTTTTAAATTTCGGACTTAAAAGTTTTGATTAACTTTGTTTCCGGCCGCACGGGATTTTTATTTAAATTCCACTTTCACGTAGATTCTTTTGCGGATCTCAAAAATAATTTTTAGAGTCACTGTTTTAATTCGCTAATCTTGGATAGCTAGTTGTATAGCATATCCTTCAGTTGATTTGTACCGTACTAAAAGGACTCTTTATTTTATGATAATCCTACCGACTGCGCCAATTAAATGTTTGCAATACTCATATGTGAAAAAAAATATAATTTTATTTCACTGAATGATTACAAAATTTTATTTGTTGAAGAACACCGACCGATTACAATTAGGTCTCAAGCTGAACTCATGTAATTATTCTGATTTGATTGACGTTCAAGCCTCGGTATCGATCTTTTCTGATATGGGCTTTAGGCTTTAGGGCTCTGATCAAGTGAAGAGAAAGAGTTTTGCAGTTGCTGACTTTAATTGTCTTTAGATTTCTTTTGGATTCAACTGCATTCGCTCTTGGATAGAAATGCTCTTAGATTCTTCTAGTTTTGTTTATTGAAATCTAATAATTTTGTTTTCGGGATTGCGAGTCCGAGCTTTGAACGTGGGAACATGACGATGGGGTGAGGGCTTAGGCAAGGAATGTTTAAATTAGGGGACGGATGTTTAGTCTACCAGTGGGTGACTTATTTTATTATTTGGAGTTGGGATTTTTCCACTCAACCCAGTCTTGAGGATTATATTACATCCGGAGTAGTGTAGGGTGTGTTTGGGTGTACATGTTGTATGTGTATTAGTGTGTAGGCATGTGCTTAAGTCTTAGGGACTTATGGATATGTCACTATATATGTGTGTAATTTTGAAAAAAATTTGTTATTTTGTGCAAATAAGTGTAAGTTTTGCGTGTTCTTCTTCTTCCCACTTTCGTTCGTTTCCCGCGTTTGTGTAATTTTTTTTGTCTTCTCTTTTCTTTCTTTATTTTGAGAAAAAGGAAGGGGGAGGAGAGAGACAAGCGACAAGGCAGCGAGGTGTGAGTTAATGAGAGCGATTGGTGAGTGGTGGAGAGAGTAACATAAAAAAGTTCTAAGCACAGACAGTGTTGGCACACATAACTTTTGCAAAAAAAGGTGACAGTGTTGGCACACATCATTTTTGAAAAAAAATAAAGCAGTTTTCCAAATTAAAAATATAAAAGGTTTACTCTATTTTCAGAGAAGTCTCTTCTGCGCGTTGAATGAGAGAAATGGCAACAAGCATTTAAAATATATTTGGAAGCCGGTTCATCCTCTCGGAAAAGAAGCAAGTTACTACATTTTGCGGGGCCACAACTTCAAACTGTAGTTTTTTTTCAGTGCCTGGGGCACTCATACCAGAAAATTCATCTGAAACCGAAATAGATGTATATAAAGTTCTTATAGATAAGTTAAAAACATTTTTCTCGCCGAAACAAAATTCAACTTTTGAGAGGCATCTATTTAGAAGCCTTTCTCATACGGATGGCGAGACCTTTGCAAAGATTATATTGAGGTTACGTCACCAAATTCAAAAATGCGAGTTTGGAACTACTAAAGCTGAAATAGAGGAGATTTGCTTAAAGGATAAAATCATTGATACATGGGCCAACGTAGGCCTTAAGAGATACATGGGCCATCTAAAGAAGGAGTATAGCTTATCTGAAATCATAGATATCTGTCAGATAGAAAAGGAAATCAACAAACAGTCTGAAATAATGCGTTCACAGCTTAAGTCAGAAAAATGGTAACATCGCAAGACTTGAAGTCGCCCAACAATCAATATGAATGAGGCAGATGTGGTCGAAAAGGTCATAATGACAACAGCCCTGCTTTAAAGAAAAAATGCAATAAATGTACTCGTTTTAGTCATTTTGCACACAAGTGCAGAACCAATTTGAAGCGAACAGGTAGCCAAAATAACACCTATACTAATAAACGACAGCGCTACAGTGTGCTTTTGGTAGAGCAAGAGAGATGAGAAACCTGAAAACAATTGTTTTAAAATCATAAGTGACGATGAAGATGAACTGATAAAATGCCAAATAGGTGGTAAAGAAGTATATCAAAATTGACTCAGGATCTCGGTCCAATCTCATTAGTCCGAAAGATTGGTCATTTCTGCAAAAAAACAAAGCGACATTCTTCAACGTCATTTTAGAGGATACTAAAAGGATACAACTAAAGTGTATTTTTGATGCGCCCATATTTGTGACCCGCAGATCCGAAATAATTGCTCCGTTTTTTGTAATTAAAAATGGAAAACAATCACTCTTCGGTAATGAAACGGCAATAAAACTGAAGGTACTACAACTCGAACTAGGAGTTCATAAAACGTATCCCCATTTCCTAAATGGAATGGATTGCCAGTTAAACTATCTATTGACCCAAATATAAAACCAATGCGGCGCATACCAATTGAGTTGGAAAATAAGGTAATGACCAAATTGTACGAGGCCCTTGCTCTTGATATTATTGAACCAGTCCTAGGTCATTCTCCTTGGATCTCACTGATGGTAATAGCTTAAAAAGAAAACGGCTATCTTCGAGTATGCATAGATATGAGACTACCTAATAAAGACATCTTAAGGTAGAACCTTAAGGTAGGTTGCCCGTTTTCGAGACATTTTATGACCAGACTGTGGGGTTAAAAATATTTTTCTCGGCTTGACCTCAAAAATGCTTACCACCAATTGGAATACGATGAATCTAGCACGCCGATAACTACACTCATAACTCCTTGCGGTATGTCCCGATACATAAAATAAGATAAAGTTTATTCCAAGCATCGTTCTACGGTTAGCTAGGGAAGGTAAATTAATTAAAAGTAGTCTACTGGAATAAGGAGGCAATATAAGGTTTGCATCCCATTTTAGGCGCCGCAAGGCAAAAAGTAAAAAGTTTTTTTGGACCGATTCAATGCGGTCCGAGTGGACTGCGTATTGTGGACTCCAAACAGGTGATCCGTACTCGAGAATCGGACGGACTAACGAAATAAATAAGGTTTTAGTCAAGTAAGGGTCATCAAATTCCTTAGACCACCTTTTTATAAAACCAAGCACACCCCTGGCCTTATTGACAATAGACGAAATATGGTCAGAAAATTTTAGTTTTGGATCCAGAAGAACACCAAGATCATCAACTCGTGTTTTTCTGTCCAAAGAGCACCCACTTAGAGTGTAAGTCGTGCGTATTGGGTTGGCACGACAAAAGGTCATAACTTTACACTGCACCATATTTGAAATCGGTCTAGATCGGATTGTAAGTCCAAATGGCACGAAGTGTCCTTGTACTGGAGGCATAATTTAACATCGTCTGCGTACATAAGTACACGCGAATGTTTTATTATTAAGGGAAGGTCGTTAATGAATAAGGTAAAAAAAAAGATGGCTCCTATGTGGGACACCGGATGTGACTCGGAGAATAGAAGATAAAGAATTTTTAAAGAGGAATGGTTGTGTCCTGCCATTCAGATAGCTTGAAATCCAATTTAGAAGATCAACAGGGAAACCTATAAGATCAAGTTTTCTTATTAGAAGGTAATGATTAACAGAGTCAAATGCTTTACTAAAATCTGTTTGAAGATTATTTTTGAAACCCTGTATTACGAAAGAAGTTAGCTCCAAGAGGTTAGTGGTTGTAGGTCTGCGTTTCATAAAACCGTGTTGACCCGGTGATATGATTGATCTACAAAGGTGCTGCAAATGAGGAGTGATAACATTTTCGAAAAGTTTTGAGATAGCCGACAATTCCTCTGTAATTGCTTGCATCCTTTTTTGTGAAGAGGAATCACAAAGGACTCCTTCCATATATGAGGGAATTGTGAAGATTCCAAAGATAAGGTAAACAGTTTCAGTAGAGGCTTGCACAAGGCTTCCGCACAAAATCTGAGCACACAGCCAGGGATTCCATCGGGACCTGGCGAATAGACCGGTTTAACACGCTGAAGATCGTTAAGCAGTGAGCTTTCGTTTATAGTGAGGCAAAATATTAGATTCGACTTAGATACCGCATAAGAGTATGGCTGTTCCGAATGAGGTAAAGTTGAATATGTTGTTTGAAAAAACTTGGCGAATAGATCGGCTATTGCCTGATCCGATGTAACCGTAGTGTTTTCAAAAAATATCGAGGAAGGGTAAGAAATTGTTTTTCGCTTAGTGCTAACGAAATTATAAAACTGTTTCGGATCCTGTGCAAACTAGAACTTACAACGGTTTAAAGAATTCGTGTAGCACTGAGCATTAAGCACGGTAAAGTTAAACCGAGCGCTTAAATATTTAGAAAAGATGGACTGAAAACCGGTATTTTTACATTTTGTATAAAGTCTGGACTTTACATTTCTTAGGTGTTTTAACTCCTTATTAAACCAAGGAGGTTTAGAGATTGACGGATAGTACATCGGAACACAAGAGTCAAGAAATGATTTAATTGCGGTATAAAACATATCAATGGCATCCGTCATTATGTTGCAGGAGTAAAGATCGGACCAATTAAAGCCAGCTATAAAATTGTTTAGCCTCCGAAAATTTGCCTTTCGAAAACAGTGAATTCGCTTTGTTTACTTCTCTGATTTTACTTTTAATACGGTACCTATGTCGATTGTCACCTCGACAGTAGGATGATATTGATCTTCAGGTTGAGTAAGAGGTGCTGCCCTGGACAGAAACACACTTTCAGGACTTTTTATAAGACATAGATCCAACAGTCGACCAAGAGAGTTTGGAATATAATTAACTTGCGACAGGGATAAGTCGAGCAAGCCGTCAATAAAGTCATGTTGTGCTAAAGGGAGAAGGATATTCGATTGTTTTTCTGGGGACCACATTGTGCCAGGTATATTAAAATCACCTAGAACTACCAATTGGTCCCTGTCAGAAAGTTTGTTCAAGATGGACTGGATAGCGGACAGATGATTCTGATATTCGGGGAATTCAGAAACTGATCTGTCGGAAAATGACTGCTTTACGCACATGAATTCTGAGTTACGGGACTCGTCAAAAAGTAACTCCTCCGACGCGAGGGTAGATCTAACCACAATAAAGACTCCAACTCCCCGTCTGTAGGGGAGGTCATTCGTCATCATTCTTATATATTGTGTACATCCGTGGGAAGACTTCGGAGTTAAGTATCACCGGCTTTAACCCAGTCTTTGTGAACACTATTATATGGGAGGCAAAGGAAAGGCTATCACAATACAATTTAGTTAGTTTGCTACGGAAGCCTCTAGTATTTTAATAGGAAATAGTAAGATTAGATGTTAGTTTTTTGAAGAAAAGGAAGAAAATGATGAGGCGGATGGTGCAGTGGTCTGGTCACGTGAGGGAAGTTTAATTCGCACGGGCCCCTTTATTCTATTTTTGATCTTAGCTTCGAACTCTTTTACCACCATACTATCCGGCCAAAAATCACCCGAACATATGGTCGAAAAGCTGGTTGGGAAACCAGTGCAGACAATTCGGAAACTTTAGCAATCCCAGGGTGGGCTCCCTCCACAGCGGATTGATCGGTTTGCTCCGATTCTTTTCTAGCTGTCGATCTTGGCGGGTTTGCTGCGATTGACGATCAGTTGTAAAGTCATGTTCATCATTTGCCCGTGGTTGCGGGGCGTACGCCTTAGGCAACCTACCACGAGCGGCTTTTTTGCGCTTTGGGGATTCCTCTAATAGGTTAAGGCCATTAAACTGTGAATTTAGCGTGGAAAGATCATCGGCTCGACGAAAACTATCTCTAGCAACGCCAAAAGGGTTGATCAGTTCTTACTTTTCAAGCGAGCTGTTCAAAGAACCGCAAGAGAGCAGTCTGAACGCACAGAAATTTTAGATTTTGTGTTGGGGAGTGAGAGAGTGAACGGATCTTTAATAATTATGTTTTTAATATATGGTAATAAAAGAAAACTATTAAAAACCTCAGCTGGTTTGACAAACACAAAATAAAAATCGGAGCGCAAAAAAAAAAACACGACCGTTTGCTTTGAAGCTAGGAAGACGATTTTTTTGTATTTGGAATCAATGAAAATGATCACGATAACGTGGTCAAGGAAGTCAAAAAAATAGGACAGGATAATAATATTCTCTTGAATGCGGAAAATTGTGTTTGGAAGACACACGAACTTAAATTCCTTGGCCATATCTTGTCAAATACAGGAATTGAGTGCGAGTCTGCAATGAAACGCCGGCTGAGGGCTAAGGTGTGGTGGCCACGAATGGACAGAGATGCTGAAAGTTTCGTAAAAACCTGTATAGACTATTTAGTGGTATCACAACCTTTGGGCCCACCTCTAATGCATAGAACACCTTTTCCTACAATCCCGTGGAGCTCAATAGCAAGTGATTTATTGGGTCCATACCAAATGGAAAATACGTTCTCGTATTCATAGACTATTTTTCAAGATACACGGAACTAAAGTTTTTACAATCAATATCCTCAGCAGCTATTATTGGGGCAATGAAGGAAATATTCAGCCTTTAGGGTTTCCAAAGTGTCTGCGCACGGATAATGACAGACAATATGTTAGTGCGATGTTTGAACAGTATTGCAGTTTGAGTGGTATTATCTTAATAAGGACCCCCACCATATTGGCCTCAGGCCAATGGGGAATTTGAGAATATGAATAGGTCTTTAGTTAAAAGATTAAAAATAGCATACTTGAACAATAGTAACTTTGAGCCGGAAATTAAGGAGTTTATTTTAATGCACAACGTCACTCCTCACGGTACCATTGGGACAGCCCCTTTAGAATAAATATTTAATCGTATGATTCGAGATAAAATTCCTGATGTGCAAAATGTAGTGGGAGAATTCTCTGATTTAATTGAAAAAGAAAATGATTGCATTCAAAAACAAAAAGGGAAAGTAGCTGCTGATAAGAAGAAAGGGGCAAGGGGATAGACATCCAGGTGGGAGATCAGGTGTTAATGAAGAATGTGATATTTCCTAGCAAACTAACAACAAACTTTGATACAACCGAATACCAGGTGCTAGAGCGAGAAGAAAACATTGTCTAAGTTTTAGGGGGAGGTAGGACTCTACTAAGAGATGTAAGCCATCTGAAAGTAATTCCAGCTGCCCGTACCACTACGAATATTCCAGCATCTGGCATCCCGATCAAAGCCCTTTGATTTAGTCACCTGGGAAGAGCAATACATCTCAACCTGGAAATATGCAAACACATCCCAAAAACTAATGTGGGCAAACGCTCACTCTCTGAGATATAAACTGGGTGCGAACAGTAGCCTGAGAGCAGTAGTCTTCTGAGAGTTGGCAAAGGAAACAAATGAACAAAAGTTGTGTTAGAAACCACGTATTTAAGTATTCAATAAAAGACATCTCATATAATACAAAACGGTTGAGGTGTTACAGTGGCGACGAGGTAAATTTAAACAAAAAATATACATGTGTGTACATATTTGCTAAAAAAAAAAGTGTGTGCATCATATGTACATGTTTGTATGTAATTTGATGAATGGAAAAAGTGAGTGTACATACATATATGTGTGTAATTTTAAATAACAATAGTTATTTTGTGCAAATAAGTGCAAGATTTGCGTGTTCTTCTTCTTTCCACTCTCGTTCATTTCCTGCGTTTGTGTCATTTTTGTTCTCTTCTCTTTTCTTCCTTCATTGTGAGTAAAAAGGAAGGGGAGGAGAGAGACAAGCGACAAGGCAGCGAGATGTGAGTTAATGAGAGCGATTGGTGAGTGGTGGAGAGAGTAACAAAAAAAAAAGTTTTAAGCACAGACAGTGTTGGCACACATAACTTTTGCAAAAAAAAAAACTGACAGCGTAGGCATACAAATTTTTGAAAAAAATAAATAAAGCGAAATTTAAGTCACTGCCAGTACTTCTAGTACAGGGATTATTCATAATTCAAGCAAGGGACGGTTTGCGCCTCGCGTTCACCTGGGAGCCTTAGCCTCGTCTTCGTCACTCAAAAGATCTCAGCTCAGTGCTCCTCCTAGCCACTGCCACTGTGTTGGTATATAACCGTTCAGGAACTTTTGTTTCTTGCCGTGCTGTACTCTCGCTCCTTGCTGCACATGATAACGTACTGATTTTAAAACTTGCATCAGCTTAGAAAAACAAGTCGTCCGCTTGTGTTACCGGAATAGGTTTATCTAGTTTTGAGACAGATGGTTTGTCAGTTAACTTAACAATTCGATCTCAAGCCTCGACTTCTATCACTGCTGTTATTGCTTCCAATATAACTGAACATCAGCCCAACTTTAACATCGACATTTACAACTGGAACATACCCCATACCTCGCGGATCTGGAGTTCAATCGCCCCAGCGCGCTATGGTCCGGAATTCGTTTTTTTTTGGCATAAAGTCAAAAATTTTATGTCAATATATCGTCCTTTAGCACTTATTTTCTAATTGAAAATTAATCATATAAATAAAAACCAAAAACAAAATTGACCGAAAGCTTCACTAAATCGTTTTATGAGCTTTTAAAGGTGAAGTGTTAAACAGCTGATTGAGAGAATGCAATTACCGAAAAATTACTTGCTTACTTTTGCATGTGGTATGATCGTTAATACGCATCCATAAATTATAGTAAAATATGGAAAATAAATGCCAAGGTATGATGTTTTTAACGTATGTAGGTAATGTATGTGTAGTTGTACTATTTTTGTGCTGTGTAACGTCCAATTTATGTGTATTTTAACAGAAAAATCTAACGTGTCCCATGTGTTTCGTGGAGTATAACTAATTTTCGGACAATTTCTGACAAAAGTTAAAAACGTCAGTTTGTACCTTTAACTATTGTCTTTGACGGTAAAGTAATATCTTTTGCCCATTTTTGCTCGTTTTCTTAAAAATTTGATTTTATATAGGCAAGTTCGAGTTCAGACATAGCGACCTCCTGGACATTTGGAGGCGTAACAATAGGCAAATAAGTTATGTTTCAGATTACGTTTATTCCGCAATCAACAACAATAATCTGGAATCGAAAAAGACAGAAGAGGTTGACAAAAAAATAGTACAATTTGAATTAAAACTGTCCGAGTGTAACAGACAACTAGACCGATTTACTTCCAAAGATACCAAGTGGATGGCGTCTCAGATAAGAATTCTTGTTAGTGATTTTGAAAACTCCAAGACACCCAAGCAAATGAGACGCCGAAACTTATCTTACCAATATGCAGGAGAAAGATTAAAAAGGAAACTGAAAATGCGAGTGAAGACCGGAATAAACTTTACAAAAGGGACCGACTATCACATGCAAGGAAAAATAGTCAGATCAATAGCATGAGTGATATTTTCCACAGAGCGATTGATTCCTCGGACCCACTATTATCAACAATTTGGTTAAAAGAAAGAGAAAGAAAAAATAGGAAAAACCACTTCCGAAGGCAGTAATAAGTCTTTTGGAAATACAGTCTAATTCTAAACCTGATACATGATGCTATGCGTTTAACAATTCAGACTTCTGCCGGGATTGTCTCTAATTGAAAAGTCTCGCTTAGACTGGGTTGTTTCCGGAGGCTGCAGTCGCTCCAATGGCAAGGCTTTAATATCATCATGCGCAGGTGTTCCGCCCAAGGAGGAAACGACTTGAAGTGCTACTTCGGCGGTTTTGGTAGGTGAAGAGTTGCGCCGAGCCCATTGTTTGTGCTACTAGGGAATACATCGACTGTGAAGCGCATTTCGTTAAACACTTTGCTCGCTGGCCGGCTGGAGATTATTCTGCTCTATGGCCAGCCAAGTTCAGTTTAGATCTGTTGGCGGAATCATACCAGCAAGATCAGCAGAGATTCATATTTTTTAAGAGAAAACTAGAGCATCGCCCAGTCTTTAAGGACCAATACTAGGCTTTTATTGAGACGTACTTGCAAATGGCACATCGCATCCAGTTGCAATCACAGGAGATATCTGTAAAATGTACCGGTGTATCAGGGATTCCCCTGAGGATAGCTACATGCAGTGCCTTGTGTGGAGAGATTTTCCTCAATATGATCTGAGCGTGTTAAAGCTGGAAGCTCTTAAGTATGGCACGAAGCCTGCTTCCTACCTAGCTGTGAGGTCGATTCATCAATTGTCTATGGATGAGGAGGCGGCATTTCAGTGGGAGTTGAGATTCTTCGATGTGACTTTTATGTTGATTATTTGATATCTAGCGCCAGCTCCAAAAAAGAAGAAATCAACATAATACATCAGACGTCCGCGCACTTGTCCAGAGCCACTTTTAAACTAAGGAAGTGGTGCTCAAATGTACCGGATGTTTTGGAAGAAGTTCCGGAAGATGATAAGAAGTATTTTTGAAGTTTCATGATGGAGGCGATTTTACAAACACACGGGATACGGTGTCTGATCAGCTGTTCCCATATTCATCACTTCAATCAACAGCAAGGCCATGCCGACGTTCAGTTTTATCCGCAATCTCTCGGTTCTACGATCACAAATCACAAAGTCTAATATCTTTCTTCATATGTACCAAACCGAGTGGCTGCAATTCAGGAGTGGTGAAATGGAATGGCGCTACATTCACACTGCTTTAAAAACGGCAGTAAGAGCTCTTCCCAGCTAGCTTAACGACTCCCCTTTGTGGACTCATGGACCGCTCTTTCTGAGCAGCCCCATAACTTTCAAAGGGATCCCAGAGCCATGCTCTAGAGACAGGCGAGCACAACAACATTTGTGGCTTTGCTAAAGGTAGATTTTCCGCTGTTCTTTTATCTTTTTTTTCCATTTCCTAAATCTTAATTCTGCATCCTATAATTCTTTTAATTAATTTTTTTTATGTAGCACTCAAGTCTTTTTTAATAGTGTATAGTTAGCGCAAGGGCCTGATTGAGATCTCTAACACTTGAAGACGACTAGCTAGTGCTGGACCCGATACTGTGCACCGAAAATACAGATCCCTAGAATCCGGACACTTCGATCGAACGTTTCATACTTCAGTTATAATTCAATATTATTAACTAAGAAAAGTGTTACTTTAGCTAGTCTAAATAATTCTTGGATAACAGTTTTGTGAGTATTATTGAGTGAGCATTTTTGACATTTTTCTGTGTATTCTTTTCTAAGACAAGGTATTTTAAATGCCTGTACGTCCTTCCTTATTGGATCGTCATGTAGCGTAGACAAAATTGCTTCATTTTCGGTAATTACTAGCTATTATCTTACTTTTCTCAATACACTGATGCCCATTTTTTTTAAATGAGCAATTGAAACGTAATCAAAGATATTTTCCCACGGTGACACTTTAAATTGACTGATTTTGTATATACCGGCCTATTTTTCAAGCATTAGAAAAAATGTATCTACATCAATTTGTATATCAATCATCAACATTATATCTTTTAGTAATTATTTTTCCATGATTAAGACAACATAGCATAGAACATAGCTTTTTTGGATTTGTTCATCTACTTCAATAAATTATATATATATAGTGACATAAAACCTAAATTTTAAAAAGAATTACTCTTCAAAAGCCTCACAGCAAATGTTAAAGGATAAGAAACTTAACTTATCGATAAACATAAATGTAAAGCTTCGTTGAACTTTAAAGTTTGCTGGGCCATAGGAATAATTGTATAAATCACTTATTAGGTGTCTCAGATGAAATGAACTAAATATAAGTCTATAAAATAAAAATTATAATTAAAAAACAAGAGAGAATGCTACAGTCGACTTTACCGACTATCTGATAGCCGTTACTCAGCTAGTGCGAACGCGTAATTTCATAATTTTTATGGGATACCGGTAGATATTGGTGAATAAAATGGGAAAAAAATTAAAAATGGTTTAAAAGTGTGGGCGCGGCGGTTTTCGACGGTTTGTGGGTCTGTATGCTTAATCCAACCTTCTAGCCTTTATAATTTTTGAAATCTGACATCCTAGACTGTCATAACTTTGTATATTGACAAATCAAAGTCGTTGTCGCATTACTTACCGCCTCTTTAGTTAAATCAGAAGGTATTCCAGAGGTGAATGCCATGTTCGTTGCGGTGGGTAGACAATGGTCAAAGATTTTTATCGAGCTTTTACAAATTTTGTTTGACGTAAATGTTGGGAGTGAACTCTAGGTGATAGGTAAAATTATTATAAATATAAAGCTCTGCTTTATTTAACGTACCGAATAAAAAAACTTGGAAAATGTGATCGTTCGGTTAGTCAAACTTGATTCTGTAAACTTTGAGGACTTACTTCTGGTTTGCAGAATATTGACGATCTTATTTGAAGTTCCGTCTATTTTAGTTGTTGGTGCATTTTTATGGCTGCTTGATTCCCTTCGGCAAGATCTAAAACGTTACATGTGAACAAAGACAAAGATGGTATTACCAGTAGTAAATACAAAATAAATAAATAAATAAATAAAATTAGAAGATATATGTAATCGTCTTAATACAGTTTGCCAGTTGGCAGTCCACGCTGTCTTCCAGGCTTAGCTTGAACGTTGAATATCGGGCTGAGTTAAGGCCACACTAATGGGCCTTTTTACCAACACTTTTAAAAAGATAATTGGGTTAGGAGAAGGAACAGCGATAGTAAACCTTTCTCCAATTCATACGTTTTTCACCCAAAAATTGATCCAACATTTTTTTAAATGAGTATTCTGATTTGTTTATTGTAAGACTAATTTAAGTGCTTAAAAAGTTTTGATACCCACATAAAAAAAATCAATCAGCTCGGATGCAAAAAAAAAATATATATATATAAACATAATATAAAGTATAAGATGGATATAAATAAATAAATTTCTTACTTCCATAACTTATGTATAAATCACCTTACAGTTTCATTTCTTCATTTTTCTGGGATCTCGTTAGATATTGGGGATTAGAATTAGAAAAAATGTATGAATCTACTGAACCGTTATATAAATTTACAAGACTAATAAGACTATGAGAAAATATCGAAAAGTTTTTTTTAAATGTGGGCGTTGCATTTTTTTGAGGTTTAAGGGCGTTAGATTGAGCAACATGGGTCAACAAACGTGTGCAGCGCCTTTGTCGCTAGAATCTGTATTGTAAATCCTAAAGTGCTCGTATCGCGTAATTCTATGTCATCCTTGTAATTATATAATGCTTAGAAGGATTCTGAAAATATTGTACAGCTTTAATACTCTTATCATCTACTTTAATGCCATTTTTGGAAATTGAGAAACCCAAATACTTTATATCTGTTCTCACATTTATCTATTCTAAGTTATAGCGCAACTATAAATTTGTAAGGCTTGAAAATAATTTCAATTTTCATCTAATTTATCTAAATAATCATCGATATGTGGAGGAGCGTACTTGTCCTTAAGCTCATTATAAAGCTTCCTTTCTTCTTTAAAATCGGCTTTGCCTCTTTAACTTATGCTCTTTTATCAATCTCTCGTCTTATGACTCCCTAACTTGTCGTTTCGTTGTGTTGTTCCATAACTGTTTGATCTAGTGTTTCATCCTGTTTAGACAAACATGATATAAGTTAACGCCGGTCTCTAGTCCAGCGGCCATCGTGTTGGTATCGACAATCATGACTACAATGGTTCTTTCGTCTGTCCCTTAGGACTAATCGGAACGATGTTATTACCTAAAGAAACGATGTTATTACCTAAGGAAGCCCCTTGGGTTATCAATAATAAGTTTTGGTAGTTTGTTTTTTAATCACAACTTTATTCAAAACGTTCCGTTCCTGTTGATCGTTAAATCGACTATGCTCCAACCGTCCCGCTTGAAGTTCCACTTCAGCTCCTCGTTGGCAGAAGGGTACTCACGCTTCGTAAGTGCCCGTCAGAGTTTCTGCTGCGCAAGCTCGTCGACAATGTGCCTGCGTGGGAAAGCTTACGCTGCACCTGGGCGCAAGAATGTAAGCCGGAGTACGAAATGCTTACGTTGCAACATAAGCGCAACGCTATTCAAAGAATCATTATAAACAAATTATTGTGTGCTTCAGCTTATGCTGAAAGTTGACGAAACCGATGTTGAAACATTGGCGTGTAGTGTAGTATCAGAAAATAATTTAAGAACAAAGAGCTTTTGAAATCAAAAATTGTAGTACCAGACAAGATAAAGAAATTGATCAATAAGGTAAATATTTTAATATTTATAACTATTTATAAATATTTATTGGGTACTAATTTAAAAGAAGCTTTTGAGGACATAAAAGAAAGTGAAAAGACAACTTTTAAAATAAGGATAGACAAAATGAACTTTTATTTAAAAATAATAATAATAATATTAATAAAAAAAATATTAATTATAATAATAATAATAAATGTTGAGAATATTAATAATACTGGCAACGTTGTATTTCCTCTTTTAAATTACGTCTGGCAACACCTGACTAGAACTTCGCTTTTTGTGTAATTGATTTATGAGCCGTAATCAGTAGTCGAATGAAGCACGTACAAGTTAACACAAGCCAACGGACTAGAACAGTTGGCTCAGTGTATGAAACATAATATCAAAGTGCTGACCCAGCATTGGACCGGAAACCCGTGCGCAGCCGGCAAACACAGCATATTTGCGTGTCCGCTGCGAGTCCTTGTTAGCTTTAAGAATCATTTTAAGTTCAGTTTGAATTTGCATTTACCAGAATAAGGAGCGGCAGCTCGTCAACTCCGACTAAGCGTCGAAAAATATATTTTTGTTAATTACTCTGCCATATCACAAGGCTGGCAGTTAAAAGAGGAAAGTTCCTCTCAACGTAAATAACAATCTCCTGCTCCCCGGACTCCCCGGAGTAGCCAGCGAAGGGATTTTTCTAATTATAGTCGATTTATTGTACTATTTTTACAACTGACGCTTCCGGTGATCGCGCTGCTCCTGCGGCGTTTCTCCTTCGTTGCCCTAAGCTTCCTTAACAATGGACGACGCGCCGGCTCGACCGGGACTAGGATGTTATGGGGCAGGGAGTATTGTCCACGGTCGTGGCAACGCTCGCCCTGGGGCCACCTTTGCCGACCACTGACTCCACTGTCCCTTTCAAACACGCCAAGTCCCAGGTTATCAATAATAAGTTTTGGTAGTTTGTTTTTTAATCACAACTTTATTCAAAACGTTCCGTTCCTGTTGATCGCCAAATCGACTATGCTCCAACCGTCCCGCTTGAAGTTCCACTTCAGCTCCTCGTTGGCAGAAGGGTACTCACGCTTCGTAAGTGCCCGTCAGAGTTTCTGCTGCGCAAGCTCGTCGACAATGTGCCTGCGTGGAAAAGCTTACGCTGCACCTGGGCGCAAGAATGTAAGCCGGAGTACGAAATGCTTACGTTGCAACATAAGCGCAACGCTATTCAAAGAATCATTATAAACAAATTATTGTTACTTCAGCTTATGCTGAAAGTTGACGAAACCGATGTTGAAACATTGGCGTGTAGTGTAGTATCAGAAAATTATTTAAGAACAAAGAGCTTTTGAAATCAAAAATTGTAGTACCAGACAAGATAAAGAAATTGATCAGTAAGGTAAATATTTTAATATTTATAACTATTTATAAATATTTATTGGGTACTAATTTAAAAGAAGCTTTTGAGGACATAAAAGAAAGTGAAAAGACAACTTTTAAAATAAGGATAGACAAAATGAACTTTTATTTAAAAATAATAATAATAATATTAATAAAAAAAATATTAATATAATAATAATAATAAATGTTGAGAATATTAATATTACTGGCAACGTTGTATTTCCCCTTTTAAATTACGTCTGGCAACACCTGACTAGAACTTCGCTTTTTGTGTAATTGATTTATGAGCCGTAATCAGTAGTCGAATGAAGCACGTACAAGTTAACACAAGCCAACGGACTAGAACAGTTGGCTCAGTGTATGAAACATAATATCAAAGTGCTGACCCAGCATTGGACCGGAAACCCGTGCGCAGCCGGCAAACACAGCATATTTGCGTGTCCGCTGCGAGTCCTTGTTAGCTTTAAGAATCATTTTAAGTTCAGTTTGAATTTGCATTTACCAGAATAAGGAGCGGCAGCTCGTCAACTCCGACTAAGCGTCGTAAAATATATTTTTGTTAATTACTCTGCCATATCACAAGGCTGGCAGTTAAAAGAGGAAAGTTCCTCTCAACGTAAATAACAATATTTATTTTTAACAATTTATTTATTTTTAACGGCCAGTCTATTAGACAAGCTCCATATGGCATAATTTCTGTCAAGTTTATTTTATTTGAAGTTTTCTAGTCTTTTTCACAAATAAACCAATTCTTTGGCTTATTTAGAGAATAAGTGTTAAATTGTGAACGCTTAATGAAGAACTGAACTCAGTAAGAGTACATACATACAAGAATATGAAGCGAAGAATAAGAGAATACAATATTGCCAGATCCTTGGTATGAAGTAGGTATGAAGATATTCGATATTCAACTTAATCGATATTCAACAAGCAATATTAATAAAAAAAAAAAATATAATATTTATAATAATAATAATAATAATGTTTAAAATCAACCCTAGTTCGATATGTCGTTAAATTACGACTCTGGTATGAATTATACATATCATCTTATACATACATACATTTAAGTCTGTATGTGTATTCGGCTTCACCGAATACACATAAGTATAATTAAAAGTGTAAGAAGCAAAAGAAGTCAGTCACAAATAAACTTTCATATTGTTAACATGTACGACGTGTGTGCGTTCTTTACTTATATAAATAGCATCCACGGTATAAATGATCAATAGGTTATGGGCCCAGGAACGTTGTGGTGCGTATATAAGTAAACGTTTTTCATCGTGTGATCGTATGTGCGGCTCCGGAGATTAACAAATAGCACGATGAATTCGTTGTATCCGATTAAGAAACTGGACGAAAAGAATTATGAATCATGGAACATCCAAACTAGAAGTGTTCTGTGCATTCAGGGGAGCTGAAACAGGAATCTATGCCAGAAGGTGTGGATTGGCAAGGCTTGGATCAGAAAGATTTGGCGACGCTAATATTGAGCGTGAAACCCTCACAGTTGAGTTATATTAAACACTGTGTGCATTCTTTTGAGGCGTGGATAAAGTTAAGGGACGTACATCAGCCAAAGGGACCGGTGCGCAAGGTAGCACTGTACAAGAAGCTATTGGGTCTCAGGATGGCAGATGGTCAGAGCATGTCCAGCCACATAAATGATTTCGTCGGAATTTTGGATCAGTTGGCAGCTATAGAAATAGGGGTAGATGATGGGCTATAAGGAATTTTATTGCTTTCCAGCCTGCCGAAAGACCTCGAATATTTGGTGTCGCCACTAAGACGCGCGACACTTTGCCGGATTTCGAGAGCCTTTGCATTAGGTTGAAAGTAGAAGGCGAAAGGAGAGACAAGAAGAACACATGCGCACATTGATTGCTACTACGAGTCAGCAACTAAACAACAGAAAGAGAGATACACCAAAAACGAAATTCTATAAATGCGGCAAACTCGGGCACAACAAGAAAAATTGTAGCAGCAGCAGCGCGGCAATTGAGAATGGGGACAAAACGGAACACAAGCAATGCTCTTTGCTTGGCTCTCTGGACATGGATGGCTTTGATCTTTCGATGTGGTGTCTAGACCGTGGCGCCACCAGCCACATGTGTTGTCAAAGGGATCTATTTACGAATTTCGAAGAACACAATGAGAGCATAGGACATTCTGGCGCACAGGTTACCTAAAAGCAACGGGAAAAGGCGACGTAATATTGCAAACAGACATTTGCGTATTAAAATTGATTAACGTTTTGTTTGTTCCTGAAATGACAGAAAATTTCATCTCAGTGAGTCAGACTGTGGCTAACGGCTGCATTGTGAAATTCGGCAGTGGATGTGCAAATGTTGTACAAGGCAAGTAGTGTATTCTAAATGTCAAGAAAGTTTGCAAATTGTATTTGTTTTGCGAGAGTCGCAACAAATATTTTGCAACAGTTGAGACGCACGGTGTACTGTGGCTGGAATGGATAAATAAGATTTTTAAGCAAGGAGCCATGTAAGACGTGTATGATGAGCAAAAATCACATGAAGCCGTTTCCACATGAATGGAAGAATCGAGCGAAGGAGCTGTTTATAATAAATAAACACGGGGAAACCAGGACGCCCAAAGAAGCAGTACAATTTACTTGGTGATATGGTTGCAAGAGACGTACCAATTCCATTGACGTACGCAGAGGCAATAAATTGCGAGTATGCCTCCCAATGGCGTGAGGCGATGCAGTGTGAACACTGATAAGTGCATAATTTACCAGTGTTAGATACCAACAAGACATGGCAGATCGCAGAATTACCGAATACCCATAAGACGATTGCATGATTGGATGCAAGTGGGTATACAGTGTAAAGCGTGATGCTGAAGGCTGTATTGATCGATTCAAGGCCAGTCTAGTCGCGAAAGGTTGTTCTACTACAAGGAGATGTTCTCGCCGGTGTGCAGATTGGAGAGCATACGACATGTCTTGGCGATGGCAGCGGAATTCAATCTCTATTAACACCAAATGAACATATGCACGGCATACCTAAACAGCGACATATCAGAAACTGTATATATGCAACAACCACGAGATATACAGTAGGCAGCAAACCTGGACAAGTATAAGAAGCTTTTTTCTCTTATTCTGAGACTCTCCTTAGCTTGTAATTTGGCTGCCTGCGTGCAGTAATATTGTACTCTAGATCAGTCACAATAAATATTTGAAAGGAATAATAAGAATCATAACAATAGTAATAATAATAATAATAATAATAATAATAATAATAATTATAATAATAATAATATCATAATAATAATAATTATAATAATAATAATATCATAATAATAATAATTATAATAATAATATAATAATAATATAATCATAATAATAATTATAATAATAATATAATAATAATAATAATTATAATAATAATTGTTCAATTTATGTATGTATTTATGTAGCAACGCAATCGTAAGACAACGGAAAAGCCCTTAGCATAAGATCAACTCTTTAATTTGAAGTCACACTGAAGCTCTCTCTTATATTTTATCTCTTATGCTGTCAAATGATAATGATAATTACAGTGCGTGGGCTGTGCAGATGAAATGTGTGTTAGTACACTCCGACTTATGGAAAGGCACGTGTGGTCGACTCGTCAAAGAAGAAAACGTGAGTGCCGAGAAAAAGGCTTTATCTGACGAAAAAGACGAAAAAGCCATTGCCATAAAGCAGTGTGAAACCGCACCTACGGGACCGGCTTTTCGTATTTGCTTATTAGTTGTTACAAATTCAAATGTGTGAAACGGGCACAGTTGGGGCACATAAACAAATTTTATGACATTGTGGAAATATTAAAAGAAGTAATTTTTCCAGTTCAAGAAGAAATCATAAGTGTTCTACTATTGTCAATTTTGACTCAGTCGTTTGAAGGCTTCGTGATTGCTCTAGAAACACGAGATGAGTTGCCATCAATAAGTATGCTAAAAATTAAATTGCAAGAAGAAGGACAAAGGCGAAAAGTGCAAGAAGATCAAGTAGAATAATGTGAGCAAACGGTTTTTGGAAGTCGGTCCGCGAACGAAAATGAGAAGATCGATAATAAAAGAAACGCAGAAAAAGAACACAAGCAAGCAGCAAACGGTAAAAGAATAGTTACACGCGGAAATTGTGGAGGTAGCGGCCACAAAGCTGCGAAGTGCAAAGCGAAGAAAAAATCGCAAGAGAGTGAGAAAGCAAATCCGAAAGACAATTTGTCGAAAAATATGTGGTGTTTGGACTCGGGTGCTCATTTGTGCACGGAGAGATCATTATTTTATTCTATTGGCTGGAAACAATTACATTGAAGTGGTTGTTTTTAAAGTGGGAAAATTTCACTGTAAAACTGATTAACGTTCTGTATGTAAAAAACTTGCAATGTATTTGTATGTCGGTAACACAAGCAATTGAACATGGTTTTCAAGTACAATTTGAAAATATAACTGCAAACTGAATTATTTTCATTTAAAAATGAAGCAAATGGTGCTAACCAATTGCCAATTCTTTGGAAATATGGCACCAAAGATTTGGACATCTAAATTTTTCGAGTTTAAATTATATGATCAATAAAAAAATGGTATATTGTCTAAAGAAACAAGAATTTAGTGGTGCAAAACAATTTCAATGTGTCACGTGTGCTTAATGTAAATTATGCGTGAAGCAGTTTCTGAAAGCAAGTGGAAGTCGTGCAACAGAAGTACTGGAATTGGTGCATACCGATATATGTGGACCTATGCAAACTGTTTCCTTGGGAGGTGCACACTATTTTGTTACATTCATAAATGACAAATCTCGATATGTATAGACGAGAGATGAAAATTCATGTAAAATTTAAAGCATTTGCGGAGAATCAGACTAACAAGAAGATTAAAGCCATTAGAAGCGAAACAGGCGTAAGTATTTAAGTAATGCGTTTCAGTCTTTCTTGACAGAAAATGGTGTGGCGGAATGTGCTAACCGAATGTGCTGCAGGCTGCTGTTGGTGCTTGGTTATAGGCAGAGGCTATTAACACTGCTGCCTATCTAAGCAATCGCGCCGAGACGTCTACATTACCAGGAATGACTCCATTTGAATCATGGACAGAGAAGAAGCCAACTGTGTCACACTTCAAGGTTTTGGGTCTAAATCTGTCGTGCTGGATAAAACCCAGATAAGCAAGTTTGATCCAAGAGGGGCCAGGAGCATGTTTTGGTAGGATTCTCTGAAATTTAGAGAGCTTATCGTTTGTATAATCCTAGCAAGCGAAACGTCTGTGTGGGTCGGGACGTCATTGTATTTGAGAATGACCATGATGACTGTGCTCGGATCGAACAAGATTCTGGTATTCCAACGTTCAACTTGAGAAGCTTAAAGCCGTTCCAGGCCTAGAAACAGCAAATACGGCTGCGATACAGAAAGAATCAAGGGCGGTCAGGATTGCCGGTACTCCGGCAAAGCGGTACCGCGCTGGACTCGTGACTCGAGCCGGCCCAGAGCACGGAGGTCGAACGGTAACGGTGCAGACTTTTAACATGCACATAGAGGACGCACTGTGAACTAACGGTACCTGAGTTGGACATTGTAATGGGATCCCTGCGGCCTATAAAGGGACGGTGCAAGTGCAGCCCGCGGCGGTCAGTCACAAGACGTGAGAAGCCGTATGTACGGGAGAGCAATCGACGAGAGTACCGGCGCGAGTTCGCGCCTTCGCGCGGCCAAGCAGTCGGAAGGCAGTGGGTGGGAATTAGTCAACCAGACCGCGCGTGAAAGGAGGTAGTGAGACTGAGCGTTGAAAGCAGGAGATCGGGAGTGAGAACGCGCTTAAAAAACAAACAGTGGAAGCGTCGGGCAACAAGAGGCCCGCAGGACACGGAGGGACGAGCAGTGCAAGTGAAGAGTGATTCTGTCAGTAGTCAGCAAAGGTGGTCCCAGGCCGAGCGTTGCCTTGCCCGTGGACGAAACACCCTGCCCCATAACATCCTAATCCTGACCGGAGGAGTCAGCCATAAAACAGTAAAATAAATCGATTATAATAGGAACCAACTGCTTTTCCATGGTCAAGAAATCACACAAATCATAAATTTGGTGGGACGAACGCACAAACTCTTTGAGCTAGCCGTTGCAATTCGTAGCGAGCAAAAAAAGAAAAATCAGTTCGTTACACTTGTCTAATGTCCAAGACGATGTAGATGCCCTTATTATAGCCAGTTCGAGCAAGGATGAACTTGAGAAAATAAAACGTCTAATTGCAAAAGAATTTATAGTTGTGGACGGCGGAGAATGAATGAAGCATTTCTTGGGGGCGAGACTGGAGGCATAGCAGTACATAGAGACTCTCCTGAATGACAACAAGATGCAGGACTGCAAGCCAAACGTTATACCCCTAGAAATAATGTGAAAGAGTCGATTGCCGGAGGGTGGATAAAGTTGCCTATCAGTCTTTAATCGGATCCCTAATGTATTTGGCAATAACTACTCGTCCTGATATAATGCATTCTGTGACTAAACTGGCACAGCAGAATGCAGACCCACATAAGGGGCATGAAGCTGCTGCGAAGCGGGTGCTGACATATGTAAGAGGTACAACTGATTTGAAGCTGAACTACGAGCGTACTGGTGTACCAATACACTGCTTTGTCGACGCGGACTGGGCTGGTGATTTTACGGACAGAAAATCGTTCACCGGTTGGGTTTTGATTGCTGCTGGAGCTGTTTTTACATAGGCTTCGAAAAAACAATCGATGGTTGCTCAAAGAAGCACTATGTGCGAAAGCTGATAAGTGAGATTGGCTTCGGAAATCTCCAAGTGAAGATTTATGGCGATAATCAAAGTGCACAATGTTTAGTAAAAAATGACACTTACCATTAAGTATCATTATGTAAGAGTATTATATAAGGAAATGTAATTGAAATTAAGTATGTGTCAACAGAGAACAGGATATCAGATGTATTACCAATGAATTTGAATAGAGTTAAGCATTAGAGATGTATAAAAATTTTGGGATTGTATTGATTGTTGTATTGAGTAGAGATTGAGCTTTTGAAATGAATAACATATATTGCGTTGAGAAGGAGTGTAAAATTTATGTATGTATTTATGTAGCAACGCAATCGTAAGACGACGGGAAAACTTTTAGCATAAGATCAACTCTTTAATTTGAAGTCACATTGAAGCGGGACTCTCTTATATTTTATCTCTTATGCTGTCAACTGCCTGCGTGCAGTCAGCTAGACCTACTACCTTAGTTCTAATAAAGTACTCAAATGAACAATAATAATCATAATAATAAAAATAATAATAATTATAATAATAATAATAAAAATAATCATCAAAACAATAATAGTAATAACAGTAATAATCATATTAATAATAATAATAATAATAATAAAAACAATCATAATAATAATAATAATAATAATATTAATTATAATAGTAATTAAAATAAAAATAATTATTAATAATAATAAAAACAATAATAATAATAGTAATAATAATGATAATATTAATAATATTAATAATACCTATAATATTAATAATAATAATTATCATAATAATAATAATATTCATAATAATAATAGTATCAATGTTTATAATAATAATAATAATAATAATAATAATAACAATAATAATCATAACAATAATAATAATAATTATAATAATAATAATAATAATTGCGAGAGAGAATGCTGTAGTCGAGTTCCCCGATTGTCAGATACCCATCACTCAGCTAGTGTGAATGTGAACGCAAAATTTCATTTGGGATATTTTTCTGGGATATAGGTAGATATTGGGGAATAAAATGAGATCAAACAATTTTTCTACAGCGTAGGTGTGACTGGTTTTACGACTTTGGGGCGTTAGAGTGGGCGTGGCAAAATTTGGCAAAAAATTTTAGCAAATCGATAGAAATTTAAGCGACTAAAAAATTATGAAAAAATATCCAACCATTTCTCAAAAATGTGGGTATGGCAGTTTTGAGAGATTTTCGAGCATTAGAGTGGCCGTGGCGAAAATCGTGCAAATCGATAGAAATGTATAAAACAAATACAAATGTGATACAATATTATCACTTGTTTCAAAAGTGTGGGCGTTGCAGTTTTGTGCGGCTTGTGTTCGTTAGAGCGTGGCAGCATGGGTCAACAAATTTGCATTGCGTCTTTGTCTCTAGAATCTGTATGCTAAATTTAAACCTTCTAGCTTGTATAGTCCCTGAGATTTCGACGTCCATACGGACGTACAGACATGGCTAGATCGACTCGGCTATTGATCCTGATCAAGAATATATATACTTTATATAGTCGGAAACGCTTCCTTCTGCCAGTTACATACTTTTCGATGAATCTAGTATACCCCTTTACTGTAGGAGTAGCGGGTATACATATCGCTGTGTGAAATTTGTAGAAGCGAAATTCAAACAGCACTTTCGGGGGATGTGGTCTTGCTTACACAGTTCTTATCACTACCACACATAAATTATATCAAAGATTAGAATATAGCGAGGTTGCGACAAGAGAGAATAAGTTAACGAAAGGGGAAACAAAATAATAAAAAAATTCAGAAAAGAAGTTGAAGAACCAGAATGCTGGCGCGAAAGTAGAGAAAGTCAGAGTAGCGAAGCCACGGATGTGGTCGCATTTTTCCCGCCCAACCTATTATCACCTTCCTTGGAGTCATTTCTCCGGTGACCCCTTGCCTTTTAGGCATTCATGAATTTAATATTTTTTATTAATGATATTATTATTAATGATAGCATAGATTAAGAACATAGTATGATGGAACTATTAAGTAGATAAACGATTTAATATAAACCCTAATTATAATTGAAAAAAATATTTCTAGGTGTAGTAAACCTAAGGATGTATTTTCTATGAGCATTAAGAATATATTTTGTTTAACTAATAATTTTTCGAGTGAATATAATATATATAGTAAAATAGTTGTTATATTTTTGATTTGAACTAATGTCCCGTCAGTTGACAAGGCTAAGAAATCAAAATTATCGGAGAAATAGTTTTCACGTCTTTATTCTTTTGATCTCAGCTGAAGACTAAAAATCAAATGTAAATTGGATTGAGTAGAAGCCTCAGTGTTTTAACATAATTTGTATTTCGGGAGAGCATTGCTTTTGGATTCTTAAGATTAAAAATAGATTCAAAGAGAGCAGTCAAATCTGCCTAGGTCAGGCTTTAGGATGTTTACAAGAACGGCTAAGTTCCGCTGACAAAGAATTGCTTTTTAAAAACGGATGCTGCGCAGATACATTGAATATCACTTAAGTGCATTACTGTTTATACGCGACAGCTGTCAAATCTATCGATACGAGAACGCTTTTAAGCTCCCTATCGATGACTTCTCGATATGGCCACACTATTCTATGGTCGATCTGACAACGCCATTATCAGTGCTTAAAATTCAATTGTTGATCGATATCGGTGTAAGTCTAGATAAAATGCTATACAACATTTGACAGAACTAATGTGGCAAATACTAAACTTAAGCTAAGTTAGACATTTTAAGTATTCTAATAGCTTTGCCGTCGCTACAGGCGCAGCTACAATAGTTCGGTCTGCTTGCGTTAAAATATTTGAAGCATTAGCTGAAAATGTAACCGGAAATAAAATTAAACAGTTTCAGAGCGGTATTCCTGAATAAGGAATCCCACGAATTCTTGCGGCAAAGCGGAATTAGTCGACCACCGTATGCTCCAAATACTCCATAAAAAAACGGCATGGCTGAGCGGCAAAACTTGTAGAAATGGCCAGGTGTTTAATGAAACAGGATTGGGCTCCATCATCATTTTGGGCAAAAGCTATTAGCACGGCTTGCTATCTGCAAAACAAATGCCGAATAAGGGCTTTATTGGGGGAGCTACCCTACACCTATTGGACAGGCAAAATTCTCACGATAATACACTTACGGACATTTGGGACAGGCCTTTGCATTATACATGCATTAATGAATGGTACCAATAAGGGAAAGTTTGAATACAGATCACAGGAATGCATATTGGTAGAATATGCCGTTGAATCGAAGGCATATCGCCTGTACTCTCCTTAGAGAAAATTTATCGTGCTGGATAACGATGTAAAGAATTTGAGTACATAAGGATTTAAAAGTAATTACGAATAGTTTTATGAGCCTGAAGAATAATTTAACATTCAGGTGACAAATTCTAAACCGGGCGAACGAGTTGAATCCTCTAGCAGCAGCAATTTCGAAGAAGAGACCCCTGTGGAGGGACGGGGCAAAGAGAACCGGGCAGCGTGGAAGGCCACATTAAGTGCGACTGTTGGTTGCTTTATTGGCGGAATTTCAAATGAAAATTTATCAAATGGACACCGCCTACCTCAACGGTGATCTGGAGAAGCAAGTATTTATAGATATACGTGATAGTTTAAGCCTTTTTCAAAACTGGAATCGGGCCCAAAAATGGGATCCAAGCAAGAAATACCATTTTTTGGAGAAAATCCTTATAACAGTTGAAGGACCCTGTATGTGTACTACGAAAAACGCTTTATGGACTTCGTCAGTCCATGGTTGAAAGAAACCAAAGAGCACTTAGGTGCATCAATCAGGATAAAAGAATTTGAACCAGCCAAGACTTCATTTGTGCATCGATTTCAAAAAGGATTTCAGAAATCAGACTGCTTTCATGAGTCAGGAAATGTACAGCGACGATATTTTTCGAAAAATCGGAATGGAATACTGCAAGCCAGCTATCATATCGGTGGAGGGGAAGTCTGAAACTAATTAGCAGAGCACTGGAAGGCGTCAAAGCGCATCTTACGGTACTTAAAAGGTACAAAGAAGCTTGGACTGGCAGGCGCTTTCATATCTTGGGAAGCGCGCAAGCAAACGTACCGTGGCTTTGTCGAGTACTGAGTCAGAATAATTGACGATGTCGAAAGCTGTAAAAGAAGCGCTCTATCCGCTCTTCTTTATAAGATTGGATCGACTTGTGAATCCATATCTTCAACGACAACCAGAGGTAAAGGGCTTCGGCTTCTATCCACGGACTTAACAATTCGATGTCCGCCACCACTTTATTCAAGAGAAGGAAAAGAGTGGTGATATATGGTGGCATTCATGCCGACAGAGAAGATGCCCGCTGATGTCCTTACCAAACGGTTAGGAAGTATCAAATACAATAACTGCATGATTTCTTTGGGTATAACGAGTATATAAGAATAGTTTTGCAACTTTGGCTATTCGAATTAATCGCCTTATCCAAAGTACCAAATCGGTTATTCTTTCTTGGGCATTAAATTCTTTTAGAACTCGTCACACTTAGCTCTCGTATCACACGCCGATGTACCACAAGAAAAAGCTGAAGATCTCTCGCGCATAATCACTATATTTATTAATCCTAATCCGGATAAACCTGAATTTATCATTTTGGATACCTATGCAGTGCATAGTATAGTATGTACTTGGGAGGAAAATCAAAATAAGGAGAGAATACTATAGTCAACTTCCCCGACTATCAGATACCCGTTACACAGCTAGTGAATATGCGAACGCAAAATTTCGTAATTTTTCTGGGGTATCGATAGATATTGGTGAATATAATATTGATAGTTATAGATATTTGTGAATAAAAAAAAATTAAGAATAGTACAGAAGTGCTGGCGTGGCAGTTTTGGCGGATAGTGGGCGTTAGAGTGGGTGTGGTAAATCGATCGATATTTTTTTATAATTTTATTAGTCTTGTAAATTTCTATCGACTTTCTCAATTTTCACCAATATCTATCGATATCCCAGAAAAATTATGAAATTTCTCATTTCCCCTTGGTGAGTAACGGGTATCTGATAGTCGGGGAAGTCGACTATAGCGTGCTCTCTTGTTTTCATATTTATACTTGACAAAAAGTTCTATTAGTATGCCAAAAACATTTTGCGTCGAGGAACTCTACTGTACCTTTTTCTCCGGTATAGCTTAAGTTGCATTATATCCTTATTTATCAAAATCAGTAGACTTCAATCTTTGATTGACGAAAAATGAATTTCATTTTTATAGAAACATTTGACCTATAATATTACAAACATTTTTTTAAACTTACCCTTTTTTTAAGTTTTCTAAGGCATCAATCTTTCTTTTATTGGAAGAAACCAACATTAAAAACAACTGCTTACGAACATTTGCACTAAGCTTGTCGCAATCTTCTGACATTGGTGTATGTAGCTTTGAAATTGCTGATATAATTCTTTGCTCTAAGTGAAGTCTTTCCATGTTGTAAGCTTTAAATTCTCGAATATGTGCTAATTTTGTTGGTAAGCTTGTATAATTTTCCATCAATGGGATTCTCAGGTTTTCGTAGTTTTCTTTAAACTCTGAGTTGCCCTTTACAAAACCTGAGACTTTATGGATAAGATCCTTAATCTTATTATCCGCCTTTATTGCTAAGCGTATTAGTTCAGCGTGACTTTTTAGGCCGCACTCATTTATTCCTGTGATATAGTAATGTTTATTTGTACGTACTGTTAAATGTTATTTTAAGGAATTACCAGCTTGTAACACTATAACAAAACAAATAGTAGTAAGTTGCATGTTGCTGATGTGAAAAGGTTTAAAAATTTTAAGTATTGAATGATACATATACGAATGTACTAATTGATTCGTTTTGTTGATAATTTTATTATCGCACATAAGAAATACATTGAAAAAATAAATTCAAACGTCACAACCAATAATAATTTTAAAATTTTACACCCATTACTCGTAGAGTAAAAGATAAAAGGCGTCCATATGAACAACTCGATCTTAGGAACTAAAAAAGTTACAATGTTGAGATTAGGCACGCAGCTTCCAGAGTCATAGCCGCAGTACGAGCCTGGTTGTATGTATGTACGTCCATAAGAAAATGTAATATTTTTTAATTTTATTAGTCTTGTAAGTTTCAATAGAGTAAGTTTCAATAGAAATACGTTCTGCCACGCCCACTCTAACTTCCACAAACCGATCACAAAATTTGTGATCAAATGTTTTGGGATTTTTTCATATTTATTTATTTTTTGTTTGTTTTGAAAATTTGTATCGGTGTACTAAAAACACTTTGGCCACCCCCACCATGCACTTACAAAACGCCCAACATTTGGAGGATTTTTTTTTTTTATATTTTTATTCGCCAATATCTATCAATATTCAAAAATATTAAAGTTCGCACATCCACTAGCTGAGTAACTGGTATTTGATATTTGATAGAAGTCGACTCTTGTTATATGTTATTTCTCTCTTGTCATATTGTAATACCGTTAACGTTAGCAAATTTGATTCAAAATGTTTCCAATCCATCTCTACTAATAAAGCGTTTATATTATACATGGCATTGCCGAGGGTATAATGATTCCAATAAAAACTTTGCAACCCAGTGAAGGAAAAAGTATATTTCCTTTTAATGAGAAACAACACATGAGCTGAAATATTCATGTGCGCCCTTACTTATGTCAGTTGAAGTTATCTACACGAACCTTTTCTGAAAGTATTATTTTAACTGCAGAGCCGTATCGGAATGAACGGCAAGAAAAGTCTCGTAGAGTAAAAGATTCGTTGAAAAGTAGGTAGAATGAAGTTTTCGAAGGAGCGCTTTCAGCGGCGATCAGGATCAATAGTCGAGTCAGTCTGGCCCTGTCCGTCTGTAATAGAAAACGAACTAGTATGTAATAGAGATTCTCGATTGAATGAAAATCAGAACGCGAACAAAAGAATGATTAAGCAATTGAATGATTTTTTAAAAAAGAATTTTAACTCGCGCCAACAAAACAATCGATATTTAAAGTTGTACCCCTGTCACCCTTCCAGAGTCAAGGCAAAGATACTAGAATAACAAGATGCGTAACGCCATACGATTTTTTTGCACACGATTTTTTAAGGCTGGCTCCAGGCTCTCTCGAGTTTTTGTTCAACAGCGAGAGAGCGGAGAGTAATAGTAATAATACCCGAATAGTAGTAATGCCCAAATGTACATATGTACATAATATCACAAAATAAATTTCAAAAATTACGTTATATTACAATATTTGCCATTAGAGTATTCAGCTTGCGACGTGTAGTACGTGTAGTGTAATAGGGCAATGATTGTTGAGTGCTTGTGTCCACACTTCGTGCCTCAAGATATGACTTTGGCAATAAACCGTTTTCATATTTTTATTTATTTTGTAAATTTTTATTTTCTTGAAGGGGAATTCCAGATCGCAATCTTATTAAATATAATAGTTGCCACAATGACGATATTAATTTAAATGCTGTAGGATCGCCTCCACAGTCCCCTGTTGAAGTTTGTCGTCAGTGCAGTAAAAACACATAAAGTGTTTCAAAAATATTATTTGTCTTTTAAAAAATTGTCTGATGAGAGACAAATTCGAATTAAAATACTGCGGAAAGAAAACTCAAATTTAAAACGAAAATAAGTTAGGTTGGTATCTAAGTCCTAAAGAGTGATTCTGTCAGTGGTCGGCAAAGGCGTTGCCTCGCCCGTGGACGAAACACCCTGCCCCATAACATCCTTATCCTGACCGGAGGAGTCAGCCATAAAACAGTAAAATAAATCGATTATAATAGGAACCAACTGCTTTTCCATGGTCAAGAAATCACACAAATCATAAATTTGGTGGGACGAACGCACAAACTCTCTGAGCTAGCCGTTGCAATTCGTAGCGAGCAAAAAAAGAAATATCAGTTCGTTACACTTGTCTAATGTCCAAGACGATGTAGATGCCCTTATTATAGCCAGTTCGAGCAAGGATGAACTTGAGAAAATAAAACGTCTAATTGCAAAAGAATTTATAGTTGTGGACGGCGGAGAATTGAAGCATTTCTTGGGGGCGAGACTGGAGGCATAAGCAGTACATAGAGACTCTCCTGAATGACAACAAGATGCAGGACTGCAAGCCAAACGTTATACCCCTAGAAATAATGTGAAAGAGTCGATTGCCGGAGGGTGGATAAAGTTGCCTATCAGTCTTTAATCGGATCCCTAATGTATTTGGCAATAACTACTCGTCCTGATATAATGCATTCTGTGACTAAACTGGCACAGCAGAATGCAGACCCATATAAGGAGCACGAAGCTGCTGCGAAGCGGGTGCTGAGATATGTAAGAGGTACAACTGATTTGAAGCTGAACTACGAGCGTACTGGTGTACCAATACCCTGTTTTGTCGACGCGGAAATCGTTCACCGGTTGGGTATTGATTGCTGCTGGAGCTGTTTTTACATAGGATTCGAAAAAAGAATCGATGGTTGCTCAAAGTAGCACTATGTGCGAAAGCTGATAAATGAGATGGGCTTTGGAAATCTCCAAGTGAAGATTTATGGCTATAATCAAAGCGCACAATGTTTAGTAAGAAATGACACTTACCATTTGTATTGATTGTTGTATTGAGTAGAGATTAAGCTTTTGAAATTAATAACATGTATTGCGTTCAGAAGGAGTGTTAAATTTATGTATGTATTTATGTAGCAACGCAATCGTAAGACATTTAATATGGCCTTCGTCTCTAAACCCGACGAGAGTGGTACAAGGAGGAGGTCCACAGCGGAGCTGATGGAGTCGTCAAACGCTCTAAGGATCGAGTGAACGACAATGGCCTATCGAGGAGCTCAAAGAAGCTGGGTTCGGAAAAATCGAATTTTTAAAATTTAATGGTTTTAACGGCCGTACAAGTGATGACCTAGCAAAGGGTAAAAATCTAAATTACTGTTGTGATGCTTGCCTTGTGGTTGCGAACGAGATGAAATCGTTTATGCGCCAAACTAAAGGTGGCTTGAAAGAACTGATCAACAGTTTTGGCGTAGCTAGAGATAGTTTTCGTCGAGCCGATGATCTTCTTTCCGCGCTTAATTCACAGTTTAATGGCCTTAAGCTATTAGATGAATCTCCAAAGCGCAAAAAAGCCGCTGGTGGTAGGCTGCCTAAGGCCCCGCAACCACGGGCAAATGATCAACAGGACTCCACAACTGATCAGCTGTCAATCGCAGCAAATCCACATATGCTGCTAAGATCGGCAGCTAAAAAAGATTCGGAGCAATTCGATCAATCAGCTGTGGATGGACCCCACCCTGTGATTGCTAAAAGTTCCGAATTGTCTGCACTGGTTTCTCAACCAATGATTCCACCTGTCTCGATTAGTTTACCACCACAAGGGAACATTGAATCCGGACTACCGGCACAAGTTGGCGCTTCAGAAATACAATCTGCAGGGCCAAAACCCCTCGCGGTGGTTCCACTAAAGAAACAAATTTTCGTTTCTCGGCTTTCCCCTGATCCAACATCGTCGGATGTATTGTCTTATATACAAGACAAAACAAAAGCCGATTATATAAAAGTGGAAAATTTTAACTTCTCTTACGCTAGGGACATATCATCTTTCAAGATAACTGTCCCAAACGAGCTCTTTTCGACCATATGTTCGGGTGATTTTTGGCCGGATAGTATGGTGGTAAAAGAGTTTGAAGCTATGATCAAAAATAAGAAAAAGGGGCCCGTGGGAATTAAACTTCCCTCACTTGGCCAGACCACTGCACCATCCGCCTCTTTATCTTCTTCCTCTTCAAAAAACTAACTACAAAACTTACTATCTCCTATCAAAATGTTAGAGGCTTGCGTAGCAAATTAATCAAATTGTATTGTGATAGTCTTTCATTTGCATCCCATATTATAGTGCTCACAGAGACTTGGTTAAAGCCGGAGATACTTAACTCCGAAGTCTTCCCACGGATGTACACAATATATAGGAATGATGACGAATGACCTCCCCTACAGACGGGGAGTTGGAGTCTTTATTGTGGTTAGATCTACCCTCGCGTCGGAGGAGTTACTTTTTGACCGTGTTTTGAGTCCCGTAACTCAGAATTCATGTGCGTAAAGCAGTTATTTTCCGACAGATCAGTTTCTAAATTCCCCGAATATCAGAATCATCTGTCCGCTATCCAGTCCATCTTGAACAAACTTTCTGACAGGGACCAATTGGTAGTTCTAGGTGATTTTAATATACCTGGCACAATGTGGTCCCCAGAGAAACAATCGAATATCCTTCTCCCTTTAGCACAACATGACCTTATTGACGGCTTGCTCGACTTATCGCTGTCGCAAGTTAATTATATTCAAAATTCTCTTGGTCGATTTTTGGATCTATGTTTTGTAACAAGTCCTGAAAGTGTGTTTCTGTCCAGGGTAGTACCTCTTACTCAACCTGAAGATCCATATCATCCTACTTTCGAGGTGGAAGTCGACATAGGTACGGTATTAAAAGTAAATTCAGAGAAGTCAACAAAGCGAATTCCCTGTTTTCGCAAGGCAAATTTTCGGAGGCTAAACAATTTTATAGCTGGCTTTAACTGGTCCGATCTTTACTCCTGCAACATAATGGCGGTTGCGATTAATATGTTTTATACCGCAATTAAATCATTTTTTGACTCTATGACGATGTACTATCCGTCAATCTCTAAACCTCCTTGGTTTAATAAAGAGTTGACACACCTAAGAAATGTAAAATCCAGACACCACGGTTCATCGGATCAGGCAATAGCCGATCTATTCGCCAAGTTTTTTCAAACAACATATTCAACTTTACCTCATACAGCCATACTCTTATGCGGTATCTAAGTCGAATCTAATATTTTGCCTCACTATAAACGAAAGCTCACTGCTTAACGATCTTCAGCGTGTTAAACCGGTCTAGTCGCCAGGTCCCGATGGAATCCCTGGCTGTGTGCTCAGATTCTGTGCGGAAGCCTTGTGCAAGCCTCTACTGAAACTGTTTACCTTATCTTTGGAATCTTCACAATTCCCTCATATATGTAAGGAGTCCTTTGTGATTCCTCTTCACAAAAAAGGTAGCAAGCTGGATGCAAGCAATTACAGAGGAATCTCTAAATTGTCGGCTATCCCAAAACTTTTCGAAAATGTTATCACTCCTCATTTGCAGCACCTTTGTAGATCAATCATATCACCGTGTCAACACGGTTTTATGAAACGCAGATCTACAACCACTAACCTCTTGGAGCTAACTTCTTTCGTAATACAGGGTTTCAAAAATAATCTTCAAACAGATGTCATCTACACTGATTTTAGTAAAGCATTTGACTCTGTTAATCATTACCTTCTAATAAGAAAACTTGATCTTATAGGTTTCCTTGTTGATCTTCTAAATAGGATTTCAAGCTATCTGAATGGCAGGACACAACAAGTCCTCTTTAAAAATTCTTAATCTTCTATTCTGCGAGTCACATCCGGTGTCCCACAAGGGAGCCATCTTGGTCCTCTTCTTTTTACCTTATTTATTAACGACCTCCCCATAGTAATAAAACATTCGCGTATACTTATGTACGCAGACGATGTTAAATTATGCCTCCAGTTCAAGGACACTTCGTGCCATTTGGACTTACAATCCGATCTAGACCGATTTCAAATATGGTGCCGTAATAACATATTAGACTTAAATGGTTCCAAGTGTAAAGTTATGACCTTTTGTCGTGCCAACCCAATACGCACTACTTACACTCTAAGTGGGTGCTCTTTGGACAGAATAACACTAGTTGATGATCTTGGTGTTCTTCTGGACCCAAAACTAAAATTTTCTGACCATATTTCGTCTATTGTCAATAAGGCCAGGGGTGTGCTTGGTTTTGTAAAAAGGTGGTCTAAGGAATTTGATGATCCTTACTTGACTAAAACCTTATTTATTTCGTATTTATTTCGTCCGTCCGATTCTCGAGTACGGATCACCTGTTTGGAGTCCACAATACGCAATCCACTCGGACCGCATTGAATCGGTCCAAAAAGACTTCTTACTTTTTGCCTTGCGGCGCCTAAATTGGGATGCAAACCGTATATTACCTCCTTACTCCAGTAGACTACTTTTAATAAATTTACCGTCCCTAGCTAACCGTAGAAATATGCTTGGAACAGTCTTTATTTGTGAGCTTATTTGTGGGGATGTTGAGCGTCCCGACTTGATTAGTCGGCTTAACTTCTCGGTTGCAAGTAGATTCACTAGAAACTATATAGCCCTTTCTTAAATCATTGTAGATCTAATTATGAGTTGCATGACCCTTACAGAGTTTTATGTTCTGACTATAATAGACATTATCCTATTATCTGTAATCTTGACTCTCTGCCGCTATTAAAGCAATCGATTTTATCTATTTTATCTATCACATAATTAGATCCTACTAACACTAATATTTAATCATAGTTATTTTACATTATATTCTTTTCCTCGTACTTGTTCTCTTTTTTATATCGCGTCTATATCTTCTCGCGAATCGAGCCGTACGATACACGGCAGCGCCCCTCAGTCGGTTGAGCGGGAAGTGCGGCCGTGGGACCAGTGCGAAAAAAAAAAAGCTGGAATCGTTTGCCCATTTTTTGCCCATGTTTGCCGACCAATTAGTTTTTTTCTACCATATAAGACATTCAAGTTTACCTCGGTCTACTCAGAGAATAAAGCGTTTGACTATCTATTAAAACGAAATATTATTATTAAAACACGTTTGCCCAACCGTTATTATAAGTTTTTTTGATTGCCCACACTTAAAAATTTTGCCCACCCCTTTAAAATAAAAATTTTCAATAAAAAACGTTTGCCCACCCTTGTAAAATAAATTATCTCGTTTGCCCACTCTTAAAAATTAATAATTTCGTTTGCCCATCCTTTAAAATTAAATTTTAACGTTTGCCCATCCTTTAAAATTAAATTTTTACGTTTGCCCATCCTTCGAAATTAGATTTTAACGTTTGCGCATCCTTCAAAATTCGTTTTTAACGTTTTCCCATCCTTCAAAATTAGTTTTTTTCGTTTGCCTACTCTTAAAAATAAAAAAAAAATTTCGAAGGCCCACCTCTTAATCCCATGTCCATCCTTCAAAATTAGATTTTAACGTTTGCCCACTCTTAAAAATGAATAATTTCGATTGCCCACCTATTAAAACTAAATAATTTCGTTTGCCCATCCTTTAAAATTAGATTTTAACGTTTGTCTCATATATGTAAGGAGTCCTTTGTGATTCCTCTTCACAAAAAAGGTAGCAAACTGGATGCAAGCAATTACAGAGGAATCTCTAAATTGTCGGCTATCCCAAAACTTTTCGAAAATGTTATCACTCCTCATTTGCAGCACCTTTGTAGATCAATCATATCACCGTGTCAACACGGTTTTATGAAACGCAGATCTACAACCACTAACCTCTTGGAGCTAACTTCTTTCGTAATACAGGGTTTCAAAAATAATCTTCAAACAGATGTCATCTACACTGATTTTAGTAAAGCATTTGACTCTGTTAATCATTACCTTCTAATAAGAAAACTTGATCTTATAGGTTTCCTTGTTGATCTTCTAAATAGGATTTCAAGCTATCTGAATGGCAGGACACAACAAGTCCTCTTTAAAAATTCTTAATCTTCTATTCTGCGAGTCACATCCGGTGTCCCACAAGGGAGCCATCTTGGTCCTCTTCTTTTTACCTTATTTATTAACGACCTCCCCATAGTAATAAAACATTCGCGTATACTTATGTACGCAGACGATGTTAAATTATGCCTCCAGTTCAAGGACACTTCGTGCCATTTGGACTTACAATCCGATCTAGACCGATTTCAAATATGGTGCCGTAATAACATATTAGACTTAAATGGTTCCAAGTGTAAAGTTATGACCTTTTGTCGTGCCAACCCAATACGCACTACTTACACTCTAAGTGGGTGCTCTTTGGACAGAATAACACTAGTTGATGATCTTGGTGTTCTTCTGGACCCAAAACTAAAATTTTCTGACCATATTTCGTCTATTGTCAATAAGGCCAGGGGTGTGCTTGGTTTTGTAAAAAGGTGGTCTAAGGAATTTGATGATCCTTACTTGACTAAAACCTTATTTATTTCGTATTTATTTCGTCCGTCCGATTCTCGAGTACGGATCACCTGTTTGGAGTCCACAATACGCAATCCACTCGGACCGCATTGAATCGGTCCAAAAAGACTTCTTACTTTTTGCCTTGCGGCGCCTAAATTGGGATGCAAACCGTATATTACCTCCTTACTCCAGTAGACTACTTTTAATAAATTTACCGTCCCTAGCTAACCGTAGAAATATGCTTGGAACAGTCTTTATTTGTGAGCTTATTCGTGGGGATGTTGAGCGTCCCGACTTGATTAGTCGGCTTAACTTCTCGGTTGCAAGTAGATTCACTAGAAACTATATAGCCCTTTCTTAAATCATTGTAGATCTAATTATGAGTTGCATGACCCTTACAGAGTTTTATGTTCTGACTATAATAGACATTATCCTATTATCTGTAATCTTGACTCTCTGCCGCTATTAAAGCAATCGATTTTATCTATTTTATCTATCACATAATTAGATCCTACTAACACTAATATTTAATCATAGTTATTTTACATTATATTCTTTTCCTCGTACTTGTTCTCTTTTTTATATCGCGTCTATATCTTCTCGCGAATCGAGCCGTACGATACACGGCAGCGCCCCTCAGTCGGTTGAGCGGGAAGTGCGGCCGTGGGACCAGTGCGAAAAAAAAAAAGCTGGAATCGTTTGCCCATTTTTTGCCCATGTTTGCCGACCAATTAGTTTTTTTCTACCATATAAGACATTCAAGTTTACCTCGGTCTACTCAGAGAATAAAGCGTTTGACTATCTATTAAAACGAAATATTATTATTAAAACACGTTTGCCCAACCGTTATTATAAGTTTTTTTGATTGCCCACACTTAAAAATTTTGCCCACCCCTTTAAAATAAAAATTTTCAATAAAAAACGTTTGCCCACCCTTGTAAAATAAATTATCTCGTTTGCCCACTCTTAAAAATTAATAATTTCGTTTGCCCATCCTTTAAAATTAAATTTTAACGTTTGCCCATCCTTTAAAATTAAATTTTTACGTTTGCCCATCCTTCGAAATTAGATTTTAACGTTTGCGCATCCTTCAAAATTCGTTTTTAACGTTTTCCCATCCTTCAAAATTAGTTTTTTTCGTTTGCCTACTCTTAAAAATAAAAAAAAAATTTCGAAGGCCCACCTCTTAATCCCATGTCCATCCTTCAAAATTAGATTTTAACGTTTGCCCACTCTTAAAAATGAATAATTTCGATTGCCCACCTATTAAAACTAAATAATTTCGTTTGCCCATCCTTTAAAATTAGATTTTAACGTTTGTCCGCTCTTAAAAATGAATCTGTTTGATTGCTTATCCTTTAAACTTAGTTTTTTTCGTTAGCCCCCCCTCTTTAAAATAAATATTTTTAAATAAAAACGCTTTCCCACCCCTTAAAAATGTTTTTTTTTTTTCGATTTCCCACCTATTAAAACTAAATTTGTACTTATGTATGTAATAACTGTAAGTTGTGGCGCCAATTCACATATTTGAGGATCGGCGGACAGAAGCACTTATATACAGCTGCGGTTAAAATAATAGCACTACTGCTTTTTTTTTTTTTAATCCGATTGCATATGTTGTCTCTCTGAGCAAGAAATTTTTACTCCCTGAATGTAACAACTCCAACAATGTAAACAACTCGGATCTG
This sequence comes from Drosophila simulans, assembly GCF_016746395.2. Taxonomy (NCBI): domain Eukaryota; kingdom Metazoa; phylum Arthropoda; class Insecta; order Diptera; family Drosophilidae; genus Drosophila; species Drosophila simulans. The sequence continues at coordinate 2,230,900 of NC_052521.2, forward strand.
TTTTTTGGATGAAGTTGCAGATCGAGTGCTTCTCGTATGGAGTTACTGTAACAGTGTTGGTGCAGGTTTTGTTGGGTCTCGTTCAGGAACATAAGTGCCGCTCGATCGTCTCTCGATGTCCCTCCAGTCCACCGTGCCATTGAAGTCGTTAAACAATATCAGCCCGTCGTCTATCTCCTTTATTGCTGGTATGTGTTCTGCATTGACACCTTGATTGCTTTCTATTTAAAGTTCTGGTTTTGCCTAAATTACTAATGAATTTACATTTACATACTATTAGACTATTGGAACCTTTGCAGAAGGCATTAATTTCGTACATTTCGTCTTTCTTTAATTGGTAATTTTATTATTATTTAAATTAAATTATTATTTATTTATTATTATTATTTTTCTTTACTGATCTTGTTTTGAAATATAAGAAATAAGGAATTAACTGATCCAATATAGAAATTTTAATGACATACAAATTGTAGTTCCGTTGTGTAAGGCGAGAACGTCTGAAAGTTTTAACATTTATTCGACCGTCAAGGCAGAAATCGGTATATTATTGTTCTTAAGTAGGCTACTGAGCTCATTCAATTTAAACTCGCTCAGCAGAAACGCATTCACAACGCTATCTCTTCTTTCACGAGTCCAATCTAATTCTGCAAACCTGCAACTCAAGAATACCAATTCCAATTGAATTCTGTGCTCTCGTGGTTACGTTAGTCATTATGTTCATTCTATGTTCTACTGGTCTATTGATGTGGCAATAGTAATTATCCTGAAAGCAATCATGATCTAATGTTACTTTTATGTACTAATTTCCCTGATTCTGTTAATACTGTAGTACTTCGGTCTTCCTTAACTAGTTCCTTCCTAAATCTACTTGATAGTTTAGAACCTAATCTTATATTAACCCTAACGAAAATTTCTTGCCCTTTGATATAGGTCTTTATGGGCTTTCTTGTCCGGTTGTGGTATTCCAGGTCAGTTTCCTGTTTTTTCTTAAGTTGGTCTATATTGTCCGGCTATCCTGCCGAAGAACACCTCTAGAGGTAATTTTTTTGTGACAGAATGGACTGTGTAGTTATATTCATAGATGGCTCTATCGAGAAGTTCCTCGAAGCCCCTGTGTGTTCCATCTCCTTTCAAACATCTCATTATTTCAGAGAGTGTGGAGTGAAATCTTTCTATCTGTCCATTTACCGTACTCTTATACGGAGGTGCTGGTCCTGGAAAATTCCTAGTTTGCTGAAAATAGAACACTCGAAAAAACACTCGAAGACTTGTAGAAATAGCGCGGGCGCGACCGTGCGTATGTTTTATTGATCGTGGTTAGTTTAACACTAAAGCATATTCTAATGCGTTGGGTTCTCCCAAGCGCAGCGGAGATTCCTCGGAGACTCTGTGGTGAAGAGCGGGAGAGCGTAAGAGGGAGCGGAGAGCGGGTGACAGTCCAAGCCCCGTAACGTGAACATTCCGCCCCCCTTGCAATCACTGGGGTTGCAACACAGCCATCCTACGGCAGGCAGCAGGCACCGGACACGATTCACCCAAAAACATCTGCTCCTAAGACCATGGAGACGGTAGCAGGCCGATGGAACTGGTCATCAGCCAGCATGATGTCCCGGTACTTGGACACCACGGTGTCGCTCAATGCCCGGACAGGTGTGCGGATCCGCACACTGGGCTCGATCTTGATCGATCGCAACGATCACCGCTTCGGCAGTCTCCCGTGGAATGCTCGTGAGCGAGGCAATTGGCGCAGTATTTGTTAATGAGGACTGCTCGCAAACGCTTTTCAGCGAAGAGGATGGATACCGCGGCAGACTCGGCATCGGTAGGATTGAATACCTCGGGTACGTTTGCTCTCCACGGCACGAGCACTGCGTGCGTTTTGTTGACGAGGAGCCATGCTGCGCGTAGTCGAATGCCGAATGGAGATCGAAAACGAAATAAAAAATAACGGATGATTAGTGCTAGTGAACTACAACTAAGGACGAGAGGAGCGCCTATTATTGTGGAGATTCGGAAGACTCCGTCGGCAAAAGCACCACTTTTGACACTGGACGTTTAATAACTCCACGTGCAGTACGGATGTTTACTACACGGATGTTGCCGTCGGCTCCTGGGAAAACAGACTCAATTCTGCCGAGCCGCCACTCATTAGAGGGCAAGTTGTCGTCCTTGATGACGACCATGTCATCGATGCGGAGATTTTTGGACGGGGCCTGCCATTTAGAATGCGTGTGGAGTTCTTTGAGGTACTCTTCTTTCCATCGCACACGGAACTGCTGATGGAGAGCTTTCAAATGCTGCCACCGATTAAGAAGGGATTTCGTTTCCCCCTTTACTTCGGATTCCACCGTGGACATAAGGAGTCCCCCGACAAGGAAATGCCCTAGCGTCAGAGACAGCAAATCTGTCGGATCCTCAGACATAGGAGAGAGCGGCCTGGAGTTAAGGCACGCTTCTATTTTTGCCAAGAGCGTGGAGAGCTCTTCGAACGTGTATTTTCGTGTGGCAGTGCATTTGTAAAATAGCGTCTTGAAGCTTTTTACGCCTGCTTCCCAAAGGCCTCCCATATGGGGTGCCCCGGAGGAATAAATTGCCATTGCATCTCTTGATGAATATAGGCATTCGTCACCGACTCTTTTACGGCTTGAAGGAAATCGCGGGAAAGCAGGGTGGCAGCACCAACAAAGGTTTTGCCATTGTCTGACTGGACTTGACGTGGACACGCTCTTCTGGATACAAAACGAGAGAAAGCGGCAAGAAACTTTTCGGTCGTTAAGTCAGATGTAGGCTCTAAATGGATGGCCTTGGTGGAGAAACAAACAAAAACTAACACATACCCTTTTGTAATAAGACATGCTCTTCCCGTATAGTTCTTTATATCGAACGGACCGGCGTAATCCATGCCAGTATACGTGAATGGTCGGGAGAACGATGCTCTTTCTTTGGGCATGTTGGCTTTGCAACCGCTTTTTGTGGATCACACATACTTTGCACGAATTTACTACAGCTTTCATCAGGTTCTTAATTCTCGGAATCCAGTATTTCGACCGGATGAGGCGCACCATTAACTCTCCACCATGGAGAGTTATGCGATGAGTGAAATTCGCAAGGAGGCGAGAAAACAGGCAGTTATACGGAAGAATCACTGGATGCCGTTCATTGTATTGAAGGCTTTCGGAAGCCGCCACACGGCCGCTCGCCCTGATCAGTCCTTGCGGATCTAGAAACGGGTTCATGCTTAGGATGGCACTTGAACTTGGCACTGGACGCTTTTCACTTAGGCAGTGATATTCCACAGGGAATTCTCTGCGCTGAGTCTTCGAAATTAGGAACCGCTCGGCGGCGGCTATTTCAGTGGCCAGCAAATGCACATCAGATGGAGATGTCTGCTTCCTGCACCGCTGAATGAAGCGATGAACATAAGCAAGGACCCGTAGAGCTTTCTCTAGCTTGGAGAAACGTGCCAACAACTCTTCAGAAGGAGCTTTTGCGAGATGGACTTTTAGAGCACGCTTCTCCAGGACGGTCACCGGAGCGTTGTCGACTTGAGTTGGCCATTGGTTGCGTGGACTTTGCAACCAAGTCGGTCCGTGCCACCATAACTGGCTATCGGCTAGATCTTGGAGGGAAACTCCTCTACTTGCCAGGTCTGCTGGATTATGCTCAGATTGAACATGAGACCAATTCTCTGTTTTTGTGGCCTGGGCGATCTTCGTCACCCTATTGGCTACAAATGTGGTCCACTGGCACGCTGGCTTGCTTAACCATGCAAGCACTATCGTGGAGTCCGTCCAACAGTAAAGTTCGGAGTTAATCGTAGGCATCTGCGGAATGATGGCTGCAGTCATTTCGGAAAGCAATAACGCTCCGCACAGCTCCAGTCTTGGGAGCGAAACCGTTTTGACTGGTGCTACCCGGGTTTTCGCGGTTAGGAGTTGCACCATAATGGTTCTGCCCACTTATACGCGGACATATATTGCCGCCCCATAAGCCTTTTGCGATGCATCGCAAAAGCCATGATGCTCGACCTTGAAATCTAGACGAAACGATAGCCAGCGTGGAATGCGTATCTGCTCTAAAACCGAATAACTTTGGAGAAAATCGCTGAAAAAGCTCATTTCGAGAAAATCAGTATTTAAAAGATGGTTGCTCTGAATGGCCGCTAAAACTTCCTTTTGGTTGGAGGTCCATTTCCTCAATGGAAATCCGGCGGAATTCAGAGCGTCTCGGAGCTGAGCTTCTTCCGTGGAGTCCGCTCCGGCTAGAACATCATCCACATACATGAAATTTCGAATGATATTGCTAGCTTTTGGATGGCTGAGTTCTACGTCAGCTGCTAGCTGCTGCAGTACTCGAATGGCCAAGAAAGGCGCGCAATTGACTCCAAAGGTTACTGTTTTTAATTCGAAATCTCTGATTTCCCCTCTATTGTTACGGAAAAGTATTCGCTGGAATGGAGTGTGTTTCGGATCTACCCATATCTGCCGATACATTTTTTCGATATCGGCGCTCAACACGTATCGGAAATAGCGCCACTTCAGAATTTGAATGGTCAAGTCGGACTGTAAGACAGGGCCAGCATGAAGGATATCATTTAAACTGGTATCATTCGCGATGAAGGGCTGGAGGCATTGAATACTACACGGAGTTTAGTAGTTACGCTTTCCGGTTTTAAGACGGCGTGATGTGGCATATAATAGACGTTGCAATCATGGGTAGGAAGAACTTGTCGCATGTGCTTTAAGTCGAGATATTCCTGAATCACCGTATTCGTATCGTATCGAAATTGTATCTCGCTTTCAAGGCCTCATCTCTTTTTAGACGCTGCTCATTTCTTAAGAACTGAGCCAACGCGAAAGACCTAGAATGCCCTAGCCCGGAACCGATATGTTCTGGGTCGCGAAAAGGCAGAGTAACGACATATTTGCCGCACTCGTTTCTCGTGGTCGTTTGAAGGAAATTCTAGTACCCAGCCGAAAATGGTCTCTTGCCCCAAGAGAGAGCCACAGATGTTGGTTTTTGCTCCACTCAGAAACACCGAAGGCAGGATGTCGGCTCCGATAAGTACATCTATTTGTGCGCTCTCATAGAATTTTGGATCCGCCAGTGGAAAATCGGGAAGATCCCGAAGGAAATTTTGCGGAATTGGGTAGGAAGGCAGATTTCCGGCTAGTTGAGGGAGGACATAGGCCGTCGTCTCCAACTGCAACGCGGGCCTAGTCGGAGATCGGATGGTGAAACTGCAGAGGTTCTTGGACTGAGCAGCTACTGTTTGGTTTAAGCCCGAGACTTGTGCTTGAACCACCTGGAATGGCAATCTAATTAGATTGAAGAGTCGCTCGGTTATGAATGTCGCTTCTGATCCGGAGTCGATCAGGGCGCGTGCCTTAAAGTTAGTGCCAAGATGGGAGTTATTGATTATGGCAGTGCCAAGAAGGATAGCTCTTGAGCCCGTGGCGAAATAATTTTGAACACCGGCTTGCTCATTTGGAACGAAATTGGCCTGATTAGCGGAAATTGGCCTTGCAGGATTTGAAGGGCTTGAATTGCTGGTACAGAGGTTGTTTCGGTGCAACAACGTGTGATGCCGGCCACGGCAAGTAAAACAATTGTGAGTGCTTTTGCACTCACGAAGCTGATGTCCCGTTGCGAAGCAGTTTAAGCATAACTGCTTCCGTTTAATGTAGGCTGACCGGTCGTCAACCGACATTTGGAGAAATCGCGGACATACACGGACAGGATGGTTCTCCTTGTTGCACAAGTCGCAACTTTTCAATTTTGGAGCCACTTTCGTCTTGTAGGAATTTAATTTTCTAGAGGGCCCACTTGAGTTTATCGCTTTGGAATGCGACTGACTCGGTACGGACGGTCTCAAATCATCGATGGCCTCTAGGGTTCGATGACGTTCTGTGAGGAAGGTGTTCAGCTCTCCCCATGTCGGGATGTCGGCTTTCTTATGTAGCGACTGCTCCCATAAGGAGAGAGTTATCTTCGGGAGCTTGGATGAACACAGATATACCAGCAGGCAGTCCCAGTTCTCAGTGTTGATGCCTGACAGTTGTAAGGCAGCCAAGCAACCTTGAACAGGACTTTGCAGTACCTTTAAGGCCGCCTCAGATTCCTGTGGTATCGACTGCACATTAAACAGTATTTCCAATTGACTGTTTACCAACAATCGTTTATTTTCGAAACGCTCTATTAGGTTTTCCCACGCAGAGCGGAAACCCTCGTTGGTGACAGGCGAAATCGAAACTATGGCATGCGCGTCGCCACTTGTTTTGGCATTTAAATGGAATAACTTTTCAACCGGAGTCAGCCGTGGATTATTGATATAAATGGCTGTGAAAAGATCCCGGAAAGTCGGCCAGCGAAGATAGTCGCCTGCGAAAACTTATGTATCGCATGGAGGCAACCGACAGCCAGAGGAAATGTAGCCCTGGGGCGCAGCGTTCGCGGCTGGGATGGACTGAGACGTGCCCTGCTCGATTTTATCAACGAGCTGGGCAACACACCTTTCATAGTGAAAGGACAATTTCTTTTTATCGTCCCCGATGGGCATAATCGAAGAAATACGAAATGGAAGGGAAGCGGTTTTGGAGCCCGGTCACACTTTTGAAAAAGTAGACAGATTCCCCAGACTGCACTATACCGTCGTGAACGGTATAAAGCAGCGGAAAAGAAAATTTACGAAGTGGAAACGCCGTTGTTTAGACTAATTGGACAGGTGACTCGGAGTGAACAGCGAATTGTATAAATGACCTGTGATTTATGGTGATTAGGTCCACCTTATTTACGGTTGGAACACTTGGAATGTGGAATACGGTGAAATATAATGTTTATTAGAACGAAGAAAAAAAAATTAGTTTACAACTGGAAACGGAGAAAATGGAATGGTGGAATTGGAGTCTTTTCTCCGCGTTGTAAGTACTTCTAAAACAAACACAAATTAATATCCAAGCAATACAGGAAAAAATATTTGTCGGGTGAACGACTTGTATTTGGCGGTCGTATTATTTATTTATGGATGATTTTTTTTGAAAATTTTCAAAAAAAATTTAAAAAATAATTTAATAAATATTGAAAAAGTTATTTGTTAAAAAAAAAAGAAAAAAAAACGCTTTTAATTTATTACTCGGAAATTAATTTGGAAATTTACGGAAAAAATTTATGGAAAACAAAACGCCTTTTCCGCGTCGGAATTTGTGGTTTGGATTTGCCGACGGGAAACAATATAAACTTTGGTATATGTTTAAAAGGAATGCAGATAATATGCGCAATGTATGTCGGTAATATATGTGGATATAATATATGTTGATGTAATATATATGGATGTAGTATATGTAGATGTAATATATGTGTCGGAGATCATTTAAATGAGACGCAATTTCGTGTTTCTGCTTGGCACGCGCCATGCAGGCGCCTCTTTTTATTTTTCTGATGCGCGGCAGACAACCGTTAGAGTTTCTGCCGAACGTAGCCTGGTCGCGGGTAGGAGCGGGGGGAAGTAGATGTCTGTACGAAAACGAGAAGCATACAGAAGAATGCGGTGTGCATAAGTATTGGTGTATGCGGACTAGAACAACTGTTATAATTGTGTTGGTATTGCATGTAAAGTGAAGAACTACGCATAATTGTGATTTTGTGAAGAAGAGATCAGTCAGTCAGTTTTCGATCGTTGCGCATAACAGACATGCTTCGCTCAAGCACCAGGAAACGTCGCGCAAACCGTAACGAAAGTAGTGACGAGGAAGAAGGGCATCCTGATGACTCTTCGACATCAGAAGTGGGATCGCCTATACCTACTTTGGACAATGAAAATAGTTTGCTGACAATTTTGGAGTCGCAAAATCGAATTTTTCCGAACTTTTGAAACAAGTGCAACACTCACAAAGAGAGTCAAGAGAATCGTGTGCTGTGGTATTGCCCAGGTTTAATCCTGAACGTGCGGGATCAGATGCGCAATCCTGGTGTTCAACGGTGGACCACATCTTGTCCGAAAACCAACTGGAAGGCAGCGCTCTTGTGATGACCCTTAGCAAATCACTGGAAGGAAGCGCGTCTCATTGGCTTTCACAGACTTGCTTTCCTGGTATATCATGGCCACAGTTCCGAGAATTGTTTTTGCAACATTTTGCGGGAACAGAAACATTAGCGGCAGCAGTTATGAATCTGCTAAATGGACGCCCTGCAGAAGGCGAGTGCCTGTCGTTATACGGAAGCCGAATGGTTACTTCGCTTATGGCCAAATGGAAGACGCTGAGCGTGGAGCAAATTGCAGTCTCCATTACACTGGCGCATGCAGCTGGAATTGACAGGCGTTTGCGGCGTTTAGTTTTCACTTCCGACATCAACACTCGGAACGAGCTGCACCAAGAACTAAAGGCCTATTCATTCGACGCTAGACCGAGCCACCTTTCAAACGATGGTACATCAGAGCCGCCAGGAAAACGAGCTAAGCCATACTTCAAGTGTCACAACTGCGGAAAGCCTGGTCATAAAAAGGCGGATTGTCGATCAAAAACAGTGGCAGTGCACGTTCAGCAACCCGGCAGGCAACCATCAGGGAAAGACCGGTCTACTTTGACTTGTTTCAACTGCGGAAAAGCTGGACACATCTCTACCGTATGTCCTGATCGTCGGGAGCGTTCATCGTCTAGCAAAAATAACATTGTTAAAGATGTCAACATCTGTACCGTTTTTGAGCCCGTAGGAACGTTTTCGCAATCTGGTGAGTCGTTCCAATTTTGTTTTGATTCTGGAGCTGAGTGTTCGCTCATCAAGGAGGCTACTTCGCAGAGACTTTCTGGATCCAGAATGGGCAACGTAGTTATTTTAAGGGGTCTGGGTAGCAATACTATTTGTAGCACTTTGCAGGTATTGGCTAATGTTTTGATAAGTGAACGCTCATATGAAATATTGTTTCATGTAGTATTAGACAATTATATTAAGTATGACGCTCTGATTGGTCGAGATATTTTGAGCCAGGGAGTCGGTGTGACAATAACATCAAAATCTCTTACTATGTTTAATGAAAAATCTATATTGTCTGTTGAAGTTTCCGAAAAGAATCCCGATTTGGCTAATGTTGACACCGATTTGCGTGGACCTGATAGAGACCAATTGTTGTCAATACTACAAGAATATTCAGGGTCATTCATAAATGGAATTCCACTAAGCCGTGTGACTACGGGCCAGTTAGAAATTCGCTTGATTGATCAGAATAAGACGGTTCAAAGGCGCCCATATAGGTTGAGTGTAGAGGAGAAGGAAAAAGTTCGGCATTTAATTCAACAGTTGTTAGAATCAAACATTATTAGACCCAGTTCCTCCCCCTTTGCGAGCCCAATGTTACTTGTCCGAAAAAAAAATGGTACTGACCGCCTCTGCGTGGATTATAGAGAGCTAAATGCAAATACCGTTTCAGACAGGTACCCTTTGCCGCTAATTTCTGATCAAATAGCCAGGCTGAGTGGTGCTAGGTTTTTCAGCTGTATAGACATGGCAAGCGGATTTCACCAGATCCCAATTCACCCGAATTCAGTTGAGCGAACGGCATTTGTTACCCCAGAAGGCCAGTACGAATACTTGACTATGCCATTCGGGCTTAAGAATGCACCTTCTGTATTCCAAAGAGCTATTAATCGTGCCTTAGGTGATCTTACCCATTCGTATGCCATTGTTTATATGGATGACGTAATGATAATTGGACGTACAAAAGAAGAAGCTTTTGATAGATTGCGAGTAGTACTGCAAGCACTTACGCATGCTGGATTTTCTTTTAATATTACAAAATGTTCCTTTCTCAAGTCTTGTGTTGAATATTTGGGTTTCGTGGTTAAGTCAGGTGAGATTCGGCCAAATCCCAGGAAAATTCGAGCCCTTTCGAATTTGCCACCTCCGCAGTCCGTCACTCAGTTGAGACAATTTATTGGGCTAGTCTCGTATTTTCGACAATTTGTACCCAAGTTTTCACAACTGATGAAACCTCTTTACGCCTTTACTTCAAAGAGCAGGTCATTTTTGTGGGAATTGGAGCATGAACAAATACGGCAAAAAGTAATATCTATTTTAACTAACGAACCTGTCCTTACTATATTCGACCCACAATTTTCTATCGAGCTCCACACAGACGCGAGTTCTGTCGGCTACGGCGCTATTTTGCTGCACCGGATTGAACAGAAGCCTCGAGTTATCGAATATTTTAGCAAGATGACATCTTCAGCAGAATCGCGTTACCATTCATATGAACTGGAGACACTTGCTGTATACAATTCTATAAAACACTTTCGCCATTACTTGCATGGCCGTCATTTTGTTGTGTTTACTGATTGCAATTCGCTTAAAGCCTCTCGTACAAAGATAGAACTGACCCCTAGAGTTCATAGGTGGTGGTCGTACATGCAATCTTTCGAATTTGATATTCAGTATAGACCAGGTGAGCGTATGGCTCATGTTGACTTTCTGTCTCGGAATCCGGTTCCAAAAATTGTCAAGAATTCCATAGGCGTAGTCGAAAGGCATATCAATCTGACAGAAATATCCGACAACTGGTTATTGGCTGAACAGCAAAGGGACGAAGAAACTTCTTCCATTATCTCTAAATTGCGTAATAATGAATTGTCCGAGGATTTGGCCAAGACTTATGAACTACGGTCTGGAACTCTGTACCGAAAAATTCAAAGAAATGGACAGACTCGATGTCTGCCCATAATCCCAAAGCAGTTTAGGTGGTCCGCTGTCAACAACGTACACGAGTCAGTTATGCATCTCGGGTGGGAGAAAACTCTTGAGAAAATGTACGAGTTCTATTGGTTCGATAAAATGTCTAAGTATGTTCGCCAATTTGTGGACAACTGTATCACTTGTAGATTATCAAAACCTCCGTCTGGCAAAACACAATCCGAACTCCATCCGAACTCCATTCCTAAAATTGACATCCCGTGGCATACGGTTCATGTGGATATTACAGGTAAACTTAGCGGAAAAAGCGACCAGAAGGAGTATATAATTGTGATGATAGACGCATTTACCAAATTTGTCTATCTCTCTCATACTACGAAGCTAGACACCGATAGTTGCATTAAGGCAGTGAGGTCTGTTATATCATTATTCGGTGTCCCCTCCCGACTTATTGCTGATCAAGGTCGTAGTTTTGCTAGTTCAGCTTTCCGTGATTTCTGCTCAGCACAGAAAATGGATTTACATTTAATTGCCACAGGTGCTAGTCGTGCCAATGGCCAAGTGGAGCGAGTCATGAGTACTCTAAAGTCCATGCTGACTGCGGTTGAAACTGGCCCAGGATCGTGGCAGGATTCTTTATATGAGATTCAGCTGGCTCTTAATAGCACTCCCAATAGAGTTACTAAAGTCAGTCCATTAGAGATACTTATTGGCAGAGAAGCAAGGCCATTTGGGCTTACACCTGTTGTAAAAGAACAAAATATTGTCGATGTTGGCTTAGTTAGAGAAATAGCAAAACGCAACATGGAAAAGAATGCCAAAATTGATAAAGCTAGATTCGATAAAAACAAAGCCACTATTGTAAGACACAAGCTAGGAGACCATGTTTTACTTAAAAATGAAGAGCGTCACCAGACCAAATTAGATCCTAAGTTTAAAGGTCCATTTGTAGTGGCCGAAGTATTACCAGGAGATCGATATAAACTCAAAGCATTAAATAACAACCGAACCTATGAATATTCTCATGAATCTTTGTGATGTATGCCTGAGAAGAGGATTACCACAGTGTTTGAAGATGAAGGCACAGAAGATGCCAGTGATCAAGCCAGTGAGGGCTGTGATCTTGAGAATGACTAAAAATTTGTAGACCTCCGGACCTATTCCAAACGCGACTTTCTCTACCTCATGGGTGCCCGAGTTAAGTGGTTCGCCATTTTGTTGGAGTAAGCTTAAATTTGGTAACGGTTGGTAGTGTGAGTTAGTTGGCCGGCTTATAGACTGCGTCATCTAGGTGCCATGTATGTTGGCCGGATTGTCGAGTTGTAAGCTGTGAGCTAGGCTAACAAAAGATGGACTGGCCGGTTTGAAAAACTGTGCGCTAGTAGAAAAATGTATTGAAAATCAAGAACGGTAACGATTTATGTTTGAAGAAGACAAAAATTATGATTGTTTGATTGAAAGCTGATGGTAGTCCTCATGGTTCTCATGGCTTAAATGTAATAAATGAAATGTTCTAAATATTTGTATTGGTTTGATTTAAAGTAATAAAGAATGAAGAATAACTTTATATTTTGAAAGAAAAAAAAAAGGCTTTGAAAGATTCTGTTTAATTATTCAGAGACCGTTAGCACACGAGGACGTGTGATAGGTCAGGAAGGCCGTGTCGGAGATCATTTAAATGAGACGCAATTTCGTGTTTCTGCTTGGCACGCGCCATGCAGGCGCCTCTTTTTATTTTTCTGATGCGCGGCAGACAACCGTTAGAGTTTCTGCCGAACGTAGCCTGGTCGCGGGTAGGAGCGGGGGGAAGTAGATGTCTGTACGAAAACGAGAAGCATACAGAAGAATGCGGTGTGCATAAGTATTGGTGTATGCGGACTAGAACAACTGTTATAATTGTGTTGGTATTGCATGTAAAGTGAAGAACTACGCATAATTGTGATTTTGTGAAGAAGAGATCAGTCAGTCAGTTTTCGATCGTTGCGCATAACAGACATGCTTCGCTCAAGCACCAGGAAACGTCGCGCAAACCGTAACGAAAGTAGTGACGAGGAAGAAGGGCATCCTGATGACTCTTCGACATATGCAATGTATATGGATGTAGTATATGTTGATGTAATATATGTAATATATATGGATTTAATATATGTTGATGTAATATATGGAACTGGCCGGTAAATGTTTAATTAATATTTTATTTGGAATGGCCAGAGGGTATGTGTTGTTTGTTTCGTTGTTGTATTCTTCGATAGCAAAGCAAATTGTATTAAGTGGACTGCGGAGCAGTTGCGAAAAGAATTTGGCTTGCGTTGGACACAGTGAAACGAGAACGAGAAACGAGAATTTTTTGCCACTTTTGGCAGAGCTATGGACTTAGAAATTTTCACTGAACTTGGCACAAATTATTTTCACTTTTTCACATTTGGAATTTTGCACTTTTCGGACTGGATGAATATTTAAATATATTCGGAAATTTGGACTTAGAACTTTTCACGAAGAGGGTGAAAGCAGAACGGTGGGTAATATGGCGGCGCCCGTGAGAATGGATAAGTACTTTTCTTTAGTTGCCTTTTGTCGGAGAAATCCGTTAGATTTGACAATAAATCTTACAGGAAATTGAACGAAATTGGATTTTCGAACCTTTTGCTGCAAACCGGCAAATAAAAGGAATGGAAATTTCGTACTTATCTTATAATTTGGTCGCTGGTGGACAAACTTGAAAATCCAGGGGATCCGGCTCGAAGGACAAAAAATGATGGGTTGTTGGGGGTTGCTGTCCTGGACTTTTCCAAATATGCTGAAAAGAAAACACTCGAAGAAAAGCGAACACTAGACTTTTCGTAATTGCGCGGGCGCGAACGGGCGTATGTTTATTCAGCGTGGTTAGTTTTGACACTGGTGCTTATTCTAATTAGTTAGGCTCTCCCAAGCGCAGCGAAGACTCCTTGGAGACTCTGTGGTGAAGAGCGGGAGAGCGTAAGAGGGAGCAGAGAGCAGGTGACAGTCCAAACCCCGTAACTTGAACATATTATTAATTGAATTTTGGCAATTTTGCTTAAGAATGGTTTGGGTTAAGATCCAGGTTACAATTGTGTTTGGTTCTATGTATTTTATAATTTCTTTCGTGTGCAATGGCTTAAAATTACAAATTGGTTTTATGTGTTTAATAATATTAGTGACACATTCATTTTTTTATATCTTCATTTTCGGCATTATAAAATTTATTTTCTTTTTCAAAATATTATTGTGTGTCTGTGTAATCTATCTGATAGCCTTTGGAGTCTGGGTAAGGGATTATTTTAATTTTGTTTATTAGCGAAAAGTGAATGGGTATGAGGGATATGATTAATAATTGGTTATCATTATAGTTAATCCAAGTGTATGTTTTAATGTTTAAAATATTTTGGCTGTTCACAGTCTCAAGCTTGTCATAGTTTAGTAAATTTGGGTTAAACAGTCCGAGTCTGGAAAAATGCATAGCCATTTCCAAATCTTTTACGTATTCCTTAATCTAGTGTTCCAAATAGGTCTTTAAAAACTGAACCCACAATGTTAATAAGTCCCCGTTTGTTTCTATGTTGCAGGGTTATTCCGGCTAGTCCTCTTTTCTCTATTGGATTCCAAGCGTATGAACAAATTTGAGAAGGTGTTTGTCCAGTAGTGTCATGTTTTATTTTATGGTGTAATGGATTATTTCTATCTTGCTAAATTTTACTTCTTCATCATCAGATGAATTAATTTTACGATTTTTTTTCATTTATTGTTTTGTGTAGTCGTTCGGCGTCGCTACCCCGTTTATTGCTGTATATTCAATTCTTCTTCTTCAAGCCCTCGTTTCAAAGCCAGAGTACAGAAATTTCCTTCTCTGTCTCCCTTAGGAATTCGGGCTTACTTAACTGATTAAAAATGTGTGTTTCTGCATTCAATCCAGTCCTTTGTTTTAATTTGCTTAAGTGTAGCGAATTTAGAATATATGCCAAGGCAACTGATGTAATGTTTTCCCTCAGATGAATAACAGTTAACCACAAATTTTTCTCGGCGATGTTCAGGGTTAGGTGTGATTTTAAAAGGCATTTTGGTGCTTATTATGCTCTGAATTAGTAGTTGGTTATTTGGAAGGAAGTGAATTTCTTTAAATAATTGTGTCATTTTCTGTTTACACCTAGTAGGAGTTTTCCATGTGGTTTAAGTATGATTTCGTTGAATTCGGATTATGAACCAACGTTCTTTAATAAGAAGAGACTGCTTACTTTTGTGGAGGTGGTATTTATATTTTCTCTGTGAATAATTTCAATCGCTCTTAATATAAATGGGAATGTTTCTATGAATAAAATTATGAAGTAAAATTGGTTTGGCCTTTTCGAATGTAATTACATCGTATTGAGTTGTGGTAATGAAGTTACCGAATATTATTGAAAACTCTAATTTATTTTTAACGCACTTAATAAAAATTATATTATGGCCGCCACGCCAGTAGGTATCACAAGGGGATCAACGCGCCACCAACGGTGGTACGCGCCGTAATTGTGACACACTACTGGAAGTGCAACTACACTCTCCACGAGAAGGCGGCTGGAAACAGGCTCATAGTTAGGTCATGTCTCTGCTAAGAGTGCTGGCTAATCGTAGTTGGGCTGGAGCTGGTAACTCTCAAAAATTTCCACATCTCCGGGCCGGACTAAGGTGTCATTCGACCCGTGCCGGGAGTCTGCCAGGCTGGGGGCCCGGGCAACACTTAGCCCAGTCGCTAACGGAGAGTCCGGGCAAGTGGCGTCCACCTGGTCTGGTTAGCCTTACCCGGGTACTGCGGATCTCTGCCCGGGTGGGCAGTTTATTTCTTTGCAACTCGTGGGAACTATGAACAAAAGACCTAAAAATATTAAAATACCGCAGGCCTTGACTGCGGAAAATGTCGCAAGACAATTTGAGGACCGTCTCCTTGACGGAGATCGGCCTACTTCAGTGGTAACACCAAAAAATGCTCCCAATCGGAGTGTGCCAACGGCACAAGCACGCCCAGTTGCGGGAGGGAAAAATCGGGCAGCCTCACTGAGTCACTCGAATGTGGTCCAAGCCGGACAAACGGGACGGGCTAAAAACCCATTACCGCAACTTGGTCAGCCTGGAGCCCGGGATGACCCTAACCTTAAGGGCCAGAAAGAAGTGGTATCTTCGTTACCTTCAGCAGGGCAAGTCACCTGCGGAAGCTTTGTCTCTGGCCCAGACACCGCAACCGCTAGAGCGAATCCCAACTCTGCTTCGAAGCGGGCAAACTCCACCTTGACACCTCCAATTGAAAGAGGGAGAGGGTGGAGAAGAGCAAGCCACTAACTGCTCCTTTCGATGACCCAAGTACCTCAAGTGCTGCAAAGGCAACTGAGGTACGCAAGCCATATGCGGCCGTAACTGGGGCCATTAAAGTTGCGGTCGTACCAGAGGGGTACCCCAAAGTCGTCCTCAGCAGTGAGAACCTCTCATAGCTCGAGGACGTACTACTGGAAGAGATAGTCCTCTCCGGTTGGGATTCTCCAATTGAGTTTGGGCGAATCCACTTCAGGGTGGGTCACCTGATAGTGGATTGTCGCAACGCAACTACTCCTGAGTGGCTGCAATTAGCAGTCCCCAGCCTCAGTAAGTGGAGCGGTGTCTCCCTGGAGGTATAGATGGGCGACGACTTGCCATCGTCACACAACATCAACATCTTCTGCCCCAGGAAAGGGAAAAACAACAAAGTGGATCATGGAATTGATAAAGAAACAGAATGACTTGGACACTGAGAACTGGCGTCTCATATCAAGGAAGAATGAGGGTGGTGACTCGCTCCTCAGCCTTGGCGCTGATGACAACTCATGCGCCAAGATTATCTCTAGTGACCACAAGCTGAGCTTCAGGTTTGGAGACATCTCAGTTTGTGGTCTAAAGAATGCCAAAGCGATCAAATCCGGCACAAGACAGGTCGAGACTCCTCGAAATCCACCAGTCTCCGTGGAGAAGGAGAAGCCCAATAAGCTCTCCGAATCCCGCGAGGATCTGGCGGATGACGAGGATTTTTTTTTTTTTTTTTTTTTTTCAATTTATTTACTAAGGCATACGGGGAAGTCTTGGATCCCCCTTGTGTCCTTCTTATCTATTAATTCAGCCCATTTGGGCTCGCCGGCTAACTATAGTTAGCTTTTTCAAATTTACAGTAATTTTACTACAATTACATATAACAAATTACATATAACAAATTACATATAACAAATAGGATTTAAGATAAGCGTCAGCTTCTGCTCACCCTTGTCAAAGGAGATCGGGTAATGAGATCCCTCGGTTGCCTTCTATTGAGCCTCCTTGGTGGGCGAGATCTGTTTAGAGCGCTGGCCAGCCGATTTCTGTGGCGCTCCAGCCTGTCATGGTATCTGCTCGAGTGCTTGTTTATTTCGTCAAATACCGTTGCTAGTTTCAGGTCTCTGTGCAGAGTGGTGTTTCGAACAAACCACTCGCAGCCGGTGATAAGTCTTGCTACCTTATTTTGAATAGCCTGGATTCTTTTGATTTGGCTGTCGCATGCCAAGCCCCAGATTTGGCACCCATACTTCCAGTTTGGTGCTAAGATCTGTTTGTAAATTGTCAGCTTGTTGGATAGCGACAATTTACTGCGCGAACAAAGTAGCCAGTAGTGCTTCGCCACCTTAGCACGTAGGCGCGTTCTGATGTCGGTCACATGCTTGGAAAATGTGAGTCTGCGATCCAGAAGCACTCCAAGGTACTTTGCTGCGTTCGGCTGTGGTACGGGGGCTTCCTCGATGTAGACGGGCGGTGGCGTTCTCCGCTTTAAAGTAAAGCAGACGTTGTTGGATTTACTGCTATTGATGCCAATGTTCCAACGTCTTGCCCATTCCGAGAACCGGTATGCAAAGTCCTGGATACCATCGGCTGCGTCGTGCTCGCATCGGGACCTGTAGGTGACGCACACGTCATTGGCAAATGTGGCCAACATAGATTTCCCGTAAAGGCTTACATCCGGCTGCGGCATGTCGTGGCTATACAGGCAGTAGAGCAGGGGGCCAAGGACACTACCTTGTGGAACACCAGCTGCCACGTTGTGCTCGGTGGAAATTGATGAATGAAAGCGCACAGCGAACCTCCTTCCTTCCAGGTACGATTTTAGCAACCCAAAATATGGAGCAGGCAGCGTCTGCTTGATTTTCAGTTGGAGTCCAATGTGCCACACTCGATCAAACGCTTCTCGAATGTCCAAGAAGAGGCTGTTACAATATTCCTTACTGTCGTAGGCAGTCAGAATTTGCTCGACGACTCGATGGAGCTGCTCGACAGTACTGTGGCCAGCACGGAAACCGAACTGGTGCTCAGGGGTAATCCCCTGGGCTTCCATAATCCTTACAATCCGGACAGCAATCAGTCTCTCAAACACCTCCGAAATCGAAGGGAGGAGACTGATCCATTTGAAGCGCTTGGTTCAGCTGGTCCTGAGTTTCTTCAACCTGTTGCAGGCTGGCAAGCTTGAATGGTTGAAATCGCTCGGCGAGGTGCGCAGCGAATACCTCCGCTTGTCCCAAGTCGGTCCGACACCATGTCCCGTTGCTATCGACTAGAGGCGCCTTCTTGTGCAACGCCTTTTGATTGCGCGCGTGGCCTTCCACAGCGAATGCGTCGCTTCGCTTTCGACTCCAGTATTAGCAAGCCTTTCGTCGAACCATGCGGCTTTGTGCAGCACCAACGCGCATCGGAGCCTACTCAGCGCTCGATTCCATTCCGTTTTGTCCAACGGGTGCAGAGACCTCATCCACCTAGTGCATAAGCGCCTCTTCTCAGCTATAAGCAGCAGGATCTCCCTGGGTATTGGGATTCGATCTGCCGCGGGCTGCCGAGATATTCTGCGAGTTGCTAATCTAGCTGCTGACTTGATATTGTTGGTGAGCAGTTCGATAGCATCATCAACGTCCTGTTCAGAGTTTAAGGCAGTGTTGAGGGGCAGTGTGGACTCCAGTTGCGATTGGAATACCCCCAGGTTAGTACGCCTAGTGATAAGCCGCTTCATCTTAGGGTAGGATATTGCCCCCGCATCCAGCGTAATTACCAGAGGCAGGTGGTCGGAGCTAAGCTCAACAACCGCACTTATGTTAGCGTGGATGCCCAGCACACCCTTTGTTAGTGCAAAATCGATGTACCCTGGTGAGCCTCTACTGCCGTACGGGTATCTTGTTGGTCCTCCTGTTGCCAGCGAGTCCACCTCCGAATTTAGGACGAGATTCGCTAATGCAATGCCTCTTTGGTTGCTCCTTCCCGCACCCCAGAGCCAGTGGGACGCGTTCCAATCGCCTGCAACAATGAACTTCGTCTGGAACTCTTCCAAAATGTCCTTAGACTCGTCCGTAGTCCATGCAAATCTCGGTGGGCAGTAGACCGCTCCAAAGCTTATAGGACCAAGTGCCGTTTTAATACCCGCCGGCGCAAGTTGCACCTTGTCAGTGGCTATTGGTGTTAGCGGAAAGTGGGCAAGGCTAGATTTGATTAAGATAGCTGCTCCGCCTTTGGCGTTGCCACCGCTCGGATCATTGGCAGTCTAGGCTACAAAAGAATAGCTTAGGCGTCTCTGCCTCCTTGCAGTGAGTCTCGCTGAGCAGTAATACATTGATTTCGTGACGTCGCACGAAGCACTCTACTTCAGGCAACTTCGTGGATACGCCGTCGGCGTTTCACACTAGGATGCGCAGCGGCATCATTATGGCGCTTGACGCGCTTGGAGAGCAGTGAGCAGATTGATAATCTGCCCCTGCTGCTGTGACTGTTGTTGCTGTTGCTTCATCATCATCATCATTAATTCCATTTGCTTCTCTTGAATCGAGCGCAAAGAATTAATGTTTTCATTAAGCGTCTGCAGGATGGCTTCAATGCTGCTGCTAGCATCCGTCGAGCACTGGAGTGTACCCCTAGACGCCCTTGTCCGGCTGCGGCTCCTTTGACGACCGGAACTTCCATCATTGGGCTGTTGCTGTTGCTTCTGTTGTTGGTGCGTCAGTCTCAGTGGTTGCTTGTGGTGAATGGACCCTCTAGCCACATCTGCATAAGATATTCCGCCTCGAGAAGAGGGAATCTCCCTACCTCCAGCTAAGCTCCGTGAAGTTGGTCGCTCGCTTACTTCTGTTCTTCCAGCCACTCCACTTCTGGGTCTGGATCGCTGCAGGAACGCTTGTAGCTTGCTGCAACCTTTATAGTTTGCAGGATGCTGACCTCCACAGTTGTAGCAAGTGCACAGCTCGATGCGTGGCCTGGTACAGTCCTTGGCTGGGTGTTCGCCGGCACATTTCACATAAATGTGGGCCTTACGGCAGTATTTGGCTGTGTGGCCAAACTGCTGACAACGATGGCACTGGACAATAGCGTTACGCTTGCGGAGAGGCTCAATAACTACTCTCATATGACATAGTGCCTTTACCGCCAGGATCTCCTTATTGTTTGCCGCAGCAGCAATATTTAGGAAGAACATGTTGACTGGCAACGCTTTTGAGGTACCCGGTTCGTTTCGCCTAAGCGCTGTATGAATATCGAGAACCTCGTGCCCGATCTTTTCCAGCTCATCCGTGATTTGGTGATGTAGCGTACTGTGGTGCAGGCCTTTCACGCATACCCTGTAAGGCCTGTCCTCTTTAAGCTGGTAGCAGTGGAACTCATAATCTTCGATCTCGAGCCAGTTCACTATGGTGCGAAATGTATTAGCGTCAGCCGCGTAAAGCCTTAGGACACCGCTCATTGACGCCCTAGCCTCAACCTTTTCTAGGTCCACTATACTTTCGATGCTCTGCATCATCAGGCATACGTCGTCCACTCCCCTCCATTACTATAGGAGGTGGTTTGGACTGCGCCTTTTTGACTGAGCTAGTGGTACCAGCGGATGCTGCATCCCGCTTAGCGGCAGCAATAGCAGCTTGGTGACTGGTACTGGGCTGGTCATACAGATCGCCAAATTCATTGCCTACTTGTTTATCGGCTGAGAAATGCGCAAGTAAACCAAATCGGTTTGAATTGCCGCCATATCTAGGTTCTGAAGACGAAGGGTTTTCCCCTTGTTTGCCGATGCTTGATTTGGGTTTTTTCCTTTCAGTCTCCGGAGAAGCACGAGACTTTCGCTTTTTTTTTTGAAAGCGCTGCGGGGCAGTACATTGGGGGCTCGAGAGAAACGCAGTATCCATCGATTCATCAGATTGTTAGGTGCGTATTGTTAGACACGAACCGAATGTTGGATTGAGGAGGATCTTTATGCGATCATCATCGAGATGGGGGATCAGACCCCGATATCCTCTCAGGAGCTAGGCATGGAACTAGACCTGCTGAGTAAGGAAGAAGCTATACCGGCGGATGGTGATCTGGGTATCTCCAGATCATCAACGCCGACGATGGATCATTTAATGGTCGGGGGTACAGGGATAGCTCAGGTGAACATCCATCGTGCCAAGGCGGCCTTGCTGTGCTAGCAAGGATGTTCACCAAACAACATCTTGGGCTATCCCTGGTACAGCAACCGTGGTATAACCAGGGAACAAAAGGACTGTACGTGAAGAACTCCAAGGTAATTTGGGATCAACGGGTATTTAGCCCTAGAGCCTGTATCCTGGCATGTAGAAGTATTAATTATTATATACTTACTTCGGGCGAGCCCACCGCCCGAAATCACTGCACTGGCAGAATACTGCAAGAGGACATACTCACCCATGATCATCGGATGTGATGCAAATGCATATCACGTGATATGGGTCAGCAGCGACGTGAATCAAAGAGGTGAGTCACTATTAGAATTTATCTTGGATAACAATCTAGAAATCCTAAATGTCGGCAATGTTCCGACATTTGTTACTAGGGTAGATCTGAGGTTCCGGACATCACGCTTTCCAGCAGATCAGTGGCTTCGCATATAAGCGACTGGCACGTATCTTCTGAGGAGTGAATGTCAGGTCACAGAATTATCCGTTTTAACATAGGGCTAAATCTAGAATGTAGCGAGCGTAGGCGCAATCCCAGGAATACGAACTGGAAAGGGTTCAATGCCTCCTTACTGCGGAATCCAGCTACTAGGGTAACCGGGAAACTCCGTACCAGAGGGAAAAAGGTGCTCCATGGTGGAACGACCAATTGGAGAAGTTACGGAAAGCGACTAGGCGTCTCTTTAACAAAGCAAAAAGAGAAGGGAACTGGGATGCCTACCGGAAAAAACTGACCATTTGTAACCATGAGGCAATAGTAAACACATGTGGAGGCGCAAGACTTCACAGAGCAATCTCCAAAAGAGTGCCAGAATCAAATCAGGCACTACGTTCGGAGGATAACTCCTATACTATTGGAAGTAAAAAGAAACTTAAGCTACTACTGACAAAACACTTTTCGGGAAGCACGCTTCAAACGGATGGGAATATCCCGGAAACGGCATAAAGTAGACCGCGTGCTACGGATTGGGCCAAAGCAAAATCAATAGTAACAACGGAGAGATTAAGATGGATGCAATTGGTACATTCCAGCCCTACAAATCTCCTGGTCCAGATGGCATTCAGCCAATCCTGCTACAACGAGCGCTAAATCAGCTCGCAGTGTCGATCAGGAAAATACTGATCAGCAGCCTAGCTTTAGGACACATACCTACTGCCTGGAGTGTAGCAAAAGTGGTCTTCATTCCAAAAGCTGGAAAGAAAGACATCACTGATCCTAAGTCGTTTAGACCCATCAGCTTGACATCGTTTTTGCTAAAAACGTTGGAAAAGCTAGTGGATGTCAGCATTAGAAGCAATCTGCTTGTCGAGCATCCTCTCCAACGGACGCAGCATGCCTACAGGGCGGGCAGATCAACTGATACTGCCCTATATCACCTGAAAAGTCTTATTGAGGATTCACTTACTTATAAGGAAGCCTTCTTAGACATACAGGGTGCTTTCGACAATACATCCCATGAGGCTGTCAACGCATCCCTGGCAAGAAGAGGACTAGATGCGACAACCAGCAGATGGATCAATTCACTAATGGCATCTAGGCGAGCCATGGCCACTATAGGAGGACAGTCGTCCACAGTATCTACCACAAGGGTTTGCCCCCAAGGGGGTGTCCTCTCGCCTCTCCTGTCGAGCTTGCTGGTAGACGAGTTGCTGGACAGACTGACCCGCAGGGGTATACTTTGCCAAGGCTATGCTGATGATATTGTCATTATAGCTAGAGGTAAATATGAGCAGCGACTGGTTCAAGGAAGTAGGCCTGAGCCTAAATCCTAGCAAAACTATTATTGTTCCTTTCACAATAGGTACAATCTACAGAGAATGATTGTCAGATTGTTGCATAGAGGCCAGCAAAGAAGTTAAGTGTCTTGGGATAACCCTTGACTCCAAACTTAGCTTCAAACTCATATCAAAACAATTGATACACTTATCACCAGAGCACTTTTCACGCGTAGAAAAATTGCTGGAAAGTCGTGGGGGACCTCACCACGCATAATAAGATGGCTGTACCGCATGGTAGTCAGACCCATACTAAACTATGGGATAATAGCCTGGGGTGATAGAGCACGCCTTAGCACCACTAAGGTGAAACTTCATAAGCTCCAAAGAATGGCCTGTATATGGATGATAGTAACAATGCGTACCTGTCCACCTGCAGCCCTAAAAGTACTAATGGAGGTAACGCCGCTTCAAATCGTCTTTGAAATGAAACGTAAAGCCACCCTAATAAGAATTGAGGGAGCAGGAAATGACTGCAACCTCACAAGAAAGGATGCTGAAAGCCTCAAAAGGGATATCCCTTTTCTGATGCAACCAAGGGATGCCAGCTGAGCACAGGTTCGCTCAGAACTTGAGCACTCATCTCAGTAATAAAAACAGTTGGACAACCCTGGGGAAAGTACACCCTATGAAACCACAAACAATTAAGTGGTATACAGACGGATCCCTCACCGACGAGGGAAGTAGGCTGGGGGTTGTAGACCCCAGATTAAAATACCACGAATCAATGGGCAGATACACCAGCATTTTTCAAGCTGAAGTCTGTGCTATTGGACGCTGTGCGGAGTTAAATCTGCAAAGGAACTATTGTGGCAAGGACATTGCTATATTGTCTGATAGTCAAGCAGCCGTAAAGCCGCTCAGCAAAGCTAAGATAACATCCAAGCTAGTAAATTATGTGAGGACGGCCCTAGGCAAACTAGGCGCTTTCAACAAACTCAATAATAATAATAATAAGGTGGGTCCCGGGACACAACAACATCCCGAGAAATGAGCTAGCGGACAACCTAGCCAGAAAAGGGGTGTTGGTCACCACAAAGTACGGGGCTTTCTAAAGTCACTAGAGCAAGAAAAACGTCTATCCTTCTGGGAACCCCTACCAGGACTTAGGCAGTTTAAGATTCTCCTCCGTGAATATAACCATAAAATCTCTAATTATCATGGCTTTAAGTCTTTTGAATGCTTCTATGTAGTCAAGATTTTGTTCAACTATCCCTGCTCCTTTTTTTTAACATTTGGTCATTGGTTTCGCTATATCTGCGTAATTTGGAATAAATTTACGATAATAACCGGTTAATCCAAGAAAAGCTTTGATCTCTTACATTCTTTGAAATTGGATACGAGTCTATGGCTTTCACATTAAGAGGGTTTTGTTTTGTCCCATTAGGGGTTACGATGTGACCCAGAGAACTAGCTTCAATTCTTAAAAATTCACATCAATCTTTTTGAATTTTAAAATTTTTTTTTCGGTAAGGGATGTTGAAATATGATGGATGTGGATGGTATTATATCATCCAGATACAGTAAATAGTGTTTGTTAATCAACGGTTGAAGGATATTATTCATGCACATTTGATAAGCAGCGTGTGCATTCCAAAGGCCAAATGGCATTCGAAGGTATTCGTAATAAACGCCTTTTTTGGAAAAATTTAGTTGTGGATATTAATTCTGGGTCCATTTCTATTTGATGAAATCCCTTTGCCAGATTAATAGTTGTAAAATATTGAAATTTTCCTAATTTACCAAGGATTTTGTCCATGTGTGGTATTGGATATCTGTCTTGAATAGTTGTTGATTATGTACATTTGAGCACTATGAAAGTTCATTTGCGACTGATGTCTTTTTGTCTTCTTACATTTCTATTTATACTACTGTACAGACTTACAGACTTAAATATATGTATTTATAAGATGCTTGCATTGCAGTTCATACCAGAGTCGCAATTTAACGACATATCGAACTAGGGTTGATTTTTAGCACCCTCCCTCAATGCGAGCATCCTACAATTGTTAGTTCATTTTTAACAATTTTACAAAACCTTCATGTTCAATTATGAGCCGTTTTATAGCAATTGCCTCTTTACACGCCATTGACAATGCCATACTCTGCCTCGGTACTGATGAACGATACGCTGTTCTCTTTTTCCGATTTCCATAATATCGGACCACCAGCCATGTGCTCGCTATGCGGATCCTTGTTCCGCTGTGCCAATTTTGCACCGAGTGCAAAATATCGGGTCTAGTCGTCAATGCCAACCACATCAGCTATCCAATAACTGACAGATCTGACCGTCTCGTCAACCTTTATACATTGCCCATCACATGCCACTTGGTATCCTGTATCTAAAGGCGTTTCTGCAGGTCGACACTATATCCTTGTGGTTGTTGCATATAAATTAGAATAATACTGGTTATTTTAGTAAAGTGTCTTTATTTGTTTTTAATTATTGTACGTTACAATTGGAGAACAAAATTTAAACTGAAACTTAGGGCAAGCTCCGTCGTGTTAACTCCTCCCCTACTAGTTTGAAACGCGTCTTCGGGTTTCTTCTTTCTCATTCTGCACTGGTACAATTTCCAGGTGCCCAGGAGGAGTAGGAATAGGGCGATGAGTGCAAGCCGCCATATGATCGTGAAGATAATCCTGTTCTAAGATCCCCGATATTTCGGAGATTCTTCATGGTTAGGTCATGTAGAAATTGGAGGCTCAGATGGTCCCTGAAAAGGGTGATGTTGACCACGGCTGACGTGGATACAGCAGGTTTCTTCTTCAGGATGCCCCGGTGGTTCACGTAACGGGTGCCATTTAGTGAGACGTAATCATCGTAAGTCGCGAGGAAAGTTCCCGCGATTATCTGTTTGTGTCTAGTGCTGTCCACTACATTCATGGTCGCGTTGTTTATTACTGCGATGCCCTCTCCGATTACTATCACGGGCGCCAGGTGAGCGGGGCGTGTGGCACAGTGTGCTACAGTTCCAGATACCAGTTTTTGCGCGCATGAAGTATTTTGTAGTCCTCTGAAGAAAGTGGTGCTCACAGTAGCAGCGCAGTCACGTACAGTGAAGGTCTTTGTAACGCAGTCGGCCACCGTATTAGCCTCTTCTAGATCTAATATTATGTTATTATGCTGGACAGGAAGGATATCTATTTTTACAGCTTAACAGAGATTTGGGGTATTTGATCAGAAAGTACAATAATTCAGAATTTTGAAAAGCTTTTATATGGGAGACCTCTAAAAGGTCGGTTATACTAGTATTGGTGAGTTGTTCATTTAATAATTCTTTAATGTCGATGCTGTCTAGTATAAGGGGGCTGATTAAATTTATTTTAGCAAGTGTAACAGTGAGGATTAAGTCCTCAAGGTTTGTAATTATCATTCTATTCTTTGCCAAAATAGTTGCATAAAAATGTTCGACCTCTGCATCTGGTTTCAAAATTGCATTGAGGGCCCTTGAAACGTCATTGAGTCTTGCTTGGAATTTAGTGTTGATCTCTATCTGCTTGTTTTTGGATTCTATAAACTGATTTTGTTTGAATTTTATTTGTTCCCAGTCATCAAAATCTGGGGTTCCTGCGATTGCCTTAAGGGCACTACCTAAAGTTAGGTGCTTGTCGGTGATGAACGGTCAGGGAAGTTATTAAGGTGCCTATGTGCTGTACGTCCGTTTTCAGTACCTGTACCTGGGTATTTAGTCTTTTAATTTCCATGTCTCGTCGATCTAAGTTTCGAACGATGTCAAGCTCGTCGTGTGTCCCAAGTAAGTGTACGAGTCCCAGATTGTTACGTGTCCGTCAACTATAGGTATGTAGTCTTCGTGGGAGTAGTCGTTGATTCTTAATGTCGCTTCGGTCAAGGTCATGGTTGCTATTATTACACTGAAAAGATATAACCAAAAAAAAAATGTAATTAGTTGAAAATAGTTGTCATGATTTTTCAAATGCCAAAAGCCAATTTAAGATTGTCCTTATGGACCACCCTCCCTTTAAAAAGAACCGTCGTACCTCGGTCTGCTTCCACTATACCCTCTGTGAACAGGGGTGATAGTTTATTTCCTAGTCTCTTATTTTTTTAATCCAAACCCGATCGCCTACCAAATACGACTCATAGACCCTTTATTTTATTCATTTGGTGTCTGTTTGGTCATGCAGCCGCCAAAACTGTGCAGTAGACTAATCACATATTCTTTAATATTATAAGCCAAATTAGTCAGTGGTATCAGTTGCGATGCCCATAGTGCAAACCGCTGTTCTCGCACGCATTTATCTGTACGGCGCTCATTCCTTGTTTGTTGTTGTTAGCTACCAACGTTAAGCTTGGGCGCTGCATTTCGGCTGTCTGCCCCGCCAATTGCCAATTCGTCGTGTTTCGGAAAAGACTTAGCTTAGGCCTTAGCTGCACTAAACAATTCGCAAAATAAACAGTGTCGTAATATAAACAAACTTTCTTCGGTTTTCTTTATTTTTCGCAACAGCTATTGAAAAAGCTCAATAGCTAAACATTGGTGACCCCGACGCGATTTTATTAAATTGCATGCATTAATTAATGCACTTATCCCGTTTATAAATAAATATAAATACATTAAATCGCAATCGGTTGGACAAGTGAGTGGTGATTTCGGTGATAGTGGCTGTGTTTAAGCGAGCTAGCATTACATATATACATACATTGCTACATATATCGTGCATTGACCCCGCTTGCATTTTCGGCTTTTATTTTGTGCTCATCTTCCCGCTGAACCGAATTAAAGGCGGTTTGTTGCTATGCCCGCTGAAGGTGAAAAAAACAGGGTGATCTTTTTCAAGCGCAAAGCCAATGCGCTGTTCAGCAGGTTGCAGAGGCTACAAACGTCGCTGTCTGATGAGACACTTAGCGGATACGACGAACCTACTTTTACGGTGAGGCTGGAGCAGATTGATGAGCTGCAAGGTGCCTTCAATGTTCTGCATACAGAACTGGAGGAATTGGACTTCGACGAAATTGGCAGTGAAATGAGCGAGTCTTTCGATGAATTCATCGTTGAATTCAAGGCTAGTGTGCGCGCGAAAATAGCCAAACGCAATGTGCATTTCGCGCCGCACTCAACGCTTGCGGAAGGTGTTGTGCCCCACCAGTGTAGTTGTCCTCAAACGCTGCCGCGGCCGAGGCCGATGCCGTTGCCGCCTGTGCAGCTGCCAACGTTTGGCGGAGGCTACGCAAACTGGGCTGATTTTTACTCCGTGTTCACGAGCATAATCGACAGCCACCCGGACCTCTCCAACATTGAGAAATTTCAACATCTGCGGTCATGTTTGAGGGATTCAGCGCTGGAAACTATCCGATCATTGGAGATTTCAAACAGCAATTACGAAGCGGCTTTAGAGTTGCTTTAAAAAAGGTTTGATAATCGGCGTCTCGTTTTTCAGGCGCACATTACCGAGATTCTGGGTTTAAAGGTAGTACGGAATGATTCAGTGGCATCGCTTCGGGAATTGTCGGACAAGTTTAACGCTCACATTCGTGCGTTGAAGGGTTTGGGCACCACTGAGCAAATCGCTGGCTGCATCATAGTGCAAGTGCTGCTGCAAAAGCTGGATGCGGCGAGCCAAGCTAAGTGGGAGGAGCGCTTGGAGGATCCGGTCGTTGCCAACCTTATTCCGTCGTGGGAATCGATGGCTGCATTCCTGGAACAGCGATGTAGGACTTTGGAGGCCGTGGATTGCGCCATGGCAACCTATGCGCCAGGCGTTCAGGTGGGCAGAAATCGTTCGACGCTAGTTGCTACCACCCAAAATTCTCTTGGTTGCATGCTTTGCCATAGTGCAGAGCATGCCATATATTATTGCCAGCAATTTAGAGATTTAGCGCCAGTAGATCGTCTGCGCGAGGCAAAGAGACTAGCACTATGCCTAAATTGCCTAAAGGCTGGTCATCAGCTACGGCAATGCAGCTCGAGCCGCTGCCGCACCTGTGGAATCAGGCATCATACGCTGCTCCATCTGGATGGTCGGCCTTCCTCGCAGCCACGTGTTCCGGTGTCTTCAAGCTCCCACACTGAGCCTTCTGCCCCGCTTTCGAATTCTTCTACTCTAATTGCCCAGGAGCTCGGTAGTGACCTTGTGCTGCTAGCAACTGCAACCGTTCTAGTGCAGAATCGATCGGGACTGTTCGTTCCCTGCAGGGCCTTGTTAGATTCTGGCTCTCAACTGCACTTGGTCACCTCTCGGTTTGCAAATCAATTGCAACTTAAGAGGTCGAGGTCGTCCGGCTCGGTCACTGGAATCGGGGATTCCAATTTCGCGACTGATAGATTCTCGGTAGGAATTACGATTCGGTCTGTCACTTCGGACGTCTCAGCGAGCATAACAGCAGTTATCGCTCCCAATATCACGGATCGCCAGCCAAGTTCAAATGTGGACATTGGGGACTGGAAGATTCCAGAAAACCTGCAGCTCGCCGATCCGGAATTTCATAAAGCTCAGCGTGTTGACATGTTAATAGGAGCTAGCCTGTTTTATGAGCTGCTGTGCGTAGGTCAGATAAAGTTGTTGCCAGGACTGCCCCTGCTTCAAAAAACTCGTCTGGGCTGGGTTGTGTCTGGAGGCTGCGCGCGCCCTTGCGGTAGCGCCTTAATAGCTTCACGCGTTCCTTCTTCAGCCAGCAAGGAAAACATATTTGTGGAAAATAGGGTTGCTGCCATTCAGGAGCTGACAGATGGCACGGCTTGGCGTTATGTTCCAACAGCTTTAAATCCGGCAGACATCTTATCCAGAGGATCCCTGCCGTCTGAGCCTAGCGAATCGTCACTCTGGGCGCATGGACCCGCCTATCTTACGGAGCCTGAAAGAGATTGGCCAACAGCTGTTTGTCCTGACAAAACAATTATTTCGCATTACCATGAAAGCGATCTTTCTGCCGAACCTCGAGCTCTTCTGGATGCAAGTCGATCCCAATATTGGCCTATTGGGGGGAGGAAGACGGTTACCAAGGCAGTGAACAAGCTGTTTCTGCTTCCCCTTGAGGACTCTGTTGGAAGCCAAGCTTCCAATGGGGGGAGGATGTTTGGTCATGCAGGCGCTGTGCAGTAGACTAATCACATATTCTTTAATATTATTAGCCAAATTAGTCAGTGGTATCAGTTGCGATGCCCATAGTGCAAACCGCTGTTCTCGCACGCATTTATCTGTACGGCGCTCATTCCTTGTTTGTTGTTGTTAGCTACCTACGTTAAGCTTGGGCGCTGCATTTCGGCTGCCTGCACACCAGTTGCCAATTCTTCGTGTTTCGGAAAAGACTAAACTTACGCATTCAATTATCGCTATCGTAAAAGAATAACAATTCGCAAAATAAAAACTGTCGTTATAAAAGCAAACTTTCTTCGGTTTTTTATTATTCGCAACAGCTATTGAAAAAGCTCAATAGCTAAACAGTGTCTTTTGCTGTGCTGATGCAATTTTTTCTTTGATATGCACTGTACTACCTTTGGAGGCTGCGTGAATTACGTCTATGAGTCTCCCGTTTGTCACCGAATCAATTGACCTTTTGTACTTTATAGTTGCAAGGAGAATGTTTTCGACAGTGTCCTCTACTTGTGTTTCCAACTTATAAGAGTGTGCTATATCCCCAAGAGTGCCATGGAACCGCTCGACTTGTTCATTAGAGAGACTATGCAAATGTGGGGCTTTTGAAATCACGATGCCAAAGTTATTGCTGAGCATTGATTTAATGGTTTCTGAGTTCAAGGATTTCTCGCTGTCGCAGTAAAGTGCCTTTGTTTCGGGGAACATGGTCATAAGTTGCAAAAGTGGAGCTTTTATATCCACAATTGCGCAAAACCGTATAGTCTGTACTACTGCAAGCTTGGAGAACTTATCGATGCAGGCTAGAAAATATTTACCGGCAGTGGAGTAAACATCTATATGCAACATTTCTCCGGCAAACGACAATATCGGGGTTTTCCCTATTTCCTGCTTTCTTGGGTGCCGATCATGTTTGCTCGTATTACAAATTCTACAGTTTGTAAGTCCTCACATGCTTAGTGCGAGGTTTGGTTTTATCATTTATCTGTTAATTGCGCTGTTATGTTAATGTTACTGCATTGTATGGATTCATGCTCTGTGCGCGCGATTATGTTCGGCTGTCGCAATTTCCCTCTGTTCCGTTGGGTTTACAATGTCTGTTACCAAGTTCTTGCCATATCTAAAGGTGGTGGAAGGGAATGCCATAACCAGTCCGTGTTGGATGAAAGCCAGTATGGGTAGCTCGCAATGAATTGCGTTGACTACGTCAGCATTTACTGCATCTTTAATGCTTTTCAATAATGTGCTGCGATCAGAAAAATGTAGTGTGTGACGAGTTTTTGGCTTAAACAAAATAAGCGTCTTCTGTTGGGGAATAGTTCCTTCTTCCACAATAATTTGGTTCCGGAAACAATTCACCGGTTTGTCTGTGGCTTCAATGGTATACGTGAGGGATTCTTCGCTGTGGATAGTGGCGACATCTGAGTCTACTGAGTCCTCTAGTGCATTGACATTTTGGCGAGACAGAGCGTCTGCTACCAAATTCTCTTTTCCGGGTTTATAAATTATGTTTGCGTTGTGCTCATCAATGAAGGCTTTCTAACGCTTTATTTTGGCATTCGGGTTTTTGTCCGATACCGAAAAGGTTAATGGCTGGTGGTCTGTATGAATGTTATGATTCTTAACACCATACAGGTAATTTCTGAGGTTCTTAAGTGCCCAAACAATGGCGAGAAGCTCACGCTCATTCGTGGCGAAATTTACCTCGTTACCTCGCAGTGCTCGCGAGATCATTGTTATCGGGCGGCCGTCTTGAGACAGTACCGCTCCCAGTCCGTAGCCAGACGCGTCTGTTGTGAGGTCAAAATCCTTTTTGTAATTTGGGTAGGACAACATTACATCTTCGGAGGCCAGTATATTTTTAAGCCTATCGAAGGCGGGTAAGCGGGTGTAGGTCGCTTGGTTGT
Organism: Drosophila simulans; assembly: GCF_016746395.2. Classification (NCBI taxonomy): domain Eukaryota; kingdom Metazoa; phylum Arthropoda; class Insecta; order Diptera; family Drosophilidae; genus Drosophila; species Drosophila simulans. The sequence continues at coordinate 2,262,803 of NC_052521.2, forward strand.
GACTTGTAATGCGGTAGAACGTCTGCGTGTAGTTCCCTGGCGCATGAGCTGTCCGTTGATAGTTGGCAAAAGGTAGCTCCCGGTGTTGGGGTGCAGTTTTTGATTGTATGGACTTCTGGTCCACACTTTGGTACCATGTTGTCGGTTATTCGCAGCATAACCCCATTGCAAGTGTCCGGGAAAATTGTGACCTTCTTACAAGATAATTTTATTTTGGGGAATTTGATAATGAAGTGTATTATGTTAGAGGATTGTTGGTTTATTTTTAGCCAAACTGATTTTAAGTCTGCATGGTCTAGGATATTTGGACTGACAATATTGTTTTTCGCCAGTGTTACAGCCAACATTCAATTTTGTAACTCCATCATAGTATTATATTCCTACCCTGCAGTGTCTTATATATATGGCCGGTGTCAATTTTTGTATTTTTATGTGTTTGTAAGATTTGATTTACAGTGGTTGTTAATTGTAGTATAGTATAGTATAGTATTAATTTTGATTTGCCTATTGTTTGACTGTGTCAACTGCCCCCGCTACTACCTTTAGCATTGAGCCCAGAAAATCTAAACTCCTTGCGATTATGTGGTGGACTCTTAACGAATCCAGCGTGTGAGACTGTGGAAACATCTCGTTCATGCTGCTTGTTTCTTCTATTACGAGCATGTATTCCGAAAGATTTGCCGAGTGGGTCACGTACGCGAGTTTCTCCCACACCAGGATCTCTCCGTCTATGATGGGGATGTACCTTGCTTGTTAGTGGGATGGGGATGTACCTTGCTTGTTAGTGATGTGCCTTGACACCAATCACCGTGAGAGGAGGACGAAAATTCTGCGACTGTGGAAATTTATTTTTTAGTTGCTTTTTCTTGTTCGCTGAGGTTTATGCCATCACCAATTCATTTTATCCTAAAACCTAAAACATCATGCCTTTGGCAACGTACTTAATGTCTATTAAATGGAAGCTTTCCAAACGGCTAGTAATAATAAAAAGCTTAAAATTAAGCGAGAGAGTCATTTTAAGTTGTCTTTGTGGACCACCCTTCCTTCAATGAGGACCGTGGTCCCCAGGTCTGCTTGTATGGTTTTTTTTTCCCCCCCCCCTCACACAAGGGAGTGAGTTTATGCCAAGCTGCCATGCTGACGCCAAAATGGTTGTCTAGCATGGCCGTGATCGTGTGCGATTTTAACGATGGCTCGTTGTCGCAGTAAATCACCTTGGCCTTTGGGAAGAAATTCATGACCTGTAACATGGCCAATTTCAAATCCTCAATTGTTCTTGACGCCACATGCTGTACGAGGGCGAATTTCAAAAACTTGTCAATGCAAGTGAGAAAATATTTTTTATCCGTTGAGAAAATGTCTACGAGTAGCATTTCTCCTACATGAGAAGGAATCGGTGACTCGCCAATCTCTTGATTCTTCGGATGCCTATCATATTTCGTTTTCGCGCATGATTTGCAGTTTTGGACAATTTCATTGGCCAGTTTGGCCATTTTTGGGAAGTAGTACTCTGTGAGAACCTGTTTCACATTTTCTTGGGCTGACCGGTGGGCCCTGCTGTGTTCTGCTAATATGACTTCCCTCCTTTACTCGACCCGGAAAATGTCTGTAACACGGTTTTTGTGCCAGAATTTAGTAGTCGGGAATCTCTGCACTAGGGCGTCCGTCACCGGACACCGTTGCAAACGTGTGCAAATCGCAATGGAGGGCGTTTACGCCCATGGGACTATTGCATCCGCAAAGGTTGATCTTATTTTGAAAGAAAACGAAAGATCGTTTTAGTGAAAAGCGGGCCTCTTCTAAAAAACAGTTTAGGGGCTTATCCGTTGATTCTATGGTGTGGGTGAGGGAAATCTCACTGTGAATGGTCGCAACACATGATTCTGCGTCCTGTTCTTCTATGGCGTTAATTTGCTGCCTAGACAAGGCATCCGCAACAAAATTTTATTTTCCCGGTTTATATGCTACCTTCGCACCCGTTTCCTCGATGCGACCCTTCCACCTTTTAATTTTCGCGTTAGGGTTAGAATCTGATACCGAGAATGACAATGGCTGATGGTAAATAAAGATATTTTTATCTTTCACCGCATATAAATAGTGTCGCAGTTTGACCAACGCCCAAACGATGGCTAATAATTTTCTTTTATATGTGGCATAGTTCATTTCCCTATTCTTTAATGTCCTCGAGATCATTGTAATAGGACGGTTCTTATGTGAAAGCACTGCTCCAATACCGTCGGCTGAATGGCTTCTTGTAATCCGGGTATCTAAGCATAACATCTTCGGATGCCAAAATGTTGCGCAGTTTTTCGAAAGAATTTTTTTGCGCCTCATTGAATTGTACTTGGATGTGTCGATATCTGGCAGCGGGTATTTGTCCGGAATAGTCCTTTCGTTTAGCTTACGAAAGTCTTTGACTAATCGTATATTTTGATTGTCGGCCTCATCGGTTCCTTTTTTATCAACCACCCATATTGGGTTGTTCTAAGGAGACCCCGACTTCTGAATTATACCATTTTTAAGCAGGTGTTGGATCTCGTTGGTGACGAAATCTGCTGCTCCCATGGGGTATGGATATAATTTTGCGTATATGGGCTCTTCGCTAGTCGTTCTAATCGTGGCCACTATGTGTTCAAATGTGTTATATGGCAGGGCCTCGTTGGGATCTGCGAAGGCGTTTTTTCGTCTTTTGAAATGCCTTCTTCACCAAAGGTGCACCATCTGCGCACTCCTCGTTAGTGACGTTGAAGTCAGTGCATTTATGGAATGAAATCTTCTCATCTTTTTAAGCGAGGTAAAGAGATGCGCCGCCCTGTTTTAACAGATCGGCCCCGATTATCCTGTCGAATATAGTAAAATCTGATAGAATGAAAAAAGTCGTGGCGCCATGAATTGAGTGAATTTCGAAAGAAGAGTCCACCGGGCGGATACCCTTTAGCTCTTTGCGAGGTCGGATGAAATTTTTTGACGCGCCGGTCGAAAAAAATTTACGAAGTCAGAATCAAAATCGGCTTTGGCATCGTCGGCTATTTTCGATTCCGCTTTGGAGGCGGAGACGGCATATCTCCTGTCTTTTTTTCAGCATTCTGCGTAATGAAGTTAATTTTTTGTTGTTTCCTTACGGCGCCTGTGCGCTCAGAGGTGGCTGGTCTTATATTCTGTTAGCCATTTGCCTGGGTCGGCTGCAGCAATTTAAAAAATGAGGGATCGACCTCATGACAGCCTTCGTCTTCTCCGGCGCCAGCTCTAGCCCCATTGAGACGAGCCATTGTTCAATGGCCCTGATGTTTTTGTTACACTTTTTCTCAGCCTTATCGGGATGCTTGTCAACAACGAGCAAAGCCACGTCGTCCGCGAAGCCTACGATCTCGCTCCTCCCAACCAGCGGTAGGCGAAGTATACCGTCATACATGGCGTTCCACAGAAGCGGGCGGAGTACCGAGCCTTGCGGGACTCCACCGGTGACCTGGTGCCTGAAGACTCCTTCCGACGACTCGTACAGTAGGACCCGTTCCGAGAAGAAGCTGCGAATGATCCTGACTTGGTAGGCTGGAACGCCAAAGCCAATTAATGCTTCTAGGATCCGGTCCCACCTCGCTGTGTTGAAGGCGTTCCTGCTGTTTAGTGCGACCATGAGGCAGTTCCATCTGGTGCCCTCGATTGCTTGGGCCACTCTGTTGACTGCGTCGACGGTGGACCGCGCTTAGACCAGCCAATCTGGGACCGAGAGAGGTCACCCGCGTCAGCGATAACCCTCTCTAGCCGAATGCACACCATTTTCTCCAAGAGCTTGCCAGTTCCATAGACGAGGCATATTGGCCGGAACGATGAAGGCTCCTCGGGTGGTTTCCCTGGTTTTGGGAGGAGCAGCAGCTTTTGAATTTTCCAGCAGCTCGGGAAAACTCCTTCCGTCAGGCACTTGGTGAATGCCTTCGCAAACGAGTCTGGCTGGAGGTAGAGAGCAAGCCGAAGCGCCCTGATCGGGATGCCGTCGGGCCCGGGGGCCTTGCCGTCCTTCAGCTGTTTTGCCAGCTCCAGGATCTCATCACTGCTGACCGTGGCGTCGGATTCGACGTCGCTGTCAGCAGAATCGCATAGGTCGATGAAGCATTTCCGCTTGCTCTCCCGTATGGCTATCTTGAGTGCTTTCCTGTGGGCTCTATACTCGGATGGGCGTTCGGCAAAGGACTCCGCACGTCTCGCGCGTTGATAGCGACATCTGGCGGAGAGGCAATCTTGAAGAGCCTTCTCTATCTCCTGGTTCCACCAGTAGACAAGGACTCTTTGTCGGCTATCCGTCCTGCTCGTTTGCATGCTGGCGTCGCACGCGGCCTTTAGCTGCCTCATCAGCGCCACTGCCGTCAGCTCAGCTCCTTCTCTGCTCACCGTGGGTAGGAAGTGCTCTCGTCTTGTATTTCATCCTGGCCTGGGCTACTATCTGGGCTTGGGGCGAAGAAGGGCATCCCAAGTCGCAAATTATGGCCAAGTGGTCACTGCCAGTGTATTCCTTGCTGAGTCTCCACCTCGCGAGCCTGAACGGTGAGGTGAGGTCCACCACAGAGCCCAGGTCAGCACGCCTGACTGTGTGTCGGTTTCCTTGGTTTAGAAGAGCCAGGTCCAACGTCGCGAATGCCTCCAGCACCATCCTGCCTCCCGCGTTGGTGGTTGAACTGCCCCAGCTCTTTGACCATGCGTTGTAGTCGCTAGCTATGAGAACCTGGGTGCGGCCTCTAGCACTCGCTACCAGTCTATCCAAAGCCCGACTGAATGCGATTAAGGTCAGGCTGGGAGCTAGGTATACGCTGTACACCCACCATCTGCCCACCTTTGCCCTAACAAACCCTATGTCGCTGGAACTGCTATTAAAGCAGTCTTCCGCCGTTTGACGGCGGCTCTTGATAGCCACCACTGCTGCTGGGATCTCTGCCTGGGCCTCCAGGGCCCTCTTCAGCTCGTCTTCAGTAATAAGCTCTTTAAGGTCGCGAATCAAAAATACTTTTGATTGTGTTAACGCGCGAAGGCTGGCGCGGTCTCCTAGCACCGCTCCCATGTCCACCTTGAGCTTCTGCGTCAAGTCTTGGGTAGAGGCACGTAGCTCGAGAAGCAGTTCACCTTTGGCCGTCCTCTTAACCCTCGTTACGTTTTTCCCGATTGAGCCTTGTGTCCTGGCCTCTTGTGACCAACCACAGCACTTCGGTGTACGGTAAACCAGATGGGGTGATAACCAGCGCATCAGGCCTCTCCCTCGGCGCTCTCATCGTGCGCGGTCCGGAAGGTCGTTGCTGAATTCTGGGTTGTGGCTTACTTCCCGCTGCAGTGGTCTAAATTGGTCTGCTCCTCGACTTTTTACACTCTTGTTCTGCCTCTCCTACTTGGTTATGGATCTGTCTCCGGGTTTCCATGCGATGTTGCCAAGGATACCCGTCGGACGCCCATAAATGTATGCTACGACCGGAGAACCGATCGTTTGGCGATTTCCGTAGCTGTTAGCTCTTATCAGTGAGTGCATCCACCAAGAAAAAAGCGCCGCCTGTGCTTGGGGACTCGTGCATCCGACCAGCGCTGCCAGACCGGGGGGCTTTAGCCGTTTACCAGCACTGCTATCCCAGCTGACTGCGAGATCCGAGGATCTCCTTTTCCAGGAGCGCCAACTCGGTGCACCCGACTACTCGGGCCCGCCCGCAACTATCACCGTTTGTGTTTGTGAGTATGTAGTAAAATGTAATATGAGTATGAGAGAGAGTTTACAAGATAAAATCTGGTGAGAGCTTTAATATGTTAAAGTTTTTCGGAATTTATATGCGTAAGTAAGTTAAGTAATCAAGTTTTAGTAATTTAGGATTAAAAATGCCAAGTGTTGTTAACTGAATTCCAAGTTCAATATCTTCTATATATTCGGTAAATTGTTGTTAATTGAATAATAAAATGTTTAATCTTTGTTCAATTTTATTTCTCGCACTTAATAAATGGATTAATTCTATGCCTTTATTTACTGTTTTTTTGACTTCGTTGAGTTCATTGAATTTGACTCTATTTTCGGACAAATTGTAAATTTTAATTCTAACTCTTCTTTATCTGCTTGATCTAATGATTCAAAAAGGTATTTATACATTGTGCCCATAAAATTAGCTAAGCCGCGTTTACTGCGCTTTGCTATTCTTATGCCATTCATTTCACTTTTTAATTTTTCTACTAAATATTGAGCTTGGGGTAGAGTTTCATGTTCTTCTGATTGTTATATTTACAGATAAGTAATGATACTCGTAATTAGTTGGTAAGCTTATTGATCCAGTATTAAATATTATGTAGACATTTTTGGCTTGAATTGGATTTACTTCAAGGCTTTGTCCTTGGGCATATCGGGTAGAGCATAGTAACAAATAGAAAAGGGTCATCAAGAATTTGTTGTTATGTTGGATTGTCTTGATCGTTTGGGGATGTGCTGGAATTATTATCATATTTAGTTTTATTATTTTTCTTTTTATATTTTAATTTATAGTGAGTAATTTTTCTTCCTCTGTTCTTTTCTTCATAGTGTTTATCATCTATTTGTGTAATTTCTCCTGTTTTCCCAAATGGGTTTGTTGTCTTAGTTTTTACTAATGGTGCTTGTCTATATCTATCTATTTTGAATTCCTTTCGTGTTTCATTTAACTTGTTATCTTGCTTGTTATCTACTTTATTTTTCTGGGTATCGTATCCAGATCTTCTTGCCTACTTAAAAATATCGGCTGGAATTATCCAGTTGTGTTATGCTTAATTTTATGATTGTATAAATTATTTAACGATTGATCGCACCGTCTTGCGATCTTCCTGTCGTCGGGAATCCTCCAGAGGTGAAGGGCTTCCTTCACTGGCTGCTCCGGGGAGTCCGGGGAGCAGGAGATTATTATTTACGTTGAGAGGGACTTTCCTCTTTTAACTGCCAGCCGTGTGGTCTGGCAGAGTAAGTAATAAAAATGTGTTTTACGACGCTTAGTCCAAGTTGACGAGCTGCCGCTCTTCATTCTGGTAAATGCAAATTCAAACTGAACTTAAAATGATTCTTAAAGCTAACAAAGACTCGCTGCGGCCACGCAAATATGCTGTGTTTGCCGGCTGCGCACGGGTTTCCGGCCCAATGCTGGGTCAGCACTTTGATATTATGTTTCACACACTGAGCCAACTGTTCTAGTTCGTTGGCTTTTGTTAACTACTCCCCCTTCAAGATTACGGCCGTCCTCGGCTGGTCCTAATTCGGCGATCATCCAGTTTAATTGGAGTGATCTCCGCGCTCCGATGAACGGTAGACAGGTGATGCCAATACAAATCAATGCACAACAAATCGCTGCTGCGATAAATATTATGCGATGTGAATGATTGGTATCAATTTCTCTCCCGAACTCTTTGATGAACTCCAAGTTACGTTCACTCAGCTGGTGAAGATAGGGGAGACTAAGAATATCTCTGTTGGCGGTGATATTCAATGATGGGGAACTAGCTACCCCTGGAGCTCGTATTTGGGCCTTGTCTTGATTTATAAAGGTGGTGTCATTTATCACGACGCGATCGTTGAAGGTAACTAGATGCGTGCCACGTAGATAGACTTCTGTTCCGTTGTCCACCGTGACCCTAGCTAGCCGGTCATTGATGATGATGATTCCCTCATCCACGCGGGTAAGCGGGTGTAGGTCGCTTGGTTGTGACTTGTAATGTGGTAGAACGTCTGCGTGTAGTTCCCTGGCGCATGAGCTTTCCGTTGATAGTTGGCAAAAGGTAGCTCCCGGTGTTGGGGTGCAGTTTTTGATTGTATGGACTTCTGGTCCACACTTTGGTACCATGTTGTCGGTTATTCGCAGCATAACCCCTTTACAAGTGACTGGGAAAATAGTGACCTTCTTACAAAATAATTTTATTTACGGGAATTTAATAATGAAGTGTATTATATTAGAGGATTGTAGTATTTTTACAGACGATGCCGACATAAGTATCAGCCTAACTGATTTTAAGTCTGCATGATCTAGGATATTTGAACTGACAATATCGTTTTTCGCCAGTGTTACAGCCAGCATTAAATTCTGTAACTCCAACATTAGTATTCTATTCCTAGCCAGCAGTGTCTCATATAAATGGCTGGTGTCAATATGGGTATTTTTATTTGTTTGCAAGATTTCATTTACAGTTGTTGTTAATTGATTGATTCGACTTTGTATTCTAGTATTAATTTTGATTTGCCTATTTTTTGACTGTGTCAACTGCCACTCTGTGAACCTAACTCTTTCTAGATCGCCGGCATTTGGCGTCCCCGTTATTGAGCCCAGAAAATCTAAACTCCTATCGATTCCCTTAACGAACCCTGCGTGTCCCGAAGGTGCGAGGTGTCCACTTTTAGCAACTTCCTCATGTGAGACTGTGGAAACATCTCGTTCATGCTGCTTGTTTCTTCTATTACGCGCATGTATTCCGAAAGATTTGCCGAGTGGGTCACGTACGCGAGCTCCTCCCACACTAGGATCTCTCCATCTATGATGGGGATGAGCGCTGACACCAATGACAGTGAAAGGAGGAGGAAAATTCTGCGCCTGTGGAAATGAATTTTTTAAGTCGCTTTTTCTTGTTCGTTGAGGTTTATCCCATCACCGATTAAATTTATCCTAAAACTAAATCGTCGTGCCTTTGGCAACGGATTTAATGTCTATTAAATGGAAGTTTGCCAAATGGCTGGTAATAGGTAGTAATAATAAAAAGTTTAAAACTAAGCGAGAGAGTTATTTTAGGTTGTCTTAGGTCCCTCCCTTCAATGAGGACCGTGGTCCCCAGGTCTGCTTGTATGGCTTTTTATTTTTTTATTGCCAAGCCTTCTATTAGTTTTGACCAAAACCGTTTCGCCCACTTCGAAGACTTTGTTTTGTCGAGATGCATTCTCTCTAGACCTTATCGCGTCTTGGGCACTCTTCATTTTGTCAGCAATCCGTTCTTGTGTGTCGTCCGTGGATTCTTGTATTGCGTCGACTGGCCTCTTATCGATGACCGAATGAAATGATTTGTTATATCTGGTAGTGGCTAACAAGATTATCTCCACAGTATCACTGATGCCCTTGTCAATTTTTAGGCACCTGGCGAGCTCTAGTAGAGTGCTGTGAAAACGTTCCACTTGCCCGTTTGAGGCACTGTGAAGGGGTGGCGCATTCGTGATGATTACGCGAAAATGGTTGTCTAGCATGGCCGTGATGGTGTGCGATTTTAATGATGGCTCGTTGTCGCAGTAAATCACCTTGGCCCTTGGGAAGAAATTCATAACCTGTAACAAGGCCGGTTTTAAATCTTCAATTGTTCTTGCCGGCACATTCTGTACTACGGCGAATTCCGAAAACTTGTCAATGGAAGTGAGAAAATATTTTTTATCCCTTGAGAAAATCGGGAATCTCCGCACCAAGTCGTCCTGCACCGTTGCTAACGTGTTCAAATCGCAATGGAGGGCGTTTATGCCCTTGAGACTATTGCATCCGCAAGGTCATTGAGTAATGACTCCTTGTCGGTGAAGTTGGTTGCGTGTCGTTTCATATTTTTGAAGAGAACAAAAGAGCGTTTTAGCGGAAAGCGAGCCTCTTCTAGAATTAGTTGGTTCTGGAAGCAGTTTAGGGGCTTATCCGTTGTTTATATGCTGTGGGCGAGGGAAATCTCACTGTGAATGGTCGCAACACATGATTCTGCGTCCTGTTCTTCTATAGCGTTAATTTGCTGCCTAGACAAGGCAACAACAACCAAATTTTCTTCTCCCGGCTTATATACTACCTTCGCACCTCGATGCGACCCTTCCACCTTTTAATTTTCGCGTTAGGGTTAGAATCTGATACCGAGAATGACAATGGCTGATGGTAAATAAAGATATTTTTATCTTTCACCGCATATAAATAGTGTCGCAGTTTGACCAACTCCCAAACGATGGCTAATAATTTTCTTTTATTTGTGGCATAGTTCATTTCCCTATTCTTTAATGTCCTCGAGATCATTGTAATAGGACGGTTCTTATGTGAAAGCACTGTTCCAATACCGTCGGCTGAATGGCTTCTTGTAATCCGGGTATCTAAGCATAACATCTTCGGATGCCAAAATGTTGCGCAGTTTTTCGAACGAATTTTTTTGCGCCTCATTGAATTGTACTTGGATGTGTCGATATCTGGCAGCGGGTATTTGTCCGGGATAGTCCTTTCGTTTAGCTTACGAAAGTCTTTGACTAATCGTATATTTTGATTGTCGGCCTCGTCGGTTCCTTTTTTATCAACCACCCATATTGGGTTGTTCTAAGGAGACCCCGACTTCTGAATTATACCATTTTTAAGCAGGTGTTGGATCTCGTTGTTGACGATATCTGCTGCCCCCATGGGGAATGGATATAATTTTGCGTAAATGGGCTTTTCGCTAGTCGTTCTAACCGTGGCCACTACCGATCCGAAGGCGTTTTTTCGGCTTTTGATCATTCTCAGAAATGCATCTGCGCACTCCACGTTAATGAAGTTGACGTCACTGCATTTATGGAATGAAATCTTCTCAACCTCGTTACTCCATTTGAGTTGGGCGGAAGCGAGGCAAAGTGATGCGCCGGCCTGTGTTAACAGGTCGGCCCCGATTATCCCGTCCAATATTGTAAAATCAGGTAGAATGAAAAAAGTCGCTTTCAAATTAAAAATCGAGACGAAGCATTTTTTTGTTACAGTGGTGGCGCCATGAATTGAGTGAATTTCGAAAGGAGAGTCCACCGGGCGGATACCCTTTAGCTCTTTGCGATGTCGGATGAAATTTTTTGACGCGCCGGAAGGCTCAGCTGCAATATGCTGTAGGTCTCGTATCACCTGGAAAGGCGTACAGCTTCCATTACGCGTCACCGTCCTTACATTTGCAACGAACTGTGTTTCTTGGTTCTGCTCGCTACGACTTGCAACGGCTAGCTCAGAGAGTTTTGATTGTTCGACTAAGGAGAAAACAGGGTTTGAAGTTTAAGTCAGCTTTATTATAAGAATACTCGATTTGGATTAGAATACTCGGTTTCCGCTGCGTGCCGTCGTTCCTTCGTCGTCCCGCGTCGTCTCGACAACGGACCCGGTGGCAGCTGGAATGAGACCTACGATTTTATGGTGGCGGGAAACGCAGGTCTGGTAGAACAGCTCCTGTCGCAAAACACCAGGTGTCTTCCCCTCTTCCGTATCCTCGCTGGGTGGACCTCGGGTCGCTCTGTTCCGTCTTTTGCAGTGATCAAATCTTACTTCTGTTTCAGGTGTACACTGACTGATCGCTCACTGGCCTCTTTTCTATCGGCTGACTGCGTACTCTCACTTGCGGACCTCGTGTTCACTGACTGTGTGCACGTTTTACTTACTAGCCTCTTAGCTTGCAACGTGTGAAAAATTATTAAGGCAATGATTGCCTCTAGGCACCCCGTGTTTTTTGACACCCTACTTGCGGCAACAGAAAATACTCGAGTGTTTTACCAACGTGGTGTTATTGTTACGAGTAAAAAAACCACCCGAGGCCTGCTGCGCAAGAGCCGTTTGGGTGAGTGGACGCACAGTCAACGATCGGCCGCAGGTCATTTTTTGTACGCCTAAAATTTGTATGGGTGGAAGCGTGACGGGTATAAGAAATGAAGGGTAAAAGGGAATACCCAAGAAAAATTTCGTGCTCATGTCGGGTGCCACCCGTTTCGAATCATTGCCTTACTAATTTATCACAAGTCGCTAGCTGAATACTCTAATGACAAACATTCTTACATAAATTCATTTTTGAAATGAATTTTGTGACATTATGTATATAGATTCGGCTATTAGCATTATTACTATTACTATTATTTATATATATATATATATATATATATATATATATATATATAATATATATATATATATATATATATATAAGAATTAAATTACATATATATATATATTACTAATATATAATATAATAAAATATAATATAATATATATAATAATTATAATAATATATAATGAAGATGAAGGGCATATTTTACAAAGTATTCGACAAAGTCTAGAGCCACGCCGAAAGAATAGTGTGTAAACGTATGGAGTGTAAAACGTATGGAGTTACGCATCTTGTCTGTGACTCGACTATCTACAAGAATAGATAGACTGATAGAGACTATCACCCGAGTATTTTTAGAAACACCCGAGTATTTTTTGAAACACCCATGTGTTTAACGGTAAACCCACAAGTGTTTTTGTCACTCATCCCTTTTTAGGCATTTGTCTTTTTCTGACTGTTTGTCTTCTCTACCCTCCGTTATGGGTGCCGAGTATGATCGGCACCCGCGACGCAGGGCACCGTATTGATTCGGGTGCGCGCACAACGGGGTGTCTTGTCTGCATGTGCAGACGTATACTGTGTGTTTGTAAGTACCCGCGATGTGCGTGGCGGGTAGCACACACAAAATTGTTGGGTGTGAGTCGAGTGGCTAAAAATGCCACCTTTGCAGTTCTCTGGCCCGCACTTCGTAATAACTTCGTAATGACTTTTGCAATAAGCAGCTTTCATAATTTTATTTATTTTATAAATTTTTATTGTCTACTACGTATTATTTTTATGAAATATTTCTTTCTCAATGTAATGCGGCGATTTTATCAAACGAATTTAAAAAACTTTAAAATTATTATTATTTTAGTTCATCATATTGCTACGAAATTGGCCACAACTCCAAATATGTAAATTCGTTTCTTCGATCAGAATTGATTTCGGCCCGAAAATCGTCTTCTAGCACAACACGCACACATATACTCGTTCTCGCCTCTTGTTTTTACTCACACAAGCAAGCAAATTCTATTTTTAGAGTTCTTACGCTCTCAGCGTAAGCGAGCGGAAAGAGCAAATTTGGCCTTCTCCAAAAAAGTGTCTGCATAGTGCCAAATCAATGTATGGCCGTTACGCATCTTGTCATTCTAGTGTCTTTGGTTTGTTTCATGATTTGTTGTAGTGTACTGACAGCGGTTTTTTCGCACGCGCTTGACGACATTAACACAGTAATATTAACACAGCAACACAGTTGCGAACGTCGCAATCATTGATCCAGGGGTAGTTGGCGCTGGGATATCGGAGGTATAAATCAGGTATAATATGGGCCCAAGCACACTACCTTGGGGAACACCCGCTGGCACTGGCATATTATCTGATCATTCATTGTCGTATTTAATATATAGAAATATTTGTCCGTTATATAGCTTTGAAGGATAGTATATAGGTTATATGGTGGTATATTTCTTAGCTTATGCAGCAGTCTTTTGTGCCATACTTTGTCAAATGCTTTAGCAATGTCCAAGTACGCAGCATAGGAAAACTTCCTTTTGGACCTGTTGGACAGTCGAGTGCTGCTTCCGAAAGCCGAATTGGTGAGGAGGTATTATATTTTTTTGTTTTAGGGTTGGCTCGATTCTATTAAATAGGACTTTTTCAAATACTTTTGAAATTGCTTTAATTTGGCCTACCTTTCCAGTTATGGGAAAGTAATGAAATCGAAGGATTCCGTTAAACAAGTTTCTAATATAGGTGATTATAGCGTCCGGTAGTTCTTTAAGAATTTTTCCTCCGAATAAATCATATCCGGGGGCTTTCTTGTTTTTAATTTTTTTTATGTGAGATTTAATTTCTGCATTTGTTATAGTTTTAATTGCACAATTTAAGTTGGAGATTTGTGTTGGAAGCTCAGCATTGCTGTTGTCCATGTCATTGATAAATGATGTTTTAAAGTGTTCAGCAAGAGAGTCTGCTTTTTCCTTTTTTGATCTCGCCCATGTGCTGTTGTTTCTTTTTATAGGTGGATCGTGTATAGTTGAGTTCGTCAATTTTTTGGATGCTTTCTACAGGGAATAATTTGTAGATAAGAAAGTTCGAAGTTTGCTAAGGTAGTATTGAAGCCGCTTATCATTGTCTTCCCTGAGAATTCTCTTGATCTCGTCTGTTGCCTGATTTTATATCAAATAAAAGCGGGAGTTTTCTTTAATGTGATCATTTTTAAAGATGGTGTCGATTGTCGTTGCTGTATATATGATGTTGTCATTTAAATATGCTATTGCAGAGTCCAATTCGTTGTTTGCCTTTAGAGAAATATTTATTTCCATGCTCTGTTCCAAAATGTCGCGAATGTTCCAATTTGTTTTGTGGTTAAATAAAAGGGAGTCATTGTTGTTTTCTTCTGGCCCACCATGTAATGTCATTAATATTGGGGAATGGTCGGAAGAGAGGACTAGGCATGATTTCATTGTTAGGTTCTCGCATGTTATATTTCTTGTAATGCAGAAGTCAATTAAATCCGGTAGCTTATTTGTGTCAGTTGGCCAGTAAGTCGGCTCTCCTGTGCTTAGAGAACGGCTATTATTGTTTCTTATAGCTTGACGTCCCTTTCCGGTGGTAAGTCTGGACCCCCAAGTTATGTGTTTGGCATACTTGGCCTGCCAAGTACCGATTTTCCAGTGATTTTAGAAAATCCAGGTATTGGTCTTTTGTATTATTAAATTTTGGCGGGCAATAAACTGCCGATATATTTATTGGACCCGTTGTGTCTGAGGTCGATATAGTAGTAGCCTGTATTTAGTCCTTTTTGAGTCCCTCGAGCTCTATGCACTTGATGCTTTTTTTAATTAATACTGCAGTACCACCATGGGCCTTACCGTCCGGGTGATTAGTAGAGAAAATATTATAGTATGTTTATATAGGTTCTCTCAGATGAGTGTGTTTCAGAAATGAGCGTGACGTAAATTAGCTTTTCAGTTAAGAATGTTTTTAGTTCAAGTAAATGGCGTTAAAGTCCGTTAGCATTCCAGATGCCGTTTTTTAGTTGTCTATTTGTCAAGTTTAGATAATAAAAGCGTGAAAATATTCATCATATTTGTCATTTGGGCTATTAATTGTTTCATAATTTGTTTAAGTTCGTCAAAATCATTATGTGCAGTTTGGCCTAATTGAGTTGAAGGCTGTTTATCAGGTACAATAGTAGGTAGAGTTGTTGAGTTGGTTTGATGGCTAGTTACTTGGTTTTTATTTAGACTTCGACATAGGATAAAGCTGGCGTCTTATTCTTTGTACTGTATTGTGTTAGTGAGTTAGTGTTAGTTAGTGAGACAGCAAGATCGCGCGTGGAAGAAGATAGTGCGTCTGAGTGTTAACGGAAGGAGTTCGGGAGTGAGAACGCGCGGTCAAGTCAGAAGGAAAGAAACAGTGGAAGGCTCGGGCGGCAAGAAGCCCGAAGGACATGGAAGGACGATCACCACAAGCGAGTAGAGATCTTGAGAGTGGAGGAGAAGGATCTTTTTTATTTTTAAACTTATAGCGTTATTTATTGGATCTTCTCTTTTTGTGAGACTAACAATAATTATTCAAATCTTATTATATAACTTATATTAATTACAATGTGAAGTAATTGTATTAGTTAGAGACGGCCCTAGGATTTCTTTGCTGGGCTGGAAAATCTTTGCGCTTCAGTCGGCTCTGACTGTAGACTCGAGTAAGCGACTTCGCGAGAGGATTTTCGTGTGCGGCGAGCTTTGCTTGATGTTTACTTTTTTCATCTGAATTTCCTCATTGACAAGGTTTATGTGGAGGTCTCTATGGATGCTTTCCCTGCGTAGGTACCATGGTGCCCCAGTGATAGTTCGCAGAATCGTGGACTGAGCTCGCTGTATGATTTCAATGTTGGTTTTTGAAGCGTTTCCCCATAGTTCACAGCCGTATGTCCAGATGGGTTTCAGCACGGTATTATAGAGGAGTACTTTGTATTCCAGACTAAGGGGAGAGTTGTAGTTGATTGTGAAGATTGGCTGCTTTAAGCTTCATATGAGTCCTCTTAGATTCTATATGTCGCCGCCAGGTGAGGCGTCTATCTAGGTGAACGCCGAGATATGTTACAACGTCTGCTTGTGGGATAAATGTATTGTTCAGGGTACAGGGTGGGCAGGTTTGTCTGTTCAGTGTGAAGGTTACATGTCTGCTTTTGGTCTCGTTTATCTTAATGCGCCAGTCCGCAAACCATCTTTCCACTATTTTAAGATGGCAGGCAAGTTGCTCTGTTGCCTTTGCTGGGCATCTAGATCGGCTAAGTATTGCGGTATCGTCAGCAAACGTAGAGGTTGTGAGCTGATAGTTTGTAGGCATGTCTGCTGTGAATAGGGTGTAAAGAACGGGGCCCAGTACACTACCTTGGGGGACTCCAGCATTGATAACGCGGTCGTGTGAAGTCGAACTGTGGTTCTCTCAACCTGGTTGAGAACACTCTTTTGAAGAGATAAGATTCGAACACTTTGTGCGTGTTCTGGGGAAGCAGTTTTGTTATCTTGTACATTAGTCCTTCCAGCCAGACTCGGTCAAATGCTTGTGCAACATCAAGAATATAGCTGAACAGTATTCCCGGTGCTCAAAAGCGGTACGAATTTCGTTTGTGATGCGATTGACCTGTTCGATCGTTCCGTGATTTTTGCGAAAGCCAAACTGATGCGATGGTATTGTATTTCGCCTTCTTAACTAGGGAGTTAGTTGTTTTAAAAATGCCTTTTCAAACAGTTTCGAGAGACACGTTAGGAGACTGATTGGTCTGTAGGATGAGGGTTGCGTTTTGTCTTTGCCTGGCTTGGGAATCATTACTATAACCGCCTTTTTCCACCTTTGGGGATAGTATCCAAGTTTCGTAATAGCGTTGAAGAGATGGCATAAGGTCAGAACCGCACACGGTGGGAGTTCTATGATCATTTTTGGTGCCACCAAGTCATGTCCAGGTGATTTTTTGGGATTAAGATCTTTTATGATAGATGCTATCTCACTTTGGCTGAATGTTACTGGATTTATAGGGGGCAAGCTTTTAGTTACTACAGGGAGGACAAATGAGTTGCTAGCAGGATTTGGTTGGAATACTTTCTGAAGGTGATCGGCGAACGCATTAGCTCTATCTTCGTCGCTGCGTATCCAGCTTCCAGAGGGACCTCGCAGTGGAACGACTGTTTCTGCCGGTGGCTGTATGCTTTTGTGTGCTTTCCACAAAGGGTTCCTTTTACTGGTGGGCGATAGTTGTTTGATATATAGATGCTGAGCGTTGGCTTCCTCAAGCTTAAGTGCCCTGGTTAGTTTACGTGTTGCTATTTTTAGATGTTCTTTAGCCGTTGGGGATCTATGATTCTGCCATTCTCTTCTTAGCCTTCGTTTTTCAAGTACTAGCTGTTCGATTTCTCGATTTGTCTTGCTATGATTTGTCATTTCTTGTGTGTCTGGAGGTGTAGAGGCCTTGGCTGCAGCAACAAGTGTTTCCTCTATCGATTTGACCAGGCGATCAACATCCTCGTCGGTGAATACTGTTTGAGTTGGTTCCATGTGAGTACAAACATATTTCGCGTACCTTGCCCAGTTGGTCCTGTTGCCTGTCAGCCTGTAGGGCCGTGCCAGAGAGTAAGTAGAACTGGAGAGTGATCAGATGATAGTTCTGCAAGTGACTCGGCCGTAATATTATTTCTTGGAATCTTTCTTGTTATTGCGAAGTCAATGAGATCCGGTAGCTTATTTGGATCTGCTGGCCAGTATGTAGGCCTACCCGGAGTCACATGATCGAGCTTGTTTCGCGGCTTAATGAGCGCGTTGTAAAGTTGTTTGCCCTTTGGGGTCAGAAGACGTGATCCCCAGTGCGTATGCTTGGCATTGTAGTCACCGGCCGCTATGAATCGCTCACCGAGTGAGTTGAAAAATTCCGTGAATTGGTCCTCAGAAACTACAAAGCGAGGTGGGCAGTAGACTGCGGCCAGAGTGACGGGGCCGCTGCTGGATTGCATGCTTATGGAAGTGGATTGCAGGTAGTCCATTTCAGTTCTGTTATAAAGGTGGTGTTTGATGCGACCTCTGATAAGTATACCAGTGCCCCCATGGGCTTTGCCGTCCGGATGGTTTGTGGCGTAGAATAAGTATCCTGGGATATGGAAGTTGTGCTTGTCTGTTAGATGTGTCTCGGAGAGGAGCATGACGTCAATATTTTTTTCGAATAAGAACTGGGCAAGTTCGTTTTTATGCCGTGAAACGCCATTCGCGTTCCACATAGATATTTGAAGTGGAGACATTATATTGATTTGAATAACAGAAGATGCTGTATCAGCATATTTTGGTTTCGCATAAGCTCTTGCATTGTGGTTTGCATGAATGTCATAAACTCTTTTAGGGTTTGCTGGAGTGAGATCATCATCGTTTCGCAGTGTAGGACGGGCCCGATTGTGGCGGGGTGTGAGCGATGTGGGTGGTCTGAGCGCGTATTGATTCTCCGCGTTTGTTAAGGCGGTTCTTTAGTTCCTTGTATACTAAACAGCCATGCCAGTTCGCTGTGTGACTTTCACCGCAGTTGCTGCACATTTTAACAGAAATGTCTTCCTTGTTCTTATGGCAGTTCGCTGTGCTATGAGCTTCACTACAGACTACGCAAATAGATTTCAGCGTACAGTACGCCTTAGTGTGGCCATATTCTTGGCAGATTGCGCTTGTGTGGCTCTTCCACTGTGATACGCCGATGCAGTAGGAGCTGTAACTTGTAGATTGGATGAACTTCATTTTTTTTCAGTGTCTGGCGCTCTGGCTCCAACTCGATTTTGAACATTGGTTGTGGTTCCTTATTTTTGTTTAATATGTTTATGACCATTTTCGCACTAAAGTTCTTTTCCTTGAGCGCTTCTACGATTTCAGTGGTCGAAACAGTTGCCTCAATCCCTTTGAGAACAACCTGTAGGCCCCTTGCGCTTTTTAGTTGGTATGTATAAAAGTTTTTTCCTGCTTCATCCAAGAATTTGGTTAGTAGACGATGGCTAAACTCGGTTTCAGTTTGAACTTTTGTTTCATTTATGTTCCCTTTTCTTAAGGGTATTACGTAAAATGAGTTTTCTCCTATAAGTGTGGCTATTTTGTTCACTAATGCACTTGAGCTTTTTTCGCGAATGTATATTGGAGGAGGCTTGACCTTCTTAGGTGACTTTGCCGGTTGTATACTTTCATCAGTAGAATTTGCCAGCAGCTCAAATCTGTTGGTGTTTTCTGGCGTTTTGTTAGTGAGCATGTTAGCATTGTCGCGTGAAATTTTTGGTTTGTTTTCTGTTTGTTGACTTTTGTAATTTTGAGGGCTAAGTTTTCTTTTTATTGTTATGTAGCGATCCATTCCAGTCTGTATGGTGGACCCGGCGTTCTTGTTTACGTTTTGGCTTGCTGGTAGCGCAGCAGAACCGTTAAATTGTGTTTTTGTTTTGAACGCTGGCTCAGTAAGAGCAAACGCTTGCGTCGACGAAAGTGAGCGAGCTGACGATACCGTTCCAGTTGTTGTGATTGCAGTTGCAGTGGTTGTTGTTGTCACAGTACTAGTCACCGTAGGTAAGCGTAAAGAAATTTCGCAAGTGTTTGGAGATTGGCGGTTTTGTGACAGTAGTGAGGGAGAGCAAGAACGCGCTCTTTCTTGAGTTGTTGGCAATGGTAAACTTGTCGGGTTAGGGGTAATTGACCGCTCGCTGTTTGCAGAAGTCGCGGAGACGAAAGAGAAGTACGCGTTGTTTCGTTGCAATGAGAGCCGGCGGTCGTCTTGCTCGCGTTGTCGCTGAACTCGAGTGTCGTTTTGGCTCATAGTGTAAAACTACTTGCTTATACTATTTCAAACACAGAATATGTATTCGAGCGATGGTGCATCGCACAGAGCGTCTCTTTCGCTTTCGATTTATTTGTTTGTATTATATTTATAACCATTCACTTCACTAAAAACAACCGATTTTATGCGGAGCTCGATGAAAACACGTCTTCACACGTCAGCGACCATACGGATGTGGAGAAGGATCTGGCGTGTCGAAAGGGTCAGGTGGTCCCAGAACGAGCGTTGCCTCGCCCGAGGACGATACACCCTGGCCCATAACATCCTTATCCCGGTCGGGCCGACTCGTTGTCCGTGTCAAGGAGCAAGCAGGAACACGGAGGCAAGGCGTTGTAGGAAAAAGCGGGATCGGCGAAGGAGTTATCTATAAGACAGTAGAATAAACGGCTATAATAAGAACCCATTGCTCTTCCTTGATCAGGCAATCACACAGATCATAAATTTGGTGGGACGAACGCACAAACTCTCTGAGCTAGCCGCTGCAATCCGTAGCGAGCGAAAATAAAAAAATCAGTTCGTTACATGATCTTGTTACATGTTCCAAATATGCGAATTCATATGCTGCTTTGCGGGGTGCGTTTGGATACATCCATAAGTTTTGCAAGCGAATTGGACATTCTGGGCTTACTGTCACTGATATTTTCTGTTGCTGCGTCCGGTTCAGCTTTCTCATTTGTGGAATGGTCCACGCATACCAAAGGGGTAGTACAGCCTAGTCCACTTGCCTCTTGCTGTCGGTTAAAGATCTCTTCGATGGATTTCAATGGCCGCCAAATAATCATCGTACAGAAGGATCACCGTGATCTACATACTTGTCCTCGCGCTCTGCTAAGCATATTCGATCTCAATATTGGCCCAATGGGAAGGAAACCCGTATACAGGGCAGTAAACCAGTGCGACAGACGTTTTTGAATGGTGGATCTACCAAAGGAGCGTCTCGTTGGATCTCAAGCGTTAGAAGTTACTATCATCGACTTCTGTGGACCATTTTTCTACATGCCTGAGGGGTGCAATAAGGCTCCTGTAAAATGCTACGTAAGAGTTTTTATTTGCTTTGCAATCAAGGCGATAAATTTAGAGCTCTCTACAGTTTCTTTCTTTCATATTCACAAGGAGGCCACGACAAATTTGGTCCGACAATGCAACCTACTTTGTTGTAGCAAATTACAAGTTGCTTGAATTGAGGCGCTTTGCCTGGCGGTAAAAATCGGTGGCGTTTTATTCCTCACAAAGGCCTGCCAATCTTGATGTTTTAGCTCCAGCATACTTTTGGAATGGTGGCCCGCCTTCATCATTTATCGAGACCGATGTGACAAACTTAAACATCAATCGCTTGGAGAGCTGGCAGCGCAACGCCTACTTTCAGCAGATATTCTGCTCCCGATGGAAAGAAGAGTATTTAACCTTACTGTTTTCTTTATGTATGCAGATCAGCTGGGTGTGCATCTAAGCTCTCCTCTGCCTTGTACTCTCTCGCACCTACTCCTTTGGCTTAGCGCTCTGCTGCATGCGACCATCGATGCAGAATCACGGTCGGTTTTTTAAATGTTGCCCCAGCTCCGTCTCTAACTGTGCGATCCTTTCCATTATGGCCGCCACTTGCACAGTCGTGATCACCAGCCACATCCGCAGAGCTGGTAAGGTTACGAGTTGTTTTGGCCGTCGTGGTCGCAGCTGCGGGAACACCCGAGGCATCTAGTCTGGGGCTCCGCCGTGGCGAATGCTTAGTAGGCATCGTCTTGCAGAGTGCGAATAAAAGAAGAAGAACATGCAAGAAAAATACTTCATGTTCGATAACAAACAGAGTAGTTGGAGATGCGTTATATTCTGTAAAATACACGTTGATTGAACTTAACTCAAAATACAATCAATATATTACGTACCGCAGTTTCTTTCTCCTCTCAATGCAGTAATTCTACCCGCCAAAAATGACTTTGCTTTTACAGATTTAGTGTGCCGGAATTACACAAACATCGAAATCCTGTCACGATTATCTCTAACTTCTAGTGGTTCTAAATTGAGACTTGACTAACTGTCGATAGCCCTAAAACGTTCCGCGACTCCACCATTTACATCTTTTTATATTGAAACTTCGGCTTTCTGAAGCTGGTTTTCTGTCTTGTAGTCATAATTTTTAAACTTCTTATTTATATTTTAATTTCAACTTTTTTTTGGGATTTGCTAAGGAAATCTATACAAGTTCCTAAACATCTTACATCCACATTTGAAACATCGAATGATGTTTGGGTTACCGACTTAAAGGACTTAAATTTGGAAGCATATTCTGTCAAATTCTTAACAACAAATTGTAAGTATTTTTAGCTAATAACTATGAATACACAAATATATTAAAAAAAAGTTTATCCACAACCACTTCTTAGTATGATTATTTTGTAGAGTAAAACAAGAGAATATGCTTTAGTCGAGTTCCCCAGCTTTCAGAATTTCAGAATTTTTCTCATTTTATTCCCCAATATTTATCGATACCCCAGCTAGTGTTCCCATTCCCACTAGCTGTGTAACGGGTATCAGATAGTTGACTATAGCATTCTCTCTATTCTTTTTTAGTATCTCACTTAATTTAAAGTTTTGATCTTGTGTTTTCGTACACAGTGGTCTGATTTCAGATAAACATGGAAACCGTAAATGTTGTCTGCTTTTATAAAAATTGTTGCCAGGTTATAAAACCTGAGCAGCCAAAAATGACTTCTTGGCTATGTGATAGAATGGTGCATACTACGTGCGCTGGTTTTAATGAACGTACAAGTGATGACCTAGCAAAAGGTAAAAATCTAAATTACTGTTGTGATGCTTGCCTTGTGGTTGCGAACGAGGTGAAATCGTTTATGCGCCAAACTAAAGGTGGCTTGAAAGAACTGATCAACAGTTTTGGCGTAGCTAGAGATAGTTTTCGTCGAGCCGATGATCTTCTTTCCGCGCTTAATTCACAGTTTAATGGCCTTAAGCTATAAGATGAATCTCCAAAGCGCAAAAAAGCCGCTGGTGGTAGGCTGCCTAAGGCCCCGCAACCACGGGCAAATGATCAACAGGACTCCACAACTGATCAGCTGTCAATCGCAGCAAATCCACATATGCTGCTAAGATCGGCAGCTCAAAAAGATTCGGAGCAATCCGATCAATCAGCTGTGGATGGACCCCACCCTTTGATTGCTAAAAATTCCGAATTGTCTGCACTGGTTTCTCAACCAGTGGTTCCACCTGTCTCGATTAGTTTACCACCACAAGGGAACATTGAGTCCGGACTACCGGCACAAGTTGGCGCTTCAGAAATACAATCTGCAGGGCCAAAACCCCTCGCGGTGGTTCCACTAAAGAAACAAATTTTCGTTTCTCGGCTTTCCCCTGATCAAACATCGTCGGATGTATTGTCTTATATACAAAAAAAATTTAACTTCTCTTACGCTAGGGACATATCATCTTTCAAGATAACTGTCCCAAACCAGCTCTTTTCGACCATATGTTCGGGTGATTTTTGGCCGGATAGTATTGTGGTAAAAGCGTTCGAAGCTAAGATCAAAAATAAGAAAAAGGGGCCCGTGGGAATTAAACTTCCCTCACGTGGCCAGACCACTGCACCACCCGCCTCTTCATCTTCTTCCTCTTCAAAAAACTAACAACGAATCTCCTATCAAAATGTTAGAGGCTTGCGTAGCAAATTAAGAAAATTGTATTGTGATAGTCTTTTATTTGCATCCCATATAATAGTGCTCACAGGAACTTGGTTCAAGCCGGAGTTACTTAACTCCGAAGTCTTCCCAGGTATGTACACTATATATAGGTTTGACCGTCCCTCCAGACGGGGAGGTGGAGTCTTAATTGCGGTTAGATCTACCCCGCGTCGGAGGAGTTACTTTTGGACGATTCCCGTAACTCGGAATTCTTATGTGTAAAGCTGTCTTTTTCCGACAGATCAGTTTATATTACGTGCTCCTATATTCCGCCATCTTCTGAATTTCCAGAATATCAGAAGCATCTGTCCGCTATCCAGTCCATCTTGAATAAACTGTCTGACAGGGACCAATTGGTAGTTCTAGGTGATTTTAATATACCTGGCACAATGTGGTCCGCAGAGAAACAATCGAATATCCTTCTCCCTTTAGCACAACATGACTTTATTGGCGGCTTGCTCGACTTATCCCTGTCGCAAGTTAATTATATTCCAAATTCTCTTGGTCGACTTTTGGATCTATGTTTTGTAACAAGTCCTGAAAGTGTGTTTCTGTCCAGGGTAGTACCTCTTACTCAACCTGAAGATCAATCCTACTTTCGAGGTGGAAGTCGACATAGGTACGGTATTAAAAGTAAATTCAGAGAAGTCAACAAATCGAATTCCCTGTTTTCGCAAGGCAAATTTTCGGAGGCTAAACAATTTTATAGCTGGCTTTAATTGGTCCGATCTTTACTCCTGTAACATAATGGCGGATGCGATTAATATGTTTTATACCGCAATTAAATCATTTTTTTACTCTTGTGTTCCGATGTACTATCCGTCAATCTCCTTGGTTTAATACCTCCTCCTGAAACTGTTTACCTTATCTTTGGAATCTTCACAATTCCCTCATATATGGAAGGAGTCCTTTTTGATTCCTCTTCACAAAAAAGGTAGCAAACTGGATGCAAGCAATTACAGAGGAATCTCTAAATTGTCGGCTATCCCAAAACTTTTCGAAAATGTTATCACTCCTCATTTGCAGCACCTTTGTAGATCAATCATATCACCGAGTCAACACGGTTTTATGAAACGCAGACCTACAACCACTAACCTCTTGGAGCTAACTTCTTTCGTAATACAGGGTTTCAAAAATAATCTTCAAACAGATGTCATCTACACTGATTTTAGTAAAGCATTTGACTCTGTTAATCATTACCTTCTAATAAGAAAACTTGATCTTATAGGTTTCCTTGTTGATCTTCTAAATAGGATTTCAAGCTATCTGAATGGCAGGACACAACAATTCCTCTTTAAAAATTCGTTATCTTCTATTCTCCGAGTCACATCCGGTGTCCCACAAGGGAGCCATCTTGGTCCGCTTCTTTTTACCTTATTCATCAACGACCTCCCCTTAATAATAAAACATTCGCGTGTACTTATGTACGCAGACGATGTTAAATTATGCCTCCAGTACAAGGACACTTCTTGCCATTTGGACTTACAATCCGATCTAGACCGATTTCAAATATGGTGCCGTAATAACATATTAGACTTAAATGGCTCGAAATGTAAAGTTATGACCTTTTGTCGTGCCAACCCAATACGCACTACTTACACTCTAAGTGGGTGCTCTTTGGACAGAATAACACTAGTTGATGATCTTGGTGTTTTTCTGGACCCAAAACTAAAATTTTCTGACCATATTTCGTCTATTGTCAATAAGGCCAGGGGTGTGCTTGGTTTTATAAAAAGGTGGTCTAAGGAATTTGATGATCCTTACTTGACTAAAACCTTATTTATTTCGTTAGTCCGTCCGATTCTCGAGTACGGATCACCTGTTTGGAGTCTACAATACGCAGTCCACTCGGACCGCATTGAATCGGTCTAAAAAAACTTTTTACTTTTTGCCTTGCGGCGCCTAAATTGGGATGCAAGCCGTATATTACCTTCTTATTCCAGTAGACTACTTTTATTTAATTTACCGTCACTAGCTATCCGTAGAACTATGCTTGGAACAGTCTTTATTTGTAAGCTTATTCGTGGGGATGTTGAGAGTCTTCTTACAATTTACTAATCATCTGTTTTTCTTTTCAGTATAATCTCCTTTCTCGTGGAATATTATCTTTGAAAGTATTACAAGAGCTCCCAATAATAGTTGTACTAATGAATCAAATATAAAAAAAACGCAGTACATCGATAAGTTTCTGAATTCATTCCTCTTATATTGACGACTATTAATTTTCAACCAACAGTAACAAGAAGGAAATTATTAATAACAAATGTACAAAATGTAGCGCGTACTAGAAAAAAAAGTGTACTAGATTTCGTTGAAAAGTTTTAACAGGCATCCATTATTTCCAATTACGTGTATTACTGGTCACGATAACTAGTAGAGTCGATCTGGCAATGTCTGTCTGTCGAAGCGGAACATCTTTACATGGAGACGAACTGGTTCGCGAACATGAAGTTCGAACCCTGGTTCACGTATGCAATTCTTTCACGACCTTTCTAAGACTAATTTGCACAATTTATTTCTTAGCTTACAACATCGTCGGTGGGATAAAATTATATGCTCTGTAACGTGTAACGAAATAAAGTGATGGAAGGCATTGGGTGTGGTGGTTTTACTTGTACAGATACCTTTTCGCTACAGACATTAATGAATAAGATCAAGAATTGAGCGTGCTTGCAACAGAATAGATTAGCTAATATACAAAATCTGAGGAAGCTAATTAATCTATTCTGATGGAGACAGTTCTAATAAGGGAGGAAAGGCTTGAGAATTCGTCGCCAGCGAAACACCGGTGTAATAATGTTCGCGGATTGCCCTACCCTACCTATGACCACTTTCCTTAAGAGCATGGCTCCCCCTTTGGTACCCTATGTCCGGAGAAACATCAGCCGAGTTCAGTATTTAAGTTTTTAGAAATTCATATTTCCTGTATTCATGGTAGTGACTAATAATTAATAACAATATTTATAACTGTTGAAAATATGTATGTAATAAGGTCAATGCACTGTGTCTCCCTCTTTTGGTCGCGGTAACCAAAAGCATTTTTCTCTTATTGTGAGATTCCCTTTAGCATGTAATTCGGCTGCCTGCGTGCAGTAATATTGTACTCAAGATTAGTCACAATAAATATTTGAAGCGAATAATAACTAATAATAAGTACATAATAAGCTAAATAAATACAAACTAAAGTATGTTGAGGAAAATAAGGCAAAGGGTTTTTGTTTTTGTCGTGAATTCAAAAAAAAAATTATAAAAGTTATTCAAGAAAGTTATAATTAATGGATTAATGGAGGGCACAGGCTGCTAAATATATTTTAGAGGAGGAACAAATTATTTATTTAAATTCTCCCATAATTCAGTTTATCAGTGTAGTTATCTTCTCTATATTCTTGTTCCATGAATTATTATTTTTTTTAAACCAGTTTTTTTCAAAAAAGTATGAATAAAAACTGTAAGAGAGTGGTTTGCGAGTAAATTCGGTTAGATTTATTTATTTTCTTTTATATTTAATTGCCTACTACCGCAACACTATGAGGGACCAATAAATTGTTCCTAGTGCATTCATTCGAATCCTTCATTTTCTTTTAAATCATATGGAAATCAATTCAAAAATGAATCAAAAAAATTTCCAAATTTTTTTACTTATGGAATTTAGCTTCCATGATTTTTGCCGGCGTCCACTTAAAAAAATAAAATTTTGTTTGCTATTAAATTGATATTTTATCGGTATTTTTCTCAGTGTATTTTGTGGGTCATTTCCAATAAAATTTTTTTGTTAAGAAAACCAACTCCGAATTTTTTTACTCCTCGGCGAAAGATCGATCTCCTGTCGCAGATGAGCTGAAATGAAACCGTGGCATTTTCCACGAATACTTTGAAAATCTACGAACACTCGAATTTCGAATCGAACGACTTTAAACAGACTTTTCTAAATTTTACACGAAAATTTAAACGCGCACTCTCAGAAAATGTACTCATCTTAGAAAAATAATTAGGTTAGGTTAGCTTATATAATATAAAAAATAGTAAATACTAAAAAGAATTCAATTTAAATAAAATTAAAGAATACAAAAGTGATGTAAACTAAGCCTCCTCCTCGGGTACACATTTCTATAACTTATTGTAAAACCTTGTAATATATAATTAAAAATATAACTTCATTTCTCTCAGTTCAGAATGGCGGCTCGGTTATTTTTAATTTTTCCGATGTAAGGTTAGGTCAGACAGGGTTTATCAAGCATTTTCATATATATTTTAGATTTTTTTATGTTCACTTCATCAGGAACCACTGTGTATTCTTGACTTTTAACCCGCTAATTTTCCCCGCGCTTTTAACATCACTTTGTGGTTCTCTTTTAATTATACATATTTCTGGCAATTAATTTATATACACAACCCAGGGTCTCGATTTCTCGGCGGCTGCGGTCCCGCTGCGGCTGCTTCTCTTCTTCGCTCACTCGATTGAAAGGGCGATCCACTAAACGGTCGACTCGAATCATTTCTCTCTTTCTGCCCGCCTAAAAAGATAGAGCCTTCGCGTCAACTGACAGATCACTTTTCCCCCGATATTCACAAAACTGTGGATTCCCCAGTCGAACCTTGGGGTCTGGGCGGTTGCACTGCTGCGCGATGGCTGCGTGATGGCTGCGCCAAGCGGAGATTTTTCCAGATTAAATTTCTGCCTGGAAAACACACCGAAAACTTAGTCCGTGCTCCGTGGCGAGGAAAACTCACTATAATAATATCTTTTAGCTCCAAAAATATTTCCAGACCCACAGGTTATAATTACTCAACGACACGAACTTTTCAAGACTATTTTATTAGAAGAGAAACTTACTCCATTTACGATAATCAAATTATCCCTAAACTTTCCGGGTGCAGCTGATAAGGGTTGCATTCCGTCTAGTATATTCCCGCTGCATAATACTGCACCTGGTATGAACCTAAATTAGAATGTCAAAGCTGAGCGCAAGCATCCTAAAGTTTGTCTATCGAGAGCTGCATTGTTTAACAGCTTCAGTCGCCACTAAAGCTCAGAGTGATATATGCCATATACTATTATGCCATATTTCACACCATCAGCGCTTGGAACCGTATGGTCGAAGATAATGCACGCTCACTTTGTTAAGTACTGGCTGTAGTATTAACCAAAGACACTAGAATAACAAGATGCGTAACAACATACGATTTTTTGACACACGATGTTTTCGGCTTGGTTCTAGAGGTGGCTTCGGGCTCTCTCGAATTTTAGAACTCTAAAAATAGAATTTGCTTGCTTGTGTGAGTAAAAACAAGAGTCGAGAACGCGTATATGTGTGCATACTTCTGACGATTTTCCGGGCCAAATCAATTCTGATTGAAGAAACGAATTTACAAATTTGGAGTTTTGGCTAATTAATAAAATAAAATTTAAAAATTCTCGCCCTGACTTTTATATTTTTAAAGTTTTTTAAATTCGTTTGTTAAAATTGACGCTCGAATTAGCTTCCGTTTACATATTTATATTTATGTTGATAATTAATTATATGTAATATATATGTCAGAGATTTAGTAGATCTAACGTATTATTTGAATGTAACCGAAATGATTTGGTTGATCCGTTATGTTAAGAAGGAGCAGCGAATAATAAAATTCACGAAAAGCGTTCCGTTATTGAGTGGGCATCATTTATGTGTGTATCAAAAGAGCATGGCGCCTGTTGTTGTTCTTGGTAGAGTTTCGTGGAAGCGAAGTAAGGATGATGAAATAATTGAGTGAAGTTGAGGAATAGAAGAAAAGCATCGAGAGGGCGACGCTTGAGTGAATTAGTCTGGATTGAACGATCGAAGGGACAATACGCAGTTGAAGTGAATGAAAAATCGCGCTGGCTTCTCCGACATCCGAAGTCGGATCGGCCTACTCCCAAGACATCTCTATTAATCAGTGGCGTGCATTATTAGAATCGCAAAGCAAAAATTTCATGGAGTTGATTAAATCTATGCAGACTTCCAAAATGAGGACGCAACCCAGCAATGTTACGCTACCAAAGTTTAATCCAGACACTGCAAGTGCAGATGTAGCTGCATGGCGCAAAACTGTCTATATAGTTATGGTAAAAAATGTGTTGGAAGGAAGCGCTTCGGTTAGGAGCATCCCAATGGTTATCCCAGATTTGCTACAGTGAAATTAATTACATGTACAACGATGGCCCAAGAGCAAATGAGTGTTTGTCTCTATATGCCAGCAGAGAAGTAACGGCATTGCTCTCAAAGTGGAAAGAAATGAGTATTGAAGAAATTGCTGTATCGGTCGTGCTCGCACATGTAGCTAAAATAGACCACCGACTGCAGCGTATATTATTCACTAATAATATCCAGACACGAAGCGAATTGGAAAAACAACTGCGGGCCTTTGCTTTTGGTAAACGCAATGACAAAAATTCACCAGACTGTGCTTGTGCTCCATAACATAAGAAGCTGAAATTATCATCTCTCATGAAGTGTCACTATTGTGACGAACTTGGCCATAAGTTGGCAGAGTGCCGAACCAGAATGGCAGAAGAAGATGGCGAAGAGTAACCCTACGCACAGCAACTCTACTCCAAAGAGGGACATGTCAACCATAAAGTGCTACAAGTGTGGAGAGCGCGGGCATTTTGCAACTAGGTGCACAACATCATCAAGCCAGGCTGAGAAACGAGTTGATGTGTGCGCCGTTGTCGATCCAAGAGGGAAATATTAAGATCCTATGCGCCAAAATTATCCGACCAATTGATGCAAATAAAACCGTTATGAGGCGCCCTTATAGGCTGAGTAACGATGAAATGTTGTTGCTGAGAAGAAAAATTCAGGAACTTTTAGCCTCAAACGTTATACGTCCAAGCTGCTCCCCATTTGCAAGCAATGCTGATAGTGAAGAAAATGGATGGTAGTGATCGTTTGTGCATAGACTACCGTGAACTGAATTCAAATACAATTTCCGATAAGTATTCTTTGCCCTTGATATCAGATCATATTGATATTGATAGAAGCAAGTATTTTTCTAGCCTTGATATCGCGAGCGGGTTCTATCATATACCAATAAAGCCAGAGCTTTATCACAACAGAAGGACAATATGAATTTGTAGCAATGACCTTTGGCTTGAAGAATGCTTCATCTGTGTTTCAGCGAGCTATATTGACAGCATTAGGTGGGGTGGCATATTCATATGCTGTTGTCTACATAGATGATGTTTTAGTCGTAGGTGACACAAAGGAGGAGGCTTTTGTTAGACTGCGGGACGTGCTGAACAGGTTATCTAGTGCGGGATTTTCGTTTAACATGAACAAATGCTCATTTCTAAAGACGAGTGTTGAATATCTTGGTTATAAAATTTAGAATGGCGAAATAAGGCCACACAAGATTCAAGTATTGGCTGCATTGCCGCCGCCACAAACAGTTACACAACTAAGATTGGTTTATCTTCATATTTTCGACAGTTTAATCCTCGCTTTTCTGAGCTAATGAAACCATTATACTTACATACATCAAAAAATAGCCGATTTGAATGGCATGAAAGACATGAGCAGGTGCGTCAAGAGATAATATAAACTCTAGTTAGCGACAGCTTGCTAATTATACATATATGACCCACAGTACCCGGTTGAACTGCACACTGATGCTAGAGCAAATGGTTATGGGGCCATATAGATGCACAAAATTAATGGCAAGTCGAGGTGTAGAGTCGAGATACCACTCTTATGAGTTAAAAACACTGGCTGTATACAATGCAGTAAAACATTTTCGCCGGTACCTACATGGCCGCCCGTTTGTGGTTTATACAGACTGCAACTCGCTTAAGACTACACGCCATAAGGTCGATTTGTCACCAAGACTCCATCGATGGTGGGAATATTTACAGTCGTATGAGCTTGAGACTGAATATAGAAAAGGACAGATTATGGCGCATGTAGACTTTCTGTCTAGAAACCCACTACCAGATCCTCATCTCTCTAACGTCGCTAAGGTAACTGAAGTTCGAGTAGAGTTGGCTGACATAACTGATAACTGGTTGCTTGCGGAACAGCGTAGAGATGAAGAAATTTCTGAACTAGTGACAAAGCTACAAAACAACGAATTGCAACACGAATTAGCAAAGACATAGAAAAATACAGAGAAATGGCCGAAATAGGTGCCTGCCAGTAATACCACGCGCATTCAGTTGGTACATAATTAATGACCACGAAGCTGTAATGCATTTAGACTGGGAAAAGACCTTGGATAAGGTATACTCGTAGTATTGGTTTCAAAATATGTCCAAATATGTGAGAAAGTTTGTAGAGAATTGCATAACGTGCATAACGTCCAAGTCAACATCGGGCAAACCCCAGGAAGAATTGCACTTCATACCTAAAGTCTCCATAAAGTCTACCATGGCACACAGTGAATGTAGACATCAGTGGCAAATTATGTGGTGACATCAAAGCATACGTGTATAGTTCAAATAGACGCTTTCACTAAATATGTTCATGTGCATTGCGCGTTAAGCTTTGACACTAATAGCTTCATTGAGGCATTAAAGTCAACTATATCCATGTTTGGTGTGCCAAGTCGTTTGATAGCTGATCAAGGTCGCAGTTTTACCAGTAATGATTTTAAATAGCTCTGTTTATTTCAAAAGATTAATTTACATTTATTTGCTACGGGAGCTTGCCGCGCAAACGGCGACGTAATGAGCACTTTAAAGGCTATGCTAACTGCTGTAGAGACGAGTAGTAAATCATGGCAGGAAGCTTTAAAGGAAGTTGAGTTGGCTATGAACTACACAGCTAATCGAGTCACAAAGATTAGCCCTTTAGAACTATTGATTGGAAAGGAAGATAGACCAATGGTCATGATGCCAATGATAGAAGAGGAAAAGATTGATGTAGAACATGTTAGGGATACGACCTTGCAGAATAAAAAGAAAAATGCTGAAAATGACAAGCAAAGATTTAATGAGAATAAAGCTAAGATTGTTCGATTCAATGTAGGCGACCATATCTTGCTCAAGAGTGAAGAACGGCATCAAACAAAACTAGACCCAAAGTTTAAGGGTCCATTTGTGAGAGCGGAAAAGCTTGACGGTGACCGATATGTGTTGAGATCTTTGACAAGTAAGAAAACGTATAAGTACGCCCACGAACAGTTACGGTTGATGCCTGTTGCGAGAGATCGCCGACTGAGGCACTCGTAGACTGGTGGAGTGACTATTGCAATAGTTTCGGACGGAATGCCTTAAGACGAGGAGGCAAGCGCAGCGATCCAGAGGGCAACCGCACCACGCCCAGTGCACTTAGATATAAAGGGAAGTGAACTGAGTTTAAGAACGGCATATCTGCAGCAAAAGCGAATGCATTCAAGGACCTGATTGCTAGCGTAGACGGAGACCCCTGGGAACTCGCTTACAAAGCCGTAAAGAAAAATCTTAATGCCGCTGGTGCGGAGTTCCTGCACCCAGCCGCCCTGGCTAACATCGTGCCGGAGCTATTCCCAAGCCAACACACGTTATGGCAACCCGCATTTGACCCCCCCTGCCTACGACTTCCTGTGTATCACAACATGTAAAGTCGTCGAAGCAGCAAAGAGGATCAGACCGAACAAAGCTCCAGGCATTAATGGTATCCCGGGCGTGATCGTCAAAGCAGCCGCCACCGCAAGACCTGAGGTCTTCAGGGACACATTCCAACAGTGTCTGCTGGAAGAAATCTTCCCCAAGCGCTGGAAAAAGATGAAGCTGGTCCTTCTGCCGAAAGGCAAGGGGCCAACAAATGCGCCTCGCAGCTACCGAGCTACTCCGGAAGGGGAAAAGTACGCTCGACGATCTCACAGCCGTAACAGACGTTGCCAGGAAAGCACTCGACGGTAACCGATGGTTAGCCGTTGGTAAGGAGTACTGTGCCATCATCACGCTAGACGTCAAGAACGCATTTATTACAGCGAGATGGCCCAATATCCTCGGCGCAACGCGCAACTTGGGCATACCCGGTTACATACGAGGCGTAATTGGCAAATACTTCAGGGACCGTGTGTTATGGTATGTAACAGAAGCTGGTTCAAGAAGTCACCAAGTCTCCGCAGGTGTTCCCCACGGGTCGGTACTAGGACCGATCTTGTGGAACATTATGTATGATGGAATACTGAGCATAAGTAAGCCCAGAGCTGCACTGCTTCGCCGACGACGTTGCGGTAACAGCGGTTGCCAAGACAATACCGGAGCTCCAGGACAAAAGTAATGTGGCGATCAGGGCGGTCATAGAATAGCTCGAGAAAGTCGGACTTGGAATAGCTACGCATAAGACCAAAGTAGTCCTGTTGAGCAGTAGAAAGTCCGTTGAGTGTATGCATGTGGAAGTCAAGGGACTTGATTTCGCCACAGCAGAAACGCTGAAATACCTGGGAGTTCTAATAGACCAAAGGCTCTCGTTCAAGGCACTCATATGTAAGTTAACAACGAACTCCCAGGTTAGCATCAGCAGGCCTATTTTTATTCCTCCTATTAATATTAATCATTTTATTACCCATAATTTATTAATATTAAGCATTTAATATTATAATTAGTACTCCACTCATGTATGGTCCACCCTAAATTGGGTCCACCCTAATTGGCCCGAGAGCTGAGCCAACATATTGCGCCCTTATGGGCCGTGGCTTTGCCCCATTGGCTAGTAGCGATCGTATGACTTCTGCAAAATGTGCATGGTCAGCGGTCTGCCACGGGCATCCGGTCGTGCATGAGCTTTTGATAGTTCTTAAGTTTAGTTCTAATTTTATATTCAATTAATAAAGAGCTCAAGCTCATATATCGAAACTCCGGCACTTAGCCGTTAAACCTTCTTATTACAAAATATACCGGCTGAGTCTCTAGGCCAGCGGTATTGAAGGACAGTCTCCTTCCAACGTAATCATCCTATTTAATCATAGAAACAGGACGGCCAACCGGCCCCCACTGGACAACTAGCAACAGCCAACCGGCTACTCCCACGCCACTTAATAACTGACGCCCAACTACTCTTCGAACCTACCCTGAAGATCATAAAATGTAAGTGACTGTGCGACTAAGATAGCACCAGGTCGTGGTACTGTAATAAACGAATAAATAAAGTGTGCCTGTGAGTTCTGCATACCTCGCCAGTAAAAATTCCGTACAGTGTAAAACCCCGATATATATATTTCTTGGCATGCATTTTTGTGTGGCGATTATGCCCGCACCTTTCCTCTGGAGTATTCTGTGAATTTACTTAATTTGCATGTGTCTAATTTTAAACAAAGAAACGTAGAAATTTTGTGCCCAGTGTATCTGTGTGTTTGCTAAGCCTGTGCTTCGCTCCAACCATTCCCCAACTGGAATTTTTCTTGGGATATATAACTCAGCGTTTTTATTATTATATTTTCTCTCAAATTTGTTATACTTCGCCCACTGTGGTGTGACTCCTCTGAAATATTGTACATCGTCGCCAGACCCTGACTTAGCTACAAGTGTTGGCCAACAAAAAGCGGTGCGCGAAACGCAAATTTTACCTTTATTCGCCACCCATATTACTGCCAATTAATTCACTCAGCTTCTTTGCGGCCGATGAATTGGGAATATAGGGAAGTGAAGCAAGAAGTAGACAGTGACGGTGGTGAGGAAATCGGATTTTGCCCCGCAGTGAGACAACCAGACTCATCAGAAATGAATGCAGAAATGGTCCAAGCGCTCATAACAAATGTCGTCAACGCCGCGCTAACCGCACAGGAGCAGCGCTGGCGGACAGAAATTGAATCAGTTAGAAACCAGGTCAGCTCGTTAACTGTGCAGGCACCCCAAGTAGAAGGTTATGAAAGGGTAACGCCGGACCCCAGCATAAAGTGTGACGTCAAGTTAGATATTGTGAAATCGCTCCCAACCTTTAGCGGCAGCCACGATGAATACGTGTCTTGGAGGCAGGCCGCATCAGATGCGTACGAGGTATTCAAGAGATACAAAGGCAGCGAGGACCACTATGAAGCAGTGGTAATTATTAAAAACAAAATTTGTGGTAACGCGCGAGCGCTCCTCACGTCACATAATACTGTGCTAAATTTCGATGCAATTCTGGCTAGGCTGGACTGCACATACGCGGACAAAACGTCCCTACGAGTATTACGTCAAAATCTCGGGATGGTTCAACAACGTGATGCCGATCTTATGACATACTATGACGAAGTCGAGAGGAAACTCACGCTCGTCACGAACAAAATAGTTATGTCGCATAGTGCGGACACGGCAACTATCTTAAATAAGGAGGTTAGGGACGATGCCCTACACGCATTTATTGCTGGGCTGAAAAGACCGCTCAAAGCACTGGTGCTACCAGCACAACCAAAAGACCTTACGACTGCGTTAGCGCTTGCGCGTGAGGCTGAAAATAGCATTGAAAAAAGTGCATTCGCGGCGTCATACGCGAAGGCCATCGAAGACAAGGCTCTTGTGCACGATGGCTACAGGCGTATTAATAAATTTCAGGGAAAGCAATGGAAAGGAGAGGATAAAAATCCACACTTTATTCCTAAGCAATTCCAAAGCAAGCCCCAAGAGGACAGCCCCTGGCAGAAGCGCGGGGACCCCGAAATTGTAGACCATAACAAAGTACAGCCTATGGAGATCGACCCTTCGACAGCCAAATCTAGGCAGGAAAAAAATTGGGGAAAGCCTCAGAGTAATAGCAACAACAAAAGACGGAATTCGTCTCAGCGTTATTCGGGACAAAGACGCCAGCGTGTTAATAATATAACTCAATCCCACGAGCAGGAAGAGTCAGGGTATTCCGTCACAGCTGATGCGGAAGTCGCCAGCATTGAAGAAGGTAACGACTCCGATGAACTTAAAGATCTGCTACATTTTTTAGGGAACGCTCCCGACTGCCGTTCATCGAACGACAGTTGGCTGGTAGAACACTAAAAATACTTATCGACACGGGGGCGGCAAAGAATTACCTTAAGCCCGTAAAGGAGCTAAGAAATGTAATGCCGGTCGAGACCCCCTTTACTGTGAGCTCTATTCACGGCTCCAGTGACGTCAAGAACAAGTGCATAATGCGCATTTTTGGGTTAGACGCCCCATTTTTCCTGTTGGACACACTGAGCACGTTCGATGCTATAATAGGCTTCGACTCGCTAACGCGAGCAGGAGTGGCATTGAACTTAGGCGACAGCGTAATAAAATACGCAAACGTCACTGAAAAGCTCAAATTCTTTGACTGTGAAAACGTTAATTTCACTAAAATTGATGACATAGTGGTACCAAAGTCGGTGAAAGCCGATTTTAAAAATGTTATTCTGAAAAGAATAAAGGTGTTTTCGACCTCTAACGAGGCGCTAACTTTCAACACCTCGGTCACCGCCACTATTCGAACTAAGAGTGACGAACCCGTCTACTCCAGATTATACCCCTATCCCATGGGGGCAGCAGACTTTGTTAAAAACGAGATCAAGGAGCTGCTGAGCAATGGCATAATAAGGCCTTCCAGATCCCCATACAACAGCCCTGCCTGGGTAGTTGACAAAAAAGGGACTGACGATAACGGCATCAAAAATAAGCGCTTGGTAATCGACTTTAGGAAACTAAATGAACAAACAATTGCTGACCGCTTGGGAGCAAAGAAGAAGAGAGCTTGGCGTTTGGGAAAGGGTCAAAGGTACTAAGGACCCCACCCCAAAACCCGAGCGATGGCACCCCCAAGAGACCATTGGAAGCGACATCACCCCCTACCAGAGCTCAACTAGCAAAGCGGGTCAAGACCCCCCAGCTAGAAATCGAGGAGATGGGTGCAATCCTGGACGACCTTCTGACGAAGGTCAACCATAACGGGGTGAGGAGCATTAATCTGGCAATGAAGAACTCATTCGCCAGATTGAAGGAGCTCCAATTAAAGCTGCGCACTAGCTGCGGAGAAAACGCAGGTCGGACGTACGGCAAAAGCAGATGCTAGCCAACAGACCACCCCCAAGCTCCCATCCGGCCTCGAAGAACCGTGCAACGTTAAGGGCAGCCCTAAGCCAAAGGATCGCACGGCGCTGTCTGCGAAGAGAGCCCAGCGACCCGACCACCAGAAGGCTGCGGGACCCAAGCGCCTACCAAGGGCTCCGCCCCAAGCCACTGTAGCGGGAAAGAAGTCGCAACCAAACTTGCAGCAACCGCCCGGACCGCGCAAGAAGAGACCGCCGAGGGAGAGACCAGATGCGCTGGTTATCACCCCCACAGCTGGCTTACCTTACAGCGAAGTGCTGTCCCTGGTCACAAGAGGGCAGGACGCTAGGCTCAGGGCCATCGGGGAAAACGTAGCAAGGATGAAGAGGACGGCCAAAGGCGAACTGCTCCTCGAACTACGTGCCTCAGCCCAAGACCTGACGCAGAAGCTCAAGATGGACATGGGAGCGGTGCTAGGAGACCGCGCCAGCCTTCGCGCGTTAACACAATCTAAGGTATTCGAGTTGAAGAGTGCCTTGGAGGCCCAGGCAGAGATCCCTGCAGTAGTGGTGGCTATCAAGAGCCTTCGGCAATCGCAGCACGGAGGGAAGACTGCGGTGATAGCAATCCCAGCCAATCTGACGGACCCGCTGATCAAGCGTGGCAAGCTGAGGGTAGGATGGTCCCAATGCTTGATCAAGGAGCTGGAGCCACGCCAAAGATGCTTCAGATGCCTGGAAGAAGGCCACATAGCGGCCCACTGCAGAAGCACCGTTGACAGAAGCCAGTGCTGCTTCAGATGCGGGACCGCGGGACACAAAGCCGCCGAGTGCCCTAACGAAGCTAAGTGCTTCTTGTGCGAAAACAGAGGTAGCCAAACGACCAACCACCAAATGGGCACCCGGAAGTGCCCATTGGCGGGTAAAGGAGCACCAAAGGCACTGCAATGATGCGGCTGATTCAGCTAAACCTGAATCACTGCACGGCAGCCCAAGACCTGCTAGTGCAGACGGTGCGTGAACGCAGAGTGGAGCTCGCGCTACTTAGCGAGCCCTACCGAACGGCGGCTAGCCCAGACTGGGCTTTCGACCGCACCAAGAAAGCAGCGATCTGGAGGTGCAGCAGAGAAACCCAGCAAATAACCGATGTTCTTTCGGACATCGGATTTGTTAGGGCCAGGGTAGGCAGATGGTGGGTGTACAGCGTATACCTAGCTCCCAGCCTGACCCTAATCGCATTCAGCCGGGCACTGGACAGACTGGCAGCGGATGCTAGAGGCCGCACCGAGGTCCTAATAGCGGGCGACTTCAACGCATGGTCAGAGAGCTGGGGCAGCTCAACCACCAATGCGAGAGGCAGGATGGTGCTGGAGGCATTCGCGACGTTGGACCTGGCTCTTCTTAACCATGGGAACCGGCACACGTTCAGGCGCGCCAGACTGGGCTCTGTGGTGGACCTCACCTTCACTAGCGGCTCGTTGTACAGGCTAGCGAGGTGGAGACTCAGCGAGGACTACACTGGCAGCGACCACTTGGCCATCATCTGCGACCTGGGAAGCCCACCCTCGTCCCAAGCCCAGACACCAGCCCAGGCCAGGATTAAATACAAGACGGACTCTCTGGGCACGCAGGTGTTTCGAGAGCAGTTCCTACCCATGGCGAGTAGACAAGGAGCCGAGCTGACGGCAGTGGAGCTGATGAGGCGGCTGAAGGCCGCGTGCGACGCCAGCATGCAATCGAGCAGGTCGCATAGCCGACAAAGAGCCCCTGTCTACTGGTGGAACCAGGAGATAGAGACGGCTCGTCGTGAGTGCCTCTCCGCCAGACGTCGCTACCAACGCGCGAGATGTGCGGAGTCCTTTGCCGAACGCCAATCCGAGTACAGAGCCCGCAGAAAAACGCTTAAGATAGCCATAAGGGAGAGCAAGCGCAAATGCTTCCTCGACCTATGCGATTTTGCCGACAGCGACCCATGGGGAAGTGCCTACAAGGTGGTGGTCAAGAAGGCGTACACTAGGACTCCTAAGCTACTGGACCCAGCGATGCTCCGCAGTGTAGCGGAACACCTGTTCCCTGTGATGGATGGGTTACGCCCAGCCGATCCAGCCACAGGGGACCACGTCGATTCCGACGCCACGGTCAGCAGTGACGAGATCCTGGAGCTGGCAAAACTGCTGAAGGACGGCAAGGCCCCCGGACCCGACGGCATCCCGATCAGGGCGCTTCGGCTTGCTCTCCACCTCCAGCCAGACTCGTTTGCGAAGGCATTCACCAAGTGCCTGGAGGAAGGAGTTTTCCCGAGTTGCTGGAAAATCCAAATGCTGCTTCTTCTCCCAAAACCAGGGAAACCACCCGAGGAGCCTTCATCGTTCCGGCCAATATGCCTCATCGATGGAACTGGCAAGCTCCTGGAGAAACTGGTGTGCATTCGGCTTGAGAGGGCTATCGCCGACGCGGGTGACCTCTCACGGTCCCAGTTTGGATTCAGGAAAGCGCGGTCCACCGTCGACGCTGTCAACAGAGTGGTCGAAGTAGCGGCCCAAGCAATCGACGGCACCAGATGGAAGGGTGGTAGCAAAGAGTACTGACTCATGGTCACTCTAGACATCAGGAAGCACTAATTGGCTTCAGCGTCCCAGCCTACCTAGTCAGGATCATACGCAGCTATTTGTCTGATCGGGTCTTACTGTGCGCGATCGTTGGCTTCGCGGACGTCGTGGCCTTGCTCGTTGTTGACAAGTATCCCGGCAAGGCCGAAGAAAGCTGCAACCAAAACATCAGGGCCATCGAACATTGGCTCAGTTCAATGGGGCTAGAGCTGGCGCCGGAGAAGACTGAGGCTGTCCTGATTAGCTCAAGGAAAGCGGTGGAGACGGCCACTGTCGAAGTAGGCTGTACCAAGGTGTCCTCCTCTCGGGCAATCAAGTACCTGGGAGTCATGATAGACACCAGGCTTTCGTTCCGAGAACACCTTGCCTACGCTAACTCTAAAGCAGCAGGAGTAAATCAGGCCCAAAACAGGCGAGCAGAAGGCTGCTGACGAGCGTCACCCGAGCGACCATGCTATATGCCGCCCCGGTGTGGGCAAAAGCGCTTGGTACCGAAAGCTACGCCCAGGGCCTAAATGCTACCCACAGACTTTCGGCCTTACGTGTCTGCTGCGCCTTCAGAACAGTGTCCAACGCGGCGGCATTGGTGATCGCAGGGATACCGCCTCTGGACCTCTTAGCGAAGGAAAACGAAGTGGTCTTCAACCAAACCCACGGTCGAAGACTCTCCCCCGGCGCCAAGAAGGCAATACGAGCTGAAGCAAGGCAGCACACCCTGGAGACATGGCAGCACAGTTGGACCAACGAGCCCAAGGGTCGCTGGACGCAGCAGCTGATACCCAACGTCAAGAGCGGAAGCATGGCGATATTGTGTTCCACCTAACGCAGCTGATCAGCGGGCACGGTTGCTTTCGCAGCTACCTGAAGCGCTTCGAAGCAATGCTTCACGGCCATACCGCGGGGAGTCCTGGATTTGCCCTCCTAAATGTTATTATGTTGTATTGTATATAGTTTATCATAAAAAAAAAAAAAAAAAAAAAAAAAAAACCCAAGCATTCCCATGATTTTAGCGAACTTGGGAAAAGCCAGACACTTTACTACCCTAGACTTAAGGTCAGGGTATCACCAGATATACTTGGCCGAGAAGGACCGGGAAAAAACCTCTCTCTCAGTTAACGGAGGGAAATACGAGTTTTGCCGATTACCTTTCGGATTAAAAAACGCAGGTAGCATATTCCAAAGAGCCATCGATGATGTGCTAAGGGAAGAAATAGGCAAGATATGTTACGTCTATGTCGATGACGTCATTATATTTTCAGAAAACGAAACCGAACATGCTAAGCACATCGATATAGTGCTTAAGCGACTGCTCGAGGCCAACATGAAGGTGGCACGAGAAAAGACTAAATTCTTTAAGGAAAAAAAGCGTAGAATTCTTAGGCTTCATAGTCACTAGGGGGGGAACGAAA
Organism: Drosophila simulans; assembly: GCF_016746395.2. NCBI lineage: Eukaryota > Metazoa > Arthropoda > Insecta > Diptera > Drosophilidae > Drosophila > Drosophila simulans. Next base: position 2,304,060 of record NC_052521.2, read on the forward strand.
ACAGGCCCTGAAAAAGTCAGGGCAATACAAGAGTTCCCCGAACCCAAAAATCTGTTTAGCCTTAGGTCTTTCCTCGGCCTGGCGAGCTATTACAGAAGCTTTGTGAAGAATTTTGCCTCCATTGCCAGGCCTCTCACTCATATTCTCAAAGGGGAAAACGGTACAGTGAGTAAAAACATGTCGAAAAAAGTTCCTGTTACATTTGATGAAACCCAGCGCAATGCGTTTGATCACCTGCGTAACATCCTAGCATCAGAAGATGTCATTTTGACGTACCCCGATATTAAATTACCATTTGACCTAACCACCGATGCTTCAGGCAGTAGTATATGCGCGGTATTGTCCCAGAACAAGAGGCCAATCACCATAATCTCTCGTACGCTGAAAGACTGCGAACTGAACTACGCCACCAACGAAAGGGAATTGTTGGCGATAGTCTGGGCAATAGGCAAACTTCAAAATTACCTATACGGTACCAAAGAGGTAAGGATCTTTACAGATCACCAGCCCCTCACATACGCGGTATCTGAGAAAAACACCAACGCTAAGATTAAGCGATGGAAAGCATTTATTGATGAGAACAACGGGAAAATATTTTACACACCGGGAAAACAAAACCTGGTAGCGGACGCGCTATCTCGACAACCCCTGAACAACTTAGAGGCTGAGGCCCAGTCCGATGCAGCAACGGGGCATAGTGAGCTTTCCCTTTCGTACACTATAGAAACCACAGACAAACCTCTGAACTGCTTCAGAAACCAAATCATTTTGGAAGAAGCAAACCAACCGCTTCGGCGAGACTTCATAATCTTCGGAAATAGAACTCGCCATATCATTAACTTTAATGACAACAACTCGCTTGTAGAATCCGTTAAAGAAATTGTCAACGCCAATGTCGTGAACGCGATTCACTGTGATTTCCCTACCCTGGCGCGTATTCACACGCCTTGAGGCAGGAGTTTCCTGCGACAAAGTTTTGGCATTGTAAAACCTTCGTCAGTGATATTACCAACGTCAATGAACAGCTTGAAATCACTAACACCGAGCACAATCGCGCTCATCGGGCTGCACAAGGGAACGCTAAACAAATCCTCCGGGATTATTACTTCCCGAATATGTCTAAACTAGCTAGCGAAGTGGTCGCAAATTGCAAAGTCTGCAATAAAGCCAAATACGACCGCCATCCTAAGAAACAGGAATTAGGAAATACCCCTATACCTTCATACGTTGGAGAAATGTTGCATATCGACATATTTTCCACTGACAGAAAAATCTTCTTAACCTGTATTGACAAATTGTCCAAATTCGCCATCGTACAACCCTTAGTCTCTAGGGCAATCATCGATGTACGAGCCCCTATTCTCCAATTGGTAAACTTCTACCCAAATATCAAAACCATATACTGCGACAACGAAGCCTCTTTCAACTCTGAGACAATCACGTCGTTGCTTAAAAACCAATACAGCATCGATGTTGTCAATGCGCCACCGCTACACAGTAGCTCCAATGGCCAAATTGAAAGGTTTCACAGTACACTGGCAGAAATCGCCAGATGCCTCAAAATTGATAAAAAAATAGAGGATACTGTGGAATTGATCTCACGGGCTACGATAGAATACAACAGGTTGCTACATTCGGTCACAAAGTTTAGACCAGTGGAGGTCATCCACGCTGGCAATGACGAGATCATGTTGGCAATCAAAGATAGAATTAACAAGGCACAACAAGCTAACCTGGACAGAATTAACCCTTCTAGACAAAACCGAATCTTTGAAGTTGGTGAAAAAGTACACCTACGTAACAACAAAAGGTTAGGTAACAAATTGACTCCGCTTTATTCAGAAGAGTGTGTGGAAGCAGATCTGGGAACATCTGTTCTCATTAGGGGGAGGGTGGTCCATAAGGACAATATCAAATAGGCATTTCAGCTGCCACATTCACCCTTATATTAAACACTCACCATTTGCTATAATTTCCACAGGCTTGCCGTAATATCCATCATACTTCTAACCACCGCAAGCGCGCGAGTCACCGACTTCTCGCATGCAAAATACATCCCAGTGTTAGACGGGAATGTATTAGTATGGGAACAGTATGGCCTGATTAGGCACTCGACAAATCTGTCTGAGTTTTCTAGCATAATTGACTCTACAGTCAGAATGCTTGAACTGTTCCCACAGTCCCAAATGAGAAAACTTCTGAAAGTCGACATCAACCATGCACAGAATATGCTGGATGAAATTACCGTGCACCGTAGAATGGCCAGGAGCCTGGATTTCCTGGGCTCGGCACTCAAGGTCGTGGCGGGCACGCCCGACGCGGAGGACCTCTTTAGAATCAAAACTAACAAAGCAGCCCTAATAGAGGCAAACAATAGGCAGGTAGTAATAAACAGAGAAACGCAAAACCATATTAACCAACTCACAGACACAGTAAACAGAATCCTCAAAGAGAAAAGGGACGGGTTGGTTGACGCCGGCCACCTTTTCGAGACCCTCTTAGCCAGAAATAGAATACTAATTTCAGAAATACAAAATTGCATGCTCACGATCACACTCGCAAAAAACAATATGATAAATCCAGTTATTTTTAATCACAATGACCTTAAATCTATCTTCGACGAACAGCTCACAGAGGTCCCCATAGTTAGTCTTATGGATGTATCTAAGATTAAGATTTTTCAATCTAATATTTTTATCCATGTAATTGTTCAATATCCTAAAGTTAAGTTTGTTTGTAAAAAAGTCCTGCTCTTTCCTGTTGCTCACTACCATACCATGTTACAAATTGAAGAAAACGTCTTGGCGGAATGTGATGACGGAGTCCTAGCAGTTTCAGATTGCGCGTCTACCAACTTGGCCACGTTCTGCAAAAAGGCGGTTCACGACACCTGCGCCAGACAGTTACATGCTGGCGGTGTGGCTACATGCCGGACGCAGCCCAGCAATCTAGATCCCCTTACAATCGTGGACGATGGAGTAATAATCGTCAATGATAAATTTACGAGGATTGCTATCGATGACGGGCCTACAACAACCGTAATAGGGACTCACCTTATTACCTTCGAACGAAAGGCAGTCATCAATGGCTCAGTGTATTTGAACCTCAATTACGCTGTCGATAAGAGCCCTGGAATCGCGGCCTCCCCATTGATCAACATCACCGGCCATGATCAAATACTGAGTCTGCCGCTATTACAGCGGATGAACGAGCACAACCTGCGGCTGATGCAGGAGCTCAGAGAGGACGTGTCCGCGGGAGGTGCACCAAAAATCTGGTTCGTCGTGGGAGTCACCGTTAGCTTCACGTTATGCGGCTTAGTCCTGCTGCAACAACACTGCAGGCGCAAGCGGGAGACATCCCAGTTGCAAAAATCCATTGACGAATTGGCTGTCACCGAGGACGGCGTCTAATTTAAGGGGGGAGTAGTTAACAACGAACTCCCAGGTTAGCATCAGCAGGCCTATTCTATTCCTCCTATGAATATTAATCATTTTATTACCCATGATTTATTAATATTAAGCATTTAATATTATAACTATTACTCCACTCATGTATGGTCCACCCTAATTGGGCCGAGAGCTGAGCCAACATATCGCGCCCTTATGGGCCGTGGCTTTCTCCCATTGGCTAGCAGCGATCGTATGACTTCTGCAAAATGTGCATGGTCAGCGGTCTGCCACGGGCATCCGGTCATGCATGAGCTTTTGTTAGTTCTTAAGTCCAGTTCTGATTTTATATTCAAATAATAAAGAGCACAAGCTCATAAAACGAAACTCCGGCACTTAGCCGTTAAACCTTTTATTATAAAATATACCGGCTGAGTCTCTAGGCCAGCGGTATTGAAGGACAGTCTCCTTCCAACATAATCTTCCTATTTCATCACAGAAACAGGACGGCCAACCGGCCCTGCACTGGACGACCGTCAAAAGCCAGCCGGCTACTCCCACGCCATTTGATAACTTACATGCTTACATATATGTATGTGTATGTATGTATTATATGTGTGTTTGTATATATGTATTTTTTTTTGTACGTTTTGTATGTATGTTCACATCAGCTACTGTAATGTAAGCGAACTATTCGACCGATATGAATTCGGCACCTCACACTGCCATATAGAGGATAGCGTGTGAACAAATAGAACACGGCTAACGAATACACTTGCTGATTGAACATTTCGTTGCGGATGGGCATAGGCGCCTGTTTCATCCGTGAGCCTAGGTGGCCCTTTGTTGATCGTTGCGAGTGGGAATAGGCGCCTGTTTCACTCGGGAACCTAGTTGGTTCTTATGCGATGCACTTAACTTGTATACATTTTGCTAATAATATTATTCCAATCTGCATTGAGTGGGGTCTTCGTCCTCGGCTCTTCTTCTAGTCCAATGACGAGTCCGACTGCGCCAGTTACCAGTCGTGGGTTAGGGCAACTATGCTTCATAGTAGCACTGGTTATGGAATGTTTAAACTGTTCCAATTAAACACGTCTTCGTTGGTTGAAGTGAACAAAACGAATGTTTTTTAATAGTGATAATTGTGCTGCTCACAGGCAGCTCTTATATATATATGTGTGTGTTTTGCTACATAGTTCCGCAAGTAGATCGCTCTGTCCCTGTCTCGCATACTTCTGTAAGTTGTGTGTGTTGGTGCTGCTCAGAGTCCCGGTTGATGGCATAGGCGTAGTACGGGAAGTCTGCAGGGGAACACTGAAAGTGGTAACTCTCTGTCCCTGTCTCGCATACTTCTGTAAGTTGTGTGTGTTGGTGCTGCTCAGAGTCCCGGTTGATGGCATAGGCGTAGTACGGGAAGTCTGCAGGGGAACACTGAAAGTGGTAACTCGCTCGCGACCGCGACAACGAGCTAACCTGCTCGTGCATGTGGAGCAGCGTGTGGTGGGATCGGTCGCACTTCTTGCAACGATCACCGCTTCGGCAGTCTCCCGTGGAATGCTCGTGAGCGAGGCAAATGGCGCAGTATTTGTTAATGAGGACTGCTCGCAAACGTTTTTCAGCGCTGAGTTTTAGGAACCTCGCGCACTTCCGAAGAGGATGAATACCGCGGCAGACTCGGCATCGGTAGGATTGTATACCTCGGGTACGTCTGCTCTCCAAGGCACGAGCACTGCGTTTTGTTGACGAGGGGCCATGCTGCTCGTAGTTGAATGTCGAAAGAAGATCGAAACGAAATGAAAAATAATGGATGATTAGTGTTAGTGAACTACAACCAAGGACGAGAGGAGCGCCTATTATTGTGGAGATTCGGAAGACTCCGTCTGCAAAAGCACCACTTTTGCCACTGGACGTTTAACAACTCCACGTGCAGTACGGATATTTACTACACGGACGTTGCCGTCGGCTCCTGGGAAAACAGACTCAATTCTGCCGAGCCGCCACTCACTAGAGGGTAAGTTGTCGTCCTTGATGACGACCATGCGGAGATTTTTGGACGGGGCCTGCCATTTAGAGCGCTTGTGGAAATCTTTGAGGTACTCTTCTTTCCATCGCACACGGAACTGCTGATGGAGAGCTTTCAAATGCTGCCACCGATTAAGAATGGATTTCGTTTCCCCCTTTACTTCGGGTTCCACCGTGGATATAAGGGGTCCCCCGACAAGGAAATGACCTGGCGTCAGAGCCAGCAAATCTGTCGGATCCTCAGACATAGGAGAGAGCGGCCTGGAGTTAAGGCACGCTTCTATTTTTGCCAAGAGCGTGGAGAGCTCTTCGAACGTGTATTTTCGTGTGGCAGTGCATTTGTAAAATAGCGTCTTAAAACTTTTTACGCCTGCTTTCTAAAGGCCTCCCATATGGGGTGCCCCAGGAGGAATAAATTGCAATTGCATCTCTTGATGATTATAGGCATTCGTCACCTTACGGCTTGAAGGAAATCGCGGGAAAGCAGGGTGGCAGCACCAACAAAGGTTTTGCCATTGTCTGACTGGACTTGACACATACTTTGCACGAATTTACCACTGCGTTCATCAGGTTCTTAATTCTCGGAATCCAGTATTTCGACCGGATGAGGCGCACCATTAACTGGTTATCACCATGGAGAGTTATGCGATGCGTGAAATTCGCAAGGAGGCGAGAAAGCAGGCAGTTATACGGAAGAATCAATGGATGGCGTTCATTGTATTGAAGGCTTTCGGAAGCCGCCACACGGCCGCATGCCCTGATCAGTCTTTGCGGATCTAGAAACGGGTTCATGCTTAGGATGGCCCTTGAACTTGGCACTGGACGCTTTTCACTTAGGTAGCGATATTCCACAGGGAATTCTATGCGCTGAGTGTTCGAAATTAGGAACCGCTCGGCGGCGGCGATTTCAGTGGCCAGTAGATGCACATCAGATGGAGATGTCTGCTTCCTGCACCGCTGAATGAAGCGATAAACATAAGCAAGGACTCGTAGAGCTTTCTCTAGCTTGGAGAAACGTGCCAACAACTCTTCAGAAGGAGCTTTTGCGAGATGGACTTTTAGAGCACGCTTCTCCAGGTCGGTCACCGGAGCGTTGACCTGAGTTGGCCATTGGTTGCGTGAATTTTGCAACCAAGTCGGTCCGTGCCACCATAACTGGCTATCGGCTAGATCTTTGAGGGAAACTCCTCTACTTGCCAGGTCTGCTGGATTATGCTCAGATTGAACATGAGACCAATTCTCTGTTTTTGTGGCCTGGGCGATCTTCGTCACCCTATTGGCTTCAAATGTGGTCCACTGGCACGCTGGCTTGCTTAACCATGCAAGCACTATCGTGGAGTCCGTCCAACAGTAAAGTTCGGAGTTAATCGTAGGCATCTGCGGAATGATGGCTGCAGCCATTTCGGAAAGCAATAACGCTCCGCACAGCTCCAGTCTTGGGAGCGAAACCGTTTTGACTGGTGCTACCCGAGTTTTCTCGGTTAGGAGTTGCACCATAATGGTGCTGCCCACTTCTACGCGGACATATATGGCCGCCCCGTAAGCCTTTTGCGACGCATCGCAAAAGCCATGATGCTCGAATCTGGACGAAACGATAGCCAGCGTGGAATGCGTATCTGCTCTAACACTGAATAACTTTGAAGAAAATAAAGCCATCGCTGATAAAGCTCATTTGGAATGTTTTCGTCCCACCCAAGTTCCTGCAGCCAAATCTCCTGCATGAAAATTTTGGCTCGAACGATAAACGGCGCTAACCAGCCGGCAGGGTCGAACAATTTGGCAATTTGGGACAGGACTTGGCGTTTTGTAAAGGACGTTTCGATAGCCAAGTCTGGCGGGACGAAGAAGAATTCGTCGGAGGTTGCTTTCCAGCGAATACCGAGGGTTTCGGCAGTACTTTCTGCATCGATCTCGAGAAAATCAGTATTTAAAAGATGGTTGCTCTGAATGGCCGCTAAAACTTCCTTTTGGTTGGTTGAAATCCGGCAGAATTCAGAGCGTCTCGGAGCACTTGCACCATGAGCTGAGCTTCTTCCGTGGAGTCCGCTCCGGCTAGAACATCATCCACATACATGAAATTTCGAATGACATTGCTAGCTTTTGGATGGCTGAGTTCTACGTCAGCTGCTAGCTGCTGCAGTACTCGGATCGCCAGGAAAGGCGCGCAATTGACTCCAAAGGTTACTGTTTTCAGTTCGAAATCTCTGATTTCCCCTCTATTGTTACGGAAAAGTATTCGCTGGAATGGAGTGTGTCTCGGATCTACCCAGATCTGCCGATACATTTTCTCGATATCGGCGTTGAACACGTATCGGAAATAGCGCCACTTCAGAATTTGAATGGTCAAGTCGGACTGTAAGACAGGGCCAGCATGAAGGATATCATTTAAACTGGTACCATTCGATGTTGGGCTGGAGGCATTGAATACTACACGGAGTTTAGTAGTTACGCTCTCCGGTTTTAAGACGGCGTGATGTGGCATATAATAGGCGTTGCAATCATGCGTAGGAAGAACTTGTCGCATGTGCTTTAAGTCGAGATATTCCTGGATCACCGAATCGTATCTCGCTTTCAAGGCCTCATCTCTTTTTAGGCGCTGCTCATTTCTTAAGAACTGAGCCAACGCGAAAGACCTAGAATGCCCTAGCCCGGAACCGATATGTTCTGGGTCGCGAAAAGGCAGAGTAACGACATATTCGCCGCACTCGTTTCTCGTGGTCGTTTGAAGGAAATTCTTCTCGCACATGGAATCGGATTCTTTTACCAACTTTGTTGGTATATCCTCCACCTCCCAAAATTTTGTGAGGAGTTTGTCCAGTGAATTATCGTACGCGTGGGAGATCTGTGTCGAAAAAGAGGAAATTCTGCTTTGGGCTGAGGCTGACACTGGCCCAGTTAGTACCCAGCCGAAAATGGTCTCTTGCCCCAAGAGAGAGCCACAGATGTTGGTTTTTGCTCCACTCAGAAGCACCGAAGGCAGGATGTCGGCTCTGATAAGTACATCTATTTGTGCGCTCTCATAGAATTTTGGATCCGCCAGTGGAAAATCGGGAAGATCCCGAAGGAAATTTTGCGGAATTGGGTAGGAAGGCAGATTTCCTGCTAGTTGAAGGAGGACATAGGCCGTCGTCTCCAACTGCAACGCGGGCCTAGTCGGAGATCGGATGGTGAAACTGCAGAGCTTCTTGGACTGAGCAGCTACTGTTTGGTTTAAGCCCAAGACTTGGGCTTGAACCACCTGGAATGACAATCTAATTAGATTGAAGAGTCGCTCGGTTATGAATGCCGCTTCTGATCCGGAGTCGATCAGGGCGCGTGCCTTAAAGTTAGTGCCAAGATGGGAGTTATTGATTATGGCAGTGCCAAGAAGGATAGCTCTTGAGCCCGTGGCGAAATAATTTTGAACACCGGCTTGCTCATTTGGAACGAAATTGGCCTGATTAGCGGAAATTGGCCTTGCAGGATTTGAAGGGCTTGAATTGCTGGTACAGAGGTTGTTTCGGTGCAACAACGTGTGATGCCGGCCACGGCAAGTAAAACAATTGTGAGTGCTTTTGCACTCACGAAGCTGATGTCCCGTTGCGAAGCAGTTTAAGCATAACTGCTTCCGTTTAATGTAGGCTGACCGGTCGTCAACCGACATTTGGAGAAATCGCGGACATACACGGACAGGATGGTTCTCCTTGTTGCACAAGTCGCAACTTTTCAATTTTGGAGCCACTTTCGTCTTGTAGGAATTTAATTTTCTAGAGGGCCCACTTGAGTTTATCGCTTTGGAATGCGACTGACTCGGTACGGACGGTCTCACATCATCGATTGCCTCTAGGGTTCGATGACGTTCTGTGAGGAAGGTGTTCAGCTCTCCCCATGTCGGGATGTCGGCTTTCTTATGTAGCGACTGCTCCCATAAGGAGAGAGTTATCTTCGGGAGCTTGGATGAGCACAGATATACCAGCAGGCAGTCCCAGTTCTCAGTGTTGATGCCTGACAGTTGTAAGGCAGTCAAGCAACCTTGAACAGTACTTTGCAGTACCTTCAAGGCCGCCCCAGATTCCTGTGGTATCGACTGCACATTAAACAGTATTTTCAATTGACAGTTTACCAACAATCGTTTATTTTCGAAACGCTCTATTAGGTTTTCCCACGCAGAGCGGAAACCCTCGTTGGTGAGAGGCGAAATCGAAACTATGGCATGCGCGTCGCCACTTGTTTTGGCATTTAAATGGAATAACTTTTCAACCGGAGTCAGCCGTGGATTATTGATATAAATGGCTGTGAAAAGATCCCGGAAAGTCGGCCAGCGAAGATAGTCGCCTGCGAAAACTTATGTATCGCATGGAGGCAACCGACAGCCAGAGGAAATGTAGGCCTGGGGCGCAGCGTTCGCGGTTGGGATGGACTGAAAGGTGCCCTGCTCGATTTTATCAACGAGTTGGGCAACACACCTTTCATAGACTGAATAGCAATAACTGTATTTAGCCCTGAGAATAGGCATGTTGCTTGCTGCCGCTTCGCCTGCTGACACAAGGCACTCTGAGCAGAGATCGTATTCCTTCTCAACCTTGTCCCATAGGGTTCGGACTTGGTCGCGACGGACGCCAAGCATCGTGACGGTTGGAGCTGCGAATTCCGGAGTGTTGATCTGAGCCTCAAATTCGCTTAAGCGGCCAGAAACCGAAATGAATTTGGCTAGCGCTAGATCTGAAGCAGCCATATTTTTAGCTGAGCGCTGTACTGTGGCTTTGGATGGGGTAGCACAGTCGTCGGAAATCTGCGCAGGCGTTTTCACCGAAATGCTTGGGATTCTTGGACTCTTGGGCCCTTGTGGTGAAAAAATAGACCTTCGTTTGTCAGCGGACAATTTCTCCTTATCGTCCCCGATGGGCATAATCGAAGAAATACGAAATGGAAGGGAAGCGGTTTTGGAGCCCTGTCACACTTTTGAAAAAGTAGACAGATTCCTCAGGCTGCACTTAATAATTTAAGTGGTGTAAAACTTACAAAGAGGAAAGGCCGTAGTTTAGACTAATCGGACAGGTGACTCGGAGTAAACAGCGAATTGTAAAAAATGACCTGTGATTTATGGTAATTGGGTCCACCTTATTTACGGTTGGAACCCTTGGAATATGGAACACGGTGATATAAAATGTTTATTAGAACGAAGAAAATTTTATTCTTTTATTTACAACTGGAAACGGAGAAAATGGAATGACTGGAATTGAAGTCTTTTCTCCGCGTTGTAAATACTTCTAAAAGAACCACAAACTAATATCCAAGCAATACGAAAAGGAAATATTTGTCGGGTGAACGACTTGTATATGGCGATCGTATTATTTATTTATGGATACCTTTTTGTTTTTTTTTTTGAAAGTTTTCAAAAAAAAAAATTTTTAAATAATTTAATAAATATTGAAAATGTTTAATTTAATTTAAAATTTATTTATTGTTCGGAAATTAATTTGGAAATTTACCGAAAAATATTGATGGAAAATAAAACGCCTTTTCCGCGTCGGCACTTGGAATAAATTTTATTGGTGGTTTGGATTTGCCGACGGGAAACAATCTAAACTTTGGTAGACTTTGGTTATACGCCTTTTCCGCTTCGGCACTTGGGACACAGGCAATTTAAACTTTGGTAAACTTGGGTTAAGGGGAATGCAGGTAATCTGCGCAATGTATGTCGGTACTATATGTAATGTATATGGAGATGTATATGTATATATATGTATATGGAGATGTATATGTATATGTATGTATATGGAGATGTAATGCATGCAATGTATATGGGTAAATGGCGGGAAAATATTTAATTAATATTTTCCTTGGAATGGCCAGCGGGTAGTGTTGTTTGTTTGTTGTTTGTATGTATGGCAAAGCAAATTGTATTAAGCGGACTGCGGATTTAAAGCATAAAAAATCTGTTGAAAAGAATTTGGCTTGCGTTGGACACAGTGAAACGAGAACGGAATGTTTGCCACTTTTGGCAGAGCTTTGGACTTTAGAAATTTTCACTTAACTTGGGCACAAATTAATTTCACTTTTCCACATTTGGAATTTTGCACTGTTCGGACTGGATGAATATTTAAATATATTCGGAAAATGGGACTTAGAATTTAAGAACGGTGGGTAATATGGCGGCGCCCGTGAAAATAGATAAGTAATTACCTTTAATTGCCTTTTGTCGGAGAAATCCGTTAGATCTGACAATAAATCTGACAGCAAATTGAACAAAATTGAATGTTCGAACCTTTTGCTGCAGACCGGCAACTAAAAGGAATGGAGATTTCGTACTTATTTTATAAGTTGGTCGCTGAAGGACAAACTTGAAAAATCCAGGATATCCGGCTCGAAGGACCAAAATGTTAGGATGCTGAGGTTTGCTGGTCCTGGAAAATTCCTAGTTTGCTGAAAATAGAACACTCGAAAAAACACTCGAAGACTTGTAGAAATAGCGCGGGCGCGACCGGGCGTATGTTTTATTAATCGTGGTTTGTTTTACACTAAAGCTTATTCTAATGCGTTGGGTTCTCCCAAGCGCAGCGGAGACTCCTCGGAGAATCTGTGGTGAAGAGCGGGAGAGCGTAAGAGGGAGTGGAGAGCGTAAGAGGGAGCGGAGAGCGGGTGACAGTCCAAACCCCGTAACTTGAACAGAGCTCAATACCCAGCTGGTCTGTCAACATGAATTTGATAGAGGCTGAGTTGAGGGACTTTTCATTGTCCATTACTATTAATTTGGGCACTCCATAATATCTCTTAAGGCTTTCCTAATGTCTTCTACAGCTTTGCATTTAATAACTCTTCCCATGGCCAGTTTGGAAAATTTATCAATCGCCGTGAGCACCAGATGTCGTTCTGTCGACTGTCTTGTCCGGGATATTCTGGAAAGGGAGTTTCTTTTATTTCTGGATGCGTGGGATGTCTGTCATATTTAGCAGTCTTACACACCAAACACTGACTCACGATAGCCGAAACTTTTTTCCTCATTTCAGGAAAGTATACTCTTTCCGACAACTGAGCTTTATTTTCCACAGCATTTTTGTGTGCTCTGTTATGTGTCGAGTATTTCTTCCTCTTGTTCGGCTTCGTTAACAAGGTCTTTGACTTTAGTTTGACAGAATATAATCTTGAAACCCTGAAAATGGATGGGGTAGAGAATTTGTATTTTTCCCATTACATCCTCAGATGTGAAAATTCCATTAATCACGGATGGGCTTATATATTCCTTCAAATCTGACTAGAGACTATCAGGTGTGAACAATTTACGATCTATTAAATGCCTATGGATTGTCGGGAATGAAGTGCTAAATGAGTAATTCTCTGACTCGGACTTCCTGAAGAAAATTTGATTTTTAAATGCATTTATCGGCGCTTCGACGCTACGTATCAGCCCATGGCTCGAACTGTCGGAGCTGTGCATTGTTGAGGCTACTGTGATAATCTATTCGACTGGTCCTTTGGACAGAGCGTCGGCTACAGTATTTCCTCTGCCTGGTTTATAGAAAATCTCGTAGTCATATTCCTCAAGGTATGCTTTCCATCTTTTAATCCTCGCATTCCCATTCCAACTACTGAGAGAATGGGTCAAAGGCTGATGGTCAGTAAAGATTTTCACTTTTGCTTTACCGTAAAGGTAAATTTTTAGCTTTTTTAGAGCCCAGATAATGGCTAACATATCCTTCTCATTCGTGGCATAATTTTCTTCCGCCTTCGAGATTGTTCTCGATAAAAATAAGATGGGTCTGTTCTCTTGTGAAAAAACAGCGCCTACTGCGAACTTGGAAGCGTCCGTTGTTAGGTGAAATTCTTTTTTAAAGTCCGGGTAGTGGAGTATTACGTCTGGAGAAACCAAGCTGCTCTTCAATTTCTTGAAGGCTTCTATTGCCTCGCTATTAAGGGAGTCGGACTTTTTGACGATAATGTCTTGGAAATTCGACCATCCTCCCCTCTCAAAAGCGAACTAAGTGGTTTTGCTAACTTAGCGTAGTTAGGAATAAATCTCCTGTAATATCCGGATAATCCCAAGAATGATCTCAGTTCTTTGAGTGATCTTGGAATTGGAAAGTCTGAGATTGCCTGTACCTTGGTTGGGCTGGTTTCAATGCCCTTGTCGGACACGATGAAGCCTAGGAACTCCACTTTTCTCTTCATGAACTCGCATTTATCCAACTGACATTTCATGTTGGCTTGCTGAAGAGTTCTGAAAATGGTGCCAGGGTTCTGGTAGTGTGTTTCATCACCTTTACTAAAGATGATGATGTCGTCAATATAAATAAAACATATCTTACCGATATGTTCGTGAAGGATATCGTCCAGTGCGCGCTGGAAAATTGACGATGCATTTTTCAGACCGAATGGGAGTCGTGTAAACTCGAATTTTCCATTATTGATGGAGAAGGCGGTCTTTTCAATATCAGATTCCATCAGCATCTGATGAAACCCACTTTTCAGATCGAGCACTGAGAAAATCTTGTTGTCTCCCAATTGGGCCAACACTTCATTAATGTCAGGGATAGGGTATATATCCGCTACCGTTACCATATTAAGTTTCCGGTAGTCAATTACCACCCTGTATTTTTTCTTGCCAGAGGAGCCGAGATTTTTTGGAACAATTCACACTGTTGAATTGTATGGTGACCTTGAGGGTCGAATAATTCCATCGTGTAAAAGTTCTGATATTTGTTTGTGTATCTCGTCTTTAAGAGACATTGGGTACTGATAGAATTTTTAGTACACCGGTGTATCCGATATAGTCCGGATTGCTGCCCTTACCTTTGTTGTGTAGGTTAGTTTCTGATTGGGGTTTGCGAAGAGACCTGGATAAGAATCAATTATTTTATTTAATTTCTTTCTCTGTTATACCTCTAAGTGTTTTATTCTCCGACTAATTGTGCTAACAGCCTGGAACTGTTTTTCTTTGAGAACGACTCTTTTCCCGTTTTCCAGTGTCATGGTTAGGTTCTTTAAATCAATTTGCGCTCCCATTGTGTCTTTGCCAAGTATGGCGTCAAAAGTCCTCAGCGATGATAATAAAAAAATTTTATTTCGAAATCGAAAAGGTTTGCTCTTTTGTAATGCAATATTTTTACATCACCGCCTGGAGTATCAGCTATGAAAGGCTTGTTATTTGGTATCGCGTTCGACACCAAATTGGGCTGGACGTAATTTTTTTAGAGCCTGTGTCAATCAACACTCTTAAAATATTCCACTCCCCACTCTACATTCGAAGTATGGTAGTGAGGAGTCTTCTACTCTAAAAAATGCAACTCGTGGTCTCGTTGTTCGCTGTCCAAATTGTCTATTTGGCCATCACAGTATTCATTTAGGGTGTCGTTTATATCGTTTTGGGTTTCATATTCTTGTATCGACCTTTGATAGCCTGTCATGCTTGAACTGGACCCAGTTATTTCAATACTTGGCGGTCTCATGTCCATCGCTTGGATGTTGTAGTTCCTTTGTCGCTTGTTTATGTCCGAGTGTGGTCTATTCATATAATTAACGTTTCGCGTCTGTACACTGCTGTCCACGTCCATTGGTTTTGGTCTTGGTGGGGCATTATATTGTTGCCATTGCTGTTGATAGTTTTGTCGGGGTGCGATGAACGGTGCATTACTGAAGTTAGACACATGTTGCCTGGCTGGAATAAATATTGTGAAGGTCTCCTCATGGGATTTCGTGGAGCGACCGGTGGAGGCTGTCGATGGCCAAAGGCATTCGACGGCTGAAAATTGCGGGTGCCGGTATGGGTTTTTCGTTTCCTCTGAAACTCGACTGTTGTTATTTGCCGCATGGTTTGACCTGAAATTTTGATTTTCAAGTTTAAGGCAATAATGTAAAGCTGAGGGGAGATCAGCTGGCTCTTTTATTGCCAAAAGGCGAGGTAAATCTCCTCGAAGGCCTCTAATAAAAATATCCAGAGCTTTTTCTCTGTACATTTTTGTAACAATGTGCTCGGATTCTCGGCTCATTTGCATGCAGCCGCCCTTATTTACTTATTTACTTTTGCCTTTACTTTTGCTTTTACTTTACAGATTTTACTTTACGTGTGTCGCCACTTCGTCGTTTTACCGTTTTGGATTGCACTGTTAACTGTTATCCGTGTTACTCCTCTGTAGTTCCGTTAGTTCACGGCGTTCTACTTCTACTTTTTCCTTCTTCTTTTCGGCGAAATTGCTGTTCTTCGTTTTGCGTTTAATTAACATAAAATTGTTGCGGTCACTCCTCCTGGCTGGGTGAATGTAACCTTTTTTGCCTGGGCTACTAATGCTATTACCGATGAGTATTTTTCTCTTCCGGAAAATCTGGTTTTTTTTTGAAACAGTTTTATTTTATAGCCGACCGTGAATTTTGTTTTTTAATAACTCACGGGAGTTTCTTCGGCACAATTTAACCAACGAATTTTTTTTTAGCAAAATTTTGATTTTGCTCAACGACTTAGAATTTTTGTTTTTCGTTCGCGTTTATTCGCTGGTCCCTGTTCGGGCGCCAGTTAATAATTACAGTTAATTTGTTTTTATTTTGTAGATCGCAAGCGACCGTTTATTGTAATTCATCATTTGAAACTAAATCTAACATACAAAATGTTTACCTAGGTCTCTAGCAATCAAGTGAAGTCGTCGGCAGCGTCGCAGCGGGCGTCGGCAGCGGAGAAGTGTTGATGTCGCGCTTAACCGTTCGTTGGCGTTGATCGCAGCGGAGACTATGCAGACCTCTGGTCAACATTTTGGACACTTGTGTTTAGGAACACAAGATGTGAGAGAATCGATTGTAGGGCAATAACTTACACAAGGACTGTCCTGTGGAGAAGTGGCGCAACATTATGTGGTCAGATGAGAACAAAATTGTGTTGTGTGGTGGGAAAGGCTCTCGGTATTATGTTCGGCGTCCACCACGAACTGAATATAATCCACACTTCACCTTTAAGACGGTAAATTCCGGGCGATCAAACATCATGGTATGTGCGTGCTTTTCATACTATGGAGTAGGTCCGATCCATTGGATTCAAGGCATCATCGATCAGCACATTTACACAGATATCCTGAAAAATGTGATGCTGCCATATGCCGAAGATGAAATGCCGTTGGTTTGGACATTTCAACAGGATAATGACCGAAAACACACGAGCAAGAATGCTCAAAAGTGGTTTGAGCAGAAATCGATCCGAGTAATGAAATGGCCTGCTCAGTCACCCGACTTGAATCCAATCGAAAACCTTTAGGCGGACGTGAAAAAAAAGGTTTCTGAAGCCAAACCAAATAATAACGAGGAACTTTCCTCAAAAACGGTCCCAGGACTTGGTGGACTCCATGCCAAGACGATGCGCAGATGTCATTGCCAACAAAGGTCACTCAACCATATATTAATATTCATTAAACATAGTTCTTAAGATATAATCCATTTGTTGAATTCTTTTTTTTATTTTTTTATTGAGTTTTGAGTTTACAAACTACGAGAAACAGTGTTATTTTTGTTACCGCCAGAAATCTTGGCATATTCGATTCGTTTTGCCCCATGCTTCACAGTCAAAAGCGGGACTTTTCTGGGACTGCACGCATCAAGGTTGATATGTCTTAAGCGTTTGCGAACTGTTTTCACGCTTGCTATCTGAAGGTATTTCTTCAGTTCCGTCGCCGGCTTAAAAGGCTCCTTCTTGCTTTGCCGAACCAAGCGCTTGATCTCCACGTTGGACATTGAGGGCTTTCTTCCATGTGTTTCATTCCTTTCGACAAACAGCAGTGCGTTGCGGATCATTTTGTCTGAACAACCGACAATGCGAACAATTTCAGCGTAGGTTTTACCTTCAGAGATCATGTTTTGAATCGAATGTCTTTTTTCGACGGTACAATGCTTTCCGCGACCCATGACTATAGAATTTTTGGTCTTCGTTTGGAACAAATTCAATTAAAACCTTTAATGCAACTCCTTCTTTCAAAATTTGTCAAAAAAAAACCCAAGGTAATCACTCCTATTATCTATCCTATCGAGGATCATTATGGGGTCGGGGATGTCACGGATCGATAATTGTAATCGATAGTCAGTATTTTTTAGTGAACTTATGGTGTTAACCAGTTTAATTGTGATAGGACTTGTTAAGTAAATGTGAGCATGCATGCTATTTTCGACATCGCATACGCTCTTAATTTTAATTTTAGGCGAGCGAAGAGAGGTCAATTTTGCCCGTCACCAAAATAGTGGCTGCATAGTGCAAATCCAATTTATGGCCGTTACGCATCTTGTTATTGTAACGTATTTGGTAGAACCCTCTGTATTACCTGGAAAGTGTAATGCGCTTCTTACGCAGCATCTTAGTCAACACGTTGTGCTCCTGGCCAATGCCACCGTTCTAGTAAAAAATTGTTCAGGAACCTTTGTGGCTTGGCATGCCCTTCTCGACTCTGGATCACAACTGAACCCTCTAACATCACGATTCGCAAATCAGCATCAAGTTAAGAAGATGAAACAGATTGTTCGTCAGTTAGTATTTCAATGCGATCTCGAACGTCTTAATACTCGATCAAAATCACTGCTGATATTGTCTCCAATATTATCGAAAGTCAGCCCTGTCATTTGCACCTGGAACATACCCCAAAATCTTAAGCTTGCGGACCCAGATTTTCATTGTTTTCATTCCATAGATATATTAGTGACCGCCAGTCTTTTTTAGGAACTGCTGTGCGTCGGCCAAGTTGCATTAGGATTGCCCCTAATGCAAAAGACTCGGTTAGGCATGGTTGTTTCTGGAGGTTGCAGTCGCTTGGATAGCACGAACACCATAACTGATTGGCAACCTACAGCATTAACGCAGATGCCAGTACAGGAATTTCGTCGAAGTCTTGCTTGGAAAATCTTCGTACACTAGAAGACTGGAACACCAATCTGATCACCTGCCTAGCTTTTACCCTTTGTTGATCAAGGTGGCCCTCGTCAAGTATATGGTCATCTGGAGAAGTCTTCGTTGGATTCAGTGGCCGAAACGCGATCATCGTTCCGAAGATTCATACAGCAGCAGGATCGACGAAGCGAGCAGAGGATATGCTGCACCTTAGATATCATGTTGAATGCCACGGTTCCGGAAGTATGTCGGGATTCAGCAATGAGAAACCATACGTTACCTTTAATAATAAAAACATTAAATACTTTATGAAATTCCGCATCCATTCAAGTCAATAGGGAATTATCTTCTGACGGACTCCTGACGGACCAGTTGATTTTGATGCCGTTAAAGAGGTCCAAGAGTTACATCATGGAATCCATAACGGGAATAACTGGCATTTTAGAAACTTAGTCACACTTGTGCAGAGGCAAACGAGAGGTACTATCACCAAAATATGTGCAATGATGTACTATGTACAAGTTAACACAAGCAGTTCTCACGGAGTGAAACTGCTGAATTGCAGGCCATATCCGGTGGTCTGCACGCGCACTAAACAAACTGCTGATCGCGTACTCCAGGTGCAATTGCCGGGTGCCCGCACGGAGCACTCGCGGAGCGAGTGATCGACCTGACGCAGAAGTGCTGACCTGGCCTTCTGCCAGCGGTTCTGCTGCGGACCAGAGGCCTGGAGCTGAACCGGGAACGAATTCTTAAGTTAGTTATAAATCATACTCCGAGGCTTACGCCTTGTAATTATAAACACCCAAATATTGTGACCCTCGCCCTAACGGGAGAGTGGTAAATAAATATAACCAAAATAACCAACCGACTTATAATTGGCGCCTGAACGTAGAAATCGGACTCACGCGAGACGGAATTCGCGTACAAAAAACAATCACCCGAAGTGAAAAAAAAAGTGAAAAAACTAAAATCACAAAAAATAAAATTCCAAAAAATTTGACCGATCGAAAAACCACCCGAAAGGAAAAACACAAAAACAAAATTTCACCAAGCGGAAAATTCTCAACCAGGAGAGGCAGAAGCGACATCGGCAGCGACGACAGCAGCAGTACTGGTGGCGAAAGAAAGCCGTCGGCAAAACACCTCTACAATAAAATTAATTTATTAACATGTGAGTAGGCTTTTTGTCTAAAAATTCGCCAATTAATAAAAAATATTGAGCTTAAAACTTTATAAATACGTTCTCATGTGTTAGAAAATCCAGACATTCCAAGAAATCGAATTAAATCCAAACATTGAGTGTAGTGAGCCCCTTGATATGGTCAAATCTGTTCCAGAATTTGACGGTAAGCAGGAAAATTATGTTTCCTGGAGACAGGCCGCCACTGCGGCCTACAAAATATTTGCGCCTTACGAAGGTAGCAGCCGACATTATCAGGCCGTCGGAATCCTAAAAAATAAAGTAAGAGGCCCAGCGTCTGCTGTATTAGCCTCATTTAACACGGTATTTAATTTTCACGCCATAATAGCGCGCTTAGACTTCACGTATGCGGACAAAACTCCGGCACACGTAATAAAACAAGAATTAAGTTTGTCAAGGCAGGGAGAGTTACCCCTACTCAAATACTATGATGAGATAGAACGGAAGCTAACGCTTCTTACAAACAAAACAATAATGACACACGACGCAGCCGCAGCGGCCGTGCTTAATGAACAGCACAGGGAAGACGCTTTACACGCGTTCATATCTGGCCTAAAGAAATCATTAAAAATTGCCGTTTTTCCGGCACAACCGCGGGACTTGCCATCAGCATTGGCGTTAGCTCAAGAAGCTGAGTCAAGTAACGACAGAAGTATTTTCGCGGCCACGTTCGCCCGACATAACGAAGAGAAAGCCTATAGGACAAACAACCAGAAACAAGCAGGTTGGAAAAGTTCGCAGTCATACGGAGAACCCAACAAAAATTCGGGGGCGATTAAAAAAAACCCCCATTTTGTTAGAACTCTAAAGGGAACAAACAATCAAAGCGGTTCCTTTAAGCAAGGGCCACACAGCAGTGCAGGTAATGGCCAAAGCCAACCGGCGCTAGAGCCAATGGAAGTTGACCCTTCCTTCCGGTCCAAACAAACCACAACATGGCAAAGAGGGCAGTCTGCACGGTCTCAGCATAAAATCAACTTCATGCCGGAAGAAAACACCGACGAAGAAGATTATGACTCCGTTGCCCAGGCAAGCGCCATAGAAATACAGGACGAGCTGGATGCAGAGGACTCCTGCTATTTTTTAGGGTAAAGTCCCTGCTCCCCTACATTACACGTACGGTGGCAGGAGGAGAAATAAAACTATTACTAGATACAGGCACCTCAAAAAATTATATTACTCCACTCCCGGGGCTGAAAGGCGTCGTGGCAGCGGAAAAACCCTTTACTGTAAAGTCAATTCATGGCTTTACTAAAATCGATAAAAAATGTATAGGTTCGGTGTTTAACGTAAAGACACCCTTTTTTATTCTGAACAATCTTAAAGACTTTGACGGTATTATTGGTCTCGACTTACTTAAACAAGTAAATGCGAAACTTGATTTTACTGGAAATGTTTTAAATACTAGTAACGGAACTGAAAAGACCCAGTTTGCTAGGGCGGAAAACGTTAACTTCATTAAAATCGATGATGGAGACGTTCCTCTTGCTATTAAAAACTCGTTCGATAAAATGATAGTTAAAAACCACAAAGCCTTCGCTGACCCAGACGAGGCATTACCATTCAATATAAATACTATCGCCACAATTAAAACAGATGGGGAGCCGGTATACTCAAAATCATACCCGCATCCCATGGGTGTGACTGAATTCGTCAATGCAGAGGTTAAACAACTTCTAGCGGACGGCGTAATAAGGCCATCCGAATCTCCCTACAACAACCCGACCTGGGTTGTAGATAAAAAGGGAACAGACCAAAATGGGGTAAAAAAGAAACGACTAGTTATCGATTTTAGGAAACTAAACCAGAGAACAGTTGACGATAAATACCCTATCCCAACAATTTCGACAATACTGTCAAATATGGGAGAGTCAAAATTTTTTACGACACTTGATCTTAAGTCAGGCTTTCACCAGATAGAGCTGGCAGAAAAAGACAGAGAAAAGACGGCATTTTCCATAGACAACGGCAAGTACGAATTTTGTAGATTACCATTTGGGCTTAAAAATGCCCCAAGCATTTTCCAAAGGGCCATTGACGATTTCCTAAGAGATGGAATTTCAAAAATATGCTACGTGTACGTCGATGACGTCATAATATTCTCCAAAAAAAGGAAGACCACGTTAAGGACGTGGATTGGGTTTTAAGAAAACTCTTGGAGGCAGGCATGAGAGTATCCCAGGAGAAATCAAAGTTCTTCAAAAAGAGCGTTGAATACTTGGGGTTCATAGTGTCGCAAGGGGGTCTACGAACCTCACCTGAAAAGGTCAAAGCCATAAAAGAATTCCCTTTACCTAAAACGCTTTTCGAACTCAGATCATTTCTGGGACTAGCAAGCTACTATAGGTGCTTTATAAAAGACTTTGCGACAATCGCAAGGCCTTTAACGAATATCCTAAAGGGAGAAAATGGAAAAGCAAGCAAATATCAGTCAAGGAAAATCGACATCGATATGACCAAAGAACAGAAAGAAACGTTCAACAGGTTGAGAGAAATCTTGGCATCGGAAGACGTTCTGCTTTCATACCCAGACTTTAAGAGACCATTTGATTTGACAACGGATGCGTCAGGTTTTGGTCTAGGAGCGGTACTATCTCAAGACGGCCGCCCGATCACAATGATATCACGCGCCCTTAGAGATAGTGAAAAAAATTATGCAACCAACGAGCGAGAGCTCCTCGCCATAGTTTGGGCACTGAAAAACCTCCGAAACTACTTATATGGTGTAAAAGGGTTGCGGATCTTCACCGATCACCAACCACTTACCTTTGCCGTCTCGGAAAAAAACCATAACGCGAAACTAAAACGCTGGAAGGGAATTATCGATGATCACGGAGCCAAATTGGTCTACAAACCAGGCAAAGAAAATATTGTTGCAGACGCGCTGTCTCGCCAAAAGATAAACGTTCTAAATGACGAGCAGTCAGATGTAGCAACAATACACAGCGAACAGTCGCTAACTTACACTATTGACACAACGGACAACCCGGTAAACTGTTTCAGAAATCAAATAATAATCGAAGAAGGAAACAGTTTTTCGGTAGACACATTCATCTTGTTTTAAAGCAAGGTGAGACACATAATAAGGATTTCTAAACGAGAAAATCTTAATGCATTACAAGACGTGGTAAATGCTGAAGTAGTTAACGCAATACATTGCTCCCTACCGATCTTGGCATTTATCCAGCACCGATTAGTTGAATTGTTCCCAAGCACCAGCATGCGAAAAGCTTTGTGCAGGACATAACGGATGCAACTGAGCAGAGAGAAATTGTTATAACAGGGCACAACAGAGCTCACCGAGCAGCACAAGAAAACGTAAAGCAAATCTTAAGGGACTATTTTTTCCCTAAGATGCTACGATTAGAAACAGAAACCACTTTGAACTGCAAGACCTGCTCAATGGCTAAATACAATCGTCATCCATCCAAACAAGCGGTAGCAGAAACACCTATACCTTCCTATGTGGGGGAAATCCTTCACATCGACATCTTTACAACAGATGGAACCCTTTTTCTTACGTGCATTGATAAATTTTCGAAATTTGCCACAGTGCAAACCATCGCATCGAGGGCTATTGTGGACGTAAAATCTCCCCTATTACACATAATAAATTTCTTTCCAAAAATAAGAACCATTTACTGCGATAACGAAAGATCCTTAAATTCCGAGACCATTAAGACAATGTTACTAAATCATTTTAATATCACCATTTCCAACGCCCCGCCTCTGCACAGCACCTAAAACGGTCAGGTAGAAAGGTTTCACAGTACCCTGGCAGAAATAGCCAGATGCTTAAAGCTGGAAACTGGCCTAAATGACACAACCGAATTGATTCTGTTGGCAACCAACAAGTACAACAATTCAATTCACTCAGTAACTAATGAAAAACCGATAGAAATTATCCACTCGAAGTCTGCGGGATTCGAAGGAAAAATCAGCAGAAAAATTAAACAAGCACAGGAAAAGACCCTTGATCAAGTAAATAAAGATAGAACCTACAAGGACTACCAAGTCCAAAACCAACAAACGATTAGGGAACAAGCTTTCCCCACTATGTTCAGAAGAAACCATAGAGGCAGACCTTGGGACAACGGTCCTAATAAAGGGGAGGGTGGTCCACAAGGACAATCTACGATAAACATCTTCGCAAGAGTCCTGACCCCTTTCCAATCTTTTTATATCTTTTTAGGTTACGGTATCCCATTCTAATTCTTATACTAATAGCTGTTAAGACAGACGCGACGGTACGACTTAACGACTATACGAACGCAGACTACATCCCAATAGAAGACAATGAAATCGTCATCTGGGAATCGTACGGATACTTGCAACACTCGACAAACATAACAACGTACGAGGACTACGCCGATCAGACAGAGACAATGACAAGGACATTTACAGACGACCACCGGACACCAGTAATTATGACGGACTTGACACATATTCGCAAATTAGTAGCCACTCTAAGATTCCACCATAGGAGTGCTAGGAGTTTAAATTTGATCGGAACGGCACTGAAGGTCATTGCCGGTACCCCCGACTTTAACGATTGGGAAGAAATAAAATTCAATCAAGAGCAGTTAATAAGAACAGAAGAAAGCCAAACAGAACTAAATATCAAATTCCAAACACGATTAAATGAACTTGCAACAGCAATGAATCAAATTTCTAAAACTGAAACAGATAAAGAGGCACACTTACTAGAGATCATTTTAGCTAAAAATAGAATTGTTATTACAGATTTAGAAAATATTCTTATGGGCTTAACCCTAGCAAAACTAAACATTGTAAGTCCATCAATTTTAGACGAAACCGATATTGGCGAATTTAGAGACAGACAGCCTATTGAGATTAGTCTAATAGAGCTACTAGAAGTAAATAGCATAAGCGTATTCCAAAACTCAGAAATTTTACACTTTTTAATTAAATTCCCTAACCCTAAGATTAAATATAAGAAAATTAGCCAGCACAACAACAAGATTTTGAACTTCGACGACGGAAATCTGGTGGCGGAATGCAGATCCCGGAACATCAACATCGGGTACTGCAAGACGACGGTCGGCGCCACTTTCTGCAAAGAACTGCAGAATGGCACTTGCGCTCAGCAGATAATCTCCGGGGCCTTTGCACACTGTTCTACACTTCCCGGCCACCTGGATTCGGTGACCATTGTAGACCACGGCACTCTCATTGTGAATGATGCCAACGTGACCATAACCGACAGCCAAGGGAAAGACCAGAAAGTGTAAGGTACCTACCAGGTAACATACACCGAAAAGGTAGCCCTCAATGGGACTTGGTACATTAATCAGCTAGGAAATTCAAATTCCACTTCTCCACGAACTAAGTCTGAGGAACCTTCACCACATCGGGACTCTTAGAGAGAAACTCACCTTGGGGTCCCTCCTCAGCAATTCCTTCGCCATACTTGCTGCCTTCCTATTGTGCTCCACCATTTGGTTGAGTTACCACCACCTAAAGACCAGAAACCACACAAAACCAGGAGACAACAGTGATGTGGAGCAAATGGGTCACCGGGACGGCGACCTCTTAAAAGGCGGAGAAGTTAACACAAGCAGTTCTCACGGAGTGAAACTGCTGAATTGCAGGCCATATCCGGTGGTCTGCACGCGCACTAAACAAACTGCTGATCGCGTACTCCAGGTGCAATTGCCCGGTGCCCGCACGGAGCACTCGCGGAGCGAGTGATCGACCTGACGCAGAAGTGCTGACCTGGCCTTCTGCCAGCGGTTCTGCTGCGAACCAGAGGCCTGGAGCTGAACCGGGAACGAATTCTTAAGTTAGTTATAAATCATACTCCGAGGCTTACGCCTTGTAATTATAAACACCCAAATATTGTGACCCTCGCCCTAACGGGAGAGTGGTAAATAAATATAACCAAAATAACCAACCGACTTATAATTTACATATGAACTTATTAAACTAACTTCGAGCAGATAATTCAATAAATATGTACATATGTATATTGTTAAGGACCCAGTTGCGATAAGGGCAGATAATTGATACTCGTATCAAAAGAAGCTCGAAAAAACTACTCGTTTGACTCGGTTTTATAACAGTAAAATACATTTTAAGCCCCGCATACACATTACACTTTTATAAAATATTTTTAAGAATAATAAAAATCAACAGTGCATAAAAGAATGTAGATGGGGAACATAGAATATTGTTTAACATTAAAAAATTTCAAATTCATATGAATATGAAAAATATTTAAATAATTGTCAGGGAATACATTCTTATATAATATTAGATTAGATCATATAACGAGAAAATTGGCCAAGACTCTAAAAGTGCAAGTTCGTTCTTTGAGGATAGATTGATTTCGGTTAAAACTTACACAAGCATGCGCATTCTACTTCTAGATTTGTACGCTCTAAATTTTAATTATTCTGAATAAACAATAACCAATGTAAGGCCGTACGCATCTTGTTATTCAATTTCATTAAATTTATGTTGAGTAATGACCAGTTTTATGCAAGACATTAATTTTTGTTGTAAAGAAATAAGATTTTAGATAGACGCTGTCGTGAATTTTAGTATCAGTATTTAAGAAAATAAATAAAGTATTAACTATTTCATGTAAAATATGTAATTTTATATTATGTAAATCATGTATTTATGTAAATAGTTCAAATAATTATTTTCTTTGTTATACAAATACTTTTTTAGGTTAAACAGGACTGAGGTTTTTGGAAATCAATATTAATAAAATTAGGCATATTAAAAATAATAAATGTCAAGCGGTAATTTACATGTAACCAGTATTATACAAAAATTATTATCATTGTTACTATTTGCATTTATATTTCCTTGTACAAATTTTTAAATGTTTAGTTTGGTCGAAAAAATATTATGTCTAAACGATATATTATACGTTATCGCTCAGAATGTAATATAAAATAAAATCACATGACTTTTAGCCGTTTTGAACAGCCAAGGTAATTGTTACCAAGTTACATTTCAAAAATTTTGGTGTAAAGATATTAATTTATTTCAAATATATTAATTTTAAATATTATCTTTTCTATTATTTCAAATAAAAAGGCTTATTTTCTTAGTTCGTTATATTCAGGCAGGCTCAGGTAATTCAATTCGTAAGAAATTTTGCAATTTGAAAAATCGATATCATTTCTCGGGTTTTCGAATTTTCGATTTTTCGAATTGTAAAACGTTCACTTTCGTCTGGCGGAACTGAAAAGTCAATGCCTATTTTATATCAAAACAGATCTTTTACTAAGAGAACAACATAGTTGTTTATTTCACAGCACCACAAGATCATTATGTTACTCTGTTATTTTATAAAAAAATTTTCTGACCCCACTTCAGATATAGCAGACACAGCCGTCTGCAAAAAAATTGTCGATTTGGCAAGGGGTCGATAAGTACGTCCCCAAAAGTTATCGCAAAGGGTGCCATTCTGTTGGTGAAACGAAACAGGCAGGTATAAATACTTATAAAATATAAAATATTTATTAATATTTGGTTAATTTTTTAATCAAAAGTGTTGTTCGTTAATAATGGTATTTCATTTAATTACTTAAATGGACAAAGTGCGGTGAAAAAACCATTGCTAACATCAGAATTTAAATTGTGAATAAGGTGGCCACTCTATTGTCTTGAAAACAGCTTCAACTAAAAATTTTGAGTAAACCAGTGCACCTAAAAACGAAATCGAAAGATTTTGCCCAAATCGAAATTGAAAACAAATTACGATTACCGGAGCATACCTGAATGTATTAAGTATATCTTGTTTTCACATAAAGTATTCGATTGTGCTTACATTATCGAACAACTTAATAATGAACTAGTTCTTTTGTCACAACCATTACAGAATTTCCTTTTTTTGTGTATGATGTTTTACTATAGGCTTTAATATCTTGAAAAACGGATTTGATTCGAGTTTTGTGAATATGTAGTTTTACATATGGACATCTATTGAAGCGCGATCTCTCAAACACAGCCTAATCGGGTATGTGATATTAATTTAAACTTACGTATGTTGGAATTCGCATTTAAGAAGAGCAAAGAGGGTGTTAACAAAATTACAGGAATGCTCGTTTTAATGAAATCAAAAAAATATTTTAATTTTTTAATTTTGTGTAACATAATAAAACAAGAAAAACCGATAATTCAATTCGTACTAACCAATCACTGTATGAAAGAAGAAGGAATTAGTGTGTGTATACATGACATATAAATTAATATGCAAGCGAATATGCATTAACAATAATATTTTCCAATACAGTTAACAGGTCTTTTTAATACAAAAAATTGTATACCTGACTCCTTTGAATACATAACTATGAGGGAGTGGCTCGGTATTAAAGTGGCTTACAGTTTCGCCCATAATTCCGAAAGAATTACAATAATGTTCCCATGATTTATTTGAAAAAATATCACAATATAGTTTTTTGTCTAAACACACATGCCTTCCATTAAGAGAATATATAATAAAATTATATATATTATATATTTTTAATTTATATACATATAATATATATATAATATTCTGTATACACACTATTATTTTACCATCACCAGTCAGCAATTTATGAACATTCCAATGGAAATTTGAGTTTGTATGTTAGTCCTCTTGCTTATCGTAAAGGATTCCTTGTTCGGGAGAAATTCGTATGCTAGCCGCGATAGCTTGAGGCATATGGAAAATTTGTCTGAGAACAAGTGATTCGTTCTTAATCATCCCATTTACTCCTGATCTATTTTAAGCGCTATTGTTGTAGAACTATGGTAGGACAACTACAGCAATTATCCGCAATCCTGATGAGATTTGTGCCCACTATGATTTTTATTCAATGGCTGCAAATACATGTTTCTAAATATTTTTTAAACATCAACTATAGTTCATCAGTATTTATCACCAAAAATGTTGCTTTCAAATAACTAAAAATATGTGACCTGTTCATTGCAAAATTAATTTCTTGAGGCACGACGTGCGGAAATAGGCACCTAAGAATCATTGTCTTCTCCAATTTTTCACACGTCGCAGGCTGAATACTCTTATAACAATAAATCCAATACAGTAATAATACCCGTTACTCGTAAATTAAAAGGGTATACTAGATTCGTATGTGACAGGCAAAAGTAAGCCTTTCCAATATCCGAGTCGATATAGCCATGTCCATCTGTCCGTATGAGCGTCGAGATCTCAGGAATTATTTAAGCTAAAGTAACTAAGGGTTGCGATTTAGGACACAGATTCTAGAAACAAAGACGCACCGCAAGTTTTTTTTTCGAGATAATGCGTCAGCTACGACATTTGTTGTTTCGGGCTTATATATTATTTTTAGAGTGAAACTTTCTATGAAAGAATACCATCTTTTCATTGCTACGTTCGGGTTTTTATTTGTGGCGTAATGTTGTTTGGTTTTATTTAAAGTTTTAGATATGAAAATAATATTAAATATGATATGAAAATCACAGAAATCGGCTGGCTCTAAACAGATCTCGCCCACCAAGGGGGCTCAATAGAAGGCAACCGAGAGATCTCATTACCCGATCTCCTTTGACAAGGGTCAGCAGAAGCTGACGCTTATCTTAAATCCTATTTGTTATATGTAATTGTTATGTAATTGTAGTAAAATTAGTGTAAATTTGAAAAAGCTAACTATAGTTAGCCGGCGAGCCCAAATGGGCTGAATTAATAGATAAGAAGGACATAAAGGGGCTTAAAGACTTCCCCGTATGCCTTAATAAATAAATTAATTAAAAAAAAAAGAAATTTTAGCATTATCTTCTTTGGTTATAGGTTTGGCAATTTTTGCACAATTTTGGAAAAATTTTCGGTAATATCCAACGAGGCCTAAACAACTTCGAAGCTCTCTAATGTATAATGGAGTCGGATACTTCATAATTGTGGAATTTTTTTCAGGATCTGTTTTAATTATTGTGAGAAACACAACCAAGAAACGCTGTTTCTAATTTAAAGTATTTGGATTTTTGGATTTTCATATTAGCTTATTGTGAAATATAGCGCGGCCAGTTTTTCCGACTTGTTTTCTTAGTATAGCATCCATTGCTCTTTGGAATATTCTATGTGCGTTTGATAACCCAAATAGCACACGAAAGAACTCAAATTGCCCGTTGTTAATAAAAAAAAGGCGGTTTTTTCAATATACGACCCTTTCATTAAAATTTGGGGAAATCCTGATTCCTAATCAATTGTTGAGAAATATTTTGAATTTTCTAAGTTAGATAATATTATGGACGGGTCTTGCATCGATTATCTGTCCGGTATTGTGTTTTCGTTTAATTTTGTATACTCAATAACTAGTCGATGTTTTAGAAATTTATCATCATTTTGACCCGCTTTGGGTAGTACAAGGTCTGGTGAATTATAAGGGCTTATTGGTCTTATAATTTGTTCCTTTAGCATTTTATCGATTTCATTATTAACGAAATCAGAGATTGACATAGCATATGGATATTGTTTGGTAAAAATTACGCAGTATTTATTTCTCTTCGAGTATATGTTCGAAAAGAAAGTTGCATATTTCTTTTAGAATGCTCCTTTTCAATTATATTCATCATTTTATTTTCGAATTCTTAAATTTGATTTGAAATTATTTTTAGATTATGAATTTTTTCTTTGTCAGAAAATTCAACGTCGGCGTGCTCATAAACTTCCTGCTATATAAACTTCCTTCACCCATTACCGTTTCGGTTTGAAATACTGTTTGTTCATCAAAGTATTTTTTTATAATATAATCTTTTAATGGAAGAGCCTTTTCTTTCCCAATTAAACACAAATCGTTTTTTTCTCCTGTTGAGGCAATGAGCTTTTTCATGGACTAGGAGAAGTGCTGTGGCAATTTATAAACACGGTAAAGTTAATGTTTCAATTAATATTTCAGTTTTATTTCAATATATTTTGCCACGCAGGACTGTAAGGTATAAAACGAACGGCTGAAGTGCCCGTACCGAACCGATTAAGAGTTAAAGTGCATCACAGCAGTAGCGGTGCGATTTGTAACTGACTTTGCAAGTTTCACAAAACAAAGATTTAAACAGTTGTGCTCGCTCTCTATTGAGAGAGAGAGGACCACAGCACAAAGGGGAATGCAAAACATATTGCTGCACAGAGCTAGGTATAAGAGTGATAAAATAAAACAACTCAAACATCCTCCACCCGTTGGAGGACACGGGCTGACAACATCATCCTGTTTGGGTAGAACGCAAAGTTTGGCGACGGCTCTATTGAAAATTCCAGTGGCAGTTTTGAGAACAGCAACTCGTGCGACGCCATCAGGTCCAGGGATCAGATTGATTACTCGAGCTAGTGGCCATTCGAGGAGTGCCAGCTTTTCGTCTTTTACTAAAACGACATCATCGATGTGAACGTATTCTGTGTTCGCTATTTTGAACGTTGCTGATGAGCGTTAGATATTCAAGTCTCCACCGGCTCCAGAATATTTGATGGTAGTAGGTGATTCGCTGCCAGCGATCCAATCGGTTGAGATTTAATTTTGTTAGATCAGGCTAAGCAAACAAGGCAAAGGGGGCCGTGCCTAAGAAGTGCGTTGGCGTTAGTACATCAAGGTCGTCAGGGTGTTCTGAAAGAGGAACAAAAGGTCTTGAATTAATTATTGCCGCAATGTGGCAAATGAGCGTAGGTCATCAGCGGGCAAAACGGCACGGCCAACAGCTCGGTAAAAATGATGCTTTGCTGTTTTGATATCCGCCTCCCAGAGGCCTCCAAAATGCGGCGATCGAGGAGGGATGAGTCGCCATTCAATGCTATCAGTCATGCAGAATTCATGTACTGCAGTTTGATGTGATGTGTTTAGGAACAAACGCTTAAGATCCTTCAGCTAATTCCGAGCGCCGACAAAATTTGTGGCGTTGTTCAACCATATGTGTGCAGGCTTTCCACGAGCCAGTATAAATCGACGCAATGCATTAAGAAATGCAGAAGTGGAGAGATCCTGAACCAGCTCAAGGTGAACAGCCTTTGTAGAAAAGAAGATAAAGATTTCGATATAGAACTTGATGGGTGCTTTGTTCCGAACAGGATTTTTGTAATAAAATGTGCCGCAAAGTCCAGATCAGTGACCTTGAAGGAATGTGAAGCTGTTACGCGGTCCTCAGGAAAATCAACCCTATGTGTGGCTTGACTCGAAAACATATTATGCATTTGCTGACTGCACATGCAGTGGTCTTGCGACCGCCAATGCACATTGGTTTTTTATGTGTTTTTTTTGGCAGAAAGTCAAAAAAATTTTTTAACGGAATAAAAAAATTTTTTGTTTCTTTATATTTAGGATAGTCTAATTAGATAAAAAAAAGTCGATTTTTACTTTTTTATGCAACACTGGCTTATTGCCCGCCCACCTCTCAAAGACAGCTGATTGTCGATAGCATGCGTAAGACAAAATTGGCGGCAAATCATTGTGCAACATTTGTGGTTAATATTTCCTCAGAGAATTAAAAAGTTTAAGGTGGTGTAGTAGGCCAGGTATGTAGATTTGTAGTTCAGTAAAATTTTTGTGTATGTTATATGTTTTTGTGTAGTTGTATCGTGTTTTGTTTCTGTACCTTTTTTACAGTCAACTTAACAAATGTAGCTGTGTTTCGTGGAATATAACTTTTGTATGGCAAACCACTTCAAAAGAATTTTAACGGCAAGTTATTAACTAACATGTGTATAATATTATACAACTAGTTTCATATGCACCTTTTTGCTCCTTTTTGAAAAAATTACGTTTTTGTAGATGAATACTTGTTTGGGCATGCAGAGCTGCTTGACATTTGGAGCAACAATAGTTAGGCAGCATATATTTAAAAAAAATTGGTCAGAATAATTTAAATGAATGTTGTATTTCATTGATAAATAAAAAAGTTAAGTACTTCTTTGATTACATAAGGAAACATTTGCCAGGTTGCAATAGATCGCTGGACAGGTTGAAGAAAAAACACTTCAAATGGCTGGCATCTAGTATTAGTATAATCACTGATTGGAAAACTCCAAACAAAGTTGGTCGTCCAAAAACTTCTACAGAAAGATCATGAACTTGATGTAATAGCCTCAGACGAAGAGTTTTTTTAAATTAATAAATAATAAGTTTAATTTTTTTGTAAGTATAATAGCATAACAATGACATGATAAATTTATTTTTAAATTTCATGACAAACTGTTTTGGACCATCATATACATCTTAATATGATTTTATTTTATTTGATTTTCTGTATATATTATCATAATATAATATAATTAAAAATAGACACAAATTTTTTTTTTTTGGTAATGTAAATATTTTTATGGCATATCGGCCAGATCGATTATATGGCAGCTATATGAAAGTTGACCAAATCACTTGAAACTTTGTGAATCATCTTGGGGAAAGTAAATAGTAACACAAACCAAATTTGGTGAAGATAGGTCATCATTTCGAATTTCTGCCAAAAAAAAACGCATAAAAAACCACAGTGCAATGGCCCAGAACTGCAGTCGAATGGAAGCGAGTGGTGCTAGAATGCAGATTGCGACGATTATAGTCGAGTATAATGGCACGAGTGACTGGGTGCTGACGTGGTAATATTAATAGATGCTGTGTGTCATAGTCCAACGATGAGTGCTTTAGTCTGCCACCAACTCTCATAAGTCCAGAGTTGTCAATGATGGGTGCGAGGGATGAAATTGAGCTCGATGATTTTACTTGTCGACTGTAGAGCAGGGCAATATAGTCCTCGGTATGGTGTGCCATCTGCATGGAACGAATGATAACCTTCATGCCTCCGGTGAGATGATTAACAGTTAGGCCGGGGTGCCTGATACGATAACGAAATTTGAAGATGTATCCAAAAACATGCTTCAATTTTTGCCAGGAGTTGACAAATTTACAACTGGTTGGGATGTCGATGTCGGCAGGGGTCTTGAGAGTGATGAGGGCCTTCTTCCTTAGCTCAGGGAGAACCTTTGGAGCGAGACAAGATTCTGGCCAGTGCGATTTGTCTTCTTGAAGATAGGACCATGCGACCAAAGACTGGACTCGATCAGCTCACTAGGAAGTGCCTCTCTGGAAAGTATGTCCGCTGGATTTGCAGGCAGTAGGAACATAATGCCATTCTATGGCATTTGACAGCTCTAGATTAAAGAGATGCGATTAGAAAAAAAAGTTTGAAAGCGAGAAGACTGATCTTGAATCCAGGACAGCAACACAGCAGAATCTGACCAGCAATAAACAGGGCATGAAATTAAGCCAAGCTCCAGGACTTCCCGCAATAGTTGAGCCAAGAGGGTCGTAAAAGCGAGCAATTGTAGGCAGGACAGAGCGCTTGCAGGATTTTAGAACTGCTTTCATGGGCGATGTGCAGTATAGCAGAATATCCGAGATTGTCGCTGCCATCATAAAATTTAAGAAAGGAATTCTTTTCTGAATCGGGAATCTGGATCATTTGAGCACCATTTTCTTAATTTAAAAGGACCTTTATCCAGGAATCCCATGGTCTGTGGCATGATCTCCAAGACTTTTTCGGTTGAGTTATTGGAAACGACGTTTTTTCTTCTTCTGCTAGCTGCTGCATGGCGCTGAAAGATAGAAATGAAGCTGGCTTTGTTGCGTAGGTGACAGTATCAAGCTTAAATACGTACTTTTTCCTGGGGTGTGTCACAAAATGCATTGTAATTATCTGTCCGGTTCCTTGACCCGTACACATCGATACATCTCGCAGATGTCAACAGTTAAAGCAAGAGGGATGGTTCGAAACTGTAACAAAGTGTGAAACAGTTTGGGCTGCAAAGTGGGGCCTGCCATGAGTATTTCGTTAAAAGAGTATCTAGAAGAAGTTTTGGCAGAGCCATCAAAGACAACACGCAGCTTAGTTGCCGTGCTGTCTTCCTTTCATGGTCGTCGCCAGGGTAGGGCATGGGGGTCAGCTAATGGGGGTCGGCCAATAATGAAGTCTTGTTAGGGTTAGAGCCACCACCAGTGTCAATCCATCCAAAACGAGTTTTTTGGAGAATGGGAAGTCCATCGGCCATTTTTATTTGGCCTACACACAGCAGATCAAAGAAAAGACTAGCGCCTATCATCAAGTCAATTTTTTGGGGCCTGAAGAACGAGATTTTGAGCACTAAGGAAGAAGATTGACCAGGTGATGATTACAGTGCAAGTACTTGCAATCCGTTGGAATGAGCATCAGAAGCTAGCTGAGGTTGAGCAGGCTGGGAGAGAGATGACGAAGACCTTGAGCCAAAATGTAGTAATTTGTTTTGCTTACTTCCACAAATACGACATCGATTGGCATTACAATGTCGTAGGTGATGTCCATCTTTAAGGCAGTTTTGGCATAAAGCCAACCTTTTTGCCGCCTGTAAGCGATTTTGAAGCGACAGTTTTTTGAATTTTGGGCAATCAAAAATGATGTGGTCTACAGAATTGCAGACAGAGCAGCAAGCTGGGGTAGTGGCGACAAATGAGTTTCTATAGTTGTGGATGGCTTTCCTAGGTTTTACAACCTTTGGCATGATTCCAAGTGCAAAACTGGTACGTTCGATGTTTTGAACCTTCTGACATCTTGTCTCCAAAAACTTAACAAATTCATTATATATTGGAAGCCTTTCAGTGGAAGCAGCATCCTCCCAACATAGCTAGAAGACAATAAATGAGAATACACTCGGATATTTCCACAGAGGTGCCCATGTTGTGAAGTGCCCATAAACGCAAATTAATTTGGTCGGACAGTTCACGCAGCTTTTTGGGTTTTTATCGATGACAGTGGAAAACATCGACATAAAATCTGTGTATACAGTAAATTTCCACTAAAGGTTGGTAGGTTCAGGTCAGGCACATTAGGTCGTCGGAAAAGAGAACCAGAAGACCACTCAGTTCCTGGATCTTGACGCATAGTCGAACCAGCTTCCCATTTTATTTAGATCCAGTGCCTCCAGGGAATCGTGAGCCAAGTTGAACGAAGCCTCTGATATCAACCATAATGTTGAACACCCGAGGCCCAAAAGAGGCGAGTAGACGGCTGCTGACGAGCGTCACCCGCGCGACCCTG
Organism: Drosophila simulans; assembly: GCF_016746395.2. Lineage (NCBI taxonomy): Eukaryota > Metazoa > Arthropoda > Insecta > Diptera > Drosophilidae > Drosophila > Drosophila simulans. The sequence continues at coordinate 2,339,554 of NC_052521.2, forward strand.
CTGTATGCCGTCCCGGTGTAAGCAAAAGCGCTTGAAACAGAAAGCTACGCTCAGGCTACAGTGCTACCCATAGACTTTCGGCACTACGTATCTGCTTCGCCTTCAGAACAGTGTCCAACGACACGGCATTGGTGATCGCTGGCACACCGCCTCTAGACCTATTAGCCTAGGAACAAACATACGGTAAAAGCCTCTCCCCCTGCGCCAAGAGGTCAATACGAGCAGAAGCAAGGCAGCATACCCTGGAGACATGGTAGCACAGGTGAAACAACGTTCTAAAGGGTCGCTGGACGCAGCAGCTGATTCCTAATCTCAAGCCGTGGATAGAACGGACGCATTGCGAAATAACGTTCTATCTAACGCAGCTGATCAGTGGGCACGGTTGCTTTCGCAGCTATCTGAAAGACTTCGGACATGAGGAGGCGGATGATTGCCCATGCTGCGGAAGTGGACGGAGCGAAACCCCACAGCACGTTCTCTTCTCGTGCGAAAAATATGTAAGGGAACGGAGCTCTCTGGAAACCGTACTTGGCAGCAGACTGAATGTGGATAATCTAGGGGGAGGCGGAATGGCAAGCGGTCAACAGTTTCGCCGCAGCGATAATCTACCGAGCTCAGAGGAGCTGAGAGAGCCAGGAGGGTCCACGAGTGCACATTGGTTTTTTATGTGTTTTTTTTGGCAGAAAGTCAAAAAAATTTTTTAACGGAATAAAAAAATTTTTAGTTTCTTTATATTTAGGATAGTCTAATTAGATAAAAAAAAGTCGATTTTTACTTTTTTATGCAACACTGGCTTATTGCCCACCTCTCAAAGAGAGCTGATTGTCGATAACATGCGTAAGACAAAATTGGCGGCAAATCATTGTGCAACATTTGTGGTTAATATTTCCTCAGAGAATTAAAAAGTTTAAGCTGGTGTCATGGAAAACAGTAGGCCAGGTATGTAGATTTGTAGTTCAGTAAAATTTTTGTGTATGTTATATGTTTTTGTGTAGTTGTAGCGTGTTTTGTTTATGTACCTTTTTTACAGTCAACTTAACAATTGTAGCTGTGTTTCGTGGAATATAACTTTTGTATGGCAAACCACTTCAAAAGAATTTTAACGGCAAGTTATTAACTAACATGTGTATAATATTATACAACTAGTTTCATATGCACCTTTTTGTTCCTTTTTGAAAAAATTACGTTTTTGTAGATGAATACTTGTTTGGGCATGCAGAGCTGCTTGACATTTGGAGCAACAATAGTCGCTCTGAGGATGCAGTTAGGCAGCATATATTTAAAAAAATTGGTCAGAAAAATTGGTCAAATAACATTTGCCAGGTTGCAATAGATTATAGGTTGTAAGTATAATAGCATAACAATGACATATGATAAATTTATTTTTAAATTTCATGACAAACTGTTTTGGACCATCATATACATCTTAATATGATTTTATTTTATTTGATTTTCTGTATATAATATCATAATATAATATAATTAAAAATAGATACAAATTTTTTTTTTTTGGTAATGTAAATATTTTTATGGCATATCGGCCAGATCGTTTATATGGCAGCTATATGAAAGTTGACCAAATCACTTGAAACTTTGTGAATCATCTTGGGGGAAGTAAAGAGTAACACAAACCAAATTTGGTGAAGATAGGTCATCATTTCGAATTTCTGCCAAAATAAACGCATAAAAAACCACAGTGGAGTGAGCAAATCTTGAGCAAAATTAAAGTAATGGCACGGCCATACCGCGGGGGGTTCTGGTTTTGCCCTCCTTACTGTTACATTGTTATCACTTTAATTAATCTTAATCTTAAATGTCTAATAAACTAATGAAAATAAAATATAATAAATAAATAAATATAAATTTAATTATTTAAAAAATAATTTTTTTTTTTATTTTTATTTAGTATTTATTCGGTGATAGACTTTTTCACTTATACTATTACAAGGCACTTTTTAATAGCATATCTTTGATTTGAAACTGTTCGCGATCTCCGGATTTCAGAATCGTATATTAACGGGTTGGATAATTGAAATACTGCGGAGATTGGAGTTTGCAATTATCAACTGGGGCAGAGTCCTATATTTACGGGTTGGATAACTTGCACACATAAATCTTAGGAACTGCATTTTCGTGTTTTGCCAATACAAAGCATCTTTAAATAAATTAATTCTGGTGCGGCTGCGCTAATTACACATTGTTCGTTTAAGTTCCTCATTTGTTCAGTTGTTATAAAAGCAGTATTATCTCAAAATGTCTTTTAAAATGTTCAGGTATACGATTTATCTAAGTCAAAAAATAAAGTCCCTGTTCCGCGTCTTGTATGAAATTCTCTAAATATGTACGTATTTCATTGATAAGACAAATTTTTTATAAATCCAAATCAAAGTTGTTTAAAATAAGCCATAATCGGATATTCACTTATTCGAATTTAAAGCGGTGTTATAATCAGGGAAGAAGGTTAAAAGATGCAGAAGGTTCCTTAATTTTTTTAAAATTTTTTTAATTTATTATTATTTAATGGGTTTGTAGGTGTACTGCGACCCAGTCGGATCTATTGTACTACCCCTTCATGACTCAAAGATCCCCCTGAAGTCCAATGCACTGTATAAATGCCAGAATTTTATTGGGGCTTAGGACTGCAATTGTTTCCCGTGGGACTACATACATGACCAGGAGTCTGTTGCTGGTTGTAGAGCTCTCCGCTCTTTGGCTTTTGAACAAAAATTTGAGAGAGCCTGGAGCCAGATCTGTAGCCAGTACAATAAATTATTGCAATTCATATTGTAAGTACTGGCAGGTAATCATTTGGATTGAACTCCGAACCAATCGAAATTACATCTAGATTGGACTGACAGTCTTTAAATATGCCAAGAGTTCGTATATTAATGAAATTTAACTTCCTTTTCAGTTTAAATATGAATTCAACTCACATAAACATGGACCTTTCATTGACGCATGAGTCTGCAAACATGCAATCCCAATTTGCGTCTTTTCCAAATTATGATCAATTTTCGGCATCAGGATATTCAAGCACTCCGTTATATATAACAAAGCCCACAGGAATAGGTGCAATAACAAAAGTTGCGCCGCACTGCTCTCAAAATAAGATTGAGACGACCTCTACAGACAATTCCATTCCAGACATAGAGAACCATCCATTAGCTACAACAGTGAGATATGTACAAGGGGGTCAATATGAGGATACATCCGAATATGGTGTAGCTGGTTTAACTTGTGGAATAGACTCTGAGTACACCGCTGAAGCTGTCGTACCTTACTGCTATACGTCGGATGCAAACTATACAGGAATTCAAAACACGACTTCAAATATTAAACCATTTTCTGGAAGGCCTTTTAATGATAACCTAAATGGAGCAGAAGCTGTTGCGGATTCCCAATGTAGAACCTTTAAAAGTTCAGCTGAATTTAAATTACCTCAATTCGCCATGAGCTCTATAAATACTGTGCCGCAGAGATTGGAAGAAAAGGATGATTACATAGAAGGATCAGAAAATGATATTTGTTCTACAATGAGATGGCGGGATCCAAATCTTTCAGAAGTAATAAGCTTTTTAAGCAACCCGAGTAGTGCTATAAAAGCTAATGCAGCAGCCTATCTACAGCATTTGTGCTACATGGATGACCCAAACAAGCAACGTACAAGATCTCTGGGAGGTATACCACCATTAGTTCGACTGCTATCTTATGATTCTCCGGAAATACATAAGTAAGTACAAATCTTTAAATACAAGAAATGTAATAAATATCACTGTCTTAAACGTTCATAGAAGTTTTTCCTGACTATCAATTTAGAGCATTTGTAAGTTGTTGTCCGCAGTCATGATTACAGCAATATAAAATGGTCTTTCTAACAAGAAGTTATGTATATAATACTTCACCATTAACTTTTAAAAAATTATATTATATAAATATTATTGCCTTGTGATGATTAAGGAAAGATTTATTTTAGTTGCGGGTGTGAGATCTTACAACAAGAAGACTCCAAAAATACGGCTATGTTACAACTTTTGATTTTTCTCTAATATATATATACTTACGTAGTTATTAATTTGTCAGTCGAATAAATGATCCGTCAATAACAAAGACAAAGATCAACGCTGAACCAACTTTAAATCCAAAACACGAACAATTTCGGTGAACGTCTTTATTTAAGAAATCTCAGCTTAAGACTAAATGTACAGAGTTTTGATCGGCTCGAAGTAAGTTGTGAGAAACGGAAATGTCTAGTCAGCATATTTGTGGGGTTTGGTTTTTTTATATGTGTACAAAAGAAAGAAAAGTGATCGAATGTTTAGGGGACGTGGACGTTGGCTCGCCACAGAGTCTAGATTTCGGACTTTTGCACTTTGCTGTGCGTAAATGACAGCTAAGCTTAATCGAAGGGCTCTCGATTTGATTACATTTCGTACTTAGACATTAATGTGTGTGTGTGATTGTTTACAATAGTGTGTGTGGTTGGGGAGTTGTGGGTGTAGAATGGATATGCTCTGTTTTTGACGGATTCCAAATACTGCATTTATACTCTGGATAAGTAGCCGGCTATTAGAGAACTAGTAAGTCTCCCTGAAAAGCTTTGTAGATTTCTGTGTCAAGATCAATTTTTTAAATTCTGCACAATTGGTTATGTTTTTCAACAAAATCGAATTTCATAAAATGTTTGTTTATTTGGTGTTTATGGTTAGTATGTGTGCGTGCGGGTGATTTCACTCTAAATATACAACGCTTTTTTTTCCGCAAAAACGGTCTATCAAATATTGTTCAGCTTTTTCTCTGGTCATAATATCGTTATAGATTTAAGTGATGTGTTATAATAATAAAATAAATAAATAAAAACTTATTCACTCAAGTATGTCTCCTCAAGTGGTGGGATAGAGCGTCCGCTATGAAATTATACCCGTTGAAAAGGATATAACAGGTAGAAGGAAGCGTTTTCGACTATATCAACTTTATAAATTCTCGATCAGGATTAATAGCCGAGTCGATACGGCTATGTCCATCTCTCCGTCCGTTCGCCCGTCTGTCCGTATGAACGTTTCGGAACTATAAAAGCTAGAAGGTTGAGATTATGCATACAGATTCTAGAGATATAGACGCTGCGAAAGTTTGTTGACCATGGCTGCTTGCTGCTTGGAAATTTGTTTAAATTCCTTTTGATTGTAGGCCTTCTCTCACGAGGCGCACTCTTGACTTCCTGTCTGTTGGTTTAAAAGAGTGGGTCTTCCTTTACGGGAAGCCCTTTTTCGTGCCCCTGATCTTTCCAGTCCATGATTTTGGAATCCTGGGCTTTTGCGCAGGATTGGATCCTCTCTCCTCTCTGGGTTCTCTGGACTCTTGACGACAAAATCTCTCAAAGCTCTTAAGACGGTATTCTCCCAAGAATAGCCCCCCGGAGAATGACACTTCCCAAGAATAGCCCCCCGGAGAATGACACTTCCCAAGAATAGCACCTCCCGAGAATGATTCGGTCATCGGCCAGTAGTTTTAAAACTCTAACCGCCAGAAATGGGTACGGCAACAGGCGAAAATGAAGCAGTGGGTCGGTCTCGTTTTTGCGCCAAACAATGCGTTCAAGGTTAGTGTAATAAAAAATAATAGAAAACTGGGCTTTCCTCTATCTGAGCTGGTGTTTTTTTTTTAATTCGTTTATTAGACATTTAACATTTATTAGAACAAAAGTAAACAGAATAACAATTTGGAGGGCAAATACAGAACCCCCCCGCGGTATGGCCCTGAAGCATTGCTTCGCGCGGACGATCAAGATTTGCTCAATCGTGGACCCTTCTGGCTCTCTCGGCTGAGCTCGGTTGTTACCGCTGCGGCGAAGCTTTTCACCGCTTGCTATTCCACCTCCTCCTGCAGCATGAATAGGACTAGATTATCCGCATTCAGTCTGCTGCCAAGTACGGTTTACAGGGATCTCCTTTCGCTTGCATATTTTTCGCACGAGAAGAGATTGTGCTCTGGGGTTTTACTCCGTCCACTTCCGCACCATGGGGAATCATCCGCCTCATCGTGTCCAAACCGCTGCAGATAGCTGCGAAAGGAACCGTGCCCACTGATCAGCTGCGTTAAATGGGACGTTATTTCGTTCTATCCACGGCTTGAGAATTAGAAACTGCTGCTTCCAGCGGCCCTTTAGACCGTTGCTCCACCTGTGCTGCATGTCTCCAGGGTGCGCTGCCTTGCTTCTGCTCGTATTGACCTCTTGGCGCAGGAGGAGAGGCTTCCACTGTTGGTTTGGTTGACCACTTTGTCTTCCTGCGCTAATAGGTCTAGAGGCCGTATTCCTGTGATCACCAATTCCACCTCTTTGGAAACTGTTCTGAATGCGCAGCAGATACGTAGTGTCGTCAATCTATGGGTTAAATGTTACCCGAAGCCCCTAAGCGTAGCTATTTATATCAAGCGCTTTTGCCCACACCAGGTCGGCATATAGCATAGTAGCGCGGCCGGCGCTCGTCAGCAGCCGTCTACTCGCCTGTTTTGGGCCTCGGGTGTTCAACATTATGGTTGATAACGCCCGATTTACTCCTGCTGCTTTCGAGCTAGCGTAGGCTAGGTGTTCTCGGAACGAAAGCCTGGTGTTTATCATGACTCCCAGGTACCTAATTGCCCCATTGAGCTGAGCCACTGTTCAATGGCCCTGATGTTTTTTTTGCACGTTTCCTCAGTCTTACCGGGATGCTTGTCAACAACGAGAAAAGCCACGTCGTCCTCGAAGCCTACGATCTCCCTCTTCCCAACCAGCGGTAGGCGAAGTATCCCGTCATACATGGCGTTCCGTAGAAGCGGGCCAAGAACCGAGCCTTGCGGGACTCCACCGGTGATCTGGTGCCTGAAGACTCCTGACGTCTCGCAGAGTAGGACCCGTTCCGAGAAGTAGCTGCGAATAATCCTGACTAGGTAGGCTGGCACCCCGAAGCTAATTAATGCTTCTGGATCCGGTCCCACCTTGCTGTATCTGATCTGGTCTAAGCTGTTCTTTATGGCCCCGGTGTAGATAGTCGCCCAAAAAACCCTCGTATTGGTCCTTGAGTTCAGGAGATCGAATGGGACCCCTATTATGTTTTTTTTTTTTTTTGTTTTGTATTCCTTTATTTAAACATTCATAACGGACGCTGCTTATTTGGTAGCTGCCTCCCTTGTCCTCAGGTTTTTCAGAATTAGGGATTCGGCACTTATCCGCAACCGCCTCCAGCGCTAGCCGGTCGTGGTGAAAACGATGACATTCAAAGATGACGTGATAGGCATCCTATACAATTCCTTCGCCGCACTCCGGACAGCCGTCATCTCGAAGCGTTTAAGGTACCCCGAAAGCAGCAGTGTCTACTCAGCACTTAAAGTAAAGTAGAAGTCAATCTGGCCGTGCGTCCTGTTAACCCAGGGCTCCACTTTTGGGATCAGCCTGTGGGTCCATGGTCCTTTGGAAGAGTTGTCCCAAGCGTTTTGCCGGTTGTCTAGGCTACGCCTCCTGCTGGCCTTTTTTGCCTCAGATTTTGCGTTATAGGGCGCTGTCCTTCGTGGGCGAAGCTCTTGGCTTCCCGCACTAGTTCTCCAAGGTAAACCTGCCCAGCGATGACTATAGCAGCATCGTCCGATATTGTGCGAAAGGCAAAGGCTGTCCTCACCGCTCACAGCCGTGGAGATCGCGTCTAGCGTCGACTATCCCTTCCGACATCCGTACTGGCTCGGAGGAAGTCCCCCCGCTGCCGCTATTGCTCAAGCCACGCCGCAATCGCCTTCTCAAAGACCTTTTCAATCGTGTTCAGCAGGCAAATGGGTCTGTATGAATATGGTCCTACCGGGGGCTTGCCTGGCTTGTCCGGGATTAGGAGTTTCTATCCTTTGGGAAACTTTCCCTCGCTTAGACTTTTATTGAATAAATCGGCGGTCCTTTTCGGGTGTATTGACAACAGCTTGGTTGCCTTGTTTGGGATCCGATCAGGAACTGGTACCTTGGCTTTAAGGTTCCTCGCAACCGCCAGGAACTCGGGCTCCGTGACCAGCCGCAATTCGTCTCCACTTGACACGTCCCCGCTTCACCAAGTTGTAGACAGCATTCGCGCTTGCTGGCTCTAATCGCCTTCTTGAATGCCCTTTTCACGACCTTATACTCCTCGTGACAATCTTCCTGGCGAGAGGTGCCACGAGACGAGTGTCCTAGCGCGTAGGCAGATGATGCTCTATACGGCAATCTCGTCCCTCCACCAGAAAACGGCGGTGTGGTGCCTTCGGTACGTCTTCCTCGTCACATTCCTCGGTCAGGAACGTTCAGCGTAGCGAATGCTTTATGGATTGATGCCTCTAGGAGTTGTGTGTGGTGAGCCTCACTCCAGTGCCCACACGTTGAAGTCCCCTCCGACTACGACGTTACTGCGTCCTGTTGAGCGCATTAAGGCAGAGGCTTGGTTCCAGGTAGCAGCTATAGATCCAGATCCTGCCTACCTTTACACAGATAAATCTGCCATTACCTAGACTACCTTCGTTGCGACCTCCCCGCATACACATATGGGTGATTTGCCTTTTCGGTCTGAAACCCATTTGCCACAAGGGTTAACCCTGTACCTCTCGCTAAGAAGAGCCACCTCTGCCTTTAGATTGCAGACGGTCTAGGTGAGCAGCTCCTGCACCACCCCGAAATGATTCATGTAAAGTTTACTTAGTAGCATGAAGACGGTTTCTGCGAGTACCCGCATTCCGAGGGGCATTATGTGCCACCTGCTTGATGCTTCGTGTTCTTTTTGTCGGAAGCGACGAAAACAAAGCAACTGGGCCTCTTGGAGCACCCTGAAGTCTTGTGTCCCGAATATTTGCACCTAACACTCCTGCCTATTGGGCTCTTGCATTCACTTGCAATGCAGCCCATCTCTAGGCAGTTATAGCATCGTGGCGGGACACTCAGCTCGCGGATCCGGCACAGAGAATTTAATGCGGCTGGGTTTTGAGACTGTCTCCCCTTTGGGGACGGGCAGGCTAAATACGGCTGTTTGGTGCCCAGCGAAGCTTCGCCGAATGCTCGTACCTTCACATTGTGTGTAGCGATAGCCGCGGAAAGCTCCTGCGTCTTCACCAGCGTGGACTTCGACGACTGACACCTTGAAGTCCTTTATAATGGCGCGGACCTCGGCAATGCTGGCCATCGTCATAAATGACCGAGCCAGAATGTCAAATTCCACTTGATGAGTAACCGCTGAACCTTCGAACCTTCAACTTCCCCCAACCAAAAATTATCTTGAGAGCAATAGGAAAGTCCTCTGGGTGTATATGAAAATTTACCTCCTGAATTTGAAAGGCAGTAGCAGCTACATGCCTTGAACATAATTAGCCCTTTTCTTGGATGCGTTGAGCCATGAACCAGCACCACTAACGATACCATATACGTGGGACTACGGCATTTAAAACAGAGCTTCTTTAAGTTTCAAAATTCAAGCCGTGGGGCAAGATCCAGTTCGCTAAATCGTGGAAATTACAAGGAAAGCTCGCAGTGTACATATGAAACGATACATGTGACAATGAGTGGATATTATGCGATAATCAACGCAAAGAAATTAACGAATTTTTCAAGGTAGATGAAGAGTGGAAAAACAGGGTATCTTGCTCCCATGAAACCATATTCGCAGCGATAGTTCCAAATTATAGATTTTGTGGGGCCTCGCTGCCGCTAATAGTTCCTAAATTTATTGCTTATATGCTGCCACATTAGCTTTCACTTTATAATTAACTTGCGTATCATCTCGATTAAACAACAAATAAACCTTCAATATCGTTATGCACTAAATCGCTTTTATATAACTCCGAAAGTAGCAAATAAAAAATTCTATTAACTGACGCCTAATTGGTTGCCCAAATAAAAAAATATTTTCTTTTCCAATAAACATCGATGAGAATAAATATTTTGACAACGCCGTTTTGCTGTCTGTAATATTCAGACAAAATTAAAGGCAGTGAACATTAGAAGTAAACCCGTTGGCTACGCTTTCATAGCCAAACAACGGAAGCTTCCGTTAATTCGGCTTTGCGCATATCTTCGTGCTTGAACCGAATTTCAAATCGCTGTCTTTGCCGTTTCGTTGTTGTCTCCATTGACTGCTGTCTCCATTCTGGAAACGTTATCGCTGATGCAAACAGGGTGACATTATTAAAGCGCAAGGCAACTGCAATATATTAAATAGTGGAACGAATAGCGGATATTTTGTCAATGCAGAACGTTAGCTTCGTTTGACCATTCTGTTCTTCTTGAGAGGTTGGGGCTGATGAGCGAACTTGAAAAACTTGATTTAGATGAAAATGAAACAAATTTGAGTGATAAATTTGTTGATCTTCTTTTAACGCTTTAGTCCTCAGTTCGGGGGGAGATTTTAAAGTGCGCCGCGCAACAAATGCCTTTACTGACGCCATTTGTCCGTGTGATTGTGGACTTTAGCTGCGTTCACTCCGAAATAGCGCACCGTCGCTGCCCCCTCTTGAGCTTGCAACTGGCTTTGCTAACTGGCTGAACTTTTTTCATGTTTACGGCGATAATAGATAGCCCTCCTGACCTCACCAACATAAAAAAGCTGCAGCATCTACGACAGACATGATGTGGGACACTGCGCTGGAAACCATTCCCTCACTGGAAATTTCCGATGGCAACTATGCTGACGTTTAGTTCTCCAGGCGCATGCCCCTGAGATTATGGCGCCACAAGTAGGACCCGGTGGAATGGTTAAACCACCTTACGCAATGCCACCGCCAACTTTAAGGGGTTGTGGGTCAACAAGTGGCCAGGGACCACTCAGCGACTCTCAAAAGCTACCGCCGATCCCGGATAGGAAATGCAGCAACAGCCTTGCAGCAGTAGCCTCCCTCGCTTCAACACCCTTATTCCAATCAGGACCCGCAGCACCAATCAAACAGCCCCCGGTGGATACGGTCCTGTAAGAATGCCCGGAGGTGGAGCGCTGCTGGTTAAGTCAGAGTGGAACCCACCACGCCTCTCTTGTACAGAAGAAAGCGGCATACGAAGTCGGACGTGCCCTGTGGATCAAGTTTATCTCCCAGCGATCTGATCTGCTGTATATGCTACCCCTCAAGACTTCTGTTGAAAGACACGCATTAAACGGATGGAGTATGTCCGGTCACGCAGCCGCTAGCAATACCTTACTTTATACTTTGTAAATATGTCATCTTTGGAGATAGTTAAACTCTGCCGCACCTCAGCTGTGCAGCAATATCTTTCCTTATCTAAGCTCCCCTCTCTCGCTCTCTTTCTAGTACTCTCGCGCCTACACCTTTGGCTTAGTATTCTGCTGTTCGCTCTGCAATTAAGTCGCGCTGTATCATTCGCTGTAGTTATCTTGTACATATCTCATCGACGCAGAATCTCGTTCGCTAAAACCAATAAAAACATTTAAATCGCTAAATAAATCTCGTATTTTTAATGCTTTAAAATCGCTAATAAGGAAGTTTATTAGCTTAACGTAGGGAAACAACAAACATTGTTCGATTTTTTTTACTTTAGAAAAAGATTATCGATTTTAGATTGTCAAAGATTGTCGATTTTATATTGTTTTAAATTACGTTTATAATTTTCATATATGTCGGAAGTTAAGACCTTTTTTTTTGTTTCAGAAATGCCTGCGGTGCTTTACGTAATTTATCTTACGGAAGACAAAATGATGAAAACAAACGTGGAATAAAGAACGCTGGTGGAATAGCAGCTTTGGTACATCTTTTATGTCGGTCACAAGAAACAGAAGTAAAAGAATTGGTGACTGGCGTTTTGTGGAATATGTCTTCCTGTGAAGACTTGAAACGGTCAATTATTGATGAAGCGCTCATTGCTGTAGTTTGCAGCGTTATTAAGCCACATTCTGGTTGGGATGCAGTTTGTTGTGGAGAAACATGCTTTTCTACAGTATTTCGAAATGCTTCTGGAGTTTTACGAAATGTCAGTTCAGCTGGAGAACATGCAAGAGGATGTCTTCGAAATTGTGAGCACTTAGTTGAATGCCTTCTTTATGTTGTGCGAACATCAATTGAGAAAAATAATATTGGAAATAAAACTGTAGAAAATTGCGTATGTATACTTCGGAATCTTTCATACCGATGTCAAGAAGTTGATGATCCCAATTACGACAAACATCCCTTTATAACACCAGAAAAAGTTATTCCATCATCATCTAAAGGTAAATAAATAAAAAAAGGTTATTTTTGTTTATATTTCCCGCCTGTTACTCATGTATGAATCGAATTTGCGAAAAATATAGATACTTCATGACAATAATGAAAAACAAGAGAGAATGCTATAGTCAAGTTCCCCGATTAGTAGTTACTCAGCTAGTGGAAGTGAGAACACAAAATTTTATAATATTTCAGGAGATATTGGAGAATATAATGACAAAAAATGGGCGGCTTGTGGGCGTTAGAGTGACAAAAAGTTTTTTTTATGAAATCAATAGAAACTTACAAGACTAATAAAAATATTTAAAATAATATCTTATCTTTTTGCTTGATTAAGTCAGAAATGGCAACGCAGTAAAGGAGATATTTGTCTCCATATAAGTATTTATAGTCCTAATCTGTATCAACGTCCGAGTACAACGTCCGCAAACCGGACTAAGCTGTCACGCCCGCAATGGTGGAAAAGTATTCTCGTTAATCGTAGAGTAAAACAGTATCCAAGATTGGTTAAAACGTATGAAGGAAAAGTAAAATCGATAAAAATATGAAAAAATATCAAAACATTTTGCAAAAATGGTGGGCTTGGCAGTTTTAGGCAGCTTGTGGGCGTGGCAACATGGGTCAAAAAACTTGCGCTTGCTTGTCTATAGAATCTGTATTCTTAATCTTAACCTTCTAGCTTTTATAGTTCCTGAAAACTCGACGTTCAAATGGACGGACAGACATACGGAAAGGGCAGTTGATCCGGATCAAGAATATATATATTTTGATGTCCGAAACGCTTCCTTCTACCTGTTACATACAAAGAAACTACTGTACTCTTTTGTTTTACGAGTAACGGGTATAACCATCTTTCGTCCCAAAAACTGAAACCTTTCCATGTTTAACCTTTCAATCTTTAAGTGCTTGTCGCTTTTACCTATAAGAAAAATGGTGAATGGTTGACAAATAACAAATTTACAATTACAAAATAAAAAATGTACTCCTTACATAAAATTATTGAAAAATTATATTATTATATATTATTATTATATTATATATATTATTATTATATTATATATATTATTATTATATTATATTATTAAATATTATATTATTGAAATATAAATATTTCCTATTTATTTTTAGGAGAAAATTTGGGCTGTTTTGGAACAAATAAAAAAAAAAAAGAAGCTAATAATTCCGATGCTCTCAACGAATACAACATTTCCGCTGACTATTCTAAAAGTTCTGTAACATATAACAAGTTAAACAAGGGATATGAACAATTATGGCAACCTGAAGTAGTTCAATACTATTTGTCATTATTGCAAAGTTGTTCTAATCCAGAAACACTTGAAGCCGCTGCTGGAGCTATTCAAAATTTGTCTGCATGCTATTGGCAACCCAGTATTGATATTCGCGCAACAGTGCGTAAAGAGAAAGGTCTACCGATACTTGTTGAGCTTCTAAGGATGGAAGTGGATCGCGTAGTTTGTGCAGTCGCCACAGCACTGCGCAATTTAGCTATAGATCAACGCAACAAAGAACTAATTGGAAAGTACGCAATGCGCGACTTAGTTCAGAAACTTCCATCTGGAAATGTACAACATGACCAAAATACATCAGATGATACAATCACAGCTGTATTAGCAACAATTAATGAGGTTATAAAAAAAAATCCAGAGTTTTCCCGTTCCCTATTGGATTCGGGTGGGATAGATAGACTTATGAACATAACAAAACGGAAAGAAAAATATACCTCCTGTGTGTTGAAATTTGCAAGTCAAGTTTTATACACCATGTGGCAACATAATGAATTGCGAGACGTTTATAAAAAAAATGGATGGAAAGAGCAAGATTTTGTTAGTAAACATTTTACTGCACATAATACTCCACCAAGTTCACCGAATAACGTAAACAATACACTTAATAGACCGATGGCTTCACAGGGACGTACTCGCTATGAGGACAGAACCATTCAACGCGGAACAAGCACATTATATGGTGCTAACGATTCCAGTGGTGCCGTTATGTCTAATGAATCTGCAATGCTTTCAGAAATGGTTAGAAAACAACTATAAAATTGGTTGTTTTTTTATTATTAAAGTATTTAAAAATACATAAATGAATTCAAAGTTTAAATAATATTAACTTATATTCCAATAGCAAAATTGGTTTTGCTAAATTTACTCAACTTAATTGTAAAATATCATATTAAAAAAATATTTAGAGCACTAATCACATAATTTAATAAATAAAATAAGAATATCCCAGTTTTAATAATACAAATGGTTTTATTAAAATTTCAAATAGCAAAACAAATTAAAAAAACTTCGTAGATATAATCAGCCATTTAAAATAAACACATTAAAATTGTGTACTTGTATTCTGCCCCTCACCTTTTTTAATTTTAGCAAGTAAATTTTAAAATCTATTGTAAAAGTAGTGCCAAATATAAATTATTGTATTGATCATATTTGCTTCCTGAGGTATATACATATTTTAATGTTTGAAATTTTTTATAAAACTCCATCATAGGCATTTATGGTACTTGGCTTTAATTCGTAATGCTAATCCGTACGCTTCCTCGGATGCATTCACGAATGTGTGCCTTTTTTGTTTTAGTTTTTGATATGAGCCTATGAAAATGTATTGCATTTAAAGTTTGCAGATCAGCGCTGTAGCTCAAACAGTCGATCCCACCCAAGTATGGGCTGCATAAATACTACTACGGGGTAAAATGCCCGTATAGATCAAATATCTGGGCGGATTTGACGTTTTAATTTTCTGGGATGGACGGTCCCAACTAATAACTGATCCTTTTGTGTCATCCAGACAAACCTAAGGTCGGAACACTGTCACTATTAGTTGATTTGTTTGACTATTTCTGTATCGAGAATTTCCGTGAGCAATTTTTTTTGCATCATTTCCGCACCAGAGACCAAAAGATGGTTTTTTTCTTTTTCACCGATAAAAATGGTGATCCACGTACGTATTTCGATACATTTTCAATGTGATCATGTATTTGTTCGTTCGGATGCAGAGCATGATTGCAAACAGTTAATTTTGGACATTGGAATTGGCATGCAACATGTCGTTTTATAATTTGTTGGTATGCACAGAATGAATTTGGATGAATAGTTATCAAAACCAATTGGCCTTGAAACCACTGGTTGGTTTCATGTGTCCGAATCTTCGATATTCAACCGTAAAGTTCCAGTTTTCCGGTGAAGTTCTCAATTTTAGTGAAGGAAACATATTATTCGGGTCACTCAGCCAGCAAGACCTAAATTCATTTGTTCTCTCGCGCTGGTATTCTCGCTTAGCGTTCAGGTTTTCGTTCTGTAATTAAGTCGTCATTCGCTTTCGTTACTTGTACATATAACATCGATGCAGAATCTCACTCACTAAAATCAATAAAAACATATCGTTTGAAATCGCTACATAACCTCGCTTTTTAATTGCTTTAAAATAGCTAATAAAAAAGCGTGTAACGTCAACAATGTCTTTAGCAGTTTAGTTGCCATTGGTTTTACCAAAATGTTTATCCAATACACACCATATGCCTTAAGGGGTTTGTAATCATTATCTTATCTTTGAATAGTGTATGACTTTCGCTTTCGAATCATTGTACACCAATAAAGTATATCGTTCGAAATCTCTATACAAATAGCTAACAAAAAATCTTATTAGATCAACATTTGGTGACCACGACGTGATACAAAGCTTTTTTAGCTTTAACTTTAAATAATTCACGGTTGTTGCTGATTGCGTTTTTGGACAACATTTTGTGTCTGCAATATTAAGGCAAAGTTAAAGGCAGTGACCATTGGAAGTAACTCCGTTGGTTACGCAAGATTGGATATACATAAAGAATATTTGTGCGCGTACATAGCCAAGTATAGGAAGCTGCCGCTAATTCTTCTTTGCACTCATCTTCCCGCTTGAACTGAATTTCAAGTCGCTGTTTCTGCCGTTTTGTTGTTGTTGCTGTTGCCATGGCTGCTGAAAATTTAGGATGACATTTTAATGGCGTCTGCAAATAACAATCGAGTGAAAAGATTAGCGGATTGTTTGTCAAGTTCTGCGTTTATTTTGTGTAATGAGTTTGATCTTCTTGTGAAGTTGGAGCTGATCGTTGAGCTTAAACAAACATTTAGAACAATTTTTAACGAGCTCCAAGAACTTGATTTGGATGAAATCGAAAGTGATTTGGCTGAGAGATTTGAGGACATTCTCGTAACGTTTATATCCTCTATTCGGGAGGAGATCTTAAAGAGCGTCTCGCAACTGAACTCCCACAAATATTTTTCTCCGTGTGATTGAGGCCATCAGCAGCGTTCACTCTGGCATATGGCTCCGACGCTGCCCCTCTTGAGCTTGGAAGAATTCGCTGGAGGGCTATGCTAACTGGATGGACTTATATTCTATATTTAGGTAGCCATCCTGACAAACATAGAAAAGTTGCAGCATCAACTTGGAAACCAGTCGATCACGGAAATATCAGATGGCAACTATGCTTTGGATTTTGGAGCATTGGATTTGTTACAAAGCAGATTTGCTAATCGTCGTTTATTTTTCCAGGCATTACTGAGTGGCACATTACTTAAATTCTGTGGCTAATGGCAGTGCGGAGTGCTTAAGTGAACTGTCGGATTAATTTAACTCGATAGTGCACTAAATGAGATGGGCTCAATGGCCGAGGCCGACGTGGGAATAAATGGCATCGTTTCTGGAGCAGCGATGCAGGACGCTGGATAACATGGAGTTCGTTTTGGCAAGCTTTGCGCCATGCAGTCAGGTGGGATGTACACCTGAGTTGCGTTAGTCCGCCCTTCTGGCCATAAGCCTCATGCCTTCTGTAAGGATTTTGGGAACTCAATTGATAACTGCCAAAGTTTTAAAAACCTGAAGCCAGCAAGTCGATTGCAAGAAGCGAAGAGACTGGCTCATTGTTGAAATTTCCCTAAGACTGGACACCAAGTGGGGCAGTGCAACTCCAGCAATTGCCGTGTGTGTGGATCTAAGCACCACTTCCTACTTCATCTGAAAAACTTGTCCTTGCCTGCACCACATGAAAGATCTGAGATTGACTCTGACTCGCATCATGCCGATGAAGCCTCTGCATTGCCTAGAACGTGTGCTGCTTAATGTTGCAGCAACAGCCCTAACATCAGGCTCCCGCTCATCAAAACCCGCATCCCCATCAGCATTCCCACCAGATGCCGCCCCGGTGAGTACGTTCCTCCAGGGATGCCCGGAGGTGGAGCGAATTTGGTGAGTAAGGAGCTAATCCTTTCGCATGACAGCGTGGAATTCAGCGTGGGGGTATGTCGGGTCATTTCGAACTTGTTTTACGTGGCGGGTTTCACATTGAAAGGATTACAACCACGACAACCTATACACCTAAAGTGAGCATAGATGCATGTGTCTGGATAAGCCAGATAAGCGTATCTGACTAGAAGCTATAGCTATGTACATTTCGACCAGGGGCCTACCTTAATGATCAGTCTGGGATAGCTCCTCAACCCGTGGTGTCGAAAAAAGAGGCTCTGTTGGCCTCCTCCTTTTGCTCCGACAAACATGGTTAGAGAATCCTACTGCCGTATTAGTCGCCTCATACAGCAAGGAACAGCAGACTGTGGTAGTATTCTCGCTAGCCAACCACACGGCGAAGAAGTTTGGCCAAACGCTCCTCTTCCTACGCAACTGAATAAAATTGCACTTGAGCACTTGTGCACAGTCACCCCAATCAGTGATCAACTCGCTATTCACGAGGAGGCACCCAATCTCCGTGCCTCGGCAAATCTTGTAGACCATTTGTCATCGTCATGATCTCCCACGAAGCGATTCCAGTCACCCATATTCGCCCTCATAATGAGCTTATTGTAGTTGGCTGAGGCACGCCTTAGCTCGTCCACTAAGAGCTCTGCAGAAGCACCGTCATCACGACTCCTTCCATCTTGGAGTAGTCTCCGGACTTCTCGCCTCGCAGCGCAGATGTCGGCATTCCACCAACGTGATATCCTGCTGGGCGAAACAACTTTCTTCCCAGCGCAATATCGCACACACGTGTACTTACTCTACTGCGCAGGCTCGAAACTTGCTGGTCCAAAGGCGATTCTAAGAAGATTTCCGGAAGTTCGGCTGCTCTACTCACCATTTCCTCCTTGAACAATTGCAAACATGCATTGGAGAAGATCCAAGACGGAACAACTGCGCTCTCGGTAGTTGATTCGGCCACAACAGTAATGATGTTGGGGTCACTCAATTCCCACTCGTCCACTCATATGTGGTCCACATACATGCTGCCTCGTTGACGATTGTCACGTAAATATTACTACGAACTCTGTAGATATCGAACGTGTACACGTCTGTTGACTGGCGGCGACTCTTGCCTCCAGCATCCACTTTGACAGCAGCTCACACCGTGTGTAGTTAGCTTGCCCCTTGGCATGACTAGAGAGTCATGGAGGACACTGCATTCGCGTCGAGGCCCAGGATGGCGGGGGTTCTGCTGGCCTGCAGAATCTCCTGATCTCCTGAGTCGGACTCCGAGCTCGATTCTCGAAGGTCGGTCTCACCCACAGTTGGTTTGAATGAAACTAAACATTAATATCTAACTTGTACCCTCGCCAGCACCGCGCCGTATATCGATCATGCGTACGAGAGCCCCGAGGGTTGCCCTCTGTGACGGCAGTTCCGTCAGTCCACCAGGTTTAGGCACTTCGCCGCGGTATGGCCTTGTTGCCCGCACTGGCAGCAGACGTTGACTTTTTTCGGCTTTCGCTGACCTTGTGGTCGAAACCCACGCATCTGTGGCACCTGTGATCGGCATCGGAACGAAATCACTTGATGTACACAAGACCTACATCCAGCTTCGCCATTGCCCGGTCGTCTACTTTTAGCGTCACATTTACCGTGGCGCCGTCAGTCACCGACCACGCATTGGTCCCTAGGTGCACCGACTTCTTAAACTGTGATGGAGTCATCTCATCATCGAAGTTGTTTTCAAGGAGCTCCTGCATGAATTCTTTCGATAGCTGTGTCGACGTCATAGGCGACGACCTTCGGCTTCTCGGCCGCGTTCCGTGCCACATTGAGTCCTTCTTCGGCGTATCTTTTTGAGGACACCACCTTCTGCAGCTCTCCAACTAAAGCTGACCCTGGGCGGAATCAACCAGAATTTAATCGCTGGTGAGATAACCTACGCACCCGTCACCCAACAGGGCAGGACTACTGGCACTTCGCTGTGAGCAAAGTCACTTCGAATCTGAAGCGAATGCCAGGCAATCTCCGATACTGGAACCTCCCTTATCGCCCCAGTTGATCACTCTGATTGAAGGCCTTTTTATCCAGGACGCTACTCAGTTAAACGAAGTATCAAATAACAATTCAATCGGTCAGTCGTGATATATCGTGAACCATAAGCATATTCTGCTGAATTGAAAGTTTAGTTGGCGAATGTCCAATTCTATATTGCAGCAACTATATTGTAACGCCTCGTCGGCCTGGGGTGTACCGACTGCGGCACGAAAAGCCGAGTGGAATTTTTTGATAGGTGTGTTGTTCACGATCCCGTCCATACGATAGGAAAGGTGGTTTTTGTTACAATATTTACCAATTATGCACTCTAGCCAACATTTTATAATACAGCCAATGGTAATACCTCTGAAAAATGCAATAGCTTACGCTTGTCTTTGTAGGAGGAGATAAATGCGTCAGATCTCTTCTCTTTTCACAAATGAAAAGTTATTTACTCTTTTAATTTCTTTCCATTCTTGGCCCACTTATGTCTAGTGAGGTGTCGGTTGCTGATCGTGTTTCTAAGAACGATCTTAACACTAGAGTAAGCGGGATACGTATTATGTTTTTTTTTATATATATTTTTTTTTTATTATTATTTTATATAATGAAATCTTCTAGAGATACCATCTACGGTCCGCAGATAGCATGCACGATTGATAATAATAATCTCCCTCAGCCTCTCCGGCTATGCCTCTCTCCCCTGTCCTTGTCAAACTGCCAGTCAAAGTATTTCATCGGTGAGCAGGATGTGATGCCACGTCACACTCCATCTTCTTTTGCGATGTACAGCAGCGGGACGCACTTTCCTTGTCTCTTTAGTCGCCTTTTTACGACCAGCTGAGCGTACTGTCGTAGAACTCTTACCCCGCCACCACACGGGAGTACTCCTCATCTATCGTTTCGATTGGCCATCTCGTCCTTACGAACACGCTTCATCATGGTGACGATGATCCCGTGAGACCCATCCCAAACGACATTATCCGCGACATATCCTCGGAAACAGCCATGGTCCGTGAAGAACTGGGTCATGTGGTAGTCCACCGTTTTGTGCTCGCAATCAGCCCATTCCGTTAGTTTCGGGTAGGTACGTCCAGCGTCCTCGTTGCGACTCTTGCCACCTGGTCTGCCAAATTCCTCGAATGCACTCTCGGATCTCTAACTGGGTAAACTCCTCTCTCTTTAGGTATTTGCCCTTTCTGTCCAGGTCAGTGGATGAAATTCCTAAAACGGCGTGTGCTGCGTCGTCCGATTTGGTTCTAAAGCCTCTGATTAGTCTGAGAGCCATTGTCCGTGATACTGCGCGGGCGCCATCCAGGTAGGTTGTTTTGGTGGCAACGCGGCCCCAGATAGGGGCAGCGTATAGCAGCGTTGCGTTTGAAACCGCCACTAGCAGTCTTGTAGCCGGCTATCTGGGCCCTCCCACGTTGGGCATGATTCTTGCCAAGGCTTTTGCTGGCATACAAGATATTAAGTGGCGTGGGAGTAGCCGGTTGGCTGTTGCTAGTTGTCCAGTGGTGGCCGGTTGGCCGTCCTGTTTCTATGATGAAATAGGATGATTACGTTGGAAGGAGACTGTCCTTCAATACCGCTGGCCTAGAGACTCAGCCGGTATATTTTGTAATAAGAAGGTTTAACGGCTAAGTGCCGGAGTTTCGATATATGAGCTTGTGCTCTTTATTAATTGAATATAAAATCAGAACTAAACTTAAGAACTAACAAAAGCTCATGCATGACCGGATGCCCGTGGCAGACCGCTGACCATGCACATTTTGCAGAAGTCATACGATCGCTGCTAGCCAATGGGGCAAAGCCACGGCCCATAAGGGCGCAATATGTTGGCTCAGCTCTCGGGCCAATTAGGGTGGACCCAATTTAGGGTGGACCATACATGAGTGGAGTACTAATTATAATATTAAATGCTTAATATTAATAAATTATGGGTAATAAAATGATTAATATTAATAGGAGGAATAAAAATAGGCCTGCTGATGCTAACCTGGGAGTTCGTTGTTAACTACTCCCCCCTTAAATTAGACGCCGTCCTCGGTGACAGCCAATTCGTCAATGGATTTTAGCAACTGAGATGTCTCCCGTTTGCGCCTGCAGTGTTGTTGCAGCAGGACCAAGCCGCATAACGTGAAGCTAACGGCGACTCCCACGACGAACCAGATTTTCGGTGCACCTCCCGCGGACACGTCCTCTCTGAGCTCCTGCATCAGCCGTAGGTTGTGCTCGTTCATCCGCTGTAGTAGCGGCAGACTCAGTATTTGATCGTGGCCGGTGATGTTGATCAATGGGGAGGCCGCGATTCCAGGGCTCTTATCCACAGCGTAATTGAGGTTCAAATACACTGAGCCGTTGATGACCGCCTTCCGTTCGAAGGTAATAAGGTGGGCCCCTATTACGGTTGTTGTAGGCCCGTCATCGATAGCAATCCTCGTAAATTTCTCATTGACGATTATTACTCCATCGTCCACGATTGTAAGGGGCTCTAGATTGCTGGGCTGCGTCCGGCATGTAGCCACACCGCCAGCATGTAACTGCCTGGCGCAGGTGTCGTGAACCGCCTTTTTGCAGAACGTGGCCAAGTTGGTAGACGCGCAATCTGAAACTGCTAGGACTCCGTCATCACATTCCGCCAAGACGTTTTCTTCAATTTGTAACATGGTATGGTAGTGAGCAACAGGAAAGAGCAGGACTTTTTTACAAATAAACTTAACTTTAGGATATTGAACAATTACATGGATACAAATATTAGATTGAAAAATCTTAATCTTAGATACATCCATAAGACTAACTATGGGGACCTCTGTGAGCTGTTCGTCGAAGATAGATTTAAGGTCATTGTGATTAAAAATAACTGGATTTATCATATTGTTTTTTGCGAGTGTGATCGTGAGCATGCAATTTTGTATTTCTGAAATTAGTATTCTATTTCTGGCTAAGAGGGTCTCGAAAAGGTGGCCGGCGTCAACCAACCCGTCCCTTTTCTCTTTGAGGATTCTGTTTACTGTGTCTGTGAGTTGGTTAATATGGTTTTGCGTTTCTCTGTTTATTACTACCTGCCTATTGTTTGCCTCTATTAGGGCTGCTTTGTTAGTTTTGATTCTAAAGAGGTCCTCCGCGTCGGGCGTGCCCGCCACGACCTTGAGTGCCGAGCCCAGGAAATCCAGGCTCCTGGCCATTCTACGGTGCACGGTAATTTCATCCAGCATATTCTGGGCATGGTTGATGTCGACTTTCAGAAGTTTCCTCATGTGGGACTGTGGGAACAGTTCAAGCATTCTGACTGTAGAGTCAATTATGCTAGAAAACTCAGACAGATTTGTCGAGTGCCTAATCAGGCCATACTGTTCCCATTCTAATACATTCCTGTCTAACACCGGGATGTATTTTGCATGCGAGAAGTCGGTGACTCGCGCGCTTGCGGTGGTTAGAAGTATGATGGATATTACGGCAAGCCTGTGGAAATTATAGCAAATGGTGAGTGTTTAATATAAGGGTGAATGTGGCAGATGAAATGCCTATTTGATATTGTCCTTACGGAGCACCCTCCCCCTAGAACAGATGTTCCCAGATCTGCTTCCACGCGCTCTTCTGAATAAAGCGGAGTCAACTTGTTACCTAACCTTTTATTGCTACGTAGGTGTACTTTTTCACCAACTTCAAAGATTCGGTTTTGTCTAGAAGGGTTAATTCTGTCCAGGTTAGCTTGTTGTGCCTTGTCAATTCTATCTTTGATTGCCAACATGATCTCGTCATTGCCAGCGTGGATAACCTCCACTGGTCTAAACTTTGTGACCGAATGTAGCGACCTGTTGTATTCTATCGTAGCCCGTGAGATCAATTCCACAGTATCCTCTATTTTTTTTATCAATTTTGAGACATCTGGCGATTTCTGCCAGTGTACTGTGAAACCTTTCAATTTGGCCATTGGAGCTACTGTGTAGCGGTGGCGCATTGACAACATCGATGCTGTATTGGTTTTTAAGCAACGACGTGATTGTCTCAGAGTTGAAAGAGGCTTCGTTGTCGCAGTATATGGTTTTGATATTTGGGTAGAAGTTTACCAATTGGAGAATAGGGGCTCGTACATCGATGATTGCCCTAGAGACTAAGGGTTGTACGATGGCGAATTTTGACAATTTGTCAATACAGGTTAAGAAGATTTTCCTGTCAGTGGAAAATATGTCGATATGCAACATTTCTCCAACGTATGAAGGTATAGGGGTATTTCCTAATTCCTGTTTCTTAGGATGGCGGTCGTATTTGGCTTTATTGCAGACTTTGCAATTTGCGACCACTTCGCTAGCTAGTTTAGACATATTCGGGAAATAATAATCCCGGAGGATTTGTTTAGCGTTCTCTTGTGCAGCCCGATGGGCGCGATTGTGCTCGGTGTTAGTGATTTCAAGCTGTTCATTGACGTAGGTAATACTATATCACTGACGAAGGCTTTACAATGCCAAAACTTTTTCGCAGGAAACTCCTGCCTCAAGGCATGTTGAATACGCGCCAGGGTCGGGAAATCACAGTGAATCGCGTTCACGACATTGGCGTTGACAATTTCCTTAACGGATTCTGCAAGCGAGTCGTTGTCATTAAAGTTAATGATATGGCGAGTTCTATTTCCAAAGATTATGAAGTCTCGCCGAAGCGGGATTTGGTTTCTGAAGCAGTTCAGAGGTTTGTCTGTGGTTTCTATAGTGTACGAAAGGGAAAGCTCACTATGCCCCGTTGCTGCATCGGACTGGGCCTCAGCCTCTAAGTTGTTCAGGGGTTGTCGAGATAGCGCGTCCGCTACCAGGTTTTGTTTTCCCGGTGTGTAAAATATTTTCCCGTTGTTCTCATCAATAAATGCTTTCCATCGCTTAATCTTAGCGTTGGTGTTTTTCTCAGATACCGCGTATGTGAGGGGCTGGTGATCTGTAAAGATCCTTACCTCTTTGGTACCGTATAGGTAATTTTGAAGTTTGCCTATTGCCCAGACTATCGCCAACAATTCCCTTTCGTTGGTGGCGTAGTTCAATTCGCAGTCTTTCAGCGTACGAGAGATCATGGTGATGGGCCTCTTGTTCTGGGACAATACCGCGCCTATACCACTGCCTGAAGCATCGGTGGTTAGGTCAAATGGTAATTTGAAATCGGGGTACGTCAAAATGACATCTTCTGATGCTAGGATGTTACGCAGGTGATCAAACGCATTGCGCTGGGTTTCATCAAATGTAACAGGAACTTTTTTCGACATGTTTTTACTCACTGTACCGTTTTCCCCTTTGAGAATATGAGTGAGAGGGTTGGCCATTGCGGCAAAATTCTTCACAAAGCTTCTGTAATAGCTCGCCAGGCCGAGGAAAGACCTAAGGCTAAACAGATTTTTGGGTTCGGGGAACTCTTGTATTGCCCTGACTTTTTCAGGGTCAGTTTTCGTTCCCCCCCTAGTGACTATGAAGCCTAAGAATTCTACGCTTTCTTTAAAGAATTTAGTCTTTTCTCGTGCCACCTTCATGTTGGCCTCGAGCAGTCGCTTAAGCACTATATCGATGTGCTTAACATGTTCAGTTTCGTTTTCTGAAAATACAATGACGTCATCGACATAGACGTAACATATCTTGCCTATTTCTTCCCTTAGCACATCATCGATGGCTCTTTGGAATATGCTACCTGCGTTTTTTAATCCGAAAGGTAATCGGCAAAACTCGTATTTCCCTCCGTTAACTGAGAAAGAGGTTTTTTCCCGGTCCTTCTCGGCCAAGTATATCTGGTGATACCCTGACCTTAAGTCTAGGGTAGTAAAGTATCTGGCTTTTCCCAAGTTCGCTAAAATCATGGGAATGCTTGGCATAGGGTAGCGGTCAGCAATTGTTTGTTCATTTAGTTTCCTAAAGTCGATTACCAAGCGCTTATTTTTGATGCCGTTACCGTCAGTCCCTTTTTTGTCAACTACCCAAGCAGGGCTGTTGTATGGGGATCTGGAAGGCCTTATTATGCCATTGCTCAGCAGCTCCTTGATCTCGTTTTTAACAAAGTCTGCTGCCCCCATGGGATAGGGGTATAATCTGGAGTAGACGGGTTCGTCACTCTTAGTTCGAATAGTGGCGGTGACCGAGGTGTTGAAAGTTAGCGCCTCGTTAGAGGTCGAAAACACCTTTATTCTTTTCAGAATAACATTTTTAAATTCGGCTTTCACCGACTTTGGTACCACTATGTCATCAATTTTAGTGAAATTAACGTTTTCACAGTCAAAGAATTTGAGCTTTTCAGTGACGTTTGCGTATTTTATTACGCTGTCGCCTAAGTTCAATACCACTCCTGCTCGCGTTAGCGAGTCGAAGCCTATTATAGCATCGAACGTGCTCAGTGTGTCCAACAGGAAAAATGGGGCGTCTAACCCAAAAATGCGCATTATGCACTTGTTCTTGACGTCACTGGAGCCGTGAATAGAGCTCACAGTAAAGGGGGTCTCGACCGGCATTACATTTCTTAGCTCCTTTACGGGCTTAAGGTAATTCTTTGCCGCCCCCGTGTCGATAAGTATTTTTAGTGTTCTACCAGCCAACTGTCGTTCGATGAACGGCAGTCGGGAGCGTTCCCTAAAAAATGTAGCAGATCTTTAAGTTCATCGGAGTCGTTACCTTCTTCAATGCTGGCGACTTCCGCTTCAGCTGTGACGGAATACCCTGACTCTTCCTGCTCGTGGGATTGAGTTATATTATTAACACGCTGGCGTCTTTGTCCCGAATAACGCTGAGACGAATTCCGTCTTTTGTTGTTGCTATTACTCTGAGGCTTTCCCCAATTTGTTTCCTGCCTAGATTTGGCTGTCGAAGGGTCGATCTCCATAGGCTGTACTCTGTTATGGTCTACAATTTCGGGGTCCCCGCGCTTCTGCCAGGGGCCGTCCTCTTGGGGCTTGCTTTGGAATTGCTTAGGAATAAAGTGTGGATTTTTATCCTCTCCTTTCCATTGCTTTCCCTGAAATTTATTAATACGCCTGTAGCCATCGTGCACAAGAGCCTTGTCTTCGATGGCCTTCGCGTATGACGCCGCGAATGCACTTCTTTCAATGCTATTTTCAGCCTCCCGCGCAAGCGCTAACGCAGTCGTAAGGTCTTTTGGTTGTGCTGGTAGCACCAGTGCTTTGAGCGGTCTTTTCAGCCCAGCAATAAATGCGTGTAGGGCATCGTCCCTAACCTCCTTATTTAAGATAGTTGCCGTGTCCGCACTATGCGACATAACTATTTTGTTCGTGACGAGCGTGAGTTTCCTCTCGACTTCGTCATAGTATGCCATAAGATCGGCATCACGTTGTTGGACCATCTCGAGATTTTGACGTAATACTCGTAGGGACGTTTTGTCCGCGTATGTGCAGTCCAGCCTAGCCAGAATTGCATCGAAATTGAGCACAGTATTATGTGACGTGAGGAGCGCTCGCGCGTTACCACAAATTTTGTTTTTAATAATTACCACTGCTTCATAGTGGGCCTCGCTGCCCTTGTATCTCTTGAATACCTCGCACGCATCTGATGCGGCCTGCCTCCAAGACACGTATTCATCGTGGCTGCCGCTAAAGGTTGGGAGCGATTTCACAATATCTAACTTGACATCACACTTTATGCTGGGGTCCGGCGTTACCCTTTCATAAACTTCTACTTGGGGTGCCTGCACAGTTAACGAGCTGACCTGGTTTCTAACTGATTCAATTTCTGTCCGCCAGCGCTGCTCCTGTGCGGTTAGCGCGGCGTTGACGACATTTGTTATGAGCGCTTGGACCATTTCTGCATTCATTTCTGATGAGTCTGGTTGTCTCACTGCGGGGCAAAATCCGATTTCCTGACCACCGTCACTGTCTACTTCTTGCTTCACTTCCCTATATTCCCAATTCATCGGCCGCAAAGAAGCTGAATGAATTAATTGGCAGTAATATGGGTGGCGAATAAGGGTAAAATTTGCGTTTCGCGCACCGCTTTTAGTTGGCCAACACTTGTAGCTAAGTCAGGGTCTGGCGACGATGTACAATATTTTAGAGGAGTCACACCACAGCGGGCGAAGTATAACAAATTTGAGAGAAAATATAATAATAAAAACGCTGAGTTATATATCCCAAGAAAAATTCTAGTTGGGAAATGGTTGGAGCGAAGCGCAGGCTTAGCAAACACACAGATACACTGGGCACAAAATTTCTACGTTTCTTTGTTTAAAATTAGACACATGCAAATTAAGTAAATTCACAGAATACTCCAGGGGAAAGGTGCGGGGCATAATCGCCACACAAAAATGCAAAGAAATATATATATCGGGGTTTTACACTGTACGGAATTTTTACTGGCGAGGTATGCAGAACTCACAGGCACACTTTATTTATTCGTTTATTACAGTATCATGACCTGGTGCTATCTTAGTCGCACAGTCACTTACATTTTATGATCTTCAGGGTAGGTTCGAAGAGTAGTTGGGCGTCAGTTATCAAATGGCGTGGGAGTAGCCGGCTGGCTTTTGACGGTCGTCCAGTGCAGGGCCGGTTGGCCGTCCTGTTTCTGTGATGAAATAGGAAGATTATGTTGGAAGGAGACTGTCCTTCAATACCGCTGGCCTAGAGACTCAGCCGGTATATTTTATAATAAAAGGTTTAACGGCTAAGTGCCGGAGTTTCGTTTTATGAGCTTGTGCTCTTTATTATTTGAATATAAAATCAGAACTGGACTTAAGAACTAACAAAAGCTCATGCATGACCGGATGCCCGTGGCAGACCGCTGACCATGCACATTTTGCAGAAGTCATACGATCGCTGCTAGCCAATGGGACAAAGCCACGGCCCATAAGGGCGCGATATGTTGGCTCAGCTCTCGGCCCAATTAGGGTGGACCATACATGAGTGGAGTAATAGTTATAATATTAAATGCTTAATATTAATAAATCATGGGTAATAAAATGATTAATATTCATAGGAGGAATAAAATAGGCCTGCTGATGCTAACCTGGGAGTTCGTTGTTAACTTGTATATCAATTCGGCAGTTCTGCGCGACGACTCCGGCGCCTACCTAGCGTCGACGACGTCGCCTGGCTGGCGTTGCGAGTCGCCACCGCCGACTCACGACTAACAGCTAAATACAGCTAAGCCGAGAAACGGTAAATGTCGTCCGATCACGGGTATTACACAACTACTACCACAGGGTTTGCAACGGAAAAAATTAAAAAAAAAAAAAAAAAAAAAAAAAATATATAATAAAAAATTTTGGCGCGACATCTATGGCGCCTAAGCCAGCGTCGTCTACGTCGCTGCCACAGACCACAGCTATGGTAAGGCAATATTAAAATTCTTTAGATCATTCAAGAGTTGTCCTCCAGTGAAGCAAGATCGTTGTGAAAATATCAATTTTGTATGCAAAAACGCAAATCAAATATAAAAATATATAGTAACATTAATTGTGACACAAACATCTATACGCAAAAGACGTGAAAGTGACATTTGTAAATGCATTTAAGTGTTTACGCTAACAGACAAAGAAATTAAATCGTAAAATCGATACAAAATTCTTCGCCATTTATCACAACCAAACAACAAACCATATTACAATAAGTTAAAATCAAAATATACCATATTCGTGAAAAGGTAATAGCAATCAGTGTACAAATATTCAGACAAAAATTAATAATTTTTTATTTTAATAAAGATATACATTTACTCGTCACACACAAAAATATATATATATTATAAAAATAAGCACACGCATAAATCTATATATATATATATATATATATATATATATATAATCCCATATATATAAATCCCTAAATATACTCATATATATATCCACATGTATACACATACATACATATAAATTTAACGCACATATATAGATACAAATATTATATTAAGCATAGTACACTAAACACATACACATTTATTTGAAAAACATATACATACACACATATATATCACCACACATACACATATATAATATTTCACTACATCCGCATTACGATATCTACTTTTATCAATCAAGGAAGAACCATACCTTTAACGAGAAACCAAGTTAGGGCAGCAGAAAGAGAAAGAGCAATTAGAAACTTGCAACTTACAGAACAAGAGGAAGAAGAAAACAATTTATCCCTAATAAACCAAACCACTATGACACAAAGAACCAATAGAGACGTGATGGACGAACTACAAATACCCGACGCAATAAAACTATTACCCAATTATGACGGAGACAAAGAATTACTAAACAAATTCATTACAAGTGTAGAACGAGTATTGAAGTTGATCACGAATATAGACAAGACAGCATATGGGGAATTACTATTAGGAGTAATTAGAGACAAAGATAAAATATTAATTCGAGAGAGAGTGCCGTTAAACTGGGATGACATTAAACAAGCCTTAACGGATAATTTTGGGGAATCGAGAAGCGAGGAAAATTTAATGGATGATCTCCGCGAGATTCCTTATAAAAAACTAGCTATTAAGAATCTATATCAGGAGATTGCAGGAATAAGAGTCGCAATGTTAGAAGTTTTAGAGAGAGATGAAACTAATATTGAAATAAGAAAAATAAAAGAAAGTTCGTATGAAAAAACTTACATACAAAACTTCATCGCAGGCTTAAAGAATCCTTTGAGATGGACAGTAAAGGCACAAAACCCTAAGACTCTCAGACAGGCTAACGAAATAGCAAAGGAGTTGAGAGATGACTACATAAGAGACAGAAATAGAGATGAGTACCACAACCCTGGAGGACGGGGACGTGGACGAGGACAATATAATAATAGTTATAGATATAATTCAGAACAACAACAATACAATAACACAACTAATAACGATGAACAACGAAACAATAATTACAAGAGAGGACGGGACAGGTCAAATGACGATAGTAATAGTAACAGAGGACAACACCAAAAGAGAGGAAGGTTTTCAGGTTCTTCGGACAGAGGACGGAATTATCAAGGATCAACTAGATCTGGAAATGGTACTAATTCTGACAGGAGCCAACAATCTGGCAGTAGTGGACACAACAATATGTTTCACACAGAAGCTAGCAACACTAATCAAACTGAAAATTTTTCAGTAAATGCCTCGGAACCACAGACTATACCGAACAATCAAGATTCGGAAAGGAACTCCTTTATGTCCAGATAAATTCACCATTTGATAGACAGGTGAGATTCTTGATTGATACGGGATCCACTATATCTATAATTAGCCCCGAATTCGTTCAGAAAGGTACTCAACAATCACTTAGAAACCCAGTACAAATTCGAACAGTACTGAATACACACGATATTCATAATAAAATTACGTATAAGATTTTTAATGAATTTAAACAAGAGGGAGACTTTACATTTCTTATATTTAAATTTCATCCATTTTTTGACGGAATATTAGGAATGGATTTCCTAACGAAAGTAGGAGCTAAAATCGATATTGAGGAAGAAAAGTTAGAAACGATAAACGCAACGATTAAGTTATTTAAAAAGGAGAAGAAATCACAAACGTCGACGTTAATACAGGGTCAAACAAAAACCTTGATAGAAATACCAGTAATAAATAAAGAAGGAGATATATACATAAACGAAATATATATACAAGACGGATTGTCCATTACGGAAGGAATTTATAGAGCAGAAAACTACAAGGCAAAAGTCGAAATAATTAACGCATCCGAACAAGATTTGACAATCACAATTAATAAACCAATAGTTGCACAGCGGTATGACAGTGAAAACTTCTGTGAGTTTTTATTTATAAATGAGATAACTGAAAAGGAAGTAAATACAGAAAAAGCAACCAAGTTAAAATTAAGAATAGAACACCTAAATAAAGAAGAAAAATTCGCGGTGATAAAACTATGCAAACAATATAGGAAATTATTTTACCAAAAAGGGGACAAATTAACAGTAACAAAGGGCGCCAACCATACAATAAAACTAACGGACGAAAACCCAATTTATGTAAGATATTCGCTGAAAGAAAATCAAGAAATCAAAAGACAGATTACAGACCTATTAGACCAGGATATTATAAAAAATAGTTATTCACCATGGAGTGCACCTGTATGGCTAGTGCCTAAAAAGGAAGACGCTTCCGGAGAAAGAAAATGTAGATTAGTTGTAGACTTCAGAAAAATCAATGAGAAAACTATTAAGGATAAGTATCCCTTACCACTTATCAGTGAGGTATTAGATTCTTTAGGCAAAGCTAAATACTTTTCTTCATTAGACTTAAAGAGCGGGTATCACCAGATAAAAATGAACCCGGAAGATATTCCAAAAACAGCGTTCACAGCGGTAGGGGGGCACTATGAGTTTATAAGAATGCCTTTCGGACTAACCAATGCCCCAGCCACCTTCCAAAGATTCATGAACAAGTTATTAGGCGAAATCATAGGAATAAGTTGCTTAGTATATATGGACGATATCATCGTTTATTCAGCATCGTTGCAGCAACATATGCAGGATTTAAAAGTTGTGTTCAATAAATTAAAATCAGCTAATCTTAAAATACAACAAGATAAATCAGAGTTTTTAAAGAAAGAGTTAGAATTCTTGGGACACATAGTGACACCCGAGGGTACAAAACCTAATCCAAAAAAAATAGAGGCAATACAAAATTTTGTTCTACCGACAACTAGGAGACAAATAAAATCATTTATAGGGCTGTTGAGTTACTATAGGAAATTTATAAAAGACTTAGCAAAAATAATAAAACCTTTGACTGTACAACTAAAAAAAAAAAAGCGGTGGAGATAACCCAAGAATTTAGAGAAGCTTTTCAGTACGCAAAAACATTACTATGCAAGGACCCGATTTTGCAATATCCAGATTATGACAAACCGTTCTTACTAACGACAGACGCTAGTAACTACGCACTAGGAGCAGTGTTGTCACAAGGAAAAGTAGGAAATGACAAACCAGTAGCATATGCAAGTCGGACGCTAAATAGGGCTGAAGTTAATTATTCCGCTTCAGAAAAAGAAATGCTAGCCATAGTCTGGGCGGTTATACAATTTCGACAATACTTATACGGGACAAAGTTTACGATTTATACAGATCACCAGCCCTTAATTTATTTAAATAATATAAAAAATAACGCTAAACTAATAAGGTGGAGACTACAGTTAACGGAGTACGAATATGATATCGTTTATAAGAAAGGCAAATTTAATACTAACGCAGATGCATTAAGTAGAATGCAAGTCGAAACATTTGTAAATGAAAGTGAGTCAGTAGAAGCAGTCAACGGGGATGACCCTGGGGATTCAGGAGAAATCGCGAAAATAACGGAAAAACCAATAAACGATTTTAAGATGCAATTAATTTTGAAAATAGGAGAAATTGTAGACAAGATAACTGAAACACCTTTTAAAAACAAAATAAGGATAACATTCGTACAGCCACAATATACGGACGACAATATATTAAAAATACTTAAGGACACCTTAAAATCAGGAAGGCTTTGTGCGATTATGACAAGCAACGATATATTCAACAGAATATTTATGATATATAAGGATTACTTTAAAAAAAAGGGTTGTAAAATTATTCGTGCGACACTGTTCCTCAAAGAGGTGTTAAACCCTGAAGAACAAAATTCCATATTAATAAAAGATCACGAAAATAGTAATCACAGGGGAATAGATGAGACCATATTGCATGTAAGAACATTGTATTATTTCCCAAGAGTAAAAGAAGTTGTAACAAAAATAATTAATAATTGTGACATTTGTCAGACTATGAAATACGACAGAAACCCTCAGAAACTTAAATTTCAAGTACCTCAAATACCAGCATTATCGCTACAGATAGTTCACATAGATTTGTATTTTATTAACAGCGCAATTATGTTAACAATCATAGACAAGTTTTCTAAGTTTGCAGCAGCATACACAATCCAGAATAGAAATACCATTACAATTATTACGGAATTGAAAAAATTCGTTTTAAATTATGGGTTACCTCAACTAATTATTTGTGATCAGGGGGCAGAATTTAACTCTAAACTATTCAAAGATTTTTGTAAACAATATAACATGCAACTTCATTTTACTTCATTCCAGCAGTCTAGTAGTAATTCCACAGTAGAAAGACTACATTCCACTCTGACGGAAACGTACAGAATAATTTACAAAGTAAAAAAAGACCATAAAATAAACTGTGACCACGAAGAAATACTAACCGAAACCTTAATATCCTACAACAATGCAATACATTCGGCAACAAAATTGACACCATTCGAATTATTTACAGGAAAGACCCATGTATTCAATAGAACAGTACAGTATTCAGATCAACACGATTATTTACAGAAACTTAACGAATTTAAGACAAAATTATACACCCAAGTTCAAACAGAAATGACAGCAAAGGCCATAGAGAGAAATCAGAAACAGAATGAAACAAGGACAGACCCACTACCACTAACAGCAGAAGATATAGTATTTAGAAAAGAAAATAGAAGAAATAAGATAACGCCAAGATTTTCTAAGCATATAGTTAGAACAGACCACGGAATAACTTTTGAAACGAAAAAAGGACAAAAAGTTCATAAAGAAAAAATAAAAAGAAAATTTAAAGATAGACAAACAGTTTAGAACAAAAATAAAATAAATAAAATAAAGATATAAAATACAAACAAAATAATAAAAAAAAAAAAAAAAAAAAAAAAAACACATCACCCTGTTGCGAGAAGCAAATAGAACACACAACACGATAAGCATTATTAATGTAAATAATAATAATATTTATTACAAAAAACACACACGAACATATATACATATAAGCACTACAATATTAATGTTAATTATAAGTACACTAGCTACACCGCAAGTCGTTCCGTCAAGCATTCCATCTCGCTGGCCGTCACGACATTCTAGGGGGGGAGGAGTTACCACTTTCAGTGTTCCCCTGCAGACTTCCCGTACTACGCCTATGCCATCAACAGGGACTCTGAGCAGCACCAACACACACAACTTACAGAAGTATGCGAGACAGGGACAGAGAGTTACCACTTTCAGTGTTCCCCTGCAGACTTCCCGTACTACGCCTATGCCATCAACCGGGACTCTGAGCAGCACCAACACACACAACTTACAGAAGTATGCGAGACAGGGACAGAGCGATCTACTTGCGGAACTATGTAGCAAAACACACACATATATATATAAGAGCTGCCTGTGAGCAGCACAATTATCACTATTAAAAAACATTCGTTTTGTTCACTTCAACCAACGAAGACGTGTTTAATTGGAACAGTTTAAACATTCCATAACCAGTGCTACTATGAAGCATAGTTGCCCTAACCCACGACTGGTAACTAGCGCGCTCACGTCTCCAACCGGTACCAACCCGGCAAGCAGCTTCGGCCTCGTCCCAACGTTCCCGCCGGCAAAATCCGCCAACTCAGCGTAGGAGTTCACCGCCACGACGCCCGGAATCGACCACGCCAGGCCCATCGCTCTCGTCGCTGCTGCAACGCCACAGCGTGAACATCCTTCCGACAGCGCTGGTCAAGTTGGAGACCGGGACGAAGACCTTCGAGACCGCAGCACTTATCGATCCGTGCACCCCCATGAGATGCATCGACACTTCGTTGGCGTCAGCCTTTACGCTTCCGATGACCAATGTTG
This sequence comes from Drosophila simulans, assembly GCF_016746395.2. NCBI lineage: Eukaryota > Metazoa > Arthropoda > Insecta > Diptera > Drosophilidae > Drosophila > Drosophila simulans. Next base: position 2,374,660 of record NC_052521.2, read on the forward strand.
GCGACGAGAAGGTCTGCACGACGACGATTCGCTCCAGGATCGACGCGAACACTAAGCTGGAGGTCGTGCTCAAGATCGAGCCCAGTGTGCGGATCCGCACACCTGTCCGGGCATTGAGCGACACCGTGGTGTCCAAGTACCGGGACATCATGCTGGCTGATGACCAGTTCCATCGGCCTGCTACCGTCTCCATGGTCTTAGGAGCAGATGTTTATCCAAAGGATATCCAATCCGGATTCCTGACCTTCGACGAGGGAATGCCGGTCGCTCAGAAAACTGTTTTTGGGTGAATCGTGTCCGGTGCCTGCTGCCTGCCGTAGGATGGCTGTGTTGCAACCCCAGTGATTGCAAGGGGGGCGGAATGTTCAAGTTACGGGGCTTGGACTGTCACCCGCTCTCCGCTCCCTCTTACGCTCTCCCGCTCTTCCCCACAGAGTCTCCAAGGAGTCTCCGATGCGCTTGGGAGAGCCTAACTAATTAGTATAAGCACCAGTGTCAAAACTAACCACGCTGAATAAACATACGCCCGGTCGCGCCCGCGCAATTACGAAAAGTCTAGTGTTCGCTTTTCTTCGAGTGTTTTCTTTTCAGCATATTTGGAAAATTCCAGGACAGCAACCCCCAACAACCCATCAAAATATAAAAATAGAAGGAAACAAAATGATAAGAGTAACGCAATGCAAAATAGAAATCAATAGTATAATTTTCAGTGAAAATCTTTTAAAACCCAAAAATAGATTTGACACCACTATACACACCACTTAATATAAAAAAATAAGAATTGTAAAACACCACGGCATTGTTAAGATGATTTCAGAGAACAACATTACACTTTGCGTGCTAATGACCATTGTAAAAATTTTACTTATTATTTTGGACTTACATCTAAGATAACATCACATAATTAGCACTGTCCAAAGAAATAAGCATTCGCTGACTGGCAAAAATCACAAGATCCGCATCCACTCATTGTATACAATCAATATCCCAAGCGGGCGATCTCGCCTCGCACATAATATAAACAAATGGTCAATATGTGACATATTCACATGATCAGCGCTTTCGGAAGAAATACAGAGTGGCGAGTCCCACGCAATGTACACAATCCACTTCCACATACAATCGATATGCCAAGCGGGCGATCTCGCTCCAGAAATAATGTAAAGATGAAAGATTTTTGTCACTAACATTTAGTCATAAGCTGAGATCAAAAAAATAAAGACGTGAAAACTATTTCTCCGATAATATTTTATTTCTTAGCTTTGTCCGTAGTCAACTGACAGGACATTAGTTCGACTCAAAAATATAACAACTATTAACTATATATATTATTGTTATACCCGTTAGTCGAAGAGTAAAAGGGTATACTAGTTTCGTTAAACAGTATGTCGATTCCGACCATATAAAGTATATACACTTAAGACAAAACAACCATAATGTGTGCAGTCCCAGAAAAGTCCCGCTTTTGACTGTGAAGCATGTGGCAAAGCGAATCGAATATGCCAAAATACGCAAGGACTGGCCTGTGGAGAAGTGGCGCCACATTTTGTGGTCAGATGAGAGCAAAATTGGGTTTTTTTGGTTGGAAAATGTTCGGTCTTATGTTCGGCGTCCACCACGAACTGAAAATAATCCTCGCTTCACCTTTAAGACGGTAATGCACTAGGGATCAAACATCATGGTATGGGCGTGCTTTTCATACTATGGAGTAGATCCGATTCATATGATTCAAGGCATCATGGATCAGGACATTTACACAGATATCCTGGAAAATGTGATGGCGCTATATGCCGAGGATGAAATGCCGTTTTTTTGGACATTTCAACAGGATAACGACCCAAAACACACGAGGAAGAAGGCTCGAAAGTGGTTTGAGCAGAAATCGATCCGAGTAATGATCAGTCACCCGACTTGAATCCAATAGAAAAACTTTGTGATGACGTGAAAAAAAGGTTTCTGAAGCCAAGCCCAACCATAACGAGAAACTTTGGATTCATGGGGGATCGAGGATCAAGGATTCATGGAGCAAAATTCCTCAAAAACGGTACCAGGACTTGGTGGACTCCATGCCAAGAGGATGCGCAGCTGTCATTGCCTACAATGGTCACGCAACCAAATATTAAGATTCTTTAAACATAGTTCTTAAGATATAATCCATTTGTTGAACTCTTATTTTATTTTTTTAGTTAGTTTTAGCAAAATACGAGAAACAGTGCTATTTTTGTTACCGCCTAAATTTGGAGGTTTTTCTTTGTTTTACCAATTATTTTTAAAATATCCATTAGATCTGTTACCAATTTTATTATTTCAATTGAAAATCATTGTAGTATTTAAGATTAGTGGAAAAAATTTTGAAAAAATTTCAGAAAATAGAGAAACGATGGGGCAAACACGAAATGTGCTTTTGGTGCTATTATTGTTACCGCAACTGTATGTACATACATATATTATTGATCAGGAGCAATATCCGAATCCACCTGGCCAAGTCCGTTTTTTCGTCCGTCCGTCTTTCCGTATGAACGCGTCGATCTCATGAACTATAAAAGCTAGCAGGTTGTGATATGGCTTACCGATTATAGAGACATAGACGCATTGCTCATGTTGCCACGCCCACAAATCGCCCACACCGTTAAAAAAGTTTTGATATTCTTTCATATTTTTATTAGTCTTGTAATTTTCTATCGATTAGCCTAAAACTATTTGCCACCCCCTCTAACGCCCTAAAACCGCACAAAACTGCCACGACCACACTTTTGAAAAAGGTTTGGTTTTTTTTTCGTTTTATTGATTGTCTTGCCAATTTTTATCGGTGTACCAAAAACACTGTGGTACTTTTACCCGTCCTTTAACCTACAAAACACCGAATCTTATTACATCTAACTAAATGACAAGTCACCAACAGACTTCAGAACACACAACACACCTACAAGCATTGACCTCACTTTGGCCAGCACACTACTAAAAGTCGACAGTTCATGGCGCACAAAAGATTACAGCGACCATTTCTACATCGTTATAAAACTTACAAGACTACAAAACGACCAAGACGGTCACGACCACACTTTTAAATAATTTTTAAATTTATTCTCATTTTTACCCAAATATCTATCGATATCCGCATTCCAACTAGCTGAGTAACGTGTATCTGGTAGTCGCTGAACTCGACTATAGCATTCTCTGTAGTTTTTGTTATAAAAAGATTTGTTTATAATTTAATATTTATAGATAACAAATAATACCATTATATTAGAAACTTACAATTTCGTGTGCGTTTATAGCATGTGCTTCATTTTTCTTTCGGCCAAACATGATGCTCTAACAATGGTACAATTTTAAACTTTCAAGGAATTCTTTCCAGATTGGATTTTATTTATAACGATAAGAGACCAATCCATATTCTCGAATCAGAATTAAGCATCCTTAGACAGGGGCGCTTAAGAATTACAGAATTGTACAACGTAGCAAACAAGAAAATGACATTACTCTAAAATTATAATGGCATATGGAAATGACAGCAAAATAACAAAAGAAATAAATAAAACAATTAGGAGAATTTTTATTTCTGGATTTAACGGTTCAATTTCAGAAACACTCTTTTCCCTAAACCCACCAGACTTGCCAAATGCTCTGACAACGTGTTAGGAACTATAGTCTAACAACTTTCGAGCCCAATTTGCAATGGGTATTATGGATTTAGGAATGAAATTGAAAATCAGGGAAACTAGGATTCAATACAGTAGATTCCAGATGGAATATTAATACATCAAATAGAATGAATAATATTTGGAATAATAATTAAAAAAATAATTAGAATAATAATTGGCCGCCAAACCGGAAACTTTGGACAAAATAATAATTGGAATTTAAATAACATTTTTAAGGTACAACCCCCACCAGAAGCAATGCAGGTTGATAGTTCCATAAGGAAGAAGATCGTCTGAATAATAACTACAATCGTCAGAGTAATAATTATAGACGGAGGTATAATAACAACAGACAGAAGTATACTATTTTTTTTACAAATAAATAATGTTAATCGATACCTAGAACAAAAAACTAAAACGCAAATCCCATTAAAAAGTGAAGCAACTGGGGTAATTCAACCAGTCTAGAAAGATATGAGAATAAATAACATTGATGAAGATCATTTTTTAGATCAGAACCCGACATGGGAATGCCGCATATAATAGGAATAAATAGGAATGAATTGACACAGGAGCCATCTTGCTATATCAAAAAGGGAATTTATGAAAATAAAAAAAATTGCCAACTTACAAAAGAGTATCTACAGTTCATGGATACTCAATTATAAAATATTACCATATATTAACAATATTTGAAACAAAATATCTATTTTATGAAATAGAAGGTTTAGAATCCGACTTATTAATTGGGTACAATCTATTAAGGAAAATTAAAGCTAAAATATATGCAGAAAAGGGTATCATGGAATATAATGAAAAAAAGAAAAGCTCGAATATTATGACAATGAGGAAAAAAAAGATTTGTGCTTAATTGGGGAACAAAATGCTCTTCCATTAAAATAATATATTATAAAAAAATACTTTGATGAACAAAAAGTATTTAAAACCGAAACGGCAATAGGGGAAGGAAGTTTATATAGTTTGGGATCAAAGAATCCTGAGCACGCCTACGTTGAATTATCGGTCAACAAAAAATTAATAGTTTGGGATGCACAAATCCAGAACACGCCGTCGTTGAATTTGCCGACAAAGAAAAAATGTATAATCTTATAACAATTTCAAAGCAAACAAAAGATTTCGAAAATAATATTATAAATATAATTGAAAAGGAGCATTCTAAATAAAATGAAATAAATATGCAACTTCCTTTTCAAATCGATATTCGAGGAGAAATAAATACTGACAATGATAGGGCAATTTATAGCAAGCAATATCCTTATGCTATGTCATTCTAAGATTTCGTTAATAATGAAATCGATAGAATACTTAAGAAACAAATTATAAGACCTTAATACTTAGTCCCTTATAATTCACCAGTCCTAGTAGTACCCAAAAAGGGTCAAAACGACGATGGAATTCTAAAACATCGACTAGTTATTGACTATAAAAAATTAAATGAAAACACAATACCGGACAGATAAGCGGTGCAAGACCCGTCTGTAATATTATCTAACTTAGGAAAATCTCGTCTAGCTTTCAAAGCGAACGGTCGTGTTTTTTTTTTGCTCCCCGGTTTTTATTTTGTGTTTGTCAAACCAGCCGTGGTTTTTAAAAAATCTTCTTTAATTATCATATATTTAAACATAATTATTAAAGATCCGTTCGCTTCGCGAGTGATTCTTTTGTGATTTATGCAGTAAGTAGTTTGCATTTTGCGTCTCTTTGATTTGTTTACTCTCCCTTTTTGTGCGTTGTTCGCAGTGGTGTTTGGTGTTGTTTTTTGCATGCACATAAACTGTACTTTTCGCTCTCACTCTCTCTCTCTTTCGCTCTCCCACACAAAAGTGTAAATTTCTCAGCGTGCAGACTGCTCTAGTGCGGTTCTTTTAACAGCTCGCTTGAAAGTTTTGGTCTTGTGTTTTCGTGCACAGTGGTCTGATTTCAGTTGAACATGGAAACCGTAAATGTTGTCTGATTTTATAAAAATTGTTGCCAGGTCAGGTTATAGAACCTGAGCAGCCAAAAATGACTTGTTGACTATGTTATAGAGTGGTGCATACTAAGTGCGCTGGTTTTAATGGCCGTAAAAGTGATGACCTAGCAAAGGGTAAAAATCTAAATTACTGTTGTGATGCTTGCCTTGTGGTTGCGAACGAGATGAAATCGTTTATGCGCCAAACTAAAGGTGGCTTGAAAGAACTGATCAACAGTTTTGGCGTAGCTAGAGATAGTTTTCGTCGAGCCGATGATCTTCTTTCCGCGCTTAATTCACAGTTTAATGGCCTTAAGCTATTAGATGAATCTCCAAAGCGCAAAAAAGCCGCTGGTGGTAGGCTGCCTAAGGCCCCGCAACCACGGGCAAATGATCAACAGGACTCCACAACTGATCAGCTGTCAATCGCAGCAAATCCACATATGCTGCTAAGATCGGCAGCTAAAAAAGATTCGGAGCAATCCGATCAATCAGCTGTGGATGGACCCCACCCTGTGATTTCTAAAAATTCCGAATTGTCTGCACTGGTTTCTCAACCAGTGGTTCCACCTGTCTCGATTAGTTTACCACCACAAGGGAACATTAAGTCCGGACTACCGGCACAAGTTGGCGCTTCAGAAATACAATCTGCAGGGCCAAAACCCCTCGCGGTGGTTCCACTAAAGAAACAAATTTTCGTTTCTCGGCTTTCCCCTGATCCAACATCGTCGGATGTATTGTCTTATATACAAGACAAAACAAAAGCCGATAATATAAAAGTGGAAAAATTTAACTTCTCTTACGCTAGGGACATATCATCTTTCAAGATAACTGTCCCAAACGAGCTCTTTTCGACCATATGTTCGGGTGATTTTTGGCCGGATAGTATGGTGGTAAAAAAATTTGAAGTTAAGATCAAAAATAGGAAAAAGGGGGCCGTGGGAATTAAACTTCCCTCACTTGGCCAGACCACTGCACCATCCGCCTCTTCATCTTCTTCCTCTACAAAAAACAAACAACGAATCTTACTATCTCCTATCAAAATATTAGAGGCTTGCGTAGCAAATTAATCAAATTGTATTGTGATAGTCTTTCATTTGCATCCCATATTATAGTGCTCACAGAGACTTGGTTAAAGCCGGAGATACTTAACTCCGAAGTCTTCCCAGGTATGTACACTATATATAGGTTTGACCGTCCCTCCAGACGAGGAGGTGGAGTCTTAATTGCGGTTAGATCTACCCTCGCGTCGGAGGAGTTACTTTTGGACGATTCCCGTAACTCGGAATTCTTATGTGTAAAGCTGTCTTTTTCCGACAGATCAGTTTATATTACGTGCTCCTATATTCCGCCATCTTCAGAATTCCCAGAATATCAGAAGCATCTGTCCGCTATCCAGTCCATCTTGAATAAACTGTCTGACAGGGACCAATTGGTAGTTTTAGGTGATTTTAATATACCAGGCACAATGTGGTCCCCAGAGAAACAATCGATTATCTTTCTCCCTTTAGCACAACATGACTTTATTGACGGCTTGCTCGACTTATCGCTGTCGCAAGTTAATTATATTCAAAATTCTCTTGGTCGATTTTTGGATCTATGTTTTGTCGCCGTATGGTCGCTGACGTGTGAAGACGTGTTTTCATCGAGCTCCGCATAAAATCGGTTGTTTTTAGTGAAGTGAATGGTTATAAACATAATACAAACAAATAAATCGAAAGCGAAAGAGACGCTCTGTGCGATGCACCATCGCTCGAATACATATTCTGTGTTTGAAATAGTATAAGCAAGTAGTTTTACACTATGAGCCAAAACGACACTCGAGTTCAGCGACAACGCGAGCAAGACGACCGCCGGCTTTCATTGCAACGAAACAACGCGTACTTCTCTTACGTCTCCGCGACTTCTGCAAACAGCGAGCGGTCAATCACCCCTAACCCGACAAGTTTACCATTGTCAACAACTCAAGAAAGAGCGCGTTCTTGCTCTCCCTCACTACTGTCACAAAACCCCCAATCTCCAAACACTTGCGAAATTTCTTTACGCTTACCTACGGTGACTAGTACTGTGACAACAACAACCACTGCAACTGCAATCACAACAACCACTGGAACGGTATCGTTAGCTCGCTCAATTTCGTCGACGAAAGCATTTGCTCCTACTGAGCCAGCGATCAAAACAAAAACACAACTTAAGGGTTCTGCTGCGCTACCAGCAAGCCAAAACGTAAACAAGAATGCCGGGTCCACCATACAGACTGGAATGGATCGCTACATAACAATAAAAAGAAAACTTAGCCCTCAAAATTACAAAAGTCAACAAACAGAAAACAAACCAAAAATTTCACGCGACAATGCTAACATGCTCACTAACAAAACGCCAGAAAACACCAACAGATTTGAGCTGCTGGCAAATTCTACTGATGAAAGTATACAACCGGCAAAGTCACCTAAGAAGGTCAAGCCTCCTCCAATATACATTCGCGAAAAAAGCTCAAGTGCACTAGTGAACAAAATAGCCACACTTATAGGAGAAAACTCATTTTACGTAATACCCTTAAGAAAAGGGAACATAAATGAAACAAAGGTTCAAACTGAAACCGAGGATAGCCATCGTCTACTAACCAAATTCTTGGATGAAGCAGGAAAAAACTTTTATACGTACCAACTAAAAAGCGCAAGGGGCCTACAGGTTGTTCTCAAAGGGATTGAGGCAACTGTTTCGACCACTGAAATCGTAGAAGCGCTCAAGGAAAAGAACTTCAGTGCGAAAATGGTCATGAACATATTAAACAAAAATAAGGAACCACAACCAATGTTCAAAATTGAGTTGGAGCAAGAGCGCCAGACACTGAAAAAAATGAAGTTCATCCAATCTACAAGTTACAGCTCCTACTGCATCGGCGTATCACAGTGGAAGAGCCACACAAGCGCAATCTGCCAAGAATATGGCCACACTAAGGCGTACTGTACGCTGAAATCTATTTGCGTAGTCTGTAGTGAAGAACAGAAAATAACTACCTCGAACGAACAAATGCAGCATATATCAACTGGCATTGAAACGATGATGATCTCACTCCAGCAAACCCTAAAAGAGTTTATGACATTCATGCAAACCACAATGCAAGAGCTTATGCGAAACCGAAATATGCTGATACAGCATCTTCTGTCATTCAAATCAATATAATGTCTCCACTTCAAATATCTATGTGGAACGCGAATGGCGTTTCACGGCATAAAAACGAACTTGCCCAGTTCTTATTCGAAAAAAATATTGACGTCATGCTCCTCTCCGAGACACATCTAACAGACAAGCACAACTTCCATATCCCAGGATACTTATTCTACGCCACAAACCATCCGGACGGCAAAGCCCATGGGGGCACTGGTATACTTATCAGAAGTCGCATCAAACACCACCTTTATAACAGAACTGAAATGGACTACCTGCAATCCACTTCCATAAGTATGCAATCCAGCAGCGGCCCCGTCACTCTGGCCGCAGTCTACTGCCCACCTCGTTTTGTAGTTTCTGAGGACCAATTCACGGAATTTTTCAACTCACTCGGTGAGCGATTCATAGCGGCCGGTGACTACAATGCCAAGCATACGCACTGGGGATCACGTCTTCTGACCCCAAAGGGCAAACAACTTTACAACGCGCTCATTAAGCCGCGAAACAAGCTCGATCATGTGACTCCGGGTAGGCCTACATACTGGCCAGCAGATCCAAATAAGCTACCGGATCTCATTGACTTCGCAATAACAAGAAAGATTCCAAGAAATAATATTACGGCCGAGTCACTTGCAGAACTATCATCTGATCACTCTCCAGTTCTACTTACTCTCTGGCACCGACCACATATAACTGAGCGGCCCTACAGGCTGACAGGCAACAGGACCAACTGGGCAAGGTACGCGAAATATGTTTGTACTCACATGGAACCAACTCAAACAGTATTCACCGACGAGGATGTTGATCGCCTGGTCAAATCGATAGAGGAAACACTTGTTGCTGCAGCCAAGGCCTCTACACCTCCAGACACACACAAAATGACAAATCGTAGCAAGACAAATCGTGAAATCGAACAGCTAGTACTTGAAAAACGAAGACTAAGAAGAGAATGGCAGAATCATAGATCCCCAACGGCTAAAGAACATCTAAAAATAGCAACACGTAAACTAACCAGGGCACTTAAGCTTGAGGAAGCCAACGCCCAGCATCTATATATCAAACAACTATCGCCCACCAGCAAAAGGAACCCTTTGTGGAAATCACACAAAAGCATACAGCCACCGGCAGAAACAGTCGTTCCACTGCGAGGTCCCTCTGGAAGCTGGATACGCAGCGACGAAGATAGAGCTAATGCGTTCGCCGATCACCTTCAGAAAGTATTCCAACCAAATCCTGCTAGCAACTCATTTGTACTCCCTGTAGTAACTAAAAGCTTGCCCCCTATAAATCCAGTTACATTCAGCCAAAGTGAGATAGCATCTATCATAAAAGATCTTAATCCCAAAAAATCACCTGGACATGACTTGGTGGCAAAATGATCATAGAACTCCCACCGTGTGCGGTTCTGACCTTATGCCATCTCTTCAACGCTATTACGAAACTTGGATACTATCCCCAAAGGTGGAAAAAGGCGGTTATAGTAATGATTCCCAAGCCAGGCAAAGACAAAACCCAACCCTCATCCTACAGACCAATCAGTCTCCTAACGTGTCTCTCGAAACTGTTTGAAAAGGCATTTTTAAAACAACTAACTCACTACTTAAGAAGGCGAAATACAATACCATCGCATCAGTTTGGCTTTCGCAAAAATCACGGAACGATCGAACAGGTCAATCGCATCACAAACGAAATTCGTACCGCTTTTGAGCACCGGGAATACTGTTCAGCTATATTCTTAGATGTTGCACAAGCATTTGACCGAGTCTGGCTGGAAGGACTAATGTACAAGATAACAAAACTGCTTCCCCAGAACACGCACAAAGTGTTCGAATCGTATCTCTTCAAAAGAGTGTTCTCAACCAGGTGTAACAGTTCAACTTCACACGACCGCGTTATCAATGCTGGAGTCCCCCAAGGTAGTGTACTGGGCCCCGTTCTTTACACCCTATTCACAGCAGACATGCCTACAAACTATCAGCTCACAACCTCTACGTTTGCTGACGATACCGCAATACTTAGCCGATCTAGATGCCCAGCAAAGGCAACAGAGCAACTTGCCTGCCATCTTAAAATAGTGGAAAGATTGTTTGCGGACTGGCGCATTAAGATAAACGAGACCAAAAGCAGACATGTAACCTTCACACTGAACAGACAAACCTGCCCACCCTGTACCCTGAACAATACACTCATCCCACAAGCAGACGTTGTGACATATCTCGGCGTTCACCTAGATAGACGCCTCACCTGGTGGCGACATATAGAATCTAAGAGGACTCATATGAAACTTAAAGCAGCCAATCTTCACTGGCTTATTAACTACAACTCTCCCCTTAGTCTGGAATACAAAGTACTCCTCTACAATACCGTGCTGAAACCCATCTGGACATACGGCTGTGAACTATGGGGAAACGCTTCAAAAACCAACATTGAAATCATACAGCGAGCTCAGTCCACGATTCTGCGAACTATCACTGGGGCACCATGGTACCTACGCAGCGAAAGCATCCATAGAGACCTCCACATAAACCTTGTCAATGAGGAAATTCAGTTGAAAAAAAGTAAACATCAAGCAAAGCTCGCCGAACACGAAAATCCTCTCGCGAAGTCGCTTACGCGAGTCTACAGTCAGAGCCGACTGAAGCGCAAAGATTCTCCAGCCCAGCAAAGAAATCATAGGGCCGTCTCTAACTAATACAATTACTTCATATTGTAATTAATATAAGTTATATAATAAGATTTGAATAATTATTGTTAGTCTCACAAAAAGAGAAGATCCAATAAATACCGCAATAAGTTTAAAAAAAAAAAATAATGTTTTGTAACAAGTCCTGAAAGTGTGTTTCTGTCCAGGGTAGTACCTCTTACTCAACCTGAAGATCAATCCTACTTTCGAGGTGGAAGTCGACTTAGGTACGGTAATAAAAGTAAATTCAGAGAAGTCAACAAAGCGAATTCCCTGTTTTCGCAAGGCAAATTTTCGGTGGCTAAACAATTTTATAGCTGGCTTTAACTGGTCCGATCTTTACTTCTGCAACATAATGGCGGATGCGATTAATATGTTTTATACCGCAATTAAATCATTTTTTGACTCTTTTGTTCCGATGTACTATCCGTCAATCTCTAAACCTCCTTGGTTTAATAAAGAGTTGACACACCTAAGAAATGTAAAATCCAGACACCACGGTTACATCGGATCAGGCAATAGCCGATCTATTCGCCAAGTTTTTTCAAACAACATATTCAACTTTACCTCATTCCGAACAGCCATACTCTTATGCGGTATCTAAGTCGAATCTAATATTTTGCCCCACTATAAACGAAAGCTCACTGCTTAACGATCTTCAGCGTGTTAAACCGGTCTATTCGCCAGGTCCCAATAGAATCCCTGGCTGTGAGCTCAGATTCTGTGCGGAAGCCTTGTGCAAGCCTCTACTGAAACTGTGTACTTATCTCTGGAATCTTCACAATTCCCTCATATATGGAAGGAGTCCCTTGTGATTCCTCCTCACAAAAAAGGTAGCAAACTGGATACAAGCAATTACAGAGGTATCTCTAAATTGTCGGCTATCCCAAAACTTTTCGAAAATGTTATCACTCCTCATTTGCAGCACCTTTGTATATCAATCATATCACCGTGTCAACGCGGTTTTATGAAACGCAGATCTACAACCACTAACCTCTTGGAGCTAACTTCTTTCGTAATACAGGGTTTCAAAAATAATCTTCAAACAGATGTCATCTACACCGATTTTAGTAATGCATTTGACTCTGTTAATCATTACCTTCTAATAAAAAAAAAACTTGATCTTATAGGTTTCCCTGTTGATCTTCTAAATTGGATTTCAAGCTATCTGAATGGCAGGACACAACAAGTCCTCTTTAAAAATTCTGTATCTTCTATTCTTCGAGTCACATCCGGTGTCCCACAAGGGAGCCATCTTGGTCCGCTTCTTTTTACCTTATTCATTAACGACCTCTCCTTAATAATAAAAGATTCGCGTGTACTTATGTACGCAGACGATGGTAAATTATGCCTCTAGTTCAAGGACACTTCGTGCCATTTGGACTTACAATCCGATCTAGACCTATTTCAAATATGGTGCCGTGATAACATATTAGACTTAAATGGCTCCAAGTGTAAAGTTATGACCTTTTGTCGTGCCAACCCAATACGCACGACTTACACTCTAAGTGGGTGCTCTTTGGACAGAATAACACGAGTTGATGATCCTGGTATTCTTCTGGACCCAAAACTAAAAATTTCTGACCATATTTCGTCTATTGTCCATAAGGCCAGGGGTGTGCTGGTTTTATATAAAGGTGGTCTAAGGAATTTGATGATCCTTACTTGACTAAAACCTTATTTATTTCGTTAGTCCGTCCGATTCTCGAGTACGGATCACCTGTTTGGAGTCCACAATACGCAGTCCACTCGGACCGCATTGAATCGGTCCAAAAAGACTTCTTACTTTTTGCCTTGCGGCCCCTAAATTGGGATGCAAACCATATATTACCTCCTTATTCCAGTAGACTACTTTTAATTAATTTACCATCCCTAGCTAACCGTAAAACTATGCTTGGAACATTCTTTATTTGTAAGCTTATTCGTGGGGATATTGAGAGTCCGGACTTGATTAGTCGGCTTAACTTCTCGGTTCCAAGTAGATTCATTAGAAACTATATACCCCTTATCTTAAATCATTGTAGATCTAATTATGAGTTGCATGACCCTTACAGAGTTTTATGATCTGACTAAATTAGACTTTATCCTATTATCTGTAATCTTGACTCTCTGCCGCTCTTGAAGCAATCGATTTTATCTTTTCTATTACATAATTAGATCCTACTAACACTAATATTTAACATAGTTTTTCCACATTATATTCATTTCCTCGTTCCTGTTCTCTCTTTTATATCGCGTCTATATCTTCTCGCGAATCGAACCGTACGATACACGGCAGCGCCCCTCGGTCGGTTGGGCGGGAGGTGTGGCCGTGAGACCCGTGCAAAAAAAAAAAAAAAAAAAAAAAAAAAAAAATATTTCTTAACAATTGATTTGGAATCAGGATTTCACCAAATCTTAATGAAAGAGTCAGATATTGAAAAATCAGCCTTTTCTTTTAACAACGGGAAATTTCTTACGTATGCCATTTGGGTTAACATAGAATATTTCAAAGAGTAATGGATGCTATATTAAGAAAACACGTCGGAAATCCTTTCCATGCTTATATTAATGATATAATAATCTTGTTAAAGAAAGCTGAACCACAATATACCGATCAAATTCAAAAAATTAATATTTTACATCAAGCAAATATGAAAAATCTAAATTCTGTAAATTAGAAACAGCATTTCTTGGTGTCTTGGTGTTTCTCACAATGTAATTAAAACAGGTCCTGAAAAAATGTCCACAATTATGAAGTAATAAAATTCCACAAAACATTAGAGCGCTTTGAAGTTTTTTAGGCCTCGCTGAATATTACCGAAAATTTGTCCGAAATTATGCAAAAATTGCCAAACATGACCCAGCTTTAAAAGCCTTTATCGAACTCAAAAATAATTTAATAGCACAAGATGAATAAGTTCAACCTGATTAAAACAAAAAATGCACTTTGACAACAGACGCATCAGATGTAGCTTTCAGAGCAGTTTTATCACGGGATAATAAACCAATTACTTTCAAATCTAAAACTTTAAATAAAACCGAACAACTTTACGCTACAAATAAAAAAGATTGTTATCCATAGTTTACTCCATATGTGGAGTAATCGGTATTAAAATACAAAGAGACCATCAATCTTTCTCTTTTACAATCTCAGATAAAAACCAGAACGTAGATATGAAAAGATGGTATTCTTTCATAGAAAGTTTCACACCAAAAATAATATATAAGCCCGGAACAACAAATGTCGTAGCGGACGCATTATCTCGAAAAAAAATATATATTACAAACAACGATATAGAACAATCAAGCTCTGATCAAAATACACACCATTCTGCTGAAATTAGTTTTTAATATGTAATATATGAGACCCGTAAACCGTTAAATCAGTTTCAACAACAACTGTTATCAACAACGTGGAGGTATACAATACATGAGCCATTGAGACATTTTTAAATGACACGACATATAATCGAATATGATACACCAGAAAATTTGATGGGAATATTAAGAGATTATCTACCACCAAACATTAATTGCACATTAGAAAATCTTTATCATATTAAATTACTATTAAAAAATAATTTTACTAACAAATTTCGTTTTACTAAAATATTTCTGCAAGACGTAGAGAATAACGAAGATAAGGCTATTATAATAGGACAAACACATAGTCGAGCTTACAGAGGACTAGACGAAAATAACAAACAAATAAATAGATTATATTATTTGACAAATTTATTTTTCAAATTAAAAGAATACATAAAAAATTGTACAATTTGCAACGAAAATATATATAACAGGCATCCAATTAAAATTCCGAAATTCCAAAATAAACTAAGCATCGAGAATAAAGTAATGGAATAACTTCAAAAATTTCCCCACGCCAAAGTAATTAGAATTGATAATAACCCAAGCTTCACCTCTGCTAAATTTAAATCCTTTGCACAAAGATGTGGTTTAACTCTACATTTCGCAGACACCAGAAACAGTACCTCGAACGGACGAGTTGACAGGGCACATTCAACATTAACAGAATTAGCTCGTTGCATAAAGGGAGAATTTAAGCTCATTAACTATTCAGGAATAATTATTAGAGCCGCCAAAGAATTCAATAAGAGCATTCATTCTACAACATATCAAAAACCTTTCGATATTCTCTATAATAAACACAAAAACGAAAATATTTCGAAAATTCTAAACAACACTCAAGAAAAAATGTTAGAAACACATAATGAAAGTCGTAAGGAAAATATCATGTAGGGCAGGCAAGTAGTTTATGAAAAGAAACATAGAGAAAGAAATAAACTAAAAACAAGATATAAGAAACAGGTTGTTAAGGAAAACTTACATAACAAAATAATAATCAATATTAGAAATAGAATTAGTCACAAAAACAATATTAAGACTTAACAAATATTATATTTCTTTTAAAATTACAGAAAATGCATTTCTTATTACTTTTAACATCATTCGTAATGATTATATTTGTAATGATTATTATTATTCAGAAATAATTGATTACTCCAATCACGAATTTTTCCTGTTCAAGGACAAAAAGGATGTACTTTCTTATGAATCATATGCCGACTTATTCCACGTAACTAATTTAAGTTTTTACCAACAAAATCCTGTAATTATTGGAGATCTAATTGATATCTCCGTATTCAAAATTGTACTACATAAAGAACTATTAACTTATCAAATACCCTGTAAAAACAGATAGATGCGAAATATATTATGCCAGATCCATTTCACATTATGATGGAAAATTATAATAAGTAAGTAATCAGGTCGCATAATGCGAAAATGATTTTTATGAAATATCTAATTTTAAGAACGAACTTTTTAATAAATCAAGAGAGAGAAATCAATTTGCACTAAAATACGAGAAAAAAAACAGAATATAGATATCATTTAAGAAGGTGTCATTCTAATAAATGGAAAAAATATTGTAAAAAATTCTCATTTAGACGGGTCATAATTAATAACATTGAACGGCACAACTACAATAAATAATATTTCATACACCAATTTAGAAAACAATATACTTGAGTACATAACCACTAACCACTTTAAGAATCTGGAAATATTAGATTTTATAAAATCCTACAACTCAAAACTCGCTCTTGACAACATTAAAAACCCATTTAATATAATTCACGATTGGAAAATATCAATTTCATTTATATTAATAATTTTGTAATTGATTACTACATTAACAATAAAATTCAGATATATTATATTTGTAAACAAACTAAAACGGGCAGAACTAGATAAACCAAATACTGAGAAAGATTTTTTAACAGAATTAAGAGAGCGTTTAGCCGAAATTCATAATGAAGCGCGTCATTTTATAAGTGAGAGAGTTATCCAACTCGTAAATATAACACTCTGCCCCAGTTGATAAACGACTTTCAAATTCCCACCTCGGCAGCATTTCCTTTTTTTTGACGCCAGCAATTAGCCACCCGGTAAATAACCAAACTTAAGGTGAACACCATTTAGCAAGTTTGAATTTCACAATGCCGTGAAATAATTTCAGTATGAGGCTTTTATCTTAAACATATTTTAAAGTTCAAGAAAATCCTAAAGAAAAAATTCTGGCCGAGGTTAAATGGGTTAGGATTAAGATTTAGAAGATCAGTCTGACGAAATCGTGAACAGTTTCAAATCAGATAAGCAATTAATAAAGTGCCTTATAATAGTATAAGTGAAAAAGTCTATCACCAAATAAATATTAAAATAATACAATGAAAATTATTATTTTTTAAATAACTAAACAAACACACTTTTAACATGTAAGCATCCCGCTTTCTCTAGTATTAAGATCGTGCTCACGAACACTACTTCGTATGTCCTGTTCGTGCGATCTGCAACCGACACACCAATAGACATAATTAAATAGGCTAAGAATGAAACGGAATGAATATTTTGAGTCGCACTAATCATCTTTTGACTAAGGGCAACGCTAAGAAATAAAAAATTATTATAGAAATAGTTTTCACGTCTTTATTCTTTTGATCTAATTTTATGACTAAATGTAAGTGACAAAAATCTTTCTTATACTGTCCTTTTGTTTACATTATTTCTGGAGCGAGATCGCCAAGATCGCCTAGGATATTGATTGTATACAGCTAGCGGAAGTGGATTGTGTACAGGTGGCCTGAAAACATGATTCGGCGACTTCGTCGACTTACAGGTCTCACAGTCATTAATGTATGCTTTTATGTCATGTCGATGCCAAAAAAAAGAGGTAATACTATAGTCGAGTTCTCTGACGACCATCAGATACCCGTTACTCAGTTAGTGTGAATGCGAACGCGAAATTTCATCATTTTTCTGGGAATAAAATAAGAAAAAATTTATGATTTTTTGTATTGGCATAAGTATTTTGAAAAGATAAAGCCTAAATAAATAAATTTAAATGAAGTTGGAGCCTAGGAGTAGTGAACAAATTATCACGAAAGAAAGGGGAAGACTAATTCGTGGTAGAAGGCTCATTTTATTCCGTAAGAATTCATGGTTATAACAATTGAAACTAACTTAACTCTAGCTCACCGCAGTGTGTCCTCCAGACTTTCGCACGACATTGAAAATGTTAAGTTTTTCCGGCTAACACTGCGATGGCGAAAAACAGAGGTCCTGCACACATTTAGCTAACGAACTGTTAAACTGGTTCACAATATAAATTCACTTAAAAATACTGACTAACGAATCAAATTTTCGATCCGCGACATCCCCGACCCCGTAAAGAACATCTTCACTCAAATCTAGAATTGCAAGTTTGAAGACGGGTCGAATTATTGTAATCGATAGGCCATTGTCGTTCACACGAACCTCCTCCACGATACCCTTGCACAAAGGTAAGGGGCAAGGCAGGATCGCAGACGAAGACTAATCACCCTGGTGGATGGGCTCCGCTCTTCGGCACCACTTTTACCGGCAAACATGCGTAGGTAGATACTCCAGGACCCACCTCCAAAGCTTTCTCGTAGAACCCTCCTTGTTCAGCTCCGCATCCAATGCAGGCGTATCCGGCAGATTGGCCACACCCTCGAGTAGGTCATCGACGCCTCCTGGTCCGCATCCACGCAAATGGGTAAGCGGTACTCTCTTGACGCATTGAACCATGCGCTCCAATTCTCCGCACTTAGACGGGTTCACAGGGCAATTGAAAATCCATTCAATGCTTCTGCTGAATCTATGCACCTACCCTGAATCTTTTACATCTCAAACACGCCTCCAAAGCGTTAGGCTTTCCTGTCAGCTCCCATAAAGTTTTTGCCGTTGTAGCTGCGCAGTCTATGTACCGGACCTCTACGGCAGACGAAGTTCCTGATCGCAATTATGCAGGAATCCGTTGACAGGTCATGCGCCAGCTCCAGATGAATCGCTCTTGTCGTCAGGCACGTGAATAAGGCGACCCAACGCTTCTCCTTGTGACGTTACACAGCCTACAACAGTGGCCCAAAGTAGTCCAATCCGGTATATTTGAATGGCCATCCACCCGCATCTAGTCTGTCTTCCGTGTGTTCCCCTTATCGGCGTCATCGGCCGCGCTCGCTGCAACTTGCACACGTTGCACGATGAGATGACTCTCCGCATCACACTCCTCACCGTCGTGACCCAGAGTCTCGTCCGCATCTCGGCAATTGTAACATCCACGTTTTGATGCGACATCCTGGCATGGAAAAGTGGTACAATCAGCTCTGTGAGACTGTGCCTGTATGACAGTATTACGGTCCTCCTTGCACTGTTCGGCATGCACAGTGCAGCAATAATTCTGCCCTAAGCTCGCAGAATCCTGTTCTCGTCCTAAAACATATTGTTTTTTTTTTTTCTTACATAATTAATTTACTTTCCATTTCTTTGTAAGGTGAGATTGGACCTGATCACCCCGAAAATTAAAAAGAACTACGGTTATATTTGATCGTTCATGGCTAAGCACGTAAATACGAAAGTGGGGCTATGTCCGATATGACTCGCAGGTCAAGGTTCTATTCTCACGACAACAGAAAAGCTGGAGAAATCCCTATCTGGCTGGGGTGCTCTTTGCTGAGACGCGTTTTATCCTTTGATGATGCGCTGCGGAATCAGTCCTCCTCCGAGTTGTGGCAGCGAATCTGCGCTAATTTGTCTTCTTTCCGAACTAAGAAACCCCTCCTAGGAGGTCACACTGAGGGTACTCCTCCATACGCTCCAGCCGAAGTTTTAGGTTATATTTTCCCTTGCTTCTTCTTCGTGAGCCTCCTTAAATCCTCAAGAGTCTAATACTTGGAGCACCATCTGTGAAAACGAACTAATTAAAATCCTTTTTGTGCATAACTATATTCGCTAATGCTAGGTGGAAAAAGGAGCTTCCGGAAACTCTTCTAGATCAGCGATGGCAAATCAGACATACTTGAAAAGTGATCGAGGACAATAAATATTCCTATATTGCCACTTCTAGACCGTGGATACCGTCCAAGAAAATCAATGAAAATTCACAGTTTTTGGCGCTTTGCCTAATGTTGGGCTGAGAACACGATTCGGCGACTTCGTCGACTTACAGGTCTCACAGTCATTAATGTATGCTTTTATGTCATGTCGATGCCAAAAAAAGAGGTAATGCTATAGTCGAGTTCTCTGACGACTATCAGATACCCGTTACTCATTTAGTGTGAATGCGAACGCGAAATTTCATCAGTTCAGATAGATATTGGGGAATAAAATGATAAAAAATTTAAGAATTGTTCAAAAGTGTTTTAGCAAATCGATACAAATTTACACGACTAATAAAATGTTGAAACAATATCCAATAATCTTTTTTGTTTAACTCCAATTAATAAAATTTAAAAAAAGAAAATAAAGAAACAATTTTTCAAATATGTGGTCGTGACAGTTTTGGGCGGTTTTAAAGCGTTCGAGTGGGTGTCGATAGAAATTTACAAGACTAATAAAAATGTTGAAAGTATCAACCCGTTTTTGAAAAGTTGTTGTGCAGTTTGTGGGCGTTAGAGTGGACGTGGCAAAAAATGTTTTGGGCAAATCGATAGAAATTTATAAGACTAATATAAAACCTTGCGCTGCGCCTATGTCTCTAGAATCGGAACCTTCTAGCTTTAAAAGTTCCTGGGATCTCGACGTTCATAAGAACAGATGGACAGGGTCAGATCGACTCGGCTATTAGTCCTGATCAAGAATAAATTAGTTGTAATAGTTTTTTATTTGAGTCGAATAAATGACCCGTCAGTTGACTAAGGACAACGCCGAGAAGAATTATTTAACGAAGGTTTTTATTGAACTTCTTTATTCTGATATCAGCTTAAGACTAAAAATCAAATGTAAATTGGATTAAGAAGAAGCCTCAGTATTTTTACAATATTTGTATTTCAGGAAAGCCTCGCTCTTGGATTCTTAAGGTTAGGACAATATTCAAAGAGAGCAGTCAAATTTGTTTAGGTCAGGATGTTTACATGAACGGCTAAGTGCCGCTGCCAAAGAATTCTTTATTAGAAACGAATGCTGCGCAGCTGGGATACATTATGGTATAGTTCTTTGAAATAATTGAAGTGGCCGACTTGGACCACCCATTTTCACTTAAAATTATACTATTGATTTCTATTTTGCATAGCGTTACTCTTATCATTTTGTTTCCTTATATTTTTATATTATTAATTGAATTTTGGCAATTTTGGTTAAGAATTGTTTGGGTTAAGTTCCAGGTTACAATTGTGTTTGGTTTTATGTATTTTATTATTTCTCGTTCGTGTGTACTCGCTTAAAATTAGAAATTGGTTTAAAGTGTTTAATAATATTGGTGACACATTCATTTTTTATTTCTTCATTTTCGGCATTATAAAATTTAGTTTCTTTTTCATTGTGTGTCTGTGTAATCTATCTGATAGCCATTGGAGTCTGGGTAAGGGATTATTTTAATTGTGTTTATTAGCGAAAATTGAATGGGTATGAGGGATATGATTAATAATTGGTTATCATTATAGTTAATCCAAGTGGATTTTGTAATGTTTAAAATATTTTACACTTACACTTTCAAGTTTGTCATAGTTTAGTAAATTTGGTTTAAACAGTCCGAGTCTGGAAAGCTGCATTTCTATTGCAATCGGTTCGTAGTCTTTGCTCAAAATAGTCAACCACGATGTCTATTTAAGTTAAATAGATTTTTAAGAAATTAATTATTATTATTATATTTTCTTCTCTTTAATTTTTTGAGTGTATAATATTGGATGCCCAGCGTATAAGAAAATTTGAGCAGGTCCAGTAGTGTCATGTTTAATTTTTTGGTTGTATGTGTAGAGGATTGTTTCTATCTTCCTTAATTTGACTTCTTCATCATCAGATGAATTGATTGTACGAATTTTTTCATTTATGGTTTTGTGTAATCTTTTGACGTCTGCTACCCCGTTTTTTGCTGTATTAAGCTATAATTTGATTTCTTCTTCTTCAAGCCAAGCTAAACTGGAGAAAGCTCCGCCTCTGTCTGCCTTTAGTAATTTGTTAGTAATTGGTTTACCTAATTGATTAAAAATGCGCATTAATGCGTCTCTGCATTCTATCCAATCCTTAGTTTTAATTTGCTCAAGTGTAGCGAATTTAGAATAAATATCAATGCAACTGATGTAATGTTTTCCCTCAGTTGAATAAATATTAACTACAATTTTTTCTCGGCAATGTTCCGGTTTAGGTGTTATTTTTAAAGGCATTTTGGTGTTTATATGTTCTGTTTTAGCCAAATTGCCTATGTTGCATTTATTTGGAAAGAAGTGGTTTTCTTTAAATAATTTTGTAATTTTCTGTATACCAGGGTTTAAAAGTTTTTCATGTGATTGAAGTATGATTTCGTCACAGAATCCACGTGATGGATATACATTAGAGGAAATAACCTCACAATTGGACAAGCTCGGTTCACTTTGTAAAGAATTCGAAAAATTGGGAAATAAAATGGCTATTATATTTCGTCGATAGACATTTTAGTTTGTTCACTGTCTGATGGTCTTAGTCGTTTAGTTATCGGCAAGCTTGTATTCTAAGATGTAGATGGTTGTTCTAGTTGAGGGTATGTATTCCTTCTAAAATGTATTGTTTGGGGATTTTGGGCTGTGTTGGTATGTTGTGGGAAAGGATTGTTTTGAATAATGGGTTGTAAGTTTATGTATTGGTTGGATTTGAAAAAATTATGTGCGTGTCACATTGGTGGGTTGTTAGTTATCTGATGGGTATAGCTAGGTCTAAATGGTTGCATGTATTGATTAAAATTAGGTTGGATGGGTTGGAAATATTGTCTGTAACTTGGGCAATATTGAGTTTGAACATTTGTATTGAATTTATGTGCTTACGAATTCTGATTAGAATTCGAGTTTTTATTACGGTATTCTGGGTTTTTATAAAATTCAAAATTAATGTGTTCTTCATTAATTCCCTTATTTTGTGCAATGGTAATTAAGGATCTTAAGGTAGTTTCCTTATCAGTATCTTAATAGAGTCTTTAATAGCCTGAATATAAATAACAAAATCCGATTGGTTACCTTCCAAGTGTAGTTTCGAAATTAATAATTGACGTCGTCTTTCCGCTTCTTCGCAGAATGCTCTTAGGTTTCCTCTGTATGGTGTCTGCCTGAAGTTCTCCAGTAGTTTGTAGTTCGATGTTTGGTGTTTATGTTCTGAGATTAGTCTGGATTTGAGGGTTGGCCAATCTTCGATGTTCAGATGTCCCAAAGATCGTGTTACTTGGACGGACAAGTTCCTTTCGATGGCTCCAAGTAGAATCCTCTGTTGTCGCACATTTTCCACTCGAAGGTTCTTTTTTCGGGTACTTTTTGTATCCTATCGACTGTGCCAGTAAAATTAGATGTAATATTTTTTTTATTTAAGTCGAATGAATGTCCCGTCAGTTGACTAAGGACAACGCCGAAAAGAATTATTTAACGAAGTTTTTTTTGTGACCGGTTTGGACCAACCAAATACGTCACTATATATACTTTATATGGTCGGCAACGCTTCCATCTGCCTGTTACACACTTTTTATTTAGTATACCCTTTTACTCTACGTGTAACGGGTATAAATATTATATTCGAACTCGCTCTATAGTCTTATGTATTCCACCGTGAGAAGCTAACGGACTATTGTGCGCTTGGAATACCACTATTGATACTAATTCAGTGAGTTTTCATGCATACTCATCATGCTTTTGCTAGCCAGATAGATGTTCTGCCTTCCTATACACATAATCGTCTCCAGTCCTAAGATTCGAAAAGTTTTTTATTCGGATTAACCTTTGCTAACAAATCCTAGTAATTTTTCAAAGTTTAAATCAATGAACAAACCTTGCAAATCTGTAGCTGTTATTTCGTTTTCGTTTACACGCGATAAAGAATCCGGAACAACGCTCAGAGTACCCTTACGATGTTTAATTTCAAAACGATATCTCTGAAGAGCCAACGACCATCGAGTTCATCGTAAGCAGATGATTGGACATGAACAATTTCGACGAGACATGATTAGTTACAGTCTCTAAAATTTCGCAAACTATCCCCGCCAAATATTACTGCTCAGTCACAATATACACTAGTCGGCATAAGTATTTAAAAAAAAAAAAAAAACTTTTTGAAGTCGGTTCTTTACTAAGTTGGCAATTTTTTCCAGTACGACTTTTGGCTTGTGTAGATGTTCCTTTGCAAA
Source organism: Drosophila simulans (assembly GCF_016746395.2). Lineage (NCBI taxonomy): Eukaryota > Metazoa > Arthropoda > Insecta > Diptera > Drosophilidae > Drosophila > Drosophila simulans. The sequence goes on from NC_052521.2 coordinate 2,398,794, forward strand.
TTGCAAGCGTATTAATTTTTTAATTCACATTTAAGTCCCATCCTTAGCAATATATTTGTCTTCATGCCCTGTTTTCTTAAAATTTGCGGTCACTGATTGCCTTACGTTCACTTTTTGTCTTCGCGGTCAAAGTCCACTGAGTTGCAACGGCTTGCGGTTTTGGATGATGATGCTAGTATTGATGATCTAACAGAGCCTTTTTACCCATCACCATTAATTAATTTATGCTGTTTTAATAACGTTTAAAATCCAAAACAATTTAAGCAATTTTTATTTTACACCTGCTCAAAAGCAGGATACCATTTACTAAATGAGCTTGTCAAAATACCTGTGCCAAACAAAAATTTGTTGTATGTGTGGATTATTGTTAGTAGAAAGAGAATTCAATGGAAATGCAATGCATTTCGTGTACTAAATGTTCATTATTTGCATTGCTCATCGTCTTCGCACTGTTTGTTAACGATATCAAGCGCAAACTAGTTTAAAAAAAAAGCTGGCTATTTTGTCATAATACTTATTTCGACTAGTGTAGTTGCGCTGAGTTTCTTTAAAATGAATGCTATCAGCCGCTCGCATCCTTCTTGATACTGGCACAAGCACGGCTCGTACTGCAGACTGGCTATCATCACAATGAATGGCGAGTGGCTTAGCGATGTCCGGGCTACTTAAAACCGGAGTTTTACAGAGTCGACTCTTGAACACCTTGAATGCTCCTAACGGTTCAGGTGTTAAAGAAAGCTTCTCAGGCCTGGAAGTGTTTTCAGCATCGGAAAATCGGCAATTGCTTTCACCTTTTTAGGGTTGGTTCGAATACCATCATCACCTATGATGTGGCCAAGATATCGAACTCTTCGCATACAGAAATGACTTTTGACAAAATTGATAGTTCATCCAGAACGTTTGATTTGAACGGATATCTCTCTGAGGATGTTAAAATCACTCTCGAAGTCAGGTGACACTTTGAAGAGGACGTCAAGGTAGATGAACAGATGCGCAGGAAAATCTTTATTCATTAAGCCGGACATAGTGCTAGTGGAATTACATAGACCGAAATGCATCTCCATATTGATAAAGAGGCCTTCCAGGTACTGTAAAGGCAGTTTTATCCCTCGACTGAGCTTCAAAAGATACTTACCAATAGCATCTTTTAAGATAAAGCATAAATTCGGCTTTAGGTAACCGACTTAAGATTCCACTGATTAGAGGAAGTGGATACGCATCCTTTTCAGTAAGACTATTGACCTTGTGGCAATCTAAACGAATTCTCACTTAGGCTGGTTTTGTAACCTAGACAATAGGTGAAGACCATGCGCTTTCTGATATCCACTGTAAGCGAAACGGGGAAATACGGTTGTTTAATAGTTTTTGCATTCCCTACGTCATTCGAATAAGTTATCAAGCTAGTCTTGCGAAGGCCTTTATCGGTAAACGACGGAAACCCCTTTGTTACTATAACAAGCTTGAACTTCCTTTCTTCAGTTATGTCGTGTTGATTAACTCCGACCTTACTGACAACTTCGCTTGATTCGAGTTCGAATATCTGCAAATCTTTGGAAGAGGGTTTTACAGTCTCCAAAAATCTATCCCCAAGTAAAGATATTTTTTTAGAGAAGGCAATATGTTGTATATTTCCATGTGCTGTGGTAGCACTTACATTTAACGACTTGTACACTTTTCCTCATGACACTAGTTCTTTAGCTAATTCGACGCGCCGTAATCAAGTAAACCATAAACGTTACGACTTAATACATGAACAATTAAGAATGAACGATGATCTCGTGTTCCAGTAGGGATAGAACATAAGCATTTCCATTGAGTCTGCAGCGACCCACTGTCTGCCAAGTTGTCAAAACAAAAGTATGACTTTGTAAATTCAGGTAAATTTTGCACTTTACGATGCAGTAGACTGCCACAGCTAATTGGAACGGCAGGTATTGTAGAGGGTGTTGCTTCTAAATTTGCAACAACCTTTAATAGGTGATTGTTGATTTATGACGAGCGGCATTCGAAGTCTTCGGTTTGGGGTGCGACCTCGTAATGCCGAATAGCGAGTTTTTTGTACACAAATCGGTTTGTATAAGTTAGCTGTTTTACAGCCGTAAAAAAAGATACGCTTTTCCGACAAACAATTTTGTTCTCTGTGTCCATCTTCGCGGCAATTCAAGCATACCAAGCAAAATGTGTCAACTTCTAATTCGCTTTTGATTCGAATCCGACTTGTGAATCTGCTCTTGGAATTAACTCCGAGACTCCTCGTCTGTAAGGGATCATTTTAGCGTAACCGTGTGAGTGTTTGACATCGTCTAAAAAAGCTTCGCGTTGGCACAAATTTCTCTTATTTCGGGTACATTTTCCGCAGTAGTTTATGCTTTATTACAGGTCTTAAATTAGTCTTGAGAACACGAGCTAGTTTTCGGGTGGACCATCTTATGCAGCTGATCGATTAAGACATTTACACTGCCATGAAAACCGTCGAGTGTCTCATTAGGGTTTTGTTTCCTACTTCGAAACAACCACTCAAAGTCTAGGTCGTCCCTTAATTGGCGAAAATGACAAAGCAATGCGGAACATGTCTATCCCAACGTACTTCACACACTGATTTGTGGTATCGCCAATAAAATTCGTTGGATTTACGTTTAATTCGCTAACATGCCTACAGGGGACTGAAATGTGTCGAAGGATATCGTATATAATACTGATTTTTCTCGTAAGGGAAGGGTAAAATAAAGAAACAGATTTAATTGTTTCTTATCTTTCGACAAAAATAGTCACAAAGGACAAGAATTTAGAAGTTTAAAATTTGTAATGGACAAAGTTTCGTTCTAAAACAAAAACGTGTTTTATTCCAAGTTTACTTTTGCCATACTTTTTCTAAACCTTTTAAGAAGAATTGAAATTAAATCCTTATATTAGTGAACTGGGGGAGTTAAAGTTTGCATCTCTATATTCCAAAGCGTTTGAAACTAACAAACAAATTTCCAAAGTGAACTTTGAGCAAAGATTTGGGAAATTCGACAGGGACAGATGATCAACCGAAGTTGGACGCTTACTTAATTTCACCTCATCATTCCTCAATTTAGGAAAATCTTCATTTTTGAAATTAATTTTGGACAAGAAGAAAACTAAAGTTCTCAAGCATTGTTTTCCCTAACAATTAAAATTGAACAAATGAAATTTGTTAAAATAAATTAAAGTTGCAATTTTGAAAGAAAAGAAAAATTTGAATTTATCTATGAGTCTTAATGACTTATTACTGTGCTCACTAAGGTCCTTCACGTTGGATGCCACTTTTTCTTTAATAAATAAAAAATTATGTTAACACGTGATTCAATATTTCACACGTATGCCACTTTTTACACACTTTTTTTTTCGCTGACAGTTGGCGAAAAATGAAACTTCCAGAAACTCTTCTAAATCATCGATGGCACGGCAGTCATACCTGACAGCTGTCAGAGCCAGTGATATTCTTATCGGTAGCTACATGTCGATATCTTATCGGTATGGTCGATCATACCAAATATTGGTATGAGTAAAAAAAATCGTAGACATAAATCTGGCCGATTAAAGTGGTATATACTAAAGACATCAACAGTGCTAGCTTTGCAGTCGCTATAGGCGGCGCTACACATTGTACCTCTCCGTCTTGCTCGTGTTCACTTGCATAAAAAATGTATGAAAAATAAATAAAGTAACGAAAATCAAGTTTTATAAATCTGATAGTTTTTGTTTTAAAGAATGTTCAATCATCGACCATCCTCCGTTGCAATACTGGTGACTTTTCTGTAGTGGGTAGACACATATTCTAGCTGTACATTTAAGGCTTCTGAGTAGTGAGGTATTAAAAAATGTTTTAATAATGTAATAGAAAAGCAATTTAAGGATTCGTTTACACTTTATTAAATATTTCGCTCCTGCTTTTGTGTTAAAATTTGTTTTCTACATTGGTTTGTGGTCACGTCTTAATAGTGAGAACAGTACTTTTAGTTCTGATAACACTGCATTTAGATCTGTTAGTTCACAACTGGCATATGTCTCCTTTTTTGTTTCGTTTTAATGGGCAATAATGGTTTAAATTGGGAATATAACAAGAAGTCAAAAAGTTTAAAAATGTCCATAGAAATATTTAACCTACCATTATGTTAATATGTTATGATTAATTTCATCGTTTGATACCGATTCTAAAACAAAAAACAATTTCAACGCAATGACTGATCATTGTTCAATTATTATATTAAATAATTTTATTTGTGGAAATCGTGGCTGCCGAAAGACTGATGTACCTTGTGGGATCGGATTATAATTGGATCAGATAAACAAGTTCTCCGTTGACTAGTGTCGTTAACTTAACATGTTCGTAATGATTTACGCCGTCGATTTTGATAAACCATATTTACGCGTTTGTTTTAAGATTAAAAAAGAGTTGAGTAATATATTCATATCTTTAGGTATAATCTTGTGATTAAATTCGTAATAAAGTAAATAAAGATTTTGCAATTTTTTATGTTCACTTAAATAAGATAAAGTTAAACATATTCAGATGTAATAGTGTTATTATAATCTACACATATATACATTGCGAATTTTGCAGATACGTTGTATTTTGTATCATAACAACTTTAGTGGTATTTTAACTTTTCCAGAACAAACGTTAGTCATGGAGGAATTTAATTCGAACGGATCAGTAGTTAACGGTACAGGATCTATGGAAGTTCCTCTATCTAATGCTGAAGTTATAAGGGGACAAATATTTGAAGTGGGTCCTCGGTATATTAAACTCGCCTATATAGGTGAAGGAGCTTATGGAATGGTTGTGTAAGTACCTAATAACTATAGTCGATTTATTAAAAATAAAATTGTTTTCAAGCCTTTTAAATCTATAATGTTTTCACACCAGTTTCTTATTGTTCCTTTGCCCATTATTCATAGTTTTTTGATCGTGCTCTATATTAGTGCTGCGCAATGATTCTCCTTCCAAAATGCAGTAATACTCAGAAGTGTCTTCGCTTGTTTTTATTTTCTTTTGTAAATGTATTACATTTTGTTCAAGTAAGGCAAGTAAGTCCGCATTCATGGTATTGGTGAATCAATGTTATTATTCGAAAATGCATTAAATATATTCCCATCAATAATACGCAGTACTACTAAGCTGTGAAACACTTAACGAAATAGTTTCTCAAATTTTTAATTTCTTTCTTTTTCTCTCGACGTGGCTTAGTTTTGTTTTTTCTTTGACAAAAGCTTCTTTAAGGGTCAAAAAAACCGAGTTTGTTTTCATGCAAAAGCCTAAATTATAAAAAAAGGGAAGTCAATAGCTTCCGAGTCATATTGATGCTGTGCACAACACAGCAATCACGGTTGTTCAACGCAATCAGACAATTTCTCGTTAAACTTGGATATGCTTGTTAAAGTACTCCTTTACTCGGTGCCTTATAACTTTTTGTTTAATGTTTTTGATCACAAGTAGGGATTATTCATTCATTCATTAAAAGTAAATTTGGAGCCTACATATTATTAGATTTATGCTTTATTTTTGTTTTGCTCGTAAACGGAAAAACAAGAGAGAACGCCATATTCGAGTTGCTCGACTCGGAAATGCCAACGCGAAATTGCATAATTTTTCTATCTTATCGATAGTTATTGAGGATTAAAATGAGAAAATATTAAGCAAAAATTTATAAGTGTGAGCGTGGGAGTTGTGGGCGTTAGAGTGGGCGTGGGAAAAAGTTGTTTGGCATATCAAAAAATTTTTAAAAGTTGGGCGTTGCAGTTTTAAGCGAGAGTGGGCATGGCAACATTTCATTTTTCAGTATTCAAAAATAAAATGAGATTTTGTTGAATTATTTTGTTATATTCTAATTAAACATTTAAAAAGCGTCCAACATATTGTTATTTTTTTAGTTTCTTTTTATTTGAAATTAAAGTTTTATATTTTTTGAATAAGGTTGAAGTTTTGAAAAAAGGTTATTATTTTGTTAATTTTTTCTTCCGTTGCACTATGGTCCAGAATTCGTTTTTTTTGGCATAAAGTCTAAATTTTTATGTCAATATATCGTCCTTAAGCAATTATTTTCTAATACGAAATTAATCATATAAATAAAAACCAAAAACAAAATTGACCGAAAGCTTCACAAAATCGTTTTATGAGCTTTTAAAGGTGAAGTGTTAAACAGCTGATTGAGAGAATGCAATTCCAGCTAAATTATTTGCTTACTTTTGCACGTAGTACAATCGTTAATACGCATCCAAAAATTATAGTAAAATATGGAAAATAAATGCCAAGGTATGATGTTTTTAACTTATGTAGGTAATATATGTATAGTTGTACTGTTTTTATGTTGTGTGACATCCAATTTATGTGTATTTTAACAGAAAATTCTAACGTGTCCCCTGTGTTTCGTGGAGTATAACTAATTTTCTGACAATTTCTGACAAAAGTTAAAAACGTCAGTTTGTACCTTTAACTATTGTCTTTCACGGTAAAGTAATATCTTTTGCCCATTTTTGCTCGTTTTCTTAAAAATTTGATTTTATATAGGCAAGTTCGAGTTCAGACATAGCGACCTTCTGAACATTTGGAGGCGTAACAATAGGCAAATAAGTTATTTTTCAGATTACGTTTATTCCGCAATCAACAACAATAATCAGGAATCGAAAAAGACAGAAGAGATTGACAAAAAAAATAGTACATTTTGAATTATTTATTAAAAAAAAACTGCCCGAGTGTAACAGACAACTAGACCGATTTATTTCCAAACATACCAAGTGGATGGCGTCTAAGATAAGAATTCTTGTTAGTGATTTTGAAAACTCCAAGACACCGAAGCAAATGGCCGAAACTTATCTTAGCAAAATGCAGGAGAAAGATTAAAAAGGAAACTGAAAATGCGAGTGAAGCCCGGAATAAGCTTTACAAAAGGGACCGACTATCACATGCAAGGAAAAATAGTTGGATCAATTGGATGAGTGATATTTTCCACAGAGCGATTGATTACTCGGACCCACTATTATCAACAATTAGTTTAAAAGAAAGAGAGAGAAAAAATAGGAAAAACCACTTCCGAAGGCAGTAATAAGTCTTTTGGAAATACAGTCTAATTTTAAACCTGATCCATGAGACAAAATATTGGATTCACATTCTGATTCTCATTCGAGTTCAGATTCGGAAATTTAAAATGTAGAACTAGAAAAAGAAAAGGGGGATTATTTTTAAAACAACAATATACACGACTTTAAAAAAAAAAAAATAAAATAATAAATCGTTGACTCCTGAGTCATACCAGTAGTTAATATGGGAGGCAAAAGAGGGCGTGGTCGCACAGACTCCAAATTTTGTGCGCAAACTATTTGTGATTTAACAACAAAATGTACAAAGTTCCAAGTCTGTATCTCAATTTTTAGACTTTATGCCAAAAAAATCGAATTCTGGACCACAGTGCGTTGGTGGGTAGCAAATGCGTTAATTGATTGACCCCAAGTCTCTGTTTGAAAGCTTATTCGTGTTGAAGTTGATAGTCCCGACTTGGTTAGTCGGCTAAAGTTCTCTGTTCCAAGTAGATTCTTCACTAGAAACTAATCTTAAATCATTGTAGATTTATAAATTGCATAACCCTTACAGAGTATTAAGTTTTGACTATACTAGAATTTATCATATTATCTGTAATGTCTGCCATTCTTAAAACAATCAATTCTAACTTTTTTGTTAATCTTATTAATATTTACACTGCGCTACATATGGCAGACGGCGAAGCTGAATACTGTTTTCTTAGCAAGAAAGTTTGAAGACGCATGCATCGAGAATAGGACTGTTCTTTTTATTCGATGCTCATATTAATGACATTTGATTCGGGAATGAGGGCCAATGCTGATCGTTGAAATTCTGGTTTGGTATAGAGAGGTAATCCTAGAGGAAGACAAGTTTGATCCGAAAGTAGGCCGAAAATGACGGCAAAGCCAATGACGCGTGTTACTGGGAGTTTTTTGTTGCCGCCTTCATGAGAGTGGACTGTCAAGTCAGAGAGCTGCTTATCCTTATGGTTGCATCGACTTACTATAGCTGATGTCCAAAAGTCATTATTAATCTCATATTGATTTCCATAACGCATTATAGTGCTGCTCAGGAACTCTTGGTTGACATTAACGTTAACCGTGCTTGAAGACAGCTAACAGAAGGCGATTAAATACTTATATAGCTCATAGTCTATCACCTACGAAATTTGTTATCCCTTGGTACAGTTGGTAGTTATTTCTTCTAGCAATAAATCTTCTAAACGCTACATCTAAGGTTAATTAACTTGCCATATTTTAAGTGTATGGATATTTGGCTGTACAAAGGAATACTTAAAAATATTCTTTATATGTCGTTGTTCCGTTATTCTTTAATCATTTACCGTATGAAGATGAAGCATTTGCACAGAAATTTGTATTTTCCCTTCCACACAAAGTTTCCAAAATCGGAATTCACTACAATATCCTATTATTTGTTCTAATTTATTTTAATTTCCTTGTAGAGAGAGAGCATATATGTACAATAGATATCAAACAGAAGCTTGCAACATAATGAAAGGGACATTTGCGACTATACGAAGTGTATACAATAGTGCCATACCCGTTTCTCCGTTCCGTCCGTTTTAATGCTAACTACTTAAACTTTCCCAAACGTCTTCTCACTGTTGCAGGTATAAAGTCGTACCGAATTGGGCACGGATGGCCATAAAGGAGCATACGTAGTTTTTTTTTATCTTATTTTGACTTAAAAAATATGTAATTAGTCCAAAGATATATATGTTTCAGCTTCCGGAAGCAAGCCTATTTTCTCGCTTTGTTTTAAGGTATTTAAATTGTTGAGTGAATTGAATTTCTTGCTGTTTTCATTTTTGATCATAATTATTTTATGATTATTTATAGGTTTTATTCAAAGCGTCTACAAATCCTTAATACCCAACCATTCCTGGACCTAATCCATCTTGGGACTCATGGAGAACATCTACGGAGTCTGCCTTAGTTTTTAGGTCTTCCATAGCGATATCATTTCTACTTATTTTACTTGCATATTTGTTTTGTATTTAGCAGCTAAATTTACCAAAACGCAAGTAACCAAAAATTGTGCAGATGAAGTCACATATTTGTTACATTAGTAGTTGGGGATAGTAAATATTTATTTATTTATTATGATAGAAAGAATAGTTTACAAAACTAGACTAACTTAGATAGTATAGCATTGGCTACGGGGCTTACAGCTATATTGCTTTACAATGTTAGTATATCTTAATTTAGTTAATATATAATTTGCTAACTAGTTGCTGTCTTGTTATGTACAATTGCCTGTTTTGTTTTTAGATTTTGTGGTATAATTTGGTTTTTTTAAGGAAATGTATGAGTTTTTGTATGTTATCTGGATTGGGTTTGCTAAGAAGGTCTAGAGGGTTGGTGTTGTTAAATATGTCTTGTTTGGCTTGTAGGAAGGATGGGCATGAGTTCAATATGTGGCTTATTGAAATATCACCTTGGCAAAACGGACAAGTGGGTGTTGAATTGGGATTTAGGTAGTGTTGGTGGGTTATGTTTGTGTGCCCTAGTCGAAGTCGTATTATTTTTATTTGGTCGAGTCTGGTCCAATTTGGGTGGGATTGTTTAAGGTAATCGCATGTGTGTGAGGTATTCGTGTTAATAGATTGGTACCATGGACTGCAGTTTATTATGTGTTCTTTCTGTTTTGTCGCAAGGTCGGCTTTAAGGTGTTTTTTTTATATCTGTGGTATTTATGTTTGGGGTGAGGATAAGTGGCATACTGCTTGCTGATTTTGCAGCTTGATCGGCTAGTTCATTTCCTTTTATTCCTGAATGGCCAGGAATCCACATTATTTTAATTCTAGGTGCGTGTTGCGTTATTAGCGATCGTATTCTGCTTGGGTAAAAGTTGTTATTATTTGTGTTTTGAATTGAATCTATTGCTGATAGGGAGTCGGAAGAGATAATAAATTTGCCTTTTCGGTTTTTAATTAGTTCTATTGCTTCTAGGATGGCGATTGTTTCGGAGGTGAGGACGGATGAATATGGAGGCATATGCCGTATTTCAAGACGTCCGTTTCCGTTGTAATGGCGAATGTTATTGTGTAATTAATTTTTGAACCGTCAGTGAATATGAAATTATGTGTTTTAAGGTTATTCTTTGTGTGTTCGTATAATTTTCTGTATTGGTCTGGAGATGTTTGTTCTTTCTTATTGTTTCTGAGTGATGTGTCCATTATGGAGTTTTATTGGTTTGTATGCTAGATTAAGTTATAGGCTAAGCTTGATTGTTCGGTCTATTATTGGTGTTTTTTTCTTTTTAGTTTTTTTATTCTTAACGAACTTAGGTATTGGTGTGTTTTTGGAGAAGATTAGGTTTTGAGATCGTTCGGCTATTTGAAGGTCTCGTTTCATTTCTAAAGAGGGAGTATTTGATTCGTAAAGTAAGTTATTTATTGGGGTAGAGCGATAGGCGCCGAGAGCTAGACGGATTGCGGAGTTAAATGGTGTTTTTATTTCGTTTAAAATGCTTTACCATAATCTATTTTGGCTATAATTGTTGCTTTTGCGATATTAATTAGTGTATGCGTGTTATGTGGCTATTGAATATTTCAATAAATAGTTTTGTTATTCTGTTTTTTGTTGTGGGGGAGCTATGGTAAATATATTTATACCCGTTACTCCTAGAGAAAAGAGGTTTACTAGATTTGTTGAAATGTATGTAATAGTGAGAAGGAAGCGTTTCCGACCATATAAAGTATATATATTCTTGATCAGGATGAACGTCGAGATATCAGGAACTATAAATCTAGAAAGTTGAGATTCAGCATACAGATTCTAGAGACGTACTAGCAGCGCAAGTTTGTTGACCCATGTTGCCATGGCACTTTTTAAAAATATTTAGATTTTTCGAACAGATTGACCAAAACACTTTGGCCACGCCCATTCTTTCACCTACAAAACACACAAAAACGGTAGCATTCCCTCTTGTTTTTCGCTTAAATCGCAACTATCAGTGCCTAACTTAAATATAGTTAGAATAGTATATCAAATATAAATGAAGTACTCAAATATAACAAATTATTTAATTCCACAAAGAAAAGTTAATTTAAAATTAGGATAAACTTTAACTTTTAGCCGCTAACCAATGTTGTAAATGTCTGAGTGTCTCACCAATAGTGCTCCCAAAATAACGTATTCGCTCCTTCTCGTCTCTCCTGATCCACAAGATCTGCTATCCGCCTTCTACAACGACTGATTCGTCGCCAACAATCCTGTCTTGATTTTAGTCGGCCACTGCAAAGTCGTTGCTCTCCGATTTGGTACTCGGTGATTCTATGTTTCTTCTATGTTGCTCAAATCAATCCCCTTTGAGTCGGTTTCTCTTCCATTCCTTTACGTTGCAGGATAATAATTTCACAATGTCAGGTAATTTGCAACTCTCCCTCGGCGAGCTCACACAAATTGTTTTCTTTGCAAATTCTTTTGCCTTTCTTTTCTTTCACATCATTGATTTTCACACGAGAGTTTTTGTAATTTCTTTAATTACATATCACAAAAGTTAATACTGTTTTTACACGCAACTTAGTTAATGATTGAGCTTGTAAATAATTCCATTTAACGACATACATTTTTGCGACGACGTTGTATTATTATTAATTTTTTTTTTTTTTTAATAATATTTAACGAGATATGTGAGTGTAATATTAAACTTAAATGAATTTACAAAAGTGTGTGATTCAATGTGTTACTCTTATGATCTCGACAACAACTGGACTCGTTAATTTTATGATCTCCATGTTCTCTTGTGGCGTTATTAAAAACATGGTTTACTAGATTCATTAGGCGTACCAAATCATAATGTATTTCTAATGTACCCGCTGCTTCTATTTCTTTCTTATCCACCTTCATCGTTATGCCAGAAGCTATGAAGGCTTACCAAAGATTCAGTTCAAATATGGTAAAAATCAATCTACTGAATCATATAGCAGACAAAAAAGTTATTGTATTATAGATGTTTTTAATCAAATAGCGTTCAAATTCGATAAGAAACAGCTTTTTGATACTATTTACCTTTATTTAAATTGGACGGTTACATCCTATAGCCGCCGTAATTAAAAAAAAATCATAGTTTTGTTCTTTTGATCATAAAATGTTCTTATTCTTATTGTTGCCCAGAAATGTTTGAATACCGAAGCGTGTATTCCATTTTTGTCTTGTAATATTTTTTGTAAATAAGAAAATAGCTTGTAAAAACAATTTTTATTTTTCATTTCAGGTCTGCGGATGACACGCTAACAAGCCAAAGAGTTGCAATAAAAAAAATTTCGCCCTTTGAACACCAAACTTATTGTCAAAGGACTCTCAGAGAAATAACCATATTGACCAGATTTAAACATGAAAACGTAAATACACAAATAAAAATTATAAGATCAAATTAGGCTAGATAAACTTACAAAACTGCTTTACAAATTTATATATACCCGTAAAAGGATAACAGGCATACTCATAAAGTACCATATAACGTATATATATTTATGATCAGGATCAATAGCCATGTTCCATCAAGAGTCAATTGGTCTGTACCTCTGTCCGTATGAATACCTCGGTCTCATCAACTATAAAAGCATGTTGAGATTAAGCATGTAGCTTCCAGTAATATAGACGCAGGGCAAGTTTGTTGGTTCATCTTGCCACGCCACAACTTTAACCGCCCACAAACCACGCAAAACTACAACGCCCATACTTTAGAGAAAATTTCTAATTTTTTTCTATTAAATCAGTTGTTTGTATTAAATCAGGTACACGGAGTACCACCCAAAACACCCAATGAAGAATCATGGTGGACCTAAAATCCTGGTATTGGCTTGTTTTTTTACAATGGTATGAGTCCATACCATATGATTTATGGTATTATAGACCAATACTTAGTGATGTCTTAATGTCATTCTGAATATAATATGCCCTTAAAATGGGCTTTCCAACAGGATAATGATCCGAAACACAAGAAAATCGGCTAAGAATTGGTTCACCCAAAATTGAATTGATGTAATTCCTTGGCCAGCTCCATCTTCAAATTTAAACCCGGTTGAAAACCTGTGGGGGGACATTAAAAAATATGTGTTGAAGAACTCCCCGTCGTCTAAGTTTTAGATTTGGCAAGTTGTGCAGGATACATGTTCCAAAATTACGCCAAAAGTTGCCAGGACCTGGTGGCTAACAAAGGCTATCTAACCGAGTATTAGGCCCTAATTAACACATAAAAGAAGAAAACTAAGTTCGTTCTTAGTAAAATTGAATTTTGTTACTATTTTTTTTATAGCACTGCTATTTTAGTGAACACGAGAATTTCTGCCTATTATGTTGTTTTAATCTACATAAAACTATTGAAGAAATAAAAGTGAAACATTTGTTAAATTGTTTGAAATTAGATACCTAACGGTAAATTAAAAAAAATTTTCCATTACAACTATAAATCATAGGAATTTTTTATCTTAAACTCGCTGGTCCCAAGCACTGCTATTTTTATAAACACAGCTGTTTGTATCATGTGTGATTAAGTCGAAGGGCATTAAGCCATTTCGCACCAGTACTATAATCGTACAAACGACAGTTTGACAATGTTCATTTCCTGAAAATGTAGTTTTTAATACAAATTACTTTTAATTAGTTTGTTCCTTATGTATATTTATTTCCTTTCAGATTATTGATATTCGAGATATTCTTCGAGTTGATAGCATAGACCAAATGAGAGATGTTTATATTGTACAGTGTTTGATGGAGACTGATTTGTATAAACTACTTAAAACACAGGTAAGGTTATAATTTGGTTATAATTTATTGAAAACAACTACCATTGATATGCGTATCATCTTGGCTATTACTTCAAACACCAAGTCTGAATACAATTGTAGGTTGTCGGAAATTGTCAATAAAGGAAGTGATTTCATCGCTGTAGAATTCGGAACGTCTTTGAATCACGTTATGCTTTCAAAATAGTTTTTTTTTATCATGTGGGCTTTAAAATTATCTTGTCAATTTAAAAAAATGTCGGTAGTCTCTTTTTATACATTTTGCTCATTTATATGTCATTTGTCTAAGCAAACGTTTGCATACATTCTTATCTTTACGATAAAATTTACACAGATCGTTCGGAGAGTCAAAGTTTTGAGCTTAGTTGTCTACATACGCCACCTGAATACAAACGTTTTCTCTCTGTTTTGACCCATCGCTGTCAAATAAACTAAAATAAACCAAAAATATTGGTAATAAGTCTTATTTATTCCAAAGCTAATAAAAAGGCTCATTGGCTTAACATTACTGACCACGACGCGATATGTGCATAAGGCATAATATAGCTTAATGCAAATCGCAAAATACATAAATATTGGTAAATAAGAATCCATAAGTACTGCTTCAAATTTTGTGTTCTCAGCTGTGCTAGAGACCTGCTCAAGCTATGTACATCTGTAATATAACCAAATCCAACGTTTCGATTTTGATAGACAGCAAGCATTAATTGCTTACATATATACACGTACGTTATATATATATATAGTTATATTATATACCTATATATATGCTGCCGCTTGGTTAGCTGTCGTTAGATGTTTGTCGTTCTTTTTTGTTCCGTTATTTTGTGCTTGCTCGTGTTGATATTGAAGCTATTTGCCATGGATAATAATGCAAGCAGCTCAAACAGAGTGAACTTTTTGAAGCGGAAGTTAACTGCATTATATGCAAGAGTAAAAAAATATTGCAAACATCGTTGCGAGATGAAACAGTAAGCGGATGCGATGAGCCAACACTGCTTGTGAGGTTGGAACAAATCGACCAGCTTCAAGAAGCTTCAAGGAACTCGAGTTTGACAAAATGGGCAGCGAGTTAATGCATGCACTTTAAAGCTAGCATACATACGATCGGAAATAGCTAAAAGTAATGCCAATTTTGCTCAGCATTCCACGTTTGCCGAAGGTGTCACCAAAGACACTAGAATAACAAGATGCGTCACGCCATACGATTTTTTGGCACGCTATTTTTTGGCCGTGGCTCTAGAGGTGGCTCCAGGCTCTCTCGAGTTTTTGTTCGAGAGAGAAAGAGCGGAGAGCGCTACAGCAAACAGCTCTTTTCTACGCATACAGTGATAGCAGACAACTGTATGTGTGCACACGTATGCTCATGCATTGTAAATTTGACAAAATATGCCCTTCAACTTAGAAGTTCGTTGACTTTAAATCTATATTATTTTTTTATCAAAATTCTTGTTTTGCATTGTCTTAACGTTATTATTATTTAAATAAAGCTTAGAAGCAGTAATAGCCGAATCTATGTACATCACAAAATAAACTTCGAAAATGACTTTATATTAGAATACTTGTCATTAGGGTATTCAGCTTGCGACGTAAGAACAATTAATAAGGCAGTGATTGTTGAGTGCTTGTGTCCGCATTTCGTGCCTCCAGATATGACTTTTGCAATAAACAGTTTTCATATTTTTATTTATTTTATTAATTTTTATTACTTAAATTTTTAATATTTCGGAAAACTAAGGGCACCATCTGATCTTTTTATTAATATTTGTAAAATACACATTAAAGTTTTTGAAATATTTTAAAAAATAATAAAAAACAAATGTGTATAAAAAAATTTTTTTGTTGAGCATTAGTGCACAAATAAAAGTAGTGTATATATATTACACATAATTAATTATCAACATAAATATAAATTTGTAAAAGGTAGCTAATTTGAGCGGCGATCTTAACAAACGAATTTAAAAAATTTTTAAATTATAATTGTCAGGGCGTGAATTTTTATTTTATTTCATCATATTGCTACGAAATTGGCCAAAACTTCAAATATGTAAATTCGTTTCTTCGATCAGAATTGATTTCGGCCCGAAAATCGTCTTCTAGCACAACACGCACACATATACGCGTTCTCGTCTCTTGTTTTTACTCACACAAGCAAGCAAATTCTATTTTTAGATTTCTTACGCTCTCAGCGTCAGCGAGCGGAAAGAGAGCAAATTTGGCCTTCACCAAAAAAGTGGCTGCATAGTGCCAAACCAATGTATGGCCGTTACGCATCTTGTTATTCTAGTGTCTTTGGTGTCACGTTAAAGGCTTGCAGTTATACACATCAACACTCAGCGGAAGCTATGCGAACTGGACAGACTTTTACTCGATTTTTATGAGTATTATAGGCAGCCATCAGGACCTTACTAGTATAGATAAGTTGCAGCACCTAAAGTCTGGTTTTGAAATATGCTACTGCGTTAGATTTATTGCAAAAGCGATTTGGTAATCGCCGTTTGGTTTTTCAGGTACACATTACGGATATTCTGGGTTTAAAGGCAGTGGATTAGTTTCTAAACTAGGGAACTATCGGATACATTTAATGCTCACATTCGCGCTCTTAGGCTCGCCTGAGCAGATAGCAAAGTGCCAGACCTTATCCATAAACTCGGTGTCCACGATTCAAGCAAAATGGGAAGAACGTCTAGTGGATCCGGCATATTCGTTTATTCGATTCCGTTGATGGAATGGATGGAAAATGTTGTGGAGCAGCGGTGCAGAAGATTGGAAGCCATATACTACGCTAAGGCCACATATACACCAGGCGGCCAGGTGGGAAAAAATAGACACGATAACAGATCCTCATTTATGGCTAATGTCCTAACTACTATTAGCTGCTTGCTCTGTCATGATATGTAGGTCATCCAATTTACTATTGTTCCCGTAATGGATAGTTCATTCCCGGCCGGGAATCGCTTGATTTCGGCTCACAATTGCATCTAATTACAGCCCGTTTTGCCAAACAGCTTCAACTTAAAAAATCAAGATTCTGTGGCACAGTTTCGGGAATAGTCTAGTCGATTTAAATTTCCTCACTCTTGAAATTTGATGACGGGAGTGACATCACCAAAACTGAAAATATTTAATGTCCGGTATTACTGTTGGTGCAGCTCGAATATGGCGTTGTCCTGGCTTCGTGATGAACTTTCGATACTTAACGGTTTTGTGGCTAATAGGATTTTATCTATTCAAGAGTTGACAGGGGTGCTCTTTGCTCTGGATACACGGACAATTATTTCTAATCGAGTCAGAGAAGGATTGGCCATCTGCTAGTCTCTCTGAGAAGCTGCTTCCTGATCTTCGTAGATGTGTATTGCTGGCAAAATCTCCGTCTGTGGACATATCCATTTTTTCTAAATTTGCCAACTTCTTTACTTCGCTGCAGAGTGCGTTCTTCTCGCGGTAGCGGGCCTTCTGGATCAGTCAGGACTTCTTAAAGCAGACGGGCGACTAAGGAATTCTTAGCTGGATTTCAATGGCCAGCACCTTGCCAAGATACCATCCAGTAACATTCGCAAATATTTTGTTTTACCATGATGCTAATCTTCATACCGACCCTAGAGCACTTCTTGGTATAGTTCCTCGTCTCGTGGAACACATTATGGAGGATCTTCCGAAGGAAGACTCCCACTGGAGTCGATTTCTGTGGGCCATTCTTCTGCAAGCCGGAGGCTCGCAACAAGCCCCCAATAAAGTGCTACGTTTTCTTATTTGTTTGCCAGTGAATGACCACAGTAGCATTTTTCCATGGTCTCAAGCCTTTTATATGCACAAGGTTGAAGCCTAACAAATATGGTCAGACAACGCCACTAATTTTGTCGTCGTCAGAAACGAGCTACTGGAACTAAAGCGACTGTGTTTAGCAATGATCACCAGAAGTCGGTGCACAATTTTTGTCTATCTGAAACTATCGGCATTTAATCCCTCCACGTTCGGCCTATTTTGGTGGGCTTTGGGAAGCGACGGTGAAAACGGCCAAGCACCATTTTTATCGTGCTGTGGGTCCTTCAGTCCTATCATTCGATTAATTAAGGACTCTTTAATGCCATATCGCAGCCTTAATTAATTCTAGACCTTCAGATTTACTTTCAGAGAGCCTGATATGGATGTTCCTCCTTATTCTTTCTGTGAGCCTAACGTGATAAGTCTCAACTATACGAGCTTGAATGTGTGGCAGCGCGTATCGTTTTTGCTGTAAATATTCTGCTCTAAGTAGAAGGAAGAATGTGTAACGTTAGTTCAGCAGCATTGCAAGTGGCGAACTCCAAGGCCTGGTCTGACGGTAAACGACATTGTTCTTGTCAAGGACGAAAATCTACTCCCAATGAGGTGGCCCTTTGGTGGAGTGCTTCAGCTAATACCCGGAAGAGACCCTGTACTGAAACCATCATCAGGAAAGACAAGACGGGCAGTGAAAAAGTTGTGTATGCTTCCCCTTAAAGACTCTGTTGAAAGCATGGCTTCCAACGGAGGAAGCATGCCGGTACGGACCCAGTAAACTGCCAGTAACAGGCGTCACTGGCTTTGACGGCCACCTTTGGATCACACTTGTCTTCATCTGGGATTACCTCTCTATGCCAAACCAGAATTTCAACGATCAGCAGTTGGACCGTCCTTCTTTTGATTTCATTAATGTCAGCTTCGAATAAGGAAAACAGCTTTATTCGCGATGCATGTTTCGACAAGAAAACATCATTCGGCTTTGCCGTCCGCCATGCAATTTGAAGTTGAATAATGCCCTTACACTTACGTTTTTTAAGAATATGTTTGGAGTGAACCAGAATCTTGTAAACTGTCGCTGTTATTGAAACCTAAGAAAGCACGTCAACAATTAGTTCCCCGTCCTATGGCACTTGTTCATACTTATCTAGGTCAATTGGCAATGAACCTGACAATCATATTAAAATTTTCCTCATGTTTGAAATGACGATAAAAGCGTCTGTTATTTCGGGAGACATTATGCTGCATGCTGCGCTAGCAGAATTCCCAACATTTGTGCTTCTGGTTTGTTTGGTCAACCCTAACTCCATATTTTCATTTTATAAAGATTTTATACAGGCTCTTTTTTATTAAAGACTTTCAATTTTTGGTCATCAAAAATTTATTTTTATATTTGTCATTTATTTATTTATACTTTTCTGTCATTAACAGTTAACTACATATTAAACTTTACGTAATATAATTATTATTGAGGCATGCAAATTCTGCAATATTTTTGAGAAGATCGAGTTTCAAAGGCCGATAAAATCGTTTGTTTTCGGAATAAAATTATTCCCGTCTGCTGAATATAACACGCAGAGGCGTTACTGTCGTTGCAAAAAGAAACGAATCGTCTTCATTTGACTCATTGAATGCCTGTTTGTTTGTTTATATAGATTATTCAGTGCTTCCATAAAAACCATAATTTAATTTTAACTCAGCGGATTCAATTACTTAGTTCGTTTTCATTGCCATTGTAATACCCTCACCTAAATAATTTAATATTCGATTTAAACATCTTGTAGGCTTACTTTGACTGAATGGCACAGTACTTATCCTTTTTGAGCCCATGATCAATAATATGGCGCAGAGCCACCTCACTTCGTAATGATCTTCGCTTTAGCTTGGTAAAAGGCTATTATTTTTAATACTGCATATATTTATACGACCCGATCGTTGAGCCCATTTTAACGTTCATTACAATAATCCAGGGTTATGTTTCTGAAGCCTGATCTCGTCAAAATGACCACAAATTAATTTCAGTATTGCATTCAGTTTTTTCAGTTGCGTGTGCCATATTTCTAGCAGGACCACGTTGTTAATTGAGAGTCTGCTACCTAAACACATACTCACCAATTTGTAACAACTTTTTGAAACTATTCAAAGTGGAAATTTTAACTATTGTCAGACCCCAACATTGTCAGAGCACAACATTTCTAGGGCTAACAATAAACAATAGATACAACTGGGCAACCAACATAGGCAATGTGTACAGCCTCTGTAAACCATCATAAAACACATTTCCTCCAAAAAATACCACACCTCCTCCCTTATCCAAATAATAAATTCGATATTAATCTATAAAATAGATTGCCCACTTAAGGTACCGCCCAAAACACTTAACAAATCGCATAAAAAACATCAAAACTCCAGGAGCTCTTAGAACAACACCAACTACCAACCTTATAGTTGAATCGCAAATAAACACACAAGACAGAATTCCTGACATACAAACTTTCCAGCAAACTCTTACCCTCTTCCAACACACCCCTTAAAAATCTCGTTACAACACCCAATAAGAAATTTAAATACCCCAGAACTTAAGCTCAATGTCCCCTTTTCAACAATAACAAGAGTTCCAGTTCC
Organism: Drosophila simulans; assembly: GCF_016746395.2. Taxonomy (NCBI): domain Eukaryota; kingdom Metazoa; phylum Arthropoda; class Insecta; order Diptera; family Drosophilidae; genus Drosophila; species Drosophila simulans. The sequence continues at coordinate 2,419,001 of NC_052521.2, forward strand.
CCAACTATCAGATACTTGTTACTCGGCTGGTTATGAACAAATAAATAAGTCAGCAATCTGTGTACATGAGTAGATCTTGTGTTATTTTTTTAATTGTTTTTAACACAAGAACCTTTCTCCAATGACACCAAAGCGTGTGAAGTTTGTTTGGTATTGTTTTGCCGAGGACCGACATTGACATCTGTGTCAGCTTTACGTTTGTTTAGGTCGAATTCTTCACAGCGTCTCTCCAATAACTTGAGTAAGTCGTCAATAGTTGGAGTATCCAGACCGCGGCTGGCTTCGATCCACTTTCGTCGAGTTTCAGCATCAACCTTGACCAGAATGGAGTGGATAATCCAGCAGTTCCTGTTTTGTCCAGCAACGGCCAAGCCGCGTAGAATTTCAGTTCAGCTTTGCTAGTCGAAGTTAAGTTTAGAAATGTATCTAGTGAAGTGTTCACAAGGTGTTGAGGACGGTTGCAGCGTTCAATTAACCAGTGACACTTCTGGGTGCTGCTACTTATATGTGGGCCATTCCTTGCAGTCTCCAGAAAATGGCTTAATGTGTATTTTGATAAGCGCGACAACGCTGTGGCCTGACTCGTAACGGTACTTTGGCGCCAGTCATATTCTACGTATTAGTAAAATTCTTAGAAGGACCTCACAATATACCAAACTCATTGCCCAGCAGCGTCTTGCAAGCGGCGTGGTCAAACATGTTATACGTGTGACGCGGCATAGTCGATAACGTCGTCATCACCTGCGTGTGGTTTTTGCCGGTCCTAGTAGATGGCCCCGGTCCCGGCTTGTAGCTTGAACAGATGAGTACGCTTGCAGGTACTTATCTTTGTATGCTTCGTTGTTAAATTGATCAATATACCCTTCGCACTCATCCTTAATAGCCATTTTATTTCCCAATTCTTTGAATTCTTTACAAATTGTGAGGTTATTTCCTCTAATGTATATTCATCACGTGGATTCAGTGACGACTTGAGCAAGCGCGTTATGCTTGATTTTGCTTGACTTCTAACTGACAATAACACTCTTAACTGATCCATGTTGAAAACATAATCAAAGAGTAGTTTATATAAGTTCAGCAGATCCGGCAGAATATAACATTCAGAAGATAACATTCAAAGTTCTTGAAACTTGAAAAAAATGTTTTTTTTTTTCTTTTTTTCCGTGTGACTGCGCGTTGCAGTTTCAAAAATAGATTTATACGTTTGGCGCAGCGCAACAGAAATACTAAAATTCGTATATAGTAAAGTTTAACATCAATATAGGCGCAATTCGTTCATCAACAATGTTTTTATGGGTTTTAGCAAACGAGATCTTACATCTATGCGATATGTACAAGTTAACGAAAGCGAATGATAATGAGCGACTTGATTGCAGTGCGAACAGCAGAACGCTAATCCAATGCGTAACGGCCATACATTGGTTTGGCACTATTCAGTCACTTTTTTGGTGACGGCCAAAATTGCCATCTGACCGCTCGCTAACGCTGAGAGCTTAAGAAATCTAAAAATAGAATTTGCTTTCTTGTGTGAGTAAAAACAATAGACGAGAACATGTATATATATGCGTAGATGTGCTATAAGACGATTTTCATGCCGAAATCAATTCTGATCCAAGAAAGGAATTGACTTATTTAAAGTTTTAACCAATTTCGCATCAATATGCTGAAATAAAATAATAATAGTTTTTTAATATTCGATTGTTAAAATCTCCGCTTGATAGCTATCGTTCACATTTTATATATATGTTTATAATTATAATAAATAATTAATTAATTATATAAATTAATATATGTAATAATCGGTACATAGGGAACACCACGGGGAGGCCATTGTATTTGTAATGGGGTCCTATATGACCTTCAAGTTAATTTTTCACTACTTATCGCAATTACTATTTACGGCTATATTTGCGAACTTTACTATTGCAACAAACTGACAAAATAAAAAGACATTAATAATGTCTTTTTATACTACTACAACTACTGTAATTTAAAACATAAATTTTCTAAAAAGAAGTCATTACAATGAGAAAAAAATATTTCATAAAAATAAAACGTTGTAGAAAAAATTTTTATTACATCCGCCTTTATGTTGCAGGAGTAAAGATCGGAACAATTAAATCATATATAAAATTATTTAGACTCAGAAAGGTTGCTTTTCGAAAACAATAAATTTGTTTGGTTGTGTTCTCTGATTTCTCTTTTCTTACGGTCGATTGTCACCTCAAAAGTAGAATCATTTGGATCTTCAGGTTGAGTAAGAGGAGCTACTCTGGACAGAAACACAGTTTCAGGACTTGTTACAAGCTACATATTCCATAATCGATAATAAATATCTTGGGACAACGACAAGTAGAGCATGCAGTCAATAAAGTCATGTTCTGCTATATATAGAGAGAAGGATATTCGATTTTTCTTCTGGGGACCACGCAGCTTAAGGTATATTATAATCACCTATCAGACAGTCTATTTGAGACGTTTAAGGGAACAAAAGATTTAGATATTAATATAACCAAGAGAGAATGCTATAGTCGACTTCCCCGACTATCTGATATCGGATACCCTTCACTCAGCTAGTGGAAAAGCGAACGCGAAATTTCATCATTTTTCAGGGATATCGATAAATATTGGGAGAAAGAAAAAGAAAAAAATTGAAATAATGTTTTTTTCTGTATACAGATAAAAATTTTCAAGAAAAAATAAAGAAGAAAAATCGATACACTTTAAAATAGTGGCCGTGACAGTTTTAGAAAGCTTTAGGGCGTTAGAATTGGCGTGACAAATCTATATAAATTTACAAGACTAATAAAAGTATGAAAAAATATCCGAAAATGTTTTTAAAATGTGGGAGTGGCAGATTTGGGCGGTAGAGGCGTGGCAAAAAGTTTTCTTTTGCAAATCAATATAAATTTAGAAGACTAACACAAATATGAAAAAATATACACAATTTGTGCGGTTTGTGGGCGCATCAACATATGTCAACAAACTTGCGCTACGTCTATGTCCCTAGAATCTGTATTTATAATCTTAACCTTCTAGCTTTTATAGTTCCTGAGATCGAGAAGAAAAGATTTGATAAAGGCAGAGCTAAAATAGTAAAATTAAGTGTTGGATAATAATATTGAAAGAAACCAGACTAAATTTGATCCTATATGTAGAGGTCTATTCAAAGATATTGAGTTATTGGAGAACGAGGGATACACATTAAAAATATGAAAAGTAACAGACGGTATAAATATGCGCATGAACAATTAAGAAGATTGCCAAATGGGCAGGTGCCAAGCGAGCTGGAGATCGAGGTTAGCTCGCCAGATGAAGACGGTGAAACTGATGAAAAACACACTAATGGAAGCTGTTGAAATAGACAGTAGATTGGCGGAAGGTGAGTTGAGATTCATGGTTGTCGATTGCTACGAGCCGGCACCTGAGCCTAGAGTGGTATTTTGACAATGTTGTTGTTTGAAGGAAAGATAGATAAGAAACGAGAATTATTGAAAACGAGATATAAAATAATGATTTGTTGTGAAAATGATTATGGAAATAATTATTTATTAAGATTGTAAAAACAAAAAGAAGGGCTACGAAAATCTTTTTTTAAGATACATAGACGAGAAAAGCGATTGTTTGGTTATGCAGCCCGCAGCAAGCAGCAGCTCATCATAAATTTGAGTTATTTTATTCATCGGTCTTATACATTGCTCTGTGCAGCAATACATTTTGCATTCCCCTTTATGCTATGTTCCTCTCTCTCAATAGAGAGCGAGCACAGCTGTTTTAATCTTTATTCTGTAAAACTTGCTTATTTGCCTTCTCCATAGCAAGGTCAGTTACAAATTAAATGTTGATCGCACCGGTATTGCTGTGATACACTTTAACTTTTATTCGGTTCGGTACGGGTACTGCCGCCATTCGTTATAACAAAGAACAAAGAACAAAGAAGTTTATGGTAATGAAGAAACAATATTGAATGAAGAACCAATTACTAAGTTGATTGTTACATTACATTATTACACCATACACGGGAACGTGTAATTTATCAGAATGGCCTCGTCGGAGAAGAATGTGTTGTTTTGAAACCCTTATCAAAGGGTTGCATAGACTTATCGATAAGAGAGCCAGGGTTGCATTTGATTGTGAGCTCTTGATAAATATTAAGCCCTGGTAGAGTTGTCAGAAATTTTGATACGTGGCGTGTAAAGAAGAACAATAACACGATCTAAGGCAAATATGAAAAAGGCAAAAGAGGGGACACAAATCAAAAGACAAGATAAAACTATAAAAGAGAATTATAAGTCTCCTTTTTATATATATTTATATACATATATTTTGTACAATTTTAATAATCAAAACGTAATTTGCTTTTATTTCAGAGGCTAAGTAATGATCACATCTGTTACTTCTTATATCAGATATTGCGTGGACTGAAGTACATTCATTCCGCAAACGTCTTGCATCGGGACCTTAAGCCGAGTAATTTACTGTTAAACAAGACGTGCGACTTAAAAGTATGTAAATAATAATTATTGTCATCTTTTACCATTTATGAAATATAATAATGAAGATTGCTAAACAGTTAGTATATTTACTCCAACATATTGTATAGCCGTCAGCCGTAAAAGCGTTTTGATCTTAGATACACACGCAGCTTCTCTGCGTAAATAACGAAGATGAGGTGCCGTAAAGTTTAACCAAAGACATTAGAGCAAGATGCGTAGTGACAAAACATAGGTTTTGCACTATGCAGCCGCTTTTTGGTGACAGGCAAAATTTCCCTCTCTACGCTTGCATAAAATTGAGAGCGTAAAAATCTAAAAATTTGAATGCATTTGATACAAACATTAAAAGTTAAAAATTAATATTCAAAAATAAATCAATTGTGCGACCTCTTTATTGCCAAATTATTTCTTGAGGCACGACGTCACAAGCTGAATACTCTAATGACAATTAATTCAATAAAAGTCAGTATTAAAATTTATTATGTGATATTACTATTTCTTTTCTATATTGAAACAATTATCTTGTTATGGCAATGCAAAACAAGAACTTTTTACATACTGTCATTGTTTGAAAATAATATTGTTTTTAAGTAGACTTAAAGAACTTGTAAATTGAAGGGCATAATTTGTGAAATGGTCGGCTGTCACTGTATGCGTACAAGAGAGTGCCCCAGTCGGAAGTGGAAGTAATCCGGAAGGCCTTTCGGAATAATTCTTTGTCGAGTGTAAGTACTACCACATGAAGAAAAGTTACCATACCCTCTTGCCGGGCGTGAGACTCTGCTTCATAATTCCCCGAAATGCTTCTGTTGGCATTCCCCGAAAGGCTTCTGCATTCCCTGAAATGCCTGTGCAAGAATTCCCTGAAAGGCTTCTGGATTCCATATGTATGTAGATGTAATAGTAACTGTAGGTGCAATAATTCTATCTATAGAGATCAAAACGCAAGAGAGTGACCGAGAGAGCTTCTTACCGGAAGGCAATAATAATAGTGTGGCAAAATCCGATAACTTAAATCCTTAAATGCAAAGGTCAATGTGTTAGAATATAGGGATAGGGACGCAAAATTCTATAACTCACAAATTAATAAACTGACAGCTTACAAATACATACATACATACACGTGCTTTTTAAAGGTTGGGACCTTCTAAAAATCATATTAATTTAACTTTAGTAGCGCCAACAATATGTCAGGTTTACCACCTAATAAATATATATACAACTCAAGAGCTACCGTGCATTGTACGTCTCGAATAACGAGAAGACGATATGAAAAATAGTACAGAAACGAGGAAATAAATATAATATAAAAATAATAATAATAAATGTAAAATCGAATTATGAGTTTAAAAAAAGTTAGAATTGATTGCTCTGAGAGCGGTAGACAATCAAGATGATAAAGTCTATTATAGTCAGAGAATAATACACTGTATGGGTTATGCTGCTCATAATTAGATCTACAATGATTTAAGATTAGGCGTATGTAGATTCATGTGAATCTGCCTTGAGCAGTGTTTCACTGCCGAATAACCAAGTCGTGACTATCAACTTCAACACGAAAAAGTTTTCAAATAGAGACTGTATCGTTCTACTGTTAGCAAGGGAAGAAAAACCCCAATTAGATACCGAAAGGTCAACAGTAAGACGTTTTTTGAACCAATTTTATGTATTTTGGTCTCCAAACAGGTGATCCATACTTAAGAATCGGACGGAGTAGCGAAATCAATAACGTTGTGGTCATGTAAGGATAATCAAATACCTTTTTATAAACCAAGCACACCCCTGGTCTTATTGACAATAGTCGAAAAATGGTCTGAAGATCATCAATCCGTGTTTTTCTCTCCAAAGAGCACCCACTTAGAGTGTAAGTCTTGTGTATTGGGTTGGCACGACTGAAGATCATAACTTGGAGCCATTAAAGTTTGGTACGTTATCTCGGCACCATATTTGAAATCTAGATCTAGATCTAGATCGGATTGTAAGTCCAAATGTGAAGAAATGTCCTTATACTGGAGGCATAAATTAACATCGTATGCGTACATAAGTACACGCGAATGTTTTATTACTAAGGGGGAATGTCGTTAAAAAGAAACTGACGAAACTGCTTCCTTGTGGGACCCCGTATGTGCCTTGGAGTATACAAGTTTTTAGAGAAGACCTGTTGCGTCCTGCCATTCAGATAACTTTCAAAGTCCTAATTCCTTCAATTCCTAAAAAGTCTTTTCCCAACCACAAATTCTTTTACACAGATGGCATGAAGACCAATGGAATAGTAAGAATAGTTTAACAAGCGAAACCAGCAAAATTCAATTTGGGCTTCTACTCTCCCTCTCCCCCTACTCCTCAGTCGTCACAATCAAAATAATAGACCTAAACGAAGCAGTTATGATTGCACTCTAAACCGCAGGAAAACATGCTATCTGCTCAGCTAGTGGAAATGCAAACGCGAAATTTCATAATTTTTCTGGTATATCGATAAATATTGGGAAATAAAATGAAAAAAAAAATAAATAAAAATTATTCAAAAGTGTGGGCGTGGCAGTTTTGGGCGGTTTTAGGGCGTTAGAGTGGGCGTGATGTTGGCAAATCGATACATGGTCGAAAACGATTCCTTCTGAATGTTACATACTTTTCAACGAATATAGCACACCCTCTATGAGGAACGGGTATAAATGCATATAAATAGGTGAGAATTTCAATTCTCCAACTATCGGGCAGTGGAAAATATGATAGTAGGGAACTGAGTGTTTTGAACGTTATTTATTGATTATTGCTAACTATTAACATATCAATATATGGAATTGTCAAATTAAATAATAATATCCAAAAAATGTGAAACAGTTTAATGTCAATCAATAGGACAAGAGCGGGGGTAAAAATCTTTTAAAATAATCTTATATGAATGATTCTAACATTCTTGACGTTCATATGGACTAGCAGATCGACTCGTCTAGTCCTGATAATAATTCTTTAGGGTGTAAACACTTACCTTTTACATATTTTCCTGACATACTTTACTGTAAACATTTTATTGAGTTGCTTAATTTTCATTAGTCCTATAATGGAAGACTATAGGAACCACAAATCAAGCCTGAAAATGGGTTGGAATGCAAAATAAAAACATAATTATATTGGTTGCATTTATTTTATAGATTTGCGACTTTGGATTGGCTCGTATTGCAGATCCCGAGCACGACCATACTGGCTTTCTCACAGAATACGTTGCTACCCGGTGGTATAGAGCACCTGAAATAATGCTTAACTCAAAAGGATACACAAAATCGATTGATATATGGTCCGTTGGCTGCATTTTGGCTGAAATGTTAAGTAACCGTCCAATATTCCCTGGAAAACATTATCTGGATCAACTTAACCATATTCTTGGAGTGTTGGGGTCGCCGTCCCGAGACGATTTAGAGTGTATTATTAATGAAAAGGCAAGTAAAACTATATACTTAGTTTGAAAAAGCTAACAATTTTTTGGACTTTAGGCACGGAACTATTTGGAATCTTTACCATTTAAGCCAAATGTACCCTGGGCAAAACTTTTTCCAAATGCTGATGCGTTGGCTTTAGACCTCCTTGGAAAAATGTTAACATTTAATCCGCATAAACGGATTCCTGTCGAGGAAGCTCTTGCACATCCCTATTTAGAGCAATATTATGATCCTGGAGATGAGGTACTACATATAACATAGATATAAACAACAAAGGAGACAATTTTATAAAGTTTACAATAATTTCCTTTGTTAAAGTCTCTCAGACATTTATTGAGAGAGATTATTACATGAGATAGATAAGAATCTATGCTATGTAAAACCAAAGACACTAGAATAACAAGATGCGTAACGGCCATACATTGGTTTGGCACTATGCAGCCATTTTTTTGGTGAAGGCCAAATTTGCTCTCTTTCCGCTCGCTTACGCTGAGAGCGTAAGAAATCTTAAAATAGAATTTGCTTGCTTGTGTGAGTAAAAACAAGAGACGAGAACGCGTATATGTGTGCGTGTTGTGCTAGAAGACGATTTTCGGCCCGAAATCAATTCTGATCGAAGAAACGAACTTACATATTTGGAGTTGTGGCCAATTTCGTAGCAATATGATGATATAAAATAATAATTAAAAATTCACGCCCTGACTATTATATTTTTTAGGTTTTTTAAATTCGCTTGTTAAAATCTCCGCTTGAATCAGTTACCGTTTAAATTTACATTACATTTATTTATTTTTATTTTATTTATATTATGTTATGTTAATTAATTATCTGTAATATATGTAATAATTTAACATTAAAACATTTCGATGTTCCCCAATTAAGTTATTTTTCTAACTATTGTTTTTTATTTTGGGTCCATTTTTCAGTCGCCAATTATTTAAATATTGCTCATTTTTTTATTTATGAGATAGAATGCTGAGCTTAGCTTGTCTATTCTTGTCTATCAGCTATCATCACAGTCCACTTGCAATGCTTAAAAAGCAAAACTTGTATAAGTTTGTTTAACAGATCTGTTCTATGTGCATAACATTCATAATTTTTATAAAACCATAATGAGAAGGCACTACTTTCATTTGTGCACTTAATGCATTGCTCAACAATAAATTTTTTTATGCACATTTGTTTTTTACTATTTTTAAAAATATGTTCGAAAACTTTAATGTGTATTTTGCAAGTATTAAAAAATAAATCAGATGATGCCTTTTATTTCCCGAAGTCCGAGGCACGAAGTCCGGACACAATCACTGCCTTATTAATTTTTCTCACGTCGCAAGCTGAATACTCTAATGACAAGCATTCTAATATAAAGTCATTTTCGAAATTTATTTTGTGATGTACATAGATTCGGCTATTACTGTTTCTAAGCTTTATTTAAATAATAATAACGTTAAGGCAATACAAAAGAAGAATTTTTCGCATGGTGCCAATTAATAAAAAATAATATAGATTTAAAGTCAACGAACTTGTAAGGTAATGGGCAACTTTACAATGCATGAGCATACGGATGCACACATTCAGTTGTCTGCTATCACTGTATGCGTAGAAAAGAGCTGTTTGCTGTAGCGCTCTCCGCTCTTTCTCTCTCGAACAAAAACTCGAGAGAGCCTGGAGCCACCTCTAGAGCCACGGCAAAAAAAATCGCGTGCCATAAAATCGTATGGCGTTAAGCATCTTGTTATTCTAGTGTCTTTGGTAAAACCCTATTTTAACAACCCTTAAATTTAAAATATTTAAATATTTTTTTTTTTGTCATTTCTATTATTTTTTTTTAAATTTATACTGAATATGTGGCTGCCAGCGCTTACTTGTTCAAGCTCTGAATCAAGGTAAAGCTGGAGAGTGTGGAATGGACGTATACCCATTTGTCTTCTCACGTCAAATCGAACGGTCGTGTTTTCTCTGCGCTTTGAATTTATTTTTGCTTTTGCCAAAACCAGCGGTTGTTTTCAATAAATTTTAGCTCGACCTGTCGCTGTCGCAAGTTATTTAAATTCGTAACTCTCTTGGTCGGTTATGGGAACTATGTCTTACAACAAGTCCTAAAAGTGCGTTTCTGTCCAGGGCAGCACCTCTTACTCAACCTGAAGATCCATATAATCCTACTTTCGAGGTGACAATCGACATATGTAGGTACTGTAATAAAAGAGAAATCAGAGAAGTCAGCCAAGCGAAATCATTGTTTTCGCAAGGCCAATTTCTGAGACTAAATAATCTTATAGCTGGCTTTAATTGGCCCGATCTTTACTCCTGCAACATAATGGCGAATGCCATAAATATTTATTATACGGGAATTAAAACATTTTTAACTCCTGTGTTCTGATGTATTATACCTCAATCTCTTACAAACCTCCTTGGTTTAATAAAGAGTTGACACACCTAAGAAATGTAAAGCCCAGACTTTATAAAAAAAATTTAAAAATTTCGGTTTTTAGTCTTTTCTTTCTAAACATTTAAGTGCACGGTTAAATTTCACTGTGCCCAATCTTTAGTGTTACAAAAACTAATTATTAAAAACCAAGGTACTAAACCCTCAATAATAAGACCACTATTTATGTGTGTTTTACGTGTATAACTTGATGTATTTTAATATATTCTTTTCAACTCCACTCACCACGCCCTTTACATAGCAGAGATGAAAACGCAAGACAGACGGAAACAGATTATTGCCGGAAGGCAATATAATAGAGTGACCATAACCGATATCTACAAAGGTCAATGGTTAAGGAAATATGGATATTCCAACACTCCCCTTAAAAAATAGCATTTATAAATTATTATTCACTTATTCTTATGTCGGTCGGTGGTGTGCATTCTGGAAGTTGTAAAATGATCAAGCATTCCGCTGCAAGGATACGGGGAAAATCCGATCAGATCACTGCTTAAATTAATGTTAACAAAAACATTTAAATTAAAAATAGAGCATACAAAATATATGAACAAACTAATTAAATTTCATTTAGTATCAGCAAATCTGGTTCCAACATTTCGAAGTTCTATGAATTTTATAGCAGGCAGCGGCTTTGTGAAAAAATCAGCAAACTGATTCTCTGTGGAAATATACTCAAGACAGATGACATTAGTCATAATTGGCTCCCCTGCTAAATGACATTTTATATTATTATGTTAGCACGTTTATGACAACGAATTCGTGGCTATACCTGGTTTTCTTTGTTAAAAATTGATACTTATACTTTAAAAGAGATTTTACCACAAGGCTTCTCTTATTGCCTCAAATAACGACATGTACTCATGTATATACAATCATGTACATGTACTTCAATTAATGAAGCTGCAACTGAGGTCTGCCTCTTTGTGTTCCAACATTTAATTACAATCAAACATTTTAAAAAAGTACCCTGTTCTACATTTTCTATCCATCTCGTTACCTCACAAATCATAGCGCGAAATTCAAAATTAAACTTGAAAATTAAACCGTTGAAATTTAATTTAATTTAATATTGATACTGGTTACTGGGAGCGCATCAGTCGTTAAGCCTATTTCTTAAAAGGCACAAAGGTCGCGGACAGACCAAATATCATCCTCTCACCGTGCTGGTGCCTAAGCAGAGGCTCTAGGTAACTGTAGGCCATCCTTTAGTTGATGGACAGCGCATTGGGGGGCAGTCCCCCTGATCGCAACGACCCGTTCAGGAGGAGCTCCCGACTTTCGAGATCCCCCACCAGAGGAGTCGGTAACCCGACTCATGGTGAAATAATCTCGGTTCCGGCGGTGGCGAGGGGTGAGCACGCAGGTCCCCAGCCGCCGTTGACTAGCGACTGCAGCGATGCTGTAGAGGTGGAGAACTTGGCTCCGACAGCATCTACGACCGCGACAAGTCAGAAGACGATGGACCACATCGCCGTGCCATCGCAAAATACGGAAGGGAAGTCCCCAGCTGGATCCCCTCATCGGTCTTCGGACCTGAACACGGCTCTCCAGAATGAGGACCTGAGGGGCATACTCACCAGGATGAATGGCAAGATCAACATCCTGCTATCCGCATTCGAGGCCCAACGGCACGTGACACAAGAGACAAAGGGCAGAGCTTCTGAATTTTCAGCCCTTAACAACAGGGCGATAGAGTTGTACGAAGGTACTACTAGCGAGCACCGCTTGAAGAGCAGTGCTACCCAGACGGAGGTACAAAAGCATACCAAAAAGGGTACCGCAGGTACCCAAGGTGCAAGAGCCCAAAGTCCAGGCGCCCAAGCCGAGCAACCCTACGTCGGGTGGCAACGGTGAAGAAAAGACGACATCCAGACCTAACGAGTTCAAGCCAGGCAGCTACGCATCGGTCGCCAAGAATGCTAGCACGGGTGCAGAGTGGACCAAGGTGAGGCCTATGCGCCTGCGTAAAAAACCTGGGGCACTGATCGTAAAAAAGAGGCTTCGTACGCTTCGGAAGCTAAGATCGGACCCGAGCCTTAGCGAACTGGGCAGTCATGTACGTAAAATCCGGAGAACGCAGAAAGGTGAGCTGTTGCTTGAGGTAGAGGGAAAAGCATCGGAAAGCGTTACCAAGTTTAATAGCGATCTGGAAGCGGCGCTCAATGACTTGGTCTCTGTGCGCACGGGAGCGCAAAGAATAGCACTATCGTGCAGCGGACTGGACGAGGCTACGACAGCAAATGGGACGCAGATAGCCTCAGTGCTGTTGAACGCGAACAATGCGATGGCAGTCCTTAAACAGGGCACCTTAATCGTTGGATGGTCAAGGTGTCGCATTCCCCAGGACGTCCGACCCACGATATGCTACAGGTGTCTGGGCTACGGTCATCGATCAGCAACCTGCAAAAACACTGACAGGGTAGACTGCTGTATTAGATGCGGTGAGCGTGGGCAAAGGTGTGCGTTGCAGCACCAAAATGCCTGATCTGCACCAGCGAGGTGGTCAGAAACCACCCGACGGGTAGCTTTGCGTGCCCGACCTACAGAGCGAGCCTAAAAGAAGCCAAGAGCCACCCATATAAGCGTAGTACAGCTCAATGTCAATCATTGCGCAGCAGCTCAGAGCCTGCTGTCCCATACTGCGGTGGAGTGCAATGTAGACATCATGCTCCTAAGCGAACCCTACGTCACTGGCAGTGGACAAACAGACGAGACAGGTGAAGCAGCTATCAAGTGTTGCAGCTCTCTCCACGTCCAGGAACTTGCTGCGATAAAACATGTACAGCTGCTATGCTCCGCCGAGCGACACCCCTGATCAGTTCGAGGAGTTTCTGCAGGCGCTCGTGGACCATACGAGAGGGCGAAGCCCGAAGGTCATTGCCGGCGATTTTAATGCCTGGGCAGCGGAATGGGGGAGCAGAGCATCCAACACCAGAGGCCGAGCTGTGATATACGCCATGGGAATGCTGGACCTAATACTGCTGAACGACGGACGGAAGCCGACGTTTAACAACGATAGGGGTACGTCCTTTATTGACGTTACCTTTGTCAGCAGAGGGCTAGTGGACAACAACAACTTGATGGTCCATGACGTCATAACGCTAAGCGACCACGCTTAGCTAACATTGTAGGGTCCTGGCTAACATTGTAGGGGAGCTATTTCCAAAGCTTTCCCGTGCGTCACAGAACTTGAAGTCGCCGAGGCAGCCGAGCGCATCAAACCCAACAAAGCCCCTGGACTAGATGGTATTCCTGGAGCTGTTATTAAAGCAGTGGCGCTGGGTAGACCTGACATCTTGAGGGCCACATTCCAGCAATGCCTTCTAGACGGAATCTTCTCAACAATGTGGAAAAGCCAGAATCTAGTCCTGTTGCCGAAAGGCAAGGGACCAACACATGCTGCAAACAGCTACCGCCCTCTATGCCTACTGGATATAGTTGGAAAACTGTTCGAAAGTATCCTGTATACACGAATAGAGGCAATCACCAAGAGCATCGACGGCCTAGGAAGCCATCAATATGGCTTCCGGAAAGGAAAGAGCACACTGGACGCTCTTTCGGCCGTTAGTAACATCGCCAAGACCGCTGTTTCTGCTGATAGATGGTTAGGGGGCCGGAAGAAATGCTGCGCAATAGTTACTCTGGACGTAAAGAACGCTTTCAAGACCGCCAGATGGCCCGTAATCCTCGCAACCATGAACCGCATGGGGATCCCGGACTACCTGAGGATAGTCGTTGGCAGCTACTTTAGGGACCGGGTGTGCAGCTAAAGATGCTGTAAGGACCCCGTTCAGTCCTAGTGGCTTGTTCGCGGATATGTTAGCTAACAGCTAGGCATAAGAGCTGGGACACAGTCTAAACATTAATACGATAAAATATGAAATATTTATTTCTCAATGTAATGCCTTTTTTTTTGGAAAATTTATGTTTAATTTCCGTTGTATTTGCTTTAATTATTTAGTGTATTTGTTAAGTCATATGACTTTTATTATTTAAAATGCGCATTATATTCAGTTGTTTTTCAGTTTCATATTTTTTTTATTGGTCTATCGAATTTGGTTGGCTTTTTAAAAAAGCGCGCACTTTTGCGTGTGAAGAAAAAGGTCTAATAAATATAGGACCCCATTACAATTGTAATGACCTCCCCGTGGTGTTCCCTGGGTACCGATTTTTACATAAATTACACATAATTAATTAACATAAAATAATATAAATAAAATAAAAATAAATAAATATAAATATGTAAACGGTAGCTAATTCGAGCGGCGATTTTAACAACCGAATTTAAAAAACTTGAAAGTTATAATAGTCAGGGAGTTCATTTTGAATTATTATTTTAGTTCATCATATTGCTACGAAATTTTTTTTTTCCAAAATTTTCCTCAATACATCGCCTATCTTTGGAATATTAAGATCTCTTTCTATATCTGTCGTTCTCATGTACCAGGGGGAGTTACATAGTGATCTAACTACTTTACTTTGAGCAAATCTTATTTTATTCAGATTAGTTCTGGTCGTAATTCCGTATATTTGCAACGCATACTTCCAAATTGGGGCCAGGATGGATTTATACAGGCGAACTTTATTTGCCAATGAGTGTTTGTTTCTCGGCGATAAGAGCCACGACATTTTTGCAGCCTTTGAAAGTATTGCTTGCTTGATCATAGTCGTATGCCTTTGAAACGTTAGTCCTCTGTCCAAAATCACCCCGAGGTATTTGTAGAAGGTCTCGTGTCGAAGTGTGGAGCCGAGCATGGAAATTCCAGAGCAGTTCAAAGGCCTTTTTGTGAATGTGACACAAGCACATTTGCTGCAATTAATGCCGATATTCCATTCCGTTGCCCATTTCTCGAAGGCCGTCACATATTCCTGTAGGCCCCTGGTTGCATCACTTATGTTTGTACTCTTGACCATTACCGCGGTGTCATCCGCGTAGGTTGCAATAAGAACGTTTATAATTATATATTATATATTATATATTATATATTATATATTATATATTATATATTATATATTATATATTATATATTATATATTATATATTATATATTATATATTATATATTATATATTATATATTATATATTATATATTATATATTATATATTATATATTATATATTATATATTATATATTATATATTATATATTATATATTATATATTATATATTATATATTATATATTATATATTATATATTATATATTATATATTATATATTATATATTATATATTATATATTATATATTATATATTATATATTATATATTATATATTATATATTATATATTATATATTATATATTATATATTATATATTATATATTATATATTATATATTATATATTATATATTATATATTATATATTATATATTATATATTATATATTATATATTATATATTATATATTATATATTATATATTATATATTATATATTATATATTATATATTATATATTATATATTATATATTATATATTATATATTATATATTATGTATTATGTATTATGTATTATGTATTATGTATTATGTATTATGTATTATGTATTATGTATTATGTATTATGTATTATGTATTATGTATTATGTATTATGTATTATGTATTATGTATTATGTATTATGTATTATGTATTATGTATTATGTATTATGTATTATTAATATTAATTTATATTATTATTAATGAATTCAATTAATCAGTTGTACTAAACTTGTCCGAATTGTAAAATGTAGTAAATTGAGATCTTAAATGCTACACAGTAACATTTACATTTCTTTGCACACGTATTAATCGTCGGTAAAAGGTAACTTATAGTTAAAAAAAAACTCCGAAAGCGTTCTCCGTTATGCATAGCTGATTTCTCAATTGACCAATACTTAAAACATTCATTTTGTTGATGTGCTCTGTTTAAATGTTTTTATAAATTATAACTATATTTTTCTTACAGCCTGTCGCTGAAGTGCCATTTCGAATTAATATGGAAAATGATGACATTTCTCGAGATGCCCTGAAGTCGTTGATTTTCGAAGAAACTTTAAAATTTAAGGAACGACAACCAGACAATGCGCTATAAGCTTTAAGAATTTGAGTATATAGTAAAACAATTGCTCTACTTCTCCATTAGTATAACTTTTTTTCGTAATTTCTCTATGTTTATTTAGATTCAGATTAGGGTTTTAACACAAAATCATGCTGAATTGAGACAAACTCCGATTCTTACAAATATCACATTACAGTGAATATGAAAAAAGCCCTAATTATTTTCTAAAGATAGGAACTAAAACTATGTGTGATGTTCGTAATATGCATAACATTTTTTTATTTATTTTAGAAGTACCTAATAATTAGACTACCTGATGTAAGAAACGTGTATTATATTGAGATATTAATCTCGAAATATTAAAGATCTATAAAAGAAAGTAAAGAAGTTTACCAAAATAAATCAAACTATGTACATTTGTTTATGTTTTATTTGTTTAAGTTGCAAAACTTTTTTTTTAGATCTAAATCCAAAAAAATCTATATCAAACCAAAACACGCATTTTTTGATTTGTTTAGTCATAATCAATATAACATCTTTAAGAAGCATACATAATTAAGATGTACACATCGCGTCACTATTTCCAAATTTAATTGATGATAACAAATTGTGAACAGAATTATGCATGACCAACAGGCATAATTATATAAAAAAATACAGTTATATCATAATTTAATGTGATTTATCAAGACTAGCGGGGTAAACCTTCCTTGGATGTTTAATTGATTAAGCTAATCAACATTTACAAATATGCCATAACACGAAAGGTACCCAATTTAAAAATGTCTTGCTATTAAAGGTTACTTTACTTACTGCAAGACATAAATTTGAGAGCTAACGAATTTTTAAAATACGTATAATTTTAGTATTTTGTGTGGGGTATGTGGGACTTTTCTAAATTTGAAAAATGTACATCTCTTTTCTCAATAAAAAAAAACTAATACAACGAAGGATAGATTTTTCCTTGTTTCGGAAATTCGAAAACTTCATATTAATTAATAGTTGCACACTAAAAATAAATAAATAAATATAATTAATATTATCAACTAACGAAACTTATAAGCAAATATTAAAAAAAATTTAATATTCCCCATTTAAAATTAGCTGTACTTTTGGTTAATAAAATCGTACGCAACCAAACTTGTGCATTTACAATTATAATAATTTTGCAATAATAAAGGTAATTAAATGCAATTCGCTTTGGTAATCATTGAAGTATACATGTTTATAGATACGATGGAATATTTTTATACCCGTTACTCGTAGAGTAAAAAGCCATACTAGATTTGTTGAAATGTATATACATAACAGGCAGAAGAACGCTTTTCACCATATAAGTATACATTATTGATCAGGATCAATAGCCGTAGAGTCGAAAAATATATCTTCACTTAATTGCAACTAGTCGTGCCAATGGTCAAGGAGGAGCGTGTTATGAGTACACTCAAATCATTGTTAACTGTAGCTGAAACAGGCCAGGGGTCTTAGCCGTCCGCTTTGGGTGAGGTTCACTTGGCTCTTAATTGCATGCCCAACAGGGTGACTAAAGTTAGCCCATTAGAGTTACTCAAGACCATTTGATCTTGAACCTGTTGAGGAAAAAGTTACTGCTGTTGATGTCCCAGTATTAAGAGCAATGGCAAAACTTAACATGGAAAATAATGCCAATTACGATAAAATTACATTTGACAGAAAAACTACGTACTACTTAAGAATGAAGAGCGTCATCAAACTAAATTAGATGTCAAATTTAAAGGTCCATTCTTGGTAGTTGAAACATTAAAGTGTGATCGGCATAAACTTAATGCTTTGAATAATAATCGCACATATAAATATTCCCATGCATTTTTCGAAAAATTCCTGAGTTAGGGAGTGCCAGAGAGTTTGAAGATGATCAAGGTGATCATAAAGATGGCCCAGGTCGAGCCAGTGAGGGCTGTGACTTTGAATAAGAAAATGTAAACTTCTAGATCATTTTTGGATAGTCCAGCTCTCTGCACATATGGGTGCCCAAGTTATGTGGTTCGCTATTTGTCGTAGATGAGTTGGGATCTCGAGAGTGATCAGCTACTTGGCCGGTTTAATGATAACTGTGTGCCATGTGAGTTGGCCGGTTTAATGATAACTGTGTGCTATATGTATGTGTTGGCCGGTTATGTTGCTATGTGAGCTAGAAAAACGAAATATTGACTAGTAATAATTAATTTTTTTTTTTAACTTTATTTATTCGTCTTCTCAGAAATTATGAGACTAACAATAAGTTAACAAATCTTAAGTATGTACTGTTTTCAAAAGTCTTTTGAACTGTATTCTTGAAGAACGGACCTAATAATCAGTGTTGAGTCGGAAGGCCGTTGCATCGAAGACGGGATCGGTCGCAAACCCGCGTTAAACTTCTCGCAAGATGGTTAGGATGTGAAGTTAATTTGCTCATGTAATTTTGTTTTTGTTGAGTTATTTCCTCTCTGACAGATATGATGTTAAGGTCTCTTTGGATATTTTCGTTTCGGATATACCATGGTGCCCCAGTGCTTGTTCTCAGTATCTTGGACTGAGCCCTTTGCATGATATCAATGTTGCTACTGATGTCACTTTCCTATAGTTGGGAGCCAAATTGGTTTTAATACAGAATTGTAGAGTAAGACCCTGTGGTCAAGAAAGAGGGTTGACCGTGAGTTGATAAGCCAATGGAGACTACTAGTCTTAAGCTTCAGATGTGTTCTTTTGGCTTCGATGTGCCTACGCCAGGTGAGCTTTCGGTCGAGGTGTACTCCAAGATTAGCAACTTCGTTTGCATTCGGGAGTACAGTGTTGTTCAATATGATCGAAGGGCAGTCTTATCGGTTGAGTGAGAATGTTACTTTCTTACATTTTTGTTCGTTTATTTTGATTCGCCAATCAGATATCCACTTCTCCACAGCCACTAAGTGACGAGAGAGTTGAGTTGTTGCTTGTAGAGGACATTTGGATCGACTTGAAATTGCTGTGTCGTCAGAAAATTTAGAAGTCGTTAGCAGTCTGCTTGTGGGTATATCTGCTGTATAAAGGACGTATAGCGTAGGTCCTAGTACGCTGCCTTGGGGAACTCCAGCGTTTATAGCGTGGTCATTGGACATATCAGAGTTACATCTCACAGCAAAGGCTCTATTGTAGAGATACGACTCCAAGAGTTTGAGGGTGTTTTGGGGAAGCATTGCTTTGATTTCAAACATTAAACCATCTAGCCAGACCTTGTCAAAAGCCTGGGAGACATCCAGAAATATTCCTGTGCAATATTCGTGTTTTTCGAAAACAATTCGTATTTTTGATGTTATTCGATTGACTTGTTTAATGGTTCCATGTTTCTCTCGAAAGCCGAACTGATGTAGGGGGTGATCCGGGTCATCAGACATTTTTCGAAGAGTTTCGAAAGACAAGTCAATAGGCTTATAGGCCTGTATGATGAAGAAACTGAAAGGTCCTTTCCTGCCTTTGGTTTCATTACTATGATCGACTTTTTCCATCTCTCTGGAAAGTACCTAAGGTTAGTGATAGCGTTAAAGAGCAGGGATATAGTGCATATAGCACAGTATGGAAGTTCAATAATCATCTTTGGAGTTATTAAATCACATCCTAGGGACTTTTTCGGATTTAGTTGATCATTCATAATTTTTGCTATTTCGTTGGCTCGAAATTCGATTGGCTCATTTGGTGTTTAGTTGCGTACAAACGAACGAACATGTAGCAGGGTTCGGCTTGAACACATGTTGAAGGTGCCTTGCGAATGTGGTAGCTCTCTCTTTATCGCTTCGGGCCCATCCACCTGCGATGGTTCTAAAAGGTGAAATAGTTTCTGCCGGGGTAGTTAAACTGGGATGGGCTTTCCATAGTGAGTTTTTACTGCTTGATGCTTGTTCTATATAGCGACGTTGGGCCATTTTCTCTTCTTGCCTGACTGCATTGGAGAGTTTACGTGAAGCATTTATTAGTCTTTGCTTGCTAATTGCGATCTATGGACTTGCCACTCCCGTCGCATCCGTGGTTTTCAAGATCGAGCCGCTCGATGGCAAGGTTTGTCATCCTAGGGCTGCGAGGTGCACTCTCAATGTTTGGTGTAGAGATGCGGGCAGCTGCAGCTGAGACACTCTCGAAAGTATTTGTTGCGGATTCAATATCAGCATCAAAGTTAAGCCTTTGATTTAACGCGATATGTGAGCTTATACATTTTCTGTACTTGATCCAGCTTGTTATTTTTGATGTTAATCTGCTAGTCTGCTCTGTAGTCTCAGGGCATTGGAGGGCGTTCAGTATTAAGAGGACTGGCGAGTGGTCAGATGATAGATCCGGTAGAGATTCGGCACTGATGAGGTTTTAAGGGATGTTTTTGGTGATTGCAAAATCGAAATCAGGAATTTTGTTCGGGTCTGTCTGAAGAGACGTAGTCAAGCTTTCTATGTACATTTATGATGGCGTTAAACAACTGTTTTCCTTTATCGGTGACACCCACCCCCAGTTGGTGTGTTTGGCGTTGTAGTCACCTGCGACAATGAAATGGTCCCCTAGAGTGTTGAAGAAGTCTAGAAATTGTTGTTCGGATACATAATAACGTGGGGGACAGTATACCGCTGCGAGGGTAAGATTGCCGCTTCCTTGTTGCATGTTTATAGATGTGGCCTGCCTATAATTAGTTGCAAACTCGCTATAATGGTGGTGTTTGATGCGATTTCTAATCAGGATACCGGTTCCGCCATGTGCTTTTCCGTCTAAATGATTTGTTCCGTAAAACAAAAAGCCGCTTATTTGGAAGATATATTTAGCAGTGAGATGTTGTTTCGACAGTAGCATGACGTCAATTTGATTGTCATGAAGCAATTGAGATATTTCAAGTTTATACCGTAAAACGCAGTTGGTGTTCCACAATGATATTCGTTGGGCAAGCATTGATTATTTGGAACGTTGTGATATTAGCATCTCAATGAGGAGATTTTAGTTGCGCATGAGGTCTTGCATGGTAATCCGCATGAAGGACATGAATTCAATCATATGCTGCTGCAAAGAATGCATCATGGTTTCAATATTGCTGTGTTGCTGCGTCGGTAATCGAGGATTCGGTGTCGAATCAATTTGGACAGTATGTAGAGTGGTTGTCGTAGTGCTAGGTTTAGTAATTCCCGATTTTAGGACGTTTGCGAATGTCACATTTTGTGAGGTGATCTCCGGGCCAAATGAGGATCTCTTTGCGTTTACTTCTGGGTTTATTTCTGAGGGTTTAAGTGTATTCTGTGCGTTATGGAGGCGTACAGGCGTTACTCGGGGGTGAAGCCGGCTTTTGAGGTCTTTGTATATTGGACAGCCTCTATAGTTTTCTGTGCTTACCGCCACAGTTTCCGCACTTTTTAGTATTAGGATTACTTTTATGAGCTCCCCACAGATGGCACAAACTGGACGCAATGCAGTATGCTGTTGTATGGCCATATTCTTGACAGTTCGTGCATTACACTGGGCCTTTGCGTTTGTGTGTGTAATTCTACGATGCAGAAGAAACTGTAGCTTGTAGATTGGGTGCACTTCATTTTTGATGGCTTTAGTGTCGGTTCCAGCTCAACTTTGAAGAGTGGTTGTAGTTTTATGTCTTTGTTCAGAATGTTGAAGACGGTTCTTGCCTTCAAACCCTCATCATTTTGTTACTTCAGGCTCTATATCCTTTATAATGACTTGAAGGCCCTTGCTACTTTTCAGTTGATAAGTTTTTGTTGTTTTCGTTTAAGTATTTTGCAAGGGTCCTTAAGCTCTCTTCGGTTTTTTTTTGGGTTTTATGTGAAGCTACTCAACATAGTGCAGAAGAAGACAATAGCAACTTTATTCATTTAAACAAGAAAAACCAATAAATTATTTTAAAAAACAAATAATCTTTATTCAATCCGATAAAAATAAAGTAGAGCATTCAATAATATTCGGTAACTCCATTACCACAATTCAATATGATGTAATAACACTTGAAAAGACCAAACAAATTTTACTCGATCACTTTATCCATACAAACATTACCATTTATATTGAGAGCGATGTAGATTTTGAAATTATTCAAAGAGCACACATAGAAATGTATATCCATCACGTGGATTCTGTGACGAAATCATACTTCAATCACATGAAAAACTTTTACACCCTGGTATTCAGAAAATTACAAAATTATTTAAAGAAAACCACTTCTTTCCAAATAAATGCAACATAGGCAATTTGGCTAAAACAGAACATATAAACACCAAAATGCCTTTAAAAATAACACCTAAACCGGAACATTGCAGAGAAAAAATTGTAGTTAATATTTATTCAACTGAGGGAAAACATTACATCAGTTGCATTGATATTTATTCTAAATTCGCTACACTTGAGCAAATTAAAACTAAGGATTGGATAGAATGCAGAGACGCATTAATGCGCATTTTTAATCAATTAGGTAAACCCAAATTACTAAAGGCAGACAGAGACGGAGCTTTCTCCAGTTTAGCTTTCAAGCGATGGCTTGAAGAAGAAGAAATCAAATTACAGCTCAATACAGCAAAAAACGGGGTAGCAGACGTAAAAAGATTACACAAAACCATAAATGAAAAAATTCGTATAATCAATTCATCTGATGATGAATAAGTCAAATTAAGGAAGATAGAAACAATCCTCTACACATACAACCAAAAAATTAAACATGACACTACTGGACCAGCTCAAATTTTCTTATACGCTGGGCATCCAATATTAGACACTCAAAAAATTAAAGAGAAGAAAATAGATAAAATAAATGAAGACCGACAGAAATTTAATATTGACACTAATTACAGAAAAGGTCCACTTCTATACACCCTATACACAATACCAACAAACTACCAGCTAACGATATCCACATTCGCTGATGACACTGCAATACTAAGTCGATCCAGATGCCCAGTAAAAGCTACGATGCAACTAGCACGCCATCTAACTTGTGTAGCTTGCAAATTGGCGCATACGAGTAAATGAAGAAAAGTGCAAACAGGTAACATTTACTAAACAAACAAACCTGCCCGCCCTTGGTAATGAATCACACTCGCATGCCACAAGCCGATAACGTAACATACTTAGGTATTAATCTTGACAAGCGGCTCACCTGGCGGAAACACATAGAGGCCAAGACGACGCACTTCAGACTAAAAGCAAGGGATCTACACTGGCTTATGGCTTATAGACGTTCGCTCTCCCCTAAGCTTGGAGCACACAGTCCTCTTATATAACTCCGTTTTAAAACCCAAATGGACCTATGGCTCCGAGCTGTGGGGCAACGCATCGAGAAGCAACATCGACATAGTACAGCGAGCGCAGTCTAGGATTCTGGGAATCATTACTGGAGCTCCGTGGTATCTTCGGAACGAGAATATACACAAAGACTTACAAATAAAACTTGTCATTGAGACGATAGCAGAGAAGAAAGTAAAATACAATGAAAAACTAGCCTCACATCCAAATCCTCTTGCAAGAAAACTTATTCGAGTATGCAGCCAAAGCCGACTGCACCGGAACGACCAACCAGCCCAGCGTTAAATTTGTTAGGCCACACAGCACGAATCATTTCATAAAATGATATTTAGTTAGTTTAGAATAAGATTTGAGAACTTATTGTTAGTCTTTTAAGTAAAAGGGAAGATTCAATAAATAAGCAAAACATGAAAAAAAAAATGTAATGCTTCCCTAGCGTTTTTGTCCAGGTAGATTAGCGTTCTG
This sequence comes from Drosophila simulans, assembly GCF_016746395.2. NCBI lineage: Eukaryota > Metazoa > Arthropoda > Insecta > Diptera > Drosophilidae > Drosophila > Drosophila simulans. Next base: position 2,443,152 of record NC_052521.2, read on the forward strand.
TTTGAGGCATTTCTTGAAATACGGCCTCGACCCTCTTCCCCTCTTAAAAGGGCGAGTTTCGCATAATCTTTGATAAAGCGACGTTAAAACCCTGAGAGTCCTAAAAAGAAACGAAGATCTTTGAGGGTTTTGGCTCGGGAAATTCTACGATAGCCCTAACTTTTTCAAGATTCTTTTTTATTCCAGTATCGGTTACTAAAAACCCTAAGAATTCCACTTCTTTTTTGAAGAATTCGCATTTGTCAATTTGTCTTTTTTTTGGTAAAGATGATGATGTCATCGATGTATACGAAACACCTAATTCCTATATGTTCTCTAAGGATATTATCCAGCGTCCGTTGAAAAATTGAAGGAGCGTTTTTGAGGCCAAACAAAAACTCGTATTTTCCCTGTGTTCGAGTTACGGGGTTTGGACTGTCACCCGCTCTTCGCTCCCTCTTACGTTCTCCACTCCCTTTTACGCTCTCCCGCTCTTCACCACAGAGTCTCCGAGGAGTCTCCGCTGCGCTTGGGAGAACCCAACTCATTAGAATAAGCTTTAGTGTGAAATAACTACCACGATCAGTAAACGTACGCCCGGTCGCGCCCGCGCATTTACAAAGTCAAGTGTTCGCTTTTCTCCGAGTGTTCAATTTTCAGCAAACTAGGAAATTTCCAGGACCAGCAACCCCATCACCCTTACATTTTGGTCCTTCGAGCCGGATATCCTGGATTTTTCAAGTTTGTCCACCAGCGAGCAACTTATAAGATAAGTACGAAACTTCCATCCCCTTTAATTGCCGGTCTGCAGCAAAAGGTTCGAAAATCCAATTTCGTTCAATTTGCTGAGATTTATTGTCAAATCAAACGGATTTATCCGACAAAAGGCAATTAAAGAAAAGTACTTATCCATTCTCACGGGCGCCGCCATATTACACCGTTCTAAATTTCTAAGTCCCAATTTTCCGAATATATTTAAATATTCATTCAGTCCAAAAAATGAAAAAATTCCAAATGTGAAGAAAGTGAAATTAATTTGTGCCAAGTTCAGTGAAAATTCCTAAAGTCCAACACTCTGCCAAAAGTGGCAAAAATTCTATTCTCGTTTTCACTGTGTCCAACGCAAGCCAAATTCTTTTCGCAAATTTCGCACATTTTTTGCTTCAACTCCGCAGTCCGCTTAACACAATTCGCTATACATTCAAATACAACAATAAACAACACATACCCTCTGGCCATTCAAAGTAAAATATTAATTAAATATTTACCCGCCATTTACCCATATACATTGCATGCATTACATCTCCATATAAATACATATACGCATACTTCTCCATATAAATACATATACGCACACATCTCCATATACATCACACATATTACATTACATACATTGCGCAGATTATCTGCATTCCCTTTAACCAAAGTGTACCAAAGTTTACATTGCCTGTTTCCCAAGTGCCGACGCGGAAAAGGCGTATAACCAAAGTTTACCTAAGTTTTGATTGTTTCCCGTCGGCAAGTCCATACCACAAATAAAATTTATTCCAAGTGCCGACGCGGAAAAGGCGTTTTATTTTCCATCAATGTTTTTCCGTAAATTTACAAATTAATTTCCGAACAATAAATACATTTTAAATTAAATTAAACATTTTAGTTTGTGGTGGGATATTAGTTTGTGGTTGTTTTAGAAGTATTTACAGCGCGGAGAAAAGACTTCAATTCCAGTCATTCCATTTTCTCCGTTTCCAGTTGTAAATAAAAGAATAAAATTTTCTTCCTTCTAATAAACGTTTTATCTCACCGTGTTCCAATTTCCAAGGGTTCCAACCATAAATAAGGTGGACCCAATTACCGTAAATCACAGGTCATTTATACAATTCGCTGTTCACTCCGAGTCACCTGTCCGATCAGTCTAAACTACGACGTTTCCACTTCGTAAATTTTACACCACTTAAATTATTAAGTGCAGCCTGAGGAATCTGTCCACTTTTTCAAAAGTGTGACAGGGCTCCAAAACCGCTTCCCTTCCATTTCGTAGTCCTTCGATTATGCCCATCGGGGACGATAAGAAGAAATTGTCCGCTGACAAGCCCAGGTCTATTTTTTCACCACAAGGGCCCAAGAGTCCAAGAATCCCAAGCATTTCGGTGAGAACGCCTGCGCAGATTTCCGACGACTGTGCTACTCCATCCAAAGCCACAGTACAGCGCATAGCTAAAAATATGGCTGCTTCAGATCTAGCGCTAGCCAAATTCATTTCGGTTTCTGACCGCTTAAGCGAATTTGAGGCTCAGATCAACACTCCGGAATCCGCAGCTCCAACTGTCACGATGCTTGGCGTCCGTCGCGACCAAGTCCGAACCCTATGGGACAAGGTTGAAAAGGAATACGATCTCTGCTCAGAGTGCCTTGTGTCAGCAGGCGAAGCGGCAGTAAGCAACATGCCTATTCTCAGGGCTAAATACAATTATTGCTATTCAGTCTATGAAAGGTGTGTTGCCCAGCTCGTTGATAAAATCGAGCAGGGCACTTCTCAGTCCATCCCAACCGCGAACGCTGCGCCCCAGGCCTACATTTCCTCTGGCTGTCGGTTGCCTCCATGCGATACAGAAGTTTTCACAGGCGACTATCTTCGCTGGCCGACTTTCCGGGATCTTTTCACAGCCATTTATATCAATAATCCACGGCTGACTCCGGTTGAAAAGTTATTCCATTTAAATGCCAAAACAAGTGGCGACGCGCATGCCATAGTTTCGATTTCGCCTCTCACCAACGAGGGTTTCCGCTCTGCGTGGGAAAACCTGATAGAGCGTTTCGAAAATAAACGATTGTTGGTAAACAGTCAATTGAAAATACTGTTTAATGTGCAGTCGATACCACAGGAATCTGGGGCGGCCTTGAAGGTACTGCAAAGTACTGTTCAAGGTTGCTTGACTTCCTTAGAACTGTCAGGCATCAACACTGAGAACTGGGACTGCCTGCTGGTATATCTGTGCTCATCCAAGCTCCCGAAGATAACTCTCTCCTTATGGGAGCAGTCGCTACATAAGAAAGCCGACATCCCGACATGGGGAGAGCTGAACACCTTCCTCACAGAACGTCATCGAACCCTAGAAGCAATGGATGATGTGAGACCGTCCGTACCGAGTCAGTCGCATTCCAAAGCGATAAACTCAAGTGGGCCCTCTAGAAAATTAAATTCCTACGAGGCGAAAGTGGCTCCAAAATTGAAAAGTTGCGACTTGTGCAACAAGGAGAACCATCCTGTCCGTGTATGTCCGCGGTTTCTCCAAATGTCGGTTGACGACCGGTCAGCCTACATTAAACGGAAGCAGTTATGCTTAAACTGCTTCGCAACGGGACATCAGCTTCGTGAGTGCAAAAGCACTCAAAATTGTTTTACTTGCCGTGGCCGGCATCACACGTTGTTGCACCGAAACAACCTCTGTTCCAGCAATTCAAGCCCTTCAAATCCTGCAAGGCCAATTTCCGCTAATCAGGCCAATTTCGTTCCAAATGAGCAAGCCGGTGTTCAAAATTATTTCGCCACGGGCTCAAGAGCTATCCTTCTTGGCACTGCCATAATCAATATCTCCCATCTTGGCACTAACTTTAAGGCACGCGCCCTGATCGACTCCGGATCAGAAGCGACATTCATAACCGAGCGACTGTTCAATCTAATTAGATTACCATTCCAGGTGGTTCAAGCCCAAGTCTCGGGCTTAAACCAAACAGTAGCTGCTCAGTCCAAGAAGCTCTGCAGTTCCACCATCCGATCTCCGACTAGGCCCGCGTTGCAGTTGGAGACGACGGCCTATGTCCTCCCTCAACTAGCCGGAAATCTGCCTTCCTACCCAATTCCGCAAAATTTCCTTCGGGATCTTCCCGATTTTCCATTGGCGGATCCAAAGTTCTTTGAGAGCGCACAAATAGATGTACTTATCGGAGCCGACATCCTGCCTTCGGTGCTTCTGAGTGGAGCAAAAACCAACATCTGTGGCTCTCTCTTGGGGCAAGAGACCATTTTCGGCTGGGTACTAACTGGGCCAGTCTCAGCCTCAGCCCAAAGCAGAATTTCCTCTTTTTCGACACAGATCTCCCACGCGTACGATAATTCACTGGACAAACTCCTCACAAAATTTTGGGAGGTGGAGGATACCCCAACAAAGTTGGTAAAAGAATCCGATTCCATGTGCGAGAAGAATTTCCTTCAAACGACCACGAGAAACGAGTGCGGCGAATATGTCGTTACTGTGCCTTTTCGCGACCCAGAACATATCGGTTCCGGGCTAGGGCATTCTAGGTCTTTCGCGTTGGCTCAGTTCTTAAGAAATGAGCAGCGTCTAAAAAGAGATGAGGCCTTGAAAGCGAGATACGATTCGGTGATCCAGGAATATCTCGACTTAAAGCACATGCGACAAGTTCTTCCTACGCATGATTGCAACGCCTATTATATGCCACATCACGCCGTCTTAAAACCGGAGAGCGTAACTACTAAACTCCGTGTAGTATTCAATGCCTCCAGCCCAACATCGAATGGTACCAGTTTAAATGATATCCTTCATGCTGGCCCTGTCTTACAGTCCGACTTGACCATTCAAATTCTGAAGTGGCGCTATTTCCGATACGTGTTCAACGCCGATATCGAGAAAATGTATCGGCAGATCTGGGTAGATCCGAGACACACTCCATTCCAGCGAATACTTTTCCGTAACAATAGAGGGGAAATCAGAGATTTCGAACTGAAAACAGTAACCTTTGGAGTCAATTGCGCGCCTTTCCTGGCGATCCGAGTACTGCAGCAGCTAGCAGCTGACGTAGAACTCAGCCATCCAAAAGCTAGCAATGTCCTTCGAAATTTCATGTATGTGGATGATGTTTTAGCCGGAGCGGACTCCACGGAAGAAGCTCAGCTCATGGTGCAAGAGCTCCGAGACGCTCTGAATTCTGCCGGATTTCCATTGAGGAAATGGACCTCCAACCAAAAGGAAGTTTTAGCGGCCATTCAGAGCAACCATCTTTTAAATACTGATTTTCTCGAGATCGATGCAGAAAGTACTGCCAAAACCCTCGGTATTCGCTGGAAAGCAACCTCCGACGAATTCTTCTTCGTCCCGCCAGACTTGGCTATCGAAACGTCCTTTACAAAACGCCAAGTCCTGTCCCAAATTGCCAAATTGTTCGACCCTGCCGGCTGGTTAGCGCCGTTTATCGTTCGAGCCAAAATTTTCATGCAGGAGATTTGGCTGCAGGAACTTGGGTGGGACGAAAACATTCCAAATGAGCTTTGTCAGCGATGGCTGAATTTTCTTCAAAGTTATTCAGTGTTAGAGCAGATACGCATTCCACGCTGGCTATCGTTTCGTCCAGATTTCAAGGTCGAGCATCATGGCTTTTGCGATGCGTCGCAAAAGGCTTACGGGGCGGCCATATATGTCCGCGTAGAAGTGGGCAGCACCATTATGGTGCAACTCCTGACCGCGAAAACCCTGGTAGCACCAGTCAAAACGGTTTCGCTCCCAAGATTGGAGCTGTGCGGAGCGTTATTGCTTTCCGAAATGACTGCAGCCATCATTCCGCAGATGCCTACGACTAACTCCGAACTTTACTGTTGGACGGACTCCACGATAGTGCTTGCATGGTTAAGCAAGCCAGCATGCCAGTGGACCACATTTGTAGCCAATAGGGTGACGAAGATCGCCCAGGCCACAAAAACAGAGAATTGGTCTCATGTTCAATCTGAGCATAATCCAGCAGACCTGGCAAGTAGAGGAGTTTCCCTCCAAGATCTAGCCGATAGCCAGTTATGGTGGCACGGACCGACTTGGTTGCAAAATCCACGCAACCAATGGCCAACTCAGGTCAACGCTCCGGTGACCGACCTGGAGAAGCGTGCTCTAAAAGTCCATCTCGCGAAAGCTCCTTCTGAAGAGTTGTTGGCACGTTTCTCCAAGCTAGAGAAAGCTCTACGAGTCCTTGCTTATGTTTATCGCTTCATTCAGCGGTGCAGGAAGCAGACATCTCCATCTGATGTGCATCTACTGGCCACTGAAATCGCCGCCGCCGAGCGGTTCCTAATTTCGAAAACTCAGCGCAAAGAATTCCCTGTGGAATATCACTGCCTAAGTGAAAAGCGTCCAGTGCCAAGTTCAAGTGCCATCCTAAGCATGAACCCGTTTCTAGATCCGCAAGGACTGATCAGGGCATGCGGCCGTGTGGCGGCTTCCGAAAGCCTTCAATACAATGAACGCCATCCAGTGATTCTTCCGTATAACTGCCTGCTTTCTCGCCTCCTTGCGAATTTCACGCATCTCCATGGTGGTAACCAGTTAATGGTGCGCCTCATCCGGTCGAAATACTGGATTCCGAGAATCAAGAACCTGATGAAAGCAGTGGTAAATTCGTGCAAAGTATGTGTGATCCACAAAAAGCGCTTGCAAAGCCAACTGATGGGTGTCCTGCCCAAAGAAAGAGCATCGTTCTCCCGACCATTCACGTATATTGGCATGGATTACGCCGGTCCGTTCGATATAAAGAACTATACGGGAAGAGCATGTCTTATTACAAAGGGGTATGTGTTAGTTTTTGTTTGTTTCTCCACCAAGGCCATCCACTTAGAGCCTACATCTGACTTAACGACCGAGAAGTTTCTTGCCGCTTTCTCTCGCTTTGTATCCAGAAGAGGGTGTCCACGTCAAGTCCAGTCAGACAATGGCAAAACCTTTGTTGGCGCTGCCACCCTGCTTTCCCGCGATTTCCTTCAAGCCGTAAAAGAGTCGGTAACGAATGCCTATATTCATCAAGAGATGCAATGGCAATTTATTCCTCCGGGAGCACCCCATATGGGAGGCCTTTGGGAAGCAGGCGTAAAAAGCTTCAAGACGCTATTTTACAAATGCACGGCCACACGAAAATACACGTTCGAAGAGCTCTCCACGCTCTTGGCAAAAATAGAAGCGTGCCTTAACTCCAGGCCGCTCTCTCCTATGTCTGAAGATCCGACAGACTTGCTGGCTCTGACGCCAGGGCATTTCCTTGTCGGGGGACCCCTTATGTCCACGGTGGAACCCGAAGTAAAGGGGGAAACGAAATCCCTTCTTAATCGGTGGCAGCATTTGAAGGCTCTCCATCAGCAGTTCCGTGTGCGATGGAAAGAAGAGTACCTCAAAGAACTCCACAAGCGTTCTAAATGGCAGGCCCCGTCCAAAAATCTACGCATCGATGACATGGTCGTCATCAAGGACGACAACTTGCCCTCTAATGAGTGGCGGCTCGGCAGAATTGAGTCGGTTTTCCCAGGAGCTGACGGCAACGTCCGTGTAGTAAACATCCGTACTGCACGTGGAGTTATTAAACGTCCAGTGGCAAAAGTGGTGCTTTTGCCGACGGAGTCTTCCGAATCTCCACAATAATAGGCGCTCCTCTCGTCCTTAGTTGTAGTTCACTATCACTAATCATCCGTTATTTTTCATTTCGTTTTCGATCTCCTTTCGACATTCGACTACGCGCAGCATGGCTCCTCGTCAACAAAACGCACGCAGTGCTCGTGCCGTGGAGAGCAGACGTACCCGAGGTATTCAATCCTACCGATGCCGAGTCTGCCGCGGTATCCATCCTCTTCGGAAGTGCGCGAGGTTCCTAAAGCTCAGCGCTGAAAAGCGTTTGCGAGCAGTCCTCATTAACCAATACTGCGCCAATTGCCTCGCTCACGAGCATTCCACAGGAGACTGCCGAAGCGGTGATCGTTGCAAGAAGTGCGACCGATCCCACCACACGCTGCTCCACATGCACGAGCAGGTTAGCTCGTTGTCGCGGTCGCGAGCGCGCTCGCGTCGCCAACCGGTGCCAACCCGGCAAGCAGCTTCGGCCTCGTCCCAACGTTCCCGCCGGCACAATCCGCCAACTCAGCGTAGGAGTTCACCGCCACGACGACCGGAATCGACGACGCCAGGCCCATCGCTCTCGTCCCTGCTGCAACGCCACAGCGTGAACATCCTTCCCACAGCGCTGGTCAAGTTGGAGACCGGGACGAAGACCTTCGAGACCGCAGCACTTATCGATCCGTGCAGCCCCATGAGCTGCATCGACGCTTCGTTGGCGTCAGCCTTTAAGCTTTCGATGACCAATGTTGGCGACGAGAAGGTCTGCACGACGACGATTCGCTCCAGGATCGACGCGAACACGAAGCTCGAGGTCGTGCTCAAGATCGAGCCCAGGGTGCGGATCCGTACACCTGTCCGGGCATTGAGCGACACCGTAGTGTCCAAGTACAGGGACATCATGCTGGCGGATGACGGGTTCCATCGGCCTGCTACCGTATCCATGGTCTTAGGAGCAGACATTTATCCTAAGGTTATCCAATCCGGATTCCTGACCTTCGACGAGGGAATGCCGGTCGCTCAAAAGACCGTGTTTGGGTGGATCGTGTCCGGTGCCTGCAGCTTGCCGTAGGATGGCTATGTTGCAACCCCAGTGATTGCAAGGGGGGCGGAATGTTCGAGTTACGGGGTTTGGACTGTCACCCGCTCTTCGCTCCCTCTTACGTTCTCCACTCCCTTTTACGCTCTCCCGCTCTTCACCACAGAGTCTCCGAGGAGTCTCCGCTGCGCTTGGGAGAACCCAACTCATTAGAATAAGCTTTAGTGTGAAATAACTACCACGATCAGTAAACGTACGCCCGGTCGCGCCCGCGCATTTACAAAGTCAAGTGTTCGCTTTTCTCCGAGTGTTCAATTTTCAGCAAACTAGGAAATTTCCAGGACCAGCAACCCCATCACCCTTACACCCTGGTTACCTGAGAATGCCGTTTTTTCGATATCGGATTTCCTTAGTGGAATTTGGTGAAAGCCGCTTTTGAGGTCAATGACTGAGAAAAACTTATTCTGTATGGGGTATCTGTCTGGAATAGTAACCATGTTCAATTTCCTATAGTCAATTACCATTCTGTGCTTCCCTGTCCTGATGCGTTCATTTTTCTTTTGGACAATCCATATTGGGGAATTGTATGGAGATCGTGAGGGTCTAATTATGTCGTTTGTGAGTAGCTCTTGTATTTGTTGTTCTACTTCTGGTCTAAGAGCCTCTGGGTACGGGTAGTGTATTGAGTATATTGGGCTCTCGTTTGTACTCCTTATAGTGGCTTCTACTCTTGTTGTGTATGTCAGTTTTTCGTCCGGGTCTCCAAAAAGATTTTTAAAGTTTGAGCAAATAGTTCTTAAATGTTTCTTTTGAGTTTCTGTAGCGTGTTCTACTTGAGTATCTAATTTGTTGACTTCGCGTGAGGTTTTCTGTTTTATTTTAATTCTTTTTTTATTCTGTATTGAAATATACCCCTTTCGCGGTCGAACGGATTGGCGATTGTATGGTCTGTTATAAGAATTTTTCCGCCCACAGAGTTAACGATAAAGGGTTGGTTGTTTTTGATTGGTTTCTTAGCTAATCTTGGTTGGATCCGGTGTCTATCAGAATGTTGATCATCTCTTCATTACCTGCTTTAGATTGGAAGTAGGGTAACGCAGAGAGTTCTACTCTAAAAAATGTAATTCAGTATGTTCTGCCTCGTCTGTATCCTTCTCGAAATCTGAGATTTCTGAATAGTATTCAATGAGTGTTGCTTCATCAGTTCCTGTTGGTTCGTCGTTGTACTCTGTAGTTTGTTCGCTAGCGGTGTTTATATGAAAATTTCTCTGTATTTTGTCTGGCAGTCCGTTTAGTCCTTGTGGTGATGGTCTCTTTTCTTGCTGTCCAAATCTGGGTCTGTTCATGTAGTTAACTTGTTTTGTCTGCATACTTCTATCTATGTCCATAGGCTCTGGTCTAGGTTGTGGCTTTGGGGCCGATAGTCTTGGTGGCTGTGTTGGTAGGTCGCCATAGTGTTGTTGGTAATTCCCTCCATATTGTTGCTGTGGTACATAATGAGCTACTCTAGGGGTCTGTGGAACATAAGCCAAGTGTGTAATGAATGGTTGTCGACCTGCGTTTGAGAATTGTTTTACGGATTTTCTTGTTAGGGGTGGTCCTCGACCAGGGCCTTCGAATTTTCTTAAATGGGTTTGGCTATTATTTGCTTAATTGGTCCAAAATCTACGCGTTTATCCGCGTAGTGCGCTGACAAACATTTTGAGATAGCTGTCCAATTTAGTGTTGTAAGACTCCAGGATTGAGTCTGCGTTGCCTACAATTTTGTTCCTGATAACATTAAGAATTCGGTAATATTTGGGTGATCCTGCAAATGAGGAATATATTTTTAATAAACATTTTACTATATCAGGGACTCGTTCTAAATTACTCATATTAACATTATTTATATGGACTGTTTGATCAAGTAGTGGTGCAGTGTCTGAGTTTAATTTTTGGTTCAAAATTCTCTCTACTATTTCCTGAATTTTTCCCTCCATATTGGCTACGTTAAGGGCTTGGTTTACTTCGGGGCCTGTGTTATTATTAAGTGGGGAGGCCTAATTAATTGTTTGGGTTTGCCATGATTATTTATAAAATATTTTTTCTTAATATTTTCTCAAAGTGTTTCTCGTATAGGTTTTGTATGTTTTCAGAATTTTTTTTTCTGTATTTTCTCGTAAAGTTTTTGTATGTTTTTAATTTTTGTTAGAAAATGTTATATTATATTATATTAAAAAAAAATTATATTTTCACTTTTCGTATAGATTTTGTATGTTCTTCAGTTGTGTTTTCTCTTATATCTTAACATGCTTAACTTACAGTATTTGATATTCTTCCTTTTTGCTTCTGGGGGGTACTGGGGTACCTTTGTAACACTCCCGTCCAATCGTCTGCGGCGATAGCCTTCAGGCCGATGTAAATGAATCCTTTCTTTGCAGGATGCGTCCCACGGTGATCTTGGCAGCCAGTTGGGTGCTCTTACAGATTTGTTGTTTTTATCGTTCGCGAACCGGGGCAGCCTATGGGGTGCTCCTACAGGCTTGCGTTTTCGCGTATCGTAATCAGGGCAGCCTATGGGGTGCACTTACTGGATTCTTGTTGAGACGAAGGATTTTTTCCGCGGCAGGACCCTTTTGATGTTGGGCGCCAGTTAAAGTAAACTTTTTTTTTTTCGCAAAAAAGTAGTTCGGACCGGTGGTTCGTCTTTATTTTGACAAAACTCGGAACTAAATTTAAAGTCCAAGTTGGGTGGTATTTACACCCCCCAGCACCGTCGCTGCTTCTGCTAGCGTCAGTGCCAACTTGTGATCTTGTGTTCTTGCATTTATTGGCTACTGCTGGTGCACGGCCGGATGCGCGTGAAAGCCTTCGTAGATTGTTGTTGTGAATTCTTTTGGTGCTAACTTGTATAACTATGGCCCAAGAGCGAATGAGCGTTTGTCTGTATATGCCAGCAGACAACTAACGGCATTGAACTCGAAGTGGAAAGAAATGAGCAATGAAGAAATTGCTGTATCGGTCGTGCTCGCACATGTAGCTCAAATAGACCACCGACTGCAGCGTATATTATTCACAACGAATATCCAGACACGAAGCTAATTGGAAAAACAACTGCGTGCCTTTGCTTTTGCTAAACGCAATGACTAAAAGTCACCAGACTGTGCTAGTGCTCCAGAACGTAAGAAGCAGAAATTATCATCACGCATGAAGTGTCACTATTGTGCCAAACCTGGCCATCAGTTCGCAGAGTGCCGAACCAGAATGGCTGAAGAAGTGAAGATGGCGAAGAGTAACCCTTCAAACAGCAACTCTACTCCAAAGAGGGACATGTCAACCATTAAGTGCTACAAGTGTGGACAGCTGGGGCATATTGTAACAAGGTGCACAACATCGTTAAGCCAGGCTGAGAAACGGGTGGATATGTGCGCCGTTGTCGATCCAAGAGGGAATTTGCACCAAATGGGTGAGCCCGTTCCATACTTTTTCGATTCAGGAGTTGAGTGTTCCTTATTGAAAGAAAAATTAGCAGATAAGTTCATGGGAAAAATAATAAATAATACTGTGCTTATAAGTTGTATAGGTGAAGGCTCCGTGACATGCACAATGCAAATTGTAGCTACCGTAAAGACTTGTAATTTTTCCCTAGAAATCCTGTTCCATGTAGTCATGGACAAATATTTGAAGTACGATGTGTTGATTGGCCGTGAGATTTTAGGTCAAGGCTTTGGTGTAACTATTATTGCCAACGAATTTGTTTTGTATAAAATTAATACTGTCAATACACTGTCTAGCATTACCAATATGAGTTATATGGATTCTATAAATATGGATAGTAATTTGAGTAAGTCCGACAAAGCTGAACTTGCAGAAATAATAAAATCCACCAAAATTATAAATGGTATACCAAGTAGCCGAAAAAAGGATGGTAGTGATCCTTTGTGTATTGACAACCGGCAACTGAATTCAAATACAATTTACGATAAGTATCCTTTGCCCTTCATATCAGATCAAATTGGTAGACTATGTATTTTCCTAGCCTCGATATGGCGAGCGGTTCCTATCAGATACCAATAAAGTCAGAATCGATAGAACGCACAGCCTTTGTCACAACAGAAAGAAAATAATAAAAGAAAGACAACAAATTTGTAGCAATGCCCTTTGGCATGAAGAATGCTTCATCTGTGTTTCAGCGAGCCACAATGAAAGCATTTTGTGAGGTGGCATACTCATATCAAAGACACTAGAATAACAAGATGCGTAACGGCCATACTTGGTTTGGCTTGGCATTATGCACTCACTTTTTTGGTGAAGGCCAAATTTGCTCTCTTTCCGCTCGCTTACGCTGAGAGCGTAAGAAATCTAAAAATAGAATTAGCTTGCTTGTGTGAGTAAAAACAATAGACGAAAACGTGTATATGTATGCATAGTTGTGGTATAAGACGATTTTTATTGTCATTTTTTATATTTATGTTTATAATTAATCATAATAAATAATTAATTAATTATATAAATTAATGCATGTAATAATCGGTACATAGGGAACACCACGGGGAGGTCATTGTATATGTAATGGGGTCCTATATGACCTCCGAGTTAATTTTTCACTACTTATCGCAATTACTATTTGCGGCTATATTTCCGAACTTTACTATTGCAACAAACTGACAAAATAAAAAAACATTATTACAACTACTGTAATTTAAAACATAAATTTTCCAAAAAGAAGTCATTACATTGAGAAAAAATATTTCATAAAGATAATACGTTGTAGAAAATAAAAATTTATAAAATAAATAAACATATGAAAACTTTTGCAAAAGTCATATATTGAGGAACGAAGTGCGGACACAAGCACTCAACAATCATTGCCTTATTAATTTTTCACACCTCGGAAGCTGAAAACTCTATTGACAAATATTCTAATATAATCTCATTTTTGAAATTTATTTTGTTATATTATGTACACAGATTTGGCTATTACTATTTCTAAGCTATATTTAAACAAAAATAGCGTTAAGGCAATGCAAAACAAGAATTTTTTACATGGTGCCAATTGATCAAAAATATTATAGACTAAAAGTATAAGAATTTCTAAGGTGAAGGGCAAATTTACAATGCGCACACACAGTTGTCGGCTGTCACTGTAGGCGTAGAAAAGAGCTGCTGGCTGTACAGCTCTCCGCTCTCTGGCTCTTGAACAAAAATTTGAGAGAGCCTGGAGCCACCTCTAGAGCCACGCCGAAAAAATAGCATGGCGTTACGCACCTTGTTATTATAGTGTCTTTGGTTTAACTGTGTCTCCAAAGTTCGCATGTAAAAAAAATTATACATTTAGGAATCTGCTGGTGACTGCGTGATTTGACACATTATAATGTTATGAATTATTTTATGTTTTGTGTCGGTTTTTGGCGTCCACCGTGTTCGCCGTCTTCGGTGTTTATTTCACAAGACCAACCGACCGAAGGACGCTGCCGTGTATTGTACGGATCGATTAGCAAGAAGATAGGCGCGATATAGAAAAGAAAAAACGAGGAAATAAATATAATATAAAATAAGTATAAATGTAGTAATACCTATATCTATATCGTTCTAAAAGTTAGGATTGATTGCTTTGAGAGCGGCAGAGAGTCAAGATGACAGATAATTGGATATAAAGTAGTAGTATAGCCGAGCCTTATTGGCCTTATTGACAATAGTCGAAATTTGGTCTGAAAACTTTAGTTAAGGGTCCAGAAGAACACTAAAATCATCATTCATTGTTTTATTGTTTATTGGGTTGACACGACTATAGGTCATAACTTTAAAATTGGAGCCATTAAAGTTTACTACGTTATCACGGCACCATATTTGAAAGCTATCTAGATCGGATTGTAAGTGAAAATGTAAATAATAATAATAAGGAGTGATAACATTTTCAATAGGCTTAAGGATAACCGACCGTTTAGAGATTCCTCTGTAATTGTTTGCATCCAATTTGCTACCTTTTTTATGTAGAAGAATCGCAAAGGGAAACTGCGAAGATTACAGAGATAAGGCAAACAATTTCAGTATACGCTGGCACAAGGCTTCCGCAATGAATATGAGCACGCAGCCAGGGATTCCGTCGGGATCTGGCAAATAGACAGACTTAACACGCTGAAGATCGTAAAGCAGTGAGCTTTCGTTTAGAGTGGGACAACATTTTAGATTCGACTTTAATACCGCGTGAGAGTATGGCTGTTCGAAATGAGGTAACGTAGAATACTTTGTTTGAAAAAACTTGCCAAGTTGCCGGATCCTATGGTACCGTAGTATTTTCCAATAATAGCGAGGAAAGGTAAGAAATTGTTTAACGCTTATTGTTAACCAAATTAGAAAACTGTTTCGGATCCTGAGCGAACTGGAACTTACAACGGTTTAAATAGCTCTTGTAACACTGAGCATTAAGCACGGCAAAATTTAACCGAACACTTAAATATTTTGAAATGATAGACTAAGAACTGGTATTTTTAAATATAGTATAAAGTCTGAACTTTATATTTCTTGGAGGGTCAACTGTTTATTAATGCAAGAACGTTCGTTAGAGATTGACGTATAGTACATCGGATTTGATACATAAAATTGATTTAATATACAAAATAAAAAAAATATTTATTGCATCCGCCATTATGTAGCAGGTAGTAAAGATCGGAACAATTAAAGGCATATATAAAATTATTTAGACTCAGAAAGGTTGCCTTTCGAAAACATGGAAAAACAATGGAAGAGAGCACGTATCATCATGATACCTAAAGCCGGAAAGCTGCCAACGCAGATCGATGCATATCGCCCAATCAGCCTGCTATCAACATTCTCACAAGTAGTGAACCACATACCTCCACACCAATTTGGTTTCAGGAAGTCCCACGGCTGCCCTGAACAAATACATCGACTGGTAAACCAGGTGACGCATGGCTTCGAGCACAAACTCTACACGGTCGGCGTCTTTCTAGACGTGAAGCAAGTGTTTGACAAGGTGTGGCATGAGGGTCTTCTATACAAGATGAAAGCTCTCCTTCCTGCTCCCTACTATGCCATCCTGAGATCGTTCATCTCTAATCGGACGTTCGACGTTGCAGTGCGTGATGCTCGATCCAGCCTGGAAGAGATTCACGCAGGAGTTCCAGAGGGAAGTGTTCTTGGGCCCTTCCTATACACCCTGTATACTGCTGACATGCCATTTCCCGCAAACAACGCCGAAGACTGGCCCTTTCTTTCCAGCAAACTTCAAATGAGCTCTAAGGCTCTTTTAATCAAAGCCATTCTCGCTCCAACGTGGAGTTATGCCATCCAGGTGTGGGGAACTGCCGCCAAATCCCAGCTTAATAGGCTCCGTGTGGTCCAGTCGAGAGCTGTACCTCACGCATCTGGGTTCCCCTGGTACGTGACGAACATGGTTTTCGAAAGAGATCTGAAAGTTACCGTTCTTGGGGATCAGATTAATTTCCACAGCAGCCGTTATGCCGACAGGCTTATGGCCCACCCGAACCGAACTAGCAACTATCCTAGCTGATCCCATCTCCCTCCGAAGACTGAAGAGGGTACACCCCAGCGATCTCCTTACGCGGAGGATTATATAACATATTACATTTTAAGTAATTGATAACTAGACTAGATTTTTCTTTCTTTTGTACTTTATAATTAAGATACTACTCGGTCTCATTTATCTTTATCACACATTAGGTTATGTTCAGAGGAATTACTAAACGATTCCTTTTGAAACCTTAATAAATAGAATTAGTTATTAAAGGTTAAAAAAAAATGTTTATGTACCTCAAACCGATGCACAGAAGCGTTACAAAAATATATTGTTAATCCACGCCAATGTTACAGTGAAAAAAAAAATTATTTCCAACAAAAATTATTTTTAACAAAAAAATTATTTTCAACAAAAAAAAAAAACAACAAAACAATGAACAAAAAATGAGTTTCAACAGAAAGTATTCTAATTATTTTTAAATAAAAAAAACAACAAAACAATGAACAAAAAATGAGTTTCAACAGAAAGTATTCTAAACAAAAAATATATTTTCAACAGAAATCAATGTGAATAAAAACAAAAACAAAAACATATACTTATTTTTTATAACAGCGCGTATTTATTATTCGCTTTTCATTTATTATTGTAGTATTATATTTTCATTCGATTCAAGCGCGACATTTGACGCTGCAGCCTTTGTCTTTATTTATTGTTTGTTTGTCTTTGGTCAACTGCCACCCACACAGGCAGCTTTTGCATACCTAAGCGAGTTGGACTGCTCATGCAGGGCGGATTCTCAGAGTTTAGGAATAATAAACCACACTCCACATACTCCGATAGCGAACATCAAGCTCCCCTCTAAGACGTGTAACCACGAATCCCCCTGCAATGGCGATAGATCCAGAACAGCTCAAAACCGTAATACAGGCAATTGTGGCCAATACTTTAGCGGAGGAGGCCGCCAAAGACGAACTCGAACAAAATGAAATGCGTCAGAAAAGTCAGTAATTAGAACCTACAAACCCATAGATATAACCAAAGACACTAGAATAACAAGATGCGTAACGGCCATACATTGGTTTGGCACTATGCAGCCACTTTTTTGGTGAAGGCCAAATTTGCTCTCTTTCCGCTCGCTTACGATGAGAGCGTAAGAAATCTAAAAAGAGAATTAGCTTGCTTGTGTGAGTAAAAACAAGAGACGAGAACTCGTATATGTGTGCGTGTTGTGCTAGAAGACGATTTTCGGGCCGAAATCAATTCTGATCGAAGAAACGAATTTACATATTTGGAGTTGTGGCCAATTTCGTAGCAATATGATGATATAAAATAATAATTAAAAATTCACGCCCTGACTATTACAATCTTTTATAAGTTTGTTTAACAGATCTGTTCTATGTGCATAACATTAATTATTTTCATAAAACCATAATGAGAAGGCACTACTTTCATTTGTGCACTTAATGAATTGCTCAACAATAAATTTTTTTATACACATTTGTTTTTTTATTATTTTTAGAAATATTTCAAAAACTTTAATGTGTATTTTGCAAATATTGCAAAAAAATCAATCAGGTGCCTTTAATTACCCGAAGTCCGAGGCACGAAGTGCGGACACAAGCACTCAACAATCACTGCCTTATTAATTTTTCTCACGTCGCAAGCTGAATACCCTAATGACAAGTATTCTATTATAAAGTCATTTTCGAAGTTTATTTTGTGATGTACATAGATTCGGCTATTACTGTTTCTAAGCTTTATTTAAATAATGATAACGTTAAGGCAATGCAAAACAAGAATTAAAGTCTAAGAACTTCTAAGATGAAGGGCATATTTTGTCAAATTTACAATGCATGAGCATACGTGTGCACACATACAGTTGTCTGCTATCACTGTATGCGAAGAAAAGAGCTGTTTGCTGTAGCGCTCTCCGCTCTTTCTCTCTAGAACAAAAACTCGAGAGAGCCTGGAGCCACCTCTAGAGCCACGGCCAAAAAATCGCGTGCCAAAAAATCGTATGGCGTTACGCATCTTGTTATTCTAGTGTCTTTGATATAACTAATAATTCTCCATGTAGCGTGACTTTACCCGCCGGTAAATATTTTCCTGAATTCTCGGGGTCCCAGGAATCATATGTTTCGTTGCGACAAGCGGCGATAGCTGCACATCGAATATTTAAAAATTTCAACGGCACCTCTCGCCATTGCGAGTCAGTGACAATTATTAGAAACAAAGTTAGGGCCAATTCACTTCATTGAACAAGACATGAGCACTTTAAGACAGGGAAACAACATGACTCTGTTAGAATATTATAATGAGGTCGAGAAAAAACTCACCTTACTCACAAATAAAGCTCATATGTCTCACGATCCATCGACGGCAAAAATATTGTGTGAAAAATTCCGAGAGGACGCATTGCGTATTTTCATCTCGGGACTTAAACGCAACCTCACTGAAGTGCTTTTCGCAGCAAAGCCGAAAGACATGCCGTCAGCTCTGGCTTTAGCGCAAGAAGTGGAATCTAACCATGAGAGGTACGTTTTTGCAGCCAGTTTTGCAAAAAGTCAGAAAGACAAAGATCGCAAACCTACTGCAAAAGTGCAGGGTCGTCAACTTGACAAGTACGACCCCCATGACCCACCACCTTATAATACCAAACATCCGTATTTCAATAGGCAGCATAAGGCCGACCCGCAAAATGTCAAAAATGACCAAAACAATGGCACACCAGAGCCTATGGAGGACGATCCCTTATTTTCTAAATTGCTGCAGCCGACCCAGGCAAATGGCTTACAGAATATAAGACCAGCCACCTCTGAGAGCACAGGCGCCGTAAGGAAACAACAAAAAATTAACTTCATTACGCAGAATGCGGAAAAAAAGACAGGAGATATGCCGTCTCCGCCTCCAAAGCGGAATCGAAAATAGCCGACGATGCCAAAGCCGATTTTGATTCTGACTA
Organism: Drosophila simulans; assembly: GCF_016746395.2. Classification (NCBI taxonomy): domain Eukaryota; kingdom Metazoa; phylum Arthropoda; class Insecta; order Diptera; family Drosophilidae; genus Drosophila; species Drosophila simulans. The sequence continues at coordinate 2,461,994 of NC_052521.2, forward strand.
CGTAAATTTTTTTTCCGGCCTCGCAAAGAGCTAAAGGGTATTCGCCCGGTGGACTCTTCTTTCGAAATTCACTCAATTCATGGCGCCACGACTTTTTTCATTCTACCAGATTTTACTATATTCGACGGGATAATCGGGGCCGATCTGTTAAAACAGGGCGGCGCATCTCTTTGCCTCGGTTGAAAAGATGAGAAGATTTCATTCCATAAATGCACTGACTTCAACGTCACTAACGAGGAGTGCGCAGATGGTGCACCTTTGGTGAAGAAGGCATTTCAAAAGCCGAAAAAACGCCTTCGCAGATCCCAACGAGGCCCTGCCATATAACACATCGGTAGTGGCCACGATAAGGACGACTAGTGAAGAGCCCATTTACGCAAAATTATATCCATACCCAATGGGGGCAGCAGATTTCGTCAACAACGAGATCCAACACCTGCTTAAAAATGGTATAGTTCAAAAGTCGGGGTCTCCTGAGAACAACCCAATATGGGTGGTTGATAAAAAAAGGAACCGACGAGGCCGACAATCAAAATATACGATTAGTCATAGACTTTCGTAAGCTAAACGAAAGGACTATCCCGGACAAATACCCGCTCCCAGATATCGACACATCCAAGTACAGTTCAAGGAGCGCAAAAAGATTCTTTCGAAAAACTGCGCAACATTTTGGCATCCGAAGATGTTATGCTTAGATACCCGGATTACAAGAAGCCATTCAGCCGACGGTATTGGAGCAGTGCTTTCACATAAGAACCGTCCTATTACAATGATCTCGAGGACATTAAAGAATAGGGAAATGAACTATGCCACAAATAAAAGAAAATTATTAGCCATCGTTTGGGCGTTGGTCAAACTGCGACACTATTTATATGCGGTGAAAGATAAAACTATCTTTATTTACCATCAGCCATTGTCATTCTCGGTATCAGATTCTAACCCTAACGCGAAAATTAAAAGGTGGAAGGGTCGCATCGAGGTGCGAAGGTAGTATATAAGCCGGGAGAAGAAAATTTGGTTGTGGATGCCTTGTCTAGGCAGCAAATTAACGCCATAGAAGAACAGGACGCAGAATCATGTGTTGCGACCATTCACAGTGAGATTTCCCTCGCCCACATCATATAAACAACGGATAAGCCCCTAAACTGCTTCCAGAACCAACTAATTCTAGAAGAGGCCCGCTTTCCGCTAAAACGCTCTTTCGTTCTCTTCAAAAATATGAAACGACACGCAACCAACTTCACCGACAAGGAGTCATTACTCAATGACCTTGCGGATGCAATAGTCTCAAGGGCATAAACGCCCTCCATTGCGATTTGAACACGTTAGCAACGGCGCAGGACGACTTAGTGCGGAGATTCCCGATTTTCTCAAGGGATAAAAAATATTTTCTCACTTCCATTGACAAGTTTTCGGAATTCGCCGTAGTACAAGATGTGCCGGCAAGAACAATTGAAGATTTAAAACCGGCCTTGTTACAGGTTATGAATTTCTTCCCAAGGGCCAAGGTGATTTACTGCGACAACGAGCCATCATTAAAATCGCACACCATCACGGCCATGCTAGACAACCATTTTCGCGTAATCATCACGAATGCGCCACCCCTTCACAGTGCCTCAAACGGGCAAGTGGAACGTTTTCACAGCACTCTACTAGAGCTCGCCAGGTGCCTAAAAATTGACAAGGGCATCAGTGATACTGTGGAGATAATCTTGTTAGCCACTACCAGATATAACAAATCATTTCATTCGGTCATCGATAAGAGGCCAGTCGACGCAATACAAGAATCCACGGACGACACACAAGAACGGATTGCTGACAAAATGAAGAGTGCCCAAGACGCGCTAAGGTCTAGAGAGAATGCATCTCGACAAAACAGAGTCTTCGAAGTGGGCGAAACGGTTTTGGTCAAAACTAATAGAAGGCTTGGCAATAAAAAAATAAAAAGCCATACAAGCAGACCTGGGGACCACGGTCCTCATTGAAGGGAGGGACCTAAGACAACCTAAAATAACTCTCTCGCTTAGTTTTAAACTTTTTATTATTACTACCTATTACCAGCCATTTGGCAAACTTCCATTTAATAGACATTAAATCCGTTGCCAAAGGCACGACGATTTAGTTTTAGGATAAATTTAATCGGTGATGGGATAAACCTCAACGAACAAGAAAAAGCGACTTAAAAAATTCATTTCCACAGGCGCAGAATTTTCCTCCTCCTTTCACTGTCATTGGTGTCAGCGCTCATCCCCATCATAGATGGAGAGATCCTAGTGTGGGAGGAGCTCGCGTACGTGACCCACTCGGCAAATCTTTCGGAATACATGCGCGTAATAGAAGAAACAAGCAGCATGAACGAGATGTTTCCACAGTCTCACATGAGGAAGTTGCTAGAAGTGGACACCTCGCACCTTCGGGACACGCAGGGTGCGTTAAGGGAATCGATAGGAGTTTAGATTTTCTGGGCTCAATGCTAAAGGTAGTAATGGGGACGGGACGCCGGATGCCGGCGATCTAGAAAGAGTTAGGTTCACAGAGTGGCAGTTGACACAGTCAAAAAATAGGCAAATCAAAATTAATACTAGAATACAAAGTCGAATCAATCAATTAACAACAACTGTAAATGAAATCTTGCAAACAAATAAAAATACCCATATTGACACCAGCCATTTATATGAGACACTGCTGGCTAGGAATAGAATACTAATGTTGGAGTTAAAGAATTTAATGCTGGCTGTAACACTGGCGAAAAACGATATTGTCAGTTCAAATATCCTAGATCATGCCGACTTAAAATCAGTTAGGCTGATACTTATGTCGGCATCGTCTGTAAAAATACTACAATCCTCTAATATAATACACTTCATTATTAAATTCCCGTAAATAAAATTATTTTGTAAGAAGGTCACTATTTTCCCAGTCACTTGTAAAGGGGTTATGCTGCGAATAACCGACAACATGGTAGTAAAGTGTGGAGAAGAAGTCCATACAATCAAAAACTGCATCCCAACACCGGGGGATAGCTTTTGCCAGCTATCAACGGAAAGCTCGTGCGCCAGGGAACTACACGCAGGCGTTCTAGCGCATTGCTACACCCGCTTACCCGCGTGGATGAGTGAATCATCATCAATGACCGGCCTGCCAGGGTCACGGTGGACAACGGAACAGAAGTCTACCTACGTGGCACACATCTCATCACCTTCAACGATCGCGTCGTGATAAATGACACCACCTTTATAAATCACGACAAAGCTCCAGGAGTAGCTAGTTCCCCGTCATTGAAAATCACCGCCAGCAGAGATATTCTGAGTCAAGCAAAGAAAGCCGTTCACCTCAGGCGGAAACCTGACGACGACAATATCGCAAGACGGTGCGATCAAACGTTAAATAATTTATACAATCATAAAATTAAGCATAACACAACTGGATAATTCCAGCCGATATTTTTAAGTAGGCAAGATAACAAGTTAAATGAAACACGAAAGGAATTCAAAATAGATAGATATAGACAAGCACCATTAGTAAAAACTAAGACAACAAACCCATTTAGGAAAACAGGAGAAATTACACAAATAGATGATAAACACTATAAAGAAAAGAACAGACGAAGAAAAATTACTCACTATAAAATATAAAAAGAAAAATAATAAAACTAAATATGATAATAATTCCAGCACATCCCCAAACGATCAAGACAATCCAACATAACAACAAATTCTTGATGACCCTTTTCTATTTGTTACTATGATCTACCCAATATGCCCAAGGACAAAGCCTTGAAGTAAATCAAATTCAAGCCAAAAATGTCTACATAATATTTAATACTGGATCAATAAGCTTACCAACTAATTACGAGTATCATTACTTATCTGTAAATATAACAATCAGAAGAACATGAAACTCTACCCCAAGCTCAATATTTAGTAGAAAAATTAAAAAGTGAAATGAATGGCATAAGAATAGCAAAGCGCAGTAAACGCGGCTTAGCTAATTTTATAGGCACAATGTATAAATACCTTTTTGAATCATTAGATCAAGCAGATAAAGAAGAGTTAGAATTAAAATTTACAATTTGTCCGAAAATAGAGTCAAAGTCAATGAACTCAACGAAGTCAAAAAAACAGTAAATAAAGGCATAGAATTAATCCATTTAATAAGTGCGAGAAATAAAATTGAACAAAGATTAAACATTTTATTATTCAATTAACAACAATTTACCGAATATATAGAAGATATTGAACTTGGAATTCAGTTAACAACACTTGGCATTTTTAATCCTAAATTACTAAAACTTGATTACTTAACTTACTTACGCATATAAATTCCGAAAAACTTTAACATATTAAAGCTCTCACCAGATTTTATCTTGTAAACTCTCTCTCATACTCATACTACATTTTACTACATACTCACAAACACAAACGGTGATAGTTGCGGGCGCGCGCGAATAGTCGGGTGCACCGAGTTGGCGCTCCTGGAAAATCTCGGATCTCGCAGTCAGCTGGGATAGCAGTGCTGGTAAACGGCTAAAGCTCCCCGGTCTGGCAGCGCTGGTCGGATGCACGAGTCCCCAAGCACAGGCGGCGCTTTTTTCTTGGTGGATGCACTCACTGATAAGAGCTAACAGCTACGGAAATCGCCAAACGATCCGTTCTCCGGTCGTAGCATACATTTATGGGCGTCCGACGGGTATCCTTGGCAACATCGCATGGAAACCCGGAGACAGATCCATAACCAAGTAGGAGACGCAGAACAAGAGTGTAAAAAGTCGAGGAGCAGACCAATTTAGACCACTGCAGCGGGAAGTAAGCCACAACCCAGAATTCAGCAACGACCTCCCGGACCGCGCACGATGAGACCGCTGAGGGAGAGGCCTGATGCGCTGGTTATCACCCCATCTGGTTTACCGTACAGCGAAGTGCTGTGGTTGGTCACAAGAGGCCAGGACACTAGGCTCAATCGGGAAAAACGTAACGAGGGTTAAGAGGACGGCCAAAGGTGAACTGCTTCTCGAGCTACGTGCCTCTGCCCAAGACTTGACGCAGAAGCTCAAGGTGGACATGGGAGCGGTGCTAGGAGACCGCGCCAGCCTTCGCGCGTTAACACAATCAAAAATATTTTTGATTCGCGACCTTAAAGAGCTTACTACTGAAGACGAGCTGAAGAGGGCCCTGAAGGCCCAGGCAGAGATCCCAGCAGCAGTGGTGGCTATCAAGAGCCGTCAAACGGCGGAAGACTGCTTTAATAGCAGTTCCAGCGACATAGGGTTTGTTAGGGCAAAGGTGGGCAGATGGTGGGTGTACAGCGTATACCTAGCTCCCAGCCTGACCTTAATCGCATTCAGTCGGGCTTTGGATAGACTGGTAGCGAGTGCTAGAGGCCGCACCCAGGTTCTCATAGCTAGCGACTACAACGCATGGTCAAAGAGCTGGGGCAGTTCAACCACCAACGCGAGAGGCAGGATGGTGCTGGAGGCATTCGCGACGTTGGACCTGGCTCTTCTAAACCAAGGAAACCGACACACATTCAGGCGTGCTGAACTGGGCTCTGTGGTGGACCGTTCACCGTTCAGGCTCGCGAGGTGGAGACTCAGCAAGGAATACACTGGCAGTGACCACTTGGCCATAATTTGCGACTTGGGATGCCCTTCTTCGCCCCAAGCCCAGATAGTAGCCCAGGCCAGGATGAAATACAAGACGAGAGCACTTCCCACCCACGGTGAGCAGAGAAGGAGCTAAGCTGACGGCAGTGGCGCTGATGAGGCAGCTAAAGGCCGCGTGCGACGCCAGCATGCAAACGAGCAGGACGGATAGCCGACAAAAAGTCCTTGTCTACTGCCTCTCCGCCAGATGTCGCTATCAACGCGCGAGACGTGCGGAGTCCTTTGCCGAACGCCCATCCGAGTATAGAGCCCACAGGAAAGCACTCAAGATAGCCATACGGGAGAGCAAGCGGAAATGCTTCATCGACCTATGCGATTCTGCTGACAGCGACCCATGGGGAAGTGCCTACAAGGTGGTGGTCAAGAAGGCATATACGAGGACTATTGGACCCAAGCTATTGGACCCAGCGATGCTCCGCAGTGTAGCGGAACATCTGTTCCCTGTGATGGATGGGTTACGTCCAGCCGACCCAGCCACAGGGGACCACGTCGAATCCGACGCCACGGTCAGCAGTGATGAGATCCTGGCGCTGGCAAAACTGCTGAAGGACGGCAAGGCCCCCGGGCCCGACGGCATCCCGATCAGGGCGCTTCGGCTTGCTCTCTACCTCCAGCCAGACTCGTTTGCGAAGGCATTCACCAAGTGCCTGGAGGAAGGAGTTTTCCCGAGCTGCTGGAAAATTCAAAAGCTGCTGCTCCTCCCAAAACCAGGGAAACCACCCGAGGAGCCTTCATCGTTCCGGCCAATATGGCTCGTCTATGGAACTGGCAAGCTCCTGGAGAAACTGGTGTGCATTCGGCTAGAGAGGGTTATCGCTGACGCGGGTGACCTCTCTCGGTCCCAGATTGGCTGGTCTAAGCGCGGTCCACCGTCGACGCAGTCAACAGAGTGGCCCAAGCAATCGAGGGCACCAGATGGAAGGGGGGTAGCAAAGAGTACTGCCTCATGGTCGCACTAAACAGCAGGAACGCCTTCAACTTAGCGAGGTGGGACCGGATCCTAGAAGCATTAATTGGCTTTGGCGTTCCAGCCTACCTAGTCAGGATCATTCGCAGCTACTTCTCGGAACGGGTCCTATTGTACGAGTCGTCGGAAGGAGTCCTCAGGCACCAGGTCACCGGTGGAGTCCCGCAAGGCTCGGTACTCCGCCCGCTTCTGTGGAACGCCATGTATGACGGGATACTTCGCCTACCGCTGGTTGGGAGGAGCGAGATCGTAGGCTTCGCGGACGACGTGGCTTTGCTCGTTGTTGACAAGCATCCCGGTAAGGCTGAGAAAAAGTGTAACAAAAACATCAGGGCCATTGAACAATGGCTCAGCTCAATGGGGCTACAGATGGCGCCGGAGAAGACGAAGGCTGTCCTGATTAGCTCCAGGAAGGCAGTGGAGACGGCCACTGCCGAAGTAGGCAGTTCCTCGGTGTCCTCCTCTCGGGCTATTAAGTACCTGGCAGTCATGATAGGCATTAGGCTTTCGTTCCGTAAACACGTAGCCTACGCAAGCTCGAAAGCAGCAGGAGTAAATCGGGCGTTATAAACCATAATGTTGAACATCCGAGGCCCAAGACATGCGAGTAGACGGCTGCTGACGAGCGTCACCCGCGCGACTATGCTATATGCTCTCCCGGTGTGGGAAAAAGTGCTTGAAACAGAAAGCTACGCTCAGGGCCTAAATGCTACCCATAGACTGTCGACACTACGTATCTGCTGCGCCTTCAGAACAGTGTCCAACGAGGCGGCATTGGTGATCGCAAGCATACCGCCTCTAGACCTATTAGCGCAGGAAGACAAAGTGGTCTTCAACCAAAACCATGCGCCAAGAGGTCAATACGAGGAGAAGCAAGGCAGCACACCCTGGAGACATGTCAGCACAGGTAGAACAACGAGCCTAAGGGTCGCTGGACGCAGCAGCTGATACCCAACCTCAAGCCGTGGATAGAACGGAAGCATGGCGAAATAACGTTCCATCCAACGCAGATGATACGTGGGCACGGTTGCTTTCGCAGCTATCTGAAGCGCTTTGGATATGATGACAAGGGCGTCGGGGGTGCAGATAGTAGAATTAATCTTCCAACACTGGAAACTCTTAGTGAAAGCACCTATTAAACAGCAATAAAACGATGAAAAATCAAAACATTTTTCTAAAGGGTGAAAAAGGCAGTATTAAGCGTTAGACTGGTCGTGGCATATTTTTTTTTTTTTGGAAGTCGATTGAAATTTAAAAGACTAATAATAACATAAAAAAATATCAATATATTTTTCAAAAGTGTAGCCGTGGGAGTTTTGCGCAATTTGTGGGCGCAAGAGTGGGCAAAAGGGGTCCACAAACTGTATAAGTTAACACGCGCAGGGCCAAAATCGCTAACTCCACGATAAGACCGGACGCGGCCGCAGTAACGTCAGCGCGACTGCAACTAAGTCGCGAAATATGACTCCTGCATTCCAACATTCTACTGCCCGGAGCGTGTGAAGCGCAATGTCAGCATTCTGCCGCGAGCGCTGCTTCAGAAGACGGGCTACTTCATATTAAGCTTAAGTTTTCTGTCTTCAGTTTAAAAACTCATCAGAACGCGCATAGTCGCATAATAAATCGCAATAACTAAAATTGTTGTCTGTTAATTGGCGCCAACGGCACTCTTATAGAACTCACAATATTTGTTCACCAGCCAAAGCTGTGACAAATAAACGGAAAAGTGCGAAGCGAACTGTGACAAACAAATTATAAGTGCAAAGCTAATTATAGAACTCAGAATATTTGTTCACCAGCCAAAGCTGTGACAAATAAACGAAAAAGTGCAAGGTGAAGTATTTTTTCCGACCAAGAACACAACAAACCAACAAACAAAGTGAAAACAAGAATAACAATAAAAAAGCTAAACAAACGGTTAAAACAACATACAAGTTAAAAAAAATAGAACCCCAACACGAAGTGTTGAGAGAGTAAAGAAAAAATCAACAAATCAACAAGTGCACGCATCGGCAGTTTAAGCAGTTACCCAGAAATGAAATACATGTAAGTGATTTGTTCATTGTGCCATTATAAATGCAGAAAAGATTTAGCGACAGTAGTTTAGAAGACTATATCCCCTCTTACCGTAAATACAAAAACCGCACAATGACGCAACAAGAATCAATACAGATTGACCTTCACATACGAAATTGTCTGGCAGAGCAAGCACAAATATTTGACCAAAAAATAGCAACTTTAACAGAACAACTGAACGCTTTAAAGGCTACTGCGCCAGAGGTGACAGCTTATAAGCCTATAGAAATCATACCAGAAGTTAGATGTGAAGAGCCCCTAGACATAGTTAAATCTATTCCTGAGTTCGACGGCAAACAAGAACATTATATCTCTTGGCGCCAAGCGGCCAACGCCGCATATAAAGTCTTCGAAGCTTATGACGGAAGTTCTAGGCATTATCAGGCTGTTGCCATAATACGCAACAAGGTTAGGGGATCTGCAGATGCGATCTTAGCATCATTTAATACAGTTTTAAATTTTCACGCGATAATTGCTTGACTGGATTTCACATATTCGGACAAAACTCCGGTTCACGTAATTCAACAAGATTTAAGTACTTTAAGGCAGGGTGACCAGCCCCTTTTGAAATATTACGATGAAATAGAAAGAAAGCTGACGCTTTTAACTAACAAAACTCTCATGACCCACGACGCAGCTTCGGCAGCTGTGTTAAATGACAAATATAAAAACGATGCGCTTCACACATTTATCTCAGGCCTGAAGAAATCTCTAAAATGGGCAGTTTTTCCAGCCCAACCTCGAGACCTACAGACTGCCCTGGCATTAGCACAAGAGGCAGAATAAAGTAACGAGAGAAGCATTTTTGCCGCAAACTTTGCTCGGCACATAGAGGAAAAAGCGCAAAAATGTGGGAATCAGAGGTCCCAAGGTTCGCGTCAAAACCCTCAGCAAGAGAGGGTTCTATCTATCTTTATCTATCTTTAGGAAAAATCCCCATTACCAGAAAGGTAACGGTCAAAAGCCGAAAACTTCAGGTAGCGCTAGACAGAGATATTACAAGAATAGATATTACAAGATAGATAGATAGATTACAAGAATCAACTCCCGAACCCATGGAAGTAGACACGTTATCAAGCTTTAGACAGCCCACTCAAGCAACAAATTTTAAAGGTGGTCATTCAGCGAAAAGTCGCCAATCATTGAACCACATGCCCCAAGGCCAAAAAACCGAATACGAGGAACAGGCAGAATCCGAGGCAAATGCGGCTGAAGACGATTTGTCTGAGGTCGAAAGCTGTAATTTTTTAGGGGTCACTCCCTGCTTTCGTACATCACACGTACAGTAGCAGGGCAGACCATAAAACTTCTTATCGATACAGGGACTTCGAAAAATTACATTAAGCCACTTCTAGGGCTGCCACACTTTGTGCCAGTCGACAAGCCATTCCAGGTAAAATCACTACATGGTCATACAAGAATTGAACGGAAGTGCCAAATTCAACTTTTTAAAACTAAAACATATTTTTTTATTTTAGAAAATCTGAGTGATTTTCACGGCATTATTGGCCTAGACTTACTAAAAAAGATTAACGCCAATGTTGATTTCGAAAAAAATTGTATCACTTATGATCGCGGTTCAGAGCCAATCAAGTTTACAAAATGCCAGAACGTAAACTTCATTAAAATAGACGATGGCGATGTTCCTGAAGTCATTAAATTTAATGATAATTTAATGATTAATAAAAGAACAGGGTCATTTGCAGATGTTAATGAGTCCCTGCCCTACAATATCAATACAGTTGCCACAATACGAACTAACGGGGAGCCAGTATATTCTAAACTGTACCCTTACCCAATGGGCGTATCCGAGTTTGTCAACGCAGAGGTTAAACAACTTCTAGCGAATGGCATAATAAGACCGTCCAAATCACCTTACAACAACCCGGTCTGGGTTGTCGATAAAAAGGGGGTAGACCAATCGGGCCACAAGCTAAAGCGTATGGTCATCGATTTTCGTAAACTTAACCAAAAAACGACTGATGATAAGTACCCCATCCCAAGTATTTCAACCATATTATCAAATATGGGCGAGGCACAGTACTTTACTACTCTTGACCTCAAATCGGGATTTCATCAAATCGAATTAGCAGAAAGGGACCGGGAAAAAACCGCTTTCTCCGTAAACAACGGAAAATATGAATTCTGTAGACTCCCTTTTGGTTTGAAAAATGCGCCAAGCATATTTCAAAGACCCATTGATGATGTCTTAAGAGAGCAGCTAGGGAAAACCTGCTATGTCTACGTCGACGACGTAATTATCTTCTCTAACAACAAAGAAGACCACGTTAAACACATCGATTGGGTGTTAAACAGTCTTCAGACGGCTGGCATGAGGGTGTCTCAAGAAAAATCCAAGTTCTTCAAAAAGAGCGTGGAATATCTGGGATTCACGGTATCCCGCGGCGGGATTCAAACTTCGCCAAGTAAGGTTCAGGCCATAAAAGACTTCAAACCGCCAAAAACCTTGTTTAGTCTCAGATCATTTTTGGGGCTAGCAAGCTATTATAGGTGCTTTATAAAAGGCTTTGCCAACATCGCACGACCCCTAACGAACGTCTTAAAAGGCGAAAATGGTAAAATAAGTGCCAACAATTCAAGGAAAGTAAACCTTGAATTAACACAAGATCAACTAAAGGCTTTTAATAGACTAAAAGACGTATTAGCCTCTGAGGACGTTATTTTAGCATACCCAAACTTTAAAAAACCATTCGATTTAACTACGGATGCCTCAAGGCACGGTCTTGGAGCTGTGTTGTCTCAGGACGGACGTCCAACTTTGATTTCTCGAACATTACGAGACAACGAAGTAAACTTTGCAACAAATGAGAGGGAACTCTTGGCCATTGTTTGGGCCCTAAAAAATCTTCGGAAATATTTATATGGCGTAAAGAATTTAAATATCTTCACGGACCATCAACCGTTGACTTTTGCGTTTTGGATAGGAACCCAAATGCGAAGATAAAACGCTGGAAAGCTTTAATTGACGAGCACAACGCAAATATTTTTTACAAGCCTGGCAAAGAGAATTTCGTGGCAGACGCCCTATCTCGCCAGAATGTAAATGTACTCGAAGATTGCTCAAACTCTGATATTGCCACAATACATAGCGAAGAATCTCTTACCTATACTATCGAAACGACCGAAAAGCCTGTAAATTGCTTTAGGAACCAGATCGTAATTGAAGAATCTAACGCCCCATCAGTTAGATCTACTATTTTGTTCAGGGAAAAAACCAGGCACGTTATAAGATTTGTCGACCGTAACACACTTTTGCAAACAGTACAAGACGTCGTAAATGCCAAAGTAGTTAACGCAATACATTGCGACCTACACATTTTGGCATTCATACAACACAGTCTAGTAGAAGCGTTTCCGTCCACCACATTCCGACACTCCAAAAATATCGTGATAGACATTGTCGATAAAACCGAACAGAGAGAAATAATTATTGGAGAGCATAACCGAGCGCACCGAGCAGCGCAGGAAAATGTGAAGCAAATTCTCCGGGACTATTTTTTCCCAATGATGAATTCGCTGGCAACAGAGATTGTACTGTAAGGTTTGTTCAATGGGTAAATATAATCGACATCCGGTCAAGCAAGCGATGGGTGAGACCCCAATCCCATCATATGTTGGGGAAATATAGCATGTTGACATTTTTAGTACCGACAAAACATTTTTTTTAACATGCGTCGATAAACTCTCAAAGTTTGCGGTCGTCCAATATATTACTTCACGCGCAATTGTGGACGTAAAGGCACCGATTTTACAGCTGGTAAACCTGTTTCCCAAAATAAGGATCATTTATTGCGACAACGAAAATTCTTTAAATTCCGAAACAATAAAAAATATACTAAACAATTTTGATATTCAGATTTGTAATGCCCCACCACTCCACAGCACCTCTAATGGTCAAGTGGAAAGATTCCACAGTACCCTTACAGAAATAGCCCGTTGTCTAAAAATAGATAAACACCTTAACGAAACCAGGGACATAATCCTTTTGGCGACCATTGAGTATAATAGGTCAATTCACTCAGTAACAAACAAAAAGCCGACAGAATTAGTTTACTCCGCCCCTTCGGACTTATTAACAGAAACTAGGGATAAAATTGTACTTGCGCAGGAAAAACAACTTGGGTACATGAACCGAGATAGAATCCATAAAAAGTATAAAATAGGCGAAAAAGTATGGCTAAAATCGAACAAACGATTGGGTAATAAACTGTCACCACTGTGCACGGAAGAAGCCATTGATGCTGACTTAGGTACGACGGTTCTAATAAAAGGGAGGGTGGTCCATAAGGACAACCTTAAGTAAGCCCAATAAAAAAAAAAAAATTAAAAAAACAAATATAAATAAATAAAAAATTTCATCGCTTATAGTACTTTTAATTTTAATATTTTTGTTACAGGTTAGGATATTTGTGTGTGCTGGCTTCCGCAATCACCTTGACAATAACGACTATGAAACTTAATGACTATTCACACGCAGACTTCATACCTATAATAGACGGTGACTTAACGATATGGGACAGATACGGATATCTCGGACACACTTCTAACATAACTTCATATGAAACTTATGTTGAAGATACCAGACGGCAACTGAACTACTTTGGAAAAGACCATATGCGAAATTTAATAACTACTGACTTGGGGCACATAGAATCACTAATAGCTACGATTAGGGTACACCCTAGACATGCTCGCAGTATAAATCTACTAGGTACAGCACTCAAGGTAATAGCCGGAACCCCAGACTTCGACGACTGGGAACAGATTAAATTTAAACAAGGGCAATTAATAGATTCAGCAAATAGACAGATCGAAATAAATACGAAACTTCAATCTCGACTAAACGAAATTACAAGGTCAATGAATGCAATAAGTAAAACAGACAACGCGGACTCAGAACACCTATTCGAAAGTATACTTGCTAAAAACAGAATAATTATTACAAACCTAGAAGACTTGATACTGTCGGTAACTCTAGCTAAAATAAATTTAATAAGCCCCCTCATTTTGGATAGTGTTGACATTCATGAGCTGGCCAATGAACTTCTCACAAATACGAGCTTAGCAGATATTTTAAGAGTATCTAGCGTTAAAGCCTTTCAGAACAACGATTTATTGTATTTCTTAATCAAATATCCTAAACCAGAAACAGTTTGTAAAAAAATTAACGTTTTCCCAGTTCAACATAATAAGATAATATTAGACTTTGAGAATAATAATGTAGTAGCCGAATGCGGTGCACGAATCTACGCCGTCCAGGAATGTAACGCAGCCATGAGTACCACCTTCTGCAAGAGATTGCAGAACCCGACTTGCGCTCAACAATTGGTGTCTGGAACCGTCGCACAGTGCACCACTCTCTCTCCTTGGCCATCTGGATCCGGTAACACTTGTTGAAGAAGGTGTCTTGATTATCAACGACGCAACCTTCAGGGTCGAAGATAGCCTTGGCAGCAGTAAGATGATCTCGGGAACCTACTTAGCCACATATGACGATCGTATATCTCTAAACGGCACCCACTACGAAAACCACCAGGGCGTCCTAAAGAAGAAACCCGCTGCGGCAGTGGCCTCTCAGATCAATGTGACTAGCCATCGAGATCAACTAAGCTTGCCGTTCTTGCACGAGCTGTCGCTGCAGAACCTCCAACATATTGGTAGTCTGAAATCTGACATCATTTCGAGACCCATTTTAAGCAGCGGCGTCACCATCGCCGTGGTCCTAATTGTTTATGGGATCATCCAAAGCATTCGTTACTGTCGAGTCAAAAGACGACACCCCGACTCCAGCATCGAGATGACGATACCTTCCCGAAAAGCCGAGGACGACTTTAACCTAACGCGGGGAGGAGTTAACACGCGCAGGGCCAAAATCGCTAACTCCACGATAAGACCGGACGCGGTAACGCAGTAACGTCAGCGCGACTGCAACTAAGTCGCGAAATATGACGCCTGCATTCCAACATTCTACTGCCCGGAGCGTGTGAAGCGCAATGTCAGCATTCTGCCGTGAGCGCTGCTTCAGAAGACGGGCTACTTCATATTAAGCTTAAGTTTTCTGTCTTCAGTTTAAAAACTCATCAGAACGCGCATAGTCGCATAATAAATCGCAATAACTAAAATTGTTGTCTGTTAATTTATACACTACGAGTAACGGCTATAGAAATGTATTGTGTGTGTGTAACGAGTATTTAATTTGAAAGGCACTTGACTTCGGTGATTCTACATTTGCATGTCTTAACTAAAATGTTTTATTAAATCATAGAAAAAGAATTAGGTTTATTTCAAGATATAAAATATAAAGCCAAAATAATTTCCTTCACATATCCCCTTCCGAATTTCGAAGTTACCTTCACTACTGCATAGAAATTACACATTCAAATTTTTTCAAATTTAAATATATGAAGTTATTAAAATATGGAATTTTGTAATCTCATATCATAGCAAGAGATTATCATAGCAAGAGATAGTCGAGTTTCCTGACTTTCAGATACTTGTTACTCAGCTTGAAGTGTGAACGAAAAATTTTAACATTTTATGAAATATCGGTAATAATAATAAAATGAAAAAACAAAAATTAATAATTGTTCAAAAGTCTGGACATGACTGTTTTGGGAGGTGTGTGGACATTAGTGGCAATGACAAAAAAAGATTATTACCTCAACAATTTCCTTGTATAGAAAGAAGTCCAAAAAGTCATCTGTTTAAATACAAATTTTGTGAGGGACAACGTCTGCCGGATCACTTAGTTAATAATAGATAGAAGTAGGCACAAAATTTGAATTATTCTTAATTTGCAAAACTAACATGGGTTCACTTGCAAAACTAGCACGTTCATAAATATTAATCGCTATAGTAAATTAGTTTAATTTGTCAAATATAATTTTTTTTTTTGTTTCTATTTTATTAAGGCATACGGGGTAGCTGAAAAACCCCTTTGTCACCTTGGTCTCTATTAATTCAGCCCTCGCAGGCGCGCCGGCTAACAAGAGTTAGCTGTACAAAACAATAATACAAATATTCCAATTAACATTATAACAATATGAGAGCATCATCTCCTGGTTCTCGTCAGGGGGGGCCCTTATGATGAGGTCCTTCGGCTGTCTCCTTTGTAGCATTCGCAGCCGGTAATCGTCCTGACGATTTTGTTTTGGGCAGCCTGAATGCGGCGAATTTGGCTGTCGCAAGCCAAGCCCCAAATCTGTCAACCATACTTCCATATTGGCGCTATAATTTGCTTGTAAATTGTCACCTTGTTGGAGAGTGACAATTTACTTCGCGAAGTACTTACTTCACATGCTTTACCAGTACACTGGTAAACAAGCACTGCAGTGTTTGCAAGCCTGTCATCGAACCAAGCTGATTTATGTTCGAACAGGGCGCGATGTAAAACACACTTTGCTCTGTTTCCATCCGATTTGTCCAGCGGGTGGCGAGACCCCATAAGAACTGTTAATATACAAATATAAATACATAACATAGATACATATAAACATACGTAAAAAAATATGTTTGTTCATAAAAAAGTGTTTACACGGTCATAAATAAACAGCCAGTATAGGTTGCGAATTTCAGTACACGTGCTGGACGTGTAATATTACTTACGTTTTTGGTGACTAATACCCTTTTTCATTAGCTATTTTTAATGATGAAAGGACGAGGTTTATTTAGTGATTTCGAACGATATTATTGGGCTTAGCGAACGAGATTTTGCACCGATGCTATATGTAAAGGTAACGAAAAGCGAATGATAATGAGCAAATTAATTGCACAGCGAACAGCTGAACGATAAGCCTAGGGTGTAGGTGCGAAACTAATAGAGTGATCGTGAGAGATGGGAGCTCAGATAACGAATATATTGCTGCACACCCGAGGTGCCACAGAGTTTAACTGCCTCCAAAGATGACATGTAACAAAGTTAAAATTTAGGAATCTTCTATCTTCTAAGAAGGGTCTTCATTTAACGCACTTATCTTAACTTCTTGCACCAAAAGATAATATAATCAACACGTATCGAACGATTCATTGATAGCTTCCCGATAACTTCGAGCTCCCATTTTCCTCTCTTATTATACCCGTTACTTGTAGAGTAAAAGGGTATACTAGATTCGTTTAAAAAGGATGTAACAGGCAGACGGAAGCGTTTCCGACCATAAAAAGTATATATATTCTTGATCAGAACCAATAGCCGAGTCGATCAAGCCATTGATTTTAGAAGGTTCAGATTAATCATAAAGATTCTAGAGACAAAGACTCAGCGCAAGTTTATTGACCCATGCTGCCACGCCCACACTTTTGTGGAGAATTTTACTATAGCATTCTCTCTTGATTTAACTAAAACACACATTTGGGTTTTATCTTATAATGATTATGCAGTGTTAGTGTTATTAAATTTATTCAATCGTAAGTGACAAAGAGGATATATGATTATTGTATTATAAAACCATTGGATATAAAAAAAATTATTTCTATCTGTTCATGTACTGTTTGTAAGGAGTAAAAAATTAAGTTTCTTAAATACGCGTTATACTGATTGCGTCACTTAGAGATTCTCTTCTTAAGAGCTGTTTCTTATCATTTTCTAAATCAATCGGAGATATTCCGGAGCTGCGGTCGTTTAAATAAGCATTATCCTCCTCCACAATTTTTTCAAGGATAGCATCAGAACTGTTTAAAACTAAAAACTATATTAATTACTGCTTTTTATAAGCTGATACTAATTATTTTTACCATTATGGACGACTATCGGTCCATTGCACATATTCTCTGAAGAGCCGCAATTTACGACGGAAACATCTGTAGGAGAGTTATTACGTCCGCCCTTTTGTAAGGCAACAGCTTTGCGTGCATGGCGCGTTGTCAAAACACCAGTTTCAACATCTCTTTCAAGTCGGTGTCCTGAAAATTAGGTATTTATTTTAACAAATATTTTACATAAGAATTATTACATAAGTAATATTATATTACCAGAGCGAGATCGAGTTAGTTGACGTTGCACATAGTCTTCAAGATCCTCCTCCTCTTTTCGACTTATAAGACAGTTTAAAACTAGTAAAAACAGTCCCAATCCAAGAGAAAATAATCCTGTGCAAGTTACTTCATTCCACCAGGCTGAGCTTGAGCCTAAGAAATCGATTATATGCAGCAAATAAAAAAAGAATATTCTGTTAAAATTACTTACTAAATAACTTCCATGACATAGTTTCGTCTGGAATAATACCAGCGCCGCAAAGAAAAACTCCAAACACAACGAATACAATACCTATATGCAACATGCCAATACTAGTAACTACCTATATTTAAACGATAAATATCATAAATTTTACTTATTTTATTATTTTAAACATAAACCTGGCTGTCAAGCATTCCCGGGCCAGAACTAACTGCATGACGAGGATGGTGATATTTTCGCCTCACGGATCCTGTTGGAGAATGAAATGTTTCCCCGCTTTCAGAACTTTGCGTGCTATAACGTCTTTCTCGCGCCCTTTTTTGTTCATCTCGACGTTTCCGTTGCCTTTTGATCGCCATTGCGGAATGAATGCCCACTGAATGCATTTTAGTTCCTAGAATGTTGTTTTTAATATAAAATGTTTATAGAACCTTTTTTCTTACATTTTTATGTTAAATAAAATATTAATTTATTTGTTTCATGTTTAATAAAGGATTACGATGAAGGGATTCGTTGTCCAGATTCGTTGGATAACTTATTTCCGTCTACCTAGAAAGTGTTTCCCATCCTATATAGTATACATATTCTTAATCAGAATCACTAACCGAGTCCATCTGGCCATGTCCTGCCCGTATTTACATCAAGGTCTCAGGAACTATAAGCACAAGAAGATTAATATTTTACATGCTGATTGTAAAACAGATTGCCACGTTTACTCTTGCCATTTTCCTTGGATATGCGATAAACATCCATCCACAAACCTCACACCATCTAACAAACGGGAATATTACGTAAAAAATACTTTGCTATGCAAATATTTCAATTCAATCTACCACTGTTAACAAAAAAATTAAACTTAAAAAAGAGATAATGCTATAGGCGACTTCCCGTTAGACTGGGCGTGGCAAAAAGTTTTTTGGCGAATCGATAAAAATTAACCATGTATGAAAAAATATACAACAATTTTTCACAAATGAGGGCGTGGCAGTTTAAGGCGGTTTTTAGGCGTTAGAGTGGGCGTGGCAAAAACTTTTTTGTGTTTGGCGTGGCAACATGGGCTAACATGGGAAACGCTTCCTTCTGCCTGTTACATACTTTTAATCTAATCTAGTATACCCTTTAACCAAAGACACTAGAATAACAAGATGCGTAACGCCATACGGACTTCTTTGCACACGGCTTTTTCGGTGTGGCTCCACGCTCTCTTGAATTTTTGTTCAAGAGGGAGAGAGCGGAGAGCTGTACAGCTAGCAGGCCTTTAATACGCATACAGTGACATCCGACAACTGTTCCTCAAGTTATGACTTTTGCAACAAACAGTTTTCATATTTTTATTTATTTTATAAATTTTTATTTTCTACAACGCATTATTTTTATGAAATATTTTTTTCTCAATGTAATGCTTCTTTTTGATTTTGAGATTTTAACAATCGATTATTAAAAAACTTTAAAATTAAAATAGTCACGGCGTGAATTTTTTATCATTATATTATTCCATCATATTATACGAAATTGGTCAAAACTTCAAATATGTCAATTCGTGGATTCTTGGATCAGAATGGATTTCGGCCCGAAAATCGTCTTTTAGCAGAACTACGCATATGTCGGAGATTGAGTAGATCTAACGTATTATTTTTGAATATATCCGAAATAATGATATTCATTTGTTATGTTAAGAATAAGTAGCGAATAATAAAATACACGGAAAGCGTTCCGTTGTTAAGTGAGCATCATTTGTGCGTGTATCAAAAGAGCATGGCGCCTGTTGTTGTTTTGTAGAGTTTCGTGGAGACAAAGTAAGGATGATGAAATAATTGATTGAAATTGAGCAATAGAAGAAAAGCATCGAGAGAGCGACGCTTGAGTAAAATAGTCTAGTGAGAACGATAGAACGAACAACATGTAGGCGACTTACTGTGCTGCACAATATGGATACTGAAGTGGAAGAGAAGACGCGCTCTGCTTCTCCGTCATCAGAAGTGGGATCCCAAGACCTCTCGAGCGATCAGTGGCGTGCATTATTCGAATCGGAAAGCAAAAATTTCATGGAGTTGATTTAATCTATGCAGACTTCCAAAATGAGGACGCAACCCAGCAAAGTTACGCTACCAAAGTTTAATCCAGACACTGCAAAAGCAGATGTAGCTGCATGGCGCAAAACTGTTCATATAATTATTTTTTTTTTTTTTTTTTTTTTTTTTTTTTTTTTTCGCACGGGTCCCACGGCCACACCTCCCGCCCAACCGACCGAGGGGCGCTGCCGTGTATCGTACGGCTCGATTCGCGAGAAGATATAGACGCGATATAAAAAATAGAATAGGAACGAGGAAATTATTAACTATGTTAAATATTAGTGTTAGTAGGATCTAATTATGTAATAGAAAAGATAAAATGGATTGCTTTAATAGCGGCAGAGAGTCAAGATTACAGATAATAGGATAAAGTCTATTATAGTCAGAACATAAAACTCTGTAAGGGTCATGCAACTCATAATTAGATCTACAATGATTTAAGATAAGGGGTATATAGTTTCTAGTGACTCTACTTGGAACCGAGAAGTTAAGCCGACTAATCAAGTCGGGACTCTCAACATCCCCACGAATAAGCTTACAAATAAAGACTGTTCCAAGCATAGTTCTACGGTTAGCTAGGGATGGTAAATTAATTAAAAGTAGTCTACTGGAATAAGGAGGTAATATATGGTTTGCATCCCAATTTAGGCGCCGCAAGGCAAAAAGTAAGAAGTTTTTTTGGATCGATTCAATGCGGTCCGAGTGGACTGCGTATTGTGGACTCCAAACAGGTGATCCGTACTCGAGAATCGGACGGACTAACGAAATAAATAAGGTTTTAGTCAAGTAAGGGTCATCAAATTCCTTGGACCACCTTTTTATAAAACCAAGCACACCCCTGGCCTTATTGACAATAGACGAAATATGATCAGAAAATTTTAGTTTTGGGTCCAGAAGAACACCAAGATCATCAACTCGTGTTATTCTGTCCAGAGAGCACCCACTTAGAGTGTAAGTCGTGCGTATTGGGTTGGCACGACAAAAGGTCATAACTTTACACTTGGAGCTATTTAAGTCTAATATGTTATCACGGCACCATATTTGAAATCGGTCTAGATCGGATTGTAAGTCCAAATGGCAAGAAGTGTCCTTGTACTGGAGGCATAATTTAACATCGTCTGCGTACATAAGTACACGCGAATGTTTTATTATTAAGGGGAGGTCGTTAATGAATAAGGTAAAAAGAAGCGGACCAAGATGGCTCCCTTGTGGGACACCGGATGTGACTCGGAGAATAAAAGATAACGAATTTTTAAAGAGGACTTGTTGTGTCCTGCCATTCAGATAGCTTGAAATCCAATTTAGAAGATCAACAGGGAAACCTATAAGGTCAAGTTTTTTATTAGAAGGTAATGATTAACAGAGTCAAATGCTTTACTGAAGTCAGTGTAGATGACATCTGTTTGAAGATTATTTTTGAAACCCTGTATTACGAAAGAAGTTAGCTCCAAGAGGTTAGTGGTTGTAGATCTGCGTTTCATAAAACCGTGTTGACACGGTGATATGATTGATCTACAAAGGTGCTGCAAATGAGGAGTGATAACATTTTCGAAAAGTTTTGGGATAGCCGACAATTTAGAGATTCCTCTGTAATTGCTTGCATCCAGTTTGCTACCTTTTTTGTGAAGAGGAATCACAAAGGACTCCTTCCATATATGAGGGAATTGTGAAGATTCCAAAGATAAGGTAAACAGTTTCAGTAGAGGCTTGCACAAGGCTTCCGCACAGAATCTGAGCACACAGCCAGGGATTCCATCGGGACCTGGCGAATAGACCGGTTTAACACGCTGAAGATCGTTAAGCAGTGAGCTTTCGTTTATAGTGGGGCAAAATATTAGGTTCGACTTAGATACAGCATAAGAGTATGGCTGTTCGGAATGAGGTAAAGTTGAATATGTTGTTTGAAAAAACTTGGCGAATAGATCGGCTATTGCCTGATCCGATGTAACCGTAGTGTTTTCAAAAAATAGCGAGGAAGGGTAAGAACTTGTTTTTCGCTTAGTGCTAACGAAATTATAAAACTGTTTCGGATCCTGTGCAAACTGGAACTTACAACGGTTTAAATAATTTTTGTAGCACTGAGCATTAAGCACGGTAAAGTTTAACCGAGCACTTAAATATTTACAAAGGATGGACTGAGAACCGGTATTTTTAAATTTCGTATAGAGTCTGGACTTTACATTTCTTAGGTGTGTCAACTCTTTATTAAACCAAGGAGGTTTAGAGATTGACGGATAGTGCATCGGAACACAAGAGTAAAAAAATGATTTAATTGCGGTATAAAACATATTTATCGCATCCGCCATTATGTTGCAGGAGTAAAGATCGGACCAATTAAAGCCAGCTATAAAATTGTTTAGCCTCCGAAAATTTGCCTTGCGAAAACAGGGAATTCGATTTGTTGACTTCTCTGAATTTACTTTTAATACCGTACCTAAGTCGACTTCCACCTCGAAAGTAGGATGATATTGATCTTCAGGTTGAGTAAGAGGTACTACCCTGGACAGAAACACACTTTCAGGACTTGTTACAAAACATAGATCCAAAAGTCGACCAAGAGAATTTGGAATATAATTAACTTGCGACAGGGATAAGTCGAGCAAGCCGTCAATAAAGTCATGTTGTGCTAAAGGGAGAAGGATATTCGATTGTTTCTCTGCGGACCACATTGTGCCAGGTATATTAAAATCACCTAGAACTACCAATTGGTCCCTGTCAGACAGTTTATTCAAGATGGACTGGATAGCGGACAGATGCTTCTGATATTCTGGAAATTCAGAAGATGGCGGAATATAGGAGCACGTAATATAAACTGATCTGTCGGAAAAAGACAGCTTTACACATACGAATTCCGAGTTACGGGAATCGTCCAAAAGTAACTCCTCCGACGCGAGGGTAGATCTAACCGCAATTAAGACTCCACCTCCCCGTCTGGAGGGACGGTCAAACCTATATATAGTGTACATACCTGGGAAGACTTCGGAGTTAAGTATCTCCGGCTTTAACCAAGTCTCTGTGAGCACTATAATATGGGATGCAAATGAAAGACTATCACAATACAATTTAGTTAATTTGCTACGCAAGCCTCTAACATTTTGATAGGAGATAGTCAGATTCGTTGTTTGTTTTTTGAAGAGGAAGAAGATGAAGAGGCGGATGGTGCAGTGGTCTGGGCACGTGAGGGAAGTTTAATTCCCACGGGCACCTTTTTCTTATTTTTGATCTTAGCTTCAAACTCTTTTACAACCATACTATCCGGCCAAAAATCACCCGAACATATGGTCGAAAAGAGCTCGTTTGGGACAGTTATCTTGAAAGATGATATGTCCCTAGCGTAAGAGAAGTTAAATTTTTCCACTTTTATATTATAGGCTTTTGTTTTGTCTTGTATATAAGACAATACATCAGATGATGTTTGATCAGGGGAAAGCCGAGAAACGAAAATTTGTTTCTTTAGTGGAACCACCGCGAGGGGTTTTGGCGCTGCAGATTGTATTTCTGAAGCGCCAACTTGTGCCGGTAGTCCGGACTCAATGTTCCCTTGTGGTGGTAAACTAATCGAGACAGGTGGAATCACTGGTTGAGAAACCAATGCGGACAATTCGGAATTTTTAGCAATCATAGGGTGGGGCCGATCTTAGCAGCATATGTGGATTTGCTGCGATTGACAGCTGATCAGTTGTGGAGTCCTGTTGATCATTTGCCCGTGGTTGCGGGGCCTTAGGCAGCCTACCACCAGCGGCTTTTTTGCGCTTTGGAGATTCATCTAATAGCTTAAGGCCATTAAACTGTGAATTAAGCGCGGAAAGAAGATCATCGGCTCGACGAAAACTATCTCTAGCTACGCCAAAACTGTTGATCAGTTCTTTCAAGCCACCTTTAGTTTGGCGCATAAACGATTTCATCTCGTTCGCAACCACAAGGCAAGCATCACAACAGTAATTTAGATTTTTACCCTTTGCTAGGTCATCACTTGTACGGCCATTAAAACCAGCGCACTTAGTATGCACCATTCTATCACATAGCCAACAAGTCATTTTTGGCTGCTCAGGTTTTATAACCTGGCAACAATTTTTATAAAAGCAGACAACATTTACGGTTTCCATATTTAACTGAAATCAGACCACTGTGCATGCACGAAAACACAAAACCAAAACTTTCAAGCCAGCTGTTAAAAGAACCGCACGAGAGCAGTCTGCACGCTGAGAAATTTAGATTTTGTGTGGGAGAGCGAAGGAGAGAGAGAGAGAGAGAGAGAGTGAGAGCGAAAAGTGCAGTTTATGTGCATGCAAAAAACAACACCAAACACCACTGCGACGCACAAAAAGGGAGAGTAAACAAAACAAAGAGACGAAAAATGCAAGCTACTTTGTATATTTGTTTAAACTACTGCACAAATCACAAAAGAATCACTCGCGAAGCGAACGGATCATTAAAAATTATGTTTATATATATGATAATTAAAGAAAATTTTTTAAAAACCGCGGCTGGTTTGTCAAACACAAAGTAAAAACCGGGGAGCAAAAAAAAACACGACCGTTCGCTTTGAAAGCTAATAGACGATTATGGCAGAAAATGTGTTGGAAGGAAGCGCTTTGGTTATGGCACTCATCAGCAACTCAAAGGAGGAGCATTCCAATGGTTATCCCAGATTTGCTATGGTGGAATAAAGTGGCCAGAATTCCGAGAATTACTTACACAACTATATGATAGTGTACAGACGCCGGCAGCCATTTTGTTAAACATGTAAGTTAAAGTAAACGTTTGTTTATTTTCACAAAAAGGCAGTTCGGACCGGTGGTCCGTCTTTATTTTGACAAAAATCGAACCTAAATTTAAAGTCCAAATTGGGTGGTATTTATACCCCCCAGAACCGTCGCTGCTTCTTCTAGCGTCAGTGCCAACTCCGTTGCTGACTCTGCTATCGTCGCTACCACGGAAGCGCTCCAGACGCTGATCTTGCATTTATTGGCTACTGCTGGTGCACGGCCGGATGCGCGTGAAAGCCTTCGTAGATTGTTGTTGTGAATTCTTTTGGTGCTAACTTGTATAACTATGGCCCAAGAGCGAATGAGCGTTTGTCTGTATATGCCAGCAGACAACTAACGGCATTGAACTCGAAGTGGAAAGAAATGAGCAATGAAGAAATTGCTGTATCGGTCGTGCTCGCACATGTAGCTCAAATAGACCACCGACTGCAGCGTATATTATTCACAACGAATATCCAGACACGAAGCTAATTGGAAAAACAACTGCGTGCCTTTGCTTTTGCTAAACGCAATGACTAAAAGTCACCAGACTGTGCTAGTGCTCCAGAACGTAAGAAGCAGAAATTATCATCACGCATGAAGTGTCACTATTGTGCCAAACCTGGCCATCAGTTCGCAGAGTGCCGAACCAGAATGGCTGAAGAAGTGAAGATGGCGAAGAGTAACCCTTCAAACAGCAACTCTACTCCAAAGAGGGACATGTCAACCATTAAGTGCTACAAGTGTGGACAGCTGGGGCATATTGTAACAAGGTGCACAACATCGTTAAGCCAGGCTGAGAAACGGGTGGATATGTGCGCCGTTGTCGATCCAAGAGGGAATTTGCACCAAATGGGTGAGCCCGTTCCATACTTTTTTGATTCAGGAGTTGAGTGTTCCTTATTGAAAGAAAAATTAGCAGATAAGTTCATGGGAAAAATAATAAATAATACTGTGCTTATAAGTTGTATAGGTGAAGGCTCCGTGACATGCACAATGCAAATTGTAGCTACCGTAAAGACTTGTAATTTTTCCCTAGAAATCCTGTTCCATGTAGTCATGGACAAATATTTGAAGTACGATGTGTTGATTGGCCGTGAGATTTTAGGTCAAGGCTTTGGTGTAAATATTAGTACCAGCGAATTTGTTTTGTATAAAATTAATACTGTCAATACACTGTCTAGCATTACCAATATGAGTTATATGGATTCTATAAATAGGGATAGTAATTTGAGTGAGTCCGACAAAGCTGAACTTGCAGAAATATTAAAATCCTATCCACCAAAATTATAAATGGTATACCAAGTAGCCGACTTACCACAGGTCAATTAGATATCCGTCTAATTGATGCCAATAAAACCGTAATGAGGCCCACGTATAGGCTGAGTAACGATGAAAAGTTGTTGCTGAGGAGTACTTTTAGCCTCAAATGTTATACGTCCAAGCTGCTCCCTATTTTCAAGTCCAATGTTATTAGTTATAGCTTTATAGACCTTTATATTGAACTGGTCTAGCAGCATCCGCATTATGGGACCTGATCCAAGGGACTTTTCGTTATCTGTTATCACTACTTCAGGAATACCGAAGTTTATTAATGATTCTTTCAGGGGTTGTTTAATTTCTTGGGTTGCTCGTGAATTGACTATTTTAGCTTGTGCGAATTTAGAAAATTTTTTTTATTGCTGTGAGGACTACTTGTTTACATGTGAGATAAAAGTCGACGTGAATAATTTGCCCTGGGTATTGTGGTATAGGTGTGCTTTGTAGCTCTGGCTTATTTGGGTGCCTTTCGTGTTTTTGTTCTTTGCAGATCTGACATTCCTTCGTTATTTTAGCCCTCATTTGTGGAAAATATACTTTTTCTAACAGCTGCTGTTTGTTTTCGCTGCTATTGCGGTGTGCTCTTCTGTGTTCCGATATAATTGCGTTCTTGGTCATTTTCGTCGGTCAGGTCTGTAACAATTTTATTAGAGAATCTGGTTTTGTAATTATTAAAAAGTGGATAAATTTCTTGTAGTTTCCCTAAGGTTTCCTCGTCGGTGTAGATTCCGTTTATGACGGACGGATTGAGTCTTTCTTTTAGAATTTGTAGCAAATAGTCTGAATTGAATATTGGTTCCGTAATAGTATGTCTGTGATATGTTGGAAAAACAATTTCAAATTTGTAAGATTTATTTCCTAAAGATAAAAGTATTTGATTTTTAAAAACATTTATTGGTTCTTCTGCCATAGGTATTAGTTTTTCGGGAGAGCTGAAACTACCGTGCACGGCTTCTGTCATAGCATTTAGTTCTCCATGGTTTGCAACTGAGGTCTACTAAATGCATTGGCAACCACGTTTGCCTTGCCAGGTTTGTGCAAAAGTTCGTGGGTGTATTCTTCTAAAATTGCTTTCCATCTTTTCATTTGATCGTTACGTCTTTTTGGATTGGTTGGGTGTGTGAGAGACTAGTGATCTTTTTTGTTCGGTGCGTAACTTTCTTCTGCCTTACTTAAGGTTCTAGAAAAAACCATTATTGGTTTGTCCTCCTGAGCTAATACGGCTCCTATGGCATAATCGAGGCATCGGTGGTTAATTGGAATTCTTTACTATAATCTGGATAAGCCAGCATGACTTATTCGGAAGCTAGAGTTTGTTTTAGTTTATTGAATGCTTCCAACACAAGCAGGCTGGTAATCAGCCGAAGATAAATTGAGCCAACGCCTCCAATAACTCAAGATCAAATAGGTTTGCACTATTGGATGACTCCGAAGTGCAGGAGCAGGGGAAGAAGAAGATAAAGCCGCCACCAATTTATATACGTGAGAAAACATCATGTGCGCTGGTTAACAAACTAGCTGCAATTATCGGAGAAAACAAGTTCCATGTTATACCTCTTACTAAGGGTAACATACAAGAAACGAAAGTGCAGACTCAGGATGAGTCTAGCCACCGATCAGTGATACTAATACGGTTGCGAATTAAGCACCACTTTCTTGGTAATTGGCAAGAAGACTGCTTACAATGTACATCTATAAACCTCCAATGCCATAACAGCTGCTGTCTTTTGCCCACCTCGCTTCACAATCTCTGAGGAAAAATTCACAACACTTTTTGACTCGTTTGGTGAAAGGTTTTTTACAGGTGGCGATTGGAATGCCAAGCACATGTACTGGGTATCTCGGATAGCGAACCCTAAAGGAAAACAGCTGTACAACGCAATCATCAAACCCCAACACAAACTTAACTATGTTTCCCCGGGAGCGCCTACATACTGGCCAGCAGATCCCATGAAGCTTCCAGATTTAATTGACTTTGCCATCACAAAAAGGATACCCCAATCAATGATTACAGCTGAGGCACTTCCAGAACTCTCATCTGATCACTGTCCGGTGCTCTTTGATCTTTTGTACCAGCTACAACACATCGAGCGACCGTGTAGGCTTACGAGCAATAGGACCAACTGGGCGAGGTACAAATAATATGTTTGTTCCCATACCGGCTTTTCTAGCCCCCTGGAAACCGAGCAAGACATTGATCAGTTTGCTGGTAATATAGAATCAATACTTGTCGCAGCAGCAAAAGCGTCAACTCCACAAGACAACCATGTATGCAGTATAAAGTTTAACAAGACAAGTAGAGATATTGAACTGCTTGTGCTTTAAAAACGGCGACATCGAAGGGAGTGGCAGGAGCACAGATCACCTAACGCAAAGAGTAAATTAAAAGCAGCTTTTCGCAGACTTACCAAAGCGCTTAAGAAAGAAGAAGCAGACGCACAACTAAGGTACATCGAGAATCTCACTCCCACAGGCACAAAGAACTCGTTGTGGAAAGACCACCACCACCAACCAAATCCGACCACTAATTCATTTACTCTCCCGCCTTTAACTGCATCTGACTTAGCACCACAAGATCCTGTAGAATTTTGGCCAAGCGAGATAACGAAAGTCATTAAAGAGCAACTGAAGACTGGAAAATCGCCTGGCTACGACTTAATAACCCCGAAAATGATCATCGAGCTCCCAATGTGTGCAGTTCTACGAATCTGATTGCTCTTCAACGCAATTACTAAAATTGGATACTTCCCTCAAAAGTGGAAGAAATCAATTATAATTATGATCCCTAAGCCTGGGAAAGACAAAACACAGCCATCATCATACAGGCCAATAAGCTTACTTACTTGTCTATCCAAGTTATTTTAAAAAGTGGTGCTGCTACGCATCAGTCCCCACCTCAAAACACACAACACACTCCCATCGCACCAATTTGGTTTTTGGGCAAAACATGGAGCCATTGAACAGGTTAACCGCATCACAACAGAAATTCGCACTGCCTTTGAACACCGTGAATACTGCACAGCTCTCTTCTTAGACGTTGCACAAGTTGCTGGATGGACTTATGTTTAAAATAATCAAACTGCTGCCTCAAAACATACATAAGCTTCTAAAGTTTTACCTATATAAAAGAGTGTTCGCGGTCAGATGCAGTTCAAGAACTTCAAGCGATTGTACTATAGAAGCCGGAGTACTTCAAGGAAATGTTCTGGGCCCAATTCTATACACCCTATACACAATACCAACAAACTACCAGCTAACGATATCCACATTCGCTGATGACACTGCAATACTATGTCGATCCAGATGCCCAGTAAACGCTACGATGCAACTAGCACGCCATCTAACTTGTGTAGAACAATGGCTTGCAAATTGGCGCATACGAGTAAACGAAGAAAAGTGCAAACAGGTAACATTTACTAAACAAACAAACCTGCCCGCCCTTGGTAATGAATCACACTCGCATCCCACAAGCCGATAACGTAACATACTTAGGTATTAATCTTGACAAGCGGCTCACCTGGCGGAAACACATAGAGGCCAAGACGACGCACTTCAGACTAAAAGCAAGGGATCTACACTGGCTTATGGCTTATAGACGTTCGCTCTCCCCTAAGCTTGGAGCACACAGTCCTCTTATATAACTCCGTTTTAAAACCCAAATGGACCTATGGCTCCGAGCTGTGGGGCAACGCATCGAGAAGCAACATCGACATAGTACAGCGAGCGCAGTCTAGGATTCTGGGAATCATTACTGGAGCTCCGTGGTATCTTCGGAACGAGAATATACACAGAGACTTACAAATAAAACTTGTCATTGAGACAATAGCAGAGAAGAAAGTAAAATACAATGAAAAACTAGCCTCACATCCAAATCCTCTTTCAAGAAAACTTATTCGAGTATGCAGCCAAAGCCGACTGCACTGGAACGACCAACCAGCCCAGCGTTAAATTTGTTAGGCCACACAGCACGAATCATTTCATAAAATGATATTTAGTTAGTTTAGAATAAGATTTGAGAACTTATTGTTAGTCTTTTAAGTAAAAGGGAAGATTCAATAAATAAGCAAAACATGAAAAAAAAAATGTAATGCTTCCCTAGCGTTTTTGTCCAGGTAGATTAGCGTTCTGTTTGAGGCATTTCTTGAAATACGGCCTCGACCCTCTTCCCCTCTTAAAAGGGCGAGTTTCGCATAATCTTTGATAAAGCGACGTTAAAACCCTGAGAGTCCTAAAAAGAAACGAAGATCTTTGAGGGTTTTGGCTCGGGAAATTCTACGATAGCCCTAACTTTTTCAAGATTCTTTTTTATTCCAGTATCGGTTACTAAAAACCCTAAGAATTCCACTTCTTTTTTGAAGAATTCGCATTTGTCAATTTGTCTTTTTTTTGGTAAAGATGATGATGTCATCGATGTATACGAAACACCTAATTCCTATATGTTCTCTAAGGATATTATCCAGCGTCCGTTGAAAAATTGAAGGAGCGTTTTTGAGGCCAAACAAAAACTCGTAATTTCCCTGGTTACCTGAGAATGCCGTTGTTTCGATATCGGATTTTCTTAGTGGAATTTGGTGAAAGCCGCTTTTGAGGTCAATGACTGAGAAAAACTTATTCTGTATGGGGTATCTGTCTGGAATAGTAACCATGTTCAATTTTCTATAGTCAATTACCATTCTGTGCTTCCCTGTCCTGATGCGTTCATTTTTCTTTTGGACAATCCATATTGGGGAATTGTATGGAGATCGTGAGGGTCTAATTATGTCGTTTGTGAGTAGCTCTTGTATTTGTTGTTCTACTTCTGGTCTAAGAGCCTCTGGGTACGGGTAGTGTATTGAGTATATTGGGCTCTCGTTTGTACTCCTTATAGTGGCTTCTACTCTTGTTGTGTATGTCAGTTTTTCGTCCGGGTTTCCAAAAATATTTTTAAAGTTTGAGCAAATAGTTCTTAAATGTTTCTTTTGAGTTTCTGTATCGTGTTCTACTTAAGTATCTAATTTGTTGACTTCGCGTGAGGTTTTCTGTTTTATTTTAATTCTTTTTTTATTCTGTATTGAAATATACCCCTTTCGCGGTCGAACGGATTGGCGATTGTATGGTCTGTTATAAGAATTTTTCCGCCCACAGAGTTAACGATAAAGGGTTGGTTGTTTTTGATTGGTTTCTTAGCTAATCTTGGTTGGATCCGGTGTGTATCAGAATGTTGATCATCTCTTCATTACCTGCTTTAGATTGGAAGTAGGGTAACGCAGAGAGTTCTACTCTAAAAAATGTAATTCAGTATGTTCTGCCTCGTCTGTATCCTGCTCGAAATCTGAGATTTCTGAATAGTATTCATTGAGTGTTGCTTCATCAGTTTCTGTTAGTTCGTCGTTGTACTCTGTAGTTTGTTCGCTAGCGGTGTCTATATGAAAATTTCTCTGTTTTTTGTCTGGCAGTTCGTTTAGTCCTTGTGGTGATCGTCTCTTTTCCTGCTGTCCAAATCTGGGTCTGTTCATGTAGTTAACTTGTTTTGTCTGCATACTTCTATCTATGTCCATAGGCTCTGGTCTAGGTTGTGGCTTTGGGGCCGATAGTCTTGGTGGCTGTGTTGGTAGGTCGCCATAGTGTTGTTGGTAATTCCCTCCATATTGTTGCTGTGGTACATAATGAGCTACTCTAGGGGTCTGTGGAACATAAGCCAAGTGTGTAATGAATGGTTGTCGACCTGCGTTTGAGAATTGTTTTACGGATTTTCTTGTTAGGGGTGGTCCTCGACCAGGGCCTTCGAATTTTCTTAAATGGGTTTGGCTATTATTTGCTTAATTGGTCCAAAATCTACGCGTTTATCCGCGTAGTGTGCTGTCAAACATTTTGAGATAGCTGTCCAATTTAGTGTTGTAAGACTCCAGGATTGAGTCTGCGTTGCCTACAATTTTGTTCCTGATAACATTAGGAATTCGGTAATATTTGGGTGATCCTGCAAATGATGAATATATTTTTAATAAACATTTTACTATATCAGGGACTCGTTCTAAATTACTCATATTAACATTATTTATATGGACTGTTTGATCAAGTAGTGGTGCAGTGTCTGAGTTTAATTTTTGGTTCAAAATTCTCTCTACTATTTCCTGAATTTTTCCCTCCATATTGGCTACGTTAAGGGCTTGGTTTACTTCGGGGCCTGTGTTATTATTAAGTAGGGCAGGCCTAATTAATTGTTTGGGTTTGCCATGATTATTTATAAAATATTTTTTCTTAATATTTTCTCAAAGTGTTTCTCGTATAGGTTTTGTATGTTTTCAGAATTTTTTTTTCTGTATTTTCTCGTAAAGTTTTTGTATGTTTTTAATTTTTGTTAGAAAATGTTATATTATATTATATTAAAAAAAAAATTATATTTTCACTTTTCGTATAGATTTTGTATGTTCTTCAGTTGTGTTTTCTCTTATATCTTAACATGCTTAACTTACAGTATTTGATATTCTTCCTTTTTGCTTCTGGGGGGTACTGGGGTACCTTTGTAACACTCCCGTCCAATCGTCTGCGGCGATAGCCTTCAGGCCGATGTAAATGAATCCTTTCTTTGCAGGATGCGTCCCACGGTGATCTTGGCAGCCAGTTGGGTGCTCTTACAGATTTGTTATTTTTATCGTTCGCGAACCGGGGCAGCCTATGGGGTGCTCCTACAGGTTTGCGTTTTCGCGTATCGTAATCAGGGCAGCCTATGGGGTGCACTTACTGGATTCTTGTTGAGACGAAGGATTTTTTCCGCGGCAGGACCCTTTTGATGTTGGGCGCCAGTTAAAGTAAACTTTTTTTTTTTCGCAAAAAAGTAGTTCGGACCGGTGGTCCGTCTTTATTTTGACAAAACTCGGAACTAAATTTAAAGTCCAAGTTGGGTGGTATTTACACCCCCCAGCACCGTCGCTGCTTCTGCTAGCGTCAGTGCCAACTTGTGATCTTGTGTTCTTGCATTTATTGTCTACTGCTGGTGCACGGCCGGATGCGCGTGAAAGCCTTCGTAGATTGTTGTTGTGAATTCTTTTGGTGCTAACTTGTATAACTATGGCCCAAGAGCGAATGAGCGTTTGTCTGTATATGCCAGCAGACAACTAACGGCATTGAACTCGAAGTGGAAAGAAATGAGCAATGAAGAAATTGCTGTATCGGTCGTGCTCGCACATGTAGCTCAAATAGACCACCGACTGCAGCGTATATTATTCACAACGAATATCCAGACACGAAGCTAATTGGAAAAACAACTGCGTGCCTTTGCTTTTGCTAAACGCAATGACTAAAAGTCACCAGACTGTGCTAGTGCTCCAGAACGTAAGAAGCAGAAATTATCATCACGCATGAAGTGTCACTATTGTGCCAAACCTGGCCATCAGTTCGCAGAGTGCCGAACCAGAATGGCTGAAGAAGTGAAGATGGCGAAGAGTAACCCTTCAAACAGCAACTCTACTCCAAAGAGGGACATGTCAACCATTAAGTGCTACAAGTGTGGACAGCTGGGGCATATTGTAACAAGGTGCACAACATCGTTAAGCCAGGCTGAGAAACGGGTGGATATGTGCGCCGTTGTCGATCCAAGAGGGAATTTGCACCAAATGGGTGAGCCCGTTCCATACTTTTTTGATTCAGGAGTTGAGTGTTCCTTATTGAAAGAAAAATTAGCAGATAAGTTCATGGGAAAAATAATAAATAATACTGTGCTTATAAGTTGTATAGGTGAAGGCTCCGTGACATGCACAATGCAAATTGTAGCTACCGTAAAGACTTGTAATTTTTCCCTAGAAATCCTGTTCCATGTAGTCATGGACAAATATTTGAAGTACGATGTGTTGATTGGCCGTGAGATTTTAGGTCAAGGCTTTGGTGTAACTATTATTGCCAACGAATTTGTTTTGTATAAAATTAATACTGTCAATACACTGTCTAGCATTACCAATATGAGTTATATGGATTCTATAAATATGGATAGTAATTTGAGTAAGTCCGACAAAGCTGAACTTGCAGAAATAATAAAATCCACCAAAATTATAAATGGTATACCAAGTAGCCGAAAAAAGGATGGTAGTGATCCTTTGTGTATTGACAACCGGCAACTGAATTCAAATACAATTTACCATAAGTATCCTTTGCCCTTCATATCAGATCAAATTGATAGACTATGTATTTTCCTAGCCTCGATATGGCGAGCAGAATCGATAGAACGCACAGCCTTTGTCACAACAGAAAGAAAATAATAAAAGAAAGACAACAAATTTGTAGCAATGCCCTTTGGCGTGAAGAATGCTTCGTCTGTGTTTCAGCGAGCCACAATGAAAGCATTTTGTGAGGTGGCATACTCATATCAAAGACACTAGAATAACAAGATGCGTAACGGCCATACTTGGTTTGGCTTGGCATTATGCACTCACTTTTTTGGTGAAGGCCAAATTTGCTCTCTTTCCGCTCGCTTACGCTGAGAGCGTAAGAAATCTAAAAATAGAATTTGCTTTCTTGTGTGAGTAAAAACAATAGACGAGAACGTGTATATGTATGCGTACTTGTGCTAAAAGACGATTTTTGGGCCGAAATCAATTGTCATCGAAGAAACGAATTTACAAATTTGGAGTTTTGGCCAATTTCGTAGCAATATGATGAAATAAAATAATAGTTAAAAATTCACGCCCTGATAATTATAATTTTAAAGTTTTTTAAATTCGTTTGTTAAAATCGGCGAATTTGCTACCGTTTACATATTTATATATATGTTGATAATTAATTATGTGAAATTTACATATATAACATTCATCATTTACCTAAAACCATAATGAGAAAGCACTACTTTCATTTGCGCACTTTATGCATTGCTCAATAATAAACTTTTTTATACACTTTTGTTTTTTTTATTATTTTTAAAAATATTTCAAAAACTTTAATGTGTATTTTACAAATATTAAAAAAAAGATCAGATGGTGCCATTAGTTTCCCGAAATCCGAGTCTATTATAATTTATTTATAAATTTATAAAATAAATAAAAATATAAAACTTTTTATTGCAATACGCATCTTGATATTCTAGTGTCTTTGCTCATATGCTGTTGTCTACATAGATGATGTTTTGGTCGTAGCTGGCACAAAGGAGGAGGCGATTTCTGTCAAGGTGATGTAGCTATGTAGCGGGGCCGCTTTCACAATATCAATGTGCTAGCCGTTTTTAAATAAAGAGGTGATAGTTTCCGAATTGAAGGCGGCCTCATTATCGCAATATATTGTTCTGATTCTGGGAAACAAGTTTACGATTTGAACCAAGGGCCCTGTGACGTCCACTATTCTTCTGGACAGCACAGGTTGCACTATTGTAAGCTTCGAGAACTTGTCAACGCATGTTAGGAATTGCTTCTTATCGGTTGAGCAGATATCAATGTGTAACATTTCGCCAGTGTAGCTTGGTATGGGTGTTTCCTCAAACTCCTGTTTTTTGTCTGCCTGCCATATTTGACTTTGGTGCATATTTTGCAATTTGCAACCACTTCCTTTGCTAGGCTGCTCATTTTGGGAATACCATATAGTAATCGCGGAGAACCTGCTTGGTATTCTCCTGATCCGCCCTGTTTGCACGATTGGTTCTGTCGTGACAATGTCCAACTGCTCGTTTCTATTTGTAACGTC
Organism: Drosophila simulans; assembly: GCF_016746395.2. Taxonomy (NCBI): domain Eukaryota; kingdom Metazoa; phylum Arthropoda; class Insecta; order Diptera; family Drosophilidae; genus Drosophila; species Drosophila simulans. The sequence continues at coordinate 2,497,674 of NC_052521.2, forward strand.
TATTACAATATTCTTACAATACCGAAACTGCGTAGCCGGGAAATGAGCAATTAAGTCATGTTGAAAACTTGCCAGGGGGAAATTGATTAAGTGGCGAGTTTTGATACGAAACAACACCAAGCTTTGCTTTAATTGGAAACGTGCTTCATCTATAATAATTTGGTTTCTGAAACAGTTTAGTGGTCTGTCGCTTCGACCGTGTAGGTCAGTGACACTTCGCTGTGAATAGTCGCAGCGTCTGACTGAACACTCCGACCCATCTATGTAATCTCCCCCCCCCCCCCCCAAAAAAAAAAAAAAAAAAAATTTAATTATTGTCCATCTGGACGGATCTTAAATTAATAAAATGAACGTTACAAAACGTTCTGCCGGAAAAGACCACAGGTTGTCTTTACCCGGTTTGTAGTGGATTTTTGAGTTATGATCATCAATATGGCTTTCCATATTTTTATCTTCGGATTTGGAAACCGATCGGACACTACGAATGTCAACGGCTGATGGTCTGTATAAATATTAATATCGCGGGTGCCGAGTAACTTGCCAAAAGCCCACACTATGGCCAATAACTCCCTTTCATTCGTGGCGTAGTGTGTCTCGCTCTATTTGAGGGTCATAGAGATCATTGTGATGGGTCTTTTGTTTTGCGATAGAACCGCACCGATACCGTTCACGGAAGCATCCGTTGTTAGATCGAATCCTCGGAAGCCAAAACATTTCTCAGCCTCTCGAATTCATCTCTCTGCAAGCCACCGAGCTCAATAAGCGTCTTCTTAGACATGTGTTTGCTGATAGAGCCATTTTCTCTTTTCAGCAAGCAGGTCAAAGGCCTCGCGATCGACGCGAAGTCTTTAACGAAACAACGGTAATAACTGGCTAGACCCAAAAATGATCTTAGCTCATACAGATTTGTAGGCTCTGGGTATTCCTTAATGGCCTTTACTTTTTCTGGGTCGGTTTTTGCACCTCCATTGGTGACAATAAATCCCAGATACTCAACGCTTAGCTTAAAAAAGTGCGTCTTCTCGCTGGATACCTTCATGTTGGCATCACACAGGCTTTTTAAAACCCAATCTATGTGCTTAACATGGTCGTTTACATTTTCAGAAAAAAAATTGACGTCATCTACGTAGATATAGCACGATTTTCCAATCTGTTCCCGTAACACGTCATCGATCGCTCTTTGGAAGATGCTTCCCGCATTCTTCAACCAGAACGGCAATACTTTCCGCCGTTTACTTCTCACGGTCATAATCGGCCAAGTATATCTGGTGGTAGCCGGACTTTGAATAAAACGTTGTAAAGTACTTTTGCTTTTCAAAAGTTGCCAGTATCATGGGGATGTTTGGCATTGGGTCAGCGATAGTTTTTTCGTTAAGTTTTCTAAAGTCTGTAACCAAACGCTTATTTTTGTTCCCCAGCTCATCATGGCCTTTTTTGTCCACAACCCATGTTGGATTGTTGTACGGTGACCTTGAGGTTCTAATAATGCCTTTCTGCAGTAAGTCTGCGATATCTCGCTTAACAAACTCAGATACACCCATGGGGTACGGTTATAATTTGGAATATACCGGCTTATCATCAGTTGTGCGAATTGTGGCAACAACAGAAGTGTTAAGGCAGTGCCTCGTTAGAGGCTGAAAATGCCTTAGATCTGTTTGCGATCATGTTTCAAAATTGAACTTATACAGGCTCCGGTACGGCAAGTAATTTACGTTAGTAAAATTTACATTGTCGTAATTATGATGCTGAAGCTTGTCAGAAACAAACCATAATTTATTGTACCTTTCTCTGCGTCGAGTTTTACTCCCACTTGAGCTATCAGGTCAAATCATATAATACCATCGAACGGTGTCAGCGCGTCTAAAATAAAGAGCGCGGATGTTTTTCCAAAAATATTTAAAAAATTGATCCCTAAATCCCTAAAAAATTGATCTGATAATTTCTCCTCGCCTATCTCGGTAACGGACGCTGCGGCCGCGCCTTAATATTCGTTGTAATTTTTATCGTCAGCCTGTTGCATGGTATTCTGCAATCTCTGACGCCTTTGACCGGTCATACGTGCGGAGCCAAATCTTTTATGCAGGCTGACCGCTTCCAAAGGAAAGCTGGCAGAATTGAGTCCTGCTGGAGCCTAATTCCATAGGTTGAGGAGATTGATTACGGTAGCTGCCCGTGTTCTAGGCAGAACTACTTCTGCCCTTTTTTCCCTTGGCCATCTTGGGCCATGCTATGTTTTCCCTGCGGTTTCCTTGGGCGGTTTTGGTTCCTTCGGTGCTTATGTGTAAGTGCGTTGTCCTTCAAAGCCTTTGCATATGTGGCAGCAAAGATGGTGCGCTCTATGGTAGCCTCGGACTCCCTAGCCAGTTCTAAAGCTGAGGGCAAATCCTTCGCTGGCAAGACTATGGCCCTCAAAGGTTTCCTAAGACCAGCAATAAATGCATGGAGAGCATCCTCTCTAACTTCATTATTAAACAGAATAGCGCTGTCCAGTTAGTGTGTCATAACGATCTTGTTTGTTATTAGCGTTAATCGTTTCTCTACGTCGTCGTAGTATTGCATTATGCTAAGTTCTCCTTGCTTAACTGTTTGAAGTCCCTGCCTAAGGACACGCAGCGACGTTTTGTCCGCGTAAGTGCAGTCTTCTTTCCGAGCACGATTGATCGCTATGCGAGGTGCGATATTTACACGCGCGAGAAATAGAATGCGATGCAAAAAGAAAAAAATTTCTTTATAAAAAAACGAGGGGTCTGCACGGAAGAATAATTATTTCCTATTTATTCTTTTGGGCAGCACCAAAGACACTAGAATAACAAGATACGATTTTTTGGCACACGATTTTTTCGCCGTGGCTCTAGAGGTGGATCCAGGCTATGTCGAATTTTTGTTTGAGAGCGAGAGAGCGGAGAGCGCTACAACGAATAGCTCTTTTCTACGCATACAATGACAGAAGACAACTGTGCATGCTCATGCATTGTACATTTGACAAAATATGCCCTTCACCTTAGAAGTTCTTAGACTTTAAATCTATATTATTTTTGATCAATTGGCACCATGCGAAAAATTCTAGTTTTGCATTGCCTTAACGTTATTATTATTTTAATATAGCTTAGAAATAGTAAAAGCGGAATCTATGTACAAATAAATTTCAAAAATTACTTTATATTAGAATATTTGTCAATAGAGTATTCAGCTTGCGACTTATGAAAAATTAAAAAGGCAATAATTGTGTCTGCACTTCGTTCCCCAAGATATGACTTTTGCAATAAACAGTTTTCATATTTTTATTTATTTTAAAATTTATATTTTCCACTACGTTTTATTTGAATGAAATATTTTAATATTTTTTTCTCAATGAATGACTTCTTTTTGGAAAATTTATGTTTTAAATTACAGTAGTTATAATAATTTCCTTTGCATTTGCTTTAATTACTTGACTTAATATTAATGTATGTAAATGACCAATTTTTAATATTTAAAATTCAAATTAGATTCAGTTTATATATTTTGTGATATATTTAAATTTGATATTTTTAAAAAGGGCGCAATTTTAGGTGAAAAATAAAGCGAGCCAACTTTTTGGTTTTCTTTTTAATTTCTAGTCGATTTTTTGAAATTTTTGCTATATAACCGAGTTTATATTAAATTAAATCCGTTTTGTTGCTAATGCACCTTGCTAGTTGCTAATGCTACTTTGAGCAACCATCGATTGTTTTTTTTAAGCCCATGTAAAAACAGCTCCAGCAGCAATCAATACCCAACCGTTGAACGATTTTCTGTCCGTGGAATCACCAGCCCATTCCGCGTCGACAAACAAGTGTATTGATACACCAGTACGCTCGTAATGCATCTTCAAATCAGTTGTACCTCTTAGATATCTTGTAGTATGTGCATATATCGAGGGTACAGTGGACCTATAAGTACACAGCAACACTTAGTTGCATTGCATAAATAAATAACTCAAGTGAGCGTGATATAAGATCACCCATTTATGCTTCAAGCTAAGTCAGCATCCCCACGCTGGCCGCTGGCCATATATGCGCATAAGCTCTCTCTCTCTTATACATATATATATATACGCTGCTCTTCTGCCGCTGTCGACGGCGGCGCAGTCGACAGCTTTCTTATGTATTTAGGTAAGACTAGACACTCTGTAGACGTTGAGCTGGCAGAACCGTTTCTGCCTACTCGAAGAGATAAGAAGAAAATCGAAGAAATAAAAAGGTGGCCTGACGGCTGCACTCAACTGCAAGGCAAACACGTGTTCTCAATTGGTGCACCTCTTTACAACTATTCTACCTTGCATTCAACTACTGGACTTCCATGGCATTTATTGATTTATTACATGGCGACCGTGAGGCAGGAGCCTGCGACCTGAGGACTACTGAGGAAATGCTGCTAATACTGCCGATTTGATTTAAGAATTCGAAACAACGACAACAAGTGTGAGAGGCAGGCCGCCCCTTACACCAGTGCGGGAGACCTAGAGACGGGACACTGATGGAAAAAAGAAACAAAAAAAAAAAAAATACTGAGTGAGTAGAGTGTGGTAATGGGCAAACGCGGATGTCAGAAAAACAAAATAAATAAAGGTATAGCACATATTAAGTGGCTATTATATACAAATAAAAGACCGCCTCCATGGGCAACGGCACAGAAATTAACTGCCGAATTAGACTTTCTGAAAGAAAACCTCCAGCAAAGAAAGCCGAATACCACAACTCACTCAGCAAAAATAGAAATAATCAATGAAGAAATAACCGAAAATTCACCATCTCCCAAGCCGAAAAGACCCGACGTCTGCCCGAACGACTGCCCTCGACCATTGTACGCCGCAACAGCAATTAGCACGGCATCCTGCGAGGATAGGAAAAATATAAAGGATTAGGATAAAGGATAAAGGATTCCACCGGCGCGCCGCACATGACAACAGCGAATGTCTACAAAGCAGACGTTCGAACACCCTGCTCCTGTCGAGCAAAGGGATCTGCCAAGTCTCAAAGAGGTAATAGAGGTAGATCCGTCCGCGGGACCAAAGCCCATGACCATACAGGAGTACAAGGCACGGACTGCAGCGAGGGAGCAGCCACCTAAAAAGAAGAGGGGTGGCCGCCGGATTAAGTCGCTCAGCGCCCGGAGGCTCAACATCGAACTACTGAAGACGGCAACTAATGAGGAAGACCAGCAGCGCTACAAAGAGCGCCTTGCAGCCATCAATAAACAACTTCGTGGTGCGAAGTAAAGCGGCGGGCTGCTTATACGCCATAGCCTCAACCGCCCAAATATTATATTAATGTTGTCGATGCGGTTTCCGGTGCAACAAAATTACTAACTTATCAGGGACCCATTTCATAACTAACACATTATACTCAGTCTTAAACTTAAAATAAGTAATAATATTGTAAAATTGCAAATTGCAACCGATGTAAACTGAGTATAATGAATTCATCCATCAAGTAAAAATATGTTTAACAACAGTTTAAACCTATTAAAATTTCGAACTATATTTATATCTGATCGAGATAACAATAATTGACCAACTCTCAAAGTTAAAATTCTATTTGTACTTTTGATATACAAATAAAGACTAATTTTCCCCATATCAAAATGGGACATAAACAGTCGAAAGCGGACGACAACACCGCAAATGTTGTCAATACAATAGAAGTCGTGGATACAACCCCACAGTTAAACTCAATGTACTTACTACTTTTGATTTTAGTTATCCTATCAGCCTTTAACCTGGCCTTAAAACTTTATCAGTTTCACAAAAGATCGTTGAAAAAGACTTACATGAGTCGAGCCAATGATTTAGACAAAATCTAATAGAAACTACACCAAAAAGGTACAAGTGCGATTACATCGCTAAAAGGTACATACATGGAATGGCTAAACTTAACCATATCCATAAACAATATTAGAGATGCTTTTGATAAATCCTATAAATGTATTAATAAAACCGCGCTGATAAAAACTCAGACGCTTATTTTTCACATAAAGGTATTGATAACACAATACAACACATTACAAAACCTAATAGTAACAAACAAAAGCAAACTCACTGAAGAACATAAAGTCCAATGCTTCAAAGTTCTCAGTTCATTTGGTAAAAGACTACATAATACCAGCGTTAGACACAGTATTATAATAGAAGTCCCAACAGAACTAACCAAAATAGCAGAATTCGACGAAAGCCAGTTAAGAGACTTGGACGAGTCGCAGCCGCTAGAAGATTTAGATATCGAAAGCGATAACGAATCAATAGAAGAATTAAAATTTAATACCGTACAACCAAATACAAGAAACATGGCCAACGCATTAGAAGCTCAGAGAGCATACGTTAAACAGGTATCTGCCACAGTACCTGAATTCGATGGTAAGAAACTCCATTTAAACAGGTTTGTGACAGCACTAAAGTTGACGGATCTAACTAAAGGAGATCAAGAAACTTTAGCAGTAGAGGTCATAAAGACCAAAATTATTGGCCCATTAAACTATAAAGTAGAACATGCGACAACGATACAGGCAATAATTACCATATTGCAGGCAAACGTAAAAGGCGAATCGCCTGACGTTATAAAGGCCAAATTAATAAATGCCCAACAAAGAGGCAAGACCGCGTCTCAGTACGTTACAGAAATAGACAGTATGCGTAAGCAGCTCGAGGCAGCTTACATAGACGGCGGATTAGACGCCGATAATGCTGACAAATTCGCGACTAAAGAGTCGATATCAGCAATGACCAAAAACTGTGCCAACGAGGCACTTAAAATGATCTTAACTGCAGGTACATTTAGTACATTCAACGACGCAATGGAAAAATACCTACATTGCAGTACAGAAATAACCGGCAATTCAAACACAGTCTTATTCTATAATGGGAATAATAGACGTGGTAATTATAATGCCTACTATCGCGGTAGAGGCAGAAATAATTATAACCAGAATTATAACCAGAATTATAACCAGGGTTATAACCAAGGTTATAATAATAACAACAGAGGTCGCGGAGGCTACCGCGGCCACGGTAATAACAGAGACGGAGGTAACCGAAGGGGTAACCAAAGTCAGAATAATAATAACAACCGAAATGTGCGTAACGTACAATCGGAAAACAGCCAGACCCCCTTAAGCGATCAACAGTAAAAGTGTTTAAAGTAAACCTAAATCTGAGTATTTTCATTAAGACAAAAAACCAGGAAACAAACACAGTTCTTACATTACTAATAGACACAGGTGCAGAAATTTCATTGCTAAAAGCCAAAGCAAAGGAATATAATAATATAAATTTCAGTAATATATCAAATATTACAGGTATTGGGCAAGGAACCATACAGTCTATAGGAACAGTAGATCTTGACATACGCATTCAGGATGTTCTAGTGCCACATGAATTTCATGTAGTACCTGAGAATTTTCCGATACCATGCGATGGCATAATCGGTATAGATTTTATCAAGAAATACAATTGCGTATTAGAGTTTCAAAATAACAAAGACTGGTTCACAATAAGACCCAATAACTTCAGTAGACAGATTAGTGTACCAATTACACATAACTTAGACTCCAACACACTCTTATTGCCAGCTAGATGCGAAGTAATCAGACAAGTCAAATTACTCACTAACGAAACTACGGTGGTAGTACCAAATCAGGAGCTGCTACCGGGTATTATAGTAGCAAGCACCATTGCCGATAGCAAAAACGCATTGATTCGCATTATAAATACAAATAATAAAGACGCCATAATAGATAGCGCGAAGATCAAATGCGAATCAATGAAAGACTATGACATTTTTACAACACCAGTAGAAAAGGAAAATAGAACTGAAGAAATTTTAAAACAATTGAGATTCCCTAAACAATTCAATAATGTACTAACTAAGTTATGCACCGAGTTTAGCGATATTTTTGGTCTAGAAACAGAACCAATATCGGCTAACAATTTCTACAAACAAAAACTCAGATTAGGGGAAAAAACACCGGTCTATATAAAAAACTATCGCATGGCAGATAGCCAAAAACCAGAAATCGCCAGACAGGTAAAAAAATTAATAGATGATGGAATAGTTGAACCATCAATGTCTGAATATAATAGTCCATTACTTTTGGTTCCAAAGAAACCACTTCCGAATTCGACGGAAAAAAGATGGCGATTAGCAGTTGACTATCGTCAAATAAATAAGAAACTATTATCAGACAAATTTCCACTTCCAAGAATAGAAGATATTCTTGATCAATTAGGAAGAGCAAAGTATTTTTCATGTCTCGACCTAATGTCTGGATTCCACCAGATAGAACTAGAAAAAAGGTATAGAGATATAACGTCATTTTCAACAGCCAATGGCTCATATCGCTTCACGCGACTACCATACGGACTGAAAGTAGCACCAAACTCCTTCCAACGTATGATGACACTTGCATTTTCTGGTCTTGAACCATCGCAAGCATTTCTATATATGGATGACTTAGTAGTAATAGGTTGTTCAGAAAAACATATGCTCAAAAATTTGACTAACGTATTCTAGCTATGTAGACGACATAATTTGAAACTACATCCAGGGAAATGTTCTTTCTTTATGAAAGAAGTAACATATTTGGGTCACAAATGTACCGATAAAGGTATACTCCCAGATGACACCAAATATGAAGTTATAGAAAAATATCCTATACCAACAGATGCCGACAGTGCTAGGCGTTTCGTAGCCTTCTGTAATTATTACAGACGTTTCATTAAAAATTTTTCTGATCATTCACGCCACTTAACGAGGCTTTGTAAAAAGAATGTCCAATTAGAATGGACAGCAGAATGCAATAATGCATTCGAATATCTTAAAAGAGAATTAATGAAACCAACATTACTACAGTACCCAGATTTCGGCAAAGAATTTTGCATAACAACCGATGCTAGTAAACAGGTATGCGGAGCGGTACTTACACAAGATCACAATGGTCAACAACTTCCAGTGGCATACGCTTCAAGAATGTTCACTCAAGGTGAAAGTAATAAGTCCACTACAGAACAAGAATTAACGGCTATTCATTGGGCCATAAATCATTTTCGACCATACATATATGGCAAGCATTTCATGGTAAAAAGCGATCATAGACCATTGTCATACCTATTCTCTATGAAAAATCCAAGTTCAAAACTCACTCGTATGAGGCTGGATTTAGAAGAGTATGACTTTACTTTAGAATATCTTAAGGGGAAAGATAACCATATTGCGGACGCCTTGTCTCGCATAACAATAAAAGATCTGAAAATAATCAACAGAGAAATATTAAAAATTACCACCAGATCAAAAGCTAAACAGGAAAATTCCTGTAAAGACGAAGCAATAGTCAAAATACAAGAGGAAAAAGAGCAAACAATAGAAAAGCCCAAAGTCTATGAAGTTGTCAATAATAATGACACAAAGAAATATGTTTTAATCAAAATAGATAAACACAAGTGTTTATTAAAACGAGGAAAAACAATTGTTTCACGCTTTGATGTTGATGACTTGTATTCTAATGAAACATTTGATCTAAATCAATTCTTTCAAAGGCTTATTTCAAAAGCCGGAATGCATAAAATAACAAAAATGCGAATATCACCAAGTGAACAGATGTTCCAATTTGTATCACTAAATGAATTTAAAATAAAGGGCAACCGAGTACTCGAAAAAGTAGAACTAGCTATTCTACAAAAGGTGATAATTATAGACAAAAATTACGAAGCTCAGATTAAAGAAATTTTGACAAAATTCCATGATGATCCTATAGAAGGAGGCCACACTGGTATTTCGCGAACCCAGTCAAAAATCAAAAGATTTTATTATTGGCCCCAGATGACCAAGACAATCTCAAAGTATGTAAAGACTTGTTTGAAATGTCAACAAGCCAAAATTACAACACATACGAAAACTCCATTAACATTGATGCCAACGCCAGCAACAGCATTTGATACTGTTTTAATTGATACCATTGGTCCACTACCGAAATCGGAAGACGGAAATGAGTATGCAGTTACAATCATATGCGATCTAACCAAGTTTTTAGTCACTATTCCAACACCGAATAAAAGTGCTAAAACAGTTGCAAAGGCTATATTTGAATCATTTGTACTGAAGTACGGTCCAATGAAGACGTTCATTACAGATCAAGGTACGGAATACAAAAATTCACTTATGAATGAATTATGCAAATATATGCATATAGAAAATCTAACATCTAGCGCTCACCATCATCAAACTTTAGGAACAATAGAAAGAAGCCACCGAACTTTTAATGAATATATACGTTCATACATATCGGTTGACAAAAGTGATTGGGACATTTGGTTACCATATTTCACTTATTGCTTCAATACAACACCCTCAATAGTCCATGACTACTGCCCATACGAACTAGTATTTGGCAGACTACCCAGACAATTCAAAGATTTCAGTAAGATAAACAAAATAGACCCAATATACAACTTAGACGACTACTCTAAAGAGCTTAAATGCAGACTAGAAATGTCGTACAACAGAGCAAGAAGAATGTTAGAAAAAGCAAAAGCGGATAGAAAATTAAGATATGATAGGTATACAAATAATTTAGAATTAAAAATAGGAGATAAAGTATTACTTAGAAAAGAAACAGGTCATAAGTTAGATAAAAGATACGAAGGTCCTTATGACGTAGTAGATATAGGAATAAATGATAATATAACCATTAAAACAGGAAGTAAGAAACAACAAATAGTACATAAAGATAGGCTAAAAAAGCACAAATAGAATGGAAAAAAAGGGCAATCAATGCCAAACCTTTCATAATAAAACTTAAATAACGGCCTGATCAGCCAAAACAATATAACAAAGACATAGATATAATCGAATTTTTATTAATTCAAAATACATACATATTTTTTCTTTATTCATTTAAAAATTCTATATCATAAATAATGTTAATTCATTAAAAATAATATTTAAGTAATTTTTATTTTATAATGATAATATAGTTGATAGAAAATAACTTCATTTCTTTACGTTATTTTAAAAAAAAGGGGGGAGGTGTAGTATGTGCATATATCGAGGGTACACTGTACCTATAAGTACACAGCAACACTTAGTTGCATTGCATAAATAAATAACTCAAGTGAGCGTGATATAAGATCACCCATTTATGCTTCAAGCTAAGTCAGCATCCCCACGCTGGCCGCTGGCCATATATGCGCATAAGCTCTCTCTCTCTCTTATACATATATATATATACGCTGCTCTTCTGCCGCTGTCGACGGCGGCGCAGTCGACAGCTTTCTTATGTATTTAGGTAAGACTAGACACTCTGTAGACGTTGAGCTGGCAGAACCGTTTCTGCCTACTCGAAGAGATAAGAAGAAAATCGAAGAAATAAAAAGGTGGCCTGACGGCTGCACTCAACTGCAAGGCAAACACGTGTTCTCAATTGGTGCACCTCTTTACAACTATTCTACCTTGCATTCAACTACTGGACTTCCATGGCATTTATTGATTTATTACAATCTCCCGCTTCGCAGCAGCTTCATGCTCCTTATGTGGGTCTGCATTCTGCTGTGCCAGTTTAGTCACAGAATGCAATTTATTAGGGCGAGTAGTTATTGCCAAATACATTAGGGATCCGATTAAAGACTGGTAGATAACTTTATCTATCCTCTGGAACTCGACCCTGTCACATTTTACTTGGTATCCAGATTTTAGGCGTATAACGTTTGGCTTCCAGTCCTTCATCTTGTAGTCATTCTATGTACATTCTCTATGTACTGCTTATGACAATTAGACGCTTTATTTGCACAAGTTCATCCCTGCTCGAATAAGCAGACGATACGTAGGCAGACGATACGTCCATTTGGTGCCTGTACAAACCATTCTCAAATGCCAGAGCAATGACGAGCTTGATAGACGAATAACGTGCCATAGGAAAGAACGTCTCCGTAAAATTAACGCCATATCGCTGAGCGCATGCCTTTGCAACTAGTCGAGATTTTAGCCGCTCTACTTGGCCCGTCTTGTCACGCTTCACTGCAAACACCCATTTCGATCCGATAGCTTTCTGACCCTCTGAGAGATCCAGAGATTGCATTGGCTTGAAGACTCTCCATCTCCTTCTGCAAAGAAGCACTCCATTCAGCAGAATTATCCATACTCATTGCCTCGTTCACACTCGTAGGGAAGGGGACTTCTTCAGCATACATTGTATTGACCATATTGTACTGCTTACGTGGTCGTCCGGTTAAGCCAGTGTACACATTCTTTGGTCACCCACGACCTCTCCATTCAGCTGATTCGGAAGAAAGCCCATCAAAAGAAAGCTCTCCTCCTTCTTCATCAAGAAGGTGCATAATCGTCTTGGTCAGTAGACAACTGGAACGGCTTTAAGCTTCTCAAGTTGAACGTTGGAAGTACCAGAATCTTGTTGGATCCGAGCACAGTCATCATGGTCATTTTCAAATACAATGACGTCCCGAGCCACACAGACGTTTCGCTTGCTAGGATTATACAAACGATGAGCTTTCGAAATTTAAGAGTATCCTACCCAAACATACTCCTGGCCTCTTGGAGCGAACTTCTTTTTCTGGGTTTTGTCCAGCACGACAGTTTTAGACCCAAAACCCTTCAAGTGTGACACAGTTGGCTTCTTCCCTGTCCATGATTCAAATGAAGTCATTCCTGGTAAAGTAGACGTCTCGGCGCTGCTGCGTAGATAGGCAGCAGTGTTAATAGCCTTTGCCCATAGCCAAACACCAAGAGCAGCATGCAGAATCATACTTCTAGCCATTTCTACTAGAGTTCGGTTAGCAAGTTCCGCCCCCCATTTTGCAGAGGAGTGTGTGGAACCAAAGACACTAGAATAACAAGATGCGTAACGGCCATACATTGGTTTGGCACTATGCAGCCACTTTTTTGGTGACGGCCAAAATTGATCTCTGTACGCTCGCTTACGCTGAGAGCGTAAGAAATCTAAAAATAGAATTTACTTGCTTTTGTGAGTAAAATCAAGAGACGAGAACATGTAAATGTGTGTGTACTTGTGCTAGAAGACGATTTTCGGGCCGAAATCAATTCTGATCGAAGATACGAATTTAAAAATTTGGAATTTTGGCCAATTTCGTAGCAATATGATGAAATAAAATAATAATTAAAAATTTACTGACTATTATAATTTTAAAGTTTTTTAAATTCGTTTGTTAAGATCGCCGATCAAATTAGCTACCCTTTACATATTTATATAATAGAAATAATTATATGTAATATATATACACTACTTTTATTTTTGCACTTAATGCTCAACAATAAATTTTTTTATACACATTTGTTTTTTATTATTTTTTAAAATATTTCAAAAACTTTAATGTGTATTTTACAAATATTAAAAAAATAGATCAGATGGTGCCTTTAGTTTTCCGAAGTATTAAAAATTTAAGTAATAAAAATTTATAAAATAAATAAAAGTATGAAAACAGTTTGTTGCAAAAGACATATCTTGAGGCACGAAGGTCCGCACTTCGAGCACTCAACAATCATTGCCTTATTAATTTTTCTCACGTCGCAAGCTCAATACCCTGATGACAAGTATTCTAATATAAAGTCATTTTCGAAATTTATTCTGTGATGTACATAGATTCGGCTATTACTATTTCTAAGCTTTATTTAAATAATAATAACCTTAAGGCAATGCAAAACAAGAATTTTTCGCATGGTGCCAATTGATAAAAAATAATATAGATTTAAAGTCAACGAACTTCTAAGGTGAAGGACATATTTTGTGAAATTTACAATGCATGAGCACACGTATGCACACATACAGTTGTCTGCTATCACTTTATGCGTAGAAAAGAGCTGTTCGCTTTAGCGCTCTCCGCTCTCTCGCTCTCGAACAAAAATTCGAGAGAACTGGAGCCACCTCTAGGGCCACGGCGAAAAAATCGTGTGCCAAAAAATCGTATGGCTTTACGCATCTTGTTAGTCTAGTGTCTTTGGTGGAACCGTCAACTGCCGCTTGATGCCATTTTCTGTCAAAAAAGACTAAAACGCATTACTTAAATACGCCCGTTGTCGCTTCTCACGGCTTTAATCTTCCTGTTGGTCTGATTCTCCGCAAATGCTATAAATTCTTTAAATTTTGCCAGAATTTCAACTCTTGTCTTCAGGAAAAATACATATACGTATCGAGATTTGTCATCTATGAATATATAGCAAAATAGTGTTCACCTCCCAAGGAAACAGTTTGCATAGGACCACATATTTCGGTCTGCACAAATTCCATTACTCTGTTGCACGACTTCATATCTGCATATCTTACTTTTAGCACACGTGACACATTATAATTGTTTTGCACCACTAAATTCTTGTATCTTTAGACCATATACCATTTTTGTTATTAATCATATTATTTCAACTCGGAAAATTTAGATGTCCAAATCTTTGATGCCATGTTTCCAAAGAATTGGCCAGTTTAGCAAAACACAATTGCCTAGTTCCATTTGCTTCATTTTTAAATAAAAATAATTCACTTTACAATTCAGCAACTAAAATAATTTGGTTTTTATAACCGCGCTTTTATTTTCAAATTTCTCTTGAAAACCATGTTCAATTGCTTTGTAAGTTTTTTACATACAGTACGTCGTTATGAGTAGAATGCTGAAAATGATTTCGGATTTGCTTTCTCACTCTCTGGCGATTTTTTCTTCGCTTTGCACTTCGCAGCTTTTCGGCCACTACCTCTACAATTCCAGTATGTAAATATTCTTTTACCGTTTGCTGCTTGCTTGTGTTCTTTTTATCCGTTTCTTTTATAATCGCTCTTCTCATTTTCGTTCGCGGACCGAATTCCAAAAACCGTTTGGTCGCATTTTTCTTCTTGATCTTCTTTTACTTTTCGCCTTTGTCCTTCTTCTTGCAATTTAATATTCAGCATACTTAGTGATGGCAACTCATCTTCAAACGACTTATGCAAACTTGACAATAGTATAACACTTAGGTTTTCTTCTTGAACTAGAAAACCCACTTTTTTTAATTTTTCCACAACGTCATTAAATTTTTTCATATGTGCCCCAGCTGTGCACATTTCACACATTTTAATTTGTAACAACTGCTTTATCTAATATCTGTGAAGTAAAAGGAATGCATACAATGTCGCGACAATGTCGGTTTTCCGAAGGTTAGTACAACAAAAATATTCAGATGTTGTGAATGATTCATTTTTTCAATTGGCAGGCAATGGCTTTCGCGAGTATTGAAAAGCGCTTTTGGATATTGGATCACAATATGGCAAACAGGATTTCGCTGATTTAGTCAAATCGCGCAAAGCGTTGTCATCTACAATTATGAGCCGAGAGTACGAAAGCCTAAAAAGTGAGGTGAGGTTCAAAATAAAAGGTCAACAGTTGGCATTTACAACAGATATGTGGACGGACGACTACGCAAAGAAAATTAATTTCGCTGACGGCTTACTACGTGGATGAGTCATTCAAGCTGCAAGTGGCTTTGCTAGGAATAAAGGAGTTCACAGATTATAAGAAGACAGGCGAGAACATCCTCAATAACGTTAAGGAAATTATGGAAGAGTACAGTTTGGATTTTAATATCGATAAATGTATTTTTGTTACGGACAATGGGGCAAATGTGGTAGCTGCTTTAAAAGCTACAATAGATTATCGTGTGCATGCCACAATTTAAACCTGGCTATGGATGACATATTAAAAAAAAAAACATCTTCCTCCAATTAAGTTATAATAGAATGTTGCAAGAATCTCGTAAAATATTTTAAACATTCGCATTTGAATAACAAACTTTCTAACTGTTGCTTTAACAAGAAATACGTACGCGTTGGAACTCGGTGTTTATTTTGTTAGACAGCATTAAATCAGTGAAAGAAGAAATAAAAGTAATTTTATTAGAAAGAGATGAGCTCAATCAAATATCCGGACTAGACTTTTCATTGCTCGACAGCTTACTGCATTTTTGTAAAGCCGTTTAAAGATTGTTCGGAGGTACTTGGTGTCGATACGCAACCTACCATGCACATATTTTGTTTGTGGTCGGAGAAAATATTAAAGATGTGCACCACTGAAATGCTCGATTCTGAAATCATAATTCAGCTTAAAAATAATACGTTAAATTCTTTACGGAGAAATTATTAAAGATGTGCACCACTGAAATGCTCGATTCTGAAATCATAATTCAGCTTAAAAATAATACGTTAAATTCTTTACGTAAAAGATTTGCACCATCAACGGCACATTATGTTGGCCTCTTCTTAAATCCTCCCTTTAAGGAAATGCGTTTCTCATCGCCAAAAGTTAAGGAGAATGTAATGGTAACTATCAAAGCAATGCTTTCAGATACGCAAAGTGAAGAGGAGGTGTCATCAAATGAGTTTATAGGATTAAGAACTGCACGCCCAGATGAAAAGGGGTTTGCAGGATTTCAGGATTCCAAATTTTACAATAACCAAAGTTACAACTAACTTCTTATGATATTGAAACCGAAAATTATTTAAATGGCTGTGCAGCTACTTCAGACCAAAATGTGTTAGAATTTTTGAAATGTAGTGAACTCAAATTATTGAAAAGACTTTCCCGATACATTTTAGCCATTCCGGCAAGCTCAGCGACGAGCGAGAGATTTTTTTCTACCTCTGGAATTGTAGTAATTTGGAAACAAATTTATTTTTAAATAAAACCTTGTCACAAATTATGTTTAAAACACTAGAACTATAATAAATAATAAGTTTATTGGAATCAACTAACTTTGTGTACAAAATATAAGAACCGAAAGTTCAACGAAGATCGCCAATACGAACTCGGACAAAGACGTATACAACTTTTACATACAACTTTTGTGATAACGACATTCATTCTCATCATACCCCGAACTGCTCAGTTGTTTTTTTGAAAGCTTTCCTCCCTCGGCCACAGGATTGTAACTCCGGTCCCGTAGGTGTGTGTATTTTACCAAAGACACTAGAATAACAAGATGCGTAAGGGCCATACATTCGTTTGGCACTATGCAGCCACTTTTTTGGTGTAGGCCAAATTTGCTCTCTTTCCGCTCGCTTACGCTGAGAGCGTAAGAAATCTAAAAATAGAATTTGCTTCATTGTGTGAGTAAAAACAAGAGACGAGAACGCGTATATGTGTGCGTGTTGTGCTGGAAGACGATTTTCGGGCCGAAATCAATTCTCATCGAAGAAACGAATTTACAAATTTGGAGTTTTGGCAAATTTCGTAGCAATATGATGAAATAAAATAAAAATTAAAAATTCACTGACTATTATAATTTTTAAGTTTTTTAAATTCGTTTGTTAAGATTGCCGCTCGAATTAGCTACCTTTTACATATTTATATTTATGTTGATAATATATATACACTACTTTTATTTGTACACTAATGCTCAACAAAAAACTTTTTTATACACATTTGTTTTTTATTATTTATTATTGAAAAAATATTTCAAAAACTTTAATGTGTATTTTACAAATATTAATAAAAAGATCATGACCTTAGTTTTCCGAAGTATTAAAAATTTAAGTAATAAAAATTAATAAAATAAATAAGAATATAATAATTGTTTATTGCAAGTCATATCTGGAGGCACGAAGTGCGGACACAAGCACTCAACAATCACTGTCTTATTAATTTTTCTCACGTCGCAAGCTCAATACCCTAATGACAAGTATTCTAATATAAAGTCATTTTCGAAATTTATTTTGTGATGTACATAGATTCGGCTATTACTATTTCTAAGATTTATTTAAATAATAATAACATTAAGGCAATGCAAAACAAGAATTTTTCGCATGGTGTCAATTGATAAAAAATAATATAGATTTAAAGTCAACGAACTTCTAAGGTGAAGGGCATATTTTGTCAAATTTACAATGAATGAGCATACGTATGCAAATTAAGAAGATTATGATGGAAGGGGGACTACCCTTCTTAACTGCTGGCCTAGGGACTCAGTCAGTTTTATTTTAATAAAAGAATAACGGCTATTGCCGGAGTTGTTCTCATATGAGCTTGTGCTCTTTATTCAATGAGGCTTCAAAACGAACTGAAATATAAAATGATTCTTAAAGCTAACAAAAGAATCGCAGCGGCCACACAAATATGCTGTGATTGCCGTCTGCGCACAAGTTTCCGGCCCAATGCCGGGTCAGCACTTTTGACGTTTTTATATCATATTTCGCACACTGAGCATACTGTTCTAGTACGTTGGCTTGTGTTAACTACTCCCCCTTCAAGATTCCGGCCGTCCTCGGTTGGTCCTAACTCAGCGATCATCCCGTTTAGTTGGATTGCAGATCTACGCGCTCCGATGAACCGTAGACAGGTGATGCCGATACAAATCATTGCACAACAAATCGCTGCTGCGATGAGTATTTTGCGATGCGAATGGTTAGAATCAATTTCTCCCCCGAACTCTTTGATAAACTCCAAGTTACGTTCACTCAGCTGGTGAAGGTAGGGGAGACTAAGAATATCTCTGTTGGCGGTGATATTCAATGATGGGGAACTCGCTACCCCTGGAGCTCTTGTTTGGGCCTTGTCGTGATTTATGAAGGTGGTGGCGTTTATCACGACACGATCGTTGAAGGTGATGAGATGTGTGCCACGTAGGTAGACTTCTGTTCCGTTGTCCACCGTGACCCTGGCTGGCCGGTCATTGATGATGATGATTCCCTCACCCACGCGGGTAAGCGGGTGTAGGTCGCTTGGTTGCGACTCACAATGCGCATGAGCTTTCCGTTGATAGTTGGCAAAAGGTAGCCTCCGGTGTTGGGGTGAAATCTTTGATTGTATGGACCTCTTCTCCACACTTTGCCACCATGTTGTCAGTTATCCGCAGCATAACTCCTTTGCAAGTGACCGGGAAAATAGTGACCTTCTTACAAGATAATTTTATTTTGGGAAATTTAATAATAAAGTGTATCATGTTGGAGGATTGTAGTATTTTAACGGACGATGCAGACATAAGATCCCCTATGGGGGTATCTGTGGGCTCTTTCAGCCAAATTGATTTTAAGTCTGCATGATTTAGGATATTTGGACTGACAATATTGATTTTCGCCAGTGTTACAGCCAACATTAAATTCTGTAACTCCATCATTAGTATTCTATTCCTAGCCAGCAGTGTCTCGTATAAATGGCCGGTGTCAATTTGGGCATTTTTTTGAGTTTGTAGGATTTGATTTACAGTTGTTGTTAATTGGTTAATTCGATCTTGTATTCTAGTATTAATTCTGATTTGCCTATTGTTTGATTGTGTCAACTGCCACTCTGTGAATCTAATTCTTTCTAGATCGCCGGCATCCGGCGTCCCCGCTACTACCTTTAGCATTGAGCCTAGAAAATCTAAACTCCTTGCGATTCTATGGTGGACTTTCAACGAATCCAGCGTATCTCGAAGGTGCGAGATATCCACTTCTAGCAATCTCCTCATATGAGACTGTGGAAACATCTCGTTCATGCTGCTTGTTTCTTCTATTATGCGCATGTATTCCGAAAGATTTGCCGTGTGGGTCACATACGCGAGCTCCTCCCACACCAGGATCTCTCCATCTATGATGGGGATATACCTTGTCTGTGAGTAGTTAGTGATGTGCGCTGACACCAATGCCAGTGAGAGGAGGATGAAAACTCTGCACCTGTGGAAATGTATTTTTTTAGTCGCTTTTTCTTGTTCGCTGAGGTTTATCCCATCACCAATTACTTTTATCCTAAAACTAAAACATCGCGCCTTTGGCAACGGACTTAATGTCTACTAAGTGGAAGTTTGCCAAATGGCTGGTGATAATAAAAAATTTAAAATTAAGCGAGAGAGTCATTTTAAGTTGTCCTTGTGGACCACCCTCCCTTCAATGAGGACCATGGTCCCCAGGTCTGCTTGTGTGGTTTTTTCCTCACACAAGGGAGTGAGTTTATTGCCAAGCCTTCTGTTAGTTTTGACCAAAACCTTTTCGCCCACTTCGAAGACTTTGTTTTGTCGAGAAGCATTCTCCCTAGACCTTAGCGCGTCCTGGGCCCTCTTAATTTTGTCAGCAATCCGTTCTTGTGTGCCGTCCGTGTATTCTTGTATTACGTCGACTGGCCTCTTATCGGTGACCGAATGGATTGATTTGTTATATCTGGTAGTGGCTACGAAGATTATTTCCACGGTATCACTTAAGCCCTTGTCAATTTTTAGGCACCTGGCGAGCTCCAGTAGAGTGCTGTGAAAACGCTCCACTTGCCCGTTTGATACACTGTGAAGGGGTGGCGCATTGGTGATGCTGACGCCGAAATGGTTGTCTAGCATGGCCGTGATCGTGTGCGATTTTAACGATGGTTCGTTGTCGCAGTAAATCACTTTGGCCTTTGGGAAGAAATTCATGACCTGTAACAAGGCCGGTTTCAAATCCTCAATTGTTCTTGACGGCACGTGCTGTACGACGGCGAATTTCGAAAACTTGTCAATGCAAGTGAGAAAATATTTTTTATCCGTCGAGAAAATGTCTATGTGTAGCATCTCTCCTATATGAGAGGGAATCGGTGACTCACCAATCTCTTGTTTCTTTGGACGCCTATCATACTTGGCTTTCGCGCATGTTTTGCAGTTTTGGACAATTTCATTGGCCAGTTTGGCCATTTTTGGGAAGTAGTACTCTGTGAGAACTTGTTTCACATTTTCCTGGGCCGACCGGTGGGCCCTATTGTGTTCTGCTAATATGATTACCCTTCTTTCCTCGACCCCAAAAATGTCTGTAACACGGTTTTTGCAGTGCCAGAATTTTGTAGTCGGGAATCTCCGGACTAATTCGTCCTGTACCGTTGCTAGCGTGTGCAAATCGCAATGGAGGGCGTTTACGCCCCTGGGGACTATTGTATCCGCAAGGTCATTGAGTAATGACTCCCTATCGGTGAAGCTGATCGAATGTCGTTTCTTGTCTTTAAAGAGAACGAAAGAGCGTTTCAGCGGAAAGCGGGCCTCTTCAAGAACTAGTTGGTTCTGGAAGCAGTTTAGGGGCTTATCCGTTGTTTCTGTGGTGTGAGTGAGGGAAATCTCACTGTGAATGGTCGCAACGCATGATTCTGCGTCCTGTTCTTCTATGGCATTAATTTGCTGCCTAGATAGGGCATCAGCAATTAAATTTTCTTTTCCCGGTTTATAGACTACCTTCGCACCCGTTTCCTCGATGCGACCCTTCCACCTTTTAATTTTCGCGTTAGGGTTAGAATCTGATACCGAGAATGACAATGGCTGATGATCGGTGAAGATAGTTATATCTTTCACCGCATATAAATAGTGTCGCAGCTTGGCCAACGCCCAAACGATGGCTAATAATTCCCTTTCGTTTGTGGCGTAGTTCATTTCCCTATCCTTCAATGTCCTCGAGATCATTGTAATAGGACGGTTCTCTTGTGAAAGAACTGCACCAATACCGTAGGCTGAAGCATCCGTCGTTAGATGGAATGGCTTCTTGTAATCCGGGTATATAAGCATAACATCTTCTGATGCCAAAATGTTTCGCAGTTTTTCAAAAGAATTTTTTTGCGCCTCATCGAATTGTACTTGGATGTGTCGCGACCTATGTCTGCTTACACTTCCATTTTCGCCCTTTAAGATATCGGAAATAGGCCTTGCTATGGCCGCAAAATCCCTAATGAAGCGTCTGTAATAGCTCGCGAGACCTAGGAACGACCTAACCTCAAATACTGTTTTTGGTTCAGGGAACTCTTTTATGGCCCTGACCTTCTCTGGGTCGGTGGTAGTGCCATCGCTGGTGACTATAAAGCCGAGAAAGTTAACGCTTTTTTAAAAAAAACTTGACTTTTTTACTGAGACTCTCATATTTGCATCGCTTATTGTTTTTAAAACCCAATCCACGTGCTTGACATGAGCATTCTCATTTTCTGAGAAGATAATTACATCGTCGACGTAGACATAGCAAGTCTTACCGATTTGTTCTCTGAGAATGTCATCAATGGCTCTCTGGAAGATGCTGGCAGCATTTCTCAAGCCAAAGGGAAGTCTCTTGAATTCGTACGTCCCTCCGTTTACGGAGAAGGAAGTTTTTTCGCGGTCATTTTCCGCTAAGACGATCTGGTGATACCCGGACTTGAGGTCCAAAGTCGTAAAGAATGTGGCCTTGCCCAAGTTGCCCAGTATCATGGAGATATCTGGCATCGGGTATTTGTCTGGGATAGTTCTTTCGTTTAGTTTACGAAAGTCTATGACCAATCGTCTATTTTGATTGCCGGCCTCGTCGGTTCCTTTTTTATCAACCACCCATATTCGGTTGTTATAAGGAGACACCGACTTCTGAATTATGCCATTTTTAAGCAGGTCTTGGATTTCGTTGTTGACAAAATCTGCTGCCCCCATTGGGTATGGATATAATTTTGCGTAAATGGGCTCTTCACTAGTCGTCCTTATCGTGGCCACTACCGATGTGTTATATGGCAGGGCCTCGTTGGGATCTGCGAAGGCGTTTTTTCGGCTCCTTAACATCCCCAGAAATGCCTTCTTCGCCAACGTTAGTGAAGTTGACGTCGGTGCATTTATGGAATGAAATCTTCTCAACTTCCTTACCCCACTTGAGTTGGGCGGAAGCAAGGCAAAGTGATGCACCGGCCTGTGTTAACAGATCGGCCCCGATTATCCCGTCGAATGTTGTAAGGTCTGGTAGAATGAAAAAGGTCGCTTTTAAATCAAAAATTGAGACGAAGCATTTTTTTGTAACGGTGGTTGTGCCGTGGATTGAGTGAATTTTGAAAGGGGTGTTCACCGGGCGGATATTCTTTAGCTCTTTGCGAGGTCGGATGAAATTTTTTGACGCGCCGGTGTCTAAAAGGAAATTCATTGGTACCCCCGCTACTCGTCGTCTGATGACGGGTAACAGGGACTTTCCCCTAAAAAATTGACGCAGTCAGAATCATACTCGGCAATGGCATCGTTGTCTATTTTCGATGCCGCTTTGGAGGCGGCGGCGGCATATGCTCCTGTGTTTTTTTCCGCATTCTGCATAATGAAGTTAATTTTTTGTTGTTTCCTCACAGCGCCTGTGCGCTCAGAGGTGGCTGGTCTTCTGTTCTGGTAGGCATTTGCCTGGGTCGGCTGCAGCAATTTAGAAAATGATGGATCGACCTCCGTAGGAAATTTCGAATGAAATTTTTTGCACTTTGCGGTTCGGCGTGCACCTGTGCCTTATGCTGCCTACTAAAATATGGGTTTTTTGTGTTATAATGTTGTAGGTCACGGTGGTCGTACCTGTCAAGTTGACGACCCTGCGTTTTTGCAGCAGGTTTGCGATCTTTGTCTTCTTGACTTTTTGCAAAACTGGCTGCAAAAACGTACCTCTCGTGGTTAGATTCCACTTCTTGTGCTAAGGCCAAAGCTGACGGCATGTCTTTCGGCTTTGCCGCGAAAAGCACATCAGTGAGGTTACGTTTAAGTCCCGAGATGAAAATACTCAAGGCGTCCTCTCGGAACTTTTCGCACAATATTTTTGCCACCGATGGCTCGTGGGACATATGAGCTTTATCTGTGAGTAGGGTGAGTTTTTTCTCGACCTCATCATAATATTGTAACAGGGTCATGTTGTTCCCCTGTCTTAAAGTACTCATGTCCTGTTCAATGACATGCATTGGACGCTTGTCACTGTAAGTGAAATCGAGCCGATTTATAATAGCATCGAAATTCAGTACAGTGCCAAACGAGGATAAAACGTTATTGGCCGCGCCCCTAACTTTGTTCCTAATAATTGTCACTGCCTCGTAATGGCGAGAGGTGCCGTTGAAATCTTTGAATATGCGATACGCAGCAATCGCCGCTTGTCGCCACGAAACATACGATTCCTGTGATCCCGAGAATTCAGGCAAATATTTAACGGCATCTAAAGTCGTGCTACATGGGGAATTATTAGTTATGTCTATGGGCTCGTATGTTCTAATAACGGGGGCCACTGCTGAGGTGGACGCGACATGTGTTGTTGCCAACTGGCTGGCCAGCTCTTGAATTTTCTGACGCATTTCATTTCGCGCGAGTTCATTTCTGGCAGCTTCGTATTGGCCACAATTGCCTGTATTACAGCTTTGAGCTGTTCTGGGTCGATCGCCATTTCAGGGGGATTCGCGGTTACGCATCTTAGAGGGGAAGCTTGATTTTCGTTATCAGACTTTGAGTCTGTGGAGTACGGTTTACTATTTCTATACCGTGAGAATGTAGGCTGCATGAGCAGTCCAATTCACTTGGGTATGCAAAAGCTGCCTGTGTGGGTAGCAGTTGACCAAAGACAAACAACAACAAAAAAAATAAAGACAAAGACTGCAGCGTCGAATGTCGCGCTTGCATCGAACGGAAACAAAAAACAACAATAACAAATGAACGTATGCGCTGTTATGAAGAATAATTATATTATTTTTTTTTATTCCCATTGACACGAGACCATGTTTCAGTGTACCTGCTGGTTATTAATTTTTTTTATTACTATATTTTGTACTTTTTATTTAAAAAATTTACGTTTCTGTGCAGACTTAAAATGCATTTAGCATCGGTTCCCACTCACATAATTTTTTTCTGGTGTACGTGTGTTTGTTTGATCACTAATTCCCTTCACTTTTCCCGCGCCGCTGTCGTAAATTTCGTAAATTTCTCGCTGTGTGGGCGGTGTTGGTGATGGTGGGTGGTGGTTCCTACCACTAGTTGAGCGCCAATTAAGAAGATTATGATGGAAGGGGGACTACCCTTCTTAACTGCTGGCCTAGTGACTCAGTCAGTTTTATTTTAATAAAAGAATAACGGCTATTGCCGGAGTTGTTCTCATATGAGCTTGTGCTCTTTATTCAATGAGGCTTCAAAACGAACTGAAATATAAAATGATTCTTAAAGCTAACAAAAGAATCGCAGCGGCCACACAAATATGCTGTGATTGCCGTCTGCGCACAAGTTTCCGGCCCAATGCCGGGTCAGCACTTTTGACGTTTTTATATCATATTTCGCACACTGAGCCAACTGTTCTAGTACGTTGGCTTGTGTTAACTTGCACACATATAGATGTCTGCTATCACTGTATGCGTAGAAAAGAGCTGTTTGCTGTAGCGCTCTCCGCTCTTTCTCTCTCTAACAAAAACTGGAGAGAGCATGGAGCCACCTCTAGAGCCACGGCAAAAATTGCGTGCCAAAAATTTGTATGGCGTTACGCATCTTGTTATTCTAGTGTCTTTGATTTTACCCAGTTTTTGCCATGCTTCTCTACCGGTTTCACAATGCTTTATGTGGTTGACTTGCGATGTCTTTACACACAACATTGTGTAAGTGAGCCTTTTTCTCAGCACTATCGTTTTTTTCTTTGACGAGTCGTCCACAAGAAGACTTTCCATAAGTCCGAATGTACTAACACACTTTTGATCTGCACAGCCCACGCACTGTAATTATCATCATCTAATTTGTCTACCATATGTATTAACGAACTCATTTTGTCAATCACTAATTTCTACGATGACAATATTAAAAAGTCCAGAATATTCTGCAACATGATAAATGCTCACTTTTTACTGTTTTTCTTACTTTATTAGAAATAAAGTAATAGGTTACAATATGACTGTACGCAGGCTTTTGACAGCATAAGAGATAAAATATAAGAGAGTCCCGCTTCAGAGTTCATCTTATGCTAAAAGTTTTTCCGTTGTCTTACGATTGCGTTGCTACATAAATACATACATAAATTTAACAATTGTAATAGTCACGGCGTGAATTTTTAATTATTATTTTATTTCATCATATTGCTACGAAATTGGCCAAAACTCCAAATATGTGAATTCGACCCAAAAATCGTCTTGTAGCACAACTTCGCACACATATACACGTTCTCGTCTATTGTTATTACTCACACAAGCAAAGAAATTCTATATTTAGATTTCTTAAAGTGGATGCATAGTGCAAAACCAATGTACGTTACGCATCTTGATATTCTAATGTGTTTGCCTTAACTTTACGAGTAACGAGAATGAAAACGGAAAATTTTCTCATTCCCAATAAACTGAAACCAAAGAACTGAAACACAGGAGGTATTAAGAAGAAAGTGAACGTAATCACAATCGTTGTTGGCTTCCACGCTATCCGCGTCTATAACATTGGCAACGCCCGCCGCTCCATAGCGTCAAATTATTCAGTTAGTAAGCTAACAACTTTAATATCAGATTTATGCTCTACGGCACCTCAGCTGTGCAATCTCCTTAACTACGTACATAAAAATTAAATTAGCTGGTCTCTTGCTAAAAATATGCCTAAGGCAGCCGTGTGATATTGTAGTTCCATTCGACCTGTCCCGACTTATATGCTACCTGCAATAGAAAGAACTCTTTAAAAAGTTTTCGTCTCGGCTTTTTTAATGTTCAAACTCTTATATGTCACCTTAACTGCTTTGCAAACTTTTGACTGAAATCAATATACCCTCTGCTTAGGTATTATGCTGACGGCAGAGTACACGCGAGAAGCGAAGCGATAATATTGGGTGAGAACGAACGCTAAACCACTGCATGCATTTTTAAGTGCAATCGCTCTAATGATGTGAGTGAGAGCGAAGCGAGTTGTAAGCTCAAGCGATAAAGCGCAACCTGTTTTATCACTTAAAATCCCTCGCTTATTGTATTCTGTGCTTTAATAGAATTTTTGGCAAGCCAGTAGCGTGTTTAAAAAAATTTGGCCAATTCTTCGTCAAACAACTAAAAATTTCTGGGTGGTTTCGTAAGTCATTATATAAATTATTGAATTCGCCTTTTTCATTTCTATTGCAGTTAACCTAAGGGGTGCTTGCACCCCCATAAAAGATAGCAATGTAACTCGTTTCTCCAAAGCTCTCACTCTGCAATCTTCTCGGATCGCTTCTCGCGCGCACTCTTCCGTCATCCTAAGGACAAGAGGGAAAACTCTAGTACAGGTCCTTGACCATCAAATAAGCAATAATCAACTAGTGGGAAAGATATATTTCAGAAATTTAAGCCATTTTTAAAAAAGTGGGCAAATGCCAAAATTAAAATAAAAAAACATTTTCCCAAAGTGCGCTAAAAGGGCACTCTTAACAGCCTGAAACGACTCAAAGCCAAAACAAGAAGTCATTAAATCATAAAAGTATGACCCAAAGCTAAATATTCCTCAAAAAACCCGTTCGTATACATCTATTTTAACGATCAGTCGTTTTATGCCCCGATTTAGAACCTTCATTCTTGGAGTATAAAAAAGTTAAAATTAAAGTTAAATTAAAAAGTTAAGACTAGACGTTCAGATTCTAATGAACGTTTCAGAACGTTACCATCCATTATTATTTTAATCCCCTATCTTAACTTAATTTTAACCATCTTTCTAGGCATCTCATTAGCTGAGTAACGGGTATAGATAGATAGAAAAACAACTTCAATATCGTCTTCTGCCTTATATTTTGTCTTAATAAATCTTAATATTTTAAAATTTAGGGGAAAAAAATATATCAAATACAATTTTTCACAAGTGTGGGCGTGAGACTTTTGTACGGCTTGTTAGCCTTAGGGGAGGACTAAAAAAATTAGAGAGGAAAATGGGAGATTGAAGATATCGGGAAAATAGCAATGTTTGCTTCGATACGTTTATATTTAATAATTTTCCGATCTTTTGGTTAAGTTAATGCAGCGTGAAGAACGCGACGAACTATTGGAGGCTCTTCTTATTGAGTTCAAACTAAAAAAAAAACCCTTACCCACTGTCGGGTCACTCAGCCGCCAGCAGATTCCTAAATTGCGACATGCGAACTTTGGAGACAGTTAACCCAAAGACACTAGAATAACAAGATGCGTAACGGCCATACATTGGTTTGGCACTATGCAGCCACTTTTTTGGTGACGGCCAAAATTGCTCTCTTTCCGTTCGATTACGCTGGGAGCGTAAGAAATCTACACCCTACACGACTCCGGATTTACCTAATAGATTCCAGATAAGAATAAGATTGTTATATGATCCTCAAGACTGGGTTGAGTGGAAAATTCCGAACTCCAAATAAGTCACCCACTAGTAGACTAAACATCCGTCCCCTTATTTAAACATTCCTTGCCTAAGCCCTCACCCCATCGTCAAGTTCCCACGTTCAAAGCTCGGACTCGCAATCCCGAAAACAAAATTATTAGATTTCAATAAACAAAACTATAAGGATCTAAGAGCACATGAGAATGAGCACATCTAAGAATCCAAGAGAAATCCAAAGACAATTAAAGTCAGCAACTCCAAAGCTCTTTCTCTTCACTTGATCAGAGCCCCAAAGTCTAAAGTCCAAATCAGGAAAGCTCGATACCGAGGCTTGAACGTCAATCAAATCAGAATAATTACATGAGTTCAGTTTGAGACCTAATTGTAATCGGTCGGTGTTCTTCAACAAATAAAATATTGTAATCATTCAGTGAAATAAAATTATATTTTCTTTCACATATGAGTATTGCAAACATTTTATAATATATATTTACGAACTCAGACCGAGAGTTTAATAAAAAAAATAACACAGTTAGGTTTTTTATGTATTATTAAACATTTTTATTATTTCCAATAAAGGAAGAAACTAGAGCCTTTAGATTATCACAACAACTTCGAAGTTGAAGTGGGCTTAGCAGTGTTATCGCGATCCATAACGTACTTAGAACTGAACTACTGTATGGGGACATGTTTGGGTTTATATAGGCAGATTGGGATAGCTTAAGAGTGAAGTTTAAGAGAATAAAGTTATCAACGTCTATTCTCCCGAAAAGAGAGATGTCTATTCTCCCGTTAAGAGAGGAGCTCCCGAAAATAGGAGTAATTTGAGAATCCTGAGACGATTGCTTGGGCGGAAGTTTTTATTATTTCAGTTGGCTCGCCAAGTGATCGAATGCTTAGGGGTGGACGTTGGCTCTCCCCAGAGCACCCTATTGGGGGTGCAGTATGGTCTGTTTCAGGACTTCTAATATTTTCATTTTTTAGGATTTGATTTTCAAATTTTACAATTAAGTGTTGGGGTATAGTCTTATATTTATAGATAAAGTACAATCTTACAATAATAACTATTATGACTAATTTTGTAAGTGTTATTATTCGAAATATATTATTCGTCTGATTGTGTTGTCCATTATTTCTTTTGCCTGAATGTATTATTTATGTAGTTATACATTTATTTACAACTAAGCTTTGAGAACTAGCCGTGTAAGTTTGATTATTGTGTGAAAAATATTTGTCATGTACTTTTTTTTCGCACGGATCCCACGGCCACACCTCTCGCTCAACCGACCGAGGGGCGCTGCCGTGTATCGTACGGCTCGATTTGCGAGAAGATATAGACGCGATATAAAAAAGAGAACAGGAACGAGGAAATAAATATAATGTAAAATAACTATGTTAAATATTAGTGTTAGTAGGATTTAAATATGTAATAGAAAAGATAAAATCGATTGCTTTAATAGCGGCAGAGAGTCAAGATTACAGATTTAAAGTCTATTATAGTCAAAACATAATACTCTGTAAGGGTCATGCAACTCATAGTTAGATCTAAAATGATTTAAGATAAGTGGTATACAGTTTCTAGTGAATCTACTTGGAACCGAGAAGTTAAGCCGACTAATCAAGTCGGGACTCTCAACATCCCCACGAATAAGCTTACTGTTCCAAGCATAGTTTTACGGTTAGCTAGGGACGGTAAATTAATTAAAAGTAGTCTACTGGAATAAGGAGGTAATATACGGTTTGCATCCCAATTTAGGCGCCGCAAGGCAAAAAGTAAGAAGTTTTTTTGGACCGATTCAATGCGGTCCGAGTGGACTGCGTATTGTGGACTCCAAACAGGTGATCCGTACTCGAGAATCGGATGGACTAACGAAATAAATAAGATTTTAGTCAAGTAAGGATCATCAAATTCCTTAGACCACCTTTTTATAAAACCAGCACACCCCTGGCCTTATGGACAATAGACGAAATATGGTCAGAAATTTTTAGTTTTGGGTCCAGAAGAATACCAGGATCATCAACTCGTGTTATTCTGTCCAAAGAGCACCCACTTAGTGTGTAAGTCGTACGTATTGGGTTGGCACGACAAAAGGTCATAACTTTACACTTGGAGCCATTTAAGTCTAATATGTTATCACGGCACCATATTTGAAATCGGTCTAGATCGGATTGTAAGTCCAAATGGCACGAAGTGTCCTTGAACTAGAGGCATAATTTACCATCGTCTGCGTACATAAGTACACGCGAATCTTTTATTATTAAGGAGAGGTCGTTAATGAATAAGGTAAAAAGAAGCGGACCAAGATGGCTCCCTTGTGGGACACCGGATGTGACTCGAAGAATAGAAGATAAAGAATTTTTAAAGAGGACTTGTTGTGTCCTGCCATTCAGATAGCTTGAAATCCAATTTAGAAGATCAACAGGGAAACCTATAAGATCAAGTTTTCTTATTAGAAGGTAATGATTAACAGAGTCAAATGCTTTACTAAAATCAGTGTAGATGACATCAGCTTGAAGATTATTTTTGCAACCCTGTTTTACGAAAGAAGTTAGCTCCAAGAGGTTAGTGGTTGTAGGTCTGCGTTTCATAAAACCGTGTTGACACGGTGATATGATTGATCTACAAAGGTGCTGCAAATGAGGAGTGATAACATTTTCGAAAAGTTTTGGGATAGCCGACAATTTAGAGATTCCTCTGTAATTGCTTGCATCCAGTTTGCTACCTTTTTTGTGAAGAGGAATCACAAAGGACTCCTTCCATATATGAGGGAATTGTGAAGATTCCAGAGATAAGGTAAACAGTTTCAGTAGAGGCTTGCACAAGGCTTCCGCACAGAATCTGAACACACAGCCAGGGATTCCATCGGGACCTGGCGAATAGACCGGTTTAACACGCTGAAGATCGTTAAGCAGTGAGCTTTCGTTTATAGTGGGGCAAAATATTAGATTCGACTTAGATACCGCATAAGAGTATGGCTGTTCGGAATGAGGTAAAGTTGAATATGTTGTTTGAAAAAACTTGGCGAATAGATCGGCTATTGCCTGATCCGATGTAACCGTAGTGTTTTCAAAAAATAGCGAGGAAGGGTAAGAACTTGTTTTTCGCTTAGCGCTAACGAAGTTGTAAAACTGTTTCGGATCCTGTGCGAACTGGAAATTACAACGGTTTAAATTATTTCTGTAGCACTGAGCATTAAGCACGGTAAAATTTAACCGAGCGCTTACATATTTAGAAAGGACGGACTGAGAACCGGTATTTTTAAATTTTATATAGAGTCTGGACTTTACATTTCATAGGTGTGTCAACTCTTTATTAAACCAATGAGGTTTAGAGATTGACGGATAGTACATCGGAACACAAGAGTCAAGAAATGATTTAATTGCGGTATAAAACATATCAATGGCATCCGTCATTATGTTGCAGGAGTAAAGATCGGACCAATTAAAGCCAGCTATAAAATTGTTTAGCCTCCGAAAATTTGCCTTGCGAAAACAGGGAATTTGCTTTGTTGACTTCTCTGAATTTACTTTTAATACCGTATCGTTTGCCACCTCGAAAGTAGGATGATATGGATCTTCAGGTTGAGTAAGAGGTGCTGCCCTGGACAGAAACACACTTTCAGGACTTGTTACAAAACATAGATCCAACAGTCGTCCAAGATAATTTCGAATATAATTAACTTGCGACAGCGATAAGTCGATCAATAATAAATAATAATAAATAATAATAAATATATTATTTATTCATAATAAATTCATGTTGTGCTAAAGGGAGAAGGATATTCGAATTTTCTTCTGGGGACCACGTTGTGCCAGGTATATTAAAATCACATAGAACTACCAATTGGTCCCTGTCAGAAAGTTTATTCAAGATGGACTGGATAGCGGACAGACGATTCTGATATTCTGGGAATTCAGAAGATGGCGGAATATAGGTGCACGTAATATAAACTGATCTGTCGGAAAAAGACAGCTTTACACATAAGAATTCCGATTACGGGAATCGTCCAAAAGTAACTCCTCCGACGCGAGGGTAGATCTAACCGCAATTATGACTCCACCTCCCCTTCTGGTCATACCTATATATAGTGTACAAGTTAACACAAGCAGTTCTCACGGAGTGAAACTGCTGAATTGCGGGCCATATTCGGTGGTCTGCACGCGCGCTAAACAAACTGCTGATCGCGTACTCCAGGTGCAATTGCCCGGTGCCCGCACGGAGCACTCGCGGAGCGAGTGATCGACCTGACGCAGAAGTGCTAACCTGGCCTTCTGCCAGCGGTTCTGCTGCGGACCAGAGGCCTGGAGCTGAACCGGGAACGAATTCTTAAGTTAGTTATAAATCATACTCCGAGGCTTACGCCTTGTAATTATATATACCCAAATATTGTGACCCTCGTCGCCCTAACGGGAGAGTGGTAAATAAATACAACTAAAATTACCAAACGACTTATAATTGGCGCCCGAACGTAGAAATCGGACTCACGCGAGACGGAATTCGCGAACAAAAAACAAGCACCCGAAGTGAAAAGAAAAAAAAAGCGAAAAAATTAAAATCACCAAAATTAAAATTCCATAAATTGGACAGATCGAACCAAAAAACCACCCAAAAGGAAAAAACATAAGTCCAAACTTTCACAAAGCGGAAAATTCTTAACCAAATAGAGAGGCAGAAGCGGCATCGGCAGCGACGACAGCAGCAGTACTGGTGGCGAAAGAAAGCCGTCGGCAAAACACCTCGACAATAAAATTAATTTATTAACATGTGAGTAGGCTTTTTGTCTAAAAATTCGACAATTAATAAAAAATATGCTTAAAACTTAATAAATACATTCTCATGTGTTAGAAAATCCAAATAAAAAATAATAAATAAAAAATACACCAATTAAATGATATCCAGCAAGTTGTGAAGTTGAAATTTTAGCGAACCACAAATTAATTTGATATTTAACTCTTGCTAAGAAATACAACAAATACTTATAATTAATATTCTACAAACTCTTGATTTAGTTCTATAACACCTGCAAAATTTTTTACATAAAGAACTGTCTCATGTATAGGGATACTGGGAACATTTCCTCAGAAGAAGAAGTCCTAGAACTTTTACACAGAAAAGTGCCAGAAATAAATAGAATTGAAATATCGTCAAACAGTAGGGCAACA
The DNA here is from genome assembly GCF_016746395.2 of Drosophila simulans. Taxonomy (NCBI): domain Eukaryota; kingdom Metazoa; phylum Arthropoda; class Insecta; order Diptera; family Drosophilidae; genus Drosophila; species Drosophila simulans. Next base: position 2,530,814 of record NC_052521.2, read on the forward strand.
GAAATGCAGGCGGAACAAATTGCGAATATGGAGGCTGCCATAGCCTGCGCACTTCAAAGGCAGGAAGAACTATTCGAAGCAAAACTAACCGCAATTATGGGGGAGTTAAGTTCACTTAAAGATAAAAATCGGAAATCCAGACATTCCAAGAAATCGAATTGAATCCAAACATTGAGTGTAATGAGCCCCTTGATATGGTCAAGTCTGTTCCAGAATTTGACGGTAAACTGGAAATTTACGTTTCCTGGAGACAGACTGCAGCCTACAAAATATTTGCGCCTTACGAAGGTAGCAGCCGACATTATCAGGCCGTCGGAATCCTTAAAAATAAAGTAAGAGGCCCAGCGGCTGCTGTATAAGCCTAATTTAACACGGTATTTAATTTTTTACGCCATAATAGCGCGCTTAGACTTCACGTATGCGGACAAAACTCCGGCACACGTAATAAAACAAGAATTAAGTTTGTCAAGGCAGGGAGAGTTACCCCTACTCAAATACTATGATGAGATAGAACGGAAGCTAACGCTTCTTACAAACAAAACAATAATGACTCACGACGCAGCCGGAGCGGCCGTCCTTAATGAACAGCACAGGGAAGACGCTTTACACGCGTTCATATCTGGCCTAAAGAAATCATTAAAAATTGCCGTTTTTCCGGCACAACCGCGGGACTTGCCATCAGCATTGGCGTTAGCTCAAGAAGCTGAGTCAAGTAACGACAGAAGTATTTTCGCGGCCACGTTCGCCCGACATAACGAAGAAAGAGCCTATAGGCCAAACAACCAGAAACAAGCAGGTTGGAAAGGTTCGCAGTCATACGGAGAACCCAACAAAAATTCGGGGGCGATTAAAAAGAACCCCCATTTTGTTAGAACTCTAAAGGGAACAAACAATCAAAGCGGTTCCTTTAAGCAAGGGCCACACAATAGTGCAGGTAATGGCCAAAGCCAACCGGCGCAAGAGCCAATGGAAGTTGACCCTTCCTTCCGGTCCACACAAACCACAACATGGCAAAGAGGGCGGTCGGCAAGGTCTCAGCAAAAAATCAACTTCATGCCGGAAGAAAACACCGACGAAGAAGATTATGACTCCGTTGCCCAGGCAAGCGCCATAGAAATACAGGACGAGCTGGATGCAGAGGACTCCTGCAATTTTTTAGGGTAAAGTCCCTGCTCCCCTACATTACACGTACGGTGGCAGGAGGAGAAATAAAACTATTACTAGATACAGGCGCCTCAAAAAATTATATTACTCCACTCCCGGGGCTGAAAGGCGTTGTGGCAGCGGAAAAACCCTTTACTGTAAAGTCAATTCATGGCTTTTCCAAAATTAATAAAAAATTTATAGTTTCGGTGTTTAACGTAAAAACACCGTTTTTTATTATGAACAATCTTAAAGACATTGACGGTATTATTGGTCTCGACTTAACGGCGCAATAAGGCCATCCAAATCTCCCTACAACAACCCGACCTGGGTTGTGGATAAAAAGGGAACAGACCAAAATGGGGTAAAAAAGAAACGACTAGTTATCGATTTTAGGAAACTAAACCACAGAAAAGTCGACGATAAATACCCTATCCCAACAATTGCGACAATACTGTCAAATATGGGAGAGTCCAATTTTTTTACGACACTGGATCTTAAGTCAGGTTTTCACCAGATAGATCTGGCAGAAAATGACAGAGAAAAGACGGCATTTTCAATAAACAACGGCAAATACGATTTTTTTAGATTACCATTTGGGCTTAAAAATGCCCCAAGCATTTTCCAAAAGGGCCATTGGCGATGTCCTAAGAGATGGAATTCCAAAGATATGCTACGTGTACGTCGATGACGTCATAATATTCTCCAAAACAAAGGAAGACCAACGTGGATTGGGCGTTAAGAAAACTCTTGGAGGCAGGCATGAGAGTATCCCAGGAGAAATCAAAGTTCTTCAAAAAGAGCGTTGAATACTTGGGGTTCATAGTGTAGCAAGGGGGCTTACGAACTTCACCTGAAAAGGTCAAAGCCATAAAAGAATTCCGTTTACCTCAAACGCTTTTCGCACTCAGATCATTTCTGGGACTAGCAAGCTACTATAGGTGCTTTATAAAAGACTTTGCGACAATCGTAAGGCCTTTAACGAATATCCTAAAGGGAGAAAATGGAAAAGCAAGCAAATATCAGTCAAGGAAAATCGACAATATCGATGTCGATTTTCCTTGACTGATATTTGCTTGGTCATATCGAGACCAAAGAACAGAAAGAAACGTTCAACAGGTTGAGAGAAATCTTGGCATCGGAAGACGTTCTGCTTTCATACCCAGACTTTAAGAGACCATTTGATTTGACAACGGATGCGTCAGGTTTTGGTCTAGGAGCGGTACTATCTCAAGACGGCCGCCCGATCACAATGATATCACGCGCCCTTAGAGATAGTGAAAAAAATTATGCAACCAACGAGCGAGAGCTCCTCGCCATAGTTTGGACACTGAAAAACCTCCGAAACTACTTATACGGTGTAAAAGGGTTGCGGATCTTCACCGATCACCAACCACTTACCTTTGCCGTCTCGGGAAAAAACCATAACGCGAAACTAAAACGCTGGAAGGGAATTATCGATGATCACGGCGCCAAATTGGTCTACAAACCAGGCAAAGAAAATAATGTTGCAGACGCGCTGTCTCGCCAAAAGATAAACGTTCTAAATGACGAGCAGTCAGATGTAGCAACAATACACAGCGAACAGTCGCTAACTTACACTATTGACACAACGGACAACCCGGTAAACTGTTTCAGAAATCAAATAATAATCGAAGAAGGAAACAGTTTTTCGGTAGACACATTCATCTTGTTTAAAAGCAAGGTGAGACACAAAATAAGGATTTCTAAACGAGAAAATCTTCTTAATGCATTACAAGACGTGGTAAATGCTGAAGTAATTAACGCAATACATTGCTCCCTACCGATCTTGGCATTTATCCAGCACCGATTAGTTGAATTGTTCCCAAGCACCAGCATGCGAAAAGCTTTGTGCAGGACATAACGGATGCAACTGAGCAGAGAGAAATTGTTATAACAGAGCACAACAGAGCTCACCGAGCAGCACAAGAAAACGTAAAGCAAATCTTAAGGGACTATTTTTTCCCTAAGATGCTACGATTAGAAACAGAAACCACTTTGAACTGCAAGACCTGCTCAATGGCTAAATACAATCGTCATCCATCCAAACAAGCGGTAGCAGAAACACCTATACCTTCCTATGTGGGGGAAATCCTTCACATCGACATCTTTACAACAGATGGAACCCTTTTTCTTACGTGCATTGATAATCTTTCGAAATTTGCCACAGTGCAAACCATCGCATCGAGGGCTATTGTGGACGTAAAATCTCCCCTATTACACATAATAAATTTCTTTTCAAAAATAAGAACCATTTACTGCGATAACGAAAGATCCTTAAATTCCGGACCATTAAGACAATGTTGCTAAATCATTTTAATATCACCATTTCCAACGCACCGCCTCTGCACAGCACCTAAAACGGTCAGGTAGAAAGGTTTCACAGTACCCTGGCAGAAATAGCCAGATGCTTAAAGCTGGAAACTGGCCTAAATGACACAACCGAATTGATTCTGTTGGCAACCAACAAGTACAACAATTCAATTCACTCAGTAACTAATGAAAAACCGATAGAAATTATCCACTCGAAGTCTGCGGGATTCGAAGGAAAAATCAGCAGAAAAATTAAACAAGCACAGGAAAAGACCCTTGATCAAGTAAATAAAGATAGAACCTACAAGGACTATCAAGTTGGCGAAAAGGTGTTCTTAAAAAACAACAAACGATTAGGGAACAAGCTTTCCCCACTATGTTCAGAAGAAACCATAGAGGCAGACCTTGGGACCACTGTCCTAATAAAGGGGAGGGTGGTCCACAAGGACAATCTACGATAAACATCTTCGCAAGAGTCCTTACCCCGTTTCCAATCTTTTTATATCTTTTTAGGTTACGGTATCTCATTCTAATTCTTATACTAATAGCTGTTAAGACAGACGCGACGGTACGACTTAACGACTATACGAACGCAGACTACATCCCAATAGAGGACAATGAAATCGTCATCTGGGAATCGTACGGATACTTGCAACACTCGACAAACATAACAACGTACGAGGACTACGCCGATCAGACAGAGACAATGACAAGGACATTTACAGACGACCACCGGACACCAGTAATTATGACGGACTTGACACACATTCGCAAATTAGTAGCCACTCTAAGATTCCACCATAGGACTGCTAGGAGTTTAAATTTGATCGGAACGGCACTGAAGGTCATTGCCGGTACCCCCGACTTTAACGACTGGGAAGAAATAAAATTCAATCAAGAGCAGTTAATAAGAACAGAAGAAAGCCAAACAGAATTAAATATCAAATTCCAAACACTATTGAATGAACTTGCAACAGCAATGAATCAAATTTCCAAAACTGAAACAGATAAAGAAACACACTTACTAGAGATCATTTTAGCTAAAAATAGAATTGTTATTACAGATTTAGAAAATATTCTTATGGGCTTAACCCTAGCAAAACTAAACATTGTAAGTCCATCAATTTTAGACGAAACCGATATTGGCGAATTTAAAGACAGACAGCCTATTGACATTAGTCTAATAGAGCTACTAGAAGTATCTAGCATAAGCGTATTCCAAAACTCAGAAATTTTACACTTTTTAATTAAATTCCCTAACCCTAAGATTAAATGTAAGAAAATTACAATCTTCCCGGTCCAGCACAACAACAAGATCTTGAACTTCGACGACGGAAATCTGGTGGCGGAATGCAGATCCCGGAACATCAACATCGGGAGACAACAGTGATGTGGAGCAAGTGGGTCACCGGGACGGCGACCTCTTAAAAGGCGGAGAAGTTAACACAAGCAGTTCTCACGGAGTGAAACTGCTGAATTGCAGGCCATATCCGGTGGTCTGCACGCGCGCTAAACAAACTGCTGATCGCGTACTCCAGGTGCAATTGCCCGGTGCCCGCACGGAGCACTCGCGGAGCGAGTGATCGACCTGACGCAGAAGTGCTGACCTGGCCTTCTGCCAGCGGTTCTGCTGCGGACCAGAGGCCTGGAGTTGAACCGGGAACGAATTCTTAAGTTAGTTATAAGTCATACTCCGAGGCTTACGCCTTGTAATTATAAATACCCAAATATTGTGACCCTCGCCCTAACGGGAGAGTGGTAAATAAATATAACAAAAATAAACCAAACGACTTATTATTTACATATCTGGGAAGACTTTGGAGTTAGGTATCTCCGGCTTTAACCAAGTCTCTGTGAGCACTATTATATGGGATGCAAAGAAAGACTATCACAATACAATTTGCTTAATTTGCTACGCAAGCCTCTTACATTTTGATAGGAGATAGTAAGATTTGTTGTTAGTTTTTAAAAGAAGAGGAAGAAGATGAAGAGGCGGATGGTGCAGTGGTCCGGCCACGTGAGGGAAGTTTAATTCCCACGGGCTAGTATGTTACTTTTTCCGTCTGGGTAGGGTATTATTTTTAAAACTGGTGTTTTGGTTATTTCTCTTGGAATGTGGGATATTATCAGAATTTCGTTCGTATTAGATTTAAGCCAAGCTGAAGTTTTAATATTAAGAAGTTTTTCAGAATTAATGTGGATTAATGAATCGTGTTTTAAAAGTTTTGGATTAAAGATACCTAAGCGTGTCAGTTGCAAACCAAGCCCTATGTCTTCAATGTATTCAGTGAATTGTTGTAAGTTGAAAATGATTAAATTTATCATTTGTTCTCCTTCAAAGTTATTATTTAAATGAATGGTCAATTCGATTCCTTGGTTAATGACTTCTATTACGTGGTTAAGTTCGCTTATTTGTACATTATTTTTAGAGATGTCGGCTATTTGTTGTTTTAGTTCTTTTTTATCTTCTTGATCTAAAGTACCGAATAAGTATTTGTAAATTGTTCCCATAAAATTAACAAGACCGTTCATTTCTCTGTTAAGTTTTTCTACTAGATACTGTATTTGTGGTGAGTTCATAAAATGTTGAGTTTGTTTAATAAGTTCTTCATAAGTATTTTCTGTTTTAGTTAAGTTAATAGATAAGTAATGATATTCGTAGTTTATCGGTAAATCTATTGATCCAGTTTGAAAGAATAGGTAGCCGTTTTTGGCCTGGATAGGGGTTACTTCTGGGTATTGTGTGCTAATTGTCGATAGGAGGCATAACATGAGTATCATGCTCGGGAGTAGGCCTGGAATTATCGTTATTATATTTACTTTAATTAATTTTCTTTTTAAACTTCGACTTATAGCGTATTACCTTCCTACCTCTATTTGTTTCTTCGAAATGTTTATCTTCTATTTGTCTTAAATTTCCTGTCGTTTTGAATGGGTTAGTCGTTTTTGATCTAACTAGAGGGGATTCTTTGAAGTTTGTGTCTATGTTAAAGTCGTGTCTATTTTTATTGAGTTTGTCAATATAGTTTACTTTATTTTGTTGAGTGTTATATGCAGGGGTTCCTGCAGAAATGAAGATGTCTGCTGGGGCTCGACCACTTGTGTTGTGTTTTGTTTTGTGATTGTAAATGTAAAGTATTTTTTCAAATTTTGTGAATTGGTTTTCAGGTTCATTTTCGCTTGTTAGAATTATTAATTTTTCATTAACGGTTTTATGAAATCGCTCAATGTCAGAGATTCCATTTTTACTTCCATTCCAGAGTTCCTCCTTCTGATTCTAACCAAAGTTTAAGTGAAATGCACATGAAGGCGGAGTCTTTGTCGGCGTTTATTTCTATGGGTTTACCCATATCGTTGAATATGCGTGAAATAGATCTTTTAGTTTCAAGCCAATCTCTACTGTTTACTTCTATCAGAGAGGCGTATTTAGAATAAATGTCAATACACGATAGGTATTGTTTATTGTTTACTAAGTAAAAATCCATGACATACTTGTCTCTGGGACTAAATGTTTCTAGGGTTGTTTCAGAGGTTAATTTTGTGTTTCTTTGTTCAGTTTTAGCGATGTTACAGATTTCACATTCGTTTATGATGTTTTGGATAAGTTTTTGATAATCAGGGTAATAGTAAAGTTCTTTAAACTGAAGTGTGAGTTTTTCTATACCAGGGTGTAATAATTATTTATGTGTTTTTAAAATGATTTCTTTAAATTGGGCATATGTTTGAATGTCTATTAGTTGACTACTAGTTTTCATAGCTTTAGTGCAACTGTCGGGTCTTATGATTTGAATATACGCATTTTGAAATATTTGAAAGTCGATCCCATCAGGGAAGTAAATAACACTTTTCTTAATGCAGAAGTATTTTTAATGATATCTTTAGCAAGGGTATCAGTCATTTCTTTATAATTGATTTTAATTCTGGTTTTATGAAAATATTTTATTATTTGGACGTCGTCAAAATTGTCTTTTATGAATTCGAATTGTCTGTTATAATAATTAAGAAGTCTTTCTGTTATTGAAATGTGATTTTGATTGTCTTCTTGTGCACAGGTGCACAGTAGCTGCTGTGGGAAGGGAAACTGGGTTGTCTTCTCCTAGGAAGTTTTCTTGAATTTGAACCCTAGTGTCAAGAGGAAGAGCATGAGAGAGGGGGAGTTGCTTGCGAGATGCCAGGGAGTGCGGACGTGTGATCGCGGCGTGAACAATGAATGAGATGTATACTGAAGACATAAACTATTGTAATACATTAATAAAAGAAAAGAATAAACATGAAGTCAACCTGACAATTCAGAAGTGGGATACAAATTCATTTCTAAGTGGAAAATGTGAATTAAAGAAAACGAGTTAAATAGTAAACGATTGGATTAGAGACGTACAACAAAACGGCACGGAATAGCAAAACGGTTGTACAAGAGCAAAGAAAAATTCGGAAAAACGGCACGATATAGCAAACGTCGAATAAGAAAAAAAAGGGAAAAGAGGAATAGTAAACGATTGGATTAGAGACGTACAACAAAACGGCACGGAATAGCAAAACGGTTGTACAAGAGCAAAGAGAGAAACCAAGGAAGATCGACAAACGGCGAGGAATAGCAAAAGGCAAAGAATCGCAAACGGTTGATCGAAAGGAAAAAGCAAGAAACAACGAGAACGGTTAAAAAAAAAAGGTATACAAGTTAACACAAGCCAACGTACTAGAACAGTTGGCCCAGTGTGCGAAATATGATATAAAAACGTCAAAAGTGCTGACCCGGCATTGGGCCGGAAACTTGTGCGCAGACGGCAATCACAGCATATTTGCGTGGCCGCTGCGATTCTTTTGTTAGCTTTAAGAATCATTTTATATTTCAGTTCGTTTTGAAGCCTCATTGAATAAAGAGCACAAGCTCACATGAGAACAACTCCGGCAATAGCCGTTATTCTTTTATTAAAATAAAACTGACTGAGTCCCTAGGCCAGCAGTTAAGAAGGGTAGTCCCCCTTCCATCATAATCTTCTTAATTGGCGCTCAACTAGTGGTAGGAACCACCACCCACCACCACCACCATCACCAACACCGCGCACACAGCGAGAAATTTACGAAATTTACGACAGCGGCGCGGGAAAAGTGAAGGGAATTAGTGATCAAACAAACACACCTACACCAGAAAAAAATTATGTGAGTGGGAACCGATGCTAAATGCATTTTAAGTCTGCACAGAAACGTAAATTTTTAGTAATAAAATAAATTAATAACCAGCAGGTACACTGAAACATGGTCTCGTGTCAATGGGAATAAAAAAGTAATATAATTGTTCTTCATAACAGCGCATACGTTCATTTGTTATTGTTGTTTTTGTTTCCGTTCGATATAAGCGCGACATTCGACGCTGCAGTCTTTGTCTTTATTTTTTTTTTTTTTTTTTTGTTGTTGTTTGTCTTTGGTCAACTGCTACCCGCACAGGCAGCTTTTGCATATCCAAGTGAATTGGACTGCTCATGCAGCCCACATTCTCACGGTACAGAAATAGTAAACCGTACTCCACAGACTCAGAGTCTGATAACGAAAATCAAGCTTCCCCTCTAAGATACGTAACCGCGAATCCCCCTGAAATGGCGATCGACCCAGAACAGCTCAAAGCTGTGATACAGGCAATTGTGGCCAATACTTTGGCGGACGAAGCTGCCAGAAATGAACTCGCGCGAAATGAAATGTGTCAGAAAATTCAAGAGCTGGCCAGCCAGTTGGCAACAACACATGTCGCATCCACCTCAGCAGTGGCCCCAGTTATTAGAACATACGAGCCCATAGACATAACTAATAATTCCCCATGTAGCATGACTTTAGATGCCGTTAAATATTTGCCTGAATTCTCGGGATCACAGGAATCGTATGTTTCGTGGCGACAAGCGGCGATTGCTGCGTATCGCATATTCAAAGATTTCAACGGCACCTCTCGCCATTACGAGGCAGTGACAATTATTAGGAACAAGGTTAGGGGCGCGGCCAATAACGTTTTATCTTCGTTTGGCACTGTACTGAATTTCGATGCTATTATAAATCGGCTCGATTTCACTTACAGTGACAAGCGTCCAATGCATGTCATTGAACAGGACATGAGTACTTTGAGACAGGGGAACAACATGACCCTGTTACAATATTATGATGAGGTCGAGAAAAAACTCACCTTACTCACAGATAAAGCTTATATGTCCCACGAGCCATCGGTGGCAAAAATATTGTGCGAAAAGTTCCGAGAGGACGCCTTGCGTATTTTCATCTCGGGACTTAAACGTAACCTTACTGATGTGCTTTTCGCGGCAAAGCCGAAAGACATGCCGTCAGCTTTGGCCTTAGCACAAGAAGTGGAATCTAACCACGAGAGGTACGTTTTTGCAGCCAGTTTTGCAAAAAGTCAAGAAGACAAAGATCGCAAACCTGCTGCAAAAACGCAGGGTCGTCAACTTGACAGGTACGACCACCGTGACCTACAACATTATAACACCAAAAACCCATATTTTAGTAGGCAGCATAAGGCACAGGTGCACGCCGACCCGCAAAGTGCAAAAAATTACAAAGGCAACGGCACACCAGAGCCTATGGAGGTCGATCCATCGTTTTCCAAATTGCTGCAGCCGACCCAGGCAAATGCCTACCAGAACAGAAGACCAGCCACCTCTGAGCGCACAGGCGCTGTGAGGAAACAACAAAAAATTAACTTCATTATGCAGAATGGGGAAGAAAACACAGGAGCATATGCCGCCGCCGCCTCCAAAGCGGCATCGAAAATAGACGACGATGCCATTGCCGAGTATGATTCTGACTACGTCAATTTTTTAGGGGAAAGTCCCTGTTACCCGTCATCAGACGACGAGTAGCGGGGGTACCAATGAATTTCCTTTTAGACACCGGCGCGTCAAAAAATTTCATCCGACCTCGCAAAGAGCTAAAGAATATCCGCCCGGTGAACACCCCTTTCAAAATTCACTCAATCCACGGCACAACCACCGTTACAAAAAAATGCTTCGTCTCAATTTTTGATTTAAAAGCGACCTTTTTCATTCTACCAGACCTTACAACATTTGACGGGATAATCGGGGCCGATCTGTTAACACAGGCCGGTGCATCACTTTGCCTTGCTTCCGCCCAACTCAAGTGGGGTAAGGAAGTTGAGAAGATTTCATTCCATAAATGCACCGACGTCAACTTCACTAACGTGGAGTGCACAGATGCACCACCCTTGGCGAAGAAGGCATTTCTGGGGATGTTAAGGAGCCGAAAAAACGCCTTCGCAGATCCCAACGAGGCCCTGCCATATAACACATCGGTAGTGGCCACGATAAGGACGACTAGTGAAGAGCCCATTTACGCAAAATTATATCCATACCCAATGGGGGCAGCAGATTTCGTCAACAACGAAATCCAAGACCTGCTTAAAAATGGCATAATTCAGAAGTCGGTGTCTCCTTATAACAACCCAATATGGGTGGTTGATAAAAAAGGAACCGACGAGGCCGGCAATCAAAATAGACGATTGGTCATAGACTTTCGTAAACTAAACGAAAGAACTATCCCAGACAAATACCCGATGCCAGATATCTCCATGATACTGGGCAACTTGGGCAGGGCCAAATTCTTTACGACATTGGACCTCAAGTCCGGGAATCACCAGATCGTCTTAGCGGAAAATGACCGCGAAAAAACTTCCTTCTCCGTAAACGGAGGGAAGTACGAATTCAAGAGACTTCCCTTTGGCTTGAGAAATGCTGCCAGCATTTTCCAGAGAGCCATTGATGACATTCTCAGAGAACAAATCGGCAAGACTTGCTATGTCTACGTCGACGATGTAATAATCTTCTCAGAAAATGAGAATGCTCATGTCAAGCACGTGGATTGGGTTTTAAAAACCATAAGCGATGCAAATATGAGGGTCTCAGTAAAAAAGTCAAGTTTTTTTAAAAAAAGCGTTAACTTTCTCGGCTTTATAGTCACCAGTGATGGCACTACCACCGACCCAGAGAAGGTCAGGGCCATAAAAGAGTTCCCTGAACCAAAAACAGTATTTGAGGTTAGGTCGTTCCTAGGTCTCGCGAGCTATTACAGACGCTTCATTAAGGACTTTGCGGCCATAGCAAGGCCTATTTCCGATATCTTAAAGGGCGAAAATGGAAGTGTAAGCAGACATAGGTCGCGACACATCCAAGTACACTTCGATCAGGCGCAAAAAAATTCTTTTGAAAAACTGCGGAACATCTTGGCATCAGAAGATGTTATGCTAAGATACCCGGATTACAAGAAGCCATTCCATCTAACGACGGATGCTTCAGCCTACGGTATTGGCGCAGTTCTTTCACAAGAGAACCGTCCTATTACAATGATCTCGAGGACATTGAAGGATAGGGAAATGAACTACGCCACAAACGAAAGGGAATTATTAGCCATCGTTTGGGCGTTGGCCAAGCTGCGACACTATTTATATGCGGTGAAAGATATAACTATCTTCACCGATCATCAGCCATTGTCATTCTCGGTATCAGATTCTAACCCTAACGCGAAAATTAAAAGGTGGAAGGGTCGCATCGAGGAAACGGGTGCGAAGGTAGTCTATAAACCGGGAAAAGAAAATTTAGTTGCTGATGCCCTATCTAGGCAGCAAATTAATGCCATAGAAGAACAGGACGCAGAATCATGCGTTGCGACCATTCACAGTGAGATTTCCCTCACTCACACCATAGAAACAACGGATAAGCCCCTAAACTGCTTCCAGAACCAACTAGTTCTTGAAGAGGCCCGCTTTCCGCTGAAACGCTCTTTCGTTCTCTTTAAAGACAAGAAACGACATTCGATCAACTTCACCGATAGGGAGTCATTACTCAATGACCTTGCGGATACAATAGTCCCCAGGGGCGTAAACGCCCTCCATTGCGATTTGCACACGCTAGCAACGGTACAGGACGAATTAGTCCGGAGATTCCCGACTACAAAATTCTGGCACTGCAAAAACCGTGTTACAGACATTTTTGGGGTCGAGGAAAGAAGGGAAATAATATTAGCAGAACACAATAGGGCCCACCGGTCGGCCCAGGAAAATGTGAAACAAGTTCTCACAGAGTACTACTTCCCAAAAATGGCCAAACTGGCCAATGAAGTTGTCCAAAACTGCAAAACATGCGCGAAAGCCAAGTATGATAGGCATCCGAAGAAACAAGAGATTGGTGAGTCACCGATTCCCTCTCATATAGGAGAGATGCTACACATAGACATTTTCTCGACGGATAAAAAATATTTTCTCACTTGCATTGACAAGTTTTCGAAATTCGCCGTCGTACAGCACGTGCCGTCAAGAACAATTGAGGATTTGAAACCGGCCTTGTTACAGGTCATGAATTTCTTCCCAAAGGCCAGAGTGATTTACTGCGACAACGAACCATCGTTAAAATCGCACACGATCACGTCCATGCTAGACAACCATTTCGGCGTCAGCATCACCAATGCGCCACCCCTTCACAGTGTATCAAACGGGCAAGTGGAGCGTTTTCACAGCACTCTACTGGAGCTCGCCAGGTGCCTAAAAATTGACAAGGGCTTAAGTGATACCGTGGAAATAATCTTGGTAGCCACTACCAGATATAACAAATCAATCCATTCGGTCACCGATAAGAGGCCAGTCGACGTAATACAAGAATACACGGACGGCACACAAGAACGGATTGCTGACAAAATTAAGAGGGCCCAGGACGCGCTAAGGTATAGGGAGAATGCTTCTCGACAAAGCAAAGTCTTCGAAGTGGGCGAGAAGGTTTTGGTCAAAACTAACAGAAGGCTTGGCAATAAACTCACTCCCTTGTGTGAGGAAAAAACCATACAAGCAGACCTGGGGACCACGGTCCTCATTGAAGGGAGGGTGGTCCACAAGGACAACTTAAAATGACTCTCTCGCTTAATTTTAAATTTTTTATTATCACCAGCCATTTGGCAAACCTCCATTTAGTAGACATTAAGTCCGTTGCCAAAGGCGCGATGTTTTAGTTTTAGGATAAAAGTAATTGGTGATGGGATAAACCTCAGCGAACAAGAAAAAGCGACTAAAAAAATACATTTCCACAGGTGCAGAGTTTTCATCCTCCTCTCACTGGCATTGGTGTCAGCGCACATCACTAACTACTCACAGACAAGGTATATCCCCATCATAGATGGAGAGATCCTGGTGTGGGAGGAGTTCGCGTATGTGACCCACTCGGCAAATCTTTCGGAATACATGCGCATAATAGAAGAAACAAGCAGCATGAACGAGATGTTTCCACAGTCTCATATGAGGAGATTGCTAGAAGTGGATATCTCGCACCTTCGAGATACGCTGGATTCGTTGAAAGTCCACCATAGAATCGCAAGGAGTTTAGATTTTCTAGGCTCAATGCTAAAGGTAGTAGCGGGGACGCCGGATGCCGGCGATCTAGAAAGAATTAGATTCACAGAGTGGCAGTTGACACAATCAAACAATAGGCAAATCAGAATTAATACTAGAATACAAGATCGAATTAACCAATTAACAACAACTGTAAATCAAATCCTACAAACTCATAAAAATACCCAAATTGACACCGGCCATTTATACGAGACACTGCTGGCTAGGAATAGAATACTAATGATGGAGTTACAGAATTTAATGTTGGCTGTAACACTGGCGAAAGTCAATATTGTCAGTCCAAATATCCTAGATCATGCAGACTTAAAATCAATTTGGCTGAAAGAGCCCACAGATACCCCCATAGGGGATCTTATGTCCGCATCGTCCGTTAAAATACTACAATCCTCCAACATGATACACTTTATTATTAAATTTCCCAAAATAAAATTATCTTGCAAGAAGGTCACTATTTTCCCGGTCACTTGCAAAGGAGTTATGCTGCGGATAACTGACAACATGGTGGCAAAGTGTGGAGAAGAGGTCCATTCAATCAAAGATTGCACCCCAACACCGGGGGCTACCTTTTGCCAACTATCAACGGAAAGCTCATGCGCCAGGGAACTACACGCAGGCGTCCTAGCGCATTGTGAGTCGCAACCAAGCGACCTACACCCGCTTACCCGTGTGGGTGAGGGAATCATCATCATCAATGACCGGCCAGCCAGGGTCACGGTGGACAACGGAACAGAAGTCTACCTACGTGGCACACATCTCATCACCTTCAACGATCGTGTCGTGATAAACGCCACCACCTTCATAAATCACGACAAGGCCCAAACAAGAGCTCCAGGGGTAGCAAGTTCCCCATCATTGAATATCACCGCCAACAGAGATATTCTGAGTCTCCCCTACCTTCACCAGCTGAGTGAACGTAACTTGGAGTTCATCAAAGAGTTCGGGGGAGAAATTGATACTAACCATTCACATCGCATAATACTCATCGCAGCAGCGATTTGTTGTGCAATGATTTGTATCGGCATCACCTGTCTACGGTTCATCGGAGCGCGTAGATCTGCAATCCAACTAAACGGGATGATCGCTGAGTTAGGACCAACCGAGGACGGCCGGAATCTTGAAGGGGGAGTAGTTAACACAAGCCAACGTACTAGAACAGTTGGCCCAGTGTGCGAAATATGATATAAAAACGTCAAAAGTGCTGACCCGGCATTGGGCCGGAAACTTGTGCGCAGACGGCAATCACAGCATATTTGCGTGGCCGCTGCGATTCTTTTGTTAGCTTTAAGAATCATTTTATATTTCAGTTCGTTTTGAAGCCTCATTGAATAAAGAGCACAAGCTCACATGAGAACAACTCCGGCAATAGCCGTTATTCTTTTATTAAAATAAAACTGACTGAGTCCCTAGGCCAGCAGTTAAGAAGGGTAGTCCCCCTTCCATCATAATCTTCTTAATTTACATACGAAGCCACAAAGGGTACAGGTATAAAAGGAAAATAGAGAGAGCAACGTAGACGGACTGAGCGACAAACTTTGCGGGGGAGCGAATCAGAACGGCAACGAGTGCAGACGTGCAGAAGTAAAGGCTCTCTAAAATGCGTGTAAAGTTAAGGGATTTAAAGATTGGGGATTTGGACGTGATCTTGAGGGCTCATGATCTCCAAGTCAAAGGAAACAAAACGGCAAAGATCAATGAGTTGATGACGAAACTGGAAAGTGATGAAATTAAGACAGACGACTACGATATAATGGAACAAAACGCAAGTACAAGTATGCAAGCCCAAATCAACGAACTTAAGGAGATGGTGGCAAACTTGGCAACGCTGGTCCAAACGGCATGCTTGCAGCAACAAAGTCAAGCACAAGGGACTGTGGAACAAGAAACGACACGCTTACGTCAGACGCTGGATGGGTCGAAACACACACAGGCGCCAAACGGGATGCAACCGGAAAATGTGCTCTCATCGCCACAGCTAGAAGCTCAAGGTCAAGGTTTTACAAGCATCAAAGAAATGATAGGAATTCTGCCGGATTTTGATCCAATCAAGGTATCATGATAGATCATCACATCGGAGCAATTCATCGCAAAGGTAGAGCAACTACAAAGCGTATACATGTGGACAAGTGACGCTGTGCTGTTTGCAGTGCAGAATAAGATGCGTGGAGTAGCAAAAACATGGCTGGATGCACAGCAGGTATATCGATCACGGGATCAATTCAAATCGGCATTCGCTCTTGATTTTCCATGTTTAGTGAGTACGGCCGATGTGCACAGAGAATTGATGCGTAGCAAGCGACGCAATAGCGAGTCATTAATTGAATACTTTTATGCGATGGTAGCTATTGGACGGCGTGCGAGTGTCGATGAACCATCAATAAATTCGTATATCATCAACGGGCTTAATTCAAAAGAACTCATGAAATCATTATTAGCGATGAACATACGCACTTGTTCAGAGCTGCTAAAGTCGTTGGAAAATTTGAGATTTTCACAAGAGATACATCAACAACAATACATACAACGCGTCAACGATCAATGAAAAGCAATACAACGATGCTGATGGCAAGATAAAAGCAGTTAAATGTTATAATTGCAATAATTTCGGGCACTTTGCAGCAAAATGCACAGAGCCACAGCGAAAGGAAAGATCCAAATGCTCTAAGATTGGGCATAATGAAAAGGATTGCAAGGTGAAAACATCGTCAACGGTGGCTCAAGTGAATGAGTCGCATCACAAGAAGTATCCGCCAATAATGAAAACAGTTCTCATTGGAGGCCAACAGTTTGAAGCATTCATCGACACGGGCAGTGATAACACCCTAATGAAAGAAGCAGCAGTGCCAGATGGAGCAATACGGCAGCCGAGAGTCAAACGGCTGCAAGGCTTTGGAGGATCTGTGGTCGAATCGAAGGAGTGCATTCTTTCAGAGTTTGCATATGGCAAACTGAGACTCTTCACGCAAATTCAGGTGGTACCAAACGAAGTCCTACCATATGATGTCCTCGTGGGCAGAGATATCATCTGCCACGATCAGGAAATGCTGGTTGCCGAAGATTCAGGATCAACGTTGACAGCAGCGAAGCAGGTCGGGTTTAATGTTAACACGAACATTGACCACGACCACCAGGAACAGGTGAGCGATCTATTAAAGAGCTATAAAGAGTGTTTTGCCGAAGATTTGTCAAATATTGGCAGGTGCAAAACGACGAAGATGGATATAGAGGTATCCACTACTAAAGCCATCGTGGGGCGGCGATATCAAGTGCCGTTTGCACAAAGGGAGATGATGACTACGATAATAGGTGACTTACTGAAGTACGGGATAATTGAAAGGAGCAAGTCAACGCATGCAGCATCAGCAATATTGGTGCCAAAGGCAAATGGAGAACGGAGGCTATGCGTGGACTATCGGGCTCTAAACGCAGTCACTATAAAGACGCGATATCCGATGCCGATTGTAGAGGAGCAATTGGCAAAGCTATCCGGAAATGTATACTTCACGACGCTGGATATGACATCCGGTTATTACCAGGTTCCGATGGACGAGAAAAGCAAAAATTTGACGGCATTTATGGCACCAGATGGACTGTACGAATTTAAGGTCATGCCCTTTGGTCTGGTGAACGCACCGATGGTCTTCCAAGAAGTCATTACTGAGATCATACGAGAGCTGAAACACCAACGGAATATTATCAATTATGTGGACGAAGTCATAATTGCATCCAAGACGGTCGAAGAAGGACTCATTATATTAAAGGAATTCCTGGATGCTGGAGAAGATCAGGAACAGGCATTTCAACGACTAAAGGATGCTTTAACATCGAAGCCGGTGTTGACTTTATACGACCCCACAAAATATCATGAAATACACACTGATGCTAGTAAGCTGGGAATGTTTCAAAGAGAAGAAGACGGAACGAAGCCTGTATTTTATTACAGCCGGCTATGCAGCGACGCAGAAAGCAGATACTCAAGCTATGCTCTAGAAACATTGCCAATTACGGAGACACTGGTTAGATTCCGGATATATTTACTAGGATCTCCATTTCTGGTGGTGACAGATTGCAACGCGGTGGCGACGCTGAAGGAATCAACAGAGCTACAACCACCAATAGCAAGATGGTGGCTCAAACTACAAGAGTTTAATTTCACATGCAAACATCGACCAGGAGCGGACATGCCACACGTGGATGGCATGAGCAGACAACCAGTGCTGCCACACGGAGAAACTTCGCACACAGTAGCAGACAATGTATTAGCGATTGTGCCTACCGACGAAGATTGGGTGTATGCAATGCAAAGGCAAGACCCAATACTGGCGCAGATACTTGAAGTATTTAGGACTAAGGAGAAGAGTTCACAATGGGGCCAAGTAAAAGCAGACTACGTTGGTGAATCGAGCAGACTTCTACGCAAAACGGCCAACGGCAACAAATTAGTTGTACCCCAAGCAATCCGCTGGCGTATAACAAAAGCAAACCACGATGACATAGGACATTACGGCACGGATAAGACAATTCAACGGATTCAACGGAACTTTTGGTTCCCACGCATGAGGAGATATGTGAAGTCGTACATATCTTCCTGCCCAGAGTGCTACATTAACAAAGTAAAAGGAGGCAAACCTGAAGGGTCACTGCACGTATACGACACGTTACCTATACCATTCCGTACAATAAATATGGATCACATAGGCCCATTCCCAAAGAGCAAAAGTGGAAATCTTCACATTTTGGTTATTGTATGCGCATTCACCAAATACACATTTTTGCCAGCAACACGAACGACGAAGACAACACCAGTAATTAAAGCACTTCAGCAGTTGTTTGCAGTATTTGGTCAGCCGAGTCGCATAATTTCTGATCGCGGAACAGCCTTTACGTCGAAGGAATTTCAAAATTTTACAAAAGAGCAGGGTATTCAACATATCAAAACGGCAGTCAGAACACCCAGAGCTAACGGGCAAGCTGAAAGAATGAATAAAACTTTATTAAATGCTCTAAAGACCAGCACAGAAAAGACTAAAGAATGGGACCAGCAGTTATTCAAGATACAGTGGGGCATTAATTCACACATAAATGCCACCACTAAATTTTCTCCAAACGATTTAGTCTTCTTCAAGAGACGTGACGAACAACCGTCTAATACAGGCACTATCAGACGATTCCATTTCAGAATCGGATATTGAAATGAAAAGACAGCAAGCAGCAGCAAATATTACAAGCGAGCAGAAGAAATGGAAAATTAGGTTCGACGCAAAACACGCACAACCAACAAAATACGAAGTTAACGATTTAGTCGTCATTACCTTCGTACCATCGGCTACAGGAGAGTCACATAAATTGGATGCTGCTTATAAAGGACCTTATATAGTAACAAAGGTCCTCAACAACGATCGGTATATGGTGGAAGATCTGCCAGACCACACTGTTACTCAGCGACGCTATTGTAACGTGATGTCAATATGTGTGCCTTAATTCCAAACCTGGATATAGATGAGCCGATATATGAATATAACGACGACGCAGGAATGTCAGGAGAGGCCGGATGTCAAGAGGAAGAGCATGAGAGAGGGAGAGTTGCTTGCGAGATGCCAGGGAGTGCGGACGCGTGATCGCTGCGTGAACGATGAAGGCAGATGTATACTGAAGACATATAACTATTGTAACACATTAATAAAAGAAAGGAATAAACATGAAGTTCAACCTGACACTAGATAGAGATAGATATTGAATATTGATATTGGTAGATATTGAATAGTATAATCGTATTCGATAAGTTTTATCTTCCATCTCTGTAATTTCATATTGGGATTTTTTATGTTACTTAGCCATACAAGTAGCCTATGATCGCTTAATATGTCGAACTTTCTACCGATTAGGTAGGACTTGAAATATTTTGTTGCCCATACTCTAGCTAATAGTTATTTTTCTTTTCAAAGTTGGGGTTGTATTAGGATTGGATCGGACGTGATGAGTACTTTTAGTTTCTCGAAGGTGGACATGTAATCATTATCTTTTGTGTTAATTACTGCTCATTTCTTTAATTTGGAGGTCATAGGTTTTGCAATTTTTGCAAAATTGTGAATGATCTTACGGTAGAATCCGCCGAGTCCAAGGAATAATTTCATTCCTTTTGTGGTTTTAGGAATAGGAAAATTAATAATTGCATTTATTTTGTTAGGGTTTGGTTTTATACCGTCTGTTGTGATAATGTGACCGAGAATTTCTGTTTCTTTCTTCAGAAATTCACATTTATCAAGTTGCAATTTTAGATTAGCTGATTGTATCTTATCAAATACCTTTTTAGTGGCATTGTGTGTTCTTCCAATGAAGTGGAATAAATGATAATATCATCTTAATAAACTTAACAATCTTTATAAATTAAGTCTTCTAGGAGATTGTTCATGCAGCGTTGAAATGTTGCTGGTTCATTTTTCAGACCAAAAGGCATACGAGTTCGTAATGTCCATGTTTTGTTGAAAATGCTGTTTTGGATATTGATTGCTGGTCCATTTGAATTTGATGGAAACCTTTAGCTAGATCAATGGTTGTGAAGTATTGACAGCGTCCAAGCTTGTCTAATATTTCGTCCATTACTGGAATAGGGAATTTGTCGTCAATGGTTATTTCATTGAGACTACGATAGTCTATGACTAATCGAAATTTTGGTTTACCAGAAGCATTACTTTTCTTTGGCACAATCCAAATTGGAGAGCAACATTTTGTTGATTTGCTCATTGACTTCTTGATCAAACGCTTGGGGGTATTTGTATAGTTTTTTATAGATAGGGTCTTCGTGTTTTATATGAATAGAATGTTTAATCGTACTTGTAAGGGTCTAAGTTTCATCATCTGTGTGCTGAATATTACGGTATTCAAGCAAAACGTGGGAAAGTTGCTTCCTTTCTTCTGTATTTAGATGTTATAATCTGAATGCGTTAGATTCTCTTAACTCGTCATCTAAGGCGTAGTTAGAGGATGTTACTAGAAGGGCTTCTTCTATGTATGGGGTAATAAGAGAATTTTCCTCAGATTTAGAAGTCTTGGGACACTCATGGGTAGTCTTGGACTCATCTGTTTGGATGTGGTCGTACTGCATTTTAAATGTGTAGCCATTTATACTGTTTGTGTTGAATAATTAATTTGAGTGTTAGTTGGTTCTAAATAGTTTCTGCCTATAAATAGTAAGTCATATTTTTCTGAAAAGTTGTGAATATAGAAGGTTTGTTTAATGGGACAAAGTTTGCTCGACTGCAATGAAACGCTTTGGTTCAATGTTATAATGCCATTAATAGTGTGGACATTTACTTTAGAAGGTTTAATTGGGAAATTAAAGAAATTTTGTTTCATAATATAAATAGACGAACCAGTGTCTACTAAGCATTTAAGAGTAATATTATTCATTGTAATTTTTAAGAATGGGGTTCCCCCTCCTCTGAATCGCTTTCTGATTCCGAAGAAGAAGAAGAAATTTTCGCATCCTGTATCCATTCTGTATTGGGCACTATCACTTTCTCTCTGTCGTTTGACGGGAGGGTTTGGGGCACTATTATTTCTTTGTTGAAAATTTAATGGATTCTGGACTCTACCTGTATTTAATTTTTGTGCGAGTTCTCTTGTTAACCCTGGATTTGGTTCGCAGGGTCTCGGAGTAGTGCTTGGATTTGACTTAATTGTGTTATGCATGGCATTGTTCATGAAATTTTGATAGTTTCCCTTATTCTTAGAGGTTTGGGGTTGGATTTTGTTAGGATTGGAACTATTTTGCGATGTTCTGTCATTGAAAGTCGTATACACCTTCTTGTTGCCCTATTTGTTTGAGTTTAGATACTGTCGTAATGTCAAATCTAGCAAGAGTCAATTTTCTCATGATTACATCTTAGATTGTATTATTTAATGCATTTGTGTATAATACGGTATTATTGATATCATTTTCTAGCATAAGTTTATTCGATATTGTGAATGATTTCATTTCTAACTCTTCGACGAACTTACGGATACTTCCGCTGAAGGGTGTGTTGTAAGGACGACGGAGTAATTCTTCAAATGGTGTTTGGGTTTTTTATTCGCTAATGAGCGCATTCATTAGGGTTGGCCAGGTTGTTGCTCCGGATAACTGGGATACTCGTTGACCATCACCTTCATCTCAATTGCGACACTTTTGCCTGGTGTTCGTTGATGGATAGAGCTGAATTATGAACTCGGTCCTTCGGATAAAGGCACTGAGTTCTTGGGTATTACCGCTGAATGTTGGTATTGCCAAATTTGCCTTAAGGCTTGATTCAGATGGGATTCCGATAACAGTTTGACTTGCTCGGTTGCCATGGTTGATGATTTTATTTTTATTTTTGTTTTTATGCTTTTATTAACCGTATGCAATCGGTGGTTGACTATTGTGTGTCAACCACCGATTATACGTAGTTCTTTTGCGGATAAAAGGAGTTAATTGTATTACGATTTTATGTTAACTTTAGCGCCGATTCGCGTGGTTCAATCTTAAAAGATACGCTTGGTCGTACAAGGATCTTTTGTCACTAGGATGATATTTGTAAACAACTCGCACAATTTTTTTCTATTTATCCTACCGACTACAACAATTACGAATTCAGACCGAGAGTTTAATAAAAAAAGAACACAGTTAGTTTTTTATGTATTATTAAACGTTTTTATTATTTCCAATAAAGGAAGAAACTAGAGCCTTTGGATTATCACTAGGTTGGATAATGGACTTCGAAGTTGAAGTGGGCTTAGCAGTGTTATCGCGTTCCATAACGTACTTAGAACTGAACTACTGTATGGGGACATGTTTGGGTTTATATAGGCAGATTGGGATAGCTTAAGAGTGAAGTTTAAGAGAATAAAGTTATCAACGTCTATTCTCCCGGAAAGAGAGATGTCTATTCTTCCGTTAAGAGAGGAGCTCCCGAAAAATAGGAGTAATTTGAGAATCCTAAGACGATTGTGTCTAGAGAGTCTAGACTTTGGACTTCGGACTTTTTCACTTTGCTGTGCGTAAATGACAGCTAAGCATAATCGAAGGGCTATCGATCTCTGATTACATTTCGTACTTAAACATTAATGTGTGTGTGTGATTGTTTACAATAGTGTGTGTGGTTGGGGAGTTGTGGGTGTAGATATGTTACGATATAGTAGTCGAATTGTTATATGTATATATAGTGACGTATTTGGGTGGTTTAAACCGGCCACTTCAATTATTTCGAAGAAAACAGTAATGCACTCTAGTGATTTTTCATAATGTATCCCAGCTGAGCAGCATCTGTTTCTAAATAAGAATTCTTTGGCAGCGGCACTCAGCCGTTCTTGTAAACATCCTAAAGCCTGACCTAAGCCGATTTGACTGCTCTCTTTGAACACTCCCCAATCTTAAGAATCAAGAGCGAGGCTCTCCCGAAATACAAATATTGTTAAAATACTGAGGCTTCTCCCCAATCCAATTTGCATTTGATTTTTAGTCTTAAGCTGAGATCAAAAGAATAAAGACGTGAAAACTATTTCTCCGATAATTTTTTATTTCTTAGGGTTGTCCTTAGTGATCTGACGGGACATTAGTTCGACTCAAAAATATAACAACAATTTTCCTATATACCAATAAAAATTGGATAGACAAACAATATTACAAAGATATAAAAACATCTTTCAAATGTGTGGGTGTGTTTTTTCGCAAATCGATAGAAATTTAGAATACAGTTAATGTGCTTAACTGCCTCACTATGTGAAAAAAGTGCACTTATCCTAAAAATGCATTCAACGGCAATTCAGATATAATTCACATTTTTATGTACTTTTATGGATGGAATTTATTGTTCCTATTACTTATAATACTTATTTACTTGAAATAATCTGATATATTGTTTGAACAACGTTCCTTGCCCTTATTATCAAGAGCTTTTTCTCTAATCTTTGCAACTCTCTAAGTAACCCAGAACAATTATACTCCATTCCTAATTGTTCCAGAGTCTTGATAGCACCAAAACTTTATTTGCCAGTTAGCAGCTTTGGTTCTTCATCACCGCTATTCTCATCGTCATCGTCGCTATGCTGATCTTCATCTTCAGTCTGCTCATTCAGAAGAGCACTTGTTATCTCTTTTGTCGTCAAGGTACCGTCACAATCAAGGCTCTCATCGATTGCCACATATTCGTCCCAGTTGCATGTTGACTCTATTTCACTAGTGAAGGCACATTCTTTCTCAAGATCACTAATTTCGTCACATTCGGCAGACTCGCCATGCATTTTTTCATGTTTAATGTTGTGGCGTAAGCGCCAGTTACAATCTGGAATGTAATCTACTTTGAATTAATCAAAGAACTCTTTTGCTTTTCCTAGCAACACGTGACGATAAAGTACTGCATTACCAGCACTATGTTGTTTGAACCACAAGTACAATGCGTTCTTTACCAAAGCGTGTTTTCCTTTCCGTTGGTGCTTGCATTTAAGTCCCACTGTTGTGGCCGATTGTTGTATGTCATTCTCCTTACGTATGATGCGGTTTATTGTTGAAAGATCACAATTGTGTTTAACTGCAAGTCTCTTTTTGTTAACATTATCCTTAACTTATTCGATTACTGATAGTTTTTCTTTGATTGTAAGCCCAATATTTCGCTTTGTTTGCCAAGCATAAGTATCGGGCATGCTCAGTTTGGCGGCACGATCAAAACGAACGTATTCCCCTCTGAGCGGCACTAGTCGTGCTCGCTCAACCTCTCTACATTCTGTTCACAGGTTAATCGTGACTCACCAGGTTATGGCCAGACATACAACGAACCCAGCGAGTATAGTGCCACCAAAAAAAAAAAAAAAATTAATCTTATACAACACCCCTTACATTGAACCCAATATATTCAACAATTTTAATTTTAAATTAATTTTAAATAAGGATTCTTAGGCAATAACCTTATATATTTGATTCCATTTTCTTACATACCTTGATTGTGTGTGCTCTCATTTTATTAGAGCGTTCAAATAAAAGCTCTAACCTGTCAATTATATTAACAGACACATAGTGAGATATTTTATTTATTGTTACTTAATTATAAGTTACGTAGTTACGTATTATGAATTCGTAGACCTCGACTTGAACATGTAAAGAAACACCCTGGTATTCGACCAGATGAAAAGAGTTTTAGAAAGAGTACAAATTATTTCCTGTGATGCCCAATTAGTTTAAAAGAATTCAATGGTAAAATTAAAACTAGCAAAAAAAAAAAAAAAAGCAGGAGAGAACGTTTAACAGAGAAATTTCAACATTTTACTGACATATCGGTAGAAATTGGGAAAAAGTAATAAAACAAAAGTAGTTTGTGTCAGTTTTTGGCGGCTTGGGGGAGTTAAAGATTTTTGTCAAATAGATAGGCACTTAAAGGACTTATAAGAAAATGAAAAAATTTATTTTGGGATTTGCAACCGGTTTCCAGTCTTGGTATCCGTTTAGAATTTGGGATATCTTCTACTAGACATCTGTCGTTTGGCATCACCTTCGTGATAATAAAAGGTCCCTTGTAGAGAGGCTCAAGTTTTCGTGATGTCCCAGTGCTGAACGGCTCATACTCTACCAGCACAAGATCACCAAGGCAATAAAAGATTGGTTTATAATGCCTGGCATCGTAACGCTTCTTGGCTGCAGCTCGTTGATCGTTGATTGTTACTACGGAGCCGGCTCTCAGTTTAGGCAGATCGACATCTGTTATCATCTTTTGGTCCTGACTTTGAATTACGTTGGGCAAGATATTTTAAAGAATATCCCGGGGCTCATAACCATAAAAGAGCTGAAAAGGAGAACATTTAGTGGGCATATATGCTCATCCTAACGCTTTTCATTCTTGTTTGAAGGTAGTAACATTGATTATATAATTGGGTTAGTTCGCTCACCATGATCATTAGCTCTTGGTGTTTTCACTGCATTATTTATCAAAATCCTTCGAAGTAAAGGCTGTCGTATGTAGCTCGTGACATTCTGTAGGATATCCAGGACGTGTTTGTTGTACTTTCCACAGCTCGTAATGTATTTGAATCATTTTCAATCTTGTAGACGCTCCTTAATATTTGGTACTCGAAATGTATTTAAATCGTTTTGAATCTTGTATACGCTCCTTAATATTTGGCAATCGGGAATTTTCCTTCTTGATTAGCTTATTTAGGCAATGGTAATCGACACACATTCGATCACTACCGATAGGCTTCTTAAGTACCACTGGGCTGGCATACTCTGATGTGGGTGGCTTTATCATGTCTTGCTCCAACAGCTTGTCCACTATTTTGCATACTATTTCCTTTTTTGGCTTAGATACTAGAAAATGGGCTGACCTGACCACTTTCAACAATAATATTTGCTTGGACTATGCTAGTTTTTCCAATGCCTTGCAATCTAGTACAGAACATCTCAGAAAACAGTTTGCACTTTTTATCTCTCTGATTTTCGATTTTGAAATTTATGAAGTATTGCAGTTTTACTATTATTTACAAAATCAACCGCCGTAGGCCCACTTGGCCCACTGCCGTTGGTTCGCGAAACTTATTGCATTTGGTACAGCGCTTCTTTTCCTTTTCTTTAAGGCACAAATTGGCAAAGTGACCTAGCTCTCCGGAGTTGTAGCACTTCAATGCTGTTTTGCAGTTCTTGGTGCTGCAGACCGGCTCGAGCATATCAAATAACTTCTGCTTCACCAAGTCTATAACGCATACCCAGGGCAGACATCCGAAAACAGTATTCCTTTAATGTTGCTTTAAATAGTCTTGTTGCATTAGCCATAAAGATGTGCACCTCAGCCTCGTCAGGGCTTGATCCAAATTCGACTCGAATAGCATTCGCAAAGTCGTTCAACGTGTTGTGAAGAATATGTGAGGAATCCAACCACATCTTGGTTGGACCCCTAAGCCGTGAGTATATAGCGAGCAGTACACATTTTTCATCTCTACATAGACCTTTGGGAAAACATCCCTTTTGCAAATTTCCCTCCACGACTATTCAGCCGTTTTCTGCCTACTTATTCATCTCTCGTATTGTTTAAACTTCAAGCCACTTCTGAACTGTGAAATGATAGGTGTAGGCTATATTGGATCGTGGAGTAGAAAAATAACGAAAACTTAGCACTTATTCGTTCTATGATTCTATGCTTCTTGCTCCGTTGCACTTCCTTCTTAAAACCGATTGTGTAGGGAACTATCGATGTTATTCCGATTGAGGATTAATTACTGTGGTTTTCCAGCACTGGTATAGTATTAATTTACAAAAGTAAATGAGGAAATAAAATATTTTTGAAGGCTGATGTGTCAGGCGAAAATAAATATTTCATTGATGTTGATAGCCGAAAGCTATATATAATAACCATATCAAATATATGTTCAACTCCCGAGATAAATAAGGCTTAATGATACACTTGGATACAAGCTTTCTTTATAGCCTTATAGATAATAATAGCAATTCATAGTCAAGAAACAACAATAAAATTCTATTCAAAAAATCATTTCTTTTAGTATCCAGACAGGCCTATTATTTTTATTAGTCTTTACCCTATAAGGCTATTTTCTTCAATTCTAAATAAAAAAAATACTTAAATAATATTTTCTTAATTAAATATTGCCACTGAGCTCAAAATTAGCATCAGAAAAAGTTTTGCCTGCCAGGTGAGAAAATGTGAAAAAACAAACACATATGTATATGTTTTCAATATACTCGTTACTCGTAGAGTAAAAGGGTATACTAAATTCGTTGAAAAGTACGTATGAACCTCGAGATATAAGGAACTATAAAGGCTAGAAGGTTGACATTCAGCATCCAGATTTTAAGGGCAAAGACGCAGCGCAAGTTTGTTGACGCGCCCACTCTAACGACCACAGGCCGCACGAAACGGCCACGTGTTGATATTTTTTCACATTGTTATTAGTCTTGTAACTTTCTATCGATTTGGAAAAAAAAAACGTTCCACGCCCACAGTTTTAAACCATTTTTAGATATTTTCTCATAATTTTATTAGTCTTTAAAATTTTTATCGATTTTCCCAAAAAATGTGTGTCACGACCACTTTAACACCCTAAAACCGATCAAAACTGCCACGCCCACATTTTTGAAAAATCTTTGGATGTTTTTTTTTATAATTTTATTAGTCGTGAAATTTCTATCGATATGCCAAAAATCTTTTTAGCACGCCCATTCTAACGCCCTCCGGCCGCCAAACCGGCCACACTTTGGAAGAACTTTTAAATTTTTTCTCATTTTATCCCCAATATTTATCGATATCCCAGAAATATCACACTATCCCAGATATTACACTAGCTGAGTAACGGGTATCTGATAGTCGGGCAGCTCTTATATAGCATTCTCTCTTATTTTTTATTGAAGAGATAGCATTTTTTTGCAAATGAATTGGGCTTGGGACGAGTTGTAACTTTTTTAGGGTTCTCTTTATCATTATTTGATATAAGCCTGTACCATATATAGGCGTTTGTTGCAGCCATATCCACCAAATGGTAAAAAAATAGGTGTCGCAGAATCTCTGTTGTTGGCTTTAATGTCGTAACGTCCGATTTATCCATCAAGTCTTCACCACCCATGTGTGAGTTTTATTATCTAATAATTTGTGGGCAGTATGGAGGTGTTTTTCGACACCACTTTCGATTGCTATTTCAAATGGCTGAAGACCAACGGATGTATATAGCAATCGAACGGCTCTGTTGTCATTCCACAATACTTTACTAATAGTGACTCCAAGACGAATAGCCAACACATTCCGTAGAAAAATCTCTAAGCTTTTCCTTGATAATATTATCACAAGGCAGCATAGAATTGAGTATAAGATTAGAGCGTACTGTACCATGGCTCGAAAAGGCTACGTCCAAGGCAGAATTTAGAGCAGTGACCATTTTAGGCTCGTCGTCTCAATCATCACTCGATTCGTCAGATAATTTAGAGTCAAACAAATTAAATTTGACAGTTTATGGCGTTTAAGCATTAGGTCTCCAATTTTTCATAGTCTTTTAATTGCAAAGTTTAAAATTTAGTAAATTACAAATGTTCTAAGAACTGGTAAATTACCTTATATTAACAACACATTTAAAAAGTACACTCTAAGTCCCTAACGTACATAAGCTAATTAACGACCACAAGCTGATAGTGGGATACTCGACTATACTCGTATACTCAATAATTCAGGAACGACAAAAAGAGATATTTTCAGTAGGAAGCAGTATCGGATTGTGGAAGAAGAAAGGCGAAGACTGAAAAAATGATAGAGAGAGGGAGACAGAGAGTCCAATAAGAGCAAACTGATTCGCAGTCGAGAAAAGTTCTACTCAATCAAAATATGCTGAGAAAGATTCAAAATAAATAATGTTAGTCTACGAGCTTGAATTGCCTACATAAAACCATCAAGATGCGGCATTATTCTCTCTCCAATTTAAGAACTTTTTCTCTCTGCAAAGGAAGAATGACTTTTCTATTTGGCTGTGTAAATTTAGCAGCTGAGCTTATAAGATCTGTCAATTAAATATTCCAAGACCTGATTCACAGACGTGATATCACGTATGTATGTACATATATTTTTTTCACGTTTTTTTTTTTTGTATTTTCACGATTTTAGCTGCGACGTTGTGCTCAAGCCGGGAAAAAGATAAACAGATAAGATAAGACTTCTAAAGAAGTCTCTTTTACTGCCTTGCAATCTTTTGACTGAAACTAATATACGCTTAAAAACGGTATGAGGACAGGAGTTTTCATTTTTTTGTAGTCTAGTAAATTTCTATAGTTTCAAAACTGCCACGCCCACACATTTTAAAAATTAATTGCTTTTTCTTCGTTTTATTTTTGCCACGCTTCCTCTTTTGAACAATGTTTTAATTTTTTCACATTCGCACTTCCACTAGCTGAGTAACAGGTATCTGATAGTTGGAGAACTAGACAATAGAATTCTCTTTTGTATTTCTTTTTTATCTTCTTCTTTTTTCAATCCCTTTAATTATTTCCGCCTTTCGACTGCTGTGCCAGATCTTTATAACTCTCAGCTATAGCACATTTTAATTTTTATACCCGTTACTCGTTGACTAAAAGGGCTTACTAGATTAATTGAAGAGTATGTAACAGGCGGAAGGAAGCTTTTTCGACCATATAATGTATATATATTCGTAATCAGGATAAATGGCCTAGTCGTCCTGCCCATGTCCGTCTGTCCGTGCCCGTATGAACGTCGAGATCTCAGGAACTCTAAAAGCTGATTCTAGAGACATAGACGCTGCGAAAGTTTGTTGACTTATATTGCCACGCCCACATTTTTGAAAAATGGTTGGAAATTTTTTAATATCTTTATTAGTCGTGTTAATTTCTATCGATTTGCAAAAAATATTTTTGCCACGCCCACTCTAACGGCCTAAACCCGCCCAATAATGCCATTCTCACATATTTAATAAATTTTGGAATATTTTTTCATAATTTTATTAGTTGCTTAAATTTTTGTCGATTTGCCAAAAAACTTTTTAGCACGCCCACTCTAACTACTAAGAGCCGCCAAACCGGTCTTGCCCACACTTTTGAAAATTTTTAAATTTTTTTCTCATTTTATTCCCCAATGCCTACAAATATTCCAGAAAAATGATGAAATTTCGAGTTCGCATTCACACTAACTGAGTTAAGAGTATCTGATAGTCTGGGAACTCGACTATAGCTTTCTGTCTTGTTTCTATATACATATATATTTATAGTTATTGTTATATTTTTAATATTCTCTGAACTATTGGATTGTTATCCATTTTTACTTAAATCTACTGTATTTCAGACGGTTGTTATTTTTCTGTTTAGCATCTAAAAAGTATTCAAATTATTTTTCTTTAGCGATTTAAATTAACATGAACTTTAAAATCTAACAAGCATTATATCTTACGCTATTTAACTTCACTTAATATATAGATATAGTCCTGATATATATTACACGCAGTTTTTTTTGTTGTTTTCTTAATTCAACAGGTTACCATAAGAGATCCGTTTTTGGATTTTAAGATAAGCAAAAAATTTAAATTTATACCTATATCAATAGGTACATAAATATATATGAATATAGGTAACCATAATAGACCCGTTATTGGTTGTAAAATAAGCAAAAAGCTTTAAATTATTGTGTATGTAATATCAATAGGTATATAAATATATTTGTATATATATGTATAAATATATCTGTATTTTGGAAATGGTTTGACACACTCCAGATATTTTTTACGTCATTCCCTTAAAAAACTGGTAAACTCACCTTTACTCGTCGACTTCAGTAAATTATTCAAATATATTATATTATGATTTGCAAAACTGGGAATCTTTTCTGAAAACTCATTATAAGATTGTCCTTAAAGTTCCTTCCTCTCAATATTTAACACGAAAATACATTGTAGATAATTTTTTTATCGATTTCATTGTAAAAGATGACTGTATGCGCATGATTTCTAACATTTGGTAGTGCAATTCGTAAAGCTCTCGAATATAAAGACAATTGAATTAGATATCATTTCAGTAAACATAAGTTTTAATTCCTATACAATTTTATTATATTTGTTTGGGCAAACGAAAGGACGCTGCCTAAAATTACATATTTTTTCCAAGATCTAAAAAATATATTAGAAAAAATACTAAAAACTACTAAAATGCAATACTTTGCCAAGTTTTTGGTTTGTGTCTTAGACTTTAAAGCTTTTTCATAGGTAAAGCTTTTGAAAAACGTTCTGGCTTTAACCAACTATTTAGTATGATTATTATTATCTTATCATCCCGGACAGAATATTATTCTTTATTAGTTTAGTCCTAAAATAATAGTAATGATTAAAGTGGCAATGTACTTTTAAGGCCGTACATTTGTATTTTCGTGATTACGTGGTTTACGTGACATTTTCATTTTCTTAGATAGTATTTCACAGTTGCTATAAACAACAAAAAATACTCATATAAAATATTCATATATGTATATGTAAATGGTAACAATCGTATTTTGAATATGCACATTCTTATTTTAAAAATAATAATATGAATTCCAAAATATCTTTATACCTGTTGCATCAATGCCATCACGAGAGGAGAGGAAATTTCAACAATGAAATTAGGCATTACCACACCCACATTACCTACGATTTTAAGTATTGCGATTTTTGAATGTGTGTAGTTTACTTTGGTTATAGCGATGTAAAAATACAAAGGTAGCAGAGGGACGACATCGGATACTTATTTAGGATAAGAGCCGATAAAAAGGAGTATAATACAGAATATATTCACAGCAGCACTAAAGAAAGCCATTAACACATGATTAGAATTTGAAGCGAGGTATATCAATAAAAAGACGGAAATCACATTAAAAATTGGCAAGAAAAATATTTTACTGAAAAAATGGTTTAAAGTTGCAGTTTTGGTCTGATTGTGGCCGTTAGTGTCAACGTGGCAACCTGGGCTTCGTCTATATACATATGTATGTCTCTGGAATGTGCGTGCTTAGTTTGTGTTTTTTGGGGGTGATTAAAAACAATAAAAGAGAACGTGTTAACAACTGAAGGAGCGTTCAATATATTTGAGTCAGCAGCTCAATAAGTTTACGTTAAAAAAAACCCTAGCAACTAAGTAGCTTCCCATGAACAATGCTGACGCCCCAACTGAGTTGAGCGATCTGCGCTATTTTTTTATTATTAAACGAAATTATTTTATTTAATTGACTAATCGGCTATCAATTTTAACGATTCTAAATATCTAAGTTATTTACAAAGATTGTATGATTAAGAGTATTAATGAAATGGAATGTTTATTCAGTAATATTTAGAAGATTTTAATTAAGTAGGACTTATGTCGATTCCCGGTCAGTCAGGTCTTGAGGGTGGTGGCGTTTCAATCATCTTCTCGTACTTGTCCGATGGCTTTGGGCTGCGATACTTAGTCGGGTAGCTAGACTATTAGGATGATATTCTAGCCTGTCATTGTATTTTTTCGCTATTTCCTGAATCCTGTCTCCAATTTTTGTCACATTCAGATCACGTTGGATATCTCTGGTCCTCATATACCAAGGAGCGCCTATGATCTTCCTAAGAGTTTATGCCTAAAGAACCCGAGTTTTATTCAGGTGCGTTTTTGAAGCGATTCTATACACCTGTATGGCATAGAATAGACAAGGAGCTAATATGCTCTTGGAAATTTTTTCCTTGTTGGAGAGGGAAAGCTTGTTGGGGGCAGCAATTAACCAGGACATTTTAGAAACCTTATTTTTAAAGGACTGCTGTATCGCCGTGACATGCGAAGGTTAAACTTCTATCTAAAATCACTTGAAGATATTTGTATGATGACTTGTGGTCAAGCACTCTTCTTTTAAGTGAGACAGAATGGCAACTACCTATGCGCTTTGTGAAGGTGACGTTTGCACATTTGTCAGCATTGATGCAGATGCTCTACAACTCTGCCCAATTCTGGAATGAGGCCTCGATAATGCAGTTTCTTTTTGTCAGTACCGCTGTGTCGTCAGCATTTGTTGCAATCAACACCGTAAAGAGGTGTCTAATCCAGTGACTGCTGTCTGGATGAACATGGCCGCGGAGGATGGCTTCGATGGCTTTAATAGACAAAGTGCATTCATCGGTCGTCACACAGAAAGTACGTCCTAACAAAAAGCTCTTTACAAGCTTTATGTAGAAGTCCAGGATGCCACACTCTGTCAAAAGCTTTTTGAATGTTCAGAAAACCTGCTACCGAATATTCTTTCCTTTCTATGGCTTCTAGTGCAAAATCGACAACTCTATGGAGTTGCTCGCGTGTTCCATGATGAGTCCGGAATCCAAATTGGAAATCAGGTATCGCCAATACTACAGGCTCAACGTCACGCATCCTATTGAGAATTATCCTTTCCATAACTTTACCAAGGAGGCTGATTGGTCTATACGAGTCTACCTCTGTTTGCTTTTTCCCTGGTTTCAGTATTAGTATTATATTTGCAGTCTTCCAGACTTATAAGAAATAACCCTCAAGTAAAACTCTGTTAAAATTTAGTACCAGAAATCGCAGAGCTTGGTCTGGTAGTATTTTTATCTTTCTGTTGTCGAGAAGGTCATGACCCGGGGCTTTTTTTGACTTCAACAAGGAAACAAGTTGTTTCAGTTTTTCGAGAGTGACAGGATCCGCGGGCAGTGTCATGTGAAATAGCGTTTCAAAAGACTCCGCAACCAGATGGCAATGATTCGCATCGGCAAGTGCGAGCGGCTTAAATCTTTGCTCCAAACTGCTTGCAAACACTCCTGCTTTGTCCTGTGATGTGCGGCACCAACCACCAGATGGGCTTCATATAGCGGATTTCTGAGTTGCCTGAAACTTGAACCTTTTCGTGATTCTTCAGAGGGAGAATTGTGAAGAGGCATCGGTGCCCATGTTCTCCAAAAGGTTGTCTATCTGTTGCGGTTGTCTTTGGGTCAGCACTTTTTGTTGCCGATTTGACAGCCTTCTGTAGATCTACTGGATTAGGATATCTTCTGTTCCTGCAAATTCCTTTCTGACGTTCCGTTTGAGGAGAAGGAGGTCATCTATTGCAGAAGGTAGGAGCGACTGAACCAAGGCTTCCGTAAATAAATAGTGAATAAATAAGCTCATGGCGCTGTCAATACCTTCTATACCTTGAATTTCCATGTTTAAGTCTATTAGTTCAGACAGGTGATCCTTGAACGTCTCGACATGAGTACCAGAAGCTAGGAAACGGGAGCGTAGAGGCTTCTTCAGTGGCATGGTTTGTAGATCAGCCAGGAGAGGGGTGTGGTCTGATGAAAGATCTTGCAGAGTTCGGATGTTAAATCTGTTCATGGAGTAGCCCTTGGTTACAAAAAAATTTAATGCAGATGGAGCTACCTGTGTGTTGGAGGAGAAAAATGTTGGCTCTCCAGTTGCCAAAATTTGGTAGTGGCCGTTTGCGACTACATCCTGTGGGAGGATCTTGAGTTTCCCCACCAATGATGTTTGGCATTGTAGTCTCCACCTGCTATAAATTTGCTACTAAGAGTTACAAAAAATCACTCAATATAAGCTTTTATCAAGCGCTCACTGGGTTTTTTTTTTTTTTTTTTTTTTTAATTCGTTTATTGAATCCTTATTCTAAACTATATACTATACAACATAATAACATTTATGAGGGCAAATCCAGGACTCCCCGCGGTATGGCCGTGAAGCATTGCTTCGCGAGGACGATCAGGATTTGCTCACTGAGCTCGGTGGTTATCGCTGCGGCGAAGCTGTTGACCGCTTGCCATTCCGCCTCCCCCTGCAGCATGAATGGGACTAGGTTGTCCGCATTCAGAATCAGCCGCATCATTGCAGTGCCTTTGGTGCTCCTTTACCCGCCAATGGGCACTTCCGGGTGCCCATTTGGTGGTTGGTCGCTTGGCTACCTCTGTTTGCGCACAAGAAGCACTTAGCTTCGTTAGGGCACTCGGCGGCTTTGTGTCCCGCGGTCCCGCATCTGAAGCAGCACTGGCTTCTGTCCACGGTGCTTCTGCAGTGGGCCGCTATGTGGCCTTCTTCCAGGCATCTGAAGCATCTTTGGCGTGGCTCCAGCTCCTTGATCAAGCATTGGGACCATCCTACCCTCAGCTTGCCACGTTTGATCAGCGGGTCCGTCAGATTGGCTGGGACTGCTATCACCGCAGTCTTCCCTCCGTACTGCGATTGCCGAAGGCTCTTGATAGCCACGACTGCTGCAGGGATCTCTGCCTGGGCCTCCAAGGCACTCTTCAACTCGTCTTCCGTGGTGAGCTCGTCGAGGTCGCGAATCACAAATACCTTAGTTTGTGTTAACGCGCGAAGGCTGGCGCGGTCACCTAGCACCGCTCCCATGTCCATCTTGAGCTTCTGCGTCAGGTCTTGGGCTGAGGCACGTAGTTCGAGGAGCAGTTCGCCTTTGGCCGTCCTCTTCACCCTTGCTACGTTTTCCCCGATGGCCCTGAGCCTAGCGTCCTGCCCTCTTGTGACCAGGGACAGCACTTCGCTGTAAGGTAAGCCAGCTGTGGGGGTGATAACCAGCGCATCTGGTCTCTCCCTCGGCGGTCTCTTCTTGCGCGGTCCGGGCGGTTGCTGCAAGTTTGGTTGCGACTTCTTTCCCGCTACAGTGGCTTGGGGCGGAGCCCTTGGTAGGCGCTTGGGTCCCGCAGCCTTCTGGTGGTCGGGTCGCTGGGCTCTCTTCGCAGACAGCGCCGTGCGGTCCTTTGGCTTAGGGCTGCCCTTAACGTTGCACGGTTCTTCGAGGCCGGATGGGAGCTTAGGGGTGGTCTGTTGGCTAGCATCTGCTTTTGCCGTACGTCCGACCTTCGTTTTCTCCGCCTCCGGCAGCCTAGTGCGCAGCTTTAATTGGAGCTCCTTCAATCTGGCGAATGAGTTCTTCATTGCCAGATTAATGCTCCTCACCCCGTTGAGATTGACCTTCGTCAGAAGGTCGTCCAGGATTTCTCCCATCTCCTCGATTTCTAGCTGGGGGGTCTTGACCCGCTTTGCTAGTTGAGCTCTGGTAGGGGGTGATGTCGCCTCCAATGGTCTCTTGGGGGTGCCATCGCTCGGGTTTTGGGGTGGGGTCCTTAAAACCTTTGACCTTTTTCCAAACGCCAAGCTCTCCTCTTCTTTGCTTGCACTTGTTGCATTGCTTGTTCCGACGGCCAAGTGTGCCGCCGTCGGGGCGGGGATGGGGGGAATGTTGGGTAGGGCCTCCAGAATCCGTGCCCTAGCCTCGGGATTAGCCGAGGGTGGATTTCCACATATGTGGCTGCCACCTGGAGTAATATTGTTTTTTCCAGACATTCTGATTTTTTTGCATTTTATTCCTACTGCCAGGTTTGCGGCTTTATACCTCTCGCCAGGTTTTAGGTTCACTGCCGGCCGATGCGGCGCAGACGCAGACCACTCTGCCGGCCAACTTGGCACAGACGCGCTCACTGGGTGGACCGATGCTAAAGTAACCGTTCCCTCTGAAGTCTGCAGCTGCACGCTCGCTACCTGCCGGTCGTTGGTTGAGATTGGAGGTTGGGGACAATGATTCAAGGAAGAGCGCGCCACTGTCAGCTCCACCTCTGCCGTTTCCACTGGGGTGGTAGCGTGGTAGGTGGAGTAACCAGGTAGACCAGGCGTTGTCCTTCCCGCATGTGTGTTTCAGTGGCAAGCATGACATCAATATTTTGTATTCTGGGGAAAAGCTGAAGCTCCTCAGAGTTCCTAGCTAGTCCGATTCCGATTTGTATTATTGCTTGGGTCATTTTGACGTCCGTGATATGACGATCTGAACTAGTTCCTTATTGGATTCTACAGTCTCCTCAGTTAGTTTAAACATTTTGTCCATTCTCGAGTTTATATCCCGGATGGCTTTCCAGCGCCCGAAACTTTTTTCCAAGACCTGAATCTTGTGGTGAGTCTAGTTAGCTGTGTTGTTGGTGAGTCGCAAGTGAACTTAATTGAGGTCCTTTGGGCCTTGCGTTATCAGCGTATGAAATATTGCGTCTGATGGCCTCAGCCGGAATGAATCCTTGAGTAAAGCTTTCACCCTTTTTAGAATTGACAGTGTTGCCATGAGCAACAAAGGTAGGGAGCCTTGGGTTGGGCTTGAGCTTCTTCACTTTTTCAATTCAGTTGCAGCACCACCGCAGTTGATGCACGAATAATTGTCCCTCGTGCATAGCGTAGAGACTGTTGCGTGGGGCGCAGCACACTTGCCAAAGATTGGATCCTGGAAACAATAGTTTTTGGAGAGCCCAATAATGCGGCATCTGAGACATTGCAGCACTTCTTGCCTGCGACGAGCGTTCTATGGTGACTCTGTGTCTACCAAGTTGCGTTACCTTTAGAAAATCAGAAATTTTTAATCCGTATTTTAGATTAACGAAGAACAGGTTTTGCCTTATCTTGTGGTTGATAGCCGTTTCGTCATACCCATCACAAATTGGTTCGCTCCACCAGTCTCCCTTTCTCGAGTAATATAGTTGAGAGTTTCGTAACCCAGATCAGCAAATGCTTTCTTAATTTGCTCCTTGTTTTTAACTTAATAGATTACATAGATGTAGATGGGTCGGAGTGTTAGTTAATTATAAGTTATTGGTGGGGAATATCTAGGGCATGTTTCCTCTGCAGGCGTCTAAGGGCTTGTCTGTTGGCCAGGAGGTTTATGGCCAGATGGTTTGGGGTGTTGTTCAGTCTTTTTGTGTATCTCCCACTGAGGCGGGAGATCTCCTCTGCTACCCATGGCATTCCAAGCTCCTTGTGTATTGTGTAGTCACTTGTTTTGGAAGCGCTGGATATGGATGCTGTTTGATACATTAGGAGTGCACCACAGCTGTATCCATATTGGCTCCAGCATGGCCTTGTAAAGGAAAAGTTTTAGGTTTTCCCTCAGTTTGGACCTTTTCCCGATGAGCCAGTACAGTTGCTTTAAGCGCAGGTCGCTTGGAGATTAGGTGAGGGCGCCGTGTGAGCCTGCGATCTAGGGTCAGCCCTAAGTATTTCGGGAAGCTTGACGATGGGATGGTTTCCCCGTTAAGCATGACTGGGGGGCAGTCTCCTCTACGCAGCGATAAAGTGGTGTGGAAGGACGTCTCTGCATTCACTGCGATGTTCCATCGTTTCAACCATGGATCGAGGCCATCCAGTTGGGTTTGGATGATGGCTGATGCTTCTTGGGGGTCTGAGGCGGAGGCTAGGAAGGCGGTGTCATCAGCGTATGTGGCCACTATAAGCCTCCGAAAGGGTGTGATGGGAAAGTCTGCTGTGTACAGCGTGTAGAGGATTGGTCCAAGAACGCTGCCTTGAGGTACTCCGGCTCTTATGGGCCTAGGCGTGGTGGTTGTTGATCCGCATCTGACTTGGAACTCTCTACCCTCCGTAAAGGATTTGAGAAAGGCGAAGTGGGAACTGGGAAGGTGCATCTTTGTTTTGAAGTGGAGTCCAGGCTGCCAGACTTTGTCAAACGCCTGTTTCATGTCCAGCATAACGGCGCAGCAGTATTGCTTCCTTTCGAACGTCCAGTACTGGCAACACTCTGCGCAGAAATACTCTTTCGATTCGGAGAGGATTGCCAGCAGACTTATCGGACGATTAGAGGCTAGATTGGCTTCAGGTTTACCAGGCTTGGGAATAGTGATCACTTCGGCGCGTTTCCAGTGTTTCGGGAAGTATCCTAGCCGGAAGCAGCTATTGAAAATGTTGGCCAGCAACTGGGAGCAAAATACGGGCAACATTTTCGAGCTGTTGCGTCGATGCGATCAGGGCCTGGAGACTTGCCGTTTCTCAGTGAACAAAATTCCTGCGCGATCTTTTTTCGGCCACGATGACAGCGATTTCTGGGGACCACAGGTGCAAGTCTCTTTCGGAAGTTCTCGGGGTCGTAGGAGGAGGACGGTTTGCAGAGCCAGCATTATTGCGCATATTTGTATGGCCGCATCTATTTTGCTTGGTGTGGAGAGGTCTGGGTCTAGGTTTAATTCGTTCTAGGAGAGCATCCAGAACGTGAACTTTGGGGCGTTTGTGTGATTCCCCGTGAGTCTTCAGAGCGGCGTTTTCCTGAGGACGGGGATATTGAGGAGTAGGTTGACGGCGCTGTGATCCGAGAGGAGCTTGTCATAGGTGGTGCATGATAGTCTGGTGCGACCTATGCCTTTGGAGATGGCAATGTCCAGCAGATCCGGCGGACTTGAAGGGTCCGATGGCCAGTGTGTGGGCTCTCCAGTTGAGTGGCAGTCCAGATTTTTGTGCTGCAGGTATTTGTGGTACATGAGGACCAGAGATATCGAACGCGAACTTAATGTGACACAAATTGGAGACAGGATTCAGGAAATAGCGAAAAAATACAACGACAGACTAGAATCTCATCCTAATAGTCTAGCTAGACGACTAAGTATCGCAGCCCAAAGCCATCGGACAAGTACGAGAAGAAGAGTGAAACGCCACCACCCTGAAGACCTGTTTGACCGGAACCTGACATAAATCCTACTTAATAAAAAAAATAAATTAAAAAAAAAAACAAAGACACTATTTTAACAAGATGCGTAACGGCCATAAATTGGTTTAGCACTATGCAGGCACTTTTTTGGTGAGGGCCAAAATTGCCCTCTGTCCGCTTCCTAACGCTGAGTAAGAAATCTAAAAAAAGAATTTGCTTGTTTGTGTGAGTAAAAACAAAAGACGAGAACGTGTATATGTGTGCGTATTTGTGCAAGGAGACGATTTTCGGTCCGCAATCAATTCTGATCCAAGACACGAATATAAATATAATGAAATAAAATAAAAATAAAAAAAAATTCACTCTGTGACTATTATAATTTTAAAGTTTTTTAATATTCGATTGTTAAAATCTCCGCTCGAATTAGCTACCGTTCACATATTTATATTTATATTGTTAATTAATAATATGTAATATATGTAATAATCGGTACCCAGGGAACACCACGGGGAGACCATTACAATTGTAATGGGGTCCTATATTTATATGACCTTCGAGTTTTTTTTTACTGCTTTTCTATTGCAACAAAACGGCTTTAATTTAGTATAAACTCGGTTATATAGCAAAAATTTCAAAAAATCGAGGAGAAATTAAAAAGAAAACCAAAAAGTTGTCTCGCTTTATTTTCCACCTAAAATTGCGCGCTTTTTAAAAATATCAAATTTAAATATATCACAAAATATATAAACTGAATCTAATTTGAATTTAAAATATTAAAAATGGGTCATTTACATACATTAATATTAAGTCAAGTAATTAAAGCAAATGCAAAGGAAATTATTATAACTACTGTAATTTAAAACATAAATTTTCCAAAAAGAAGTCATTCATTGAGAAAAAAATATTTCATTCAAATAAAACGTAAAAAATAAAAAAATGAAAACTGTTTATTGCAAAAGTCATATCTTGGGGAACGAAGTGCGGACACAATCATTGCCTTTTTAATTTTTCACAAGTCGCAAGCTGAATACTCTATTGACAAATATTCTAATATAAAGTAATTTTTGAAATTTATTTGTACATAGATTCCGCTTTTACTATTTCTAAGCTATATTAAAATAATAATAACGTTAAGGCAATGCAAAACTAGAATTTTTCGCATGGTGCCAATTGATCAAAAATAATATAGACTTAAAGTCTAAGAACTTCTAAGGTGAAGGGCATATTTTGTCAAATGTACAATGCATGAGCATGCACAGTTGTCTTCTGTCATTGTATGCGTAGAAAAGAGCTATTCGTTGTAGCGCTCTCCGCTCTCTCGCTCTCAAACAAAAATTCGACATAGCCTGGATCCACCTCTAGAGCCACGGCGAAAAAATCGTGTGCCAAAAAATCGTATCTTGTTATTCTAGTGTCTTTGGTGCTGCCCAAAAGAATAAATAGGAAATAATTATTCTTCCGTGCAGACCCCTCGTTTTTTTATAAACAAATTTTTTTCTTTTTGCATCGCATTCTATTTCTCGCGCGTATAAATATCGCACCTCGCATAGCGATCAATCGTGCTCGGAAAGAATTAAATTTGTGTGGTGCCAACCAATGGTAAATGAGTTGGGCAGGTGCATATAGAGGCATTAAGGTCGAGTACGATAGTGACAACGGGTGGGATTTAGAATCAAAAGGTTTTCGTCCTAATACGACAGGTAACACTGCAGATATGGACGGCGCCCAATTACAAGAAACTAGGTTGATGCAGGCGTTCCAGTCGCAGTTAGATGAGATGAAACGACACATGCAAAACTTGCGCGAGGAAGCACCACAAGTGGAAGATAAGCAAAAAATAACAGTAGACCCAAACATTCGATGTGAGGTCAAGCTTGACATTGTGAAGATCATGCCGGATTTTACGGGAGAACAAGATGACTATGTGTCATGGCTTCAATCTGCCGTAGACGCATACGAGATTTTCAAGCCATATTATGGTAGCGAAGCTCATTATCAGGACGTTTCGATTATCAGAAATATAATCAGGGGATCGGCCAGAAGGCTACTAGTTGCCCATAACACAGTCTTAAATTTCGATGCCATTATTGCTCTATTAGACTGCACTTACGCGGACAAAACGTCGCTGCGTGTCCTTAGGCAGGGACTTCAAACAGTTAAGCAAGGAGAACTTAGCATAATGCAATACTACGACGACGTAGAGAAACGATTAACGCTAATAACAAACAAGATCGTTATGACACACTAACTGGACAGCGCTATTCTGTTTAATAATGAAGTTAGAGAGGATGCTCTCCATGCATTTATTGCTGGTCTTAGGAAACCTTTGAGGGCCATAGTCTTGCCAGCGAAGGATTTGCCCTCAGCTTTAGAACTGGCTAGGGAGTCCGAGGCTACCATAGAGCGCACCACCTTTGCTGCCACATATGCAAAGGCTTTGAAGGACAACGCACTTACACATAAGCACCGAAGGAACCAAAACCGCCCAAGGAAACCGCAGGGAAAACATAGCATGGCCGAAGATGGCCAAGGGAAAAAAGGGCAGAAGTAGTTCTGCCTAGAACACGGGCAGCTACCGTAATCAATCTCCTCAACCTATGGAATTAGGCTCCAGCAGGACTCAACACTTCAACACCTTAACACTTCTGTTGTTGCCACAATTCGCACAACTGATGATAAGCCGGTATATTCCAAATTATAACCGTACCCCATGGGTGTATCTGAGTTTGTTAAGCGAGATATCGCAGACTTACTGCAGAAAGGCATTATTATAACCTCAAGGTCACCGTACAACAATCCAACATGGGTTGTGGACAAAAAAGGCCATGATGAGCTGGGGAACAAAAATAAGCGTTTGGTTACAGACTTTAGAAAACTTAACGAAAAAACTATCGCTGATAAGTACCCAATGCCAAACATCCCCATGATACTGGCAACTTTTGAAAAGCCAAAGTACTTTACAACGTTAAATTCAAAGTCCGGCTACCACCAGATATACTTGGCCGATTATGACCGTGAGAAGTAAACGGCGAAAAGTATTGCCGTTCGGATTGAAGAATGCGGGAAGTATCTTCCAAAGACCGATCGATGACGTGTTACGGGAACAGATTGGAAAACAAAAAGTGTCTGACCATGTTGGAGTTCAAATAGAACAAATTCATTGGCCGAAATATATCAAAGATAAAACAAGTGTCTGACTATGTAGGAGTTCAAATAGAACAAATACATTGGTCAGAATATACTAAAAACAAAAGAAGACGTCAGCCAATGTATGAGTTCAAATAGAACAAATACATTGGTCAGAATATATCAATATACACAAGTGTCTGGCTGCATAAAAGTTCAAATAGAACAATTATAGTGACCAGAATAAATCTTTTAAGTGTAAAAATCAGTATGAAATGATTTAAATCAAAGAAGATAAAAATGAACATTTATGTTGTAGATCAAGATGTGTACAAGTGTGTGGTTGAGGCTCGGTTGGAGCATAATAAGTGAACCGTGTCAAACCTGTGTGAAAGTGTCGAGCGGTTGGATTGATGTTCGAACAAGTTGCGCTAGTTGTTTTAACAACAATTGGCACTCGTGACGTGGTTGACTCTCAATCATTACAAACTGATTTAACCGACATTGCTTGTTCGAATAACCAATGCGGCAGCAAAGTTATCTGTCAAACTTAAATAATTAAACAAAAAAAGGAATTTTTTTTGCTCTCTCTCTAATGAATATTGATATACATAAATATACAAATTATAGACATATAATAATTCATCTATTATTACAGTTCTACACGAGGACTATTAATCCATCACCACGACGAATACAATCAACAATCAACAATTAATTAAGTACACATAAACACACACACAACAAATTAGATACACATAATCACACCCAATATTACACACATATATTTAAGATTTAAACACTCATAAAGATACATACACATACATAAACATACAAACAACACTATATTATAGATTAAAGGATTTCTCTAAAGGAAGTAAATGGCTAAGATTGCAAAAGTTAAAAAGCTCATTTATATAATAGGATAATAGCATAGGATTAAACTGGGATGACATCAGAGAAACCTTAATAGGGATATTCGCTGACAAAAGAAGTGAAAAACTTTAAATTTCAAATTACAC
Source organism: Drosophila simulans (assembly GCF_016746395.2). Lineage (NCBI taxonomy): Eukaryota > Metazoa > Arthropoda > Insecta > Diptera > Drosophilidae > Drosophila > Drosophila simulans. The sequence continues at coordinate 2,574,766 of NC_052521.2, forward strand.
GGACTGGTTCACAAGAGGTTGCCACTACAGGAATTCTATGAACGAATTTTAAATATCAAAACAACATACAATAGAATCATTGAAAACACAGAAATAGAAAGGGCAGCCCTAAAATTTAAAAATGAATCGTCTGAGAAGACTTGCTTGTACACATTTATACACGGCATTAAAGGTCCACTTGGGGCTACTGTCAGAACTTTTAAACCTAGAAGTCTCCAGGAAGCCTTTGATGTGGCTATTAAGGAAAGGGATATCTTTATGAGAGAAAATTGGTCTAAACAAACACCGAGTTCAAGAACAAGCAGTTCCAATTATAATGGGAGAGAATTTCGTAGATACGACAGACCTCGAGACGAGAGATTTAATAGGAAACCAGACTTTGATAGAAACTTCAGATCTAGGGATCAAACATTAAATCACTCAGAGACAAGGACAGAAGTTATACCAAAATGAAGGCTATTATGCCAAAAGAAGAGGACAGGAAACACTATGACAAAAGCAATCAATACCCACGAAATTACGGAAGTTCGGGACAACAAAGACACATAGAAACCACAAATGATCAAGAACTACACGATATTGATGACGGAAATTTTCAATTAAAAGCCTAGTCGGACAGACGTGATATTTAGAAAAATTTTAAGTTTGAGGTTCCTTACTTTATATATTAATTAACTTCGGTCAAAATAAACCACTAAAATTTCTTGTGGACACGGGTGCCACTTCTTCATTCATTAATCCAGAACTTATTGAGGAACATAACCAACAAACGCTAGAAACCCCTATTTTAATTACCACAGCCCTAGGCTCTCAGGAAGTAAACAAACTGGCTAGAGTCAAATTATTCGATAAATACAACTGTAACAATACCTTTCCATTATTACTCTTCGAATTCCATAACTATTTTGACGGTCTTATAGGGATGAACACATTATATAAAAATTTCAGGAGTGATAAACATACCAAGAAAAACGCTAACGACACCCAATTTAACTATGACATTATTTCAGAAAGTAAAACAAAAACCAAAATTATGCAAAATAGAAGAAGCATCTAAGAAATTGGTAATGCTACCCGGTACAATTGTAGAAGGTACATTTTTATGCGAATACCAAAAGATTTCAGAAAACATGTTTATTACCGGTGGTCTATACACGGCCCTCAACTATTATAGTTGCATGGAAGTGACAAACTACTCGGAGAAGCAAGAAAAATTTTATCTAGAGTCAACAATAGAAGTATACCATTTTAACACGGACGAATTTGTAATAATAAACGACATTAAAGATCATATGCTCGGACAAGGAAAAAGAAGGAAACAGTAAGCAAACTCCTAGAGCAAGACATAATTAAGCACAGTCATTCACCTTGGAGTGCTCCGGTTTTTCTGGTCCCCAAAAATTGGACGCTTCAAATAAGAGAAAGTGGAGACTGGTTGTAAATTTCAGACAACTAAATTTTTTTTTTTTTTTTAACTTATTGCGTTATTTAGATCTTCTCTTTTTGTGAGACTAACAATAATTATTCAAATCTTATTATATAACTTATATTAATTACAATGTGAAGTAATTGTATTAGTTAGAGACGGCCCTAGGATTTCTTTGCTGGGCTGGAGAATCTTTGCGCTTCAGTCCGCTCTGACTGTAGACTCTCGTGCGCGGCGAGCTTTGCTTGATGTTTACTTTTTTTCATCTGAATTTCCTCATTGACAAGGTTTATGTGGAGGTCTCTATGGATGCTTTCCCTGCGTAGGTACCATGGTGCCCCAGTGATAGTTCGCAGAATCGTGGACTGAGCTCGCTGTATGATTTCAATGTTGGTTTTTGAAGCGTTTCCCCATAGTTCACAGCCGTATGTCCAGATGGGTTTCAGCACGGTATTGTAGAGGAGTACTTTGTATTCCAGACTAAGGGGAGAGTTGTAATTAATAAGCCAGTGAAGATTGGCTGCTTTAAGCTTCATATGAGTCCTCTTAGATTCTATATGTCGCCGCCAGGTAAGGCGTCTATCTAGGTGAACGCCGAGATATGTTACAACGTCTGCTTGTGGGATAAATGTTTTGTTCAGGGTACAGGGTGGGCAGGTTTGTCTGTTCAGTGTGAAGGTTACACGTCTGCTTTTGGTCTCGTTTATCTTAATGCGCCAGTCCGCAAACCATCTTTCCACTATTTTAAGATGGCAGGCAAGTTGCTCTGTTGCCTTTGCTGGGCATCTAGATCGGCTAATTATTGCGGTATCGTCAGCAAACGTAGAGGTTGAGCTGATAGGTTTTAGGCATGTCTGTTGTGAATAGGGTGTAAAGAACGGGGCCCAGTACACTACCTTGGGGGACTCCAGCATTGATAACGCGGTCGTGTGAAGTCGAACTGTTACACCTGGTTGAGAACACTCTTTTGAAGAGATAAGATTCGAACACTTTGTGCGTGTTCTGGGGAAGCCGTTTTGTTATCTTGTACATTAGTCCTTCCAGCCAGACTCGGTCAAATGCTTGTGCAACATCTAAGAATATAGCTGAACAGTATTCCCGGTGCTCAAAAGCGGTACGAATTTCGTTTGTGATGCGATTGACCTGTTCGATCGTTCCGTGATTTTTGCGAAAGCCAAACTGGTGCGATGGTATTGTATTTCGCCTTCTTAAGTAGGGAGTTAGTTGTTTTAAAAATGCCTTTTCAAACAGTTTCGAGAGACACGTTAGGAGACTGATTGGTCTGTAGGATGAGGGTTGCGTTTTGTCTTTGCCTGGCTTGGGAATCATTACTATAACCGCCTTTTTCCACCTTTGGGGATAGTATCCAAGTTTCGTAATAGCGTTGAAGAGATGGCATAAGGTCAGAACCGCACACGGTGGGAGTTCTATGATCATTTTTGGTGCCACCACCTTCTGAAGGTGATCGGCGAACGCATTAGCTCTATCTTCGTCGCTGCGTATCCAGCTTCCAGAAGGACCTCGCAGTGGAACGACTGTTTCTGCCGGTGGCTGTATGCTTTTGTGTGCTTTCCACAAAGGGTTCCTTTTGCTGGTGGGCGATAGTTGTTTGATATATAGATGCTGGGCGTTGGCTTCCTCAAGCTTAAGTGCCCTGGTTAGTTTACGTGTTGCTATTTTTAGATGTTCTTTAGCCGTTGGGGATCTATGATTCTGCCATTCTCTTCTTAGCCTTCGTTTTTCAAGTACTAGCTGTTCGATTTCACGATTTGTCTTGCTACGATTTGTCATTTTGTGTGTGTCTGGAGGTGTAGAGGCCTTGGCTGCAGCAACAAGTGTTTCCTCTATCGATTTGACCAGGCGATCAACATCCTCGTCGGTGAATACTGTTTGAGTTGGTTCCATGTGAGTACAAACATATTTCGCGTACCTTGCCCAGTTGGTCCTGTTGCCTGTCAGCCTGTAGGGCCGCTCAGTTATATGTGGTCGGTGCCAGAGAGTAAGTAGAACTGGAGAGTGATCAGATGATAGTTCTGCAAGTGACTCGGCCGTAATATTATTTCTTGGAATCTTTCTTGTTATTGCGAAGTCAATGAGATCCGGTAGCTTATTTGGATCTGCTGGCCAGTATGTAGGCCTACCCGGAGTCACATGATCGAGCTTGTTTCGCGGCTTAATGAGCGCGTTGTAAAGTTGTTTGCCCTTTGGGGTCAGAAGACGTGATCCCCAGTGCGTATGCTTGGCATTGTAGTCACCGGCCGCTATGAATCGCTCACCGAGTGAGTTGAAAAATTCCGTGAATTGGTCCTCAGAAACTACAAAACGAGGTGGGCAGTAGACTGCGGCCAGAGTGACGGGGCCGCTGCTGGATTGCATGCTTATGGAAGTGGATTGCAGGTAGTCCATTTCAGTTCTGTTATAAAGGTGGTGTTTGATGCGACTTCTGATAAGTATACCAGTGCCCCCATGGGCTTTGCCGTCCGGATGGTTTGTGGCGTAGAATTGTGCTTGTCTGTTAGATGTGTCTCGGAGAGGAGCATGACGTCAATATTTTTTTCGAATAAGAACTGGTGCAGTGTAAGGCAGGCCCGATTGTGGCGGAGTGTGAGCGATGTGGGTGGTCTGAGCGCGTATTGATTCTCCACGTTTGTTAAGGCGGTTCTTTAGTTCCTTGTATACTACACAGCCACGCCAGTTCGCTGTGTGACTTTCACCGCAGTTGCTGCACATTTTAACAGAGATGTCTTCCTTGTTCTTATGGCAGTTCGCTGTGCTATGAGCTTCACTACAGACTACGCAAATAGATTTCAGCGTACAGTACGCCTTAGTGTGGCCATATTCTTGGCAGATTGCGCTTGTGTGGCTCTTCCACTGTGATACGCCGATGCAGTAGGAGCTGTAACTTGTAGATTGGATGAACTTTATTTTTTTTTCAGTGTCTGGCGCTCTGGCTCTAACTCGATTTTGAACATTGGTTGTGGTTCCTTATTTTTGTTTAATATGTTCATGACCATTTTTGCACTAAAGTTCTTTTCCTTGAGCGCTTCTACGATTTCAGTGGTCGAAACAGTTGCCTCAATCCCTTTGAGAACAACCTGTAGGCCCCTTGCGCTTTTTTGTTGGTATGTATAAAAGTTTTTTCCTGCTTCATCCAAGAATTTGGTAGCAGAAAGAATTTGGCAGAAAGTGGCGCCGACCGTCGTCTTGCAGTTCCCGATGTTGATGTTCCGGGATCTGCATTCCGCCACCAGATTTCCGTCGTCGAAGTTCAAGATCTTGTTGTTGTGCTGGACCGGGAAGATTGTAATTTTCTTACATTTAATCTTAGGGTTAGGGAATTTAATTAAAAAGTGTAAAATTTCTGAGTTTTGGAATACGCTTATGCTAGATACTTCTAGTAGCTCTATTAGACTAATGTCAATAGGCTGTCTGTCTTTAAATTCGCCAATATCGGTTTCGTCTAAAATTGATGGACTTACAATGTTTAGTTTTGCTAGGGTTAAGCCCATAAGAATATTTTCTAAATCTGTAATAACAATTCTATTTTTAGCTAAAATGATCTCTAGTAAGTGTGTTTCTTTATCTGTTTCAGTTTTGGAAATTTGATTCATTGCTGTTGCAAGTTCATTCAATAGTGTTTGGAATTTGATATTTAATTCTGTTTGGCTTTCTTCTGTTCTTATTAACTGCTCTTGATTGAATTTTATTTCTTCCCAGTCGTTAAAGTCGGGGGTACCGGCAATGACCTTCAGTGCCGTTCCGATCAAATTTAAACTCCTAGCAGTCCTATGGTGGAATCTTAGAGTGGCTACTAATTTGCGAATGTGTGTCAAGTCCGTCATAATTACTGGTGTCCGGTGGTCGTCTGTAAATGTCCTTGTCATTGTCTCTGTCTGATCGGCGTAGTCCTCGTACGTTGTTATGTTTGTCGAGTGTTGCAAGTATCCGTACGATTCCCAGATGACGATTTCATTGTCCTCTATTGGGATGTAGTCTGCGTTCGTATAGTCGTTAAGTCGTACCGTCGCGTCTGTCTTAACAGCTATTAGTATAAGAATTAGAATGAGATACCGTAACCTAAAAAGATATAAAAAGATTGGAAACGGGGTAAGGACTCTTGCGAAGATGTTTATCGTAGATTGTCCTTGTGGACCACCCTCCCCTTTATTAGGACCGTGGTCCCAAGGTCTGCCTCTATGGTTTCTTCTGAACATAGTGGGGAAAGCTTGTTCCCTAATCGTTTGTTGTTTTTTAAGAACACCTTTTCGCCAACTTGATAGTCCTTGTAGGTTCTATCTTTATTTACTTGATCAAGGGTCTTTTCCTGTGCTTGTTTAATTTTTCTGCTGATTTTTCCTTCGAATCCCGCAGACTTCGAGTGGATAATTTCTATCGGTTTTTCATTAGTTACTGAGTGAATTGAATTGTTGTACTTGTTGGTTGCCAACAGAATCAATTCGGTTGTGTCATTTAGGCCAGTTTCCAGCTTTAAGCATCTGGCTATTTCTGCCAGGGTACTGTGAAACCTTTCTACCTGACCGTTTTAGGTGCTGTGCAGAGGCGGTGCGTTGGAAATGGTGATATTAAAATGATTTAGCAACATTGTCTTAATGGTCCGGAATTTAAGGATCTTTCGTTATCGCAGTAAATGGTTCTTATTTTTGAAAAGAAATTTATTATGTGTAATAGGGGAGATTTTACGTCCACAATAGCCCTCGATGCGATGGTTTGCACTGTGGCAAATTTCGAAAGATTATCAATGCACGTAAGAAAAAGGGTTCCATCTGTTGTAAAGATGTCGATGTGGAGGATTTCCCCCACATAGGAAGGTATAGGTGTTTCTGCTACCGCTTGTTTGGATGGATGACGATTGTATTTAGCCATTGAGCAGGTCTTGCAGTTCAAAGTGGTTTCTGTTGCTAATCGTAGCATCTTAGGGAAAAAATAGTCCCTCAAGATTTGCTTTACGTTTTCTTGTGCTGCTCGGTAAGCTCTGTTGTGCTCTGTTATAACAATTTCTCTCTGCTCAGTTGCATCCGTTATGTCCTGCACAAAGCTTTTCGCATGCTTGAAAGTGGTGCTTGGGAACAATTCAACTAATCGGTGCTGGATAAATGCCAAGATCGGTAGGGAGCAATGTATTGCGTTAACTACTTCAGCATTTACCACGTCTTGTAATGCATTAAGAAGATTTTCTCGTTTAGAAATCCACATTATGTGTCTCACCTTGCTTTTAAACAAGATGAATGTGTCTACCGAAAAACTGTTTCCTTCTTCGATTATTATTTGATTTCTGAAACAGTTTACCGGGTTGTCCGTTGTGTCAATAGTGTAAGTTAGCGACTGTTCGCTGTGTATTGTTGCTACATCTGACTGTTCGTCATTTAGAACGTTTATCTTTTGGCGAGACAGCGCGTCTGCAACAAGATTTTCTTTGCCTGGTTTGTAGACCAATTTGGCGCCGTGATCATCGATAATTCCCTTCCAGCGTTTTAGTTTCGCGTTATGGTTTTTATCCGAGACGGCAAAGGTAAGTGGTTAGCGATCGGTGAAGATCCGCAACCCTTTTACACCGTATAAGTAGTTTCGGAGGTTTTTCAGTGCCCAAACTATGGCGAAGAGCTCTCGCTCGTTGGTTGCATAATTTTTTTCACTATCTCTAAGGACGCGTGATATCATTGTGATCGGGCGGCCGTCTTGAGATAGTACCGCTCCTAGACCAAAACCTGACGCATCCGTTGTCAAATCAAATGGTCTCTTAAAGTCTGGGTATGAAAGCAGAACGTCTTCCGATGCCAAGATTTCTCTCAACCTGTTGAACGTTTCTTTCTGTTCTTTGGTCTCGATATGACCAAGCAAATATCAGTCAAGGAAAATCGACATCGATATTGTCGATTTTCCTTGACTGATATTTGCTTGCTTTTCCATTTTCTCCCTTTAGGATATTCGTTAAAGGCCTTACGATTGTCGCAAAGTCTTTTATAAAGCACCTATAGTAGCTTGCTAGTCCCAGAAATGATCTGAGTGCGAAAAGCGTTTGAGGTAAACGGAATTCTTTTATGGCTTTGACCTTTTCAGGTGAAGTTCGTAAGCCCCCTTGCTACACTATGAACCCCAAGTATTCAACGCTCTTTTTGAAGAACTTTGATTTCTCCTGGGATACTCTCATGCCTGCCTCCAAGAGTTTTCTTAACGCCCAATCCACGTTGGTCTTCCTTTGTTTTGGAGAATATTATGACGTCATCGACGTACACGTAGCATATCTTTGGAATTCCATCTCTTAGGACATCGCCAATGGCCCTTTTGGAAAATGCTTGGGGCATTTTTAAGCCCAAATGGTAATCTAAAAAAATCGTATTTGCCGTTGTTTATTGAAAATGCCGTCTTTTCTCTGTCATTTTCTGCCAGATCTATCTGGTGAAAACCTGACTTAAGATCCAGTGTCGTAAAAAAATTGGACTCTCCCATATTTGACAGTATTGTCGCAATTGTTGGGATAGGGTATTTATCGTCGACTTTTCTGTGGTTTAGTTTCCTAAAATCGATAACTAGTCGTTTCTTTTTTACCCCATTTTGGTCTGTTCCCTTTTTATCCACAACCCAGGTCGGGTTGTTGTAGGGAGATTTGGATGGCCTTATTGCGCCGTTAAGTCGAGACCAATAATACCGTCAATGTCTTTAAGATTGTTCATAATAAAAAACGGTGTTTTTACGTTAAACACCGAAACTATAAATTTTTTATTAATTTTGGAAAAGCCATGAATTGACTTTACAGTAAAGGGTTTTTCCGCTGCCACGACGCCTTTCAGCCCCGGGAGTGGAGTAATATAATTTTTTGAGGCGCCTGTATCTAGTAATAGTTTTATTTCTCCTCCTGCCACCGTACGTGTAATGTAGGGGAGCAGGGACTTTACCCTAAAAAATTGCAGGAGTCCTCTGCATCCAGCTCGTCCTGTATTTCTATGGCGCTTGCCTGGGCAACGGAGTCATAATCTTCTTCGTCGGTGTTTTCTTCCGGCATGAAGTTGATTTTTTGCTGAGACCGTGCCGACCGCCCTCTTTGCCATGTTGTGGTTTGTTTGGACCGGAAGGAAGGGTCAACTTCCATTGGCTCTAGCGCCGGTTGGCTTTGGCCATTACCTGCTCTATTGTGTGGCCCTTGCTTAAAGGAACCGCTTTGATTGTTTGTTCCCTTTAGAGTTCTAACAAAATGGGGGGATTAAAAACGCCCCCGAATTTTTGTTGGGTTCTCCGTATGACTGCGAACTTTTCCAACCTGCTTGTTTCTGGTTGTTTGGCCTATAGGCTCTTTCTTCGTTATGTCGGGCGAACGTGGCCGCGAAAATACTTCTGTCGTTACTTGACTCAGCTTCTTGAGCTAACGCCAATGCTGATGGCAAGTCCCGCGGTTGTGCCGGAAAAACGTCAATTTTTAATGATTTCTTTAGGCCAAATATGAACGCGTGTAAAGCGTCTTCCCTGTGCTGTTCATTAAGGACGGCCGCTCCGGCTGCGTCGTGAGTCATTATTGTTTTGTTTGTAAGAAGCGTTACCTTCCGTTCTATCTCATCATAGTATTTGAGTAGGGCTAACTCTCCCTGCCTTGACAAACTTAATTCTTGTTTTATTACGTGTGCCGGAGTTTTGTCCGCATACGTGAAGTCTAAGCGCGCTATTATGGCGTGAAAATTAAATACCGTGTTAAATGAGGCTAATACAGCAGACGCTGGGCCTCGTACTTTATTTTTTAGGATTCCGACGGCCTGATAATGTCGGCTGCTACCTTCGTAAGGCGCAAATATTTTGTAGGCCGCAGCCTGTCTCCAGGAAACATAATTTTCCTGCTTACCGTCAAATTCTGGAACAGATTTGACCATATCAAGGGGCTCACTACACTCAATGTTTGGATTTAATTCGATTTCTTGGAATGTCTAGATTTTCGGTTTTTTATCTTTAAGTAAACTTAACTCCCCCATAATTGTGGCTAGTTTTGCTTCGAATAGTTCTTCCTGCCTTTGAAGTGCGCAGGCTATGGCAGCCTCCATATTCGCAATTTGTTCCGCCTGCATTTCTGTTGCCCTACTGTTTGACGATATTTCAATTCTATTTATTTCTGGCACTTTTCTGTGTAAAAGTTCTAGGACTTCTTCTTCTGAGGAAATGTTCCCAGTATCCCTATACATGAGACAGTTCTTTATGTAAAAAATTTTGCAGGTGTTATAGAACTAAATCAAGAGTTTGTAGAATATTAATTATAAGTATTTGTTGTATTTCTTAGCAAGAGTTAAATATCAAATTAATTTGTGGTTCGCTAAAATTTCAACTTCACAACTTGCTGGATATCATTTAATTGGTGTATTTTTTATTTATTATTTTTTATTTGGATTTTCTAACACATGAGAATGTATTTATTAAGTTTTAAGCTCCATATTTTTTATTAATTGTCGAATTTTTAGACAAAAAGCCTACTCACATGTTAATAAATTAATTTTATTGTCGAGGTGTTTTGCCGACGGCTTTCTTTCGCCACCAGTACTGCTGCTGTCGTCGCTGCCGATGCCGCTTCTGCCTCTCTATTTGGTTAAGAATTTTCCGCTTTGTGAAAGTTTGGACTTATGTTTTTTCCTTTTGGGTGGTTTTTTGGTTCGATCTGTCCAATTTATGGAATTTTAATTTTGGTGATTTTAATTTTTTCGCTTTTTTTTTCTTTTCACTTCGGGTGCTTGTTTTTTGTTCGCGAATTCCGTCTCGCGTGAGTCCGATTTCTACGTTCGGCCGCCAATTATAAGTCGTTTGGTAATTTTATTTGTATTTATTTACCACTCTCCCGTTAGGGCGAGGGTCACAATATTTGGGTATATATAATTACAAGGCGTAAGCCTCGGAGTATGATTTATAACTAACTTAAGAATTCGTTCCCGGTTCAGCTCCAGGCCTCTGGTCCGCAGCAGAACCGCTGGCAGAAGGCCAGGTCAGCACTTCTGCGTCAGGTCGATCACTCGCTCCGCGAGTGCTCCGTGCGGGCACCGGGCAATTGCACCTGGAGTACGCGATCAGCAGTTTGTTTAGCGCGCGAGTTAAGTCCGTGATCGAGGGTGGAGCCTTTTGTGAAGATATGATGTGTAAATGTATGAAGGTTTTTAAGTTTCAGCAGATATTTGTAGTGTGAAGATTTCCAATAAAGAATACGACTGACTTTCTTGAAGTTCAAAATCAGAGTGTGGTTTATTGTCAGAAAGTGGCTACTCGAATACTCCGTTTCCATCTTATACATAAGTACATAGGTTCTTAATTGTAAGCATAATGAACATGCCGACTCGGCATGTGGCTGGCTAGCTGGGGACAATGTTGCAGTGCGACTTTTGTGCAATGTCAGCATTCGGCCGGAATGTCAGCATTCGGCCGGATGCGGTGTTCCAGTTGCCGTCTTCCCGGTTGAGTGTCCGACGATTTGTTTAGAGGCGTGGGGGTTTAGGGGGTGGGGTGGTAACTCCTCCCCCCCCCCCCCCCCCCCCCAGTACGAAGTGACGGCCATAGCGAAGGTATGGATGGCGCGTAGATTGGTACGTGATGATCCTCGTGGATGTGGACGATGTGTTTCGTTCGTCGGTGCAGCCATAAGATGACTGCTAGGGACGTTACCAATCCGAGCAGAGTGTAGAGTGTCCAGGTGTGCTGTATAGTATTGTGATGGACGGCCAGGATTTTATCCATTGTTTGGGTGGCTTCGAGGTGCAGTTTTTCTAGGCTTAGTACCGTAATAGTGGTATTCCTAGTTACTTTTCGCATGGGGGGAAGATCAAAATCCGTCTGTTCAGGGAACGTGTCAACCGTGCCGTCGTAATCGATACCGTTAATCTGTATTGTTTCGTTAATGTATCTGATGATGGCTGACCCCATTATTGAGAGCTCGTAGCCGTTTGTTAGGGATACCTTTAGTTTGTTCACGTTGAATGCGAAGATGTAACCTCTCTCTGCCTCGAACACGTCGGTGATGGGGCCGGTTTCCCGTACATCGCAGGAACTGTTTTCTCCGTTCAAAAGGTGTTCCAGGCATGTGTTGTTCTGTGGTGTATCAACGTAGAAGTTCTCGTCGCACAAGAATGTATTATCCAGTTTGGGGCATTTACGGGTCATATGAAATTTCTTATTATTAATATTATAAGCTAGGTAATTTGGGGTTATTACAAAATATGTGTTATTTATTGGTAATGGAACTAGTCTGGCGAGGGTATGAAAAGGTTGTTTAAAAATTGGGACTTTGATATTAAAAATAATCTTTTGTTCGTAGTTTAGTGTATTCATTTGTAGGAAATTGTATATACTTTGTTCATTTTTGACTGTGATATTTTGTTTTTCCAGTATTGTTTTTATTTTATCCATTTCTTGTTCATTTAGGATGAACTTGGGAATTATATTTATTTTCGCCAATAGCATACTTTCTGTTATGTCGTTTAGGTGGTTAATGAATAATTCTATGTTATAATTAATCCTATTTAAATATTGTATTTCTTCCAGAAGGGTATCTTGTAAGTTTAAGTGTTTGTAGATTTTGTTTTGTGAGGTATCAAAGAATTTACTTATCAAAATTTGCTCATTATTTATATGGTCCGTGATATTTTCGAACCGGATAAGTATTTCGTTGTTAAACATTACTTGTTTTTGGAGATTGTCATTACTGACTTCGGAATTTTTCTTTATATTGTCAAGTTCTTCATGTATTTCTTTATTGTCGTTGGCATCCATATTGCCGGTAACCACCTTTACTAGACTCCCCAATCCGTTAATCAAACCCCGTTTGTTTCTATATGAAGGTATGTCAACGTGGAATCGGGGTTAAATTTATTAATGGTCAGATGGAATTGTTCCATACATCTGCTGTAGTCTTGTAGATTGATTACATGACTAATTATTTTGTACCTCTCAATTAGTAAGGCTTTCCCTAGTTCTATCCTGGCTATAGGGGCGTTATCATTTAAATAATGGACATGGATAGCCTGAGTTGGCACAAGGGTGAACCTGAAATGGTAAGTTAAGAGGTAGTGGGGTCAGTTATTATCAGTGTTGGGTACGTTGTTGCTTTTGTCTTTTTTCAAAACTGTTTTTCGAATTTTTGATTTGTGTAGTTTTTGATTCTTAGTAGTTATCAATGTATGACCTTTGTCGTGTTTGACTTTGTGAATCGAAAACCTGGGTGTAATCTTGTTGGTGAAGGTCAATGATTTGTCTTCATTGTAGAAGATATCTAGATAACTTTTGCAAAGTGAAAGTAGGATTTGTTTCTCTTCAGAGGAGAGGTGATCGACGCCAAGGGCTTGTAACGACGCTGCGGAGTTTTGGGGCTGTGGGGTGTCTGAAGTGATACTGAAAAGTTCAACATTGTTGGCTGTGGAGTATGGCATGCCTTTTATCGGGCTCTCGAGGTACAATAACTGATCCCTCTCGCTATAGTTTGTGATAACGAAATTAGCAATATTGTTTTGGGCATTATAAATCCCGTCTGTTATTATTAAGTCATCATTGATTGTAATTGAATCGATGTAGAAGTCGCCCTGTTTGGTTTCCACTGGTAGTGGCAAAATAGTTTTCGTATGTCCAGAGATATTAAATACGTTTGAAGTTAAGTTACTGTGGGTCCATAAGGGTATAATGGTACTTGGGGTTTTTAGATTTAGGTTAAGTAAATCTATTTCTGTTTTTAGGTAAGATAATAAGTCCATTCCTATCAATCCGTCAAAATAAGAGTGGAACTTGAAAGGTAGAAGGGTCATTTTGCCCGTGATTTGGAATTCCGGTGGAAATGGTATAGAGACGTTTTGATAGATTTTAAAACTGTTCAGGGCTGTTTTGAGTGTTATGGGCGTATCTAAGGTCACACAGTTCTTAGGGTCGACATATTTTGGGTCGATGAAGGAGTGTGTAGAGCCTGTGTCAATTAAAAACTTCAGGGGGTTTGTCTGGGATAGTTTGATTTTTATAAAAGGAAGCGAGGGGCTGTGCGTGGCTGGGCTTATGTACCCTGTTGGTTTCCCGAGGCCGTTTGCTGAAAATTTGAATCAGGTTGAGGGTTCTCCTCTATATTATTCAAACTATGTGAAGGTGCTCGAAAGGGGTTTGATGTATTGGCCCGGTTGTCATTGGTGCCGGATTGGGGTGTGCGATTGTGTGAATTAAATGGTCTATTTTGGCCAGAGTTAGAGTTAGAGTTAGAGTTAGAGTATGGTCCCCTACGGTCATTTCGGTCGTTACGTCCGCTGCGGTAATTGCCGTCGTAGCTATTTCGGTAGGTTTTATTGTCTGATCCATTGGGTCCCTGCTCTGGTCTGTTGGTTCGCTTGTTTTGTGCCCTATATAAGGTCTGCTCTATTTGGCATTGCTCGTACGCCTGTTCAAGTGTAGAAGGGGACTTTATCCTGACGAAAGTCTTGAGAGGTTCCTTCAAACCAGTCATAAAAGCATTGAGACAAACCTCGTTGTAGACAACCTTTTTTGCATCTACAACAGTGTTGTTGGGTTTGCTGTTCTTGAGTATGGGGAAGAGTTGGCTTCTCACCTTTGATATACCAAAGAACAGTTGGCCCAAGGTCAGGTTGTCCGAAAATGTGTTAAGCTCGCTTAACAAGTTGGCCTCGCTTTTCTTGCTCGAGTAAAGGCGGATGAGATTGCTTTTAATCTCATCCCAAACCAAGGGGGTATTCGCCAGTTCCAAGGCTTCGTCGGCCCTATCAATGATTTTGTTCCCGATGGTCCTCAGAGTAAGCAGGCCATACGGTGTTTGGTCAGCTCCCCTGATGAGCATCAGGATTTCTTCTACGCTAGTGATAAACCTATCCAATAGACGAGGTGTACCATCAAAGGTTGGCAAATGCTCAACAAATGCCATGATATCTTTAGGCTTGAACGTAGTTGAAATTAAGGAGCTAATACCACTGACAGTGGGCGCCAGAGGGGATGGAGTGGGACGGGCAGAATCGTTTCCCGAGTCCATTATGGGGGTTTGGGAAGGTATTGATTTGGGTTCTTCCGAAATCGGGGGAAGGGAGTCAGGACGTCTAACGGGATGTGGGGGCCTATTAGTGTTTGGTGGAACTCCAACAACTGAACGTGTAGTTTTCCTAAGGTTGTAAACGAACTTTTTTGACATTAAATTTGAGGTTACTTAATATATTATGTATGATTGAAAAATAATGAACAAATTTCTTGTTTACTAGAGTGTATGGGTGTGTGTCTTTGGCTTTATATTTTCCCTTTTTTGTTCTGCAATGTGATTGGTATTAGTATTTGTTTGATATACAAAATTACACAATGAAAGGAAACAAAATATATCTGTATATGTCGACTTCTTTAGTACATATGTTTTGGTTATTTTGAATGTGCAATACATGAGCGTAGCAACCCATTGTAGAAGGGTGAAAGGCGAGAACACTTGACGATACTCGAGAGTTTTCCCCTTACCTCGGCTACCCAGACATGGGTGCGCCACTACACATGCAGCGTCGTTGTCGCTGTGGTACGCAGAATGAGCCTCGCTTGGTTTGAAATGATTTTTGCTTATGTTTTGATTTTTCGCCGACGTATGGCAGTGTACGTTTTGAGTGTACAATGTATTAGAAAGGCTTTGGTGCTTCGTTTGTTTACCACAGTGGCATGGTGATCAGCGTTTGATTCCATGCCAACGAGGCGGTACAGTACGTGAATGTATTGGATTGTAGTTGATATTGTATGCTCAAATATATAAGTGTATATAGAGGCTTTGGCGATGCGTTGGCCAGCGTATGTAAGTACCGATGACGTGATGATCAGCGATAGATTCCACGTCAGCGCGGCAGTACGGTTCACTTGCACCCTTTTTTTTTATAAAAATTATGACGTTTGGCAACGTATGGACATACCGATGGCGTGATGATCAGCGATAGATTCCACGTCAGCGCGGCAGTACGGTACACTTGCACTTTTTTATAAAAATTATGACGTTTTGCAGCGTATGGACATACCGATGGCGTGATGTTCAGCGATAGATTCCACGTCAGCGCGGCAGTACGGTACACTTGCACTTTTTTTTGTATATGTATTTATTTTACATTTTTTCTCTCTCTTTTTTTTTCCTGTGTTTGAATGTATGTTTGAGTTTCATTTGGTACTTCACAACTTCAATTTTGTTTTATAAAAATTTGTTCCTAGTCACTTTCAGTCGACATCTTGCATATAGTTTGCTTCGTTTCTTACATGTTTACTTACAGGTAGGTGATTATTAATAGGTAGGACATCCTACCGGCTGCGCCAGTTAAGTCCGTGATCGAGGGTGGAGCCTTTTGTGAAGATATGATGTGTAAATGTATGAAGGTTTTTAAGTTTCAGCAGATATTTGTAGTGTGAAGATTTCCAATAAAGAATACGACTGACTTTCTTGAAGTTCAAAATCAGAGTGTGGTTTATTGTCAGAAAGTGGCTACTCGAATACTCCGTTTCCATCTTATACATAAGTACATAGGTTCTTAATTGTAAGCATAATGAACATGCCGACTCGGCATGTGGCTGGCTAGCTGGGGACAATGTTGCAGTGCGACTTTTGTGCAATGTCAGCATTCGGCCGGAATGTCAGCATTCGGCCGGATGCGGTGTTCCAGTTGCCGTCTTCCCGGTTGAGTGTCCGACGATTTGTTTAGAGGCGTGGGGGTTTAGGGGGTGGGGTGGTAACTCGCGTGCAGACCACCGGATATGGCCTGCAATTCAGCAGTTTCACTCCGTGAGAACTGCTTGTGTTAACTTATATTGGAGGAGGCTTGACCTTCTTAGGTGACTTTGCCGGTTGTATACTTTCATCAGTAGAATTTGCCAGCAGCTCAAATCTGTTGGTGTTTTCTGGCGTTTTGTTAGTGAGCATGTTAGCATTGTCGCGTGTAATTTTTGATTTGTTTTCTGTTTGTTGACTTTTTTAATTTTGAGGGCTAAGTTTTCTTTTTATTGTTATGTAGCGATCCATTCCAGTCTGTATGGTGGACCCGGCGTTCTTGTTTACGTTTTGGCTTGCTGATAGCGCAGCAGAACCGTTAAATTGTGTTTTTGTTTTGATCGCTGGCTCAGTAGGAGCAAATGCTTGCGTCGACGAAATTGAGCGAGCTGACGATACCGTTCCAGTTGTTGTTGTGATTGCAGTTGCAGTGGTTGTTGTTGCCACAGTACTAGTCACCGTAGGTAAGCGTAAAGAAATTTCGCAAGTGTTTGGAGATTGGGGGTTATGTGACAGTAGTGAGGGAGAGCAAGAACGCGCTCTTTCTTGAGTTGTTGGCAATGGTAAACTTGTCGGGTTAGGGGTGATTGACCGCTCGCTGTCTGCAGAAGTCGCGGAGACGTAAGAGAAGTACGCGTTGTTTCGTTGCAATGAGAGCCGGCGATCGTCTTGCTCGCGTTGTCGCTGAACGCGAGTGTCGTTCTGGCTCATAGTGTAAAACTACTTGCTTATACTATTTCAAACACAGAATATGTATTCATGGTGCATCGCACAGAGGGTCTCTTTCGCTTTCGATTTATTTGTTTGTATTATAATAATAACCATTCACTTCACTAAAAACAACCGATTTTATACGGAGCTCGATGAAAACACGTCTTCACACGTCAGCGACCATGGAATTTTGAACAACTAAATGACAAGACAATCAAAGACAGATACCCAATGCCACACATCAACGAAATCCTAGACAAACTAGGCAGATGCATTGAGTAGAATTTTCGTGGAGCTCAACACTAATGAAACTAGACCAATTACTGCTAATACAGAAATTTTGAATTCTAACAGACCTATAAATGAATTTGCAATACAAATTATATTAAAGGATGCAGAATGTGCAAATGACTCTGTGGAAACACCTTTTAAAAATAAAATCAGAAGAATTATTTCTAGGCCCTTGTTCGATGACAAGACAATAGTAGACATATTAAAGGCAGTGTTAAGATCAAACAAGACACATAATCTACACCACTGATACAATTTTCGAATCGGTGCAAAAAATGTATGCAACATTTTTCGCTCCAAATAAATCTTACAAAATTATAAGATGCACAACCTTTCTAAAAGAACTCAGAACTCCGGAAGAACAGATAGAGTACATATCCGACCATCATATCAAGAACAATCAGAGAAGCGACAGATTTTTTGCCCCTGTTTAAAAGAAAAGATATCTCAGCTTATAAACAAATTTGACATTTGTCAAACCCACAAGTATGATAGACAGCCCCAAAAACTAATATTTCATAGATCTATACTCGATTAACAAGAAAATCATTTTAACAATAATAGACAAATTTTCAAAATTCCCGGAGGGTTACACCCTTCCATCCCGGGATTCCATTAACATCACTAAACATATGATGTTTTTCTTCAAAACCCATGGAGTCCCTAAGACAATAGTATGCGATCAAGGTCCCGAATTTGAAGGAATTCTTTTTAAAGAACTCTGCAATCAATACGGGATTAATTTACATATAACATCATTCCAACAATCAAGTAGCAACGCCCCAGTAGAGAGATAGCACTCATCTCTAACTGAAATTTATAGGATCATTTTCGAAAAGAAAAACACATTAAGACTCAACTTAGACCATTACCTAATATTAGCAGAAACAACAACTTTGTAATTTTGTAACATACAACAACGCCATACACTCGACTACCAAGTTTACCCCGCACGAAGACTTTACAGGACGAACACACACATTCGAACAATCCTACCAGGCAGCTCGCCAACAAGATTACCTGAGGTAACTGGACAGTCTTAGGACCCAGTTATATACTTAAATAAAGTTAAAGAAACACAAAAACTAAACAAACAAAAACTAAACTAGAACCAAAGACACTAGAATAACAAGATGCGTAACGCCATATAATTTTTTGGCTCGCGATTTTTTGGCCGTGGCTCTAGAGGTGGCTCCAGGCTCTCTCGAATTTTTGGTCGAGAGAGAAAGAGCGGAGAGCGCTACAGCAAACAGCTCTTTTCTACGCATACAGTGTTAGCAGATAATTGTATGCGTGCCCACGTATGCTCATGCATTGCAAATTTGACAAAATATGCCCTTCACCTTAGAAGTTCTTAGACTTTAAATATATATTATTTTTTATCAATTGGCACCATGTAAAAAATTCTTGCATTGCCTTAACGTTTTTATTATTTAAATATAGCTTAGAAATAGTAATAGCCGAATCATAATATTACAAAATAAATTTTAAAACTGACTTTATAGTATAATATTTGTCATTAGAGTATTCAGCGTGCGTGAAAAATTAATGAGGCAATGATTGTTGAGTGCTTGTGTCCGCCCTTCGTGCCTCCAGATATGACTTTTGCAACAAAATTTTTTTTCAAATTTTTATTTATTTTATATATTTTTTTTACTTAAATTTTTAATACTTCGGAAAACTAAAGGTACCATCTGATATTTTTTTTTCATATTTGTAAAATACACTGTCTAAATATGTGTTTAGACATGATAAGTAGGCAAACTATAAATATGTTATATTTATGGGCTGCAATAAACATGTCACGGGACAGCATAAGTGGCAACCACAGATAAGTACGATTGCAGCGGCCTATTGCCGGAGTGTCAAGAGATATGATTAGCGCGGTCATAGGCCTCAAACATAGGTTTAAGAATAAAACTCAGCTGCATTTACCAACGCAGACTGCGGCGTCTTACAAGCGCTGCATTATATAATTAGATGATAAGACCCTATGTAAGAATGAATAAAAGGCGAAGCCATCGCAGAACGAGTCAGTTAGATTCAAACACCCGAATTGAACTCATTAAGTGTACGCACAAGTTTATAGTGTGAACATTTTGATCATTCGAGAAATTCTGTTGTTTTCCCCCACCAGTGGTAAGAAACACAGAAGAAAAAACCAGCGCTTCAAAGTAAAAAGAGCAAGGTTATTCGAGTGATTCTGTTATTTCACCCACCAGTGGTAAGAAACACAGAATAAAAGACCACGCCTTAAAGTACTAGGACTATAAGGTGAAACATTGTGTTCTTGATTTTCCTTGGCTGATCAATCAGCTGTGAGTCGAGGCACAGCTAGGTCAACTGGGCGACCAATCAAAAAATCCTCCAACGGATCACGCCAAAGAATACAAGCAGAAAGCACAAAAAAGTCACAGTGTTTGTTTTCCCAAGATGTTGTCGGAAAGATCTGTGAAATTGATGCAAGAACAAGGAGAGCTGCAGAACAAAATACTGCAAGTCATCAAGGAAAAGGCATCTATATCAGCAATAGATGTATTGGTAGTCCCATTTACTACTAACAACAATGCGCTGGTAAAATTGGGAGTTGGCGATCATCAATATTTTAATGATAAAATATTTATAAAAATTATGGATGCTATCAAGGCCTACAAGGAGTCACCATTAAAGGTAGAGACACTTGAAGAAATAAATATACCAAGCGGATCCAAATTATCTGATACCGAATCAGCTCAGAGCTCCTGTCCAGTTGATAATCTGGTTCAACTGGTGGATAGAGGAGCGGACAGGGTGAGGCAACAGATGAGCCTAATCTACGAAATTGAAGATAGTTCAAGTGAGATTGAACTAGTCAAGCAGCTGGCAATGATGAAAAGTCATTGGTCCAACGTGACGGACACACCGAAACTGCTTAAAAACAAGTATGACAGAACTGCCTTTGATCAAGATGAGGCCGACATTCTGCAATCTGAAGTTGCCGCACTAGAGATGGTATTTCAAATAAAGTTGGAACAGTTCAAAAGCTTCAACTACGACGTGCCAGAACTCCCAAAAAGTGGACCTCCCAACGTTCAATGGAAATGCGAAGGAATGGCCAACATTTTACGAGCTGTTCTCTGACAGGACATCAACAGGAAGGACCTCAGCAACACAAGAAAGCTGGGATATTTAAGAGCCTACTTAAAAGGAGAAGCTCAAATCTCGAAGGCAATTAAAAACGGATTTCGTGTGTCGTTCGAAAAACGGGCGCGGAATTTTAAAGAATGATAAGAATAAAGTTGTTTTGATTGCTGATTTGTTTATGTTCCAAAATGAAAGAAAAGTTGAAAGTGCCTGTTTCGTTGCACAGTCAATTTTGATGAGAAAGTGGCACCAGAGATTTGGTCATTTAAACTTTGCAAGCTTGAACAAAATGTTCAAACAAGAAATGACAATCGGACTAAAGAAAAATTATTTAAATGACGCAAAAGAAACCGACTGTTTGAGTTGCGCAAAAAGCAAAATATGTGTGAAGAGTTTCCTAAAAGCCTCTGGAAATCGCACAAATGAAGTACTGGAGCTAGTGCATAGTGATATCTGTGGTCCAATGCAAGCGACGTTTTTGGAGGTGCACGCTATTTTGTCACCTTTATGGATGACAAATCGAGATACATGTTTGTGTATTTCATAAAGACAAGAGATGAAATACTGGCCAAATTCAAGGAGTTTAAAGCATTTGCCGAAAACAAAAGCGGCAAGAAGTTGAAAGCATTAAGGAGCGACAACGGGCGTGAGTATTTGAGTAAAGCGTTTCAATCTATCTTGACAGAAAACGGCATAAAGAGACAATTGACGGTACCGCACACCCCACAACAAAACGGTGTAGCGGAGCGCGCTAACCGAACCCTGGTCGAGATGGCAAGGACTATGATGATTCACGCAGGCGGCGGCGACTCACTATGGGCTGAAGCTATCAACACTGCTGCTTATCTACGGAATCGCGCTGAGACGTCAGCATTATCTGATGTAACACCGTTCGAGTCTTGGACTGGAAGAAAGCCATATGTGTCCCACCTGAAGATATTTGGGTCGAAGGCTATCGTGCTGAACAAATCCACTAAGAAAAAATTTACTGCGAAGGGCGAAGAAAATATTTTGGTTGGATACTCTGATGCTTCTTAGGGATATCGCCTGTTCAATCCTACCAGGAAGAATGTCTGTGTTGCTCGTTACGTAATTGTATTTGAAAACGACCAGGATGATGGTATGACGGCAGGGCAAACAGTACCTTCTCCCGATATTCAACTTGTGGAGATGTAGCACCTTCCAATCTGTGTTGCTGAGGGTAAGAAACATGATGATGTTTTCCAGGTGTCAGATAAACACGATGACGACGTTGCGTCTGTCGAGCAACACGATTCAGAGGGAGAAGCGTCATCCACTGAAGACAATGAAGCCACCGAAGTCAGAGGACCTGGACGGCCGAAGAAGATTCACACTGGTAAACCTGGAAGACCGCGAAAACAATACAACATGGTCAACGGCATGAGTACGGATGAGGTTCCGATTCCAACAAGCATCAAGGAGGCTTTAACCATACGAAACTCTGAGGAATGGAGAACCTCAATGCAGAAGGAGTTGGAGAGCCTACGTGCGAATAAAACCTGGTCATTGGTGGATTTGTCGGCAGGTGAGAAGGCCATTGGGTCGAAATGGGTCTTTGCAGTGAAGCGTAACAAGATGGGCAAGGTCGAGCGCTTTAAGTCTCGACTTGTCGCAAAAGGGTGCGCTCAGCGATACTGCGTTAACTTCACGGATACGTTCTCACCAGTGGCACGCTACTCATCAATCAAACTAGTAATTGCTTTGGCGGTGGAAAACGGACTCAACATGCACCAAGTGGACGTCTCGTCTGCATATTTGAATGGTGATCTTCACGAAACGGTATATATGAGGCAGCCAGAGGGATTCATCCATGAACGACATCAAAAGAAGGTGCAGAGGCTACATAAATCTATATATGGACTGAAGCAGAGCGGCCGAGAATGGAATAAACTACTGAATGAAGTACTGCAAAGGATTGGGTTTTCTCCATGCCCTAGCGAGCCATGTGTTTACACCCGTAATTCTGGAAAAATTAAGAACGTTGTTGTAGTGTACGTAGATGACCTTATCATAGCCAGTTTAAGCAAGGAGGAACTGTGCGATATTAAAGCATCAATTTCAAAAGAATTCGATGTCGTAGACGGGGGCGAGCTAAAACATTTCCTGGGTATCGAAATTGATCGTGACGGAGGAACTGGTGGCATCAGGATTGGCCACAAGCAGTATATGGGTCTTGTGAGAGCCTTCTCAATGATTACTCAATGCAGGATTGTAAGTCGAATCTCATCCCACTAGAAGCAGGCTTTGAAGTAAAATGGCCGATTGTCAGAAGGTGAATCAAGTCAGCTATCAATCGCTGATTGGCTCATTAATGTACCTGGCAATCACAACTCGACCTGATATTATGCATTCGGCTATTAAGCTATCACAACGGAACGCTGACCCACATAAAGAGCACGAAACCAGTGCAAAGCGAGTTCTGCGATACTTGAGGGGCACAGCTGATTTGCAGTTACACTACGAGCGTACTGGTGTGCCTATACATTGATATGTTGACGCGGATTGGGCTGGTGACACCACGGACCGAAAATCCTTTACTGGATGGGCATGTATTGCTGCAGGAGCTGCCATTACGTGGGACTCAAAGAAACAATCAGTGATTTCTCTAAGCAGCACAGAGTCAGAGTATGTGGCACTTTCCATGGCAGCGAAGGAAGTGGCGTATGTTCAGAAATTGGTCAACGAAATGCAATTTGGTGAAACCCAGGCAACTAAGGTTTATAGCGACAACCAGAGTGCCCAGTGCTTGGTGAAAAATGACACTTTCCATGCACGTAGTAAGCATATAGACATAAAATATCATTATATAAGGGAACTGTTAAGAACAATATAATAGAAGTTAATTATGTACCCACAGAAAACATGATAGCAGATGTTCTAACCAAAAATTTGAATAGATTTAAACATGAAAAGTGTATCCAAGGGATGGGCTTAAACTAACAGAAAAATGTATTTTGAATTTGGAATTAAGATAAAAAAACATTATCTGTAAGGGTTGACATATTGCATTGAGAGGGAGTGTTGAAAATATGTATGTGTCGCATTACGAATGTATTTTGACCACTGTACGTGTCTGTCACATTATTTACATGGTTAGACCACTGCGCTTGCAAGACGCAGCTGCGCAATGAGTTTGGTATATTGTGAGGTCATTCTTAGAATTTGACTACAACGTAGAATATGACTGGCGCCAAAGTACCGTTACGAGTGAGGCGACGGCGTTGTCGCGCTGTCGCCAAGTGTAGTCCAGCTAGGGTGTGTAAAGGATAGATCGATGCGTAGAAAATACGATCAGTTGCATACAGACGATCGTGCACGCCGGTTGGAATTCGCTTCACTCGAAAAGTTTATTTGCCAATATGGAAGATCAGGCGCAAGAAAATGCCAACGCTGCGACATATGTAATAAGGTCAATGCACTCTGTCTCCCTCTTTTGGTCGCGGTAACCAAAAGCTTTTTTCTCTTATTGTGGATTCCCTTTAGCATGTAATTCGGCGTGCAGTAATATTGTACTGAAGATCAGTCACAATAAATATTTGAAGCGAATAATAAATAAGAATAATCAACACATATTTTTCACCTTATTTTAAGGTTATTGTTTTTTGTTTTCACTATTTTATTGATATTGTGTTTGGTTAAAAGCGGATTCAAATGAAAAATTACTTCCAGGATCTCCAAGGGCTACAGGGTCTTCTGCAGGTGGTACCGGATTTTTAAACTGGTCAGCAGATATTCTTGTGAACAGTATTCCGACACCTTTGATAAGAGCTAAGAGTACGCCCCCAATTATTGCGCTGCCTGCCATAGCTGGAACGCCTATAAATAAATAGAGACAATTTTTAATTAAAAAATCTAGTTTGTTAAAAAAATATAGATACGATTTTTAGTGTATGTTGGACAATTCTTAAAAACTACATAAACCGTCAAAAAAAATAAGGCCACAACATATTTTTATAAGGGATGTTGAATTTTACTTTAAAATTACTTAAGACTTTATTTAATAGTGGTCACAAACAAGAGAACGATAAATTCCAGTCCCAGATTAGCAGATGCATGTGGCTAGTGGAAGAGCATGGGAAACGGAAATAAGAAAAAAGGCAGAAGAACAGACCCCGGTACCTTTAGTTGGGTATTCTTAATGGTTCTTTCGATACAGTTCTTTGCTATACTGAAGAAAATTTGGTTTAAAGACTATTTTGTTTAGCAGTTTTATTTAGATTTGGTTAGGTAATAATAAAACATGTGCGGTATAGCACATATAGCAAATGCATATTTCAGTATTAAGCAATAAGCAAATAGTAAAAAAAAGTTAATGATAAACTTTCATCTCTAAAAATAACAAGCTGCTGGTTGGGCAATGGTTACTTACTTATCGATATGTCTAGCTGAGGAGTAACCATGGTTTAAGGTACATGATCCCTAAGATCGAAAATTTGTGTGGACATCGGTTAAATAACGAAGCTGGGATATTAGCTTAATCGTTGATGAAAGGCGTGGTTGTTACAGCCAGCGGTGACGGGGATGAGATCTCCACTGTGTCCTGGCTGGGGTAGCAGTGGACGGAGATAAGTCCACTGAGCCTACAAACCCGCATATCAACTTTGGCACACAGCCAGAAAAGAATTATTGACTTGGAGCCAGTTTAGTGGGACGTTCGGACTTCTAGCCAATTCTGACAAGCCGAAAGACAGACAGGAACACTAACGCCTAATTCCTTCAACTAGCTTGCGAATCGGCAACGGCAAGGATATCTGGGTCAACATCGAAAACGCTTTCTTCTGCCTGTTACATATTTCGTAGCGCATCTAGTATAGGCTTTTACTCTACGAGTTAACGGGTATAAAAAGAAAGTTCTGCTTCACCAAGACAATGCACAAGTCAGTGAAAAAAATGGGAAATATCCATGAATTGGGGTTTTAAATTGCTTTCGCATCCTTAAGATTCTTCAGATCTGCCCCAGTGACTATTTCCTGTACTCAGATCTCAAAAGAATTTTCTCTGGGAAGAAATTTTCGAATAAAGAAGTTATCGCCGATACTGAGGTATATTTTAAAGCAAAGGGGAGGGAAATCGTGCTACAAAAATGTTATTGAAAAGTTGCTGGGTCGATATACTCAGTGCATTACCCTTGAATAAGTAAAATATTTTCTACTATGGTAGGCCGCGGACATTTCAATGTATCTATATAGTGACGTATTCACATAATTAGCAATGTCCAAAGGTATAAGAATATGCGGAGAGGCAAAAAACCACACAACCCACATCCACTCATTGTATACAATCTGTCTAAATATGTGTTTAGACATGATAAGTAGGCAAACTAAATATGTTCTATTTATGGGCTGCAATAAACATGTCACGGGATAGCATAAGTGGCAACTACAGATAAGTACGATTGCAGCGGCCTATTGCCGGAGTGTTAAGAGATATGACCACGCGGGAGATGATTAGCGCGGTCATTTACCAACGCAGACTGCGGCGTCTTACAAGCGCTGCATTATATAGTTAGATTCAAACACCCGATTTGAACTCATTCAGTGTACGCACAAGTTTATAGTGTGAACATTTTGGTCCTTCGAGAAATTCTGTTGTTTTCCCCACCAGTGGTAAGAAACACAGAAGAAAAAACCAGCGCATCAAAGTGAAAAGAGCAAGGTTATTCGAGTGATTCTGTTATTTCACCCACCAGTGGTAAGAAACACAGAATAAAAGACCACGCCTTAAAGTACTAGGACTATAAGGTGAAACATTGTGTTCTTGCTTTTTCTTGGCTGATCAATCAGCTGTGAGTCGAGGCACAGCTAGGTCAACTGGGCGACCAATCAAAAAATCCTCGAACGGATCACGCCAAAGAATACAAGCAGAAAGCACAAAAAAGTCACAGTGTTTGTTTTCCAAGATGTTGTCGGAAAGATCTGTGAAATTGATGCAAGAACAAGGAGAGCTGCAGAACAAAATACTGCAAGTCATCAAGGAAAAGGCATCTATATCAGCAATAGATGTATTGGTAGTCCCATTTACTACTAACAACAATGCGCTGGTAAAATTGGGAGTTGGCGATCATCAATATTTTAATGATAAAATATTTATGAAAACTATGGATGCTATCAAGGCCTACAAGGAGTCACTATTAAAGGTAGAGAAACTTGAAGAAATAAATATACCAAGCGGATAAAATTATCTGATAACGCATCAGCTCGGAGCTCCAGTCCAGTTGATAATCTGGTTCAACTGGTGGATAGAAGAGCGGACAGGGTGAGGCAACAGATGAGCCTAATCTACGAAAGATAGTTTGAAGATAGTTCAAGTGAGATTGAACTAGTCAAGCAGCTGGCAATGATGAAAAGTCATTGGTCCAACGTGACTGAAACTGCTTGAAAACAAGTATGACAGAACTGCCTTTGATCAAAATGAGGCAGACATTCTGCAATCTGAAGTTGCCGCACTAGATATGGTACTTCAAGCGAAGTTGGAACAGTTCAAAAGTTCCAACTACGACGTGCCGAACTCCCAAAAGTGGACCTTCCCAACGTTCAATGGAAATGCGAAGGAATGGCCAACATTTTACGAGCTGTTCTCTGAGCTAATAGACAGCAGGAAGGATCTCAGCAACACAAGGAAACTGGATATTTAAGAGCTTGCTTAAAAGGAGACGCTCAAATGGTGGTTAGCCATTTGATAACGGGATCAGCGGCTAGCTATACAGCAGCGTGGAAGCTTATCTGCAAACGCTATGAGAATAGCAGAAAAATATTCTCCTAACACTTCAATAACTTAATGGAACTGGAATGCTTGCTGCCCCATGATGAGAAAAATTTAAAGAAGTTTTTGGATACTGCGACTGAGAGCATATTCATCATAAAGGAAAAAGGAAAAAAAAAAAATCTATTGCGGAAATTTTCGCCAGAAGCCTTATAGCTGTATGAACAGCATGTAAAAGGCAAGACTATACAGTCCTTGCAAGACGTACTGGAGTTCATTGAGCAACAATACAACTCAGTAAATGATACCAAAATACCGCTCAGCTTGCTCCAAGAAAGTGCAAGTAGATCGTTGCTTTGCTCTAAGGATGGTCACGATATGATAATGTCTCAAATTCAGAGCAAATAAAAAAAAAAGAATTCGTTCAAAAGAACAGCATGTGCTTTAGATGCTTTGGAAAGCATAATGCTATCGATTGCAGAAAGGAAATTACATGCAATCGATGCTCCAAAAGACACAACAGCCTTCTTCATGAAGAGACAAAACGCAGTATCAACTGCAATAGCCTCAAGCAAGGCCAAGACACACTATTGGCTACAGCTGTTGTTTTAGTGAAAAACAAAGCTGGAGGTTACAACGAGTTGAGGGCGCTTATTGACGGTGGATCCCAGAAACGCTGATTTCAGAGGAAGCAGCTCAAATATTAAGGATTCCCAGAATAAGGAGTACTATAGAGGTCGAAGGTATCTCCCAGAATACTCATTATCCATAAATAGCGTCCACCTAACGATCAAACCAAAAATTCCAAGCAGCTTCAAAACATCAACGGAAGCATTGTTTTACCAACACTGCATAGAGCCCTTCCCAGCAAAAAGTTTGATATTGATATCAACAAAGAGTGGAAGGGCTACAGGCTAGCAGATCCACGATTCAACGAGCCAAGCAGAATTGACATGGTGATAGGTGTGGATCTATTTGCCCTGATTATGATGGAGAAAATAAAAACCATGAATGGAATCTTGGGACAAAAACCAGATATGGATGGATTGTGTCCGGAAATATAACTCGAGCAGCAAAGCAAAAAATAATAAGTGCCACTACAACAATAAATCTAAAGGACCTGGAACGCTTTTGGGAATTGGAAGATGAAGCCGATGATACAATTACAGACAATGCAGAATGCGAAAGAAAATTCCAAGAAACAACTGTCACCAACGAGGAAGGCAGATTTGTGGTTTCAATTCCACTCCACAAAGAGGCAAAACTTAAAGACTCTCGCAAGCAGGCAATGGCAAGGCTTATGCAAATGGAAAAGAAGTTTCAAAGAAACCCAAAGAACTGGGCTGCATACAACGAATTCATGAAAGAATACCTTAAGATGGGACATATGGAATCTGTAAAGACAACGGGTCAAGGTAAATACTATTTACCCCATCAAGCAATCATCAGGCCTAGAAGCTTAACTACGAAGCTACGAGTAGTAGCATCCGCAAAGACGACGAATGCACTAAGCCTAAATGACGTTATTATAGCTGGTCCTAAGATTCAAAAGGATATATTCGATATTCTAATTAAATGGCGCAAGTGGCAATATGTTATGGTAGCTGACATTGAAAAAATGTATCGCCAAATAATGGTTGCTGAGAAAGACCAAGAACACCAATATATCCTATGGAGAGATGATCCAAAATTGCCGATCAGTGAGTTTAAGTTAACAACCGTAACTTATGAGAATGAATCGATCAAAACCTTAGGACTTCAATGGGATCCGAAGAAGGATACGTTTACGTTTTCGGCAGAAAACCCAATGTTAACACGCATAACAAAGCGGTTAGAGTTATCACAGCTGTCCAGAATTTTCGACCCACTAGGATGGTTGGCACCTGTAACGATTCAAGGCAAATGTTTCATTCAGGAACTGTGGAAGTTACCGATGACTTGGGACGTTGAATTGGAATACAACTTAGCTAACTGGTGGATGGAATATGCTAAAGGTCTATCATGTTTAGAAGAAATTAGCATTTCACGCTGGACTGGATGCTCCATGCAGCTACATTGATTCTGCGATGCATCAGAGAAAGCATATGCAGCGGCTGTGTATACAAAAGTAGGCGGCAGAGTTACTTTGCTAGCAGCAAAAAGCAAAGTAAATCCTATAAAAAACAGGAAAACAATTCCAAAGTTGGAATTATGTGCTGCGCATTTATTAGCAAAGTTATTAGCGAAGGTGTAGGCTATATGGAGCAACAAGATCACAACGCATGCATGGAGTGATTCGCAAATTACTATTGCTTGGATACAGAACAAGCGCAGCAAAGATAAGTTCGTCAGAACTAGAGTGGAAGAAATAAATAAACTAATTCCCAATGTCAAATGGAATTACGTTAAATCGGAAGACAATCCAGCAGACGTGGCTTCAAGAGGGATATCACCGCAAGCTCTTAAAATCTGTGAAATTTGGTGGAGAGGGCCTAATTGTCTAGCTATAGA
Organism: Drosophila simulans; assembly: GCF_016746395.2. Lineage (NCBI taxonomy): Eukaryota > Metazoa > Arthropoda > Insecta > Diptera > Drosophilidae > Drosophila > Drosophila simulans. The sequence goes on from NC_052521.2 coordinate 2,604,261, forward strand.
TCCACAACACTGGCCAACTCAAAAGGAATCGGAAATTGTTGTGGCAGCCGTCACATCTTACGGCGGAGGATTTAAAGCTAGCAAAGATTGCCGTGGTAAAGATACAACAACAGCTGGATTTTGGACACGAAGTCAGACTACTCAAAAACAAAAGACCATTAGACCCAAAGAGTAAGTTACAAGCATTAAATCCGTTTTTGGATATTGATGGCGTACTTCGAGTTGGTGGACGATTGCAAAACGCAATGATACCCTATAATGTAAGACATCCAATTATACTGGATAAGTCACATTTGACTTGGTTAATTGCAAAGATGCTCATAAAGAAACTCTGCATGGAGGAATTAACATTATGAGAACTTATATTCAGAGGGAGTTCTGGATATTTGGCATACAAAATTCCTTAAAGAAATATTTAAGGGAATGTATTGTATGCATACGATACAAGCAAGAGATATCCAGTCAACTAATGGGAAATTTACCAGTTTATCGAGTAACGGCTGATTACTCGTTTCTGGAATCTGGAATCGACTACGCCGGACCGTTCCAGATTCGCTGCTCAAAGGGAAGAGGTCAAAAAAAGTATAAAGGAAACATTTGTGTATTTGTTTGTATGGCAACAAAAGCGATACATCTGGAAGCTGTTAGCGACCTTTCGTCAGACAAATTCCTGGAGGCTCTTCGACGGTTCTCTGCAAGACCAGGCAAGAGTGAGAACCTATACTCAGATAATGGAACAAACTTCGTGGGAGCTTCCAGAGTATTGGACAAAGAATTTGTAGCTGCCATTAAAAACAATAATGAGTTAGCACCTTCACTAGAAAAAGAAGGCATCAAGTGGCACTGTATTACCTCGGGAAGCCCCTACATGGGAGGTTTATGGGAAGCCGGTGTAAAATCAGTGAAGCATCACCTTAAACGAGTTATTGGTGAAAACAGCTTTACATATGAATAATTTGCATCGCTGCTATGTCAAATCGAAGCAGTGCTAAACTCGCGTCCATTAATCACTGTAAGGGGCGAAAACGATGGTGAGGACGCCGGGTCATTTTCTGGTGGGAAGACCACTAATTGGAGCTCCTGAACATTTTGACGAAAGTAAGACAATCAGCTCTTTGGATAGATGGAAGTTTATTCAACGCATCAGAGGTGATTTTTGGAAGAAATGGAAAGAGGAGTATATGGTGTCATTGCAACAGCGAACCAAATGGCGCCAAGAAAAGCCAAATCTGAAGAAGGGACAGCTGGTTCTTATATAACATGAGAACACTCACCCCGCAAGATGGCCAATGGGAAGAATCATTAGTACGACTAAAGGACAAGATGATAAAGTCCGGGTAGTCACGGTTAAAACAAACGATGGGGAAGTAAAAAGATCGCTAAACAAGATCTGTCAACTTCCTGTTAGCGAAGCATCATAACGGAGAGACGACTACTGGCCGTACACTTTCCCCCCCGGAGAATGTCTAAATATGTGTTTAGACATGATAAGTAGGCAAGCTATAAATATGTTCAATTTATGGGCTACAGTAAACATGTCACAGGACAGCATAAGTGGCAACTACAGATAAGTACGATTACAGCGGCCTATTGCCGAAGTGTCAAGAGATATGACCACGCGGGAGGTGATTAGCGCGGTCATACCCCTGAGAAATAGATTTAAGAATAAAACTCAGCTGCTTTTACCAACGCAGATTGCGGCGTCTTACAAGCGCTGCATTATATAATTAGATGATAAGAACCTATGTAAGAATGAATAAAAGGCGAAGCAGCAGCGAGTCAGTTAGATTCAAGCACCCGAATTGAACTCATTAAGTGTACGCACAAGTTTATAGTGTGAACATACACATTAAAGATTTTGAAATATTTTTAAAAATAATAAAAAACAAATGTGTATAAATAAATTTATTGTTGAGCATCAAGTGCACAAATAAAAGTAGTGTGTATATATTAAACATAATTAATTATCAACATAAATATAAATATGTAAAGGGTAGGTAATTCGAACGGGCGTGAATTTGTAATTATTATTTTATTTCATCATATTGCTACGAAATTGGCCACAACTCCAAATATGTAAATTCGTTTCTTCGATCAGAATTGATTTCGGCCCGAAAATCGTCTTCTAGCACAACACGCACACATATACGCGTTCTCGTCTCTTGTTTTTACTCACACAAGCAAGCAAATTCTATTTTTAGATTTCTTACGCTCTCAGCGTAAGAGAGCGGAAAGAGAGCAAATTTTGCCTTCACCAAAAAAGTGGCTGCATAGTGCCAAACCAATGTATGGCAGTTACGCATCTTGTTATTCTAGTGTCTTTGGTAGAACACTACCAATAGCCGTACAGGAGGGAGATACTATTTTCAGAAAAGAAAATAGAAATAAATTTACACCCTGATTCACTAAGCACGAAGTAGCTAATGACAACGCGGTAACATTCACAACAAACAAACAGGATGCAGAGGACGCATCCACAATTGACACCAAATTTAACCAAATATCTGAGAACGAAAAAGCCATAAACAACAATCTTTGGCAAGAAATAGCCAACAACAATGATGTAATCATAAATTTTAATAACATTTTCAAACACTTTTATAAGGAACAGGAAAAGATTGAAGAATATATTAATAACTTTAAGAATACCATTTCTAAGGAATTAGTAGTAGAAGACAAAAGAGTTAGAACTTTACAAATATTAAATATAATAAATAACAATTTAGACGTTTTGCAGAACCATATACACGATATAGCAGAAAGTATATTATTGGCCAAATTCAATATAATTCCAAACTTTATCTTACCAATTGACGAGTTAAGAGATATTGCACAGACTTTAAAACTTCAAAATTTCTCAATCAATTCAGAAAAGCATATTTACAGACTACTCAACATAGAGATAAAATCCAAACAAACTAAAATTATATTTCACATTAAAATTCCAATATTTGAAAAATACACTTTTACATTTAATTAAGTTACCAATTAATGGCACAAATTTTCTCACTCTACCTAAATTTATGTTATATGATGATAAATTTAATTATATGATAAGTTTTCAAGAAAGATGCCCTAAAGTACATGGCACATATATACTGCGACAACAGAACTGCGGAGAACAACATGGACAACAAAGAATGTATAAAACAAGTAATGCAATGAACCCTATTTGCGAGGCAAAAATTATCAACACAGACGAGACAGTAGTGTAACCTGAGCATCAATGGATCGTAATTATCAGCAAAAATCAAACAAGTGCTGAACCAAGTTGTGCTGAACCATTCCTCATTGAAGGAACGACAATAATAAACCATATAAACTGTTCCATATTTATAGAAGGAACCAAATACGATGACAGCGAGTTGTTCTACGAAGAAAGGGTTAAGTTATTACTACCTGCAACGAAGAATATATCAATAAATACAACAATGGAGGATCTAAGCCTGAACAAAATAGTACTTCACCTTCAGGAAAATAAACCCAAAATACTTTTAACGTGTAACGAATTAAAATGATGGAAGACTAGAATACCTGTACTTGCGGGTGCACGCTTTAGAGGCCGGCTCTAGCTCATGGCGTTGGCGTCTTGCGTGCACAGATATCTTTTCGTTACAGGCAATAATGAATAAGACCAAGAAATTGAGCGTGCTTACAACAACAACAAAATGAAGGAGCTAGTATACAAAATCGGAGGAAGCAAATTAATACTTACGGAAGCGGACAGATCTAGATTGGGAGGAAAGTTTGAGAATTTTGTCGCCTGCGAAGCACAGGTGGAATTGTGTTCGCGTATTGCCCTACCCTACCTAAGACCACTTTCCTTAAGAGCATAGCTCTAGTGGCCCCTTTAGTACCCTACGTCCGGAGAAACATCAGCCGAGTCAGTATTTAAGTTTTTAGAAATTCATATTTTCAATATTAATAGTTACTTAATAATTAAAGAGTTAAAGTTACTAGCGGCTAAAAATATTTAAGGGAAGGAACAAAGCATTCATTTAAATCTTCTATAATTTTTGGAGTTCTCTCTATAATCTTGTTCCATGAATTATTATTTTTTTTTGGGTTTTATCGTTATAAAGAATCCTTAACGAGAAGAAAAATTAATTTTGTTTGAGAGTGAGCCGCGAGTAAATTCGGTTAGATTTTCTCCTTTCTTTTTTTTCTTTATATTTCAAACGGCTGCTCTCGCCACTCCATTAGTATTAATTGTTTATTAGCAGTGTGTATGAAATATATGATACTTGGCACGCCATAAAAATGATGACCTCCAGTTAAATTTTATCGGTGTACTACCGAATATTTCCAATAAGAAACTAAAGTTTTATAAATGAAACTCACTCAACTTTTCACTCCTCGGCGAAAGATGAATCTCCCGGCGCAGATGAGCTGAAACGAAAGAGTGGCATTTTCCGCAACCACTTCGAGAAGGTATCATTTTGGATCACACGACTGCGAACAAACTCTCATGAATTCCTACTCGAAAATTCAAAGGAGCACTCACAGAAAATGAACTCTTCTAAAGAAATGACTAGCTTAGGTTAGCTTACCTACTATATACAAATTTTAAGTACGAACGGGAATTCAATTCAAATGCAAGAAAAATTACAAAACGGCATGACTGAGTCTCCTACTCGAGTACATATTCTTATAGCTTATTGTTAAACTTAAATTACATAAAAAAAATTTAACTTCTTTCTCTCTCTACGTTCAAGATGGCGGTTCGGGAATTAATACATCCAAGTACAGGTTAGCTCAGATATTTAGCGTCTTCCCGCATAATTTCAGAATTTAGATCAACTTAAACTCACTATAGTTTTTAATTTTCTTTATGTCCATTTTGGACTACCAATCGCGCTATAAATGTAACTTCCATTTGGGCACTGTGTATTCCGGACTAAATCCCGCTAAATTTTTCGCCTCTTTTAACCTCACTTTCGGCTATCGGCGGAAATCACGATCAGCTGAACCACACTTTTTCCCGATAACCGAATTATCCCAAACTTATCGGGTGCGGCTTATAAGGGTTGCATCCAGTCTGGTATATTCTAGCTACATCTTACTGCATCTTACATTGGTGTGTCACAGCTGACCGCCAACCCCCTATCGATTATTCATCGAGATTTTTATGACCCACTGCTTCAGTCGCCTCTACATACTCCAAGTCAAGGAATCCATGATTGATCTTCGATTCCTGACCTACGCATCGAGTGCCATCCTGGTCATCTTTATACTCTACGCCTTAGTAGTAAAAAGAAACATTACTTACCTGCCAAACCATACTCCCTCGGTCAACTACGTTTCGTCCATTCCTTCGTTATGGCCATCACTTCATTCTAGGGGGGGAGGAGTTACCACACCAACAGTACCTACATCTACTCCCCCGCCACCAAAACCTCCACGCCAAAACTGTTAGATCGTTGTCCTCTCTTACCACATCAGCAGTCGACGTCTTCTCCGCCGTCTCCCTAAAACCCTCACACCAGAGCTGCTAGTTCGTCGCACTCTCATGTTGCAACTTTGTCGGCGGAAACAGCTCAGCAAATCGGAGACATTCCCCAAATCTGATGGGTCAGCAGATTCGCAATCACCAAGCATAGTATACATATATTATCATGTTCTTATATTAGATTGCAGTCTTAAGCTAACTTCTGAACAGAAAGCATTCTAGATATTGGCCTGTATAATTAAATTACTTAAATAATTAAACTACCCAACTGAGTATTGTTGGGAGACCTGGAAATTGTCTTACCTGCAGCTAACTGGTAAAAGGATTAACCGAAGTCGTCTGATTGCTAACCTGGTGTATCACTAGTATCATATTGTAACTCTCGCCTTAGCGCAAGAGGTGAAGTCCAACCACTAACGATACACTTTCGCAACTTCGTTTGCAAGAAGCCAGTGACCGAAGACAATATCCAACAATATCCAATATCCAACGACAATATCCAGGAGCGACAACAGGCCCCTCCACAAGCTAACTCACAGGGAAGTGCCGGGAAGAAGCCGCACTTTGCTAGCCAGCACCAGACACAGGTGCACTCTGCCCCAAGAAGCGACAGAGTGGCTCGACGAAACACGCCGGATCCCATTGACGTTCGGAAATTCCCAGCCACAAAGTTTTGGCACTGTAAGAATGGGGTCACCGACATTTTCGCGGTCGAGGAAAGAAAAGAAATCCTCACCGCTGAGCACAACAGAGCTCACAGGTCGGCCTAAGAAAACGTGAAGCAGGTACTCTCCGAGTACTACTTCCAAAAGATGACAAAATTAGCGAGATAGCCGATATTTTACAAACTTGCTCCACAGACGAAATGTCTGTCACATCCGAGAAAACAGGAGCACAACGAGACACCAGTCCCAACCTATGTAGGGGAAATATTGCACATCGAGATTTTCTCGACGGATAAGAAATACATCCTTACCTGCATAGACAATTTTTCGAAATTCGTTATGGAACAGCCGATTCCGTCTAGGACCATAGAGGGTCTCAAACCACCCCTGCTTGCGGTTTGCTCGGAACTTTTTATATTTTATTATTATTTGTAGCCACTTGGCATAAGTTTTATTACATTTCTTAGTATAATTGCTTTTACATCCTTTATTTACTATAATTAGCGGTAGGCAACTCCTTTCCGAATACGTATTATTCAAAACACACAAATAACAGGTTGTTACCAACGCTTCTGCTCTGTCTCCTATCCGCAACATCCGCACATGTCACTGATATCGTAATATATCGTTACAGAATAATTATCATGGAATTGCAGAATGAGTACCAAAACTTTGTGGCTGGGAATTTCCGAACGTCAATGGGATCCGGCGTGTAATAAGGTCAATGCACTCTGTCTCCCTCTTTTGGTCGCGGTAACCAAAAGCTTTTTTCTCTTATTGTGGATTCCCTTTAGCATGTAATTCGGCGTGCAGTAATATTGTACTGAAGATCAGTCACAATAAATATTTGAAGCGAATAATAAATAAGAATAATCAACACATATTTTTCACCTTTTTTTAAGGTTATTGTTTTTTGTTTTCACTATTTTATTGATATTGTGTTTGGTTAAAAGCGGATTCAAATGAAAAATTACTTCCAGGATCTCCAAGGGCTACAGGGTCTTCTGCAGGTGGTACCGGATTTTTAAACTGGTCAGCAGATATTCTTGTGAACAGTATTCCGACACCTTTGATAAGAGCTAAGAGTACGCCCTTAATTATTGCGCTGCCTGCCATAGCTGGAACGCCTATAAATAAATAGAGACAATTTTTAATTAAAAAATCTAGTTTGTTAAAAAAATATAGATACGATTTTTAGTGTATGTTGGACAATTCTTAAAAACTACATAAACCGTCAAAAAAATAAGGCCACAACATATTTTTATAAGGGATGTTGAATTTTACTTTAAAATTACTTAAGACTTTATTTAATAGTGGTCACAAACAAGAGAACGATAAATTCCAGTCCCCAGATTAGCAGATGCATGTGGCTAGTGGAAGAGCATGGGAAACGGAAATAAGAAAAAAGGCAGAAGAACAGACCCCCGGTACCTTTAGTTGGGTATTCTTAATGGTTCTTTCGATACAGTTCTTTGCTATACTGAAGAAAATTTGGTTTAAAGACTATTTTGTTTAGCAGTTTTATTTAGATTTGGTTAGGTAATAATAAAACATGTGCGGTATAGCACATATAGCAAATGCATATTTCAGTATTAAGCAATAAGCAAATAGTAAAAAAAAGTTAATGATAAACTTTCATCTCTAAAAATAACAAGCTGCTGGTTGGGCAATGGTTACTTACTTATCGATATGTCTAGCTGAGGAGTAACCATGGTTTAAGGTACATGATCCCTAAGATCGAAAATTTGTGTGGACATCGGTTAAATAACGAAGCTGGGATATTAGCTTAATCGTTGATGAAAGGCGTGGTTGTTACAGCCAGCGGTGACGGGGATGAGATCTCCACTGTGTCCTGGCTGGGGTAGCAGTGGACGGAGATAAGTCCACTGAGCCTACAAACCCGCATATCAACTTTGGCACACAGCCAGAAAAGAATTATTGACTTGGAGCCAGTTTAGTGGGACGTTCGGACTTCTAGCCAATTCTGACAAGCCGAAAGACAGACAGGAACACTAACGCCTAATTCCTTCAACTAGCTTGCGAATCGGCAACGGCAAGGATATCTGGGTCAACATCGAAAACGCTTTCTTCTGCCTGTTACATATTTCGTAGCGCATCTAGTATAGGCTTTTACTCTACGAGTTAACGGGTATAAAAAGAAAGTTCTGCTTCACCAAGACAATGCACAAGTCAGTGAAAAAAATGGGAAATATCCATGAATTGGGGTTTTAAATTGCTTTCGCATCCTTAAGATTCTTCAGATCTGCCCCAGTGACTATTTCCTGTACTCAGATCTCAAAAGAATTTTCTCTGGGAAGAAATTTTCGAATAAAGAAGTTATCGCCGATACTGAGGTATATTTTAAAGCAAAGGGGAGGGAAATCGTGCTACAAAAATGTTATTGAAAAAGTTGCTGGGTCGATATACTCAGTGCATTACCCTTGAATAAGTAAAATATTTTCTACTATGGTAGGCCGCGGACATTTCAATGTATCTATATAGTGACGTATTCACATAATTAGCACTGTCCAAAGGTATAAGAATATGCGGAGAGGCAAAAAACCACACAACCCACATCCACTCATTGTATACAATCTGTCTAAATATGTGTTTAGACATGATAAGTAGGCAAACTATAAATATGTTCTATTTATGGGCTGCAATAAACATGTCACGGGATAGCATAAGTGGCAACTACAGATAAGTACGATTGCAGCGGCCTATTGCCGAAGTGTCAAGAGATATGACCACGCGGGAGATGATTAGCGCGGTCATTTACCAACGCAGACTGCGGCGTCTTACAAGCGCTGCATTATATAGTTAGATTCAAACACCCGATTTGAACTCATTCAGAGTACGCACGAGTTTATAGTGTGAACATTTTGGTCCTTCGAGAAATTCTGTTGTTTTCCCCACCAGTGGTAAGAAACACAGAAGAAAAAACCAGCGCATCAAAGTGAAAAGAGCAAGGTTATTCGAGTGATTCTGTTATTTCACCCACCAGTGGTAAGAAACACAGAATAAAAGACCACGCCTTAAAGTACTAGGACTATAAGGTGAAACATTGTGTTCTTGCTTTTTCTTGGCTGATCAATCAGCTGTGAGTCGAGGCACAGCTAGGTCAACTGGGCGACCAATCAAAAAATCCTCGAACGGATCACGCCAAAGAATACAAGCAGAAAGCACAAAAAAGTCACAGTGTTTGTTTTCCCAAGATGTTGTCGGAAAGATCTGTGAAATTGATGCAAGAACAAGGAGAGCTGCAGAACAAAATACTGCAAGTCATCAAGGAAAAGGCATCTATATCAGCAATAGATGTATTGGTAGTCCCATTTACTACTAACAACAATGCGCTGGTAAAATTGGGAGTTGGCGATCATCAATATTTTAATGATAAAATATTTATGAAAACTATGGATGCTATCAAGGCCTACAAGGAGTCACTATTAAAGGTAGAGAAACTTGAAGAAATAAATATACCAAGCGGATAAAAATTATCTGATAACGCATCAGCTCGGAGCTCCAGTCCAGTTGATAATCTGGTTCAACTGGTGGATAGAAGAGCGGACAGGGTGAGGCAACAGATGAGCCTAATCTACGAAAGATAGTTTGAAGATAGTTCAAGTGAGATTGAACTAGTCAAGCAGCTGGCAATGATGAAAAGTCATTGGTCCAACGTGACTGAAACTGCTTGAAAACAAGTATGACAGAACTGCCTTTGATCAAAATGAGGCAGACATTCTGCAATCTGAAGTTGCCGCACTAGATATGGTACTTCAAGCGAAGTTGGAACAGTTCAAAAGTTCCAACTACGACGTGCCAGAACTCCCAAAAGTGGACCTTCCAACGTTCAATGGAAATGCGAAGGAATGGCCAACATTTTACGAGCTGTTCTCTGAGCTAATAGACAGCAGGAAGGATCTCAGCAACACAAGGAAACTGGGATATTTAAGAGCTTGCTTAAAAGGAGACGCTCAAATGGTGGTTAGCCATTTGATAACGGGATCAGCGGCTAGCTATACAGCAGCGTGGAAGCTTATCTGCAAACGCTATGAGAATAGCAGAAAAATATTCTCCTAACACTTCAATAAATTAATGGAACTGGAATGCTTGCTGCCCCATGATGAGAAAAATTTAAAGAAGTTTTTGGATACTGCGACTGAGAGCATATTCATCATAAAGGAAAAAGGAAAAAAAAAAAATTAATTCTATTGCGGAAATTTTCGCCAGAAGCCTTATAGCTGTATGAACAGCATGTAAAAAAGGCAAGAGCTATACAGTCCTTGCAAGACGTACTGGAGTTCATTGAGCAACAATACAACTCAGTAAATGCCATTACCAAAAATACCGCTCAGCTTGCTCCAAGAAAAGTGCAAGTAAGATCGTGTGCCTTTTGCTCTAAGGATGGTCACGATATGATAAAGTGTCTCAAATTCAGAGCACAATCAATTGAAAAAAGAAGAGAATTCGTTCAAAAGAACAGCATGTGCTTTAGATGCTTTGGAAAGCATAATGCTATCGACTGCAGAAAGGAAATTACATGCAATCGATGATCCAAAGGACACAACAGCCTTCTTCATGAAGACACAAAACGCAGTATCAACTGCAATAGCCTCAAGCAAGGCCAAGACACACTATTGGCTACAGCTGTTGTTTTAGTGAAAAACAAAGCTGGAGGTTACAACGAGTTGAGGGCGCTTATTGACGGTGGATCCCAGAAAACGCTGATTTCAGAGGAAGCAGCTCAAATATTAAGGATTCCCAGAATAAGGAGTACTATAGAGGTCGAAGGTATCTCCCAGAATACTCATTTATCCATAAATAGCGTCCACCTAACGATCAAACCAAAAATTCCAAGCAGCTTCAAAACATCAACGGAAGCATTGGTTTTACCAACACTGCATAGAGCCCTTCCCAGCAAAAAGTTTGATATTGATATCAACAAAGAGTGGAAGGGCTACAGGCTAGCAGATCCACGATTCAACGAGCCAAGCAGAATTGACATGGTGATAGGTGTGGATCTATTTGCCCTGATTATGATGGAGAAAATAAAAACCATGAATGGAATCTTGGGACAAAAAACCAGATATGGATGGATTGTGTCCGGAAATATAACTCGAGCAGCAAAGCAAAAAATAATAAGTGCCACTACAACAATAAATCTAAAGGACCTGGAACGCTTTTGGGAATTGGAAGATGAAGCCGATGATACAATTACAGACAATGCAGAATGCGAAAGAAAATTCCAAGAAACAACTGTCACCAACGAGGAAGGCAGATTTGTGGTTTCAATTCCACTCCACAAAGAGGCAAAACTTAAAGACTCTCGCAAGCAGGCAATGGCAAGGCTTATGCAAATGGAAAAGAAGTTTCAAAGAAACCCAAAGAACTGGGCTGCATACAACGAATTCATGAAAGAATACCTTAAGATGGGACATATGGAATCTGTAAAGACAACGGGTCAAGGTAAATACTATTTACCCCATCAAGCAATCATCAGGCCTAGAAGCTTAACTACGAAGCTACGAGTAGTAGCATCCGCAAAGACGACGAATGCACTAAGCCTAAATGACGTTATTATAGCTGGTCCTAAGATTCAAAAGGATATATTCGATATTCTAATTAAATGGCGCAAGTGGCAATATGTTATGGTAGCTGACATTGAAAAAATGTATCGCCAAATAATGGTTGCTGAGAAAGACCAAGAACACCAATATATCCTATGGAGAGATGATCCAAAATTGCCGATCAGTGAGTTTAAGTTAACAACCGTAACTTATGAGAATGAATCGATCAAAACCTTAGGACTTCAATGGGATCCGAAGAAGGATACGTTTACGTTTTCGGCAGAAAACCCAATGTTAACACGCATAACAAAGCGGTTAGAGCTATCACAGCTGTCCAGAATTTTCGACCCACTAGGATGGTTGGCACCTGTAACGATTCAAGGCAAATGTTTCATTCAGGAACTGTGGAAGTTACCGATGACTTGGGACGTTGAATTGGAATACAACTTAGCTAACTGGTGGATGGAATATGCTAAAGGTCTATCATGTTTAGAAGAAATTAGCATTTCACGCTGGACTGGATGCTCCATGCAGCTACATTGATTCTGCGATGCATCAGAGAAAGCATATGCAGCGGCTGTGTATACAAAAGTAGGCGGCAGAGTTACTTTGCTAGCAGCAAAAAGCAAAGTAAATCCTATAAAAAACAGGTAAACAATTCCAAAGTTGGAATTATGTGCTGCGCATTTATTAGCAAAGTTATTAGCGAAGGTGTAGGCTATATGGAGCAACAAGATCACAACGCATGCATGGAGTGATTCGCAAATTACTATTGCTTGGATACAGAACAAGCGCAGCAAAGATAAGTTCGTCAAAACTAGAGTGGAAGAAATCAATAAACTAATTCCCAATGTCAAATGGAATTACGTTAAATCGGAAGACAATCCAGCAGACGTGGCTTCAAGAGGGATATCACCGCAAGCTCTTAAAATCTGTGAAATTTGGTGGAGAGGGCCTAATTGTCTAGCTATAGATCCACAACACTGGCCAACTCAAAAGGAATCGGAAATTGTTGTGGCAGCCGTCACATCTTACGGCGGAGGATTTAAAGCTAGCAAAGATTGCCGTGGTAAAGATACAACAACAGCTGGATTTTGGACACGAAGTCAGACTACTCAAAAACAAAAGACCATTAGACCCAAAGAGTAAGTTACAAGCATTAAATCCGTTTTTGGATATTGATGGCGTACTTCGAGTTGGTGGACGATTGCAAAACGCAATGATACCCTATAATGTAAAACATCCAATTATACTGGATAAGTCACATTTGACTTGGTTAATTGCAAAGATGCTCATAAAGAAACTCTGCATGGAGGAATTAACATTATGAGAACTTATATTCAGAGGGAGTTCTGGATATTTGGCATACAAAATTCCTTAAAGAAATATTTAAGGGAATGTATTGTATGCATACGATACAAGCAAGAGATATCCAGTCAACTAATGGGAAATTTACCAGTTTATCGAGTAACGGCTGATTACTCGTTTCTGGAATCTGGAATCGACTACGCCGGACCGTTCCAGATTCGCTGCTCAAAGGGAAGAGGTCAAAAAAAGTATAAAGGAAACATTTGTGTATTTGTTTGTATGGCAACAAAAGCGATACATCTGGAAGCTGTTAGCGACCTTTCGTCAGACAAATTCCTGGAGGCTCTTCGACGGTTCTCTGCAAGACCAGGCAAGAGTGAGAACCTATACTCAGATAATGGAACAAACTTCGTGGGAGCTTCCAGAGTATTGGACAAAGAATTTGTAGCTGCCATTAAAAACAATAATGAGTTAGCACCTTCACTAGAAAAAGAAGGCATCAAGTGGCACTGTATTACCTCGGGAAGCCCCTACATGGGAGGTTTATGGGAAGCCGGTGTAAAATCAGTGAAGCATCACCTTAAACGAGTTATTGGTGAAAACAGCTTTACATATGAATAATTTGCATCGCTGCTATGTCAAATCGAAGCAGTGCTAAACTCGCGTCCATTAATCACTGTAAGGGGCGAAAACGATGGTGAGGACGCCGGGTCATTTTCTGGTGGGAAGACCACTAATTGGAGCTCCTGAACATTTTGACGAAAGTAAGACAATCAGCTCTTTGGATAGATGGAAGTTTATTCAACGCATCAGAGGTGATTTTTGGAAGAAATGGAAAGAGGAGTATATGGTGTCATTGCAACAGCGAACCAAATGGCGCCAAGAAAAGCCAAATCTGAAGAAGGGACAGCTGGTTCTTATATAACATGAGAACACTCACCCCGCAAGATGGCCAATGGGAAGAATCATTAGTACGACTAAAGGACAAGATGATAAAGTCCGGGTAGTCACGGTTAAAACAAACGATGGGGAAGTAAAAAGATCGCTAAACAAGATCTGTCAACTTCCTGTTAGCGAAGCATCATAACGGAGAGACGACTACTGGCCGTACACTTTCCCCCCCGGAGAATGTCTAAATATGTGTTTAGACATGATAAGTAGGCAAGCTATAAATATGTTCAATTTATGGGCTACAGTAAACATGTCACAGGACAGCATAAGTGGCAACTACAGATAAGTACGATTACAGCGGCCTATTGCCGAAGTGTCAAGAGATATGACCACGCGGGAGGTGATTAGCGCGGTCATAGGCCTCAGAAATAGATTTAAGAATAAAACTCAGCTGCTTTTACCAACGCAGATTGCGGCGTCTTACAAGCGCTGCATTATATAATTAGATGATAAGAACCTATGTAAGAATGAATAAAAGGCGAAGCAGCAGCGAGTCAGTTAGATTCAAGCACCCGAATTGAACTCATTAAGTGTACGCACAAGTTTATAGTGTGAACATACACATTAAAGATTTTGAAATATTTTTAAAAATAATAAAAAACAAATGTGTATAAATAAATTTATTGTTGAGCATCAAGTGCACAAATAAAAGTAGTGTATATATATTAAACATAATTAATTATCAACATAAATATAAATATGTAAAGGGTAGGTAATTCGAACGGGCGTGAATTTGTAATTATTATTTTATTTCATCATATTGCTACGAAATTGGCCACAACTCCAAATATGTAAATTCGTTTCTTCGATCAGAATTGATTTCGGCCCGAAAATCGTCTTCTAGCACAACACGCACACATATACGCGTTCTCGTCTCTTGTTTTTACTCACACAAGCAAGCAAATTCTATTTTTAGATTTCTTACGCTCTCAGCGTAAGAGAGCGGAAAGAGAGCAAATTTTGCCTTCACCAAAAAAGTGGCTGCATAGTGCCAAACCAATGTATGGCAGTTACGCATCTTGTTATTCTAGTGTCTTTGGTAGAACACTACCAATAGCCGTACAGGAGGGAGATACTATTTTCAGAAAAGAAAATAGAAATAAATTTACACCCTGATTCACTAAGCACGAAGTAGCTAATGACAACGAGGTAACATTCATTTTTATTTTAATAACATTTTTTTTATTTTTTTTATTTTTTATTTTATTTTAATAACATTTTCAAACACTTTTATAAGGAACAGGAAAAGATTGAAGAATATATTAATAACTTTAAGAATACCATTTCTAAGGAATTAGTAGTAGAAGACAAAAGAGTTAGAACTTTACAAATATTAAATATAATAAATAACAATTTAGACGTTTTGCAGAACCATATACACGATATAGCAGAAAGTATATTATTGGCCAAATTCAATATAATTCCAAACTTTATCTTACCAATTGACGAGTTAAGAGATATTGCACAGACTTTAAAACTTCAAAATTTCTCAATCAATTCAGAAAAGCATATTTACAGACTACTCAACATAGAGATAAAATCCAAACAAACTAAAATTATATTTCACATTAAAATTCCAATATTTGAAAAATACACTTTTACATTTAATTAAGTTACCAATTAATGGCACAAATTTTCTCACTCTACCTAAATTTATGTTATATGATGATAAATTTAATTATATGATAAGTTTTCAAGAAAGATGCCCTAAAGTACATGGCACATATATACTGCGACAACAGAACTGCGGAGAACAACATGGACAACAAAGAATGTATAAAACAAGTAATGCAATGAACCCTATTTGCGAGGCAAAAATTATCAACACAGACGAGACAGTAGTGTAACCTGAGCATCAATGGATCGTAATTATCAGCAAAAATCAAACAAGTGCTGAACCAAGTTGTGCTGAACCATTCCTCATTGAAGGAACGACAATAATAAACCATATAAACTGTTCCATATTTATAGAAGGAACCAAATACGATGACAGCGAGTTGTTCTACGAAGAAAGGGTTAAGTTATTACTACCTGCAACGAAGAATATATCAATAAATACAACAATGGAGGATCTAAGCCTGAACAAAATAGTACTTCACCTTCAGGAAAATAAACCCAAAATACTTTTAACGTGTAACGAATTAAAATGATGGAAGACTAGAATACCTGTACTTGCGGGTGCACGCTTTAGAGGCCGGCTCTAGCTCATGGCGTTGGCGTCTTGCGTGCACAGATATCTTTTCGTTACAGGCAATAATGAATAAGACCAAGAAATTGAGCGTGCTTACAACAACAACAAAATGAAGGAGCTAGTATACAAAATCGGAGGAAGCAAATTAATACTTACGGAAGCGGACAGATCTAGATTGGGAGGAAAGTTTGAGAATTTTGTCGCCTGCGAAGCACAGGTGGAATTGTGTTCGCGTATTGCCCTACCCTACCTAAGACCACTTTCCTTAAGAGCATAGCTCTAGTGGCCCCTTTAGTACCCTACGTCCGGAGAAACATCAGCCGAGTCAGTATTTAAGTTTTTAGAAATTCATATTTTCAATATTAATAGTTACTTAATAATTAAAGAGTTAAAGTTACTAGCGGCTAAAAATATTTAAGGGAAGGAACAAAGCATTCATTTAAATCTTCTATAATTTTTGGAGTTCTCTCTATAATCTTGTTCCATGAATTATTATTTTTTTTTGGGTTTTATCGTTATAAAGAATCCTTAACGAGAAGAAAAATTAATTTTGTTTGAGAGTGAGCCGCGAGTAAATTCGGTTAGATTTTCTCCTTTCTTTTTTTTCTTTATATTTCAAACGGCTGCTCTCGCCACTCCATTAGTATTAATTGTTTATTAGCAGTGTGTATGAAATATATGATACTTGGCACGCCATAAAAATGATGACCTCCAGTTAAATTTTATCGGTGTACTACCGAATATTTCCAATAAGAAACTAAAGTTTTATAAATGAAACTCACTCAACTTTTCACTCCTCGGCGAAAGATGAATCTCCCGGCGCAGATGAGCTGAAACGAAAGAGTGGCATTTTCCGCAACCACTTCGAGAAGGTATCATTTTGGATCACACGACTGCGAACAAACTCTCATGAATTCCTACTCGAAAATTCAAAGGAGCACTCACAGAAAATGAACTCTTCTAAAGAAATGACTAGCTTAGGTTAGCTTACCTACTATATACAAATTTTAAGTACGAACGGGAATTCAATTCAAATGCAAGAAAAATTACAAAACGGCATGACTGAGTCTCCTACTCGAGTACATATTCTTATAGCTTATTGTTAAACTTAAATTACATAAAAAAAATTTAACTTCTTTCTCTCTCTACGTTCAAGATGGCGGTTCGGGAATTAATACATCCAAGTACAGGTTAGCTCAGATATTTAGCGTCTTCCCGCATAATTTCAGAATTTAGATCAACTTAAACTCACTATAGTTTTTAATTTTCTTTATGTCCATTTTGGACTACCAATCGCGCTATAAATGTAACTTCCATTTGGGCACTGTGTATTCCGGACTAAATCCCGCTAAATTTTTCGCCTCTTTTAACCTCACTTTCGGCTATCGGCGGAAATCACGATCAGCTGAACCACACTTTTTCCCGATAACCGAATTATCCCAAACTTATCGGGTGCGGCTTATAAGGGTTGCATCCAGTCTGGTATATTCTAGCTACATCTTACTGCATCTTACATTGGTGTGTCACAGCTGACCGCCAACCCCCTATCGATTATTCATCGAGATTTTTATGACCCACTGCTTCAGTCGCCTCTACATACTCCAAGTCAAGGAATCCATGATTGATCTTCGATTCCTGACCTACGCATCGAGTGCCATCCTGGTCATCTTTATACTCTACGCCTTAGTAGTAAAAAGAAACATTACTTACCTGCCAAACCATACTCCCTCGGTCAACTACGTTTCGTCCATTCCTTCGTTATGGCCATCACTTCATTCTAGGGGGGGAGGAGTTACCACACCAACAGTACCTACATCTACTCCCCCGCCACCAAAACCTCCACGCCAAAACTGTTAGATCGTTGTCCTCTCTTACCACATCAGCAGTCGACGTCTTCTCCGCCGTCTCCCTAAAACCCTCACACCAGAGCTGCTAGTTCGTCGCACTCTCATGTTGCAACTTTGTCGGCGGAAACAGCTCAGCAAATCGGAGACATTCCCCAAATCTGATGGGTCAGCAGATTCGCAATCACCAACCATAGTATACATATATTATCATGTTTTTATATTAGATTGCAGTCTTAAGCTAACTTCTGAACAGAAAGCATTCTAGATATTGGCCTGTATAATTAAATTACTTAAATAATTAAACTACCCAACTGAGTATTGTTGGGAGACCTGGAAATTGTCTTACCTGCAGCTAACTGGTAAAAGGATTAACCGAAGTCGTCTGATTGCTAACCTGGTGTATCACTAGTATCATATTGTAACTCTCGCCTTAGCGCAAGAGGTGAAGTCCAACCACTAACGATACACTTTCGCAACTTCGTTTGCAAGAAGCCAGTGACCGAAGACAATATCCAACAATATCCAATATCCAACGACAATATCCAGGAGCGACAACAGGCCCCTCCACAAGCTAACTCACAGGGAAGTGCCGGGAAGAAGCCGCACTTTGCTAGCCAGCACCAGACACAGGTGCACTCTGCCCCAAGAAGCGACAGAGTGGCTCGACGAAACACGCCGGATCCCATTGACGTTCGGAAATTCCCAGCCACAAAGTTTTGGCACTGTAAGAATGGGGTCACCGACATTTTCGCGGTCGAGGAAAGAAAAGAAATCCTCACCGCTGAGCACAACAGAGCTCACAGGTCGGCCTAAGAAAACGTGAAGCAGGTACTCTCCGAGTACTACTTCCAAAAGATGACAAAATTAGCGAGATAGCCGATATTTTACAAACTTGCTCCACAGACGAAATGTCTGTCACATCCGAGAAAACAGGAGCACAACGAGACACCAGTCCCAACCTATGTAGGGGAAATATTGCACATCGAGATTTTCTCGACGGATAAGAAATACATCCTTACCTGCATAGACAATTTTTCGAAATTCGTTATGGAACAGCCGATTCCGTCTAGGACCATAGAGGGTCTCAAACCACCCCTGCTTGCGGTTTGCTCGGAACTTTTTATATTTTATTATTATTTGTAGCCACTTGGCATAAGTTTTATTACATTTCTTAGTATAATTGCTTTTACATCCTTTATTTACTATAATTAGCGGTAGGCAACTCCTTTCCGAATACGTATTATTCAAAACACACAAATAACAGGTTGTTACCAACGCTTCTGCTCTGTCTCCTATCCGCAACATCCGCACATGTCACTGATATCGTAATATATCGTTACAGAATAATTATCATGGAATTGCAGAATGAGTACCAAAACTTTGTGGCTGGGAATTTCCGAACGTCAATGGGATCCGGCGTGTAATAAGGTCAATGCACTCTGTCTCCCTCTTTTGGTCGCGGTAACCAAAAGCTTTTTTCTCTTATTGTGGATTCCCTTTAGCATGTAATTCGGCGTGCAGTAATATTGTACTGAAGATCAGTCACAATAAATATTTGAAGCGAATAATAAATAAGAATAATCAACACATATTTTTCACCTTTTTTTAAGGTTATTGTTTTTTGTTTTCACTATTTTATTGATATTGTGTTTGGTTAAAAGCGGATTCAAATGAAAAATTACTTCCAGGATCTCCAAGGGCTACAGGGTCTTCTGCAGGTGGTACCGGATTTTTAAACTGGTCAGCAGATATTCTTGTGAACAGTATTCCGACACCTTTGATAAGAGCTAAGAGTACGCCCTTAATTATTGCGCTGCCTGCCATAGCTGGAACGCCTATAAATAAATAGAGACAATTTTTAATTAAAAAATCTAGTTTGTTAAAAAAATATAGATACGATTTTTAGTGTATGTTGGACAATTCTTAAAAACTACATAAACCGTCAAAAAAATAAGGCCACAACATATTTTTATAAGGGATGTTGAATTTTACTTTAAAATTACTTAAGACTTTATTTAATAGTGGTCACAAACAAGAGGACGATAAATTCCAGTCCCTAGATTAGCAGATGCATGTGGCTAGTGGAAGAACATGGGAAACGGAAATAAGAAAAAAGGCAGAAGAACAGACCCTCGGTACCTTTAGTTGGGTATTCTTAATGGTTCTTTCGATACAGTTCTTTGCTATACTGAAGAAAATTTGGTTTAAAGACTATTTTGTTTAGCAGTTTTATTTAGATTTGGTTAGGTTATAATAAAACATGTGCGGTATAGCACATATAGCAAATGCATATTTCAGTATTAAGCAATAAGCAAATAGTAAAAAAAAGTTAATGATAAACTTTCATCTCTAAAAATAACAAGCTGCTGGTTTGGCAATGGTTACTTACTTATCGATATGTCTAGCTGAGGAGTAACCATGGTTTAAGGTACATGATCCCTAAGATCAAAAATTTGTGTGGACATCGGTTAAATAACGAAGCTGGGATATTAGCTTAATCGTTGATGAAAGGCGTGGTTTTTACAGCCAGCGGTGACGGGGATGAGATCTAAACTGTGTCCTGGCTGGGGTAGCAGTGGACGGAGATAAGTCCACTGAGCCTACAAACCCGCATATCAACTTTGGCACACAGCCAGAAAAGAATTATTGACTTGGACCCAGTTTAGTGGGACGTTCGGACTTCTAGCCAATTCTGACAAGCCGAAAGACAGACAGGAACACTAACGCCTAATTCCTTCAACTAGCTTGCGAATCGGCAACGGCAAGGATATGTGGGTCAACATCGAAAACGCTTTCTTCTGCCTGTTACATATTTCTTAGCGCATCTAGTATAGGCTTTTACTCTACGAGTTAACGGGTATAAAAAGAAAGTTCTGCTTCACCAAGACAATGCACAAGTCAGTGAAAAAAATGGGAAATATCCATGAATTGGGGTTTTAAATTGCTTTCGCATCCTTAAGATTCTTCAGATCTGCCCCAGTGACTATTTCCTGTACTCAGATCTCAAAAGAATTTTCTCTGGGAAGAAATTTTCGAATAAAGAAGTTATCGCCGATACTGAGGTATATTTTGATGCAAAGGGGAGGGAAATCGTGCTACAAAAATGTTATTGGAAAATTTGCTGGGTCGATATACTCAGTGCATTACCCTTGAATAAGTAAAATATTTTCTACTATGGTAGGCCGCGGACATTTCAATTTATCTATATAGTGACGTATTCACATAATTAGCAATGTCCAAAGGTATAAGAATATGCGGAGAGGCAAAAAACCACACAACCCACATCCACTCATTGTATACAATCTGTCTAAATATGTGTTTAGACATGATAAGTAGGCAAACTAAATATGTTCTATTTATGGGCTGCAATAAACATGTCACGGGATAGCATAAGTGGCAACTACAGATAAGTACGATTGCAGCGGCCTATTGCCGGAGTGTTAAGAGATATGACCACGCGGGAGATGATTAGCGCGGTCATTTACCAACGCAGACTGCGGCGTCTTACAAGCGCTGCATTATATAGTTAGATTCAAACACCCGATTTGAACTCATTCAGTGTACGCACAAGTTTATAGTGTGAACATTTTGGTCCTTCGAGAAATTCTGTTGTTTTCCCCACCAGTGGTAAGAAACACAGAAGAAAAAACCAGCGCATCAAAGTGAAAAGAGCAAGGTTATTCGAGTGATTCTGTTATTTCACCCACCAGTGGTAAGAAACACAGAATAAAAGACCACGCCTTAAAGTACTAGGACTATAAGGTGAAACATTGTGTTCTTGCTTTTTCTTGGCTGATCAATCAGCTGTGAGTCGAGGCACAGCTAGGTCAACTGGGCGACCAATCAAAAAATCCTCGAACGGATCACGCCAAAGAATACAAGCAGAAAGCACAAAAAAGTCACAGTGTTTGTTTTCCCAAGATGTTGTCGGAAAGATCTGTGAAATTGATGCAAGAACAAGGAGAGCTGCAGAACAAAATACTGCAAGTCATCAAGGAAAAGGCATCTATATCAGCAATAGATGTATTGGTAGTCCCATTTACTACTAACAACAATGCGCTGGTAAAATTGGGAGTTGGCGATCATCAATATTTTAATGATAAAATATTTATGAAAACTATGGATGCTATCAAGGCCTACAAGGAGTCACTATTAAAGGTAGAGAAACTTGAAGAAATAAATATACCAAGCGGATAAAAATTATCTGATAACGCATCAGCTCGGAGCTCCAGTCCAGTTGATAATCTGGTTCAACTGGTGGATAGAAGAGCGGACAGGGTGAGGCAACAGATGAGCCTAATCTACGAAAGATAGTTTGAAGATAGTTCAAGTGAGATTGAACTAGTCAAGCAGCTGGCAATGATGAAAAGTCATTGGTCCAACGTGACTGAAACTGCTTGAAAACAAGTATGACAGAACTGCCTTTGATCAAAATGAGGCAGACATTCTGCAATCTGAAGTTGCCGCACTAGATATGGTACTTCAAGCGAAGTTGGAACAGTTCAAAAGTTCCAACTACGACGTGCCAGAACTCCCAAAAGTGGACCTTCCAACGTTCAATGGAAATGCGAAGGAATGGCCAACATTTTACGAGCTGTTCTCTGAGCTAATAGACAGCAGGAAGGATCTCAGCAACACAAGGAAACTGGGATATTTAAGAGCTTGCTTAAAAGGAGACGCTCAAATGGTGGTTAGCCATTTGATAACGGGATCAGCGGCTAGCTATACAGCAGCGTGGAAGCTTATCTGCAAACGCTATGAGAATAGCAGAAAAATATTCTCCTAACACTTCAATAAATTAATGGAACTGGAATGCTTGCTGCCCCATGATGAGAAAAATTTAAAGAAGTTTTTGGATACTGCGACTGAGAGCATATTCATCATAAAGGAAAAAGGAAAAAAAAAAAATTAATTCTATTGCGGAAATTTTCGCCAGAAGCCTTATAGCTGTATGAACAGCATGTAAAAAAGGCAAGAGCTATACAGTCCTTGCAAGACGTACTGGAGTTCATTGAGCAACAATACAACTCAGTAAATGCCATTACCAAAAATACCGCTCAGCTTGCTCCAAGAAAAGTGCAAGTAAGATCGTGTGCCTTTTGCTCTAAGGATGGTCACGATATGATAAAGTGTCTCAAATTCAGAGCACAATCAATTGAAAAAAGAAGAGAATTCGTTCAAAAGAACAGCATGTGCTTTAGATGCTTTGGAAAGCATAATGCTATCGACTGCAGAAAGGAAATTACATGCAATCGATGATCCAAAGGACACAACAGCCTTCTTCATGAAGACACAAAACGCAGTATCAACTGCAATAGCCTCAAGCAAGGCCAAGACACACTATTGGCTACAGCTGTTGTTTTAGTGAAAAACAAAGCTGGAGGTTACAACGAGTTGAGGGCGCTTATTGACGGTGGATCCCAGAAAACGCTGATTTCAGAGGAAGCAGCTCAAATATTAAGGATTCCCAGAATAAGGAGTACTATAGAGGTCGAAGGTATCTCCCAGAATACTCATTTATCCATAAATAGCGTCCACCTAACGATCAAACCAAAAATTCCAAGCAGCTTCAAAACATCAACGGAAGCATTGGTTTTACCAACACTGCATAGAGCCCTTCCCAGCAAAAAGTTTGATATTGATATCAACAAAGAGTGGAAGGGCTACAGGCTAGCAGATCCACGATTCAACGAGCCAAGCAGAATTGACATGGTGATAGGTGTGGATCTATTTGCCCTGATTATGATGGAGAAAATAAAAACCATGAATGGAATCTTGGGACAAAAAACCAGATATGGATGGATTGTGTCCGGAAATATAACTCGAGCAGCAAAGCAAAAAATAATAAGTGCCACTACAACAATAAATCTAAAGGACCTGGAACGCTTTTGGGAATTGGAAGATGAAGCCGATGATACAATTACAGACAATGCAGAATGCGAAAGAAAATTCCAAGAAACAACTGTCACCAACGAGGAAGGCAGATTTGTGGTTTCAATTCCACTCCACAAAGAGGCAAAACTTAAAGACTCTCGCAAGCAGGCAATGGCAAGGCTTATGCAAATGGAAAAGAAGTTTCAAAGAAACCCAAAGAACTGGGCTGCATACAACGAATTCATGAAAGAATACCTTAAGATGGGACATATGGAATCTGTAAAGACAACGGGTCAAGGTAAATACTATTTACCCCATCAAGCAATCATCAGGCCTAGAAGCTTAACTACGAAGCTACGAGTAGTAGCATCCGCAAAGACGACGAATGCACTAAGCCTAAATGACGTTATTATAGCTGGTCCTAAGATTCAAAAGGATATATTCGATATTCTAATTAAATGGCGCAAGTGGCAATATGTTATGGTAGCTGACATTGAAAAAATGTATCGCCAAATAATGGTTGCTGAGAAAGACCAAGAACACCAATATATCCTATGGAGAGATGATCCAAAATTGCCGATCAGTGAGTTTAAGTTAACAACCGTAACTTATGAGAATGAATCGATCAAAACCTTAGGACTTCAATGGGATCCGAAGAAGGATACGTTTACGTTTTCGGCAGAAAACCCAATGTTAACACGCATAACAAAGCGGTTAGAGCTATCACAGCTGTCCAGAATTTTCGACCCACTAGGATGGTTGGCACCTGTAACGATTCAAGGCAAATGTTTCATTCAGGAACTGTGGAAGTTACCGATGACTTGGGACGTTGAATTGGAATACAACTTAGCTAACTGGTGGATGGAATATGCTAAAGGTCTATCATGTTTAGAAGAAATTAGCATTTCACGCTGGACTGGATGCTCCATGCAGCTACATTGATTCTGCGATGCATCAGAGAAAGCATATGCAGCGGCTGTGTATACAAAAGTAGGCGGCAGAGTTACTTTGCTAGCAGCAAAAAGCAAAGTAAATCCTATAAAAAACAGGTAAACAATTCCAAAGTTGGAATTATGTGCTGCGCATTTATTAGCAAAGTTATTAGCGAAGGTGTAGGCTATATGGAGCAACAAGATCACAACGCATGCATGGAGTGATTCGCAAATTACTATTGCTTGGATACAGAACAAGCGCAGCAAAGATAAGTTCGTCAAAACTAGAGTGGAAGAAATCAATAAACTAATTCCCAATGTCAAATGGAATTACGTTAAATCGGAAGACAATCCAGCAGACGTGGCTTCAAGAGGGATATCACCGCAAGCTCTTAAAATCTGTGAAATTTGGTGGAGAGGGCCTAATTGTCTAGCTATAGATCCACAACACTGGCCAACTCAAAAGGAATCGGAAATTGTTGTGGCAGCCGTCACATCTTACGGCGGAGGATTTAAAGCTAGCAAAGATTGCCGTGGTAAAGATACAACAACAGCTGGATTTTGGACACGAAGTCAGACTACTCAAAAACAAAAGACCATTAGACCCAAAGAGTAAGTTACAAGCATTAAATCCGTTTTTGGATATTGATGGCGTACTTCGAGTTGGTGGACGATTGCAAAACGCAATGATACCCTATAATGTAAAACATCCAATTATACTGGATAAGTCACATTTGACTTGGTTAATTGCAAAGATGCTCATAAAGAAACTCTGCATGGAGGAATTAACATTATGAGAACTTATATTCAGAGGGAGTTCTGGATATTTGGCATACAAAATTCCTTAAAGAAATATTTAAGGGAATGTATTGTATGCATACGATACAAGCAAGAGATATCCAGTCAACTAATGGGAAATTTACCAGTTTATCGAGTAACGGCTGATTACTCGTTTCTGGAATCTGGAATCGACTACGCCGGACCGTTCCAGATTCGCTGCTCAAAGGGAAGAGGTCAAAAAAAGTATAAAGGAAACATTTGTGTATTTGTTTGTATGGCAACAAAAGCGATACATCTGGAAGCTGTTAGCGACCTTTCGTCAGACAAATTCCTGGAGGCTCTTCGACGGTTCTCTGCAAGACCAGGCAAGAGTGAGAACCTATACTCAGATAATGGAACAAACTTCGTGGGAGCTTCCAGAGTATTGGACAAAGAATTTGTAGCTGCCATTAAAAACAATAATGAGTTAGCACCTTCACTAGAAAAAGAAGGCATCAAGTGGCACTGTATTACCTCGGGAAGCCCCTACATGGGAGGTTTATGGGAAGCCGGTGTAAAATCAGTGAAGCATCACCCTAAACGAGTTATTGGTGAAAACAGCTTTACATATGAATAATTTGCATCGCTGCTATGTCAAATCGAAGCAGTGCTAAACTCGCGTCCATTAATCACTGTAAGGGGCGAAAACGATGGTGAGGACGCCGGGTCATTTTCTGGTGGGAAGACCACTAATTGGAGCTCCTGAACATTTTGACGAAAGTAAGACAATCAGCTCTTTGGATAGATGGAAGTTTATTCAACGCATCAGAGGTGATTTTTGGAAGAAATGGAAAGAGGAGTATATGGTGTCATTGCAACAGCGAACCAAATGGCGCCAAGAAAAGCCAAATCTGAAGAAGGGACAGCTGGTTCTTATATAACATGAGAACACTCACCCCGCAAGATGGCCAATGGGAAGAATCATTAGTACGACTAAAGGACAAGATGATAAAGTCCGGGTAGTCACGGTTAAAACAAACGATGGGGAAGTAAAAAGATCGCTAAACAAGATCTGTCAACTTCCTGTTAGCGAAGCATCATAACGGAGAGACGACTACTGGCCGTACACTTTCCCCCCCGGAGAATGTCTAAATATGTGTTTAGACATGATAAGTAGGCAAGCTATAAATATGTTCAATTTATGGGCTACAGTAAACATGTCACAGGACAGCATAAGTGGCAACTACAGATAAGTACGATTACAGCGGCCTATTGCCGAAGTGTCAAGAGATATGACCACGCGGGAGGTGATTAGCGCGGTCATAGGCCTCAGAAATAGATTTAAGAATAAAACTCAGCTGCTTTTACCAACGCAGATTGCGGCGTCTTACAAGCGCTGCATTATATAATTAGATGATAAGAACCTATGTAAGAATGAATAAAAGGCGAAGCAGCAGCGAGTCAGTTAGATTCAAGCACCCGAATTGAACTCATTAAGTGTACGCACAAGTTTATAGTGTGAACATACACATTAAAGATTTTGAAATATTTTTAAAAATAATAAAAAACAAATGTGTATAAATAAATTTATTGTTGAGCATCAAGTGCACAAATAAAAGTAGTGTATATATATTAAACATAATTAATTATCAACATAAATATAAATATGTAAAGGGTAGGTAATTCGAACGGGCGTGAATTTGTAATTATTATTTTATTTCATCATATTGCTACGAAATTGGCCACAACTCCAAATATGTAAATTCGTTTCTTCGATCAGAATTGATTTCGGCCCGAAAATCGTCTTCTAGCACAACACGCACACATATACGCGTTCTCGTCTCTTGTTTTTACTCACACAAGCAAGCAAATTCTATTTTTAGATTTCTTACGCTCTCAGCGTAAGAGAGCGGAAAGAGAGCAAATTTTGCCTTCACCAAAAAAGTGGCTGCATAGTGCCAAACCAATGTATGGCAGTTACGCATCTTGTTATTCTAGTGTCTTTGGTAGAACACTACCAATAGCCGTACAGGAGGGAGATACTATTTTCAGAAAAGAAAATAGAAATAAATTTACACCCTGATTCACTAAGCACGAAGTAGCTAATGACAACGAGGTAACATTCATTTTTATTTTAATAACATTTTTTTTATTTTTTTTATTTTTTATTTTATTTTAATAACATTTTCAAACACTTTTATAAGGAACAGGAAAAGATTGAAGAATATATTAATAACTTTAAGAATACCATTTCTAAGGAATTAGTAGTAGAAGACAAAAGAGTTAGAACTTTACAAATATTAAATATAATAAATAACAATTTAGACGTTTTGCAGAACCATATACACGATATAGCAGAAAGTATATTATTGGCCAAATTCAATATAATTCCAAACTTTATCTTACCAATTGACGAGTTAAGAGATATTGCACAGACTTTAAAACTTCAAAATTTCTCAATCAATTCAGAAAAGCATATTTACAGACTACTCAACATAGAGATAAAATCCAAACAAACTAAAATTATATTTCACATTAAAATTCCAATATTTGAAAAATACACTTTTACATTTAATTAAGTTACCAATTAATGGCACAAATTTTCTCACTCTACCTAAATTTATGTTATATGATGATAAATTTAATTATATGATAAGTTTTCAAGAAAGATGCCCTAAAGTACATGGCACATATATACTGCGACAACAGAACTGCGGAGAACAACATGGACAACAAAGAATGTATAAAACAAGTAATGCAATGAACCCTATTTGCGAGGCAAAAATTATCAACACAGACGAGACAGTAGTGTAACCTGAGCATCAATGGATCGTAATTATCAGCAAAAATCAAACAAGTGCTGAACCAAGTTGTGCTGAACCATTCCTCATTGAAGGAACGACAATAATAAACCATATAAACTGTTCCATATTTATAGAAGGAACCAAATACGATGACAGCGAGTTGTTCTACGAAGAAAGGGTTAAGTTATTACTACCTGCAACGAAGAATATATCAATAAATACAACAATGGAGGATCTAAGCCTGAACAAAATAGTACTTCACCTTCAGGAAAATAAACCCAAAATACTTTTAACGTGTAACGAATTAAAATGATGGAAGACTAGAATACCTGTACTTGCGGGTGCACGCTTTAGAGGCCGGCTCTAGCTCATGGCGTTGGCGTCTTGCGTGCACAGATATCTTTTCGTTACAGGCAATAATGAATAAGACCAAGAAATTGAGCGTGCTTACAACAACAACAAAATGAAGGAGCTAGTATACAAAATCGGAGGAAGCAAATTAATACTTACGGAAGCGGACAGATCTAGATTGGGAGGAAAGTTTGAGAATTTTGTCGCCTGCGAAGCACAGGTGGAATTGTGTTCGCGTATTGCCCTACCCTACCTAAGACCACTTTCCTTAAGAGCATAGCTCTAGTGGCCCCTTTAGTACCCTACGTCCGGAGAAACATCAGCCGAGTCAGTATTTAAGTTTTAAGAAATTCATATTTTCAATATTAATAGTTACTTAATAATTAAAGAGTTAAAGTTACTAGCGGCTAAATATATTTAAGGGAAGGAACAAAGCATTCATTTAAATCTTCTATAATTTTTGGAGTTCTCTCTATAATCTTGTTCCATGAATTATTATTTTTTTTTGGGTTTTATCGTTATAAAGAATCCTTAACGAGAAGAAAAATTAATTTTGTTTGAGAGTGAGCCGCGAGTAAATTCGGTTAGATTTTCTCCTTTCTTTTTTTTCTTTATATTTCAAACGGCTGCTCTCGCCACTCCATTAGTATTAATTGTTTATTAGCAGTGTGTATGAAATATATGATACTTGGCACGCCATAAAAATGATGACCTCCAGTTAAATTTTATCGGTGTACTACCGAATATTTCCAATAAGAAACTAAAGTTTTATAAATGAAACTCACTCAACTTTTCACTCCTCGGCGAAAGATGAATCTCCCGGCGCAGATGAGCTGAAACGAAAGAGTGGCATTTTCCGCAACCACTTCGAGAAGGTATCATTTTGGATCACACGACTGCGAACAAACTCTCATGAATTCCTACTCGAAAATTCAAAGGAGCACTCACAGAAAATGAACTCTTCTAAAGAAATGACTAGCTTAGGTTAGCTTACCTACTATATACAAATTTTAAGTACGAACGGGAATTCAATTCAAATGCAAGAAAAATTACAAAACGGCATGACTGAGTCTCCTACTCGAGTACATATTCTTATAGCTTATTGTTAAACTTAAATTACATAAAAAAAATTTAACTTCTTTCTCTCTCTACGTTCAAGATGGCGGTTCGGGAATTAATACATCCAAGTACAGGTTAGCTCAGATATTTAGCGTCTTCCCGCATAATTTCAGAATTTAGATCAACTTAAACTCACTATAGTTTTTAATTTTCTTTATGTCCATTTTGGACTACCAATCGCGCTATAAATGTAACTTCCATTTGGGCACTGTGTATTCCGGACTAAATCCCGCTAAATTTTTCGCCTCTTTTAACCTCACTTTCGGCTATCGGCGGAAATCACGATCAGCTGAACCACACTTTTTCCCGATAACCGAATTATCCCAAACTTATCGGGTGCGGCTTATAAGGGTTGCATCCAGTCTGGTATATTCTAGCTACATCTTACTGCATCTTACATTGGTGTGTCACAGCTGACCGCCAACCCCCTATCGATTATTCATCGAGATTTTTATGACCCACTGCTTCAGTCGCCTCTACATACTCCAAGTCAAGGAATCCATGATTGATCTTCGATTCCTGACCTACGCATCGAGTGCCATCCTGGTCATCTTTATACTCTACGCCTTAGTAGTAAAAAGAAACATTACTTACCTGCCAAACCATACTCCCTCGGTCAACTACGTTTCGTCCATTCCTTCGTTATGGCCATCACTTCATTCTAGGGGGGGAGGAGTTACCACACCAACAGTACCTACATCTACTCCCCCGCCACCAAAACCTCCACGCCAAAACTGTTAGATCGTTGTCCTCTCTTACCACATCAGCAGTCTACGTCTTCTCCGCCGTCTCCCTAAAACCCTCACACCAGAGCTGCTAGTTCGTCGCACTCTCATGTTGCAACTTTGTCGGCGGAAACAGCTCAGCAAATCGGAGACATTCCCCAAATCTGATGGGTCAGCAGATTCGCAATCACCAAGCATAGTATACATATATTATCATGTTTTTATATTAGATTGCAGTCTTAAGCTAACTTCTGAACAGAAAGCATTCTAGATATTGGCCTGTATAATTAAATTACTTAAATAATTAAACTACCCAACTGAGTATTGTTGGGAGACCTGGAAATTGTCTTACCTGCAGCTAACTGGTAAAAGGATTAACCGAAGTCGTCTGATTGCTAACCTGGTGTATCACTAGTATCATATTGTAACTCTCGCCTTAGCGCAAGAGGTGAAGTCCAACCACTAACGATACACTTTCGCAACTTCGTTTGCAAGAAGCCAGTGACCGAAGACAATATCCAACAATATCCAATATCCAACGACAATATCCAGGAGCGACAACAGGCCCCTCCACAAGCTAACTCACAGGGAAGTGCCGGGAAGAAGCCGCACTTTGCTAGCCAGCACCAGACACAGGTGCACTCTGCCCCAAGAAGCGACAGAGTGGCTCGACGAAACACGCCGGATCCCATTGACGTTCGGAAATTCCCAGCCACAAAGTTTTGGCACTGTAAGAATGGGGTCACCGACATTTTCGCGGTCGAGGAAAGAAAAGAAATCCTCACCGCTGAGCACAACAGAGCTCACAGGTCGGCCTAAGAAAACGTGAAGCAGGTACTCTCCGAGTACTACTTCCAAAAGATGACAAAATTAGCGAGATAGCCGATATTTTACAAACTTGCTCCACAGACGAAATGTCTGTCACATCCGAGAAAACAGGAGCACAACGAGACACCAGTCCCAACCTATGTAGGGGAAATATTGCACATCGAGATTTTCTCGACGGATAAGAAATACATCCTTACCTGCATAGACAATTTTTCGAAATTCGTTATGGAACAGCCGATTCCGTCTAGGACCATAGAGGGTCTCAAACCACCCCTGCTTGCGGTTTGCTCGGAACTTTTTATATTTTATTATTATTTGTAGCCACTTGGCATAAGTTTTATTACCTTTTATTATTCATAGCCACTTGGCAAATTTTTATTACATTTCTTAGTATAATTGCTTTTACATCCTTTATTTACTATAATTAGCGGTAGGCAACTCCTTTCCGAATACGTATTATTCAAAACACACAAATAACAGGTTGTTACCAACGCTTCTGCTCTGTCTCCTATCCGCAACATCCGCACATGTCACTGATATCGTAATATATCGTTACAGAATAATTATCATGGAATTGCAGAATGAGTACCAAAACTTTGTGGCTGGGAATTTCCGAACGTCAATGGGATCCGGCGTGTTTCGTCGAGCCTGTCGTCCGGCGTGTTTCTGTCGCTTCTTGGGGCAGAGTGCACCTGTGTCTGGTGCTGGCTAGCAAAGTGCGGCTTCTTCCCGGCACTTCCCTGTGAGTTAGCTTGTGGAGGGGCCTGTTGTCGCTCCTGGATATTGTCGTTGGATATTGGATATTGTTGGATATTGTCTTCGGTCACTGGCTTCTTGCAAACGAAGTTGCGAAAGTGTATCGTTAGTGGTTGGACTTCACCTCTTGCGCTAAGGCGAGAGTTACAATATGATACTAGTGATACACCAGGTTAGCAATCAGACGACTTCGGTTAATCCTTTTACCAGTTAGCTGCAGGTAAGACAATTTCCAGGTCTCCCAACAATACTCAGTTGGGTAGTTTAATTATTTAAGTAATTTAATTATACAGGCCAATATCTAGAATGCTTTCTGTTCAGAAGTTAGCTTAAGACTGCAATCTAATATAAGAACATGATAATATATGTATACTATGCTTGGTGATTGCGAATCTGCTGACCCATCAGATTTGGGGAATGTCTCCGATTTGCTGAGCTGTTTCCGCCGACAAAGTTGCAACATGAGAGTGCGACGAACTAGCAGCTCTGGTGTGAGGGTTTTAGGGAGACGGCGGAGAAGACGTCGACTGCTGATGTGGTAAGAGAGGACAACGATCTAACAGTTTTGGCGTGGAGGTTTTGGTGGCGGGGGAGTAGATGTAGGTACTGTTGGTGTGGTAACTCCTCCCCCCTAGAATGAAGTGATGGCCATAACGAAGGAATGGACGAAACGTAGTTGACCGAGGGAGTATGGTTTGGCAGGTAAGTAATGTTTCTTTTTACTACTAAGGCGTAGAGTATAAAGATGACCAGGATGGCACTCGATGCGTAGGTCAGGAATCGAAGATCAATCATGGATTCCTTGACTTGGAGTATGTAGAGGCGACTGAAGCAGTGGGTCATAAAAATCTCGATGAATAATCGATAGGGGGTTGGCGGTCAGCTGTGACACACCAATGTAAGATGCAGTAAGATGTAGCTAGAATATACCAGACTGGATGCAACCCTTATAAGCCGCACCCGATAAGTTTGGGATAATTCGGTTATCGGGAAAAAGTGTGGTTCAACTGATCGTGATTTCCGCCGATAGCCGAAAGTGAGGTTAAAAGAGGCGAAAAATTTAGCGGGATTTAGTCCGGAATACACAGTGCCCAAATGGAAGTTACATTTATAGCGCGATTGGTAGTCCAAAATGGACATAAAGAAAATTAAAAACTATAGTGAGTTTAAGTTGATCTAAATTCTGAATTTATGCGGGAAGACGCTAAATATCTGAGCTAACCTGTACTTGGATGTATTAATTCCCGAAACGCCATCTTGAACGTAGAGAGAGAAAGAAGTTAAATTTTTTTTATGTAATTTAAGTTTAACAATAAGCTATAAGAATATGTACTCGAGTAGGAGACTCAGTCATGCCGTTTTGTAATTTTTCTTGCATTTGAATTGAATTCCCGTTCGTACTTAAAATTTGTATATAGTAGGTAAGCTAACCTAAGCTAGTCATTTCTTTAGAAGAGTTCATTTTCTGTGAGTGCTCCTTTGAATTTTCGAGTAGGAATTCATGAGAGTTTGTTCGCAGTCGTGTGATCCAAAATGATACCTTCTCGAAGTGGTTGCGGAAAATGCCACTCTTTCGTTTCAGCTCATCTGCGCCGGGAGATTCATCTTTCGCCGAGGAGTGAAAAGTTGAGTGAGTTTCATTTATAAAACTTTAGTTTCTTATTGGAAATATTCGGTAGTACACCGATAAAATTTAACTGGAGGTCATCATTTTTATGGCGTGCCAAGTATCATATATTTCATACACACTGCTAATAAACAATTAATACTAATGGAGTGGCGAGAGCAGCCGTTTGAAATATAAAGAAAAAAAAGAAAGGAGAAAATCTAACCGAATTTACTCGCGGCTCACTCTCAAACAAAATTAATTTTTCTTCTCGTTAAGGATTCTTTATAACGATAAAGCCCAAAAAAAATAATAATTCATGGAACAAGATTATAGAGAGAACTCCAAAAATTATAGAAGATTTAAATGAATGCTTTGTTCCTTCCCTTAAATATATTTAGCCGCTAGTAACTTTAACTCTTTAATTATTAAGAAACTATTAATATTGAAAATATGAATTTCTAAAAACTTAAATACTGACTCGGCTGATGTTTCTCCGGACGTAGGGTACTAAAGGGGCCACTAGAGCTATGCTCTTAAGGAAAGTGGTCTTAGGTAGGGTAGGGCAATACGCGAACACAATTCCACCTGTGCTTCGCAGGCGACAAAATTCTCAAACTTTCTTCCCAATCTAGATCTGTCCGCTTCCGTAAGTATTAATTTGCTTCCTCCGATTTTGTATACTAGCTCCTTCATTTTGTTGTTGTTGTAAGCACGCTCAAATTTCTTGGTCTTATTCATTATTGCCTGTAACGAAAAGATATCTGTGCACGCAAGACCACCACACCCAACGCCATGAGCTAGAGCCGGCCTCTAAAGCGTGCACCCGCAAGTACAGGTACTCTAGTCTTCCATCATTTTAATTCGTTACACGTTAAAAGTATTTTGGGTTTATTTTCCTGAAGGTGAAGTACTATTTTGTTCAGGCTTAGATCCTCCATTGTTGTATTTATTGATATATTCTTCGTTGCAGGTAGTAATAACTTAACCCTTTCTTCGTAGAACAACTCGCTGTCATCGTATTTGGTTCCTTCTATAAATATGGAACAGTTTATATGGTTTATTATTGTCGTTCCTTCAATGAGGAATGGTTCAGCACAACTTGGTTCAGCACTTGTTTGATTTTTGCTGATAATTACGATCCATTGATGCTCAGGTTACACTACTGTCTCGTCTGTGTTGATAATTTTTGCCTCGCAAATAGGGTTCATTGCATTACTTGTTTTATACATTCTTTGTTGTCCATGTTGTTCTCCGCAGTTCTGTTGTCGCAGTATATATGTGCCATGTACTTTAGGGCATCTTTCTTGAAAACTTATCATATAATTAAATTTATCATCATATAACATAAATTTAGGTAGAGTGAGAAAATTTGTGCCATTAATTGGTAACTTAATTAAATGTAAAAGTGTATTTTTCAAATATTGGAATTTTAATGTGAAATATAATTTTAGTTTGTTTGGATTTTATCTCTATGTTGAGTAGTCTGTAAATATGCTTTTCTGAATTGATTGAGAAATTTTGAAGTTTTAAAGTCTGTGCAATATCTCTTAACTCGTCAATTGGTAAGATAAAGTTTGGAATTATATTGAATTTGGCCAATAATATACTTTCTGCTATATCGTGTATATGGTTCTGCAAAACGTCTAAATTGTTATTTATTATATTTAATATTTGTAAAGTTCTAACTCTTTTGTCTTCTACTACTAATTCCTTAGAAATGGTATTCTTAAAGTTATTAATATATTCTTCAATCTTTTCCTGTTCCTTATAAAAGTGTTTGAAAATGTTATTAAAATTTATGATTACATCATTGTTGTTGGCTATTTCTTGCCAAAGATTGTTGTTTATGGCTTTTTCGTTCTCAGATATTTGGTTAAATTTGGTGTCAATTGTGGATGCGTCCTCTGCATCCTGTTTGTTTGTTGTGAATGTTACCGCGTTGTCATTAGCTACTTCGTGCTTAGTGAATCAGGGTGTAAATTTATTTCTATTTTCTTTTCTGAAAATAGTATCTCCCTCCTGTACGGCTATTGGTAGTGTTCTACCAAAGACACTAGAATAACAAGATGCGTAACTGCCATACATTGGTTTGGCACTATGCAGCCACTTTTTTGGTGAAGGCAAAATTTGCTCTCTTTCCGCTCTCTTACGCTGAGAGCGTAAGAAATCTAAAAATAGAATTTGCTTGCTTGTGTGAGTAAAAACAAGAGACGAGAACGCGTATATGTGTGCGTGTTGTGCTAGAAGACGATTTTCGGGCCGAAATCAATTCTGATCGAAGAAACGAATTTACATATTTGGAGTTGTGGCCAATTTCGTAGCAATATGATGAAATAAAATAATAATTACAAATTCACGCCCGTTCGAATTACCTACCCTTTACATATTTATATTTATGTTGATAATTAATTATGTTTAATATATATACACTACTTTTATTTGTGCACTTGATGCTCAACAATAAATTTATTTATACACATTTGTTTTTTATTATTTTTAAAAATATTTCAAAATCTTTAATGTGTATGTTCACACTATAAACTTGTGCGTACACTTAATGAGTTCAATTCGGGTGCTTGAATCTAACTGACTCGCTGCTGCGAGGGCTTCGCCTTTTATTCATTCTTACATAGGTTCTTATCATCTAATTATATAATGCAGCGCTTGTAAGACGCCGCAATCTGCGTTGGTAAAAGCAGCTGAGTTTTATTCTTAAATCTATTTCTGAGGCCTATGACCGCGCTACTCACCTCCCGCGTGGTCATACCTCTTGACACTTCGGCAATAGGCCGCTGTAATCGTACTTATCTGTAGTTGCCACTTATGCTGTCCTGTGACAGGTTTACTGTAGCCCATAAATTGAACATATTTATAGCTTGCCTACTTATCATGTCTAAACACATATTTAGACATTCTCCGGGGGGAAAAGTGTACGGCCAGTAGTCGTCTCTCATTTATGCGTTGACTCCGTTATGATGCTTCGCTAACAGGAAGTTGACAGATCTTGTTTAGCGATCTTTTTACTTCCCCATCGTTTGTTTTAACCGTGACTACCCGGACTTTATCATCTTGTCCTTTAGTCGTACTAATGATTCTTCCCATTGGCCATCTTGCGGGGTGAGTGTTCTCATGTTATATAAGAACCAGCTGTCCCTTCTTCAGATTTGGCTTTTCTTGGCGCCATTTGGTTCGCTGTTGCAATGACACCATATACTCCTCTTTCCATTTCTTCCAAAAATCACCTCTGATGCGTTGAATAAACTTCCATCTATCCAAAGAGCTGATTGTCTTACTTTCGTCAAAATGTTCAGGAGCTCCAATTAGTGGTCTTCCCACCAGAAAATGACCCGGCGTTAATATGTCCTCACCATCGTTTTCGCCCCTTACAGTGATTAATGGACGCGAGTTTAGCACTGCTTCGATTTGACATAGCAGCGATGCAAATTATTCATATGTAAAGCTGTTTTCACCAATAACTCGTTTAAGGTGATGCTTCACTGATTTTACACCGGCTTCCCATAAACCTCCCATGTGGGGGCTTCCAGGGGGAATACAGTGCCACTTGATGCCTTATTTTTCCAGTGTAGGTGCTAACTCATTATTGTTTTTAATGGCAGCTACAAATTCTTTGTCCAATACTCTTGAAGCTCCCACGAAGTTTGTTCCATTATCTGAGTATTGCCTGGTCTTGCAAAGAACCGTCGATGAGCCTCCAGGAATTTGTCTGACGAAAGGTCGCTAACAGCTTCCAGATGTATCGCTTTTGTTGCCATACTAACAAATACACAAATGTATCCTTTATACGTTTTTTGACCTCTTCCCTTTGAGCAGCGAATCTGGAACGGTCCGGCGTAGTCGATTCCAGATTCCAGAAACGAGTAATCAGCCGTTACTCGATAAACTGGTAAATTTCCCATCAGTTGACTGGATATCTCTTGCTTGTATCGTATGCATACGATATGTTGACAATATAATAATTTCTACTAGTGATTTCGAAAGAATGTCTAAATTTAAAACTAAATGAAATACGATATTTTATTGGCATAAAAATTTAAAGAAAGATTGAAGATTTGTCTCAGTCAATCTGCATATATTTAAAATGTTTTAAAAAAAATTCTTTTTTTTTATGTAAATTTTATTAACTGGAATTAAACAAGTTTACTGCTACCTATGTTGCAGCTTTACCAGGTTTTACATAAAATTTTACAACATAGGCATACCAATATATACATAACTTATACATTACTTTACAAATTAAGTTATTCTAACAATATTTAATTGATTTCTTTTCCATGATTAAATAATTATAATAATCTCGATGGGAGATCATGTGGGTGGTATCTTTTTAGCCTTCTTTTTTTTGGGGGATAGATAAGCCTTCTCGACATCGTGTTGGGGTGGGAACCTAGTCGCCGCATATAACTTTCCGCATGGGTCCTCAATACATCGCCTATCTTTGGAATATTAAGATCTCTTCTATATCTCTGGTTCTCATGTACCAAGGGGAGCTACATAGTGATCTAACTACTTTACTTTGAACAACTCTTATTTTATTCAGATTAGTTCTGTCCGTAATTCCGTATATTTGCAACGCATACTTCCAAATTGGGGTCAGGATAGATTTATACAGGCGAACTTTATTTGCCAATGAGAGTTTGTTTCTCGGCGATAAGAGCCTCGAAATTTTTGCAGCCTTTGAAAGTACTGCTTGCTTGATCATAGTCGTATGCCTTTGAAACGTTAGTCCTCTGTCCAAAATCACCCCGGGGTATTTGTAAAAGGACTCGTGTCGAAGTGTGGAGCCGAGCATGAAAATTCCAGAGCAGTTCAAAGGCCTTTTTGTGAATGTGACGCAAGCACATTTGCTGCAATTAATGCCGATATTCAATTCCGTTGCCCACTTCTCGAAGGCCGTCAAATATTCCTGTAGACCCCTGGTTGCATCACTTATGCTTGTACTCCTGACCATTACCGCGGTGTCATCTGCGTAGGTAGCAATAAGAAGGTTTTCGTATTCAACTTCTGTACAGCACCAGGAATCCGGCATATCAGAAGTATACAGCGAATAAAGAGTCGGGGTTAAAACACTGCCTTGGGGTACGCCTGCTGAGATTGTACGCTTAGACGATTTGTCGCCATCGACAACCACACTGAACTGTCTGTTCGATAGAAAGCTTTTGATAAGAAGAAATAGCTGTGGCGTCAAAATGGTCTTAAGCTTACTTAGAAGACCATCGTGCCAAACTCTATCAAAGGCTTGTTGTATATCCATGAGTACAGCTGTTGTATACATCTTGTCCTCCATTGCCTCCTAGCGCGGGTAGAAGACTAATGGGCCTATATGCATCTACTTCAGTGGGTTGCTTTCCAGGCTTCGGAATGATCGTTATGATTGCTGATTTCCATTTGCTTGGAAAGTGTCCCAGCCTTAGAGCGCTATTGAACAATAGGACTAAGAAAAGTACAGCTTTGATGGGAAGGAGTTTGAGCGTCCTGTTATCTAGGAGGTACTCACCAGGCCACTGCTAATAAACAATTAATACTAATGGAGTGGCGAGAGCAGCCGTTTGAAATATAAAGAAAAAAAAGAAAGGAGAAAATCTAACCGAATTTACTCGCGGCTCACTCTCAAACAAAATTAATTTTTCTTCTCGTTAAGGATTCTTTATAACGATAAAGCCCAAAAAAAATAATAATTCATGGAACAAGATAATAGAGAGAACCCACACTAAAAATTATGGAAGATTTAAATGAATGCTTTGTTCCTTCCCTTAAATATATTTAGCCGCTAGTAACTTTAACTCTTTAATTATTAAGTAACTATTGATCTGTCCGCTTCCGAAAGTATTAATTTGCTTCCTCCGATTTTGTATACTAGCTCCTTCATTTTGTTGTTGTTGGAAGCACGCTCAATTTCTTGGTCTTATTCATTATTGCCTGTAACGAAAAGATATCTGTGCACGCAAGACCACCACACCCAACGCCATGAGCTAGAGCCGGCCTCTAAAGCGTGCACCCGCAAGTACAGGTACTCTAGTCTTCCATCATTTTAATTCGTTACACGTTTAAAGTATTTTGGGTTTATTTTCCTGAAGGTGAAGTACTATTTTGTTCAGGCTTAGATCCTCCATTGTTGTATTTATTGATATATTCTTCGTTGCAGGTAGTAATAACTTAACCCTTTCTTCGTAGAACAACTCGCTGTCATCGTATTTGGTTCCTTCTATAAATATGGAACAGTTTATATGGTTTATTATTGTCGTTCCTTCAATGAGGAATGGTTCAGCACAACTTGGTTCAGCACTTGTTTGATTTTTGCTGATAATTACGATCCATTGATGCTCAGGTTACACTACTGTCTCGTCTGTGTTGATAATTTTTGCCTCGCAAATAGGGTTCATTGTATTACTTGTTTTATACATTCTTTGTTGTCCATGTTGTTCTCCGCAGTTCTGTTGTCGCAGTATATATGTGCCATGTACTTTAGGGCATCTTTCTTGAAAACTTATCATATAATTAAATTTATCATCATATAACATAAATTTAGGTAGAGTGAGAAAATTTGTGCCATTAATTGGTAACTTAATTAAATGTAAAAGTGTATTTTTCAAATATTGGAATTTTAATGTGAAATATAATTTTAGTTTGTTCGGATTCTATCTCTATGTTGAGTAGTCTGTAAATATGCTTTTCTGAATTGATTGAGAAATTTTGAAGTTTTAAAGTCTGTGCAATATCTCTTAACTCGTCAATTGGTAAGATAAAGTTTGGAATTATATTGAATTTGGCCAATAATATACTTTCTGCTATATCGTGTATATGGTTCTGCAAAACGTCTAAATTGTTATTTATTATATTTAATATTTGTAAAGTTCTAACTCTTTTGTCTTCTACTACTAATTCCTTAGAAATGGTATTCTTAAAGTTATTAATATATTTGTTTAGCTATTGAGCTTTTTCAATAGCTGTTGCGAATAATAAACCACAAGAAAGTTTGTTTTATTACGACAGTTTTATTTTCCGAAATAGCGATAATTTACGATAGCGACAATGGTAAGGTTGGTCTTTTCCGAAACGCGAAGAAATTGCAACTGGCGGGCAGGCAGCCGAAATGCAGCGCCCAAGCTTAACGTAAGTGGCTAACAACAACAAACAAGGCATGAGCGTGAGACTGATAAATGCGTGCGAGAGCAGCGGTTTGCACTATGGGCATCGCAACTGCTACCACTGATTAATTTGACTTATAATATTAAAGAATATGATTAGTCTACTGCACAGTTTTGGCGGCTGCATGACCCAACATCCTCCCCCCGTTGGAAGCTTGTGTTCCAACAGAGTCCTCAAGGGGAAGCAGACACAGCTTGTTCACTGCCCGCCTTATTACTCCAGACGCGGTCCTCAATTCTGCAACTCGAGCGACGCCGTCTCTGCCAGGAATCAACTGCATGACTCTCGCCAAAGGCCATCTCATTGGGGGTAGATTCTCGTCCTTAACAAGAACGACGTTGTCCACGGCTACGCCAGGCTTCGGGGTGCGCCACTTGGAACGCTGCTGGAGCAACGTCAAGTACTCTTCCTTCCATCGCGACCAAAATATTTCCTGAAGAAAGGAGATGCGCTGCCAAGAGTCAAGCCGATTATAGTTTAGGCCCGTTATATCTGGCTCGTCAAACGACGAAGGCGGACCACCATTGAGAAAATGCGCCGGAGTGAGGACATCCAGATCGGCAGGGTTCTCTGAAATGGGAACTAAGGGTCTGGAGTTAATAACTGCCGAGATGTGGCACACCAGCGTCCTCAGCTCGTCGAAGGTCAGAACCGCCGTACCCACAGCGCGGTAGAAATGATGCTTGGCCGTTTTTACCGCTGCTTCCCAAAGTCCACCGAAATGGGGCGACCGTGGAGGGATGAACCGCCAGTCAATCGTCTCCGAAAGGCAAAAATTCTGAACGGAGCCTTGATGCTCGCTGCTGAGAAATAACCTTCGAAGTTCCAGAAGTTCATTTTTGGCGCCGACAAAGTTGGTGGCGTTGTCTGACCAAATTTGCTTCGGCTTCCGCCGGGTGCATATGAACCTCTTGAGTCCGCACAGGAACGCAACTGTCGAGAGATCCTTGATCAGCTCCAGGTGCACTGCCTTGGTTGCAAAGCATATGAATACGCAGACGTAGCATTTAACCGCGGGCTTGTTGCGA
Source organism: Drosophila simulans (assembly GCF_016746395.2). Taxonomy (NCBI): domain Eukaryota; kingdom Metazoa; phylum Arthropoda; class Insecta; order Diptera; family Drosophilidae; genus Drosophila; species Drosophila simulans. Next base: position 2,646,191 of record NC_052521.2, read on the forward strand.
CTATCCGCCTTGTGAAAGAAGGGTCCACAGAAATCTATACCAGTCACCTCAAAAGCGTGAGATCCTTCCAAACGCTCCTTGGGAAGGTCCGCCATTATGTGCTCTATCAGCCGCGGCTTACTCCGAAAACATCTGATGCACCTGTTCACGGCCTTGGTAACCGTCTTCCTCCCCCCAATAGGCCAATATTGGGATCGAATTGCACCCAAAAGAGCCCGAGGTCCGGCATGAAGATTGCTTTCATGGTAATGCGAGATAATTGCTAGAGTCACCGGATGGGACCTTGGAAGGATTTTCGGGTGGCGGCCATCAAAGTCCAATGACGAATTCCGGAGGCGACCGCCTACTCTAAGAAGTCCAAATTGATCCAGGAACGGCGAGAGCGATGATATGGGACTAGACGACGAAACTCTTCCCAGCGTTTTTAGGGACTGCAGGTCCTCCCATAAATGCGCGCGCTGCACCAACCGCAGCATCATATGAGTACCCTCTTGAATGTGTGCGACGGTGAGCCCAGGATGACGAATTCCATTACAAAATTTGTAAATGTATGCAAATACTCGTTGCAGTGAGGGGTAAGAATTTGCGAATTTGGAGCTAGCAATTACATCCACGTACGGCGACTTTACGATGAACACACTTCGACGAAGCTCAAGCACCGGTTTGTCAGGACAAACAGCTTTTGGCCAATCTCTTTCAGGCTCCGTAAGATAGGCGGGTCCATGCGACCAGAGTGACGATTCGCTAAGCTCAGACGGCAGGGATCCTCTGGATAAGATGTCAGCCGGATTTAACGCTGTTGGAACATACCGCCAAGCCGTGACATCTGTCAGCTCCTGAATGGCAGCAACCCTATTTGCCACAAATATGTTGAACCTGGCGGGCTCATCTCGGATCCATGAAAGTGCCACCGTCGAGTCGCACCAACAATAGTAGCGTCCTTTAACTACTTTCAAGCCAACTATTTCCCTCATGATTTTAGCCAGAAGATCCGCACCACAAAGCTCCAGCTTTGGTACTGTTATGGTCTTCAACGGAGCTATGCGCGACTTCGAGCAAAGCAAATGGCTAAAACTTTGATTCCCTTTAGAAACCACATAAACGCAGGCTCCATAGGCATCAATGCTTGCATCACAAAACCCATGCACCTCAAGATCAGACTCTGCGCTAAACACAAACCGAGGGAAACTAACATGACTTATTATTTCAAAACTGCGACATATATCAAGCCATTTCGTGTTATGAGTTTCCGGGAGGCTTTCATCCCAGGACAGCTTTTCCTTGCAGAGCTGCTGCAAAAAGATTTTACACCTTGTAATTACCGGACCGACCAGGCCGAGAGGATCGTAAAATTTAGCAATCGCAGACAAAACAGAGCGCCTGCAGGGTCTCAGTGGCGACTGAAAGGCAGAGAACGAAAACAATAGCTGGTCGGAGGCGGGATCCCAAGCGAGACCTAAAGTTTTGGTGAAATCGCTACCATCTTCAAACTTCATGAATGATTCCTTGTCCTCGGCGGGCACACCCTCCAGCACAAGCGGAATGTTAGAGCACCATTTCCTTAGCTTGAGCTTGCCCTTCGCAAGAATGCCAGCCGTCTGCTGCATTATGCTGATAGCATCCTTTACCGTGCCTGAGCCGGAGATAAGATCATCCACGTAGAAATCACGACGAAGGATTTCTGATCCCATGGGAAACGATGCCTGCTCATCGATTGACAACTGCTGCATAGCCCTTACGGACAAGAAGGAGGCTGGTTTGGTGCCGTAGGTAACTGTGTCGAGTTTGTATACTTGAAGGTCATCGATCGGGGAGTCCCTCCATACAATGCACTGCAAATAGCTATCTTCTTGCGAGACCTTTACACAGCGGTACATTTTACATATGTCTCCTGTAACGGCAACTGGGTGTGAGCGAAATCGAATTAGGATGTGAAATAGCTTGGGCTGGATGACCGGGCCAGCCATTAACACATCGTTAAGCGAGTAACCAGTGGAAGTGGCAGCTGATCCGTCAAAGACAACGCGAAGCTTGGTGGTAGTGCTATCCTCCTTCATAACGCAATGATGTGGCAAAAAATATCGACACGAACTGACCTCGGAGGCAGGCACAGGCGACATATGTCCCAGATCACGATATTCCTTCATGAACGCCGCATATTTAACCCTCAAGCCAGGGTGCTTTGTAAGTTTCCTTTCCAGCGACAAGAATCTCCGCAATGCCTGAGGATAGGAATCTCCTAAAGAGTCCAAATGGAGTTTTAGCGGCAACCGTACCGAGTAATCGCCAGCTGGCAGTCTGGTGTAATTTTTAACAAAGTGGGCCTCGCAATCTAGCTCCTCTTTAGTGGCTTGAACTATTGGGCCGGGACAATTTTCTACATCCCAAAAGCGCTGCAGAAGTGAATCAAGTTCAACGTCAATCCTGTTTTCCTTGCTGGCTGAAGAAGGACCGCGTGAAGCTATTAAGGCGCTACCGCAAGGGCGCGCGCATCCTCCAGACACAACCCAGCCCAGACGAGTTTTTTGAAGCAGGGGCAGTCCTGGCAACAACTTTATCTGACCTACGCACAGCAGCTCATAAAACAGGCTAGCTCCTATTAACAGGTCAACACGTTGAGCTTTATAAAAATCCGGGTCGGCGAGCTGCAGGTTTTCTGGAATCTTCCAGTCCCCAATGTCCACATTAAAACTTGGCTGGCGATCCGTGATATTGGGAGCGATAACTGCTGTTATGCTCGTTGAGAAATCCGAAGCGACAGACCGAATCGCAATTCCTACCGAGAATCCATCAGTCGCGAAAGTGGAATCCCCGATTCCAGTGACGGAGCCGGACGACCTCGACCTTTTCAGTTGCAGTTGATTTGCAAATCGAGAGGTGACCAAGTGCAGCTGAGAGCCCGAATCTAACAAGGCCCTGCAGGGAACGAACAGTCCCGACCGATTCTGCACTAGAACGGTTGCAGTGGCTAGCAGCACAAGGTCACTACCGAGATCCTGGGCAATTAGAGTAGCAGAAGTCGAAAGCGGGGCAGAAGGCTCAGCGTGGGAGCTTGAAGACACCGGAACATGTGGCTGCGAGGAAGGCGGACCATCCAGATGGAGCAGCGTATGATGCCTGATTCCACAGGTGCGGCAGCGGCTCGAGCTGCATTGCCGTAGCTGATGACCTGACTTTAGGCAATTTAGGCAAAGTGCTAGTCTTTTTGCCTCGCGCAGACGATCTCCTGGCGCTAAGTCTCTAAATTGCGGGCAATAATATATGGCATGTTCTGCACTGTGGCAAAGCATGCAACCAAGAGAATTTTGGGTGGTAGCAACTAGCGTCGAGCGATTTCTGCCCACCTGAACGCCTGGCGCATAGGTTGCCATGGCGCAATCCACGGCCTCCAAAGTCCTACATCGCTGTTCCAGGAATGCAGCCATCGATTCCCACGACGGAATAAGGTTGGCAAAGACCGGATCCTCCAAGCGCTCCTCCCACTTAGCTTGGCTCGCCGCATCCAGCTTTTGCAGCAGCACTTGAACTATTATGCAGCCAGCGATTTGCTCAGTGGTGCCCAAACCCTTCAACGAACGAATGTGGGCGTTAAATTTGTCCGACAATTCCCGAAGCGATGCCACTGAACCATTCCGTACTACCCTTAAACCCAGAATCTCGGTGATGTGCGCCTGAAAAACGAGACGCCGATTATCAAACCTTTTTTGAAGCAACTCTAAAGCCGCTTCGTAATTGCTGTTTGACATCTCCAATGATCGGATAGTTTCCAGCGCTGAATCCCTCAAACATGACCGCAGATGTTGAAATTTCTCAATGTTGGAGAGGTCCGGATGGCTGTCGACTATGCTCGTGAACACGGAGTAAAAATCCGCCCAGTTTGCGTAGCCTCCGCCAAACGTTGGCAGCTGCACAGGCGGCAACGGCATCGGCCTCGGCCGCGGCTGCGTTTGAGGACCACTACACTGGTGGGGCACAACACCTTCCGCAAGCGTTGAGTGCGGCGCGAAGTGCACATTGCGTTTGGCTATTTCCGCGCGCACACTAGCCTTGAATTCAACGATGAATTCATCAAAGGACTCGCTCATTTCACTGCCAATTTCGTCGAAATCCAATTCCTCCAGTTCTGTATGCAGAACATTGAAGGCACCTTGCAGCTCATCAATCTGCTCCAGCCTCACCGTAAGAGTGGGTTCGTCGTATCCGCTAAGCGTCTCATTAGACAGCGATGTTTGTAGCCTCTGCAACCTGCTGAACAGCGCATTGGCTTTGCGCTTTAAAAAGGTCACCCTGTTTTTTTCACCTTCAGCGGGCATAGCAACAAGTCGCCTTTGATTCGGTTCAGCGGGAAGATGAGCACAAAATAGATGCCGAAAATGCAAGCGGGGTCAATGCACGCAACGATATATGTAGCAATGTATATGCAATGCTAGCTCGCTTACACAGCCACTATCACCGAAATCTCCGCTCACTTGTCCAACCGATTGCGCTTTAATGTATTTATATTTATTTATAAGCGGGATAAGTGCATTAATTAATGCATGCAACTTAACAAGATCACGTCGGGGTCACCAAATGTTTAGCTATTGAGCTTTTTCAATAGCTGTTGCGAATAATAAACCACAAGAAAGTTTGTTTTATTACGACAGTTTTATTTTCCGAAATAGCGATAATTTACGATAGCGACAATGGTAAGGTTGGTCTTTTCCGAAACGCGAAGAAATTGCAACTGGCGGGCAGGCAGCCGAAATGCAGCGCCCAAGCTTAACGTAAGTGGCTAACAACAACAAACAAGGCATGAGCGTGAGACTGATAAATGCGTGCGAGAGCAGCGGTTTGCACTATGGGCATCGCAACTGCTACCACTGATTAATTTGACTTATAATATTAAAGAATATGATTAGTCTACTGCACAGTTTTGGCGGCTGCATGACCCAACAATATTCTTCAATCTTTTCCTGTTCCTTATAAAAGTGTTTGAAAATGTTATTAAAATTTATGATTACATCATTGTTGTTGGCTATTTCTTGCCAAAGATTGTTGTTTATGGCTTTTTCGTTCTCAGATATTTGGTTAAATTTGGTGTCAATTGTGGATGCGTCCTCTGCATCCTGTTTGTTTGTTGTGAATGTTACCGCGTTGTCATTAGCTACTTCGTGCTTAGTGAATCAGGGAGTAAATTTATTTCTATTTTCTTTTCTGAAAATAGTATCTCCCTCCTGTACGGCTATTGGTAGTGTTCTACCAAAGACACTAGAATAACAAGATGCGTAACTGCCATACATTGGTTTGGCACTATTCAGCCACTTTTTTGGTGAAGGCAAAATTTGCTCTCTTTCCGCTCGCTTACGCTGAGAGCGTAAGAAATCTAAAAATAGAATTTGCTTGCTTGTGTGAGTAAAAACAAGAGACGAAAACGCGTATATGTGTGCGTGTTGTGCTAGAAGACGATTTTCGGGCCGAAATCAATTCTGATCGAAGAAACGAATTTACATATTTGGAGTTGTGGCCAATTTCGTAGCAATATGATGAAATAAAATAATAATTACAAATTCACGCCCGTTCGAATTACCTACCCTTTACATATTTATATTTATGTTGATAATTAATTATGTGTAATATATATACACTACTTTTATTTGTGCACTTGATGCTCAACAATAAATTTATTTATACACATTTGTTTTTTATTATTTTTAAAAATATTTCAAAATCTTTAATGTGTATGTTCACACTATAAACTTGTGCGTACACTTAATGAGTTCAATTCGGGTGCTTGAATCTAACTGACTCGCTGCTGCGAGGGCTTCGCCTTTTATTCATTCTTACATAGGTTCTTATCATCTAATTATATAATGCAGCGCTTGTAAGACGCCGCAATCTGCGTTGGTAAAAGCAGCTGAGTTTTATTCTTAAATCTATTTCTGAGGCCTATGACCGCGCTACTCACCTCCCGCGTGGTCATACCTCTTGACACTTCGGCAATAGGCCGCTGTAATCGTACTTATCTGTAGTTGCCACTTATGCTGTCCTGTGACAGGTTTACTGTAGCCCATAAATTGAACATATTTATAGCTTGCCTACTTATCATGTCTAAACACATATTTAGACATTCTCCGGGGGGAAAAGTGTACGGCCAGTAGTCGTCTCTCATTTATGCGTTGACTCCGTTATGATGCTTCGCTAACAGGAAGTTGACAGATCTTGTTTAGCGATCTTTTTACTTCCCCATCGTTTGTTTTAACCGTGACTACCCGGACTTTATCATCTTGTCCTTTAGTCGTACTAATGATTCTTCCCATTGGCCATCTTGCGGGGTGAGTGTTCTCATGTTATATAAGAACCAGCTGTCCCTTCTTCAGATTTGGCTTTTCTTGGCGCCATTTGGTTCGCTGTTGCAATGACACCATATACTCCTCTTTCCATTTCTTCCAAAAATCACCTCTGATGCGTTGAATAAACTTCCATCTATCCAAAGAGCTGATTGTCTTACTTTCGTCAAAATGTTCAGGAGCTCCAATTAGTGGTCTTCCCACCAGAAAATGACCCGGCGTTAATATGTCCTCACCATCGTTTTCGCCCCTTACAGTGATTAATGGACGCGAGTTTAGCACTGCTTCGATTTGACATAGCAGCGATGCAAATTATTCATATGTAAAGCTGTTTTCACCAATAACTCGTTTAAGGTGATGCTTCACTGATTTTACACCGGCTTCCCATAAACCTCCCATGTGGGGGCTTCCAGGGGGAATACAGTGCCACTTGATGCCTTATTTTTCCAGTGTAGGTGCAAACTCATTATTGTTTTTAATGGCAGCTACAAATTCTTTGTCCAATACTCTTGAAGCTCCCACGAAGTTTGTTCCATTATCTGAGTATTGCCTGGTCTTGCAAAGAACCGTCGATGAGCCTCCAGGAATTTGTCTGACGAAAGGTCGCTAACAGCTTCCAGATGTATCGCTTTTGTTGCCATACTAACAAATACACAAATGTATCCTTTATACGTTTTTTGACCTCTTCCCTTTGAGCAGCGAATCTGGAACGGTCCGGCGTAGTCGATTCCAGATTCCAGAAACGAGTAATCAGCCGTTACTCGATAAACTGGTAAATTTCCCATCAGTTGACTGGATATCTCTTGCTTGTATCGTATGCATACGATATGTTGACAATATAATAATTTCTACTAGTGATTTCGAAAGAATGTCTAAATTTAAAACTAAATGAAATACGATATTTTATTGGCATAAAAATTTAAAGAAAGATTGAAGATTTGTCTCAGTCAATCTGCATATATTTAAAATGTTTTAAAAAAAATTCTTTTTTTTTATGTAAATTTTATTAACTGGAATTAAACAAGTTTACTGCTACCTATGTTGCAGCTTTACCAGGTTTTACATAAAATTTTACAACATAGGCATACCAATATATACATAACTTATACATTACTTTACAAATTAAGTTATTCTAACAATATTTAATTGATTTCTTTTCCATGATTAAATAATTATAATAATCTCGATGGGAGATCATGTGGGTGGTATCTTTTTAGCCTTCTTTTTTTTGGGGGATAGATAAGCCTTCTCGACATCGTGTTGGGGTGGGAACCTAGTCGCCGCATATAACTTTCCGCATGGGTCCTCAATACATCGCCTATCTTTGGAATATTAAGATCTCTTCTATATCTCTGGTTCTCATGTACCAAGGGGAGCTACATAGTGATCTAACTACTTTACTTTGAACAACTCTTATTTTATTCAGATTAGTTCTGTCCGTAATTCCGTATATTTGCAACGCATACTTCCAAATTGGGGTCAGGATAGATTTATACAGGCGAACTTTATTTGCCAATGAGAGTTTGTTTCTCGGCGATAAGAGCCTCGACATTTTTGCAGCCTTTGAAAGTACTGCTTGCTTGATCATAGTCGTATGCCTTTGAAACGTTAGTCCTCTGTCCAAAATCACCCCGGGGTATTTGTAAAAGGACTCGTGTCGAAGTGTGGAGCCGAGCATAAGAAGGTTTTCGTATTCAACTTCTGTACAGCACCAGGAATCCGGCATATCAGAAGTATACAGCGAATAAAGAGTCGGGGTTAAAACACTGCCTTGGGGTACGCCTGCTGAGATTGTACGCTTAGACGATTTGTCGCCATCGACAACCACACTGAACTGTCTGTTCGATAGAAAGCTTTTGATAAGAAGAAATAGCTGTGGCGTCAAAATGGTCTTAAGCTTACTTAGAAGACCATCGTGCCAAACTCTATCAAAGGCTTGTTGTATATCCATGAGTACAGCTGTTGTATACATCTTGTCCTCCATTGCCTCCTAGCGCGGGTAGAAGACTAATGGGCCTATATGCATCTACTTCAGTGGGTTGCTTTCCAGGCTTCGGAATGATCGTTATGATTGCTGATTTCCATTTGCTTGGAAAGTGTCCCAGCCTTAGAGCGCTATTGAACAATAGGACTAAGAAAAGTACAGCTGTGATGGGAAGGAGTTTGAGCGTCCTGTTATCTAGGAGGTACTCACCAGGCCATTTTTTGGTTTGAGCTTTTTGATCTGCGTTACTACCTCTTCCAAAGTAACAGGGTTTGTGGGAAGGGCCATTTGAAAAGGTTGGTCCAAGAGTGTTTGCACCCTGTTTCGGTGTTCTGTCGGAGTAAGATTCAATGGCTTAAATCTATCCACTAAGCTGTTTGCAAAGATATCGGCCTTCTCCTGACTGGAGCCGCACCAACCACCAGCTGGATTTCTGATGGGAGCCTTTGGAATAACTTGTCTTTTAAGGTTATTCATGAGCTCCACAGCGAGTAGTTAGTCGATGCATCAGGACTTGCATTTTCCAGCATTTGGTCAAAGTGTTCTTGTTTGTTTTTCACCAGAACTTTGTTAAGACGATTTGATATCCTTTTGTAAATGTTGTTATGATGGCCTCTTGTAGTCGTTTTCTTCGACTGCATGCCATTAGGTTGCCCCACCATTGGTGCTTAGCATTGTAATCCCCTCCTGCTATACACTTGGGGCCCAATGTGATCAGTAGCCGATCAAAGTCGGTTTTAGTCCAACGCTTATTTGGAGGAAGATACAGAGAAGCTATTTTGATAATACCACCACTCGTTAGTACATCGAGACTGGTGACTTGTAAATCAGTGCGCATTGTTGATTTATTTTGACTGTGGCGAATATTGGCTTTGATGAAGATTGCAGAACCGTCTTTTGCGGTGTTACTTGGATGATTGGCATAATATGGAAGATTGTAATCCAGTTGGGTCTCCTCTTCAAAGCAAAATAAATTATGAGGCTTTGCAAGTAGAAGAGTCATATGAAGCACCATGTAGGAATTTGATTGGTTGTTTAATGTACGTTATGTTAAGTACACGACCGGATTTAGGTACATCGAAAGGTATCTTAAGTCTATAAACTAACTACAATAATAGAGAATTATGGCAATGTCTTAAAAGAATTTTAAGATATCTAAAGGGAACTGTCAATTTAAATTAATTAGAATTAAATGGTCCAATAGTTATTTTCGAGGATAACCAAGGTTGTATTAGTATAGCCAATAATCCCACTTGCCACAAGAGAACTAAGCACATAGATATAAAATATAATTTTACCTGAGAACAAATTGAAAACAAACTAATTTGTGTTAATTATCTTTCCAGAGATTAACAATTGGCTGATATTTTGACAAAGCCACTACCAACTGCCAGGTTCACTGAACTGCGAGACCAACTGGGGCTAACCGAATCTGAATGAGCAAAATGAATTTTATATGAAGTTTGAATCTTTTTTATATATATAACCATAATCAAACCAAAACAATTACTAGTCTAACTATTACTATGTTTATTTAAGTGAATCTTGTTAAATTTTTATTTGATTGAACTAATTGGGTTTACTGGGTTTCCCCAATTCTTTGCAGCAAATGCTGGTTCAATAAAAGTAGCCCCAGAGAAAAAAGAAAAGAATAAGAATACAACCATTAGAAAACACGCGCACTCGTCTGAAAGTAATTTTTAATTTAATTGGATTTTAAATCAATTTGTATCAGTGTGATTTTTGAGGTGGCGTGTTGAAAATACAAAAGTCACACTTATGCAAAGTTGCGTGTATGTGGAGAGTGATGAAATTAAGAGGATCATGTAAGAGAGAACGCGCTCTATTATTGTTCTCTTTGTACTCTGTCATTGTTGCCTCTCACATGCATGTTAGAGAGTAATCGGCACATTCGCTTGCAGACAACGAGGGAGTGCAGTTCTATCGGTTGCTTAAATAAAATTATTATTGAATAGTTATAACAATAAAAGTGTTTCACTATTTGGTTGATGGGCTGGCTTATAATATACATACTTAAACGTATTATATTATATTAAATTCAAAAGGTTATGAGCCCAGTCACATATACTAAAGTATCCTATATTACAGAGAAGAACACCACAAACACTCACTAACATATACACTATAAACAAAAAAAAATGTATTGTTATACATGCATTGTTAAAAACAACACAAAATATTGCACACGAAGTGTAACGCACATCTATTTTATATAAATATTCTAAGAACACAATATTTGGAAGTAAAGAGTGTATTAGGATTCGACTTGGATGTGGCTTGTGTCTAGATGTCAAAGAAAATTGTAGAAAAAAATAAACAGGGACTAGGCTCAAGTAAATCCGCAGGCACAACTACTAGAGCGAGTAGTCAGATTGTTGAACAGGTAGCAATTAATATGGATTCTGGCAACGTTTCTCATTCGATCTCACCAACGGTGAGTGGAGTAAGGACTATATCAACGACATTGAGCCCTAATGATATATTATCATTCATTAAGGAATTGCCAACGTTTGATGGCCAGCCAAGTCAGTTTGATAATTTCATCACTAATGTCGAGGAAATAATAATGCCTTTTAGGGGCACCGATCAAACTCCCTATAAAGTCCCTCCCTTCGGGCTATAAGAAATAAAGTTAAAGGAAAAGCAGATGAGAGTTTGACCCTAGCCGGTACCTCACTAGTGTGGGATGATATTAAGGAGGGACTCAAAAGATTGTATGGCAGTAAGAAATCAGAAGCGATTCTCCTCAGGGAAATTCAATCACTCCCAGATAATCTGTCAGTAGGTCAGCTATTCTCAAGAATTACCAAAATTAGAGGGCAGCTCATATCATCGGTACACGGAGGAAATCACGCGGCCACTGTAAGGGAAGCGAAGAAACAACTTTATAACCAGGTGGCTCTGAACTCATTCATGGTCGCTCTAAGAGAACCCCTTAGAACGATTATAAGACTAAAAAACCCTACAACTATAGAACAGGCCTACGAATTTTGTCAGGTAGAACAAACTTTCTATTACCAAGGAAAGAGAGATAGAACTTATGCAGAGCGAGGCATTCAAGGTAATCGTACGAATCCGTACAATAATCAAAATCAGAGACATATTAACAATAGATCAGTAGCGGACAGAAACACTATAATAATAGTGGCAAAAACTTTGAACAGAGGATTAAACCCCTTTAGGAGCAGCAAGTCTGAATAATGTAGAAACGGAAAAAAGCGAGGTAGGAAACCAAACAACGACAAATTTTCAGGCAAGAGCCTCCCAAAACCAACCGGGTTCATAAATGGTCAAACACATGGGGCGGGTTTACCTTTCATACTATTACATACAAATGACCACATCCCATTAAAATTTTTGTTGGATTCCGGTTTCACTAATTCTTTTGTTGATCCATTACTTGTTCAGCATAAAAACATACAGGCTCTAGGTTCACCAATTACTATAAAAACGGCCTTAGACAAACATACAATAACAGAAAGAACGGCGTGGAAGATGCCGCAAGAATTTAACAGGACAGGGATTATAAACTTACTATTATTTAAATTTCACCCATTCTTTAATGGTCTTTTTGGTATGGACATATTATCACAGTTAGAGGCAAAAATTGATTTAGGTAAACGAAAACTGTTTACGACTGATGCAAATCTTGACATTATAATTATAAATAATACTACATCAAACATATATACAATAAAGGGAGATAAAACAATAATACCATTGCCGGTACAAACGAGACAGGGAGATATAATATGCAAAGCAGTAGCCATTGAAAAAGATTGAATTATATCAGACGGGATATATATGGCCGAAAACGGCATCAGTAATTTAGAGGTGTCGAATTACACAGATACCGATCGACTAGTATATGTTGAACAAGCAAAAGAATCAAAACCCTATAAAAAAGAAGAAATTATCGAACTACATACAATTACTTCTGATACATATACACTGCAGAATACTCCCGAAGAATCACAAAAGTTTAGATTCGAACATTTAAATCTAGAAGAAAAGAAAGCGATATCAAAATTATGCAGAGAATTTTTGACATATTTTATAAAGAAAATGAACCATTAACATTTACTAGTTTAGTAAAAAATACTATTTCGTTAACAGACAAAAATCCGATTTTTAATAAACCATATAGATATGCATTTGCATTAAGGCAGGAAATTAAGAAACAAGTAAACGAACTACTGAAACAAGATGTAATTAGATCGAGTCACTCACCGTGGAGTGCTCCAGTATGGGTAGTACAAAAGAAAACAGACGCTACAGGGCAGAGGAAATGGAGACTAGTTACAGACTTTAGGAAACTTAACGAGCAGACAGTTTCGGATAAATACCCAATACCAAATATTAATGATATATTAGACCAGCTAGGGAAAAACCAGTACAAATCAATGCAGAATTTCTAGAAGTATTTGAAGTATGTAAATCATTACTGACTAACGACCCAATTTTGAAATATCCGGAATTCGACAAGCCTTTTATTTTAACAACCGACGCTAGTAATTTTGCTATCGGAGCAGTATTATCCCAGGGCTCTTTAAACAATGACAAACCTACTTGCTACGCGAGTAGAACACTCTCGGACGCAGAAGTAAATTATTCAACAATATAAAAAAAATGTTAGCCATCATAGGGGCGGTTAAATATTTTCGACCGTATCTTTATGGAAACAAATTCACAATTGTCACAGATCATAAGCCGTTAACGTGGTTAATGAATTTTAAGGAGCCAAGTTCAAAAATATTAAGATGGAGAATACAATTAATGGAATACGATTTCGACATAATATAAAAAAAGGCTCACAGAACGTTATAGCGGATGCGCTTAGTAGAATTGATCATGAGGTATACACAAACGAAGTAGTAGCAACGAATACAATAATACAGATACAAACATACAGATACCTATAACAGAAAAATCGATAAATGATTTTAATTTACAAATAGTACTGCAGGGAAGACAGACAACGGAACAGAAAATAATAATACCTTTCAAAAATAAACTAAGAAAATACTTTAGGGAAACAACATTTACAAAAGAGAATGTAGAACGCATATTTAAAGCAACACTTAAACCAAAAAAGATTTATGCAATTTTTACAACAGATTATACTTTTAAAATATAACAAGAAGGTTATTCACAAAATTTCCCACAAGATAAAACTTTCACACTTGTTAGATCACTTGAGCTGCTGCCAGAAGAAAAGGATAAAGCTAAGCAGGAAGAAATAATTAATAAAGACAACCAGAATAGAAATCATAGGGGTATAGATGAATCGTATTTACATTTAAAAAGAGAAATATATTTTCCTAATATGAAAAGCATAATAGGCAACGTTATTAAGAACTGCGAAATATGCCTTAGGCTAAAATACGATAGACAGCCGCCAAAAATACCCTATCAACCATCACTATCACTATCAACTATCACTCCAAGTGCTCCACTTGAAATAGTACATATGAATATACATATATACAATCAGTGGGAAGTATAACTTAACGCTTATAGATACATTTTCAAAATTTGCTTGGGCTTATGAAGTAACTAATAGAAATTCGATATGCATTATAAAAGCTTTTAAAAATGTTGTGGAACTATTTGGAATTACTGGTATATGACCAAGGTCAGGACTTTGCGGGGGAAGTATTCAAAAAGTTTTGTTGCCAATACAATATTCAATTACATGTCACCTCGTTTCAACAGTCTTCTAGTAACTAATCTGTCGAGAGATTACATTCAACTCTCACAGAAATCTATAGAATAATCACTGATAGCAGAAAAGAAAAACAACTACCATGTGAACATGAAGAAGTACTTTCAGAAACTATGATAACATATAACGCTATACACTCTAGTACCAAGTTGACACCCTATGAACTTTTCCATGGTAAAACCCACACCTTTAATAACTCTGTGAAATTTAATGGAGAGCATGATTATTTAAATCAGTTAAATATATTTCGAGAAAAGTTATACCCAAAAGTAAAACGTAATTAAAAAGAGACAGTATACAAAACTATGAAATTAAATGAGAATAGAACGGATGAAATAGAAATAGAGGAAGGAGACAGGATCTTTAGAAAAGAAAACAGAAGAAATAAGATTACACCTCCTTTTTTTTTTTTTTCGCACGGGTCCCACGGCCACACCTCCCGCCCAACCGACCGAGGGGCGCTGCCGTGTATCGTACGGCTCGGTTTGCGAGAAGATATAGACGCGATATAAAAAAGAGAACAGGAACAAGGAAATGAATATAATGTAAAATAACTATGTTAAATATTAGTGTTAGTAGGATTTAAATATGTAATAGAAAAGATAAAATCGATTGCTTTAATAGCGGCAGAGAGTCAAGATTACAGATAATAGGATAAAGTCTATTATAGTCAAAACATAATACTCTGTAAGGGTCATGCAACTCATAGTTAGATCTAAAATGATTTAAGATTAGTGGTATATAGTTTCTAGTGAATCTACTTGGAACCGAGAAGTTAAGCCGACTAATCAAGTCGGGACTCTCAACATCCCCACGAATAAGCTTACTGTTTCAAGCATAGTTCTACGGTTAGCTAGGGACGGTAAATTAATTAAAAGTAGTCTACTGGAATAAGGAGGTAATATACGGTTTGCATCCCAATTTAGGCGCCGCAAGGCAAAAAGTAAGAAGTTTTTTTGGACCGATTCAATGCGGTCCGAGTGGACTGCGTATTGTGGACTCCAAACAGGTGATCCGTACTCGAGAATCGGATGGACTAACGAAATAAATAAGATTTTAGTCAAGTAAGGATCATCAAATTCCTTAGACCACCTTTTTATAAAACCAGCACACCCCTGGCCTTATGGACAATAGACGAAATATGGTCAGAAATTTTTAGTTTTGGGTCCAGAAGAATACCAGGATCATCAACTCGTGTTATTCTGTCCAAAGAGCACCCACTTAGAGTGTAAGTCGTACGTATTGGGTTGGCACGACAAAAGGTCATAACTTTACACTTGGAGCCATTTAAGTCTAATATGTTATCACGGCACCATATTTGAAATCGGTCTAGATCGGATTGTAAGTCCAAATGGCACGAAGTGTCCTTGTACTGGAGGCATAATTTAACATCGTCTGCGTACATAAGTACACGCGAATGTTTTATTATTAAGGGGAGGTCGTTAATGAATAATGTAAAAAGAAGCGGACCAAGATGGCTCCCTTGTGGGACACCGGATGTGACTCGGAGAATAGAAGATAAAGAATTTTTAAAGAGGACTTGTTGTGTCCTGCCATTCAGATAGCTTGAAATCCAATTTAGAAGATCAACAGGGAAACCTATAAGATCAAGTTTTCTTATTAGAAGGTAATGATTAACAGAGTCAAATGCTTTACTAAAATCAGTGTAGATGACATCCGCTTGAAGATTTTTTTTGCAACCCTGTTTTACGAAAGAAGTTAGCTCCAAGAGGTTAGTGGTTGTAGGTCTGCGTTTCATAAAACCGTGTTGACACGGTGATATGATTGATCTACAAAGGTGCTGCAAATGAGGAGTGATAACATTTTCGAAAAGTTTTGGGATAGCCGACAATTTAGAGATTCCTCTGTAATTGCTTGCATCCAGTTTGCTACCTTTTTTGTGAAGAGGAATCACAAAGGACTCCTTCCATATATGAGGGAATTGTGAAGATTCCAGAGATAAGGTAAACAGTTTTAGTAGAGGCTTGCACAAGGCTTCCGAACAGAATCTGAGCACACAGCCAGGGATTCCATCGGGACCTGGCGAATAGACCGGTTTAACACGCTGAAGATCGTTAAGCAGTGAGCTTTCGTTTATAGTGGGTGTTCACGCCAGAAGGGCGCAAACAGTTGAGCGGCAGTGTAAGCGGCCAATGCTTGTACTCAAAGCTCCTCCACGGCTCGCAAGCACCGCTGCTCGCGCTCTCCTTCTCTCCTCTCCCTCTTATCCCTTCCCGCAAGGTATTCACCACGCGGTCCCGCGGTATTTCCAATGTTAGTTTAAGGCAGTCTTAATTTACAAGTGCGAGAATAAAGTGCAAAATTTGAAGTCGATCCCGGGCGTTTAATTTCTGGAGGAATCAGCCGCAGCAGCCGCAGCAGCCGCAACAACAAGCATTTCCGCCCACTTCATTTCATGGTCCTTCGAGCCGGATCCTTCCTGATCCTGCCAGCGCTCCTTGCGGAAAAATCAAGATAAGTACGGCTTTAAATCCTATTCCGTCCGTGGTCGCCATTTTCGTTCTTCCAACGGCGTTCATTCTTTCCGTCCATCCGTATCAAGTGAAAAGTGAAAATATATAAGTACATGCGCCCAGCCACCGTGATTACTTCTTTTTTTTAAGTGCATAAACAAGCACTTTGCCAATACCGGCCCCCTAATTCGTCTCACGGTGATCCGCTGGTATCCAAGCGCATATACATATATATATATACATTTTGTTTTTTTTAAAATACTGTCCAAAATTCACTATTATCGTCCGCTGCTAAACTGCTGTTTTTTACCTCAATAAAATATACAAACCACAAATTCAACTAAATTAAATCAAATATACATATACATATATTCAGCAAAATTTTACATACACATAAATATACATATCCATAAATATCCATTGACATACATATATTTCAATAAAATTCACATCTACATACAGTTGCGGTAACAATAATAGCACCATAAGCACATTTCGTGTTTGCCCCAGCGTTTCTCTATTTTCTGACATTTTTTCATAATTTTTTTTACTGATCTTAAATACTACAATGATTTTCAATTGAAATAATAAAATTGGTAACAGATCTAAAGGATATTTAAAAAATAATTGGTAAAACAAAAAAAAAACTCCAAATTTAGGCGGTAACAAAAATAGCACTGTTTCTCGTAATTTGCTAAAACTAAATAAAAAAAATTAAATAAGAGTTCAACAAATGGATTATATCTTAAGAACTATGTTTAAAGAATCCTAATATTTGGTTGCGTGACCATTGTAGGCAATAACAGCTGCGCATCCTCTTGGCATGGAGTCCACCAAGTCCTGGTACCGTTTTTGAGGAATTTTGCTCCATGAATCCAAAGTTCCTCGATATTGTTGGGTTTGGCTTCAGAAACCTTTTTTTCACGTCCGCACAAAGTTTTTCGATTGGATTCAAGTCGGGTGACTGAGCAGGCCATTTCATTACTCGGATCGATTTCTGCTCAAACCACTTTCGAGCCTTCTTCCTCGTGTGTTTTGGGTCGTTATCCTGTTGAAATGTCCAAAAAACGGAAATTTCATCCTCGGCATATGGCGCCATCACATTTTCCGGGATATCTGTGTAAATGTGCTGATCCATGATGCCTTGAATCATATGAATCGGATCTTCTCCATAGTATGAAAAGCACGCTCATACCATGATGTTTGATCCCCCGTGCTTTACCGTCTTAAAGCTCAAGCGAGGATTATATTCAGCTCGTGGTGGACGCCGAACATAAGACCGAGAGCCTTTCCCACCAAAAAACACAATTTTGCTCTCATCTGACCACAAAATGTGGCGCCACTTCTCCACAGGCCAGTCCTTGCGTATCTTGGCATATTCGATTCGCTTTGACACATGCTTCGCAGTCAGAAGCGGGACTTTTCTGGGACTGCACACATTATGGTTGTTTTGTCTTAAGTGTTTGCGAATTGTTTCCACGCTTGCAGCTATCCGAAGCTCCTTCTTCAGTTCCGTCGCCGGCTTAAAAGGCTCCTTCTTGCTTTGCCGAACCAAGCGCCAAGGAACGTGGTCTCCACGTTGGACATTAAGGAGTTTCTTCCACGTGTTTCGTTCTTTTCGACAAACAGCAATGCATTGCGGACCATATTGTTTGAAAAACCAACAAACCGTCCCATTTTAGCGTAGGTTTTACCTTCAGAGATCATGTTTTTAATCGAATTCCTTTTTTCGACGGTAAAATGCTTTCCCCGACCCATAACTAGAGAATTTTTGGTCTTCTTTCGAAAAAAATTCAATTAAAACCTTTAATGCAACTCCTTTTTTCAAAATTTGTCAAAAAAAAAAACCCAAAGCAATCACTCCTATTAATTGTATTCAGCAAAAACGTGGTCAGTGCTATTTTTGTTACCGCCTCATTTTGCAGACAGTGCCCAAAAACAAAAAGAACCGTTACATTGAGAGAGTAAAAATTTCTTGCTTAGAGAGACAACATATGGTACTTATTATTCATGCAATCGGACTTAAAAAAAAAAAAACATTCAATACCTTTTTTTAGGAAATCAACTTTCCACCTGCAGTATTGCTATTATTTTAACCGCAGCTGTACATATATAAATAAGAATCACTCCATAGATTTAACCAATTTAATACACAAATAAAATATATTACCAAACAATAATAAATAATATCGAACCCGAACTGAGAACAAATTTTATCTCTTGGATCAAAATAAAACACAAATCTCGACATACAGAATAAAATAAAACCTGACTTTTTTCTTCCGAGATTACATTACATAGGTATGTTTCTCCATACATAAATACATATTGCAAGTCCCCTATTAAACTCCAAATAATACATACATACATACACACAGTCGCGACTTACATAGGCTTGCCAAGTGCAAGTTCTTTCGTCTCCTCTGTGTTCTTTATTGCCCTGACAAAAAATCGGCGCATAGCGACGAGAGAATACCCTAGAATCGAATAAAATAAAATAAATAAGTCCGACGACAAAATTTAAGAAAAAAAAACTGACCCGATTATTTAATAATTATTTAAGCCAAATAATAATTCTCCAGTCGGTAGCGATTTTTTATAAATCCTTGGCTATTATCCAGACTCCAGCTGGTAGTTTTTTTTTAGATATTTTTTCCAGAAATTGCAATTCATAGTTTTTTTTTATATAAATTTGAGCTATTGTTTTTCTAGACTCCAATATAGCTATATCTTCTTGTGGACTTCACTCTAGCTGTTGTTTTTTGTGAATCCTCCTAGCTATTTTTTGCACACTGAATTTTAGCTAGCTAGCTAGCCTTATTTCACAAAAATTGGGATTTTTTTTTCCTCCGTGCTCCAATCTCCAGATCCCAATTGCAACTTTCTCCCGAATTCCGACGGGATCCTTTGTCCATCCAGATTTGGGTGCCCTCTGTGTCTGGTTCTTTTTCAATTCCACATTTTTTACGGCGTGCAGGCCTTCTTGACTTCCTTCTCCTAGGGCATAGCTGAGCATGTCCCTAGAGGGAGACAAGAAAAAGACACCCGCACCTGGAAAAGAACAAAAGTTCAACCCGCAATCTCCGCTATCCACTCGCAGTAAGCCAGCACCCAAGTCCGTTAGTCCCAGGGTCAAAACCGCGACTCCCACTCCGAAAGCAAAGGTTTTGCCATCGACCAGTTCGAAGACAACTCCTAGGTTGGTCATTTCCCGACCAGTGACGCGAGCGTCTAGTGAGTCTTCTCTATCGAGAAAATCCGAGAGTCCCTCCGCTGTCGGGACTGATTTCCTCCGCGTCACACGCTCTACCACAAAGAGAATGGCATCCTCTGAGCAGCCAACGCCCGCAAACGCAGCGTTGCATAAATTCATCGCCGTCAGCGATCGCGTAAGCCTTTTCGAAGCGAAGATCAACACTCCTGATCAAGCCTCTCCGTCCCTACACACGTTACAAGTCCGTCTGCAACAGGTGCGAGCCTTATGGGACAAAGTGGAAAGAGAGTACGAAACATGCTCTGACCTAATGGCCCAAGAAGGATCCCTCGACACAGTGCCTATTCTCCAGGCCAAATATGACTACTGCTACTCAGTATACGAGTCAAGTGCAGCACAAATTGGCGATACAATCGACAGAGCAACGCCTCAAGTCGCGCAAGCACCCTCTCAGCCGCTAATTTCGTCCGGCTGCCGCTTACCTCCATGCGACACGGAAGTCTTCGATGGCGACTACCTCCGATGGCCCACTTTCCGGGACCTATTCACGGCAATTTACGTAAACAACCCCAGGCTGACTCCGGTCGAGAAGCTATTCCATCTCCTAACGAAAACAAGTGGCGAAGCAAAAGCCATCGTGGGGAAATCTCCTCTCACGAATGATGGTTTTGCTTCGGCGTGGGAGGCGCTGCGAGATCGGTTCCAAAACAAGCGACTTTTAGTCAACAGCCAGCTCAAGCTCCTTTTCAACTTGAGTTCAATTTCACAAGAATCTGGTAATGCTCTAAAAGAGCTACAATCCACGATTCAGGGGTGTTTAACAGCACTAGAGCATTCCCAGGTATCCACAGAAAACTGGGATTGTCTCTTGGTTTTCTTTTGCGCGAGCGAACTGCCCAAGCAGACCCTGTCCTTATAGGAACAGTCGCTAACTGCCAAATCCGAGATCCCAGCTTGGGAAGAAATGAATGCCTTCCTGAGCGAAAGGTATCGGACATTGGAAGCCATCGAAGATATGAAACCGACTCAGGCAGTTCCAAAAAGGCTTCAATCCTTCGAGACAAAGGTCAGCACCAAACAGAAAGGGTGTGACTTATGTTATAATGTAGTATGCACATATCGGTTAGTTACTGTACTGTATAATCATAACTTAGAAGCACATTGTAGCACTCCGTTACAATGTGTAAATATACAGTCAAGCCGTAGTGTATGTGTAATACAAAGCTCCCACCTGCATATATATATAATTGTAACGTAGATAAGCATCGATAATAAGCATAGATAAGCATTGCTAAGCTGCAGGCTACGCCGGCGGCGCTGCATCCCGACCTAGGCTAAGAAATCTTTGTATGCAGAGCTGGCAATCAATTACGATTTGACTTCGAATGGAGCGGAACCTTCCCTGCTCCTAAAAACAGAAATAAAAATCGAATGGAGCGGGACCTTCCCTGCTCCTAAGAACTGAAATAAAAATAATATTAAATAAAGAAATATATCGCCGTTGGTTTGAATACAAGCTGCCACTACATGGCGACCGTGACAGGACACTGAAGCACTTGGATCATCCGAAGATTGCAGGACACTGAAGCAAAAGGATAATTTTCTGAACTGAAGCTTGTGATAATTTTCAACTTCAAAACGGCATTCGAGGCTTATCAACCAAGACGGCGGCAATTGCGGAGTAACGGCGATCTGAGTGAGTAGAGTGTTAGTGTGATGTGTAAAAACAGGGGCGGAGTTCGGCATAAAGCAAAAAAGAGAATAGCGAACATAAAGTGGCTATTATATACGAACACTCCACCGCCCGAATGGTCGAAAGCTCAAAAACTACAAGCTGAGCTAGACCACTGTGTCGAATATCTCAAGAAAAAAAACCTCACCACACCCACTCACTCAGAAAAACAAATAAAATCATTAACAATTAATAAAACCCAAACTCCCCAGCCAAAAAGCCTGCCGGAATTAAAAAAAGCTGCCCGAACGACTGCGAGGGACCACTGTTCACAGAACATTGTGTATATACGTGCAGGCATTGCAGACCCGGCACATAACCCCAAATGAAGACATCATCATCCACGTGGTGAGCATATATATATTTTTTGTTGCCCTGCGTGGCACACCACCCTCGATGCACTGCGCTGCATATTAATATTAAACAAAATATTGTAACATTGAGCGGAACTTTTTCTGCCCGATGAGAGAATGGCCCGTAAAGCCATACAACAATTAGGCAGGAAAATGTAACAATATATATATATATCAAAACAAAATATCTTTAACGTAAAATAAACCAAAACCAAAAAAAAAAAAAAGAAGAAAATTATATCGTTCGTTTGGATCTGACAATAGTCAGACATAATAATAATAAAGAAGCGTTCTATAATTTGGATAAGATTTAAAAATTTAAGAATAATAAGATGAATGAATACAGAAATACTTAAGGATTCATATAAAAAAAAAAAAAAATTTTTTTTAAAAAACAAAAAAAAAAAAAGAAACCCACACAAAATGTATTTTGATGATCCAACAATTTTTGTTTTAAAATCAGAAAATCTGACAAAAGGAGATCAGGAGATGCTAGCGGTAGAGGTAATCAAGACAAAGATACTTGGTCCATTATCACACAAAGTTGAAAATGAAAAGACCATTATCGGTATAATAAATGTATTAAAAGCATCAGTTAAAGGCGAATCGCCCGATGTCATCAAAGCGAAAATGCTTAATACACAACAGCGCGGCAAAACTGCAGCGCAATATACAACGGAGATAGAAAACCTACGTGGGTTGCTCGAAGCAGCCTATATAGATGATGGTTTAGATTCAAACAATGCAGACAAATTCGCTACAAAGGAAGCCATATCTGCAATGACTAAGAATTGCGGGTACGATAAGCTCAAAACCATATTGGAAGCTGGAAATTTCAACACAATGAATAGCGTGATTGAAAAATACATACACTGCTGTACAGAAATCATCGGTAATTCAAATAGTGTATTATTCTATAATAATAGAAGCCACTATCGAGGTAATAATTACCGAGGAAATTACCAAAACAGAGGTAATGGCCGAGGAAATTATAACTCATACAATAACAATTATAGAGGCCGAGGTGGTTACCATAGTGGAAACAGAGGACGAGGTGGTAACCAAAATTATAATAGAGGTGGAGGTTACTCAAGAGGTAACCAAAACCATAACTATAAAACAAGTCATACCCACAATGTCCGAAACATACAATCGGAAAACGAACATTCCCCCTTGAGCGACAATCTACAGTAAAATTATACAAAATTAATCTCAATTTAAGCATTTTTATACGATTAAAGAATATGAGTACCAATTCATGGGTAACTCTTTTAATAGATACAGGTGCAGAAATTTCCCTGCTTAAATGCAGAAACAATAATCTTAACGATTTAAATCCAAAAAACACAACAAATATATCAGGAATAGGGCAAGGGACAATTCAGTCTCTAGGTATGCTACATTTAGAAATGTGTATTGCTAATGCAGCAATACCATATGAATTCCATATCGTACCTGACCATTTTCCTATAGCAGGGGATGGTATAATTGGCTTGGATTTCATTAAGAAATACAATTGTATTTTGGAATTCCACGACCAAGAAGATTGGTTCACTTTGAGGCCCAAATATTTCAGGAACATAAACATTCCTATTATACATTCACTAGATAACGAAAAAATTTTGACAGCTAGATCAGAAGTGATTCGAAAGATTCAGCTAACATCTACTGACACACATGTCCTCATCCCCAACCAGGAATTGCAACCTCGCATAATAATAGCAAGTGCACTCGTAAACACTCAGAACGTCTTGATTCGAATTATAAATACAACTGAAAAAGACGCTATAGTTAGCAGCGCAAATATAAAAAGCGAATCATTGGATGATTATGATGTATACAATGCAAATATAGAAAATAGTGCACAAAGAACTTCAGAAGTATTAAAACTTCTTAAATTTCCATCGTTATTCAAAAGCGATTTAACAAAATTATGCACCGAATATAGCGATATTTTTGGTCTTGAAACAGAATCCATATCGGCTAATAATTTTTATAAGCAAAAATTGAGATTAAATGACAAAACTCCAGTGTCTAAATATGTGTTTAGACATAAGTAGGCAAACTATAAATATGTTATATTTATGGGCTGCAATAAACATGTCACGGGACAGCATAAGTGGCAACCACAGATAAGTACGATTGCAGCGGCCTATTGCCGGAGTGTCAAGTAATATGACCACGCGGGAGGCCTCAAACATAGATTTAAGAATAAAACTCAGCTGCATTTACCAACGCAGATTGCGGCGTCTTACAAGCGCTGCATTATATAATTAGATGATAAGAACCTATGTAAGAACCTATGTACTTTGTGTTTGTCAAACCAGCCGCGGTTTTTAAAAAATTTTCTTTAATTATCATATATATAAACATAAATTTTAATGATCCGTTCGCTTCGCGAGTGATTCTTTTGTGATTTGTGCAGTAGTTTAAACAAATATACAAAGTAGTTTGCATTTTTCGTCTCTTTGTTTTGTTTACACTCCCTTTTTGTGCGTCGCAGTGGTGTTTGGTGTTGTTTTTTGCATGCACATAAACTGCACTTTTCGCTCTCACTCCCTCTCTCTCTCTCCTTCGCTCTCCCACACAAAATCTAAATTTCTCAGCGTGCAGACTGCTCTCGTGCGGTTCTTTTAACAGCTGGCTTGAAAGTTTTGGTTTTGTGTTTTCGTGCACGCACAGTGGTCTGATTTCAGTTAAATATGGAAACCGTAAATGTTGTCTGCTTTTATAAAAATTGTTGCCAAGTTATAAAACCTGAGCAGCCAAAAATGACTTGTTGGCTATGTGATAGAATGGTGCATACTAAGTGCGCTGGTTTTAATGGCCGTACAAGTGATGACCTAGCAAAGGGTAAAAATCTAAATTACTGTTGTGATGCTTGCCTTGTGGTTGCGAACGAGATGAAATCGTTTATGCGCCAAACTAAAGGTGGCTTTAAAGAACTGATCAACAGTTTTGGCGTAGCTAGAGATATTTTTCGTCGAGCCGATGATCTTCTTTCCGCGCTTAATTCACAGTTTAATGGCCTTAAGCTATTAGATGAATCTCCAAAGCGCAAAAAAGCCGCTGGTGGTAGGCTGCCTAAGGCCCCGCAACCACGGGCAAATGATCAACAGGACTCCACAACTGATCAGCTGTCAATCGCAGCAAATCCACATATGCTGCTAAGATCGGCAGCTAAAAAAGATTCGGAGCAATCCGATCAATCAGCTGTGGATGGACCCCACCCTATGATTGCTAAAAATTCCGAATTGTCCGCATTGGTTTCTCAACCAGTGATTCCACCTGTCTCGATTAGTTTACCACCACAAGGGAACATTGAGTCCGGACTACCGGCACAAGTTGGCGCTTCAGAAATACAATCTGCAGCGCCAAAACCCCTCGCGGTGGTTCCACTAAAGAAACAAATTTTTGTTTCTCGGCTTGCCCCTGATCAAACATCGTCGGATGTATTGTCTTATATACAAGACAAAACAAAAGCCGATAATATAAAAGTGGAAAAATTTAACTTCTCTTATGCTAGGGACATATCATCTTTCAAGATAACTGTCCCAAACGAGCTCTTTTCGACCATATGTTCGGGTGATTTTTGGCCGGATAGTATGGTGGTAAAAGAGTTTGAAGCTAAGATCAAAAATAAGAAAAATTAATTGGGAATTAAACTTCCCTCACGTGGCCAGACCACTGCACCATCCGCCTCTTCATCTTCTTCCTCTTCAAAAAACTAACTACAAAACTTACTATCTCCTATCAAAATGTTAGAGGCTTGCGTAGCAAATTAACTAAATTGTATTGTGATAGTCTTTCATTTGCATCCCATATTATAGTGCTCACAGAGACTTGGTTAAAGCCGGAGATACTTAACTCCGAAGTCTTCCCAGGTATGTACACTATATATAGGTTTGACCAAAGACACTAGAATAACAAAATGCGTAACGGCCATACAAATTTTTGGCACGCGATTTTTTGGCCGTGGCTCTAGAGGTGGCTCCAGGCTCTCTTGAGTTTTTGTTCGAGAGAGAAAGAGCGGAGAACGCTACAGCAAACAGCTCTTTTCTACGCATACAGTGATAGCATACAACTGTATGTGTGCATACGTGTGCTCATGCATTGTAAATTTGACAAAATATGCCCTTCACCTTAGAAGTTCGTTGATTTTAAATCTATATTATTTTTGATTAATTGGCTCCATGCGAAAAATTCTTGTTTTGTCTTGCCTTAACGTTATTATTATTTAAATAAAGCTTAGAAATAGTAATAGCCGAATCTATGTACATCACAAAATAAATTTCGAAAATGACTTTATATTAGAATACTTGTCATTAGGGTATTCATCTTGCGGCGTGAGAAAAATTAATAAGGCAATGATTGTTGAGTGCTTGTGTCCGCACTTCGTGCCTGACGATATGACTTTTGCAACGAACTGTTTTCATATTTTTATTTATTTTATTAATTTTTAGTTTCTACTACGTATTATTATTTTTTATGAATTATTATTATGAAATATTATTTTTATTATTTATGAATAAAATTATTATTTTTTATGAAATTAAAAAATAATTATTATTTTTATGAAATATTTATTTCATATTTATTTATTTATAATATAAATAAAATAAAAATAAAATATAAATATGTAAACGGTAGCTAATTCGAGCGGCGATCTTAACAAACGAATTTAAAAAATTTTAAAATTATAATAGTCAGGGAATTTTTATTTTATTTCATCATATTGCTACGAAATTGGCCACAACTCCAAATATGTAAATTCGTTTCTTCGATCAGAATTGATTTCGGCCCGAAAATCGTCTTCTAGCACAACATGCAACATATACGCATTCTCGTCTCTTGTTTTTACTCACACAAGCAAGCAATTTCTATTATTAGATTTCTTACGCTCTCAGCGTGAGCGAGCGGAAAGAGAGCAAATTTGGCCTTCACCAAAAAAGTGGCTGCATAGTGCCAAACGAATGTATGGCCGTTACGCATCTTGTTATTCTAGTGTCTTTGGTTTGACCGTCCCTCCAGACGTGTTAAACCGGTCTATTCTCCAGGTCCCGATGGAATCCCTGGCTGTGTGCTCAGATTCTGTGCGGAAGCCTTGTGCAAGCCTCTACTGAAACTGTTTACCTTATCTTTGGAATCTTCACAATTCCCTCATATATGGAAGGAGTCCTTTGTGATTCCTCTTCACAAAAAAGGTAGCAAACTGGATGCAAGCAATTACAGAGGAATCTCTAAATTGTCGGCTATCCCAAAACTTTTCGAAAATGTTATCACTCCTCATTTGCAGCACCTTTGTAGATCAATCATATCACCGTGTCAACACGGTTTTATGAAACGCAGATCTACAACCACTAACCTCTTGGAGCTAACTTCTTTCGTAATACAGGGTTTCAAAAATAATCTTCAAACAGATGTCATCTACACTGACTTCAGTAAAGCATTTGACTCTGTTAATCATTACCTTCTAAAAAAAAAACTTGATCTTATAGGTTTCCCTGTTGATCTTTTAAATTGGATTTCAAGCTATCTGAATGGCAGGACACAACAAGTCCTCTTTAAAAATTCTTTATCTTCTATTCTCCGAGTCACATCCGGTGTCCCACAAGGGAGCCATCTTGGTCCGCTTCTTTTTACATTATTCATTAACGACCTCCCCTTAATAATAAAACATTCGCGTGTACTTATGTACGCAGACGATGTTAAATTATGCCTCCAGTACAAGGACACTTCGTGCCATTTGGACTTACAATCCGATCTAGACCGATTTCAAATATGGTGCCGTGATAACATATTAGACTTAAATGGCTCCAAGTGTAAAGTTATGACCTTTTGTCGTACCAACCCAATACGTACGACTTACACTCTAAGTGGGTGCTCTTTGGACAGAATAACACGAGTTGATGATCCTGGTATTCTTCTGGACCCATGTTTGACATGTTTGAAGAGAACATATTCAAACAGAACATATTCGAACACAACATGTTCGAACAGAACCTGTTCGAACAGAACAGAACATGTTCGAACAGAACACATTCGAACAGAACATTGAATTGAATTGAATTGAATTGAATTGAATTGAATCGAATTGAATTTAATTTAATTGAATTGAATTGAATTGAATTGAATCGAATTGAATTGAATCGAATTGAATTGAATTGAATTGAATTGAATTGAATTGAATTGAATTGAATTGAATTGAATTGAATTGAATTGAATTGAATTGAATTGAATTGAATTGAATTGAATTGAATTGAATTAAATTGAATTGAATTGAATTGAATTGAATTGAATTGAATTGAATTGAATTGAATTGAATTGAATTGAATTGAATTGAATTGAATTGAATTGAATTGAATTGAATTGAATTGAATTGAATTGAATTGAATTGAATTGAATTGAATTGAATTGAATTGAATTGAATTGAATTGAATTGAATTGAATTGAATTGAATTGAATTGAATTGAATTGATTTGAATTGAATTGAGGAAGAGGGAGTCACTATTTTCAGAAAAGAAAATAGAAGGAATAA
The DNA here is from genome assembly GCF_016746395.2 of Drosophila simulans. Lineage (NCBI taxonomy): Eukaryota > Metazoa > Arthropoda > Insecta > Diptera > Drosophilidae > Drosophila > Drosophila simulans. Next base: position 2,674,561 of record NC_052521.2, read on the forward strand.
ACTAACGCCTATATTAACCAAACATAAAATAGTTAAAATAGTTAACGGAGTGACAGTTACTACAACAAAAAACAGAAATTACACAAATCTAAAATTAAGAGAATTACTAGACGAGACAATATATAAAAACTATAAAAATAAATAATATCATCATTACAGATTATACATGATAGCAGATCAACTGAAAATACCCCCCTAGCAGAAATAAAAGTGGGAGAAAGTGCATTAAAACGTATAGTTCAATGACCCACATAAGAGAACTGACCGGATTGACAAATAACTTGAACGACCTTGCAGCAAACTTACAAAACTTATCAGAGGAGGACTTAAACGATTCGATAACACCCCTTCAAAGAAAAATAGAACAAATAAGGAATAAGATTCAGTCCTTGACCTCGAACCAAGGAAAAAAAAGAGGGTTAATAGACGGTATGGGTTGTGTTATTAAGAAAGTAACTGGAAACATGGATGCGGAAGACGCATCGACAATGGACACTAAATTTAAAAGAGTTTTTGAAAATGAAGAAAGTATTAACAAAAACCTTTGGCAACAGATCCAATGACATAATTGTAAATTTTAACAATATGTCTATCCATTTCAACAAAGAACAGGAAAAAATTGAGGAATATATAAACAACTTTAAAAATAGTATATCTAAAGAATTAAGACTATAAGTTAGGAAAATTAAAATCCTACAAATACTAAATATAATAAGTAATAATATAGACATTTTACAGACCCACATACAAGAGATAGCTGAAAGCATGTTGGCTAAATTCAACATAATTCCAAATTTCATTTTGCCCTTAGAAGAACTAAGAGATATAACACAAATCTTTAAATATCAAAATTTTTCGATCAGTTCAGAAGTACATATTTACAGACTACTCAACATAGAGACTGAATCCAAACAAACACAAATCATTTTTCACATAAAAATTCCTATATTTGATAAACACACTTACACACTTACACACACTCACACCTAATTAAACTACCATTTAATGGCACCAAATTTCTCACTCTACCTAAGTATATATTATATGATAAAAGATTTGATAAGTTTAAAAGCAAAATGCCCGAAGGTACACGGCACATACATCTGCGACCCAAGAACAGTGGAAAACAATATGGATAACAAGGAATGCGTAAAGGAAATTATACAGGGAATGAACCCTGTATGCGAAGCCCAAAACATGGACACAGACGAAACAGTGGTGGAACCGGAGCTACAATGTGTCGTTATCATCAGCAAAAACCAAACAAGAGGTGAACCAAGTTGCGGAGAACCAATCCTCATTGAAGGAACCACGATCATAAAACACATAAATTGTTTAATAATTTTAGAAGGAACCAGGTACGATGACACCGAATTTTTTTACAAGGAAAAGATTAAAATATCATTGCCAACGACAAAGATCATTTCGATAAATACAACAATAAAAGATCTAAGCCTAAGCAAAATGGCATTACACCTTCAAGAAAATAAGGCCAAGATTCTTCAAGTCGAGGATTCTACGGTCGATCTTCGTAGACATATGCATCGAGTTTCATCCTGATCATCTTTACACTATACGCCCTACTTGTGAAACAGAACGTTACTTACCTGCCCAACCCTGTTTCCCCGGTCAACTACGTTTCGTCCATACCTACGTTATGGCCGTCACTTCTTTCTAAGGGGGGAGGAGTTACAACATTAACAGTCTCGACGTCTACTACCCCGCCCCACTGTTAGTTCGTCGCCCTTTGAAGTTGGAACATAATGTAACATTGTGGGCGGAAACAGCTCAGCAAAACGGAGGCATTCGCCAAATCCGCTGGGTCAGCAGATTCATAACAACCAAACATAAATATATAATATCATTCTGTACAGTACTTCAGTCTTAGTTTGACGAGTTTCTGAACCACATCTATCGTTCACATAAATAACTAAAACAAGAATCAAAACCATCTTATGAATATATTGGATTGGAGGGCAAAACACTAATACTTAGACCAAACGAACTAGAAGGAATTAGTCAGAAGAGACCACCCTGACTATAACTCCCGCGACGCAGAGTGCCGTATTGATTCGTGCCGCATTGATTCGGGTGCGCGAGTTACCGACCCATCGGTACCACGCCTACACTCCCCACCGAAACCCCCACGATCGCTCCAAGTTCACTAACAATGTTATTGAACTTAATGTATCCAATAAGCGAATGTCGCAACTGCGGACACATCCGCTTAGAAGCTACATCAGCAAGAATATGATTATGTCAAAGCATTGGACAGTTGGCCGGCTTCAAAATTATATCGTAAACAAATTGTGCTAGCTAAGATATATATATAAGACAAAGACATTTTTCAGCATTTAACTCACTTTTTATTCATCATTGCTAACGAACGGACGTGTATTGTCCAGTCATATTTTGTAAACTTAAAATAAAAATATCACAAACGAAAGCAATCGGAAATTTGACTAGAGGGCAATACATAACTGGATATTGCAACTATCTACGTCACCTGGGCCACGATTGACAGAACCAAGAGGACTCCCGCTCTGATGGTGACTGGCGCAGACTGAAAACAGAATGATCTTACACAAGATTATATTTAAGATTATGCAGTGAGTAGAGTGCAGTGGAAAATAAATTAAAAGAAACATGTAGCAAATATACACAGCTTAAAACTTTAAACCAGTGATCGGGTATATATAATATAACGAAAAGATACAAACAAAAGCACATATCACAAAAGTATACACACATAAACATAAGCAAAATTAAACTATACACATATAAATGACCAACAGAATATGCCGGAAACAGTGACGTGGTGGCAAAGTCAAAATAGTAGAAATGTCTATCGCTGATATTAGACTACAAAGAATGCTGATACGATCGCAATAGAAGTTGTAACGAACTGATTTTCTTATTTCGCTCGCTACGGATTGCAGCGGCTAGCTCAGAGAGTTTGTGCGTTCGTCCCACCAATTTATGATTTGTGTGATTGCCCGACCAAGGAAAAGCAATGGGTTCTTAATATAGCCGTTTATTCTGCTGTTTCTTACATTATTTCTTTGGAGATCTCACTACTCCTGCGGCGTTTCTCTTGCAACGCCTTGCCTCCGTGGTACTGCTTGCTCCTTGACGTGGACGAGGAGTCGACCCGGCCGGGACTAGGATGTTATGGGGCACAGTGTATCGTCCTGGGGCGAGGCAACGCTCGTCCTGGGACCACCTATACCGACCACTGACTCCACTGTCCTTCTCGAACCCACTACGTCGCAGTCGTCTCCTTTGGAAGACCACCCGCCGGTCGGTCTGGGTTTAGGATGTTATGGGGTAGGGTGTATCGTCCTGGCGCGAGGCAACGCTCGTCCTGGGACCACCTTTGCTGGCCACTGACTCCAATGATCCTTACGACACGTCAGATCCTTCTCCTCCACTCCCAGGATCTCCACTTGCTTGTGGAGACTGCTCCTTTCCTTCTAGCTTGACCCCGCGTTCACACTTCCAAGATCCTTCCGTTAACACTCCGACGCTCGGCCTCCTTCCGCACGCGATCTCTCTGCCTCATTAACTGTCTCCTACTCGTCCGCCTTCAGACCCCGTTCCGACTGCGCGCTGACCGCGCGACTCGCGCCGGTACTCTCCTCGACTATCCTCGCGTACGTACTCCTCGCGTGTTGAGACTGACTGCCACGAGCTGCACTTACGCCGTCCCTTTATAGGCCGTCCCTTTCCCTTTTGCGAACGGCCCGCTCGGGTACAAGGTCCAACAGTTGTACCGTTAGTTCACGGTGCGTCCTCTTTGTGCACGCACCGTTACCGGTCGACCTCGGTGCCCTTGGTCAACTCGAGTCCAAGGTCCAGAGCGATACCGTTAGTTCACGGTGCGTCTTCTTTGTGCCTGTCCGACATCCGCACCGTTACCGTTCGACCCCTGTGCTCTTGGCCCGCTCGAGTCCAAGACCTAACGTTAATTCACGGTCTCTCCGCTTTGCCCTGGCCGCCTTGCATCGCGGCTGTTGCTGGGCCACTCCCCTTCACGAGATTTGTGGTGAGTTTTAAGACTCCTTACAAAAGTCTACATACAAATTAAGAAGATTATGATGAAAGGGGGACTACCCTTCTTAACTGCTGGCCTAGGGACTCAGTCAGTTTTATTTTAATAAAAGAATAACGGCTATTGCCGGAGTTGTTCTCATATGAGCTTGTGCTCTTTATTCAATGAGGCTTCAAAACGAACTGAAATATAAAATGATTCTTAAAGCTAACAAAAGAATCGCAGCGGCCACGCAAATATGCTGTGATTGCCGTCTGCGCACCAGTTTCCGGCCCAATGCCGGGTCAGCACTTTTGACGTTTTCGCACACTGAGCCAACTGTTCTAGTACGTTGGCTTGTGTTAACTACTCCCCCTTCAAGATTCCGGCCGTCCTCGGTTGGTCCTAACTCAGCGAACATCCCGTTTAGTTGGATTGCAGATCTACGCGCTCCGATAAACCGTAGATTTCTCCCCCGAACTCTTTGATGAACTCCAAGTTACGTTCACTCAGCTGGTGAAGGTAGGGGAGACTCAGAATATCCCTGTTGGCGGTGATATTCAATGATGGGGAACTCGCTACCCCTGGAGCTCTTGTTTGGGCCTTGTCGTGATTTATGAAGGTGGTGGCGTTTATCACGACACGATCGTTGAAGGTGATGAGATGTGTGCCACGTAGGTAGACTTCTGTTCCGTTGTCCACCGTGACCCTTGCTGGCCGGTCATTGATGATGATGATTCCCTCACCCACGCGGGTAAGCGGGTGTAGGTCGCTTGGTTGCGACTCACAATGCGCTAGGACGCCTGCGTGTAGTTCCCTGGCGCATGAGCTTTCCGTTGATAGTTGGCAAAAGGTAGCCCCCGGTGTTGGGGTGCAATCTTTGATTGTATGGACCTCCTCTCCACACTTTGCCACCATGTTGTCAGTTATCCGCAGCATAACTCCTTTGCAAGTGACCGGGAAAATAGTGACCTTCTTGCAAGATAATTTTATTTTGGGAAATTTAATAATAAAGTGTATCATGTTGGAGGATTGTAGTATTTTAACGGACGATGCAGACATAAGATCCACTATGGGGGTATCTGTGGGCTCTTTCAGCCAAATTGATTTTAAGTCTGCATGATCTAGGATATTTGGACTGACAATATTGATTTTCGCCAGTGTTACAGCCAACATTAAATTCTGTAACTCCATCATTAGTATTCTATTCCTAGCCAGCAGTGTCTCGTATAAATGGCCGGTGTCAATTTGGGTATTTTTATGAGTTTGTAGGATTTGATTTACAGTTGTTGTTAATTGGTTAATTCGATCTTGTATTCTAGTATTAATTCTGATTTGCCTATTGTTTGATTGTGTCAACTGCCACTCTGTGAATCTAATTCTTTCTAGATCGCCGGCATCCGGCGTCCCCTCTACTACCTTTAGCATTGAGCCTAGAAAATCTAAACTCCTTGCGATTCTATGGTGGACTTTCAACGAATCCAGCGTATCTCGAAGGTGCGAGATATCCACTTCTAGCAATCTCCTCATATGAGACTGTGGAAACATCTCGTTCACGCTGCTTGTTTCTTCTATTATGCGCATGTATTCCGAAAGATTTGCCGAGTGGGTCACATACGCGAACTCCTCCCACACCAGGATCTCTCCATCTATGATGGGGATATACCTTGTCTGTGAGTAGTTAGTGATGTGCGCTGACACCAATGCCAGTGAGAGGAGGATGAAAACTCTGCACCTGTGGAAATTTATTTTTTTAGTCGCTCTTTCTTGTTCGCTGAGGTTTATCCCATCACCAATTACTTTTATCCTAAAACTAAAACATCGCGCCTTTGGCAACGGACTTAATGTCTACTAAATGGAAGTTTGCCAAATGGCTGGTGATAATAAAAAATTTAAAATTAAGCGAGAGAGTCATTTTAAGTTGTCCTTGTGGACCACCCTCCCTTCAATGAGGACCGTGGTCCCCAGGTCTGCTTGTATGGTTTTTTCCTCACACAAGGGAGTGAGTTTATTGCCAAGCCTTCTGTTAGTTTTGACCAAAACCTTTTCGCCCACTTCGAAGACTTTGTTTTGTCGAGAAGCATTCTCCCTAGACCTTAGCGCGTCCTGGGCCCTCTTAATTTTGTCAGCAATCCGTTCTTGTGTGCCGTCCGTGTATTCTTGTATTACGTCGACTGGCCTCTTATCGGTGACCGAATGGATTGATTTGTTATATCTGGTAGTGGCTACCAAGATTATTTCCACGGTATCACTTAAGCCCTTGTCAATTTTTAGGCACCTGGCGAGCTCCAGTAGAGTGCTGTGAAAACGCTCCACTTGCCCGTTTGATACACTGTGAAGGGGTGGCGCATTGGTGATGCTGACGCCGAAATGGTTGTCTAGCATGGCCGTGATCGTGTGCGATTTTAACGATGGTTCGTTGTCGCAGTAAATCACTCTGGCCTTTGGGAAGAAATTCATGACCTGTAACAAGGCCGGTTTCAAATCCTCAATTGTTCTTGACGGCACGTGATGTACGACGGCGAATTTCGAAAACTTGTCAATGCAAGTGAGAAAATATTTTTTATCCGTCGAGAAAATGTCTATGTGTAGCATCTCTCCTATATGAGAGGGAATCGGTGACTCACCAATCTCTTGTTTCTTTGGACGCCTATCATACTTGGCTTTCGCGCATGTTTTGCAGTTTTGGACAACTTCATTGGCCAGTTTAGCCATTTTTGGGAAGTAGTACTCTGTGAGAACTTGTTTCACATTTTCCTGGGCCGACCGGTGGGCCCTATTGTGTTCTGCTAATATGATTTCCCTTCTTTCCTCGACCCCAAAAATGTCTGTAACACGGTTTTTGCAGTGCCAGAATTTTGTAGTCGGGAATCTCCGGACTAATTCGTCCTGTACCGTTGCTAGCGTGTGCAAATCGCAATGGAGGGCGTTTACGCCCCTGGGGACTATTGTATCCGCAAGGTCATTGAGTAATAACTCCCTATCGGTGAAGCTGATCGAATGTCGTTTCTTGTCTTTAAAGAGAACGAAAGAGCGTTTCAGCGGAAAGCGGGCCTCTTCAAGAACTAGTTGGTTCTGGAAGCAGTTTAGGGGCTTATCCGTTGTTTCTGTGGTGTGAGTGAGGGAAATCTCACTGTGAATGGTCGCAACGCATGATTCTGCGTCCTGTTCTTCTATGGCATTAATTTGCTGCCTAGATAGGGCATCAGCAATTAAATTTTCTTTTCCCGGTTTATAGACTACCTTCGCACCCGTTTCCTCGATGCGACCCTTCCACCTTTTAATTTTCGCGTTAGGGTTAGAATCTGATACCGAGAATGACAATGGCTGATGATCGGTGAAGATAGTTATATCTTTCACCGCATATAAATAGTGTCGCAGCTTGGCCAACGCCCAAACGATGGCTAATAATTCCCTTTCGTTTGTGGCGTAGTTCATTTCCCTATCCTTCAATGTCCTCGAGATCATTGTAATAGGACGGTTCTCTTGTGAAAGAACTGCGCCAATGCCGTAGGCTGAAGCATCCGTCGTTAGATGGAATGGCTTCTTGTAATCCGGGTATATAAGCATAACATCTTCTGATGCCAAAATGTTTCGCAGTTTTTCAAAAGAATTTTTTTGCGCCTCATCGAATTGTACTTGGATGTGTCGCGACCTATGTCTGCTTACACTTCCATTTTCGCCCTTTAAGATATCGGAAATAGGCCTTGCTATGGCCGCAAAATCCTTAATGAAGCGTCTGTAATAGCTCGCGAGACCTAGGAACGACCTAACCTCAAATACTGTTTTTGGTTCAGGGAACTCTTTTATGGCCCTGACCTTCTCTGGGTCGGTGGTAGTGCCATCGCTGGTGACTATAAAGCCGAGAAAGTTAACGCTTTTTTAAAAAAACTTGACTTTTTTACTGAGACTCTCATATTTGCATCGCTTATTGTTTTTAAAACCCAATCCACGTGCTTGACATGAGCATTCTCATTTTCTGAGAAGATTATTACATCGTCGACGTAGACATAGCAAGTCTTGCCGATTTGTTCTCTGAGAATGTCATCAATGGCTCTCTTTAAGATGCTGGCAGCATTTCTCAAGCCAAAGGGAAGTCTCTTGAATTCGTACGTCCCTCCGTTTACGGAGAAGGAAGTTTTTTCGCGGTCATTTTCCGCTAAGACGATCTGGTGATACCCGGACTTGAGGTCCAAAGTCGTAAAGAATTTGGCCTTGCCCAAGTTGCCCAGTATCATGGAGATATCTGGCATCGGGTATTTGTCTGGGATAGTTCTTTCGTTTAGTTTACGAAAGTCTATGACCAATCGTCTATTTTGATTGCCGGCCTCGTCGGTTCCTTTTTTATCAACCACCCATATTGGGTTGTTATAAGGAGACACCGACTTCTGAATTATGCCATTTTTAAGCAGGTCTTGGATTTCGTTGTTGACGAAATCTGCTGCCCCCATTGGGTATGGATATAATTTTGCGTAAATGGGCTCTTCACTAGTCGTCCTTATCGTGGCCACTACCGATGTGTTATATGGCAGGGCCTCGTTGGGATCTGCGAAGGCGTTTTTTCGGCTCCTTAACATCCCCAGAAATGCCTTCTTCGCCAACGTTAGTGAAGTTGACGTCGGTGCATTTATGGAATGAAATCTTCTCAACTTCCTTACCCCACTTGAGTTGGGCGGAAGCAAGGCAAAGTGATGCACCGGCCTGTGTTAACAGATCGGCCCCGATTATCCCGTCGAATGTTGTAAGGTCTGGTAGAATGAAAAAGGTCGCTTTTAAATCAAAAATTGAGACGAAGCATTTTTTTGTAACGGTGGTTGTGCCGTGGATTGAGTGAATTTTGAAAGGGGTGTTCACCGGGCGGATATTCTTTAGCTCTTTGCGAGGTCGGATGAAATTTTTTGACGCGCCGGTGTCTAAAAGGAAATTCATTGGTACCCCCGCTACTCGTCGTCTGATGACGGGTAACAGGGACTTTCCCCTAAAAAATTGACGTAGTCAGAATCATACTCGGCAATGGCATCGTCGTCTATTTTCGATGCCGCTTTGGAGGCGGCGGCGGCATATGCTCCTGTGTTTTTTTCCGCATTCTGCATAATGAAGTTAATTTTTTGTTGTTTCCTCACAGCGCCTGTGCGCTCAGAGGTGGCTGGTCTTCTGTTCTGGTAGGCATTTGCCTGGGTCGGCTGCAGCAATTTGGAAAACGATGGATCGACCTCCATAGGCTCTGGTGTGCCGTTGCCTTTGTAATTTTTTGCACTTTGCGGGTCGGCGTGCACCTGTGCCTTATGCTGCCTACTAAAATATGGGTTTTTGGTGTTATAATGTTGTAGGTCACGGTGGTCGTACCTATCAAGTTGACGACCCGGCGTTTTTGCAGCAGGTTTGCGATCTTTGTCTTCTTGACTTTTTGCAAAACTGGCTGCAAAAACGTACCTCTCGTGGTTAGATTCCACTTCTTGTGCTAAGGCCAAAGCTGACGGCATGTCTTTCGGCTTTGCCGCGAAAAGCACTTCAGTGAGGTTGCGTTTAAGTCCCGAGATGAAAATACGCAATGCGTCCTCTCGGAATTTTTCACACAATATTTTTGCCTTTGATGGATCGTGAGACATATGAGCTTTATTTGTGAGTAAGGTGAGTTTTTTCTCGACCTCATCAGGGTCATGTTGTTTCCCTGTCTAAAGTGCTCATGTCTTTCTTAATCACGTGCATTGGGCGCTTGTTACTGTAAGTGAAATCGAGCCGATAGCATCGAAATTCAGTACAGTGCCAAACGAGGATAAAACGTTATCGGCCGCGACCCTAATGGCGAGAGGTGCCGTTGAAAATTTTAAATATGCGATATGCAGCTATCGCCGCTTGTCGCAACGAAACATATGATTCCTGTGACCCCGAGAATTCAGGCAAATATTTACCGGCTTCTAAAGTCACGCTACATGGAGAATTATTAGTTATATCCATAGGTTCGTGGTTGGCTCAGCCACGGCTGAGGTGGGCGCGACATGTGCTGCTGCCGACTCGCTGGCCAGCTCCTGACTTTTTTGACGCATTTCATTTTGTTCGAGTTCGTCTTTGGCGGCCTCCTCCGCTAAAGTATTGGCCACAATTGCCTGTATTACGGTTTTGAGCTGTTCTGGATCTATCGCCATTGCAGGGGGATTCGTGGTTACACGTCTTAGAGGGGAGCTTGATGTTCGCTATCGGAGTATGTGGAGTGTGGTTTATTATTCCTAAACTCTGAGAATCCGCCCTGCATGAGCAGTCCAACTCGCTTAGGTATGCAAAAGCTGCCTGTGTGGGTGGCAGTTGACCAAAGACAAACAAACAATAAATAAAGACAAAGGCTGCAGCGTCGAATGAAAATATAATACAACAATAATAAATGAAAGGCGAACGTACGCGCTGTTATAAAAAATAAGTATATGTTTTTGTTTTTATTCACATTGATTTCTGTTGAAAATATATTTTTTGTTTAAAATATTTTCTGTAGAAAATCATTTTTTGTTCAAAATAATTTCTGTTGAAAAAATTTTTTTTGTTTAAAATAATTTTTGTTGGAAATAATTTTATTTTCACTGTAACGTTGATTAACAATATATTTTTTTAACCCTTCTATGGATCGGTTTACGACGCTTAGTCATAGTTGACGAGCTGGCGCTCTTTATTCTGGTAAATTCAAACTGAAACTTAAAATGATTCTTAAAGCTAGCAAAGACTCACAGCGGCGAGTCTACATTAAATACATTAAGGTGGGAAAAAAAGGCACATAATAAAATATAAACCGCAAAGTCAATAAAAATTTGAAAGTTAATATTTCCTCAGCGCGTCGGTTGAAATATTTTAAATTTTATAATTGTTGGGTCATGCAGCCGCCAAAACTGTGCAGTAGACTAATCTAATCTTCTTTAATATTATAAGCCAAATTAGTCAGTGGTAGCAGTTGCGATGCCCATAGTGCAAACCGCTGCTCTCGCACGCATTTATCTGTACGGCGCTCATTCCTTGTTTGTTGTTGTTAGCTACCTACGTTAAGCTTGGGCGCTGCATTTCGGCTGTCTGCCCCGCCAATTGCCAATTCTTCGTGTTTCGGAAAAGACTTAGCTTAGGCCTGCTGCCTTAAACAATTCGCAAAATAAACAGTGTCGTAATATAAACAAACTTTCTTCGGTTTTCTTTATTTTTCGCAACAGCTATTGAAAGAGCTCAATAGCTAAACATTGGTGAGCGAGTCTTTTGATGAATTCATCGTTGAATTCAAGGCTAGTGTGCGCGCGGAAATAGCCAAACGCAATGTGCATTTCGCGCCGCACTCAACGCTTGCGGAAGGTGTTATGCCCCACCAGTGTAGTGGTCCTCAAACGCAGCCGCGGCCGATGCCGTTGCCGCCTGTGCAGCTGCCAACGTTTGGCGGAGGCTACGCAAACTGGGCTGATTTTTACTCCGTGTTCACGAGCATAATCGACAGCCATCCGGACCTCTCCAGCATTGAGAAATTTCAACATCTGCGGTCATGTTTGAGGGATTCAGCGCTGGAAACTATCCGATCATTGGAGATTTCAAACAGCAATTACGAAGCGGCTTTAGAGTTGCTTCAAAAAAGGTTTGATAATCGGCGTCTCGTTTTTCAGGCGCACATTACCGAGATTCTGGGTTTAAAGGTAGTACGGAATGATTCAGTGGCATCGCTTCGGGAATTGTCGGACAAGTTTAACGCTCACATTCGTGCGTTGAAGGGTTTGGGCACCACTGAGCAAATCGCTGGCTGCATCATAGTGCAAGTGCTGCTGCAAAAGCTGGATGCGGCGAGCCAAGCTAAGTGGGAGGAGCGCTTGGAGGATCCGGTCTTTGCCAACCTTATTCCGTCGTGGGAATCGATGGCTGCATTCCTGGAACAGCGATGTAGGACTTTGGAGGCCGTGGATTGCGCCATGGCAACCTATGCGCCAGGCGTTCAGGTGGGCAGAAATCGTTCGACGCTAGTTGCTACCACCCAAAATTCTCTTGGTTGCATGCTTTGCCATAGTGCAGAGCATGCCATATATTATTGCCAGCAATTTAGAGATTTAGCGCCAGTAGATCGTCTCTGCGAGGCAAAGAGACTAGCACTATGCCTAAATTGCCTAAAGGCTGGTCATCAGCTACGGCAATGCAGCTCGAGCCGCTGCCGCACCTGTGGAATCAGGCATCATACGCTGCTCCATCTGGATGGTCGGCCTTCCTCGCAGCCACGTGTTCCGGTGTCTTCAAGCTACCACACTGAGCCTTCTGCCCCGCTTTCGAATTCGTCTACTCTAATTGCCCAGGATCTCGGTAGTGACCTTGTGCTGCTAGCCACTGCAACCGTTCTAGTGCAGAATCGATCGGGACTGTTCGTTCCCTGCAGGGCCTTGTTAGATTCTGGCTCTCAACTGCACTTGGTCACCTCTCGGTTTGCGGGAGACCAAGTCTACATCGCCGTGAAGACGGACGTCTTAAAGTAACGCTGCGCGAAAATTCGAATTTATAGAAGTTGTGTCGGCCGGTGTGTGCGGCATACTGACAGAGCTACACGGTGGAGTCGCGCCACAGCTTTGCGCTACAATCGCGCGAGTTTATTGCGCGCCTGTTTCAGGTAAATAGGTAATCTATTTGCTGGCGTTTGTTGCAGCGGAAAAAACAGCTGATAGCGCTGCCAACTAGGCGCAACGGGTGATCTGGAGAGGGCGGCGTTGCCAGATCAACCGTGCGATCAGTGTTGTGTTGCGACAGTAGGGCGCGAAATTCAAAATTAAATTTAAATTAAACCGTTGAAATTTAATTTAAAGTTAATTTTGTTACGGGTTACTGGGAGAGCACAAGTCGTGAAGAAAGGGGAAGAGGCGCAAAGGTCGCGGACAGACCAAATATCAACCTCTCACCGTTTTGGTGCCTAAGCAGAGGCTCTGGTGTCCGAGTCGAGGCGGTACAAACCTCCATCCGTATAAGCCAGGGGGAAATCCGTGGCCTACGTGGGAACCCCTTTCTAAGGCTGGTGCTTCGCCTAGGTAACTTAGGCCATCCTATAGTTGATGGACAGCTCAGTGGGGGGCAGTCCCCCTGATCGCAACGACCCGTTCAGGAGGAGCTCCCGACTTTCGAGATCCCCCACCAGAGGAGTCAGTAACCCGACCCATGGTGACGGAATCTCAGTCCCGTCGGTGGCGAGGGGTGAGCACGCAGGCTCCCAGCCGCCGTTGACTAGCGACTGCAGCGATGCTGTAGAGGTGGAGAACTTGGCTCCTACAGCAACTACGACCGCGACAAGTCAGAAGACGATGGACCACATTGCCGTGCCATCGCAAAAGACGGGAGGGAAGTCCCCAGCTGGTTCCCCTCATCGGTCTTCGGACCTGACCACGGCTCTCCAGAACGAGGACCTGAGGGGCATTCTCGCCAGAATGAATGGCAAGATAAACATCCTGCTATCCGCTTTCGAGACCCAACGGCACGTGACACGAGAGACAAAGGGCATAGCTTCCGAACTCTCAGCCCTTAACAACAGGGCTATAGAGCTGTACGAAGGTACTTCTAGCGAGCACCGCTTGAAGAGCAGTGGTACCCAGACGGAGGTACAAAAGCCTTCCAAAAAGGCTCCTCAAAAGGCGCAGGTACCCAAGGTGCAAGTGCCAAACGCCCAGGCGCCCAAGCCGAGCAACGGTGAAGAAAAGGCGTCCAGACCTATCGAGTCCAAGCCAGGCAGCTACGCATCTGTCGCCAAGAATGCTAGCACGGGTGCAGATTGGACCAAGGTGAAGCCTACGCGCCTGCGTAAAAAACCTGAGGCACTCATTTTAAAAAAGACAGGAGAGGCTTCGTACGCAGAGATGCTTCGGAAGCTAAGATCGGACCCGAGCCTTAGCGAACTGGGCAGCCATGTAAGTAAAATCCGGAGAACGCAGAAAGGCGAGCTGTTGCTTGAGGTAGAGGGGAAAGCTGCGGAAAGCGTCCCCAAGTTTAAGAGCGACCTGGAAGCGGCGCTCAATGACTTGGCCTCTGTGCGCACGGGAGCGCAAAGAATAGCCCTATCTTGCAGCGGCTTGGACGAGGCTACGACAGCAGCTGAGCTCCACAGCTGCATGGTCGCCCAATTCCAGGGTCTGCAGATAAACCCTGAAGATATCAGGGGCCTTCGCAGAATGCGGGATGGCACGCAGATAGCCTCAGTGCTGCTGAACGCGAACGTGGCGATACCAGTCCTTAAACAGGGCACCGTAATCGTTGGATGGTCAAGATGTCGCTTCACCCAGGACGTCCGACCCACGAGATGCTACAGGTGTTTGGGATATGGACATCGTTCAGCAACCTGCAAGGACACCGACAGGGCAGACTGCTGTCTTAGATGCGGTGAGCGTGGGCACAAAGCCAAGGGGTGCGTTGCAGCTCCAAAATGTCTGATCTGCAGCAGCGAGGTGGACAGAAACCACCCGACGGGTAGCTTTGCGTGCCCGACCTACAGAGCGACCCTGAAAGAAGCCAAGAGCCACCTTAATGCACGCCCACATTAGCGTAGTACAGCTCAATGTCAATCATTGCGCAGCAGCTCAGAGCCTCCTGGCCCAGACTGCGGCTGAGCGCAATGTAGACATCATGCTCCTAAGCGAACCCTACGTCTCAGGTAGTGGACAATCATCCATGATCCTTGACGAGACAGGTAAAGCAGCTATCAAATGCTGCAGCCCTCTCCACGTCCAGAAACTGGCTGCTTTACCTATGCGGGGTATCGCTTATGCGAAGCTAAACCACGTGCACATGTACAGCTGCTACGCTCCGCCGAGCGACACCCCCGATCAGTTCGAGGAGTTTCTGGAGGCGCTCGTGGACCATGCGAGAGGGCGAAGCCCGAAGGTCGTTGCCGGCGACTTTAATGCCTGGGCAGTGAAATGGGGCAGCAGGACATCCAACGCCAGAGGCCGAGCTGTGATTGACGCCATGGGAATGCTGGACCTTATACTGCTGAACGACGGACGGAAGCCGACGTTCAACAACGATAGGGGTACGTCCTTTATTGACGTTACCTTTGTCAGCAGAGGGCTAGTGGACATCAACAACTGGATGGTCCATGACGTCATGACGCTGAGCGACCACGCCCTGATCTCCTTCAGTCTCTCCCCGGAGGGCATGCCCAGGAGACGGCAAGGCAGAACAGCCGGGAAAGCATGGGACACCAGGAAGATCGATGAGGCCATGCTGGCCTATCAGATCAATTCCCTGGAAATCCCAAATGGGGACGCAGAGAGTATGGCGGCAGGCCTTATGTCTATGCTCGAAGATATCTGCGACGCAACTATGCCTAGGAAAAATAAGGCACAGCGCAAACCACCCGTTTACTGGTGGAGTGCCTCCCTAAGCCAACTAAGGTCTGACTGCCTCAGGGCTAGGAGAACGGCGCAACGAGCCAGAGGCAGTACCCACCACGCGGAACTCTTAGAGGTTTTCAGAAGGAAACGCCTAGAGTTCAAGCACGGCATCGCGGCTGCCAAAGCTCGGTCGTTTAAGGAGCTGCAGGATGGCGTAGACAGCGATACCTGGGGCCTCGCCTACAAACTTGTCACCAACAAGCTAAGGAGGAGAGAGAAACTGCTGGTGTCAGTAGCAAAGGCTTCTCTGCTATACGCTGCACCAATCTGGAGCAATGCCACTAGCAGGGGCTCATACCTGAAAGGAGCTCGGTCGGTGCTACGGTCAATGGCCCTCAGGCTCATTAGAGGTTTCAGGACCATATCCGAGGACGCGGCGCTAGCCCTGGCAGGCCTACCGCCAATTGATCTGGAGATCAAGGCTCTCAGCCTAATGCGAAGCGGCGCTTCCAAGCAAGAGGCACACGAGTGGCTAACAGGTGAATGGCAGAGCAGATGGCAAACTTCGCGTCGGGGGAGGTGGACTCATCAGCTCATCCCTGAGTTGACGGTCTGGGCAGAGTGCCAGCACAAATGCTTGGACTACCACCTAACCCAGTTTCTTACGGACCATGGCTGCTTCCGGGCCTACCTACTCCGGTTCCGTCACGTAGAGTCAGCTCGATGCTTGTTCTGCGTCGACGGTGAGGAAACAGCAGAACACGTGCTAATGCACTGCTCCAGGTTCACGGCGGAGAGGGAGCAGCTAAAGACGCTGTCAGGTACCCCGCTCAGCCCTAGTGGCTTGTTCGCGGCTATGCTGGCGAACAGCGAGGCTTGGGAGCTGGGACACAGCCTTATCATCAATATGATGAAGCGTGTCCGATCAGACGAGATGGCCAACAGAGTGGACGCCTAAGCCCAAACTAGCGCCCTGGGTGACGGCGGGCGAAGAATTCTACTCCAGAGTTCCCGGCTCGTCGTAAAAATTCAACTAAAGGAAGGAGGAGCCGCCAAGGACTACACTGAAGGCAGGGGGTGCGACCTGGCCTCACATCCTGCTCACCGAAGTCATACCTTGACTGGCAGTCCCGGTGAGCGAGTAAGGACTGAAGAGCACGCGGAGGTTTTTGTTTTAGTACGTAGGCATAATTCCAATAGGGCTTATGAATCGTGCATGCCACCTACGGACAGTAGGTGGTATCTTTAGAAGATTTTCCTACCGTAAGTCGAATAAAAAAAAAAAAAAAAAAAAACCTCTCGGTTTGCAAATCAATTGCAACTTAAGAGGTCGAGGTCGTCCGGCTCCGTCACTGGAATCGGGCATTCCAATTTCGCGACTGATGGATTCTCGGTAGGAATTGCGATTCGGTCTGTCACTTCGGACTTCTCAACGAGCATAACAGCAGTTATCGCTCCCAACATCACGGATCGCCAGCCAAGTTCTAATGTGGACATTGGGGACTGGAAGATTCCAGAAAACCTGCAGCTCGCCGACCCGGAATTTCATAAAGCTCAGCGTGTTGACATGTTAATAGGAGCTAGCCTGTTTTATGAGCTGCTGTGCGTAGGTCAGATAAAGTTGTTGCCAGGACTGCCCCTGCTTCAAAAAACTCGTCTGGGCTGGGTTGTGTCTGGAGGCTGCGCGCGCCCTTGCGGTAGCGCCTTAATAGCTTCACGCGTTCCTTCTTCAGCCAGCAAGGAATACATATTTGTGGCAAATAGGGTTGCTGCCATTCAGGAGCTGACAGATGTCACGGCTTGGAGTTATGTTCCAACAGCTTTAAATCCGGCTGACATCTTATCCAGAGGATCCCTGCCGTCTGAGCCTAGCGAATCGTCACTCTGGACGCATGGACCCGCCTATCTTACGGAGCCTGAAAGAGATTGGCCAACAGCTGTTTGTCCTGACAAAACAATTATTTCGCATTACCATGAAAGCGATCTTCATGCCGAACCTCGAGCTCTTCTGGATGCAAGTCGATCCCAATATTGGCCTATTGGGGGGAGGAAGACGGTTACCAAGGCAGTGAACAAGCTGTGTCTGCTTCCCCTTGAGGACTCTGTTGGAAGCCAAGCTTCCAATGGGGGGAGGATGTTGGGTCATGCAGCCGCCAAAACTGTGCAGTAGACTAATCATATTCTTTAATATTATAAGTCAAATTAATCAGTGGTAGCAGTTGCGAATCCCATAGTGCAAACCGCTGCTCTCGCACGCATTAATCTGTACGGCGCTCATTCCTTGTTTGTTGTTGTTAGCCACCTACGTTAAGCTTGGGCGCTGCATTTCGGCTGCCTGCCCGCCAGTTGCCAATTCTTCGTGTTTCGGAAAAGACCAAACTTACGCATTCCATTGTCGCTATCGTAAAAGAATAACAATTCGCAAAATAAAAACTGTCGTAATAAAAACAAACTTCTTCGCTTTTTTATTATTCGCAACAGCTATTGAAAAAGCTCAATAGCTAAACAATAATAATAACACATTAATATAGTATACGAAAATATATAGATGCTTTAATTATTATAGAAATGCATAATCACTTTTTGCAGTGTAATACCTTTTTATTAAAACCGAAAAAATATTTAAATATTTTTATGTATTAAAGGCGGCTTGAAGGGTGAATTTACGTGTTGAAGCTCACTTACATACTTTAGTGTCGTGGGTTCTGTTAGTTGGGTGCCAATTATTATATATGGAAATCCTATAGATTGAATAATTAAATCGTTTGGTTTCCGTGAGGTCCCACGCAGCAGTCCGTGATTGGCGGGCTTGGCGATTTTGCGGGATGATGGATGTATTTCGCCAAGTGGGTGTTCTTCTCGATTTTCCACGCAGATGTCTTTGCACCAAGAGTGCAAGGTGTAAATCTAAATGTAGACGATTCGAACGACTTCTGGCCTTGAGACTCAGATAGCGTGATAATAAAATGATATAACGGCTAATCGCCGGACTTTCGGTATATGAGCTTGTGCTCTTTATTGAATGAGTAAAAAATTTCGTCTATTAGCTTTCAAAGCGAACGGTCATGTTTATTTTTTTGCGCCCCGGTTTTTATTTTGTGTTTGTCAAACCCGTCTTTGTGTTTTGTTTACTCTCCCTTTTTGTGCGTTGTTCGCAGTGGTGTTTGGTGTTGTTTTTTGCATGCACATAAACTGTACTTTTCGCTCTCACTCTCTCTCTCTTTCGCTCTCCCACACAAAAGTGTAAATTTCTCAGCGTGCAGACTGCTCTAGTGCGGTTCTTTTAACAGCTCGCTTGAAAGTTTTGGTCTTGTGTTTTCGTGCACAGTGGTCTGATTTCAGTTGAACATGGAAACCGTAAATGTTGTCTGATTTTATAAAAATTGTTGCCAGGTCAGGTTATAGAACCTGAGCAGCCAAAAATGACTTGTTGACTATGTTATAGAGTGGTGCATACTAAGTGCGCTGGTTTTAATGGCCGTAAAAGTGATGACCTAGCAAAGGGTAAAAATCTAAATTACTGTTGTGATGCTTGCCTTGTGGTTGCGAACGAGATGAAATCGTTTATGCGCCAAACTAAAGGTGGCTTGAAAGAACTGATCAACAGTTTTGGCGTAGCTAGAGATATTTTTCGTCGAGCCGATGATCTTCTTTCCGCGCTTAATTCACAGTTTAATGGCCTTAAGCTATTAGATGAATCTCCAAAGCGCAAAAAAGCCGCTGGTGGTAGGCTGCCTAAGGCCCCGCAACCACGGGCAAATGATCAACAGGACTCCACAACTGATCAGCTGTCAATCGCAGCTAATCCACATATGCTGCTAAGATCGGCAGCTAAAAAAGATTCTGAGCAATCCGATCAATCAGCTGTGGATGGACCCCACCCTGTGATTGCTAAAAATTCCGAATTGTCTGCACTGGTTTCTCAACCAGTGATTCCACCTGTCTCGATTAGTTTACCACCACAAGGGAACATTGGGTCCGGACTACCGGCACAAGTTGTCGCTTCAGAAATACAATCTGCAGGGCCAAAACCCCTCGCGGTGGTTCCACTAAAGAAACAAATTTTCGTTTCTCGGCTTTCCCCTGATCAAACATCGTCGGATGTATTGTCTTATATACAAGACATAACAAAAGCCGATAATATAAAAGTGAAAAAATTTAACTTCTCTTACGCTAGGGACATATCATCTTTCAAGATAACTGTCCCAAACCGTGGTAAAAGTGGTAAAAGAGTTTGAAGCTAAGATAAAAAAAAAAGAAATAGGTGCCCGTGGGAATTAAACTTCCCTCACGTGGCCAGACCACCATCCGCCTCTTCATCTTCTTCCTCTTCAAAAAACTAACTACAAATCTTACTATCTACTATCAAAATGTTAGAGGCTTGCGTAGCAAATTAATCAAATTGTATTGTGATAGTCTTTCATTTGCATCCCATATTATAGTGCTCACAGAGACTTGGTTAAAGCCGGAGATACTTAACTCCGAAGTCTTCCCAGGTATGTACACTATATATAAGTTTGACCGTCCCTCCAGACGGGGAGGTGGAGTCTTAATTGCGGTTAGATCTACCCTCGCGTCGGAGGAGTTACTTTTGGACGATTCCCGTAACTCGGAATTCTTATGTGTAAAGCTGTCTTTTTCCGACAGATCAGTTTATATTACGTGCACCTATATTCCGCCATCTTCTAAATTCCCAGAATATCAGAATCGTCTGTCCGCTATCCAGTCCATCTTGAATAAACTTTCTGACAGGGACCAATTGGTAGTTCTATGTGATTTTAATATACCTGGCACAACGTGGTGCCCAGAAGAAAATTCGAATATCCTTCTCCCTTTAGCACAACATGAATTTATTGACGGCTTGATCGACTTATCGCTGTCGCAAGTTAATTATATTCCAAATTCTCTTGGTCGACTTTTGGATCTATGTTTTGTAACAAGTCCTGAAAGTGTGTTTCTGTCCAGGGCAGCACCTCTTACTCAACCTGAAGATCCATATCATCCTACTTTCGAGGTGGCAAACGATACGGTTTAAAAAGTAAATTCAGAGAAGTCAACAAAGCGAATTCCCTGTTTTCGCAAGGCAAATTTTCGGAGGCTAAACAATTTTATAGCTGGCCTTACTTGGTCCGATCTTTACTCCTGCAACATAATGGCGAATGCGATTAATATGTTTTATACCGCAATTAAATCATTTCTTGACTCTTGTGTTCCGATGTAAACCCGTCAATCTCTAAACCTCCTTGGTTTAATAAAGAGTTGACACACCTAAGAAATGTAAAGTCCAGACTCTATATAAAATTTAAAAATACCGGTTCTCAGTCCATCCCTTGTAAATATTTAAGCGCTCGGTTAAACTTTACCGTGCTTAATGCTCAGTGCTACAGAAATTATTTAAACCGTTGTAATTTCCAGTTTGCACAGGATCCGAAACAGTTTTATAACTTCGTTAGCGCTAAGCGAAAAACAAGTTCTTACCCTTCCTCGCTATTTTTTGAAAACACTACGGTTACATCGGATCAGGCAATAGCCGATCTATTCGCCAAGTTTTTTCAAACAACATATTCAACTTTACCTCATTCCGAACAGCCATACTCTTATGCGGTATCTAAGTCGAATCTAATATTTTGCCCCACTATAAACGAAAGCTCACTGCTTAACGATCTTCAGCGTGTTAAACCGGTCTATTCGCCAGGTCCCGATGGAATCCCTGGCTGTGTGTTCAGATTCTGTGCGGAAGCCTTGTGCAAGCCTCTACTGAAACTGTTTACCTTATCTTTGGAATCTTCACAATTCCCTCATATATGGAAGGAGTCCTTTGTGATTCCTCTTCACAAAAAAGGTAGCAAACTGGATGCAAGCAATTACAGAGGAATCTCAAAATTGTCGGCTATCCCAAAACTTTTCGAAAATGTTATCACTCCTCATTTGCAGCACCTTTGTAGATCAATCATATCACCGTGTCAACACGGTTTTATGAAACGCAGATCTACAACCACTAACCTCTTGGAGCTAACTTCTTTCGTAATACAGGGTTTCAAAAATAATCTTCAAACAGATGTCATCTACACTGACTTCAGTAAAGCATTTACTCTGTTAATCATTACCTTCTAATAAAAAAACTTGATCTTATAGGTTTCCCTGTTGATCTTCTAAATTGGATTTCAAGCTATCTGAATGGCAGGACACAACAAGTCCTCTTTAAAAATTCTTTATCTTCTATTCTCCGAGTCACATCCGGTGTCCCACAAGGGAGCCATCTTGGTCCGCTTCTTTTTACATTATTCATTAACGACCTCCCCTTAATAATAAAACATTCGCGTGTACTTATGTACGCATACGATGTTAAATTATGCCTCCAGTACAAGGACACTTCGTGCCATTTGGACTTACAATCCGATCTAGACCGATTTCAAATATGGTGCCGTGATAACATATTAGACTTAAATGGCTCCAAGTGTAAAGTTATGACCTTTTGTCGTGCCAACCCAATACGTACGACTTACACTCTAAGTGGGTGCTCTTTGGACAGAATAACACGAGTTGATGATCCTGGTATTCTTCTGGACCCAAAACTAAAAATTTCTGACCATATTTCGTCTATTGTCCATAAGGCCAGGGGTGTGCTGGTTTTATAAAAAGGTGGTCTAAGGAATTTGATGATCCTTACTTGACTAAAATCTTATTTATTTCGTTAGTCCATCCGATTCTCGAGTACGGATCACCTGTTTGGAGTCCACAATACGCAGTCCACTCGGACCGCATTGAATCGGTCCAAAAAAACTTCTTACTTTTTGCCTTGCGGCGCCTAAATTGGGATGCAAACCGTATATTACCTCCTTATTCCAGTAGACTACTTTTAATTAATTTACCGTCCCTAGCTAACCGTAGAACTATGCTTGGAACAGTAAGCTTATTCGTGGGGATGTTGAGAGTCCCGACTTGATTAGTCGGCTTAACTTCTCGGTTCCAAGTAGATTCACTAGAAACTATATACCACTAATCTTAAATCATTTTAGATCTAACTATGAGTTGCATGACCCTTACAGAGTATTATGTTTTGACTATAATAGACTTTATCCTATTATCTGTAATCTTGACTCTCTGCCGCTATTAAAGCAATCGATTTTATCTTTTCTATTACATATTTAAATCCTACTAACACTAATATTTAACATAGTTATTTTACATTATATTCATTTCCTCGTTCCTGTTCTCTTTTTTATATCGCGTCTATATCTTCTCGCAAATCGAGCCGTACGATACACGGCAGCGCCCCTCGGTCGGTTGGGCGGGAGGTGTGGCCGTGGGACCCGTGCGAAAAAGAAAAAAAAAAAGTATTTAGAACGAACTGACTTAAAAGCTAGATAAGCTTCATAGTGGTCTCTGCCAGCATGCAGAGCTTGCCGGTCAAAGCTTTCGCCCAAACGCTGTATCAGCAATTTGACCGAGGCTTGACATCGGACGATCGGTGAAGCCGTGGTCCAGTTTACTTAGTTAACTTGTATATCTTCTCTACATATTATACGACGATAGTCGCAATGATTGGCAGCCACCCAAATTTGTCGATACATTTTAACAATATCTGCAGAAAACATGTACATTCTGAAACGTATACAAATGGTAAACAAGTTTCTCATGATACTTAGAGAGCTTCCTTCCTCTCCTTTTTTTGTGTCCTCAAAGGAGCCGTCAAAGACTACCCTAAGTTTTCGCGTAATCACAGGGTGATGTGGCAAGAAAAAGCTGCATTTGTGGTCCGTTTTATTCGGGCGATAGCTTTCGCAAGTGGCCAAGATTAGCATTAACTTAACCTTCTGTGCATGCAGATGGAAGTTTTGTTTAAGACGGCGTTCTACACCTCGGAATCGGGCCATTGCTACTTGTAAGGGGTCTGAGAACTGTTGGTCGAAGCATTCAAATGCATAATGTTTTAGCCACGTAGGAAATTCAACATTGGCTGAAATATTCAACAAGTGTCTGGTTCAATGAGAACGATTATAATAACAAGAATAAATATAAGCACAAAAATCCAAGTGGCACTTATGTGGTAAATCAATGGTTCCACAGTGCATAGTCGAGGTTCTCATACGTGAGCTTGGTGAAGTGAATCGCGTCAAACGGTGTGAAAGATCGACTCAAACGGCTTGCCGACAGCCAAGTTCGTGTTCAAGTACAGCTCAATAGCGACGATCCACTGGCGTGTTTAGCTGTTGGGCTGATGTCAAACAAGTTGCGCTAATTGTTCAAAGCGAACAATTGCTTCAGCGGCACTCGTGGCGTGGTTGGCCCTCTCCATACCAACATGTTGTTGCAGATTGATTTAGCCGGCGGCTTTTATTCAGGTCGAATGAGCATGCCTTGTTGATCAAATTAACAACAACCAACATATAAACAAAATATAATAGATTGCAAAAATAAATAAATAAAAAAAATAGAATAATTTTTTTGTATTTCTCTCAGTACACATATAGTAAGTTAACACAAGCAGTTCTCACGGAGTGAAACTGCTGAATTGCAGGCCATATCCGGTGGTCTGCACGCGCACTAAACAAATTGCTGATTGCGTACTCCAGGTGCAATTGCCCGGAGCCCGCACGGAGCACTCGCGGAGCGAGTGATCGGCCTGACGCAGAAGTGCTGACCTGGCCTTCTGCCAGCAGTGGCCTTCTGCCAGCTGCGGACCAGAGGCCTGGAGTTGAACCGGGACCGAATTCTTAAGTTAGTTTTAAATCACACTCCGAGGCTGACGCCTTGTAATTATAAATACCCAAATATTGTGACCCTTGCCCTAACGGGAGAGTGGTAAATAAATATAACTAAAATAAACCAACGACTTATAATTTTTATACATATCAATACAAGTATACTTATATTCATGCATATATAATTACAGTTAACAGAAGGACTGTTTATCCATTAACAACAATAAAACACCCAACACCCAACATCTAATTAATGCTGTACACACATTAATTAAGTACACATAAATACAACACACATTCAAGATTTAATTAATATATCTAAAATCAAAATCACACATTTTCACAAACACTGAATCAAGTATTCAAGGATTTCTCTAGAGTAAATGTCTAAGATTGCCAAACTAAAGAAACTTATTCCCGCTACTAGAAGTAGGAGTAAATAATTTCAACTATACTAGGAAAGAGTATCGTAAATACAATGGACCTCGGGATGAAAGAGTTAATAGGAGACCACACTTCGACAGAAATCTCATATCTAGGGATCAGCTAGGAAATCACGCCAGGCCAAGAGACTAACAGACCATTTAACAAAATGAAGGCTATCATGCCAAGAGTAGAGGACAGAAAACAGTATGACAAGAACAATCAACACACGCGAAATTACGGAAATTCTGAACAAGAAAGACAAACACCACTTAACCACATACAAACTACAGATGAACAAGAACTACACAATGTTGAGGACGGAAATTTTCAACTAAAAGCCTCGTCGGACAGACAGGGTATTTAGAAAAATTTAAGGCCGGAAGCCCATTACTTTACATACTACTTCTACTACTGTCTAAATATGTGTTTAGACATAAGTAGGCAAACTATAAAGATGTTCTATTTATGGGCTGCAATAAACATGTCACGGGACAGCATAAGTGGCAACCACAGATAAGTACGATTGCAGCGGCCTATTGCCGGAGTGTCAAGTAATATGACCACGCGGGAGGCCTCAAACATAGATTTAAGAATAAAACTCAGCTGCATTTACCAACGCAGATTGCGGCGTCTTACAAGCGCTGCATTATATAATTAGATGATAAGAACCTATGTAAGAATGAATAAAAGGCGATGCCCTCGCAGCAGCGAGTCAATTAGATTCAAACACCCGAATTGAACTCAATAAGTGTACGCACAAGTGTATAGTGTGTACAACTACTACTACAAACTTCGATTTAAAGAGACCACTAAAACTCCTAGTAGACACGGGTGCTACTTCTTCTTTCATTAATCCACCCCTTATTGAGGAATATAACCAAGAGACGCTAGAAACATCAATTTTAATCACCACAGCCTTAGGCTCCCACAAAATAAATAAAATAACCAGAGTTAAACTATTCACGGAATACAACTGCTACGATACTTTTCCATTATTACTTTTCAAAATAACGATTTCGACGGCCTTATAGGAATGAACACATTGGATAAAATCCTAGGCACAAACATACCATGTAAGACATTAACTACACCCAATTTCACTATTAAATTACTTTAACAAGAAAAACGTAAAGCAGAATTATTCAGCATAGAAGAAGCATTTAAGAAATTGGTAATGCTACCCGTCACAATTAGGGAGGGCACATTTTTATGCGAAGACCAAATCATTTCTGAAAAAATGTTTATTACCGGTGGTCTATATATGGCCCACAACTATTATAGTTGTATGGAAGTAGTAAACTACTCTAATAAAGAAAAGAAATTTTGTATAGAAACCAAAATAAAGGTAAATCATTTTAACACAGACGAATTTCTTACATTAAATAACATCAAAGACTATGGTAATATAGACTCCGACACCAAGATAAGGACAAACAATAACTGAAGAAAATACTGCACTTAAAGGACTATTCAAACAATTCCCTAATATATTTTACAAAAAAAGGGACAAATTAACGTTCACCAATGTAGTCAAACATCAGATTAAAACAACTGATCAAGTACCGGTACACAAAAGACCCTTCAGATACAGCACTTCAGAAAAGACAGAAATAAACGACCAAATTAATAAACTTCTAGAGCAAGACATAATCAGGCACAGCCATTCACCCTGGAGCGCTCCAGTTTTCTTAGTTCCCAAGAAACTGGATGCCTCAAACTAAAAGAAGTGGAGACTAGTTGTAGATTTCAAGCAGTTAAATGACAAAACAATCAAAGATAGATACCACATGCCACAAATTAACGAAATCTTAGACAACCTAGGTAGAGCCCAGTATTTTTCGGCCGTAGACTTAGCAAATGCTTATCACCAAATTGAAGTGGAACCCATCGATAGAGCAAAGACAGCTTTTTCCGCTGTGGGCGGACATTTCGAGTTTATCCAAATGCCATTCGGCTTATACAACGTTCCAGCAACCTTCCAAAAGGTGATGGATAACGTTTTGGCGGAATACAATGGCAAATTCTGTCTGATCTATCTGGACGATATAGTATTTTCAACCTCTTTCGGGGACAAATCAACCACTTAAATTCAATCTTCAAGAGACTCACTAGGGCAAACTTAAAACTTCAACCTGATAAGTCAGAGTTTCTCAAGAAAGAAATAGAATACCTTGGCCATATAGTGACTGAAAACGGCGTCAAGCCGAATCCAAAGAAGATCGAAACGATTAAAGCCTTCCCTATACCCAAGACCAAGAAAGAAATTATATCTTTCTTGGGGTTGTTAGGCTACTACAGAAGGTTTATCAGAGACTTTGCCAAGATCACGAAGCCACTAACTCTACAACTCTACACGAAAATTACACTAAAACCTTTGAATTATGCAAAACACTCTTATGCCCATTTTACAATATCTTGATTTCACTAAGCAATTCATCTTAAGAACCGATGCTAATAATTTAGCAATAGGAGCAGTGTTGTCACAATGAATTATAGGGAATGATAGACCAATAGCATATGCTAGCAGAACATTGTCAGAATCCGAAAAACATTATGCCACCATAAAAAAAGAACTACTGGCAATAGTATGGTCAGTAAAGTATTTTCGACCATACTTATTTGGAAACAAATTTCTGCTGATCACCGAACACAAACCTTTGGTCTGGTTAAAAAATTTAAAATAACCCAATTCCATGCTAGTAAGATGGCCCCTCCAATTCGTAGAATATGACTGTGAGGTCATTTACAAAAATGGCTCTCAAAACGTGGTTGCAGACGCATTAAGCAGAATTGTCATAGATCTCAACACGAATGAAACCAGACCAATCAGTCTTGACACAGAAATTTTAAACTCAAACAAGCCAATTATGAGATTGCAA
This sequence comes from Drosophila simulans, assembly GCF_016746395.2. NCBI lineage: Eukaryota > Metazoa > Arthropoda > Insecta > Diptera > Drosophilidae > Drosophila > Drosophila simulans. The sequence goes on from NC_052521.2 coordinate 2,701,913, forward strand.
TTCAAATCATATTAAAGAATGCGGATTGCGCAATCGACTCCTTGGAATTTAAAAACAAAATCAGACGAATAATTTCCAGACCTTTTTTCGATAATAAAACAATAATACTAAAAACGGTTTTAAAGACAAATAAGACACACGCAATTTACACCACAGACACAATCTTCAAAAAATTACAAAAATTGTATACAACATATTTCGCCGCAAACAAATCTTATAAAATTATAAGATGCTCAACCTTTTTAAAAGAACTTCAAACTATAGAAGAACAAACAGAATACATCTCTGACTACCACGTCAAAAATAATCATAGAGGAATCGACGAAACCCTTTATCACATCAAGCGACATGTATACTGCCCATGCTTGAAAGAGAAAATAACCCAGTTTATAAATAGATGTGGCATTTGTCAGACCCTCAAATATGACAGACAACCTCAAAAATTAATATTTCAACTAACAGAGACACCAAACAAACCACTAGACATTGTACACATAGACTTTTATTCAATCAATAACAAGATCATTTTAACAGCATTGGACAAATTTTCGAAATTCGCTGAGGGCTACACCATTCCATCTCGAGATTCTATTAATATTAATAAGCTCGTGATGTTTTATTTCAAGACCCATGGCATCCCAAAGACAATAGTGTGCGATCAAGGCCCCGAATTTGCGGGAATTCTCTTCAAGGAACTCTGCAACCAATACGGAATAACCTTACACATAACTTCTTTTCAACAATCCAGTAGCAATGCCTACATTCCTCTACATTCCTCTCTGACAGATATCTAATAATTATAATTTTCGAAAAGAAAAAAGCCTTAAAGATCAATCTAGACCACGATTCAATTTTAGAGGAAGCCCATATAACGTATATTAACGCCATCCATTCAACCAAAAAATTAACGCCACATAAAGTTTTTACAGGACGAACCCACATTTTCGAACAGACCTACAAGGTCCGACAGTTTTAGAACCAAACTGTATGCAGATGTCAAAGAAGAATTTGAAAAACAAAAATTAAATAAAATTTACAAACTAAATGCGGACACAGTAGTACCGAAACCGGTACAGGAGGGAGTCACTATTTTCAGAAAAGAAAATAGAAGGAATAAACTAACGCCTAGATTTACCAAACGTAAAATAGTTAGTGATTACGGAGTGACAGTTACTACAACAAAAAACAGAAATTACACAAATCTAAAATTAAGAGAATTACTAGACGAGACAATATATAAAAACTATAAAAATAAATAATATCATCATTACAGATTATACATGATAGCAGATCAACTGAAAATACCCCCCCTAGCAGAAATAAAAGTGGGAGAAGCAAGGTGCATTAAAACGTATAGTTCAATGACCCACATAATAGAACTGACCGGATTGACAAATAACTTGAACGACCTTGCAGCAAACTTACAAAACTTATACTTAAACGATTCGATAACACCCCTTCAAAGGAAAATAGAACAAATAAGGAATAAGATTCAGTCCTTGACCTCGAACCAAAGAAAAAAAAGAGGGTTAATAGACGGTCTGGGTAGTGTTATTAAGAAAGTAACTGGAAACATGGATGCGGAAGACGCATCGACAATTGACACTAAATTTAAAAGAGTTTTTGAAAATGAAGAAAGTATTAACAAAAACCTTTGGCAGCAGATAACTAACACCAATGACATAATTGTACATTTTAACAATATGTCTATCCATTTCAACAAAGAACAGGAAAAAATTGAGGAATACATAAACAACTTTAAAAATAGTATATCTAAAGAATTAAGACTAGAAGATAGGAAAATAAAATCCTACAAATACTAAATATAATAAGTAATAATATAGACCTTTTACAGACCCACATACAAGAGATAGCTGAAAGCATGTTGGCTAAATTCAACATAATTCCAAATTTAATTTTGCCCTTAGAAGAACTAAGAGATATAGCACAAATCTTTAAATATCAAAATATTTCTATCAGTTCAGAAGTGAATTTTTCCAGACTTCTAAAAACAAACACAAATCATTTCTCACATAAAAATTCCTATATTTGATAAACACACTCCTACACCTAATTAAACTACCATTTAATGGCACCAAATTTCTCACTCTACCTAAGTATATATTATATGATAAAAGATTTGACTATATGATAAGCTTTAAAGAAAAATGCCCGAAGATACACGGCACACACATCTGCGACCCAAGAACAGCGGAAAACAATATGGATAACAAGGAATGCGTAAAGGAAATTATACAGGGAATGATCCCTGTATGCGAAGCCCAAAACATGGACACAGACGAAACAGTGGTGGAACCGGAGCTACAATGTGTCGTTATCATCAGCAAAAACCAAACAAGAATTGAGCCAAGTTGCGGAGAACCAATCCTCATTGAAGGAACCACGATAATAAAACACATAAATTGTTTAATAATTTTAGAATGAACCAGGTTATCACATCAGCAGTTTTCTTTTCTGAAAATAGTATCTCCCTCCTGTACGGCTATTGGTAGTGTTCTACCAAAGACACTAGAATAACAAGATGCGTAACTGCCATACATTGGTTTGGCACTATGCAGCCACTTTTTTGGTGAAGGCAAAATTTGCTCTCTTTCCGCTCGCTTACGCTGAGAGCGTAAGAAATCTAAAAATAGAATTTGCTTGCTTGTGTGAGTAAAAACAAGAGACGAGAACGCGTATATGTGTGCGTGTTGTGCTAGAAGACGATTTTCGGGCCGAAATCAATTCTGATCGAAGAAACGAATTTACATATTTGGAGTTGTGGCCAATTTCGTAGCAATATGATGAAATAAAATAATAATTAAAAATTCACGCCCGTTCGAATTACCTACCCTTTACATATTTATATTTATGTTGATAATTAATTATGTGTAATATATATACACTACTTTTATTTGTGCACTTGATGCTCAACAATAAATTTATTTATACACATTTGTTTTTTATTATTTTTAAAAATATTTCAAAATCTTTAATGTGTATGTTCACACTATAAACTTGTGCGTACACTTAATGAGTTCAATTCGGGTGCTTGAATGTAACTGACTCGCTGCTGCGAGGGCTTCGCCTTTTATTCATTCTTACATAGGTTCTTATCATCTAATTATATAATGCCGCAGTCTGCGTTGGTAAATGTAAAGGCCTATGACCGCGCTAATCATCTCCCGCGTGGTCATATCTCTTGACACTCCGGCAATAGGCCGCTGCAATCGTACTTATCTGTAGTTGCCACTTATGCTGTCCTGTGACATTTTTACTGTAGCCCATAAATTGAACATATTTATAGCTTGCCTACTTATCATGTCTAAACACATATTTAGACATTCTCCGGGGGGAAAAGTGTACGGCCAGTAGTCGTCTCTCATTTATGAGTTGACTCCGTTATGATGCTTCGCTAACAGGAAGTTGACAGATCTTGTTTAGCGATCTTTTTACTTCCCCATCGTTTGTTTTAACCGTGACTAACCGGACTTTATCATCTTGTCCTTTAGTCGTACTAATGATTCTTCCCATTGGCCATCTTGCGGGGTGAGTGTTCTCATGTTATATAAAAACCAGCTGTCCCTTCTTCAGATTTGGCTTTTCTTGGCGCCATTTGGTTCGCTGTTGCAATGACACCATATACTCCTCTTTCCATTTCTTCCAAAAATCACCTCTGATGCGTTGAATAAACTTCCATCTATCCAAAGAGCTGATTGTCTTACTTTCGTCAAAATGTTCAGGAGCTCCAATTAGTGGTCTTCCCACCAGAAAATGACCCGGCGTTAATATGTCCTCACCATCGTTTTCGCTCCTTACAGTGATTAATGGACGCGAGTTTAGCACTGCTTCGATTTGACATAGCAGCGATGCAAATTATTCATATGTAAAGCTGTTTTCACCAATAACTCGTTTAAGGTTATGCTTCACTGATTTTACACCGGCTTCCCATAAACCTCCCATGTGGGGGCTTCCAGGGGGAATACAGTGCCACTTGATGCCTTATTATTCTAGTGTAGGTGCTAACTCATTATTCTTTAATGGCAGCTACAAATTCTTTGTCCAATACTCTGGAAGCTCTCACGAAGTTTGTTCCATTATCTGAGTATAGGTTCTCACTCTTGCCTGGTCTTGCAAAGAACCGTCAAAGAGCTTCCAGGAATTTGTGTGACGAAAGGTCGCTAAAAGCTTCCAGATGTATCGCTTTTGTTGCCATACAAACGAATACACAAATGTTTCCTTTATACTTTTTTTGACCTCTTCCCTTTGAGCAGCGAATCTGGAACGGTCCGGCGTAGTCGATTCCAGATTCCAGAAACGAGTAATCAGCCGTTACTCGATAAACTGGTAAATTTCCCATTAGTTGACTGGATATCTCTTGCTTGTATCGTATGCATACAATACATTCCCTTAAATATTTCTTTAAGGAATTTTGTATGCCAAATATCCAGAACTCCCTCTGAATATAAGTTCTCATAATGTTAATTCCTTCATGCAGAGTTTCTTTATAAGCATCTTTGCAATTAACCAAGTCAAATGTGACCTTTCCAGTATAATTGCATGTTTTACATTATAGGGTATCATTGCGTTTTTCAATCGTCCACCAACTCGAAGTACGCCATCAATATCCAAAAACGGATTTAATGCTTGTAACTTACTCTTTGGGTCTAATGGTCTTTTGTTTTTGAGTAGTCTGACTTCGTGTCCAAAATTCAGCTGTTGTTGTATCTTTACCACGGCAATCTTTGCTAGCTTTAAATCCTCCGCCGTAAGATGTGACGGCTGCCACAACAATTTCCGATTCCTTTTGAGTTGGCCAGTGTTGTGGATCTATAGCTAGACAATTAGGCCCTCTCCACCAAATTTCACAGATTTTAAGAGCTTGCGGTGATATCCCTCTTGAAGCCACGTCTGCTGGATTGTCTTCCGATTTAACGTAATTCCATTTGACATTGGGAATTAGTTTATTGATTTCTTCCACTCTAGTTTTGACGAACTTATCTTTGCTGCGCTTGTTCTGTATCCAAGCAATAGTAATTTGCGAATCACTCCATGCATGCGTTGTGATCTTGTTGCTCCATATAGCCTACACCATCGCTAATAACTTTGCTAATAAATGCGCAGCACATAATTCCAACTTTGGAATTGTTTTCCTGTTTTTTATAGGATTTACTTTGCTTTTTGCTGCTAGCAAAGTAACTCTGCCGCCTACTTTTGTATACACAGCCGCTGCATATGCTTTCTCTGATGCATCGCAGAATCAATGTAGCTGCATGGAGCATCCAGTCCAGCGTGAAATGCTAATTTCTTCTAAACATGATAGACCTTTAGCATATTCCATCCACCAGTTAGCTAAGTTGTATTCCAATTCAACGTCCCAAGTCATCGGTAACTTCCACAGTTCCTGAATGAAACATTTGCCTTGAATCGTTACAGGTGCCAACCATCCTAGTGGGTCGAAAATTCTGGACAGCTGTGATAGCTCTAACCGCTTTGTTATGCGTGTTAACATTGGGTTTTTTGCCGAAAACGTAAACGTATCCTTCTTCGGATCCCATTGAAGTCCTAAGGTTTTGATCGATTCATTCTCATAAGTTACGGTTGTTAACTTAAACTCACTGATCGGCAATTTTGGATCATCTCTCCATAGGATATATTGGTGTTCTTGGTCTTTCTCAGCAACCATTATTTGCCTCTTTGTGGAGTGGAATTGAAACCACAAATCTGCCTTCCTCGTTGGTGACAGTTGTTTCTTGGAATTTTCTTTCGCATTCTGCATTGTCTGTAATTGTATCAGCGGCTTCATCTTCCAATTCCCAAAAGCGTTCCAGGTCCTTTAGATTTATTGTTGTAGTGGCACTTATTATTTTTTGCTTTGCTGCTCGAGTTATATTTCCGGACACAATCCATCCATTTCTGGTTTTTTGTCCCAAGATTCCATTCATGGTTTTTATTTTCTCCATCATAATCAGGGCAAATAGATCCACACCTATCACCATGTCAATTCTGCTTGGCTCGTTGAATCGTGGATCTGCTAGCCTGTAGCCCTTCCACTCTTTGTTGATATCAATATCAAACTTTTTGCTGGGAAGGGCTCTATGCAGTGTTGGTAAAACCAATGCTTCCGTTGATGTTTTGAAGCTGCTTGGAATTTTTGGTTTGATCGTTAGGTGGACGCTATTTATGGATAAATGAGTATTCTGGGAGATACCTTCGACCTCTATAGTACTCCTTATTCTGGGAATCCTTAATATTTGAGCTGCTTCCTCTGAAATCAGCGTTTTCTGGGATCCACCGTCAATAAGCGCCCTCAACTCGTTGTAACCTCCAGCTTTGTTTTTCACTAAAACAACAGCTGTAGCCAATAGTGTGTCTTGGCCTTGCTTGAGGCTATTGCAGTTGATACTGCGTTTTGTGTCTTCATGAAGAAGGCTGTTGTGTCCTTTGGAGCATCGATTGCATGTAATTTCCTTTCTGCAGTCGATAGCATTATGCTTTCCAAAGCATCTAAAGCACATGCTGTTCTTTTGAACGAATTCTCTTCTTTTTTCAATTGATTGTGCTCTGAATTTGAGACACTTTATCATATCGTGACCATCCTTAGAGCAAAAGGCACACGATCTTACTTGCACTTTTCTTGGAGCAAGCTGAGCGGTATTTTTGGTAATGGCATTTACTGAGTTGTATTGTTGCTCAATGAACTCCAGTACGTCTTGCAAGGACTGTATAGCTCTTGCCTTTTTTACATGCTGTTCATACAGCTATAAGGCTTCTGGCGAAAATTTCCGCAATAGAATTAATTTTTTTTTTTTCCTTTTTCCTTTATGATGAATATGCTCTCAGTCGCAGTATCCAAAAACTTCTTTAAATTTTTCTCATCATGGGGCAGCAAGCATTCCAGTTCCATTAATTTATTGAAGTGTTAGGAGAATATTTTTCTGCTATTCTCATAGCGTTTGCAGATAAGCTTCCACGCTGCTGTATAGCTAGCCGCTGATCCCGTTATCAAATGGCTAACCACCATTTGAGCGTCTCCTTTTAAGCAAGCTCTTAAATATCCCAGTTTCCTTGTGTTGCTGAGATCCTTCCTGCTGTCTATTAGCTCAGAGAACAGCTCGTAAAATGTTGGCCATTCCTTCGCATTTCCATTGAACGTTGGAAGGTCCACTTTTGGGAGTTCTGGCACGTCGTAGTTGGAACTTTTGAACTGTTCCAACTTCGCTTGAAGTACCATATCTAGTGCGGCAACTTCAGATTGCAGAATGTCTGCCTCATTTTGATCAAAGGCAGTTCTGTCATACTTGTTTTCAAGCAGTTTCAGTGTGTCCGTCACGTTGGACCAATGACTTTTCATCATTACCAGCTGCTTGACTAGTTCAATCTCACTTGAAATATCTAGGGTTTTGTAGAGGAGCCTTCCTGTCCGCCCTTCTATCCACCAGTTGAAACAGATTATCAACTGGGCTGGAGCTCCGAGCTGATGCGGTATCAGATAATTTTGATCCGCTTGGTATATTTATTTCTTCAAGTGTCTCTACCTTCAATAGTGACTCCTTGTAGGCCTTGATAGCATCCATAGTTTTCATAAATATTTTATCATTAAAATATTGATGATCGCCAACTTCCAATTTTACCAGCGCATTGTTGTTAGTAGTAAATCGGACTACCAATACATCTATTGCTGATATAGATGCCTTTTCCTTGATGGCTTGCAGTATTTTGTTCTGCAGCTCTCCTTGTTCTTGCATCAATTTCACAGATCTTTCCGACAACATCTTGTGAAAACAATCACTGTGACTTTTATGTGCTTTCTGCTTGTATTCTTTGGCGCGATCCGTTGGAGGATTTTTTGATTGGTCGCCCAGTTGACCTAGCTGTGCCTCGACTCACAGCTGATTGATCAGCCAAGGAAAATCAAGAACACGATGTTTCACCTTATAGTTCTAGTACTTTAAGGCATGGTCTTTTATTCTGTGTTTCTTACCACTGGTGGGGGAATTAACAGAATCACTCGAATAACCTTGCTCTTTTTACTTTGAAGCGCTGGTTTTTTCTTCTGTGTTTCTTACCACTGGTGGGGGAAAACAACAGAATTTCTCGAAGGACCAAAATGTTTTTTACCACTGGTGGGGGAAACAACAGAATCCGGCTCGAGGACCAAAATGTTTCTTACCACTGGTGGGGGAAAAAACAGAATCCGGCTCGAAGGACCAAAATGTTTCTTACCACTGGTGGGGGAAACAACAAAATCCGGCTCGAAGGACCAAAATGTTCACACTATAAACTTGTGCGTACACTTAATGAGTTCAAATCGGGTGTTTGAATCTAACTGACTCGCTGCTGCGAGGGCTACGCCTTTTATTCATTCTTACATAGGTTCTTATCATCTAATTATATAATGCCGCAGTCTGCGTTGGTAAATGTAAAGGCCTATGACCGCGCTAATCATCTCCCGCGTGGTCATATCTCTTGACACTCCGGCAATAGGCCGCTGCAATCGTACTTATCTGTAGTTGCCACTTATGCTGTCCTGTGACATGTTTACTGCAGCCCATAAATATAACATATTTATAGCCTACTTATCATGTCTAAACACATTAATCCCATGGCTACCAATCTTGCCTTATATTTAAGTAAATTACCATTTTCGTCTCGTTTTATACTAAAAACCCACTTGCAATCTACTATGTTTTTATCCTTAGGCATTAGCACAAAGCACCATATATTATTTACAAAATGAGAATTTAGTTCGTCTTTAATGGAATCCTCCCACAAGGTTCTGTCTTCACTAGTTTTAATCTCTTCATATGTATTGGGTATATCATTTAAACACATTTGGGTATTCATCAGACACTTTTCTAAAAATATATATGATAACTTTGGTTTACCTTTAATTCTCTCACTGCATCTAATTTGTTCTTGATTTTTATTTTCTTTTATTTTATCACCAGTTTCAGCCACTGGATCAGTATTCTCGAGACAAGTGGAATTTTCATTTGGATTTTCATCAGACTTCAAATCAGTAGATTCACAATTTCCCTGCAATGGAAAATTCGACTCTCCATTCTCTTCAATTAGAGAATCACTGTATTGGTCAAAAACATCATGTTTTTCCACAGAGTCATTTTCATTTGAAGTCACCGATTTCATGTTTATTTCATCCACCACTACATCTCTAGCTGTCATACATTTTCTCGAGTTCTCATTCCACAACTTATAGCCATTTGGCTAATAACCGACAAGTATAGTTTTCATCGATTTCTTGTCAAATTTTCGCTTTTGCACTTTATTTAGTGCATATGCTGTCGAGCCAAATATCTTTAGATATTTCAATACTGGCTTCTTTTTATGCCACATCTCAAATGGTGTTTTTCTTATATTTTTTAAAGCTCTACTTGAGGACCTGTTAATTAAATATGTTGCTGTCAAAACAGCTTCACCCCAAAAACTTGTATTTAGTTTAGTACAGTTAATCATAGAGCGAGCTTTTTCAGTGATTGTTCTAGTCATCCGCTCTGCAACACCATTTAGTTGTGGGGTATGAGGAACCGTTAAATGACAGCTAATACCTTTTTCGACAAAAATCACGCATTTCATTAGAGAGATATTCTCTTCCATTATCGATTTTTAAATTTAAATGAGCCTCACTCTTTGCTACAAAATCCTTAAATACAAAGAACACGTCCGATTTATAATTTATTATTATTACGTTATTAAATACGTCACACAATGTGTATATTGAAAATGTGACTGGGCCCATAACCTTTTGAATTTAATATAATATAATACGTTTAAGTATGTATATTATAAGCCAGCCCATCAACCAAATAGTGAAACACTTTTATTGTTCTAACTATTCAATAAAAATTTTATTTATTTCATCACTCTCAACATACACGCAACTTTGCATAAGTGTGACTTTTGTATTTTCAACACTAGATATATGTATCCTTTTACTGTGCAGCAGTTTTTTGTAAATTAAAAGAAACTTTATTAATTTTGAATTAATGTGTATAGTAAGTCAGTGATCGTGCCACATTCATTTTGAATGCATGTATGTAAGTTAACACAAGCCAACGTACTAGAACAGTTGGCTCAGTGTGCGAAATATGATATAAAAACGTCAAAAGTGCTGACCCGGCATTGGGCCGGAAACTTGTGCGCAGACGGCAATCACAGCATATTTGCGTGGCCGCTGCGATTCTTTTGTTAGCTTTAAGAATCATTTTATATTTCAGTTCGTTTTGAAGCCTCATTGAATAAAGAGCACAAGCTCATATGAGAACAACTCCGGCAATAGCCGTTATTCTTTTATTAAAATAAAACTGACTGAGTCACTAGGCCAGCAGTTAAGAAGGGTAGTCCCCCTTCCATCATAATCTTCTTAATTGGCGCTCAACTAGTGGTAGGAACCACCACCCACCATCACCAACACCGCCCACACAGCGAGAAATTTACGAAATTTACGACAGCGGCGCGGGAAAAGTGAAGGGAATTAGTGATCAAACAAACACACGTACACCAGAAAAAAATTATGTGAGTGGGAACCGATGCTAAATGCATTTTAAGTCTGCACAGAAACGTAAATTTTTTAAATAAAAAGTACAAAATATAGTAATAAAATAAATTAATAACCAGCAGGTACACTGAAACATGGTCTCGTGTCAATGGGAATAAAAAAAAATAATATAATTATTCTTCATAACAGCGCATACGTTCATTTGTTATTGTTGTTTTTTGTTTCCGTTCGATGCAAGCGCGACATTCGACGCTGCAGTCTTTGTCTTTATTTTTTTTGTTGTTGTTTGTCTTTGGTCAACTGCTACCCACACAGGCAGCTTTTGCATACCCAAGTGAATTGGACTGCTCATGCAGCCCACATTCTCACGGTATAGAAATAGTAAACCGTACTCCACAGACTCAGAGTCTGATAACGAAAATCAAGCTTCCCCTCTAAGATACGTAACCGAGAATCCCGCTAAAATGGCGATCGACCCAGAACAGCTCAAAGCGGTAATACAGGCAATTGTGGCCAATACTTTGGCGAACGAAGCTGCCAGAAATGAACTCGCGCGAAATGAAATGTGTCAGAAAATTCAAGAGCTGGCCAGCCAGTTGGCAACAACACATGTCGCATCCACCTCAGCAGTGGCCCCCGTTATTAGAACATACGAGCCCATAGACATAACTAATAATTCCCCATGTAGCACGACTTTAGATGCCGTTAAATATTTGCCTGAATTCTCGGGATCACAGGAATCGTACGTTTCGTGGCGACAAGCGGCGATTGCTGCGTATCGCATATTCAAAGATTTCAACGGCACCTCTCGCCATTACGAGGCAGTGACAATTATTAGGAACAAAGTTAGGGGCGCGGCCAATAACGTTTTATCTTCGTTTGGCACTGTACTGAATTTCGATGCTATTATAAATCGGCTCAATTTCACTTACAGTGACAAGCGTCCAATGCATGTCATTGAACAGGACATGAGTACTTTAAGACAGGGGAACAACATGACCCTGTTACAATATTATGATGAGGTCGAGAAAAAACTCACCCTACTCACAGATAAAGCTCATATGTCCCACGAGCCATCGGTGGCAAAAATATTGTGCGAAAAGTTCCGAGAGGACGCCTTGCGTATTTTCATCTCGGGACTTAAACGTAACCTCACTGATGTGCTTTTCGCGGCAAAGCCGAAAGACATGCCGTCAGCTTTGGCCTTAGCACAAGAAGTGGAATCTAACCACGAGAGGTACGTTTTTGCAGCCAGTTTTGCAAAAAGTCAAGAAGACAAAGATCGCAAACCTGCTGCAAAAACGCCGGGTCGTCAACTTGATAGGTACGACCACCGTGACCTACAACATTATAACACCAAAAACCCATATTTTAGTAGGCAGCATAAGGCACAGGTGCACGCCGACCCGCAAAGTGCAAAAAATTACAAAGGCAACGGCACACCAGAGCCTATGGAGGTCGATCCATCGTTTTCCAAATTGCTGCAGCCGACCCAGGCAAATGCCTACCAGAACAGAAGACCAGCCACCTCTGAGCGCACAGGCGCTGTGAGGAAACAACAAAAAATTAACTTCATTATGCAGAATGCGGAAAAAAACACAGGAGCATATGCCGCCGCCGCCTCCAAAGCGGCATCGAAAATAGACGACGATGCCATTGCCGAGTATGATTCTGACTACGTCAATTTTTTAGGGGAAAGTCCCTGTTACCCGTCATCAGACGACGAGTAGCGGGGGTACCAATGAATTTCCTTTTAGACACCGGCGCGTCAAAAAATTTCATCCGACCTCGCAAAGAGCTAAAGAATATCCGCCCGGTGAACACCCCTTTCAAAATTCACTCAATCCACGGCACAACCACCGTTACAAAAAAATGCTTCGTCTCAATTTTTGATTTAAAAGCGACCTTTTTCATTCTACCAGACCTTACAACATTCGACGGGATAATCGGGGCCGATCTGTTAACACAGGCCGGTGCATCACTTTGCCTTGCTTCCGCCCAACTCAAGTGGGGTAAGGAAGTTGAGAAGATTTCATTCCATAAATGCACCGACGTCAACTTCACTAACGTTGGCGAAGAAGGCATTTCTGGGGATGTTAAGGAGCCGAAAAAACGCCTTCGCAGATCCCAACGAGGCCCTGCCATATAACACATCGGTAGTGGCCACGATAAGGACGACTAGTGAAGAGCCCATTTACGCAAAATTATATCCATACCCAATGGGGGCAGCAGATTTCGTCAACAACGAAATCCAAGACCTGCTTAAAAATGGCATAATTCAGAAGTCGGTGTCTCCTTATAACAACCCAATATGGGTGGTTGATAAAAAAGGATCCGACGAGGCCGGCTATCAAAATAGACGATTGGTCATAGACTTTCGTAAACTTAACGAAAGAACTATCCCAGACAAATACCCGATGCCAGATATCTCCATGATACTGGGCAACTTGGGCAAGGCCAAATTCTTTACGACTTTGGACCTCAAGTCCGGGTATCACCAGATCGTCTTAGCGGAAAATGACCGCGAAAAAACTTCCTTCTCCGTAAACGGAGGGACGTACGAATTCAAGAGACTTCCCTTTGGCTTGAGAAATGCTGCCAGCATCTTAAAGAGAGCCATTGATGACATTCTCAGAGAACAAATCGGCAAGACTTGCTATGTCTACGTCGACGATGTAATAATCTTCTCAGAAAATGAGAATGCTCATGTCAAGCACGTGGATTGGGTTTTAAAAACAATAAGCGATGCAAATATGAGAGTCTCAGTAAAAAAGTCAAGTTTTTTTAAAAAAGCGTTAACTTTCTCGGCTTTATAGTCACCAGCGATGGCACTACCACCGACCCAGAGAAGGTCAGGGCCATAAAAGAGTTCCCTGAACCAAAAACAGTATTTGAGGTTAGGTCGTTCCTAGGTCTCGCGAGCTATTACAGACGCTTCATTAAGGATTTTGCGGCCATAGCAAGGCCTATTTCCGATATCTTAAAGGGCGAAAATGGAAGTGTAAGCAGACATAGGTCGCGACACATCCAAGTACAATTCGATGAGGCGCAAAAAAATTCTTTTGAAAAACTGCGAAACATTTTGGCATCAGAAGATGTTATGCTTATATACCCGGATTACAAGAAGCCATTCCATCTAACGACGGATGCTTCAGCCTACGGTATTGGCGCAGTTCTTTCACAAGAGAACCGTCCTATTACAATGATCTCGAGGACATTGAAGGATAGGGAAATGAACTACGCCACAAACGAAAGGGAATTATTAGCCATCGTTTGGGCGTTGGCCAAGCTGCGACACTATTTATATGCGGTGAAAGATATAACTATCTTCACCGATCATCAGCCATTGTCATTCTCGGTATCAGATTCTAACCCTAGCGCGAAAATTAAAAGGTGGAAGGGTCGCATCGAGGAAACGGGTGCGAAGGTAGTCTATAAACCGGGAAAAGAAAATTTAATTGCTGATGCCCTATCTAGGCAGCAAATTAATGCCATAGAAGAACAGGACGCAGAATCATGCGTTGCGACCATTCACGGTGAGATTTCCCTCACTCACACCACAGAAACAACGGATAAGCCCCTAAACTGCTTCCAGAACCAACTAGTTCTTGAAGAGGCCCGCTTTCCGCTGAAACGCTCTTTCGTTCTCTTTAAAGACAAGAAACGACATTCGATCAGCTTCACCGATAGGGAGTCATTACTCAATGACCTTGCGGATACAATAGTCCCCAGGGGCGTAAACGCCCTCCATTGCTATTTGCACACGCTAGCAACGGTACAGGACGAATTAGTCCGGAGATTCCCGACTACAAAATTCTGGCACTGCAAAAACCGTGTTACAGACATTTTTGGGGTCGAGGAAAGAAGGGAAATCATATTAGCAGAACACAATAGGGCCCACCGGTCGGCCCAGGAAAATGTGAAACAAGTTCTCACAGAGTACTACTTCCCAAAAATGGCCAAACTGGCCAATGAAGTTGTCCAAAACTGCAAAACATGCGCGAAAGCCAAGTATGATAGGCGTCCAAAGAAACAAGAGATTGGTGAGTCACCGATTCCCTCTCATATAGGAGAGATGCTACACATAGACATTTTCTCGACGGATAAAAAATATTTTCTCACTTGCATTGACAAGTTTTCGAAATTCGCCGTCGTACAGCACGTGCCGTCAAGAACAATTGAGGATTTGAAACCGGCCTTGTTACAGGTCATGAATTTCTTCCCAAAGGCCAGAGTGATTTACTGCGACAACGAACCATCGTTAAAATCGCACACGATCACGGCCATGCTAGACAACCATTTCGGCGTCAGCATCACCAATGCGCCACCCCTTCACAGTGTATCAAACGGGCAAGTGGAGCGTTTTCACAGCACTCTACTGGAGCTCGCCAGGTGCCTAAAAATTGACAAGGGCTTAAGTGATACCGTGGAAATAATCTTGGTAGCCACTACCAGATATAACAAATCAATCCATTCGGTCACCGATAAGAGGCCAGTCGACGTAATACAAGAATACACGGACGGCACACAAGAACGGATTGCTGACAAAATTAAGAGGGCCCAGGACGCGCTAAGGTCTAGGGAGAATGCTTCTCGACAAAACAAAGTCTTCGAAGTGGGCGAAAAGGTTTTGGTCAAAACTAACAGAAGGCTTGGCAATAAACTCACTCCCTTGTGTGAGGAAAAAACCATACAAGCAGACCTGGGGACCACGGTCCTCATTGAAGGGAGGGTGGTCCACAAGGACAACTTAAAATGACTCTCTCGCTTAATTTTAAATTTTTTATTATCACCAGCCATTTGGCAAACTTCCATTTAGTAGACATTAAGTCCGTTGCCAAAGGCGCGATGTTTTAGTTTTAGGATAAAAGTAATTGGTGATGGGATAAACCTCAGCGAACAAGAAAAAGCGACTAAAAAAATAAATTTCCACAGGTGCAGAGTTTTCATCCTCCTCTCACTGGCATTGGTGTCAGCGCACATCACTAACTACTCACAGACAAGGTATATCCCCATCATAGATGGAGAGATCCTGGTGTGGGAGGAGTTCGCGTATGTGACCCACTCGGCAAATCTTTCGGAATACATGCGCATAATAGAAGAAACAAGCAGCGTGAACGAGATGTTTCCACAGTCTCATATGAGGAGATTGCTAGAAGTGGATATCTCGCACCTTCGAGATACGCTGGATTCGTTGAAAGTCCACCATAGAATCGCAAGGAGTTTAGATTTTCTAGGCTCAATGCTAAAGGTAGTAGAGGGGACGCCGGATGCCGGCGATCTAGAAAGAATTAGATTCACAGAGTGGCAGTTGACACAATCAAACAATAGGCAAATCAGAATTAATACTAGAATACAAGATCGAATTAACCAATTAACAACAACTGTAAATCAAATCCTACAAACTCATAAAAATACCCAAATTGACACCGGCCATTTATACGAGACACTGCTGGCTAGGAATAGAATACTAATGATGGAGTTACAGAATTTAATGTTGGCTGTAACACTGGCGAAAATCAATATTGTCAGTCCAAATATCCTAGATCATGCAGACTTAAAATCAATTTGGCTGAAAGAGCCCACAGATACCCCCATAGGGGATCTTATGTCTGCATCGTCCGTTAAAATACTACAATCCTCCAACATGATACACTTTATTATTAAATTTCCCAAAATAAAATTATCTTGCAAGAAGGTCACTATTTTCCCGGTCACTTGCAAAGGAGTTATGCTGCGGATAACTGACAACATGGTGGCAAAGTGTGGAGAGGAGGTCCATACAATCAAAGATTGCACCCCAACACCGGGGGCTACCTTTTGCCAACTATCAACGGAAAGCTCATGCGCCAGGGAACTACACGCAGGCGTCCTAGCGCATTGTGAGTCGCAACCAAGCGACCTACACCCGCTTACCCGCGTGGGTGAGGGAATCATCATCATCAATGACCGGCCAGCCAGGGTCACGGTGGACAACGGAACAGAAGTCTACCTACGTGGCACACATCTCATCACCTTCAACGATCGTGTCGTGATAAACGCCACCACCTTCATAAATCACGACAAGGCCCAAACAAGAGCTCCAGGGGTAGCGAGTTCCCCATCATTGAATATAACCGCCAACAGGGATATTCTGAGTCTCCCCTACCTTCACCAGCTGAGTGAACGTAACTTGGAGTTCATCAAAGAGTTCGGGGGAGAAATTGATACTAACCATTCACATCGCATAATACTCATCGCAGCAGCGATTTGTTGTGCAATGATTTGTATCGGCATCGCCTGTCTACGGTTTATCGGAGCGCGTAGATCTGCAATCCAACTAAACGGGATGTTCGCTGAGTTAGGACCAACCGAGGACGGCCGGAATCTTGAAGGGGGAGTAGTTAACACAAGCCAACGTACTAGAACAGTTGGCTCAGTGTGCGAAAACGTCAAAAGTGCTGACCCGGCATTGGGCCGGAAACTGGTGCGCAGACGGCAATCACAGCATATTTGCGTGGCCGCTGCGATTCTTTTGTTAGCTTTAAGAATCATTTTATATTTCAGTTCGTTTTGAAGCCTCATTGAATAAAGAGCACAAGCTCATATGAGAACAACTCCGGCAATAGCCGTTATTCTTTTATTAAAATAAAACTGACTGAGTCCCTAGGCCAGCAGTTAAGAAGGGTAGTCCCCCTTTCATCATAATCTTCTTAATTTGTATGTAGACTTTTGTAAGGAGTCTTAAAACTCACCACAAATCTCGTGAAGGGGAGTGGCCCAGCAACAGCCGCGATGCAAGGCGGCCAGGGCAAAGCGGAGAGACCGTGAATTAACGGTACCCCGTTAGGTCTTGGACTCGAGCGGGCCAAGAGCACAGGGGTCGAACGGTAACGGTGCGGATGTCGGACAGGCACAAAGAAGACGCACCGTGAACTAACGGTATCGCTCTGGACCTTGGACTCGAGTTGACCAAGGGCACCGAGGTCGACCGGTAACGGTGCGTGCACAAAGAGGACGCACCGTGAACTAACGGTACAACTGTTGGACCTTGTACCCGAGCGGGCCGTTCGCAAAAGGGAAAGGGACGGCCTATAAAGGGACGGCGTAAGTGCAGCTCGTGGCAGTCAGTCTCAACACGCGAGGAGTACGTACGCGAGGATAGTCGAGGAGAGTACCGGCGCGAGTCGCGCGGTCAGCGCGCAGTCGGAACGGGGTCTGAAGGCGGACGAGTAGGAGACAGTTAATGAGGCAGAGAGATCGCGTGCGGAAGGAGGCCGAGCGTCGGAGTGTTAGCGGAAGGATCTTGGAAGTGTGAACGCGGGGTCAAGCTAGAAGGAAAGGAGCAGTCTCCACAAGCAAGTGGAGATCCTGGGAGTGGAGGAG
Organism: Drosophila simulans; assembly: GCF_016746395.2. Classification (NCBI taxonomy): domain Eukaryota; kingdom Metazoa; phylum Arthropoda; class Insecta; order Diptera; family Drosophilidae; genus Drosophila; species Drosophila simulans. The sequence goes on from NC_052521.2 coordinate 2,719,797, forward strand.
AAGGATCTGACGTGTCGTAAGGATCATTGGAGTCAGTGGCCAGCAAAGGTGGTCCCAGGACGAGCGTTGCCTCGCACCAGGACGATACACCCTACCCCATAACATCCTAAACCCAGACCGACCGGCGGGTGGTCTTCCAAAGGAGACGACTGCGACGTAGTGGGTTCGAGAAGGACAGTGGAGTCAGTGGTCGGTATAGGTGGTCCCAGGACGAGCGTTGCCTCGCCCCAGGACGATACACCGTGCCCCATAACATCCTAGTCCCGGCCGGGTCGACTCCTCGTCCACGTCAAGGAGCAAGCAGTACCACGGAGGCAAGGCGTTGCAAGAGAAACGCCGCAGGAGTAGTGAGATCTCCAAAGAAATAATGTAAGAAACAGCAGAATAAACGGCTATATTAAGAACCCATTGCTTTTCCTTGGTCGGGCAATCACACAAATCATAAATTGGTGGGACGAACGCACAAACTCTCTGAGCTAGCCGCTGCAATCCGTAGCGAGCGAAATAAGAAAATCAGTTCGTTACAACTTCTATTGCGATCGTATCAGCATTCTTTGTAGTCTAATATCAGCGATAGACATTTCTACTATTTTGACTTTGCTTTGTTTATATTTCCGGCATATTCTGTTGGTCATTTATCTGTGTATAGTTTAATTTTGCTTATGTTTATGTGTGTATACTTTTGTGATATGTGCTTTTGTTTGTATCTTTTCGTTATATTATATATACCCGATCACTGGTTTAAAGTTTTAAGCTGTGTATATTTGATACATGTTTCTTTTAATTTATTTTCCACTGCACTCTACTCACTGCATAATCTTAAATATAATCTTGTGTAAGATCATTCTGTTTTCAGTCTGCGCCAGTCACCATCAGAGCGGGAGTCCTCTTGGTTCTGTCAATCGTGGCCCAGGTGACGTAGATAGTTGCAATATCCAGTTATGTATTGCCCTCTAGTCAAATTTCCGATTGCTTTCGTTTGTGATATTTTTATTTTAAGTTTACAAAATATGACTGGACAATACACGTCCGTTCGTTAGCAATGATGAATAAAAAGTGAGTTGAATGCTGAAAAATGTCTTTGTCTTATATATATATCTTAGCTAGCACAATTTGTTTACGATATAATTTTGAAGCCGGCCAACTGTCCAATGCTTTGACATAGTCATATTCTTGCTGATGTACCTTCTAAGCGGATGTGTCCGCAGTTGCGACATTCGCTTATTGGATACATTAAGTTCAATAACATTGTTAGTGAACTTGGAGCGATCGTGGGGGTTTCGGTGGGGAGTGTATGCGTGGTACCGATGGGTCGGTAACTCGCGCACCCGAATCAATGCGGCACGAATCAATACGGCACTCTGCGTCGCGGGAGTTATAGTCAGGGTGGTCTCTTCTGACTAATTCCTTCTAGTTCGTTTGGTCTAAGTATTAGTGTTTTGCCCTCCAATCCAATATATTCATAAGATGGTTTTGATTCTTGTTTTAGTTATTTATGTGAACGATAGATGTGGTTCAGAAACTCGTCAAACTAAGACTGAAGTACTGTACAGAATGATATTATATATTTATGTTTGGTTGTTATGAATCTGCTGACCCAGCGGATTTGGCGAATGCCTCCGTTTTGCTGAGCTGTTTCCGCCCACAATGTTACATTATGTTCCAACTTCAGAGGGCGACGAACTAACAGTGGGGCGGGGTAGTAGACGTCGAGACTGTTAATGTTGTAACTCCTCCCCCCTTAGAATGAAGTGACGGCCATAACGTAGGTATGGACGAAACGTAGTTGACCGGGGAAACAGGGTTGGGCAGGTAAGTAACGTTCTGTTTCACAAGTAGGGCGTATAGTGTAAAGATGATCAGGATGAAACTCGATGCATATGTCTACGAAGATCGACCGTAGAATCCTCGACTTGAAGAATCTTGGCCTTATTTTCTTGAAGGTGTAATGCCATTTTGCTTAGGCTTAGATCTTTTATTGTTGTATTTATCGAAATGATCTTTGTCGTTGGCAATGATATTTTAATCTTTTCCTTGTAAAAAAATTCGGTGTCATCGTACCTGGTTCCTTCTAAAATTATTAAACAATTTATGTGTTTTATGATCGTGGTTCCTTCAATGAGGATTGGTTCTCCGCAACTTGGTTCACCTCTTGTTTGGTTTTTGCTGATGATAACGACACATTGTAGCTCCGGTTCCACCACTGTTTCGTCTGTGTCCATGTTTTGGGCTTCGCATACAGGGTTCATTCCCTGTATAATTTCCTTTACGCATTCCTTGTTATCCATATTGTTTTCCGCTGTTCTTGGGTCGCAGATGTATGTGCCGTGTACCTTCGGGCATTTTGCTTTTAAACTTATCAAATCTTTTATCATATAATATATACTTAGGTAGAGTGAGAAATTTGGTGCCATTAAATGGTAGTTTAATTAGGTGTGAGTGTGTGTAAGTGTGTAAGTGTGTTTATCAAATATAGGAATTTTTATGTGAAAAATGATTTGTGTTTGTTTGGATTCAGTCTCTATGTTGAGTAGTCTGTAAATATGTACTTCTGAACTGATCGAAAAATTTTGATATTTAAAGATTTGTGTTATATCTCTTAGTTCTTCTAAGGGCAAAATGAAATTTGGAATTATGTTGAATTTAGCCAACATGCTTTCAGCTATCTCTTGTATGTGGGTCTGTAAAATGTCTATATTATTACTTATTATATTTAGTATTTGTAGGATTTTAATTTTCCTAACTTATAGTCTTAATTCTTTAGATATACTATTTTTAAAGTTGTTTATATATTCCTCAATTTTTTCCTGTTCTTTGTTGAAATGGATAGACATATTGTTAAAATTTACAATTATGTCATTGGATCTGTTGCCAAAGGTTTTTGTTAATACTTTCTTCATTTTCAAAAACTCTTTTAAATTTAGTGTCCATTGTCGATGCGTCTTCCGCATCCATGTTTCCAGTTACTTTCTTAATAACACAACCCATACCGTCTATTAACCCTCTTTTTTTCCTTGGTTCGAGGTCAAGGACTGAATCTTATTCCTTATTTGTTTCTATTTTTCTTTGAAGGGGTGTTATCGAATCGTTTAAGTCCTCCTCTGATAAGTTTTGTAAGTTTGCTGCAAGGTCGTTCAAGTTATTTGTCAATCCGGTCAGTTCTCTTATGTGGGTCATTGAACTATACGTTTTAATGCACTTTCTCCCACTTTTATTTCTGCTAGGGGGGTATTTTCAGTTGATCTGCTATCATGTATAATCTGTAATGATGATATTATTTATTTTTATAGTTTTTATATATTGTCTCGTCTAGTAATTCTCTTAATTTTAGATTTGTGTAATTTCTGTTTTTTGTTGTAGTAACTGTCACTCCGTTAACTATTTTAACTATTTTATGTTTGGTTAATATAGGCGTTAGTTTATTCCTTCTATTTTCTTTTCTGAAAATAGTGACTCCCTCTTCCTCAATTCAATTCAAATCAATTCAATTCAATTCAAATTCAATTCAACATCAATTCAATTCAATTCCAATTCAATTCAATTCAATTCAATTCAATTCAATTCAATTCAATTCAATTCAATTCAATTCAATTCAATTCAATTCAATTCAATTCAATTCAATTCAATTCAATTCAATTCAATTCAATTCAATTCAATTCATTCAATTCAATTCAATTCAATTCAATTCAATTCAATTCAATTCAATTCAATTCAATTCAATTCAATTCAATTCAATTCAATTCAATTCAATTCGATTCAATTCAATTCAATTCAATTAAATTAAATTCAATTCAATTCGATTCAATTCAATTCAATTCAATTCAATTCAATTCAATGTTCTGTTCGAATATGTTCTGTTCGAACATGTTCTGTTCGAACATGCTCTGTTCGAACATGTTTTGTTCGAATATGTTATGTTCGAACATGTTATCTTCGATCATGTTCTGTTCGACCATGTTCTGTTCGAACATGTTCTGTTCGATCATGTTCTGTTCAAACATGTTCGGTTCGAACATGTTCTTGTCGAACATTTTCTGTTCAATCATGTTCTGTTCGATCATGTTCTGTTCGATCATGTTCTGTTCGAACATGTTCTGTTCGAACAGGTTCTGTTTGAACATGTACTGTTTGAACATGTTCCGTTCGAACATGTTCTGTTCTGTTCAAACATGTTCTGGTCGAAAATGTTCTCTTCGAACTTGTTTTATTCAAACATATTCTCTTCGAACATGATCTGTTCAAACATGTTCTGTTCGAACATGTTCTGTTCGAACATGTTTTGTTCGAACATGTTCTGTTCGAACATGTTCTGTTCGAACATGTTCTGTTCGAACATATTCTGTTCGAACATGTTCTGTTCGAAAATGTTCTGTTCGAACATGTTCTGTTCGAACATTTTCTGTTCGAACATGTTCTGTTTCAACATGTTCTGTTCGAACATGTTCTGTTCGAACGTATTCTGTTCGAAAATTTTCTGTTCGAACATGTTCTGTTCCAACATGTTCTGTTCGAACATGTTCTGTTCGAACGTATTCTGTTCGAATATTTTCTGTTCGAAAATGTTCTGTTCGAACATGTTCTGTTCGAAAAGGTTCTGTTCAAAAATGTTCTGTTCGAAAATGTTCTGTTCAAAAATGTTCTGTTCGAACATGTTCCGTTCCAACATGTTCTGTTCGAACATGTTCTGTTCCAACATGTTCTGTTCGAACATGTTCTTTCGAACATGTTCTGTTCGAACATGTTCTGTTCGAACATGTTCTGTTCGAACATGTTCTGTTCAAACATGTTCTGTTCGAACATGTTCTGTTCGAACATGTTCTGTTCGAACATGTTCTGTTCGAACATGTTCTGTTCGAACATGTTCTGTTCGAACATGTTCTGTTCGAACATGTTCTGTTCGAACATGTTCTGTTCTGTTCGAACATGTTCTGTTCGAACATGTTCTGTTCAAACATGTTCTGTTCGAATGTTCGAACATGTTCTGTTTGAACATGTTCTGTTCGAAAATGTTCTCTTCGAACGTGTTCTGTTCGAACATTTTCTGTTCGATCATGTTCTGTTCGAACATGTTCCCTTCGGACATTTTTCGTTCGAACATGTTCTGTTCGAACATTTTTCGTTCGAACATGTTCTGTTCGAACTTGTTCTGTTCGGACATTTTTCGTTCGATCATGTTCTGTTCGAACATGTTCTGTTCGAACATTTTCTGTTCGCACATGCTCTGTTCGAACATGTTCTGTTCGAACATTTTCTGTTCGAACATGTTCTGTTCGAACATGTTCTGTTTAAACATGTTCTGTTCGAACATGTTCTGTTCGACCATGTTCTGTTCGAACATGTTCTGTTCGAAAATGTTCTCTTCGAACATGTTCTGTTCGAAAATGTTCTCTCCGAACATGTTCTGTTCGAACATGTTCTGTTCGAAGATGTTCTGTTCGAAAATGTTCTCTCCGAACAAGTTCTGTTCGAACATGTTCTGTTCGAACATGTTCTGTTCGAACATGTTCTGTTCGAACATGTTCTGTTCGAACATGTTCTGTTCGAACATGTTCTGTTCGAACATGTTCTGTTTGAAAATGTTCTCTCCGAACATGTTCTGTTCGAACATGCTCTGTTCGAACATGTTCTGTTCGAAAATGTTCTGTTCGAAAATGTTCTCTCCGAACATGTTCTGTTCGAAAATGTTCTCTCCGAACGTGTTCTGTTCGAAAATGTTCTCTCCGAACGTGTTCTGTTCGAACATATTCTGTTCGAAAATTTTCCCTTCGAACATGTTCTGTTCGAAAATGTTCTCTTCGGACATGTTCTGTTCGAAAATTTTCTCTCCGAAGATGTTCTGTTCGAAAATGTTCTCTCCGAACATGTTCTGTTCGAACATGTTCTGTCCGAACATGTTCTGTTCGAACATGTTCTGTTCGAACATGTTCTGTTCGATCATGTTCTGTTCGAACATGTTCTGTTCGAACATGTTCTGTTCGAACATTTTCTGTTCGAACATGTTCTGTTCGAAAATGTTCTCTTCGAACGTGTTCTGTTCGAACATTTTCTGTTCGAAAATGTTCTGTTCGAAAATGTTCTCTTCGAACATGTTCTGTTCGAACATGTTCGGTTCAAACATGTTTGGTTCGATTATGTTCTCTTTGAACATGTTCTGTTCAAACATGTTCTGTTCAAACATATTCTGTTTAAACATGTTCTCTTCTGTTCAAAAATGTTCTGTTCGAACACATTCTGTTTGAACATGTTCTGTTCGAACATGCTCTGTTCGAACATGTTCTGTTCGAACATGCTCTTTTCGAACATGTTCTGTTCGAACATGTTCTGTTCGAACATGTTCTGTTCGAACATGTTCTGTTCGAACATGTTCTCTTCGAACATGTTCTCTTCGAACATGTTCTGTTCGAACATGTTCTCTTCGAACATGTTCTGTTCGAACATGTTCTGTTCGAAAATGTTCTCTTCGAACGTGTTCTGTTCGAACATTTTCTGTTCGAAAATGTTCTGTTCGAACATGTTCTGTTCGCACATGCTCTGTTCGAACATGTTCTGTTCGAACATGTTCTGTTCGAACATTTATCGTTCAAACATGTTCTGTTCCAACATGTTCTGTTCGAACATATTCTGTTCGATCATGTTCCGTTCGATCATGTTCTGTTCAAACATGTTCTTTTTGAACATGTTCTGTTCAAACATGTTCTGTTCGCACATGCTCTGTTCGAACAGGTTCTGTTCGAACATGTTCTGTTCGAAAATGTTCTCTTCGAACGTGTTCTGTTCGAACATTTTCTGTTCGAAAATGTTCTGTTCGAACATGTTCTGTTCGAACATGTTCTGTTCGAACATGTTCTGTTCGAACATGTTCTGTTTGATCATGTTCTGTTCGAAAATGTTCTGTTCGAACATGATCTCTTCGAACATGTTGTGTTCGAACATGTTCTCTTTGAATGTGTTCTGTTCGAACATGTTCTGTTCGAAAATTTTTTGTTCGAACATGTTCTGTTCAAACATTTTTTGTTCGAACTTGTTCTGTTCGGACATTTTTCGTTCGATCATGTTCTGTTCGAACATTTTCTGTTCGAACATGTTCTGTTCGAACATTTTCTGTTCGAACATGTTCTGTTCGAACATCTTCTGTTCGAAGATGTTCTGTTCGAAAATGTTCTCTCCGAACAAGTTCTGTTCGAACATGTTCTGTTCGAACATGTTCTGTTTGAAAATGTTCTCTCCAAACATGTTCTGTTCGAACATGCTCTGTTCGAACATGTTCTGTTCGAAAATGTTCTGTTCGAAAATGTTCTCTCCGAACATGTTCTGTTCGAAAATGTTCTCTCCGAACGTGTTCTGTTCGAACATTTTCTGTTCAAAAATGTTCTCTTCGACCATATTCTGTTCGAAAATGTTCTCTTCGAACATGTTCTGTTCGAAAATGTTCTCTTCGGACATGTTCTGTTCGAAAATTTTCTCTCCGAAGATGTTCTGTTCGAAGATGTTCTCTCCGAACATGTTCTGTTCGAACATGTTCTGTTCGATCATGTTCTGTTCGAACATGTTCTGTTCGAACATTTTCTGTTCGAACATGTTCTGTTCGAAAATGTTCTCTTCGAACGTGTTCTGTTCGAACATTTTCTGTTCGAAAATGTTCTGTTCGAAAATGTTCTCTTCGAACATGTTCTGTTCGAACATGTTCGGTTCGAACACGTTCTGTTCAAACATGTTCTGTTCGAACATGTTTTGTTCGATTATGTTCTCTTTAAACATGTTCTGTTCAAACATGTTCTGTTCGAACATGTTCTGTTTAAACATGTTCTCTTCGAACATGTTCTGTTCAAAAATGTTCTGTTCGAACACATTCTGTTTGAACATGTTCTGTTTGAACATGTTCTGTTCGAACATGCTCTGTTCGAACATGTTCTGTTCGAACATGCTCTGTTCGAAACATGTTCTGTTCGAACATGTTCTGTTCGAACATGTTCTCTTCGAACATGTTCTGTTCGAACATGTTCTCTTCGAACATGTTCTGTTCGAACATGTTCTGTTCGAACATGTTCTGTTCGAAAATGTTCTCTTCGAACGTGTTCTGTTCGAACATTTTCTGTTCGAAAATGTTCTGTTCGAACATGTTCTGTTCGCACATGCTCTGTTCGAACATGTTCTGTTCGAACATGTTCTGTTCGAACATTTATCGTTCAAACATGTTCTGTTCCAACATGTTCTGTTCGAACATGTTCTGTTCGATCATGTTCTGTTCGATCATGTTCTGTTCAAACATGTTCTGTTTGAACATGTTCTGTTCAAACATGTTCTGTTCGCACATGCTCTGTTCGAACAGGTTCTGTTCGAACATGTTCTGTTCGAAAATGTTCTCTTCGAACGTGTTCTCTTCGAACGTGTTCTGTTCGAACATTTTCTGTTCGAAAATTTTCTGTTCGAACATGTTCTGTTCGAACATGTTCTGTTTGATCATGTTCTGTTCGAAAATGTTCTGTTCGAACATGATCTCTTCGAACGTGTTCTGTTCGAACATTTTCTCTTCGAACGTGTTCTGTTCGAACATTTTCTGTTCGAAAATGTTCTCTTCGAACATGTACTGTTCAAACATGTTCTGTTCGAACATGTTCTGTTCGAACATGCCCTGTTCGAACATGTTCTGTTCGAACATGCTCTTTTCGAACATGTTCTGTTCGAACATGCTCTTTTCGAACATGTTCTGTTCGAACATGTTCTGTTCGAACATCTTCTGTTCAAACATGTTCTGTTCGAACATCTTCTGTTCAAACATGTTCTGTTCGAAAATGTTCTCTTCGAACGTGTTCTGTTCGAACATTTTCTCTTCGAAAATGTTCTCTTCGAACATGTACTGTTCAAACATGTTCTGTTCGAACATGTTCTGTTCGAACATGCCCTGTTCGAACATGTTCTGTTCGAACATGCTCTTTTCAAACATGCTCTTTTCGAACATGTTCTGTTCGAACATGTTCTGTTCGAACATGTTCTGTTCGAACATGTTCTCTTCGAACATGTTCTGTTCGAACATGTTCTCTTCGAACATGTTCTGTTCGAACATGTTCTGTTCGAACATGTTCTGTTCGAACATGTTCTGTTCGAAAATGTTCTCTTCAAACGTGTTCTGTTCGAACATTTTCTGTTCGAAAATGTTCTGTTCGAACATGTTCTGTTCGCACATGCTCTGTTCGAACATGTTCTGTTCGAACATGTTCTGTTCGAACATTTATCGTTCAAACATGTTCTGTTCCAACATGTTCTGTTCAAACATGTTCTGTTCGATCATGTTCTGTTCGATCATGTTCTGTTCAAACATGTTCTGTTTGAACATGTTCTGTTCAAACATGTTCTGTTCGCACATGCTCTGTTCGAACATGTTGTGTTCGAACATGTTCTGTTCGAAAATGTTCTCTTCGAACGTGTTCTGTTCGAACATTTTCTGTACGAAAATGTTCTGTTCGAACATGTTCTCTTCGAATGTGTTCTGTTCGAACATGTTCTGTTCGAAAATTTTTCGTTCGAACATGTTCTGTTCAAACATTTTCTGTTCGAACTTGTTCTGTTCGGACATTTTTCGTTCGATCATGTTCTGTTCGAACATTTTCTGTTCGAACATGTTCTGTTCGAACATTTTCTGTTCGAACATGTTCTGTTCGAACATCTTCTGTTCAAACATGTTCTGTTCGAACATCTTCTGTTCAAACATGTTCTGTTCGAAAATGTTCTCTTCGAACGTGTTCTGTTCGAACATTTTCTCTTCGAACGTGTTCTGTTCGAAAATTTTCTGTTCGAAAATGTTCTCTTCGAACATGTTCTGTTCGAACATGTTCTGTTCGAACATGTTCTGTTCGAACATGTTCTGTTCGAACATGTTCTGTTCGAAAATGTTCTGTTCGAAGAGAACATGTTCTGTTCGAAAATGTTCTCTTCGAACATGTTCTGAGCTGCTCGAACATGTTCTGTTCGGACATTTTTCGTTCGAACATGTTCTGTTCGAACATGTTCTGTTCGAACATGTTCTGTTTGAACGTGTTCTGTTCGAACATGTTCTGTTCGAACATGTTCTGTTCGAAAATGTTCTCTTCGAACATGTTCTGTTCGAAAATGTTCTCTCCGAACATGTTCTGTTCGAACATGTTATGTTCGAAGGTGTTCTGTTCGAAAATGTTCTCTCCGAACATGTTCTCTCCGAACATGTTCTGTTCGAACATGTTCTGTTCGAACATGTTCTGTTCGAACATGTTCTGTTCGAACATGTTCTGTTCGAACATGTTCTGTTCGAACATGTTCTGTTAGAACTGTTCGAACATGTTCTGTTCGATCATGTTGTTTAGCTATTGAGCTTTTTCAATAGCTGTTACGAATAATAAAAAACCGAAGAAAGTTTGTTTTTATTACGACACTGTTTATTTTGCGAATTGTTATTCTTTTACGATAGCGATAATTGAATGCGTAAGTTTGGTCTTTTCCGAAACACGAAGAATTGGCAACTGGCGGGACAGACAGCCGAAATGCAGCGCCCAAGCTTAACGTAGGTAGATACAAAAGGAACAAGGAATGGGCGCCGTACAGATAAATGCGTGCGAGAACAGCGGTTTGCACTATGGGCATCGCAACTGCTACCACTAACTAATTCGGCTTACAATATTAAATAATATAATTTAGTCTACTGCACAGTTTTTTCGGCTGCATGGCTCAACACATGTTCTGTTCGATCATGTTCTGTTCAAACATGTTCTGTTCGAACATGCTCTGTTCGCACATGTTCTGTTCGAACATGTTCTGTTCGAACATGTTCTGTTCGAACATGTTCTGTTCGAACATGTTCTGTTCGAACATGTTCTGTTCGAACATGTTCTGTTCGAGCATGATCTCTTCGAACATGTTCTGTTCGAACATGTTCTGTTTGAAAATGTTTTCTTCGAACGTGTTCTGTTCTAACATTTTATGTTCGAAAATGTTCTGTTCGAACATGTTTTGTTCGAACGTGTTCTGTTTGATCATGTTCTGTTCGAACATGTTCTGTTCAATCATGTTCTGTTCGAAAATGTTCTCTTCGAACATGTTCGGTTCGAAAATGTTCCCTTCGAACATGTCCTGTTCGAAAATGTTCTCTCCGAACATGTACTGGTCGAACATGTTCTGTTCCAAAATGTTCTCTTCGAACATGTTCGGTTCCAACATGTTCTGTTCGAACATGTTCTGTTCGATCATGTTCTGTTCAATCATGTTCTGTTCAAACATGTTCTCTTCGAACATTTGCTGTTTGAATATGGTCTGTTCAAACATTTTCTGTTCGAACATGTTCTGTTCGATCATGTTCTGTTCGATCATATTCTGTTTAAACATGTTCTGTTCACACATGTTCTCTTCGAATATGTTCTCTTTGAATATGTTCTGTTCGAACATGTTCTGTTCGAACTTGTTCTGTTCAAACATGTTCTGTTCGAACATGTTCTGTTCGAACATGTTCTGTTCGAACATGTTCTGTTCGAACATGTTCTGTTCGAACATGTTCTGTTCGAACATGTTTTGTTCGAACATGTTCTGTTTCTTCTGTTCGAACATGTTCTGTTCGAAAATGTTCTCTTCGAACGTGTTCTGTTCGAACATTTTCTCTTCGAACGTGTTCTGTTCGAACATGTTCTCTTCGAACATGTTTTGTTCGAAAATGTTCTCTTCGAACATGTTCTGTTCAAACATATTCTGTTCGAACATGTTCTGTTCAAACATGTTCTGTTCGAACATGTTCTGTTCAAACATGTTCTGTTCGAACATGTTCTGTTCAAACATGTTCTGTTCGAACATGTTTTGTTCGAACATGTTCTGTTCGAACAAGTTCTATTCTATTCTATTCATTTTATTTGTCTTGTAAATTTCTATCGATTTGTCCAAAACTTTTTGCCACGCCCAGCCTAACGCATAAGCAGTTTGTTTCGTAGAGTTCAAGAGCTAAAAGATCAACTCCAGTAACGGAGAGTAGAGTTTTTATGAGTTCGAGGTTTTAACGATTGTAAATGCTTTAAAGAAATGGCGAGTTTACCTTCTCTGCAAGCAATTTCCGATTGCGTTGATCATTCAGAAGAAGGACTTACCACTAAGAGTTTCTCGTTTGAAACTGGTATGAAACTTCGTCCAACATTTTCCGAACAATATAAAGTAAACTAAAAACCGATGAAAATTTAAAAAGGTTTATTAAAACACCGGTATACCGGCAAGAATACAAAACCAAGAAACCACTACATCCTATAATTTCAGCCAATCACGGCCTCGACTCCAACAAGGACAGACCCCAGCTCTTCCGCGTTGAGGACCGCACTGCCCACCGCTCGTAGGAGTGGGTGCCTGGCAGTTTTGAGACCTGCCTCCCATAGTCCGCCCATGTGCGAGGGGGTGCGAACGCAAATTCGCATAATTAATTGAGTCCGACTGCTCCTGGATCCACTCGCGATGAGCCTGGCAATGGCGACTCGCTCCGACGAAGTTTATCGCGTTGTCTTAATAAACTGACTGCCGAAAACCTCGTCGATCAATGAACCTTTGAAAAGCCAATAAAAAGAAGTCAGTACTTAGATCTGGTACAATCTCTATGTGAACCGCCTTGGACGCAAAACAAACATATAAGGCAACGTAGGACTTGTACTGAGGCCTTCCTCGAATTTTCAATGTTGTATAGACAGGTCCACAAAAATCAAAGCCACATATCGGAAATGGGCGGAGAGTAGGGAGTCTATCTGCGGGTTTCCCATAATTTGTGTCATCGGTCGATGCTTGAATTAAAAACAGCGCACACATGATCGACTGCAAAGTTCCAAAGCGATTACGATCCAAATACGCTGTCATAGAATGCTCAAAAGGGGTCGCGGGCTTACATGAAAATTTCAATGGTTCAGATGCCGAAACTAGCTCTGTACAAATTGGGAGCGTTTCGTCATCAGCGAGGCGAAGTTTGCATCATATGATATAGGAGAGTTAGCTAGTCGCCACACAACTCACAACAACGATAAGTGGCACCAGTGCCCGTGTCCTCATGAATGAATGGGTTCAATCCTTAAATACTTATGCTAACCTTACAACCTTTACGAACTTTTTCAATTTCTACTGACACGAATATGTTTAATGTGCACCACTAGGCGCGTCGCGGACAACAATTAGTTTACTTAAATAGCACAAAAGAAAAATTCTTTTACTGGAACTTTTTGATTTTAATATTTAAGCGCGGCTTAGATAACGAAAGATAATCGCACATCTGAGGTGCTCCAAAGTTGGCAGCATATGAGCTGCGAGACCCGACAATGAACCTTAGAAAAAATATAAATCCAATCTGTAATGGCCAATAATAATGTTTATTTCTATCTGGTTCCCACTGAATTTTATAATATTAAAAAAAAATTTGATTTATTTTATTTAAACGACGGGGTTAATGCCTACCATGTTTTTATTATTCTGATTAAAATTCTAGTCTCAAATATTCTTTGAGTTTGTTTTTATTACGACACTGTTTATTTTGCGAATTGTTATTCTTTTACGATAGCGATAATTGAATGCGTAAGTTTGGTCTTTTCCGAAACACGAAGAATTGGCAACTGGCGGGACAGACAGCCGAAATGCAGCGCCCAAGCTTAACGTAGGTAGATACAAAAGGAACAAGGAATGGGCGCCGTACAGATAAATGCGTGCGAGAATAGCGGTTTGCACTATGGGCATCGCAACTGCTACCACTAACTAATGTAATGATGAACTCCAATTAAGAACACAAGTCCGTTTTGAGTTGAATGCAGCCGTCGGGCTGACTTTATATTTATTCAATTTATTCTTTTGATTTTAGAGTAGGCAGAAATGGTTCTGCCAGCTCAACGTCTACAGAGTATCTGATTTTACAGTTTTGAATATATTTGGACTTAGGCTAATCCGCGTAGCTGCGCTGCCGGTACGCCAGCGGCGGAGCGGCGTTCTTATGTATATCTTATATATCTAGGCTTATCTGGAGAGCGAGCTATGTATGTACGTATATAATATGCATTTGGTCGGCGTGTGAATGCTGACCATGCACTTATACTTTTGGCCTTCAAGTGGGCAATGCACTTATACTTTGTGGCCTTCAAGTGGGCGATCATGTTACATCCGCCCTGGGCCTAACTGCGTGCATAAACATAAACATAAACATAGCAACAAAGTGCTGCCATATGTTAGTATGCTATTTTATTTAATTGTTCTTAATATTGCATAGGCACATACTACATCTCCCTCCTTTTGAAAAATAACGTAACCTAGTGAAGTTATTTTGATTATTAAATGCAAATTATTTCATTATTATTTATTTATTTTTTTTTTTTTTGTTTGTGTTTTTGTTTGAACAACAATAGTTGATTTTGTAATGCAAAGATAAAAATATACGTAGTGTATGGAAAATTTGTATAAATGATTAAGGAAAATATAAGTTTAAATTCGATCATGAATGAAATTTCTTTAATCTATCTTTATGAACTACTTGCTTTTTATTTTTATTAGTAAGTAGCGTAATATTGTTATTATCTCCTATGCTTTCTATCTTATAGGGCCCCGTGTATTTAAAGTCTAATTTATGACCTACCTCATTTCTTAGTAAAACTTTATCTCCTACTTCTAACTCTATGTCATTTACTTTTAAGTCATAATTTTCCTTATTTTTCTCTTTTTGTGCTTCAAGAAGTTTTCTTGCTCTAGCATATGCTACTTCTAACCTATATTTACTCTCCTTAGCGTAATCATCTATGTTATATATTGGTTCTATGCTATGTAGTTTATTAAAATGTTTTGGTAAATTACTTGTTCTACCGAAAACTAATTCATATGGACAGTAATTATGTACCATAGATGGGGTCGTATTGAAGCAGTATACGAAATATTGAAGCCATACGTCCCAATCGGTTTTGTCCGCCGATATGTAGGATCGTATATACTCGTTTAAAGTTCTATGACTTCTTTCTACTACTCCAACTGTCTGGTGGTGATGAGCTGTTGATGTTATATTTTTTATTTTCAAATATTTACATAGGTCAGTAATTATTGAATTCTTATACTCTGTTCCCATGTCCGTTATGAACGTCTTCATTGGACCGTACTTTAGAATAAAAGATTCAAATATAGCTTTTGCGACTGTTTTTGCGCTTTTATTTGCTATTGGTATGGCAACTAAGTACTTGGTTAAATCACATATGAGAGTGACTGCGTACTCGTTACCATTTTCTGACTTAGGTAGTGGACCAATTGTGTCCACGACAACTCTATCGAAAGCATGTTCTGGTGTGTCGGTTATAGTCATTGGGGTCTTTATATGCTTTGTTGTTTTTGCTTTTTGGCATTTTTGACATTTTCTTACGTACTCTTTTATGTATTTACTCATATTTTTCCAATAGTAATGTCTTTTGACCTTGGCCAAGGTTTTTGTAATGCCTGTATGCCCTCCTTGTATTGGATCATCATGTAGTGTAGACAATATAGCTTCTTTTTCTTTTTCATTATTTATTTGGGTCACCGGGATAAGTAGCGCTACTTTTAAATTCTTTAATATTTTATTGCCCATATTTTTAAATTCATCTATTGAAACGTGTTCAAAGATTTTCTTCCACGGTGCCATTTTGATTTGGCTGATATCATATATACCGGCTTGCAATTCAAGCCTTTGGAAGAATTGATCTAAATCAAGAATTCCATTAGTATAAAGATCACCAACATCATATCTTGCAATGATTTTCTTTCCATGTTTAAATAAACATATCGTGTCATTTAATTGCAATGTCACTACTTTTCGTACCTCGTCATTTGTTATGACTTCGTATACGTTGGGCTCTGAAGCTATTTCTTTGGTTTGTTCGTGCAAATCCAATTGTTCTTTTCCTGCGCAGGATTTTTGTCTACTTTGAAATCTTGTAGTGACTTTTAATATATTTCCAGTTATTTCTTTTAGCTCTTTGATGGTTATTCTTGATAACGCATCAGCTACATGATTGTCTTTGCCCTTTAGATACTCTACTGTAAAATTATATTCCTCTAATTCAAGCCTTATTCTTGTCAATTTAGAACTGGGGTTCACCATCGAGAATAAATATGTCAATGGTCTATGGTCTGTTTTCACAGTGAAGTGTTTTCCGTAAATGTATGGTCTGAAATGTACTATTGCCCAATGAATTGCTGCTAACTCTTGTTCTGTTGTACTCTTATTGCTTTCACCTTTCGTAAAAGCTCTTGATGCATAAGCAACTGGGAGTTGGTGGCCATTATGGTTTTGAGTTAAAACTGCGCCACACGCTTGCTTGCTTGCATCTGTTGTTATGCAAAATTCTTTGCTGAAGTCTGGGTACTGCAAAAGTGTTGGGTTAATTAGCTGAGATTTTAAATGTATGAATGCTTTTTGACATTCATCTGTCCACTCGAATGGAACATTCTTTTTACATAATCTTGTTATGTGCCGCGAATAGTCGGCGAAATTTTTGATAAAACGTCTGTAATAATTGCAAAATGCTACAAAACGTCTAGCGCTGTCCGCATCATGTGGAACTGGGTAGTTCTGAATGACATCATATTTTTTGTCATCCGGCAAAATTCCTTTGTCTGTGCATTTATGTCCCAAAAATGTGACTTCATGCATGAAAAATGAACATTTTTCAGGATGTAACTTTAGGTTGTATTCCCTGCATTTACCAAAAACTTCAGTGAGGTTTTTAAGCATATGTTTTTCGGAACAACCTATGACTATTAAGTCATCCATATAAAGGAATGCCTGAGACGGTTCTATTCCGGAGAATGCTATAGTCATCATTCTTTGGAATGAATTAGGCGCTATTTTTAAGCCAAATGGCAATCGCGTGAAACGATATGAGCCATTGTTGGTTGAGAAAGATGTTATATCTCTCGAGCCTTCATCTAGTTCGATTTGATGAAAACCTGACATTAAATCAAGGCAGGAGAAATATTTTGCTCGACCAAGTTGGTCCAAAATATCATCTATTCTCGGTAGTGGAAATTTGTCAGCTAAAAGTTTCTTATTAATTTGGCGATAGTCTATTACTAATCTCCATTTCTTTTTATCTGAATTTGGGCTTGACTTTTTAGGTACTAATAGCAAAGGGCTATTGTACTGTGAAACTGATGGTTCAACTATTTTATCTTTTATTAATTTCTGAACTTGGGCTTGCATTTCTTCTACTTGACTATGAGGACTTCTATAATTTTTTGTGTATACCGGCTCATCATCTTTTAATCTCAACTGTTGTTTATAAAAATTATTAACTGTTATTGGTTCTGATTCTAATGCAAATATATCTATATATTCGCTGCATATATTTTCTAATTGTGATTTGAACAATTCGGGGAAATTTTTCTTTAATTGAGATAAGACAGTTTTATTTCTATTTTCACTATTTTCCTGAACTACATTGTAGTTCGAAAGAGGTTCATATTTTAAAGTGTCCATATTAACTAATTGGTCAGAATCTGTCGTGTTTAAAATTCGGACAACTGTATTACTTGATGTTGCGATTGTATTTGCAACATAAATACCAGTTTGAATTTCCTGGTTTGGAATTAAAATGTTATCATCTTTGGATGATACTATTAATCTTCGGACAACTTGGGATCTTGCTGGTAATAAAGTTGTGTTAATACCAGAGCTGTATGTTATGGGAATATAAATTGGAAATTTCAAATTGTTTGGTCTAATTATGAACCAATCTTCTTCTGTGTTTAAATCAATTTGGCAATTATATTTTTTAATGAAATCTATTCCTATTATTCCATCACACGGTATGGGAAAATTTTTATCTACTAAATGAAAGTCGTGTGGGATAATGTATTTACCTGTCTGTATCTCAATAAAAGTCTGTCCTCGAGACTGAATTTTCTGTTGGCTTATGCCTTGAATGTTTATTTTGTTAGTTATTTGAATATTAGAAAATCTGTCAGAGTTCTCTTTGAGAATAGAGATATCTGCACCTGTATCAAGTAGAAAAACTAGTTTTACGCCTGTTTCGGCATGAATGAATGTAGAAAATATGTTGAGATTATAATTGATGGCGTATACTCTACGATCTTCTTCTACTGATCTTGGATTACTCGTACATTTGCATTATTTCCGTTATAGTTGTTCTGATTGTTGTTACGGCCTCTATTTCCATTATTGCGGCCTCTGTTATAGCCATTATAGCGGTTATTATTATTATTTCCATTATAGCGGTTTTGATAACCGTTATTCTGGTAACCGTTATTTTGGTAACCGTTATTGTAGTTGCCTCTATTACTATTGTTATTGAAGCCTCTACCTCGGTTACCACCTCTATTGGCATTTCCGTATCCTCTGTTGGATCTGTTACCTCTAAAGTACATCACTTTATTGATGTCACCGGTAACTCTTGTACTCGTTCTTATGTATGCGCTAATCGCTGCATCCATAGTGGTGCAAGTCCCTGCTTCCAGTACTGTTTTTATACTTTCGTGCTCAGCACGATTTATCATTGTGTCTATTGCCTCTTTAGTGCTTAGACCAGTGGCATGTTCGAGAGGTATACCCTCATCGATAAAGGAAGCTTCTAATAGCTTTCTCAGTCTATCAACTTCAGCGGTGAATTGCATTGCAGTTTTACCTCTTTGCTGAACTGTTGCTAGTTTTGCCTTGACATTACTGGAAGTTTCACCTACGACTACTTTCTGCAATTTGTTTATAATTGCCGGAATCGTCGTTTCATTTTCAACTGAGTTCAAAATTGTGCCAATTATTTTTGATTTAATGACCTCAACTGCAATGTCTTCATATGGTCCTTTAGCTAGGTCTACCAATTTGATTGCCTTAATGAATCTTTGTAAATGGATCTTTTGTCCATCAAATTCTGGCACTGTGCAAGCGACTTCCTTGATGTACGACCTAATGGCTGCTGCTTGTTCTGCCATGGTTACTTTATTTTCGGAGTCAGCTGCGTTATTTGTTTTATCTTCGTCCTTCAGCATTAATTTTGCTGGTAAATTTAGATCGTGGAGATCTTCCTCTTTAATACCTTCTTTGACTATAGTCCTATCTTCTTCGTCAGAGTTAGTGCTGTCTTCATTCAAATTTATTCTTAGTGGAGTGTTTACTATAGTTGGAATTTCTATCTGGAGACTGAATTTATTTTTTATAAATATTAATTTTTCTCTTAATGTCACCAGTAGTTCCAAAGCTTTAGCACACTGTTTGCTTTCCAAATTCTTTCTATTTTGTTGGATCAGCTCTCTGATTTCATTATAACTATTTACCAAGATTTGGGCATTCTTGTTAAGTGTTACAGCTTGTATTGATCTGTTTTGCGTTAAGCATTTATAGGATTTTCTGAAATTTTCATTTGGATCTTTTATCTGATCAACAAGCTTTTCCCAGTCCATGCTGTGGTATACTCATGTCTTCAAATTTATGCATTTGTATTTTTTTTTTTTTTAATATTGTTACATTTTCCTGCCTAATTGGTGTATGGCTTTACGGGCCATTCTTCTCATCGGGCAGAAAAAGTTCCGCTCAATGTTACAATATTTTGTGTAATATTAATATGCAGCGCAGTGCATCGAGGGTGGTGTGCCACGCAGGGCAACAAAAAAAATATTTTATTTTTCAGCTCCTATTTGCTTCACTCTGACCCTCCTTGCGTCAGCTGGACGTCGCCGGGGTTGGCACGCTGACACTCCTTCGATGACGTAGTGAGCGGGCTGCTCACCACGTTGATGATGATTTCCTCATTTAGGGGTTATGTGCTGGGGCTGCAATGTCTGCACGTATGTTCACAATGTGGTGTGAACAGTGGTCCCTCGCAGTCGTTCGGGCATCTTTTTTTAAAAACAGGCAGGCTTTTCGGATTGGGAGTTGGTGTTTTGCTAATTGTTAACGATTTTATTTGTTTTTCTAAGTGAGCGGGTGTGGTGGGGATTTTTTTCTTAAGATATTCGACACAGTGGTCTAGCTCAGCTTGTAGTTTTTGAGCTTTCGACCATTGGGGCGGTGGAGTGTTCGTATATAATAGCCACTTTATGTGCGCTATTCTCTTTTTTGCTTTATTTTGAACACCGCCCCTGTTTTTACCCATCACACCAACACTCTACTCACTCAGATCGCTGTTTCGCCTCTCACTGCCCGATAATCCAATCCAAGTTCCAGTTCCAGCTTGTTTTTTGTTGTTTTTTACTTCAGTCTATTCGTCCAGCGTTGGACGACTGTCACGGTCGCCATGTAATGATGAACTCCAATTAAGAACACAAGTCCGTTTTGAGTTGAATGCAGCCGTCGGGCTGACTTTATATTTATTCAATTTATTCTTTTGATTTTAGAGTAGGCAGAAATGGTTCTGCCAGCTCAACGTCTACAGAGTATCTGATTTTACAGTTTTGAATATATTTGGACTTAGGCTAATCCGCGTAGCTGCGCTGCCGGTACGCCAGCGGCGGAGCGGCGTTCTTATGTATATCTTATATATCTAGGCTTATCTGGAGAGCGAGCTATGTATGTACGTATATAATATGCATTTGGTCGGCGTGTGAATGCTGACCATGCACTTATACTTTTGGCCTTCAAGTGGGCAATGCACTTATACTTTGTGGCCTTCAAGTGGGCGATCATGTTACATCCGCCCTGGGCCTAACTGCGTGCATAAACATAAACATAAACATAGCAACAAAGTGCTGCCATATGTTAGTATGCTATTTTATTTAATTGTTCTTAATATTGCATAGGCACATACTACACTAATTCGGCTTACAATATTAAATAATATAATTTAGTCTACTGCACAGTTTTTTCGGCTGCATGGCTCAACACATGTTCTGTTCGATCATGTTCTGTTCAAACATGTTCTGTTCGAACATGCTCTGTTCGTACATGTTCTGTTCGAAGATGTTCTGTTCGAACATGTTCTGTTCGAGCATGATCTCTTCGAACATGTTCTGTTCGAACATGTTCTGTTTGAAAATGTTTTCTTCGAACGTGTTCTGTTCTAACATTTTATGTTCGAAAATGTTCTGTTCGAACATGTTTTGTTCGAACGTGTTCTGTTTGATCATGTTCTGTTCGAACATGTTCTGTTTCTTCTGTTCGAACATGTTCTGTTCGAAAATGTTCTCTTCGAACGTGTTCTGTTCGAACATTTTCTCTTCGAACGTGTTCTGTTCGAACATGTTCTCTTCGAACATGTTTTGTTCGAAAATGTTCTCTTCGAACATGTTCTGTTCAAACATATTCTGTTCGAACATGTTCTGTTCAAACATGTTCTGTTCGAACATGTTCTGTTCAAACATGTTCTGTTCGAACATGTTCTGTTCAAACATGTTCTGTTCGAACATGTTTTGTTCGAACATGTTCAGTTCGAACAAGTTCTATTCTATTCTATTCATTTTATTTGTCTTGTAAATTTCTATCGATTTGTCCAAAACTTTTTGCCACGCCCAGCCTAACGCATAAGCAGTTTGTTTCGTAGAGTTCAAGAGCTAAAAGATCAACTCCAGTAACGGAGAGTAGAGTTTTTATGAGTTCGAGGTTTTAACGATTGTAAATGCTTTAAAGAAATGGCGAGTTTACCTTCTCTGCAAGCAATTTCCGATTGCGTTGATCATTCAGAAGAAGGACTTACCACTAAGAGTTTCTCGTTTGAAACTGGTATGAAACTTCGTCCAACATTTTCCGAACAATATAAAGTAAACTAAAAACCGATGAAAATTTAAAAAGGTTTATTAAAACACCGGTATACCGGCAAGAATACAAAACCAAGAAACCACTACATCCTATAATTTCAGCCAATCACGGCCTCGACTCCAACAAGGACAGACCCCAGCTCTTCCGCGTTGAGGACCGCACTGCCCACCGCTCGTAGGAGTGGGTGCCTGGCAGTTTTGAGACCTGCCTCCCATAGTCCGCCCATGTGCGAGGGGGTGCGAACGCAAATTCGCATAATTAATTGAGTCCGACTGCTCCTGGATCCACTCGCGATGAGCCTGGCAATGGCGACTCGCTCCGACGAAGTTTATCGCGTTGTCTTAATAAACTGACTGCCGAAAACCTCGTCGATCAATGAACCTTTGAAAAGCCAATAAAAAGAAGTCAGTACTTAGATCTGGTACAATCTCTATGTGAACCGCCTTGGACGCAAAACAAACATATAAGGCAACGTAGGACTTGTACTGAGGCCTTCCTCGAATTTTCAATGTTGTATAGACAGGTCCACAAAAATCAAAGCCACATATCGGAAATGGGCGGAGAGTAGGGAGTCTATCTGCGGGTTTCCCATAATTTGTGTCATCGGTCGATGCTTGAATTAAAAACAGCGCACACATGATCGACTGCAAAGTTCCAAAGCGATTACGATCCAAATACGCTGTCATAGAATGCTCAAAAGGGGTCGCGGGCTTACATGAAAATTTGAATGGTTCAGATGCCGAAACTAGCTCTGTACAAATTGGGAGCGTTTCGTCATCAGCGAGGCGAAGTTTGCATCATATGATATAGGAGAGTTAGCTAGTCGCCACACAACTCACAACAACGATAAGTGGCACCAGTGCCCGTGTCCTCATGAATGAATGGGTTCAATCCTTAAATACTTATGCTAACCTTACAACCTTTACGAACTTTTTCAATTTCTACTGACACGAATATGTTTAATGTGCACCACTAGGCGCGTCGCGGACAACAATTAGTTTACTTAAATAGCACAAAAGAAAAATTCTTTTACTGGAACTTTTTGATTTTAATATTTAAGCGCGGCTTAGATAACGAAAGATAATCCCACATCTGAGGTGCTCCAAAGTTGGCAGCATATGAGCTGCGAGACCCGACAATGAACCTTAGAAAAAATATAAATCCAAT
Source organism: Drosophila simulans (assembly GCF_016746395.2). NCBI lineage: Eukaryota > Metazoa > Arthropoda > Insecta > Diptera > Drosophilidae > Drosophila > Drosophila simulans. The sequence goes on from NC_052521.2 coordinate 2,742,649, forward strand.
CTGTAATGGCCAATAATAATGTTTATTTCTATCTGGTTCCCACTGAATTTTATAATATTAAAAAAAAATTTGATTTATTTTATTTAAACGACGGGGTTAATGCCTACCATGTTTTTATTATTCTGATTAAAATTCTAGTCTCAAATATTCTTTGAGTTTGTTTTTATTACGACACTTTTTTTTTTGCGAATTGTTATTCTTTTACGATAGCGATAATTGAATGCGTAAGTTTGGTCTTTTCCGAAACACGAAGAATTGGCAACTGGCGGGACAGACAGCCGAAATGCAGCGCCCAAGCTTAACGTAGGTAGATACAAAAGGAACAAGGAATGGGCGCCGTACAGATAAATGCGTGCGAGAACAGCGGTTTGCACTATGGGCATCGCAACTGCTACCACTAACTAATGTAATGATGAACTCCAATTCAGTGGTTCCCACTGAATTTTATAATATTAAAAAAAAATTTGATTTATTTTATTTAAACGACGGGGTTAATGCCTACCATGTTTTTATTATTCCGATTAAAATTCTAGTCTCAAATATTCTTTTTGACGTTACATAAGCGAAGAGCGCCTAGCATAGCCGAATGTATAATACGTTCAAGAATTTATCATGGTTGAAAAGTACGCTAAAACCAAATTGGTTTTTTTTAATTTCATTCAGACATCCTCCACCCTGGAGAGGGTTTCGAAGAATCGAACTCTTTTTACCTTATTTTTGTTACAGGGAGTAAATGCCTAGTCCAGTATATCTCTCAATTTTTGCATTCTTGTAAAATCGCGCAGTGTAACAAATCTGCAGATCAAGAACAAATTTATTGGTAGACAGATCAGAAACTGTGTATATAAACTGCTGCCTAACCCCAGTATGGTGATTTTCCTCGAAGTCCAGGAGATGATACCAAGATACCAATTATAGAAATTCTTTTATAAGTTGGTTGATTATTTTCCGCGTTGTGGTGTATGACCATTGTTGTTTTGTTCAATTTTAATTCAATTTATTGCTTTACTTAACATAGGTCAAGTCTACATCTTCCCTTCATGGGGAAGCTCGTTTAAACGAACTTGTCCGAGAGTTTTGGAAATCGAAGGCCATAGGTCAGACGTTTTCATTCCACTATTCAGAAAATATATTGTACACCGATTTAGAATTAGACTTATCAATGCAAGGAAATCAATTTGATCGTCTTGTTCTGTTAAGACCAAAACCTTAGTCCGTCCGATTCTTGAGTATGGACCACCTGTCTGGAGTCCTCAAGACGTAGTTTACTCATACCACATTGAATCGGTCCAAAAAATCCTTATTCCAGAAGACTACTCTTAATTAATTTGTATTCCCTAGCTGTCAGTAGAACGATGCTTGGAACAGTCTTTATTTGCAAGCTTAATAGTGGTGAAGTTAATAGTCCCGACTTGGTTAGTCGGCTAAGCTTCTCTGTTCCAGGTAGATTTAACTATGAGTTGCCTGACCCTTACAGAGAATTATTTTCTGACTATAATAGACTTTATTCTATTATTTGTAATCTTAACTCTCTTCCGCTCTTAAAACAATAACCGCTAACTTTTTTAATACATAATTGGATCTTACTAATATTTATATTTATTATACTTATTTTATATCATATTTTTATTATTATTTCCTCGTTTCTGTGGTCTTTTCTAAATTGCGTCTATATTCTCGCGAATCGAGTCGTATGACACACGGCAGCGGCCCTCGGTCTTATGGTCGGGGGACTCGGGCGCAAGAAAATAAGAAAAAAAAAGAGAGAGATGTCGATTTTATCGACTATCTGGTACCATGATTGCACATTCTTTTAGATTTGGCATCACTCACAGGGAGAATTTTTAAAATTTGCTTCAATATAACTTGGCCAGAAAATAATAAAATAAAGCAACTATACTTTATTGGATCGAAACCCTTCGTCTTGTTACATATTTATTAACGAATCCTGTGTACCTTTTTAATTAATGAGTTACGGGTATAAAAACCATTTTTCGGTGTTTTTTGTCACACTCCATGATTTGTTATATACAGTCATGGTCAAAATTATTTTCACAAAGTGCATTTTTGTGCATGGGTCACAAACAGTTGCTTGTGCAGCAAGTGGGGGGAGGTGAAATGCAAAAAAACTTTTGCTTTTGCAAATTCAAACCTATGCAGAGTCAGATGAAAGAAGAATTGAAAAAATAACTGTTCCTATGCGCAAGGAAGAGGCAAATGAAGAGATCTTTATCAGTTGTCAGAAGTATTTGCACACGGTTTCGTCGCATCACAATTATTTTCACAACGCAATTTCTTCTTCAGTGATTGGTTTAGAGTGACAAGTGCCGGTTTGTTTGCTTAAATACATTTAAATTATTGAATAAAAATTAGATTTAATCATTTTCCTATTACAGTTATTAAATAAAATGCCCAAAACAAAAGAGTTAACAGTTGAGGCCCGGGCTGGTATTGTTGCTAGGTTTAAAGCCGGTACACCTGCGGCCAAAATAGCTGAAATATATCAAATTTCGCGTAGAACTGTCTACTACTTAATAAAAAAGTTTGATACAGTTGGCACATTAAAAAATAAAAAAAGATCAGGCCGAAAACCTGTGCTGGACCAAAGGCAATGCAGGCAAATACTTGGAGTTGTGGCGAAGAATCCTAGTGCCAGTCCGGTAAAAATTGCCTTAGAATCAAAAAATACAATTGGCAAACAAGTTAGTAGTTCTACAATTCGTCGCAGGCTAAAAGAAGCTGATTTTAAGACATACGTTGTTCGCAAAACGATTGAGATCACACCAACCAACAAAACAAAACGTCTTCGATTTGCGTTGGAATATGTTAAGAAGCCTCTTGACTTTTGGTTTAATATTTTATGGACTGATGAGTCTGCATTTCAGTACCAGGGGTCATACAGCAAGCATTTTATGCATTTGAAAAATAATCAAAAGCATTTGGCAGCCCAGCCAACCAATAGATTTGGTGGGGGCACAGTCATGTTTTGGGGATGTCTTTCCTATTATGGATTCGGAGACTTGGTACCGATAGAAGGAACTTTAAATCAGAACGGATACCCTCTTATCTTAAACAACCATGCTTTTACGTCTGGAAATAGACTTTTTCCAACTACTGAATGGATTCTTCAGCAGGACAATGCTCCATGCCATAAGGGTAGGATACCAACAAAATTTTTAAACGACCTTAATCTGGCGGTTCTTCCGTGGCCCCCCCAAAGCCCAGACCTTAATATCATTGAAAACGTTTGGGCTTTTATTAAAAACCAACGAACTATTGATAAAAATAGAAAACGAGAGGGAGCCATCATTGAAATAGCGGAGATTTGGTCCAAATTGACATTAGAATTTGCACAAACTTTGGTAAGGTCAATACCAAAAAGACTTCAAGCAGTTATTGATGCCAAAGGTGGTGTTACAAAATATTAGTATTGTATTTATATAAAATAAAGAAATTCTTATGTTGAAATTAGATGTTAAGCTGAAATTTACTAAATTAAGTTGAGTGAAAATACTTTTGAAGCGCAATAAACATGTGAAAATACTATTGACAACTTGCATGCATATTTTCTTTTGCTTTAAGCTTTGTACTATGAACCGTTATCTTTCGTATTTCTTTTCGACTACCTTCTGCATAGATCAAGCTAAGCGATAAGAACTATTTCAGGCAAATCGGACAACAACAAGAAGAAATATAACAAAAAGAAGTTGAAGTTTGCAAATATTGTGCGTTGTGAAAATACTTTTGACCACCTCTGTACATGTAATAACTGCGAGGGTGCATAAGCTTAAGCTTGACAAAGAAAACTTTCTTTCCTTTATTTTATTATGTTCTGTTTGCAAAACTACAGTTTTAGAAAATGGTATATGTTTATTTTATTCATATTTTTTTTTGCCATTTTCTATCAGTATGCCAAAAAATATTAACCATGTCCACTCTACAATAAAGGTAAACGCTAGCAGGTTGCAATTGTGAGTAATCTCGAAAAGAGTATTTTCTAATTTTGTTTTTAGTGTCTCCATTTTCCTTACACACCCACACGCTGAGTATCGGAAGGGCGAGGAACACAATTATAGCGTTCGCTCTTGTTTTTAAATTGCAATTTTTGTTCACAAATACCATTTTATAATACGTTCCAAGATCTAATGCAATGTACGGTTTATAAAAATAAAGAATTTTGACGAATATTGTGTATCTAAAAATAAAACTGTGAGTATTTTTCTGTCTTGTGGATAAAATTATCTTTGAGTTACATGACATACGGAATATTTATGTTGGCTTTTTATTTGGTTTTAATTGTTGTTTTTGTTTCAACAAAAATAGTTGCAGAGCTATCATCGTATTAAGTCTAAAATGTTCCTGAATGTTGAGATGCATCCACACAAGACACATAGCCCATATGTGTTTTAATCGCGTCAATACCAAGTTTATTCCTCGTCTTCAATTGTTTATTTAGTTTTTAATTAACAGAGTGTTTAATTGTTCATTCTTAGAGATTAATCCAAGAAGCTAAAAAATGAGCGTAAGTTAATCGCCAAAAAAATTAATCAAAGTATAAGTTTCCAAGTTACTTTGAATTAAAATTTCACTGATTTGCAGACCTTTTTAAGCTGTTTATAAAGGAGTTTCAACTGTTTCAGATGATCTCAATACTTAACGTTTTTCAGCGTGCAATCAGCTCTAAAAAAGAATTAATTTATAACGTTTCATATGGAGAGTTAATGCTTAATGCTCAGTTTCCAGCAATGTTTGCGAGATAACTTTCCCGTTAAGTCAAGAAATAAACATATATATATGCCAAGCTCAAGGCATCGTGACCTCCAAATTCGTACACTCGGAGAAAAAAATAAAATCAGTAGTAAGCCGATATATATATTGTATATATATATATATATATATATAGAAACTTACTTACTGTCCACTTTCTGCCTAAGAAAGAATACTAACTTCGATATAAGATGATGAAATATCCATCCAGTGCCAATAAATCTCAGTTGCTTCCGTTTTATATTTATAAATACTGATATATTGGCTTTTTTATGTTTCTTTACAAATTCAACAGTTTTTATTGTAGAAATAAAGGAACTCTGAAAACCTAGTGGCGATCACACATTCAACCTAAAAAAGTTCTGATATACAGGGGTCGGTTCTCCGTAATCAGTCTGGGTTATAAATTCAGACAAACAACCTTTCAGCAAAGTTTCATTAAGCATTTCGATATTGCCTGAATGGTTAGGGAATGAGCATGCATTTGATTGCCAAATACTAAATTTTTACTATAAGAAATTTAAGGTTTTTGGTCCGTCTGTCCGTATGAACGTCTAGATCTCAGGAAATATAAAAGCTAGAAGGTTGAGATTAAGCATACAGATTGTAGAGACATAGACGCAGCGCAAGTTAGTTGGCCCATGTCTAACGCCGTAAATTCGCCCAAAAGTGCCAAGCCCATACTTTTGATAAATGTTTAGATTTTTCTTCGTTTTATTGTTGGTCTTGCAAATTTTTATCGGTACATAAAAAGTGATGAAATTTTCCGTTCGGTATCTGATAGTCGGGGATGTCGACTATAGAGCTGAAGCGGCGATTCACCACTGAAAATATTTTCAGAGGACAAATAAGTTTACTTTTTATATAAGCGCACAAACTCTGAAAATTAAAGATGGTTTCGCTGTTTAATTATTTGTCTTGCCAGTTTCCGTCGGTATCCCAAAAACATTTTTGAGACGTCCACAACCACAACGCGTAAAACATATATTTTTTCGACAAATAAAGTATGTATGATTACATTCTTGATCGCTAGTCGAGTCGACCATCCTATGCCTATCTAATGTATAACAAAAGAGAATATGCTATAGTCCAGTTCCCCGAGTGTAAATGCGTACGCGAAATTTCATCATTTTTTTTTCAAGTTTTTTGGCAATTCGATACAAATTTACGAGACTAATTAGATTATGAGAAATATCCAAAAATTGGTTTGTGGGCGTTAGAATGTGCGTGGTAACATGGGTCAACAAACTTGCGCTGCGTCTTTGTCTCTAGACAACCTTAACCTTCAAGCTTTTTTAGGTACTGAGATCTCGACGTTCATACCGGCAGAAATTGCTAGATCGACTTGGCTAATGATGAATATGCATATATGATGAATGCAAACGCGAAATTTCATCATTTCAAAATTGTTTAAAAATATCACAAAAATTCAAGAAGCGTGGGCGTGGCAGATTTGGGCGCTTTTAGGACGAAGGAGTGGGCTTGGACAATTTTTTTTTTGGCAAATCTATAGAAATTTAAAAGACTGTAGGCGTGGCAGTATTGGGCGGCTTGTGTGCGTGGCAAAAACTTTTTTTGGCAATTCGATAGAAATTTAAAAGGTAATAAATGTGTGAAAAAATATCGCGCCATCACACATTTTTCAAAAGTGTGGGAGTGGCAGTTTTGTGCGGTTTTTGGGCGTTAGAGTGGGCGTGGCAACCTGGGTCAACAAATCCCTAGAATCTGTATGCCTGATCTCAACCTTCTGCCCTTTTACAGATCGACTCGGCTATTGATCCTGATCAAGAAACGTTTCCTTCTGCTTCTTACATACTTTTCATCGAATCTAGTATACCCTTTTATCAAAGACACTAGAATAATGTCGTTGCTTTTGTTCTACGAGGAGCGGGTATAAAATATTTATGTAGCAACCGATGAACATAGCGGGCTCCATTTGAATTTATGGTGTGCTTATATGATATTCTTATTGACAACCAGCACCGACCAATAGTGAATATGGCGACAAGGTCACTTAATCCGGGAATGCCAGCTAACTCTAGGCGCGAACTAGAGTGTACTAGAGCCCTAAAAAAGAAGCTATTACCAACATGCCCACAATTAGAAAAATTACAACATGTTTAAGCCGGCATATTCAAGAAAGGTAGACGCAGCGCAAGTTTCTTTCAGTACGTTTCCACGCCCATCAACCACCGTAAACCACAAACATTTTGAAAAATATTTAAATTTTTATTGATTTTATCATTTGACTCTCAAATTTCTATTAATATGAAATTTGCTCATAAACCTGCCAAAACTTCCCATACATACATACATACCCATAAAATTACATGGATGGGAAATATCATAAGCTTAAAGTCATTTTTTTACGGAGAGAAGAACCACCGTTTCGAAACTTCAAATGATTTACCTAACTTTTACTATTATTCACTTATGTTCTTCCCATAACTTATGGTCGGATGAACAAATTGTTAATGTGGAGGTGATATCACCTCTCTCCAGAGACAAAAACTTTTGTGGGTTACTCTAAATCAATACTAAATACTGAAACTATTCAAAAGCGTGGGCGTGGAATTTTTGGCCGATTTTATTGCGTTAGAGTGGGAGCAGAAAAAAGTTTTTTTGCAAATCGATTAAAATTTACAAACTAAAAAAAAAAGTGTAAAAATATCAAAACACTTTCGACGGTTTGTGGTCGTTAGAGTGATCGTGGCAGCATGGGTCAATAAACTTGCCTTGCGTCCATGTCTCTAGAATCTGTAGGCTTAATGTCAGAAAGCTGAAATCGAGACGTTCATACGGACAGGCGGACATAGCTAGATCGACTTGACTAGTGATGCTGATCAATAATATATATACTTTTTATGGTCGGAAGGTGAAACAGGTTTCTGCCTGTTACATACTTTTAAACGAATCTATTTTACACTTTTATCCTACGAGTAACGGGTTGATAGAAAAATTGTTTGGCACGCCCACTCTGACGCCCAAAAAACTCCCTATTTTTCTCATTATATTCTCCAATTTCTCCTATATTCAAAATTGTCTCGTTTACACTTCCATCTGAGTTACGGGTATCTGATAGTCGGGAAACTCGATTATAGCAGTTTATCATGTTTTTGAAGCTTAGGGATATTTTAAAATTTAATTTAATTTAATTATACAAAAAATAAATAATTTTTCTACCGTTCGTCAGTCGTGAACTCTCACTACCCCACCCCATAAAAGCTGTTTATCGTATAACGATCCGGCAGTGTGCCCAGCTTAGGACTTGTCTTAGCAGACTAGAGTTTTTGTTTATTCTGAATGAAATATTTCGTCCCCGTTTATTAACTTTTCCAATTTCCGGAGTAGACACTCGTTTGTTGGCGAATTTCTTTTGTTGCTATCGGTGTGACTAGGCAAGCGATTCTTTGCGGTTTTTTGCTTATCCCTGAAGTCTTACGATTTTATAAAGTCAATCCAGCTAGCACCTCCTTTAGAACAGACAATTTCAGCAATTCTGAATGTCAGCTATGTACACACTACAAGGCGGATTCCAAAATAGCGAATATTGTAGAGGAAAGCCGTTTTGCATTCCTATCGGTTTCCGAGAATAGCGTGACCGTACGTGAAAAAATACTAATCACTGGCAGTTGCCATCAGATTGACATCAAACCACACATCAGGCAGTTAACCAATAAGAATTCGAGCACAGTTAAAGTCGTCAAGCATAAATGTATTAAATAAAATTGTATTTTATTGTATTATTATGCCTATACTGTATATCTCTAACTAAACACCCTTATTTTCCATAGGATGAATTGACCAAGGAGCAAACTGCATGTAAGGTTATAACATATTTTACTAATTTCTTAACTAAAAAGCATTTCCTAACAGTACTACGTAATGCATTTAATGCTTTTGACCCTGAAAAAAATGGATATATCAACACAGCTATGGTGGGTACGATACTTAGCATGTTGGGTCATCAACTTGATGATGCAACTCTTGCTGACATTATCGCTGAAGTCGATGAGGATGGCTCGGGCCAAATTGAATTTGAAGAATTTACCACACTGGCAGCCCGCTTCCTTGTGGAAGAGGACGCTGAAGCTATGATGGCTGAATTGAAGGAAGCTTTCCGCCTTTACGACAAAGAAGGAAATGGATATATAACTACTGGTGTTCTTCGTGAAATCCTGCGCGAACTAGACGATAAATTGACAAATGACGACCTGGACATGATGATCGAGGAAATTGATTCCGATGGATCGGGCACTGTTGATTTTGATGGTATATAAATCATACAGCTATGATTGGCTATTTTATGACATATTTTATTTTATAGAATTTATGGAAGTAATGACCGGTGGCGATGATTAAAAGAATATCAAAAGAGTACATCGAAATAAGTATTTTAATTTAAACAATGCAATCAAAATTGTATGACATCAGAAAACATTATATTAAATTATTTTGTCTAAAGTAAATAAGTAAATTGATCGTATGAAAACGTAAAATATTGTATTCTTACGAATTTTTTGAAACCCTTTTAAATTATTTTAAGTATTCCTGCCAAATAGAACGGTCTCGCAATCGGTTCCACGCAAACAGTATAGTATAATAAAAGTATAATTTAATGTCCTCGTCCTAAAAAAGGGCTTGGGAAGGGGAAAAGGAATCCGCAATTGAGGCACACCGTATTTCAGTCATTGGATCTTTGTAAGCCTCTCTCATCTCCCCAACATAAAGAGAATAAACATTAAAAGTGCCTATTAAATAGTTAAGTTTGTACCGTCATCAGTCTTCACTTAACTGTCGCTTGATCGTAAAACGATCCTTGTGGTCTATCACTTCCACAGTGTTGGTTACGTTGGCGGTGTTGTTGGAGGCCTTGGACTGCGGCACTTTTGTCGAACTGCATTTTCTTTGTTGCTATCAGTCTGACCCAACGAGCCATTTGTATTCCTCCCTTTGCTTCAGGCTCTTGGCTGCTCGATATGTGAATCTTCAGATCAGCGACGTAATAAAAATTTAGAAGCACTTAAAATAAATGGTTTATTTATCCTGACCACTTTTAAAGGGTATGAGATTAAGAAAAGAAATAGAGAAATTTGTATGCAACAAAACAGTTTGAAAAATGTCAGGTTTCTGTAAGGGACGTGGACAGGTACGGAGCGTTTAGAAATTTTTGGCACAGCACAGATTGAAGTCCAAGCGGATTAACGGATTCACTCAATGGTCAATTTAGAAAATGAGCTGGAAGACGGATAATGCGAATTGTATGGAATTATACGTAAAAAAAACGACAAGGATTGTTTTTAATCAAAAAGCACCAAGTGGAAAACAATGCCTTAAGAGAATCAAGAAAAGGAAATGGTCCGATTAAAAAATGTGGAGAGTTAAAAGGTAATACATTGAAGCAACTAGAGAGTGACAATGAAAATGACGCAGGCAAATATTAAATTCCTCATTAACCATTTATAAGAGAGGATAGTATTATCACTAAGCTTCGGGTGGTGTTTCACGCAAAGACCAAACAAAACAACAAATGGAATAGCTTTGATATTCACGTGACTAGGCCACTCATTCAGATGATATATTATAATTATGTTAACACGCCGCTCACTAACCAAACTGCAGCTGAAGTCATTGTTCTGAAAGTGGGGCATTTCCTAACCTACCTCCACCGCCGGGAATTCAGCTAGCGCAACGTCAGCACAGGCTAACGCTTCTGGAGCTAAGCGTTTTTTGCGTCTTTTGGCTAAGCGTTCGGCCACTGAGCTTACGAGCGGCCGGCGAAACGCTGGCCACTCATTCGATTTTCGGCAGCTGAGCGACCCTTTTTATTAAATCAGAAAATTGTACTTAATTATAGAAATAAAAGAAACTACGAGCTTGATGCATTCATTTTTCATATTCCTACTACATTCCAAGGTAGTATTTTCGACTGTCTTTTGGCGCCCGAACAGTCCGCTCATCACGAGAATGAAGATATAGAAAAGGGGAAAATGCGTGCGACCGGTGATGAGAAAAAAAATGTGATATGTGATAAAAAAAATCCAAATAATTAAATACAATAGGCTGATACGCACAGCGGTGACAAGATAGTTTACGGGTGTAAACGATCAAGCCAGATGTGACACTCAAATATTTAAAAAAAACCAAATAAATACGGTGGGCGTAACGCTTGTTCACGGGTTTTGAAAAATTATGCCAAGTGATCCAATAAGATATATGAACAAGGGCGTCACCAGGCCGTAAGCAAGGGGGGCTTGGGGTCGCAGATAGTAGAATTATAATTTTCAAAATGTGGGAAAGTTGTCCTCGACTACCCCGGGCGGATACAGGTTGACTAAGCGAATAAGAACAGTACATAGTGTAAATAAACCACTGTAAGTTACGTGATAGGTTGAAAATTATAAAATTTTTTGAACATTCCTTTTAGGTCCAGGGGTTAGCTGCCCTCCCCTGCCATACCTTCGCGACGCCCTTGTATGTGAAACCAATTGGTGAGGTGGAAACCCTATCGTGCGGAAATCTATCAGAACCGCTAAGAGACGTGGAATGCGTTCAAAAAAGCTGACTGTTCGATTGTGTGAAAACCCGTACCTTAGTAGGCAATGCCATAACGGACACCTACGGGCCATCGTACCCAGAGAACGATCTCTCAAAAAACAAACCAAAAAATCAATACAAAAAAATGGGATACAAAATGATGGGCTCGGTATGGTCTCGCAATACTCTAATTATTGCGTTAAAGCACCATTCCCCGCTGTAAGGAGGATCACCTTACACTGAAACACTGAATATAAAAATGAATACCATTTAACGAAAACACAAACGCTTCCACACCTTTCCGTTGCCGATTTTTGAAGTTGAAGTTGAAACTAGACGTAGAAGAAAAAGGGAAACTACGCCCTTTTGCTCAAGTGTGCCACCTTCTACGCATCCAAATGTTGTATTTCTGTCGTGTAAATTTCTATTGATTTGACAAAAACCGATTTACCACGCCCATTCTATCTGCCCCCAAAACTGCCTCTCACACGCTTTTGAAAATTGTTTGAGTATTTTTGCATTATTTTATTTGTCTTGTAAATTTCTATCTATTTGTCCAAAACTTTTTGCCACGCCCAGCCTTACGCCCTAAAACCGCCCGAAACATTTTTTAAAAGTGTTTGCGTGCATTTTCAAAAATGTTAGGAGGCAGTCACGCCTACACTTTAAACATTTTTTTAAAATTGTTCTCATTATATTCACTAAAAATTGATATCCCAAAATATTGATGAACGGGTAACGGGTATCCGAGAGTGGACTATGGCATTCTCTCTTGTTTTGTTTCCTGTGTATCGTCCTGGGGCGAGGCAACGCTCGTACCTGTACCGACCACTGACTCCACTGTCCTTCTCGAACCCGCTGCGTCGCAGTCGTCTCCGCTAGAAGACCACCCGACGGTTGGTCTGGGTTTAGGATGTTATGGGGTTAGGGTGTATCGTCCTGGTGCGAGGCAACGCTCGTCCTGGGACCACCTATACCGACCACTGACTCCACTGACCCTTATGGACACGTCGGGTTCTTGCCTTAGCTTCTGAAGGTCCTTCTGCCGCACGGAACGGATTTAGGATGTTATGGTGCATGGTGTATCGTCCTTGGGCGAGGCAACGCCCGTCCTGGGACCACCTTTGCTAGCCACTGACTCCACTGATCCTTACGACACGTCAGATCCTTCTCCTCCACTCCCAGGATCTCCACTTGCTTGTGGTGATTCGTCGTTCTGAGTCCTTCGGGCTTCTTGCCGCCCGATGCTTGCACTGCTTCGTTTCCTCTCGTTTGACCGCGCGTTCACACTTCCGAGATCCTTCTGGTAACACTCCGACGCTCGGACTCCTTCCGCACGCGATCTCACTTTCTCATTCACTGTCCTCCAGCCGTGCTCGCGCCTACCCTTTATAGGCCGCAGGGATCCCGTTATTTCCCTTTTTGCGCACGGCCCGCTCGGGTACAAGGTCTACGTATTGTGCCGTTGATTCACGGTGCGTCCTCTTTGCTCACGCACCGTTACCGTTTGACCTGTCTGCCCTTGACTCGCTGGGGTCCAAGGTCCACAGCGGTACCGTTAGTTCACGGTGCGTCCTCTTCGTGCCCGCACCGTTACCGTTCGACCTCTTCGCCCTTGACCAGCGGGGCCCAAGGTCCACCGCGGTACCGTTAACTCACGGTCTTTCCGCTTTGCCCTTCATTGCGTCTGTTGCTAGGCCGCTCCCCTACATGAGATTTGTGGGGAGTTTTAAGACTCCTCACATCTCCCCCTTCCTTCGGAAATTTTTAAAAACTGTTGGTCCAGGCAGTCCTCCGCCTCGGTGTCCCTTCGTATAGGCCGCTCCCTGTTCCTTCCATCCGGTGCCGCTGTCGATTCTGCTCCATCTGTTCGACATTCAAATTCTCCCACCTTCCACTCACCGCTCATCCATGTTTCCGCCTGGCCACATCGCCGATCTCTTGTTATCGATATCAACGCGTCGTTGCCACTGTCGATATTCCGGCGTTGCCATTTCGTGCCGATTGCTACCTCCAGTGTGGCCGCATACGAGCATCCTATCGATCATACTATCGATCGATAGTCGCTATCGGGGTGCTCCCATCCCAATTGTTTCCTCACGTGCTTCGGTGTAGCAGCTCAATGAAAGGTAAGTCTAACGTTTTCTTGCGTATCGCCATATTAACAAATCCTCTCTCGCTTCCAGCTCCACCAACACATGCATGCCCCCTTCATGCTCCGGGCGGCCGCCTTTGGCACCGCGCCCCCCGGAGGCCCGCCTGCGATTTGCGAGTGCCTTCCCGTCCCGCGCCTGCAACAGCCCCGCGTCGTATGCCAGCCCGCGCGCGTTTTTACGGCTGCTGCGGAAGATGCCCGCACCCATTTTTTGACTGTTACTGTGCCTGTGTTGTTTACAACAAAAACCCAGACATACGGTTTTCTTTGCCGTCTGGCGTTCTTTATTCGGCGACCGTGACCCTTACCTCCCCGCCCCTCCGTACCTTAAGGCGGTAGCGCCGCCCGCCAAGCTCGAATAGCTTGGCCCAGTGCACTTGTCGCTTCCGAGCTCCTTGTCGGGCCGCTTCCTCGGCCACCTGGAGCGGCCAGTCTTCAGTTGGCACCTCCCTCCACTTCTGCCCGTCCATCGACGCCTGCCTCCAGAGGCATGGGCGGGGCGGCGGTTACCGCGCTTCTGGGCACGACGTCTGCCTCGGCAGCTTTGGTGGTGGCGGCGCCTCACCTGGTGCAGGCCAGCTCCACTCCTTCTTCTCCGCGTTCGCTTCTCCCGGGCTCTCCTCTCTCGGGACCTCCTTCTCCGGCCCCTTACCCTCTGCTCGGGCGCGTATTCGCGGATCGCGTGACACCTGGTCCGGCGTTCTCCAGCCGACCGCTTCCGCCTCTTCCCAAACCCGGGCTTCCGGCGCGTCCTCGGTCTCCACCGACGCGGGCCACGTCCACGTCACCGATTGTTGGTGCCACAGCCGCCCGCCCACCTCGATCGTGCGGACCACCTGGCCGACGTGTGCCTGCGGAATTTCCCACGCCTGTTGCCTGTCATACCGCGGCCATTCCCCCTGCTGGGATGGTGGTGTCGGCGTGCGCGGCGGTGGTGTTGACGGCATGCGCGGCGGTGGTGTTGACGGCGTGCGCGGCGGCTGTGGTGGTGTCGGCAGCGGCGGTGTCAGCAGCGGCGCCTGCGCTGGCGTCATCCGTGGTGGTGTCGGTGGCGGTGACCGCGTCGCCGTCATCCGTGGTGGTGTCGGTGGCGGTGACTGCGTCGGCGGCGGCGTCAACGGCAAGAGCGGCTGCGGTGTCGGCGGTAGCTGTCTTGCCAGTGGCTGCGTGGGCTCCGGCTGCTCCGTAGTTGGTGCCCACAGTGCTTCCTCCTCCTCTTGCAGCCGAGCCAAACGCTCCTGCCATGCGGCCTCGGCGTCGGCGACCTTTCGCGCGTCCACCATCTGCTGGAAACGCCGCAGGGTGGCGACTCGTGCCTCCATAAATCGTCTCATATCCACCGGATCCCCGGTCGGCGGCGCGACCCCGAGGCTTATCCGTCCCTGGCCCTGCGTAGCCCGCCGGACGCTCCGATAAGCCATCCGCGCCCTGGCCTTTCGCGCAGTCTCGTCCTCGTCCGATGACACCTCCGGCGAGACCGTCTCGCCTCCGTCATCGTCTTCCTCGCTCTCCGAGGAGAGGGTGATGACCTCGGCCACGCCCTCCGTCTCCGCCATTGGCTGGTCTTCCTCGAGCTCGATGTCCGGAATTTCCTCCGGGGTCCTCTACACTTCCCGGGGATGGAGATCGCGACACCAGGGGTGACGCCAGGAGCTGGAGGTAGGAATCGGAATCCCTACTCCATATCGCCCCGGGCTGTTCCCCGGCGCCGTTCTCTCGTACTTCCCGGACGTGAAACACGTTTGCTGCCATGGTGATCTCAAATTGAAAAGACCAGTTCGAGCCGCGCTCTCCGCGACGAAACCTCGGTTTCGCTTCTGCTCCTTGTGCCGTTATTCCGTGGGCCTGTACCGGTAACGGATCTTTTCCCGTCCGTATACTCGTCTCCCACGGAATCCGCAGCTGTGTGTGTGTGTGTTAACCGTTAACGGTTCTTGGCTGCGTACCCTCCCTGTCCCGCTCTCGCGCTTTAACGGGCCTGTGTGTGTTTTTTTTTTTTTAATTCGTTTATTGAATCCTTCTGACAAACTATATACAATACAACATAATAACATTTAGGAGGGCAAATCCAGGACTCCCCGCGGTATGGCCGTGAAGCATTGCTTCGCGAGGACGATCAGGATTTGCTCACTCGTGGACCCTCCTGGCTCTCTCGGCTCTTCTGAGCTCGGTGGTTATCGCTGCGGCGAAGCTGTTGACCGCTTGCCATTCCGCCTCCCCCTGCAGCATGAATGGGACTAGGTTGTCCGCATTCAGTCTGCCGCCAAGTACGGTTTCCAGAGAGCTCCGTTCCCTAGCGTATTTAACGCACGAGAAGAGAACGTGCTCAGCTGTTTCGCTCCGACCACCTCCGCACCATGGACAGTCATCCGCATCCTCGTGTCCAAAGCGCTTCAGGTAGCTGCGAAAGCAACCGTGCCCGCTGATCAGCTGCGTTAGGTGGAACGTAATATCGCCATGCTTCCGCTCTAGCCACGGCTTGAGGTTGGGTATCAGCTGCTGCGTCCAGCGACCCTTAGGCTCGTTGGTCCACCTGTGCTGCCATGTCTCCAGGGTGTGCTGCCTTGCTTCAGCTCGTATTGCTTTCTTGGCGCCGGGGGAGAGTCTTCGACCGTGGGTTTGGTTGAAGACCACTTCGTTTTCCTGCGCTAACAGGTCCAGAGGCGGTATCCCTGCGATCACCAATGCCGCCGCGTTGGACACTGTTCTGAAGGCGCAGCAGACACGTAAGGCCGAAAGTCTGTGGGTAGCATTTAGGCCCTGGGCGTAGCTTTCGGTAGCAAGCGCTTTTGCCCACACCGGGGCGGCATATAGCATGGTCGCTCGGGTGACGCTCGTCAGCAGCCTTCTGCTCGCCTGTTTTGGGCCTCGGGAGTTCAACATTATGTTTGAAAGGGCCCGATTTACTCCTGCTGCTTTAGAGTTAGCGTAGGCAAGGTGTTCTCGGAACGAAAGCCTGGTGTCTATCATGACTCCCAGGTACTTGATTGCCCGAGAGGAGGACACCTTGGTACAGCCTACTTCGACAGTGGCCGTCTCCACCGCTTTCCTTGAGCTAATCAGGACAGCCTCAGTCTTCTCCGGCGCCAGCTCTAGCCCCATTGAACTGAGCCAATGTTCGATGGCCCTGATGTTTTGGTTACAGCTTTCATCGGCCTTGCCGGGATACTTGTCAACAACGAGCAAGGCCACGTCGTCCGCGAAGCGGTAGGCGAAGTATCCCGTCGTACATGGTGTTCCACAGAAGCGGGCCGAGGACCGAGCCTTGCGGGACTCCACCGGTGACCTGGTGCCTGAAGACGCCTTCCGACGACTCGCACAGTAGGACCCGATCAGAAAAATAGCTGCGTATGATCCTGACTAGGTAGGCTGGGACGCTGAAGCCAATTAGTGCTTCTAGGATCTGGTCCCATCTCGCTGTGTTGAAGGCGTTCCTGATGTCTAGAGTGACCATGAGGCAGTACTCTTTGCTGCCACCCTTCCATCTGGTGCCGTCGATTGCTTGGGCCGCTACTTCGAACACTCTGTTGACAGCGTCGACGGTGGACCGCGCTTTCCTGAATCCAAACTGGGACCGTGAGAGGTCACCCGCGTCGGCGATAGCCCTCTCTAGCCGAATGCACACCAGTTTCTCCAGGAGCTTGCCAGTTCCATCGATGAGGCATATTGGCCGGAACGATGAAGGCTCCTCGGGTGGTTTCCCTGGTTTTGGGAGGAGAAGCAGCTTTTGGATTTTCCAGCAACTCGGGAAAACTCCTTCCTCCAGGCACTTGGTGAATGCCTTCGCAAACGAGTCCGGCTGGAGGTAGAGAGCAAGCCGAAGCGCCCTGATCGGGATGCCGTCGGGTCCGGGGGCCTTGCCGTCCTTCAGCAGTTTTGCCAGCTCCAGGATCTCGTCACTGCTGACCGTGGCGTCGGATTCGACGTGGTCCCCTGTGGCTGGGTCGGCTGGGCGTAACCCATCCATCACAGGGAACAGCTGTTCAGCTACACTGCGGAGCATCGCTGGGTCCAGTAGCTTAGGAGTCCTTGTGTACGCCTTCTTGACCACCACCTTGTAGGCACTTCCCCATGGTCGCTGTCGGCAGAATCGCATAGGTCGAGGAAGCATTTGCGCTTGCTCTCCCTTATGGCTATCTTAAGCGTTTTTCTGCGGGCTCTGTACTCGGATTGGCGTTCGGCAAAGGACTCCGCACCACTCGCGCGTTGGTAGCGACGTCTGGCGGAGAGGCACTCACGACGAGCCGTCTCTATCTCCTGGTTCCACCAGTAGACAGGGGCTCTTTGTCGGCTGTGCGATCTGCTCGATTGCATGCTGGCGTCGCACGCGGCCTTCAGCCGCCTCATCAGCTCCACTGCCGTCAGCTCGGCTCCTTGTCTGCTCGCCATGGGTAGAAACTGCTCTCGAAACACCTGCGTGTCCAGAGTGTCCGTCTTGTATTTAATCCTGGCCTGGGCTGGTGTCTGGGCTTGGGACGAGGGTGGGCATCCCAGGTCGCAGATGATGGCCAAGTGGTCGCTGCCAGTGTAATCCTCGCTGAGTCTCCACCTCGTTAGCCTGTACGACGAGCCGCTAGTAAAGGTGAGGTCCACCACAGCCCAGTCCGGCGCGCCTGAACGTGTGCCGGTTTTCATGGTTAAGAAGAGCCAGGTCCAACGTCGCAAATGCCTCCAGCACCATCCTGCCTCTCGCGTTGGTGGTTGAGCTGCCCCAGCTCTCTGACCATGCGTTGAAGTCGCCCGCTATGAGAACCTGGGTGCGGCCTCTAGCATCCGCTGCCAGTCTGTCCAGTGCCCGGCTGAATGCGATTAGGGTCAGGCTGGGGGCTAGGTATACGCTGTACACCCACCATCTGCCTACCCTGTCCCTAACAAATCCGATGTCCGAAAGAACATCGGTTATTTGCTGGGTTTCTCTGCTGCACCTCCAGATCGCTGCTTTCTTGGTGCGGTCGAAAGCCCAGTCTGGACTAGCCGCCGTTCGGTAGGGCTCGCTAAGTAGCGCGAGCTCCACTCTGCCTTCACGCACCGTCTGCACTAGCAGGTCTTGGGCTGCCGTGCAGTGATTCAGGTTTAGCTGAATCAGCCGCATCATTGCAGTGCCTTTGGTGCTCCTTTACCCGCCAATGGGCACTTCCGGGTGCCCATTTGGTGGTTGGTCGCTTGGCTACCTCTGCTTGCGCACAATAAGCACATAGCTTCGTTAGGGCACTCGGCGGCTTTGTGTCCCGCGGTCCCGCATCTGAAGCAGCACTGGCTTCTATCAACGGTGCTTCTGCAGTGGGCCGCTATGTGGCCTTCTTCCAGGCATCTGAAGCATCTTTGGCGTGGCTCCAGCTCCTGTGGATTTCCACATATGTGGCTGCCACCTGGAGTAATAAAGTTATTTCCAGACATTCTGTTTTCTTGTTGCATTTTATTCCTACTGCCAGGTTTGCGGCTTTATACCTATCGCCAGGTTTTAGATTCACTGCCGGCCGATGCGGCGCAGACGCAGACCATTCTGCCGGCCAACTTGGCTCAGACGCAGAATGGGTTTTAGTTGTGCTGATGCCCGGCTGACAAGAGTACAGGCACAGGCCACGTAGCCGCCCAATTTGGGTCAGACGCACCGTGGGCTTTGGGTGGTGGTGGGGGGGTGTGCTGTTGTGAGCAGGGCAAAAAAGGTTGCTGCGGTGGGAGATATACCGCTCCAGCTCGGTCACCAGAGCCCTGAGTTTATAGTGTGCCGCCTACGCAGGGGGGGGGGTTGGCTATTGGTCTGCTCCTTGACTTTTTACACTCATCTTCTGCCTCTCCTGCTCGATTCATGGGTCTGTCTCCGGGATTCCATGGGATGTTGCCAAGGATAACCGTTGGCCGCCCATATATGTATGCTACGCCCGGAGAACAGATCGTTTGGTGACTTCCGTAGCTGCTAGCTTTTGTCAGTGAGTGCACTGAGTAGAAAGCGCCACCTATGCCAGGGGGCTCGTGCAGCCGACCAGCGCTGCCAGACCTGGGAGCTTTTGCCGTTTACCAGCACTGCTATCCCAGCTGACTGCGTGATCAGCTGGCGTGACTGGCACTTGTCAGCCACCACAACAACACGGAAGGAAGAGAAAATAGTGAAGAGAAAGTTGTTTCCTGCTCTCACCCTGTCCTGCCCCATGGCCCTGAAGATCGTTGACGGCGGGCGATCCCTGGATCCTTGGAGCTGTGCCTACTGCTGGTGAGTACGGCCCAACCTTTGTGCGTTGGGGACAGCCGCTCCTGTCACTGTCGGGCCGGCGCGACCCGGAAAATTTCGAGATTTCCCAGGAGCGCAAATTCAATGAACTTCGCGCGCGCGCAACTTTTTTTGACCACGGCCTGTGTGTTTTTTTTTTTTTTATTATTCGACTTACGGTAGGAAAATTAAAAACTTCTAAAGATACCACCTACTGTCCGTAGGTGGCATGCACGATTCATAAGCCCTATTGGAATTATGCCTACGTACTAAAACCTCCGCGTGCTCTTCAGTCCTTACTCGCTCACCGGGACTGCCAGTCAAGGTATGACTTCGGTGAGCAGGATGTGAGGCCAGGTCGCACTCCCTGCCTTCAGTGTAGTCCATGGGGGCTCCTCCTTCCACCCTTTAGTTGATTTTTTACGACGAGCCGGGAACTCTGGGGTAGAATTCTTCGCCCGCCGTCACCCAGGTCGCCAGTTTGGGCTTAGGCATCCGCTCTGTTGGCCATCTCGTCTGATCGGACACGCTTCATCATATTAATGATAAGGCTGTGTCCCAGCTCCCAAGCCTCGCTGTTCGCCAGCATAGCCGCGAACAAGCCAATAGGGCTGAACGGGGTACCTGACAGCGTCTTTAGCTGCTCCCTCTCCGCCGTAAACCTGGAGCAGTGCATTAGCACATGTTCTGCTGTTTCCTCGCCGTCGACGCAGAACATGCATCGAGCTGACTCTACGTGACGGAACCGGAGTAGGTAGGCCCGGAAGCAGCCATGGTCCGTAAGAAACTGGGTTAGGTGGTAGTCCAAGCATTTGTGCTGGCACTCTGCCCAGACCGTCAACTCGGGGATGAGCTGATGAGTCCACCTCCCCCGTCACGAAGTTTGCAATCTGCTCTGCCATTCACCTGTTAGCCACTCGTGTGCCTCTTGCTTGGAAGCGCCACTTCGCATTAGGCTGAGAGCCTTGATCTCCAGATCAATTGGCGGCAGGCCTGCCAGGGCTAGCACCGCGTCCTCGGATATGGTCCTGAAACCTCTAATGAGCCTGAGGGCCATTGACCGTAGCACCGAACGATCTCCTTTCAGGTATGAGCCCCTGCTAGTGGCATTGCTCCAGATTGGTGCAGCGTATAGCAGAGAAGCTTTGCTACTGACACCAGCAGTTTCCTGGCCGGGTGTCTTGGGCTTCCGACGTTGGGCATAAGCCTAGCCAACGAAGAGGCTGTGACTGCTGCCTTCTTGCTGGCGTAGCTAGCGTGGTCCTTGAACGATAGTCTGCGATCTATCATTACCCCCAGGTACTTTAGGGACTCTTGGGAGGTCACCTGTCTGCCATTGACGGAGACCAGCATGTACTCCACCTTTTTCCTGCTGCTGAGAAGGACTGCTTCGGTCTTGTGAGCCGCTATTGCTAGCCCGGCTTTCTCGAGCCACAGGATGGCAGCACCGATCGTAGAGTTGCATTTGTCCTCCAACCCTGCGATTGTTTTAGAGACAGCTGTGATTGCCACATCGTCAGCAAAACAGTGCAGCTCTACTCCTACGGGCCTGTTGATGCCCAAGATCCCATCGTACATAATGTTCCATAGGATTGGTCCAAGTACCGATCCTTGGGGAACACCTGCCGAAACTCGGTATCTTTTTGGGCCATCTTCCGTATCGTACCATAGGACCCGGTCCCTAAAGTAGCTGCCAACGACTATCCTTAGGTACTCCGGTATCCCCATGCGGTTCATGGCTGCGAGGATTACGGGCCATCTGGCGGTGTTGAAAGCGTTCCTTACGTCCAGAGTCACTATTGCGCAGTATTCCTTCCTGCCCCCTAACCATCTATCACCAGATAGAGCGGTCTTGGCGATGTTACTAACGGCCGAAAGAGCGTCCAGTGTGCTCTTTCCTTTCCGGAAGCCATATTGATGGTTTCCCAGGCCGTTGGTGCTCTCGGTGATTGCCTCTATTCTAGTATACAGGATACGTTCGAATAGTTTTCCTACTATCTGATAGGCCAGCATGGCCTCATCTTCCTGGTGTCCCATGCTTTCCCGGCTGTTCTGCTCTGCCGTCCCCTGGGCATGCCCTCCGGGGAGAGACTGAAAGAGATCAGGGCGTAGTCGCTTAGCGTCATGACGTCATGGACCATCCAGTTGTTGATGTCCACTAGCCCTCTGCTGACAAAGGTAACGTCAATAAAGGACGTACCCCTATCGTTGTTGAACGTCGGCTTCCGTCCGTCGTTCAGCAGTATAAGGTCCAGCATTCCCATGGCGTCAATCACAGCTCGGCCTCTGGCGTTGGATGTCCTGCTGCCCCATTCCACTGCCCAGGCATTAAAGTCGCCGGCAACGACCTTCGGGCTTCGCCCTCTCGCATGGTCCACGAGCGCCTCCAGAAACTCCTCGAACTGATCGGGGGTGTCGCTCGGCGGAGCGTAGCAGCTGTACATGTGCACGTGATTTAGCTTCGCATAAGCGATACCCCGCATAGGTAAAGCAGCCAGTTCCTGGACGTGGGGAGAGCTGCAGCATTTGATAGCTGCTTTACCTGTCTCGTCAAGGATCATGGATGATTGTCCACTACCAGAGACGTAGGGTTCGCTTAGGAGCATGATGTCTACATTGCGCTCAGCCGCAGTCTGGGCCAGGAGGCTCTGAGCTGCTGCGCAATGATTGACATTGAGCTGTACTACGCTAATGTGGGCGTGCATTAAGGTGGCTCTTGGCTTCTTTCAGGGTCGCTCTGTAGGTCGGGCACGCAAAGCTACCCGTCGGGTGGTTTCTGTCCACCTCGCTGCTGCAGATCAGGCATTTTGGTGCTGCAACGCACCCCTTTGCCTTGTGCCCACGCTCACCGCATCTAAGACAGCAGTCTGCCCTGTCGGTGTCCTTGCAGGTTGCTGATCGATGTCCATAGCCCAAACACCTGTAGCATCTCGTGGGTCGGACGTCCTGGGTGAAGCGACATCTTGACCATCCAACTATTAAGGTGCCCTGTTTAAGGACTGGTATCGCCACGTTCGCGTTCAGCAGCACTGAGGCTATCTGCGTGCCATCCCGCATTCTGCGAAGGCCCCTGATATCTTCAGGGTTTATCTGCAGACCCTGGAATTGGGCGACCATGCAGCTGTGGAGCTCATCTGCTGTCGTAGCCTCGTCCAAGCCGCTGCAAGATAGGGCTATTCTTTGCGCTCCCGTGCGCACAGAGGCCAAGTCATTGAGCGCCGCTTCCAGGTCGCTCTTAAACTTGGGAACGCTTTCCGAAGCTTTTCCCTCTACCTCAAGCAACAGCACACCTTTCTGCGTTCTCCGGATTTTTCGTACGTGGCTGCCCAGTTCGCTAAGGCTCGGGTCCGATCTTAGCTTCCGAAGCATCTCTGCGTACGAAGCCTCTCCTGTCTTTTTTACGATGAGTGCCTCAGGTTTTTTACACAGGCGCGTAGGCTTCACCTTGGTCCACTCTGCACCCGTGCTAGCATTCTTGGCGACAGATGCGTAGCTGCCTGGCTTGGACTCGTTAGGTCTGGGCGCCTTTTCTTCACCGTTGCTCGGCTTGGGCGCCTGGGCGTTTGGCACTTGCACCTTGGGTACCTGCGCCTTTTGAGGAGCCTTTTTGGAAGGCTTTTGTACCTCCGTCACTGCTCTTCAAGCGGTGCTCGCTAGAAGTACCTTCGTACAGCTCTATAGCCCTGTTGTTAAGGGCTGAGAGTTCGTGTCACGTGCCGAGACCCTTTGTCTCTCGTGTCACGTGCCGTTGGGTCTCGAACGCGGATAGCAGGATGTTTATCTTGCCATTCATCCTGGCGAGAATGCCCCTCAGGTCCTCATTCTGGAGAGCCGTTGTCAAGTCCGAAGACCGATGAGGGAATCCAGCTGGGGACTTCCCTCCCGGCCTACGGTTACCTAGGCGAAGCACCAGCCTTAGAAAGGGGTTCCCACGTAGGACACGGATTTCCCCCTGGCTTATACGGATGGAGGTTTGTACCGCCTCGACTCGGACACCAGAGCCTCTGCTTAGGCACCAACACGGTGAGAGGATGATATTTGGTCTGTCCGCGACCTTTGCGCCTTTTCCCCTTTCTTAATGACTTGTGCTCTCCCAGTAACCCGTAACAAAATTAAATTTAAATTAAATTTCAACGGTTTAATTTAAATTTAATTTTGAATTTCGCGCCCTACTGTCGCAACACAACACTGATCGCACGGTTGATCTGGCAACGCCGCCCTCTCCAGATCACCCGTTGCGCCTAGTTGGCAGCGCTATCAGCTGTTTTTTCCGCTGCAACAAACGCCAGCTAATAGATTACCTATTTACCTGAAACAGGCGCGCAATTAACTCGCGTGATTGCAGCGCAAAGCTGTGGCGCGACTCCACCGTGTGGTTTTGTCAGTTTGCCGCACACACCGGCCGACACAACTTCTATAATTTCGAATTTTCGCGCAGCGTTAATTTAAGACATCCGTCTTCACGGCGATGTAGACTTGGTCCCACGGCCTGTGTGTGTGTGTGTGTGTGTGTTGCTGACTTCTGCTTCTTGTATCGTCTTACCCCTTTCCTCACCAACGATTTGATTTGTGTTTTTTTTTTTTTTTTTTTTTTTTATTCCTCGAAGTCTCCTGGCCCGTCGGCGCCCGCGCTTCCCGGCTTCAGATCGCTGATGCGAGCAGTCTTTTCTTTTTTGGTCGTTGTGGGTGGTCGTGGGTTTCCACGGCCGTCTTTCGAGATTATAGTGACGTGCCTGATCCTGTGCCGCCTTCTCCAGTTCGAAAATTTCCTTCAATTTTTCCGCATTTTCCGCCGGTGTCTGGATGCACTTTCCGGTCCCGGTCGTTTTTTCGTCAAACAACGCGTTTGGCAGCCTCGGCTCCCTTCCCTGCGTTATGAACGCCGGCGAGTATCCTGTGGTCTCCGCCACACTTGTTTTGACCGCCAGCTGCAGCTCCGGCCAGTGCTCGTCCCATGTCCTCTGATCGGCACCTGTGAATTGTGCGATCATTGTTTTGACGGTCCTGTTGGCCCTTTCCGTAGGGTTCTCTTGCGGAGTATATGGAGCCGTGAGCTGGTGTCGTACCCCCAGCTCCTCCAGAAACTTCCTGAACGCCCTACTTGTGAACTGCACGCCGTTGTCTGTGATCATCACTTTGGGCACTCCGTATCTGGCCACTATCCGCTCTCGAACGGCCTTTTGCAGCGTCTCAGTGGTCGCCCTTCTCATAGGGACGATCTCGGTCCACTTTGAAAATTTGTCCACCAGGACCAGCAGCATCGAATTCCCGTGCTTCGATCGTGGCAACGGGACCACGAAGTCTGCGCACACGGTTGCCCATGGTTCTTCCGGCACCTGTGTTAACATCTTCCCGGCCGCCTGTAGCTGGCTGGACTTGTACTTCATGCAGCTCTCGCAGTTTCGCATATACTTCCTTATGTCCCGATGCATTCCCGGCCAATGATACCGGGCTGCAATCCTGGCAATCGTCTTGCGGCTTCCCAAGTGTCCCGCAGTTGGCATGTTTTCGGTCATGACACGCTGTCTCTGCCCGACACACATCTTCCATGATGCCACCTCCTCGTTGCCCGCCCGATGCGGTATGTGCCGATAAAGCTTGCCGTCTTGCTACAGATAGTCCGGAAATTTTTCTGTCTGCTGCTTCACTTTTCTTCGCATCTCCTCCAACCACCTACATTCCTGCTGCTCTCTCGGTTGT
Source organism: Drosophila simulans (assembly GCF_016746395.2). Classification (NCBI taxonomy): domain Eukaryota; kingdom Metazoa; phylum Arthropoda; class Insecta; order Diptera; family Drosophilidae; genus Drosophila; species Drosophila simulans. Next base: position 2,768,016 of record NC_052521.2, read on the forward strand.
CCGTCGCCCTCCACGCTCACTCTTCGGCTCGTCTCCTGAAGTGGTTGTCTTGAAAGCGCGTCGGCGACGATGTTCAGCTGGCCCTTCCTGTACGAGATTTCGAAATCGTACTGTTGCAGCTCCAACGCCCACCTCGCTATCCTGCCGGACGGACTCTCGATGTTATTCAGCCATTTCAGAGCCATATGGTCCGTGATGACCTTGAAGTGGTAACCCTCCAGGTACGGTCTCAACTTACTGACAGCCCATACTATTGCTAAACATTCCTTTTCCGTTGCAGAGTTGTTCTTCTCCGCTGCGTTCAGCGTTATACTGGAGTAGGAGATTAGTCGCTCGGAATGCTGCGTAAGGATTGCACCCAGACCATAGTCGCTGGCATCCGTCTGCAACACAAACGTCTTCGTGAAGTCGGGGCACGCCAGAATCGGGTCGGCGACCAGTCTGGCCTTGACGGCCTCGAATGCGGCTTGGTGGGCGTCTTCCCATTCCCATTTTGCCTGCTTCTTTAGGAGCGCATTCAAAGGCTATACCAGCGTCGCAAAATCGGGCACGAAGCGTCTGTACCACGATGCGACTCCCAAGTATTGCCTCAGCTTCTTTACGTTTCCTGGCGGCTTCAGCTGCGCTATTGCCGCTACCTTCTCAGGATCCGTTCCAATACCTTGATTCGTCACGCGGTGACCCAAGTATTGTAGCTCCTTCCTAAAGAATTTGCACTTATCCGCACTTACTTTCAGGTTCGCCGCCGGTAGCCTCTGGAACACCTCCTTCAAGTTGCGCTTGTGTTTCTGCAGTCCATCCGATCACTATGATGTCGTCCTGATATGCGAACGCGTGCGGCATCATTTCGGGCCCTATTACTTGGTCCAATGCCCGTTGATCCGTTGCCGACGCTGAGTGCAGTCCGAATGGCATCACTTTCCATTGGAACAGGCCCTTTCCCGGCACCGTAAACGCCGTATACTGCCGGCTCCTTTCTTCCAACGGAATTTGCCAGTATCCATCCTTTAGGTCTAGACTGCTTATGTACTTCGCCTCCTTTAGCTGGTCCAGGATGTAATTTATCATCGGCATCGGGTACGCATCCTTTACGGACCTTGCGTTTATCTGCCGGAAATCCACGCACATCCACGGCACCGTAAACGCCGTATACTGCCGGCTCCTTTCTTCCAACGGAATTTGCCAGTATCCATCCTTTAGGTCTAGACTGCTTATGTACTTCGCCTCCTTTAGCTGGTCCAGGATGTAATTTATCATCGGCATCGGGTACGCATCCTTTACGGACCTTGCGTTTATCTGCCGGAAATCCACGCACAGTCTCCACTGCCCTGTTTTCTTCCTCACCATCACTATCGGTGAGCTGTACGGGCTTCTAGACGGCTCGATACATCCTTTTTCCAGCAGCTCGTCGACCATGGCGTTGATCTCCACGTGCATCTTGGGGTTTTTTGGGTAGTACCGCTGCTTGACCGGTTGATCGTCCTTCATCGTTATCCGGTGCTCTGCCACGGTTGACGTCCCTTGAACGTTTTCTAAACTAGTCAACTCCGACCTCAAGAATTCGTCCACGTCCTCCTCTGAGAAGTCAACCCTCTCCACGACTGCCACTGAGAGCTTTTCCTTTGGCCTGCTTTGTCCCGTTGAGCACACTGGTATTGTTAGGTCAGTCCGGCGCACTCCACCCGTGCTCCCACTCTTGTTAGGAAATTCCAACCCAATACCAGTGCGTCGATTATGTTGTGTAGGATCAGCAGTTGCATCCGAACGGTCCTCTCGCCGAGTCCTATGTCGACTTCGACCATCGGTGTGACATCTTCGTACCGTCCATCTGCCATTCTAACTTCTCTTCTCGTAGGTAAGACTTCTCCTGCCGCCTGCAACCTGTCCGCCAGCTCCTCGCTAATAAAGCTGGCTGTGGCTCCAGTGTGCACAGTGGCCTCTATCTCTACTCCGTCTATGAGCACTGTGGCGGACAGTTGCCTTTCTTCCGCCTTCAGATTGCCCATTAATTTTGAGGTGCAGCATCTTGCGAACCCTGGTTGCCCTTCTGAGGCTGGGGTCGCATGGCGTTTCCCGATCTGTGGCAGCATTCCGAAGTCCTTGGCCCGATTCTCCCGCAGGTCCAGCAAAAGTTGATTGGCCGGTTCCTGCACTCCTGAGACCAGTGGCCCTGACCACCGCATCTGTGGCAGGCTTGTGCTGGGTTTGGCACAAAACCGCGTCGCACTGGGCCTGGTTCTCTTCTGTTTTCGATGTTCCTCGACGGGCCTGCGGTGTCATCCTGGCACCTTCTGAACACTTCTGATCTCCCCTCGGGAAATCTCGCTGGTGGCGGGCTCTATTATTCCGCTCTAAATCGAACCGTTCCCTTTGGGTGTCTAGCTCTTCGAACTGGTCGGCCAGAGCCATCAGGGCATCCAGATGTCGACACTCATACGGGCGTGCTGTTTTCCCTTATTCTTGCCAGCGTCTCCTTCTGCGACATTCCTAAGGGCCGCATCAGGGTCTGCATGTCCACCATGTAGTCCTTAAAGTTTTCGCCGTGTCGCTGCTTCCTCTGCCTGACCTGGTCCGCCAGCTTTGTCATTAACCCTCTAGGCAGGAAAAATTCCTGTAAGCTTTATATGAACTCGACCCATGTCTCTCAGAACTTGTTGTTGGCAATAAACCACTTCAGGGCCCTGCCCGTTAGTAGTTCCGGCATCGCTCTTGGGATCTGGTTGATGTCGAGTCCATATGTCATTGCTGACCATTCCACCTGTTCCAGGAACTCCAGCGGCTTCTCGTTCCCGTCGTAACGGAAACTCCACTCTCGCACCTGCTTCGCCACCCTTCCGTAGTCCTGCGGTGCTGCCCTTGCGATCTCCCGCCTGTCACGGCTGGCTTCCCGCCGCTCCCTTCTTTCGCGGCTGCTATCTCGGCGTTCCTGTCCGATCTCCTGCCTTTCAGATCTGCTTCCGCTGGCCTCCGCCATGCTAGCGAAGTCGAGGCTCCTCACCAGGCCTTCTACGCCTGTGACTTTCACCTCTTTCCTAGCGCTTCTATGATTGCGACCGATTCAGGCTCATCTGCGGTCTGGTCGATGAACCCGGACAACGTCTTCCGCATTTCCTCGACCAAACCTTAAAGCTTTATCCCGAGTGCTCTCGCTATAGCGGGAAAATCATCCTTCTTTAAGCTGTACAGCCTGTACGACTTCCCCATCTTGCTTTGTTTTCCTTTTGCCCGGACAATCACGCTTGGGCGCCAGATGTAACGAACTGATTTTCTTTATTTCGCTCGCTACTGGTTGCAGTGGCTAGCTCAGAGAGTTTGTGTGTTCGTCCCACCAAATTTATGATTTGTGTGATTGCCCGACCAAGGGAACGCAATGGGTTCTTAGTATAGCCGTTTATTCCGCTGTTTCATATATTATATTTTGGTGATCTCACTAATCCTGCGGCGCTTCTCTTGCAACGCCTTGCCTCCGTGGCACTGCTGGCTCCTTGACGTGGACGACGAGTCGGCCCGGCCGGGACTAGGATATTATGGGGCACGGTGTATCGTCCTGGGGCGAGGCAACGCTCTTCCTGGAACCACCTGTACCGACCACTGACTCCACTGTCCTTCTCGAACCCGCTGCGTCGAAGTCGTCTCCGCTAGAAGACCACCCGCCGGTTGGTCTGGGTTTAGGATGTTATGGGGTTAGGGTGTATCGTCCTGGTGCGAGGCAACGCTCGTCCTGGGACCACCTATACCGACCACTGACTCCACTGACCCTTATGGTCACGTCGGGTTCTTGCCTTAGCTTGTGAAGGTCCTTCTGCCGGACGGAACGGATTTAGGATGTTATGGTGCAGGGTGTATCGTCCTTGGGCGAGGCAACGCTCGTCCTGGGACCACCTTTGCTAGCCACTGACTCCACTGATCCTTACGACACGTCAGATCCTTCTCCTCCACTTCCAGGATCTCCACTTGCTTGTGGTGATTCGTCCTTCTGAGTCCTTCGGGCTTCTTGCCGCCCGATGCTTGCACTGCTTCGTTTCCTCTCGTTTGACCGCGCGTTCACACTTCCGAGATCCTTCTGGTAACACTCCGACGCTCGGACTCCTTCCGCACGCGATCTCACTTTCTCATTCACTGTCCTCCAGCCGTGCTCGCGCCTACCCTTTATAGGCCGCAGGGATCCCGTTATTTCCCTTTTTGCGCACGGCCCGCTCGGGTACAAGGTCCACGTATTGTGCCGTTGATTCACGGTGCGTCCTCTTTGCTCACGCACCGTTACCGTTTGACCTGTCTGCCCTTGACTCGCTGGGGTCCAAGGTACACAGCGGTACAGTTAGTTCACGGTGCGTCCTCTTCGTGCCCGCACCGTTACCGTTCGACCTCTTCGCCCTTGGCCAGCGGAGTCCAAGGTCCACCGCGGTACCGTTAACTCACGGTCTTTCCGCTTTGCCCTTCATCGCGGCTGTTGCTAGGCCGCTCCCCTACATGAGATTTGTGGGGAGTTTTAAGACTCCTCACAACATATATGCTTATAAATGATAAAAGCCAAAGCTAGATCAACAAAATGTTGGTCTTAGAAGGGAAAAATGTAATTACATATATATTTTCTTTTGAATTTTACATTGCAAATGAAGCATTGCTGAGCAACATTTGAAACCATTCTTATGTGAAGGCCTAGAGAAATCAATTTTGCTAACCGAATGGGGTAAATGGTTACGGGCGTTTGATATATTTCTCGAAGTTGAGAACGTAACATCGCCAAGGCAAAAGAGGAATAAACTGCTACATATTGGAGGAGTGCAATTGCAGACTGTTGCGTTTTCCTTGCCAGATGCTATCGTTGATGGAGCAGAGGGAATTGATGTGTTTCAGATTTTAATTGACAAACTGAACACCTACTTCTCCCCTAAACAAAACCTTACATTTGAGAGGCATTTACTTCGCAGCTGGGCTCTGTTAGAAAATGAAGATTTTTCAAAATTTGTTTTGCGGTTACGCCAACAAATGTATAAATGCTCATTTGGTGAATCTAAAACCGAGATAGAGCAGAGTTGCCTCAAAGAAAAAATAATTGACTCGTGGGCCCCTATAGAGTTAAAGATAAAACTTCTGGCCAAAGAATATTAACATGCCAAGTGGAAAAGAAGATTAATAAACAGTCTGAGGTAATGGTGTCGAAATCCGATTTCGACGCAATTCGAAAAAAATCTACTCGGAAGTCAAAGCCACAAGGTGAATGTTCAGGATGCGGACGTTTTGGTCACGCTAGTTATGACTCATCATGCCCAGCAAGGCAAGAAAAGTGCAACAAATGTTCACAAATTGGTAATTTTTCCCGAAAGTGTAGAACCATTCTTAAGAGACGGAACTCTCAGTCTAATTTTAAAAATGTTAAGAAACGTAAAACGAATGTTCGTTGCGTGGAGGGCGAGAACACAGAGCCCAAATTGGAAAAGGATAACACAAACTGTTTCAAAATAGCAAGTGATGAGGAAGAAGAGCTTATATACTGCCGGGTAGGGCCAGAAAATTTCGGGCCAATTGGAATTGGAAGAGTCTAGTAGGGAGATTACAACGTTTATAACGTCAAAGGGGCTCTTCCGATATAAAAGATTGATGTTTGGGGTAAATTCGGCTCCTGTTAGCTGCATTCCCAAATGCCATGAATTCGATGACGTGATAATTTTTGGTGCCAATGAACTCGAACATGACGAAAAAGTAAAATCAATTTGCAACTCGGAAATTAACCCAAAGAGGCGCACCCGCTGTAGCTCTTGGATCGGTCCTTCTACAGTTTGATATGGATGGCGATCCAGTGATTATTTGATTTGCCAGCAAAGCCCTGTCTGAGGTTGATAGGCGCTACTCTCAAACGGAGAAAGAGAGCTTAGCACTTGTCTGCAGTAGAGAAATTCTACTATTACCTATCTGGTCTACATTTCGAGCTGGTAACAGATCATAAATCCTTAGAGGCTATCTTTAAACGGACATCGAAGCCTCCGGCTCGTATTGAGAGATGGTTACTACGCCTTCAATCATACAACTTTAAAGTAATCTATAAAACCGGAAAGGAAAATACATCTGATGTATTGTCGATGCTATACACAGTCAAGAGAACGACTCCCTGGAACGAGAAACATCAACGAAATTATATCCATTTCGATTTGAACTGTCGACCATAGGGCCTCTCCTACTGAGAGGAAATCGCATTGTAATCCCAACAACTCTTCGAAAACGGGTACTTGAATTGGCACATGAAGAACACCCAGGAGAATCAGCTATGAAACGCCGCTTAAGATCCAAGGTATGGTGGCCGTTGATCGACAGAGATGCGGAAGAATTTGTTAAAACGTGCAGAGACTGCCTCCTGGTATCCCAGTCAATAGGACCAGCCCCGATGGACAGGAATCCATTTCCTACTTGACCGTGGATATGGGTTGCGTCAGATCTGTTGGGACCCCTGCCTAACAATGAATTCATTCTAGTTTGTATAGACTATTTTTCTCGCTCTATGGAGATTAAGTTTTTGCGGTCGATCTCATCGAGCAGTTTGATTGGAATCATGAAAGAAATATTTTGCAGATTGTGCTATCCAAAATACTTACTTACCGACAAGGGACGGCAATATATTAGCTATGAATTCTCAGAATATTGCAAGACATGCGGCATAGAATAAGTTAAAACCTCTCCATACTGGCCCCAGGCTTATGGGGAGGTGGAAAACATGAATAAATCCTTAGTCAAACGGCTGAAAATTACCTACTCCGATTCTGTGCGAAAGCCTTGTGCAAGCCTCTACTGAAACTGTTTACCTTATCTCTGGAATCTTCACAGTTTCCTCATATATGGAAGGAGTCCTTTGTGATTCCTCTTCATAAAAAAGGTAGCAAACTGGATGCAAGCAATTACAGAGGAATCTCTAAATTGTCGGCTATCCCAAAACTTTTCGAAAATGTTATCACTCCTCATTTGCAGCACCTTTGTAGATCAATCATATCACCGTGTCAGCACGTTTTTATGAATCGCGGATCAACAACCACTAACCTCTTGGAGCTAACTTCTTTCGTAATACAGGGTTTCAAAAATAATCTTCAAACAGTTGTCATCTACACTGACTTTAATAAAGCATTTGACTCTGTTAATCATTACCTTCTAGTAAGGAAACTTGATCTATTAGGTTTCCCTATTGATCTTCTAAATTGGATTTCAAGCTATCCGAATGGCATGACGCAAAAAGTCCTCTTAAAAATTCTCTGTCTTGTATTCTCCGAGTCACATGCGGTGTCCCCGAGGGAGCCACCTTGGTCCGCTTCTTTTTACATTATTCATTAACGACCTCCCCTTAGTAATAAAACATATGCCTCCAGCACAAGGACATTTCGCGCCATTTGGACTTACAATCCGATCTAGACAGCTTTCAAATATGGTGCCGTGATAACGTATTAACCTTAAATGGCTCCAAGTGTAAAGTTATGACCTTTTGTCGTGTCAACCCAATACGCGCGACTTACACTCTAAGTGGGTGCTCTTTGGACAGAATAACACGTGTTGATGATCTTGGTGTTCTTCTGGACCCTGACTAAAATTTTCTGACCATATTTCGACTATTGTCAATAACGCCAGAGGTGTGCTTGGTTTTAGAAAAAGGTGGTCTAAGGAATTCGATGATCCTTACATGACTAAAACCTTATTTATTTCGTTAGTCCGTCTGATTCTTGAGTATGGAGTTTGGAGTCGACAATACGTAGTCCACTCGGACCGCATTGAATCGGTCCAAAAAAACTTTTTACTTTTTGCCTTGCGGGCCTAAATTGGTGTGCAAACCATATATTACCTCCTTATTCCAGTATACTACTTTTAATTAATTTACCTTCCCTAGCTAACAGTAAAACTATGCTTGGAACAGTCTTTATTTGTAAGCTTATTCGTGGTGATGTTGAGACTTGATGTCCCGACTTGATTAGTCCGCTTAACTTCTATGTTCCAAGTATTCACTAGAAACTATATACCCCTTATCTTAAATCATTGTAGATCTAACTTTGAGTTGCATGACCCTTACAGAGTATTGTGTTCTGACTATAATAGACTTTATCCTATTATCTGTAATCTTGACTCTCTGCCGCTCTTAAAGCAATCAATTTTAACTTTTTTAGTACATAATTAGATCCTACTAACACTAATATTTATTAGAGTTATGTTATTATTTAGTTACATTATTTATTATTATTTATGACATTATGTTCATTTCCTCGTCTCTGTTCTCTTTTCCGTACGATACACTTCAGCGCCCCTCGGTCGGTTGGGCGGAAGGTGTGGCCGTATCAGGGATTGAAGAATTAAATGAACAGTTCACAGACTCTGCGGAAAGAGATAGAGATATCGTGCAAAAAAAAGGAAAGGAAGCAGCGGATAAAAAGATAGGAGCTAAGAAGATCGATATTAAGATTGGCGATAAAGTGTTGCTAGAAAACGTAGTTTTTCCAAATAAACTAACACCGACTTTTGACCAAACTGAGTTTGAGGTATTAGAGAGACATAAAGATAGCAGGTGGCGGCAGAACATTAATGAGAAACGTTGCACACCTAAAGAAGATTCCAGGCGACGTATCTGTCGCACCAGCGCGCTATGGTCCAGAATTCGTTTTTTTTGGCATAAAGTCTAAATTTTTATGTCAATATATCGTCCTCTAGCAATTATTTTCTAATAGAAAATTGATCATATAAATAAAAACAAAAAACAAAATTAACCGAAAGCTTCACTAAATCGTTTTATGAGCTTTTAAAGTTGAAGTGTTAAAAAGCTGATTGAGAGAATGCAATTTCCGAAAAATTACTTGCTTACTTTTGCATGTGGTATGATCGTTAATACGCATCCTAAAATTATAGTAAAATATGGAAAATAAATGCCAAGGTATGATGTTTTTAACTTATGTAGGTAATATATGTATAGTTGTACTGTTTTTATGTTGTGTGACATCCAATTTATGTGTATTTTAACAGAAAATTCTAACGTGTCCCCTGTGTTTCGTGGAGTATAACTAATTTTCTGACAATTTCTGACAAAAGTTAAAAACGTCAGTTTGTACCTTTAACTATTGTCTTTCACGGTAAAGTAATATCTTTTGCCCATTTTTGCTCGTTTTCTTAAAAATTTGATTTTATATAGGCAATTTTGAGTTCAGACATAGCGACCTCCTGGACATTTGGAGGCGTAACAATAGGCAAATAAGTTATGTTTCAGATTACGTTTATTCCGCAATCAACAACAATAATCAGGAATCGAAACAGACAGAAGATATTGACAAAAAAATAGTAAATTTTGAATTATTTATTAAAAAAAAACTGCCCGAGTGTAACAGATAACTAGACCGATTTATTTCCAAACATACCAAGTGGATGGCGTCAAAGATAACAATTCTTGTTAGAGATTTTGAAAACTCCACGACACCGAAGCAAATGGGACGCCGAAACTTATCTTACCAAAATGAAGGAGAAAGATTAAAAAGGAAACTGAAAATACGAGTGAAGCCCGGAATAAGCTTTACAAAACGGACCGACTATCACATGCAAAAAAAGATATTCGGATCAATAGGATGAGTGATATTTTCCACAGAGCGATTGATAACTCGGACCCACTATTATCAACAATTAGTTTAAAAGAACGAGAGAGAAAAAATAGGAAAAACCACTTCCGAAGGCAGTAATAAGTCTTTTGGAAATACAGTCTAATTTTAAACCTGATCCATGAGACAAAATATTGGATTCACAATCTGATTCTGATTCGAATTCAGATTCGGAAATTTAAAATGTAGAACTAGAAAAAGAAAAGGGGGATTATTTTTAAAACAACAATATACACGATTTAAAAAAAAAAAAAAAAAAAAAAAATGATATTTCGTTGACTCCTGAGCCATACCAGTAGTTAATATGGGAGGCAAGAGAGGGCGTGGTCGCACAGACTTCAAATTTTCTGTGCAAACTATTTGTGATTTAACAACAAAATGTACAAAGTTTCAAGTCTGTAGCTCAATTTTTAGACTTTATGCCAAAAAAATCGAATTCTGGACCACAGTGCAGCGCCCGTGTTCGGTATTCTCCAAACCATTCCAGCATCTTTTCAGGAGGCCCTAGAAGACCAGCCGTCGGAAGCACCTGCTCAACACTCTCTTTCGAAGGTGAAACCCCTGAAGCTCCGTCTCAAATATAGAGGAGGGATGTGGGAACCTGTACCAAACAGTGACGCTACTGGGACAAGCAGCGACGCCACAGACACGGGAGCGGGAGAGACACGGCGATGAGTGGGCAGCGAGACAGGGAGATTCAGTCAATTGTGAACCACATGATTGATAAGTCGTATTACCAAAGAACGAATAAAACGGATCAATAACAGAAGCTCAGCGTGTATCAATTGTGTATTTTCGGGGTCTTTACAACGGCGAATACAGGGTAGCGTGTCTCTTGCCGTTCCGATAATCTAAAAGCACCGAACGAAAAAGGAGCACCAAAGAACAAAATGAAAAAGAACACCGGTGCAATAGCGGAAGCGAAAACGACAGTTCACCGGTGCAGCTGGTGGTATATAAGGCTGTAAGTATAAGTGCGCAATCGACAGTGATTACAGTAATAAATAAAAAAAATAAATAAATGTTGTTTAATATATGTATGTATTTTATAGAAAAAAAAAGCATATTGACTAATTTTCGTAAAATCTAGCTCTTCTATATTGATACGTGAGTGCCAAGAATTGAAAGCGAGGTGTAATAGTTCAGCAGAAAAAAAAAATTCACCTTGTTTCCAACTCCAGCTTTCAATTTTTGCACAAATTTTCTGATTTCCTTTTGGTAATTTCCTTTACGGTTAAAGTCCCACGGTTGTGGTAGCAATAATAAGGAACTAGGATCAGGGTATTACGAGACATTAACCGACACGAATATGTGCAATATGCAGTTAAGCCCTAAGCTAGTCGCGGGCAATAATTATTTTATTTAATTAGTAAATGAAAAAATTAAAACCTTTTCAAAAATGTAGGCGTATGAGTTAGAGTGGGCGTGGCAAAAGTTTTTGCCAAATCGATAGAAATTTACAAGACTAACATACATGTGAAAAAACATCAACACATTTTTCAAAAGTGTGAGCGTGGCATATTTGTGCAGCTTGTGGGCGTTATAGTTGGCGTGGCAACATGGGTCAACAAACTTGCGCTGTGTATGCTGAATCTCAACCTTCAATCATTTATAGTTCCTAACATCTCTATGTTCATACAGACAGACGGATACGTCTTGACCGACTCGGCTATTGATCCTGATCAAGAGTATATATACTTAATGTATTTGGAAACGCTTTCTTCTGCCTGTTACATACTTTTCAACGAATCTAGTATACTCATTCACTCAACGAGCCTATGATGATTTTACTATAACGATTAAAATTCTCAAGGCAAGAATGCAGAATAGCCGAAGACTTGAGAGGGGGTCGAAGATTTTAACTCTTTTAACCTTTTTTTTCAATACAGCCAATGTCCAGTATTCTCCTTTTAAATCTCTTAATTTATGGATTCTTGTAAAACCGTGCAGTGTTACAAGTCTGCAGATAAGGAACAAATTTATTAGTATGCAGATCAGAAATTGTGTATATAAACTGCTGCCTAACCCTAGTATGGTGATTTTCCTCGAAATCTGTATGGTGAAATTAAGACGCCACAAAAATTGACACCTCTAGCAAGAAACGGGCGATGTCCACAACGGCGATCAACATATTCCTGTCACATTACTTAATAAGTGCAGGAGAATCATCTCCTAGATACCAAATATAAAAATTCTTTAATAACTTGGTTAATTATTTTCCGAGTTGTGGTGTATGACCATAGTTGTGTTGTTCAATTTTAATTCAATTTATTGCTTTATTTAACTTAGGTCAAGTCTTCATCTTCCCTTCAAGGGGAGATTTTTCAACTCGTTCAATTCAAAACGTTGTAAGAATACTTTGCTGGGATCGGCGTCTCAGTCCGCCTAAGATGCTTTTCAGACAAAGTTGATGTCATATTCATATCATAATGATGTCATATTTGGGAAAGGCTTGCTCGGGATGCCGAGCTTTGGAACACGGTTTACAAATCGGGGTATGTTCACGACCACCACTTTAGGGATACCCCGCCACGGCCTCTAACGCACAATGTTGGGCCGTACTCACCAGCAGTAGGCACAGCTCCAAGAGTCCATTGATCGCCCGCCGACGACGATCTTCAGGGCCATGAGGCAGGACAGGGTGAGAATAGCAAACAACTTTCTTTTCGCTTTTTTCTCTTCGTCCCGTGTGTTATTCCAATGGGGTGTCGTGGCTGCCACTTGCCAGTCACGCCAGCTGATCACGCAGTCAGCTGGGATAGCAGTGCTGGTAAACAGCAAAAGCTCCCAGGTCTGGCAGCGCTGCACGAGTCCTCAGGCATAGATGGCGCTTTCTTCTCGGTGCACTCACTGACTAAAGCTAGCAGCTACGGAAATCACCTAACGATCTGTTCTCCGGGCGGCCGATGGCTATCCTTGGCAACATTCCATGGAAACCCGCAGTCAGATCTATAATAGAGCAGTAGAGCCAGAAGAAGAGTATAAAAAGTCAAGGAGCAGACCAATAGCCAACACCCCCGCGCAGGCGGCACACTATAAATCCGGGGCTCTGGCGACCGAGCTGTAGCGGTATATCTCCCACCGTCGCAACTTATTTTCCTCTGCTCAACCCCCTACCCAAAGCCCACGGCGCGTCTGACCCAAAGTGGGTGGCTACGTGGCCTGTGCCTGTACTCTTGTCAGCCGGGCAACAGCAAAATAAAAACCCATTCTGCGTCTGAGTCAAGTTGGCCGGCACAATGGTCTCCGGCTGCGCCGCATCGGCCTGCAGTATATCTAAAACCTGGCGAAAGGTATAAAGCAGGAGGTATAAAAGGCAACAATTAACTTGAATGTCTGGAAATAACATGATTACTCCAGGTGGCAGCCACACATGTGGAAATCCACCCTCTGCTAATCCCGAGGCTAGGACACGGATTCAGGAGGCCCTACCCAACATTACCCCCAACCCCACCCCGACGGCGGCACACTTGGCCGTCGGACTAAGCAATTCAACAAGTGCACCCAGTAACGACGAAGAAAGCTTGGTGTTTGGGAAAAGGTCAAAGGTCCTAAGGACCCCACCCCAAAACCCGAGCGATGGCACCCCCAAGAGACCATTGGAAGTGCCAGAGCCCCCTAGAGCTCAACTAGCAAAGCGGGTAAAGACCCCCCAGCTAGAAATCGAGGAGATGGAAGCAATCCTGGACAACCTTCTGACGAAGTTCAACCATAACGGGGTGAGGAGCATTAACCTGGCAATGAAAAACTCATTCGCCAGATCGAAGGAGCTCCAACTAAAGCTGCGCACAAGGCTGCCGGAGTCAGAGAATTCGCTGGTCGGACGCACGGCAAAAGCAGGTGCTAGCCAACAGACCACCCCCAAGCCAAAGGATCGCACTGCGCTGTCAGCGAAGAGATCCCAACGACCCGACCACCAGAAGGCTGCGGGACTGATAACTTGGGTTTATGATCTTTGTGTTCTTCTGGACCTCAAAAAAAAATGTTCAGACCATATTTCGACTATTGTCGTTCTCTAGTTCGTCCGATTCTTGAGTATAGATCACCAGTTTGGAGTCCTCAATATGTAGTTTACTCGGACCAAATTGAATCGGTACAATAAAACTTCTTACTGTTTGCCTTGTGGCGCCTAAATTGGGATTGGTATACTACCTTCATATTCCAGTAGACTACGTTTAATTAATTTACCTCCCCTAGCTAACCGTTGAACGAAGCTTGGAACAGTCTTATTCGTGATGAAGTTGATTGTAACGACTTCTTTAGTCGGGCTCTGCAACCGACCACTGTATGCACACGTACGCATATGCATTGTGTGTAAATACTTCTGACAACAGTCAAGCATCAGTTCAATGCTTCTATTTTTAGCCCATGAACAGTTATTTTTTCCACTTCTTTTGTTTGCCTCTGTATAGATGTAGAAGCACGACAAATATTGTTATGTTCGTTTCTGAGTACATAAGCAGCAGCAATAAGCGATCAAAGTTGACAATTGAAAAAAAAGCATGTTGTGTAAATACTTTTGACCACCTCTGTATATAAAATGTACCAATTTCCACCGTTCCCCCATCGCCACTAAGTCGTCGACGATAGCTTGACGTATAATAATCAGTCGCATAAAAAGATTTAGATTTTAATTGTCAGATTTTAAAATTTAATATATTCTATACATCTACACGCCGGTGAGTAAAATTATTTAAGTCCATTTCTGTTTAAATCAAAAACTTCTGTCAATAAAACATTATTGAGCCCGAAAGATATACGTGCATATTTATTATGTATGTATATCATAAAGCAGAAATATTATTATACATGCTTACATACGTGCATATATGCAATTGCATGAGAAACACTAAATTGTGGTATTCAGAGTCAAGATGATTGTCAGTTCAGTTGTTTTTAAAGTTTTAGCCGATGGGATCATGGAATGATTTTTCATCTGGGCCGTTTTTAAGCTCTATCCAAATTCAGTGCTGAACGAAAATCTTTATGTGTACATAATATATATAGTCATATATCAAGCGCATACTACTTTTGAAAATTATTTTGATATTCTCTCGTTATTTTATTAGTGTTGTAAATTTCTATATATTTGCCAAAAAAAACTGTTACCAAACACTTCGCTAGGCTAGGTGCAAGTTGCGCAGTCTTTTTGAAACCAAATGTCTTCTAGACCATTCGCACGCACTTTTGGAAACAAAAAATTAGTCGAGCATGGCTCGGTAGCGGTTCCCGTTGACGGCCCTACCACCAGCCCATGAATCGCACCAAACTCTGCATTTCTCTGAGTGCATCGGTGGCTCATGGTATGCTTATAGATGGGTGTCGGCCTATATGTGGCAGTTTTGTTTCTTTACCACACCACCGAGACAAAGGTGAGCTTCTCCCAAAATTTTCCGGTAAAATTGCTGATCGCGCTTGAGGATCTGAACTACACAAAACGATGGTCGGTTGGCTTCAGAACCAAAACCAGCTGAATTTTGTGCGCCTTGAGACCCAAACCTTTGCGAATGATCCTCCACAATTTCGATGGGCAGAGGTGTTACTCCTGCGCACGGTGACGAATCGAAGAGTTCGGGTCTTCTGTTACACTGGCTTCAACGGCCGCCATATGTATTTTCTCCAGAGGTCCAGAAGACTGAATTGGGTGCGAAACTTCTCGATAGAGTCTGAATTGATGTCCGATAATGAGCACCATTAAAGGGGTGAGGCACACGGTGTACTTTCACAAACGACCACTGATTTTGGAAATAAAATTCAAATATCTGGTATCGCTGCTCAGCTGTTAACCTATTAATTATTAATTGCCAAACAAAACTGAACATAAAGCAATCGACATATGTCAGCTGCCATCAAAGATGGCCCGATTGAAACCCATTAAAAAAATATATACATTATAAAAAGCGTCGGATATGCAGCCTTGCGTCGGCTTAGCCGAAGTCACAACTGGCTCTGTGGTCATTTTGAGCAGTTATTCAAAATTAAATTTGAAATTGCAGTTGTCCCATAATGTACACACAAACAGATTGATGATGATTCTTTGATATAATAATTTATACATTTTTATATATTCTTTTGTATTTAGCGATTCAGCACGGATGGTGCTGAGTTCGTGATAAAAGGTGGAATGTTATCACGGTGGAATCTGCTGTGGTCTTCACAATACAAAATCTTGAGGAATCAGCTTAAAAATTTCAAGTCGGTGTCCACATATAAGGACATTCCTGGCGTCGATGCCAAGCAGCCCAAATTATCTCCCCTACAAATTGGTAGCATACCACATGTAACTAAGAAAAGAAAATACAAGTATAAAGAAGGAAAGACATATCATGGCTTCCAATGCGAACGCGTGGAACACATTTCTGAATTTGAACTTACGTCCTATACTTTTCGATATGAGCGCACGGGTACAGAATTATGGCATATCGACCGAAATGATTCAAACTGCGTATTTTCCATTAATTTTCGAACCACGCCTTTTGATTCTACTGGTCTACCTCATATTTTAGAGCATTTATCGTTATGCGGTTCACAAAAATATCCTGTCAGGGACCCTTTCTTCAAAATGCTTAACCGCTCGGTGGCGACATTTATGAATGCAATGACTGGTCCAGATTATACTATTTATCCTTTTTCGACGATGAATGAGATAGATTTTAGGAATTTGCAACATATTTACTTAGATGCCGTATTCAGGTAAGATGAAAATAATTGACTATATCTCGTAATAATATCTCCCTTTCTAGACCAAACCTGGCGTATTTCGATTTTCTTCAAGAGGGCTGGAGGCTAGAAAACAAAGATATATTCGATAAACATTCGAAGCTTGTAATCAAAGGAGTTGTTTATAACGAAATGAAAGGTGCGTTTTCTGAAAACGCGCAGGTATTTGGTCAGAATTTACTTAATAATATTTTTCCTGATCACACATATCGACATGTGTCTGGCGGGAATCCATTGGAAATACCCAAGTTAGCATACAACGATTTAGTTGAATTCCACAAAAAATATTATCATCCAAGTAATGCTCGCATATATTCCTACGGATTATATGATGTAAGTAAAACCCTTGCACTTCTCGATGAGGAGTATTTATCAGATCAAAGCTGGGTTGACAACTCTTACAGTCTAATACGTCAGCAAGAGCGTTGGACTCAGCCTCGTCTTGTACATATATCCAGTAGACTAGATAACATGGGTACAACAATCGATCGACAGAACCAAATTGCTATTGCACTGCTGATGTGTGATGCGACCAATATACAAGAAAGTTTTGAATTACACGTGCTATCTGAGCTACTAATTCGTGGGCCTAACTCCCCTTTTTACAAAAACTTTATAGAACCAAATTTTTCCGGTGGGTACAATCAAACCACTGGATATTCTTCGGATACTAAGGACACAACTTTCGTCGTTGGATTACAAGACCTTCGAGTTGAAGACTTCAAAAAATGCATTGAAATTTTTGACAAAACCATTATTAATTCAATGAATGTCGGGTTTGATTCCCAGCATGTTGAAAGTGTTCTGCACAATCTTGAGTTGTCTTTAAAGCACCAGAATCCGAACTTTGGAAATACTTTGCTTTTTAATTCCACAGCATTATGGAATCATGATGGCGATGTAGTCAGTAATCTCCGCGTATCAGATATGATATCAGCACTTCGGGGAAGCATAAGCCAGAATAAAAACTATTTCCAAGAAAAAGTAGAGAAATATTTCGCCAATAACAATCATAGACTAACATTAACTATGTCACCTGATGAGGCATATGAGGATAAATTCAAACAGGCCGAGTTGGAGTTGGTGGAACAAAAAGTAAAACTTTTGGACGAAGCTAAGCTTAAAAAAATATATGAGAGAGGATTAATATTGGATTCATATCAAAAGGCTGAGTCAAATACTGATCTATTACCTTGTCTGACAATGAATGATGTAAGAGATCCACCAAAATGGCCTAAGCTATTCATTCAAAATGTTCAAAATGTTAGAACCCAGATTTGCAAGGTTCCGACCAATGAAATTACTTATTTTAAGTGCATGTTTAATATAACAGGACTAAGTCCCGAAGAAACTCACCTTATGCCGCTTTTTTGCAATGTTATTAGTGCAATGGGCACCACTAACTATAATTATCGGGAGTTCGATAAGCACATCCTCTCAAAAACCGGTGGATTTGATTTTAAGTTACATTTAATTGAAGATGTTAGGGATTCAAAAAGTTACAGTCTAAGCGTAATGATAAACACACATGCACTTAATAACAATGTTCCGGAGATGTTTGGATTGTGCCAAGAGTTGATAAAAAATGCCAGGTTCGATGACTCGGAGCGACTTAAAATGCTTATAGAAAATTATATATCATATATATCTGTGGGAGTGGCAAGTTCTGGTCATTTATATGCTATGTTGGGAGCAACATCACAAGTGTGTGATACCGGTAAACTCAAATCGCTACTATATGGGGTAGATCACATTGACTTTATGAAAAATCTTGTACAATCCACAAGCACGGTAGATATATGTGATAAATTGTCAACAATTGCAACAAAAGTTTTTAACAAGGATAATATGCGTGGCGCCATTAACACAACACAATCTTATGTGCCCTCGGCTATAAATAATTACGAAAAATTTTTGGAGAGCCTGTCAGCATTTGGGAAAACACAAACAAGTCGAAATATCCATTATTTGGACCCTAGCTGTCAACAATACGTGATGAACATACCAGTTAATTACTGTGCTAAAGCTTTGTTCACAGTCCCATATCTCCACCAAGACCATCCAACACTGCGAGTTTTGGCAAAATTGGTATCAGCGAAATACCTATTGCCTGAGATTCGCGAAAAGAACGGCGCTTACGGAGCTGGTGCGAAAATCAGCTCAGACGGGATTTTCAGTTTTTATAGTTATCGAGACCCAAATTCAACTAAAACGCTTAACGCTTTTGATGAAACTTATAAATGGTTACGGGCAAACCAAAATGTAATTGACCAACAGTCTCTTTTTGAGGCGAAGCTTGGTGTGTTGCAGCAATTAGACACTCCAATAGCACCTGGGAATATTGGCATCGATTATTTTCTTTATGATGTTTCACAAGAGGATTTTGAGAGCTATCGCTCCCGTATGCTCTCTGTAACTATTGATGACCTGCAGAGCGCTATAGAAAATTATTTTGGAAAAGAGTCCATGCATTATGGAAAATGCATTTTGGGTCCAGTCAATGCAAATTTGGAGTTTGAAACTAGTCACAAATGGATAATAAATAATTAACTAATTGTAAATGTAATAAATTTATAAAATTCAATTTATTTTATTGGTTTATTTCTATCATATATGTATGTCCAAAGGACATATGTCAATCACGAAAGGTAATATAAAGGAGATCCCCTGTTTTTTCTTCATATACCTTTTAGGAATCGTTAATTGTATGTATTGTTTCATATATATTTAGCCGCCGTTTACAGAAGTTAACATTCGAATACTATTTCAATTGTCTCTTTTATTTCGATCTGTACTCTAGCTTGGTTCAACAGCGACTGACTGCCGCGCTCTCTGCAGAGTGGCGAGTCGATCAGTCGATAAGTTTCTCGATAATATTTGTATGTATGTATATAGTACGGATGGGTGTATGAATGTATAAGCTTATGACTAGATTGGCTATGTATAATTAGGTATGTATGACTAGGAATGTATGACTAAGAGTAAAGGAAGAGGGTAGAAGGAGCAGCCTACTACATATAGACTCTCGGGCTTTCCTAATACTTCCCATGACTACTAAACGGTAACTTGTTTACACCTTTTTACCACTTCATACAGTCAAATTCTAAATTCCACTCACATCGCGGTCACCGAAGTCCCAATAAAGAAAGTTTGAACCAATAAATATGTCAAAGAGTGCCCAGGATGCCCTTCTTCCTCTTCACTACTCTCGTTATTGTCTGCGCAACGTTTTCTGGCGCGTGAGCGAGGCATGTCTGTTCGGCTCAATGATCGATCACTGACTGACTCAATCTCTTTTCACAAGATCAGAATTATGCGTAGTTCGGCAGAAACTCTAACGGTTCTCTGCCGCGCGTCAAAAGAATAGAAAAGAGGCCTGCATGGCGCGTGCCAAGCAGAAACACGCAATTGCTAGAAATGTCATTAATTTTAAATGATCTGCTACAAATATAATTTAAGGCGGTTAACAATACCTTTGAATATTTCCCTGCATTCTTTGAATTAGGATTTTATCAAATTAAAATCTTCGGTTTGTTTAGATACTCAGTCATGTTTATTTAATTTGATTAAATACAAAGTTTGATTCAAAAGTTAGCTACGCGCCGTTGTCCAAATTCGACTGCCTGGCCAGCGTTTTGCCGGCCGCTCGTAAGCTCAGCGACCCAACACTTACCCAAATCCCACGGTGTCATCGTATTCCGCTGCAGTCACACCCGCAGCGTATGCAGAGCTCTAGAGTCGTTGGCCTGTCGTCCGGTGCTGACGCTGCGATGGAGGTGGGGTCGGAACTGCCTCGCTTGCAGAACGATGACCGCAGCTGTAGTGGTGGCAACGAGTGAGAGTTGGGAGGGGGAAGCAAGTGCTGCGTGATAACTGGATAGAGGTCAATTTCATCCACAGGAAATTCCTCCGTTAGGAATGACAACAACAACTCCCCGGTCACCTCCGACATATTTTCCAAGTCTTTTAAACTAACGTCATGTACGTACTACAGAGATAGCCGATAATCGTTGGCTGTTACTGATGGCAATGCCATCAGTTGGCTGGTTGAGTAGCTCGTTTAATTTCGGCCACCAACTGTTCCTCGTTGTCACATTAGACAACAAAAGTCCCAACTAGACGATGTTTCCATTCCAGAGTTCCATTGAAGTTGGTCAGGAAGAGCATCCCTTCGTCGATCGTGGGATATAGCTGCTTAAGGCGATACGGTTTCTTCTCTACCTTTGGGAACGCCAGTATATACAAGAGTAAAGCCCCATTCGTCATGATCGAGGGGCGGGAGAATTCGATGGCCTTAACTACATTCTGGTAAGGCCAATTGCTAACCTCATCGAAGAGATTGGAATTGATAATTCCCGTCTTAGCAAGCTGGCAAGCTCTTGTGACTTCCGAGACTTGGTTGGTAAGTATAATAGCTTAGTTTAGGGTAGTAGTCGTCGCGTAGATGTCCCCATCGATACCAATTACTCTTGGATGACCTCATTTTTTCGTAATTGACTCGTGGGTGACGTCAATGAGTCGAAGTTTATCCTCAGTTGTTGGTCGCTATTCTTCGAGCCCACCTCTTCAGTTGCTACAGTCGCGTTCCAGTCAGCTGCGTCGGAAGTCCCTACCACCCATTTCCTTGCAGATCCCACCCAGTTTATCGAGCGAGGGGCACTGGCTATTCGGCTAATACACTCCGTTGCGTCTTTGAGATAGGCGATTTCCTCCATAAATTGTCGCATTTTTCCAAGGTCAACGTCGTCTGTCAATTTGAAGACGCCATTGATAATCCAGATATTGCCGTGCTGAAGCGGGACTAGACCGATAGACCCTTCATACTTGCAGACGCCTCCCACTACGCAAGTCAGAGCGAAGCTTACAAAAAAAATGTTTAATCTTTGCTATTCTATATTGTGTATTTTTACATGTTTGCTTGTTTGTTTCAGTGTTTATGCTTGTTTATGTATGTTATGTGTTTATGTTGTTGTGTTAGTTTGTTACATTGTAACGAACTGTTTTTCTTGGTTCTGCTCGCTACGAGTTGCAGCGATTGTTCGTCCCAACAAATTTATGATTTGAGTTATTGCCTGACCAAGGAGAAGACAGAGTTTCAGATTACCGTCGTTTGATTGTTGTATTTTACAGCCATCTCCTCCGGTGATCGCCGTTTGCTGCTCTTGCGACTCCTTGCCTTCTTTGTCCTGCGTGTCCTTGACAACGGACCACTACTCGAATGAGATTAGGATGTTATGGGAGCAGGGTGTAGGTTACACGGGTTAAGGCAACGCTCGGCCTAGGACCACCTTTGCTGACCACTCCACCGTCCCTTTCAAACACGCCAGGTCCTTGTCGTCTCCTCCGAAGAACCACGTGCCGGCTGGAATGGGTTTAGTATGTTATGGAGCAGGGTGTATCGTCCACGGGTTAAGACAACGGTCGGCCTCCATCCCAAGGATCAATCTTAACATGTACTGCTCGTCCTTCTGTGTCCTGCGCGCTTCTTACTGCCCGACACTTTCACACTAAGCCCAGTAAAGCCTCCTCGTCTAGCTATATTGGGATTTTCTTTGACTGATTTGACTTAACCTTGTTTAGCTATTGAGCTTTTTCAATAGCTGTTGAGAATAATAAAACACCGAAGAAAGTTTGTTTTATTACGACAGTTTTATTTTGCGAAATAGCGATAATTTACGAAAGCGACAATGGTAAGGTTGGTCTTTTCCGAAACGCGAAGAAATTGCAACTGGCGGGCAGGCAGCCGAGAATGCTGCGCCCAAGCTTAGCGTAGGTAGCTAACAACAACAAAGGAATGAGCGCCGTACAGATAAATGCACGCGAGAGCAGCGGTTTGCACTATGGGCATGCTACTGATAATTTGGCTTAAATATTAACAAGTATGAAATTAGTCTACTGCACAGTTTTGGCGGCTGCATGACCCAACATCCTCCCCCCGTTGGAAGCTTGTGTTCCAACAGAGTCCTCAAGGGGGAGCAGACACAGCTTGTTCACTGCCCGTCTTATTACTCCAGACGCGGTCCTCAATTCTGCAACTCGAGCGACGCCGTCTCTGCCAGGAATCAACTGCATGGCTCTCGCCAAAGGCCATCTCATTGGGGGTAGATTCTCGTCCTTAACAAGAACGACGTTGTCCACGGCTGCGCCAGGCTTTGGGGTGCGCCACTTGGAACGCTGCTGGAGCAACGTCAAGTACTCTTCCTTCCATCGCGACCAAAATATATGCTGAAGAAAGGAGATGCGCTGCCAAGAGTCAAGCCGATTATAGTTTAGGCCCGTTATATCTGGCTCGTCAAACGACGAAGGCGGACCACCATTGAGAAAATGCGCCGGAGTGAGGACATCTAGATCGGCAGGGTTCTCTGAAATGGGAACTAAAGGTCTGGAGTTAATAACTGCCGAGATGTGGCAGTTATTCGGGTGGCGGCCATCAAAGTCCAACGACGAATTCCGGAGGCGACCGCCAACTCTAAGAAGTCCGAATTGATCCAGGAACGGCGAGAGCGATGATATGGGACTAGACGAGGAAACTCTTCCCAGCGTTTTTAGGGACTGCAGGTCCTCCCATAAATGCGCGCGCTGCACCAACCGCAGATGTTGGAATTTCTCAACGTTGGAGAGGTCCGGATGGCTGTCGATTATGCTCGTGAACACGGAGTGAAAATCCGCCCAGTTTGCGTAGCCGCCGCCAAACGTTGGCAGCTGCACAGGCGGCAACGGCATCGGCCTCGGCCGCGGCTGCGTTTGAGGACCACTACACTGGTGGGGCACAATACCTTCCGCAAGCGTTGAGTGCGGCGCGAAATGCACATTGCGTTTGGCTATTTCCGCGCGCACCCTAGCCTTGAATTCAACGATGAATTCATAGAAAGACTCGCTCATTTCACTGCCAATTTCGTCGAAGTCCAATTCCTCCAGTTCTGTATGCAGAACATTGAAGGCACTTTGCAGCTCATCAATCTGCTCCAGCCTCACCGTAAGAGTGAATTCGTCGTATCCGCTTAGCGTCTCTATAGACAGCGACGTTTGTAGCCTCTGCAACCTGCTGAACAGCGCATTGGTTTTGCGCTTTAAAAAGGTCACCCTGTTTTTTTCACCTTCAGCGGGCATAGCAACAAATCGCCTTTGATTCGGTTCAGCGGGAAGATGAGCACAAAATAGATGCCGAAAATGCAAGCGGGGTCAATGCACGCAACGATATATGTAGCAATGTATGTATATATGCAATGCTAGCTAGCTTAAACACAGCCACTATCACCGAAATCTCCACTCACTTGTCCAACCGATTGCGATTTAATGTATTTATATTTATTTATAACAGGGATAAGTGCATTAATTACTGCATGCAAATTAACACAATCACGTCGGGGTCACCAAACGTTAAAGGTTTTGCAACCTTAGGGTAATCGCGAGTATACTTCCTATAATAGGAAGTCATGCCTCTGACGTGAGGCCCAGGAACTCAACCTGAATTGCCAAGAATTTAGATTTCTCCAAGTTAACTTGTAGTCTTGACGTAGCATATCTTGCCAGCGTGTTCCCTTAACACTTCGCCAATCATGCGTTGGAAAATCTCTGGGGCTTTCATCCCAAAAGGAAGCCGTGAAAACTTGTATTTCCCATTCAATGTGGAAAATGGTGTCTTTGGCGCATCTGATTCCTTCATGTAAATTTGGTGAAATGCTGACGTTATTCTGGGTAGGGGTATCATTTAGTGTATGTAGGTTCATTCGTGGACATGCGAATTTCATCTCTGACGTTAATCTGAACTGCTTCGCCTGGGGGCAGTGCAGAAAATTATTTCAACAAGGACTGTAGTGCTGAGCTAACATCTTGCGAGTGGTTGAAGCCGAGTATGGAGTGAACATTGCAAGCACTTTTTTAATAGATAATAAAATATGATAATAAAATATGATACCTGAAATTATTAATTGGTTATTTTTCTTATCGCTAAAGGCTTTTAAACCCTTATTGGGGCTGTGGGAACCTATTGTGTCCAATTTTTGAATCGAAGCGAACTCCAGAGTCTGCAACTCGAGGCAGATAGAATAGGCTTCAGGCAAGGACTTGGGATTGCGTATTACTAGCAGCCTTGAACAGTCCCCTTTAACTCCTAAAATAAAAACAGTTAAGGCTCTGTTCCTACATGTCTCGATTAGTCGTGTACATTTCTATCTATTTGCAAAAAACTTTTTGTCACGCGCACTGTAATGACCTAAAGCCTAAGCCTAAAAAATAATGAAATGTAGCGTTCGCATTCACACCAGTTTAGTATCTGTATCTGATTGTCGAGGAACTCGACTATAGCATTATCTCTTGTTTTATTAGTGTTGTAAATTTCTATCGATTTGCCAAAAAAAACTTTTTGCCACACGTTTGAAAAATGTTTTGATACTTTTTCATATATTCTTAGTCTTGTAAATTTTTATCGATTTGCGAAAAAACATTTTTTGTCACTACTTCTTTAACGCCCATAAACCGCACAGAACAGCCAATTCCGCACTTTTAAAGCATGTTTTGATATTTTTTCATAATTATATTGGTCTTGTAAATCTCTCCCGATATGACAAAAAACTTTTTGCCACGCCCACAAACAGCCAAATCTGCCCCTCCCACACATATGAAAAATGTTTTCATATATTCTTATATTTTTATTAGTGTTTTAAAAAACTGTGCAACGAACTGTTGGAGTGCGCCGGACTGAGCATAACGATACCGGTTGGCTCAGCGGGGCGAAGCAGGCCACGCGAGCGCAATCGTGGAGAGGGCCGCGGACTTCTCGTAGGAGGATGTTGACGACATCCTAAGGTCGGAGTTAGCGAATTAGGAAGGGTACAAGGGACATCACCGGTGGCGGTGCACAAGATAACAATGAAAAACGATCAACCAGTCAAGCAGCGTTATTATCCAAAGAACACTAAGATGCAGGTAGAATTCGTCCAGAAGCCCGTACAGCTGAACAATATTGATGGGTAAAAAGAAGACGGAACAATGATGGTTGTGTGTGGATTTCCGACGAATAAACGCAAGGTCCATGAAGGAAGCGTATCCGATACCGATGGTAAGCTACATCCAGGACCTTGACTTGAAGGACGGTTACTGGCAGATTCCGTTGGAAGCGGGAAGTCGGCAATATACGGCATTAAAGGTGCCAGGTAAGGCCCTGTTTTATTGAAACGCGATGCCATTCGGACTGCACTCCGCGTTGGCAACGTTTCAACGAGCATTGGACCAAGTGATGGGCCCGAAATGGTGATCGGACGGATACTGCACGCGCAACTTGAAAGAAGTGTTCCGGAGGCCTCGGGGTTGCCGCAAACCGGAAAGTGAATGTGGATAAGTGCAAGTTCTTTAGGAAGGATCAGAAAAGGTGAAAGAGCTGCGACAGTACTTGGGAGTGCCGTCGTGGTACATACGTTTCGTACCCCATTTTGCGACGCTGGTACAGCCCCTGAATGCGCTCCTCAAGAAGCAGGCAAAGTGGGATTGAACAGACGCCCACCAAGACGCATTCGAGGCCACTTGGGGCGGTCTCTCCACCTCAGGCACCTCCTTCCATCGTGTCTCGTTTAACGACGCCCGCCTGCGGGCTGGTTGCCGCTCCTCCGGGAAAGAAATTAGCCTAGGCAGATTCGCTGGTGGTGCCTGACCTGGTGTGAGCCAAATTCACGTACCTTTCTCAAGGTTCCATTCCCTGGGCTATCTTCGGAAGCTCCTCCTTTTCTTTCGGTTTCTATCCACGTCCACGTCACCGACTGCTGGTGCCACCGGGGGCCCCCCATCTCGATCGTGCGGATCGCATGGCCTACGTGCGCCTGCTGAATTTCCCATGCACACTGGTTGGACTTGTATGGAGTCGCAGCCAAAAATACTTCTAGTTGTAATAGCGTTTTGAAATTGATACTGTAAGCTCTTTTAAATTTAAGAATTGTTAAAATGTAAAAACTAGGCGTGGTCGAAAAACCAAAAAATACACCTAACAGCATTCTACAATTATTTTACTTGAAATATTATTATTATTATTATTATATGTGTCGGAGCACAAGTATTATTCTCCATTTCGCGCAGCGAGTTTCGAACGCACCGAAGATCTACACACAATTAATTGGTGTCACTCACTTCTTCTCCGTGCTATCCTTCGAACCACACTCGGCGACAGCGACCACACGCTGCCGCCGCGCGCTGTAACGGGAGATGCCAAAGCTACAAAAATACAGCCGACCAATAGCAACGCAGTATGCAACAATGTAATATGATGAAATATAAATGATTTCCCCGAAATGATGAAATTACTGTACTTCTGGAATATTCTAACACACAATACAATATGATGCCATACCAATGATTTCCCTGAACTGATAGAATTATTATTCTTGTGAAATATTCTAGCACATCCACCAGCTTACAAATGTATGCGCCGAAATATGTATAAATGATTTAATTTCAAAATAAAAAACAGCAAAACAAAATAATTCAGAATTGAAGCATAAAAAATATAAGAATGGTGGCTAACTATATACCTATTAAAGTTGTAGTGCTTCAACAGTCTTTTTTTATAATTTAATCATTTTCTAATAAATCACAGGTCGATGATAATAATTTCGATTTGTCATTCTTTTTTTATTTTTCTTTGACCTGTTATGTAGGGGTCTGATCTCAAAAGAAGTATTTAAATTAAATCAGTGTTCGTGAATATGCGAGACATCATTCGGGTATGCTGCAATCGGTTTTTTTTACTTCCTTGTTGTTTGACTCTGCAGCTTCCTCTGAGAGCTACCCAATCGACACCAACGCGTGCTCTATCACCTTCGGTCCATGAATTAAAATTTTATGAAGTGTAACTGGGAGGTAGTTCCATGGATATATCTTGATTAATAATCGAAGCTGTGTTATCTAGTAGACTTTGAAGGTCCACTTCTGCATATATTTTGTTGTTCGTATACCTCAATGTTACAAATTTCAATATTTTCAACACATTATTGGAAGCTTCGCATTTAACGAACTCTCGGATCAGCAAATATTGGTGTTTTGTTAATCCAGTATCCATTACAAGCGATACAACCTTTTCAATATTTGCTTCGGATGACTATAAATTCGGTTGAAAGTCGGATGAGCGCAGAATAGAAGCTGCAGACTCATCATGTTCTTCCAGCAGAGCTATTCGGCGGCGTTTTGTGCTTTCAAAAGACTCAGCAAAATCAATTTTAGGGCGGCGACGAATATTACTTGTAGCCATTTGTTTAGGGATAAAAGGAGGCTTCAGTGTAATTATTTCCATGGTGGTCAGCGAATTCGATTGATTTTTCAAAACTGCATTCTTCGTTCGATTCTTTTTGACCCAATAAGTGGAAATTGTGTTTGCAAATGTAACCAATACATTATTTAGCCTTGGTCAACTCGGCAAAGCCCTTCTTTTGAATGTTAAATTTTACTGAATTCAGTACAGCCTGAGCTTTTTCTGCATACGAGCACTCTGCTGTGCACCAAATCTAAAAAATATGCATGCGTGAAAACACACACTTATGTATAAGAAACGCCTATGAAAAAATCCGCGACGACGTTCAGCTGACCTTTTTATACGAAATTTTTTAATCGTACTGCTGCAGTTCCAGCCCACCTTGCTATTCTTCAGGACGGGCTCTCGATCCCATTTCAGAGCCACACGATCCGTTATCACCTTGAAGTGGCAGTCTTCCAGGTACGGTCTCAATTTCCTGACGGACTATATTATTGCTAAACATTTTGTCCGTCCAGAGGAGTTCCTGTCCATTTTTTCAGCGTTCTCCACTCGGACTGCTGTGTGAGAATCGCGTTCCGTTTGCAACACAAACGTCTTTGTGAAGGGTGGGCATGCCAGAATCGGGTCGGCGACGAGCCTGGATTTGACGGCCTCGAATGCGTCTTAGTGTGCGTCTGTCCCCTCTCACTTTGACTGCTTCTTGACATTCAGGGACTGTACCAGCGCTACATCGGGTAAGAAACGTCCGTATATTGCCGACTTCCCGTTTCCCACGGAGTCTGCCAGTAACCGTCTATTAAGTCCAGACTGCTTATGTACCTCGCCTCCGTAAACTTTTCCAGGATGTAGTTAATCATCGGTATCGGTAATTCAATCGATTTTCCAAAAAACGTTTTGCTACGCCCACAAACCGCACAAAACTTTTGAAAAATGTATAATAATTAGTAGTGTAAATTCCTATCGAATATCCAAAAAACTTTTTAAACCAAACCACCCAAAACTGCCACTGCCACACTTTGGAAAATGTTTTGATATTATTTAATATATTTATTTGTGTTGTTAATTTCTATCGATTTTCCAAACAAGAACGTGGTAAACAGAAAATCACAATAGGATCGAAACATCCGTAAATCTCCACTGGAGATCAGGATGGAGTTATTGAATAATCAACGCTTTTCATGCACTGAATCTGGTAACCTAAGCACAATAACTACGACGGCAACATTTACATGTGTTACTTGCAATACTACATCTACTACAGCAATCAGTAGTCTGATGCGCAAAACCTTTTGACGAAAGAGAGGAAGCGGGAGACAAATTTATAACCCAACCTTAGCGCTAAAAGAGCTGTCAGAGACGCGAAGCTGGAGCCATCCTCAGCAACAATTAGGAAGGCAAACACAAACAATAAGTTTGCCATGCTAGACATGGAATTGGACGCAACCAGTAATGGTATAGAAATTCCACAAGTTTCTAATGATGGCGCTGCCACCTTGTGTACATTGGCCGCTCCAAATATTCCCAATGATGACTGCGTACCAAATAAGACATCCAACAGACCACAACAGTATACTGATAAGAAGAATTCTTATAAACAATCAAAACCACCGCAAATAGAACTGCGAATTACCAACCTTAATGATCTCTTTGCTCATTACGGAGGTCACTAGCCTAGATAATATAAGAATATTTCCCAAAGACGTTGATACTTATAGAGCCATTGTTAATTCTTTGGATAGTTCGGGAATTGAATTCCATACGTACAAACGTACATATTCTTCATTAATATAAAGTCATATGCAAATATAAATGACATACGATATTAACACACTATGCCGACAGAAAATGCGGATGGAAAAAATGCGTAAGTCTTCGGAAATTGCTCAATGCATACGTTGTCAGGAATTCGGACATACAGCTAAATACTGTCGTCATCGCAATTGTGCTCGCTGTGGCGAAAATCACTTAACCAAGTTATGCGGGCTTCCCAATGATCAGCCAACAGCCTATCAGTGGAGGAAATCATTCGGCAAGTTACAAACGCTTACAAATGGGCACTATAAGGAAGCAACAACCTAAGCAAGACATGTTAGATAAAAGTGCAACAAACCAATAAGAACCCCAGCAAAAACAGCAGCATGCAATAGCTAGCACTCCCAAGGCCCATAGTTGTACCTTGTCCTACGCAGCTATTACAAAAATGGCAATACAACGGCACAGCCTCGTCTACGTAATGTACAATTAAAGGGAATTGATATTAAACAGTATCACCCGCTTGAAGTTCAGTCAATATTAGCACAGCAGCATGAACAATATACGAATTGGCAGCAAAAGCTTCAACAGCAGCAATTGCTATCGTGGCTACAGCAGCAGCACCAGGAGCAACAACAACAATACAGGCTGAATAGTCACCGACTCGAACGTCTGGAAAAAATCGTTTCTGAAATGGCCAATATACTCAAGCAACGGACTGAGGATACATCGGCTCTCCGACTCCATAGTAACACTTTAAGATCCCAATGAACCCTCTGGAGATTCTTATCTGGAATGTAAATGGTATTTCATGAAGAGCCAGGGAAGTGGGGCTCTTCGCACACAACAACTGCGTTGTCATTCTTCTTCTAAACGAGATCAGACTGAACAGAGGGAACACAGTTAAGATACATGGGTACAGCATTTATTCCGCATCCAAACCTTCAAACCATAATCACGGAATGGGAGGAGCAGCAGTACTGGTGAGGAGCTTTCTTCGTCATTTCCCGCAAAAAGTTATCGAAACGAGAAATATTCAGATATCTTCAGTTAAGGTCTCCACCGGGCTGGGAGGTCCACCAACAAATATGTCAAATAGTAGTGACGCTTCAGTGACATATTTGTCTCTTGTGGCCAAAGGTATCTAGTTGGTGGTATTTGCGAAAACTGGGATCTAGGCTTCATGTAGCCCTTGTTGCTACTCTACAAACAGAAGGTGCCTATGTAAGGCCATGCTCTCGGTTAATAAACATCAGAACTGATCTTATTGTTATTAGACAACATCTGGAAAACTCTTTTCAATAATATACGTTTCTGAGCTCTAAGGTTCTGAGCTTATGCTTCTTCTTTGGAACTCTTTTTATTTTAATAAAATTTTAATTTTCACCTAAAATTGGTGTTTAGGCAATGAGCTTTTTCATTAGTTTTTGAATTATTAAAACTTATTGTTCAAATCGAAGCGGAACAGAAAGGAACTTAATTAATGCACTTTAACCTCATCTGTTGAGGAGTCTCTCCATAGAATGACTTGCAAGTAGCTGTTCTGGTGCGAAATCCTTACAAAGCGATACATTTTTCAGATGTCCCCTGTAATGACAACAAGGTGCGAACGAAACCGGATTTCATACATATGAAACAGCTTGGGCTGGATAACTGGACCCGACATGAACAGATCATTAACAGAGTAACCAGAAGACGTAGACGTGGATCCGTCAAAGACGGCTAGAAGCTTAGTTGTAGATCAATCTTTTTCATGACAGTGATGCGGACAGAAATGTCGCCAAGAACTGACCAGGGATGAAGGAACAAGAGACATATGCCTAAGGCCCAGATACTCCCTTATGAATGCAAAATATTGATACCAATTAAGGTACCAATTAAGCTTCACCTGAAGAGATAGAAACCTCCGCATGGCCTGCTGATAGGAATCTCCCAAAAGCTACAAGCCTAATTTGGCCGGCAACCGGACGGTATAATCACCAGACGGCTTGCGGGCGAAGTCCTCACGAAGCGCGCCTCACAGTCTAACTTTTCCTTTGAAGACTGAACTATTGTGTCCGGACAACTTCCAACCACATCAACATCAAGTCTTCCATTATCATTGTCCTTAGGGTTCTGGGATGGAAGCTATTAGGGATGTGCCACTTGGCCGCACACAAGCTCCAGATACAACCATCCCAAACGAGTTGTCTGTATTAGCGGCAACCCTGGCAATATTTTCCAGTGCCCGATATCAATGTTGAAGCTTGTCCGCTGATCAGTAATATTTGGGGCACATGTTGCAGCTATGTTTGTAGAGTAGCCCAAAGCAGTGGAACGCTGGATAATATCGACAAGAATGGGTTTTTACCCATCAGTTTCCGAAACTTCATTTTTTAAGTTTAAGCTAGTTGGCAAATCGGGATGTAATTAGATGCAATTCGGAATCAATCAATGCCCTACCGGGAATAAACGATCCATTACGGAGGCAGTGGCTAACAGCGGAATGTGACTACCGAAATCCTGGGCAATGATTGCAGTGGCATTGCTAAGACTCAACGTTGAAGGAACGAATGCATTAAGTGGCCACTGCTCGGAAGAAGAGATTGCGTTTTCAAAATGATGTCACCCGCCTCAAATACATGTAGTATCCCTTAAGTTAAGTCACCCGCCAAACCAATTAATTATTGTCCTCTCGGACAGATCTTAAATAAATAAACGCACGCTACAAAAAAAAAAAAAAATAAATAAAAAAAAAAAATTAAGATAGTTCCCGTAATTTAGAAACTGATCCATTGCCTACTGACTTCAAACCCAGAATATCCGTCATATGTGCCTGAAAGCCCAAACGCCGATTATCAAATCGGGCTTGCAATAAATCTAACGCATAGCATAGTAGCATAGTTGCTGTTCGAGATTTCCAAGGATCGGATGGTATCCAACGCAGAATCTTTCAAACCAGACTTTAGGTGCAGTAACTTATTAATGTTGGTAAGGTCTGGTTGACTGTCTTTAATACTCAAACAAATTTCTGTCCAGTTCCCGCTGAATACTGGAAGCGAAAAAGGCGGCAATGCAAGCGACCTATATCGCGACTGATGCCGTGGATAACAGCAATTATTCGGCGTGACACCTTCGGCAAGCGTGGAATGCGAAGCAAAATAGGCATTACGCTTGGCTATTTACGCTCGTATTTGTATTTCGTCGAAGTTTTCACTGAACTTTTTGCCAATTTCGGCAAACTCCAGTTCTATAAGCTCGTTGTAAAGTTTCTCAAAGCTCGTCGATTTGTTTCAGTCTCACAGGCAGCGGTTGTTCATCGCAGCCGCTTAGCGTCTCATTTCACAAAGATAATTTCAACCTTTGAACTCTTGCGTGCAGTTGACTTACGCTTCAAAAAGTCCACTCTGTTTAGGCTGATTTCATTGGGCATGGCAAATAGATTCAATAGCAACACAGCGCGAACACGAAATAAGAGTACGAAAGACAAACAGCTAACAGCAACTAAGCAAACGGCAGTATATTTTAAATATATATGTATAATTACAAGTTCGCAATATTCATAAGTTAAAAAAAAATATAATTTTTATTAAATGAATAATTACAATCTTTTATTTTTAGAAGAACACCGACTGTTTTCATATAGTTATAGTTATCAAGTTTGTGAGTCCGAACTTGAACGTGGAAAAGTGACAATTAAGTGAGGGCTTAGGCAAGAAATGTTTAGCTTAGGCGATGGATGTTAAGTCTACTAGTGGGTGACTTATCTGAAGTTCTCAGACCAAAGACACTAGAATAGAATATTCTAGTATTCTGACTTACTGACTACAAATGCTGTAGAGATAGCAACATATGCTGATCATACTGCTATTATAGCCACGATAGGGTCGTCAAGATCATTCGACAACGTGTTTGGGACGTGTTTCCACGTCATGTTTTAACAATTTCGGATTTAAGATTCCCAGCCTCATGGAGGCTACGACTGAAACAAGTAATATACACAAAACGACAACCCAAAAACTTCGCAATTAAAATCAATGACAATCAAATATTATTACACCCATATGCCAAGTACCTTGGAATAACTATTGACTCAAATCTAACATGGAAACAGCACATTCTAAATAAACGAAATGAAATAAAAAACAAATTTCGACAACTTAACTTCGTAATAGGAAAAAACTCAAAACTAGAATTACATAATAAAATTTCAATATACAAGGCGATAATAAAACCAATATGGAGGTATGGAATATAACTCTAGGGAACTGCCAGTAAATCCCACTTACAGCTAATTCAGGGAACGCAATTGAAAATGCTCAGAATAATCACAAAAGCCGAATGGTACATTAGAAACGAAGATATCCATAATAATTTAAACATAAAAACGGTCAACGAAACTATTAAAAAAAAGCAGCAAAAAACACACAAATCAACTACTTAGCCACCAAAACTCAAACTTGAGACAAATACCGATGACAGAGTTTGAACCAAGAAGATTAAAATTTAATTCCAACAGAATTAAATTATTAATGTATTAGCGTATCCTTGCACTGGGAAGGGCCGCTTCTTTTATTTTTCGCATCTAGTCAACCAATTACTTATTGTTATTTTTTAAGAACAGATTGTAACTTAAAAGTAAATTAAATAAAAAAAAAAAAAAAAAAAATCCCAGCCTAGTTAACTGGACTCACGTACTAAATTCTTTGAAAAGTATGTAACAGGCACTTAAAGTATATATATTCTTGATCAGTGTCAAAGACGAGTCGATCTAGCTATGTCCGTCTGTCCGTATCGAGATCTCAGGAACTATTAAAGCTAGAAGATTGAGATTCAGTATACAGATTCTAGAGACATAGGCTCAGCGCAAGTTTGTTGCCACACCCACGCTAACGCCCACAAACCGCTTCAAACTGTCACACCCACCATTTTGTACCACCATTTTTTTAAATTAATATTGTTCCGAGCCAAAAAGAAAAACCAAACCTTTTTCTAAAACTTTTTATTGCAGTTGCACTACCTAATATTATGACCGATTTTTAACTGCTTTGCAGCTTTAAACTTATCAAGTTACGTTTACGAATTGGGGTCCATCAGGCACCTTTAATTTAAAAAATTTGTAATTTGGTGATAAAATTAGGAACTTTTTCATTAGAAATGTAAGTCAGTTTAAATAGATTTTCAAATTTGTTTAATTTCGATTATGTTTTGCTACGCATGTCTTGAAACGGCTTGACTTAGAAAGTCTTTGCAAAACTGCAGTCTTTGAAGTTATTTATATAAATTATATCATTTCGAAGATTTATCAGTCCTCAAAAATCCCACTCATTCCGCACATGACAAAAATCGTTACATGTCACAACACTGTTGATGTACGTGTATATGTGGATATACAAACAAATGAATGTTTTGTGCATCAAAGGTTCCTGAGTGATATTTTGCTTTATGTGTTGTTTTATTTTAATCATAGCAAATCGACAAGATAAAAGTAATGTAAGTTTCACAGGAACTGATAAATGAGATTCATACAAATCTAAGCGTCGGCATTGATAAATTTATTGTAAATTTGGAATGTAAGAACATATGTATGTTCATATTTATAAACGTTTATCAAATAAAATTTCGAGTTATGTGATGCAAATAATTATATGTGAAAACCTGTCTGTACATATTGAATTTCATATATTCAGTCTCCTCGGATTGAATCGGTATGAGCGTACGAAAGTTCTTCATAAGAATATTAATTAGGAGTGACACCGATATCTTCAAAAATACACACATACGTAATTGCACACAATCTTAAAGATTTGTTGGAAAATATTTAAAAGCGAAGGAAACGTTTATCTAATGCATAAAGTACTTGTATATAAATAACTATATTATTGATCAGGATTACTAGACAAGTCGATCTTGCCATGTGCTTCAGTTATACGATGAACTTTTCTCGAATTTGTTTTATGAGATGTACCGATTCGTCGGTGCATAAACAACTTTTCATTTATTTTCTATTAACTTTAAAAGTAACGTTGAATCAATATGAAATTTTGGTTATTGCATAAAAATTACATTTAAACCAAGACTGCATCTCTACTTTCCTTTTAAAAGCTAACGTGCTGGCTTAACTCAAAGAAGGCGGCGTAAGCCGCTTTCACTCTTGCATATCGTTAATTCACACACACGTATATTCCCGAAACCCACAATGTAACGTTTACTTTAACTTACTTTACAACATCCTTTAGTCTTTCAGATTATTACTATATATATATAAAGTATATATATTCTTGATCAGGATCAATAGCCTATTCAATCTGGCCATGTCAGTCTGTCCGTATGAACGTCGAGATCTCAGGAACTATAAAAGCTGGAAGGTTGAGAATCAGCATACAGATTCTAGAGACATAGACACAAGCCCATAACCCATGTTGCCTTGCCCAATCTAACGCCCACAAACCGCACAAAACTGCCACGCCCCCACTTTTGAAAATGTATTGATATTCTTTCACATTTTTATTAGTCTTGTTAATTTCTATCGATTTCAAAAAAACAAATTGCCACGCCACTCTAACGCCCTTAAACCGCAAAAAACTGCCACGGCCACATTTTTTAACAAATTTCTGGATATTTTTTATAATTTAATTAGTCTTTTAAATTTGTATCGATTTTCCAAAACACGTCAAATCAATACTATTTTTTGCATTGCTATAATTATTTGAATATCGCATAGAAATAGTAGTAGCCGAATATACATATTTACATAATATCACATTATACATTTCAAAAAAGACATTATTATAGAAAAATTGTCAGTAATTCATCTTGCGTAAAAATAAAGAAGACAATGATTGTTGGTTTTTATTATTATGTTTTAATAATATGTTTTTTTTTTTGCAATAACCAGTTTCTTATTATTTATTTTATAAATGCTTGTGTTTTTATTATTTTTTTGAAATGTATTTTTTTATTTGGAAAATAAATTCCAGATCGCAAATTTATTTAATTTATAAGTTGAAAAATTGACGTTGATGTTAAAGTATGTCGGCAGTCCCGTATTAGTAATCATAATCACAAATTATAATATGAAACTGTTACTTAATTAAAAAAAAAAAAACACTTCTTTAAAAAAAATAAATAGTCAAGGTATACATTTTTAAATAGTATTTGAGTAGATCATTTTGCAACGAAATTGCCTGAAACTCGAAATATGTAATTGCGGTTCGTAGAACAAAATTAATTTCGGCCCGAAAATCGTCTTCTAGCACAAGTACGCACTTACTCGTTTATTTCTTTTAAGTACGTTCTATTTTTAGATTTTATACGCTCTCAATTTTACGCGAACGGATAGAGAGCAATTTTGGTCGTCAACAAAAAAGTGGATGCATAGTCCAAACCAATGAATGGTCGTTACGCATCTTTTTATTCTATTGTGTTTGCTTTAACCCGGTCACTAAGTTCAAATCAATAAGGAATTCAATAAGACAATTTGGAAATCTTGATATACAAGCCATAGGCATAGGAATGATACGAATAAAAGAAAGATGTTAGACATTTCTTTAAGTGGTTGGCACGCACTAGGTATAAGTAGCCTTGATCTCGAAATCTACATTTTTTTTCGATTTCCTTTTGATTTTCCTTTTTACTTGCGAATTTCTATCGATACGCTCACTAAGTTTTGAAATATCTTCCTAGCACACAGCTAGGATTCATGGTAGTCTTGAGAATCTGTGATTGTTATGAATATTATAAACTAGTACTAGGTGTTTTAAATTCGATAGTATTTGTTTCACAGTACATAAAAAAATATCTCTTCATAATGTACTACCATATGTAATAAATATTTAAATTTGCTTATATTCGAGTCTTAAGTGTGAAAGCATTGGAAAAAACGATTCATATAAAAATTGGAAAGAGACAGAAAAGAATCGCGAGGCATTTTTGCTGCACTTGCTATATAATTTTTTATTTCTTGTGTTATATTATAAATTATAAATTTTGTGGCTGCTTTTAAATTATGGTTGCTATTTCGCCTCTAAGTAACAATATATTATTAAAATCAATACAAAAAATATTTTGATTATTCTTCGTTATTTTTTCTTTGTCTTGTAATTTTTTATCAGTTACCAAAACACCGTGGTCACGCCTCTTCTTTCACTTATAAAACGCCCAAAACATTCACGCCCACACGTTAAAAAAACATTTAAAATTTTTCTCATTTTATTCCCCAATATCTATCGATATCCCAGAAAATGATTTTACCGTTCACATTCCCCATTATGAAAAATATAAAATATTTTGCAAAAGTGTGGACGTGGCAGTTTTGGGCGGTTTTAGCGCGTGGCAAAAGGTTTTTTTTTTGCAAATTGATAAAAATTTACAGGACTAGAAAATCTTTTAAAAAAATACAACACATTTTTCAAACGTGTGAGCATGACAGTTTTGTGCTGTTTATGGGCTTAAGAGTGAGCGTGTACAAAATGATTTTGTCATACCGATAAAAATTTTCAAAACAAGTAATTAAACAAAAAATAAACATAACATTTTTCGAATGTGTCAAGGTTGTTGGTGACTTCATGCACCTTCTTAGCCATTTTTGGGGTCGAATTTTCTTGCTTTGCGGATGTGTAGCGGGTAGAAATTTAAAAGCGGAACCAAATTAACGGTGTCTACTTTCAGGACTAACTCTACGACAATTCCGAGGCACCGAAAAAAAAGTAGCAAATACAGAGTCCCGACAAAAAAAGTTCTAATAACTCCGATGGAGATTTAAGCTAAACTTTCCAAAATAGCCACGAATTTAAAGAATGGGTCAAAGACCTATTTCCATAGATCGAAAAAGATTATTCTGGAGCTGGCGGCAGAGCAATGCGAAAGGCTTAATCATAGCTCGTATAGTATACTTTTAGGGTTCGAGTAAATGTACATATACTTCGATTATAATGTTGTGACCAATTTCAATACAGTTATTCTTTCTTATGTTTTTACTGTATAGGTTAATTAACATTATGTATTGTCATTGTGTAGCGGGTTGCGAGTCATAATACGACGAACTCTATTCGTTTGACCATATGGCAAACAAATAGTTGCGAATATGACTTTAAAATTAAAAATTTACTGATTGCAGCTAAATTTTCATTTTAATGAAAACGCAGTTGTGTCATTCCAAAGCGCAAGTGTAATGCTGTTCCACTTTTTGTTTTAATTTAGAAAAAAGAAACGAAGACTAATATTTCCACTAGCCTTACCATAGGGGTATGTAAAAATGCTATTAAAAGCCCGAAATTGTTATAGAAACCTTAAATAACTTGTTTTGCTCATTAATGACAGAAGGACACGATATAGGAATATATATCTTTTTAATTCGTTTCCGATCTTATTGCTCTGGAAATGCATACTTTATCGTAGATTTCTATGCAATGTGCAATGTGTTCTATAATCTGCATGTTGCATCCCCAGATCTAGATTCTAGACGTCATTGTATCTTTGGAACAACATAAGTGTCAACATAATCAGTTTATCACACAAACTAGAAGTCCGCGAAATTGTAGTATTAATTAGGCAACTTAAGATATCTAATTTACGATAATCTCTTACTAGATTTGCAAAAACGAAAATTGAGCATTGAGAATGTTTAGTATTTAACAAAAATTGTGCCGTGTATTCCGCCCAAAAGAAATCTTTTATGATTAATGCCATAAGCACCCTGTTTTGTTGGCTCGGTTTTGTAATACTGTATGTAAGCCTACATATATTGTGATCGGACAACCCGTGTGTTATCTTGAATAACAAATTTTTTTATTTACGTTGAAAATAGTTGTTTGTTTCGTTTATATTTTAAATACTCTCTACATATTTCTGTGCATAATGAACATTACGATTTCACAACTAAGTAAGAAAAGAAATTAACTTCACTCGGTGACGCCATTTTGTCCAATTTTTGTATACTGCTTTATAAATGGAATTTGGTAAAAAAAGGTAAATTTTATTCAAGTTTATGGCCAATTTAAGTAATAAATGCTCCACATACTTTTTGTGTTTTGACAAAAGTTTAAAATATGTAAATATGTACGAAATGTTTTATAATATTAACCAGTTTATCTGTATTATTGTTTAAAGGTAATGTAAAGTACATGGAATGTAGAAGTGTCTTCAACGCGAATGCACATATGCATATACATGTCTATGTATGTATGTATATGTATGTTTATATGTTTTTATATGTACGTATGTATGCTCTTTTATGTGTATACATAACGTATTTCATTTCAAGGTAACACAAAATCGTTAATTTTCTTTCTTTTAAGGTATAAGGGTGGTCGGACACCTTCTATTAGGTCCAGTGAAAGGCGTCGTCCTCAAAGTGTTTCATCTATATCCACACTATCCCCGAGAGTTGTTTTGTCAAGATTGGAACCAAGGGAGTTTGAACGTCTTCGACTATCCTACAAAATTGCAATCGACCAAAGAAGATCCAGAAGCTGCCGTGGCATGAACATGGGTCAAAAAATTAGTGGCGGAGTCAAAACAGTTAGTCGCAATGATTCACAGTCTACATTCAAACCAATAATACCAAGAGAGTTGCAAGCTGATTTCGTTAAACCAGCACGAATCGATATATTGCTTGATATGCCGCCAGCATCTCGAGATCTTCAATTAAAGCATTCATGGAACTCCGAAGATCGGTCTCTTAACATTTTTGTAAAAGAGGACGACAAGTTGACATTTCATAGGCACCCAGTGGCTCAAAGTACTGATTGTATTCGCGGAAAAGTCGGACTTACAAAGGGATTGCATATTTGGGAAATTTACTGGCCAACAAGGCAAAGAGGAACCCACGCTGTTGTCGGGGTATGCACTGCAGATGCACCTTTACATTCAGTTGGCTACCAAAGTTTAGTTGGATCAACTGAACAAAGTTGGGGCTGGGACTTAGGAAGAAATAAATTATACCATGACTCAAAAAACTGCGCTGGAGTTACATATCCAGCCATTCTTAAAAACGACGAAGCTTTTTTAGTTCCAGATAAGTTCTTAGTAGCGTTAGATATGGACGAAGGAACACTAAGCTTCATTGTTGATCAGCAGTACCTCGGTATTGCGTTTAGAGGACTGCGAGGAAAAAAACTATATCCAATTGTTTCGGCGGTTTGGGGACACTGTGAAATAACAATGCGTTACATTGGTGGATTAGATCGTGAGTAAATTTGATATATTACATACATATAAGATATACCAGATTATATGAAAAATACGAGTATATGGGCATAAAGTACATTCATTTATTGTTAATCGTTGTCTCGGAAACTATGCGAGCTAAAAAGTTATGATTAGGTATGCAGATTTAATTAGGGAATATGGTGTGCAAGTTCGAAAATGCTTTTTGATTTCTATTAATATGCTCTGATAGGGCTGAGTACATCCCTTGAATATTTAAACTAAATTTGTTTAGCCTTGCAGAGGGATGTACATATGTGTCATGTATGTATGTACATACATATATATTTCAGTATATATGCATTTACATCTAATAATATAAGTAGAAATATACCTATTATATTAATACCTATTTGATATTTATCACTTTTTTGAGAAAAATATTTTCAGTTGTTATTTGATCATATATATTCTTATTGAATAATATGAAATAGAAATATTAAACAAAGGAGAATGCTAAAGTCGAGTTGTCCGACTGTCGTTACTCGTTAGTGGAAATTTCATAATTTTTCTGGGACATCGAAAGAAATTGGTGAATAAAGTGAGAAAAATTTAAAAATTGTTTCAAAATATAAATGTGACCGTTTTGGTCGTTTTTTTGGTATACGAACAGACGGCCAGGCTAGATCGACTCGGCTCTTGATCCTGATCAAGAATATGTATACTCTATATAGTCGGGAACGCTTCCTTCTGCCTGTTACATACTTTTCAACGAATCTAGTATACCCTTTTACTCTACGAGTAACAGGTATAAAAGGAAGCGGGTATAAAAATAGATATAGTTTCGTTATTTTTAATCAAATAGTTTTTTCATGCACTTGACACTTTTAAAATATATTTCTATTTTAGTTTTTGCTTTCTCAAAGTCTGCATTCCCTCAACTGGGATGTACCGTATGGAGTCTATTTTGATTCCGATCGTTGTCACTACCAACGTGCAAGTCCAATTATTGTTCGACGTGAAAAGGCTTAAAAATAACATATTTGCTTCTGTTATAAAATAGCACAACACCTAATCTCTAAATGGTTTAGTTTGTAAAAGCAGTTTGTAGTAAAGACCGTTGCACATTGCTTTTGCCGAAGCGGAATGCGTTGCTCGGCCGGCACGAGTGGCATTCCGGTGGCATTGTACCCCTCCGACTTGCTTTTGGAGGTTGTGAGTTGTGTCACTTTTCATATGGATTGTGTAAATCTGTGCTCTTTTTTAAAAGTTCTGCGGCTTGGTTTCGTACATATTCGTTTACCTTTGCAGCATAATCCACTGGTGTGATTATGATTATATTATTCATCATAAATATTATTGATTAGAATCACTAGCCAAGTCGATCTGGACATTGCCCTTGATCGTCAAGATCTCGGCTAAACAAGATTGGAGATGCAGATTCCAGAAACCTAGACGCAGCGAAAGTTGGTTAACTGATTTTGCCATGTACACAAGCTGGCCAAGCTGTTACGCTCCCACTTAAAGAATGTTATGATATTTTTCTATTTTCTTATAATTTACTATAGAGATCTCAAAAAACTTTTTGCCACGCCCACTCTAATGCCCACATATCCCCAATGTCAGAGAACTGGTAACGGGTATCTGATAGTCGGGGAACTCGACTATAGCACTCTGTTTTGTTTTAAATTAATTTCTGATTACATGATCATTGCGAAAAGTACATTAGTTATTTAGATGTCGTATGGTATTTATTAAAAAACTATATATATTTTTACAAAAAAAAACAATTTCTTACCTTTATCTTTTAAGCTGAACCGTTGCCCCTAATGGATCTTTGCCGAAGAACAATTCGTCAAAAAATTGG
This sequence comes from Drosophila simulans, assembly GCF_016746395.2. NCBI lineage: Eukaryota > Metazoa > Arthropoda > Insecta > Diptera > Drosophilidae > Drosophila > Drosophila simulans. Next base: position 2,810,329 of record NC_052521.2, read on the forward strand.
CCGCACAAACTTGGAGGAGCACATTCAACAGCTTCAACTTCCTTTATCAATGAAAACATATTTATTGTATAAAAACCGCAGATAATAGTTTTGTTAAGTAGATGGAGGAGCAATTTCAATTTTTGCTGCATGTGATGAAAGCAGCAAATACTAATTGTGTTAGATTATAATAGTATTAGATCAATGTTTGTCTGTCCTCCAACAGGAAAATCATAGGTATACAATTCGTAATAATACTTTACTTTAGCTATAAAGATTGATTGTATATTAAGAAGCATTCAAATAATAGTATGTACACGGAATGACATCTCATCTTGCAATAAATTGGAGAATCGTGTTTCTTCATGTAACATTATTTAAAAACTATACTCACTTCGTGTTATATAAAAAGCATATTTGTATAAATATTAAAACTTAAAAAGCGCAGTTTTAATTATATGTATGTATGTATAAATAATTCTAACAATATTTAACAAAACTAAGCTCTGAAAGTAATTGGTTTACTTTTTATAAATATATTTCGGGAGAACAACTTGAAATATCGAAAATATTTATTAAAATTTGTAAGCTGCTTTTAATTTTTAGGCAAAAGGCCTGAGGACATAGAAAATTCTGGAAGTAGCGCAAATCACAATTACAATATTGCTCTATAGTTGCTGAGTAGTATTCAATAAAATGATATTAAATTTTTACATAAAAGTATGTAACGGCCTTAACATGCAAGATTCAATATATGTTTTCCTTTAAGTGTTCATAAACAGAAATGTGTTTATGCGATGTATATTATTTCTAAACCCAAAGTAAAGCATACAATTCAAAGGTAGGTTCCTGATGTGCGAGTTTTAATTTTTGCAGACTACAATATTTGACGTGACTGCATGTATACTTCGACTTGCCACAGTGTTTCATACGGTATTTTCAAAAAATAGCATAGATCAGTAGAAAGGTATTTTACGCTTTTAGTATAAAAAATTGTGCATTGCAAAATCCATAAATTCGTATATCTTCTCTACTTACTCCCGCTACTCGTAGAGTAAAAGGGTATACTTGATTCGTTCAAGAGTATTTAACAGGCAGAAGGCGTTTCCGGCTATATAAAGTATATATATTCTTGATTAGGATCAATAGCCGAGTCGATCTGGCCATGTCCGTCCGCATGAACATCGAGATCTCAGGAACTATAAAATCTAGAAAGTTTAGATTCAGCATACAGATTCTAGAGACAAAGAAGCAGCGCAAGTTTGTTTACCTATGTTGCCACGTCCACAAATCGCACAAAACTGCCACGCCCATCCTTTTGAACCATTTTTCCAAATTTTTTCATTATTTTTATTAGATTTGTAAATTTCTATCGATTTGCGAAAAAAATGTTTGCCACGCCCACATTTTTTAACCATTTTACATTTCTTATAATTTTATTAGTCTTGTAAATTTTTATCGAGTTGCCAAAAAACTCTTTGCCTCTCTAACGCCCTAAAGCCGAACCGGTTCCGGTTTTTTTCTATTTTTTCCCCAATGTCAGAAAACTGTTGAACTTTCACATTCGGCCTTCCACTAGCTGAGTAACGCGTATCTTTAGATAGGAAATGATGATGAATGAATGATTTTTTGTCATTTTTTTGAAGTAACAAGTCAATAACAGCCTCCCCCCACTTGACCTGAGCGCATGGCGAGAAGCGCGCTGTTTGACATGTCCATATGTCCGTCCGTTTGATCTCAGAACTATCAAAGACAGAATGTTGACATTAAGCATGCAGCTTCCAGAGACAGAACCTGTGCACGTTTCAGATACGCGTTACTCAGCTAGGGGAAGTGAGAAGGAGAAATTTCATCATTTTTTTGGGATATCGATAGGTATTGGAAAATAAATTGAGAAAAAAATTAAAAGTTGTTCAGAAGTGTGGGCGTGACCATTTCAGGTGTAAGGAGGGGTGTGGCCAACGTGTTTTTGGTATACCGATAGAAATTGGCAGAACAAATAATAAAACAAAGGAAAATAAAAACATTTTTCAAATGTTTTTCATGTGAAAGTTTTTTGTTAAATCGGTAGAAATTAACAAGACTAACATACATACATATGAAAATTTAACGAAACATTTTCAAAAGTGTGGGCCTGGTGGCATTTTTGTCGGCGTTCGTGTTGGCGTTGCAAAAAGTTTTTGGCATATCAATAGAAATTTCCAAAAATTAATAAAATATCAGAGCAGTTTTAAAAGTGTGGCCGATCTGCGTTTCGCCATCCACCATCCATCAGCATATTTTCGATGCTGGCAGAGCAGCAGCGAAAACTCGTGCAATCCACCGTATTGATTTTTAGATTTCAGCCCAACATTGTTGCTCAGTTCAAGTTGCTAGCGCTGCAGTTTTCAGTTTGTTCCAGAGAGGCGTCTTGTTATTGCTGAAATGGGCCGCTTTTCGCGCTGATGCATGCTATGGGCGGGCGGCGCATTTCTGTCGGCACACTGCTACCGCTGCTCTGTTGTTGCTGTCGAACCAACGATGGATGACATTCCAGCTCGTCGCTGTTGCTGCTGATGTTATGGTGTATCGGCTACATTGTTGTAGGCACTTGAACTTCTGCGGGCATTAGGGCTGAAGAGGTCTAGCGGAAAGGGGGTGCCTGCTTAAACTCCTACCCACTACAAGATCTGTGTCCCACAGATCATTTGGTCTTAGGTGATGTTTCGATGGCGTTCTCCGCCTTAGATTTGCTGCGGGATCTGGATCAAGGGAGTCGCCAGGGTAGGGTCCTGGACCTAAAAGGAATGTTCAAGAAATTTCCTAATTTGCTGCCTATCACGTAACTTCCCGTTGTTTATTTACACTATGTACTGTTCTTATTCTCTTAGTCAATCTGTCTCTACTTCTATCGATCTGCTTTCCATACATAAGCTGTATGATAGGTGCTTTCACTAAGAGTTTCCAGTATTGGAAGATGAATTCTACTAGATTAATGAATGGTCACGTCCTTTGGGTTCCTTTAAAATTTGCTAGTAAACCAGCGGACAGACGGGCATGGTCAGATCCATTTGGCTTTTAATCCTAATCAAGAATATGTATTCTTTACATGGTCGGAATCGCTTCTCTCTGCCTGTTAAATACTTTTCAAATAATCTATTATACCCTTTTACTCTATACTATACTATATAAATAGCTTACCAACCGAATAATTACCTTAGAAAGCATAATAGACTACAGATGCAAAAATGAAAAATTTAGGTACGACTTAAAAAAAAAGACTCCCCTAACTATTTCACCTCAACCTTCTAACCCACTACCCCCCCTTCATACAAAATATGGGCTAATATAAGACGTTTCTGCGGACTAAAACCCGTAAAACAAATTTATGCCATCTCAAACCCGGTAAACAGTGAGACAACATTAGCTAGCAACTAAATTGATAACATACATCTTTTTGGGACACTTTTCTGACCTCTCTGGCGACTGGAACTGTTCAGAGGAGTTCCGAAAGAATACAGAAACAACTGCCAACTGCCCGAACCATAGAATAAAACACAACTTACCTCGAAATTACATATCTAAGCCCTCCAAACATGAAAAGGATCTGCCATAGGACAAATGATTAAAAAAAAACAATACATTTAAACATTTAACGAAATATTTAATAGCCAAATACCACAAGCTTTAAAACAACTCTCCCTTTTTGTGCGTTGTTCGCAGTGGTGTTTGGTGTTGTTTTTTGCATGCATATAAATTGCACTTTTCGCTCTCCCTCTCTCTCTCTTTCGCTCTTCCACACAAAATCTAAATTTCTCAGCGTGCAGACTGCTCTCGTGCGGCTCCTTTAACAGCTCGCTTGAAAGTTTTGGTCTTGTGTTTTCGTGCACGCACAGTGGTCTGATTTCAGTTGAACATGGAAACCGTAAATGTTGTCTGCTTTTATAAAAATTGTTGCCAGGTTATAAAACCTGAGCAACCAAAAATGACTTGTTGGCTATGTGATAGAATGGTGCATACTAAGTGCGCTGGTTTTAATGGCCGTACAAGTGATGACCAAGCAAAGGGTAAAAATCTAAATTACTGTTGTGATGCTTGCCTTGTGGTTGCGAACGAGATGAAATCGTTTATGCGCCAAACTAAAGGTGGCTTGAAAGAACTGATCAACAGTTTTGGCGTAGCTAGAGATAGTTTTCGTTGAGCCGATGATCTTCTTTCCGCGCTTAATTCACAGTTTAATGGCCTTAAGCTATTAGATGAATCTCCAAAGCGCAAAAAAGCCGCTGGTGGTAGGCTGCCTAAGGCCCCGCAACCACGGGCAAATGGTCAACAGGACCCCACAACTGATCAGCTGTCAATCGCAGCAAATCCGCATATGTTGCTAGAATCGGCAGCTAAAAAATATTCGGAGCCATCCACTAAACAAATTCCACTAAAGAAACTAATTTTCGTTTCTCGGCTTTCCCCTGATCAAACATCGTCGGATGTATTGTCTTATATACAAGACAAAACCAAAGCCGATAATATCAAAGTGGAAAAATTTAACTTCTCTTACGCTAGGGACATATCATCTTTCAAGATAACTGTCCCAAACGAGCTCTTTTCGACCATATGTTCGGGTGATTTTTGGCCGGATAGTATGGTGGTAACTGGTATCAACTTCAGAATTGTAAAACAGGCCCAAAAATATTCAACTACATAAAAAACTTCATGATTAACTGGAAAATAATTGTCCGTCTCGGTCCGCATATATCGAACCCATTACCCCTATTCAATGGAATCCCCCAATGCTCACCCATATCCGTAATACTATTCCTTATAGCTTTCAATAAATTATCTAACATCATATCCCTTTACAATAAAATAAAATTTAATAATAAATTTCAATAAAAACATATACAGACTTCAGCACGAACAACCACTTAAACAATATAGGGAATTGCGGTTCCTAGTCAAGGGCATTGCGAATTCTATCTAAATGCCAACATATGTTAAAAATAACATAACTGCAGTTGCAAGATAAGCTGCATTGACGTACAAATCCGTTACTTTTTTTTAAATTCTAGGTATAACAATGAACGACAAATATAAACGGAACACACACCTAAACTCCACAATAAACTAAATATTTTGAAATGCCTATCCAGTCCTAAATTGAATTGCAACACGTATACCCTCATCGATGTCGCCAAGTCAACGGTCGGTCATAGCCAAATTAGAATACGGACTGTTTCTATACGGCCACGCTCCCAAAAGCATTCTAAGCATTCAACTTCGCAATCCGTCTAGCCCTGGGAGCCCATCGCTCCACCCCAATAAGCAACATTCTCTAGAAAGCAAATATTCCCTCCCTAGAAATGAAACGAGACCTTCAAACAAAACCTTTATTTTTCCAAAAACACTACTAATAATAGACCGAACTATCAAACTTAGCCTAGAACCTAACCTAGAACCTATAACCCCACAAGCCCGAAAAACTCCACAAATACAGACCATCATGACCATACCAATTCTAATAGACACATCACTCCGAACCCATAAAAAACAAGAAACATCTCTAGAATCATCGAATACTGTACGAGCTCACAAAAAATAATCTCAAACAACATACTTTCATATTCACTGACGGTTCAGAAATTAACTGCACTATAAACATTCACCATCACAACGGAAACAGTGCAATTGGCAGTACCAATAAATCAATACGTGTAACCAAATTATACTATTAAATCTAAAAATTAAATTTAATATAAAAATTACATACTAAACTCAACAATCATTTAGCTAAATACCCAATTAAGATTAAGTACAAAGCAATTGTTAACATAGTAGCCATAGGACCTGCAGCCAGCGATATAATAATTTAACTTATATTAGTTTTGCAGACTACTTTATTATTATATTAAATAAATATATAAATTTTCAAGACATTGTTTTTTTAATCGTTGGCGTAGCGGCAACTATGAAGTATTTTTGCAATATTGTAGTCAATGCATTCTCCATGCAGTGTGAAGCTATTACAGCTTGTTTACAAAGAGCATACGCGAAATATGTTTCTGCAACATGATGGTACGCAACCGAATGCTGCGCGCTAAAAAGAAAAAACCAAACAAATATCGAAGTGCAGATCAATGAAAATCTGTTGAAAGTGAGTGAGAGTGAATATCTCGCCATACTTTCCTAATGTATGTTGCTTCTAGGTGGAGTATACAAGACGCAGTTAGCTCTTTTTTTCGCCGTTTGTAACAACAGTGGTTTGCAGAAGGAAGGTTTGCTGTTTGGGGTTGTGGGCACTGCTAGGTTGTGATAAGAACTGCTTTCTTTTCTTAGCAGAGTTTTTCCCATGCCACACAGCTCGCAACATAAGCATCGATAACTATCGATGTAACTAGCGCTACACGGAGTTTTAGCAGAACGATAAAATAATTGGTAGCTTGGAGGACGGCAGGATTCAACGCGGCACTGATGTAGTCAGCAGTTCGAACGGCTCCTTACGTGGGGCCCACGCTTTACGGGAAGTGTATATGTTTGGATCCTTTGACATTGTGTGCTTTCTATTTCCATTCCGCAGATCACAACGAGATATCCTTGGCGGGATACAGTCACAGAAGGCGTCATTGTAGATCCTCCAGCAAGTATGCATTACTCCCAACGGCCTTGACCACCCTCGCTTTCAGGAACTTTGGCACGAAGATCACTCAGCTCGAAGTTCCTCCAGAAGACTTCCTGTCCTGGCCTGGCGTGCAGTGTGCAAGCTTGCTTGTCGTAGCGCTGCCGCCTCGTCTCATAGCCGCCCTCGAGGTGTTTCTGGACTTTGGCGTTTATGACCCGGAGCTTATCCATCGCCCTGCCATTTTATGGTCGCACAGGGACCTCAGCTGTCAAGCTTGAGGGGACAGTATTCCGTATGGCCACCTCGATCTCTGCCAGCTCCGAATTGCCGCCAGCACATTTCGATTAACCTTTCCACAGCGTTGCTTCGGGTTGAGTATATCGGCGTCTTAATATGTTGGTTTCCGAACCCATCGACCATCTCCTCAAACGTCTTAGATGTGAACTGTTTTCCATTGTCCGAATGTATCGTTTCAGGGACACCGAACCTGTAAAAAACTTCGTTCACCAGGAAATCTACTACGTTCGCCGCCGTCGCATCCTTCATCGCCTTAAGATAAATGTATTTTAAGAAATGGTCCACTACGATAATACCGATAGAGTACGATAATATCCATGCGTGACCACTCTTGGACCTCGGATACTTGTCTAGGAAGTCGATGTAGTGTTTCTTTCTTTCCCTTTTTGCATCTTGAAGTTTGGCGTTTTGTTCTTACATACCTGGATTGTCATGCCTGGCCAATAGGAGTGCCAACGTAGGACCTCCAGTGTCTTAGCCATTCCACCATGAGCGGACGTGCGTTTACCGACGACTCCGATGCAGTGTCGCGTAAGGAACTTTTCCTCTCTTGGACCTCTTGGTCCTGAACCTGTGGCTGACCGATTTCTTCGCATATAGTTTTAAATCTGTATTTCTTGGCTAGCGGTGAACCTGACGCTTAGCGATTGATCGCTAAGCCGACCAACAAGTCCACCAATTACCGTCGTTCTGGGTAGCGACATACGCGACCACCCCATCCTCGACATCTGTTTATCAGATTTCGTCTTCGTCAAAGACAGGAGGACCTTTCTACCTCAAATGGTGTCGTCCCCAGCGCCCGAATATTTAACAGCTAATATGAATAAATAAATAGATTTTCCAAAGTAACAAGGGCGTCGCCAGGGTAGGGCAGGTGGGACCAGTTAAGGACATCGGTTGACCTAGAGCTCTTGTTAGTTTTTTCTTGTTTTTTTGCAATTTCTCTAAGTAATTAAATTAAATATCTTTAAATTAATTAATTTTTTTATATTTTATAAGCATTTTTAACTGCCTGTTCCGTTTCACCAACAGTGTGGCCACCTTCGAGATAACTTTTGTCAAAGTACTTATAACCCCTTGCGAAATCGAACATTTTTGTTGCCGACTGTAAAATTTTGTTTTTCAAATCTAAGGTGTGGTCAGAAAAAAATGTTGTATAAAATAACTAAGTAGCAGAATGATCTTGTGACCATGTGGAGTAAACATGAAAAAACCATTAAGGAAACTATTTTTTCTATTGGTATATAAAATCTGATTTGATATAAAATAAAGAATTTACTTTTCATTTCGGTCAGACAATTGTGCTTGTTCTACAAATCGAAAACATTTTACGATTTCGAAAACCGGAGCACCGATTTTGCGATTTCAATTCGAAATCGTAATAATTTTATTCGTTTACCGGAGCATGCCTGAATATCTATAATTTGACTTTCTTCGCTAATGTACGAATACTTATTCAACTGAACGGAAGTTTTTGGCGGTTTGTGTGGTATTTGGCGTGGTATTCCTACTATCACTTGTTTGATAAATCTTAACTTGTTTGCTTTCAAAATTTAACGTAACGTTCTGAAATAACATTTCTCAGCTGCCACTCTAAAACTAGCAGATATAAAGCTATGAAGGTTTAATCCGTCTTAAGTGAGGAAAACGGTTTTTACATGGTAAATTTGCTAGTTTTTTTGTATTTGCTATAGTTTTTTGTGATTGTTTCGAAAGTACATTTTTATATCGATATTTCTTAGGAAGTCTCAACTGCTCCGACGGATGTGAAAAGTACACTTACTATATAAGCGTAAAATGTGAAATTACTATTATAGTATGCATTGATGATTAATATTCTAATGTGCCAAAACGTTGTGTATTTGCTGACGTCTGCTGTGGTAATCAATTCTGGCTCTGTTAACATATTCAATTAGAATTCTATGGCCGATTAGCTATGGACATCAATGAATATAAATTATACAGTAAGTTTCTTTCTTGTCAGTGACAAGCAAAGCAAGTTTAAAATGTCTTGCCTCAATTTCTATTATCAAATTCATCATATGTATGAATATGTATGAAATAACACAATAATGTGCTATGTGTGTTGTGCATAGGCTTGCAACCGAGACTCAGCGAAATCGATTAAAAAAATTAAAAGATTTCCTAATAATTAAAAGTTCGCTTCCTTATCAATATTGTCTATCAAGAAATAATATATTTTGCCGACCATCACTGATGCATTGCCATTCGTAAAGGGCATACAGCTTATTTCGTGCAGTTAACAATATGAGTTCGAATCGTCACCGCTGCCAAACTTTTGAAAGGTTTAAACGAAATTTAAATATGGCTCTGATTTTAAACATGTAATTCATTTTTTATTAATTTATCAGGACAACCATAAAAAAACTATGATCGCGGAGCCTTCTGGGTGGGCGACCTCTGTTTAGTACCTTGGCAAGCGATTTCTATGCCGCTCTAACCTGTCGTGGTACCGGCTAGAGTGCATGTTTATTGCCTCGATGTGTTCCTTACGAACCAATCGCAGCCGGTAATCATCCTGGCGATTCTGCTTTGGGCAGCCTGAATACGACGTATTTGGCTGTCGCAGGCCAAGCCCCAGATTTGACATCCGTACCTTCATATTGGAGCTATGATTTGCTTGTAAATTGCCACCTTGTTGGAGAGTGACAATTTACTTCGCGAATTTTTAAGCCAAAAATTCATTGACGCCGCGGCACGTATTCGCATTCTTTTCACACTCACATGCTTCGAGAAGGTGAGTCTCCTATCCAGGATTACTCCTAGATATTTGGCTGAGTTTGACTGGTGGACAGGGGTAGGTGACACACACGTCATCTGCAAATGTGGCCAACATTGACGTCCTCTGTCTCTCGTCTGGCCGCGGCATGTCTTAGCTGTACAAGCAATAAAGCAGAGGCCCAAGTACACTTCCCCGCTGCACTCCGGCTGCCACAGAGAGAGCCGAATGGAGTGGGACCGCAAACCTTTCAGAGGTACGACCTCAGGAGGCCGAAGAAAAGTGCAGGCAGCGTATGCTTTATTTTTCGCAGGATACATTGATTCATTGAAGAGTATGTAACAGGCAGAAGGAAGCGTGGATCGTCTGTCTATATAAACGCTAGTAGGTCGAGATTAAGCAGATAGGTTCTAGAGACAAAGACGCAGCGCAAGTTCGTTGACCCATGTTACCACGCCCACAAACCGCAAAGAACTGTCACGCCCACACTTTTGAACAATAGTTTTATATGTCCTGTAAATTTCTATCGATTTGCCAAAAAACGTTTTGCCACGCCCACTGTAATGCCCTACAAACGCCTAAAAATGCCACGCCCACAATTTTGAACCATTTTTCGATATTCATAATTTTATTCGTTTTGTATTTTTCCATCGATTTGCCAAATAACTTTTTGCCATGCCCACTCTATCTTTTGAACAATTTTAAATATTTTCTGATCTGATTGTCGAGGAACTCGGCTATAGCCTTAAGTCTGCTTGTTTACAAGATTTCAAAAGATTTATTGTGGAAAATGTTGATTATTATGTATATGAGATTGAGCATGTAGCTTCCAGAGACAGGCAAGTTTGTGCAAGTTTGTTTTCTGATGTTGCCTCGCCCACAAACAGCCAAAAACTGCCACGCCTTCGCTTTTAAAATTTTTCAATTTTGTTTCGTTTTATTATTTGGCTGGCCATTTTGGCCACGCCCACAAACCGCATAAAAATGACACCCCTCGGTTTTGCGTTTTTTTTTAAATTTTTTATTTGTTCTGAATATTTCTATCGAGTGTCCATAAAAGAATAAACATAAGGGATCTGATTGTCGAGGAACAGGACTATAGCGTTTTTTTTATTATATTATATATATAATATATAATATTATATTTTTTATATATATATATTTTTTTAGCACTCATAATAGCTGTAAAAGTCAAACTCCTCAAGTATATTTTTGTGTTTTGTCCTAGGCAGACTTTGTCTCACCGGCGTTGCATATGCTGATCATCCAACTGGCAATTTCTTTTTATACATGTTGCTTTAAAGTAAAAGCTTTTACTAGATTTATCAAAAAGTTTGTTGCACACGCCTACTCTCACAAAACTGCCAATCCCACAGTTTTTAAACTTTGTTTTGACATTTTTTCATTTGCCACGCCCAATTTAACACCCATTACGTATCTGATAGTCCAGGAACTTTTTTATTTGTCTTGTAGATTTCTATCGATTTGCACAGACCGAACAGACAGAACTTTTTGAAAAAGTTTTGATTTTTCTTGCCAATTTCTACCTGTATACCAAAAACACTTTGGCCACGCCTCTTCTTAATACCCAAAACCGTTTTTAACAATTTATTAGTTTTTAATTTATTAACGGTTACCTGATAGTCGGGGAGCCCGACTATAGCATTTTCCCTTGTTCCTGTAATATTTTTAAGAATTTATAAAATTTTATTCTCTAAGATAAATTACGCAATGTTTTTTTCAGACGATTTATCGCTGTTGGGAGAAGTGGCTGAAAATAACTACGACAATAATGTTGTAAACGACATTCTGAACTCATCAGCATTCTACAATGATACATCGTTAGATCTAAGTGAATTAATACCTGACCTTCAAAAAGAAGCCTTTGGATTGCATTTCTCGTCAAACACAATAGCTTCAGAATTTAGCTTGAATACAATGACTTCAAGTTCCGCGATTTCTTGTTTGAAACAAATTCCTTCGGCGTGTTCTGGTGAATTTAAAAGAAATGTAAATGACAATAATTTTCAATTGGATCTTAGGAACAGTAGACATGATTATCCTGAGCCTAGTTCCTGTCCCACGAGAAGCTTAAATCGTTCAAATGTAAACGGTTCTTCTAACGAATTTCTGGAAGAAACGCTCTATCCACTCCTAGTCGATTCAGATAAGATTGATCCATTTTTTGAACCTGCTAAAGTTCGGATCCCCAACAAAGAATTCAACAGCACAATTTCTAATCTATCAGATATCAAAAACGAAATTAAGGAAACTTCCCAGGACTTGGGTTTTACTTCATATCACATTTCAAGGAATAATTCAACTTTAACCAAAAGCTTGCCAATGAATACGAAGCTGAACCCAGATAATCAAGTTCCAAAAACAGTTTTACCTTTGGCACATGATTACAAAGGGCTTTTGCCAACAGAGAAATGTAACGGAGAAAGGACCTTCAAAAAAAATTGTTATGTCGGGACTAATATCGTTATTAAAAAAAAAAATTCAACTTTTATACAATCATTGAAAGAAAGCACTACATCACATAAAATGGATGATAAGATCTACAAAAAATATCAACGTATGATTAAGAACCGGGAGTCTGCTTCTTTATCACGCAAAAAAAGAAAGGAGTATGTTGTTTCATTAGAGACTCGAATAAATAAACTTGAAAAAGAATGCGATTCCCTAAAAGCTGTAAGTACTCTCTTTCAATTTAAATAATAAACTATTTATACTAAACTAAATATTTTTACCTGTCATTCATTTGGTATTTTAATCGCATTCCTTCTTAACATAATAAGTTGTTTACCTATTCTTTAATTAACATTCCAATTTTCAATTGATCTTAACCTGTCTGGGAAAACCCATCAATAAGTTAGGTAGCAACAACCGATGCGTTCGGAATGCATGTTTTGGAATATTTTGAAAAACAATAATCAAATTTTTATAGAATCGTTGAAAAGTATGTAACAGGCAGAAAAAAGTGTTTCCGCCCATATAAAGTATATATATTCTTTTGATTAGGATCCATATCCGAGTTGATCTGGCCGTGTCCGTCTCTCTGTTTGTCCGTCCGTATAAACGTCGAGATCTCAGGAACTATAAAATCTAGAAAGTTGAGATTCAGCATACAGATTCTAGAGAGAAAGACGCAGCGCAAGTTTGTTGACCTATGTTGTCACGCCCACTCTTACGCTCACATTTTTAAAAATGTGTTGATATTTGTTCAGATTTGTATTAATCTTGTAAATGTCTGTCAATTGGCAAAATACTTTTTGCCACGCCCTAAAACCAACCTACACTGTCACGACCAAATTTCTTAAAAATTGTTGGATATTTTTTCTTAAATTTATTAGTGGTGTAAATTTATATTTCAATTTTTACTCCTTTTTTCCCCAATATCTATCGATATTCCAGAAAAATCATGAAATTTGGCGTTCGCATTCACACTAGCTGAGTAACGGGAATCTGATAGTCGGGGGACTCGACTATAGCATTCTATCTTGTTAATGAATAGTATTTGATTCTATTCTCTATTCCTAAAATATAAAAGCCAACCCTCAGTAGCCGAGTCGATATGGCCATTTCCAACTTTCCGTCCGTCTGTCTGCCTGTGATTACTGCAAGTATAACAGCTAGTAAATTTACATTAAATATGAAGATTGTGAACGCAACTAATTACTGTTTCAGAAGATTACCACGTGCACTCTAACACCCACTATACAGACAAGAAATTAGGTGTTTTCAATTATTTTATTTTTTATATTTGTCGATATGCCTAAAACAGAAGAAGCCGACTATAGCAATCTCGTAATTCAGATTACAAATCTTACAAATCTTTTGGCGTCCGATTCTCGTTAAAAGCATTGCCATGCCAAACTCATCTTAAACAATTCGATATGTTTTTCAGATTCCCGCATTGTAATTAGATTTTTTAAGTCATATCAAAGAGACTAGAATATTCTAGTGTCTTTGCTCATATCATATTTTTGGATACCACTTCCCGTGGTGTAAATAAAAGTTCAAAATTAATACATTTACAACATAATGGGCGCTGCCCAAAAACCGAAAACACCGAAAAAGTGTCCGTGTTAAATGAAGTAAAGGAGGAAGTAATTAAAAAATTTGTAAACCCCTTATCCAAAAAAATTCTGATTTACTATTAAAATTGGAAAAAAATCGTATCTTATATATAAACAGCAAGCGAGAATGCTATAGCCGAGTTCCCCGACTATCAGATACCCGTTACTCAGCTATTGTGATTGCTAACGCGAAATTGTATAATTTTTTTAAAAATTGTTTAGAAGTGTGGACGTGAACGGTTTGGCTGCTTTACGCTTTAGAATAGGTGTGGCAAACATTTTTTTTTTTTTTAACCGATAGAAATTTACCCGACCAATTATGAAAACTATCCAAAAATTTTTCGAAAGTGTGTTTACAAGACTTATAAAAAAAATGAAAAAATATCAAAACATTTTTCAAAAGCGTTAGAGTAGGATTTTCTTGAATCTGTAAGCTTAATCTCAAACTTCTAGCTTTTATAGTTCCTGAGATATCGACGTTCTTACGGACGGGCAGGACAGATCGACTCGGTTATTGATCCTGATCAAGAATATATGTATATACTTTATACAGTCGGAAACGCTTCCTTCCGCCTGTTACATACTTTTCAACGCATCTAGTATGTCCTTTTACTCTCCGAAAAAACGGGTATAGTTACACCAGTTGCTAACTGAACTCACAATTGTGCTTCATGCGTCGGATTCATTCGTCAAATTTCTGACCGGCTTAGGCCAATCATCGGCCCCTTGAATCTGAAATCATGCGACAAACGCATTCAGAGTGTCCGGCCTTATCTGCTGGATTAAATGCATTCCACACACAATTTATAGAAATTGAATTTTAAAGTGGAAGTCTTAATGAATCTCCTTAACGGTACAAACGTTTCAGTCAATTCCTACAACTTCCGCACTGGGGTCCCTTCTTACTTCTGCTCTTAGACCGCTCAGTGATCCTGTGGGACTCGCAAGTGAATCCACTGCCATTGATACCATATTAGTAGCCTAAGCTACAGCAGCGGCTCCTGATGGTGGGGTTGCCTCTACTTTACTGGTGCTGTTACCAAAGTCAGTCAACCTCCAGTTAGCAACTACGGAAGCCGAAGCCAATTCTGTTTTTTCAGGTGTTCACCAAATGCAATTTTGACATGGAGTTACTTTGCGTCAAAATAAGCCGTTCTAATGGCAACTTATTTGTTTAATTCTGCTACGACCCACCATTCTGAATTCGATTTTTCCAAACTGCAAACTACTTGCAGATATTTCCACTTATTCACTGGGCATGCCTGGGCATCCTTCAACTCAATGATGCAGTGTCGTACCCATTACAATAACTACTGCTCATTCACTACCACATTTGAAAAATATAATGTCCAAATTGTACAACCGTACCATAAAACAGTATTGCATAGTCATCCGAAATTACTTTTTTTCTTTTTCAATTCGAAGTTCCACACACCATTTTATAATAACTACATAAGACACGAATAATGCTCACCTGCTTGCTGATTTCTTGCAAACTACATAGTTGTGATAGGGATGCATCAAAGACACTAGAATAACAAGATGCGTAACGGCCATATATTGGTTTGGCCAAAGACACTAGAATACATTGAGAAATAACTGTTTCATAAAAATAATTCGT
The DNA here is from genome assembly GCF_016746395.2 of Drosophila simulans. NCBI lineage: Eukaryota > Metazoa > Arthropoda > Insecta > Diptera > Drosophilidae > Drosophila > Drosophila simulans. The sequence continues at coordinate 2,825,640 of NC_052521.2, forward strand.
AGTAGAAAATAAAAATTTATAAAATAAATAAATAAAATATGAAAACTGTTTATTGCAAAAGTCATATCTTGAGGCACGAAGTGCGGGCACAAGCACTCAACAATCACTGCCTTATTAATTTTTCACACGTTGCAAGCTGAATACTCTAATATACTCTGAATCTAATATACTCTAATAATACTCTGAATATTCTACTATAAAGTCATTTTTGAAATTCATTTTGTGTTATGTACATAGATTCGGCTATTTCTAAGTTCGTATCCGTCACAGTTCAAAGGGGGTTGGTGGATGACAGTTTCCAAACATCAAGCTCTATTCGCTTGCCGAAGCTTAGCCAGGTCTTTCAATATGTTCAAGGCTGTATAGATCTGCAAAAACTGCAAGGTGTATTCTTTTAAACTGACGGAGAAATGCTGTCATTTTAAGCATCAGTTCATGACGTGAAAACTCGCTTTTATACTGCACAGGCTGTGTGTTGCAAAAGACTAGCGGCTTGGCATAATTGCAAAGGTATTATCCGTAATTACGAACTCTTTTATGGAATATAGTAGGAAAACCAAAACACCTATAACGGTAACGTTTTTAAATGGGTAACTTGTAAATTATATTATTATTTAAATAAATATAAATATATGAAATTTATTACAACCAAGGCATTGAAAAAATTCAGACCGGACTATTAATTGAAGCTCTGTTTTATTTATCAAGGTTTAAACCTCTAATGGAAAATATATATAGAATCATGATAAAAATAAATAGTTTATCAAACTGCCACGCCCACACTTTTAGAAAATGTTTGGATTTTTTATTTAATTTTTTATGAGCCTTGTAAATTTCTATCGATTTTAAGAAAACCGTTTGCCACGCCCACTCTAACGCCAACAAACCGCCCGTAGAGTAGACTGACTTGCCCATACAAACAATTGATTAAATTTTAATAAAATATTTAATAATAATAACTGAAAGGTAACTTTATCGCATAACACTAGACAAAATCTGAAAGTCATCACAGCTTTTTAAGACACCAGAAAACGGTTTTTGTGATACCGAAAAATTAGGTGGATAGTGTTCACAGTATTTCATTATTACAACAAAAGGTAAGGTATTAACCTGTCTGCTGCCCTACTTGATAGCCGGTTGGTCCGTGGTAGGCGCACTCTCGGGTTCACTGCGGAACACGTGGTTTGCTACTCGCGTCGAGTTCCACGGGATAACACGTCTGCCCTCGTCGTCTGACGGAAGGGAAGGAGGGCAAGCTAAATGAATGACACGCTGGCGATCGTACGTACGTTATTATCGATAGATCGGAACCGCCACCCTAAGCTTCTTGTCTAACTAACTAAATACTAAAACGATGGTTTCAGCTTAGTCTATTTTAAATGAGATTTCTCGTGCGGGACTTCTTGTCCTAATAAATAGACGGAATAGACTCCGTGTCCTTAATCTCGTCCTCAACGTAATGGTAACAAAATACTAATACTAACAATGCTTATAATAAAGGGAATAATAATCGTGTCTAAAATGTTGGTATGTATTTAACCGGAAACGGTGGTGGTGATGACTGGTTAGGTGTATTTGTGCGGGCCTGAACCAGGGTCGTCTCAGAATGTATATTTTTATAACCGCTAAAATGGATATTCTAGATTCGTCATAAAGTATGTATTCAGATATTAGGAAGCGTGTTTGACACTCTAAAGTATATTTATTCTAGCCGAGTCAATCTGGCAATATATTTGTTAATTAAATTAACAATGCAGATTCCATTGGAAAAGAGCGACACGACCAGAACTGTCACGTTTACAATTTTTACAATATTCTTTTATCATTTTATTATTGTCTTGCTAATTTATATTGATATACAGTTCGGTCACGCCTACAAATCGCAAAAAAAACGTCTATATTGTCTATATTTTTATATTTGATTTTTTATTATATATTTTATTTATTAATTATTTATATTTGATATTGCTGTTTTCTGCCAATTTTTATGAATGTAAAAAAAAATTTTACGTTCCCCCCTAGCTCCGACTATCTGATGACTTTTTAACTAAATTACGTTTATTTGTTTTAAACCTTTCTTGCAGGAAAATATCACATTACGAGATCAGCTATTTATGTTTGCCACCTCTGGCCAGTGTGAATCTGGAAATGCAAATGGTATTTTACATAACTATTTAGGATCTGAACGAAGCGAAAATAAAAACGGAAGATTTACATCGAAGGCAAAACATTGCAATAAAAATAATACTACGGCAACGATTAAAAAAAATGTTGCTATATTATTTGCTATGGCTTTTGTGGTATCTCTAAACGCTGGAAATTTTCAAAATTATCTCAACATACCAAATAATTTGGAAGGTGGGAGTGAGATTGAGCCTGTCGGAAAACAATTAAGCATGTCCAATCGACGGTTACTATGGGCTGATTCAGAGGAGGAATATAACGAAAAAAACAATCTAAGTACATTTCTTTCAGACAAACAGAAAGAACCGTCTCTATATTTTTTAAGTTCTGGTATACGCAATCAAAAAATTAATTCCTTGGACAACATTGCCAAAAATGTATCTCATACTTACTCATATAATGAACCTCCACCCCTAACATATTTAAGTACACGAAACTGTATAAACAGGTGCAGGTCCCTTAATAATTCTTCCAATCAATCAAAATACTTTATGCTCGCTCAAAATTTACATAAATGGATTAGCGGCACTTTAAACATATCCAATTTTTCAAAGGAAAAAGAGGACTCAAATGGTTTTGAATTTTTTAATAATTATTTTGAGGAAAAACGTGACATACACATCAAACACGAAAAGCAAAAAATGTTTATTGATTTAAATGATTACACATCTGTTTTGCCAGAAAAACGGCGAAAACTGAACAATACGAAATCCTTTGAAAATATGCGCGAACAAATAAATGTAATTAGTAAAATCAAGAGAAGGGATGATACTTTTTACGTATTTTCATTTAATATGGATCACGCACTACTTCCAGCATTAAGTTACAACAGTAGTTATCGTCCAAAATTGTCGTTGGTACTTCCCTTAGAAAATCCGGGAATTAACGGTAAAATGAAAATGATCCAGGTAGACTGTGAAGTATTTAATACAAAAGACTTTGAAGTTAGCCATCATTTGCTTCCAGCTAAACTGCGTCAAAACATCAGTACACGGAAGCCCAACAAGCTAAATATAAAAAAAGGTAGTACTGAAACGCCAGTTAGCAAAACCCAAAGAGTGCGTAATTTTTACAAGGTTGGCTCTAGAAATCAAGCTACCGTCGCATCTAGTTTTAATAAGGAAACAAAGTTTAACAACAACTAACTATCAGCCTTATCTTGTTGTACAGTATCACATGTATTTATACCCGTAACTCGTGGAGCAGAAGGGTATACTAGACTCGTTGACAAATATCTAACAGGCAGAAGGAAGCGTTTCCGACTATAATGTATATATATTCTTGATCAGGATCAAGAGCCGAGTCGATCTAACCATGTCCGACTGTCCGTATGATCGTGGAGGTATCAGGAACTATAAAAGCTAGAAGGTTGAGATTCAGCATTTAGATTCTAGAGACAAAGACGCAGCGCAAGTTTGTTGACTCATGTTGCCACGCCCACAAACTGCACAAAACTTCCACGCCCACACGTTTGGACCAATATTCGAATTTTTTTTTTTAATGTTATAGGACTTGTAAATTTCTATCAATTTGCCAAAAAAAACTTTGAAACTGTGAAATTTCGTGTCCGCATTCACACTAGCTGAGTATCGGGTATCTTATAGTCGGGGAACTCGACTATAGCATTCTGTTATGTTTTTGTTTTAGTATTTTTTTAGCTAATTTGTATTGTTGTAAAGTGTGAGGCGCTATTTTTTTTATTCTTTGTAAACTCTTTCAAAAATAAATCCATTTTGAACTATTATAAATTTTATTAATTAAAACTGGTTATGTGATCGATGTAAAATACGCGAGCAGCGGAGTACAAAATTTAAAAGCTGAATAAATAAATAATTATAACGGAAATTTTATTCTAAACATCTTTCAATTTGGTCATGTAAATGGATAAGGTTTTTCCATTGCTTAGTAAAGTTCTAAAGTGATGTCACAGTAATGTGGAAACTGACGAATAACAGTGGATTGTTTCCGGATTGAACATGCTGTTTGCAACAGCAAATGCTGATTTAGCCAACCCTGCCAACATACAGGCGGAGTCTGTCCAACAATGAAAGTTGGCGGTAAGCATGGGCAATTATCAATTCGCAGCTTCGGGTACTTAGCAATACTAAAGCCATCCAGGAATTGCAACCCGGAATTATAATCGCAAGTGCACTTGTAAACACTAAGAATGCAATGAGTCGAATAGTAAATTCAACAACTGAAGGCACTATTGCAGACTGCGCAAATTAAAAAAGCGAAACGTTGCAAGATTAAAATTAACAACGCAACGAACTTCAAAAGTATTAAAATTCTTAATTTTTCATCGTCGTTCAAAAACGGCAAGTTGACAAACTGATGACAGCATCGTCGAGCCAACTGTACCCACGAAATAACTGCCTAATTCGGCGAAAAAGCGATGGAAACTAGTAGTCGACTATCGCGAAATAAATAAATTCCATCTTCCAAGAATATAAGGTATTTTTGATCAATTAGGACGAGCAAAATATTTCTTTTGGCTAGACCTGATGTTTGGATTCCGCCAAATGGATAATGCTATAGATTTGGGTCGCAAGTGTACTAATAGAGGTATACTTCCTAATGATTCTAAAGACGATGTTACCAAAAACTATCCCAAACCAGCAAATGCAGACAAAGCCAAGCGATTGGTTGCATTTTGTAATTACTATAGAAGTATCTTAAAATGGTATTAATGCAACCCATATTTCAGCAAAGAATTTTGTAAAGCCACGAATGCTAGTAAACAAGAATGTGAAGCAGTACTATCCCAAGGACATAACGGCTAACAACTACCACTGGCGTACGCTTCAAGAAGCTTTACAAAAGGCGAAAGTAATGAGTGCACGACAGAACAAGAATTAGAAGCAATTCACTGGGCAATAAACCACTTCAGACCATATTAAGATAGGATGAATGGTACGTTTTTGTGGCAAAAATTAAGAACTTCAAAACGGAGAGTGATGTGTTTTTTGCATTTGGTTACACTAGCCCATATCTTTTATGATACCAAAAATTGTAGGCATGGCGCCGCCCCTTACATTTAATTAAATAATTTTAATTTTAATTTTCTAGCCGAAGCAAAATACAACTGATTTCGTGCTAGTGATTGCATATTAAATTATTTTACAAATAATAACCACCAAAATAATAAAAAATTAATGAAACAATTCAGCAACAGCCTTGTTTGACTCCCTTTTGGCGGAAATTACTCTGCTATGGTACGGCACTAGGGAACCTAAAGGTGCGGACTAAAAACGTTAATTACAAAGCAAGTGCGGAAAATATTAAGATTACATTAAAATGAACACGAATTAAATTACCCACATCTTCTGTTTCAACATTGTTTCTGGGTAAACACAGGTGCCCAAAATGCTGACCAGAGGTCTGCATAATTTCCGTTGCCATCAACGTCAACGAACGGTTAAGGAGCGACATCAGTACTTCTCCGATGCGACGCTGTTGACCGCCTTCACTTGATTGCTAGGGACTAAGAGAACTATTTTGTATCGTAGTTTCAGTTTTAAATAAGCAATAAACGGTCGCTTGATACCTACAAAACTAAAAGAAATAACTGTAATTATTTACTGGCGTCCGAACAGGGACCAACGAATAAACGCGAACGACAGACAAAAATTCTAAGTCTCGGTGCAAAATCAAAATTTTGCAAAAAAAAACGTTCCAGTGTAAAATTCAGGCGACACGTTTCTGGAGATCTCCTGATAAAACAATTCTCTATCTACTGTTCTTTTTTTTCCTCGTTCTCTGTTCTCTGTTCTGTTCTGTATTGCGTCCAAAATTGTTAAAAACAAAGAAACCGAAACAGAAATAGGCAAACACATAAGTTTGAATTGGTTTAGGTTTAGGTTCGTCTTGTGTAAGTGTTGTCCACGAAACCTCATGAGGAGACCACCAAAACACTTAGGCCAGCCATTCGCTGCGCCAAGACAATATGTGTCTAATTTCGGTAATGCACCGTTCGCCGCACCCCGACGAAACTATCAACAGCAATGGCAACAATATAATGCCACACACCGTCCCTTTGCGACCATACCACAACTAAGACCAGAACCAATTGATGTGGACCGCAGTATGCAGTCGCGAAACGTAAATTATATGAACAGCCCACATTTTGACGCCGGAAAACAGCCGAGCCGATTTCAGACATAAACAAACGACAAAGAACCTACAACATCCAAACAATGGAAATGGGGCAGCCAAGTGTTGAAATAGCTGGGTCCAGTTCAAGCATGGCAGGCTATCAACGGTCGATGCAAGTATATGAAACCCAGAACGACATAAACGGCACCCTGAATGAATATTGGTGATGGACAAACAGGCAATTTGGACGGCGGGCAACGAGACCACGTTTTGCATTTTTTAGAGTAGAAGACTCCTCACTACCATACATTGAATTTTGAGTGGGGAGAGGGAAGGTTTTAAGAGTGTTGATTGACACGAGCTCTAACAAAATTTACATCCAGCTCAATTTGCTGTCGAACGCGATACCTCATAACAAGCCTTACATAGCTGACACTCCAGGCGGCGATGTGAAAATATCGCATTACAAAAGAGCAAACCTTTTCGACTTTGAAATAAAATTCTTTCTATTACCATCGCTGAAGGCTTTTGACGCCATACATAGATGCAAAGATACAATGAAGGGAATGGGAGCCCAAATTGTCTTAGAAAAACTAACCAGGACACTGGAAAATAGGAAAAGAATCGTCCTGAAAGAAAAACAGTTCAAGGCTGTTAGTCCAATTAGTCCCAGAATAAAAAACTTAGAGGTAGAACAGAGAAAAAAATTAAATAAAATAATTGATTCTCATCCAGGTCTCTTCGCAGACCCCAATCAAAAACTAACCTACACAACCAGTGTAAGGTCACCAATCCGAACCACATCGGATACACTAGTGTACTCATAATTCGACCAGTACGAAAAAAAAAAACTCGACTTCTCTGGCAAGAAAAAATACAGGGTGGTAATTGAGTACCGAAAACTTAATGTGGTAACTGTAGCGGACAGATACCTATCTCTGATATTTTTGGGAATGCACTCTGATATTGGGAGACAACAAGATATTCTCAGTGTCCAATCTGAAGAGTGGGTATCATCAGATTCTTCTAAAGGAATCTGATATTGAAAAGACCGCCGAGTCTTTAGTAAAGATGATGAAACACACTACCAGAACCTTGACAACATTTTCAGAACTCTTCAGCAAGCCAACATGAAATGTTAGTTGGATAAATGCGAGTTCATGAAGAGAAAAGTGCAGTTCCTAGTTTTCGTTGTGTTTGGCAAGGGCATTGAAACCAACCCAACCAAGGTACCGGCTATCTTAGACTTTCCAATTCCAAGAACAGCCAAAGAATTGAGATGATTCTTGGGATTATCTGGATATTACAGAAGATTTATTCCTAACTACGCTAAGTTAGCAAAACCACTTAGCTCGCATTTGAGAGAGGAGGATGGACGAATTTCCAAGACATTATCGTCAAAAAAATCCGACTCCCTTAATAGTGAAACAATGGAAGCCATCAAGAAATTGAAGAGTAGTTTTGTTTCTCCAGACGTAATACTCCACTACCCAGACTATTTTTTATTATTATCTGGGCTCTAAAAATGCTCAAATTTTACCTTTAAGGTAAATAAACAAAGCAAAGGTGAAAATCTTTACTAACCATCAGCCTCTGACCCATTCTTCAGTAGTTGGAATGGGAATGCGAGGATAAAAAGGTGGAAACCGTATCTTGCGGAATATGACTATGAGATTTTCTATAATCCAGGCAGAGAAAATACTGTAGCCGACGCTCTGTCCAGAGGACCGACAGTCGAACAGATAAACTCAGTAGCCTCAACAATGCACAGCTCCGACAGTTTGAGGCTGATACGTTACGTTGAAGCCCCGATAAATGCATTCAAAAATCAAATTACTCATTCAACATTCCAATCCCGGCATTTAGTAGATCATAAATTGTTCACACCAGATAGCCTCTTGTCAGATTTATCTTAACCCATCCGTGATTAACGGAATTTCCACATCTAAAGGTTGTAATGGGGAAAATGCAAATTCTCTACCCATCCATTTTCAGGTTTTCAAGATTAGATTCTCTCAAACTAAAGTCAAAGACCCTGTTAACGAAGCCGAACAGGAGCAAGAAATAATTGCTGCCCGACGCTTCCACTGTTTATTCCTAAGTTAATTGTCCGCGCGTTCTCACTCCCGAACTCCATCTTTCACGTTCCGTCTCACTACTTAATCTAACGCGCGGTCTGGCTGACTGATCCCGATACGTGCTTGCGCCGACCCTTTATAGGCAGTAGGAATCCCGTCATTTCCTTATTTGCGCACGGCCCGCTCGCGTGCAAAGTCCACTTATTGTACCGTTAATTCACGGTGCGTCCTCTTTGTGCACGCACCGTTATCGTCCATGGTCCAGAGCGGTTCCGTTAGTTCACGGTGCGTCTTTTTTTGTACATGCACCATTACCGGACGACCTCTTCGCCCTTGGACAAGTGGAGTCCATGGTCCAGAGCGGTACCGTTAGTTCACGGTGCGTACTCTTTGTGCATGCACCGTTGCCTCCCCCGTGGACGATACACCCTGCCCCATAACCTCCTAATCCCGGCCGGGTCGAAACGTCGTCCGCTGTCAAGGAGTACACAGGACAACGGAGGCAAGGCGACTGCCGGAGAAGCGCCGCAGGAGAAGCGAGATCGCCGGAGGAGTTATCCATAAGATTGTAGAATAAATTGACTATCATAAGAATCCTCTGCTTTTACTTGGTCGGGCAATCACACAAATCATAAATTAGGTGGGACGAACGCACAATCTCTCTGAGCTAGCCGTCGCAATTCTTAACGAGCAAAAATAGAAAATCAGTTCGTTACATCTGGCGCCCAACGTTATCATTGGCCGGGAATGCATAAGAAAGTATGTGCGGAGCTGCGAGAGCTGTATGAAGAACAAGCCCAGCCAGCTACAGGCGGACGGAAAAATGTTGACACAGGTGCCGGAAGAACCATGGGAAACCATGTGCGCAGATTTCGCGGATCTGCCGCGGTCGAAACACGGAAATTCGATGCTGTTGGTCCTGGTGGACAGATTCTCAAAGTGGACCGAGATCGTTCCTATGAGGAGACCGACCACTGAGACGCTGCGAAAGGCTGTTCGAGAGCGGATTGTGGCCAAATACGGGGTGCCCAAAGTTATGATCACAGACAACGGGGTGCAGTTCATAAGTAGGGCGTTCAGGAGGTTTCTGGAGGGGCTTGGGGTGCGACACCAGCTCACGGCTCCATATACTCCGCAAGAGAACCCTGCGGAAAGGACCAACAGGACGACGACGGGGTCGAGGATGGCCAAGGCGCGGATTGCTTACCGAAGCGTGCGGCAAGCTACGCAGGTCAGGGGCGGATAGGTCTCGGAGTCGCGCCACCGACCGAGGACCCGGTGGATATGAGGAGGTTCATGGAGGTGCGGGTCTCCACCCTGCGGCGGTTCCAGCAGATAGTGGATGCGCGAAAGGTCGCCGCCGCCAAGGCCGCATGAGCATAAAGTAACAAATAAAAAAATTGTGATTTAAATACAAATAATAAAGATATATATATATCAGTAGGACTTAAAGTTCTGTTAAGAAGTTACGTAGGACATAAGTAAGAATTTAAATACACGGGACCATAAAAGGTAGAAAATAAAGAAGATAGATAACATAATAATATCAGGTATCAAGACCCGCACCCGTACTCTTAGAGCTGGAAAACCTTCGATGGCACTATCGAAACTATCGATGGTCTTAAGTTTTTTTTCAAGCCATCGATGCTTTTCGAAAACAATCGATGGTTTCTCCGCACTGACGTCATTAACACTTTGATACAGCGAGAGAGACATGTAAGATTGGTAAATTTTATACGGAATGAAAATTATAGTTTTTTTAGATTATAGAATAGAAGTAACTATTTGAGAAGATTGGTGGTGTTGGAAGAGGTTGGAGATGGATAAATACTTGAAAAGTAAGTACTTTTAATGCAAACAAACTCGTTCGCGTACAATGTGCATATTTGTATTTATATACATCGAGTTCAATCGCAACAAAGAAACTTAAAAATGCACAAGCTTCTGAATCACGCTATGGACTTACATAAGAAGTTCCAACGCGTTGAAAAAGCGCGTACTATATGATTCAACAGATTATTTTAGTAAAAGACTCAATTTCTGCAGTGCTTCTAAACTCAACCAAAGCTCCAAGTCCATTATCAGCGGACGAAATGATCGTTCTGAATGACATATGTCAAGTTCTAGCTCCGTTTCACGACGCTACAGTGCAGATATCGACAAACAAAACGGTTTCGATTTCCTTAATAATACCTCTTATTTATGAGTTGCACCAAAAATCATGCAAAGTATACAGCCAAGTGAAATCACAGCCAGCGCTTGATATTTGCGAGGCCGTAAAAAAACGATTGCCAGAGTGTTTCTCGCATTACGAAACTCGGACTGTTACTAGAATTGCTACATTACTGGATCCCAGATTTAAAAAGGACGGTTTTTTGTTTACATCGAACTCAGAGCAAGACGCGAAAGCTTTGTAGTTATTTTCAAGTTTGAAACTCCACAAAAAAAAAAATCAGTTTCTTTACTTTTTTAGAAACGAAAATTTCAAATAAAGTTCACTCAAACAGAGCAGACTCAATAATGCTCTTGAGGACGTATGTTGAGAGACCTATTGAGCCGGAGGATAAGGATGCCCTTGCTTATTGGATGGTAAGAATATCATTTTTACTTTTTAAATTAAATATTCATGAATTTATCCCTTTTCAGGCAAACAGTGAGAGTCTGAAGCCAATAACCGAACTTTGTAAAAAGTACCTGTGCATTCCGGCCTGTTCAACAGAATCTGAAAGAACCTTCAGTAAAGCTGGTCAGATTGTATCTGACCGCAGAGCATCACTTAGTAGACATGCTACTTTTTGTGAACAAAAAACAGAAACAATGATCTCGTGTTGTCTTATAATGAATATAAAAAAACATTATTTTGTTATTACTAAATATTTTGAATCCTGTCTTAATTTAAATAATAGTTTGCATTGAAGCAAATAAAACGTTTTTGTTTAAAAAATGCATTTTAATTCCTTTACAGGCCTTTCTGCATTTTTCCGAAGGTATGGTGTTGAAAACTTTAAAGAGAGGAATGGATCGGATTGAAATTCTTGCGTTGCGCGTTGATGACCTACGAAATAAGCTGTCTGAGTTAAATTTGCAGACAAGTGGTACTAAAAGCATGCTGCAACAGCGGCTCCTTGCTCAGATTAAACAATGAAGAACAAAACATTTCGGACGATGAGTCAGTAGCAACTGCACCATTGATGACAAATGAAAATAATAGGTCATGGTATACTCTAAAAGACGTCGTAGATAGTATTTCTGAATTCTCAGGTACTATAGGTCGTGTTGATGCTGATCAGTGGATAAATGAGGTAGAAGAATGTGGGAGTACAGTTCAGTGGAACCAATTACAAATGTTTGTCTATGCGAAGCAGCTTTTACGAGGTGCTGCTAGATCGCTTGTCAAAAGTCAACAAAACATTCGAAGTTGGGAGATATTGAAAACTGTATTGCTAGATGAGTTCGAAGTTAAAGTGTCATCAGCAGAAATACATCCAAGATTAAATAGACGGTAAAAGAAAAAAGATGAGAGTTTACATGAATTCTTGTACGCACTGATGAAAATAGCTAAGCCAGCAAAGCTTGAAGATGAGAGTATTATAGATTATTTCATTAGTGGCATTCAGGATTCCCCTGCATCAAAGTAGTGCTGTATCAAGCAAAAACATTAAAAAAGCTAAAACTTAGTTTGGATGTTTACAAATAAGTTTGTAGTTCAAGCAAGTCATCAAACAGGCCTGGATCATTCGTTGATAAACAGAGTTTTGAGTCCAAGAAGATTAGCAGTGACAACAAGACACGTAAATGTTTCAAGTGCGGTGATGATACCCATTTGCTAAAAGATTTTAGGAAGAAAGATTTTGTTTGTTTTAAGTGTAACCAACCAGGACATCGCGCATCAGACTGTAAAATAGATGGAAACGTTAAGCAGGATCAAAATACAAATGTCGTACAAGATAGGAAGGAAGAGTTTAAGTCATTAAGCATGTTCACTCCTTCAGGTTTAGAGTTGAAAACTGTGCAGTATAAGTCAATGATGTTTCAAGGATTAGTTGATACAGGTGCTGACCTTTGTCTTAGACGCAGAAGTGTTTATACTAAGTTGGGCAGAAATAAGTTGACAGGCTTAGCGAAGTGTTTGACTGGCATAGCTGATAGCCAGGTGCTTACATTCGGTAGCTTTGTAATTTTGGTTGAGGTAGATGGTATAGACATGCAAGTTGAATTTCACGTAGTTCCTGATGAGGATATGGGTTTTGATTCGATTTTAGGAAGAACAATCTTAAACAGCGTGGATATCAAAGTAACCAAAGGTGGCACAGAGTTTATAAGTCGAGTTGTAAACCAAAAAAAGGTTGAGAGTCAGAGAATCCAGCCATTGGACAAAGTATCATGTGCTGAGTTGTTTGTTGAATTCAAAAGTATGTGCATGTTGGGGGATGAGCAGGCTGACATATTTGATGAGGTTGATTTATCACATTTGAGTAGTGTGCAAACAGAAAAAGCTTTAAGTCTAATTGGAGATTATAAGCCAATTCGAAATTGTTCGACACCAGAGAACCAGTTGGGCAGAGTGTGAACAAAAGATTGTCGGTGATCAAGTTCAGGAATGGTTGCGAGACAAGATTATAAAGCCGAGTGTGTCGGAATACGCATCACCAGTGGTGCTTGTTTCGAAAAAGAATGGGAAAAAACGATTGTGTCGTGACTATCGGAAATTAAATGAAAAGATAATTCGTGATCACTTTCCAATGCCTGAGGTTGACGTTGTTATCGAAAAGCTTCAGAGTGCTTTGGTGTATACGACTTTGGATTTAACTAACGGTTTCTTTCATGTGCCCGTTGAGTTGGAATCCCAGAAATATACTTCCTTTGTAACACAAAAGGGACAGTACGAATTTCTGTATGTTCCCTTTGGTATTACAAACTCACCTGAAGTTTTTACTCGATTCATAATGGCAGTCTTAAGGGAACTAATCAACAGTGGAGATGTAGTAGTATACATGGACAATGTGATTGTGCCCAGTAAAAATGTGTGTGAAGGATTGGTAAAGCTGGAGAAGGTGTTAAGTGTTGCCAGTGAAAATGGATTAAACATAAATTGGTCGAAATGTCAGGTGTTGCAAAAGAAAGTTAACTTTTTGGGGTATATAGTTGAGTGTGGTACTATTAAGCCTTCTGGAGAGAAGACAAGTGCTATCGTTAATTTTCCGTTGCCAAATGATAAAAAAGGTGTTCAAAGATTCTTAGGATTGACGTCGTCATTCGAAAGCTGGGAAGAAAGAAGGTTTCTTGACCCCGATTGAAAAGGGAGATAGACCGTTGATGACTATCACATTTACCATGTTGGGCCAATGGAGATGACGAGCAAGCGCTACCACCACATTTTAGCATCACATCAGGGAACTGCGTTCACTGCACAGACATTTAAGTTGTATTGTGAGGAGCAGAAAATTCAGCATCGAGTGATTACAACAGGTGTAGCACGTGGAAATGGTCAGTTTAAGAGAATTCATAAGACAGTAGTGTTGATGCTGTCGAAGTTAAGTCATGGGAGTGCAGGAGACTGGTATAAGCATGTCAGTAAAGTGCAGCAAATAATCAATAGTACACCGCCTAGAAGCACTTTAGTGTCGCCTTTTAAAATCTTGACTGGCACTGAAATGCGTCTTCCGAATGATCTAGAACTTAATTTGTTGATAAAGAAATCCTTAGTGAAGGATTTGGATGGGGAGAGAGAGCTGGTGCGCGCAAGAGCTTCCGAAAACATAAAACAGTTGCAGACAGAAAATAAAAGGGTTTTCGATTTAAAGCGCATAGGTGAAAAAATTTATAAAATAGATGATTTAGTAGCTATTAAGCGTACTCAGTACGGAACTGGGTTAAAGTTGAAAGGAAAATTTCTAGGGCCTTACAAAGTTGTTAAGATAAACAAACACGGAAGGTATGACGTAGAAAAACTCGAAGACGGTGATGGACCTTTTAAGACATCGACAGTCGCAGAATATATGAAGCCGTGGGGAAATTCATTCGGGTCGAATGATGTATCAGGAGGGCCGATTGTGGGAAATGAACCACATCAGGGAACTAAAATGAACGATGAATGGTGAACGAGTGCAGTCACGAGTTTTTCAATCGCGCTATATACTTATGCAACTAGAGCTAAACAATTTTCATCAAACAATTAAATAATAATAAGCGAGAACTATTGTCATTAAACAATATAAAGTGTACTATAAACAATTGTCATTAAACAATAAATTAACACTATAAAGGAAATATACTACATACATAATCTATTTCTCAACCTATCTAAAAAAATTGAATTTAATCGTAATAATATCCATAATTTATACATTTATATTCTATATTCTTGTCTAATTAAATCATATAATCTCAAGTCTCTGTGCTTTTTGCCGACTCGAATGACGGTTAATGAACGGTCGTAAGGAATAAAAGGGATATCCATAATCAGTACATTTATATTCTATATTCTTGTCTAATTAAATCATATAATCTCAAGTCTCTGTGCTTTTTGCCGACTCGAATTATTGACTCGATAATTGCCCGACTCGACGGGCATTATGCGAGCCCCACAATATCTGTGTCTCCGCCAAAAAATGAGTTTTCTCTCTGTCCTTTATCCAAATTCCGCTTTTTTTTCTGATTTTTATCCTTCGGTGAATTTTGTTTATCATATCTTCGGGCTTAGTTCTAACTTATAGTTTTCGCAGCACGCTCGATTTCTTGTCTTGTTAATAATAATGTGTAGTCCGTGTCCGAGATCTGGGTAAACACTACCACCACCCCCCGAAGAGCAAGAACCGTTAACATACAGCATACCCCAACAGCTAAGATCCTCCCAAAGCAGATGAACTTTCGCTACAGCTATAATTATTTATTACTAATGAGGCGCCACCTTAGTACAAAAAAAATAAGGATTTTTTTCTTATCTCTTTAACAAATTCATTATTTATTAAAAAACTCTTCCTCGTCTATATAATTCTTTCATAACAGTTTTCTGATGAGATCTCGTCACCCGTTGGACAAGACGGAATGGAATCGAGCGCTGAGTAGGCTCCGATGCGCGTTGGTGCTGCACAAATTCGCATGGTTCGACGAAAGGCTTGCCAATACTGGAATCGAAAGCGAAGCGACGCATTCTCTGTGGAAGGCCACGCGCGCAATCAAAAGGCGTTGCACGAGGAAGGCGCCTCTAGTAGATAGCAACGGGACATGGTGTCGGACCGACTTGGGACACGCGGAGGTATTCGCTGCTTACCTCGCTGATCGATTTCAACCATTCAAGCTTGCCAGCCTGCAACAGGTTGAAGAAACTCAGGACCAGTTGAACCAAGCGCTTCAAATGAATCTGCCAATCATGCCGTTTGAACCCTGCGAGGTAGCCGAAGTCATTGTGCGACAGAGAAGCAACAAAGCACAAGGACATGACGTTATCTGCAACGCCACATTGAAGGCCAAGTCAAGTCAAGCGATCCTCTACATAACGTTGGTTTTCAACGCTATTGTGGGGTTGCAATACTTCCCTTATCAGTGGAAGCTCGGGATAATCTCCATGATCCACAAACCTGGCAAGCCGGAAAGGGAGCCCGCCTCCTACCGGCCGATCAGTCTCCTCCCTTCAATTTCGAAGGTGTTTGAGAGACTGATTGCTGTCCGGATTGTAAGGATTATGGAAGCCCAGAGGATTACCCCTGAGCACCAGTTCGGTTTTCGTGCTGGCCACTGTACTGTCGAGCAGCTACATCGGGTCGTCAAATTCTGACTGCCTACGACAGTAAGGAATATTGAAACAGCCTCTTCTTGGACATTCGAGAAGTGTTTGATCGAGTGTGGCACATTGGACTCCAACTGAAAATCAAGCAGACGCTGCCTGCTCCATATTTTGGGTTGCTAAAATCGTACCTGGAAGGAAGGAGGTTCGCTGTGCGCTTTCATTCAGCAATATCCACCGAGCACAACGTGGCAGCTGGTGTTCCACAAGGTAGTGTCCTCGGCCCCCTGCTCTACTACCTGTATAGCCACGACATGCCCCAGCCGGATGTAAGCTTTTACGGGAAATCTATGTTGGCAAAGGTGGTCCCAGGCCGAGCGTTTCCTCAACCCGTGTAAGATACACCTTGCCCCATAACATCCTAAACCCGTTCCAGCCGGGAGGTGGTCCTTCGGAGGAGACGACAAGGACTTGGCGTGTTGAAAAGGGACACTGGACTCAGTGGTCGACAAAGGTGGTCTCAGGCCGAGCGTTGCCTCAACCCGTGGTTGTTACACTCTGCCCCATAAGGGTGTTGTTTCTGGGGCTTATAACATTTCTGTTAGCACCGGTGTCTATTAGGAATTGTAACTCGGTCCATATTTTCGTACCATACTCTAAGTATGGTACGCTAGAGAGGAGTTGACCATAAAATTTTCAACCCCGCTATTAATGCACTCTACCTTTTCGACAAGGGTATTTTGATCGTTTTCTGAAAGCTTCGGTTCCGTTGCCTTTTTCGGAATGATAGTCGTAAACCCCCCGCAATTCGGTTCGGTCCTTAATTGTACGGTGATCAGGAGCACTATATTGGGGAAGAGGTTTGTCGATAGTTCGAGTTGAAAGATGGTTCGGAAATCTTGGTGTAGGCTCCTTGTCTCCATTTTCTGTAATTTTCTGTTTAAGCAAATTGAGAACGCCTCTTGCACGCCCGTCGCAGCCTTACAAAACAACAGCAGTCAAGAGACATTGCCTCTAAGCCTCTCATAAATGTATTTAATGCCTTTTCCCTGTGTCCATGAAGAGCGTTTCCACTTTCGCGGAGACATTCATGCTTCTCATAGGATTACTGATAAGAGAAACACTGGTGTTAATTTTTAAGTAGAAGTCCTCAAGTGTTTGATTTTCCTAATTCATTCGTGTGAGTTCATACTCGATGGTGCCTACATATCGTTCATCGGCATATCACCGCGCTCTATAACTTTTTACCGGATCTGAACGTGGATTGACCTATTTTTAGGACCTATTTTTAGGAATCCCTTCGAAAGTTAGAAGGCCTTCTCACAATCCGGCAAAACCGAATACTCCCTTAGGTCGAACTCAGTCAGGGCCCGTACCTCTTCCGCAGGGTACTGATCCCAATCCCGACATTCTTATTTTGTTCTTTACCTCCCTGTTGTGCTAATAAGCTTTTTATTAGCTGTTTTCGCTGTTTCGCTTCCAGGAACTATAAAAGCTAGAAGGTTGAGATTCAGCATACAGGTTCTATAGAATCAAGCAGACGCTGCCTGCTCCACATTTTGGGTTGCTAAAATCGTACCTGGAAGGAAGGAGGTTCGCTGTGCGCTTTCATTCAGCAATTTCCACCGAGCACAATGTGGCAGCTGGTGTTCCACAAGGTAGATGTAAGCCTTTACGGGAATTCAATGCTGGTCACATTTGCCGATGACGTGTGCGTCACCTACAGGTCCCGATGCGAGCACGACGCAGCCGATGGTATCCAGGACTTTGCAGATCGGTTCTCGGAATGGGCAAGACGTTGGAATATTGTCATCAATTGCAGTAAATCCAACAACGTATGCTATACTTTAAAGCGGAGAACGCCACCGCCCGTCTACATTGAGGAAGCCCCCGTACCACAACCGAACGCAGCAAAGTACCTTGGAGTGCTTCTGGATCGCAGACTCACATTTGCCAGGCATGTGACCGACATCAGAACGCGCCTGCGTGCTAAGGTGGCGAAGCACTACTGGCTACTTTGTCGCGCAGTAAATTGTCGCTATCCAACAAGCTGACAATTTACAAACAGATCTTAGCACCAAACTGGAAGTATGGGTGCCAAATCTGGGGCTTGGCATGCGACAGCCAAATCAAAAGGATCCAGGCTATTCAAAATAAGGTAGCAAGACTCATCACCGGCTGCGAGTGGTTTGTTCGAAACACCACCCTGCACAGAGACCTGAAACTCGCAACGGTATTTGACGAAATAAATCAGCACTCTAGTAGATACCATGACAGGCTGGAGCGCTTAAGAGAGATTACAACGATGACATTCTATATACCCACAGTGAGCATACGATGAATGTGTGGATACGTCAGACTAGTGTCCTGGACTAGAATCCATAGTTATGTACATAGCGACCACCCCACCACACCCCATATGTCTTCGGCATGATCTTCCACGAAGCGTTTCCAGTCATCCATTTTCGCCCTCCCAATGACCTTCTTGTAGTCGGCTGAGGCTCAACCCGACCAATAAGAGCTCTGCAGCGGCATCGTCATCACGTCGCCTTCTAACTTGGAGTAGGCGACGAAGTCTCCGTCTCAGTCCACCAACGTGCTCTCCTGCTGGGCGATCGAATCGACTTTCTTCCCAGCGCAAAATCGCCTCTGAGAAGTTTTCTGGAAGTTCGGTGCTCTATTCACCATTTCCTCCTTGAACAATCGCCAACGTGCATTGAAGAAGTTCCACGACGGCACAGGAGCTATGCTCTCAACTGCTCTCGCGGTAGTTAGTTCGGCCACAACAGTAATTATGTTGTGTTCATTCAATTCCCACTCGTCCACTCTCCACTCATATGTCGCCCATATAGATGCTGCCTCGTTTGTTAAGTCACTACAAGCTCTGTAGTTATTGAACGTATACACCTCTGTTGACTGGTTTAGGGGGGCAACTCTTGCCTCTTGCATCCAATCTGACAGCATCTTACCAAATCTGTAGTTAGGTCATGCCGAGCATGACGAGTGAGTTTGCTAAACCGCATGGGGAATTGCGGGGGTTCTGCTGGCCTGCAGTATACGCCATAATCTGTAGTGAGGGTCCTGATGATAAGGCATCCTGATGATCCACTAGGATGAAGACAGCCATCGCTCTCGCCGGTTGGTGAACATCCTCATTCCTTCAGTCAGCACATTCATTCCATCCACGCCTCGGCCACAGTTCGATTGGATGAAGCTAAACATCAATGTCTTGCTTGCACCCTAGCTAGCACCGAGCCGTATATCGGGCATGTGTTCGAGAGCATGTAATGCCCTAGGAGTTCGGCACACGATGAACCCGATCCGAATCGAGCGTTTATAACAGTCGGCTGTATTTTGGAATACGCGTGGAATAATTCTCATCGATTACCTTGAAGAAGGAAGGAACATTAACAGTGACTATGACATAGAGTTATAAGGACGAAATCCAAAGAAAAGAAGGTGCGGTTTCACCTGGCAATGCACCGTGTCACAAGTCGAATTGTTTTCGCAACCGCCGTATTATCCAAGCGTTTTCATGGCTGGAGGACGCCCGGCGGCTACGCCCACGCTGCTTCCCGGCCTGCTGTCATCGCCGTTGAAACCGCTACCACTGCCACCGCTCCTCGCCCCCTCCACAACAATCTCGTCCAAAAATCTCTCTTGAACGATATCCTTCATGCTGGTCCAGTCATACAATCCAATCTAACAATACAGATCCTGAAGTTGCTTTATTTTCAATACGTCTTTAGTGCGGACATTACAAAATGTATCGTCAGATCTGGGTTCACTCAAAGCTTACCTTCCTATACAAAGCGAGAAGTTTTGTCCCTAATCGCTGGGTTGTTCGATCCCGCCGGAGATCATGCAGGAGATTTGGTTGCAGGACTTAGGCTGGGCTTATAAGCTTCCCACCGAAAAGAGTCAGAGGTGACAACCGTTTTTAGATGAGTATTCGGACCTTATCCACATCAGCGATCGGAGATGGGTCTGGTATCAGCCTGAGGTAACCATAGAACATCACGGATTCTGGGACTCATTTAAGAAAGCCTATGGAGCGGGGATCTACATCAGCGGCTATCTACATCTAAATGGGGCAAAATATCCTGACTCGTCTGCTTACAACCTTTGAAGTGCCTTTTAAGGGCATACGGCCGCCTCACTGCCTCGAGAGGCCGTATTGTATATTAACGTATATCTCGCCGACAGATAGAGTCACCTTCTCGGGGGCCTTTACCTACAAGGGCAATGACTATGCCTGACCTTCTGAAATTAAAAATTACACGGTAAGAGCGTGTTTCATAACGAAGGGATATGGTTGTGTAATTTTCCATGAAGGTGATTCACCCTTTTTTTATAAATTTACGTCCGCCCATATGTACACGTTTGAGGAGCTGACGCTTCTCTCTAAGATTGAGGCTTACCTCAATTCCAGATCCAGTACTCAGTATCTTAAAGGACTCCGAGGCGACGATATGGTAGTCGTCAAGCAGGAGAATCTTCCATCATCTTCCATGGCTCAGCAGAATTGGTTCTGTCTCCCCTGGAGCCGATGACCACATTCGGAGCGCAGACAAGCCCGAGGTATTCAATCCTACCTGCTGCCGAGTCTGCCCGGGAATCCATCCTCTTTGGAAATACAAGAAGTTCCGCAAACTGAGTGCTAAAAGGCGCCTTCGAGCAGTACTCATTAATGCTCCAACTGCCTAGCCCATCGGCACTCAGGAGGAGACTGCCGCAGAAACTTTGGCCATGCACCTAATAACACCTACAAAGCGCACAAACCGATCACGCTCACACTTTTGAACAACTTTAAAAAATTATTTCCCATTTTGTTCCTTAATGAAAATTATAAAATTTTGCGTTCGCATTCCCACTAGCTAAGTGCCGGGTATATGATTGTCGGGGAACTCGACTATAGCCTCTTAACTGTGGTATTTTTAATACCTTCTGTAACAATTATCCTTGTTATGTTGGAGATGAAAGAGATCCAACTACCAGTTAAACATTCCTAGTACGGCGAGCTTATGCTGTCAAAGTGGACTCCACCGAACATCAAATGCCCATCCCTTGGCCCAACTCCTTTAAAAGGACAAGTTCAGTATTATAAAATTTGCTTATGAGAATCTGCCTTATGAATTAAATTATGGACTTTTAATTAACTATCCAACCTTTTATATTTTATGGTCGACCCTCTTGAATAATGCTTAATGTCTGCTATAGTTAGTCAAATTAATAAGTTATTTTCTTTCAAATGTTATCATTTATTATACGGTTGCTTGGTGGCTTTCATACAAAATATCATTTTATTTGGTTTTTAGAGTAACATTTGCAATATTATAGCCAGGGATGCCAAGCGGGATCCATACGACAAAGATTATCAATGTTGGTTGCCGATTGAACGAGTACGGAAATCTTCTTATTTTCAATGCTATCAAAATAAGATATTTTATTAAAACGCGTCATTATGATATCCACCGCTGAATTCACAATGTTTACTGAGTGCTCCATACAATTTCCCTCGGAATAACGGTCTTCAGAGCCTTCGATCAGTTTACATTCTCTGAAACCTTTTTTTTGAAGGGCTATTATTTCATCTCTTAAAATAGTTTGTAATATTGAGCATAATTTGTAATTTGGTTGAATAAAACACCGAGCTGTTGCCACAATTGCTGCAGATAAAGGTCCAGTTATTCCAAAATGTGTTATAAATTCACCAACATTCGGAGTCAGGCGAAATGGAACAGGTCTGTGTTGATTAAGCTGGCACTTATCATCATTTACATCAAACTTAAAATAAGATATGTTCATTAGTCCTGAGTCTTGATGAAGGTACATCATATCCGCATTCAGTCGAGTAAGATTCAGAGCGTGTTCGCATAGGAATGCCAAAGCCAACTGCAGGGTAAGCTGAAAAATAAATAGAACATGTTAAGAGATGTTCTTGAATTAAAAACATAACATTTAAAATAAGTATATTCTGGTGTAGGCGTAAGGTGTAGGCCACCTTAATATAAAGAAGACATCCGATATACCTGTTGTAGTGGACTTAGAAGAATAAAATATGTGCTCATGTAATACATGCGTCAATACATATGCACCCAAGAATTACGAAATCTTTCGAAACTGATCAAATCTGCAGTATTAGAAAAAAAAAGGATATTTACAAGGCCCACCTATATACTTCATATGTTGGTATGAATACCTCAAAAATTGCATTACGAGTTAGTCGGTTGCGATATTTCGGACGAAAAGCGACTTCGTGAAGCTAAAACACCAAAATCTGTTTCTTCTTAAATGTAATGCATTTGGATCGTAGCGGTTATTCAGGGTTATTCATTATATACAAGTGAAGATTCTATTTAAATTTTTAATATTTGCTCAAAAATATTTCATATTAATGTTTTGTATATGTTATGTATAGCGGAAAATGATTGAACATTTTATACTGTACTAATAAAGGGTATGTAGGGTATGTAAATTAATTAACTTTAGTCTACTGGAATATGCATGCTAATTAAGGCACCGCAAGGCAAACAGTAAAAAACCGATTCAATGTGGTCCGAGTGTACATATTGTGTACTTAAACAGATGATCCACACTCAAGAATCGGACGGACAAGCGAAATTAATAAGGCTTTGGTCATTAAGGGATCATCAAATTCCTTTGACCACATTTCAATAAAAGCAAGCACACCTCCGGCCTTATTGACAATACACGAAGGAAGGTCTTTAATACAAAAAAGGTTAATAAAAGGGGACCATGGTGGCTCCCTTTTGGGATTCCTGAGGTTACTCGTAGAATACAAGAAAGAGAAGTTTTAAAGATGACCCGCTGCGTTCTGCCATTCAGATAACTTAAAATCCAATGTAGAAGATGAACAGGTAAACCTATTAAATCAAGTTTAATTACTAGAAAATGGTTAACAGAGTCAAATGCTGTACTAAATTGTGAGAAGGAGATCGTGAGTGAGAACGCTCAGAGAAGTTGGTGAAGAGCAAACTGTGGAAGTGTCGGACAGCAAGAGGCCGGCAGGACACGGAAGGAGGAGTACTGCAAGTGAAGAGTGATCCTGGGAGTGGAGGTGAAGGACCTGGCGTGTCTTAAAGGGTCAGTGGAGTCAGTGGTCAGCAAAGGTAGTCCAAGGTCGAGCGTTGCGTTGCCTCAACCCGTGGACGATACACCTTTCCCCATAACATCCCTGGAAGCCCAGGACAAGAAAGGCAAGGTGTCGCAGGAGCAACGCGTACAATAAATCGACTTTAATCAGAACCTCTGTTTGTCCTTTGTCGTGCAATCACGGAAATCATAAATTTGGTGGGCTAACACACAAACTCTCTGAGCTCAAAAATCGATCAAGAGAGTTTCGAATATAATTAACTAGCGACAACGATAGTCGAGCAAGTCGTCAATAAAGTCATGCTGTGCAATAAGGCGAAGAATACTCAATTTTTCTTCTAGGAACCACATTTTGTATATTGGGTATATTAAAATCACCTAGCACTACCAATTGGGCCTATCGGGCAGTCTATTTGAGACGGATTTGATGCCGTGCAAAAGATTTAGGCAGTCTGGGAATTCAGAAGTCGGCGGAATGGAAAAGCACGTGTTATAAACAGATCTGTCCGCAAATGACAGCTTATATGCATATATACGCATATGAATTCTGCATAACGGGACTCGTCAAAAAGTAACTCATCTGGCGTGTAGATGGTAGACCGCCATTAAGACTCCACCTCCCCGTCTGGAGGGACGATTATGCCTGTATATTGTGTACATACCTGGGGAACTTCAGAGTTAAGTATCTCCGACTTTAACCAATTCTCTGTAAACACAATATTATGGAAGACAAAGGAAAGGCAATCCGAAATTAGCTAGCTTAGTTAGCTTGATACTCTTGCATTTTGATAGGTCACGTGTGGTCTTATTTTAATATGAGCTTTGCACTCTTTTACCACCATACTATCCGGCCAAAAATTACCAGACTATAGGGTCGAAAAAAGCTCATTAGGAATAGTTACCTTGAAAAAAGAAATCTTTTCAACTTTATATTATCGGTTTTTGTTTTGTCTTGTATATAAGAAGAAAAGAAAATGCCATAATTTTTATTATATTTGAGTAGGCTTAAACACTCTTTCCTTCACATTACTTAGCATAAATACAAGAAAATGTAAGTACTTTAAATATATTGATCGATTTGCGGCTATGCACGACCAGCTAGCCTTTTCCCTACTCCAGCTTATCTATTTAACAGCTAATCTATTGTTCCCTTACCAAAATCGAAGTCGCTTAATAACTCTTGGAGCAGAGAAGGGAAAAATAGCACCTTCTCTACACCTCGTTATTATACAAAATAAGTCGTTACCAACGTCCGAATTTCTAAAGTAATACGACTCCTAGGTAAGTCCATTTGGTTTAAAGTAACTAGCCTATAAAGCTAAAAGGTGGGGTCAATATCAAAAAGCTTTGCCCATCGTTTGCTCACAAATTTGTTTTATTTGCCCACGTCCAGTTTTCAAGATCTGAATTTTCGAAGATATCTAAATTTTTTTTATAGGAATAACATCGTTTGCCCACCCTTTAGCATTTTGAAAAAGGCTATACTAAATATAAGACATTAAAGACAATCTCGTTCTACACAAAGAATGAAGTGTTTGCCCATGTCTTATAACGCAGTAAATGTTATCATTAACAAACGTTTGCCCACCCTTGTAAAACCTTTAACAAAAACTTTACGTTTGCGCACCCTTAAAAATAACTAATTTCCTTAGCCCATCTCTTAAAAACAAATAATTTCTAATAAAAACATTTGCCCACCCTTTTAAATTTATTTTTATCGTTTGCCCACTCTTAAAAATAATTTATTTCGTTTGCCCACCTTGTAGTAGCCCGTTAGTGGAATCAAACGGATTTTAATGTTACCTATTTTGTGGCAAAACGCAGAAAACCCATGAGGTAGTAGGTACATCTGGAATTTTGGCAGCTACCGTAAGTGTTCGCAAGTCCGGTGCTTAACGCATCGGTTAAAATGCTTTCAATTTAGCGAAAGGGTGATTAAAAAACGTAAGCCAGACGTCGGAATTCGAGCACGATTACGCACATGCAGACTTCATAACGAGACCCAACCTCAGTTGAACCCGTTCTGAGCGTTCCTGCTGTGGGGGAAAAATATCAATGCAACAGCAGGAGGTTGCAACTATGGATCTCGGCCTGCTCCAAGTTAGGAGTGTGTGGAGACATGGCGAGCAGTTGGCGAGGCTTCTCGTTATCTTAGTAAGGACTGATGAAAGTTTCGCAACAAACAACCTAACCTGCAAAAATCTAAATTTGATAATCGGCTCTTAAGGGAGCTAAACTGCGTCGTGGAACTAGATTAGGGTACATTCACGCTTCATATAATCTCTTATAGTACGTCGTTAACCAACATGGGAAGACCTTCAATACAATTATGAAGACAGGGTGAGTGCATAATATGTAAGCCTGATTTTGGTTCCCGATAAGTGCAAGGCACTTATGGGTTAAGACGCGATTTCTACAAACAACAAACATACTCGTAGAAGCGCAGATAGGGGGTAATAACAATTTTCAAATGACACGCCTCACGTAAAATAAATATTAGGCATGATTATGCTATATATAGTGTAGGTGCCCATAGCTCACGGAGACGGGAATTTTAAGGGAACCCTGCCACAGGTTGTTTGGCTAGCTGATATTTGATGGAAATTCATCACAAAGGTCGTCCGTCCGAAAGAAACGAGAATAATCAGGCATTCTATAGCATTCTTTCTTGTTTCATTTATATACCCTATAAATACCACTTGATAAGTGCCGTTTGATTAATGCCGTACTAGTTGCACTTTTTGTACCATTGCTCTAAAAAATCAATATCAATCCTGATGACATTCGAATTTCACCTCGACATGTTTCAGAGAATTAAAAAACTTAGCTTAATAACCTTTTTGTACATATGTGCGCTCAGCAAATGTACAATATTTTCAAAGATTTTAGTCATAATAATAATAATGATATATATACATAATAGCATATTGCTTACCATTTTTCGGAAATGCCAAAAGTCAGTAGCCGCCAAAAATGTTTTCAAAGCCCAATGTTTTAGTAATGTTTTTGGCACCATAGTCCATTGAATTTCAGAAAATATTTCTCTCAGTAGGGTATGTGTAGTTGGAGTTCCTCGTGCCTGTACTTCAGAAAGACGATCATAATACTTAACTATTGGCATGTCGTAGTCAACCTGCATACTTTGACAGCATTTTTTAAATATTTTTAACAATGAAATACTGTTTGGATTATCTTCTGCTAATCTCATTTGTGGCGATATTGGGACAACCCTCGGTACCGTTATGTTTAGAAATCTTCGACTTGTCTCTTTTTGCTTTTCTAAATAGTAATTCAACATGCGTTTCAACTGCAGAACTCTTTCTTCTCGGCGAGCATCTCCCAAACCTGAATCAAGAACTACAAGGTACGGATATATTTTCCCGTTAGTACCTCTTATGTATAACCTACGCGCTGCCGTATTATTTTTCTGTACAATTTCCACACGCGGCATAAATCTTGCGATTCTTACATAATAATGAGATGATAAGGGAATTAACAATTCTCCAGGAAGTTCAACCTCAGCTGTCTTCTGACTAAAGTTTGATAAAAACCTACACTTGTCTTCTATCAAAAATGATGTGGGTAATTTTTTAACTTTAGTCTCAAGGACTTTTATCCATGTTTTTAGTTTCGATATCAAGTTGTGCAATTTCATGGCACCTGGTTTTGAAAAATCGAAGTCATTAGTGAATTGCTCCTTCATTTTTTGAAATACTGGATCTTGAAAAGTAACTTGGGCGCGTCGAGCAAGAGACTCCGAGGCTGCTGAATTCGAAATTGAGGAGGTTACTGATCCCGGAACATTTTCTATTCCAATGCCAAACGTAGAACCCAGCTTTTTGACAAAATGCAACGTGTGAGGGGTTATGGTTGAATGTTGAACAGTGTCCCTTTTTTCAAAGGCTATGGCATAGCATTTAATTAAGCCTTGGCGTAGTTGTCGAAGAACTTCCTCGGTCCAGCTTTCTCTAAACCAAACCATTTGGTCTACAATTCCTTCCAAGGAACTTAATATTGTTGGATGTACTTCTCTCTGTAATTGCATCACCTTAGAGCAGCGCCACATGGGCGGAGTTGCTTTAATGGGATTTATTGATGAAATGTTTCCGTGACTTGCTCCCCTTCCAAAACTTAAAGTAGTTCCATCCATGGTCTAAAAATAATAAAATAATAAAATATTTAGTTATCTTAGGGCTTAATCTTAAATAATTTAGAAAAATAAATCTTTTGGACGTTTTCAAAGCATTTATGTACATATATATATTTAATACCTACATATGTACACATTAAAACGCTGTCAGTAGGGGAATTTAAGCCAGAAATTTACTCAAACCGGTCTCTAATTTTAAAAGCTTCCTACTTGAAAACTTACGGGTAGGGTATCTGATAGTTGAGGAATTCGACCATAGCACTCTCTCTCGTGGAGAGGAATTATTACAGCTAAAAAGTTAAGATTAGGCCTACAAACCACCCAAAACGCCCACACTTTTTAATTTTTTTATTACCTGTGTACGTGTCTATCGATTTGTCACGCTCCCTTTAACTCCAACATACTGCCGTTCTCTCTTCCACTAGCTAAGTTACAGTTATCTAAAACTCTGCGAAATCGGGCTTAGCGATCTCTCTTGTTTTATTATCGATATGCCAAATACAACAAATTACGAGTTGGACACTATCGCGCGCTAAGTCCCCCCAAGATTGCCACGCGCACAATTTTAATTAATGTTATGATGTTTTTACAATTTTTTGTTGGTCTTTCCAATTTCTATCGTAGTTCCAATGATTATACCCATTACCGGTAGAGTAAAAGCAAAGACACTAGAATAACAAGATGCGTAACACCATACGATTTTTTCAGCGTGTCTCTAGAGGTGGCTCCAGGCTCTCTCGAGTTTTTGTTCGAGAGAGAAAGAGCGGAGAGCGCTACAGCAAACAGCTCTTTTCTACGCATACAGTGATAGCAGACACTTGTATGTGTGCACACGTATGCTCATGCATTGTAAATTTGACAAAATATGCCCATCACCTTAGAAGTTCAAGAGGTTCAAGAAGTTCTTAGACGTTCAATGTATTTTTGATTGAATTGTGAAAAATTCTTGTTTTGCATTGCCCTAACGTTATTATTATTTAAATATAGCTTAAAAATAGTAATAGCCGAATCTATGTACATAATATCACAAAATGAATTTCAAAAATGACTTTATATTAGAATATTTTTCATTCGAGTATTCAGCTTGCGACGCGTGAAAAATTAATAAGGCATTGATTGTTGAGTGCTTGTGACCGCACTCCGTTCCTCAAGATATGACTATGCAATAAACAGTTTTCATATTTTGATTATGCATTGTAAACACATACAAGTGTCTGCTATCACTGTATGCGAAGAAAAGAGCTGTTAGCTGTAGAGCTCTCCGCTCTCTCTCTTGAACAAAAATTCGAGAGAGCCTGGAGCCACCTCTAGAGACACGCTGAAAAAATCGTGTGCCAAAAAATCGTATAAATTAGCGTATAAAAAGCGAATAAATTAAAAATATATGCTTGTTGTCTTTTAAAGTACATAAACGATTATTGAACATACAAAAATGTACAAATTAAAAATAATATACTTACCGAGCATGAACTTTTTACAGCCTGTTCAGCAGTTTTATGTTTTTCGCGTTGTTCGATTTTTAAAGTCAAATATAAAGTCCGAATCGGGAAATATACCGCTTGAGGATAAAGGCGTCCAATCTGAATTAATTACAAAAAAAGTTAGATTATTTGTATATTTTAGAAATACATGCAGGTTAGTAAAAACTTATATTATTTTATAGAACCGTATTGCAAACAAGACTAATACCAAGATGAAAAAAAAATAAAATCACTTTTCACAAGTGTGGGCATGGCTGTTTTGGGGAGTGGGCGTGGGAATATTATATGTATAATATATATAATTTATATAGTCGGAAACGTTTCCTTATTCCTCATTCTTTTCATTACTTGTCTTGCTACTGTCTATCGATGTGATTATAAAGAATATTAATAATGCTACGGGTTATTGATTATTTGCCTATTCTCCGCGCCAAAATCGATACCATAGAAAATGGCTTGAATTCGATGCCACAATATCGCATAAATTTCGCAAACATTGCACGAATTGCACGAAAATTCTTTACTCTAACGCAATGATGTGTGGTAAAAGCCGCTGCTATATTAAACTAAACTATATTAAGTTGACTGGCGATCTTAATCCTAAAATGGAATATACATAAATGACACATACAAATGGCATTTGTTTTACTTACTTGGCTTAAGAGATTTAATATAACATCCCCTTCGAACTGTTCTAAGCAACAGAGCAACTGAGGAATCCATGGTAGCCAATAAGAGGGCGGAATGCCGGGCACATACTTTTCCAAAGTACTTATGAGGATTTTAGTACTATTATCATAAGACAGAAACCACAAAACTTTTGCAATATATTTTCGGGTTTTGCTTTCAATTTGATTTCTGCTTGCATGCAAATAACAAATTAAAGCATTGGCAGCTAATGCGATTTGCCTTTCTTTTAAAAATATTTGTTCCATATAGTCACCCCACATTGCCCAGGCTTTGGTAAGGCCATCATGAAGCTGAGCAGCAGCACTAAATGATTTTCCAGCCTCTTCTGATCTTCCTATTTGTGCTAATAATAGCCCCTTTAGAGCATAAAATTCAGCGTTCATTTCACCAGTGAAGTATTTTAAATTGGTGGACTCGATTACTTCCAGGGCTTCATTAATTTCATTTTTTCCAGATGTTGATGGCATTTGCAGGTAGCATTTAACTTGCTGCCGAATTTTCTGCAAATTTAAGAAATTATTATAGATTGGGCATAAGCAAAAGTCGGTGGGTAAAATTATATTGGCATATTGATAGAATACTTAAGTACATTATGAACGTAAAATATTAAAATATTACAAAAAGATTAATTAATAAGCCCCTTCACGTAATAAATACTTTTAATGAAATCTAGTAGACCCTCTCCGAAAAACAAATAAACAAGAGAGAATGCTATAGTCGAGTTCCCCGAATAACAGATAACCGTTGGAAAAGTTTTTTAGCAAGTCGATAGCAATTTAAGCGACTACAAAAATTATGAACATTTTTTTCAAAAATGTGGGCGTGGCAGTTTTCTGAATCTCAACCTTTCAGCTTTTATAGTTCCTAAGATCTCAACGTTCATACGGACAGACGGGCATGGCTACATCGACTCGGCTATTGATCCTGATCATATATATATCATATATATATACTTTATATAGTCGGAAACGCTTCCTTTCGCTCGTTACATACTTTTCAACGAATCTAAAATAAAAGCAAATATAGGGAATTTCTCAGAACAAAATGCTGTCGGACTATCAGCGAGCTTCCACACTCTAATTGCAGATATGAATTTGAGAACTCTAAATCTTAATTAATATATGAACTCCATATTTTTTGATTTAATTACCTGAAAACAATCCACAATCGGAACAGACGGGATTGTATATATCCTGGATAATGTCTCCTGACAAACACCAGTCAAATTGTGTTTCCGAGCTATTTTTCCAAAAGATATTATAGCTTGTGCTGATGCGTGAACTCCTAGCATTGTACTTCCTTGATCCGACTGTTGTTCTAGGTGTTGTGTTATTATTTGATAGTGATGTTGTCTCCATGTAAATATGTCGCTCCAATGCGATAAGTCATCAGAAATAATAGGTAAACGATTACGCCATGTTTTCACGATAGCTTTCATATCGTGGAGTGAATTATTGCGCGATTGAGCTAGTCCCTGGTGGATTTGACTTGCTTCATGAAGCTCCATAATTTGCTGTGATGCTTGAAGATACGGCAAATGAATATGTGAAACTATGTTCGGCAATCGACGCCACTCACGAATACATAAGCTGGATGCAATTTCAACATATCGTTCGATGTTGCCTGTTTGTCTTTCTTCTTGGTGGAGAATACTCAAATACCCTTTGTAAAGGTTGATTTTAAAGCCGTAGTGTTTCAAATAGCATTGTTCTGTTTTAGCCAGCGCGATTTTCATCAAATTCCAATCAGGTACGCGCCACGAACTTTCCAGAATCAAAAACATATTTTTGTCCTTATTAGTTTGGGCATAGTCCAGCAAAATGTCCCATTGGTTCAATTCCTTAGCACACCGCATCCAGTGATTTTCCCACAATATTAATTCACTATTAACATATGTATTAACTACGCCGTTACTTAAATCTTGTTTAAATTTGGTCATTGCTAGATCATAGGCTCCTTGGGCTTCTTCAAAAAATCCCATTTGCTCATAAGAAACAGCTATATTTGTTTCCGGGTAGTGTGCAAATTTAAGCCATAGGCCAGCCCAAAGATCTTCCTCATGCATCGAAGAATACATTTTTGAAAGTGAATC
This sequence comes from Drosophila simulans, assembly GCF_016746395.2. NCBI lineage: Eukaryota > Metazoa > Arthropoda > Insecta > Diptera > Drosophilidae > Drosophila > Drosophila simulans. The sequence goes on from NC_052521.2 coordinate 2,857,252, forward strand.
AAATATATTATTTGATTGTTGTACATCCACGTCAGAGAATTGATTTTCACCGCCATCACTATCCTTGGATTGCATTGATTGATTAACGGCCATATCTTCTAAAACAAGTATAGCTCTATGCCATAGGTTATGAGATTTGCCTAGGTAAGCTAATAAATTAGGTGGAATATATATGGGTGGCGCACATTTGGTTAAACTCTCTACAAAAGTATTTAATGTACTTGGATAGCAGTCTTTTTGATTAACGTTAGTTCCAGACGATAAAAAGGGAACCAGCTCTTTTGTAATATTACACCTTTGATCTTCAGTGAATATACTCCAAATACGTGGAAACATAGATAGCCATACGCTTTGAGCTAACTGTGTATCAATATGACATAGCTGGGATGTGGCGACAAGCATCTGGTCGGTCCTAATATTTCGGTTTGCTTCTAAAAATTCAGCTTGCTTGTAAACTAGTTCGACCAGAGTAACACGTCGATTTGGTAGTATTTGTTGACAATCTTCTTTGCGATCAGCAGTGAACTCAAGTGTTAAATCGATATCAAACACGTCGTCTTTATCATCAACAGATTGTATAATATCAAAAGATTCGGAATGAGAGGATAAGAAGGATACAAAGGAATTTTCCTGTGTTTCTGATGAATTTACTGGAATGACTGAAGTAATGCTGGGTATTTTAAATTGTTCATTTGAACATTGAATTTGCATCATTGTATTGGCTGTTAAAATAAGCAATTCAATGCATTGTTTTATCCAATAATGGGAACCAATTGTGTCCCAAGCTTGGGAACAAATTATATATAACAATCGATCGTGAAGTCTACGCCGCATTGATGAGTCTAAAATCTCAAAAAATTTGGAGCGTACGCTTGGATTTTGAAAACGTAATCCGTTTAAAAAAGCTCCCTCCAGTTTGTTTGTTAACTCAGTTTGCTTAAGGATTTCATCTCTATATATAAAATTTATGATTTCCAAGAATTGTATATTAAGCTCAGTTTCATCAGTGAATTTCTTTTCAACGTTTTGCATTAACTTTACCAGCAAGGCAGACTTTTCGCGAATAGAAGGAACTTGGGTCATAACATTTGGCTCTTTCGTTTTAATCCATTCATCGAGCATTTTAATTATACATTTTATAATTTTTACCTCCGTGCTCTTTTCAATTAGACTAACCAAAATGGTGCCTATGAAAAGTTTTCTGATTTCCACACTCATTACAAAGATCCTATTTTTGATTAATTCCAAAGACAGAACTAGGAGTTCTAAAGGTAAAGCATTTGAATCAGGAGATTGGCTAATAACAGTATTACCACCAATGGCGTTTATGTGATCCTTTGTAAGACGATTCAATACCCTTATAAACTGGACTAAAATTCGATCAATATAACTTGCATTATTTGTAGTGCACGCTTTCAAAATCATTAAGGTACCAAAAAGCGAAGAAGCATTCGGTTGTGGACTCTTTTCGTAAAATGTTAGGTTCTCAGCGATCATTTTACTAACAGCGCTATATAATAGATCGAGATCTTCATGCTTATGTTGGGCGTCAGGTGGAAAAATTCCCATTATTCGAGTCAAAAACATATGCATTAACCGCACTATTCGTGTATTTTGATGAATTATACACAAGGACAGGCCTCGCTGAACCGGTCGTATAATTGACACCAACTGATCTGGATTTAGTATAGTAGTTAAAAATGTTAGAAAATCTATTCCAGTACATATGTTGTTTAAGTTGTGATGCGGAGTTTCCACTGTAGCAAGAACTTTATCAAGCCAATTAAGCTTAATATCAAATGGTTGAGGCCAGATCTCGGGACGCATCGCCATTTTTAATAGCATAACGCACCTGAAAATAAAGTTGTTGGTTTTAATATCATAATTATGAAAAAACTTGGTTCCGTAAATTAAATCACAAGTTAAATCACAAGCAAGAGAATGCTATAGTCGACTTCCCCAAGCTATCAGATACCCGTTACTCAGCTAATGAGCTGAGCTCAGCTAAATGAGTTCGCAGATGCGAACGCTAAATTTAATAATTTTTCTGGAATATCAATAGATGTTGAATGTTTTGTATGTGTAAGGAGGGGCGTGGCCAAGCCTTTTTGGTATACCGATAAAAATTAACAAGAAAATCAATAAAACGAAGAAAAACAAAACATTTTTTTAAAATGTGTGAGTGTGGCAGTTTTGTGCGGTTTGAGGACGTTAGAATCAAACTTCAGCAGCTTCTGTATTTATGAATTGACCTCCACCATCAATTGACAACTAAGTGAATTCTGCTGAAAATACAGTACATGTTTTTATGTCAATGTCACCCCAAACCATTTAATTATTGTCCAATTCAACAGAATTTTAATTATTAATAATAATAATAAAAAAACTATTATGTAGAAAGAACATGGACGATTCTTATTTTTTGTATATAGTTGTTTGCATGAAAGAACAGCTAATTAGAAAATCTTACGAAAAACTATTACACTTGGCAGCAGATAAGTGCGTTAAGGATTTGAGCATTGGTTTCGAGCATTGAGAATTAATATTGATCATTTCATTAAGCGCCTTTCGTCAATTTCATTCAGTGCCGAAGTCTATACACAATAGAACCTTGGATAGTATTCCTAAGCCTTGTATTCCGTTTCATGCACTCCATATTTCAAAGGGAAAGCATGTCCTGGTTGATGTAAACCAATGCTAGGAAAATTAACAGAATCTTCTAGTTAGTCCGATTTGTAAAAATTACTTAATAAGGTGGAATTAATTTCATAAATAACGCAGTGTATAGAAGGACCCAAGTAGCGCCTAGTGATTTCGTTTGGAATGGAACTATAGTTGATGAGCTTTCTGAGCACTTTAATATGATAATGACAATGATCAGGATCGATACGAAGTAGTTGATATTGATAATTGCCAGATAACTCAAAATTTAGAGGCGTTTTAGAACCGACTTAGGCCTTAGATAAGTAATTTTAATGAAACACTGCTGCCATTTGTTCATAAAAAGCGTTGTCGATCTGTAGTCAGACAGTCTCTCGAAAAAGCGCCAAACACAAAGACGTGAAAGACTAAAATAGGAAAAAAAAAATTTATCGATATGCAAACCTGTTAAGCTCCGTAGATCCTAAAGGTTTGCATTAGAATTTTTATAATCAGTTCTTGAATAGCTCTGGTATAATGAACATCAAATAAATCTAATAAAAATTAAAAAATATATATATTTTTTATTATACCTAAATATTTCATTATTTAAACATTCTCAGTTTCATCACTGTTATTTTTAAAGAAAAGAAAAGAAAGAAATGAAAACTTCCTTTGAAGTTGTCTTACTCGGCGGTACAGCCACATTTTTTAAACAGTGATAAAGTGTGGCTCATTAATGGATACTTTTGCTATTAATTCAACACTTTTTAAAATATATGTACATGTATATATCTGTCGGAGTCTGATGGCCAGAATAACCCTTTTTCAACTTCCTGTGCCTCTCGGATCTTGGCCTTTCGTTTTCTCGACGACATTCTGAACTATATTCTTCAAACTTCAGTTCTACTGTACGTTTATATGTACACAATCTGCCAATTCTTTGTTTTTTTATTTATTAGTGATGAGATTGATGACATCGATTCAGTAGTGATCGTACTTAACGTTTAAATAAATTTGTGCGCGGCATTCCTGGTATGAATATAAGAAATGGGTACAACATAAATACATACCTTCGAGACAAACTTTCTCCTGGCGAAAGTATTGGCGCTTGCGGGTCATTAACCTGACATGCTAAACGTATCAAGAAATTTAAAACCGTATCACAGTAGGATTTGTCTATTGATCGCAGTATGTCATCAGGCTTAGTATGTGATCCCACTCCTGTATAAATAAAAAGTAAAATATTAAATATTTTTTTTATTATCAGTTCTTATAAGGTTATGTTGTTTGTTCCTTTCAGTACTTTATATGGATCTTTATTATGTTCATATTCATACCACTTGATACTTTTGCTAAAAAGATTATGAAATTAATAAGATTGGGGGCAAGTCAAGTAGTTAACAAATATATTGAATTTTAAATTTTTAAATTAATAACTCTTGTTACACCATTTGCTGCGTGAGTAAATATATTTTGATTTCTACATCTATCAACCCACTTTTCAAAAGTTTGGGCGTGACAGTTTTTTGCGGTTTCTGGGCTTTAGAGTGGGCGTGGCAACATGGGTCAACAAACTTGCGCTGCGTATTTGTCTCTAGAATCACTATGCTGAATCTCAACCATCTAGCTTTTATAGTTCCTAAGATCTCGACGTTCATAAAGGGACAGACGGACATGGCTAGATCGACTCAGCTATTGATCCTGATCAAAAATATATATACTTTATAGCCGGAACGTTTTCTTCTGCCGGTTACATGATTTTCAACGAATCTATTATACCCTTTTACTCTACGAGTAACGGGTACAAATATCCAAAAATTTTTCAAAAATATGGCCGTGGCAGTTTTGAGTGGTTTTAGGGCATTGGAGTGGGCAAAAAGTTACTTGGCAAATCGATAATTTTTTTACTTTCCTTGGACTGTTGTTTCTCTTATAATATCGAATGACTTTTTTCGAGTTTCAACAAAATCGATCCCTGATCGTTTTACTGAGCTTTCCTGTATTAACTCCTCTTCGGTTCCATCTGTTTTAGTTTCTCGATCATCCTTAATACGATGAAGCTCCCATTTTATAATAACTTCTGCTAAGTCCACGGCAAGTTTTTTATGTTCGATAGATGCAGTAGGAGGAAACCCAAGGCGCTGCATATAGTTAATCAAGTGTTGCACTAGTTGATGTCGAACCGGAAAATACACCTGCAATAAAAATTAACTAATTACACTGTTGTTTAAAAAAAAAAACAATTTTTTTCATACTTTATAATGACGAATAATGAGCTGCAAAATATGAAATAACTGCTGCATAGCGTGACCTTCTTCAACTATAATTTTTTTTGTCCAGTGTGTTAGCATAGTATTTCCATCCTCCATTCGCAACGGCATAGCTGGCGTTAGAACATCAAGTGCCTGCTTAACAATAGATCTGGCCTCTAATGCATGTCCTTTCAGCAAGGAATGAAATACTTGTAAAACTATTTTCTTGTGGATGGCCAATCTTGCGATTATATGCGAAAGTAATAAGTGACCGTGGTATCGTGCAGTAGGGTCCACTGAACTTTTACTCAGCAAACAGGGCCAGGCAAAGGTCATGAGGCGCCTAAGCTTGTTACCTTGGCGCTTATTATTAGCATCTCCGTCATGTATGTGCTGAGATGCACGTTCTACCAATAAGCATGCTAGTTGTAACAGAGCAATTCTTACTGCATCATCATATTGTTTATCTGGGTCAAAGACCTTATTGATAAAAACGGACACAATATTTTTTTCATCTTCTTGATACGGGGTCGGAGGAGCCCCAATTAGTTTATTTCCTTCACCTTTATCAAAACTTACAGCAAAACAGGGTATTATGACTGCTGTAATTATTTTAGCTTTTAGCTCTTCTGAAAAAAAGCTGTTATTGAAGTTTTCAACAAAGTAAAAGAATGCGTTTCGTTTCCAGTTAACTGTAAAACTTTGTGCTACCGTGTGTTGCAAGAAGTCTCGCAGGAAATAGACATCCGGTATAAATCGAAAGCATAAAGCCCTTAATAGTTGAAACAGCAGTTCAATGTCATTTGTATTGTTAGAAAAATAATGCAAAAGTATTTTTCCAATCAAATGCCATAAATCACATAGAACGTCTTCAGAGCTTAATGTACTTAAATAATTCTGCCAACAATTTTTAAGGGCGTCAACAATATCTTGTCGTGTTGGTATCCATTGATCGTCTGATTCCATTAATGTAAAAATGATTAAAACGGCTTGGTGCTGAATCTCATATTTGAGTGCTTCTGGAAATTCTGTCTGTGTATTTAAATAATGTATTAAATTATTATACCGACTACTTTTAATAACTGCTCGAAATGATACTCCCGTTTCGTGTTTCAACAAGTATATAAAAAGACGATTCCATTGCGGATCTATCATAAGAGATTCCGTTAAAAATAAATCCACTGTTTCTGTTGGAAATCGTTGAAGAAACTTAATTAGGGCTTCTCGATATGGACTCGATGCCTCAATCATTAGGTTTTTCTCGGTTTTTAAGACAAGTTGGCACAGCTTTTCAATGTATTTTACTGATGCTGATATATAGAAGAACATTTCGATTAGTATGACAATTTTCTGTTCATATTCTCCGCCTTTCGATGATGCAAAAAAATTAACGTTTGGACTTGTGGATTTGTATTCACTAACAAATATTTCCATAATTTTAGAGCAATGTTGCAAAATTTGCTCGCTTAACTTCTCATTGAACATTTGAGGAAAGATCTGAGTAAAGTAAGATAGGCGTTTTATTGCTGGTATTGATAAATTTCTGTGGTCGCCCAATTTTAAGAGCAGTGGGCGCATTGCAGATTGTATCTGAAAAAAATATAAAAATGTTATTATTCATAAATGATAAATGTAAAGAAGAATGCCTTAAAGCAGAATAATACACGATTTCTTTTATCACCCGGAGAGCACAAATAGCGGTGATCATATACAAAAAAAACTAGAGAAAACAAGAAAGAATGTTAAAATCGAGTTCTCCGACTTTGTTGATATTGATCATATACGTTATGAGGAATTGGATAATTCTGTACAAATGCAGAGATCAGTTTGGAGAAAGAGAGTTTGGATACAGTTTGTAAAAAATGAACCTATTTAAGCTTAGCTCAGCAATAGTTGTTAAAACCGTTTCAGATTTTTAAGAATTAGGGAAACTAGACTATTTGGTAACATTTAATTCAATCTTTCGCTTTTATCATTGGTTGCCATAAACGATAACATTTTATAAGGTTGTGATGTCTATTGTGAAATTGGCAATATTTCAAATATCCCAAAAATGCATACCTTTTCTTTTTCCAGAGTAACTCCAGTTATAAAATGCTTCATGCAAAGAAACGCAGTTGTCTGAAGTTCTGATTTATCACTTTCCATTACTTTAAAAATTATATTTATTATTTTTTCTTTGTATCCGATATCACTTATATAGTGGCATGCTGCTAAAGCTCGCAACGCACTAGTCCTAAGTGGTATAAGATTCGGAACGTTTTTGTAACAGTCCAACTTTGCTAATGTGGCATCTTCGGCTTCACTTAGTGTTAGTAACTCGTGAAAAAATAATTTGTGGTAGGTATTCGTCAAATCTGAAAATTATCAAATAAAATCGCAGGTTAGAAAGAATTTTAAACTTGGTCTTCATACAAGAAAACTCAGAATTAAGTTAATTATTTGCAAAGTGCAAATAAATACAAGAGATAATGCTACAGTCGAGTTACCCGACTATCAGATACTCGTTACTCAGCGCGGGATTTTTTTTTTTTTTGCAAATCGATAGAAATATACAAGACTAATAAAAATGTGAAAAAATATCAACCTACTTTTAAAAAGTGTGGGCGTGGTAGTTTTGTGCGGTTTGTGGGCGTTCGAGTGGGTGAGGCAACACATGGGTCAAAAAACTTGCGCTGCGTTTTTGTCTTTAGAATCTGTATGCTTTCTAGCTTCTATAGTTCCTGAGAACTAGACGGACAGACGGACAGGGCTAGATCAAGAATATATTTACTATATATTGTCGGAAACGCTTTGAACGAATCTGCTATACCCTTATACTCGACGAGTAACAGGTATAAATATTAAAAACCAAAATCCTTTTTACGAAATTAATTTAGCTTACCAATTGTAAAAAGTCGTGGCTCCAAAGTTGTGCAGAATGTATTGCCATCCATAAGTCCGATTTGCGCATTTGCAGGTTGATGTCTCAATAAATGCTTCTTTGGCGGTATAATGTCAGCGAGAACGTCTTTATGCGGATCCATAACTTCGGAAACGGTTTTGGATTGTATTGTGCCAATATGCTTAAGTAGTATCATAGATTCTTCTCTAACAATGGTATTAGGGCTTGTGATGTGCCGCACTAGTTCGTGAATAACTTCATAAGTGGCTTTGACTTGTAAATCTTTTAGATCTATATTTTTATAACAGTCGTTTATTGGCGTTAAACAAATTTCCAACATGCTTTTCATATAACTTTTTGTTATTTCAATAGCACCATTAGAAACATCTCCCTCTAGGTCCATTAATACAAACATAAAAGCTTTTAAAAAATTAAAGAGATTTTGAAAGAGGGCTCGCAAAGACATATGTTTGCATAAAAATTGAATAGCTTGGCAACCGCCTACTTTTGAGTACCATGGCCGATCATAGCATAAGGATACCATTTTTTCAGCTAGATACTGTATTATGGGCAATTTACACGCTCTGTCTTTATTACCCATAATATTTGTTGCAGTTTCAAGTATAATACCCATACAAGCTATTCCGGGTTTGCATAACTCCTTTTCTTCATGACCCATGCAAGAGGCCAAAGCATCTATTAATATCATGGGGTCAATTCCATGCGTGGCTTGGTAGCCCTTTTGTGGAAAAGGTCCGGCCTGTTGTGCAATAGCTACCATAGTATAATGCCTGACAACAGCAGCCATTACTGGGCACACTGAATCACGCAAGTCCTTTGTTGCTGATGCAACCAACATACCTATGAGGGCTGTCTGATGAGTTTCTCGTACAGTTTCGTTTCCGACTTTATGTTGAAACGTAGACCAATTCATAATTTTATTTTCAACAAAATCTACATGTGTAAAAAGTTTCAGGAGCATATGTTTTTCATCATCCAAACTAATAAAAGCAGCTAAGAAGCACCTGATTACTTCCCAACTTTGCCTCCTATAAAACTGGTCTGTGGAATTTGATCCCAATGCTCGAAAGGCGGACTTAATCGCCTCATCGACTGGAAAATCTATTGGCGTTTCGTATTCCTGAAAATAAGTTACGATGGAAATGGTAGGCTTGTCGTTTACAATATACGACAAAGCTTGTGGCTCCACCATCATTTTTCGATTGCCGCCACCAAATTTTCCTAGAACGCGAAAGGCAACCAAGGCGGCGTTATCCTGATTTCTTAAAGTTTTCCACAGTGCTTGCATTAATGCAGCTCTTACTGGTTGTATATGATCATACAAAAAGTCTGGTTGCAAATTGTCAACGCAAAGCTCTAAAGTTCGCAGGCCCTAAAAAAATTTGTGGAAATTAAATATTTTTCGTTAAAATTTCAAAATATTTGTTCGATTTTTGAATTTTCCTGATTATGTTCCATTATTAAAAAAACAAGCATATACATAGAAAATGGAATAAAATAAAACAAAAGAGAAAACGTTATAGTTGAGTTCTCCAACTATCAGATATCCGTTACTCAGCTAATGGAAATGCAAACGCGGTTCTTATTAGCTAAAAAGACACTCTTAAAGCAATCAATACTATCTTTTTTTTATTTTTTAATCTTACTAATATTTATTTATATTTATATATTTCCGCGTTTACTCTACTCTTTTCTATAACGCATCTATCTTCTCGCTAATCGAGCCGTACAATACACGACAGCGCGCCTCGGTTGGTCGGTTGGTTGGGTAGAAAGTGTAAGCAAGGGACTCGCGCGCAAAAAAAAAAATAAAAAAATAATATAATATAATATAATAAAGGGGCTTGGTGGATGACAGTTTCCATACACCAAGCTCTATTCGCTTGCCGAAGCTTAGCCAGGTCTTTCGAGATGTTCAAGGCTGTATAGACTCAGAGATCGGAAATTATATTTTCAAAAGGTCGCTCAAAAGGTTTGTTAACGTTAAGAACGACTTTCGATATGTAACCGGACTATTAATTGAAGCTCTGTTTAATTAATTAACGTTTAAACCTCTAATAGAAATTATATATAGAATCATCATATAAAAAAATAAATCGATAAAAAGTGTTTTTATAGTGATATTACTTCTGGCTACACATCCAAAATGAAATGTTATACATGTATATATTTAATGATATATTTGGATCAGACTTTTTTTTAACTGTAATGAGTGTTAATCCAGTCTGGAGTATATGAATTTATTTGTCATTGGTTAAACTATTAAAAAAACATTACCACAAATAAACTAGTATCGGTTATAGAACTGAATCTTGTAATAGGGTTTATTTACCCTACCCTACCAAACCTACACCTACCTAGCCCTACATTTCAACCATTCCATATTTAATGAGCTTTCATAAAAAATGTTTTCAATATGGAATTTTCTAATTTGAATGCCGAAATCAAAATTTTAAATTATTATACCTGTCGTGTCTCCAAGCCGCATTGTTATGTGAAAGCATGCCAACGTTGGAGACATAGTTCAACTTTACTGCACCTGTGCAGCAATATCATCGTTATCTATGTAGTTCTCCCCTTCCGCAATCTATCTCTTTGTCTAGTCACATTTGTTGGAAATTATGAAGACCATAGAAAGAATTCTTGATTGGGATCAACAGCCGAGTCGATCTGGCCATGCCCGTGTGTCCGTCCGTTCGCATAAATTTGAGATCTCAGGAACTACAAAATCAAGAATGTTGAGATTAAGCATGCGACGCAGCTCAAGTTTGATTACTCATTTTGCATGCGCAAAAACCACCCAAAACTGCCACGCATACACTTTTGGTAAATGGTGTGTTTTTTTCACTTTATTATCAATTCTTGTAAATTTTTATCGATTTGCAAAAAACAAATTTATGCCACGCCCACTTAACGCCAAAACTTCCACACTTTTGAAAAATGTTTTGATTTTCCTTCGATTTATTGTATGTCTTTTAAATGTATATCAGTATACCAAAAACACTTTGGCCGCGCATCTCCTTACACTTACAATGTAAAAAACATTTTTTTTCATATTATTCCTCAATATCTAATAATCGCTTTCACATTTCCACTAGCTAAGCAACGGTCGAGAAACTCGACTATAGCGGTATCAAAACATAATGAAAAAATAATTGTAAATTTAAAGGCATATGTAATTACCTGACTTATTAACGTAGGAGATCCGTTTAACGCAGAAACTAAAGGGTCCATTAACATTGGTAAATAGGGCAGTAAAGATGACAAGCGGACCGGAACTGTAAGGCAGAGTTCCACGAAAAGATCTCGCATGTGCTGTTTATGAAATCCACTCTGCAGGCGATTTAATCCTTCTAAAAGGTTTGGTAAAAGTGGCAGAAACTCTTGGTATAATAGGTCATGGCTTCCTCCTCCAATCGATCTAAACAATGCCCTCAGAAGTAAAAAGTAGTTATACGGCTCTTCCGATATCAAAGCCAATTCCATGGATCGATTGACTATTTTATGGAGATGTGGACGCAACATCTGTTCATTTTCGACCGGAAAAAGACTTACGCTGCCGAATACCAACTTGAATAACCGCAGATACAAGTTGGAGCGTTCCAAGTTGGATCCCATTTCTTCCATTTTGTTCAATAGATATTCCACTAGCACAGTGGCAAACAGAGGTGAAGTAGTAGGATTTGCTAAAAAGGAGTTCGCTATCACTTGTAAGGACTGATTTTTGTAGATCCTTTCCACCAAGAAATTAATTGTAGTTGAAAATATTTCTTGAAAGTTTTGGGAGTGCATCATTAAAAACTGTTGAATAAATAAAAAGAAGCAATTAGTAAATATAATTAAAATAATGTAAGCTTAGCTTTGGTTATCATAGAAAAAGGACCCTTGCTAAGAGCTTATATATATAATCGAATGCTTACTCGTCAAGGCTTTGGAGCTTTTAGAATCAAATACAAACTATACAAACAACGCAAACTATAATTTTAAAAACATTAATCGTTAATTAAAACTCCAACCAGAGGTAATGCTAAAGTTGAGTTCCCCGACTATCAGATACCGACAGCTAGTGTAAGTGGCATATAGATAAATGTTGGAGAATATATGGAGAAAATTTGAAATTTACAAGACTATTATTGGAGGAATAGTCTTGTAAACGGCATACTACAGAGGCTATGCTGTCTATAAGGAGCTAAAGAGTCACATGCGACGAGCGATAGCTTCGCGTCAACCAAACGCGTCATTCAACGCCAGACGTAGTTTTCGCCAAAGCAGCCAGATTAAGTGCATCTCCTACTCCGAAGCTTTACAAACAGCCATGGAAAAACCACTCCAGCCACACTCAGAAAACGCTCAGCATGCCCCAGAGGGCTTTGTCCGCAGTGCTGTTTGGTGTTGTTTAGTTATGGTCGGAATCGCTTCCTTCTGCCTGTTACATACTTTTAAACGAATCTAGTATACCTAGTATATAGGTATAGGTATAGGTATATCTAGTATATCTAGTATATTTTACTCTACAATTACCGGGTATAAAAATACCGGCTCTCAGACTATCTGACTATGCTTTATGTCTACTGTTACAAGAACCATTTAAACCGTTTTTAGTTCCAGTTCGCACTGGACCCGAAATAGTTTTATAAATTCGTTAAAACTAAGAGCAAAGCTATTTCGTACCCTTCATCGCTATTTTTTGAAAATAATACGGTAACATCGGATCCGGCAGTAGCCGATCTATTCGCCAAGTTCTTTTAAACAACGTATTCTACGTTACCTCATTCCGAACAGACATACTCTTATGCGGTATCTAAGTCGAATCTAATATCCCACCAAACCGAAGCTCAATACTTTACGATCTTCAGCGTGTTAAGCCAGTCTATTCTGTGTGCTGTGTGCGCAGATTCTGTGCGGAAGCCTTGGGAAGGTCTCTTCTTAAAATGTTTACCTTATCTCTGAAATCTTCACAGTTCATGGAAAGCGTCCTTTCTGATTCGTCTCTACACAAGAGGTAATAGATTGGATGCAAGCAATTACAGAGGAATCTGTAAATCGTCGCCTATCCCAAGTTTTATTTTAAATGCAGCACCTTTGCAGGTAATCTCACAAATAGGTGTCCCACACGGGAGCCAAGCCAATTTGGTCCGCTTAATCTTAACTCATTTATTAACGACCTTCCCTTAGTAATAAAACATTCAAGTGAACTTCTGTACGCAGACGATGTTAAATTATGCATTTCTTGTCATTTAGACTTACAATCCGATCTACAGGGTGCGGCAGCAAACGGACCAACAGGGCCAGATCGACTCGACTAATGATCCTGATCAAGAATATATATACTTTATATATACACGGACGGACTGGCAAACGGACCTACAAGGCCAGATCGCCTCGACTAATGATCCTGATCAAGAATGTATATACTTTATATGGGCGGGATCGTTTCCTTCAACCTGTTTCATATTTTTCAGCGAATCTAGTATACCATTTTACTAAACGAGTAACGGGTATAAAAACTTCATTTGCTTCAATATTTGGAGCCAAGGGAAAATATTATCACATTTGACCACCTACCAATAAATGTTAAAAAAATTTCCAAGCTAAATGTATTCCGTTGTATTACTTACTATGCCACTAAAGTGCTCCAAGACTTCTTTTTCTTCTTTACTTCTCGAAATCAATCCAGAAGTTCTCTGTTGATTTGGATTAACGTTTATAGTGTATATATCTAAAGCCTCCATCGCATAGTAAACCAAGTCGATGTAAGAACATACAATTTCAGGTCCAAAAATTTTTTCATGGCTGGCAAGAATTGTGTCAGTTAGCTGAAACTTTATACAAAAATATTAAAAAAAAAAACGAACCAAATGAATTCTTTTACCTTTGAGTTAAAAAAACCCCAAGTTATTGTTTTTACTCCACCAACAAGAGTTTTTACTAAGCTTCGAAATTCAGCGACATTTACGGAATAAATCCATTGTGATCCAGATGCAGATACTTGGATGTTGGATATGTCCTAAAATAACATAGCTCACTTAGTATGATTTCCATCACATTCATTAATACGTACGTCTTTTAGATCTGGCGCGTTAATTTGTGACATGGAAACGTTGCCAGATGAATTTACTATGGCTCCAGAAATTGAGTGTCCTTTGCTTTAAAGAAGAAAAAAAAGGCCAACAAAGGTTAGTACATTGAATAAACAGGATCTGTTGTCCCTATGAACGTGATGAAAAAGCTAGTAAGTTTGTGAAGCGTACCGCGCACAACAAAAGAAAAATAATGAATGTAACCAACAAACATAAAAACAAGAGAGAATGCAATAGTCGAGCTCCCCGACTATCAGGTACCTGTTACTCAGCTAGTGTGAATGCGAACGCGAAATTTCATAATTTTTCTGAAAAATCGATAGATATTGGGGAATAAAATGAGAAAAAATTTAAAAATTGTTCAAAAGTGTGGGCGTGGCCGGTTGTCGGCTTTAGGGCGTTAAAGTGGGCATGGCCAAATAATAAAATTATAAAAATTTCGAAAAATGGTTAGAGTAGTGCGCTACGTCTTTTTCTCTAGAATCTGTATGCTGAATCTCAACCTTCTAGCTTTTATAGTTCTAGAGATCTAGACGTTCATACGGACAGACGGTTAGTCGGACGGACAGACAGAAATGGCTAGATCGACTTGGCTATCGATCCTGATCAAGAATATATACGCTTTATATAGTCGGAAACGCTTCCTCCTGCCTGCTACATACTTTTCAGCGAATCTAGTATACCCTTTTACTCTACGACGGTAGAGTAGAACGACCAAATGTTGCACAGCAGGGCTGGGAAGCGCAGGAAGCCTGAGTACATAAACCTTGCCAACGGATCCAGACAAAGGACGATGGGAATGTTCGAGGCGAGAATCCGATTTGGAGGAAAAGCATTCACAGTATTGTCCCTAGTACTGGAGAAGGTTACAGCTGGGAATAGATTCCCTGACGGGACACAGCGATCTGAGATGCGCAAATCTGCAGATAACAGGGGGTGGTTAGGACGAACAGAAGGAGAACCAAGAAGAAGTGGACGAGCCGTGGACAAACAAAGACCAGTATTCGAGAACATAAACAGGGTTAGCAACACAAGGTATACCTTCAGGATGACAAACCAATAAAGCTCAAGTAGAGTAGTTGTAAAGAAGAAGAACGCCGAGTGGAGAATTAGCATAGACTATCGCTTATTGAACGACAGAACAGAAAAAGATGCCTACCCAGTACCTAGTATGAACTTCATTCTGGAACCACTAAGAGAGGCAAAGTTCATAAGCACCAAAGATCTGAAATCGGTATATTGGCAGATCCCGATGGAAAAGGATACTCGGCAGTACACAGCATTCACGGTACCAGGCCGCGGTCTATTTCAATGGAAGGTAATTTGCAAACGGACGCCAGTGATTTTGGTATAGGGGCGGTCTGTCTTGACGCAAGACGGGGATAACGGAGAGGTGTAGGTGTAACGGAGGTATTGCGCGACGCAAAGCGAAGAGACATGGAAAACAAGACAAGCGAACCGGAGTATCGACTATAAGCGGACAGGCTGTATAAACTGAGCGGAGCCGAGAACGACCTACAACCATACAGGCTGTGCAGGGGAGGCGATCCAACAACTACTCACGGAGAACCACAGCACTGCAGAAACGGGACACTTGGGCACGTCAAAAACACGTACAGATTGCAAGATTGCAAAGAACCCTGGGAAACAATATGCGTGAATTTCGTTGGGCCGCTACCCAGAACAAAACACGGGAATACAGCCCTCTTGGTGATCGTCGACAAGTTTTCGAGATGGCTGGAACTGGCGGCAAGAAGGCAGGCCACGGCAGATGCGTTCCTACGGGTATTCCAGAAAAGGATAATCTCGTCCGCAATGGAGAAATGGAACGGACGAACCGAACGGTGAAGACGATGTTAGCGAACTGAGGAGCAAAGAAAGTGGGACGAGCATGTACCAGAGCGGCTGCTGGCATACAATAGCAGTACATCAGAAGCCACACAGTTTAGCCCAGAACAGTTGATATTCGCGAGGGAGCTAAGGTCACTAGGCACGATATTCGACAAGGTGACAGATGGCTCGGGGCTTATGGAGAATACTGTAGATGGAAACGGATGCAGGGAGTGCAGAAGGAGGCCATGGGACATATGGAAGAAGCGTCACAGCAGCCGAAAAACACATTACAATCTGCGGAAGCGATATTGATTGGCCGAGCTGGTCTGCTGCAAAACAGAGTAGATAAGCAGGAGAAGCTACAGCAATATATTTGCAGAGCGACAATAGAGAAAGGAAATGGCGGCATTCGTTGTGTGAAATTTAGCAGAGACAGCCGCAACAGTGAAGAAAAGGCGAAATTGGTTTGAAAGAAACCAAAACGTTGTAATAATAACGTTGTAAGTTTCAATTGTTAACTGTAATATCAATATTTTATTATTATAATATATATCTAAGTTTACATTTATATATAATTTATAAATTAAAGAACCAAAACAGACAGAAGAAAAACTTTGAACTTATGTTTTCAATTTTTCAACTTTATTGCACAGATATTTGAGACCATATTCAGCTCGACCAATTCGATTGACACCATTTGTCAAATGCGGCGGAGAAATTCAATGCAAAATTGGCACCAAAGTATGACGGACCCTAGAAGGTAATATGATTTACTTCACAAGTGACCATTGCGGTCAAGGACCCAACAACCAAGAAAACAAAGCGCGTGTACATCGAGGACACAAAATCATACTAAGGGTCAAATGGAGCATAACCGCAGCAATAAGCTCCGGAAGGAAATTGGAAGACAAACAGTGCGGGAAATGAAAAAAGTTTTTAGTCACGGTTTAGTTTCATGAACTGAAACGTTGTGTCTAAAAGGATGGAAGAGTGTGACGCGTACCGCGCACAACAAAAGAAAAACAAGAAAGAATGTAATACTATAATTCCCCGACTATCAGATACCGAGCTATCAGGAATACGAGCGTGAAATTTCATAAATTTCTGGGATATCGATAGATAATTGGGAATAAAATAAGAAATCATTTAAAAATTGTTTAAAACTGTTGTGTGACCGTTTTGAAGATGTGGCCAAGGTTTTTTTTTTGGAATACCGAAAGAAATTGGGAAGAATAAAACGAATAAAAATTTAAACATTTTTCAAAAGTGTGAGCGTGTCAGTTTTGAGCCGTTTGTGGGCGTTAGAAAAGGCGTGGCAGCATTGGGCAAAAAACCTTCGCTGCGTCTATGTCTCTAGAATCTGTATGAGTTCTAGCTTTTATAGTTCCTGCGATCTCAACGTTTATACGGACAGGACAGACAGATGGACCAGGCCAGAACGACTCGCCTTTTACTCCTCATAAATATATACATACATATATAAAAAATGATTAAAAACGCTTCTCACTACATATCAGAAACTATTTAACAAATGTTACTAAAAAAGTATAATAAAAGCTTAAAGATATAAAGTTTTAACTTTTCCGATTTTTTTTTAAATAATTGCTGTTCATTTTTTATCCAATAGGGACGCTCGAACTTTGAAAGCTCATTGGGGTCATGTTGTTTGAGTGACAGATGTCAATTGATGTGTGTTATATTCATTTAGTCCTCAAAAACCAACATGGCAGGTGTCGAGCAGCACGTGCAAATCATAAAATTGTTTTATGAAAATGGGTCTTCAGTTCGATCAAAGTTTCGCGCACTTCGCCATAATGCGTTGCGTTAATGTAATAAGAACAAAATTTCGAAAAATTTATTCAGGTACATTTTTTTTATTTCAAAGATTAAGCGCCCCAATGAAAACCCATTTTAATCAAAACAATTTTCTAAAAAGTAAAAATGCCAGTAGAAAATGGCGGTTACCAAAAAAAATTTTTTATAAAGGTTTTTCAAATATTCTCAATTGTTTGTTTTTTTAGCCAAATTTTAGGAAAAGCTAAGCTAAATAAATGAATTCGACCATTTCTCGAAAACGGTTACGACTACTTGCTATTTTGTTATTGTAATGTCTTTGGTAATAACAAAGAAACCAGAATAACAAGTTGCGTACCGGCCATACATTGGTTTGTCACTATGCAGCGACTTTTTTGGTGACGGCCAAAATTGTTCTCTGTCCACTCGCTTACGCTGAGAGCGTAAGAAGTCTAAAAATAGAATTTGCTTGCTTGTGTGTGTAAAAACGATAGACGAGAACGTGTGTATGTGTGCGTACTTGTGCTAGAAGACGATTTTCGGGCCGAAATCAATTCTGATCGAAGAAACGAATTTACATATTTGGAATTTTGGCCAATTTCGTAGCAACATGATATTTCGTTTATTTTGTCAAATTTACAATGCACACGAATGCTCAGTGTGCACACATGCAGTTGTCTGTCATCACTGTATGCGTAAAAAACGAGCTGTTCGCTGTAGATCTCTCCGCTCTTTCGCTCTTCAACAAAAATTTGAGAGACTGGAGCCACCTCTAGAGCCACGGCAAAAAAAGCGTGTGCCAAAAAATCGTATGGCGTTACGCATCTTGTTATTCTAGTGTCTTTGGTAATAGGGTATACTAGATGCGCTGAAAAGTTTGTAAAAGGTAGAAGAAGAGTTGTTCGACTACATAAAGTATATGTCGCATCATTATTAGTCTTATTTTTATTTTCTATGTTCCATCTCTAATAAATAAAATTAGTATCGAGCTGTTCTTGTCTTCGTTTCTTTTTGATCGCTGTTCGCTGTGTTCCGTTATGCGAGTTTAACGGATTTTGCTCTGTTCTACATAGCCTCGGTTCGACGATGCGTTAGAGTGAGACAAATGCTTGTCCTGTGGTGAGTTCGGACCAGCATGTATCAAGCGAGATAGAGCGATGTTGAAAAGTACGCGGGTCACTTATGTTTGAAAACTCCGAGAAGACAGACGCGTGAATATGTCGCAACCGAGGAAATGTACGACTCGCGGGCGGTGCGCGGCAACAGAGGACCCCGAAATAGTTAACTTCCCGACATCAGAAGTGGGATCGCCTCAGCCCCAAGCCATCACTGATGATCGCCTGTCCACAATTTTAGAAATGCAGCATCGTAATCTATTGGAAATTGTAAATGCCGTGAGGGGCTCGCAGACTACAAAAGTAGTTGTACTACCCAAGTTCAACCCTGAGTCCGCCGGTTCAAGTGCAGCCACTTGGTGCTCTACAGTGGACCTTATTGTAGGAGAAAATCCTCTGGGTGGCAGTGCTTTGCTCATGGCCTTAACCAAATCATTGGAGGGCAGTGCTTCTAATTGGCTGTCACAAATTTGTTTCGCCGGAATGACTTGGAGCCAATTCCAAGAAATGTTCCTTCAGCAGTATGAAGGCAATGAGACGCCAGCAGCAACAGTCTTTAATGTATTAAACGGGCGGCCAAACGACGGCGAATGTCTTGCGCTGTATGGTAGCCGATTAATAACAACACTTATGGCAAAATGGAAGTCTATGACCGCAGAAGAAATTGCAGTGTCCGTTGCCCTGGCACATGCTGCAAATATAGATGGTAGGCTGCAACGCACTGTGTTCACAACTACTGTCAAAACACGCAACGAGTTGCAGAACGAGCTAAGAGCGTTTTCGTATGGCAAGAGGAAGGACCATCCCATCCCAGAAAATTCTACCAGCAAAAGAGCTCGCCTACACCCAAATGTTAAGTGCCACTTTTGTGGAAAAATTGGCCACAAGATAGCTGACTGCCGCTCCATGAAAAACAACTTAAAGAATCAACAAGGATCTAGTTCGAGTATTGGGCGCTTATCTGACTCTAAACCTGGGTCAATTACTTGCTATAGATGTGGAAACCAGGGGCATATGGCGTCAGCTTGCCCTGCAAGACAATCGTTGTCAAACCAAACTAAAGCCGACGAGAAGCGTGTCAACGTGTGTCGAGCCAATTGGGACATTGATATCATCTGGTGAGTCGTATCCATTTTATTTCGACTCTGGAGCCGAATGCTCACTTGTAAGAGAATCTGTGTCCACCCAACTCTCGGGCACACGAATTAACAACATTGTAGTTTTAAAGGGTATCGGAAATAATACTGTTACCAGTACATTACAAATTTTGTCAAACGTAACAATAAGTGGTTACTGTCTCGAAGTGCTTTTTCACGTAATTCTTAATGATTGCATTAATTATAATATTATAATTGGACGTGAAATTTTAAGTCAGGGATTTAGTGCTACTATAACAATAGATAAAATAGAGTTATGTAAAACAAGGTCTGTGCAAACCCTATCTGCTTTGAGTAGTAGTTTTAGTCTTGAAAATGTTAATACCGAATTGTGTGGCGAGGATAGGAAAATCTTGGTAAATCTTTTGAATGAATTCTGTGACTCATTTATAGACGGTTTTCCCAAAAATCGTGTTACAACTGGCGAATTAGAAGTACGCTTAATTGATCCAATAAAAACTGTACACAGACGACCGTACCGACTTAGTATAGAGGAAAAACAAATTGTCCGAAACAAGGTTAATGAGCTGCTGTTAGCTAACATCATCCGTCCTAGCAGCTCACCGTTCGCCAGTCCAGTTTTACTCGTTAAAAAGAAAAATGGTTCTGATCGTCTTTGCGTGGATTACCGCGAACTAAATACAAACACAGTTGCAGAGAAATATCCCTTACCACTAATTAGTGACCAAATATCTAGGTTGCGTGGAGCAAGTTTCTTTAGTTGCTTGGATATGGCCAGCGGGTTTCATCAGATACCTATTCACGCAAATTCAATTGAGCGCACGGCTTTTGTGACACCTGACGGCCAATTCGAATTTCTAACTATGCCCTTCGGGTTAAAGAATGCCCCATCCGTGTTCCAGCGTGCAGTTATGAAAGCTTTGGGTGAGCTTGCCCACTCTTACGTTATCGTTTATATGGACGATATAATGATTATCGCAGAAACAAAAGAAGAAGCTTTTGTAAGGTTAAGGACAGTTTTGAAAATATTATCGCAGGCTGGGTTTTCTTTTAATATCGGAAAATGTTCATTCCTGAAATCTTGCGTTGAATATCTGGGGTTTGTGGTAAAAGACGGCGAAATAAGACCAAATCCATCTAAGATAAAAGCATTAGTCGCTTTACCTCCTCCGCAGTCTGTTACCCAAGTAAGACAATTTATTGGCCTAGCCTCTTATTTTAGGCAGTTTGTGCCAAAGTTTTCAGAAATCATGAAACCCTTATATAGACTGACCTGCAAAAACAAAATATTTGAATGGAAACTTGAACACGAACAAATTCGTCAAAAAGTCACTAAATTGCTTACAGATGAGCCCGTCCTTGTTATCTTCGATCCTCGGCATCCCATTGAACTGCATACAGATGCCAGTATGGATGGCTACGGAGCAATTCTACTCCACAAAATAGATAATAAACGTCGTGTAGTTGAGTATTACAGCAAACAAACATCCTTGACGGAATCTCGATATCATTCGTACGAGCTTGAAACTTTAGCTGTGTATAACTCCATGAGACACTTTCGTCACTATTTACATGGGCGACGATTTGTTGTTTTTACAGACTGTAATTCCCTAAAAGCTACTCGCAACAAGACTGAACTAACGCCGAGAGTACACCGTTGGTGGGCATATATGCAGTCCTTCGACTTTGACATAGAATATAGACCTGGTGCCAAAATGGCACATGTTGATTTCTTGTCACGCAATCCACTGCCAACTGCTCGGGTTATTACTGGTGAGGAAGAAAAACATGTTCTATTGGCCAAAATAACGGACAACTGGTTACTTGCAGAACAACAAAAGGATTCAGAGATTTCCACGATTATTGTTAAAATACAGAACAATGAATTGGGTGAGAGCTTGGCAAAAAGTTATGAATTACGCTCGAAAATGCTTTTTCGCAAAATCCAAAGGAACGGTAAAACTCGTTGCCTGCCAGTTGTCCCCAGATCATTCAGATGGTCAGTAGTGAACCATGTCCATGAAGCAGTTGTACATCTTGGGTGGGAAAAGACTTTAGACAAAATGTACGAATTTTACTGGTTTGAGAACATGGCCAAATATGTTCGTAAGTTCGTTGATAATTGCATTACGTGTAAGTTAACTAAGCCTCCGTCAGGAAAATTGCCAATCGAACTCCACCCCATACCAAAAGTAGAAATTCCATGGCACACGATCCATATAGATATTACGGGAAAATTAAGCGGCAAGAGGGATCAAAAGGAATATATTATCGTTCTGATTGACGCGTTTACAAAGTTTGTTTGTTTGCACCACACGGTAAACATTAATAGTGAGAGTTGTATAGACGCCTTGAAGGCGTCAATCTCCGTATTCGGTGTACCAACACGAATCATTGCAGATCAGGGTAAATGCTTTACAGGCTCTTGTTTCAGTGAATTCTGTTCCATGCAAAAAATTCAACTACACTTAATTGCAACAGGGGCTAGTCGTGCCAATGGACAGGTAGTACGCGTTATGAGTGTGCTTAAACGCATGCTTACGGCTGTAGAGAGCAGCCATCGTTCTTGGCAAGATGCCTTAGGAGAGATACAACTAGCTATAAATTGTACTACAAATCGCATAACGAAAGCCAGTCCTCTTGAATTACTAATCGGAAAAGAATGTAGACCATTTAATATGTTACCAATATGCGAACAAGTTAATAAAGTCGATGTAAATATTATAAGAAATATCGCGAGAGAAAATATTAAGAAGAACGCCTTGTATGAAAAAACTAGATTCGATAAGCACAAAGCCAAATTTGATAACTTTAGTGTTGGCGATTATGTTTTACTCAAGAACGAAGAAAGGCACCAAACAAAATTAGACCAAAAATATAAAGGACCTTTCCTCGTGACAGAGGTACTTGAGGGAGATCGTTATATTTTAAAATCTTTAACTAATAAGCGGACTTATAAGTACCCACATGAAGCTTTGCGCAGTATGCCAACAGAGGAGATCCCCAAAGAGTTAGATCTATGTGACGATCAAGAAAACGTTGAAAGAGACGTTAGAAATCCCTTGGTGGATTCCAATGTGGATGAAAACGTTGAAAGAGACGTTAGAAATCCCTTGGTGGATTCCAATGTGGATGAAAACGTTGAAAGAGACGTTAGAAATCCGTTGGTGGATGCCAATGTGAACGAAAAGTTACTAAGTTGTTTGAAGACTCAAGTGAATGAGAGGCATTGATGGATTTCAATGCGAGATTAGGAACACATGCAACGTCGCCAAGTTGCCAGTGCTAGTAGGTACACGTGTTACTGTGTTGACTTATTTGATGTCTGGTGACTGGCGGCGTGGCGGGTTGAATTGTCCTAGTGTGTTGCTAATAATAACAAACGATCTTCTTGGTACTTCTGTCACTCGAGTTGGTCGATAACAAGAAAAATAAAATTAAAAAAAAAAAAAAAAAAAAGAGAACCTTTACTAATACTCTGAATTACGTTTAATGTTATCTTTCTAGATTAAGCTTGTTTAATTTCAAAACTTATATTACACACGAGGACGTGTGCTGGTCAGGAAGGCCGTGTCGCATCATTATTAGTCTTATTTTTATTTTCTATGTTCCATCTCTAATAAACATGTCATCTCTAATAAATAAAATTCGTATCGAGCTGTTCTTGTCTTCGTTTCTTTTTGATCGCTGTTCGCTGTGTTCCGTTATGCGAGTTTAACGGATTTTGCTCTGTTCTACATAGCCTCGGTTCGACGATGCGTTAGAGTGAGACAAATGCTTGTCCTGTGGTGAGTTCGGACCAGCATGTATCAAGCGAGATAGAGCGATATTGAAATGTACACGAGTCACTTATGTTTGAAAACTCTGAGAAAGCAGACGCGTGAATATGTCGCAACCGAGGAAGTGTACGACTCGCGGGCGGAGCGCGGCAACAGAGGACCCCGAAATAGTTAACTTCCCGACATATATATATTCTTGATCAGGATCAAAAAGCCGAGTCGATCCAGCCAAGCCCGACCGGCTTTGCTTTTGAGTAGTAAGCAGACCAATTGTCAGGGAACTCACATGCTGTTTAAGTTTTTTGCTTAACCTATTTGCACTTATATTACTTCATTTCTAAAACTCATTTAAATCCTTTCAAAAATTAATAGATAAATACCTTACTGTCAACCTTAGAAAACAATGATCGCACCACTATGGATTTACGATGTATTTCTTAGGCTACTGTAAAAATATATGCACCGACTTACCACTTTTGAATTATTAATGGCAGCTGAATTTTTGCTATAGTTTCAAATTTTTTTACAAACACTTTTAACAGTTTTGAGAGTAACGCTTTTGATCTTTGGGGCTCTGTTTCACTGTGATGTCGTAAACAATCAACGAGATTTAACAAAAGCTTGCAAGACATGGTTTGTATTCCCACAGCAAGTGATTCATCATGAACATTTTTTGAAAACAGATTCACTGCTTTTATTAAAACGTCTATATTTAGGCTTTGGCGAACGTGGTGAGCTAGGTCAGCTAAAGTTGAATACGCCAATGGCCGAATAGAATCCAATGTAACTCCTTTTCCAATAAGCAAATCCTCATCAAACAATTGTTCGATTGATGGAATAAATTCTAAAAAAAAGTTTAAAAGTAAAGAAAACAGTAAGAATTCGATTGCATCAAATGGTTTAAGAATCAGCGAAACATTTAAAATTAAATTTTTACCACCATTGAAAGAGTAATAGAAGGTAACATAAGTTTGGATAAGTTTCCGCAGAATTAACAGCTCTTTCTTGGGTTTTTCTATGCATTGTATATTGTATAACAGCTGGCAGCGTAGGTCATTCTTTTGTACTCACTTTTCGTTTCTTTATCGCTAAGCATAGATTTCGGCGAACTTTTTCGCAGTCAAATACCTCTTTTGTTGTAGCCGCTACTCTTAGCGCAAATTCGCAAGAAATCAAATTTATAATTAAAAAAAAAAACAGGCTGAGTTTTAATTGGATAATTAAGATGCCAAACAGCTAACAGTACTTGTGTTATATAAATTTGTAATATTAGGAAAATCTAATTTTGAAAACAAAGAGAGAATGTTTTAGTCGAGTTTGTTAGATACCCGTTACTCAGCTAGTGGGAAAGCGAACGGGAAATTTCATAATTTTTCTGAGATTTCGATATATATTGGAGAATGAGAAAAATTCAAAAATTGTTCAAAATTGTGGGCGTGGCAAAAAGTGTTTTGGCAATTTAAAAGACTTATTATAAATTTATAGAAAAATATCGAAAAGGGTTTCAAAATATGGGCGTGGCAGTTTTGGGTTGTTTTAGGGTGTTAGATTGAGCGTGGCAAAAGGTTTTTTGCGAATCGATAAAAATTTACAAGACTAATACAAATATGAAAAAATATCAAAACATTTTACATATGTGTGGTCGTGGCAGTTTTTGGGCGGTTTGTGGGCGTGGCAACATGGGTCAACAAACTGGAGCTGCGTCTATGTCTGTGGTGTCTGCATACTTTATCTCAACCTTCTAGCTCTTATACTTTCTAAGATCCCGACGTTTATATGGACGGACATGGCCAGATCGACTCGGCTATTGATCCTGATCAAGAATATATAAACTTTATATAGTCGGAAACGCTTCCTTTTGACTGTTACACACTTTTCAACAAACTATACCAAACTAGTATACCCTTTTACTCTACGAGTAACGGGTATTAAAATATAGTTCATTTGAGATCGAACTATAAAAGAGACAAAGGCGCAGTGCAAGCGCCCATACTTTTAAACAATTTTAAAATTTGTTTTCATTTTATTCCCCAATATCTATGGATATCTTAGAATGATGAAATTTCGCATTCACCTCCTGTTTTAATTATGCAACTTTTATTTTAAAACTTACTTTGACGTAAATCTGTAGCAAATATATGACGGGCAGCAATTAAAAGTTCTTTTCTGAGATGAGCAGCTTCCTTGGGACAATTTTTCATTAGGTTGAGCATTCCGCTGGTTACAGATAATGAACTAGCTATTACCACTTCCTAAAATAACACAAAATAAGTAAGATATATTAAAATAAATTATTTTATTAACTATTTACTATCGAAATATAAATTAGTGCCGTCCGCAGTCTATGTAGAGAGGAAGCCCACGAGAGACTGCTTCATTCATAAACACGAAGCATGAAAGAAAGCTAGCCGAAGTTATTTACCCTTGCAGCAAAAAAATACACTTATAATAATGTATACCGTAAAAACAGTATTTCTTACTATTATTTTCAATAAATTTTCAGTTGGGCATGAAGGACATGGATATAACTGATTATGAATTGCATTCTTTTTATATGACCCCAAATGTATCCTGTAACAAACTGATTTTTCTATTTTTGCTCGCTACGAATTGCAACGGCTAGCTCAGAGAGTTTGTGCGTTCGTCCCACCAAATTTATGATTTGTGTGATTGCCCGACCGAGGAAAAGCGGATGGTTCTTATTATAATCGATTTATTCTACTGTTTTATGCCTGACTCCTCCTCCTGATCTCGCTGCTCCTGTGGCGTTTCTCCTGGAACGCCTTGCCTTCGGCCCGGCCGGGATTATGTTATGGGTCAGGGTGTATCGTCCACGGGCGAGGCAACGCTCGGCCTGGGACCACCTTTGCCAACCACTGACTCCACTGTCCGTTTTGGAGCACGCCAAGACCTTGTCGTCTCCTGTGGAAGACCTTCTGCCGGCTGAAATGGGTTTAGGATGTTATGGGTCAGGGTGTATCGTCCACGGGCGAGGCAACACTCGGCCTGGGACCACCTTTGCTGACCACTGACTCCACTGACCCTTTCAGACACGCCAGGATCTTCTCCTCCACTTCCAGGATCACTCTTCCCTTGCAGTGCTCGTCCTTCACTTCCTGCGGTCCACTTGCTGCCCGACGCTTCCACTGTTTATTCTTTCCCTACTTATCCGCCCGTTCTCACTCCCGAACCCCTTTTTTAACGCACCATCTCACTACTTCCTTTCACGCGCGGTCTGGTTGACTAAATCCACTCCTCCGCCTTCAGACTCCGTTCCGACTACGCAACTGCGCGGCCGCGTCCTGACCGCGCGACTCTCCTCGACTATTCGTGTGTTGTGACTGACTGGTACAAGGGTACAAGTTCCAACTCATGTGCATCATTGTGCATGTCCCGTTACCGGTCGACCTCCGTCCCCTTGGCCTGCTCGAGTCCCGGGTCCGTTAGCGGTACCGTTAGTTCACGGTCCCACCGCTTTGCCGGGGTTCAAGGTCCAGCGCGGTACCGTTTGACCTGACCGCCCTTGACTCTTTCTGCATCGCAGCCGTCTTCGCTGTTGTTGGCCACACCCCGGCACCCAAATTTGTGAGGACTTTTAAGACTCCTCACAATCCTGTGCTGCTCTAAAATCAATTACAAAGAACAGTATAACTGCCGTGATCTTAAAATCAAAGGCCTAACCAAACCATTAAAAAAAACAGTTTGCGTTGACTTTTTCCGTCAATCGGATTTTAGTAGGTCTATACCTACGGCAGGTCTATACTATACGAGAGCGCTTAAAAAAATTTAACGGAAAACGCTCAAAAAAGAAACAAGCATAGTGAAATGAAACGAAGTTTGGTGTTCGCGTTCAGCTCCCATATCGAAAGTCTATATCACCAGATATGGGTGGTTCCGAAGAGGAAGTGTGAGGAGTATGAAAACCCATCATCGAGGCGTTGGAAAGTCTAATATTTCGTTTACTGTCAGATATTTGCCATGCGTATTACAAGGCCCCTATACTTCATCTGGGCAGTAACTAAGAGGGTATCCACCCAGCGAGGATACGGAAGAGGGCAAGGACCTGGCCCGGTCAGAAGGGTCTAGAGTCATGGGCTGGTGTCTTGCGACAGGAGCTGTCGCGGGTGTTGGAAAAGCTGGTTCTGGGAAGTGCTTTGGTTCGACCTAACAGAGGATAACCTTGCGGCCCCGCCACCATAACATCCTAGGTCACATTCAAGCCGGTGCAACGCGGTACGACGAAGGAATGACGGCACGACGCAGAAACCGAGTATTCTAATCCAAACCGAGTGTTAAACTTAAAACCCTGTTTTCTCCTGAGTCGGGAAATCAAAATTCTCTGAGCTAGCCGTTGCAAGTCGTAGAGAACAGAACCGGACGGTAACGTTTAATGGAAGCTGTACGTCTTTCCTGGCGATACGAGACCTACAACATATTGCAGCTGAACCTTCCGATGGCGGTCATTCGTAGGAGGCTGATGCGTCCATTTGCTGTGTTTGCTGCGATCATTCATGCGAGAACTTTCGTTTAGGACCTAGGCGATGATTTGATAGCTGCAATTTATGTGCGAGTTAAGATGGGGCACAAAATCATAGCTTAACTAGGCAATGCTTGTAAAATCTGTGTGTCTCTCAGGGCTTCAGATATGCGGGAGGTGGGCACTGTTCTCTTAAGTATGATAATGATCACCTTTAACCCACAATTTTAGACAGACTCCATCATTGTTTTGGTAAGCAATGCCAAGTCAGATTGTCGCTGGGTAACAAGGCCAGCCTGGAGACGACAATCGCTGCATTCACAGAGGTTAAGAAACGGTTACATGTTCAGGCCGAACAACATTCAGCTGTGCTGCATTATGTCTTTTGCTTTCGAATGATTATCCAGACAGACGGACATTGCCACTTCGACTTGGCTATTGATCCTGATCAAGAATATATATACTTTATATGGCCGGAAACGCTTCCTTATACATGATACATGCTTTTCAATGAATTTGGAATATACCCTTTTGCTCTACGAGTAACAGGTATAATTTAAATGTATACATTTAACATTTACATAAATAATATTAATTTACCTGAAATATTCGGACAATGTACGCCAAAAATGACAGAGTTTTAATTTGTGCACCCATGAATTCTACATATATTTCTTTCTGAGGAGAATTTCTGAAAAGATAGTTTTGAAAAACGGATTACATTGAAGCCAAAAATGTTTTTTTTAATATTTTTAATATTTCTTTCATAAATATTTTACCTTAAATGCTAAATGAACTATTTGGTATTTTGGAAATATGTATTTTAAAGAATAAATGTTTTAAAAATAAATTTTAGTTTATTCAACCTACCATAGTTTATTTGTTTAAAACTTTGGCTCCACCTTCGATTTCGATCGATAGAAATTTGAAAGACTAATTAATATATGAAATCTTAATCTTCTAGTTTTTATAGTTTCTGAGATCTCGACGTTAATACGAACGGACAGACATACAGATGGACAGACGGACGGACAGGGTCAGAACACCTCGCCTATTGATCCTGATCAAGAATATACATACGTTATATGGTCGAAAACGCTTCCTGTTACATACTTTTCAACGAATTTAGTATACCCGCTTACGGGTATAATTTGTAAGGATGCTAATAACGGGCCAGGATAAATACTCAGCCAGTCCAGGATCCTCCACAGAAAATATTTATTTTGTGAGACAGAATAAAAGGGGCCTATCTAGGTCTCCATTCCGGTAAGGTGCGTATTCACGGGGTGAGAAGGTGCGAAGCGCTGCGAGGAAGGAGTCTCATCATTAAGACAGCTGCGTATTTGCGGGGCCGTTTCCTTTTCTAGTTATACTAACAACTATATAGTGACGTATTCACATAATTAGCACTGTCCAAAGAAATAAGAATGTGCTGAGTGGCAAAAACCACACAATCCACACCAACTCATTGTATACAATCAATATACCCAGCGGGCGATCTCGCTCCAGAAATAATGTCTTTCTAGACGTGAAGCAAGCGTTTGACAAGGTGTGGCATGAGGGCCTTCTATACAAGATGAAAGCTCTCCTTCCTGCTCCCTACTATGCCATCCTGAGATCGTTCATCTCTAATCGGACGTTCGACGTTGCAGTGCGTGATGCTCGATCCAGCCTGGAAGAGATTCACGCAGGAGTTCCACAGGGAAGTGTTCTTGGGCTCTTCCCGCAAACAACGCCGAAGTCCCCCCGGCTCAGCTGCTCCTGGCAACTTACGCCGATGACACTGCCATGCTGGCGTCTCATCCCTCACTGCAAACTGCCTCCAACGCAGTCCAGGAATAGCTGCACACAATCGAAAAATGGACTGCCAAATGGAATGTGGCCATTAACTCCTCAAAGTCAGCCTGTGTAACTTTTTCCCTGCGACCCGGAACCTGCACAGATCTGACCTTCGATGGAAGCCCTATCACCAATGCTAGTTCGCACTGCTACCTAGGAGTTCATCTAGATCGGAGACTGACCTGGAGGGCCCACATCACGTCGGTCAAATCTAAGTCACTGGCGAAGCTAAAAAAGCTCGACTGGCTCTTCCACTCCAGCAAACTTCAAATGAGCTCTAAGGCTCTTTTAATCAAAGCCATTCTCGCTCCAACGTGGAGTTATGCCATCCAGGTGTGGGGAACTGCCGCCAAATCCCAGCTTAATAGGCTCCGTGTGGTCCAGTCGAGAGCTGCACGTCACGCATCTGGGCTCCCCTGGTACGTGACGAACATGGTCATCGAAAGAGATATGAAAGTTACCCTTCTTGGGGATCAGATTAATTTCCACAGCAGCCGTTATGCCGACAGGCTTATGGCCCACCCGAACCGACTAGCAACTATCCTAGCTGATCCCATCTCCCTCCGAAGACTGAAGAGGGTACACCCCAGCGATCTCCTTACCCGGAGGATAACATAACATATTAAATTTTAAGTAATTGATAACTAGTCTAGATCTTCCTTTCTTTTGTACTTTATAATTAAGATACCACTTGGTCTCATTTATATTTATCACACATTAGGTTAAGTTCAGAGGAATTACTGAACGATTCCTTTTGAAACCTTAATAAATAGTAACATACTTGAAAAAAAAAAAAAAGAGACTTTTTCTCGATTTATCGAACATTAATTACTGAAACACATAATCTGATGCTCACAGTCACAATTGTTAAGTCAAATGTTATTGTTCTGCAATGCGAGAGATTTATATTAAATGGTATGTATATAAAGTTGAACGTTTACCTTCTTATCATGCTCAGGATTAAATTGAAAGTAATTTCAGTGGGAAATTTAAAAATTTCCTAGACTTCTGAAATTTATTTGGAAAAAATCAGAACGCGCACACAAACTCACAAATCCATCCCCACTTAATATTGCCGTCCGCATCTCGGAAATTTCCGGTTGTGAAAAAAATTGTATAGCGTAGAAATTGAAACATAGAAACTTCACATTACTCAGATTCGGAAGCTAAGGGCAGAGTGGTTCCGTTTTATTGCTTTCTCGGAAATGAATTGAACACCGACGGCACCATGAGCTGGGTGCATTATCGCCCTAGTACTACACCGAAAGCTGGAATATCCACCCTAAACGAATCCCAATGTGGGAATTTATTGCCAGGCAATCAGGTAGGTTAGGTAAAATATCAATTAAGCGTAGGTTCGTCTTCTTTGCAACAAAATTCTGGGACTCACTTTATTATTGTCAGAGAATAAAAACCAGACCTGGTCTTAGGTACTCCAAGAGAAGAGTGGATTACGTGGCTATTAAGCATAGAGCCCACCCAATAATAGAAAAATAGAAAAATAGAAAAATAGAAACCCCCCGAAAAAAAAAAAAAAAAATAATGTAAACAAAAGGGCAGTATAAGAAAGATTTTTGTCACTAATATATAGTCTTAAGCTGAGATCAAAAGAATACGAGAAAACTATTTCTTTGATAATTCTGTATTTCTGAGCGTCTTCGTGCATATGCACGTGAAAAAACTCGTTTCTGAAATTTAGTTTGGTAAAAATGACTTTTCAGAAAGTTTATCAATAAGTTCGTCTATTAGAGGGGTAGTTTGATTATAAACACATTTTTCTTTTCTTAACTAGAACAATTGGTAATGCATATTCTGACTCGTTTGCACGTATAATCCCGTCTTTTATGTAATCGTCTAACAAATTCCGATGTTACATTTTCTCTGCGTATGATAATCGTCTTGGAGGGTAGTTGAATGGTTTCGTTTCGTCAAAATTGAGTCGATTGATGGGACTTCTGTACGTTTTGCCTTCACACTTCTCGTATTCAATTGATAGTATTTCTAACTCAAAGTTGTCGTCATATTAAGTACATGTCTTGCTCTCATTTCCACAATTTCGTTCAAATTTTACGTATTTCGTATTATTTAATTTTTAGTTATTATTCATTACTCTGTCATCTTCAAATATGCTAACAAGATCATTTGAGCAATAATTTTCCGAATCTCTATTTGAACAATCCTTTTCTGAAAATCGATCATTTGAACAATCTTTTTCACAATTTCTATCATTTGCTACATAATTTTCTCAATTATTATTATTTTAACAATAATTTTTCTTACTATCTTAAAGTTACAAATGTTTAAAAAATCTCGTCCCAAAACTGTTCCTTATGCCATTGATCTGTTTGTCACAATTAATAACTCAAAATGTAGTATTTCTTCATGGATAATGACATAACATAATATTTTTCCAATTATATATAAAGGGGTAACGTTTAAGCCAACGTAATTTGTAGGAATCTTTTCATTTCACTTAATGTCTTCTTTTTTTTTTGATTTAGTCGATTCATTGTCTATCCGAATCTGTGTAGCCAGCACCGTTTTTTCTTTGACGTATTTGGAAAAATCTTCTGACGGTTTCCATTTGCACTTTTGAAACTTGGGTCGAGATATTATTTATTGAGCATGGTCCTTTAACTTGGACATCACCAGCATGCGAATTACATCGTAACCTAGCTTAAACATCGTTGTGACCGCGTTGAGCTGTGCGATCCATGTGTTGACATTAAGTTTGTTGTTAGAAGCACCGTCGAATATCGGAACCATTTCCTTGGCCATTGCTAGCAACGTTTGCTTATTTGGAACTGCTTCCTCCGATTTGCCATCTTCGCCAGCGATAACACGATCTTGTGTGGCACTATTGTATTGATTTGGCAGCAATGTTTCGATCTAATGGGGAGCATTTTTTCGATCCTATGTGGCAGCATTGATGCGATCCGATGTGGCAGCTTTGATTTCGAGCACATTAAAATTTCCTCGCTTACAAACTCCCAATCGCGGTGGTTGTTAACTGATGAATGCATGGCACCGTCATTAGCATTCATGTTTGGAGCGTTGGTGTTGTTTTTGCGGCTTGACGGCGCAACTCCGGCGGCGACGTTTTCGATCCTGTTACTTGCGCTTTCCATGTCGTCGTCTGGAGCTAATTCACCGACGTTGTTGTGCTCCAAATCATTGTTAGTACAATGACTTCCAATTCACCAATCGGCGGACAACCTCCTCGGGCTTCAGGGGGCAACCCGTTCAAACGAGCCTCAAGAGTGGCCTTATTACCGCTTTTCTGCATATTTCGTTTTTCTAACCAATTGCGCAGTTTCGAAGCCCTATAATCGTCTGCACCGATTTTTTCCATTTGATAAAATGTACTATTTTAATATTTTTTTGTTTACTGTTTTTCCTTTTCTGAAATTGTAGGAGACGATAAATGCGTCAAACCGCTTCTCTATCCACGAAGTGTTCTTTATTCTTTTCATTCCATTCCATTCTTAGCCTATTACTTATGTCTATTGGTGTGTCGGTTGCTGATCCCGCAACAAAGTGAATCGGTAGTTTTTACAGTTAAATGTGACTCAATCGGTAACTGCCACAAGAACCTGTGTGTCCTTAACCAAATAACTAAACCAAAATACTTCATCAGTTTATACGCCAGCAATGTTAACTACAATAAAGAATGGTATGACATTTAAACTGTTCAAAAATGACGACGAATTGCCCAGCAAGAAGGCAAGACCCAATTTCCAAAATAAACAAAATATACCAAATACAAACTCACTAAACTCATGTATTGATACCAATACTAATATAAATAAAAACAAAAACTCTCACCACAATCAAATATTCGTTACCCCCTTTAATCCATTCATAAATCCCACGAAGATAAAAAAGACCAAACATAAACAACGAGACGCCTTATAAACAACCTCTTCCGTATAGACAACAGCAAAACAGCAAAAACAGAAGGTGTAGACGTGACAGTTTTGGGTGGTTTTAGGGCGTTAGAGCGGGCGTTGCAAAAAGCTTTTTGGCCGCGGCAAAAAGTTTTTTGCAAATCGATAGAAATTTACTTAATTTAATCTAAGTCGAATCTAATATTTTGCCCCACTATAAACGAAAGCTCACTACTTAACGATCTTCAGCGTGTTGAACCTGTCTATTCGCCAGGTCCCGACGGAATCCCTGGCTGTGTGCTCAGATTCTGTGCAGATGCCTTGTGCAAGCCCCCACTGAAGCTGTTTACCATATCTCTGGAATCTTCACAATTCCCTCATATATGGAAGGAGTCCTTTGTGATTCCTCTTCACAAAAAAGGTAGCAAACTGCATGCAAGCAATTACAGAGGAATCTCTAAATTGTCGGCTATCCCAAAACCTTTTGAAAATGTTATCACTCCTCATTTGCAGCACCTTTGTAGATCAATCATATCAACGTGTCAACACGGGTTTATGAAACGCAGATCAACAACCACTAACCTCTTGGAGCTAACTTCTTTCGTAATACAGGGTTTCAAACATAATCTTCAAACAGATGTCATCTACACTGATTTTAGTAAAGCATTTGACTCTGTTAATCATTACCTTCTAATAAGGAAATTAGGTTTCCCTGTTGATCTTCTAAATTGGATTTCAAGCTATATGAATGGCAGGACGCAACAGGTCCTCTTTGAAAATTCTTTATCTTGTATTCTCCAAATCACATCTGGCAAAGACACTAGATTAAAAAGATGCGTAACACCATACGATTTTTTCAGCGTGTCTCTAGAGGTCTCCAGGCTCTCTTGAATTTTTGTTCAAGAGAGAAAGAGCGGAGAGCTCTACAGCGAACAGCTCTTTTCTACGCATACAGTGATAGCAGACACTTGTATGTGTGCACACGTATGCTCATGCTTTGTAAATTTGACGAAATATGCCCTTCACTTTAGAAGTTCTTAGATTTTAAATCTATATTATATTTGATCAATTGGCACCATTCGAAAAATTCTTGTTTTGCATTGCCGTTATTATTATTTAAATAAAGCTTAGAAATAGTAATAGCCAAATCATAATATCACGAAAAAAATTTCAAAAATGATTTTATATTAGAATATTTGTCATTAGAGTATTCAGCTTGCGACGTGTGAAAAATTAATAAGGCAATGATTGTTGAGTGCTTGTGTCCGCACTTCGTGTCTCAAGATATGACTTTTGCAACAAACTATTTTAGAAATTTTTATTACGTAAATTTTTAATATTTCGGAAAACTAAAGGCACCATGTGATTTTTTTTTTTAATATTTGTAAAATACACATTAAAGTTTTTGAAATATTTTTAAAAATAATAAAAAACAATGTTGTATAAAAAATTGTATTGTTGAGCATTAAGTGCACAAATAAAACTAGTGCTTTCTCATTATTGTTTTATGTAAATAATGAATGTTATATGTATATATTACACATAATTAATTACTAACATAAATATAAATATGAAAAGGGTAGCTAATTCGAGCGGCGATTTTAACAAACTAATTTAAAAAACTTTAAAATTATAATAGTTAGGGCGTGAATTATTAATTTTAATTTTTTTCATCATATTGCCAAAACTGCAAATATGTAAATTCGTTTCTTCGATCAGAATTGATTTCGACCCGAAAATCGTCTTCTAGCACAACACGCACACATATACGCGTTCTCGTCTCTTGTTTTCACACAAGCAAGTAAATTCTATTTTTAGATTTCTTATGCTCTCAGCGTAAGCGAGCGGAAAGAGAGCAAATTTGGCCTTCACCAAAAAAATCGGTGCATAGTGCCAAACGAATGTATGGCCGTTACCATCTTGTTATTCTAGTGTCTTTGCATCTAGTGTCCCGCAAGGGAGCCACCTTGGTCCGCTTCTTTTCACCTTATTTATTAACGACCTCCCCTTAGTAATAAAACTTCGCGTGTACTTATGTGCGCAGACGATGTTAAATTATGGCTCCAGCGCAAGGACATTTCGAGCCATTTGAACTTACAATCCGATCTAGACAGCTTTTAAATATGGTGCCGTTTTGCTGATCCTAACACGACCAAAACCTTAATCCGTCCGATTCTTTAGTATGGACCACATGTCTGGAGTCCTCAATACGTAGTTTACTCATACCACATTGAACCGGTCCAAAAAAAACTTACTGCCTAGCGGCGCCTACATTGGGATGCAAACCGTATATTACATCATCATCTTCTCGCGAATCGAGCCGTACGATACACGGCAGCGCCCCTCGGTCAGTTGGGCGGGAGGTGTGGCCGTGGGACACGTGAAAAAAAAAAATTAATAATTACCTTCGTGTTACTGTTGGTTGCAAATTAATAGTCGTCAGTATAAGAGGAATGAATTCAGAAACTTCTTGATGCACAGCGTTTTTATATATTTGATACATTAGTACAACTATTATAGGTAGCTCTTGTAAAACTTTTAAAGACAATACTCCACGAGGAAGGAGATTATACTGAAAAGAAAAACAGATGATTAGTAAATATTGTTACAAAATAGGACTTTTCTTAAATTAAGTGAGATACTACAACAAAAATAAAGAGAATGATATAGTCGACTATCAGATGCCCGTTACACAGCTTATGGGAATGCGAACACAAAATTTTGTAATTTTTCTGAATAAAATGAGAAAAAGTATGAAATTTCGTGTTCGCATTCACACTAGCTGGTAGTCGGGGAACTCGACTATGTCATATTCTCTTGTTCTACTCTACAAAATACTCCTACTAAGAAGTGGTTGTGGAAACATTTTTTTTTAAATATATTTTGTGTATTCACAGTTATTAGCTAAAAATACTTACAATTTGTTGTTGAGAATTTGAATCCAGTGCCTTTTCAACATGGATAGTTCTAACAGAATATGCTTCGGATAAAAGTGCTTCCAAATTTAAGTCCTTTAAATCGGTAACCCAAACATCATTCGATGTTTCAAATATAGATGTAAGATGGTTAGGAAGACTTGTATAGATTTCCTTAACAAATCCCAAAAAAAGTTGAATCTAAAATAAATAAGAAGTTTAAAAATTATGATTAAAAGACAGAAAACAAGCTTCAGGAAGCCGGAGATTAAGAGTAAAAGGTTGTAAATGGTGGTGTCGCGGAACGGTTTAGGGCTACCGACAGTTAGTCAAACCTCAATTAGATTCGTTAGAAGTTTAGAGATAATCGTGACAGGATTTCGATGTTTATGTAAGTCCGGCACACTAAATCTGTAAAAGCAAAATTATTTTTGTCGGGTAGAATTTCTGCATTTTGAGCTATCACAATGAGAGGGAAAAGAATCTGCGGTACGCAAGATATAGATTGTATTTTGAGTTAAGTTCAATCAGTGCGTATTCTACAGAATAAAAACCCAGAATGTCGAATTCGCTTGCATAACTTGTGGACGTTTCCAAACGTACCCTGCAAAGAAGCACATGAATTCACATATTTGGAACGTGCAACAATATCAGTGCACCGATATTTTACAAGCAAGGCTCTTCGACGAGTAGTAAAGGCTTCTCCGTTACTACTGTTTGTGGTCATTCAGTTATGGGGTTACTCAGAAAGGGCAGTCCATGGGCCGACAAAGGGAACTCGTTAAGTTCGTTGGGAAGAGCTCCTCGAGAGCAAACGAGCATTGGGAATGTAGCGCCATTCCATTTACCGATCAACTCCTAAATTCCCAGTCGGTTTGCTACAAACGCGTTAAATCTTAAGGGCTCCTCCCGGATCCATTGAATCACCACAGTTGATGATCGCAAAAAATATGAATCTCCAATTCAGAGCTTGGAGAAAGGGAGTATGGCATGCGGAATTTGTTTAAAACTACAGCATATTTCTTGCCCTTCTGAATCGTGTTCCAAGGGAAGGCTTTTGTCCCAGGACAACTTTTCCTTGCACAACAGCTGAATAAATATATTGGAGTTTGTGATTACTGGGTTTACTGTTGCAATATGATCTACTAAAATATTATTTAAAAATTATTGCCATGAATTATATTTTTTTTAAATAAGTGTTGGCAAATAATTAAATACCTTTTACATATTTACATTTATTTTACAATTAGCAATGTGTAATATGTCATTTCCGTTGTTTAAAACACTGACGATCTTGACGGCTCAAAACTGAAAATACAACTGAATAGAAACGTAATAAACCAACAGCATCCTTTTCGTCATTTGGTTTTTGTAAGCGTAAGTACCGTTTCTTTAAATTCTGCTTGCCCTTCTTCCATTACTATAGTGATAAAAAATATAGCGACTGGCACATGCCTACACAATAATACACATACCACATGTACATGTACAATGTACAATGTTTGGGTGTACAACCCAAACACCACCCTACACTCCAAGAATGTTAAAAGATTCTCAAGACAAGGTTGAGTGGATAAACCCAAACTCTAGATAAGTCACCCACTGGTAGACTAAACATCCGTTGCCTAATTTAAACATTCCTTGCTTAAGCCCTCGCACCATCGGCACGTTCCCAGGTTCAAAGCTCGGACTCGAACTACAAGAATTATAATATAATCGGTCGGTTTTAATTTGTAATATAATGCATCTTCATATTCTTCATATAATTTTTAAATGAGGACATTGTAAAATTAAAATAAAACTTAAAAATAAGCTTATTCTGCAGACTGTGTGACCAAAGACACTAGAATAACAAGATGCGTAACGGCCATACATTCGTTTGGCACTATGCAGCCACTTTTTTGGTGAAGGCCAAATTTGCTCTCTTTCCGCTCGCTCACGCTGAGAGCGTAAGAAATCTAATAATAGAATTTGCTTGCTTGTGTGAGTAAAAACAAGAGACGAGAATGCGTATATGTTGCGTGTTGTGCTAGAAGACGATTTTCGGGCCGAAATCAATTCTGATCGAAGAAACGAATTTACATATTTGGAGTTGTGGCCAATTTCGTAGCAATATGATGAAATAAAATAAAAATTCCCTGACTATTATAATTTTAAAATTTTTTAAATTCGTTTGTTAAAATCGCCGCTCGAATTAGCTACCGTTTACATATTTATATTTTATTTTTATTTTATTTATATTATAAATAAATAAATATGAAATAAATATTTCATAAAAATAATAATTATTTTTTAATTTCATAAAAAAATAATAATTTTATTCAGAAATAATAAAAATAATATTTCATAATAATAATTCATAAAAAATAATAATACGTAGTAGAAAATAAAAATTAATAAAATAAATAAAAATATGAAAACAGTTCGTTGCAAAAGTCATATCGTCAGGCACGAAGTGCGGACACAAGCACTCAACAATCATTGCCTTATTAATTTTTCTCACGCCGCAAGCTGAATACCCTAATGACAAGTATTCTAATATAAAGTCATTTTCGAAATTTATTTTGTGATGTACATAGATTCGGCTATTACTATTTCTAAGCTTTATTTAAATAATAATAACGTTAAGGCAAGACAAAACAAGAATTTTTCGCATGGAGCCAATTAATCAAAAATAATATAGATTTAAAGTCAACGAACTTCTAAGGTGAAGGGCATATTTTGTCAAATTTACAATGCATGCGCACACGTATGCACACATACAGTTGTATGCTATCACTGTATACGTAGAAAAGAGCTGTTTGCTGTAGCGCTCTCCGCTCTTTCTCTCTCGAACAAAAACTCAAGAGAGCCTGGAGCCACCTCTAGAGCCACGGCCAAAAAATCGCGTGCCAAAAATTTGTATGGCCGTTACGCATCTTGTTATTCTAGTGTCTTTGGTGTGACTGTGTGTAGGCAACAGTGTTCGGGTTGTACCCGAATGTGCACGATTTTAAAAGTACGAGCTTTTCGAGTATGGGTTTTGAATATTCTTAACATATTTAAAATAATAGATCTACTAAATGCATTAGCAAAAAGTGTTTTGTTAGCGTTTTTATTATTAATTAACATAAATATTTTCTTTTCAAAAAATAAAAAAATCGGAAAAGTTTTTTCTGCTGAGAAGCGTTTATGATCCTTTTTTGAATTTATCCGACAGCTCACGAAGAATTGAATCAGAACCACTCTGGAGTGCTCATAGCCCCAGAATCTCAGTGGCATGCGCCTGAAAAACCAAATGCCGATTAGATAATCTGTAAAACTTCCACTTCTATCCGTAATTTCCAGATCCATCGGAAATGCTGCAGCTTTCATACGTTTGTGAGATCAGGATGGCTATCTATTATCGTCGTAAACAGTTTAAGAGTTACGAGAATGTCATCAAACTTCTCACTTAAATAACTTTCAATTTCATCAAAGTCCTGTTCCTTGAGCAAGTTGATATTTTTTTTTAATTTTTGCTGAAGCTCATTGATCAGCTCCAACCTCACACGAAAATCCGACTTATCAAACCAAATTATGGCACAGCTTACTAAGGAGTCCGCTCAGCGTTCCACTCTTTTATAAATTTTTGTTGCCTTGCGTCTTAAAAATGGCACCCTGTTTGCATCACGCGGTAACATTTCCAGAATTTTCAGCAGCCATAGCAACAGCAACGAAGACGAGCGCAAAAAAAAATTAGCTGCAGCTTTCGTTATTTGGGTACGTAAGCGCACAAAAATAACTCTATATGTACACGCAATCTTGCGTAACCAACGGAGTTGCTTTTAATGCTCACTGCCTTGTGAAAATATTCCATCAACGAACTCAGCAACAACAGCGAATTAATTAAAGTTAAAGCTTTAAACAGATTTGAACGATTTGCACTATATTGTTTATAAAC
The DNA here is from genome assembly GCF_016746395.2 of Drosophila simulans. Classification (NCBI taxonomy): domain Eukaryota; kingdom Metazoa; phylum Arthropoda; class Insecta; order Diptera; family Drosophilidae; genus Drosophila; species Drosophila simulans. Next base: position 2,897,811 of record NC_052521.2, read on the forward strand.
AGAATCACGTCGGGGTCACCAAAATGTTAATATGCCTTTTTATTAGCTATTATGAGCAATAAAAAGACTAATTGTGGGTAGAGATTTCAAACGATTTATCGAACGCTATTGGTTTTAGCGATCGAGATTCTGCATCGATGCGCGCATGAATATTGAATGAATGGAATTGCATTGCGAACAGCAGAAGGTGCGGGAGAGTACAAGATAGAGGAGAGCTTAATTGTGTCTACAATGTTGACAATAATTGAAGACAAGTTAAGGTGTTGCTGGCGCCTGCGAGACCTGACAATGCATTTTTTTGACATCAATGTGCCTGCGCCATGCGTGTCTTCTGTCGAGGTGTACTCCTAAGTACGTCACCTCATCTGCTTTCGGGGGTGGTATGTTGTTCAACAAAAGTGGTGGCCACTCTTTTCTGATTTGCTCCTTCGCCAGTCAGTTCGTCTATGAGGTGCAATGCCAGCTGTGCTGCAGCTTGGGTAGGGGACCTTGAATGGCTTAGGATAGCTGTATCGTCAGCTACCGTGGCGAGTATTTGTAGGGATGTCGGCTGTATAGATGAGGCGTACAGAATGACCAAAAACGCAGCCTTGCAGCCTCAATTTTATGATCAGTGGCAGTGACAGTGTTGAACAGCAAACTTTCTGTCATATGACCTTAGAAGTTTGTGTGTGCTTTCGGGTAAAGCTGTCTTAACTGTAAACATTAGGCCACCAAACCAGTCGAATGCTCGGGAACACATCTAAAAATACTTCCGTAAAGTATTTTCTATTTTCGAATCCTGCTCATATTTAAGCTATAATACGTTTCACTTGCTCAGTGGTTCCGTGGCTTTCGCGAAATCCAAATCGATGGGCTGGGATTTTGTTGTGAGCGCTCAGATGTAGATTAAGTCGGATTAGCAGTCATCTAGCCATGTCCGTCTGTCCGACTGTCCGTATGAACTATAAAACTATAAAAGCTAGAAGGTTGAGATTCAGCAAACAGATTCTAGAGACAAAGACGCTGCGCAAGTTTGGTGAATAACTGTTTGCCACGGACACTCTAACGCCCTCAAACCGCCCAAAACTGCCACGCCTACAATTTCAAAGTATTTTTTTTATATATTTTTTTTTTTCTTAGTCTTGTAAATTTGCCAAATCGACTTGCCAAACAAAAATCGCCACGCACACTCTAACAACCACAAACCGCCCAAAACCTGTACGCCGCACCTTTGAAAAATGTTTTGATTTTTCTTCGTTTTATTGTTTGTTTTGACCATTTCTACCGGTAATACCAAAAACACTCTGGCCTCGCCTCTTCTAACGCCATAAAACCGCCCAAATCTGTCACGCCCAGCACACATTTTTAAAAATTTTTTTTAATTCTTTCATTTAATCCCTTACATCTATCGTAATGCCGAATTTTTGCGTTAGTATTTCCACTAGCTGTGTAGTCGGGGAATTCGACTATACAGTCTCGGTTGTTAAATAATAAAACATTTTTTGTTTATGAACCATAAGACAGGTTATATGAATTTTTGAATATCGAGTATTATGAAAAATCTTTACTTACTTCAGAATTAAATGATGGTCGAAAATGCTTATGCAGTTCAATTATGATGCGCAGGCATACAAGGACATTTTCTTCGTTATCAGTTTTAAGTATTTTAAGCATCATTGTTATTATTGTCTTTACATGTTGCCTTAAGCTTTCCGTTATAGGCAATCGATGAATCATCTCTAAAATCAGCTTACGTATCTGCAATTAAAATGGGAATGTTATACTTTTGTGTTATTTTTCATTTAGATTATTTTTCGATGTTAAGCAACCTATTTTTAGAACGTGGCTGTGCGGTTTAAACTTTATTTATTGTATTTATGTATTTAAGAAAAAAATAAAAACAGTGTACAACAGGATACATTGAAAATGATTCCGAGGCCTTATCATTCATCAATGGATCAAAGTCAACCTAACACCATAATATTCTTCTCAATTTTTTGCCAACATTTCAGGTATGAACACCACACCCCAAGCACAGAAGAGGAAGAAGAGCAATCAATTTATGGCTGTCCCACCTCTTTAAAATTAACAAGAGAGAATGCTTTAGCTGACTTCCCCGACTATCAGAACGCGAAATTTCATAATTTTTCTGTGATATCGATAGATTTTGAGTGACTAGTTGGCGTTAGAGTGGGCGTGCCAAAACCGTCATTACCACAATTTTTTATTTTTTTTTTTTTTTTTTCACATTCTTACTTCCATTATCTGAGTAACGAGTATCTAATAGTCGGGAAGTTCGACTATAGCACACTCACTTGCTATACCCATAAATCGTAGTGTAAAAGGGTAAACTACATTCGATAAAAATTAAGTGACAGGTAAAAGGAAGCGTTTCCGACCATATAAAATATATATATCCTTTATATTTATATATAAGTAAAAAGGATCGGTCGTAAACGTCGGGATCTGAGGAACTATAAAAGCTAGGAGGTTGGGAATAATCAAATAGATTCTAAAGACATGGTAAGTTTGCTGACCCATATTACCAGGAACAATTGTTCATTGTAAGGCCTAATAATTTCGGGAATATAAACATTAGTATAATACACTCCCTAGAAAATAATTCTGCCTGCAACATCTGAAGTTATAAGAGAAATCGCTGTTTATTTAAAATACGTCCACTAGAAGGCCCGCCAAACAACTCTTTGCCATGCCCACAAACCGCCCAAACATACCACGACCACACTGTTAAGCAATTTTAAAATTTGTTTCTCATTTTATTCCCCAATATCAATCGATATCCCAGAAAAATGATCACATTTCTCGGTCGCATTCACACTAGCTGAGTAATGGGTATCTGACAGTCGGGGAACTCGAATATAGCATTCTATCTTGTTTTGTATCTGTTTTTCATGCGTTGTCAACTGTTATTTGCACATAAAATGCACTGTGCACCCATTCTCTCGCTTTTCCGCACAAAATCTTAAATTCTACGCGGACAGACTGCTCTTTTGCGGTACAACCGTACAATATGGATACAAATGTTGTGTGCTATAAAAAAAACGGATTACAAAGCCTGACCAGAAAGAAATGACGTTTTGGCTATGTGATGAAATGGTACACTAGGTGAGCTGGTTTAAGAGGCCGAAATCTTAAATACTTTTGTGATGATTGCGTAATCGGTTATCCGCCAAACTAAAGGTGGCTTGAAACGACTAAGCAGCAGTTTTGCATGGCTAGAGATAGTTTTTGTCGAGCTGATGAATTCATTTCCACGCTAAATTTGCAGCCTCTAGAAAGTGGTCAACATGACTCCACAGCTGATCAGCTATCGATCGCTGAAAAACCTCAAATGTTACTAAAATCGGCAGGGAGTTCAGTTTGGGATCGCCAGAGATTCCGACTTTTCTGTAATGGTTTCTCAACCAGTGATCCCCTCCGGATTATTTTACCACCACAGTGGAATGGAGTCCGGACTACCTGCTCAAGTTGGCCCTAATTGTCCCAAACTAAATTGTATACAGAGACTTGATTAAAGCCGAAGGTATATTGATTAAAGTCCCAGGTATGTTTACAATATAAAGGTATGATCGTCTAACCAGACGGAGAGGTGGAGTCTTAATTTTCAGAGGAGTTACTTTTTGACGAGTCCTTAAAGTTACAATTCATATGCGTTAAGCTGTCGTTTTCCTATAGATCTGTTTATTTTACGTACTCTTACGTTCCGTCGACTTCTGAATTCCCAGAAGATCTAAATCATTTGTCCGCTATCCAATCCGTCTCAAATAGACTGTTCGATAGGGACCAATTAATAGCTTTAGGTGTTATTATTGTACCTGGCACTGGTGGTGTCTTAGAGCAGAACATGACTTTATTGACAGCTTGCCCAATAGCTCAAGAGGGGGCATCGATGGTGCGATCACGAAGTTCCAAACGGAATTACTATTAGGCAGCAACAAGGTAGAATTTCATAATTTGTCCCACTCGAAACGAAAGATCACTGTTTTACGACCTCCAGAGTGTTAAGCCTGTCTAAGCCTGTAGGTTCCGATGAAATCCCTGGCTATGTACTTAGATTCTGTGCGGAAGTCTTTAGCAAGCCTCTACTGAAACTCTTAATTTTATCCCTGGAATCCTCACAGTTCCCCCTCTGTGATCACTCTTCATAAAAAAGTAATAAATTGGATGCAAGCGATGACAGAAGTCTTTTAATTATCGGCTACTTGCTTTTAAAATGTTTTCACTCCTCATTTTCAGGATCTTTGTAGGTCAATTACATTACCATGTCAGCACGGTTTTATGAAACTCAGGTCAACAACCACTGACCTCTTGCAGTTTGTCCTCTTGAGAAATTCACTTGTATTCTCCAGGTCACATCCGGTGTCCCACAAGGGAGCCACCTTGGTCCGCTCATTTTTACCCTATTTATTAACGATCTTCCCTTAGTAATAAAACATTCGCGTGTTATTATGTACCCCGATGTCGAATTATGCCTTCATTAAAAGGTAATTTCTTGTCATTTGGACTTAAAATCCGATCTAGATAGCTTTTAAATATGGTGCCATGATAGCCTACAAAACTTAAATGGCACCAAGTTTAAAGTTATGACCTTAAGTCGTGTCAACCCAATACACGCGACTTACTCTTCAAGTGGTTGCTCCTTGGACAGAATAACACGGTTTGAAAATCTTGTGGTTCTTTTGTGGTTCCGTAAACTAACATTTTCAGATCATATTTCGACTATTGTCAATAAGTTTTTATAAAAAGGTGGTGAAATAAATTGAGATGTCAATAATTTCATGGGACTGAAGCGAATCATATGTCCATAAATAAATGTCCATGTGGACCTGATATGTAGCAGCGTCGATTCCCGGGTGAATATAAGAAGACAGATTATACAGCTTATAATCCGTGCCAGATATAGCCACCGCCAACTGATCCGAAATGGAGTCATTATCGAACAGTTTGATGAGTGTATTACAGTAAGTGCGGCAAACAGGCAAAAGTTAGTGTTAAGCCAGGTTTCAATCGTTTTTAGAGCCCAGTGTAAACGGTGCTACAACTTCCTTTAAACCGACCTTTCTTTTGAAATACTCGCCACCGACTGCCCCGTCTGGCGCGTTCTCATTTTCTTATGCTCCGTGTGTACATGTGTGAGTGAGCTAGACAAACATTCTTATTGCTTAAAGCTAGCTTATAAATAGGACCGAGATGACAATATAATTCTTATATCTACCGTACGTAAACTATGCTACTGCACGGTCCAGGGGCCTTTTGATTATCCATCCTACCACACCAGGAAGACTAGTTGTCTCTTAATTCTCATGTCAGCCTTGTTTTGAAAATATAAGTTCAGTTCTTCTTTTAGATGAATTAGATCATGTTGATGTAATACTTGCCAGGAATTAATAAGAAAGTGTAATGCATTCCATTTAAACTCTAAATTTTTTTCAACTTTCCTGTGTCGGTGTAGTAGGCATGTCGTGGGCCGAGAAATTTCCGAGCCTATGGGATAGGGAATTGGCAAAACGGTCCACTTAACATATAAACATACATATTTTACGTTTTTGCACGCTCCAGAATTTTTGAAATCGTTAAAGCCAGCTCAAGTACGCAGCGGATCGTGTTCTCAAGTATGGTGTTACTAACACCACAATTCCTTTCAATTTTTGGGTTCATACACTTGCCAAAACATGTATGTGTACACAGTTAAATCATAACTTTGATGATATAGATTTCATTTTATTATACTCGTTGCTGGTAGAGTATCGAGTCAAACTAATGTCCCCTCAGTCGACCAAGGTCAACGCTAAGAATAAACAAAATGAAGACGTAGTTTTCACGTCTTTATTCATTTGATCCCAGCTGAAGACTTAAACTGGTGTTGAAAATCTTACGTTTACTGCCCTTTTGTTTACATTATTTCGGTAACAACGCTTTGGATATTGATTGTATACAAAGAACGGATATGGATTGTTTGCATTGGAAGGACCTCTCTGCTTATTCTTTTTTCTGAGGACAGTGCTGAGCAGGCGTGACAACATGGGTCAAGAAACTTGAGCTGATCAGGACCGCTAGCCTAGTCTTGAAATTAAGCATGACGTTTACAGAGCCTTACCCCGCCAGCAAGCTGCACAAAACACCAATTTCTTTAGTTTCAAGTTTTCCAAACATAATACTAGCTAAGAAAGCACATAATAAATAATAAATGTGTTTAAAATTTAAAAATTAAATGATGTTTATATCGAAAATAAAAATATACTCTTTTTGCAATCAGTTTTGCGTTGAATCATACTTCTACTGGCAATGTATTTATATTCTCCGCGCAAAACTAAGTAGCTGCCTAGCATAAACACAATGCACGGTCGTTTTGAATATCAGAAACAGCGGTTTTCAGTTTTGAAAGATTGTTCCTAGGGCACCGGTAGCTCTCTCTATCGTACATACGTAATATGCTAAACATAAATAAGTATTTAAAAAATATTATACAAACATAAAAGTGCTGATTATTGGGAGTTACAAATGTAAACACAAAACATTTTCATTTTTTTAAAGATAACTATATTATGCCCAAATTCATAGACAGTTATTACAAACAAGTATTAATTAATTTCTTAATTTAAGACTATACAATGCTAAATTTAAAAACTTACGTGTTGCATTGTGTTTTCTTGAATAAACTGAGGTTCACCATCCTGAAGTATCCGCATAAATATTTTTAAAGAATTTTCTAAGAACGACGGATATGCCGGACTTTGCATTATCATTTCAAAGTGTTCACTCAGCTCTTGAGTAGCTTTAAGCTTAAGTTCATCTTTAGAAGAGGAATCATTTAAAATATTTAAATAATTCCGAAATGTATTCACCGGCACATTTTCAATAACCGACATTGTAGAATGTTAACTTGTTAAACAACAAGACCGCTGTAAACAATAAGGAATCGTCGGAAATTCTATGACCGATAAATTCGATTTTATTTCTTTTCAAGATTTTTTGCATATTAGAAATTTTGAAAAAGGTACACCAAAATATTTTACAAGAATTGCAAATTTTTTGTAATATAGAGCTCCCACTGAATGCATCTATATGCATCTTTGTTTTCATAACCTTCAGTGTTAAAAATTGGCACGGTAATAATTCCATGTTTTTTGCATTTTTACTGCAGGATACAGAGTATATCTTTAAGTTAAATTTAAATGTTGTTTTATTGCTATTTTATTTTAAAGATTGTCTAAATCTATCAATATTTACGTGTGGAAAATTCAACATAATAAATTCCATTTCTATTCTACTTATTTATGGATGTAGTAATAATTCTGTATACACTAGATTATTAATGATGTAAAATTTTTCTTTGATATATGTCGGTCGAAATACTCGGATTATTACTTATATGGTATAAATAATAAAATAGTGCCAATAGTTCAATATAAATAAATTTTAAGACTGCATTAATACAAAATTAATAAATTCACTTAGATCCCCAAGATTTTTAAAAACTCTATTTGACTTTAGTGCGTTTGTTGCGGATATGGTCACTGATATGTTTGCCGTTTTTGTAAAAAGAATTTAAAAATATACATTTAATTATGCAAATTAAAATTGTTACTATTTAATAATTTAAAAAATAGTTCTCCTTTTTATTATTTATTATTTATTCTGTGATAGACTTTTTCACTTATACTATTACAAGACACTTAATTACTAGCTTATCTTTGGTTTTATGTTGTTCACGATCTCGATTCAGACTGATCTTCTAATCCTTAATCCTGATCCACTCAACCTCGGCCAGAAGCTTTTTATTCAAACTTTATCCAACTTTCAGTTATGTTTCAGATAAAAGCTTTATGCTGAAGTTATTTCAATGCATTGTGAAATTAAAATTTGGTGACTGATGCAGTTTGATTGAAGCGCAAAAAGTTGATTGATTAATTTTGGTTATTTACCGGGGTGCTAAGTATTGGCGCCAAAGAAGGGCAAAGGCAAGCAGCCTAAGGCAGCCCTAAGTGTTGGTGACAAAGACAAGGGCAAAGGCAATGCTGCTGAGATTGGAGTTTGAAATTTGTTTATTAACTGGGACAGATTGCTATATTTATAGGTTATATAGCTTGCATATATTGTTGCAGACGTGGAACTCACCAACAATGACAAGTCTTAAGATCATTCCACACTTAAGGATGATGACGAAAAGATTCGGTGAAACCAAAAAAATTTTTTAAACTATTTTTACTAATATGTTTGCGTTTCATATATAACTTACGAGCGGAGAAGGCTAAGATCTAAAATACTATTATATAAGTAAATCAAGTTGTTATCCTTAGGATTATGACCCAATAATAAAAACCCAAGGAATAACGTGTAAAAATTTCAGAACCATAAAAATTAATCAACTCAATTCAATGACATAAACTTTGAACCCTTTGAAATAAATTTTTTCCAAGATCCCAGTGATGACCGGCATTGCCAACAAACAAGCATCGGAAAAGCGTGAAGAGAGAGTGAGAGGGAGAAGACAGTTTACTCTAGTGCAGTCGACCAAGGAACGCGCTGTGTCAATTGCAAGACATATTGGTAATAAATTGGCTTCCACCGAAAGCCAAAAAGTGTGTTACGTTACTGAATAATCGGGTCATTACATTGGCGACGAGTGACAATATCGGTAAATAATAATATTAACTAAAAAAATTTGGTAAATTTGCCAATCAGACAAAGAAGAAGAGGCCGAAAGTTTGTGTGCATTTGAAACTCTAAAAAAATAACCGTTTTAAATGTGTCAGCCGGCATATACATGGAAATAATAAGGAAAAGGAGAGAAGGAGTAAGCAGAGAGAATGCAAATCGGCACTTTGCCAACGAAACCAACTTCGAGCACAAAGTGGAATGAGTGGTTTTGCATTACAAGCACTAAAAAGAGGAGCTGAGTAGTGGTACAAGCCAAAACATATAAGAAAAAGAAATTTAGTAATGCACACAAACAAATAAATCAAAAAAAAGAGAAGAAATTATTACCATCTTTTAAGAAAAAAGCTAGGGAATTAATCTGAGTTGCAAAAAAAAAAAAAAATTTAAAGGTCGGGTGAAGCAGGCTACCTTATGCAAGCCAAATAAGGAAAAACAAACAAACGAAAACAGCTAAACCTCAAATGTAAATTGGGGATATTATTGAACTGAGGCTGGGTAATAATTACAAGCCAAAATATAAATCTAAAAGTTGTTTTCGTTGAAAATCCTAACTCTCGGTCCCATAATGAAAATGACTATATAAAGTATATATATATATGGTGCCGTGATAACGTATTATATTTAAATGGCTCCAAGTTTAAAGTTATAACCTTTTGTCGTGCCAACCCAATATGCACGACTTACACTCTAAGTGGTTGCTCCTTGGACATAATAACACGGATTGATGATCTTCGTGTTCTTCTGGACCCTAGACTAACGTTTTCAGACAATATATGGACCATTGTCAATAAGGCCAGGGGTGTGATTGGTTTTATAAAAAGGTGGTCAAAGATATTGGATGACCAAAGCCTTATTTATTTCGCTAGTCCTTCCGAACACATGTTTGGAGTCCACAATACGTAGTTCACTCGGATTGCACTGAATCGGTTTACCGATTCACCATCGTGGTGATGTTAATAGTCCCGAATTGTCCCCTACAGAGTATTATGTTCTTTCTATAATAGACTTTATCCTATTCTCAGTAATTTTGCCTCTGCCGCTCTTAAAGCAATCAATTCGAACTTTTTTAACACATAATAAAATCGTACTAATATTTATACATTTCCACGTTTATATACTCTTTCATATATCGCGTTTGGCAGCTTTAGAGCGTTAGAATGAGCGTCGCAAAAAGTTTTTTGGCAAATCGATAGAAATTTACAAATCTAATAAAATTATGAACAAATATACAAAAAAAATATCCAAAATGTGAGCGTGGCAGTTTAGAGCGGTTTGGTGGCGTTAGTGGGGGCCTGGCTAGATCGCCTCGGCAATTAATCCTGATCAAGAATATATACATATTATTTACATAGTCGGAAACGCTTCCCGTTTCCTCTCCTGTTTTTGATTGTTACATTCTTTTCATCGAATCTGGTATATATGTTTTTTTTTGTTTACACAAATGTTATTATTCCTAATAATTTATACTACAGAGATTTATAATTTCTAGCGAGTATTTACATATGTACATACTTAAACGTAAATAGGGAGTCTATTAATTAATAAATATATCAGCTTGGCAGATCTGTAGGGTGAATGCGGTGAAGCCTGCTATTCGCCCTTAGTCCCATTACACATCTCCTCTTCAGGAGTTTTCTAGCCAACTGGTTCGGGTGGTTTCCCAATTTATTTACTAGCATGTCATTGGGATCTGTAAGCGACATGTCGTGCGTAAGCAGCCTATACAGTGTTGGACCTAATACACTTCCCAGGGGTACGCCTCCTTTGACTCTCTTTGTTTGGGAGGACAGCTCCTCCTGTACAACTTTAAAGGAGCGCACGTGCCGGAAGCTTTTAATTATCAAAAGGAGCTGAAAGCCTGCTGGATGTTCAGATAAGCTCCATCGACGTACTCCTTTCCATGGAAACCCTCCAGAACAAAGTTCACTCCGCGGTGTAGCTGCTCAGGTGTGCCATGCCTAAGTCTAAAACCAAACTGAAACTTTGGGATAGCTTTTTGGACCACTCGGGACTTGAGTAATCTTCTCAGGATGCACCTCTCAAGTAATTTGCCAAATGCTGAAATCAGGCTTATTGGGCGATAGTCTACTTCCTACGCTGGCTTGCTACTTTTATGGAGCAAGTGTCCCAGTCGACGAGCAGAGTTGAAAATCGGTTCAAAGCATAACAAAGCTTTATGGGGCAACAGCTTAATGTAGCAGTTGTCGATGTGATTCTCACCTTGTTATTGCGAAGGGATTTGATATAATCTTTCAATTCCGTGAGTTTAATAGGCTTTACAGGAAGAGTTAGCTCCAATGGGCCTTCTAGGGTTTTAGCAACCAGTTGTACTCGTCTTGGCGATGCTCTCTGGAACGGCTTAAATCTTTTCTCAGGGTTTCTGGCAAACGCAGCTCTGTCCTGAGGTGATTTTGCCCAAGTGCCATCTGGGCCACGAACTGGAAACTTAGAAGCAACTTGCCTCTTAAATCTCTTCGTGACCTTCCACAGCGCAATTTTTGAGTTTTCGTCGGCAGTAGCTTTCCCCAGGAACGCTAGATACGAAGATACTTAACTCCAAAATCTTCCCAGGTATGTACACAATATAAAATATATCGATTTTCTGTTTCTGCTCGCTACGAATTGCAACGACTAGCTCAGAGAGTTTGTGCGTTCGTCCCACCAAATTTATTATTTGTGTGATTGCCCGACAACGGAATAGCAGATGGTTCTTATTATAGTCGATTTATTCTACTGTTTTATGGCTGACTCCTCCGGTGATCTCGCTGCTCTTGCGGCATTTCTCCTGCAACGCCTTGCCTTCGTTGTCCTGTGTACTCCTTGACAACGGACGACGTGTGGGCCCGGCCAGGATAAGGATGTTATGGGGCAGAGTGTATCGTCCACGGGCGAGGCAACGCTCGGCCTGGGACCACCTTTGCCAACCACTGACTCCACTGTCCCTGTTGGAGCACGCCAAGACCTTGTCGTCTCCTGCGGAAGACCTTCTGCCGGCTGATTTGGGTTTAGGATGTTATGGGGCAGGGTGTATCGTCCACGGGCGAGGCAACGCTCGGCCTGGGACCATCTTTGCTGACCACTGACTCCACTGACCCTTACAGACACGCCAGGAATTTCTCCACCACTCCCAGAATCACTCTTCCCTTGCAGTGCTCGTCCTTCAATTCCTGCGGGCCACTTGCTGCCCGACGCTTCCACTGTATATTCTTTCGTTACTTGTCCGCGCATTCTCACTCCCGACCACCTTCTTTCAACGCTCCGTCTCACTACTTCCTTTCACGCGCGGTCTGGTTGACTGAATCCACTCCTCCGCCTTCAGACTCCGTTCCGACTGCGCGGCCGCGTCCTGACCTCGCCGGTACTCTCCTGGACTGTTCTTGCGTACGTACGGCTCCTCGCGTGTTGTGACTGACTGCCGCGGGCTGCACTTGCGCCGTCCCTTTATAGGGCGCAGGGATCCCGTTATTTCCCCTTTTGAGCACGACCCGCTCGGGTACAAGGTCCATCTCATATACCGTTAGTTCACGGTTCGTCCTCTTTGTGCATTTCCCGTTACCGTTCGACCTCCGTGCCCTTGGCCGGCTCGAGAAATATGTAATTTTCTGATAGATCTGTTTATATTACGTACAGTCTTCTGCATTCCGCAGTCTTCTGTATTCCCAGAATATCTAAAACATTTGTCCGCTATCCAATCTGTCTCACATAGAATGTCTGATTGGGGTCAATTGGTAGTTCTAGATGATTTTAATATACCTCTTACAGATACCAATGTGTTCCCCAGAAGAAAAGTCGAAAATCTATTTTCCTTTCGACATGAATTTATTGACGAAATTGTTTTGGTCAATTTTTGGATCTATGTCTTGTAACAAGTCCTGAAAGTTTGTTTTTGTCCAGAGTAGCACCTCCTGCTCAATCTGAAGATAGATATTAACCTACTTTCGTGGTGAAAATCAACATAGTTACCGTAATAAAAAAAAAGGCAGAGAAGTTAACCACGCGAATTCATTGTTTTCGCAAGCCAAAATTTCTGAGGATAAATAATTACACCCTTTACTATATATAGGGTATACCATATTCGTTACATACATATATAGTTTTGTAACAGACAGAAGGCTGCGTTTCCTACCATATAAAGTACATTTATAATTGATCAGGATCAAAAGCCGCGTCGATATTGCCATGTCCGTCTTTCAGTCTGTCCGTCCATATGAATGTCGAGATCTCATGAGCTATATATACAGCTGCGGCTAAAATAATAGCAATACTGCAGGTGGAAAGTTGATTTCCTAAAAAAAGGTATTGAATGTTTTTTTTTTAAAGTCCGATTGCATGAATAATAAGTACCGTATGTTTTCTCTCTAAGCAAGAAATTTTTAGTCTCTCAATGTAACGGTTCTTTTTGTTTTTTGGCACTTTCTGCAAAAGGGCGCTAAATGAGGCGGAAACAAAAATAGCACTGACCACGTTTTTGCTAAATAAAATTAATAGGATTGATTTCTTTGGGATTTTTTCGACAAATTTTGAAAAAAGGAGTTGCATTAAAGGTTTTAATTGAATTTTTTTCGAAAGAAGACCAAAAATTCTCTAGTTATGGGTCGGGGAAAGCATTTTACCGTCGAAATTTTTTTTTTTTTTTTTTTCGCACGGGTCCCACGGCCACACCTCCCGCCCAACCGACCGAGGGGCGCTGCCGTGTATCGTACGGCTCGATTCGCGAGAAGATATAGACGCGATATAAAAAATAGAATAGGAACGAGGAAATGAATATAATGTGGAAAAACTATGTTAAATATTAGTGTTAGTGGGATCTAATTATGTAATAGAAAAGATAATATCGATTGCTTTAATAGCGGCAGAGAGTCAAGATTACAGATAATAGGATAAAGTCTATTATAGTCAGAACATAAAACTCTGTAAGGGTCATGCAACTCATAATTAGATCTACAATGATTTAAGATAAGGGGTATATAGTTTCTAGTGAATCTACTTGGAACCGAGAAGTTAAGCCGACTAATCAAGTCGGGACTCTCAACATCCCCACGAATAAGCTTACAAATAAAGACTGTTCCAAGCATAGTTCTACGGTTAGCTAGGGATGGTAAATTAATTAAAAGTAGTCTACTGGAATAAGGAGGTAATATATGGTTTGCATCCCAATTTAAATAAGGAATTTGATTAAAAACATGATCTCTGAAGGTAAAACCTACGCTAAAATGGGACGGTTTGTTGGTTTTTCAAGCAATATGATCCGCAATGCATTTCTGTTTGTCGAAAAGAACGACAAACCCGAGAACCCCTTAACATCCAACGTGGAGATCAAGCGCTTGGATCGGCAAAGCAAGAAGGAGCCTTTTGAGCCGGCGATGGGACTGAAGAAGGAAAGCTGCAAGCGTAGAAACAGTTCGCAAACACTTAAGACAAAACAACCTTAATGTGTGCAGTCCCAGAAAAGTCCCACTTCTGACTGCGAAGCATGTGGCAAAGCGAATCGAATATGCCAAGATACGCAAGGACTGGCCTGTGGAGAAGTGGCGCCACATTTTTGTGGTCAGATGAGAGCAAAATTGTCTTGGTCTTATGTTCGGCGTCTACCACGAGCTGAATATAATCCTCGCTTGAGCTTTAAGACGGTAAAGCACGGGGGATCACACATCATGGTATGGGCGTGCTGTTCATACTATGGAGTAGATCCGATTCATATGATTCAAAGCATCATGGATCAGCACATTTACACAGATATCCTGGAAAATGTGATGGCGCTATATGCCGAGGATGAAATGCCGTTTTTTTGGACATTTCAACAGAATAACGACCCAAAACACACGAGGAAGAAGGCTCGAAAGCGGTTTGAGCAGAAATCGATCCGAGTAATGAAATGGCCTGCTCAATCACCCGACTTGAATCCAAGCGAAAAACTTTGTGCGGACGTGAAAAAAAGGTTTCTGAAGCCAAACCCAACAATATCGAGGAACTTTGGATTCATGGGGGATCGAGGATCAAGGATTCATGGAGCAAAATTCCTCAAAAACGGTACCAGGACTTGGTGGACTCCATGCCAAGAGGATGCGCAGCTGTCATTGCCTACAATGGTCACGCAACCAAATATTAAGATTCTTTAAACATAGTTCTTAAGATATAATCCATTTGTTGAACTCCTATTTTTTTTTTTATTTAGTTTTTGGAAAATACGAGAAACAGTGCTATTTTTGTTACCGCCTAAGTTTTGAGGTTTTTTTTTGTTTTACCAATTATTTTTAAAATATCCATTAGCAACAAATTTTCTGAGCCTGACATCACTCATCTTCTACTATAGTTTTGATGAAGGAGGACAACATTCCACCTTTGAGATGGCAGCTTGGGCTCATCCAGGAAGTCATATCCGGCGGGGACGGCGTCATCAGAGTAGCCATCGCCGAACTAGCCGTTCTGGCCATATATTCCAATATAGTTGGAACCGTAACCCTTTCAATAAGGGGATCTCATCTCGCCCTTCTTTCTTCTCTTGCTAAAACAGAGCATAAATATACATTAATATAATCAAAATATAACCCTAAGAGTGGCATATATAGTTGGAACCGTAACCCTTTCAATAAGGGGAATATGTTCGAAGAACATCGCTAGCGCATAGTCATGCGCGCATAGGTCTCATCTCGCCCTTCTTTCTTCTCTTGCTAAAACAGAGCATAAATATACATTAATATAATCAAAATAAAACCCTAAGAGTGGCATATTGGTTGTCTTCCCCGTAAACAATTTGGTTTATGAAATAACGTGGCAAATAGATCGGTTATTGCTTGATTTAATGTTACCGTAGTTTTTTTTAAGAAATAGCGAGGAAGGGTACGAAATTGGTTTGGAGGTATGTTAGAGATTGACGGTTAACAAATTATTCAATTCCGGCTTTCGCAATAAAATTATTTAACCTCCGAAAGATGGCCTTGCGAAAACAATGAATTCGTTTGGTTGACTTCTGATTTCTCTTTTATTACCGTAACTATGTCGATTGTCACTCGAAAATAGGTTGATATAGATCTTCAGGTTGAGTAAGAAGCGCTACTCAGAACAGAAACACATTTTCAGGACTTGTTATAAGACATAGATCCTATAATCAACCAAGAGAGGTTTGGATATAATTAACTTGCATTTTGATAGGAGACAAGATTAATTTGCGATAGCCATAAGCCGAGCCAGGCGTCAAAAAAGTCATAAAGCCAATAAATTTCTTTAAGAAGAGAAGAAGATAATGGAAATGGATAGGCACAGGCAACCGGACTCGAAAAGAGATACTTGGTGCCTGTTTTGGATTTACGTTCTCGATTGAACTTTATATCCGAAAAGTTCTCCCAAAGGCTTCCACTGTCACGGAGCAACCTATAGATTCGAAGCATGGGTGAGAGTTTACTTACGCAGGAGCAGCGATACTGTGAGTAGTTTTAAATAGTCTTGGAAGTTCGACTGCCCTTAAAATTGTTAAATACCGTTTTCTGGGCCTCGTTCGACATTTCCAGGGCGAGATTCCTATCTCTTGATCGCAGACTATGCAAGAGGCCTAAGGTAAGCCCGAATATGTAAAGACCTAGGACACATGTGTGTCGTAAGTCATCCACAGTCAAACACTCCACATAATTATATTACTCACCACTGCGTGCTCAAGCCTAATATCACTTCAATTAAACTTAGAGTGGTTTTTAATGCATCAGCCACGTCCTGAAACAATCAACGATTTTTTATAGATCGGACCTACCACAATTAAGGCAAATCGTTGTACATTTTTCCATCGATTTCGTATACATCGCTATGCGAAGTATCACTGCTGATGTTATTAAGATGTTCCGCCATATCAACGTGTCAGCCGAGGATCGCAGCTTCCAATACATCCTTTGAGGAGCTTTGCCATTGCAATCATTGAGCACCTTCAAACTGAGGCTAAAGCCATAAAATCGCCGTTCTATGTGAATGACTTACCTGGTGGAGCGAATACGGAAGTGGAACTAAATTAAATCAAAAGGGAAGTTACAGCTATTCTACAGAATGGCCAATTGGCCTTAAATGGGACCAAGTACGAGACATATTCATGATTTCGTTCTCACCAAGAATTGATTCAGACAACATATTCTTGCGTGGCTTGCGTCATTGGAGTCTGTCGAGATACCACGATATCGTCTCCAGGCAGCGCACTCTTCAGATACACGGCTTCTGTGACGCCTCCATAAGTGCTGCTGCATCTACGCACGCATACTGAAATGTGTCAAAATTCAGAGTTGCTCCCAACAAGAAACTATCTCTATCAAAGATAGAATTTTGTGGAGCACATTTGTACGCAGAACTCTAGCAAAATATCAAATCAATCTTCGCAGACAAAGAGCCAATCTAGTACTTATGGTGCGATTCTCTCTATATTGGAGGAGTGAGGAGTTAAAACTCTGCACAAACGCAGATGTCAACTGCGGAACGAGGGCCTACCTGTTGTCAATTACGCAACAAATCAGCCCGTAGTAACGTCATTGCAAGAGTGATGGTTTGGAGAAAGGGATTTTATAGAAACGGAATTTGTAAAGAGAGAGTTTGGAGAAACAGAGTCTGGTCAATTGGAGATCGAGAGTCTAAAGGGACAGAGTTTGGAGAAATTCAATGGGGAGAGCGCGAGTGAACCTGAAAAAAATGAAGCAGGACACCAGTTAAGAAGAGGGTACATGCCTGCCGATACGAAGCTGAACTTTGGACGATGCTAACAGTAATGCCGTGGAGTTTGGATCTGTAGGCATCAAGAAATAATGGCTAAGGGTGGTCTATATAAGCAGGCTGAGCGCTGGAAGTCGAGAAGAACGAGAAAACAAACGAACAACTCGAAGCTACTTTGTCGCATCGCAGTCGAGAAGGAGGCAGTAGCGGGACAGGCGAAAAAAACGCGAAGCAGCAAGGGAGCTACAGCCGTGAAAGTCAACAAGGAGGTAAAGCGGTTGCCCGGAGCATTCGTAGGAGCTGAGCAGTCGTGTTACCAGCGCGACCGGTCAGAGCAGAGATTGGTGGCGTAAACCAGGCAATTGCGTGGAGCATTAGTGGAAACTGAACAGGCGGCTGGCGGGAGCGGCCGGGGCAGGACAGGAGGTTACAACATTTGCCTTTAGAGCACGGCACCTGTTCACCCTAGTCTGGTAACGGTCACGCTTCCCTAAGTTCAACAGCCCTTCACGTTTCGGCGGCAATTCCTATTATCGCTGTCTACTGGTCATCGCTTGTACTCGTATGTACAAGTTTATTCAGCGCTACAGTAAACTCACGACATTTCGCCAACGCAAGCAGAATTGCAGACCAAGTACCGTTGTTTAGTGATACTAGTATAGCACATACACATCCATGCAGAATCTCGTTGGCTAAATCCAATAACAATATATCGTTCAAAATTACTACATAAACCTCGACTTTTAATGCTACAAATATCTAATAAATAATCAAAACCCCGACGTGATTTGTGCATAAACAATAAATAGTACAAAACTTGAAAAGCTGTTTAAAGCTTTACCTTGCTTTAATTCCAATTGTTGCTGAGTGCGTTGTTCAAGAATTTGTGTCTGCAATATTCAGACAAATTAAATGCAGCGAACATTGAAAGTAACTCCATTTGTTACGCATATAAATATATAAGTAAGGAGTTATATTTGTGCGTGTACATAGCCAAATAACTGCAGTTTCCGCTAATACATCTTTGCGCACATCTTCCTGCTTGAACAGAATTTCGAGTCGCTGTTTCTGCCCTGTACCGCTGACGCAAACAGGGTGACATTATTAAAGCGCAAGGCGGCTGCAATTTATAATGTGATCGTTGAGCTTCACCAAATAATTAAGAAAATTCTTAACGAGCTTGATTTTGAGGCTGAGAAATTTGATGACATTCTCGTAGCGCTTAAGTGCTATATTCGGGGGGTGATCTTAAAAAGCGCATCGCAAATAAACTCCCACTCAACTTTTGATGACGGAATTTCTCCGTATGATTGTGGCCACCAGCAGCGTTCACTAAGGATTATGGTACTATCGCTGTCCTCTTTTGAGTTTTCTTAATTCGCTGGAGGCTATGCTAACTTGGTCAACATGGGTCCACACACTAGGAAGCTGCCGGAATCCCAAGTCCTTCAAGACGGCCGGCCCGGGGTAAGGGACAGGGTGCTAGTGGTGCAACGGAAAGCGGTGAATCGGAGCGAGTATCGCAGGACAACGAGCTCATCCGGAATGCGCCAGCAGAATCAGCCCAGAAGCAGCGATCGCAACAGCACGGATGAGTTCAGCAATCACCGCCGCAACAGGGAGCGTTCCATCTCCAGAATTGCAACAAGTAGGATCCAGTGAAATGATTAAGCCACTTTACGCCATGCCACATACACCATTACAGGGTGCGGGTCGAAAAGAGGGCCAGGGTTCACTCAGTGGCATGATATCTACAAAGCCACCGCCTATCCCAGGACACGCAATGCAGCAAAAGCCCTTGCAGCAGAAGCCTCCCCGCGTCAACACCCACATCCCCATCAGGATCCGCAGCACCAGTATCCGCACTGCATGCTGGCCAATCAAACTGCCCCCGGTGGATACGTTCCCCAGCTGGTGCTAGAGCCCAGCTGGTGAAGAAAGAGCCTTTTACATGACAGCGTATTGTACCGAAGAAAGTGTCTTACGAAGGCGGACTGTCCGATGGATCCTTGGCGCATATTTATGGCCCTGTGATCTGGTTTGCAGACCGATAGCACTTGGGCTGTTCTTTGGAATGTCAAACCTGCCGGGCCTGTTGACTTTGCTGCTGGAAAACTTTCTCCCCGAGATATCATCCGCTTTGGTGGCGGAAGATGCTGATGACGACATCATCAGCAGTTACAAGTCGGCATAATGAAGAGATGTAGTCGAGTTGATAGGCTGAGGACACTATCTGGATTGACGAAGCGGGCAGTGAATAAGCTGTGACTGCTACCCCTTAGGAATTCTGTTAAAAGCCACGATTCCAACGTGGAAAGTCTGTATGTCGGGTCACCCAGCCGCCAGCAATTCCTAATTTATTTTTTTATTTGCTGCCAACTTAGTTCTACGGCACCTCTGTGCAGAATTATCTTTTGTTTTCCCCTCCCCGCTTTCACGAGCTCTCTCTTGTCCTCTCTCTTTCACCTACACTTTTGGCCTAGCGTTCTGCTGTTCGCAATGCAATAATTCTAACATTTGCTTTTCGTTACCTATACATATCGCATCTATGCAAAAATTCGCTAGCTAGAACCAATAAAAACATCAATAAAAACATATAAACCTTTTGATCAATTTTTAAATTAGATATCCTAGAAATATTCGCGTTCTCTATCTGATAGTCGGGGAACTTGACTTTTGCATTCTCTCTGGTTTTGTCTGTTCTCGGTAAGTTTTTTAATTTAATTTTTTTTTTATTATCTGCGAGTCATAGATAGGCGTCCCTGCGTAAAGTAGAATTTAAGCTGGTATCTGTCCGGTTGTATTATGTTTAGTTTTATGGTTGTATGAGTATAAAATTGTTTCTATTCTTGTTTCCATATTTTCTCTATTATCTTTAGTATTGATAATTCGTATTTTTCAATTTATTGTTTTGTGAAGGCATTTTACATCTGCTACTCCTGTTGTGCTCGTGGTTATAACAATTTGTATTCCCTCATTATTCAGCCAAACTTTCAAAATTTGCTAATTTTGAGTAGACGTCAATACAGAATAAATATTGTTCATTGTCAATAGCATAAAAATCGATGATGTCTCTGGGATTTTTTCAAAAATTACTTTCGGTGGTCAATGTTCTGTTTTTGCAAGAATGCAGATTTCGCAATCAATAATGATATTTTGAATTAATTAATAATAATAATGAGTTTCTTTAAAAAGTCGTTTTATTTTTTCGATATGAGTGTGTAATAATACATTTCTCGAATTCAGCGTAAGAGTTTTAGTTTAATTATACTTTTTTAAATTGTTACGTTACTGTTTGGGTTAATAGTTTCATGATACGCATCTTGAAAGTGGGAAAAGTCACTGTTATTATGTATGTAAATTACGCTACTGTGTTTTAGAAAATATTTTCTTAAAAAGCCTTTTGCTTTTGGTAGTCGTATTAGTATTTTATGATTTTAACTTTAGTGAAATAATTTGATTAATAATTTCTAATAATTCTTTTTCTATTGTACAATAATTTTTTTCGTTGTAATTGTTTTATTATCGTGTGGATATTACAGCTCCTATAGCAAAATTGCTGACATCAGTAGTAACTTGAAATGATTTTTAAAAATAGGGGCAAATGAGAATAGGGTAAAGGGCTCTAAATTTTTCAAAAGATTTATTTTATGATTATTTATTATGATTATTTTTATGATTATTTATTATTTTATTTTAATTATTTCTCCTTTTATAGAAATAGGGGGAAAGGTTCCGCTATTTTTACAGATTTTGGAATGAACTTGCGGTAATATCCGCATAATCGGATTTAATTTCTTTAGTGGTTTTTGGAATGGGAAATATTTTGATAGCTTTTAATTTATTTATTTTAAATATCTTATAATAACTTAACAGTATATATATTCTTGATTAGGATCAAAAGCCAAATCGATATCTATGGAACTATAAAAGCTAGAGGGTTCACTAAGAGCATGCAGATTTTGGAGACATAGACATAGACATTTCATATATTTATTAACGTTTTAACTTTGTATGCATTTTCACAAACCAACTAAAACTGCCAAGGCCAAAATTTTTAAAAATTTTTAAGTTATTTTTAATTTCATTCCACAATATGTACATATCGAAATCCCAGAAAAATGATTAAATTTCGCGTTTGCATTTCTACTAGCTAAGTAACGGGTATTTGATAGTCGGGGAACTAGACTATCAGATCAGATATATTTATTCAAATAACTATCGCTTGTGGACGGAACTGTTACGAGATTTGTTTGTACATCTATATTTCGAAGAAGCTTTCGTTTCCATCATGCATTTCTTAACCGGTTTATTTATGTCATATAGGTACATAGATATATATATGTACATATATGAATGTATGCATATAAGCTGTCCCATAAAATTAAGATGGGAACATTTGATGTTAAACTTGAGTCTACATAACAACCTTTACACTTAAACTATGCTCAAATATTTCTGGATCACTGTAGTTACAATTATAACTTGTTGTTGTTTAAGTCAGAATCTAATTCAAGGCAAGGATATTAATATGATTCCGACTGTAAAAAACAAAATTATATCCGAAGATTCAAGGCAGCTGAGTAGACAAAAAAACGATGTTAGCACCCCAAATTTTATTAGACTTGTACTATTACGTTTACTTTACGGAATCGCCACAAATATGGGGTTAGAAGACCAATTGGAAGACGTATTTAACGGCGCTCTTGTCCCACCAAGCGGTAATGATGCACTTGATTTTGAGGAATATGGTGATGATGATAATAGCCCAATATTATTGGAAAATATCTTCAGTGATGACAATTAAAATTTAATTAAAATTATTTTAAGTATAACTTGTGTGTCAAGATAATAAAATTAATTTAACAAATTACTTTAAATAGTTTATGATTTGTTTCTGTGAACACATAACTACAATATTATACAGAAAAAAATATATATATATGTTTTCTCTATATCACACTGAACGCATTTTGGAATATTAAAGCAATGAAGATATTATGGGCCTTGCTAAATATTACATATTATAGAAACTACTTTAATTAACCTAATTGTTGATTTCCCTGAATCCAAGTTGTCATGTCACAGTGTAACTATCACTGAATGGTCATGTTGTTTATGGAAATATGCGTAACCCCATTCAATTGTTTGCATACAATTTCTTGGCGCTACTGCTCAAAAGGCAGAGAGCGAAGAGCTCTAGTGCCAGCACCCAGTCGGAAGTTCGTGTTGAAGAAAATAAGTATTACAGAGTCTTCTTTTTCCACAGCACAACGAAACAATTTCTTCTTCCACAATAAAGAAGCTTGATAGAAGCATTCATAGGAAGACTTCCTAGAGTGATCTACCAAAGACAGTAGAATAACAAGATGCGTAACGGCCATACATTGGCTTTGCACATTGCACTTTTTTTTGTGACGTCCCTCTCTCCACTCGCGAAAACTGAGAGCGTAAAAAATCTAAAAATAGATTTTCTTCTGTGAGTAAAAACAATAAACGTGAACGTGTATATGAGTGCTAGAAGACGATTATCGGGACAAAATCAATTTTGATCTAAGAATCAAATACAGTATGTCAAGAAACTGTTTACACACTGTAAAATAAGTAGAATTTTTTGTATACACATTTGGAGTTTTCAGCAATTTCGTTGCAAAACTTTAACAGGGTACTGGTAACACTATCTTTTACATAATTAATATTAAGTTCATCAATATTTCATTAAAATAAAGTTGCTATCTGGATTTGTTATTACTGTTGTAATCCAAAACATAAATTTTCCAACAAATAAAAATACATATTAAAAAATGTATTTCTAATATATATTATTATGTGATATTTTGTACAGATATTCGGCTATTACTATTTCTATGTTATATGTAAATAATAATAACGTTAAGGCAATGCAAAACAAGAATTTTTTATATGGTGCCAATTGATCAAAAATAATATAGATTTAAAGTCTAAACACTTGTGAAGTGAAGGTCAAAAAAACAAATTCACTTGTCAACTGTCACTGTATGCGTAGAAGAAAGCTGCTGGATGTAGAGCTCTCCGCTCTCTCGCTCTTGAAAATCGTATGGTGTTAAGCATCTATTTATTCTAGTGTCTTTGGCTATACCTTAATGTTTTTTTATGTACTCTTTTGAATATGTTTAAAAAAGAAAATACCCGATGCTTAACGATTTCTCTTGATAGTGCCAAAAGTGTGTAAACTTGGAATTTGTTGTTTATTTTCTTGTATATTTAATATTTTTAAATTGTTTTTTGATTTATAAGTAAAATAAATATTGTTTAATTATATTTCATAAAAAATGCGTTTAATTAAGCAAAGAACCCTTAAGTTTCACTTTTAAAGTCAAAAATTCAACTTATTTCACATTGTGTAAACAGTTTCTTGACATACTGCATATCCATTTTCTTACATTGGCCGACGCTATATTTTTATCGACATAGTGCAGACACTAGAATATCAAGATGCGTATGCGCCATACGATCTTTGGCACACGATTTTTTCGGCGTGGCGCTAGAGGTGGCTGAAGGCTCTCTCGAATTGGTCAAGAGCGAGAGAGCTCTACAGCGAACAGCTCTTTCCTACGCATACAATGACAGCAGACAACTGTATGTGTACACACGCATGCTCATACATTGTAAATTTGACTAAATATGCCCTTCACCTTAGAAAGTGCGCCATTTTGGCTGGGAAGAAAAGCGCGCCAACTTTTTGGTTTTCCTTTGAATTTCTCTTAATAAGTTCGCTTATAGTTGACTATACGCAGAGCTGCTCAATTTTTTTTTAATTTTCGCTATATAACCGAGTTTATATTTAATTAAAGTCGTTTTGTTGCAATGGTAAACTAGTGAAAACTAAGATCGAAGGTTATATAAATATAGGACCCCGTTACAATTGTAATGGCCTCCCCGTGATGTTACCTGGGTACCGATTATTACATATTTAACATAAATTTTATTATTAACATTAATATAACTATGCAAATGGTACCTAATTCGAGCGTCGATTTTAACAAACTAATATTTAAAAAAAAATAAACCAATTTTTATTTTATTTCATCATATTGCTTCGAAATTGGCTAAAACTCCGTTTCTTCGATCAGAATTGATTTCGGCCCAAAAGTTGTCTTATATGTTTATAGTATAGTCTATAGTAAAATTGGTTGTAAGATTTTTTTTTGAGTCGAATAACTGTCCCGTCAGTTGACTAAGAACAACGCCGAGAAGAATTATTTATCGAAGGTTCTTGTTGAACTTCTTTATTCAGAAATAAGCTTAAAACTAAAAATCAAATGCAAATTGGATTGAGGAGAGGCCTCAGTATTTGAACGATATTTGTATTTCGGGAGAGCCTCGCTCTTGCGTTCTTAAGATTAAAAGATCAAAGATCAAAAGAGCAGTCAAATCTGCTTGGGGTCAGGTTTTAGGATGTTTACAAGAACGGCTGAGTGCCGCTGCCAAAGAATTCTTTATTAGAAACGGATGCTGCGCAGCTGGGATACATTATGGAAAATCACTAAAGCATTACTGTTTTCTTTGAAATAATTAAAGTGGCCGGTTTGGACCACCCAAATACGTCACTATATACATACATATATTTGGTAAGAGGGTAAGCAGAAATTTAAACAAACGGTAGTTACAAAAAGAAAATGACGAAATGTATTGAAGCGGAAATGTATTGAAGTGCGAATAACAAACAAAAACAACTGCAGGTTTGTACATATTTGCATCGTTGTAATTTAATTATTACATTTTTATATTGTTAATATTATTAATATTTCGCAATACAGTTATTTTTGTCTTGCCAATGGTCCTCTACCAGGATGTTAACCAGTACACATATCGAGATCCAGATGAGGACAAGACAAGGTTGAGGACAAAACAGCAAGTGCTCTACAACGTGGCAGGCATTTAAGATTCTTTTTCAAGAATTATGAACTCGATGAATGGTGGAACAAATGCCGCAACGATCTTAATATTCTTCACCAACTACATTTGCCACGCTTTGCACACAACAAAAAGGATTACATTCAATTACACAAATTTTCGGATGCATCCATCTACAGTCGAAAAGTATGGAAGATGGCACTACACCCGTTTGACTCATCCAGGAAAAACACAAGTTTTTTTTTTTATTTTTATTATTTTTTTTTTTATTGCACGGGTCCCACGGCCACACCTCCCGCCCAACCGACCGAGGGGCGCTGCCGTGTATCGTACGGCTCGATTCGCGAGAAGATATAGACGCGATATAAAAAGATAGATTCGGAGAAGGCTTGCGGTAATGTTGAAATCCTCAAGGTCCTGTTCTTCCCTTTCAGGAAATCACGGAAAAGTGGAGATGAAAGCTTTATCTTTAATCACACAGCAGGAATCTCTAAAATCTTGTCCTGGACAACACTGTCTCACGTACATGCCTCCATCTGCTGATCTTTGATGAAATTCACATCGCGCGAATTACCAGTACCAAATTTTATTTAAGACAATCGGCCTTTCCTGTTCTGTGTTCCAAACTGAACTGGACTTAACTTATTTCTCGAATAAGAGCTTAAGCTACAAGTGTTTACAAGAATGCTTATGTTGTCTAAATTGTGTCCGTGAAAATGCTGTTGCGGCAGTTCCAGTTGTTCATCCGAACTGTCGCAATTGACATCCTGTCCAATGCTGAGTCGGCCTTGCAACAAAGTGTATTGATCACTTGAGATCGCTGGGCGATGAACTGCTTCTTGGTGGCTTGGCGGGTGGTACCGAATTACGTATACACTGTATGGTCGATTCGGTAACTCCATCCAACCGAAGACTCGGCAACAAGCTTACTCCTCTGTGCGAAGAAAGAGCTGTCAAATCGGACATAGGGACCACAGTCCTCATTAAGGGACCGATTACACGCGCCCCAAATACATGCCCATTGTCGATGGACGGATCTTGGTATGGGAGGAGTTTGCCTACGTGAGGCACACCGCAAATCTGTCGGAATACGCGCGCGTGGTGGAGGAAACTATTGCCTTAACGAAAAAGTTCCCACAGTCACACATGAATCACTTGCTGAATGTGAATTCGGCGCACGTCCGAGATCTGTTGGATGCATTGGGCACGCACCACAGGGTGGCCAGGAGCCTAGACTTTCTGGGTTCTATGCTGAAAGTCGTAGCCGGTACGCTAGACGATAGCGATCTTGAGAGGAGTAGGTTCTTAGAAACGGGACAAGTCGACGCGAACAATAAGCAGATAGAATTCAACACTAAAGTTCAGAACCAGATTAATCAACTAACCTCTAAAAGTCAACTTAATTCTCAAAACGACAAGAGGGTCACAAATTGACACCAGTCATTTGTATAAAGCGCTGTTAGCGAGAAATAGAATGCTCATGATGGAGCTGCAAAATTTAATTTTGGCTGTGACACTTGCAAAACTTAATACCGTTAGCCCAAACATTCTCGACCATGCAGACTTAAAATCAGTTTGGCTCACCAACACCCCATAGGGGACCTTATGTCTGTGTCGTCTTTGAAAGTCCTACAGTCCAGTACCTCATTGCACTTCATATTTAAGTTTCCTAAAATTAAGTTTATTTGGAAAAAAGTTACTATCTTCCCCGTTAGCCACCAAGGAGCCTTTATGCGAATCACCGACAATGTTGTCTCAGAGTGTGATAACGAAGTCCACACTGTTAAGAATAGCACAGCACCGGTCTTTTGCCAGAAAGCTCCACACTAGCGGCGTGGCGCACTGCGAAATGCAACCAAGCAGCCTGAATCCCATCACCTACGTGGATGAAGGGATTGTCCTCCCGTCTACTGCAAGTAGACAACAGCACTGAGACCTGGGTGCACGGGACACACCTCATCACCATGTGTGACAAGTCTTCATCGTCTTAATGAACGGAACCTGGAGAAAATTCGGACGTTCATGAGGAAACTGACGCTGATCGCCCTCATCGAGTGCTACCCGTTGCGGTGTCAATCTGTTGCCTGCTCATTTGTGTCGGCGTCGTGGTCTGCCGTATCCAGAAGACTAGAAGATCTGCAAGGCAGTTAAATGTGGTGATTGCTCAGATCAGGGCGGCCGAGGGCGGACTACATCTTGAAGGGGGAGAAGTTTACTAAAGTTAACGCCCATGGACGGCTAAATAAAATGAACGTCGCTGCATGGCCGGCAAACTCAGCATATTTGCGTGGCCCCTATGAACTTGAATCCGCAACCGGGAACTATAAAAGCGGTGCATTCTCGCCTCTCAGCGTATTTGCCCGTTTCCATTGCGTAGATCTAACGTGGAAATGAACTTCGCGTTCCTCAGTCTCTCCAGGATGTTGTTGATACGAGTTCCGTGTCCGGAACTGACTTCTCGTTCAGCATAGGCCGGCCATTAGCCATTGACCAGTCATCTTTCGTACTAGGACTAAGAAGGGACTATGTGGGCTGTGTGAAGGCTCTATGCATCCATGTTCTGGTAAGGCGGCCACCTGTTCTATGATTCGTTGCATGGCCGGGTTCTTTGGTCGCTGTTAGAACGGTCGGTCGTCTCTCATTTCTCAGCTATGTTACTCCTGTCGAATTGTGCCTGCTGCTCGTTGAGCAACGCTGCGACACGTGGAGCGGTCCCGAAATCCTTTCTCGTATTCTCTGTGCCTTCTCCTGTCGTTGGTCTCTACGTGGTTTTGCTCTAGTACTCCTCCACCGTTCCGTAGGCCAAGCTATCCTTCTCATCTGGTCTTGCCCTCCGTTGTCCTCTGAGTCCATGGTCGTTTCATGATCCTGTGTCGTGTTTGGTGATGCCTAGCCCTGGTCCTTCGTGGTCGGGGCTGTGGTTCCGCTTGGGTGTTCAGTTCAGTATCATTATGTCCGGGTCGCTATCTCCAGGTCTTCGTCGAACCTGTTGTGGCGAAGAAGCTTATCTTTAGGATCAAGGGTACCAGCATGGCTGCCATGACCAGTGGGGCCGCCTGGATCGTCTTTCGTGCGAGGGTGACCTCTGACATGATTAGTTTAGTGACGTCCACCCGCAACTTGTCGAACAGATTTATCTGCGCGCGGATTGTGATGTCCCTGGCTTTGGAAAAATGGACTATGTACACAAGTGCTAAGAGGATATTTATTTGTGCTACTGCGCCTAGTCCCGGACCAGTTCCCCAATAGTTCGGACAGCGCTGGGTTGGATGTACATTTGATATTCAGAGGCAACGCTCTCATAAAGCCTTTTCAGATCTTACGCTTAGTCGTAGCTGGTATGCCTTATGATAATACGAAGGTACTATAATACATATAGTCATTGAACATTTTCCCCTCTAGCTGCTCGCGACACCAAATCTGGTCGTCCAACCGTTGAAGGTACCTAGGTGGAAGGAAAATTTCGAGGAATTTCCTTGGAGGCGACTGGTTTGGAATCATTTGTCTGCTCTGCTCGTAAGCAGAGTTCTATCATGTCCCGGGCAAGTAGTCCTAGGTCTATGCCGCAGGACAATGGCCGTCCTTCTACTCTACTCTTTCTGCTCTCACGTAAATCATCGACGACCGTCGGCAGGAAGCCCGAATTCCTCATCGAAGGCTTGTAATTCGGCCTTAATTCTAGAGCTTATTTGATAGCCGGGTACAATGCGGAACACGTGGCTTGATATTGGCTTTATTTATTTATTTAACCTTGTGCTTAACGTAATATTAACCAGATACTAAAAATAACAATGATAATAGTAGTGGGAAAAATGATCGTGTCTGGAATGTTAGTATTTAATCGGTATCGGCGGGGGTGATGGTCGAAGATATAATACTCGTCCTGCGGAGGTCCAGTTCGACGCTGTCCGGTGGGTTCGTGTCCTATCGCGGTGGCGCTCGCTCATCTCTTATCCCCATCTCTTGGAGAAAAGTCTCGGAACGCCTTCCTGGTGACCTGGTGCCGTTATCGCACACGAGTTTCCTCTGGGCTTCAAAGTGACTTTCCGTAGGGGTATTAATTCGACCCGTTTGTTTAAACTTGCGAATAAGACGAGGAGCATAGTATTTCCCTCCGTGGATAGGGGCAAAGGTCCCACGAAGTCTGTGCATAGGATGCCGAACGGTTCGCTGACTTGTCGGGTGAGCATCCTTCCTGCTTGCGGCCGCTGTTTGATTTTGTACGGAATGCATTGGCAGCCAGGTGGTCGGTAGTCACGTCGAACCTATAGCCTTCAAGGTAACAACGGAGCTTCCGTATACCGCATACGATGACAAGGCATTCCTTTTCTGCAGGTTCGTCTTGGACTGGATCACTGATGCGATGTTTGGTACGATACGAAATGTTCGTTGGAGGGTTTAGCTTCCGTACGGCAACTACCCTGTCTGAATCGGTGTTGGTACCTTTGTCGCGAATCACGTGTCCCAGGTAGGTCAGCTTTCGCTTGGTTTGCTCTCCTTAAATGTTCGAAAACTTTGCGCAGGTTCTCCATTTGTTCCCCTACGTATCCCATGCCGATATGTCGCCGAGGTAAGAGAATGCGTGCGTTCGGTCGATATCCGGCCCGATCACGCTGACCAACGGTCGCTAAAGGGTTGCCGTGGCTGAGTGTAACCCGAAGGTCATAACCTGCCACTGGAATAGGCCGCGACCGGGAACTATAAAAGCGGTGTATTCTCGCCTCTCAGCGGCCATAAGTATTTGCCCGTTCCCATTGCGTAGATCTAACGTGGAAATGAACTTCGCGTTCCTCAGTCTCTTTAGGATGTTGTTGATACGAGTTCCGTGTCCGGAACTGATTTCGCTTTCAGCATTGGCCGGCAATTGGCCATTGGCCAGTCTTCTTTCCTACTAGGACTAAGAAGGGACTATGTGGGCTGTGTGAAGGCTCTATGCATCCATGTTCTGGTAAGGCGCCCACCTGTTCGTCTATGATTCGTTGCATGGCCGGGTTCTTTGGAAAGTAGCGCTGTTAGAACGGTCGGTCGTCTCTCATTTCTCAGCTATGTTAATCCTGTCGAATTGTGCCTGCTGCTCGTTGAGCAACGTTGCGACACGTGGAGCGGTCCCGAAATCCTTTCTTGTATTCTTTGTGCCTTCTCCTGTCGCTGGTCTCTACGTGGCTCTGCTCTAGTACTCCTCCACCGTTCCGTAGCCCAAGCTTTCCTTCTCATCTGGTCATGGCCTCCATTGTCCTCTGAGTCCATGGTCGTTTCATGATCCTGTGTCGTGTTTGGTGATGCCTAGCCGTGGTCCTTCGTGGTCGTGGCTGTGGTTCCGCGTGGGTGTTCAGTTCAGTATCATTATGTCCGGGTCGCTATATCCAGGTCTTCGTCGAACCTGTTGTGGCGAAGAAGCTCATCCCTAGGATCAAGGGTTCCAGCATGGCTGCCATGACCAGTGGGGCCACCTGGATCGTCTTTCGTGCGAGGGTGACCTCTGACATGATTAGTTTAGTGACGTCCACCCGCAACTTGTCGAACAGATTTATCTGCGCGCGGATTGTGATGTCCCTGGCTTTGGAAAAATGGACTATGTACACAAGTGCTAAGAGGATATTTATTTGTGCTACTGCGCCTAGTCCCGGACCAGTTCCCCAATAGTTCGGACAGCGCTGGGTTGGATGTACATTTGATATTCAGAGGCAACGCTCTCATAAAGCCTTTTAAGATCTTACGCTTAGTCGTAGCCGGTATGCCTAATCATAATACGAAGGTCTAAAATATAGTCCCTCAACATTTTCCAATCTAGCTGCTCGCGACGCCGAATCTGGTCGTCCAACCATTGAAGGTACCTAGGTGGAAGGAAAATTTCAAGGAATTTCCTTGGAGGCGACTGGTTTGGAATCATTTGTCGGCTCTGCTCGTCAGCAGAGTTCTATCATGTCCAGGGAAAAACTTAATACCTTGGTAATTTTCTTATATACAGTATATCCAACATTTTTTAAAATGTCCGTTCCAGAAGCCGGGCTTGCAATATATAGATAAAATATAATGTTTTTGAGATATACCCGGTAAACGTTACAATTTTTTTAATAATATTTTTCCACCTTTTCTGTAACACGTTGGTTAAATTCTTGCTCCTAAAAGAAGCCCAAAACTGCCAAACACGCACTTTTAATATTCTTGTTTTCAATGGGCGGTTTTTGGGCGTGGCAACATGAGTAAAGAAACTTGCTAATGGCCAAATCAACTCGGCTATTATTCCTGATCAAGAATATATACCAAAAATAAAAATATGCCAAAAGTGTGTAAACTTGAATTTGTGGTTGTTTTTTTGTATATTTAATATTCTTAATTTGTTTTTCGATTTATAAGTAAAATAAATATTGTTTCATTATATTTTATAAAAAATTGCGTTTAATTAAGCAAATAACTCTTTCTTTTATTATTCTATTATATTTAATGAGACCCAACACGAATGGTGTGACTTCTGGCGAATAATTGATCTTCAATAAATTTATATCTAATTATCGGCATCTGCGGTGTTGATTTCGTATTTAAAATATTTTTGTATATGTTTTAATACACTTGCGATACAGCAACATCGTACGAAAAATTCTAATAGAATTGTCAAATTCAAAACAACTGAACAATTTCACCAGGCGTGCAGTTTTAATAGAAATACTTTGGTATATAAGTGAATATGGAATCAAAATGCGGCTTTCATGAAAAAAATTATGATTATGATTTTCACCAAAATGGTTAAATTGGATATATAACATATATTCCTAAAAACATTTTTGAAGAACTATTTGAATTCAGTACATTCAGCATTATTCAGCAGTACCGTTCAGCATTAAAAGACGTTCACACTTGGAAAATTCTTATTCAATGCGATTTGAAATTCGGATTTAGAAAATACAGCATCAAGGGTATAATAATCTAAAAAAAAAATCTGCACATGCTTTTAATGTTATGTTTAATTCTCAGAACTGGATCAAGAACTTTTGCTACAGAATTGATTGTTAATGGTTCGTTTTTTTCACGAAGTGATGAATTGCGTATTAGGGAGCGTTTGGGAAGCATATGTGGAAATAATTTATTATAGCTATCGTCGAGAACTTTGATATACATTTTGTATGTCAAAATAGAAATACGTGCACACCTTTTCTGAATGTTTAATTTTGTACTTCTTGCCCAGTGCCTCTTAACAATTGTTCAATTTGTTATTTGTAACTTCTTGAATTGTGTGTGAACAAAAATAAATTTTATCAATGACAAAAAAAATGTTGACAAATTAGCTTTTTAGTTTAGCTATTGCTTAACCAAATAATTCAGACAGCTACCACTCGGCATCAACATGGCTTCCAAATCTGCGTATGAAAAAACTTTGGTAGTAAACATT
Source organism: Drosophila simulans (assembly GCF_016746395.2). Taxonomy (NCBI): domain Eukaryota; kingdom Metazoa; phylum Arthropoda; class Insecta; order Diptera; family Drosophilidae; genus Drosophila; species Drosophila simulans. Next base: position 2,930,440 of record NC_052521.2, read on the forward strand.
GCCAATTTTGAAAAAATTCAAAACTTTTTAAATGACAAGGAAAAGTACAAGGAGATTCTAGAAAACAGCGAGAATTTCAACACTCGTCTATGCATTGAACGCCGACTTCGCATGCCATTCCTCGATCCCCAGACAGGTGTCGCACAGACACATTGCTCCCTCTTTATGAAAAAAAAACAGCGAATGCCGGGTCTTCGACATGGTCAGATATACACTTATCCATCGTCCCGGTGGCGCAAACCAAAACGTCAGTACTTACTTAACCCGAATCAAAGTTTCCGAGCCTATCAGTATCGCGAACACAATCTTCAGCACTCCCACCATCAAGCGCATCAGCATCACCATCATATACCTTCGTCTGGCGTTGCTGTACCACAAAATCCTCACCTAGCTGAAAGCGCAGGTAAGAAAAAATTGAAGCTTATCATCAGTTGAAACATAATTTTTTATATCTAACTTTTATATTTATTATTGGTTTTTTACTTACAGCCATTGTTGCTACGGATGGCAACTCTATGGGAGCATCAGGAGATAATGATAGTAAGGACTCACATGCAAACGTCGAAAAGGAATGGTTCCACGATGAAATGGACACATCACATTTTCATCATGGCGATGAATTTGAGGATGACTTTGATTCAGATAACGATTTTGATGAGTCTTACACCAGCAGGGGCAAACGCAAAAAGTGTTCGCGTCCTCGACGAACAAATGCAAACGTAGAGGGTACTCCCAAACGGGGACGTAAAGGTGGTGGTGAGTACAAATTTATTAAACTGACGAATTGTAAACGTTATTTATACCCTAGGCAATCGTCGAAAGAATGCTGTTGAGGGAGAATCTGATCGAAAACGTAGAGCCGGTGGAAATAGTGCAAATACATCCGCAGCCGCAGCGGCAGCTGCCGCCGCTGTCGCACATGCAGCATGTACTGCAGCTACTGTCGCTAGCACAGGGCTCTATGCATCTCATTCCAACTCAGCTTCGCCTATTCCCATAAATGACGACAATTCACAGTCAGGACTCATAGTGCCAACAAACATAGCGTCGTCGTACGATAAGACTTCAAGCGATGCTGGAGCTTCCAATGACTCAATTCCCCTAGCAACCATGGTTGGAATCAATGCGGGCCTGACAACCTCAAATGTTTGCAATGCGCATCCGGTCCAAACAGGGACAAATCAAACGGTGTTTGCTACTGGTAATAAGGCCAAACAACGTGTAGATCGTGACATAGCGCAACCATCACCTTATTGTGACTTTTGTCTGGGAGATCAACGAGAAAATAAGAAAACCAATATGCCCGAAGAGCTAGTATCGTGCTCGGACTGTGGTCGTTCCGGTCATCCATCATGTCTGCAGTTCACGGCAAACATGATTATATCGGTAAAACGTTATCGTTGGCAATGCATTGAATGCAAGTACTGTTCCATCTGTGGGACCTCTGATAATGACGATCAACTATTATTTTGTGACGATTGTGACCGGGGATACCATATGTACTGCCTGTCGCCACCGCTTGTGACTCCACCAGAGGGTTCTTGGAGCTGCAAGCTATGCATGGAGGAGTTCCACAAGATTAAATAAGCTAATAAGCTACATTAATAATGCACCAATTATAAGTTAGTCTTCTCATAAATATATAAAAGGTACATTTTACTTGGTTTGTTGGAATTTTTTTGTCTTATATATTTTCTTTTATGCGGTTGTATAGGTTTGTTCTGTTTTGGTTTAAGTAACCTAATTAATTTTTGAACAGGTAAAGTCACGTAACTAGTGACATATATCGAAAGTTCAATTGATAAAAATTATATATATATTATTGGGTAGTTTGGCGAAATTAAAAGGTGGGCTGTCTGCTCAGCTTTTCGACCCTATTTTTATTTTTTTGTTTTATTATATTTTTTGAATCAAAAAGCGGCCGAATTAAAATAAAATAAAAACGTATTACGAAAACTTTTGTACCCGTTACTCGAAGAGTAAAAGGGTATACTATAATCCTTGAAAAGTATGTAACAGGCATAGGGAGGCGTTTTCGACTATATAAAGTATATATATTCTTGATCAGGATCAGTAGACGGTCGATCTAGCGATGTCCGTATGAACGTCGAGATCTCAGGAACTATTAATGCTAGAAAGTTGAGATTAAACATATAGACTATAGAAACATAGAGACAAGGCGCAAGTTTGTTGACACATATTTTAGTGTTTGTCTTACCAATTTCTGTAGGTATTCCAAAAACACTGGCCACGCCCTTCCTTACACCTTCAAAACGCCCGAACACACAGTCACACCTTTGAACAATTTTGTAAATTTGTTTTCAAATTTTATTTCCCAATATCGATATCCCACAAAAATTATGAAATTTCGCATTTTGAGTAACAGGTATCTGATAATCGGGGAACTCGACTATTGCACTCTCTCTGGTCAATTTTTGTTGAACTAAATTTCTTTTTTTTTTTTCAAAATGCTGCTGAAATAAAAATGAGAAGCATTAAAATAAAATGCAAAAAATATGTTTTATTAAATGTGTCACAAATAAGATCTTTATTAATTTAAATTAAAAGGGGCCCAAAATTATTGAAAGGGTACGATGAACAAATTACGAATCCAGTCAAAATCTGTAGAAAGGTTGGACAAAATTAGCTTGTTGTTTTCAAATAATATTGTTTTTTATTGACATCCGCAGCCACACTTTCGGATTTAACCAAAAGAAACATCTATTATACGCTTAATTCGTCACTAAAACTATAAAGCTTTTGAAAAAGTCATAGAAATTGATATATCAGTCTGGCAATTAGGAAATTTTAACAACAAAGATTACAAAACGAAATAATATGATTGGATGGTATTTGCCTCACTTTGTAGTCAAATCTCAGGAAGAGGCATTAGAGATTTGGTTCTTCTTCTTCGCTGCGGCCCAACTACATGACTAAGCTCTGTGCTGGGCAATGGGCCGTAACAAGTTGTAGAGATCATAGATTTTTTATTTTTTTCCTTTGTGGGTAAAGCTTCTTGGCTTCCCGAAGCGCGCTGGCCTTTTTGTGCGCGTACTCGAGGTGCTCTCGGAACGAAAAGCGCGTGTCGAGCATGACTCCGAGGTCTTCTATGATGCCCCCAACGTGGATGCGTGTTGTTTCCACGAGCTTCCTGTTCGATATTAGGAGAGAATCCGTTTTTTGAGAGGCCAACTCCAGCCATGTTTCGACAGCCTTGGCCGCTGTGTTTGCTGATTTTTCGGCGGCGGCCAACTCCTTTGCGACCACTGTCAGCAGTACGATTTTGGTGCTCTCCAGGACTGAGCCTTGTGGGACTCCGGCCGTGACCTCGATCTCTCTGGAGCCCAATGTCGATTCGAGGACGACTAGCGTCCCTGCCCAGTCAGTCGTTTTGAATGCGTTACGGATGTCAAGCGTCAGCACCAGGCAGTACTTCTTCGTGTGACCCTTCCGCCTGGAGCCTGCAATGGCTCTTTCAGTCGTGTTTGTTACCGTGGAGATCGCGTCCAGCGTCGACAATCCTTTCCGGAATCCGTACTGGTTTGGAAGGGACTTTCTTCGCAGTCGCTATTGCTTCGTCGAGCCTGGCCGCGATCACCTTATCGAAGACCTTGCCAATCGTGTCCAGCAGGCAGATGGACAGCCTGACAGATGGAGTAGCAGTGTCGTGCGTTTCCATCTGTCGGGAAACGTTACCTCATTTGGAAACGTTAAACATTTGTTGAAAAAATGGCGGTTTACTTTAGGTGCATTGACAACAGAAGCGTGGCTTCCATGTTTTGGATGCGCTCGATAATTAAACCTGCACCAGCCCTGTTGAACGTCCAGCGTAGCGAATGTTTTAGATGCCATTAGAGCGGCCCACACGTTAAAGTCCCATCCGACCACTACGTTGCTGTGTGCTCGGATATCGCAGCTGAGGTCGTCCAAGACGCTGTTTAATGTTGTTGTAACCCACTTGTCACATGGGCCTACCTTGAACGGTTCGCTGAGGAGAGCGAACCTCTTTAGATCGCGTACAGTATGAGTAAGCAACACAAATTATGTGGAATCAGTAGCATCAATATGGTTTCTGACGACAACCTCTGCGTCTTCACTTCGGGGACAGGCTAAAATCGGCTGATTGGAACCCAGAGAAGCTTGGACGAATGCTCCGAACCTTCATTTTCCTAGGATATAGAGTTAGGCATCGATAGTCATCAACGTGCCTGCGAAGCGATAGAAAACGATATTAAGGAAGTAACATCATCAGAACCAGTGAAGTGGAGGGAAAAATCTTGCGAGTGCAGGCGTACAAAGAGCAGAAAATTGGAATCGTAAACATAGAGTCAAGTTGTCAAGTATTAAAAAAAAAGACGAGAGTATATTGGGATTATGATCGGCGATGAGTCGATTGTGGCGGGTTCAATATACCAAGAGAATTCAAATTTAGCCTGTACAGCTGCAAAGAATTTCATGAGCTTAAAGTGCATGTCCAATCAAGTCAAGTCGTACGATGGTGGAACATACATACAATCCCATCCACCGACATTCTCGTTGCTATAATTGCGGGTCAGCTGAGCGACTGAAAAAGATTGCCAGATAAAATGCTTTAAGCGTGACGGCGTGGGACGTATTGCAAGGGAGTGTCCATAAGTATCCAAATCTGTGTAGGTGGTTCAGTATTCAAAACGACATAATGCGATACACGGGAACGGACCTGAAATAAGTTGACACTGGAGCAGATGTGTCAATCGTTTGCAACTCAAAATGTAAGAAACTGACCGATGTTAAATGTGGAAAAATGTTTTACTATATTGCGATGTCTAGGAAATGTAAAAACAATGCCGCTGGATACATTTACGAAAACCGTGTGGGTCGTTGGAGCTGAGGTAGAACAAAAATTTTTGTTGTTCCGGATAAAAATATTGAAGATGACACCTTGCTTGGTTTTGACATTGCATCCAGGTTTCGGGTCACATTGGACGAAAAAGCGTTCACTTTCAAAAAGGTGCCAGCGCGTCCAGACAATAGACATAATCAGCTATACAATTTTGTCGAGAACAAAAATAACTTAGGCGTTTTTGAACAGTTCACAATTACAAGCCAGCTGAATTTTCAAACTAGTGTGCTATACAAATGTGGATCGTAACGAACGAACAAATAAAACCATGTCGTCACCAACCAAGTCGGTATTCAGCTATGTAAGCGGCCGCCGTAAGAGAGCAACTTAACGATTGGCTTATGAATGAAATAATACGGAAGTCAACGTTAAATTTCGCATAGTGAAGAAGAGTGGCTAAAAAAACAGAATTTGTATTGTCAGCTGAACAGGATGGCACTCAGAGACAGTTTTTTCAATGCCATTTTTCAGAATCTGATCCAGACGAGGAGTGCATAGTCAATCTAAAAACAGTCCTAGAGGCAGCTAAATATGGCTTGCATTAAGTTGAAAAAATGTTCTTCCTTTGATGAGGGGAGCAGCTTTTTGGGTCACACAAATGAGTGCAATGAACTAGCTAAAGGATATACTGTCAAATGAACGTGTCCTGCAGTTGTATAACGGGGAAGCACCAACCGAACTACATACTGATTCTACTCTTAATGGGTTTGGTGGCATATTAATGCAGATATTCGAAGGCGAACTTCTTCCAGTTGCATGTTAGAGAAAAAACTACAGCAGCAGGTTCAAAGCGCCACAGTTATATTCTAAAAGTTAAAGCTGCGTATTTACCTGTAAAGAAGTTTCGCCATTACCTACTGGAAGTCAAGTTAAAGTTGCTCACCGGTTGCGCAGGGGTTTCTCAGACGGTGAAGAATAAGTATGAACTCAGAGATGAAGCTTAATGGATTCTGTATCTTGAATAATTCTCATTCCAAGTTGAGCATATTGCAGGAGATAAAATTAAACACGTCGACAGTCTATGCTGAATGTTCGCAACGCGCACACATCGCTATAAGCTGAATGTTTTCGTAGTAAAGTCGAGATCTCAGCTCAAATTAGGGCAGCTCAGCAGAAATTTAACTTATTAAAAGGATCACTTTTAAAAGTAGTGGATGGTAACAAGTCCATAGCCATCCCTAAGTCAATGGAGAACGAAGTAATAAGGGAAGCACATGATATTTTTTTTCCTCCAGAAAACTACGCATTCTTTACAGCAACATTTTTGGATTCCGCATATGGAGAAAAAAGTAGCTTAAATCAACGACAACCGCGTGATATGTATTCTGATGAACAAAAAGGTTGAAAAGAAAGAAGGTCAGCTGTTTTGTATTGACGAGGGAAATGAGCCACTGCATACTTTTCATGTTGATCATCACGGTGAGCTGTCTTTGGCCACCCAGTTCGTTTCATAAGCGATAGAGGAGGCGCGTCAAATATATTCCAAGAGCATATATCGAAATTATATCGACAAATTGAAAGAGTGAACAGATGCATTATCTCAATTATAGCTAAATTGTCCGCTGAAGATCCATCCAAGTGGTATAAGCTTGCAGCACAAGTTCAAGGAGCTATAAATTCGCATGTCCACTCCTCCACAAAGAAAAATCCTTCCCAGTTACTAATTGGAGTACAAATGCAAAAGTTAGCGATAATTTGTCGTCGTTGCTGGAGGAAGAATTAGCCAATCGATCAAGAAAGAAACCAGATGAGAATAGAGGCACGAAGACAAATTCAAGAGGCCAAAAAGGGAACAAGAAGAACTACGACAAAACCCGATTCATGGAAAGGCTCTACACTGAAGGTAACCTGGTTGCTATTAAGCGAACCCAATTTGGGAAAAGATTGCCCAGTTCGTTAATCTGTCCATACGATGTAAAGAAGGCAGCATTCGTTGAAGGACCAGCGCTTACTTCTAACAGCGTTAATAATATGAAGTTTTGGAAATATGTAGTGGAAAACGAAGATGCTGCGTCGTCTGTGTCAGAATCAGAATATAAGGATATAAGAGTTGAGCATTGATACATTGATAGGTATAAACGTACCTGCTAAGCGATAGTATACGATATTAAGAAAGTAACATCACCAGAACAAATGAAGAGGGGGGACTAGCGATTGAAATTCGTGCAAAGTGCAGAAAATTGGGATCGTGAAGATAGAGTCAAGTTGTCAAGTAGTAAAAGAAGTCGTCGAGGGGTCAAGTCCGAGCATAGAAGTTGGTGTGTCAAAATTTTTGTAGCTCTTTGTAACTTGTTCAAATCTGAATACGTCTGCGATTGTTTGTAAACAACATTAAGTTTTGAAGAACACAGTTTACGACAACTGTTGCGCTGAACGCGCTCTTTCTGCGTTTTGATACGATAATAAAACTTGCTGAGTGGCCAGAACAAGGAGTAATAAGTCGTTGAGCGATTCCAGTGCGTTGAAGACTGCAAAAGTGAGGTCGTGGCAGTTTTGGGTGGTTTGTGGGCGTAAGAGTGGGCGTGGCAAAAAGTTTTTTTGCAAATCGATAGAAATCTACTGGGTGATGGGCAGACGATCTAAGCTACCGACTTCCACTAAGCTCCTTATCTACAAAGCGATTATAAGGCCAATCTGGACGTATGGCATTCAACTGTGGGGCACTGCATCGAAATGTAACATCAACATTATCCAGACCTTCGAAAACAAAACGCTCCGCACCGTCACAAACGCTCACCCTTTCCACGATAATGCCACTATCCACGAGGTCCTCAGCTTCCCCTGGGTGAAGGATGAGATTAAGAAAAGCAGCAGGCAGTACATGCAGAGGCTTCAAGACCACCCAAACAACCTGGCACAAGACCTGCTGGACTCCAGTCAACGCACCAGGAGGCTGCACCGATCCCACCCTTTGGACCTCTCTGGGATTAGACACGCACATTAAAATTAAATTATATACATACATGATGATATACATCATACATACAATATCGACAGTTATTCTAAAGTTTTTACGACAAATTATGTAATCCATTAATTCTCTACCGTTAAGTTTAGTCCTCAAATTTAATGATTGTCCGCGAAGGACAGTTTTAAATTAAAACACCCCAAAAAAAAAAAAAAAAAAAAAAATCCGAGCGAAATGTTTTCTGGATCTTGCATTTATATTGTAATGGGGCTGATAATCCGTTATACTGTGAGTCACAACAGATACGAAAAAACACGATAGCTTTCATCCCGTTATTGCGCAAGAATATCGGTTCCCTTATCAGAAATCATGGAAGATTCTCCGAACTCAGAATTGAATGTGTACGATTTTTTATTATTTAAATTCAGTCGACTAGCTAATCAAGAACTTATAAGGTTTAGCTTAGAGGCTAAATCTTAAATTGCTCGGCGAGGCATAAAAGCTTCAATTATATTTCTTACGTAGATAATAGGAGTTGAGGTTTTTAGTGGAGGGCTTGTCAACTGATGATTAGTGAAAGCGTGATACTAATTTTGATATAGAAGACCGAGTGACCGAGTTGAGGTTGATGGCGCAGACGGGTTATGATTCATATGCAATAATGAGTGGTGATTCATTCGACAAGATCTGCAGAGAGTCGTCATGCATTGCTGCAAACTATGCCCATTGCATTGGTGCGACTTCTTTGCTTCTCTATATCGAAGACTTGGAAAGCACTTTGTCAAATAATAATCCCTCGCATCGCAAAATAGACATAACTGTTGATTAGCAGAAGCTATAAGTGTATTTTATTTATTTGCTCCATGAAAACAAGCAATTTCCAAATTTGGGAACTGCGGCTTCCTGGTTCGAGAATGTTGAATATATAATGAACATATATGTATAAAAAACAACGATGTATGTGTATAAGAAACTTGTGTACTCAAACACTCAAGTTGCCTGCGAGCAACGGTTAATTCCTTTTTGAGTGTTTTCGCCACTAATCGGCGATCACTCTTTGTTCGCATATTTTGACGCTGCCTGTGTGCAGCAAGTATACATAATTTGAATTCAGTTACCAATAAACCTCTGCCCTGTAAACACGTTTAATAGGTTATGGGCCCAGACACAAGTTTGGTGCGGTAACTCGAGTGGATTTGTCTTTACGAAAAAGAAGATTCGGAAAGTGACTATTAAAAGTGAATTTGTCTTTACGAAAAAAGAAAATTCAAAATGAGTATTACGGTTAACATTGATAAGCTCGATGAGAGCAATTATGACATTTGGTCAATGTCCATGCGTAGTGTTCTGATAGCTTCAGATTTATGGAAAGTGGTATGTGGTAGTGTGAACCCGATGATGCGCCAGAGCCTACGAAATGGAACACTAAAGACGCGAAAGCTCTGTCGAGCATAATTTTGCATCTAAAACCGTCCCAAATGATGCACATTAAGTCGTGTGTGACTGCAAAGGAAGCGTGGAACATTTTAGAAAAAATACATAAGCCGGTCGGACCGTTAATTCAAATGCAGCTCTATCAAAAACTCATTCGCTTAAAAATGAAGCAAGGTGATAATGTGACAGACTATGTGAATTCATTTGTAGAAATTTGTGGAAAATTGGAAGAACTCGATATTTTACTAGGTGATAACCTAAAAGGGATTATGCTGCTAACTGGACTTCCAAAAAGTTTTGAAAATTTCGTAGTTGCTATGCAAACACGCGATAATTCGCCCCCGTTTTCAACTGTAAAATTGAAGCTTCTCGAAGAAGCTGAACGACTTAGGGTGAACGAAGAGTGCGAAGAAGTTTTCGAGAAAAGGGCATACGTGACTCGGGTTGAACAGTCTACCTCGAAGAGCAATACGAAAAATAACGGTTCCTACGAACGACGTCAAAAGCAAAGTGTAAAATCGTTTGAGTGCTGGTCGTGTGGGCAGCGCGGCCACAAAGCTGTTAATTGTAGAGAAAGAAAAACTGAAAATAATAAAAAGCAGAGATCATATTCTGCAGAGTGTTATGGCTCAAGTGTGAGTGAAATGTCGCGAGGTACATGGTGTCTCGATAGTGGAGCCACTGCTCATTTGTGTTGTGAGCGAGACATTTTTTCGGAATTTAAAGAACATAAAGAGCGTATTCTATTGGCGGGAAATAACTGTATTGAGTCCGTTGGCCGTGGCACAGTGATTGTGAAATGGCGCGAATTCGAAATAAAGCTGGTTGATGTTCTTTATGTACAGGAACTTCAATATAATTTTATGTCAGTGTCGAAGGCGATCGAAAAAGGTTTTTGCGTGAAATTCTCAGAAAAAGGCGCGAGTGTAATTGAGAATGACGGAACTGTAATACTAAAGGCAGAGAAACGTGAAAATTTGTTTCTGTTTGAGAATGCCAAGAATAAATGTTACAATGCCCAAAACAAAAATTCATCGCAATTATGGCATAATAGATTCGGACATCTAAATTTCAGAAGCCTTAATAAAATGATAAAAGAAAATATGGTGAAAGGCATGAAGTTAAATTTTAACGAAAACATTGCCTGTGAGTCGTGTGCAAAAGGCAAAATTAGTGTAAAGCATTTTCCAAAGGCCAGTGAAAATCGCGCAAAAGAAATTCTGGGTCTAGTGCATACCGATATTTGTGGCCCGATTAATAAAAAATCAAATGGTGGTGCACGTTACTTTGTGACCTTTATTGATGACAAATCCAGATACGTAACGGTGTATTTTATGAAAACGCCAGATGAAGTTTTTGAAAAATTTAAAGAATACAAATCATTTGTTGAAAATCAAACGGGTAAAAAATTGAAAATCTTGAGAAATGACAATGGTCGTGAATATTTAAGTGGCTTGTTTGAACAGTTTCTTATTAATCATGGCATTAAAAGGCAGCTAACAGTGCCGCACACCCCCCAACAAAATGGTGTAGCGGAGAGAGCAAACAGAACATTAGTGGAAATGGCCCGTACTATGTTACTGTGTGCTGGCCTTGATGAAAGTTTTTGGGCTGAAGCGATCAAGACAGCATCCTACTTGAGGAACCGTGCAGAAACAACCACGTTGCCTGGTTTAACTCCTTTTGAGGTATGGACAGGAAGAAAGCCATACGTTGGGCACCTCCGTGTCTTTGGTGCCAAAGCCATCGTGTTGAACAAGACACATAAGACGAAGTTTGCTCCGAAGGGTGAGGAGCATATGCTGGTTGGCTACTCCGAAACGGCAAAGGCGTATCGACTGTATAGCCATGAGAAGAGGAAGATGATCGAAGCGCGGGACGTCATGTTTTTCGAAGATGACTTGGGCAGAAGTGGTTTGCCTGGTGAAACGGAGTTAAAATTGGTTGAACTCCAAGGCAAATCTACGCTTGTGGTTGGTGAGTTGTCTAATAATCCTCCTAATGTGGAGCCTGAGGTAGGCGATGACGAACTAGCAAGTATTGAAGAAGAGCCAGAAGACATGGATCCGAAAAACGAGCAGCTTGAAGAAAAAGAAGCACAAAGAGCTCCGGGACGACCGAAGCTAGTGCGATCTGGTCTCCCAGGACGACCTCGCAAAGAATACCAGATGCTGAATGTCCTGACGACTGAGGACATTGCTGTTCCTGGAAGTTTTGAAGAAGCTATGAACGGTGATCACAGCGATAAATGGAAAGCTTCTGTTCAGAAGGAGTTGGATGGCCTGCGAGCAAACAAAACTTGGTCACTGGTTGACCTACCGAAAGGCGAGAAGACTATTGGTTGCAGATGGGTCTTTGCGTTAAAACGAGACAAGGATGGCCACATCGAACGCTTCAAATCGAGACTGGTGGCCAAAGGGTGCGCACAGCGCCAGGGTATTAATTATTTCGAAACTTTTTCTCCCGTTGCCAGGTACTCCACAATAAGATTGGTCATCGCATCGGCAGTTGAACATGGCATGTTCATGCACCAGATGGACGTTTCTTCAGCGTACCTAAATAGCGAATTACATGATGTGGTGTACATGAGGCAACCTGAAGGTTTTATAGATGAGCAGTTTCCGAGACGCGTTCTGAGACTCCACAAATCACTGTACGGCCTTAAACAGAGTGGACGCGAATGGAACGAGAGACTGAATGCCGTGCTATTGGAGATTGGTTTCACTCCTTGTCCTAGTGAACCTTGTTTGTACGTGCGCAAAGTTGATGACAATCTGGGTCTAATTGTGGTGTACGTGGATGACTTGATCATAGCGAGCTCCAACAAAGATGACCTAAACGAGATCAAGTTGCTTATCTCCAAGAAGTTTGACGTGGTCGACGGCGACGATCTTAAACATTTCCTTGGCATGGAAATTGAGAGAGAGAGTGAAACTGGAAGTATCAAAATTGGGCACAAGCAGTATGTGGAGACACTCCTTAACGATTACGGAATGCAAAATTGTAAGCCAAGCAGTATTCCATTGGAGGCTGGCCATCAGATAAAATGCGACGACGAGGGATGTGATCGTGTGAATAAGGAATCTTATCAGTCATTGATTGGGTCCCTTCTGTATCTGGCGATGAGGACTCGACCAGACATATTGCATTCTACTGTGAAGTTGGCACAGCGGAATGCAGATCCTCATAAGGAGCACGAGGCGGCTGCCAAGCGTATCTTACGCTACCTGAGGGGCACTTCCGAGAAGAAACTACACTACAGAAGAACTGGGCAGAGCATTCACTGCTACGTGGATGCAGACTGGGCTGGCGATTCTTCAGATCGCAAATCATATACTGGATGGTCGTTTTTTGCTGCTGGTGCTGCCTTTAGTTGGGAATCCAAGAAGCAAAGTATTGTAGCTCTGAGCAGCACAGAGGCCGAATATATAGCTCTCTCCTCGGCTGCCAAAGAGGCGGTCTATATCAGGAAGCTGGTTGCCGAAATGGGTTTCGGAGATGTCAAGATGGTGCAGATCTATAGCGATAACCAAAGTTCGCAATGCTTAGTTAAAAATCCTAGGTTCCATGCAAGAAGCAAACACATTGACATTAAGTATCATCATGTTAGAGATATATATAAGGATAAAATTGTAAGTATTAGTTATGTTCCCACTGAAGACATGATAGCGGATGTGTTAACAAAGAACTTAAGTAGAATTAAGCATAATAGATTTATTAAGCTAATGGGAATGTTTTAAGTGAATATGTAAACATACAACGTTGAGAAGGAGTGTTGAATATATAATGAACATATATGTATAAAAAACAACGATGTATGTGTATAAGAAACTTGTGTACTCAAACACTCAAGTTGCCTGCGAGCAACGGTTAATTCCTTTTTGAGTGTTTTCGCCACTAATCGGCGATCACTCTTTGTTCGCATATTTTGACGCTGCCTGTGTGCAGCAAGTATACATAATTTGAATTCAGTTACCAATAAACCTCTGCCCTGTAAACACGTTTAATAGAGAAGAAAAGCCCGAAGTGCTTATAATGTCAATAGCTGTTGAATTGGCAGCGGTTGAAGCCAGCAATTGTGTAGTTTCGCCTTCACATCCATAAAAACTGGGCGCATGGATAGGCGATGGCGTTCTGCTTTTTATTTTTAAATAAATTTTCTTTTATTTTTTTTCACCTCACTTTTGCACTTTCATTTACTTTCTCGAGTCACCTTACCAAATGAGCTTACCCATCGTAAAATCATGAAGTTTCATCAGAAATTAAATGGCTGAATAGTAAAAAGGCTCCAGGTTCGGACAAAATAGATGTCATAACCTTGAAAAATCTACCACCAAAGTGTACGATTTCTAACGTTCATATTTAATGCGATGTTAAGAGTTGACCACTTCCCAAGCCAATGGAAATGTGCAGAAATTATAATGATCCCTAAACCAAACAAGGCAGAAAATGAAGTGACATCATACCGTCCCATTAGTTTGTTGTCAATATTTTCTAAAGTATTTCAAACAATACTTTTAAAGAGAATGTTGCCAATCTTGGACGAATTCGCTATCATACCCGAACACCAGTTTGGATTCAGAAGATGCCACGGAACCCCTGAGCAATGTCACAGGATTATAAATGAAATTTTGTCAGCATTTGAGAGCAAAAAATACTGCACTGCAACATTTCTTGACGTTCAACGGATTATTATATAAAATCAAAAAGTGGTTACCTGCACCATATTTTTTTATTATTAAAGTCATACCTAACCAATAGACACTTTTATGTGCAACAAAAAAAATGAATACTCGCCCTTGCATTTTAAAAAAGCTAGAGTCCCACAAGGAAGCGTCTTAGGACCTGTCTTATCCACCCTGTACACGGCCGATATGCCGGTAACAAATACCTGCACTGTGGCAACTTACGCGGATAATACAGCTATATTAGCTACCAGCTCATCTAAAGAGGAAGCCTCACAACTCCTGCAAGCAGAGCTACGCCTTATTGAAAGCTGGTTTCTTCTTTGGAAAATTAAAGTCAACGCCCTGAAATCTGCGCAAATAACTTTTCCATTAAGAAGAGGTGACTGCCCAGAAGTGTCATTTAATGGATCAGCAATCCCACAAAGTAATTGCATAAAGTACCTTGGCTTGCACCTCGATCGCAGATTAACGTGGAAAAACCACATAAAAGCAATGCGCCAGCAACTAAATCAAAAAAGTTTGAAGATGACCTGGTTGCTTGGCCGAAAATCTGCAACCACTCTGGAAAAAAAAAGTCCGCTTATATAAAGCTATACTAAAGCCCGTGTGGACTTATGGCATACAGCTTTGGGAAACGGCCAGCAACTCAAATATTGAGATTCTACAACGCTACCAATCAAAAATATTAAGACGAATTGTTAATGCACCATTTTAAATTTCAAATGCAAGTATCTATAAAGACTTATGTTAAAGAAGAAATAGCTAAACATATTAAAAATATATATACAGACTAAGAACACATGAAAATACTCCTAGCCTTAAGTTTGGTAAATATTAATAACAACGTGCTAGATCTCCCTGACAGGCTTTAAGTATTAAAAAATGTTATGCATAGAGTATGTATTAGGGATTAATGGATAACTACTGCCTCTGTTAATTTAAGATTAGTTATAAAATTTACTTATTGTCATACTTTTTTAAGACAGATTGTTAATAAAAAAAAAAATTACTTCAAATTTCGAAGTATTGTTCTCTTGGAACTCCTACGTGGTTTAGAAAAGAAAAATGTCTCACTTGTAAATAGTAAATGTAAATGTGAAATAAGTGAGATATTAAAGGATTCAATACGATTCTCTTCTTCAAGGCAAATTTCCCGTAAAGAATATTTATTAATGATCTGTATCACTAGCCGAATCGATCTGACTGTATGACCCTCCGAAGCATCGTCGAGATCTCATGAACTATAAAAATTAGAAAATTAACACGCCCACTATAACGCCACCCAAACTTTTGATTTTATTTTATTTTATGTACATGTTTCGTTTCACCAACAGTGTGGCAGCCTTCGGGATTACTTTTGGCATCGTACCCCTTTCCAAATCTAAAATTTTTGGTAACGACGGCAAAATTTTGTTTCTCAAATTTAAGGTGGATTCAAAAATAAATTTTTTATCAAATAACTAACTGGCAGAATGATATTGGTGCCTTGTGAAATAAACATCAAAAGACCACTGAGTTAACTATTTTTTTCACCTTTGTAAATAAGATCATTATATGATATTAAAGTTCTTCTCATTTTATTTCCCAATATTTCCCGATATTCCCGAAAAATAAATAAATTTTGTGTTCGAATTTCCAAGAGCTGACTAAAGGTCATCTGATTGTCGGGGAACTCTATAATACAATTGATTTTCTCTCTCAATTCTAAATTCTATGTGGTATAACATTGATATAATTAAAATATTGTTTTTGCCGCAGTAAGAATAGGGTATAAGCCATTAAGTTGCTGTTCACAGTTTTTAATATATGAGTATGTAAATATTTGATTTTCTATTGCAAATCGTTTTAACAGCTGAGTGGGTGTTTGAAAATAATTAAATCAGGTTGCTTTTATAACTTAATGCAATTCAAATTCATATTTTACGGATATTCTCTTTCTTAAAGGTTTAAACATGTAAACAACATCACACTGTCTTTACTTAAGGGTGGCTTATTGATTTTAGACACATGTTATCAACGTTGGATTTTAATGCATGTTGAACAAACTGACGAAGAAATATGCAGTCTCAAGGACAAAGCCATCAACTGCCGTCTGCGGCCCATATATTATTAGATCAAAATCCGAATTCAACAGGCAGTAACCTAGTCGTAAAACAAAATGATATTCAATCTCTTTCATCAGTCGGTAAGAAATAACCATACATTTATATACATTGTATGTACATACGTTTCTATTTGATGTTTTTTAAAGAATACATCTAGTTAAATAATTTAGTTCTTTGATTATATTAAAGTGCAAATGAATAAGTTAGAAAGCGAATACAACCATAATTAAATAAGGAAAAATCAATTAATCAAACAATTGGTTATGCCTGGCCCGATAGATATGGGTGTCTTATATTCACAATATATTTAGAGCTGCATATGTTGTACGCATCTGAAAAATTCACACATTGCATAAAAATCGTCCAGTGTCTCAGCTTGTTTTGTGTAGTTAAATTTATTTTTAAGTTGCATTGGTCCGAACCTATGAAAGATACCAGGAAATTGTAAACGCAATATTTTGAAAAGAATTATTGACATGCTTAAGAAACAAACGATTTTCGTATTCTAAATGTGCATCCTTCTTTTAAGCCGTATGTAAGGGGTATCTGATAGTCGAGGAACTCTCGACTATCTCTCTCTCTCTAATATTAATTATTTTATTTTGTAAATACTTTGTTTGAAACAACTTTAACTTATTATTTGGTGGTCATTAAAATTTCTTCGGTACTTTTTGGAATTCATTCAGGTTTCTTAAAATACAGTTTTCCCTTTTAAGGTGTTTATTGATAAGCTTCCGCTTCTCCGCGAAGTTTGACCAAGCTCAGAAACTCATGTATTATATGTATTAGCAATTAAAATATAGAAATAATTCAAAAATTGTTAGGACTTACCTTGGTTAATCAGCACCAATTGAAGTGCTTAATACTATCCTAATTTGTATAAACTGACCATAAATTTAAAATAGGCGTGTTCTACGTATTGTATTATATTTTGTAGTGTATTATCATTCGAATATCACTGACAGCGTAGTGATAGATCGTGAAAATTCACAGACTCGGACCATTTTAGGGTAGTTCTAACTCTGGATATGAATGGTCTATACCTGGACTTCAATCTGCATAAATATGCATGTGTCTGCAGTTGTCAGTGTGTTCTTTACTAAGTTCTTAAACTGAACTAAGTTCTTAAACTTAGTGTCAGTTGCCTTCTCAAAAGTATGGAGCTTATACTTCCTCTGATAATTGTAAAATTCGGTAGGAAGAAGCAAGCCTTGCTGTTTTATTAATTAGGCAAAAAGGGGTTAAAATTTGTTGCGGAACTTGACCAAAGAAGCTGAGGTCGTAAAAATCGAATTTTTAAAATTTGCAAGCTGGAATCGTATGCTCATCGCTTGCCCATGTCTGTTCAGCAATTATTTTTTTTTGTCCACGTCCAGTTTTCGAGATCTGAATTTTCGAAAACCCAAAAGTTGACTTTTTTGCGCACTTTTTTTTAATCGGAATAGCATCGAACCACCCTTTAGAACCTTAAAAATAATGTATACATTAGAAAAATAAAACATGCAAGTTAATTTCGGTCTTAGAGAATAAAGCGTTTGCCCAGCTCTTAATACTAAATATTATAAAAAAAAACGTTTGCCCAACCAATATTATTTGTTTTTATCGTTTGCCCGCACTTGAAAACACTTCAACAAAATATTTTCCTTTTGCCTACGCTTAAAAATAACTAATTTCGTAAGTCCACCTCTTCAAAATCAATATTTGCAATAAAAATAGTTTGCAAACCGTTTAATAATAATTTATTTCGTTTGCCCGTTTTTATTTTTTGTCTATCCTTTAAAACTAGTTTTTATCGTTTGCCCATTCTTTAAAATTAGGTTTTGTCGTTTGCCCATCCTTTAAAATGAGTTTTCATCGTTTGCCCATCTTCTAAAATTAGTTACCTAGTAACTAGGTACAGGTTTACAAATTCGAAGCAATCCAAACCGTGTAAAAAAACGTAAGATTTTAAACTGTAATTCATCTTATGGAGACGTGCATTGAAGATTTAAATCCTCCTAATAATCTGAATTGCTTATATGAAGCATATTTAACTTTCACAATATCTTCAAATAACTGACAGGAGGGTTATCAGACTTAAAAAGTTCGATACCTAGCAAATGAACATTAGAATAATAAAGTAAATGAAGAAATATATAAAGGAAAACTAGAAAGAATGTTATAGCCGGATTCCCCGACTATCAGATACCCGTTTCTCAGCTAGTGTGAATGCGAACGCGAATTTTCATAATTTTTCTGGGATATCGATAGATATTGGGGAATAAAGTAAGAAAACATTTAAAAATTGTTCCAAAGTGTGGGCGTGGCAGTTTTGTGCGGCTTGTGGGTGTTAGAGTGGACGTGGCAACATGGGTTAACAAACTTGCGCTGCGTCTTTGTCTCTAGAATCTGTATGCTGAATATCACGCACGTATATCACTCGACGTACATGCGGACAGTCGGACATGGTTAGATAGACTAGATTTATATACTTTATATATTCGGAAATGCTTCCTTCTGCCTGTTACATACTTTTCAACCAATCTAGTTTACCCTTTTACTCTACGAGAGACGCGTATAAATATATATATGTACATAAGAATATATATAAACATACTGTACAAAAATTATAATGTTTAAATCGATCTATATTACAATATAGGTTTACTCGAGTTGGCCCATAGAGAATACCAAGCTGTTGACTATGAAAGCGCGGAAAAGCATTGCATGCAATTATGGCGTCAAGACAGTACAAATACTGGAGTTTTGTTGTTGCTGTCATCTATTCACTTTCAGTGCAGACGTCTTGATAAGTCAGCACAATTCTCAACATTGGCAATAAAACAAAACCCTGTGCTGGCAGAAGCTTATAGGTGAGTACTTTTCCACAAAAATAACCATATAAGTTGTTATGTTACAAACGAATAATATAGTTCACACGCCTAGTTCTAATGACTTAAAACTTGAGTCTGTTTTTATGATAGCTGGCATAAAATGTACTCGTCTGATGACAATTATCGAGCACATAGTTAGAACGGAGCAGAAGGCAAATTTTAGTGTTGTTGACTTACCAAAAACTACACTAATGATAAAATCGAATTTTCATTTAAAAATGTAACAATTTTACAATAACCAATATTTTCACACACTCCCAAACTCTCGAACAGGACGGACGATATTGTTGTGCGGTCTGTTGATGCGGTAAAAGTCAACAGCTCATAAGCTAAATTTCCTTTCTTGATTGAAGGAGCAGTGCATTATGCCTGGTCCTTCGGACTTCGATGATGAGTTTGACATCAGCACCTGTGAATTCAAGAGTGAATGCTATAGTCGAGTTCCCAGACTATCAGCCGTGAATGCGAACGCGAAATTTCATAATTTTTCTGGGATTTTGATAGATATTGGGGAATAAAATTAGTACTACAGCGGAGGATCTCTCGCTGCAGTCACTGCTATGTGGTCGGGTAGCCGATGCTCCTATGATGAGATAAGAAGATTATGTTGGAAGGGTAACTGTTCCTGGCTACTCTGTGATAGACACTCAACGAGTCAAGCATATCACGGAGATGAGCTATATCAATGCTCAGAAGCTTTTGCATGTGGGATTGGGGAAACATGTCGACCATTCTGTCGGTCTCATCCACCACTCGCCTATACTCAGAGAGATTAGCTGAGTGTCTAAAATAGGCAAATTCCTCCCAGACTAGGACTCTACCCTTCAGTGACGGGAATGTAATCCGCTTGGGAATAATCGGTAGTATGGGCCGATGTCACGGCCAGAAGACAGAGTAGAAGCGATGGTAACGACATGTAATATGGGTGTTTCGATTAATGCCTGTTCAGAAATGAGTTGCCCACCACCAGGAGTAGATGAACAAAATTTAATTACACTAAAAAGTATCAAAAATTATGCAAAGTAGCTATGAGTAACGAAAAATAATTAAAACTTTTGCGTGTGGCTATAAATGAAAAAAATAAATTAAAAACTTCGAGATAACTGCAACTGAGCTCTGCGCTCGCGTTACTTAAGGTTGTCTTTGTGGACCACCCTCCCTTTAATTAGGATTGTGGTCCCCTCTTCTCGCATAAGGGAGTGAGTTTGTTGCCTAGTCGCCTGTTTGACTTTACTAGGACTTTATCGGCTTCTGGTCATATTTTGGGCGTTTTTAATTTTTTCCTCGGTCACTTGTCAGTTGGTGACGCTATGGAGGGGCGGTGCATTCGAGTTGCTGACGCCGAAATGGTTTTCTAGCATGGTGGCTACTATTGTGTGCGATTTCAATGATGTTTCATTGACGCAGTAGATGGCTTTGCCTTTGGGAAAAACAATAATAAGTTGTAGCAGGGGAGCTTTTAGATCCTCTATGGTTCTAAACGGAATCGGCTATACCATAGCGACTTTAGAAAACTTGTCTATACAGGAGGAAGTACTTTTTATCCATTGTGAAAATATCTGTTCATTTGAGTACTTTATTAGAACTAATGTAGTAGGTTACAATATGACTGCACGCAGGCAGTTGACAGCATAAGAGATGAAATATAAGAGTCCCGCTTCAGTATGACTTCAAATTAAAGAGTTGATATTATGCTAAGAGTTTTTCCGTTGTCTTTCGATTGCGTTGTTACGTAAATACATACATAAATTTAACAATATCGATATGCAAAATTTTTCCTACATGGCCGAGCTCCTGTTTCCTTGGATGTCAATCGCATTGGCGCAAGTTTTGCAATAGGCTGCTACTATCTCGCTTGCAAACTGGTTCATTTTTGGGAAGTAGTTCTCGGAGAGTACCCGCTTCACGTTTTCCTGGGCCGTCCTGTGAGCTCTGTTGTGCTCAGCGGTGAGGATTTCTTTTCTTTCCTCAACCGCGAAAATGTCGGTGACCCTATTTTTACAATGTCAAAACTTTGGGGCTGGAAATTTTCGAACCACTTCGTCCTGGATTAGTACAGGCGTATAAAGGTCACAGTGGAACGTATTCACATCATTATGAATAATGATGCTTGCGAGATCCTCAAGCTAGGATTGTTTGCACCAGATATTTATTGAGTGCCGTCTCTTATTTCCAAACAGTATAAAAGTGCGTTTTCAAGGGGAGCGCGCCTCTCCTAAAATTATATAGTTTTGGAAGCAGTTCACGGATTTGTCCGTGTGTGTGAGGAAGGAAGCTGACGCTTTTCCTAAAATACGCGGCTTTTCTGCCGATATCCTCATGTTTGCATCATATAGGCTCATTAGGATCCAATGGGCATCTTCTGAAATGATGATGACGTCATCAACGTAAACGTAGCAGAACTAGCCGATCTGCTCTCTCAGAATATCGTCAATTGTTCTCTGGAAGATGCTTGCAGCATTTCGGAGTCCGAATGGAAGTCTTCGGAACTCATACTTCCCTTCGTTCACTGAGAATGACGTATTTTCACGGTCGCGTTCAGCGAGCGTGATTTGGTGATAGCCCGACTCCAGAGCGAGTGTCGTGAAGTATTTGTATTTTCCGAGATTCCCCAATGTCATTGAGATATTCCGCATGGGGTATTTGTCTGGTACCTTTAATTTAATTTGCGAAAGTCCAGTACCATACGCATTACTGCCCACTTCGTCGGTGCCCTTATTGTCTACGACCCATATTGGCCGCTTCTGTCGAAATCATCCGCTGCCATGGGATATGGGTACAATTTGGCATAAATGGGCTCCTCGTCAATCGTCCGGATGGTGGCTACCACCGTAAAAGTTTTTTTTTCCTATTCCCGAGCTTTTGTAAAAAGCACCCTTCCCTTAATTAACACAGGTGCTTCCGAGAAATCTACGTTGGTAAAATTGACTTCGGGCCAAGTCTGAAAATCGATTTGCTCTATCTCGGAGCGCTATTTGAACAGACCGGAAGCTATGCAAAATGATGCGCCGGCCTGTTTGAACAGGTTTTGGCCAACGATTGCGTCAAAGGAAGTCAAGTCTGGAAGTATAAAAAAGATAGCTTTAAGGTTAAAAATGGACACGAAACATTTTTTTGTGAGCAAAACGTCTATAGGTTCCGGTGTGTTTCCTCGAACCACCCTGTCGTGGAGCCGAGTGCACTTGTGCCGTGTGCTGCCTAGTGATGTGTGGGTTTTGCCCTGTACTTCCCTGCGGGTTGGCCTTTGGTGGTGGCCTGTTGTCGCTCTTGTACTTTGGGATACTGCTTACGGTCCCTATCTTCCTGGCTTTTTGCAAATGAAGATGCGAAGGTGTACTGTTCGTGGTTAGATTCTAATTCTTGGGCCGAGCGCTGTTGGCGTGTCCTGCTGCTTTGCCGCGAACACCACATCTGTGAGTATGTAAAATCGAGTCGATTCTTAATCGACCTGCGTTTCATTGCAAAGGGACTATTCTCTCAATTCTTACAGGTTGAAAAACCTGAATTTGTGGCGTTTCTATCCGGGCGGGAGCAATCTGAACAGCCGCGATTTGGCTGGCAAGTTGAATTTTATTTGTTGTGGATGCGTTAACACCAGTGCAGAATTTTCTGTTGTATCCTCACTATTGAGTCGCTAGCTTATAGTTTAGAACTCCTATGTATGTTGCTATGTTGTATATGTAAATTGTAACGACCCGATTTTTCTATTTTTTCTCGCTACGAATTGCAACGGCTAGCTCAGAGAGTTTGTGCGTTCGTCTCAACAAATTTATGATTTGTGTGATTGCCCGACCAAGGAAAAGCAGAGGGTTCTTATGACTCCTCCGGTGATCTCGCTGCTCCTGCGGCGTTCCTCCTGCAACGCCTTTCCTTCGTTGTCCTGGGTACTCCTTGACAACGGACGACGTGTCGGCCCGGCCATTTTTTTTTAGTCAGTAATTCTATTTATTATGGTTTCAAAAGGAATCGTTCAGTAATTCCTCTGAACTTAACCTAATGTGTGATAAAGATAAATGAGACCAAGTGGTATCTTAATTATAAAGTACAAAAGAAAGAAAAATCTAGTCTAGGTATCAATTACTTAAAATGTAATATGTTATGTTATCCTCCGGGTAAGGAGATCGCTGGGGTGTACCCTCTTCAGTCTTCGGAGGGAGATGGGATCAGCTAGGATAGTTGCTAGTCGGTTCGGGTGGGCCATAAGCCTGTCGGCATAACGGCTGCTGTGGAAATTAATCTGATCCCCAAGAAGGGTAACTTTCAGATCTCTTTCGATGACCATGTTCGTCACGTACCAGGGGAGCCCAGATGCGTGACGTGCAGCTCTCGACTGGACCACACGGAGCCTATTAAGCTAGGATTTGGCGGCAGTTCCCCACACCTGGATGGCATAACTCCACGTTGGAGCGAGAATGGCTTTGATTAAAAGAGCCTTAGAGCTCATTTGAAGTTTGCTGGAGTGGAAGAGCCAGTCGAGCTTTTTTAGCTTCGCCAGTGACTTAGATTTGACCGACGTGATGTGGGCCCTCCAGGTCAGTCTCCGATCTAGATGAACTCCTAGGTAGCAGTGCGAACTAGCATTGGTGATAGGGCTTCCATCGAAGGTCAGATCTGTGCAGGTTCCGGGTCGCAGGGAAAAAGTTACACAGGCTGACTTTGAGGAGTTAATGGCCACATTCCATTTGGCAGTCCATTTTTCGATTGCGTGCAGACATTCTTGGACTGCGTTGGAGGCAGTTTGCAGTAAAGGATGAGACGCCAGCATGGCAGTGTCATCGGTGTAAGTGGCCAGGAGCAGCTGAGCCGTGGGGACTTCGGCGTTGTTTGCGGGAGATGGCATGTCAGCAGTGTACAGGGTATATAGGAAGGGCCCAAGAACACTTCCCTGTGGAACTCCTGCGTGAATCTCTTCCAGGCTGGATCGAGCATCACGCACTGCAACGTCGAACGTCCGATTAGAGATGAACGATCTCAGGATGGCATAGTAGGGAGCAGGAAGGAGAGCTTTCATCTTGTATAGAAGGCCCTCATGCCACACCTTGTCAAACGCTTGCTTCACGTCTAGAAAGACGCCGACCGTGTAGAGTTTGTGCTCGAAGCCATGCGTCACCTGGTTTACCAGTCGATGTATTTGTTCAGGGCAGCCGTGGGACTTCCTGAAACCAAATTGGTGTGGAGGTATGTGGTTCACTACTTGCGGCAGTTCCATCAGGCGGGCTAAGAGTATTCTCTCAAAAATCTTAGAGAATGTTGATAGCAGGCTGATTGGGCGATATGCATCGATCTGCGTTGGCGGCTTTCCGGCTTTAGGTATCACGTGCACGCTTCCATTGCCTTGGAAAGTGCCCTAGCCTTAGCATGGCATTAAAAATTTTTACTAAGGCTAGGACTCCTTTGCGTGGCAGAGACTTCGCAGCACGGTTGTCGATGCTATCGTAACCAGGGGTTTTCTTGATGTGTAGCGCCTTCAGCTACATCATGACTTCCTGCGGAGTGGCATGCCTAATGGGGCGAGCCGGTACAGTCGGAGCGTCCAGAAAATTATTGATTTCTACGCGGTTTGAGTCGTCTGTTAGGTTGAAGGGCAAGAAGGTGGAGGTCAGGTGCAAAGCAAATGCCCTCGCTTTTTCATCGTCCGTCTTGAGCCAGAGGCCACTTTGACTCAGGACGGGAGATTGAAACATCGGCTGCCTCTTGATATTTCTTGTGAGCCTCCATAACGAGAAGTTGCTGTTGTTATCTGGGCCAGGATTAGTATGTTATGGGTCAGGGTGAACAAAGTTGCTGCCTTGTCCAGCAACGATAAGGTGAACGGTTCGCGGGGATCGGGTCTCCGCTAAGACAAACAAATATGTAAAAGCCAAAATAAAAAATCGCCACAGCAAAGACAGTGAACGGTAAAAAATTGCCACATCAATGCATGCATGTATCGGGGAACAAAGTGGAGAGGGTCAACGATAAAAAAGTTTAAGACTGGTGCGAAGCTAAGCCGAAAATTCTAGTTCAAATGGAGAGACAATACAATGTCGAAATAATACAAAAAAGTGGAATAAAATGCACACAATAAAATATAAACCGCAAAGTCAATCAATATTTGAATGTTTATATTTCTTCAGCGCGGCTGCTGGGATACTTTAAATCTTATAATAATAACACATTAAAAAAACATATAGGTGTTTTAATTATTATAATTCTGCATTTCTATAATAATTAAAACACCTATATGTTCTCTTCTTTTTGAAGTGTAGTTTTTCTTGAAATCGCAAAAAATATTTAAATATTTTTATGTATTAAATGCAGCTTGAAGGGTGAATTTAGGTATATAAGCTCACTTATATATTTTAGTGTCGTTGGTTGCCAATAATATTATGTGTACTAGTACTACAGCGGACTCTCGCTGCAGTCACTGGTATGTGGTTGGGTAGCCAATGCTCTTATGTTAAGATAGGAAGATTATGTTGGAAGGGTAACTGTCCTTCTAAATTGCTGGCCTAGAGACTCAGTCAATTGGTATAATAAAAAATATTATTTATTTTAATGTCAAGAAGGAACTGACTTAAAATCTAACATAAAAAAGCTTCATAGCAGCCTCTGCCAATATGCAGTGATATCGATAGATATTGGAGAATAAAATGAGGACAAACTTCAAAATTGTTCAAATATTACTTAATCTTACATTTATTTTTGACTGTAGAGCTGTGATATACGTATATAAAATCATAGATCATTATTTTCCACCGACAAGTAATTTACAAATATCTTTTTTTTTTTTAGTAATTTAGGAAATGTTTTTAAAGAGCGCGGACAGTTACAAGAAGCTTTAGACAACTATCGCAGAGCTGTGCGTCTAAAACCAGATTTTATTGATGGATACATTAATTTGGCTGCTGCATTGGTTGCTGCTCGTGACATGGAGTCTGCTGTTCAAGCTTATATTACAGCGCTACAATATAATCCTGTAAGGTTTTATTTAAATTCCTATACAAATATATGCTTTATTGTACACACTTTTAGGATCTGTATTGTGTGCGCAGCGATCTGGGAAATCTCCTTAAGGCCCTTGGTCGTTTGGAAGAAGCCAAAGTATGTATAGATCAAAATACATCAAATTAGTAGACTAAAAAATCCGAGTTTTGCTTAAACTGATTTTAAATGGACAAAAGCAAGCCCAAACAAACAAAATTCTAATAATCATATAATAAATAACATTATTTCTCATATTATATTTTCAGGCCTGTTACCTAAAGGCTATTGAAACATGCCCTGGCTTTGCAGTTGCATGGAGTAACCTTGGATGTGTGTTTAACGCTCAGGGAGAAATTTGGTTAGCTATACATCACTTTGAAAAAGCTGTGACTCTTGATCCCAATTTTCTGGATGCATATATAAATTTGGGAAACGTTCTTAAGGAGGCACGAATATTTGATAGGTAAGACCATTACTTACATTTAGGTTTTCCCCACTAAATGTATATTATGTTAGTGATTTAACCTAAGGAACGCGGCAGAGTATTGTATAGTAACACCAAGGATTTTATTAAACGCTTTATTGCTGATCTTTGACTATTTAGGGGTTGTCGCTCCACGTCTTGACCTTTGATCGTCTTCGAACCGAATCTTTTTATACTCGTTGCTTGTAGAATTAAAGTTTTCGTGGTTTTTTTTTCGCAATTTATTAAGAGGGGGTTCTTTTTCAGTTTTTCGTGTTTTAAATGATTAGCTTTCTTAATAACCCTTTGAATCAACGATTTGACCGGGGTTTCGCCACTTTTTCTCCAATTTTGACGGAGAAGTCGTGGGAATTGTATTCAACGTATGGACCTACGATCTGCCGTGTTAAAGACAATGTTATTTATTGCGACCTTTATAGTTATTTCCATAAGTATACTTGTTTTTAATAAAATTGGCTATAGTTTTGCGATGTCTGCCGGGTTTTTCTGCAATTTTATGAAAAGACAGCCTGCATTCATGGAAAGATATGAATTCGGATTTTTCCTGAAAGGATAACAGCGTTCCTCTTCCCATTTTTTTTTGTCGCAAAATTAAAGCAAATCTTTTAATTTAACAACATAAAAAATGTTCTCTTCCTGCTTTTCAAATTACGGAAATGATTAAAAACTGCATTGGGGGGCGCTAATCTGATGATGCAATTTACGTGCTTAATTTTTCGCCGAAAATAAAACAAAGCGGAATTAAAAAGTTAACGGTTCTTCACCGGACCTCTTTTTTTTATCCTCAAAGAGAGAGGGGATATCAGTGAAAAAAACCTTTTTTTTTATCCTCAAAGAGAGAGGGGATATCAGTGAAAAAAAAACAATAACATTGATAGATTTTCGTGCAATGGCAAAATAAAAAACATAAAAGGAAACGGAGTGATGCAGGGGGCGCTCATCTGATAATGCGCAGTGTATAATATAACTACGTAACTTTACTTGGTGGTGGAGATTTAGAAGCCGAATAAGGGAACCGATTCTAGCGAAGGACGAAGGACGCTTCGTATATATAAGCTGCCACACATGTCCTCGGGGTATCCACCACTATGGGCTCCAAAGACTCGGGAGTTAACCGCCGCTCGTGGTGATGGCATTTAAAGATGACGAGATAGGCATCCTCTACTATCCCTTCGCCGCAGTCCGTACAACCGTCGTCTGTGCCATGCCCGTTTCGCTTAAGGTGGGTGATCAGCCTGTGGGTCCAGCGTCCTTTGGAAAAGTTTTCCCACCCGGATTGTCAGATGGCTAGGCCACAGGCTGTCCTAACCGCTAACAGTCGGTGATCGCTTAGACGCCGCGTATGTACATCTTGGTCGCAAAAGCTTCGGCCCATACGGAGGCTGTGTACATCAGCTCGGTTGTTACAACGCCCGTCAGCAACTTCCGAGTGTTTTGCTTTGGGCCTCTTATGTTTAGAAGAATTCTCGACAGAGACCCACCAGTAGCGCTGGCCTTTTTGTGGGCGTACTCCAGGTGCTCTCGGAACGAAAGGTGCGTGTCGAGCATGACTCCGAGGTCTTCTATGATGCCCCCAACGTGGATGCGTGTTGTTTCCACGAGCTTCCTGTTCGATATTAGGAGAGAATCCGTTTTTAGAGAGGCCAACTCCAGACCAACAAATGCCGGACTTCTTCGGGTTCAGTTGAGGTCGTCCAAGACGCTGTTAAATGAAACCCACCATATAAAGCACGTATAGACTTGACCAGGATCAATAGCCGAGTCGAGTTGGCCATGTCCGTCCGTATGAACGTCGAGATCTCAGGAACTATTAAAGCTAGAAAGTCGAGATTAAAAATATAGACTATAGAAACATAGCGCAAGTTTGTTGACACATATTTTATTGTTTGTCTTACCAATTTCTGTAGGTATTCCAAAAACACTTTGGCCACGCCCTTCCTTACACCTTCAAAACGCCGGAACACGCAGTCACACCTTTGAACAATTTTTACATTTTTTTAAAATTGTATTTCCCAATATTATCCATATCCCATAAAAATTATGAAATTTCGCATTTCCTTTGGCTTAGTAAAAGGTATTTGATAGTCGGGGAACTCAATTTTGGTTGAACTAAAACTTAAAAACTTAAACTTAAATTTAAATTAAAACTTAAATTAAAAGGGGCCCAAAATCATTGAAAGGGTACGATGCACAAATTACGAATCCAGTCAAAAACTCAGGAAGAGGCATTAGAGATTTGATTCTTCTTCTTCGCTGCGGCCTAACTACATGACTAAGCTCTGTGCTGGGCAATGGGCCGTAACAAGTTGTAGAGATCATAGATTTTTTATTTTTTAAGGAATGCTTAACGAAATAAGTTGGTGAAAGATAAGAGAATCTGTAGCTCGTCGGCGTTTGTGTTGCTGGTCTTCCCTGTACAGATACCCTTTCGCTACAGACATTATTTAATAATATCGAGAATTGAGCGTTCTTTTGACAAAAGAATATATGAGCTAGTATAAGAACCAAATAAGTATATTCAGAAAAGGATAGTTTCAGCAAAGGGAAAGGATACGAAATTTTTTGCTGGCCTTACCCTACCTATGATCATTTTCCCTAAGAGCATACTTTCACTTTTCTTTTTCCGAACCAAAATTTAAATGAACTTTTCTTTGTCAGGCATAGAATTTCGAAGATTCAATTTCCGCCTGTATGTCGCTACACAAGAAATAAGAAATTTGACCGCGAAATGTTTCATCGGAGAGGGAAACTCACTTGATCACCATAGATTTCCAAAACTTCCCTGGTGCAGCTGATAAAAGACTTACATCTATTTGCTTCAGTCGGCAATAAAAAACTTCGGCACTTAGTGTATATAATTAATATAATAATTAATTTATTAAATCCGCGGCAATAGCTGTAGCTGTCCATTAACCGAGACGTCGTGCTTGCGAAGTTACATTACCGAAATTCTGTTAGTATGTTCATGTCTCTTTATAGCCGTTACTCGTAAAGTAAAAGATTCGATGAAAAGTATGTAACAGGCAGAAGGAAGAGTTTCCGACCATATAAAGTATATACATTCCGATCAAAATCAATAGCCGAGTCGATTTAGCCATGTCCGTCTGTCCGTATGGACGTCGAGATCAGGAACTATAGAAGCCAGAAGGTTGAGATTCAGCATACAGATTCTAGAGACATGTTGACCCATGTTGCCACGCCCACTCTAACGCCCACAAACAGCACATAACTGCCACGCCCACACTTTTTAAAAACGTGTCGATATTTTTTCACTTTATTATTAGTCTTGTCATTTTCTATTGATTTGCAATAAAACGTTTTTTTGCCACGCCCACTTTTGAAAATGTGTTCACTTTTGAAAATGTGTTGGACATTTTTTCATAATTTTATTATTCGTGTTAATTTCTGTCCATTTACCAAAAAAAACGTTCACGTTCACTCTAACTCCCTAAAGCCGCCGAACTGGTCACGACCACACTTAGGATTTTTTTTTTAATTTTTTCCTCACTGAAAATTTTTTAAAGTTTTTCTTATTATATTCCCCAATATCTATCGATATCCCAGAAAGTTATGCAATTTTGCCTACGCACTCATACTGGCTGATGGGTAACGTGTATCTGAAGTCGCAGAACTCGACTATAGAATTCTCTATTGTTTTTCATAATGTTATTAGTCTTGTAAATTTCCATTGATTTACCAAAAAACTTTTTGGCATACTTTATACTCTTTAAAAGTATATCAAAATATTTTTGTAAAGCGTGAGTGGTGGGCGTGTCAAAAAGTTTTTTTTTTTTTGGCAAATCGATACAAATTTACAAGACTAATAAATTTATGAAAAAAAAAATATCAAATAAAAAGGTGGGCGTGGCAGTTTTGTATGGTCTTAGGGCGTACGAGTGGGCGCGGTAACATGGGTAAACAAACTTGCGCTGCGTCTGTGTCTCTGGTAACTGTATGCTTAATTTAAACTCTCTAGCTTCTATATATCCTGATTTCATACGATGTTCTTGCAGACGGACATGGCCAGCTCGACTCGGCTGCTATTGATCCTAAACAAGACATATACACATTATATGGTCGGAAAAGCTTTCTTCTGCCTGTTACCTACTTTTCAACGAATCTAGTAGAGTAAGAGGTTCTTCTTTACGAGTAACGGTACCCCTTACACTGATAGTGGAAGTGCCATTCGTTTGGCATTTCGACATTCGAAAAAATTGTTTCAAAGCTGGGGGCGTTACAGTTTTGGGAGACCTTTGGAAGTTAGAGTGGGCGTGGCAAAAATGTTTTTGGCATATCTAAAAAATTGCAAAGAGAAATGATAAAATATAAAAATGAAGTCTCTACAATCTGCGTGCTTAATCTTAACTCTTGAGAATTTATAGTTCCTGATATCTCGGAGGGATGAACGGTCGTAAAGTAAAGGAACGCAAGTATTATTTAGAAGATTATCTAACTGCCAAAAGCTGTTACAGCCTGACGGGTATCTTGTAGTCGGGAAATTCGACTATAACGTTATTTCTTTTATAATATTATAATTATATTTATATAAAAATCGGACTATATAAAATACATGCAAATCTAGCCTTGAAAACTGCCGAATTAATAATTTATAGACTTACAGTATAAAATGAATCTAAATACGATTTCATTTTTCATTCGAATATGAAAGCTATTTAACCTAAAAGTATATAATGAATCTAAATACGATTTCATTTTTCATTCGAATATGAAAGCTATTTAACCTAACCTATTCAGTTGATAAACAGTGTGAAAACATTTGCGTTTATTTACGTCACAAAAATCTATTTCGTTGTATC
This sequence comes from Drosophila simulans, assembly GCF_016746395.2. Lineage (NCBI taxonomy): Eukaryota > Metazoa > Arthropoda > Insecta > Diptera > Drosophilidae > Drosophila > Drosophila simulans. Next base: position 2,961,597 of record NC_052521.2, read on the forward strand.
CGTGCTTATGTGTGTTGTATATACACACGCATATTTTTTTTCAAAAGAATATTAAACGAAACTAATATTGTACGCGTGCTCTTATGTATGTTAATAAAAATATTTTTTTGTCGGCAGACAATTTGTGTACATTTTTTGTATTGCAATACGTTTAATACAGTACTAGTATCAAAAAGTTTTCTACTTAAATGGAGTATCAATCCGTGATGGTTTATACAGTAATTAAAATATGCTGTTCGGACGAAAAATATACAAATAAGTTGAAATGTACAAGCAACGGCAGAACTACCTTTTCAATTATTTTCCAGTTAAAAGTTTTATGGAAAAGGTACGTTTAAATTTATTTGAGTAAATTACTATTGGCAATCGAGTATATATACAACAATTTGTACAACCTATTTATGAAATTAACACTTCAGACATCTTAAAATATTTAATAATTTTCAGAGCTGTGGCCGCCTATTTACGTGCATTAAATTTATCTCCGAATAATGCTGTAGTTCATGGCAATTTGGCATGCGTCTACTATGAACAAGGTCTTATTGATTTGGCTATCGATACATATAGGAGGGCAATTGAACTGCAACCGAATTTCCCCGATGCGTACTGCAACCTTGCTAACGCTCTTAAAGAAAAGGGGCAGGTATGCTTTATTATTTTTTGTTATTTATGTTTTTGGTGTGCTCTAACTAAGTAATCTTTATAGGTTAAAGAAGCTGAGGACTGCTATAACACTGCACTAAGACTATGTTCAAACCATGCAGATTCCCTTAATAATTTAGCTAACATAAAGAGAGAGCAAGGGTATATTGAAGAAGCTACGCGACTTTACTTAAAAGCTTTGGAAGTTTTCCCTGATTTTGCTGCTGCTCATTCAAACTTGGCATCAGTTTTGCAACAGCAAGGCAAATTAAAGGAAGCGTTAATGCATTATAAGGAAGCTATCAGAATTCAACCCACATTTGCTGATGCATATTCGAACATGGGAAATACTCTTAAAGAATTACAAGACGTCAGCGGGGCATTGCAATGCTACACTAGAGCAATTCAAATTAACCCAGCGTTTGCTGATGCGCATAGTAATTTGGCAAGCATACACAAAGATTCCGGAAATATTCCTGAAGCAATTCAGTCTTACCGAACAGCTCTAAAGTTAAAACCTGATTTTCCCGATGCATACTGCAATTTGGCTCATTGCCTGCAAATTGTTTGTGATTGGACTGACTATGATATTCGCATGAAAAAACTGGTTAGCATTGTCACTGAGCAGCTTGAAAAAAACCGTTTACCATCCGTGCATCCACACCACTCGATGCTCTATCCGTTGACACATGATTGTCGGAAAGCAATTGCAGCGCGACATGCTAATTTGTGTTTAGAAAAAGTTCATGTGCTTCATAAAAAACCGTATAACTTCTTAAAGAAGTTGCCTACAAAGGGGAGGCTTCGAATAGGTTATCTTAGCTCGGACTTTGGGAATCATCCTACCTCGCATTTAATGCAATCTGTGCCAGGTCTTCATGATCGTTCAAAAGTGGAAATCTTTTGTTATGCCTTAAGTCCAGATGATGGTACAACATTTCGACACAAAATCAGTCGAGAGTCTGAAAACTTTGTGGATCTTTCTCAGATCCCTTGCAATGGCAAGGCAGCGGACAAGATATTTAATGACGGCATACATATTTTGGTTAATATGAATGGCTACACAAAGGGCGCAAGAAATGAAATATTTGCTCTTCGCCCTGCTCCTATTCAAGTAATGTGGTTAGGCTATCCAGGTACTAGTGGGGCTAGTTTTATGGATTACATTATTACGGATTCTGTAACTAGTCCAATAGAATTGGCTTACCAATATAGTGAAAAATTATCTTATATGCCGCACACATATTTTATAGGTGATCATAAGCAAATGTTTCCACATTTAAAGGAACGAATTATTGTCTGTGACAAACAACAATCTTCCGTTGTTGATAATGTAACGGTTATAAATGCAACAGACTTATCCCCCCTTGTTGAAAACACAGATGTAAAGGAGATAAAAGAAGTTGTTAACGCACAAAAACCAGTCGAGATAACTCATAAAGTCGCGGAGTTACCGAACACAACACAAATAGTATCAATGATAGCCACTGGTCAAGTGCAAACATCTTTAAATGGCGTTGTAGTTCAAAACGGATTGGCCACTACCCAAACTAACAACAAGGCCGCTACTGGTGAAGAGGTACCACAAAATATTGTAATAACCACTCGTCGTCAATATATGTTACCCGACGACGCTGTTGTGTATTGCAATTTTAATCAGCTATACAAAATCGATCCACAAACCCTCGAGTCATGGGTAGAAATTTTAAAAAATGTGCCTAAGTCAGTTTTGTGGTTATTAAGGTTTCCAGCAGTTGGTGAGCAAAATATTAAAAAAACCGTCAGTGACTTTGGTAAATATGATTTTCTTCAATTAACGACATAAAAGTAAAACATATCTTATTTTTAGGAATATCTCCTGATAGAGTAATATTTTCCAATGTTGCGGCAAAAGAAGAGCACGTACGACGGGGTCAATTAGCTGATATATGTCTTGATACTCCTTTATGCAATGGGCATACAACATCTATGGACGTTTTGTGGACGGGTACCCCTGTCGTAACTTTGCCAGGAGAGACATTAGCCTCAAGGTATGTTCATGGAATTCTCTACAAAAGATTTTCTATCACCCCGCTTAGTTTCGACTTTTTAATACCCGTTACTCGTAAAAAGGTATACTCGGCTCGGTAGAGTGTAGCGTTTCCGACCATATAAAGTATATATATTCTTGATCCGGATCAAAAGCCGAGTCGATCTGACCGTGTCCGTCTGTCTCTCCGTTCGTATGAACGTGAAGATCTCAGGAATTATAAAAGCTAGAAGGTTGAGATTTACCATTCAGATTCTAGAGATGTTTTGATATTTTTCATATTTCTATTAGTCATGTAAATTTTAATCTATTCTTTTAACTTTTTTCCACGCCCACTCTTACGCCTACAAACCGCCCAAAACTTGCACGCCCACACCTTTGCAAAATCTTTTCATATTTTTATTACTCTTGCTGTTACTCGATTTTTTTACTCACCGATATCTATCGATATCCTAGAAAAATTATGAAAATTCGCGATCGTATTTCCACTAGCTGAGTGTATCTGTATCTGATTGTCGGGGACTTCGACTATAGCATTCTCTCTTGTTGTCTTCTGCATTCCAGAATTTGATTTTTTTCTTGGGTTTAAACCTTTTGACATCGGCGTCTTATATCTTTAAATGTTAGTCTCACCATATGAGATCTCGCGAACTATAAAAGATAGAAAGTGGACAGTGTGCATGAAGAAAATAGTGACTCAAGTTTGTGCCAAAAGATTACCTCCGATCGTCAAACGTTTTTCGAAAGATTATTAAGATTTTACTGGTTGCTTAATCAACTCCATTATTATGATCAAAAGTTGTTCGCACCTACTAAGATATAAATAGTGACCGACACCACCTAAGTTTGCTTCGGAGAATTGCAAATAGTTCAAATACCGTAAATTCACTGTTCTGTGTTTTTCGCGTATTTTTTGTAAAATGTGAAAAAAAAAGTTTGTATTATAACTGCCCACAAATGTTTCTACAAATTACACAATAAAACACCGAATTTCGTATTAAGAACTCCAAATGATACATTATTATACAGCCCATTTCAAAGATAACACATGTGCTTAGTAATATAGAATTTTTTAAACATTTTTCAAAATACGTGTCAAAATATATGTAGAATTAAGTGGCAAGATTGTGCAGTAGGAATTTTGCATATGCAATTAATTAAAATCATAAAACAATTAGATTAATTTACTCATATTAAACTACAACAATGAAGAATTTAGGTTTGTAGTTTTGGATGTACTTAACAAATTCACAGGCCAAAAATCATAACAGAAAGTAGATTATTTTCTGTGACCCCCTGAAATACAGCTTTGTATTATGTTTTCTTTTCCTATTCAAAATTTTTGTTTGTTTATGAAAATATATCAATTTTATGCATTCGTTTTCGTTTCAGAGTGGCTGCCTCCCAGCTTGCTACCCTTGGATGCCCAGAGTTAATAGCGCGTACAAGAGAAGAATATCAAAATATTGCTATACGCCTGGGAACAAAAAAAGAATATTTGAAAGCCTTACGGGCAAAAGTATGGAAAGCCCGCGTAGAGAGTCCTCTCTTTGATTGCTCACAGTATGCCAAAGGATTAGAAAAATTGTTTCTACGAATGTGGGAAAAATACGAAAATGGAGAAATTCCGGACCACATTTCAGCAGTATAAAAGAACTTTTATAATGTCAATTGCAATTTGGACATGGGAATCAAGAGATATTCATATAATTTTAATATAAAAAGCAACACTTTAAGTAGCTCGTATGTAACACATATGACTAATACTTCTATGTAAAAAGCAAAAACTGCATACCCTATTTCGTTTAAATATTATTAATAAGATGTTACTTTTTATGAATAAAGTTATACGACATATAATAAGGACATATAAATGTATAAATATGGCGCGGAATATTGTTACTGACAAAATTATTTCAGAATATAATAGAAAAACAAAAAAAAATGTTTAATAGACCTATAGATATAGATATAGAAGAAGGTCATCGTTATCAAGATTGCACAATATTGGTTGTGGCAAGCCAAATACCTGCAAGCCATCTTGTGTAAAATGTGAAAAACACACAATCCTACTCCAGAAATGCTCAGCGGATGAGAAATTACTGGATGGATGGCTTTGAAACGATCAACACAATTCGACATAAGGCGAAGGACAACCGTCCAAACGCGTCTTAGATCGGATAGTAATGGGACTGTTATCCAGTATCTGGATCGGCAGTAAGTGTCATAGGGGGCAATCTAGCGCAGCAAATAATAAAGAGTCGAATTCCGTTTAAGCGAGGGTTGTCGATTTAGCACCCCTCTACAGTTCAAAGGAAGGGAAGAAAATCTCGACCTGCATTTGATTCCTTCTCTTAGCCAAGATTTATATTTAGGTATTGATTTTTGGTCTAAGTTAGAGTTGCTGCCAGCGGAGATGCAAATTTTCGAAATAACTTCTTTAACTCACTATCTTTCTACACAGCAACAAGACGGGTTAAAAAAAGTAATACAAGCATCATGTTTCGTTTTTGGACTTCTATTCTGTCCCAGTAATTGATACTGGAGATGCTAAGCCGGTAAAGCAGCGGAATTTTCAAGTGTCTTCAGCTGTGGAAAAACTTGTATATACTGAGATTGATCGTATGCTTAAGTTTGGTGTAATTGAAGAGTCTGATAGCGCTTGGTCTTCACCAGTAGTCTTAGTGCAAAAACTGATTGCTCTGTTTGGATAGCAGAAAGGAGAATTCAGTCACCAGAAAAGATGCGTATCCTCTCCCGCAGATAGAAGGGATTCTAGGTCGCCTCCCAAAAGCTATGTTTATTTCTAGCCTCGATCTGAAAGAAATGAGCAGCTACCTCTCGACCCAGATTCTGAGAATCGAAGTGTTTGTTTACCTAGACGACCTTTAGGTAGTTTACGATAGCTTGGAATCACATCTGAAAGTTCTGAAAGTAGTTGCAGGTCATATTAAGACGACAGGCCTGACGCTTAGCGTAGAAAACAGTAAAATTTGCATGCGTTAGGTGAAATGTTTAGGGCACACTGTCGGGGAGGGCGTAATAAAGTCAAATCCGGAAAAAATATCTGCGATGACTGATTTTCCGCTACCAAATTCGTTGAAAAGTCTTCGGAGGTTTTTAGGAATGGTTGGTTGGCTGGTACCCCACTTTTTTTTAAATATTTTTGCGTCAGTAGCAGCGCCTTTGACGGACTTATTTAAGCCAAGACAGAAGTTCGTTATGATGTTATGTTCTGCGCCTGTTCTTTGTAGTCCGGATTTCGGAAAGAATGTTGTGCCAGACGCGTTATCTCGGGTAAATGAGGAGATTGTAGCCGCGTTAGATTCCAGTCAAGGCTTGATAGTCGATTTGGATTCGTCAGAGTTCAAGTCCGACAAGTAAAAGGAATTGGTTGAGCGGTTGAAGGCGAACAACAAAGTGTTGCCAGATATTAAATTTGTTGACGGCCTTGTATATAGGTGAATGGATCATGTCACCGGTGATTGTTTGCATGATCAGTTTGTCTGGAAGTTGTGGATCCCAAAGGGGTTAGTTCAGAGTGTTTTAAAAAATGCCCATTAACATCCAATAGGTTCACACGGAATACACAAGACCTTAGAACGAGTTTGAAGATATTATTATTGGCCAGGATTGGTAAAAGATGTTAAATCCTATGGCGTCTAATTCAGAACACGTATTGGTGTGCCACCGGAGTCAGAAAGGTTCCTCCAAAAAATATACATAGACGTTTTGGGTCCTTATCCGCGTTCGAAAATCGACATTGGTATATTTACTGTATTTGACTATTATTCGAAGTTCGTTTTTGTCAAGGCAGTGAAGAAGCTTACGGCCAATGTAGTCATAATGTATTTGCAACAGGATTTGTTCGATACGTTCGGGGATAACGGTTCTCAGTTCAAGTCCGACGCGTTCCAGAAATTCCTTCGGAATTACAGGATGCGTCACAACCTCAAGGCGGTATATTCACCGCAGTCGAATGCTTCTGAAAGGGTAAATAGGTCCGGTATTAGCGGCGATCCGGTCGTACGTCAGGCCAGATCAGAAAAATTGGAACGAAGAGCTGAGTTGTATTTGCTGTGCGTTGAGATTTGCGGTGCTTTCTAGTTTGGGAACTACTCCATATTATATGGTGTTCGGGCAGCACTTCGCGGGCCCAGGATCTACATATAAATTGTTAAGAGCTTTGGGGTTGATTCAAGATCGGTCCTTGGTTTTCGCTAGGGAGGGTTCCTTGGAGTTAGTGAGCAATAAGGCCGTGGAAGTAATGAAAAAGCAAAATGATAAGAATCAGCGGCTTTACAACCTCTTATCCAGAGTAATATCTTATAATGTGGGCCAGGAAGTGTTTCGTAAGAATTACAGGCAGAGTAATTTTCAAGCGGGGTATAAAGCCAAATTGGGTCCGAATTACCTGAGAGTTCGGGTCCGGAGAAAGTTTGGGAATTCGTACTACGATTTAGAAGATTTACCAGGTCGATTCGTAGGGAAATACCACGCCAAAGACATGAGGCAATAAGCTACCAAGTCAAGTCTGGCTCCCAAGTCTGATTTTGTAGAGGAGGCTGTTTGTAGCGCATGTGGCAGCTGGTGTCGGCAGCGTCATCTATGGGGGTAAGAATGTTTGGGGCCGCCATCTACGTTTGGTCCCCTGAACTGAAATTGACCCAGAAGAAGAATTTTCTGGTCAAGAATTTCGGACTGAATGGGGCAACAGAGCTGATTGTCAGTTCCATGGGAATGGCTTATAGAGAGAGATGGGTTCGGCAAGAATCCGAAGGCTAAAATGGATTTCTTCCATTTCTGACGGTCTAACGAAGCAGTGAGACGGAAAAGTCGTAAGTGAAAGCGAGACGCCGCATATAGTTTAGGAGTCGGCCAAGAAAGAGAGTGTAGTGCAGCGCAAAATTGAAGGGCATTTAAGAAGAAAAATGGAATAAGCGAGAAGAGAAAAGAAAGATCGGAAGTGGTATGTCTCCGTATTATTTAGTTTTTTTTATCGTTAACCTTTTGTTTTAAGCCTTGGATTCCCAAAAGTGGGTAAGTGAGCTTATTTACTGATTTTTTTAATAAGAAAAAAGGATGCGATAAAGAAGTGAAATTAAATTCACATAATCGCGGACCTGGTCCCTTGGTGCGGAAGGCGCCGCAATATTTTTATCGCCTGAGTATTAGTGGAATCAGTATCGTTTTCAAGGCCAAGGACTTTAGCAGATCGGAATGGTGGAATTGATTTTTTAAGGGCAGAATTTTTCTCTGCAATTTGTCTTTGCAATTTTTAGATTTATACCGCTCATTTCTTTGTTTCTTTTTGGTCCGTTTAATTTTTGGCTGCTGGCCGTGAACACGCACACATGTCCGAAAGAAATGTATGTTTATTTTTATTTGATTTTTGAGGGGCCAAAATTGTCTTTCCACTCTACAAGGGAAATCGAAAGCTGTAAATTGCAGTATTGTTATTGGCGGTCTAAATTTTATTAATTCTCAAATAACATGTATGATAGCTGTAAGAAATTTTATTTATGATAATATACACTTTTTATAATGTTTTGAAAAACTAACTTGTTTGCCTATAACTGGGATGTTCTCCCTGTGATTCCCTGTTTCAGATTTTTGGTAATAAATGGCCAAGGTAGGGCGGGCATTACGCGATCCTCCACCATACCTGAGGATCCCTGTTTATTAGAGGTCAGATTCTGCTGTGGTGCTTCCTGGATACGAGATGAGCCTTCACGCTTTCAAACTTTTACTTCTAATCGCATCTCTTTAGTCCAGGAGCTGTCAAATGCCATAAAATGGCATTATGTTCCTACAGCCTGCAATCCATCGGACATACTTTCCTGAGGGCACTTCCTAGTCCAGTCTTTGGTGTCATGGTCCTGACTATCTTTAAGAAGACAAATCGCACTGGCCAGAGCCTTGTCTCGCTCCAAAGGTTCTCCCTGAGCTAAGGAAGAAGGCCCTCATCAATCTCAAGACCCCTGCCGACATCGACATCCCAACCAGTTGTAAATTTGTCAACTCCTGGCAAAAATTGGAACATGTTTTTATATACATCTTTAAATTTCGTTATCGTATCAGGCACCCTGGCCTGCCTATAATGCCCTGCTCAACAGTCGACAAGTAAAATCATCGAGCTCAATTGCATCCCTCGTACCCATCATTGACAACCCATCATTGACAAGAGTTGGTGGCAGACTGAAGCCATTAATCCATTAATATTGCCACGTCAGCCCCCAGTCACTCGTGCCTTTGATTCGACTGCAGCAAGTGCAGTCACCAAATGCATAATTTTCGAGCCAAGCCGCATATATCTTGTCACATTATGGGTGATCTTTCTGAGAACCGCGCAACAGCTTCACATTCCATCCACTGGTCTGGACTTTTGCGGCCCATTTTTTTACAAAAATCCTCTTCGGAACAAAGCACCCATCAATTGCTATATCTGCATCTTTATCTGCTTTTCTACAATAGCTGTTCGCCTTGAGCTGCTTCAGGATCTCTCCACTTCTGCATTTCTTAATGCATTGCATCGATTTATACTGACTCGTGGAAAGCCTGCACGAATATGGTCGGACAACGCCACCAATTTTGTCGGCGCTCGGAATGAGCTGAAGGATCTAAAGCATTTGTTCCTGAACACATCACATCAAACTTCAGTACATGAATTCTGCTTGACTGATAGCATTGAATGGCGATTCATCCCTCCTCGATCGCCGCATTTTGGAGGCCTCTGGGAGGCGGCTGTCAAAACAGCAAAGCATCATTTTTACCGAGCTGTTGGCCCTGCCGTTTTTCCTGCTGATGACCTGCGCACCCTCTTTTGCCACATTGCGGCCATAATTAATTCAAGACCTTTAGTTTCTCTTTTAAAACACCTTGACGAGGCTAGGGCACTTCTTAGGCACGGCCCCCTCGCCGTGTTTGCTGAGCCTGATCTAACAAAATTAAATCTCAACCGATTGGATCGCTGACAGCGATCTACCAGCAAATATTCTGGAGCAGGTGGAGACGTGAATATCTAACGCTTCTTCAGCAACGTTCCAAACGGCGAGCACAGAAAACAGACGTTCGTGTTGCTGTTCTCAAAACTACCACTGGAATCTTCAATAGAGCCGTCGCTAAACCTTGAGTTCTACTCAAACAGGATGATGTTGTACCTCCAACGGGGTGAGGATGTTTGGTTATGCAGTTATGTTATTTATTATATCACTCTTGTACATTGCTTTGTGCAGCAATAGATTTTGCATTCCCCTTTGTGCTATGTTCATCTCTCTCAATAGAGAGCGAGCACATCTGTTTAAATCTTTGTTTTGTGAAACTTGCTCATTTGCCTTCTGCATAGCAAGCTCAGTTACAAAATAAGTGTTGATCGCACCGGTACTGCTGTGATGTACTTTAACTAACTAACTTAATAGGTTCGGTACAGGCACTGCCGCTGTTCGTTTTATACTCTACAGCCCTTTGTGGCAAAATATATTGAAATAAAACTGAAATATTAATTGAAAGATTAACTTTACCGTGTCTATAAATTGCCACACCACTTCTTAAAGTCAATGAAAAAGCTCATTGCCTCAACAATATTGATATGTGAAATGCATCTAATAAATAAGAACATTTTCTACATTCCTGGATACCAGAGATCAGCACCGATGCCTGATTTGAGCACTACAAATATACTCGCTTAAGAAGTGGTGGCTGTATTACTTACCACCGTAATGTCTGTGCGTATTGCCTAATACACAAAAATATGCGGCGGAAAAAGACAACCAATTTACTAACAGCCTTTCGAATCTTCGAATTTACTCTTCTATTGACGTCTCATACATCGCAATATAATTTCATCGCGCCAATTTAGTTTTCGATAAAAACACGGAACCTGGTTATTATTACAGAAATACGCAGTGCCTTTGAAATTAAGTGTATTGGTCAGCACTACACATATCTGGTCGTAGCTAAGACTTTTTACAGAGTAAGGCTCGACGGACTTATGTTCAAAATTAAACAAGTGCTGCCGTATTTCGGGGCATAAGCTGTTGGAGACGTACCTCTACAAACGCACCTTTGAAGTAAGATGCAACAACAATCTGCCTCAGGACTGCCACATCAACGCAGGACCCACTGTGTGCAACAAGCATTGTGCAGCCAGCGCATGGATTCGTTTTACCGGGCGTAAGCGTCCACACTGTGGCAACAGCATCGCCCCTTATTGTATCCTACGCCGCGATAACGCCGAATGGAATACAGGGAGCATATGGGCCACGAAAGCTTCCGGATCTTCACCTGTGCGTTCGTGGAGACGACCACAGAGTACAATTGGAGAATTGGAGAACAACCCGAGGTTGTTGAAGGCGCAGAAGGATGAAGTCCTCGAGAAAGGGAAGATGCTACTAATTCATCCTTTAGGCTGGGCCGATCTTGGAGCACAATTTGGCGAAGATCATTCCCTTCGCGACTCGAGTGAGCAACCTGGCGGCTTTCTTGCAGTCAGCGAAGGCGGAGCAGCTCCTCTGGAACCAAACCCTCATGGAGGAGCTTGTGGAACGATTGCGCCCTTCCCCACTGTAGTTCACATCCGCGCGTACGCAAACGTGGGTTGCGCTGTCTTCGATGTCTGCATGCGAACGTGGACCATTAAGAAGGCGAACAGGACGATCGACATGGAGGTTGTCCCATCTGCGGAAGAAAACACACAATCACGAATGGCCGAGAATTCGTTGGTGCTTAGCCGCCGGGAATGGAGAGCATTGTGGGGAGGCATCGACTCTGCTTCACGTGCCTACGAAGCGGGCACGCTACTAGATCTTGGATGCCGGAGTATGCGTCATCGTCTGCTGCATGGCGTGAGGTGGTTTGAGACGCTACGGAGGGAATCAGCAGTCAGTAATTTTCAGACGCAGCCAAGGGACCAAGAAGGAAACCAGCAGCGAACAGTTAGCAGAAACAGCCTGGAGTGAAGGGCTCCGCGTAAAGCGGAAGCACCCACTCAAAGAAATTTAGCTGCGTTGACTGTCCGTTACGCTGTACGGAGCTTGTCGGAGGGTGATGAGTCTGCAGATAACAGTTGGTGGAAGACTACTTCGACATGGAGAACTTTAGAGTGAGAGTAGGGCGTCGCTACCAGACGGGATTACTCTGGAAAGACGGCCACGTTGTGTTGCCACAGAGCTACGAGGTGGGGTACAAAAGGATGACCAACATTGAGAAGAAATTGAAGCGCAAAAGCCGTTGGCGCAGGCATATGATGAAATTATCAAAGATTATGTGTCTAAAGGATATGCAAGCGACAGGCTTGCCACATTTTGGTGTCGAAAACCCCAACAAGCCCGGCAATTTACGGCTTGTATTCGATGGTGCATCCAAAGTTGGAAGAACCTAGCTTTATTTGGCGCTTGACAAAGCTCAGCACTATAAGCCTTGGTCAGCTGTGCTCTTCCATTTTAGAGAGGGAGCAGTCGGAGTCATCGGGGACATCAAGGATTTGTTTCACCAAGTACTGACCCGAGGATAGATGTTACCAACGTTTCCCCTGGAGAGATAGCGACGACGAGAGAGATCCGGATGTCTATGAGATGAAGGTAATGACATTTGGAGGAGCATGTTTGCCGAGCGCTGCACATTACGTAAAGACTCTGAAAGCCCTGAAGTTTCGGGACTCGGAAACGAGAGCTTTCAAAGCCATCACTGACTACCATTATGTTGATGACTACGTGGACAGTAGCAGCTCGCCCACTATGGAGACGGCTTTTGTGCCTAGGTGAGTCAAAAAAGTCGGATGGGCTGAAGCTGAGCAAAAGATCCTCGGAATGCGTTAGCAGGAAGCAACGGATGACTTCAGGGTCAACGTGGAGTATCATCGAGTGCTAAGCAGCATCTTGAGTGGATATTGAGCTGAAGAGGGAATTTTTGCGGCCTTACTGCAACAGAATGTAAGGCCGCGGAGAATCTGTTGGTCAGACAGGCACAACTGCAGTCGTTTCCCGACGAGATAAGGTCGGCGGAAACTAGAATACTGTCACACAGGCACAGGCTTACAGATATGATTGTGCGACATTTCCAAGCCAGGATGAAGCATCAAAAAGTGGCTACAATTGCAGAGATCCGGACGAGATTCTGGGTCACGAAGATGAGGCGTGTGATGCGGAGAGTCATCTCATCGTGCAACGTGTGCAAGTTGCAGCGAGCGCGGCCGATGCCGCCGAAAATGGGACCCCATCCGAAAGACAGACTGGATGCGGGTGGATCGCCATTCAAATATACCGGATTGGACTACTTTGGGCCGCTGTTGGTGAATGTGTCCCGTCACAAGGAGAAGAGACAACGGCAACAACTTCGTGGGAGCTGCCCAAGGAGGGTTCTACGAAAAAGCAGTGGAGGAGGTGGGTCCTAGGGTCCTGCTCGGCGCGAGAAGTGCTGGCAAAGAACTCAGCCCATCCACCAGGGTGATGCGATGCCTTGCCTCAACGAGAGTTGTACAAGGGACTTTGTAAATCGTCTCATGTTTCCATTGCGCACATTTAGGATTCACACAAATCGGGCAAGCTTACTGTACAGCGAAACGCGAGCAAATCGACACCTATTGCTGCTTCGATCTGTTTTAGCTTCTTTTGTATTATTGTGTTTTCCATAATGATAAGAGTTTTGAATTCTTTTTGAAGATATGAGAGCGACTCATCTGCTTAAAACAAAGCCTTAATGGGAAGGTCTGCGCTGCTGCTGAGGAGAGCAAGAGAGCGGCTGCGTTCCATATTAGTTCTTATATTCTATAAATAAAGGGAGAGCCAAAAAATACACTTTGAGCTTCGTGGCTGATTGACAACATGGTTCAACATGAGTCTATGTCTCTAGAATCTGTATGCTTAATAGAAGGTTGAGTTCTAGCTCTTATAGCTCCTGAGATCACGACGTTTATAAGGACAAACAGACGGACAGGCGGACGGGCAGGGCCAGATCGACTCGGCTATTGGCCCTGATCAAGAAAATATACATATACTTTATATGGTCGGAAACGATTACTTCTGCATGCTACATACTTTTCAAAGAATATATATATATATAGTTAAAAAGTTTTTTAATTGAGCCGAACAAATGATCCGTATTTAACTAAGATCAACGCTGAAAGTTAAATTGTTTTTATTTGTCGAACAAATGATCCGTATTTAAACTAGGATCAACTCCGAAATAAATTAAACACTGAATAAATTCGGTTGTGGTTTTTATTAAATATCGGTTTAAGACTTATTGAACTTTACAGTATAACTTTCAACTTAAGACTAATTTCAAATGTGAGTGAGATTGAGAAGGGGTTACAGACATAAAGAATAGAAAATAGCTTTAAACGGTAAAATCATGTGATGTTCTTGGATGTTTACGTTAAGAAGAGCTTTAGAGAGAGCAGACGAAACTCAATTAACTGAGCGTGATGAGTTGGCGTGAATACGTCACTTCCCTTCCCTTAAAGATAAGCCTATACTTGGGCTGGGACTGATGGATATAGTAAGGGTAGTGGAACTTTTTCCATTCCAGTTTGTGGTGGTGTGTCCTGATTTTGGTTTTTTCTTAATTTTAGTTTAGTATACATCATTATTCTATATATTTCATTAATTCATTTGTGGGTATTGGCTTAAAATTACAGATTGGATTTAGGTGCTTAATTATATTGGTGACACATTCATTGTTTATTTCTTTATTTTCATTACTATACACTTTGTTTTCCTTTTCAAAATATAATTGTGAATCTATGTAGTCTAACTGGTAGCCATTTGAATCGGGGTATGGGTTTGATTAATTTTCTTTCGTTTTTTGAATTGTGTTTTGTAGTAATGCATAGCTCTGTTTCTATTAGTAATTTTGTAATGGTCAGGGTCTGTTTGTTCTACGTTTTTGGTTGGTTTATATGGGTTGTCCAATTTGCCTTTTTGTAATGGTCCTTTTCTGTATCTTGTGTCGATATCGTGGTCTTCTCTACCTTTGTTTAATTTGTCTATTTTAGTTTTCTTTAGTTCCTGCGTGTTCAAGGTAGGTTGTCCTGCGTATAAGAATATGTGAGCGGGCGTTTGTCCCGTGGTGTCATGTTTTGTTTTGTGATTGTAAGTATAAAGTATAGTTTCTATTTTACTCAGGTCTATTTCAGTATTTTTCATAGTATTGATTATTCTTATTTTTTCGTTAATGGTCTTATGAAAACGTTCTATATCTGCTACTCCTGTTTTCGTGGTATTTAGCTGTAGTTCCACTCCTTCTGTTTCTAACCATTCTTTTAATGCTAGACTTGAAAATGCACCATCTCTGTCTGCTTTTAATAGCTTCGGTTTTCCCAATTGATTAAATATGCGCATCAGGGCGTTCTTGCATTCTATCCAGTCCTTGGTTTTTATCTGCTCTAGTGTAGCGAATTTTGAATAAGTGTCTATACAGCTTAAATAGTGTTTGCCTTCGGCTGAGTAAATATCTATAACGAATTTGTCTCTACAGAATTCTATACTTGGCGTGAGTTTAAATGGGACTTTGGTATTTCTATGCTCTGACTTTGCTAGATTACAAACTTGACATTCGTTTATAATGTTTTGGATTTGTAGTTGGCTATTTAGAAAAAAGTAGTTTTCACTAAATAATTTCTTAGTTTTCTGGATTCCTGGGTGCAATAACTTTTCATGGGATTGAAGGATTAATTCCTTAAATTCTGCATATGATTTAATGTTTTTTAGTAAAGTTAGGCTTCTAATTACCTTTGTGGTGCTTGGGTTGATAATTTCTTTATGGGCTGCCTGGATTGTTTCAAAATCAGCGTCGCTGTCTATGTATAAAGCGCTGTGGTTGTTTACAAAGTAATCTATCAAATACTGTTTGGCTTTTTTATAAGTGAGTGTTTCGTACGAAATATGAATGATCTTTTTCTTATAATAATTCTCCTGTTTTACTTTTTCTGGTCCCTTAGTGAAAATGACTTGTCTATTGTAATTATTTACCGCTTTTTCTGTTAGGGAAATTAAATTCTGGTTGTCTTCTTGGGCGCTGTGCTGTGTAGCTTCAGTAAAGAACGCTTCCTCTATAGTAATCCTGGATAGGGCATCTGCTACATGATTTTCTTTGCCTTTGACGTATTTAATATCGAAGTCGTATTCTGCAAGTCTGAATTTCCACCTTGTTAATTTAGCGTTGGGCTCCTTCATCTTGTGCAACCAGCATAACGGTTGGTGATCACTTGCTATTTCAAAATGTCGACCTAGCAAATAGTGTCTAAACGTTTTCGTTGCCCAAACAATAGCTAGTAGTTCTTTTTCAATCGTACTGTAGTTTGTTTCATGGTCGTTAAGTGTTCTGCTAATATAACTTATGGGGTGACCATCTTGAGAAAGTACTGCTCCTAGAGCTACATTACTAGCATCTGTTGTGAGTACAAATTTTTTCTTGAAGTCTGGTGATCGAAGTATGGGATCGTTAGAAATAAGGAGTTTTAACCTTTTGAATGCCTCAATATATTCCGGGTTTTTACTATCTACTTTTTTGTCCTTTTTAAGACATGTTGTTAGGGGTTTTGCAATCTGTGCGAAATGGGGTATGAACTTTCTATAAAAACCTGTGAGTCCTAAAAATGATTTTATCTCCTTCGGCTTAGTAGGAAGGGGGTAATTTTCTATTGCTCGTAGTTTTTCCGGGTTAGGTCTTATACCTTCTGGAGAAACCATATGTCCTAAGAAATATGTGTCGTGTTTTAAAAACTCGCATTTATCTAATTGGAGTTTTAGATTAGCATTAGATAATGCTTGAAAGACTGCTCTAAGGGATTGAAGATGTTCCTCTAAGGAAGCTGAAAATACAATAATGTCGTCCAAGTATACCATACAGATTTTATTTAATAGTGGACGAAGTACATCGTTCATACATCGTTGGAAGGTAGCTGGGGCGTTTTTCAGTCCAAATGGCATACGGGTATACTCGTAATGCCCTGTCTTAGTTGTGAAGGCTGTTTTGGGGATAGACTCGGGGTCCATTTCTATTTGGTGAAACCCTTTGATTAAGTCAATTGTAGTGAAATAGTTGCATCCTCCTAACTTGCTTAAGATTTCGTCCATATTTGGTATTGGGTATTTGTCTGCTATTGTTATTTCATTGAGGTTACGGTAGTCTATGGCTATTCTGTATTTCTTCTGTCCGGAGGTGTCTGTTTTCTTGGGTACTACTACAATGGGGCTACAATAAGGGGAATTGCTTTCTCGGATTATTCCCTGATCTAACATTTCTTTTGTTTGTTTTTCTACTTCCGTATCTAGTCCGGGTGCGTATCCGTAAGGCTTTCTGTATACTGGGTCATTATGGGATGTTCTAATAGTGTGTTTTACGTTATTAGTGAATGTGAGCTGGTCTCCCTTCTTATATTGAAGGTCCTGGAAGTCTTTTAGGAGGGTTATCAATTTTGCTTTTTCTTCGGAATTTAAGTGGTCTAGCCTAAAGGGATTATTCTGTGTATCTTGAATATGTATTTCTTCTGAAGGAAGGAAGGCATCGATCATTTCGTGCACGTGTCCGTATATTGTAACTGTACGGGGTCCGTAATTTACTGATGTAGTTCCTTCGTCAAGTAATTGTCGTCCTAAAATTAAGTCGTATTTAGATGAAAAAGGATATATCAAAAAATCGTATGGTTTAGGGAAAAGATTATTTTTGGGTAACGTTACTTTCTTTTGTGCAATGAACTGGCCATTACTTGAGTTTATTTTCTTAGCTATCTCTTGGATTGGTAATTTGAAAAAATTTTGAGTGGCCATATTTACTGTTGAGCCTGTGTCTATTAAGCATTTTAAATTGAGTCCTTTGTGTTTAATAATTATGAATTGGCTTGTTCCGAGGCTTGGGGCCGAAAATTCTCAGCCGTTTCAGCTTCTGTTATTAATTCCATAGGAGGTTCAGTTGGCTCTTCTCGTGCCTCTGCCATCTCCTGTATGCCAACCGGATGTTGTTGTGGGGGGTCGTAAGGCATGTAATAAATCGGGATGTTGTTGGGGGGCGGCCCGTAAGGCATGTAAAGATCGAAAGGATATTGGGGATGATTCCCGTAATGCATGTAAGGATTGAACTGTTGATGAGTTTGGTCTAATTCTTCTTGGTAACGAGCCTCATCAAAACTCATACGTGATTGTCCACTGTCAGACGGTCGTTGTCTCTTTAGTGCTGGTCCACCGGTCGTTATATTTTCTCTTGTATTTAGTGCGTTTGAATAACTAAGTCCTGGTCGGTTCTGGTCAAATGTATGTTGACGATTCAATGGTCTAGGTTGAGCTATAACAGATACGTTAGGATGAGGGTGAAGTTGACGGTATTGGTATTGGGAAAACGGATTAGGGTTAGTTCTGGGTAATTGAGGTGGTATATATGAAATTGGTTGGCGAATTGGTTGATACATGGCGTTGTATGATGGTTGGAATGGTGTTGTATGATTATAGTAGTTAGTTGTTTGTCTGTGAGTTGCATTGTTAGGTGATTTAATGGGATTTGAGACTGGCTGTGTATTGTTCTTGTATGTAGTTGCTATTTCATAAATTCCCTTTTCTTGCAATATATTTATTAATGATCTTAAATTCGGAATTTCGCATTTAACTATTCTTAACTGTATGTGAGTTGGTAATCTTAGAATTAATGTTTCTATACTGGTTCGTATTAGTTGGTTATACAGGGTAGTTTCTGCAGTGTCGCTTTCTAAGTCTAACTTATTTGTTAATATCTGCCGTCTACGTTCGGCTTCTTCTAAAAATTCACGAACGTTACCTCGGAATTGGGTATTCCGGAAGTCCTCCAATAGTAGATGATTTGGTCTCTGGGGTTTGTAGTTTAGGATCAGATGAGTCCTGAGTTCCGTCCAGGTGGTGAGGTTCGTAACTCCTAGTGTGCGGATGACCTCTCCCGCGATGTTGCGCTCAATGTGTCCGAAGATGGTGAGCTTCTGCCGTTCGTCGGTCGTTTGATATAGTGCCAGGATGAAATCGATGCGGCTGATGAACGTATACAGGGTCTGTGGGTCCCCGTTGAAGTGTTCGACTCCATTTATTTGTCGTTCAACTTGAATCATATTCGAGTCGGACAGCATTATTGGGCTTGGTGCTGCTACTGCCATTTTTTGGTCAAAATTGTTGGTTTCTTTTTTTTTGGTTTTAAATGTTTATAGTTACTGATGTTTCGTGAGTAGCGGTTATTTCATAATTTTATTATTGTTATTTTTATTTTTGTATTGTATAGTTTTAGTTTATTTTTAATTTATTCAAACTTTATATCTTCAGTTTTTTGTTTGTCTTCATTTAAATTTTATTCACTCTTATTGATTTTTCACTTATGTTACGTTTGAAGTTTATAACTCTCCTCTCTTGAAAACACGTTAAGATTTATTTCTTTTGTTATTTTCCGTTGAGCTTAGATAGAGTTTATTTAGATATATATTTTCTTTGAGTGTATATAGTTTTGTTTTATATGCACTTATTTAATAGTTCGTATTAAAGATTTTTTTTTTTTAACTGATTGATTTGAGTTTACTTCCTTATGTTTTGTTTCACTTAGATTTTAATTTTTCACTTATTTGGTAATTCCTTAATATATTTAGTTTTAGGTTCTTTTTTTTTTATTTTTTATTTTCCAGCAATTCACTTGTTCGGAGTAACCAAAAAAAATTTCTGGATTTATAGCTCCGGTAAATGTTGGAAGTTCACTGTTGTTTAAACAGATGTGTGTCACTGTTCTTTTAAGTGTATGCGTATTAATGGTCAACACTTCACTTTCACAGTAACACTACGTAAGTTCTTTGGCGGATAACACAGATTACAGGAATTAAAAATTTTATATTTTCGCATCAAGCAATCTTTGAGTTATCCTACCGACTGCGCCAGTTAAAAAGTTTTTTAATTGAGCCGAACAAATGATCCGTATTTAACTAAGATCAACGCTGAAAGTTAAATTGTTTTTATTTGTCGAACAAATGATCCGTATTTAAACTAGGATCAACTCCGAAATAAATTAAACACTGAATAAATTCGGTTGTGGTTTTTATTAAATATCGGTTTAAGACTTATTGAACTTTACAGTATAACTTTCAACTTAAGACTAATTTCAAATGTGAGTGAGATTGAGAAGGGGTTACAGACATAAAGAATAGAAAATAGCTTTAAACGGTAAAATCATGTGATGTTCTTGGATGTTTACGTTAAGAAGAGCTTTAGAGAGAGCAGACGAAACTCAATTAACTGAGCGTGATGAGTTGGCGTGAATACGTCACTATATATATATCCTATTTTATTCTACGAGTAAGTTGAAAAAATATAATATAAATATTAGTAAGATCTTACTATTTGTTAAAAACGGAATAATTGGTTGGTTTACGATATTACATATTATTTGATAGTCTATTGCAGTCAGAAAATAATACTCTAAGGGTCATGCAACTCATAGCTAGGTCTATAATGATTTTAGATTATGGGTATGTAGTTTTCAATGAATGTGCTTGAAGCAGAGAAGTTCAGCCGACTAACCAAGTCGGGACTATCAACTTTACTATGAATGAACTTTCAAATAAAGACTGTTCCAAGCATCGTTCTACGGTTAGGTAGGGAAGGTAAATAATGGTCCAAAATAACACCAAGATGATCAACCCGTGTGTTTATGTATAAAAATTCTGCCAAAATGCCAAGAAATGTCTATTCTGTATGGAGATAAGGATATATATATATATTTATATATATGACTACAAGCTAAAAATTGAAATTGAGTTAATTACATCAGTTGAACAAATTTTAGTGCATACCTTTGGTGTTGTTGCTCTTCTTATTGTTCTTCAAATAGTGATGAACCTAAAATCATCGATTGTTTAATATAAACATCGATGTTTTGGAAAATTTAAAAAACATCGTTTTTAAAACGTGATATTTAGTTTTGACCTGTAGAGGTTTTATTGATAACATTAAAGCAGTAGTCAAAATTTGATATTAAAGGAGACTTTTCGGACAGAATAGCGCTTATGCAATCCATTGTTAGGTGTACAGTGTAAAGATAATGTAATTTCTAGTTAATATGCTCGGGACTATCAACTTTACCACTGGTCAAAGGATCGTTCTACGGTTGGCTAGGGAAGATAAGCTTA
The DNA here is from genome assembly GCF_016746395.2 of Drosophila simulans. Classification (NCBI taxonomy): domain Eukaryota; kingdom Metazoa; phylum Arthropoda; class Insecta; order Diptera; family Drosophilidae; genus Drosophila; species Drosophila simulans. The sequence continues at coordinate 2,982,389 of NC_052521.2, forward strand.
TTAACTGTTAATACCATGGATACCATTTCTTCTTAACAGGATAATCCAAAAAACAATTTCATTTTAACTACACCTATAACTGACCAAACCGCAGAAATATTACGTTTTATTAAGAAAAGAAAACATATATATATTTTTTAATCGTTTATAAAAACAATGTCAATCATATGTAATAAATTTTTGTAAATCAGGACGGATTATTACGCTTGTTAGATCGTAATCGCGCTAGTCCAGTGCGTTCTTCTTCCTCATCGCTTGTATACTGATTAATGCTGGTTCCACTAGCACTTCCTACTCGTGCCGAAGACGTTGCCTGCATGAGCTCTTGGTCTGGTGCATTGCGGTTTTCATAAAGCAAGACTTGTAGCGTTTCTTCGTAAATACGAGCTTCCGGAAATTCCACTTTAGTATGCTTTCTGTCAGTCGCATAAACTATTGAAGTGCAACAGACTTCAGCTACTTTTTTTCCATGTCCGTAAAATGACCAGCAGCAGATTTCACTGGGTCCAATTACATCTTTAATGAACAAAATTCGTTCATTAAAGCGCAACGAAAGCTTATCAAATAGTTCAATATTTTTTAATAAGTTGTCGTCTGATGTACTTGTGTACGAATACTTGTTATTCTGGCGCTGAACCACAAGAATAACAGCCGGCTTTAAAGAAACGCTTAATAAAAGCTGCTCTTCCTTTTGTGAAGTTATAAGTGGAATGCGGCAAATTGGCTTTGGCTCCTGATGCGCATATAGTGCCCGTTCACAAGAAATAGCTAACTCGGTAATGCAGTAGTATTTGGCTTCGGCAAGCAATTCTGCAATTTCCTTGTTAGTTTCGGGTAACGGGACAGTGCCATCTCTTAAAAAATTAAGAATGATGCCAAAATGATTTCCACAGCGATCAATTAAAATCCATCCTAGAATTTTGTTTATTAATATTTTTCCGTAAAAGAACATACAACAAACCTTCCGAATCAGTCAGTACTTCCATTCTACCACTAAACATTGCGCTCAGCATTGTGTCATTATTTTTTGTCAGTGTTCCAATTGTGGTATAGTATAAATGACCACCAACATTTAGTTTTAAATATTGGGAGGAATGACCTTTTAATAAACTTTTGTGATCACTTGACATTGATTCCGACATTTATACTTTTTGTTCTCTAGCTTTCGGGGTTCAGCTACTGCATTCACATGACTTGCTTAGTCGGTCATAATTCTCATGCTTTAATGATTAACAAGTTAGAATTGTATTTTGCCTTCAATTTAGTGTACTAAAGGTGCTTAATGTATGTATTTATTGTTATGGTTAGCTGAAAAGTTTGAGAAAATATCGATATAGAAACCAACCATCGATTTCAATTAATAATTTAAGGGACTGTGCGGACAAGAGTGCGCCTGTACCAGATAGTACACCAAATACCAACGTGATTTTTAATATGCATACCGGCCACAGTTTTGCAGAAAATTAGAAAAATCATAACAGTGCCAAATTTTGGCGCTATTTTTTTTTTAGGTGTAATCAAATTTTGAGAAGTTGCATATTGAAGTAATTTTGAATGAATGACAATAAGAATAGCTATTCATTTTATGTTGATACCTGAGATTTTAAGATATGATGCTAAAAGTAAGATCACATTTCAGCCCATCTGATAAAGTTAAGCTCAATTTTATTAAAATAAGTATGTGGTATGTATTTATGACCATCCCATGTTCAATATTTTTGCCATTATATACAATGCATATACATAGGTGAAAGTATTTACGACTACTTTGACTTATGCATGTTTGAATAATACTTTTAAGCGTAATTTGCAGTACGTACAGAATGAACCCTTCTTAACGAATGAAATGACTTATATGATTTCTAGCCTTTTTTACTTGTAAAGTATAAGCAATGGTAAAACCGCAAAATCGCGAATGACCGACTGAGGGGATCTGTTGTGTACTGTACGGCTCGATTCGCCCAGACAAGATAAATTTAAAACAGTATAGAACAAGCAAAATTGAACTAATATCCCTTTAGACCTTGTCGTTTTGCGTCTCGACTCGACAACTCGATCCTTGCGCCCTTCTCCAGATTCCATCTTCTGCTGCCGTCTGCTCCTCTCCACCAGCTCGGTATATGAACTTTTGTGGAAAATCCTCGAGTATCTAGTATTTTTGTTCCCTATCGATCGAACGCCGCTATCGCTGCGCTCCCATTCCGATTTTCTTAGAGAGAGAGAGAGAGAGAGATGGGTTCGGCCGGCATCCAAAGGCCGAGATGGTTTTCTTCCATTTCTGTTTTTTTGGTTGGCCATCGAAAAGTGAAAAAATTCAAATTATCATCGTGGCGCTGGAATCGGAAGGAAGGGTAAGCGAGTGCCGGGGGAAATTCAGGTTAGATATTTCTACAACATAATTTAAAAATAATGTAGGCGCAGTGCCGGAATATTAACCCCGAGATCAACTGGGTCTCGGAAGTGAACAAAGTCGAAGTCGTTTGGAGAGAAGCACTGGATCACCAGCCGTGGATAGAAGGGCGGCGGCTATTAGGGGGGTGACACCAGGGGAATTGACCTTGATGCCCGAAAAAGTGAAAATCCTAAATTTGAAATGAAATTACGGAAAACTGGCATGCATTTGTGAGGGTCGCCGGTGGATTGTTTTTTTAAGAAAACGTTAAGGTTCGAAAGAAAAAGCGATCGAACCGCCGGTCTCCAAAGTTTGCCAAGAAATTCGCGACCTACCGCAATTTTTGGCTCGATGCAACGTAGAGAGTTCGCATATTTTTTTTTTTTTAAGAATATCGTGGATGCGTCGACGTAAATCTTAAGCCCAAGTAGCGACCGCGAAAGGATTCCCGTAACAAGGCAGCAAGCTCGGTCCGGAATAATGAAGTAATTTAAGTTAGTGACAATTTCTTAGTGTTTTTTTTTTTGGAGTTATATGTGTAAGTGTAAATGAAAGCGTGACGCCGCATTTTATTTAGGGGTCGGCCAAGAAAGGGAGTGTAGTGCAGCCCAAAATTGAAGGGCATTTAAGAAGAAAAATGGAATAAGCGAGAAGAGTAAAGAAAAATCGGAAGTGGCGTAGCAATGTCTCCCCCAAATTTTGCTTTTTTTATCGTAAACCTTTTGTTTGTATAAGCCTTGAATTCCACAGGAAGATCACCCGGAAGCGCTTTCGTCGGAGGATTTTTGGCTCGATGCAACGTAGAGAGTTCGCATATGCTTAAGAGAATTTAAGAGCAGTGTGATATTCCCGGTTCCCGGTCGCGTTCTAAGTTTCCAAACGGTTCGGGAAGGGAAGGGAACACGGCGATCGAACCAGGAGTCTGGCCCAAAGCAAACTCGCGGCTTTTGCTGGTGTTTTTTTTTTGAGTTATTATTTTTTATTCGAGTAAATTAGACATTTAAGATTAAGAATTATTAATTAACAATGTAACAGTAACAGTAAGGAGGGCAAATCCAGAACCCCCCGCGTTATGGTCGTGAAACATTGCTTCGCGAGGACGATCAAGATTTGCTCACTCGTGGACCGTCCTGCCTCTCTCAGCTCTTCTGAGCTCAGTAGTTATCGCTGCGGCGAAGCTGTTGACCGCCTGCTATTCCACCTCCCCCTGCAGCATGAATGGGACTAGATTATCCGCATTTAGTCTGCTGCTAAGTACGTTTTCCAGACAGCTCCTTTACCTTCCATATTTATCGCTCCGTCCACTTCCGCACCATGGGCAATCATCTGCCTCCTCATGACCAAAGCGCTTCAGATAGCTGCGAAAGCAACCGTGCCCGCTGATCAGCTGCGTTAGGTGGAACGTTATTTCGCCATGCTTCCGCTCTATCCACGGCTTGATATTTGGAATCAACTACTGCGTCCAGTGACCTTTTAGCTGCCTTGCTTCTGCTTCTACCGTGGGTTTGCTTCAAGACCACTTTGTTTTCCTGCGCTTACAGGTCTAGAGGCGGTATGCCTGCGATCACCAATGCCGCCTTGTTGGACACTGTTCTGAAGGCGCAGCAGATACCAGTTTTTTTTTTTTTTTTATTATTCGACTTTCGGTAGGCAAATTAAAATCTTCTTAAGATACCACCTAGCGTCCGTAGGTGGCATGCACGATTCATAAGCCCTATTGGAATTATGGCTACGTACGAAATCAAAAACCTCCGCGTGCTCTTCAGTCATTGCTCGCTCACCGGGACTGCCAGTCAAGGTATGACTTCGATGAGCAGGATGTGCGGCCAGGTCGCACTCCCTCCCTTCAGTGTAGTCCATGACGGCTCCTCCTTCCACCCTTTAGTCGCCTTTTACGACGAGCTGGGAACGCTGATGTAGAATTCTTCGCCCGCCGTCTCCCAGGACGCCTGTTTGGACTTAGACACCCACTCTGTTGGCCATCTCGTCTGATCGGACACGCTTCATCATATTAATGATAAGGCTGTGTCCCAGCTCCCATGCCCCGCTGTTCGCCACCATAGCCGCGAACAAGCCACTAGGGCTGAACGGGGTACCTGACAGCGTCTTTAGCTCCTCCCTCTCCTCCGTGAAGCTGGTTTAGCACATGTTCTGCTGTTTCTTCACCGTCGACGCAGAACAAGCATTGGGCTAACTCAACGTGACGGAACCGGAGTAGATAGGCCCGGAAGCAGCCATGGTCCGTGAGGAACTGGGTTAGGTGGTAGTCCAAGCATTTGTGTTGGCACTCTGCCCAAACCGCCATCTCTGGGATGAGCTGATAAGTTCACCTCCCCCGTCGCGACGTTTGCCATCTGCTCTGCCACTCACCCAGTAGCCACTAGTGTGCCTCTAGCCTGGAAGCGCCACAACGCATTAGGCTGGGAGCCTTGATCTCCAGATCAATTGGCGGCAGGCCTGCCAGCGCTAGCGCCGCGTCTTCGGATACGGTCCGGAATACTCTAATGAGCCTGAGGGCCATTGACCGTAGCACCGAACGAGCTCCTTTCAAGTATGAGCCACTGCAAGTGGCATTGCTCCAGATTGGTGCAGCGTATAGCATAAGCCGTTGGGGCGACGTTGGGCATAAGCCTAGCCAATGAAGAGGCTGTGACTGCTGCCTTTTTGCTGGCATAACTCGCGTGATCCTTGAACGATAGTCTGTGGTCTATCATTACGCCCAGGTACTTTAGGGACTCTAGTGAGGTCACCTATGTGCCATTGCCGGAGACAAGCATATTCTCCACCTATTTCCACCTTTCCACCTTTCTCCACCTTTTCTCCACCTGCTTAGTAGGACTGCCTTGGTCTAGTGAGCCGCTATTGCTAGCCCGGCTTTCTTGAGCCAGAGGATGGCAGCACCAATCGTATAGTTACATTTATCCTCCAACCCTGCGATTGATTTTGAAACTGCTGTGATTGCCACATCGTCATCAAAACAGTGCAGCTCTACACCTACGGGCCTGATGATGCCCAAGATCCCATCGTACATGATGTTCCACAGGATTGGTCCAAGCACCGATCCTTAGGGAACGCCTGCCGAAACTCGGTATCTTTTTGGGCCATCTTCCGTATCGTACCATAGGACCCGGTCCCTAAAGTAGCTGCCAACGACTATCCTTAGGTACTCCGGGATCCCCATGCGGTTCATGGCTGCGAGGATTACGGGCCATCTGCGCTTTTCATGCAGAATTAGAACTCGTTTGTATATGCACATATAGTGTCAGATAGGAGTGTCAAAATAAGCAAAGATATTTACTTACTATACAGTTTCATCGGTTATCGGTTCAACTCAACAGCTAAACATGCTTTTGTGATGTATTCTGTGCATTGTTTAAAGACATTTAGCAAGGGGAACACAAAATTATGTTGTGTACAATTCAATTTTTTTTACTTAATTATATTGTTAATATCTATCAGCTTAAAATAATTATGCCATGTGGGCAGAGATATTACACACATTTCCCAACCGTTTAATGGGGATGTCATTCGTGGAATTAGGCTATAAGCGTCTTAGATGATGTATGATCAATCCAATTTTTCGGGCTCTATAAAAATTGAAATGTAACAAACAAAATACTCATTAAGCCAATTCTTATACAAAAAGATATTAACCGCTGCTACAAAACGTGTATATTTCAATTGAAATGGTGAAAGAAGGTAATTTATATCATTCACCTAACTAACGTAACTTTCTAAAATGTAACCCCATTTATTTAAAGGATCTAAGGATGCAGAGTACTTTTCTGCTGAGTCTATGTCAAATTCGTTGACACCTAAAGATCTTCAATACACTACGGATGGGCTTGCATCTAATTCAAATATTCATGAACATCCGCTCAGACGCACAAGAAATATTTGCACAAAAAAATTGGCACATGATGACACTTTGCCTCACACGGGTGCTAAAAAAGGTAAAAGAAGACGCAACAGTGATACGTCCAGTGAAGAGGATCGATGGCTTACAGCCATAGAAACCGGGAAACTAGACGTTGTTGATGAGGAACTAAAAAAGATAAAAGACCCCAAACTTATGACAGCTCGTCAACGTGCTATTTATGAACGGACACAGGACTCTGAGATAAATGGATTTATAGAAGAGCTAATTGCTCTTCCAAGTGGTTATAAAGAAAAGGAAAAGCCGCAGACTGCGGAGGAAATTCATAAAGCTCTGCTGAAATCTCAAAAACGAAAGCAACAAGCTGACGAACGGCGAGAAAAAGATAAATTAAAGACAATGGAGCGGTTGTTAAAAAAACAGGCAACCAACAGGGATCGAATTTCAATTCGCAATAAGTCTTTACAACAGCCCTCTTATCCAAAAATAACCTATATAAGTGCTGTAACTGGCAACTATGTATTAGTTCCCACAGGTTACGAATTTCCTTTAAAAGCTCAAGGCTCTCGTACACCCCCTCTTTCACAGGTGTGCTTTGTAAGCGGTTGTGAGAATCGCAAGAAATATAATTGTTCAACCACAAATGTTCCATTATGCAGTCTCACATGCTATCGTAAGAACCTTTTAAAAAATAAAAACCAAATAAGAAAAACGTCTACGATTACGTAGATTTAATTTTAATATTGATTGACAAAGAAATTGTTTATTATTTCATGTTGCTCAGTTTCAATTCGCTGTAAAAACTGTAATTCGCCTTTTAAGCGTTCAAGTTCTACTGTTTGCTCAAATATCTCATATTGATAGACTTGCTGCTTATTCTGGCGCTGAATAAATGCCGTTTTTAATTGATTTTGAGTACCAATAGCGCGCAGTTTTTCCTTATCGACATCTTTGGCAAACGTTTCAGATATATTACAATAATCAAACACAAACTTTTTAAAAATACTGAATGCTTTGATGTAATTAAAGCATTCTTCCTTAAACATTACTTTGCTACTGGAGATGTTTGGATGCTCAACTCGGACCGTGTAAATTTCATCTATAAACACACCAACTTTTTGAAGTTCTTCCATTTTATTTCGATTGTAACAATGTTTAACTTCCTTACTATGCGTAGCGTTGCTATTGACAACTACAGGACTCGTAAACAAATAAGAGCTACGCGTTTGTATATGAAAATGTATTAAGGCTTTAGTATTTTTCTTTTGGAAATAATATTAGCTTACATTATTTGAATAATAACCCTTTTTTACACCCGTCACTCGTAGTGTAAAAGGGTATTCTAGATTCTTTGAAAAGTCGGTAGCAGGCAGAAGGAAGCGTTTCATGAAGTATTTATATTCTTGATCAGGATCAATAGCAAAGTCGATGTCCCTCTGTCCGTATGACCGTCGATATTTTAAATTCAGCATATAGATTCTAAAGACAAAGACGCACACACACTTTTAATACAAGTGTTGATATTTTTCACATTTTTAATAGACTTTCTATCGACTCTAACGCCACATAAGCGACTAATCGGCCATTCCCACATTTTTTCAAAAATTTTTTTATATTTTTTCATAATTTTATTATTCTATCGCTTCATAACGCCCCAAAACTGCAAAGCCCACATTTTTGAACTAATTTTCAAAAATGTTTGATAATTTTATTAGTCTTGTAAATTTCTATCGATTTGCCAAAAAACTTTTTACCACGTCCACTCTAACGCCCTTAATCCGACAAACCGGTCACGCCCACAGTTTGGAACAATTTTTAAATTGTTGCTCATTTTATTTCCCAATATCTATCGATATCCCAGAATGATGAAATTTCGCCTTCGCATTCACACTAGCAGAGTAACGGGTATCTGATAGTCGGGGAACTCAACCATAGCACTCTCTCTTGTTTTTGTGTTGGTAAGTTATTCCTTTTGTTTGTTCGCTACCTTTAGATTGGTGGATTATTTGTTATGATCGGAGGCCTATAGTGCAAATTCATTGATTTCGTATTTATGGAAGTCATCTTGGCAGACTATCATTGCGTGTTTGGACACAACGTTGACTGCAATTGAGAACTAAAAAAGTACACCTAGTTTGTAGATAAGGAAGCTGTCATATTTTTTTTTTTGTATTCAACTAACAGACTAGAGAAATTTCATTTGCATTCGACACGAGCAACACAACTGTCGAATTTCCGGATGAAGTAAAAAACAACAAATTGAAAAGCGAGTATAATATAAAATACACTCAAGGTACAGTACGACCAAGCTCTGCGCATAATTACAGGTACACTGCCGTCGAAATGAGCTTATTTCCCTGCATGAAATTGAGGAAACTTTTCCAGATGACCAGGCGTCGGTTTGCCAGTGGAGGAGATGGTATTTGGCTTATGGTCGCCGATCGCCAGGTCGTTGGTCATGGCATCAATGGGCGACCCATATACTTCGATAGCCCGGACTGCCCTTTTCCGGCAATTCGATATCGGGAGGTTACCCCAGAGTTGTGTGCCCTATGTGAAAAGGAGTTGGACGACTGGAAGAAGCTGTCGCTGGATGAAAAGAAACAATTATACCGATATAGCTTCTGCCAAACCTATGCAGAATTCCAGCACTTTACACCCGAATGGAAGCTGTGTCTGGGCGTCGCTTTGTGGCTTGTGTCAATCGGTATCGCCATATCGATATCTATGAAGACCGTTCTCTATGGAAAACTGCCGGATACGTTTAGCGAAGAGCGCCAGTCGGCCCAATTGCGGCGCATCATCCAGCTGCAAATGAACCCAATTACTGGAATAGCGTCCCAATGGTGCTACCGAGAGAACAAGTGGAAGTAGCACACCAACACGATGATTTTCCGTAACCTATGTACAGAAACGTAACTAGCAAAATACAATTCAACAGCTTGCCATTTGATCGTTACATGCTGAATTGGGAATTTAAATTTCAAACACTCAATATTTATAGATTTCATACTGTCTCTCTAGCTGAGTAACGGGTATCTGATAGTCGGTGAACCCGACTATAGCATTTCCTTCCGTTTGAAATTAGGGTGTATACGAAAAAATCTCATGTTTAAACATCGTCTAGAAAAATCTGAGACAGAACTTAATTTAATGTTATCCGCGAAAGAAGTATTAAGCATTGACATTGTTCCTTTGACTAGTACATGTACGTTGTGTCGGCCTAGTAAGCAAGGCTATTGCTTTATTTCCGTCGCATCTCGAAAAATCGGTCCTTTTAAGCACCAGTAAAATTTCACGCTGGAAACTGTTCTGGCATCCAGCCCCTCGGCGACATTCCGGAGTTGGTACCGGTCACGCGTGGGCAAGAGCACAAATACCAACAACTATATTAATGTTGGGAGCGCGGCGGAACCAACAAGCACCAACATAGAGCACAACTGGGAAAAAAGACTGTTCGTCCGTATGAACGTCGAGAGGAAACTATAACATTTTAAAAGTTGACTCCATAGACGCAGCGCAAGTTTTTTTTTTGGTCACACCACAAATCGGTTAGAACTATAAATTGGGAATATTTGTGTTCAGCTTTGCGCAAACAATACAAAGATGACAGGAAACAATGAATCCTTTGAGGACTTCTTTAACGCCATTAACGTATTGCCCCTGACAAACAGCAAGTTGGATCTTAAATAAAGACATAACCTGTGTCTCTCAACTGCGCGAGGTATGTCGAAGAAGGGAGTCCTATTTGGAAGATGACCGTCTTTTAGGAGATACCGGCGACGAGGAAGAAGCCGAGGGAGAGATAGGAGCGTTGGCTCTGATCTGCTGGAATTGCCAGAGAGAAGGCCATCGCTATCAGGACTGTTTGGCCGATCTCTGCGTGTATTGCTACTTACTAAGCCAAAGTGTGCTAAATGCTCGTCAAAAACCGCCAAGTCAGCACGCAGATGCCGCAACACAAGCCGAAGGCTTTGCGTGCTCTCTCAACAGCAGCAAACTATCCTTACCCGTCCGCAATCTCCAGTCTAGACTCCACGGCAAACGAAAGGGGGACGAAGTGATTCTGCAAAACATCAGCATAACCCTATTAATTTTCACAAGGATGTGGACTTTGATAAATCAAAATACCTTGATTTAAGCGACAACGAAGCAACAAAGGTCTCTAAGCGCTCAGCGAACTAATAAAATTAAGAAAAAGTATCCAACAATTTTTCAAAAATGTGGGTGTGTCAGGTCTAGGCGGTTTTAGGGCGTTAGTGTGGGCGTGGCAATAATATAGAATTATAAAACTATTAAACAAATTGTCAAAAATGTACAATTTTTCATTTTTTTTTCTACTTTTCAACGAATTTAGTCTACCTTTTACTCTACGAGTTAAGGGTATAATTACCATTCTTCTTAGCTTTATCTGGTGTTCTGCTCCATTTAGCCGTGTATAGACTTCTAAACAATTCGTGAAACCATTTTAGGGTATAAGACGTAGAGGGCCGTGTTATCAGCAATACCACTAGGTCTCATGGGAACATAAGTGTATTGGGTTTTGTGAAAGCTAATTCACGTGTATTTTTCCAATCAACTATGCTCAAAATCATCGCGATTGCTGCTGCTACGCCGGAGAACCGCATAGATGACGATCTTTCCGACGCTATTTTGATACCCGTTACTGCGTTAAAAAGTGTGTAACAGGCAGAAGCAGGAAGCGTTTCCGACCATATATGTATTTGATCAGGATTGATAGCCGGGTCGATATGGCCATGTTCGTATAAACGTCTCGATCTCAGGAACAATAAAAACTAGAAGGTTTAGATTAAGCATACAAATTCTAGAGACATAGACGAAGCGCCGGCGCATGCCGCCCTATAACCGCCCAAAACTTCAACACCCACATTTTTGAAAATTTTTTGGATATTTTTTCATAATTCTATTAGTATCTTAAATGTCTGCCTATTTGCCAAACAACTATTTCCCACGCCCACTAACGCCTTGAAACCGCCCAAAACTGCCACCCCCACACATATGAAAAATGTTTAGATTTTTCTTCGTTTTATTGTTTGTCTTTCCAATTTTTATCAGTATACCAAAAACACTAGCCACGCCCCTCCTTTCACCTACAAAACGCACACCCCGACATTATTAAACAATTTTTACATTTTTTCACATTTTATTCCCCAATATCAATCGGTATCCCAGGAAAATTCTGAGATCTGTTCGCATTCCCATTAGCCAAGTAACGGGTAACTCGACATTCTCTTTTGTTTTATTTTTAACCGGATATTTAGCACTAGTAATGGCCCTTGGACAGCAATATTACTTGGAAATGTTAATATGTATGTGGCACTGCAGGGAATTTGGAAGAGGTAATAGACCAATTTTAGAGAATGATTGCTTACCTATGTCAGACGCATTATTTTGCAAGACAACACAAAAAATGTCTCCAATAATAAAGCTACTTGTGTTAATTTTTTCAGAAACATTTTTGATTTAACAAAAAAATAATTGATTTGAGTATTTTTAGAATCTGGTGACGAAAGTGTACAATGCGATCCATGCAACCAGCCTACGATCTTTTAACTGAGAAATTCCAGCGACCTTTGCCCGTTTCGTAGCGAGGCGCGGTTGTCCCTCATTGTCCCTTGGCAAGACCTTTATGGGGACATTGACATAAACATAATATTGACTAAAACATAACACTCGCTGGAACTAAGCCTGAGTTGATTCAATAGTCTTACATTTGCAACTAAATGTATTTGGTTAAAAACATATATATATATATTGTAATAAATGACGTTTAAAAAATGTTTGCTTTATAAATAAAAGATTTATTTCATTTCGATTTTATTTAGCAATTTACGAGAAAGAAATATAAATATTTCTTAAAATATAATTAATATATGTTCTTATGAAAGAATATTTGTTTGCATAAACCTGTCATCAATATCATTTCGAAAAGTGGCACAGTTTTTCGCACTTCGATCTACAAGCTTAAATGTCTACAATTAAAATGCATGTTACGATTAAATGTGAATTAAGATGAGTGCACTTCCGAATGTCAAGTAAATTAGGATGAAGAAACAATTATAGTAACTTCCTTAATGGCCTTCTTGTCAGGATCTTCATTCTGACTGTTCGGTGATGGGGTTCCTCCTTTTATGTTTTCTGGTTCCAGATCAGTTTTTAATCGTTTAGAGTTGTTTTTTTCAAGAATTTCGTCGTCAGTATCCGCATTTTGTGATGCGCATCGCTTAGGCGCACTGTGATCATTTAAGCTATGTGAAACATTTTCAGATGTCTTAAGTAACTTGTCTTCAGTTTGATTTGGAGGAATGGTAGACTGCAGCTCTTGCAGCTTTTTCTTAAACTGGACGATTACAGCAGTCATGTTGTCGCATCCAGTCCCATCACCCATTGTATTCGGAGCTAAACAGTTATCAAAAAGCTGAAATTTTGCATGGTTATTAACATATTTTTGTTATCAGTAGATATCTTTACCTCTTCACAAATCGTTGACAATTTTTTGTTATCTTTTATTCTGCAACGTACAAATTCTACGACTTCCTCGCTGGACATATAATTCCATATACCATCACAGGCCAGTACCATAAACTCGTCCTCTGGCGTGATAATGAGTTTCTTGATGTCAGGTAGGGCAGATATCATTTGTTCCTCAGCTGGTAGGGTTACGTTCGTTTTATAGGCGTGGTCCCCAAGGGCTCGAGACAAATTAAGGCCTCCATTTACGCGTCCATCAAGTGTAACCCGACCACCTGCCTTTATTATGCGCGAGGCTTCTTCGTCATCTTCGGGCTTGTGGTCGATGCTCATTTCAATGGCTAGTCCACTGCGTGATATAACACATCGCGAGTCCCCTGCGTTTGCCACGTAAAGGTCCCGACCTTGCAACAAACATACAACTGCAGTACATCCACTATCTTTGCCAGGCTCCTCAATCATATTTGCACAAAAATTGTCATTAGCCATCTGATCTTCATCAGTCTCTTCATCATCACTATCCTCATTACCCTGCAAAAAAGTAAGTTAAGTATATATGTTTAGTTTTTAAATAACTTACATCTTCGTCACCGTCGTCATCATTTTCAGTGCAGTCAGAGCTTTCTGCGGATGAAGTATCAGGACTCTTGACATTATCATTTTCTTCATAGTCCGCATCATCGTCTGTGAACTCATCCTCTTGGGAGCTGTTTATATTCCTTTCAAATTCTTTGCTGGTAGATGAGTTTGTGAACTCGTTTTTCGAGGACTGATTTAATTCGGGCATGTCGTTAGAACCAGTAGCGAATAATTTTATATTACTAGAGGAAACCAACGTACTCTTAGAACCGGTTCCATTCGAACCCTCATTTTGGTCATTAATGGAATCATCTTTTAATGCAGCATTCTTGGTGGATAAATCGTTGATACTGCTAGTGGTATTGTCGGCAGCCTCAGCCTTAGGATTTACAACATTGCTCAGATTACGGGAATTAACTAAGCCATCGGCGGATAGAGCTGCTGCAGCAGCTGCTGCGGAAGTGGAAGAACCATCGGGCTTTGCAGAGGGGTCCATTACAGCTTTGTTAGTAGCTTCCGCAGCTAATGCTGCAGCTCGGCGCCCGCGACAATATGGAGAGCGCATTTTAAAATTTTCTCTATGGTCAGAACTCTTAAGATCCAAATCTGGTCTTTGCGGAAGACCTTTGTATTTTTCCAGAACTTCATTTAGTGGCAAATTGCTTTCCTCTTGCAATTCAGCTAAATCTTCGTCTTCGTAATCGTCCGCTTCAGCATCTACGAAGTTATGTTCTCCAGCCAATATTTTTAGTATGCCGACAATCGATGGATCAAGCAGCGTTTTGTCAAATCCCAAAAATGCTTCCTTGAGTGCCACTTCAAACTGTCCATTTTTGTAGGTTTCAAGGTTTTTAAGAAAATGTGGTAACTTGTCAGCACAATATTGCGCTACCTCAGCTCCGCCGTGACCATCATACACAGCAAAAAACGATGTATTTTTGTCAAAATTTAAAATTGAATTATGTGCATCCTGAAACATGACGAAATCGTAATACTGTGTTTTTATGAAAGGAATCACATATTAATTTACCTCTTGGCTGTTCCGCCATCCCTGCATAGAGCTAGCTCCAACGACTAGCAATTCATTAAACTGATCTGATGATGTTTTATCCGTTTTCGGATGGGACAAATAGGCACCCATATTGTAGAACTTGTAACCTTTCTAAGATATTATAAGAGGTTAAGAACTCAATTGTCACTGTCCTTTAAAATAAAAAAATTTCGATGCCTTACCAAGCTAACGTTATGAGCATAAAATTCTACTTATAGGCTGTACTTGCAGACATTTACTGTAATTTTTTTTAGTTCAAAAATAATTTTATTATAAATATTTATAAAAAAAAATACTACAAATGTTATTTAACGTATTAGGAAGTATAGCCCTTGGTAGGACCTTTAGGAAAAGTAAGTAAATATCAATGAAATCGAGATAATCTTATTTCCAAAGTCTTCACCTTAAACGTTTTGTATTTAATCAAATCGGAAAATTTCTGTTTTCGATATATTAATGTATCGAGTATCAGCAAAATTTGGGTATAATTTCTCATATTCCATTTATATTCGTCAAAATAGCGACGGTGGGTTAGAGAAGGAAACGGAACGTCTGAAAAATGAACGTGAAGCAGTAATTCTGTTCCCCATATACTAGATATAAAGTGGAAAATCCTAGTATATTACAATATTTTGTATATAATTAATCCATAAATTAACAAGTAATTACCTTGGTTATCAATACTATGTTTATCTGAAAATTACTTTGAATTATATACAAAACTTCATATTTCATTCATGAATTTCTATGAATTGTCTATAAACTCAAAAATCGTTCCGATCTTTGGGGGCTTGCTTAGAAATACCTCTGACCAGAAGGAAAAACTTTGTCCGGATGGTTTGGATGGATAGTCCGTTATGTCTTAGTTTCAGATCAAATTATCGGCGAGAGTAGGGCAAATTTATAAGTAGGGCTTGCCTTCAATACATTTTGGAAGTGTTAAGCATTTATACATACACTATCTGGTTCGCTTCTAGAATAACTGCCTGAAGAGTTTGTAATAGGGATTACTCACTCCCTCGGCTGGCGCGCTTAGATTTGGGTGAGCCTTCCACAAGAGATACATTATGCTGGTGGGCGACCGTTTCCGAGTGTATTTTAGATACATGATTTAGAGCCACTTTAGAAAATTGATTTGAGAATGTCGATCAGCCAATCACGCCACAAACATATTCTTTGCAAAACGTTAAAAAGTTATCAGGACTGATAACCAAATGCGGTTTTGCAGTAATTAGGCTGTAAAATATTTTGTTGTCACAGCTAAATCAATTAAACGTTAAACGTAATGCAATATGCTACGATTGTAGCATGTTTTGACATTGAAAGTTTGAATGCGGTTTTAGATCTGTAATTAGGATAATTGTTCTGCTTCCTAGATGACTGTTAATATAGAACGTGTAACCCCATTGTAAGGTCACTGTTGGTTATTGTAATAATTCGTGTTGCTTTCGAAAGTAAATAAAAGTCCCTTATATCTGCATATTTTAAACATATATTTTCTGCTGTGTTTCTCCCCTAACCAATTGATCGGTGTGCTTTTCGTTCAAGAAATTAAAGATTAAGTCGTTAAAACATTCTTGAGCTAGAAGTCATTTTTTTTTGGTGCTGCGATGCAAGCTTTTTGTGTATTATATGATTAATATTTAGCAAAACATGTGTGTGCGATTTTAAACTTTAATTGGTGTTCAAAAATGTGTGGTTCAATGTGTTACGCTTGAGATCTTGTAAAGGCGACTGAAGCAATGGGTGATAAAAATCTCGATGAATAATCGATAGGGCCGTCAGCTGTGACACACTAAAGTGAGGTTAGAGAGAATGGAAAATTTTTTTTTGGCTTGATTGGCAGTCCAGAATGCCGAAATGAAATTAAATCAAAGTTAAATCGATCAAAATTTCTAATTATACGCAAAAAATGCTGAAAGCCAGACCTAACCTTACTAGAGAGTATTAATCCAACCGGATCGCCATCTTGGACATAGAGTGGCAGAAATTAAAATTTTTTTCTATGTAGTTTAAGTTTAACGTTAAGCTATAAGAATATGTACACGAGTAGGAAACTCGGTCATGCTGTTTAATAATTTTTCTTGGAGTTAAATTGAATTCTCATTAGTGATTAAATTTTTATATAGTAAGTGATCGAACCTAAGCTAATTAAATTTTTTTTAAGAAGAGTTCCCTTCCGGAAAGTGCTCATTTAAATTTTCGAGTAGGGATTTATAAAAGTTTGATCGCAGTCGTGTAATCTAAAATTATGCCTCCTTATAGTGTTTGTGGAAAAAATAGCCACCTTTTCGTTTCAGCTCATCTGCGCCGGGAGATCGATCTTTCGCCGAGGAGTGAAAAGGAGTGAAAAGTTGAGTGAGTCTCATTGATAAAACTTTATTTTTATTGGAAATATTCGGTAGTAAACCGAATAAATTTTGCTAGAGGTCATTTTATATTGTATACACACTGCAAATAAAAAAAGTAATAACAATGGAGTGGCGAGAGCAGCCATTTGAAATATAAAGAGAAAAAGACAGAAAATAAAAAAAAAATCTAAGCGAATTTACTCGCGGCTGTCTCTCAAACAGAATTAATTTTTCTTCTCGTTAAAGATTAGGTATAAAGAAAACTCAAAGAAAAAATAAATAAAATTAATAATTCACAGAACAAGATTATAGAGAGAACGAAAATTATTAAAGATTTAAATGAAAGCTTTGTTCCTTCCTAAAAAATATATTTAGCCACTAGTATTTTTAACTTTTTAATTGTAATGATCTCGAATATAGAATTAAAACTACATTTTCTGATCTCGCAACTAAGAGAAAAACCTTGCTTTAGATTCCTTTGAGTTACACTAGCCTGTATTTTTTTATATTTACTTGGTTCCTTTAGTATGTACTTATTTTTAGATATAAATATTGTTATTAATTATTAAGTACTGATTGATATAAAAAATATGAATTTCTAAAACCCTAAATACTGACTCGGCTGATGTTTCTCCTGACGTAGGGCCCTTAAGGGGCCACTAGAGCTATGCTCTTAAGGAAAGTGGTCTAAGGTAGGGTAGGGCAATGCGCTAACACGATTCCACCTGTGCTTCGCAGGCGAAAAATTCTCAAACTTTCCTCCCATTCTAGAACTGTCCGCTTCCGAAAGTATTAATTTGCTTCCTCCGATTTTTGTATTCTAGCTCCTTCATTTTGTTGTTGTTGCAAGCACGCTCAATTTCTTGATCTTATTAATTGTTGTCTGTAACGAAAAGAGATCTGTACAAGCAAGACCACCACACCCATTGCCATGAGCTAGAGCCGGCCTCTAAAGCGTGCGCCCGCAAGTACAGGTACTCCAGTCGTCCATCAGTTTAATTCGTTACACGTTACAATCCGACTGCTCAATTTCGTTATTAGAATTTTCGTTATTAGAACCGACGACCACTTCGCGTCTCTCGGCCTATTTGCTCTTCTGTCTTGATTCCGAATGTACATTTTGATTTTGGTGTTTTAAAATACTCATTGTTAGGAAACACTAAGATCTGTTATGTCCTTAATGCCGACAATTTGTGCACTGTTCTGTGTATTGTCTGTGTATTCATGAAAATTTACGCGGGATTTTTCAACACTCCCCCAAGTCCGCTGTTGTGTGGATTTTCCGTATTGTTGTTCTTTAAGGGGTTCAGGGACTGCCCGTATTTTTTTTCATTTGCATGCGTGACAAGAGAAAGCGGATAATGTAAGCAAAGTTGTGAGGGGTTGAAAGGCCAAACAGACAGCTACTTGACAGTGTTGTCAATTTCATTTTGAAGTTGCCCCATATGCAGCCATACTTTCCAACTGAGATTTTCCGCCATCTTTTTCGACGTGGATTTTTTGAAACCCACCCGGGTGAGGCATTCTGAATGCCTTAGCATCCGGGGGTGGGAAGTCTATTAATAGGAAGGACAGGAACTTGAACTTGAGGCGCTGTCAAGAGAAGTACTCCTCTACCTACAGACTCAATAAATTTAATGAATTTAATTACGAATTTATGCCAAAAATTAAGTTAAATAAAGAATACTCTGTGGGCGTGACCGTTTTGTGCGAATTGTAGGAAAGGATCGATAGAAATTTTGAAGACTAATAAAAATATGAGCTACGATTTTGTTAACTTTTTGGTTTGGTTCGAGGTCGACCCTTAACAAAGGTTGATGTTATTTTTATTTATTATATTATGGTTGTCATAAGAAAAATATTTATTTACAGCCCCTGTTATGACGGAGTGGATTTTTATAGACTTTAGCGACATTCATGATTTCGCTGCTTTTAGGCTTATACTAATTCCCCACTAATTTACTCAGCTAGTGTAAATGCGGACGCGAAATTTAATCCGTTGTGTTTATTTTGGGGAATAAAATGAGAAAATATTTAAAAATTGTTTTGAAGTGGTGGCGTGACCGTTTTGGGCGATTTGTAGTAAGGGATCGATCGAAGATTAATAGAAATATAATAAAATTTCAACACATATTTTAAAAGTGTGGGCGTGGCAGTTTTGTGCGGCGTTAGAGTGGGCGTGGCAACATGGCTTAACGAACATGCGCTGCGTCTCTCTCCCTAGTATCATTATACTGAATTTCAACCTTCTAGCTTTTATATATCCTGAGGTCTCGACGTGTCTGTTACATACCTCCTTTGACTCTACGAGTAACGGGTATAAAAATTACTTAAGCCCCCAACTTAATCAATTGTTTACAAGAGGGCAGAGTTAAGTATGCGCAATACTCAATATTATACGGGACCAGGTGTGAGGAGTCTTAAAACTCCTCACAAATCTGGGTGCGGTGGAGCGGCCTAGCAACAGCGTAGACGGCTGCGATGCAGAAAAAGTCAAGGGCGGTTAGGTCAAACGGTACCGCGCTGGACCTTGCGTCGGGCAGCATGTGATCCTGGGAGTGGAGGAGAAGGATCTGGCGTGTCTAAAAGGGTCAGTGGTCAGCAAATGTGGTCCTAGGCCGAGCGTTGTCTCGCCCGTGGACAATACCCCTGCCCCATAACATCCTAAACCCGTTCCAGCCGGAAGGTGGTCCTCCGGAAGAGACGACAAGGGCTTGGTGTGTTCGAAAGGGACAGCGGAGTCAGTGGTCGGCAAAGATGCTCCCAGGCCGAGCGTGCCTGGCCCGTGGACGATACACCCTGCCCCATAACATCCTAATCCTTGCCGGGGCCACACGTCGTTCGTTGTCAGGACAGGACAACGAAGACAAGGCGTTGCAGGAGAGACGCCGCGGAGCAACGCAATCATCGGAGGAGTCAGCCACAAATCGACTATAATAAGAACCATCTGCTTTTCCTTGCTCGGGCAATCACACAAATCATAAATTTGGTGGGACAAACGCACAAACTCTCTGAGCTAGTCGTTGCAGCTTGTGACACAGGTTTAGTATTAAAACATAATTTGGTTACGAACGCCGATCCTCCAATAAATAGGTATGGACGAGAAAACACTTGCTGAGATATGACGGGGATAAGAAAAATGCAGGGACTGGGAAGGAACTTTCATACATACTTTCATAATATGCACACTGGAATATGGAAGCGTGCGGATTCAGAGTCCACAGATAGACGCGAGAATGGATCTCTAAACTGCATTTCGCCTAACAATTCCAAACGTTCCGGGAAGTCGAACGGTAGGTATTAATGCAGTTTGTAGGTGGGTCGAGGTTGACTTGGGTTTCGCTTTTGATATTGTCGCTGTGAAGTTTTCGAGAAGAAAAAGGCTCTTGCTGTTGTGTTTGCTGTTGGCTATCAACTGCCTGCTGTCTTTATACCTCGACATAAATAATCCTACAGATCTCATTTTCTACCCGCGCATCGATCTACGCCTCGCACACGCCAGCTGGACTACACTCGGCGACAGCGCGACAACGCACTTTGGCGCCAGTCATATTCTACGTATTAGTCAAATTCCTCACAATATACCAAACTCATTGCGCAGCAGCACAGTCTTGCAATCGCCGTGGTCAAAACATGTTAATAATGTGTGTGAGCGTTGTGGCTTAGGGGGAGGGGTGGTGTATGGTACCGATGGGTCGATAACTCGCGCGAAAAGCGATGCGAAGCGAAAAGCTATGAGCAAAGCGAGAAAATGGCAGAGTGAGAGCTTTGCGAGAAACTCTAGCTCTTTTCGAGAGAGCTACATTGCTCTCTTTATTAATGTGAACGTGATGGATACGGACGAGGAACTATTACCTAAAAAAAATGGCATCCACCCCCTTAACTGCAATAGATTCCATTCAATAATTTATATAATGACTTATGAAATCACGCAGAAAAGTTCTGTAACTAAGCGTGTATGTCTATTTCGACTTTTTATTATACTTTAAATTAGTAGTCGTTTGACGAAGACTGCCATGCCAAAAATTAAAAATAACGAAAAAACGTGTGTTTTGAAAATACACGGTAATTAAAGCACAGAATACAACAAAACAACAAGAACAAATGCTCTCTCGCTTTATCGCTTGAGCTCGCAACTCGCTTCGCTCTCACTCTGACATCTTTCGAGCAATTGCATTTAAAAATGCATAACGTGGTTTATCGCCCCATATTATAGCTTCGCTTCTTGCGCGCACTCTGGCTAGGCTGACTATTAACACCTGTAACGTGTATCGAAATATAGTGATAGAAGACGAGAGAACCTGTACTTGCTGGTGCACGCTTTAGAGGCCGGCTCTAGCTCATGGCGTTGGGTGTGGTGGGCTTGCTTGTACAGATACCTTTTCGTTACATACAATAATGAATAAGACCAAGAAATTGAGCGTGCTTACAACAACAGAATAGAGGAGCTAGCATACAAAATTGGAGGAAGCAAATTAATATACCCTATGTCCGGTCAGTATTTAAGTGCTTAGGAATATATTCTGTATTCATGGTGCTGACTAATAATTCATTATTTCCAAATTTTACCCGAAAATTTAAGCGCGCACTCTCTGAAAATGAACTAATCTTAGAAAAATAATTAGATTAGATTAGCTTATATAAAATAAAAATATTAAATACTAAAAGGAATTCAATTTAAAACCAAATAAAATATACAAAAGTGATATAAACTAAGTTTCCTCCTCGAGTACACATTTTTATAACTTATTGTGAAAACTCGTAATAGATAATTTAAAAATACAACTTCATTTCTCTCAATGGCGGTTGAGGGATTTATAAATTTTCCGCTGTAGGGTTAGGTCAGACAAGGCTGCATTTTCACATATTTTTTAGATTTTTCCCATGTTCACTTCATCAGGCACTGTGTATTCTAGACTCCTAATCCCGCTAATTTTTTTCCGCGCTTTTAACCTCACTTTGGGGTACTCTTTAGTTATGCATTTTTTGGCAATTAACTTAAATACTCATCCCACGGTCTCGACTTATCGCCGACTGTGGTCCCGCTGCTGCTGCTTCTCTTCTTCTGCCCCTCGATGGGAAGGGCGCTTCACTAGACGACCTGACTGTTCTTTTCTCTCTTTCTGTCCGCCTAAAAAGTTAGAGCCTTCGCGTCAACTAACAGTTCACTTTTCCTCCGATATAAGCTAACCTGTGGCTGCCCCAGTCGAACCTTGGGGTCTGGGCGGTGATGCTGCTGCGCGATGGTTACGCCAAGCAAAGATTTTTCCAGCTTAAATTTCTGCCTGGAAAACACATGCAAAACTTAACCCGCGCACCGTTTTGTGTCGAGGAAAACTCACTTTAATAAAATTTTCAGCAAAAAAAAATTCTCTCTCAGAAATAAAACGGAAACTCAAGCCGAGGTGTAGGCCATCGGCGGAAATCGCGATCAGCTGAAACTCACTCTATTTACGATAACCAAATTATCCTAAAAAAAAACTAGACTTTTGAACTTACTGTTTATTAATTTCAAACACAGTTTGAACACAGTTTGGTCCCCGCCATATTCGTAATGCTCTCCCGACTTGGTCATGGGACATAAACCAGGCCATTTTAGAGTAATCCCGGAGCAAACGGTCCAAACGGTCAAATCGTCCAACAGGATTCCCAAAGGGGGGCGCCACCCAATCATCGCCCTATCGCAATACCTATCGATCCAAATGCAACACCAACCAAAGATTTCGACAAGCGCTCCACGGAGTTTTACCAGAACGATGAAATAATTGGTAGCTTGGAGAACGGGAATCAACGCGGCACTGATGTAGCTGAACGGAAAGTATATTTGATTGGTTCCCTTGACCAAAGACACTGGAATAACAAGATTCGTAACGCCATACGATTTTTTGGTACACGATTTTTTCACCGTGCCTCTAGAGGTGGCTCCAGGCTCTCTCGAGCCTTTTTGTTTGAGAGAGAGAAAGCGGAGAGCGCTACAGCGAAAAGCTGTTCTACGCATGCAGTGATAGCAGACAACTGTATGTGTGCACATGCATTGTAAATTTGACAAAATTCGTAGATTTTAAATCTATATTATTTTTGATCAATTGGTACCATGTAAAAAATTGTTATTTTGCAGTGCCTTGACGTTATTATTATTCAAATATAGCTTAAAAATAGTAATAACCGAATCTATGTACATAATATACCACAATAAATTTCACAAATGACTTTATATAAGAATATTTGTCATTAGAGTATTCAGCTTGCGACGTGAGAAAAATTAATAAGGCAATGATTGTTGAGTGCTTGTGTCCGCACTTCGTTCCTGACGATATGACTTTTGCAACGAACTGTTTTCATATTTTTATTTATTTTATAAATTTTTAATACTTCGGAAAACTGATCTTTTTTTTAATATTTGTAAAAAACATATTAAAGTTTTTGAAATATTTTTAAAAATAATAAAAAACAAATGTATATAAAAAAATGTATTGTTGAGCATTAAGTGCACAAATAAAAGAGTGCTTCCTCATTATGGTTTTATGTAAATAATGAATGTTATATGTATGTATATATTTCACATAATTAATTATCAACATAAATATAAATATGTAAAGTGTAGCTAATTCGAGCGGCGATCTTAAAAAATGAATTTAAAAAACTTTAAAATTATAATAGTCAGGGCGTGAATTATTAATTTAAATTTTTTTCATCCAAATATGTAAATTCGTTTATTCGATCGGAATTGATTTCGTCCCGAAAATCGTCTTCTAGCTCAAGTACGCACACATACACACGTTCTCGTCTATTGTTTTTACTCACACAAGCAAGCTAATTCTATTTTTAGATTTCTTACGATCTCGGCGTAAGCGAGCGGACAGAGAGCAATTTTGGCCGTCACCAAAAAAGTGGCTGCATAGTGCCAAACCAATGTATGGCCGTTACGCATCTTGTTATTCTAGTGTCTTTTCCTTGACATTGGGTACTTTGTTTTACCATTCTGCAGATAGCAACCGGATGTCCTTGGCGTGATACACTACCTACCGTGTTTGGAGGACGCCCACTTCATCCTCGACGTTTTTTTGGTTCGCTGGAGGCATGGGATAGGGTCGATCCTTAAAGACTCGGCTCCTTCGACTAGCTCGATTGAATGCCTTTCCAAGCTAGACACTCCTAAGCCATACCGTTCAATGGTAAGGAACTTATTTTTACCTTTTTCAAGGCTTCCTTTTCCTGCGCCGACAGGCACCTCGGTATAGGCTCTTCGTTCGATTCGTCCATCTCCTCTTGGTTGGCTTAGTGCTTCATTTCCCTGACATGGATTTCATCTGCTTCCTTCACCCGATCGCTCGCAAGAAATCGATTCTAAAGAAGTCAGCTTGTTCGAGGTCAGGGAAAAGTTAGAAAGATATTGTCCTACTTGTCTCTCCATAATCCACAGGCAATTCTAAGCGTCCAATAATGGACCGATCTTCTCCAGACGCCGTACCACAGAGAAGTAAAACTGAACCGGAGCACGTAGTCCTTCCATAAGCTCCCTGCAGTCCTTACCGTGTCAAACAACGAAGCCCATCAACGATTAACACCTCCATCTCGTATACGTATCGCGCTATTCCGCCGTTCCGTCATTGTTTTTTTCAGGCGTGAGGCAAGTTGCTACATGGATTGGATGTAATCGTCTGCACTTTCCTCCGGCTGGTGTTCGCGTTCAAGAAGCTCTTGCATCCTTTCATGCTCCGTCTAAGGGCTCTGGAACCGTTGCATAAGCGACCTGCGCAACTGGGCCCAGGTGTCCACTTTGGACTGGCGAACGTGAACCCAATACCACTCCTTCGCTATTCCCGATACGAGAACATGGAAGTTCCTCAAGATCTTCTCCCATGGATAAATGGAAATATTGATTAGAATAAATACAAATACAAAAAAAAAAAAAGGTGAATGAAAAAAACAGAACACTATCATGTCTTCAGTGGGAACATAACTAATGTTTAAAATTTTATCCGTATATATATGAAACCTAGGATTTTTAACTAAGCATTGCGAACTTTGGTTGTCGCTATAGATCTGCACAGTCTTGACATCTCCGAAACCCATTTCGCCAGCCCATTCTGAATCCACGTAGCAGTGAATGCTCTGCCCAGTTCTTCTGAAGTGTAGTTTCTTCTCGGAAGTGCCCCTCAGGTAGCGTAAGATAC
Source organism: Drosophila simulans (assembly GCF_016746395.2). Lineage (NCBI taxonomy): Eukaryota > Metazoa > Arthropoda > Insecta > Diptera > Drosophilidae > Drosophila > Drosophila simulans. Next base: position 3,007,308 of record NC_052521.2, read on the forward strand.
GCTTTGCAGCCGCCTCGTGCTCCTTATGAGGATCTGCATTCCGCTGTGCCAACTTCACAGTAGAATGAAATATGTCTGGTCGAGTCGTCATCGCCAGATACAGAAGGGACCCAATCAATGACTGATAAGATTCCTTATTCACACGATCACATCCCTCGTCGTCGCATTTTATCTGATGGCCAGCCTCCAATGGAATACTGCTTGGCTTACAATTTTGCATTCCATAATCGTTAAGGACTGTCTCCACATACTGCTTGTGGCCAATTTTGATACTTCCAGTTTCACTCTCTCTCTCAATTTCCATGCCAAGGAAATGTTTAAGATCGCCGCCGTCGACCACGTCAAACTTCTTGGAGATCAGCAACTTGATCTCGTTTAGGTCATCTTTGTTGGAGCTCGCTATGATCAAGTCATCCACGTTCACTACAATTAGACCCAGATTGTCATCAACTTTGCGCACGTACAAACAAGGTTCACTAGGACAAGGAGTGAACCCAATCTCCAATAGAAAGGCATTCAGTCTCTCGTTCTATTCGCGTCCACTCTGTTTAAGACCGTACAGTGATTTGTGGAGTCTCAGAACGCGTCTCGGAAACTGCTCATCTATAAAACCTTCGGGTTGCCTCATGCCATGTTCAACTGCCGATGCGATCACCAATCTTATTGTGGAGTACCTGGCAAGGGGAGAAAAGTTTCGAAATAATTAATACCCTGGCGCTGTGCGCACCCTTTGGCCACCAGTCTCGATTTGAAGCGTTCGATGTGGCCATTCTTGTCTCGTTGTAACGCAAAGACCCATCTGCAACCAATAGTCTTCTCGCCTTTCGGTAGGTCAACCAGTGACCAAGTTTTGTTTGCTCGCAGGCCATTCATCTCCTTCTGCACAGAAGCTTTCCATTTATCGCTGTGATCACCGTTCATAGCTTCTTCAAAACTTCCAGGAACAGCAATGTCCTCAGTCGTCAGGACATTCAGCATCTGGTATTCTTTGCGAGGTCGTCCTGGGAGACCAGTTCGCACTAACTTCGGTCGTCCAGGAGCTCTTTGTGCTTCTTTTTCTTCAAGCTGCGCGTTTATCGGATCCACGTCTTCTGGCTCTTGTTCAATACTTGCTAGTTCGTCATCGCCTGCCTCAAGCTCCTCACTAGGAGGATTATTAGATAACTCACCAACCACAAGCGTAGATTTGCCTTGGAGTTCCACCAATTTTAACTCCGTTTCACCAGGCAAGCCACTTCTGCCCAAGTCATCTTCGAAAAACATGACGTCCCGCGCTTCGATCATCTTCCTCTTCTCATGGCTATACAGTCGATACGCCTTTGCCGTTTCGGAGTAGCCAACCAGTATATGCTCCTCACCCTTCGGAGCAAACTTCGTCTTATGTGTCTTGTTCAACACGATGGCTTTGGCACCAAAGACCCAACGTATGGATTTCTTCCTGTCCATACCTCAAAAGGAGTTAAACCAGGCAACGTTGTTGTTTCTGCACGGTTGCTCAAGTAGGATGCTGTCTTGGTCGCTTCAGCCCAAAAACATTCATCAAGGCCAGCACACAGTAACATGGTACGGGCCATTTCCACTAATGTTCTGTTTGCTCTCTCTGCTACACCATTTTGTTGGGGGGTGTGCGGCACTGTTAGCTGCCTTTTAATGCCATGACTAATAAGAAACTGTTCCAACAAGCCACTTAAATATTCACGACCATTGTCATTTCTCAAGATTTTCAATTTTTACCCGTTTGATGTTCAACAAATGATTTGTATTCTTTAAATTTTTCAAAAACTTCATCTCGCGTTTTCATAAAATACATCGTTACGTATCTGGATTTGTCATCAATAAAGGTCACAAAGTAACGTGCACCACCACTTGATTTTTTATTAATCGGGCCACAAATATCAGTATGCACTAGACCCAGAATTTCTTTTGCGCGATTTTCACTGTCCTTTGGAAAATGCTTTACATTAATTTTGCCTTTTGCACACGACTCACAGGCAATGTTTTAGTTAAAATTGAACTTCATGACTTTCACCATATTTTCTTTTATCATTTTATTAAGGCTTCTGAAATTTATATGTCCGAATCTATTATGCGATAATTGTGATGAATTTTTGTTTTGCACATTGTAACATTTATTCTTGGCATTCTCAAACAGAAACAAATTTTCACGTTTCTCTGCTTTTAGTATTACAGTTCCGTCATTCTCAATTACACTCGCGCCTTTTTCTGAGAATTTCACGCAAAAACCTTTTTCGATGGCCTTCGACACTGACATAAAATTATATTGAAGTTCCTGTACATAAAGAACATCAACCAGCTTTATTTCGAATTCGCGCATTTCACAATCACTGTGCCTCGGCCAACGGACTCAATACAGTTATTTCCCGCCAATAGAATACCCTCTTTATGTTCTTTAAATTCCGAAAAAATGTCTCGCTCACAACACAAATGAGCAGTGGCTCCACTATAGAGACACCATGTACCTCGCGACATTTCACTCACACTTGAGCCATAACACACTGCAGAATATGATCTCTGCTTTTTATTATTTTCAGTTTTTCTTTCTCTACAATTAACAGCTTTGTGGCCACGCTGCCCCCACGACCAGCACTTAAACTATTTTACACTTTGCTTTTGACGTCGTTCGTAGGAACCGATATTTTTCGTATTGCTCTTCGAGGTAGGCTGTTCAACCCGAGTCACGTATGCCCTTTTCTCGAAAACTTCTTCGCACTCTTCGTTCACCCTAAGTCGTTCAGCTTCTTCGAGAAGCTTCAATTTTACAGTTGAAAACGGGGGCGAAGTATCGCGTGTTTGCATGGCAACTACAAAATTTTCAAAGCTTTTTCGAAGTCCAGTTAGCAGCATAAACACTTTTAGGTTATCACCTAGTAAAATATCGAGTTCTTCCAATTTTCCATAAATTTCTACAAATGAATTCACATAGTCTGTCACATTATCACCTTGCTTCATTTTTAAGCGAAAGAGTTTTTAATAGAGCTGCATTTGAATTAACGGTTCGACCGGCTTATGTATTTTTTCTAAAATGTTCCACGCGACTTCACACACGACTTAATGTGCATCATTTGGGACGGTTTTAGATGCAAAATTATGCTCGACAGAGCTTACGCGTCTTTAGTGTTCCATTTCGTAGGCTCTGGCGCATCATCGGGTTCCTTCACACTACCACATACCACTTCCCATAAATCTGAAGCTATCAGAACACTACGCATGGACATTGACCAAATGTCATAATTGCTCTCATCGAGCTTATCAATTTTGACCGTAATACTCATTTTGAATTTTCTTTTTTTTCGTAAAGACAAATTCACTTTTAATAGTCACTTTCCGAATCTTCTTTTTCGTAAAGAGAAATTCACTCGAGCTACCGCACCAAACTTGTGTCTGGGCCCATAACCTAATAAACGTGTTTACAGCGCAGAGGTTTATTGGTAACTGAATTCAAATTATGTATACTTGCTGCACACAGGCAGCGTCAAAATATATGAACAAAGAGTGATCGCCGATTAGTAGCGAAAACACTCAAAAAGGAATTAACCGTTGCTCGCAGGCGACTTGAGTGTTTGAGTACACAAGTAATTGAGTGATTCTTAAATACATACATCGTTGTTCATTATACATATATGTTCATTATATATTCAACATCCTTCTTAGATTTAACCTGAGGAGATGGAACTGACCATCGCCGTTGGACTTCTGACCGTATTCGACCTGTGCATTTCCCCAAAACTCAAACTTTCCGTCGTTCACTAACCTTTCGTCGACTGGACTACCACATTTGGTGAATGCTGCCAGTTAAGTCCATCGGTTGGCCACGCCCACTCTAACTCCCTAAAAGCGCACAAAACTGCCACGCCCACATTTTTGAAAATCGCGTATTATTTTTTGATTAATTTATTAGTCGTGTAAATTTCTATCGATTTGCCAAACATCTTTTTGCCACGCCTACTCTTACACTCTAAAGCCAACATACCGGTCGCTCCCACACTTTGGAACAATTTTTAATTTTTTTCTCAATTTTCTTCCCTGACTATCAAATAACCGTTACTCAGCTAATGGAATTGAGAACGCGAAATTTCATAATTTTTCTGGAATATCGACTTCGAGTGTTCGCTTGGATCTCAAATGATCGTTAAGTGGTGAAATCAATGAAATCTTTTCTTCGTCAGTCCACACCGTATTCTAGTTTCTTACAGTTCTAAGCTTGCTGTAAAATATCGAGGATATACAAATAAGAGCAGTGCGTTTTCTCGGTTTTGGGCGCATAATGTAGGGCGCAGGTAAATCTGGGCGGAGACTCGGATTAATATCATCGGACTTACGGCACGACGTACACATTTCATTTTTCGACGTAACATTCTCTTTCTGGTAATTCCCGTCCTCCAGCTGTATCACCAACTAATATATCTATCTTTGCAGCAAGCGGTTTCGTCGGAGACTACAACCATTTAGTTCTCCTAATTAGCGTGGGATGATATTTGTTCGATATTTGTCCTCTATCTGAGAGGTCGATATCCGCTCTATATGATCCCGTAAAACGCCGTCTGCTCCTCTGAAATTCGTTCCGTTATCCGATAGTATCCGTCGCGTAACACCTCGCCGAGAAATTCCAGGCCGATAAACCATCGGCCCCTGTCAAATTTCAAAACCTTTGGCAGCTTCTCGCCGAGGTCCCATAATATGGCTGGATCATGTTGGTAATCGCTAAGATAAACTGCTAATATTGTCGCACAGCAATTTTGAACGGCCCCCCGTGAAGGTTGCGTTTCCGAAGCTCGCACGTTAGCCCAAAAAAGGCTAATGTTTCGAAAGGCTGCATTTTCATGAGCCAACCAGTGGCAAGGAGATCGTCAGCGTTAAGTGCATCACCACCGCCAATAGACCACCGGGTTCAGTTCCACGTCCACGTCCAGCGGCGGCATCCACGGCCTGGTCAAGCGGGATGCTGCCGGCGGGATTCCAGGAACCCAAGAGTGCTTCACCTAGCCTACTTTTAATTGGCTGTTTTCGAGCCGAATAGCCTCCGGTAGCAGTGACGTCGAGTCCTGCTATTTGATTAAACAGTTCGCCGTTGTGTATCTTTTTCATATTTCCCGCTCCGCCGTCGACAGGCGAGATGTTCACGCGTTCAGTAGCGTAGACATCAGCCCAGACAGCCAAACTTCTCCTGGTTGCCCAGCTTCACCTGGGAATCCGATAGTGATCCGCTATTATTCTTTTCTTCTCCTGGGGTAGGCATTTTAACGATCACGTGTTAGACGTTATGTAAGCTGCTAGGTAAAGTAGAGCTATGACCGCAATTAGGTTAGTCTCCTCGTTGTGTAGGTTAAGTTGATCCAAGCATTAACCCTTAATCAATTCACTGATTTACAAACACTTTCTTCTACCTGATGTATACTCTACGAGTAACGGGCTTTATTTTGAAGTCGAAATTCTTAAATCGACATCGTTAAGAACGATTTTTTCTAAGTATACATATATGTGATTAATGTTTTCTCAATTGTAATGTGAAGCATAAATTGAACCTAAAACTTCCCAAGTCACGGGATCTAGAGAGACGAAATCGTATCGTCAAGGCTAAAAGTGGGAAATTTTCCTGAACACAGTTTCGTTTTGCGTTACTATTTATATATTTAATCCTGTCACAATCTATAGGATTATAAGGATTATAGAATTATAGCGGTTGTGCGAAGTGGAGGGAATGTGTTTGAAACCCAGCCATATTTATTGTCTATCCCAAGGCAAGTTTATGCAGTCTTAGCCGAAGATCTTAGAGGCGAAGATCAGCAGAGGGTCGTGTACATTACTCTAGACAACGAAGTCTTTATGTGTTTAGATGCAAGCCGATTTGTTGCAGCTTTAGTTAGGAATTTGTAAAACTGCAAACACCAAATTAATAATATATATCTTTTTGATAATTACATGGTAGTAAAAATTTCTTACTTACTTCGAAAGTGTTCCACAGGCCGTCCTATGGCTTGATGGGTATTTCTCCAGCCAAGTGTTTTTTTTTTTTTTTTTTTTTTTTTATTAATTTATTTATTAAGGCATACGGGGAAGTCTTGAAGCCCCTTTGTGTCCTTCTTATCTATTAATTCAGCCCATTTGGGCTCGCCGGCTAACTATAGTTAGCTTTTTCAGATTTACAGTAATTTAACTACAATTACATAACAATCACATATAACAAATAGGATTTAGGATTTAAGATAAGCGTCAGCTTCTGCGGACCCTTGTCAAAGGAGATCGGGTAATGAGATCCCTCGGTTGCCTTCTATTGAGCCTCCGAGCAGCCGATTTCTGTGGCGCTCCAGCCTGTCATGGTATCTGCTCGAGTGCTGGTTTATTTCGTCAAATACCGTTGCTAGTTTCAGGTCTCTGTGCAGGGTGGTGTTTCGAACAAACCACTCGCAGCCGGTGATGAGTCTTGCTACCTTATTTTGAATAGCCTGGATCCTTTTGATGTGGCTGTCGCATGCTAAGCCCCAGATTTGGCACCCATACTTCCAGTTTGGTGCTAAGATCTGTTTGTAAATTGTCAGCTTGTTGGATAGCGACAATTTACTGCGCGACGAAAGTAGCCAGTAGTGCTTCGCCACCTTAGCACGTAGGCGCGTTCTGATTTCGGTCACATGCTTGGAAAATGTGAGTCTGCGATCCAGAAGCACTCCAAGGTACTTTGCTGCGTTCGGCTGTGGTACGGGGGCTTCCTCGATGTAGACGGGCGGTGGCGTTCTCCGCTTTAAAGTAAAGCAGACGTTGTTGGATTTACTGCTATTGATGCCAATGTTCCAACGTCTTGCCCATTCCGAGAACCGGTATGCAAAGTCCTGGATACCATCGGCTGCGTCGTGCTCGCATCGGGACCTGTAGGTGACGCACACGTCATCGGCAAATGTGGCCAACATAGATATCCCGTAAAGGCTTACATCTGGCTGCGGCATGTCGTGGCTATACAGGCAGTAGAGCAGGGGGCCGAGGACACTACCTTGTGGAACACCAGCTGCCACGTTGTGCTCGGTGGAAATTGCTGAATGAAAGCGCACAGCGAACCTCCTTCCTTCCAGGTACGATTTTAGCAACCCAAAATATGGAGCAGGCAGTGTATAGCAGGCAGTCTGCTTGATTTTCAGTTGGAGTCCAATGTGCCACACTCGATCAAACGCTTCTCGAATGTCCAAGAAGAGGCTGTTACAATATTCCTTACTGTCGTAGGCAGTCAGAATTTGCTCGACGACTCGATGGAGCTGCTCGACAGTACAGTGGCCAGCACGGAAACCGAACTGGTGCTCAGGGGTAATCCCCTGGGCTTCCATAATCCTTACAATCCGGACAGCAATCAGTCTCTCAAACACCTTCGAAATTGAAGGGAGGAGACTGATCGGCCGGTAGGAGGCCAGCCATGTGTGAATTCAAGAGATCCCAAATCGTATAGTTGTAGATATATTTAACAAGACCTGATGGTGTTACCTCGATCAGTCCTTCAATATTAAAATAAGCAGGAAATCCACTTAAAACGGCGATATTGTAACTTCTGAAAAATAAGGGGCGTTACAGATCTAATTTAATAAGTTGAAACTAAGCGTACAAGTTAATAAGTACAGATATTTTGCTTTATCGCAAGCGACCGTTTATTGTAACCGATCATTTGAAACTAAAACTAGCATACAAAATATTTCCCTAAGCCCCTAGCAATCAAGTGGAGGCTTTAACCGTTCATTGGCGTTGATGGCAGCGGAGACTATGCAGACCTTTGGTCAGCATTTAAGGCACTTGTGTTTACCCAGAAACAATGTAGGAATACAAGAAGTGGGAGAATCGCTTTTAGGGCAAAAACTCCTCCCCTCTTAATTGACGTTTGCCTTCGAGGATGTGTTACTCGGATGAAATTGCTGCTCGAGTGCTTCTAGCGAGAGAATCCGTAGGCGCCCCACCTCGTATGGAGTCACTGTATTACTGATGGCGCTGGTTTTGTTGGGTCTCGTTCAGGAACGTTATCAAGTAAGTGCCGCTCAATCGTCTCCTGATGTCCCTCCAGTTCGCCGTGCCATTGAAGTCGTTGAGCAATATCAGCATGTCGTCTATCTCCTCTTTTGCTGGTATGTGTTCTGCATTGCTGTACTCACACCTTGATTGCTTTCCATCTAAAAGTACTAATGAATTAACTTTTACATATTTTTACACCATTGGAACTTTTGCAGAAGGCATGTCGTCTATCTCCTCTATTGCTGGTATGTGTTTTGCATTGCTGTACTCACACCTTGATTGCTTTCCATCTAAAAGTACTAATGAATTAACTTTTACATATTTTTAGACCATTGGAAATTTTGCAGAAGGCATTGATTCCGTAAATTTCGACTTTCTTTAGTTGGTAAAATAATTAAAATTATTATTTTTCTTGACTGATCTTGTTTGGAAATATAAGAAATAAGAAATTAACTGATTTCAATATGGGGATTTTAATGACATACAAGTTTATTCGACCGTCAAGGCAGAAGTCGGCATATTATTTTTTTCAAGTAGGCTACTGATCTCATTCAATTTAAACTCGCTCAGCAGAAGCGCTTTCACAACGGTATCTCTTCTTTCACGAGCCCAATCTATTTCTGCCAACCTATGGCCAACTCATCTCTCAAAGTCGAATCTTTTCTAATTGAATTCTGTATTCTCGTGGTCACGTTAGTCAGTATGCTCATTCTGTGTTCTACATGTCTATTGATGTGGCCACAAGTATCCTGAAAGCAATCATGATCTAATGTTACTTTTATGTACTAATTTCCCTGATTCTGTTAATATTGTAGTACTTCGGTCTTCCTTACCAGTTTCTTCCTAAATCTACTTGATAGCATAGAACCTAATCTTGTATTAACCCTAACGAAAATTTCTTGCCCTTGATATAGGTCTTTATGGGCTTTCTTGTCCGGTTGTGGTATTCTATGTCAGTTTCCTGTTTTTGCTTAAGTCGGTCTATATTGTCCAGTCTATCTTGTCCATATTTTTCTGGAGCTACGGTAGCTATCCTGCCGAAGAACACCTCTAGAGGTAGTTTTTTGTGACCGAATGGACAGAGTAGTTATATACATAGATGGCTCTATCGAGAACTTCCTCGAAGCGTCTATGTGTTTTATCTCCTTTAAAACATCTCATTATTTCAGAGAGTGTGGAGTGAAACCCTTCTATCTGTCCATTTACTGTACTCTTATACGGAGGTGCTTTGTAGAGCTCAATACCCAGCTGGTCTGTCAACATGAATTTGATAGAGGCTGAGTTGAGGGACTTTTCATTGTCCATTACTATTAATTTGGGCACTACATAATAAAACACGATATCTCTTAAGGCTTTCCTAATGTCTTCTACATCTTTGGATTGGACTCTTCCCATGACCAGTTTGGAAAATATATTGTAATGACCCGCTTAATCACAGTAATACACGTTGGGATTTATCGCTTGTATTGAGTTCGTTTATTTGGATAAATGATATTCGCACACCCACGCCGCTTCGCAGTTCGCACCAGAATAATCCCTTCTCTCACTCCGACGCTGGGCGATCGTTAGCGCCTGTCCCGTCGCTGCTCTCGATCTTGGTAGTTGGCAATGCCGGTCGCCACATATATCAATCGCCGTGAGCACTAGATGTCGTTCTGTCAATATGGATAATTTGTCCGGGGTATTCTGGCAAGGGAGTTTCTTTTATTTGTGGATGTGTGGGATGTCTGTCATATTTAGAGGGCTTACACACCAAACACTGACTCACGATAGCCGAAACTTTTTTCCTCATTTTAGGAAAGTATACTCTTTCGGACAACTGAGCTGTATTTTCCACAGCATTTCTGTGTGCTCTGTTATGTGTCCTAAGTCGTTCTTCCTCCTGTTCGGCTTCGTTAACGAGGTCTTAGACTTTAGTTTGAGAGAATCTATTCCTAAAACCTGGAATTCGATGGGGTAGAGAATTTGTATTTTACCCATTACATCCTCAGATGTGAAATTCCATTAATCACGGATGGGTAAAGATATTCCTTAAAATCTGACAATAGGCTATCAGGTGTGAACATTTTATGATCTACTAAATGCCTATGGAATGTCGGGAATTGAATGCTAAATGAGTAATTCTCTGACTCGGACTTCCTGAAGAAAATTTGATTTTTAAGTGCATTTTTAGGGGCTTCAACGCTACATATCAGCCCATGGCTCGAACTGTCGGAGCTTTGCATTGTTGAGGCGACTGTGTTTATCTGTGAGCGTCGGCTACAGTATTTTCTCTGCCTGTTTTATAGAAAATCTCTAAGTCATATTCCCCAAGGTATGCTTTCCATCTTTTATTCCTCGCATTCCAATTCGCTTTACCGTAAAGGTAAATTTTGAGCTTTTTTAGGGCCCAGATAACACTTTTTTCTCGTTTGTGGCGTAATTTTCTTCCGCCTTCAAGTATGTTTTCGATAAAAATGAGATGGGTCTGATCTCTTGTGAAGGAAAAGCGCCTACTGCGAAATTGGAAGCGTCCGTTATTAGGTGAAATTCTTTTTTATAGTCTGGGTAGTGGAGTATTACGTCTGGAGAAACCAAACTGCGGATTTTTTTTGACGATGATGTCTTGAAAATTCGTCCATCCTTCCCTCTCAAAAGCGAGCTAAGTGGCTTTGCTAACTTAGCGCAGTTAGGAATAAATCTCCTGTAATATCCGGATAATTCCAAGAATGATCTCAGTTCTTTGAGTGTTCTTGGAATTGGAAAGTCTTAGATTGCCTGTACCTTGTTTGGGCTGGTTTCAATCCCCTTGTCGGACACAATGAAACCTAGAAACTCCACTTTTCTCTTCATGAACTCGCATTAACCCAATTGACATTTCATGTTGGCTTGCTGAAGAGTTCTGAAAATGGTGTCAAGGTGTCAGGTTCTGGTAGTGTGTTTCATCATCTTTATTAAAGACTTGGCGGTCTTTTCAATATCAGATTCCTTTAAAGGAATCTGGTGAAACCCACTTTTCAGATCGAGAACTGAGAAAATCTTGTTGTCTTCCAATTGGGCCAACATTTCATTAATGTATATCTGTCCGCTAAAGTTACCATATTAAGTTTTTGGTAGTCAATTACCACCCCACCCTGTATATTTTCTTACCAGAGGAGTCGAGTATTTTTTGGTACAATCCACACGTGTTAATTGTATGATGACCTTGAGGGTCCAATGATGCCATCGTGTAAGAGCTTACATTAGGTACTGATCGAATTTTGAGTACACTGGTGTATCCGATGTGGTTCAGATTGGTGACCTTACACTGGTAGGTGTAGGTTAGTTTTTGATTGGGGTCTGCGAAGAGACCTGGATGAGAATCAATTATTTTATTTAATTTCCTTCTCTGTTCTACATCTAAGTGTTCTACTCTGGGACTAATTGTGCTAACAGCCTCAAACTGTTTTGCTTTGAGGACGATTCTTTTCCCATTTTCCAGTGTCATGGTTAGGTTTTTTAAGTCAATTTGCGCTCCCATTCCCTTCATTGTATCTTTGCCAAGTATGGCGTCAAAAGCCTTCGCGTTCGACTGCAAATTGGGCTGGATGTAATTTTTGTTAGAGCCCGTGTCAATCAACACTCTTAAAACCTTTCCTCTCCCCACTACTCTACATTCAAAGTATGGTAGTGAGGAGTCTTCTACTCTAAAAAATGCAACACGTGGTCTCGTTGCCCGCCGTCCAAATTGCCTGTTTGTCCATAACCAATATTCATTCTGGGTGCCGTTTATGTCGTTTTGGGTTTCATATACTTGCATCGACTGTTGATAGCCTGCCATGCTTGAACTGGACCCAGCTATTTCTACTATTGGCTGTCCCATGTCCATTGTTTGGATGTTTTAGTTTCTTTGTCGTTTGTTTATGTCTCAAATATGACCGCTCGGTTGTTTGCTGGCGTCAAAATGTGCTCTGTTCATATAATTTACGTTTCGCGTCTGTATACTGCGGTCCACATCCATTGGTTCTGGTCTTAGTTGTGGTTTGGTCGCAAAGGGACGGGGTGGGGCATTATATTGTTGTCATTGCTGTTGATCGTTTTGTCGGGGCGCGGCGAACGGTGCATTACCAAAATTCGACACATATTGTCTTGGCGCAGCGAATGGTTAGCCTAAGTGTTGTGGTGTTCTCCTCATGAGGTTTCGTGAAGGGACCGGTGGAGGCCAAAGGCTTTCGACGGCTGAAAATTGCGTGGTGCCGGTATGGGTTTTTTGTGTTCCCTAAAACTCGACTGTTACCCCTTATTTGTCGCATGGATTGATCTGTTTGTTTGGTTTTCAAGTTTTAGGCAATAATGTAAAGCTGAGAAGAGATCAGCTGGCTCTTTTATTGCCAAATAAATCTCCTCGAAGGCCTCTAATAAAAGTATCCAGAGCTTTTTCTCTGTACATTTTTGTAACAAAGTGCTCGGATTCTCGGATCATTTGCATGCAGCCGACCTTATTTAAAATAAGAGAAAGATTTTTGTAGACGTCCTGGTGGAAGTCTTAAACCGACTGCTGGTGGTCTTGTGCCGAAATTTGCATTTGGTATTCCAAGGTAGTTATGTCTCGTTTATCTGCGTAATGTAGAGTGAGACATCTCGACATGGCCTTCCGGTCCAGCAGAATGCTGTAGGACTCGAGTGCCACATCAGTACTTCCGACAAGTTTGTTTCTTACGGTATGAAGTATACCATAATATTTTGGAGTACCCACGAATGGGGTGTAAATCTCCATGATTGTATCAGCGCTCTTCTTCCAAGAGCCGAATTCTGCTGGATTTCAAGAAAATTGCCTAATCGATTTTACGATATCAGGCACCCTGTCAAAGTCCACTAAATTATTTCTGTATTCGGGCTCGACGACCTGATCGCTCACGTCAGTAAAGTCAAGAGTGTCATTATTCATTTGTTTTATCAGTCCAGGTAAAACTTGGGCCACCGTTTGGCAAATTAAGGCTGTCAACTGTTCGACACTCATGTCTACGCGATGCTGTTCAGGCAGGTCGTGTCTTTCTGAGGGCACCGGTCTTTCATTTGAACTAAAAGCTGATGGTCTTATTATATTATTAGGGTTTGCCATACTGATTTTTAATTCGGACAACACCTGCACAAAACAAGCCTAAACCTAAACCAATTCGAACTTAACAAAAGTTGTGGGCAGAAAAATATGGAATGCGTGTGTATATGTTTGGTTATTTCTCTTTCGTTTTATTTTTTTTCAATCTTGCATGCAATACAAATTTAGCTCGCCCCGGCTATTTTAATTTGAAAACAGAGTACGAGAAAAAGGAACAGTAAATATGGAATTGTTTCTTTCCGAAGATCTCTAGGAACCGGGTTGAAAATATAATATTAATAATAATTTAATTATAATTTTAATAATAATTATATAGCAATAATAATATTACTTATTACTTACTTATTATACTTTATTTATTGTTATACTTGTCGGGAAGTTAACTGTTTCGGGGTCCTCTGTTGCCGCGCTCCGCCCGCGAGTCGTACACTTCCTCGGTTGCGACATATTCACGCGTCTGCTTTCTCAGAGTTTTCAAACATAAGTGACTCGTGTACATTTCAACATCGCTCTATCTCGCTTGATACATGCTGGTCCGAACTCACCACAAGACAAGCATTTGTCTCACTCTAACGCAGAGCAAAATCCGTTAAACTCGCATAACGGAACACAGCGATCAAAAAGAAACGAAGACAAGAACAGCTCGATACGAATTTTATTTATTAGAGATGACATGTTTATTAGAGATGGAACATAGAAAATAAAAATAAGACTAATAATGATGCTACACGGCCTTCCTGACCAGCACACGTCCTCGTGTGTAATATAAGTTTTGAAATTAAACAAGCTTAATCTAGAAAGATAACATTAAACGTAATTCAGAGTATTAGTAAAGGTTCTCTTTTTTTTTATTTTATTTTTCTTGTTATCGACCAACTCGAGTGACAGAAGTACCAAGAAGATCGTTTGTTATTATTAGCAACACACTAGGACAATTCAACCCGCCACGCCGCCAGTCACCAGACATCAAATAAGTCAACACAGTAACACGTGTACCTACTAGCACTGACAACTTGGCGACGTTGCATGTGTCCCCAATCTCGCATTGAAATCCATCAATGCCTCTCATTCACTTGAGTCTTCAAACAACTAAGTAACTTTTCGCTCACATTGGCATCCACCAACGGATTTCTAACGTCTCTTTCAACGTTTTCATCCACATTGGAATCCACCAAGGGATTTCTAACGTCTCTTTCAACGTTTTCATCCACATTGGAATCCACCAAGGGATTTCTAACGTCTCTTTCAACGTTTTCTTGATCGTCACATAGATCTAACTCTTTGGGGATCTCCTCTGTTGGCATACTGCGCAAAGCTTCATGTGGGTACTTATAAGTCCGCTTATTAGTTAAAGATTTTAAAATATAACGATCTCCCTCAAGTACCTCTGTCACGAGGAAAGGTCCTTTATATTTTTGGTGTAATTTTGTTTGGTGCCTTTCTTCGTTCTTAAGTAAAATATAATCGCCAACACTAAAGTTATCAAATTGGCTTTGTGCTTATCGAATCTAGTTTTTTCATACAAGGCGTTCTTCTTAATATTTTCTCTCGCGATATTTCTTATAATATTTACATCGACTTTATTAACTTGTTCACATATTGGTAACATATTAAATGGTCTACATTCTTTTCCGATTAGTAATTCAAGAGAACTGGCTTTCGTTATGCGATTTGTAGTACAATTTATAGCTAGTTGTATCTCTCCTGAGGCATCTTGCCAAGAACGATGGCTGCTCTCTACAGCCGTAAGCATGCGTTTAAGCACACTCATAACGCGTTCTACCTCTCCATTGGCACGACTAGCCCCTGTTGCAATTAAGTGTAGTTGAATTTTTTGCATGGAACAGAATTCACTGAAACAAGAGCCTGTAAAGCATTTACCCTGATCTGCAATGATTCGTGTTGGTACACCGAATACGGATTTTGACGCCTTCAAGGCGTCTATACAACTCTCACTATTAATGTTTACCGTGTGGTGCAAACAAACAAACTTTGTTAACGCGTCAATCAGAACGATAATATATTCCTTTTGATCCCTCTTGCCGCTTAATTTTCCCGTAATATCTATATGGATCGTGTGCCATCTAATTTCTACTTTTGGTATGGGGTGGAGTTCGATTGTCAATTTTCCTGACGGAGGCTTAGTTAACTTACACGTAATGCAATTATCAACGAACTTACGAACATATTTGGCCATGTTCTCAAACCAGTAAAATTCGTACATTTTGTCTAAAGTCTTTTCCCACCCAAGATGTACAACTGCTTCATGGACATGGTTCACTACTGACCATCTGAATGATCTGGGGACAACTGGCAGGCAACGAGTTATACCGTTCCTTTGAATTTTGCGAAAAAGCATTTTTGAGCGTAATTCATAACTTTTTGCCAAGCTCTCACCCAATTCATTGTTCTGTATTTTAAAAACAATCGTGGAAATCTCTGAATCCTTTTGTTGTTCTGCAAGTAACCAGTTGTCCGTTATTTTGGCCAATAGAACATGTTTTTCTTCCTCACCAGTAGTTGGCAGTGGATTGCGTGACAAGAAATCAACATGTGCCATTTTGGCACCAGGTCTATATTCTATGTCAAAGTCGAAGGACTGCATATATGCCCACCAACGGTGTACTCTCGGCGTTAGTTCAGTCTTGTTGCGAGTAGCTTTTAGGGAATTACAGTCTGTAAAAACAACAAATCGTCGCCCATGTAAATAGTGACGAAAGTGTCTCATGGAGTTATACACAGCTAAAGTTTCAAGCTCGTATGAATGATATCGAGATTCCGTCAAGGATGTTTGTTTGCTGTAATACTCTACTACACGACGTTTATTATCTATTTTGTGGAGTAGAATTGCTCCGTAGCTATCCATACTGGCATTTGTATGCAGTTCAATGGGATGCCGAGGATCGAAGATAACAAGGACGGGCTCATCTGTAAGCAATTTAGTGACTTTTTGACGAATTTGTTCGTGTTCAAGTTTCCATTCAAATATTTTGTTTTTGCATGTCAGTCTATATAAGGGTTTCATGATTTCTGAAAACTTTGGCACAAACTGCCTAAAATAAGAGGCTAGGCCAATAAGAGGCTAGGTCTTAGTTGGGTAACAGACTGCGGAGGCGGTAAAGCGGCTTATGCTTTTATCTTAGATGGATTTGGTCTTATTTCGCCCTCTTTTACCACAAACCCCAGATATTCAACGAAAGATTTCAGGAATGAACATTTTCCGATATTAAAAGAAAACCCAGCCTGCGATAATATTTTCAAAACTGTCCTTAACCTTACAAAAGCTTCTTCTTTTGTTTCTGCGATAATCATTATATCGTCCATATAAACGATAACGTAAGAGTGGGCAAGCTCACTAAAAGCTTTCATAACTGCACGCTGGAACACGGATGGGGCATTCTTTAACCCGAAGGGCATAGTTAGAAATTCGAATTGGCCGTCAGGTGTCACAAAAGCCGTGCGCTCAATTGAATTTGCGTGAATAGGTATCTGATGAAACCCGCTGGCCATATCCAAGCAACTAAAGAAACTTGCTCCACGAAACCTAGATATTTGGTCACTTATTAGTGGTAAGGGATATTTCTCTGCAACTGTGTTTGTATTTAGTTCGCGGTAATACACGCAAAGACGATCAGAACCATTTTTCTTTTTAACGAGTAAAACTGGACTGGCGAACGGTGAGCTGCTAGGACGGATGATGTTAGCTAACAGCAGCTCATTAACCTTGTTTCGGACAATTTGTTTTTCCTCTATACTAAGTCGGTACGGTCGTCTGTGTACAGTTTTTATTGGATCAATTAAGCGTACTTCTAATTCGCCAGTTGTAACACGATTTTTGGGAAAACCGTCTATAAATGAGTCACAGAATTCATTCAAAAGATTTACCAAGATTTTCCTATCCTCGCCACACAATTCGGTATTAACATTTTCAAGACTAAAACTACTACTCAAAGCAGATAGGGTTGGCACAGACCTTGTTTTACATAACTCTATTTTATCTATTGTTATAGTAGCACTAAATCCCTGACTTAAAATTTCGCGTCCAATTATAATATTATAATTAATGCAATCATTAAGAATTACGTGAAAAAGCACTTCGAGACAGTAACCACTTATTGTTACGTTTGACAAAATTTGTAATGTACTGGTAACAGTATTATTTCCGATACCCTTTAAAACTACAATGTTGTTAATTCGTGTGCCCGAGAGTTGGGTGGACACAGATTCTCTTACAAGTGAGCATTCGGCTCCAGAGTCGAAATAAAATGGATACGACTCACCAGATGATATCAATGTCCCAATTGGCTCGACTACGTGACACACGTTGACACGCTTCTCGTCGGCTTTAGTTTGGTTTGACAACGATTGTCTTGCAGGGCAAGCTGACGCCATATGCCCCTGGTTTCCACATCTATAGCAAGTAATTGACCCAGGTTTAGAGTCAGATAAGCGCCCAATACTCGAACTAGATCCTTGTTGATTCTTTAAGTTGTTTTTCATGGAGCGGCAGTCAGCTATCTTGTGGCCAATTTTTCCACAAAAGTGGCACTTAACATTTGGGTGTAGGCGAGCTCTTTTGCTGGTAGAATTTTCTGGAACGGGATGGTCCTTCCTCTTGCCGTACGAAAACGCTCTTAGCTCGTTCTGCAACTCGTTGCGTGTTTTGACAGTAGTTGTGAACACAGTGCGTTGCAGCCTACCATCTATATTTGCAGCATGTGCCAGGGCAACAGACACTGCAATTTCTTCTGCGGTCATAGACTTCCATTTTGCCATAAGTGTTGTTATTAATCGGCTACCATACAGCGCAAGACATTCGCCGTCGTTTGGCCGCCCGTTTAATACATTAAAGACTGTTGCTGCTGGCGTCTCATTGCCTTCATACTGCTGAAGGAACATTTCTTGGAATTGGCTCCAAGTCATTCCGGCGAAACAAATTTGTCTGCGAGCCCCTCAAGGCATTTAAAATTTCCAATAGATTACGATGCTGCATTTCTAAAATTGTGGACAGGCGATCATCAGTGATGGCTTGGGGCTGAGGCGATCCCACTTCTGATGTCGGGAAGTTAACTGTTTCGGGGTCCTCTGTTGCCGCGCTCCGCCCGCGAGTCGTACACTTCCTCGGTTGCGACATATTCACGCGTCTGCTTTCTCAGAGTTTTCAAACATAAGTGACTCGTGTACATTTCAACATCGCTCTATCTCGCTTGATACATGCTGGTCCGAACTCACCACAAGACAAGCATTTGTCTCACTCTAACGCAGAGCAAAATCCGTTAAACTCGCATAACGGAACACAGCGAACAGCGATCAAAAAGAAACGAAGACAAGAACAGCTCGATATGAATTTTATTTATTAGAGATGACATGTTTATTAGAGATGGAACATAGAAAATAAAAATAAGACTAATATTGATGCGACATATTTATGTTTTATTATACGTGGATTCTTGAATTTAAATTGCTGATGTTGTTGTTGATGATGATGATGTTGTTGTTGTTGTTGTTACTGTTGATGCGTTGTGGTGGTCTTTTAATTTCGGAGTTTGGGAGTTTTCGCCTCTCTTTCTTCGCTAGCTCACTTCTTGTCTACCGACTTCGAGCGTATTTAAATGTTTATACTTTTTCCTGTGTACTTTTCGAGGTTCTTGTCGTCTTGCTTCTTCTTCGTCGACGTCTTCTTATTCTTCTTCCTTTTACAAGGCTGCTGCTGCTAATGCTGTGCTGCAGTTGTTCTTTTTTCCTATTGTCCGCGCTTTGGATCAGGCAGGCGTTCTCCGCCGTTCGTCGTCTTTACTTTTGCCTTTACTTTTCAGATTTTACTTTATAACTTTTTGGCGCGGTCTCGTCGTTTCACCGTTTTTGGATTGCACTGTTAACTGTTATCCGTGATGCTCTTCTGTAGTTCCGTTAGTTCTCTGCGTTCCACTTCTACTTTTTTTCTGTGTCTTTTCGGCGAAGTTGCTGTTCTTCGTTTTGCGGTTTAATGACATAAAATTGTTGCGGTCACTCCTCCTGGCTGGGTAAATGTTATCCTTTTTGTCTGGGCTACCGGGGAATCCACGTCAGCACTCCAGAAAATGTGATCCACCAAAATTTTTTTTAAACTGTTTTACTTTATAGCCGACCGTGATTTTTTGTTTTTTATTAACTCACGAGAGTTTCTGCTGCACAATTTACCCAACAAATGATTTTAGCAAAATTTTGATTTTGGTCCGCGACTTAGAATTTTTGTCTGTCGTTCGCGTTTATTCGCTGGTTCGGGCGCCTGTTAACAATTACGATTAATTTGCTTTAATTTTGTAGATCGCAAGCAACCGTTTATTGTAATTGATCATTTGAAACTAAAACTAACATACAAAATATTTCCCTAAGTCCCTAGCAATCAAGTGAAGTCGTCGGCAGCGTCGCAGCGGGCGTCGGCAGCGGCGAAGTGTTGATGTCTCACTTTAAGCGTTCGCTGGCGTTGATGGCAGCGGAGACTATGCAGACCTCTGGTCAGCATTTTGGGCCCTTGTGTTTACCCAGAAATCGCTTGTAGGGGGGCAATAAGTAACATATTAACACTCTTATAACGGCTTTTAAATCATTACGTATAAGATTTGTAAGTATAAAAATTGGACAACTAGATATTAACAATAACGATTCATATAACTTTAATTGACCAAGACAACAAAATCAAAATCTAGTGAGGAATGCAAAATGCATCCTTGGAATTTAATATTAATGGAATCTGTTCATTTAACTAAATATGACGAATTATATTTTATAATTAAATTAAATGAATTGTTTCCCGGAGAATTCAAAACAGCTTTTATCTGTATATTCTTTATCTATAGCTTATAATGGTTGAAAAAGACGCAATTCACAATTAACTGAAATCTCATCTGAAAAATGGTGAACAATACTGACACATGATTATAAAAAGAGGTTCCAAGCGATAGTTTGTAGAATACAAGTTAACAAGTAACATCAGAAAAAGCTGCGGATGCTGGTCGGCGGCCGTGATCTGTGCGAGATAGGGTAATCTTAAGCTCTCCCTCTTCGTATTACCTAGTTCTGAACTGACAGCCGAAATAAAGAGACGTTATTGTAAAATAACTTCCGTAAATATCCAGTCGGAGGTACGACCCTGCTACGAAGCGAAGACGGCTGGGATGCAAGAAGAGTCAAGGGCGGTCAGGTCGAACGGTAATTAATTGACCTTGGACCCCGGACCCCGGCATAGCGGAGAACCCGTGAACTAACGGTACCGCGCTGGACCTTGGACTCGAGCCGGCCAAGATCACGGAGGACGAACGGTAACGGTGCGGACTTTGGACATGCACAAAGAGGACGCACCGTAAACTAACGGTTCATTAGTTGGACCTTGTACCTGAGCGGGCCGTGCCCAAAAGGGGAATAACGGGATCCCCGCGGCTTATAAAGGGAATTAGAACGTGTGGAGAAGGAGTCAGTGAATTAGAACGTGCGAAAAAGGAGACAGTGAATGAGAACGCGGAGAGTGGAGATTGATCCTGGTAGTGGGCAAACTAGGACCTGGCGTGTTTGAAAGGGATAGTGGAGTCAGTTATCGGCAAAGGTAGTCTCAGGCAAAGCGTTGCCTATGCTCATCGACGATACACCCAGCCCAATATCATCCTAATCCCACTTTAGCCGACAAGTGGTCCGATGTCAAGGGCACACAGGACGAAGAAGGCAAGGCGTCGCAGGAGCAACGCCGCGCAGCAGACGGTGATCACCGGAGAAGTCAGTCGCGAAATACTACAAAAGAAGCTCTGTCTTTTCCTTGGTCGGGCAATCACACAAATCATAAATTTGGTGGGACGAAAACACAAACTCTCTGAGCTAGCCGCTGCAACTCGAACCGAGATGAATTAGGAAAAATAGTTCCATGTAAATGAATTCATTTTTTTCTGAGTGTATCCCAATACATTATTATACTTTGTATAATAATAATTTATTTATGTTAAACGAATTATATTTTATTAAACAGATGCACAAATGAAATGAAATCAATTAACCACAAATTTAATCATCATAATGTGGGCAAAAGAAATTAATAATAATAAACATCAGCGGATTTACAGAAATTTAGGAAGCTTATTAACTAGTATAGCATGTCTAAATAATTTTCGTTTTTTAGTTAATTTAGTTATTTTCTCCATTTTCTTTCTTTTCTATTTTCTCTCTTCTCTCCTTTTCTTTTCATTAGCCACCTTACATTAAAACTTAATTTAAATTCCCCTAAAATATATTGATACGTGCACGTATATAATTTTCTCTACGTCCAAAAGATCCTTTCTGAGGGTGTGTGCTACTTATGTAGATTAGTATAATGATAATTTGAAATGTTTTAAGTTCTACGGAGCAGCTTTTTTCGGTCAACGTTCGACGATGGGAACAATTCACAGATAATTAAGTCCTTCGTGGCTTGATCCTAATTGTTGTTGTGCTGATATCAATTGCAGCACAAATGGGGGATGGGTACTTTGAGGGCCAACAAATATCTCGTAGATCAGCGACACCTAGTGACGATTAACTACGGTCAGATACTATGTTTCGCAACACACTAATCGGCGTGCATTAGCATTAGTCCATCTCTAGAGAGCGATGTTGAATCAAAGATAGCATACTTCCCCTTTCCGATTCAGAGTCTCGACCTGAGCGGTTTCTTGGCCTTGCTGGTACAAACAAAAAATTACTCAGCATCTCGCAGCAAAAGATATGTTACGGACAACGTTCACTTGTGATTTTGGCCAGAACCTGGCGTTTGACGGTCGGCTCCAGCCCGTTAGAATTTCTCTGGATGTGTACATGCACCCTCTACGTTCGAAATACCTCAGCCTCAGATCAGTTTGCCGCAAGTAGATATCCGTTGGAGCTTAACTACCCTAGTGTCGAGTGATCACGCATACAATATTTATACAATGATCACGAATACAACATTTTGGTATAGATATGAATAAACACCCATATGCTGCAACCCCTTCAGAAGCACAACACGACACTCGCTGACGATATAGAGCCGGAGTGAGATGCGTACGGGCTTAGCGGCAGGGAATACCACCAGCTCAACATTGTTCGTTATCTTAAGTATGTTAAGATATCTTAAGGCACCAAGTGAGAAAAGTTAAGAAAAAGTTAAAAACAGTTAATATCATGAATAATGAGGCGTCAGTATCGTAGAGCTCTACAAAATAATAAAAGGTTATGCAACTCCTATATTATCCCTTTCTATTTTCATCCCTCTCCATTTCAATCAATCTTTCCTTTGCTTTGGAATGTCGTACCTATCGTTTTAGAATGTTGCTTTGTAAGCACGATGCAAGTATTGCAAGTATTCTTCCTTTGAAGAATGTTATCTATATCTAACATGAAGCGACTGCAGTAGTATAGAGCGAGATGGTGCTGATTACATAAGCCTCGCCGTGGTCGAGAAGCAATAAATTCGGTAGCGATGATGAATTGTGAAGGCAGGGTGCTTGGATCTACAATCGCGTGTGTGTCGTGACTAGGCCACATGTTTGGCCGCGCTTGCCAAAGTTATCATTGCGTCTTTAATTTCCCTTTTTTTTCTTTTTACGACTCTCTCAAATAAAAATAAAGCAATTGGTCGAAACAAGAGTTCGGTTAAACATGGACTTAAATGTTTAGAAGATATATTTTTCGTGTATTTGTGCAAGCGAGGAAACTGTTTGCGTGGCTTGATATAGTGTTATTTTATATTTTTTTGGTTTGGTTTTATTTCCGTCTACAACTAAGTGAATTCAGAGAAAGTAGCGTAGAATAGAGCTCTAACCGGAACGGAGAAACTGCTATTTCGGATCACATCATTGGGTTGAAACAACTTAGAACAGATTATAGGTTCTATTATAATGGTACTAGACCACTCTGATAACGAATAAGGGATGGATCATCACAGTGGTGTGCCCTAGTGGGCGAGAAGAGCTATAAGGCCAGGTGCTAGATGCACTTAGGGGAATGCAAAATGACTTATTAACGCAGTTAACCGAAAAATTGTCTATGTTGATGCAAGCCAATTTGGTATCCAGAGCTCCAGAAGCATATTTTAATAGAGCCCAGGAAGAACTTCATTCGCGGTGTGACGGGAAGAATAAGCAAAGATAATTTTATACACAGGGTGAGGTTTTGACTCACCAAAGTCTTGGAGGAAATTACTCAGTTTTGTGTGGAAACGGAAGTGCATTGTTTGAAAGAAATGATTTCTATTGGCAATATCATAAATT
The DNA here is from genome assembly GCF_016746395.2 of Drosophila simulans. NCBI lineage: Eukaryota > Metazoa > Arthropoda > Insecta > Diptera > Drosophilidae > Drosophila > Drosophila simulans. Next base: position 3,030,636 of record NC_052521.2, read on the forward strand.
ATTAGATTAGAGATTGCAAAGAAAATGGAAATGAAAGTTTTGATTCCTTTTACGATGCGGTGGTTCAGTTGACTGATTGTCTGACGGTCCACTAGAAGAAAAATCTTTGATAGAAATATTAGGGCGAAATTTGCGCAGGAGAGACGAACACTGAACACCAGCAACATTAGTGCACGCAATACTTCTGGGGATTTCTTCGCAGTGGGATGGCATCGAAGAGTTAGTGTTAGTAAAAAATTTAAATTTAAATTTTTAAATTTAAAAATCCACGAAATATAAACAAATCACGAAACACAAGAAGGCTTTAACGATTTTGGAAGGTAACAAAAGACTTAAACGCTCTGCATAATTCATGCGTGGACCAGCGTCCATTCACAAGAGAATATTTCAAAATATTTCGACAGCGGATGGAAACAAGCTAGATATAGTAGGTAAATTATATACAGACATAGAGTACAAGGGTCAATAAAGCATATAAATTTATATTTTGTCCCTTCATTAAGACAGAACCTCTGCTGAGGCGTTGATTTCTGAAGAATCTTCGACTTATTGCTATTGAAATTTCTGAGCTTAATGCTCACAACCTCACCGTGGATTAGAAGAAAACCTTACAAGGAGTCGTGGATCAATTCCCGTCATTTGCAATCCCTGGGTTGGAAAGGACAAGCCTTCTTTCACATCAGATCGATGTGGGAGATGCTAAGCCCATAAAGCAACGTCACTTTCCAGTGTCACCAGCCGTGGAAAGACTGATTTATGGTGAAGTCGACCGAATGCTGCTGCTCGAAGTTATAGAGGAGTCTGGCAGCGCATGGTCTTCGCCAGTTGTCTTGGCTAAAAACCAAAACAGTTAGGCTCTGCCTCGACAACCGGAAAGTGAACACGGTGACTGTCAAAGACGCATATCCGCTTCCGCAGATTGACGGTATCCTTAGTCGGTTGCCAAAAGCGATCTACATACGTAGTAGATTTTAGGGACGCGTTTTGGCAGCTGTGTTAGACCCAGACATAAAACGGGTTTTGCGGTTCCAGGACGACCACTTTACCAATTCAAGGTAATGCCGTTCGGCTTATGTAATGGACAAACAATGTCGCTTCTTATGGATAAAGTAATTCCAGAGTCGCTACGAAATGAAGTTTTCATATACCTTGATGATTTATTGTTAGTGTCTGAGAGATTTGATGCTCATATAAGACATCTATAGACGGTCTATGATTGCATGCGAGCAGCTGAACTTACAATAAATGCCCAAAAAAGTATGTTCTGGGTGCAGGAAGTTAAGATGGGTGAGGGCGTGATTCGCACAGACCCAGAAAAATGGTCGGCAATTGAAAATTTTCCGTTGCCAAGAACTCTAAAAAGTTTAAGAAGCGTTCTGGGATTCGCGGGCTGGTACCGCAAATTTGTTGACAACTTCGCAACCATATCTGCTGCCTTAACCGACTTGCTAAAAACCAAACGAATATTTTCAATGAGCGAAGAGGAACTTCGCTCAATTATGGAGCTGAAACGCAATCTATGTTCAGCAGTCCTTAGGAGTCTTGATTTTTTGAAGCCTTTCTATATCCACTGCGATGCCAGCAAAAGTTGTGTACGAGTTGGGCGCCTAATACCCGATCGCTTTCGTCTCCAAAAAGTTCAATAAGACACAAAGAATCTATTCGGTTATCCCTCAAGATAATCTTGCAGCAATAATACGTGTTAAGGGGTTTCGTTCATACGTAGAGGGCCGTTTTACCATTGTCCCAGACCATTCTCCTCTCAAGTGGCTGATGGCTCAAACAGACCTTCCCGTCTGGCGAGGTGGGATCTTAAGTTGCAAGCGTTCATATTTAAATAGAACACCGCCGAGGATCGCTTAACGTTGCTCCAGATGCCTTTTCCAGTGTCAACGAAGACGAACTAGCATGTATTGAGGCTTCTCATGGATTGTTAGTAGATGTCGCTTCCGAACATTTTCGAAGTCCAGAATATTTAAGCCCATACGTAATATCGCAATGTTTATAGTGCTTTTCACTTTTCACAGCACTTTTCAAAGTTTGTTTTTGTAAAGGCTGACCAGAATATGGAGTCGTCTGTAATAGTATAGCATCTAAAGGAAGAGTTATCTCATTTATGCGGAGTTCCTGAGACTATAGTATCGGATAATGGATTCCAGCTGTTTCAGAAGCTGCTAAGGGAGCATCGTATTATAGACAAGTTAACACAAATTCACAGCAAGCAAACGCGTCAGAGCAAGTGAACCGATCAATCATAACAGCAATTCGCTCGTATGTTGATGCTAGGGAAATTGACTGGGATGCGAATCTAAGCAGCATTTGTTATGTTATGCGTTAAGGTCGCCATACTATATGGTAATTGGCCACCGCATGGTCACATCGGGGGGAACATATGCCTTGTTGAGCTAGCTGCAGGTGTTGCAAGATAGAGGTGTGGCATTTGAAAGGATGTTGATCAGGATGTTTGACAGGCTGTTGATCTTGCAAAACGGCAGGAAACCAAGAGTCGAGAGCGCTATAACTTAAGATCGCGAGAGGTTTCCTACTCAGTATGTATGTAACGGACAGTAAAGCCAGATCTAGCGACAATTAACGACGGTATCCAATACTCTTTTTTGCAACACACTAATCAGAAAGGCAGGCTTTCAGTAGCTTTAACGCTATAAAATCTTCCGTAGTACACCTCTAGAGAGCGATCACATGGTGAATCGAAGATAGAAGACTTCCTCTTTCCGATTCTTATTCTCGACCTGAGCGGTTGCTTGGCGTCTGGCAGCAGTTTGCCGACAACGTGCACTCGGGGTTTTGGCCAGAACCTGGCGTTAGAGGATTTTGTAAAACCGATATGTAACGCCGACTAGATCCCGTTTCATTGAGCTAACGCTTTACAAGTTTTCTTTTTCACTAACCTATAACCTATAACCCCTAACCTATAAATAAGTTCAATTGTATAAAAGAGGCCAATGCAGAATAAATTTGGAATCGCGTTGGCCATGGCAGAGGGGGCAATTATCACCCCTACTGACATCTTGGGGTGTACACTGAGAGAAACTCCCTATCTATTCTACATTCCTTTTGCATAGCTACCACTAGTGTCTAGTGAGCACGCAAAAAATTTTAAATTTTGTATAGATATGAATGTGCACCCACAAGATTCGTGATTTCCTTGAAGACAAAGACGCAGAGCAAGTTGTTTGACCCATTTTGCCACGCCCACTCTAACGCTCACAAACGGCACAAAACTGCCACGCCCACACTTCTGAACCATTTTTCGAAATTTTTTTTATAATTTTATTAGTGTTGTATATTTCTATCGATTTGCTAAAAACTTTTTGCCACGCCCTTAAGCCGCCGAACCGGTCACGCCCACACTTTGGAACAATTTTTAAATTTTTTCTTATTCTATTCCCCAATATCTATCGATATCCCAAAGAAATTATGAAATTTCGCGTTCGCATTCACACCAGCTGAGTAACTGGTATCTAAAAATCGGGGAATTCAACTATAGCATAGCATTCTGTTTTGTTTTATAGCTGGTATAAATAGTAAAGATAGGATTATACCGGTTCCCAGTCTATCCTTAGTAAATATTTAAGTGCTCGGCTAAATTGTACCTTCCTTATTCATAGTGTTACAAAAACTATTTAAACCATTGTAAGTTTCAGTTCGCACACGATCCAAAACAGTTTTATAAGCGCAAAACACTTTCTTACGATTGCATTTTTTGAAAATACTACTGTAACATCGGATCAGGCAATAGCCGAACTATTTGCCAAGTTTTTTCAAACAAAATATTCCACGTTGCCCGATTCCGAACAGCCATACTCTTATGCAGTATCAAAGTCGTATTTATATATAAATATATTTATATATATATATATTGTCCCACTCTAAACGAAAGGTCACTACTTTACGGTCTTTAGCGTGTGAAGCCTGTCTTTTTGCCAGATCCCGACGGAATCCCTGGTTATGTTCTCAGATTATGGCCGGAAGCCTTGTGCAAGCCTCTACTGAAACACTTTACCTTATCTCTTTGCGATTCCTTTTCGTTAAAAAGATATCAAATTGGATGCATGCTATTCCAAAGCTTTTTGAAAATGCTATCAATCCTTATTTGCAGCACCCTTTGTATGTCAATTATATAAGCACGGTTTAATGTAACGCAGACAAGCTTTTGGAGCTAATTTCCTTCGTCAAGCTGATTTTATCTACACTGACTTTAGTAATGCATTTGACTCTGTTAATCATTCTCTTCTAGTAAGAAAACTTGATTTATTTGGTTTCCCTGTTCATCTTCTAAGTCGGATTTTAAGTTACCTGAATGAATCTTGTATTCTCCTTCCCTAAAGGTGTTCTGCTATGGGTGCGGCGCTCGCAACACTTATAATTCATCGTGTCAGAGGTGTCAAACAAATTTTCAGCTGAACACCCAAAGTTTTCTGCTAACTCAGTCGTGACCAAGGAACCTACACAAGAAATGTATATAGAAGGGGTGGAACCTGTTGTTAGGAAATTGTATATGAGACTATGAGATGCCTGAGAGCGATTGAATGAACCCCGTTGTTGACACGCTCACCGCGGCGGCGATAGTAGCCGGAGATTTCTGGTATTTTTATCAATACGCCACTGGTGGCGGCGGATCTCCCTGCTTGGCAAGTGGCAGCGGTATAATTAGGTCCATGGGTCTCCTTGGCGGGTAAGGGTCGCACTGAGTGGTGCGTACCCATAACTTTGCGATCGGTGAGTGTCTCGGGAGACAGGAGCGGGACTCAAGTGGTCGCGGGGTTGGGCGCCGGGACTAGGGCCCTCCCAAACTGATACACGCAGGGGTTACTGCTATGGTTGATTTCGGAGGCTACGGGGAAGGCTTCTGTTCCGATTGATATCGGAGGCTATGCGAGATAGCTTAATGCAAAGGGATGACAAAGAGGAGAAGGGGAAATGCAGTTTGGAATAAAAAATGCGGTGGATAATATTCTCAGTATTTCTTTATTCAAAAGGTATTGTTTTTCCCAGGCTGCTGCCCTGTAGGTGTTGGCGTGGCGTAGCCCGATTCACGCGGTCGCGGGTACACTGCGGAAGGCGTGGCTTGCTACTCGCTCCGAGTTCCACGGAAAAATACGTCTGCCCTCACTGGCTGAAACGAAAGAGAGAGAGAGCCAAATGCAACGGTTGAAAAGGTAGTGATGCTAAAGCTATCGCACTATTGTCGTTCTCTGGGCCTGTCGAACGATATTATTATCGATAGATCGGAACCGGTTCGGGTTGGTTCTTGTCTATCGAAATACTAATACGATGATTTCAGCTTAGTCTATTTTAAATTACACTTCTCCTGCGGGACTTCTTGTTCTAAAAAATACGTAATGGACTCCGTGTCCTTAGTCTAGTGCTTAACGTAATATTAACAAAATGCAAATAATAAGAATGATAATAATAGTGGGAATAATGATCGTGGCTGGAATGTTGGTACTTAATCGGCATCGGTGGTGGTGGTGACGGGTTAGGTCCTTTGTGCGGCCCAAAGCCATGGTCAACCACGTGGTTATTAACGGCTTTGCCATTTAAAAGTCATTTGGATCTAGCAATGGGATCTTGACTGACCATAAACTTAAAAAGTCTGTTCGCAGCCGTTTTAAAAAAGGGAAAGGTTAAAACCTGGTATTATAAAATACCTAAACTATGTTTAATGAAAGTGCCCTTTGAGCTTTAAGATACTGCGCATATGTCTTTCGTCAGCTATCGCAACTTCTTAATTTATACGACCTTGCTAATATGAATACGCTTCTACTTACCGAATCCTAGTACAATTTAATAATATGTTCTCATATGACTGTGAGTTAAGGTGTTCTCAAGTCAGTTATCTTGGTGCGGTATTATTGGGACTCTTTATTAACGACTTAAATCACTTTTAAATTTGGTGCCCGCCAACAAGATGCTTAATTATAATAAGTGGAAGCAAAGACACTAGAATAACAAGATGCGTAACGCCATACGAATTTTTGGCACACGATTTTTTCGCCGTGGCTCTAGAGGTGGCTCCAGGCTCTCTCTTTTTGTTCGAGAAAGAGAGAGCGGAGGGCGTTACAGCGAACAGCTCTTTTCTACGCAGCAGTGATAGCAAACAACTGTATGTGTGCACACGTATGCTCATGCATTCTAAATTGGACAAAATATGCCCTTCTCCTTAGAAGTTCGTTGACTTTAAATCTATATTATTTTTTATCAATTGGCACCATGTGAAAAATGTGTCGTTGTCGTTAACGTCTTGTCGTTATTATTATTTAAATATAGCTTAGAAATAGTAATAGCCGAATCATAATATCACAAAATAAATTTTAAAAATAACTTTATAGTAGAACGTATAGTAAACGTGTGAAAAATTAATAAGGCAATGATTGTTGAGTGCTTGTGTCCGCACTTCGTGCCTCCAGATATTAATTTTGCAATAAACAGTTTTCATATTATTATTTATTTTATAAATTTGTATTTTCTACTACGTATTATTTTTATGAAATATTTATATCTCAATTTAATGCCTTTTTTTGGAAAATTTATGTTTAATTTCCTTTGTATTTGCTTTAATTATTTAGTATATTTTTAAAGCCATATGACTTTTTTTTTGTCTATCGAATCTGATATTTTTAAAAAGCGCGCACTTTTGAGTGGGAAGAAAAAGGTCTAATAAATATAGGACCCCATTACAATTGTAATGGCATCCCCGTGGTGTTCCCTGGGTACCGATTATTACATATATTACACATCATTAATTAACATAACATAATATAAATAAAATAAAAATAAATAAATATAAATATGTAAACGGATTCGAGCGGCGATTTTAACAAACATTTTTAACATTTAAATAACTTTAAAATTAAAATAGTCAGGGCGTGAACTTTTAATTATTAATTCAGTTCATCATATTGCTACGAAATTGGGCAAAACTCCAAACATGTAAATTCGTTTCATCGATCAGAATTGATTTCGTCCCGAAAATCGTCTTCTAGCACAAGTACGCACACATACACACGTTCTCGTCTATTGTTTTTACTCACACAAGCAAGCAAATTCTATTTTTAGATTTCTTACGCTCTCAGCGTAAGCGAGCGGACAGAGAGCAATTTTGGCCGTCACCAAAAAAGTGGCTGCATAGTGCCAAACCAATGTATGGCCGTTACGCATCTTGTTATTCTAGAGTCTTTGGTGGAAGTCTATGGCATCTTACATTAACTTACTTTTATGTCAATTAAACGGCACACGAACGCCTAGATACCGAGGAAGATTTTGATAATATAAAATCTGTTCTAAACAATATCAAATAAAGCCATAAGGGTATAAGCTATAAGATTATAAGGGTCTAAGGCATATAATGATACACGAGGAAGCTCCTATACATTTCACTGGTGCGCCCCACACTAGAATATTTCTCTATTATTTGTTCCCCGCATATCCGTGTGTTATAGATACATATGATTAGGAACTGTTTCTTCTGTTTGCCCGTAAATGCCTATTATAGGAAACAAACCACCATTTGTTTGCCAGGGCTTCTTGCCGGATACGTCCTGCATGCGATACATTCGGCACGCACAAAACTAGAACGACCTGTATCACTCAATATTCTTTAAGTGCTACTACGATACGATTTCATGTAAAGCTGTTCTTCGTTCATTATCCTCACACGAACAACTTTGCTAATCCAATTTTTCATTGTTTTCATTATATAATTCATGTCCTCACCAATTCTATGCTTCATTACATACAAACACAACTCACTACAAAAGATCCACAGTGACAAAGAAGCTTGGACTATATTAATTGTAAATTTCGCCAACCAAGCAGCATTTCATTTAGCCATTTTTTAAATTTCCTTATTTAATATTCTATTACTTAATTGATTAAATATTTAATTAATTGATGCAAAAAAAATAAATGTAAATAGCTTATAAAAAATAACTAAAATAATTCCAAAGTGGCGACATCTGACGACCAAGTACCAGAAAAAAATTATTAATGATTTTAAATATTTAATACGCTAATTTGCATCGATTTGCACCTCTATCTTTAAATAAAACATACGAAAAACAACATTACCCCATAATTGCCTTGTACTTACGTTGAACCTGTTGGTATTATATTCTTATTGTATATTGTACCTGCGCTTCGAGTTTTTGTAAACACTGAAATTGTAAAATAACGGACTCCTTGCTAAGCAAGGGGTATCTGAAAGTCTTGCAGAAAGATATTCATTTCACTCAACAGTTTGCAGCGCAGTAATGAAGTCAAAGTAAGTACATATACATATAAAGTTTATACATATTCATATATTTAGTATCGTATATTATGTATAGTTCTAAACCTATGTGCTTCCTCTTCTATTTTCTATATATTCTTATCTATTATTTATATACTTTAGAAGTCGGGACGAAAGCGATCTAGCCATTGGAATTATCAAGACAAAATATAACAAAATATGTTACCTTTCTTTTTATAATTTTAAACAATTTTTTGATAAGCATACTCTATATTTTGCTGTATTTAATCATAAATTGTCCTTACTATAAGTAAACAATTATATCTTGTTTCTCCTAATACATTTTGATCGGATTATAATTAGTTCATGCATATTTTCATTAAAAAATATAACATGCAGTCATCTCCACCGACTAGCTTTAATATTCTATGTATTTATAATTACACTTTCGTTGCACTATTATGTTTAGCTTTTTATGTTTGTAGTCATGTTTTGCATACCTTTTAGTTTCGTCCATTCTTTTCAATTGATTTTTGTACACATGTCTTTTGTTTATATTAGTAGTAATAGTTTAATCATGTATATTAAAACGTGTTTAAGAATCTGCGTATATGTGCTGACTTTTTGCAGGTGCCCTATACATATGTAAGCATTTAATGAGTAAAAGTAAAAGCTACATGCAAAAATCTCAACACAGCACTTTAGTATTCATTTTTTTGAGATCTATTTGTCTGAACTTTAAAACATTCCCTTCATTTGACTTAAGCAACAACAATACAATAAAGATCCGTTATATTTCGTTTCATTTTCTTTTTCTATGCTTTGGTAAAGCTTTTGTGAGATTGCGGTAGCTCTAGACTCGACCAACTTGCTCTGAGATCGTGATCAAGTTGGCTGCTGCAATTTCTTGCGCTCTCTGAGCCATGTCATGATTCACTGAGCCATTCCTTTCCCTGGCTCATTCGTAAGCTCGTTTTGCAGTAACTTTTCTACTTAAACATTTTATATAGTCGTACGTATGTAGCTACCGCTTCAGTTTGGTGCTTAAACGCGTTGCTCGTACTTCATTAAGCTGTAATCAATTCAGGTGGTGTTGCTATTGCTTAGTACACATACTTTAAAAATATATAGTCTTATGTTGTGAACATCCACCCAAAGTATAGTTAAATAGCTAAAGGAATTTAAAAAAATACAACAAGAATAGTGAAAAATCAAATTATACGCCATTCATACGACTATGAAAGCCATGGATCTTAACGGATTTTACCAAACTTTAATTTCGTTCCTGATATGGAGTGCATTTTCCAATTTTCCTGAAGTATTTGCAGTACGTGTTGCCAACTCACAGCAAAATCAACCTAAGAAAGGTAAGGAAATCCCGTCTTGGTAATTTTCTCACCTAACAAGTCTTGAAATATCATTTTGTGATTTTTGACAGTACTTATTCCTATCATTCAAATTTTAATTTAGGTCCAATGCGTATATACTCGTATACTCCTAAACATGTCTATATTTCGAAGGGGTGTTCCAAAGATTTGGGGGATAGATCTTGCTTTCCGTTATCGTTTTCATAAGATCATATATTAAAATTATATGTTGATTAGCGGCCATCCATATATGATAGGGATCAAAACATATCAAAACATAAATACCGTCTTTACTTATTCAACCTACACGAAATAGAATAGTAAAATTCTACACAATTAATTACATACATATGTGGATAAAGTGAAAGGGAATAAATATTCAAACTGAAGTATAATTGAATGGTTTAGGAGAAAGAGCAGCAGAGCAAGCCTGCAAGTTTAGAGAACTGGCGCGATATTGGACCCAGTGTATATAGATAAACGTACTTTCCAAATTTTCCCATTCGACGGGATGGAATGGAAAATGGCTATGTTGGCTACACTTAATTTGTTTGAAACAAACAAGCTACAATACTATCACTCTTTTCTATTGTTCGTACACGACAAAACTTCGCTTGTATCTGACTACATTTTTGTTATTCATTAAAACTTTTTTTATTTAAATAGTTTTTTTCATCAATATATATAAAAGTAAGCAAATTTATAAATAAAGAAAAATATTTAGCCTTCATAAGCCTACTCCGGTTTCGACTACCACTTACTTTGCGCAATAATGTTATACTTTTTTAATTTTACTGATAATGGTATTTCTTCAACTTTTTAATTGCTGAATCGCTGACCTTGTCAGATGTTAGCATGCTGCTCCCAAAAAATTACGAAAGTGCGAACAATTCAACAAGTTTCAAACTATTCAATCGTTGAAACCCCGATGGAAAGAAAACTCTGTAAGATTAAAGTAACACAACAGGATTTATTTATTTCAGTCTTAAATTGGAAAGCATTAAAAAAACGTATTAAGTTCTTTGCTAATAGTTTCTAACTACAAAACTAAAAGAATTTAGCAACCACCATAAATAAAGATATACAACATTGCAGTCGTTGGTAATCAATTTCAGGCCATTATATAAATACTAGTGATTTCTTTTGTCAGACAATTTAGAAAGAGTTTTTCGTAAATTTTAAAGCTGAGAAAAAAATGTGAATTCTTACCCTTTAAGAATGGTGTTTAACTATTTTGAGGTAGTCTTAAAAATAGTTTTTTTGCACTTTTCGTGGAAAATATTTGATCAGCAGATAAGTATTTACGTACGATCGTCATTGAAGTTGACTCCTGTTTTCAATTAGGAGGTCGCCATTTCCATCATTTTATTTTTTTGATCTCTTTAAACACATTCCATAGTTTTTTGTAATCGATTGTAATTTTAATTAATTAACAAAAATAATCGATTACTTTTCGATCTAGAATATACACAAGTTAAAAAAAGTGATATCGAAATCGCACTTGAAAAAACTTTTTTGGCGCTCAACCGAAATTATAATATGAATTTTAATCTACACATCTTTTAATAGCTGTGCTAGAGATTTATGCCATACATAAACAAGCTTGTTAAGTGTTCAAATCCAATATTAGTAATAATATGTCCACAATTTAACCCAGGGAGCTGATCGAATCTTTGACCCTTTTTCAAAACTACATGTACCTTCCTAAAATAAAAAGCGAGTTCAACTCATTGTATATGTATATGATTAAAATAAGGTGATCACAAAAATTTTGTGCATTACACTTTGAGTACGGCTTGTTATTTGTAGAAAAGGGTGAAAGGGAAAGTCTAAATTTAGGCTACGTCATTAAAACTCATTATTTGAAAGTTATTTTTAAATAAATATATTATATTTAATGCTGTTTTTACTTATTATAAATTAATTTTCTGTCCATTATATCTTTCTTTGCCCACTTTGCACTTACTAATAGACTCTTATTTATTTGTGGTAGGGTCTATAAAAATTAACCTAGCTGCTGGTCGCGCGATGAAGTTTCTTGGGTTTCTTGTCAATTATCCAAGTTACCTTGACAAACAATGTCCTCCATCCATTTGAGCCTCGCTCTATCTCATAGCTGACCAAAGAACTTGTCCACGTACGCGATTTAAACATATCTAGAAGCAATAATATCAGTAGATCATGTATGTTGCCGTCAGATTTCACTCTTTTCTAGCTGGTAGTGATATTTTAGGAATACATGCATACGTTATTATTTCGAAATTTTCTAACGGATAAACGGGTATTTGATAGTCGATGCACACGTTTTTTGATAATTCAAGTATGTGCAGATATGATTTGAATATACATACATTATAGTATAATTTGGCATCTTCCTTAATTAACATTTTTCTAAGTGGTCCTTAACCAATAAATACAAATGTCTTATTTGAAATGAATGCAACATCAAAATACAAATTTATTAAGCTTAAAACCGGTCTGCAAGGGGTATTAAATGGTGCAGCCTTAAATTATAACTGATTCAAGGTGACTTTAAACTGAAAATTCGTGTATGTATGTACGGGGATCCGAACATATTTATTTAATGTTAAAGACAATACAATGGTATTACATTACTAAACTTCAACTTGCAAAACAGAAATGCTTCTTTTAATCAACACACTTTTTTTGTAATGTTATTGTGGCTGAAAAAATGATAAAATTGTTAGGTAAACGAATGCTAGCCATCTCTCTATTTCCATGAATACAAACTAACAGACTAACATACATATGTGACACGTACGGAATGTGGGACTGGTTTCCGATTGCATTTATACAGTCCCAATATATACCTACAGACATATGAATGTACGTATGTATACTATATAAATATGTATGTCCGCTAGTGCAAATGTTTCGAAATAACGTAATTGATTACACTAGCGTACAAAATATATTGTATAAAAAACTTAAAATGTTTCAATACAGAGTGACACATTTTTGTGATACCTTTTTAAAGAGTTTTTAGAAATGCAATTTCTTTTTCAGTAGTACATATATCTTTTTTACTGTCTCTAACCCGTTTCATATATCCACATCCATTTTTAAAAACGCCCATATGACCAAAGACACTAAAATAATTGTTCTAATGTCTTTGATTTCACCCCTCCAAGCTAAATAAATAAATATGGTAATAAATGAATTATTTCAAAATGACCATATCCGTATATCCATATCCGGACCGTTTTTTGAATTGTACGATTAAAAAAACTTAATTTAAATCAAAACTCTATATCTTCTTTATATCGTAAATATTTCGAAAATCAGAAAACCGGTCTTTCTAAAGTATTTTTCGGTAAAGCTAGTGTTATTTAACAAATTTAGCAACAATCTGAAGTTTATATTTGAACAAATTTTCAAACAAAATGTGTAATTTTATTACCATAAAAATGATTCTCGAATTATTTATATAAATTTATTTTAAATATGGTTGCATGTATAGTTGTATGTAGATTTCCCATTGATTTTTAAGTCTATTACGGCTAGAAATTGCGGACCAAATACAACACAAAATAACTCACAAAACAAGACTAAGTTGAGGAGCCAGTTTTCTGGTTTACTTTAAAACTGTGTCTGTAATTCATATACATACATATGTATGTGTACAAAAATTTTTAACTGTGTGAAATGTTTATGCTATGTATGAAGCTGTCTTTGGAGCCCAACGAAATGGAACAGAAAAACTAGTTGACGACAACAGACAAAAAGCTAATAATTTTGTTGCTTGTGGACTTCTTTAGCGAGAATATTCAAACAAAAAGCTGAGCTAGAAGAACGAATCTTGCGTATATAGAATATTTATTAAAATATTAACAATAAAATTTCATGCACGGACATGAGTGCTTATTTCGGAACTCTCCGCCTTAATGGGATTCCAAGATCAGAAAAAGTTAACAGATAAACAGGACAGTATTGAAAACGATTGATTAAACAGTACATACATATGTATGTACATAGTCTATACTTTCAAGATGCAAGCTGGCGAGATTGGTTTTTCGCTATGTACTTTTCTGGTGGGTTTTACATGGCGACGTGTTGCTTTAAATGAAGCTTTTGTTTTTACAATTACAATACTAAATGCGAAGGGACATTTCTAAATATAACATAAAATCTGTATTGAAAAGATCTAAAACTTGATAAAATATTTTTGTTTCTTTGCTTACCAATGCTATAGAAATCTTCAGCAGAGTTTCAAAAATAAAACTTTAAGAAAGTCCCTTCCGGAAAAAAAACTATAATGATTTCAGTAATTACAAGCAATACTTGCACTGCAAAGTATCAGCTATTTCAGTCATCAGGTTTGCATCCTAGTGAAAGAAGATATATGGTCTATAGTATTGCATAAAACTTTCCTATATGTTGAAGTATATTTGTTTTGGGATAGTCGATCAGACGCAGATCAAGTAAAGGACGGTGCGTGCTGCCAGACTGAAGAAGTGCGAGAACAGTCATCGAGAGTGAGCGAGAAGTGCAACCGATCGCTTACCGAAAAGCTGAACCCAATTATATAATGCCGGTGCACTCTTCGCAGATCATAGAGAATGGTGTCACCGCTTATTTGTATTCCAGGTGCTTCAATTGTGACGTTGATCAACCGTTTTGAACTCCTTTCATAATAGAATAATTCATTTTACTTCAATGCCACATAGATTAGTTAGAGACCCAATAACTTCAGCTTCACTTCTAGACGTGCCTCTTGCAATCCCTCGGACACTTACTAATACCACACATTATCTACGCTTATGCCGTCTTATCAATATTGGCGACATTAAAGTTAAAAAGGAATATTTATGCGTTTAATGGCTTTCTTCTTGCTGTTCTCTTTAAAAAACTCCGTTGTTTACATTGAGTCACCATCCGTAAAAATATTCCTCTCTATTCGCAAATTTTCTCCTCGCTTCGCCCTTCTTGCTGTAATCATTCATCTTTCGCCAGCATTTCTTTGCCATCCATCTTATCTCCGCATTCACTGGTGATACTATTACGCGATTTTAATCTTCCATCTGTTTTCTGGATCCCATGCATCGAGCAAATCAAAATGATTTAGTGACTGGTCTTATCGACTGATCACTCGGGACCCAAAGTGAATGTCAAATGTTATTGGACTTTGATTTCATATTCGATTTATATAATGCATGTGTCATACACCCTACTTGATGATCCGTTCCGGATGATTTTCATCAAACTTCTCTTCAAATCTGCACAAATCTTTTTCCAAATCTCCATAAATCTTTTTTAAGCAGCAATGATGTCGATGACATCCTATACTGCTGTAAGTTAAATGTGTTTCAGTAACTTCGACTCCCCCACTACATAGTCAGCATAAGCACGTAGGCTATAATCAATAATAATACTGTAATCCGTCCCTCATAGCCGAAAGTAGCGTTTTGAAAGCCTCCGTGAAATTAAGGTGTCTATCTGTACTCTCATATTTTTTGAAGGTTTGTTAAGTGTTCAATTTACATTGTTATTCAAAAAGTTCATTGAGCAATGCAGGTTTTCCGACACCGAGAATGAAGAAATTTTCGCTATATATCATGTCAGAGGCTGTTCGAAAATTAATCATTGATCACCTACAACACCAGTTTTAGATCCACAGTTTATCCTTGGTAACACGGTTTTCTTTAAGTCGATTGAACTGTAATCTCCCTGGTTAACCTTTATGTTCCTAGGCTTCCAATTCTTAATGCAAACTAATTTGACTGCAGCAAAGTCATTGATTCGTTTGGTTATGAACTACTGATACACAAGCTTAAACTCCTCAGCATATACAACCTTGCTAATATCCTAGCAAGTTAGTCCTAGTTAATTTAATAACATTGAGAATTTCATTGAGAAATGACTATGAGTTCCTGTGCTCTCTAGTCAGAGGTCCCGGCCCACTTTTATTTTAATTGTAAGAAGTGTAAATACGTGGCATTTTACATTAAATTACTTTTATATAAATTAAACAGCCCTGAACGATACAGAACGGCATTCGGTGACAAAAAAAAAAAAAAAAAAAAAAAAAAAAGAGAAAATGATATAGTCGAGTACTTTATACTTATACTTAATACTTATACTTTATACCGCTTCCTTCTACATGTTACATATTTTTTAACGAATCCAGTATACCTTTTTACTGTACGAGTAATGGGTATAATGATAAGCTAAATCGAGACAAAATTATATTGTTATATATTTTTTTAATTTATTTCATTTTAAACAGAAAATCAACCAGATCTTACACCAATGGGGTCCTTCTGGCAGCAACATGTGGCCACTCCTAGTAGTTCAACTCCATTTGATTCACCTTTTTTTTCGGCAACACACGGCCTTGTGCAGACTCACCCGTCTTTAGGTGGAAGCCACTCTGGGCCCGCTCCATTAAATAGCAATAGCCTTGGGACTGGAGCTGGTACTAAGCCAGCCCTAACCGCTGGAAGCGGGTACCTGAACTCACGCGGGAGTCTACCGACCTCTGCACGTTATCCAGCTAATAAGATCACAGGAACCGTCGTCGAACCCAACCCAAAATCTCCATTTCGCCACTTAGATTTCTCTACTAGTGCAACTGCTGAGTTGCGGCGAAATCCTGCGCTATCTGCTCCTGATGAATGTGCACGCGCTTGTCGCGAAGGCGAGCCTCCGAGAATTTGCTACTATCATTTTACGTTGGAATACTACACAGTATTAGGAGCGTAAGTATTTAAAATTCCAAAATTTTTTCCTATTTTAATAGGCAGTTTTTATACCCGTTACTCGTTGATTGAAAGATTATACCAGATTCTATATATATATATATATATATATATATATATCACATACTTTTCAACGAATCTGGTATAACCAGATAACCAGATCAATAGCCGAGTCGATCATATACGTCTCTCCATATGAACGTCAAAATCTCAGGAACTATAAGAGCTAGAAGGTTGAGCATTCAGCATACAGATTCTAGAGACATAGGCGCAGCGCAAGTTTGTTGATATTATATATATATGCCACGTTTTCTCCAAAGCCCTAAAACCGCCCAAAACTGCCGCGTCCAAATTTTTGAACTTTTTTTCGACATTTTTTCATAATCTTATTACTCGTGTAAATTTCTATCGATTTTGCAAAAACTGGCGCCAAACTGGTCACGCCCAAACTTTTGAACCGTTTTCAAATTTTTTCCTTTTTATTCCCCAGTATCTGTCGATATGAAATTTCGCGTTCGCATTCACACTAGCTGTGTAACGGGGAACTGCGAGGAACTGTGTGTCTTTAGTATAGCATTGGGGAAAGGGCTGGGATATGGATAGTGGTAAATTCAGTTGGTTTCTTCCGTTGGAAGGTCTATTGGGTGAGATCTTTTAAGTCTCCTTATACTTCGACTGTTGTCCAGTAGGTTTGAACGCTAGAGTGTTTGGGTTTAATTTAATATGAATATTTATTTTTGCTTAAGGTGTTACCAAAGACATAATACAAGCAAAGACACTAGAATAACAATATGCGTAACGCCATACAATTTTTTGGCACACGATTTTTTCGGCGTGGCTCTAGAGGTGGCTCCAGACTCTCTCGAATTTTTGTTCGAGAGCGAGAGAGCGGAGAGCGCTACAGCGAACAGCTCTTTTCTACGCATACAGTGACAGCAGACAACTGTATGTGTGCACACGTATGCTCATGCATTGTGAATTTGACAAAATATGCCCTTCAACTTAGAAGTTCTCAGATTTTAAATCTATATTAATTTAAAACAATTGGCACCATTTGAAAAATTATTATTTTGCATTGCCTTAACGTTATTATTATTTAAATATAGCATAGAAATAGTAATAGCCGAATCTATGTACATGACAAAAAAAAGAGCGGCAGAGAGTCAAGATTACAGATAATAGGATAAATACTTTTATAGTCAGAACATAAAACTCAGTATGGGTCATGCAACTCATAGTTAGATCTACAATGATTTAAGATAAGGGGTATATAGTTTCTAGTGAATCTACTTGGAACCGAGAAGTTAAGCCGACTAAGTCGGGACTCTCAACATCCCCACAAATAAGCTTACAAATAAAGACTGTTCCAAGCATAGTTCTACGGTTAGCTAGGGACGGTAAATTAAATAAAAGTAGGAGGTAGGTAGGTAGTAGGAATAAGGAGGTAATATACGGATTGCATCCCAATTTAGGCGCCGCAAGGCAAAAAGTAAGAAGTTTTTTTGGACCGATTCAATGCGGTCCGAGTGGACTGCGTATCGTGGACTCCAAACAGGTGATCCGTACTCGAGAATCGGACGGACTAACGAAATAAATAAGGTTTTAGACAAGTAAGGATCATCAAATTCCTTAGACCACCTTTTTATAAAGCCAAGCACACCCCGGCCTTATTGACAATAGACGAAATATGGTCAGATAATTTTAGTTTTGGGTCCAGAAGAACACCAAGATCATCAACTCGTGTTATTCTGTCCAGAGAGCACCCACTTAGAGTGTAAGTCGTGCGTTTTGTTTGGCATGACAAAAGGTCATAACTTTACACCTGGAGCCATTTAAGTCTAATATGTTATCACGGCACCATATTTGAAATCGGTCTAGATCGGATTGTAAGTCCAAATGGCACGAAGTGTCCTTGTACTGGAGGCATAATTTAACATCGTCTGCGTACATAAGTACACACGCCTTTTTTTTTATTAAGGGGAGGTCGTTAATGAATAAGGTAAAAAGAAGCGGACCAAGATGGCTCCCTTGTGGGACACCGGATGTGACTCGGAGAATAAAAGATAAAGAATTTTTAAAGAGGACTTGTTGTGTCCTGCCATTCAGATAGCTTGAAATACGATTTAGAAGATCAACAGGGAAACCTATAAGATCAAGTTTTTTTTATTAGAAGGTAATGATTAACAGAGTCAAATGCTTTACTAAAATCAAAGTAGATGACATATGTTTGAAGATTATTTTTGAAACCCAAGGAAAGAAGTTAGCTCCAAGAGGTTAGTCGTTGTAGATCTGAGTTTCATAAAACCGTGTTGACACGGTGATATGATTGATCTACAAAGGTGCTGCAAATGAGGAATGATAACATTTTCGAAAAGTTTTGGGATAGCCGACAATTTAGAGATTCCTCTGTAATTGCTTGCATCCAGTTTGCTACCTTTTTTGTGAAGAGGAATCACAAAGGACTCCTTCCATATATGAGGGAACTGTGAAGATTCCAGAGATAAGGTAAACAGTTTCAGTAGAGGCTTGCATCCAGTTTGCTACCTTTTTTGTGAAGAGGAATCACAAAGGACTCCTTCCACAGAAGGAGTCTGTGCTTCCGCACAGAATCTGAGCACACAGCCAGGGATTCCATCGAGACCTGACGAATAGACCGGTTTAACACGCTGAAGATCGTTAAGCAGTGAGCTTTCGCTTATAGTGGGGCAAAATATTAGATTCGACTTAGATACCGCATAAGGGTATGGCTGTTCGGAATGAGGTAACGTAGAATATGTTGTTTGGAAAAACTTGCCGAATAGATCGGCTGTTGCCTGATCCGATGTTATCGTAGTGTTCTCAAAAAAAAAAAAAAAAAAAAATTGGAGAAAGAAAAAAAAAAGTGAAGAAGAATAAGAAATTGTGTTTTGCTTTTTGTTAACGAATTTATAAAACTGTTTCGGATCCTGTGCGAGCTGACACTTACAACGGTTTAAATAATTTATGTAGCACTGAGCATTAAGCACGGTAAAACTTAACCGAGCGCTTAAATATTTAGAAGGGATGGACTGAGAACCGGTATTTTTAAATTTTGGATAAAGTCTGGACTTTACATTTCTTGGGTGTATAAACTCTTTATTAAACCAAGGAGGTTTAGAGATTGACGGATAGTACATCGGAACACAAGAGTCAAAAAATGATTTCATTGCGGTATAAAACATATTAATGGCATCCGTCATTATGTTGCAGGAGTAAAGATCGGACCAATTAAAGCCAGCCATAAAATTGTTTAGCTACCGAAAATTTGCCTTGCGAAAACAATGAATTCGCTTTGTTGATTTCTCTGAATTTACTTTTAATAACGTACCTATATCGATTTCCACCTCGAAAGTAGCATGATGTGGATCTTCAAGTTGAGTAAGAGGTGCTACCCTGGAACAGAAACACACTTTCAGGACTTTTTACAAGACATAGATCCAACAGTCGACAAAGAGAGTTTCGAATATAATTAACTTGCGACAACGATAAGTCGAGCAAGCCGTCAATAAAGTCATGTTGTGCTAAAGGAAGAAAGATATTCGAATTTTCTTCTGGGGACCACGTTGTGCCAGGTATATTAAAATCGCCTAGAACTACCAATTGGTCCCTGTCAGAAAGTTTATTCAAGATGGACTGGATAGCGGACAGATGATTCTAATATTCTGGGAATTCAGAAGATGGCGGAATATACGAGCACGTAATATAAACTGATCTGTCGGAAAAAAACAGCTTTACACATAAGAATTCCGAGTTAAGGGAATCGTCCAAAAGTAACTCCTCCAACGCGAGGGTAGATCTAACCGCAATTAAGACTCCACCTCAGCGTCTGGAGGGACGGTCAAACCGATATATAGTGTACATACCTGGGAAGACTTCGGAGTTGAGTATCTCCGGCTTTAATTAAGTC
The DNA here is from genome assembly GCF_016746395.2 of Drosophila simulans. NCBI lineage: Eukaryota > Metazoa > Arthropoda > Insecta > Diptera > Drosophilidae > Drosophila > Drosophila simulans. The sequence goes on from NC_052521.2 coordinate 3,050,898, forward strand.
TCTGTGAGCACTATTATATGGGATGCAAATGAAAGACTATCACAATACAATTTGCTTAATTTGCTACGCAAGCCTCTAACATTTTGATAGGAGAGTATTTAGAGAATTTAGCTTGCGACGTGTGAAAAATTAATAAGACTTGTTGAGTGCTTGTGTCCGCACTTCGTGCCTCAAGATATGACTTTTGCAATAAACAGTTTTCATATTTTTATTTATTTTATAAATTTTTATTACTCAATAGACTTGGATTTCGGGAAACTAATGGCACCATCTGATCTTATTTTTTAATATTTGTAAAATACACATTAAAGTTTTTGAAATATTTTTAAAAATAATAAAAAACAAATGTTTATAAAAAAATTTATTATTGAGCAATGCACAAATGAAAGTAGTTCTTTCTCATTATTGTTTTAAATAAATAATGAATGTTATGTATATTACAAATAATTAATTATCAACATATGTATATATAAATATGTAAACGGTAGCTAATTCATTTTCGATTCGGCGATTTTAACAAACTAATTTAAAAAACTTTAAATTTTTAATTGTCAGGGCGTGAATTTTAAATTATTATTTTATTTCATCATATTGCTACGAAATTCGCCAAAACTCCAAATATGTAAATTCGTTTCTTCGATCAGAATTGATTTCGGCCCGAAAATCGTCTTCTAGCACAAGTACGCACACATACACACGTTCTCGTCTATTGTTTTTACTCACACAAGCAAGCAAATTCTATTTTTAGATTTCTTACGCTCTCAGCGTAAGCGAGCGAACAGAGAGCAATTTTGACCAACATCAAAAAAGTGGCTGCATAGTGCCAAACCAATGTATGGCCGTTACGCATCGTGTTATTCTAGTGTCTTTGAAACAAGATTGCCCATCAGTTTTGTTGAACAACATACCACTCCCGATAGCAGATGAGGTAACGTACCTAGAAGTACACCTCGACAGAAGACTCACAATTCTCTCTTGTTTAAGCCTGAGTTTGTTTTGTGTGGAGTCAGTATGTAATGTGGTTTTACGTTTTTTGCTTACCGGCGGAGGTGAATTAGTAGAGGCGAGTGATCAGATGACAAATCTGGCAGACATTAAGCTCAAACCAAGCTGCGAGAAATATTTTTCGTAACTGCGAAGTCGATCAAGTCAGGCAGCTTATTGAAGTCTGATGGCCTTTTTGATTCACAAGGCGCGATCACGAGTGAGTATGTTTAGCATTGAATTCGCCTGCTGCAATGAAGTGTAGTGGAGTTTCCGAAATGTGATTCTAGTGTAGGAATTGAGGTAGCGCAAGTTTGCACTGTAAAACACCATTGGCGTTTCAATAATACTTGTAGACCATTGCTATTTTTAAGCACGTGTAGATGCGTACGATTTTTACAGTAAGGTAGTTTGCGACCTTTCTATAGTTGTCCTCCCTTTTCGTTCGAAGTTTGATTTTATTAATAGTATCTCTTACTAGGGAATTATATGAATGCTATCCTTTCTAATAATGCCAAGAGTATTTACCATACCGCTTGTGCTCTTCTAGCGGATATAAATTTGGGAGGCCTTATTTTTTTTGTTTGATTGTCGACGGGTTCCAATGGCACGTCCTCAGCGGTATCTGCCAGCAAAGCTAATCTGTTGGTATCTTTGGTATTTTTGATCAAGTGTTGTCGGGTATATTTTTATACCCGTTACTCGTAGACTAAACGGGTACTCGATTCATTAAAAAGTATGTCACGGGCAGAAGGAAGTGATTATTCCGTCTGCCGTCCGTATGGACGTCGAGATCTCAGGAACTATAAAAGCTAGAATGTTGAGATTAGGAATACAATATCCACAGACATAGACGAAGCGCAAGTTTGTTGATTCATGTTGCCATGCCCATACTAACGCCAAACAAATCTCCTTTTGACACGTTCACTCGAACGAAAAAATGTTTTACTTTTTCTTCGTTTTATCTGGATTGCCAATTTCTATCGGTATCAGAACTGCAAGATTGCCACGTTACTCACAAAATTGGAGCCCCGATGCCACACACACCCGGGTGAGCAGAGCAAAGCCACACACTTATCAAAAAGTTTGTTGACCTATGTTGCCACGCCCACTCTAACGCCCACAAACCGCGCAAAACTGCCACGTTCACATTTTTGAAAAGTTTTTGGAAATGTTTTCATAATTTTATTAGTCTTGTAAATTTCTATAGACTTGCCAAAAATCTTTTTGCCACGCCTACTCTAACGCCCTAAAACTGCTACGCATACACTTAAAATAAGTGCTTGGATTTTTCTTCGTTTAACTGTTTGTTTGCCAATTCTTATCCTTAAGGCGAAAGAAACAAATCTCCCAAAACAGACACGCCGAGTTACTTGTGTCTGATAAGCGGGGAACTCGACTATTGCATTCTCTCTTGTTGGATATTAAAATTATTATTTGTGGGTCCTCACTTGTGTTCGAAAAGTAGCTTTCATGGATTAAAAAAGTTGTATAAATTATACTATTGGATGTTATTGAAAATGTTAACTAAATGGCCAAATAATCGACTTTTGCTCCTACACTTAATATGTATTTCATTACAATCGGGCAAGCTATAAGTAAATCTTAATTTTATCTGTTCAAAACAATATATTTTTATCGGATTGACCTAATTATAATTATAATTATTTACACACAGTGCGTGCCAAGTATGTACTCCAAACGCAACGAATACGGTTTGGAGCCACTGTCAGTGTGTCTTAGCTGATGGAGTTGAACGTGGAATTCTAACTGCGAATCGGATGATACCCGGGCCAAGCATTCAAGTGTGTGAAAACGACAAAGTCGTTATTGATGTGGAGAACCATATGGAGGGAATGGAAGTAACTATACACTGGCACGGTATATGGCAACGTGGATCGCAGTATTATGATGGGGTGCCCTTTGTCACTCAGTGCCCCATTCAGCAGGGTAATACCTTCCGTTATCAGTGGACAGGAAACGCCGGAACACATTTTTGGCATGCTCATACCGGTCTACAGAAACTAGATGGACTCTACGGCAGCGTCGTGGTTCGGCAGCCACCATCAAGGGACCCTAACTCCCATTTATATGATTTTGATTTAACAACACATATAATGCTTATCAGTGATTGGTTGCATGAAGATGCGGCAGAGCGCTATCCTGGACGTTTGGCTGTTAACACAGGCCAAGATCCGGAGTCTATGTTGATTAACGGAAAAGGCCAGTTTCGCGACCCAAACACTGGATTTATGACTAATACTCCGTTAGAAATATTCACAATTACGCCAGGACGTCGTTACCGCTTTCGAATGATAAATGCATTTGCTTCAGTCTGTCCAGCACAGGTAACGATTGAGGGTCACGGCATGACGGTTATAGCCACCGATGGTGAGCCTGTGCATCCTGTTGATGTTAATACAATCATTTCCTTTTCAGGTAAGTTGCTTTTTTATTAAAAAGATATTTTCAAATTTCTATACTGATTTCTAGGTAGTGACTATTTTAAAAGTGATTACTTTATTACAGATTGCTTAATCATTATGTTAGGCAAAAATCATTAACTTAGAAATAAATAGCTAGTGCAATTTACTTCCCACCATCTGTCATTACGTTTGAAATCTGTCAAGCTTTTCATTATTTGAATATGTTTTACAAAACTCAAACTCCACGAAAATTTTTAGAAACCACTTTAACATTGCCATGAAACTTGGGTGTCTTCGCTTTTCAATATTTGGTTTTGGTATGAAACTTGCAGAGATTTAAAAAGTTTTACATTAGGAATACGATTATAGGTTTACTCCAACTCTCTTACTACAATTGATAGTTAAGCTAGGGGACTGCAGCCTCACTATTTTCTTTTTGTGCACTTGAACTTCTCTATCGACCTGGTTCTCTGACTGTGTACAATCGAATAGCTTCGGGGCAGAGTGATTATTTCGGTCACCTGCCCTAGTCATTATTTTAGTTATAGCCTGGTACAAACAAATAGTGTTATGTCTATGGATGGTCACCCCTCAGATTTTCATCGAAAAACGAGCATCAATCCGCTACCCAAACCTATGACAACCTTTTTATACCTACGACTGCATAATATTAAAAACCTTTCTGAAGCAGAACTTCTCGAAAGACCTGACAGGCGTATTGCGACGGCCAGAAAAACCTAGTTGAATAGTATTATTAACAAGGGAGAATGCTATAGTCAAGTTCCCGGACTATCAGATACCCTTTACTCCGATGGAAGTGTGAACGAGAAATGTAAATTTTTTTAATATCGGTAGAAATTGGGAAAAAAATATTAAAATGAAAGAATAATTAAAAAGTATGAACGTTTTTTGCAGATTTATAGAAATTTACCAGACTACTAAAAACATAAAAAAAATATCGAAACATTGTGGGGTGTGGGCGTGGCTGTGTATGCGCTTATGCTTAATCTCAATCTTCTAGCTTTTATAGTTCATGAGATCTTGACGTTCATACGGATACCCTTCATTCACTCGACTTAGAAAATTTCAAAATTCAGCTTTCCACATACAGTCAAAAACGTTAAGTTAAGCAGCATGCTGGTTATTACCAAGATAGTGCTGATATATCAGAAGAATGACAATGAAGACAAGCTATAGCCAATGAACACAAATACTAATCGCTTGACACAATTACTTATGCACGAGTGCTTCGTGCTTACATGTGACAAATATATAAAACCGGACCATAATTCAATATGCCCAAAGGTTATATACTATTCGAATGTTGTTCCAACATACAATATTTTACAATAATAATAATGCATTTAAAAGAATTTGAACTATTGAAATATATAATATACAAGCACAGAATCATCACTCTGGAAAAATCATATCCATATATGTCCACCAGAGACAGCTGACCCATGCAGGACCAATAAGGGTTCTGTGCTAATACCAATTCAGAAAAAAACAACGTTTTTAAACTATACCCTGCCGTATGCACTTTCACCATATTTTTACCAAGAATACTAAAATCTCCAAAATCATAAGCGAAATAATTTTCCCAACTGAAATGATAACACAACTTCTAGCACTCTTATTAGATCACACCTGTAATCAAAAAAACGTCATAACATATCTAAGAAGCTTCACTTTTCCCAACCAATGTACAATTCTTTAATCTTCATTAGCCTTCTTGTTATGCCTCTTAACGTTTTAAAAAACTAATTCTTGAGCATAGTTTGCCACATTCATTCCGGATCACCAATTTAGTGAACCTTTGACCAAAACAATCGCTTCACCACTGAAATTAGAAGCTTGATCACTTTTCTATAAGACCAAAACATATGCATATGAAATCTTCAATTTTATACCGATTAATTTTGCTGCGCCCCAAAAGCTGCCTAACCAGGTTTGGACATTGCGGCAGAAGTTTTGCCTAAGAACTAGCCTATATGGCAGATATACCCACGAACCAGCGACCAATGACATCTACGTTTGCTGATGATGCAGCTATATTAAGTCGTTCAAAATAAAAAAAGCATAAACTTAAAATGAACTAAAAGAAAATTAAAATTCTTAATTGAGGTATTTACTCACTTGACCTCTCACTTGGAACCCTCAAATTACAAATTTCTATCGATCTTTTTCCAACGCCCTAAAACCGCGCAAAACACCAACGTCCACAGATCTATCGATCTGTCAAAACATATTTTGCGACGCCTACAAACCGCCCAAAACTGATACCTCCACAGTTATGAAATTTTTTTCAATATTTCAATCCATGTTGCTGTTGCTGTTGCTTGCCTTCACTTTCTTGTTGATCGTTTGTGCCATTTTTATGGCCTCTTACTATTGTATTTTTTTTTTTTTTTGTATTTTAATTTTGTCATTTGCTAGCTTCTGCTCTGTCACGTCAATAACACAATGGTCACTTGTGAATCACATTAGCTCTTCACCCAAATTTTAATTTTTGACGAGAATGTGTTTAATACACACCATGGCCTTTAATGGCATTATAATGATAACCACTTAAAAACATGATGCTCCTGTCTTTTGCTAACTATATTTGTTATAAACTTATACATTCAAGGTGAGCGCTACGATTTTGTTATAAGCGCCGATCAACCTGTTGGAGCTTATTGGATACAATTACGTGGACTTGGTGAGTGTGGTATTCGTAGAGCTCAACAACTGGCTATCCTGCGTTACGCTCGTGGACCTTATCAGCCAGCATCTTCGCCGCCAACGTACGATGTTGGAATACCGCAAGGAGTCGTAAGTATTTATTGGCCAAAAACTATCCTTAAATGCTGTCTGAATATTTTGAATATTTTCGAAAAGTATATATGTTTCCATATTAAAATGCATATGCAATTGGTAGTTTTTGCCTGCAATTGTTTTTTATAAAATTCTTTTGAGATTTATTCTAAAATACATTCATGAGGATAGGTTTCTGAAAAAAAAATATTATATTTTGATTGTTAGTTTATTTAATTTGAAATCCGTTTGAAATGTTAAACAGAAACTTTTTATTTATTCGGGGCATAATTATATTTAAGCATCAGCAGCCCAGAAATGGAATTTATCTCTCTTTAGTTTGTACGTGGTCGTAGGCATATTATATAATATCATATTAATTGTTTTATCGAAATAGGGCGCGTTAAAAAGCTTAGTAGAGCCTTTAACTTTTCTATTTATTATTTGACATATTTTAGTTATTCGATTCATTCGATGACTCACGGAATACAATTTTTTATTTGTTTTTGCAAATTCGATTTGCTTCTTATTTTCTCTGGTTAAATGACGTTTAAAAATTAAAATATATACATAATTTAGTTAAGTGGTGCTGTGTATTTCAGGTGATGTTCATGGTTGTGAATATAGTATTAAAAATAGAGTATTTATAGATAAACGATCTCTTTACTAAAAAACCTTATATATGTATATATGTATATTATAAATAAAATCAAATTTTCTTTTTTATGTTTCTTTTAATACCCAATATGTATATTATCACCAAACCGAAAACCACTTAAACTTTGGTTAACCGCACCTGTATATAAAAACACAAACACCGTTGTATTTTATGACCGTCCAAAACGCAATAAATAATTGCAAAGGTTATGAATCCTTTGGACGCCCAATGTAACCGTCAACGTAACGATGCCATATGCGTAAGCCAACTTAAAAACGCTCTTGAGATTGATCGTGGTATATTGGCAGAGAAGCCAGACGTAAAAATATTTTTACCTTTCCGGTTCTTTGTATACCGGGCAGAAGATCTGTTCCAGCCAAACACTTATAACAGGTTCTTAGGTACGTAGCAAAAAATATGTTTTAATATAATCACTAAGTACAAATATTTCAGTGGCACCCACCGGCGACCATGTAATTTCACTTATCGATGAAATTTCGTACCTATCGGCTCCAGCGCCACTGACTTCTCAATATAATGATATTAACCCAGATCAGTTTTGTAACGGGGACAATCGTCCCGCAGATTGTGGGCCAAACTGTATGTGTACTCATAAAATAGATATTCCACTCAACGCAATTGTGGAAGTCGTTTTAGTCGATGAAGGTAAGCTGTTTTTTAAAGATATATTTTAAAACTCTTGCAAGAGGGTATACTTTTATTTATGCCCCCATAAAGCTTATATGTATATATTCTTGATCATCCATTCTGGTCTCTCGTCGGACCCTCTCTGAGTATGTTTCCTCCTATTCTTAACTGTAATTTGAACATATTTATTTCAAAAACGAAGTAAGGTTATAGTCAACAAAGAAGCATATAGTAGCCAAAAAAAAAAGCTATGTGCAAAAAAAAATATTAGATATTCATATGCATTTTTTATTACTGCACCCTGGCTTCCGTTTTTCTACCTTTTCAACAAGATTAACAAAGGTCAAACTTTTGGAAGCTCGATATTAATCGGATAAATCTAAAATATTCGTGCTTAATCTTAATTTTTTAATTTATAAAGAATCCAAGATATCGGCGTTCATACGGGTGAACTGGCCGTCTGCTTGCCGGACGGAAATACGGAAATGGGTAGATCGACTCAGCTATTAAAAAAAAATAAAAAATTTTTACAAAATCTACAAAAGATGCCGGATGCTGTTCTTTACTTTCTGTTATCCGTCTATACAATTGTAGTTCAGAGCAGTCATGTCAGGCTCACAAGCGTCTCAGCAGGTCCGCAAGAGGGGGGAATGGTGCGCAAATCGTTATTGTCAGCCAGACAAAATTGGCTAATAGCGGAAGAATAAGCGTTGCTCAATGCTTATTGTGTTAATTCCTTTAATTTATGTTTTTCACACGTCGCAATCCAATACAAAATCATTTTTGAAATTTATTATGTGATATTATGTTCAGAGATTCGTCTATTACTATTTCTATGCTATTTTCATATAATTCTAACGTTATGGAAATGCAAAACATGGTGCCAAAAAAATTATAGCGATTAAAAATAATACCGATTTAAAGCCTAAAAACTTGTAAAGTGGAGGGCATATATATGTCGGTAACCCGACTAGGGAGACGGAATCTCCGTTCCGGCGGGAGCGAGGGGTGAGCAAGCAGGCCCTCAGCCGCCGTTAACTAGCGACTGCAGTGCCGCTGTAGAGGTAGAGAACTTAGCTCCTACAGCATTTACTATCGCAACAAGCCAGGAGACGATGGACCACATTACCGTTCCATCTCAAAAGGCGGGAGTGAAGTCCCCAGCTGGAACCCCTTATTGGTCTTCGGACCTGATTACAGCTCTCCAGAACGAGGACCTGAAGTGCATACTCACTACGATGAATGGCAAGATAAACATCATGCTATCCTCATTTGAGACCCAACGGCACGTCATAAGAGAGACCAAGGCCGTAGTTTCTGAACTCTCAGCCCTTAAAAACAGGACTATAGAGTTTTACGAAGGGGCCACTAGCGAGCACCGCTTCACGAGCAGTGCTACCCAGACAGAGGTGCAAAAGCCTACTGTAGTGGACCAAGGTGAAGCCTATGTTCCTGAGGCACTGATCGTGAAGAAGACGGGTGAGGCTTCGTATGCAGAGATGCTCCGGAAACTAAGATCGGAACCGAAGCAAACTGGGCAGACATGTACGTAAAATTCGGATAACTCAGCAAGGTGAATTGTTGCGTTGCCAACTATAAGAGCGATCTAGAAGCGACGCTCAAGGATTTGGTCTCTGTGTGCACGGGAGCTCAAAGAATAGCACTATCCTGCAGCGGACTGGACAAGGCTACGACAGCAGGGGAGCTCCACAGCTGCACCGTCGCTCAATTCCAGGGCCTACAGTTAAATCCAGAGAATGTCAGCGGCCTTCGCAGGATGCGGGATGGGATGCAGATTGCTTCAGTGCACATGAACGCGAACGATGCGAATGTGGTTCTACAATAGGGCACCTGAACCTTTGGATGGTCAAGGTGTAGCATAACCCATGATGTCCGGCCCACGAGATGGTAGAAGTGTCTGGGCTACGGACATCGAGCAGCGACCTGCAAGGCGACTGATAGGACAGACAGCTGTCTTAGATGCGGCGAGCGTGGCCACAAGGCAAAGGCGTGTGGTGCACTACCAAAATGCCTGATCTGCAGCAGCGTGGAATTGCATATGCGAAGCTAAAACACGTGCATATGTAAAGCTGCTTAGCTCCTCCTAAGGACGTCCCCGACCAGCTCGAGGAGTTTCTGGGCAGTGGAATGGGGCAGCAGTGTATCCAACCCCAGAGGCCGAGCAGTGGTAGACGCTATGAGAATACTGGACCTGATACTGCTGAACGACGGACGTTTAACAACGATAGGGGTACGTCATTTATCGACGTACCTTTATCAGCAGAGGGGTTGTGACTAACAATAACTGGATGGTCCACGACGTCGTAACGCTGATCGACCACGCTCTGATTTCCTTTAGTTTCTTCCCGGAGGGCACGCCTAGGAGACGGCAGAGAAAAACAGACGGGAAAGCATGGGACACTAGGAAGATCGATGAGGACCTACTGGCATATCAAACCAATACCCTTGTAATCCCAAATGGGGAGGCATAGACCTCACGAATATGCGTGGTAGAATTTGCACACCACACTATGGACTAGATGGAATTCCTAAAGCAGTTGTTGAAGCAGTGGCGTTTTGTAGACCTGACATTTTCAGGGCCACCTTCCAGCAATGTGTTTCGGACGGAATCTTACCAACAAGGTCGAAAACCCAGAAACTAGTCCTGTTGCCAAAATGCAAGGGACCAGCACATACTGCAAACAGCTAGCGCACTTTATACCTGGATTTTTTTACTGGATATAGTTGGAAAACTGTTCGAATGTATACATAGGGCAAAATATATACCGAGCTTCGAGGTGTTCCCCTTGAACCAATCATGTACGATGGGGTTTTGGGCATCAACAGGCCCTTGAGAGTAGAGCTGCACTGTTTTGCGGACGATGTGGCAATTACAGCAGTCGCAAAAAGAATTGCAGAGTTGCACAATAAATGTTACAGCACGATTGAAGCTGCCAACCACTGGCTTGAGAATGCTGGGCTAGCAATAGCGGCCCATAAGACCTACGCAGTTCTACTAAGCAGCAAGAAAAAGGTGGAGAGTATGCTAGTCTGTGTCAATGGGACACAGGTGACCTCCCAAAAGTCTCTAAAGTACCTGGGTGCTATGATAGACCACACCCCATCGTTCAAGGACCACGTGAGTTACGCCTTCATTGGCTAGACTAATGTCCAACGTCGGTGGATCAAGATATCCGACCAGGAATCTGCTGGTAGCGGTTGCAAAGGCTTCGCTGATATACGCTGCACGAATCTAGAGCAACGCCACTAGCAGGGGTTCATACCTGAACGGTCCACGGTCCATGGCCCTCAGGCTCATAAGAGGATTCAGGACTATATACGAAAATGCGGCACTAGCTCTGGCAGGCTTGCCGCCATTTGATCTGGATATCAAGGCTCTCGGCCTAACACGGCGTGGCGCTTTCCGGCTATAGGCCCACGAGTTTCTGCTGGATGAGTGGCTGAACAGGGAGGTGGTCTTACCAGCTCATCCCCGAGTTGGCGGTTTGGGAAGAGTGCCAACACAAATGCCAGTTCCTCACATACCATGGCTGCTTTCGGGCCTATCTACTCCGGTTCCGCCATGTAGAGTCAGCCCAATGACTGTTCTGCGTCTATTGCAAGGAAACAGCAGAGCATGTGTTTATGCACTGGTCCAGGTTTGCGGTGGAGAGGGAGCAGCTAAAGACGCTGTCAGGTACCCCGTTCAACGTAGAATATGACGGGCGCCAAAGTACCGTTACGAGTGAGGCGACTGCGTTGTCGCGCTGTCGCCAAGTGTAGTCCAGCTAGCGTGTGTAAAGGATAGATCGATGCGTAGAAAATACGATCAGTTGCATACAGACGATCGCGCACGCCGGTTGGAATTCGCTTCACTCGAAAAGTTTATTTGCCAATATGGAAGATCAGGCGCAAGAAAATGCCAACGCTGCGACATATATATTACACATAATTAATTATCAGCATATATATAAATATGTAAACGGTAGCTAATTCGACCGGCGATTTTAACAAACGAATTTAAAAAACTTAAAAATTATAATTGTCAGGGCGTGAATTTTTAATTATTATTTTATTTTATCATATTGCTATGAAATTGGCCAAAACTCCAAAAATGTAAATTCGTTTCTTCGATCAGAATTGATTTCGGCCCGAAAATCGTCTTCTAGCACAAGTACGCACACATGCACACGTTCTCGTCTATTGTTTTTACTCACACAAGCAAGCAAATTGAATTTTTAGATTTCTTACGCTCTCAGCGTAAGCGAGCGGACAGAGAGCAACTTTGGCCGTCACCAAAAAAGTGGCTGCATAGTGCCAAACCAATGTATGGCCGTGTTTTTGGTCCAATGGTGGAATATACAACTTAAGCATTTTCGAAAACCTTACGTTAGAAAACATAACTATACTATACACTACAGTTAATTATTTAACTACATTGAAAATTCGAGTGTTTGAGTAATTATCATGGGATACTCATATTTACAACTGAAATGGAGTGGGCGGAAAAATCCTGGGTGTGGGTTGCTGCGGTTGCTGCTGATTTTTTTCCCTGTAATGAAACACTCGGGATCGACTTCACGAGAATTCCGGTCTTTATTCGCGCACTTGTAACTTAAGACTACCTTAACATTAACAGTAGCAATACCGCGGGACCGCGGAGTGGTGAATACCTTGCGGGAAGGGAGGAGAGCGAGAGAAGAGAAGGAGAGCGCGAGCAGCGGTGCTTGCGAGCCGTGGAGGAGCTTCGAGTAAAAGCATTGGCCGCTTACACTGCCGCTCAACTGTTTGCGCCCTTCTGGCGTGAACATTCTCCCCCCCCTTGCGTAGGCAAAGGTATCCCTGGCCGGCTAGACATCAGGATCGGCCTCTTCATTCCGTGCACGCTCCAGAAACGGTCCATCCGAACACCGTGTTCTGCGCGACGGGCAAGCCATCATCAATTTTTAGGAACCCCGGTTGGATCAAGTTGGCATATACATCTGATCCCAACACGAGGGAGATGGAGGCCGGCCGGTGGAAGCGCTCGTCCGCGAGACGAACACCGTCAAACTTGGCCCTGGCGGCGTCGCTCAGAGCTTGGATGGGTGTCCGGATCCTTAGGCTGGGTTCGACCTTCAGGACGACGTTGAGTCGGAAGGTGCTTGTTCGGGACCGGAGTGTCACCGAGCAGACCTCGTTGCCTCCCAGCCGGGCGATGGGCAGCCGGAACGCAGCCGCCAACGACCGGTCGATGCTGCTCACCGGCATGCATGGGTCGATCATGGCCCCGGTCTCGAAGGTCTTCGAGCCCGTGTCCAGCACGACGATGGCTGTAGGCAGAATGGGAACAGCCTTCTGCTGCCCCGTTGCCACCGCCGGAGACGCGACGGAGACCTTCGGACGCCGTTGATTGTTGGCGACTGGGGCTGGTGGCGGAATGCGGGAAATCCGGACCGGACGAGGTGCAGCGGGATGGCGCTCTCTGCGCGTCGGAGCTGGTAGCGCTGCTGGGGACGGAGCGGGACGGACCTCGTGCATGTGGAGTAGAGTGTGGTGGTTTCCTCCACACTTCTTGCATCCCTCTTGGCTTCGGCAGTCTCCTCCTGAGTGCTGATGGGCGAGGCAGTTCGAGCAGTACTTATTAATAAGTACTGCCCGAAGGCGCTTTTCAGCGCTCAGTTTGTGGAACCTCTTGCACTTCCGAAGTGCATGGATTCCAGAGCAGACTCGGCAGCGGTAGGATTTGATACCTCGAGTACGTCTGCTTTCCAACGACTGGGTGGCACGAGGTCGCGGAGCCATTATTGGAGGAAGTGAGTAAGTCTGCCAATAAAAGAAATGAAGAAGCTTAGTATGAGCCGACTACTCTTTTGGCCCCGGAATGGGGGAAGTGCCCTAATCCCTAGGAACGGAGGACTCTTTGTCCTCCATCGGTAGCAGAATAACCTTGTGGACAGGGCGTTTTATGGTGCCGCGAGACGTACGGATCTCGACGACTCGAATGCGGTCGTCGGCTCCTGGAAAGGCAGAAACGATTCTGCCGAGCCGCCATTCGTGCGGTGGTAGATTGTCCTCCTTGACAACTACCATATCGTCGGCTTGGAGATTCCTGGTCGGAAATTGCCATTTGCTTCGTTTATGGAGTTCCTTAAGATACTCCTCTTTCCACCGTGCACTAAACTGCTGATGTTGTGCCTTTTTTTTCTTGCGGCGTGCCGCGGATTGTAGGACTGGACCAGCATGAAGGATATCATTTTTTGCCGACGGACTCGAAGCGTTGAATACAACGCGAAGCTTTGTAGTGGTGCTTTCGGGCTTAACTACCGCGTGATGAGGAAGATGATACGATGGAGAATTGTGAGTCGGCGGAACTTCTTTCATATGACCCAGATCCAGGTACTCCTGGATCACGCTGTCATATTGCTCTTTTAATGGAAAGTCTCTTTTTAAACGATTTTCGTTTCTAAGAAACTGAGCTAGCGCAATGGACCTTGAATATCCTAAATCGGATCCGGTATTCTCGGGATCCCGGAACGGGAGCGTTGTTTGGAGGAAGTTCCTTTCACAATAGGAGTCCGACTCTTTTACCATCTTTACTGGTAGATTCTCCACCTCCCCGAACTTGCTGAGAAGCGTGTCGAGCGAATCAGGGTCGCCTATTTCGTGCACCTGGGTCGTGAAGGATGCGACCCGTTTCGGCTTACCCTTGGAAATCGGCCCCGTTAGCACCCACCCGAAAATAGTTTCTTGGCCCAGGAGCGAGCCGCAAATATTTTGTCGGGTGCCATCCAACATTATGGATGGTAGAATGTCAGCCCCGATCAATACATCAATTTGAGAGCTCTCAAAAAAGGTAGGATCTGCCCAGCGGAGTGCGGGCAGGTCCTTCAAAGAATTCCGAGGGATCGGATAGGAGGGCAGTTTGCCTGAGAGCTCCGGAAGGACGTAAGCTTCAGTGTCTAACTGTAGACCTGGCTTAGTAGGAGAGCGAATCCCGAAGTGACACAGCTTCGAGGACTTCGCGGAGACTGAATGATTTAACCCGGAGACTTGGGTCTGGGTGTTGCGGAATGGCAACTTGATGAGGTTGAACAGGCGTTCTGAAATGAACGTCGCCTCGGATCCCGAGTCGATTAAGGCTCGGGCTCGGTAGCTCATCCCCAAATGGCACACGTCAATCATCGCTGTGCTCAGTAGGACGGCTGAAGTGCCGGACGCGAAAAAAGTTTGCACCGCTGAGGTGCTTGCCGATGCATTTCTGCTAGAGGGTCTCGGAAGTTGCTGTGTAGGGGGCGAGGTTGAGAAACTCGCATTTTCGGAATTTGGGGGGCTGCGATGCAGCAGCGTATGGTGCCTGCCCTTACATGTAAAGCAGCTGTGCGTGCTTGTGCAGTCACGTAGCTGATGACCTCTGGCAAAACAATTCAGACATAGCTGCTTCTTTTTGATATACCCGGAGCGCGAGTCAACAGACATTTGAAGAAAACGCGGGCACAATCTTACCGGATGGTTCTCCTTCGAACATAAGTCACACCCTTTCTGTTTGGTGCTGACCTTTGTCTCGAAGGATTGAAGCCTTTTTGGAACTGCCTGAGTCGGTTTCATATCTTCGATGGCTTCCAATGTCCGATACCTTTCGCTCAGGAAGGCATTCATTTCTTCCCAAGCTGGGATCTCGGATTTAGCAGTTAGCGACTGTTCCCATAAGGACAGGGTCTGCTTGGGCAGTTTACTCGCGCAAAGGAAAACCAAGATACAATCCCAGTTCTCTGTGGATACCTGGGAATGCTCTAGTGCTATTAAACACCCCTGAATCGTGGATTGTAGCTCTTTTAGAGCATGACCAGATTCTTGCGAAATTGAGCTCAAGTTAAAAAGAAGCTTGAGCTGGCTGTTGACTAAAAGTCGCTTATTTTGGAACCGATCTCGAAGCGCCTCCCAAGCCGAAGCAAAACCATCATTCGTGAGAGGAGATTTCGCCACGATGGCTTTTGCTTCGCCACTTGTTTTGGTAAGGAGGTGGAATAGCTTCTCGACCGGAGTCAACCTGGGGTTGTTTACGTAAATTGCCGTGAATAGGTCCCGGAAAGTGGGCCATCGGAGGTAGTCGCCATCGAAGACTTCCGTGTCGCATGGAGGTAAGCGGCAGCCGGACGAAATTAGCGGCTGAGAGGGTGCTTGCGCGACTTGAGGCGTTGCTCTGTCGATTGTTTCGCCAATTTGTGCTGCACATGACTCGTATACTGAGTAGCAGTAGTCATATTTGGCCTGGAGAATAGGCACTGTGTCGAGGGATCCTTCTTGGGCCATTAGGTCAGAGCATGTTTCGTACTCTCTTTCCACTTTGTCCCATAAGGCTCGCACCTGTTGCAGACGGACTTGTAACGTGTGTAGGGACGGAGAGGCTTGATCAGGAGTGTTGATCTTCGCTTCGAAAAGGCTTACGCGATCGCTGACGGCGATGAATTTATGCAACGCTGCGTTTGCGGGCGTTGGCTGCTCAGAGGATGCCATTTTCCTTGTGTTAGAGCGTGTTACGCGGAGGAAATCAGTCCCGACAGCGGAGGGACTCTCGGATTTTCTCGATAGAGAAGACTCACTAGACGCTCGAGTCACAGGTCGGGAAATGACCAACCTAGGAGTTGTCTTCGAACTGGTCGATGGCAAAACCTTTGCTTTCGGAGTGGGAGTCGCGGGTTTGACCCTAGGACTAACGGACTTGGATGCTGGCTTACCGCGAGTGGATAGCGGAGATTGCGGGTTGAACTTTTGTTCTTTTTCAGGTGCGGTGGTCTTTTTCTTGTCTCCCTCTAGGGGCATGCTCAACTATGCCCTAAGAGAAGGAAGTCAAGAAGGCCTGCACGCCGCAAACAAAAAAAGTGTGGAATTGAGAAAAAAAAGAACAAGAACCAGACACAGAGGGCACCAAAATCTGGATGGACAAAGGATCCCGTCGGAATTCGGGAGAAAGTTGCAATTGGGATCTGGAGATTGGAGCACGAAAGAAACAAAAATCGCAGTCTTTGTGAAATAAGGCCCAATAGATCTTCAATCAACTTGAAAAAAGCTTAAATGAAGCACAATATAGCTAAAATTCAGTGTGAAAAAAAATAGCTAGGAGGATTCACAAAAGAAAACCAACAGCTAGAGTGAAGTCCACAAGAAGATATCGCTATATTGGTGGTCTAGAAAAACAATAGCTCAAATTTATATAAAAAAAAACTATGAATTGCAATTTCTGAAAAAATCGCTAAAAAATTGCTACCAGCTGGAGTCTGGAAAATAGCCAAGGATTTATAAAAAAAATCACTATCGACTGGAAATCCCAAAAAATAGCTAATATATAGAAAATAGCTAGAAAATAGCTAGAAAATAGCTAGAAATTGGCTAGCTAATAGCTAGCTATAGCTAGAAAATTCAAGTTTAAATTTATAAAAATAGCTACCGGCTGGAGTCTGGAAAATAGCCAAGGATTTATAAAAAATCGCTATCGACTGGAAATCCCGAAAAAAAAAATAGCTAATATATGGAAAATAGCTAGAAAATTCAAGTTTAAATTTATAAAAATAGCTACCGGATTTAGGACCACAATTTTATTATTTTAATTTAGGAACCAGAAATGGGAGCCAGAAATAGCTTGTAAAAAAAAAATTATTATTTGGGTTAAATAATTATTAAGTAATAATTAATAATAATAATAATTAAAACAATCGTTTATTTCCCTTTTTTTTTTTTTTATTAAATTATTTATTTTTAAATTTTATCGTCGGACTTTTTTATTTTATTTTATGTCTCGACAATAGGGTATTCTCTCGTCGCTATGCGCTGGTTTTTGTCAGGGCAATAACGAACAAAGAGGAGACGAAAGAACTTGCACTTGGAAAGTCTGCGTAAGTCGCGACTGTGTGTATGTCAATATCGTTGGAAGCTAGGTCTGACAATGGATATGTCGTAATGTATGTGTATATGGCTATGGGTATTTGTGTGTATGTGAACTTTATTTGGAATATTTTGTATGTGAATATATTGGGTGAATATATGTATGTTTATATTTAATTTACAATAATTATATATTTAATATATATGTGTATATTTAATTTAATTTAGTTTTATTTGTATTGGGTTGTATATTTTATTGAGGCACACACAAAAAAAACAGCAGTTTAGCAGCGGACGATAACAGTGAATTTTGGACAGTGTATATATGTGTGTACATGCGCTTGGATATCAGCGGAGCACCGTAATTAGGAGGCCGGTATTGGCAAAGTGCTTGTTTATGCACTTAAAAAAAAAGTAATCACGGTGGCTGGGCGCATGTACTTATATATTTTCACTTTTCACTTGATACGGATGGACGGAAAGAATAAACGCCGTTGGAAAAACGAAAATGGCGACCACGGACGGAATAGAATTTAAAGCCGTACTTATCTTGAATTTTCCGCAAGGAGCGCTGGCAGGATCAGAGCTCATCCGGCTCGAAGGACCATGAAATGGAGTGGGCGGAAAAATCCTGGGTGTGGGTTGCTGCGGTTGCTGCTGATTTTTTTCCCTGTAATGAAACACTCGGGATCGACTTCACGAGAATTCCGGTCTTTATTCGCGCACTTGTAACTTAAGACTACCTTAACATTAACAGTAGCAATACCGCGGGACCGCGGAGTGGTGAATACCTTGCGGGAAGGGAGGAGAGCGAGAGAAGAGAAGGAGAGCGCGAGCAGCGGTGCTTGCGAGCCGTGGAGGAGCTTCGAGTAAAAGCATTGGCCGCTTACACTGCCGCTCAACTGTTTGCGCCCTTCTGGCGTGAACAACAACTAAAAATATCCCTAACGCCTAATAAAAAAATGTTCATCGAAGTAGGAAACAAAACGGCGACTACTTGTCGATTGTATTAACACTCCTGAAAAATTACACATTTATTTTTATTAATAAGAACCTTAATTTCTTTTTCAGTTCAACAACCAAACCTGTCACATCCTTTCCATTTGCATGGTTACGGATTCAGTGTCATTGGTATTGGCCGTTCTCCTGATTCTTCAGTGAAAAAGATCAATTTAAAGCACGCTTTGGACCTAGACAGGCGGGGACTTTTACACCGTCAGTACAATTTACCGCCTACTAAGGATACAATTGCTGTACCAAATAACGGCTATGTTGTTCTGCGGTTTAGGGCTGACAATCCTGGTATGCTTCAAAAGACAAGGTGGTTTTGTTTTCATTCTTATTAATACACATAACTATTTCAGGTTTCTGGCTATTCCACTGTCATTTTCTTTTCCACATTGTTATTGGCATGAACTTGATCCTGCAGGTCGGCACTAACGCTGATCTGCCACCTGTTCCACCAGGATTCCCAACATGTGGGGACCACACACCATCCATTCCAATAAATTAATATTTTACCCGACGCACACGTAAATGAACCCATATGGCGACAAATTTGAAAAAAGCAAACAGGACATACCTACTGATTAAACAGTTTGTAAACATCACTAATATGAAACCAGTTTGTATATATATATGTATATTTAAAATGCACAATGCACTGTTTTTTCTTAATAATTTTAAACACTGCCAATGTCCAATTATATATAAATAACAATATACCTTTCCTTCTATTTTCACCCAGTAGCTTACTATCAAATGTATATATTTTATTATTTGTGTGTATTTGTAGGAACCAAAAATAACAATACATTAATTTATTTTATGAAAAAGCCATTATGTATCCTTTTTATTGTTGAAAATGACTGCAAGCAACCAACCACTTCTGTTTTATTTTATACAAATTTCCTTGATGCGTATTTTTTAAAGTAGTAACATTTTCATATTTACTTGATCTTCATATACAACTATATTCAAATACATTTGCGTTCAGAGAAACAGTGTAAAATGGTTTGTATTTAACTAAGTAATAATGAAACAAAGTTTTTTCACGACTAAGCTATGCTATCGATATAATTTCTTGTAAATGTAACATTTCTGTACAAAATAAAGCTATTTTTACTAAATTTTAGGAATAATTGTAATAATTAACAATGAATATAATATGAACAAGCTAAAATATTGTATTTTTTTTAATTTGGTAATATTTTCCTAAACAGATGTCTTTTTATTTTACGTTCTGTTATGCAATCTAACAAATCAAAATGTACAATGTACTGCCACTTACACATTTTACTGAAACTTTGTTTATTATTAAAATGTAAATACCACACATGTTTTCGCATGTAAAACAAAATGTCCTTTTGAATATTGTGACAGCAAAGTTGATTTGCATACAAGAATACCTGTCATTATGGTGCCTTATTGTTGAATCCTGGGTCCACTCAATTGGTTTTAATGTTTGTACCTTACGCCCCAAATTGTAATATCACAGTATATATTAAAATATGCTCACAATGAAAAATCCCTTAATTATAAATGTACACTCAATTGTTAAATTGTTTAATATATATACAATAAAAATATATAAATTTATTTAAAAAAGGGAAAAGGATGTATTAGATTCCAGTATATATTATGTAACAGGTTATGTAAATTAAAAATATTCATGATCTGGGGACCTCCTGCACGTCTGTCTACGTGTGCCTCCATATGAACATGAAGACATTAGGAACGCGCCCGCTTTGATTATAAAATCATAAACGTATAAGCAAATGTAGAAATCTGTTACGTATATTATGTTATTGAGAAGATCAACGAGGATCTGCAAATTTGTTGATTCAAGAAATGCGAGTCTGGTCGCACCAAAAATTCTTGAAAATTAAAAAAAAATGTTCTTTAAAGTTGGAACAATTAGGGTCTTGGTTTTTAAAATGTCAATCAAATCAATCATGAACTCAAAACGAATTTCAATGATTTCAACTATTGCATTTTTGACTGGAGGGATGTTCAAATCTCGTTGCATGTTTTCGTTGCAGTGATAGTTTTGAGGATCTTTTATTGAGCTCGTTGAACGATTTACATATTGATATTGCAGGTATTTGCCCATAGTTGAGAGCCATAGGTCCAAATTGGTTTCAGTACAGAGTTGTAGAGAAGTACCTTATGACCCAGACTCAGCGGGGAGTATGCGTTAATAAGCCAGTTCAGGGCGTTGGCTTTGAGGTTTAAGTGGTTTTATTGCTTCAATGTGCTTGGGTCAGGTGAGACGTCTGTCGAGCTGTACTCCCAGATATGTTACCTCTTATGTGTTGTTTAGCGAAAGTGATGGAAAGTGATGATCCTGCTTGTTTAAAAGGTGACGTGCTTGTATTCTCCAATTTAAGAGCCACTTCTCTACGTCCACCAGGTGAAGAGCTAGTGACGCTGATGCTAGTGTCGGGCATCTGGAACTGCTAAGGTGGGTGTTGTCAGACATATTTCTTGTTGGTAGGTCAGTTGTGTATGTGGTCATTGGATGTAGCAGTATTGCTTCTTACTGCGAACTTCCTTTCGTAACTATGACTTGAGTAGTTTGTGGGTTTGCCAAACTCTGTCGAATGCTTGGGATACATCCACAAAAACAGGTGTGCAGTATTGACTGTTCTTGAATGCAGGTCTTATTACTGTTGCTATTCGGTTAACCTGTTTTTTGACTTTTTTGAATAGCTGGTATAATACTGCAAGTTCTAAAGTAAGGGTTGAGTGGAGTCCGACTACTCACTACTATGAACAACTACTTAATAAATATGTAGCGCATAAAAATAATATTTTTGGCAACTTCTTAAAGCTTCATTATTAATAATATTAGTAAAAAGGTGAACTTTTCAGGGCCGATTATCATCCTTGTTTTTAAGTGAATAGAAACGGGAACCTTTATTGCGACGTTTGTAGTCGAAAATTGTCGTAATTTTTTGATGACGTGTGCTATTAAAGTAATTGTTAACTTAAGGGTTTTCCTGTACTCATATTATATGGCAGTTCAGGAACTGTTTAATATAATAAGTTTATTCGATATTATTTCAATACTATATTTAATAAATTTAAATTAAATACTTCGCCTTTGGATCCTATAAAGCTAACAAACACACGGCGGGCAATATCATCAATAAATGTGCCAAAATAGCTCCTCCAATTGGCTTGTTTCCATTGGGCCACACTCACCCATGTGAACCAATTCCTGTTGGTGCTTCGCACAGGGCTGTGTATGTATCTGTGTATCTTGCTCTTCATACACAACAGGCACTGACTCGCACCATTGAATGCTTTACTAACTCTGATAAACTGGCATAATTTAAATGTCCATATCGATTACGCCAGAAACTTTCACTGGTTTGTATAGCGCCGAAACAAGTGCTCTTGAAAATAAACAGTGGATTTTTCTTTGCCCTTTCAACACTTCTTCTCCATCCTGGTGTGCAATAACACAGTCTTTGCGAAATATTACAGTACATCCTCAAGAAACTGCACATAAATATACATACAATTATCTGTTTTTAAGACCACATCAACTTTTCCTAGAACGTTGATGTCTGCCAAAATTATATCTTCGACTTGCTCGATAAAATTGGTAATCGATTTAGAGTGCAACACATATGAGCTGTAGGCCCGGCTATCAAGACACCAGCTAGACGCTTCCAACTCTCGTACGTCACTAGCAGGCTCTACTGTGTATGATCTGTTCTTGTGCTCTCTCTCTTTGGCTATCGATTTTTTTCGTTTGATTTGTCTCTTTCCTGTTGCTTTTGTGTTCTCCGATTGCGACTTTTCCTTTGCCCGGAAAGCTAACTGATAACTAAATAATTATAATGATAATAATAATAATTATACTAATAATAATAATAATAATAACAGAAAAAATAATAATAATAATAAGTATAATAATAATTATAATAATAATAATAATAAAATTAATAATAATAATAATAATAATTGTATTAAGTGTTGGTATTTTGCGCTGAGAAATAGTTATATTTGAGGATTAAGGTAATTGGCGTTTCTACAGGCTTGCAGTTTTCCATGCTAAAACGTTTCAGGACGTCTGATGCCCATGGTGAACTCTGTCTTGTCTTCACTTTGTTTAAATTCTATGCCCAAAAAATACGATAGCTTTCCGAAATCTTTCACCTGGAATTTGTTGGCCAATTCATGCTTTAACTGCGACAGCTTTCGGGTGTCATTATTCGCGACTATGAGATCGTCTACGTAAAGCGATACGATAAGGATTCCGTTTTGTTCACGCTTAAGGTTAATTTCTTTGAGTTGCCTGTACAGCTTTTTGTACCCTTGCAATGGTAATGCAATGCATTGGCGTACACTCTGCTTTAGGCTAGATACAGCCTTTCTTAACTAGTTAGTCTAAGTAGTATTTCTTGGAATTCAGATGGAACACTGACGTGGAGCTCTTCTTCGATATCTCCATTTAAGTAGGCGCTGTTAAAATCGAAATAATGAACACCTAATCCGAGTTCCGTAGCTAAGGCTACTAAAATTCTTATTGAGCTCATTCTGGACACTGGAGAGAAGGTCTCGTCGTAATCAATGTCTTCGGTTTGTGTAAGTCCTTTTGCGAGCTTCAGCTGCACGGTGGCCGACTATTCCGCAGCTGTAATATTTAAACGTAAACTTTTGATTAGTGCTTACTTGGTTCTGTTTTTTGGGATTGTACGCCATTAATGCTCCAGGCGTTGACTCGTTTGGACTTCTGTTTCTTGCTTCGTACTCGTTTAATAACTTTATTTTAAGCGCCTCCGTTGTGATTAAGGTTTCTTGAGTTTAAATCGCGATTCGAAACTGTTCGTATTCCTCTGTGATACTGTTTAGTAGCATTTAACTTCACTTATTTTGTCTACTAAATCGGAAAACCTATCGGTGTGACTTCTCATATCACCGCCTGCATTCATTTTCAGTAGAATCTGGGATTTCAACAGTGCGGCTTTGCGGGCTGGCCCGGTAGACTGGGATGTGTTAGGCAGCGTTTTACATATGTACGTCGTTTGCAGTTTCGCTGTTTTTAGTATGCCTTAGTTCCGATGTCGACATGGCCGAAATGAGATCTCACTTAGCCTTTGCACCTTCGCCTAACCACTGTGTACAGCTAACTTCGGGGTTTAAAAGTGTGCCGTTGACATACACTTTTGAAAAAAGTTTATTTTTTTTTTTTTATATTATTATTTCCAGATCACACATTCAGCTGACTAACGCGTATCTGATAGTCGGCGAACTCGACTATTTTTTTTGTTTTAAATTATTATTTATTAAGTGAAGAATCCGGACTATTGCATTCTTTCTTGTTAAGCAATATAATAGTCTATAAGCTTGCTTGCCTATATCGCTTAAAATTTGTTTGTTCTTTTATATGACGTTGGGACGACTCCCGCAACGACCCATTCAATTATAAACATTTTAAAATATCCGTTTTCATAAAGCCAAAGTATACTAACGAAATGATATTTTTATAGATTCTCAACCCTCTGGATGCAATTTGTGACCGTAAGCGGCCCGATGCGGTTTGCGTTTCGAATTTAAAAAATGCTAAAAAGGTCGACAAAGGCGTTTTGGTTGAACGCCCTGATGTGAAAATCTTCTTACCTTTCAGATTTTTTGTATATGAGCCCAGGGCACTTTTTATACCAAATACCTACAACAGGTTTTTAGGTATGTACTTTTGAAAAAAATAATGACTATTTCAGTGACTAACAAAATATTAATATTTGAAATGGGTTATACAATATTATAGTTGTGCCTAGTGGGGATCATCTGACATCTTTGGTCGATGAAATATCATACATATCGCCACCGGCACCCCCTCTTTCACAAATTGACGACATTCCACCCGAATACTTCTGCAACGGGGACAACCGACCGCCAAATTGTGGACCAAACTGTGAATGTACACACATGGTTGATATACCACTTGGAGCTATTGTTGAAGTTGTGTTAGTTGATGAAGTGCAGCAAGTGAATCTTAGTCATCCATTTCATTTGCATGGCACAGCGTTTTATGTGGTCGGACTAGGTCGATCGCCCAATAAGTCAATAAAAAAAATTAACCTAAAGCATGCTTTGGAACTTGATCAAATGGGAATGCTTGAGCGTCATTTTTCTAAGCCCCCACTTAAGGATACCATAGCCGTTCCTAACAATGGATATGTTGTAATACGTTTTCGCGCAGATAACCCTGGTTATTGGCTTTTTCATTGTCACTTCCTTTTTCATATCGTCATAGGCATGAACCTTATCTTTCATATCGGTACTACAGCCGACCTGCCCCCAGTTCCACCACGATTTCCCACATGTGGCGACCATGTGCCGCCGGTTACATGGTACTAGTCCAGTGGTATATATATTCAATTAACATATGATTAAGATATATTTAATAACTAATTTATTGCTAAGTTAACCATTTTTTGAATATAACAAAATTGTAACATTATCACAATGCTGTTGAAAGGTAAAAATTTACTGTTTTAGGTTATTAACATTACATTCAAATAGAAGCAATAAAACTTTCTTATAAACAGAAAACATTAAGCAATGTAACTTTGTATTATTCGTTTCTAAATATTAAAATATTTTAAATATTACTAATTTATAGTCGCTTCGGACGCTGATCATCTCATATCGCTTATTGATGAAGTATCTTATATATCACCACCTTCCCCGATGCTATCACAGTATAATGATATACCTGAAGAGTATTACTGTAATGGGGATAATCGGCCAGTAGATTGCGGCGAAAACTGCCAATGTACTCATAAAATAGATGTACCTCTTAATGCAATAGTTGAGGTCGTTCTGGTGGATGAAGTTCAACAGATAAATATAAGCCATCCATTTCATTTGCACGGTACATCTTTTTATGTACTAGGACTTGGGCGCTCCCCGGATAAGCAAATTCAACGAATGAACTTAAAGCATGCCCTGGAGCTTGACCAACGTGGATTGTTGGAAAGACAATATTTGAAGCCTTCCCTGAAGGATACTGTTGCTGTACCAAACAATGGATACGCAGTTTTGCGCTTTCGTGCAGATAACCCTGGATTTTGGCTTTTTCATTGTCATTTCCAATACCACATTGTAATAGGCATGAATTTGGTGTTTCAAATAGGTACTCCCAAAGACTTGCCTCCGGTACCACCTAATTTCCCTCGATGTGGCAATCATTTACCACCCATAATGGCGTAGAGCCTATTTAAGCACCTTATTCTTAGATATTTCATATCCATAAATGAAAACATAGGCAAGATTAAATTAGGAATTACGATTGCAGCTTCTCATCAAATAAAATCAAATTGGAAGATTAATATATGTTTTAAGGAAGGCATATCACATATTTGGAACTGTTGGATTAATTAATAAATAAATCGTGGTAGATATTAGATTAACGTGTATTTTGGTGGTAGCCAAGTAAGCCCACTAGCAAGTATGTGAGACTATGAAATCGTGCAAGTGATGTAGCGGTACCACAAAGATGATGAATTATAAAAAAATAGAATGAAAGATAAATATGCTTCTAAAACAGCAAAACAAAAACGATTTTAACGAGTTCCAAATATTAATAAATGGAATTACAAGCAATAACAATAGGAAAATCTAAAACACGTAGTTATCTCAACGGAAGAGTTAAATAAGGCATACGATTTTTATCTATATACCATCGAAGCTTAAAGCACTTTAAGAAGCTGTAACACAGGTCTAAGCTCATCTTCCCTGAACCACTGAATTCCTAAGAAGAAAAAAACGTAATGCATAAGAAAACGAAATTGAACGAAATCATAGGAGAAGCGACGACTTGTCGGCAAACTTATTTAAAGCAAACTAAAACGCAATGCATACCAATCGAAGAAACGTCGTTCAAAACACCATTATTATCGACAAAGCTATTATAATAGTTGAAAAAGAAATAAAAAGCCGATTTATTTGTAGCGATTTTGAACGATTCTGTTTAATTGGCTTAAACGAAATTTAGCACCGATGCGCGCATGCATAGGTTACGAAAGCGAAAGATAATGAGCGACTTAATTGCAGAGCGAACAACAGAACGATAAGCCAAATGTGCCGGTGCAAGAGTACTAGAAAGAGTGAGAGCGCGTGAGCGGCGATGGCGAGCTTAGATGCTTTTGCAGCTTCCCTGCCTAGTTAACGAAGACACTGCTGTACAGGTGAGGTGCCGTAAAGTTTAACTCTGTCTCTATTTGTTTAAGCGTCGTAAAACGGTCGATAGTCACGACGTCCGGCCTTGGGAGCTCTGGGAAGTGTTGTGAATTCAGTGCGAAAGGACAGAGACCCTGAGGCTAGGCTTCTAATATTGATGCTGGCGGAAGGCCTAAATGTCTCCGATCCAGTACCTTGAGAAGTCTGAGAGGCCCGAAAGGCGCGAAAGTTAGTTATGTACTGCAATAAGTCTGTGAAGCTCAAAACCCTACATTCCAGCGTCAGCGGGCCGAGCAAGTGTGTTGCGTCCAGTGGTCGCGCTTATATAGGTTCTGGCGCGATCAAGAGTGACCGTTCAGTTTTTGCCCACACCGATTGTAATCGGCGGTAACATGGTTAGTGTGACAATGGTCTTTTAATTTCGTTTTCTCAATTTGCCTGCTTACTGCTTAGTTATACATGGTACATCTATGAGCACATATTCCTTACGTCAGCAGGTTAATGTTTACATAAATGTTACTTTAATGTTAATTAATTCATTCGTTCATTACATTACAATGACTGAACCAAGATTTATGTTCTCAGTATCCCATTTAACCCACTCACCTTAAATATGTTTAAAATGTCGATAGAAAAATCGATAGAAATTTACAAGACTAATAAAAATATGAAAAACTATCAAAAGATTTTACAAAAGTGTTGGCGTGACAGCTGTGTGCATTTTTTTTTTTTGGCGTATCGATAGAAATCTACAAGACAGGAGCGTTAGAGTCGGACTGGAAACTTGGGTCAACAAGCTTTCGCTGCGTCTACGCCTCTAGAATATGCATGCCTAATCTCAACCTTCTAGCTTTTATAGTTGCTGAGATCTCGACGTCCATGCCTACAAACTGCCACAGGGTGTCACGACTAAAACTTTAAAATGTTTTAAATTGTTTAATTATTATGAATTTTTTCTTTTCTGCACTACTACGAGGTAAAAACTGGTATCTGTTAGTCGAGAAACTCTACAAAAATGTGTTTTCTTGTTTTTCTTATAGTTTATTGCTTTAATTTTTGTTTGCATTGATTCCAAACCAAACAAGAGAGAATGCTGCAGTCGAGTTCCCCGACCGTTTTATGCGGTTTGTAGGTGTAAGGTGGGCGTGGCCAAAGTGTTTTTGGTATACCGATAGAAATTTTCAATACAAACTCAAATCTATTTTAAAATTTACAAGACTAATACAATATCTAAACATATTACAAAAGTGTGGGCAAGGCAGTCTTGCCTTGTTAGAGTGGGCGTGACAACATTGGAAAAAAAAAAAATATTTTCCACATAAATTTCTCCTAACAAAAGCATTATTAACCAGACACTACTAACTTAAGGACGCTTATCAAAGGAATCCATCCATATGTTCCTAGTTCACAAATAAGTTTTAAAACCATATAAAATAGATTGAATCTAAAACAAGGACTGAATATTTCAGAGTCTTTTAAAATAACTCAACTCTTGAACAATAATAAGGTCAAAATACAAGTCCGGGACACGGTGGATATTGACAATGCCTGTTCCTGCGTTCCTGTTCCTTTGTTTCTGTTCCTGGGTTCCTGTTCCTGTTTTCCTGTTCATGTGTTCCTGTTCCTGTGTACCTGTTTTGCTTGCTGCACCGAGAACTCAACATCAAGTAGAGGCTCCCAGCTCGAAGAAAGCTGGCACATTTGGATAGGTTTTTGGATAACGGGGGTACTGACGTGACCAAAAACGGCTCACTGTGGAGCCGCCACTCAGCCCATCCCAAAATCGGATATCAAAAATCTATTCGTTGGCTGGTGTCACTCTAGCGCGGAAAAGGCTTAAATGTTCGCTATCAGCCTTGTACACCCTATACCTATCGGAAAATCTTTGGAATCTTTGGAATATTTGGAATCGTCCTATCAAATGAGCTAATAGCTACTAATAATATAATTATAATTATATTATTATATTCCAGGAGAAGATCTTCTTGACAATAGAATTTGTGATTTGTGTGATTGTCCGACCAATGAGAAGGCAGAGTTTTATAATAAAGTTGCTTTATTGTAGTATTTTACAGCTGACTCCTCCGGTGATCGCCGTTTGCTGCGCGGCGTTGCTACTGCGACGCCTTGCCTTCTTAGTCCTGTGTGTCCTTGACACCGGACCACGTCCTGGCTAGAATAAGATTAAGATGTTATAGGAAAGGTTGTATCGTCCGCGGGTAAAGGCTATGCTCGGCCTGGGACCACGATTGCCGACCACTGACGCCACTGACCTTTCAACCACACCAGGTCCTTTCTCCTGCATTCCAAGGATCACTCTCAACTTGCACTGCTCGTTCTTCCGTGTCTTGCGGGTCTCTTGCTGCCTGACGCTTCCACTTGAGTCCAAGCTCCAGCGCGGCACCGTTAATTCACGGTGCGTCTTCTTTGTGTCCGACGTCCGCACCGTTACCGTTCGACCCCTGTGCCCTTGGCACGATCGAGTCCAAGGTCCAGCGCGGTACCGTTAGTTCACGGTCTCTCCGTCCTTAGTACATCTGTTTTTATAATCTTTATTGGTTGGAACTTAACACAGTTGGACTTCGGAGAACAAAAATTTGACCGAAGCGGTGAAATGATCATAAGATGCTTATGCTAATGATGTAAACAAGTTGCCGGTTACTGGTCATGGAAAAGCACAAGGAAGACTCTGAGTCTACAAGTGAATTGATGAGTCTACATTGTGATAATGAGCGGCTATAGTGGTATAAGAACTAATAGAATTTAACGAATGCTTCAAAAGTAAATTAAGAGTGGAAAACAGGGTGTCTTGCGATCAAACATACCGGACCCCCTGAACGGACGTTGACCATAGGGGCAGTACAGCCACTATAGCAATTGGGGCAGTCTTCACAGTAACGACCCGGACCTTGTCGTCTTGACCTGTATGAACATTCGTGCCGTTTTGGCACTACCAGCTTATTGACCTATAAGTTGTCAGTTTCTCAATGCCTCTGGTACCTCAAATACTCCATATGCCAACGTTTCCAAAAACTTTGGACGATGTCTTTCAGCTGATTCCAACAGTGCATTCGGTTCATCGGTATCTCCAGGCGGCTTGGTTAGGGTAGCAGTAGCTCCAGTAAAGAAATGGAAAGGTGAAAGCGGGTGCAAAGTATTATCTCTATCCGCACTATTGAAGATTTGCCTCAATACAATGGAAAAATCCTTATCTTATCCTTACTTATAGATCGCAAGTGCAGTCTTATTGAGCTGATTCCTAGTCCTTGGTCTGATTAATGACCATCCTTCTCATGTTTCGATAGACAAGCAATAAATCGTTGAAAAGCTGCGATTAAGGCTTTGGTAGCTAGGTCGCTAACTAACAATCGTAATCCAAACCGGTATGTTGGAAACAACGACTGACTTGAACTCGAGGAATGGGGAGCGGACCCAGAATTTGAGAACTGGTGTACTTGCGTTGGAGGCAGCATAATTAGCATTGAAATGCAATCTTTCTGACGAGCACCCAAAATCCAGTACTGTTGACGAAGATGCGTAAATGTTGCATGAAGGTGTCTAACTAGTAAGTTAGCAATGGATGAATCCATTGGGATCGAAATCGGTTGTTTGACATTGTAGTTGATTGTAGACAGCTCCAGAAAACTGCATAAACAGAGATTTTGCGTTCACATGGAGTCGATTTAGAAGCTGCATGTACTCCCGGGTAAAGAGTAAAGTGAATTGTTCGGCGCCGTGCTGCATCAACATCAATTTTTCCGAGGTAAAGAACTGCTCCTTTGATGAAAACAAAAAGTCTGAATAAAACGATAACAGTAGGTAATTACCCGTATGAGACGCGTCCATGATGAATCCCTCGGAACATCTTTTCAAAATCACCACGCGACACTTGGAAGTCAGACCATCCAGTTTTATAACAAATAACACGTTTCTGCGATTTATTGATCTTGAGCGGGTGTGAGCAGTTTTATATGACCCCGTTGTAGATAGTCATCCAAGAAATTTTCGTACTGCTGCTCATTCTTAAAGTCGAATCAATGGCCGGCGCCCCAGTCTTAAAGGGGTACTTGGCAATGTAGACACCGTTCTCTGAGCGCGTGTATGGGTCCCAAAATGTCAATCCGTGGCATCACTGGAGTCTAAAAGACCCCGGCTATGCCAGATACTGTCCACATAGTGTAAAAATCCGCGTGATGAGTAATCGCAGAAGCTGGGTGAGCATCACAAAAGACGTACGAACTTGGAATAACCAAGCAAAGATTTAGAGAGATAGAAAAAGACGTACGAACTTGGAATAACCAACCAAAGATTTAGAGCGATAGAATAATCGTTTCCAAACCGTTTGCATTTTCCAGTGTAAACAGAACAGAGTTGATCCGATCCAACGATGACATCGATTGATCCCGGCGTTCGAAATGTTTGATCTGCTAAGGGATCTGATTCCACGTAGAAAAAGACGTATCAACCGATTGGAGTGGAAGTGATGACGTCAGCGATGTTAAAATGAAAGAGGCTAATTCAAAGGATTGATCCGCATTGCGAGAGTTCAGCTTAAAGTTTGCGCGTCATCGGATGACACCAGCGCTGTTGGCTGCGAGACCAAGAACGGAAATGCGTGCGTGCACTCGACGCACGCCTATCCTCTGAAAAAATGGTTCTGATGCCAGTGTTATTGCAGATCCAGTGTCCTGCACGTCGTAATATTTCCCCAGGCGTCGCGAAAAATGGTTGTCAATAATGGTTGGAAAAAGTATCTGCAACCCTCCGACCGTACAAGCTTCTATGGTGTGATGAGTATAATTATTGTCAGCAGCCGAAACCATATTAGAAATGGTAATTTTGTTGTTGTAGAGGCGGGCTGTGTTTTTAAGGAACCAACTCCTGAAGTCGAAAGGCAGTCGGCGCTGTCCGCGCTATGGCTGCCTTGAGCCATAAACCAGCGTGTGATGCTTGTGTCGACAGATTCGACGTGTGTTTTAATGTACAATTACTGAGACCATTGGACCATACTGGACTGAGACCATTGAAACAGAGCTTCTTTAATTTCAGAAATTCCCGCCTCTATGCACGATCCAGTCCGATGAATTGTTGGCACCTAAGCAGTGGATGATTCTGTATGAACGATGGACATTTCAGCTGACAGATGATCTTTGAGCTTGGGTTGTGCGTACGAGTTAAAAAGCCTCAAAAGTCTTGCAACGGGATGTAAGAACTTTTAAAAATTGGTCGATGCTCACACCCTTTTTCTCGGAGTCGGGACACTGATCCCAGGCTTCGCGAATATTAGAATACAATTTTGCTAACAATATGAAAATTAACTCGGGACTTCGTTCCTCACAGTCTTGTAACCCACGAATAACTTCATGAGCGCGTCAGCCACCTTACGTAGTTGACTTGTGTTAGGGTTTGTAGCAGCAGGCAGCGCAATATAGCTGTTTCAAAACGATCGGATTATTAGAAAGGATTTGTCATATCATTGGTGAAGCCGCTCCCAAACTTAACAATAGTTTTCATTGGTGACTGCAATATGTTCAACTAATGTGAGCGTTTCTGATAAATAGGATGCTCTGCATATTTGGAGTTTGAATGTGGTATTTGGAGTCGGGGTACTATTGGTCATAGCCCGTAATTCTTCGAGGATATTGCTAAGAATGGCGTAGGTAGAGTAATGCTTCTCCTCACACGCATCAAAGTTGTCGTCAGTGTTTTCCTAATATAATTCCTCCTGGAAGGCTTACTGCTCTTACGAGAACCGCACAATCCGAATCTAATGTCTTGTAGTTGCGCCAAACAAACTCCTATTGCCTTGACAGATTGAATGTCCTCCACAAACTTGATGGCATTATTATGCGCGCGAGTAATTTGGCTTTTGCGAAGCCACGCTGTTAAATCACTTTCCACACAGCGACTGAAAATAGGGGTAAATTCTATACGATATAGGAATCTATACATCACCGTCTACAAAACCGCCATAATGTTCAAGTGTCGAAAATCAAACGCCATGCTGGCGATCCGGATCGAAGGACCAAAAAGTTTATGTTTATAAATGAAACGCTCTTATTGCATTCGTTTTTATAATCTTTATTGGTTGGAACTTACCACAGTTGGACTTTAAAGAACAAAAATGTAACTGACGCGGTGAAATGATCATAAGTTGAAAGTTGCCGGTTACTTATCAGGGAAAAGCACAAGGAAAACTCTGAGTCTACAAGTGAACCGATACATTTGTACGAATGAATGCGATAAGAACTCTAGAATTTAACGAATGCTCCAATGGTAAATGAAGAGTGGAAAACAGGCTGTCTTGTCCCAAACAAATACTTTGTATGGTAGGAAACGTTTCCTTCTACCTGGTACATACTACGATACAAGTCTACCTTTTTACTCTACGAATAACGGGTTTAATCAGCTACAGGTGGTCGGGTGAGCGAACTTCATTCCGCTCTCTGCCTCTTGAACAAAAATTCGAGAGAACCTGAAGCCAGCTCTAATGTTTTTGGTTCCGCCATACCCGCTATGCCAGCAAATTTCGATGCTGGCAAAGCCGCAGCGGAAATAGGTGCAGCCGACGAGTCGATTTTGGGCTTCGTCAACTTTGTTGTTGGGCCCAAGATGCTAGCGTCCGCGACACGTAAGTCGTCAAATTTGGCTCTTAGCCGTTGGGGTCGATATTTAGGGCGACCTTAAGTTAAAAGCGGTTTGTTCGGGACCGGATAGTCTCCGAGCCAACCTGGTCACCTCACAGCCGGGTGGTGGGCAGCTGGAACACAGACGCAACGACCGATTAATGCTGCTTACCACCAGGTCCTCGAGCCCGTGTCCAGCACAACCGGGATGCGAAGGAGACCTCCGGAAGCGGGCGATTGTTGGCGACTGGGGCTCCCTTTCCAACTCAAGGCGACGTATGTATGTTAAAATCTTGCATGACTTAAGGCCAGTCGCCTTGTCTCGACGCAAAAGGCGATAGAGTTTTGACTGTGATGTCTTATACAATTCTTACAGCAGCCGAAATTTGAAAGCAAGATATTTGTTGACCAACGGAGGTCGTGTTACTAGATCCTGTACATATAAAATTATATCTTCCTTCAAGTTGACGGTTATTAAATCGAACTTATCTTATCGGGCGTTCAACATGTGCCATGCCACAGCTGAGGATTATTACGTGCGAAATTTGGAAACTTTACCGAGACACGCTCACAGGGCAGACCTGAGCCACGTTGCTGCGGATGGGCTTGTGAAGCTTTCGTTCACAAGGCTTTTAGCTGCTGCTTACGAATGTGGGCCCCAACGTCGTCCGAATTTGAAGCCATTGCGTTGCTATTTTATTTTTCGTTGTCGGTAAACTAAATCTTCTCGGAATAAGTAAATTCCGAATTGTTTTTTTTTACTCGACGTGTCTTGACTGATTTAATTCTTGTTCACGCCGGTAGACGAATCTTATAGGTTTCCACAATATCAGCATCACGATTATGCATTTTTTTATTCAAGGGGCTCCAGCTACGTGATCAGGCATTGAGGACATCCGACTCCCTGCGTACCCTTGACCATTAAGTCCGCCCGGTTGGAAAGAACTTCTGAGTCTAGCGCCTTTGCCCCTAGTGACCAGAAAGAGCACTTAGCTAAAGAGTAATATTGTGCGTCAGTGCATCGGGCTCTATCTCGGAAGACTGTTCATATGTGGATATGCCTGCAGATTGGTTATGTATATGTTCGATTGCGATTCATTGTTAACATTGTTTGTGCAGATTTGTATAGATTTTATTTGTGTAGTTATGTATACTAATTTATTTCTCAACTACACAGTTAATTATTATTTAGTAGAAGTGTAAGATGAGTAGACTGTATAATCATATATAAATATACGCAGCAGGAATGCAATAAAATTATTAAATGGTCAAGTTTAAGCGGATCAACTACACTGAGAATATTAACTGTGGATGGGCGCTTACATTGACACGCTTTAAATGCAAACACAAGTTGATACTTTAAAGTTTTAATTGTTTACAGTCTTTCTACTTAAGATGTATTTGCTTTTAATGAAGACTTGATGACTACTTGATCGGTTCCATAAAAGTTTCTGTTGTCCAGTCTTCTGCATTAGTATCTGTAAGCATCATCCAAATTAAAAATATTAATTTTCAAATTAAAAATAACGTCGGTTATAAAATAAAATACACTTAAATCAGGGAAAGAGGGTTATGGGAAAACCAAAGCTAATGTACAAATGCAGATTAAAACATGTCGAAATATCATATGATTAAATTTATTAAACAAAGGAAATGGTGGTATATAGCGATTTGCTCCATTTAACTTTACTTTCCTCTCAAAAATAAAAAGTATACCGATATTGATTCATGCCTCAAACTTAAAAACTTTTGGCTGCATCTCAAAACGTTATCCCCATTAATTTCGACGTAAGTATGGCTTAAAGCTAACTATTTAGTTTTCCGAAATGTCGGCATTCATACAGACAGGCAGATGGACAAACGGCCCTGGCTGCATTGGCTAGGTGATCCTAATCAAGAATATATATATATTATAGGGTCATGATTGTTTTCTTCCACCCGTTACATACTTTTAAAAAATCTGTTCCATAAATATTAAGCAAAAGCTTCGACAACATCGGCGCTAAACATATGTGATATGTTGTTGATGGTTTTTGTATATTCGAACTTTGACTTGCCTTTCTAACTTACTTTAAGTACGTACGGCACCAAATTATGCGTCACTAGAATATTATTCTGTCATTATGTCATACGGAACTGATCAATTGATGTGTATGTCCAGACCTCACAGATGAAGAAAGCTGAATCAGTAGAATCTATCCCTTAAAGCAAATATCGCCAAAAATAGGTTCCCTCGTCGCATTCGTCACCTTACTTAAGGAGGGAATTTTTATAAAATTTTATAAAAAAATTCATAATCAAGAAAGAGTTCAATTCATCTCGACGACAATGCCTTAAACAAATTGTAATCTTAGCGGCAATCTTTATCCTGGGAGCTGCGCACTTTATTAGATTCGTTACAACATATGTAACAGGTTTGGGTAGCCTAGTTCAATAGCCGAGTCGATCTGGCCCTGTCCGTGTCCCGGTCCGTACGAACGTAGAGGTCTGCTGCCACGCCCACACTTTTGAAAAACGTGTTGATAAGTTTTTCACACTTTTACTAGTCTTGTAAATTTTTTATCGATCTGTCAAAGAGCTTTTTGCCACGCCCACAATTTGCCAAAAAGATAGTCGGCGAAGTCGATTATAGCATTTTCTCTTGTTATTTTTTACACGAGTACACAGTGGTTGACTTAAGTGGTTTAGCAAGGCGAGGACTACAAGTACTGTACTCTATGAATGTATTTTTTTTATTTTTTTAACAAACAGCCTAGTGCTTTAGATGGGACTTTTAAAAAATGTTCACCGATCTTGTGCTAACTGTAACTCTGCAGTCCTTTTGAACCTCTTCGGCCTCAAGCCTGTGTTTTTCTTTTGTTTTTATCTGTTTATTGGCGACAAATACGGTATCACTTTTTTCATATGATATAGAATTGCTCCTATTTTTGTTCCTCTTGTCATCAGTGATGTTTTGCTTGTGTTCGATAAGACCTCGGATACCTTTTTATGGTCTGTTGTCTAAAATTTGCCTATCCCTGATACGGACGGTCTTCCACTTATGATAGAACTGCTCCAGTGGCATCGTTTAACGCGTCAGTAAACTTTAATAAACTTCCTACAATAGGACTTTATGATCTGGAAACTCTTCAGTTTCTTTACGTTGGTAGGAGATTAATTTCCATGACGTCTTTACATAGCTGCTACGAAGTGACTCTTTTCGAGGTTGACTCGGAGTTTCGTTCTTGTTAGGTTGTCGAAGACAGCCCGTAGGTTTTTCTAGTGACTTTCATAATATTCACTGAAGACGATTATGTGGTATAGCATATTTGCCAATGAACATAGTCGATTATTCTTTGAAACACTGCTGGCATTAAGATCTGCTGAATTCCTGATGACAGGTCAGAGTGGGGATAACTGTTGGTGTACACCGGGTCTAATGTGCTGGTTCGAATCTTAGCCCTAGCACACGTTTTCACGGCACCTCCGGGTGGAAGTGGCTCAAAACTTCGGAATACTCGGCGATAAAAGCGGTTAGTGTCTCTTGCTCACTTAGAGCGCATCGCATACAGTATTGGGTGCACGTTCAGAGTGTTATTTTTTCTGTCGTTCACGGCGTTTAATGGAGTTAAGTCTGGAAGAAGGTTAACAACGGTGTTGTTAACAATTGCTTTGAAAAATTGCTCGGTGAGGCGATGCGTGATTTTGGTATCGCCCGCAGACTGGACAGAGAAGGTTAAGGGTGTTGTTTCTGGGGCTTATAACATTTCTGTTAGCACCGGTGTCTATTAGGAATTGTAACTTGGTCCATATTTTCGTACCATACTCTAAGTATGGTACGCTAGAGAGGAGTTGATGGAGTTAATGCACTCTACCTTTTTGACAAGGGTATTTTGATCGTTTTCTGAAAGTTTCGGTTCCGTTGCCTTTTTCGGAATGATAGTCGTAAACCCCCGCAATTCGGTTCGGTCCTTAATTGTACGGTGATCAGGAGCACTATATTGGGGAAGAGGTTTGTCGATAGTTCGAGTTGAAAGATGGTTCGGAAATCTTGGTGTAGGCTCCTTGTCTCCATTTTCTGTAATTTTCTGTTTAAGCAAATTGAGAACGCCTCTTGCACGCCCGTCGCAGCCTTACAAAACAACAGCAGTCAAGAGACATTGCCTCTAAGCCTCTCATAAATGTAAATACATGCCTTTTCCCTGTGTCCATGAAGAGCGTTTCCACTTTCGCGGAGACATTCATGCTTCTCATTGGATTAATGATAAGAGAAACACTGGTGTTCATTTTTAAGTAGAAGTCCTCAAGTGGTTGATTTTCCTGATTCATTCGTGTGAGTTCATACTCGATGGTGCCTACATATCGTTCATCGGCATATCAGCGCGCTCTATAACTTTTTACCGGATCTGAACGTGGATTGACCTATTTTAAGGACCTATTTTTAGGAATCCCCTCGAAAGTTAGAAGGCCTTCTCACAATCCGGCAAAACCGAATACTCCCTTAGGTCGAACTCAGTCAGGGACCTTGGAGTACCTTGGAGTGCTTCTGGATCGCAGACTCACATTTGCCAGGCATGTGACCGACATCAGAACGCGCCTGCGTGCTAAGGTGGCGAAGCACTACTGGCTACTTTGTCGCGCAGTAAATTGTCGCTATCCAACAAGCTGACAATTTACAAACAGATCTTAGCACCAAACTGGAAGTATGGGTGCCAAATCTGGGGCTTGGCATGCGACAGCCAAATCAAAAGGATCCAGGCTATTCAAAATAAGGTAGCAAGACTCATCACCGGCTGCGAGTGGTTTGTTCGAAACACCACCCTGCACAGAGACCTGAAACTCGCAACGGTATTTGACGAAATAAACCAGCACTCGAGCAGATACCATGACAGGCTGGAGCGCCACAGAAATCGGCTGGCCAGCGCTCTAAACAGATCTCGCCCACCAAGGAGGCTCAATAGAAGGCAACCGAGGGATCTCATTACCCGATCTCCTTTGACAAGGGTCCGCAGAAGCTGACGCTTATCTTAAATCCTAAATCCTATTTGTTATATGTGATAGTTATGTAATTGTAGTTAAATTACTGTAAATCTGAAAAAGCTAACTATAGTTAGCCGGCGAGCCCAAATGGGCTGAATTAATAGATAAGAAGGACACAAAGGGGCTTCAAGACTTCCCCGTATGTAATAATAAGTAAAAAAAATAAAGAGGTTCTACAGATATAAACGCAAACCGCAAAACTGCCACGCCCACACTTTTAAAAAATGTGTTGATATTTTTCCGTAATTTTATTTTGTCTTGTAAGTTTATATCGACTTGCCAAAAACTGACACGACAACATTTTTGAAAAATGCTTGGTTATTTTTCAATTATTATATTAGTCTTGTAAATTTCTATCGATTTTAAAAAAATCTTTTTGCCGCACCTACTCTAACGCCGTAAATCCGCCCGAAACTGTTACGCCCACAGTATGGTTTGTATTTTGGTTTGTATGTTTCTTATTGTTTGTCTTGACAATTTTTATCGGTATACCAAAAACCCACGCCCATCTTTCATGTACAAAAAGCCGAAAACGCTTACGACCACACTTTTCAAAATTTTTAAAAATTTTAATCATTTTTTCTTATTTACATTTTTTTTGCTATTATCTTTTTCTGCACAGGTCTTACTTTAATATCTGGTAGTGACAGTCGTGATAGTCTTATTAGGATCTAATTATGTATTAAAAGAGTTAAAATTGATTGCTTTAAGAGCGGGAGAGAGTCAAGATTACAGATAATAGGATAAAGTCTATTATTATTTTTTTTTTTTTTTTTTTATCGCACGGGTCCCACGGCCACACCTCCCGCCCAACCGACCGAGGGGCGCTGCCGTGTATCGTACGGCTCGATTCGCGAGAAGATATAGACGCGATATAAAAAATAGAATAGGAACGAAAATTAATAACTATGTTAAATATTAGTGTTAGTAGGATCTAATTATGTAATAGAAAAGATAAAATGGATTGCTTTAATAGCGGCAGAGAGTCAAGATTACAGATAATAGGATAAAGTCTATTATAGTCAGAACATAAAACTCTGTAAGGGTCATGCAACTCATAATTAGATCTACAATGATTTAAGATAAGGGGTATATAGTTTCTAGTGACTCTACTTGGAACCGAGAAGTTAAGCCGACTAATCAAGTAGGGACTCTCAACATCCCCACGAATAAGCTTACAAATAAAGACTGTTCCAAGCATAGTTCTACGGTTAGGCGCCGCAAGGCAAAAAGTAATAAGTTTTTTTGGACCGATTCAATGCGGTCCGAGTGGACTACGTATTGTGGACTCCAAACAGGTGATTCTCAAGAATCGGACGGACTAACGAAATAAATAAGGTTTTAGTCATGTAAGGATCATCAAATTCCTTAGACCACCTTTTTATAAGACCAAGGACACCCCTGGCCTTATTGACAATAGACGAAATATGGTCCGAAAATTTTAGTTTTGGGTCCAGAAGAACACCAAGATCATCAACCCGTGTTATTCTGTCCAAAGGGCACCCAATTAGAGTGCAAGTCGTGCGTATTGGGTTGACACGACAAAAGGTCATAACTTTACATTTAAGTTTAATATGTTATCACGGCACACGGCACCATATTTGAAAGCTGTCTAGATCGGATTGTAAGTCCAAGTGGCGCGAAATTGGTCTACAAAGGTGCTGCAAACGAGGAGTCATAAAATTTTCTAAAAGTTTTGGGATAGCCGACAATTTAGAGATTCCTCTGTAATTGCTTGCGTCTAGTTTGCTACCTTTTTTGTGAAGAGGAATCACAAAGGACTCCTTCCATATATGAGGGAATTGTGAAGACTCCAAAGATAAGGTAAACAGTTTCAGTAGAGGCTTGCACAAGGCTTCCGCACAGAATCTGAGCACACAGCCAGGGAATCCATCGGGACCTGGCGAATAGACCGGTTTAACACGCTGAAGATCGTTAAGCAGTGAGCTTTCGTTTATACTGGGGCAATATTTTAGATTCGACTTAAATACCGCATAAGGGCATGGCTGTTCGGAATGAGGTAACGTGGAATATGTTGTTTGAAAAAACTTGCCGAATAGATCGGCTGTTGCCTGATCCGATGTTACCGTAGTGTTTTCAAAAACTAGCGAAGAAGGGTAAGAAATAGTTTTTCGCTTAGTGTTAACGAAATTATAAAACTGTTTCGTATCCTGTGCGAACTGGAATTTACAACGGTTTAAATAATTCCTGTAGCGCTGAGCATTAAGCACGGTAAAGTTTAACCGAGTGCTTAAATATTTACAAAGGATGGACTGAGAACCGGTATTTTTAAATTTTGTATAAAGTGTGGACTTTACATTTTTTAGGTGTGTCAACTCATTATTAAACCAAGGAGGTTTAGAGATTGACGGATAGCACATCGGAACACAAGAGTCAAAAAATGATTTCATTGCGGTATAAAACATATTAATGGCATCCGTCAATATGTTGCAGGAGTAAAGATCGGACCAATTAAAGCCAGCAATAAAATTGTAAAGACTCCAAAAATTTATTTCCAAATTCCAAAAATTTTCTGGGAATTCAGAAGATGGCGGAATATACGAGCACGTAATATAAACTGATCTGTCGGAAAAAACAGCTTTACACATAAGAATTCTGAGTTACGGGAATCGTCCAAAAGTAACTCCTCCAACGCGAGGGTAGATCTAACCGCAATTAAGACTCCACCTCCCCGTCTGGAGGGACGGTCATACCAATATATTGTGTACATATCTGGGAAGACTTCGGAGTTGAGTATCTCCGGCTTTAACCAAGTCTCTGTGAACACTATTATATGGGATGCAAAGGAGAGGCTATAACAATGCAATTTGGTTAGTTTGCTACGCAAGCCTCTAGCATTTCGAGAGGAGGTAGTAAGATTAGATGTTAGTTTTTTTAAGAAGATGAAGAGGCGAATGATGCAGTAGTCTGGCTTATACTTCTGTTTATATATTTGTAAGTTCGTTTATTGTTATCTTGGAGAGCATCTCCTACGTGGTTTTCCTTCCCTATGAGGTATTTTACCGTAAATTCTTACTTATCCAAGTCCAACCGCATTCTTTTGAGCTATTTCTTATTGAAAATAGGTATGTAAAAGGAATGTGGTCACTTTGAACCAAGAAATACCTACAACATAAAAAGGCAGAAAATACAATTTGCAAACAATTTCTTGACAAACTGTATATGGATTGAAATGATTTATTTCCCAATGAATGGCTGCTAATTCTTGCTCTGTTGTGGACATATTACTTTGTAAAGGTTACTGAAGCGTATGCCACTGGTAGCTGTGGACCGTTATTGTCTTGAGATAGTTTCGCTCCACATGCTTGGTTTCCTAAAATCTGGATACGTAATGTGTTGGTTTCATTAATTCTTCTTTAAGCTATTCGCATGCCTCGTGACACTCAGTTGTCAAATTCAAATGGTACGTTCTTCTTGCAAAGCCACGTTAAGAGAAGTGATTTTTCTGAAAAATGTTGAATGAATCTTCTGTAAGTTGCAAAATGCGAATCATCTCGTCGCCTGCATTTGCTGGTTGGGGTAGTTTTTGATTACATCGAATCATCTGGAGGAATACCTCTATCTACCTTTCACTTGTAACCCAAATTTGTAACTTCTTTTATAAAGAAAGTACTTTTTTATGGATGTAGTTGTAAATTATGCTGTCTACATAATTTGAAGACGTCGGTCAAATTATTAAGCATATAAATGAGACCAAGTTGTATCTTAATTATAAAGTACAAAAGGAAGGCCTGTCGGCATAACGGCTGCTGTGGAAATTAATCTGATCCCCAAGAAGGGTAACTTTCAGATCTCTTTCTTATTTGCATTATAAGCATCATAATTATGAAACTTTTAGCTCTTTATTTCTTTCTTCCTGGTCATGAAGTTCTAAATTACATTTTTATTCGTATATAAAATCGAAACCATTTATATCATCGACAGTAGTCGAGATACATTAGTCACTTTCTGGGAAAATAAATTACTTAATTTATTATTTCTGCACTTTCGCAGCTAGATATCTGCACCTGTATCTATTATTATAGTTACCGTTGATTTGGTACTCATATTTTTTAATATAATACAAATGATTAAATTTATATAGCCTTCTGTTGGTTGTTTCTAAATACATACAATTTATATTTGCGTTTTATAAGTAGTAGATTTTCTCGAAGGCTATTAAAAAGCTTGGCTGCTTATGTGAAATTTGTTTGTAATTGGCGTGTTTCATGAAAGCTTTCTACCAATTTGCGGATGCTTACTTATGGTGCCTTGTTGAACTTGCCTATTTTAGCTGAGCCATTAATACGACTTGTAAAATGTCGTTTTTGATTTATGTATGTCGATGTCGATTTATGTAGAAATCAGACAAAAAAATAGCAAGAGACACGGAGTGTTTTTGTTTTTTAAAGTGCCGTACGCGAGCGTAACTCATTGAACCACACACTTTTGTAAACTAATTAAGCTAAATATTAGTAATACAATAAACAATTATATTACAACATCGTCACAGAAATCATTGCACACGTCGTGTACACTCCTGCGCAGGGTAAAGATTTGTTGGTCCAGCGAAGATAACGATAATTCTCCCGCAAGTTCGGCCCTACTGCATTGGAGAAGTTCCAGCACGCAACTGTACTCGCAGTTCTCGGATTTGCCACAACAGTAATCATGTTGTTGTCACTCGACT
The DNA here is from genome assembly GCF_016746395.2 of Drosophila simulans. NCBI lineage: Eukaryota > Metazoa > Arthropoda > Insecta > Diptera > Drosophilidae > Drosophila > Drosophila simulans. Next base: position 3,093,807 of record NC_052521.2, read on the forward strand.
CCCACTCGCCAACTCTCCACTCGTATGTGACCCAAATAGATGATGCCGAGTTGACTGTCGTCACGTCGATATCGCTGTGGGATCTATAGTTGTCGAACGTGTACACCTCGCTTGCCTGGTTTAGGAGATCAGCTCCTATTGCCATTATCCATTCAGACAGCAGCTCACCTCTGGTGAAGTTTGCTAGTCTATCGACGCTGCGAGAGAGTTTGCTAAGCCACATCGGGGATGCTGTGTTCGCATCTAGGCCTAGGATCGGCAGTTCTGCTGGCCAGCAGTAAGACCGCATCCATATATCTGAGGAACAGCTCGAACTCCATTTCACGTTCATGCATACGCCACAGTCGTTATTGAGGGGCTCCACTTGCAGATGACATACTGGATGTTGACTTTGATGGCTGCCTTCCCTCGTCATCCGCGAAAATCCTTATCCCGTCAGGCAGCACATTCGTCCTCAGACTGTTAAGGAAGGGCTCCTGGACAAGTGCGAACAGGCTACCAGACTCCAGTATTCGCGCTACCAAGTCACTCGTGGTCGCTTCTCCTCGACCACTGCCGAATACAGTGAGCAGTTAGGTGACAGTATATGGTGTCCCGAGGCATACCCCTTGAAACGGCAGTCCACCGGCTTCGTTCACTACGGCCTGTCTGTCCGCACTGTCGGCCACATTTTCGGCGAACCGGCAGGACCTGGTGGTCAAATCAGACGCACCTGTGGCATCCTTGCCTCCATCCAAAACATCTAAAGCCTCGGAGTTGACATCAACCGTCACCTTGACAGTTTCCCCATCAGCATGCGACTATTTTTTTTTCCAGACGTACTGCCTTTGTGAATGCTGCCATGTCCATCCTGTGTTCAAAATTGTTCTTGAACAAGTCACTCATGAAGTCTTCCGGCGTCGTGGCTGTATCAACGTTGCTGAAGATCTTAGGCATCTGTCCAAACTTTCTGTTTGCAACCACTTTCTTAATCTCGCTCGCCGGCACCAAGTGACGAAGCGATCTCCTTGCTGACTTTACCTGTCAATTCTTTTCCAGAGACATTCGTATCCTTGCTGTGGGTCACAGCCGACCAGGTCTCCCTTGGCTTCCGCGGCGCCGGCGTAGGAGCTGCCATCATGGCTGCCTCCCCAGTAAGGGTGGTAACGGTGGCAGCTGTGGCGGTGGTAGCAGCGATAGTAGTGGCAGATAGTGGCAGCGGGAGCGGCGACTGACAGGGGTCCTTCAGCGACGTAAACGCCTATTCCAGTGTTCGAATACTCCGTTCGATGCCAGGACAGTTTCGCTTAGAAGACTGATGGCTTCTACGCCTGCCTCGACAGGACGTCTTCGAGGCACTGATGGCGCTCATGGCACTCGCGCTGCTGTCGCTTTCCATGGGACTTATCCCGATAGTGGCTCCTTCCGTCGACTCCAGCATCCGTGTGCTCACTGTCACGAGATAGTTTCTGTAGTGCTCGAACTCCACCTATTGGTAGAGAGCAACTAATACACCGGTCTGGCAACGCCGAATCGTACCGAGACACAGACCGTACGAGTGACAACCAACAATCAGCTTATTGCTGGTAGCGCAGTCACGAACCGAAGACCCAGCTGTTCAACAGCTGACCCAAGAGCTCACCTGGCAAATCGTGCTGTCCACAATGGAAAATTTTCAATAATTAATTGCAAGTAACTCACAAACCACACGCTTTTTACTCGCGAATATACGAACATTATTTCACCGGAGCACTAAACCCCCGATTAGTTTCTTAGTTCATGCGGGTCAATGAAAGAAATATCTAAACATTTTCTAAAGTATGACGTTTATTATAAAATTATAGAAGTATTCCCTCCTTAAATCATGTAGAAAATCGTGGTGACGAATGCGACGAACCTTTTTTGACCCGTGCGGGCGATATTTGCCTTAAGGGATACATCCGACTGATTCAGCTAACGTCATCTGTGAGGTCTGGACAGTATGTATGCTGAATCTCAACCTTCTAGCTTTTATAGTTCCTGAGATTTCGACGTTCATACGGACAGACGGACATGGCACGATCGACTCGGCTATTGATCCTGATCAAGAATATATATAGACTTTATATGGTCCGTAACGATTCCTTCTGCCTCTTACATACTTTTCAACGGGTATATAAAACGAAGGTGTGTGCAGTACTAAAGTTAGTGTAGATGACACCTGCGAAGTAGGTCTGTAAGCTCCAAAAGTTTAATTGATGTTGATCTCCATTTTATAAGACTGTACTAACATTTTGTTATATTTGAGATACAAAGGTGCTGTAGGTTTAAAGAAGTTTAATTAATTGGTTGCATCCAATTTGTTACCTTTTTGTGATAAGGAATAAAAGTCTTCAGAATGAGGTAACAAAGAGTATGTTTTTTGGAAAAACTGGGTAAATAGATCGGCTATTGCATTATCTAGTGTTACCGCTGCATTTTGTAAACATATTTAGAAGTAGAAAGAAGTGATTTTTACGATTTGGATCGTACAACCGATTAAACAATTACATTCCTCCTTATTAGTCTCACCATGTTAACTAAAAAGAATGTATTTGTTTGGAGTTTAATTGCATTACTTACCGGGTTACTTGTTTTATCTTCATCAATGTCGGAACAATCAGAGCTCCAACTGTTATTTTCGATTTGATCATGAACAAATGGACCATTTAGAATATTTTGATCTGATAAGCACGTTTTCACGCTTCTGATATTCGTGTTCCGGTTGGAATCATTAGGAGGCAATTCAAAGCATTTCTTGCGCCCTAATGAACAATGGGTAATGTTGGGAGCTTCGCAAGAACTTTTTTGCCATAGACTTTGATTGCGTATGTTGTACCTCGCTATTTGATCGCCTTTGAGCTTTTCGAGTTGGTTAAATAGCACCCTTTTAATCTCGGCAACCCACATCTCTTTTACACCGATTGTCGATGCTTGCAACGTATAAACTTCCTGGCGCCCTTTGAGCCATACTTCAAATCGTTTTGCATCGCCGCTCACGGACTCAGTTAAGCCAATTTGAGACATCTACAATGTAATACAATGTTTGGTAATCAACTTCATAAATATTTAACAAAAGTATTATTTAATTATTGGTCATATTAAACAAGTTGTACACTCTGCGTGTAAGCGCAGGAGAAATTTACAATTTAGAGTGCTTATTTGAAATCTTTTTACCAGTGCCAGCCAAAGTATTGTACTTGTTTGTGTACTTTCTGTCCAAACCGCTTTTTAATTTGTTTTTTAGTAACAATTTATTTAAACAAACTTAATTTATTTTATTTACCATTTCCAAAAAGGTTTATTAAATGTGGGACAACAACTACGCAACAAAAAATAGTGTAATAACGACTGCAGGAAATAATATAATACAGCTGTGTTCATAAAAATAGCAGTGCTTGGGAGGACCTGCGGGGTTAGGATAACAAATTCTTATGATTTACAGTTTTAATGGCTTAATGGTTTTTTTATAATATCATTAGGTATTTAATTTCAAACAATTCAACAAAAGTTTCACTTTTGCCTAGTCTTTGAATGACGCCACCAACCTACTCTATAGCCAGATCTCTTTCTTTGTTAGTAGTACGCATGTACCAGGGAGCGTTCCACATTCTTCTCAGTGTTTAACTCTGAGCTATACGGAATTTGTTTATGTGCGTTTTAGCAGAAATTCCATAAGCTTGAAGGCCATATCTCCAAGCCGAGCTGGGGATTGTTTTATTTATGGCAACCTTGTTCTTTAAGGAGAGCTTTAACCTAGGAGACATGAGCCACGACATTTTCGCAGCTTTTGACAACATAGTATGCTTCACCAATGTAGTATAGTTTCCTTTCCAAGATATTTATAATGACTCTGTCATTATAAATGCTACAGCACTGACCCAAGATGAGTTATATCGTCGAAAACGTGACATGCTACTGTTTATGCCTATGTTCCATTTCTGCGCCCATTTATCCAAGAAACTAACATACTCCTGAAAGTCTTCGTCGGCAATGACCAGGGAGGGGTTTCTGACTACGACTGTAGTGTATGTATCAGCGTATGTTGCAAGGGCACGTCATCAGTGTCTACAGTTTTGACTGATCCTGGAGTTGGCATATCAGCAGTGCACAAGGAATACAATATAGGCGTAAATCGGCCTTTCCTATGATTTGATACCGTTTACAGTTACACAGATCGATCTTTCCTTTAGAGAGCTGGTGACAAGATGATGTAGTTGCCGGATAAGCAAAGACTTTAGCTATGCAAAAGACATAGAGTTGGGCGAATTATAGGACTCCAGCTTTTATAGTGTAGCTATCGGATATCGTTGAATTGCACCTTACTGCGAAGATTCTGAAGTACGACTGAAGGAATTCATGAGTGGACCCAGGTAAGTGTATGAATGAGAGCTTTGAACCAGAAGCGGTCGAATGCTTGATATACATTGAGGAATGTCGTGGTGCAATATTCTCTATGTCTGAAGCCTAATTTTACTGATGTTAATCTTTTAACTTGCTCGATAGCTCCATATTTTTCTCTGAAGCCAAATTAATGGGCTTCCATAAATTGTGAGCTTCCATATATGGTTATATGCGCGAAAGAAGATAAATAAAAAAGGATAAGAAGGATAATAAACTTATTGGTCTGTAAGATGACGGTACCAGTATCATTATGATAATAGATTTGTTATATTTACTTGGGTAGTATCCGAGACCTACTATTCCATTGAAGAGTTTGCCGATGACCTCAATAGCACAGTTCGGAATTTCCTGGACCCTTTTTTGGCTTTAGCTCCCTGATGAGTTTTGGGATCAGACTGGATTTGCGGAAAATCATAGGAAGACATCCCTGAGATGTAAGGCAAATGCTTCAGCTCTGTCTTTGTAACTGCGGGCCTGGCAACCTGAAGGATTTCTTATACTGGTGACGGTTTCAATCGGAGAGCTTAGGTTTGGGTGCGCCCCCAACAAGGAATGCTTTGTACTAGTTGGCGACAGTTTTTCGATATATTTTAGTTGTGCATTTTCGGTATCTTGTTTCAGAGCCCGGTTTAGTGTGAGGGTGGCATCAGTTAGGCGTTGCTTTGGGCATAGCGATTTTCTGGCTTGCCTCCCCCGTTGCAGACGCCTTTTTTCCAGAAGTATTTGTTCAATTAATAGGTTGGTTTTAAAGTTCTTTATTTCCACATTTTGTTGTATTTATGTGACGTCAGTATGTAGGGGTGATCTGTGATTTCTTGGCTTTGAGGAAGGGTTATCAAGACCCGATCGAGCCTCGGCGCTAATTAGATCGCATGGGATATTTTTTGGCACCGCAATTAGATCTGGTATCTTTTTGGGGTCTGCTGGCCAATATGTAGGGCAGCCGGAGAAACATAGTCCAACTTATTGCTGGTGAGCTGTGCGATAGAAAGTATTACCCCTTATGTGGACGTTAAATCTGTGAGATGCGTCATCAGCATGACGTCGATGTGTTTCACATTTACGAATTGCGTTATTTCAAGTTTATGCCGTGAAATGCATTCCACATGAATATACGTAGGTTATACACTTATTTTTTGGACTGTTGTGCTAAGAGCAACTAAATCATCACATTCTGGTTCTAAACAAGGGTTTGCATAGTCGTTTTCGTAGTTTGCCGTATGGTTTCCTCCGCAATTTCCACATTTTTTCATTTGGTTATCTTTTGTTAGCGGGGCAGTTTGCGGAGTTGTGAAAGTCTCCGCAGACTACGTACACTGACCAAAGTGTGCAGTAAGTCTTGGTGTAACCATACTCCTGTCAGTTAGTGCATTGTACAGGTCCGTTGCGTTTGTGTAGTTAGAACTGAAGCTTGTAGATCGGGTGCACTTCCTTTTTCTTTATGACTTTGCTATCTGGTTCGAACTCGATCTTGAAAAGTGGTTTTGTCGTTTTGTTAATGCTTATTATTATGCTTACATTTTTGGCACATAAGCCCTTGTCTTTAAGGGCTTCTTGAATATCACAGGCGACTCGCAGTGCATTCCTGTTTTTTAGTTTATAGGAGTAGAACAAATTCTTATTTGTTTCCTCCCACCTCCAAATACCTTTGGACACATTTCGAAAATGTTCTCCGGATTTCGTTTGAACTTTGGTTTCGTGGATGATAACATTAATAAGCCGAACAACCTAGAAATTTTCGTACCCGACCAGCGCAACAATTTTGTGTCGTTTGAGCTTTTTGCCCTAATATAAATAGATGGGGGCTTTGTTTTCTTTTACGTCTATCGCCCCAGCTTTGCTTGGTTGTTCTCGGCCTCTGCTAAGATGCATAATCGGTTGCCATTGGTGCTCCTAGCATGTACGTTGCTTTTATTGATCTTTGCCTTATTACCAACCGTGTTTAGTGGACTACGCTTACGCTTAATCTGGATATAGCGATCTATTCCGGTCTGTATGGCCGGGATCGTTCGTTGCTTATCAAAGCTGGCGGTTTTTGCTGCCATTGCATTTTGCGCACTGCTAGCTGTTGGAGCGTCTCCCATCGGTCGTGGCGTTTGGTAACACCATGATGTTGGGGTTGGGGTGGGCAGAGTGGGTGAACAAAACTCGCCCTCTTGCTATCGACGGTCAGTAGAGCCGGGTCGCTCTTTTTTGATTTGTTATCGCGTGAAGAGAAGTAGAGTATCAATCGTTTTTCTAACTTACGTAGCTTCTACCCTCAGTCTTTTGATCGCTGCTCTTTTTTACGAGCTTAATATGGCACTTTTACTTTAAATTAAATATGCACTGTTCTGAGTGAAGAATATATTTTTCTTTTGTTTTAGAATGATTAGCGTCTTTTCGCAATGTTTGGAACACCCTAGCATTACATACTTGGAGTTTTCTATAGTTCATCCACTTTTTTCAATATTTTTTCCGGAGCTCAAACAAAAGCACGTCCGCTCTATATTCGTCGTTGTCATCGCAGGAGTGCCAAGGCTTAAGCTATTCGGCGAAGGATGAACACATATTTCGACCATCCTAGTTCCAACATTACTATTTGAACATCGAACCCGACGTTGATTTGACTACCGTATTCTTTTCTTAGTCGCAGTATTGTATAAAATCTTGGAAGGTAAGCTGATCCCAGGTCCGATGAGATATAAGCCGTTTTGCCAAAGACCTCATTGGATAAAACCAGCGGAATTTGGTAAAGGCTTGTGTCGTCAAATTGACCCCAGAATCAATGTGGTAAGTATGCAACATATAAAGCTAGCCTTTCAGCTTGCCAATTTTACGATTGTCTAAAATACACAATTTTTCTGGGAACTACAAGTATGTATTACTAGGCCATAAACAATTTTGACTAATATTAAAGACAAAAAGATAAAGACTAACCATAAAATAAAGACAAGGGAGAATGCTATAGTCGAGTTCGAGTTATCAGATAGCCGTTACTCAGCTAGTGGAAGTGAGAACGAGAAATTTCATAATTTTTTTTGAATCGATCGAAATTTACAGGACTAATATTATTTAAAGGGGTGGGCGTGACTCATTTAGAAACGCTGCGTCTAAGTCTCTGGAAGCGGCACGCTTATCTCAACATTCTAGCTTTTATAGTTTCTGATCAAGAGAATATATACTTAATATGTTCGGAAAAGCTTATTTCTGCCTGTTACATACTTTTCAACGAACCTAGTATACCGATTTACTCTTTGAGTAACGGGTAAAAATATCAATTGATTTTTAAACAGTGTGTAGGTGACACATTGTGGACGTTAAAGTGGGTTGGCAACATGATGAAACTGTATCAGGCCTTATAAAGAATAATATTAATATGAACCTCCCACTAGCTAATTAACGAGTATCTGGAAACTCGACTATAGCGTACCCTCTTGCAAACATTTAACTTACTAACGTATCGTAACGTAATCGTTTTATATAATAATATAATATAATATAATAATAATAATAATAATAATAATTATAACAATAATAATAATAATAATAATAATAATAATAATAATAATAATAATAATAATAATAATAATAATAATAATAATAATAATAATAATAATGATATTATACACTCTCCAATAACATGCAAATAAAACTGATATGGTGCTTTGCTTTCCATGCAAATGTATAGAAATATAACATATTTACTTGCATGATATGACTCACCTTAACATCGCTTTTAAATTGATAGCTGCTTTTGTTATATCCCGATTTTGATGTTTGCTTACAAAGCAGCAAGGACTTTTGATATAAAAAGATATGCCGCCGTTTTGGCTTCATTCGAAGACGAATGTCCTTTTTAGACTCTATCCATACCTGGAATGAGTCTTGCATCAAAAGTTCACCCTGTTGCGCTAAATCACCCTTAAAAACGCAATTAATATCTTATTTATGATATATTATTTATTTGAATAATAAATACCTACCGAAAACCCAGTTATTGAAATCTGGTGCATCGAATCGTTTACGCACTTCAAAACGACTAACATACAGTCCAGTGCCTTTTTGAGTTCACTTATGCAGCTATCGTTGTCAGTGAAGAGCAGCAAGTCCTTTAAAAGAAGTTGGTATTTTGTAATTCTCTGAACTGGCTTAAGCAAATATGCAGCCAGGGGAAGTTTATGACCAAGACCTATTTGACATTCTTTGAAAAACATATGAGTATCCACTAAGGTTTCACGTAATTTCTCTGAGCGTTGTATATTTTGACAATAAAATGAGTATAATTGGTAAAATGTGTCACGCTGTAAAGTAAATGGTTTTAAAATGTATTTGCATAATTTGATTATTCGTACCCTTTTAACAAAGCATAATGCAACGCGTTCAGTGACTGATATACAGCTTTCAAGGTCCTTAAGAAAAACATCATTATGAAATGAGTAGATCTCATCAAGGTTTCCGAACAGCACATTTGCTTTACCTTGCAGACTGGCAGGAGCACTTTCATCCGATTTCAAGCGATCATAGTAGCCCTAAAAATAATTAGTAATTTTAACATATTTATGTATATAATGATGATATTTATATATATGAACTGTGAACTATATTAGTTAAAAATCCTGCTTCCAAATATTTTAATTATTGTATTCCATTTTCGTTTTCCAGTTTCCGAGCATATAAAGTATATATATTCTTCATCAAAATCAATAGTCGATCAAACTAGGAAGTTGAGGTTAGACATGCCAATAATTTATTTCTCACGCCCAAAAACCGTCTAAACTACGCCTACACTTTTGATAAGTGGTCTGGAATTTTACATTTTATTATTTGTCTTGCCAATTTCTGTCGATATGCCAAATTATTTTTGGCCACGCCTAGACGCTCTTTTGAAAATTTGTTTTATTTTTTTATTTAATTATTTATTTTACAAGTTTCTATTGATATGCCAAAAAGAATGTTAAAATTTCTACTTCGCACTCTCACTAGCTGACTAACTGGTATCTACAAGCTGGTAGATAAAAAACCGTTTCACTATAATGCATGTCTACCGCAGCCAAGGAAGCGATATTTTTAAGCCCACTCATCAACAGAATAGGCTGGACTTGAGGCGTTTTTATAATTTTAAATCACAATCAGAACACTCAGAGACTGGTCAATAGTGGTTATAGACAAATCGAAGTAATCCCAGAAAAGCATTTAAATTGTATTTATTGGCTATGCATCATATGAATCAAATTATTAAATTAAAATATTGTTACTTTGCGGGCACGCGTTGAAACTTTTGGTTTTATTTGTAAAGTAACATACATTCAATTATAGCAACCGTGCAAGAACCAGAAGACAGAAAGTATTCTTTATAATTTCATAGGACCTTAACCTTCGTTGCGAAGGGATTTACCAGAGCAAAATTCACTCAAGGAATTTCAGAATTCCGTCATGTCCAGTTGTTTGCCCACAAACCGCAAAACGTTTACACCCCCTCTTCGAATAGATTTATCTTCTTATATCTTCAATAATTTCGTTATAATGCGATATAAAACTACCACGCCCACACTTTTATAAACTTTTTTTTTATTTTTTCATATTTTTATTAGTTTCAATAAACGTCTTAATGAAAAATGTTTTTATATTTTTTCATATTTTTATTATAAAGCTTTATCGATTTGACTAAAAACTATATATAAAAATATTATGAAATTTTGAGTTCGCATTTCCACTAGCTGAATAACGGGTATCTGATAGTCGGGAAGTGGACTATAGCATTCTTTCTTGTTTTACATGTAATGCGTTTTTAACAAATATATTTCTTACCTTTAAGATTGACGCTATTTCATTAACGTAGATTTTCTCCGTTTCAAAAAGTTCCTTTAAAACATGACCACGTCTGTGTCGTTGCATTTCTGGGTCCTAAAAAGTATAATTTTATATTAATTAAAGATAAGTAATGAATAAAATTTAATTTACAGTTGCTAATATTTTTGCATTAAATTAAAAAGAAAGAGTTTAATCCAAGGTACAGAATCCACAACAAGAATCATAAGAATATATGGTAGTTCTTTTTTATATTTATTAAGTTATAATGCTAATAAAGCAAAGATTTATGAAGTTTAAACACTTTGTTGTAATGGGCATATAAACGGACACAGCAATAATATAACACTGATGTCTCCCTAAGACATCTACAACCATTATAACTGCCATAGAGAACTCTAGAATTGCATAAAACTTCTAATCATCTTAGAGTGGACGTTTGTATACTTTTCTAGCTTTTTGATTTTCTGGATTTTTTTAAAAGTGACATAAAATTGTTAAAACTGTAAGACGTGGCCTTATAGGTTTGCTGTTGATATGCGTTGATACATTCACTTGCCCTACTACACCCAGAAAAATTGAGAACAAAAAAACACAAGTCGTTTGAGCTCAACTTGCTCAGTGGCAGTTCGTTTCGAGACGAAAAATATCTTAAAAATCTTGCAGTTTTGACGATTCAAAATAAAAAAAAAGGCACCTGAACAAAAACGCAATCAAGAAAAAATATGTGAAGAATTACTAATAAAGAATGATGACTTCATCATTAAAGAAATTTAAATTTAAGTATTTGAGGGCGAGGGTCACACTGGACCGAGCAGATTGGCCACAGTTATCCAGGGAAATGCCACGCAGGCGACGGGCACACTCAGCATCGGACGCATCGGACTCGTGAGTCATCTCTCGCTTGTGGCGGACATTAAACGGGTTTCCAAGTGATCTCTCTCGCTTGTGGCGCATCTTAAACGGTTTCCTAAGGGATCTCTCTCGTGCTTGGGGCTGACCTTCAACGGTTTCTCAAGTAATCTCTCTCTCCCGTGTGGCCGACCTTAAGACGGTTTCCCAAGTAATGTCTAATTCTCTTGTGGTTGACCCTAATGGGTTACCGATTAGGCAGGAATTAGACGCTTGCGGCGGACCTTAACAATTCCCCTTCTCTGGCCTGCTCTGCTCTTCCTTTCCAGCCCCATTACGACTCGGGACCCGTGACGCGTGTTCTCGAACTTCCGACTGAGAATTCTTTATTTTCAGAGTATTTAGTATTTAGATTAATTTTCTTATTATACCCGTTACTCGAAGAGTAAAAGGTATACTAAATTTGTTTAAAAGTATGTCACAGGTAGAAGAAAGCGTTTCCAGCCATATAAAGTAATCCAAGAACTCAATAACTATAAAAGCTAGACGGCTGAGATTGATAAAGCCCACAAACTGCCCAAAACTGCCTTGTGGAGCATATTTTTAAGACTTCGAGAATTTTACAAAATCGAGTAGTTTAAGGCACTTTGTTACGAACTGCTTTCCATTTCTTATGGCAGTGCCGCTAGCTAAGACTTTCACAAGGGCGGAGTTTTGATACGAACACTAAATAACACTAATACTAATAATCAAACGAACAAAAAAAACATAAATTTAAATAAATGATGAAACCTTAAAGTTCCGGTGGCCGCAGATGTTGTGACCACGCGCCCCCGCCCAATCTAGGATGCCCGGAGACATCCGGACATCATGGGACATCACCCATTATAAATACGTCGGTGTCGTTCCAGGCGAATATGATGGCTCCCAATTTCCTTCACTGAACACTCACTCAAACGTTCTGGAACGTTCTCTCGTTCTCGTTAATTATGAATTAATTTTAACATTTATTTACATTTTCCTCAATACCTTCATCAGACTGCGATCAGCCTTGATCGTCGACTCCTTCTGGGAACGGTTAAAGCGACAAGTTTAGGAAGCTTGGCGGTGCTTCCACTGGACTACAGGAGACGTACTTACATACGTATGGCGTCACCTAATCCTGAGGAGCTTCAAGGGATAAGACGGGAAGTGCGAACCAACGTGAGTATGTGCTGTATTTCCCCCCTCAGACTAACTAAGTTTTCGCGATTTAGCGGTAGTTGAGCGGCATGCCGAAGACACTTCGGACTCGCGATTGAATCCGGATGGATTAACAATGATCGAGGTAAGTTTAACACAGTTTATTTATAGGAAAAGCGTAATCCAGGCAGCTTAATCTAATGAGAAATTGTTTTTACACAATTATTTACTGCTATTTAAATATTTATATAGATTTATGTTCTGTTGGGGCTATAGATAGCATGAATACAATGGGAACTTTGTTCATACATTTTAAGTTAAAATCCGGTCTGACAGAGTTTGATAGTGGTGTCTTCTTCGGGTTCTTGTCGGGGATCTGCATTTCGCGGTGCCGTGTTGCCCAGTTACCTTGCTAGGTTGTTGGGGTGTTAATACAGTCTCTATTTTGGTCACCTCCTGGATTTTGTCTCCTATTTTTGTGACCTTATGATCACGTTCTATATCAGAGTTCGTTATATACCACGGAGCACCGGTGATTTTACGCTGGGGTTTCGTACAGCGTAACTAATTCGAGCGTAACGTAATTCGTAATTCGTAATTTTTTAGCTGGGCTTTGGCAGCTTGGATAGCATAAAATAGGACAGGACTATCCTAACATTATTTTCCAAGGACAGTTATTTTCAAAAAATTTAATTTCAAATTTTTTTCATACACTTATTAGTGTTGTAAATTTATATCGATTTACAAAAAAAAAAACTTGTTTCCTCGCCCTAAAGCCGGTCACTCCAACACCTTGTAAAGATTTTTATGTTTTTTCTCATTTTATTTCCCAATATCTATCGATATCCCAGAAAAATTATGAAATTCGCAATCACACTAGCTGAGTAACGGGTTTCATTTTCGCATTGATCTATGAAAATATTAAACCACTTTTCGCCGTACAAGATTTTTTGGATGTCAAAATTTTTTACACTCGACGAAGTGTTAGGTCAGGGCAAACTCGGAACAGTTTGTTTTAGCTCTACACTTGGAAAGAAATTTGGAGTAGTCTTTAAAATTTTATGATACGCCGGATATATTGACCTACATAAGAAAAGTAATGGTCTTAAGACAATGATGGAATAATAGATGTATTTTTACAACACTAAGTTAAGTCGATCTATATGCCCCATCCATAAGGAATCTCGAGATCTATTACAGCTACAAAAATTGAGGTTTGAAGGTAAATCTAATTGATGTCGATGTTACTTCACCACGCACAAGCATTGAAATCTTCCAAGCCCACGGTTCAAAATTCCGCTCTTACAATTGACAAATAAAAAAAGAATAAAATAAAATAATCAAAATAGAAAATTTGTTCCAAATAACTTTTCTGAGATCGCGACGTAAATACGGACGGACAAACGGAAATGGCCAGATCGAACCGGCTGGTGATCCTTATGCAGAATAAATATACTTTAACAACAAAATAAACAAAACAAAATGGATTTGGCACTATCGTGCTTTATCGTTAGTATCGAAGAAAAGCGAAAATAAACGTCAATTGGAATTACTCTAGATGGAGATTTCTCTGGTGTAACCCATAAACAGTGATACGTTTTATAAATTTATTAATTAATATAAAATAAAGCAGATAAACTACTCTTGCTTAACAAATGTATTAGTTTTTGTTCATTAAGAATAAAAGAAAAAGGTAATTTTGAATTAATCATTGTGCCTAACGAATCTGTGGCATACTATTATAGTTCAAATGATTGAATTTAGAACAGGCGATTAATAATTTAAGCTGTCTAAATTATAAACAGTTCAAATCACAAATATTATCAATTGAATATCCTAACCCAATCGTATGCAGCCATTTAAATACAAGTAAAATGTGATTATTTTTGTTTACGGGAAATTCTGGAACGCATTTTTGGTTAATTTTAAAAAACCTGATTAAAAAGTAGGCAAGCGTTAAGCGATTTATTTGCAAAGACAAATGAATTCGAGAGCTTTCTAAAACTGCGATCGTATTTAAGAGGCCTAGGAACTATAAAAGCTAGAAGGTTGAGATTCAGCATACAGACTAAGCGTAATTTGGTTGACCCATGTTGTCACGCCCAAAAACCGCCTAAAACTGCCACGCCAACACATTTCAAAAATGTTTTGATTTTTCGCGTTTTGTTGTTTGTCTTTACAATTTCTATCGGTATACCTAATCTTTTTGGCCACTTTCAAACAGTTTTTAAATTTTTTTTCAATTTATCCACTAGCAGATCTGATAGTCGGTGTAAAATATAACAAGTGTTGTGGCAAAAAGTTTTTGGACAAATCAAGGGACAAACAATAAAGTGCACAAATATCAAAACCTTTTCTAATAATGTTAGTGTTGTAGTTTTGGGCACTTTGGGGGCGTAGCAACATTTGGATAAAAACTTGCGCTGCGTCTACGTCTCTGGAATCTACATGCTTAATCCTAAATAGCTTTTGTAGTTCCTGAGATCTCGACGTTCATACGGACGGACAGACGGACATGTCCTGAACGATTCGGCTATCATTCTGATTACGACATACTTTATTCAGTCGGAATCCCGTTCTTCTACCTGTTACATAGTTTTCAACGAATCTAGTATAACCTTATACTGTACGAGTCGCAGGTGTACTTGTGTAATATTAAATACATTTTTAATTAAATAATTTGTATTGTGGATTGGTAATTGGGATCGAAATCATCCTTCTCAAAGGGCCCTTCTTGATAATGATATCGGCTCGTCTCGATAGGGAGAAGGCATTTTCTCAATTATCGAAAGTCAACCTGAGAATGTTTTCATATCGATCTAAGATGCTGAGCATGAGTCGATCTTGACTAGATATTAAAATGGAAAATACTCAGTATGTGTACGCATCTTTAGTCGATTCCGGAAATTATGGATGCCGTGCACTGCTATTAATTTATTTTTCACTTGTGGTACCGCCAGTTCGTGTTCATTGTGTTCCTGACAAAGATCCCTTTCAACGCAATGAGAAGATTCAGAAAGTTTTTTAGTCCCCTCGCCTCCGACGTCACGGATATCGTTTTCATTTCTGCCAGAATTCCTATTTCATTACCCTTAAAGTTTTTTGCCCCGTAGCTTCTTTATCTACACTACTCTCTGCTAGATTCGTGTTCTTTATGGAGACATTCTTTCAGGCCTTGCCGCAATGCACTACTCAGCTCTACGTATATTTTAATAGCTTTGGTTTGCAACCGTTAGTTTGTTTTGTTAATTAGCGATATTTCAGGACCCCGATCGCTTCTTTTACATTTTTCTTACTGCAACAAGCCAGGTCCGGATTGCCAGCACAAGTTGGCCCTTCAGAAACACAATTTGCCCCGCAGCCTCCGGCAAATGATCGCCAGGAGTCTTCAGCTGATCAAAAGCAGAGAAAAAATGAAAAAATATCAAAGGATTTCAAAAGTTTAGGGCGTTAGAGTGGGCGTGGCAAAAAGTTTTTGGCAAATCGATAAAAATCTACAAGACTAATAAAAATACAAGCAAATATCAAAACATTTTTCAATAACTTGCTCTGTGTCTATGTTTTTGGAAAAGCTGCACGCCTAATCTTTCCATTCTAGCTTATAAAGTTCCTGAGATCTTTTAACTTTTTAACGAAACTAGTACAGTCTTCTACTTTAAATGTTTGGTTAAATTTTACCGTGCTTACTTGACATAGACGCAGCCCAAGTTTCCTTACTTATGTTGCCCCGCCCACTCTGGCGCCTTCAAAATAATTTTTTTTGCTACGCCCAGTCTAACACCCGAATCTTTAAAAAAAAAGGTTTTGCTATACCTAAAACACTTTGCCCTTCCGACGCCTACAAAACGATCCAAAACATTAACTCCCTCAATTTGAATTTTTTCGCCACTAATGACCCTATTTCCATTTAAAATTGTATCCGACTTAAAAGTGAATTACCTGCGGACTCTTAAATATTTCACTGGATTTTGGAAGATGCGTTATATTTAAAGAGCCAGTGAAATAAGTGGTGCCATCGCTGATTCCTTGTGTTACATCATTTATATCCTCAGTCTGCAAGATAAATTGAAAATTAAACTTAAAACTAAAAAAAAAAAAAAAAAACTCAAAAAGAGAAAACAAAAGAAAGAGAGTTTCCCGACTATAAGATACCCGTTACTAGTGTGCATGCAAAAGCTAAATATCATACTTTTTCTGGGATATCCATAGATATAAAAAATGTTTGTCGGTTTGGCGGCTTTAGGGCGTTAGAGTAGGCGTGGCAAATTGTTTTTTGGCAAATCGCTAGAAATTTACACGACTAACAAAATTATGAAAATATATTCAAAAATGTGTTTTGGGCGGTTTTAGGGCGTTAGAGCGGGCGTGGCAAACAATTTTTTTTGCAAGTCAATAGAAATTTACAAGTCTAATAGAATCTGTATGCTGAATCTAGTTTTCATACGTGCTGACGAACAGACGGACATGGCCAGATCGACTCGGCTATTGATCCTGATAAAGAATATATATGTATACTTTATATGACCAGAAACGCTTCCTTCTGCCTTTTTTCATACTTTTCAACAAATATAGTATACCCTTTTATCTTACGAGTACCGGGTATAAAAAGAAAAAAAGATCCTCGACTAAGAGATACTCCGTTACTCAGATACTGGGAGTGCGTGGGATAAATTTTTAGAATTATTTATGCCTTACTATTAAACGTGACAAGTAGAACAGGAAAAATTATCGATAGAAATTGTGAAAAACAATTTGGGCATTAGAGTTTTGGGCGGTTTGTGGGCGTTAAAAGGGACGTGGCAAAAATGTTTTTCGCAAATCAATAAAAATTTACAATACTAAAGTTTTTTGGCAATTCGATAGAAATTTACAAGACTAATAAATTTATGAATATATAAATATCTCTGGAATCTGTATTCTTAATCTTAACCTTCTTAACATTTATAGTTCCTGAGATCGAGACATTCATATGGACAGACGGAGAGACGGATATAGCCAGATCGACTCGGCTATTGATCCTGATATATCTACCTTATATAGTCGGAAACGCTTCCTAATGACTGTTATATTTATTTAAACGAATCTGGTATACCAATTTACTCTACGAGTAACGGGTATAAATATTGAAACAATAATCATTATATTTTATTTTGGTTTTAATTTGATAAGCATCGGAAGACAATAAGACAATATCTGCCATAGAAATAATTGAAAAATTACTAGATTATAATGGAAAAGAAATCTTAGAGCTTCGTTGTTTGCGGTCATAGATTGTGTATATTATATATGTACATATATAAATATATATATATAAGTATATAAGGCTTGCCAGAGCTCACTTTCTTCCATTTTTTAATTTCACTGATACTTAATGACTACTAACACATGCCTTAGCGAACTCCTCTCTCAATTGCATCGCTGACAAAAATTTTATTACACACGATATATACATATGTATATACATCACAATTGTTGTTGTATATTCAGAGACTGCACTTAAAACGCAAACGAACAGCAACAGAAAGCGTAATCAAAGTTTTTCCTTTTATGACACAAATTTCTTTTTTTTTTTAAGTAATGTATACCATCAAATTTTTAAACAGAAACTTGTGTGAAACAATTGCAAATTTTATCAAAGCAGACTTTTCGATTTGGTTCGTTGTTACAGAATTTCTCACTTTATTTTACAAAAGTGCACCATCATCTCTTCAGTTCTATAATACTAACCTTTACCAGAAGAATTGTTTTCCGTGTAAGTTTTTCATCTGCGCCGCTCTCATGTAGGCTTTGTACGTTTTTGGATTTTATGTCAACGCTTAAACCTTCATCAAAGTATGAACCACCATCATCATCATTACACAAAGACCCGCTGCAGCAACAGCTAGATGTTATGTTTTCAGGAAAGTCATCATACTCCGTGTTACAAAAAACACCTTCAACTGCATTTAGGCAATCCTTGGAAAGGTCGTTTGGCGGACTTGCGATACATTGGTATTCATTACATTCGCAGCAATCTTCTTCTGAACCGCACATAGAATCGTTGTTTAGGCAAGACCCATCGCAACTAGACAACGAAACAGAAGCGCTTGATGATAAGTCAACGGATTGTGGCCTAAAAGACTTTCTAAATTCATTTAGGTCACTGTGGTCATCAGTGGGAAAAATAGTTTCACAATCTCTATTATATGATCTCATAAATTTACAAGAGTTCATTTTGCTCATAGATACTAGATAGGGATCGTTCTTGTAGGAGTTTCCGCTGTCATTGAAATTGTGATCCTCTTCTCTTATATTCAGATCATTTAATTTGCGCTCTAAGTCAATGTTACACTTTTTTGTGCTTTGCGCGGCAGCTTTAAGCAATTCATTGGTTGTAGCCTTAATTAAATTCTTTTTCAAAAAGTTCTGCAAATCGTTTGGGTCCCCATTGTCCCTTATTTGTCGTTCAGATTCCTTGCTCAGATGCAGTTTTTGAATATTTTCGTAATAATCATAATCTACGCTGTGGAAAGGTTTGCACTGCTTGCTAGGAGGAACTTTATTAAGAACTGCTTTGTTCTGATGTAAGCCTTGGGAAATTGAGCAAGTTTTGTAGTCGCACTTTATATCGGTATAATTGGTCTGGGGACGTTCTGCTTCTGCAATGGACATCTTGCGCTCAGTGGTTATCAGCGGCCGACGATTTTTTTTATACGCACATTCTAACTTTGTTGCCTGGTATAGAGTTCTCCCCTTATATTCTTCGGGAGGTGACTCGGAGTTATAGGCGATTACTTTACTGCTGTTACTGACGTCTCCAATTCTTGAGTTTTTAAATACCCAGTCTGGCGAATGTTGATCGAAGCGAGTTTCGTTAAGTTCCGTTACCGGCTTAAGAATCTGGGCCTCTGGTTGTAGATGAGTTCTTATCCCGCAGGTCTCAATGCGTGCGATGCGATCTGCTCGCGATTGAATTCCGCCAGCCGTGGTCAGAAAATCCGAATAGTCACACTGCCCTTTTAAGCTACCATCATTTTGATAACCAGCCTCTGTGTTGGCATTGCTTAGATTGTGGCAAAGGCAAGAGGATTGTGAGAAATCGTCCGGCGCCTTGAGCATTGACCTATACTCCTTGTCTTCACTTTTGTTCAAAACAAATCGCAAAGAATAAACTTTTGGTTCACTCTTAGCGGTATCAGGGCAGAGACTTCGACTGGTTTTATGGCTATTCTCGGGTTGAGAAAGATTTCTTAGTTGCCGGCGGTTTCCTACAAAACGAGTCTTTTTATTACGACGCGCAGCGAACTGTGGCTCGCTCGACCTGTACATAATAGCGTTCTTGCCTTCGTGTATATAATGGGTCATAAGCAGTTCCATTTTGGGTACATAGGCACCGTTACGGGAATCTGAATCTTCTTCCACCTTAGTCGGGGGGTGCATTTGCATTTTGGGAGCAGACATATTTTGGTTAAATGGTTTGTGATACAATAAAAAGTGTTTCGCGCCTGGCTTGTTACTAATTATTTTCTTGTAACATTTTTAAAAAGCTGGTGCTTTTGTTCTTTTCACATAGAGAAGCTGGGTTTTTTTGCACATTTATTTAAACAAAATCGAATAGGGTTTATTTTGTTGAAGCCAGGCACTCGCCTTTGCGTCCAAAAACATTCCGACGCGACGCAATGTAGTTGCTACATCAAAAGATCAAATCACACTGTTACTGCGAAAGCAAGTAACAGAGGTTGCGCTCTCAGTGATTTTACATCCGCTGTTAGAAACTACTGTTAAGGTCTGGTATGTTCCCCAAACTGATGATTGGGATAGATTGTTTGAAAAGAGAGAGTTCGTTTTAAAGACCAAATTGGATGTTAATACGGTGGGGTATACATTTTCAGAAAAGCTTTTTAAAAAAGTGTCTTTTTAATTTCCAATCTAAAATTTACAAATTTATTTTTAATTTCGACACGTACGAAAAAAAAATTAATAGAGAAAAAAATGTATTTAACTGATGATTTCTAAACATTAGGGATACATTTGCTTTTAGTTTTGTTGTTTCTGTCCGTAAATTTAAGCAATATTCGAAAACTTTGTTTACGATATGCTTAAAAGTTAATTGGATTTACTTTCGTTCAAAGCCTAAGCTTGAAGCATAAGTTTTTCCCTGCATTTCCACAATTCAGCATTTCCCGAAACCTTCACGAAGCCGGTTGCTTATGCCGCTCTCACCGAAACTCTCTCTGTCCGTTACTCTATATTTAAATCAATTTATGATATATTTTGTGATAATATTACGATTTTTGGCGCTGTTTTATTGGCAAGATAAGCTTCGGTAAAAATGGCATCTTATTATGCACAAATGATTGTTTTGGAGATAACCATTTAGTTGGGATATATATTTAAGGTTTTTGGTTTGAGTATGTTGTTTTGTGTACCATCATGGTGTTAGGGTCGGGTATGTGCGTTTATCGCAACCAGTTTGGCGCTACAGCTCTGTTAAGAGCAGCAACCTGTGGAGAGTTTTCTGTTACTGCAAGTTTGATAAAACTTGTTTAGAGTTCACTTACTCCAGGCTTTCTTAGCAAGTTTTTGTTTGAGGCCAAGATTAAACTGTAAATTGGCCGTAATATCTGTCCCATGCTATACATATATGTATATGAATTTGGATCGAGTAAGCTTTAAGCTGCCGGTTTTTGAGATGTTCAAATGCCTTTATGTGTTTAATGACAGAAGCAACTTTAAATTACATATGTCTTCGGAATAAAAGTTTTGTACATTGAAATACTACAGTTTGGCTGCGTTACATTGCAACTGAACATCAATAAAAAGTAACTATATGTTGTAAGACGTACAGCTGCGGTTAAAATAATAGCACCACTGCATGTGAAAAGTTGATTTCCTAAACAAATTATTGAATGTTTATTTTTTTAAAGTCCGATTACATCAATAATAAGTACCATATGTATACCATCGTGGCGAATCGTGGTCAATAAGACGTCAGTTAAAAGTCGGTTTCCCGATTAATTTGTAGTTTTAAATAAAACAGGGTGTTGCATTTTGACTTATTACAAAGTTTTCTGACCCGACACGATACGAATGCGGACTACATTTCCTGTGAGAAACAATTAGTTTTAAGAAATGTAAACAATATAACTATTTCTCTTAATTTTCACATTTTTGCAGAGGGTACATTAATTTCACGTAATAGTTTGCAACGTAATAAAGTCCCCTTTGCGAAGGGGCATTATATATTCTAAATCATTAACAACAGCTGCCCGTCTCAATTGAACCTATCAGTAATAAATCTTATAATTATAATAAGACCACATAATGATCAAAAAGAACTATTCTGTGATATCCTTTCTATTATTCTCAATTCATATCCCGACTGCCTTAATTACACCCATTTTATGTTGTTATTTTAATCAAAATATAACAGAAATTATATCTATATTTCTTAATGTGGTGCCTACCGAATAGTAACCATTTATGATCAAAATACGTGACAAATAAGTAAACTGACTTGCATATTTTATTTTATTTAAAAGAGCTTTCACCAATTCTTTAATTCGACCAACACTGCCACTGTTTTTGAAACTTTGCACAGTAGTTCCCCCCGTAGGCCAAAAATAAAAAAATCAAAGTCCAAGTTTTGACTTTAAATGTATTATTACTTTCTCATAATTGGTCTAGCTATTCAAATTTATTCATGTTTTTGTTATGATCAAGAATAGCATTAAAAGAGACAGCTTGTTATTAATCGGGAGCAACTTGCAAGTGAAGCTGTTCGTAAAGTCGATAAAAAACCTTATAAATATATATAAATAAATAATTTAATTTAGTATATTTTTAAAACAAAAATTATTTGTACGACGTTCTGTGTTTTGCGTAAATTAGTGTTGTTTACTATATAGTTGCAGATGTTCTTTGTTTATGTTTGTTATCTTTCGTTGGAGTAACTTAATAATTTTGTTTGTGTATTGTTTATTAATATTTTTAAATTAAAAAAACGTTTAAATTAAGTTCCGACAGGTGCCTAGCTTAAACCCACAATATTTCTCAAGGAGATCAAAAAATTTAAATTCAACTTCAACAATTCATTACAACTCAATATGGTTGACCGCAAAATATGTATTGCTTTAAGCGATACATCATCAGCGAAATTTTATACATGCGAAGCAACTCCAACGCAAATGAATAACGGTATGAATTTGGACTGTCGCCATTGCATTCGTACATAGGATGTTTTGAGTACTTTCTACACGTATAATATAGACTGGAAGAAAAAGTTTGGCAAATACTGTCTCTAAAAGCTAAGGAAAACCTATTAATCCGGAAAAAAATATTCAAAATAAAAATGGACTTAATCGTACAGAAGGCAGACGGAAGCGGGACGTCTAATGATGGAAATACTGCCAGGAAATTTTTTAGCAATCCTGACATGTCTGCCAATATAACAGGCCTTGCCAAAAACTTGATTATAAGATGCTCATCGATTTTGTAAGCCATGTTACCCGCTACAACATAAATCCGTCAAAATTCAGAGACTATGCTCTAGACACCGCAAAACTTCTAATTGAGAAATATCCTTGGTACTACCTCCTCCCTCAGTGAACAAGGTTTTATTACAGGCACCAGAAATAAAAGAAAATTGCTTAGTGTTGGAGAATTGGAGAACTTTCCGAAGAAGCTGCGGAGGCACAAAATAAGGACATAAAATTGTTTAGAATGAGACATACGCGAAAAATATCAAGTGTTCTGACAAATACGGACCTTTTGAACAGACTTCTATTGAGCTCTGATACATTTATCACTGGTCAAAGAAAACTTCCATGCAAACCCAAGTCAAAGCTTTTAAAATCAGCCATTGATTTACCTGAGCAATCTTTTTAAATTATATATTGTTTCAACTTGTACATATGCACATATAAATGTATTATATTTTTTTTAATTTTGAATAATTAAAATATAAGTATATCAATGTACATAACCTAAAAAAATATTTTCTAGTTGTTGTTATTAAATGAATGAAAAATTTGCATCCAATATTGTTTGCTACAAAATGATTTTTCAAACAAAATCACGATTTTCGACTTATTGTTCCTATAGCAGCTATATGATATAGCATACAATTTACTTTCGCTCGCCCTGGATATATATACTAATTTCTTATGTAGAATTCCAAGTTTTCAAAATAATTGAAAACAAAAAAGTTTTCCATACTAATACCTAATTTCAAACTGATCGTTCATATGACATATGACAGCTATATGATATAGTGGTCCGATCCGGCTGATTTTTTCATATAATTTTGCTACAGAAATAAAAATATTTTGTGATAAGTTTCAAGTGTCTACCTCAACTAGAATTATTTTTGGCCGCTTTCCTCATACAATGGGAACCACTGTGCATTGTTGGATATTTTTCATAATTTTATTAGTCTTGTAAATTTCTATCGATTTGCCATGTCCCTAAAGCCGCCCAAAACTGTCACGACCACACTTTTGAAAAGCGTTAGTTTTATTGTTTTTCTTGCCAATTTTTTTCTTTATACCAAAAACAGTTTCACCTACAAAACGCCCAAAATGGTAACAGTCACACTTTTCAACAATTTTTAAATTTTTTCTCAGAACAATGATGAAATTTCCCGTTAGCATTCACACAAGCTGGTTAACAGGTATATGATAGTCGGGGAACTCGACTTTAGCATTCTCTTTTGTTATCATATAGTTAAAGGAGTTTTATAATATAAAGTATTGTTTAATAATTTTAAGAAAAATTCGTTATCAAAGACAATGATAAAAAATTTTTTTAAGTAGGTTAATTACACCGCCAACCGACCAATCCATTGTTGTTTAAAATTATTTTATTTTAAATTATTTTTAATTAATATTAATTTTAAAAACTTTTTATGGATGTAAGTGAAAAATGTAAATAAGTTCATGACCTTCATGACCATAATTCCTAACATGATTACAAATTCAGCTACCTCGTAATTCCAAAGACACTAGAAAAACAAGATGCGTAACGCCATACGATTTTTTGGCACACGATTTTTCGCTGTGGCTTTAGAGGTGACTCCAGGCTCTCTCGAATTTTTGTTCGAGAGCGAGAGAGCGGAGAGCGCTACAGCGAACAGGTCTTTTCTACGCATACTGTGATAGCAGACAACTGTATGTGATATAATTGATTTCGGCCCGAAAATCGTCTTCTAGCACAAGTACGCACACACATACTCACGTTCTCGTCTATTGTTTCTACTCACACAAGCAAGCTAATTCCATTTTTAGATTTCTTACGCTCTCAGCGTAAGCGAGCGGACAGAGAGCAATTTTGGCCGTCACCAAAAAAGTGGCTGCATATTGCCAAACTAATGTACGCATCTTGCTATTCTAGTGTCTTTGGTTAAACCACACTAAATGCAACAACAAAAAATGCAGTCCGACCATAAACGAGTGGCCGCCATCGTTCACATAGAAATTCCTGTGTAATTGGCACAGTTCATCAGTAGTGCATTGTCACTCAAAATATGTTCTGCAAGGTATTAAAGGACCTCAACCCCCGATGGGGCAGAGAATTCTCAGGAAGAGACCTTCTAGGTAGGCGGCGGTTGCGACAGCCCAAAGGAGTCATTCCCTAAAGGAGACAGTCTCGAGAGCTGAAATTTCGGTCCAAAGTGGAAGGTGGTCATTTCGTAGTCAAGATCAATAGAAGTCCAAAGAGCCCAGAGAAGACATTGTTGAGCTAATAAGCTTTTTTAATATCTATTTTAAAGCAATGAAAAACGAGGCTTATATAGCGATTTCAAACGAAAGCGAACGAGATTTTGCAACGATGCGATATGCACAAGTTAATGATAGCGAATGGTAATGAGCGACTTAATTGCGAACGAAACACCAAAGGGTTTTAGGCATAGAAGATATTTCAGTGTTAACCTCTTCCAGACAGTGCATTTCTTTGATAACAATTAAATGTTTAATGACTAATACAAAAAAAAGAGCCCTCAGAGTGACGTTTGTAGTCGCGAATAGCCAATAACTTTTGTTGAAGTGTGCACCGTTGGCCGGTGGTAAATTCAATACTCTTCGCTAAACCAATTGTTGTCTAGCATTTAATTTTCCTCTATTACACACGGTACTAGCCAATTCAACTACGATGCAATGACAGGCTTACCCAGATCCTACGACCCGAATATGACGATCTTACTTTGGCAACCTGGTGCTTGGATATCCGATGCCTCTCCCTCGGCCCAAGTCCTATTCCGGTACGAGGGCACTAATTCGCAGACGTAACAACGCTATTCTTTAAAAAGGTACGGAAGCTGTTCTTTAATAAGACTCGGAAGCTGATTCTAAACATGTAAAATTTAAGTAACAGAGTAAGCTAACGCGTTAAAATATATAAATACACAAACACTAATTTGTTTTTAACTTTGGACACAGGGATACATAGTTCATTGCCAATCAAGATCGTAAGAAAGAAGATTCGCTTAGTGGTCGAGGAAAATCTTTTTATGAGTATCAGTAGCTGGAAAAGTCCGTAGACTAAATTCAAAGTTGAGGATAAGGACCTAAACTCGCTGGAACTGATATGACCTGCTTGTTTCGAAAATATGTATTAACAAATACCTAATTTGTGGATCGGGCAGAAAAATGTTGTATTTTTTCGGATAAGTTAAAGTTGGTTTGTAAACACTGCAGTTCCGCTTGAACATTCCCCAAGGGTGATGCTATGTAATTTGAAACGAATTAAAACTTGTAGGGATTTCTTGACAAGAAGTCGACGTTAGCCATACGCTCACCCTCTCTATATTGTACATCAAAATGAAATGACTGTAAATAGGCCCTCCAGCGACGAACTTTAATGAATTACAATCTGTGTAGACTACGAACTCGCGGCCAAGGTTTTCATCTCATAGGAGTGGTACCTGGTTTCCACAGAGGTAGTCGTTTAAACTGAAGTATTCGATCACATGGGGCTTATTGTGTACTCGGTGCAAAAGTATTGATCCATATCCACATGCACTCGTATCAGTGTGCAATTTAATAGGATATTCAGTGTCGGAAATCACCAGAACAGAATCGTCACAACTTTAAAACTGCTGTCTTCAAGCTCAGCGTTCCATGTAACGCCGTTACCAGATGATTGCGAATATAGAGGATTCATATTCTGGGAGATACTAGGCACGAATTTGCGAGAATTCGAGGTCAAGCCGATGAAGTGTCTAACGCCAGTAACACTTTGAGGAGAAGGCAAGGAGATTAACGAACTATCTTTCGTGAACTAGGACGAATCTCTCCCGCTCCGTTCTTACATTCGTAAGAACATTCAAAACTGTTTTTAGCCTTTCCAAACCCATCTCCTCGGTTGGTGACACCACCATTATATCGTCCATGTAAACAATTACAAAAGAACGGCCAGAATTACCAAGTTTATTCATGACTGCGCGCTGGAAGACCGATGGCGCATTTTTAAGGCCAAAAAGCATAAACTCAAATTGGCCTTCTGGTGTCACATATGCAGTATATTCCACAGATTCAGAGTGAATCGGAATTTGCTTACAAATATGTCAAATAATTTGCTCAGCGAAGTCTAGCTATTTTGTTACTGATAAGCGGCAACTGGTATTTATCCGAAATAGTTTTCGAGTTCAGTTCTGTTCTTTCCGTTCTTCTTTTTGACGAGCAACATGGGGCTAGCAAAGGGAGAGCAACTTGGGACAATATTACACTTTATTAACTCGCCCACCTGTACTCGTACTATTTCTCACTCTTAAACGGTCCCAATTGGGCCAATTAACCGAATTTTCATTTCACCTGTATTTACTCGAGTATGAGGTATCCATTTGGTAAATAAAGCCAGTCGGGCGAATGTTGAGTAAATTGAAGAACATTGCAGCTGGGTTCTTTCGGTTTCGAAACGTTGGAGAAATAAGTGCTGTAGAGTTACAGCCAAGTCATACCTAGATAGGAAATTTGCTTAAGCCACTGTGATGCGCTTCCCTCCATGCAGTTGCTCAGTGCCATGATCAATTTACTACATCATGATTATGCTGCTGCTCACGAGACGGCGATGCTTGCACGATTTTCGCAAGTTCAGCGAAATTCCGATTTTGCATTTCGAGGACTGCACGCCACTGCACCTCGGAAAACGCAGGGAGCGGCACAGATCCCACTTCTGATATCGGGTCATCAGGACTTGGAGTGTAGTTGTCCACCTTATTTTTAATAGTGTATCGATTTTGTAATTCCCAATACCGATGAGCCAGAAACATTTTGGACACGCCAAACGGCCACAATGCTCATATCTGACTGTGGCCATATGCTTACAGATGTGTAATTGCAAATATGGAATATTGTTTTGTTTCTTAATATCTATCTTCGCGCTAGATATTTCAAGATTCTGATTATACAAAAAAGGCACGAACAATGCCGCGTTTCCTAGAACAGAGTAGAGTAGTATAGAATGTAGCTGTTTGCAGAGCGTCCAGTTGAACTCTCCTGAAATATTTCTAGCATTAATAATCTGGTTCGGACTTTTGGCACGATATATTTAACATCTTATAAAATGAGCACTGTAAGATTGTTTTAAATATCGGACAGGAATTTAAGACTGAACATAAATAACCCCGCGATGAGTTCCATTTTGGCATATTTTCCAATGTTACTGCCACTGTTAATTAAATCACCAAAATAAATAATTTTATGTTTCTGCAAAGCGTTAATTATATGCCAAAGGCTGTATTTATTTATGTTTAAATCCGATAAGAGAAATATAATGCTAATACATTTCAATCAGATGCTATATATTATATTTGACTAAATACCAATTATTAATATTGTTTTATAAATTTTTGATTTTGCATTGGTTGCCATAGCTTTTGCACAGCATGTCAAATAAGAGCAATCGGGGTCAACCTAGAAATGAAAAGTTTTAGTGTTTAAAAAAATATATATATTTATAAGGAAATAAGAGAGTTAAAAAAGAAATATGAGTAATAACAAGAGAGAATGCTATAGTGGAGTTGACAGACTATCAGATACCCGTTATTCAGCCAGTGGAAGGGAAAAGGAATTTTCATCATTTTTCTGACATATCGATAGAAATTGGGGAATAATATATAAAAAAGTAAAAATATGTGGGTGTGACAGTTTTGGTCATTTTATAGGTGTTAGAAGGGGAGTCGCCAAAAATTTGTTGTATAATCAAAACCACACCCACATTTGTTAGAAATGTGTTGAAATTTTTGGTTTTTTTATTTGTCTTCCCAATTTCTATCGATATACGAAACACATGTTGTCCACTCTTACTCTGACGCCTTCAAGCCGCCCCAAATCAAATCATTTGCCTTGCAAATTTCTATCGATATGGAAAAGGCATTTTGGTTACTCTGATGCCCACAATAGATCCAGGCTTGGGCCAAAAGCCTATCGACGTAAGTCTTGATGCTTATTTTAAAGAACTGGCATTTCCTAGCATATATACTAGGGAAACAAGGAGTTTTCTCATTTTTACAAAGTTATTAAACTCAAATCGTGTCGTAGGTGCCAAAAATTTATTTCGGTTTTAACGACCCTGCTGTAAATCACCTCCACGTGGTGTTCCCTGGGTACCGATTTCAACAGTTTAATCGGTAGCGCATTCGAGCGGCTAAAATAAGAGCGGAATATATGGAGGCATATTCATTGTTTTGAAATTTATCAGCTGAGTCATGTGTATCTGATAGTCGAGGCACTCGACTATAGCATTCTATCTTGTTTTTTCTACCAATTTCTATCGGTATACAAAAATCATTTTGTCATCTCCGTTCTAGTCGAGTAACTCGACTATCAGATACTCGTTACTTATTTGGTGGAAGTGGGAACGAAAATTTTTGACACTTTCTGTGCAAGTCTATAGAAAGTAATAAAAAATGCAACAAATTTTAAAAGAGTGACCGATGGAGTTTTCCTCGTTTTAATCTCAACCTTCCAGCGATGT
Organism: Drosophila simulans; assembly: GCF_016746395.2. NCBI lineage: Eukaryota > Metazoa > Arthropoda > Insecta > Diptera > Drosophilidae > Drosophila > Drosophila simulans. The sequence continues at coordinate 3,122,985 of NC_052521.2, forward strand.
AGTTGCCGGATTGACTCGGCTAGTGATCCTGATCAAGAATGTATGTGACTCCCCGGGCTCTTTTTGGTGACAAATACTTCTTTGACATCGTTATATTATAATTAATGTTCATTATATTATATTTATCAATTTACGGTTATGCGGCTTTTATTTTAATGAGTTTACAAAAATGGATTCGTGCAACGGATTACGGCTGAGATCTCGGCTCTGAATGGTAGTTTATTGCATTCATCTTTTCCAATTGTAACACTTGCTCTTTTGAAGTTAATACATATAAACGACAGCTCCACAGTCTTTCTGCCTACTTGCTCTTCTTGCTTGGTTCTGATTTCAACATTTGGTCCATTTAACTGGCTATTCGGCACGAACTCCTTCATAAGCTCAGATATGGTGGATTTTTTTAAAGGACCCTCACCATTTCCAACCTTCTCTACATCTGATTCTTTACTCTTTACTTCGTTGTATGGACCTTGACATTTTCGCTTTAATCTGAAGCCAACTCCACACTGATCGCAACAAGTCCGTTTACTTCGTACTGCTTTTCATTCTTTCTCATTGAGGTATCACTTTGCGCTCTTTGTTCAACTCCTCCTTTAATGTACGGTGAGCAACACTCAAGCCAAAGCCTGTTAAAAGTTTAAACTGCCTACTTTAGTGCTTCTATTTCCATATAGTTTATCAATTTTTGTGCTTCACTTGTACCACTTTCCAGGGTTGTCATCTACTATGCAATGCAAAAGCTATATATAAAAATCTACTGAATTGAACAGGGGACCTAAGTAAGTTAACTTCTTTTTTGGGATAAATCAACTCAGCAGACATCCATTACCCAATAATATGTCATTGGTTTTTGTTATGCATCCCTCAGACCAATTGGGATCATATATCAGACTCATGGTCAAACGTAGGGATGACTGCATGAGACTTAAGGACTTTAGAAATTACCATAAACTGATGTTGTAGACGTCTCAGAAAAGACAATAAACATTTGGCATGTCAGTAAATGATATCGTTGCCTCTTGCATGTCGTATGAAAAGTGGGACGATAAAGCGACGATCAACGCAACGCTACGCAAACACGAAGTAATGGAACTAACAGAGGATTCTCCACAGAATGCCCATATGGGAAGGAATTTATAATAAGCTCTCCAGGATATCCGATGAGCCTCTGCCCCAACTTCTTATTTGGGCCGCGAAGTACTCTAGTAAATTTAAGAGAAGAGATAAGTAATCACGGACAGTTTTGCAATCAGAATTGATCACAGGAAGAAAATCCTTTTCCTAACTTAAGCCAGAGATGCGGAGGCATTGCTAAAATTAGGACATTGGTTCTTCGAGTGTTTCGATGTTCGCAGTATCTTCTGTTACGCCAGTGTTAAAAACTCTGTCCGATCTCAATTCACACAGCATCCTTTACATCGAATTAATATTAGGCAACTGAAAATGATAATAGACAAAACGAGTCTCCGAACGTTATGTAGGTCAAAAAGATGATTTATCGAATGCTTCGAAACATTATATATTCCCTATGTAACAGATGACACCAGTAGGTGTATTTAACAAATTACCTTAAAAGAGTATTCCGTCGACGTCGACGAGGCAAAGCCTGCCATTAATTGTTGCCAAATTTTAGAATTTGCTAGCTGTAGGTGGCTTTAAAAATATCAAAAATTTAAGTCGATAAAGTATTGCACACTTATGCACTATTTGCCAAGTGCAAACAATAGTGAACAAGTCAATGAATCCGTACTAGCAGCAATTTTTATTGGGAAGGATAAACTAAAGATAAAGATTGCCCCATCCCAAGGCACAATAGCAAAGAAAATAATTAACATAATTATAAAAATAATTAAACAAAGCCTATCGAAGTCTGAAAATTATACGGCTGCGATGTGGCAGAATCGGGATAAAATCTGCTACGCCCAAACTTTTCAAAAATGTTGTGAAATTTTTTTGGATTTGCCAAAAAATTGTGAAATGCAGAGTAATGGGTATCTGATAGGCGAGAAAATCGACTGTGGCGTTCTCTCTTCTTTGATCTGAATGTGTTCCAAGTTTTTCCGTAAGTAAAGAGACACTAAGTTTTTACAGACAAAACGGATGTTGCTTATGTCATTACTTTAGACGATTAAAAACCAAGTGTGCCGAAGACCCTATCTTTACGGAAGACACGGAACACATTTAACCTGTTATACTGATGTATACTTAAATAATCAGTGGAAAATTATTAATATAGAAAAAAAGACATTCTTACACGGTAATACGATAACACATCGTTTAATCGAAAATGTCCTGGTGGACAGGAATAACTTTAGAAAAACGGACGCCGTTTGAGTAAATTTTATATTATGAATTTATAATTTATATGGAAAATCAATTGTAGTCATAAAAGTTGACTATTTTTTGTAGGTGGGTGCTATCGTCACTTTACCCCTAAACGGCAAACCGTAAAGAATGTCAGAATAATAATGCTTGGTTTGAATGTGTTTTTTTTTACATAGAACTAAGAACTAATATTTGTTTAAGGGTTTCATGTGTTACCTGTCATCACTTGCATAAATTCTGCAATGAAAATGTTATTATTGAATGTTTGATTAAATATATAAAACTACTTACCGTCAAAATCAACCGTACCGGATCCATCCGCATCAATTTCTTCTATTATCAAATCCAAGTCTTGGTTAGAAATCTTATCGTCCAATTCGTGAAGAATGCCTCTTAGTGTTGCAACTGTCAGGTATCCTTTCCCCTCTTTATCGTATACACGGAAGGCCTCTTTTAACTCATTTTGAAGAGCTCCCACATCTTCCTCAACTTCAATAAAGCGAGCTGCCAGCTTGCAGAACTGGCTGAAATCCAATTTACCAGTTGTTCCTTTGTCGACCTCTTTAATAAGGGCCTTTACCGCAGGTGGTTCCAATTTCTGGCCCAAAATTTCAAGAATGCTGGATACATCAGCATGTTCGATCGTTCCTGCACCGTCGTGGTCGAAAGCCTTGAAAGCGTTCCTAAGGACTAATACGTCGTTTTTTAAATAGTAAATAAAAGTTTAATTTGATACTACTTCTCAATTGTTCCTTGTCGTATTCTCCATCAGCCTGCAAGAAGTATGGATATATAATAAAATCTTTAAGATAATGAACATATGTCAGCCTGGTGTCTATAAGAATAATGTCATAACACACAGATGAATGTCATTCATGCTCAAAAAGTGTACGTTGCGTATTTTTTGTTAACCAAGTTAATATATATATATATATTGTATTATACAATATATATTGTACAAAGATATTACATATATTCAAGTAAGTGTCTTCTAGGTATGTAAACATTTTTAATAAAATTCAATAAAGTTTAAAAGGGCATTGAATTACGCGGTTTGCGACCATCCATTTGGCACCCGAATGTGTTAGGAGGGAACCACAGGGCGATCGACTTACGATCAAGCAACAGCTAAGCTTGTTACAGTCCGTATTAGCGACTAACGAACGGTAGAGAAACGAATTATTTTTCATGCACTATAAATTTAGTGCTCGTAAGCTTACAAAGATCACATAATCGAAATACGGAGAATAATTCCCTCGGACACTGTTAATTTTTAGGACACGGGCACAACCCAAATATAAAAACAAGAGAGAATACTATAGTCGAGTTCCCCGACTATCAGATACCCATTACTCAGCTGGTGTAACCGCGAACACGAAATTTCATAATTTTTCTGGGAAATCGATAGATATTTGGGAATAAAATGAGAAAACATTTAAAAATGGTTCCAAAGTGTGGGCGTGACCGTTCGGCGGTCAAAATGTGGACGTGGCATTAGAGTGGGCGTGGCAAAAGGACTAATAAAAATATGAAAAAATCAACGCATTTTTAAAAAGTGTTGGCAGTTTTGTGCGGTTTGTGGGCGTTAGAAAGGGCGTGGCCACATGGGTTAACAAATTTGCGCTGCGTCTTTGTCTCTAGAATTTGTATGCTGAATATCAACCTTTTAGCTTTTAGATTTCCTGGGATCTCGACGTTCATACGGACAGACGGACATGACAGCTATATCGGCTATTAATCCTGACCAAGAATATATCTACTTTATGTGGTGCCTGTTACATACTTTTCAACGAATCTAGTATACCCTTTACTCTACGAATAACGGGTATAATAAAGGTAGACTACGCTCGCTGCAACGCGCACATATGCAATGCAATAACTACATGTTAATGATAAATTTAAAAATTTTGAGGAATAATATCTTCTTCACTGGATGGTTATTAACATACAGCGCACAGTGGCGTCCACATTTCATGTTTTGAACGGATGTGATGACTATTAAGTTCCTTGACACTTTCTCTTGACAGCTTATGTTCAACAAATTTAATACTTTTCTTTAATATTTGAAAATAATGTTGTCTTTATTTTGTGTGGGACTTGTACTTATATAAATTGTGCTTTTTCAAGCGAAAAGTAAATACTTATATTTATATTATTTTATATGTCAACAGTAAATCTTTTCTACGAAATTCATAGTGAGCAGTTCACAACTCCATTAAATTTTAGTTCACCCAAAGTTATAATATTGTAACTTACCATTTTAAAGAGTTGTTGTATGTTAAGTCAATTTACACCGCTAAGGTACAAGAATGCCCTTTAAATATAATATAAAAATACTTTATTTATATTTCTGATAATCTAAAAAGTGTCCCAGAAGAGGAGCAAAAGAAACAGGGTACGCTACTTTCAATTATCACCAAGCTTTTAAACAATTCGATTTGTGTTTTATGTTAGCTAAGTTCATCGGCAATGGAAAATGCCAAAGCTTTTCCGAACGAACGCTAACAATAAAAATGTAAGCGACTACATCTGTATACAAACGGCTAAATTTTCATCCTAATCGGTGATAAGGAAATAAGAGCAAGAAGCGCTCGAAGAGTAAGGGTGGTCTTTATGCCGAAACTTTCCTTAAATTGTAAAAGCAATAATCCAATATTAATTATCTTTTTATTTTTTTATGTTTATAAGAGTTTTTGATATATGAACAATTAAGGCAACATATTTCCTAAAATAATGATCTATCATACCGCCTAATCTTTAAGGGAAGTAACAAACTTTTTCTTTGACTTGACACGGAACTTATATTTTTACGCGTTCCTCGTTGCGCAGCAATATTTATATCTCCAAATTAATATACTTACTGAATCATACTTCCTTTCCTGTTACTGTTTCGTCTTAATGTACTTAGTCATGGTAAAAGATTCCTCCTTTACCACAGTATTTTTATAAGCTTTTAGGGTTTAGGTTTTGACCAGCCTACATAAACCATACATGAATATGGTTCTCTTTAATTCATATATTTGTATTCTTTAATAAGAGTGTGTCTTACTTGCAAGCGCTTCGCAGCCAATGGAAAATTATAGATGCACTATTGAAAATGTTTGGGTCTACCTTAATTTAAATGCGCACACAACAGCGATAGATGATGAGTATCAAACGGTACCATTGCACATATTTTACAAAAGTAGGTACATTCATCAAGCACGTAGTGTAAAAGAATGGGTTAAAAGCTATTTAAATTTTATTAATTCACTGAAAGCTGTTAAATAATATGATCTTATCGTAGAATTAGTTCTTCACGAATCAAATTTTTCCTTCACACTTTCAAAAATGTGTGATCTCATTGTTTATTGTACCCGTTGCTCGTAAAGTGAAAGTACTAGTTTCGTTGAAAAGTTTGTAACACGTAGAAGAAAGCGTTTCCGAGCGTATAAAGTATGTATGTATATATTCTTGATCGGAGTATGTCTGTCCGTCCGTATGAAGGTCGAGATTACCAGACAGATAGAGACAAAGCATTACATTTTAAGCAGTGAAATTTTATTTTAAATTCCCAACCATTTCGGGGTTTGTGGTCCCAAACTGCCAGGCGCACACATATGAAGAATTGTTGAGTTCTTTTCAATTTCTTTTGCCTTATATAATATAATATAATGCCCACAAACAGCGCAAAACTACAACTTTATTACTGCCAATATCCAAATTCTTACGGGTTTTCTGCATTTTGCTATGAGCAGCTCATCTCCTCGCCACCAACACAGGTGGAAGTGCACGTACCTGGTCATACTGAATCCATAAAGCAGAGTGTACGAATCAAACACCCAGATTGCACCGAATCACGGTTATAATCTGTATTTGAAATAATTTGTATTAATGACAACCTAATCGGTGTCAAGATCAGAAACCTATTTCCAATTCCAGCCTCTTGCTGTTGTAATTCGTGCCATTTCTCAGCTTAGTTGCTTATATTTAAACTGGACTTCCTGAAGATCGTGATAAAACCTCGGCTTATGATTTTGTCAAAGAATTTTGAAGATTTTAGAGAGGGTCGCTGAGAATAAGGGATTTAACTCAGCGGTCTTATTGATTACATACCGATGTACCGATCGCATAATGTGACCAAGTGTGACCACTTCCAAGACCGGAAGTGACCCAATGAAGGCAAGACAAGAAAGAATGCTATAGTCGAGTTCCCCGACTATCAGATACCCGTTAATCGGCTAGTGTGAATGCGAACGCGTTCATTATCATTACTTTTCGGGGCATCGGTAGATATTACGGAATAAAATGAAAAAAATATCGCACAATGTTTCAATAATGTGGCGTGGCAAACAGTTTTTTGGCAAATCGATGGAAATTTACGAGACTAATAAAAATGAGTGAAAATATCTAAACATTGGCAGTTTTCTGTGGTTTGTGGGTGTTAGATTGGGCGTACCAAAAAACGCTATGTCTTTGTCTCTAGAATCTGTGTGCTCAATCTTCTAGCTCTTATAGTTCCTGAGGTCTCGACGTTCATACGGACAGACGGATCCTGATCAAGAATGAAATAGCAGTGCAAGAGAAACTATGAAATACAAAATTATTTTTCCATGTCCCTTTTGGGAAGCGACTTTTTATTCCACTTAATTTTATAAAATGTAATGTGTAGATACCAAAATATAAAATTTCCGTTATTTGTTCATGTTATCCTTTGTTTTTTTACATTCTTGAGCAATTCACAACCTATAAGCTGTCCATTAGAATAGCAGTGTCTGGTTTTGTCAAACGTAAAGTCTAGATAATATCAATATTTTCTAAAAAGTGAGTTTGGTTAAGTTAACTCGAATATTTAAAAGGGCAATAATTAAAAAAATACAAAATAAAAATAAATTTATTTTAGTGGGTAGAGGACAGCACTGTTCCTAGGAGAAAAGAATGTTCACTCTTAAGATAAGAAAGGACGGTAAACCATACAAAGAAATTCAAAAAATCCTTGAATGTTCTGCCAAAATGGCATCCAATGCCATTAAAAATGAATGGAAGCTCGAAAACCGTTGTGCCATACGTAAAACCAAAGATATAGAGGATCGACGCATTGTTCGTTACAGCAAAGTCAATCCTTTTGCATTCTCTAGGGACATGAAGTCTGAGCTGAAGTTTGGAATCAGCGACGTTACAATTCGGAGACGACCACAAGGCTTAACTTCGTTAAAACCTACATAAGATCAGCCAGGCCCCAAATGGCGTAATATTTTTTGGACTGATGGGTCAATTTTTTTTTTTTACAGATTTATAATGTTTTCTTTTCAGGGAATGTTTAAAAGGGTGGACGGGATTTGGGAAGCAAACTGAGAGAACTTAATGCTCTCAAGTTTATTGAAAGTGTCCAAAATGTGTTCGACGGATAGATTTTCCCTGCATATGGGCACGGAGTTGGAGTGGTTTCGGCTAACAGGTGTTTGTGGGTGCATTGGGTGTGCGCGATCCTCGTCTCACGAGGTTGGGTGAGAAGTAAGTTTTGGTGCAGCTCGTGTTGATAGTAGAGTATGTGTATATGGAGAGTGACTTTCATCTTTTTTTTAGGTTTATAATTAATCAGGACCAAAGGAAGTCTTGTAATGTAGAGAAGGAGTGTAATCTGGGCTAAAATCATAGAGAGGCACATTGATGTAGGGAAGTGGTCACTCCCATGAAGATTATCGAAGCTATTTGTGCGGATACCATTGAGATGTCGACATGGGTGAAAGTACTAGTACCAAGCTTTTTTCCGTGATGGCGCGTTCCACGATTTTACCACAAGAATGGGGAGATCCCCAGATCGGGCTCCATGAGTTGAAGTGCCGTAACATTATAATGGGGTCATGGATCTGGTTGAGAATGTCATTGATTTCCCTAATAGTAAAGCCTTGGGAGGGAGGGATGTATGCGTTTATAATGGTAACTATACTACCAAGACAAAGCTGTGTGGCGGAAAAGAAAATGTTCGAGTTAATAATAGTGTGGCTAAGGGGATGTGTCGTTTTATGAGCACACCGGCGCCATGCTTGGACGACGCGTTTCAAGGCAGGTTGTAGAGATAGCCAGTGTATGCCTTGAAAATACCATTTATATTCCATTGTAAAATCTTAAAGGACATTATAAGTATAAAGTGATGTGTTTTATAGATAGCAAGGGCATATCAATGGTAAAGGTTCCGACTATGAGTTAAGATTAGGGTAGATAGTAGAAATTCTTGTGCTTCTGATATGACAGCACGAGTTTATTCGGTGATAGCTTATTTTCTCTCATTTGAGATAGATGGGGATGTGGTTACCGACTGGTCTGCCTGACTGATCGGAGTGCTAGCAGAATTGCCGAAAGAAACACCGACCGATTCGGCGAGCACGTTACCGCTCGCGTGAGAGGCTATCAGCTTGTCGCAGCTCATGTTTTTATTTTTGAGTTTGCTGTTATTTGTTGGGTTGCTGCCGTAGCAGCTTGAGAGGTTGAGGAGTTGAAAAGAGCTCCCTCTAGTTAAGGTTGTGGGCATTAAGAAAAGGAGACCGGATGATCGCCGTAACAATTTGCACAGATAGTACAAGTGCACGGCTCGGGGAGGTGAGAAGTAAGATTATATGACACGCATGAGGCGGGGTTATTGCAATGATTGGATGTGTGGCTTTTCAGTTGACATGTTTTGCAGCTCATTGGGCTTGGAATGTATTCCCCAACCTTGACGGCATGCCATGAAACGTCCAGTTTGATGGGTAGACTATATAGATCGAAGATGATCAGTATAACTCCTGTGTGTTTAGAGATGCAGACTACTGTTCTGGAGAGCTTAATCACAGAGTGTACATTTTTTGTCTTGATCACTTGTACAGGGTGCGGCAGCATATCTTCCTTTTTCAAAATGCGCGCCATTCAGTTAGGTGATTTCATAGCGGAGCGCTTGTGGTCCCCGTTCAAGAGGGACTACTGCAAAGTTTTGTGCCCTTGTATTTTTTTTCTATAGGGTTTTTTTAAATACTGTGTTTATGTGAACCGTCCAAAAACCCTACAAGATTTGAAATCCAACGTCCAAGAAGAAATGGCCAACATAACACCTGCTATGCTAACAAGAGTCACGACAAACGCCAGAAATCGGTTTACGTAGTGTAAACCGATGTAAGCCATCTTCAAAAAAAATAAAAATAAAAACTTTAGACATGTACCTACATTATAAAAATAAATAAATATTTTCCGATGTCTACAATAGTTTTCATTGAGCTCTGAAAAAAGAAAATTATTCTGTCGCACCCTGTATAATCTCTTCTTCTGGGATGTTGATAAGGTACGGCGCATATATTTTGCCTTTCACAAAAATAAGGGAGTCATGGAGTTTGCATTTGATATCGCATATGTCAGGGAAATGCGTGATCTTTAGAAATTTCTCAGCGACTTTTTTGGTTTTAACAAACAATCGTAACTTGCCTTCGCAAAGAATCAAAATAGAGATTATCTCGTTACTAACGATCTTCTGAGCACGGATCACTGCGAAACAAGAAAAATCAGTTATAGACTTTACTGAGTTTTTGGAGGTAAGAATCTCGGGTTTTTTTTGGGTGATTTCGGGTAGTTAAGGGAACTCCTCCGAAAACTTTACTTATGGACGTTTATTATTGGTTTTGAGGCTGACCCTAAGGGTTTTATAGCGGTTGTCCCCAAACCTTTGACCTATACATAGGTATTCCATAGGTATAACTATTCCATAGCTATGGAAGAAACCGAGTCACGTAAATGACAGCAACAAATCATCGAAATTGGGATTAACAAATGATCCGAATTGATTATACCCTTCGCATGCATGAGTCTATTGGCATGAAGACACTTTTGGAATGAAAATAAAACCTCACGCCAACCCATATCCTCTAAGAGAAAGCTAAGAGGCATACAACCAGACCCACAATTAATGCTACCGGACAAAATGAAACTTATTTGGAAAATAGAAAGCCTAGAAATTAAGAGTAAGCCTTCTTGATTACGAAAGAGGATGATGACTAATCGAAATCTGTATTTCGATTTGTAGAAATTACACTAACTTCTTGACTAACTGATATTTGTTAAACCGAAGTCGCTAATATCTAGGAGGATTGGTAGAATAGAGCTTGAGCTTACGTCCATGCTTCCCCTTGATTCGGTATAGGAACAGTATATTGTATCTCTTGGCTTTGGCAAGTATGTTTTGGTGCTGATGAGCTTGGGCTTCTGTGCATTACGATGATGCGATCCTCCAGTTCGTTGACCTTCAGAAAACTGCATCCTGCTATTCAGAATTAGCAGCAGTCTTCCGAAGTCGACAATATTTCGTAATTCTGCCTATTACTATTGGGTCACTTCATGCCCGGATTGAATCCCTTTGAAGAAGCTTTAAAGGATACACTCGAAAGCTGAATGTTCCTTTTGGTACTCTTTGAAAAGAGGGTTCTGCGAAAAACAAAAAATCTCATGGATATAAACAGACAAGAATCCAGATTACAAACGTAGAAAAAAGAAATCAAACCAATATCATAACCCACAACAGAACACTATCCATAATGCTCAATATAATAGGCTACGCCCAGGGCTATCGCTACCCTGTAGCTGTCGACGCTACGCATCTGCAGCGCCTTCAGTGTCTAACAAGGTAGCACTTGTTAGAACGCCGCCATTGGACGTAGTCGCTGTGGAGAACAAAAAGGACAAACACTCGGGCTGCCCACCCTGGCGACAAGGCAACGCAGGTGGAACCACTGGTTAAGAGTCGTTGGACGCATTACCTAATCCCCAACCCCTTTTGCACACGATTTTTTGGTGCAGGATCTAGAGCTGGCTCCAGACATGCCTATATAGCAAGCAGCTCTCTTCTACGCATGCATTGTAAATTTGACAAAATATGCCCTTCTCTTCAAAAGTTCTTAGACTTTAAATCTATATTATTTTTGATTAATGGGCAGTATTCAGCTTGCGACCTATGACAAATTAAGAAGACAGTGTTTGTTTGCTGCTTTTGTCCGCGCTTCGTCCCTCAAGAAATCACTTTTGCAAATAAACAGTTTCCATATTTTAATTTAATATCTATATCTACATCAATATCTATCGCTATCTTAGAACAAAAATTTGGCAAAAAGTTTTTTGGCAAATTGGTAAAATTTAGAAGACTAATAAAAATGTGTAAAAAAAAAATCAACGCATTTTTCAAAAGTGTGGGCTTGGCAATTTTCCGCGGCTTGTGGGCGTTAGAGTGGGTGTGGCAGCATGGGTCAGCAAACTTCTGTGTGCTGAATCTCAACCTTCGAGATTCTATAGTTCCTGAAATTTCGACCTTAATACAGACAGACGGACGTGGCCAGATTGACTCGGCTATCGATCCTGATCAAGAATATATAGTAAAACAGTTGTTATAATATTGAGTCCAACTAATGGCCCGTCAGATGACTAAGGACAACGCTTAAAAAAAATTTATAGGACTAATAGTTTTAACGTCTTTATTGTTTTGATCACAGCTTATGACTTAATGTTAGTGACAAACGTCTTTTTTATAGTGTTCTTTTGCTTACATTATTTTTGGAGCGAGATCGCCCGCTTGGGATATTGATTGTATACAGCTAGCGGATGTGGATTGTGTACATTGCGTAGGATTTGCCACTCTGTATTTCTTCCGAAAGTGCTATTTATGTGAATATGTCACATGTTGCCCATTTGTTTATATTATTTCGGGAGCGAGATCGCTCGCTTGGGATATGGATTGTATACAATGAGTGGATGTGGATTGTGCGGTTTTTGCCACAACATTCTAGCTTTTATAGTTCCTGAGATTTTGGCGTTCATAAGGAGGCACAGACGGACATGACCAGTTCGACTCTGCTATCGATCCTGATCAAGAATATTTATACTTTATATGGTCGGAAACGCATCCTTCTGCCTGTTACATATTTTTCAACGAATCTAGTATACCCTACAAGGGACGGGTATAAAAGGTTAAGGCGATGAAGGAAGTTAAGGCTGCGGTTAAGATCTGTGAATCGATGTATAGGACAAAAGATGCACTTACATATATCGAAGAGCTTGAGAGAAACGCAGTTCGCATTTTGACTGCACTCAGTGCAACACAGAATACAATACAAAAGTTAATTTTAGCATTTAATCAATTAGTATACGCACATTATGTAAGTCCGCGCATATGGTATAATTAATTTGTTGTGTTTATTGTTTCATTATCTTAAATGGTATTTGTCTTACCAGTTTTTATAGATATTACAAAAGGATTTAAAAATTTGCCCTCGCAATTGCACTAGTTAAGTAAAGCGTTTTCCTATTTTTTGAATACATTATTACACTATCTGAAAAAAGGGTATATGATAGTCGGGGACTTTTGTGTTGTCTCTTGTGTTTTTTATTTATTATTTAACCTGCTTACCAATGCTAGCTTATTTTAATTTATGAAATATTTAGAATTCTATATTTGAATTTGTTTATCATGCCCATGCCTACTGATAAGATACAAAAAACAAAAAAAAACAGTTAACGGCTATGAAGTGCATCCAAGTGTAGACATATTGGTTTAAAATGTGATTATTACAAGACTGTAATATAACAATTACTTATACAAAGTTTAAGGAATTCGATCAGTTTCCAAATTGCGAAGCGCAGATGCAGCGCCGTCAACTTAAATTTATTGAAACGTAACCTAAACACGTTGTATGCATATATTGCTGTAACACCGGTCTCTCTCTGTGACGTTAAACAGAGCCAAAAAAGCTAGCTCAACGTTCAGTTTGTTTCAGTTAACTCGCGGAGAAACTTCGTCGGGCAAGAGCTTAAGCTTTAAAGAAAATTTAAAAGTCGTACTGCTTGTTGGCTTGTTTTGGTTTATCGGGCTAAGTGTCATGTGCTAATGAGATAGTTTGGAAGAGGGCCGCATTCTTTTCCAATTGCAAAAGGTTTTATACCTTGCGCAGTGCGATAAGCTGTTAGGATGGAATATGTGTATTTTAAAATTGATTAAAATGTGTGTTTAAAGTTCGTTTACCCTGGTGAAAGTGTGCTAACGGTTTCGTGTAGCTTTATATACTGCCGTGAACAAACACAGACGCAGCAGTAGCATTACTGTTGTTTCTGTTACTCAGAAAGATTATCTCACTGCAATGCATATGCATAGGGTATTAAAGTGCAACAAAATAAATACAAAAATTAACGTGATACTTTAATAATATGAGTATTTGTCTACTAAAGCGTGTCCTACTTTTTCGAATCATAAACTTTTGAATCCACTTATACACTTGGTACGAATAACCCGAGAAAAGGAACATATTTTGGATTATGATTTCATCTAATTATATGAAATTATACTGCAATCGATACGGTAACAGATATTTAGATGAATTTTTTGTATTACAATGTCACATTTGTATAATTATAACAACAAATTGCAAGGATAGAAGCAAGGTCTTACACTTTGGCAAGCCGAACGAAGATTCTTTTTTGAAATTGTTTGAATACAGCAGGCAAGAAGGAAACTAACGGTATCAAGCCGAAGAACACATGAGTACTATGTAATAATTACACGATCTATTATCGCTATAGCCGCTATGTCTGTACTATGTACACATAATTGGTATACCACAGATTCGTGCCCAGCACGCTATTTTTCGTTATTATAGCAGTTACTCGTTGAGTAAAAGGGTATACAGGATTCGTTGAAAAGTGTGTAACAACAGTCGGTCGATATGGGCCCGTTCATCCCTCTGTCCTTATGAGCGCCTTGATCTCAGGAACTATTAAGGCTAGAGAGTTCAGATTAAGCATGAAGACTCCAGAGGCATAGACGCTGAGCAAGTTTATCCTAAGTGTTGCTACGCCCCAAAACGGTTCCATACTCACTTTTAAAAAATGCGAATTTTTTGTCTTGTAAATTTTTTATTGCTGCGACGCTTTCACTTTTTAAGGTTTTTTTAGAAATGTTGAAATTTCTAGTTCGCACTGTCCTAATAAATAAAATGAGAAAAAATGAAAAGTTTTAAGTGTGGGAGTGGGAGTTTTTGAGGAATTGAGGGTATTAGAGTGGGCGTGGCAAAAAGTGGTTTGGCATATCGATAGAAATGTTCAAGACTTCAAGAAATATATCAAAACGTTTTTTAAAAGTGTGGGCGTGCCAGTTTTGCGGTCTTTGGGCGTGGCAAAAAAATTTTTGACAAATCGATAAAAATTTACAAAACTAATAAAAATATAAATACATATCATAACTTTTTTCAAAAGTGTGGGCATATCGATATAAGTTTAAAACACGAATACAAAAAGCGATAAATATTAAAACATTTTTTCAAAAGTGGCAGTTTTGTGCGGCTTGTGGGCGTGGCAACACGTTTTTGGCATATCGATAGAAGTTTACAAAACTAATACAACAGGGAGCAAGGTATTTTGCGTTGGAAGGGATTTAAGAAGTTGCACTTATTGGAAAATAAATATTGTTATTATTAATTAACTTATTAATGGTAAAAAAATATGATTGCGTTTCCTTCTATGTCACTTCATAGGCAATCTGCACGAAATAATCAAAAAAGAAACGTTTATTGTAAGCTTAAGCAGTTGCATAAGACACACACACTAGTTTTATGGTTGCTCGTAATCTAAACGTAACGGCTCATGATATTATAGGTCATAAAGTTGGATGATTATGATGCAAAACTTTTTAATCAAATCTTACAATTTTATGAACCTATGCTTTCTAAAAGCCAATTATGGGAAAACTGTTTCTGGTTCGGTAAATTCTTAAACCCATAGGCTTTTGCGAAAGTAATCTTTTGAATGCAATTTCCATACATTTTCGGATTTTTAATACAATTCGGTAATAACCCAACTCCCGTAGATTTAACTAAATCCGTTACTCGTAGATTATGTAACTGATAGAAGGAAACATTCTTATCCTATAAAGTATATACATATATTCTCTATTTAAAGCAAATAAATATATATTATTAAAATTACCTATTTGATTACAGATAATAGGATAAAGTCTATTATAGTCAGAACATTCTGTAAGGGTCATGCAACTCATAGTTAGATCTATAATGATTTAAGTCTATGGGTGTGCAGTTTTCAATGAATCTGCTTTCTTTGACCACTTTTTTAAAAAACCAACCACAACCCTGGCCTTATGGACAATAGTCGAAATATGATCTGACAATGTTAGTTTACGGTCCAGAAGAACAACAAGATCATCAACCCGTGTTATTCTTTCTGTCCAAAGAGCGAACCCTAAAGTGTTAGTCGTGTTATTGGGTTGACACCACAAAAGGTCATAACTTTACACTTGGAGTCATTAAAGATTAGTACATTATCACGGCATTATATTTGAAAGCTATCTAGATCGGATTGTAAGTCCAAATGGCAAAAATTGTTTTATTACTAAAGGAAGGTGGTTAATGAATAAGCTAAGAAGAAGCGGACCGAGGTGGCTCCCTTGCCATTCAGATAACTTAAAATCAAATTTGGAAGTTCAACAGATAACCTAATAAATCAAATTTCCTTACTAGGAGAGAATGATTAACAGAGTCGAATGCTTTACTGAAGTAAGCGTAGATGACATCTGTTTGAAGATTTTTTTTTTAGCCCTGTATTACGAGTTAGCTCCAAAGGTTAGTGGTTGTTGAACTGCGTTTCATAAACCTGTGTTGACATGGTGATATAATTGACCTACAAAGGTGCTGCCCATGAGGAGTGATAACATTTTCAAAAAGCTGACAATTTTGAGTAATTGCTTGCATCCAAATTGCTACCTATTTTTGGAGAGGGATCACAAAGGACTGCTTCCACTTAAATATTTAAAAAGGATAGACTGAGAACCGGCATTTTAAAATGTTGTCTAATGTCTGGACTTTACATTTCTTAGCTGTGTCACTCTTAATTAAACCAATGACATCGGAACACAAGAATTTGAAAATAATTTAATTGCGGTATAAAAAATATTCACGACATACTCCATTATGTTGCAGGAGTAAAGATCGGACTAATTAAAGCCAGCTATAAAATTATTTAGCCTCAGAAAGTTTGCCTTTCGAAAACAATGAATTCGCTTGGTTGACTTCTATGATTTCTCTTTTTTTGCGGTACCTATTGTCATCTCGAATGTAGGATGATGTGGATCTTCCGATTGAATAAGAGGTGTTACTCTGTACAGAAACACCCTTTCGGGACTTGTTACAAGACAAAGATCCAATATCGACCAAAAAGTTTTCGATTTTTCTTCTGGGGACCACGGAGTGCCATCACCTAGAACTACCAATTGGTTCCTATCGGATTTCGGACAAATTTAGATTTTGGACATTCTGGGAATTCAGAAGACGGCGAAATGTAAGAGCGCGTAATAAAAACAGATCCGTCGGAAAATGTTTATTATTTTGTTGTTTCAATGGATTTTAAATTCTAAAGATAATCTAAAATTGAAATATAAATTTAATAGACATATATTTTATAAGAAATAGTAATGTTAATATGTTGGTCTTTCGTAGAGTCTTGGTTCAGAGTATACTTAGATTAGGAAACGAGCTATTTCAAAAAACCAAAATGTTGAATATTATAGCACGTGGAAAATATTCAGAAAAAGAGAGATCGATTTAGTAGAGTACCTTGACTTTCAAATAGCAGTTACGTAAATAAGTCGCCTTCCTTGAATTTGCAAGCTTATAGTTCCCGATATCTCTTTATTGCACAGGACATATATTTGAGGATATTAAGGAAACGATTGTATAGGAAAGAAGTCAGCAAATATAGGCCCACAAATTACATGGAAAATTTTAATAAATAGATGGTGTGAAGTTTTCAATTGTTTTGTAATTAATAAATAATTGGATTTTTACACACTATATCTGGAGAAGTCAGCTTGCAATCCTGTTATACTTTATCTTTTATTTATATACATATACTTCATCAGGCATGCTCCGGTAATCGTAATTTTTTTTCGACTTCGATTTCGGCGAAATCTTTCGGTTTCGTTTTTAGGTGGCCTGGTTTTGGCAACATGCTCCGGTAATCGAATTCGTAAGAACTTTACGATTTCGATTTAAAACGTAAAAAAGTAATTGCCCACATCGGAATTAATACTGTAAAAAAAAACCCTGAATGGTATGGAAAACAGCTAAACAGGTGTTAACTGTTTACAAAACATTCCGGTCCAAAAAATTTTGCGAAAATCATTTCAACTGAAAAAGAAATCGACAGATTTTGCTCAAATCGAAATCTAAAAAATATTACGATTACTGGAGCATGCCTGATACTTTTGATACATCGCCATAAATCGGTGAAACAACACATATATGCAAGTATTGATATAATGAAAATACAAACATAAAAACTATATGATTCTATATAATCCCAAAGTTACATTGAGTAACGCATTTTTGTACCAGATAACCTTTGTGACTTCATAAACGGGTAAATAATATGAGATCTAGCAAAATATTTGTTAATGAATAACTGATAAACTTCGATACTATAAAAGGAAGCCTTTCCGAACTTATAAAGTATATATATTCGTATCGTATGAACGTCTCGACCTCAGGAACTAAAAAAGTTAGACACAGATTCTAGAGACATAGACACAGTGCAAGATGGGGTTGACCCATGTTGCCACGCACACTTAAACGCCCACAAACCGTACCAAATTGCCACGCTCACACTTTGCAAAAATATATTTGTCATACTTTTATGAGTCTTGTAAATTTCTATCGATTTGCCAAAGAAATTTTTGACACGCCCACTCTAACGCCCTAAAACGTATCAAAACTGCCACGCTCGTATTTTTAAACAAGTGTGGAATATTTTTTCATAATTTTATAAGTCTTGTAAATTTTTATCGATTTGCCAAGATACTCTTTTCCACGCCCACTCTAACGCCCTAAAAACGCACAAAACTGCCTAGTCCTGTAAATTTCTATCGATTTACCATAAAACATTTGCCACGCCCACTCTAATTTCTTAAAACCCCCCAAAACTGCCACGCACATACTTTTGAAAAATGTTTAGATTTTTCTGCATTGGGTTGCCAATTTTTACCTGAAAACACTGGGGCGACGCCCTTCTTTTCACCTGCAAAACGCCCACACTTTACCCAATATCTATCGATATCCCAGAAAAATTATGAAATTTCGCGTTCGCATTCACACTAGCGGATTAACGGGTATCTGATAGTCCGAAAACTCTCTTGTTAAATATCAACAGTATGGGCGTGACAGTTTCGGGCGGTTTGCGGCCGTTGTGTGGTCGTGGCAAATCGATAGAAATTTACAAGACGAATACAAAAATGAAAAAATATCAAAAACTTTTCCAAAGTGTAGGCCTGGCAGGTTTTAGCGGTTGGTAGGCTTTAGAGTAGGCGTGGCAACATTTGGAAAGAAACTTGCGCTGCGTCTACCCTGAGACGGAGACGTTCATATGGACAGACTGACATGGTCAGTTAAACCCAGCTATTGATCTTGATCGAGAATATATCTACTTTACATTTTTGGAAACGCTTCCTTCTACTGTTACATACTTTTCAACGAATCTAGTGTACCATGTAACTCTACGAAAAAAGGGTATAAATATACTTTTGGCTGTATGCTCATTTGACCTTTGCATAGCATATTATAATATTTTAACAGTGTAGTTTTAAGGGGTCTTATAATCACAGGCCGTAATGTAGTTATATAACATTAGTTTTTTGAAGCTGAGAATGTGTTTGTATTGGGCTAACATCTTTTTATTACCAATTCCAATGTACTACCTGTGGACTTTTAGATGAAACTGTGCGACATTAAAAGTTAATTTAAATAGAACCGCTTCAATTATATACATTATGTGATTTTAAGAGGTCTGCTATATGGTCGATTAAAAGATTTACATAGCAAGCTAGATCCCCTGACGTCGCGACAAATTGTTTATAACTAAAAAGCCTTTGAAGAACTTAGAAGTATAAGTCCGTAATACACATTTAATTAAAACTTATTTAATACCGTAAAATTTTGATATTAACTATTGTGAGGAAAACAATTTACTTTGGCCAAAATATATATACTATTTAAAATAAATTTAAAAAACTTGATAATTTTCTACAATACATAATTTTACGTCATGATATGATGTCAGCATTTTTGCATGCTTAAGGTTCGAACGTCACTATATTTATATTCTTTATTAAATTCTTGGGCGTCCTGTTTTCGCCACATGACGAATTGACCTAAAACAAGGGAGAATGCTATAATCGAGTTCCCCGATTACCTGATAACCGTAACTCAGCTATTGGAAATGCAAACGCAAAATTTAAAAATTTTTCTGGGATATCGATGGACATCAGGTAATATTTTGTAAGTGAAAGGAGGGGCGTGGCCTTAGTCTTTTTCGTATACTGATAATAAAACGAAGAAAAATCAAAAACATTTTTCAACAGTGTAGACGTGACAGTTTTGGATGTGTCAAAAAGTTTTTTGGCAATTCGCTAGAAGTCTACAAGATAAACAATAATAAAAATAATAAAAGAAATATTAAAAAAAATATGACAAAATATCAAAACTTTTTGCAAAGTGTGGGCGTGGAATATTTTTGTGGTTTGTGGGCGTTAGAGTAGGCGTGACAACATTTGAAAACAAACCTGCGCTGTGTCAATCAGGCATACTCGTAATTATACCCGTTACTCGGAGAGTAAAAGGGTATACTACATTCGTTTAAAAGTATGTAAAAGGCAGAAGGAAGCGTTTCCGACTATATAGATTTTATTTTTGACCAGGATCAAAGCCGAGTCGATCTACACATTTCCGTCTGTCCGTATAAACGGCTCGATCTCAGGAACTGTAAAAACTTGGATGTTTAGATTAAGCATAAATATTCTCGAGACATATACGCAGCTCAAGTTTGTTGACCCATTTTGCCACGCTTGCTCTAAAGCCCATAAACCGCTCAAAACTGCCACGTACACATTTTTGAAAAATTGTTGGATAATATTTCATAATTTTATAAGTCACTTAAATTTCTGTCGATTTGCTTCTTTTTATCAGTTACATACATTTCAGAGAATCTCGTATACCCTTTTATTATTTTTTTTTCTCAACTATTCTATGGCAGCTATATTATATAGTTATATGCTTTTGTTTAATTAAAAAACTCAGAAAAATAATAGAAAAGAAAATTGTATTCCGTACTTCCTTTTATATACCTCTCGCAGAGTATGCGGGTAAACTAGATTTGTTAAAGAGTATTTAAGTTCCGTCCGTATGAATGTGAAGATATGGGGGACTATGCATAAGAGGTAGAGAGTTAAGATTCTAGTAACGCCATTGTTTTATAAAGTTGCCACGCCCAATGTAATGCCCAACCGCATAAAACTACCACGATTTCACTTTTAATGTATTGATAATTATCCATTGGTCTTGTAAATTTCTACCGATGCGCCAAAAAACGTGGCCACGACCACACTTTTGAAATAAATTTTTTTTTTTTCGTTTTATTATTTGGTATGTAAATTTATATATAGTTTGTATGTCGGCATACATCTTACGCCCACAAACCGCAATTTATATAGATTTGCCAAAAAAAGTTCAGTTTCTCGTTCGCACTCCCAGCTTCTGATAGTCTAGTATATCATGTTTTTTAATTATATATATAGTGTAAAGGTATTTCGGGTGAGCCTATTTTCCTTTCTTGTATAATTATGAAATTAGTTAAAGTTTAAGATAGTGAAGCGGCTTAGAATGAATATTTATTTGGAAATTAACTGAGCTGGTAGTAAATGGACTAAACTATAGCAATATATCTAATATCTTCTTGATATTCCTACGCTTAATAGATAAATTTGTTCTACCTTTGAAAAACACAATGCCATTTTCCTTTGTTTCAATGGATTTTAAAAGTTGATCGCCTATTGATTTAAAAATTTGTCTGCTATTATCTGCTATTAAAATTTTCCAAGATTTTAAATGTAATTTCTCAATGTTTTTTATGCATTTTTTTCACATTTTGTCTCAGGCGTAAAGAAAAAAGCGTATTAAAGCTATGGCTTTTTAAAGTATTTTTGTTCTCGTGTAATAATCTTATATACTCGGGGGCAGTACTGTAATCGCTTAGACTAAAGCACTTTTTCAGCATTAGTTTTTTGCGCCGAGTAGTAAAAAATGCAATTAGAGACTAGGAAGTATGGGTTTTAAAAGGGTCTTCGTTTTGGAGTTACACCTTTTTATTACCCAAGTGTGTGTTGCTTGTTTTTAGGTGAAATCCAGTTTACTACCCTGTTGACTTTTTGCTGACACTGTACGACATTAAAAGTTAATTTAAATGGAATCGCATCAATTATATATACATTATGTAATTTTGAGCCGTGTACTATACGGTCGATTAAAAGACTTAAATAGCAAGCCAAATAGATAAAAAGTCTATTAGGCCGAAGCCCACGTACTGACTTGACGTCGCGGCAAATGTTTTAAAACAAAAAAGCCCGTGTAGAATCTAAGAAGTCCACGTCCGAAGTCCACTAAATAGAAATTAACTTCTTTTTTAGCAACATGCTTCAAAAAATTGCATTGCTTCTTACTATCTGGAGTTGCGGCACATTGGCTGCGGACATCCTAATGGCCACACAAGGTAAGAATAGTCTAAGACTTCATAATTTTTGATTTTTGGTAGTTTTAGTAGTTAAAAATCGAAATGGTAGCTTCCTTCAAATTGTTTCTCCAAAAAAAGTCTTCTATTCAATTGAAATTTATATGCGTCTATATTGGGTTATTGATTAAATAGTTCATTTAACAGTTAATTCTGATACCGATATGACATTATCTCATCATGTAAATAAATTACATTGGCGTTTTCCTTAAAGTATATTATGCAACTTTATTTTCATACACCGATATATTCCAAGGGAGCTCATTTTTGTTTTGTTTTCTAATCGCTCTTGCTATTAATGCATATTACAAAACGAACTTTTCCTACTCATTTTATTTGATTGTTCTTCGAGTTGAGCAACAACAATGTCCATTGTCCAAAAGTCCAAATTGGTTGAAATGAGTTGTACTTTTCGTTGTCGGGAAAAACTATTTGTCAATATGTATATTGATAACTATAAAACTTTCACATTTTTCGTTGGACGACTAGTAATTAAAAAAATTATAAAACCCTTGTGGGCGTTAGAAAGGAGCATGTCAACAATGTTTAAGATTTATAATATAATATAATATAATATAATATAATATAATATAATATAATATAATATAATATAAAATGGCAAGTCAAATAATGAAATTAAATGGTTGGATTGTGGGCGTGGCAACCTCACTAAACAAGAGAGAATGCTATAGTCGAGTTTCCCGAATATCAGATACTCGTTACTCAGCTAGTGTAAATGCGAACGCGAAATTACATCATTTTTCTGGGATATGGATAGAAATTGGGGAATAAGATGAGAAAAAATTTAAAACTGGTTCGAAATGAGGGCGCGGCAGTTTTGGGCGGTTGTAGGGCGTTAGAGCGGGCGTGGCAACATGGGTCAAAAAACTTGCGCTGCATGTTTGAATCTAGAATCTGTATGCTGAATCTCAACCGTTTAGCTTTTATAGTTCCTGAGATCTCGACGAATATATATACTTTATATAGTCGGAAACGCTTGCTTCTTCTGTTTCATACTTTTCAACGAAACTAGTATACCCTTCTACTCTACGAGTAACGTGTATTATAAACGTGCGCCACGTGTGTGTCTGTGAAATCTGCTAATTTCAAGCAAAGTCGATCTGACCATGTCCGTTCGTCAGTCCGCCCGTATAAGCGATGTGGGAGCTACACGATCTAGAAATTTTAGTTTAAGCCTGTAGATTCCAGTGACGCCTAAGCTGTGTTGGCGTCTAAAGTGGTTTTGGTATACAGATAGAAATTGGCAAGAAAAACAATAAAACGAAGAAAAATCGGAACATTTTTCAACAATTTGGGAGTGGCAGTTTTCGATGACTTGTGGGCGTGGAGTTTTGGATGGCTTGTGGGCATATCGATATAAATTTACAGTACTAATAGAAATATGAAAAAATTATCAAAATATTTAGCAAAAGTGTGTGCCTGGCACTTTTGGGCGGTAGAGTGGGCGTGGTAACATGCGCTGTGCCTATGTTTCAACATTCTAGCTCTTAAAGTTCCCGAGATCTCGAGGTTCATACGGATGGACAGACAGACGGACACATCCAGTTCGACACGGCTATTCTAATCAAGAAAATGTATACTTAATATGGACGGAAACGATTCCTTCTGCCTGTTACATACCTATCAACAAGTCTAGTATACCTTTTTCTTCCACGAGTCACGGTATAATTCTTACTTTATTTTCTAGTGCTTACAAAATACGATAAGCAAAGTAAAACTATATTTTTAACAATTTTCAGGCGGAACGAAGTCACACAAGATACCATTCTGGGAATTGGCTAAGGGATTAATATCCAGGTATATATGAATAATTATTTAAAAATGTTTGTATCATGTTATGTTAACAATATTTATTTATTTTGAAAACCTGTTCTTTTGAAGTAAATGTTGTTTTTCCTAAGTTAAAATTATGTAACTTTCCGTCCTTGTATTGTAAATAAGCCATATCCGTTCGTCCGTTCGTCTGTCCAGGGACATCGATGACATCATAAATAAACAAATTTGGAATGTTAGATTAATCTCGAGAACTTTGAAGCGTCTACACAGCGTATCCAAACGCACTAGAATCACCTTGGAATATCGCCACGCTTAACGAGTTCTTTTTTGTTTTCTTTAGATTTCGTTTAACGGTATTTCCAGTCGAAAGTGAAATTATTCCAAAACACCTTCAACATTTAAAAACAAGATTTTGAGAATATTTACTATTTACTATACCTTCGTAAGCTTTACTCAAAATGAAAGAACAGTTTTTCTAATCCTTCTAATATTACAAACTAAATCCGGGTATATTAAATATATAATTTTCTATTTATTTAACCACAATAAGTTATTATTATTATTTAATGCTAAAAAGAAATTACAAGTTACAGGCTAAGTAAAGAAACATGATTAAATAAATGACTTAAGCTAATGTTCTAAACTAATAGATATTATTAACGTAATTGCATTTACATTGTTGAAGTTGTTTTATTTTTTATTTTTTATTTATTCTTTTTATTTTTTATAATTTGGGATTTGGTAAGGAATTTTAGTACCATTTTGGCATTGTATTGGTTGGGGCTTAGGGTGGGTCTTAAGTTCTGGAAGGTTTGGGTGCGTTGGGCAGTTATGCAAGGGGCAGAAGCAGATTACGTGTGGGACGTCCAAGCGTGCATTGATAATGTTTGTTAAATTGCTGTGACCTAATCTAAGTCTTGTTATAATGAATTGCTCCCCCTCTTAGTCAAGGGCGAATTGAAGACTGTGTTAGGGATGGAGGGATTAAAGTTCTGCTAGAACCAACTGCGCGTTAAGCTGAGGAGTAGCTTAAAATGTTGTTTTTTTTTTTAAGGAAGTGCGATATGAATATTGAGTTATTGTTTGGTGTGTAGGTTAATAGAAGCTGGTATGCCTATTTGGCTACATCGACTACATATAGGGCTCGGAATCCAGATTATTGTTATTTAAGGGAGGTGTCTAGTGATTAGGTTACTGGCAGTGGTGGCGTAGTGGGAGTGATCGTTGTGGTTGGTTATAGAGGAGATGGAGAAGAGGGATTCAGTACAAATGGAGTATTTGCCTGACATCTTGATGCAGATTTGTGGATAGTTTAGCGGTTAGGAAGTCTGCCTTATTTTCGATAGTGCTTATGTTGGCTTCTAATAGTAACTTGTATACTGGCTTTGAACGAAATGCCCTCAGTCCAACTCTAAGTGCAAAGTTAAGAGTACTTTTCAGCTGATTAAGGTGAGATTTGGCTGCGTGGCCGAATGTGAGAGAGTGCCACTTATAATTATGGCTTATTGTGAGGCATAGGATTTTTATGGTACCTGTTGTTGGGATATTTTGCGATGAAGTTATGCTTGTGGAAGATTTGGATGATTTGACACTTGTACTTTGATAAGACTGAGCCAGAGTGGTCGCACCAATCGTAAATTTGGTTAAAGGAGTTAGTTAGGTTTGATATGTATCATATATATAAAAATATATATATATATATTCTTGATTACGATCAATAGCCGAGTCGAATTTTTTTTATGATTTTTTTTTTTTAACTCTTTTAATATTATTTCATAATTTTATTAGTTTTGTACTTTTCTATCGCTTTCTTAAACCAAAATTTTCTAGTATCTATCGATATCAGAGAATAATGATGGGTAACGGGTATCTGATAGTTGGGAAACTCGACTATAGCATTCTCTCTTGATTTGATTTGAACGGACCACTGTACAAAAACACAAAATCAAAACTTGAAAGCGAGCTGTTAAATGTGTCGCTAAAGCGAAGACTGCTGTCCTAGAACTTTAGACTTTGGAACATAGAGAGAGTAAGCAAAACACAAAAAAATTGTAAACAAAATTATTCGCGAAGAGAAACGAGTTTTATAATTTCGTGTACATAGTATAAGTAATAAAGAATTTTCTAATAACCAACGCTGGTTTTTACAAAAGCTAAAATAATTTCGGAGCTCACCGACCCTTCGCTCACGTTAGAAAATGTCCCCTGATTTATTCGTATTAAGCATTAGGAATCGGTTGAGATTAAATGCAAGAGAAGCTGTTCTTAAAAGGCACACAAATATGGCATGAGCCTATTGTCCTAAAAGGATGCAACACAAGCAGGACATAGTTCATTATTTATTCAAGTCTAAGATGATATGATATTTGGGGATAATAATATAATCTAGTTGCTATATTAACTCTTAGCTACGAGCGTGAAATTGCGTTACGGAAAGTCTAAGATGCCCCATTGGCAACTAAGATTGGACCTACGTTGGAAACAGGCTTTTTTTTTATTAAATGTCTTTAGCAATTAAAAGATGTTTATTGAGTATACCGAACGGAAATTTAATAGTTGCAGGACGCTAAGACAAATTCTAGATGAGAGAGTACAAGAATAAGTACTCGAGAGAGAGAGAGAGTGATAGGAGGTTAGATAAGGAAAGATAATGGCACAGTTGAGGTCCCGCTTAATTGTGTATCCAAAGTTGGCTTCAAATAAATAATAATGCTATTAATTGTTGGCGGCTGCGCGATCCAACACATTTCATGTTCATAATTATGATTCATGGCCACAACTAAATACAAAACCACAACAGCAAATCCAAAATGTTCTTTTTTATGTTTATAAGTAATTTGTAATAATTATTTTGAAGAAAAAAACGGGAAAAAAGTAATATAGGCCCAATTTTGCGCGAATCATAAATATGTCATAAATGAATTATTTGTGATGACTTCTGTTATCCTTTTGGGCATACTCTCTAACACGATACTCTCTAAGAACGATACGATTTTATTGGAGATTCTGCATCGATGCGTATATGCGTAAGTTAGGAAAGCAAATGATAATGAGCGAAAGTACAAATTTAGGAATCACTAGCGGCTGGGTGACCCGACAGTAACCTTTCGGAAACCTATCCCCGTTGTTCAGTTCAATCACAATGATGGCGTCCGATCGCAAACGGACGTTTTTTCGTGACTAACGCTTTTTGGATGCCGCCAAACGGCGTCCACGCCTGGCTGTGAACGCTGTGTAATGCCGGCTTTATTTTTCAATTGGAATTTTCCAGTACCAGACTTCTTTTGTGCTGTTGAACACTGCTTTCCGTAGTTGGACCAAGATTTATCTTGGGCCTTAGTCCATTTATGGTCTTTAGTCCATCCTCGGCACGGGGTAGTCATCATGTTTGTCTTCTCCTTTAGTAGTCGGTAGTAACTGCACATTCTATACCCAATCCTTTTTTTCGGCCTTCTGCTCTTTGATCATTGACTTATGGTTTGGGTTACGAGGGTTGTTTTTCTGTTTTATTTTCATCCGTCTCGTATACCATATATGTTATGATTTTGTAATATATATAATATGATTTTGTCTCATTTGCGCTGTGCTGTGGTATTTTCAGGAATGATAAGGTTAATGGATATCCGTCAGAATT
Organism: Drosophila simulans; assembly: GCF_016746395.2. Classification (NCBI taxonomy): domain Eukaryota; kingdom Metazoa; phylum Arthropoda; class Insecta; order Diptera; family Drosophilidae; genus Drosophila; species Drosophila simulans. The sequence continues at coordinate 3,150,346 of NC_052521.2, forward strand.
GCAAACCCTTGCTTCTACAATTCCTATATATCCGATCAAACTTTTCTTCTTCCGGGCACTTGGTTAACATCATGAGCTTCCTAAGCCAGATTGTTCTCATTCGTTCCAACACTCATAGCCTCAGCTGTGTTTACTATGTCTCAACTTGTTCTTCGTATCTGGCTGGCAATCATTTTGCGACTGCATGATAAGTCGTATGGTCTGAACCACCTGGTTCTCCTGGAGCACCTTATCCGGCCAACCAAAAGGTACTTTTCCCTGACACAACTCCATGAACCATCCTCGGACACGGTCGATGTTGCCTACTTCAACCTTTCTTGCCACTTTGGTGTATTTCAATGAGTCCATCTCCGTATCCAATTTGAACACATTGGTACTGTGCCGCGTCCATATCCGTCCAATTTTCACTACTCACGATTAATCGTGCACGATTTGTGACATAACAGTACGATTATTTTTCTTCTGCAACCACTTTAACATGTTCTATGTTGGCTGACCAGGATCGTCATAAAAACTTTTTCGGCCAGCTGTGGTTGCTGAGAGACGCTGATCCGATCACAGAATGAGATGTATATATCGTAATAGTAAATTTATCGTTCTCTAAGGTTTTAATAATTGAACTGATGCTGATAGTTTACAACGAAAGTTTTTTCGAGTGTTTCGCTCGGTGTCAGTGCCGTCTTCAATGCTTCGATTTCTAGGGGTCTGCCGCAAAAGTGTTGTATTGTGCCTGTCGACCAATGGTGTTTTCTTCGCTGAAAGGGTTAAGCATAAAAATTTAATATGCCATTAAAATAAGTTTTAATAATAAGTGAAAGCGTAGTCGTTGGTTCGAAACGCTATTTGTTTAATTAATTAGTCCATTCCGTTAGATGCTTGCTTGTATTATATTTATTTGAAAGAAACAGACGTTTTGGGTGAAGCGTAAAACAGAAAGTGGCGATACTTCGTATGGGATGTGTCGTTAAGGTTTAACATAACCAGTATTTCTTACATATGAGAAAAAAAGAGAATAACTACTATATTATTATAATTCTTTGTATAATTATTAGTAATTATACCAATTACTTGTGGAGAAAAAAACCATAAGGTATATTTTGATGTACTTGATCAGGAGCACGAGCCGAGGAGTCTCAATTCTCAAAATGTTTAACAAATATGGCGTTATTCTTTTCCAATTGTTTTCGCGTCTTATTGGTTATTATTGCACTGTTTCCATTATTGAAACATCAACGTCTATCAGTTTTTTGTTTTGTCAACAATTTGCGAAACTCGTCCCGATTTTTAGAAATCTGTCTTTGTCATCTGGGTCCTTTAATGGTTCCGGGCCACAAAAAACGTGAATGAAATATTGAAAAAATTGAATGAATCTCTTGGTACCTCTTTTTGTAATCATGTGTCAGTATTATTCACAATTTTTCAGATGAGATTTCAATTAATTGTGCGTTGCGCCATTTTCAATCATTATAAGTTAAAGATAAAGAATATTCAGATAAACGCGGATTCAAATTTTCCGGGCAACAATTAATTGAATTTGATTATGAAATATAATTCTTCATATTTAGGTAAGTAAGCGGATTCCTTTATAAATAAATTTGAAGAGTTCATTTTCCGTTCCATACCATTTGTTGATTTTGTGGTCATGGGCAGTTTAAGTTCACACCAATCGTTTTGTAAGTATCTACTTTTCCAATATGCAATTAATTACAATAAAAAACAAATTTCATACTAACACTTCTTACGCGTAATGATTTAAAATCAGTTATACGACTATTATTAAGTCTAATCTACGCTTAGTTTAAACTTATTAAATTAGATCTGTAATCGAAAACACAATATTTTTCAGAGGTCACAATATTACCTTTTTAAATGGATTTCCGGCTGATTTCAATATTGAAGGACTGCTTGAGGTTACACCAGCTGGTCTTGTTGAATATATCCACAACTATACGAATTGGGATCTTTTGGGCTCACGCATGGCGGGAGAAATGCCCATTAAGCCCTGGGACGGCCTGCGATACGCTTTCGAAGTAAGTTAGAAATTTTAACTGATTCTTGATTATCAGGAGTAAAAGAATTGAAGAAAAAATGTGAAGAAAATGATTTTTGAAAAAATGTTTATATTAAATAGAGATTCAACATACAGATACTAGAGACATGCACGCAGCGCAAGTTTGTTGACTCTTCCGCCCGCAAACCGGCAAAAACTGCCAAGCCCACATATTCGAAAAATTATTGGATATTTTTTCATAATTTTATTAGTTATGTAAGTTTCTATCGATTTGGAAAAACACTTTTTTTGCCACGTCTACTCTAACGCCCTAAAACTGCCCAAAACAGCCAAACCCTTACTTTTACAAAATGAGTTTTATCGATTTGCCAAAAAATTTGGACACGCCCACTCTAAAGCCCTAAAGCTGCCAAACCGGTCACGCCCAATTTTGAAATTTGTTCTCATTTTGTTCGCCAATATTTATCGATATATCAGAAAAATTTAAATTTTGCGTTCGCATTTACACTAGCTGAGTAACGGGTATCTGATAGTCGGGGAACTCGACTTACAACTAGAGCGACTGATCGGGTCTTATTGAGCTGCAACTGCTGCGCAAACCGAGAAGACACCAAATGCAGTTGGGAGCCGGAATCAAAGAATGCCTTACAGGGTATGAATACCCCGAGCGGATCCTAACGAGTACTTAAGAATAACTTACTATTAAATTATTAAAGCAAAGGGATATTTCCTAATTTAAGCATGGCGTAACGTGGGAGATAAATTTCCAAACGGGATGGAACGCGCAGGGCGTGTTGTTAGTTCGTCTACTGGTGTTACAACTAATTCTACTTCTTGTTCCCACCTGAGATGTTGAGGTATAACTACTCATGTCTCTAGTTTCTGACAGCGGTTTTCCAAAAATCCATAGAATTCCTTTGCCAAAGGTATTTTATCCATGGACGTGGTGTCCTCCCAGGAAGTTTGTGTACCAGTATTTAATCTTTGCAGAAATTTTCTTTTCTTTGAGGCAATTTGCAATTTTCCTTAGCGCATGTGTGAGTTGACCTTGTCCAAAAACTCCCGAAGTGTATGCGACGAAGACGAATCTATTTTCTTGTATTATTTCCTTGTAGTATTTCCTTGATGTGAGAGTGAAACACAAGACGTTTATTAGAATACCGTTTATTAAGTAAATCTAAAGCCACTGGATAGTTGCCCGATGACAGTGCTGGACCTTGCACACAGGTTCTCTATGTCGGATAACTCAGGGTCCTTGTCTATAGTTGTATAAAACATCGACATGAAATCCGCATACTCCGTGTATCAGCTCTGGTAGACGGGAACGTTTAGCCGTGATGTAAGCTGTGAAGTCATTGTAACGCCAGATAGAGCTTTTAATCTCTACTCTGTTGAATTTGAGCACGCAAACTAAACTCAAGAAGTAATTTCACCAAATTCATCTCGGCGTTGGCTGCCGAGATTTCATTAAAATTAAGAGCTTCTTGCAAATCTTGATGCCGTCGTCCATATGCATTTTTAATTTGCTCAATCAGATGCAAGCGCAATCAATAAAATTTACTTAACCCATTTTATTCCCCGTAACTTCACTGGCAATAGCCTTATCTTATCAGAAACCGTTATTATTATAAGACTACGTCTCAGCTTTACACAAAATCAATTTCTATTTATTCGGACGCATACTTCTTCGACAGACTGTATATTTTAGCGATAAATGTGCCAACTAAACGCTAGCCTGTATGTTTGGGTAGGCAAAATATAAGAACCGCCCGCAATTGTCGGTCTAAAAGCCTTTATTATGTAGGGAATAAACGCTGATTGTTATTTACTTGAGGCAGAAAATTGCTCTTTTTTATTCATACCGGTTACTAGACTTTAAATCTTTATTAGCATTTGCATATTGCATTGAGGTAACGTTATTATTATTTGAATATAGCTTAAAAAAAGTGATATCCGAATCTATGTACATAAAATCACAAAATAAATTTCAAAAACAAGAGAAAATGCTATAGTCGAGTATCCCGACTCAGCTAGTTTCTCAGCTAGTGGGATTTCTGGTAAACCGATGGATATTAGGGAATAAAATGAGAAAAATTTAAAGATTGTTCCAAAGTGTGGGAGTGTCCGGTTCGGCTGCTTTAGGGCGTTAGAGAGGGCTTGGCAAAATTTTTTGGCAAATCGATAGAAATTTACTAATACAAGTGTGAAAAAATATCAATACGTTTTTCAAAAATGTGGGCGTGGCAGTTTTGTGCGGTTTGCGGGCCGTAGAGTGGGCGCTGCGTCATTGTCTCTAGAATTTTTATGCTTCTAGTTTTTATAGTTCCTGAGATCTCGACGTTCATACGGACGGAAACGCTTCCTTCTGCCTCGTACATACTTTTTAAGAAATCTAGTATAGCCTTTTACTCTTCGAATAACGGGTATAATGACTGTTTATTAGAAAAATTGTCATTAAAGTATTCAGCTTGCGACGTGTGAACAATTTGAGTAGACATTGTCTAGTAGACATCGATTCTTAGGTGCTTATGCCCCCACGTCGTTCCTCAAGAAACCAATTTTGCATTAAGTGCATGCAGATTTTTATTTATTTTATATAAACTAAATAAATATAAAAAAATAAAAATAAATATTACAGTTTGTATTATTTTTATGAAATATATTTTTAAATATGTATTTTCTTTTTTTGGAAAATGTATGTTTTAAATTACAAAAGTAGTAATAAGAATTCCAGATCGTTGCCGTTGACATTTTGCAACGAAATTGGCCAAAACTTTAAATGTGTTCATAAGTTCGTTTCTTGGAACAAACTTGATTTCAACCCGAAAATCGTCTTCTACCACAAGTACGTTTGCTGTTTTTACTCACACAAGCAAGCAAACTCTATTTTTAGATTTCGTATGCTCTCAGTTTTACGTGAGTTGGAGAGGAGGGGGCAAATTTGGCCGTCACCAAAAAAATTATTGCACAGTGCAAAACCAATGTGTGGCCGTTTTGCATCTTGTTATTCTAAGGTTTTCGGTGAAAGGGTATACTATATTCGTTGAACAATATGTTACAGGCAGAATGAAGCGTTTCCGACTGTATAAAGTAATGTATTTTCTTGATCAGGATAATTAGCCGAGTCGATCTAGCCATGTCCGTCCTTCCTACTGTCTGACTGTACGACTGTCCGTCTGTCCGTATGAACTGAGAGATCTCAGGTACTATAAAAGCTAGAAGGTTGAGATTCAGCATACATATTCTAAAGAGAAAGACGCAGCGCAAGTTTGTTGCCACGCCCATTCTAACGCCCTGTAGCTGCCTAAAACTGGCACGCCCACATGTTTACCATTTTTTGATACTTTTTCGTCATTTTATTAGTCCTGCAAATTTCTATCGATCTACGCCGAAGTGGTCTCACTTGGATAAATTTTTAATTAAATTTTTTCTCACTTTACAAGTATTGTACTTATCGATATCCCAGAAAAATTATTAAATTTCGCGTTTGCATTTACAATAGAGTAACAGGTACCCGTTTCGCGTTTGCATTTACAATAGAGTAACAGGTACCCCCGATAGACGGGGAACTCAACTATAGCGTTTTTTCTTGTTTTTAATTTTATTTTGTTTAAATTCAGTGCACAACAATATCACGTCGGGGTCACCAGTGTTAGCGCTGGCAGCTTTATTTTCCAATTAAAACTCAAAGTTCGCCGACAACTATGCTTAGAGATCAAGAAACAAATAGTGAGACTTAAAAACGACCGCAGCTGCCAACTGAAATGCATTGCATAGAAAAGACCGACAGAGAGCTGTTAATGCTGCGGCTGCGGCCATACATTATAATAAACACCACTTCGCTCTCTATATTTATTGCCGGATGGACTTCGACTTTTGGTGCTCATTTCCCCTGTTGGATTTATTACTAGCACGAGGTATACACGAACTTTTCTAAGGAGGTGACGATTTCGACGTCACTTCAGAAATCTCTTGTACCATCATCGTCTTTAGGATGACTAGGACCGCTAGCACCATGGCGATGAACCTAAAAGTAAGATTCACGACAAAAATGTCGTCGTGAATATGATAATAATCATATTCATATCTTAATAATCATATATCAAACAAAAGCTTTCTCAATCACCAAGAGCAGTCTTTATTTGTAAGCTTATTCGTGGTGATGTTGAGAGTCCCGACTTGATTAGTCGGCTTAACTTCTCGGTTCCAAGTAGATTCACTAGAAACTATATACCACTTATCTTAAATCATTGTAGATCTAACTATGAGTTGCATGACCCTTACAGAGTATTATGTTCTGACTCTAATAGACTTTATCCTATTATCTGTAATCTTAACTCTCTGTTGCTCTTAAAGCAATCAATTTTAACTTTTTTTGTACATAATTAGATAATACTAACTTATATTTATTATGTTCATTTCCTCGTCTCTGTTCTCTTTTTTATAACGCTTCTATCTTCTCGTGTTTCGAGCCGTACGATATGGTGTGGACGTGGGAACCGTTTAAAAAAAAAAAAAAAAAAAGATTTGCTTTTAGGGGGGATAGGTCGTCACTATTTTGACATTTAGGGAAAGAAACAACAACAAATTAATTCTTTTTTTAATACTGACATACATTTCAATACGAATTTAGCTACGGGATAAAATAATGAATTATCTGAAATCATCACATTAAGTTTTCCATAGATATACTTTTGAGCCTAGGGGATCTGGATATTTCATACCCTTCATCCAATTTCCATTAAGTTTTATTGACTTTTCCTTACCTGGTCGGCCTCTCCCTTTCTCAACGAATTCCGGGAAGTTTCTTAATATTAAAAGGGTTTAGAATTTTTGATTGACTTTTTTAGACCACAATGGCAATTAGTTAGCAACAAAATTTAATTACATTCGTTTTTTAACATTCCTGTTATATTTGCAATTTACCTATTTTATCCGCTAAAATACACATATTGTGACTTATTGACAAATGAAACTCTTTTATTTTTCGAATTTCCGAAAGATTTAATTGATGTTAATACTATATAACTATATTATAGGTCTATACATGTTACTTATTAATTTTGTAGAAGCAGAATTGGTCCTGCTACCGATTGACGTTAAATGTCACCGACAATGTTTGATGACATTTAGGTAGGTTGAGCCGCATATGCAAATAACTGTACTGATTATATCCCTCGATCACGAGGGAGCAAATGTTACGCTTGCACGCTTGAGTCTTAGTGTGTTCTCGTTATTTATAAACCCATATTTAATGGTTTTAGATATATAGCAGAAAAAAAAAAAAAAATATCCCCTCAACAAGGGGACACATTACATATTACACTACACATTACAACACTACAATTAATTTAATATAAACTTGAATAAATATTTACTTGAGGTAAGAAAATATTCATCATCCCGCTTTTAAAATCGGTTGAGTTATCCCCCTTTTGGTATGGATGTCTTATTCAAGAAAAGCCCCAGTCACCATTTTTCTTAGTACTGCGTTCTCGCGTTCAAAAATGTCAAAAAATAGTAATTTTTTTAACTTTGGGTCTTTCGAAATTTTGTTTTGACTGTCTGCGCAATTTCTGCATCCTAATCAACTACATTTTTGGTCCCCATAATCAATTTGTGGCAGTTTTTGTAATGAGCGCGGATGACTTGTGTACAAATTTAAAAGTGCACACCACTACAATTATTATTATTTCAATGTAGCTGTGCCTCGTGCCAGATGACACAATAAACTGGGAAATCGTATTACTTTGCTATTTGGCGAGGATTCACAGGATCAGGCGACAAAGAATTTGCTTGGTGTAAGTTAGAGGGAGTCCCGACAACAAAAAAAGTAAAGAAAAAGCCTAGTGTTTCCGATATTACACGCGAGCAATATGGCGACTCTCTGACGCCACTGACCATGATGCGATTTTACAGTGTTTTTCGAATGGTGATTGTTGATTTACTGTTCAGAAAGCATGTTCACGTTCATTGCTCTTTATTTTGCAAACATCAAAAGTGAACTAAACATCATTCTTTCGCTTAAAACATCCATACATAAGTTCGGACATTCGGCCATTTGTCCGGTTGACTCCAGTTTCTTTTACATATGTATGTTATATGTTCGTATATGTGATACATACTTTAAAAATTCTGTTTTGTATCCATTAATTTAATGATTATCAAAAAATATGTGTGTATCTAGCACATTATTTTGAAAGCGAAATTAGGGTGTTTCTTTTTCTGTTTCTTTTTAGAAATATTTGGATTCATAATAAATCGTATTAATTTAAATTATGTGGAAAATTGTGTTCTCTAATTGGGACCAGATGAGTACCACGCAATATATCAGGAAACCGTCCATTTTAATGGATATTTCTGGCAAAGACCAAAAATTTTTATTTTCTTTAACAATGAAAAAGTAAGAGAAAATTAAGAGACGATGTAAAAAAAATAATGTGTTTTTAATTAACAGTCATGTGACGCAATGCTTCGTGACTCAGAAACAAAGGAGTTGACCAAGAAAAGCTTTGATTTGGCTATATTAGATGGAGCTTTCCCAGAGTGCTTTTTGGGATTAATGTACGACTTCAAGATTCCATTTATGTACATAAACACGGTGGGCTTCTATACAGGCAGTATCTCGACTGCAGGAAATCCCGTTAGCTACGCTATTACTCCCAACTTCTATTCTCGATTTACGGACACAATGAATCTTTACGAACGGGCTATTAATACGGCCATGCAGATAGGACAAACATTGATGCACATGGTGAGTGAAATTCATTTCTTAGCCTTATTTAACAAATTACCATTACTTTCACTTTTACTATAGTATGTTATGCGTCGGACACACCTTGTGATGCGAGAGCACTTGGGGGCTCAAATCCCGCATCCTTATGAAATGTCGCGCAACGTGAGTTTCATTTTGCAAAATGGACACGCAGTTTTGTCTTATCCTAGAGCCTTTAATCCAAATGTAGCAGAAGTCGCTTGCATTCATTGTAGGCCAGCTAGAAAACTTCCTAGGAACCTTGAGGAATTCATCGGTGCTTCTGGAGCATCTGGATTCATCTATGTTTCAATGGGTTCTTCCGTAAAGGCCGCGAACATGCCAGAGGCGTTGCGTCACATGCTTGTAAAGACCTTTGCTCGTCTTCCGTATCATGTGCTATGGAAGTATGAAGGCAGCTCGACAGATATAAAAGACATCACATCAAACGTAAAACTTTCACGATGGTTACCGCAGCAGGACATTTTGGGACATCCCAAGCTTAGAGCGTTTGTAACACATGGAGGCTTGCTAAGCATGTTTGAGACGGTATTTCACGGAGTACCCGTAGTTACAATGCCGGTATTCTGCGACCACGATGTTAACTCAGCCAAGGCCGAGGTCGATGGATATGCAATAAAGCTAGATCTTCAGACGCTGTCAGCCAATCAGTTGTACAAGGCTATTATGAAAGTGATTCACAATCCGCGCTACAGAAATTCAGCGCGATATCGGCAAAAGCTCTTCCTGGACCAGCGCTCAACAGCGCTAGATACTGCCATTTACTGGACCGAATATGTGCTGCGACATAATGGTGCTTATCATCTACAGGCTCCATCTCGAAATATGACGTGAGTTTATAACGATTATTTTGGTGTCACCATATTAATTATTTTTCCTTAGATGGTGGCAATACTACTTACTCGACGTAGTTGCGGTTTATTTAATTTTACTTTGCGCCGTGATCTTAGCACTAAAGCGCATTGATTTCCCATACGAGAAGGTGCGGAGTCTTTATACCCTGATGGCTCCTTTTATAACAATAGCAAAAACGAAGTCAAAGAAGATTTAAAAGGTCTTTATAATATTACTAGAGTGGGGTGCTTAATAATTAAGAAGAATACGTTGTGGTTCAAAGCGTCAAGCAAATGGATCGATAAGAAACTTTTGCCTATTCCAAATATTGTATACAATATTATTTTTTTCTAACATTGTTAATTTAAACTATTTAAAAGAGTATAAAAACACGCACACAATAACAAAGAAGAATAAAACAAATGAAATCCTTCGGAAATGGAAAAATGTATAAAATCGTATTTATCTACTTGATACTAAATTTAATAGCAAAACTCTGATATTAATAATTAATGACTTCGTAAAAATGGTAACTACTCTTCTGTCGTTGACTCTCTGAGCTCATCAGCTGATAGCTTAACCAGACTTTAAATGTAAATATAAATATAATAAGGATCAAAACAAGTGATTCAAATCATAATTTAAAGGATATATTAAAAATTTGTGACAGTTCCAAAGATGGTATAAAACAATTATGATGTACAACCTAAATTAATGTTTAAAAGCATTAATTTATGATTTTAATTCAAGCTTACTTTACCTAAAACATCTTCTATAAGAATGTCTAAATAAATTACAATAAAACATATTTTCACAAATGGAAACTAATTTTCTGCCGTTTGCAGCTATCGCAGAGCGTTCGTGTGTTCGTTTGACACCCAAACAAACAAATATCCGATTATTTTATTTATTTTTATTTATGCGGCTATATTAAGTTGATCGATTCATCGGTTCCTGTTTCGTACTGTTCGCTCAAGGTCGTCGCAACTTGACCAACACCAGTTGGACTGCTGATAAGGATTTCAACGACCACGTCTCTTCTGCACTTCCTTAGTGTGCTGCTTGCCTGTCCTCTCCCTTATGTGGACTGACTGGTCTTGTCGAATCACCGTTCCCAGACTAGGGTGAAGAGATGCTGGGCTCCTCCTTCTTTCCCTTGTTCTGTCACGGCCGATCCAGCCAGAAGCCTGTTCAGTATCCATAAAGCTCCGTCCTATCGCCCGGCTCACGACGCAGTGTTTATAGCAATACACCCAGAGTAAGACGAAAGTTCAACCCTAGCCTTTCCTTAAGCTGGTGCGGTCGTACCTAGATGGGTTCAATCGACGACCTCGTTTTCACTGTCTTAACGTCCTGGACGCTGCACTGCTGGGTGCTCGACAATTGGGCTAGTAATTGCTGTCGTACGCGGACTCCCGGCTGCGTCTTCCAGGCTATCGACAGGCGAAACAACAATGCGTTAACCCCACGTCTACTCTGACCGGCCGCGCTGGTACCACGTCTGATCGGTTCTTTCGATCGTTCTGGGCAACCACCTGGCTTATTTAACGTGAGCTCCAAAACAGTTGACCGGGTATTCACTTGCTCGGATTGGGACCGCCAGTTTGCAAATCTTGTAGTTGGTCGAATGTCGTTGGTTTAGTGGCGCCATCTAGGAGGGAGGCTTTAGTTTTCCACTAAAATGTGTCATAAGAGAAGGGGCGTCAACCTTAACATTGGTAGCTGTCAACCTTCTCTAACGATTCGCACGGGTAACGATTGGGGTTACATTACATGCGCTAAGGCAAAGTCGAGTGAAAGTGATTGAGTGGTTGGAGTGTTTTTTTTTTCTATCGTGGTTTCGATCTCGGGGTTTGATCTCGCATTCGTTGCTGTGCAAAACAGCATGCATTCTAAACTCTGCCTTGCAGAGTCGGCATATGGACAACACCGTCTGCCAAACGGTGTCTCTGTGGAATTCGCAAAAACAGTAAACACCAGAGTGAAACTGAAAACTTAGTGTACGACCCTGCCCATTGCGCTGGTGTCTTGTCTCTCGCTTGTTAACGCATAGGCCGGCGAGAGATAAGAGAATAAAACTTTTGTCTCCACGTTTTGATGTCATGTTGGGTCATGCAGCCGAAAAAACTGTGCAGTAGACTAAATTATATTCTTTAATATTGTAAGTCGAATTAGTTAGTGGTAGCAGGTGCGATGCCCATAGTGCAAACCGCTGCTCTCGCACGCATTTATCTGTACGGCGCTCATTCCTTGTTTCTTGTTGTTAGCTACCTACGTTAAGCTTGGGCGCTGCATTTCGGCTGCCTGCCCGCCAGTTGCCAATTCTTCGTGTTTCGGAAAAGACCAAACTTACACATTCAATTATCGCTATCGTAAAGGAATAACAATTCGCAAAATAAAAACTGTCGTAATAAAAGCAAACTTTCTTCGGTTTTTTATTATTCGCAACAGCTATTGAAAAAGCTCAATAGCTAAACATTTGGTGACCCCGACGTAATTTTGTTAATTTGCATGCATTAATTAATGCACTTATCCCGTTTATAAATAAATATAAATACATTAAATCGCAATCGGTTGGACAAGTGAGTGGAGATTTCGGTGATAGTGGCTGTGTTTAAGCGAGCTAGCATTGCATATATACATACATTGCTACATATATCGTTACGTGCATTGACCCCGCTTGCATTTTCGGCATCTATTTTGTGCTCATCTTCCCGCTGAACCGAATTAAAGGCAATTTGTTGCTATGCCCGCTGAAGGTGACAAAAACAGGGTGACCTTTTTAAAGCGCAAAGCCAATGCGCTGTTCAGCAGGTTGCAGAGGCTACAAACGTCGCTGTCTAATGAGACGCTTAGCGGATACGACGAACCCACTCTTACGGTGAGGCTGGAGCAGATTGATGAGCTGCAAAGTGCCTTCAATGTTCTGCATACAGAACTGGAGGAATTGGACTTCGACGAAATTGGCAGTGAAATGAGCGAGTCTTTCGATTAATTCATCGTTAAATTCAAGGCTAGTGTGCGCGCGGAAATAGCCAAACGCAATGTGCATTTCGCGCCGCACTCAACGCTTGCGGAAGGTGTTGTGCCCCACCAGTGTAGTGGTCCTCAAACGCAGCCGCGGCCGAGGCCGATACCGTTGCCGCCTGTGCAGCTGCCAACGTTTGGCGGAGGCTACGCAAACTGGGCTGATTTTTACTCCGTGTTCACGAGCATAATCGACAGCCATCCGGACCTCTCCAACATTGAGAAATTTCAACATCTGCGGTCATGATTGAGGGATTCAGCGCTGGAAACTATCCGATCATTGGAGATTTCAAACAGCAATTACGAAGCGGCTTTAGAGTTGCTTCAAAAAAGGTTTGATAATCGGCGTCTCGTTTTTCAGGCGCACATTACCGAGATTCTGGGTTTAAAGGTAGTACGGAATGATTTAGTGGCATCGCTTCGGGAATTGTCGGACAAGTTAACGCTCACATTCGTGCGTTGAAGGGTTTGGGCACCACTGAGCAAATCGCTGGCTGCACCATAGTTCAAGTGCTGCTGCAAAAGCTGGACGCGGCGAGCCAAGCTAAGTGGGAGGAGCGCTTGGAGGATCCGGTCGTTGCCAACCTTATTCCGTCGTGGGAATCGATGGCTGCATTCCTGGAAAAGCGATGTAGGACTTTGGAGGCCGTGGATTGCGCCATGGCAACCTATGCGCCAGGCGTTCAGGTGGGCAGAAATCGTTCGACGCTAGTAGCTACCACCCAAAATTCTCTTGGTTGCATGCTTTGCCATAGTGCAGAGCATACCATATATCATTGCCAGCAATTTAGAGACTTAGCGCCAGTAGATCGTCTGCGCGAGGCAAAGAGACTAGCACTATGCCTAAATTGCCTAAAGGCAGGTCATCAGCTACGGCAATGCAGCTCGAGCCGCTGCCGCACCTATGGAATCAGGCATACGCTGCTCCATCTGGATGGTCGGCCTTCCTCGCAGCCACGTGTTCCGGTGTCTTCAAGCTCCCACACTGAGCCTTCTGCCCCGCTTTCGAATTCTTCTACTCTAATTGCCCAGGATCTCGGTAGTGACCTTGTGCTGCTAGCCACTGCAACCGTTCTAGTGCAGAATCGATCGGGACTGTTCGTCCCCTGCAGGGCCTTGTTAGATTCTGGCTCTCAACTGCACTTGGTCACCTCTAGGTCTGCAAATCAACTGCAACTTAGAGGTCGAGGTGGTCCGGCTCCGTCACTGGAATCGGGGATTCCAATTTCGCGACTGATGGATTCTCGGTAGGAATTGCGATTCGGTCTGTCACTTCGGACTTCTCAACGAGCATAACAGCAGTTATCGCTCCCAATATCACGGATCGCCAGCCAAGTGCTAATGTGTACATTGGGGACTGGAAGATTCCAGAAAACATGCAGCTCGTCGACCCGGAATTTCATAAAGCTCAGCGTGTTGACATGTTAATAGGAGCTAGCCTGTTTTATGAGCTCTTACCGCGAGCTACCGCGCCCTTGCGGTAGCGCCTTAATAGCTTCACGCGTTCCTTCTTCAGCCGGCAAGGAAAACATATTTGTGGCAAATAGGGTTGCTGCCATTCAGGAGCTGACAGATGTCACGGCTTGGCGTTATGTTCCAACAGCTTTAAATCCGGCTGACATCTTATCCAGAGGATCCCTGCCGTCTGAGCCTAGCGAATCGTCACTCTGGGCGCATGGACCCGCCTATCTTACGGAGCCTGAAAGAGATTGGCCAACAGCTGTTTGTCCTGACAAAACAATTATTTCGCATTACCATGAAAGCGATCTTCATGCCGGACTTCGAGCTCTTCTGGGTGCAAGTCGATCCCAATATTGGCCTATTGGGGGGAGGAAGACGGTTACCAAGGCCGTGAACAGGTGCATCAGATGTTTTCGGATTAAGCCGCGGCTGATAGAGCACATAATGGCGGACCTTCCCAAGGAGCGCTTGGAAGGATCTCACGCTGTTGAGATTACTGGTATAGACTTCTGTGGACCCTTCTTTTACAAGTCGGATACTTGCAACAAGCCCGCGGTTAAATGCTACGTCTGCGTATTTATATGCTTTGCAACCAAGGCACTGCACCTGGAGCTGATCAAGGATCTCTCGACAGTTCCGTTTCTGTGCGGACTCAAGAGGTTCATATGCACCCGGCGGAAGCCCAAGCAAATTTGGTCAGACAACGCCACCGACTTTGTCGGCGCCAAAAATGAACTTCCGGAACTTCGAAGGTTATTTCTCAGCAGCGAGCTGAGCTCCGTTCAGAACTTTTGCCTTTCGGAGACGATTGACTGGCGGTTCATCGCTCCACGGTCGCCCCATTTCGGTGGACTTTGGGAAGCAGCGGTGAAAACGGCCAAGCATCATTTCTACCGCGCTGTGTGTACGGCGGTTCTGACCTTCGACGAGCTGAGGACGCTGGTGTGCCACATCTCGGCAGTTATTAACTCCAGACCTTTAGTTCCCATTTCAGAGAACTCTGCCGATCTGGATGTCCTCACTCCGGCGAATTTTCTCAATGGTGGTCCGCCTTCGTCGTTTGACGAGCCAGATATAACGGGCCTAAACTATAACCGGCTTGACTCTTGGCAGCGCATCTCCTTTCTTCAGCAAATAATTTGGTCGCGATGGAAGGAAGAATACTTGACGTTGCTCCAGCAGCGCTCCAAGTGGCGCACCTTAAAACATGGCGTATCCGTGGACAACGTCGTTCTTGTTAAGGACGAGAATCTACCTCCAATGAGATGGCCCCTGGCGAGAGTCATGCAGTTGATTCCTGGCAGAGACGGCGTCGCTCGAGTTGCAGAATTGAGGACCGCGTCTGGAGTAATAAGGCGGGCAGTGAACAAGCTGTGTCTGCTTCCCCTTGAGGACTCTGTTGGAAGCCAAGCTTCCAATGGGGGGAGGATGTTGGGTCATGCAGCCGAAAAAACTGTGCAGTAGACTAAATTATATTCTTTAATATTGTAAGTCGAATTAGTTAGTGGTAGCAGGTGCGATGCCCATAGTGCAAACCGCTGCTCTCGCACGCATTTATCTGTACGGCGCTCATTCCTTGTTTCTTGTTGTTAGCTACCTACGTTAAGCTTGGGCGCTGCATTTCGGCTGCCTGCCCGCCAGTTGCCAATTCTTCGTGTTTCGGAAAAGACCAAACTTACGCATTCAATTATCGCTATCGTAAAGAAATAACAATTCGCAAAATAAAAACTGTCGTAATAAAAGCAAACTTTCTTCGGTTTTTTATTATTCGCAACAGCTATTGAAAAAGCTCAATAGCTAAACAATGCATATGATTTCTATTTTTTCCGAGTTGAAAATTTAGTTAATTATTAAATGTATAAAAACACACCTTCTAATCCGCCGCTCTCGGAGGAGCTGAACGAGATTCGAGAAGATGAAGAAAATCGCTGGACATACTCCAACAGAGATACGAGCCATGATTGCCTCAAGCCAATACGATTCTTTTGGCCTTTGACAAGCAAGTCTTGGTAAAACCAGCTCTGCTTCAACAGTAACAAATACAGTTACCGCTTCTCTTGTTTGTTCAGCATGAACATACACTGTGGGAGCTTCGACAAGTACTGCTCCGACAATTACTGCTTCGACAAGAACTGCTTCAGTCAATAAAATCGTCTATAGCTTTCAAAGCGAACGGTCGTGTTTTTTTTGCTCCCCGGTTTTTACTTTGTGTTTGTCAAACCAGCCGCGGTTTTTAAAAAATTTTCTTTAATTATCATATATATAAACATAATTTTTAATGATCCGTTCGCTTCGCGAGTGATTCTTTTGTGATTTGTGCAGTAGTTTAAACAAATATACAAAGTAGTTTGCATTTTTCGTCTCTTTGTTTTGTTTACTCTCCCTTTTTGTGCTCTCGTGCGGTTCTTTTAACAGCTGGCTTGAAAGTTTTGGTTTTGTGTTTTCGTGCACGCACAGTGGTCTGATTTCAGTTAAATATGGAAACCGTAAATGTTGTCTGCTTTTATAAAAATTGTTGCCAGGTTATAAAACCTGAGCTGCCAAAAATGAGTTGTTGGCTATGTGATAGAATGGTGCACACTACGTGCGCTGGTTTTAATGGCCAAACAAGTGATGACCTAGCAAAGGGTAAAAATCTAAATTACTATTGTGATGCTTGCGAACGAGATAAAATCGTTTATGCGCCAAACTAAAGGTGGCTAGAAAGAACTGATCAACAGTTTTGGCGTAGCTAGAGAAAGATTTCGTCGAGCTGATGATCTTCTTTCCGCGCTTAATTCACAGTTTAATGGCCTTAAGCTATTAGATGAATCTCCAAAGCGCAAAAAAGCCGCTGGTGGTAGGCTGCCTAAGACCCCGCAACCACGGGCAAATGATCAACAGGACTCCACAACTGATCAGCTGTCAATCGCAGCAAATCCACATATGCTGCTAAGATCGGCAGCTAAAAAAGATTCGGAGCAATCCGATCAATCAGCTGTGGATGGACCCCACCCTATGATTGCTAAAAATTCCGAATTGTCCGCATTGGTTTCTCAACCAGTGATTCCACCTGTCTCGATTAGTTTACCACCACAAGGGAACATTGAGTCCGGACTACCGGCACAAGTTGGCGCTTCAGAAATACAATCTGCAGGGCCAAAACCCCTCGCGGTGGTTCCACTAAAGAAACAAATTTTCGTTTCTCGGCTTTCCCCTGATCAAACATCGTCGGATGTATTCTCTTATATACAAGACAAAACAATAGTCGATAATATAAAAGTGGACATATCATCTTTCAAGATAACTGTCCCAAACGAGCTCTTTTCGACCATATGTTCGGGTGATTTTTGGCCGGATAGTATGGTGGTAAAAGAGTTTGAAGCTAAGATCAAAAATAAGAAAAAGGTGCCCGTGGGAATTAAACTTCCCTCACGTGGCCAGACCACTGCACCATCCGCCTCTTCATCTTCTTCCTCTTCAAAAAACTAACTACAAAACTTACTATCTCCTATCAAAATGTTAGAGGCTTGCGTAGCAAATTAATCAAATTGTATTGTGATAGTCTTTCATTTGCATCCCATATTATAGTGCTCACAGAGACTTGGTTAAAGCCGGAGATACTTAACTCCGAAGTCTTCCCAGGTATGTACACTATATATAGGTTTGACCGTCCCTCCAGACGGGGAGGTGGAGTCTTAATTGCGGTTAGATCTACCCTCGCGTCGGAGGAGTTACTTTTGGACGATTCCCGTAACTCGGAATTCGTATGTGTAAAGCTGTCTTTTTCCGACAGATCAGTTTATATTACGTGCTCCTATATTCCGCCATCTTCTGAATTCCCAGAATATCAAAATCATCTGTCCGCTATCCAGTCCATCTTGAATAAACTTTCTGACAGGGACCAATTGGTAGTTCTAGGTGATTTTAATATACCTGGCACAATGTGGTCCCCAGAAGAACAATCGAATATCCTTCTCCCCTTAGCACAACATGAATTTATTGACGGCTTGCTCGACTTATCCCTGTC
The DNA here is from genome assembly GCF_016746395.2 of Drosophila simulans. Lineage (NCBI taxonomy): Eukaryota > Metazoa > Arthropoda > Insecta > Diptera > Drosophilidae > Drosophila > Drosophila simulans. Next base: position 3,168,463 of record NC_052521.2, read on the forward strand.
GCAAGTTAATTATATTCCAAATTCTCTTGGTCGACTTTTGGATCTATGTTTTGTAACAAGTCCTAAAAGTGTGTTTCTGTCCAGGGTAGTACCTCTTACTCAACCTGAAGATCAATATCATCCTACTTTCGAGGTGGAAGTCGACTTAGGTACGGTATTAAAAGTAAATTCAGAGAAGTCAACAAATCGAATTCCCTGTTTTCGCAAGGCAAATTTTCGGAGGCTAAACAATTTTATAGCTGGCTTTAATTGGTCCGATCTTTACTCCTGCAACATAATGGCGGATGCGATTAATATGTTTTATACCGCAATTAAATCATTTTTTTACTCTTGTGTTCCGATGTACTATCCGTCAATCTCTAAACCTCCTTGGTTTAATAAAGAGTTGACACACCTAAGAAATGTAAAGTCCAGACTCTATATGAAATTTAAAAATACCGGTTCTCAGTCCATCCTTTGTAAATATTTAAGCGCTCGGTTAAACTTTACCGTGCTTAATGCTCAGTGCTACAAAAATTATTTAAACCGTTGTAAGTTCCAGTTTGCACAGGATCCGAAACAGTTTTATAATTTCGTTAGCACTAAGCGAAAAACAAGTTCTTACCCTTCCTCGCTATTTTTTGAAAACACTACGGTTACATCGGATCAGGCAATAGCCGATCTATTCGCCAAGTTTTTTCAAACAACATATTCAACTTTACCTCATTCCGAACAGCCATACTCTTATGCGGTATCTAAGTCGAACCTAATATTTTGCCCCACTATAAACGAAATCTCACTGCTTAACGATCTTCAGCGTGTTAAACCGGTCTATTCGCCAGGTCCCGATGGAATCCCTGGCTGTGTGCTCAGATTCTGTGCGGAAAACTTGTGCAAGCCTCTACTGAAACTGTTTACCTTATCTTTGGAATCTTCACAATTCCCTCATATATGGAAGGAGTCCTTTGTGATTCCTCTTCACAAAAAAGGTAGCAAACTGGATGCAAGCAATTACAGAGGAATCTCTAAATTGTCGGCTATCCCAAAACTTTTCGAAAATGTTATCACTCCTCATTTGCAGCACCTTTGTAGATCAATCATATCACCGTGTCAACACGGTTTTATGAAACGCAGATCTACAACCACTAACCTCTTGGAGCTAACTTCTTTCGTAATACAGGGTTTCAAAAATAATCTTCAAACAGATGTCATCTACACTGACTTCAGTAAAGCATTTGACTCTGTTAATCATTACCTTCTAATAAAAAAACTTGACCTTATAGGTTTCCCTGTTGATCTTCTAAATTGGATTTCAAGCTATCTGAATGGCAGGACACAACAAGTCCTCTTTAAAAATTCGTTATCTTCTATTCTCCGAGTCACATCCGGTGTCCCACAAGGGAGCAATCTTGGTCCGCTTCTTTTTACCTTATTCATTAACGACCTCCCCTTAATAATAAAACATTCGCGTGTACTTATGTACGCAGACGATGTTAAATTATGCCTCCAGTACAAGGACACTTCTTGCCATTTGGACTTACAATCCGATCTAGACCGATTTCAAATATGGTGCCGTGATAACATATTAGACTTAAATAGCTCCAAGTGTAAAGTTATGACCTTTTGTCGTGCCAACCCAATACGCACGACTTACACTTAAATTGGGTGCCCTTTGGACAGAATAACACGGGTTGATGATCTTGGTGTTCTTCTGGACCCAAAACTAAAATTTTCTGACCATATTTCGTCTATTGTCAATAAGGCCAGGGGTGTGCTTGGTTTTATAAAAAGGTGGTCCAAGGAATTTGATGACCCTTACTTGACTAAAACCTTATTTATTTCGTTAGTCCGTCCGATTCTCGAGTACGGATCACCTGTTTGGAGTCCACAATACGCAGTCCACTCGGACCGCATTGAATCGATCCAAAAAAACTTCTTACTTTTTGCCTTGCGGCGCCTAAATTGGGATGCAAACCATATATTACCTCCTTATTCCAGTAGACTACTTTTAATTAATTTACCATCCCTAGCTAACCGTAGAACTATGCTTGGAACAGTCTTTATTTGTAAGCTTATTCGTGGGGATGTTGAGAGTCCCGACTTGATTAGTCGGCTTAACTTCTCGGTTCCAAGTAGAGTCACTAGAAACTATATACCCCTTATCTTAAATCATTGTAGATCTAATTATGAGTTGCATGACCCTTACAGAGTTTTATGTTCTGACTATAATAGACTTTATCCTATTATCTGTAATCTTGACTCTCTGCCGCTATTAAAGCAATCCATTTTATCTTTTCTATTACATAATTAGATCCTACTAACACTAATATTTAACATAGTTATTAATTTCCTCTTTCCTATTCTATTTTTTATATCGCGTCTATATCTTCTCGCGAATCGAGCCGTACGATACACGGCAGCGCCCCTCGGTCGGTTGGACGGGAGGTGTGGCCGTGGGACCCGTGCGAAAAAAAAAAAAAAAAAAAAAATCCTCTGTAATAAGTATGTCCACAGGTTATACTACTTCACCAGAGGTTCCCAGCAGGAAGCGGAACCCTACCGATTCTGGAAAAGATCCTACAATATTGAAAAAAAGCAAAGGAACCATTTCCCGAGCGTCTATGGGAAAAACAAAACAAGCTTCGCCCTCAACTAGTCTGCGCAACAACCGTTTCGCACCTGTAGCTGAAGCCTTACCGAAAATATGAAGACTAATGAGAAATCAATTGCATTTAGCGCTGACAACTCAAATAATGACCAGCCGCGTCAAATGGCAGCTCCAAAACCTCCTCCAATATGTGTTCCTAATATTAACAGTATCAGTAAGCTAGAAAGCACCCTCAATCAGGTAATCTCTGAAGATAAATATGATATACGTACTTCCAGATCAGGAATTTCTCGAGTCTACACAGCAGATGCAACGTCATTTAGAAGTGTGGTTCGTAACTTGACTGCCCAGAATTGCCAGTTTTGGCATCATCAACTCCGTGAGGAAAAACTAAATGGGCTGGTGCTGAAGAACATACACTCAACTGTCCCAAGAGAAGAAATAGAGCGCTGCTCCACAGACAAAGGCTTTGTTGTACTGAACATCTACTCCCCAAGGAAGCCTGGCTGGAATGAAATCTTTGCTGGGGCCATCGACGACGAAGAAGCCATTAATGCACAAACTAGACAAAATCTGTTCTTTGTGAATCTTAAGCCGACTCCGAATGTGGCCGAGACTCTAAAAGTAAGCCGTATTGGAAGGCACAGGGTTACAGTGGAGAAGGCTACTCGCAACATGGACATAGCTGAATGTTACAATTGCCAAAATTTTGGCCACACCCGCAATCGCTGTCATTTAAGCCCAGTTTGCGGGAATTGTGCGGGTGAGCATCCTACCGGTTCTAAATCATGTGAGACACACCTAAACAATCAATACGTATGTGCAAATTGCATGGAGAATCACCCTACCAGTTTTAAAGACTGCAAAGTCAGAATAGAATTGAGTGAAAAATTAAAGCCAGGGTCTGGACCACCCAACTACACGATTAACAGAGATAATGAAATTCACCATGTACAATACGCGTCGACGTCAGCTGTCAGAAATGGAGTCTCCTATGCTGACATGACAAGAACTAAAGCTAAAAACAACAACAGCGTTCCAGCTAGGAACACAATCACTCTAAGTACTGGGGAGCAATACAACTCTAACCGAAACCTTGCCACTCTCGAGAAGGCAATCTTGGACATTAACGCCAGATTGGATCAACTATTTAAATTAGTCAAGAAAACTATTGAGTCCAACAAAGCTTTTCGTGATCTAGTCCACGTTCTGATTTCTAAGTCTCAAACTTAAAAATCGGATTATGGAACGCAAGAGGATTAGTACAGAAGAATGAAGAACTTCGACTTTTTCTTATTGCCCACTTTATAGACATCATGCTAATTACTGAAACTCATATGCGCCCTGTACACTCCTGGCTATGAACAATATTACGCCAATCATCCAAGTAACACCGCCAAAGACGGTTCTGCAATCTTCATCAAAGCTAATATTCGCCACAGTCAAAATAAATCGACAATGAGCACTGATTTACAAGTCACCAGTCTTGATGTACCAACGAGTGGTGGTATTATCAAAATAGCTTCTCTGTATCTTCCTCCAAATAAGCGTTGAACTAAAAACGACTTTGATCAGCTACTGATCACATTGGGCACCAAGTGTATAGCAGGAGGGGATTACAATGCTAAGCACCAATGGTGCACCTAAGCATCTAAGAGCATGCAGTCGAGGAAAACGACTACAAGAGACCATCGGAACTAGTTCTAGCGAAGTTCTAGCTACAGGTGAACCTACCTTTTACTCATCTAACACTAAACTGACGCCAACAGCTTTGGACTTTTTTGTCGTAAATGGTGTGCCAATAAAAAAACTTTCAATTGAAACAAAATACGATCTATCTTCTGATCACCGACCTGTAGTAGCACACTCTCCACTAGCACTGCTCGTCCTTCCGTGTCCTGCGGGCCTCTTGCTGCCCGACACTTCTACAGTTTGCTCTTCACCAACTTCTCTGCGCGTTCTCACTAACTCACTGATTCCTAGTTCACTAACTGTCTACTCCTCCGCCTTCAGACTCCGGTCCGACTGCGCGGCCGCGTCGCGGACTCTCCTCATTTATCCTCGCGTACGTACGGCTCCTAGCGTGTTGTGACTGACTGTCTCGAGATGCACTTGCGCCGTCCCTATGTAGGCCGCGGAGATCCCGATATTTTCCCTTTTGCGCACGGCCCGCTCGGGTAGAAGTTCCAACCGTTAGTTCACGCTGCGTCCGTTACAGTTCGACTTCCATGCCCTTGGCCAGTTCGAGTCTAAGGTCTAGCGCGGTACCGTTAATGTACGGTCTCTCCTCCTTGCCGGGGTCCAAGGTCCACTAATTACCGTTCGACCTGACCGCCCTTGACTTTTCTTGCATCGCAGACGTCTTCGCTGTTGCTAAGCCGCTCCCTTGCATATATACTTGTGGGGAGTTTTAAATTTGAGACACTAGAGATTTCCTAGTTGGTGATCTGTCTAACCACATCATACTTTAGAAAAATCCCACGTTCCCAGATAGAGAGAAAAAAAAATATATATATGTAGTAGGCTAGAGGTACACATACATAAGTTCAGTATAGCAACATAGTAACATTAAGTATATAAACATTAAGTCATTGTTCGCTTTCGGGTGGCATTCTCTCTGTTTCGCAACATCGGCTCTGTAGCAATAAGCATAGAAGCAGATCGCAAACGGAGAGGGAGTCAGTCGAATGCTAAAGCTGAACACGTAAAGTACCAAATAAACCAAAGAGGCCAACTCCTGCGTTTGTGTTTTATTTAAATAAGAGGACTTATAGTACCCCTACATTATCAGAAGTGGGCCGATCACGAGCCAAAGAAGAAAAAAATGAATATAGGCAATGCATCGACGGCGCAATTAAAAGGGTGGTTGAGTGAAGTAAAAGAACCAACCACGGGAACAAAAAGAGAATTGATTTTGCGTTTGTATAATTTAACAAACGAAAAGCAAAATCAATTGAAATTATTATTAAAAAGCGACGAAGAAGATTTCTACGGAAGCAGCAATAATATTGTTCAAAAAGGAAAAAGAAATAACGGAAAAGACGGAGAGCATAAAGACGACGAAAGTGACAGCGAAGGTGGAGATAGCAACGAAGACGGCGATAAGAAGAGCACTGTGCGCAACTCAGGACCAGCTGAACCAAGCGCTTCAAATGGATATGCCAATCACGCCGTTTGAACCCTGCGAGGTAGCTGAAGTCATTGTGCGCCAGAGTAACAACAAAGCACGCCACATTGAAGGCCCTGCCCAGACAAGCGATCCTCTACATAACGTTGGTCTTCAACGCTATTGTGAGGTTGCAATACTTCCCTTATCAGTGGAAGCTCGGGATAATCTCCATGATCCACAAACCTGGCAAGCCGGAAAGGGAGCCCGCCTCCTACCGGCCGATCAGTCTCCTCCCTTCAATTTCGAAGGTGTTTGAGAGACTGATTGCTGTCCAGATTGTAAGGATTATGGAAGCCCAGGGGATTACCCCTGAGCACCAGTTCGGTTTCCGTGCTGGCCACTGTACTGTCGAGCAGCTCCATCGAGTCGTCGAGCAAATTCTGACTGCCTACGACAGTAAGGAATATTGTAACAGCCTCTTCTTGGACATTCGAGAAGCGTTTGATCGAGTGTGGCACATTGGACTCCAACTGAAAATCAAGCACACGCTGCCTGCTCCATATTTTGGGTTGCTAAAATTGTACCTGGAAGGAAGGAGGTTCGCTGTGCGCTTTCATTCAGCAATTTCCACCGATCACAACGTGGCAGCTGGTGTTCCACAAGGTAGTGTCCTCGGCCCCCTGCTCTACTGCCTGTATAGCCACGACATGCCGCAGCCAGATGTAAGCCTTTACGGGAAATCTATGTTGGCCACATTTGCCGATGACGTGTGCGTCACCTACAGGTCCCGATGCAAGCACGACGCAGCCGATGTTATCCAGGACTTTGCAGACCGGTTCTCGGAATGGGCAAGACGTTGGAACATTGGCATTAATAGCAGTAAATCCAACAACGTCTGCTATACTGCCACCGCCCGTCTACATCGAGGAAACCCCCGTACCACAGCCGAACGCAGCAAAGTACCTTGGAGTGCTTCTGGATCGCAGACATTTTCCAAGCATGTGACCGACATCAGAACGCGCCTACGTGCTAAGGTGGCGAAGCACTACTGGCTACTTTCGTCGCGCAGTAAATTGTCGCTATCCAACAAGCTGACAATTTACAAACAGATCTTAGCACCAAACTGGAAGTATGGGTGCCAAATCTGGGGCTTAGCATGCGACAGCCACATCAAATAGATCCAGGCTATTCAAAATAAGGTAGCAAGACTCATCACCGGCTGCGAGTGGTTTGTTCGAAACACCACCCTGCACAGAGACCTGAAACTCGCAACGGTATTTGACGAAATAAACCAGCACCATGACAGGCTGGAGCGCCACAGAAATCGGCTGGCCAGCGCTCTAAACAGATCTCGCCCACCAAGGAGGCTCAATAGAAGGCAACCGAGGGATCTCATTACCCGATCTCCTTTGACAAGGGTCCGCAGAAGCTGACGCTTAACTTAAATCCTAAATCCTATTTGTTATATGTGATAGTTATGTAATTGTAGTTAAATTACTGTAAATCTGAAAAAGCTAACTATAGTTAGCCGGCGAGCCCAAATGGGCTGAATTAATAGATAAGAAGGACACAAAGGGGCTTCAAGACTTCCCCGTATGCCTTAATAAATAAATTAATAAAAATAAAAAAAAAAAAACTGTGCGCAACAACAAAAGTAACGGTGAACATGACGACAGAAGCGGGGTACGCAGCTACAAGAACAACAGTGCAGACGGCGCCCGCAACAAAAACAGCGGCGACGGAAATAGCGACGAAAACAAAGTTTGCGACAGCGAAGACGGTGACGAAGATGGCGGCGGTGAGAAAAGCAACAAAGAATGTAGCGAGAATAAACGAAGTACAGTGGGACAAGCTGTGCAAAATATGGATTTATTATTGCGTATGGCAACCGATGCAGTAAATGAATTTTCGGGAGATACATGAGCGCGCAAATGGATCTTACAGGTGAAAAATATAGCCAGCGTTTATGGAATAAATGAATATATATATATATAAAGATGTTGATCGTCAGTAAGATAAAAGGAAAAGCATGCATGTGGTTGCATGCAGATCCAGAACGTGTATTGCTACCAACGGAGCAGTTGGCGGCTGAGCTGATATCAATGTTTGGTGAGAGGAAGTCGAAGCTAGAAACAAGGCGAAAATTTGAGGAACGAAAATGGACAGCGGGCGAAAGCTTTGTTGCTTATGGAGACGATAAGGTGATGCTTGCACATGGAAAAAAAAATGGATGAGGAAGAATTGGTGGCGCTCCTCATTGAAGGTATTCCGAATCAAATGCTACGTAACCAAGCCCGTATCCAATGCTTTGAAGATATCCAGCACATAAAGCGGGCATTTGCGGAAGTGAAACTACCGAATATGGATGAAGCAGACAAGAAGGTGGCATCGGTGAACAATAATAGCAGCACACTCTTGCGTTGTTTCAATTGTAATTCGAAGGGACACTGGGCCAAAGAGTGCAGGAAGCCAAAGCGCGAAAAAGGGTCATGCTGTGCCTGTGGTGAGATGTGGCACTTTGCAGCAAAGTGCCTGAAAAACAAGAATGGGGATGAAAACAATTACGTAAGATATTTTGAAATTCATTTTATGAACAATTCTAAATCAAAATTTATTACTGCATGCCTCATAGACACGGGAAGCCCCATTTTGTTCATAAAAATGAGTAAAGTACCTAAAGATGTTATTGATGTACCAGTTTTACGGATTAAACAAAAGTTCCTTGAAAACATATATAAAAATATTGTGTTACATTATGAAAAATTTGAATAAAATACACTTAAATTTAATAATGGTGGCAAACGAGTCTATGAGTCATGATGTAGTATTGGGAAGAGACTTTATGGAAGCATGCAATTTAATCTTGAATCTGGACACCTTGAAAATGATTACAGTGGATTTTTATCCACTGAAAGTCGATGTAAAAAGAAAAGCGATAAAATGTTAGAAGAAGCAAATATGTACAACAATAGTAAAACAGTTAGCGATAGTGTTAGCAACGGTAGTAGTAAAAGTCATAAGATTAGTGACAAGGTTAAAAATAAATTAGAGAAAGCTGTCAATGCTGAAATAAGCACAGCGGAGAGGGAAATGCTTGAAATTAATGTAATAGACGACTCAATTGATTACAAAATAGATGATCAGGTGGATCATAGTATGAAATGTCAATTTATTGAGTTGGTAGAAAACTGTTATGTTAATAAAGAAAGACCGAATGAACCGGAGATTCGGTGTGAAATACAATTAAGATTAAATGACCCGAAACCGTTTAGTTGTTCTCCTAGAAGATTAGCATATAATGAAAAAGAAAAGCTGCAGATTATCTTAGATGAGTATCTAAATAACGGAATTATTAAACCGGGTGATTCAGAGTATGCATCTCCGATAGTGTTAGTGAAAAAGAAAACAGGAGACCTAAGATAATGTGTTGACTACAGAAAACTTAACAAGACAATGCTCAAAGATAATTATCCTTTACCATTGATTGATGATCTGTTGGATAGATTAGTAAATAAAACGATATTCTCGAAGTTAGATCTTAAACATGGCTACTTTCATGTTTTTGATAATAAGGAATCAATGAAATATACATCTTTTATGACGCCTTTAGGACAGTTTGAATTTTTAAGGATGCCAATGAGGCTGAAAATGCACCGGCGGTCTTTCAGAGATTTATTAATAGAATTTTCGAGGATATGATAAGGCAGGAAAAGGTTATTATATATATGGATGACATTATGATAGCTAGCAAAGGAATTAAGGAACATATGGAAGTACTTAGGGAAGTTTTTGACAGGTTGACGAGGAACAAATTAGAGCTGAGAATGGATAAATGTGAGTTTCTGCAATCGAGTGTACAATATTTAAGATTTTTAATAACAAGTAAGGGAATACAGGCCGATGACAAGGGAATAGGAGCAATTAGAGATTTTCCAGTACCAGATAAGGTGCATGATGTCAGAAGCTTTTTAGGATTATGTTCATATTTTAAAAGATTCATTAAGGGTTTTTCAACGATTGCAAAACCTTTATATAACTTATTGGCCGCCACGCCAGTAGGTATCACAAGGGGATCAACGCGCCATCAACGGTGGTACGCGCCGTAATTGTGACACACTACTGGAAGTGCAACTACACTCTCCACGAGAGGGCGGCCGGAAACAGGCTCTTAGTTAGGTCATGTCTCTGCTAAGAGTGCTGGCTAATCGTAGTTGGGCAGGAGCTGGTAACTCTCAAAAATTTCCACACCTCCGGGCCGGACTAAGGTGTTATTCGACCCGTGCCGAAAGTCTGCCAGGCTGGGGGCCCGTGTAATAACTAGCCCAGTCGATAACGGAGAGTCCGGGCAAGTGGCGTCCGCCCGGTCTAGTTAGCCTTACCCGGGTACTGCGGATCTCTGCCCGGGCGGACCTTTTATTTCTCTGCAACTCGTGGGTACTATGAGCAATAGACCAAATAATTTTAAAATACCGCAGGCCTGGACTGCGGGAAATGTCGCAAGACACTACGAGGACCGTCTCCTTGACGGAGAGCGGCTTACTTCGGTGGTAACACTAAAAAATGCTCCTAAACGGAGTGCGCCAACGGCACAAGCACGCCCAGTTGCGGGAGGAAATTATCGGGCAGCCACACCGAGTCACTCGAATGTGGTCCAAGCCGGCCAAGCGGGACGTGCTAAAAACCCATTACCGCAACTTGATCAGCCTGGAGCCCGGGATGACTCCAACCGTAAGGGGCTGAGCGGGGCCAGAACGAAGTGGTATCTTCGTTACCTTCAGCAGGGCAAGTCACCCGCAGAAGCTTTGTCTCTGGCCAAGACACCTCAGCCGCTAGAGCAAAAGCCCAACTCTGCTTCGAAGATGGCAAACACCACCCTGACGCCTCCGACGGAAACGCCTAAGAGGCAGAAGGTGGAGAAGAGCAGGCCACTGACTGTTCCCTTCGATGGCCCAAGTACCTCAAGGGCTGCAAAGGCAACTGAGGTACGCAAGCCATCATATGCGACCGTAACTGGGACCATTAAGGTTGCGGTCGTACCAGAGGGGTACCCCAAAGTCATCCTCAGCAGTGAGAACCTCTCACAGCTCGAGGACGCACTACTGGAGGAAATAGTCCCCTCCGGTTGGGACTCTCCAATCAAGTTTGGAGGAATCCACTTCAGGGTGGGCCACCTGATAGTGGACTGCCGCAACGCAAGCACTGCTGAGTGGCTGCAATCAGCAGTCCCCAGCCTCAGTAAGTGGAGCGGTGTCTCCCTGGAGGTAAGGATGGGTGACGACCTGCCATCGTCACACAACATCACCATCTTCTGCCCCAGGACAGGGGACAACCCAACAAAGTGGATCATGGAATTGATCAAGAAACAGAATGACTTGGACACTGAGAACTGGCGTCTCATATCAAGGAAGAATGAGGGTGGTGGCTCGCTCCTCAGCCTTGGCATTGATGACAACTCATGCGCCAAGATTGTCTCTAGTGACCACAAGCTGAGCTTCAGGTTTTGAGACATCTCAGTTTGTGGTCTAAAGAAGGCCAAAGCGATCAAATCCGGCACAAGATAGGTCGAGACTTCTCGAAATCCACCAGTCTCCGCGGAGAAGGAGAAGCCCAATGAGCTCTCCGAATCCAGCGAGGATCTGGCGGATGATGAGGATCTTGATGCGACCATCATCGAGATGGGGGATCAGACCCCGTTATCCTCTCAGGAGCTAGGCATGGAACTAGACCTGCTGAGTAAGGAAGAAGCGATACCGGTAGATGGTGATCTGGGTATCTCCAGATCAGCAACGCCGACGATGGAGCCGATCATCTAATGGTCGGAAGTAAAGGGATAGCTCAGGTGAACATCCATCGCGCCAAGGCGGCCTCGGCTGTGCTGGCAAGGATGTTCACCAAACAACATCTTGGGCTAGCCCTGGTACAGGAACCCTGGTATAACCAGGGAATAAAAGGACTGTACGTGAAGAACCCCAAGGTAATTTGGGATCAACGGGCCTCTAGCCCTAGAGCCTGTATCCTGGCATGTAGAAGTATTAATTATTATATACTTACAGAATTTCTCACGCGGGACCGTGTACCGATCGTGGTAGAAGATGTGGGAGCAGCCAAGAAGACTGTGGTGGCATCGGTATACTTTGCCGGTGACGAGGCGTGCCCACCGCCCGAAATCACTGCACAGGCAGAATACTGCAAGAGGACACACTCACCCATCATCATTGGATGTGATGCAAATGCACATCACGTGATATGGGGCAGCAGCGACGTAAATCAAAGAGGTGCGTCACTCTTAGAATTTATCTTGAATAACAATCTAGAAATCCTAAATGTCGGCAATGTTCCGACATTTGTTACCAGGCTAAGATCTGAGGTTCTGGACATTACACTTTCCAGCAGATCAGTGGCTTCGCATATAAGCGACTGGCACGTATCTCCTGAGGAGTCAATGTCAGATCACAGAATTATTCGTTTTAACATCGGTCTGGCGACCGAGCTGGATCGATATATCTCCCACCGTCGCAACTTTTTTTCGCCTGCTCACTCCCCCCACCACCACCCAAAGCCCACGGCGCGTCTGACCCAAAGTGGGCGGCTACGTGGCCTGTGCCTGTACTCTTGTCAGCCGGGCATCAGCATAATTAAAAACCCTTCAACGTCTGAGCCAAGTTGGCCGGCAGAATGGTTTGCGTCTGCGACGTATCGGCCTGCAGTAAATCTAAAACCTGGCGATAGGTATAAAGCCGCAAACCTGGCAGGAGGTATAAAATGCAACAATTAACTAGAATGTCTGGAAATAACTTGATTACTCCAGGTGGCAGCCTGGAGGCTGCAGCATGTGGAAATCCACCCTCGGCTAATCCCGAGGCTAGGGCACGGATTCTGGAGGCCCTACCCAACATTCCCCCCATCCACGCCCCGACGGCGACACACTTGGCCGTCGGACTAAGCAATGCAACAAGTGCACCCAGTAAAGACGAAGAAAGCTTGGTGTTTGGGAAAAGGTCAAAGGTACTAAGGACCCCACCCCAAAACCCGAGCGATGGCACCACCAAGAGACCATTGGAAGCGACATCCCCCCCACCAGAGCTCAACTAGCAAAGCGGGTTAAGACCCCCCAGCTAGAAATCGAGGAGATGGGAGCAATCCTGGACGACCTTTTGACGAAGGTCAACCATAACGGGGTGAGGAGCATTAACCTGGCAATGAAGAACTCATTCGGCACGTCTGAAGGAGCTGCGCACAAAGCTGCCGGAGGCGGAGAACTCCCAGGTCGGACGCAGGGCAAGAGCAGATGCTAGCCAACAGACCACCCCTAAGCTCCCATCCAGCCACGAAGAACCGTGCAAGGTAAGGTTAGCCCCTAGCCAAATGATCGCACAGCGCTGTCCGCGAAGAGAGCACAGCGACCCGACCACCAGAAGGCTGCGGGACCCAAGCGTCTACCAAGGGCTGCGCCCCAAGCCGCTGCAGCCGGAAATAAGCCGCAACCAAGATTGCAGCAACCGCCCGGACCGCGCAGGAAGACCCCGCCGAGGGAGAGGCCAGATGCGCTGGTTATCACCCCCTCAGCTGGCTTACCGTACAGCGAAGTGCTGTCGCTGGTCACAAGAGGGCAGGACGCTAGGCTCAGGGCCATCAGGGAGAACGTATCAAGGGTTAAGAGGACGGCCAAAGGCGAACTGCTCCTCGAGCTACGTGCCTCTGCCCAAGACTTGACGCAGAAGCTCAAGATGGACATGGAAGCGGTGCTAGGAGACCGCGCCAGCCTTCGCGCGGTAACTCAATCCAAGGTATTCTTGATTCGCGACCTCCACGAGCTCACTACGGAAGACGAGTTGAAGAGGGCCCTGGAGGCCCAGGCAGAGATCCCTGCAGCAGTGGTGGCTATCAAGAGCCTCCGCCAAACGCAGTACGGAGGGAAGACTGCGGTAATAGCAGTCCCAGCCAATCTGGCGGACCCGCTGGTCAAGCGTGGCAAGCTGAGGGTAGGATGGTCCCAATTCCTGATCAAGGAGCTGCAGCCACGCCAAAGATGCTAAAGATGTCTGGAAAAAGGCCACATAGCGGCCCACTGCAGAAGCACCGTTGACAGAAGCCACCAATCCCGAGCCGAAGTGCATCGAGTTTGCGCTCCTGGAAAATCTCTAAATTTTCCGGGTCGCGCCGGCCCGACAGAAACAGGAGCGGCTGTCCCTAACGCACAATGTTTGGGCCGTACTCACCAGCAGTAGGCACAGCTCCAAGCGATCGCCCGCCGACGACGATCTTCAGGACCATGGGGCAGGACAGGGTGAGAGTAGCAAACAACTTTCTCTTCGTCCCGTGTGTTGTTGTGGTGGCTGCTACTTGCCAGTCACGCCAGCTGACAACGCAGTCAGCTGGGATAGCAGTGCTGGCAAGCCGCAAAAGCTCCAAGGTCTGTCAGCGCTGCTCGGCTGCACGAGTTCCTTGGCATAGGTGGCGCTTTCTTCTCAGTGCTCTCACTGACAAAAGCTAGCAGCTACGGAAATCACCTAACGATCTGTTCTCCGGGCGTAGCATACATAAATGGGCGGCCAACGGTTTTCCTTGGCAACATTCCATGGAAACCCGGAGACAGATCCATAAATCGAGCAGGAGAGGCAGAAGAAGAGTGTAAAAAGTCAAGGAGCAGACCAATAGCCAACCCCCCCGCGTAGGCGGCACACTATAAACTCGGGGCTCTGGCGACCGAGGTGGAGCGGTATATCTCCCATCGTCGCAACTTTTTTTCCCCTGCTCAATAGCAGTCCCAGCCAATCTGGCGGACCCGCTGATCAAGCGTGGCAAGCTGAGGGTAGGATGGTCCCAATAGCTGATCAAGGAGCTGGAGCCACGCCAAAGATGCTTCAGATGTCTGGATGAAGGCTACATAGCGGCCCACTGCAGAAGCACCGTTGACAGAAGCCAGTGCTGCTTCAGATGTGGGACCGCGGGACACAAGGCCGCTGAGTGCCCTAACGAAGCTAAGTGCTTCTTGCGCGCAAGCAGAGGAAGCCAAGCGAGCAACCACCAAATAGACACCCGAAAGTGCCCATTGGCGGGCAAGGGAGCACCAAAGGCACTGCAATGATGCGTCTGATTCAGCTAAACCTGAATCACTGCACGGCAGCCCAAGACCTGCTAGTGCAGACGGTGCGTGAACGCAGAGTGGAGCTTGCGCTACTCAGCGAGCCCTACCGGACGGCGGATAGCCCAGACTGGGCTTTCGACCGCACCAAGAAAGCAGCGATCTGGAGGTGCAGCAGAGAAGCCCAGCAATTAACCGATGTTCTTTCGGACATCGGATTCGTTAGGGCTAGGGTAGGCAGATGGTGGGTGTACAGCGTATACCTAGCTCCCAGTCTGACCCTAATCGCATTCAGCCGGGCACTGGATAGACTGGCAGCGGATGCTAGAGGCCGCACCTAGGTTCTCATAGCAGGCGACTTCAACGCATGGTCAGAGAGCTGGGGCAGCTCAACAACCAACGCGAGAGGCAGGATGGTGCTGGAGGCATTCGCGACGTTGGACCTGGCTCTTCTTAACCATGGAAACCGGCACACGTTCAGGCGCGCCGGACTGGGCTGTGGAGGACCTCACCTTTACTAGCGGCTCGTCGTACAGGCTAACGAGGTGGAGACTCAGCGAGGATTACACTGGCAGTGACCACTTGGCCATCATCTGCGACCTGGGATGCCCTCCCTCGTCCCAAGCCCAAACAGCCCAAGCCAGGATTAAATACAAGACGGATACTCTGGACACGCAGGTATTTTGAGAGCAGTTCCTACCCACGGCGATCAGACAAGGAGCCGAGCTGACGGCAGTGGAGCTGATGAGGCGGCTGAAGGCCGCGTGCGACGCCAGCAGGCAAACGAGCAGGACGCATAGCCGACAAAGAGCCCCTGTCTACTGGTGGAACCAGGAGATAGAGACGGCTCGTCGAGAGTGCCTCTCCGCCAGACGTCGCTACCAACGCGCGAGAGGTGCGGAGTCCTTTGCCGAACGCCAATCCGAGTACAGAGCCCGCAGTAAAGCTCTCAAGATAGCCATAAGGGAGAGCAAGCGCAAATGCTTCCTCGACCTATGCGATTCTGCCGACAGCGACCCATGGGGAAGTGCCTACAAGGTGGTGGTCAAGAAGGATTACTCAAGGACTCCCAAGCTACTGGACCCAGCGATGCTCCGCAGTGTAGCGGAACATCTGTTCCCTGTGATGGATGGGTTACGCCCCGCCGACCCAGCCACAGGGGACCACGTCGAAACCGACGTCACGGTCAGCAGTGAAGAGATCCTGGAGCTGGCAAAACTGCTGAAGGACGGCAAGGCCCCCGGGCCCGACGACATCCCGATCTGGGCGCTTCGGCTTGCTCTCTACCTCCAGCCAGACTTATTTGCGAAGGCATTCACCAAGTGCCTGACGGAATGAGTCTTCCCGAGTTGCTGGAAAGTTCAAAAGCTGCTGCTCCTCTCAAAACCATGGAAGCCACCCGAGGAGCCTTCTTCGTTCCGGCCAATATGCCTCGTCGATGGAACTGGCAAGCTCCTGAAGAAACTAGAGTGCATTCGGCTAGAGAGGGCTATCGCCGACGCGGGTGACCTCTTACGGTCCCAGTTTAGCTTCAGGAGTGCGCGGTCCACCGTCGACGCTGTCAACAGAGTGGTCGAAGTAGCGGCCCAAGCAATCGAGGGCACCAGAAGGAAGGGGGGTAGCAAAGAGTACTGCCTCATGGTCACACTAGACATCAGGAACGCCTTCAACACAGCGAGGTGGGCCCGGATTCTAGAATCACTAATTGGTTTCAGCGTCCCAGCCTAACTAGTCAGGATCATCCGCAGGTACTTTTCTGATCGGGTCCTACTGTGCGAGTCGTCGGAAGGAGTCTTCAGGCACCAGGTCACCGGTGGAGTCCCGCAAGGCTCGGTTCTCGGCCCGCTACTGTGTAACACCATTTATGACGGGATACTTCGCCTACCGCTGGTTGGGAGGAGCGAGATCGTAGGCTTCGCGAATGACGTCGCCTTGCTCGTTATTGACAAGCATCCCGGAAAGGCGGAGGAGAAGTGTAACCAAAACATCAGGGCCATTGAACATTGGCTCAGCTCAATGGGGCTAGAGTTGGCTCCGAAGAAGACGGAGGCTGTCCTGATTAGCTCCAGGAAGGCAGTGGAGACGGCCACTGTCGAAGTAGGCAGTACCACGGTGTCCTCCTCTCGGTCAATTAAGTACCTGGGAGTCATTAGACACCAGGCTTTCGTTCCGTTGCCGTTATAGCCTACGCTATAAACCATAATGTTTAATACCCGAGGCCCAAAACAGGCGGTGTCCCGGTGTGGGCAAAAGCGCTTGGAACAGGGCCTAAATGCTACCCACAGACTGTCGGCACTACGTATTTGCTGCGCCTTCAGAACCGTGTCCAACGCGGCATTGGTGACCGCACGAATACCGCCTCTAGACCTGTTAGCGCAGGAAAACAAACCCACGGTAGATGCCTCTCCCCCTGTGCCAAGAGGGCAATACGAGCAGA
Organism: Drosophila simulans; assembly: GCF_016746395.2. Lineage (NCBI taxonomy): Eukaryota > Metazoa > Arthropoda > Insecta > Diptera > Drosophilidae > Drosophila > Drosophila simulans. The sequence continues at coordinate 3,185,681 of NC_052521.2, forward strand.
AGCAAGGCAGCGCACCCTGGAGACATAGCAGCACAGGTGGAACAACGAGCTTAAGGGTCGCTGGACGCAGCAGCTGATTCCCAACCTCAAACCGTGGATAGAACGGAAGCATGGCGAAATAACGTTCCACCTAACGCGGCTGATCAGCGGGCACGGTTGCTTTCGCAGCTATCTGAAGCGCTTTAGACACGAGGAGGCGGATGATTGCCCACGGTGTGGAAGTGGACGGAGCGAAACAGCTGAGCTCGTTCTCTTCTCGTGCGATAAATACGCTAGGAAACGGAGCTCTCTGGAAACCGTACTTGGCAGCAGACTGAATGCGGACAACCTAGTCCCATTCATGCTGCAGGGGGAGGCGGAATGGCAAGCGGTCAACAGCTTCGCCGCAGCGATAACCACCGAGCTCAGAAGAGCCGAGAGAGCCAGGAGGGTCAACGAGTGAGCAAATCCTGATCGTCCTCGCGAAGCAATGCTTCACGGCCATACCGCGGGGAGTCCTGGATTTGCCCTCCTTAATGTTATGTTATTTTGTAAATAGTTAAATAGTTAATCTTAATGGTTCAATAAACGAATTAAAATAAAAAAAAAAAAAAAAACCAATCCCAAGCCTTAAATAATATCCGAAATACCCAATTTCACTAAAAAAAGAGTAGAGCAGTTTGGATTACTGGAGTTAAGAGTCTTCTGGGCCCACGGAGATCATATTATTTTGTACCCAACCGGGACGAAGAAGCGGTATTTACTAACCCTTTGAAGTTCTTCTATGTATAGACGAAAAACAACAAAAGGATTCACCTTAAAGGAAATCCGAATTAGTTAACACAAGCAGTTCTCACGGAGTGAAACTGCTGAATTGCAGGCCATATCCGGTGGTCTGCACGCGCACTAAACAAACTGCTGATCGCGTACTCCAGGTGCAATTGCCCGGAGCCCGCACGGAGCACTCGCGGAGCGACTGATCGGCCTGACGCAGAAGTGCTGACCTGGCCTTCTGCCAGCAGTTCTGCTGCGGACCAAAGGCCTGGAGTTGAACCGGGACCGAATTCTTAAGTTAGTTTTAAATCATACTCCGAGGCTTACGCCTTGTAATTATAAATACCCAAATATTGTGACCCTCGCCCTAACGGGAGAGTGGTAAATAAATATAACTAAAATAAACCAACGACTTATAATTTATTTACTACGGCCAGTTGCCTTAAAAGTCCTTCCTTATTTAAAAAAAATAATAATAATAAACAATTATTGAACCCACGGACGAAATGATTTAAACATTGTTGGAGTTAAATTAAATTAGCGGAGTCGACATAACACTATACCGTAACATATGTAATTAACGCACGAATCGATCTACAAGCAACAATTGAATAATTTATTGATTTAACCGTACATAAAGATTAAATAGAATGTTGATGTAGTAAATTAACGTATCTCAAGTATTAAACTTCATAACATCTTTGATGTGCACCCTTCGAGAAGGTTTTATTTTCCATAAATAGTGGTGACGTTACTATTTCTCCCGTTTTTGTTTACTAAAAAATAAACAATGTACACATAGCATTAATAATTTAGTGACTGTGGATTTAATTTAAATGATAAATATTTAATTATCAACTGCTTGTTTTTAAAAGAACATTGTTCGGTTAAAAACGTTTTTGTATAATATATTACTTTCTAGCCATAGCAATGCCAAGTCCCAATATTCCGCCAAGTACTAAAGCTGCTCCGCCTGCAACCACCATACCCTTTGCAACTTCCTTATCGATTTCTTTTTTAATATATTCCTGAAATATGTAAAGTTATTTAGTAATTATTCTTAATACTTTTTGTTCATTAGTGAGGATCACACGAATATGTTTTTCATTCTTATATGTGTACATTTAACACGCTTCATCATTTGTTATTGTGTTTCTTGGAACCACCATCATGTACATACATAAGTGATCAAAAAGTGGAGCAAAAAATTATTTGAATCTATGGGACATTATATAGAAATTGCTGCTTTCCTCAGTGTAAGGTGTGTGACATGTTTGTACATCTTACTAACCTCAAGGGAGCGAACTTGATCATTTGACTCGATGTCAAGGAAAGCTCGGCAGTATTTTAAGCCAGACGTATATTCCTTGATACGAGCATTACCAAACGCTAGATAATAAATATAGTCACGCCTTCCATCTGGATGCGTACGAGCCAATTCCTCCAAAATCATAATACCCTGGATTATAAATAAAATATTATATTTACATTTTAACCGCTTTATAAGTGAGTCACCTTTCTAATGTCATTTGTGTAACGACTTCGGACCAGACAGAATGCGTACCTATTGTGTCATTAAAAATTCAGAATTGAGAGAAATTTTAATGTTTTTGGATTTAGGAATGCGTACTCAAACTTTGTGTCTGTGGTAACTTCACCATCCAACTCAAGTTCGTGATGATACTTTTTTTCGAATCTCTGGAGCAAATGCAAAATATTTATTTTATAACAATCAAGACTAAAATTATACTATTTACTTCTAAATCTTCTTGTGGTACAACTTCGTTTAAAAGATCCTCCATTGTTTTTAGATGTTGTTAGCAAATAACTAAATTATATACAGAGAATTTTACGCCAAGAGTAACCGTTCATTCTAAAAATATAAGCTTAGGCGTATAGTTTATACACAATTCCCAGAGAACGACTTCCTTCACATTTTTAGTGAACCTTGTTATATTCGATTGCCACTGAGACCAATTAATCAGGGGTACTCCGTAAATAGAATGTATTTTTAATTCAGACAAAAAACATTTATGATTGGAGTTTTAAGAAGTTTAGCAAATTCACGCAAGATTGTTACTACTATAGTTAAATTTTATAAAATTTAAAATTTTATACTTATCAATTTTGATATTGAGACTTTTCAATCAAAAATAAATACAGAATAACATCACCAAATCAAGCATTGAAGCTCAGATGATGTTTTGAAATGTTAGCAGAACCTTTTTTTATGATGATCCCTCACATCTAAAAATTTCTTGGTGAAGCTTCATTTCTAAATATTTTTTTTAAAATGAGCATAATGAGCAACAAGAAAATAATTTTTTACTTACAGTTATAAAGAAAAAATTTTAACATCATTGCCTCTTTTTACCCTATTTTATAGGTTTTTTTGTAGGTTGTTATACCCGTTACTTGTAATGTATGAAACAGGTAACACAAAACTTTTCCTCCACTATATTTATCTATATTCTTAATCAGGATTAAAAGTGGAGAAAAAGTGACCCCACAGAACTAACCCGGCTATCGACGCTGAATTGATCAAAATTACCACTTTATTACCAAAATGCCGGAGGCTTTCCTCTTTATATTAGATTGTTAGTGTTATTATAAATACAATACCATAGCAGAGCAGCTCCACCAAGCACCTGCTTGGTCACTCAATTCCAGGGCTTACTGTCAAATACAGAGGATGTCAGGGATATTCGCAGGATGCAGCATGGGACGCAGAGAGCATCACTGCTAATGAACGCGCACGATGCGATAGCGGTGCTAAAACAGGGCTTCTTAACCGTTGGAAGGTCAAGATGTCCCTTAAAGCAGGATCCGGCCACAGGTATCTAGGCTACGGACCAGAGAACTGCAGCCCGCCACTGGCACTCTACGTCCACCCGCTAAACACTCGGTCTCTAGGCACCCGTGTGTTTTTTGACACCCTACTTGCGGCAATACAAAATATTCGAGTGTTTTGCCAACGTGGTGTTACTGTTACGAGTAAAAAAAAACCACCCGAGGCCTGCTGCGCAATAACCGTTTGGGTGAGTGGACGCACAGTCAACGATCGGTCGCAGGTCATTTTTTGTACGCCTAACATTTGTATGGGTGGAAGCGTGACGGGTCTAAGAAATAAAGGGTAAAAGGAAATACCCAAGAAAAATTTCTTTGCTTTTTGATGGACTTAATGGGTGCCACCCGTTTCGAATCATTGCTTTATTAATTATTTACACGTCGCTAGCTGAATACTCTGATGAAAAATATTCTTACATAAAGTCATTTTTGAATTGAATTATGTGACATTATGTACATAGATTCGGCTATTACCATTATTACTATTACATTTAATATGAAGCCATCCACAGCTTTTTTTTTATCTCGGACAAGATTTGACTCCTCTTCTCTTCTGCATCCGATTTGGCCTTCCGACTTAATGTTGTTGGATCAGGTAGTAAACCATTAACTGCGCCGATTTTTAGGAAAAACTTTACCAAATTTTTAAATCCGGCTCCGATTACTGCAGAAAACGGCCGACAATCTTGGACAACCAACCCATTGGGTGCATTTTTCAATAGCTTCTTTCTTGTCGTTTTCTGAAACAAAAAAAAACGAGCAAGTTGAGTTTAAGCATATATCAATATCGTTTCTTCTATCTACTTCGACTTAAAATTTATTTCGTCATGATATAATTCAAAATAGAAAATCACAAACAAAAAAAATCAATTTTTTACGTAGCCTAAATATGCCTATATATTATATATATATATGATACCATAAGCTCGTCGTATTTCATTGGTTTGATCTTCGTAAGCCTCTCACGTCCCCACCATAGCGAAAATAAATATTTAAAAGGACACAATGAAGTTTTGGTGGATCTATCAACAGGAGCCGGAAACCGGATTTTGGAGGACATGTTTTTTCCACCGTTGCGCGAAGTGTATAAATATATCAGCGGGCATTGCTGGTACAAAAAAACCCTCCGTGCTCCAACGCAGTATGCTAGGTTGTCGGACGGACTTGTTTTTTGAGATCTGAAAAGATCTGAAAATGAGACAGTAAGAAGTAATGCGCAATCATCAAGCTGGTTAAAGCATACCTGGATACCTCTGGATTGCTATTGTCAGTACGATGGATTAAAGCGCACCAGCAAGCCCAACAAGAGTTACCGGAACAAAGGAAAAAGAAACCAGGAACGGTGATTAGTTCGTGCATCGACTGGGTGGAGAATGTCGGTTTGCTAATCTCTGCGCATAAGACCGAAATTGTCCTGCTTGATATCATTAGGACCGTTGAGAACAAGCAGAACTAGGTTAAAGATGACAAAAAATTTAGAAGTCTTAAGTAGACTGTTGCTCAAGGAGCATGCAAAATATGGAAGCAGGAAATCCACGGCAGCTCAACGAATTTCCCTGGAACGTCGAACAAACTACTAGAATTAAAGGAACTGTTTTCTTAGCGATAAAAATTAACCAACCACAACCTCCTACCGTAATATTGAGTTTATAAACTTAAATTTCATACACCCCTAGGACACCGTAGCTCTAAACTTTTGGGAAGCTGCGGTAAAAAGTGTCTAAAATTTCGCTACCGAAATCTTTTCGACACACTTTTTATTGTCCTCAATTGGGTATTCGAAATTGCCACACATTTTGTATGTCAAGTCCATATACGCCCAGCCTGTTATACGGCCTAGAGATATACGGCGTTGCTGAGAAGAGCCACCTTAATAATATCGTACAGACCATAACGATTTTTGGAGGTCCATCGTACATTAGAACTACACTCTTGACCACGCCGACCGCGTCTTAAACTTAAAAGACTTTAGAGGACTAAACCGTTGTGAATTTATATAGTTTTCATCAAAAATATGAAAGCATTTGAATATTCTTTTAAAAGGAAAAACATTTCATATTTTTAAATACTCTTTTGTTGTAGGGAGATAAACCGAAAATATTAAAATTGTTGACTACAATTTTGTTATGGAAATAAATTAATACGATAAATAACGATTTCTTTTTAAATTCAACCGTAATAGTAAACGATTTAATGGAAATAAAAACATTCCTAAATCCAAAATAACTTACCCCTTTTCACCAATAAAATTATTATAAACTCTAGTTGTCAATGCAGCAACTCTTGATCTATAATTCGTAGTTCCATAAAGATGATTTTTGAAATATTAACCAATCAATATATATATATCAATGGTGATAATAATTGTATCTAATATCTACTTTTGGTCTTAGTATTGAGGTCTTCAACTAACAGTGGGAAGATTATACTTATTAAATATCTTGAACAGCTTTCGTTATGAAGCAGGAACGCATCTGGCATGGGAAGTAACTAGTGCCCTGAAATCATAAAAGACCTGATATGAACTTGTAAATTTAAAAAATTTACTTATTCTGCATGAATAGTTAGAAAATGTGCAGACGAACAATAAATGTTTAAGAAGTTAGTTATAATAAAATAATTTTAAAATCGAAAAAAACGTTATTAATTTATAACGATAGAAAAATATTTTTCCAAGAAAAATATCGATATATTTTTTATTGCACCCAATTGGTCTAGAGCAATTGCTTATAATAGTTGGGTTCTTCGGCTTGATTAGTTTAACCGGAACAAACTTTTATTTTGCCTTTGCCAAAAATGTACATCACAACGGGCAAGACATTTGCGCTGCTGAAAGGACCTTTACGTGATTGTCTTTTTCATAGTAGGAGATGCCCAGGTAACGTACCCTTTTTTGTCGCCGTCAAAAATAGGCAGGTACACAGATAATGTATATATCTGTACCTATATAGTACATTTATACACATGCACACACTTGTTATTAAATGCGCAATAGTTATAAGTATGTACATATGTATGTATGTACATTCATACGAATTCGTATTAATGTTTGTATATTTTAATCTCTTCCACACAAAGCTGTTCATCAATTGCACTTAAGTGTCGCCATGGGAAATTATGTGAATGAAGCCTCAATTCCCCTTCCAATCAATGTGGACTCTGCGGAAACAACTCGATTCTCCCCCCAGCGCTCGCGTGACATTTCGTCTACAGTGATTAATGCACAAGCACCAATCTCAAGCATTGATATCACAATTGACAACAGTTTTCACGCAGTCCTAAGCGACTCAAATATTTGTCACGATCCACATGTACAGTCCTATGATTGTTTCGGGTCGATCAGTCTTAATTCCGCGATGCAAAGCAATGTACCGACACCGTTTGGGGGGCTCAACAAGTTTTCTCATCTGAACATGCCTGGCGGACAATGGTCCCAGGAATTTAAATTTACAGCGCAAAACATGCAGTGCTCTCACTACAGCGCTCTTCGCGATAGCTTGCGAGCGGATTGGGCGACTTACGATCAAAATGCTACTCTTAAAACGAATGACCAAGGTGAGAAGCTTCGTTCAAAAAGTAACGAGTAAAAATATGTAACTCGAAGCATCTTTTCGTATATGGATATTTTCATGTATACATGCATATATATAACATTGTAAGTAGAAATCCATCTACATGTCTGCATATATCAGGAACTCATTCTAAGGATTGGTTTTCAGTGTCCAGGAATCCTATTATAGAAGCTTTCAGGGCTGAAGATTGAAATTGGCAAAGGAATTTATTAAATTGAAAGAAAACCGAACGTACGTGCCCAACGTATTTTTCGAATACCATGTTTTTTTAGCTTTTTGAGGTATAAATATTCGGACTTTCATATGGATGGACATGGACAGATCGATCCTGATAGAGATTCAAGTCGAAAACACTTTTCTTTTATCTGTAAGATACTTTTCATCGAATATACAGAACCTCATTTAAATTCGAGTAATGGGTATACAACTCTGAAATAAAATAGATATATTTTGTATGAAATGGTGTTTATTGTTTTTCCTATATGCATTCTTAACACATACATTCACCTACACATATTTTAAACTAATTTTACAGGGTTTTTTAATCGAAGAAATTATAGCACGCAATCGCCTATGCAAAACTCTTCCACAAATGCAAGTACAGATGCAAAACTAAGTAAAAGTGAGCAGCTGAAGAAGGCATTTAAGGAGTATGGAGCGCCTATTGTGGCCTTTCACGTAGGAATTTCGCTGATTTCTCTTGGAGGTTTCTATGTGCTTGTATCAAGGTAAGGTGGCACTTCAATTTGACTGCTGTCCAAATTACAATACTGGTTTTCCAAGTTTTACTTTATCTACCTTACACGGAGAGCAAAAGGGGATATCTAAAAGACTAAAGGAAGCGTTTTTTATACGTTATTCAGGCACCTACAATAAACTGAAAAACAAGAGAGAATGCTAAAATCCAAGCTTTTTGGCAGATCGATAGAAATTTACAAGACTAAGAAAAGTATGACATATCACAATATGAAAATATCACAAAACATCACATGCAAAAGTGTGGTCGAGGCAGTTCTGGGCAGTTTGTGGGCGTTACCCGCCCACTGTGGGCGTGGCAACATGGGTCAACAAACTTGAGCAGCGTCTCTAAAATCTGTATGCTTAATCTCTACCTTCTAGCTTTTATAGTTCCTGAGATCTCGACGTTCATGCGGACGGACAGAAGGACGGGCAGGGTCAGATCGACTCGGCTATCGATCCTGATCTAGAATATATATACTTTATAATGTCGGAAAAGTTTCCTTCTGCCTGTTACATACTTTTCAACAAATCTTTACCCTTTTACTCTAAAGAAAGCGTATAAAATCAAAGATTACTTTTTGCGAGGCGAACGCATCGAAAGTATGTTCAAAAAAATGCCCTCTTCCACAAACTGCAAAAATTTGCACGTCTACGCTCTTGAATAATTTATATTTGGGTATCACTAAATTGAGGCGTAATTTTTTTATTAAGTCGACATCTACGGGTGTACCGAAAATTCTTCAAATCGCACCTTGAATGATTTAAAGATATTCTAAATGGCATATGTACTTATGGGTACGATTATCTTTGGAGCTGAGGGGCTAGCTTCTCTTCTTCTACCTTATAATTAACTACGAAAAAACAGATGTGTCCTAATAAAGGGGCGGTTCATGTTCAACATGTTTGGTTATTCCTGTGCACGCGGAAATGGAAAATGACTGTAATCTGCAGTCTGTAATCTGTAATCTCGACTTTATATAACGAATACTTCCGGAGCTTTGCTGGGAAGTAACGATTTTGATACAGTTTATACGTATTTTAAATGGTCACATCGCTTTACCTACATAGTTTTCAACAAATAACCTTTAGTATACCCTTCTACTCTACAAGTTAACAGAGAATAACGAGAATAATTAACATAGAAAATTATAAATTGGTTGGCCTTATGTTTTCTTTTTCTGAATATAATCAATTGGAACCCTGATTTTAAATTACATGTTTTATGCTTTTCTTGCTCTATTTCACAGTGGCATAAACTTGGTCCCAGCTCTGGAGTGGATTGGAATTTCATCATCCGCCATTTTAGAAAAAGTGGCAACGGGGAGCACCTTTGTTGTCGCCTATGCAGTACACAAAGTCTTTGCCCCTGCTAGAATAAGTATCACGTTAGGTTCTGTGCCATTTCTTGTACGCTATATTCGATCTAAGAAATCGCAAATACCAAAGCCAAAAAATACTTAGAGCTAAGAACAATGAATTCCTATAAATAAGGGATATAATTTTTTATAATTTGTTTTTTAATCTTTAGATGGAAATGTTTATTTATAGGAAATGGGAATTATTTGTTAAGCTGATAGGCATTTTAATTAGCTATTTCAAAGCAATAAAAAGACGAAGTTTATAAAGCGATTTCGAACGTTATGTTTTTAATGGGTTTAGCGAAGGATATTTTGCATCGATCCGATATGTACAAGACAAAGGTTTTGGGTGCGATAGCACCCAAGTGCACTCGGTCCATGCGTCTCGTGCATGCGTCCGCTGCTTTCGTGAGCCGCTTTCTTCGGTACAATACAAGCATGGTGGATTCCACGTGGATGCTGGTGCTACGCTTGCTGATGGGGATATGGGTGTTGATGCAGGGAAGGCTATTGCATTGCCTGTCCCGGGATCGGCGGTGGCATATGAAACATCATGCCGCTTAGTGGCCCCAGACCCACTTGTTGACCCACAACATGTGAAGGTGGCTGTGGCATGGCGTAAGGGGGCTTAACCATTCCAACGGGTCCTACTTGTGGCAATCCTGGAAATTGAACGCCGCTTTGGAATGCCTGTTGCGGCGGTGGGTGCTGGACTTCTCCTTGTTATTGCGACTGCTGCTGGTGGCCTGGCATGCCGGGCATCCTTTTCTGCTGGCACGGTGCGGAATAGCTAGCTTATTCTGTTGTCCTGCGGTATTTGGTCCGGTCCACCGCTTTCCGCTGCGACACTAGCACCCTGTCCCTTACCTTGGCCGTCTTGAAGCGTTTGGGTGGACCCATGTTGAACCAGTTAGCATAGCCTCCAGCAAATTAAGGAAACTCAAAAGAGGGCAGCGATCTTCCCCCTGAATATAGGACCTAAGCGTTATGAGAATGTAATTTCTCAGCCGAATCACTTTCGATTTTCTCAAAATCAAGCTCGTTGAGTATTTTCTTAAATATTTGTTGCAGCTCAACGATCACCTCCAACCTCACATGAAGCACAAACTCATTAAAGGAAATTAACGCAAAACTTTACAAACAATTCTTTAATCGTTCCACTCGACTATAAATTACAGTATTTATAAAAATATAAATACACCCGAATGTTGTAAGGGGTCTTTAATAAATAAGGTAAAAAGTAGCGGACCAAGGTGGCTCATTTGTGGAACACCGAATGCTACACCGTTGTGCCCTGCTATTCAGATTACGTAAAATCCAATCTAGATCAACAGGGAAACCAACTAAAGTTAGTGTAGATGACATCAGCTTGAAGATTATTTTTGAAGACCTGTATGACGAAGGAAGTTAGCTCCACAAGGTTGCCTGCACCATCAAATGTGCAGCACATGAGGATTGATATTATTTTTATAAACGACAATTTAGAGATTTCTCTGTTATTGCTTGCCTCCAAATTCAATCCTTTTTTATGGAGATTCCATAGATAAGGATAACAGTTTCAGAAGAATCTGAGCACACAGCCAAGGAATCCGTTGGAACCTAGAGAATAGATAGGCTTATTTTGCTGAAGATCGTAAAGCAGTGAGCATTCGTTTAGAGTGGGATAAAATATGTAATTAAACTTTAATACGGGCTAATAAAAAAAAAAAAAAAACAAATAGATCTGCTATTTCCTGATCTTATGATACCGTAGTATTTTTAAAAATAGCGAGGATGGGTGAGAAGAGTTTAAAATCCGATCAGGTCTACCAAAGTGAGGAAAGTTTGAAAGCCCGTTCAGGTCTACCCAAGTGAGAAGACTTGGGAAGGCCGTTCGAACTACCAAAGTGAGAAGAGTTTGAGAGGCCTTTTAAGTCTACCAAATTGAGACGAGTTGGAGAGGCCATTCAGGTCTACCAAAGTGAAAAGAGTTAACCCGTCTCCTCTTGAAAACCTACCACTGCTCCTTAGCTGCCCTTTCCGATGGTGTGGCATGTTGAACCTTTGCCGATCGCGAGCTGAACTGAATGCCCTTCGGAGTGCTGTGGTCCGCTTTATATAGCGGCTTGGCGAGGTACCCGCATGTCTCGATAGGGTCAGTGTCACCCTTCCTTGCCGTACCAGGCGCCAGCGCGCGGCTTCTTTAAATGCACATGTTTATTATGATTTTATTTTAGATTATTTCATGGTTTGTCTTTTGTTTTCAAAATTTATTTTATGTATCTTCATTATTTTCTCTGACATATATATATGTGTCGGGTTATGAATATCAGGGGCCTCGCCGTCCGTCCGTCCGTCCATATCAGCGTCGCTCATATCTCTTTTTCACTATATAATTCTCCACGATTAATGCCCTCACTCCAGTTTCGTGCAGCCTGCTTTGTCTCAACAGTTTTTGCAAAATCCCGTTCATAGATAATTCATCTATTCATCCTCACACATTGACAATAAATAGGAACACGCATAATAGCAAAGGGAACATGGAGAAGAAGTAAACAGCGACTACACGCATACTCATTATTTTCGCCACGACACGGCCATTCTGACATTTACACGTCCTCGTGTAAGCTTTTGATACCGAGATACCAAGATATTAAGATCACATATTTTCATCACTATTCAATAACATTTAATTTCATTAGTTTGACTTGATTAGGTGTATTTCTTAAATCTTAATTCTGTGAAGAAACAAAACAGCTTTTATTTCATTGTTGCTGGGATAACTTATTCTATTTTTATATTCAGTTCCATTGATCAGTAATACATTAGCTTACAACTTATCTTAACATTATCATTTATCGATTTCTATATATCGATCTTCCGCCAGTTCACACACACTTGATTATTAATTCAATCCAAACTCATCGTCTCTCCTGGACGGATAACTCACACTTCATCGTCTCTCCTGACGGATAACTCACAATTCATCGTCTCACCTAGACGGATAACTCACAATTCATCGTCTCACCTAGACGGATAACTCACAATTCATCGTCTCACCTAGACGGATATCTCTCGTTCACAAAAGAACTCATTGGCGGGCTTTTCTTTTCATTCAACTGTTTCTATATTTCAGCTATTGCTCTACATTCTCGTTTAACTCATTCGGGATTGGTCGTAAGACGCTAAGGAATTCATATTTTCTGTCGCATGAGCTCTAACAGTTGCCAAATCTATTTCACATTCGGTCTCACATGGGGGAACTAATCCAAGGGGTCGAGCCAATTAACATTTCTAACGGACTTGCCTCAGTGGCACGAGAAATTGTACAATTCAGTGCAAGTTGGACTTCGCCAAGTGCGTCCTGCCACGATCGTTGACTTGATTCTACCACTGACAACAAATTTTTCAGTGTTTCCATCACCCGTTCCACTTGCCCATTTGCACGGCTCATTCCCGTAGCAATCAAGTGAAGTTCAACTTTCTGCGATACGCAAAACTCTGAAAACTTAGAGCTAGAAAAACATCTGCCCTGGTCGGCGATGATGCGATCTGGTACTCCAAATAAGGATTTGAAAGATTTCATAGCATTAACACAGCTTTCGGCATCTATCTTTAAGGTGTGATATAGATAAACAAACTTTGTATAGGCATCGATCTGAACAATGACATACTCCTTCAAATCGCTCTTGCCACTTAATTTCCCCGTTATATCTATGTGGATGGTGTGCCACGGTATACTTGTCTTCGGAATGGAATGAGGTTCCGCCTGAACCTTCTCGGAAGATGATTTCACTGATCTACAAGTTATGCAGTTTAAACCAAATTTTCGAACATACTTGTTCATTTTTGCGAACCAATAATACTGGTACACTTTATCAAGTGTCTTTTGCCACCCTAAATGCATTATCGACTCGTGTACCTGGTTAATTACTGACCATTTGAAAGCTCTGGGTACAACTGGTAAATAACTTGTTCTACCTCGTCTTTGGACCTTGCGATATACACCTTTTCGCAAATCATACGTTTTGGCCAAGTTTTCGGCCAATTCATCTGACTCCAATTTGTTAACAATTTCTATTATCTCAAGGTCTAACCGTTGCTCAGCAAGAAGCCAAGTACTTGAAATTTCAGACAGATTTACTCGTTTTTCGGGAATCTTGTTTATTGACAAAATGTGTTCGGGTGATAAAGGATTTCTTTATAGGAAATCCACATGAGCCATACGCTTACCCTCTCTATACTGAATTTCGAAATTAAACGATTGTAAGTAGGCCCACCAGCGGTGAACTCTGGGGGTTAAATCTATTTTTGTGCGAGAAGCTTTTAATGAATTGCAGTCTGTATAGACAACGAACTCACGGCCAATTGGGTAATGGCGAAAATGTTTAACGGCTTTTACCACTGCCAAGGCTTCCAGCTCGTATAAGTGATATCTAGATTCAACAGAGGTAGTTGTTTTGCTGAAGTATTCGATTACATGGGGCTTACTTTCTATACGGTGCAAAAGTATCGCTCCATATCCACAGGCACTTGCATCAGTGTGCAACTCAATAGGATATTGCGGGTCGAAGATTACCAGAACAGGCTCATTTGTGAGGATCGTCACAACTTTAAGTCTGATCTCTTCCAGCTCAGCGCTCCATGTAATCTTGCCGCTACCAGACGAAAGTGAATACAATGGTTTCATAAGTTGGGAGAATCCAGGCACGAATTTGCGAAAGTAAGAGGCCAAGCCAATGAATTGTCTAATGCCGAAGACAGTTTGAGGAGGAGGCAAGGAGCTTAATGAAGCTATCTTTCGCACATTCGGACGAATTTCTCCCGCTCGCACTTCATAGCCCAAATACTGAACCGTTGTTTTGAGAAAACTGCATTTAGCAAGGTTAAAGGTAAAACCAGCCTTTGTAAGAACATTCAAAACAGTTTTTAACCTTTCCAAAGCCAATTCCTTGGTTGGCGATACTACCATTATATCGTCCATGTAAGCGATTACAAAAGAGTTAGCAAGGTCACCAAGTGCATTTATGACTGCGCGCTGGAAAACAGATGGCGCATTTTTGAGGCCAAAAGGCATTGTAAGAAATTCAAATTGGCCGTCTGGGGTCACAAATGCAGTATATTCCACGGATTCAGGGTGAATCGAGATTTGGTGGAAACCACTTGCCATATCCAGGCATGTGAAATAATTTGCTCCGCGAAGTCTAGCAATTTGATCGCTGATAAGCGGCAAGGGGTATTTATCCGAAATCGTGTTCGAGTTTAGCTCTCTAAAATCAACACATAGACGGTCGGTTCCGTTCTTCTTTTTGACGAGCAACATGGGGCTAGCAAAGGGAGAGCAACTTGGGCGAACAATATTTCATCTTATTAATTCGCTTACCTGCATTCGCACTACTTCTCTCTCTTCGGGGCTAAGTCTGTAAGGTCGGCGCTGAACAGTTTTAGTTGGGTCAATCAAACGGATTTTCATTTCGCCTGTATTTACTCGAGTATGAGGTATCCCGTTGGTAAATGAAGTCGAGTGCTTTTCAAGTAGCTCAATTAATTGAGCTTTCTCATTGTCGACTAATTCGGTGTCAATATCGGACAAAGTAAACGATGGCTCAGTAACGGAACAATTATTAACAGTTTTTGATTTTACAACTTTAAAATTATTGGATGCCAAAATTACATAAAAGCCTTGTTTAAGTATTTCTCGCCCTATCAGAATATCATTCCTCATTTGCTCGTTCGGGACTACATGAAATAATATTTCCATAATATTTTCGTTTATAGTGACTTCACTCAAGATTTGCAATGTACTGCACACACTGCCACCACCAATGCCTTTTATCATTACAGTATTGTTTATACGTTTACCAGATAACTTACTGCTAATGTCGTCTTTAATAAGGGAGCACTCTGCACCGGAATCGAAACAAATTGGATAGATCTCACCTCGTTGATGCAAGCTTCCCTTTGGCTCAGTCACACAACATTGGTTAACAGTCTTCTGTTGAGTCACATCTTGTTTGGCTGCACTTCCGTTTTTCGGGCACTGGTTGGAGAAATGTCCAGGTTGGCCGCACCGATAGCACGTAACATTTGATTTTTCACGCTGCGGTTTCGCCTCTCTATCTTGTCGCATTTTACTTCGGCATTCAGCAATTCGATGTCCCGGCTTTGAACAGAAGTGGCATACAACTGGCGATGCCTTACGGTTCTTCAGGTCCAAGGTTGTCATCTCGAGCATGTCGCTTCTTGTCGAACGTAAACGCTTTTAACTCCGCCTGTAGCTTACTTCTGGTACGCACATTGGATGTGAAGAGGACGCGCTGCAAACGACTGTCAATGTTTGCCATATGCGCAAGAACAGTTGTAACGGCAATTTCTTCTATTTCCATATTCCGCCACTTCGTAGTCAGCGTCGTCACCAGCCGACTCGCATACACCGCGTAACATTCGGCGGCAGTCGGGCGGCTGTTGAGTAAATTTAAAAACGTAGCGGCCGGCGTCTCTTCGGTTTCAAAGCGCTGCAGAAATAATTCCTGGAACTCTTGACAAGTCATACCCTGGTACGAAATTTGTGTTAGCCACTGAGATGCAGTTCCCTCCATGCAGTTACTTAGTGCCCTGATCAATTTTCTTCCTTTAAGGGGGTGCTCAGTTAGAATTATATCGGTTGTTGAACACCACTTTGCTGCCTCTACGCATGCAGCATGAGGGTTAAATTTGGGTAGCTTAACATCATAACTAGGTTGCTGCTCACGTACCGGCGTCACTTGCATGATTTTTACAAGTTCAGCCAAATTCCGATTTTGCATTTCGACTACTGCACGCCACTGATCCTCAGAAAATGCAGGGTGTGGCACAGATCCCACTTCTGATGTCGGGTTATGAATATCAGGGGCCTCGCCGTCCGTCCGTCCGTCCATATCAGCGTCGCTCATATCTCTTTTTCACTATATAATTTTATGCAGCTGTGCGCAGTCAACGAGTCCACTTGCGTCTGCTTTGGCTTCTCCACGATTAATGCCCTCACTCCAGTTTCGTGCAGCCTGCTTTGTCTCTTCTCAATTTTTGGCATTCCCTTTTCATTATATCGTTTTCCCTTTCTAACCAAGCAGCGCAAGTGGCCACGTTCAGCAACAGCTCTATCGCTCTCGTTTTTGCAAAATCCCGTTCATAGATAATTCATCTATTCATCCTCACACATTGACAATAAATAGGAACACGCATAATAGCAAAGGGAACATGGAGAAGAAGTAAACAGCGACTACACGCATACTCATTATTTTCGCCACGACATATGCTTATTTTATCTTAATGTGCGTTTTATGCGTCACAGACGCACAGACAGACGGAGAAGACCAGATCGCCCCAGTCATTGATCCTGATCAAGAATATATCTAGTATATCTTTTTATTTTCGAGTAACGGGAAAATACTAAAAAGAAGAGGCAATTGCTCCCAATATTTATACTTTCAACACCCACAACCTTCCTGATTAAGATCTTAACGAAAGAAGTTAGCTCCAAGAGGTTAGTGGTTGGTAATCTGCGTTTCATAAAACCGTGCTGACACGGTGATATAATTGATCTACAAATGTGCTGCAAATGAGGAGTGATAACATTTTCAAAAAGTTTTGGGATAGCCGACAATTTA
The DNA here is from genome assembly GCF_016746395.2 of Drosophila simulans. Classification (NCBI taxonomy): domain Eukaryota; kingdom Metazoa; phylum Arthropoda; class Insecta; order Diptera; family Drosophilidae; genus Drosophila; species Drosophila simulans. The sequence goes on from NC_052521.2 coordinate 3,202,577, forward strand.
GAGATTCCTCTGTAATTGCTTGCATCCAGCTTGCTACCTTTTTTATGAAGAGGAATCACAAAGGACTCCTTCCATATATGAGGGAACTGTGAAGATTACAGAGATAAGGTAAAAAGATTCAGTACAGGCTTGCACAAGTCTTAGGTAGGGTAGGGCAATACGCGAACACGATTCCACATGCGCTTCGCAGGCGACCAAATTCTCAAGCTTTTCCTCCTGTTCTAGAACTGTGCCCTTCAGAAGGTATTAATTTGCTTCTTCCAATTTTGTATACTAGCTCCTTCATTTTGTTGTTGTTGTAATGACGCTCAATTTCTTGGTCTTATTCATTATTGTATGTAACGAAAGGATAACTGTACAAGCAAGACCACCACACCCAACGCCATGAGCTAGAGCCGGTCTCTAAAGCGTGCACCCCCAAGTACTGGTACTCTCATCTTCCATCCCTTTATTTCGTTACACGTTACAGTTTAGTTAAGCATAACAATAAATGAGTGAAAGTGGTGCCCAACGTGGGGCCTTAGTGAGTTTTTAATTCATTAAGACTTGCGATCTTCAATTCTTTTCTTTAATTTTTCCGTTTCAGTTTCATACTTCCAAAATTTTTGTGTTCAGAATTAGTTGTGGAGTCCGCGTCAAGTCAATACTAGTATTGCTGACTGGCCATAACTAAGACTTATCCCAAAAATTTTCCTAAGTGTAACAAAAGGAATTGTGGATTTTGCTGAGTAAAACAGAGTAACAAGTAACTCCGGTTTGGTTTCTGTCCCGGTTTAATCTACTTCCTTGAGATAACTAAAAGCTATTCTGGAAATATATTCTGGAAAATCTTGGTATTAGTCGTGAGAAATGCCAGATCGTTATATAGTTGACGATTTTCTTCTTCTTCACTATTCTTCTTAAATAAGATAGAGTTTCCTCTAGGTTGGAATATTCGTGCAGAGGAAGAGTGCACGATTCCAAGACTTCACTAAAACACCTATTGGTTGTTTTGAAATTTAGTCTACCAAATGGAATATCTTCTTTTAAGGAAACACCTTCTACTTTTTTGTGAGAATTTTGAGCTGAAATAATAGACAGCCCTATGAAAGGAGAACATCAAGCCAAGAGTTCAGTTTTTATTATTTTTTTTATTTTGCTCGCTAATTTTGAACTTGAAATTTATCTGAAGTATGATGGGGTTTGACAGATCACCGACTAGGAAATCTCCTAGTGTCTCAAACTCTGTTTATACACTATGTGCAGCCGAGATCAGCACACCAGACTTGTACGTAACAACATGTCACCATGAATTTCACAGGGAATGCATTAGGAATCATTTTAAAAAAAGTGAGATCTGTCCGATGAGTAAACTAACCTGTTGGCCTGCAGCCGAACCAACCGAAAGGGTAAGGCGAGGAAGTCGTAGCAAAACTAAAAATCTTCCACCCGCAACAGTAGACGGGGGCCCTTCGACATCAGCTCACGGGGCTAACACCAATGAAGCTAGTTCAAGCGCTGTAAGTGCTAATGCGGTAGCTTTGTTAGCCATGGAGCGTAGGCTTCTAGCAACGTTGTCAGAGAAGATGACAGTACAAAATGCTATCACCGCAAGCATGCAGCGAGTAATGTCCGCTCCGAGTCCGGCGGTAGTCGTTACAGCCAGTGAAATGTCCGCTGATCAACCAAGTGCCTATGAGAGGCAGTATTTAACAACGCCAAATCCTATTCCTTCTCCACGAAGCGCTACTTCCGATTTGTTTGATCGGCCGGATAAAGTCGTCCTCATACTAAATGGTTGGAAAATAAAATATTCCGGAGTTGGAGTGTCAGTGGACAATTTTATATACAGAGTCGAAGCACTTACAAGGAAGACGTTGAATGGAAATTTCAACTTGTTATGTAGGAACATAAGCGTATTGTTTGAAGGCAAGGCTAATGACTTCTTTTGGCGCTATCATAAAGCCAAAGGTGAAATTCTGTGGGAAAGGTTTTGTACAGCCCTACGACTCCAATTTCGACAGAGTCGCGACGATGGTGACATAGAAGAGTTGATTAGGAATACTAAACAAAAACCAAATGAAACTTTTGATAGTTTCTACGATACGGTATCCGAGTTAGTCGATCAGATAGAGCAGCCTTGGACAGCCAACAAACTTGTCCGAGTGTTAAGAAGTAACCTTCGTCCTGAGATTCACCACGAATTTTGAATTTAGATGTTAGAACGGTGTCGGAGTTGAGAGAAATCTGTAAAACACGAAAGAGTCACCGTTTAAACGAGAGATATCCAAGGTCTGTCAGGAGATTGAAGATAAGGTGAGGTCAACATACGGAAGTGAGAACGACATTGAAGCTTTTTCTCTAGTGTGTTGGAATTGCCGAGCCGAAGGACACCGCTATCAAGAATGTCTAGCCGAAAGACGAGTTTTTTGTTATGGGTGTGGTGCAGCAAACACCTATAAACCAAGTTGCAAAAAGTGCTCAAAAAACTTTAAGGTCGGCATGTCGAAGTTGCCAGTCAAACCGAAGACTTTGAATGCCGCGCGAAATCAATCAACAATGACCGATCACTAGAGAACCCCAATTCAAAGTGTGTCTCTACCCCTCCCTGACGTACCAATTAAACCTGCTTATACACTGCTTCACAGCAAAATTTCGGAGTTACGGATCTCAGAGAATCTCCTGCAATTCTTAAACGGAAATCTCGCAGTTATCGTCGATTGAAATTGTTTTGGAAGAACGTCAAAATGCGTAAAGCCAGTTTGGATTACATTAGTTCTATCCCGACAGGACCTCGAGACCCTCGACCGTTCTTACCGATTCGCTTATTGAATCGCCTGGTTTATGGATTGTTGGATTCAGGCGCGTCGATTAGTTGTATTGGAGGAGAGTTGATACAAGCTGCGATGGAAAGCGAGAAGTTCCAGTCGTTAAGAGAAGAAGCTGCGAAGCAGACGGTAGTTCTCAACGAAAAATAGGACTGCTTAAAATAGACGTGGAATACGGTGACGTCAAAAAGCTTTTGAAATTCTATGTCGTGCCATCACTGAAACAGGATCTCTATTTGGGAATAGACTTTTGGAAATTATAAGACCTTCTCTCCGCTAATTTAAAAATAGCTGAAATATTGCCGCCTGAACCCAACCTGCAAACTGTGGTGGATCAGCACGAATTATGCGAAGGTGACAAAGCTAAGTTGGCGAATGTAATCAATTGTTTTCCCTCATTTAGTCAGGAAGGGTTAGGCAAGACGCATTTAGTCTCTCACTCGATTTATGGACCCTGAAAAGTAGCCGCGACTACCGATTTTCCATTGCCGAAGAGTTTGAAAAGTTTGCGCAGTTTCATGGGATCCTGTAGTCCGGATTTCGCGAATCCGTTTGCAATACATTGCGACGCTAGTAAGTCAGGCGTAGGGGCAGTGCTGGTATCTGAAGATGGTGACGAGCGTCCTATCGCCTTCGTCTCAAAGAAACTGAACAAAGCTCAGCGCAATTACACAGTCATAGAGCAGGAATGCTTGGCCGCTATAGTAGCTCTCGGGTTTTTATACAGAAAAGCTGAGCACCTGACTGGAGAACAAATGTATGACGAATATGCCTGGAAACTTTTGGTCCCCAAAGAATTAGTGTCGAAGATTCTGGCTCGCGCGCGCGATAGTCCTTTGGCTGCGCATGGTGGCATTCACAAAACCATAGAAAGAATACGACGATATTATTTCTGGCCCGGTCTCGTTTCAGACGTCAGGGCTTATATTAGTGCAAGTGAGGTTTGTAAGAGTACTAAATCACCAAATTTCACTCTCAGACCGCCGTTAAGAAAAGCGCCTGAGTCTCAGCGATTCTTCCAACGTTTATTCATTGATTTTCTCGGACCGTATCCTATGTCAAGGAGCGGCGACATAGGTATCTTCATTGTCCTGGATCATTTTTCAAAGTACGTGTTCTTGAAACCAGTAAAAAAGATCGATTCTAGTGTCGTCATAAAGTATCTGGAAAACGAATTGTTCATGACGTTCGGAGTCCCCGAAGTGATACTGTCAGACAACGGTTCTCAATTTCGAGCTAGAACGTTCCAGAATCTGATGGAGCAGTACGGTTTTAGGCACACGTTGCCCGCTGTTCACTCGCCTCAGGCAAATGCTTCTGAGCGTGTAAACCGGTCGGTAATTGCTGCAATTAGGCCATATCTACGCCTCTACCAGAAGGATTGGGATGAATTCCTCAGCCGAATATGTTGTGCATTGAGATCGGCGGTGCATTCTAGCATTGGTACCAGTCCTTATTATATGGTATTTGGGCAACACATGATCACTTCAGGGTCGATGTACTCGTTGATTAGACGATTAAATCTATTGGTATCGTTTGTCGAGGGACAAGAAGTTTATCGGCGTAATTTCAAGCAAAGCTGCTTTCAAACTGGTTATAACGCCAAGTTCGGACCTACGTTCTTAAAATCTCGAGTTCGTAAGAAGATCGGCATCGTGTATTACGAGCTGGAAGACCTCCAAGGACGAGTTGTGGAGCCTATCATGCCAAGGACATTCGGCAGTAAGGTGCCTTCAGTCGGTCTCAGCCTAGGGTGTCTTCATGAGTACTCTAGTCTGAGTGTAGCGGGGGTTTTGTAGAGGGGACTGAAGCAGTGGATAATAAAGTTCTCGATAAATAATCGATAGGGGGCTTGCGGATGTGACACACCAATTTAAGGTCATACTAGATGCAGTATGAAGTAGCTGGAATATACCAGACGGGATGCAACCCTTATCAGCTGCACCCGGAAAGTTTGGGATAATTCGGTTATCGAAAAAAAAGTTGGTTTCTGCTGATCGTGATTTCCGCCGATGGCCTACACCTCGGCTTGTGTTTCCTGGTTGCTTTCTTTCGAACAAAACAGTCGACGAGTCTAGTTGTGAAAAGTGCGTTTCGAAAAGTCGTAACCTGCGGGCGTGAGGATTTTCTTGTCGCGGGAAATATTATCGGACTGAGTTTTCTTCGACATTATCGGTGCGCGAGATAAGTCCGGCGTGTGTTTTCCCAGCAAAAAAAAAAATTTTAAGCCGGAAAGATCGTCGCTTGGCGCAGCCATCGCACAGCAGCCTTGCCGCCAGACCCCAAGTTCCACCTGGGGCAACCGCAGGTCAGTAAACTTCGGAGAAAAGGTGAACTGTTGGTTGATACACTAAATATCATTATAGCAGAAATTAAAGGCAGGAGAGTCTTCGTTTGGCAGCTTTTACGCATCCGCATCACTACCCTGACCACAAGGTTCGACTGGGGCCGCCACAGGCGGGCAGAAGGAGAGGCGATAACTAAGCCAGGCCGTCCAGTGGAGCGCCTTCCCAGCGAGGGGCCGAGGAGGACAAGCAGCAGCAGCGGGATCGCGTTATATCTGATGAAACTGCTGATGTGTCTGGATCAGAGCAATTGTCAATAGGGTTGAGGTATTTCCATGAAGGCAAAAACGAAGTCCAAGAATCGTTTGTCGGGTTTGTGGAAATAAAAACGGATGCAAAATCAATAGCTAATGCTATTGACGATTTGTTAACTAAAGCAGGTCTCAATTCTGACAAATTCGTCGGACTGTTATTTGATGGCTGCAAAACAATAGCTGGAAAGGAGGGCGGTGTGCAGGCCATCTTACGCAAGAAATACAAGAAAGCTTTATATTTTCATTGTTCGTCGCATAGCTAAATTTAGTCATCAACGACCTTAATGCACTGCCAGATATTCGAAACACCATTGGAACAACGAAAAACGTTTTTCCGCGAGTCTGTTCTGAGGAGGAAGATAATCCCCAATATATCCAAGCTTTGTGACACGAAATGGAGTGAATAATACAAAGCTATTAAACGTTTTAAGGAAAATTTAGGCGATATAATGGAAGCATTGCAAGAGTTGTCACGTGATGGCAATGCTGCTACCCGAAATAATGCCTTCTTGCTTTATAGCGCAGCTTCCAGAGTAACATTTATTATGTGTCTCACGATAACTGCGAAATACTCGGCGATGTTGGAGCCGGCAGTCAACGTGCTTCAATCAACGACTTTGGATGCGGTCAAGGCCACTCAGCACTTTAAACGCATAATACAACTGTTAAGAAGCCATCGAGATGATCCTGATCGTATAAGGGATGAAGTATTAAGAGATGCAACAGTCGTTGCAGAGACAATTGGGTTGGAGGAGGATATGACATGATAGGATATGATATTTGGCAAGCAATGTCACAGAAATAACCATCACGCTGAAAATAGCTCACAGTATGGGAGGAGTTCAATGATTATTCCTTACTTGGACTCAATTATTAGCTCACTCGATAATCGGTTTCCGATGAAAATAATGTATCATTTTCTTTGTTCTATTTACATCCTTAGAAATTAAATGGCTGAATAGTAAAAAGGCTCCAGGTTCGGACAAAATAGATGGCATAACCTTGAAAAATCTACCACCAAAGTGTATACGGTTTCTTACGTTTATATTTAATGCGATCTTAAGAGTTGACCATTTCCCAAGCCAATGGAAATCTGCAGAAATTATAATGATCCTTAAACCAAACAAGGCAGAAAATGAAGTGACATCGTACCGTCCCATTAGTTTGTTGTCAATATTTTCTAAAGTATTTGAAAAAATACTTTTAAAGAGAATGTTGCCAATCTTGGACGAATTCGCTACCATACCCGAACACCAGTTTGGATTCAGAAGGTGCTACGGAACCCCTGAGCAATGAAATACTGCACTGCAACATTTCTTGACGTTCAACGGATTATTATATAAAATCAAAAAGTGGTTACCTGCACCATATTTTTTTATTATTAAAGTCATACCTAACTAATAGACACTTTTATGTGCAACAAAAAAAATGAATACTCGCCCTTGCATTTTATAAAAGCTAGAGTCCCACAAGGAAGCGTCTTAGGACCTGTCTTATACACCCTGTACACGGCCGATATGCCGGTAACAAATACCTACACTGTGGCAACATGATACAGCTATATTAGATACCAGCTCATCTAAAGAGGAAGCCTCACAACTCCTGCAAGCAGAGCTACGCCTTATTGAAAGCTGGTTTCTTCTTTGGAAAATTAAAGTCAACGCCCTGAAACCTGCGCAAATAACGTTTGCAATAAGAAGAGGTGACTGCCCAGAAGTGTCATTTAATGGATCAGCAATCCCACAAAGTAATTGCATAAAGTACCTTGGCTTGCACCTCGATCGCAGACTAACGTGGAAAAACCACATAAAAGCAAAGCGCCAGCAACTAAATCAAAAAAGTTTGAAGATGACCTGGTTGCTTGGCCGAAAATCTGCATCACTCTGGAAAAGTCCGCTTATATAAAGCTATACTAAAGCCCGTGTGGACTTATGGCATACAGCTTTAGGGAACGGCCAGCAACTCAAATATTGAGATTCTACAACGCTACCAATCAAAAATATAAAGACAAATTGTTAATGCTCCATTTTATATTTCAAATGCAAGTATCCATAAAGACTTAGAAATCCCTTATATTAAAGAAGAAATAGCAAAACATAGTAAAAAATATATAGACAGACTAAGAACACATGAAAATAAGTTAGCCTTAAGTTTGGGAAATAATAATAACAACGTCAGAAGACTTAAAAGATTTCACGTGCTAGATCTCCCTGACAGGTATTAAGTATTGAAACATGTTATGCATAGAGTAAGTAGTAGGGATTAATGGATAACTACTGCCTCTGTTAATTTAAGATTAATTATAAAATTTACTTATTGTCATACTTTTTAAGACAGATTGTAAATAAAAAGAGAGAGAGAAAAAAAAAAGTGCATCCGGCAAAAAAAATAATGTCAACAGACTCACTTATAACAAGTTGCGAAATAATTTCGCAGTTTTACGATTTACCCAGTCTTAAAAATGAAATTGAGCTTTGGCAACAAATGTGGCGCTGTAAGGAAACCAATGTATCTGAGATGACTGTTCTTGATACGATTAAGCACGCAAATGAATTTTATCCCGATATTCAAAGAGCTCTGAAGATTTTAATCGCTTTACCGTGTAGAACTTGTTCAGTTGAGCGATCATTTAGCAGCTTACGACGTATAAAGACTTGGCTGCGAAGTACAATGGTAGAAAGTCGTCTTAATGGCCTGGCTTTGATGAGTGTTCATCGAAGATTAATTATGGACGATTTGGATGAATTCAATAATAAAGTTTTAAAAGAGTTTAGTAAAAACCCCAGAAAGTTATGTTTTCTTAAGCTTTGTTTAATTAAAAATAAAAATTGTAGTTTAATAAAACTTTTTTTGTTTTGTATTTACCCCTCACTCAAAAAGTGAATATTTAGTTACGACGTTGCTTATACTTATTTGCACTGATGCCAAATATACCATAAAACTGTTATATTCGGCCTGGCGACGCCCTTGGCACTTAGTATGCACCATTCTATCATATAGCCAACAAATCATTTTTGGTTACTCAGCTTTTATAACCTGGCAGCAATTTTTATAAAAGCAGACAGCATTTATTATTTCGATGTTTGACTAAAATCAGACCGCTGTGCAAAAAAACACAAGATCAAAACTTTCAAGCGAGCTGTTAGAAAAACCGCAAGAGAGCAGTCTGCACGTTCAGAAATTTTAGATTTTGTTTGAGAGAGCGAAAGAGTGAGAGCGAGAGAATAGGTGCACAGTGCAGTTTATGTGCATACAAACACAACACCAAACAGCACTGCGAATAACGCACGAAAGGACAACACATTAATGTGGCGATCAGGGCGGTCATAGAATGGCTCGAGAATGTCGGACCAGGAATACCTACGAATAAGACCGAAGAAGTTCTGTGAGCAGTAGAAAGTCCGTTGAGTGTGGAAGTCAAGGGAGTTGAAATCGCCTCAGCAGAAACGCTAATGTATGTCAGCAAAAAAGCGGCAATGACAGCTGCCGCCTTGGCGAGAATCATGCCCAACGTGGGAGGACCCAGATTGCAGGCTAGGAGACTGCTAGTGGCGGTCTCATAGGCAACGCTCCATTAAGCTGCCCCTATCTGGAGCTGCGTTACCACCAAAGTAACCTACTTAGATAGTGCCCGAACAGTATCACGAACAATGGCTCTCAGATCCATATCGGATGACGCAGAGCACGCTCATTCAGGCATTACACCCATTGACCTGGACATAAAGGGCAAATACCTAGCGAGGGACGGGTTTACCCAGTTAGAGATCCAAGAGTGAATTCGAGGAATTTGGCAGACCAGGTGGCATAAGTCGCAATGAGGACGCTGGACTGACCAGCTTATCCCGAATCTAACGGAGTGGTCTGAGTGTAAGCATAAAATGGTGGGTCATGTGGTATGGCCCAGTTCCTCACGGACCGTGGTTGATTCCTAGGGTGCCTATCTAGGTTCCACCACGTGGATACAGCCCAGTGCCTCTACTGAACAAACGCAGTTGAAACAGCAGAGCACATCCTTCTACACTGCTCCAGGTTCGTCGTGGAGAAGGTGCAGCTAGAGGCGCTCGCTGGGGTACCTCTCGGCCCGAGAGGCCAGGTGAAGCCATCCAGACATGCATTACCGAAAGTGCAGGTCAAGCATACATCTGCCACCAAGTCCACCGGTAAGGCGGTACCCACAATGGTTGACTCCAAGCCGGCAAGCTACGCGTCTGTCGCCAAGGGCACTAACAAGGACGAAGTGTGGGCTAAGGTGAAGCCCACTCGCTTGCGCAAAAGAGAGGCGCTAATACTGAAGAAAACGGGTGAGGTGACTTACGCTGATATGCTTCGGAAGATGATAGCAGAACCAAGCCTGAGCGAATTCGGCAAGCGCGTGCGTACAATAAGTGGGACTCAACAGGGAGAACTACTGCTTGACATAGAAGAGAAAGTGAGCTAAGGACTGCGCTTATCTTCAGTGGACTAGACGAGGCTACGAAGGCAGAGTGCCTCCATAGTTCCCTGGTCTCCCAATTTCAGGGCATCCTGAAACGATGCCACCGCGGTCATCAATCGGTTCGTCGCCGACACCACCCGAAAGGCGATACAAGGTATCGGATCAGCACAGAAGTCATTCACACCCACACAGCCCCGTTGGACCGCGAGAGCGGGACAGGAAGGGTACGCACCCAAGAACCGTTAACGGTTAAGGCGCACAGCTGCTAATTTCGTGGGAGGCGAGTACGCGGACGGGAAGGTTTCGTCGCGGAGAGTGCAGCTCGAGTCCGTCTTTTCAAACGGGATTTGATCATGGCAGGACGCATAGTTCTCGCCTTGGGGGTTCGGGAGACCGGCGTCGGGGAACAGCCGGAGCGATATGGAATAGGGAATCCGATTCCTATCTTCATCTCCTGGCGTCACCCCAGGTGTCGGGAACCCCATCCCCGGGGAGTGTGGAAAACCCGGAGGATATTCCGGATGTCGGATTGGAGAACGACGAACCGATAATGGAGACCGAAGGCGCGGTCGAGGTCGTCACCCTCTCCCCTGAGAGTAAGGAGGACGACGGAGGTGAGACGGTCACCCTGGAGGTGTAGTCGGACGAGGACGAGGTGACCAAAGCCCGGATAGCGTACCGCACCGTGCGGTGGGTACGCTACAAGACTTGAAAAAAAAAGGTTCGCTTGTCATCCGCAGCAGTCCATAAATAGGGGGGCACGTCCAGTCGCAAGTGGGCCTCTGGTGCGCTCGGGACCAGGGACAGCCACCTCTGCGCATGATGGGAAATACATATGTGAAGCTAGAAAAAAAAATGTGTAGTTAATTAGGAGTCAAAACGCAATCAGTCATTTTTATCTTTATTTGGTTTTTATTCAGCATGTGTACATTCCTGATATATTCCTAATTTATAACTGAACTTAGTGTGGTCTACAGGCCGATCGCTCGTGACAGCCAAGTGCTGACACTAACTAATTCTGCAATATGTATGTATGAAGTTCATACTCGATAACCAATGGGAGTCGAGTGCGACCCCTAAAAGCGCACATGCTGAATTCGCATATTTAGGATTATTGTGGACCTAAGGATCTAGGGTGGTCTTAAGTTTACTTATTCATATTATAATTATTATTAATATTATTATCATTATAATAATTATTATTGTTATTATTATGTTCGTATATACTACAAGAGAGAAGTAAGTCAAAATGGCGGATGTAGGCAGAAAAACGCAACACTTACCTTCATCAGAAGCTTCATAATTCAAAACGAACAGTCGTGTTTTTTTTGCGCTTTGAATTTTATTTTGTAATTGTCAATCCAGCCGAGGTTTTTAATAATTTTCTTTAATATTTGTATATTGTAAGCATAATTATTAAATTTGTGCAGCAGTTTAAGCAAATAAAGTAACACTTTTGCATTTTTTCGTCTCTGTGTTTTGTTTACTCTCCCTTTTGTGCGTTGTTCGTAGTGCTGTTTGGTGTTGTTTTTTGCATGCACAAAAACTGCACTGTGCCCTTATTCCTCCGCTCTCACTCTCTTTCGCTCCACCACACAAAATCTAAAATTTCTGAGCGTGCAGACTGCTCTAGTGATCTTGTGTTTTCGTGCACAGTGGTCTGATTTTAGACAAATATGGAACGATGCCATTGCGGTTATTAACCGGGGCGTTATAACTGTGGGATGGTCACGTTGCCGTACCTTGCGACGGGTGGTTTTGCATGCCCCACCTACAAAGCTAACACCAAAGGAGCTAAGAGCCGTCAAAATGATGCCAGAAGAAATTAACACCATTCAGCTCAACGTTAACCATTGCGCAGCTGCACAGAACCTCCTGACTCAAACAGCGAAGGAGCGCAATGCAGGCGTAATTCTTCTGAGTGAACCATACCTTCCTGGTGTGGGCAACTCAGGAGTGCTGCGAGATGAGACAGGCAAGGCGGCCATTAAATGTACATCCAGTCTATTGGTAGAGGAGTGGGAAACCGTACCAATGCGCGGCATAGCATACGCGAAAATTAGAGGAATCCACTTCTACAGCTGCTATGCTCCACCTCGGGACAGTCCCGAACAATTCGAGGACATGCTAGAAAAGCTGGTCAACCATGCAAGTGGGCGCAGACCAACAGTCATCGGAGGTGACCTCAATGCCTGGGCTACATAATAGGGCAGTCGAATTTCTAACACAAGAGGGCGAGCCGTGATCGATGCCATGAACCTGCTAGATCTCGTATTGCTAAACGACGGACTCAAACCGACGTTTAATAATGACAGAGGTACGTCTTTTATTGATGTCACCTTTGTTAGCAGAGTTCTAGTGGCTAACTCGAACTGGATGGTCCATGAGGACACGTTCGGTGCTCGAACAATGAGGCCATACATAAACAGCGAAGATGGGCGCTAGGACCGGTATGGGACATCAGTGCATCATGTGCATGAAGAGCCTCAAGGCAAGGGAATGCCTTAAGGCGAGGAGACAAGCGCTGCGATCTAGAGCGCAACCGCACCGTGGCCAGTGCATTGAGTTATATAAAGCAAAGCGAACTGAGCTTAAGAACGGCATATCAGCAGCAAAAGCGAATGCATTTAAGGACCTGATTGCTAGCGTAGACGCCGACCCCTGGGGTCTCGCCTACAAAATCTAAAGAAAAAACTCAATTCCGTTGGTGCAGGATCTCCGAAGGACCCAGCCGCCCTGGCTAGCATCGTGTCGGAACTATTTCCAAGCCAACACACGTTATAGCAACCCGCTGTTGACCCCCCCGCCTCTGACTTGCCGTGCATCACGACATGCGAAGTCGTCGAAGCAGCAAAGAGGATCAGATCGAACAAAGCTCCGGGCATTGATGGTATCCCGGGCGTGATCGTCAAAGCAGCCGACACCGCAAGACCTGAGGTCTTCAGGGATACAATCCAACAGTGTCTGCTTGACGGAGTCTTCCCCAAGCGCTGGAAAAAGATGAAGCTGGTCCTTCTGCCGAAAGGCAAGGGGCCCGCAAATGCACTTCGCAGTTACCGACCGTTGTGTCTGTTGGACATTGTTGGCAAGCTCTTTGAGCGCATACTCTACGCGCGCATTGAGCTAATCACTGAAAGTCCCACAGGCCTTCAGAGCCAACAGTATGGCTTCCGGAAGGGGAAAAGTACGCTCGACGCTCTCAAAGCCGTAACAGACGCTGTCAGGAAAGCACTCGACGGTAACCGATGGTTAGGCGGCAGTAAGGAGTACTGTGCCATCATCACGCTAGACGTCAAGAACGCATTTAATACAGCGAGATGCAATATCCTCGGCGCAATGCGCAACTTGGGCATTCCTGACTATATACGAGGCGTAATTGGCAACTACTTCAGGGACCGTGTGTTATGGTACGTGTGTCCGAAACAGAAGCAGGTCCAAGAATCCACCAAGTCTCCGCAGGTTGCTCCCAAGGGTCGGTACTAGGACCGATCTTGTGGAACATTATGTATGATGGAATACTGAGCATTAGCAAGCCCAGAGGTGTGGAGCTGCACTGCTTCGCCGACGACGTTGCGGTAACAGCGGTCGCCAAGACAATACCGGAGCTCCAGGACAAAAGTAACGTGGCAATCAGGGCGGTCATAGAATGGCTCGAGAAAGTCGGGCTTAGAATAGCTGCGCATAAGACCGAAGTAGTCCTGCTGAGCAGCAGAAAGTCCGTTGAGTGCATGCGTGTGGAAGTCAAAGGAGTTGAAATCGCCTCAGCATAAACGCTGAAATACCTTGGGGTTCTAATAGACCGAAGGCTCTCGTTCAAGGCTCACGCAATGTATGCCAGCAAAAAAACGGCAATGACAGCAGTAGCCTTGGCGAGAATCATGCCCAACGTGGGAGGACCCAGATTGCCGTCTAGGAGACTGTTAGTGGCGGTTTCAAAGGCAACGCTGCTTTACGCTGCCCCTATCTGGAGCTGCGTTACCACCAAGAAAACCTATCTAGATAGTGCCCGCGCAGTATCACGGACAATGGCTCTCAGGCTAATCAGAGCCTTTAGAACCATATCGGACGACGCAGAGCGTGCGTTGTCAGGCATTTTACCCATTGACCTGGGCATAAAGGGCAAATACCTAGCGAGTGAGGGGCATACCCAGTTAGAGATCAGAGAGTGGATCCGAGGAGTATGGCAGACCAGGTGGGAAGAGTCGCATCGGGGACGCTGGACGTACAAACTTATCCCGGAACTAACGGAGTGGGCTGATTGCAAGCACAAAACGGTGGACTACCACATGACCCAGTTCCTCACGGACCATGGCTGTTTCCGATGGTACCTATTTAGGTTCCGCCACGTGGATACAGCCCAGTGCCTCTACTGCACAGACGCAGACTGCACTGCTCCAGGTTCGTCGAGGAGAGGGCGCAACTCGTGGCGCTGGGTCACCTCTCAGCCGGAGAGGCCTGGTTGCCGCTATGATGGCGGACAAAATCGTTTGGGACGGGACTCACGTGATCATCGTCACCATGATGAACTATAGATAAGGTACTCCCGGTAGAGGTACTACGGTACTAAGGTAGATAAGTACTCCCGTATTTTGGCGGGGCAAGAACTCTACGACTGTACGCTCAGTTGGTCGTAAAAAGGCGCTTCCATCCAAGGACGTATAATGGTATCTAAAGAAGATTTCATTTGCATGCCGTATATAATAAAAAAAAAAAAAAAAAAAAAAAAAAAATGGACATGTTTTCTGCTTTTATAAAAATAGCTGTCAGGTTATAAAACCTGAGCAGCCAAAAATGAGTTGTTGGCTATGTGATAGAATGGTGCACACTACGTGCGCTGGTTTTAATGGCCGAACAAGTGATGACCTAGCAAAGGGTAAAAATCTAAATTACTATTGTGATGCTTGCGATCGAGATGAAATCGTTTATGCGCCAAACTAAAGGTGGCTAGAAAGAACTGATAAGCAGTTTTGGCGTAGCTAGAGAAAGTTTTCGTCGAGCTGATGATCTTCTTTCCGCGCTTAATTCAGAGTTTAATGGCTTAAAGCTATTAGATGAATCTCCAAAGCGCAAAAAAGCCGCTGGTGGTAGGCTGCATAGGGCACACAACTGATCAGCTGTCAATCGCAACAAATCCGCATAAGTTGTTAAGATCGGCAACTAAAAAACATTCGGAGTAATCCAATCAATCCGCTGTGGAGGGAGACCACCCTGGGATTGCTAACGATTCCGATTTGTCAGCACTGGTCTCTCAACCAGTGATTCTACCTGTCCCGATTAGTTTACCACCACAAGTTGGCACTTCAGAAATACAATCTGTAGGGCCAAAACCCCTTACGGTGGTTCCACTAAAGAAACTAATTTTCGTTTCTCGACTTTCCCCTGATCAAACATCATCTGATGTATTGTCTTATATACAAGACAAAACAAAAGCCGATAAGATAAAAGTGGGAAAATTTTACTTCTCTTACGATAGGGACATATCATCTTTCAAGATAACTGTCCCAAACGAGCTTTTTTCGACCATATGTTCGGGTGATTTTTGGCAGGATAGTATGGTGGTAAAAGATTTGAAGATAGCAAATTAACGAAAGTGTATTGTGATAGCCTTTCCTTTGCATCCCATATTATAGTCTTCATAGAGACTTGGTTAAAGCCGGAGATACTTAACTCCGAAATCTTCCCAGGTATGTACACTATATATAGGTATGACCGTCCCTCCAGACGGTGAGGTGGAGTCTTAATTACGGTTAGATCTACCCTCGCGTCGGAGGAGTTACTTTTTGACGAGTCCCGTAACTCAGAATTCACGCGTAAAGCTGTGAAACAACGTGGTCCCCAGAGAAAAATTTGAATATCCTTCTCCCTTTAGCACAACATGAATTTATTGACGGTTTGCTCGACTTATCGTTATTATATTCAAAACTCTCTTGGTCGACTGTTGGATCTATGTCTTGTAAGAAGTCCTGAAAGTGTATTTCTGTCCAGGGTAGCATTTCTTACTCAACCTGAAGATCCATATCATCCTACTTTCGAGGTGGAAATCGACACAGGTACGGTATTAAAAGTAAATTCAGAGAAATCAACAAATTGTTTTTGCAAGGCAAATTTTCGGAGGCTTTGCAATTTTATTGCAGGCTTTAATTGGTCCGAACTTTACTCCTGCAACATAATGCCGAATGCCATTAATATGTTTTATACCGCAATTAAATCATTTTTTGACTCTTGTGTTCCGATGTGCTATCGGTCAATCTCTCAACCTCCTTGGTTTAATAAAGAGTTGATACACCCAAGAAATGTAAAGTCCAGACTTTATCCAAAATTTAAAAATACCGGTTCTCAGTCCATCCCTTCTAAATATTTAAACGCTCGCTTAAACTTTACCGTGCTTAATTCTCAGTGCTACAGAAATTATTTAAACCGTTGTAAGTGTCAGTTCGCACAGGATAACAGTTTTATAATTTCGGTAACACAAAGCAAAACACAATTTCTTATTCTTCTTCACTTTTTTTTTTCGTTCTCTAATTTTTTTTTTTTTTTGAGAACACTACGATAACATCGGATCCGGCAACAGCCGATCTATTCGGCAAGTTTTTCCAAACAACATTTTCTACGTTACCTCATTCCGAACAGCCATACCCTTATGCGGTATCTAAGTCGAATCTAATATTTTGCCCCACTATAAGCGAAAGCTCACTGCTTAACGATCTTCAGCGTGTTAAATCGGTCTATTCGTCAGGTCTCGATGGAATCCCTGGCTGTGTGCTCAGATTCTGTGCGGAAGCACAGACTCCTTCTGTGGAAGGAGTCCTTCGTGATTCCTCTTCACAAAAAAGGTAGCAAACTGGATGCAAGCAATTACAGAGGAATCTCTAAATTGTCGGCTATCCCAAAACTTTTCGAAAATGTTATCATTCCTCATTTGCAGCACCTTTGTAGATCAATCATATCACCGTGTCAACACGGTTTTATGAAACGCAGATCTACAACCACTAACCTCTTGGAGCTAACTTCTTTCGTAATACAGGGTTTCAAAAATAATCTTCAAACAGATCTTCAAACACTGATTTTAGTAAAGCATTTGACTCTGTTAATCATTACCTTCTAATAAGAAAACTTGATCTTATAGGTTTCCTTGGTGATCTTCTAAATTGGATTTCAAGCTATCTGAATGGCAGGACACAACAAGTCCTCTTTAAAAATTCGTTATCTTCTATTCTCCGAGTCACATCCGGCGTCCCACAAGGAAGCCATCTTGGTCCGCTTCTTTTTACCTTATTCATTTACGACCTCCCCTTAATAATAAAACATTCGCGTGTACTTATGTACGCAGACGATGTTAAATTATGCCTCCAGTACAAGGACACTTCTTGCCATTTGGACTTACAATCCGATCTAGACCGATTTCAAATATGGTGCCGTGATAACATATTAGACTTAAATGGCTCCAAGTGTAAAGTTATGACCTTTTGTCGTGCCAAGCCAATACGCACGACTTACACTCTAAGTGGGTGCTCTCTGGACAGAATAACACGAGTTGATGATCTTGGTGTTCTTCTGGACCCTAAACTAAAATTTTCTGATCATATTTCGACTATTGTCAATAAGGCCCGGGGTGTGCTTGGTTTTATAACCTTATCTTAAATCATTGTAGATCTAACTATGAGTTACATTACCTTTACAGAGTATTATGTTCTGACTATAAGAGACTCTGCCGCTCTTAAAGCAATCAATTTTAACTTTTTTAGTACATAATAAGATCCTACTAACACTAATATTTATTACAGTTATTTTATTTACATTATGTTTATTTCCTCGTTTTTGTTCTCTTTTCTATATCGCGTCTATCTTCTCGCGAATCGAGCCGTACGATACACGACAGCGTTGGGCGGGAGGTGTGGCCGTGGGACCCGTGCGAAAAAAAAGCACTAAAAGTGACTAAAAGGTCACAATTCACAGAACGTGCCCCTATTGTGGGCTTGTTGATTCGCGGAAATAAGAAAACATTTCGTAAATTGAAGAACTTCAAATATCGCTTTTCGTGCATACTCACTCAAAGTCTACTCACCATTAAAAAATAAAGTGCAACGCCGTTACACGAACAAAACACCTTAAACTTTTCATTCTAATCGTAATATTAGCACCAAAAAATAATATAAAATAGGGGTCAATTTAATAATGCGGATTTTTGGTCTTATTTCCCATTCTTTTCTTGTATATTTCCTGTATTTTTTATTGTATCTCATATTTTTTATAGTTTTTACGTATTTATTGAAAAAATATTTATAAAACGTTATTTTTACGACTTTTAGCTGCATTCATTTTAATTTTTTATACGGTCTAGAATATTATAGTACTGGTATTAAACAAACAATAATTGTAGTAATTAACAACGTACTAATTACGACTAAGCAGTAATACAATAAATCAGCTGGAAGAAACGAATCAAAGGTTACATAAAATGTTAATGGTCTTTTAGTCCTGGCTGTTATCTTCATCACTGTTTGTACGCCGTTTTAAGCCTTAAAACTAATTGTTATTGTACGTGGTTTGGTACGAGAGTTGTTTGACCATTTAGTAGCTATCGACAGCCGCTTTTTCGATTTGTGCATCTAGTTGCTCCTCCGCATTAGCTTTGCGTCGGTTAATCCATGGCATAAAACTCCAAAGGCTAGCTCCAGCCAGCAGCGTTAAGCCGAGGGCGTGGAAGAGAGGATTATAATCATTAACCGCCTCGAACCAGTAGTTACATAATGGCGGCCCAACCAACTGCAACAAGCCATTAACGAAAAGGCTGATGCCATACGATGATGTCAAGCGTTCCGTTCCAAGCATGTCTGCCATGATTACTGCAGTTATTCCGACGTAAATACCAGAAGCTAACCCAAAGAGTGCACACCAAAAACATACTGAGCTGTATGTCCATGCAAAAGGCAGAAGGGCAAGAGAAAGTCCCGATATGGACAAGCCACCAACAAAGTACCAGGTCTTAGGTATGTACCCCATGTCCGAAAGTGCTGACCCGCCAATACGTCCGATTAGATCCGTGGCTGATACAACTGAAAGCAAATATGCAGATAATGATTTGTTAAAGCCCCTGGCTTCTCCAAAACTGGGCAGCAATATAATAAAGTTCGTGTAGCTTATGGCATTCGTCGAATTCGAAATTAGTATGACCAAGTACATAGGGTCTCTTAAAAGGCTTAGATCAAAAAACTTCGATCGTTGCGGCTGTTGTGCCTGGCCTCGGGCGTCGACGTCGGGATAAGATCCATCTTGCCCGGTTGAGTCGCCTGCATGTCCCGTTCCACTACTCCCCATAGAGCGAAGGGACAAATGCGAGGAGAATTCTTTCGGTTGAAACGACAATGTGCTGCCATGATATGGTGTGCTGACGTACAAAAAACTGCTTGTTGAAGGCGAGCGCTTGGATAACCGTGACTTTGACGAATTTCGCAGAGTCAGTTTGTTGGAGCTTGATCGACCCTCTGGCACAGCGTACAATGAAGATTGCGAGTTAAGTTGGCCAGGCGTAAAAGTCTGATTTCTCTGGGGTAACCTCACCGGGGTACTGATCTTACGGGATCGAGACTGAAACTCGTCTCCGGACTTTGAATAGCTTTGGACAACAGCTGCGGATGCGCTACGCACAAACTGCAGCCTCTCATCGTCAGGTAAATACAGAGGAGAAGGAGGCGAATTATATGGTAATAATGGCTTGTCAGCCGGCTCATTTTTGGGAACCGGCTCGTCAACATTTTCGAACTTCATTACAATTCCAATATCCTCCTCTTCTGGAATATTTTCCAAAGCCTGGCGAGCACGAGGTACTCGTACCATATGTTGTTCAACAGGCTCATAGAAAAGAGCAGCGACAAATACGTTCAAAGTAATGCCACCCATAATTAGGCAGGAGCCGTGATAGCCATAGGTCTCTAGTAGCCAACGAAGAAGGGGCGGCAAAATAATGCTGCCAAAAGCACTACCGGAAATGCAGAGGCCATTCGCTAATCCGCGTAGTTTCGCAAAATACGACGTCACAATGTAAACTGTGGGGGGGAAAGAGAGACCAGCCCCAATTCCGACCAAAACGCCATAGCTATAAAACAATAATATTAATTTATTTTAAATACGTATCTACGACGCCTTATTTACCTGATATACAAGAACTCAATAGATGATGCCCAGAAGGAGAGTATCATACCCAGTGACGCAGATGCCCCACCAAGAAGGGTGACTGTACGATATGAGTACTTCACAGATAGAATGCTTGAAACCGGGCCTGCATATAAGAAAACACATCTATAGAATTTTTCAACTCAAATTTTCGGACTATTAGTACTATTGGCACTTACCCAATGAACTATAAAGAAAATAACACAGCGCTGGTATCCAGGCAGCCTTCGTGGGAGAAGAGTTGTATGCATTGGTGAACTCCGAAAATAGTACTCCAAAACTTTTTATTGTGCCAGGGATTAAAATGTTAGTCAAGCATGAGCCCAGCAAGACTAGCCAACCCCAACCGCCATCAGGTGGGACAAGGTCGTATTCTTTATCATCTTTTTTGTTTATTAAACTCACTGTGTAATATTAACAGGGAAAAATTAAATAAGTTCGTATTTAGTAATATTACACATTTAAATTTGTCTTTTTCCGTATTCACTTAAAACATTAAAGAAAGCTAGCTTCGACAAATCGAAGATTATTATACCATAACAGTTATAATATCGTTAAGCAGTACAGCCTAAAGCTGTCCTTAAACTGGGCTTTCCATATTTGATCAGATGGTAACCCTATCCACCAACGCTGGACCAGTTTTTGGCGGTTTGTGGGCCGTTAGAGAGGGCGTGGCAAAATGATTTTGGAAAATCGATAGAAATTTACAAATTTATCAAAACATTTTTTAAAAGTGTGATGGTGGAAGTTTTACGCGGTTGGTGCGCGTTAGAGTGGGCGCGTCAAAAAGTTTCTAGAAGTTTACAAGACTAATATTCAAAAGATATCAAAACATATTTTAAATGTATGGCAAAAAACTTCAGCTGCGTCTATCTCTAGAATCTGTTTGCTTAATCTCGACGTTCATACGGACGCCTGACAGACGGACAGACGGATATGAGCAGATCAACTCGGTCATAGATCCTGATCAAGAATATACAAGTACACCGCGTACACCGCATACACTCACTCACAGTATTTTGTAGACTTGCGTCACAAAGCACCACATCAAAAATGAATCGGTGTTTATTCGCTCTTTTCATTTGTGCACTTCCTCTATGCGGTGCTATATATGAGCAACAAACATTTTTGGTTTTGTTGGTGTTTTAATTTAATAAGAAAAATAATAAGAAAACAGTTTATATTTAAATAACAAAAGATTTATTAATATTCATGGATTAAGTAAAAATAGGTGTGCCAATAACGAAACTGAACACAGAACAAAAAAAGAATGTGCAAAAATTTCGCGCGTCAGAGACAGAATACATTTTTGAGTGTGCCTATTTCCACCGCATATTTTTGTATATTGCCTATGTCCTATGTCCGCCAACGCTTTTTAAGCGAGTATACTTGAAGTGCTCAAATGAAATACCGGTGTCGATCTCTGATATCTAGAATACACTTTAATTCTACGAGTAACGGGTATAACAAGAGAGAATGCTATAGTTAAGTTTCCGGGCTATCAGATAACCGTTTTCAGATAGTGAAAGTGCGAACGCGAAATTTTTCTGGCTTATCACTAGACAATGAAAAACAAAATGACAAAACTACAAGAGAGAATGCTATAGTCCACCGACTATCAATTGTTCAAAAGTGTGGGCGTGACTAGTTTGGCGGCTTTAGAGCGTTAGAGTGAGTAGGCCTGGCAAAATGTTTTTTAGCAAATCAATACAAATTTACAAGACTAATACAATTTTTTAAAAATATCGAAAAATGGTTAATAAAAATGTGGCCGTGACAGATTTTGGCGGTATTAGGGCGTGGAAAAATGTGAAAACATTTTTCAAAAGTGTGGGCGTGGCAGTTTTGTGCGGTTTGTGGGCGTGGAAACACGGATCAACAAACTTGTGATGCTGAATCACAACCTTCCAGCTTTTATAGTTTCTTAAATCTCGACGTTAATACGGACAGGCGGAAGTGGCTAGATCGAACCAGCTATTGATCCTGATCAAGAATATATATACTTTATACAGTCGAAAACTCTTCTTTCAGCCTCTGACTTTTCAACGAATTTAGTATATACCCATACTCTAAGAGTTAGGGGTATAACGATTTAATAGTGTGGGCGTCACAGTTTTGGGCGGTGGCACTACTTAGAGGTCAGAGTGTTGGTCTCAGTTGCAAGAAAGCAAGAGTACAAAGATAGACTTTGGCCCGGTCGAACGGTAAGTCCATGGACACGCTACGTTTAAACTTGTACATACGTACGCCGTTTTAAGCCTTAAATCTAACTGATATTGTACGTGGTTTGGTAAGAGAGTTGTTTGACCATTTAGTGTCAACCTGATCAATCATATATCTCAATCTGCATGATCAATCTGCATGGTCGAAAACGCTTCCGTCTACCTGATAGATACTTTTCAGCGAATCCAGTATAGCCTCTTTCTCTACGAGTTGAGTTGTTGAAAGATTGCAGATTAAGATCAAGTTTTCTGAACAGAAAATAAATCACTCTACAGCACGTACGAACACACTTCTTCAACAAATGTTTTTCTACAACGGCAAACATCTTAGTGCCATTTGAAATGATATAAATTCATAGTGCATTTAACAGGTTTTAAAATTTCCTTTTCTTATTTCTAAATTTTAAATATTTCCATTACTTGAAGCGAAAAATATTATGCAATTTTAATAATTTTTCTATAATCAGTTTTTCGAGTTTTATATTTAAAAGTTGGGAATGGTAGTATTGTTGCTATGATGATTATAACAAAAAACTAGTTAATCCTCATCTATGTATTTAACATTTAGCTATTTTTACTGACCTGTTTTATTTCTACTTTCATTTGTATTTCCATTGGCTTTATGATCTTTTTGGTTTATTTTGCTAGCATTTTGTGAATTAATAATTTTTTCCTTGTGCATGGCCTGTAAAAGAAAGAGAGAAAAATGTTTGCAATGGCTAATTATGCGAAAATAAATTATTAGAAAACAAACACTATAAAATATATAAATTCTTGATCAGTTGCACTATACTGGCGATCTGATCATGTCCGTCTGTCCGTATGAACGTCCAGACCTCAAGAACTATAAAAGCTAGAAGAAACATTAAACATTGAGCGCTCAAACCGATCAGAACTTTTAACACTGTTTTCTTATTTTTTTACCAAGCTATCGTTAGCTGTTTTTGCACCCGTTACTTTTAGAGTATAAGGCTATACTAGATTCGTTGAAAAGTGTGTAACAGGCAGAAGGAAGCGTTTCCGATCATATAAAGTATATAGTATTGAGATTCAGCATACAGATTTTGTAGACAAAGACGCAGGGCAAGTTTGTTGACCCATGTTGCCACGCCCACCCTAAAACAGCCCAAAACTGATACGCCCACATTTTTGAACAATTTTCGATATTTTTCATAACTTAATTAGTCTTGTTAATTTCTATCGATTCCCCAAAAAACTTTTTGCCACGTCCACTAAAAAGCCGCCAAGCCGGTCACGCCCACACTTTTCAACAATTTTAAAATTTTTTCTAATGTTATTCCCCAATATCTATCGATATCCTAGATGAACAGCTAAGTAACAGGCATCTAAGAGTCGGGGAACTCGAATATAGAATTCTCTCTTGTGGTTTGGGGCGTTAAAAAACGCGAAAGACCCTAACTTTTTCCCATATACGACCAGACATCACCAGATTGACTCGGCTAGTAAATTTCAACAAGTGTATGTATACTTCATACGATCAAGAACGCAATCTCCTAACTGTTACATGCTATTCAACTAATATATTATATATATTTTTTATTTTTATTTTAACAATAACGGTATATATATTGATATATATTCATGTTCTCCTTTTTGTTCTGCTTTATATAAGTAGGTAAACATTTGCGATCAAATGCTCTCAATTGTTTCCAATAAGCTTCAATTGATTCAATTTGAACGCTAAAAACGTCACTAGTGCTTACGTTCGATACCATAGGTTTCTACACGATAGATCATATCGTAAATATATGAATGCGTACGTATGAACGACTCCTACACGTAGTAACGTATAGAGCAGTGGAAATACAAAGTCAGCTTCTATATTCTTCTCATGACCATTTCTATTTATCTATCTATCTATGGTATATGCAACTTTTTGCACGGCTTCTAAACCCCTGTTAATCACGCCTATAAATTCTTAACGAGTTCGGAAAAAGAAAAACTTTTAAAAATATGTTTGCTTAGTATACATTTTTCCATACGATCCATATACGATCCATGCATTATGTAAACCCTTTTTGATTATATTATTTACTCCAACTATAAATATTGTGGAATCATTATCATTAAAAAAATCATGTTTCTGTATTTATCAATAACTTTATTGGTGTTTCTTAGTGTTTCACTTAGTTTTTTTATAAAAATTTATTTCTGACCCCATCTCAGGTTTGACAAACCAAGTTTTGGTGACGGCAACAAGAAATTTAGATTTGGCAATGGCACGATAAGTACGACGACAAAAGTTGTCGCTTAAAAATACTCAAAAAATATAAAAGAATTAAATATTAAATTTAAAGGAGGATATATTATATAAATATAATATTTATATATTATATATATAAATATATATTATAAATAAATAAATATTATAATATATAAATATATTATATATATTATATATATTTTTATATATATAAATATTAAATTTACTACTAACACTAAAAGCTAACCAATCAGGTTTACAAATATTTTCGATATTTTAAATAGCCTTTTTAAATGCGTCAGTTTTAAAGCACTTTTACCCGATAAAAATAAAAATACAAAAATATTTCCTGACATTTCCGCAGTACCTATTTAAATACGAAATTTTACTATTAAAATATGTGCTGTAATTTTTCAACTCAGGCTCAGCTTTGGCACGTAATGCAGGATACATAGGCACAGAATCACCTGGTAGACTATGCAACAAAGCATTAGATCGATCATAACCGAAATGTTATTAAAAAATACAGAGAAACCGACGATAATATGGACGGACCGACGCTTAGATCGACTCGGCTATCGATCCTGAAAACGCTTTCTTTACATGGAACATACTTTTTTTCATAGAAATTTACAATACTAATAAAATGTTGAAAAAATATCCAACAATTTTTCAAATATGTAGGCGTGGCAGCTTTTAACGGTTTTTTTTTTTCAAATCGATTGTTACATCCTTTTTAACAACTGGAGTATACCCGTTTACTCTAATAATAATAAGTGCAAATCGTTGGACTTTCTTCATCCTTAACTCCCAAGCGCTATTTTACATATATGTTTGTTTATATGTGTAAACTCGCACATACGTTACATATATGTAATCACGAAATATATATGTACACTGTTGCAGGCAACGACAACGTAAACAATTGCCATGTTAAACTTTCAAAACCATTTAGTTTCTTATTGAAGCTTATTGAACACAATTAAGAGAACTTTATTGTAATTGATCAGAATGAAGGCCATTGTTGGAACTGATACCAAACCTATATTAATAATCATTTATTTTATTCATCTTTTATCTTAAAATACCAAAGAAACCCCGAAACAAAAGCAGAAACAATGAAGACAGAAATCATATTATTTCGTCTGTTTATATGGCAGATATATACATTGTTCATTGAATAGGTAGTGCTTATGACTTGTGAGCTCAAGATAAAAAATCCTATGACTTACACTTTTAATGCGCAAAAATTTCTTTACCATATAAAGGGTATTTAATTTTAAACAATTCAACAAATGTTTCACCTGTGTCCAGGCTGCACGGCATTTCGTGTACTTTATTTGCGGTGAACCAATTCTTAGCCGCCTTGCCTCTATGTTTACGATTATCATGCTGTTGGAATGTTCATTTTTAGGGCATATTCAACTCAGCATGAGCAATGCATTGGAAAGTAAATGTACATATGCGTTTTGATCTATAGTACCATAAATCATATGTTTTGGACTCATAGCCTTCTAAAAATAACAAAGCAATACCAGGATTGCCACCAGCCAGATCAACTCGGCTATTGATCCTGATCAAAAATATATATATTTATATACTTATATGGTCGGAAATGCTTCCTTGTTCCTGTTTCATACTTTGCTACGAATATAGTTTACCAGTTAACCAGCCCAGGTATAACAAGTCAGGATTTTGGGTCCACCATGATTGAAAGTCTTGAGTGGGTGATTTGGATAGTACTCCGTGTTTGGAGGTCGACTCACACACTGTCTTGAACCTGTTCCAGCAAATAGCATTATTTTCAACTCATCCGTCCAGAGGATATTACGCCATTTGGAGACTGACCAGCTTGAGTTTTTGGTTTTGGAGATGTCCTACCTTGCGATGGCTAGTAGCTGCAGCTTTCGTGGGGTCCTCGCACTTAAATTTTTATTCAGTTGTCGTCGTCAAATAGCAATGTCGCTCATTCCCAAGTTCAGCTCAAATTTTATGTTCCCAGAGGATGCAAAAGGATTAACCTTTCTTAAACGAACTATGCGTCGATCCTTTGTATCTGTTGTTTAATGTGAGTCACCACCATTTTCGGGCTTAAAATCATATTTAATGGCATCGGACACCATTTAAGTAATGTATTTGAAATTTCTGAATGTGATTCTTCCTCTCTAAGCTTAAGGATCAACTTTCTTTCTGGGATCAGTTTTGTCCTGTCCAAACTCACTTTTTACAAAATATTGATCATTCAACATTCTAATAAACAAATTTTGCGAATTTGCTCAAGAATGTAGAGATAAAAAGGATGAAAAAATAACGGAACTTTCAATTTTTCTCCATACATTTACATTTTACATTAATAAATGAAGTCACTCATGAAAAAAAGTCACTCATGCACTGCTATTTCAATGAACACAGCTGCACATAATTTAATTTCAAGAATTTTAATTCGTAGAATCGGAAAACTCATAAATTAAAATGAAAGAAAACTAAGAATCGTTATTTGTTGTTTATATTAATTATTAATTATGAAACAGCAAATAGTAATCACCAAGAGGTTACTAGTGGAACCTTATATCGAAAAAAGCTTTTCTTCTTTAATTTTTGCATCTCTCTTGCACTTGATAGTCGAGGAATTAACTATGGGTTTCTGTCTATTTTTTTATTACTATACCCGTTACTCGTATAGTAAAAGGGTATACTAGCTTCGTTTGTATAATCTTAAAGAAAGTGTTTCCGACCACATAATGCATATATATTTTTGATCAGGATCAATAGCCGAGTCGATCAAGCCATGTCCATCTGGCCGTCTGTCCGTCACAGGAACAGCTAGAAGGATGAGCATACAGGTTCAATAGACATAGACGCAGCCCAAGGTTGTTAACCAATGTTACCACGCCCACAAACAGCACAAGACTGTCACGCCCCCATTTTTTATACATTTAAGAAATTTTTTTTTTTTTTTTTTTATACCAATTTTCCATTAAATATTGAAATTTCTCGTTGAAACTTGAAGGTGACTAACACCTATCATATAGTGTGGGAACTCGACTATAGCATTCTCTCTTGTTGCTTAAAAGAATTTATAAATTTCCCTGGCACTTTCACTAGCAAGGATCGAATTTTCTGTACTCCAGATACTTAACTATAGCGTTCTATCTTGTAGTAAAACAATATAGCCACATTAAAAATGAGGAAGCGCTATTTAGCCGTTTTCCGCTGATTTCATCAACGTACATACGTAGATATGTAAGTAAAAACGTCACATTCATAGCGTGTCAAACATATGACTGAAATCAATATATCTTTTGTGAGGGTATAAGAAGGACACTTCTGCCCGGAAAATGCATAGCTTGAGTAACAGCTCCGATAGAATAAGAGATATGCACATGGCTAAAATGACTCAGTTAGTGATCTCGACAATTTTTCTATTTGTTACATCAACAATACGCACATGTTTCCAAAGACGGTAATAAATATTATCTCGAAACTTCAATGAAAATTGATATGCAATTCGATCTTTGTGTCAAATAGAACTTAGCTTAATCACACTGGAAAGATTACGATAGAATCACCACGATTAGCGATGGCATATGTAGTAGCACGCTACTAATGGTGTACCGATTATAAAAGGCTATCTATGTCATGTTTGCTAACTCATTTAAAGCTGGCTTTCTATTATTAGAATTAAATTCTTTCAGTCTTTTCGTAGACATAATCTTTATCTTTAATGTGTTTAATTTGTTCATATTCAGCACCACATCAACTCAACAAGGACATGCTAACTCACCTTCGAACCTTATATGTTGCTTTTATAAATTCGTCCTAGATAAGATCACACACCAATTTCAGCACAAAGGGGAGGCGTATTTTTTACTTTTCGCTAATAATTTTGCATTACAACTGATGTAAAGTAATTTAAAACTGATCCATTTGATATATTGCGTGAATTTTTCAAGTGGTAAACAATTTTTTACAACATTTCTATGTACACGATTTTATGTTAAACTTATTAGTTTTATGTATTTTTTCAAAATATATACAAAAACAAAATGTGAAAAACAAAAGATTGTCACTTGTTTTCACGTACGCCCAGTGTGACCAAAACATGACCATACAAAACGGCAAAAAATGAAAAAGGTTATCACCGACTCAACTAAAAGTGTTGAACGATGTGATGCGGTTTTCACACAGAATTAAAATAAGCATGTTTTTTCAATTACTGATACCTATTAATTGTGGCTTAGGTCGTTTTATTTGGTAACCGTCGCGTATACTAATAATTAAAAAAAAAGAAACACTTTTATTATTTAGTTTGGGTGTTTTTGGGTGTTAAATCTTTACTACTATGTTGCAACTTAAAGGACTACTGGTCCAGACGATGCGGTCAATTCTTGTGTTCCCGCGCTAAGGATGCTCTACTTTTCGTTGACTTACAAATTCGTAGGTGTTTAAACTAAACTGAACTGTACCAAAAACAATAAGAATATTTAAAAGCTATTTAAAATATCTACGTAACTAAAGTCTACACCGACCGAGCAACAGCATCACAGCAAGTTCAAGAACGAGAAGCAGTACCTAGACCCAAATGTATCAAAACCTTTACAAAACGACATGAACGTAGACAACTGCAGACAACACGAATGAGAACTAAATCTAATGATAAGAAAGCTCGACTTTTACGAAAGTGAATACAGTTAGCTCAAATATCTGAGACCATGCACTTCGAAACTGTTTGACCTTGGACCACTAATACTCCAAGGCACATATTGTCTGTTGCGTCGAGTTCCCCGACTATCATATTCCCGTTAATCAGCTAGTCGAAGTGAGAATATCGATAGAAATTGGGGGAAAAGAGTGGGCCTCGCAAAGAGTTTTTTGATAAATCGATAGAAATTTACAAGACTAATAAAAATTAGAAAAAATATCAAAACATTTTGCGAAAGTGTTGGCGTGGCAGTTGTGGGCGGTTTGTAGGAGTTAGAGTGGACGTCAGAGTGAGCGTGGCAGCATGGGTCAACAAACATGCCCTGCGTCTATATCTCTGCAATCTGTATGCTTAATCTAGATTTATAGTTCTGGGACAGACAGACGGGTATGTCCAGTTTCTTAAACTTAAACTTTCTTAAACTTTCTCACTTAAAAGTGATGTTTTGGGAGAAACCAAATTAGGGACTAAGAAGTATGTAAAAATGAGACATATAATAATAATCTAAACATTCGCTTTAATTTTTAAATCTCTTAGGATTGACGAAACAAATTTTTTAAGTTTTATAAATAAATAAAGTTTATTTTAGCTATTTCCATTGCTGAAAAGGTTCTCGTATTTTCTTAAAGAAAAAAGTATAGTGAATAGTGAATGTGTTTTTTTTTTACCATACGCAGTTGATATATGCACTGATGCATATATGAATTCCTTGTTCCCTTGTTTTGAACATCGTTTTTAACTGTTAATGTAGACGCATCTCTGTCTGAACATGCTATTAGAATAAATTATTTGCCCGAAATAAGAAACAAAGTTAAGCGCTTCATAGTAGACAACAGCATTTAGAGCTATGGGCAATGAAGGCAGCAAACTAAAAGGAATACTTGTTGAGGAAAATGCGGTGGAGACTAATCAATTTTGGACAGTTTATAACGCAAAGACACCAGCGACAACCAACGATGAACGTTGCAGCCAGATGCTTTCCGTATTCGAAGGAAAGGTCTTTGTCAAGGCACACGTTTGGTCTAATGGAGTGGGCCCAATTGAAAGAGCAATAAAAGTATATTTGTAGGGTAAAAGAAATCAACTGTTTACCAAATGTTTTCCCCCAGAACCTGATGGTCTACCGCCACCCGTACATCTTAAAATATATAGCTACCTGGGAGAAGTCGGGACGGAAGTATCTTGCTACAGAGAGAGTCAGACCTCTTGATGAGGTGCTGGCCCAGCAGACTGACATTGAAGTCTGTCTAGGGCTGCGAACCATTCTATGCGCTCTAATATTTTTGGTTGAGAAGGCTCATGCACGGCACTTAAATATAAACACGCAGTCTATTTACGTAACAGAGAGTGGAAGCTGGCGTCTCGCTGGCTTCGAGTACGTTTGGAGGGCCACAGATGTCAACAAACAACTGCTCGACTTGGCGCATTCTTTTATAGACTTGAGTATTCACGGAGAGAACTTCGAACAATTTTTCTTCTCCATTCTGTGTGAGAAAGTGCTGAGCAGGAAAGGAGCTGACAGTTGCATTACTGATAGCACTCCACACGTCCAGGAGTTCCGTGAGTATTGCAGCACACACCTAAAGCATCAAAATACAAAGCTAAGGCCAAGACTTTCTGCTATCTTGCTACATCCTTACTTCAACCATGAATTCGTGCTTATACATTCCTTTCTCTTTGAGTTGCCACTGAAGTCAGTGCACGAGCGCCACAAATTCTTTAGAAGTTTGATTGATCGATTGCGATATTTCGACGAGGAAGTAGTGGCTTCGCAGATGGCGTGTGACTTACTCTCTAGAATGGTTCTGCTGGATCCTGCTGCACAAGAATTTGTGACTCCGCATATACTCCGTACAAAAGTTACTGATAAAGCACCGGCATCGCTATTTTCTCCGCAAATCTATGTACAATACCTAATGCCACACATACTGAAGATGTTCCGCTTGCGTGATGCACAGATTCGATTAATACTTCTTGACTATTTTATGGACTATGTTCGTCTCTTAAGCGATGAGCAACTAGAGAGCGAGATTCTTCCTCATTTACAGCTTGGTATGAACGATACTAACGACGTCTTGGTAGGCAAAACACTCAGGTGCATGGCTGATTTAGTTTCCATATTAGGAGCCAACAAAGTTTTGGGCGGCGATCGTGCACGATGTTTTTCTGATGGGCGTCCACACGCTGCTGTTTCCAGAGACAGCACCAATCCTTTTCCCGAACCGCGTTCTATTAGTCCCTTAATGAATACTAGATCCTTCGACGTAGAAGACTTTATGGTTTCTGCGAGCCCATTGCCCCAAGAAAGCAATGCCTCCCCTTTATCCATTCGCCTAAGCCCAGACGGTGGGGAGGACGAGAAAGTGCGGTTAAATTCAAATGAAAAATCTATAAGCATAAAACATAATAGAGACCCTGAGAAGAACTCGAATATATCTGGCACAGAGCATGAAAAAGTGACCAACGTTGATGAGGAGGGAACTTGGCTTGATTGGGACAATACAGACCACCTTCAACAGGGCTACCAAGTGGATCAGGCTCTAACCGACTCTGAAACAAACAGTAATGCATTGACTAGAGAGATCCAAATAGGCAAATCTTTATCGCCCTCATATCGCACTGGAGTAAACGAGACAATATCTCAGACAGAACAGAAAGTTATCGATGATCTCAGTGAGCTGGACATAAAAGTGCAAACGGTGATTCAAAGGTCTGAGCTAAACGAATTTGATTTCTTCAAAGATATGGAACCGACCATCGAAATAAGGACTAGTACCTGCGAGACACCGGAGCAAATAAGCAGCCGTTTTGCTGCTGCTGCGTCAGCCGTGAACTGTAATGAGCTGTGTGCCGATCAGGGTTGGGGTCATGATGAACAGGATAAGGACGACATTGTCTGGGGCGTGACGAATGCATCAACGCTTTAATACAAAATGGAGGTATTTTTACTGTTAACTTCACAATAAAACCCATAAATGTAATCATATTAGATATGTTTTTGTATCAGGTATCTTTGGAGATGTTTTAAAATCATACCTAACACACTTTCTGTATATGCAAAATACACTTCATCAGAAAAAACCTATAATTGAATTTTTCAACATTTTCTTTGTTTTTGTCTTACTTGCCGTAAGTGTGACAAAAATAGCGCAGACCTACAACTGTCAGGCCCACACCTTTGATAGTTGGTTTCTCGTTCGCACTCCCATTGGGAGAAATCGACTGTAACGTTTTCTCTTCTTCTTTCCTTTTTTTGGCCAAAAAAAATTAAATGCTTGCTTATTTGTGTATTGCAAAAAATTGACACCTCGCTATTTTTGTTTTTGATTAAAACTTAGTAATAAAAACTCCTAGCCTATGTTTGAGATGAGATTTTTGCCTTATAGCTCGAAAGTCTATAACATAACTTCGAAATAGGTGTATACAGGTAGTAGTACTGTTAGACTTGTTTGCGTAGAAACGGATGAAATCGATATGGCTAAATGTACAGTAATTTAATTAGTGCTAATTTATAGGGTCCAATTTCTCTGCGTTGTTACTTCTGAATGAAATTAAAATAAGCCCTCTGCCACGATATATACGAATATACCCACCAAATTAAAATAATATTAATTTCAACTATTCAATCGTCTTTATTCTGTGTTCATATATTTAAACAAGACTTGCCCTCCAAAAGCCTTGGAAATTTTACGTAACAAAATGGGACCAAAAAAGATTAAATTCCAAATATAGTATGATCAGGTTATACCTATTTTTTGCTTCATGTTGATAGCTTTCTCATACACCCTCAGGTATGAATATGACAAACAATTTGTTATTGATGTGTTAATTTAATCGCATACAAATCAGAACCAATGTTTCTTTTAAGTCTGTCAACTTTTAACAAAGGACCCATAGAATATAGGTAATATGAGATTGTTTTTGAAGGCCCTCTGTGATTGCTTACTCTTCGCAGACATGTATCTGCTGATGTACGTACTCATCAAAGACGCAAGTAAGACTAATCTATTTGTGACGTCGGTAAAAATCGCAGAGGTCCTTACAAAACACCTATATGTGATTTTAAAGGCCAAGATAAGGAAACTAATTTGTAATGCAATACTTGATTAAAAAAGCGTAGCGAAATGTGTATAAAAGTAAGCATCCTTATTAATTCTGCAAGAATGTAAAATTAACGAAAGGAGTAAAGCTAAAAAACATGCATTCCTAATAAATATCATACTTCATTTTACTTTTAACTTATGGTTACGGCTGTTTTGCGTTTTCTTTTAAATTTCCATTAGTTGATCTTTCTCGCGCTTTTCGATTTTGATTTGTGTTATGATTGTGTGATTTTTTATGAAAATTGGATTGATTTATTTTATTATTTTAATGGATTGATTTTCTTTTAGACAGACGAAGCAACAAACATCGCAACATTTCAATTCAGCTCCTTGTCCTCTAAGTACTTGTATTCAAAGGTGAATCCCTCCTTCTTTCGCTGACTCCACTTTTCATAATCAAAATAGATGTACGTACCCTGTGAATAGTGTGCACATTTATTTATTAACTTGCACTTACTGCAATGTTTCGTTCCTTACCTGTTCGTAATCATCGTTGATAATCTTGGGCTCCTCGTGCCTTTGAAACCACATCATATACTTTGTGTGGAAACGCCAGCTCTGCTTTTTTAAGGCCTTGGCCGCTAGATATTGGGCCTTGGAGCCCTCCATATAGTAGAACACAAAAAAAAGGGTCTCCGTTGAGAGTCGTTGATAAAACTCAACTGTATCATATATTGGCATCTGTGCCTTAAAATACATTTAAGATAAGGTGATAGGTGAATCAAATTTGCAAAAATACTGATATAACTCACCTGGGGATAGTGCGATGGCGTGAGCACTGGTGCGCGATGAAAGTACGTTTGTAGCTTTTCCGTGTCCATAGGCTGTGGCAGGTGATAGTAGGCAGCTTCCATCATTTGGAACTGCATTTGGTGCTCCTTTTGAAGGGGTGTTGGCCCAAGTGGTGTCACACCAAGCAGTGTGGGAATGTGCGCTTCCGTCGTGGCCATCTGTTGGGGTTGGCACGTATGCGTTTTGGCATTGCCGCTGATGGGCTGACCAGTGGCGTTTGCTACATTCATGAGACCACTACCAGTTGAAGGTCCGTTGTTAGAACCTGTGGTCGCAGCAAGGGAGTTGTTCTGAAGCTGTTGCTGCTGCTGCGACGTCAATTGCTGTTGTTGATTCGTGTTAGTTTCAGAGTTGAAATGTTGGAGAAGTGATTTCTGCGACTGCGGCTGTCTCAGATCAATGCTGCTTGTTTGTTGCTGATTCAGAGAATTAGGATCGATCGCGGATCGATTAATAGCATCCTGTGCCATTGTTTTTAGAGAAATCGTATCGACGACATTGCAGCTGTTGTCATTATTACTGTCCGAGACAGGAAGACCTGAAATAATTTTTTTCGGTCAGGAAGTGTTTTAAAATTTAAAAATAGGAAACGTAAAGGATAAATGTGTTTAACCAAGCTTCGCATTCCTGTTTAAATTTAGAAATAAATATTTCTACAAAGTAGATTAGATAAGCAAGTGATATCTATTCGTTATTAAATGAAGACTCGTATAACTTAAGAAGCTAGGATGGAAAACTATGTACATATGTATCTACAAAAGTCGTTTCGAGAAAAATGCGTTTGAAAAAATTAAGTTTTTCCAAGCTCCAGCGACATTGATCTTTAGTTTTACTAACTCGATATTAAACCGTCTAAACTTGGTTTTTCATCAATAGAGTTCGCAACAAACAAACTCATACCGAACTAACCTAATTGAAAGACCACATTATGAAAGCCATAGCCCCTGCCCCCGATTTCCCGTGCGTCACAGAACCCGAAGTCGTCGAGGCAGCCAAGCAGAGCAGTTGTTAGATCAGTGGCGTTGGGTAGACCTGACATCTTTAGGGCCACTTTTTACCAATGTCTTTTGGACGAAGTCTTTCCAACGAGGTGGAAAAGCCAGAAACTAGTCCTGCTGCCGAAAGGCAAGGGACCAGCACATGCTGCAAACAGCTACCGCACTCTATGCTTACTGGATATAGTTGGAAAACTGTTCGAACGTATCATGTATACACGAATAGAGGCAATCACCGAGAGCATCAACGGCCAAGGAAGTCAGCAATATGGCTTCCGGAAGGGAAAGAGTACCCTGGACGCTCTCTCGGATGTGAGAAACGTCGCCAAGACCGCTCTTTCTGGTGATAGATGGCTAGGAGGCAGGAAGGAATGCTGCGCAATTGGGACTCTAGACGTAAAGAACGCCTTTAACACCGCTAGATGGCCAGTAATCCTCGGAGCCATTAACAGTATGGGGATCCCGGAGTAGCTGAGGATAGTCGTTGGTAGCTACTTTAGGGACCGATCCTCTGGGACGATTCGGAAGCTGGCCGAAAAAGATACCGATTTTCGGCAGGTTTCCAGCAAATATTCAGCCAGGAAACTGCTGGTGGCGTTAGCAAAGGCTTCGCTGCTATATGCTGCACCAATCTGGAGCAATGTCACTTGTAGGGGATCATACCTGAAAGGAGCGCGCCCGGTGCTATGGTCCATGACCCTTAGGACTATATTAGGACTATATTCGAAGACGCGGCACTAGCTCTGGCAGGTTTGTCGCCAATAGAGGCCCACGAGTAATTACTGCGTGAGTGGCAGAGCAAAGGGCAAACGTCGCAACGGGGGAGGTGGTCTTACCAGCTCATCCTTGAGTTGGCGGTATGGGCAGAGTGCCAACTCAAATGCACGGCCTACCACCAAACCCAGTTCCTTACAGACCATGGTTGCTTTCGGGCATATCTACTCCAGTTCCGCCATGTAGA
This sequence comes from Drosophila simulans, assembly GCF_016746395.2. Lineage (NCBI taxonomy): Eukaryota > Metazoa > Arthropoda > Insecta > Diptera > Drosophilidae > Drosophila > Drosophila simulans. The sequence goes on from NC_052521.2 coordinate 3,238,590, forward strand.
GTCAGTCCAATGCCTGTTCTGCGTAGATTGTGAGAACACAGCAGAGCATGTACTTAAGCACTGCTCCAGGTTTGCGCCGAAGAGGGAGCAGCTAAAGGCGTTGACAGGTACCTCGTTCAGCCCTAGTGGCTTGTTCGCGGCTATGTTGGCGAACAGCGAGGCATGGGAACTGGGACACAGTTTAATCATTAGTATGATGAAACGGGTCCAATCCGAGGAGATGGCCAACAGGGTGGCTAAATCCGAAGTGTTCTGTGTGGTGGCGGGAGAAGAATACTACCTCAACGTACACGGCTTGTCGGAAAAAGGGTGGAAGGAGGAGCCCCATGGCCAACACTTAAGGAAGGGAGTGCGAACTGGCTTCACATCCTGCTCATCAAAGTCATATCTTGTCTGGCAGTCCCGATGAGCGAGTAAGGCACACAGAGGTTTTTGTTTTAGTACGTAGGCATAGTTCCACTAGGGATTATGAATCGTGCATGCCACATATGGACGGTAGGTGGTATCTTTAGAAGATTACAATTTTCCTACCGTAAGTCGAATGTTAATAAAAAAAAAACAAGAGAGAATGCTATTATAATCGAGTACCCCGACTATCAGATACCCGTTACTCAGCTAGTGGGAATGCGAACGCAAAATTTCAGTATTTTTGATAATTGGAGAATAAAATGAGAAAATATTTAAAAACTATTTTAAAGTGTGGACGGGGCCGGTTTGGCAGCTTTGGGGCGTGGCAAAATGTTCTTTTGCAAATAGATAGAAATTTACACTAATAACAAAATTATGAAGAAATATCCAACCATTTTTTAAAAATGTGGTCGTGGCAGTTTTCGACGGTTTTAGGGCGTTAGAGAGAGTGGGCGTTGCAAAATCGATAGAAAAGTACAAAACTAATTAAATTGTGAAAAATATCCAAAAATTGTTAAAAAATGTTGGCGTGTCAGGATATAATGTACTACAGATTATTAAGATTTTACTATTTTTATGGTCAATCTACAAATCTATCGCTATGACAACAAAATGATGAAATTTCTCCCTAGCACTGCCACTAGATAAGCAACGGGTTTCTGAAAGTCGCGCAAACTAACTATATAAATCCCTCTTGATTTTCGTGGCTAAGGCCAAATTTCCTGATTTTTATATATGTATAACTTCCGCAAAAATGAACTTTTAAATGTTACTAAAAAAAAAAAAAAACGAAAACTTATGCAATTAAAAAAAAAAAAAAAAAAATCAAAAACCCTTTCCAGCATACAAGAGTTTTGACTAAATAAATTCATTATCTACAGTTTACTCGTTTAAAAATGTTTTTCTTTGATGTTATAGTTAACCGAAAACGTAATACCACAACAACAATTTCTTATACAGATAATGACAATAGCTCTTGGTTTGAAATGGTTCTTGAGACAACATACAAATATATGTTCATGCTCATAGAAATCTATTCCCTATAACATCACAAGAAAACTTATATAATTAGCCTTACCATTTTGTATGTGAGGGGAATTTGTTTGAAGATTGGATAATGGTGGCACATGTTTTTGCTGTGCCTGCGTTCCAGCTCCTACGATAGCTGCCACAGTAGGAGTTACTGCTAGTTGCTGCTGCAAAACAGGACCATTTTCCAGGAGTGCTAAAATAGAGACAATTATTTAAGTAAAGGCAATAAAAATATACACCCGAACCCCTTACATGTATTGTGTTTTGCTACTGCAGCAAATGCAATTGTTGGTGTTGGTTGGATCACAGATTGGCCTTGAACATTGGCGCTGCTCACAATCGTCGCCGAAACAACATTAGTTGAAGCTGCTGCAGCGGCAATACCTGTGGCGCTTTGGCCAGGCGTCGGAGCATTTGGCTGAACCGCAGGATTGTTACCACTAGAAGCTGATTGAGATGCTCCCGTTCCTCCAGTGGAGCTACAACTTCCGCTCCCACTGATACTGCTTTGCGATTGCATAGCGGAGGTTGCAACGATAGAAGCTGCTGTGGGCAGTTGTTGCTGATTTTTGCTGGGAGTTGAACTGACAATCTTATTGACTTGGGCTGTAGAGAAATATAAAGTTAATTAAACTGAAACACGAACAAAGCAATTGGTGGAACTTACTTTCACTGCTGAGAGGCAGCTTGGCCGTGGCTCGTACAGGTGTAGGTTTTATAAGTTGATGAGGTTGAGGCTGCTATTAAAATTAAGAGTATATTTTTCAATGAAAACAACCATAAGAAAATGTTTTCATAATACATACTTTCAATTTTAGGGTATTGCTTTCGCTGCTCTTGTTGCGTTTATCGGCTAGCCCCCCAACACAATTTACAGCAACTGTGCCGCCCGCAGGATCTGTAGATGTTGTAGCAGACGAAGAAGCTGCGCTTGTGTCGCTCGCGTAGCCCACATTGTTGCCATTTGATTGTGCCGCTGTCAGCTGCTGCTGAAACAGTGCTGCGCTAGCTGCGCTGCTACCACTACTAGCTGCTCCCTGCGACGAAGTGTTTAAAATTTGTTGAACCGTAACGGGGGACTGTGATGGACTGCCTCCGGATGTGACACTGCTTGGAGAGCCGCTTGTCTCGTTGCTGTTGTTGCTGTCCGTGGTAGCCGTGCCACTTAGCTCCACTTCATCAAGACCGATTATATCATCGTATATGAACTCATTTTCCTCAAAGTCTGGCTCTTGCGATGAATCAATGTAGTATTCGACATCGTCTTTGATCTTGTTTACCTGCTCTGCTTCGACGCCGTCATTGTCAAGCAGCCTAAGCAGAGTTTCCAGCTTTGTTATGTGAAACTTATGGCGGTCCAACTTTCCTCGTAGATCATCCATTCGCTCCTGTTTATCTCGATCTAAGCGTTTCTTTTTACCTGCCAGCAACGATTCGATCTCGCTCTCATACTGGTCAATTTGTATTTGAAGGGAACTTATTGAGCTGGTTAACCAATTGCGTGCGTCGTCTTTAATACGCTGGGCAGGATCCATCTTTTGTGCAGCTCCCAAGCCTTCCTTGGAGTAGGCTTTTGTTTTCGTCTCGCGCTCAACCACCTTAAAGCGTTCCATTTGCTAAAAAACATATAAGTTTGTGCGCGTAGTCACAACAAATAATATTAAATAAACCCACTGTTTCAATGAGACGTCGATTCTCAAGAAGGGAGCTCTTATCCTTAATTTCAGCTGATGCGATCCATGATTTAATTTGGTCGCGAAGTCGTTGCAATTTCTTGATTTCCTTTTTGAGGTCTGCCTCATACTTCTCCTGCAGATGTTTTTGCTGATAAAGATGGTGTCAGTACAAAATTGTTTATACATATAGGATTATTCACATAATATTTAAAACGTTTTAATCTCACCTTCTGATTGGTGTTTGTCGCATTGTGTACTTTTTTCCAAATATCCTCAAACGTTTCAACGCCCTCTGCTACCTTTTTTAAACATCGATCAATTTCGCCTGGCCACGATATTTGGTGGGTAATTTATTAGAAAAGAATTCGAAATCAAGACCTTTTTGCTTACCTTGCAATTTTCTCGTCGCAGCCATAGCTATGTGTTCTCTTGTAAATTTTGGGGACGCAAATACTTAGACATAGTCTGCTGATAGATGCGGGGGTATTTTTGGCTACAACCTGGATTCGGGCCACGAGCGGAGTTTGTTAGGAATGGACGTTCTGAAATCCTGTGGCGTTGCGTTTAAATATCGTTTCGTGTTAGCAAGTCGCGCGCAAGCCGTAGAGCACTAGAGGTCGTTGAAAGTCTGCGAATGCAAAAGTTCGACTTGAGCCGCAACTGATTTCCTCGAGTGGACTGCAACACACCCGCCAGATCCTTTCGGTAGTATTTCTCCTTTTTTCGGCTGGGTGGTGATACGTTGCCGTCCGTGGGTGCAAGATTTCGATTCTTTGGCTAAGTTTAAAATCTGTGCGTCGAGGTAAAGGCACACAACGTGGCGATCAGATATATTGGACATTCATTACATTGCCTTTTACTGTGTACTCTGGCTTAGTAAATACATAGATTTACGCATATATACATCAATAAATACACTCATGGATTTTTCGCTTGCTTTTTGTTCTCTTCTTCCTCACACTTTCCGCCATCTTGAAATACATACCAGGAATACCATATATACCATATATTAAACTATCGAATACGTTATCTATTTTTGTGGCGGCCCTGAAATAAAATTTGTTAAGTCCTAGCCACACTATAGTAAGTGTGTTATCGTAACAAGCAATGAATAACATAAGATACTGGTTTTCGAAAGATTGATAGATTTTATTATATAATTTTATATTTAAATATAGAACTTATTTTAAATTGTCCACTATTTAGTGGTAATAATTGCGCATATATGGACGCAGTAGTTCGATTTTCCCAATAACATATAGATAATAAGAAATAAACGCATTAACGTTTCCAAACGATTCACCAACTTTTCACGTAATGTCTTTCGGGTAAATACAAAATTAAAAAATCTCCAGAGTAAACAGACACTAATATATATATAGGATGTCGAGATATTTTTTAAATTTATTCATGTTAGTGCATTAATACCAACTGTAAGAGCACTTGGTTCCCCAATTAGACCGTTATCTAAAAAGGTAGTATTGCTTTGTTTTGATATTGAGGAGTCATTGCGTTTGGTTTGCTAATTTCTGTAATCAACAAGAATAAGCTAAAATTGGAGCCTATATAATCATAATGACAAATACCTAGAAAATTTTGAAGAGAACGCAAACGGCAGCTGCTCAAGTGGCGATAGTACATCTCATATATGCGATAGTTTGCTCAATAGCCAAAAATGCAATTTCAGTGTAAACACCCCATAAAAGTGGCTATGACACATTCCACTCCAAAAATTAAATTAATTAATTAAATCAACCAATCAAATAAAGAGCAATTACAATTAAACTTAACTAAATGTGATTAGTATCGCTTACTACGGTTAATTTTAATTTAATTTTTTTATTTTAGCTCGCTTTTGGGCCGCTACGTGTGCCAACAATTTCAATTATTGTTATTTGCTTACATGCTAATTTTGGAGACAGTTAAACTTTACCGCGCATCAGCTGCGCAGCAATATCATCGTTATCTCTGCAAATCAGCTGTGCGGGCTCATAACCATTCGCTTTCGTACCAGTGTACATATCGCATCAATGGAATTCTCGTTCGCTACACCAATAAAACATCATTCAAAATAGCAAAATGAAACTTGTCTTTTAATTGCTTTTAGCGCAACATTTGGTGACCCCGACGTGATAAATAGTGAAAATCTTGCAAAGCTGTTTAAAGCATTAACCCAAAAATTTTTCTGTCTGCAATATTCAGACAAATTAAAAACAGTGAACATTGAAAAAACCTCCGTCGGCTATGCAAGATTGCATAACATACAGTTATATTGTACGCGTACATAGCCAAGCAACGGAAGCTACCGCTAATTCTTCTTTGCGCTCATCTTCCCGCTTGAACTGAATTTTGAGTCGCTGTTTCTGCCGCTTTGTTGTTGATGCCATGGCTGCTAAGAATTCTAGAAACGTTACCGCTGGTGGAAACAGGATGGCATTTTTGAATCAGGGGGCTGCAATTTGTGTTCGAGTGAACGATCAAGCTCAGCGATAATTTCATTTGACGAGTCCGTTATTCATGTGAGGTTGTATGGGCTTCAGCAAAAATTCTCAACGAGCTCGAAGAACTGGATTTTGAGAAAATTAAAATGTAACTTGAGTGAGAAATTTGATGATATTGTCGTGACTCTTAAATCCTCGGTTCGGGTGGAGATTTCAAAGCGTGTCTCGCAACTGAAGTCCCTCTTAACTTTTGCTGACGGTATTTCTCCGTGAGATTGTGGCCATCAGAAGCGTTCAGCGTGATTAAGCGTCCAAAATTCGCTGGAGGCTATGTAAATTGGCTGGACTTCTATAATATATAGCCATTCTGACTTCACCTCACAAACATAGAAAAGTTTTAGCATCTACGATAATGTCTGAGGGACACTGCGCAACTATGCTATATCATTGGATTTGTTACAAAACAGATTTCCTTAACGTCGTTTAGTATTCCAGGCACACATTAGTGAGATTCTAGTGCTAATTGCAGTGCAGAGTGGTTCGGTTCCATTTCAATGCTTGGTGAGCTTTCGGAAAAATTCAACGCTCATAAATGAAATGGGCTCAACGGAACAAATCGCTGTATGCATTATCGCTCAAGTACTTGTCCAAAAGCTGGATCCGTCAAGTCAGGCGAAATGGGAGGAGCATTTGGAGGACCCAGTGTTCAAAAATGCAATTCCGCCGTGGGAATCCATGGCATCGTTTCTCGAGCAACGGTGGAAGACGCTGGAGAACATGGAGAACACCTGATTTGCATAGGTCCGCCCCTCTTGTCTCTGCCTTTTACAATGATTCTGGTCACTCAATTAGTTAGAAAATTTTTGAACTTTTTCGAAAATTCATATCTGAAAAACTGGACGTGGGCAAAAAAAAAAATAATTGTTGGGCAAACATGGACAAAAAATGGACAAACGATTCCAGTTTTCAAATTTCGAAAATTCAATTTTTGCCAACCCAGCTTCTTTGAGCTAGCAAGTCGATTGCAAGAGACTGGCTCTATGTTTAAATTGCCTCATGTGTGCGGATCTAAACACTACACCCTGCTTCATCTGGGAAACTTGGTCTTGCCATCACAACATAAAAGATTACAGGCTAAAGAAACGTTTGCCTCTGACTCGCATCAAGATGAAGAACTCTCTGCATTGCCTGGAACGTCTGCTGCTCTTCTTGCACAGAATTAGTGAGGAACCGTTCAGGAATCTTCGTTCCTTGCCGTGCTCTGCTCGACTTTGGATGTGAACTACACCTCATAATGATTTTATTCCCCAATATCTATCGATATCGAATTCACGCTAGCTGAGTAACGGGTATCTGATAGTCGGGGAACACGACTGTCTTGTTTTATTTATTTTATAAATATTTACCTTTAACTACGTATGTTTGTACTATTTTTATGAAAATAGAAAATTTTTACTTATTTATAATTTGAAATATTTATGAACTTAATATTAATGCTGTAAAAGGTACTACTCACAAAACTCCAAATATTAAATTCGACAATTAGATAACCGCGTGACAACATGGATCAACAAACTTATGCTGCGTCTTTGTCTCTAAATCTGTATGCTGAATCGCAACCTTCCTGAGATCTCGACGTTCATACAGCCAGACGGACATGGCTAGATCGACTCGGCTATTGATCCTTATCAAGAATATATAACCTTTATATATTCAGAAACGCTTCCTTCTGCCGGTTACATACTTTTCAACGAATCTAGTATACCCTTTTACTTTACGAGTAACGGGTATAATAAGACACCTCAAACTAATGTCACAAACATTAAATGGATCTGCTTCAGAACTTAATAAAGTATCACAGCAAATGGTCAAAAATAGATTTCCTACAACAAAAAACAGAATAACAAAACGTTTTAATGAAATATTAATAGCCACAAACCACAAGCCTACAAAACAAGTCTAAAATTTTATCTTACCGAACTATTTCTCTAAACTGTCGTGAAGCAAAAACGCTAGATAAAATTATATCTAAACGACTTTGGTGGTAAAGTAGGTACAACCTACTTAACGTAAACCACTTTAGATTTAAAAAAAGTCAAGTCGACTTTGGATTGCCTACTCTTAGTAGACTATCTCATTACGAATTCAAAATTCCTTGCCTCCCTAAATTCCTCATCCATATTCACCCATCTGCGTAATACTATTCCACAAAGCTTTCAATAAATTATCTAAAATCAAGGAAATAAAATTTGTTGCATATGACGACTACTTCTTTTTTATAATGCATTTTAAAGAAACATAAATACAAACTTCAGTCTAGACAATAATCAATATAGGAATTTGTACTCCTACTCAGGGGCATTGATAAGCATCGGTAACATACAAATTTCTATCGTGACTTTCTTAGAAATTCTAGGAATAACAATAAACAAGAAATATATATATGAATCACACACATTTCTTCACTGTTACCGAAACTCCACAACAAACTTAATATAATAAAATGCGTATCTAGCCTTAAATTTAATTGCAATACATATACACTTCTCAATGTTGCGAAGGCAAAGGTCATAGCCAAGTTAGAGTGCGGTCTGTTCCTATACAGGCACTCTCCCAAAAACATTCTAAAGACATTATAATTGTACCCCAACATAGCCTAGGCCCGGTACCCGACGCTATACTGTTTAAGTTAGTTATGTTTTGTAAACTACTAACTACTATTATATTATAAATGTACGCATTCATATTTGATCAATCTTTACAGTCGCATACAAAAAAATTAAAATAGATGGGTTAAAAAAAAACCTAATTTCATTTGTTTTCGAAATTGGTCTTTCGCAAGTACAGTATTGTTTTCACATGAATTTACTAAATATTCCATTTATAATAGGGTGGATATAGGGAGCATGCACCCAGATTTGCATAATCTTGAAAGCCGATGACAGATCAAGAGAGGGACTAGAACGCATCGAATACAGGATGTCAGTCGTAGAGAGTTCAATTGCTAGAGTGACTCTACTTGAGTCGTTTAAAGTTGTGCTCGGTTGTTTCAGTCAATTTATTTCAATGAGTAACTAAAAGCATTGATACCCACATATATAATATATATGGTATATAATATGTTTAACTTTGACAAAAAAAATTATTTTATTCGTTTAGGATTCAAAAACAAAACCCCTCTTCAGCCAGAATTTCAGAAATAGCAATGACAAGCAATCTCACGTTCCTATTGCATAAAGCGTCGCCTAGAGCCCAATCCAGAGTTATCCGAACCTTGGCCACATGTGCCTTTCAAAAAAATGAAAGTCATCGTCCATTCCTCATGCCTCGAAACCCAGTGTTTGTAAAGAAACTGCGTGTATTTATGTTTTAGAAACTGCTCGAATCGCAAGGGCGACATCATTTTACTACGGCATATGCGGTGTTGTGTACAGTTGTGTGCCCACAGAAACGTCACAAGTTCGGCTTGAGTAATGCCGACAAAACATTAGTCTCGCCTTTAGTCCAAAAAATAAGTCATTGTCTTTAACTTTTAGCTAAGATGTACACAGCAGATGCGACTTGCTAATTGTCTTTCCATGAAATCATTAATCACTGCACTTTGATAATTTAGCTTCCATCAAGGCAAGTGGTCAAACAGTGTTGAAACTATCAAAGCATTTAAAAGCAGCTAAGAAATATTTTCCGTTGGCTAGCAAAAGATTTACGAAAAATATTTTAATATTTTAAAAATTAAAATAATAAGATTGAAATCTAAACGCACATATGAAATATAAATTAAATTTGATAAAGAACAAATTTTTAGCTTAAATACATAAAGCTAATAATCGGCATGTTGATTGAGCAAAAACGAGACGATGATATGCTCTATAATTTTCCAGGCATGATTTGCTTACGATCACATTTGTGCCGAGTGAGCTGAGTTAAATTGATTTCTGTATGCTAATTGAGTATACTACAGTCAGTATCAATTGTAGATTGTGGTGCTTTTATTCTTGAACAGGATCACTAGACGAGTTCATCTTGCCATATCCGTCTGTCTTTCCATACAAACGCTGAGACTGATTTCTACTAGACTTAAGGATCAATGTTTTTTTTTTTGTTTTTTTTTTCGTTTTCGATCTGAGCTGCTGATATTTTGCTTTAATATGATTTTTCCAACATTTGAGACGAAATGAAAACCAGGACCTATTTCAGGCAGTTAATTATTAGTATCCATATCCAATAATAATAATAATTATTCACATACCTGGAGCTCGGAGCTTCATCTCTAGATCTGTTTCTATTTTGTTTAGCTTCAGCATCATAAAAACACACATTTTACACATTTCTATTGACTCGAAAAATTGTCTAGTCTGAGAATAGCGTGAAATAGAAAGAAACGCAGAAACCGAATGCACCGTTCAGGAAAATAATTTCTGATACTTCTTTATGTTTTTTTTTTTTTAAATTAAGGTTGAGATCTACAACGGACTTACACTAAAAGAATTATGGAAATCAAATAGCCGAGGAATTCGACTTTATGGTTTCAAATTGTTTAATTATAGGTATGTGCCCGCCGCTATATTTAAATGCAAACTCGGAAATAGTCAAAATAGTACAACTAACGAAGATTTATATTGCATTTCCCATTTTTTTTTTTTTTGAAAAAGAGTTCTATTTATTTTGGTTCCAAAAGGCATCGTTCAGTCAATTCCTCTAATGTGTGTATAAAGGTATAAGAGACCAAGTGGTTTCTTAATTATAAAGTATAAAAGGAAAAAATTTGTCTAGTTATCAATTACTTAATGTGTAATATATTATACTATCCTCCGGGTAGGGAGATCGCTGGGGTGTACCCTCTTCAGTCTTCGGAGGGAGACGGGAACCCCATTTCTTAATTCTATGCTTTATTATTTAAATCCATTCATTATTCATTCATTATTATTCATAATCATAATAATATTTCTATGAATGGTTTGAAGTCAATTGGCTTATCAAATCTCGCTCGCTAAAGTCCTATAGTAGGGCACAAATTTAAAGAAAACAAATAGAAATCAAAAGTTAATGCGCATGACAAGCCCATTGAAACCCCCCGCGTCAGAAAGCAGCAACCCCAGTGGATTACTTTCCTGGAATGCACACGGTTGCTGTCGCCAGGAAGTTTAGGTGAATCACATCGCCTGCAGAGGCCAGTCAAACTATGATGACTCTCCTATGTCACAAATCAATGGGCTGAAAGGTAAATTATTAACAAATTAACAGGCACCTTACACGCTCAAGTTTTAAAACTACGTGGAGTTCACAAAATCAATATATGTAGCTAGTGCCGACCGTATACGAAAAGTAGTCTTTGCGTAACCCGACCGACCAAAAAATAATTTCATTTCCAATAGAACTATTAGTATGTCAATATGTCGATATCGCCTTCGCACCCGTGCGGGTTAAACCCTGACGGCACAGCCACCCAGTATAAAGAATCGAAGGCCGCCATACAAACTTCTGGTCTCCAGTCATCACCTAGGTCCTTCCTACCGGAGCGAGAGGATACGTTAGAGTACTTCATAAAGTTTCCGAAGCCTTCGTCTAAAAATGAGTTTGTACTAGCTAAGGACCATGACGGCGAGGACAGCCACGTGCCCATTGTCATGCTGTTGGGGTGGGCGGGCTGCCAGGATCGATACCTCATGAAATACTCAAAAATCTACGAGGAGCGGGGGTAAGTATGAAGACTGACACACCAACACAATTATAACTTATGACATTTCGCTATTCCTAGCCTAATTACTGTGCGTTACACGGCTCCGGTAGAAAGCCTATTTTGGAAGCGATCCGAAATGATTCCTATTGGCGAGAAAATCCTTAAACTAATCCAGGACATGAATTTTGACGCCCATCCACTAATATTTCACATATTTTCCAATGGCGGGGCCTACTTGTACCAACATATTAATTTAGCTGTGATCAAGCACAAGTCTCCGCTGCAAGTTCGCGGCGTGATTTTTGACTCCGCTCCTGGGGAGCGTAGGATAATGAGCCTGTATCGCGCCATTACAGCCATCTATGGTAGGGAAAAGCGCTGTAACTGCTTGGCCGCGCTGGTTATAACCATCACACTCAGTATTATGTGGTTTGTGGAGGTGGGTGACGTTGAATCAAATTTATAAAGACTGTAAGCATAAACAATTGACTTTTTTTCAGGAATCAATTTCTGCCTTGAAAAGCCTATTCGTGCCGTCTTCGCCAGTACGCCCCAGTCCATTTTGCGACCTTAAAAACGAAGCCAATAGATACCCACAGCTTTTTCTGTATTCGAAAGGTGACATAGTGATTCCCTATCGGGATGTGGAAAAATTTATTCGTCTCAGACGCGATCAGGGTATTCAGGTATCGTCAGTATGCTTCGAGGATGCCGAGCACGTTAAGATTTACACCAAATATCCCAAGCAGTACGTCCAGTGTGTGTGTAATTTTATTAGGAACTGCATGGCAATTCCTCCTATCAAGGTGGCTGTTAATTCTGAGCCATCCGAAAACGTGTGTCGGGTTAACCTAAAATACGATTAGTTGGCACAGGAAAAAGAAACACAACTAGTTGTTCGAATGAAAAACTTTAAACTCAACGTAATTATTTCAAATTTAAAGCGCTTTATGTAGAATTAAATTTAAAAGTAACTAAAATAAAAACATTTTCAATTATTTAATACAGAAAATGGGGGTTTGTGTACGGAAAACATATCTTCAAAGTCTTTATCGAAATCTGTGTATAATTCCGTGTGTGCTGGCGAACTGGATTTTTAACGGGTAGACCATTGCGATCCCGACCGTAGTGTAAGTAAAACAAGTTTGTTTTCCCTTTTATTAAATTAAATCAAGACCAAGATTCACTTTTTATGACATGACTGATTGGGAAACTGTCTGTTACGCCGAACGAGTCGAAACTGCAACGCCCACACTTTTGACATTTTTATGATATTTGTTGATTTTTGTATTAGTTTAGTAGTTTTCTATCGATATGCCAATAACTTTTTTCACCTCTAATGCCTAGAAACCTGCCCCGCCTGCAGTCTTGAAACATTTTTTTTTTTTTTTTTTTTTTTGGATATATTAATTTAAAACTGTCCTTCGCGGACAATCATTAAATTTGATGACTAAACTTAACAGTAGAGAATTAATTGATTACATAAATTGTTGCGAAACTATACAATAACTGTCGATATTGTATGTATGATGTATATAATAATGTATGTATATAATTTAATTTAATTTGCGTGTCTAATCCCAGAGAGGTCCAAAGGGTGTGATCGGTGCAGCCTCCTTGTGCGTTGACTGGTGTCCAGCAGGTCTTGTGCCAGGTTGTTTGGGTGGTCTTGAAGCCTCTGCATGTACTGCCTGCTGCTTTTCTTAATCTCATCCTTCACCCACGGGAAGCTGAGGACCTCGTGTATAGTGGCATTATCGTGGAAAGGGTGAGCGTTTGTGACTGTGCGGAGCGTTTTGTTTTCGAATGTCTGGATTATGTTGATGTTACTTTTCGATGCAGTGCCCCACAGTTGAATGCCATACGTCCAGATTGGCCTTATGATCGCTTTGTAGATAAGGAGCTTAGTGGAAGTCGGTAGCTTAGATTGTCTGCCCATCAGCCAGTAGAATTCACGGACTCGGTTCTCCGCCTGTTTCCGCTTCTTTAGCAGGTGTGGTCTCCATGTAAGTCTCCTGTCCAGTGTAAAGCCAAGATAATTTGGATTGGCTACCTCTGGGATTGGGAACCCGTTGAAACTGACTGGTGGGCAAGTGCCGCGTCTAGTTGCGAAGGTGGTAGCGGTTGACTTGTCGCTGTTTACCGATATATTCCATCTCGTGTGCCACGTGTTCAGTAGATCTAGTTGCTCCTGCATAGTCTGGGAGGCCTCTGCTGGGGTATCTGCTGTTGTTAGGAACGCAGTATCATCGGCGTAAGTGGCTGCCATAATGTACTGGCTCGGTATCACCGGCAGGTCAGCCGTATACGCGTTGTAGAGGAGCGGACCGAGAACGCTTCCTTGGGGAACTCCTGCACGGGCTTCTTTGACGTCTGAGCGCGCTTCTCCACACCTGACGGCGAATCTTCTGCCCTCCAGGAACGATTTTAAGAACTTGAAATATGGCTGGGGCAGGCCGTTTTTGAGCTTTAGGAGGAGACCGGGGTGCCAAACACGATCAAAGGCTTGCTTAATGTCCAGCATTACTGCTAGGCAGTATTTCTTATTCTCAAAGGCGTCCAGGATATATTGCGCTACTCGGTGGCCTTGCTCTGGTGTCCCGTGGCGGCGCCTAAAGCCAAACTGGTGATCAGGGATCAGACCAGCCTCCTCAATCACCGGCAATACTCTGGTCAAAAATACTCTTTCGAGTATCTTGGAGAGTACTGGTAGTAGGCTGATCGGGCGGTAGGAGGCGGGATTGGCTTCGTGTTTACCAGGCTTCAGGATCATAACTACTTCGGCGCGTTTCCATGATGAAGGGAAGTGCCCCAATTGCAAGCACTTATTTATTATGGTCGTGATTAGTGACTTGCTAATAGGGGGGAGGAGCTTTAAAGCAATGGCATTGATGGCATCATCATGAAACATGATTTGATATTTTTCATATTTTTATAAGTCTTGTAAACAAACCAACCAAAACTGTCACGTCCACACTTTTGAACCCTTTTTAATATATTACTTTAATTATTTTTTCCCCAATTTTTACCGAATTTTCCATTCCACAGAATGTGAGTACTTTGGGATGGTTATTTCTTTTTTTGGTAATACGAAATAACATTATAAATGAATTCTTTTACACAGAAAAGCAAAACTTTTGCTATGACCTTTTCAACGCCTAAACAAATAGGTAAATAAAAATTTACCAATTTTAATCAGATATCAGTTTGGGATATTTCGATTATTTTTTAGAACAAGTTCTGGTAAATTCAACGATTCGAAAGCAGATCTTTTGCAATACGTTTCTTGAAACGATCTGTGGGTGTGTAAACTCTATCTTGAAGAGTATCAGAATAGGATGAGCGTTCAAAAGTTGCAAGAATTATTTATATATTCCAACGTTGATGATATACTTTTCCAAATTTGTTTCGTAGCTTCAAAAAGTTTTTTCAAATTACGCGGTTTTACGTATTATTTTTAATAGGCATTAAAAGAAAGATATGTAACATTTAGAATGTGGCTCGAGTAATAACAAAAAATAGTCGACACTATGACAAAAATGTCACAATAATGACGATCTTCGGTGAGAGAGATTGAAAAATATACCACCCAAGAAATACTCTTCTTTTGAAATATTCAGTATGAAATAGTTTTATAAGTTTTATATACAGTTATCGCATTGAATAGGTCTTATAATTCAATTTGCTTTCATTTTTGTCTTTGTTACATAGCTATTAATCGCAAAAGTACAACTGCTCACTCAACTTAAATGCGGACTTAATTTTATTTTCATAAATAAAATCACCTGTTTGAAAAAGTAAGAACTAAGAAATAGTGCATAAGTCGTAAGTGTTATTTACCAAAATTCGAAAGGTCAGTGCTAGACCATATTTTTGGTCTAGTACATATTAGTGTTTGCCTTGAAGCATCTATTAAGTTTTCTGGACTTCATTGTACCGATTTTTAAAAATATCTTTTTTTTGTTTCTTCTGATGCTATGTGCTACCACAATTTTGAATGAGTTCTCAAATATCAGCAAGTTGTCCCTTTTTACACAGATCTGCCATCACCATACATATATGAGATGATCCGTTGGGTCGTCTCCGAAAGCTTTTAATTTATTTAATAAGATTATTGAGTTTTTATTTAGTAATTATGTTGTTATATTAAAAGTGATTTTTTAAAATTGTTTTGAGTGTGACAAGTTTCACATCTGCTTAAATCCCAGCCGTTCCACATAGAAGTGGTATACTAAGTGAGAAGATTCGTCATTCAAAAATACCATTTTGAGTGCAACGGTCACACTTTAGGGCGTGTTATTTTCTAAGCTGGCTTTTTAACTATATTTTAATAGAAAGAACAAATGGGTGCGTCCAACCGCATTTTGCAAGTTGCCGTTAGCGCGTCCGTGTTTTCCCTAATATGTTTTGTTATCGCGTTTTCCACGCCCTATTGGCTGGTTACAGACGGTAGATTACAAGACCCGCGATTCACTAACCTAGGCCTTTGGGAAGTTTGTTTCAACAACTTCCAGGACATACACCGATTTTTTGACAACTCCTTTAAAGGATGCCTATGGGTTTTCGAAGAGGAATATTACATCATACACGACTTCCTCCTGCCTGGCTTCTACATATCCGTTCAACTTTTTGCTACGCTATGCTTTGTAATGTGCCTTGTTGTTATACCACTCACTGCAGTATTTCTTCGAACTTCTCGCGACGATGACAGGTACATGGTGCTCCTGCTGGCAATAGGATCATGCCAGGTTGTGGGCTCTGTGTTCGGGTTTATTGCTGTGGTCATTTTTGGCGCAAAAGGAGATTCCCGGGATTGGATGCCAGGATGGCAGAACAACGATATGGGCTGGTCATTTGCTCTGGGCGTTGTTGGCGCTGTGCTGCTACTGCCGGCAGGCGTACTCTACCTGGTAGAAGCGCGTCGGGAAAGGTACAAGCGCCTAAATGAAATCAGCAATCGGGAGATCAGTGAATACGGTGATGAGTATTACCAGAATCAGGCATCCCCCGCAGTGCTTCCGACCGCTCCGTCGCCATATCAATCCTATTTCGCATCCGAGCCAAGCCGACCAAGAAGACCCCAACAAAGTAGTGCATCGAATTCCGCTGTACAAGGAGGAATTCAAACAGATATATAAATCAAAAAGTTAAAGATAATGAATTCGAAGAAATTTTCCGTCCATTTACACAATATTTTATAATAATTTACAAATATACAAATATATACGATGTAAGGTAGAATAGCCATTTCACTAAATCGACTACTAATGCTTTTAAAATGTATCGAACTCGAAGGTAATAAATATTTGTCAAATAATTTATTTTACCTTTTAATTTTTTCCGATTTCCCTAACTTAAAATGTTAAAAACAAGACACTGTGCCTAAGTTTAATCGCTCTATTAAATTTTTTAACGAAAAGCAACCTGAAAAGGTCAAATTTTTTATGATTCCGCCCACAAATCGGGCTGTATTTGATCGATGGCGTGGCGTATGTTCACTTTAAGGGCGGTGGTTTGCGGCTTGTTGGCATAGATCTGCGACTTAGGAAAACCTTCATGAAAAAGTCCAGCGGTATAAAATGGCACGATCTCGGTGTCCAGTTCACTTCGCCTTCTCCATTATTGTTTTCGAAAAAATACGGACCAATCACGACTTCGGCACCAAAGAATCACTTTCTGCGGATGCATTGTCACTTGGTAAACCGCGTGTGGATTGGTCTCGTCCCACCAATCGACGGATAGTCGACTCGGCAGGCGACCATCGCGACCCTAAAACTGGCGATCAATCTAAGCCCCCGCAATGTTGCGGCAAGTGCCATTTTTTTGCGGATCAATTGCGATTAGATTTTTATTCAAGGTAATAAGATAATTTTATAAACAAAAATGAATACAACTCACCAAATGAATAATTTAAGGTAAATACATTAATACATGTTTGTATACATTATAATACTTGTTTTAATTTAATCGTACATAATCTAATCGTACATGTGGACCGTTATTCCAACTCAAATGAAAAGAAGCTGGCCCTAACTCGAAAGTCAACAAGACGACCCAGACTCCGGAATTATGTATTTGTGTGCTTAAACTAAAAGCATATGCTTATTTTAAATTATAATGATGAAATAATTTTGTTATTCATTAGCATAATGTCGATGTCCTGAAAAATTAGCATAAAACGAATGAAAAAGCGATGAAAATATTTCCCTCCACAAAAATGAGTGGGGACTTAGTGATTAAAATGTGGTGAAAGAGTGATGAACCAGGAAGTACTTTGCCCGTTCAAATGCGCATAAACATCGGTGATTTATAGCGATGATTTTCCGCCCTTTTTGTGATGCCTTTGTCTAAGCGTTGAATTCCTAGGATAAGCCAAAATATTTAAAAACACGTGAAAATGATATAGTCGAGTTCCCGGACATCAAATATCCGTTACATCGCTAGAGGATGTGCCAACGAGAACTTGAATTATTTTTTAGCTTGTAAGTTGAATAACCCTTGAAAGTCCCTAACACTTACATTTGAAAACCATTTCCATAAAAAGTTATTGAACAAAAAAAGAAACCCTTTCCCAAATTCAGAACAACTGAAACTTCTACGATATATGTAAGCCCTATCTGTAACACTTTGAGACAACAGCATTAAATAGCTAAATTTCCTACTACAGATCTTGTATACACACATATGTAAAAATTTATGTATATATGTACGTATGTGTCGTTGAAAGGTCATTTTCAAATGCATTCTATACCCTTCAAACTTAAAAAGTCGGATGTCAAGCCATGTGCAAAAAAAATTGTAACAGTTAGATAAAAAATTATTTTTCGTCAGAAAAGTTGCTATCAGAACTAAAGTATGTTCAGGGAGCGTTCATCAATAGCTCGTACCTGGATAAAAGATATTTTATATGAAAAACAAAACAAAATATTTTTATTTTTTAAAGGCGATGCCTCGGCAATTTGTGGGTTTGGTCAAAATGTTTTTGACATATCATTTAAACCTGCATGCCTAATCTGACATTTATTGCTTTTATAGTTACTGAGCTCTCGACGTTTATACGGACAGACAGACGTATGGATTCTGATCAAGAATATATATACATATATATGTCGGGAACGCTTCATTTCACCTGTTACATACTTTCCAAAATCTAGTACTTGTATGCCCTATTACTCTACAAGTAACTAGAGTAGCGAAATCAGCATCATTAAGCATAGCGGGTCGGTCGTGTTTCCGATCAAGAATATATAAAGGTAACTTGGCTACTGTAACATCCCCTGCAAGGTTAAACAAATGTGAGTGTCGTACATCTTAGTTTTCTTTATTTAATAATTAAATTATAAGCTATTTTTAGACACATTAAACATAATATAATTCATTTTATGATATAGGGAAACTTTAAATATCAATAAATTTATTGTTGCGGAGATTCCGTTGTACGGTTTAAGTGTGTGCTTAGGGCCTTTGCTTGGAAAGTGCACGTCTTAAAACTTATATAATCTCTATTAATTGTGGTTGGTTGGCGGTGAGTTGGTTTCTCCAAAGTAATTATAATTACAAAAGTATTTTACATCTCCCCATAGCTGGAATCGTTAACATATTTACATACGTACTTCGAGAGCACGTAATGTATACAAACTGATTCAAACTCATGCAGCTATGACTCTACATCGTTGGCCTCGCTCACTGCACTGTGGTCCAGAATTCGATTTTTTTGGCATAAAGTCTAAAAATTGAGCTACAGACTTGAAACTTTGTACATTTTGTTGTTAAATCACAAATAGTTTGCACAGAAAATTTGAAGTCTGTGCGACCACGCCCTCTCTTGCCTCCCATATTAACTACTGGTATGACTCAGGAGTCAACGAAATATAATTTTTTTTTTTTTTTTTTTTAAAGTCGTGTATATTGTTGTTTTAAAAATAATCGCCCTCTTCTTTTTCTAGTTCTACATTTTAAATTTCCGAATCTGAACTCGAATCAGAATCAGATTGTGAATCCAATATTTTGTCTCATGGATCAGGTTTAAAATTATACTGTATTTCCAAAAGACTTATTACTGCCTTCGGAAGTGGTTTTTCCTATTTTTTCTCTCTCTTTCTTTTAAACTAATTGTTGATAATAGTGGGTCCGAGTTATCAATCGCTCTGTGGAAAATATCACTCATCCTATTGATCCGACTATTTTTCCTTGCATGTGATAGTCGATCCCTTTTGTAAAGCTTATTCCGGGCTTCACTCGTATTTTCAGTTTCCTTTTTAATCTTTCTCCTGCATTTTGGTAAGATAAGTTTCGGCGTCCCATTTGCTTCGGCGTCGTGGAGTTTTCAAAATCTCTAACAAGAATAGTTTTCTTTGTCGCCATCCACTTGGTATGTTTGGAAATAAATCGGTCTAGTTATCTGTTACACTCGGGCAGTTTTTTTTTAATAAATAATTCAAAATTTTCTTTTTTTTTGTCAATATCTTCTGTCTGTTTCGCTTCCTGATTATTGTTGTTGATTGCGGAATAAACGTAATCTGAAACATAACTTATTTGCCTATTGTTACGCCTCCAAATGTCCAGGAGGTCGCTATGTCTGAACTCAAAATTGCCTATATAAAATCAAATTTTTAAGAAAACGAGCAAAAATGGGCAAAAGATATTACTTTACCGTGAAATACAATAGTTAAAGGTACAAACTGACGTTTTTAACTTTTGTCAGAAATTGTCAGAAAATTAGTTATACTCCACGAAACACAGGGGACACGTTAGAATTTTCTGTTAAAATACACATAAATTGGATGTCACACAACATAAAAACAGTACAACTATACATATATTACCTAAATAAGTTAAAAACATCATACCTTGGCATTTATTTTCCATATTTTACTATAATTTTTGGATGCGTATTAACGATCATACCACATGCAAAAGTAAGCAAGTAATTTTTCGGAAATTGCATTCTCTCAATCAGCTTTTTAACACTTCAACTTTAAAAGCTCATAAAACGATTTAGTGAAGCTTTCGGTCAATTTTGTTTTTGGTTTTTATTTATATGATCAATTTTCTATTAGAAAATAATTGCTAGAGGACGATATATTGACATAAAAATTTAGACTTTATGCCAAAAAAAACGAATTCTGGACCATAGTGCACTGAAGAAAATGTTATTTTTGACATTAAGATTTTACGTATATGTATATATACATACAACATATGATAATATTCGAACAAACTCGTAAAGGTAATGAGAAAAATTGTATCTAGATAGTAAAATGTAGCTTTTTCATTGGAGCTGCATTCAGCATGTGGACAAGTAAAAAGACTATTTAAATGGGTTGAAAGCTTGGGCTCGCGAGCTTGTATTATACACAATCAAATTCGTATATAAACGACTTCTCGTTCCCACCTAACGTTTCTATTTATAATTTACGACAAAGTTATTAGAAGTGTATTGTGTAGAAGTTGATTTCAGATCTGGAAACAAAAATGCTTTCGCAGAAACTATTTTCAGCAATCTTATAAGCAATGTTTCCAACCTTGTGTGTTTTAACAAAATAGATAAATTGACCATATCGAATGCCCTCCTCTTTGAGCTCCAACGAAATCGCAATGGCAAGTTCATAACCCCTCAGCGCGTTTGGGTTATTTACCCTGTTTATCTGTAGTATCGGGATGCAAACATTTTCTCGTTCCTTGGTCGTAGTCCAAATAAAGGTCCATCTCAAAATCTCTTCAGCAGGAGCGGCTTGTTGTTTTCGGCGAACGCCGTGTTAATCCACTTAATGTCCGGCTTGGCAAAACGCACTGTCTGCCCCTCTCCGCAGGAGTTCTCACCGGCGAAGATTCCCTTGAGGCGGACGCTGGAGCCGCTGCCGCAGGCAAGCGCGCTTCCCACGTCGAATTGGCAAGAGTCGAACTTGGTAGCACTACACACACTGCTGGAGTCGGCATTGCACTCGCTGCGTGCTTGCGTCAAAGTGTCGGTCACGTGCATTAGAGCGCCCTCTTCATGTACTGTTGAACGAAAAATAAGAAACGTATTGAATCGAGAAAGTAATTAAAGTAGAAATTTGGTTAAAAGGAGTATTTAAATTGTGAAAAATATTATGTGGAGAGTGAGTGCAGCTCAATGTTAGAAACTAACCTTTATAATCTTTATATACCGTTGTAAATACCTTTGTATTAAAAAGGCTCGACTAATTATGAATACTTTTTAATCAAAAACAATTAATAATTCAATATCAATTCAGTCCTATACTTATATCGTACTTTATGTCGTCTGAAGTATATAAGGATACATTGTGTTTCAAACTTCTAACGAATATCAATATTCCCTCTCCACTGATATAATTTATATATTAAATTCAGTGATTTTATCGAGTTCCCTGACTATCCGTAACGGATATACTCAGTGTGAATCCGAACGCGAAATTTCATAATTTTTTTTGCATATAGATAGATATTAGGGAATAAAATGATAAGCGTTTTGTAAGGACGTGGGCACAGTGTGTTTGGAATACAGATAAACAATAAAAAGAAAAAGAAGAATCTAATTCTGAGATCTCGACGGACAGACAGACATGGTCAGTTCCCCAAGGCATCGTGACTTTGAATATAAACACTTACTAGATAACGCTTGCTTTCCCCAGCCAGAGGTGAAACATTGCTCGGAATCCTTTGGGTCCTCGTCGCTTATGCAGATGGGCTGGATGTGGGATGCGAACTCCAAACGTCTTTCGAGTCGGATAATGGCCAAGTCGTGGGCGTTTGTCGACGGATCGTAGTCGGGATGGACGTCGATGGTCTTGACTCCTGTCAGCTGGAACGGCAGAGGCTCGTTCGTGCTGCCCAGCTCCCATTCGCCAGCCTTAACACGAATGTCGCTCACCGGAAGGCTAGTGGGTTTCAATTGTAGTGACTTTGAGGAAACTATGGACAGATTTCACATACCCATTTACGCAGCTGGCGGAGCTCAGAACAAATTGGTCTCCGATAATGGCTCCTCCGCAAATAAGCGTCTTACTGGACTCGCGCAAGATCATGGCCTGCCAGGGGATTTCGGCGAAGTTTGCATCCAGATCCTTAACTCCCGTGGGCTTCGTTCTGGAAAAGAAGGAGGTAAGTCGTTGCTCCGTGTAAGGAATTTGCCTGAATACCGCTTGTTCCTTGTCGCGCACACTCCGGCTAAGTTAACCGGCCAGGGGTCTACGTAGTTAGGGTCACGACAGCACTTCCCGGGGGAGCCGTTCTCTGTCTGCAAACAGTCCGTAAGGGGCACTCGGAAAGCCGCTTCCATGGGAGACAGCTCTACGGGGGTCTCAGACAGCACTCCGATGGCGTTGCAGAAGTTCTCAGAGGTGCACACTAAGGCGGAGGCGCACTTGGCGAAGTGTTTTGGGACATTGGCTGGCTGGGGAGTGGGAAAGATCTGAGGCGACAGCTGGTCCTCTCCGCGGTAGATTGGCTTCTGGTTCGATGGCTGCGGAGCGCGGTCAGGCTCGAACCGAGGGATTTCGTTAGCGGCCGCAGGCGGCAGGTACTCGTTCGTAGGCCGTCGCGTCGGCTGGGGGCGTGGCTGGGGGCGTGGCTCTGGCCTCGGCCTAACTTGTGGGATGAGACTGCTGGCCGATTCAGTGGCCGGGGAAGGTGGCAAGTAGACCGGACGTCGGCTTGTCTGGACGTTCTCGTAACTGGGATGCTGTGTGGTGGAGGGCGGCAGATACTCAATGGTGGGTCGAGGAGCTGGCACAGCAGTCGTGGGCTGCGGGCGGAACGGCGCCTGGGTGGAGCGCACCGCGGGCACTGCTGGTTTCGTCGGCAGCGGGAAGGTCTTCTCCGGAAGGTTGAAAATATAGCCATCCTCCGTTAGCGTGGTCGAGGGTATGCGGCAGCATGTATTAGGGGCAGGGCAGCGGTTGGGCTGTAAGTGAAAGTGAGTGGGGCTTAGAGAAGAGCGGCAATAGTCGGTTACGGTTGCCAATGACACACAATTTCGCGACGCTTGCTAAAGCAGCCTGTACCTATGTATGTGCCTATTCAGAAATCGGAAGGTCAATTGGTACACTGGACGGAGTTACTCGACTGGCCCGTCAATGGCCTTTGCGCTTTGGCTTAATGGAATCGAGAAAATATTGCAGATTCATGGTGGAATACAACACACCATGGGCGTACTCGGACACCGTCTCCCCAATAGCCCCCGTACTTCGGTACCGTCTTTCGTACAATGGCATTGTCAAGTTTGTCGGTCTGCTGCTTTTAATTGAAATATTCAGCGATTGAGGGTAATGCCATGTCTATCCGATGCTTTCTCAATAAAATTGTATACAGACCTACATGTATTCATAGAAAATATGTCCAGTTGCGGTAACCCAAAGACGAGTTAGCATTTGGATATGCAACCACAGCAACTGTACAGAGATACAGAGTTGGTAGTCCTTCTTTTTGGCAACTTAAAGCCGCATGCTGTGGTCAAATAATTATTTGTATCATAGCAGAAACAAAACACTTCCGTTGGCCAAGTCCCAGTTCGGCCTTATTTAGGTTCATTAATGGAAATGACCATTATCCCTAGTATGTGGAACTTGTCTTTCCGATTAACTTGTGAAGATCATCATTAGGCACAGCTGCCGGCTGTCTGGCTCAATTTTGTATCATTTTAGAGTTAATCAAATGTTATCTTAATGTAGACATCATTCACGCTGGTACTTTGTGAGGCTCAGCCTACCGCGCACATTAAACCATTAAACTTATGTAATACATGTTATTAATCAGGGCGGGCCCTGCGAGAAAGCAGGACGGAGAAGAGAAGCGCATTTAATTTTGATCAATGACAACAAGCTTTTCTGAGCAGGCGAAATGCCGCACAACACCAATTTTTGCCCCTGAGCGGCGATTACCGGCCAGTGGTCAGTGGTCAGTGGCCAGTGGCCAGTGGCCATTGCATAGCTTATGATCAATCATGTTACGCGAAGATAACAACTTCGACAACAAAAACCTCGAGCTACTACTTGTGTACCAGCGACAGCTAAAATATGTAGTCACCAACGACAAGCGCGCAGGGAGACCCCAAAATGCTTTTTATAAATGTTGTTGCTGGCCATACCAGACAAGTTGTCCATTAAGGTTGTTGTTAATGTCCCATAGATTGTCTGTCGCAATTTGTTAATAATGTTGCAATTACTCGAAGCATATATATATTATAAAAATGTATAATTTAAAGCCATTACCAAGTTCAATGGATTCAGAAAAGCAGAAGCGGATACTTCGGTGATAGGCCGATGCTGCCTTAATGGCGTGGGGAAAGGTCAAGCCGTGACGACATCTCCAGCGGCGAAATTTATGACACTAATGCTTCACTACACACACGAAACAATTTTTATGACTGCATTAAGGCGCCTCTGGCACAACACTAAATTGCCCAGTCTTGCTCCTCACCTCTTCGCCGCACACTTTTTATAAACCTATAAAGTGGACGCTTCTAAATTTTCGTTTTACGAGTGGCCATCTCGGTGCGGGCCAAGTTTAATCGAGCCGAGCCGCGGAGTGGAAGAAGCTTCTAAATACCACGCTCGGCCCTGAAGTACAAGTGCTTGCAGGTCGCCAGCCAGTTGTGTTAGAAGTTCGGCGTTAAAGCCTTTTGTTTATGCGTCATGCGGTGCAGTTTATGCTTAATCATCATTAACGTGGGCGTAAGCTCGGTAATTTACGACCAAACTAGATACCAAGTCTCTCTCGCTGTACGAAAACCAATTAATAAAAACCCAAATCAAGCGGGCAAGATGTCATCTTACGCTGTATATTATTGTACATACATCACGGACTTATGTTAATTAAAACAAAGTCGCAGCCATTGACAGTGTATCGGAACGTAACAATCGATGTCGATTAGCAGCATACAAAGCTAATAAAACCATAACAATTATAATGACCATAAAACACGCATTAGCCAAAGGAAACCGAAAACCCACCAGCAAAGTCAACCTGCACGACTCGAATAAACGTTAAGAGCTGTTAACGACTTTTCGACAGCCGTATGAGCAGCGAGCAACCTCGAGGAGAACTCGAGCGAGTTACCATGCCCAGCATTAACCCCCCTCAACAACCACCTCCGCCTATGAAGCCCGCCCGGTAGGCGACATCAGCAAAGTGCCAACGCTGTATATATATATATTGATCACGAGCTACCATGCCAGCATAGCCTCGTCCCCCGCTACCTGAAACTCTGTTGCAGCCGATGATGAAATCGGCATGAACACACACACACACACATATTCACACATACTGCGTGGTGGCGACGCTCTCGACGTTGAAATTAACATGAACCTACACACACACATACACACTGCGTAATCGCGACGTCCTCGTCTAGACTCGCTACCTAGAACTAACGGGATCAAAAGCACTGCTGCTTGCCCGTGCGTATACATTAAGAATAAAGCTTTCATCATTCTTGATCTTGACACCAAACCGAGCAGTTGATTTATTTAAAGTGGCAAATATATATATATCATAAGTACACAATAAAGTCATTATTGACTCCCATCACATCAGCCTGGGCAGCAACTAACTAAGAGTAGAGAAAGGAGGACCCCCGATCCAACGGAGGCACCCGTAACTGGCGCAGCCGGACTAGAACTAAAAGGATTAACAACGCCTTTCACGTTCTTCGTTCCACTTCTGTAAACGGGTAAGTAAGTGAACAAGTGGCAGAAAAAAAAACACAAGTTTGAGGAGCCAAGTGTAAATATATGGTTCTCAAAAAAAGAGAAGAAAAGGAAAAAAAACTTCACACAAACAAGTTCAACAGTGACATACAGTATAATTACAAACTATTGTGACCGAATATGTGCACATCAATCGCTGAAAGGGCACCGGGATCACACATAAAAAAAATGTCTTTACATTCAAAGTGACCGAATATGTGCACATCAATCGCTGAAAGGGCACCGGGATCACTTATGACATACATAAAAAGTTAACATCATTCAGTGCTATGGCCAAATATGTGTACATCAATCGCTGATGAGACACCGGGACCATACATAAATAAGCAAAACAAATAAATCTAGTTCAATGTTGTGGCCGAATATGTGTACATCAATCGCTGAAAAGGCACCGGGACCACAACATTGAAAGAAATTAAACAATAAATCAGTAATAAAATCACTATGTGTGTCAGGTTGAACCTTTCCTTAAAAGCCATATACTTGTTCGCGAATGTTCCCAATTGAGAAACATTTGTCAAATTACAAATACACTCAACTTACTACTTCGGATTGTGTTACTGCCATGTGTTCATTTACTTATACAAACTGAATATAAATTTTTTATACTTACTAATGTACATAATATATTACAGTCAAACATTGGAGCCAACACTTACTTAGAAAGAAACAAACGGATTCATATTATAAATACACACTACATTTTAAGATTATCTATATATAAGATTACAATTACTTAATTACACCTTATTATTTAAGCTAAAACATTATTACACTAAACATATACACAACATATAGGTACACGTATACAAAAGTATATAAGCACAATAACACATATACCATATTTTTAAGTACAACACACAGACTACACAAATCAAAAACACCTACATGCCAAAGAGAATTCCGTTTAATACCCAAAGTAAAAGAAGACTTGGACTTAGAAGTGGAGGCAGCCTTCCTCAAATTAGGGAACAAGTAGAACAATCCACCAACAGCAACAACATGGACTCGGGAAACGCACCAGCCCCTTTAAGTCCGACTACTTCCGCTACTTCCACAGTTATTAACACCAACCTTAACCCAACCGACATTTTGGCTTTTATCGAACAACTCCCCACTTTTGAAGGTCATCCTAGCAATCTCGACAAGTTCATAACTAGCGCTGAGGAACTGCTGTTCCTCATTAGATCAGTAGACAAGACCCCTTATGGACAACTACTTCTAAGGGCCGTCCGCAACAAAATCGTAGGAAAAGCAGACGATGCCTTGACCCTTTGCGACACTCGATTGAACTGGGACGACATCAAGACTAATCTCAAACGACTCTACACCAGCAAGAGAACCGAAGCGATGATACTTAGGGAAATACAGACCCTCCCAAATGACCTTACAATGGGAAAACTTTTTTACAGTATAATTAAAATGAGAAACGAACTTATAACAATAGCTAAAGACATGGATACCACGGGTAATGCACTCGCAACTAAACGTACCCTCTACGATGATATATGTCTCAACGCATTTATCATCGGATTAAAGGATCCATTAAGAACAATCATAAGAATTAGGAACCCGGAAACTATCGAAAAAGCTTACGAATACGGACAAATGGAACAAAGTTTTTTCTTCCAAAACTCAAACAGACAAGTAGAGGGCCGTCGCCGTGACAATCCAACGGACAGAGGACGCCCATACCCAAAAAATAACCAACAAGAACCGAAACTATCAAATAATAATGGTCGCAACATTTCGCACCAACAAACCAATCATCAGCAAGGGGGACAATCGATGAGAAATCAAAACACATCCCACAACTACGAAAAACCAACTTCAACACACCAACAATACAGAAACAATACTAACACAAATGTAAATTTGTGCAACATAAATGACGACACAAATTTTCCGCAAAGAGCCTCGGAAGACCAGTCGGATTCATAACTAAAAAAGCCCACGGGTCATCATTACCTTATGTAATGCTATCCCCAACATTTGTCCCTTCACAACCACTTAAATTCCTAATAGACACTGGGTCCACTTATTCATTTATAAACCCGGCCCTCATTACAGAAGACAATATAAAAAAACTTAATTCAAGCATAGCCATTCATACAGTACTTAATACATTCCAAATTACGGAATTCACAGACACTATTAAATTTATACAATTCAAAGAATTGTCAAATCAGAAGTTTCTTTTGTTCAATTTTCATCCACACTTCAATGGCCTCTTAGGCATGGATCTTCTATCCACTCTGAATGCAAAAATAAACATCGCGGATTCCATTTTGGAAACACCTGAAACCGCAGTTCCAATTTTGACACGACCAAACCCTGTAGACATTTTGCATACTGTACCATCAAATAGCAAGGTAAGGCTTCCACTACCAGTAAACTTCATGCAAGGAGACTTTATATACGGGACCACAGATTTTGACAACCAACTATCAATAACAGGTGGACTGTATACTGCAACCGCAGGTATAGCCTATTTCGAAGTCTGTAACAGTTCAGACTACAACCAAACACTTTATTTAGAAGAACCATTAATAGCAGAAGAACTCTCTTTACAACACTATGGACTTTTACACTGCATGTCTACAATGGCGGATACTACTCAGACGGACACCCAACAAGAACTTAATATTAAGACAGAACATTTAAACCAAGAAGAAAAATTTAATCTAATCAATCTATGCAAAACCTTTAGGAAACTTTTCCATTATGAAGAGAGCCATTTGACCTTTTCTAATGTCGTTAAACACTCCATACCAACAGTAGACAATGTTCCGATATTCACTAAATCATACCGTTACCCATATGTACACAAAGAAGAAGTTCGTAAACAAATATCAGAAATGCTTCGACAAAATATTATTAAAAACAGTCACTCTCCTTGGAGTGCACCCGTATGGATCGTACCCAAAAAAGCCGACACTACAGGCAAAGAAAAATGGCGGTTGGTAATAGATTTTCGAAAATTAAACGAAAAAA
This sequence comes from Drosophila simulans, assembly GCF_016746395.2. NCBI lineage: Eukaryota > Metazoa > Arthropoda > Insecta > Diptera > Drosophilidae > Drosophila > Drosophila simulans. Next base: position 3,267,532 of record NC_052521.2, read on the forward strand.
CCATCTCCGACCGTTATCCGATACCTAACATAGCAGACATACTGGACCGAATAGGTAGAACAAAATACTTCACAACAATAGACTTGGCAAGTGGATTCCATCAAATTGAGATGAATCCACAAGACGCGAACAAAACAGCTTTCACAGTCGAAAATGGGCATTACGAATTCACAAGAATGCCCTTCGGTCTGAAGAACGCACCAGCCACTTTTCAACGTGTGATGGACAACGTTCTAGGAGACCTTATAGGTAATGTTTGTCTGGTTTACCTAGACGACATTATTATATTCTCACCCTCACTGCAGAAACACATTAGCGACATTAAACTTGTTTTCTCTAAGCTACTGAATGCGAATCTAAAAATCCAACCTGCTAAGTGTAACTTCTTAAGGAAAGAAATTGACTTTTTGGGACACATTGTTACTCAGGAGGGAGTCAAGCCCAACCCAAACAAAATACAAGCTATTAAAGACTTTCCCTGCCCCAAAACCATCAGGGAAATCAAGTCATTTTTGGGATTACTTGGGTACTATAGGAAGTTTATCAAAGATTTCGCAAAAATAACAAAACCTATAACAAGACAATTAAAAGGAAAAAAATCAATAGTAATAGACGACGAATTTAGGAAAGCAGTCGAAATTTCAAAGAATTTATTATGCAACGACCCAATACTTATATTCCCCGACTTTACAAAACCATTCACGTTGACGACCGACGCAAGCAACTACGCCATAGGGTCAGTGCTATCACAAGGCCCCGATACCAACGACAGACCCATATCCTTCGCTAGTAGAACGCTATCAGACACAGAGGTTCGATATTCCACCATAGAAAAAGAAATGCTAGCTATTATTTGGTCAGTAAGTCATTTTAGGCCATACCTTTTTGGCCAGAAATTTAAAATAGTCACAGATCACAAACCATTAGTCTGGTTAGAAAGCTTTAATGGTCAAAACCCTAAACTACTTCGGTGGAAAACTACCCTAGCCGCATACGATTACGAAGTAGTGTATAAAAAAGGCAAACAAAACGTGGTCGCTGATGCGCTTAGTCGAATAGAACCAAATTTAAACATAAACGAAGACCCACAAAAAATCCCAGTTGTCCAACAACCATTAAATCATTTCAATACACAAATTGTGTTCCACATTGGGGAAAAGTCTTCAGTACAAATCACAACACCATTTACGTACAAAACAAGACAAGTCATTTCAGAACCTACATATACCTTTGACACTATTTCTAACATCTTGCAATCAATTCTTAAACCAAACAAAATGACTGCAATATTTGCCCCAGATCAAATCTTTTTGCTCATAGAGGAAGCGTATAACAACTACTTCTCGGTGAACGACTCATATAAAATCTCCCGTTGCAAACTGTTCTTACCCGAAATAACCGAAACGGAAGACCAAAAAACAAGAATACTTACATACCACTTAAAGAACAACCACAGAGGTATCGACGAAACCTTTCAACGCCTAAAAAGAGATATTTATTTCCCCCGCATGAAAGATATTATTACGCAAGTAATAAAAGACTGTGACATTTGCCTTACACTTAAATACGACAGGCAACCCCATAAACCAGCTATGCAATCACCACCTGCCCCACCAGGACCTTTAGAGGTGATCCACATAGATATTTACTTCGTCAATGGTACTTATAATCTAACTGTCATTGACAAATTTTCAAAGTTCGCACAAGCATACCCGCTTGATAACAGAAACTCCATAAAAATCATTGCCGCCTTGTCTCAGTTCATGAGCAACTTTGGCATACCCAAAAAACTTGTTTTCGATCAGGGAACAGAATTTTCCGGAAACCTGTTTAACGATTTCCTTGCTCAATACGATATACTCCAACATACTACTTCATTCCAACAATCGACTGGTAATTCACCCGTCGAAAGACTTCACTCTACGTTAACAGAATTGTACAGAATAGTTATGAACCGTCGAAAAGAATTACACCTACAGTGCGAACATACCGAAATACTTAGCGAAGTATTAACAACCTACAATAACGCGATACATTCTAGCACAAATCACACCCCTTTCGAACTCTTTCACGGCAGGACACACATATTTGGAAAAACCATAACTTATGACAATCATCATGACTACCTCTCAAAACTAAATCAATTCAGACAAACACTATACCCCCAAATACAACAACACCTACAAAACACCACCGATAAGAGATTGGCTAAGTTAAATAAGGACAGGGAACCGCCAATTCTAGTTGAGGAAAATAATACTATATATAGGAAGGAAAACAGAAGAAACAAAATAACACCTAGATTTTCTCTACACAAGGTAGAAAGAGACAGAGGGATAACACTAATAACTACCAGAGGTCAGAAATTACATAAACAAAAAATTAGGAAACACATTAAAAGAACTGTGAACACCCAGTCCCAATCAAACACTAACACTTAATGAATTCAACTAAACATGAAAATGTAACAATTAAAAGACAAATTTGATAAACAGACAGGGACATTATTATCAGGATCATATATAAAATAGAACACGTAAATAACAAACAAGTTTCGATATAGAAATTTTTCGAAAATTACCAGAACCAAATTTTTAAAGAGCAATAACGTGGCCGAAAGCTTACTTGCTAGTAAGTTAGGCCTCATTTTCAAATTTATGTTTAATACACAACAATTAGAAGACATACGAATTTTATTTAATAAGCAAAATGTAACCATAGAATTGGATGAACACATTAACAACTTTTGTTACCATCCTGTTAAACTCTTACTTGCAACACCAAACTATTATTTAAGGTTAAAAATCCATTTTTCAACTAGCAAATGTATCATTTCATTCAAACAATTCCCTTACCTATACATTGTTCATACTTCATTGTCTCCCACGACAAACTTACCATCGAGATACCACCAATGGAACGAATAGAAAATAACAAAACATTGAAAGTCCTATCACTCGAAAAACTGCACCTGGAGGCATTGGCAACAACCGGGAAAATGGACTACATAACTCAACAATACTTTACCGCTACGTACCTTGCATTGAGCATAGTACTAATACTTGTGATCTGTCTCCGAACCTGTAAAAGGCAGAAAACGATTTTTACCCAGCAACCCACCCACACACCTCACGTTGTCGAGTCGGCTATCCCTTCGTTATGGCCATCTCTCCACACTAGGGGGGGAGGAGTTACCATGCCCAGCATTAACCCCCCTCAACAACCACCTCCGCCTATGAAGCCCGCCCGGTAGGCGACATCAGCAAAGTGCCAACGCTGTATATATATATATTGATCACGAGCTACCATGCCAGCATAGCCTCGTCCCCCGCTACCTGAAACTCTGTTGCAGCCGATGATGAAATCGGCATGAACACACACACACACACATATTCACACATACTGCGTGGTGGCGACGCTCTCGACGTTGAAATTAACATGAACCTACACACACACATACACACTGCGTAATCGCGACGTCCTCGTCTAGACTCGCTACCTAGAACTAACGGGATCAAAAGCACTGCTGCTTGCCCGTGCGTATACATTAAGAATAAAGCTTTCATCATTCTTGATCTTGACACCAAACCGAGCAGTTGATTTATTTAAAGTGGCAAATATATATATATCATAAGTACACAATAAAGTCATTATTGACTCCCATCACATCAGCCTGGGCAGCAACTAACTAAGAGTAGAGAAAGGAGGACCCCCGATCCAACGGAGGCACCCGTAACTAGCGCGACCTAGACCTTGAGTTAGCCGCTTGAGTTTTCGTCTGCATGCTAAGCGCTCGACATTCCCGGCTTCTGGCTTTCTTGCTTCGAATGCTTTTTGAGCCTACGTGCCTTGGTTTTTACCCTGAGTCAGCTCTTGGCGTGGACTAGAGAGTCTATAACTACATTCTGTCCTTAAGTGCCGTACTTTGTGGCAGCAGAGAAAACTTACTAGAGCTTAGTAACGAATGAAACTACCAAACAAGTGCTACTACACTTCCATAACTCTTGAATTCTAAAGAAGGGGAAATAGCGAAATAGCCGAAATTAAGCCACCATTTCTTTTTTGTGTTTTAATTTCAAACAAAATATATAAGACCAAGAAAGTGGTAAGTATAGGTATTATTACAATTAGTATTAGTATATTTTAATTGAGCAAAGGCAATCATTCGTTTATCTTTCAAGATCTACAAAATACAAAATTAATAAGGAAGGGAAAACAACTAGCATTGCAATTCTATTGTCTTTCATACGCAGAGACCATAAAATACTCACCCGCAAGCCCCATTTTTCGGATTAAACTTTTTTAAGCTACTTGGGATGGCAGTTAATTATATCTTGCGAGTAACTATTTGCTTTAACTTCTTAAAAAAGGAGGAACACCGTGTTGAAAATTCTGTTGTATCGATCTTATGAAATTCCTATTTGCAGAGGTTCTTCTGGTTGTAAAAACATAATGATCATGCCCAGCGTTAAGTGACCTTGCCTGCATTCCTAGCGTTTTCATTGCTACACTATCCAGCGCCGGCTGGGCGTAACTACAGCCATCTTATTGATAATATACATTAATGTTGCTCACACACAGTGGGGGCTGCGAAGCATGCCCCGCAGTTCGCAGTAACTAAGCGAATCGAGCAATTATGGCTCGTAGTTGGGATGGGGTCCTACCAGAAAGGGCTTCTGGATCGCAGGCTGTGGAAGTGCTCAGAGCCAAAGAATGCGAGTCAGCGATGCAACGATTTTATTGAGTTTTCAGAGGCATCAGTGATGACAACGCCGATCGTGCAGCTGCGGCTTGCCGCCTGCACTGCCAAATTTTTCACTTGTTGTGCTTATTTTTTCAAGGCGTTGCATGCAGCAGCACAGTACGCAACTGACCCGTTTTTCCGGCATGCTGTAAGCAAATTATGCAATTGCACTGGCCCGCCTGGTGAAAACCTGAGATCTCTCTTAGCCGAATGTCTTATCGCCTCTCTGAGTATTGTCCGCTCCTATCGAGCCGATGACCTACCTTCTGCTTATGTGCACTTGTAAATACATACGCGCAGTGGCACAGGGACTGCAGCACAGCTAGGCTGTAATTTAACACTTTTTGCTCGGCTGCGTGCATGTAGTGCAATACTTGTGCTGCGACGGCATTCCAGTCGGACTGCTGCTTGGTGGCGTCAAGTTCGTTACCACTGCCACAGTTATTTTAATTGCGTACTCGCCCCAAAGCTCTGCCAAAGACCATGCTTTAAAGCGGTCCATATCGGCGGCCAGCTCAAACATACCTGACCTGGCACTCAAGTACTCTTGGGCCCAAAGGATATCGCCGTCAAAACCTATTGCGTGCCCATAAAGTGTCGGTGCCGTTTCTTAACGATGCTCCGTCGAGCACCGACGGCATTGTGAAATGGGCTGCGATAGTTGCGGTCGAGTTTGATACTCGCATAGCCAGTTGCATCCGCCGCAGTAGCTTTGATTGTTTCGTCACTGCCACAACATAAAGCAGCACAGCTATTCGGCTATTGAAATGAAGCTACAAAGGCGGAATGAATGGGAAAACCCCCCGTACTAATGATGCCGAACAGCAGTTCCCCCTGTGAATTGCTTAACTCTTTGATGGGAATACGTATTCTGGCCGCCTGCGGTCATGAGTGAGACTTACTCCTTGCTTCTTTACGTAGTTTATGGCGCTAATCTCGCCGTTCCGGCAGTTGTCCGGAGTCACACAATCGGAGTCGTGGCCACAAATTGCCACTGGCACGGGAGTAGTGGATGTTGTGGTGGTAGGAGGCGCCCTATAAGTACAGCAGACAGTGGTTTCCGGATCACAGTTCTGGAAATAAACAGTTCGATAATGGTTAGTTTTTTTGGGTATTTGCCACATAGGCATCGCATAGTAAGGGGCATGCTGAGGATACAAATTTAATCTTTAAAAATATAGAGTTTCCAAAGCAGCTTCTGAGGGAGTTGGCCGATCTTGAGAATTCTCATATAATAAGTAAGTTAAAGTAAGCTAAATACAACACAAATACAACAATGGAACTTAAATGTCCATAGATGTCTTCTACGCATTTCGACCCATCAGGAATTCCATAGAAGAACAATCACACGAGGCCAAGCACCTTGTTCCCACCGTAAAGCACGATGGTTTCGCTTGGGTTGCGAAAAGGTTGGACTTTTTGGTGGCAAAATGAACCATTGTACGTGTGGACAATATATTGGACCATGCTAGGAACTAATTGGAAGGCATCTATGCGAAATAATTATAAGTCTCGATCTGGACCTTCCCACAGGATATAAGCCCCCAAGCACACGGAAATAGTTATATGATGCATATATATTTTGCATATATTATATGCAATTATGATAATTTAGTATATATTTTATATTTTATATATATTTTTATATATATTTTTTTGTTCTCTATTGGCTTCTCAGGCTTTTAAGGATTCAAAAACACGACGTAAATACGTCTATGAAAAGAAAAATAATACAATAATGTACATATATGGACGTGTAAGTAGAAGTACAATACATTTTAAATAATATAGAAATTAATTTTTCTTTTCAATTTTCCACAAGTACAAGTACCGAAAAATTCATGTAAGTTTCAGCCATTTTAAATAAGAAAATATCTAATAAAAAAATGTTATGTATAAACTGCGGTTTGTCGAATCTAGCTCCTTTTCTTGTGTTGCTATACCTTGATTATTATATTTGATAATATACATATTATATAACTCTGTAGCTGAGATTTTTTTAACATATAAATATATGTATATATATATATATTCTTTAAATTCAACATAATGTGAAATGTTTTATTTTTAAAAAGATGCACATCACTTGTTATTTTCAATGGAGTATCTAGTTGATTACCAACTTTAGAATAACATCATGGTAGCATCACATGTCCACTGATTAAGATTATGTGGCCAAAAGGTCACCACAGCTTGCCACTTGGATAAATGATGTGCTAAGAGGTGGACAGCCAGGTTCTAGAGTCAGTGGTCGGCGGATAGATGATTTAAGCTATTGCATTTGCATTGAACTTTGCCGCGGGTGTACATGTGGAACATTTAGTTTTATCAAATCGCAATGGTCAGCTGGCATTTAGCAACTGAACAATTGCAAATAAATAACTTTGAGAGTGTCCGGTCAGAGATCAGAAGCCACATCAGTAGCTTGAGGCGGGGTCGACTTGAGGAATTTGTAGCTCGGCAATTTGCTGAGCGGTTTCCCATCGGGTGTGGATGGCAGACAAGAAGCGCCTGTCCAATAAAGAAGAGTTTAAAAACCAGTTCAGATCGTAGATTCGCCAGAACTGAACTGGCACTCCATATATCAATCAGTCTCTGAATATTACAAATTAATCTGTCTAAATCCTCTTATTTATTTCGGCTTGAATACCTCCCCAAGCAAGAAGAGCTAAAATCGGAAACCCATTTGAATGTTCTGAATATTGCTTTGAGGCCCGACCTTGACTAATAAAGATCTTTGGCCCGAGCGTGATTTGAGCTAAATGGGCTTTAAATAGTATGGATATATTTACGAAGCAATAATTTCGGGCTTTGATCGCAGAAGACCAGCTCTAGTGGTTTTGGAAAGCACTCAGATCTTGTTTGTGTGTTTCGAAATGGTTTCTTAATTAAATAGCTGCGATCGAGCCCATGCGTGGCATATTATTTAAAGTGCCAGCATATTAAAGCCCGTACGGTCGAACTGTTTCGGGCAAGTGCTTCAATCGCAACAGTGGATTGGCGTATCCGTTTCCACGGTCCCGGAACTGCTAGTTCGCTTGATATATATATGTGAGTTTGTGAGCGATTTCAATTGCCGGTTTTGACATCATCAGTTTGCTTAGTTTTGAAGATTGCTGATATAGCGCGTATTGATAGTTAGTCTTCCAACTGTTTTGCTAATTATTCCGAGAGACAATTTACCAGTATGTCGCGAATTCGCCTTGTTTTGCAATTACACAGATATTTCGGCGATACGTAGGGTGTTTTCAAAATTTGAAAAAATATTTGGCCCTTTTTTTCAGATAGCTTTATTGACTCAGTAGCGAAAGTATTGAAAATGTCGAGTGGGGTTAGCTAACTTTCTCCCTAGAATACGTTGGTTCAACACTACACAGAAATGAATATAGCCTCGGGCTTCGCAACTGTCTCATTTGGTAAATAATTAGTTAGAGAGGTTCTCGTAGTATTTCCCGCAAACTGTTATGAAGTTCGTTATACCGGTAGAGGAAATATGTTGACGAACTGCCCAATTTAGGTTGTTTACCCACTTCGGTGTCGCTGACTTCTTGTTTTTCTGTACACACACATGCGTGATGATGTGTTTTTGGCAGAGCAATTAAACACAAAGTTCGCTTTTTATTCGATTTTGGGCGATTACGAAACTCCCCGTCCCTACGCTCTTCGGTCTGCGGTCTTCGGTCTTCGGTCTACGGACCGGACAGCATGTTAATATGTATGTGGGCTGGTATTTCGAACCTTGGTAATGACAAACCGGAAAATAGCGGTAAATGTGCCACACAACTCAAGCCGCCAGCCATTAAGCCAAAAACGTCAGGAGCAGAGCACAAAATGCAGATCAGGCGAGCTAATCAAGCAACAGCAACAGCAGCGGACGGACGGATTTGTTTTATTTTTATTTTCTGTTCCGGGAAAACCCGAATCAATATTCCAAGTGATCCAGTAGACGAAAATACAAATGGGCAGTGTGAGGAAAGCGATTCAGCAATTCAGCGATTCAGCGTTTCAGCATTTCACTTACTTGAATCTTGGGTAGTTGCTGGGCGAAAAATCCGTTCAGGCACTGACCACTGCGGACGCACTGCTGGCCGGGAGCGCACTTCAGGAACTCCTTGGGAGGCAGATAGGTTGGGCCCTGGAATGGCGACGCCTGCCTGCTGATTATGGCGTGGTTGAGGAACACGTTCGTCGCGGGGTTTACTGAAAGGTGGTTCTCCTTTTGGTCCTTGATGCCGTTCTGATATTGGCCATTTAGAAACATGTTGGCCTGGTAGTCGCCACTGGCAGCGGCGAGCACTGCCAGGGTGATGCACAGGGCGAGCTGCTCCCTGAAGTGTGAAACGGACATGGCGCCGGATCTCTCTCTCGATCTGAGGCTGAAGAACACTGGGGAAAAATAGAAGAGGCGACCAAGTCAAATCAGTGATAATCAATCAAATTTAATGACCTCACAGAATTCTAAGACTTCCTATAGGAGACAACATTTCGTCACCATCTGAGTGCAAACAGGCTATGATGAAATAATTTCTCGTCGGGATTTTACGAGCTCCAAACAAGTCCGTACGAGATGCCTCAGACTGGAACCACAAATGCAAAGGGGGTCAAGCAGAAGGGGCTGCCGAGACTATAGAGGAATTTCAAAGATTGAGTCTTGCTGCCTTGTTGCTCCTATGGCAACCTGTTTCAGGGAGATCCCCCAATCTCTGCGATATCATCTGCAAAAACTGTGCTTGGCTGGAAAACGAACAACTGAAGCGTCAGTTTTGACGGCGGTTTTTGATTGATATAAGGAATAGTTGCTGAATGAGTTGTACCACAGTAAATGGACGCCAATGGACGACAGTAAGAGAGCTGCTTAAATTAGCATGTTGTTCTTCGACAAGTCCGTGACTAAAAGCTAAAAATAGTAAAAGCAGCCCCGGTACCAAGCAAAAACAACAATTTGCGTATTTGCTGGTTTTTACCAATCCGAAATTTGCATAAAATATTTTCGGACTTTTTGGACAACATTTAATGATTGCTTATTTCAGTAACAGATTTAGAAATTTCTGCCAAATTTCCTACTTTCTATTTAAGCTCTTAGAATTTATGGACTACAAATATCTTTATAATTGGCTCGCGGCATACTTTATTAAGTATGGGAAGTCTAAGCCACGAACTTTCTTGAAGCAGCAACTATAACGGTTGAGAAATTATATTGAAAAGCCGTTGAAAATGACGGGAATTATGGAGATACAACGTCGAGCCGCTTTCCCCACTGATAAATCTAAGTATGAAATTCTTTTTGGCAATTCAAAGCCCTGCTGCATTTTGAAAACAGCTATTAATATACAGGATTTGCCTGTGAATCATGCTACCCTAGACCAATTCATTGCTCAGCTTACGAGCAAAATCCGGGTTGTAGGCTTACATCTATTACCAAACCAGCCAACTAATGGATGCCATATTCCATATTCAGGCCTCAGCTAAGCAATGATGTTGTATAATTTTCAGAATTAATTGTATGTGCGAGTGGGGAGAATATTAGTCAACGCACATTCAGGTACACACACATCAAGAAATTACGTGGGAAATATCACTTCATGTATTCTCAACATTCAGCAAAAATATTTAGCTGCAGCGGCTTATGCCAATATCTTATAAGTTGGACTTTATTCGCCACTGGCTTCTCTGTTCTACAAACAGCTGACCGGAATTATAATATCAAACAAGCTTTTGCACCTTAAAAAATCCGCAAACGAAAGTGTGGTTGCCACCTCAGCAATTCCGTAGCCAATCATATGACGTAATTTCGGAATTCACCAATTCTGGTTTTTCAACCGACTTAAGAAATTCGTAAATCACGGATGAAACAGCTTCGGGACTTCTAGTACCAAATAAAATATGCAATACTACGGCAAAATATTTAAAAAGTCACTGTGGGCAACCTTACGCATAGCGACTTAGTGCTCAGGGGAGTGTGCAGTGGGCTAAAAATCTTAATTTCTAGCCTGGTTGCGGCTTTGCCTAATATAAATGTATATGCACGTCATTTGTTAAATTTAGATTGCTGTTCTGTTATTAAAAAATTATACGATTTGAAGCTGATTTGTTTGTTTTGTTTATAAGTGAAGAAGACTCTTTGCCGGGTAAGTATCAGTTAATAATAATAATAATAATATATATAAATATAAAAAAATAAAAAAGAGGTGTTACACAAGCAACAAATTACAATTATTAGTTTAAATATCGGTCAAATCCATGCATAGCAAGTAATAGTTACAAAACTTATAAATATATGCAATATGCTGTAGTAGGGGCTCAGATCCACTTTTAAAATTGAATTAATTTCAACTGGAAACTCCCATCGATATTCTAAATAATTTAACGAATAAATGGTATACCTATTACTCGTAGAGTATATACGACTTTTCGAAAAATATGTAACATATTGAAAAAAGCATTTCCGCTTTTTTTTCTATCGCTAAGCAAAATAAAATTTTGATATTCATTTCCTGTGAAACACCCGAAAAATTAATGGAAAATAAATAGGTAAGTAATATTCTTTCTTCGCCAAAAGTAAATTCAAAAATCACATAAAATCATCATTAAAAATTCATATAAAAATGAAATTAGTTTAAAGTAATATAATTTGCATATTTATGTGATGCTTGTTTAATTATATGGAATATTATACCCTTGCAAAAGGTATGTTGAATTCAGTGAGAACGCAGTGAAATAAAAAAGGTAATTTCCGTCCGTCAAACTAGTCTTCCAATATTAAAGCTATCTGCAAATAACTTTTCCAAACGTCGCCCTTCAGTTGCATATGATACAAATATATGTTAGTATAGTATTTGATATATTATATCATATGTATAGTCTAGTCTATGATATCATACTATTTTTTAAAATCGAAAACAATTGCATTCTCCCGAAGAATTGTTAAGCAAAACACAAAATTTTGAAATTGTTTGCTTGTTTAAGATAAGTTAACCTTTTCAGCTGAAATCTAAATTTTGTTATTGAAAAGGAACGTTGCTGTTGAGTATATACATATTTACATAAATCGATGTATACTAAATTAACATGAACATGGACCTGGTTAAATAAACTCAAGCCGAAATGTTCACATTTGTGGTCCAGTTATTTGACAAATTTTACTTTACATACATGAAAATACAAAAGTTCTATGTAAAGTCCTTTAGATCACAGCCAAAACAAACGTGTAAGATGTGTTTCCTCTTTTTAGGGGCAGTATGTCAACCGGCTCCAAAATGGTTTGTCAACCTTAAATTTAGTACTTCTATGTAGTAACTCCTCTGGCTTATGGCAGAGGCAGAGGCCACTGCAACTGAATTTTGATGCTGTTATTTCGGAGGCTGGTGGTTCTAGTGGTGCTGAGTTGTCTGCTTACTGCAGTTTCTGCTGCATTTCCGTGGGCGCTTTCCACATAAATTAAAACTTTTTGTGTTGGCGCATTTGGCAACAATTCAACAAAACAGTACAAAACAACAAACAGCAAAGTTCAGATCGCATCACCAACAAATAAATTTCCACCGAGCTAAACACAATGGACGGTGGCAACCAAATGCGAAGTCGAAATGGCTGCACAAACTGACGGACGGCGGACGGACGGACGGACGGAGGTAGCGACTCGGCAACCTCGGAGCAGAGACAACTGAAACTGAATCAATGGAACTATCCATCAATCAATCAACCGCAAATGAATTTAATTTCCAACCACAAAAGGCTGCTGCTGCGGCTGCACAAGTAATAGCCAAACAGCCCAATTGACCTGGATGCATTGCAGCATTTTCAAATGGAGCTCGCCTGGCAGGCAGTGGCGATGTCCTTTAACTTTTCACAAGTCCACCGCCGGTCGGGCACTGGGGTAAAGAATTATTAGGCAAAGAACTATGTGCGTAAGTCCGGTCCGAATCCCTTCCGAAACCCGGATGTATCACTGTATCACTGTCGCCTGTCTGTTTCTTTTCTTACACTTATGGAAATCCAAATCTTTCTGGACTGGAACTCGAACGCGCGAACGAACAACTTGAATATGATTGTGAATATTTCTCCGAGATCGTTTGTTTTATATGTGCCCAGCAAAGCCCCAACCGCAGCGCGTCGCAGAAGCTCCGCAGCCGACGCCTGCATCAGAAGCCGAAGCCGCAGCCTCAGCTGCCAAAGATGCGAACGCGAACAAGTGAATCACTGAGGCTGGCTGCCCGTCTCAGCAGATGAGTCAACGTCTGCGTCGCCAACCGACGCCGGCGCAACGCTTGTGCTCTCCGCATGTTCACTTTCGTTTGGTGGGGCTCTTGGGCTCAGTAGTCTCACCACGACACGTCTCTGAAGAAGCGGCAAAGCTTCAGGCGGGTCTCTGCGGGCCTCAGCGCTCGGTCGGCTCAGAAGAAGTCTTCCGTTCGTCTGGCGGCGCGGCTTAATTTGTCTTGCGCATTCTAGGGGCTTTACATTTTTAGTAGGGCTATTTCGGGCTCTAGTGGGCGCTATTACTAATTAATTGTGGTTTCAGAGTCTGGTTTCGGGCCTTAAAGAGCGATTTGGCTCTCGCATACACAATGCTGGCTTTTAGTTCGAGAGTGTTCGCAAGTGATTCCGAGGTATGCAAATAATTTGATTCGCCATAAAACACGAAATTCTTGGTAGTCGTCACCAAATTGTTTCTGGTGAACCATACATACGAATAAAATGGAATGTACAAGAGCAATATTTAATTTAAATTTAAACATACCTTGAGGGGCTCTTACACATGTACACGAAAAAAGTTAGAATTTACGTCAAGATTTTTTTAAAATTGTTTTTTTTGGCGTCTGAAGAAGAACGAAAAAATTAAAGTGTTAAAAAGTAACTTTAGCCAAGTTATTAGGGAAAATAAAAAACAAAACAAGAGAGGAAGTGGGCTATGGAAGGTCAAAGCTTTTATACCCTTCCCTTAAATATATGTTTATTTAAAAGAAACCATTATATACCGAACATCAAATCAAAAACAAGAATGCTATAGTCGAGTTCCACGACTATCAGATACCCGTTACTCAGCTAGTGTGAATGCGAACGCGAAATTTCATTTTTCTGGGATATCGATAGATATTGGGAAATTAAATGACAAAAAATTTAAATATCGTTCCAAAGTGTGAGCGTGACCGGTTCGGTGGAGTGGAAATTTAAGCGACTAATAAAAATATGAAAAAACATTCAACAATTTTTCAAAAATGTGGGTGGGGCATAGATAGAAATATAAATAGAAATTTACAAGACTAATCAAAATGTAAACAAATATTAACACATTTTCCAAAAGTGTGGGCGTGGTTTATGGGCGTGGCAACATGTGTCAACAAACTTTCGCTGCGTCTTTGTCTCTAAAATCTTTATTCTGAAACTTAACATTCTAGCTTTTCTAGTTCCTGAGATCTCGACGTTCAAACGGACAGACGGACATGGTCAGATCGACTTGGCTATTGATCCTGATCAAGAATATATATATTTTACATAGTCGCTTCCTTCTGACTGTTACATACTTTTCATCTAGTATACCCTTACTCTACGAGTAAGGGGTATAATAACGAAACTATGATAACATTTTTAAAATTTTTGATAATTGTCTTGACTGTTTCCATGAAAGATTTATAGTTAAAATACATACAGTATTATCGAAAACAAAGAAGAAACATTTTTCTCTATTTTTTCCGACTACCCTTATGCCAGCTACATGTATAATATAGTGGTTCGACGCAGCCTGCTCTGACTTTTGGGAAAGTTATATACATGTAGATATCAGCTTAAAAAAGACTATACTTCAAATGGCCGCATGTGTCAACTCCACTGCGTTGCACACTTCAGACTAAAATCAATATATCATATGCAAGAGTTCAAAACAACGAATTCCTAACAAATGTATGTATAAAGTACTACATATCGAATGAACTGTCTTAAGGTCGTGTAAAATACCAAGGCCAATCTACGGCACAGAAAAAACAAAGTCAACTCATGGCTTTTTTGACACAGCCCGAACAAGAGATGCATTTCGACAAATAAATAAGAAACGGTATCCAGATATAGAGATAGCTGATGATTCGCTCGCAGCACCAAGTTACAGTTTAATAGCCTTAAGCTATAGAGGAGGAATTCATTAACAATGAAGAAATAAATATTTGCTTCTTCTGATGCAAGCGAACCAAAATACTTTATACGATTTGCAAAACAAGCATGTGGTTGCCAGACAGAAAAGGCGTTATGGTTGTTCAACTCACTAGAATCTGCAGGCTATATATCAGTCTTAAGAAATTTATACTTTCCGAGATGTCGACTTTATAGCAATCTTTTTAACAATATCCTTGGTAGCCACATTTTCTAATGATTTAATTTCGTAAGGAATTGATTGAAATTAATTACTATCCGTTATGCTTGTGGGGAGTGCGAAGCATAAATTTCAAATAATTGTCTAGAAAACTAAATTAATAAAGCATATCAAAACATCTTAAACAATTTTGAAAGTGACAGATTTTTGCGACCTTTGGGCAAGCATAACTATTGAAATTGGCAAGATGGACGAGAACATTTTGGAACAAACATGCGCAGCCTAGGTTTTATAGTTCCCTCCAAGTTTCAGTGGTCCATACGGACAGACACAGCTAGATCATTTTGACTAGTGATAACGAATTTATACGTATATTTTATAGGTGCGGAAACGCTTCCTCCTACTTCTTAAATATTCAAAAAATCTGTTAAAAAATTCTTTTTTTTGGGGAACTTTTTCTAATGAAAATGTCAGTATGCTGGTCTATGTACAACAAATAGTTATTTTGGTGTCCTGAAAAAACGTTTTTCGTTTTCATTATTAAGTTTTAAGCCACTTTTGTTCATGATATGGAATCTTCCAAGCATTCACTGTAGATAATCTTTCCCTATCTTTATTATAACTACTAGATTTGCGGGGTTTTGAGATGTTTTTCACAGATACAAATATTCAGAACTGTAAAATAACAGTTTGTATCAAACAGCATACACACTAAATTGTTAACTTCGAAAATTTCCTAATAGTCTTAGGAGCTTTCAAGGGTTTCGCTGTTGAACCATGCAATTTTAGTATTGTACTATTATTTTAGTATCTTTAGTATTGTGCTAATAACTCTGCTTACCGTTTTATTTAAATTTATTGGACTCCCTCAAGTATGATAACTACTCCCGAAGCATTACTCCCCCTTCAGTAAGGGCATTCCATTTAAATTGAAATGTTTTTTCTCATCATTTTGTAATTGTACCCGTTAGTCGTAATGTAAAAGTATATACTATATGCTTAAAATAATGTAACAGATTGAGGGTAGCGTTTCCGACTCTATATAGTATATATATTCTTGACCATGATCACTAGTGGCGTCGTTCGGACCATGTCCGTTTGTCTGTACGTCCGTATGAACGTCGAGATCTTGGAAACTATGAAATCTAGAAAGCGTGCAAAACTGCCACGCACAAGTTTTTAAAAAATGTTAAAAAACAAAAATAAGCAGTTTTTCATTATTATTTGTCTATCGGTTTGACAAGCATTTTTTTTCCACGCCAACGGGAAAATCAAGTGAAAAAAGTCCCGATATTGACTTTTGTGACGAAATATAAATATAATACATTGCTCTCTTGCAAGTTGTAACCATATATTTTTTGAAGGTCTTGCTATGCAATTACCTTAGTTTTGCGCTATCTTTCTATAAGTGCATCACTTGATAAGAGGTTTCTTCGTTTGCTGTTCCATAGTGACTTAAAATTGAATTTTTCCTATTTAGGCATGCGGCATACTCGTACTTTCACACCTAATTAATAGGATTAAACAACGGATTACATAATTTAAAATGTTTCTACAATGTGTATTTTTGATTACTAATACTGAAAGAAAAGACTTGAAATTTTAGAGCTCGATGCTTCCCTTTAAGGCACCAAAGTCAACAGTTGATATATTAATTAAAACCTGAAACGTCATTCTTTTAAACCAATTTATCAAAACTTTTAAAACATTGGTTCTGTATTCTCTAGTCAGCATTCATACTTTTGGCTTCTATAATAGGGTTAAGCTTCCTGCATACAAACCCTCTCTTATGAGGTTTTTTCTGTCTTCCCGAGATCTAATTTCTACCAAGATATGCGGCGATGTTGACCGGCGATATGACAGTTGCGAGCTTAATAAAAATGGATCCTACGAAAGATTAGGTTACAGAGCATAACTCAGAGTTGTGTCCGACTGCTGTTCACAGGATTACGTAATCTATTATAAATAAAATGGGGAAAGTACACCCTATGAAACCACAAACAATAAAGTGGTATACAGACGGATCCCTCACCGACGAGGGAAGTGGGCTGGGGGTTGTAGGCCCCAGGTCGAAATACCACGAATCAATGAGCAGATACACCAGCTTTTTTCAAGCTGAAGTCTGTGCTATTGGACGCTGTGCGGAGTTTAATCTGCAAACGAACTATCGTGGCAGGGACATTGTTATATTGTCTGATAGTCAAGCAGCCATAAAGGCGCTCAGGAAAGCTGAGATGTTGGTCACCATAGTGGTGAAGAGTTACTGAAGTCACGAGAGGAAGAAGCACGTCTGTCCTTCTGGGAACACCTACCAGGACTTAGGCAGTCTAAGATTCTCTTCCGTGATTATAACCATAAAATATTCATGACCTTGGCATTGCAGACAGTGAACTCTGTAGCTTCTGCTGCATGGAGGAGGAGAACTCTGCACATATTATATGTGATTACATGGCGCTGGCCATCAAGAGGAACAAACTCCTGGGCATGTATGTAGTCCCACGGGAAACAATTGCAGGCCTGAACCCAATAAAATTCTGGCATTTACCCAGTGCATTGGACTTCAGTGGGATCTTTGAGTCATGAAGGGGTAGTACAATAGATCCGACTGGGTCGCAGTACACCTACAAACCCACTTAATAATAATAAATAATATTCCACTGTTCCAACAAAAAAGTTTAGCATACCTGATCTTAACCACATTTATATAATATGTAAAGTCGCGTCGTCAAAATATCACTGCAGTATTACAGAAAAATTAGCTTAAACGCGTTTTTCTCGATATAGTTCGATAATTTGATGTTAGTGACCAAGACTAAGCGTACACTTATGAACCGATCCCCCTCAATTTTTTTTTTCACATAGGTTTAGCATAGGCCTCTAGAGGAAGGTATAAATTATAAAATTATATCCAACTTTATCGGACCTATTTTTAATCCCTAAGGTCCTTGTTTTCAGCCTATGTAAATCAAAAGTAAGCCCTATAGCGTAGAACATGAGGAAAAAATACTAAACAAATCGCGTCACCAAATTTCAATTTTTAAAATATTTCATGTTTTCTTTTACACAAGTGAAAATGTTATTTAAAATACGCAAATGTAATGATTCTTGGTTGTCGTTTTATAAGTAACCGTCTTAAAAAATATAAACAAAAACTGTAATGATAAAGACTTAAAACATTTTTCACAAAACATGGAAGCATCGGTGTTTCTATTAAATTGCAAAATACCGTTTAAGACACACAAATTACTATTTATCCAATTATTGCATTTAAAAAAATAAAATTGCGACTGGGACACGTCTTTAAAAGTATAATTAATAATAATAAATAATAATATAAATAATATAATTTATATGTCACCCCGTAAATATTAGTAGTTTCTTATTAAGTTTTTCATAACCATTTCGTTTTTAGCTATAACTATCTTTTGGATCAAACTGTGTTGTGTACTTATGTAAATTGGTGAAATAATTGTTGAATTCAGTAACTGATAATATATACATAATAATATACTGAGTTATGTGGCGATGGAATCCATCTATTATGGAACATATCAACCAGATGATGGATGCATTTTTGTGGAAATACGCTAAAAATTTATGCACATATTTAAGTATATAATCGCGTTATGGCCTGGTAGCTTTATTTCTCTTCCGCGGTCACACTGCCGCCATTACTTGTGTTTTATAAATATAAGCGCGCGCCGACAGCAGGTTAGATTTAAATAGCTAGAGATCGGAGACCATTACAGCTGTTACAGTACTCCATAGAAGAAAGCGCGATGTCCGAGCTATCAAGTGAACTTCAAAAATTCTTTGCGTAAGTATAATAAGATGATATTGAATCGAGATGCAAGGATGAAAACATGTACACACACTTGCAAGCAAATATGTGTATGAAAAAACAAAGACCATGTTGATAAAAAACCACTTGGAAGAATCAGCTCGGCTGTCTGGCGAATTTGTTACTAAGGAGGCACGCAATATATGTATGCATAATTTACTCAAAGTGCACAATGGCAACAACTGTACATCTCAATACTTTGTTAATTTGCATTTGATCATGGTGGCGACATGTCTAGAATTTGATGCAAATGTTTTCTCTTGTCGCCTTTGTGTTCGAATATCGAGAATGGAAAGGCGAACCAGACATAACCACTAAATGATTATCCCATTAGCCGCAAAATGCTCTAGTTCGGGCTAGATAACACCACTTTTATCAGCGTGCACTCATATCTAATGGTCATAAACCGCAATCTCTTTTAAGCTTTGTGGACGGCAAAAAAGAAGATTACATCGGGGCCCTAAAAACCGTTGTGGGTATTCAGTCCGTTTCAGCCTGGCCCGAAAAGCGAGGCGAGATCGATCGTATGGTGGAATGGACTGCGGATCGGCTGAGGTCCCTGGGCACCGAGACAGAGCTGGCAGATGTGGGTCAGCAGACTTTGCCGAACGGCCAGATTATACCTCTACCAAAGGTTCTGCTGGGAACTTTGGGCAAAGACCCTTCTAAGAAGACCGTGTTGGTGTACGGTCATTTGGATGTGCAGCCCGCCCTGAAGGAAGATGGATGGAACACCAATCCCTTTGAGCTTACGGAGGTGGAAGGCAAGCTGTTTGGACGCGGAGCATCCGACGACAAGGGCCCTGTTCTGTGCTGGATCCACGCTATCGAAGCTTATCAGAAGCTCAACATTGCACTGCCTGTGAACGTTAAATTCGTATTTGAGGGGATGGAGGAAAGCGGTAGCGAAGGCCTCGATGACTTGTTATTGGAACGTAAAGATAATTTCTTAGCGGATGTTGATTTTGTTTGCATATCCGATAACTACTGGCTTGGAAAAAAACGCCCTTGCCTGACATATGGACTTCGCGGTTTGGCATACTTTCAAGTGGAGGTGGAATGCTCCAGCAAAGACTTGCATAGCGGAGTTTTTGGGGGCACAGTTCACGAAGCAATGCCGGATCTTTGTCATTTGCTGAGCATACTTGTCGATAAGGATACGAAAATCCTAGTTCCTGGTGTGGATCGCGACGTAAGCAGTGTATATCCCAAACCTGGCTGCTTAACCTTAATTCTTTTCGCATTCTTACAGGTCGCACCCCAGATCAAGAACGAGCAATCTATATATGAGAACATAGACTTTGAAGTTTCTGAGTACAAGTTAGTTAATCTTATCCTCTAACTAAAGTCATAAATCTCTGAAACGCTCTAATCTTTTTAGGAAAGACATTGGTGTTGAACAGCTGCCGCACAATGGCGATAAAACAAGGTTACTTCAAGCCAGGTGGCGCTATCCCAGTCTTTCCGTTCACGGAATTGAAGGTGCATTTTATGAGCCAGGCGCAAAAACTGTCATTCCGAAGAAGGTTATTGGTAAGTTCTCTATTCGTCTTGTCCCCAACCAAGATCCAAAGCATATTGAGGAGTGTGTTGTAAAATACCTTAATGATAAATGGGCCGAGCGAGGATCGCCGAACAAAATGAAGGTTTGTATTTTGTAATGTTCATCTACGCTATGTTCTACGTAATACTTTTTTTTAGGTTACAATGCTCTCAGCTGGCAAGCCCTGGACTGAGGACCCTAACCATCCTCATTATGAGGCTGCAAAAAGAGCCATTAAGCATGTTTTCAATGTAGAACCAGATATGACCCGCGAAGGGGGATCTATTCCAGTAACGTTAACATTGCAGGAAGCCACTGGTAAAAACGTTATCCTTGTGCCAGTGGGCGCATGTGACGACGGTGCCCATTCTCAAAATGAGAAAATCGATATCTACAATTACATCGAAGGCGTAAGATAGCACCATGTATATCACGGCTCATTTCTAAAATTCTACCATTTTTAGACTAAACTTCTTGGCGCCTATCTGCACGAAGTGGGAAAATTATAAAATCGAGAGGCGTTGAAACGATAAACATCACAATGGTGCACGTATAAATATATCTATATATCCATTATATTTTGAGAAACTCCTGTACATTATTTAGTAAACATTTGTTGATGCTATATTCAAATTTTTAAAATTTTCGTTTTGATTGAAAGGGTGTATTGTATTTGATAAACCATGAACGAATAACTGAACGGATGTCCCTTCCCCGTTGTGACGAACAAAACAAAATCTGCTGTGACTGATCATAAAAAATTGAAGATTTTCAAAAACAATGGTTCTGGAGAACAAGCTATACAAGTGTATACTTATAAGAATATATATTTAGTACTAATGGGGCGGTGCCTAACACAAAAATAAAAATTATGGAAAAATTAAAAAAATAATAAAAAGCTTTTTCTATTTGATTTCTTGAAAACGAGTCTAGAGATTTATTATACCACTTATTCGTACAGTAAAAGTGTATATTAGAAAAGTATGTAACAGGCAGAAGAAAGCGATTCCGACCATATAGTGTATATATATTCTTGATCCGGATCAATAGCCGAGTCAATAGCTATGTCTGTATGAACCCCTGGATCTCAGCAACTATAAATGATAAAATGTTGAGATTAAGCATTCTGCGTTCAAGCCCATAGACGCAGCGCAAGTTTGTTGACCTATGCTGCCACGCCCACTCTAACGCATACAAACCGCCCAAAACTGCCACGTCCACTCGTTTGATATTTTTTCTTATTTTTTTAGTTTTGTTAATTTCTTTCGATTTGTCAAAAAACGTTTTACAACGCCCACTCTAATGCCGTAAAACCGCCTAAAGCTGTCCACGCTTTTGAATTTTGTTGGATATATTTGCATAATTAAATTAGTCTTGTAAAGTCCTAAAAACCGCGCAAAACATCCACCCCCAAATTTTTGAAAATTTGTAAATTTTTTTCGATATGCCAAAAACAATAATTGCCACTCCCACAAACCGCACACAGCTGTCACGCCCATACTTTTGAAAAATGTGTTGATATTTTTTCACATCGATTTGCAAAAAAACTTTTTTCCACACCCGCTTTAACGTCCTAAAACCGCCCAAAACGGCGACGACCACATTTTGGAAAAAACTGTTGGATGTGTTTTTATAACTTTATTAGTCATGTAAATTTCTCACTTGTTTTATATCAAATCAGATCTTATTGACTAAGGGAAAAAATTATTTACTCAGTGGTCTATTTATGGCCACACATAATTTAATTTATTCCACATAAAAAATTTATTTCTAACCTCATATTTGACAAACAAAATTTTACCGTCGGCAGCAAGAAATTTCGATTTGGCAATGGGTCGATAAGTAAGTGACCAAAAGTTATCGCGATGGCTTCCTTATTGTTGTTGAAACGAAACAGTCAGGTAAAAATACTTATCAAATATAAAAGAATTCATTAATTAATTTAAAGGAGGGCCAAACATGTTGATTGTAAATAATGCTATTTAATATAATGAATCAAATGTTCAAAGTGCAGTGAAAAAGTTATTGCGAGCATCGGAGCTAAAACTGTAAAAAAGATGGCAGCTCTGTTGTCTGGCCTACTTGAAAGTTTAATGCACATTGCTTTAAAATTGCTATTAATTAGCATTGAAACAGGCTGGCGGACTGTGTCTTGTGTAAATAGACTTGGCTGTTGTCAAAATACATAGCTATTTTTAGTGGCGGAATTGAAAATATCGTTAAATACAAGCATCTCTGTGTTACTTTTTCACAGTTTCACTTTTAACAGAATCTTAACGCCGTTACCTTAACGCATCCTAAAAATACCATATACTCTTTAATCTTAAAATGCGAAGCAGTCGGCGTAGTGGCGTTTTTTAATGTCCAGGTCATGGCAACACAACCGCTATTCACCGATCAGTCTTTATTGGTTTTCAGAAATTAGTAAATTGGTTTATTGAAGACTTCACTTGGCACGTATTCGCTGGATTTCCTTACGCTCAAGCTGCTCAGTCTTCACGTTGTGTTATGCGACCAAAATAGATCGAAGTGCGTGTGTGTGTTGTTACCAAAGGAGTTGTGTTCTTTAAACTTCGAACGCCACCGACATCTTTATGTTTTTCATCTCGCCGAATTATAAATAGTTGTGTGTCGTTTGTTGGTGCCATAATGAATTCCACACAGGGCCATGGGAGGGAAAAAGTACGGGAACTGGGAGAGGCATCAACGAAAAGCCAGCAAAGCGGAACTTTCAAAGTGCCGTTAAAGCTGTTCCCATCTGCTAAGCTTACACTTACACATTCACAGGCTTAACTTAGAAGGCGTAGTGCGCTGCTTAAATTATCGACTTTGACTGGTGTTTCAAAATATATGGATCTCATTGGGGATAGAGCGTTTCTGAAATTTTATGTTTTGTGTTCCGATTAAGATAAACCGAAAAATTACATGTCTGGCTCTTTAGATTCTAACCAAGTTAGACCAATTGAAACGTTTTTATTCCTTCTGGAGGTCAACCACTAACATATTACGGCTAAGAAGTGTGAATTGCATGAATAACTAAGTCCAATGCTTTTTATACAACAGGCTCAGTTTTCATGGATCGCAGTCTGGACTCTATTGGCAGCTGTTCACTGGATGTAGACGCCGACTCCTCCGATATATCAGGTGAATATTTATGTGTGGATATAGATATAACCAACTTCAATCGCCTTGCAACCCATCTGTGGATTACCTCGGGCTGACTTCCCCGAATTACAGATACCAGTGGGAGCCTGAACTTCCCAACGCCGCTGTCAGTAAGGGACATAACACGCGAATTCACTGCCAACCTTCGGGAGCGCTGTGTTCCTAGCTTGCCTGCCCAGCCTCAGCACAAAACCCCTGCCTACGTCGAATCCAGGTCGACTGAGCTGGAGCACATGGTGCTGTCACCTGCAATTGTGGAGTGCGACCAAGAGCCGAGCTCCAATGATTTCGACGAGACTTCTGCAGGAAATTCACAGGAAGCTCCCGAAAAGAAGCCCAGCTATTTAAACCTGGCTTGCTGCGTCAACGGTTATTCCAACCTTACCACCTACGACTCCAAGATTCGGCAGGACATAAACAAGTCACGCGAGGTTTCCCCGATTCGTCCCTCCACCAGCAGTCTACAGTACTGCAAACGCAACCACTTTCTAGCGACTCCAACTCTGCACAGCATGCCTTCTCCGGCCACCAAGTGCAAACCCATCGAGCCTAACAACAACAGCAACGACAGTAGCGGGAATTTCAATTCGGGTTCTGGTCACAGCAATGGAAATGGCAGTTTCATCAAGCAACGGGTGGAGCGACTTTACGGGCCGGGTGCATTAGCACAGGGTTTCTACAGCCCCAAAAAGCACGGTCAGTCACCATCGAATGCTGCAGGGCGATCGGAAAGGGGTCATGTGGAGATCGACTCTCTACAAGGCTCCGAACTGGCTCGGAAATTCAAGCAGCTCTCCCCCAGTAAAGACTACGGAGAGTTCCGAAAAAAACTGCAAAAGAAATGCTCTCAGAGTACAACGGCGAGGATAGACGAGTCGTTGCATTCTCCAGGGCTAAATGGAGATCTGGACCTGCCCGTTTTTAGGCACCTCAGTCAAGAGTTCCGCGCCCAGTTGCCTACTGTGTCACCAAAAAGGAGTGCTCCTCGATCTTGCATGGCTCCTGACGTACTGCTTGTAGATAACGAGTCAAGTCCAGACCATGGTCCCACGGACGAAGTAGACCACGAATCCACAAAAATGGCCAAACTAGCCTCAGAGGAATACATCAGCACTTCCAATATTTCTGTTGAAGCTGTTGTTAAGGACGGAAATTTCTTTCTGAAAATACTAAAAGAGGAACAAGCCCGTCTGTTGGTGCTAGCCGCTCTTGCTGAAAAATATGCAGACGCCTTGTCGGTAAGTGATCTAAATAGTGATTAAAATCTCAATTGCTTTGATTATTATTTTCGACATTGAACTCTACAGACTAATCCAGATATCTCCGAAGATACCTTTGGGCTACTGCGATCAGCGTCGGGTAAGGCCCGTCTCTTGGTATCGCAGAAAATGAAACAATTCGAGGGTAGGCGTAATGCAAAGTATCGTACCACTTGTTACTAACATTAATATTTTAGGTCTTTGCCACAATAATCTCAATCGCTCACCAGAGGATAAGTTTCCAACAACTCTGGATGACTTACAAGGATTCTGGGATATGGTTTATTTGCAAGTGGAGCACGTGGATTCTATTTTTGCTGATATAGAGCAACTCAAAAGTAACGACTGGAAGGCAAAAGCACAGTCCGTGGCTGACCAACCCGATTTGGGCACCATACCAACTAAGAGTAAGGCAACAAAGTCGTCAAAAGTCGGTGTTTCGCAAGTGAAAACAGCCGGAAAGGCATCCAGCGTTCGTGTGAATGGCTCGGCACCTCCCCCACCTAACTCGGCAGCAGCTTTAAAGAGGGAGGCCCAGAGAAAACTGCTTCTGGAGATGAAACGTCAGCGTCGCGAGGCTATGACCGCAGCGGCCAAATTGAATCCCATAGATGGTGATGGCGCCTCCGACGTACCGGAAATAATTGGCGATAGTTGTGCTAATCCTAGCGTTAGCAACGGAAGTTAAATAATGCTCACTGCGAATAGCACTCATGCTTTCTATTTATACATATATTTTTAACTAACACACGTGTACCCCACAAAGGCATGCTTAAATTTATAGATATTTCTAGTTGAATTAATCATTTACTAGTCCCAACTAAAATTATTGTGTTGGAGCTCCTTACTGAAATCTGTCACAAGGCGTCAAACATCTAGGAGATAACGAAGTATTGTCAACAATCGCGACTTACCTAAAGTTGTTCATAAATATTGCCTTATCCGCGAAAGATTTCGCTAATTAATCAATTTGCTGTGCACATTATGTAATTGAAAATTAAAATTACTTGATTACATATAAAAAAGACATTTATTCACGTTTAACATTATTTAAGTATATTAAAAACCAACAAAATCTTTGTATAACATAATTTAATGTTTTATAATTATTTTTGAGAATTTTAAATTATACAACTCTTGGAATATCATTTCTATTAATAGGCAAAATATTTTTATACAACTGCAAATAAAATAACTCACACATTTAATTTAAAAAAGTTAGTGCTATACTTTTCCTTAGCAAATCACTGCGGTCGGCAATCCGCGTAGTGACGAAGCACAGGAGGACGTGCGAAGGCGACTACTATATATGTACGAAGAAATGGAAATCGCTGTGGTTGTTCGATAATAACGGTAATGATACTCTAACTGAAAGGTAATCCAAAATCTAATGGGATTGCATACCAAATGAAATGTGAAAGTATAAATAATTGTTAAATTATTCTAGTCGTTGAAAAGTATGCGACAGGCAGAAAGAAGCGTATTAACCATATAACCACAGACACTAGAATAGACACTAGTGTCTTTGATATAACCATATATATAAATATATATTTTTGATCAGGATCAATAGTCAATTCGATTTGGCCAAATAGAGTAATAGATTCGCTGAAAAGTATATTATAGGTAAAAGATAAATTTTCGACTCTAAAAAGTATGTAGTATATTCGTTATTACCATTAATAACCGAGTCGATCTGGCCATGTCCATCAAAGGTATGTTGAGATATTGAAAACTTTAAGAGCTAATTTGATGGGATTAGAAATGAGACTGCTTAAATTGGTTTCAGAACGCTGCATACTTTTGAAAAATGTTTTGTTATTTTTTCTTGCTAATTTCTATTGGTATACGAAAATCAATTTGACCACACCTGATCCATCCGCAAACCGCCCGAATTTATTACATTTATTTTCATTTTATTAATTTTCTAGCTTATCGAGAACAAATCGTAAATCCTCTTGTTCACAGTTCCACGAGCTGAGTATCGGGTATCTGATAGTCGAGAAAATCAACTATACCGGTCTTTCTTTTAGATATTTTGAACAATAATATATTTAATGATACAAAATTATAAAAGATACCTGGTACTCTTAGCTAGAAAGGAATTTCGAAATGATAATGATGATATAGCGTTTTGTATTTCTTTTAAATGCGCGTGACCATTCATGCTTGTGTGTCATTTGCCCCATATTGAAACAATTTTTTTGCTTGAATACGTTTTATTTAAGCTTCTATGGTAAGACTTATGAGTTAACTATTTGTAAGTACAAATCTTCCAGTGTTTACTGATTTGATTATAATTACAGTTTCGTATTAATAGCTTACGAACCTGGTCGTATGCTTGAGCGAAGCTATTACTTTACCGTAATACTACATGTACATATGGACTTTATTGTATAGTCTGTTCTAAACTAAATTCGTCTCTAACTATTAAATTTGGGCAATAAATATTAGTTACATATATATAATACGAATGCGTCAGCATTTCATTATAAGTTGATATACGCACATTTCTTCATACATATTGTTGAGAGCTCTCTAAATAAAAATAATAATATATTAACAATATCCATGTACCTAGACAATTATACATATGGGACTTCATTAACAACCCGTTTTCAATATTTTTAAAGCGCGTCTTGGGCACCGTACTCTAGATATGTAAACTTGAACTATATCGCCATAAAAAGTTTACTCTCAAACCATTATACTTTCATGAATCAAAGAGAGATGGAGCTGAAGTAATGCCGAAGTAATGAATGCATGCATATATGGTAACACCTATAGTTCTCATAGGAACAATCGGTCCGTTCCTCGTAGAACATATTTAAGTGTAAACTAGACTGGTCAAAAAGTGTGTTACAGGTAGATATGAGCATTTATGCTTGATAAGGATCTTTCCTCGTCTACAATGAAAGCTAAAGAATATAATTTCATTTTTGTGCCGCTTGTGCGCCGCAAAATTGGCCTCAAACATATCCTCAGCTGCATATGTGTATACCGAAAGAAAGTGACACTAAAGAGTATTTTACAATGTAACGGGTATCTTGTAGTCGTGTCACTGAAAGAAAGCAAAAAATTTAAAATATCACACGTTTCGCTGTTTGGTATTTAAAAGTTTTTAGTCACACTTTAATTCGTAAATTCTGCATGATTGATGTTTAAGAATTTTGACTGGTTTAGTAACATAACTATCAAAATGATAAAGCTATTTCAGAACAATTTTCCATACAAATTGAAATTTAACTAAGTTGTGTTTTCTTAATTATTATGACAGCTTTAGAAAGAACGTTACAAGTTGGGGACTTGTTGAAAGAATCCACCTTCTTTTGATTCATAATTTCAATGTTCGAATTGATATTCTGCGCTTTAAAAGAATACAAAAACCAGGGGAGCCAGGCTAATATGGATCGTTTGAAATAAACTATGTGATTACAGTACATATTTACAAGTGAACGTTAAAACTATAGAAACAACAAGTGGGGCAAGGACGAGGCGAGTAGTGTTGGAAACGGTCAAGAGGCAATTACAAAAATACATATTTCTGTGCTTTTTAACTGCCAGCCATTTGCTAGTCAAGCCTTTCCGAGGCGTTTAACGTGTGGATGAATCAATTTTTCGACTTTGAACACAAGACGTGCTTCCAAATTGATCCCCATCCGACAAGGCCATAGCATTCAAGAGTTGGCCGTGCTTGATCTAGACAAATATCCGGATTCAGTACTCAAACTGGGTCCGGGACTATGTATGAGGCACGCGAATAGACAACTGGCATAAGAACGTATGATGTCGGAGGTGACTCCTGCGCCCATTTCCTTTGTCACTATCATTTTGTTTTCGCGTTTCCTGAGCATCCGTTAGTCCAAGTTCAGTGGCGGTGTGCTGTTCGGTCCTCCCAATATGAACGACGTAGGACTGTGCACGGAGATGCTGTCGAGGTCCAGAGCGCCTTCGCCCTTCTCCAGCAGGCCGCTGCCATCCTGCTTCATCATCATGCGGCGCCATTTGGCCCTTGCATTTTGAAACCAGACCTACGCAGGGGGAGGGGATAGCCGATGCGGGACTGTCATTAACTGGTTTCTTGATCTAGGAAGTGGGATTACTCACCTGTAGGACCCTCTTTGGTAAACCAGTTTTCTGCGACAATTGTTTCAGATCCTTTGCATCAGGGTTATGATTAATGGCAAAGTAGGACTTCATGGTACGCAGCTGGTGATGCTTAAACGAGGTTCGCATTCGTTTGGTGCGCGACGAGGAGCTTAGGTGCGAGCCTCGGCCAAAGTCCACGTACTCAGTGTTGAGATCTGCAATCAATCCAGAGAGCCTTGTAGTTTTTTTATTTTTACAGCACTTTCCGCATTTTATGAGGCAGACACATAAAAGTTGATGCTTTTGCAGCTCTAATGGCGCCAGTATCCAGATTCCGCGGCGGTTCCAGATCTGCCGGGCTGTAGCTATAAAGGCTCCGACCGCCTGTAGCCTCTTTTATGGCCGGCAACCTGATCGAGAATGAGCTGGAAATTTACAACGTACCTATGTTAGCGGTGAACGCCTCGATGTCCTTGGGCTTGCGCTTGCGGGGCCTGCCCTTCTGACGGGCTGGCTGCGGCAGTCCGTTGATTACGTGGGACGCGGGCACAAAGATGCCCGTAGGAACAATGCTCCGACTAGGGTCCGAGTGCGGGCTCGAGGAGTCGTTGTGAGGCGAGCCGAACTGGGCGCTGTACGGGTAGGTGGCGCTCATGCTGGATGAGGCGGTATCCCCCTCCCTCGCTATGCTGTAGTGGGTCCTACGGGCGACCTTTATTAGTGGCGTGTCAGGTTGGGACTGGGACGCGTACGTACCTGCAGTATATGAGGGCGTCGATGATGCCGTACTGGTCCCCCTTCGTCAGTGGCGTGTGGCAGACAGTGCAGCAGAAGCAGTTGACGTGGAAAACAAGATTTCGGGCGCGCATGACCAGCTCGTTGGAGCTGATGGAGGCCAGGCAGCGCGAGCATCGGCGAGTACCAAAAAAACTGTAAGCGATAATATGGGTTGTCTTATGAGTTAGATTTAAAAAAATATGCTACTGCACGATTAATCCCAGTGCACGGGTAATAGTGGGGCAGCGAAGCTATTGAAGAAATCTGGACAGACCCAGTGATTACATGCCTCCGTCCGTTGGGCCACCGACCACCGACCGATCACATCCGCACCAGTAACACAAGCAAGCCCAATAAACTGCCCACAAACGCCTACTCATCGTCAATTTGATCGTCCCTTCCAGCCGTTGCCATGATAATGACGACGCTGAAGGTGTAGTCTCGGTACGCATTCGATCCATTCCCGGCTACTGTTTTCACTTTCGCAAATGACAGATCAAAGATTACCAGCGTCCGCCCGTAATCACTGAGGAGTCGAGTCGCTGCGTTCGTGTCAGAAATGAGCCAGCAGATTGAATGGCATCCCTGGGAGTGCTCTTCTGGATCACGGGTGCAAGGGGTTGGGCGAGGGCCAACATCAAATCACCGAGACACGCGATTTCTTTGGCATTAATCAAAATAATTGGCGCATTTCACTGCATTGGCTCCAGCGAGATATAAACAGAAGAATCGAGCCAACGGAAAAGCCAAGCCAACATCAATTCCATCCGAATTTATCATATTCAGACTTTGGCATTTTCATCCCTTCCCCATTCTTGTTCTCGTTCCAGTTACCGTTCCGCATTTGTGTTTTCATTTTGTTGAAAATTATTTGGGATGTGACAGAAAGATTTTTGTCACATCCCCATGTCGCACATCTTGTCGCTACACGAGTCAGTGCGGCTGCGGCTCCGTTTTCAGAAAGGCCCTTAAGAATCTGCATGTACGTCTGTACGAATGTGTAGGTACCTTGTGCTGCTGCGCGGTGCGCAAGACCCATAAATAATATTAAACATGTATGTGGAAGACGGCGGCGCGGTCGTAGCTACCAACTCATAAAAATGACCCAGACCGCAGTTTCGGCGAAGTTAAGTTCATTCCAAGCCACATACACCACCATGACACGCCTCTTCTTCCGAGGGCGAGGCAGAGAAGGCGAGAAAAATGAATTATGATTATTGCCATGTAAAAGAGCAGGCGAAATGTCAAAGTGACAACGCCTAATATATGATTTTGTTCTCGAGCTCTCGAAATCTGATACTCTCACACACATTCTGCCCGCTCTTGTTCTCGCGGCCGCTCAAAGTCCCACTTCCAGTTTGTGTCGTGTATATCTCTCTGCCTTTAGTCTAAGCATGTAGGAGCTCCGACCTAGCGCCTCCTAAATAGGCCCGCTGTCTAGACTTTTTCGCTGCACAAGACTAGAAAATGGACTAACTTTCCCATCATAATCAAAAGCACTTAAGGAGTTATATATGAACTCGGGATGGTGACTGTAATAAAATTTCTTTAAATTATATTCTATTATATTCTATATATATATATTTCTTTATATTCTTTATTTATATTATTGTATTTCATATAATATATAATGAGACATATAGTACCAAATAAAATTAATGGCATACGCGTAAGTTTGGCTTTGGATTGTGCATGCTGATTCTAATAGATTCTGTAGATTCCCGCTAAACTGGAAGACAGCTATCAGCAAGCACGGATCAATTGGCGTTTTGAGCGCTGTGGACAAATCTTTAACATTTACAACAGAATTCAAACCTTCGCTTTTCGAACTGTAGTTTTTAAATATTTACTTTCTTACTCATAGAGTAAAAGGGATTGCGGATCACCAACCAAATTTATCCCACCATGTACATATGGAAGTCTGTCTGTCCGCAAGAACCAGAGCCAGAAAACGTTTTAGAACGTTCTATCACTAAAAAAAAAAAATTTTACCACTTCGAAACTAACGACCAAAAAGCGCGAAAAGTTGTTACGCCCACAATGAAAAAAAAAATGTTTTGATATCGTTGTTGATGCTACTAATTTTCTTGCCCGTTTCTATCGAACAGCCACATTGAATAAAAATTAGATTAAGATAATTAAAAGCGCTTGGATGCCTTAGTGGTTCGTGGCCAAGGGCTGCGACTGTGCACTCGAACCCTTCACCACCACTCGCGGCCTCTCGAGGAATCCCAGAGACGTGGGAGAGGGCTGGCGAACTCTGTTTGGAGGGCGAATGAGTAGCGCTACGCACGCTGAAGTGCAAAGCGACTTGTAGACTGGGTGGACGCTTCGATAACACAGGGCTTGTACAGGAACAGGGGCAGGGCAGGGGGACAGGACGGCCAGGTTTGTAACGTGAGAGCATTTGTAATGCGTTGAGGGTTTGCACGATGAGGTTTCAAGAGCCACCCGCTGGGACTCGCTCTTCCTATTACACATGTATAAGTTAACCAGGAACAACTGCAGCAGATTTCCCAACACCACGCCAGCGCCGACAGCGGCGGCTTCCCGTTCCATTCCTATTCGTCGGCTATCGTGAGAGCGGCTCGTTCGCCGCCGTCCAGCCCCTAGCCCAAGCCCTAATCCCCCCCTGCTTCTGCTGATGATGACGTCCCGCGGTGATAACTCTAGGTTCTCGGCGACATGCTGCCTAAACGTATACAATAATTATTTGCATTTTAAGATTTGCGTGTTTGTGTTTGTTTTGACTACCACTGAGAGCTCTGCACCGATCAAAGAGTTTTAAGAAAAAAATGTAGTGTATTACAGTGCAAGAAAAAAGGACCAGTCTCTTTGGAGAAGGATGGTTCCTGAAAGATCACCGATCGCAGCCACTTAAGGCACCTAATAGTTTTATACTTTGTACTCATTTGAAGTCTTCGGTTTTCTGTTTATAGAATCTATGACGAATGCAACGGCTTAAAAGACTTTGCCCATACATTATCCTTTTTTAAGTATTTTCGGGCAATTTGTTTTCCTACTTCATGCCCAATAATATTATGTATGTAATGTAATGTATTATGTATGTATATAATTTCATCTGATGAAGATTAGATTACATAGCGACCTATTGTTAGTTTGTGGCTGATGGAACAAATCTGGGAATGAAGTACCTTGAACGAGTTAGCGAGCCCGAATTCGGCGTAAAATCATTTCTTAAGTTAGACATTAAACATTTTAATTATTACGCGACCGCCTAGCTCTTGTTTGCTCTTGTTCCCAAGCCAATTTACAGAATGCCTGTCTAGGCAGCAGTAGAAACCGAGTTAAAAGTTGCTCAGTCATGCGAGTGAGATGTTTTAGTTCACTAATAAACATAAAAAATCGCGTAGAATCTATTCGTGTAAATCTATTAAGTAATTACATCTTTATTAGTTAGACATTGTATTCTAATTTCATACGATTTACGAAAGATTCCGTTACTCGTCACTTTGCTAATGTCCGTATAACCGTTGAGATCTCGGGAAGTATAAGAGCTAGAAAGTGTAATTTAGGAATGAAGATAAATTTGAAGCCTCTACTATACAAATATTTAAAAACATTGCCACGCCCATTGTATTTATTCATTGTGGTTTCCGATTATGCTAAAACGATGATCATCGCATGTGCATATGCAATATGTATGTGGAATATCACCCTGCGCCATTTAAGTTATGTTTTTTGAAAATGTTTTGTCAGATGTATGCTTAGGTATAGTAACTATCTCAATTAACGACACTTTGCGCCCAAGCATTATTCATAATGGAGTTCATTTGCCGAAAATAAGAATCGCCCAGTTGGCCGGCTTGGCCCATTGGGTCTGTTTTTGAGATCATAAAATATAAACACGGGGCTCTTCGCCAGCTTTATTGCTGTTGTGCATCAGAGTGTGTGAAGTAGGTGCACGTTGCTTTCAGCCACATAATCAAATTAAATTTTTACTGAGATCTTTGCCTACCGTTTGGTACCCTAAAAGGCGGTGACCAGAACATAAAAACTCAACAT
This sequence comes from Drosophila simulans, assembly GCF_016746395.2. Classification (NCBI taxonomy): domain Eukaryota; kingdom Metazoa; phylum Arthropoda; class Insecta; order Diptera; family Drosophilidae; genus Drosophila; species Drosophila simulans. The sequence continues at coordinate 3,301,276 of NC_052521.2, forward strand.
AAATTGAATCGTTCAGCTGGTGTGCCATTGTTGTTGGCCTCAGCTACAGTCTCTCTTCTGTGGATTTTTAGTTTCATCACGAAGATTCTTTAGCTCTGGCTTTGTAGTTCACGTACTTAATGAATTCTTCAGGTCCTAACCTCCCCTTCTATTTACAAGGTAAAAATATTATTTTATTGCATAAGCCAGAATTTCAGAGAGGCCATAAATACGATGCTCGGTCAGCTGCTTTTATTTACCACAATTAAGCGGTTGCGCTTCGCTGACTTTTTCAAACTGTAAACACTTTATTCAAAAATTTTTCAAACTAGTCTGCTCACTATTCTGGTCACCGCGGGCAACCCCCGTTTAATTGGTTGAGTGCCCAGCGCTGATTAAGACGGTGAAATGTCTACGAAGACATCCATCCATCCGGGGCTCGTCGTCAAACAGAAGATATTCCCTGCTGCAGCTCCAAACATTCAAAAGCCGCCATACAAAATAAAACTTATGACACTGCCTCTGCCCCAAACATTCTTTATGGCTGGTCAAATCCTCCTAGCCGCAATCTGATGCTGGCTTAACCGGCTATCTGCTGTGCCATCAGCACAACATCATCGCGAGAGATAAGCACTTGCTGCCCAGATTTTTATTACCGGTCGGTGCATACGTACATATGTATGTATGTACATACATGCACGAGAAAACAGATGCACATGTGGATGATGCAGGTGACAGCGAAATTTTATTTCTCAGCCTTAATTCTGGTGGCGTGCTCAACAAGAAGGAGAATCGGCAAGCCAAACGGGCACAATGAACGATAGTGGAATGCCAGTCTGGCGAGGGTTCTGATGGGATCACGTCCAGCAGTGGCAGCACCAGAAGTAAAAGTGTTTTCGGCATTATATGTATGCTCTGGGAGGGTAAACCTGCAAGCTGCATTTACCAGTTGATGTAGATGTACATCAACATACAAGCTTTACTGGTATCGACTCGTTTGCTAAATAATGCTGTCTAAACATAGTGCATTCAATGGGTTTAAGCCAATATATGGACTAAATCTTATTGTCGGACGATCACGATCATCATTTTTTCGTGTTTTATAGTTTTAGCCTTCGCACGCCCTCTGGGTGCTGTTCGTCACTATGTGGACGCTGCATTACTATGGAAGCTTATAATAGGGGCCGTACCAGTAAATGTGGTGCTAGTGCATTCGTGAGAACTGCCGCTTTCCTACTAACTTACCTCCATCTTCCGTGCACTCCCCTTATCTGAGTAATGGGTATCTGATAATCGACTATAGTTTTATCTCTAGCAAATCGTGCGCAGACATGTTACTATAAATCGTACAAGTAAGTATATGGAGGTTTCATGTTTGGTACTTGGATGACAGACTATGATTTGGCTCCCAATGCCAATAAACGAAAAGAACCTAATTCCTATATGTAACATATTCGAGCCAATATATATACGAAAAATACTTAAAAAAGGACAACTTAATTGTTGAAGACAAATTCTTAACAGATTTTTTAAGTAATGCATGCTAGACATCGATAATAGTTTATTCACATTCGAAACTGCTACGCATTAAAACTTGCATGTGCAAAAAAATAATAATTTATATATTTTACAATCCGTCTAGAAAAAATAAAATCACTGCCTGTGATTCAACCAACCTTATAGTATGTGAATATATGTTTGCACCCATCTGATGATATTGTACAAACATCATAACATAGATGAAACCTAACCTATAAATTTAATTTAAAAAACTATAAATAAATACGAAAAAGAGTTCATTTATAGAAGTTGAACCTTCCTTGTAACCTTCTAAATGTGTAAAATATTTCAAATTTAAACTGGAAACAAAAATGGGCTCTTTTTTAACTCTTTGTGTATTGATCATTATCATAATCATAATTAATACCATGGTAAATAAATTAATAACATCTTTTTGGAGAAAGGTAGTTTCGCTCAAGACGATTGGTGAAATATTTGGGCTTCCACAAAAATAAAAATGCTTTGCATGCCAAAAGATCTTAGCTAATAAACTCTTAAAATTTAAATAATTATCAGAAGTACAAAAACCCATGGAGCGGGGGAGTGAATTTGTCAAAAGATTCATACACAGATATTCTTTGCACATTGACCTAATACGATTCGTTACCGTTACCAGGCAATAGATATACGGCTTTCAAACTGACTTAATTACTATTCGAACAAACCCACGCCCCCTCGATTTTCTCCCTTAACGCATTTCGCAGGGGAAGTCCTTTAAAATATTGTGAACTTAAAATAAACAAAACATGGCCTTATTTCGGTGGAGGCGGCGATGCGCGTCCATTCACGGTTTGAATTACCCGCGACCCCTCATAACAACTAGATTCAGTTTGATTCAGTTCATAATATGCACTAGCTCCTAGTGGAGCGCTGCCCCAATTCGACCGGGGGAAGTCATATTTGACATCTGCAGTATAAATCAACGGAGAATGTGGGAATGTGGGGGCAGGGTGAGTCGATGTGATTGATAATGCTCCGCAGCAACCGAAGCCGCCGGAATGAAGCGAAATGAAACATTACGGCGAAATGAATTGTGTACGACAAGACAAGGCGCCCCTGATACCCTCCAAAAACGACCCCGCTTGTGCGGTTGCCAGCGGAGCGCGGCGGTCGCGCTGCTGGAATCTGGGGATCAGTCGCAGCAGACGCAGCACTCGCAACGCGCGGATACAGACCACAAATCCAGAGGGCCTCGCAGCCAATCCCAGTAGCGGGCTGCAACCGCGACTCCCGATATGACGACGGCTATTTTGAAATATGGAGCGGTAATAAATGTCACAAGAATCATTTGAGAGGAAATACGAGTGACGAGCGTGACTTGCATACGATTTATGCCTTTTGAGCACAGGCGTTCGTTCGCTCATGAATGGGAAAATTATTTGGATACCTATTACAGGTGTTGCCCTCGCCGCCGCTTTGCCGCCTTGCTGCCTGCCGATTTACCGTTCGCTGCCGGACTGGCAAGCCCACAGAAGGTCTTGCAATCAAACAATAGAAGACTCCCGGTGGGTGCTGAGTTTTTGGGTAAGTGTAACCCATTTTTAAAATCTTCGCGCTGTTCATTCTAGGAGCTCGCGTGACAGCTGTGACGCGTGAAATCGCATGGCTGCAGTTTCCTACAGGAGCGACGTGGGCGAATGTAAAGCGTTCTGTGAAACCCACCCAGACTGGCAGTACCAGCGGAGCTCCACGTTGCAGCTTTCCGCGTCGGGAAATGCCGCGTCTAGCGGGGTGGAGGCGTGATCAGGTTAGCGAGCGTTCTTGGGAATGCAGTGGAGAGCAAACAGCAGAACACACGCAGGGCCACTCAGCCATCGGATAAGCGGACGTCCGGACGGCTGGACCGTTGGTATCTTCGTCGCGGTCCGCTTGCACTTGCGAATTCGCGATCGTATTTGCAGTCGCTCAGCCTTCGCACAGTGGAGCAAAAGAATGACGGGGTTGGGATCTTAAGGCAGCCGCGTGCATTAAAACGCTTCTCGCGTGTTTTGCAATCATTTTCTGGCCAATGTCTTGGCATGCAGTCTCGGCGTTATCTAATTCATCAGGCCCACTTCAGTACCCCACTGCGGATTGCTTCCCAAAGACTCCGTGGGCGAGGTTCAGCCACAGTTCCGTATGGTATAATAATTTCTCTCAATGAATGGCCCAACTCTGGATCCAAACGCTTGGTGACTTACCTATAATAATCGTTTTTGCAATAAATGTTGCCGTCACGTGAGTAGCATGAGGATTCCCGTTCCAGCGGCTGCCGACAGGCGTAGCACTGTAGGCAACTTGCATGCCACCGTTTTTCCACAGCGGAGAGGTAGAAGCGATCCTAGGAACAGAGGATAGAGTATTTTGTAAACGATAAATATATGGATACGCATAAACGTATTTTTCGCTAGATGTTATTTGAGGTTATCAATAATCGGGTTGCCCTTGATCGTCAATTTGACCGAATATTAAAGCACTATTGCATATAAACATGGGAAGCAATATTTATACCCTTCCGGAAGATAATCCCCTGAAACGACTTATACAACTGTTATAGAACTATCCAAGAATCCAAACCAGTCAAGTGCCGGGCTTAATCGATATATAATTGAGTTATAGAAGTGATAAAACTTTTTTTATACTCTTTGGGCCTTCAGGCTTTCAATTACTGGTTTTCCCTTAATATTTAAATACAAATTCAGAAATTGTCGTTTTTAAACTCACCTGTATCTGACGTCCGCAGCCGGAGCAGTCGTCGAGGTTGCGCGTTATTTTGCTATCGCTCGTGGACTCGGGACTGCTGGGCGGTCCGAAGGGTTCGGTTTTGAATGATATGCCCGACGTCGTCTCGTCGCTGACCTCCGTGCAGTCTGTTCGACTGCGGCTGATGGAGAATTTGGCGGCAGAGTCCTCAAAGGTAGCACGATCGGCTGTTTCGTAGCTGAAGGATTGCACATGCCTTGAGTGGTGGTATTAGGGCGGAATTGAACTGCTTACCTTCTAAATGACTCGGTGCCGTAAGCGTTGCCAAATGGCTTTGTACTATGATCACAAATATCTGGACACGAGGATGAGGAGCACGCGCGGAACAATGGGTGATTGTTATTTGCACCTGCAGCACTGCCACATTGATTGCTCCCTTGATGTGCTACAGGTGGTGTTGGACTTTTCTCCCTTGCGCCGGGCCCAAGAAATCTTGCGCTCTGCTGCTATATTTTTTGAGAAAAAAAAAATCCGGGAAAAGTTATGGCTAAATTATGGATTTCTTTGAAGTGGGATTACTTTAAAAATGGCGAACAAAAAATGTTCTGTCAATAAACAAATTATGTATTTGGATCTCAAAATATAATATACAAGCATTTCCAAGAAAACACAACAATTTAAAGTTTCTTGTTATAGCCTGAAAAAGTGATAGTGCTTATAAAAATAAATTCAATAACGAAAACAAGAGAGAGAGAGCTCTTTGAGGAGAGAGTTTCTCGACTATCAGATACCCAGCTATTGGAAGTGTGAAGGATAGATAGACGAAAATTCGTTTGGCGTAGCGATGGTAATTTCCAGCGCTTATAAAACTATTAAAATATGCTGCGGTGTGGCAATATTTGGAGATTTTTTGGTTGTCATCGATTGAAATTGGCAAGACAGATGAAATGAGAATAAGAGAATTTTCGAGTGGGTGTTGCAATCGTTTTGGGTGGCTTGTTGGCGTTAGTGTAATGGCAATCTTCTGAAACTAACTTGCACAGCGTAGGCATCACTGAATGTTTAATCTCAACTTTCTAGGCTTAGTATTGGGCTTAGTTCCGGACAGAGTTGCAAGCTGTCCTTTAAAAATGAGACAGATAAGTCAAAAAATTAAAAAAGAGACAATGTTTTTCAAACAAGTACGAAAATATCTTAAGAGCTTAACTTCAATTTATTTTCTTTACCGAAGTGCGCTGTTTTAGTTTTAAAAGGACAGGTCTCTTCGGCAAACGGACAAAACGGACGGGTGAAAAAAACGGAAAAAAATTTGACAGCAAATAAACAACAAAAGAGGATTAATGAGTCAATATTATATTTAGGACGGTTGAAATTTAATAACTTCGCTCACATCGCGGCGTACTCTTTGACGGTTTAAAAGGTAATTGAATTGTGTCTCAAGGGTCTTCTATATTTGGCGATTTTGCTGTTATGAATGTATAATTTGTAGGATCTTATTAAAACAAAACCAACCTATTTTCGTTTCTGGAATTAATAATCTGATGGCTTTGCGCAATACAAGGGCCAACGAAATGGTTAGGCAGTACTTATATACTGGGTATTAATTATGGAATGTTATTGTTAATGCTGCATTTTAATTTTAATATAGACGACGGCAAATACAAAGAGAAACGCAAAGTTCCTTTCAATTAAAATGAAAAGACTTCTTCTCATTCCCAGAAAGCGCTGCGCGACATTTAAGAATCGCCAACATATGGGAAACACCCAGTGTCAGCCTAGTTGACTTCCCGACCGAATCCATCCAGTTCATCTCGCATCATCCTATCGCAACTCATCGCGAAGCTTTATTCATTGAAGAATACAGCAAAATCGCACACGCTGTGCCTTTGCCATGTACTAAACCCAGAGTGTAGACATGGCGTCGCACTTTATTAGCAGAAGAGTATCCGTGAGGCACATGTTCCGCCCTATCTCCTCTCTTATCTCCGCGCCGCGCTGTCAGAACGAATCGTCGATGCTCCAGTTTACTTATTTTTGATTAATTAGTCGAAAATAGATTGCAAATGTGTGCCTACTTATCCCCAACTACCCTCTTTTGGGTTAAAAGGCTGACAGGTTTTCATGGTAAAAGAAATCTTCCCTTATTGCAATACACATTTTTTGCGCAATTTTTATGTTAGTGGCCTGGAAACATGTTTTACCTTAGGGGGAACATTAAGCTATATTTGTACAAAGTTTTCATGTCTATTTTGGATCTCCATTTTACGTTAAAATTTCGACTTACCCACTCGAATGCTTAGGCTAACTCATTGCATCATAGAAAACATACGAAAGTCGGACAAAGTGCGTTAAGGAACCTTTCAGACGATTGGTAGAAAAGTCTTAAAGCTCGATAACCGGGACCAAATCAATTTAATATTTCTGATGAAACCCTCAGCCAAAGACAGACAAAAAATTTAAAGTAAATATATAAATATAATAATAACAGTCGTCTGTTTGCAACCGAGGAAAGGAAAGATTTCCAGGTGACTTTCAATTCAACAATGAGTAGTCAATCTAGACCAAAAATTAAGATTATTTCCATTTCTGCAAAGCATTCGCTTTGGTTTGCACTAAAATTGTCACGTTTTTTAAGCCTTTTTTACTCTTCTAAGCTACTGTTTAAGACTTTTTTGTAATGAAAATTAGTAATTATACCCCTTACTAGATTCGTTGAAAAGTATTACTATATAAAGTATATATATTCTATCCATATCCGTCAGTCCGCCCGTACAAACGCCGAGATCTCAGGAACTATAAAAGTTAGAAGGTTGAAATTGCTCACACGCACACTCTCTAAACAGCCACGCCCACACTTTAGAAAAATATTTTGAACATTTTCATATATTTAATATTCGATAAATTCATATCGATTTGATAAAAACGCCCACTTTAACGACCACAAACCGCAAAATAACTGCCACTCCAAAACTTTAAAGAATTTTCTTTTGATTATATAAGTTGCTTTGCTAACTTATTGCGATATGCCGAAAACATTTGTACACGCCCACTCTGTTACCCAAAAACCGCCCAAAACTTTTCCGCCTACACCTTATAGCATTAAAATAAATTTTTTCCCCAATTTCTACCGATATTTCTGAAAAATTGAAAGTTCTTGGTCCCACTTAGACGAGTTGGATAACGGGTATAGTCTCCACTATAGCATATTTTCTTATTATTCATATTTATTAATCTTGTAAATTTTTAGTGAATTTCCAAAAACTTTTTGCCACGCCCACCCTAACACCCACAAGCCACCATAAACTGCCACGCCCACACTTTTGTAAAATGTTTTGAGTTTTCTTTGTTATCTTGCTAATTTCTACAGGTATACCAAAAAGACTTTGCCCACGCCTTCAAACGGGGGAACTCGACTGTCACGCCCACACTTTTGAAAAATCTGTTGATATTTTTTCATATATTTGAAAAGCGTTGTAAATTTCTATCGATTTGCAAAAAACCTTTCTGCACCGCCCACTTAAACGCTCTAAAGCCGCAAAAGCGGTCACTTTTGAACAATTTTAAATTATTTTCTCATTTTATTCCCCAATATCTAAAGATATCCCAGAAAAATTAAGAAATTTCGCGTTCGCATTCACACTAGCTGAGTAACGGGTATCTGATAGTCGGGGAGCTCGACTATAGCATTCTCTCTTGTTTTTAAATGCGTTCGAAGACGTGGTTTCGAAGTAGGGCGATGAAAATGTTGTTTACCGCGAGGTGCTCTTTTCTGTTCATCCAAGTACTTCTGGGTCTTCCAAAACTGACGGACTAAATTTGTATTATTATAAAGGGTATGCTAGATTCGTTGAAAAGTATGTAACAGTAGAAGACAGATTTTCCAAACCGATGAATCTTATTTATTTTTCATCAGGACGAAGTGAGTCGATCTGGCCATTTTCCCGCCCGTGTGACATCAAGATCTCAAGATCACCATAAACTAGTCAGTTTTGATTAGACATGCAGACTCTTGTGACGTTCCTACGCTGCAGAAGCTTGTTTCAGAACGTTGCCATGTCCACTATACCGCCCACAAGCCGCTTAAATCTGTCCAGCATACATTTTTCAAAAATGTTGTGCTTATTTTTATAAGTCTTTTAAATTTTTATCGATTTGCCAAAAACAAAAAAAAAAAGAAATTGTTGATATTTTTTCGTACTTTCATTAGTCTTCCCTATTTCCATCGGAATACCATATCAACATTTTGGCCTCGAACTTTCTGAAAACTGCCACGCCAACACTTTTGCAAAATGTTTTGGTTTCTTATAATTTTGTTCTTTAATTCTATCGGAATGCCAAATAACAATGTAAAATTCTTGCTTGCAATCCCACTTGCCGAGTAACAGGTATCTGATAGTCGAGAATCTCGACTCTTTTGTTAATAATATAATTTCCTAACAATTTCGGAAAATAGTGATATGTTGTAGAACCAGGCTTTAATTACAAACGATAAACAATAGAGGAAGATAGAAATCTAAAATGTGACAGATAGACTTATGTATATATATCGGCAGATATATATACTTTATGGAGTCTAAAACGTTTTCATCTACCTGTTACATACTTTTTTATATTCAACAACTATATTTTCTTAGACATGCTGTAAGGCGACATTTCATTAACAATAGGTAATAAAATATTACCGAAACTGCAGAAAATAACTTCATAACTCCTGTCTAAGAATAAATAGTTATTTTGCTTATTAAATTACTTTTTTTGTGGTTTCATTCATTTCAAAAGTCCAGACTCTAGAGAAATGTTTGAATCGTACCAGTTAGAGAATACGGTTGTGTAAGTGCAGTAAAAAACTCTTAGTTTATAATCGAAACTAGACCGGACTAGTATTAACATAATTAAAAATTACTCGAAGTTACAGAAAAATTAAAATTTTAGCTAATGTCTTTACCTCTACAGCTTGAACCATATAAACAAAAACAATATTGTGCGGTTATTTAAAATATTTACATGTTATGCATTTTTGATAACGAAAGCGTTTTAAGGTATTGTATAAAAGTTTAAGGATTATATTATATGGATGGCAAAATAACGATCAAAAACAAATATCAAGATAATTAAATAATCTTAGCATCTTTTCTTTCGTCTTTGGAAAAAAGAATTCTTTCAGGAATATTATAATTTAAAAAAACAAGAAAGAATGCTTAGTAGAGTTCCCCGACTATCAGATACTCGTTACTCAAAATTTCGAAAAATTGTTCAAAAATGTGGGCGTGCCAGTTTTGTGCGGTTTGTGGGCGTTAGAGTGGGCGTGGCAACATGGGTGCGTCCTTGTCTCTAGAATCTGTATGCTGAATCTCAACCTTCTAGCTTTTATAGTTCCTGAGATCTCGACGTTCATACGGACAGACGGATATGGCTGGATCGACTCGGCTATTGATCCTGATCAAGAATATATATACTTTTAATAGTCGGAATCGCTTCCTTCTGCCTGTTCTATACTTTTCAGCCAATCTAGTATACCCTTTTAGTCTACGCGTAACGGGTATAAAAATAATATCAAAATATAATATATAATAAACAATGTATAACTTGTTGTTTTTGATCTCACATGTTCCAGTTTCGGCATACTTATATATACTTATATATCTATGGTGACTCGCAAATCCTGAATAAATGCCTGTTAAACCGTTGTCATTATAGTCGAGGGTATTTTTTTAAAGGCTATTTTTTCTATTCCTTTAAAGCTGAGTCATGCTAGCTGATGTTAGGGAAATTAAAATCCCACTTACACTTTTAGCAGACGTGCTTCTGTCGGTAGGTATTGGCAAGATATATATTATATATATATATATTTATATATAGCTATCTATATAACTAATTAGATAAATGAATATACATATATAGTGAACTCCTATACTCAACAAGAAAAGGTAAACAAAATGTTTTGATCATGTCTCAAATCTATCTAACTTTAATTGAAGTTTGACTTTAAATATAATTAATCGCTGTTTTTCTTAATGTAGTATTAGCATTGTTTCAATAAGGCTTATATTGATGTTGATAACAGTGAAAGTAATAAAATGTCACGTAACGGAAGTAATTTTTACGACTAACCAATGTCAAAAGGACCGAAGTAATGGCATTTCCGGCAAGTTCCGAAAAAACAAAAGCTCAAGGAAGAATAAAACTGGTGTCCTGCACAACTTGACGATCTGATCTAGGAATTGCGGCTTTGAGGAACACATTATGGCCGTTTTTATTGTTTGTTATTTTAAAACTGTTCGATCGGAACCGAAACATACTGCGTAACATAGTATTCAACTGATGCAGGTTGGTCCCCTTGTGGAACAAATCGCAGAATAAGTGGCGAAAAGTACAATATTACATAAACAACTAAATAACTCCAAATATTCAAACAACTTTTAATGTTATTTGAACACACTGTATGCAGAAAGCAATTATTTCAAAGAAGTTTCTGTGTTTTTCCATCATGTATCATGTACAATAATGATACATTTGCTGGCGATTTGAAGTTTCTAAAATTGTCGATCCAATGTAAAATGACACCGAAATCTTAACAATGGGATTTATTGATTTCTCCGATATGTTGATTACGGGCAAATGATAGCTAAAAAAAAATGTATTTGAATTCGTTTCCTATTTTCGTTTTGTAAACGGAATCAGCCAAGTGCATTCCAGATAGCATTCTGACTCTACTGGATATCCGGTTCTCAGCTAGGCGGACTGCGAACAAGAAATTTAAATTTTTATTCGCAAATCGAAAGAAATAGGCAAGAAAAATACTAAAACGAGTGAAAAGTTAGAAAGGCAGTTGGGCTTTTTGTGCAGGGCAAAAAGTTTTTTTTTGCAAATCTATAAAAATTTACAAGACTAATAAAAATATGAAAATATATCAAAACTTATATCAAAAGTGTGGGCGTGTCAGATTTGTGGCCGGTTTAGATTTAAATTATTTTTCATTTTATTCACCAATATCTAACAATATTCCAGAAAAATTATGAAATTTTGCGATCGCATTTGCACTAGCTGAGTAACGGGTATCTGATAGTCGGGGAACTCGACCTAAGCATTCTCTCTTGTTTTTGTTCGAACAGGTAATGTTAGACAATTCTTACTTGACATGTGGAAATGTAAAAATATAAAAATTGTCAAAAAAAAAAAACTATTAAATTACTTTTAATGGATTTTTAAAAGTCAGAATTTAATACATTTCGGAACTTGATCTACGTGCCAGCTAAACATATCATCTACACATTTTCGAATACTTAAAGCAGAAAGAATGTTGCGAAATGGGCGATTTTTTAGTGGGCTTTGAATCACTTTAAACGGCAGTGCAATCTGAATGTTCAAGACTAGGTTTCAGCTCGTACAGCTCCCTAAATGTTTAAATGGACGGACGATTGAACGAATAAAAGAACGGACAGGGGGACATGGCCAGATCAACTCGGCTATTGACCTTAAATAAGGATAGACGTCCCTTATAGTGTCGGTAACACTTCCTTCTGTTGCTACATACTTTTCAACGAATGTTTTATACCATTATACATAGTCCATATTATATAGTCGTAAAGGGTATACACGATTCCAATACTCGTATAACTAGATTTACAGTAAACCATGACATTTGGAAAATATGTAAAAGAATGAAAACAAACACAGATTTCGAACAGCAAAGTTGTAAAATAGCATAAGATTGGACGAATATGTTTCATATTAACAATAACAATTAACAATGACAAAATCAAAAATAGGTAAAAGATGTTCAAGGCAATTCGTTCTTTTTGTACAAGAATATCTCTATGTGGCCGAAAATGTCTTATTCGCGTTGAAAATTGGTATTTGAAGGTCAATTGAATACTTTTAAAATATATCAAATTGGTATATGCACCCGGCGGTTATTCTAAAACTGAATACGTTCGCGTCGACTATCAGATACCCGATAATTATTTATTCTACCTAAAAAATTTAGTCAAACCGTATTTGCTTTAGCTAGTTTTTGTTTTCTACATATCTATTAATTGTTTTGCACGACTATGTGTGCCCCACAATTTCATTGTATATTGATTGGTAATACCATTATCAAAAATCTGCTAGGCATTAAATGATTCTAACCTAAGTTAGATGAATAAGATGAACTAAAATTAAGGCAGGGAATCACATTGAAATTCCGTAACCGCGCTCCACAGCAATGTTTCAAGGAACGAACTAGCCACTGATTGAACACTTCTGGGAACTGTTTTTAATCTGAAATGCCCAAGCGGCTCTCTTATCGATATTGAGTGGGGCTGTCTGTTGATAGGCAAGCTTACAGTCTGGTATTGATAACTCCGAGTAACCCAGGCTCGGATCAATATTAATCACAAAGGGCACAGCTTGGGTGAGCTGGGACGGACTGGTGGGGATGGCCTTTTTTTTATTCTTATCGCTGGTAACTTTGGATTTTATGTGCTACGGCGGCAGAACTTACCCAATGCATCACAGGGCGCTCCTCGGTGCAGACGCCCATGTGCGTCTTTTGGAATGACACGAGGTCTATTTCCAAGGATGATGTCCGTCGGTCGTGTTATGTTTGTCGTTGTGTGGGCTTTGCGTTGTGTCCTGCGAGCCGTGTGCCTCCTTAAACGGGGTGCGGTGCTACGTTGGTCCTGGGTAATCCTCTAGACCCGGGCTAGCTGTGCTATGGGACACTTGACACTGGTCACGATTCGATGCCCGGCTAGACTCGCCGGAAATAGGTGTGCGCACAACTTGGTCTATTACCTTGCGGACATGCATCACTTCGGCGTTGTCTTAGAGATTGACACCATTGGCTTGCCTTTTCTTATTGCACAAACTACGATTTAAATGCCGCTTTTTTAAACTTTCTCCTTAGCACCAAGGTAATATAAGGAACTTAGGGTCACACACTCACTAAAACACTTGACTCGGCGACAGGTAGGATATTCGTATTGATTAGGGACCGCCCCTGTATCTCGACCGCAAAGGCGGCTGCGGACCGCTGACGACCACCGGTTAGCGTAGGAAATCTAAAGTTAATTTATGACATTAATTTACGAGACAGCGCGAGAATGGCACATCAGATCCAAATTGAGTGGTAAAGGTCGGCCTTTGTCGGGCTCTTCCTACGACACTCGACGATGCCTGCTACTGATAAGGCATTAGAGACGGAGACAGCGGCGCGTATGCGTATGCGGCCGTGCTCCGCTGTGTTGTTTATGACCGGGCAGGCGATTACCGATCCAGCTTCAGTTTTGTATCCGTTTCGCCAACTCCCTGTTTCTTCGTCGATTCTTCTTCGATTGAGCCAGCTGGCGGCGCGCACAGGATCCCTTTTGCAGCTCTGTTGTTCTGGCAAACCGAAACTACAGCCGAGCTCAAGTCAAAACAAAAATCGAATACGCGCAGAGCTTCCAAACACAAAAACCGACTCAAATTCGAAACTCGACTACCGACTTTGGTCTGCAGCTGATCTACTCAAATCGTGAGGACAACCAGCCGTCGCAGCTGAAAAACTGGGAATGCTTGGACGCTGTGCGAGCGCAGAGCCAGAAGCCAAAAAACTCCACCGCCCCGTTCGCCGTGTGTCTGCGTGCGTGATGTGCGCGCGCCAGTGTGAGTGAGTGCGCTGTCGCGCATGAGCTGCTGTCCTGCTTGCACACACGCTCACTCCGCAGCTCTCACGTAGTGGCAAATGGCGGCGCTCTCAGCTGATAGCGTCAGTAGCTCGCTCCCGCTCTAGAGCACAGCCAGTAGACGCAGAGGGCGTGGTGTTCTGTCCGCGCTCTCGCACCAGCCGGAATCGCCTCCCCACGCACCGCCCACCGAACAGTTGGCCGGGTGCACAACGTGAATACGGCAGCGGTAGCAGCAGTCGGGAGGAGTATGAGCTGCGCGCCAGACGCCACATGAATGAGGATGGACTCCAACTGGAAGCTGCGAGCGGAGTCCGTGACAGGAATTCCAACTCGCAGAGGACGAGCAGTGGTCTGAGGACGCACAGGCGAACGAACTCTCACACCAGCGGGTCTTCGCTTGACGTTGCTGATTCTTCAGTTGTGTAACGAAAGATGTATGTTGTCCATATATGTCGACTTCATGCCGAAAACATCCTGCACAAAAGTTGTAACTAACTTACTAGGAGCTATTTATTGTGTTTTCGTATGCTGACGCTATGAAGGTTGAAAGAATATAGGTTCTTTCGACAGGTGTATTTATAATTCTCAACCAGTTTAAGCGCTACCAGCACTACGACCAAATTGTCTGCTTCTTCCAATAAGAACTGTCATCGTAGAACCTTGCTGTCACTTCTCACTTCCGCACAAGCTTGAAACAAAAGTGCACACAAATCTCCAAATGGCTTAGGTAGCAGATTTAACGTTAAATACTTTTATTGCAGTTACAGCTATAAATATTCTGATTGAAATATGATTTCAAAAATGTATGACATTTTGACTGTATTACGCCGGTTGTAACTTTCATATATTTGTCAAGTTTTGCTTGAGGTTACATTTCAATAATGTGAAATATTTCCCATTAACTGCAGTGAATTTTTAGAATATCAACCAGCATATGTGATTCAATCGTTGAAAAAGAAATTTTTTAAGTGTAATTGTTAATACTTCTGCTGTTACAAATGTTCGCCGCTGCTTTTCGAACTCTTCGCAGAAAGTTTTAAAACATGTATGATGTATCTGGAGTTTTTGTGCGACTTAGCCTTCGCATTTAACTTTATTTTTTGGCAAAATGTTTCACCTCGTTGTTGCTAATGTTGCTTGTTGACTTGAGAGGGCTTTCAAAGCACCCCGGTTAAGTCGGGGCTGATTGGGTGGATTGGTTGTGGGAGTCGTCACAGATTTTGGGTCCTTATTCCTTACACATATACACAGCTGGATTATCATGAAAATACGCTACTTAAGATTGACAACACTAAATGCAGACGATTTTAATTGGTACAGTGCCGCATAATTATTTGTTTATAGTTTCTTTTAAATGTTACATCTTATTCGATCGTAAACAGGTCGATGTTACAAAAATGTTTAAAAAATACTTATAAATTAAATCAATGGTACCACCGTCCAGCAATAAGTTTTGTGGTACAAAATAACGGTAACAGTAATCGTAAAACTTGTGTATAAATCCATTTGATCTTGTAGATTTATTTAAAACACATGTTAATCATGTTCTGTGCTTATAAAAAAATATAACCATCTCTCGTCCCTCTGTTATAATCGACAAATTTATACCTGTCTATATTTTAGAGAAGGGTATACTGAATTTATCAAAAATTATTATTATTTATGTGTTAATTTTGTTTTTCTTTCATTTTGTATTTTTCCTATTAAATTTAGGCAACGCATTTGTTTAACTCTTCCGTGGCAGTTAACTTTTATTTAGTTATCATCCAACGAAATACTAAAAATATGTAGTTCGAGTCACTCCGATTCTTTTGAAGTTTTTAGATATAATAAATATAATAAGGGGTTGGTGGTTAAAAAGGGGGCAGGAACTGGTTTCCTCGAAGTTAATTTGGCTAAGTAAGGGATATCTAATAGACGACGAACTTGACTATAAAAAATAAACTTATAATAACAACATACTTAAATAAAGATAATATAAATTTTCCTTTTGAAAAAGAACCAATCAAGGACTCCAAAATACAGCTTAGTAATATAAAAAATACTCGGGCATTGATCCTGATCAAGAATACATATATTTTACAGTTTCGGGAATCGCTCCCTTCTAGCTGTTAAATACTTTTTAATAAACACAATATACTCTTTTCCTTTAAAAATAAGGGGCATAACAAGAGAGAAGACTAGAGTCGAGATCCTTGACTAACTCTGTTAAGGTATAAAATACAAATAACAGAGAATGTTATGTCGAGTGCATCGACTATTAGATAGCAAACCAGATTAAATTAATTATTTATTATTTCATATATGTGGGCACGGAAGTTTTATTGGTTTATGGGCGTGTCAAAAACTCTTTGGGAAACCGATAAAAATTAGCGAGACAAATAATAAAGTTTAAAAATTTCAACACATTTTTAAAAAGCCTGGGCGGTTTTTTGGTGTTAGAGTGGGCGTGACAAAAAGTTTTTTGACAAATCGACAGAAATTTACAAGACTAATAAATATATGAAAAATTAACAAAACATTATGCAAAGGTGTGGGCGTGGCAGTTTTGGCCGGCTTCTGGGCGTTGCAACATTTAGAAACAAACTTCCGCTGAGTCTACATATCTGCAAGCCACAT
This sequence comes from Drosophila simulans, assembly GCF_016746395.2. Taxonomy (NCBI): domain Eukaryota; kingdom Metazoa; phylum Arthropoda; class Insecta; order Diptera; family Drosophilidae; genus Drosophila; species Drosophila simulans. The sequence goes on from NC_052521.2 coordinate 3,317,769, forward strand.
GCTTAATTTTCAAAGGGCCATATCGACTCCGCTATTGATCCTGATCAAGAATATAAATATGTACATATATACTTTGCAAACGCTTTCTTCTACTGTTCAACGGATCTAGTATACCCTTTTACTCTACGGGTGTAGCGCGTATGAAAACGTTTACTCTATATGCTTTTTTAATACCCGATATTCGTATAGAACATTCGTCAAATGTAACAAGTAGAGGTCATTAGATCAATATCGATTAATAGCCAAGTCGATTTGGCCATGCCCGTCTGTCTGTCTGTCCGTTCGCACTCCCACTACCTGACTACTACCAAAGACACTAGTGTCTAGTCTTTTTCTAGTGTCTTTGCTACTACTACTATTACCCAACGGGTATAAAAATAAATCAAATTAAATTTTACAGCTTTTCACTGTTTTTGGGCGTTTATGTGGGCGTGTCGAAATTTGTTTCGGCGCATCGATAGTAATTAGCAACCCAAATGATAACATCAAAAACAAGGGAGAACACAACTGTGTCACAAGGTGTCTCGACTAACAGACACCCATCACTCTGAAAGCGATTTTGAAATGCTTGTTAAATATCGATGGATATTGAAAATAGAGACAAGAGAGTGCTATAGTCGACTTCCCTGAGTATTAGATACCCTTTACTCAGCTAGTGGGAATACGAACGCGAAATAATTTTTCTGGGATAGATATGGGTGAATAAAATGAGAAAAAATTGTTCAAAAATGTGGGCGTGGCAGTTTTGGGTGGCTTGTGGGCGTTATAGTGGGCGTGGCAACATGGGTCAACAAACTTGCGCTGCGTCTATATCTTTAGAATCTGTATGCTTTAACTTTTTAGTTTCTATAGTTTCTGAGATCTTGATGTTTATACGGACAGGGTCAGATTGATTCCGGTATTTATCCTGATCAAGAATTTATATACTTTTGTTACATACTTTTTCTGTACCTGTTACATACTTTTCAACGAGTATACCCTAATAGTTTATCAAAGCATTTTTAATAAAATTGGAAGAGGCAAAATGTTGCTGGCATATAGTTCGAACTGGAGACAAATTATATAATAAAAGGAGACAAATAATAAAATGGAAACAAAAGAAACAAAGGCCTACTCCTAACTCTCCAGCTTTTATAGCTCCCGAGATCCCAATTATTAATAAGATTGGGAGATGCAAAATGTTGTTGGCATATAGATCGAAATGGGGACAAACTATATAATAAAAGGAGACAAATAATAAAATGAAAACAAAAGAAAGTAGTTTTCAAAAGTGGTCCCCCCAACGCGTTGCAACGTTTTGAAACAAACTAGACTATACAACGACGTGCAGGCCTACTCCAAACTTTCCAGCTTTTATTGTTCCCGAGATCACAGCGTTCATGCGGATAAATAACAGGAAAAGGAGAGCATTTCCCATTTTATGAAGAAGTAAAGTATAAAATCATTGCCGATTCGCTCGTATGAACTACTAATTTTTATTGATATGTCTTTAACATTTTGGCCACACCCTATTCTTTGAAAAATTTAAAAAGTCAACATCCTCGCTTTTGTTATATGTTCTGAATTTTCATTTTATTATTTGTCTTACCACTTTCTAAACCAAAATTTTGAAATTTTTTTCTATCATTCCCACTGGCTGAGTAAAGGACATCAATTGTCGAGAAAATGGAGGAAATATCAATGTTTCAGATATAGTGCGACTCTTCCCAATGGGTAAAATAAAGCCACTTTCAAGTAATAACATATCAATTTTAAATAAATTTGAAAGAGCAATGAGTTTGAATGAGCATAAGTTCTAAAGCTATGGCTGGCAAAGAAAGCGCAGACATAACTGTAATAAACCTAGATCATATCCTTCCCGTATAGTAAGAGCATGGTGTCGCAAAATCCATTCTACTGTTTTTTTTTTGGCGATGTAAGCCCATCGTCCCGCACTAAAAACGAAGACCGATTCCGATACTTGAGTTTACTTGTCTTTGCGCTAAGTTTGCCATTTTAATCTGAAGTTGTGTAGTCCTCGGCTTGCTAGGTATTTGGTTCGAAGTGTTTTTGTAAAAGGATTCAAGGGAGGACCCCGTTTTGCGTTCCGACATCCGGCTGCGTCTCCCGCCTGCACTGCTTCCTTACTTTGAGTGCAGTGCCAAAGCGCAGTTCTTGCCTAACAAGCAAGCACACACATACACACAGGCATTCATACACACTCGTGGACCCGACAAATGGAAACGTAATATCTGATTTTCGTATTTCCGTAACTGTGGTTCCGCCTCAAACCAGCCGGAGTAAAGCCAGTCGCCGAGGCACCGTTGGCGTCGCCGACGCAATAGTTCTGTTGCTCTGGTGTGTTCTTTGCATCAAAAGGCTGCTCTGTGGGGCACAGTAACCCCAAACAAGCTGCGCTCCACCCACACCCCACACACGCTTCGCCCAATCTCCTTCCCTTTGGCAACGCACACACAAAGGTCCTGCAGCACTTGCAAATAAAACAGCACACCGTACTCGAAGTGAAACGTAAACTTTGACAACCGTGCCGAAGCTGAGGGCGAATGGGGTAGAAGCGCTGTGTTTTTTCTATATTTCGAAACGAAAAGGATTTTATGTTTCTTTATGTGAGCGGTGGCAAAGGATTTCTCCGTGCGCCCCGCAACGCCCAACCTCCTTTCACCCGCAGCCCGGCTCGCAGACTATTCTTTACCACCTCTAGCTGGCTCCACATCCACAAAAGTTAAATAGACAGAAAATTGTACACATTTTTGTGAGCATGGATTTTTCAATTCGTTGCCTAGCATCATTGACTGAAAGCCTGAAAGGCAAATAGCGTGTGTTTTCCAGCCCGTGTGCAATGAAAGGCTGGGCTACTGGGTGCGGAGACGTGTACTCCACCTTTGCCGGGGAGCCAGAGGACGGGGTGTCCGTTCCAACGTTAATGTTTTATTCAGGGGTGGATGAATACGGATTTGGTGGGACTCCTTGTGGGAATATGAGGGAGAAACGGGCGTGCGCATAAAAAATAATATCCGTATCCGTTGTCTTGGAATGCATTTATCTTGTAAAGTTCTTGGGTTTTATAGCATTTTCGCGAGGATTGTGTTTTCTTATATTTGTTCTTTTCTAAATATTCAAAAAATATATATGTAGATAGGGCTACAACTTATTGTCATGATTTGAAATATCATTTACTGTATTTATTAATGGGTTAGGTGAAGTTTGTTTGCATAACGATAAAAATGTGCAAGGAAAATGGTATTACAACAAAAAAGTGAAGTTCCTCGTCTATTAGATACCCGTTACTCCGGTTGTGGGAGTGCGAACGGACGGACAGACAGATGGGCCTGGCCAGATCGACTTGTCTATTGATCTATATTGGTCTAATCCAGGTAGAGATTGAGCGAATGTTGTATATGAATAACGGGTAGTAAAATACGAATAGAAAATCGAATAAACGAATTAATACCTGTTAGTCGCCGACTAAAAGGGTATACATGATTCGTTAAAAAATATGCAAAAGGTAGAAGAAAGCATTTCCGAGCATAAAGGGTATAGATATTCTTGATCAGGATCAAAAGCCAAGTCGATCTGGCCCTCTCTCGATCTAAAGAACTGTAAAAGCTTTCGCGTTCGCATTTCCACTATCTGAGTAACTGGTATCTGATAGTCGGGGAATAGTATTCTCTCATGTTTTTGACTGCTGATGTAAAAGGTTTCTTTCGAGCACTTTTGCTTTGATAGCCTTCTATTTAACGTTTACTTATATGAATTTCAATTTCTTGTGCCAATGTTTCCCACCATACATTTTTCGCGTTTTTGCAAAATAAATGTTCACGAAGTGATGAGCACCAAGAAAATAATCTTTGGCTTACAGTTTTCAAGAGAAAAATGCAGTAATAAAAAGAATTTTAACTTCATTCTGTGGATCCTTTTCCCCTCTTCTTGGTAATTACAAGTTTTTTGACAATTTAAAATTTCATATTTGTTGTTATTATTTCTATTGGACAACTATTTGATATAGATGCCGCAAGGGCAATCACAACATAAATTAAAATGAATAGAAAAGAAATCAAGATTTCGTTGTTATGACCGTTTATTTTAATGTATGTAACAGGTAACACCAAACTTTTCTTCCATATATGTTTATATATTTTCTTAATCAGGATAACCGAGTAGATCTGGCCATATCCGTCTGTCTTTCCGATAAGCGCCTGACCTAAGAACTATTGAAGCTAGAAAGTTGAGATTCAGCATTCTGATTCTTTACTGATTTTATTACGCCCACTCTAACGCAGATGCCCACAATTTTGCAAAATGTTTCCTTCTTTTTATACCCGTTACTCGTAAAGTAAAAGGGTAAACTAGATTTGTTGAAAAGTATGTAACAGGCAGAAGGAAGAGTTTCCGACTATTTAAAGTATTTATAATCTTGATCAGGATCAAGATGCCATGCCCGTCTGTCCTTATGAACGCCACGATCGCAGGAACTAAAAGCTAGAAAGTTGAGATTCAGCATACAGATACAAATTCTAGAGACAAAGACTCAGCACAAGTTTATTGACCCATGTTGCCACGCCCCCTCGAACGCCCACAAACCGCACAAAGCTACACTTTTAAAAAATGTGTTGATATTTTTTCACATTATTATTAGTCTTATAAATTTGTATAGATTTGCCAAAAACTTTTTGCCACGCCCATTCTAATGCCCTAATACCGGCCACAACTGCCATGCTAACACTTTTGAATTTAAAAATTTTTTCTACGGGTAGCAATACTCCGAAGAAAACTTTTACAGTGTTTTAGTGACTGCGTGCTTAAACTTAATTTTCAAGCTTTTACTGTTATCGCGACCTATCGCTATTGCTATATTGATATTGCTATTGATCCTGATACCTATACCGTGTAGGATCGGAATCGCTGCCTTCTACCAGTTGCAGACTTATCAACGAATTACTATGTGTAATTTACTGTTAATGTTCCAGTATTCTTTGAATATCAATGATAAATCGTTTTGTATGTATCTCTGATCCATTATATGACAATTCAGAGTTTCTTGTTTATAAAAATAGTTTTTATTAAAAAAATTTCAGCATGTTCTCGATGTGCGCCTTATAAAATATGAAGATACAGCAATGGAGTCACTAATGTCGGAACCTTTTGTTTCTGTACCCCTAAATGAGTATAGAAAGAAACGTTTTTTTTTGAAACTAAATACCCGTTTATTAACTTTAATGAACTCGGGATTTCTCACCTGACTCAATAGCAAGACTACTAATGCAATCGACAAACCCCGAGCCAGACCCAAATGACGCCTCAGATGACCAGTTACCATTTTACATTAATACTTGGCCTCCCCGTAAAGTCAGTCGAAAACAAAGAGTCGGAGACGAACAAACAGACAAACAAATCGGGTTGCACCGAACAAGACCCTCACCTACGCTTTATGACCCACTCAGTGGTCGTGCAGCTTCCGTAGTGTGCAATGCACACTGTGCATATAATCAAGGCAAATAAAGCGACTTATGTACCGGACTGATTATCAGCCCAATTCTAAATTGCTTTCATGAAGTCATTCTTGGGTAAAGTCAATCAAGCAAGGCCCGACAAAAATCGTTTCATCGAAGCGGGTGTAGCCCCTCGAATCGATTCGAATTCCAGCTCCGAATCCCACTCCCAGGCTTCGCCGAAGGTTCATGGATTCCTTACGCAGAATAATTTCAACATATCGCTTCCGTTTGTCAGCAAATATTTCGGAGTAAAAGCGACCCAACAGAACTAACCCGGCCATCGACGCTAAAATGATAAAAATTACCACTTAATTGGATCGCCCCGAAATGCGACAGCTCTCCGGAGACGGAGCGTCAGTAGGAGGCTTGCCTCCTTTTATTCCTGCGGCGACGAGATAAAAATCTAATTTATAGCTTAGACTATTTCGTGTGATTTTGGGACCCATCCACAGGTAGCTGGCCGTTCTGATCTCGGCTACCCAAGCCCCACCGCCCAGGTCCTGCCAGCCCGCTATGGATTCATATATTTTCGTATTTAATAAACAGGCTACCGAATTTCGCATTTCCTGCCTTCCTCCAAAAGGTCGCTCGATTTAGAGCTGGCCTCCTATAATTTGACCGCAATTTTACTAACGCATCAGTATCATTACGATGCCCCGCCTTTCCGAGGATCCGGTTCATTCTTTATTTGTTGAACGAGACCGATGGGGCTCGCGTACGTGACGGCATTTCTCTACGGGAAGGGACGGGATGGGATGGGTTGTGCTAGTCCCACGAAGTTGAACAGGCAATGATATTGCAGAATTACTGTTCGGAAATCAATGAATATGCTAGCGGTTCAATATTTCGCTGACGCATGCAAAGAGCCAAATACAATCAGGTGATACACAAAGACCCAGGCTGGCCACCACCAGCTCGGACTTCACCGAGGGCCTGAGCTGGAACTGGTTTCGTGGCCCTGGGCTTCGTGGCTCAAAACCAGTAGCCAGCGGAAGAGCCCACGGCACCACCCCAGCTATAAAGTATCTTAATTTACACCCAAGAAAGTGTCGCGCAATTGCTTCTCGGCGGTTTTCGTTGACGTGTCCCATGACGTGAACACAATTATTATTTCTATTGCTTATGACTTTTATGCACATGCCCACTCATAAGCCTAGAGACATTTGTCATTGCTGGTCCGGTCCGGCGAATCCATTGTTGTTGACTGTTGGGCCCGGCTCTATTCACACTTTCTTTCGAACCGAGTCGGCCAGACCTTCGTATTATTGTGATTTACTTGAGCCGCTTTATCGCCGTAATCACAACAAAGTTGTGCGACAAATACAGATATGGGGACGAACAATAAGAGCGAGAGTCGCGGATGGCAGGCAGCTGCTTGGCTCCCAACCAACTAGAAAGTGACTAATCGGAGCTTGATGTCATTCCGGGACCCTGGCCGGAAGACGGTACGCTGGGGCATTCGCTTGGGTCAACTAATTGCGGCGTGTTTACACACTAACGCAGTGCCAGGGTCTAAATCTGCGATGCAAATGGGTTCCCTTGCCAATGGCACGCTCGCTCATTGAGACATCAAACACAAGTTGACGAGAAGCGAGTATGACGTTTATTTAATTCGGAGTAATGATTTCATCGCTCACCGTGTAATCGATAAGCATCTACAGCAGGGTGCACGGAGGCAACGTAGTCCTGGAAGGGCGAGCACTTGAGATAATCGCCTTAGGGTTGTTTTGGCAGCGGGTGCTACCAGGAGACTGCTACCAGGCCCGGGTTGCCCCGCTCGCCATAAACGATCCTGTAATTCTCGTTGGGCGCGCGCTCGCGATTGTTCTTCATGTGGGCACCCAGGCAGCAGGAGCATGACCAGGACAAAGACCATTGTTGTGCCCGTCGATTATTATCGCGGCAATAAGCAAAACTATTGCCGACACATGTATCCGTTTATTTGTCATGACTTTTTCCCTTATCAGCCGAGCCTCGAGTAGCTGTCCCTGGAGTGGTCCCAACGCCGCTTGAAGGGTGAAGCTCAGAGTTCACCCTCCCGGTGGCAAGCTTTGACATATTGTCTGCTAATCAGTTCCGCCGCAAAAGGTTCGCAACCCGCCCGCCGAAATCCTTTAGTACTCCCTTCGGAATACCACAGCCTAAACGAGCAGTCGCTGCCGAGCCACACCGCATAATTTCAATTAGGGTTGTTTGGCCTTTTATACACAAACCCTCAACATTAAACTCCCACCCCAGAAGGCAGTTCAAATTGCACGGGCGGAGGCTTCTGAACGTTTTAAGGAATATAATCGCCGTGATAACTTCATTTGAAGCTGGGTTCCCAACGGACCTGCAACCAAAACACATCCCCGCTCCCTTAATGAACCAAATCAAGTATTGACCACTTCATTAGTGCAGTGATATGTTGCAAACAAAAACAGTTAAGCTAGTATATCCGCACGAGACATGTAAAAGTTACTCCTACAAGCCGATTCCTTTATCACCCCGACACGCGCCGATATAATAATTTTTATGACAGTGTGGCAAGAAATATTACCAAGCCTTGGGGACAGATAAAAGAAGTTCTCCCGTGATTCCGGTGCCGCGTACTCGCTTCTGATTCCATTAAAACAAATAGCCAATCTGCGCAATGCTCACAGTCGCATCATATTCTTCTCCTCCAGCATACGATGATTGTCACAAATTAGAACCCAGGGGACGACATTATAAAAAGAGAACCGAATTCGGTAGCGTAGTAAACTGGACAGACCACGGTTCTAATTCACAAATTTATTTAATGGCATTTACGTTCCTGCTTGTTCTGTTCAATACCCATGTTTGGACTTTTGTGATTTGACTCTGAAAGAAGAAAAAAGTTCGTCTGAAAGGGTTCGTATGAGTTCGCAGACATTTTATATCAGTTTACTATGTTCGTTGAAAGTATGTAACAATTGGAAGGAAGAACACGTCGACTTAGCCATCTCCGTCCGGCTGTCTATCAGCCTGTCCATATGAACGCCTTAATCTCAGGAACTATAAAAGCTAGAAAGTGGAGACTAAGCATGCAGATTGAGATTTCCTTCTGTTTTGATGTTTAGAAGGCCATATTGTGAGTTTTCTGCTGATCTTGGGGATTTGTACGGCGATTTGCTAACTTTAATTTGTACGTTAAGCACATCCCTATCCAAATCAGCTCCGCCGAGAAAGTCGTCAGTCATCCCAAAAACTTGTTTTTATAGATTCGACACCATTTAGGTGTGAATTCGCACATTGAACTACGACCTGTGATAAGCTGCGAACTGCCAAATTTGTCTAGTATGGCATATTTTTTGATTATAAATAATAAAAATAAAACATAAATAATCATATCGCTTCGATCGAAACTTCCTTTTATACCCCTTAGAGTAAAAGCCGTAGAGTAAAGGGTATACTAGATTCATTGATCAGTATGTAACAGGCAGAAGGAAGTGATACCGATCATATAAAAAATATATATTCTTGATCAGGATCAATAGCCGAGTCTATCTGTCTGTCGAAATCGAAATCTCAGGAACTATAGAAGCTAGAGAGTTGAGATTAAGTGTACAGTTTCCAGAGATTCATGTTGCCCACACTAACGCCCACAATCCGCTCAAAACTGCAACACCCTCACTTCTGCAAAATGTTTTGATTTTGTTAATATTTGAGATTTTGCAAAATGTGTTTTTTATATTTGTATTTTTATTTATATTTTATTATTATAACTTTACTCAGGTAGTGTGAATGCGAACGCGAAATTTCATCAAAACTTTTTTGTCAAATCAAATTTACACGACTAATAAAATTATGTAAATTAAAGTGGGCATGACAAAAAGCTTTTTATTGCAATCGATTGAAAATTGAAAGACTAAAAAAAATGTGAAAAAATATCTACACGTTTTTAAAAAGTGTTGGCGTGGCAGTTATGTTCTGTTGGTGGGAGTTAGAGTGGGCGTGGCAACATGGGTCATGGCCTTGCCTTTTTGTCTCTAGAATCAGTATACTGAATCTCAACCTTCTAGCTTTTATAGTACCTAAGATTTCATACGGACATAGTCAGATCGACTCGGCTATTGATCTTGTTGCATATTTGTCAACGAATCTAGTATACTCTTTACTCTACGAGTAACGGGTATAATAATGAAACTAAGCATGCAGCTTCTAGCTGCACTCTTACAAAAATCTATCGATAACCCAGAAAAATTATGAAATTTCAAGATCGCTTTTCCACAATCTCAGTAACGAATATCTGATAGTCGGGTAAGTCAACTATAGCATTCTCTCTTATTTTTACTATGTATGTTTGCATTATTTTTATGAAATATATTTTTTTAAAACCCTTCTTTCAAAAAAATAGTCAAGGCATTAATTTTTATACGATATTTAAATAGATCATTTTGCAACGAAAGTGACTAAATATATGTAATATGTAACTTCGTTTCATAGATCAAAATTGATTTCGGCCTGAAAATCGTATCCAGGCACAAGTACGCACACATACACATTTACCCGTTTATGTTTGAACACACACAAGCAAGAGTATTCTATTTTTAGATTTTGACGCTCTCAATTTTACACGAGAGTGAGAGTGCATAGTGCAAAACCAATTTAATGGCGTTAGGCATCTTGTTATTCTAATGTCTTTTTTACTCTACCAGTAATAGGTATAAATACAAAACATTCCCTATATTCTGACAGTTTTGGCCTAGGTGTGGGCAACAGAGTAAAAGCGAAGGCGTTACTAGAATCTTACACTTTATCTCAACATTCTAGCTTTTTTACTTCCCAGAACACAGCGCTCATACAGACAGACAGACCAGATGCACACTGCTAGCGATCAAGATCATGTTTATATATACTTGTACTCCATAGGGTCGAAAACGCATTTTTCTACCTTTTGCATACTTTTTAACTAATCAAGTAAACAACGAAGGCTCATTTACTTTAATTGAATTAATACTAAATACTTATACTTTTACTATGCTTAATACTTGTATTGCTTATATATTTGTATGGCAGCTAAATGGTATAGTGGTATAACGGGTATAATCAAAGTACTTTTTGCCACTTATTCTGCGATTTGGTCTACGAAGGGACCAACCTGCATCAGTTGAATACTATGTTACGCAGTATGTTTCGGTTCCGATCGAACAGTTTTAAAATAACAAACAATAAAAACGGCCATAATGTGTTCCTCAAAGCCGCAAATCTTAGATCAGATCGTCAAGTTGTGCAGGACACCAATTTTATTCTTCCTTGAGCTTTTGTTTTTTCGGAACTTGCCGGAAATGCCATTACGTCGGTCCTTTTGACAATGGTTAGTCGTAAAAATTACTTCCGTTACGTGACATTTTATTACTTTCACTGTTATCAACATCAATATAAGTCTTATTGAAACAATGTAAATACTACATTAAGAAAAACAGCGATTAATTATATTTAAAATCAAACTTCAATTAAAGTTAGATAGATTTGAGACATGATCAAAACGTTTTGTTTACCCTTTCTTGTTAAGTATAGGAGTTCACTATATATGTATATATATTTACCTAACTAGTTATATAGATAGATAGATATAATATATATCTTGCCAATACCTACCGACAGAAGCACGTCTACGGAAAATGTAAGTGGGATTTTAATTTCCCAAACAACATCAGCTAGCATGACTCAGCTTTAAAGGAATAGAAATAATAGCCTTTAAAAAAATACCCTCGATTATAATGTCAAAGGCTTAACAGATTAGCGAGTCATCATAGATATATACATAAGTATATATAAGTATGCCGAAACTGGAAAATGTGAGATCAAAAACAATAAGTTATACATTGTTATTATTTATTTTTATTTTGTTATTATTTTAAGCCCGTTATTCGTTGAGTAAAAATATGTACTAGATTCGTTGAAAAGTTTGTAACAGGCAAAAGGAAGCGTTTCCGACTATATAAAGTTGAGTATTCTTGATCAGGATCGATAACCGAGTCGAGCCATGTCCGCCTGTCCGTATGAACTATAAAAGCTAGGTTGAGATTCAGCATACAGTTTGACCCACGCACAAATTTTTGAAATTTGATTTTTAAAATTTTTGGATATTTATTCATAATATTATTAGCTTTGTAAATTTCCATCGATTTTCCAAAAAATTTTTGCCACGCCCACTCTAGCGCCCTTTTTGTATATTTATTCATAATTTTATAGGTTGTTAATCTGTATCGTTTTCCCAAAAAACTTTTTGCCACGCCCACTATAACGGCCTAAGACGGCCCAAAACTGCCCGCCCACATTTTTGAAAAAATTTCTGGATATTTATTCATAATTTTATTAGCCTTGTAAATTTCCATCGATTTGCCGCCCAAAACTGCCAAGAACACATTTTTGAAAATTTTTTGGATATTTTTTCATAATTTTATTAGGCTTATAAATTAGTATCGATTTGCCAAAAAGCTTTTCGCCACGCCAACTCTAAAGCCGGCAAACCGGTAACGCCCACACTTTTGAACAATTTTTAAATTTTTTCTCATTTTATATACCAATATTTAACGATATTCCAGAAAAATGAAGAAATTTCGTGTCGCACTTCCACTATCTGAGTAATTGGTATCTGATAGTCGGAGATCTCGACTATGATATGCTCTCCTGTTTTTTATTATTTTTCCCAATTTTATTGATGTTCCAGAAAATGTTAAGATTTTTTCACTAGCACTTCCACTAGCGGAGTAACGGGTATCTGATAGTCGGCGATCGCGACTATATCGTTTTATCTAGTTTTAAAACTTAATGAGTAGAAAGCATAATTTTACCTGCGCTTCAGATTTCTTATTTAACAACTATATTTTAAAGCAATCAAATCTTAATTTTGTATAACATTTAATTTAATAGCTTAAGAAACAGTATTATCAAAACACATTTTTTCGAAGGGTGCTCTTATTGCCACTAAAATTTGCGTCATTAAAATAAATATGTTTGCCGCTTGAGTGGTATGCGCCTGGGACTGGTAACTGGGGTGGATCCTCACGACTGCTGGGGCATTTGGATTACCGAGTGGTGTCAAATGACACGGCCTGCGTGCTTTAATCCGTGGAAATACCTGCGGCGATGCTGGTAACCAGACCCCACCCCAAACTCCGCCAAGGTTATTATACGGTCACATGCTGGGCCCTAAGGGTGGCGAGCCCAGGATGCTGGCTCGGGTCGCTTGTGCGAAAATTTGTAGAAGTCAAAATCTATCTTTTCAGCAAACAAAAGCTCTGGCTAAGAGTTTGAGTTCAGGTGGCTCATGTTTGTGGAAGCACTTGGGGTGCTTAGCACTGTGCTCGGCGGGAGGGTGGGAGACTCTCCGACTCGGCGGCTAGTGACTCAAAAACATGATAGCCCGATTGACGAGAATATTTTGTACGCGAGCTCAGGCGGGGATTGTGTACTCGTGTTTTTGCAGTTCTCGGCTCTTGATTATGTAAAATCCCGTGCACGTGCTCAAAGCAAAGATTTTTTCAACGAGAACAAGCCGCACGTGTGCCCAAGCCAGCGTGTGCAGCATACGTTGCATTGGCCCACCGCAGCCCTCTGCTCCGTGAAACCACCCCCACCCACCGAACCGCCCGGAGACAGGGCTATCAACCGAGATCGGACCGAAGCTCGACGGGGAGTTTGCTTACCGTGCCGTCTGGCTTTTATTCTATTACACAAGTTTATTACGAAAATCCGCCATAATAAACGTGCGTCCGTCAAGTCAAAGAAAGTACCTCCCCCCAATCCGCCCTCCTTCGGCTTTGCCCACCCACCTCCGCGTTTCCGATTCCAGGAGCAGTCCCACGTCGTGGTTGCCAGCTAGCGAATTTCAGTATTAGGCAGTCATCAGAGCAGAACGAGCAAACGGAGCCGAGCTGCGAGGACGAGTACTTTGGGATATGGCCTGATGTTTGGCGTACGGTGCACGGCACTACACTATGTGGGTGACTGTGAGAGTCTGAGTGCCAAGCCGAGCTCGCTGGCTGGCTGTTTCGTGTCAAAAGTGTGTAATAAAGCGAAACGCTCCCGCAAATTGAGCCACGCTACTTGAACCTTCAATTATGTGGCCATCGCAGCCCCAGGCTCTCCGCCGTATTTAGGCCTTACACCGCCACCTCCGATTCGACTTGGTCCTTGTGGCCCAGTGCAACATACGTCTGCACTTACCCCGTGGCATTCGCTGCCGATATGCACGCTTTAATTGGAGGGCCTTTGCGTTGTTGGGTGCTTATCAGTGCTCTGTTTTGCAGCTGATTAAATGAAAATAAATCAACTAAAAAGCGTTTGCGCACTTACGGTGCTGTTGCTACAGCTACGCGGCATCAGGTGCAGGACCATTCCATTCAAAGGCTGATGATGAAGCGCGACCTCAGCTGACATCGAGGGGATTATCCTCCTGACTAATGACAGAGCGCATTGACCCAAGCTGGCAAATTTGTTAGTGGAAGTGAAACCGCTTGCAAATTTAAAAAATGTTTAATTGTTGTATCGATGGGGTTTGGCTAAAAGAATTTTCGAGGTCGCAGAAAAACTAAGATCTCTGCCTCCACACAGGCAGACAGACAGAAGTTGGGACAGATGGGCGTGTTAAATGAGCTCGGATTTTGAAATTGATCAGGAATAGATAAACTTGCTAAATTGAATCCTTCTACGTTATGTACTTTACAACCAATTTAAAATACCCTTTTATTTTCTATGTGTAACGGGTAATCCAATTCTTAGTTTCAAGGATAAACAAGAGAGTATGCTATAGTCGACTTCCCCGAGTATTAGATACCCGTTACTCAGCTAGTAGGGAATACGAACGCGAAATTTCATAATTTTTCTGGGATATCGATAGATATTGGGGAGAAATGAGAAACAAATTTAAAATTGTTTAAAAGTGTGTGCGTGGCTGTTTTGGTCGGTTTTAGGGCGTTAGAGTGGGCGTGGTAGAAAGATCTTTGGCAATTTAATAGAAATTTACAAGACTAATAAAATTATGAAAAAATATCCAATACATTTTTCAAAAGAGTGGCCGTGGCTGTTTGGGGCAGTTGGTGAGAGGTAGAGGTAGAGAGGGCGTGGCGTGGGTCAACAAACTTGCGCTGAGTCTTTGTCTCTAGAATCTGTATACTGAATCTCAACCTTCTAGCTTTTATAGTTCCTGAAATCGAGACGTTCATACGGACAGGCGGACGGACGGACGGACGGTCGTTCAAAATTGTAGGCGTGACCGGTTTGACGTCTTTAGGGCGTTAGAGTGGGCGTGGCAAAAAGTTTTAAAGCAAATCGATACAAATTTACAAGCCTACTAAAATTATGAATAAATATCCAACTTTTTTTCAAAAATGTCGGTTTTAGGGCGTTAGAGTGGGCGTGACAAAAAAAAAATTATTTTGCAAATCGATAGAAATGTACAAAACTAATAAAAATGTGAAAAATATCACATATTTTTCAAGTGTGGGCGTGGCAGTTTTGCACTTCGTCTATGTCTCTAGAATCTGTATACTGAATCCTAACCTTCTAGCTCTTATATTTTCTGAGATTTCGACGTTCATACGGACATGGCCAGATCGACTCGGCAATTGATCCTGATCAAGAATATATAGACTTTATATGGTCGAAAACGCTTCCTTCCGCCTGTTACATACTTTTCAAGGAATCTAGTACACCCTTTTACTCCACAAGTAACGGGTATAACAAGTGAGATGCTATGGTCGAGTTCCCCGACTACCAGATACCCGTTGTTCAGTTAGTGCGAGTGCGAATGAGAAATTTCAATATTTTATGGAATAGCGGTAGAAATTGGTCAATAATTAATAATAAGATAAGTCATAAAAATGTTTTATAGTGTGGGCGTAACAGTTTTGGGCGGTTAGTGGTCATAAGATGGGGTGTGGCAACAAGTTTTCTTGCAAATCAACAAAAATAGAAATCAATACAAGACTAATAAAATATGAAAAATATTAACATAAAATTTCAAAAGTGTGGGCGTGAAGTTTGGCGTGGTAAAAAGGTTTCTAGCAAATTGATAGAAATTTCAAGACTAATAAAAATAATGAAAAAATATCAAACTAGTTTTCAAAAGTACATTTGGAATCTGGAATTTAAATGCTTAATCTTAACTTTTTAGCTTTTATAACTCATGAGATCGTGATTTCATGAGATGGCTAGACTGACTCGGCATTGAT
The DNA here is from genome assembly GCF_016746395.2 of Drosophila simulans. NCBI lineage: Eukaryota > Metazoa > Arthropoda > Insecta > Diptera > Drosophilidae > Drosophila > Drosophila simulans. The sequence continues at coordinate 3,333,442 of NC_052521.2, forward strand.
CCTGATCAAGAATTTAAATAATTTATAGGGTTCTACCTCTTATATACTTTGACTGTACGAGTGAAAAGGGAAATAAATGAGGACCTGTTTCCTGGGTAGCGCGCAAACGCCAGCGATTTGTGATTAGAGTTTGCTTTTTGATTCGAGAATTTATCAAAATCTAAAGATATGTAGTTTCTGGTGCTTACCATTTGTTAACTGGATATCAGACACACACATTTAAATATTGTACCGCCTTAAACATTTTTTGTTTAAGTGTTTTTGTGGGCATAAAAATGTAGATCTTACTCAAAATCTAAAAATGGTTCTGAAATGTGGGCTTGGCAGTTATGCGACGTTTTAGGGCGTTAGAGTGGGCGTTGCAAATTTTTTGTTGGTATGGTATATCGATAGAAATTTACACGACTAATAAGATTATGGAAGAAATATCCTACAATTTTTCAAAAATGTCACCGTGGCAGCTTTAGGCGGTTTTAGGACGTCAGAGTGGGCGTGGCAAAAAGTCTTTTGACAAATCCATGCAAATTTACAAGTCCAATAAAATTGGGAAAAAATATCCAAATATTCTAACAAATGTGTGCATGGCAGTTTTGGGCGGTTTTAGGGCGTTAGAGTGGGCGCTAATACAAGAGTAAAAGGGTATACAAGATTTGTTAAAAAGTATGTAACAGGCAAAAGGAAGCTATTCCGACCATATATTTATATTCTTGAACAGGATCAATAGATCTGGCCTTGTCAGTCTGTCCGTCCGTCCGCCTGTCCGTATGAAGGTTTCGATTTCAGGAACTATAAATCTAGAAGGTTGAGATTCAGCATACAGATTCTAGATACAAAGACGCAGCGCAAGTGTTTCCACGCCCACTTGAACGCCCAAAAACCGCCCAAAACTGCCACGCCCACACTTTTGAACCATTTTCCGAGACTTTTTCATAATTTTATTAATCTTGTAAATTTCTATAGATTTGCAAAAAGAAACTTTTTGCAACGCCAATTCCAACATCCTAAAACCGACCAATACCAAGCCCACTCTTGAACGATATTTAAATTAGTTCTTATTCAATTCGCCAATATCTATCCATATCCCAGCTAAATTATGAAACTTCGCGTTTGTATTCACACTAGCTGAGTAACGGGTATCTGATAGTCGGGGAGCTCGACTATAGCATTCTCTCTTGTTTTAGAGTGTATTTTATACTTTATACAAGGTTGGCAGTGCAAGCTGCCAGAACATATGTATACTTATTTCTAGAGGTCTTGCCTCAAGACCTGCGACCTGCGCCAAAGTTGGGGTCTTCATTGTTTTTGAGTATAAAAAAAGGTCCTTGTGAATAAGACATTTTCCTTCATCGTACCTTCTTTTTAATTAATAGCAAAGGCTTTACAGTTTATTTTAAGAGGTCGTTCGAAGAGTAGCTCAAAATTGGAAATCAGAACCTTTTATTTCGAAGGACTTCGTGCCTGCGTTTCCTTACATATGTAGTTGAATTTGATTGATTTATTGATTGATTTTCCGCGCGGCACTAAGTGCGCGCCCCTTGAAAATCGAAGCAATGTTACTTACTGTGATTGAATCAGAATCCGGGAGTCGTAGCACGAGACCAAGCCTAGAAAATGGCTTCCCAACCAAAGACGAATCCTGTTCCCCCACCAGGCAACCCCAGGGAAAACTATGCTTGGCCCGAGAAAAAATCGCCGCCCTTCCCCTTCCCCGCCAGTCCGCCGGTTGCGTCGTGTCGCTGCGCAATAGCGAAACATAAACAGCAACATCAAATAGAGAGCGAGACTGCAGAACATCTACAGCCAGGGGCTGAGTACGCAGAACTCTCGTGGCAGTCGTCGTCACCACGCCCCATTATGCGATTGGTCCTTGCGGCGTGTAGAAAAGAATAAGCGTAAGATTTTGTGTGTGAAAAAATGATCAGAATATGAGAGCGAGCTTACGACTTTTTCGGCGGCGAGGGATGGCACTGGGCCTGCGATTTGGCCCATGCACTGGGTGCCGTGGCGGGAGGTGGAGCGGGAGGAGGCTGGCCAACTGAAGGCCGTAAGACGTGTGAAGCAACCGTGCGAATGGCAGAAGTTTCGCCCCATTGCCGTAGGTCACAGTGCGAGCAGGGCGCTGGCCAGGGAGCGAGAACAAATAGCTGAGCCAAACACCGATGGGGAACAAAACCAATTCAGCGCTTTGCGTACAAAACGCAACTAATGGCAAGCAGCAGCGGTACCCTGCCTTCGATCAAAATAGTTTCCAGCCCGCAACTCGTCACCGCCCCACGCCCCACTTACCCCCATTGGAAACGCAAGACTGCGACATTATTGCGGGTGGCAGCCACCCCTGCCACGACTCACTCCCTTTGGTCCTTTGTGTGCACCCATTGTTCTTGGCTCCGCTTTGCTTACTAGAAATATTATTTATTGTTTGCTACCTCTACTTCATTTCCGTGCGATCTGAAGTATTTACATTTGCTTGAGAGCTTTTTCCAAGGTGGGGAGGCTTCCGAAAATGCTGCTCAATAATGACGAATATGAAATGGGGAGGCCGTGCGAATCGAGTCACATGGAAAGTTGAAGTGAACTGAACTGAAGTATTTATAGCTACACAGCAATAAAAAGCAACACTGAATATGTATATGTATGTCTAAATTCCTTTGAACCAATTTCGGGTTTCTGGCTTTGAAGGACTGTATATGATCTTATTAACTGTATTATAACGCATATCTGTACCTTGTAAGCCAAAGTTTACATTAAGTAGCGTTCCAGTCTAATGGCTCCAGAGTTAAAGATACATAAACTTAGTGACGAATCACTGTGAATAACTACTCATAAACTTATAAAAAAGATGTGCTCGTTTAGTGGGAAAGCAGCTATAAATGGATATAGTTCTTACGCTATTAAACCCAGTGCATAGTGTGAATAGTGCTTTATGAGTACAATTTTATTTCATTTATTGTCGAAGTTTTTGTAAAAGTTACAATATTTCCCATCTCGTTAATATCACAATCTTAGAATCTCAATTCTCTCTGGAAACAACTCCATAAAGCGTTTTCTCTCTTATACTGAGAAAGTAGAAATCTCAAGCGCTACAAGTGCTTTGAAAAAATCGCAAAAGATAAAAAGGTCCTCTACTCGTAGAGTAAAAGAGTATACTTGATTCGTTAAAAAGTATGTACGACCATATAAAGTATATATATTCTTGATCAGTATCAATAAATATAAACGTCAAGATCTCAGGAACTATAAAAGCTAGAAGGTTGAGATTAAGCATACAGATTCTAGAGGAATAGACGCAGCGCAAGTTTGTTGAATCATGTTGTCACGCACATTTTTGCAACATGTTTTGATATTTTTTCGTATTTGTATTCATTTTATTCCGCAATATGTATCGATATGATAGAATAATTAAACAATTTCGCTTTTGCATTTCAACTAGCTGAGTAACGGGTATCTGATAGTCGGGGAACTCGACTATAGCATTCTCTCTTGTTATACCCGTTACTCGTTTTAACTTGATACCTAGCTTATTTAGTCATTTTGTGCGCTAAGTCGTAAAACGAAGTTGTTTTAGTTGAGCGGTTTTATGATATAATGGTGGAATCTGAAAACTTTAAACAGAACAAAAGAAAGGCAGAAATTGAACGAATTTTAAAAAGTGCGAGTTTTTGAGGTTTGTTTTTGTTTATTTGCGCCTCATTTCCCGATATCTCGATGATATATCCTGACCAGGAATAATTAAATCTCAAAAATGCAGAACCCTCCGCGTTATCAAATTAATAACCAATTAATTAAATAAAGCATGAATATTGGTATAAGCATGTAGTTTGAGTTGACGCAGCTTAGAAATATTACTTGAAAACTTTTATTGAAATTTTTGGGATTTAGTGAGAGAGGGAGATAGTCAGAGTTGTCTACTACAGCGTTATTTCTCATTTTTAATCAGTTGCTGTGCACAATCGCGCATTGCACGCGATTAAAACGGCAAGAGCATGTGAAAAGTAATTTGCAATGTAAATGAAATTCTGCGCATTCAATGCAGAGTAAGTGGGTACTGCCCAAGTTGACCATGTCGGGAGTCAGATGGCAGCAGAGATGAGCGGAACAGGAGCCCAGTAAGCAGTGACACCGACTTCGCGGTATGCCGGTCTCATTAGGGGAAGGGGCGCTATGGGGCGCCGTATATCACCCAAATGAATGAGCAGCGAGCCGGGTGAGCCAGGCTAAAAATCGTATCGGCAAACAAATTCATTGCGTTTTACACAATTGTCAGCGCGGCGTGATAACTAAACGAAATTAAATGGCGACAAATTGCAGAGAGCCGGGCGAAAAGCACGCATACCTCTCTGCACCGGGTCTGCCGCGGCTGCCGCAGCTCCAAAGTGTGCTGCTTAATTACAAATTGGCCCTGACTAGGCCAATCACCCTTCTCACTGGCCAGTAACTCGAACCTGGCCTCGAGCAGGTGGAGCTCACCACATTCGCATCAAGTGTGACGCTTGCGTCGCTTGAGCTGAACCCACAACGGAGTCGGAAGTGAAATTTCCCGGAGATCTGCTGACCTCCCCCACTTAATGGGCTGCCCGGCTTGGGTAGCGTTCCCTCGACTTTGGCCGCTCCTGTGGCTGCAGATTTTGGTCCAGTTTCGGATGCACCTCACTTCTTCCTTCAGTACATTGTTGTCGCACTGGTGCTATTTCATTAATTGGTGCTACTTTAATTAACTTTTTAAACGTCTAACAAAGAAATGCGCATGCCTGTGACCTTGAGTGATTGGGCCCGCCGGTCCTGTCTGGTGAGTCCGATGCCAATGGATGTGCTATATACCTACATGTCGGGGTCCCCATCACCGTTGTGTGCGAGAGTTTGCGTTTCAAATGCTGGTAATTAACACTGGAAATTTTCAAGTGCAGTAGTCTACGCATACCTCTCTTCTTTCGTTCTCCTCTGAGGGGATACCCTTCCGGAAGTCAGTTGGAGCTGGGCTTCCATAAATTTTGTAGTTTACGGATTTAAGGATCGATACAAGTACTGCGCGTAATAAAACAGGCCAAATTTAAAAAGGCTGTGGTTAAAGCAGATCCCATTTTATGGCATATTCCGCGTCTGCGAAAAAGGCTCTGCGGGTTTCAACAAACTTGATGACTGGCTAAATATTTCAGGTTATGAATAAATCATTCGTAAAAGGATGAAATCCCGTCCGACAGTCTGACAATCAACAAATACAGCCTACAAACACAAAGGAATTGTAAATGGAAATCAGAACAACAATTGCAGCCTCAACTGCCACTGTAACTCCGACTGCAACTGCAACAATGTACACTCGGCCCAAACGCAATCGCAAATCGAATATGGGCTGCGCAATCGTTTCATTCCTTGTGAAGGAGAGTGGGGCTCGGAGTGGAGCAAAGTTTGAGCTGGTATATGTTTCGCATACGTACCACTCGCCGTGGATTGCGTGGTGGGGCAAACAATGCGGCAAACAATGGTCGCCGCTGATGCCACTGCAGATGACTTTGGTTGGGCCGGCGGCAGTAACGACAGACAGTGTATGGCCAACTCCTGTGCCTCCATGGCGATGCCTCCGTTCTCAATCACCCCTTCAGCCTCACCCCCCAGTAACCCTCTCTTGCGTTTGTGCGCACAGGCGCACTGGGAAAGAAATGGCAAATGGCGGATTCTGGGTCCTCCTGGATACATTTTTTGGCTTTGAGTGGTGTATCTATCGGCGAGAACGTACAATTCATGACATTTGAGGGAAAAGCAGAGGGAGATGCTGCCAAACGCAGCTAAATCTGAGATGATGCCAGCACGTAAAAAAGCGCATAAATGAATAGGATTCTTCACCGCGACATGGACTTGTAGCCAGAGCCTAGTGGAACCAATGAAATCCCCAGCCACGTACCTGCTCGGCTGGAGGGGGAGTTCTGTGCCCATGTCCACCAGCCGCAGCTCTATTGTATCCACCATCCTGTCGGCTCTGAGCTCCGAAAAGTGTGGACATGTGTCCAGCTTTCGTAAACTACGCCCTACGGCTGCCAGCTAAACGCACTGCTGGGATGTATGTACATACATATGTACATATGTATGTATGCATTCGCATTTCGCCAGAATTCACCAAAAGCTGGCCAAGCTTGAAGCTTACAGGCAAATTACATAAATTTCGTTAACTGTACGATAGGATACAAATCTGCATGCTGATCAAGGTAACGCACATATGTATGAATACATTTGATTTGGTACAAAAATGGCCAAGTTAGGCTATAACGATTACAAATATTTTGAGTTTGAACAGTTGTATTTATTTATTAATTGTACGCTGTATGCCTAATTAGTAAAACTAAGCTACAGTATAGGCATCAGCTTCAGTGGATTTCGACTGGATCTAAATTGATCAATATTATCAATTTTATTACTGTTATGTATGTATTTATATAGATTATTATACTCTTTTTGTAACCTGCGAAACCTTTTCTCCATTGACATTTTCCATCTTTTTTGTACCGAATTAATAACGAAATGTCTTATATGCTATATACCATACTAGCAGTACAGTAAATAGTTTATTGTCTTTCCGATCCTATGAACCTATATATATATGTATCTGTTAAGCTATTAATGCAGAAATCTAGAGAGTTGACGATTAGTTTTGTACTTGTAATGACGGCTTCTTCCTTACATCCAGTTAGTTATTATGCACATATTGCATTAAATGCCTTGACACATTTGTGCCATAGAGCTGGAGCCTTGAATTAAAAACCGGGCGAAATGAATAACTACAATTTAATACAAGACCCCATGCCTGAGCACAATCCCAAGCACAAACATACCCTGCCGATGCCAAGCTGCCACAAGAATGCAGAAATGCCTCTCGTTGCCGGGCCGGTGTCAACTACTCGGTTTGTGCGGCACTGGAAATGTTAACATCCAGGCTGCTCTTTCAGAAGCACCAACGACAACAATGGCGTTGCCTTGCACCATCCGTGGAGCATGGAACATGGAAGCAGCCAACGAATCCTACGCAAAAGAAACCAATCGACCAGGCCGAGCGAAATACCTGTAGGCCGGTTGCGGCGCAGACATGAAGCAAAGCAAAGCAGCTTACCAATTGAACGCCGCAAAGTCGCCTCGGCCGCAGAGGCTACAGAAGAGATATCAAATGCATTGATAAGTGAGAAGGAACCTTGGGACGTGGCACAGGCATAATCATTCGACCTCAGCGCGGTCTTCAATTCCGCTGAAAAGTGCAAAACATCGGCGCATGTGGAAAAGTGGGGGCTCTGTAGTGGTAGCTGCTCCGTCGTTCGGTGGCCATTATGTTGCAGCTCCTTGGGGATGCGGCGAAAACAGCAACATAAAAACACAGGGAACCTCAGCGTCAGCAACGTCAATGGACGAATGACGATGGTTGTTGCTCAGGTAGATAAATTCGTAATACAACCAAAACGTCTGCAATTCCAATTCCTCGGATCTGGAGCTGGGGTGGACGCTGGGGCCTGGACGGCACCATTGTCCGCTGTCTGGGCTGTCCCTCAGTGAGCCGTCGACATGTTGCTGAGCCGCACATTCGGTTTGCCTTTCCGGAGGCCTGCACTTTCGGGGCATTTTGTATTGCCTGTGTTCCTGCGGCTTATCCAGCGCTTTCAACGCCCTGCGATCAACGCAGGCAGCCAGTTCAATCCGTTCATATTCTGGTTTACGAACGAAAACCGCAACTGCCACAGCAGCATCACTCATGGTCCACGCCCTCTTTGCGAGGGACGGACAAATCCGATATGGCATTTGCGACTGGAGTCCTGCAATTATTACCTTCGCTGGCCGTATCAACTGGCCAAAGGTTGATTGCGCAATCGGTTTTGGAAAACTGGTCGAATATGTAAAATATTCATGGGCGCATGTATTCCATAGATCCATAGATAGATCCATCCTACACCTGTCAACTACACCTAAAACTACACCTCTTCAAAGCATTTTCGGAGGAATGTATGCATATGTATGTAGTTGTGTTTGCTCATTACACAAAGGGGTCGCTTCCGCCGACCACATTTATATTTGCACAGTTCTCGAGCGAAAATAAAACAACAAATGGTGGTACGGCACTTACAATTACCCCAATGCCCACAGAATGTTTTAGGGGAAACCACAATTTCACACTGCAGAAGCAATAAAAAGCAAAGGCAGCGTCGCAACTTAGAGGTGTGTTCCTTTGTGATTGCACCTGCTTCAGTAGGGGGCTTATCAATTTCAGCATTTTGTAGCTGGCAAAGGGTTCCGCGAAGGGCTTTAGATGCACAAGCTCACCGAATGGTGAGATACAAAGTACGAGGCTTTGGCGACACCAGCAGAAGCAAACCGAATCGAAATCGCTGTTAGACTGGAATTTCGACCCAATTAGGAAATTCTTCAATAAGCGGCAACAAATATTGACTGCTGATGCTATGACTCTTTCTGCCGAAAAATTCGAACCCTTTGGGGGAAAGACTTCAAATACAACTGCTTTGGCAGCCAAACATACATAAAATATATTGTTATGTCTGCGATGAGAAAACTAATTGACAATGACAATAGTGCTCGACCTCGTCGGCCATTTGCCGGCCATATTTCTGCTTCGAACTGTAAGACCAAAACGCTTTTTCGCCGTTGCTGCGGGAACAGGATTGGAGTTTCGCCTTGTGCAGAGATAGGGATACAGCAGCGATGGCGATGACGATTAATTCTTTGGGTCTGCAGACCGTTTTTCTGATGCCAGGGCCTTAAGCCTGAGAAGCCACTACCGATTTCAAATATTAAGTCTCCTTTTGCAAGATACTTATCAAAGGTGCCGCCAAGGTAGTATGATAATTCGCTATTTACAGAATTGCATTTTTTAAAATAAAAACAGTAGTTATGGCCGTTGCTCGTAGAGTAAATGATATGCTATAGTATTGAAAAGTACGTAAGGTATGAAGCTTTTTCGACCCTATGAAATTTACATATCAATTTAGATAATACGATCAGGATCTTCGAAACTAAAAGAGCTTAAAAGTTGAGATGCAGGCATGCAGCATAAGCAACATTTCTTGAAATGTAATTTGTAATTTGGTAATTTCATTATTGTTTAGGATTTTTTTGCTTGACGAACTAGATAAACTTGTAAATTATGTATGGAGAACGCCAACTTGATTCTAAATATTCTTCAGGAATATACCTATGTATATATGTACATCACCTAGAGCTTATGAAGTATCAACACGTATGTATGTTTTCTTATTGGATGAATACCGCCATTGCCCCAAATAGTCCCAATTTACAAGAGCGAGATCCCTTTTCCAGGTACGTACATAAATAATAAAATATATAAAAAATCTATATACAAATATTGGAACAATAAGTCAATTTATGTTTGGCTGACAAATGGATTGCGTTTTAAAGAAAAGCCATTCATTTGAAAATAAAAGGAAACGAAGACAAGAACCACTATGTAAAATAACCATCCATGATACAAACCCGTACGAATGTGTAATTTTCCTCGCTAAATCATATACTAGAGACACTATTTTGACTATATCATGCAGTTTTTGCAAACCAAACCATTTAATCCTATAAAGTTAGGAAAACCGCACAAATTTGAGCTCAAACTTCTATGTATTTTTCCATGTATTACACTGCTCAACCATAATAAAAACGATATCGTATATTGATATATCGATATTATTCGATATGGCAACGATAAGAAATTAAATGAAAACAATATTGTAAACATAATTTTCAAATCAACATTTTAGTGAATTAGAATTTGGTCTAAGGGGGGAAATAAACCTTGATAAAATTGAAAATATATCATTAATCTACTTCAATAAATAGAATTCGTAAAGTACCAAATTCTGCATCGTTGCAAAATGCCTTATTGGCCATACATTGTACTATAATCATGAAATGTGTTTTATGTCTTGTTTAGACAATTCTATCTTTATAGAATGTCTGAATGTCTGATAAAGGACTTAAAGTTAGAAAGTCGATAGTAATCTATAATCATTTTGCTATGAAGGAACAAAGCTTTAAAAACCAACACCAACACTTATCAAACATATGTATGTAGAATGTCATAAAATATCACCCGTATCTGAAACCAAATATATATTATTTTTTTTTAGATGTACAAAGGGTATTTGGACACAATGCCTTAACAATAAAAATTCTGCTCGTCATCATTTAAACAGCTTTTCCAGACTTTATTTAAGCAATTATATTGTAATTAAAACATTTCTATTATAATGTCATGTCGTATTTTCATTCTTTTTCTAAAAAAATTTAACTAAAGTAAAAATGAACATACAAAGACAAAAAACTTCGAATATTTTTGTTAAAATCGAATTAATTAGGAAGAAATATTAATTCTTGTGTTTACACTTTTAAATATATAAATGGAAAAATAGTATTTTTCAGATCCGGATGGTATAATTGATCAATGATTCTGCGGTCACATTAAAACTGAAATACCAACAGCCACTCTTAAGTCCTAAGCCACACGTGCTAAATTAAACAATCTAGTTTTGTGAATCCGAAGCCCGGTAGATAGCTATGGAGGATGAAAACGAAAACGTTAGTATGGAAGTGGTGGAGCCCGAAGACGCCGAGAGCGACATGAGCTCAGACAGCGGTAGTGACGCAGAAGACGATACCGCTGAGCCCAAAGTCCCCAAAGAGGTCTACTTGCCCGGAACCAAACTCGCAGACGATGAGGAACTGGTCTGCGATGAGAGTGCATACGTGATGCTGCACCAAGCTTCTACGGGAGCTCCCTGCCTGAGCTTTGATGTCATTCCCGACGAGTTGGGCAACGGACGGCAGTCGTTCCCCATGACGGCTTACATTGTGGCCGGCACGCAAGCTTCCCGCGCCCATGTCAACAACCTTATTGTGATGAAAATGAGCAACCTGCACAAGACGCAGGACAATGACGGCGACGAAGACGAGGAGCTAGAAGACGACCAAGACGACGTGGCTGACAGGGAGGAGCTCAAAAAGCCGCAGATGACGTGCGCCCTGGTCAAGCACCAAGGGTGCGTTAATCGCGTCCGTGCCCGGCGCTTGGGAAATTCGGTCTTCGCTGCCTCCTGGAGCGAACTTGGTCGTGTGAACATTTGGGACCTAACTCAGCCCTTGCAGGCCGTGGAGAACGCTCAGTTGGCCAAGCAGTACGAGCAAAGCGAAGCGCGCCCGGTGTTTACTTTCGGTGGCCATCAGCAGGAGGGCTTCGCCATCGACTGGAGTCCCAGTGCAGATGGTGTGCTGGCGACAGGGGACTGCCGGCGAGACATACACGTGTGGACTCCGGCGGAAGACGGCACATGGACAGTTGATCAACGTCCCCTAGCGGGCCACTCACAGTCAGTTGAAGATCTGCAATGGAGTCCAAACGAACGCAGCGTTCTCGCGTCCTGTTCGGTGGACAAGACCATCCGCATTTGGGACTGCCGCGCCGCGCCACAGAAAGCATGTATGCTGACCTGCGAGGACGCTCACCAGAGCGACGTAAACGTGATTTCTTGGAATCGCAATGAGCCTTTTATCGCTAGTGGCGGCGACGACGGCTACCTCCACATCTGGGACCTTCGTCAGTTTCAGAGCAAAAAGCCTATTGCCACTTTTAAGCACCACACGGACCATATCACTACTGTCGAATGGAGTCCCAGCGAGGCTACCGTACTGGCGTCGGGTGGCGACGACGATCAAATTGCTTTGTGGGATTTGGCTGTAGAGAAGGACATCGATCAGGCGGTGGACCCGGCGCAAAACGAAGATGTCCTAAACAAGTTGCCACCGCAATTGCTTTTTATTCACCAGGGCCAAAAGGAGATTAAAGAGCTACACTGGCACCCTCAACTGCCGGGCGTTGTGCTTTCTACAGCCCACAGTGGCTTTAATATCTTTCGCACGATCAGTGTCTGACCTCGCTATCATACTGTTTATTAACGCTACAAAATTAAAACGATCTTGTGCCTTTGGTTTTCAAGAATTTTTTACTGGACTTATTTAAACAAAAAAATGTGGAACACTATTTAATTTTATGAAAAGTAAATTCGCCAATTACTAGTCCACGAGGACTAGAGCCGAAAACGATCTTCTGGGGCAAATCGGCTTTGAACTATAGCCGTCAATTTCAGGGTATTCCTTCGTAAGGTGCTTCGTCATGCATTTGATAAATCCCGGCATATGTTTAAAGAATAAAAAAAGAATGTAAAACATCAAATTTCTTATCTACTTATCATTATTATACATACTATGTAGCATGCGACCAAAAAAGGACATATGCTATCACTTATTCCAAAGATTTTGTATAGTGACCATCAAGTTTTGTATGAAAATTGAATGCAATGTTTTTCAAAATAAGTAATTCGTTAAAAGGTGTACAGTGCCGCTCAACTGAATAGCTTTAACATTTTTCAATTTTCGAAACGTTGTTTCGAATCTCCATAAAGGGAACTCCAATTTAAGCGAAATAAATGTTATTGTATAAAGAAAATTCTTTCCCAGTTACTTGACATTTTGACGTATTAAATTAACGTATACATTTATAATAGTTTTAGTGGTCAAACCTATTCAGTTGAGCCAAAAACAATGAAGATTTTTGTTAGGATTTTAAAATAATAATAAAAATAATATAATTTAATACCACACTAATAGAAACAAAAAGTTATTTCGCTTAAATTCCCTTAATGGAGATACAATACAGATACGGCACTGAACATACATGTCTGCTTATTTAAAATTGTAACAAAAAAAATTAATTACGTAAAAAAATATTACGTGAGATGTGTCGCAGTGAATTGAGTTCATAATATCATAATAATTATATATTATGAGTTCATAATAATTATATTATTAATATTAAAACTAAAATGCCTTGTCATCAGTTCTGACACCAGCTGACAGTAATATTACGATTTTCAGCAATTTCAAATATTTCGCGCCATTTTCAGGTGCTGCCACTCAGTTGAATAGAAAAGTTACAGAAAAATACCGAACGGTATTTCAGGGATGAAACTGTCGCTCACAAATGTCAGAATTTCCTCGTGCACAAAACAAAATAACGAAATCCAGCTGAAAATAACAATATCCGAAGGGATCCGATCAAAATGGTAAAGTCTTCAAACCCCCTGAGCATTGTGCGCAGCATCTACAACAATGAGTTTCAATGGTGAGCGTGCCTTCATACATACATTCCTCCTAACTCCGATCAATGCGACTTTATGTAACCGGCCGAATTGTGATTTCTCACACAGGATGCTGGTCAAGAGCTACGGACTATTCTTCTTGGGAGTGCGTTTGGCCAAGGAGTTCGTGGGTGTCGAGCTGATGCCGTCACTGGGGCCAGCCTAAGTGTTCTGCCATCATTTAAAAATTCCAAAACGGCAATTAAAAATAAATAAGTATAATATAAGAAGAGGTATATAAAGCTGTTTTTTTGTATTAAGTTCTTGTTATCATAAGGTCTTTGATTTTCGACTCGTCGGCGTCAATCTCTGTGATAAGACTGTCGGCCAAAACGCTGGGTGTCATCTCGCGCTGCAGAAAGTTGGCCACCAGCTTACGGCTGGGAACGGCTCCTCCGTGGGCTAGAATTTCGGCCCGATATTTCTCACCAGCCTGACGATTGAATGGGTTGGCTTCAAAGTACGTCTGCCAGATCCAGGAAGCGATTGTTTTCGAAACAAGATAAGCGTAATACTTGGCTCCGTAGCCAACTAGGTGGGAAAACCGCAGCTGCCACGCAGTGTTCTCTACGTAGGGAAGTCCGTAGTAATGATCCTGTACTGAGCGCAAGATGTCTGTGCTGCTTTCGCCATGCCGCGCCGATGCTCCGTGATACTCCTGGTCCAGCGCTGAGTAGAACACCTGAAGTTGGGTCTCGCTAGCGGCGAATAGATTCTTGGAAGCACACAGGCGCCTCAGCATGTCCTCGGAAATGGGTTCGTGGGTCTGAAAGTGGCGGGCGAAGGTTCGTAACACACGGGGATCGCCCGCAAAGTACTCCATGAGCACACTGGGAACCTCAGCGAAGTCCGTGGAACAGCGCGTTCCCGTCACATGCTGGTGCTCGGTGCGAGCTAGCATCGAGTGCATTGCGTGGCCCATTTCGTGAAACAGGTTGTCCAATCGCGCTGGTGACAGCAGCGTCGGTCCACTCCACCGCGGTTGCGCTAGACCCAGCATGACCACCACCACGGGTAGCTGGTAGGAGCCGTCCGGCATACGTTTGCCGCCCTGGATCGTGAAGTGACAGTCCTGATTTGGCTTGCCCGCTCTCTCATAGAAGTCACAGTAAATGTAGCCCAGCAGTCCTTCGCTCTCGTGGACAACGGCAAGCTTGTAGATATCGTTGTGCCAGGCCTCGCCTGGCTTTAAATCTGTGTTCTGCAAACGGATGCCGTAAAGCGCATGTAGCAAGTTGTCCAGACCTTCCATGCAACCACCAAGGGAGAAATATGGCAGAAACTCGTTGGCGTGCTCCTCAAATAATTGCCGCCTCAGCTGTTTGGTATAGTACGGCGTATCCCAAACTTCGGCTCTTGCATCCGCCTTCCCGCCTTCACGGCGTTTCATTTGTGACATCAGGGCGAAATCGCTATCTGCGCGCGGTCGCAGCTTTTCTGACAGCTCGTCGATAAACTCTCGGACCACCTCGGGATTCTCCATCGTGCTACCTTTAAGTGCCCGGTGTGCATATGTATCGAAGCCACAGCTGCGCGCAAGTTCATGCCGGCAAAGCAGTAGGTCTCGGAGAAGATCCTCCTGGCTCTTTGACGGCTGCAGGTACAACCGGTAGGCAGCCTCTCGCATCTGGACGTTCTCTGCGTTTGTGCACAGTCCAGTGATAATTACATTTTCTCCAGAGGTAGGAAAGCTAACAAAAAACAAATATCTTTAGTATAGCCCAGTTAGGGATTTATATGAACTTACTAGTTACGAAAGGACTCAGGGACTTGGCTGCGTGGAAGAACACTAGGTTGCACAGCTCCACTCATAAACTTCTGGCCGAGCTGAAGAATATAGTCATTTAGCCGCACAACACGCATACGCTCCTCCTCGGGCAAGTGGATGCCGCACTGCTCAAAGTCGAAAAGGAACAAACGCGACACATGCCTGTCCACTTCGCTGGTGGGCAGCTTATCTCCATGATCCACTACTTGGCTCAAAGCCTTATAGATGGGCTTATGCGTGTTAAGGCTCTCGACCATTCCGCAAATGCTTATGCAGGCCTGCTCTGCTGCCTGTGTGTACTTGCTCTGAGGATGCGCGATACGTACAAACTCTGCGAGGTCCGCCACCTTGCACAATGAGTCAGAAAGCTCGTCAAAAATGTCGACCATCTTCCGACGTCGTTGATCGGAGGTGGCCTCCGAGATCAGCTCCTGCGTCCGGCTTTCCACATTGTCTCGCAGAAGATAGAAGCCCTCAAAACTCCGCAGTTCGGGCATGCCGAAGAGGCCCTAAAGGAAAAAGGCCATGTATGCCTAGTCAGAGGTCCTGCGTTTTACAGACTTTGGGTCTTACAACATCGTCGTGGGTGAAGTTGATCCGCCTAGCCGGAGGCGCATTAAACGCCGTAGCCAGCGGCGTCCACGTTGAGACCCTGCGACTGCAGTGCCGGGTTCTCCAGCGCAGCAAGGTTCGACTAAATTGTAGCATGGCTCTTCCCCAATTTCGGATCACTTAAATTGCTTGTTTATAACGAAATGGTTACATGGGAAGTCAGCTGTCGGCGAAGTCATCGGGTTGCCAGACGTTTTGTTTTTCGATTACTGACTAATAAACATACATCAATTAACTGCATGTGCAGCTCTATAGAGTTGAGTTGCGTTTAAAGTATTTTTTCAGAGCTGTCACCAGTTTAACGGGGATTAATTTGGAAATTACAGAAAAATAAATGTTAAATAAGCTTTAGCGAGATTCAACTCCCATTTAAAATTAGAGCAAGCCTAAAACGTGAAAGGAATATGAAAATAATAATATTTCTATTAAGACCGAGTTGCAGGGTATCCTGAAAATTATGTTATTATGATTTACAACACATATAATAAGTGGTATATTTGTATTTTTAAAACCCGTATAATATAATTTATCGATAGTTCATATTTCCGATATTGTCACACTTGTCCATCCCTATCAGTTAACTATTTGCAGCTCTTACCGCGCGTGGTTCGTTTGCCGGCACGATGGAATCTATTCTTTGCATGATTTTGCTGATTTTGGCAAGAAATCACGCTTCTGAGGCAGCTAGGTTGAACCACCCGCGTGTGTTACTACCCATATTTGAAGACAAGGCTATTAACTTTACCCTGGAAGTCGACGAGCCGAACTGCTACAAATGGTAAATCGGCGTCATACCGATATTATTTTTCTAACTTCTAGAACTACTAATACTACTATGCTGAACTCTGCAGGTCGTCCTCACGCCAGGACTTGATATCTGTCATGCCCATTTACAAGGGCTTCAGCGAATGTGCATACCAGGCGGTGGTGACAGTCCGCACTCACGATCGTCGGAGGAACACTGCAATCGTCTTTGCCGAGGAAGTGCAAACGGGCGAGACGCTGCGTTCCGACGTGATTGTGGATGCCATTGCCAGTCTAAATGTGCGCACCGCCACTCGACAACTTTACTTGGAGGAGGCGCCCGCCATGTTCGAGCTGCACGCCTTTGATGAGCAAGGTAACGAGTTTTTTACCTTGGAGGGAATTGAGTTTGACTGGGAGATTTTGGAACCCGGTAGCAAAAGGCCCACCGCAATGCGATACCTCACGTTTACGGACAGTCCCTACCACACTGTGCCGCCCAGCATTGAAAAGTTTGAAGCCGACGGCAAGAAGGGGCACATGATCCTTCTTGAGGGCATTAACACTGGCACCGCCAAGGTGACCATCTCCATGCCCCAGGCCGAGTACAAGCATGTGCGGGCAGTCGAGGTGTACATCAGCGTTCTTGCAAACATTATAATTGAGCCTTCCGAGGTCACCATAATTGCTGGGGACTCTGTCTCATTTCGTATTCTGCAGCTAAAGATGGACCGACTGCACGTAATAGACAACAATCAGTATTATTTGGAGCTGGAGGACTCCAGCATTGCATACCTTCGCGGCAACAGTGCCACCGGAGCGGCTCTGGGTCGCACCCAGGTCTTTCTCCGAGATCGCAACATGGCGGACTCTGATGAGGTCCAAAAGGGACCCAGCGCTTTACTGACTGTTGCATATCCGAATAGGTTGTCCATCAGTCTGTTGCCCCATCTCAATTGGGTGACAGTACAAGGCGAGCATCACGCTATCGCTTTTGATCTTTTTGCTGCCGACGGTCAGAAGATTACAATGGGCACAAAATATTCAATCAACTCAGAGGTGGATGAGTCCTTTTTCGCCATTGTTGACCGTACTCGCAACGGAAGCCGGCTTTTCGGTCAAGCAAAAAAAGAGGGAATCACTCAGGTGTATGGCTCATATAAAGACGTAAGTTTATAACTAAAGTGTTTGTTAACTATTGGGATAATACCAAATATAAATATAGACCCATCCAATTCAAGTAATAAGGTTCTATTTGGAGCCCCGCCCAAATACATACAATTGCTTTTAAAAAAATAGATAATGCATGAACATAGTAATAGAGTTCAACTTAATTAAAGTTGGTAGATTTTCTGTTGAAATTTTTGACAATTTTCAAGCAAATTCTTAAAATGATGAAGGCTAACCGTCCGCGTCAATGTAGAGATCTATAGAAATATATAAGCGTGCAACTTGCAGATTCTACTGACAAATAAGCAGTGTTCTGTTGTTGAAGGAGATCAACACACCAACACAGCCTAAAGAAGCTGTGATCGGAAAAATCAAAGTTTTGAAACTGGGAAGCTTCAATCTTTGTCAATGTTTGCGCACCGATTAGTTTTTTTTTTTGCGATGTCCAGTTGTAAAGATATGAAACTTTAAAAATGAAGTTTACTTTCTGAAATTTTTTTAAATCGCAATAACATATAAAAAAATATCTAAATTTAATTTAGAAGATGTGCACATACATGTAACTCAGTAAAGGGAATTGACGTATTATCAGAAAATAACACGTTTACCCACCTCTTAAAACTAAATATTATCAAAAAAATATTCATTCATTCAATTTAGTTTTTATCGTTTGTCGACCGCTAAAAGTAATTTATTTCGTTTGACCACCTCTTTTAAAACGATTTCACGCTTCTTAGAGGTACGACGTTAAACAAATATATAAAATAATAAAGAAGTCGAATAAACATTTATTTTTAGAAAGTCAACCGCAAGTTATAACCGGGTAGCCACAGAACATCTTAATTTTTGCTGTTTTTTTTTGCATAGATTTCGTACACTCTCTGTACAGCCTATGTAAGCTGCCCTCCACAGTAATATGTCGAATTTTAAATAGTTTGCACTTTATATAGAAGGTTAACTCAAAATAATAGTCTAAAAGTCTAGTCGTTTATTTTTGTTATATTAAAAGTTCTTGTAATAATTTTATTTCTGTTGCAGCTGTCGGTACAAGCTGAACTTCAGATCTATGAGGAGCTTCAGTTAGCGCCAACCAAGGTGGTGTTGCCGTACGATCCTAACAGCTTAAAACCCTTAAAGCTGCAGTTTCATGCATCTGGCGGAGATAACAACTACGCTTGGTTCTCCGGAAATCCACAGGTGATCCAGATTGACACCCAGGGCCAAGCCACAACTGAAATCCGCGACGTGAAATCCGCTTACGTGAACCAGGAGGTACTGAAAGATGGTAGTAAACTGACCGCCCACACCACCGTCAAGGTGGCTCTATCCAAGAACCAGAAAATTTCCCGTGTGGCACATATCTACTTTCTCCCTCCTGAGCGCCTTCAGATCACGCGGAGCAACTTTGAGACCGCCCTGAAGGACTTTGTAGACGTGCATGTGGGCGTATACGCTCGAATAAATAATTCAGAGGTTCCCTACACAAGTTGCGACAATCTTCACTTCCAACTAGACTTCAGCCAGCCCATTCTGCAGTTGGAGAGTAACGAAGGGGCGGAGGCTGCTCACGAGGCGTGTCATGTGCTGCGGTTGCGGGCCACCGCTGTGGGCACCACGTCGCTACGCGTTTCCTATATGTATATGGACAAAGTGCTTTACGACATTATTGATCTGTACGTCTTTGAGCCATTAGTCGTGCTAAATCCCATAGAAAACGAGGTTGTTCTTCCCGTTGGGTCATCCCGTAATATAATTTATAATAATGGCCCGCAGCGCAGTTTTACGGTGGCAGCAGAAATCATAAAATCTACCGCTTTTGACGAAAAAATATTAAAAGTGTCTAAACTAGAGTTCGACACGCAAAATTTGATAACAGCGTTCACCGTGTTGTGTCGTGAGCTGGGCGAGACGCAGTTCACTTATCGAGTGCATAATAGCCTTCCCATCCCAAGTTTTGCCATATATCAATCGGAGATCACCACAAAGGTGCATTGCGTCCGTCCTCGCTTCCTAAAGCTCTACGCTCGCCATAACCTGCGTGACTCCTGCCCCCTGGAGAAGCGGACCTCGTTATTATTCTTGAAAGATCCAGAGAATAAGATTGAAATTGAAATCGAGGTACACGATTCAAATAATCGTAGGCTCATGAATATCAGCTCACTGGGGCTTGACTGGGAGTTTGCCGCTGGTGAAGAGCGATACCAGAAGAACATCATCCCGCACCGTCAGATTTCTGAATTGGAATTCAATCATGGAGTTACCTTGCCGAGTCGCGACCTTCTTGTCTTGACATTGAGTGAAGTGGCGACCAACTTCCGCATTAAGGGAACGGTGTCCCAGTACAACGACAAGCTATTTGCCCAACACGGTATTCACGCGGAGCGTCCTCCCTTTGGAATCAAAAATGTGGGTAATCCCCTTCAACGTTAATTATCCGTAAATAATTTATGCTAATTTTTTTACAGCCTCAGACGGGGTTAGTTTACACTCCCCTGATTGAAAATGAAATTAGGTTACACGCCGTTAACAGTACGTTGTTGCCAAAAGATTACGTGAGCATTTTTCTGGCGTCGGGCTATAGCGAGCGAATACCAATCGCGCAGGGCAGCGGCTACTTGCAGCTAGAGCTCTCCGAGTCAGGTATTGTTCAAGTTGAATACAATGAAGATACCCGAATCCTAGTGCTGACGCCCCTACGCCTTGGCCATGTGCGTCTTGAGTTGACCGACCGTTGTTTAATGAACGAACCCAGCCATTTATCCATCTCTGTGGTTGGAATCGGGGCTATTGAAGTAGCTAGCATGGACCGGCTAGAACGCACTACTAAAATCGAAGCTATCGTCAAACTTTTTGATACCAATGATAATCTCCTGCTCGTGGACCGGAGCAAACTTAGTGCGTACGATTTATCCGAGGTTGTCGCAGACCAAAGTATAGTGAGCGTGCGCCTAGGCGACCAGGAAAATGTAGGACCCGGGGAGATCCGCTACACAATTACGGGCAACCAAGTCGGCGAAACCAAAATATTATTTCAGTCTGGCAAGGGCATTCATAAGGTGGAAAGCGACCCTGTAAATATTCAAGTTTTCGCTCCAATTCGCCTCCTTCCGCGCGCTTCAACTCTAATCGTGGGCAGCAGCATACAGCTATACTTCCATGGAGGACCGCACCCAAATACCAACATGATAATCTCAGTGGAGAAGGAGCAAGTAGCAAGTGAGTTTTTTTGTGTATCATCTCAAAATCACGTAATCCCTTTTGTTTTTATTCTCAGCTATAAGCTCTGCTGTTGTTACGGCACATAAGCTGGGGACCACCAAAATCGTAGGCAAGTGTCTTCTAAAAAACCCTGTCACTGGAAAGGACGAGGTGGTCTCCCAGGACTCGGTGGAGGTACACGTAGTGGCTCTGAAAGGAGTACAGATTCGAACGCCTTTGGTCCGCATTCATAGTGGGGCCGTAATGCCCGCCACCTTGTGGGGACTTTCTGATTTGTCGCCCATGGTCTTGGGTACCTTGCAAAACATCAAAATCTCCTGGAAAGTAAGCCAACCACAGGTGGTTGAGATATTTAATGTATTTACGGCTGCAGGTTAGTATACTTTTATCTATTGCTTTAACATAAACGTGTTCGGATACCGCTGTAGAGATAAGAGACTGTAGCTCTATGGCCACCAAGTGCACGGATAACAAAAACAATGTGTTCTTCGATGAGCCTGCCTGAATGAGTTTCAAAGCAGGCACAGATACGGAATATACAATAGTTTCCATCACTGTGATACTTGACACACTTGACTCCGCAAGTGAGCAAGAATACAGTTGCGGTAACAATAATAGCACCATAAGCACATTTCGTGTTTGCCCCAGCGTTTCTCTATTTTCTGACATTTTTTCATCATTTTTTTCACTAATCCTAAATACTACAATGATTTTCAATCGAAATAATAAAATTGGTAACAGATCTAATGGATATTTTAAAAATAATTGGTAAAACAAAAAAAAAACCTCCAAATTTAGGCGGTAACAAAAATAGCACTGTTTCTCGTATTTTGCTAAAACTAAATAAAAAAATAAAATAGGAGTTCAACAAATGGATTATATCTTAAGAACTATGTTTAAAGAATCTTAATATTTGGTTGCGTGACCATTGTAGGCAATAACAGCTGCGCATCCTCTTGGCATGGAGTCCACCAAGTCCTGGTACCGTTTTTGAGGAATTTTGCTCCATGAATCCTTGATCCTCGATCCCCCATGAATCCAAAGATCCTCGATATTGTTGGGTTTGGCTTCAGAAACCTTTTTTTCACGTCCGCACAAAGTTTTTCGATTGGATTCAAGTCGGGTGACTGATCATTACTCGGATCGATTTCTGCTCAAACCACTTTCGAGCCTTCTTCCTCGTGTGTTTTGGGTCGTTATCCTGTTGAAATGTCCAAAAAACGGCATTTCATCCTCGGCATATAGCGCGATCACATTTTCCAGGATATCTGTGTAAATGTGCTGATCCATGATGCCTTGAATCATATGAATCGGATCTACTCCATAGTATGAAAATCACGCCCATACCATGATGTTGGATCCCCCGTGCTTTACCGTCTTAAAGGTGAAGCGAGGATTATTTTCAGTTCGTGGTGGACGCCGAACATAAGACCGAGAGCCTTTCCCACCAAAAAAAAAAACAATTTTGCTCTCATCTGACCACAAAATGTGGCGCCCCTTCTCCACAGGCCAGTCCTTGCGTATCTTGGCATATTCGATTCGCTTTGCTGGGACTGCACACATTAAGGTTGTTTTGTCTAAAGTGTTTGCGAACTTTTTCCACGTTTGCAGCTATCTGAAGCTCCTTCTTCAGTTCCGTCACCGGCTTAAAAGGCTCCTTCTTGCTTTGCCGAACCAAGCGCTTGATCTCCACATTGGACATAGAGGGCTTTCTTCCACGTTTTTCGTTATTTTCGTTGCGGATCATATTGCTTGAAAAAAAAAAAACCGTCCCATTTTAGCGTAGGTTTTACCTTCACAGATCATGTTTTTAATCAAATTCCTTATTTCGACGGTAAAATGCTTTCCCCGACCCATAACTAGAGAATTTTTGGTCTTCTTTCGAAAAAAATTTAATTAAAACCTTTAATGCAACTCCTTTTTTCAAAATATGTCGAAAAAGAACCCAAAGCAATCACTCCTATTAATTTTATTCAGCAAAAACGTGGTCAGTGCTATTTTTGTTACCGCCTCATTTAGCGGGATTTTAGCCCCTTTTGCAAAAAGTGCCCAAAAACAAAAAGAACCGTTACATTAAGAGAGTCAAAATTTCTTGCTTAGAGAGACAACATATGGTACTTATTATTCATGCAATCAGACTTTAAAAAAAAAAAACATTCAATACGTTTTTTTAGGAAATCAACTTTCCACCTGCAGTAGTGCTATTATTTTAACCGCAGCTGTATATATATATACTTTATAATTTCGAAACCGCCCCTTTCCGTTTAATACATATTTCTCAACGAATCTCTTTTACAAAGAGTTTAGATCCCTATAACATAGTTGCTATATATAACAAATAGTAATAAATTACGTTTCCTTGCTATTAGCAAGCTAGAAAACGAACTCTTGCCCAATCAACAAGTCAACAAGCTTTATCATTGCAGGAATAGAGTATCAGAGTGGGGATTTGATATCAGTTAGAGTAAGAGCCCTCAATCCCGGAAAGGCAACAATCACGGCATCGGTTACTTTGGCAGACGGCACAATACTGCCACCAGCTACAGTGGACTTACAAGGTACGTACAAACTGACACAGTCATCTATGTCTTTACCATGATAATGAAAATTTGTTATTGCAGTTTTTAAAACATTGGAGCTGGTAACACCAAATGCCATTAAAATGGATTCCATCTTGGCTGCGCCGCGAAGCACTCTTCAGCTTAAATCTAATAT
This sequence comes from Drosophila simulans, assembly GCF_016746395.2. Taxonomy (NCBI): domain Eukaryota; kingdom Metazoa; phylum Arthropoda; class Insecta; order Diptera; family Drosophilidae; genus Drosophila; species Drosophila simulans. Next base: position 3,356,857 of record NC_052521.2, read on the forward strand.
GGATGATGTGGTCTATAAACTGGACGATCGAAGTAATGGCATTGTCAGTGTAACCCCAGATGGCCTTGTACACACAAAGGACTCTCTTGGCCGTGATCTGATAATTGTGAGAACCTGCTTTTCGAACCCTACACGGGAGGACTTGAATTTAGTATTTTTAATATAGGCGACGACCGCGGACCAATCCCTACCCATAGGAATTGAAGTAAAAAATGTGCAGTACATTTTAGTAACGCTGATGCCAATCCTCAAATTAAGAGAGCTTGAACACAAGATCCCGCGTGGAATGAACTTTGTGTTTAAAGTGTCGCTTCACGACAATTTAGGCAACGAGCTCTCACACAACATTGAGGATTTCAACGGACTACGATACGAACTCGGCAACAAAGATGATGTTGATGTCCAGATAGATAATAATCTAACGTTTGCAGTAAGTTTTATTAAGTCATATGATTCTAACGCTCCATCATCATCCCATGTCAAATTGGATACTTGCCTTTCTCCAGTTAGTTAGTAGTAGTCCAGTAGTTAAAGAAAGCCCAATTTTTTAATATCACCCCAAAAAGTGTAAATTCATTTAAGTTTTAATTTTTTAGAATGTGCCTTAATTTAAAGCGAATACCTTCGTATTTTTACATTCAAATGTAATTTGTATTTGTCTGTTACACTCATTTTCGTTTAGTTGAACTTGATGCGAGAGACCAACAATGTCATTGCCATTAGTCTAAAGGACTCAACGGGTGTCAAGCACTCAATGGACTTTATAAAGCTATCTGTTGTGGAGTCGGACAATTTATTTCCCACCAAGGTAATTATCCTCACAAATAAATAGAACCTGCTTTTTAAGACATAAACGTTTTAATGGAACATCCGTCTGTACCTTATTTGGTTTTGACAAAACGTTATCCAACGACAGACAATTTTCTCTGTTGGCGACATCATTTGTTTCGATTCACCTTTAACGTTGTCAGCGACTTGGAGAAGCTCGAATGAGCAGATGGTTTACATTAATAAGCTTACAGGTAAGTAATTTACTTCTTGCATTTACTTTAATCCCATCTTTAGTGTGCATTAGTATACCCTTGCATTTTAATCACAATTTTGGGACGCTGTTCTATAACGCCATTATGAAGTTTTGGATTTTATAAAATATATATATTCGTATCCCTCTAGTCGAGTCTAAAAATGTAAACATTTCTGTTTAAAACTCTCCAAAGGAAGAACTTCTCGGTATACTTTTCTAAATATCTAAATGCGAAATTTAATCATTTTTCTGGGATATCGAAAGATATTGGGGTATAAAATTTTAAAATTGTTCAATGAATCTAGTATACCCTTTTACTCTGCGAGTATAAAAATTAGAATATACTCTGGTCGTTGAATCATAACAAACGGTATTGAAAGAGCAGAAAGTGCATACAAAGGCATTGAAGAAAGAGGTAACGCTATAGCCGAGTTACCCGATTAGCTAGGGGACAAGACTGATAAAAAATTAAAAAATATCAAAACATTTTTTAAATGTGTGAGCGTAGCAGTTATGGGCGCTAGGATGGGCGTCGCACTCGCAATTTCTATCTTCACCCCAAAATTATATTATCCACTTAGATACATAGTTTATACCCTCTTCTCCATTACAGGCATTGCCCAGGTGTTAAGTCATCGACTAAAGCCGGGAGAAAAGATTGAGATCACCAATGGCGACGAGACAAAGCGCGGCGGATTTTTAAAGTATGACCTGGAAGTTCGCGAATCGGATACGGTATTGCATCCATTGTTACCACCTTTTGACCAGCATTTCAACCAATATTTCCCACAGATTTTGTTTGTCAAATCATTGGACACATTTAGCGGACCAGAATATCGGGGACAACTAGTTATTCGCAACCATTTGCAGTCCGAAAAGTATAGTAACTTTGTAAGGATATTGTAAAAAATAACTTTGTTTCTCTTCCTGATACATGCTTCCCTTTTGTAGATTGCACAAAATGTTTCAAAATGTGCCAGGGAATTGGGAACCTTACCGGTGAATGTCTTTACATGCCGCCTGGCGGCCAAGGATGCACTGGGACGCAATTTACTAAAAATGTATAAAGTTGATGCCTTGTTTGATGCTAGCGTCGGGCAGTACTCTTGTCGACTACAGTTGCTCACCAGTTTTATTGAGTTGTTAAGTGTTGTCAAGACAAACGACGTCTACTTGGAGCTGGAGGTCAGTCTCATTTGATTTAAACCAATTTCTTTTCAACCTATAACCAGTGTGAGATTTTTCCTTAAATTAAACACAGTCTTCTTCTTTGAACAGGCAGTGGTGGCCAAAGGAGTTTCCGATAAAATGTCATTGAAATTAGTACCCGGTATCAAAGTTTACCCCGAATCAGTGCGTGTCACCGACCTAAAGCCCCATGAAATTCATATAAGCGGACTAGACAAGGCGTTGCTCAAGGTTCAGGTAAGTCGCTGGTGTGGCTTTGAGCTTAAAAGTCTTTTTTTTAACTCGTTTTTCGTTTTGCAAACTCATATTCTAATGTCTGTGGTAATGGGTGTATACCAGATTTGTTAAAAAGTACGTTACAATAAAAGATAGATGAGCATGTAAATTTACCCCTTACCTGCGCATAACTGTTTGAAACGAGTTCGTCTACAAACAACAGCCCAAAACAGTCCCAAAACATACTATTAAAAAAGCTTGGATTTTTTCAAGCATCCAATTTGTTTTGGACACTCTTTTTTATCTTCGCCCAGGGAGTGCGAGAAGCGGGTATCTTTTAGTCGAGATTTTAAACCTGTTTTTTTGTTCTTTCCTTGTGCAATATTGACAAAGGTGAAGCCATCGAATTCAAAATACTTTGCTGTGGACTTTATCGAGCATGGACATGGTCTAAGCAAATATCGTTTGGAACTGTTTGAGGACCTTCCGCTGGATGAACACTTTTACATTTTAGTAGTTTCCCCGGACACGAAGCAAAGCATCGAGGTGAGTCTTAATCCCCATTAGCGGATAGTAAATAAGTGTGCTAGATGCATATGAAATGTAAATTACTTGTGGGAGCTTATACTAAGAATTCCTAGGCGAGTTGACCTAGACATATGTATCCGCCTGTAAAGTAAAGCCTTCGCTACCCAAGTTTTACATTTGTCTGGCCAATATCTAATGATATTCCTTTAACGACCACAAACGTATATCGCTAAGATGTGTATGTTTCCCACAACATTTAATTATAATTTGTGTTCTGTCCGTATGTGTGACTCCGTAAAAACCTTAAGATCTCAGAAACTATTTGGTTTGATTCAATCCCGCAAACCGAAAAAAAAGAAGTCAAAACTCCTTCTTAATTTCCATATTTGAATAGTTGGCAGTATCTATCGAACAACCTTTAAAATAAATTGCAATACATTTTGTTAAAAATGTAAATTCATTTATGAAAATCGTTTTATGTTACATTTATTCAGAAACTGAAACAAAAGAAATCATTTATCAAACATTCTTATAATACAAAAATGCTTTAATTATAATTTATTATTAATTCAGTGTTTTACGCACCAAAATTACGCAAACCAGTTAACCAAAAAAATTAAATAGAGACGGGATAATGATATTAAAAAATATATATTATGATGTATTGGAGATACAACAGCTTTCATCCGCTAGTATGCGCGGAGTCTTATACATCCAACGTCTAGACTTTCAGAACGCTCAGCTAGTAATCTTGATCAAGAACTTATACTTTACTTTACCATCCGCAACGCTTCCTTTTACTTTTCTGCATACCTACATATTTATTAATATTTTACGAGTACATGATGGAGTATGAAGAGTTTTTATCAAAGACGCAACTATAATTTTCTTTTGTTGTCTTTTGCTGTTTTATTTTATTGGCATTCCAAACAGACAATTAACTCCATTCGTTCTTTTAATAATTCACAACGAGAAGTTCAATCATTTCTTAATCAATTGTAAAATGTTATTGAGTTCTTCGATAACTGATTGATCATATTTTTTGGTATTACAGGTGCCCATCATCGGCAATACAATGCTGTCCCAAAAGTGCACTGACAACCGATATGGCGGTCCTCTTGTGTATCGGGTGCTGGAGAATTTGGGCTTCGTGCTGACTACGACTGTTATTGTAATCATTTCCATATGGGGTAAGTTAAGACACAAGGTTTAGATTCTCCTTCGTTTACTTTTCTGTAAATTACGAGCAAAATTGAGGACACTGAAACTGTTTTCACCTCGGCTTTTTAAAAGTTCCGATCATTTTTATTCACCCCATGTCTTCTTGCGTGTAATTTTTTAAGCTCGACAAAGCGTTTTGTTAAACATTTTAATTTTAAAATTTTCACCTTTTAATGTACTTATTACAGCCAAGCAATTTTCTTGACACAAACCTTGTAATTTTCTCATTCTAATTCTATTGCAGTATACATGTCTTGCTTTCAAACTCAGGGCGTCACGCAAGTTAATTTTGAAGGTAAGGATTATTTAAATTTATGATAACTAGTTTACTAGGCAATTTTCGAAAAAGGGATTACTAGATTTCAATCTAAAACTTCAATATACATAGGTCATTCACGTTTCGATATATATTGGAGAATATAATTAGAAAACATGGGCGGTTTGTGGGCGCCTCAAGAAGTTGTTATCAAATCGATTGAAATTCACAAAACTAATGAATATATAAAAAAATGTGAAAACTTTCTTCAAAAGTGTGGGCGTGGCAGTTTTGGGCGCCTTGTGGTCGTAAGAGTGGGCGTGGCAACATTCGGAAACAAACTTTCGCCGCGTGTGTCTCTGGAAGCTGCATGTTTAATCTCAACATTCTAGCTTTTCTAGTTCCTGAGATCGAGGCGTTCATGCGGACAGACGAACATGGCCAGATCGACTTGGCTATTCATCCTGATTAAGAATATATATACTACTCTATATACTACTTTTACTCGACGAGTATCTGGTATATAAATCCATTTGCTTAACAAAGCGAAGCCTGCAGTTCGACAATTCATCGCTATTCAAAAACATCACAAAACAAACATCACGGCTACGTCGACACAGCTAGGCACTTGCGCGCTATCTCTACTGCAGATGTAATGGGATGAAGTCGTAAAGGTTATTTGACTAATCGAAGCGAGAAATGAGTAAGGATAGTTGAACCAAATTCACTGCAGTTTGCGAAGTCGAAGCTTCAGCTGAGCCAACGCTCTTATTCGGCAATCGCAGAGACCTCAAAATAAACTTCAATTCTTTGCTGCGCAACGGAACAAGCTAATCGTGGAAAGAACAATAACATAAAGAAATTAAATCGCGAGTTTTATTTCTGACAGGCATGCTCCCGTAAACTTTTTGCGAGAAACACTCCCGAATTTGTAAGGTGTCTAGTGGCTCTTAATATTCCTGTAGAATATTATAATATCCATAGCAATTTCAATTTGGTATTTTCTTTTTAAATAGTAAATATAACTATCATCTAATTACAGCATTCAAAAAACAAAAGTCGATGACGGAGTTGATGCAACAATCTGGAAGAAGCAGTCAAGAGGATACATTTGGTGGTGAGTTTAACTAGGCCAGCTGTAGTTAAGTAATATTTACTTTTTTCAATTCTTTTTTTTGTTAGACTCCTACAACGTACGAAACTTTTCTCCGGGTCAGCGAAGTCGCCGATCGAATGCTTTGTCGGAGGCGTATATTTATGGACACCCTCAATTGAACTCTCCAAACAGATCAGAAACCTCGACTAGCTTTAGTTAGTTGGATACGTAAATTAAAGACTGTCAGCAATCTGACTCGGGTTTTTGTAAAATATTATAAGATAAACTCAGGCATTTGTAATACTTGTATGTGGCTTATGTCCTTTAAAGTAAGATCTTTTCGCCCAGACGCCAGAAAAATAGTTTGTAGGAAAAGTCAATATTTGTTATGGAATAGAAAAGTTAAAAAAAAGAGTGAGATTGTAAAGTCACGATTTTGCCAAATATTTTCATACAGATAAGCTTACGTTTTACGTTTCCGCAAAAACACAACTAGTTTTTAAATAAACATCAATTAAAATGAATATATATGTATATATTAAAAACCGTTCAAACGGTGAATATCATTGTGGACGGTAGCCTGTGCGCAAGGATGTTCAGCGAACTAGTGCCGTAAAACTGAAAGTCTGTATCCTGATCAATATGTATTTCAAGGCTCTGTTTAAACTATATATTTTATTTGAAAAAGGACAAAGGGAAGCGTATGATCGACGTTTTCGAATCATGGGAACTAGGTAAGAATCTACACTACAATTAAATATAAAAAGAGCATTCGTTTTAGAGTCCTGCCACTTTTTTTTTGATTATACAGCTCAAGCTGTAGAAAGCTTACCAGCTAGAATTCCGTGCTTACAATTTCTGAAAACGCGCTTTATGTTATATGTTGCTATATGTTATTGAAATAGTATTAAATGCAAATGAAATTACTATTAAAGGCAAATAATTACTATTATATTATATTATCATTACTGTTGTGGGGTCTCGCAGCCGCCAACAGATCTTAAATTCATTAATTTATTTGTTGCCAACTTTGGATACACACCCAAACACTACGACACTTCAGCTGCGCGATAATCTTTTGTTGCCATCTAAGTTTGTCTCTCCCACGCCTCTCTCTCTCTCTCTCTCTCTGCTGTTCGCAGTGCAATTAAGTTACTCAACACATTCTCGTTTGTAATCCATGCAAGCGAGCATCGGTGCCAAATTTCGCTCTAACAAAATAAAACACACGTTTGGAAATCGCTACCTATATAAAATCGGCGTTTCTCTTCTCTATAAATAGCTTAAAAACGCTTGTTAGCTCAACAAATATATTGTCTTTTATTTATATAAATCCATGAATAGTTGATATGATATCGACGAATATACATATATGTATATTTAAAATTAGTTTTTCGATCTGTGTAATGAAAGGTTTATGATATTAAGAAGACGTAATACATAATTCCAAACATCTACAAGACATAATGATGTAGTCGAATATGCTGTAGTGGAATATGAATGGATTATTAGTTATCGAATCCACAGTAGGCCTTGAAACATTTTTATAACCGTTACTCGTAGAGTAAAAGGATATACTAGATTTATTTAAAAGTATGTAACAGGCAGAAGAAAGCGTATATTCTTAATCAGGATCAATAGTCGAGTCGATCTGACCATGTCCGTCTGTATGAAAGTCGAAATCTCAGGAACTACAAAAGCTAGAAGGTTGAGATTCAGCATACAGATTCTACAGACAAAGACAGCGTAAGTTCGTTTATCCATGTTGCCACGCCCACTCTAACGCCTACAAACCGCACAAAACTGGCACGCCCAGACTTTTCTATCGATCTACCATGCCCACCTTAACGCCCCAACCCGACGAACCTGTCACGCCCACACTTTGAAACCATTTTTTCCCATTTTAATCCTTAATATCCATCGATATCCCAGAAAAACTATGAAATTTCGCATTCCCATTAATTGGTTAGTAAAACCAAGCTTTGCTAATTAAAAAAGAACTTATTTGCCATTCAAATTTCGAAAAAATTGAAGTCTTGTCTGGTTACCTAGTACCGTATTTTTACCCTTGCATAGTAAAGAGTCTGAAACAAATTGAAAGTCATTTCCGAATTTTTAAAGTTTTTTTCATATTAGCCGGAACGCGCTATACCACTATATCTTATATCTGCTGAGGGAATAATTTGAAACAAAAATGGAGTTAAAATGTACCTTCGTTGTTTTTGATCATAATGTGCTTTTTGATAATATATATTTACGGTTTAATTTGATATTCATCGGCTACATTTGGAACGTTTTTGAAAATAATAGAAAATCAAGTTTCGGAATAACGAAGTTCTTGTAAATATATATAATTTCTATAGAACCTTTGGCATGCCGAAAAAACTCATTTTTGGTATTTGAAATAAAGTTTCACAAAATCTCGGATTGCATATATCTGAAATCTGTATATCGGTAATACTTTACTTTTAAACTTTCATCACTCTTACAATCTACCTTTTTTTTTAAATTGTGGCTACTATGGCGGTTGCTTTTAATTGGTGTACCACTCCTTTCAGAGTGTTCAGACCAGAGAACTGCAAGGGTGGCATTTTTTACCACTCGACTCACACCCAACAATTTTGTGTGCGGGTGCTACCCGCCACGCACATCGCGGGTACTTACAAACACACAGTATACATCTGCACATGTAGACAAGACACCCCGTTGTGCCCGCACCCGAATCAATACGGTGACCTGCGTCGCGGGTGCCGATATACTCGGCACCCATAACGGAGGGTAGAGAAGACAAACAGTCAGAAAAAGACAAATGCCTAAAAAGGGATGAGTGACAAAAGCACTTGTGGGTTTACCGTTAAACACATGGGTGTTTCCAAAAATACTCGGGTGTTTCGAAAAATACTCGGGTAATTATATTATATTTATTATTAACGTTTTTATTATTTAAATGTAAATTATAGTAAAAATAATAGTAATAGTAATAATGCTAATAGCCGAATCTATGTACATAATGTCACAAAATTCATTTCAAAAATGAATTTATGCAAGAATATTTGTCATTAGAGTATTCAGCTAGCGACTTGTGAAAAATTAGTAAGTAGTAGTAAGTAAGTAGTAGTAAGGCAATGATTCGAAACGGGTGGCACCCGACATGAGCACGAAATTTTTCTTGGGTATTCCCTTTTACCCTTCATTTCTTATACCCGTCGCGCTTCCACCCATACAAATTTTAGGCGTACAAAAAATGACCTGCGGCCGATCGTTGACTGTGCGTCCACTCACCCATACGGCTCTTGCGCAGCAGGCCTCGGGTGGTTTTTTTACTCGTAACAAAAACACAACGTTGGTAAAACACCCGAATATTTTCTGTTGCCGCAAGTAGGGTGTCAAAAAAGACGGGGTGCCTAGAGACCGAGTGTTTATCGGGTGGACGTAGAGTGCCAGTGGCGGGCTGCAGTTCTCTGGTTCAGACCGTCAAAGAGGAATTTAATTTATTCATGCATATGTGGACTGCCGTCCATAAGTGATTATAATACATTCCGATTAACAACTTTAAAACTTTTATTTCTCTTATGATTAATACTTATGGATCAAATGGCCCTACCAATGGGTAATCGTCAATGACGATTTTTGACTGTTACCTGTAGGAATTCGAATGTGGAGCCATTTTTTAAAGTGTATTTGCTACGTTTTGGGTCAAATTAAATAAATTAATTATAAATTTAAAATATAATATTTTCTTTGGGGTAATGTCACTGGATGTTTAACAGTAAGTGTTGTAGGGCCACATACAAAGTAAAATAACATGGCTTAACAAACGGCTAGCTGCAATTCTCTCCTTTGTGGCTCAGAATTTAAAACAATTTGTCAGAATAATTTCGTTGATACCGACTACTCCGTTGTAGGTTCCAATTGAATGGTTGAATGCTTGATGTTATATTTTGGACCGGATACGAGCGCCGTGGCAGCCTGCAGTACCTCATGGCTGTCAGCTCGGGAGTCTGAAACGCATTGGATAGTAATGAAACTGCAGCTCTGTTCATTTTGGAAACACACCTGTAACGAGATGCACCATCAGCACCCTTTGCTGAGATGTTTGCTGCCACACGTTTAGGTGGTGCACAGATCTGCCGATAGAAACAAATTTTTAAGATGAGGTTTCCTCTGGCGGACTGGATTTGTCAACTGACCTGACACCTTCGATGCTGCCCAGCTCCAAGTGCAGAGTGCGCATATTAAGGTTTTGTGGAACTGCATTCACGATGATGCCCATAGACTCCCGGAACAGACGCAAGGTAGTCATTATTACAATAATTGAGAATATGAGAGTACACAGGGGGTCAGCATACTTGGCACCTGGCTGAAATATCCAAAATATTAAAATACATAACAGAAGTAAATTGCATGATAAAGCATTCCATTTCCGCTTTAGTCCTCGGTTATAGAGCTCTCTTGATTTTTTCAAAGTATTATATGCATCACCAAATCTGATTTAAAATGTCCTTATGTTTAAATAGTTATCTTTTCACTCTCTCCTGGTGCGTATTGTACAACTTAAAAATGTACTAATTCATGCTTAGCACAAACTTACATAAACTTTTATTAGGACGGCAGCCAAGAAAACGCCAATGCTCTGCACTAGGTCTCCAATCACATGAATCATCGCAGCACGCAGGTTGAGGTTTTTCTCCTCGTGAGCCAGCTGCATGTTTGAAGTCCTGCAGGAAGAAAAATCAGTCAGGACCAAATATAAATTATGAGCTATGTCATTCATCTTAATGTCATTTCAGATTAAATGATATGTTAAATACTGTCAAAAAGATACGACAACCGCAACCGGAAAAGTTACACTTGACGTCTATCAGATAGTCGCGATGGAGTGATTTGGTTCGTTTCTCAATTCGATAGTTGACAAAGTAAATAATTTTGGAACGTAAGAGGTGCGATTGAAAGCGCGTGACAGCCAGAAAATCTTTTCAGACTTTTTAGCTGGCAAGATCCTGACGTCCATGCGGACAGATAGACTGCGCTGGTGAAGAATAGGTAATATTCCTTTTTGGGTCGGGACTAGGATGTACCGAGTTGTTTTTGCCTAATATTAGTGTTTTAAAAATTGTATGGTGTTCACCGTAGGCGTTCAATATACAATTCTATCAATACATATTTCTTTATCAAGTTTTGGCTTTGTATATATTTTCACTTACCCAGTCAGAATTTGTTTTTTCCCATTTGTAATAACAATCTTATGCTCGTTTGAATTAATTTCTTTCCTTAGTGAATCCTCCTCATCTGCCGTTGAAGCGCTTTGACTTCCAATCGCCGTAAGAAAGTTGGAATTGGAACGTGTTTGTGAAGGACTATTATTTGGCTCATGTCCGTTTCCGTGACTATAACTGTGGCTGTGACTATGACCATGGCTGTGACTGTGGCCATGACCATTCCCGTTCACGAACCAGGATCCATGCAAAACAAACATCATTCTGTGTACAAAAAACAACATTTTAAATTTTTAAACCCAATAAAAAGGAAGAAAGAACGCTATAGTAGTAATTAGTAATTTCTACATTTTTTTGACATGTCGGTAGAAATGTGCAAAAATAATAGTAAAATAAAAAAAAAAAACAAGCATTTCTAAAAATTGTGAGGTGGCACCTTTGTCCGGTTTGTGGGCGTTAGAGTGGGCGAGACCCAAATAATTTTCCTTGCATATAAGAAGAAATTAAATTTAAGTCTGTACATCTTTGAAAAGTATGGCATGACAGACTAGGGAGTTAAATATCATGGAACCAACTTGCCCAATTTACTACAAGAAAATTACTACAAGAATGCTTAATCTGAAAAATATAGCCTTTCTAGTTCCTGACGGACATCAATACGAGTCCAATTGTACTCGGTTTCTGATCCTGACCCATAATTTTTATATTGTATGCTGACATGCTTGAGAACGGATATACCCTTAGCTCTACTGGTAACGGGTGTAAGAACTGTTATATTAGAAAATCGAATATTCCAAAACCTATTTGCTATTATCGGAAAATTTACAACTTTTTTGATTGTCCTGGGCCAGGACTCCTGGTCCTTTTCATTACTGTGTGGACTGAAGACCACATTGATCATATGAACTTAATTAAATTCAAATTATTTGCCTATTTAATGAGAAAAAACGGACTAAAAAGAATCGAATAGCAAAGGTGATAGAAATAAGCAAGTAAGAAAACGACTGAGTCCCAAACACCTACCAACTCTCAAACGGCATTAAAATGTAACCGCTGCAAAAAAAAAAGTCTAAAATGTCTTATATTTTTTAGACTTATGCAGAAATCCAAGCCTTAACTTTGTCTTTCGCTTGATGCGGCTTATGGTATTATAGAAAAAGATAATACATACAATTTTCACACAAATGTTAATGTAAGATTCACGTCTTGACTTACACGATATTTATGACTATGCCAATGCCTGAAATGAGCATCATCATATCGGCGTTTAGTTCAAAGTCCTGGGAGTAGATCCTCTGAATAGCCACAACCACGAGCAGGGTAGTTACGAACCAGATCCCCAGGATAGAAGCCAGAGCTCCGATAACCTCTAAAAAGAAATGCATCAGAAAAAAAAGAAAAATCCGAACAATGCTATCAAATGCTTGACCAAATCTAATGACGTGAGCAGTTGGCATTGTCTTTTTACAGACAGATATGGCATACGAGCGGTCAAACGCCTGGATTTATATGGGTGTGCGTGTGGTACTCTCATTAGAATGGTGTCAATCACAATTGGCTACTTACCAAAGCGTTTGTACCCAAAGGACATACGCTCGTCTGGCTGGCGACCCCCTATCCATATGGCGACTAGACCGATGACGAAACTAATGCAATCAGATGCTAAATGGGCGGCATCCGTCATTATGGCCAGACTTCCGGCGACATAGCCGCCAAGAAATTCGATGATCTGCGGTCGCCGTCAAATTTGTGGGTTGAGTTCAGGGCATGAAATGTGTCATAATTAAATCAGCAATACGTTTTCACACCTACACAGGTAGACGGGTACGGTGCTTCTTCTTACCATAAAAACGCAACACAGGGCAACTGCGAGCATAATTTTATACTTGGCCTCCTGGTCAGATTTGCTCTTCGGGTTGGCCCTGAACCCTGGTTGATGATTGCAGCACTCACGCTGCATATCAAATTCCGTTTCCGAGCTCTGCAATGGGCCGCACAATTTGTTCGTAAATATTTGTGTGTGCATGCAAGTCCTTTGGTTGTTCCAATTACCTGGTTTCTCGCACTGTCCCCACAATCGCCCAACAGTGGCACTTCCCAGGTTTGCTCCTCTGGAACGCGGACGACATTTGATCCAATTGTCACCATTTCCCTATCAACACCATTGTTGTTAACGCTGTAATACCTATCTTGGTAATCTGGTAATCGATCTTCTCTAGTATCTGGATCCTGTTGGAGACCCAGATTTTGATGGTTATCATCAAAGTAAGCCGGGAAACCCCCTTCAGAGTCGTCATCGTGAGCGTTGGGCAACAGTATGTTGTCAAGCTTCTGATATTTTGGCATGGTATTTGGTGTCAAATGGTCAACTACGCTATTATTATTTCAGTTACTTCAGTAGTGTCGGCATCTCCTTATGTCGACTTGTGAATTTGATGTTTGGTTAACGAAAAGTGAGCAATTAATGTGAACTCTGAAGTCATCTGTCATAGTACATCGATCAGTTGTTGTGTAGGAAATTGATCACTTCTCCGTAGTTCAGACTGTTGAAAAGCGTATTTCGGACATCCTTTTTGTAATGAGACATATGTGTTTTATAATTTATGAAAATATGTTACATTTTATTACATTTGATATTCGACACAATAAATTTTGTACGGAATTACGCCAAACCAATTGAAAACAAGAGAGAGAGAGAGTTCTGGCCGCGTGAATTTCCTCTAATACTATCATTTATCCGTTACTCAGCTAATAGGAGTACTAAAGTAGTGCCCAAAAAAAAAAGCAAATACTTCATTTCCCCCAAATGAAGGATTCCATGGTGCCAAGACCCTTACCCCACGTTGGGAGTAGAAAATTGAATCTTTATTGTATATATGGACATATTAGAGAGATTATAGAATATAAATTAGAAATAATTGGAAGCCATCTATGGGCTAAGATGATATGTCACGAACTGGACCTTCCAACAGGATATATATCAAAAAGCACATGGTGCAATGCTAGTTCCTTAAACCCTTATAGGAATATTATAAGAATAGTTTCATAATTACGTTTTAGAATTCCTAGGAAAAATCGCATATTTACCTTGTCAGTAAATTTTCTTAGTTTTAAGATTGTCAGTCACTGTTGAATCAATAAATAATGTTCATTGTATTCAAAGTACATTTCAAACCATTATTACTAGATTTACATTAAAGTATATGGGACTAGTTAGGTTACTGAGAAAAGCTGCACCGTATGTAGACTTATGTCTACCTCTTAATAAGGCTACAAGTTAATGGTAGCTTAGATTGCTTAGCCAAGACAAATTACTATTTGTTTTAAGTGTTCAGGCTAAGAAACTCGAAAAGATCTTTAAATTAAATTCACAAATAGTGATTATTATAGGTTAAGTAGAAATTTGGAAGCCAGACGAAATCGAAAACCTTATGGCAACTAAGAGCATGCGCCCAAAACTCCCGAGGCCAACAATTGTATTTTTTATAAAAATTAGTTATTAACATTTGAATATTAATAACGTAAATAAAAAATTATAATTTTGCTGGATATTTGACTATACTGCTGAAAATACTGATGAGTTGGTACTGAACAGCTGAATGCTGAATGCTGAATGGAATTGCTTTTCTGTCCTTTGTATGCATTATTACTGAAAGGAAGATTAAAAAGGTTGGAGAAAGTAGAAGTTACTAAATTAATGAAAACTATTCGGGATTATCTGAGTATATCTATACCAGTTGCCGCCAAGCCGGTCACGCCCACAATAATCATTTTATTCCCCAATATCTATCGATATCCCAGAAAAATGGGATCGCGTTCGCATTCACACTAGCTGAGTAACGGGTATCTGATAGTCGGGGAACTCGACTATAGCATTCTCTCTTGTTTATCTTTATGTCTAAGAAAATAACAAGGACAACATTAAAAAAATAATTTTCATGGAGGGATTTCATGACCACTTTCTTGTATTTATGTAAGCTTTATGTTGGTCTTCAATCTAAGCGTTTTGATACTATTGAGATAATGGTGTTAGAAATTACATAGAAGATTATATAGTCTCATGATTTAATCCCTGCTAAAACGTGGGTTGCCTAAACGTGGATTTTACAACAATTTTAAATAACACAGTGGTAGTTTATTCCACATAAGAAACGTTTTCACGTTAAGTTGGGAACTCTCATAACGTAATTGATTATTCTACAAAATGTACGTATGATGATAGCTAAACAAAATGTTGTTTATTATAACCAAAGACACTAGAATAACTAGACACTAGAAATATTCTAGTGTCTTTGATTATAACCATTACTCGTAAAGTAAAAGGGTATACTAGGTACGTGAAAAAGTATGTAACAGGCAGAAGAAAGCGTTTCCGACCATATAAAGTTTATATAGTGTATAGTGTATATTCTTCAAAAGGATCAATAGACGAGTCGATCTGTCCACAGACAGTAGCTGAGTAAAGGGTATCGGATAGTCGGAACTCGACTATATAATTCTCTCTTGTTAGAATTTAAGGACTATACAATTAAATTTATTACACTCCATAACTTAAGTAACGTAGATATGCATTTATCAGTAACGGATCGCACGTCGGTGGAACTATACTGGCAATTTAAACCTCTTTTTTATATTCTTGTATGCTTATCAGTACCTTGTGTGCTGATGGGTTATCAGGGTTGGTTTTTCTCGGTAGGTTTTGACCAAACGCATATTGTAGCCTATCAAATCGCCAGACGAGCTTATTATTATCTTTGATAGACAATAAGATACCCTTTACCTGGCTAGTTGGAGGCCGAAAAAGAAATATCGAGAGATATCGGGAACTATAAAAGGTGAAAACTTATATGTAGATACCAGTGATGCAATGGCTATGTATGTAAATTTGATTCAAAACGTTTCCAACCTCACATTTTATATTTTCATTTTGTATTCTACCATTTGTCTTCCCAAAAAATAAATATGGTTGTCGGGCGATTATCAAATTAAAACAATGGCAGAATACTGGTATACTAAAACTAGTATCAAAAACAAAAAACTTGCGCTGCGTCTATGTTTCTGTAAACTTGATGCTTAATTTTAACTCTCTAACAACTATAGTTCCTGAGATCTCGAAGTTCATACGGACTGACAGACGGACATGGCCAGATCGACTCGGCCATTGATCCTGATCAAGATTATACAAACTTTATATGGTCGCAAACGCTTCCTTCTGCCAGTTACGTACTTTTCAAAGAATCTAGTATACCCTTTTACTCTACTCGTAGGCCACGGAAAAAAACCCTTGCTTGCGCTTCGTAAAAAACGAGTTTGCAATGGTCTCGGGAGGTAGGTTCCATAGAAAATATTTCGAATGAACCACAGAGGAACATTTGTCACCTCAAATAAAGCTGCCAGGGATGTGGGGGGACTCTATTTCTCGAGAACATTACCAAAACTTCTTAAAATCAGTGCCAAAACGTGTTTAATGTGTAATACATCCGAGAGGTGACGTTACACAATTATAATATTAATTAATCTGTTATACTTTGCGTTCGAGTTAATAGTGGTCATTTTTTCTTATCTCTCAAGTCTACCTTTTGAATAAATTACTGATATGTCTGTTGTTGTTGAAAATATAACATTTTTTATCATCGTAAAGAGAATAAAATTCTCTTTTAGACAAAATACATTGGCATACGTTATTTGTAGTAGTAATGTGTGTTGAACACCGTAAAAAACACATGCTGTTCGAATTAATAATAGTAGTTGGGGCTCGTATTTCATTTTCTTTGCTAGGTGTTCGTTCTTGGGCACCTTTTTGGCATATTTCTATACAAATTTCTCGAGAAATAAAAGTGTATAGTAGAGGAATGTGACGGGTACGTCACATTAGGGTACATATAAATAAATTTGTAAAAACTATTAACTGTCACTATCTATATATAATGGCATAAATACATATATTAAAATTGATTTGCTGAGTAAAGACTACGCAGTTTTTTCTCTGGTTTGTAAATATGAACAAAGACACTAGAATAACAAGATGCGTAACGGCCATACAAATTTTTGGCACGCGATTTTTTGGCCGTGGCTCTAGAGGTGGCTCCAGGCTCTCTTGAGTTTTTGTTCGAGAGAGAAAGAGCGGAGAGCGCTACAGCAAACAGCTCTTTTCTACGCATACAGTGATAGCATACAACTGTATGTGTGCATATGTGTGCTCATGCATTGTAAATTTGACAAAATATGCCCTTCACCTTAGAAGTTCGTTGACTTTAAATCTATATTACTTTTGATTAATTGGCTCCATGCGAAAAATTCTTGTTTTGTCTTGCCTTAACGTTATTATTATTTAAATAAAGCTTAGAAATAGTAATAGCCGAATCTATGTACGTCACAAAATAAATTTCGAAAATGACTTTATATTAGAATACTTGTCATTAGGGTATTCAGCTTGCGGCGTGAGAAAAATTAATAAGGCAATGATTGTTGAGTGCTTGTGTCCGCACTTCGTGCCAGACGATATGACTTTTGCAACGAACTGTTTTCATATTTTTATTTATTTTATTAATTTTTATTTTCTACTACGTATTATTATTTTTTATGAATTATTATTATGAAATATTATTTTTATTATTTATGAATAAAATTATTATTTTTTTATGAAATTAAAAAATAATTATTATTTTTATGAAATATTTATTTCATATTTATTTATTTATAATATAAATAAAATAAAAATAAAATATAAATATGTAAACGGTAGCTAATTCGAGCGGCGATTTTAACAAACGAATTTAAAAAATTTTAAAATTATAATAGTCAGGGAATTTTTATTTTATTTCATCATATTGCTACGAAATTGGCCATAACTCCAAATATGTAAATTCGTTTCTTGGATCAGAATTGATTTCGGCCCGAAAATCGTCTTCTAGCACAACACGCAACATATACGCGTTCTCGTCTCTTGTTTTTACTCACACAAGCAAGCAAATTCTATTATTAGATTTCTTACGCTCTCAGCGTGAGCGAGCGGAAAGAGAGCAAATTTGGCCTTCACCAAAAAAGTGGCTGCATAGTGCCAAACGAATGTATGGCCGTTACGCATCTTGTTATTCTAGTGTCTTTGATATGAACCTATGGGACGTAGCGTTTTGCGAGAAAACTATCAATTAGAATTGGATCCTCCACTAAGCAGAGAGTTTAACCGCAAAGTCAAAAACAAAGTAAAGAAAACAAATGCCGGCGCTGAGCGTGCACTGACCTTATCAGCAGGTTTGACTTTGGCAATGAGTAATAATTTCGACTGCGGCTCTCTTTCTCTCATGTGTTTCTACTCAGCTGCTGATGCTGCACATAGCTATGCACATACATATGTACGTACGTACGTTCCGTTGGAAAGAGAGATCAGAACGGAGCGCCCATTCGTTGTAGTCACTCTCACGTATCACACTGAACAACTGGCGCTGTGCTCAGTTAGGGTTGATTGCGTTAAATTCGGATATTTAAAACATTTTTATTTTAAGCTCTTCGGAACATTAAAAGTTTAATCTTAATTACGACGTCTTCGTATAGAATCGTATTTCGTAAATCTTCTAGTTCCCAGCCATATGCTCTTCTCATGGACTATGTAAACAAAATGAATGTACATATGTATGTACGAAATACTCAGTAGCGAATCTACAATGTTCCGCTGTCGTGCACTATCAGCTGGAGTTCTCTTTTTATCGTACACGGCCCTACTCGCTGTAATTGTTTTAGATTTCCGATCGTCAGCGACTGTTTACTTCCCGGCACTCCCGGCGACGCGTGAAGTTCAACTAACAGCGGTGACGGCGGCGTCGCCTTCTCAGCTGGTTTGTGGGCAGAGCGAGACAGTGATAGTGGGGGCATTTTTCTCTTGAGTGGCGACACTTGAGTGGTTCTCAAAGGATCCCAATTGCGGCTGTTGCTCGCTTATCAAAATAAGAGAGAAGAGCCGTGTTCCTCGACAATCAGAAATATCATATACCCGTTACTCGGCTAAGTGGAGTCAGATAAAAATGTGCCATAACTAGGGGAGGGCCTGTTTCCCGATCGTTGAGATCTCAAGAACTATAAATCTAGAAAGTTGAGATTAAGCATACAGATTCTAGAGACATAAGCGCAGCGCGAGATAGTTGACCAATGCTGCCACGCCCACTTTAACGACCAAAAACCGACCAAAGTTGCCGCGCTCACATTTTTGAAACATATTTCGATATTTTTTCATATTTTCTTTAGAACAAATTTAAGTTTTTTCTCTTTTTATTTCGTAATATCTATCGATATCCCAGAAAAAATTATAAAATTTCGCGTTAGCATTCACACTAGCTGAGTAACGAGTATCTGATAGTAGGGGTACTCGGCTATTAGCATTCTCTCATGTTTTATATTCTATTTCTAATGTATCTATGTACGTATGTACAAATCATTTCAATTGGTTTCTTTTAGATTAATAATTTATAAATAATTGATTATTAGTGTAACCTAAAAATTAAGTAGACGTTATCTACACTTTTTGTGATTACAAACGCAACTCAAAGAGTAAAAGGTAATCTCTAAAAATAAGGTTCAAGATAACGTTTCTGGCGCTATAAAAATATACATTCTTTATAACGAGCTTCGATATCGGAGTACTATAAATCGACGCAGTTGAGACTAAACTTGTGCCTCGTTTCTTATCAGCGGTTCGGTCCCTATCAAGTTCATCCACAGTAAAGCATTATTATCAAACACTGTTGAAATCTGTACATAGTACAATAAAAGGCATTTATCCTTAAAAACAAGTGGAAGTCTGATATGTGTCAGATTTGTCAGATGTCAGATATGTCAGATTTGTTTTTTCACTTAAATTTTTAAATTATCTTATAGTACGTAATGAAAATACATTTGTCAATGAAAATTCGAACAAGTGCGAAAGTTGTGCTTTGAATATTTCTATTGTACCTTAGTTTTTATTTTACTTGCCCTTTAATTCTAATTTATTATTATGCACTAATATTTAGCATGGGAGTTTTGGGCGATTTGTGCGTTTTAGTTTGGTCAACATCAGGAAACAAAAAAGTTGCGAAAGCTTCATCTCGCTTTTGTAGTTCCTGAGATCTCAACGTTCATACGGACGGACGGACGAACATGTGATCCTGATCAAGAATATATATACTTTTATTATTATTGTTATACCTTAAATTTCTGCTCATGAAATTATTTTATTACCTAGAATAAAAATCGAATCGCAAGTGATCAGCGAAAAAGGGCACGTGCCTTTCAGAAAAGTAATCTGTCTTTGGAAGATGCAAAAGCACTTAAGCAAAATCTGTTTCCCGGGAATGTGGTACTTCTTATCACAACGGACCAGTTAATGGAGATTGTTCTAAAACAGTTGTTGAAGCATGCCAAAGAAAATGGATGAATAATGGAATTTTCCTTAGTTGTGTTGTGATTTGACAAAGAAAACGCATATATGTAAGTAAGTTTGTACAAATTTAGTCTTAATACACCAACTGATTTACACTAAACAACTAAAAAACTTCTTCAAGTTCATTAAGCAAATGCACTCTTGACGATCATTTAGCTAAGTTATTTCAAAGAGAATGGCTCTGCTTATCAAAAATATTGTTGTGTAATTCGGAAGAGGAATTAATGTTGTTAATTAAAGTAGAGTTAATAAAAGATAATAAGTTGGAGCTTGTAGCATAAATGCAGTATTAGTCATCGGAAATATACTACACGAAATGCAAATCTTTATTAGCTGAACCAGGAAAGTTTTGAATAGCTTGGTTATCGCAAATGGAGTGATTTTCAGATGATCATGATTTCCGCTGATGGCCTAGACCCCGGCTTGAGTTTCCATGAAGTCAAGTCGTGAAAATTTTGCCACCGAGCTAGAATTGTTTTTTGGAAAATTAGAACCTGCGGGCCTGAAGAAAAATATTTAAAAGTGCGAAAATATAATAATCAAGTGAGTTTTCCTCGCCGCAAAACATTTTTTTTTGTGTGTTTTCTCAGTCGGAAACTTAATCTGGAAAATCCGTAGCTTGCCGCAGCCATCGTGCAGTAGCGCCACCAACCAGGCCCCAAGGTTGTTCAACTGGGGCAGTCAACCGTTAGTATATATCGGGGAAAAAGTGATCAGTTAGCTTAGGCCAAGACTCTTACTTTTTAGGTGGTCAAGAATAAAATAACTGGAGTAAAGCCGTCTCGCGGATCACCCTTTCGTGCCGTCCCGGGGAGCACCACGTCGAGATCCCGAGTATCACCCTTTCCCATCGATTAACAGAAGCCTCGAAACCATACACAAAAAAACTGCGATTTTTATTTAATTCAATTGCTGGAAATATATATTAATAAAAAAAGAGAGCCAAAAGTAAAGGTAGGCACGTGGACGTGCGCGTTGAAGTAAACATATAAAAATAAATGTAAAAAATATAAAGATGCTTGCTAAATTCTGTCGGACCTAATCCTATACCTGCGTGAAAGATACCAAACTGCGAATCTACACTGCGAAACTTCAGAATAATTATATCCGCAACTATTTCTATTATTTATAATGATTCATATAAATATGTAACCCAGGAGGAGACTTATTTCATATTACTTTTGTATTTTGAATTTTATTTAATTAAATTTTCTTATGATTTATATTTTTATATTATTTATTTTTATATTATTTAACTTAACCTAATTTGATTATTTTTCCCTAGATGAATACAGTTTCAGAGAGTGCGCGTTAAATTTATCGGTTAAATTTGGCAAAGAAAAGTTTATTTAAATTCGTTTTGGTTTGAAAAATTGAGGGAAAGTATGTGTTCGTATATTTTCAAAGTGTTAGTGGAAAACTGCAAGCTTTAATTACAGTTTATCTGCGCCAGGAGATCGTTCTTCGCCGAGGATTCAAATTGAGTGAGTTTTAGCTGCATTAATATTTATTTTCTTATATAATAATACAAAAAAAGATAAAAGTATTTTAAATTATACACCGTAAAAAAGCTAAATAGACAAAAGTAAATAAATTTATTGATTTTTTTTGTGAAATATTTTGGATTTCAAACTTTGCTTTCAATATAATTTGAATAAATTCTACCCAGAATAACGCGATTAATGAATACAATGGGAACAATTTATTGAACCCTAATGATATTGCTGAAGTAAACTATTAAATATTAATTAATTATTTAATTAGCCACAACCCACTCGGATCTATTTTTTAGTTTTCACTGGTTAATGAAACTGAAATAAAAACAAAACAAGAGAATATGCTACAGTAGAGTTCCCCGACTATCAGATACCCGTTACTCAGCTTGTGTGATTGCAAACGCGAACTTTCATAATTTTTATGGGATATCTATAGATATTGGGGAATAAAATGAGAACAAATTTAAAATTGTTCAAAAATGTGGGCGTGAACGGTTTGTCTGCTTCAGGGCGTTAGAGTGCGCGTGCCAAGAAGTATTTTGGAAAATCGATAGAAATTTAAGCGACTAATAAAATTATGGAAAAATATGCAACAAATTTATATGGTTCAAACTTGAGATTCGTCTTTGTCTCTATAATCTGTTTGCTTATTCTCAACATTCTAGCTTTTATATTGTAGTTCCTGAGATCTGAATATATGTACTTTATATAGTCGGAAATCTTTCTTGTGCCTGCTTCCTTTTTACGATAGAAAAAAACTATTTCAGCAGGTAAAATAAATAAATAAAAATGATTAATAACAAATTTTATATATACTTGATCAGGATCAATAGACGAGTCGATCTGCCCCTGTCCGCCTCTCCGTCCGTATGCATGTTGAGATCTCAGGAACTATAAAGGATAGTAAGTTGAGGTTATATGTATATTCAGATTCCAGCGCCGCCTACGTTGCGCCCACTCTAGCCCACAAGCCGCCCAAGACTGCCACTCCCACACTTTTGAAAAGAAGATTAAAACATTTCCAAAACTCGGTCCAAAGTAAAGGCAGTGATAGTAATACGTAAAACCTTAAATTAGTTTGTATTGGACCAATTTGATGGCCTACTCTTACCTACTCCTGGTTGGTGAGCATTCTTCGGTACAAATGTAATGTTTTTTTTATACCTCTAGATTTTATGGATCTGTGGATTGACTGCAGTTTGTTCTGGCTTCCAGCTGGGTAATGTCACAGCTCCTATTTCCTTATCATCAATATTTCTTTCCCTTATTATCTACTGAGCTTGTCGCCAAGGAAAATTGCAACATTTTCAGTGCCCTTGGCCCCGACTGCTGAAATCGCTCTCGTGTTTTTACTACTTGACTACATGTTAAATTTTCCGTAGGATACTTGCCCCTCAGAACTTTTATTATGAAATTTCAATAATATTTTAGCCATAGAAGTGATCCTTTCATGCTGACTTTTATTCAAAACCGAAAAGTCCTTTTAAATGGACATTAGGGTCACAGTTTTCTGGAATTAAAAAGGCGGGACAGACAATTTTCATAATATTCTAATAAATTGCATTGTAAGAAATTTAAGCCGGAAGACGTTTCGGCTGATGTTGCTGACTCGCTTTCAACCGCCCCGTTTATTTCCGTTCTGTGCCAGTAAAGAGTGTGCACCACAATGGAGAGTGGAATTCAAAATTATAACCGGAACCAGAGCCAGTTAGAGGATGTTTTTTGTTAACCAACGTTTGGAATTGCATTTAGTAGTTTTGTCTTGCTCTTCAATGACTTCGCTGTGTGAATATTGCAATGTAATATGCCTAACTGGCCATGCCCCAGCACCCAAAAAATCAGTAGAATCGGATAACAAATTATTATTGTTACCTATGGCATTAACGCTATTGGGCCCGTCATATCCTTCAATGCGAAATTAAATTTTGATTTTTGAAATTGTCATTTGCCCATCCTATCTCAATTGTATTTTGTAAATAGAAACCGAACATTTCAAAATAAACGTAGCATCCAGAAGCAATAAAAAAAGCATTTACAGGATCGAAACAAAATGTTGCTGTCGCCGCTGCTTGCTTCAATATTTATTATTATTAATTATTAATATTATATTATTAATATTTTTAATACCGTTCATCGAAAAGTAAACTATATTATACTATCTATAAGGTACATATCTTTCGATCTATTGGTCTATACGAACTATGAGATCTCGGAAACAACAAAAGCAATCAAATGCTTAGCAAGTTAGTTTCAGAACGTTGGCACGCCCACTTTAACGCCAAATAACCCGCCCAAAACTGTCATGCTCATATTCATTGATTCGGTGAAAACAATCTGGACTCGCCCAAAAATGTTCCGTTACTCGTCGAGTTAAAGGGCATACTAGATTCATTAATAAGCATGTAACAGGCCGAATGAAGTGTTTCCGACCAAATAAAGTATATATATTCTTAATCAGGATCCATAGCAGAGTCGAGTCGTTCTGACCCTAACAGTCGGTCCGTATGAACGCCTCGATTTCAGGAAGTATGGAAGCTAGAATGTTGAGATTAAGCATACAGATTCTCAAGATATTTTGCCATGACCTTTAGGCTTTAGGCCCACAAACCGCCAAAAACTGCCACGCCAAACATTTCAAATGCTTTAATTTTTCTTCTTGACAATTTCTATCAGAATACCTAAAAAACTTTTGTTACGCCCTTTCTTTCACCTACAAAACACTACACCAGCTGAGTAATGGGTATCTGATAGTCGAGGAATGCGACTATAGCGTCTCCTCATGTTTATGTCTGCACACATTTTGTTTTTAATTTTTCCTCTTATTCATTTTATTTTGCGTAAAATACGTCCTACCCCACACATCAAACGCTGCTCTCTGCGATGGCGTGCAATACCCATGCCACAGCCCTTGATGTATAGCTTGGGCAATATCAGCATTTTATTCTGCGTTCTCGTTAGTTTCCGGTGCTGCCACTACTGCTGTTGGAAGCAGAGCCAGCGGTGGCATCCGCCATCATCATCATTGCTAGCATTTTGTGCGCACTGACCCGCTTTTTGTGCTTTTCCCATTACATTCGGCTTGCCATTCCTGCCCATAACACTCATACCGCTACCCTGCTTACTTATTTATAGTATAACTGTTTCGTAGTTGGCTCGCGGGCATGAACTATCTGCCAGTCGGTCTATGTGCAGCTCCAACGCATGAGGGTGGGTGATATGGTGGGTTCTGCACAAAATCTGTTTTGCCATGTAGTTTTCATGTTGAACGCGCTCAAAATTAATGGTCACACATATGAACATACCCACATACACCAGCCGCTGGGTTTCTGAAATAGAAACGAACGTTATCGTTACAAATGTCCTTTCCGTTGTCTGTCAGCATAACTACAACTCGCGGACTAGCCCCGTCTTAGTGTCAATGTTTTTGCTGTTATCGGTTCTTTCTCTTTCCATTGACTAAGGTTCTTAGTTTGTATGAATTGTATGTTTTCCGTCGAGGAATTTCGATTTCAGCACTCAAAAAGAGCTTTATAATTGGAAAATAGATTGCCGTGTGTATAGCAATCTTTGGCGGCTAAAGACTATACTCATTTGGTAATCCAAAGGCACAATTGACCCTTTAAAATATGATAACTGTCGTGATCAAATGAGTAAAGTAAAAACGCTTTAAGGTGCCTATAAGAATAATATTGTTATAACAAAAATCCACACCAAATGATAATGTAATGTAATGTGAGCACTTTCCTGAGTCGCGAGTAGCGAGTTTTTAATTTGCATACTAAGCTAACAAATTTGCCTACTACAATGAAGCTATCTATTAAAACCATTCCTGTCAAATTACTAAAAAGTTAGTTTAGCTCGGGTAATTCGTATATTTAAAAGTGAAAAAAATAAAAAAATTATATTTTAGTGGGAAGAGGACAGCACTGCTCCCAGGAGAAAAGAATGTTAATTCTTAAGCTAAAAATGGAAGGAAAAACTTAAAAGGGCATTCAAAAAACCCTTGAATGTTCTGCCAAAATGGTATTTTTATGAACACAGCTGTAGCTGTATTGTTTTAGAAATGTAAACGAATAGAACACTCAGAAAATGCAAACGTTTTAAAAATACATATATACAATGTACTTCCTTATTTATTATACCCGTAACTTGTAGAATAAAAGGGTATACTAGATTTGTTGAAACGTTTGTAAGATGTAAAACGAAGCGTTTCCGCCCGATCAAACTACATATATATGCTTGATCAGGATCGCTAGCCTATCTGGCCATTAACGGTTTCTAAACGTTTAGGTCTCAATAAATATAAAAGCTGAGAGTTTAGATTAAGCATGTTAGAATCTGCAAAGACTCAAAGACGCAGTACAAGATTGCTTACAGAACTAGCAACACCCACAAAAACGCAAAACTGCCACGCCCATACTTTTTATACCCGTCTGTCTGTCTGTCCTTATGAACATCGAGATCTTGAGATTCAGATACAGATTCTAGAGACAATGACGCATCGCAAGTTTGTTGATTCAGGTTGCCACGCCCACATTGTTGCAAAATGTTTTGAAATTTGTTTCAAATTTGTATTAGTTTTGTAAATTTCTATCGATTTGTCAAAAAACTTTTTGCCACATTTGACCAATTTTTAAATTTTTTCGCATTTTATACACCAATATCTGTCGATGTCCCAGAAAAATTATAAAGTTTCGCTTTTGCATCTCCACCCGCTGCAGCGCGCTGAGTAACGGGTATCCGATAGTCGCGGAAGTCGACTATAGCAATCTCTCTTGTTTTATTTTTGGAAATTGTTATCGATATTCCAAAATTTACCAGCGCTATCCCGGTACGAGTATAATAGTATTTGCTCTTCAGATTTCCCATGTCTTTATATATACCTATACATATATTAAAAGGTCAATTTTCAAAAAATAAATATATATTTATCAAGATTAGGCATGATTATACTTATGCGTATTCGTGTCTGATCATAGTATTGCGGAGGAAACTAGGAAATTCATAACCCTTACATTACCTTATCCTAAGCTTACCTAATTGTAGTAGTGTTTTTGTTTAATTTGAATAATGTTTAGAAATCGGTACCCAACCCTCTAGTCACAGTTTAGATATTACGAATATTAAATTTAGTTTTATATGTGTGGTTAAAAAACTATCAACATTTTTATTACCGTGTACTTTAACTTCTTTCATGTGTGATTTTAAATCCGAATAAACTTTTTATTTCACTCTTCCATTTCAGATTTGGCCAGTTTCTCAGCTATGTTCATTTGTTTTACGAGAGTAAAGACGGAGAACGAAAATTTTGTGACCTTCAAGAAAACCAATTAAAACAAATGTCAAAAATGTCATAAAAGTGCAGATCTGCTTACACTGATGTTAGTCCCCACAGATATTGGAAATACGTTCATAGCCATGAAGGTTATCGGCTGCTGCAGTTTCTGCAGGAAGTACATGAGTGTCTTCTGGTATCTTTTCTCCTCATCAATCCAGTTTGACTGAAACAGGGCATCGGCCAGCTTGTAGCAGTCTTCTGTGAGATAGTTGCACAGTATACAGAAGGGAGTCGTCTCTAGAAGCACTGCGGCCATGAACGAGAGTGCTGCGATGGCTGATCCCAAGTTGGCGAACAGGACAATATTGATTAGGGTAAAGCCCAGTACCAATCCCACCACCAAGAACTGCACGAAGATGGTACCGGAGATAACAGGACGCAGGCAGTCAACAAATCTGTAATAGAGGGATTCATGGTATTGAAAAGGGTATTGAAAAGATCTAGCCGATCAGAAAATAAGTTTTGGCCAGAAAAAGTGCTTAAATTTTAAATTTAATTCATATTTGTATTCAGTTCCTGTATAACCGCTCCCGTTCACTCACCGCAAAATAACTTTGTGATCTTGTATGCACTCAACCAGCCGTTCATATCTCTGCTCCTGGCTTTCAGAAGGATACGTTCCCAAACGTCGCAGGCGCTCCGCGAAGATCGACATGTGGGCACGCAGGACCAGGATGAAATTGACTGGGTAGCAGTCAACGCATACGTCCTGGAAGCAGGCGCCAGCCATGGCGAAGTATTCCAGACCGGCCTGCAGAGCCAGATGCAGAGTGCTAGATCGCCAGTCCAGAAACGGGTAGTAATTTTGGTACGGTGGCCTTCCAATAAAGATCGCCGACAGAAACGTGTTAGTGGCATAAACCATGTAGACTGCCATGAAAAAGAAGAATATACGGTTACTGAGGGAGACAGCGCGATGAACCTGAAGGCGCTCTCCGGGGTCTGTGATACGCCTATCCATCTCGTCGAGAATGTTATTAGCCTCGTCAAAGCGCTTAACTAGTGCCCACACTATCAGGACTTTCGTGGAGCAGGACCAAGCATTAAAGGCCACCTGCAGCGAAGTTAGAAACTCTCCCGGGGAGAACTCTGATAAATGGCTGATATAGCCTGTGAGAAAGCCAATGGGCTGATAAAATGTAGAGCAGAAATTCAGCGCGAAGGACCAGAGCACGTAGGCCACGAAAAACTTGGCAGGTGGCTTGCGGACGCCCATTAAGAAGACGCAGCGTAGTAAGTACAGGGTCGCGTCTCGGGAGCGAACTGGGGTATCCTTCGACTGGGTGTACAAGGTCGGAAACCACCTCCGCAGATCCATAGTGAATGCACTCTAACTTCAACAATTGAACTAAAGCACCGTCTGCTATGTCCTTTTATAGGCCCACCAATGGCGTGATTATAAGTCCATCAATCGTCAATTAGATAATTCATAGGCGACACTTGAAAACTCGTTTGTGGAAATCAATTACCCTGGGGGTAATAAAGTTTACCAAAGTCTGCAGTGTATGGATTGAAATACCCTTCTCTCTATTAGTCATTGCAGAGGGTTGACACAATTCAAATGTCCTAAAGATTCAAAACCCATTGGGTAACGCTTCACATAAGTGTAAAAGTTTACACTATTCCATTAATAAGTGATGATTCCCCTACCACGACGAACAAATGAACAGGCTGCAATCGTTCACAAAGAAGAGGATTTAGTTTGCAATTGTGTACTGTTTAAATCATCGGTAGCAAACTCATGGAAAATATAGAAAAATAATAATAATATTGAAATATATTTATTTAAACCAAGAGAGGACGCTTTCCTCGACACATTCCAATAGAAATTGGTAAGAAAAATAATAAAATAAGTAAAACCATTAGAACGCAATAGTCAAGTTCCCTGACCATCAGATACCCCTTACTCGGCCTGTGAAAGTGCGAACGAGCAGTTCCAATATTTTCTTGCATATCAAACAAAATTGGCAACCATGAGAGAATGCTATAGTCGAGTTTCCCGACTATGAGATACCCGTTACTAAGCTAGTGGAAGGCAAACGAAAAATTGAATAATTTTTCTTACATATATTTTTAAGTCGGAGAATTAAATGAGACAATATTAAACAAGAGAGATACCCGTTACTTAGCTAGTGTGAATGCCAACGCGAAATTTCATCATTTTTTTGGGATATCGATAGATATTGGGGAATTATTATTATTTTCTTTCGCACGGGTCCCACGGCCACACCTCCCGCCCAACCGACCGAGGGGCGCTGCCGTGTATCGTACGGCTCGGTTCGCGAGAAGATAGACGCGATATAGAAAAGAAACGGGGAAATTAACATTATGTAAAAAACCTCTAATAAATATAAGTGTTCGTAAGATCTAATAATGTATTAAAAAAGTTAAAATTGATTGCTTTAAGAGCGGCAAGATTACAGATAATAGGATAAAGTCTATTATAGTCCGAACATAATAATCTGTAAGGGTCATGCAACTCATAGTTAGATCTACAATGATTTAAGATAAGGGGTATACAGTTTCTAGTGAATCTACTTGGAACCGAGAAGTTAAGCCGACTAATCAAGTCGGGACTCTCAACATCCCCACGAATAAGCTTACAAATGAAGACTGTTCCAAGCATAGTTCTACGGTTAGCTAGGGATGGTAAATTAATTAAAAGTAGTCTACTGGAATAAGTAGGTAATATATGGTTTGCATCCCAATTTAGGCGCCGCAGGGCAAAAAGTAAAAAGTTTTTTTGGACCGATTCAATACGGTCCGAGTGGACTGCGTATTGTGGACTCCAAACAGGTGATCCGTACTCGAGGATCGGACGGAATTACGAAATAAATAAGGTTTTAGTCATGTAGGCATCATAAAATTCCTTAGACCACCTTTTTATAAAAACAAGCACACCCCTGGCCGTATTGAAAATAGACGAAATATGGTCAGAAAATTTTAGTTTTGGGCCCAGAAGAACACCAAGATCATCAACTCGTGTTATTCTGTCCAAAGAGCACCCACTTATAGTTTATGTCGTGCGTATTGGGTTGACACGACAAAAGGTTATAACTTTACACTTGGAGCCATTTAAGTTTAATACGTTATCACGGCACCATATTTGAAAGCTGTCTACATCGGATTGTAAGTCCAAATGGCGCGAAATGTCCTTGTGCTGGAGGCACAAATGTGCGAATGTTTTATTACTAAGGGGAGGTCATTAATAAATAAGGTAAAAAGAAGCGGACCAAGGTGGCTCCCATGTGGGACACCGGATGTGACTCTAAGAATACAAGATAGATCAACAGAGAAACCTACTAGATCAAGTTTCCTTACTAGAAGGTAATGATTAAAAGAGTCAAATTCTTTACTAAAGTCAGTGTAGATGACATCTGTTTGAATATTATTTTTGAAACCCTGCATTACGAAAGAAGTTAGCTCCAAGAAGTCAGTGGTTGTTGATCTGCGTTTCATAAAACCGTGTTGACACGGTATACAAAGGTGCTGCAAATGAGGAGTGATAACATTTTCAAAAAGTTTTGGTATAGCCGACAATTTAGAGATTCATCTGTAACAACTTGCATCCAGTTTGCTACCTTTTTTATAGAGAGAAATCACAACAGGACTCCTTTCATGAGGAAACCTCTGTTCAAACATGTTCTGTTCGAACAGAACAGAACATGTTCGAACAGAATATGTTCGAACAGAACATGTTCGAACAGAACAGAACAGAACATTTTCGAACAGAACAGTACATGTTCGAACAGAACAGAACAGAACAGAACAGAACATGTTCGAACAGAACAGAACATGTTCGAACAGAACAGAACCTGTTCGAACAGAACATGTTTGAACAGAACATGTTTGAACAGATCATGTTCGCACAGATCATGTTTGAACAGAACATGTTCGAACAGAACAGAATATGTTCGAACAGATAAGAACATGTTCGAACAGAACACGTTCGAACAGAACATGTTCGAACAGAACATGTTCGAACAGAACAGAACATTTTCGAACAGAACAGAACATGTTCGAACAGAACAGAACATGTTCGAACAGAACAGAACATGTTTGAACAGAACAAAACATGTTCGAACGGAACATGTTCGAACGGAACATGTTCGAACAGAACAGAACATGTTCGAACAGAACAGAAAATGTTCGAACAGAACAGAAAATGTTCGAACAGAACAGAACATGTTCGAACGAACAGAATAGAACATGTTCGAACAGAACATGTTCGAACAGAACAGAACATTTTCGAACAGAACAAAACATTTTCGAACAGAACAGAACATGTTCGAACAGAACAGAACATGTTCGAACAGAACAGATCATGTTTGAACAGAACAAAACATGTTCGAACGGAACATGTTCGAAAAGAACATGTTCGAACAGAACAGAACATGTTCGAACAGAACAGAACATTTTCGAACAGAACAGAAAATGTTCGAACAGAACAGAAAATGTTCGAACAGAACAGAACATGTTCGAACAGAACAGAACATGTTCGAACGAACAGAATAGAACATGTTCGAACAGAACATGTTCGAACAGAACAGAACATTTTCGAACAGAACAGAACATGTTCGAACAGAACAGAACATGTTCGAACAGAATAGAACATGTTCGAACAGAAAAGAACATGTTCGAACAGAACAGAACATGTTCGAACAGAATATAACATGTTCGAACAGAACAGAACATGTTCGAACAGAACAGAACATGTTCGAAGAGAACATGTTCGAACAGAACATGTTCGAACAGAACCTGTTCGAACAGAACATGTTTGAACAGAACATGTTTGAACAGATCATGTTCGCACAGATCATGTTTGAACAGAACATGTTCGAACAGAACAGAATATGTTCGAACAGAACAGAACATGTTCGAACAGAAAATGTTTGAACAGAACATGTTCGAACAGAACATGATTGAACAAAACATGTTTGAACAGAACATGTTTGAACAGAACATGTTCGAACAGAACAGAATATGTTCGAACAGAACAGAACATGTTCGAACAGAACATGTTCGAACGGAACATGTTCGAACAGAACAGAACATGTTCGAACAGAACATGATTGAACAGAACATGTTCGAACAGAACATGTTCGAACAGAACATGTTCAAACAGAACAGAACATGTTCGAACAGAACAGAACATGTTCGAACAGACCATGTTCAAACAGAACAGAACATGTTCAAACAGAACAGAACATGTTCGAACAGAACACATTCGAACACAACATGGAACATGTTCGAACAGGACAGAACATGTTTGAACGGAACATGTTCGAACGGAACATATTCGAACAGAACATGTTCGAACGGAACATGTTCGAACGGAACATGTTCGAACAGAACATGATCGAACAGAACAGAACATGTTCGAACAGAATAGAACAGAACGTGTTCGAACAGAACATAACAGAACATGTTCGAACAGAACAGAAAATGTTCGAACAGAACAGAACATGTTCGAACAGAACAGAACATGTTCGAACGAACAGAACAGAACATGTTCGAAGAGAACATGTTCGAACAGAACAGAACATGTTCGAACAGAGCATGTTTGAACAGAACATGTTCGAACAGAATATGTTTGAACAGAACAGAATATGTTCGAACAGAACAGAACATGTTTGAACAGAACATGTTTGAACAGAACATGTTCGAACAGAACATGATTGAACAGAACATGTTCGAACAGAACATGTTCGAACAGAACATGTTCGAACAGAATATGTTCGAACAGAACAGAACATGTTCGAATAGAACAGAACATGTTCGAACAGAACAGAACATGTTTGAACAGAACAAAACAAGTTAGAACGGAACATGTTCGAACAGAACAGAACAGAACAGAACAGAACAGAACAGAATAGAACAGAACAGAACAGAACAGAACAGAATAGAACAGAACAGAACAGAACAGAACAGAACAGAACAGAACATGTTCGAAGAGAACACGTTCGAACAGAACATGTTCGAACAGAACCTGTTCGAACAGAACATGTTTGAACAGAACATGTTTGAACAGATCACGTTCGCACAGATCATGTTTGAACAAAACATGTTCGAACAGAACAGAACATGTTCGAACAGAACAGAATATGTTCGAACAGAACAGAACATGTTCGAACAGAACATGTTCGAACGGAACATGTTCGAACAGAACATGTTCGAACAGAACATGTTCAAACAGGACAGAACATGTTCGAACAGAACAGAACATGTTCGAACAGACCATGTTCGAACAGAACAGAACATGTTCGAACAGAAAAGAACATGTTCGAACAGAACATATTCGAACACAACATGGAACATGTTCGGACAGGACAGAACATGTTTGAACGGAACATGTTCGAACAGAACATGATCGAACAGAACAGAACATGTTAGAACAGAATAGAACAGAACGTGTTCGAACAGAACATAACAGAACATGTTCGAACAGAACATAACATGTTCGAACGGAACATGTTCAAACGGAACATAACATGTTCGAACGGAACATGTTCAAACGGAACAGAACATGTTCGAACGGAACATGTTCAAACGGAACATAACATGTTCGAACGGAACATGCTCAAACGGAACAGAACATGTTTGAACGGAACATGTTCGAACAAAACCAAATATGTTCGAACAGAACAGAACATGTTCGAACAGAACAGAACATGTTCGAACAGAACATGGAACATGTTCGAACATGATCGAACAGAACAGAACATGTTCGAACAGAATAGAACAGAACGTGTTCGAACAGAACCGAACAGAACATGTTCGAGCAGAACATAACATGTTCGAACGGAACATGTTCGAACGGAACATGTTCGAACGGAACATGTTCAAACGGAACAGAACATGTTTAGCCGCCGTTTACAGAAGTTAACATCCGAACTATTACAATTCTCTATTTTATTTTCCGATCTGTACCCTAGCTTGGTTCAACAGCGACTGACTGCCGCGCTCTCTGCAGAGTGGCCAGTCGATCAATCGATAAGTTTCTCTATAATATTTGTATGTATGTATACATAGATTGACTATGTATAATTAGGTATGTATGACTAAGAGTAAAGGAAGAGGGTAGAAGGAGCAGCCTACTACAACTCGGCCGTCCTGACAACTAGATCTCCCGATCGTAGGATTTTATGACAATTAACGTTTCTTAAAGCTAAGGGTCCTGTTTCTCATTTTATTCTTCTTAGTAGAGATACTTTTAAACGGTCTTAAACATTTTTTAGGTTTTCTTTTCTTCTTGTTTGTTTTCTTTGTTTTACAATTGCTTCTTAAATTATACTTTCTATTTCGTACAGAGTTTCTTAAATTATACTTTCTATTTCGTACAGAGTTTCTTAAATTATACTTTCTATTTTGTACAGAGTTTCTTAAATTGTAATTTCTATTTTGTAGACTCTTAATTTTTCTTTGCCAGTGTTTTATATTCTGTATGCTCCATACACCCCGGTAAGGATTGCGAGAAATTTGAAATCCATCAACATCTTCCAGAAGGAAGCGATCATTTTTGAGAACTTTGCTTATGACATAAGGTCCTTTATGCTTTGGTATTAACTTCTTAGCTATGCCTGTTGTTGAGTCAAAATTTTTAACCATGACGTAGTCGCCTTTTGTGAACACTCCTGATCGTTTTCGTTTTTTGTCAACATATTCTTTATTGTATGCTTGTGCTATTTTCTGACTTGCCTCGCCTTTATTTCTAATACTTTCTAAATCTCTTTCTTCAATCGTTTCTTCAATTTCCTCAATTTTTTCTTTTAACTCATCCATAATTTGTCCTTTTTGTTGTAAACCAAATAACATTATGCTAGGATACTGTTTAATGCTGCGGTGTTGTGTATTGTTCAGGGTATATTCGACCTTTTCTAAGACTAAGTCCCAGTGTAGACCTTGATCGGGTTCAATTAACTTGCTAATCATTGGACCAAGACTTCGGTTTATACGTTCAACTTGACCGTTGGCTTGTGGCGATCCTGTTGCAATTTTTATGTGTTTAACATTGCATTCTTTCAAAAATAAGTCAAAATCGCCAGACGTGAAACATGCTCCTCTATCTGATATGATACACTTAGGCCTACTGTATGCTCTGAAGTAGTCGTTTAACGATTGTATGACTTCTTTTGTGTTCGTAGTTTTTGTTGCGTATAGTCTGACAAACTTTGTGAATGCATCTACTATCACTAGAATATGTTTCTTCGGTCTACCCAAGTCTACTGGACCATAATGGTCAATATGGATGATTTCAAAAGGTTTGTTTCCCTTAGGTATGTTGTGTAGAAATCCTTCTGTTTTTCCTGTTTTGGGACTGAATGAAATACATTTTAAACAGTTGCTGATATGTGTGCTACACTTCTGTTTTAAATTTGGAAACCAATAGTTTTTCATTATAGCTTCTATCATTTTGTCTCTTCCTACGTGTCCAAGTTCGTTGTGATACTTGTATAACACTTGTTCTTCCATTTCTATCGGAACGTAGAACAGCAATCTATTTTCATTTGTCTTTTTGTAAACTATACCATTTCTCATCTCATACAATTTATTTTCAGTGTTTTCTAACAATTGCCTGATTTCTCTTAATTTTGTATCTTTCCCTTGACATATAACTAGATTATCTTCGAAACTGCTTGTTTGTATTACCATAATATTTGTACACCTACTCAGTGCGTCAACATGTTGCATGCGGCTACCTGCCCTATGCACAATTTCAAAATCATAACCTTGGAATTCTAAAGCCCACCTGGCTATCCTAGGGTTTAGCTCTTTTTTGTTTAGGGTCAAAATTAATGAGTTGCAGTCGGTGACTATTTTAAATGTCCTCCAATGAAGATAAACTCTAAATCTACGTAACGAATAAACGATGGCTAAAGTTTCTAACTCGAAACTGTGGTATTTTGATTCAATATCTGTTGTCCGTCTTGAAAAGAATGAAACTGGGTGCCATTTCTGGTCCTCCTTCTTTTGCATAAGTACAGCACCGAATCCAGAAGAACTTGCATCACAATGCAATTCTGTTTCGTGTTTATGGTTGTATATAGCTAAGACCGGTGACTGTATTAATTTATCTTTTAACATATTAAAACAAATCATTTCTTCACTACCAAATTTGAACGGTTTATCTTTTTTAAGAATGTCGTGCAGTGGTTTAGCTAGTCTACAAAAATCTTTTATGAACCGTCGAAAATATGAGCATAATCCCAAGAAACTTTGTACTGTATGAACATTGTTAGGTAATGGGAAATTTTTTATTGCCTCGATTCCTTTGTCATTGGGCATTATGCCGTCTTTATTTATTATGAACCCAAGATATTTTATACTCGATTGCATAAACTCACATTTGTCTATTCTTAATTCAAGTTTATTTTCAACTAATCTTTTAAAAATTTCTTTCAACGTTTCTAAGTGTTCGTTTATATTTTCGGTTGCCAATAGAATGTCGTCCATATATACTACTACTTTGTTTTCTCTGATCATATCAGCAAAAATTTTGTTAACAAATCTTTGGAACACAGACGGGGCGTTTTTGAGGCCAAATGGCATTCGCAGCCACTCGTATTGGCCTAATGGTGTAACGAAAGAGGTGTATTTTATTGATTCTTTTTTAACATGCACGTGGAAAAAACCGTTTTTAAGATCGAGTTTGGTGAAAACAGTTTTCTCATTCATTCTATCTAACAAGTCATCTATAAGAGGTAGAGGATAGTTGTCTTTCATTGTCATTTTATTAAGTTTTCTAAAGTCGACGCACATACGTAAGTCTCCAGTTTTCTTTTTCACTAAAACAATGGGCGATGCATATTCCGAGTCGCTTGGTCGTATAAATCCGTTTTCCAAATATTCGTCTAATAGTTTTTGTAACCTGTCTTTTTCTGTGTATGAAAGCCTCCTAGGAGAACAGCTAAACGGTTTCGGGTTTTCCAAACACAATTGTATTTCACTTCTAACTGTCGGTTCATTTGGCCTTTTTGCATTTATATAAAAATTTCTAAACAACCTATCGAATTCTAGTTGTAACCTATTGCTAACATTTTCTCCTATTTTGTATTCTAACTCACTTTCAGTTACATGACATATTCTTAGTACTTCCTTATCAAAGTTGTCATTTAATTGTTCGTAAACGTTTTTATCTTTTGGCAATTTGAAACTAACGATTTCTTTTGAAGTGTTAACAATTTCATCTTCTGATAATTTTGATTTACTGATATTCTTTTGTTGACTAACTATTTCATTTTCTGACGATTGTGAACTAATAATTTCATTTTCTAACGATTTCTCAGGACTATCATTTTCAGTATACATTGATCTTTTGTTTATTTCCATGGGTTTTCTCAACGCAATCATTCCCAAGGTGTACGGGTCTAAATTTAAATTGCATGCAGTTAAAAAATCTCTGCCGAGAATAACATTATACCTCATAGACTGGTCGCAAACAATGATTAAACGAAAATATATTTTTATTGATCCTTTCAATACATAACATGTTGTTTGTCCATGTGTTTTGAGAATACAGTTGTTTAAACCAAAATAGGAAGTATTAACTAGGGCTAACTTCATTGTCTCGTTAATAAGTGACTTTTTAATGATAGATATAGGACTGCCAGAGTCTATGAGGCATTCTGAAATTATAGGCTTATAAGCATTTTCAAAAAAATTAATTTTAAACCATCTTACATAATTATTAGTTGAAACGCTCTTCCTTGTGGGACATTGTGCCACCAGGTGTCCAAATTGTCCACAGGCGTAGCACGAACCTGGTTCACGTTTGGGCTTCTTGCAGATGTCAGCTTTGTGTCCTCTTGAATTACAGTTTGCGCATCGTATGGCATCTTTGTAGTCGGTTGGCTGTACAGGTGGCTCCCTCCGAGCTGGCAAACGGATGTTCGAAAATGCGCGTAGCATCTCCGATGGAGTAGAGAAGCATTGAATCCGTGCTTGGGTACGGAAATTTTGCAGCGGTATGCCCTCTATCACCTGGTCCAGTAGTTCGTCGTCGTCGATGTTTATCCCGTTTGAGAGAGCCATCTTCTCATCGTAATAACTGCCGAAATTCTCCTCGGTTTTCCACTTGCGACTCTCGAATTTTCGCCGGATCTCAGCCTTGGATGATTGCTCGCCAAAAGTCAATGACAATTGATCAAGCAAATTGTCAATTGGTTCGATCAATCGAGCAGGGTGCGCATGTAACCAGACTTGCGCGTTTCCTTTAAGTTTAGTGATGAGTAAGATGCGTAAATGGTTGTCATCGATGTTAAAAGTGCGTGCGATATTTTTGACCACTGTTATCCAGGCACGCGCGCAAGTTTTCCCATCGTAATCGGTTATCGTCTCTTTGGCGAGAGTGAGAACATCAACTGGAAAACGCTGGCTCTCCGCTCTCTCATTGGATCGCTGCGGCGAGTGAAATGTTGTGTTCTCTTTTGTGGCGCCAGCCTGCGTAAACTGCGCCGTCTGGATAACGGAACTAACTGTAGCCTTGCTTTGCTCTGGTTGTTGTTGTTCTTGGAACTGCAAGCTCGATCGTGTTCCGTTAAGCATTGCCTTCGCTTCTGCTAGCTCTGCGCGTAGTTGCTGTAGCTCGAACATGTTTGTCTCCCTCTCACTGCCAGTTTCGGTTGATTCTTTTCTGTTCATCGCCTTCACACTTACGTGATCGGTGTTAATTTCACAATTCTGGAAATCCAGTGAAGAAAAATTGTCGTTTCTTGGTGGAGCGTTTTTCTGGGGGTGCTCCGGTGGACAATCGCCCCGAACTGCCGTTGGGATGTCTTGCAGCCTCGCGATTAATTCGGCTTTTGTGCCTTCCGTATTTTGGCCCAGAATACGTAGCCAATCTTTTAGAGTTGTCAGCGAAAAGTCGTTCAGGATGATTT
This sequence comes from Drosophila simulans, assembly GCF_016746395.2. NCBI lineage: Eukaryota > Metazoa > Arthropoda > Insecta > Diptera > Drosophilidae > Drosophila > Drosophila simulans. The sequence continues at coordinate 3,395,730 of NC_052521.2, forward strand.
TATCGTCCATTTTGGATTATTAATCCCACTTCTGAGTTTTTAGCCGCCGTTTACAGAAGTTAACATCCGAACTATTACAATTCTCTATTTTATTTTCCGATCTGTACCCTAGCTTGGTTCAACAGCGACTGACTGCCGCGCTCTCTGCAGAGTGGCCAGTCGATCAATCGATAAGTTTCTCTATAATATTTGTATGTATGTATAAGCTTATGACTAGATTGACTATGTATAATTAGGTATGTATGACTAAGAGTAAAGGAAGAGGGTAGAAGGAGCAGCCTACTACACATGTTCGAACGGAACATGTTCGAACAGAACAGAACATGTTCGAACAGAACAGAACATTTTCGAACAGAACAGAACATTTTCGAACAGAACAGTACATGTTCGAATAGAACAGAACATGTTCGAACAGAACAGAACATGTTCGAACAGAACAGAACATGTTCGAACAGAACAGAACATGTTCAAACAGAACACATTCAAACAGAAAATGGAACATGTTCGAACAGAACAGAAAATGTTCGAACGGAACATGTTTGAACAGAACAGACAATTTTCGGACAGAACAGCACAGGTTTGAACAGAACAGAACATGTTCGAACAGAACAGAACATGTTCGAACATAACAGAACATGTTCGAACAGAACAGAACATGTTCGAACGGAACATGTTCGAACAGAACAGAACAATTTTGGAACAGAGCATGTTCGAACAGAACAGAACATTTTCGAACAGAACAGAACATATTCGAACAGAACATGTTCGAACAGAACAGAACATGTTCGAACAGAACAGAACATGTTCGAACAGAACAGAACATGTTCGAACAGAACAGAACATGTTCGAACAGAACAGAACATGTTCGAACAGAACAAAACATGTTCGAACAGAACAGAACAATTTTGGAACAGAACATGTTCGAACAGAACAGAACATTTTCGAACAGAACATAACACGTTCCAACAGAATAGAACATGTTCCAATAGAACATTTTGTAACAGAACAGAACATGTTCGAACAGAACAATGAATATCCATATGAGGAAACTGAGAAGATTCCAGTAAACATTTTCAGTAGAGACTTGCACAAGGCTTCCGCACAGAATATGAGCACACAGTTAGGGATCCCGTCGGGACCAGGCGAATATTGGTGATTTATTTGAATATTGATTTATTGGTGGCATGGAATCACTTCAAAAAATCTTTTACAAATGTACATGGACTAAGGAACTACTCCGATAAAACTATAAAATATTTGGATAACACAATAAGCCTTCTTCTGACAACATTTATCTAATTTTTTACAACAATAACTCCGTTTGGAAACGTTGTCTTAATACGGATGTGATGAATGTAATATTTGTCAATGTCCAACCCTTTAGATGCGTTGAGGTTTATAATGAAGAAATGAGATCTCATGAAGAAAATTAACCCACTCAACAAGTTGCCGAGCAGATCACCATCAATCTCACTACATAAAATATCGAAACCATAGTCGATGATTAGGTTTTGTATCCGATTATACTACCATGGTAAATACATCTCAATTACCGTAGTATAAACACCTACCACCTATGTAGTCTGGGATAATACTAACAAAACTGAAGGCAATAATAATATTGCTATAAAGAAATTGCAAATACCAAATTAATAGAAGCACAACGAGAAAATATAAACTCTGCTGCAGGAAATGCCCAATCGGTCATATCATGAAGACTAACGATAATTTGCCATACGCTTGGGAGATATTTCCAAATTGTTTTGACAATTTTTGGCAAAAACTCTTCCAATTCTAAATACTTTTCAAAAGTGCGGAAGCTAACGTGGGCGAATATAGCAGGAAATATACTAAACAAATACAAAATGGAAATAATTCTCAAATATCTCCGGTATGGAGTGCGCTTTTATAGATCATGACATCCTAGACAGGTCGTAAATGATACAAGCGATTGAATGAGTGCTATATACCCTAATCAACTCTAAACCTACAAGTAAAAGGTAAAATAAATCGTTAGTGTCGGTATCAACCAAAAAGTAAAAAGGAATTCAATTTTTTCTTAATAATCTGTCTGTTTTTAAGATCTGTTTGGATGCCACATGTTTAAAATATTTGGCTTTGACCCAAAAGAAGCCTCAGCCAATATACAACGGGAACTGGACCCATGTTGCAACGCCCAGTCTAACGCCTAAAACTGCCACGCCCACACTTTTGAAAATGTTATTTATTCATATTTTTATTAGTCTTGTAAATTTCTATTGATTAACGCCCTAAAACCGCTCAAAACTGCCACGTCCTCACGTTGAAAAATGTTTAGATTTTTCTTCGGTGTTTGTCGATGGTTGTCTTGCCAATTTTTATCGGTATACCAAAAACACTGTGGCCACACCCCTCCTTCCACCTAGAAACCGCCCACAACGCACTATAGGCTGAATGGTATCCTTTGTGGCCAAAAAATAATAACTTCAAAACGGAGAGAGATATTTAGCTTGTGTGTTTTGTATTGGGTAACATTAGCCCATATCTTTTATAATACCAAAAACTCTGGGCGTGGCACCGCCCCTTATTTTTATTTAAGTAATTTTGTATAGGGATTTCTCTAATTTCGTCTGCTTTTTCTGGTCCAAGCAAAAAACAACTGATTTCGTGGTAGTGATTGCATATTAAATTATTTTACAAATAATAACCACCAAAATAATACAATATTAATGAAACAATTTCGCAACTGCCTTGTTTGACTCCCTTTTAGCTGAAATTACTCTGCTTTCGTAAGGCATTTGGGAACTCGAAGGTGCGACCTAAAAACGTTAATTACAAAAAAAGTGCTCGAAAGTGCACTTTAAGATTACATTCAAATGAACAATAATTAAATTACCTACAACCAAATACACTAGAATAATCTATTATAATATAATAATAATAATACAATAATCTAGTGTCTTTGCTACAACACAGTATATATATTATGGTGAAGTTAGGTGAAGTTAATTTTTGTCTCTAGTTAAGCATTAGTTGCTATTTCAGCTAATACACTTAAAAGCGCTTTTTACAACACTCAACTACAGGGACAGCCACAAGAAATTCAACAATTCAAAATCACAAACACATAGTACAAACAAGTCCCTTTCGATCCCACTATCACGTTTCATTGTTTCTTTTTTATTAATTTAAAAGCGAGTGTGTTGTTCGTAAACAAGCGATTGTGCGCACGGCACTCCAACAGCTGTTTTAAACAGCTGATATCTTAACCGTGCGGGATTTTTTTTAATTTCTGGTACGCAACACTAAAGTCTAATCTTATACTAACATGATGGCGTAATCAAAACGTAGTATTACGGACTTTTGAAAAGTAACTTTTTGGCCACAAAAAGATACCATTAAGCCCACACTTTTAAACAATTTTTAAATTTTTTAATTTTTATTCCCCAATATTTATCGATATCCCAGAAAAATGATGAAATTTTGCGTTCGCATTTCCACTAATTGAGTAACGGGTATCTGATAGTCGGGGAACTTGACTATAGCATTCTCTCTCGTTTTTAAAATATAAAGTTAGGTAAGGATATTTCGCTTCGTCTTGCCTCCTTTTGATATATTTTTGTAAGTCACAAAAATATTGTTGTCCCTTTTCGCGCCTCGTTTCGATTCTCAACAGGGCGCCATCCGCAACAGGTGCACAATTTCGTTTTCGAGAGAGGTAAACTCATTTGCACTTAGAGCCATGACAACTAGTGTCATTGGTGGCAAAAGAGCTTGCAATCTAAATGTTTATATTACGAACTTGAGGCGGGTCAAACTGGTTTAAATCAGCAGCAAAGCCAGGTGAAAAACGTCAGAGCGACAGCAGTAACGTCTCGTTACTTCAAAGTAAAACAACAGGAATTCGTGTTGCGCACCTGGCGCGGCTTTCATCAACTGGAGCCTAACCCGGCGAAATGGCTAATCCGTTTCGCTGGTGTCGAGTGTCGCACGACTGCGTGTTCCAGATTAATGTGGTTCTGGTGGTGGTCGGAGTGATCTTTCTGCTTGACGTGCTCAGCCACCTCTATCTGAAGGCGGTCATGTTTCCAGGCCTTCGTCTATACCCGGTAGCCTTGCGGCCCTGGCTCTTTTGGGTGCGCGCTTTGACAATGGTTGCCTACATTCTGAACGCCGTTCTTGGGATTCACATGGCCCGACGACCTACCGCCTTGAAGTACGCTGGCTATATGCTCGTTGGAAGCGTGGTGTTGCTGTACACCATAAGCATCGGAGTGACTCGCTTCATGTACCGTAAGAGATTCGAGTTCTTTGCCGAGATGCTGGTGCTGCAGATGTGGGTAAGAAACAGTCTTGGCAAGGTCGAAGTAGAGTTCGAGTGCTGCGGAAGGACCAGCGTAGTCGACTACCAGACAGCATCGAGCAACCGCACCTGGCCCATTGGCTCTTGCTGCGGGCAGCAGAACTGCACCGGCTGCACTTCGAAGCTTAGCCAGTACCTGTGGACCATCGAGATGGATGTGGCAAGGGATAATATTATCGTATCCGTTCTCTTGTTCGTGGCGATGATCGTAATGTTTTTACACTTCAAGGATGTGCAAGACCACGACGACTCTAGTGATGTGGATGAGACATCAGAACTGGCAGACGACTCGGACGCCAAGGAATAAGCCCCATTTCTATCTAGTCGTGACGGTCCTAATGCATTTTTTCTTAACACATCTCTGGCCTGTAGTTTGTCATCCTGTTTTTGGCTCATTTGGTCGACCTCCTCAGCTTTTATAAGGTCTCCCTCATTTAAATACATACATACTCTTTTGAAATATATTCATATTTATTTTCTGCGACAAAGGTTATGATGATTAGATCTGAAGCTATAAATTATGATTTTGAAATCCGAAGTGCAGGCCGCTTTACCTAAACAAAGGTTTTGAACTCAACGAAAGAATTTTGGAAAGAATGGCATTCTGACAATTTTTGGTAGTGTTAGGATGGTATTTTGCAATGCAATGTAGGTGTATAGATAAAATTGGTGCAATATCGTAACAAAATCCAAATATTTTTCAAAGTTCTCATGACAGGGCTTAAGAGGTGAGGTAGGAAACCGATAGAAAGTCAAAACAATATAAAGAACAAGAGAGAATGCTATAGTTGAGTTCCCCGACTAACAGATACCCGTTACTCAGCTGGAAGTGTGAAGGAAAAATTTAAATGTTTTGAATTATCAGCAGAAATTGGGGAAAAAATAATAATAAACAATGAACCAAAATTGAAAAATAGTTCAAAAGTGTGGGCGTTTCAGAAATGTACAAGACTAATAAAAATTTTGAAAATATTTTCTGAATGATGTGGGCTCGGCAGTTTTGTGTTGTTTGTGGATAAAAATGAAAAATCATTAAAACATTTTTCAAAAGTGCGTGGCAATATGGGTCAACTAAGTTCCGCTGCGCCTATGTCTCTACAATCTGTATCCTTAATCCCTTTTTATAGTGATTTCGACGTTCATACGAACGGACAGGGCCAGATCGAATCGGCTATTGATCCTGATAAAGAACATATATACTTTATATGGTCAAAAACGCTTCCTTCTACCTGTTACATACTTTTCAACGAATCTAGTTTACCCTTTTACTCTACGAGTAACGGGTATAAAAATAAAACCGTTTCTCAAAAGTGTATCCGCGGCAGTTTCGCTTGAAATGTTGCATCACAAGAAACAAATCGCTAATACAAGTCTTTATTTAGAGAATGCGAAAAAATTCATATTTCCACAGTGTTATTGACGTAAGCAAATGTTTTGCAAATATATTGTTTGTGGGGGTAGCGTTTTAGGGAAGAACGGGGGTGCGCAGAGTATCCAATAAAGGATAAAAAATATATCCATCACCTTAGTCCGTCTTAAATTTGTCGGCTATATTCATTTGCTTGGTAATGGTTATCACGGAGAAGGCAAACTTTGCCACCTATAGATGGGGTAGAAAATGAGATACAATTCAAGGAGCATGAATTATTTTGGCGTCCACTTACACTTATGTTGCTGCTCATGGATATCTGAAAGATCCCGCCGGCAATGAAAACGATAGGCTGCTGCACGTTTTGGAGAAAATACAGCAGTGTTGTTTTGTAGCGACGACTGGCATCCACCCAGTTGGACTGGAAAATGGCATGGGTCAAGGACTCGCAGTCCTCCATGATGAGGTTGCATGTGTAGCAGAAGGGGAAGGTCTGCAGCAAAATGGTTATGACAAACATAAAGGATGCGATGCCCGTCCAGATGTCTGAGAAGAAAAACACGTTGATCAGCGTCAAGCCCAGAACCAGGCCGATCAGCAGAAACTGTGTGAAGATGGTGCCCGAGATTACTGGTTTAATGATCGCGCAGTATCTGTAATAGCGCAGTAAATATAGGTAAGTTGCCCCATCTGCAGCTACCAGCTCTTCCTACCTTAGAATGAGCTTGTGGTCCATCACACATTTGACCAGCTCTTCGTAGCTCTCGGCCTCGCTGAGGTTCTCATCGGAACGGAGGCGTCGGATGCGCTCCCTTAGCATGTCCAAGTGAGCTCGAAGGATGAGGGTATAGATCAACGGATACGTGTCCGAGAGCTGATCCTGCAGAACGGCGCCTGACATCACCATGTACTCCAATGTGGAGGCCACCCAGAGCTTGAGTGTGCCGTCATGCCAGTCGATAAAGGGATTGTACAGCTGCCAGGGCGGACGCCCACTGAGAACCGAGCTCAGGTAGGTGGAGCCGGCATATCCGCAGTAGACAAAGGTGAAGATGAGAAAGGCATGGTTGCTGCGGGCCACCACCAGGTGGATCTTTTCGCGCTCCTCCATGGCGGTGCAGCGCAGGTCCAGCTGGTCCAAAATGTTCTTGGCCTTGATGAGGCGCCAGAGCATGGAGTACGTGATTGCAACTTTTACCGACGAGCCGTAGGCATTAATGCACACCTGCAGCGAAGTGAGAAACTCTCCCGGGGAGAAGGACTTGATCTGCGTCATGTAGCTGCCCAGGAAGCCAAGCGGCAGGTACGTTGTGCACCACACGAACGTCATGAGCGTCCAGGTGAGGTACACATACCGGAGCACACCCTGCTTGGGGGGCAGCCATCCAATAAACTTCATGGCGCGGTAAAGGTAGATGCAACCATCTCGGGACCGCTTCTGCTCCGTGAGCGGAGCGGGACGTATCAGCTCAAAGACCATCTCGGCGTTAGTGGGCGCATTTCTCTGCTGGCCGCTTATATAGGCCGGTTCCTTCCGAACTTGTGACATTTTTATAGATGAAGTTTTCAATGAGTTCGAAAAGTTTTCATTAAGTTTACGGCCCTTGCTGTTGTTTAATTATTAACTTGAGAATTTCTCTGCTGCGCTATGTTATGTTTAATTAAGCAGTGAAAGCACTTGACTAGAACAAACATTTATACAGTGTGTTGTTACCCGACTTCCGATTTGACGAATTTGAATTTGAAACTGCATCGGTCGTGCTGTGCTCGTTCTCACATGCTGGATTTCCAGCATGCATAAAATATGGAAAAGTTGGCGAAAATACCAGACGGGTCCTTAATGGCAATTAAGACGTTCCTCATACGTAGCGTGGCCCGGGCTGCTTTAACTTCGCCTGGGGCCACTGTTTGCCTGCAATTGCAGCGCGGCGGGAGAAAAACAGCAGCTCGAGTTTGGCACGAAGGTTTTCCCAGAAACTTTGTAAGGCCGTCCTGCGCGTGGGAGGAGTGCAAAATGGCCGCTAATCGTCCTCCTAACTAAACTTATTAAATTTTCCCTCGTAGGTCTGCGAGCTTGGGGCGAGTGTGTGCCGAAAGCTTAGCATAATCATCCTTAAAGAGTAAGCCCGCCCAGATGCTCAGATCCTGTGTGACATCCCCTTGCAGCTTTAATGAAAAATATGTTCGCCGAGTGTTATTAATATTGCTCAGGATGTCTGGCAGTTGACACATGTTTTGTTGTCGCTGTCGCTTTTGTTGAATGTACCTTCAGTGTCTGCCTCAACTTCAGTTTCAGCTCCAGCGTTGGCCGTAGCTACAGCTACAGCTACAGCTACCAACTTCCCTTGTCCTGCCACGTGTAAGCTGACATTTTTTCATTACTACACATTTCAATAGCAGGGACACCCGTAGCCGCATCAGCCGGCTGCGAAGAACTCTGCCGAGCAGCTGTTGCTACTTCCCCTATCGTGTATGAGCACTGCGTCCAAGGAGCACCGGCAAGGCCATGGATAACCTTTTGTTTGCTTCTGCCGAGCTTGCACACTTGAATACGTTTGCTCTCCGGGTCCGTCACTGTCATTTGTGCTTTGGCCCGGCTATTTGGCAAGCTTCCATCTTCTCAGCTCGGTCCTTCCCAGGTGAACCAGCACATCCCACGCCCGGCACCACCAGGACCACCGGCACCACCGGCTTATGTGCCAACACATCGCAGCATTTGAATAGAACTGGTTTTCAGAACTCGCCAATGGGATGCGTGGTAGAAATTTATGTTGTCTCTGGCCAAATCAGTTATCCCTTTAATTGCAGCGCTTTGCAGGACTCAAAGTAGACACAGGAGCCAGTACCAGTGATGCAAGTGCTCGGGCTTCAAGTGGTCGACTAATTGAAGGCGGCGTGTGTCTTTTGGATCGTTTTGGAGCATGCTTTACGGGAGCTCGCTTGATATCCACGCCATCATTTATTATCGCTTGACGTATTTATTTTAATTAACGGAAATTAATGCCATGCTGCGCAGCTGTGCGAATATGTTTGCAGTAGCTTACACACATTTTCGGAGCGCGCCATCGAAGTGAGCTACCACGCCCACTTAACCCACACACACGCAGCCACATGAATGCACACGACGCAGCTTTTTGAGAAGGATGTCAGCCTCCCCCCATTTCCAAACTCGCAAAGCAGGCAGCCTGCAGAGCACCGAGTACGATAACTAAGTGTCAATCTGTTTTTGATTTGTTGCAAATTAGTGGAGCCTTTGCTGAGACCTCAAAATTATTAAACATCCCGGAGCGGTCTAGTCGGAAATCTTGACAGCCGGAGTTGCCACGACTCAAGGCGAACAAACAATAATTGAGATTTACCGATTCTTGAACAATCATTTGTTAAATTATTTATCGTACTGATGGAGCTAAGCTTATTTCCAACCAGTTAGTCATATTGCTAGTGTGGGTGTGGCTTCTATACACGCAAATGTTAGGAAGCCGTCTGTACGGCACTTGAGATGTATTTCCCCAGCATCTCTAACAAAATATGCATAATGTCATTTTACTCAGCTGCCCCAAGCCGTAACAACGCAGTTTGATGAGTTACTTCTTCCGGTGCCAATTCCGTTATGGAAATTAAATTATGGTCGAAAGCACTGCCCCACAGGCAACAAAAGCGGCAGAGGCCCTGCGCACACATAGACAAACTTGTTGAAATACATGACGGCGAGTGTAGACCAGGGTCGTAAATGCCATTACTATTTGGTAAACATTGCGACAGAGTGAGTGGCCAAAATTGTTAACTTACAAGGTCGTGAAAATACACAAAAAACGGGAAACATTCGCGTACAAAAAACAATGGCTGCAACCAACACAGACAAGCGAGCGTACAGTACAGGCGGGCAAATAAACAAGCTAGACATTCTGTTGCAGCAACATACAAACTTTTAATTAATTTCTGTCTGTGTGACCCGTGAGTATACGGCACATACATCTAACTGATTGCTATGATACAGCCATTGGGGTGGCAGTGTTTTGTTTACCCATGTGATTGTGATTGTGCGAGTGTGCGGTGAGGGTGCTCTTCGGCACACCCGCACACAAATAAGAGCAACAAGAGCGTTTAGCGTCACTTTGGTGGCAAAAATGGCTTGACCCAAATGTAATCAGGTAATTTGTTTCATACAGTAAATATTTACCCGCCTGCCACGCATATTTGAACTTAATAATTATTCGCAGGGTGATTGTCCCAACACACCTACAAATACATACACTGGGCAAACAAGGACGGAACTGAGCACAAGGCTCTGCAGTGGCAGTGGCAGCATTGATTTCCCTGGAAAGCCGTCTGGCTACATACCCCTTAAATATTGCATGCTCAGTCAGCCTAGACATTAACTTGGCCCAGACACGAGTCCCACTCGGCTGCCTGACAGCCAACTTCGACTGCTTGACAGACAGCAAGTGAAAGTAGTGCAAAAGAGCAACAAACGAAATTGATTTAATAGCCCAACATTACGGCGCTAAATGCATACATGCTGTCCCGCCTCCCCATATGTACATACATATGTACATACATATGTACATGCATATGTGCATGTGTGTTGGGGGTGTAACTCCAACTTCCAAGCGATTTCATTGATCAACGGTTTCCATGGTTCTGCCGGTTGTGTCAATGAGCTGCAGTTGTTCGGCTGGGATAATTGGAAAATCAGGGAATCAAATTAATTTCTCAATGCTGGCGCCAATCAACCAATGGGCTTAATGTTCACTTATGAGTCATCTGCATACAAGTATCGATCAGAGCTAAAGTGAATAATGGCTAAGGATTTCCCGAGGCAATTGATGTGACTTCTGCCGATCAAACTCCAGACTTCCCCCTTACCGATTTTCTCCATTGAAATGCGTAGAATGCAAATTTCAAATAAGTAATATCATCACAATAGTAAAGCCCCACGTCCCTTTCAACTTAATTACAATGCTTCTTCCATTGATAGAAGGCCATTCTGTATAGCAATCAGTTGTTACCCATTACTCGTAGATAAAAGAGGTATTTAAGTTTCTTGAGGTGTATGTAACAGGTGGAAGACAACGATTTCGACTCGATGAGGTATTTGTCTATCACTACTTGATTCTATATACTTATATTTCGACTTCGGAGTCGAAGGGTAGCCATCCCTAAATAGAGATTAGAGAGTAGTATAAATGCACTCGACAAACACCATGCCCATAAATACTTCTATTAACTCCGTTGACCCGAGATAAGTGATATTAGTTGCCAAAACAGTCACTTCCAGTGGATGGATAATTACAAGTACTTGAAGATGTCTGTATTAGGGAGGAAAGCAAATATCGGTAATTGAATTGATTTATATTGTGTATTAAATAAAACAATCCGAATCGGTAGTATAGAATACGAGGTATTCACATACCTGGACACTAAGGCAAGCATTCAACATTCAGCCGAACCCGAGCGATACATTGAGTCGGTAAGAGTTTAGCAGCCTAATAATTATTATAATTATTATTATAATTCTGACACCGCAATATTTATTTGGATTTTTTGGGCGGACTTAATTCCGTCAGGTTTCTTGATTCCTACCACTGGTGGTGCTGGTTCCAAAAGGTATTTATCCCCTCTACCTCCAACACCCCCCTCAAAAGTTCTCCCTTGACGAGCATATCTTTATAACGATTTGGTCACACCAACTTAACAAACGTCCAAATCAAAAAGTAACGGGTGCCCATTGCTCACAACTGCACGGTAGGATGTCCCACACGTAGGATGCTTTCCCTCCTCGCTTACCACCCAACGCACCCAATCCTTTCAGAACTTAAGCCCCATCCTAGCAATTGCAAGCCCTAACCATGACAATGCCAAAATTGTATTAAGATTCCTTACCGAATCAATCCTTACCAAACATATAAAATAGAAAATTTAATGTCAAAAGAAACAAATTCAGCAATTTAAATAGGACAATATTTAAGGCAAAATGTTAAACTTTAACTTTTACAATTCTCATTTTTATTGTTAACTCTTAATTTGTAATTATTGTTAGCATTAAGTAAGTAAATAAGTAAATAATAAGTAAAGTAAGTAAATAAATAAATATTCATAAGATGTAATTATTTGAAGACTTATTGCCTGACTAAGGCAACTTCTTGTTGTCACTTGCACCTTTGGGCGCCAAAAAGCAGGCTTTGTATTTCATACGAGCTGAAACTGAAAGAAAAAACTGCATTCGGTGACAAAAAACATTACGTTGCAGGTGTCGACAGAACAGTAGGCTGGCGGGGCAAGGTGCGACCAAAGGTGAGCGGGGTCAAGCTGAATGAATCAAGCATATTGATCATAGACTGAATGGCCGGCGAACATGCGAACCAACCTCAAACTCAGAGCCAAATGTCCGCTGTGGTTGGGTGAGTTCAGTGCAGGGGTCGTCGCTTTTTTTAGTGAGTGGTGGCAATAATTCAATTCGGTACATTGGAAGCCCGAAAGGCATACGGCAGCGTGCAGGGCGACTCCGCTGCCTAATTAAGGGTACTAGGACTCGAACGGCCGCCAATCGATGCAGCCTATACAATTGGCGATCGCACTCCAATCCCAATACGTTTTCAATCGCCACAGCTTCCTTTGTGTGGCCAGGACGCGCGTCCGGCCAACCGACGCTCTTCCGCTCCTCCGCTCATCCGCCATTCTGCCCTCCAGTCCGCCGCCCGCCAAGGAGGGGCTCATGCAAAAGCAATTTCCTGAACTTTTGCCCGACCGCTGATGCAGACACACAGACTCACAGACACACTCGCATCCTCTGGCAGATTAAGACGGCGACCCCACTCGAAACGCATTGGCGGACTCGTGGATGCCACAGCACTTGAAAACCAATACGAATGCGATTATGCCCCTGCAAGAGTGAGTGTGCGTGAGCTGGCGCTCTCGCCCGCACACAGCCACTCCAGCGTGGAAATGGCGGGCTGTAAGTAAGAAATCATTAAGGTTGGTCGGCGCACTAATGGAATACGACAAGCGGCATGTGGGAACACACTCTTGCACTTGTCCTGCATCCTGGTGGCCACCGATAGCTGTCGTTGTAGTTGTCAGTTGGCCGGGGGATTTGCTCCACGTTCGGTTTTGGTCACCGCAAAAGTTTAGTTGCAAGTTGCGGCTCCGCTTGCGGCGGTCATCCGTCCGTCGGGCGTGCGTGCCATCTGACTGCCAGTTGCATTAGGATATCAATTTGCGGGACACTGATTCGCCAGTTTTACTTGCGAAGTGTGGGTGCCAGAAGAGGTCCGGCTGTTGGGGTCCTTCAGCAGCCAAACGCTCCGGCACGTGACATTGGCAAAGTGAGTTCCGTTCGCAAATGTGACACAATTTGGTCATCTTGGGACCAAGGAACTCACAGTCCCCGCGAGGACCCCTAAGAGAGAGCGCGAGCGCGAGCGCTGAAAGGACTCTCTTAGGTTACCAGCGCCCTGGAAGCCATGGAATTCAGGTGTAGCTTATGGACTCATCGGGCCAAGTCGGCGACCGAAGGCCATGCGCTGATTCGTGTCGCTGACCTAAAAGCTTGAAGAAGCTTCCGCTCAGCTGAGCCAGGCGCAGGCGCAGACGCTCCCTTCCAGTGGCGAGCGGCTTCCGAATGCGTAGGAGTCCTGGTCGTCCTGTCAGTTCACTTCGTTTGCTCGTCGAAAGCTGTGCATGCTGCGGAAGCGACGGCATCGCTCGTTGCCCCATTAGCAACAACAACACATCGAGCATTGACACACCATTCAACACAGCAACAACAAGGCCGCACTGCGTGCGGGACTGAGGCTGAGGTTGGATTTGAAGTTGGGGGTTTTCCGGCGGCAAAAGTGCGTTTGAAATTACCAAAGTTGTCCCAATTAAAGGGTGCAGCGCGACTAACAAGTTCAAGTTGGGTGTTTCGCCGTGCGAGCGACGCGTTATCCTTGCGAACTCCTTTGTGCTCGCGGAAACTGGTGCGTGGCGGGCGTAAAATTCGCCAGTGACTCCGCGTTAAGTCAACTGCTCCTGCGAACTACTGCGAGTGCGAAGGCAGGTTGCAGCCAACGGTGGCAAAAAGTAAAAGCGGAAACGTAAACCGAAACCGAAACGCCAGAGCCGCCAGAGGTATTGAGAATCCGGGAAATCGAGAACAGGCATCGGTAGTGACAACTGTGAAATGTGCGGCTGCATTGTCGTTTTGCCACCACTTTGACCCAAATCGCATTGCATTCGCGTTGTGCCGGAGTGCGGGCTCTGCGGACGCCTAATGGCTTAGTGCATGATCGATAAGCAGCAATCGAAGCTCGCGAGTGCCCCACAGCTAGACATACGAATCGAAGATCCACCAGCAACTGGAATCCTCCAAAGCATCCGTTCCGGGCTCAGCCGCACTTGGTAAGTGATTCACAGTTGGCCGTTACTCGCTTGTGAGTATGACATGTGGTTGACGGGAGGCTTGTGACTTGTCATCTTCCGCCGCTTCCTCCTAACTTGCTCCAGACCCGAGTTAGCTTACTTACGTGGGACTTGGAAGTTTGGGCTTTGGTTTATAGCCTGCCAAACAAACTTGGCTGCTGTCAAACATACAACACGAACGTGTCTTGCAAAACACATCACCTCTAACTCATTAAGGGAGGTAAATGCCTAACTGCGTTGGTGGTTATCAACCAGGAAAAGTTCAAATGAAATTAGGATTCGGCTGCACAAAGTCCGCAAGAGCAGGTTTTTAAAGTGGCCACATCTAGGATTCATATAAGAGAGTATTTTTCAGTGGCTTGATATCAGCGACTCAAAAGGTATTGTTATTTCAAAGCATTCAGTTGTATAGTCAGAGAGTTCACTAGGAAATGGATACCCAAAACATATTTATGGTCCAGGTCATAACTAATTTAGCCTTGTTTGGAAACACAGAAGCTGTCAAAACATCAAAAGATACACATGCAACACCGAAGATAGAATTGATAGATAGATTAAAACTACTTAGTTTAGTGAACAAAGTCCTTCACAACTATATTATCAACCCCCTAAGGTCGACGGGACTGCGATATAGCCGGACTGGAGTTGGAAAAATTGCCAAAGCTTATTCATACACGCAGTGGCTCATGCAAATGGGAGGTCGGGAATCCGACGGCTTTCTTGTGGAATAACAAAATGAAAGCGCAAGCTAAATATTTGCCAACGAAGTCCTTGGATACGGGCGCTAATGGCGAATCTTGTTTTTGTGTATGTGACGGAGCCCCCAGCGATAAGGCGCGTGGGCTTGTTTTCGTGGGGTTGGCTGTGCGATTAAGTCTGCGTTGGCCGGGACGTCGGAGGAGCGGCCACGCAGAAAGCAATTAAATGTATTTCCGCTCCGATGTCAAAATTAATGCGCGTTTCATATTTAAAAGCGTGAATGCACGTACACACGAGCAGGCGGAGAAAGGTCACCAGGACGACAGGATGTGTGCGCGCGGAAGTCCTATGTCAATGCTGGACTGTCACCGGACAAGTGGGTCGAATGAAGCAGGAGCATTTTATCACCTCGGGGACTCACATGCACGTCCGTCGCCGGACAGCTGTGGGCAAGTGGGGCACGCCCCGTTGCTATCGCCCTGCCTCGCCGGTGAAGCCGGAACCAATGGGGCGGCCCA
Organism: Drosophila simulans; assembly: GCF_016746395.2. Lineage (NCBI taxonomy): Eukaryota > Metazoa > Arthropoda > Insecta > Diptera > Drosophilidae > Drosophila > Drosophila simulans. Next base: position 3,411,061 of record NC_052521.2, read on the forward strand.
GTTTTATGACTTGTAGTTCGACACCTCGTGTGCTGGCTAATGAGCGTGGCAGACTTGCGTAATGTGTGTTTATCATCCGCCCCGGGGCCGTACGACTTTTTTGGTCATGGATCCGCAAGTACTCGTATGTATTTAAATTGCAACTCTACTAAAAAGCGATTGGATGTGATTTGATTTTCTGCACACAGCACGTGTGTGCCGCCTGCCAGTGTGTGTCCTACATAGTCGGCAAGCTTTTTGCTCAGCTCCGAGCTCAGTTCTTCCCATGGCAATCTATGCAAAATAGTCATGGCCATAAGAGCAAAGTCAAATAAAAAACAACCAATATTTAAATAACGGATTACAAGTCGGCCAAAGAAGCCGGAGCTGATGCTGCTGCCACAGCAAAAACAGAAATGGGAACGAGCGCCGTCGGAGGGCATGTAAGTTTCCCATTTAGTTATGAGCCCGCTTTTTGGCCAAATGCCTGAACGGGTCGCTGGATCAGTGCGTAGACTGGCTGGCAGCCTGCTGATGCCTCCTCAACGTTCCTGCCTCATTTCACTTCATTGTGTCTCCGGCGAGAGTCTTTGTTTTTAAATCTTGTCATTCCCGGGACCCCGTTTATTGCACGATGATGTCATCTCGGTACACGTCCGCCGGGCCTTTTCACCCGATATTCTCGCGCAGGGATGCCAAGTGCAAAGCTACCTCCCCCTACCAGGATCAGGCGTAACCACCAGTTCTCAACGTACTTAATTGCATAAATTCTATTCAATTGCCACTCTCCAAACGAACGGTTAGGGATAATTTAAGACGCTTCTGGCCTTTCGATTGCCATTCCTATGTCCGGAATGGAGCTGTACAATCAGGGCACTGCCAACTTTTAATTTTAATTCATTTTTGTGACTTTTGGTCCGAGCTGACCGGCTTATCTTCCTGCCATTGTGTTCAACCCGCATTGTGCAACCCTTTGCAGATATATATCGGCTGGCATCTTTTAGTGCTTTCCGTTTGATTGCAACTTGCAATCCGAGTTTTTGGCAAAGTCCATCGGGCTGCAAGCGCAAAAGCCTGCCAAAGGAGGGAGAAGTGAGTGGACACTATTAGGGGATAGAATGGACCAGGCATGGGGAAAACAAAGTCAATCAAATAGTGGCTTAATCGTTGAAGGGCCGTGAAGGGTTTTATGTCTGCGAATTGGATTTATTCCCAATACAAACATAAACAATGGGCTGCAAGATGTCGAGCAGCCAATTCAAATTAGATCCCCTGCCGGAGGCTTTACAAATTAAGCCCTTAATGAGGACTTTGCATAATCAAGCCAAAGACGTTCGTGGGCCGGGCCACGCGATTGATGACTGGAAAATTACCCGAGCAGTTTGGCTGGCAACCAATCCTGATTGATAGCCGGCGCCCCACCTCTTCGCAAGTGCTGTCCAGGTATAAGTCGAGTGTTGCTCAGCTGAGTTCTGAATTATTCAGGAAATTGGCTAATTATCGAAAAAGCTTCGGATTCATGTCCCCTGTCCTGGGATTTGAGCTCCAGTGCCAATGTGCCGTGTGTGCCGTTCAAACTACAAACATTCTATTAGCACTGAATGAATTATTAATAACTGTGTCAGCCGCCTGCTAATGAGATGTTGTGTGTGCTGCCGTCTTCGGGGTGTGGTGTAACTTACCCACATGTCCTGGCAAGGACAACTCAACCGGACACTTAAATTTTTGGCAGTGTTTGCTTAGGTCTAAGCTGAAAATCATTAGTTGAAATGCGCAAATATCTCTAAGGTTTTTATTAGCTGAGCGGCGAGTAATTGCCCACAATTAGGCCTTAATAGTACGACCATAGAGAGGCGCTACATACACTCACACTCACTCGGCAGAGAGAGCTAATCAGGACCGTGCCAGGATACAGGCCTCGCGTATCCCTGGGGACGAAGCTGAGCGTGAATACGTTTCGGTTGCTCGTTAAGTAAGAATTACTCTGTGTGCTTGGCATGTGGAAAAGAGCTCTTTTGTTTTTTCAGGCAGCACTTCCTGCTGTCTCTTTTCGCATTACTTAGTGTTTTTATTGAGGCAATTCTGTCAGGGCAGAAAACAACAGGCTGACACTGAAAAGTTGTTACTTTCCCCAGACATTCGGCTTAGGGCTAGCTTCCCATTTGTCCACAGGACTCCCCCTTCGCTTTCTCCTCGACACCCCGTCCCCTCCAGCCAAATATTATTACAATTATACATTGTATTGTTTTTATTTATTCTTCCGTCATCCCCAATTATTTTCTGCGTTGTCTTCCTTCACTTGCTTCAGCTCCTCGGTTTATGGTTGTCCTTCCCGACACAAGGACTCCGAGCGAAATAAGCTTAAAGTTGAAATTCGCTTACGATTCTAGCTTCTAAACGACAAAATCTAGTCACAGCTACGTATATATACAGATAAATAATAATAAAGAGCTATTTTAACAACGGTTTTATTCTAACGTACTAGAATTTGACGTACATTTTTTTACGTAGATGGGAAAAGGAACTTTTTACAAGTATAATTCTTGTACTCCTACTACGCTCTTTATATGCCAACAGCAATAAGCCTTTGTTTAAAACTTATTTAAAGTGTTCAGCAGATCAAACCATGAACAAAAACAACAAGAAATTATCGATTTTAGACTTATTGTTGTATATTTAAAAAACCAAGGATAACGAATTCATTTAAAATTTAAGGATATGTAGACCTAAAAATTCCATTAAAACTCACATTTAAAAGTTATTACGAAATAGGAACAGCCACTTTTCAACTAACAATTTTCATGACTAAATTTGTTTTTGTCCTAATTCCTTCTAATCGTAGTATTTGCAATTATCTTAAACAAGCAGTGCTCAATTAATAATGTGTTAAAAATGTTTTGATATCAGACCTCCTCTTAAGGAGGCAAAAAACCCAGGTACTCTCAACATACTAGCATTCTATTAACATTGAAAATGAAAATGAACATTGAAAAATTACTCGATTTTACTATACTATAGCTTCAAAAGAAAGTAAAGCCTGGTAACGATTTAATGTTTTGAATGTATACAAATTATGTCAAGAAACAGTGATAAGCATTATCAATTTAATCCTTAAGGATATGTATATATACAGATTTAATCTCACATTACTAGTTCGTCTTCAAAAATTTCAGACAACCGATTTTGTTCAGCTGTAGGTAAACGGCTCCTAACGGCTCGATTTCCTCGACTATCAGATACCCGTTACTCAGCTAGTCCAAGTGGGACCGAGAATTTGAACATTTTTCAGGAATATCGGTTGAAATTGGAGACAAAAATATATTTTAATGCCCTAAGTTTTGGCCGAAATAGATTTTTGGGGTTTTTATGGGTCAGAGGAAGCGGGGAAAAAATGTTTTCGGCATATCGATAGAAATTGGCAGAACAACTGATTTAATCCCAAAAATTAAATCACTTCTCAAAAGTGTGGGCGTAGTAGTTTTGGGTTCTTTATGGGTGTGGCGAAAAGTTTTTTGGCAAATGATTAGAAAACATTTTTCAAAAGTGTGGGCGTGGCAGCTATGGCCATTTTGTGGGCGTTAGAGTGGGCGTGGCAAAGAGGTTTTTGGCAAATCGATAAAAATTTACACAATTAATAAAATTATGATAAAATATCCAACAATTTTTCAAGAATGTAGGCGCGGCAATTTACAGGACTAATAAAAATGCGAAAAAATATCAACTCACTTATCAAAACTGAGGGCGTGGCAGCTTGTGGGAGTTACAGTCGGCGTGGCAACATGGGTCAACAAGACGCAACCTGCGCTGCGTTTTTGTTTCTAGAATCCGGATGCTAAATCTCAACCTTCTTGTTTTTATAGTTCCTGAGATTTCGACGTTTATACGGACAAACGGACATGGCTAGAGCGACTCGGCTATTGATCCTGATCAAGAATATATACTGTATATATACATCGTTCTGCCTGTTATATATTTTTCAATGAATCTACGAGCAACGGGTATAAAAAGTATCAAAACAGATTTCAAAAGGATGGGCGGGATGTCATCAGTTAGCAAACTTGAGCCGCGTCTATGTCTTTTATAGTTCGTACGGACAGACGGACATGGCCAGATAGACTTGGATAGGGATCCTTATCAAGAATAAATATACTTTATATAATCGGAAACGCTTCCTTCTGCCTGTTACATACTTTTCAATGAATGTAGTATAGTTTTTTACTCTACGGGTAAAAACGTGTACCAAATATGAAAGCTTTAAGAATCAACGAAACTATGATTTATTTTAAATATTTAAATTATTTTCCGACTCTTCCTTCTTAACACCGACATTTTATATTGTCAAAAAATATTGTGCATTTGAGAATGTTGTGAAACAAATTTTCACAGCGTTAGCGTCTTTCTATTTTGCAGTCATAATATAAGTGCCTCGACTATTTGATACCGTTTACTAATAAAAATAAATATGCCTTCATGTGACATTGTACATTATAAACATAGGTAATGTACTACTCGACACTAAGCAGAACCCTCTGCAATATTAATCAGCTTTTGGACAAGTAAAATGAATACCGCTTTGAAAACGACAAAATGGAAATTTGGGCGTGCCATTCATTTTCTGTTTGTTGGCGTTCGAGTGGGCGTGCCCGCCCCAATATTGACAGAGACACGCTCTGTAACGAGTATATAAATGTAAAACACAATCCAAATGCGCGCACTATAAGCACCGCCGTTCTTGAAGTCCTTTGTCATGTGCCTCGTGCTGTAACTCGTTAGAGGGTTCAAGGTCCTTGTGCCGTGCTAAGATCAAGTTGTGTCTCCTCGGCACACAAATGCATGCAAATGCCAGCCATAATAAAAACAATGCCCGGGCGAAGTGAGCACACGACATCAAGATTTAAAAATGTGTCCCAGCGTCTAAACAAAAGGGTCTTGGAGGAGGCGCAAATGAAATGCGTCCCTCGCTGGGAGTGTGTAACTAGGAGAAGGACGAAGCACTTGTGTTGGCTCTGCGCACTTGGCCCACAGTGAGGGGCTGTAGCCGAAACGGCAGTTGTCTCCAAGTCGCGTTCATTCAACAATTTAGCAGCGAAAGTATTCTCAAGTGAAGTTACGGAAATAAACAGTCTGGGTCGCACTGACTGCAGAAGGTCCTGCGCCGAGAAACGACATCAGCGGGGCAAAGGAGCAGTTAAAGCGAGCGGAGCCATTCGGTGTTATGTGATAAGCCTCCGATGCTCCGATATGGGTGCGTTGCGTTCGAAACTTCCGCTGCGCCCCATCAAATGTGGCCGTCATGTCGTTCTCCATGCTGCAGGATGTAATGCGAGCTTATTACCATAAAAGCATTGCCTCCGGCGCTCATATATTCCTCCGCCTGTGTTTTTGGCCGAGAGGGTAAGTGAGCTGGCTGCAAGTGTGGGCAGGATGTGGGCCCTTTGCCAATGGAAAAGACAACTTATAGATGTGTTCAATTTTAGTAATAGCTCTTTTGGGCCTTCGGTCGGGGCGGAAAGACACTGCTCTGCCCGAAAGTTTTTAACTGCTTCCCGTTAGATCTTTGGAAGTAGTGTGCTGGCCAGCCTGCCCACCGATTACATCGCCAGGATCCGACGCAGAGCTGCCTTGTCTGGCACTCCACGGGCCTGAGAAATATGGCATCTGGCTGGCCGCAGGGGAGTGTGCCTTTAAGCCAGCGTCGCAAAAAGAAATTCCGAGTCAATACATGCTGAGTACCCTGAGGAGCTGGCAGGACGAACGAAACACTGACATACTGGCGAGCCGAACGTACTGGTGTGGATGTCTCTGTGGCTGCGTGGATCCATCAGTATCAGTACATCAACGCGTGCAAGCTCCGCTTGCAGCTCCGTTTGCAGCTCCCGGCTCACGAGAAATTTCTCATGCAACATCGAGCAACTTTTCAGCCGCAGAAGTTGGCAAGTACGGCAAGAGCCGGCGGAAAGATGTTGTGGGGCGAATGCGAGGCATGCCGAGGCTTTCGGCGCGAATATGCTGCCACATAATACTCGGGTGGATACACAACTACTGACTACAGACCGCAAAATTCAATTTGTGTGCGACGCAATCTTAAGTTTGTGCGTTTGCTGTGTGTCCCCGATTCGGATCCCAGGGTCCTCTTTATTTACAGCTCGTATCGCTGCAATCGTTTTTTATCTGCCTCGTTTGTCCGGGCAGTCGGCCAATATGGGCTGACTGCGGACATTTGCTTGCGGCTCGCTCATGCCGTTATCCTTTTATGCTGCGCTTTATCAAAACGTGCGATTGGTCATTCAGTGCCTGGCTTTATGAACTGGAACAGAGCTTGGATTTGGGTCCGAAAAGAATGCCGACCTACAATCCCCCCCACCCAGCCACTCCCTACCACCTACAATTCCACAGTCCCTCCATTCCCACCATGCCACGCCTGCACCGCAATTATGTTTTGTGGCTTGCGGCGTGCGGACCGGAAATTAATTTCGTGCTTTATTGCAACTAATTCGATTATGAGTCCGCTCGGCGTTCAGCCCCAACCCCAACCCCTACCCCACCACCACCCTGCACCCAACACCCAAATACTAGACCCCCGAAAGCGGCAACCCCCCGCTGCGCTTAACATCTACACAAACAAGGCCCGCGTGCTGGCAGTGTTGATTTGCATGGATGTTTATGCATAATTTATGGCGCTGCAATTGCTGGTTGTGTTCGCAAACATGTGTCGAGCCACCAGAGATTATTTGTTTTTAAATATTGCGCACTAATTTAATTTATCGCTTTATTATTCTTTGCGCTTCGAAGCTTGGTGAGCGCCCGAGCTCACTTGTGCGATGCGGCATACAAAAGGCCGATTGGAATTGAAATCAATTAGAGCCAAAATGACGTCACGCGCTCTCCTAACTTGTTTAATTGGCGGTCTTTGAGGATATGCATAAAGTTGGTAGTCGTTACCTCCGATTAAAGTGAAGCATCACCAGTGCCTCAGCAACATCCACATCAGCACACGTACATGTATCGCCGAGACTACTACTACGAGGGCGTAAAAAAAAACTGGGAATTTTCCTGCGTCCTTTATTATTTTTATCGATTTTCAGCTGATGGCTTTATCAACAAGCGGCGCTTGTCTTTTCAGCCCGTCGTCTTTGGTCACTTGTTGGGCAAACACACAAAGGACCGCTCGCCCCCTTCACGGGGCGCCCCTGCTGAGTGATGTGAAGTGCCTGCAGGCCGCGTTCTCAGGGCCTGCGCATATACATAATAGCCGGGCTTTGGGGGCGTTATGGCATTCTCACGCTTCATTTGGCATAAAGACCAAAAATAACGCCTGCCATCCCCTGGTCCTGTTGGGAGCTGGGTCGTCCAGGCTTGGACGCAAATTGAGTAAACGCCCCTTGTTTGCCTTGTATATTTTAAGCCCGGAATCAGCAGCCGCACGTAATTAAAGAAAATGCGGAAATGGTGCGACTTAAAACATAATTTAGCTTACACAAAGCTGGATATCCGTGGCCAAAAGCACTGCTGGCTCGCCCTCTATTTGCCCACGCCCCGAATTGCTCTTTTCACGCCGCACACACTGCACACTCCATCCATTCCGATGGCCAAAACGCTAGTCCATCCGCAGGAGCGGATCGCAAGGAGCGATGGAGATTGATAGGCAAACAGGACGGCCGGCGCAATTAACATGAGTGGGGAAAATGGCATCGCGATGGCACTTGCCATTGATTTTTAATTAGCATAAACAGGCAATAATTGCGGCAATGTGCAGAAATCATCGCCAATATGCAACGACATAATTATGTTGGGCTATCGCTTTCGTCGGGCCTTTCCCGTTGACACGGAGCGACACACACACCGCTCTCGGAACGTGAAAAATGTATTAAATTTGCGTCAGTTGCTCATTTCAAATTGCTTTACGTGCCGAGGGAAGCAATAGCTCTCAGCAAATTAAATTGACTGCTCGCTCGACGAGCTGACAGGATGTTGAGTGGAGGGCCGTGGAGTGGCAGGCTCTTTCGGATTACTATCGGATGAAGATACTGTGAGCTTAATTAATATTTGAAATATTCTTTGCCACATTTACTAATTGCAATGACACTGCGTTTTCGCCGGCCACTCGCATCTCGATGCGATGACCCTTGACCTGCTCAAAGGATACCTGCCTCTCTCCAGGTAAGTGATTTATCACTTTTCCCCCGGTAAGTGCTTGTCCAGGAATGTGGCCGAAAGTAATTCGTAAATTGGGAAAAACATGCTTTGCGGAGACAAACGTCAATGAAGTCGCATAAAATGAAACGAAATACCGTAATCTAGCTCTGGCAAAAGCCCTGAACAAGTACAAGATTTTCCATATTCCATATTTCTTGTCCTCCACTTTGTCCTGCGCCAGCCATGTGCGAAATTTATCTCGCCCGAGCTGGATTGAGTCCAGAAGAGCGGAGCTGGCTAACGAGGCACTCGGGCAGCTGGTGCGGAGGAAAATCCAAAGATTAAATTAAATTGTACACGTCCCCATTTAAAACTAAACAGTCTGAGCCTGCGACAGCACTTCCAGACCGCCGGCAGCTGGGTCTCGGTCTCGTTCGTTCGTTCGTCATAAGGATGTGTGCAAATCCCCACAGCTTGGCCAGGAAGGCTGGACGGGCCAGCCGGCTGTGGCGCAATAAATCACAACATTTTCAGATGCTTACACAAATGCCTTTTTGATCCTTAATTTTCTGATCAAATACGTGACACTAAGTTTGCCAGGGCGGGGCTTTGGGGATGCCAAGTAACAAATCGCAAGATGCTGAAAATTGAATGCGAGTAGCCGGGTGGGTATCCTTCCGGCTGAGCTATTGATATTTCCCAGCATCCCGAATCAAATCAAGCGAGTGGAGTGTTCTACTGTGTGCGGGGTTCGCTGCAAAACAAAGCGGTGGAGTTTTCAATCCCAGCAGATTGTTGGACTCAATAAGTATCTTTGTGTCTCGCATTGGATTGCACTGGAAATCTTTGCAACATCAACAGCAATAGCAACAAAAGCAGCGGCAGCGTGGGTTGTTAAACTTACTTTTATGACTGTCTGAAAGCGATAGTCGCCTTGCCATTGCCAAAGCCTGATCCCTGCCTCTTCCGCAATGCGTGTGTGTGCGTGTGCTTTATTCGCTTGCTTACTTTTCAATTTATTACGCAACATTAAAAGCTGCTTTACAGATACAAATGCGCGAGAGCCAGATACGTAGCATGGTTATCCCGGCCACATGTGCTCGTGTGTGCTGTTGCATGTCCGGGAGGAATGTATTAAAGGGGAAATCGCATTGTATTGCCATTTGACAAAATGTCAATTGCAGTGACAATGTATTAAAAGCTACATTTGTTCTCCAGCACGGGCACAATGGAGCGATTTGCCAGCTGGCGAACAGAGGTACAAACAAGGATATCCAATGGTTCCGGACTGCAATTTGGGATGATGTTCTGCAGTTGAAGTGAAATTGCTGACGATGGGGTATAACTGGATGACTGGGAAATCGCTTCACAAGCCATTTGGATATACCGAATTATTGGAATCTTGAAAATATTCCTCAGCACCTTGGCTTAAACTAACATAAAGTTCTTTTAACTCAAATTCATTGCCCATTTTCCATCGAAGCTCACACAACTTTATTATTGCCTTAATGGGTGACGTCCAATATGGATGCACGTTTTCCTTGCGCTGAAATGTTATCTTATTATAATATTTTGAAGTTGCTGCAGACTCAAAAACATTACATTGTACACGTATTTGTAAGGCTTGTCGCATCCAGTTCACAATTATTGAGCTTGTCGAGCATTCGCAGAAATTGTTAAGAACACTGATGGCGCACGAAAAGGACTGCGAGGGAAAATACCGAAGGTACTGGTCCTTTGCTTGCTACGCAGCTTGCCGCAAACATTTTATAACGGTGCCAACTTTGCCAAGGCACAACTTTTGCCATGTTAAGCCCACAGCTGCCACAGCCAGAAAGCCAGGACACCCCTTTCGGCCGCGTCCCTCCAGCCTTTGAGCAGGCGAATATGCAAATACTGACAAAATTATAATTATTATAACATTTTGTAAATGTAGTTGCCCACCCACATCGCCGCCCGCCACCCTCCACCCGGAGCTGTCAGCGGCAGAGCTCCTACTCGCTTCCGCAGGGCGAAACGCCAGGCGACGACGAGGTAAGCCCACCAAACCGAACGCGAGCCCGAACCCGTGCCCAAGACCTTACCCTTTCCTTCCAGTGACTTTCTGGGACGGCAACCTTTTGGAAAGTGCCAAATTTTCACTTTGACTTGCAGACACGACCGCGAGACAGTTGACGACGCCGTATTTCCATTCAGCATGACGGGTTTTATGGGCAGAAGACAATGGGCAAAAGGGAAACGTCTCATTTGGAAAAAGCGATTAAATAAAATTCCGATTTGCAGGCAATTTGACTTAATTAGCTGGCTGCCGGGAGTTGTCAAACGGCGATTAATAAGTTTGCTCTTAATTACGTGACCAAAAGCCATCGCTTCTACTCCGGGCAAAAACCAATCAACGTGAAAGTCGTCACAAAGACGACCCATGACGGCCCACCATCGCCCAGCCCCGATCCCCGATCCCCGAGAGCAACTTCCGCACCTTCCTTCAGGCGCGAGTTTTGAATGAATTGCGTTTAGCGATTGCCGATTGAGGGATGACAGTTACCATTAGTGATTACCCCGCCTTCCGCTCCGTTATGTTCCAGCGCCGCCGTGGCATCGCAATAATTTGTCTATTCAAACTTTTTCGCAGCAACGTCGCCTCGCATTCGCGTTCGCATTTGCCTTTTTCTTTGCACGTCATTTATTTTGTTAATGTTGGTAAATAAACAACCGCATCGTGGGTGGGAGGAGAGCCGGAGTTCTTACTTGGAAGCATTTAAGCGGCGACAAGTCAAAAGCTTCGCCAGCAGCATCGTCATCAATTTCAATTTCCACTCTACCCCAACCACTCCACTCCCCACCACGACCACGTCCAATATTCCGCGAGGTGGGGCCTCGAAATATGGCAACAATTTATAAGTGATTCATCATTGTTTATTGGCTCCATCGATGCGCAAACTGCCGAGCCCCAGAATTATGGCTGACAATTTCGGCAGGTCTGGACTGCCAAGGCAAAGAAATCTTTTGCTGCCAGCTTGGGGTTGTGTCTTTATTAGTGGACCGCAATTCCAGCGTCAGATCTTCGTTGCTCAGGGGAAGAGGTTCCCCCCTTTCCAAATCGTTCGAAAACAGACTCAGCAGGTAGTCAACGAAGTGCGGTTGATGCTCTTTTCAGGCAGCTCTTTGCAGCCTGGGCAAAGGACTAAGGCGAGCTGGTTGCCATGGTTGAAGGCTGAATCCGACACACTGACACCTCAAAAACCGAATCCTCGTAGGCACCCTTGTCGCTTCCGTTGCATTTCTTGAGTACTTAAAAGTTTTGGGCGCCAAATGCAAGTACAAAACTTGAACGAGCCCGAAACATACCCGAATATGCAAACTTTTGATTATCAAGTGTGTGTGTGCCAAATAAATTCCCAGCACAATATTAGGTGCAAATTGTTTTGGCGCACTTGTTGGGATGCCTCCAGAACTCCAGACCTCCAGACCGCTCCCTGTGTACCTTATACACGCCATCACCATGCATGGCGACGAGCCCAAGGAGCGACAACTGTTTTTGGCAGAGCGCTTTTCTATTAAAATTTTCATTAAATTGAAAGCAATTAGTGTGTGGGGCGGGTGCACAGAGCCCCGGGCTGCTGAGCTCCTAAGCTGTCGCAGCGAGGCTGCTGTTTGTGTTTTGATTATTGTCAAAACGCTGGGCAGCAGCTGCAATTTGCCACCCGCAAACGTGGCTGGGGATTTCTCTGGCCAGGCTTTCGACTTTCAGAAGGAGGCAACTGCGTCGATGATACCACAAAGTCCCATGACATCAAGATATGGGACTCCACCCCACCGACAAAGATGTTGCGAAGTGGATAGCCCCTCAAAATTAATTTGCCGCCCGCCTGCAGCGATAAATAAATCCGTACCTGGACTTTTGGCCTTGGATGCCGCAGTTGCGTGCGGCTCCTCCGCCATTTCCGGCTTTATTGCGTGCGCCATTTTGTCAATTGCGCGAGCACTTCCGGCGAAGAGATCTGCGGGCTAGAAAGTGATAACGCCCAGCGCGGCACAATAACTTTTGATGGCCGAAATGTTGTGGCCACCGCACTAAACACCACGCATTAAAGAAGCCAGAATTCAGTAAGCCAACAGTCAACGACATAAAAATTGATACTGGACTTCTGACAGCTGCGCTGCTGATTAAGCGGTTTGTTACTCTCCCATCACACCATCTGACATGGGGTAGCACCGACCGCCTCCATGGCGATGAAGCCGGTCCACATTCGTCTGCGAGTATCGCCAGCGCCAGGGTATTACAGCAAATGGTCAGAGCAGCGGGCGATTTGATGCGATTTTTGTGAGTCTGTCAGGGAGGCTAGCCCTAAAAAATCGAACAATAAGGAATTATTTATGAATCTCGTTTTCAATGAAATTTTTGCACCACCGCGCAGAGTACACTGTGGTCATAAAAAATGTAAACGGACTCAAGTTTAATGCAGTCATCCCCGGGTTTTCGATTCAGTGTGTGTCTTCCTGGCGGCTCTCCCATAAATCAGATTTTAATTCTTAATTCAAGCGGAGGCCGCTCAAATAGGAACACAGCCATCTTCGTGCCTGTCGCTCTCGATTCTGACTTGACCAGCTCTGAGCCCGGGGAGCATGACTTTCGGGCTTGTGTTACTTGTCTGCCCGAGTTTGACAGGTGAAATATTGGGAAGGTTATCCAGTGGGCGGGTGCAGGAGCGAAAGCGGGGCCTGAAACTTCGTAGAAATATCGCCAGGCCGAAATTAAATTCCAGTCCTGCTCCACCATTCCATGTGCCACATGCAAAGTCCACAATTTTCAATAAAAATAGCCACAGGCACACGGGCCACGCAGTAAGCTCCGACGCGGTCCACCTCCCCAAAGTTCCTGTTCTTGTTCCTGAATATCGAACTTTCGGAGCGTCTTTTTTGTGATTTGAAATTTTCGGGCTATGCGTTTGAACTGAGGTGGAAATTATTTCTATGCCATTGATTACGCCCGCATGTGTGAGGCTCGATTGAATCGGGGCATGGCTAGCCGCAGGTATTTTGCTCGCCACGCGTTCGGGTCTTAAAGGCGCCTCTTAAAGGTGCAGATGGAATTCTCGGTTATTGGCTCACTTTGCGGCAGCGGGCAGGGCTACGGGAAGCGCCGGAGTATGCAATCCTTCCATCCTTCCGCTGGCAATGCCACGCATTCCTTTGATCAATTTGTGGGCTGGAAAAGAGCGGAGCTCCGAACGACGTCAATTATGTGCGTGTGCCAGGATTCCGGGCCGGAGGGCCCGAGTTCCTGCGGAGAGGGGTCTGGAATCCATTCCATGCCGCATTTGGCCCGGCTTCACGGGCATGTCAACACAGCAAACATTGCGGCACGCGCACGCACCCCAGCATTGTTCTACGAAACGGGCTTGCGGTGCGTTCAATTTCGCCTCGCGACCTTCTTTGCGACGCTTAATTTTTGTCGCCACCCGAAATGGAGGCCATTTGCATATTTGACAGGACATTAATTAATAATAAATCGTGCGTTCAGCGGTTGAGTTAAAACTTTTGTTTGGCGGACCGCTTTCCTGGCTGTTATCCACAATGGTCCCCACTATTCCGGTGCGGCCGAATCACGTGAGCCACCATCACCAGTGAATCACCAGCCCCGAAAAGCGGCCCACATTTATTTTTAAGCGACTGACGAGCTCGTGTGCTCAAAGCACGAGTAAATAAATCGCAGCAGGTGCAGCTGACCAGCTGGCCAGTCGTTTCGGCTCCTTTTCTTCGGTACGAACAGCCTTGGTAATCCTGGCGGCTGTAGGCCTCGTCTCGCGTTGTTAATGGCTTTCCACTGGCCGACATTGCCTGTTGCAGGCCCACTTCATTTATCAACCATGTATCCTGCGGTTGACAGTGACAAGGCCGAGCCACTAGCAGCTGCGACTTTGGAGTTTCTAATTGAATCAGCTCCGCTCGGAGCCAGCGGGCTGGGCCGCTCGAACGCTCCCCGCAAATCGGGCGGCAAACACGGGCTGCGACCTTACCCCTATTTTCCCACACCGGGCGGCCGGTGGGTGGCATCAATTATGTGCCATGCTGAGCGGCAGCCGCCGCGGCACTTAAAGCGAGTGACGGAGGAGCGCCCCCGGCAGTTGCAAAGACGTGCAGCAATAAATTAAAGCGCCGCGGCTTTCAGTGCCACTTCCTGCAGAGGCCTGATATTCCGCTGAGAGCAGGAAGACACATTCAATAAATAAATTTATTCATGACTTCGCTGGCAAAGATGCTGCGAACATTGTCATATTTGACTGCTGCGCTCGAGTGCGGCATTAAAAATTTTACGGCACCTGCCAATTGCCGCAGCGCACCGGAAACGCACACATACTGCCACACATCGACATACGCGTACATGTAAGTCAGTGCGCACATAAGTAGGCAACGAAATATGTGGGGAGGGTTCCGTGTACAGAACTTCTGCGTAATGGATATCGATAGGGCTCAAGTTTCCCAGAGTTGGACAGTGTGGTGGTAGTAGTAGCAAGCAAACAAAGAAAGCGACACGCGGACTGCTAAGGTGTGAGTAAAGTTTCGGATCACATCCCGACCAGATTGTCCTTCAACGGTCCAATGCATCTTTCGATACACATACATTCGCTTGGGGAGCGAACACACTTGCAAGTTTCTTGCTCGCAGGAAGTGCGCAGCTTTATTTTCTGCAGTCATAAGGCGGCATTAGACGCTTTTCGGCTGCAACAACTATTATGCACAAGATTGTGAACTAAACGAAGTGCGGCAACAACAGCCGTGGCGCAACAATGGGGGCACAGCGAAAGTTCAGAATGTCGACAAACGAACAAACAAAATTTCATTTGCAGCGCCTCGTAAATTGCGTGCATGTAGTAAGTATGTAAGTGCAAAGTGCACCACATGCACAGTGCGGGCATCCAAGTGTGTGAGCGAGTGAGCCAGTGTGCGAGTGTGTAAGTGTGGGAGTGTGCAGCGCAAATGTTGGCGCAGTGTTCAAGTGTATGTGTGTCAATGCCGCTGACGTCGAGTGAGCGTGAAACAAATGCAAGCTATAAAATCTCAACAAAGCGCGATGCCAAAGGGCGCCGTCGGGGCGTTGGAGGCGCTGGGCGGACGGAGCGGGCGGAGGGGTTGGCGGCGCTGCTATTTGCGCAGCATAAGCGGAGCTGCCAATGCCCACCCACCTGCGCCACCCACCTGCACCACCCACGCCCTCGCTCTGATGTCGTTAAGCTGTGCAAACGATTTCGCGAGGCAAGGCGGAAAATTCTTTCCAAAGCAACAGCATCAGGGCAGCGAAATGGAAGTGGGCGGGGCGGGGCGGTGCGGGGCGGAGGGCAGGGGCACAAGGCTCAAGACCTTAAATGAAGTCTACGAATCCGATAAAGTGTTCTAAAATAGTTCCACGCTGCGCCTGTGTCTACTGCGCTTTGAAAAGGAAAGTTTTTCATTGAGTTAGACTTCTACAAGAGTTACCAACATATTCCCAATTCTCCCCTAACAATTTGATTTTGTGTTCTAACCACCAACCAACCACAGTGCACTATGGTCCAGAATTCGTTTTTTTTGGCATAAAGTCTAAATTTTTATGTCAATATATCGTCCTTTAGCAATTATTTTCTAATAGAAAATTAATCATATAAATAAAAACCAAAAACAAAATTGACCGAAAGCTTCACTAAATCGTTTTATGAGCTTTTAAAGGTGAAGTGTTAAACAGCTGATTGAGAGAATGCATTTTCCGAAAAATTACTTGCTTACTCTTGCATGTGGTATAATCGTTAATACGCATCCAAAAATTATAGTAAAATATGAAAAATAAATGCCAAGGTATGATGTTTTTAACTTATGTAAGTAATATATGTATAGTTTTACTGTTTTTATGTTGTGTGACATCCAATTTATGTGTATTTTAACAGAAAATTCGAACGTGTCCCCTGTGTTTCGTGGAGTATAACTAATTTTCTAATTTCGGTAAAGAAATATCTTTTGCCCATTTTTGCTCGTTTTCTTAAAAATTTGATTTTATATAGGCAATTTCGAGTTCAGACATAGCGACCTCCTGGACATTTGGAGGCGTAACAATAGGCAAATAAGTTATGTTTCAGATTACGTTTATTCCGCAATCAACAACAATAATCTGGAATCGAAACAGACAGAAGATATTGACAAAAAAATAGTAAATTTTGAATTATTTATTAAAAAAAAAACTGCCCGAGTGTAACAGACAACTAGACTGATTTATTTCCAAACATACCAGATGGCGTCAAAGATGACAATTCTTGTTAGAGATTTTGAAAACTCCAAGACACCGAAGCAAATGGGACGCCGAAACTTATCTTACCAAAATGCAGGAGAAAGATTAGAAAGGAAACTGAAAATGCGAGTGAAGCCCGGAATAAGCTTTACAAAAGGGACCGATATCACATGCAAGGAAAGATAGTCGGATCAATAGGATGAGTGATATTTTCCACAGAGCGATTGATAACTCGGACCCACTATTATCAACAATTAGTTTAAAAGAAAGAGAGAGAGAAAAAATAGGAAAAACCACTTCCGAAGGCAGTAATAAGTCTTTTGGAAATACAGTCTAATTTTAAACCTGATCCATGAGACAAAATATTGGATTCACATTCTGATTCTCATTCGAGTTCAGATTCGGAAATTTATAATGTAGAACTAGAAGAAGAAGAGGGCGATTATTTTTAAAACAACAATATACACGACTTAAAAAAAAAAAAAATAATAATATTTCGTTGACTCCTGAGTCATACCAGTAGTTAATATGGGAGGCAAGAGAGGGCGTGGTCGCACAGACTACAGACTACTAGAAATTTAGTGTGCAAACTATTTGTGATTGAACAACAAAATGTACAAAGTTTCAAGTCTGTATCTCAATTTTTAGACTTTATGCCAAAAAAATCGAATTCTGGACCACAGTGCAGTGGTTGTGTTGCGATTCCATCATCTCCTCACTATTATCCCGCTGAAAAAGTTCGATTTTAGCTGAAAAAATGTGGCAGTTGAGCAAAGAGAATATCTTATAAACAATGGAATAAAAATTGCACTTTGACATTCGCCTGAAGGTGGGTCAGATACATATTATGCTACAGATACATGTACATATTACATATTATGCAAAATAATTCTTATATGTTCGAAATCTCCCTTTCTTTTGCCTCTTACCTCCTTGAATCTCACTAAGGCCCATGGGAATCCTTTTTGAAAGCGATCCCAACCCGTGACGAAAGCTCCGATCTGAGTTGCAAACATACGTATGTCAGATGGAACTGGCCTGCGGAAGTGATGGTAATGGAACGCGATTCGACCCTCCTCCTCGTTGGCTGGAGAAACTTTCGGTGGCACGCAGTTGTTGTCCTGTTGCCAGGGACCCGATATCTGAATCAGCAGCAGCAGGGAGAGAACACATCCACGACAGGAGCCGTGTAATCACTTGTCATGCAGCTGAGCTCCAACCTGCCCCGTTCCCCATTCTGCGGACTTCCTTGGCGTTTGCTTATTTGTAAACACTCGGCTGTTATTGCCATGTTATTGGACGTTGTGGCAAAGTGCGGGCTGGTGGACTGCCCATAGACTGCTTGGCCCGCACAAATTGCGGAGAGGTTTCGAAAATATTTTGAATCGCAAGATGCTCAATTTATTGGACAGATAAATCCCTCGGCGCTGGCCTGGCATGTTGTCGCTCAAAATGAGAAATTTATATGAAAACTTATTTCGCAGCACTCGGTCGTTGCGGCGGCCCTTGGGAGATCAAAGTAGCGAAGTAAATTAACTTGAAACGTTGGAAGCGATAAAACGCAGCCGATAAGCGGGCCGACATAAGCCTGTTCGTGGCAACTTTCATGGCTCTTATCGCTCGCCTTCCCCTGCGTTCCGCACTCCCCCCACTGAGTACGCCCCTGCGAGTCCTTTTCAAGCGCCCTCGTCCTTTTGTGGGCCTCCAGAATGGCGTGTCCTAATGCGGGGCTGAATGCAAATGGGCGCCCGAGCCCGGCATGCGTTATCCATCGCCGTGCAATTGAATTATTGCATGCCGCGACTAATTCCGCATGTTTGCTCGTCCTGTAATTAGCCGAGCGCACATTAATTGAAGTGCCCGCGACTGTCATGGGCAGTCCGACAAAACACTGGCACTCCGGCGGCTCCAGCCGGCGAGCTTGGCAATTTGCGCGCTTATTCAAAGCAATCCGCAGGCCGTGCGAGCGTGCTCGACAATTGGGCCCAGCTTGTTATTTCGTGCACGGCGGGCAGAATGCATTATTTATTTGCTTTGGCAGGGTAAATAGGCGTATATTTAACAGTGCTTTGTTCCCAATTTCGCAGCACCGACAAATAATGGAAGGGTCATGGACCACACTTGCGACCGGAGGGTTAATCAACTCCCCGGATTGCCCCAAGATAGAGATACACACGAAACAACGCATTACAGATGATGACTACGTTCGTATGCTAAAAGTAATCCCAACTGAATGTATACATTAGATTTCGATGGACCATATCGTACTCACTTCTTCGTAGGCAGATATAAAGGAACCTCTTTACTTTTAAGTCAGGTGCTTGTTGTTTGTACTAATTTCCCGATCGATTGGCTGATTGGCAGAGTAATGCATTACAAAGGCAGCGAGGGAAGAATGTTGATGCGCCGATAAAAGATACTTTTCGCCGGTCCGCTTTTCCTGGCCGACTGACCACTCGATAGCTTCGCAATTTTGGGCAGGAAGAGTGCTGTGCATAATAAGCGCAAATATTTGCACATAATCATCCTTTTTCCTTTGGCCGGCGTCCTCGTACTTGTGCATAATTTTGGTTTCCTTTCCTGCAGCAGCACATGAAAATGTTTAAATATTTATGAAATTATGCTAAAGTTTCAACAAGTCATAAATCTCTGTTGATGTTTGACTTTTTATGCAAAATGTATTTCATTTGCATAAAAATGGCTGACAAAATATTTTCCAAGCCGATATTCATGGGAGTGGGGCGCCCAGCGGCTGGCGGGGGCGGGGGCGTGCCAGCTGAACAAAGATACACGAAATACAAACAATAAACTCCTGCAAATGCCCACAGCCGACATCGCACACCTGTCCAGTAGCCCCAGTCGGCCCAAGGCCGTTCTCTGTTATGGCTAAACTCCCTGCTTGGGTGCCCCAAAAACTTTTCCCTGTAATCAATCACGCTTCATTTATTGACACACCCAAAGGACTCAACCGGGTGGCGGTTGCTGGCCAGGCCAAAAGTTTCGCCTGCCGCAAATCTGGCTCGTAGAGCTCATTTGCAGGCTGAAACGCACCTGGGCTGATTTATGTTGGGCAAAGTGCGGGCATCAACACTCATTCGTCATGGGAGCCGCGACTGGGATTGATAAGTATGGAAGGGCCGACCCTATCAACTCAACGCAAAATAAACGAGGTATTAAGTCCAAACAGCCAAGCAATTACGGAACGGATCCGCCGGTTAAGTTACTTTACAAGTTCGTTTCCATCGGATGTTCGAAGCAGATACATTTATGTTTCATTATTTTTCATTTCGAAAGCAGGCGATTGATTGGCACAGCATCTCGGAGCAGCAGCGATGTGCAGCAAATTGCAGCATTCGCGGGGGATCAGAGATGATGGATGATGGACTGAAGGGGCTGAAAGCACAGCTGCAAAGGCTCCACAGCTCGTGGCTGCCATGTGGCAAACGGCAATCGGCAATCGGCAAGGGGCATCTGGGTAATGGCAAATGGCCAGATCCTGATCTAGATTCAAAGCCAGAGCCGGAGCCGGAGCCGGAGCCGCAGCCGGAGGCAGGCCGGCCAGGGTCGGATGAAAGCGAGATTACAAAGCCGCACTTAAACTTGGCATAAATAAAAGTTGCTGTCACGCTGCCAGCTGTCAAGCGCCGACAAAGGCAAAGACATCTCTGGCAAAGCCGCATACGGATGGATATAGATACGGATGTGTATGTGTCTAATGGCAGTCCTCCTCAGTCCTGCGCAATTAATGTCAAGTGGAATGCAGGTGGGGGCGGGTACGTACCCCCACGTGGTTGCTGGTCCAGGGACGGGGCTATGAATCAAAGCACGGGCTCAGCGAGCTACGAGATTTCCAATTACACGACCCCTTTGAGTTGTGCTGCATACTCCGCTCATATTAATGCGACAACAATAGTGGGGCGCTGCCGCCGTCAACTGGCAACCGCAGTCGGCTTTTGGTGGGCTGCCGCCTATCGACGTCAGTGCGAGTTGTTGTTTTAAGCGGATTACGCAATGTGCGAAACGTGTGCGAATCAGAGGCCGAAGTCGGGCCCAGTGGGCTAGTTGGGCCTGCGTGACGGCTGACAGTTTGACGCGGGCCCGCAGACTGGGAATTCGATTAATTTTTGATGAATCAATGTCAACTACTGCTGAAAATCTGCGAGCTGTCAGCGCGGCTGCACCGCTGCAAAGCCACTCCGGCGTGTGGATAAGACGTGGGGGTGGTGGGTGGGTGGGTCGACTCAGGTTACCCTTTTCAGGAGACACGTAATTTCACACACGCACTCGCACATCACATATCGGTAACAGTGCGCCACAGGGCGGGGTAAAACGGGTCCGTAAAATGTGACACAACACGGCCGGAGTCGACGCGAGCACTACGTGATTCCTCCGGCTGCTCCTTCCGCGCCTCCGCCTCCCCTTGGGCAGATCCGGGGCAGAAATTGGCATATCAACTCATATTTTCCTTCGCATCAAATGGAATCGCTGTGTCGCCCCGGGAAAGTGGCGAAAAGTATGTTCGATATTTTTCAATCAAATTTCCGTAAATGTCACGTATACGCAGCGTCGTACATACTTATTAATAATGCTCGCAAGCCCCAAAGCACACGCGATGCGAAAGCAGCAAAAGATGAAGCCCCACCAGGAGGCAACCGGGCCCGGAAAGCATTGCTGGCATGCTGGCGTCCACATGCTCCTCTGGGTAAACGCGTATAGTGAGGGCGGAGCACTGTGCTCGCATTAAACTTCATTCTTCAGTCGTTGTCATCGTCTGTTGCCACATTTATGGCCATTAACCAACTTTGCGCCAGGAATTTTTCACATCTCTTGCCTCGCAGCTCGTGCTTAATTTTTGATGAACCCAAAATTACCGATGACAGTGAACTGCGTGAATTCCCAGCAAAGGATGCGGGCATTGCGAGAAGGAAGCGAGCGGGCTGTCAGTCAAAAATACTTGGACATATTTCGAGAGTTGTTTATGCACAGGAGCTAAATATTTAACAGCGTCGAGCAATTTCATTAATAAATATTTCAGTCGGCCGTGAATATTATATTCGAACGCAGTTTTCGTGGGTGGATTGGCAGGGCGGATGATTCGCCATGATTCTCTTCCGCCGCCACTGAGGCACGAAATTAAAGTATATTTTATCACAATTGCGCAGATATCTGATAAATGAGTCCTCCTCAGCTTTATTATGCAAGTCTTGAGAAACAAGCTGCGCATTTTGAATGGCCAGCTCCCAGCCAGTTCGGGGTAAATAAATCGTGGCTGGGATAAGATGGGATGGGATGGGATGGCATCGGATACAGAAGCCAGATTGTCGACTCCCGTTGCCTTCTCGCTTGCCAGTCAGATACCTTCCTACCTTTTCATTTTTTCAGTGGTGGGCGTGGCTAGCTCGTTTGTTACGTTACTCGCTTATGCGTGTACGGCTCGTAAATAACAACGCCGAAGACACATGCCACTTTATGTCAATTATTTTGACAGCTAACAAGAGCAAATATGCAGCAGGTCGCCATTATTATCACACACACGATAAACTAAGAGAACATCCCCATCGCCATCACCTGGCAGGTGAGTAAAAACGCGCAGGATATACTCTTTGGTATACACACACGAAGTAATGCGATTTCGTAGAGGAGCTTGTTAGTATAAATTGTGGCTTGCTTTTCTAACGCAAATAGATGTATCTCGACGGTCGCACCTCAAAATATTTGTATCTCACAAGGTAAGAGAACCCCTAATATGGAGTTTAAGACTTTAGTAGAGGGTGTCAGAAGCACAAGGACACTCAGAATTAGTTTTCTGGCAAGGAACGCCCCACCCATCACATGTGCGTATGTTAATAACCCAGTTTAATTACTCGAGGAAGAGTAAGTCAAGTAAGTTGCTTTTTGCTGAATATTGACGATTATTGTCTCAGCTGTAACAGATTCATTAATATCCTAATATTACAAATTTCACAAGTAGGAGTGCTATATTCGATTGCCTCGACCATCAGATAACTCGTACTAATCCAATTAATGGACATTTTACTGTGCACACATGGGTTTCATTGGTATAATAAGCTCGTCTAATTTAAGTAAAACGTATTAAAACCGCCCATTTTGTCTTTAAGCAACAGACAATCAGTAGTCATACGTAATTGCATTCAGTAAATAATTAGTATCCATATAAGAAGATGATTTGTTCCAATATGTGGTGATTGTTTTCTTTCATTTTTACCCGACGTCTTTTTTTGCTGTGTATTTTATGGACCCACATGTCTTTCATTACATATTACGGACCTGAGACTGACTACGCTAATCTTTATTAGGCACTTGAATAAAGTGCTTCTAGTCTATGCCCAAGCAAACCGAATTGAGACGCATCGTTTATAAAGATTTAAGGTCCAGTTCTGCACGGACTAATGATGACCCCTCCACGCAGGGGGATTGGGGTCTTCTTCGCACTCCTTCGGTCCGTCCAAAGCCACTCATGCACGGCCTTACATGCGTTCGGATTGAACGGCAAAGGGCCTCCAATCGTAACGAAGTTATGTCACGGGTCGAGCCTACGTTCTTCTCTCCATTCCCGCTGTCGATTTTGGTGGGAGGTCATATCAAAAGGCGATTTAATGAAATCACGGTCAGTATTAATCACTGTCAAGGCTAATTGAGTATGAAAGCCAGCGGAGCACGGCGGTGGCCGCCGGCGATGGTGATTGCTCCCTAGGAACCAGTGCCGTTGTTGACGTCAGCGTTCATTAGGCCCGACAAAAATGCAACCTGACATCTTAAAAGGGTTCGTCCGCCATCGTCTGCCTCGCTCGCTTCGCATCCGACTCGGCTTACTCATTCCTCAGCTGCGGGCCACGTACATGTGTCGTCCATGTGGACCAGGCCAAGGCATATGTACATAATTATTATTATCTTAGTCCTCGTTCGTGGCAACGACTGTTGCGCACTCGAAATGACTTCAGCACTCCAGTTTGGGCACTTGGATACTCGGTCACTTGGTTACTCGGCTACTTGGTTACTTGGTTACTTGGTTACTCGCGCACATCGTTTGTCAATCGTAAACTGCGATCTGACAGGGACAAATGGCATTGGAAGTCGCTTTTATTTGCTGGCGATTATGGCAAATGAAGCGAAACCGTTTGTGTGATTTTTTGTTTGGCCAGCGCGAAGGACTCCTGCTGCCGGACATTTTTGCGGACAGCCAACCGAAGTGCCCTCGGCTGACCGCCCAGCACTGACTCCCTGCTTTTAATGTCTAATGTAATCAGGGTGATGGCTGTTGCCCAAAATAAACACTTGCCACATGCAAAACGAAATTGTGTGCAACGAGCAATGTCGACAGCTTTCAGCTGTCAGGCCAGAGCCGGCGGAGTGGCAGGGGCTGCCATTAACTTATTGAATTTAAGCTAATTTAGCAGGCAGCACTTAGCAGACCACACAGCATCTCAATTGCCGTGAGCATCCCTCGACCGAAGCCCCATGTCCGAATTCCCAGATCCGCAGTCCGATGTCCGATGTCCGTGTGCCATTCCGGCTGCCACGTCAAGTGGTGGACCAATTGAAGGAGGCAGTCCACCCGCCCCAACTAAATCAACCTGAGCTGCTCCCGTTGGCCACTGGCCACCTGTCAGGTGCATGTAGATAAATTTCCCAGCTAATGGGGCCAGTCGCCCAAGGCAACGCAGAGCAGCCTCTTTCAGTTTGGGCTAAAAATGCAGCCGGCAGCTGTTTAAACTACAGCTGTGCCACAGAAATATAAGCAATCAGGGGCGGGTCAACTGACCACCAACTGACCACCGTGGAAGGTCCCTCTCTCCGTTAACTGAATTTAAAATCACGAAAATTGGTCATTCCGGCACAATGAGCTGGGCAGCAGGAGCGGCTCCCGACATCCAGAGCACCGAAGAGGCTGAGATAAACGGCTGCAAAGTGCACGAAGGAAGCGCCAAAGCAACATGTTCGGTCAATTCAATTGCAGCGCTTTAAAGGCTGCACGCTGAAGGGCTTTTTGCCAACGGAGCCAACGTGGCCAATGTGGAGAGCGCAGTTGGGTTAAGTAAAGTACGGCGAAGTGAGACGAAGTTTGCCTAGCAAAAAGCACAGAAATTCGGACTGTATTCACTGCGCTCGAACCGAGGGGCTTTTCAGGATGCCTCCTCCGAGAAAGTTCTGGTGTTTTACACCCCGGCGGACAAACTCACACATTAATTGATTTAATGCCCGGAACACTAGGCAAACAGCGAGCCTTGTTTGGAGCTCCCAAAATACACAGGGCAAGCGGAGCATTAGCGGATAGTCAAATAGTGGAGGCGAGATGCACTCGAGTGTGGATAACGCCATTAAGGCTACATTTCAAAGGGAATCCAACACATGAAACCATGCTGGGAACAAGTTTTATAAATAGATCGACCTGCGCTGAACTCGGGTTGTAATTTGCCTAACGTTTCAATAAACTCGGCCCAGGAAGACCTTGAGCTCATAACTCGGCTCGGGTAGTTGGCCCGGGAGCTCCCAGTCACGGAGCCCTGGAATTTATACCGCAGTTCAGTGGCACTCATTTTTAAATCTCCCAGAATTTGTGTAAAATTTATGAGTCCAAGAAAAACGAAAACATAAACTTGTCAGTCACACATAGGCTCATAAATCGCATAGGGTCGGCTCCTTCTATCCTTTACCGCTTCCCGTTCTGGTTGCCCCTCGTTTGGTTTGGCTTGTAATCCAAGCTCGTAAAGTTCAATAACCTCGAGGGGATTAGGCAGCAGACCCAAGCAGGCAGTGCACTTATTTATGGGGCAGCACCCGTGCGGGCCAAATAAATAAAAATAGTATAATCACTGGCATAAAATGAGGATCGTTCACAATTCAAATGAAATTGCTCGAGCTCCTGGGCCACTTTTAATGGTCAAGGATGTGCTGCTCCTTTAAATAACACTCAACTCCAAGGTTCGTTCATCCATGAAAATTAGCATTAATACGGGCGGAGTCGGACCACGGAGATTGGGAAGAGGCTAGCTCGAAATTGGGGACATTATGGTCCCAGCCATTTGACCACTCAAAGTTTCAGCAAGGACACATGAGCTCACAATGTGCCCCATTTTGAATAAATTAAATTTGTCTGCAGCTGGCTATAATAAGCGGTCATTTCATGCTCACAGCAAGGAGGATGCTGGGACGGATGAATGGCCGTACATGGATTCTCGGATGCATGACAAACATGCTTCAATAATTTCATTAGGACCCGAAACAGGATCTGCCGGCGAGGAGCCGGGCCGCGGCTAATTAAGCGTTTTAAATGTCAGTCGAGGCGGCTTAAAAGGGATAACACGGAATCTTTTCAAAAAATTCAGCAAAGGCGTCCGGGCTTCCAGTTGCGAGCACAATATGGCCAAAACAAAGCTCAATATGCTCATAATCAGATGAAGCCGCCCATTAATTATGCATGTGTGTGTGAGCCCGAGGGCGCGTATGGGTGGTATGGGTGGGGCAGTTGGTGGTTTGTGGGTGGGTGGAAAGGTGGTGGTTGGGTTGTCTGGCAGCATATGGGCAACCAAAGCTCACCAAAAAGCTGTAGCTCAAAGTGGACGCCATTTAATGAGATTAATTAAAATAACAAATGGCGGACGCTTTAAAAAATAGAAGAAAAGCGTTAAGGGGATTCGATTCGGAGGCTTTGCTTTTCGCCAAGCCAACTTACTGGCAAGCAAAGCTTACGCGTGCATAATGAAACACGCTGCGAGGGTATATTAATCGTTTTTAATTTGTCAGTCCTGGCCCTTTGGCTAATCGAATATTTAATTAGTTTGATGCCTTTCCAAATCGACTCGAAGATTAGCATACGACGGGCGACGGGGGAGTGGTGCTCCCATTCGGGAGCAACCCGCAGCCAAAGTCAAAGGCATTTGCAAGATTTGAGTTCGGCCAAAAAGGAACTGGCCGAGCCAAAGGATGCTGCGACCCCCGGCATGACCTCAAATACAAGATTGGGAACAAGAACTAAATATCTTAAGTGCTTTTATGTACGGCGGGCCCGCGGGTTGCTCTCTCGAGAATGACGGCTATGATGACTCGGGATGGGTCACCAGGACCCTTCGTCCTTTCACTGGGTTTCTTCTCGGTCGGCGCTTGCTTTGGTTTAAAGCACTCAAATCATTTTCAACGTCAACTTTACCGGTCCCTACCCGCCGAAAAAGGGGTTGAAACAATTCTGAAAATTTATTTTCATTAATTTTAATTCGTTGCGAAACTTTTCTACCCCATCCGCCATCGGAGTTGGTGGCTCGTTTGCAATAGAGAGGGGAGCCAGAGTCAAATAATTACTTTTTCGGATTGGACCAGCGTGTCCTTTTTTAATTATTTGCCTAAAGCCCGGTTACTTTAGGCTGCCGTGCGTGGGACTGGCGAGGCGAGCATAATTAATTTATTTTATTTTCCCCAGAACGGCTCCCATAATTAAATGAAACAGCTCCGCGAGAGTGTCC
This sequence comes from Drosophila simulans, assembly GCF_016746395.2. Classification (NCBI taxonomy): domain Eukaryota; kingdom Metazoa; phylum Arthropoda; class Insecta; order Diptera; family Drosophilidae; genus Drosophila; species Drosophila simulans. The sequence goes on from NC_052521.2 coordinate 3,437,914, forward strand.
CTCTTTTGCGAGCCGCCAAACTGGCTCGCCTGTTGCTACGCAGATTAGAGGATTTCCATGGCCCGTTCGCACAGAGTCCATGGGACTGCAGCTGGCGATGACGACTCCGGCGAAGACAGGAGTTTGCAGGCCTAAGGCTGCATTGATTTCACTTAAGCCCCGACTGAAGGCTGCTCACAGGTTCTGGCTCTGATTTCAATTCACGAGCAGATGCGGATGCAGAGTCGGATTCCCACTCCGTCCGCCTCCAATGTCAATAGCACCCAAATTGATGACGCCGAAGCTGACATGCCTGACTCAGCAGGCGGCAATCAGCGAGGCTCGCGCTGTGTCACTGGATGAGTGTGTGTCCCTGGGCATCGTCATGAACACCCACCTCCTGGTCTGGGTTCTTTTGCGTTGTGCTTTCGTGTGTGTTGCGTTTGCGTTTGCACAGATGACAGGCAGACACAATAGACGTTGAGTACATGAGGCTATTAGCTCTTGTTTGGCGCCCGAGGCCTGCATTTTGAACAGAATAATCCTTGAACCAAGCTCAAGTTCGCTCGAGCACATAGCATATCGCCCTCTTTACTAACTCTTTTCATTGTTCTATTTTCAGGTAGCGATAGTAGTGAGGACGCATTCCCTGGCTGGTAAGTAAGCAAGCAAAGAGGGGGGCAAGAGCCGCAGATTAATAGCTCTATCAATTCGAGGCAGTGACTAATTGTTCGCCACATTACGCATACGCCAGGTGTTCGCCCCGTGTCCAGCCGCCATTTAAATTCAGTTCATGCCCGTTTCATGGCGTGGGAATGGAGGCGGCAGCGTCTTGACACTTAGGAATTAATTGCGATACTTTGAGATAATGAACTAGTTGACCAAAACCCGATACCATCGCCCGAGGTCAGAGTAAAAAACAACAGAAGGAAACGGCCAAAAGGACAATTTGCAATGCAACGTCAAAACAATTACGTGCAGAAATGTGCTTGATAATAAAATGAAGTGACCTGGCTGAGCGAGTAGTGTTCTCGTTCTTTCGGTTAAAACGTGTTCAAGTGTTGACTTGTATAAATTGTGCACTCGTTTGGCCCCTCCTTCAGCCAGGTGCTGCTGCTCGAGCTCGGCCAGGTGAGAATGTGTTGGCGCGAGCCCAACTTGGCCAGCAATTAATTACGTCAGCAGAATAGACAGGCGGGCGGCACTCTTCGCTCCGATGGGAAGCGCCAGTTCATCTGTTTAAAAGGCATTTAAAGCGCATTTGGGCCGAAGGGGTTTTGGCTTTAAGTCCAAATAAGTCCCACTTCGCTGATATTTCAATGCTTTCCCCAGTGGTGGGCGGATTTTTATTTGGCTGCCACGCTTCGCTGACTACGAATGACATTTGAGCGCGGAGAAGTGCCCGCTTTAGTTTATCTCGCCGGGCTGAGCGTTAAAATAATTTCTGGCTTTCCTTACATTCCGGCCATGTCCCCACTTCGGTCCTGTTTCTGCTGGCATTGCGGTATTTCTGCCCTTCCCGCAATTAATGCCAGCAGATTAATTATACGCATGGCTGCACACGCTGCGTGGAGCTGCGCGCAGCTTCTGGGCTCTGTTTTGTTTGAAATTTTATTTCCAAAAGCATGAAACAAAAAACAAGTGACAGACACAAAGCCCAAATACCAGCCAGAAGAGGAGCTGCCTCCTAATGAGTGCAAATTAGCCGATATTCTGGTCAGCCAAGGAACCCTAATTTGGCTGGGCTTTGCGTATAATCAAGCTGTCAAAAACTTGCTTCGCCCGTTATTTCGGAAACTTTAAGCATATTTTAACCGACTGCAATTTGGTATTGATAGCTTCTGGGCAGCAGATGTGGCAATAATAAGTTTTTTCATCCGGCGAGGGAGTTGAAGGGGCGATAAATCTTGTGGCCTGCCAGCCATAGTGCGAATATGTCAACTTATGCCGGGGGGCGAAAAAAGAGGCTCCTCTGGCCACTACTTGGAGAAGCTTCAATCAGGAACAGAGGCACTCAAAGGAAGCCATGAAACTTATTAACAGTGATATGCAGCACTCCCTGAACTTGTAGCCTACGGAAGGCGTCAGGGCATGCCTATGGCCCAAGTTCAACTAGGTAGGGTCAACTCCTACGATGATTTATTTGCATTACCCGTGAGGCCGGCTAGTTATGATTTATGTGCCCCGGGAGTATTTATTAAGACAAATAAATAAGCCTAGCTGTCATTGCCGTGTCAAGCGACCACTATTATAGCATATTAAAGTTATTTCGGAAAACGTCAGGCGAATATCCTTACAAACTAGGGTCCCTTCAACGGTTACCCGTAATTTAACAAATGCAGTTGCGGGTAATCGCAGAATATGCCCAAATCAATGAACAACTCCTAACAAAGGTGGGCTTAAAGCTGGTATTCTAAGAACCAGGACCTTTGAATGTGAAAACTGCCGTTTGTGTGCCATTCATGAACGACATCAAAGATACTTTTAGAGAACTTCGTTTTTGGCCTATTAGTAGGGTCAATGGAACATGCTAGAGTTATTCAACTATGTTAAACTGTTCAATTTCAATATCACTTCACTTGTTTTTCACAATGCGCCATTACAAATCCGTTCATCTCAAGGGATACACGTCCATACATTATTAACGAAGGCTTTTTTCACGAACGGTTATTATATATTGATTGACATCGGTTGTGCGGAGGCCCATTAATGTTTAAATACTTAAAAATTGCGCCTTATTGGCGTGTGCATGCATGATTTATGGGCCCAGCGAGCTGGCTTCAATCACGATACACTCAGGCCGCCCAACCCCCCTGGTTATTTCCGCGAAATATAGCCATCAGACCAACCGCAGAGGCACTCGCAGCCATGGAGCCATTGGAGCGTCGGCTTGAGTAGTGAGAACTCCAATCAAACTTTTCCAATAAAGTCTTTAGCCTAAAGACGGTGGATAAATCAAGCAATCAGGCACAGAAAGGGCTGACCTGTTCGGCTGTGCGAGTGCACCCGGTACAGACAGCCTCCGACATAATTTATGGCGTGCCTTAAACTCGCTTCCCGAAACGAGTCTCTGGCGCATAGGGAGGATAATATGCGGCCGAACGAGTGAATCGAAAATCCGGCCTGCGCTGGGAAGTTTCCGGTGAAATGCGAAATTTAACTTTGTCGATTACACCGTGGAGACCACGTTGCGTATACGTAATAATGGGCCAAACTCAAAACGAAAGCAGACAACCTACACGCAGAAGGTTTAACGATGGAAGCGCTGATCAGCCTGTGGGCCACGTTTGCCTGCATAGTTTGATGTTCGGCCCTCGAAGAGCTTCGAAAGTGAGGTTGTTGTTAATAAAAAGGGCAGCCAAGCAAATGAAAAATACTTTTCCCACATCCCAGTCCCACATCCCACTTCCGCTCGCCGACATGCGAGTCGGGAGACCCGGGAGTGCGTGGGTGAGCTCGAGTGGGGGCGCATGCTGTTGGCCAAATTGACTTAATCTAAAATAAAAGTTTAGTGCTGAACCGAACGCACACACAAAGTCTCGCACGGGCAAACAAAACATATGGTATTTTTACAGCCATAGGTGACTAGAGGGTTGGCCAAAGACGAGCTAGTTAGGATCCACATGGATTCGGGGCGGGGGAGAGGCAGAATGTTAATTTCCCAGGAAACGCACGATAAAGTTAAGTTCTGTTCGAAAAACTATTTGACTCTGCAAAAGGGTAGATATCGCTCCTGCCTCCTTGAATCCTTAAAATAACAGTCCAAACAGTCGTTACATAGATCAAATTTTGTGTGGCCTACGCCTAAGTTTGCGATTACCTTGCATATGCCTAGGGGTGGGTCGATTCCCAGCTCAATCAAATAAAAAGGGAAAAGTTTTAATCAGGAAATAAATTTTACAGAAATGCTGAAAAGGCAGCAAGATTTACGATGCACAAAAGATAAATTTTGCGAGTGCTCGCCTAAATGCGCGTTGGAAAGGAAACAAAACCCCTGATTTTCGAGCACACACACTCGCAAAATGTCAGAGCAACTGGAATAAAATGGCAATTCATTTACGGAAAGCCGTATTTACGGGAAGCAAATAACTAATGCATACATATTCCGCACACATCTGCCTAATGTGGGGCAATTATGGTTAAAAGATCATAAAAAGAGGTGGAAGTGCCAGAAATACAGAGAACCCATATCCATTTCAACTCGCCCCCGAATCCAGAGCTCAAGTTCAATAAATTAGGCAGGTGGGGTAGCGAAAATGTATCCGATAAGACCATTATTCTTGAAGGACAAATTAAACTGCGTGATGAGCATTTGGGAGGATTTTGCATTCTGGAGGCATTTGCGACCACCATTATTTCACAACTTCTAGTTTCCGGGTTGTACTTATCCAGATAAATTCAAGGGCTAAGATCCTATTTGCCACAGCCCCCTCTTTCATTTGCATTCAAATTATAACAGAATTTTGCTTAGGACTCACAATGGCCTGGTAATTAATTAAAATATTCAATGCCCAGTGAAACAGGAACCTGGCTCGGATCTGTGGTTGCCGCTGACCTGAACTTTATCTCGATTCCGGCCTCCTGGAGCTCTGTTCACTTCAGAGGAGGAATGTCGTGCACAGCCCCGTGGGATCGCCGTGATAAGCAGTCCCGCCAGCTCTCTAGTATTCATCTTCCATTAGCCTGGTGCGGCTTGAATCAGGAGGCTGCCCCTCCCACTGCAGTCCGCCATTTTGTCAGCTTCATAATTAAGGGCAAAGTTAATTTTTTGCTCTGTGGTCGTGGTGTGACTTGACTTCGTTCCATCAAGCCCGCTTGCTTTTTGCTAGTGTGCAAGCCGGAAAACTCATTATTTTTTAAATGGAACTCTTTCTTTGTGCCGTTCCCAGCTCGGAGCTCCGCCCCTTTAGAGCTCTGCCTGTCTCTACATAGACTCCGATCCCAGTCGCAATTAACTGAAGAGAATAATGTTGCGGCAGTGACGAGCAGAAACATAATAATTCTTTTTTGGTATCCACCCCCGCGGCTGTACTCAGCTCAACTTGGCCATGTTGCATTTGTAATGACTATGTGAATGCTGGCGAAGGGGGGTGGGGAGTCTGGAGTGGGGAGTGGTCTGCGGGCGGCACATCAGCATGCAATTCCTATGCACGTATGTGCTCGGTGTGGTACTGGCTCCCCTCTGCCCTTGTCCCGTCCGACTGTCGGCCATAATTATAAACATCCGGATAATGCGAGTCCTCCGCTCTTGCCCGGGCAACCAATTCCGATTTAGTGGGGAGGGCAGGCACTTGAATTTGTCCTGGAAAAGGTTGGCTGCTGGGACTGTCAAGGATGAAGGTGAGGGTAATCGAAATGTTTTCCTCCAGAGCACGGACAACGAGCTGCAGAAAACGGACGGGAGCAACATGCACAAGTTTAATGAACCCCACATGCATCGCCGAGTGCCCTCTGCCGTGCCCAACTCCCCTCTGCTCATAAATGCTGCATGTTTGCAGGAATTGCTTAGCTGGGATTTGCTTAATTTCCCTCCGCACCACGCACATGTGCCCTGCTTCCAGCTCCCAGCTCCAGTCCCCCTCAGCTAGCTGGCTGCTATTTCCATTCCGACCTTATGGCCACCAGGGGAATTGCGTCCCACGCTTCGTATACGCAATAATTCCGCCCTCTTCATATTGCTCGAAAAGGGCGCTTGACTTTAACGCATTTCCTTGGACCAGCACATGCAGTGCTAAGCCACTTGTCAGCCAATCAATAAAATGTAAATATTCTTTCCACTCACTTTGCATTGTTTCCGCTTACCTTTGAACTTCTGCATAAGCACCTCAGCCGAAACCTGGATGACATCTCCAGCGAAAGGAAGACCCCGCCGGCAAGGGGGCGTGGCCAGCGCAAATCAGACCATATCCAGCGAGGTGGCTTCGTATGTGACAGCTGTGTTTGATGTGCACCGCATTCGGCTTTGATGGTCGTTTTGCCCTAAATGGCCTGCACACTCGCCCATTGCTTGCCAACCACCAACCTGGAGATTTCAGAGACATTTAGAGCCCCAGAACTCCGGCTAAAGAGGAGAAAGCGAGAATGGGAGAAAGGGAGAATGGGAGAAACGTAGAAAGGGAAAGGCCCGCCCTTTGAGGACGGCCAATTAGCCCGCATTCTGGATGATGCAGATCAGCTGCAAGGCAAGCAAATATCGAACATCTTTGGCACTGCTCCTTCCCTGAAAATGCTTGGGAAATGCCTGTCATAAAATTCTCGATTTTGTGGCGCTGAGGGAACGTTCGCCGCTGGTCTGCCAAATCCGCAACCCTCCCACCGGCCTGGATATTAGTTCAATAGTCATGACTGTCCAACTGATGCTCCAAATCCCCTGGGGTCAGCCCGAAAGCTGGCCCAGCCACGCACACACACACACACACATGCGAGGAGCCGGCATGGAAGCCTGGGCTGAGATTTTTCGAATGGGCGTGGTCGACTCGATTTCTATTATCCGAGGCGTACTAGTAGGCGCTGGGGACCCGACTTTGCCATTTGCTAGCAGTGTATATTGCTTGCCACCGATTTGGCCTCAATATTTTGTGCCAATTCCGCTCCCCTCCTGCCATTCAGCGTTCTGATCGGTTTTCGCAATACGTACACAAACAAGCAATTGTGTATAAAAATCCGTTGGGTGTTTTGCGGTTGTTGGCAAACTCGGCGAAATCGCCTCAGGAAAAATATTGACGCTGTAGCGGCTTTAGCGCCCCGAGCCGCCCAAAACCCCAAACCAAACACGTTCGGGCCCCATGTTTTACTGCACTTTTTGTTGGGAGTTTTATGTGGCCATCTATGGACAGCTTTGGTTGTCTATGCCTGGCAGCAGCCCCGCCACAATGGGTCTTATTTTTTGTTCGTTGCTTAGCTGTAAAAATCATTTTATGAGTTTGCATAAAATTTTGTGGTTTTCACGCCCATGTTTATTGTGCCCGCTGCAGCATATGCTGCCATTGTCGAGGACGTTGTCGTCTATTGATTTTATTTCCAGCCGGGCTAAGCCGCATCAGCTGAGGAGCGGCTTCGCCCGAATTCTGTGACGTCCAGGGTTGAGGGCTCAGTGGTTGTGCATTTTTTGTGGGTACGCGCTGCTCTAAAAATTAATTAAGTTCTTTATGGGCCACGCCGTGGGCATCCTGGGCAGTTCGCTCCGATTGATTTCACACCACAAGTCCACATCTAAGTGGTGTGGCCGATATCGTGGCTCATTAAACGATTTCTCCTCGCACAAGACCATCAAATTAAACTCGATGTCCATGGGGCTGGGGCGTTCCATTTCTGGGGGCACCTGCACGCGTTTTCCTCCTTTCCAATGACGCACCATTTTAATAAGCATGCATTAGGCAACCCCATGGGTTTCGTGAGCCTTGAATTACCGTTTAGCCAGCAGGAAGTCGTCCTGTGTCAGCTAAAGGAGGCTTAACCCGCAAAGGGGTCTCGGCCAATTCGACTCTGACGGCGGCTATAAAATGCCACTTAAATCCCAGCCAGGAGCATCCGCCGAACCAAGGACAATTAATATGGCCAATGCAACAATAGCCCTTTGTTTTTCACCGCACCCAAACGCCCAACCGCCCAAATTCAAATCCCCATGTATGGGCGGACTGGTGTGGCGCTACTGTAGCTGACCTGATGTGTGGGGTGGCCTGCAGGTAAAATAAATTATTATTTATTACGGTCATTAGAGCTTAATGGCGGCAATGATGTCCACCACGTAATGGCAATGGCAATGGCCCGAAACCGGCTCCAGGCCAACGGACAACTGGCTGTGCCGCGGACTTCCTTCCGCCGCTTAATCGAAGGCGAAGGAGAAACATTTGCGGCCTGACAGCCTTTGTGCTCGCCGGGTCCTGGTCCTGGGCCTGCTCCTGCTCTTGGTCCTGCTCCTACTCCTGATCCACACCCTGGGTGGGACCCTTTTTAATAGCAACCGGTTCGCATTATGAGGCCCGCGTGCTGTCCTTGAAAGTATTCCGCCTGGACGGACGAACGGAAGGCCGAATGAAAGAAAGAAATCCCGGCTGGAAAGCATTTATCGTAAATTCAAGCCCTTATTATCTGGCCTGGAGGTGTCGGCGGCGGGTGGAGATATTTATGCACTGGCAAAGTTTCGGCCCGGCCATCATAAACGTCAGAGGACCCTCTGCCACAATAGCCCCGAAACCTGGGAGGAGGCATATTAATGGTGCCCGGGCTGACACATTGTAAATTCAAATGCATTTCTCACGCTCAGCCCGGTTCGGGCTCGAAAACGTGGCCAACGCTCTTACCGCAAAGTGAGGACAATCAATCAAAACGCATACGTGTGTATATGCCCACACTAACGCCTAGTGCCTAGTCAGTTATGCATGCGGCAGGGTGTGCGAGTGAAATTAATTTCATGCATTTATGAAATATGGCCAGGCGACAATTTGCATAAAACAGGGAGCCAGATTAAAGGGCGGGGCATTGTGCTCAGTGGAAGTGGAACGGCTCCACCGTTCAGTCCAGGATGATGGACTGATGGGCTATGATAACCTTTGATTTGTGCCAACGTTAAGTCAGTTGCTACATGAAAGTGATACCCAGCTTTTGACGAACGAGTCTAAGAAGGCAGAAACTGACATTTCAAGCTCTCACAAGAACTCTCACGGCCAAGTTGGTTTAACCTTTAACTAATAATTGAAACTCCTAAATTTGCTCATAAGTGTGAGGATTTCTGCACCCGTTGGTGTAGAATATATTTCTTAGATCAGTGTACTTCAAAATGGTTTCCATACCGATATTTGTTGTATTGGTAAAGAGTGCCTAGTAGTCGAGGTTACGCCTTCTTTCGTAGTAAAAACGGCTTAGCTTGTAAGTTTCTACCAAAAAAACACTTGGAAATTGAATCGAAATTTTGAGTCTATCCCACGAGAAAGCTCCAGATACATATGTATCTAAGCTATCACTTTCACCTGGTTTTTCCCATGCCAATGGATTTCCCTTAATGGATAACCCGAAGTTTACGTACCCATCCTTTCCCAATAGAAAGCATATAAAGCGTCCACTAGAAGGAAAGAAATGATCTAGTTATTTGTAAATTTATGACTCTGATGCAGATAGTACGACTTCATTATAGTGCGAGTTCGATAAGAAGGGCAAAAACGCCCTAGATTCCGCTCATTTTCAGTGGAGAAACAGTAAACTCCAGGTTTTCCCTCTGCCGAGGCGCCTTTTCCTTTGCGCGATCCATGCGAACTTATGCTCGCAGTGTGTGTGCCGAGTTTATAATTTCTGACACAAAATTACATGCACTTTTCCCTAGTTGCCGTGCCGCACATGTAATTGGTCCTATACGAGCAGTAGTGTGTGCGCTCGTTCGCTTTCTTTGCGCTGCTCCTTTGATAAATGCGCATAATTTCAGTAGGTTTTCCTGGAGTAGCGAGGAAAACTTGTCCGTGTGCGCCGCTGGAGTGCGAGTGTGTGAGTGCTGCTGTGTGCAATAGTCTCGCTGCTGCGCTTTATTGTTCGCAGCGCAGCGTTAAACATTATGCCGGCTGGCTGACTTGGATGGCTTGGCTGGCTTGGGTGGCTTAGAAGGGCTGAGTCGAGTTGTCTTGGCGCGAATTATGAAGACGATTACACGACTTTATAGGTGGGTCTTTACGTACGTGCCGCTCAGGGGGCGGGTGGCGCTGGGCGTGTCTGCGGGGTGTCTGCACATATTTATGAGCAGCGATGCGCTGCGACGTCGTCCGACGTTGAATTAATGAAATACCTGCCAAGATTTATGTGCCAGCTGACTGGCACACGGGGGACACACGCGTGAACGGGCGGGGGAGGGAAAAGAAATTAATTTTGCAGGGCAATAGTGCTGAATCGTTTTATTAGCTATCCTGCTGCTGAAGCCCATCAAAAATGGGAGGCATCCGGAATCAGGAATCAGCCGAACGAGGACTAACATCTTGTCGATTCGCACCGGAGCACCGATAGTTCGTACGCCATTCCCTTCCCTCGAACTGCCCCACTGAATGATATTTGTAAGATAGTTAGTTTCGGGCTGGCGCCCCACTTTTACCTGCAGCCAGCGGACCGTTATCCTGCGTTTTCCTGTAAATAATTCAACTGAAAAATTCATGAGGATGCATTTCCCACGCTGCTATCTGTGGCGGACCTGCTTTTTCGCCCTTTGTATCTCTGTTTTTCTTTAATTGTTTAGAAAATAAATCACCGAACGCAGAAATAAGTTGACAACACCACATGAAATAAAAACGAACGGGCCAGCAACGAAAATAGAACACTGGCACCAAAGTGGGTGGTGGGTGGTTGTGGGTGTGTGGGTGTGGGTGTTGTGAGCGAGCGTTGGGCGGAAACGGAACTAACAAAGCACAAAACGAAACAAAAATGTCCACCCAAAAAGCGAAACTCAACTGCGAAAGCAGGGGAAGTGAAACGGGAAAATAGAAAGAAAAATATCCCACGAAGCGAACGGAAAGGCAAAATTGCCAAACTAAAACTTTGCTGCAGTCACGGCACTGAATAAAAAAACCAAATGCTGAACGACCAAGTAGGGGTCCTGTGGCGGAACAGGGACATGAACGGGGGCAGGAGGGCGGGGAAGTCGGTGGCACAAATGTAGTGACGCACACATCCAAACAATACCTAGGCGATGGCTGGGAAAGTTTCGTCCTTTTAGCCTGTAACAACCGTGGCAAAGCACAAAACAATTTACGAAAATTTGTACAATTTCTAAACTTAAATAAACACCAGGAATAGTTTTATTTTTATTATTACTGCCCCGATTCCTTCCCCACGACTGCCACCAGCTATCCCCATCCAAAAGGGGGGCGCCAGCGAACTGTGCCTTAAATATTTGGTGGCATACTTACGAGCGTCTTAAAGAATGCACCCGCTAAATGGGCTGTCGACAACTTAGTCTCCGCTCGGCAACTCCGGCACTTTTAATTAAGGCTAAATGAGCAGCCGTGGTGGGTGGTGAAGGGAGCGGGGCGAGGCGGGCCCAGAAAACTGTCCTCGCTGTCTCGCAATGGCACGGAATAATTCAAATGTTGCCAATGCACTTTTCAGCGGTGAATTAACAAGCCCAAAGTTAAAGTTATGGCGTCACAGCGGATGCAGCTCGGACGGGCTGTTCGGCGGGTGCAACGGGCTTAAATTGAAAAAGTTTTGCCGCTCGCAAGTTTCTCCGTTTTTAAATGTTGGGAACTAGTTCTGGAAAGGATTTCTTGCGCCCCTCGGGATAGCAAACATGTTTCCCATACTGCTGCCATACTCTGGCACCCACGGCGATTGTGTGTTCTGGCTGAGCTTGCCAATTTTCCGCACGAAAACGACACTTAAAGGTTTGTCTGCTCTGATGCATTTAAGATCGAGAAACATCCATAACAGTTATCGATCGATCAGCATCAGTTGCAGTGTCTTGTTATGACCCGTGCAGATGCAGTCGAGATACTGAACCCACTTAAGTATCCATATATGAGAAATGTATTTTTGTTGAATTAAAACTATGTAAAATAGCATTCATAACGTCGCTCAGTGCTAAAAATTGTATTAAGAACATAGATAATGTAGATTTAAGTATTTGAGACCAATAATTTATGGATAAATAAGTGCGCTGTGCTTCAGAGCACTTTAAACATGCATTTTACTATAATTAGAGTCCGAAAGGACGACGAGATGACTGTAAATAAAAATAGCGCAATTTAAAGGCATTCAAGTGCAATACACCGGAAACGGAAAAGAGCGCAAAACAATTACCCGAACATGAGAGATGGAAAATGCCCACACACGCCTGCAATCAGACAGCCACACACACACCCACACACCCACATACACATACACATTCGGTCTAGAATGGCTGGATCCGAGAACATGGTATTACTGTGTAACTGCATTGTCGGCACTTTGGTGGGGAAATTTATATAATGTTCATTTTTATGCAGGCACTCAAGTGCAATCAAAATTCGAAACGCGTAATTTCCATTTGAATTTGTGGGCTTGGAGCCAAGCACTCGCCCCCAACGATTCAGCCACAGAATGGACATTGTTATGGCTTGCCTCCGCATTTATGGCATTTGTATTGCAATCCGACATAAATAGCTTGGTCCATGCCATGCCCATGCCAGCGGAATTCAAAGCCATCGGAGCTGGCAGTGACAAATGCAATCCACTGGCCAAGGCCGGAGTTAACCGTAATAATTATCTAATTTCAGCGCTTGGCGCGGTAATCGCTCTAATTACGAATGCTAATTAAAAAGCCAACCAATGCGGGCGCTCCCTGTTTACCAAACCTGAGGCCAAATTGCCAAACAGTAGTTGGTGGTTTAGTTCCCTGGAGCCCCACAAGTTCCTTCCAACCACCTGGCCAGCAGCATAGTGTGTGTGTGTGCACTTGGAATAATATTCGAATCGAATTAAATGGGAAATAATGTTGGGATGTCTACATAGTAAGGGGACACACACACCATCCTGCGCAGCAATGAGGTGAGAATAATCGAAACCCAAACGAAACCTAGCTGAGTCCCAATGCTAGATTGCATATCACGCATACGCCGTGGTGGTGGCTCTCAGTTTCTTGTGCTGTCGCAGAGTGGTCCAAATCCCCGAGTATACATTTAAATTATTTATAGCCATTTGCAAATACTGTCAACCATAATACACGGTCCTTCGAAGCACTTAATTATACGAACAACCGAGCAAGTCGCCGTGCAGTTACTCTTCCGGCAGCACGGACTTGCGGCAGCAACAACAATATGCCCATTCGCAGTGCATTATGCAGCAAACTGGAGCCCCAGCCGTATGACAGGCTAGACAAAAGCAGCAAAATGAAGTACGAGCATGAGGTCAGCAGCCAAGAAAGGCAACAACAAAGCAAAACAGGGCGAAACACAGAACACAAAACACAAAGGGAGAGCACATGATTGTCGCTTGAAACTTGAGCCCCAGCAACTAACCTCATGACATCAGCTTTTTGGGTTTGCAACTTATTACAATTTCCATATAGCCTCCAAAGCGCCAGGAGCAAGAAGAAAGCAAGCTCCACCAGCAGCATGGTCGCTCGAGTGTGTGTGTGTGTGTGTGTGTGTATTGTGTGTGTGTGTGTGACAAATGCGCATATGCAGGGTGCGAGTGGAATGAAAGGAAAGCAGAAGCAGAAGGAGAGCAGAGGCACTGGCAGTGGAAGAAACAGAAACAAAAACAGAAAGAACTTGCTGGGAGGTGGGTGGAGAGATGGGTTCTGGGAAAGGGTCAGGAGGAGGGTGGGGGCGAAAGCAAATGCCATGTCCTTCAGCGCTTGCCCTCGCAATCGCAAAGGCAACGGCAAAGGCAAATGCAAAACGCTGGGGGGGTCTTTAAGTTTTATGGCACCATTGTGTCAAGATAATAATATGTACGTCGCAGTGTGTGTACGTGACTGCATTTAAGTGCATAGTTGTGTAGAGCAGCACACTCACACTCACACACTCGCACACACTCGCACTCGCACTCGGCCAAGGAACACAGATACATGGACAAGAATTCCTCCGGCATGACATTTACTCTCCGAATTACTATAAACTGCTGCATTTGAACGAAAGAAGCAAAGTGGCAGCAAATAACAACTAACTGCCACCCCGGAGATCGCCGCCCGCCGCCCATCCGGCGCATTATCAATTTAAACGAATGGCACACGAGTGTGCCATAAATTCGGGCTGCATGACATTTGCTAATGTTTGTCCATGAGAGCAGCGGCGTTAATTAAATACCATGGCAAACTTGCGGCCTGCAGCGCGAATCAGAAATTCTGAATCGGCGAGCTCAGAAAGCCACATAGTTCTGTAATTAAAATGAGCGAACGCTTTGGCAATTCTGCGGCCGAGTTTCAATTTTAATTTATGTGCACAGCGCTTCGCGAAATTTGTATTCATTAGCGCTGCTGGCGAGTTGAACAAACTCTGTCCGCGAAATCGCTGAACTCGGGGCTGTCCCTGCCACCCACAGCAATATAAGCTGCGTCGTAATGTGGAAATACCACTGAATGCTAAATGTGGGGCAATAATAAGGAGCAGACCACTCAGAAGACGGATCCGCGCCTCAGATAAAAATTATGACACGCCACAAAACATTGTCCGAGTCTCAAGTGCTCTCCGTTTTTTACGGCTCTCAGCATAAAAATTTAAATAAACTCACTCACGCGTGCGAGCAAATAAATACAAATTTATGGAAAACCCCGACCCCGGCCGAGTCCCGCTGCGCAGCGTCCAGTTCAGCAAATTGCTGGCCGGCCATTTTGCATAATCTCTGTCCGGAGAGAGCCACCGCCCTGCTCCTGTTCCCCTCGCCCGGGGAGTCCCCGGCTATCGCTGACCTATAAATAATGTGCCAAATTCGCTCGAACAATAAATAAATTTCCCTCTTTCTATATGCAAATGAATGGGAATCCGCCGCAGCTCGTCGGAATTAGGTCGGGAAACGAATCTCGCGATGGGGCACTGCAATTGTAATTAGGAGCAACCATTATATTTCCATAGGCACTCTTGGTGTACGAAGACCCTATTATTATTATATACTATACTATTATGTATCTCATATGCGCTCTGTCTCGTTTCAGCTAACAACGGACGGAGGAAGGACCCTCGGAGGACATCACGTTGAAAACGATTCATCATCGGCACTACGCTTCCGACATTGTTCTTCGCAGGAGGCGGCAAGGAGGCAGAACATCCACTAGAGCAAATTGAATGTAATTTCATAAAAAGGCGAGTGTTAATTTTTTGCCAGCCACACAATACAAGATAGATACAGCCAGTGTTACACGGACCCCGACGTGGCTTAATGTGCTAACACGCAGTGACATGAAAAATGATGAAGACCGTGCTGCTTTTTTCCGCACCGACTCAATAGAGAGGGAAGCCTCGAAGAAAGGAGCTGCAAATTTGTGAGGAGAGCGAGCGGCGGGAAAGCGCATTGTGACTCGCAGGACAACAACGCATTGACAGCCGACGGAGACACGGAGCTGGCAAAAAAGGCTGAGCTGCACATCGCCATCGGACCAGCATCATTTATCAGCGACGCATCGCATCCCATCGCATCAACTAGCAGCAGCAGCAGTAGCAGCAGCAGGAGCAACCCGGCGAGGCATATGTGCGCCGGAGATGCCGGCATTGTGTGGTTGCCGTAGCTGAAAGGATTCAGCGCGTTCATTCAAAAACCCATTAACCCTAATAAGCAGCCACAAAAGCCAGTCAGACAATACGATCCGCCCGCCCATCGATGTGCCAGGACAAAGGGCGCGGACAGTAGGCCGTCATCGGAGGAGAGGAACAACAGGGAAATCACGGGCCTGGCGAGCAAGGGAGCAAGGATGCCAATGGTGCCGCCACGGCTGCTGCTGCGTCTGCGGCGGCCCCTGCACCTGATGGAACTGCGCATCCTGCTGCTCTGCCTGCCGACGCTGCTCCTGGCCACCACCCTCGAGCCAGGTGCGTTCAATACCCCCTAATCACCGAATCGCCTTGCCGTGTCCACTTTACTGTCCTCCCCGGCCCCAGAATTCAATTAGGCCTGCTTGGCAGGGACTTGCTGAAGTGCTAAGTAAATTAAAGCGAAATTTATGCGAACGGCCCAGCCTGCTGAACTGAGTGGGCCGACTGACACTCCGATATCCGGTTTATTTTAATATTTACACAAGCTAACAAATTGCTCCGAGCCGTGCTCTCAGTCGCAGTCGCAGTCCGCAATTAAAGCTCCTTAACGCGGACGGTAAGCCAGCGCGAAACTTTACCAATTTGCGGATTTATTGTGCCAGGAATTTTATTGTAGTCTCCGCCGCATTTAATTACGCTAGAAGTGTTCTAAGCAAGCACCTGCGGCACAAAACTTTGCCTCGAATATTTTCAGTTATGGAAGGGCGGGGTGGCCCTCCTATCGGTGGGATATTTAAATGTTTGCAATTCATTTCGCAAATGGAATGCAGCCGAGCTGCGAGGAGTAGGATAGACCTTCCAACCGCCCGCATGAATGGCAATGGAGCAGAGGCCTTGAGCAATTATCCAAATGCAGCCAAGTAACTTAAGATACTCTTGGCAAGCCATTTAATGACCCATCCGCGGCGCATTGCGATTTAACCTTCCGCTAATTCACTTAAAATAGGCGGCTAGCCACGCCCCTAGAGCCCGCCCCGACGCCCCCAAGTCCGCCTCCTTCCGCCTGACAGTGGCGACCGGCACGTATACGCATTGTTAGAGCGCCTAAGTTATGGCCAACACGTAACATTCACAAATAATAAGGATAATGAAAAATACACAGGGGAGAGATTAGCGCCAAGGGCGACCCACCTTGTTGATGGGAACGGCGCACTTGCTGCCCTTGCGGCTTTGGTTTGACCTGAGGCGCCACGCAAAGTCGAAGTCGCGCCGTTTGCCCTGTTGTTTGGTCCTATTTTCTTTTTTTTTTACCGCCCCCCGGCCAAACGCGTTACGCATAAATTACCCAGCCAGCCACGCCACCCATGCCACCCACGACGACACCTTATCAAAGCGCGCGGTCCGCTCATTACGCAACCTGACGAGGCAAGTGGGGTGGACACTTGGCGCGGCAAAAACAAACGGAGCTCGTGTGACAGTGCAAAAATTGAAAATTTATGGCGACGACTTGTGGCTTGAAAATCGTTGTCGGGGAAAACTTTTAAAATTGACTTTTAAATTGCACAGAAAGTGCGACGTGGCGTGTGAAAATATGCGCGGTATTTGCGGAGAAGAGCGAAAGCGTCGGCGCAGGTGAAATTTACAAGGTGGCGTGGAGTCACGAAGCGAGTACTTAGGGGTTAATTTCAGGGCCAGATTTTTGCAAGTCGCTTCTTGGGAGCGAAAGTATCACCTACTGATAACACGATCCCATTCATCCGGGCGAGGGGCTTCCACAGAAACATTTTTCCGGCTTCGTTGGCAACGCAGAATGTGGCCAAAACATTATTTTGGCAGCGAATGGCAGGCGGGGCAAGTCTGCTCAGCACACATGCACGTCGGTCTGTCCATGTGTGGGTGGTACGCTCCGCTCAAGGTCGCTCCTCCCTCCACACACGCACATTATCAAGCACAAACGAGGCACAAACGGATGCCTTTCACCTGGCTTTCACCCCACACACACACTCGTTTCCAGGCTCAAGTGCAAATGAGTTTGAAGCTGGGTGGCTAAGGAAGACACTTCCCACGCAGTCAGCTTTTTTGCAAATTTGCTTAGCGGTTTTAGAATTAAGCTCGTGGGCCGTGTGGAAAACCTGGCGGGATCTTTCACCTGCGAGCTGAGACCGGGTCTTGGGCTGCGGGTTATGGGTTATGGGTTACGGGCTACATCAGTCGGGCCACGGGTGAGAACGGGTGGCCAACGGGGGGAAAGGGCTTAAAAACAGCTAAGCACTTCGGCACTCGGGCTGGCGGGCAAAGAGCGTCGACTTAAGCAGATTTAGGGATTAACACTCGCACACTAGCAGGCCCGCTGCAAACATATTGGTGGGGTATTAAAATATTACGTATACGTCGCGTGGAGCAGACAAAGGCTCGACTCTGACTGCTGACAGGGCTGGGACAGATAAATAATAATTTGAAGCATGGCAAGTGCGCAGGAACAGCAACAGCAATAGCAACAGCAACAGCAACAACAAAAACATCGTCGACAACAAGGACAATAACCAATGTGTCGTGACTGTGGGCCATACAACTTAAGCGGCGTGGGAGTCGGGGGGTGGGCGTCGGTCGAGAGATTGACAAGAAATATTTATTATAAATAATAAACATGCGAGAATGCCAGCCGCACTTGCTGACTTCATTATTTATCGCTTTTTAGCAGGCGCAGGGGCGGGGGAATAGGCGGCGGAGAAAGGGGGGGAATGAAATATGCGACGAACGAAACGAAAACTTATATATTGCCCGTTTTAGCCACTTTTGTTGCGGCGTCCGGTTAGCCCAGAAATGGATTTCCAACTGAAAGCCCCGCTGCCGGGGTCCGTTTCCTATCGCTTCTTGCGAAGTTTTATTACTGTTGCCTACTTCCAGGCATAATATAATTCACACGCCTAAGCCGCAGGCAGCTGACATGCGCACGTACCGTACCGCCCCTCCTCGCAGAATGGGATGCGTCGGAATACGCGGCCGAGCCATTTTATTAGCAGTGCGTGTTTTCTCACTATTATCGCGCTCGGCCTTCACCCCTCCACGCCCACACATGACCTTAGTTTCTGAGCAGTTGGCTTTGTGTCTCGCGCTGAGCTGAGCATTTAAATTCCTCTTAACTTGCCCAATATATTTCCACTTGGCCTGTGTGTGAAGGCCTGCCATGCATACAAAAGCAGGCATAAATAACGTGAGAGTGTGTGTGTGTACAAACATTTTCGCTTTCTATCTTTTCACCACCAAAACCAACCTGACCCGTCATAAAGCCGCCTTCAATCGACTTGGGTCAAGTGGACGCGCCTTTGTCTGCCCTTGATTTGTGTACCCCGGAAGCGATGGTTTCAGGGTATATTGCTTTCGAAATGAACACCGTGTTCGTAGCTCTTTCGTATGTAGAACGCTGGGTAATACCCCAAAATCAGATGCATCTATGTTGGCCAATTCTGAATCTAGGATCCAAAGTGTAATGGTTCGAAATCTTTTCGTTTTCGGATGCAGATGGGTCTTTGAATTCCTAACATAGCTATGTATAGCCGCAATTTGTTGTAGTAGCTAATATCAAGTCGTTTATATAGTTAACCAATTTCGCAGATTGGAAACATTTCAGTTTTATATGTATATGGTCAAAACATATTTCGTTTACACTCCCACACTTTTGGTTTTATAGAAAGCACTTATAGAACCAATTTGAGTTAATTAATGTTAATTTATTTATAGATATTTACGACATTTTCAAGCTGTTAATTGAGGTTTTTGTTTGGTTCCATTTGATATAAAGATAAGATATACATAGATAATGATATACACCTCAGCTTTTATTAATTTTCCCCTCTGGCAATTTATCTAAATTTAAACCCAGTATTTGAATTGTTATTGATTGTAGGAGGAAGAAGGTGATTTCATTTTAATAACCGTTTTTATGCTTGAAGGAGAAGGGCGTTTCCCAATTATATATCCACTGTAAAACGGAAAGCTTGTCGATATTACCACGGAGATGAGTCCCGACGAAAGACAATCCGATTGACACTCATTCAGAAAGCACCATAAAAACGATCAAGCTCGTCGCTCGTTTTTGTCATTACCTTCTTGTGTGTTTCGTCCTTTGTCCTGCGAGTTGTCCTAGTCAAATCATAACCGTGGATATATCTGATGACGAAATAAATAAGCTCGAATTCGGTCAATCAGAACAAATTCGAAATCAATGCAGCGGGCCTTGACGTCACTGCGGACTTTGGTCACATAAATAACATGGTGGCGCACAAAGGACAATCCCAACACATACGAACCGACATGACCCTCACACACGCAGGAGCAGGAGCAGGAGCAGTACACTCACAGATACCGTACATCTGCGGCATTGCATACGCATGCCTAAAGTATGAACTATAAAAATTTACGAGGCAATAAAAGCGAAAGCTCGCTCCGCTGTGTTTTATGGCCAACAGCCGGAGGTGGGCGATGTGGCCAACGACACGGCGCGTTTTGCGCTGTTTTGATCCCCCTCTCGATTTTTAGCACAACGAATTGCAAGCCGGCGAGGCTAAGGAGCTAAGGAGTCCCTCGTAGAGTTTCTGACTACGCTGCCTGATTGATTGGGCAAATTCCTTTCCAGAGGGCACTCATTTCCACAGCCAAGCAGCCACCACAACCCTTGAGCACCCGGCGAGTCAATGGTACGGGACCCACCTTCGGCTGGTCTCCGTGCCAAGCGGGTCTCCAGTACGCAGCATAAAAAATATTAAAACCGATGCGCAGTCTTGCGTAAATTTAATTTTGGATGCCAAACGGTCAGCTGCACTACTCGACCACGTTGCCGGGGCAATCAAAGTTTCCTAATTAGAGCAAAAGGCAGACGGGGACCGTAGTTGCTCTGATTAAATTTAAAATACGAAAGGAAGCCTCGGTGAATTCTTAATAATCCCAGAGCCGGCATATTAATTGCCACTTCGCTGCTCGTAAGCAATGATGATGGCATACAGATTTTAGTTGCAGAAGCTTTTAGCAAATATTATTTTCTAAGTTTGGCAGCAAGAGCTTCTCAAGAAATTAAATCCTACCTGTGAAGAGGGCCAACTTTTCTGTTTTCCTCCTGCTATCCCCTCATTAAGTTTCCACATAAACTGTGGCAAGGCTTGGCTTAACTACCGAATGCTTAAGTCAGGTCCAATGATTATGATTAGTTTGGCTCTTCCAAGTTCAAGTCCCAAAACACCGAATAAATTTTTATAATTTACGCAGCTCCAAAAGTGTTATATGCACGAAAAAGCTATACTTAACAAGTTTGAAAGTTCGTACGCTTGCTTTTCAGATAGATAGATAGATAGATAGATGTATAGATAGATACATAGATGTGGAGATCGACTCACGCATGATTGGTAATGGATAGCACAGCCAAACATAAATCTACCGCTTTACTGCACATTTCAGTAGGCTTAGAGAAGCGCGAGAGTAAGTATCTTGACCTGCTTGGGAATTGGATTGTCCTTGCTGCGGGGCCAATCACATTCATTTGCTAGCTGCACCACCCTGACACTTGTGCTGATTACATTCGAATTGCATCAATCGGATTTGGTGGGCGGCAGGCAGGGAAGAGGGGGAACCAGAACCGGACCTTAACACAATTTGCGACTGCACTTTCCACTCTGCAATTGGTTTTGTCTAACGCCCGTGGCTGCTATTTTTCGATTGCAGATCAAAAGTCAATACTCACAGATAACGATTGGAAGAAGCTATGGATGCGCGGCGGTATAAATGGCGACTCAAAATTGGATAATAATCTCGACTCGAGCGACAGTCCAATGTTTGAAGACAGTGAGGTAAGTCCCATTGACAGATTGCTTCTTCCTCCGTCCGGCCGGATTTAATAAAGTGCTATTCGAAATCAAATTTAAATTGAATCGCCTGCAAAGCGCAGTGGCTGCGACACCCAATTCTCCCTCCAGTCAGCAAAACAGTGTGCCCTGATCCGAAAAATGCAGCAGGACCCAAGGCGAACCAATCGGACCACTTTCCCCGAACAACACTAATTACCAGCACGGCGGGAACGAGTCCGATGTGATCTGGACTCCATTGCCGGCACTAATTAATCTTTAGTGCTTATTTATAATTCATTCGCGCTGGCTTCGAATCTAATTATCCAAATAGCAGGCGCGCCGCAACCACCAGACGCCCGGACCACGGCCACCCACACCCAACACCCAGTCGAACCTCTTCGCGTCCCCGTCCTGGAGCCCAAGTCGGTCCGCCTCTGAAGTGCTGCTCGGTCCGGGTCGTGGATCCTGGGCTGGCGCTGTTTTGCTGACTAATTGTGCGACTTGGACGCGTTTCGCTTTTTAAACCACCTCCTTCGGCATCGTAAAAAATGAACTTTTAACTTTTTGTCTTGTGTTCTCTCTCTCTCCCGCTCCGTTTCTTCCCGCCGCCCTTCTGCGATTCTTCCTGCTCCAAAAGCTGATGGCGCACAACACCACAGTCCAGCTGGGCGGCACCGCCTTCCTGGTCTGCAAGGTCTCCGGTGTGGACAGAGTGGGTGTAAATTGGGTTTGTTTTTGTCTTTCTAATTGTACCTCGTCGAACCACGATGTCGGCGACGGCGATGACATTCCTCTGTTCTGTTCTGTTCGGTTCGGTTCTGTTCTCTTCAGTGTGCACGCCCTGTCCCTCAGCTTGCCCAAATCACAATGCCCCGTCCTGGATTGTCCTGTGTCGCATACCCCACCACACGTCCCGCATCTAAGCCCGAAACACGAAACCCGAAGCCCCAAGTCCCCCTAATCCCCTTCCGCATGCCTTGCATGGAAAAGCGCTTTGTTTAGTGGCAGCAAAATTGAATTCCATTCGAGCCCAGCGCATGAAGCTGGCCAGGATCTGCTGCGAGCACAGCTGCTTCTGCAATTCTATGTGCATATCGTATTTGAGATATTTTTCACCATTTCCCATTCCCCATTTTCCCCATTTGCGTTTGCGTTTTCGTTTTCGTTTTCATTTCCATTTCATTCTTCTGTCTAATTATATGGCATTTTCATTTGCCTCTTTGCTGAAAGCGGCACGCAAAAGTCTAATTTGTTAAGCAGTCGAGCACGAACAACAGCAGAGCAAGAGCTTAATTTGTAGTTGAAAGGAAACGTTTGGTTGGATGACAATTTCGGTACACAATGTTTGACATTCGGTGTGGTTAACAAAACCAAGTACCTCGCACACGGCCGAGCTGTGACTACTCTGAAATATTAATATTAATTATTAGACCGCGAAAGCGTTTGTTTCCATTTGACCAGCATTAATTACGGCTCCTTTTACATCCGATCAGAGGGTATTTCGATTCCATCCAGAAACTGGCAACACAGTAATGAGATACATATGAAGTATAGATTCTTGATCAATATCAGGACTGTCTCTCCGTCTGTCCGATCAACGCAAACTAGTCTTTCAGTTTACATGCAACTTTCTTAAAAGTCAAAGTAGGAATGTGGGAAGTATAAGTGGGCTGAATTGGGCGATTAGATCATATATTTGACATAAGAATAAATAAAATATTAATGGAAAATTAATCGAAAATATTACGAAAGGAATCATAGTTTCCTTGTTTTTCCCTCATCATAGATCATGCTTTTATTTGGTATAACACAGTTTTTTAATATACAATTAGAGCATGGATAGATAAGTGTCTTCTCCCCGAAGCCAGATTCCTTTCTAGTCCTTAGCGATTTTGTGGATAGATAAAAATACGATAGGTAGAAGGAAGCATTCCTTTAAGATATACATATGTAGCAAATTCATGTTTGTGATATATATATAATATATGATTTATTGGCATATCTAGCCACCACCTATTTTTAAAGGCACAATCTATCTTTTTTATTACACTAGCTACTTTAACTATAAGTTTTATTTTCTCGATTAAATATGTAGAAAACAGATCAATTACCATAATCATTTCACTGAAATAAACCCGAATTGAGTGTTTGCTGTTTCAATTAAAAAAGCGTTAAAATGAAGTAGAACCGTAATTGATTCTTTATTTTCGGTGCCCTTGGCACTTTTAGTTTATTTAAGCATTTCTGGAATTGCCTCTATGAAACGTATTTGTCTTTGTGAGTCTGCACCTGCCAGGGACATTAAAAATAGCTTATCCACTTGTAAACCAATGTCGTAATTTAATCCAACCAGCTTTCCGCCAAACCACCCACAGCCCGGCGAAAAGTCAACGCGGCCCGGACATTGGTGATGTAAACCACCACCAGGTTTCAGCGTGGGGCTTTTGAGTATTTTTTAATTACTTTTCGAGTAATATTCGCATGTTTCGCTAATTGCA
The DNA here is from genome assembly GCF_016746395.2 of Drosophila simulans. Taxonomy (NCBI): domain Eukaryota; kingdom Metazoa; phylum Arthropoda; class Insecta; order Diptera; family Drosophilidae; genus Drosophila; species Drosophila simulans. The sequence goes on from NC_052521.2 coordinate 3,461,368, forward strand.
TGAGCTGATCTGTCTGTGCTGCCTACTTGCAGTGCTATTAATTATCCGTGTGTGTAGTACTCGATTACCAATTAGTCCGCTCGTTAATAACGCGCCCGCTCGGGCTTTCGTCAACAGAACCAAATATCTTGGATCCGCCGCCGGGACTGGCACATCCTGTCGTCGGGGGCCCAGCTCTACACCAACGACGAGCGATTCGCCATACTGCACACGCCCGGCTCCAACATGTGGACGCTGCAGATAAAGTTTGTGCAGCGCCGGGATCACGGCATGTACGAGTGCCAGGTAAGTGGGAGTGGGAATGGGCGGGGTGCCATGCCCAGGCAGGGCGTGGCAGTGGGCGCGGGTGGACATGGGAGTCGGATTGGGCGGCCGGCCGGGAATGATGGCTCCATATTTTATGCATGAGGCGCAGTTGAAATAAACTAAAGTCCATTTGCATATGCTCTCGTTTCGCGTCCCTGCGTTTCCCTCAACGAGAACGTTGTATTGAGGTTTTCGGGCTTTAGCTTCTCGCTGATTTTACGTCATGTCGATTTGTTCGCCTGCGCATGATTTAATTGTAAAATGGAAATGAAGTTGCGTATGCAAAGGCTCGATTTAAGACCACTGCTCGCGGCCTCCTGCTCTGACCAAAGTCTCTTTAACGGCGAAGCTTCCAATGTGGCATGTCAGTCCGTATCCGCATCAGTCCGATTGGGAATGGGATTGGGATAGTGGCGGTGACATTGACGAGTCCGACTGGGCGAGTGAGCGTCAGCCGGCAGGCTGCGACAAATTTGGCCATAGAACGGGTGCAGATAAACCGGACCCCGACACATGCGGGTCCCTGCCAGAACGATAGAACCAAGGTCTTCCACCTCACGAAGTAATTTACAAGTAAGCCCGAAAGTCATGAGAATGCAAATAGGGAATGTGCATGGTCGTAGGGGGTGGGGGGGGGGGGGGGGGGGGGGGGGTGGGGGGGGGGTGGAAGAAAAACAGCTTAGAGGGGGACTCGGGGAAGGGGAGACAACTAACCGAAAAGCAACAAAGTTAGACACTGCTGAAATGGACACTTGACAGCAACTCTGTTTGTGCAGCAGCACAAGTGCCATTCGCCCTGCTTTGACTAGATGGATGAGGAGGGACAGAGGAGCGTGGTGCAATTCCAGAAACGTAGCTTCAATTTCAAAATTGTTTGCATGCAATTTCAATATGAGAAGCCGCATGCCAGAACAAACCAGTCAGTCACCGAGTCAGGCTCAGAGTCAGTGGGTCGGGCGATGTCCCCTCCGGACTCCTGTCTTCGGACAGCGGACAGCGGACTGCGGACTACGGACTAAGGACCTCGGAGTACGGAGTACGGAGTACGGAATACGGAATACAGAATATGGACTATGAAGCTGAGCAGCAAACGAGAGCTGCATGCAAATATGCCGAAATGGTTATTTTCCTACTCCATTGCGGCAGCGGATCCGGAGAAGCTGCAGTTGAAATCGCTGCCTGCCGGATATTTTGGAGATGAGCTCCGAGCTGGGACGTGTAGAAAGCGCTCCACTTATATAGACTAGAATCCGTTCGTTTTGTTTCTTTTTTGCGTGCCAAATTGAAATTGTTTGATTTGCATTTCAATGAGTGCAACATTTCTTGCACTCGCAACGATTTTTCGGAACTAGCTAGGAGGAAAGTAATTCCTGCTCGCAGTTTGCTGAAGCATTAAGATTCAAGTTGATTACGAATACCAATCGCACTCAATGGCCACACTTGCTCTTGCTCTTCCCCTCCATGCATCCGCCACAAAATCAAACACCAACACACAGGTCTCGACACCGACTGGCATCATTTCCCACTTTGTGAATCTTCAAGTGGTTGTTCCAGAGGCATTCATCCTGGGCTCCGGCGAGCTGCATGTCGACATGGGCTCAACAATCAATTTAGTTTGCATTATTGAAAAGGTAAGTCGAGAAGTGAGCCGAAAAGTCCCACTCCGGTCACCCCATCACTTCTGTGTCACAGAGTCCTACACCACCGCAGTACGTGTACTGGCAAAAGAACGATCGCCTGATCAACTACGTCGACTCCCGGCGCGACATAACCATTGAGACGACCCCGGGACCCCGCACTCAGAGCCGTCTGATCATCCGGGAACCGCAGGTCACGGACTCCGGCAACTACACCTGCTCGGCCAGCAACACGGAGCCGGCGAGCATCTACGTCTTCGTTTCGAAAGGTAAGCTCTATTATATCCACTTTTCAGTGAAGAGTCAGTAGTGCCGCATTTCCAAAGTCGGGTTCCTTTGATAATAAACAAATCTATTATCTACTACGAGTATTTTGCTCAGTAAACAATGTCTGCATTTACATGATGATATATTCGTAGATATGTTAGTTAGTTAATATTCCATAAGAAACTCAATTCAGACTGACTAAAATATATTTTAAAGTAGATAAGCAGCAGGATATGACTTTTTTGTTTCAGTTGTGTTGTTATTTTGCTCGTTGGCAATATTTATTTAAGAACCTTAACAAAACATTCATTTTACGGTGATTTATTTGCCAAATCAAGCGTTCGTGATATTTAGTTTTAATCAATGCAGATGTTTTGTTGCCCATCACAGACAATTAGCCCTCGGCACTCTTGTTGCTTCGCCAAGCTGCGTTCCTTGTAATTTTAGCATTTAAATAGACATGGCACGCTTTTTGATAATAACGATAAGACGTGTAAATGAAAGTATGCAAATGGCGCAGCCTGCAGCTTATTAAAATGAAAATGGGAAATGCGGCGGGCGGGCAAAATGGAACAGCAGAGCTCGGTTGTTGATGCACATAATTGCATTCGCCCGTCTGTCGCTAAGCGAACTCTGGCTCTAACTCAAATTCAAATTCAAATTCAAATTCAAATTTCAAATTGCAAATTTATCCCACCATTTTATGCCACCTGCAGGCGACAATATGGCGGCAATCTCGCGGCGGAAGACCTCCTCGGCCGATCGCCTGACGCACATATTTAGGTCGATGCTGGCGCCCTGTCTCCTGCTGAACACGGTTGTTGTGAGGTGAGTGGTCCAAGCTGGTATCTAATCTGCAGTGATGTGCAAGTCCTGAACTCCGACCCCACTAGACATATCTTCCTGACCTAAGCGGACCAACCTGCTGGCTGGCGAGGCGAACGGAAGGACGGAAGGACGGCGGCGAGGAAATCCTATTTAAGCTATTTCAGTGTTAGAACTACGGCAGCCGAAACAGAGTTAATAACTGAATAACCCCAGTCTAGGATAATTGCTAAGCTAAGTCCAGTAAGAGATGCGCACTCAAGTGTAAAAATCATGTTAAACCAATCGTCGCTGTGTACTCGACAGTTAGTTACCCATGCATCCACGCCGGCTTGGATGAAAATTGGTTATGTTAATAACCTTCTTCCCATTGATTTTGTACAGTATGTTTAAGGACTTCAGAGTATGTGAGTTTCTTTTTGCGAGTTGCCGCTCGGTTAGATTTCCACGGACTCCTCATTTACCGCCATCGATGTTATGTTATGTATATGTGTAGTGCAATTTCACCGAGTGATTTCGGTGAGCAGCTGAAAGCTTAAACTTATTTTACTTACATGCCTTTGTTCGGCCAAGATCAATGCTTTGCGACCCAAAAATGTTTACTGTGAGCGGAAATTGCATAAGTAGCCAATTTAAGTCCATTTAATGAGGTACATATATACACAAATATGAACAAAAGGGCATTAAAGCGATATTATAACTGTTACTAATGGCTAATTGAAAACTAAACAAAAAGCAGCGGGCACGTCCAGCCCAAAAGCCAAAAGGGGGCATCATCCAGAACGTTAACGAGCATAAAAACGAGAGCATCAACCCTTATTAATTAATTATGTTATTAAGTTTGTATATACATTTTATTGCAAATGGCACACCACTCACACGCACTCACAAGGGCTGGAAAATTTATTCAAATTGTGTAAATAAAAAGGAAATCATGCAGCTCCAACCACAAGGCACACAGCTGACTGAAAATGTGCAATACTACCCACATTACCCTTACTGCCCATGCAACCCTGGGCCCGTGGACGGAAAGGGGATGGCGCGCTGGCCGGAAATGAGGTGTACGAGAGTATGCGAGCACTTTATGGGCTTCGAAACTGTCAAAATCAAGCTGTAATTAATTGCAAAAGCACACAGGAGAGAGTCGAGCGGGTCGGGGCAAACCCTAGCCATAGTGTCGAACAATGGATAGTGTACTCATCAGTCTGCCAAATCGGAAAATTGAAAATAATTACTTTACAAGCAGATATCTAGCATGGTAATATAATTAAATTCTCCACATCGTACGCGACCTCTGACCTGGCACTGGCCGGGCACAAAGTGCCGCAGTATCCAGCGTTTGGGGTATTCCAGTCTTTGTGCTTGGTGCCGCCGAGCTGAGACACCTCAATCATGAAACCAATATCTACGTAAGGAATTATGTACAACTCTCGACTGTTCAATAAACTTAGGCTGGCTCCAAATCGGCTGCAGGCTGCACCACTTACGATAGATTACAATACGAGTATAGAGGATCCGCTGCAGTTCAAATTGATGTGCTGGCAACCCTGGCCGGCCTAGTAACTGTCATTCGTTCAGTGTCGTCGGTACGTAATTTACAAACAAACAAAGAAAGAAAGAAACAAGCAAACAAACAAAGAAACAAACACACACAACAAAGAAACAAGCGAACAAACTGTAAGGGATACCATTTGAAGTTTGAATAGATTCATTAGAGCGAACCCACAGCAACCTAAAATCGTAGCTTAATCATTAATAAACTATTGATAAACAAAACTACTAAGCGATTCCACACCCTCCTTGATGTGTCTGTATGTGTATGCGTATGTATGCCCAAAGCCCGTTGGACAATTTAAAGGTTAAAGTTATTCGATTCCATTGAAATAAAATGAATTAAACGAAGCATTTAGTTGACTTTTACTGTTAAGCATTTCCACTGTAAATATTTTGTACTTACATATGTATTGTATATCGAATGACCGGCTATGGCCCTTCGTTAATTAATGAAAATCACAAGCGAAAACAAAGAAAAATGGTGATAGGCTATTGTACTCTTGGTGTGGAAACAGCAAAACTAAACCGAAAACCCATATAATAGGATCATTCAATTGTTTTCAATGTAAGTGCTCGAGCAAATAACTGTAAAATTTCAACTTGCAACCATTTGACGAATATGAATTTAATAATAGTACAGATATGAACAAATCCAAATAAATAAATCCAGGGCCACAAACACAAAGAAAGTGGCCGACAAAAATACCAAAGCAGCAATGCGTGGCTAACAATACGAATGCATTGAAATAAATCAAGTGATTATCATTGAAAAATAAATGTAATTTAAATAATAACCATGCAATCCACTTCTCATTTATCTCCTGGGCGCCAAGGGCTTGGAGAGGTAAGTTATCCAACCGGGGGCCATAGCCAATCAATCAGCCAACTTTCCGACAAATGCCGAATCGATGGCCATTGTAGGGACGACTGCTCGTCAACACGCCATAATTGGACTCCATTGTTGACGCAACACACACAGTAGATTGCCCGCCTGCCTATTTGGCGAAGTTGCCATCTTTTCGGGGCGGTGCGCCAATTATTTTCCGACGTTTTCCTCAAGACCGGCAGTTTACTTTCTGTCAACATTTTATTCAGCGCCTCCTCGCCTTTCATTTCGCAGCGAACATGTTGCACTTTGGCACCCGCCGCGGCCCGTGCCACGAAGTTGCCCCAAAGTTTGCCGAGTGTGTTTGTGAAATCAAATGCATTGAACGCTGCCTCCAGTCCCGAGGAGCAAACTTTTGTGGCCACCAAAGTTTTTGGCAAATCAAATGAACCCCTGGTAAATTTGCCATGCACAAGTGCCAACGCGGACCGGGGTCAATGGGTGGAGGCGGAGGAGGCAGTGGAGGCTCAAAAGTAAAACATTGAACTGCAAAAGTAATGGAGACTTTCAACAAGAAATTATAGTGTACACACGCTGAGAAAGTCCTGCCAGGCCACTTCAAGCGCGCCGGAACCGAGACCAGAAGCTCCACGGCGCATTCCTTCATCAGTGGGACAGCCAAATGGGCGAGGGCGAAATTGGCTGTTGACAGCTCCGAGTTGAGTGTGTCGAAAGACTTCGACGTTTGGGAGATTGAAAACTTTGCCATTTTTATTTTCGATTTGCCGTTTTGATTAAAAAGTTTTGCACGGAACTCCAAGTCTCGAGCCCGCCCTCCAAATATGGAAGTCTAATTTCAGCGCCAGCCTGCTGCCTTCGATGAACTGAAATCCTGCGAGTGCCACCACCCACCCATATGCGCTGTACATCACGCATAGCACATGCAGCCAGCCACACGGTGACAGCTGTAATTCAGGCTTTTGGTCGCCTGTTTGCTTAAAAGCTCGGGACTCAACACCAATATATGGCTAAGTGAAAAAATATTAAATAATCGAATTTTACGATGCATTAAGTTTGATGGCTGACAGGATAAACGGAACCACATTTACCGACGCCACAGCTCTCGTATTCAGTTCTCTCCGAATTCGCCATTAATTCGCTTACCTTTCCATTTATTGGCACTAACGATTTTTTAGTTTTACGAATAAATAATAAAAATGTTCAATAAATTACTTTATTATTACTCGGCGTTCGGCAGTGCTGTCATTTCTGTACTACATTATTTTTGGGCTTGCAACTTCTTTCCAAACTTTAAGTATAATTTAATTTTTTAATTTTACTATACACATGCCAACAAAATATTTTTTTTCAAGCACTCTTAATAGCTGCTATCATTTGGCCAGGGAAATCAACTATACCTAATTCATTAGATTTCATTTACTGGATTCAGATGCATAAAAACCACTTTGGTTAAGTAGGCAATCATTTGTATTTGCTTTTTTGGACTGTTATCATACTCCTTACCCATATAGTAGAAGAATAAATCTATATAAAAGTAAATAAGTGACGAATACACAAGTACCCTAGAAACCAAGCCCAGTCAACTACCTGTATATCCCGAGATACCCATTATTCCATTTGTCAACAACATAAATCCACGCCTTTGCCGTCGACAGCAGACATAAAAAATGTTCAAACTATTAAATTTGGGGTCCAGCATGTGAACCCATTCGTCAGCATAAAAATTATCCAAAGTAATTTAACAAAGGATGCAGCCTGGCGACTTATAGAACAGGCCACAGTTTTAAACAATCGAAATCTTCTGACCCAAGTTTATCATTGCTGCGCACGTCCCTGTCGCCGATAAAAGCCATAGTTATAGGAATAATGCATTTTGTAAAATCAGTTTCACATTAGGATTCTAACTAAAAGGAACGTTACCATTAAACTCCGTCTTTCCGTCTGTGTGGACGTCGAGATTTCAGGAACTATGAAAGCTAGAAGGTTCAGATTCAGTTTCAGTATCCAGAGTGAAAGTTTTTCGAGTCATTTCCCACGCCAACTGTAACGCCCACAAACCGCCAAAAACGCACCCACTTTTGCAAAATGTTGTGATATTTCTCATTTTATTCCCCAATATCTATAGATATCCCAACAAAATTGTGAAACTTCTCGCATTTCCACTAGATGAGTAACAGGTATCTGATAGTCGGGGAACTCTACTATAGCATTATCCTATGCTTAAATTAATTTTACTACAGTAAGTTTCCGTTAAATCCAATTTTGATCAAATTCAAAACTTCAATTTAAGCATTTTATGATAAAGAAAAACGAAACTATGATGCCATCTATAAGGTTTTGATCAAATTAACACCGAAATATATATATATTGTCAAAAAAAATGAAATAGCCTCGTTGAAAAGTAACAGGTAGAAGGAAGGTTTCCGATCGGTATCACCATGCCTAGTCCGTCTGTATGAGAACGTCTAGATCGCAGGAGGTATTAAAGCTAGAAAGCTTGATATTTAACAAAGAGATTGCAGATAATTAGGTCCATTTTAAGTTTTAATAACGTTGACATTTCCATTCTAACGAGCGCCCAAAACTGCCAAGCCCAAACTTTGGAGGAATGTTTTTACGATTTTTGATTTATCTTTTGTGTTGCCAATTTCTACCGACATGCAAAAACACTTTTTTCGCGCACACAATTTTCTAAAATGTTCGAATTTTTTTTCATTTAATTAATTTAATTAATTTGTTGCAAATTTTTACCGGTGAAATAATACCAGTTACTCGTGGAGTAAAAGTGTTTCTTTGACAGTGGTATATAGCATCATAAAACAAGATAAATATATATAGGTATATTTATTCAAAAGTGGGAATCGTACATATCTTGGGGGCACTCAACTATAGCTTTCCTTTTTTTCAATTCATTAGGGAGGAATAACGACTTGGAAAATGTAAAGCCACATTAATCACAGTTGAAGGACTAAAGTGCACACAATAAATTTGCAAATACTTGCAATAACTGTAATCAACACACTTGCCAATCCCACGCGGCCAGAACAAACAGCACCACAGCGAACAGAACGAAAAACAATCATTCAAATTGCGCATACGCCCCATGGTCACAAGGTGCAAGCTGGTGAGCGGGTACTCTACTTTTTGAGCGACAGCAGTAAGTCATCATCATGTTCTCCACTGATGTTAGAAATTATTGTGCATTTCTGCAAATCTGTGCCACACATGCATGCTACTCGCGCCGCGTTCCGTGTTTCCCCACCACCTTTAATTGATTGGAAAATACGGGGGACTAAGCTCCAACCGCTCAGCAAAAGCCCTATCGCGGATTTGACCTTGTACCTCTCTGTCGACATTTTTATCTATATTTGCCTTTTGCACTTCGAGTTGTTTTAAATCCTGGCTGCCCCGCCCGTGCCCACGGCAATTGTTTAAAAGCTTTTCCAATATAGTTGGCCACATTGTGGCAAAAGTTTCGCAGGCAGAAAAATGCGCATATCTCGTGTTTAGCACTTCATATTTATTACCTGTCGAGTGCACTCAAATCACTTGCAGCCGTTGTTGGGTCATCGGGAGGGCATCGGTTAAGGGGCGTGGCTGGGCGTGCAGGGGCTGGGCCGGAGTGTCTGGGATCCCACCCGGGCAGCAGTTGGCCAGCAAAAGCAAAAGTTTAGCCCTCCACTGTTTTGATAAGCATAATTGATGATGCAACCGTGCAGAGCATTGAGGAAATAAAAAGTGGTAACAGCAGCAGAAACGATGTCGAGAGCTGGAGCGCCGGGTAGCTCCGGGAGAAGGGCGGGGATGGGCGTGGCCCCCCTCATAAAGTAAAGCCAAAAACCATTTACCAGCTGACCATCCTAGGAGCAAAAGAAATATTTTTTCACATATTTTATTGCACATTTGAGTATTGAGAGCAAGTGCTGAAAAAAGTTATCATCATCGGGCTTGGCTAGAAGTGCATCATCACGTCCACGCCGTAATTCACTTAGACGCACATACCCTTCCTCAGCCCTTCGGGTCCCTGTTGTTTAAGACTGATCGGACACTTATGCAAGAGTTGGTCCAAAATGGTAGGAGTGGAGTAATTAATGAGTTGAAGCAAACAGTGCTTTTGAGCTGAGTAACTTGCTAGCACCGTATTACGTCACCCAGCAAAATGCATATTCGTGTAGAGTAAAAAGTATGCGACCTGAATGAATGTGAACTGACTCTATCTACGGATTGTAATTCATTTTAAATGGAAAACCTCCCCTAATCAAAACAACACTAAGAAGTTCCCGTTTTATAGCCATTCTTCGTAGAGTTTCCGACCATATAAAATATATATTTTTTGAACCTGTCTGTCCGTATGAACGTCGAGTTCTCAGGAACTATGAAAGCCAGAAAGTTGAGATTTAGCATGCAAATTTCAAAGATGTAGAAACAGAGTTTCTACGCTTACTCATGTCGCCACGCCCACTCTAACGCCTTCAAACCGCCGAAAACTGCCACGCCCACATTTTTGAAAAATGTTTTGATTTCTATCGATTTCTTATTAATTTCATTTCCCCTGAGCATTGGTATCCCTCAATGCTCTTCAAAATCTGTTGTTTTATTCCTTATTGCCTATAACGCCTTTATTACGGTTATCTCTACCTACAATTACAAAAACAAAAATGCCGTAACAAACCTAACTAGTATCTTTGACCAAATTAATGAGTGGTGACACACTCTGGCTCAGTCCTATTAAGACAAATACAAAATCCTCCACACCTGTCACAAAAAACCAACCCAATATCCCAATAACAGACACCCTTAAAATCCTAGCCTACAAAATCAATCACAGAAACAAGTGGAGATCTTACATAGCCAAACTAAATGCTGATCTTTTAAAGCCGCTAGGCAAGGCTCTCCCCGCTTTTAAGGATGATCTATATAGTCTAATCGATCTCCTCCTTCCTAATTTGGCCTCGGAACCGAATCGTACCTCAAGCAGTTAAAAACTACGCATAACTCTGTAATTAGAGCAGGGCTTGAATATAAGACAGTCTTCTTAATCAGTAAACCATCCTTTCTTTATTCCAAACACTTTAAAAAACGTATTAATTCACAAAAAGAAGTCACATATTCCCCAGCACTACAGACCTCATAAGCCTCTTAGAATACCTCCCAAATTTAAATTATGGACTTAAAAAAAATTAATAAATTAAATTATTAAATACATGAAAATAAATGAATTTGTGGGCGTTTAAGTGGCCGTAGTAACATCGAAAACATACTTGCACAGTGTGAATGTCCCTGCAGTCTACATGTCTCAACTTTCTAGATTATATAGTTCCTGACATTTCGACGTTCATACGGACGGACATGGACAGATCGTCTCGGCTATTGATCCTGATCAATTATATGGAATTATATGGAATCGGAAGCGATTCCATCTACCTGCATGTTTGTTTCAAAACGCCAACAAGCTGCAAAAAACAGCAAAAGCCATAGACATATTACGATTAAAGGGATTACTATGGTCAAACGTCAGACGCTGTACTCTGGTATCCCTAGACGTGCACTTTTAAGTTAGTCCCATTAATATGTACATTGATTTAAAAAAAAAGCTGGCTTAATGAACGGGATGTTAAAGCTGCATCATGCTGCACGTAATGCCCCACACACACACACACACAGCCCACTGGCAACAGCCATGGCTCACTGGAACACGCGGTTCGACTAATAAGGGTCTCCAGGGTGGATGCCTAGGGATGGAATACTATGAGCTTAGATGTCGTCGGGCGGAATGTAATTGCCTCGGTAGGCATCAATGTCATGTTCTGTCAGATGGTTCGGGCATGTCACTTGGAATGGCCTTGGCTCGCTGTTTGTGCGTTTAGAGCGGAGTCGCACCGAATAAACACTCCTAATGGATCCGTCTGAGCCCGACCTCCCCACTGCCAGTCGTTGAACTCGACCGTCCTTTTTTCGCCTTATTATATGCGATTTCCTCTAGCCTCGACTGCCTTGCAGGCACGTGCATGTTATGCCAACAAGCTGCCATAATTCAACCACTCGCCAGGAAGCCTTCGACATTCTGCACTCATAATTTGTTGCAGGGCATATAAACAAAAGGCCTTGTCGGGCTTCTGGGCGTGTGGCTTCTGTGGGGTGGGCTCCTTATTGGAGCTGCATTCAGGATCAGAGCCTTAACTGGACTTCCCTGGAGTCGTCTGGGCTGCAGGACGTTTTTTTCGGAATGCCTGCGTGCAACTTTCATAAATACTTTGCCACATGCAAGGGGTTCTCCTTAAGGTTCTCCTACGTAATCAAATATGTAAAAGCCCTACTCCCCGCAGCCCGTGTGGATGCATACGTACTGATACACGCTGCTGCAGTGGCGTTTTGAATTTCCGCTTCCGGCTATTTTAATATTATAAGCGAAGGCATTTGTGCTGCGCTCAGCAGGACACGGAGAGCCTGGAACCCCAGCAGCAGCTGGCGGAGTTCGTCGAAAATGTGGGTGTGGGCGGAATAAAACAAATGCTTATGCTAGCAAAGCGACAGAGTATTATGAAAAAGTATTAAGACTCGGGCGGTTTTCTTTCGCTTTCGCACGTGCATATAAATTAATAGCCCGCTGGCCGTTTGTGTTTCATTTTCGCAATCGCATAAAATATTTCACCACGTAATCAACTTCATCTTCATTTATGCCCTGCTCCCATGTCCAGTTGAGCAGGTCCGTCCCGAACGCTCCAGTATTAAGTGCTCCTGGACTTTGACCGCCTCCACGTCGGGCTTGCATTAATTGACAGGGCGAACTTTGCTTTTATGTTTCACGGAAAAATCCACTTTGCCGTGATTTCCGGAACCAAGTTTAACAGCGTAAAGTTAAACAGCGCGGTTGGGTTAGCCAGCGTCGAGCAGCCACAGCACTTCAAAATACCGCCAGAGGACCAAAGTGCTTTAAATTTACTCCCGATCTCGCAGCCCCACTGCACTCCAGGACAACGATTTATGGCCAATGACGTCGCCAGAGTCCTTCACCGCCCAATCCCAACCAGGAGCGACCCACTCAGTACGTCTGCACTGCACTGTCGTATGTGCCGCGTTGCTGAGGTGTTAAATTTGCCATTTGCATAATTGATACCGCCGATGGACAGGGCTTGGGAGTTGTCCGAGACGTCGAGGTAGGGCCCAAGTGCTTAGCATGCTGCTTTCTGGCTCCTGACCTATGTCGGATGTCCGCATGTCATTCCCAATGCTCTGGCTCGAGCTGCGCTGGTCCCTCGCTTCCGCTCTCTTGCCGCATGATTTAGGTTTGAGCCATTATAGGCCACTACTTCCGCTCGACCTGTGGACGTCAGCGAGTTCTTTCCAACTTTTTCGTCTCGGGCTTCAGACTTGGCATGCGAAAAGTGCATAAATTCGAAAGACGGCCTTCTCACGTAGCGACTGCCGCAATTCAAAGAGTGCACTGATTCCTGGACACCGAGGTGGTAGCTTTTATTTTTGATTTAGTGCTGACTTGGCTTGCCGTGGGATAGCAATAGCTTCTGGGTCCTTCTGTTTGACCTACCGTGAGAAGAAACCCCGACAGAAGGTTGGAAGAAAAGTGCTCAGTATTATCAAAAACTATTAATAAATATTATGCTACAACATGGAAATAAGCACTGTCTACAACGACGGCAAGAGCGTTAGTCAAATATTTTGCAGTATAATGCACTCCTTTATTCCTCCAGGATAAGACAACTTAGTACCCCTAACATAAACTTTCCTATCGCTGTCCAGCTAACTGCAGAATTTATACACAAAATTAAAAATACGACCTATTGCTATTCGGTTGTGATTGATTTAGGAATTTTTGGGTCATGCGCAAAACATAAAGGCCAAAAATCAGAAGTCAGCATAATATACATATATTTCATTAGTGCTGACGGAAGGCGCTGCCGTGTATTAAGATATGAAATAAAACAAGAGAGAATAGTGTAGTCAAGGTAAGCGACTATCAGATACCCATTACTCAGCTTATAAAAGTGTGAGAAAGGTTGATACGGCCTTAAACTTTTGATTAATTTGTAGGTCATTTCAAAAAGTCAGCTTATAAAATTAGACGTCTCTAGAATATATATTCTTGATCTCAGTTTTTTAGGTCTTTCATTTCTAAACTACACCCATTAACAGCCCACAGTTTAGATGACGTTTTAGATTTTTATTCAATTATGGCAGTAGTTCTCATCGATATGGCAAAAAGGCGTTGGCCACTCCCACAAGCCGGAAAAAGCTGTGACTACTTAATATTTACTAATAATGAGAATTTCTAATAATTTCTAGTAAAACGATAGAAAAATGTTGAATTTCCTTGTTCGCTTAGTAAAGCGTATTTAACTTAACAATCAATAAACTCGAAGTTGTTTTTTAATGGGCAAAACGATTGAGCTTATCGAGTACCTAAATAGGCAAGTACCGCGACTTTTACTCAGTTCCAGAAAGGACGAGAGCGATTTAGATGAGGAAGCAGCAAAAAGATTGATAAGGTGGAAGCACCATAAACTATGACCTTTTACTAAATACAACATTTCGAAATTGATTCAGAGAGAAGAGGATATGTAGGAGTCGACCCCTTTCTTTCAGCACATAAATAGCATCAATAAACTTGTGAAGATATCAGCTGCCACTTGCAAGTTAAGCGTTTCTGGTGATTGGTGAGCTTATCTTAAATTAAGGACGAGGGACGTGAGAAACAAGGAAAGTTGTTCTAATTGACCAATCAACTGAGTCTCCACTTCGTGCAGTAAATAGAATTGAAAGCCGAAGAAAATGCGACAAAAAATGTCCATTTAAATTTCCAAGTAAGAAAAGAAAGAAAAAACAAGGCTGTGCATTAGGTAGGAAAAAACGATCCCAAAAGAGTCGTCAATACAATTCATCATCTTGACTTGTTGGAGTTTTATTTATGGGCTTGGGCGGGTGGCGTGACTAACTAATAATAAAAAAGTTCTATCCCGAATGTCAGGCGGCGAAAATTGTCTCGGTATTTATGTGGAAACTAGATGAGGCCACACGCTGTAATGAAACATTACATTGCTTTCCTTTAAATTGCCGCCCATTTTCGCACAAGCATTCCTGGAAAATGCCCCATATCCTGGAGGGCATGCACATTCGTCAGCGCGTCCCGACAGCAAATAAACTTCGCACAACGCGCAACGTCCCCAATCTCCCGAAAAAAGAGAAATTACGCTGACGGGCTAAATGTATGCAATAAAATTTTTCACACACCCCCCGGCCCTGTGGGCTCCGTGGCGACGTCTATGGCTAGTATAATAAATGGCAGTCAGCGGGCGGTGAGCGGCGCTTGTGGGCCGGCCCTATGCCTATTGGCTGGGGCACGATTATTAATCCGGAGTCGAGCTTGGGATGCTAAACAAGGCCGAAGCGGGGCCTAAGATGTCCGCATGGGGGTAACTAAAGTGACCAGACTCTTCTACAACGAGAAGAAGGAAGTTCGCTGCAACACTAACTTCGTGACAGACACTTCGAACGCTCATCCCGCCTCTCGTTTCCGGTAGGTGCACTGCTTATCCTTAATCAAAGCTGGCAAAGAAAAATTTAATTTGCGACTGATTGATTACGAGCGATTTAGAGAAATATCCCCAAGGGCCTGCGACGGGGAAATCGAGATTCTAACGAACGAAGTTGTGCGGCGATGAAATGGCTGGAAACTCTTTTGCTTTCCTGCTGCTCGGTTAACATTTGACGTTCATTCCCTGTATTGGGAGGGTCGGGCAGATATGTATTTCTTGATCTACACTGTGTGCGGAAAATATCGCACGAGCGGGCAAACTTCCAAGAAACAAATAAAACGGATATATATTCACCCACCCATTTCAGCTTTAAATAAATAAAATTTGGAGCTCGGAATTCATTCCGATGCGCTCTTTGTTCGGCTGCCTTAAATTCGTGTTAATTTATTGTTTTGGGAGTAGAATCATCTATAAGCATTTATATCTTATACTCTGCCAAGTCCTTGTCAATTCACATAATGGCCTTTATAGAGTTTTTCCTTGGCCCTGCAAGAATTTATCTCATTCCCTGCAGCCAGTCCTTCTGACTTCGTTTCTCATTTGGCCCCACTTTTTACTTTTTACTGCCGAGCTAAAAAATTAGCTTGCAAATTTTTATGCGCCCAAATAAAAGGCAAAGATGTGAACAGAAAAGTTTTGGAATTGCTATTCTTGGCAAATCTCCTATTTCCTATGATTTTAAGCCATTATTAACAAATGCTTGGCCGAGACCAAGTTGGAATAATTGAGCTGATGCCAAAGCAGCAGCCAGCAACTTGGTCATCCTGGCCAATGCCACACTTCTTGTCCCTGACTTGCCATCAGAGCTTGCCCGAATCTAAGTAAAAATATATAGAGCCAATAGTCAAATCCTCGTCTTCTTCTCTCTGTGATTCCTAATTTTATGACCTATTGGCCTGCGAATTAATCGAATATTCATGTAACACAGCCTACCGACGGCGCCAACCTAGCTGGCTTGAAATGCGTTCCATCCCAAGAGCTTCGCTCGCCTTATCATCAGATATTATTTATGTCGCCTTTATTGCTCCACTGAAACTCTTTTTCCTTTGAGCAGCCACCTTAATTGGAAATGAAAATGGAAAATTAATATTGTCCTTCCTGCCTCTTCAGTAAATAATTAATAGTGAAACGGCTTGCCAATGTGCAGTTAAATTTACCTTCGGCCACCAACAGCACGGCATAGAACGTCAACTGCTGCACTCTGTACTAAAAGATGGAAAACGAAATTGTATCCCTTGTGTAGTTCGTGGATTCAGTATTCAAACATCCTGAGCAGACCGAGATATACTGGAGTTCTGAGCAGTTTCTTGGGACTGCACTTGGACTAAGACCATTGAGCGAGCACTTGGTGCTCAGAGACCAAGGAAATCGTCCTTCCTTTAGTTCCATCATTTTTCGAGATACGAAAAGGTGAATTGCAAGGCACACATAACATAGAAACACTCACTGGCCCGAATGATTTTCTAAACGTAAAACAAATATGATTGTGATTTAAGTTTCCCTTCCGATGGATAATAATATGCACCGCCAAAGTACAAAGGCAAAGTCCATAAGTTGTGCGGGAAAAGGCCTGCTTTGTGCCGCGCTCCGAAGGATGTGTAGTCAGTTTACAACGCTCCAGGCAACCGACGGCACAGGAAAGAAATAAAAAATAAGTTGACGGAGCTGCAGCCTCGAGGCACACAAATGGGGCGATAGAATAGGTAGCTCGACGAATAGGTTGTGGGATTAGGTGAGAAGGTGGGACTCGAAATCGATTGCTTACAAGCTGGTAAGCTGCGTTGTTCGTTGCACAACCAGCCCTAATTGACAAGCACACGGACGCATTGCTCATACGCACCGATGCCAAATCAACTTTTCGTCTCCTTGGTGCCCCGACAAGAGCTCCGCCGCCACCCCTTCGTGTTTGCCTGCGGTCTGGATAACTAAATAAAAAGAAGCATGAATGGATGACCAGTAACACAGTACTTGGAAGGGTGTAGAGGTCGTAGTCAGCATCAATCTGGGCAAACAAAGGCCACCAGCACACATCTCCCATTTAAAGCCATACGCCATGTGCAAATTGCTGGTAGGTGCTGGGTGGTGGGTGGTGGGTGTTGAGGTCAGCCAATCAAGTACCTGTTTACAGAGGCAAAGCTACGTTTTAAAGCAACAACACGGCGGCGGCGGCTTTGAGGGCGGCCTTGCCAGGCATTCTCCCGGGCCAAATGAAAGGAGGAACGAATTCGAAAATTAAGCAGGGTGCAGGCAGGACTACCTTTTAAAAGCGCCGTGCAGATCGCAGGGGCAGGCTGCTGGTATCAGTTAGCATTTATTTGCCACAGAACGAGGCGAAATGCAATAAACATGAATTCAAGCCCAGTCGCCATTAAACGAACCATGCATTTCCCTTTAGCCACAATCACTAGTTGGGCAGCTGCAAAGAATAGAGCAGGGTTGCTGAGTGCCGGGCTTTGTTGTCCATTTGCGTCAACAGTTCCATTCAACCTGCACACAGAGAGACAGAGGGACTGGGCCAAGAGCTTGCTATTTGCCAAGCAGTTTCAGATAGATACGTAGATAAAATTGAACTGGGATTTGGGGATTGCGCAAAAGTAACTGAGCAAATTTCCGTAGATAGCTGAGCTCGGAGCGGCTGCTGCTGTTCTGCCCGAAGATTTGCGAGCACCAGACAAATTGAATGCTGATGCACGGAGCCAGCGTCGGCGCGAAGGCCACCGTTGTGTTGGTTGATCCGGAGCGATGTGTGTTCATCCTAAGTGGCCGGAGTGCGTTCATTTAAAAGTGTGCTCATAAGCTGACACCATCTATCTAGTGGTCGGTCGAACCTTTCTGACATTGAAATCAATGCAATTACTTCTGACCCCTGCTGTAGTTCAAAACGGCAATCTTGTGACACACTTGCTCCCAGCGCAGGTCATATAAACAGCTCCTACTTGACTTGGGGCCATCTGAATATACCATTTGGAAAGCGCTGAAATGCATATGAACTCACTCACAGATACGAATGTCTACCTAAATTCGCATTCTTATACTGTGAGTATATATATGTTTACTAATGAATTTGACGCATTCCGTCTAACGAAAATGCTTAGGGAATGGACCAAACCCGCTACTCGTGGAGTAAAAGGCCAGAATGAGATACTCGTAGAGGGAAACGAGCTCCTCGACTATCAGATACCCGTCACTCAGCTAGTGGGGATGGGAACGAGAAACTTAAACAAATTTAGGATTATTGAACATATGTTTTGAATTTTATACCTGTTACTCGTAGAGTAAAGGGGTATACTAGACTGGTTGGAAATTATGCAACAGGTAGAAGAAAGCGATTATGACCATATAAAGTATATATATTCTTGAACGTCGAGATCTCAGAACCTATTAAAGCTAGAAGGTCGAGATTAAGCATACAGATTCTAAAGACTTAGACGCAGCGCCCAAAACGGCCGCAACATTCCCTTTCCTATACCCTTTTCTCTCTTACTTCCACTAGCTAAGTAAAGGGTAATCAATAGTCGAGGACGACCACTATGGAGATTTCTCTTCCTCTGCATCAGTCCGGAAGATAGCTTCCCGAACATTTCTATACACACACTTTTCGAACAAGAATATATGTATTTCCCCTGTTTCATACTACCTAAGAAGTCTATTATCCCCAGTTACGCTGCGAGTTACGGGTAATCAGATAATGACAGCTATCAAATAAAATTTTAAAGTTCGTTTAAAGTGGGCCAGTCTCCCAACAATAGTTTGATTTAATTTTTTCGCTGCTGTGTTGGAGCGTATCTGTAACACTTTTTGTTTATTTTCACTTTTCGCATTATTCTACAAAACCCATCTGAAATCAGGCCTGCATTTCGCACTGTGAAATTAAGCACGGACCGCAACTAATCCTATTTTAGTTTTATTGTTCACCATGGAACATGTTCCCATTTCGAATGCGATTTAATTTCATGTCAAACATAAGCTCTTTCCTTTCTTTCCGGCGATTTTTATGTATTGTTTGCCTCAAAAGCGCACACACACGTCACTGTTCGACAAATTGTTTATTTTGGCGTTTAAGTTCTGCTGTTTTTAATGCTTTGCATTTCACTTTTATTTCGGTTTTGGGTTTGCCAATCGACGGCATTAGTGAAAAATCAATTGAGCGATGACAGCAATCAAAGCCGTAAGCCATGAAACCAAAACCGCACATCAGTTGTGCCCCTTGTTGCATGTTGGCTGTTGGTTGTTGTTTTAGGTCGTGTGTGTGTGTCGCTGAGTGGGTGCCACAGCTCCGCAGGACTGGAGCTCCTGCTCCTGTTGGGGTGAGTGCCATGTGCGAGTCTGTTTGCGCTGGGACTTAAATGGCCTTAGACAGGCTCTCTGAAAATAAGAATTTTATTAAATTTAGCACTTTTCCAATTTATTTTCAGGGGGAGACGGCGAACCAATGGCTCCTCTCCGATACGATGGCCATGCCCCTCGGGGATGAGCTGGGCTCCATGTCCACCCAGCAGTGTGGCATTTTCAGCGGGCTGCAATGGAATAGAAATTAATTACGCACTTTCGGTTTCCATTCTCCAGTTTGTCATCGTCTAATTTCTGCTTTACATATTTTCTCATGCACTTGGCAGTGCAGAAGCGGCGGGAAAGGGCCATTTGCATAGCGTTTTTCACTTTTTTATTGTCTGGTCGCGTTTCAGTTTCCGTTTCGGGTTGTAGTTTCGTTTTCTGTAGCTGCTTCTCTGTTCGCGGCTTTTACCAAAGTACGTGCAACTATTTTTTATGTGCACCACCACCGACGATGTGTCCAAATTCTGGCTGCATGTTGTCAATGGAAGAGTCTTATTTCCAGTTAAATTAAATCAAGAAACGGCATTGAAAGCTTGCCAAATTGGGTTGAGTGAACCTACGGCCTGATGAGCCCACAGCCCGCACAAAGCGCCGGGATTAGGAGATATATTTCGCAGTTACTTGCTAGTTCTTATTCCGGTTAATCTCATCAGCAGTTTGCTAATTTATTTCAACTAAATCAGAAACACGTTTCACGGGCCCAAACTGTTACTAAGTCCGCACTCCGCAACTCTCATGCTTCACGCGTACTTAACATTAATTTCACTTTCTTCCGCACTCGCATAAACGCGCCCAGAAGGGAATGAACTTTAATGCCGCAGGAAGGGGCGGGGGAACAAGTTTGATATCAACATAATTAGTCACGTAGTTGTTATGTTTGTTTTAATGCGACGACGTACGCGTTTATAATGCCCTATTATGAGAGTGTGGCAGATTCAGTCGCAGCTGCAGAGATGTTATAAAATAAACAAATTATAGACGGCCAGCAATTGCGCTAGCAAATGCCAATAACTTGTAATTAACGTCATTGCCCCACCGCAACGACCGTTCGGGCTGCTAATGCAGGTTGCGGCAAGAACAGTTGCTGCCGCCCATCCCATCTCCATTCGCAGCCAATGCGGTCAGAGGTCGCGAATTTCTTGAGGCACTCGAATTTTCATTACCATCCTCCACCTCATAATGCCCCGCAGAACAATGCCAGCCGCTGATGTGGGAACCGCTGCGACGACACAGCCGCTAAGTAGTCAGGAACGCGATTGTCTAGATCGCATCCACCAGATACTCGCTCCCAAGCTCCAGATCCCAGGCACGAGCAGATAGCGGCCAGATTTATGCACTCGCCATGACAGAACTTTCACGAAAGTTCGCCGACCACGGTCCCCACCCCCCGCCGGCAAACGTGAGCGGGCTACGTAAGGCGCATGCGTGACCGACTCTGCTGCTCGGTGGGAGTTGGGCGGCCTGAAAGTAAAATTAGTGACTGCCACGAGAGGCGTGAAAATTGGCCAGACCTGCGGCACGTTGAGCGGGGACCGCGTTCCAAACGGAACCCAAGCGGAGGTGCTGTTGCAGCTGCAGCCTGCCCCTTTAGAAGGCATTTGTATGCGGCAAGTTGAAACGGGCATGACAAGTGCGGCGGGCACGTAATCTGTGCTGCTGGGGCAGCGAGATGGGCATAGAAATTATGCTCCGGCCTGGGCGGGTTTGGAGAACTGCTCTGACCTTGTGCCAGAAAATTTGTTTGAGTCTTCCCCCGGCTGCATAGCTAGTTAGAGAGCGACTCTTTGAATACTCCAGCTTTCAGCCGGGAAAGCTAAGTCTACACGCGGCAAAATTTTAGCAGCAAACCTCACTTGGGCTGAAACTGGGCCCTGGCTTATTCATATAGAGTGTAAAACACCGACACCGACAGACAGAGAAGCGTTTTCCGCGATCCAGTCTTCGTTGGGCTGTGCGTGGTAATTGATTCTTTGGGGCAGTGTTTTTTCGAGTGAATGCCAGGCTAACTGAGGCCCAAGCGACTTGCTGCTGACGGCAGCTTTGTGTCGATGACGATGCTTTGCTTTTCAAATGGGCGAAAGCTGAATGGCATTTTGGCCATTTTCACCCACGACGCCGCTGACGACGCTGACGACGCTTGTCAAATGTAGTTTGGGCAACGAAAGCCGCTGCCACCTCGCCGCTGGTTGGCCATTTATCAAAAGACTGCAATTAAAATGCTCGGCGCACATTTACTTTAGAGATCTGCTCGGCAGCAAACGCAAATCTAAAACCGTCTAACGCCGCCTGACTTGGCCATTTGACTGGTTCGAGGACTGGGTGCAAAAGGAATTCAATGCTCGTCTGAATAACTAAATCGCTTTAGCCAATCTTCTGGGCGGATGGAGGGCTTTCCACGTGGTCTGAATCCGACGTACTTCGTTTTTCGGGCGGCAAGTTGGGGAAAGTGTCTCATTTGGCCACTTAGGTAGTGAAATAATTTTGTTAATCGAAAGTTGCGACGCACACTTAACAACACGACCGAGGCCGAAATGGGCCAAATCAGCGGCAAAAAAGCCAAACGATACGCTGCGCTCATAAAAAGACCATAAAAAAGTGACATTTTGGCCAGCAGCTATTGGCATAAACTCAGTCCAGAAAAAGGTCAACAAGCGTCTGCGATAAGCGTTGGGGGCGGGTCAAAATCAAATCACGGCCAAAGTGGAAAACAACAACGCCGGAGCAGCATTATTGACAATTTACGTGGACTTGTCTATGACACTCGGATATTGGGCTAGTCTCCATTTTCTTTTTTCCCCGGCTCGGTCCGGTCCAGTCCACCAGACCACCAGACCACCGGACCACTGCCGACTGTTGCTTTTGTCGCTGTCTGATGCCCCCGGTTGTTGGTTGCTGGTTGCTGGTTGTTGGTTGTTTATTGTCGGTGGTTGGTGGCTTATTGGTATTGGGCTTGGTGTCTTTGCCCACACGCAACGTGCAAATAAATTGGAGTGCGTGCGAGCCGAATGCCTGTGCTTGTTGTTTGTGTTCTGGGCCAGAAAAGTGCTTTATAAGTGCCACTCCATCAAATCAAAATCAGCTGATTCAGCAAAACGAAAGTAGTTCGTTCTACGCACGGCGCTATTAAATTTGATGTCCAAATGAAAGCATAATTACACGACCAGTGACAACAGCGACTCGTCACTTCCATTCCGCTCAAATCCGACAACAGCTCGCGGCACTGAGTGTTGCGAAGCGAATTTCGCAGAATTGCGAACGAGAGACTTGCACCATGAGAACCAAGAATAATACAAAATTAGCTTATCAAAGTCTTGAAGTAAATTTACTTTACCTACTTTTTGTTTAAGCGGTCGGATACAAAATTTGTGTATCAAGCATAAACCGCTTCAAACAAATTTATTTCTTCAGGCGGAGATTGAAGTGTGCGATCGGGACATTTTAAGTTATCATTTTATGCGTACTGTTAAGGGAACTTAACATTTTTTTTACTTTTACACTTTCGTTCGCGTTGATCAAAAACCACCAGCAGTTTTCCGCTCTTTCTTTTGCATAGATCTGTCGCTTTAGCACACTCTCCTGTCCCGCTTCGTCACTACGCGGAATGTCGTCCACATTGATGTACCTATTAGTACTTTTAATTGTATACAAAAGCAAATGCACAGGCATAACAAGAAATAGTTTTTTATTCAAAACATAACATGTTTACCCAAAGTTCAATAAATTGTTTGATTCAAAACCAAGAGAGAATGCTATAGTGAAGTTCCCCGACTATCAGATACCCGTTTCAATATTTTTTGGAATATCATTAATTTGGGGAAAATAAAATATTTAATTAAAAAAAGATAAAAAAATTTTTGAAGCTGTGGGCGTATTCATTTAAAGTTTTTAAAGTTTTCAACGCATTTTTAAAAAGTGTTGGTGTTGCTGTTTTGGGAGGTTTCTTACAAGACTACTAAAAAAAATAAAAAATACCAATTTTTAATAGTTTAGTTAGGTTTGGTGGCGTTAAAGTGGGCATGACAACATTTAGAAATAAACATGTACATATGCCTTTGGAATTTTAATCTATAATCTCATCTCTAGAATTTTAAGCTATAATCTAAAAATCTCTCTAGCTTTAATAGTTCCTGATATCAAGGCGTTTATACGGACAGACAGACAGACGGACATGGCCAGATCGACTCGGCTATTTTGTACCATGTAAAATTAGACTAGCTTCTCTTATATTAAAAAAACGAAATATGTGGTTAATAGATTGCTTATGTTGGTCAGTTTTGCAGAGATTTAATAATACTTTGAGAACTCCGACTCCATTAGTGCAATGAATTAACCTAATATACACCTCATTTTCAACACATTTATTTCTCTTTTATAAGCTGACATTCTATGTTCAACGGAGTTGCTTGTTTATATCAGAGCAGAAAACAAGGAAAACTAAGGTAATTATTTTACATTTAACTACATTACATTACATGAGCTACTTTTCTATAGTTTTGCCCTTTCATGCTGATTTTCTAAGTCTTCTTTTAACATCAAGTCCCATAGAAAACAAATTCAAAAAGTACATAGTTTAGCAGGGAACGTCCGCGTTAAAGACAGTAAACAAAGTGTTAGAAAATGGCAGACAATAAAAACCGAAAAAATAATGCTCCGTCTGAACTTCGGTCTGCTTCTCCTTTGACTGCTCACACAAAGCCGTGCTTTGTGAGCACAGTTTATTTTAGTCAAACGGCTGCTGTCTGCCAAATTGACCCAGAAAATGCACAGCGAAGTAATAAAAAATTTAGCGGACCCAAGAAATTTTAATTGGCTGCCATTTAGTAAGTATGTATCTGGTTTTTGCGGCACATGCTACAAGTGTACCTTCACAATTCAAATTTTCTATAGCCCAACTATTTGTATGATAATAGTCTGCCTTGGAAACTCAATTATATTATATTTTCAAAAACTGCACATTTACGCATATTAGAACTTTTTATTGCAAACAAGAAGGCTATACTCGACTGTCATATACCCGTTACTCCGATGAAAAGGGGGTCCAATCGTCTTCTTACTGAATGTAAGGCCTTCAATTTCTGCTTGCTACAGCACTCGCTTGTTGGCATGGCTTGCAGTTCCAGTTAGAATGAGTGTTCTAGTTGGACTAAGCATAAAGTAATGCCAAAGCTTATGGAATTTCTTTTCTCTTCGAGTCTGCACATTCAAAAATCCAACCATAATATGTCACTCAATCATTTATTCCATTTAACATTAAGTTTCTTTGTCATTAAACATAAGCTTATTAAAATGACAATCAGACTCCTGGAATGACATTTTGTGGACATATGCGCCAACTATCAATTCGTTTCTTGTGTGGCATTGCAGTCATGTTTTCAATTGGTGCATAATTATTATATATCCAGCACACACACTAGCAAAACAAATTTTTGACCCAATCCCTTGACATGTTTCGGGACCTCCTTATATTGTAGATGAACAAAATGGAAATGTGATTTCTCTATCATATAAAATATAATCATTTTTGAAGCCATGCAGACATTTCTGTAAGTGAAATACGAAAGTTGAACTTGCATTTTTTCTCTCGAATTTAAGAATGTATTCCCAGATGCTAATCAATAAATGCTTTAAACTCTATATAAGTATTACTTCCTTGCCAGGCAGCTGAATTTCACTCGTTGCCTGCAGCTTCGGGCAGAAGAAATATAAAGCTGGGAAAAAACAAACCATTGACAAAATAATTAAAAAATAGCCCCACAGCGCTGTCAAGAAGGACAGTCGCCTTGAAGTCGCACAACAAAACTAATAAAAGACACATTTTTCCCCTGATGGAGCGAAAAAGAAAATTATCCAGACCGTTTGGCTTTTAAAAGACAGCAACGCAGCGGAAAACGCAGATGAAAGAACTGCAAGGGGCGGCGAGAACATGAATAAATAAAAATAAGTGCAGCATGCCCACTTAAGAGATGAGCATGCAATTTTAAATAAGAATTAAGAGCACAAAACTGTTCAACAAGCCAGATGCAACGACACAAAGAGAGAGGGGAGGTTGAAAAGTCTTGCGTTCGAGGTGCACATTTCATTGGCCATCGAACGGAACTTTTCCATTCGGTCACTGCGGAGACAATAAGCAACTGCTTGCGGTCCGAAACCTCTAAACGAATCTTCAATTACAAAATTGATTACCATTGAAAATTGAGAATTAAGTACAGTTTTGAGTTTTCAGCATAATTGCAGCTGATTCCTGTCGAGGGGCGATCAAAGTGCACTGTCATTAGACGTACGTTGGAGTGAGGGGGGCAATTGTTCTGCTGTATTTGCTTTGGGAATAATAAAATCCAAGCAGTCACCAGCGGACAACCCGTCAGTTGGGTTTGGGCCCAGGAGAAGCAATCAAGCTGGACCACAGTGGGAAATTCTAGAAAGGTAGCAGGAGTGAGATTGTTGCTACATTTAATGTGTATATACATTTCTCATTTCCGTTTGTCGATTTTCTATAGAAACCCTGTCAACTTACCCTAAGAGAATATTATCAGTGGAGCCTTACTTACTTACATCTCACTTAAAGCACAAATTCTCTTCACTAGAGAATAAAGACAGTTTATAACGAAACTTTTATATCTTTTTATTTATTTCAAATATTTGCAGATACAACTTGATTGCCTTTGGGAATGTCAAGGTAGAGATGAAGTAGTATCTTTCTGTTACGAAGAAAGAACACTTAATACATTGTTTATGGATAATCCAATTAAATAAAACGTCTTGCTTTTCATAGGAATATTAAAATACATTGGATGATGAGTCACTTTTTGTCGATACCATACGATTTTATTATCGAATTTGGTAACAGAATATAAGTCAAAGCTGAAAGAAGGCTGATTCGTCGCTAAAATACTAAGAGGCGTCACGACGGAATCCTTATAACTATAAAGTAATTTGATTGCTGATTTTTAAACATGCTTAGTCCACTGTGCAATCGTCAGATTAATTTAATTTTATGTTCAAGTAGCGTTATCCAGTCGCCCACCCTGCGTCGTGTTTGGAGGCCTATCGACCACCGACCATCGTCCAACGGACAAGGCTAAATTCGCTTTGCATTATTTCGCTTTGCTGTTGACTCTGTTTCGCACTGTTGACAAACTGGAAATGTTCGAGTATTGAATTTGGTTTATCATCAATTTTATTGTCACTAGGCATTTACGAGCGATTATTTCAGTTGTTGCCGGCATTTATCGTCCAGCTGTGGCTCTGCTTGCTGTTGTTGTTGCTGCTGCCTAGCACAATGGCTTCTATTGGGCCTATAGCATTTAATTTATAGTTTAGGCAAACGCCAAATTTGATTTATTGGTCAAGAGGCTATTGACCATTATGCTGAGCATATTATTTGCTTGTAATATACGTTGGAGTGAGCAATGATGCCCCTCTGGCCCTACCTATAAGCTCTGGTTCAATTATTACAATTATTGAAATTCCATCGAGAACGGTTTTTCTCACAAATACCCGCCTAAAAGCCATAAATCAACCATCTCAGTTGGGAGCAAGAACGGAGTAAATCCGATGCCTAAAACCCCTATTAACTGAACCAGCAATTAAAGGCTTGCATGTGCGGATCTAAATTTAGTCTAATTTTAGAATTATTCCAATTAAACATTAACTGCTGTGTGCTTCCATTTCACGTACATATTCACATTAGTATTTAAAACGAGTAGAAACACTGCAAGCAAATGCTAGAATCTAGTTATGTTCTTCATAAACTATTTAGATAGCTTTTTCTTTTAAAAACATCCTTAAATTCATTTTTGAATTATATCTCGGATATTTTTAGTTTCTGTATATTGACCTATTCTGAGCCTTTTGAGTAGGCAGAGGAGTGTGGATAAATCTATTAATCCCCTCTCATGCATGTGTTGCAAACTTTTGAATGAAATCAGTGTAGAATAAGTTCCAATAGTAACGGGTATATTAATTTTGCAACATGTGCGTCTCAGCTTCATGTACTAAGTAGCCTGTACAATTCTAAATTCCGAATACCTCAAACTGGTCGGAACTATGTTCTCCACCACAAGCTCACTCTTTTGCCAGTCTTTTCAACTGCAGTGATTGTGGTTGCACATGTAGCCATTTGGGCTCAAAAACTTTAACCTCCTCATGAACAACCGAGACACACAGAGAAGTCGCTGTAAGTACATGAAGCAAATTCGAATGTGTGCTCATGCCATTTCATATAAGAACTTTGGAACTTTTGTGAATTCAGTGGTTAGGGCTTGGAACTTCAAATATGCATAATTGTAATCAAAAGTCGAGGTATCAGTATGTCGGGCTTCTAAAGCCATAAATTAATCTTGCCGAATAGTGAGTTTGATAAGTCGTTTTTTTTTCTCTGTAAACTCCGCCGAGGTTTTAAGTCCACAGCCAACACGCAACGCTCCATCCTCAAAGCAAAACGGTAAAATGCGTGCACGCGTGGTGTCTGCATCTGAGTCTAGGTCTATTGGCCAGAGGCTGGGAGTTACAGGTTTTCCAGGCGGGTTCTCAACGGAATTAAGGTTCAGCGGGACAGATGAAAACTTTTGCTTATTTAACTGTTAATGTATTATGACATATCAAACAAAAACACCTCTTGACGATGAGTGACAATCGCATTCTCAACACAAAAAAGTTCTGATATCAACTTTGTGACGTCGAATGAGTTTGCACTTTAAAAATACACTATCTGA
Source organism: Drosophila simulans (assembly GCF_016746395.2). Classification (NCBI taxonomy): domain Eukaryota; kingdom Metazoa; phylum Arthropoda; class Insecta; order Diptera; family Drosophilidae; genus Drosophila; species Drosophila simulans. The sequence continues at coordinate 3,489,404 of NC_052521.2, forward strand.
AATATATTTGTCCCTTGTTTCTTTATCTTGTCAAGGGTATTTTGTGTGTTTCTTGAAGTTTTTACCTACGTGTTGAAAATCCAATGTTTGGCATTCTTAAGAGATAGAAAATTTAAAGGGCTATACCGGTTTGAATTCAAAAAGAAGAGAAAACTACTGTCGACGACTATTGACTCGACTATCAGATACCCGCTACTCAGCTAGAGGGAGTGGGAACGAGAAACTTAACGTTGTTTTGGTATATATGCAGATAGAAACTGAAAAAAAAAACAAGAAATAATGCTACAGTCTAGTTCCCCGACTATCAGATACCCCTTACTCGCCTAGTGTGAGTTCGAACGTGAAATTTCATCATTCTTTTCTTTAAATGCTAATTAATAAACTCATTGTAATTAAAGAGTCATCATAGCAGAGCAGATCCGAATTACAATCCTACGAAGAAACCAATTTAGGCGTGTAACTGAACTTATTAAATTTATGCGTTCTAGATGCATCTAGGCAGCCCACAAGATGGGCGCATGTGCAGCAGCAGCAGCAACAGCGGCAGTGGCAGTGGCATCTTAAACATCATCTGCCGTCGGTGGAGTAGACAGAGGAGCAGCTATAACGATTGCCTCAGGCGGAGATTGTTAGCCCGATTATCGGCGAGCACTTCACTCCACTTGTGCTGTCTATCCAGACTCTTGCTGTCAGCATCTCCATTTGTCTGCAACTGGAATGGATTGCGCCGCAGTTGCGTGTCGCCATGGGGATCGAAGTATTGGAGTGTAGCACGGTCGATTCGAGTGCATTTCACTTCTACTTCAACGCGTATTCTTGCAGGAAATTAAATCCATTGAACGCCGCAGATGGAGCTGGCAGCCGATGTTGCCTGTTGCTGTTTAACCATCATTTAACGTAAGCGGATTTATGTGAGAGCCGCGACTGATTGCCAGTGGGCCGGGCTGGTGGTCGCTTCGTGTCTTGCTCTGTGGCTTGCATCTCATTAGCACGGCGTGCCACCTATGCGATGACCCAGCATCTCCCACTTGCCTCTGAACTCTGCCGTTTCGGGCACCCGATGGTGTGTCAGCGTTTAAGCTTTGTGAGGGCCAGACCTAACGGAGCGGCCAGAGATGCGTAAGTGATTCGTCACTCGGGCTTCTCTGGTACGTACGTGGGTGCGGTGCAATATGGTGCCGAAGCCCAAACTGCCGACCAAACGAATCAGACCAAATCAATAATGCATTTTAAATGAACAGCGATTCCACTTGACGCCTCTTTGGCTAGAAATCCAATTACCAATCGTCCGTCCGAATGTTGCAGCCACGAAGGCGAGGGCAACGGTCTGGTCAACATGTTATTATTGACAAATGGAAATGTCAAAATGAAAAATTAACTGAAAATCAACAGCTACAGCAGCAGCACTTTATGGGGTGCGGGGTCGCGCCAGCAAAAGGCTGCGAAGAGCGGCCGACAATTGAAAATGTCAAAATTCACGAGCCCAGCCAAAAGTGTGGAGAGGTAACAGCCATCCTCACAGCTAAACACTGTGAAAAATTGATGCTGTAGATACACAATGTTAAGGAAGTTATGTTAATTGTATCTAATCTTAGGATGTAGGATGTAGGAAATGTAAAAAGTAAGAAACTTTAAAATTCAACTACGGAAGAACTTTAGACTTATCCTCATCATGTAAGTTCTATAGAAATAGCAACTGCTATTTTCAATATTTTTCAATCATTTATTCAATACAAAACTATATATATTCTTAATCAAGCCCGTCTATTGCAACTCCAACAGTCCCTGCTTGATATATACATGTATAGGAATCATCGTCAAAATACTATACTCAATTCAATATTCTTTTTCATTTCGTGGTGTACTTATGCCTGAAATGTTCGGAATTCTAAATCATATAAAAAATGTGTGGAATAATATATAAAAATAATATATATAGCCGAGTAATATAATGTTGCTAACATAAAATAAGAATGACGCAACACATGCTGCCCTTCAAATTAACTACTAGCTAAAACATTTTTCGAAGTGAACTGGGCGGGTGTAATAGAGCTGAACCCTCCTCCTCCAGGACAGCATGTCACACGAGAAGCGGCAGCAGCAGAGGCAGCAGCGACAAGAGGCACGCCATCGGGGGCACAACAGCAACAACCGCTTTTGCGGCGTTGCTGTCATCGATGGCCAGCGATTGCCGACACTCAAACAACGCGATATTTGAATTCGAGTGCCGCCGGTTCTGTTTTCGCCACCACTTGATAAATGATAAATTAATTGAGTATTGCCAAATGGCATAGTTTTTTCTAAAATGCCCTAAGTCAAGGGGTACCATCTACAAACTTGGACAAGCAAAAAACCAGCCTAATATTATTATTTAGTTTTTTGATTAAGCGGAAAGCGACATAGGAACAAACTAAGTTGATAGAGCTCTTGATAAACAACACGTTGTAGAGCATTTCGTGTTCGATTGAAATGGATGAGCACACGTTTTAATATTTTTTTCTTTGTCAGGCGGTGAAGTCGGTGTAAATTACTTCAAAAAGTCGTATTTCGTAACGGACGGCTTGTCGTCCGGTTGTCTGTGGGCCGCAAGGACGTTGGTTAGACACCCAAACACCCAGGCATACAATCTAAACCAGAGGAGTACTGGTGGCGACGGTGCAGCTTGTTTCTGTTTCTGGGATTTTCTTAGTGTCACTGGCGTAATTAGTGAACTTGCCAGTGTAACTTAGCATTAGTTTTAGATTTAGCTGTGTACCGCGATAGTTGGGCTTGGGAGTACGAGCGATTTTAGCTGGTAGCAAGTTGTGCATAGTTGATAAATGGGTAGAGCGAGGAAATTGAAAGTATATGAAAGTGGCGCGGTCAGAGTCATGGATAATGAGAAATTTCTATGTGAAATGATGTCGAAATTTCACTGTCGACTTAGACTACAGCGATAAATCAAATGGTTAGATCCGGAGCTGGAGTGAAGCAAAAAAATAAAAAAAAAACGATGATACGCAAATATTTGCATAACACTTGATGTTTTCGGTAAATGCCACAGCAGCAGAAGCCGAAGCTTCGACGCTCTCCAAATTGTTATATCCACACAGCCAGACCCTCATGCTCACACTTCATTTAGCCAGATGTTGCACATCCGAACGGCAAGAGCAACACCAGAAGCAGCAACCTGCTAAATGTTGCTTATTTTCACAGGCAAAATAAAATCAACAAAATTGGCAAATTGTTTAATTGAATTTACCGCAGATGCGCTTAAGTTGCTAGTAATTTAGCAAAGCCATCCATTCCCTTTCCCTCTTATACGTCTGCAGCTGAATATGTACATATGTAATGCGTAACATGTATCGGTAACTGCAGCGCTGTGGAGCCTGTATCTTTGTATCTCTATCCTCATCTGTATCTCGACCTCCATCTATATCTATTTCCGTAGGATACGGGCTGGACTCCCCGCCATATGGGCTTGATTGTCGTCGCAGTACAAATGGGGCAACAACGACAACAATGACAGCAGCCGCAAGGACGCAAGGATAAGAAGGGCACAGTTGTGGATCCATTGAATGTGTGTGTGTGTGTGTGTGTGTGTGCACTTTGAAAAGCCAGTGTGTCGTTCTTTCTGTAACGATGCATTAAATTGAAAACGGCAAAGAAAGTGCTCCGCAGACGCCAGTTGCCCGGTCGCTTGGATTGCAATTGTTACTGGGTTCTAGATTTCTCCCAGGCCCAATTATGGAGCTGCCACTGAGTGTGCTTTCGTTTCGCAATTGGCCAGCTAGCTATGTGGTCGAGCTCATTGCTCAAAGCCCGATAATGCTGTTGATATTTAAGATGCCTGCGAGGGACACAACCTGGTGGCTGGATGTCAAAGGCCGCCGCCGTTTGCATGGCAGGAGCGTTGCACAAGCTCTCTGGCTTTTGTAATCTTAATTAATTTGAGGGGTCCATGGATTCTGCCGCGCCATTACTTAATAGCGTTCCATCGAGGGCCAGTTGACCCCTGGAATCACTTGCTCGCCGCTCGGCCTGTTCGGCATGGTCGGCATGTTCGACTTCCACGCAGCCCACGACACTCAACTGCCGCAGTTCGTGGCCCAATGCTCTCGGCTAAGAGCAAGAAACTTGAGCGCAAGCGCAGCCGGCAAAGGCAAAACCAAAGGCAGAGCAAACCAGCTCGCGATCTCTCTTTTGGGGCTCTCTCCTCTCTGCCTCGTCATCTTGACCATTTGGGGTTGTGTGTGTGTGTGAGTGGTGTGTGCGGCTCTTTGGTTGGAAGCGTCGTCTACTTTTCTTTGGGGCCAACTTCTTGGACTTTCTTGGCAACATGTTTAAAAGTCTTTTGGAAGCGCCAGCCCAACGTTCAGTTCACTGCGAGCGCTTATAGCGTCTGGTGTGTTGCGACAGAAGATCGAGTGCCGACAAGCAACCAACCGAAAAACACATCAACCCATCCACCACCGCAGACCGAGAGAACAAACAAACTAAAGGATATAATCCCAGCATAAAGCGAACTCGTGCAGTCATTTGGTGCAAAAGTTGTGCGTGCAATGGGCCGTGATTCGGATGTGGCACGATTTTAATTAAATCGCCAGTTATTGAAAGAATTAAAACAAAACACGGAGAACGCATCACAGTTGAATTAAATTGCGCTGAACGGGAAACCCACAGACACGTCGTGTTGCACGGTTGATTCAGGTCCCGGATTCAGTATTCAGTGCCAGGATCGCACTCCTTCCTACATTCATATTCGTATTCATATTCATACTCGGTGCGCGCGTAATTCCTGTCGGCTGTCCTTGTCGTATTGTTTATGGATTTGTTGGTTTTCGGTTCCGCGAGTGTCCCTCTAACACGTAGCAGTGGCGTCAACAGGTAAGCCTTGCATTCAGCCGGGATTAACTTTGCTTAAACTGTCGAAACAACAACTAGCGACAGCAGGCCCTGGAGTGGGTGTAGTGGGTGTAGTGGGTGGACTCCCAGGCTCCTACTCCCTGCTCCTGTTCCTTTCTGATTCTGATTCTGCTCCTGCTCCTGTTCCTGCATCCGCATCGACAGCCAAGTGGCGACAAAGCGGATTACCACGAAAATATTTACAAGTTTTAAATTGTTTATACCACCGACAGTGTCGCTGTGTGTGTGTGTGTGTGTGTGTTATCTGGCATATTATTATTTATGCCATTGGGCATCATAGTTGGCTAAATGGATCGGATCGAATCGAATCGGGTCGGATCTGAGCGGCCACTTGTGGACTGGAGAGCAGAGCCCCGGAAAGAGTGAAATTAAAACGTGTCTTTAATTAAGGAGTAGCACTGGCCCTCCTCCTCCTACTGGCGGTCGGGAAGGGGGAAAGGGGAAGGGGTGGGGTGGGGCAACCAGAACGGGCGCACAAGAAGTCAACGGCAGCAGCGGTAACAGCATCGGACTAGCAACACCAGCAAGTGCAGAAGAAACACGTACACACGCACACAGTGGATTGAAAGCCACACACGTGTAAATGGAAACAAGTTGAAATGCCTCGGCTACATTTGGTCAAGTTTACATGAGGCAATGTACTTGGCAAGAGCCGAGAACTCTTTCCCCGGCCCAGTACCCAGAAATTCAGCCGCAGATGGGAAGACGACGAGCGGGGCGAGGCGATGTGATTTTAATGAACTACTAAAAACTCGGCATGCCAAACCTAAAACAAACATAAACTTACTTGACGCTGGTCTGCGATTGCATTATGGCTGCCACATGCAGCAGCAACATCAGCAACAGTTGAGAGTTGAGGGAAACAGGGCGAACAATGCCGCAATCTCTATAATATTTATGCAAGCATTAGCAGGTTCCCATCCCATCCCATCCCATCTGCACGGCCATACCCATATACCCATAGCAATCCCCAGAACAAGTCCCCGATCCCCACGTCCACCAGCCCAGCTCCAGCAGCTGTCCGTTGGGCATGAGCCTGGTTAGTAAAGACTTAAGCTGACAGCCGCCACCGAGCGAAACGCAGAACAGTTTGAGTTACTTTCTACCCAGCATTTCATCCGCTCAGCCGCTGGGCGGTACTGGTAGTGGTGCCAGTAGTGGTACTGGTGCCACTGGCTGGCTGAGATTAGTGCAGTTGCAGCAGTTGCATCTGCAGTTGCCGTTGTTCTTATTGCGGTTTCTGTTACTGTTGCGGTTAAGTAAATAAAGCGGCATGACTCCACGGCTCAGTCCCAGTCTCAGCCTTTTGCTTTGGCTTTGGCATTGGCTTTAGCTCTGGCTTTGCCTTTGCTTTTTCCCGATTCTTGCTTGGTTTTCAGCTTGGCAGCCACGAGGCTGCGTTGCAACAACGGCTGCTTGGCTGCTCGACTGCTGCTGATGATGCTTCTGTGACTGAATCTGAAATTATAGATGGGTATGATACCACTGCCCGCTGCCCGCTGCTCGCTCTTTTCCAGCCCACTTCCTCTTGGACCTGGCCCAATTAGGGAGGTACTGGCTGGCTGCCTATTATGGCAGCAGAACTGAAGAGTACCACTCCGATTTAATATTTTGAAGATTGGGAGAGGAGCCCACCCTGGGACCGCCGCTGCCGTTGCATAAGCAGCTGATAAACTGGCGCATAACAAACTCATGGCAAATGAGCACGCCATCGCCATTAAGAGCTGCTGCATTTTAATTAATCAAGTTAACAAACGGAGCAATGCAGCTGCAATGGCGGCAGCCTCATCTGTCAACAACAATGCGCGCCGCAAACTAATTACATGCAACTCGGCGGATAGGGGAAGCCGAAACCCAAATCCCAATTGAGGCGGCCGCGCATTATTGTTGTTCGATGCGAAGCTCGGCTTTGCATATGTGCATATGTGCGATTACCAAATTAGATTTCTGTCTAATTATGGCAGTGGGACTGCAGCGCAAGCAGAGCGAGTCCCGAAGAAATCGCAACTGAAATTAATAGCCATGGCTGCAGAAGTTTGCGCAAGCGACGATAAACAAATGGATGCAGTAAAAACAAAACTTTGGAGCAAAGTCAACTCATCCAGCCCAACCCATCCCATCCGAGGCCATCCCAGGCCATCCCAGGCCATCCCAGGCCAGGCCACTCGCTGTCGAGTTGAGTGCCAGCCAAAGTTCTTTGGAGAACTTGCCTGCGGAGCGGACTGGGCTGTCCTGGCTCTGCTCGGCGGAAAGAGCACTTAATAATAATTAAATAATTTTCGCCAATTATAGAGCCAGCACATAGCCATCTAAATGGGTTTGGCTTAGACTCTGAATCTGAATCTGCATCTGTATCTGTATCTGTATCTTCAGTCAGTGTCTTTATCCGCACCTCCTTCCTCCAAACGAGTGTTTGTGTGTGTGCTGAACTAATAAATAAGATTGCTTTTAATTAAGAAAGAGAAAATTGTTGCCGCCATCGAAGTTGAGCGGCAAAAGCTTCTCCATTTGCCATTTGCCTTCCACGCCTAGTTTAAAGTTGAGGATGCCTCTCGTTCGGATTCAGTTCGAGATGCTGCTTTAGACTGCGTTCTATCGGAAGTTTGCCTTCAATGGTTCGACGAACTAAAGATGTATTATGAAAAGTTGCCCGAAATCCTGTCTTGCGTTATCCTTTTTTGATAAATCGCCAACTTCAGCTCGATTCGTAAGCTTGAGCGCTGAACTGAACGATGCTCCTTTAATAAGGCAATCACGAGCTTTGGCCTTATTTAAACGAAAGAGCTTTTTATTTATTTGTATAAGACGAAAAGAGGTTAATATTAGTTGTGCTACTAATTAGTTGAACGCAGTTATCGAATAGAGCCTCTGAAATACTTGATCGTGCCTTAATTCATTTACGTACTCTATTAATATTGCTGCATCGTTAGTGAATATTAAGTTATATAGGTTGCGATATTAACTCTGAACTCTGAAGTAGAAAACTTGAAAATTATATTCGAAGCACTGAGGTTGGCAATGGTGTGCCTCCCTTAAAGCTCGCTGCAGAACAATTTCCCTTCCAAATATCTGGTAAGGAGTCCGCCCAATGAAAGTCGGTTCGTTGCTGTCGGCTGCAAGTATATTTGGCCCAGGCACACGGGTTAATTTGAAGCATTTGAAAGTTTTTGACGTCGCTGCTGTGCATTTCAGCTGGCTCCAGTTGGCGGATGCCGAAGCCTCCTCACTTCGGAGTGGAGAACTGCTAGCTGCGAACTGCAAACTGCAAACTGCAAACTGCTAGCTGCTAGCTGCTAGCTTGCTAACTGCGAGTGGCATCAGCGTCATCGCCTGACGCGGACTGGTGGCCCCAACGACGCACACATTCAGCCAGCCAAGTCAGTGTGCTTTCTGGCACACGTCATGGGAACTTCAAGTGAGCCAGTTAAAGTTGGGAAATCATGGGAGTGAATTATTTTACTTTGCTTAGGGAAAATAAAAACATATTAACATGCCTCTTCTTCGCATTTGCCATGGCAGCGCTCCAGTAGCCGGTGTGGAATTTTTAATTCAATTTATATTGAAGTGGTCGAAGACACAGCAGCCCCACATCGCGTGCCGCTCCAAGTTCTCCTTCTAGGCAGCCGGCTCGGAATGGGAAATGGAATCGGGGCCCGCCTTTGTTTGCCATCCAATAATAATTTTATTTGCGTAGCAGTACAGCCGGAGTCTCTCGAATAATTCATGCGCATCTGTGCTAATATTATGCCGGTCTCCGTTCTCGGACAGCTGAACCCTTTTTCGGCACCGAAACAACCGGATGACTTTGAACTTTTGACACATTTGGCAGTCGGCTGTCATAGTTGGCTAGGGGTAATAGTTCACTGGGGAATTTATGCTTGGCTTGGGTCCGTCCTCTTCCTGGGAATATGAGCTCTTCAGCTACATAAATTCTTTATGCCGCAAATTATGGGACTTGACCTTTGCCGATGTCCGACAGTCGGATAGACGGACTGACGGACGGACAGGCGGACGGGAGGACAGCTCTGCCATCGGAAAGACGGATTGGGGACCGGATTTTGTAATCTTTGACAGATTCGGTGCTGCGTTTCGGCGACCTTCGGTGGCAGCTGTTTGTGTTAACAGAGCTATTATATCTAATTAAGCGGCTTATTCAACTGACACACTAGGCCCAAACTTATTGCCACAAGCCGCATTTCATCGCCTCCACACAGACAGCATCATCAATGGCCATCGGACGCACAATTGATGGTCTGAATGGCTCAATTTATGTTGGATTGCATTAGGGAAAAAGTAAAGCATATTTTTTCCACGGCGGCATTTGTCCATTGCTTTACAATAACATATTAATAATAACAATATGCATCATGCGTAGTAAATTTGCTCGCCGTTTTTGCAATTTCTTTATCGAGGTTTATGCAATCACTTTCACAAAATACAAATTGAATTGCGTCTGCCAGGGCATCTGCACTGTATGTATGTACGTGGACAAAAACGATCAACAATTATACAAATAATGGAAAACACAATTAATAATTGTGAAATTACTATTCATTCCAGTGCATCCGACTTTAAAGCATTAATTAAGAATTTTATTTGCAACGATGCGCATCCGAGATAGCACTCAGCTCATCCGGTATGATTAATTTCCTGACCCTTTGAGCGATCATTTCGACTGGCACTCGACCCCCTCGTCCCCACCGCCGCATTTATGAGCTGGTCAATCAGCACTTAAGAGCTCCCCAAGTGGATTCTAACAGTATGCTGCTGCGGCTTCTGTTGCCGCCACTGTCCATAATCCATTAGAAAAAGTAGCAAATTATGATTTATTGCACTTTGCCCGAAGAATGGAAAAATTCATGAGAGCCGCAAAGTGTGCGAGCGCTGGAAAGTATGCTCCGCTGAAATGAAGCCAGGATGGCATGGAAGGGGCGATGGGGGGCGGAGGACGGGGCATGGGGTCGTGGAGGCAAAAACTCCAAAGTGGCATACAAAAATGTAAAACTCTTGTAATACCCCAGCCACTGTGCTGGGCCACTCCAACCGCTGATTTACCCAGCTTTGGGGCCACCAAACTTTCGGTCTCGGTGTATTAAGTCGGCGCCCCAATGATGCATTCATGTTGTCTCTGCAATCGTGTAGTGAGCAACAGCAATTAATGCTCTATTTGTGGCATCCAAAGAAACTTGGGGTCTAAGGTCGTCATCCCAATTACACGCTTGAGCAACGTGCGTGTTGCCACTTGGCATTCGGCTCGAGGCTCGTACAATTCCACGCCTAATAAGCACAAAATTGGGTCTTGGCTACCGAGACGCCCCTCAATTTGGACACATTAGATCAGTCATCAGGGCCCGAATGCAGCTGCAGTTGCATTGAGCGAGCATTAGATGGACTCCGGCCGGGCTCACAAAGCCAATGATGCGTCGGCTGAGCACCGCCTTAGTTAATAACTCTGACCGAAATACCAGAAAGCAGAGACCGAGAACCGAAAAGTTAGTGCCATTAGCATATACTTAGCACAAGAACCAGTTTCTGCCTCCCTCTTCCCCCCGCCCCCTTGTGGTACATAGAATTCGTTCGAGTCTTCGTCTTCTCACAAAAGAAACGGAGAGAAAAGAGAGCAGCCCGGCGAAAATGGGTCAAGAAGTTTCCCACTGATTGGGTTTTGTCTCAATCAACACATCCAAGCAGATCGGCCATTTCGCACATGCAATCATAGATTTTTACAGTCGCGTCGGGATTTATGGGCTTGCATCTTCAGCTCGGAAGCGCCAAGAATTCAGCTCGAATCGGGCACAAATTGAATCGCTGAGAAAGAGACAAGCGGCCAGCAGAAACATCAGAAGCATCAGCGGCGGGCGAAAGGCGCTTAATACACCATAATGACAAAATTACTATATTTAGTATGCTAAAAATCGGTCAAAGTGTCAGTGGGTTGTCCGCAGCCGCCTTCATTAGCGGCGCAGAGAGCAGCGAGTGACGGTTTTGCTTTTACTTTGCCAAACGCCTGCGCTACCGAACATGATGCTGCAATTTTTGGCATTAACTTCTTTTCACCTGAGCGATGAGTCTGCGCCCGGGCTCTCCAGATCCTAAGTCTGGCTCTCGACGGCGGCCCGAAAGTGTGTCTATCTACACTCGTACGTAGGTACATTTGTATAGGCAGGCAGCTACCGTCTTGGTGCGTGACCATAGTACGCAACTTCCTCCCCTTTCTACCGCCGAAGGCCCGCGCGAAGAGCTCTTCTTTCTAGCCCGACAACTTTCATTTTTGCCGCTGTAGAATATCAAGTCACAATGGCCACAATAAAAAGCGTATCGAACGCATCAATAGGTTATTGGCATTTTTGTGTGCGGTGGTCGGTTGTCTTTTCGAGGCTCTTTGTTTGCTCCCCCATTCATCAGGCAACTCGATTGGATGGGCTCCTCCGTCTTCAAGGGGTTTTGTCGTTGGCCCTTGTTTGTAGTGTATGTATATATTTAACGCGCCTCGAGAGAGTGTGCACTCGAGGCTCTAAGTGCGGCAATTAGCAACGGCTCAGGGACCGCAACAAGTGTGGCCGGTCCACCTGTATCCGACCTGTGGTCCACCTGCCTCCCAAGAATCCAAATCCACAAATCTTCGAGAGGAAATCGAGAACAACCCATTCACGCCACATCTGCGGACAAAAGCAGAACGAGACACGGATACAGAATGAGCTTGGCAGCAGAAGCAGAAGCAGATACATATACAGATGCAGATACAGATACTGGCTCGGAGAGTAGATCGGCGATTGGAGATGAATTTCGGTAACGTTATAAAAATTGAAAGCTACGCATTCAGGTGACCCACATTCACAACTGTCCAGCATTGCTTGGCTTGGTTGCTGCGGTTGTTGTTTTGCCTTATTCTCGGTGGTTCTTAGTGGACTCTCTTGGCCAATGACAAGTTCTGTTGTACGAGTTGTTGGCAAGCATTTTGGCCTCTTGGAAAGCAAAAGGGAGAGCGGACAAACAACGTCTGCCCTTCTCTCGATTTTGGCTTGAATCAATCTTTTTGCCAGCACTCCATGTCGTGAAACTTCTGATCACTTGTTTCGTGCGTTGTTTTCGTTGTGGCCTATACTCTTCAGGAATTCATAATGCCATACTTTACGCTTTAATTTTAGTCAGATTTGCGGGTAAATTTCTTATTACAGTGAGTGGTTTACTATATAATATAATGTGAGCGTGATCAGCGTTTTTTGCAAGCATTTATTTAGATTTAAAAAAAAAATAATAATAATACCAAAGTCACCTTCTTTGTGGATGGCAATACTTTTGTTTGGTTTTCAATTGGCATTGTCCCGCATTAATTGTCAAAATTTCGAAGACACCTCCGACAATACTTTTCACAACTTTTCGGACTCACATTTTAAGTTTGGGAAAGTAAGCAATTAAAAAATAATTGCATTGCAAAGCCGTAAACTTCGCATGGCACGTGCACATCCAATTAGACTATTAATAGACAATTATTTTCAGCAGCCACACACTGATTTACTTATAAATATTCAGACTATTAATTATAAATGTTTCTGTATCTGCTTATTTGCAGGGGGCTTTGATTGCTGCATGAAATTCATATGCAGACTTTGTTGCTGCCGAATTAAAACCAGTAGGTGAGTAACTCTAAGGAGGATATCCAAATCTTGTCATTGTAGATTTGTTAGTGTCTCCTGGGATATTATTTATCAGGCTGCATATATAAGGGTCAGGCTCTGGGATGAAACGTTCATCATGGCGGGATAATATTAAGTCTTTACCACTTCATATTTTTTTACAAGTTCAATGAAAAAGCGTTTTTGAAAGTTTGAGGGGTTTACATCAGGTTTGCACATAACAGGCGACGTTTATATTTCATCATAAAAGAATTTTTAAATTTTTAAACATTTAATTAAATTAATACCAGTAATAAAAGCATTGAATTTAAACAAATGAAGCATGTTTGTGATCATTCTTTTGTTTAATATCAACATTTTTAAAGCACGTTTCTTTTTATCAATTCATTTTAAATTGAATGGATCACGTTTTTATGGTACAGAGCACATAAACAAAAAGTGCGTAAGTACCAATAAATATTTCATTTTAATTATACAACAATTTTTTCCTTTCTATTAAGGTATATTTTTTATATACCTTTTACCCTAGTAACTGAAACAATTTAGGCATATGAATGCCAAGGAAAATAAAGTTTCTTCACTTTCAAATCCCAAATCGTCATATATCAGATATACGGCATATGGCATATGGTAGCTATGATTGTGATATTTTGTCACCGTAATACTTCGTATGGCAAGAATAAATCATCGCAGATTTCAGACACCTTATCGAGTCTAGTACATATCTATATGTCAATGTCTTTCTCTACGAGATCTACTTAAAGCCGATGTCAAGCTTGAAAAAATTTAGGAACTTAACTTATAAGGGTATCATAATCAGGCCAATACACTGAAAACAATGTACTGCTACTTGAATTTAAGAAATGGTTACTTTGCTAACTATTATTTTGATATTTGAATTATAGTATGCTTGAGCAAAGATGACATAAGATGACATCTGTTCTTTATTCAAATATTGAATAAGAATCATTTGATTGCCAACCAAAAGACTTGTTTTCACAATTCCAGTTTTCTATCGGTGTATCAATACTCAGCTGCAATTGAAATATGGAGCATTAAGTGCTGATATGCAGGTTTGGCATTCGGAAAAGCAGTTTATTGCTAATTTCAGTTGGCAAAAGCTTGGGCATTTTATTAAAAAGCAACGACATCAACATTGCCAACAAAATTATTTCGAATGTCAGCGACAAAAACAGCGGGCTGCCAGCTTACACTCACATCAAATGCAAATAGACGAAGTGGTGGTGCACACAAGCACCCAACCACCCACCCAACCACCCACCACCCGTCCAAACAAATAGCATTCGATACAGCAGTAACAACAATCATCGGGCGAGCTGCCAAATGAAACGTTAGGGAAAATCAAACAATTTCGCTCATTGAGCTTTTAAGCCGCTAAGGCCGATGTGTAGGGCGGGGGTCGACGAGCACATGTCATTTTTCAGATACTTTGATGTGCGACAGCCAAAATAAACAGAATTTGGGCCGCCATAGCTCTGCATATTCTGGCCATTTCCACGGACCGACCTGCACTCCGTACAATCCAGTGCCTGTTGGTATACATATAAATACCGCCAGTCGCTGCCCATCAATTCGATTGAGCCGCCGGAATTCGCAGGGCTTTTTAAATACAATATCGGACCGGACGTGGTCGAAATGCTCTTTCATTCGTCTGGAAGAACAAAGAGACTGAAAAATGGCAGACGAGGCCAAATAAGAAAATACTTAACTTCAATCGCACTTTAAACATTTAAAACTTAACTTCGAAAGGGGGTCAAAAGCAGCATTGGCTGTTCGTACTAAAAGTCCATCTAAAAGTCCTTCCTCTGCTGCGATAAAATATTCGCATCCATTTTATCAGCCAATATTGCATTTTATCATCGAATTGCCAAAAGTTCAGCGCGAGTAATAAAAGTAAATAGTTTCCGGCGCTCCGCTGCAATTTGTTGTTTTTTTTTTTTTGGGCAAAACTAATTCAACAATTCGACGGACTCTCGGAATTTGCGGTAAGTCCTTCCGATGAAAGGTTCCTGCTGCCGATTGAAAATATTGAGCGCATTGATGGACAATATGTGGGTTCAACAAAGAACAAAAGCCGCCCGGAATTGGTTAGGAACCAGCGTCGAGTATTTACCGCGCAACCGAGCTAATGAAGCTATTAGAGCTGGCCTCGCTGTTGACCAGCACGTCACCTCGAATCCACTCTGCGAACCCGAACCCGAACCCGGACCCGAACCCGGAGCCGAACCCGGACCGATCCTGAACCAAAACCAGAACCAGAACCCCGTGGCCCTTTTATTGGGCACGGGAAATGACCATTTTGCACAGCCAACTACGGCAGAACAAACATTTTTTACTTGATTTGGTCGGGAGCAACCAGCCAGCCAGCCAGCCGGCCAGAAATAACAAAAGCTGAAAGTGAGTGGAACTGTGGGTGGAAAGCGGTCGCAAAGTTTATGCCAGTTGGTTGATTTCTGTAGCATTTCCGTTTTGTTTCATTTTAATTCTCGAACTGCTCTTTGACCATTTTTGATGGTAAGCACACAAGCACAAACAGAACATACACATACAAACGCCCACAAACACACACACACACACACACACACACACACGCAGGCAGGCGGAAGAGGAAGGGAGATGAGATGGGAATATAAAATGAAATAAAATGTTTGACTGCTGCGGAAGTGCGCCATAAGTTTATTTCTTGTGCGCCATTTTGCTTACATATTTTTCGATTGTGCAGCACGCTTTCGGGCGCTGGCCATGTCGATTGCCTAGTTTCATTGTGTTGGTGTTGGTGTTGGTGTGTGCGGCTTATTGGTCTTTATGCCCCATAATGTAACGGAAATTGTCCAAGTTTTTAAAGGCATAAATGTTTAATTCGAGCGCCCCTCCACCCGCTCCGTTGCCTCCTGACTAAATGCTCACTTCACCGCCTTCTCGCAGTAACCTTAGCAGCTGCTGGCCGCCATTAATATTTGCCAACTATTTGCATAAATTAATGTGCGCACACAAAATGTTGCCAAAATATGGCTCTCTGCTCCACGCCTTCCTCCGGCACTTACGTTACGGACCAGCCCTTGATGGGATAGTCTGCAGTGGGCGTGGCATGTGGGTCTGCTCAGCTCCGCTCCTGGATGTGAGCGAGTTTTAATGGCGATTTAAACCGCCTTTGTTTGAAAGCCAGCTGAAAGCATGCGCCAAACTTTCGCATATGAATGCGAAATGAAATTGCAGTTCGGCCGCCGGCGCGTATATCTCGTGCGAAAGTTTGTCCATCCCGACATAAATTGGGATGGACCCTTAAAGCTGTGCACTAGCATTGGGGAGCAAGTATCTATCAGATACCTTCCCCGTCTCCCCTGTGGAGCCTCCGCAACTAAACAGCTGCAGCAGCTTGTTGACCCTGCCCCAAATTCATAACATGTGGAAGGGTAGGAGGTGGGGGGTTAGTTCTTGGGGAGCCCATAAATATTCAAATTTCTTAATCAGCTTCCACTAAGCAGCATTTAATTAGAATTTCTGCCAGTCCGACTGAAAGACTCTAATGGAAGCTAACCATCTTAGACAGCTCCGCAGTCTGATGCGCTCTAACTCTGTGCCCAAAATAGATGCGTGGTGCAAGCTGGTTGGTGCAGCTGGCGCAGGGCGAGGGGCTGGTAATTGAGTTTTTAGTAGCTGTTAGCGGTCCCACACCACCTCTTCGCACCACTTAATGGCAAAGATGCGCAGCTACACGCAGCAATCCCCAGCGCGGCGCATTGTTGTGCAAATTAACTATGTACCTGCCCACGAACGCCACCACATGCACATTAGGGCGTTCCAAACTTTGAGCTTGTACTTTGACCTGTTCCCAGTAACATTTGCGATGGAAGCTCTCTCGCAACTCTATATATTATCTTTCGACTAATCTTCTAACTTAAGAGCGATTAATCGCTTGGCAACCATGGTAGACCGGAAATTCGTTTGATTAATGTCGCCACTTACTGCAAGCTTGCCACTTAAAACAGTGAGAGCATAGTGTTCTCAGATATTTTAGCATTTTGGACCGCCCTAATGCAGCATCGCAGAGCAAAGGCCCGAAATCACGAGCGCTGGTGCCCGAAATGGAAGTTAAAGTTCCTTGGCACAGGCAGCGGAAACCAAATCAAATTTGCACGAAAAACCAAAGGTAAACTTTGAACGCTGCTGGCGGACAGCTTTCCTCACCCCCTCCCACTCCTACCTACGCCCACTCGCAGAGCCACACCCACGCCCAAACGCATACGCACATGCTAGGACGAACACACATACGCAAATTCGCACGTCGCTTATTTGGTAATTTGCGTGAGTGCGAAAATGCGTTGCGTGTTTGCCTAACATGCAGTCCGTCCATATGACTGCGCCGGGGTGCACTCTCTGCAGCAAAGTTCATAAACTTGTACACACCTGAGCCCACAAAGATATGCACGTGCTGGCAGGAGCGCCTGCGATAGGGCCCTAATTGAGTTAGCCAGGGATTTCGGGCGGAAGTATTTAAGCCCTGTGCGGTCAGAACGCCAGTTTCGGCAACTTCCTGTCGCTGGCACAATAAATTCGCATAGCAAATGGGCCAGCGTTTAACTGTGTCAACAGCAGTCAGCCCGACTCGCATCTCAAGGAGAGTAAACAAGCCCGACTTGACGAGCCCGGTCAGAGCGGAGCACCTGCTGCTACTCCGGCCAGCATAAAATGTTAAACAGCAGGCTAATGTCTAAAGGGTGCACGGGCGGAGCGGCCCAAATGCACCACAGCCGACGGGGAGGTGGTGGGCTGCATGGCGCGGCTGCATATATTCCTGCGGCTCCTGCTGCTGTTGACGCTGTCATTGTGGCGGAGACGGCGGGGGAACAACGGAAATTATGCAAAATAGGTAAAGCTGCTTTGGCGAAACTGAACCTCAACTGCAGGCACTAAATTATGTGCTTTGGAGCAAAGCGGTGCGATGAAAGGCGACGCCTCTGGAGGTCCGCATGGATACTTTAAGGTCGCAGTCCGTTTAAGAAGTCCTCTCCATTTCCAAATCTCTGCCAATGCTTGACTGACTAATCTAAATCGAGTGCTTTAGGAAGCCAGAGGGCACAGAGAAGCTGTTATCTGTCGAAGCCAGCGGAAGGGAGTGCATTCTAATGAACGACAAGCTTACCGAGCCGGAAAAACTTTAGATACTCGATGAATTCAATATATTCTTCATAAATTCGGCTCCCTCTGCTTGTAATTACATACCAACAAGGTCAATAATTCATCGAACGGATAGAAGCCGAATGCAGTAAAGGGTATCTGCTCAGCCGAACCAAGCTATCAGTCCTGATATCGCTGCCTTAGTGTGAGCCATGCACATGACTATACCACAAATCTTCATAACTGTCCACACATTTAGCGTCCTTGGTAGCCTTCCTCTGGCCACCACCTCGCTTATCTGTCCCAAAGTAAAGTGAGACAAAAAAGTTCCCCTGGGTAACTACACAGTTTCCCCGCCTCCATCTGCGACTGAAACAGGAACGAAGGCATGGCGGCGGTAGTTGTGACAGCACATGGAATCTTATCTGAGGCCCACGCGTTCAACGGCTATTGCAGAACACCCAGTTCCAGGACCCAGCTCCGACTTGGCCAGCAGATCCACATGAAATATGTTCTCATGTTTATATTCCCGTAGTTAGCGCCTTTGGCCGGAAGGTCCTCCGAGTTTGGATTTGGCTGCACAGCTCCACAGATAGCCCATACCAACCTGCGCTCCTCTGTGCAGGCGCACGGAGTGAGTGAGTGTGTATCCTTCCGAGAATGGCTACCCTTCCCTTCGGATTCCCGTTCCGATGGCCCCTGCTACCCGATGCCCAGCTGACAGACTTGGGCCTAGCGTAGCATACTTTCTCCTTTGCCGTGGTCGTCGGTGAGTTTAAAATGCAGTTAAATAATAGATTTAACTCATCTTGGGCTTGGGCACATCGTAATGTAATTCAGGCAACTAGATTATGAAAAGCCCTCGCCTAGGGTTAATTAACATGACTAATGCACTGGAAATAGCTGACACACTGCGGGCACTAATCAGTCCCGGGCCTTCGCACTAGCGGCCAAGTTGGGCTTGAAAGCTCGGCAATTAAGCCGTGCTGATAAAACAGGACAAGTGATTGTGCGAGTCATAACTCAAAAGCACACGGATACGGCCAACATGAGGGTGACGCCCGTGTGCTCCATCGTCATTCAGAGGATGACGCAGCGGGCGGCAGAAAAAAGCCAATGAACGAGTGTTGGGATAAGCTCAAAGGGGAAACTCTCGGTGCAAACTTACTCATGGGAGCTTAACCCATTCACATACCCAAAGCAAGCTATCCGAGAGAGCAGTGGAGTGCGATGGAGGCCACCAACACTGACCAGAAGAAACTCAGTTGGGCATGAAAGGATATGACGCCATTTGTACGGAGCAGAGTAAAAGGATTTTGTGCACCTTTCAAGGTCCTTTTTTACAGTTTGTTGACTATAAAGTCCGGGAATGAATGAATGAATGCTTGAATGCCTGATGATTGAATGTGCCAAGGTTGCGGGGCGGTCAGTGGAAGAGGGGCGGCTGTGAACCCCTCTTGGGGTTCATGTTCATACTAATCAGCCACAGCCAGGCGCAGGCAAACCCAATGATCCCTGGGCTCCGCCCCAGCTCCCACCAGCTCCCACCAGCTCCTACCAGCTTGTTTTTGATTATAAATTGAAAATTTGCTGTTGTGCGAAATTTGTGCGAAATCAAAGTGTTTGCGGGGAGATTCGTTTCCTTTCGGACAACGGGTTTCTCGGACCCAGGCATTTCCATGTGTCACAGCCCCGACGGAGTGGCCAAGCGCAAAGGGTTGCTCATGTGGAATACAATGGTGTGGGCCAAAAAGGACACGCTAGTTGGCAACAGAATTACCAAGCTATCCCATCCGAACATTCGCATACGGGTCACACGTTTAAACGGAGGATAATTATGACAGCGGACCCAACTCGGCGCAGCTTTAAGGCGTAAATTATTGTTCGCGACAGCAGTGTAAGTGCGCTACAATAAATATATTACAAATGTGATAATGGCAGGCGATTGCATAATGGATTAAGCACGGCCTGGTGTTGATTCCCCTGTCGTTTGTTTGCGGCCTCGCCGCCGCTCTCATTTAAGCCTTTATCAATTCCAATCCGAATAAATATGCGACCGCGAGCGCTGCAGGAAGCAAAGCTGCATCGCTGTTTGCCGTTCTACTTAATTTGAAGCGATTTATTCTCAATTTAAAGCTTTAACGTTATTATTTAATGCGCGGATGTGCCCGGTTGTCGTTAGCTGGAGCTCACTGTGGCCTGGCCCAAGACGTACGCCTAGGCGAGTGCAATGCGCGGCGAGCACGCGCCATTTGATAAATTGCGGCAATCAGAACCCCGCCTGTCGCTTAATGCGTGGCTGAAAGTTGAGCGCTGTTGCAACATCAGGTTGCACTTACAAATCACGTGTACGTCGAGCGAAGGCCTGAAAAGGTCCTTCTAATTAATGCCATGAGCGGTGTACTCCTAACGGCGGCCGTCAGGCCACGGACCCACGTGTCCTAATCCCGCTCACGCCTTAGCACCATAACTTTGGCACTTGGCGCAGCTGACCGACAGAGCAGCGCACCGGACAACCGGTCAGCTGGACACCCCGGCAGCAGGAACCGAAACGTGTCCGGACTGGGATCGAATCGGGACAGAGCCATTCAATAGACTGGAGCTCCGACGATGACAATGGGCGGGCGGTTGAAGCCCGATGAGCTACACGTGCGAAGTGGGATAATGCGAGGCAAGGCGATTGTTGTTGAGCCGCAGAAACTTGAAAAACTATAAAGCCAAGAGGAGCTTCGGGTGGGTGCTGGTGCAGGGATTTATTTATGGTGAAGTGGCGTGCCAGTGACAGACAGATTCTACCTTAGTCTTTGTCCGGAGTCTTGGCAGCATTAATATAAGTCCACCTACGTCCTCTCAAAATTCGATCCGCGCAAACAATAACAGTCAGAGCGAAGAATAGACTCTAAGATAAGGGGTATGGCAGCTGAAAAGTTTCATAGCCAAATGAAGATTGGCATAGCGAGATATGTACGTGATGGGAATGGAATGCCGAGCATAATATCGAGCTCCTGCGGCGTGCGAAATCTTTTCCAAAACAATATATGTCATGCACATGCCAAAGCAGAACCTGTGCGGATGTGGCACTGGCAGTCAGTAAATGGCCAATGAATCGACTGAGCACTGCTCGGTGGCAGTGGCAGTGGCAGTGGCACTGGGGGCGGAAAATAAAATGCACATTAGCCGGCCAGAGGCGCTCAACTGCCAGCAGCTGTACTGCAGGAAACACAGCAGCAGTCGGTAGCATGAGCCATATCAACACAGTGTCACCATGACCTCAGGCGAGCCATACATATTGGCAAAATGCTCCAAAGAAACTTAAATTTGTGGAATAATTTGCGTTTAGAACAATCCCTCTTCACTCAGGTCAATGATAATTGTGTTAAAGCTGAACAATTAGCTCAGAAAATCACAGCAATAGTGCCCACTGTGGGGCAGGAGGAAGGAAATGGTTTCGTCGACCAGGACCCAAGAACAATAGCCCGTCGTGTGCCGGTGATTTTGGCTCTCTCCGCGAAAGAAAAGCGCAAATCGAAATAAATAAATAAAATCAGATGTAGCTACTGGCCACGAGAAGGAAAGTTTTCAAGCTGGGCGAACGGCAGGGTCAGCGACTGAAATTACATCTTATGAGCGTCGGGGGGCCACGCTCGGGGACTCCGGAGCGTATACGTAACGTAACGGAAACGGAAACAGAGCGATAAAGTTCTGTTAGCGTAGTGTACGGTGAACACCAACCCTCAGCAGCACCCGCGATGTTGTAAAAGTGTGAAAGTACGGAAAGTGCGAGCTCTGGAGGAACCTGGAGCAACCTGCTTAAGACAAAAGCCAAGCGCCGCCAGTGGAAAGCGGCGTGTAAATGTCGGCCAACACTTGGCTGCGTTTCCTGGAACGGAAAAACCGATGAAACAGAAATCGGACTCAACAGATTGCTGATACTCCGAGTAGGGCCATTCGTCCGTGAGTGGCGATTGCGCTCGGCTTGGTCCAAATTATGCAATTTCAAGATGACTATGACCTTGACTAATCGCTGGAAAAAGAAATGCGATTTTCCTAAATTTCCTCGCCGCAAGAGACCACTGATTGCTCGACAGTCCGGCTGTGCGTACAGGGACAGTAAATGCAATAAGAAACCAGCGGCTAACAAGCAAAAAACAAACCGAAACAAGAAAACTTTCGCCTTGCTTGAAAATCTTAATTTTCGACAAACCCACGGAACGTGACACATTTTCGATGATCGCTTCGGAAGTTTCGCAAACTCCTCTCAACTTTATACAACACTGCCACACACTCGGGTCTAGTCCTGGTGTGATTACCTCGCCGCTTGTCCTCTTTATTTGTGGTTGATTCAGGTATTTAGGTATTTCGGCAATATGCGAACACTGGAAGCTAAACATTGTTGACTTGTCATTTTAATGCCATACTCGTAATTTCTTGCTTAAAGCAGGGAGATGTTATTGAAAACATGTCTGCCAGCCAAATGCCCCGAAATGTCATGTGGCTAAATACACCTTTTGCCGTTTGATTTATTGCCAGTCCTCCCTTCCACATACTATTTGCATATGTTACACCTTTTCAGGGGCCCTGCTTGCTCTGGCCCCAATACATGGACATTTTGGAGTGATTTGTTTAAACGAACGTCCAATACGTGCGGTGCGGTCTCATTTCCTCTCGTTTCGATCCGTTTGCTTGTCTCTACAGCTGTCAGGTTCAATCTTGGCCGCCTCCAGGATGGGGTCCTGAACAGGCGCACTTCTTCAGCTTTTAATGCTTGTGTGCGGCGCTCTCTTTGTGTTTGTCGACCACTTGTCATGTCACTCGGCATCATTGTCGACCCAGACAATGGCCGTCCGACCAATCTGTTCTGGCACCTCACCTCAGTTAACTTCTCGGAGGAAGCTCCTTCCAAAGGGTGAGCCACTCTGCGGAGTGGCATTTCATTTACATTTCAATGTCGCCCGCTTTCGGCACTGACAGTCGTTACTTTCCGTTACAAATCAATTGCCAACTTATGGCCGTGACGAGCCTTTCGTCGCAAATCTCGGTGGACCGTGAGCCCCTGTGACACCAGACCCGCACTATTCTGAAATATTTTACGCCCGATTTATGTTAATTTGCCTGTACTCCTCCCGCCGTTCTCCGGCCGTAAAACGAACGGAGAAAATCAAAAATAGCACTAAAAGTGCCAATGCCGTCAGCAACCAGTCAACGAGCATACTTTTATGGGCAGGCCTCGGTATTTATACCCGATTTTTTCCACATTGGCCAGGAATTGTTTGGCTATCTGCTGTATATGACTTGGTTTCATCGCCCGTTTCGGTGCGTATACGTGATGTGGCAAAACTTGTCGGGCTCACAAGGACAAGGGTCGTGGGGGATGGAAACGCGAGTGTATGTGCCATGTGCCGTGTGCCATGTGCCAGTGTGTGCGTGTAGTGAGGGTGGCGGAATACGTTTCTGTTAGCTAACATTTTGACAGCATGGGCTTTAAGTTGTCAGCGCATTCTTCGGCTCTGCTGCCGCTGTTGGCCATTGTGCTTATTAACATATTGCCTGTTTGTTGTTTCCCTCGTGTCGCGCCATTGTCAATTCATTTGTGTTATCACACACACGCGTACAGAAGAAGCTTAGTGCCGCAGCGCAGAGCAGGAAAACTGTCAAAATGGCTGCCAAGTATTGGCACAGATTTTCGAAGCTGATAGCAAGTGACAGACAAGAGCAAAGAAGCAAAAGATGTTGCTGTATGAAAATAAAGTAATTTCCCCCTGTGCCTGCAGGCGGATTGATCTTCCAAGTCTTCCCTGCTCCATTCACAGCCGCTCTAAGATATTGCGAATCTCTAATTTCCGTCAGGTATATTCCGCATTCCGCAATGCAGCCGGCCATTTTCGGGAGGCAGTGCCTCATACTGCCACGCCTAAGGCCAAATTGCCAGGCACTTAGGCCACGGCACTGAAAGCATGCTTTACTGCAAAGACGCCGCCTTCAATGGCATTACTTCACCCACTCGCCTCATGTGGCTGCTCGTTATTATTAGCATAATTACAGGCGCATTAGCGTGCCGGGTTTCAGGTGCTTGGCAATTTGCCTGCTGCCAGGACGCCTGATTATGATAGGGCCTAAAAGCGGGACGCATCCACAATGCACCTCCTGCAGTGCCGCTTAAGCGCTTAAAGTTGCGCAGTTTCTTTAAGGGTAGCGCGTTTTATGCAAATTTTCCACGGCATTCTTTACGCTCGCCTTCATTAACATTTCATTAATTAGTTTTTTATTCCACTTTGCAGCTTTTTCTTGATGTTTATGCAGCGTCCTTCGACACCAAGCACCAATCGGATTCAGTGAGCCAAAGGTCCTGACCTCTCGAAAGCAGAAGGACGAGGAAAGCCATTTTAAGATTAGAACGAGGCTGAAACACAAACAAACGCCCGCTCCGCGCAGGGACTTCACCACTCCACAATGCGTCTGCCGCGCATTTTTCCAGCGCTTTGGCTCTGGGCCGTGCTACCCTTGGCCACCCCCGGCATTCTGGGCTATCCAAACACCCAGCCACAGCCGGCACTGGTCACCTATGTGACCACCTCGTCGTCGTCCAGCCAGCGGAGCCACTCCGCCAGTCCGCACCTGCAGCCCGCATTCGTCTACGACTCACCCCTTCCGGAAGAGGAAGAAGGTTCCAAGCATTCCCTGGCCACATCCACATCCGCATCCGATGTCCGGCCCGAGAAGACGACCGAGTCGTCAAAGAAAGTCATAGGTTCCAGGTGAGTACACACACGAGTTTTGCACTGGGACTTACGCTCATCAGAATTAAGGAATCAACACTGAACTTCTTACCACTGCGAGTATCACTGAAAATAACTTCGTTCAAATATCCGACTCGCCTAGTATAAATAATAAATATAGTATCGAAATTAGATTAGTTTTCCGAAAAAAAAGCGAGGGAAATATACTTAAATATTATCAGATTGAGCTGGATTATATTGTTTTTAATCTCCAATCTTATTATTTTCTGTGCAGAAGGGTGCGCTATCTTTCCACTTCTATTTTTTCTTGCCCTTTGTTTGCTGTTTCTATCGGTGTTGCTGTTGCTAAGGAAAATCTTTTGTTTGCACAGCTTTTTGCAATTTTTGCCACTAATTGAAATAGAATTTCTGCTTTGTTGTAGCTGCCGTTCCGATTGAAGAGCGTGGGTCGGTCAGGCTGGGCCCTCGCCTTAGTATTTTTAATTAATTTGCTCTCAGGCCGCAAAGCGTGCTGGAGCGGGCGGAAAGCATAGCATAGTGGCACGCGTTTGGAATCCCATCGAGTTGGCGTCGGTTCGAAGGTAGAAGGTGGTGTAGCCAGGCAAAGGTGGGCCACAATCGAGGGCCAGACAACGCTGTCCAAATGAAGTGCTCATTAACTTTAAATCAATGCTAATCAATTGGGCTTATGTGGGCGCGATGTTATTGAAGTGGGCCCCAAAACGGCTTAGCATTAATGAATAGATATGGAATAAGCACAGGACCAAAGGTAAACCGAATTTATTGGCACACTTTTTTGATTTTTGTGGCAGCCCTTCGTTTTCTCAACTGACCCAAAGATGTTCATATTAACGGGTTAAGATTTTTATACTAATTCCACTGTTAATATTCTGCGTCAGCTGTTCGCCCTCCTTTTTTCCCACCCACCGTTGGTAATAACTGCGAGCTGTTGCCTGTGATGGTGATAACGATGATAATGACTTTGATGACTCGCTGCTCCGTGCTGGCAACTAGCAAAAGCAGTCAGGCGCAACTGCAATACTCGTATTTACATGTATTTTTGATTGTGCTGCAATGCCCTCTGGATTCCAATTAAAACCAATCCGTGCGCTTGACATTCTTTGGGTCTTGTGCCACAAAACGTCACTTGGCCGGCAATGCTTACCTAAAAATTAAATTGGAAATAAGTCAATAAATCATTTATATTTGCCCCAAAGGCCAGATCGGACTAAGCTGCAAATCGTTGGGATGCAGTGGAAAATTCACTTAAATGCTACCGAATATTTTCGTCCTAATCCCATTGCAACACATTTCTGCACTTAATATTCGCATGAACGGATTTGCCTCCACCGCGCTGATGATTTTGACGAGGCATCATACCCGGCTTATGGCATATGGCATATGGCATATGCTTGCATGTGTGTGTGTCCCTACATACATACATATATAGTATGTATAGTGTGTGTGTTGCAGCTGCATATGACTAAGCACGCTTCGACTCACGTGCTTAAATGTTAATGATGTGCTCATGCCACAAGCGGAATTACTTGCATACTCATATCATACAGACGCACTCACAGACGCAACATAACATATGTAAAGCGTAGTGTGTGCCGAGATATTTCCATTAAGCGCTGCACAAATGCAGATAGGGATACAGATGCAGTTGCGTCAGTCGGAGGAGGATGGCTGGCTGACTGCGTGACTTTCTCCAACTATTGCATAGTTTTCAATTTCCATTAAAATGCCAGCGTTGCGCCGCCAAGTATGCAACGCGACAAGGATAAACGATAACGATACATCCTCTAAAACAGCTTTATACACAGAATCTCCCGCTCACCAAGGTACAATGTGCAGCAGCGCTAAGTTGATGATAGACGGCTAGGAAAAAGAAAGAATATCTACAAAATCGATTGTTGAAATAAACCGCAATCCCCAGTTCTAGCATATTCCTTTCGAAATCTTCGTTTTAGCTAAGGCAGTGCCAATATTTTAGTAGATATTGCAGCAAGCGGAGCAGCCTCATTTATTTTGCTCATGAAAAGCTTGGTGGCATTATCAATATCCACCCCGACCCTGATTTGCATATTGACCTCACTCAATTGTTCAAGATGGGATTTGAATATTTTTGTGTCAGAATTATGGGCACGTAGACGTGGACGTTTATTTATAGGTGTAGCATGCAAAACAGCTAGAATAGGAAATTGATCTAACGAGAGTTCCTGAAGACTTTGTATATCTGGCCTGCCAACACCATGTCCACTGGTTACAATGAAATCAAGCAATGACTTGCCAACTGCCTGCATAAGACTCTAGCTCAAAGAAAGCAGATACAAATAGATAGCTTTCTGGATAGCTTGGGTACTGACGTGGATACAAACCTCTGCACTCACTGTGGAGAATTACAAAACGATTCAGAACTTAGCCCACTCCAACATCGGCAATCAAAAGTCCGTCCGGTGGCTTGTGTCGCAGTGGCTCGTAAAAGCTGAAGTGTTCGCTAACAACCTTTGTCGATAGGTTGAAGAGTATTTTTAATAGTCCTTTCAAATTAGCCTACCTGCTAGTGCTGTAACACTGGACTAAGTGATGAAACTAATATCAAAACTATCACCCAAGGAAGCTCCAAGAGCAGATCTTCTGGACAATATAATATTAGACTACTACCAGATCAAGCATTACAGTTCCTTGTTGAAGTAGTATCCTTATTGAAGTATTCTTTCCGAGACCTTGGAAATCGGCGAGCACAATAATGATCCGTAAACCTAAAAAACCCCGACAGACGTTGACTCTTACAGGTCTAATCCCTTCCCTGGGAAAAATCATGGAGAGGGTGATCCTCAACGGGCTGCTTACTTGCCAGGATGTTACCAATGCGATCACGAAATTCCATTTTGGTTTCCACTTGCATCCCTAAGTAGTGAACTTTGTCCTAGAGGCTATGGAAATGAAAGAGTATGCAGTAGCAGCCCTTTTATACATACAACATGCAGGATTTGTAATACTGAACAAGCGAAAACGTCATTTCCGCCTGGAAGATCATTCCACATTCCACGTCTCTGCTCAACTAACCCAATTGCAGCTGAAGTTCCCCAAAAAAGCGTCCTATGCCCCAATGGGCCTAGGTTACCTCGATAAGAAGTTTAGAGGAAGCCTCGGAGAAGGATTTCTGAGGCTCCTTGGTAAATAAGAACCTGAGACATCGAACGCAATCTCAAGGTCCCCAAACTCAGAGACAAGCTCTAGAACATCGCTGGACTATATGTATAACGAGTCAATGCACACCCAAACAGCCTGGCCAGAAAGCTAGGCACCGTGACCCTCGGACTAGAGTCAAAATAAGACTTAAGCGGCACTCCTCCCTGACCGTGTTTTGACATAGTGGGACTACTATAATTAGAAAAACTTAAATTAAAAGGTAAAATGTAACAGATTAGGAATATATAAGTTACAATCATAATCTTTTATAATTATCCGTAGTATTATTAGGATAAAACTTCTGCAATAAAAACTGGTATACTTTAAGCAGATCAAAGTTAGTTGGCGCATAGGGAACAGTGTGTTGATTAAAAAACATTCGCAAAAAAAAAAAAAAATCGTCTAAAATATTTTCAAAATCTCTTGTCTTTTCAGTGCAAACCCTTCAGTGTCCGTGATTCTCGACGGAAATGAGCCGCAATTTACAGATGCCCTTGGACACAAAGTTCCCAAGCCACAGCCATCATTGCAAGTGGCTAGTCCAATCGATCTCCTTAACCCAGACCGCTACGAATTCTATACGTTCGACGAGCACGGCGAGCTAGTCAAGCGGTTGATGACCATGCAGGAGATTCAGAGTATCGTTGCCAACGGCGACGGCGAGGGACCTTCGATAATCCATCCGGCTCCGCTAGCTGAGAGCCATCCCGATAAGAATGTCCAAGACATAGTGAACAGTGTGCAAAATGTCTTGAATAAGGAGATGGCCTCCAGCTCAGCAAAGAATAGCTCCGGGGAACTGCTTCTTCCTCTGTTGGACACGCCCGACGTCTCCTCGTCGTGGTCCCTAATTTTGCCCGCCATTTTTGGCAACACTGGTGGGGATATTTTCCCTCAGCAGCGTCCACAACAAATTGTGATGACGCCCGAATCGGAACTCCTGGAAACGTCCAATAAGACGCCGACAGGAACAACGATGGCCACAAAGAAACCGAAGCCCGCGAAGCGTAAGCCGGGCACAAAGCGTAAGACGACTGCAACTCCCAGCACTACCGCTGTAACTCCGCAGGTGGTGCAGGAGGAGCTAGACCCAATGGAATCCGTGTACACGGGAATGCAGCAATACCAGCAGGTCGCCGCGAATATGCCACAATTTGAGCTCGTTCACATGCAGCCCATCTACCAGAAGCAACCGAGCAGCACATCGGAGCGACCGGAAACAACCACACGAAGGGTATTTTACAACAACCAAGAGATAATTCACACGCCCACCTCCTCGAGCAGCGCCCCCTCCACCACAGAAGTTGTGTTCACCCATCAGCTGGCCAAGAAGCCGGCTAGTGTGCAGCGCAAACCGAACCAGCCACATCGAGTGAAAAAGCCCAACGGCGATGGTACAACTCAAACTACATCTCAGGCCGGAAAGCAGAAGATCAAAAGAAAGACAACTACCACGTCAACGACGACGACGACAACTACCACCCCGGCTCCAGAGCCCGAAACACAGCCACCCACTCAGGAGGAGCCTGTTCCAGCAACAACGGAAAGTACGACAACAACGACACAAGCACCCGCCTCGACCACACCCAAAAAGAAGAAACGAAAACCCACCAGAACACCGGGTACAGGATCTTCTGGTGGCAGCTCCAAGCCTTCCAAGCCAAAGCGCAAGCCAACGTCTAAGCCCAGGCCACCGGCCCAGGAAGTTAGTGGATCGCAGATTGTGGGAACGCAAAAGCCTTCCAGACCGCAGAGACCACACAAAAAGCCCTTACCAACCAGTATCCCCTCTATCACTTCAACAACGCCAGCGCCAGAAGTAACCACTACAACGACCACTTCCAAACCAGTGATCACAGAGCCCCAAACTACAGAGCCACCGGCAGAGAGTACGGTTAGCACCACTTCCGAACCGGAGCCTACACCAACGAGTTCAACACAGGCTTCTACTACAACATCAACTGAAGCATATACAACAACATCTACCGAGCCACCCACAACAACAGTCACTGCTCCTACTACAACAAGCACTGCTAAGACCACGGCAATACCACCAGCACTACACCATCAGAAACTGCACAACAAACCTGCAAACCGTCCACTGTCCCAGCAACACAACAATGGATACGGTCGTCCAGTTCATTACACCACAACTGAGTCTAGTAAAATTGTTGGGGAACCGCAAACCGAGACCTATGGCATAGTTAATGCCATTCATTCCTTGACCACCACATACAAACCGTTTTATCCGCTACCAAGCTACGACGATGACGCCGTCCAAAATGTGTCCACTTTACTGACTCCACCACCAGTGCAACATAAGCCTCTGAAAAAGACTCCGCTTCCTTCGCTGTCGCAACTGCAGCAGCAATTGCACCTTGGCTCAGCATCGCCAGCTCCACAGCTCTCGCCCGATCAGATTCTCTCCATGGATCAAATAGTGCAGTCACTTACCCAGGACTTGTCGACGTCGGACAAGGGTGACGAGGGTTCTGGTGCAAGTCCGGTGAAATACGACAGTGCGGAGACCAAGCTCGAGATAGAGGCACTAGCCAACAAGAAGAAAGTAGCAGTCGTACCTTCAACAACAACTTCAACAACTACGACTTCAAGTTCGCCTGTTACAACAATCGCCACCAAGCCCACCAAATTATCGACCAGCCACAAGCCGCTTACTTCCCACTACGGCGGCAGTACTTTGGCCACGATGCTCTCAGAGGAAGATGAGGATATCACCGAATTCACAGAATCTTCAGTGGTCCAGAAGCAACCAGCAGACACCACCATCAGCAGCCTAGAGAATGAAAACGAGGACCAAACACCCGTAGTTGTGATCACCGCTAGACCACAATACTTTACAGTAACAAGGGTGCCGGAACCACTGCAGCACATAAAGAATGATCACAGACAGGAGGAGGAGGAGACCACCGAGTTGCCCGGACTGACACAGTTTCTAGTTACTACACAGATGTCACAAGTGGATGAAGTCGACGAAAGCACCGATAAGTCTGTTGTAGAGTCAGATCACGACAACGTATCAGAAGCTAGCCAATCATACCCCACTGACCTAGAAGTGAAGGAGGAGGTGGCTGCAGCGATTGCCACCACAGAACAGACTACTAGACTTCCAGTCGCGGAGACCAGCACAGTCGCTGAAATGGACAGTACCGAAGTAACTCCCCTGATCGCCGACCTCGTTCAGCAACTCAACATGGAAATGCTCAAGCCCACGGACCAAATATCAATGGCCAATTTTCAGACCCAGGCGGCCACTGTGGCCTCAACGCTAGTTGACGGCAGCAATACTCTTGTCTCAGACGTTCCTTTAAACTCGAACGAAACAAAGGATGAGCTGGAATTCCTTATATCCGATGTTATCCAGCAAATAACCCAAGGCGATCAAAACAAGCTCCCGCCAAACGCCCAACCAGCCGACGATTCCCATCGCCTGACCAGTTTCGCCCAACTGAATACCTCCTTCTTGCTCCAGCCAAACATAGAAAAAACGGATGTAAACCCAATAGAGCAGACACACGGTACAACAACTGCAGGTCCGTTCAAGAAGGAATCCACATATCCGGAAGCTTTGCCTGAAAGTCCAACGCACTTGGAGACAAGCACCCACCGTATACCGATTTTATCCCTGTCCCAGATTTATGCGCAGCAACAGCAAGACGAAGATGAGGAGCAGCAAGTTTTTGCCAATGAACGAATAGAGGTTCATCCAACTTTGGAGACCGTCGGGCAGGAAACCGTTGCAACGACAGAGGAGACATACACAGAAGCCCCTTCCGTGGAAACCACCGATGCTGACAGTGTTGAGTACACCACACCCACCGAGCCTCAACCACAAGATCCCACCCAGCAGACCACTTCTAGCGAGGAGGGTTCCGGCAGCGAAGAAACAACGACTACCTATAGCACCATCCCTGAAAGCAACACGAACAGTGAAAATGAAGAGGAACTACCGCAGCTCTTTAAAAATGATACCATGGAGCAGAAGCTGACGCCGAACATTGATATCCAAGAAAAGGAGACAGAGCCCGAGCCTTCGACGTCGGAAGAGCCTGGTTCAACAACGCTGCTGCCCGTGGTAGAAGAAATAACACAACCAACTAATACTTACCAAGATGTCCAGGAAGAAGAGCAATCATCAACAACGGAAAAGCATGTGTACTTGGAACCACAGCCGCAAGAAGCCCAAATTGTGGCGGAGGTCACTGACACCAACGCCGCGCAACTGCAGCCTGAGTATCAGTATCCACCCAGCGGAGAACGGGAGGAGGATAAATCTCCGGTCACTCAAATTCCCGGTGATATGTCCTTGGCATCTTCAGATTCTGACATGTCGCTAAGCTCCGAGCAGGTTACTGAGAAAATCGAGTTGAGCACAGTGAAGTCGCAACAACTAAATGACGAGTCAATGGAAGAAATTTCCGACGAACTTACAGCTACCATTTCGGAAGAACAGGATGCTGAAAGTGCGGAGCCAGTCACAAGTGCCCAGGAAATACAGCCAGACAATGAGGACCCCTACGTAAAGCTAGGTGAAACGACAGCGACTGTAGTAAGGCCTCTGAACCCCAGTTCCGAAGGGGTCGGCGAGGATAAGAGCGCAACTGAATCAGACGAGGATAACTACAAGGTGAAATTGCCCTTTACTAACTACGGAAATCCACCAGTAGATCAAGCGGATGAAGAAGACGAGGATGACCAAGCAGCTTACCACATACCTCCCATGCTGGCTAGCGGCACAACTGTAACGACGAGCACTACTAAAAAGACCATTACGGAAGCCCCAGCTAGGTCAACAACTACCACTAGTGTCCCTCCACCAACAACAAAGCGACTAAGCACTTTAAAGCCAGTTTCCTACTACGTTCAACCCTCGCTTCTGGGGGGATACAACCAACTGGATATGCAGCCGCCAAAGGTGCTGCCTTACAATGCGAATAAGGCAGACCCGGCCCAACTACAAGTCCCGATCCACAGTCAATCGATGCTCAGCCAGCAGCGGCCCTCCCAACGACCACCTTTGCTAATCAATCTGATGGCCAGCTCCACACAGTCAACTCGGCCACCCGTAAAGCTAGACCCGAGTCCCGAGTCCTCTCAGGGCCTGGAGGCCTCCACCGCGATGATGGATGAGGATCTGCAATCTTTCGCCCGCCTCTGCAACGAGCTGGCCTTTAGCTACTGGCGAGCTATAACCTCGGAGAAGATCAGCTCCGCCAGAAGTTTGGTCATATCCCCGTTTGCCCTCACGTCCATGCTTTCTATGGTCTTTCTGGGGGCGCGCGGTAGCACTTCTGGCGAGATGAACGAGATCCTGAAATTGGACGACATGGTCACCTTCAATCCACATCTCATCTTCAAGAATATAACCAGCTCAGTGGAACAAGCTACGGACAGCGATATAGCGACTGCTGCTTTTGTCCGCGAAATATTCAGCGATAGGGCGAACGGAAAAATTCTACCCTTCTTTAAGGAGAAGACCCAGCAGCTTTACGCCGGACATGTTGAGGAGGTTAACTTCCACGTGGTGAACGACATCGTGAGACGTCGAACCAATCTTCTGGTAAAACGCCACACGATGGGGAAGGTTCTTGAGTATCTGCGTACAAATAGCGTATGGGTAAACGGCCCATTGGCCACCATCTCGGCCAATCTTTTCCAAACAGACTGCTCGCATGGCTCCACCACAGATCGTGATGGAGAGATGTTCTTCCAAGTGCATCCTACAGTTCGCCAGCGCCGGCTCGTGCCTATTCCAGCAGTGTTGTACCGTTCCGGCTTTTTGGCGGGGTATGAACCCAGCCTGGACGCCACCGTCGTTTCCTTCGGTCGAGTTGAGAACACTGTTAGTACAGTCTATGTAATGCCTGGGCACCAGAGCTCCATTTCTCCGATGGACAACCTCGACCGACTGGAGCGCAGTCTAGTGGAGACGGCCTTCAGCGACAAGCAGGCCTGGCATAGGTTGCTCACGTCCCTTATGGATCGCCCAGGAATGGAGGTGCAACTGCCGCGCTTTTCACACCGCTCTTTCGTGAACGCCTCTCTGGGTCTGCAAAAGATGGGGCTGCGCGGTCTCTTCAAGTCTGACTTTGCCGACCTGCGAGGTCTCACTGGCGCCGGAAATCGCGACATCTTCCTGTCCGACATGATACAGATCAACACGTTCAGCACCTGCGGCGAGGAGAAGATCTCGGAACACCACCACGTAGAAATGTACCCCGCGCCCCCACTGCGCAAGCGAAACAAGGACGTAGATGCCACAGATGACGACGCCTTTGATTCTTCGGAGAGGGTCGTGGACTTCGGCTCGTTGGTGCAGGAGTCTGC
Organism: Drosophila simulans; assembly: GCF_016746395.2. NCBI lineage: Eukaryota > Metazoa > Arthropoda > Insecta > Diptera > Drosophilidae > Drosophila > Drosophila simulans. The sequence continues at coordinate 3,523,365 of NC_052521.2, forward strand.
ACTGGGACGGGGCTTCTACGATGACCTCCTGGACCCGAAATACTTGGAACTGCCGTTGCCACTCCGTCCACGGCAGGCTCGTGTCCCTGACGCTCCACGACTGCGCTTCGACAAGCCTTTCTTGTACTTTGTGCGCCACAACCCTACGGGTATGATTCTATTCATGGGGCGCTTTAACCCCCGACTGCTGCCGTGAAGCTAAAAGACTCACAAGCAAGTGTGGGTCGTTTTCTTGTTAAACCTTGGAATGTGACTTAGTGAATTTATACCGTACGCATAATGATAATTTTATCTGTAATGAACCCTGCTTGCTGTGCCTTAATCCCGCGTCCCGAATTCTATGGATTGGTCCGATACGAGATTGATGTGCAGCAAGCGATTGCATTTGCCAAAATGAAATCAAATATTTTAAATACTTAAATGCAGTTTGCGTAAATATATCTTCAATTTTTCTGGCTTGCATTTAATGTGCGGCATACAACGCAGATGCGGCGTGGTATATGAACTGCACTCTTATTTCCCTTATTGTTCGCTGAAAAAATTGCCGGATTGGCAAACAAATGTTGAACAAATACGTAGGCGGCGATTGCCAACGCAATCGAAAATTAAATGCAAATGCAATCATGGAATGCGTCAATGTTTTGGCAACTGAACAAATGTAATTTAGTAAAATAAACTTTACAAATGCGCAAACTAAAAGTTATGTATGCTATTATGTAAGCTTAAATAAAAACTCTTAATAAAAAATATAAACACATATTACCTAAAAGCAAACCCACCCTTACTCACATATTAACTAATAGCCAAGTACCTTGCGAGAAAGTTTCTCTAACCAGTCGACCTTACCTGTGAACTTGAATCACAAAAATTGGGGGCGTTGTAGCCGACAGCCTCGACTATCAGATACTCGTTACCTAGCTAGTGGAATAGCGAACGCATATCGAAAGTAATTAGGAAAATCAGAAATAAAATGAAAAAATTGTAATTTTTCCATAAGTGTGGGAGCTTAAAAAGGCGTGGTCAAAATGGTTTTGGTAACTAGTAACCGGTAGACCAGATCCACAAGACAATAATAGTCCTAAAAAATCACATTTTTATACCCTTTGCTCGTAAAAGGGTATACTAGATTAGTTGAAAAGTATATAACAGGCAGAAGTTTGCCATGTTTTGGATATTCTTTCATAATTTTGTTAGTCTAAATTTCTTTCGATTTACCAAAAAACTTTTTGCCATGCCCACTCTAACGCCCTAAAAACGCCGAAAACTGCCAAGCCGACATTTCTCAAAAATCTGATCTGGGTATCTGATAGTCGAGGAACTCGACTGTAGCATTCTCTCTTGTTTAAAAGTGGGGGCGTGGCAGTGCGCATTTGGAAATGCTGTTTCCTGAGATCGAGGCGTTCATACGGACGGAGCGACTCGCCCAGTGATTCGAATCAAGAATATATATTCAGTGGACGCCGAAAAATGAATATATGTACTCAATCCTTTCAATAATTTCACAATGCCTTTATTCGACTTTTCCCTTTAAGCACACGCCACCGACTGCCGCGTTTCGCGTATTCCACTTTTCTTATGCTCTCTCAAGTGTGTATGCATTTGTGAGTGAGCTAGGTATACATTCTTATCTCTTAATGCTAGCTTATAAGTAAGAGCGGGATAACAATAATATTCTTATTCCTAACGGTGATATGATCGTATGCTACTACATGGTACAGTGTGCCTTATGTGTTCATCCTACCACAATACTATATATACTTTTCAAGAGTAGCAGATATAAAAATTGGGACTTTAATGCTCAGGTTTTCGTACGGTGTTTTGGGAGCACTTATTGACCGGCTGCTTGCTGGCCAGAGTTTGTCAGCCAACTGCATAATTAATAGACCTTGCAAACAAGAGGATGCAATTTAGTGCCTTCTGATTGATTTACCTGTACCACCGGCAACAGGTTTCTATTAGCAGCACATACGGCGCACGGCTGATTACCTTTAAGGACTTTAAAACGCAAACAGCAATTTGGCAAATGACATTCTGCATGGCACCAAAGAAACGGAAGCTAGTTGAGCAAACAAACACACACACAGCAGCAGCGGAAAAAAGAGGACTGGAGAAATGCAAAATTAATTACCAGAATGCAAATTAATTGCTGTCCGTTTGCTTGCTTGCAGCTTGGCAAGCGCATAAATCTCTTGTCTGGGCTTCAGCCATCGCTGACGATTGCCCCAGGGGAAGGATAGCAACGGCGCAAAACGTATCAGCCAAAAGAAAGCGGAGACGCCCCCAAGCCCAACCCCATGCATATCAGCACACTGGAGAAAAGTCCAAGTTATTAGCTCACATAAAATTTCTAGATTACTGAAAGCCTACAGATTAACGCCATCAAAAGTCAGAAGTCAGAGATACAGCAGCAGGTTGGCATATAACCACAACTGATGTAGCTTACTCGTAATTGCATAATTCTGCGAGGTCCTATACAACACTGGCCAATTTCCGCAGTGTACCCGTGTGCACCCACTACCCGCACATGCATTGCAATGACAAACAAATTGCCTAACGCCGCAACAGCAGCTGAAGCAGCAACGAGCCAGCCAAAAATCTAGTTGTGGCTGACGGCCCAGTCTGGTATCTCTACGGACTGGGGTGGGGAGTGGGGTGTGGGGAGTGGGTTGCATGAACTGTCTGAGCGGCCAAATGAATTGGGTAGCCGAACAAACGGCACTTAAGGCAACGCAACCCCACTGTTAGCCATCGCGATGGAAAAACCCGGAAACAGCACTGCCAGTGGCATCTCACGTCCGTTGTTAGCGCTAAAGGAGCTAATTGTGTGAGGATATTTGCCAAAAACTTGAAAGACATTAGTTGGAAAAGCGAGATTTTTAAAAGTCAGAATTGCTTTTCAGAACGGGGCAATAAAAAACATATTAGATTGATTGCATAAGTCGTGTAGTATATTATTTTAAAAAACGTGTAAAGTAATGAATTGATGTCGATTGAGCAAATATTTAATGCACGATGTTTCTCCTAGTTTTATAGTTTGTGGGCGTTAGAGTATACGTGGTAAAAATATTTAGCTTAATCTCAACATTCCAGCATTTATAGTTTTCGAACTATCGATTGGGCTGGTGATCCTAGTGAATATACATATATACTTAATATGGTCATTCAGCCTATAGTGCCGTGGAACTCCAGTTCAGGATCCATTACGGGATCGTATCGAAAGCGATAAAAGCAGGCTTAGTGCGATGGACAGATACAGCCTATTTCTTAAAATATAAAGTAAATACTCTATTATTGTTATATTAGAGCCATAGTAAATTTCCTTTAGACCTTAATTCTAAGTTGAGAACGCTCCTTGAAGAGCGTAAATTTAAACTGGATCTATGTTACTGGTTAAGGGATTTCAAAAGCATATGTAACCAATGCTTGCGAGAGATACCTCAGCCCAGCGGGAGAATTCTTCTATAAAGTACCGAAAGCTATATTGTCATCGCCAGTTAACCGTGACCCTATGAACCATATTATATCAGTGTCAGTCTTTCCGTTGCAGCTGTAGATCAAAGCTTAAAGCAGGAGTACGAAGATGACTAACAAATGGCCAGGTAGCTCGCTGTAATATGTATTACTGAATGTTCCGATTGCTCCAATACAGAACTAGATCGGTTTGTTTGGTATTCTGTCTTGACCGTGTGCGAGAAATAACAGAGACCACATATCTCAAGTCGATTAGGAAAATACAGGATGCGGCAGCATAACTTCCTTTTTTTAGAATGCCCGCCATTCAGTTAGTTGATGTCATAGCGGAGCACTAGTCGTCCCTCTCAAGAGGGGCTACTGCAAAGGTTTCTCCCGACACGGTTCAGTCGCCATCATGCGTTGGAATAGTGAGTGCCGTTGAGACCTACTTTTCAAGCGGACCTTTTTCCTTATGTCATTCCCGAGGGTGCTTTTGTTTGTTTTTAGTGATGAAGCCCACTTTCAATTGGGATCCAGGCTGCGAACTGAACCGGTGGAATGATCCACGAATCTGAATGCTGGATCGATTAGATGACTTTATCCGCTTAAGTTCTCTTTTAATAATGTCGGTAGATTTTACTATGTGAATTATGGGGAGTGTTGCAGCAGCGACCTTTGTCATGCATCTGCTTCAAATCCAAAATGATTACGCAGACAGGAAACTTTGACCCCTTGGATTAGTAAGTGAAATGGAATATATTGCAGGGAAGCCTCTATCTCCAATGCCAAGTGGCTCTTTGAAATATTTGACCTACTTACATATGTATGTGGGTAAACCAGCTAGGAGATCGAAGCTTTGGTAGTACGTTTGGAAGTAAGTAAACAGGAACTCCGAGTTCGATCTGATTTCCGTTTTGATCGTTTTGACCGTTTCTGGGCAAACTAGTTTCTTATTTGTCAGCATAAAAGTTTGCCTGCTATCGTCCTGCAGCGACATCTGGACCTGCCCTTTATGAGCTGGACTGTCAACATCTTTTTATAATTTAATCGGGGATACTTTATATCCAATCTGATAACCCGGCGATAACGCTATGAGTAAACTTGGAGGGTGAACCCTTTAATCCAGATAAAACTGGTGTGTAAAACTATAAATTTCTTGTACTTTATATCTTTCTTCTGTAAGTTCGCGAGTCTAAAGAGTGGTCCTTACTCCCTAGGGATTGGTTACTAGGGATATTTCGCATGTGATGTTAAAAACGAATTACAAATAACATGTAGATTGACCTCTGCTCTGCAATGACTCTTTAATGGAACTAAACCACCAGCTCTTCAAGATTCCTTGGAAATTTACACACTGGAGATTAACGCATTATAGGTTTATACTATATGAGTGCATACATAGCCGTGGCTTATTATGATAAGTAAATTGCTCGACGCGTTTCTGTTGTTCCTGAAACCCCCCTGTGATGTTGTTATAATAAAAACAACGGCCAACGCCAAGGCAAATAACATAAGCCACAGCAAATTTAAATACACATGTCGCTGGCATTGCAGCTGTAATTCCTGCTGCGGTTGTTGTTGTAGCCGCTGCCGCTGCTGTTGGGTATTTATGTGGCCTTATGCGGCAGTTGTCCTTGTTTCGCCGTTCTGTCGGCGCTGCTCGGCGGAAATTGTATTGCGGCCAATATGGTAAATTGCCTTGAATCTACCTTAAAACCATATTTCAGCACTAGATTACAGGAACAGGCAGCAGCCGAGGCGGCAGAGGGGGCAGAGGTGGCAAGGGCGGGAGCGGCGCTGCGCCGAAAGCTACAATGCGGTACGCCATTACACCAAAATACTATCATAAAATTTCGCGCAAGCGTGTGTCTCGGCATTTTAACCGAAACGGGTTTTGAGCCATGCCACCTCTTCCCACCCGTCGTGCTCCTGCGAACAAGCCGCACACACCCAGCAACCCGGCAACGCATCCTTGCAGCCGAGACCAGTACATAAAGTGCACACATGCAGTCAGGATTGTTACCGTTGATGTTGTTAGGGGCTGCGGTTGCGCTTAAATGCGCCATTAAAGCCACGGTCAGCAAAAACAATGCCAGAAATCTGGCATTCAGGAAAGGAGCGAATAGATTTGGCCATAGCAGGGGGGACCTGGCAAAAAAGGAGATGCCCACACATTGCGGTTTTATAAATCAAGTCCAAAAGAAACTGTCACGAATCGCCGTTTTTATGCTAACTGAATATCATTCAGCATTTGAACAAAGGACACAGGAATAATGTGATAAACAAATTCCTCATTAACATGTTTCCACTGCACCCGTCCACGCCCTGCACATACGAGTATTCATTCCGAGCTTCGCCAGAATCTTCAGTTTAACCCTTTTGTTGCCATCTTTTTATTTTGGCATTGTAATTCGTTTACTTTTTTGTCATCAACAGAGCTGCATTTTTGCATAGAAAATTGAGCTTTTGCCAAACTAACGATGAACTAAAGTATGCAAATTTATTTACCATTTCTGTGCACACAACGGAGAAAGAAACGCAAGGGGGGTGACAGGTGGCTAAAGCCAAACAAATGTATGCTATAGAGAGTACATAAACAATCATCGGGATCACCAGGTCTCCGGCCCAGAACAGTCTTCGTTAAAATTATACGTCCTCTACCGATTCAGCTTTAAACTTCTCATCTGTCTGACAGTTTAATTGTTACCATTTTATGGTTTTAGTTATGTCAGTATTGTTTTATGGCCAGCACGTCTCTCTTGCCAAATAGGATGTGTCTTTTACTGGAGCTATTGCTAACCGCACATTAAAAAGTATGTCACACTTGTTTGCGTTTCCATAATCTTAATCAGAATTCCATGCTCATTCAATGTAACCGTTTCCTTCTGTCCATCCGTTTGTCCTACGAACTGTCCACATGAACCTTTGGACATTTCAAACTACAAGGGCTCAAGAGTTGTCATTAAGCATGCAGATTCCAATTCGATTTTTACTCGATAAACTAGATTCGTAGAAAAGTTGCAACGGAAAACTGTCGGATTGAATGTGATGATTATATTAAGAAGAGACAAGGATTTAGTATATTTTTTTAATATTAGATAACCGTTACACAATTTGTAGAAGTGTAGGGAGAAAATTTAATTTAAGCTACCCAACTTATGTTTCAGAAAATAATTTCTGAGTATAGCATAGGAAAACAATCAATATTTCTGATATACACTTTTGTGGCGAAAAATTGTATTTTATGCTTTATATTTATAGAAAATATGCACCATTTTGAATTATTTAGATTGTTTCTTGAGAGTAAAATACCGTTTAGATACAAAATATATTGCATAAATAAGATAGTTGTTCTAAATTATTTGTTGCTTATTTACTTTTTAATGTAAATTACGAGAATGTGGTATATATGTATCAAACGTTTTAAGGAATTTAGAATTTTAAAAGAAGTAATTTTTATATTAATACCTGGAACCAATTATTATTATTATTTATAGCTAAGGCAGCGTGTTTTCTTATATCGAGCTGACCTACAAAACACAAATTATTTCGGAAATAGCGTTTTGCTGCAGACAGACAAAAATTTGAGTATCAAGAATTTTCCAAAAACCTGGTCCTTCTGTTAACACATTTTCTGCAGTCATTGTATCCGAATCGGGAGGCAAGTCGAATCTTCCAGAAATCTGCCAGAATTCTTGTGCACATTTCATATTGTCAGCACGTAAGGGCGGACGAAGGGCGTGGCCATAGGCGTCAAAGTCCCGCACACCCACACCCACACACACATACGCTCAGCACAACGCTGTGTGCACATGCGGTTGTTTGTTTGTGCTGCTGGGCGCGCACATGCATATGAAAACCGCTTTCGTTTCCGGAGCAGGAGCGACTTGAAAATGGCGCACGGCAGGGAGTCGGCGGTGGCCATTGTTGCTGCCGCCATCAGATAGATAGGTGCAAAAAAGTAGCAACTCCAGCTTAACAACCACGAGGAAGGGGATGACAATCTGGATGGCAGACAGGTGAAAGGGGTTGGCGGGCGAGTTGGCACCGAGAGTTGACAACAAGATATACAACCGAAAAAAGAAAGTGAAATGGAAATGGAAAATGGAAAATACAAAATGCAAGCAATCCAGGTAGAGGTTCGTGCGAGCTGGGAAATAAACAGGGGCGCATGATTTTTATTTGCCTTTGCCTCTAGATCCCTCGTCGCCTGTCGCCCGCCCGGCGTCGTTGTTGTTTGGGTGTCGCCCACTTTTTTGATGCCATCATGCAGGTAAAGTAAATTATGCGACGTGCAAAATCAATAAATCAACACGTTTATTGCTGTAAACGTATTTGGGTCCCCGGGCGGAAAGGGTGGATTTGTGCACCGAGTAACTGGCAGCTGCAGCTTTTCGCAAGAACGAGAGCAGGGCGGTCGCCCAGCCCGGATTGTCTGTGCTGATGCGCTTATAGCCGCGAATTAAATTTATACAAAATGCTTGAAGCAGGCTCACACACTGGCAGGATATACACGCCAATGAATTGCAAATCCGGGCCAAGCATTCCTCGCGCTTGTTGCTGCTGCAGTGTCTACGCAACAGCTGCAATTCATTATAAATGTGATTTTCCCGCGAGCAGCAAAGGGCGTGGAAAACTTGCTGAAATTTTCCGCGCTATTTTCGAGCTCGTTGTCCGTGCCAAGCAATCCGGAGCCACATTTAACACAACGCAGCACAGCGCGGCGCAGGAGCGACCCGAACCGAACCAAGGGAGAACAAGTTTTCCCATTTTCACGGGCCGCAGTGTGTGCTCGGCATACCTTTGGTTTGCTGTGGCACACAGCACATCTTGAGTGCTTTATTGTTATGTTTTAAAATTCAATGAATTCTAAAAATGTACCACCCTGTGTCCCAGGTATCTGGTTGTCTGGTTGCCAGCGACAACGACAACTACAAGGATAGCGACAAGTCGACAGAGCTTGCAGCCCGGGCATTAACAATAGCAAAGTGTTTTCTTTCCAACGGCCAACAGCGCTTGGCTACCAGGCTACGGGGCTTCGGAGCTACGATCTGACGTTCTTATCTTTGCAAGCCATATGGGCAAAGGTAGCGCACAGACCCAGAAACAAGGTCAAAGGCCGTCGACGGGCGGCGGGCGGCGGGCGGCGGACGGGAGCCGGCTGGACAGAGACAAATGGATGCAGTGAGAGTGGAATTCAAATGAAAATGCAAATGCGAATTCAAACCAAACGGTGCCAGAGACAACACTGATTAAAGGCAGCCGAGCATAAAGAATAATGTATTAAATACACTTTACATATTGCAAAACTGTAGAGCTGTGACGCATAATAAAGGGGAAAACGAATCCTGAGCTGCACGTCCTGCTGCTCGTCTTCCATATCAGTCCTTTATTTGCAATAATAATTTCAATTGTTGTCAGTCCACTGACTAGAAATTGCACAATTCATTCGTGGGAATATATTGGTATGCGGCAGAAGGGCCTGCGGATGGCTTTTTGGTTTTCAAATAGGACAGCAATTGTAATCTGAAACTAAAACGAAAACGAAATTGGATTACTTTGATAGCCGCTCCCCGTATGGTTAAGGGTATTCTACACTGCGTGAAAAGTATGCCACTGGCTTTTAGATGATAAGGATCACTATCCAAGTCTAAATAAGTCGGTAGGACCGTCATTATCCTGGGAACTATAAGGGATAGAAGGTTGGCATTAAGAATGCGAACTTGATGCACGCCGAATATTGTCACGTCCGCACTATCGCTAACAAGGTCGTCGCCAGGCCATTAGCCAGGGGTGGCAGATAGTAGAATTCATCTTCCAACACTGGAAACTCTTAGTGAAAGCATCTAGCAAACAGCTTATGCATGGGAAGCAGGTCGATAGAAGTGGAGGCAGATTGACTAAGAGAATAAGAACAGTACATAGTGTAAATAAACAACGGGAAGCTACGTGATAGACAGCAAATTATGAAATTTGTTGAACATTCCCTTTAGGTCCAAGGGGGGCACCCTGCGCTACCCTGGCGACGTCCTTGATCGCTAACGATCCGACTAAAACTGTGAGGTCCATGGTTTAATGGAATTCCTTAATTTGTTTGTTACTTTTCTTCTATGTGTTGTCAGTTTCTATCAGGGAATCACTAGGTAAGTTTAGTGGGGTATGTCGCTTTATCTTTGAATACATCATCCTAAACGGATATAACAGAATGATCTATGTACCTATGGAACCTGAAATCCAGTCAGAAGGGTAGCGATCGTTTATGTGAATTCAGCTTCATTGTCTCTCTGAGTTGCCTGCCAAGGTGGAAGCCGAGGTACTACTACATTGTTAGGCACTGAAAGTTGAGTGTTATTAAGGACTAGCGGGAGACATGTTTATCTGCTACTTAGTACGCTTTCGCTCGTTTATTTCAATACTCCAGCATGATAAACACCTGTCTAACACCAAGAGGTGTTACCTGCTTTTTTATCCCTTGGTAATAAGTATGGCATCAAAGTGTTGAAGCTCGTGGGTATATCCGCTGTGTTTAGGACAAAATGAATTGCACCAAGCGTTACATCTCATGGCAAAGACCCAAGAGGTACAAGACACGTTACCTGTAAGTGTTTTCGGAAATAATAGTTTATTTATTATGGACAAAACCGACAAGGCGGACTTGATCGCAAGCCAAAGAGTCAACAAGGCTGGAGCTTGATAGCGACAAGATGGAAATAATCATCTAACACGGTAAGAATGATATAAAAAAGGAAGGATATTAACAGTTTTGGGCGGTTTGTGGGCATTAGAGTGAGTGTGGAAAACAGGTTTATGGTAAATCGATATAAATTTACAAGCGTAATAAAAATATGAAAAATATCAAAACATTTTTCAAAAGTGCGGTCCTGGCAGTTTTTGGGCGGTTTATGGGCGTCGCAACGTGAGGAAACAAACTATGTCAGTGGAATCTGCATGCATTATTCAAATTTTCTAGCAGTTATAGTTCCTAAGACCTCGACTTTCATACGGACCGGCAGACAGACGGACAGGGACATATCAACTCGGCTATTGATCCTAATCATGAATATATGTACTTTAGGTTCGCTTTCTTTTACCAGTTCCATACTTATTAATGGCTCTAGTATTATCGCTACGATTAAGAGGTATAAGACATCCCACGCTGCAAGAAGGCACTTGTAGCTAAAAAAAACCCTCAAACTGAAGAAGACCCAATGATATTGACAATAGTGCAGTCAAATATCTTCACACAAAGGAATTATGGCACTACTAATTATTTATAAAGAAATGCTATAAGTCTTATAAGACTTGTGTACTTCCCTATGCAATGGAAGCCTGCGCGGGTTGTCATGATACCCAAAGACGGCAACCCTCCAACGCAGATAGACTCATACCACCCAATAAGTTCGCTTCCACCTTTTTTAAGAGTCTTCGAACGCATTCTGCTGAAGCGATTGATGGAATTGTCTGTGCATCCTCTACACAACAGATATGACAGTTCCGTCCGACTTCAATTGTCTACAAAAGTCCATCTAGTCAAGGCGATATTAAACCCTAAATGGACCTATGCCTTATGCCTTACAAGTATGGGGCCTCCAAGCACCAACTTGACAGACTGAGAACTGTTCAAGCACGTGCTGCTCGCTTTGCTCGTCCGGGCTCCCTTCGTAAGTCACTAAGGGATCTCAAGATTTCTCAAATTGGTGATCAGATCAACTTTCACAGCAGCCGAAAAGCAAAAAAAATTGGCATCACACGAAACTCTTTGGCAAGTGATCTCGTCAATCTTCTCCCACTCCGACGTCTGAAGAAGACCCACCCACTGACTTCCCCACCCGTATTATCTCTTAAGCTGGTAAATATTCCGAAAAAACTATTAAATGTAATCTAGATAAGACTCTATGTACCATAATCTAACTCTCCTTCGTCTTGTTTGGTTTACAAGGCACTGAACGATTTCGACGCAAATAAATAGAAAAAAGTTTCTTAAAACACACAAAAATCACGTTTTCCCCGTTGTTTGCATGTTTAATGGCACTGAAAACGAAAGCTCTTCATTTTTTTCGTTCTCAAATTTTGTGTATGATAAATAACACGAAGTTAAGTTAATTTTACCGTATATGCATGTACATATGTAAATGTTATTACCAACAGGGGCTGTAAATCGTCCACTATTATCTTTTCTCCGCGGATGTCAATTTTGTCCATTTTCCAGAAACAAAAAAAACATTACTCAATGCACTCGATAAACATGAAAACGCTTCGGCATCCCCTCACAAAAGAAAGCGATGCATAAATTTCCTGCGCTCGTGGACAGGACAACAACGCGCCAGCTGCAGCAGAGGAGTCTGAGCCGGACCCGGACCCGGACCCGGACCGGACCCGAGACGACCTGTAATTATGGAGTTGGGCGAGCAACAGCTGCAAACGGATTGGATCCGGCGCCTGCGCTCCTGCAATATTAATTAAGCGCTAAAGGGGAATCCCGAAAAGTGAACGAGTTTCGGGTGCCAGCGCCAGCACTCACTAAACTTGACATTGACTTATTGTACCCGGAGGCTGGGCAACGGAGCCTTAGCCCTTGTCGGACCCAAAGCCAGCGCCGGACCATGTCAGCCAAATGAAGCCGGAGCACGAGACGTAGCCAAAACCGGACATATTGTGTAGGCCACAAGCCGAATGTCTCTTTCATGGCTGTTAATTTCCAGCTATTGTTCGGCCAGCCTCCCGTGCCTGGGCCCCAATTGAAAGCGTTGGGCATAAATTTAATTTTAAGCAATCACTGTGCCTGACGGCTCTTGATGTCCACGTTGTTGTTTCACGCACACATCAATGCAAAGTCCCCGAGCTTGACCATATATACGTCATCGAGATCGCTCCACCCTCCGGCTGTTCATTGTTGCAGTGGCCGCGCAAGCAGGCTGAATTATAATTTGGAAATGAAACGAAATCTCAATATACTTTAAAGTGTAGTTAAATACTTGGGTGTTTCGAAAACGATTGACCAAATGAACACATATAGCAAGAATCACTCTTCCAAGATTGTTTTGATCGAGTCCCCTTACTAGAAAAGTTACGAGCAAAAACTGTAATCTCCGCTAGGTGTGCACGTTCGAAAAAAACCCTATGTTCTCGCCTTTTCTGTTTTTGGAGTTTTAGTCAGGTTTGCTAAATTGCTGCATTGACAGTTTACGGCAGTCTGTTGGCAATATAACGGAACTGGCTTTTGTATGAAATAAATCTGCACAGCACTGGTAGCAGTGATCGTGAATGCTTCATCCCAACTTTACAGTTCCATAGATCTTGACGTTTATACAGAAGGACGTACAAAAGACTTGGACATATCGACAAAGTTAATGATTCTGATCGAAAATGCTTCCTTGTAACAAAAAAAATCAGTTCATGTTTTTATTTTAGTATTTAGTATTGCCAAATTATATATAAATATAATATTATTATGAAAAGAATTTTGAAATTCTCGCCACTTGAGTATAACATTTTTTTGTACATTTTTTGAGTTGTCTCTAATTTGAAAAGAATTTCAGCCTTGTTCCTCGCACAACAACTACCTGAGTAACGAGTAATTGATATGCGAGAAACTTCAATAAAGCGTTTTGCCTTGTTTTTGCCTCTATTTTTATGTCTTTCTCTATCGGATGTGACAAAGAGTTCAAGGAGGGAACTTCGGTCATGAAGGTCAACGACAGGCACGACTTTTTTGGCGTGTACTACGCCATTCCCTAGTGCTATTGTCGTAGTTGTCGCGGCAGTTCATAAAGCTCGCGACAGCTGCAAGTGACTTGTGGATGCTCCTCCGGCGAAGAAGGAGTCGCGAGCGAGGGACGGGATGGTGCAGTTCGTTCGACTGCACTTCATTATTTTGCTCATTTCCTTTTAACGACATTATCAATGGCTATTTTGCGCCATTGTTTCGCATTGCATAGTCTATTGTCCCAGCTGGGATGTCATTTTATTTGATTTTCAATTACGTTTAATTAATTAAGTGTAAATGCGTTGACACACCCGTCCACACAGGACAGGCACACACGGCAAATGGGGTCCTGAACCGAAGCTCAATGTGACAAATGGTGCGTTAAAGAATTGTTTCATGTTTTGTGAACGTCAGCATGTCAACCCATTGAAGGCAAACGAGGCATCTCATTGCGTTTGAGAAACAATGGGATGATACCACTAATAATTTGGGTGTCACTTTCGAACATTGTATTCAAACTCGGTTAACATACCTAACTTTATTTTAAATACCTCAAACATTAAAATTCCAAATGATGAAAAAATTTATAATATATGTATGTACATACATGTATATCAAAATAAAACATCTTTTGACTAGGAAACAAACTAGTGACAAATATTCACAAGAACTGAAATCAAAATTTTGCGACGAAAATGATATTCGTTTGATCTTATAAATACTCCATTAATTATATATTCGTTTCTACTAGAACCTTTTTTCCATAATAGAATCGTATAAAGAATATAAGCTAATAATATTTTTACTTTTAATTCTACTAATGCCTGTTACTAGTAAAGTTACAGTTGTCTTGTCCAAAATATTTTTGGTAAACCAAATAAAATTGGCAAAATAAATAATAAAGGGAAATTAAACATTTTTCAAAAGGGTGTCCGTTTTGGGTGGATGGTGGGCGTTAAAGTGGGCGTGTCAACCATCAGAAACAAACTTACGCAGCGTAAGCTTTACTACAATTTGCATGCTTAATCTCAACTTACCAACTTTTATGATTGGTAAATCGACCTGGCTAGTGATCCTGATGCTGGGGAACTCAACTACATCATTATTTTTTATTTTTTACAAAGTAAATGCGATGCACTTTTCATGTTGCAAATGATTCATTGTACTTTGTGCACTTTTTACCCATTAGATAGAGTAGCGAAATCGTCTGCCTTTTCTGAAAGGGCAAGGCAGAATGTATGACAAAAAAAACAGGGGATTTCGCATTGTCTAGTTGTATTGCATGTTAATTTAAGTTTATTTCCAACAGTTTCTGCCATTTTATTTATGCATAACCCTTGCTGCCACTGTAATAAATTAATTACAAAATTGTCGCTCCATAAAAAGATAAACAAATGCAAACGAAAGAGTTTTTCGGGGCCGGGTTGAAAGGAAAGCAGTGCGGAAACACAGACGGCACAAAACGCAGAAACAACAAGAAAACATTTTTATGAGCTTGAAAACGGAACTCGAAACTTTGGTCCAACGGGAAAACGCACTCGAAATAAAAGCAGCAGCAGGACGACAAAAAGCGCAGCAGAAAAGGAGCCGTAAAGAAATTTGCTGAACATTTACCGAAAATTCGCACAAAATGAGTGAGAGTGTACGAATAATTTCAAAAGTTATGCTGTCTGTATTGCCAACAATCGCTGGAGCTGTCACTGAAGAATTTTCCACGGAGTTAATATATGTTATGAGTCATTTTCCGTTCAAGCACCGTAAAAACAAATATTATTAGTACAGCTATGACCTGAGCTCAGTTATAAAAACCCGGGCATTCTCGCACTTTGAGTGATGTTCATATGCTGGGTCTGTGAACAGAATCTCAGGGAACTGCACTTAATTCGAAATTCCTTAAGTTGCTCCAGCTGCAATTCGCAAATTCGAGTTTCTCGACTATCAGATACCCGTTACTCCGCTAGTGGAATTGCGAACAAGACATTGAACTTTTTTCACCAATCGATAGAAATAGGCAAAAATAATAGAAAAATTAAGGTAAATAAAATAAAATTTCAAAAGTGTGGGTGTTGCAGTTTTGGGTGCTTTGTGGGCGGTAGAAAGGGCGTTTCCAAAATGATTTTGGAATTCTGATAGAAATTGGCGAGACTAAGAATAAAACGAAATAAATTAAAACACTCATCAAAAGTGTGGGCATGAATGTTTTTGTAGGTTTGTGGGCGTTAGAGTGGGCATGGCAACATCAACAAATAGACATACACTGCCTCTATGTCTCTGGAATCTGCATGCGAACTCTTAGCTTAATCTAGCTATTATATTATTATTAGTTACTTTTATTATATAGTTACTCTTCCTCATTAGAAAATATATATATATACTAATATACGTATAAATATATGTATGTTACCTACTTTCAACAATTCCAATATACCCTCGTACTCTACGAGCAACGTGTATAAAAATGTGCAGGGGTTTCTGAATTGTGCAGAAGTAATAGGAAAGGAATTTGTCTTTGACTAACCCAGCATAAACGCGAACACGTTTGGCTTAACATGTTAGGCTCCGTCGGTTAGCGTTTGCTGCTCGGAAAAGGATGAATCTACATATGTACATACGTATGTACGTATGCACTACGCCCCCCGAGAGTTGGCAGACAATTAGTGGGTGGAGAATTTTCTCAATATAATCGGATGATACGCGGTGCAACTTAAGCAGGATCGGCCATGCCGACTGCTAGGTGCACTACCCAACACTTGAATTATTTAATATACTGCTGTGGATTAGCGATTTCGGATTGGGGGCGGCACGAAAGCTAACCAGCCAAGATCCATTAACCAATCATTCATGCAGGTTAGCAAGGCAACTGTCTGCTAATTACACGAATCAACTTCAAATTCATAAAAGTGCATATTAAGAGGGCACTCTGGTTGGGAACTGGCTTTCGACTTAGGCAGACTGAAAAACGTTGCGATTTGTATGTGTTTAAAGAGAAGAGGAACTCAAAAGTAAAAGTTTTTTAAGCTCGCATTTTTGGAAACACTTATGAATCAAACACCATGAGGTATTGCCCTTGGATTTCGCCGATGAGGTTGGACTTAATCACTTAAGTTTAAAGAAAATGAAAATAATCGAAGTTAATATAATGAAATCATGATATTAAACTTTCTTTTTTATCCATTATCATGTGAGGTGTACTTGATATTTGTTAGTCAAGACTACTTGTATGTTTTTCAAGATAGTAGCAAATATTAACTTTATATTAATTCTGTCTTGCTCCAATTTTAGATCGTATAATTTGAAAGGGTATCAGAACTTGGCGTGTGAAAAAAAAAACAACACTAAAATAAGGACGTCACTGCCCCCGCATTTTTTTCGCTTTGTCTGTACAACCAGACGTACTTTATGTTGTTTATGGAAGGCCACAATTCGTTTATAGAAAATATGCCAACGGCTCTATTACGACTCCTCGAAAAATTTACAGTCTGTTGCTTGGCGAGAAATGGAGAAGCGCTTTTTCCGCTGCCTTTCTTATTTTCGTGTGTGCACTCTTATTCTCCGTTTCGTTTTCTGAAGGTTTTTTCGCTTCAATCCTGTAGTTGCGGCCAGGCCAAGTCTGGCTGCAATTATGACTGCTCGCACTCGCTGAAGTCCTTCGTCCTTCGCCTGCTCCACGGTTCCCCCTTTGTGGTCGCTTATATGCCTTCTTTCGTCCATTTAATGTGTTTTGCAAGTTTTTGCTTTTTGTGTTGCACCGTTTTTTGTGTGCTGCCTCGTTGCTGATGCTGCTGCAGAGCTTTTGTTTTTTAGCCGGAAGTTGCTCAAGTGTTAATAATTTCATTATTTCCGAAACGCCGCACCCACACATACTGACTCGCACGCCCACACATGTACATGGACACATATGTGCGCATTACGGCTCCGAAGGGCAGGCAGTGCTCCTCCGACTTCGGACATGGACCGTTCTACCCTACTCAGTCGGATCGGGGTATTTGTACTTCAATATGCCAAAGTAATCGTTCCGAGATGGGCATCGACTACCCGTTGGATATTTCATTCACAGGCTAGCACACACTTCCATTTCCACTGTATGGTGACTTTTGGCGATATTCCAGAATATTATATTTGGATTAATGATTTTATTTGTGACTGTATTGTATTGACTGTTTTCCATTAGCATTGCAAGCGCAACATACCAAAACAATAAAGGACAAACCGCTGATAGAGGGGAGAAAGCAACCAACAATTATGTACTTAAACATATTAACTTAGTTATCCTGGTTATCGATATCATCATGAATATAAAAATACATCAAAGATCGATTTTAAAGTTGGTTGTTATCGAAATTATAAAGTATATAAAGCTTTTCTATAGTTGAGTAATAGAAAATAGGGCATTACCGCAGGTCCTGTCGACTCTGACATTCCAAGTCTATAAAAACTAAGAAAATTGCTGCATGTGTAATTTTTAGGTTTTTTCTTGAATGAGGCCGCGCTCAGTATTTTGTATGGTGTCTTTTTTTTTGTTTTCTTGACTTTAAATGTGTGGACGGAGAAAAATGTAATTACATACGCCAAAATAGCAGGTTGTGGGTGGGTAGACGGCTAAACTTAACCGGCTTGCAAAAAAGAAACGCTGTATGCAGTGGGGATAGCAAAATGTGTGCTCTACATCAAAGGATATAATTTAAGGGTCTTAAATAAATGAATACTCTGTCCGGTTTAATTTGAAACTTTTTTAATCAGCTTTAGTTATACCAGTGTGAGATATTCGTCAGAGTTCCTGCGCTAGTCCTTGCGGAAGATAAAAAGTGTCCGGCCAGTTAAGGCCTAAAGGACTTCAGCGAATCATATTTCGGTAACATGGCAAAGTGACCGGGAGAAAGTTTTGCCTCTTTTCACAAATGCTTCAAATTAGTTTCTTGTTTGACAATTATCCGAAATCAGTTTGTAACGAGGTAAAAAAAACTGGTGACGATCGCACTTTCATCATACATAAGTTCTGTTCAACTCGGCTATTGTTCTCGATCAAGTATAGTATCGAAACAGCTGTTTTGTTGCTTGTTGCACACTGTATCAGCGATCTTGGAAAAAACAAATTGACGATTCGTTGGTCTGGTGTATCTTGAGCAGTGCTCAGTAAGAAGTAAAATTATTCAAGAACATATTCGTTTTCAAAGAGAACCTATTTGTTTCTGAAAAGTACTTAAGGGTACAATAATTGTGATTACAATTCAAGACTTCTGGTCGCTTCTGAATGCGTCTGTCTCTGGAATCTGCATGCTTAGTCTCAACTTTTTAGCTATAGTTCCTAAAATCGAGACTCTCATACACACCTATGTACATGGCCTGATCGATTCGGCAATTGACCGTCAAGAATTTATATACTTTATTTATTATAATAATAATAATTTCTTATATAATAAAGTAAAGTAAAGTAAAGTGTCTGAGTGACAAACTTAATTGGAGATTAGCTACATTTGGCGGCTGTATGCTTCTCGCACCATTATCCACCGTTATCAAACACTGATGTTGAAACGGTCAGCCAAAACGACTCCGAAAAAGCCAAAAATAAAATCGCATCCCAACGCAACACTATTCCCCAGCATCCAACTTTGCAACGATCAAATGCTCGGTCAAGCTTTGTGGCTCCAAACGTACATATATGCTAACTGTATTCGTGGTTCTCACAGGATCAAGTTTTATCCAGCAACAACAACTAAGTATGACAGTTTCATTCGATTGGCAGCATCAACAGGGAACAAGGTCTGCAACGCCAGCAAAAAGTCCCATCTCGGCAGCCAACACATCATAAAAAAAGATCTCAACTACAGCCAGATCAAACAGCAAATTTGTTAGCAATCCAACGACCGGTCCTTGTGGCTCAAATTGACAGGCTTTTTCAAATGTTGGGAGTTATCTCAAAAGTGTTATCACAAGATTTTGTATGAACTTCTGAAGTATTCGATGGATTTCTAACAACTCAGATAAGTCTAATCGGTTCTTAAAAGTAGAGTGTTTTAAATAGAGTTCTTCCAGCTCTTTGGTAAATTAAAATGCCTAAGGTGTCGCAGTCAAAGCTACAACCGACAATGGGGAAATAGTTATTTCGTCTATCTATTGTTCACCAAACCTTAAATGTAATATTCAATAATACAAATAAAATTCCTAATCGTACGAGACTGACTCAGTCTGAAAAAGCTTCTATATGAGACCAAGTGTAATTATAACCGTAACGCATAGAGTAAAGGGGTATGCTAGATTCGTTGAAAATGAAAAATGTTTTGATAGTTCTTCATATTTTTATTAGTTTTTGCCAATATCTATCAAAATGACAGAAAAATAATTAAATTTCTCGTTCTCACTTCCACTAGCTGACTAACGGGTATCTGATAGTCGGGAAACCGGAACGGTATAGCATTCTCTCTTGTTATTTAGTCTAATTTTAAAGTGATTTTTTGTCACAATGCATTGCAATGGTTGATAGCTTGTATTTGTTGTATATGTCATGTGTGTACTATGTGCTTTATATATTTTTTATCAACATATTGGAGTCACCGTAGACATCCCTGAATCCTAATTAATTGAGCCGTATTACACGCCATAAAAAAAAACGAATTCAGTCAAAGGCCTGGTGGGTGTGCTATGGGCGGATAGTTGGATAGATATGTCGGCTATGCAACACACAGAGCAGAATAAACTTACCTGGAAGTTGAATATAAATGAAAACGTATCTGCCATCCCGTCGTCCCTCTCCTGTGTTTGTGCACATATTGAATGGAGAGGGGTACAAAAAGCGGTGCTGCATATGTGGGCAACATCGACCAAATGGTCCCAGTCGCGGCAGCCCCTGTACTTTCATGCCAAATAAGCTTTCATAAATAATGAAAAGCGCTACTGTAAATGGCGCTGAAACTTCGCAGATGTGTGCGAGTAATAGGCAAAGCGAACACCACGGGCAATAACCAGCAATAGCAACGAAGCAGGCGCAAATTAGCAACCGAGGATTACCGGCAATTATTTTCGTGTATGCATTTGCCGTCATTATTTTGATTGCTTCGTTTGCTCAGCATTCCTCCCGTTCCAGATTTGCAAGCTTGGCCACGAACGGGAGCGGTCCTGAGTGGAGGCCACCGGTGGGTGCCTGGTCAGCAGAAACCACATTAATGATAACCGCAATATCAAACGCATGACTGCATACCGAATAAATGGTTTATTTATATTTATGAATTCATCGTGTTTCGCTCCTTGTGGGGCTGTTACCTGGCAATGGGCGAGATGATCCATTAAAGCACTCCAGTCAGTGGGGGTAGTCTGACATCATTCAGTTTAAAGATTAACAAGAAATTACGCTACTCGCGGGAGAGTTTTCTAGCTAATATAACATTTTTTATACACTTGCAGACCTTATATTAATTTCAGATAGAAGTTTGGATCGCGTTTATACTTATATTCTCGATCAGTATCAATCAGACAGTTCGATATAGCCATGTCCGTCCGTTCGTTTCTACGCAAACTATTGTAAGATACAGGCCGGATTTAACCATTTGTCATATTGAGACCCTTGTCATAATCAGTAAATAAAAGAAAATAGAAAAATGAACCTTCGTTGTTTTTCTTGTTCATATAATTTTCGGGTCTCGACTTTTATACGGTCAAACGAGCTTGGATAACAAAAGAACAGAAGTCTCGAGAATATGTCTCAAAACGAACACGGAGGAACGTCCTTGAAGAATTTGACATCAGTAATGTCTAATTCGCATGATTTAGAGATAAACAAGAGAGAATGCTATAGTCGAGTTCCCCGACTACCAGATACCCGTTAGTGTGAATGCGAACGCGAAATTTCATCATTTTTCTGGGATATCGATAGATATTGGAGAATAAAATGAAAAAAAAATATTTAAAAATTGTTCAAAAGTGTGGGCGTGACCGGTTTGACCGCTTTTGGGCGTTAGAGTGGGCGTGGCAAAATGTTTTTTGGCAAGCCGATAGAAATTTACACGACTAATAAAATTATGAAAAAAATCGAATATTTTTAAAATGTGGGCGTGGCAGTTTTTGGCGGTTTTAGGCCGTTAGAGTGGCCGTGGCAAAAAGCTTTTTGTCAAATCGATAAAAAAATTTAAAAAACTAATAAAAATGTGAAAAAAAATCAACACATTTTTCAAAAGTGTGGGCGTGGCAGTTTTGTGCGGTTTGTGGTCGTTAGAGTGGGCCCGGCAACATGTGTTAAAAACTTGCGCTGCTTCTTTGTCTTTTTGTCTTTTTTTTTTTAAGAATTTCTCCGGTGACCCCTTCGGGATACCCTACTACCACGGGTGCATCAGCAGGGTTCAATTGTTTATCTTTTAGGCATTCATGGTTTTAATATTTTTTCCCATTATTCTTAACAATAATTATTCTTAAGAACATAGTATGCTTATGTATATAACTATAAAGTAGATATACGATTTAATATAAACCGTAATTATAATTGCATAAAAAATATTTCTTAGTGTAGTAAACGTAAGGAAGTGTTCTATTGACTATTATAATTTTGTTTTAGTTTGAAAATATCCAACTTTTTGTAATAAGATAAACCTTTGCTTATCTTCATTGGGAGCATTTTTTTCAAGAGCACTAAGAATATATTTTGTTTATCTAAAAGTTAGGCCTAATGTCTAGTCAATATTGATCTCTAGACCATCGTTCTCATCTCTAATCGTGATGAAATTGTAGTTAGCTAATAATAATGGTTTGCTAATAACATCATCAAGCCAGACTTCATAAGGATAACGAACAGTTTAACATTTTTTGTTTTACCAGGTTTCATTTATCTTCATAAGGGCATTTGTAATAGTTCAGCCGAAAGAATAACAATAATATATAACTCACTCAGGATTCCAACGATGAAGATCTCCGACGTGGGTCGCTGAAACATAATTAGGGGGTCTCTTTCCCTTTTCCTTGATAACTTAACGCAATCCCATTACACTAATCTTACTTGCTTTATGGGCAACAACCAATTCATTATCGATAAAAAACAAATCTTTCAAACAACTATACTCTATCTGGACTACTCTCTATCTGGCGCTGAGGCGCTCCTGGCTGAGACGCGTTCTATTCGCTGATGATACGCTGCCGGATCAATGCCTCCTCCTAGTTGTGGCAGCGCATCTGTGCTGATTTGTTTCCTTTTCGGTCTGGGAAACCCCTCCTAGGAGATCACCCTAAGAGTGCTCCTCGATCCCAAGTTGTAGGGTATTGCTCCCTTACTGTTTCTTCTTGCTGAGCCTCCTTTCCTCAATAGTCTACTACATGGGCTCAATCTGCGCCCGGATATTTTAAATAATGGGAGTTTCCTATTGGATTTTCCACTGATCCAAATCACTGGTTGCTGCACAACCTTTTGCGCCAGCAACGACAACGCTAAGTCCCGTGTAAACTGCGGCAGCGCCAACCAAACACGAGTTTTGCGATCTGCAGGTTGTTGACGGTTAAATACAAATACCAAATCTGCATCCACAAACACTCACCGTGTAAACCAAGCTGTGGCACTTGGGACACTAACACGTTAATAAATTTCTAAAAAATAATACGTATACCACTTCTCACACTTTTCATGCACAACTGTATGACGCTAGGTGGAAAGGAATCTTCCTGAAACTCTTCTGGTTCACCGATGGCAAAGCAGTCAAACATGACATCTGTCAAAGCTATCGATATTCTTATCGGTACGAGAACACCTTTAAGCTCTCTATCAATGGCTTCTCGATATGGTAATAAAATTCCAAAGTTGATCGATATCGGTTTAAGTCAAGACTAGACTAAATACTAGACAAAATCTGACCGAACTAATGTGGCTGAGTTAAACATTTCAAGCATTGTAATAGCTTCGCATTCGCTATAGCCGCCGCTAAATGATCAAGAATATAAATACTTTATATGGTCGGAAACTTTGCCTTCTGCCTGTTACATATGTACATACTTTTCAGCGAATCGAATATAGTATACCCTTTTACTCTACGAGTAACGGGTATAAAGACGAAGTCGAAGTATTGATCGCGCAGATAGAGAAGACGACAAGAAAACAATAAATATGTAACTAGAAAAACAAAAGAAGAAAATGTACAGGTTGAAAAGAAAAACTTCAAAATGGGTGTAAGCACTTTATTTTACGAGAAAGATTACCGCTGAGCGCGAGCTTAACAAGCGGGATGGCAAGAAGATGTTTAAAGTTTAATGTGAATCCTTAGGAGAAGCGAATTACATTTTGCCCGGAAGCAAGGTATTTCTTGATAAGGACTTGACATCGGGAAAACAAGTAAGACAGGGTTGCAGTACAAGAAGACAGTATAAACATATAAGCATATAAACATATGTATAAGAAACTGAATGTCATAAAACAGTAATAGGGTTCTTATGTAAGTTAAACGGACACACCTTGAAATGTCTAACATTAATCATGCGTTCCTAAGCCAAAAATCTAATAGAAATTAACAAGGCAGATGATAAAATCATAAATATATTTTTAAAAAAATTTCAAAAGTGTGTGCGTTGCATTCTTGGGCGATTTGTGGCCTTTAGAGGAATGATACGCCAACATTTGGTTGATACATACGTAGATTGTAGAAAACAATCTGCTCGATCCCTAACCCAATTCCAAGCTAGTTTTAGAAAAGGACTTCCGACAGGTTACAACATTTTTATCCTCACTTGTTAGGTAGGTTTTAAATGAGACTTTTCACAAGGCTTCTTCAGAGGAACTACTACATGGATTGCACACAATTCCGCAATTAGGCTGGATAACCACTGACGATTGTGAAGCACCGAGCTTTAGAGTGTTTAATGTTTAACTTGCGACATCGATATGTCGAGCAAGTCGTTAATAAAGTCATATTGTGCTATATGGATATGGATATTTGATATATCTTCTTTGGACCACAAAGTACCAGGTACATTAAAATCACCTAGAACTACCAATTGGTCCCTATGTGGTCCCTTCTTTGCGGAAAAATGACTGAAGTATTCTGGGAGTTCAGAAGACGGCGGGATGCAAGAGTACGTAATATAAACAGAAGTGTTGGAAAATGGCAGCATTACACATATGAATTCTACATTAAGGAACTAATCAAAAAGTAACTCCCCTGTCGTAAGGATAAACCTAACCGCAATTAAGACTCCACCTCCTCGCCTGGAGGGACGATCGTTCCTGGATATTGTGTACATACCTGGGAACACTTAAGAGTTTAGTATCTCCGGCTTAAATGAAACACAAATGATATGGAATGCAAAGGAAAGGCTATTAGTATACAATTTAGTTAGCTCGTTAAGCCAGCCTCTTGCATTTTGATAATAGATAACGAGGCTAGATATTATAAAAAAGATGATGAATTAGATAAGGATGATTGTAAAAAAGATTAAGAATTCGATAAGGAGAATGGTGATCTGTTTACGTGGAGAAAGTTTAATTCGCACGTGGCCTTTTCCAATTGTGTTCCGAATCTCGTCTAGCTGCAAAATTTGAGGATTTGCTGAGATCGAGGCAGTCAGGGGCTGCAGGGCTTTCTCCTTAGGAAGCCTGCCCTGCGCTTTGCGTTTTGGAGACTTCTCTTGAAGCTTAAGGCTGCAAATCTTGCTCGAAAAGGCAACTCAAAGAAAACGATCCTAGCCACGCCAAAACAGCTGATCAGTCCTTTCGAGCCACCTTGAGTTTGGCGCATAAGAGAGTTCGTTTCGTTCGCAAGAATAACAACAGTATTTTAGATTTTGGCCTTATCTGTATATGTATATGTATTGCCATATATTGTTCGGCCGCTAAAACTCTCTGCGCCAACAAGTCATATTTGTCTGCTCAGGCTTTTGTTTTGGAAGCAAACAAAATTTGTTTCCATAATGTTCTCAATTCGGACCACTGTACATAAAAACAAATATAAAAACTTACACGAAAACAGTTAAATGTACCGCAAGAGCGCAGTCTGACGCTAAAAACTTTGGTTTTTGTGTGGGTGAGCAAGAGAGCGGGTGCACGTGCACAGTGAAGTTAATGTGCAATGCACAAAAACAACACCAATCAGAACATCGGACAGCGAAAGATATAGTAAATAAAATACACAAATAAATAAATAATACATTTGCTTGAAATGGTGCACAGTTCAGAATAGACAAACTAGCGATACGAATTAAGGAATTTATTAAATGCCACCGTTGGAACAAATATAAATTCGGAGCGCAGATATTACCACGACCATTCGCTCTGAAGTCGATATTTTATATATATTGTATATTTTCTACATTAACACTCCTCTTAAACTCAGATATCCTTCGCAGGACCCTATTAAAGGTAGAAGAAACCCATTGGCCTCCGCTTATAAGGGACTCCTTCTAACGGAGATCTAAAATATTACCGTTAGTTCTAAGAGACTTAAATTCTCGACTTCATCACCTCCTATATATCGTTTACAACACTATTGAAAAAAGCCTAAATATTATGACCACGCCCACTCAAGTCCTGTTTCTTTTTAACATGTAAAAAATTTGAAAATGTGTGGTGTCAATGTATCACAATAATTTTGATTTTGTTTTCGTTTCGATTAACAAACAAAATTCTAAAGTTTAACTAATTAATTCTCATGCGGCGTACTTTGTGGTGGACAGTCAGTCTACCATGTTTCATTTAATTACGGAACAATCTGCCAAATAGTTGCAAAATGCGAATAGTTGGTCGGCAAACAGTACCAACAATAATAACAAGGATAACAGCAGGACCAACAACAGTGCGCACAACCACAGCGACTACAAGCGACTAATTTTGAATGCAGGGACTGGACACGAAACAGAAAAAGGAGCATTTTACAATTTTCGAAAATTAAATCAGAGTTTGTGGTGCTGGGAAAAACATGCAAGATACACCCCACACCCGAGCATGCACCATCATCGCCCGCAATCCCAAGCGAACCTCATGACGCCCACTCACACAGACGCGCAGAACACCCATATAAAGACATATGCATTCAACGGACGTAGAAAAACATTTATAAACACTCGATACAAAAACCCGGAATGGCGGTGGTACGGAGCTGAGAGGTGTGTGCCCCATACATCGCAGCTCAGACAACGAAAACTTGTTTAGCAACCGATTTTGGGGAGTGCGGTGAGTCGGTGCTTATCCTTGTCCTTGTCAGTGTGCCTGTAGTTGAGCACGGATTTGTAGGGTATGTGGTAACATTCAATACGTTAGTTTTTATATGCCGTCTTGGGGATACGAGTCTAGCCTATGCATGTGAAATCAGCTCTCATTACTTATTTCCACCATCCAATATATATTTCTAGATTTCATTTTGTGCTGCTGACATATGTTGAGACCTTCTGTGATGTGTAACGTTTTAAAATAAAGAAAGAAAGTGTTGATAAAAACGCACGGAGGCAAGAATATAAATTGTTTTCCCAGTTCTAACTACTTTATTTCAACTTTATTTAGTTCCTCCAGTGATACAAAGTATGTTATGGCTTGGGATGTGTATTGTAACCGTAGCCCGGACCTTGGATGCTGGCACACTGCCTAGGCAAGCCTGTTTGGAAGGTCGTCGTGAGTGAAAAGAACCCATCGCAGCCCAACGCTGGATGTTGCCGACTGGTTCTTTCTCGTCGCTTTCGGCTTCCTGTACGGAATATGTGGCCAAGTTTATCCACATGTTAACAGGATGCAGCGTCCTTGTAATAATTCTTGTTGAAGCGAGTCCTGCACTGTCTTCCATACCAAACTAAATTTTTTATCCTTAAAAGTCGTTTAGCTCTCCTTCTGGAAAAACAGGAGCTGATCCCTGGATAGTTGCTGCTTTTGTCGCCTTGTCCCATATTTCTATTGCTTACGTTCTAAAATTATCGTTCCCAAGTTATGTGCACAAATTCGGATAAGGTTAACAATATTTAATGATATTGCTTTATAATAAAATCCAATTTAATATAACACTTAAAAACATGTAAGTAATCAATTCACTGACATTTTTAATTAATATAGCAGATAGTAGCAGCATACAGATTCTAGAGACATAGACACAGCTCAAGTTTGTTGACTGATGTCACATTTGTATAATTGTTACTTTTTTTTCGATTTTCCAAAAAACTTTTTGCCACGACCACTCTAACGCAATAAATCTGCGAAACCGGTCACGCCCACAATCTTTAAATTTTTTCTCATTTTATTCCCCAATATCTATCGATATCCCAGAAAAATTATGAAATTTGGCGTTCGCATTAGCACTAGCTGAGTAACGGATATCTTATAGTTGGTAAACTCGACTATAGAATTCTCTCTTGTTTTAATTACAAAAATAAGAATTCAAACAATCGGATGTGAATTTGATAACAATGATAAAAGTTTTTTGCCAAATCGATGTCTCTAGAATATGTATGCTTGACCGTAAACTTCTAGCTTTTATAGATTCTGAGTTCTCAACCTTCATGCAGACAGACATGGACAGATGGGCTTGACTATTGGTCGTGACTAAGAATATATATAGTTTATATGGTCGGAAACGCTTCTGCCTGTTACTTTTCAACGAGTCTAGTACACCCTTTTATTCAATGAAAATGAGTATAGCTAACTAAAATATTTAAGTGCTTCTGTTTTGGGCAAGGGCCCCAATCACTGAATAAAAATTCTGTATATCCTCTGCCACTATTCGCGTTAACTTAAAACAATATAATAATAATATTCGATTCAGGTAACAGGTAGAAAGAAATCCTTCCAACCCTAAAAAGTATATACACATATTCTTGATCAGGATCACTAGTGGAGTCAATCTGTCTCTCTGTTCGTATGAACGGTAATGAACAGTAATCTCGGAAACTAGAACTGTATTATGTCAAAAATTAGTTGAATTTTCGAAAAAGTTGAAAATTAGCTGCGTAACAAAGTAATAGTGAAATGGGATTGTAGAGTAGGAACCCCAACGGTTTTTTGCGGAAGAAAAAGGTTTCCGTTCTGTCTTTTTGAACTTTTTACTCATTCAGCAACCCTTACGTAATTCCGGCAACACACGTGACAGCGGGAAGTGCCAACCAAGTGTCATCATCTGACACATTCCAGATCCACCCCATGGCCCGATTTCATCTCAGAGGTCGTAGAACATTGATCAGAAGAGTAGAAAAGTTCGTTGTGCAACAATTACAATAAGCTGGATGGGACAACAGCTGGAGACAGATGTCGCGGCGTTGTCCGGCAGAGTCCTGGACAAAGGACTCTGTTTGCTATGCCGGATCGCCGCGTGGAGTGGAAACACTTTTCTTATTACACAATATACAATCATAATAACAATCATGGTAACAACAATGAAGGATTTTTCTCTGCCGCGCTTACGGCTGTGCCCCTTGGACGCTGCACGTGCGGAAATGTTTTGGTGCCGCAATAACAATGGGGACAACGACTTCATCCGCAGGAACGGGAACAAATGGTTAAAGTACAAAAGTTGTTCTGAGCTGAAGTTGCACTTTAGTGCTCTTCGGTGCATAAAGCGATGCGGCTTGACAAATTAGCGTCTTAATAAGGAGATGCTAGAACATGCATATATTTAATTGCACGGCGTGTGTAGCATTTTTTTATCATCAGGTGTATCTGATCTCAAAGCATAAAACGTCAACGTGTGGAGGTAATTGTGACCCACTGGAATATTGAAGAGTAAGTAGCTTAGGCCAAATGTGCATCGTTTACTAAAAACATTACTTTTTTCAATGCAAGTGGCCAGTTGAAACTAGCCATTTTTGCCAAAAATTGCTAAATGTGCAAATATGTATATGAAATGGAAATATCCAATCTTAGACCAAAAATAGTTTCTCGTACAGTAAAACGGGTATACCAAACACGTTGTAGAAAGAAGCTTTGCAAATCCTACAAAGAAATGTATATTTTTGATTCAGTATCTCAGCATCTCAAGTTGATCTAGCTTTAATCGTCTGTTCCTACTTATGCTGTGATCTCAGTAAATATATAAACGAGATGGACCGCCATTGTTAAGTTCCGACTATCAGATACCCCTTACTTAGCTAGTGGGAGAAATTCATATTAAGAAATTGGCCAAACAAATAAAAATGTACAATTTTGGTCTGGGCAAAATGTTTTTGGTATACCGATAGAAATTGGCCAGACAAATAATAAAACGAAATATTAGCTGCGAAAACATTTTTCAAAATTGTTCGTGTGACAGTGTTTGGCGGTTTATGGGCGTTAGAGTGGACGTGGCAAAATTTTGTTTGCATGCCGATAGAAATTAACTAGACAAATAACTGCCAAAAATATTGCAGGCCACGTCGAAATTTTTGAGAAATCCTAAATGGTTTTGCATTGGCAAGTTCTATCGAGTGGAATGCGTCCACTTTAACGCCCCCAAGCCGGAAAAAGCTTTCTCACCCGCAATATTCAAATAGGTTTGGATTTTTTATTTTAATATATATTTTTTAAGCGTATTTCTATCGATATTTTTAAAGTATTATTTTTACTCCGAATTTCTTGAGTTATTTCAAAAGAATTTTGATTTTTCTCGCTTGCATTTTCATCTGAGTAATGGATATACAATAGTCGAGGAATTCAAATACACCGTTTCTCTTTTATTTGTTATACTTTAATATTAGTGCAGATAGTTACCGACTTTAGTCAGAAGATTAAATCGCATCAATGGAGACATTAAATAATATATTGCAGTATCAAAAGGCGGGTCGATATAGCCATGTCCGCAAACCAACTTCTGAGTTAAAAAACAATCTGCATGAAACTTTCACAAAAGACTACTTTCTATTGCAGGACAGGTGTGTCATGCGATAGGAATAGTTGGGAAAGAATAGAAAGAAATCAGCTTTTGTTGCGCTTGATCAAAAAGTGTTCTTATGCGATATATATTATATATATATAATAAAAAGCAAGAGTATAAGATTTGAAGCTATTCGAAGATAGCTTCCTTCTGGTTTGGTTTTAATTTACACTATTTGATTAGAGTTAAATATTTATTTGTAGTAAATGAGAATAAGTTTTAAAGTGTGAAAAACTAAATAAATGATAAATACTGTCTAAACTTTATAACATTCTCCGATATGCGGACAGTTTCCTTAATAAATTAAATTATATATAGTTAATTATTGTTGTTATCTCATCACACATTTCCGTATTGTGCTACTGCACGTGCATTGCGTTGGCAACTTTGGCAACTTACTAACGTCATATAATGTAAATGACAGATAAGTAGTTTTAGGCTTTTATAGCGGGTTCTGTGATACGCTGGCGTATTTATCGCCATTCATTTCCATCGTGATAATGATTAGCAAATTCAAATAAAGCACCTTGTATATCTCGGAGATGAAGCCATAAGACGCCGAAGGCGTCCATCCCAACGCTTTAATTATAAGCACGGTATGCCCTGCCCTTAGCGTATTTGTGTGACTATGGTATCCGTTATCTCCCAGCGCTTGATAACCGCCTTCTCAGTGGAAAAATGCCGTCGCCGTCGCGGAGAATGATATACGATCCGCAATACTCCATTCACCAGCATTCCGCTCACAAAAGCGCCATAAGACACACCACCCACGAAATACGCAATGGCAAAGCCAAAAGTCGGCGAATCGCTTCAGGAGCAATCATTAACGTTCTCAGAGGCGCCGCTAATGGCACACGAAAATGGCAAGCAGGTAAGGCAAAGGAACCCCAGTTTCGTGGGAAATCTCCCAACAGTCCCCGTTTCCAGGAGGAGCGACCCCAGTGGAGCTGGGCCCTCAATTGGGCGGCAATCGGATCGTCGCTCGGCGCGGCGGTTCCCGTGGGCTATTGCACAGGAGTGATGAATAGTCCCGCTGAAGTGAGTACTCCTGAAATTTGTCAGCACCGCATAAATTCATCTCCCATTTGGCCAGCTCATGCGCTCCTGGTGCAACGAGACACTGATTGCCAGCTATGACCTGAACTTGAGCGATGCGGGTTTGGAAATACTGTGGTCTGCCATAGTCTCAATATTCCTCGTGGGAGGCGCCATCGGATCTGTTGTTGGAGCCACCATGGCCAACCGGTTCGGACGTCGCGGCTGCTTCTTCATCTGCGGCCTCCTTCTGGCGCTGGGAGCCATTAGCTTTTACGCCTGTCGACCCTTGGGTTCTGTGGAGCTACTGCTGCTGGGCCGGATGTTGGTTGGTCTGGCCGGCGGCCTGCTAACATCCTTTATGTCCATGTGGCACAGCGAAATCTCGGCTCTCTCCCAGCGCAGCACCTTGGCTCCCCTCTGTCCAATGGGCTTGACCTTGGGAGTGGTGATTGCGCAGGTCTGCAGCCTGCGGTCGGTGCTCGGAGGTCCTGAGAACTGGCACTTGGGCCTCGCATTCTACGGTCTTCTCGTGCTCGTGTGTTATGCACCTTTCAGGTGGTATCCTGAGAGCCCCAAGTGGTTGTTCATCGTCCGAGGTCGAAAGGAGGATGCTCGTCGCCAGCTTCAGCTACTAAGGGGATACACGGCTGGCAGCGCCGCACTGAAGGCCGAGATGGAGGAGATGGAGCAGGAATCTGCCTGCGAGGTGCAGACCAGCGGCTTGATGCAGGTCCTGCGTGACCCCAAATTGCGGCTTCCGCTGATCATCGTCTGCGCCTTTCTTGGTGGCCAACAGCTGTCTGGCATTAATGCTGTACGTACGGGGCAGCCTGCGGAGCGACTAGAAAGTGATTCACCTCTCGTTTGTCCCTGCAGATATTTTACTACTCAGTCTCCATTTTCCGAAAGGCGGGTCTTTCAAGTCAGGCTGCTGAGTGGGCCAACCTAGGTGCGGGTTCCCTCAACTTGTTCGCCTCCATGCTGGGCCCCGTGCTGCTGGAACGAGTCAATCGCCGACCACTGATGCTTTTCTCCACATTCTTCTGCACAGTCTTCCTGCTTTTGTTTGCCGTAATGCTCTTCTTCATCGTAAGTATTGTTAAAAACAAATAGGATTTGGGCCAATTACTATATTCTTATATCTTAGGAGAGCTACAGCTGGTTTGGTATGGGATGCATTGGCTGCATTTTCCTGTACATTTTCTTCTTCCAATTTGGCCTGGGCCCAATGCCGTTCTTCATCGGAGCAGGTGCGTTGCACTATTTAAGATTTCATCTTATCAGGCGTTTTTATTTGATTTTTGTCACCTGACAGAACTGTTTGAGCTGGCTACCCGCCCAGCCGCCATGTCGTTGGGAAGCTTGGCGTACTGGCTGTGCAACTTTATTATCGGAATGGCGTTTCCCACGATGCAGAACCTCTGGGGCGCCTTAGTTTTTTTGCCCTTCTCGGTGACCTGCCTCCTCATATTTTGCCTGACAAAACGCTACTTGCCAGAGACGCGAGGACGCGATCCCTCAGAGGTGGCGCCTCTCGTCGCTTTGGGCTTTAAATCAAAGGTGATGCTCCCGAAGCAGACGTCGATTTAATATTAAACCAACTCCATAGCAATGAGACAACCAAGCCATTCCTGTGTAATCGTGGGGAGTTTTATAAATTAAGCTTCAACGATTTATGAAAATGTAATCGAAAAGCCATTTCATCGCTGATCCTGGGATCCTTTTTGGTGCTCCTGTAGCACCTATAGTGTGAAATTGTGTATCGTAAAATCAGATCAGACAGACAGACAGTTAGGCAGATGGATACGGCCAGATGGACTCGGCTAGTGTTCCTAATCTATATATACTTTATAGCTCCATACAATCTTACGGGTATAATTACACAGTAACACAGCGATAAGCATTTATAATAATGGATAAAATTCGCGTACCTTCGGGCCAAAGGAGCTTTTCTAAAGTGAAAAGTTTAATTAATAAATATGCTAACGCATCTCTTAAGATTGCTTAAAAATTTAATGATAGATTCCACTTGCCACTAACTCGGAATAGAGTCTAACTATCTGCTTTCTACTATTGTTCATTTAATTTTATACAATTTTTCGGGCTAGTTAGAAATTATTCTAGTTCGATTCCTCGATTCAGTTCAATTCATAATTGCTTAAAGAGCTTCGATAACAATGGAATTGCCTTTTGGCGAGCTTAAATACGATGTTCGTTTACTTAGTGCAAGGACACTGTTCGTCCTGGCGCTTTTGTGCCATACGCACTTTCATATACCCGTATCGCCCGTATGTTTGGGCGCGGGGCCATTTATGACTTTCCAGTGGGGCAGTGCGGCTTGGTGGTATTTGGAGCAATGGGTGGGTTAAGAGGAAGGTAGTCGCGGGGACATGACAGCGATGGGGCAATTCAAATGAATTTTTCGCTCGCTCCGCAACGATTTTAATTGAAAAAACATTTTCGTTTTGGTTTCGGTTTTGGTTTTTGCCGGGCCTGGAAAACGTGCCGCAGCCACTTGCTGGCCATAAGCCTCTTTTGGCAGGAGTCCTCCTGCCCAGCCCCGCAGGCCCACTCGCCCAGTTGCCCAGTTGCCTTCTGCCGCCTACTGGCGAGCGGTTCCTTACGACGTACTGTGCGCACGCGTTCGTGCATAAATTCTACCAAGTGTCCATTTTTCTGATTTGTGTGCAAAGTTTTTTCCTTGTTGTTTGCCATCCGCCGCTCAGTGTTGACTGACTGCCCAGGACGAGGACAAGGATAAGCATGCTGATGGGAATGGGAATGGTCTCGGTGGGTCGAGAGGGTTGTTCGGACAGTTGGTGAGCCGTAGCTGGTGTCTAGTTGCCTTCGCTGCACTGAGAAGAAAAACGGGCATACGGTTAAGATATCGAATTTGATCCGGAACGAGCATTTCCACGCGAGTATGAAGAAAGTATGCATTCGAAAACCTAATTTTTATTACCATTATTTTGAGTAACAAACTCTTAAAAAAGATCAAAACAATGTCTTAAAATTAGTTTTTGATGATATAGTAATAAGAGCATAATTGTATAGTAAAGATAGAGCTGTTTAAGCCAATTGGTTTGCTTACAAGACGACTTTGAGTGTAGTTTTTGGCTCTACTCCTTCCAACTGCCCGCTGCGCTGTTCGCATGCAAATGCGGGCAGAAATAGAAAATGAATTCATTCAAAGAAATAGTAAGGATTTTCTATTAAATTTCGCCGGTTAGCGAAAGAAATGCGTACAAACAAGAAATTAAAATACAAGGGCGCAGCGAAACGTTTTAAGAATTTTTAATTAAAATGGCATACTCTACGACGCCCAATATGCATTTAGACAGCGCTTGCCAGATAGATCAGATTTTCATTTCGCACTTCCTTGTGGCTTCTGGCGCGATCCCGGAATTCCATTCGCGAATCATTCTGCCTTTACTTCCGCCTTTGCCTCTGAATCCGTCCTTGACTTGAAGTCCATTTGATGGGCATTGGGCTCGCTCTCCGTGTCCTTCGCCTGCAAATAGTCTTCGGCATCCCACGCCTGCTGATCGGTGGTGCCCCAAATCAGGTACACCAGGTTGCCGATGAAAAAAACCACAGCGGTCATGGCAAACACAATCTGCCACTGGCTTCGTGAGTCCTAAGAAACGAATCCACAAGTTAAATTATTGCTGTGCGTCAAATAATTCTAACATAAGCCATCCCACTCTTTGTTGAATTAAATTATTCTTCTGAATTAAGGACAACCGAAAAAGAACCATTTACTTTTATCGTAAAATTGACATAAATCTTCAATATATTGAAAACATGAATTTCAACTCGCCTTCTTCCTTTTGCAGTATAAAATTCTGAGAAAAATACCTTTAATGCCCTTACTCACCGATTCAGTGACAATGACTCCCACTAAGAGGGGCGTTAGAAGCGGAAAGATGTTGCCAATGCCATTCACGATGGCCATTAGCATTCCAGAATGGTTTGGGGACATGTCGATAATGGTCAGGATGCTGCCAATCCCAGAGCCGGCATTTAGGCCAGCGTTGATTGTCATCAGTGCGATGGCCAGCGTTGTCTGGCTCTTATCCAGAAAGCCAATCCCAATAAGGGCCGCCGCAGGTCCCCAGTAGGAAACGGTGTTAATTGACTTGCGCAGCGTGGTTAGGGACATCCATTGCCTCGACATGGCCACATCTGCGAAGACCAGATACACATAGGACATACCCCACATGGCCAGGAAGGGCAGGGCCGAGTAGAGAGCGTTGCTTTTGATGTCCATCTCTAGGACGCCGTGCATGTAGGAGGGTGTCTGCAGCTGCATGGTGGAGTTGGCCCAGCCCTGAGCGCTCCGTACCACCAATAGTGCGTAGAAGGGACTGGATGACCAGATGGCCCGCCACGGGATTGGAATCTTCTGAGCGTGAAAGCCATCCTGCCGCTTCATAGAGCGCTCGATGTGCTCCCGCTCCCGGGAACCGATTAGCCGGGAACTGGGCGCGTTGTTAGCACCGAGCAGCACCCACAGTAGGCACCACAGCCCGCAAGTGCCCGCCGACACGTAGAAGATTCCAGGCCAGCCCATGGAGCCATTCGCAATAAGACCGCTGCTAGCCATGGCCAGCACTGATCCGCAGTCGGCTCCGGAGTACGCAAAGGCGCCCAGCCGGTTTCGATCCTCTGGCGGAGACCACTTGGCCAGGTGCTCATGTATGCACGGAAAGATTAGACCTTGAAAAAGACCCTCCACAATCCGGATGGTGCAAAAAGCCTGCCAGCCACCCCAAGCCACGCAAGACGGTGTGAGACCGCTCAGGACGGCCGTCGCCAGCGTGGGGACGAGCAGCACCGCCTTAGCCCCGAAGCGGCGAACGAGAAAACCGGCGGGAAATTGAGTGACGATGTATCCCCAGTAGAAGCTGGACAGAATGTACGATTGCTGCGCACCATTCCAGTTGTACTCCTTCAGATGCAATTTGTTTGATTACAGCTAATCTTATCGTACTCATATCATATTGTACTCACCGGAAAGTCCAAGTTGGTGGTGGCCGCATCCGTCATAGCAACTATTGCCACGCTAACGCTGAGCCGGGCTGTGTAGTTCACGACGATGGCCAAGAATAAGAGGAGGGCCTGCATGTGTCGCATGCCGATAACGGGTCCTAGTGCACAAAGAATTGTTAACTTTTTGACCAACTATTTAGACTCTTTACTGGTATAAAAATTGTAATCCTTATAAGTATTTTGATCCTCGTACAGAGTGCCAGCGGCGAAGCCATACTGTGACTGGGTTTTGAGAAACTTGTGGACGGAATCTTTTTGTACTAAGCGTTGACGACTTTGTACGAATACATCCCCAACTCGCCCCCACACCACAACCACCACCTCCACGGATCATCTTCTGTACAAATGTTTGCCATTTCAGAACTTAAATAGCAAAGAACGACGAGCCTCTGTATGATCTACATTATGTTAATTGAGGAATTCGTCCCAGCACTGCGATGATCTGTTTTCAATTGTTTATACAGAAGTGGCGCAGAGGAGACACGCTACTGGACTTCGAAAGAAGCATATTGGTATATGTGCCTGACGGGTATTATATAGCGAGTCCTCGAGGATCCTTATTTCTGAATTATTTTCCAACAATGCTGAATCTACTCGAGGATTGGCTACACTCCAATGATCAAATACAATCGTCCCCGCAGGGTACTTGCTGGGTAAAAATACGTCCTCACTTCCACGTTGACACATCAAATACTGCAATGCTGAACCCATAAACCACAACATTTATTAGTACACTTGACACAAACGTGCCTCTTCAAATCTTTCGGGAGATTAAGAGAGAAGGTAGAGTTGGCTTTCAAATCCGTCGTTATCCGGAGCTACGTCTGCCAAATGCTAAACTCTTGAATGCGGATCTGAGCATTGCTCATTGTCCAAGGTGTTCCACATGTCTCACCATCTAGTTCTTGGAAAGAATTTGGTCCTTTAAGGACGTAAATAATGTCCTCACCGGGGGTGATACAGAAAACGAATTTAGTAGTTGCCGGGACGAACTTAACTAGCTGATGTGCAAGGTGGGAAAATGGTCTTCCAGCTGCCGAATCATTCAAACTAACCGAGTAGCTTGTCCGATTGAAAGTCCGCCAAGGTTTTAGTAATTCACTAGAATTCCAAGGACTACATTATTTCCCACTACATCTGATAGGGATTCAAGGTCGTGTCCACCGTATCAAAACTTAAGTCCGTTTTCGCCAACCGAACTTCGGAGATTGTGATTTTCATACCAGGTGGCTCATACTAAGCCTTCTTCTGAACAACGATCTATGGTGGAATGATCCACCCTGGCCTCATGACAACAATCTGTACGCGTCGAAGCTGCAGAGTGGAAGCAATCTTAAACATACATATATTGGACACGGACTCAAAACGAAATCATTATCCACTCTCATCGAACCTGAGCCATCCCTTTACACTGATAAAAATGCTTACCCAAAAAAACATTTTCTGGTACATTCAGAAAAAAACTCCCCCAAAAAATCTGAACATAATATTGCTTACTTTTAGGGTGAATTTTCTTGAGTTAAGAATAAGTTTTTCATTTTATGGTGCACAATGAAAATTCACAAAAGTTTGGAAAAAAAAACTACGTTTATATTG
Source organism: Drosophila simulans (assembly GCF_016746395.2). NCBI lineage: Eukaryota > Metazoa > Arthropoda > Insecta > Diptera > Drosophilidae > Drosophila > Drosophila simulans. The sequence continues at coordinate 3,560,991 of NC_052521.2, forward strand.
CTATCCCTGCGTGCTTTTTTGAGATGATTTATTTATGTCCGAAATTCCTTAATTTTAAGGCAAATACCAGTAGATTTACTGTATTATCAAATACATGGCAATCGGCCGCACTTTCAGAAAATCGATCTAAAATTATGAAAAGAACATGCTTCATGGCGCGAAAAGCAGCCTTGCTTTTTGGGTGAGTTTTCCTGACTATGACATTTTTTCTCTTAGAAATAGAGAATTGATTTTGTAAAATGCAGAAATTTTGTTCTATACCGGCTTCTAATAACGATACTGCTCTGATAACGATAATAGTAGAATTGCCTAACAATAATAGCTATTAGCTAGCTACTGATAACTTGGCTTGAATGTCATTCTCCTACAAGTCATTCCCTTACCGTTACTCAAACAATAATAGGGTGTACTAGATTTGTTGGAAGAATATGAAAGAAAAATTCGTAATCTGGTCACTAGAGAGCTATAAAAGATTAAGCATGCAAGATTAAACGTAGCGCAAGTTTGTTTAAACAGATGCCACGCCCACTCTAAACAGTACAATTTATATCGATATGCCATTTTAGCCAAGCCCACAAACCGACTAAAAGATGTCAAACTGAAACCTTAAAAAAATATGCTGCCTTTTTTTATCATTGCTTTCAAGATTGCCATTTTAAAGCACTCGGACAAAGTGAGAAACGGGTATCTGATAGTCGAGAACTATAGCGTTCTGTTGTTTAACTTCGGTCTTTATTTCTTCAAAATAGGAATACCTATATAATAACTATATATTTAAAATAAATCATAGTTACCCACAAATTGTAGAGACATAAAAGAGTTATGGCAGTTATTATTGATCAAGCCAACATTTAGCGAAACACCACAAATTTTACGAATCCATCCATTACTTAAACGGTTTTTAATACCTAAAGTTTGTCAAGTTCAATGACATCAGAGTATATCTGCATGTGCCCCGGACTCCCCTTAGCAGAGTAAAGGGTATCTGATAGTCGAGGAACCAGCTATAGACGAAAGGGTAAAAATATATTGATATGACTATATGAAAACCTGCTTAGAAATGAAGAATTTTTTGTTACCAGAAAAACGGGTATCTAATTTTTAAGTGACTATGACTTATTGACAAAGCTATTAAGCTTACCCCTTTCTGTAACGATTTTAAAGGGCATATATGGGTTTGATTTGAAGTATTATTTTTTGACTAAATAAAAGCTTTTTATATTACGTTAAGTTTTATATGAATTCCGTAGTAAAAACAGCTTTAGGCCTAGTATTCAGGCTGCAAAACAGGTGAAGTCGAAACTCGAAGTCTTTGGATGGGTTGTTAACTTTTGAGTAAATGTATTAATACATTTTTGGGATTAACTTCTTAAATATGTATCTGTAAAAGAACCAGACTCTTTCAAGCTGAAAAATAGATATTTATAACATAGTCCAACTTTAGTTTTGCCATTCTTAAATCCTTCGTCCTTTCTGCCACGCCCACACTTTTGAAAATGTGTTGATATTTTTTCACATTTTTTGTAGTTAAAATTTCTATCGATTTGCCAAAAACTCCTTTCCATGCCTACTCTAATGCCTACATGCCTACGCCGTAAAGCCGACAAGCCGGTCGCGCCCACAGTTTTTACAAAATTTTAAATTTGTTTTCATTTTATTCAATATCTACCGATATCCCAGACAAATGATGAAATTTCGCTTTCGGCTTCACACTAGCTGAGTAATAGGTATCTGATAGTCGGGGAACTCGACTATAGCATTCTCTCTTGTTACATTTGAGTTCTTAACAGCTATGTATTTTGGTTTATCATGTAAGAGAGTTTTCTTAAACAAGACTTTTAACAAACTACTTTACACTGGGCCACCAAGAAATACATATGTACATATGTACATACATACATACATATATGGCTGAACATAGAACATATATCATTTTTGGACCAGTTCGCTGAGTACTGGGCTTTATCTATGTTTTGTCTGTCTTACTGGAATCCATATATAAGCAGTAATGTAAAATTTCGATTTTGTTTCCGTTCACTTATTAATAACTAGGCAACGACTTTTGTTCGTTAAAAAACAATATTAATATTGGATCGTCACTACTGTTGGTTTATTCAATAATTTACCTTTTTCGCTGTCCCTCATTCTGTTGACGCACTTTATTATCCGAATATTTAAAAAGTGTCCAACGGAAGAAAAAATCGCCTCTTGCTACATAAGTTTTAAAAAAATTGTTAAGCCGTCAGCAAAAAACTCACTTCCCACCGTGTCGATAGCTAAAATGTGTCTGAGCGTATCATTTAAAGCTCTGCCCACCATATAGCGTATATGACTGCAATTAGACATCAAGATTGGGTCTTTGGCTAATAAGTTTTATCAAAGTACCGATTACCCAAAGCGATAGCTGGATGCTACCTGCCGCATTCCGAACTTGATACTGTCTACCGACTACTTCTATAAGCAAACATTCGTAATATAAACACTCAATCACACGCGCTCCCTTTTCGCTAGTCATTTAGTAAGCGGTGAGACTTTTTGTCTAAAATTCACAATGAAATCTGAAAATCCGTTCATTAGCCAAAATTGTGCTAGGCCAGATCGCTAGTGTTCAAAAAGAGAAAGCGGTTTATGTGGACTTAAGCGATACTATGCCAATTCAAGGGATACCCTGTTATTTGGGAATATCTAAAGCCTATTAAAGCCTACTAGCTATTATGTATTATAATAACTATATATTATAAATGTAACAGAAATGACTATTTAATAAATAAAATTTAAATATAATCAATGAAAGTCTAGACCTATGACATCATTGCGCACACGTATAATTAACTAGGCAATTCACATCAATTACAAAAATTTCTAGTCATGAGAAAATTATTTTCTGTAATTATTACATGTATGTACATATATTCCAAATTATTAATTTCTCATGGACGTGCATTGAAACAGCCTGTTGAGTTCATCATCTGCGATGCGATTCCCTTGTAAGTCCAACTAAAACAACAAGGACAATGATTAAATGTTCCAAGTCTATAAGCATAAAAAGTTTGTTATCATGTATGCAAACGCTATTTTGTTATGCCGTAAGACATGTACATAGGTATGTTTGCTGGTGAATGTTTTGCTCGTCATTACATTTGAAACTACCAAAACATTCAATATTCCGTTGCTAATTCTTTGTGTCCATTAACGCTCTTGTTTACATTTAAATGTTAGAGATAGCAGGTGTTCAGTGTTGATAGATGTCGATAGTTATCGATGTTGTGAGCTGTGACAATGGGAATACTCCGCCTGCAATCGATAGCAGTAGTTTGTATTTTTAAAGTGAACTAGAATTTGAGAACTAGTTCAAATGTTAAAGGATTGTTGGTCCAAATCTTGCCGGGAAAATGTAGCTTACCCGCTTACTCTTAGAGTAACGGGTATAAATATTGAAAATAAACACATTAATTTTTTTACTTCTACTTGAATATAGTAATATTGCCATTCTATATCAGCACGTTTCATATTAGACCATTTTTTATAATAAGCAATCACATCATTTTGTTTTACAAATACCGAGACTTGAAAGATCAAGTATCTGTGCATAGATATCATTTTTAATAAAGACAATAAAAACGACTATGTAACTATGTATGCACTTTTGAACTTGTGTGACTTTTATTGAATAATTATATTATTTAGATCGAATAGTGCGCTATCAATAAATCTAAAAGAAAATACATACAAAATTTATGAAAAAAACAAAATAAAAGTCAGATATGCCACCAAAAATAAAATTTGACACGTAATTAGTCTGGTACTACCATATTAATCAGAACTAATAATAAACCGCTTGTGAATACACTTCATCAGGAAAAGTAAAATTAAGAGCTTCTCATCGAGAAATTTGACATTTAAATTATATTTTAATTAAACGGATCGAAAGGCATAAAAAAAGCGATTTTTAAGGTTTTTAATCAGCGTGTCGCAAATTGAAAACGGATAAGGGTCGCCTTTTGCAGGGACCTGTATCCATAAAACTCATTTCTATACTGTGATGTAATCACTGGTATTCACGGCGTTCCCTCTTTTGTGTCAAAGTGCTGCGCTTCAACAATTTTCCGCTTGCACACAGTGTGTATCACCTAGATCCACTGAAGTTAGTTTGTCTTCGATAAATTGTACAGAAAAACCACTTCACTCCAAATAAGATTAGTGCTCCAAATGTTTGAGGATTCTATTTTTCAGAAGCGGTTTAACTCTCCAACATTACCGCCAAGGTGATAGCCACTGCATTCTCGGCGCATTTGGTTTCTCTGACTTGATCCCCAGACCGATTATTGCAAATTATGATACTCAATTCAAATCTACACTTTCCAAGCAACTTGCTGATCTCTTTGATAGTAAGCACCATCCGTACTCATAGAAAGGTGGCTCAGATCTTTACCATGAAACGCAATGACTACCAAGAATAATAAAGCCTCCGCAGCATATGTGTTTTGTGTGGAATAGACAATCGACTGCCAAACGAGTCCGCGATTTATAAGCACCTATTACACTGCAGTACCGCTGATCACCTCGGTTTGCAAAGCATGACATTCATTGTATCAAAAGATATTATCTTCCGAAGATTCGTAAACTAAGTTTAATGGCTCCACTGGGAAGATGTACTGCTGCTGCACAATACAATTTTACACTTAAAACTTCAAAAATCGTTGTTCATTCGCCGAGGAAAATGGTTTTTGAGATTCGTTGAAAAGTATGCAATAAGTAGAAAGACGCGTTCTCAACATAACTAAATATATATCTGAGTCAAGTTAAATAGCCGGAGTCGATCTGACCCTGAGCACATGATACAAACCGCCAAAGTTTTTAAGTTAATTGCTACGGTTTCAAAAAGGTCACACACGCACTTTTGAAAAACATTTTCTTTTTATTTTAATTTTTAAAACCTATTACCTATAGCAACCATTAACCATTTAACAAGAATGTATTAAGGTATGTTATGTGAATGTGCTTATATTACTATGTTTGCACAAGAAGACAGCTATTTCTGCAATATCGTGTTAAACTTGTTGATTGCCTCGCCAACATATTTTTCCTTTTCGGCCAACGCACATTTGAGCTGCGTACGCAGTTGCTGCAGATTGGGCATGGTGCGACAATCTCTAATGTTGAGCAGAGTGCGGAAGATGTTTTCCCACATTGTGCGCTGAAAGTAGCGTGGCACGTTTGTTTTCGGCATCCAAATCGTGCTCGGAGCCCGCTGCACTACTTCCATATAGCGGCCGAAGAGCAGCACATGCATAACGCTTACCAGACCATATAAATCTAACTGGTAAGTCCATGGGCGTCCCGTTCTCATCTCAATGCACTTGAACAGGTCATCATGATGAACATAGTTGAATGTCTGATTGTCCGGAAACAGCTTCATGTCAATAGACACACCGAAATCAATAAGCTGCAGGCTGACTTCGTTGGGATCCGCACATATCCTGGAACAGAAAAAACCTATGATATTAGTGGTGTCGACGAAGAAGCTTTCTGGTTATTACGGTTTCATAAGTAGAAAGTTATCCGGCTTGATGTCGGCGTGGATTATACCCATGGCATGCAGGTGATCCACAATATCGAGCATTTGGCAACTCAGATGCATTACCACATACTCGTCCAGATTCCTGCTGGTAACACTCTTAACCTTGTTGCATACACCGATCAGTGAGCCATAGTCTGAAAACTCTGATATATATACACTGGAATTATTTCCTACCAGTGCATAGTCAATATGTGCATAGGATGAAATCTGTAAATAATTTGCATTAGGTTAATTCGTGTCATGTGCCAAGTATTAATAATTATCCACCTATATAATATGAATAGGTAATATTCTAGGATAGGAATCGGAATTAATGCCCATATATTATTGGTTATGCCTTACCATTTGCTCACTAGTTAGCCGGCTGTGAATCTCTAGGCAAATGTAGAACTCCCAGTAGTTAGTGGGCCGTTCCTGCTTGAGCGCGACCTTCTTGCCAGATTTGAGATGCTTTCCTACATAAACCGAGCCATAAGCCCCCTTTCCTATCATTTTAGACACCTCAAACTTTTCGTTGTGCACTTCCAGGCTGGTGTTAGGATGTAGGCGCTTAACGTGGCCAACAAGTTGACAATGGGGCAGCTTTTCGATGTACATAGAAAAGTCAATTGATTCCAGCAGCGAGCTGATCAGTTCTACATTGAATGGGTTTTTATTAGCGTCTGCCAGCGTTTCGTTCAAAACAGTTTGATCTCCGTTGGAGGTGGGGTGAACAAAGTTTTCCCGCGGAGGAGTTTCGAAATCAGACTGCGACCAGGAACGATGCGATTGCTTCGGCGTCAGTGGAGTTGTCTTATAGTAGATGCTTAGTTCCGACGCCTCTGCTTCCATTGCGTTAGGGGGCAGCAGTGTGGAATTTTTTATCATACTGATATTGGTTGCAAACATTTCAGTAGCTGCGTTAAGCTCAAAAAATTCGTCCGGTTGTCTTGAAATGCCGAAATTTTCATTCACAGGGGCTTTCCTTGACGATTCTGACATGGTATCGTTGGAATATTTGATCTTGTTCGATGTGCTTGCGATCTGTGAAGGACAGCTGCCTATTTCGGTGCAATCTTTCATAAACGAGGCAATCATATGGGACTGTCCAATATTTTCCTGTTGAGTCCCTGGCTCCTTAATTGACACCTGCTGCGTTTCGGGCAACGTGCAGTCTAAGGCAAAGCTGGAGCCCATTACAGCTACTGGTTTTGGAAGCTTACAATTTGGCTGTGTGTCGTCCAGAAAAATATCAAACTTCTGTATCGCCCTTGATTTTGCTAAAGCTTCAGGCTGCGTCTCGGGCACAAAGGAAAGGTCGGTCATAAAGGAATCCTGCAGCTCCAGTTTGTTGCCAGTCACTGCAAAGGAGCTCCGATCGCCCTGTGTCGATTTAAAAAGCTGTGAAGTTGGATCGAAATTGCGCTTCGGAGAGCCAAAAATATTTGTTTTCGGCGGTGTCTTTCCAAACAATCCACACAAATCACTTTCATCATCCAGAGTGGGAAGTTGCGGTGCGGAAAAACAATTTTCAGCTCCCAGTGAGCCATTATGCATAGAATTCTCCGGCAGTGCGATGGGCATTTGTGGGAGTGTTTCAGTTTTATCTTCCTGAAAGCAAGCAAGAGGTCTGGGGATAGTCTCTGTCTTATCCTCTTGGAAGCGCAGTGACTTAAGCATAGGCACGCTAGGCGCATTGGGTTCCCATAACTCACGGCGCAAAAAGTTGTCACCACCCTGTTTTTCCGGCTCCGAAACGACTGCTGATGCACCAGCACTTATCACGCGCTGCAGACGCATTTGTCCAGGAGTGTTCTCTTCAATCTTGCTGCCAAGTTTAGAAACAGCGTTGGATCCGGGCGAAGACGTGGAGGTTATAGTGGATTTCGTGGAGGCGCCGCTAGTCGCCAAGCTTTGTGTGCCGTGCTCAGAGGTTTCCAATATGGTAGACAGTTGCTTTCGCAAAGTTGGAGAACGAGTCTCCACTGGAGATTCGACGGAATGAGCAGGCTCCTCTGGTAGCGGTAGTTCTTTGAGCACGGTTCCAAATTGACGTGACGGCGCCTGTTTCTGAGTTCCCTTAGGAGTGCTTACTGCCTGCGACTTTATGAACATGTTGAACATTTGTGTGGAGCAGGTCTCATCTCCGTCATAAAACGGCCTTGTTTTTGGAGTTGGCTGCGGCTCTTCAGTGTCTTCATAGATCTCTATTTTCGGAACTGGAACGGCCGGTACAGCAAAATTGTCACGTGGAGAATCGGAATCCTCAAATATTTTAATTTTTGGCTCATCCTTTTGATCGCACGGCGATTCAGGTATCTTAGGTGGCACCTGCGAAGGTATATCCTTTACAATCAAAGTGGCCTCATCCTCTTCCTTTTCATCCTCCTCCTGCACAGACGAAACTCTGCGTGGCATGATGGATTTTCTGGAAGAAGAGGGAAAGAAGCTCTTGCGGCGTGGCATCTTGTTTCCGGGCAAGCAAACCGTTTCTTCCATGTCAAAGTCGCCATGAACTGTCACATTTCGTTTTTCCATCCATTTGGCTGCCAACAACTCCTCTGGCTGGTACTCCTTTTGCTCAGCTTCGTTGTAAATCTTGTCAAAAACGACCTGAAGGCCCGCTACCAGCGGTGGTTTCCAAAACTTGTCTAGCTCACCGAGATCTTGTGGCTTAGAAAATCTGGCGAAATTCGGATAACAGCGAATTCCTCTGATCACCCGTCCAGTGCCCCACCAATCATCATTGCGATGGACAAATGGATGTTGTGGGTTGCGGTGCTTCAAAAAGGAATAGGCTCGATACTCTTCGGGCGAGAACTCGACGTTGGGGCGAGGGTAAAGGAGACACTTGTTATAGCAAGGAAGTCCACTTGCGTTTGGCTCGTCCTCAATGGTAACTGGCGTCACCCACGGTTCCTGAGGCCTGTTCTTGGCCACAAAGTTCGTCGGAAATCTAAAGGGTTGATCAAGACGACGTTCGTAGTTTGTAATAGGTGGCATTGCTTGTTCGTCCACGTGTATATCAAAGCCCAGATCCGGCGAGGCGTTACTGCCGAAAATTTTGCCATGTTTGTGGCGTTTAGCATTTGCCTTATTCCAGGCCACCGGTTCTTTTATATTCTCCTGACTGCAAGCCGAGTCTATAATGGAGCGCAGGCTTGACTTCACCTCCGTCTCCGTAGAGATCGGGATATTTCCTTCAGAATTTTCGTCATTAAACACCTCAACGTTCCGACCAACATTGCGCCTACTGGTGGTGGTTGAAGGCTCGACCTGCAAATGACAATGTATATTTTTAATGAAATTTTATTCGGTTTTAGACCATTTTTATTTCAATTTTATATTGATATAAGAGCTTAGGTGGATGTAAAATCCGTCACAAAAAATCGAGCTTAACGTCGGGACCTCCAAGAAGTCGGAAAAATTCCGCCTAAGCTGTTTAGTAAAATACAAATGGTGCCTGGAATTTAAGTTTTCATTCAGAACGACAGACAAGCAACCCAGCAAGCAAAGGCACAAATATTTTAGTATCCGCTTGCCCACCACACCATCGGTTTTAATTTCTAAATGGCAAAAATAATAGCTTAAAAATCATTGAAATATACATTGTTAAATTCTTTCAAGATTTTAATGAAATGGGTATTAACCCAACCAAAACCAATTCAATGTTGAATTTTAGTATTGATTGTTTTTAACAATTTTGGAAAGTCTTCATAGCTGAGTACGTATCTGATAGTCAAGGAAACTGACTATATCATTGTTTTTTCTTGTTTGAATATCAAAGAAGATAGTAATTAAACATAAATCAAACATAAGTTATGAAAGAAAAATTAGACTTGAAAGCGATTTGTCTCGAAGATTTAGCTAAGCGTCCGTCTTTGATGATACCAAGTCTGGCTAACTTAGTTCTTTGTAAACATTAAATAAAAAATCACCCACCTGAACCACGCCTGGCAGGCCGCTTTTAACTGCTGCTCCGGTACGGATGCTGCCGACGGTGATGCTGTTAGAGATCTGCTGCCGGCGACCATGAAGGGATTGCAGCGCTAGCCGTCGCTCGTTAAGTTCCTGGTTAACTGCGTTGGCCTCTTCACCAGTGCTATAGAGCATGCGCTGGCCCACCGTATATCCGAAGTGCTGGTGGGCCTCCTTCAGATCCTCTAATGGCTCTGCGCGGCACTCTAGACCTAAGCGAAAGATCTCGTCGGCCTTGCGCATGTTGCCGCTCAGGTCGTAGCTGTAGGCCCAAGCGATGTAGAAATCTGCCAGCATTGTTCCGATCCCGTTGTTGTACATCTGCTGATAAAACTCGATCTTGTCCTTCTGTTTCTCCATCTAAAAAGTGACCAAGTAAAACCGCTGGTTGAGTGATCGTTTAAAATAGCATCAGCCACTCACGAATTTAATGAAAAGCTTAATGAGCCGCTTGTCCTGACGGTAGCGCTCGTCGTCTTCAAATTTGGTGAGGCACTGGTGAAGGACAGTCTGCAGACCGGAGCCACTGCCCCCCGCCGGATAGCTCTGCTCGATCCAGCAGATGAACTTGTACCAGGCCCCGAGAGGATCCGTGCCTGTGTAGGTGCGCACCTCCTCCTCCATTTGCTTGCGTTGTGCCAGCAGTTCCTGCCCGTGGGTGGAGTCCTGGCTGAGAGAAGCCTGCAGAAGGCTCACGTTGCGACCACTGGCCAGCGGCTGAATGTTCTCTTTCGCATTGTCAAAGTCCATATCGTTCTCCTCAAGCAAATGACCTGAATACTTTGGTTGTCTTGTATCGGTTAAACAAAAACTACGCGCCGAAGCAAATGCTAGAGATGAATGATACTACGCTCTTTCGATATTTCTAACTTTGTCGTATCGATACTTCGATTGAAAAACTGTTCTCACTGAAGCCGCAATACACACGATAAAAATTAAATTGCTTAGCAACACCACCACTATAAATTGGTAACGAAGCTCACCATCTTGTTCAGTAAAAAAAAGAAGCGTTAGAACAGCTTACTGCAATTACTATTAGATATCTGCTGCTCATCAAATCGTTCTGGTCAAATATTTATTTGATCAACTTTCATTATTGCTTCGAAAATTATGATATATTAAAATAATCTCCATATCTGTACAATAACTCATTTTTCTTTTCTCGTTGAGTTTTGTTAGTGTACGATTTAAATTCAGGTTAATACATAAGTCCATTTCGAATTCTTTATGAGAAAAATCCCCATCGACTAAAATTTTGAAATCTTCGTATTAACTTGCCTACAATAAATTTAAAGACACTAAAAAACATTTTATTTTGAAAATTCCTATGTGGATTATCATAAATTTGCCCAAGTAGGTATGAGAGAAAAGAATTTTATTTAAATCGTTTTTTTTTTGTATGTTCTATACAGATCTTTACTATACTATATCGATGTAACCTTTATTTATAGAAGATGTACATTCAGCCAACGCATTGGGGCAAATAAGAGTTTTATGACAATAGCGAAAAAAAAATGTCTACATTTATTTTTAAGTGCTTAATTTTAAAACTTAACCAGTTGTATTAACAGTGTTTTGCATATATTTGGCTTTTTATTATATATATGGTTGTCATGACATATCTTTTAAGAAAGTCTAATTGCAAAATCAGCAATTGTCCAAAATGTTAGCAGAGATTAAAAATAATGATGATAATGACACAGTTCACCAAAAAGCCTTTATACAAAAATGGAACTGGGACGAAAATCAACATACAGAAGTTTTGATCTCTTTTTGTGACGATTAGCGTCACGTTTCTTTTTTAAATTCCAACCGAAATTTCAGCAATATGTATCAGGTTAGGGAATGTCAGCGGAATTATCATATTTGGTTACTATCTACATACTTTAACTCGGGAATCTATGCGAATCGCACATGCGTATTTAATGCCAAAAACCAAAAGATTTCAATGCGTCTTATTTGCATAATACCATCAGAATATCCAAATGCGAATAGTAATGTTTATTATTCTTTTTGTGTATGAATACATTTTTTTTTATGTATCCGTTAATAGTTACCCCAGTGTCCGCTTTGGTCGCCATTTCCAAAGCCGCCGCCTGATCCTCTTTTGCTTTCAAATGAGTCTCCGAATCTACCATTGTTCCCATATCCTCCGCCATTGTTTCCATATCGTCCACCATTATTTCCATAACCTCCGCCATGGTTTCCATATCCTCCACCAGTATTTCCATAACCTACTGCATTATTTCTATATCCTCCCCCATTATTTCCATATCCTCCACCATTACTTCCATATCCTCCTCCATTATTTCCATACCCTCCTCCAAAGGTTCTGCCGTTTCCACGGCGACCAAAGCTGCTGTTACTGAAGCGTCCTGTACCACCTCCGGTGTTGTCAAAGCGACCTCGTTTGGACGGTCCTCCGCCGTCACTGAACTGGCGTGATTGGTGCGGCAGAATTCCTGATTCACGCTGCAGTCCGAAGTCTCCGGCGCTCTTAATGCAAAGGTCCTTGACCACATTGACCAGCTGTGCATAGGGCTCCTCAAGGCGAAGTATGTCGGAAGGGTTGTCGCACGCCACCGTGATAAGATCCTCCAGGGCAGGCTTAAGGGCCCCAATCTTGGCCGCAAGTTCCGGCTCTATGTCAAAGTTAAGCCAGTTGTCAACGCGCACTATATTGTTGGCGGTCAAGTCGATCTTGCGCGATCCAAACAGTATCACCTGCAAGGGAGAGACCATAGATAGTTGCTTGCAGGAAACAGCTCGCGTGCGGATCTTCTCGCCGAAAACGAAGAACGGATACGGAAATGTGACGGCCAAGTTGCTGCAATTCACCGAGGTTTTGTGCAGTAACGCTGCTTTAGACTCTGTAGTCAGCACTTTGCGCTTCTCCTTGTGCACGCAAATGTTTGGGTAGAGACCCAAGCACAGCAGCGCCAGGGACACGTCCAGCACGGGGTCATCGCCGTTATTCCTTTCGTCCACATCATGCGTTATCATACACTCTTCTGGGAATCCTGCCTGCTGAAGGAGATCCAGTAACTGCTGCTTGGCATCCCAGATTACGTTCATAGTACTCATTTGCAGTCCTTTCCACTCACAGAACCGAGCTTCCATATGCTCCCCGCGTTGTTTCTCGCGCCGCCACATTTGTGAAGCTACGATCATTGCCACGTGGTCGGAACACTTAGAACCACTCAACGCTTTCTGATGATTTGCCAGGCGACGTTGGCCTATATCAAGACTGAACACCTCTGAGAAGGTGCTAGAGTACGAAGCCATGATAGCCATTAGATCGGCACAGCCAAATACTGCCCCGAGGACCATCATCTTTCCAAGTCTGGGTTCAATTGGGAGGCGTGCCAGCAGGCGACCCAATGGAGTAAGTTCATCGTTAGCGTCAAGGCAGCGCATTTCGCGAAGCAACACCTCAGCTTCGATTACCGCGTCTACCGGAGGTGGCTCCAATGCCTTTGACAAAAAGTGGTGAATGGCGCCCAGTCTGAGCAATTTAATGGTCAACGCCATCTCGTGCAACGGCGTGCGGAACATCTCCGGCGTAAGATTGTCCTCTAGCGCTTGGAAGCGGGCACGCGAACAGAGTGTGAAGCAGAAGCCTGGTCGGACACGTCCAGCTCGGCCCTTGCGCTGCTCCAAATTGGTTTTGCTTGCCCAAACGGTGGCGTAGCTGGTTAGGTTGTTATGTGAAGTAAAGAGCTTCATGCGCGCCTTACAGATATCAATTACGAAAACAATGTCGTCAATAGTTATCGAAGTCTCTGCAATGTTGGTAGAAAGTATAATCTTGGTTACGCCTTCTGGAACAGGCTCGAAAACCTTGCGTTGGTCGTCTCGTGGAATCTGCGAGTGGCACGGCAAAATTCGGTATAGGGATGTATCACCGAAAATGTTTGTATTTTGCAGAAACTTCATAAGCGCAAAGATCAGGTTCCAACCGGGCAGGAATACTAAGATAGCACCGGGAATGTTTTTTGACTTAATATGCATCAGTAATGCCTCCAGCAGCTCAAAGCTAACGTCCGATTCGGATAGCATGGCCATAGCATTGCGAGTCTTCTGTGAATACTTGTCCTCGCAGACCTTGTTATAGTTGATTTCCGCCTCGTCCTTGTCCTCGGAAAGCAATTGCTCCTCATCCTCTGCTTCCTTGCGCTTTCGTCGCGACTCCGCCGAAGGCACAAAGTCTGTCATCTGAATAATGTCCTCCAAGAAAAATTGCTGCACGGGGAATGCTCTTCCGGGTACCTCCAACACGGGACAGCCGCCAAAATATTTGGAAAATAGCGTTGTATCAATAGTGGCCGACATAAGAATAACTGCAATAGAAAAGAATTTCTGTTAATTATGTTTTCTAAAAGTCATATCATACCAAATTAGGACTAGGAATATATGACCTGCATTGCATATAGGTTTGAAGTTTTGAATATGAAAAACGATAAAAATTTTCGAGGCTCAACATCTGTTATAAATAATTCATTTTAGACCATACTTTGCTTATTATATTTTGCTGCTAACCAGTGATTTATATATGTCAATAGATGTATTTAAATACATAATTATAATCAAAAATTTTTGAAGTGTTTCCAACCAAATTCGATTGGTTATACAGGTTATACATATAGAAATATTGCATCTTATTCGAGCTTACCATGCAGTTCCGGATATGTGTCGATCATGTCGCGGAGGATGACCAGCAAAAAGTCGCTGTTCACGTCTCTCTCGTGGATTTCGTCCACAATAATATGCGACACTCCTCGTAAGCCAGCCTCCAGCTTGCGCAGCAACACGCCCACGGTGCAAAAGAGGATTGCGCCGTAGGGACGTGGAAACACAGACTCAAATCGCACCGAGTAGCCTACAGTGTCGCCCAACTGCTCGCACCGCTCGCGAGCTACGCGCTCGGCCACAGAAATGGCTGAAATGCGACGAGGCTGGGTCACATATATATTAGCGTAGCCGCCCTGGCCGGAGCAGATGTAGTCATCAAGGATGTATTGGGCAATCTGGGTAGTCTTTCCGCACCCTGTGTTTCCACGGATGATTACCACTGGATTGTCATTAATTGCGGTTAAAATTTCCGATCGCATCGATGCAATGGGCAGCTTGTCGCGGAACTCGAGGAATTGTCGGTACTCGTTGTCGTTCTGGCGGCGTTCACGCAGCGAGTGTTCATAGTCCATCGAAAGGTCATCAATAGAGGTGGTTGCCAGTTCGCCTTCGTCGATGTTGCAGGCATGCCACGTATTCCAGTTTGCCTGAGGAGGAGCCCACGGAATCACGGAGCTTTCCTGACGTTTTTCGCCATCCTGTTGCGAGGAATCTATGCGGCTTAAGTTAACCTAGGACAAAATATTGTACATTGTATATTAGTTATGCTAACGTAGCGTAAAACCTTCTATGAAATATCTTTTGAACACAGGATTGGATAAGGTCGATTATGGAGTCTGTCGACGCGTATCGAGAGCTACTTATAGTAAAAATACGTAAGGTAGCTATGCACCACTGCCCTCATCTCATCCTTACAACAAAGTATGCAGTACAAATTAATCGAGTTGAAGTATTTGGATTGTTGTTTCGGCATATCAAATATTTTTGAGGGACTGAATGATGTTGGAGTTACTAGAATCTATATTTTAATTCCTAAGTATATGAGTTACGTAAATCAATATAATAATTTATACTTTATATGGATATCATCAAGAATATTGAAACAGGTATACTAGCGTTACGAACATTCAAAATTTAGCTAATAGAGTCTTCGTCTGATAAAATCTAAACAGTATTTCTAAAACTCCGAGATAAGAAATTTAATTCAAATTGCTGCTACATTTTTATTTTAGAAACTAGTTTCGTATTACTTACAATGAGAGGAATTGGAGCGCCGTCCAGTTCGATTTTGATATTGCGCGGGTTTACGACAGGAAGGTCCAAACCCCTAATCACCTGATCAATTTTGTTAATCAGATTTGGCGCAAGCTTCACCGGATATGGCTTCAGCTCCTCATCCTTCTTTTTCTTCAGTGTTCCACTAAAGGGCTCTATCACATTTAAATGGAAAAGTTGGCGCACCAGGGACAAGGCGCACGACTTGCTGGCAGACTTCTTGTTTGAACCCGACTCACGGGCCGTCACTGTGCGCTTGAGCGCCGGCACATAAATGGACAACTCGGCCAAGAAGCTCCTAAATTGACAGAACTTTTTGAAAAACTCTGGACTGGTAATGTAGATCAAATCCGGAACTTACCCTCGGGCTATTGTGGGAGTCTACGGACTGCTGAAGGAGCCAGCCCACAGAACGGCGTGGTACTAATGTGTTACACGCAGCTGGAAAGCCAGCGCTTGAATTATTGTCACCTAAGCCGCGGTGCATAGGCGTCCGTTTTGCTTACAGACCCCATGCAAGGTAGCTGGACGTGGTTCTTGTAGTTCGGAGTATCGTACCACATCGCTCTGCTGGCGCTGCTCTGCACAAATTGGTCACAGCCCGACAAAGATAATGGGCTGCATTTCGGATTTGGCCGTAGGCCATATTCGGCCAAATCCGAAATGCAGACCGAAGAAAGTTGAAAAGGAAACACATACCTAGCGTGTTCCGGGCCCACTGGTGTATATTTGTAATCGTCGCGAATGTTGTTCGCCTGCTTGTACATGTTCAGTCGTTCTTTGGCATTTTCTATGGTCCAGTTACCGTGGATGGCGGCGTTGACATCAAAAGACTCCGCTTCGTTCATGTCCCTCTGCTCCTGGATGCGATCAATTACGGAGTAGCGGTTGCCGCCGTCGCCGCCATCGTGGTTTAGAGGGCGATAGGCCTCACCCAGGTCCTGTGGACCCGACTGACCATCAAAAACTCGCTTCTGCTGTCCACCGCCCCCTGCCATGTAGGCACTCTCAAGACCAGTCCTAGGTCCGGCCCCCGATGCACCAGCATCCGCTGGAACATCATTGGCGTTCAGTTTGCCCACGCGCACTAGGTAGTTGACAAAATCACGGCACGCATTTTTCTCGGCATCCTTCTTGTTGGTGGAATTACCCACACCAATATAGGTATTTGGCTCTACACGAACCTCGCACAGGAACCGCTGGCGGTTTTTGGGACCTATGAATTAAATTGCTACTTGGAAAACGCGCCTGAGGACTGCAATACAACCACTCACCCGTTTGGCGAATATCAAGCTTTGGTTCTATTTGCGACTTAGCACAAAATTGGTACAAAAAAGATTTTATATCCATTTTTAACCTTTTTATAAACTTATAACAACTACGGAGCTCAAATCAAAATTGTTTCTTTTCTGATGTATATTCTGATATCGATAAATTTGTTTTATTGGTTTACAAAACACTAACGCGTCTTGAATCGTCTATCGAAATAGGAACGGCTAAAATGAAACACTGTGTGTAGATATATTTAATATAATTAAATCTAAAATAGAGGAAACCTAAATGAGAGATTGAAACATATTTGTATATTGTACTATAAATAAACAGGCAAATTTCTTATATATATAATTATATTTATTTATTTAAATTTAACTTAAAGTATAATATTATAAGGTAACTGAGAACTAGATGCATTAGCAGCTAGGACCTTCCGCACTTCTAGGTTTATACAGAAGGATAATTAGGTTGGTGTTTTTCAAAAACTTTCTAACTTTGTTGATGTTATCGTTACCAAGTGCGTTATTGGGTTTCAGGAAAGAATGAAGGAGCTTGGTGAGGTAGCTTGAAGGATGAGCTGGTACCAGGGAGCTATATTGTTATGCAATTCTGTTTGTTTGGAATTGACGTATTTGTTTATGTTTCGAAAAGTCTTTTATATTTAAGTGATAAGTGAAATATTCCGGAATTCCAATTCGAATTGGTTGAAGAATATTGAGCCATATGTGCATAAGAATAGGATAGGGATAGGATATTATCGTGTATATATTATATCCTATGACTATGTTATGCCCTTCAATCCGTACAAAAATATTCTTCAAATAATGGCAGAACCCTGCCTTACATAATTTACGATGAAAAAAACAATCAGCATATAGAATCATATATTAAAAAGTAATTTCTGGCACCAAGAACACCTCTTAACTTGGCCAGCGACACGACCACTGATTTATGTTGTTCAAATAAAATTATCCAAGCTGTTGATATAAATTGGTATTTTAGAAGATGATGACTGAAATTCAGTATTATGGTATATTAGCCCTAGTCTTTTGGTATTTTTCGAGTCCGCGTACTGGTCACACAGCTTTTTGCAACGCGATGGGAAAAAGAGGACAATATTTGAGTTAAAAATGTGAATGCGGATGCCAGCCCGACTAAATAATAGTGCAATCGCGACTCACCCATTTAATCGCCTAATTTGAATTCTTTTTGCGGCCCCAACGACGGTACACAGCTGGATTTTTGTTGGTTGCCAGCAGTCCAGCATCACACACACACACCCACACGAGCGAATGTAGATAAAAGTGAGAAAACACTCACGCACGCACACACACAGGCACACGTTTGGTCGTGGGCAA
This sequence comes from Drosophila simulans, assembly GCF_016746395.2. NCBI lineage: Eukaryota > Metazoa > Arthropoda > Insecta > Diptera > Drosophilidae > Drosophila > Drosophila simulans. The sequence continues at coordinate 3,579,069 of NC_052521.2, forward strand.
GCATTTAATTTCGTTAGTGCCCAGTAAAACAGAGTTGAGCGAAAAGGCGATAGCAACTTGCACAAATTGTAAGCAGTGAAGAGAGTCAGCGAAGAGGGGATCGAGTGAGAGCGGCGTTTCGTGCCAACACCCAAGCGCTGATCTCGCAGCTACAAACAATAAACAAACAGTGAAAGTAACAGTAAACGCAAGCGCTGCAATTTGGCTTCCATTGATTGCATTTAGTACTCAGTCTCGGCGGCAGCACAACTACTCATCCAACAATGGGTAACTGCCTCACCACACAGAAGGGCGAACCCGACAAGCCCGCAGATCGAATCAAGCTGGACGACCCGCCCACCATCGGAGTCGGCGTGGGCGTGCCCCAAATCCCCATGCCCTCACACGCCGGACAGCCGCCGGAGCAGATACGTCCGGTTCCCCAGATCCCGGAGAGCGAAACGGCAGGTGCCAACGCCAAGATTTTTGTCGCCCTCTACGACTACGACGCCCGCACCGACGAGGATTTGAGCTTCCGCAAGGGAGAGCACTTGGAGATACTGAATGACACGCAGGTAAGTTTTGCTACGTTTACACGCACGCCTTATTCGCGAACAAAAATGTTGGGGTTTCCTTATTTGTAATTAAAAACTCAACAAATTTTAGCAGTTGGATTCAACTTATTCAGTTGTGTGAAAGTAATTTTTTTTTTTTTTTTCCTAAAAAAACTAAGAAATACAAGGGAATGAAACTTATTTCCCAAATATAGTGATATATATTGAAAATCAGTGTTGGACAGATAAAGAATGTGGTGACAGATCTGCAAGAATTTGTGTCTAGATCATAGAAAGCAAATTGCCTTTTTCTGTCTTTTCTATAAGATTAATGGAATATCCCATTCCGATAATCGCGAATGATCGCTCACTTAAAAACTTCTTATGAAAACAGTTACTGTGATCATGCGATAGAGATATTTATTTTGTTTCTTGAAAAGTAAAATTAGACAAGTTGTAATTGGTTTAATTTTGTCCTGACGGCTAACGATTTTTTTTCGATAATAGCAGAGGTAAAATTCAAATTATTATCTTTTTCTGACCATCGACATCCTAATTAGCCAAGATCAAATAAAAGAATAACTCTCCGGTGAGTCCCATAAACAGGTAATAATTTGAATATACGATTTCCCGAAATCGTAAAACCTTATTAGCATAAACGTAATATTTAATTCGGTTATTGAAGGTGTACTTATTGAGTATTAAGTGACGTCAAAAGATTATATGGAAACGCTACAGGTATCTTGAATGAAACTAAAATATCACCCAAACACAAATAAATCAACTTGCAAACAATATATATCGCTAACAGCTCGCATTGAAACAGAATGTGAGTGAGTAAGCCGATAGGTAAGCTATTTATGTTGGTGTAAGCAAAAGAATGCGGGAGAGAGTGTCTGATAATAAGTGCAAATCGCTTGATAACGGCGTTTGTAGCATTTTTCTTCTTGCTGTGCGGTTGAAGGAACACCGACTCGTTTCCAATCACTTTCAGATGTTATGTACGCAGGCACTATCACAAATCCTAGACGGATATTAGATAAAGCAATTCATAGTATTAACAGCAAATAAATCATGAGTTAAAATACCGTGAGAATATAATTATTAAATTTAGTTGAACTGTTGAAATAGCCCCTGTTACTGAGAGTATAAGGTGTTATAGATACAATTTCATTGGACATAGTTCAATAATTTGTAGTTAAAGGGAAAGGATCTAGGTATATTTGTTTGTCTGTCCTTGAAACATGAGTAATCAAGAGTTGTACATTTGGATGTGAATAATTTGATATAACATTTTTTTTTACATACATACATATTTTATATTTTATCATTGAGTTTACTGAATGTTCTTTAAGTTATCTTGATTGCTCTTTCTGCTATCTGCTATTACTATTTTTACGTCAATGTTTCTAATCTTACTTGCTTTTATTAATTATGCGATTTTGATTTTAACAATTTACGGTTGTATGTCCTCCTTTTTGAGTTGATAATAATACCCCCTACTCGTAGCGTAGCTATACCAGATTTGTAGAAAACTATGTAATAGGTAGAACATGGGTTTTCGGACACTACAAAGTATATGTATTCTTAATTAGGACCACTAGCCGTGTCGATCTGACCATGTCCGTCTGTCCATATGAACCTCGAGATCAAGGGATCTATGAAAGGTAGAAAGTTAAGATTAAGAATGCAAATTCAATTGATGCCTGCGCTATGCAAGTTTATTCAAAAAGTTTCGAATTTGTTTTATTTCTTCCTTGCAATTCCTATAGCTGAGTCACCGGCGCTGTTTACTTATTTTTATTTTCTACCATTTTCATCTTAAAAATTATTGAAATTTTATATATTTTGATCATTTTTAGCAAGCTTGAATCTTTCGAACACTGATACTAAATGAAATTTACGTCTCAATAACTTTTCAAAAACATTAATATGGTGATTCCTATAAATAGAACATTTACCTTGACATGAGAATCATTTTGACATTATTTAGAAACTTGCACTCTTAATAATATGAAATGTTTATGTCATGCATATATGGTAATACATTTAATCCAACTGCAACTCCTGTTGAATCCAGATGTTGAAACAGACGGTAACGCTAGCAACTATTGGTCGAATTCTATAATTAAGTACGGAGGTCACCACCCACAGCAGCCACCCATCGCGACTGTTTTAAGACAAAAGTGACGCACACATATTTGTATTTAAAAGCTTCGCGTCAACATAGCAGTTGCCCCTCACTGTAGCAGACGCCGCTGAAAGCATGACGTATGCAATTGGCTGTTGGCCAAATCTTGCGCCCTCCGTACGCAGTAAAATAATATTCAGATTTTGAACGGCAAACGGACTTTTGAAATAACGGGCTATACAATTATGGTAAATCGTAAAGCTTTCCCCGATTTCCCCGGCCAGAGGTAGACATATTACCCATGGTCAGTACTTGCTGAGAAGCAGTTCCGCGGCTGGCATTTCCGGTGCGGTAGCGTGCGATTAAGGTGCGGTATATTCATTTGTCTACTCTTGCTTGTCTCTCGGCTATCACTTGGATTAAGCCGAAGTACGAGCAGAAAAGTTGAACTTGTTTGAAAAATATTTTAAAAAATAATAAAAATTCTATGATAGATAGTGAAAACGTTAAGGAAGGGATTCCCCGGCTTATTAACTGGCTTTTGTTTTTTCCTTGTTATACATTTCTTTGCTGCATTTGTAGTTATTATACCTAATTGTTATAAAGATTCCAGTGACTTTGTGAAAGTTTGTTTGTTAGCATGTCATGTCCACAAAACGTCAAGAACATTTGTTGTGACAGTAAATATGTAATAAATCAACATCCAATGCACAACTTTAAATGTAAACAGAGAAACGCTATATTCGAGTGTGGAGGCTATTAGATACCGCTGGAAGTGCGAGAGAAATGCGCCTGCTGATAAGGGAGTGCTTAGTATTCAACCAGACTTTGTAGGATTCAAATGGTTAAACATCGGAATCATAGGAGGATGCAGTGGGAACATCCAATCGTTAGATGGGCGGAACAGCAGCCAAAGTAGCTCGCCTATAAAAAAAACCACAGCAACAAATAAACAATGAACCCTAAAGTGTCTGTTCATTGACCTTACCCCAGACTAAACACGATTACAAACGCAGCGGGCCAAGTCTAATCATAGAACAGCACTGGAATGGGTATGGGCTAATAGTAAGCGTAGGTTTTATGTTTATCACACAAATAGAAGTTGTTTAGACTCATTGACTTTACCCGATAAATAGGTACATATGTGTGTACTCATGTGCAACAAGCATTTCGTTGCGATGAATAGGAGTAAATATATACATTATTATTACTAAGAGTGCTGCACGAATTCGGCAAAAGCTGTTTTCTCCTGCTTTTGTTTCGTACTCGGTCGAACCCATTCAGACTTGGAAAGCGCGTAACAACATGGCAAACTGAAACCACGCAAGGAAACAAATAATTTTTAATTTCGCATTTGATTCTCTCCTTGTGCGCTTTTTAACTCTCAGTTGAAAGTAAATAGCGAATTCCATGAAGTAAGTGAAGAAGTAAGGTTTAGGACGAGCGTCGACTTTCAGATACCCCATATTCACACATATAAGCTATAAGACTAAAGCTATTATACATTTAAAAATACGAAAGCTTACAGATAATAATAAGTATGGGTATTGCCTTATATATATATATATATAAAAAATATGTGAAAATTCCCTATAGTCGAGTTCCTCGAGATATTTGTTCCTCGGCTTGTAGGAGAGCGGGAGAATTTTAAAAATTATTTTTAAATATGGACAGAAAATGGATAGATAATGAAAAGTTTTTCAAAAGTATGGGCGTGACAGTTTGGGCCGTTAAAACGAGCGTGATCGAAATATTTATTGGAGAACACAAATAATACAATAAAGACGACCATTTCTTTTCAAAAACCTGGTGTGACTGTTTAATCTCCACTCAAAACTCAACTTTATAGTTTCCCAGATCTCAACGTTGATACGGACAGATGGAACGACAGTCAAAAATGGCCAGATTAACTTAGCTATTGATTCTGATTAGTAGTAGTAGTAGTTTCAACGAATCTAATGTAACCTAACCCTTCACTGTACATTCAAGCGCTGTAAGTATATATTCAAAGAAAGTTGTAGTTTAGGTCGACTGATACATATTTATATATATTTCAAAGGGCCGGAAAAAATGTATATCTCTCACAGAAAGAGATGTAAAGTAGTACAAGCTTCTGTTCAATTTGGGATATTATAATTATAAAACTATATTTATACGTTAAAAAAAAATCAAAAAAATATTTTTCCTCTGAGAAATGTATTACAAAAAACGTTGTTTCTTGAATACCTATCATGGAAATGATATCACTTTCTCAAAGTGATTATTTTTGTTTGCCATATCTTTAAAATACGGTCTTTGTTTGTATCTTTTAAATCTACCAATAGGGTGACTGGTGGCTGGCGCGGAGCAAGAAGACACGTTCGGAAGGCTACATTCCATCCAACTATGTGGCCAAGTTGAAATCAATCGAAGCAGAACCGTAAGTACACTTAATGCATTTGCCTGAATGAACAACTCGAGTGTTAATTATGACCTGGTTTGATATATTTTGCCTTTATTAATAGTTGTAAAATTAGCTGTGGAATTATGTAAATTTTATTCAAGCCAATGTACATATATATATGAGATGTAGTTGTGCTTGCTTATTAAAGCACCAAAATTGTATAATCTAATAAAATAGGTCTAAACCAAGTGGCTTTTAATTGTAATATTTAAATAAGATACAAACTTTTTTTTTAGCGACACCTAGTAATTCAAGTGTAGAAATTTTGTTCTACATTATCTACGTCAATATTTTTATAGCATACTTTTTGATGCGCCACAATATACAAATTTGTAGCGCACGGGATTCAACTGCAGCTCCTTAGGTATTCAGAGCTTAACTTGCAATTTATTACTGACTATAACATTCCATTCCACATTGTACAACCTATTTTTTTATTTTAAAGCATTTATATTTATTCATAGAAAAAAAGGATAAACCAGAAATAGGTAGAAAGAAGCCATGTAAACACTATAATGTATATATATTCTTTATGATGATCACAAACCGAATCCGTCTGTATAAACGTTAAAAGTTAAGTGACGCTAACGTTTTGCAAGTTTGCTTTTAAACATTGTCACAATTGTGTTTATTTGCCACAACAAATAATATCAAAGTAGTGAAGTTTTGCAAACATTGTTCCTACAAAATGTACAAATCTTTAACAATTTTTAACCGTCTGCTACGTAATAATTTTGGACAATGATCAAAAACAGTACAAATAAATATTATATTTATAGGCATGTTTGTAGCCATACTTCAAAATCTGGTATGTGAACTGATATTGTTTTAAAACTAGTTCGGTTTAAACCTTTACGAACCGGTTCATTGACATTCTGGAAAAAGACTCAAGTTTAAAAAAGGCCGTAAAAAAATTATCAAATAATAATTTCAAATTTATTCTTATTTTTTATATAGTCGAGTTCCTCGACTATCAGATACTCATTACCCAGTTGGTGAGAATGCGAACGCGAAATTTGATCATTTTTCTGGGATTTCGATAGATATTGGGGAATAAAATGAGAAAAAATTTAAAAATTGTTTAAAGGCCGTTTTAAACGTTTTGTATCTGAAAGGATAGGCGTGGTTACAGTGTTTTTGGTATTCAGATAAAAACTGGCAAGATAAACAATATAACGAAGAAAAATCGCATGTTTTAGGGCGTTAGGGTGGGCGTGGCAACGTGGGTAAACAAACCTGCGCTGCGTCTTTGTCTCTAGAATCTGTATGCTGAATCTCAATCTTCTAGCTTTCATAGTTCCTTAGGTCTCTCTCGACGTTCATACGGACAGGCGGGCATTACCAGATCGACTCGACTTTTGATCCTGATCAAGAATATATACATTTTAGATGGTCGAAAACGTTTCCTTCTGCCTTTTACATACTTTTCAACGAATTTAGTATACCATTATACTTTACGAGTAACGGGTATTAAAATACAAATTAAGTGCCAATCATTTTAAACTTAATAACTAGAAAATCAAGAAACAACAGTATTATCGAAATTCGCTTTGATATTCATTCAATTAATACTATCAATTATTTGAAAAAGTTATGCGAATTAAATGTAACTACACAATGTAATGTAATGTACTAGACATTTTTTAAACAGTCCCTCCCTTGTACACCCGCAAACTATTTAACGGGTATCTGTTAGTCGAGGAACTCGGCGATATAGTTCGCTCTTGATTAATATGTATACGTAGGGTTCCTCAGCCCTTCGAGTAAGTGAATGTCACTTACAACTACAATTTTATCGACGGCCACTGACTGTTTGTACTACATTAGCTTCGATTACTATCGGAGTCAGATAACATTGCTGTTCGTTGCGAAGAATTGTATTCATTTAATTTAGCTGACAAATGTTCTGTTCATGTTTTATTTTTGTTGTGTAATTGACAATAAAACTGGCTTATGAGTGGCTTAGATTTGCTGCGACCTAGCCCACTATCAGTGTCAAGTGCACTAAACTTGACCCGATTCCGAGACAAGACTTTTAATTGTCTAGGAAGCTTTTTGGGCTTCGAATTCAATGGCACACCACCATCCAATCAGTGAGCCTACAAAATGTCGACATGCCAGCGAAATGCTTTTCACATATTCGAAATGAAACTCAATGGAAAAATTCGAAAGAAAAGGAACCAGCTGCATATATTAAAAGAGTGTTGTTCGAAGCTGGGATCGGAGTTGGGCTACTCGAGTTTAGGGAAAAGTTCAAAAACCGGTAAATCGGACGAAAATAAAATTAAATGTCATGGAAGCCACTAATTAAATTCATTTCGGTGCGTTCGCGTGTAACTGTAACGATGTAGCAGACCCCGGAGATAGCTTTCAGCATCCATCGAACGGAGGCTTGACGGTATGTTTGTTTTGTGTGTGTCAGCCGAAGATAGACTTTTATGGGTAAGCCTCAAGTGCATGAAAATGCATTTCAGGTATCGTTTCCAAATGCTGTCACCCTAATATGATTTCAAGGCCACAACATCTTGAGCAGGCCAGGTGGGAGCGAAATTCAAAGGCCCTCCTACAAACGTTGATATCATGAGGCCTTATTGAGGCCAGTTTTTATCCGATACCTTGGACTCTTAACCACATTCATAAATCAGCATTTACCGGTAAGCACATTGAGCGCAAGCTGAAAGCAATATTCGGGTTCCGTTAAATTAATTTATTTGCAATGCAGTAAATATTCACGCTTATTTAAGTGAGCTTTCTTCTTTCTTCGACTTGAGGATCACTTGAACAATTTACATTTTTCTGAGAAGCACTTTTGCTGTCGCCCGTTGGTTTAGACTTCGGTTTGGGTTGGCCATTCTGCAGTTTCCCTCTTTTTTTTACCACATTTTATATTCAGAAATGAGAGCAATAAGTGCGTCGTACAGCTTACAATTTTTAGTTACGTTACTCGTGGATTAAAAAGCTTTTCTACATTCCTTTTGTTTTCGACTATGTAAATTAATTTTGTTATGATCTTTCTGATCGCAATTGATCAAGATGCGGCGTGCGTTTCAGATTTGAGATCGCTATATAGACATACCTAGAAAATAAATATAAGCTATTTAGATTACCTATGAATCGCCAGTTTATTTTAAAACGCCTACTAGAAAACCATGGACTTCCACATGGAAGTCCACATGGTTAACGCAATGGAAATGGAGTTTTGTTAAGCTCCATTTCCGTTCCAAAAGCTTCTGAATTCCTACTTCATACTAAGAGACGCTATCGTCGGATTCCTCGACTATCTTATATACCCATTACTCAGCTAGTGCCAAATATTAATGGGAAAAAACCCATAAAATTTTGAAAAGAGTGGGCATGGATTGGGATGTTTGTAGACGTTGCGCTGTGACTTTGTCTTTTGAATATGCATGTCTAATATCAGATTTCTAGCTTTTATAGTTTCTAAGATCAGGGTATTTATACGAACGGACATGGCCAAGTCGACTTGGCTATTGATCCTGATCATGAATGTATATACTTTATAAAACCTTATACTGTACGAGGAACAACGGATGCATTTATGCGCTATCGCGTAACAACATTGTATAAAATATTTTTGATATATGTAGCTTTTAGAAACGTGTCCAAATTTCTGCGTGTCATGTATTGTATTTAAAATAATTTGGCAACTTTGTAACTTCGGACATTGGCAAAGGTATTCGAACTTTGGCTTATCAAAGAAAGCTTTAATTCTCGATTTGTTTTACTTTTGTTTTTTAAATCCGATCAAACCATAATTTATACAAGTTGTGAAAAATCTTAGTTTCCTTATTATCACGCCAGCAAAAAACTTTCCCATGCATAAATGAATATTTATGATTTTCTGTACTAATGAAATCTCCCCGATTGCCACACGAATGTTAAAGCCCCACAGTTTTTCCATCGGAAGGCGCTAACCAATCTTCTCGAGAGTATTTCTGTCCAGCTTTGAATGTGGGTCAAAGAGAGATAAGTTGAAGAGTGAGCAGGAAGGTGCAGGGGATTGTGTCTTTATGGTGGTTAAAACGCAGTGACGTCAACGATCACCGATGATTTTAAAGCGTTTACACAGAATACGGCAGAAACGACGAGGCCAGCTCTTGATTTAATTCAAGTGAATTTTTCAGGGGAAATACCTGGACACTCGGTGAATTAACTTCTTGCTTATGCGCTCTTCTTGCTCAACTTGACTTCCGTCAATGGGAAAGTCCGGGCGAGTCGAGCTATTTGACAAAGTGCTAAATGGTTAAACCGAACATTTTAAATTGACTATTACGGAGCTTTAAACGACGCCAATAATAAAAACGTCCAAATCAGAGCCACCCACAAACACCGAAATCCATAAAACCGATTTTTATTCGTTCCCAGTTCAGATCGTAAATCACTCGCAAAGAGAAGCACATCAAAATCAGCAAACTCACTAAAATACACAAATATATTTTTTTGCCTTAAGCATTAAGCAATCGCCAGGCGTAGCAATTGAACTCAAGCCTAACTTGAATTTAAAATTTATAATGGAACAACTTTGATTTTGAGTCACTTGTTGCTTTAAAAAGCTGTATTGCCATATGACGTTTGGATTCTCGTGCGTTTTTATTTGCATTTGATTTGCCTCATCTTCCGACACGGAAGACCGCACCTGACGCTACAAAGCTCAGCGCAGATCCGCTCTGCTGCTCTCTTGTTTGTTGTTAGCGTCAAATTGCCGCAGTGAAAATGATCGATTTATGAGTTTTTCGTTTTTGGCTAGTTCCAATGTCAGAGGAGCAATATTCTGTATACGCATATTGAGTTTCGGCTAATTAAAATGTTCAATAATATGATACGCTTGAATAGACTCAAATAATATTTGAGTCTATCTTAAAACTATAAATAACAATTAAGGAAAAGTTGTGATACCACAGTTTGCAAATATACGGGTCCGATTTTGTAAATAATTATAGTTTCAGCTCATCATATGCAGCGAATTTATTATTTTTTGAACCTCCCTATTTTAATTCATTAGTAATTCAAGCCATCCTTTATTTTACTCCCGTTGCCACGATAGGCTGCAATTGTTATTGAACATGACATCAGAAAATGTCGTTGAACCCACGAAGAGAAGGCAATTGTTTCAGCGAGCCACATGCAAGAGCCGTGTCGGCATTTATTCATATTTCCCTGTGTTCATGCGTGGTGAAGTTCCGATTTAGTTGAGCGTTCTTCTTTCGACTCAGGTGAAGTGTGTGTGTAGACAAACCATTCGAGTTTGTGCCATGTCAATAATACTCAATAGAAGGCAATTGTTTTAATAATTTGTCAGTAGCTAAACAAAAAACATAAGTGACAACAGACTCGGTCGTCGCTCTCCAGGAAGGTCGAACGACTCACTACTTTTTAATTGACTCGGTGATATAGTGTTGATTTTTAGCTGATACATCCGATAAAGACTACATATACTAACGGTGAACGTGTTGATGGTATAGGAATTTGAATTAGCGCAAAATTGCACAGGAAGCAAATATTCACCTAGTCTGGCTGGGCATTAATTGACTCGTAATTTATGTAGAGGTAAATACACACATTTCAATCAGATTAGGACAGTAGAAGGAGACGAAATCACATTTTGTCGATACAATTGGGCGAGTGGCTAGATTTGATTTCAGTTATACGGCCTGTAAGCTCAGTGGCTTTGTGCGGTAATATTGTTTACGTTAATTTAAAACGAAACAAGAATATACAGCTAAGTTAGACTTCGGTGATATTCACGTTCTAGCCTAAACTTACTGTCCTTTTATTTATTTATTTTGCTATACACAACACGTTAAAGTTAACATTTAACATTTTCTGTTTACTTTTTATTTCCAGGTAAGTCCCTATATTTCAGTATTTAAGAGTTTTGTGGTCTGGAAAACGCAGAATCTGAGCCATCGACGTAAACACATGTGTTTATATTTGGTCAAGTGCTAAATCCAAGTGACTAACGACCATGTTTATAGATCTTGCCCTCCGACTTTTCGCAAAATATCCCCAGGTATTCGTTGATATATTCTTAATATTAAATGGTATGTTCAGGCGCCAGTCCCACTGCGAGTCCCTTCTGGATTGGATACTAGCCATTAGTATTCCCACGAAGTAGACTCTAATATTTTCTATTTCAGCAGTGTTCCTTCCATAGCATACCTTATCAATGACGAGTTCAATGGCGTTCACAAGAACCCAAGCGGAGACATTTAGAAACAAATAATTTGATTTCCAGTGACGCGACAGTGCTGAGTTATTTTGGTTACGTGAACAAATTAATACAACCTGACATTTTGTCAGTAACAGCGACGAGTTAATTGTTTTCAACTCGATTTGATCTTTGCAATCAACGCACTTTGTGACTAATTGTTGTCGTAATTACTAAACTGTGCAGTTTATCTCGGAGCAACTTAAGAGAGAGGCACTTGGAGACGAAGAGCGCGACCGCTCTTCGACGAGCCATTGGACTTCTGGGCCAAGATAAAAGAGACTAAGCACACCAAGATGGATCGAAGAGCGAGAGAGCGGGAACGGTTGGCCAACACGCGGACAGCGAGCTTGGCTCAAATGGCACACACATAGATGCCAAGGCGGCGGATGCGAGTGTGTCGGTGCGGTGGCAAGCGGTTAAAACCTTTCTATAAAAATTTCATAAACGTATCAGTTGTCTGCGAAGCGGTGCACAAAACGGACGTGTAAACGGAAGCCGCACGAAAACGGCTCGGAAATCGGAATAGCGCCCGTACACGCAGCACACAGGAAATCGAATCCGAATCTGAGTTAAATGCCTTAATCGAATTTGGCCAAAGCTCGCTTACCGCGCTTACAAGTTGTTTCGTTCACGCGCCGATGAAATCTATATAATCTATTGTCCACAAGCCACCACAGAGCCACTCGATGCACTGTGCGGCGCATGCGCGACCTGTTTGTGTTGTTGGCATACTTCTAACAGCCAGTGTTTTCTTTGTTCAAAAGTGCCTCAAGTAAAGCCCCACTTTGATATGGATAAGTGGTAACAAGAGCAGCAGTAGCAGCAAAACTGGAAAAGGTACAAGCCCAGGAAAGCTGCAGTGTGCGGAACAGTCCCCTGGTGGATCCGAACCCAGAAAAAGATGGGAACAGAACTTTCTATTTTCTTTACTGTTTCGCGTGTGTTTCGCTGGTCATGCAAACATATTTTCTTTGCCTCGGCGCATGCCCCTGGAATTAGAACGGTGGATTCCGTGCGGAATACAAAGTCGAGCTTATTTCGTAAGAGAATTCCTGCGAATCTGGTTATGCAATGCCTGACAGTCCACAAAGTCGTCCTCAGGTTTTTGCGAACTTTATCGTTTACTATGTGCTAAAATGCACAACTGGCTTGCCAAACGGGTGATACATTTTTGTAAGCGCTAAAGCGCTCAGTTCCGTGCACATGAACTTTCTTATACACTGCGGTGCACTTCGACGGTGTTTTTTTTTTCCAGACACCACACCAGGCCTCAGAAATCATATCAATTTCGACTTACGTGACTTGGGCAAACTGCGCCATTTCGCACATATTCTTTGCGTTCAAGCTAAGATTTAAGTTGGCTCTCAGGCTTGGAATTAGCGGAGTTTAGGGCCTTCTTTTATATCGCTTTTCAGCCTTCTCTTGCTGCACACTGCCGTGGTCGTAAATTTCCTGCGCCATGAGTCATGCCTGTCAGTCGGAGTCGCTTAACAACAGCAGTGGTAGCAGAAAAAAGATAAAGATACAGATACAAAATATTCAGTTGAAAAACACATGAAAATTGCTTTCAATGGTATTGAGTGTGGAGCTCCAGATGAGCTAAAGAGAGGCAAAAAAGCTCATTGTTTATGGTAGCTGGCTTCGTGGTCCGCTCTTTGTTGTTGGCATTCCGAGCTGTAACCTCTGATTGTGATCCCTTCGAGTTCCTTTTTTCAGTTCATGGGTTCGCTCTTCAGGTCCTGCCATTCAAGCTATTAACTGTGAACCATGCACTTGGTATTACTTTCCCAAAAACATATTATACATACGCAGATGATACCTTGTTTTCAGTTAGAAGTTTGCAACACACTTTTTATTAAATACATAAAATAAAATAAAATAAATGTGTGCAATTCTGGAAACAGTCACGTTCTTACTTGGATATTTGCATTTTCCTTGCACTTCTCTTTTTTGAGTAACGGGTATTTTTTAGTCGAAGAACTCGATTTGGTGTTTTCTCTTGTTTTTTAAGAGTGTTGGCGCCACAAAACGTGTATATATTTGATGGATGTGAAGGACGTTCAATTCCTTTTAGTTTCTCTCTTTAAAAACATTAACGGATATTAAAATCATATATATGAAAAGTTCGGCATTTCGAATTAAGTCGAATTCCATGGGTGGAAGGGAATGGTGGCTACTAAACTAAGTCTCGTCACCATTGTGCAATGACCTAAATCACGGTCATAAAATCAAAGCCAAACTTTTTTTACCATAAGTTTTGTTGTACTGGTTGAGGTTGTCGGTCAATGGCTACGTTTTTGCTGGCCAAATAGCTTACTTTTGATTTCCACATTAATGGACAGCAGCAGGCGAATCCCAATGTTATTTGGATTAAGTTTTTTGGACTCACGGAGAAAGTACGCACAAAAGCTATAAAGTAGTCGGCATCACACAGCTTCTTAATTCCTATCGCCCTCTTGCCATGATTCACTTTTTATTGGCTACGCAACATATACTCGCTCGCAGATTTGGCTGCAAACCATCATGTCGAATGGCAACAGAAAGAGTTAGTGTTTGATTTTCGAGGCTTACTAGTTGTGGATTGGCGCACTAGAAGGAAATAACAAAAAAGCAGACAAACATAAAAAACGTTAAACCGGTTCAATTTGGGTCGTAGTACCTTTGAGTGCAATTGTTACCTTTCAGAAACAACGACAACAAAGACTTCGCCAATCGCACTCCATTCCACTCGCTCTGCAGCTCATTATACCCGTTATTATGTTCGTCTTGTTCAGTTTTCTTGGCACGCGTTACCATCAAAAAAAAAAAAAAACTCCCACACAAGCAACCGAAAACACATCGAGCGATATTTTGTAATGACCATGTTTCGAATCGGTTACCATAGGTCAGTCAACAAGTTCGGTGTGAGTTGAGCTTTTGTTCAGGGATAAACGTACCGCAGTCTTTTAGTTAATACTCGGTTAGTAAGAAAAACTGTGCAAAACTATGATCGAGTACTCGATCAGCATATATATATAATAGGCCACCGCTGTGATGTGTGTTCTTCATACCAAACGCAGAACAAATTAGAATTTTTGTACAACTTAAAGTATGTAAGACTGTCGAAAATTTTGTAAAACACAACGATTTTCTAATAATGTTTTTGAAAGTTTTGAAGATATTTTTAATATATCATATACCGATTCCTCAGGGAGTCCACCTTCGACTTTTTAACGCCATGAATTGTCATTCGCTAGATGTTGACTGTAAAAGTATTTACCTCGAAGAAAACTTTTTCATACCTTCATGGTTTTATAATTGTTTCAAAAATGCATAGTGTTTCAGGATATGATTTGATCATGAATATATATATATATATATATATATATATATATATATATATATATATATATATTATTTATGAACAACGTATTTCAACGAATCTAAGTTTTGCTTGTTATCTTCGAGTACAGGAATAAAATTATAATTTCTTGGTACACGACAATATTAGTCCTTGGCGTACGACTCGTGACAAAAACTGCTAAAAGATATAGATTACTATATGCAGCAGAGCTTTCAATAGCCTTTCGAAAACAAGACGGGTTCAACTGGTTTTATACAACGTCGTTGCTGTTATGGTTATTGTTTGTGTTTATCGTTAAATCAGCTGTTTTATTTTAATGTTATTATTTAGATATTGTTGATATCAGATATATAGCACACTTGAATGTGAAGTTTATTTGTATTTAAGAAACTCGAGTATTAAAATCGTTTGTTAGTTAAGTGTCTTGACTGTCAGCTACCCCTTACTTTGTTAGCAACTTGCAAATGGACTGTATGTAATATTCACGAAGGTTTAGAGTTATCTTGATTCTTCCCAGATTATTAGGGAAAATCTTTAATGTTTTTTGGCATGGGCATACGTACCATTCAAAATAAACTTTTACTTAGCAGGTATCAAAAGAATCTGCATCTTAAATCTGCTGCGCTTATAGTTTTTGTTGCCTTGACATTTATTCGAAGGCAATGGAAATTTTTTTTCTTCAAAGAAGATAAATTTTGTATATATCCAACAAATTTTTGAAAGTATACGAAACATGAGAAATGAGATTAAAGTTCACAGAGTAAAGGTGATGATTAAGAACATGCAAACATATGGATACGGAAAATTAGTACGCCATGGATTTATATAGTAAACCCCAATGCTTGATGCCTGTTTTAAGTTCAGCTAAGAAAAAGTCGTCTTACTTTACTTAATACTTTCAGATATCTTGTTGTAGACTCACTTGAAGTAGCTTTTTCCTCAGTTTGTTTTGCGTTTTTCTGTTGGCATTGACATTTTCGCATTCTGACAGTATTGCGACAATATACCTACAATTTAGAACAAGCGCACTTGTAGATAGCAAGATCGAAAGTGATTTGTCTGCACGATGTCCAGCATCATGAGTCCCATTGGTTTGAATCGATGACTTGACCACTCTGTCTCAAGAGTTCATTTTGTCGGCACAGCATCAATCTGTTGCCTTCCCTTCGAGCGTAACTTTTAAGTCAGAAAAGAGAGTCGACCTTAGGGGAAGGTGGACAATATTATCTTTGTTGTGTATACAAATAGCTAAAACTAAATGATCAGCCGAAAGACAGCTTCAGACACTTCTCACAATTTGTCTACGAATCTCGCAAGGGCCACTAAGTAAATAACCGCGTGATCTGACGACCAATTCCATCGCATGCTGCATACAATATATACGCAATGGAAGATTTTTTCGACGTTACACGTTCTAAGTTAATAAATGGAATCCAAAAACTGGTTGCTAATACCGACAAGATATTTTATTAGGTGATACTTGGGTATAAAATGGAGATATTGCTATTTGTTCGTTTATTTTTCTTCAATTGTGTAATCATTGCAATTTCTGAAGGACAAGTACACTTCAACACTTAATGAAGACTACTTTTTGGTTCGATTTTGGGTATGTTTATCACGTTTAGTTCTTGCGTGTTTTTTTTAAACATTCCACAAATTATACGTGATCGGCAATCCGCTCTAATTCCATCGCATTCAAATCACAAACCATTTCTAACGGCTTGACTGTGCTTTTCATGTCCACGCCGCAAAGAATTTAAATATGTTACATTTTTTCTTTACCAATCTTCTCATAATCAAATTCAAGGCTACCTTCAGCACAACGAATAACTTTTCTTATATACATGAATATTTTGGTCACACAACATTCTTCGTTGTACATCAAAAGTCAGTATAAACGAAACTCAAGCTCAAAATATCTCAGATGTTCCCATCAGCGAAGCACAAAAACAGTAAAGAAATCCCAAGAAAGAAATGAAATCTCTCCAATTACCAAGTACTCAACCGTTTTCTTTCCTAACAGCCGCTATACGCATTAATCTGTACAAGGAGCCATCATGACGGCCATGCCCGTGGTGTGGTGCACCGATCCCAACTCGGTGAACAATAAGCCCACAGCCTTCGCCTTGCACGGAATTCAGCTGCAAGGAAATGTTACCAAGAAACAGGTACATGCCCTCCGGGAGCTGGTAAATGCCGCCGCTGAGGGCCGCCTCATCCTCCCCTCGGACGGTACCTTTACTCTGCTGGATACTGGGCTTAGCATTGAAAGCTCGATCGTGGAGCAGGAGTCAAACACCTCTAATAGTCCTGGTGAGCCTAGTACATTGGCTCAACCAAAGAATTCCAAGAACACCTATATCCTGATGCCCGTCAGCAAGGCAGATGGATCGAGGCAAGCAGGTGTAGTAAACGGAGGGCTTGACTCGTCCGTACAATCGATTGCAGCCGCCGCCGCTCAACTGGAGTTCCTGCTCGATCCCAAATACTCGTCCACCCCTGAAGCCAGCCCAGATGTTGAACCCAGTGTAGAACTGGCTGAGGGTGGGGCGCCAGGAGAGATTTTGTACGAGTTCCTGTGCTGCGCCAAGTGCATGAACGAACAGCGGACCGGACTCACTTGCGCTGGACGTCGCCTGCAGCGCTATTTAAGGACATGCAGCAGTGGAAGTGGCAACGGCAGTGGTAGAAACCGCGACTTCGAGACGGTCAACGATCCAGCTACATGGCAGCTGCAACTGGATCCTGTCAGCAGCATCGCCAGCAAGTACGCCCGCCGACAGCAGAGACAGAGGCAGCATGGCACCGTTTCCATGGGTATCGCACGTAACCGCACCCAACGCCATCACAAATTACCCATGCACAGTGTTAAAATCTTTCATAATCGCAGCACTTACATGCCAGCTACTACAGCAACAGGAGCACTAGCAATAGCTGGGGGGGCCCCAGCTTGCCTTGTGGGCGGAGGCCGAGAGGTGTCATCAATTCCGATGCCGATTCCAAGTCCGAGCTCGAATCCAAATTCCAAACCCACCCCAGCGAATAGACCGATCGTCGGCAGTGAAGCGTTTAGTTTGTTACCGACAACGGCGAGATCTACATCGTTGACAGAAACAGCACTCGCGAAACCGGCAGCAACAGTTCTACCTCTCTACGCTGTTGTTAGTAAAAATCGTGAATTAGAGAGCATTACAAAGACTGTGGAGGTCCCAACCTCAGCTATGCTAGCCGTTGTGCTTGAGGAGCCGTCTTCACATCCTGCAGACGGACGCGA
Source organism: Drosophila simulans (assembly GCF_016746395.2). NCBI lineage: Eukaryota > Metazoa > Arthropoda > Insecta > Diptera > Drosophilidae > Drosophila > Drosophila simulans. Next base: position 3,597,025 of record NC_052521.2, read on the forward strand.
TCTGATCAGCTTTGACGACGACCAGGCGCAGGTGTGTGCTGAGGCGGGGGATGTAAGCCACCAGGCCGGAAGTGCAGTGGATCTTCTGTGCGCCCCAAATGAAGAGAACACACTGGTGGAGACTCCGCCGGCCACTCCAGCCAAGCCCTGCATACCCGGAAGCAACAATTCAAGCCGCAAAACCAGCTTTGATTCTACCAGCACCCTCAGTTCCATGGACTCTGGTTTCATGGAGATGCAGAACAAATTGGATGCCCTGGCAGCAGCGGCAGCAGCAACACTACTAGGCGAATCAACACCACCTTTAGGCGAAGCAGCAGTACCTTTAGGCGAAGCTACAACATCGTCGGCGATCGGCGAGAAAATTGACCGACGGAACTACAAGGAATGTCTGACGCAGTCACGAAATCGCCGAAAATCCTACGAGGAATTCAAAGCAATGTTTATTGAACCCGCCGCGGAAGCGTCCAAATCAGTTACCGTGCCACCGCCGGTGGTAGCACCAGCGGATGACGCAACAACAGCCAGCAGCACTGTGATCCCACTTTCCTCCATTTCAGAACAAGAAAATATAGGCAGCCGGGGTGTAAGGGGCAAACCGGATTGCGCAAACGAGTTTGCCGCCAGCACTGATGAAATGGATACCGGCGACGGTAACAGCGATGGTGAAAAAGGCGCTGCTGCCGAAGTCGATCTGACAACAGAAAAAACCGCAACAGCAAAAACTTTAGTGAGCAGCTCCACCACAGAGGCGATGCGAAAGAATTCCGATTTTCTATCGCAGATTCTCGATCATCAATTTGCGGCCAAGGAGCGAGCCAAGGCGCACAAACGTCGCACTTCATACGAGGAATTTAAGCGACTGGTTAACGAAATTGAGCCACTGGAATGCCCGAACACCCAGCCTCCCGTCTCGGCTGCGGTCACACCCACAACCGCAACAGCAGCGGCAACACCGCTGATAAAACGCCAAAACTCGCGGCAGCGTAAAAGCTTTGCCAGCTACTTTTTGCCGCACCGGCATTCGACCAAAGAACAAAAGACTGACAAGGAGAACTGCGCTCGGGATCCAATGAAGCCTTCACAGGAGCAACAGCTGGCGGTCTGTGGCAAGCTTCCGCTTCACAGGAGCAACACCAGCGACAACTCTAGCTCCTACTATCGGCGCAATTTCAAGATCTACGATAAACTGGTCTACGGTACTATCTACGATATCATCCAGCGCAAAAATGACATCTACCAAAAATACGACAAATACATGACCTATGGCACCATATATGAGATTCTTCACCGCAAGACCTCGCAAAGCAGCGATCCGTGGCAACGTAAAAGCCTCAGCTCCATTCTGGAGGGAGGGCGATCCTCGGGCGACATCATCTATGACATCGTTCAGAGGCGGGAACGTGAAAAACGCACACTAGGCTCCGCGACTTCGGCCACTGTCTCCACGATCAATCCTCACAAATATGGAACGATTTATGATATTCTGCAGGGCGTAAAAATAGATGCGGGTCATGCTAAAAGTAAACCGGACACCAAGCCACCACAGCCCAAGCCAACGCGCTTCGTGGTCAGCCAGGTGGTAGAGCCCGTCCAGATACCGCCCACGGATCAGTCGGAAAAGAGTGTCCAGGAGCAAGGTGCACCAAAATCTAACAAGCCAAACAAAATGCGCCGTCTATCTAACATCCTAAGCTATAGTCGCAACTCTGGCGAGGATCAGCAGGAAGCGACTGGAAAGGAGGAGACCAAACCAAAACGCACTCAGGCCAAGCGACGGATCGGAGTCACCAACCTGTTGTTGCCCCTAGACTCTGAGGAGCTCTACACACGCATTATAGCCCAGCAGCGGGGGCTTGAGAAGGAGCACAGTCACGACCCAGAAGAGAAGTGCGCCAGCGAGGAGCAGATGTGCACTCGCAACGCGTTGACCAAGTCTAGCTCACTAGACGCCATCTCACTTTCGGTAGCCATTTCGCCCGCGTCGTCGCCATCCCCTCCGCGTCCGCGCCGTAGCCTTAAGCAACACCGCTGCCTCCAGCAACGCCAGCAAACGCCACTTGCCAAAAAGCACTCTCTGGACAACTGCCTTCAAATAGTGTCGCCGGCGACTAGCCGGCAGCCACTGCGTCGCTGGTCTAACCAGACTCCTCTGAAGTGCACCTGCCACCCCGCAACCGAGGAACTTCCGCTGACCGCCATAGAGAAGTCCCGCTCGCTCCCCGCCGCCTGCTCCGTCTCCTGCTCTCATACGTGTGCACACTTAAGTGCAATCGATCAAAGCCCAGCTACAACAAAGTGCTTCGGAAAAACATCATTGACGACGGCCAAGAAAGGCAAATCGCGTCGTCTATCAGAATTTACGCGCGGTGAATTTTTAAATGAAAAATCGTAAGTTCAACTGTGCAGCTACAGCCACATCTCTTGTTAATCTGATCCTGTCCCCCAAACTTATATGTTTTTTGAGATCATCTGCACGTAATATGAATTTTTGGATTTTTGGTACAAAGGTATAGTCTAAACGCGTTGGGTTAAGGCTAAGGTCAATGCGTATTAAAAAATAAAATATTTTTTGCCTACATTCCCATTCCAAACAATTGAAAATTGATGAAATTTCCACCGCCCACATTGCTTATGCCAAAATTTTCCACTGCAACAGAAATTCGTGAAACAAAGGCACTTCAAGGCCAAAACGTTTCAAATTGGTTCAAAGTTTGGTATTTGCATATCAATGCGAGCAGAAATAATGTCTGAGCAATGTCCAATACACGTGCTGCCGGAGCCATACCAAATCGGGCTACTGAAGCACTTGCACAGGCCAAAAGCAAAAGTCAAGACAAATGGCACCTTCCTCTTTGTCCGATCCCGGCTCCACCGCCCACCCGTCCACTTGGCACGGAGCAGCTTTTTAAGCGAATGAGGGTAATCATTCAAAAATGTGTTGAACCATGTTTGCTTATCGTTTAATAAAAGCCAAACTGCCACGACTTTCGTCGCTTAATGAACTTCTTTGGCCAAATAAACGGTAAATGCCCTCTCAAAAGTTCGGGTGTTCATTCGATAGCCAAATATAGCAGGCTAAAACGCTAGCGTTGGGACGTGCTCGAACGTTTCTCCACTCACTTGCAATCACACATGTGGTTACAACACCCAAACAGACTGACAAATAGACATGCGTCGATGGCTAGGAGAGGTTAGCGAAGGACAAACATATCTGGCCATTCGGCCATAAACCTAGTGTTCTATACATCCGAACTTCCCGTTTTGGGCGAAGTAAACTGCCAGCCAGTGATTTTGGCTCGCCTTTGTTTAGGTTTCTCTATAATAACAGCTATTTTGCTTTCATGCGACTTCAACGGCAAAACGTTTTTTTCCAATTGGCATTAGTCACCTTTGTTGTTGATTGATTTTCCCCAGAACCAGTACCAGTTGTCTGATACTGGCTACCCAACTTATTAGCAGTCTAGTTAGGGACAGATTGCCAATCAAAACTGTACTGTTGGAGCAGCTGCAAAATTCCTAAACATCAGCTGAATTCCTAAATAAAGTAATAAGCTCTAGGGCCACAAAAAGTGGAATTGTTTTCTTACATTAGTATTGATCTTAAAATGCTAAACTGGATTTATAATTACTTCACTATAATTCGCTATAACTCTTTTCCCTGCGAATATGAAGTTCAAAAGATATATAAGAGAGCTGGGGAACTTTTGAAATGAAGTGAGACGTAATGATACCGGTTACTAGTACAGAAATGGGTTGAATAGATTCGTTGAAAAGTATGCAACATGCAGAAGGAAGTATAAAGTATGTCCTTTCGTCTGAATGCTGTGATTTCGGGAACTAGAATAGCTAGAATTTTAAAAGCATGCTGATTTTTAAGACGTCAACACAGCATTAGTTTGTTTCAGAACGATATCACCACCACAAATCGCCCAAAACTGCCACACTTTTGAAAAGTTTATTAATTCCAACCAATTTCCATTGGTTTTTCGTAAAAACAAATTGTTCACCCTATCTCCCAAAGCTGCCTAGTAGAGGGTATCTGATAATTAAGGAAATCGACTATTCTTTATCTCTGTTTTTTTTGCACTACAGTTATTTTATCTGTGCAAAACATGTAGATATAAGAACATTCAGCTCTACGACTTTTGTTTAATGCAGATAGTGAAAGACTTAAGTTAAATTTTAGTTTAAAAGGTAGCAAATATTTTGCAGAAATCATCTTACAATACACCAACAATTGTCCATTACTTCATTACTCCATTACTTAGAAGTTAGTAATTACCTAAGATTTCTCTCTTGTTTCGTATTGGGTTTCCGTGCATTTGTTTGCGTAACAAATTTACGATAGCAGTGCGACATCTTAAAGTTAAACTCCCATCAGCCCCACTAATTTTAGTCGTTTCAATGGCATTGTCACTCATTTGATTATCCACAGCACAACTTTACGGTTGAGTATGAGTGATAGGATATCCCACAAATTAAAAAACCATTAGGAGTAAAACGCATTCGAAGTTTGCTTGATGAAGTGCAGTTTCCATACAGTGACAAATACCAACAACTAAGTACGTCCAACAAAGTATATACTTAAATGTTATTATAGCGTGTTTTGCCGGAACTGTATCCAGAACAACAGAAAATAGACTAGGTGTGTCTGGGAGCTATGCTCGCCTCCATTGTTTAAATACTTACCTATCCGCCGACCTAAAGTCAATCACTTTCACGATCTGTGGTCGGTCAGTCCGTGGTTTATGTTAGCGCAGGCGTCATCTCAGTTAAGAATGCTGTCAAAATTCACTCTGAATTATATAGTATACAGGGTATACTTAGTTGTAGTTACAATGTATGATTGATGAATTATCTATAATTTATATACTACCTGTACTTTGATCAGAAATATTCGTGATTTAAATACGCGCACAACCATCATTATTAAATTAAATGCAAAAATACACTTTAATTTTTTGAGTGCAGGTTGATATTAAGTATACGCAAAGAAAGCTTGGATGATTATTTTTTCCGAATGCTCTGAAGCGGAACCCTCTATTTGACCTGCCCAGAAATGACAAACGGAACCCATTTCAATGTGTCGTGTTCCCATGCGTTCTGGTTTGTCACAAGCTACTCAGTAAAAAGTCTCGAACGAACATTCAAATCGTGTTGGACTGTGGGCGATAAAAGTTACATACAATGGCAGTCTGTTCTAAACGATTCTGATTTCTATCAAATTACCGCGGTACAACTCGAAAATTTGACAACCGATCTCGGATTACTCTCGCGTGTCAAAAGATTCCTTACAGTAATAAATAAGCAGAAGCGTGACCGGAAATCAATAATTGCAACTTTTTCAACGCATTGTTATAAGGACTGGCAATGGCCGTCGTGGACGTTTCTGGAAAAGTACTTATCGACTCGACTGTGGAGCCCCCTCGAAAGTCAAGCCTAGCATTACCAAATTATTTACTCATGAAAACCAAATCTACTGCTCCGGCCCCACCAAACGCCAGGAGGCAGGCAAGCCAAGCCTGGCCATATTTATTTTTAGATGCACCGAACTGGTTGCATTTCCAGCTGCTCGTGGTCTGCATTGATTTGGAGTTTGTGCAGCAAGTGCTGCGTACCGAAGTCTGGCTCAATTAAATGAAACCCAGTCCAGCAGCTCGCATTTCACAGCCAAGAAGAAAAACTGCATTTGACCAGGCACATTGTTATTATTCGATCTATGCATTGCGGCTCGAGCTTATTTAACCATCATGTCCCGATTGGCTCCGTCGTCGGCTATGAAATTGCATTGGAAATTCACTGCAATTGGCGCCGTCCAACAATTATGTGTGGCTCCAATCGCTTTAACATGAATTGGCCTGGCTTGGTTTGGTTTTAAAAATAGACACATGCCAACCCATTTGTGGTCCACAACTGTCAATTGCCGAGTGCGTATCCAAGGCTTGGGATAGCTAACAACAGTAGCTGCATTGGCAAGCTTGTATACCGGAAATCATTTTTTAAGCAATAGATAGGAGGCAGTGCTTTTATATTTGCGCTCAAACAAAGGAAAAGATGCCTGTGTGTATCTATCTGCTTGCTTAGAGATCAAACATTTTTGCTGTTTTGGATTTTGATTCAAGACGCGACAATATTTATTACTCGTATGGAATAAAACAAATCACTGTTAAATTGTTTGCTGACTTGCTTTCTTTCTTGTTGTTTAAACAAGAAACACTTGAACATATCGAGGGTATTTCCGCCCCAAATCGGGAATAGTTTAGTCCAGCCTACGCAATGCTTAAGAACGTTGACTTATTGTTTTAATTATTTCTAACGTCGACACCCACAAACGTCCAAAACTTTCGGGCCAATTAATATATTGGATTTTCTTTATTTCAAGCAACTCTACCTAAACAATTGCTACCTAAACAATAAACATTGCTCTAAACGAGATAGTTAGCTCTAATCTGTGATATTTAGATAAAATAGATTTGAAAATCATAACATTTTGAAATGCCTAGGATCAGCTGTTATGAGAATAGAAAATATAGCGATGTTACACTAACGAACTGTTTAATTATTATTATTATTAATAAATTATTTGTTTGGACACTATAAAAACGTTTTGTTGCAGTCAATCGAACAACGTGACATTAATTTCCCATTACAAGAATTACACACACATGTTTTCGGAATATCTTTTAAACGAAGCATGCGAATTTCAAAAAAAATTATTCAACCGATGTATAGTTTTCCTTTGGATTTTACAATACCTTTAGATTTGTGATTACGCATTATGACAACCACAGCGGATTACCATTTCTTCCTTTATATGAAGTAGTCGCCATTGTCACTATATGAATGCTTTCCTCAGTGACTCTATTGTGTCCATATTTTATTGTAGCAGAAGTAACACTGTGGCATCCACATAAACATTAGACTGAGAAAGGTTCGTTTGAAAGTCTGTAAAGCAATTTCTAGAAAAATATAAAATGAGATCTACAAGTAAAATTTAATTTTATTATCTAGACGGAAAATTTAAAAATATGGGAAATATTCAGCAGATATTGGGCATTTGTGTCCAGCAGCCAATTATAGAGAAAGTGGCAGTGCAGTCGTAGCAGCTCGACCAATAAAATTGGTACTCCAATTCATATGCAATGGTTTAGATGGGTTTAAAGCTATACGGGAAATAGTCAGATGGCTTGGAGAACTAAAAAGCTTATTCCATTGTAACCAAATGATGTTGGAGATCATCGCAAATCCGGGTATATCCTATCAACTCCTATCCACTCATACTCATGGCGTCGCTAACCGAACCGCAGGCACTTGTGTCTCGTATACTGCGTCATGACCTGTTTCAGTGAATTTCACTAGGGCACCGCCAAACTAAGGTATGGAGAGCAACCAAAAGCGACAAAAAGCGGCTGACCAGGCCAAACCGTTGCTTATTCCAGTTAAGCTGCCAAAGTAAGTCCCGGCACAGGTGCGCCTGGTTCGAATAAATAGAAACGGCTACAAGAAACTGTGCCCAGCAGGCTTAAATGGGCCTCAAAATCAAGTAAACTCCACGTTTGTCACGTGGGCCAACTTCGCGTAACTCCCTATGGGCCATAGGCATCTGTATGGGACGTGCACATAGTGGATCGATTCACAAGTTAATCTAATTTTAACTCAAAAGTGCATGTGCCCAAGTGCAATTAATGTTACCGCCGTCTAAAAGTAACCAAACTTGTTACGACAAAGATCGTACATGCATCTTGCCATTGCTGTTCCATTACCCATGGCCAAAAAAAAGGCCCAAAGCCATGTTGGGGCGTAGAAAAATTGTAGGAAAAACGAAAATGCCCCACGCCTCGTGCGTTGTTGCACATATTTTTAGACAAAATCGAATAAAAATGCAGGCTGTGTTTAAAAATAGCTCCAACTTGCTGTAAGACGAGCCACAGACCATAGCTCTTATGGAAGCTGCGCATGCGCACTTGGCTCGGACATTTAGTTTTCGCTTTGGCATGCTGCGCCATGTTTGGTTTGATTTCTATGCAGTTGGCGTTTGCAGCCTGTGTACATATAAGTGAAACCTTGTTCTAGAACAAACTTGAAAAACGAACAAAATGACCATGTCGGTTCACTGAATCGAGAGAAATTGAACTGTGCATTCCAAATCCCTTTCATACATACATTCATGCTTAAAAGGGCAACCCGTATTCGTGGGGATAAATGTCGATCGAGGGAATCGTGTGATGCCTGCGCATCTCATCCGACTGGATCGGCTTGCCATCGGCATTAGCCGCTCCTAACAGCTCCGGCAGGATACCATTCCCGTCGACAACTTGTCTTGTAAGTAATTAAATCGTGTTGCACATTTATGAAAGTCGTGCATGCACATAAATGGTCAAAGCACACCGGGCAAAGTCGACCAGGCCAGATGAGTCTCTATGAAATGGCTCTTTGCTGATCAGCACCGTCGCATACCATTTAATGACTTCTAGTAAACGCTCATTGGCCAAATAGACACGTGCTGGCGAGGATTCGTACCATTCGCGCCTGACCATGGTCCATCAATCAAAACGTATGCAAACACGCCTTTCCTTCAGGAGGAGCCTTAACGGACGACGCGTTGTGTTGTGGACTGTCATATTGTGAGAATCAGATGATGGAGAAGGTAATGAGTCAAATGAATCAGATGATGGCAACCGTCTGTAAGTCCCTATGCAATCAGCACTAGACATAACCATCTGGAACGCAAACGGCCTGATCAACAACAGGCCAGAGGTCGAGCTTTATTGCAAGACCAACCAAGCAGATATTCTCCTCATATCCGAAACCCATTTTTCAGACAGGTCCTACTTCACCTTAAGGGGGTATGACCTCGTGTCAGCCATCCACCCTAATGGTTCAGCACGCGGCGGCGCCGCCATCCTTATTCGCAGCAGCATCAAATTCGACACCCAACCACCAATTCAAGAGGATTGGGTGCAATGCGCCCGAATATCGGTAAGCACCACCCACGGAGACATTACCTTAGCTGCTGCCTACTGCCCACCCAGATTTAGAGCCACGGACGATTGCTTCTCTTCGCTTTTGGACAGCCTCGGCCCCAAATTCGTCATAGGAGGTGACTTTAACGCCAAGCACACTTGGTGGGGTTCCAGAGTATGCAATCCAAAAGGACGCGCGCTATGCAGGCAGGTTCTCTCCCGCAACCTCAATTGCCACGGAACTGGGACGCCAACATACTGGCCCACTGACCCTGCAAAAACTCCAGACATCTTGGACTTTGCGATCTCTGGCGGCCTGGACCCGGCAAGAATCCAGACCAGGGAGGTGGAAGACCTTCTCTCGGACCATAGTGCCATTGCCGTTTCGGTCTACGCCTCAGCCATGTTGAGATCCGCGGGTAAAAAGTTAATCTTCAAAACGTCCGACATCAGCAAATACCACCACTGGCTGAACAACTCGACAGTCACTAATCCACCATTGGATACCCCTGAACTTATAGATGCGGCCGTTGTGAACCTCACCTCGCAAATTCAGGAGGCAGCAACTTATGCTGCTCCAAGGTTCTCTAACCAAACGAGGGACAGAAGTAGAGACGTCCACTTTTGGAATCCTCGGGTTAATGAGCTCAAGTCAGAGAAAAGGCGTCTCCGACGGGTTTGGTTCCTCTCCAGGAACCCTAGAGACAAAACAGCTCTCAACAGAGCCACCAAGGAGCTGAAGGAAACTCTGGTCAGGCTAAGGAAGGAGGCCCTCGACAGCTTTGTTGGTAATCTCGCGCCGGGTGATCCCCACCACAACCTGTGGAATGTTACCAAGCGCATCAAGAGGCCACTGAAGAGGATCCCGCCCATCAGAAGACAAGACAACTCATGGTGCAGAACTGAGACCGAAAGAGCCAACGCATTCGCCGAGCACTTGGAGGAAGTCTTCACACCAGCCAATCGATGTTCCCCAAATGAAGCAGCCGAAACAGCCAGGCTCCTGTCAGAACCTCTCTTTGACTCCGAGTCGATACCCCAGGCCACGGAAGAGGAAATCAGCAATTTAATAGCGGCAATGGGTAACCACAAGGCTCCAGGCGATGATGCCATCAATGCCATTGCTTTAAAGCTCCTCCCCCCTATTAGCAAGTCACTAATCACGACCATAATAAATAAGTGCTTGCAATTGGGGCACTTCCCTTCATCATGGAAACGCGCCGAAGTAGTTATGATCCTGAAGCCTGGTAAACACGAAGCCAATCCCGCCTCCTACCGCCCGATCAGCCTACTACCAGTACTCTCCAAGATACTCGAAAGAGTATTTTTGACCAGAGTATTGCCGGTGATTGAGGAGGCTGGTCTGATCCCTGATCACCAGTTTGGCTTTAGGCGCCGCCACGGGACACCAGAGCAAGGCCACCGAGTAGCGCAATATATCCTGGACGCCTTTGAGAATAAGAAATACTGCCTAGCAGTAATGCTGGACATTAAGCAAGCCTTTGATCGTGTTTGGCACCCCGGTCTCCTCCTAAAGCTCAAAAACGGCCTGCCCCAGCCATATTTCAAGTTCTTAAAATCGTTCCTGGAGGGCAGAAGATTCGCCGTCAGGTGTGGAGAAGCGCGCTCAGACGTCAAAGAAGCCCGTGCAGGAGTTCCCCAAGGAAGCGTTCTCGGTCCGCTCCTCTACAACGCGTATACGGCTGACCTGCCGGTGATACCGAGCCAGTACATTATGGCAGCCACTTACGCCGATGATACTGCGTTCCTAACAACAGCAGATACCCCAGCAGAGGCCTCCCAGACTATGCAGGAGCAACTAGATCTACTGAACACGTGGCACACGAGATGGAATATATCGGTAAACAGCGACAAGTCAACCGCTACCACCTTCGCAACTAGACGCGGCACTTGCCCACCAGTCAGTTTCAACGGGTTCCCAATCCCAGAGGTAGCCAATCCAAATTATCTTGGCTTTACACTGGACAGGAGACTTACATGGAGACCACACCTGCTAAAGAAGCGGAAACAGGCGGAGAACCGAGTCCGTGAATTCTACTGGCTGATGGGCAGACAATCTAAGCTACCGACTTCCACTAAGCTCCTTATCTACAAAGCGATCATAAGGCCAATCTGGACGTATGGCATTCAACTGTGGGGCACTGCATCGAAAAGTAACATCAACATTATCCAGACATTCGAAAACAAAACGCTCCGCACAGTCACAAACGCTCACCCTTTCCACGATAATGCCACTATACACGAGGTCCTCAGCTTCCCCTGGGTGAAGGATGAGATTAAGAAAAGCAGCAGGCAGTACATGAAGAGGCTTCACACCCAAACAACCTGGCACAAGACCTGCTGGACACCAGTCAACGCACCAGGAGGCTGCACCGATCACACCCTTTGGACCTCTCTGGGATTAGACACGCAAATTAAATTAAATTATATACATACATTATTATATACATCATACATACAATATCGACAGTTATTGTATAGTTTCGCAACAATTTATGTAATCAATTAATTCTCTACCGTTAAGTTTAGTCATCAAATTTAATGATTGTCCGCGAAGGACAGTTTTTAAATTAATATATCCAAAAAAAAAAAAAAAAAATATTGTGAGACAACTTTGTTGCAAGTGATCGCTGCATCGGAAGATAATAATTATACTGGTGGAAGTCAAATGGTGCTCACGATCAGAAGAACACCAGTTAGCTCTCCTCTTTGAGATTCAAACATAAAATTAAAAATGTACGTTCATTCGTGGACTTTGACTGCGACGGACAAGTTCTGTTAAGAATACGTTTAAATCGGTCTGTGCAATCTGAATGGCTCGCTCTAAGACTCGACTTCAGATGCTTGGTCAATTCCAGTGTAGATTTTAAAAGAGTACAGTTCTCCTGGCTTACTGCTAAACGGATCTTCTGCGCTGACTGATTTGGTTTAAATTTTAATGAAATGATTAAAAATTATTCTTGTCAAGGAGTGCGGTTATGATTTATTAGTTTTTTGTGGAGTTCTGCTAAATCATTTGGTTTTTTAAATCTGTCGTTTGTTCATTCTAATAGATCATTACCCAAAGTCAACTTTCACTTATCAAGACTCATATGAAGGCAAAACCCTTTTGTATGTTCCCGTATATTGTGCCCTGTTTATTGCCCCCAACATCTAACCCACATAGTAGCATGCCCATATCTCTACTCCATGATTCCCGACAACGAGTTGCTTACACATATTTGGTAACGCTTTAATCGTCATCCGTTATCTCGCGTTCGTCACGAACTTCAAAATGCGAATTGGACTGTTATGTAACATACCCGTCACACACATCTTTTAATTGACCACCTCCAGCGGCCGCATCAACGAAAATAAAGAAGAATAGTTAAAGAGCAAAGCATGAAACCACATACAGTTAATTTTCTTTGTCAATGTTAATGCTGAATTATATGATGAAAATGTATTTACACTCGTTGCTCGTAGAGCTAGATTGAGATCTAGTACTCAATCGTTGCTCGTAAAGCTTGATTGAGATCTAGTACTCAATCAATAATACACACAGTATAAGTCACTTATATGTTGACAGTATCTGTAGGCCTCCCACGCGAGCTCTTAGTCAATCCTTTGGGGCGAGAGAAACTGAAATCGAATATTGCAACCTTGATAGAGCGGTTTCCTTAATAAAGTTAACGGATTTATGAGTAAAGAAATCAATGTATTTTTTTAGCATATGTTACACTTGCCTGCATTTTAATAATTTCCTTCTCTGTTTTTTCGCTTTACTTGCAGCTGGTACTTCCGCAAAATCAAACGCATTGAGGCTGAGAAAAAACTTCTACTGCCAGAGAACGAGCACGGTGCATTTTTAATTCGAGATTCCGAAAGCCGTCACAACGACTACTCGCTATCAGGTGCGTGCCCAACAAGGCATTCAATTAGCATTAATGTGCATTATATTACATAAAATTAATACTGCGGTGTACGAATGTTTTTGCAGTGCGCGATGGCGATACGGTTAAGCATTATCGCATCAGACAATTGGACGAAGGCGGCTTCTTCATCGCCAGGCGCACGACATTCAGGTGAGTGTTTATATCGGGCCTGCCGATCCGGAGTCGTAGTAACACTATGTCCCACCCGAAAACAGAACCCTTCAGGAGCTGGTGGAGCACTATTCGAAGGACTCGGATGGCCTGTGCGTCAACCTCTGCAAGCCGTGTGTCCAGGTAAGCCGACAGGGAAATGTGGTCTTTAAAGCCATTGTTTGCTTTGATTTAATCGCGCATTATACATCCGACTTGCCGCCAAATGTTTGGATGCGTGGGATGACAACATTTGCATTTGACATTGTTATGCCTTGGTTTGTTCATTTCGAAATGCCCAACACCTGTATACTAAAAAACTGTTTTAAATTTTCCTTGTATTTCTTTCATGTTTCTTTAATTAACACAAAATTGTGTGTATAATAATAACCATACAAAACAATTACTAACCATCTTAAATATAATCAAAACAAAAAGACAAATTCTTTTTCGGGTGTCTTTGAGGTAGGATTTCTATCTAAGACGTTAAGATGTGCGTGTGTTTTTTACCCATTAACACAATACTACTAAAAGCGAGAGTTATTCTATCACTGCCAATCAAAACCCTCACAACAAATTAAATTAACCTTTCATGATCTATCACAGTACAATCGACTTAATGCCGAATTCAGGTGACCCACAAGTGTATTCAGTCAGAGTTCAGCGAGTACTAAATTTAACAATATACTTTTATATCAAGGCGCAATCTCTTAAATGTTCTCCTAATGTCCAGATTAAAGAGATTTATACTGAGATACTGAATAAATCTGATTCATTCTTTTGAACTCTGACTGTTGCGCACATTAACCAGAATGAAAGCCTTGCAATTAACTCACATCCGTCCCAGCTAATAAAGTCCATACTTTTATTTTGTAAATAAGGCCTAAATGTACGCTACACAATCATTACTCAATTGGCACAATCATTTCTCCAAGCTGTGCAGTACTGCGCCTGAAAATGTGCAAAGCAATTACTTACCGATTTTTTCGTTCACCATGTAACCATCGTAACGCAGATCGAGAAGCCTGTAACTGAGGGACTTTCGCACCGCACTCGCGATCAGTGGGAGATCGACAGAACATCTTTGAAATTCGTGCGCAAGCTGGGCTCCGGACAGTTTGGCGATGTCTGGGAGGGACTGTGGAACAACACAACACCTGTGGCCATTAAAACTCTGAAATCTGGTAAGTCTGCAGTCGAGCTAAAGCCTAAAGATTGGTTCCATAACTTTTGCTCTGGATTTCAGGCACAATGGACCCCAAGGATTTCTTAGCGGAAGCCCAGATCATGAAGAAACTGCGCCACACCAAGCTTATACAGTTGTACGCTGTCTGCACTGTTGAGGAGCCCATCTATATTATCACAGAGTTAATGAAGCACGGTTCACTGTTGGAATATCTCCAAGGTATGCCACTAGGAAGGAAGCCTAGGAAAAAATAAGACGCTTTGCATAAAAACAATATGAACCAAACACTTTGAACACCTTTTTTCATGCCACGCAACGTTAACCAACCAACCGCTCGCTTATCATGTCATGACAATTGCTTATTTTTGTTTTTAATATCTTTTAGCCATTGCAGGCAAGGGTCGTAGCCTCAAAATGCAAACTCTGATTGATATGGCAGCGCAAATAGCTGCTGGCATGGCTTACTTGGAGTCCCAGAATTATATTCACAGGGATCTAGCGGCGCGCAATGTACTGGTAGGCGATGGAAACATCGTCAAAATCGCCGACTTTGGTTTGGCTAGGTAAAGACACGGCTTTAAAAAGACATAACTAGCCCCAATAACGCAAATCTTCACTGTGCAGGCTCATCAAGGAGGACGAATACGAGGCCCGGGTAGGCGCCAGATTCCCCATAAAATGGACCGCTCCAGAGGCTGCTAACTACAGCAAATTCTCAATCAAATCGGATGTTTGGAGCTTTGGCATTCTACTCACAGAACTGGTCACCTACGGACGCATACCATATCCAGGTAAGTCACACCTTTGACTAGCCTCAAACTCTTAGTAATCGAATCCGGCTTATCGTTTTGATTAGGCATGACCAACGCCGAGGTGCTAACGCAAGTGGAGCACGGCTATCGAATGCCGCAACCTCCCAACTGCGAGCCACGCCTGTATGAGATTATGCTGGAATGTTGGCACAAGGACCCAATGCGCAGACCCACGTTTGAGACGCTACAATGGAAACTGGAAGACTTCTATACATCTGATCAGAGCGACTACAAAGAGGCGCAGGCCTACTGATAAATGCTTTTCGAAGTCACGGACGTGGCCAGCAGTCGTGACGAAAATTAAGACAGCTGCAAATAATCGCCAGGCATCCCAGAACGGACAATTCTTACTAAGTTAATTTTGTTTTGCATAGATTTTCTACTGCTGCACAACTTGTCCATGGGCCCCCGTTTGGTGCCCGTTGGCTGTGGTTGTCTAGGTACCGATACGATTCATGTTATTAGCATTTAAGGTAAATAGTTGCTGAGGTGGAATGCAATTTCAAATGACGTTCCATTGGAACATTCGTTTTCTTGTTT
Source organism: Drosophila simulans (assembly GCF_016746395.2). Lineage (NCBI taxonomy): Eukaryota > Metazoa > Arthropoda > Insecta > Diptera > Drosophilidae > Drosophila > Drosophila simulans. Next base: position 3,612,614 of record NC_052521.2, read on the forward strand.
ATTATGACAAACATATTGGCACTTGGTCGGATTGATACGCTTTGACATCCTTGTCGTATATTTCGATTAATATATCAAATGTATTATTATTTATATAACGCATATAGCATATATTTACGCGTATACACACATATATATATATGATCACTTATATACAAATATACATACAACCGTATAGTCACACCTTCATATGCCGAGACCCTCATTATTGAAGTATGCCGAAACATACTTCTCTTCCCAACTTTTCTTTAGTTGATAGGCCAACCTGAGAACGATATTTGCAGCACACAAATATACAAAAATGTTTCACTTTTAGTTAATTCATTACGTACGTGTCTTACTCCAATTCTCACTTAACATTATCAACGACATTATATGCTTTATCACAAATAGAAAAAGCAACACAAACGCCAATCATTAAATATATGCTAGCTACTGGATACTTTGCAGTGCCCAATAGCTAAATCCATATAATTACTTATTTAGAATTTAATTGTAATTTGTAACCTTAACATAATATGCAGCTTATTCTTAAACAAACATATACATATACGAAAACATGTACATTTAGAACCAAGAAAATAAATTTCTTTATAATTTATAAATATAAAATTCTTTAAAATTAAACTCAACTTTTTCTCATTATTTTATCTATTAAGGAGGGGCTGAAAAAAAAAACGCAACAGGCTTGCTTTAAAGACACTCAGTTTTTGAGGAAATATTCTATGATTGCAGTTTTAGTGTTGATTTATAAGAGAAATATTTAAAAAATAATAAAAAACTTGATTTCTTACAATAAACAGTGAAAACAATAAACAAAGTCCGCAAAATTTCCCGTCACTTTATTTTTAACGCAAATCCATGCATAAATTTAATTTGGCAATCGAAAATCATTTTGTTTTTCACTCAGAGCACAGGGGCACGGGGAAAATTTTCTTTTCTTACCTACTTTTTTCCTCTGATGATTTTATTAGTTATATTTTGCTGACCTCACTAAGTTTGCTATCTCTATTAAAACATACAAATTACCCAAGTATCTAGTATGACACATTCCATAAAATGTTGATAACTGTCACAAATCGAAATTTGTGAAAATATTCCTATTTTTAAAGTATTTTTAATTGTATTGAACAAATAGGAATCTTTCTATCGATGGCTTTGGAAAATACGTTTATTTAAAGCCAGCTTTCAACGTAGAAACCCAGAATATAATGCTTACAGCAGTAAAGTTAGTTTGGCATTTGCCGCAGTGACTAAAGTCTATGATGGCCTCCATATATGGACATCGACGATCGACGCAGGCGCTCTGCTTACTAATCTACTTTCTGACTACAGTTCATTAAATTTGGTCAACGCGTTTGTCCGGATCACCAGCAGATTTGCTAGGGATCCCCCAAATGTATTTCTCTGCGTTTCAACCCCCAATTGATAATCGGATGGGGCGCGCCGGGCCCCACCTATCAACAAAATCGGGCAAACAATGCCAATTGATGACAACGAAAACTACTCCGAACATTCGTGAGTGAGTCAACAATGTGGCTTTGTTTTGGTCTCGATTTGCAGTGGCCAGTGCGAGTGCGAGTGCGGTATTCCTCCACTATTTCCTTATAAGGTAACGCTGATGCAGCTGTTTTTGGCGTTTCACTTGCTTCACTCGCAATCAATCAACGTAAAATACCGCTAAGACTGGGTGGGGTCGGGTGATAAGCGGAGCGAGTCCAAACTGAATCACACCCTATGCTCATATGTACATATATCCGATTCGACAGAAATCGCAGGCCATAAACTGGCTTATCAAGGCACTTCCTGCAAACCGATGCTTGCTCCCATCTGACTTAAGCACAAAAGCAGCATGCCTTATTGGTTAGCGCTTTATCTGACGCCTCCGCCACTGCATGCCACTGGAATGACCACATAGCCATCGGAATAACACGGTCTCAGATCGCCTCTTACTCATGCCAGCCAAATGCTAGCTTTTTGGTGGGGGGAAAAAATAATAGAATAAGACAAAAGGAATTTTCAGTTCTTTTCGTCGCTTTATTATTAAGAAGCGGTTACAAGTATTTTAGTGGTATGGTAAGTTTGCTTTTAATACATATGTAGGAATGCATGAAAGTAATGGAAATGCCAAACATGAATCAGTTTTGTAAATGCTTATGTGCATATGAACTTGAATTTCGAATAGAACACAATATGGTTTGCTTATGCGTCGTGTACAATTATGTATAAAAGTGAATAGAATGCATTCTTCTGAAGGAGCGAAAGTGTTGTGCGCCTGCTCCCGGTATTAATGTACTCATGCCCAATACTTCTGACTCCCATCCTTCGTCTGCAATGGGTGTGTTCGATGAGGAACGACCACGCCCAGCCCGACTACTGCTTAGAAGCACTTGCGGTGAACAATGGAGGGGCCAGACTCGTCGTACTCCTGCTTCGAGATCCACATCTGCTGGAAAGTAGACAGCGAAGCCAGGATGGAGCCGCCGATCCAAACAGAGTACTTCCGTTCTGGCGGGGCAACAATCTTAATCTTCATGGTGGACGGAGCCAATGCAGTGATTTCCTTCTGCATGCGGTCAGCGATTCCTGGGTACATGGTGGTGCCACCGGACAGCACAGTGTTGGCGTACAGATCCTTACGAATGTCGACGTCACACTTCATGATTGAGTTGTAGGTGGTCTCGTGAATGCCACAGGCCTCCATGCCGAGGAACGACGGCTGGAACAGCGACTCGGGGCAACGGAATCGCTCATTTCCGATGGTGATGACCTGTCCATCGGGCAACTCGTACGACTTCTCCAGGGACGAGCTAGAAGCGGCTGTGGCCATTTCCTGCTCGAAGTCCAAGGCAACGTAGCACAGCTTCTCCTTGATGTCGCGCACAATTTCACGCTCGGCGGTGGTGGTGAAGCTGTAACCGCGCTCAGTAAGAATCTTCATCAGGTAGTCGGTTAAATCGCGACCGGCTAGATCCAAACGGAGGATGGCGTGCGGCAGGGCGTAGCCCTCATAAATGGGCACAGTGTGGGAGACACCGTCGCCGGAGTCCAACACGATACCTGTGGTACGGCCGGAGGCGTACAGAGACAGCACCGCCTGGATGGCAACATACATGGCCGGGGTGTTGAAGGTTTCAAACATAATCTGAGTCATCTTCTCGCGATTAGCCTTGGGGTTCAAAGGAGCCTCAGTAAGCAAGACTGGGTGCTCCTCCGGGGCCACACGAAGCTCGTTGTAGAAAGTGTGATGCCAGATCTTCTCCATGTCGTCCCAGTTAGTCACGATACCGTGCTCGATGGGGTACTTCAGGGTAAGGATACCACGTTTGCTCTGTGCCTCATCGCCGACATAAGAGTCCTTCTGTCCCATTCCTACCATTACGCCCTGGTGACGTGGACGGCCGACAATCGAAGGAAAGACGGCGCGCGGTGCGTCATCACCGGCAAAGCCGGCTTTGCACATGCCGGATCCGTTGTCGACCACTAAAGCTGCAACCTCTTCGTCACACATTTTGCAGAAATTTTATTTGGATCTGCAAGTGAAAAGAAATCTGGATGTGTACACTAGAAGCAAGGAGACAGGACAGCGGCTAACGTAGAAAAGAACGCAGACAGGACCGCCCCCTTCCAGCAAAGGAATAATGACCGCACAGACGAAAAGAGTGTTGGGCAGGAGTCTTACCTTTTTTGGAAATATGTAGGAGTATATTCTAGTTATCCGCTGCGCACACTTAGCACAATGACAGACGCTTTAAGATTGAATTGACCGACGCCTACTTTTTCGAGTTAAAGTGGTTGAAAAGTAGTGTGACCATATACGCATAAAATTATGGACTTTTTCAATCCCGAAGTGACTCATTTACGTATACACCAACAATAAATGTTCGTCGATAAGTTGGAAACGGTGAAGTATGGAACACGCGGAGTTATTTTGAAATTTTTTATTCATTGGTATACTGAGACGTTACCAACAAATTACACATGAGCCAAGAATCCTGGAAAAATGTATTTAAAAATTATGCAGTGTTCCGAAAGTGCACCCAAAAGGGGTTTGAAAATACCTCCAAATACTGTACTTGCACCACAGGGAAATCCATGTTATGAACGGCTGTATAACACTATCATTCAAAATGTATTTCACCGTTTACAGAGCGTTTTGACAAATTGTGAAAATTTTTTTATTAAGATATTAAGGAAGATATTCCGAAAAGTGTTGTGTTCCTACATGAAATCAACATAAAATAAATTTTGTATTAACAGGACATGAATTTAGTTGGATTTTGACAAATATATATACAAATTATTGTTATAATTGGCTGTTTGAAAACTAACTTGAGTGCGCTATTTTGACGCAAAAAAACAACGCAACTAAATATTGTAATTGAATTATTTTTAAACACCAGAAATTGATTGAGCCATTTCTATAAGAGGGAATTTTCTGGAATAACCCGTAAATAAGTATGGATATACATATGTAAAATTCTTATCAAATATTTTAAAATAGAAATTTGTTGTGCTTACCCATAGGAAAAGAAAATGTGCGCTAGTGGAATTCGGTTGGCTTCTTTCAACAAAAAAAAAAACCTAAAAAACACCTCTTCTGTTATCGCTTGCAGTTCGCTAAACTAACCGCGTTTTTCAACACCATAACCCTTTGTGTCTGCCTGATTGTCATCCCCCGACCACCCCTATTACCGACGAAACCAATCTGATAGTGGCAGCTAGTCATCAACATGGTGGACATCAACTTGGAGTGCGTGCACCAGATCGAACCGAAGACCCGTTCCACTGGTCAGCAGCAGCAGGAGCGAGGGTTAAAGGAAGCCTACCTGGAAGCGGTCCGCATTCTCTTAGTGCTGCTGGAGAACATCTTGGCGCAGCCGGAGAACTCCATGTTCCGCACCATACGGCAGGAAAACAAAGCTATTAAAGAAAAGCTGCTGTCCTTGCCCGGCTGTGAGAGGCTACTGGAAGCCATAGGCTTTGTACGCACCCCCAGTTCCAACGCCTACACCTTGCCCACCGAGGTGTCCCTGCAGCAGGTGAAGAAGTACAGAGATGCGCTAAGCGAAAGACGCACTGCCTGGCTTAACGGCACAGTGTCGAAAAGTAAGCTTGTCTTTGGGGGGCAAGACTTGCATCCTAATCATCATGTCTGGGATTTTAATAGGTCCTCCTCAACAAAGTACCACCAGCACCACGCCCTTGTTCATCAAGCCTTCCGTGGAATATCGTCATAGAATCGCCTTCCCCCGTGTGTTGGTAAGCCAGCCATCGAACACGATAGACCTCTGCTGTATTCTGATGTGGAAGCTTGTTTTCAGCGCACCAACAATAACTTTCTGCAGTCGCTAGAGCTTTATTCCGATGCAGTCATGCAGTACGAGGATAACCTGCTGCTGGCTACTGGCCGCACTCTGATTCCAGTGGAGGAGCTCACCGAAATGGCAAGCGAGAAACTGATAGACATTCAAGATCAAATTGCGTCGGGTGAGCGCCAGGAGAAGGAGCCATGTGTTCGCGACTTGCTGCTTGTGGAGCTGGTAAACTGGTTCAACACGCAGTTCTTCCAGTGGGTAAACAATATACCTTGCCGCGTGTGTGGGAGTGAAGAGAGCAAGCTGCGCCGTACTGAACGGGAAGGTGATATAAGGGTGGAGGTCACCGTCTGCTGCGGCCAGGAGAGCAAGTTCTACCGCTATAACGACATCTCCCAGCTCCTCGTTTCCCGTAAGGGCCGTTGCGGAGAATATGCCAATTGCTTCACATTCCTCTGTCGCGCCCTCGACTACGACGCCCGCATTGTCCACTCGCATTTTGATCACGTCTGGACCGAGGTGTACTCCGAGGCCCAGATGCGTTGGCTGCATGTTGACCCCTCCGAGAACGTGGTAGATTCTCCGCTGATGTATCAGCATGGCTGGAAACGTCCCATCGACTACATTCTTGCCTACTCTAGAGACGACATCCAAGATGTGACTTGGCGCTACACTAATGACCACCAGAAGATTCTGCACCTACGAAAGCTGTGCGGGGAAAAAGAAATGGTGCAAACGCTGGACGCGATTCGAGCAAAGCGGCGTCAAAATTGTACCGCCGATCGAAAGTTGTTCCTCAGCCAGCGCAACATGTACGAGGTCATCGGCTTGACGCTAGAGCGGTACGCATTTACAGAAAACTATTCGAAATTAAAGTTAATCTCGTTTCCTGTTTAGTAAGCCGACAGAAAACGAGCTGAAGGGCCGGAGCTCGGGAAGTCTTTCTTGGCGACAGTCACGTGGGGAGCACACTTTTACCAATGTAAGTGAGCTGACCTGTAACGCGCTGCCGGCCGTTTGTGACCTTTCAAGTATTTACAGATATTCGTTTTCAATCTGAGTGCAGCCGAGCTACAAAAAAGGCAACTGAATGTGCGGTACAGCTGTGCCACCGATACATACGAACGATATGCCAAAGGCGAGTCATGAATTTATTCACAGCACTAAGAATGTTTTTAACTTTTCTATCCATAGACGGAGAACTCATCACTGTCTTGGATACCTATAAGACCTGGCAAAAAGCGCAATTTTCCTCAAAGAACATATTTCGAAAAGTGGAGCGCGATTGGAAAATGGCATATTTGGCTAGACTGGAGGACACCGATTGCGGAGAAATTGCCTGGACTTTTGATTTCAGCAAGACTAATTTAAAGGTTAAGTCCTATACCTTAGTTTTCGAGACAAAAACTTTTGGCGACGGAAAAATCAGCGTGACTGTCGATGCCACCGACGGAAGCGCTTCGGTTGAAAATGCCACTGGATTCAAGATTGTGGCCAAACTTACTGGTGGCAAGGGCGATGTGGCATGGCAACACACACAACTGTTCAGGCAGAGTCTTAATTCAAGAGACTATCCCTTCGATCTGCAAGTGCAACTACATTGAAGTCCTCAAATAATATTTTGGAAATCAAAATGTAATTGTAAATAATATTAACGATTCCCAATCTGGATGAAAATATAATAATCAAAAATGTATATTAAAAATAAGATAAAGGCACATAGTGTCGCTATATGTAATTATACTTGAAGTTTTAAAGACTAACTTTTCTGGGATTTCTATATATAAATATATAGAACAAGCGCATGGAAACAGTTAATATAAAATATAAGGTTCTTAGATGACAAATTTAGGAAAAATAAACATATATTTTCTATATGCTGCTGAGCAGAGCAGTACATCATTTTATTGGTCACAAGTGTTGGGACGATTTTTCAAAATTTACACATGTACATATATAGAAAAAGCTAAAAAAAATTAAAAAAGGTAAAATAAAATTAAACTAGATCGACTCGGCTAGTGATCCTGATCAAGAATTTATATACTTTTTAGTAAAGTAAAAGACGTACAACTAACGGGTATACAAATAGATATGATATGTGAGAATTTCGAAGTAATATGTTCGTTGAAACTTAAAAACATCAGCGATTTTCAGAAAACCGCGCAGTGATAGAACCATTTTGCATCACCAAAAAGTCATTCGATTATTGCCTGCCCATTATTAATATCGGTATATTAAAATTTATCGATACATATGACTTCCGCTTATCATCTACATCAAAATGCGCATAAACATATGAATCCTTAAATGCATGAATATGAATCTTTGTGTAGAATGTTACATATGTATATTCTTTTCGCTTTATTGAATTAATTAATTGGTACCATTACACTAAAGTAGAGGTTGCAAACGGTCACAAATTTATTGGTATGGAGAAAGGGTCATTATATTGGTATACATACATATATAATAACATTTAAACGTACATTTTTAGGTAAATGTGTTGTATAATAAAAGTTAGGAAATTTCAAGGACTACACGGTTTTACATTTTAAATAATACATTAGACTCGTTCTTAATAAATCCACAAAAATGTAAAAACAGTTTTTCATTTTTTCAGGTTCTTGACACCGAAAATAATTTTCCTTTAAAAATTCCCGACCCCCATAAGACTAATTTTTGTTTAATTTTTACTCTCACACATGCACTGCCTCTTTAGTTTGTGCGCTACCTTTCAATTGTTATTTCATGCTAAGATCGAACAACCATCACAGATTTTAAATTTGTTCGTACATATCGCCCTCTCCTGGTACGCTTCGTCACTACGTGGACCAGACACTTGTGCTATATACTATGTATATCTACATATGTGCTATTTACATTTATGTATATTAATTTTTGATATTTAATGGCGTGTCTTAGATTTAAGATCTATGATCAAATGTAATCTCCAAAAACGTACTTAGAGGTAAGGGTGCTAGTTACAGATGGAATTTGGCGGTCTCTAAAATAAAGTTTAATAATTATTTATGGGATCATATATAAACACGTGGGGTTTCTTACTTGGTTTGAATTTTAACCACTCGACGCACATTCGTCATTATGGTGTCGATGTCTGAAGTCTTCCCCGATCGATTGAGAGCCTCACACAGGGTCTGAATAAAAGGAGTTCCTTCCTCCGTGCGGAAAGATACATAGCCCTCGTACGTGCTATAGCACTTGAGGATCTCATTTGGAGACCCATTGGGCTGGGCGGCATCGGTCATAAAGCCCCCTAGTTCGCGTTCGCCCTTGCAGGCCTGAACGAAAAGTAGCTTGGGCTTGTCCTTAAGCGTCTTATTGCGCAGAATGGGAAAAACCATGTCGTAGTCCACGGAGTAGTCGTCATCCTTTGCTGCGATCTGGTCGTGGCGCGATCCATGACTGAGGATCACGAGGACCAGAGCGCTCTTGTCCTTAAAGTCCTTGGTTTCCACTGCAAAATTTAGGAATTAATTGAATAACCCGTGAAAGTACACTTCTCTACTTACACATTTGCACTGTCCTTTTAATGGTTGCCAGGGTTGCATCTGTAATAACTTCCACTTTGCACTTCAGCTGCTCAAAGGTGGCGCGCAGGACCTTCACATCCTGGGCACTTCCCTTTCGGAATTCGTTCTTGTTATCGAACCGCTCGTGGTTGAAGATATACACCCGGGCGGGCTTGAGTTTGTTCTTGGTCAGGCTTGATTTCGAGGTACCCAGGCTCGTTGAAATCGTGCCCTGGGCATCTACGGATTGCGCGACGGCAGTGACCTTCGGCTTGGTGCCTCCTGATGATCCCAGACTAATGAAGGGTTTGGGAGTTGCAGTAAAACTGGGCGGCTTCTCAACTTGCTTGGGAGCTGACTTGAAAATGCTAGAAATGGAGGAGACAGATGATGATGGTTTGGACGGACTCGTAACGGAGCTGGCACTGGAACTGGACGTGGAGCTAGTGGTTTTTGGTGTCTTGACGCAGGGAGATGTGTAAGTTATGGCCAGGCTTGGCCTCTGAGCATAAGGTGAGACGTAGCTGGAATCCGAACTGTTTGCAGTGGAAAATGGCGCCCAGGTCGCCTTAGGTCGATTTCCCTTGAGGTCCACTCTCTGAGTCTCCAGGTGCTGGGTGACCGTGTGCCCTTTCTTTTTGGTCACTGTCGTCTGCTCGGTCTTGACTAAGGTGCTCGATCGTTTGCCAGCATTGCTTGCCGTGGCCTTGAAGGGCTGTGTGGAGCGAAAGGAGACGCCGTTCAAACTGGGCGGTCGAGAGCGCGAGGAGGTGGTCGTTGTAGTGGTGGTGGTGGAGCCAAAGGGTCCCTCACCGCCCATTCTCATCTGGGCGAAGAGAGCCTCTAACTCCGCCTGACTAGGCGTGCGTCGCGTTGTCGTCTCCGTGATCAGCGCCCGCTGCGTGTGCGTCACCGTCTGGCGTGTGGTGAGAAAGGTAACCGTCTGGTTGTTGCTGTCCGTTATGGTCGAGTTTTGCACGGCCGTGTTGGTCGTCTCCGTGGCTGCACTCGTGGTCTGGACTCGTGTGCGCGGGTCCTGCACCACCAGTGCCTGGCTGGGCTGTTTGCGATCCGTCTCGCTTTTCTTGCTCCACCAACCCATTATCACTCCGGTTTGCGTGTGTTGAGCTTCCTGTCTTAAACTGGCTTTCCCGCACTGCGCTGCAGTTGCTTTGTGAAGCTCTTGTGTTTCGACCGACGGTTCTCACTCTACTGAAAGAGTCGGAAAGAATTCCGAGCAAAGAGCGCTGCCGAGATAAGGAGGCTTATTCATCGAAAGCCTCCGCCGCTCTCATCGGATTTTATCCGGGACTACAACACTATGAAACTGTGCTAATAGCGCTCCGTGGTGTGCGTTATCTGCACTCCGACGTGGCTGATGTCTCCCAATGTGCCGCTTTGCCCATACCCAAAAACTTTTATGCCTTTATGATCTCTCCTGTTATAAGCAAACCGAACGAGTTCAGCTCACCAACACCTGTGTATGGTTCGCTCTTACTCTCTCTTTTATTATGAACAATTTCCTCTGGTGCCATTCATACATGCATATGTCCACATGTATGTAAATAAAAACAAATGAGTGATAATTTTAAAAATTATTTATTTTGTATTTATGTTTTCGTCAAGGGTTAAAACAAGAGTTGTCTACATATGTACATGTATTTATTTGTTACTTACACATTCGTATTTGGAAAGCCATCTCAAGTATTCATGCCTTATTCACACGCTGATTTTAACAATAAGCAATTCCAAGAATCATATCGAAAGCAGGCAATGACCCAATCAGCTGTTTAAAACAAAGCACAACATTTTTTTACGTACATATCTACATACATACATATGTATGTCAAGATCTCAGGAACTATAAAAACGAGTAGGTTGAGATGCGAGATAGGTCGTATGCGTACAGCAAGTTTCTTGACCCGTTGCCACGCCTACTTTAACTGACTCGCCCACACTTTTGACAAATGTTTTGATATTTTTATTGGTCTTGTAAGTTTGTATCGATCACTTGAAATGATTTGTTTATTTTTAATTTTGTCAATTTTAAACGTACATGTGTACATAAATATATGAAGGAATATTTATTGTTTTTAAGTTTATCAGATGAGTAACGGGCATTTGATAGCTCACCAAGGCCGTCGCCATGCAGTCAGCCAGGGGGGGGGGGGGGGGGGGGGGCAGTTAGTAGAATTATAATTTTAAAAATGTGGGAAAATGTTATAAGTTATCGACTACCCCGAGCGGATACAGGTTGAATAAGAACAGTACACAATTTAAATAAACAACGGGAAGTTACGCGATATGTAGCAAATTATGAAATTTCTTGAACATTCCTTTAATCATCCTCAGTACGAAGTTACTAACACACTTGAAGGCCCTCATTGCTATGTATATTTCTCATCATATTTCATAGTTTTCTTTGTTATTATTTACATTTTAACACATTTATATAAATAAATAAACGTATGATAGAGCTGGCAATTCTACACAAATTTGGTATATTTCTACCAAAACTGGTATACTCATTTCCACAGATTAATCGAAACTGGTATACCAACAATTTTTTCTTTCTCCAAATCAACAATTTTTCCAACTGTTCTTTCCATAGGGCTGGGTCACCAAGAATCAGAAATACTCGGCTATTGACCCTGATGAAGAATATTTAAAATATAATCACAATACCTTCTGGCTGTTCCAAACTTTTTACTTATATCGAATACATAAAATTTGAATTACTGAGCTGAAAAAGTAAAGATTGATAGATGAGAGTTTGGAAATTGGAGGGCGTTTTCAAACTGAAATCTTGGCCAACCTTAATAGCCTTTACAATAACCTCCATTTGCTTAATAACGAATACAAGCCCCCAACACCTTTCCAAAATTTGTTTAGTAACAACGTAACTTAAACAACATTTTACCTGATATGTGATCAAATTACCTTATAAGTTGGTTGAAATCTTTAGAGTGCTGTATTTAATATATATACATTATCCACTGAGGCAGCACGGAAATCAAAGTTCATGGAGAGGAATAAATATAAAAACAAAATAATTTTTTTTAAATTTATTTTTCTTTCTGAATATTAAGCGTAGATGATTCTAATAAATAATGTGTTTAATTTAACATTTAGTCATTTTATGTTAGGCTGAGGCGCTTTAAGACACTATGTAGTTCTTATAGTTACGCGAAAATATATGTGTATATATCTGATTCATTTAGTTTAGTTCCTTAACCTACCGGAGCGAAGCTGTTACACTTAGTGTCCAAAACTAACACAAAATTCTAAAGAAGAGATACGTTAAAACCGTAAGTTGCTGCGGACCCTAATAGTATATATATTTATATAAAATAGTGAATGCGTCAATGACTTCCAGGCGTTTGAGAGCCTTAGGTCAACTTATTCCTAGGTGCTATCGAACCACGCTAAATTAAAATTTTGCGCTTTAGTGGCACTTGTCAGCCACGATAGGAAAGCGGACGACGCGGATCTCATTTCCGTAGTCGCAAACTACCGAATCGCAGGCAAGCATCATTATTTTGGGACACAGCTGAAGGTTTGCAAAGTCCAGTTTGACCTCGCGAGCCGGCTGCCCAGTGCGCACATCCCACACAATAAGAGATCCTGTGTTGGAATTCAATTTATTATTTACTGCACCTCTTATATTGGCAATCAAGATTGAGACCTTACCCATTTTGCTCGTAACCAATAGTGACGGTGTTAGCATCAGTAGACTCGAGTATGCATTTGAGATGTTGATGGTAGTCAACAGGTTTCCTTGAAATCGTTCCCATACGCAAATCCTCTCGTCCGTGCCTAGCGAGATTACGTAACTGGGGGCACAGGCCAGACAGCTGACAGCTCCGTCGTGAGCTTGTATATTATACATGCAGGCGCCCGTGAAAAGATCCCATACGCAGAGCAGGCCGTCCTGGGACCCAGACCCCCCTGTGCCCGGTTGCCAGCGATCCACAAAGAGACAGGTTACGGGACCGCAGTGACCGTGGAGCGTATACTCAACATCCGACTTGTTGAGGCAATACACCTGTGGAGACCAGTTAGAGTTAGGAAAGTTGATTTAATAAAATGTTGCATGCTCACTTTAAGAGTGTGATCCTGGCTGCCAGTGAAAACCATGTCGTTAACGACCTGCATGCATGTGATTGGCTGCTGATGGGCTAGTCTTACACCCTCCAATGTGATTTTCATTTCCTCCTTGGTGGTCTTCTGGGATGCTTCTTGCTGACAGCGCTGCTGCTGCATCATTAATCCAAGGCTTCCAGTGGATCCAGTTCGAACATGAGCTAAAAGAGAGAGTCTTTCCTTTTAGGAGCTTTTTAAAAGGTTATTTAACGGAAAGACATACTTCGCCTGTAAGCCGAGGTAAAACCCCAGTCGATTTGTTTCCCCTTGTAGTACGTCTCTAAGCGGTAGAAATCTAGTCGGCCATTAAGACGCGCCACAATCACCCGATCGCCGTTCAGGTGGATGTGGGTAATACCCTGGTTTCTCTTCGCGTCTTCCTGATATGCACACTTAAGCAATCCCGCAGGCGATTCCCACAATTCTACGCGGCCGTTGGCGCAGCCTACTGCGATGAGATTATCGAAGTAGTCCAGGCACCAGACCGGTGACACGGCCAGCTTTCGTACCAGCGTCTGCCCATCCGGTCGCTGCTGAGAGATCTGAATATCGGATCGGGAGATGCTGGTTAGCTGTTCGCCACTGCGTGCATCCCACACTCGGATCTGGCCTTTAAGGCAGCAGCTGATGATGTAGGCGCCGTCAGACACCAGACATTCAATGCGATGTTTGTGTCCGGCGATTTGCGTTGGAACTCCCTCCAGAATTTGCTCAGTCTGCTTGTACGGCGCCTCAGATTCGTGCCAACTGGAGCGCCACTCGGCATAGTTCCTGGTACAGATGCAGCGGTAGAAAACCACCATCGTGTAGCAAAGCACGAAGATGCTGATGCAGCACAAGAGGATGGCGAAAAATATTTCCATGGGGCTCTTCGGAACCAGAGGCAAGCCCTCTGCCATAACCATCGGAGACTCACGGCGCACGTCGTCATCGTTAAAGTCCAGCGGATCGAGTGCAGCGGCTAGGGCCTTCCATTGAAAATTTTGTTGCAGCTGCTCCTGCGGATTCCGCAACAGAGTGGCTAGCTCCGGAGCGATGGCATGACTAAGGCGAATGGTCGGTAGCAGGGTGACGTAGTGCCCACTTAGTGAGATGTTGTACTGTTTCATAATCGTGGACCAGTGGAAGTTTGAAAGGAAATAGTTTAGGTCGAAGCTGGGATATCGCAGTCTCAACATTTCCTCGGCCGTTTCGTTTATGTCGATCGCTAGAGGAGCTTTTATGGGCGTAGAAAACCCGCTTCCGCTCGGCGCACTCGTGGCACGCTGCCCGTCCGCTTGCCATCCCTCGAAAAAACTGCTGACTGCTCCCCGACCCGCCTGTAGTCGCCGTTGAAGTTCAAGGGTTGCCGTCATTGTGCCGTTGCTCTGCATGCTAAACAACTGCTCCAGATATCCCGAATTATAAACTATAGAGCATATCCACACAATCATCCAGATCATGAAGGCACGCTGAAAAAAGCGCGTGCGCGCCCAGAAGTTTACAATCTTTATGCGTTTGGGTATTCGCTGCTCTGGCGATGAGTGTCCATTAACCAAGCTTGTACGATCGCTAACAGATGCGGCATCAGCAAAGCACAGTTTCGGATGCGACTGAGAACGCTGAAATGTGCCAGGGACAAACGGTGGCAATGCTGGGGTGGCCCCGAAAAATCGAAAATCCTGTCGACCAGCTCCTTGGGTGCAGCTCAGCAACATCTTAGGAAGGTGCTTGGCCTCCGCCGTATACTCGGTCCGCTTAATGTTCATGGCCAGTATTGTTGAGAAGAGCAGCATCTGTAGCATAAAATCGGAAAGCAAGCCGACTATGGCGAAGATACAAAACTCCTGGATGACGGGTACGAAAGTCGCAAGGCCAATAGTCAAAATTGTTATCTCCGTCAAAAGAGTCTTGGATATATGCCAACCCTCTTTGCTAAGAGCCTGCGCCACGCGGATCTTCACGTCGAATGTCTCGTCCATTGAGACTACGCTCTTCGTAATCACCAAGCTATTTTCCAATCCCACAAGGATTACAAGGTAGGGGAAAATGTCCTTTGACTGCAGCGAAATTGTCAGGCCAAAGAAGAAACACAAGCCAAGGGACATGGCCAAGCTCCCGGCTGTGGTGATTACGCTACATAGGGCCAGCAAAAAGCGGGAACGAAATACATCGATTTTTCGAACAGAGAAGTACACATAAGCAAACACCAACATAAAGGCCACTGTGTAGGGCACCAGCTCCCACATTCTGTACTCTCCCGGGTAAAAGATGTAAGTTATGGTCGTCGGCTCTTCAGCCGGCGCACTAGCCAACGGGAGTGGCGGATAGTGTCGCTGCAGCTTTTCCTTTAGCGTGTCCAGGTACTCCATATCGTTGTGCTTGAGAAATAACGTCAAGGCATACTGTATAATACGCGACCGAGCGCGCAAAGGATAGCGCTTGAATCCAGTGTCCTGCATGGGTAAACCAAACAGCATTTCCGCCGCTGAAACTTTTGATTTCTGTAGGTTCTGGAAATGGACAAAAGTACACATTTAGGATTAGATAGACAATTTAGAACGTATGTTTGATAGTTATCTTTATTACTAGGGAGTTTCCTAAAATCTAACCAAGTTTCATTGTGGTCGGCAGTCCGTGTAGTGACGAAGCGCAGCGAAGACTTTACTATACACTAAGAAATAAAATTCTGATACATATTTGAAAATATATAAACCTGAAACTAAAGGGATTGCCATTACAAAAATAAAAGTGGTGAAAAAATTATCGACTAATGGGGCTTGTAGGGCGTAACTACATCCACAAAAAATAGGAAATCAGGTATACATACGTATTTACGCCCACAACTTCTGAAGAAATGGTGTATGAATCTATCTATGGTAAATACAATAAATAAAACAAAAGAGAATGATATAGTCAAGTTCCCCGACTATAAGATACCTGTTACCCAGCTGGTGGAAATGCGAACTTCAAATTTTATCATTTTGGGATATCGATAGATATTGGGAAATAAAATTAGAATACATTTAAACAAAGTGTTTTTGTATGCTTATAGAAATTGGCAAGACAAACAATAATACTAAGAAAAAGTGTGGGCGTGACAGTTTTGGCGTTCGAGTGGGTGTGGCAAAAAATTTTTTGGCAAATCGATATATATTTACAAAACTAATACAAAAATCAAAAAATTTTAAAACAATGTCAAAAGTGTGGTCGTGGCAGTTTTGGGCGGTTTTTGGGTGTGGCAGCATGGGTCAACAAACTTGCTCTGCGTCTATGTCTCTCTAGAATCTGTATGCTTAATCTTAACCTTCTAGCTTTCATATGTTCTGAGATCTTGACGTTCATACGGGCGAAAAGACGTACATGGGCAAATCGACTCGGCTATTGATCCTGATGAAAAATATATATATGTACATTTTATGGAAACTCTTCATTTTACCTGTTACATACTTTTCAATGAATCTAGTTTACCCTTTTACTCTACGAGTAACGGGTATAAAAAGCGATGTTTAACGAACTACAACACTTTATGATTAAAAAACAAAACGAAGATCCAATTTGTTTCTACTTATTGTTTTTCGAATGTTGTTCGTATGCCAGCTTTATATGTATAAAATATTATAATATTATATGTATATAGCTTTAAATTGAACGACGGCTATAGCGACACGTCTGTTGACACTGATCAACAATGTGTTTACTTTACTTTACTTTATTTACTTAATATACTTTAATATACCTTCGTCATGGGTTGATAACCATGCAGATCAGTGAGTCTCTTATAAATGTATCTATTAACAGAAATCTAAATACGAGTATATGCTACCAATGAAGTGATTTGCCACGCTTTCAATATATCAATACTTCTCAACCTGATATACAAATGATTATAGCTCGAGCTTTTGTCTGATAGTTGTGTTATCTTTACTTTAAGTATTTCCCCGATTCAACAAAGAGCAATTTCCTTGAACTTTAATATCATACTTTTGAAATCAATTTACCTGCTGAAATCGAAAAAAAAAAACTTTCCGTAAAAAGTATTAAAATTAAAATGAATCTCATGCCGTGCTTATCTTACAGACTTTTAATAACAATTTTTTGTGTATATTGAAAGGGGCACAAAAAGTACACGATCTCATAGTTATGCGTGTATGAGCGAAACCCTTTTATTTGAACAGTATGCATATTCATACTACAATCTGAAGCTTTTAAAATTCTTATATCCGTTACTCATAGACTAAAAGGGTATACTAGATTCGTTGAAGCGGACGTAAGAGGTAGAAGAAAGCGATTCCGACAACATAAAGTATATACATTCTTGGTCATGTTCGCCAAAAACTATAAAAGCTAGAGTTTTGATTTAGCAAGCAGCTTCCAGAGACATAGACGCATCGCAAGTTTGTTTCCAAATGTTGCCGCGCCCACTCTAACAAACCTCCCAAAACCGCCCAAACTTTGGAAAATTGTTCGATATTTTTAAATTTTTGCATTAAGCTTGTAAATTTCTATTGATATGACAAAAAACTCTGCCGCGCTAACTCTGATATCCAAAACCGTCCAAAACTGCCCACGCCCACTATACTGGAATTTTTTTTTTCGATTTTTCTTTGTTTTATTCAATTTTCAATATATTGTCAATTCTACAGGTATACCAAAACACTGTTCGCCCCACACTCTTGAATAAATTTTTAATTTTGTCTCAATTTATTCTCTAATATCTACCGATATGCCAGAAAAATGATGATGATAACCGGTAACGTGTAGTGAGGGAACTTGCCTATAGCTTCTCTCTTGTTTAAAACTATATTCGTAATAGATCTTATTTTTATTGGAGTTCATCTGCGGATTTGGAATGTAAATGCCCTCTGCCAGTACTTTGGATAGAGGGTTATTACGAGATCTGTGTGACTTTCAAAAGCTCAAAACGCATCGGTATAGACAATACCTATAATGAAAGATTAGGTCCGGCTAGTGTGGAGTCTAGACTAAAACTCTCTTCTCAACCTAAATTTACTAAAATCTCATTAATATTTACAAACTGCTTGAGTTGCGTAAAGTCTATGACGTATAGTGACTAAAGTTTACAGACATGGATAATCGGTTGACTCCACCTGTTCTAGATCTTCCATTTAAACCTTTGCTTCATCTACATATGTATTGGCCTATACCTACATGGTACTGAAATATCGTGTTCAGGATGTTTGTGTCCCGAGTGAAGTTCTGAGAGTTCTGCGTCCACAGGTTGGCAGGCGACAGCAGCAGGCAGCCATACTCCGGAAAGATCTGGTCCAGCTGCCCGTGGGTTCCGCGCTTTACGTTCTCTACATGTAGGCAGTTGTGCTCCAGGGTACGCTTGCTGCCGGAGAATATTAAGTAAATCAGCGTTGTTGAGAGACTGGAAAACCCCTTCGGTGTACTCACTTTTCGCTGCTCTGGTGATTGCGCACAATTTCAAGCAATTTAAAAACTTCGTATAGCGGCGCACGAAACGCATCCATAAGCTGCATTCCCTCCGTCCATGGGAGAACACTGGCCCGCAGAGTAATCTGCTGGACGTAGAAAAAGGCGGGGCTGCTCTGCGCCCAGGGCAGAAGGGGAGGCGGGCTGCGGTCCGCCGTACTGCTATTTAGTACCTGGGGTTCGGCGGAAGGGTGCAGTTCCTGCGGTGTAGTCGAGGATGTATTAAGAGTCTGCCCTGACATCGATCCGGATCCAGCTTCGTAGGGTACAACGATCTTGGTGGGTATTGTCCCGGGCAACGGTATGTTGATTAACGGATAGCTGGAATGGAAGTCTAAATTAATAATCGTATTCACCATATTTGATTAATCGGCTATTTTAGGACTAGCGCGAGTGTTTGGCAAGCGTATAGTCATCCATCGCGTGGCTTGCGCTTTCTATTTTTGGAAAGACACAAAAAATGTCTAGTTTAATTGATCCCACGTAACTATATAGAAAATAATGATTTCATTTGTAGCATTCTTACTCGTTAAACAAAGAGCAAAGAATAAAGCTATATTTCGTTGATTTGAAAATAAACTAACTACGAGCAGATTTAATTTATTTATAAACTTTAGATTACAACCAATAAGGAAACTAGCAAAAGTGTGCGTCAGCATCCATGAAATGATCATAACTTAAATGCATATTCACAGGGTAATCAGTTCCCTTTATAGTATCTACAAGAAGCGTGCCTAACGAAAATTCAAATCTAATCGATAATCCCCATTTCATTTGTATTTAAAGCAAGGCATGAGCAACCAAAATAAAGTATTTTATTCAACTATTTATTCTTCGTCCTATCAGCAATTCTCTCATAAAGTATTCAAGGTCAGCGGGCCGTTTGCCTGGCCCAAGACAACAGCCTGCCCTCAGCGACCAGCCGGTAAGCGGCGCTGAGCACGACGTTCTCCAGTGATAAGCGCGCCGATAGGCGGGAAAACGCTGTGCGTGCAGCTACCAATGTATACATATAACGCTTCGATAAGCGAAACACCGGTTCATCTAATCCTGTTTAAAGCTGCCGGATGGTTTGTGCATTTATCATATAAATCAAAATCAAATGGATTGCTAATAGGTTCTTAACGCGTATAATAAAGCAAACAAAAACCCTTCTTAACGCTCTAAAAACAAGAGAGAACACTAAGATACCCAAGCGATATCTGGGAGCGGTTACATTTATTGTAGTTGTACACTTTTTTTGTACATATTGCAAGAATCTATACGAAAATTTATGGGCGTGGAGATCAACCAATATTGGTAGGAAAAACACTACAAAAAAATTTACGAATTTAGCTATTCGACACGTATAAATCCTTAGTCATAAATGGGACATGCCTCTTAGGAAAAGAAAACCCATATGGTATTTAAAAAGTGAATTGCCTACGTAATTTCTAGCATTTCAGATTTTGGGACCTTCCAAATAATTCACATTCGGGATAACGAATCACGGAACAGGCTATGAAGTTGTTTTTGCTCAACTCAATGAACGAGCAGATAATGAAATAAATACGCAAGTTTGTTTTAGTAATATGCATTTTCAATGCAGTGCGCAGCACGTACATACAAATATATGTACATATCTGGGGATTGAACTTCCTAAAGCAGGATCAATCTTTAGCTTACACTGTAAACTTTAAGGTGTCGGTTTTCTGCAGAGCATCCAGAGAGAAATTTGATTAAATGCTTTTCCGAAATGTTTGCAAATAGCCTTAATATTATTAACCCAAAAAACGTTTTGACACGCCCACAAGCAGCCTAAAACTTCCACGTTCACAAATTTGTTCTTATTTACTCATATTAAATTTCGAGTTCGCATTTCCTTTAGCTGAGTAACCGGTATCTGATAGTCGGCGAACTCGACTATAGGATTCTCTCTTGTTGAAATTTGAAATCCGGAAATATTTGCCCACGAACTAGTAATTTTGCCCACGTCCAGTTTTGAAGATATACAATTTGGAAAAAAAAAATTAAGAAATTTTTTTGTAATCGCATAACATTATTTTGACACTCTTAAGTATAAAGTATAGGTTTAATTTTGAAAATATAACCCATTAAAGAACATCTCGGCCTTATCAGAAAATTATCCTAAAATATCCTAAATACCCTAAAACTGTCAAAAAATAATGTTTGCCAACCCATTAAAATTAGTTGCTATTGTCGTTTGCCCAACCTTAACAATAATTCGTATCGTTTTTAAGGATGGTCGTTTGCCTATCGTTGGCCAACGTTTTTTATTGATAATATACAGTTTTAAGAAATGGGAAAACGCTTTATTCTCTGATAAGACTAAGATTAAAGTATAACTTTTCAAAAGATTAATTTTTTTTAAATTTTGAAGAGTGGGCAAACGATGTAATTGCGATTAAAAAATTTTTGATTTTCGAAATTTCATATCTTTAAAACTCGAGGTGAAAAAAAACGAATTGATGGGCAAACGATTCCAGCTTTCCAATTTTTAAAATTCGATTTTACAAATCCCAGCTTCCTTAAGCTAGTTAAGTTAACTAAAATCTGCAATTGAATTTAGTTTCGCTGTCCAACATCGCTTATAAAAGGGTGTTGAAAAAGTTCAAAAAATTTAAATCAATGTCAAGTCCAATGACCGCTACAAGCAATTTTCCATGTACATATACAATGTACATATTTATGTATGTACATATATGTACATATATTTTTAAGGTGCTGTGTCTGCAAAGTTTTGGCACTGACCACGAAAGCAGAATCGCCATGAACGCGATGCTGGAGGCACACGTCGGGTAGCTGGACAGGAAGAGGCCGTGCTTGTAGTAGAAGTGCGAGACGGAGGCGGGCAGTCCGGTGGAGGAGGCTGCCGCAGCGGCCGCCACTCCTGTGGACGAAGGGGCGGGGCCGGGGGGCTTGCCGGCCAGGCCGCTGCTGTTGGATGCTGCTGTGCGCGGCGACGTCGACGACGCTGCCGCGGCCGCCCTGGCAGAAACATCTGTTGCGGCGGCCATGTTGTTGTTGGCACAGAACTTACACTTACACCGAGGTGAACACACACAGGCGCACGGCCACGACTTGCACACACACACACTCACACTCTAGAGAGGAGAATCTGACCACGAACTTTGTTCTAACACTTTAGCAGCAAAGTACGAGTTCGGTATTCGCGGTTTTTGCGCGGATTCGGATTTGCACACTCGACTGCGGCAATTACGCAACCCGACGTTTGCAACGCATCATCTGCGTAGGCAGATCATCTATACGAAAATTTATGGGCGTGGAGATCAACCAATATTGGTAGGAAAAACACTACAAAAAAATTTACGAATTTAGCTATTCGACACGTATAAATCCTTAGTCATAAATGGGACATGCCTCTTAGGAAAAGAAAACCCATATGGTATTTAAAAAGTGAATTGCCTACGTAATTTCTAGCATTTCAGATTTTGGGACCTTCCAAATAATTCACATTCGGGATAACGAATCACGGAACAGGCTATGAAGTTGTTTTTGCTCAACTCAATGAACGAGCAGATAATGAAATAAATACGCAAGTTTGTTTTAGTAATATGCATTTTCAATGCAGTGCGCAGCACGTACATACAAATATATGTACATATCTGGGGATTGAACTTCCTAAAGCAGGATCAATCTTTAGCTTACACTGTAAACTTTAAGGTGTCGGTTTTCTGCAGAGCATCCAGAGAGAAATTTGATTAAATGCTTTTCCGAAATGTTTGCAAATAGCCTTAATATTATTAACCCAAAAAACGTTTTGACACGCCCACAAGCAGCCTAAAACTTCCACGTTCACAAATTTGTTCTTATTTACTCATATTAAATTTCGAGTTCGCATTTCCTTTAGCTGAGTAACCGGTATCTGATAGTCGGCGAACTCGACTATAGGATTCTCTCTTGTTGAAATTTGAAATCCGGAAATATTTGCCCACGAACTAGTAATTTTGCCCACGTCCAGTTTTGAAGATATACAATTTGGAAAAAAAAAATTAAGAAATTTTTTTGTAATCGCATAACATTATTTTGACACTCTTAAGTATAAAGTATAGGTTTAATTTTGAAAATATAACCCATTAAAGAACATCTCGGCCTTATCAGAAAATTATCCTAAAATATCCTAAATACCCTAAAACTGTCAAAAAATAATGTTTGCCAACCCATTAAAATTAGTTGCTATTGTCGTTTGCCCAACCTTAACAATAATTCGTATCGTTTTTAAGGATGGTCGTTTGCCTATCGTTGGCCAACGTTTTTTATTGATAATATACAGTTTTAAGAAATGGGAAAACGCTTTATTCTCTGATAAGACTAAGATTAAAGTATAACTTTTCAAAAGATTAATTTTTTTTTAAATTTTGAAGAGTGGGCAAACGATGTAATTGCGATTAAAAAATTTTTGATTTTCGAAATTTCATATCTTTAAAACTCGAGGTGAAAAAAAACGAATTGATGGGCAAACGATTCCAGCTTTCCAATTTTTAAAATTCGATTTTACAAATCCCAGCTTCCTTAAGCTAGTTAAGTTAACTAAAATCTGCAATTGAATTTAGTTTCGCTGTCCAACATCGCTTATAAAAGGGTGTTGAAAAAGTTCAAAAAATTTAAATCAATGTCAAGTCCAATGACCGCTACAAGCAATTTTCCATGTACATATACAATGTACATATTTATGTATGTACATATATGTACATATATTTTTAAGGTGCTGTGTCTGCAAAGTTTTGGCACTGACCACGAAAGCAGAATCGCCATGAACGCGATGCTGGAGGCACACGTCGGGTAGCTGGACAGGAAGAGGCCGTGCTTGTAGTAGAAGTGCGAGACGGAGGCGGGCAGTCCGGTGGAGGAGGCTGCCGCAGCGGCCGCCACTCCTGTGGACGAAGGGGCGGGGCCGGGGGGCTTGCCGGCCAGGCCGCTGCTGTTGGATGCTGCTGTGCGCGGCGACGTCGACGACGCTGCCGCGGCCGCCCTGGCAGAAACATCTGTTGCGGCGGCCATGTTGTTGTTGGCACAGAACTTACACTTACACCGAGGTGAACACACACAGGCGCACGGCCACGACTTGCACACACACACACTCACACTCTAGAGAGGAGAATCTGACCACGAACTTTGTTCTAACACTTTAGCAGCAAAGTACGAGTTCGGTATTCGCGGTTTTTGCGCGGATTCGGATTTGCACACTCGACTGCGGCAATTACGCAACCCGACGTTTGCAACGCATCATCTGCGTAGGCGACGCAGGGTCCGGTTCGCCCGATATTGCGATATTATTATTGTTTATTAATAGCGGCGCCTCGCTGGCTCCTGCTGGCTGTGGACTTAGCTTGGATCTGGGCTTGGGCTTGGGCATGGGCCGTATATCGATACATGTTCACCGGCGATTTGCATTCTATTTCTATTGATTTTTCTTTTTCTTGCGCTTCATTCGCACCTTTTGGCCCCACGTTATTTGCGCCGTGCGGTTGTTGTTGCTGCCGCTGCAATTAATTGACGTTTTTGCGCATCTTCGGCGCTCTTTCACACACACACGCGACAAGCATACGGGTTATTCTTATAGGAATCTGCGACGTAAACGTCGCTCCCACCGGGTATTTTTTACTTAATTGAAATTAAAGCAGCGCCGCGGCTTATTGTTATCAAATTAGGAAGGTATATTTCACTTTTCTGGGCGGATGTGCCGTACCTAACCGCCGAGCAGAACAAAATTTAAGGCAGATCAAGTGTTGCCGATAGCTCAGCCGCAGCACAGGTACAAGGTAATGGCGATCAGACGAGTCCGCCAATAAGTTTAATATGCAGCTTTTCGTTAAGCACGTTTTTCTATACCGAACCGCAAAATTGGATGCGCCCCGCGTCACCACTCACGTTAGAACAAAATGCTGGCTCCCCGTGAGTCAGCGAGCGCGAACTAGTTCGCGGCCGAACCAAAACATTGAACAGCTGAGTCAGCGCAGCGCTGCCCGCTGCACGGAATGAGCACCTGTTCGACTTCGGCGCGGGACAGGAAACTGCCCCAATTCCCATGAATCCCCATGTCCAACCAAAGCCAGGTCTCAGCCGTTTCGACTATTTATTATTTATTTTAAGATTCGGCAACAGCTGCAGATAAACGGGTCACAGTTCACTTGGACAGTGCTGCCAGACCGAACACAGACCTTTTGAGTTGCCCGTCCCTTGGCGCTCGATTTGATTTTTGAATTTATCTGTTGATCGCTATAGGCTTACAATTTAAGACACGTACACTATTATTAATCATTGAAGTGGTGTAACTTTTGATTTTTCTTCAAAGTAAGAATTAACTCGATAACTCTTGAGTGGTGTTTGTTTTGTTTAGAAGTATAACCTCGATGAGCATGAAAATTAGCCTTATTTGTTATTATCTACACGTCTTTGTTAAATACATTCACCTCTCTCAGATCTCACAAAATCCTTCATATTTTAGTATGATCGGGCAATGCGGCTATCTGCAAAACGTGGACCGCAGCCGTAGTGGCTCGTGAATTGACAGGCATAATAGACGCAGTAAGTACTAGTCGATCTTGGTTGTTGGCATGGTGTACTCCGCTGTAAGGGACGCCATTTCGCCCGCGTCATGCGGGTGTCCATCGTCCACCGCTTCCTGGTTGCTATATCGGTGTCGCAAGTTCGCCTCCTCCTGCATGGCATAGTCACCTTGAGTTAATTGGTGATACTGGGCGGCCTCGCTCCTCGTCTCCGGCATACTTCCCGCTCCGTTCAGGCCGCTACTGCTCCAATTCCGGCGTCCGAACAGCACCACCGTGCCCTTGCTCAGCAGCGGACAGAGCAGTGTTTGGTGGCAACACGCAAATATCCGGTAATTTGATCCCTGGAACGGATCTGACATCGCCGCACAGAGCATGTGGTCCAGATTGATACCAGTAAACTGCAAAGAAGGGAAGGTTTTAGTGACAGGAGACGTTTTGGATATATTGTAAATAATGAATGAGCATAGATGTAAAACATTTTTGCTCGAAAGTAATAAAGAGGTTTTGCTAAATGTGCAAAGTTACTTTGTTCAAGGCCACTTACAATCGAGAGCGGAGAGAGCAGAGCGAAGTGATAAAACAGCATGAAGGCGGTACCTATATGGGACCAGTGGAACTCGCTGAGGTCCTCGACAGTGTACGCTCCTGAAAGAGAAAACAAGAGTACTTTCCCGACCAAATAGATGGCGTCTCCTAGTTACCGCTTCGGATAATGTAAATCGGTATTATATAGAGCAGTGCATGCTGGATCCAATAGGTGGCCTGCTCGAAGGGATATGTCCGGCCCTCCACCTCGGGGAAAAGAAAAGCCAGAAATGGGCCGTTCAGATTGCTCATCTGTATACGAAAGAGCGCTGTCGTCGTCTTCGTCGGCTTGGCGGCCAAAAGATAAATCTGTAAGTATTCCATGTATTTTTAATTGTTCTACGACAATCCACATGACAAATTGTTAACCTGCAGACAGGACTGGACATGACATGGATTCAAGGCGAAAATCATTGACTGTCCGGAGAGTTTGAAGCCCATCTCAATGCCAAAGATCATTGACAAGGCTATAAGCAGAAACAGTCTTGTAGGACTGTGTGGCTTCTGTATCTCGTTCGGCGGCGGAAGTTTAATCGGCGCTAGGCGTTGCCAGGAGCGGTGCATTATAAAGATGAAGAGGGCGGACAGTAGTATCGTCTCCAACCAGCGACGTCGATCTGTCATGTAGTTGATGCATTCTGGTCCCGTTGTCCTCGGAATCTCATCGGATATTCCGCCGACTGCCCAGTCCCATCCCATTTTAAGGCTGTGATGTGAAGCGTCTAGGGTAGTGAGATAACCACTTCTGAAAAAACACCATTGTTAGTATTTTGAGCCGTGCCATGTTTGGTAAGTAAGTAACGTACGAATCCAAATCGAACCCTGTTCTGAGGATTTCATAAAAAATTTACAAGATTTACAACTAAATAACTCTTCTTTCGGAAAGGAAGTTACACACAAGTAGTTGTATTGCATTACAAACAGAGTTAAATTAAAACATCGCTTTTAAAATAAAGTCCCAATTCTTATTGTTGTTGGTATATCGATAGGAAATGGAAGAAATATAAATAACATTCAGCATCCGAAGACCTTCGCGCTTATACGGACATGCGGACGGACACAACGTTAACAAGAGAAATAACCATCAAAAAATAGTTCAACATTTTCGAAAAGTGTGGGAGCGACTGTTTATGCAACTTGTGGCGTTTAGGGGGCGTGACAGTCTTCTTATCTGTTGCTATTCTGCTTGCGTAATCTTAACTTTCTACTAGGCAGTTTCTCGTTTCTCGACGTTTTACGGAATGGGCATGACCAGATTGGCTAGTGATCAAGAATATATATACGTTATAGGGCCGGAATAGCTTTCTACTACGAGTAACTGGATGGTGGGGAAGCTGTCCTCGAAGTAGACTCCACGCCTAGAACAATGCCAGGGATGTTTTCAAAACATTGGTTACTAGGAGATTGCCGCATTGCAGCGTGTGCAATATCAGGTGCTAAGTTTACAAACACGGCCTGCAGGCATAGATCTCAAAGAATATGAATTCATGTCAGCGTTGACATTTGTCGCAGCTGTCCATTGGCCACTTGCCAAGGGCCAAAACCAAAAACCTCAAAGCGGAAAGCCGAAGGCCAATGTGCGGGCCCATTGCAATGTTAGCCAGCGACGTACATATTTAAAGGGCGCTTTTGGGCGTGTTTCCCGCAAGGTGGCTATGAATAATGCCAGATCAGGCCACAAATTAAACCAATACGGTGGTTCAGCTGCAGGCCTATAAGCGGAAACCTAGCATGGGACGGACGTACAGCCGCAGTCATTGTTATTTTCATTGTCAAGAACACGAAAGCTTTTAGGGGAAAAACAGACTAAGGTACCGGGGTTATAAAACCCTTTTATAGTCATTTGGATCCATATTTGTAACCCATCCACAAGCTTCGTATCTATCATAGTTATAGCTAACTTGAATGTGCTGACAAATATAGAACGGTAGGATATTGTTGATTAGATTAAATAACTCACAAAAATCGTTAAGTAATCAGGTTTAACCAACGACGGCGTACATATGCACATTTATAGCTTTTCTAAATATACGTACATGCTGACATTGGAAAACCATTAGGGAAATATTCAACAATCTTTTCGACAGTGCTACATATGTACATATGCAGTTACTAAACTTCGGCAAAAAATCAAAGAAAAAAAGACCGTTCGCGCCGACACGATTTTCGATTTTTCCATCCGTTACCTATAAGTCTTCCGCCTGAAACTGCCACGTGTTCTGGTCCGAAGCTCCGTGAGATACCCCTAGATTCACCGATGAATTTTTCACGCTATAAAGCAAATCCCGCGGATATCGCACATGCTTTATTCCTTTTTTATGTTTAATTACATATTGAGTGCATGTCTGCATTAAGCATGCAATTCGCTGGGCGAAAAGAAGAAGGGTGGCGAAAAAAACGCGACGTTCTCACTGAGCGACTGTCTGCAAGCGACTGGGACTTAGCGCGGCTGGCGCACATTGTCCTTGGTCGAGCTTTCACTTTCTTCCTCTCGGCGCACGCGCTCTCGCCCATTTGCTCTTTGCTAAATTGGGCGCCAAAAATGAATGTACCGGCTGCATTGGGTCGACGAGGGAGGCAAAGTTTGATATTCATACGCCGAGCACTTGTATGTATATGAAAATGTGTACATACATCTGCGGATGTGGATTTCCACTGCAACCGCCCGTCGTCAATCGCAAATTGGATTAGCAGTGGGCGACGGTTGGGGGGCGCCTGACCCAGAAAAGATGATAATGCGGTGCCGGCAAGAAAATATACTTGTTAAACTTACAATCATATATACACATATATCTTTGACAGAAACACCCTGACTATCTTTTTATCTCTGATTATCTTTTGCTTTTTTTTCAAAAATTAGCTCACTAAAATCCACTCTTTTTCAGTATATACGAATGATATTACCGTGCTCTACAAGAAGGCAAACCCAACTGCAATTAACAGTAATTGGCGCAGCCATTCAGCAGCATTGCAAAACTGCAGGAAGAGCAAACCAAAAAAGTCGATTTGAACAATTTTAAACTGGCTGCATCAGTAATATAAAATGCTTCATAAGAATGCACCTGAGTTTTCAATGATAGAATAGAATGTAATGGTAGATAGAATGTAAATGATAGAATGATGCGTTTTCGACCGTATAAAGTGTTCTCGTTCAGGATCTCTGGCCAAGTCGACCTAGCCGTACGGAAATATCCGTATGAACGTGGAGATCTCAGGAACTAAACAAGCTAGAATGTTAAGAATAAGCATGCTGAGACGCAGTTACTGATATAGCCACGCCCACAATCCGCCAAAAACTGTCTCGTCCACACTTTTAAAATTCAATTTCTATCGATATGCCAAAATATGTTTAAATTTCTCGTCAGCAATACTAGCTGAGTACCTTGTATCTGATAGTAACTCGACTATAGCGATCCCTCTTGTTTTTATTTAGTTTCGCACTGGCCGGTTTTGCATTATCCGCCACTTTTTTGGTGAAGACAAATCATACCGAATAGATTTTCAGATTCTAATTGGGAATAAGTTAGAATTAATGTAATAGCAATCTAATAGTAAAATTTACTGGAGTAAATGAATGTACATAAGTATGATTGCGAAAAATTAACAACGCTGATCAAATATAATTCTGCTGTAAAATGCACAAGTGCAGAATAAACATTTGCAGGACACTATATGAAGTCCAAAAACACACCACATATATATGTAGAGACTCATGGCTCCATCACTCAGATCTTATTTGGAAACACTGATTTCAAATTAACTTTCCCCTTTATGTGTCCCAATATGAAAGATTCGAAATTTACATTACATTTAAGATGGCGTTGATGTACTTTTAGGCATGTTGCGTAGTCTGAATTAGAGAATTTCTCGAAAACGGCTAAACCTATTTTGATCAAATATTTACCACAATTAACAGCTACGAACGGGCGTTAATGGTAAACACAATTACAAGCCGTTAGCATAGTATAATATATAAATTTGAAAATGTTTGGTTTGTATGTATAGGCAGCACTATCGAAATTACTATCGTAAATGTCAGCAATGTACATTTAGTCATGTTGGGTACAGTCTGACGCGGGCTGCTATCGAATCTCAATATTTTTTCTAAAAATCTTAAAATTAGAGAATATCTCGAAAACGGCTAAACCTATTTTGATAAAATACTTACCACAATAAACAGCTAGTGATAAACACATTTACAAGCCGTTAGCTTACTACAATATATAAATTTGAAAATGTTTGGTTTGTATGTATAGGCAGCACTATCGAAATTACTATCGTAAATGTCAGCACTTCTATGTAGAAAATGCAATCTCCTCGAAAATCCCAATCAAATAATAATCTCAAAAAAGGTCATTTAAAGTTCAACACTTTTTATGTAACTCGCATTTTAAAACACGATCTTCAAATTGGGAATTGATTTTTGTTTCCTATTTTATATATATTTTCATGCATATTTTAAGCTTCAGTCGTATATAAATAGACCTTTCAAAATAATGAATAACTATATTAATAATAAAGGCCCCAAGAAACAACAAATTCACAATTCCTCAATCAATCGCTGCGAACTCACATGCTCGCAAAGTTGTTCTATAATGCCATCAAATTTTTTATTTTTAAAGTCTTGCTGAGATTGTTTTTAGCACATTTCATTTAGGTAGATTCAATCTTTTGCATTTTTCAAAAAAGTCAAATAGAAAATTACAGGAAAATAAAAGTTTTGGGTCATGAAATCGGATTTATCAGCAACTTTGACATATTTATTTGTTATTAATGCCTTATATTACGTAGGTAGGCTTGATATAATCGCTTGATTTGAAAAGTACATAAACCTGGTAATAATTTAAGGTATCATTTTTTAAAAATGCCAAACAAGATACAAATTTTTACGTTACGTTGTTACGTTACGAAACCTTACGTTTTGCTCATTTAACGCCCTTTGAAGTGTGACCAGTCCGCGTAATGAATAGGTATTTCATTGATATCCTCTTACAACCACATTTGGCTAAACACTAAATATAAATAAAAGTTTTTGACTTTGAATTTAGGCTTCAGGACCTACGCAAAGCCTTATTTCCTCTTCATCAAAGCTGTAATGTTGATGTAAACCCCGGAGAAATCGTTTGCAACTATATCCGAACACATTCTGGGAGCAGCTGCGAATAGGCAGACACAAAGGCGTGAACGAGTGTGTAACAGCCGTGTATATTTGTGTGGGCGCCGAGGAAACCACAAACAGCCACAGCGATGGTGGGAATTATCGATGAGGTGCAGCTGTTTTATCCCCTAGGAACCCGCATCAAAATTGGAGACAACTACGGCACAGTGCGTTATGTGGGAGAGGTAAGCCGTTGGCTGGTTTGGTTTCCGCATGCATAAGACTTAATCCCAACCTGCTATCCGTATTTCAGGTGAGCGGCCATATGGGTACCTGGCTAGGAATCGAATGGGATGACGGACTACGTGGCAAACACAACGGCATCGTGGACGGCAAGCGCTACTTTCAGACGCAGACACCCACGGGAGGCAGCTTCATCCGACCGGGAAAGGTAGGGCCGTGTGCCACCCTGGAGGACGCTGCCCGGGAGCGGTACCTAAACTACGACTCGAGCAACGTCGACGAGTCTCTTATCCGGGAAGCTCAGGCCAGCCTGCAGGCATCGCTTTTTGAAGTCGTGGGCATGGACAAGATCGCTCGCAAGCAAAGCAAGTTCGAGCAGCTGGAGGAGGTGAGTGTAGACCAGACGCCGGTAAACGCTGCCGGGTACCTGAAGGAGTTGACACACCTCACCACGTTGAACGTCAGCCATACCTTAATCTGGAATTGGGAGATCGTGGCCAGCATAGCGCAACAGCTACCCTCCTTAACCAACCTGAACCTGAGGTAAGTGAAAAGCCATGCCCTGATGTGTGCCACATTAATGTGCCAAACCTTTCAGCTCCAACCGATTGGTCCTGCCCACGTCATCCCAAATCACGGAGCTTGAGCCCTCATTTCGGCACCTTAAGCGCATCAACCTTCGCAGCTGTGGCTTTTCCGACTGGAAGGATGTAATGCACACAGCGCTTCTCTGGCCAAATATTTTGTCACTGGGCTTACAGGAGAATTCACTCGGCCAGCTAGCAGAAGTCGATCGAACAAAAATATTTAAGCAGCTACATGAACTCGACTTACACCGCACGAACATTATGGATTTTGACCAGGTGGCAAAGTTGGGCAACCTCACGACTTTGCGCCTATTGAATATCATGGAAAATGGAATCGAGGAGATAAAACTTCCCGACTGTGATTCACAAGAAAAGCTTAATATGTTTGTCTCGCTGGAGCAGCTGAACCTGCTTCACAATCCCATTTGGAATGAGGTAGGGCAGCGTTATTCTTCGGTACTAAAAAATTTACTGTCATATTGTTATCCTCGCAGGCTGATGCGTTTAACGAGCTGGACAAGCTACCACAGCTGAAACGCCTGAGTAAGACTCCGCACTTAAAATCAAACTTTGATGAAATGTTCTCCAAGGCTGTAGCTAGCATAGCCAGCCTGCAGTTCATTAATAAAGCCGAGGTGACAGCGGAACAGAGACGTGGAGCCGAGTACGATATTTGGAAAAAGTATGCTCTAGATTGGATGCAGGCGACGCAAGGTGGGACGGACTCCTTACGGGAGTTTTGCCGAAGACATCGCACCTACCCACTGCTGGTTAAAAGTAAGCTACTTTCTGCGTTGGGTATTCAAATATTATTAAAATATATGTATGTGTTTACAGAGTATGGTTCCCCGGCAGACTTTGTACCGCGTAGTCAAGCGAAGCAATCGAATTTGATTAATGTTTCCATAAGGCATCAGCTGACGGGTGAGACCTGGGAGAAAAAAGTCCCGCGAATGATTACTGTGCAGACGCTGCAGGGATTGGTTATGAAGCGATTCCGGTTAAGCGGTGACGTCCCACAGCTTTGCTACGTTGATGCGTTGCATCCGGATCTTGTGGTACCATTGGATAACAATGCTAAAACACTGGACTTTTATTCTGTACAGGAGCATGATACAGTTTTGGTTCAATAGCTGCCAGTATAATAGCATGGACTTTGCCCCATTCTCCGTATTCAGATGTATTACAGTTTTGGACAAATGAAAATCAAAAATTCCTGTTCGATTTTACTTCTGTCTCCCTCTGTTTTAAATTGCAAATGTTATGTTAAGGTACTAATAAGTTCAAAATTTCACTAAGCAATTCCACTCAGATATTTATACTGTTTTGCTTTTCAAAAAAGAAAACACGCTATTTAACCAGAGAATTAAAAAAGCTTTTTGCTGATATTGTGGGACATAACGATGTTATCAGCTGTATTAAAGTTGAAGTAAATGTGTTTTTCAAATATTTTTAAGATACCATAGACGATTGGATTGGAAATCAACAAAAATGCCCACCAACGGCCATTGTAAGATCGACAAGCTAAGCTACGGATCCTTGTCAAGAACATATATGTTTTGATATCCAAAAGGGGGCAGTTGATAGCTCTCCTACTTGTTGAGCAACAGGTAGCTAGTTTTCTCTGGTCTTATTACTTTTCTCTAGATTCTATAATCTAAAATAATATGTGAAGAATACAAATTCAACAGCGATTATCAGTTTCCAAAAAGATGTGCCCTAATGTAATAAATCGCTAAAATTTGCATAATTCGGCTCCAGCAACTGTCGCCTGGTATTATCATTAATGGAGTCGGACTTAATTGTTGACAAAGTTAAAGTTGCTTATAAAACAGAAGGAACCGCCCCCACGAAAAAGTCAGGCATGTTTACGACTTGCAGACAATACATTATTAATGAGTGTGTCGGCGCGTGGACTGCGTGAAATATCTGCCCGGATGGGGAAAGGTGCTCCGTACGTCGCTTCCTTGCGTTACATGACGCACTTGGCAAGTGCACTTAAACGAATACAACAAGAGAGAAAGCTATAGTCGACTACCAGATACCCGTTACTCAGCTAGTGCGAGAAAGTTCGATTTTCTTTTTGGCACAGCTATGGAAATTGGCAAGAAAAATAATAAACTGAACACAAATGAAAAAGTGTGGACGTGGGAGTTTTGGTCGGTATCTTTGAGAGATAAAGATTGATAAGTACAAATTACAAAATAATCTCTCATAACCCTAAAGGTTTTAATTGGTGACGAAATTAAAAAATAAGGCGTGTTCGTAAACCAAGATTTCAAAATATGTCTTATGAATATGTCTTATGAAAAGACAATTTTCTGCGCGATAAATCGCCCTCTATCCGGGAGTTCAAATATTTTTTTTAATCTGTGTTGGCCCGCTAAAGGCTTTTCAAAATTTGTCTCTCTTTAACTTTTTCAGTCTGCTCTCATGTTCTTCTTTAACAAGCAAAAAACCGAGAACGAATTCATCTCAAAAAAAAAAAAAACGGATATTGAGATCGCTTTCTTTCCGAAAGCTAGAGCGTTTAAAACTATTTGTGTGCAGCTTTAACTTTGCCATTGAGCCAAAGTGCGCTCTTACTTTGCTCATCGTAGCGCAGCTGCTTATCATGACAATAGCATTGTAGAGAAGAGGATACACACAATAATAACAATTTTTTTAACTAACCAATATAATCGATTACTGAAGAAGGCATTCCCGGCCCTGATATATGGCCGGAATATGCCGAAATATGGCGATACCCTTTAATTTAAATATTCTTGCAATTAGGCAAGTAAGAAACTACGGTAATTTTACACGTTACTTTTGAATGTAAATGGGCATGTTAGATTCGTTGGAAAGTAGCACAAGTTGTTTTCCTGATGCTGATACTCCCACTCTTTTTCCATAGAAATGTTTTATTTTTATTATAATACACTTTTTGGCAATTTCTATCGGTAACGTTTTTTTTTGCATGCCCAATCTAACTGCTAATCGCAAGTATTTGGCAAGAAAAATTATATAATTAAATAAAATTTAAATAAAGCTCAACAGTTTTAGTCGGTTTAAAATAGTTGAGCTTTATTTTATTTCTTTCCATTTTCCTTCGATGTGTCAAAAAAAATGTCGGAATTTCTCGGTCGCACTCCCACTATAGGTACTGCATAGTCGACAATCACGACTATATTTAAAAAATTGTTTTAAAAATGTTCTATGCTCTATTATCAGAGAAAATAATAAAATAAAAGAAACAATCAAATAAATGATAATAGGTAAAATAATATATTTTTATAATAATTGGAAAGTCAAATAATAAAATAATAAAAACATTTTTCGAATGTTGCATCACTAGAATCTGCATTCCTAATATCAACTTTAATGAAACTAATATAAATGGGATTAATACTACAACATAAAAAATGATGATATGTTAATGTAATAATAACTCGTCTGACAAAAGCACCAAATGTATGTTACAACAAAAAGCGGCAGAGAATTGAACAGCTCCATATGGATTAAAACTCAAATTAGTTGCCAAATTAGATTTATTTAATATCCGCCAAGTTCTTATTTGTGGCCACAGTCGTGAATTCGAAATGACAAATCCAATTTCGATGTCTAATTTTCCTCTTACACAACCGTCATCAATGGTAATTTAATTCCGATGAGTTTAAAATGTGTCAATTACATATGGGAAATTACGTTTTGTGCTCAATTGTGCATTGAAGGCCCACAAGGTTCCACTGCCCATGGGCTTGTTAGCTGTGCAAATGTTTTTTTCTGCGATTCAGGTCAAACACTTGACCAGGTCGCATCTGGTCAAATAGATCTCGAGCAAAGCGAGCACCTATAAATTAGCGATCAATGCGACCACTTGCGAACTTTAACTCGCAATCATGGATATCTCAGTGCTGTGGCTCTACCTGGTCCTTGTGTCCGGCCTGATCATCTTCTTGGTGCCCACTGTAGAGTCCACCTTGCTTCTGTGGGCCTGCTTATACCGGCTGGAGATCTGTCCCTTTAAGACCACCACCACTAAATCATCATAATGAAAATACTATATTTAACTCCCGACTATTTCAACGGTCAATAAAAAGAAAATCAAAAATATTTTAAACATTCTAAATCATTTTCGTCGGAGTCCGCTGTTTTCACAAGCAAAGCAATTCCTGACCCCAAAAAGATACATCATCATCAGAAAACCAAATCCTGTCCTCTGTCTATCCCATCCCCTTTGCGCTATGCTTGGCCGGTTGAGTAAGTAAGAGCCAAAGTTATCAGGCAAGTGTGAAGTTTGTCATTAGTTGCTGGCACTAATTAGGTGTAAAGCTCGTTCGGCGGCTTTTATTTTTGCGGCTGTCAGTACGTGTCCTGGTTTGGCAATTCCCAAGTGAAACTTCCGCTTAGATCACGTCGTTTCGGGTCATTTAAGCGGGCTTCCGTGGAAGTATTCCTGTCTCGCAGTGTGCGGTCGGATTCAATGTATTGACTTCGTTATATCTCAATTAGTCAAAGAGAACTCAGGCAAACTTCACGCTCCTGTTATTACCTGTTCAGAGAAATTAAGTTGTAGACTTGAGAAAAAAACGAAAAAAATATTTAATTTAATATACCTGTTTAAAGAGCGAAATAAGATACACATTTTGCAGCTCTTACAAACACGTATGTACTTAGTTGGCACTGACAATAATAATAACTCAAAGATTGCAGCAAGTTTTTTTTTATTACATTGTAGATCATTACAGTGCAGAGCTATCATGACTTCATAATAATATAAAATTACCGCTCTCATATTAATTATTTATCAATTTTAGCCAAGGATATACCATCAGTCTAGAATGTAAAAAAACAGAGTCACGACACAGACTATTAAGTTACCTAAGTTAAAGGTATCATAAAAGTCGTCAAATCAGAGTGTAAAACGGTTTAAATTTAAATATTATTATTTTCCAGAACTGACATAAAAGTGTTGAGTAATTCAGGCCTAGTATTTAACGGGCGAAATCTGTTCTGCCGCTAAGAAAGTAGCCGCTGAAAATGAAAGCCCTTCTGTGTAAATACCCCTATTTTTACGAGTTAATCCAAAATATGTTGGCGATTTGCATTCGCAACACTTATTGTTTGACATTCGATTCCTAACAATTCAGTCACCACTCATTGTGGCAGTGCAGAATTAAATTTACAAAACGTTAAGCATCCCAGGCCATTTCCTTATTACCAAAAAAGGAGCCAAAAAGGTACTGACTTTTCATAGCAGAGTAATGGAATCCACATTCACATTTTGATTGTCTTTGAGTTAGCATTTAATTAGAACCGAGCCAGGCATTACAAAATGCATTCAACCATGCTGGAGAAACAATGCTTATGCGAATTCGCAGGTGGGCAAAATAATATTCGGTCATACGAACTCAACTCAACGAACGCACAAAGGATAACATTTTTGGGCTAAACAGAAATGGAATTCGAACCACAGGCCAGGCCGCAAAGCGAATTTCCTGGAAAGAGAAAGCAAAACAGGGTTCAAAATTGGCATCTGGCGGCTAAGCGGCTAAATACCAAATGGCCAATAAAAGCGACGCTAAGTTAAAGCTGTGGGCCATTATAAATTGTTAAAGCGTGGCAACCAAAATATCCGAGACAGTATTATTCCCTTCGGGTTGGACAGACGGGCACATGACCAGGTCGACTCGGCTAATGTTTCTGATCCAGAATATATATACTTTATAGAGTATACAGATTCGTATTAAGCGAATCATACGAGTAACGGGAATAGTTATGATATCATATCTCTTGAAGGCCTTCGGTTAAAAGTGCGGATTTTCTTTGCTTAACAAGTTTGCCTGCACTTAAATTAACTTTCACTTGCCGTTTGATGTCCCATCACAAACGACGTTCCCTTTCGGTGTTCCAAGTTCACGGGGGATAAACGCATTCCGTTTTCCAATTTCGGGGTGACAATAGAAGCAAATCGATGTAAAGTCAACTTTAAGTGTTTGAAAAGGTGTAAAAATCGAAGTGTGTGCGGCTCGCTTAGAGGCGCCACAATGTTGCAAGCTGTCGTCGCCAAGTCGTGTCAAAGTTTCCGCCGCCCTTTCCAAACGACTTTTTGCCTGTGTCGCCGCCAGCCAGTGGCAGCCTGGGGCGGGATGGTAAACTTCGGGACGAACTTACACGTGTTCAAGCACAGGAGAACGGGCAGCGGATGCGGGGGAGGGTGCTCCACTCGCCCTCGGAGTCGTATTAGACTGCCCCGGTTGGTAATTCAAATTTACCGAGTGCAAACAGCAGGGAGATTGCAATTAATTAAATATCACTCATACGTCAGGTAGTCCAGCATGTTCGACTGGGAGTGTGGGCAGCCCGTAAGATGGCCGAAATATCGCGTGGAACACGTAGGCTCACTGTTCGAATGCGTAATGGGATTAAAGGTGCCACGTGGGCGATTTCCAATGGAGGAAAGACATTTTAAACAGTAATCCACAATTGATTGAGTTTCGAGAGACGAGATTGACCTTGACTAAGTCAGTTAAAGCTCAATAAAATGAGTACGACAAACATGTCCTTTTTGTCAAGGAAGTTGAAAACTCTTTCTCTTATTTCGGTCTTGAGTAAATATATTTTTTAATGCATAATCGTATTTATTGGGCGTGGGAAGGGGCAACAAAAGCAAAAAAATCACTCTATCATCCAGATGAGGTGGTGTTGAACGGACAGAGGGGTGACTTCAACAGGCACGCAAGCAGGATGAAGCAACCATCTGCGGTGGGAGACAGGAAGGCCATGAGAATGGCCAAGACCACCAGGTAAAAACACACCGTTGTGGCAATCATCTTCGCTGATCTCGGCTACGAACTCAAGGGTCGGGAGATGGCCTTCCTCCTTTTATACCGGTCCCGATGAAGCTCGATGAGGTCGTAATGCAGCTGTCAAATAGTAAACACATATAAGTTGTTGATCTTTACCTGATCAATGTTTTCCATACCAAATTGTACATATTTGTAACGCTGTTCTTGATTAAACTTCTTACATAAGTATTGAGATGTCGATTTTCATTGACTTCTATTGAGTGCATTATATAGTCTGGTTGCTCTTAAATTTTATGCAGAGTTGTAGCTCTTAAGCTCTACGAACTAGCACCTGACCAAGGGCACTTCCAACCATAAAAGAAGCAGAACATCGAGTGCTGGCAAAAACAAGGCTGAGGCATCTCTTTAAGATTCCGTCTTACTTTGGCTATTTTGAAAGGGTTCCGACAGCCATCGCACCCTGCCAGGTGTACTAAACATAAGTCAAAATAGCTTCTATAAATAAAAGAAATTATAAGCAGAGGCCACGCGTGCACTCACAAATTATTCGTGGCAAATGAATGGATATAAGGAGCGTACTCATGAATGAAATTTAGCTAGCAGCGCCAGCAACAGATGGGTGCCAAA
Organism: Drosophila simulans; assembly: GCF_016746395.2. Lineage (NCBI taxonomy): Eukaryota > Metazoa > Arthropoda > Insecta > Diptera > Drosophilidae > Drosophila > Drosophila simulans. Next base: position 3,651,508 of record NC_052521.2, read on the forward strand.
ATGAAGGGGAAGGGAATTGGCAGAGCATCATCATCATCATCAGTGATTGCCTTCATCTGGTGGACAGCACATGCGCAGATTGGAGCACATGGTGGACTCCGTTTGCAATTCACTTTGTACTGAACTTGGCGCACTTTGCGGACGTCGCGGGTTCGTGTGGATCCCATTAGCGACGCAGACTTTGGCGCCGGTTCCGCCGATTTGGACTGTTTAGTCCTGTGCACGGATTCAGCGGCAACGGTCGAGGTCGTTCGCTTGGTAGCCACACCGCATTCTGGTCGTGAAACGAAATTTCAAACCCGAGAACAAGCCAAAACCGAAAAACCCGCATTCCGAACTCGCTTGAAGTTATGTTCTTTTGAAACGAGCTGACCGTTGCTCGGTTTGCTGTTTGCGCTCGCAAAGCAAATAGTTCCCGCGTTGGTTCGAAAGCCAAACACTCTTAGAATATTGTGAGATGAGCAGCTGTCTCTGCTTTTGATTCACAAACAAACAGTTTCGGGACAAGTGTTATACGCCGCGGAGCAATTGCAGTCGACTGGCACTCGCAAACAGTGGAAAAGTTCTCGCATCACTTTGTTCACAGAAGAGTAGTGACAGATAATCCTGCTGGTGAGTTTTGGATACATATGGTCCAATATTTCGGGGAGATTGGCAGTACGCAGTTCGTTTCGGTAACAAAAAATGTGTTCTCGCCCAAATATGAATCACCACCAACCCCATCAACATCCATCAAATTTACTTTTCTGACCCCTCTCTTCCACCTTGTCTCGTGCCTTCTTAAAAACTCAGGAGATGTTGAAAGTTATTTCGATGTCAGGCATACTGAAATTTGAAATTGTTTATTTTCTTAGGAGGAAAACAAGAACTCTTTGTTTGAATGCGAAAAAGTTTGTTGTAATTAATTAAAGGACGTCAAAACGTGTCGTTTCCGTGCGGTTTTTCCATTTCTAATAAGTCTTGTTCTTGGTCATGTCTATGCCAACGGTACTTTCCAGCTTGTAAAGCTCAATTTTTGCATCAAAATTATTCAAATCATTTCCTAACTTCATATATTTAATTACAACCCTAATCAATTTGGAATTAATGATAATCCTCTGCGGACCTAAAAGCAAATTCTGGCCACGAATTATTTCATAATTTGACAGAGTATCTTGGGCGGTAAGAAGACAAAGGGAAATTATTGGGTCCTGTATTCCACCATGTTTTTATTAGGCCGCTGGGGTCCCGAATCTAATTAACCACTCGGGGCCTTGGACCCGGACCTGAGGCGTAGCAAAAGAATTTGAGGCAATCTTTTGAAAGTTCCAAATAAAGAACAGCTCCTATGTGCCCGGAACTCGGGCCTTGCCTTGAATTCCTTCGAACCCAAAAAAAGAAACCTATTTTGATGAGATTTCGTTCATGTCAGTGTCACATCGGCTAAATGTCTATTCCAGATGATTGGAGTGGATGCCGGCCGAGAATTAGCATATTCGTTAGTCAATCAGTCGCCAAATCCACATCAGCAAAGATCACATCAAGGTTGTCACTCACCTTTGGGCTCCTGGAAGGTTCCTAACTCGGCGGGCGAAGGTATGGCCGTGTAATTAGGCAGCGCAATCAGTGCCAACGCCAGATATCCAGACCCTAAACTCATAAATATAAATATGGCTAATTAGTCCGTGTATTTGTATTTGTATTTTGTGGGATATTGTGTTTGTAATTGTTTGTGGCGAGTGGCGCCGCAATGGAAATTATCACGCATACGACGCGTTGCACCGTCGCTCTTTATGTAATAGAAAAAGTTCCGCTGCAGAGGATATCCGTTGGAGTCTATACTATAATTTCCCGACCCCTACCTGCCGTCTAATTCTCCCAGGTGTCCCCGCGTGAATGTGGTTCGGCAACCCTTTCCATCTCCAATCCCTATCCCTTCCTAACATCGCCTTTCGGTGCCATAAAAGTTTTGCGGTTAACAAAATTGAAACGGCGCACGACGCCCACAAATCGCGAGCGTACGAGCCCGCAGGGCCATATTTGTTAACCGCCTGCACTTGACTATCATACGTTTATGATGTTTGGGCACAAACACTGAGATGAAAATCGTTCCCTAGAAATCAGTGTAAATACATCAATACACAAATACAATTTACAATCGCCTAAGTTTGAAGCGATTTCCAATACTTTCAAAGTACAGTCCCGCTTAGGTTTTAAGATGAGACATAATTCTACATATTTCCCACTTCACTCTTCTCAGTGTATCTGTGTGTGACACATTTTCTCATGTTAGACAAAATACTGTGCGCTTGTGACGCTGCGAGCGGATTGAATTAATAATCTCGGAAAAGTTATCAGTTGTCAGCTGCTGGCCTCCGCCTCAATGGATGTGATCTAAGCACATTCTCTGTGATGACAGATGCAAATATTATGGTTAGTCCACATCCTTTTTGCAGTGAACATTGCGTGGGTTAAACTGGTGCTAATGGACTACGTTATGCAAGGATTGAAGTTCAGCTTCGATCGGAAAAATCGGAGTTTAATGCTGACTAGCACTGTGATTAATTAGGCCATAAATAGCAGAGAGCCAAATTGTGCAATCTTCCGACTTTACAAAATAACGTTGATTTGATTTCCAAGCCGAACCATTAATGTCAGCAAAGGAATTTTCAGAAACAATTTCCATAGCAACTTTTCCCGCCCGAGGCGTTTCGCAGCTCCCAGGGGTAGTTTGTCTCCGCTTTCCTTCTTATTACAAGTTTTTGAACTTTTGCATTTTATTCTGAACATTTAATTGCCTACAAATTAGGAAGATTTTTGGCGTACATTTTGGTAGGTGTTTTAAAAAACACCGAACGTACATACGTATATGCACGACTGTCTAAGGTGATGGCATTCTTTGGTTCGACTTGCTCGATTTTCTACTTCACGCTGTGTACATAATAATAAATTATATTTTTGTTGCGAAAATGTCAATGCTACCCCACCAAATTGATATTTATGCCTACACAAAGCCATTTATACATTTTTTTTGATACAAATGGCTGGGTGGCTTAAAGATTACGTTTTCCACCCTGCCTTCATTGATTGCTACATAATTTATTGATGAGAATTAATTGCTGACAACATTCCAATCTTCTTATGAAATTTTTGTTGTACGATTTCGTTTCCGACTTAAGCTCTTAAAACTGAATGACAAGTTTTGTTTAATGGCCGAAATTTAAAGGAAGCGGCTTAGATTGTTATCGACATTATCAATTTTCTTGGTTTCCCAATTTCATTTTCTGAAGCTATCAACAATTTAACTACTTTAAGGTTAGCAGAGTATACTGGATTTGTTGCACGAAATGTCACTGGTATATAAAAAGGTTGTCAAATGATGCCCATAAGATGGGAACCACTTAAAAATGTAAGGTAAAAATCCTTTAAAGGTAATAAAAATGATCAACAGATGGCGCTTTTTTCAAACAACTTGTAATGGAGTGACGGGTATCTGACAGTCGAAGCACTTTTGCTTTTTTGCTCACTACAAGTGCGGCGGACTTAATTTGATATATAAAACTGATTAATGTCGGCACTGGTTATTAATGGCCATAAGGCTGCAGAGGCCCAGTGCTCAGGCTCATGCTCTGATTGCGGTGAAGATGAGCTCGGGCGAGCAGCATAATTAGGGTGATGTCCTTGCCGCCCGGAGTCCCCTGCTAGCTGATGAATATGCAGCGGGCCACGTGCTGCGTGTGCCGCAACCATTCGGTAAATGAATTCCGTAAAGCGGTCATTAGCTGGGCTCACCTCTTGCACAGGAAGCTCGGACTCTTAATTAGTTGATATGCCTTGTGGTACGACGCCGTCGACGCCTCCTGGTTTCTAATCGCACAGGATATCTTACGGGTGCAAAACTATGACAGCTGCTCCAGTCCTGTCTTCGAGTGTCATTTGGATGCAGCCTGCTGACGCAGAATGGAATTCAATTACCGCTCCAGTCAGCTGTGCCGATGAGAGCAAGACAAGGCATAATCAGGATATTAAGTAAGCGAAGGAGATAAGCGTGGGAAGCGACGGGCACGATTCAATCTGACGAGCCGTCAATTCCTGACACCCGACACATGCTCATTGAAGGCTGAGGCTCTCACGCGTGCACTGCTGCCAAGCCGCTCGAGTTTCGTCCAGGAGGCAGGACTCACCTGTCTTCCAAGAAGACATTACTCATTTGCTGCCTTTTATCCTCCGAGCGATATTATGCGCGCTTCGACGCTTGATAAATGATAGCTGACGGCCGCACAATCATCGACTGTGATTGTTTGAATGGGCTACTAATGCTGTAAATTTGACTGAATCTGGAATGGCCGAATGATTGATTGAGGGCCTAATTCACTCATGTTTTTGCTAGTGTTGTCACATCGGAATCAACTAGTTAAAGGCGAGTGATAATAAATTTTTGATTGACAAGGTTAGTCAAACAAGAAAAGTTGCTCCTCAGAATATAGATGGGCCATCGTCCCATCTTGTATTTGCCCAGGGCAGGTGAACCCGGTCGGAAAGCAGAGTTTCTCAGTCCAGCTTAAGTACCCGTACCCGACTATTCGATGTGGACTAACAAGCCAGTTGTCCTTCTCTTGGTTTCATTCATTCGGCCTCCTGTGCCGGAAGATTGACTGGACTCGTTTATCATAAAATCGTTCTCAGTTCCTCCCTCTTCAATCCTGCTGGGCCTGACTGGACACGGACTGTGGTCCGCTTGCCATAAATAATCCCGAGAAGCTGTTCAAGAAAGACCTTTGTATCTTGTATCTTTTATTCTTTTTTGTGCCTCACGCATTGGTCCCACCTCTTTCGTTCGGACCAACATTGTGCGTTTCGCTTGCTCCAATTTAGTTCGCAAATAATGCGATTCCAAGGGGGGCGTAGGGAAAATGAAAAAATTAAGTAAGGCAACAAATGATTAATTTGCATAACGGTTCTAATTTAAATTCGATGTTTTCCGAGGAGTCCAAGGGTGCCCCATTGTGTGGAATAGCTTTGTTTCCATCACGTGTAGCTGAATGTGGTTGCTTCACTAGCCGGCATTTTTTCCGTTCGGTTGGAATTCCATTTATTTTGGGCTGATCAAAAGTGACTTAAGCCAAGTGACTTAGGCTAAGCCACAAACCGCAACCGTCTGTCTAAGTACTCGAATGACAAAATAGCTTTTGAATGGGTGGAATAAAAATGAAAGCTACACGTTTATATTAAATAAAACACTTTAAAGTTTATACCAATTTGAATGCATATTTTGAATTAACTTAGGTACTAATATGTACTTGATAGAATAGAAAGACATCCAACTTGTATAACCCGTAAGACGTTTATAGTAAATATTACCTGATCGCAATTGACACTTTCTGCTGCAGTTAGCTACTAGACCTTGTCCAGCTTAATAATTAAGAAGTCATATTTAAATGGGGGGAATTTAACAGCCAAAAGTGATGGGAATTACTTCAGTGGGAAAAGCAAAACACCTTATACATATACTGTAGAAAATATAAGAAAACACTGAAGATGATTGTGTAGTGATATTAAGTAAGATTCCGCATCTGAGCAATGATCGCCAGCGTCATCATGGCCATTAGAAAATCTGACATTAAGCAACGCAATTTCCCATAAACAGTCTACCGTAAACAATTTGGACCACGGACATGGATGTCTGGGCGGGAAAGCAAATATTTACAAAACACTGCATTCTGATCGGGCTGAGTCCTGGCCAAATGGCTGGCGTGGACCACATGAAATCAATTAAAATATTTGGCCAACTGCTTCCAGCACATAAAATGCGTTGAGGGGGAGCGTGGACCTGATAATAAAAAGTAATTGAAAGTGGCCGCGAGATGCGACCATAAAAACTGTGTTCCGCCGCGTGGCAACATGTAGATACGTATAAATACGTATTGATATATCCAGCGAGGGATGGAAACATGAACTGCTGACTTCGGGAAATAACAGCGATAATTGAAAATAATCCAAATAATAAAAGTAGGCCCCTGTTTATTTCGAAACCAATCACGCGCCAAGGGAAACCAAAACAAAGTAAAAGCCAAACGCTTCAATCAGAACGCGCCCAGTGAATCGTGGACAGGGGATTCTGGTTCTCGAGGGACCACTGCTGGCACTGCTGGCACTGCTGGCTCAGCTGTCCATCACATTGTCGATGGAATGCTCACTAGTCCGACGAAAGTGAAAATTAATTAAAATACTGAACGGTTTGGGTTTCTCGCCCGTTCTTCCCTCAATGAAAGTGCCAGTCCGCATATTTTTGGTTTTCCTCATTTCCATGGTGGTGCCAGCTGAGCAGAGAGCGCGGAATCCAAATATTTGCCAAATAATTAATCATGCCACTTGCGGCCCGAAATCTCTGACAGATCAGCGCGAAATGCCTACGTCAGTTCCAGTCAGTACCCCACGTCCAAGTCCAAGCCATTCTGCCTGCAAGCCACTGATAAAGACACGCAGGATGCTTAGGGCCCATGGCCGAGTGTCCAGAATCCAACAAATTTTAATACGCAGCTGAAGTTGTCTGCATGGCTCGTTGACTGATGGCCGCACCAGGCCCACGATTCCTTTTGAATATCTCGCAAAACGTGGTGCAGGTGGGAGCCGGGCCACTGCTCTTGCACTGAGAGTTTAGTGCGCCGATTGGTCATCACTTCTAAATTAGCCTAATCAATTTTCGCCCACGCAGCTGTTCCTGCCGCACATCCACTCCCAACACGGAATGCTGCTCATAAATCAGTTTATTTTCGCCAGTCAGCGAGCCTTTGAAGGCGCTGGAGTGTCGCGGGTGGGCATGTACAAGAACTCGCTGTCCGTCCAGAAGTCCACCAGCGAACGCTGTTGCGGCCGGGCGTCCAGGTGCGCGAAGCACGTGGCGAAGAGCTGGCCCTGCCTGACGTGGCGCATATGCCCGGCCGCCACCTCCGACATGAATTTGTCCACCGAGGAGTCCTGACCACGGCTCCCACGCTCCGGCACCGCTCGCAGGCGCAGCGTGTGCGTCTCGGTGGTGTTCACGTCGACGAGCACGGTGGAGGTGGCCTGCCGGTTGTAGACACTACGGTTCGGCACGTTGTCCACAAAAACGTCGAAGTGGTCCACGCTGTCAAGGTCATGGGTGATCCATTGCAACGACAGGGAGCCTCCGCTCAGCCTGCACGCTCCACAGATGCTCACCGGGTAACTGAGGCGCGCTGATGGAGGACGGCGGGTCCCGTGCAGGTCGGACTTAACCTGTCGGCGCACTTCCGACGCTACGCAGAGGTCCATGAAGAAGTTCTTGGCCAGTAGCTTCGCCTCTAGCCGCTTCTTTCCCTCGGGGGATTTGAAAAAGTCGGCCCTCTTGACCGCCCGACGCATGTCCTGGCAATGGTGGCAGTTGCACTCCTTCTGGTATGTCTGGCACCTGGAGGAGGCATCCTCGACACCGGCACTACTTTCTTCAGGCTGACTGTTCCCCGCCTCCTCAGGGCTGACCAGAGCGAAGGCGTACTCTACATTGGCGGTAGTGTCCTCGCTCTTTTGGAGGGGGCTCTCCAAGGCGGTCGCCCGAGAACCTCGACTTCGGCGTCTGGGTGAACTCCGGCGGAAGCTCCTTCTTGATCGGTTTGATCGGGGGGAGGTTTCTTTCCCGGACTTGGTCGCTTTAGCCAAGTCCGCTCTTGAATTAGAGGTGGCCGAGATTTTGGCAGTCACCTTGGGTAATGGGCTTTGCTTTCGTCTCAGGCTCGATCGGCTCGAGCGCCGCGATCCCTCAGCAGAGTTAGGTCCAGATGAACTAACCATTGTAAATATGGGCCCCATTGCAGGAGCTGACTGCTTGTTTCGAGGTGACATCTTGGGCGACTTTCTGGGTGAACTAGAGCGCGATGTCTTCAGTTTGTGGCGGAGAGATTTGCTGCTGGAGCGATTTCTCGAGGTGGGGCGTCCTTGTGTGTCCGCTATCTTCTCCTGATCGGTAGAAATCTTCGAGCGACTGTTGTCGAATCCGCTTCCCAAAGGATTCTCCGACGAGCTTGCCAAATTGCATGCCACACTGTTCAACGCGGCGTTTGCGGAAGTGTCTGTTCGGTATTCAGCCTCCTCAGTGGGACCCACTGGCGTGTAACCAGTCAGGGGGGTGATGTCAGAGAGGAGGTTGGAAAGGTTGTAGTTCGTGTTATTGAATGAGTGGTTGGAGAAATGTGAGGCGGGCGTCATCTGGGAGGTGCTGGGCACAGTAGTGCGGATGGGCGAGTCCGTCAGAAGCGTGTCATTGGACTTGCTCATGTAGGGATTCTCCTCGCCCACCGCCTGGGAGCAGGAGGATGTCAGCGAAGGCTTGGAATTTGACACAGAGCCGCTGCGTTTGATGAACTTGTGAAAGAGATGTTTTACAGATGTGAAGGACTCTCCTGCCCTGACCAGGGCCACTGTGTTCTTAAGGAACGTCCTGATCGAGGTGGAGGTCGAATCGAAGTTAACTGTATCACGAGAGTTTGAGGATCCACTTTGAAGCAAGGCGCTGCTGTCCACGGCTGCCGTATCTTCGTTCACTGACAACCTCTCCGCGGAGTCCTCCTTATTTCGTTGGTTTAGGGAACTGTTGCTGGCCGTGCTGGTGTTGTTCCGCTGACCCGAGGTAAGCGAGCTTTGGCTGCTCTCCGGGTTGACAACCACGAACACTGGCGCTGCGAGTTGCGTCCGAGCGCTTGGTCCGCTTTTGATGGAACTTTTGAGTGTGCGGCTGGGCATCGGGTTCCTCCTGCTGCGTGACGGAGCCGCAGGCATTTCGTCGGGCAACATGATGCTCACCCGCTTGGACATACTGTTAATTTACGGAATAGAGACTTGTGGTATCTTCTACGATTGCAAAACAAGTGTATCTATCGAAAGAATAAGTGTGTAGGCTTTCCCAAACTGCCAACTGACGCCCAGGCAACTTTACCCACTCTGGTGGCACCAGGAGTCTGCCCCTTTTATACAATGCAAGAGCGGGGTCCGCATTCAATCATCTTTAATGACGGCTAATGGCTGGACCCGCGGGCGAGGCCAGGACGTCCATCCGTGGACTTGACTTTGTCGCCGGAAGTTGGTAGCCGAGAGACTGGCCCGCGATTGCGCATAATTTTGTCAATGTGCGGAGCGTTCGGTGGGCGGGGCAAATTTGCATAACTCGCGGACCTTTCAGCTCGCATTAAATATGGCCAAGGCCAGCGTACGGGGTCCTCAAGGCCCCCTGGTTATATTTGACTCTAATTAGAGCTGCAGGGGAAATAATGAGTTGCCGTTGAGCGTGGGGTCGTGCCGTCCGTGATAGGCCGTGAATTCAACGGAGTTTGAGGTGCACCTTTAAGCTCGCTTTTCTTGGAGGCTTATTATTCGGCTTGGCTGCTCATAAAAGAACGAATGATTAACCGACACGCCGCATTGCACATACGCCTCGTCGCCGGAGCTACAACCAGAGCACGCAAGTGTATTAAATTATTTTTGCTGTATGATTTATCTAACGCGTAGAACATACCCTGTCTCTCTGTCCTACTTTTCGTTTCCAGCATCCAAAGGAGCACCGCATTTTTTAACCAGCTTTTTTTTGTATATTGAGTCACTGTGCTGTGGAAGCAGTAATACATCCCTGGTGATAACATATAATATCTGGCTTTGCCTTTTGCTAAGCGGCTGCTCGCAACGGGGCATCCAAGACATCCCCTGCTTGGAACTGGCTGCGGGTGGCAAATGCTTATTTCACCCGTGTCCCGACATTTGAAATTGCTTAACGGATGGTTTTTATCTAGCACATACCAAAGTCAGCTCGTACAACAGCGCTAAATCATGAAAAAATGTTATTCCTAGGCCAAATGGTTGCCTCAGATGCGTTTTACAGTCTCATCGCCGAATTATAATACAGATAAAAAAACACTCTAATGGAATAAACGAAGGTCAAATAAAAAATATTGTGTATAATTGATTGAGGTCGATTGACGACATTAAGGGGCGTGTCTGGTCGGTCAAGTTTAATCATTTCTCTTGTTGATGGCCGTTGCCTGCCCAGTGATCCCATGGGATGGCCTCTTAAAGGAAATTGCTTGTCTACGACTAGGACTAAGCGGAAAATTTAACTTTTCCGCTTTCGCCCATGAAAAACCTATCCGAAAGTTTGATACAGGAAGGAAAAAGTTTGCTGATTTAGAAAAAAAGACTGACATATTCTTTGTTGTTGCCAGCAGCTATTTGACGTTTTCGGACACTTTTTTTAGTTGACTAGCGAAGTGCATTTATAGTGGACAACACTGAAAAGTCAGCAGAAGGGCGGACTTTTCACTTTAAGCCAGAAAAGTTGCTCTTTCGAAATCTAACCCTTTTAAATATGTTAAGTTGAGCGGGTGATAAAATCACATAAGCTAAGACCCCAACGATTAAATGTGCTTAGCCATGTGTTACGATTTTTCTACTCCAATTCTCCTCAAGACATGTGTTAAGACTTTTAAGCCTGGGCAAGATTTCTATTTGCCAAAAATTACCCATGCCCCGGCCAAAGAGATTGGCATCGGCAAGGCCATGGATAAAACGCAAAACACAACCAGAAGAGAAGATGGCGTCGATACGTCGAAGTTTAGATACCCTTGCAATAAATACAAATCTGTATATTTAAAAAAAGAACGCTGTAGTCGACTTCCTCGACTATCAGATACCCCTTACTCAGACAGTATGAATGGTCCTGCAGGCTCAATCTTAACTTTCTAGCTTTTGTTTAATCCCGAGATCACAGCGTTCATATGGGGCGATAAATGTATAACATTATATAGGATTCATATGTTTCCAATTTACTACTTTGTTAACTTCTGTCTGAAATCAATATACCCTCTGCAATGGTGCAATATACATATGTATGTATGACCTCCGGTCATAGCTGATGCATTATTTCGATTCAAATTAATTTTGCGGATTCAGCATGTGCAAGGTGATTTCCCGTAAATAAGTGATTTAATGTCGCTTGAATGCACCAGCCGGACTCCACAAAGCTCCCGGGAATGCACTTTCACTTAGCCTGGTTGATTAGATTTTCCAGAAATAGTCTCACGAGCTGAAACTTGATGGAATTTCATTTGGCGAATGGGGGGAATGGGGGGAATGGGAGGCGCGCACTCGTAGGCCACAATCCAAATAAATAAATAACGAAAAAGAAATCAATGGCAGCTCACCAAGCGGCAACGATAGCTAGTATCGAATCGAGGCGAAATTGAAACAGCATCGGGACAACACCCTCGCAAGCTGACAGCAGCCCAGATAAACCCGCCTTAGAGTCTGTCTTAGTCGGGCGTCAGGCTCGGCGCTGCTTTCTTTTTAGGGGATAAACGCATTTGATTGCGACTTGAAAGTATTGGCTTCCGCACGAATGTTTTCGTATTAGTGGGATTGCGGGTCCGGAAACGGCAACTGAGCGCCGGGTGAGCGTGAAAGATAATCACGGCCGAAGGGGAGAAGGGAGCGCCACAAATAATTGGATGTTTGAAAGACTCCTGATTGCCGCACAGCAGATACTGGCCGGGGGAATATTTCGAAATTTATGATTATTGGCGTTGTAAATTCGTGTTAAATGCACACATGGTCAGCGATTGCATGTTAAGGAGATTCTTTATTATGCCGATACGCACTTAGGCCCTACACAATGCACACGACACGGTTCAGCCTCAGATGCCGGAGTCATAAATTCCTTTTGCCCACCCCGATGCACACGCTGCGTATGCGTGTTATTTATGCGCCTCATAGGTAATGCATTCGCCTGCGTAGATAAGCCGCAGCGCATCGTGTGCTTTACGGACAGGCAAATGCACACCGATTAAAGTATAACTGAATTAGTCTGAACTGACGGAACCGCTCTCTCTCTCTTTTTCTCTTCCTATCTCAGTTGCTTCCCCAGCAGCTTCCGGCGCCAACTGGCGAAAGTCATGCAGAAGCTGACGGGCAACCGCCCCAGCGAGCTCAGTGGTCACGACCAAACACAATGTGCAAAATAAAACAAGAGCCCGTGGCAACACCAGCAGCAACATCATCGACATAAGCACAGAGGACCAGGCAGAACCTGCAGCTCTCGGCTTTCGACGGACGCACGGCGGCAGACCCACGGAAACGGAAGTGGCCAAAGCGAGGCCATAAAACGCCACGCATAGAAACAGCATTGAGACATCAGGCCCAGGGCAGCTCCCTCCCCCCCACATGTACGCCTCCCTGATGGACGTGGGCCAGACGTTGGCAGCCAGGCTGGCGGATGGCGAAGGCAACGGGGCCAACGACAGCGGACTCCTGGCAACGGGACAAGGGCTGGAGCAGGAGCAGGAGGGTCTGGCGCTGGATATGGGCCACAACGCCAGCGCCGACGGCGGAATAGTACCGTATGTGCCCGTGCTGGACCGCCCGGAGACGTACATTGTCACCGTGCTGTACACGCTCATCTTCATTGTGGGAGTTTTGGGCAACGGCACGCTGGTCATCATCTTCTTTCGCCACCGCTCCATGCGCAACATACCCAACACGTAAGTGGATATATCACGCGCTGCGGGGGTCCCGCAGAAGGTGGGCACTGTGGCAGTAGGCAGGGGGCCCTGGAATAACATCCATTGAAGGTCTTCCGCTTTGATACGGTCTGCTTCTTCGGGGACCGCCCTCTCCGGGTCATAAATAATAATGTCTTTATATTATATGGCCGCACATTTGGACCTAAAATGAGCCCGTCACTTCGCGATGCAGGGCGGCAGTTGCTACTCCACATTCATGGACAGCCTTATAGGCTACATTTGATTTTATTGTTTCAGTACAAATGCCGTGCCCCGAAGAGTGAATTAAAAAAAGGTTTTAACTCCTTGAAGCTAACAGCAAATATGATGACAAGCCATCTGTTGTCTGCGATTTCCGACTATAAACTAACATTTCCGGCGAAAAATAAAAACATTATCTGGTTTCGGCTTTGGATCCGCAGATAGTCAACTAGCTCATCTCGATTACTAAGTTGACAGTCCTCCTGCTCGTAAACATTCGAAAACTTAGAAAAGTTCTGCCCCTACGCAATGTGGTCCTACAAGCCGGATTCCACATTCATCTCTGACCATTTACAAGCTGTATTCTGTCCCATTTTTATTGTTTTCGATATTTGACAAGAAAACTACGAAGCAGAGGCACCCGACAGCTGGCGGTGGATCTCTGGATGGAGGCCGTCTGCTATGCAAATGTTTATTAACTTTTGAAACTTGTGCTTGTAACAGAAATTCAAATGTACATTGAATCAAAAGTTTCTGGGCCAAGATGTTGGCTTGACAGCAGTCGCTAAGGAAGCCATTGCCCGAGTTTGGCAGCCACTGTCTCCCTCCCTTCGCTTTGGAGCAACTTAATCTGTAGGTGTAAGTGGTCATAAGTTTGCATTGATTGCCCGAAAACTGCCACCACACTTCAACGGAGTGCCTGATTGCAGTGAGCCACTAGTTGGGGCAGTAATTGTGGTGGCCAACGTAATCGTCCTGCCATTGGTGGAAAGTTAGCAGTTTGCTCGACGGCTTTGTCGCGACTGTTTGTCTAGACACGATGACTGGGAACGTGTCAGGTTGGAATTCATGTCACATGCAATCAGCCAAATCCAGCAGTTCTAATGATTCCCCCGTCCGAGGGCTCAACACTCGTCCTGGCTGGTTCACAGGAGGTCGTTGGTGTCAATGTCAAGCTGTTTTGCTCTCAATCGTTCTGTTACTTTGCTCTGAACAGCATTCGGTTAAAAACGGGTTGGGGCGCGTGTAGCATGGCATGTGTAGGTGTCAGGACCTTTCCAAAGGATTTTGACTTGGCCTTGAAAAAAACAAAGGCATTCCAGGCCAAAGGCACCTCGTTCCGGGTGAAAGGACATCGAAACCGACTGGGTTCAATTCCAGTTATCTATACGATAGTAACTCATTGCCGATTTCATATATGCACTTCCAGATACATTCTCTCACTGGCCCTGGCTGATCTGCTGGTTATATTGGTGTGTGTACCTGTGGCCACGATTGTCTACACGCAGGAGAGCTGGCCCTTTGAGCGGAACATGTGCCGCATCAGCGAGTTCTTCAAGGACATATCCATCGGGGTGTCCGTGTTTACACTGACCGCCCTATCTGGCGAGCGGTACTGCGCCATTGTAAATCCGCTACGCAAGCTCCAGGTGAGTCCCCGTCGACCGATACTTCGGAATGTGCTAACTCATATCCTTCCTTCCCCAACAGACCAAGCCGCTCACTGTCTTTACTGCGGTGATGATCTGGATCCTGGCCATCTTGCTGGGCATGCCTTCGGTTCTTTTCTCCGACATCAAGTCCTACCCTGTGTTCACAGCCACCGGTAACATGACCATTGAAGTGTGCTCCCCATTTCGCGACCCGGAGTATGCAAAGTATGTTGATGCCACCGCCTTTCCGGCCCTTACTTGCACTAGATCCATATGTCAAATGTTAGGGCCTGGCCATTAACTTGTGCGAGCCTCCGTTCCCATCAGAGGGCATTAATCATTAGTGCACCACCAACACCCACCAGCTGTCAGTTCCGCCAGCCGATGCAACTGCTATTACCTGCTCTTAAGAACACCTCCGCACGATGCCGTGCCTCCTTATTGACGTGCTTAAGCTCGCCAGCCCGGCAAGTTGAACTTAATTCCTTTTCCCATCAATGTAGCTGCCGTGGCGCAAGCTGGAAATCCTTTCGTGCGGCTGGCGTCAGCTGTTGCCACATAATCTGCTTGTGATGTAATTTACACAGATCCTGAATGAAGGAGGGGGCAATGGACGCTACTGAGCAGCTGTAGTCGCCTCTCAACTGGTCGCTAATTTTTCATTTACGGCATGCCGACATGCTTTATTTTTATGCCACTTGGTGGCATGTGTTTCGACCACACTAAGAGCCGCAAAATAGCGAGGAAATGGAGTTCAGAGACGCCTTCCTCTTGATTACATGGCTCTCCCAAGCAGAGGCGGAATTTAATGTCGTCCATTCGGGCATTCTTAACACTCTGTCATGTCGCTCGAATATTCGAGGGAGTTCGCCAAGTTCATTATTGGGAGGGGAAATTGAAAATTCGACCTTCAGTCTCCATGGAAACTCTTTTATTTTTCTTCAGAAAGTAGACCAGGCTTACTGATAATCTGCCATTTTTCCGGGTAACTCTCTTCCAGGTTCATGGTGGCGGGCAAGGCACTGGTGTATTACCTGTTGCCGCTGTCCATCATCGGGGCGCTCTACATCATGATGGCCAAGCGGCTCCATATGAGCGCCCGCAACATGCCCGGCGAGCAGCAGAGCATGCAGAGCCGCACCCAGGCTAGAGCCCGGCTCCATGTGGCGCGCATGGTGGTAGCATTCGTGGTGGGTAAGTCATCGCATTCCGCATTCTGCACTCCGTCGTGCTACTGTTCGCGTCCCGCATCTTAATCGGCTCCATGGACACTCTAATTGGCTGACACTGTCCTTGCAGTGTTCTTCATCTGCTTCTTCCCGTACCACGTGTTCGAGCTGTGGTACCACTTCTACCCAACGGCTGAGGAGGACTTCGATGAGTTCTGGAACGTGCTGCGCATCGTTGGATTCTGCACGAGGTGAGTGGCGGGAGCAGCAGCACGAGCAGCAGCGCGTTTTCAGCAGTTTTCGGCTACCAGAGGGACATTTTTCTAGAGTCGATGCTTGCATTTGCCATGCAAGGATCCCTCGAGGGTTCAAAATTTATGGTCGCCACCGCTCTGAGTCACACCAATTCGTAAAAGTAATTGGAAGCGATTTGGTGCATGCATATGCTTTTCAGGGGGTTTCCTTTAAAGCTTTATAAGCGCACTTTTGTAGCAGTGCCCCTGGCTTTTGACTTAATTTTAAATTAAAACAGATTATGCATGGGTGCCCCACTCTTTTAACTTTTACCAGTACATTTATTTTTGTTGACAGTACGCCCCCCTCCCCCACTATTTTGTGTCCTTCCCCCTTTTACTCTGGAAACCAATTTGGGCGTCACTTAGCGCAGTAAAACTCGAAAATAATGTGTCAGCAATTTGGTGGCTTAATTCACTGCCGCGCGTCGTCAAAGCCATTTGCATTCTGGCCAAATGGGTGGACGTTAAATCCAGTATAGTGTCACAGAATAGACAGACCATCTGAGGAATGGTCTAGCCACACATTCGCTACCACTCGCATCCCAAACGAATGACTTATACTCCTTAAATGCAAGATGCTGTGGGAATAATCTTCATGCATCCATTTCTATAAGTTGGGTTGAATGTCTGTAGCTAGGTACAAAAGATATTCTCGATCCTATATGAGTATATTGTGTACTACGGACACCATGTCCCGTGGGTTTCCGTACCACTTGCAAGCTCATTCGAAAAGCTATAGATTTCAGAAATTTTCAATACTTTTTGAAACAAAGTTTTGAAGCAAAATTATGAAACAAACGAAGATAAAGATTGGAGTTTAATCGTACTATATAATATCATTGGCTATAAGGTTGGTAACTGGTAGAAGAGCTCGTTTCCAACCTTACATACATGGCTATATAAACTTGTCTGTGATATTGATCAAAACATATATACTCAATATACATCTAACTGAAGTCACATACCGTCTGGCAGGGTATATAAAATGTGTTAGCTCCTTTTCACTGCCAAAACTAGAATCGTTCATTGGCACTAACCTGACCGAGTGTTTTCAATTTGCAGCTTCCTGAACTCGTGCGTCAACCCCGTGGCCCTCTACTGTGTGTCCGGGGTGTTTCGGCAGCACTTTAATCGCTACCTCTGCTGCATCTGCGTCAAGCGGCAGCCGCACCTGCGGCAGCACTCAACGGCCACTGGAATGATGGACAATACCAGTGTGATGTCCATGCGCCGCTCCACGTACGTGGGTGGAACCGCTGGCAATCTGCGGGCCTCGCTGCACCGGAACAGCAATCACGGAGTCGGTGGAGCTGGAGGTGGAGTAGGAGGAGGGTCAGGTCGGGTGGGCAGCTTTCATCGGCAGGACTCGATGCCCCTGCAGCACGGAAATGCCCACGGAGCTGGTGCGGGCGGGGGATCCTCCGGACTTGGAGCCGGCGGGAGGACGGCGTCCGTGAGCGAAAAGAGGTGAGGCACGCTTATTGTGGAGCTGCTGGAGGAGGAGGAGGTGGTGGTATCCTTGCAGGCCGACGAGCAGCTCTGAGCGGAAACAATTGGCCTGTGATCTCACTGTGTGCTTGCACCACTCGCATTTCGAATCTCGCACTCTGCACTCCACACAATCCCCCTGGTACTTTCCAGCATGGCTGGACTATTTGGAAATCGCATCCGCGCCAGGTCAATAGGTTAAACAACGATTATCTATAACCAAACTGCATCACTAAGTATTTGCTCCTACTGTTGTTGTAACTAGATAAAGGGTATGGGATGATGGAAACGACAGCACTTCACTGAACTCCATTTCGCTGTATATATATATATGTATGTACCAAGCAAACTTTTGCGCATAAATACACATTCAATGTAATGTTATCGTGTTCTATATTATGTGTTAATTAAGTAAGTCCCCAAGCTCATTAAGTGTAACTCGTTATTACCTGCCTCGGTGCAATAAAATAGTATTATTAAAGCTACGGAGCTAGGATCCCATATAGAAACAAATGCCTAGCTCATTTTCCAAATATAAATTGCATATATCAATAGGCTAAGCGGATTTCAGAATAAGAATAATGTAAATAAATGGATTCCATAAATGTAAAAAGCTTGTATATTGTGCTGGATATTTTGCATTTTATAGCCTTTTGGTTTGTGGAGCGTACGGAAAAAGGTATGGTAGCTAAATACTGAAATTAATGTACCATCTGCTTAGGTATTTAATAAACAATATTTAGAAAATTATAAATTTCTTTCGTTTTTCAGCTTTATAAATCGTTACGAAAGTGGCGTAATGCGCTACTAACTAAATGGAGGTACCGAAACACCAGGAAAGGGTAACCCACAACCCATCGTACAAAGCCTACGGATGAGTTCGATTCAATATTGATATTAAAAGTGTAAATTGAAATTATAAATAAATCAACATTTTATGTATTGAAGACTTATCTATCTTGGTTCATTACCTTTGCGGAATTTGAAAACTGCGTGCGTTGCTCAACACTTATGCGAGGATGATTTTTCCAATTTGTGAAATCGTATGCTACCGCAACGCCCCTAAAGAGCGAATAGCAACCTTAACTTTTTTCGTTATTCCAATTTATTTAGGAACTCGGCCGGACCGAACCACCCTTATCATGGCTAAATCGCCAAATTGCTTTGAAGTTTTGGCCCATTGAAACAACTACAAATGCACAAGCTCCCTTAGCACCATCCAGTCCCACCCACTCTTTCACACTACCAAAGCAATTTGTGTATTTGGACAAAGGAAATCGGCAGGACGAGCCCAGAAAAGACAATAAATACAATCTGGCCCCAAGCACACGCAAAATTTCATTATGGCATGCCAATCAGGAGGTCACAGGCCACAGCCACCGGAGTCGGTGTATGTAAATTGGCCAAACACGGCATGTATTACCAGAGGACATCCCGTCCTCACAATCGCAGGATGTCCCTACAAATGTCGAGTCCATAGTTATTGACATCCAATAAGTGGGATCTCAAAATGCCCTCGTACACAAAAAAAAAGGATGCTGTCCATCCGCTGGCCAAGCAGCCGATCGACCTATCGCCCCCTCTAAATCACAACTGAACTGGACCGTCGGAAAATGCCGGCCCTGTACAGAACTGCGGGACCAAGCAAATGGGGCCTCATTCGGTCCTGCACTGTGGGGGTCAAAGGGCATTAGATTTATGCCAACGTAACTGAGTTCACCGCAGCCTGCTGCCGTCAAAGGTAAATGCGACTACCACCGGCTACAGCCGCAAATGCGGCGTTGATTCGCAGGCAACTAGGCTCCGATTTGGAACAGCGATGGCGATGTCCATCGCACAATTAGCTAATTTCACTCCACCCGCCGTCCAGTGAGTGAGTGGTCGGTCCTTTTGGGTTTAAGCAGGATGCCACTGGTTGGGGTCGGTTGAGTTGGGAGTTTACGACCATCGAAAGACAGCGAGCCATTAGGGTAGTAGTGGCACGTTAAGTAGGACCAGCTCATATCCCAGTACTAATAAAGCCTACTACGGAAAAGTTATAAAACTGCGGACACGACATTCCCCGTCATTTGGTTTATAGACAATGTTAAAAATTCACGTATTCACGCCCGTTGGTTTGTCCTCATCTGGGATACACAAACGTGCGGAAGGAAGGAAGCTCATGTGTGGGCTCGTCGTAATGAGATGTTCAAGCGTGGAGGAGTCCACGAGGACTCGATAGACTCACCTACAAGTGGTTCTAAGTGATCTATTGGGTGGACCAGGAAAGCACAACGTTCGTGGCATCAATGGCGAACTAATAACTAACAATTAGTCTGCTCTCCACCTTCTGGGATCTTATCTTTTATGTGTTCACGCATTCATAAGTCCTCATTATCAAAAGCACGCCTAAATACAATTGCTTTTCCTGTTGCGGCTGCTACTTTCCCTTTTATGTTGGACCCACTCGCAGGCTGCTATTCCGCCTTTCGAATGGCTGGAATACGGATGGGGATACTTCCCATTGGTGACATCCTTTAACTTAAGTGCTGGCGGCAATGCAAATGCTTGCAAATAGCTCAGTTATTCCATGGCACAGTCTGCTAAGGAGAACCCGCTACTTAAAGACATGACACAAGCGCACAAAGCCCAAAATATGTATCTTATTTCGAATACCCTTCAACACAAGTATCTGAATAGTGGATTACACGATTAAAGGCGATTTAGTCAAGCAATTGGTAGGTACACATACTTGTGTCTTGCTTCATGCGACCTTGAATCCCAAAAAGACATATTTTATGTGAGATTTTGTGAGGGCATTTCGGTTTCGGCTCGAATTGTGTGGTCTTCTTGCCTTGTTAATTGCAAACCCCTGCGGAAGTAAAAAGGGAAGAAAGGACGAAGGTCGAAGCAGATGTCTAACACAAGAGAAAAGTCAACTCTTCATGTCCGTTTATGGGCGACATGCGACAAATGTGTTGATTGCTAGTAAATTCTTATTTGGATTCTGACCACTGGTCGTTTGTGGGCCAGCAAGTTGTCTGTACTTTCTTGGGATTTAATAAGGGACCCAAACTGGCGTTTCGGCAATCAAATTATCCAGAATTAAGCTTTAACCATGCGCCATTACCCAAACCATATATCATCGCGATTATGTAATGAATTTTAAATGAACCAGACGCCCTTTTTCGGCAGTCTACACTTTCAAGTTTATTGAATTTCACTCGCAAGTATCTAATTTCGTTTGTTCGCATTCGCCATTGCCATTAAATTAAAATCAATTGAAATCGTTTGCCGCGGGGAGGCGGGGAAAGGGGAAACTGAATAAGTTATGAGGCTAGGATTAAATCGCAAGGACGCACGAATTCGGGAAGGAGAAAGGCCAATATACGGCGCATTTTTGCACGTAGGACCAACGATTCTGCCTACATTCGTAGTTAAGCTCTCGAACTATCGATCTGATCGCTGAGCTCGATCCTAAGTACGCAACTCTGACCCCTAATATATATGCATAAGTACATTTATATAGCCTCTGTTTACATCACCCAGGGAACTTGTTCAGCATCGTTTATATAATCAAATCAGCACACTTTTCATGCGCAAGGTATCTCGCGCGTTTTTTGGGTCGCGAAGCGGGACTCATATAATAGGCTTATGCGTCGCCAAAGCCGGCTTAAATGCACACGCACTTTATTTAATGACAGTTTCACTGAAAGAACAACAATTACGCGGCAATATTTAAGGGTAGGCGGATGGTCAAATACCATTCCAGAAAACATCGATGCAAAAATGTAACATGGGAGTTAATTGATCGGTGCTAAATCCAATCTACTTGACACTTGGCGGTGTAAATACCATTGATATCATAGCTTTCATGCATTTTCAATGAATAAAATATGGAATTTAATGTCAGTCAAGAGCAGATTAGCATAGAGAAACCGGAAATGCCGCGACTCGTTTCCGTGTGAGCAAACGTGAAAGAACGTCCTTGCGAAACGGTGCCCTCGTCACCTGTCTTGTGCGTCATCGAAAATCAAATGAAAAGTAATTAGTCAGGACGTTTTCCCCTGCCGCTTGAGTTTTCGCCGCGTTCGGCATTAATGGGATTTACTTGAAAAAGACTTCCAAGCTGATTTCAGGCATCCCAAGCTACTTTTGGGCACGAATAATGGGAGCAGTGCCGGAAAATCTCAAAAATAAAGAAGGTCGAGTAAGAGGCTTTCTTTCTTTTTCTTTATATCGCCCAAAAGCTACATACTTCAATATTTCGCAACCCTTTCAGCATTCCCATAAACTTTCCGACGGCAGTCGAACTTGTGTTTGTTGTTTTAGCCGCATCGCATCACCATCACCATAGAGCCATTAAAAGTCAATTGGGCCAGAAATGCAAAGAGCCCCAGTCAGACAGTTTAGAGTCGTCGAGTTCGAGTATTCCGCCAGCGCACATGTGTGCCAGCCGCACAACTTTCCGGCCTCTCGGAAAATAACGCAAATATCCAAGGTCCTGCCCACGTGTGAGCACTGAGGCCCACATATTTCGTCCCGGCAACATTCCGCTAAATTGACTTCAAACTTGCAAAGTTGGCCCACATCCCGAAATATTTGGTATTGGCACGAATCCATTTATGTAAGGGGCGTGCCTTCAGATTGCCGCCACCCGTCGCCCGGGGTAACAAATAGTCCTGCATCTGGGCAGTTTAAAGCTATATTCGGTTACGGCATCCAACTTGCCAACTACCACATCGATTGATTGCGAGCTCAGGGCGCCACAAGGAGCATTGTTGGGAAACCGCGCCTTCACAGCTCCCATCTCAACTTCTCCCCGGAGCGGGACATGCCACAATGCACTTAATTTCCGACATCTCGGACTGTCCCAACTGGGCGCACTCCTTTGTTGCTAGCCCTGGCCAGCGATACACATCTTCGCCGGAACCCGAGGGATCCGCTGCCAGGACCAGACCAGAGCAGAGCCAGTGAATTGCCTGCTTTCTTTACGATTATGGGCCACTCTTATTGTGTTCCAATCGTAATAAGGCTCGTCGCGGCGTTCACCATTCAATGAGTATGCAAATAACGCGCAGCTCGTTTTTATGGCCGCGGACAGCTGACACTCCAGGCCAAGGGGATCCAAGGACGTGTCCAATGCTGTCCAAATGAGCAAACATCCATCCTTGGATCGGTTGATTCGATTGTTTCGGGGTTCACTTATTGACTTACCATTAGGCGGATGGTTCTTCGGGCACAAGGACCTTGTTAGCATAATGATGAGCAGTGTCCAAACAAGCGATTGGCAACAAATAGTTGCGAGTTAATTTCTATGTCGCCAAATCTGGCCCTGCAACTTTTAGCCCGATTTATAAGCTATTTGCAAATTGCAACATTATCACGAGCGCCGAAGTTTGCTCTTGCATTAAAAATTCCGAGCTCTGCTCCGGCAAACATTGTCAGCCCATGATGTCCAACTTTTGGGGGCTGTCAAAGCTCACTCGCTGAAATTGCGACGATGGTAACCAGAGCGAGGCGCCAACTTCCCGAGCCAAATTATTTGTCGGCAAACAAAAGTTTCGTGGCGCGTATCTGGAAAAGCAAAACCGACGGAAAAACTAAAAGGTGCCCACTAACCGTTGATGGAGGTGGAGGTGCTGGTGGGGGCAACGTAAGGATGAAATTAAAATTTAATCTAAAAGATTGCGGAATTCTGGTAGTGTTAGTCGCCCCATCGCTTTTCGGCGGCCAGGTTTTCCACTGACATCCAAGTTTCAATCAGCACGCAAGCTATGCTTGCGTCACGCCGAGCCGCGAGATGATGCCGAGATGATACCAGGACGAAATTCGGCATCACCATTCCGAGTGCGTGTGCATGCCGTGAAGGCCGTCCGACCGGGGCTGGGAGGTTGGAGTTGCCTTATCTTCCGGCTGCCTTTATGGCAGCCTCGAATCAGGACGCGTGTTCGCGTTAGAAACCGCTTCGAAGTTCGCTGGCTGGTATCTTAGTATTAACCTGCTCGACTTTTAGTTCGAAAAAGAAATTAAAAGTTTTTAGTCTGCTGTAGTTCAAATGAAATTGTAGGACTTGGCGGAGCTCAAAGCTCATGCTTTAATTTAGGTAAGGAATTATCACTCCAAATTCAAAGATATGCCAGCGACTCGCGACTACAACTTCTACTTAAAGCCTCCGATGCTGGGCAATTTTCTGGCGTTTCGGTTCGACTAGCTGAAATTTTGATTTAAACATTCCATTTTAAATTAAACATCTCATGCAATTAAAACTTCAACTATGTTCATAAACTCAACATTGGTGGGTACGTTTTACATTATATGAATTAAGCTCTGCCCATATTTTCTTCTGCTTTTGAATTTTTAAAACAAAACAGAATAATTATGTAGTTGCTGGACTATCAGATGCCCGTTGTTTATCTAGAAGCAAGTGACAAATTTTAACATTTTTTAGCAAGTCGATAGGAACTGGCAAGGAAAATTATAAGATCAAGAACTAAAATTTTGAAAATTGCAGGCGTGGATAAGTTCTGAAACAAACTATGATTACGTAGACGTCTCCACCATCTACCATTAGTTGAGCTTGGGCTCAACTTTCTAGCTTTTATAGTCCTGTATATAATGTACAATTTAAAATGCTACACCCATTACTCTTTCTCTAAATTAGATATATGAATAAATTAAATTTATAATTATAAAAATCTAATTCTAGTTCAAATGATACTTTTTATGTGTATTTTATATTATATGGCCAAAACTATTTCGACAGAAGCATACTTAAGATGAATAATAACAAACTATTTATGGATACAATACTAATTTATCTCCGTTGTCGTACATAAACGTTTTTCAAAGGAAATCCATTGTACGTGTAGAAATAGGTTTCTCAACAACTATTTTGATTTTATACTATTGATAACAAAGTGTATGTAAAGCACGTTGAAACCATGAGTAGATTTAACATAAGTGCTGCTAAAAAAGTATTTGTATCTAGTCTAAATATGTTTGAAAACTACTCCTACTTTTATTTTTGTATTTAAAATAATAAAAATGTTGTACTCCTCTAGTAACTGGCATATAGTATTAGCCCACAAAAATGCTAAGCCACTGAGCCACAACTCCATAACATAAATAAAAGAAAGGATGAACCGCAAGCGTCGTCTCTTTAAATTAGGTTACCTCCTACATTACTGGCCCCGAAAGCCAGTTTTTAAGAAACATGTTTTTAGAAATGGAAAATAAACAACACCTTATCTTAGACACCAGAAGCTGCAATGTTTTTACAGACCCAACACTTTATTGAAACGGTGACAGGAAGGCCACGAATCCATTTTTATGCTGGTCTCCGCTGTGGTTTTTGTGTGGGGGTAAAACACCACCATCGCAGTCGACGTTTGTTGCTTCCTTCTTTACAATATAATTTATTTTAAGTACTTGTGACACCTACGCACCTCATGTTTCGTTGCTCGACAGTCAGCTCAGCATGTAACATACACAGAAACTTTTTTAAAGGAGCTCTGTGATTGCCTACGATGCCATGTTTGTTAGTTCTTTAATAAAAAACCGCCGAATATCTATACTATTTTTCTTTAATATTCTTATAACGTAAATACATGTCGCTTTAACTAATCACAACTTTCTTCTTTTTGTTTTTTAAAGACTTTTCCGACGATCTTCTTTTTAGATTGGCCTTTGAAAGCTTAGTATTTGACGTCTCTTCCTCGGACTCATTATCGCTGTCACTGTTGACCAAAATATGAGATTTTAGCTTATTATTTAGTCACTTAATATGTAGTTAAACTTACCCCACAGTGGGCATCTGATCAAACATGTCCTCGTATTCATTGTCCACAGATTTTGCGTTGACACTCTTATTTTCACTCACGTTTCTATCCATTTGAAGCTCATCGTCCTCCTCAGGTTCTTCTGATACCCCTGCTTCGTTTTCAAACGGTCGGATAAGAATCTTAGTGGCCTTCGATTTCACGTAGCATTGGTAGAGCAGCACTGTGGTTTCGGAATCATGGATACGAACGTATCGGTCTAGGCTTGCAGAGCTCAGGAAGCGACCGGTGGCATCTATATGGAGGTCACTAATCCCGCCTGTGAATCCCTTATAAGTATGCACATGAGTTTTCATGCGTCGAGTGTCAAAGGCTTTTAAAGCA
Source organism: Drosophila simulans (assembly GCF_016746395.2). NCBI lineage: Eukaryota > Metazoa > Arthropoda > Insecta > Diptera > Drosophilidae > Drosophila > Drosophila simulans. The sequence continues at coordinate 3,676,778 of NC_052521.2, forward strand.
CCCATCGTGGTACCCGTGTAAATAAAGTTTCCCTTTGCCACTAGAGTCGTAAAACTCATCCCGTGCTCCTCGCTGGCAAAACATGCAACAGGTCGACGCTGCTTGCGGGTGTCATAGATGCGAACATAGCCGGTTCGCGAGCAAGTGGCCAGCACACTAGGCCCATCCACAAAGCCGATATCGCTGTCCCAAACCGGAACCTCCAGTTGCAGATAGTCGTTGGGCAAATTCTTTGAGGTGAAAATCTGCTTGCCATCGGAATTTAGATCGTAGACCTTTAGATTGTTTTGACGCTCCTTGCCGCCAGTGGCTACAATGCTTCTGACTTGCGCGCATTGGCGCAGGTGGTCCATTTGATCACCCGTGCTGATAACCACGGGCTCGGACTCGTCGTTGGCCTCTAGCTCCAGGCTCTGTATCTGTCCGTTGCCAATGCCGGCAATAAGCTTGTCATTGTATCGGGCCAGACCAACGATTGGCGCAGCATTGAAGGATACTGTGTTCCTAGAATGTCCCTTCTCTGTGAAGGAGTGAATCTCCACGGCGTCCTTGGCCCGGCCTAGAAGAATCTCCGTCTGATCGTCGTTGCCAAAAGCCAGAGATGTGACGCGGGAATCCTTATCCAGGGCGCACAGATCACTCAGATTGCTTTGTCCATAAGGGCTCTTTTCGGATGCAGGCACCAGGTCTAAAAAGATTAAGTTATTATTGCAAGTGCTGTTCAATAAAGAACAAGCGGACGTACGTTTAAAAGAGCCTGTGTGTGTTCCCACATACAGTTCGTGCTTCGACGTGTAGTTTACATGTTTGATATTTGCCGTAGTCCACTTCATCTCAACACGCGGTTTCTCTCAGTATTTGCGATTAAAATGTGAGTTAATAGGTGCTATACAAATTCCTGCGGTCAAAACAAATTCTACACGTGCAATAGAGATGTAAAAGGCATCTGCTAAATAATCGATGTTATCGTTGGAATCGATATCCAACGGCCACCGATATTTTAATTAACATTTATGGTAGTCACAGTTTTGTTGTCATTTTAAATTGAAGCCAATAGTATGCAAGCCACAGTGAGGGTATTCCCGTTATATTTGTGAAAATGGTAGAAAATTTTTAAGATAGCCCAATCGAATTTGTTTCCTTTTTTCGTGGGGTTCTTGTTTTGCAGTGATACAATGTTTTTGCCTGAAATCTCAAAACTGTGAATTTGAATATAAAGACCACAAAGTTTTAAGAATTTCCAGCAACATTTTTTCTAGAAAATTAAAGTGATATTTGAAAACAAAATTTTATTTTATAATTTTTATAAATTAAGTTGCAAGTGCATGTCTACACCCTACTCAGTACTGGGCAGCACATGTGCCCAGCTGTTCGTGAGTGCTTACCAACACTGCCAAGTCAATTTGAAAACAAAAAGCGCACATACGTAACTTAAAGCAGAAATGGCTCTAACTAAAGTTTATGATGCCGCCACAGTGTTTAAGCACATGAATGGCATTCTAAATGTGTACAAGCCAGCCGGTATGAAGGTGAAGCACGTGCGCAATGCTATTCTGAGCAACATTTGCAAGGGTAAGCCTAGCGCCATTGAACGAACAAATTGAAATTAAAGTCGGATCTGCAAAAGGACTCAACGAAATGGAACAGAGGGAACCACGCAAGTTGCAGGAGAACATAAGACTCCTGGGCACAGGCACCGCAGCTGATCACGTACTACATAACATAGCAGAGCAGACGGATCTATCGGACCACCTTCTGTCCACCGGACCGCGGTACCTCCCGCGCGACTTGATCTGCACCACAGTGTCCAGCCTGGGCGATCACACCAGCGGAGTCCTGCGTAAGTAAAGTAAAACATATTAGATCCAGATCTAACCATACTCTTGTAGTCTTTGGGATCAACAGGGGAGCAGGCCAGTCTACTTCTATTCGGAGAAATCGACCAGTGCGGGTCTACCATCTAATCGGGCACCTAGGCACCGCAACCGAAAATAACCTACCAGACTCACGGGTCACAATGCGCTCGAATCACCGACACGTGTCCGCAGACAGGATCAGCAGTCTAGCCGCCTCCATGCAGGCATCCCATCAGCGCAAGATGTTTGAGCTCTGCGGTGTCGATTTGCAGACCCAGGAGGCCTACGAACTGGCCTGTAGGGGTCTCCTACGCCCAGCGGACGACAGCCAGCCCGTCGTCTACGGCATTAAGCTGATTCACTTCGATCGACCGCACTTCACGCTGGAACTGCATGCCATCAACGAGACACAGGAATACTTGGCTACGCTGGTGCACGATATGGCCTTGGACCTCCGAACCGTGGCGCACTGCTCCCAACTACGCTGCGTGCGGCATGCCCACTTTGATGTAACAGACAGTCTGCTTAGACACGCCTGGCACTTGCCAGGAATTGTTAAAAACCTCCGCCAACAACGTGACATCCTGAGGGCGCATCCACAGCTTCTGCGACAACAGCGAGTGGAACTGCAAGCTACAGAATAATTTAGGAATTCATTGTAGGTAATTGAATATAGTCAAATAAATATAGGCAGATAAACTATAAAGCAGTCAATCATGTCAATAATTTTGGACGGACGTTTCATGTTCTACGCGAGCCCTTGATAAGAATATACAGAATATCTGATTATTTAGTACAAGTCTCTAGCTTCAGATATTCAGAAGAAAATAGATATTTATATCTGTTTTCCCGGTAATCTAGCGGATTTTTCCAAAGGATCTAAAATAACGTATAGTGCACAAACACGTATATTTTTATTTTAAAATCTTATTTTATATATATCGTATAGTTTTTATAAGCAACCCAACAAAAATGTGTATTTTGAAAAGATTTCTAAAGTCTCGTTTTGCGATTTCTTTTGAACGGCTCTTCACTGAATGTTAAAAAAAAAGTGTGCTTAGTTTTAACAGAACTTAACAGCAACCGGTTTTTAAAATGTTTACTTTTACCACTTTCAACGCTTTTTCTCCTGAATCACAAATTTTTTGTCGATTAATGTTTGCGAATGCGAAAATGATGTTAGAAAATTATTTTTTATCGGCTTCGTGATCTTGATTATAGGCAAAAGCTAGAATTAGTTTTTCGCACTCGAAGATTTCCTTCTGCAATTTTTCGTTTAGCTTTTTACCGGCCACTGACTGTTGCTCTTTCTCCAAAACCATATGCGCTTCCCTAAGGCGGCTTTGCGCAAGACCCAAGAGGGAAGTCCCCTCTGCTGGTGACCTTCGTGCCTGCTCCTGCAGAGTGTGGGCGACCTCGATCAGGATGACCGTGACGTAGATAGCCAGCTTAATGCTGTACGGATCCAGTCGCCGGCATACGTTGTAGAGCTCATCACACAGCCGCAGTTTCCGCTCCAACTGCGTGTTGCTCAGCACGCCCAATTCCAAGCCAGCTTCGTTACCATACAGCTGGATTAACGTGTGCTTTAGGTTGAACGTGTGAAAATGATTTGGATGCAACATATGGGTCAGGCGGGCCAACAGAAGTTCAACCTGATTCGCGGAGGGGCATCCGGCCAATAAGCCCTCCACCTGCTCGGTCATGTGGGACTGCAGTTCAGCCACGTAAGCTCCATCCACTAGCATTGGGCAAGTGTCGCACTTCCACTGTGTGTTCTCGTCCAGTGGATCCACTGGCAAGTGGGTTCCGCCACAGGTCTGATTTACATCCCCCAGACATGTCAGCGCACTTATATAGGTGCCATATTCCGTTGGATCGAGACAGCGGCTGCAGCGGCAGCTGAAATGCTTCGTTAGGCGCAGATGGTGCTGGCGAAGTTGGGTGCCCCATAGGATGTTCGTGTATGTAATCCGTAGATGGTCGCCTTTTCGCAAGTCGCAGCCAGCACGCACAGCGACTTGCTGAGTCTTGTTATCAAACTGAAAGTCGCAGTTGGGCTGACAAGCATGCTCCATCATGCAGGCCTGCCGGAACAACCCGCTGAGTTCCACGCCACTCGGCAGTTCGATGACCATAAAGTTGGTTTCGATGATGCCGCAAAGCCGATGCAGCATCTCCGGTCCGCAATCGGTTAGAAGGCTTGGATTAGTTTGCTTAAGTCTACATAGAAACCGTTTTTGAAGGTAGCTCACTACTCGCTTCTCTGCTTCCTCGTGCAGCTCGGTGCCCTTTCGCTCCTCCTCATGAGACTGCATTTCTAACAAGGCCGACCATTTCGAGGGACTCTGTCGCTGCAACAGAAGGCATTTGAGCACCAAAAGAGCATCGCCCCTGAAGTAGTCGTTCAATGAGCGGGTATCTGCCCGAGTTGATGATCCCGATCCCAGGCTAAGCACGCTGCATTCCATTGGCTCGTGCTCGCAGCCCGCGCTGCAGACTGGCCAACGGCATCTGGAAATCACATTGATCAAATGGATGATGGACTATTGTAATTAGAATGTTTCACCTGCGACACTGGTGCTTCCCCAGACGGCACGGAGTGTAACAGCCTACACACGGAACGATAGAGGCCTCCTTGTCTGCGTCGGAGAGATACCACTTGGGACCCACGACTAGGGGCTCCTCAATGAAGACTATTTGCCCGGCTGCGATATCCTGGGTAACCTTCAAATATCTGCCCAGCTCGGCATCCTGCTCCTCACTAAATGGCCTGCATCTGCGCTTGTGCTGCGGCCAGTGCTGCTTCTGGTGCTCGCGGTCGCAGTATCGCACCATTTTGCACCTAGTGCACGCTTGTGAGGCAGCAACTCCGCAAACAGGACATTCCGTGCTTGACACCATTTATTCTCCTGAACATATGCTTTTCCACTGGGACCAACTGCACCACAATGTTACGTTGGCAAGGGATATTTTCTTTTTGACGTTCTGATCTCAGCACGCCGGCGATTGCGGTCTTATTTTTAGCTCGTTTCTCCAAATGCCAATCTTTCGGGTCTAGCCAAGAGAACTTATTTGTATAAGTGTATCTCGTATAGACATTTCCGTACATTCTAGTACGCGCTCTCTGTTTACAAAGGGAAAAACCATAGAACCCAATAAAAACTCAGCAACATGCTTTTCATTCGCACTTTATTTCCTTGTGGAATACAAAAGTTGACCGTACAAAACAGGCGAAAATTAAGATAACTTAATTTGAGTGTTTATCAGTTAATTTGATACAATTTATCTTGCTTGTGATCTCCGCACAGCTAGTTCTAGTACGGTTCTTGCGGCGCGTCCAAGTCCCGGTAGTGTGATCTGGGTCGATAATCAAAACCACCGGGTCTGCAAGCAACGAAAATGAATATAGATATTGGAATTATTTACGCAAGACTAAGGATAGGGCAGAGATACAAAATATTACAATGTTTTCTTTTAGGCTATGGATTTTCATTTATTTTGGGCAATAAAGGTAGTTCTAGCATGGTACAGGAAAACAGATATCATTAGTCGTATATAAACCATCTTTATATGCAGTAGATACTTTTCCTAGCATTGCTTGAATTGCTTTTAAAACTTGAGCTCGCCAACCGATATAAGCTGCATCAATATGGCCTGTTTTTATTTGTATTGTGCTAATCAATTAGTCAAACATATCAGAATTGGCAGGCGCATCCAAATCATGGTAACCGATAAGCCGGCGCTGGTGTTCCAACGGCAATTCTCTGCAAAAAATTTGCGACACAAGAAAGTTGTGACAAATTTCAATTTAGGCCAACAAAAGAGAAAAAGTAAAAAAAAGGGCAAGATAGAGTCGCCTAAATGCTATCAGTGTTCGAGTATGTACGTCGGAACTGTAATCCGCTGTAGTGGAAAGTGGAATCATGTGTTCTGCATGTTTCTCTTTAGCACTCCAAGGAAAGGTCGTCTTCGATTCTTGGACAATGTCGATCAAATAAAATTTAAATTTATCTATTCACAAATGTTGGGAATGACTGCCGAGAATTGCACATCTACACTATAGAAAAATATGTATAGTACTAACCTGCGAGCGGGAGGGAAGTTGCGTCCTGCACGGCCCCCACCCATCATGGGTGGACCAAAACCGTAGGGCATCGCCGAAAAAGGTGGATACATGGGCGGTCGGTATCTAACATTTTGTGAAGAAAATTAATTAATTACCCTAATTTGTTGTACAATGGGAATAAATGTTTTACTTACCCTCCACCCCCTCCACGGGCAGATTCCGATTCTGGGCGCTTAGAGGTGCCTGGATGTTCGGGAAGCTGCGGACGCTTAGGATCGCGCAGATAGTTGTTAAAGTATTGCACCTCCTTGCGCACCTCGTCGACCTTTTCCTCGTGCTTGTTGAAGATGTGCTTGCGGATGAACTCGGGCCCCTTAAACTTCTTACCCGACAGGGGGCACAACCATTTGTCCTTCGCTAACTCCTGAGTGTTCGCTTGCACAAACTTTTCCACCTCCGTTTCGGCGTCCTTGGCTCCAAGATTCTTAATCTCTTCGTCACTCAGTGGCACAGTCTTAGTAAGAAACTGTTGCAACTTGGTTTCGTACATCTTGATATACTCCTGCACGTCGTTGTTGGTCACCCGAACAGGAGGTGGACCGCGGGCATGGATAATGCCGCAGCGGTTGGGCATCTCGTCTTCATATGGATACTCACAATGGTTGTAATAGTCCACTGAGTGCACTATACGCAAGTAAAGCACAAGGCGATCAAGAACGGATATAAGTTGCTCGTCACGCTCAATGGGCTCGCCCTCAGTGTCCTTGTTTTCGCCGGTAAGGCCGAGAAGCTCTTCTTCCTCAGCTGACGCCTCTTCGATAAGGTAATCAGTGATGTTTTGCAGCACCGGGTTTTGTGAATTGAAGCCGTACGTGGAGCCGCTGCCATTTTCAGAGGACTCGTTCGCTCGGGCGGAATTGGAATCATCTTTCGGCACCTCCGCCCATAGTCTGAACTTCTCATCCAGATTTAAAGCAATCTTGGCGCACAGTTTAATGTCTGATCGCACTACTTGTTTGTGGGCAGTTATACCATTGGCTGGACGTACCCGTCGGCTGAGGTCCCGATTGACGATAGCTCCCATTTCACAGTCTCTCAGTCGCTGATTGTTTAGTCCCCAGCAAATCTCTTTAATGTTGACGTCTCGCATGAAGGTTATCCAACCCCTACGATACCAACGACGCTCTACCAGGGGATCTGCAATGGCCACCCTTAAGTAGCCGTTAAATCGGTTACACACGGCCTCGATCTCTGATCGGGTTATCGAAGGGGCCAAGTTTCGCAGAAAGATGGAGGAGGTCCTATGCAAAGCCCTTGGCTGGCAATCCTTTACTTTGTCTAGATCAATAGTCTCGGTTTCGACAACGTTGTCTTTACCAACAGAGGGCTTCTCTTCATCCTCTTCTACTTTGCTGCTGTCTCCATTATCCGTGTTCTTAATTGGATTCGAAGAAATTTCAGGGGACTTCAAAGTATCGTCAATCTCGACAGTATTGATTTTTGAGTCTAGTCCTTTGGGCTCAGTAGTATCATTTCCTTCGACCTCGTCCAGTTTGGGACTTTGTGGTTCCTGTTTTGCTTTGGTCGCTTCTTGTCTGTCCTTCTCCGCCTCGATTTTTTGTTCGGTCCTGAGGCCATCTTCCACATCATACTTTTCCTTAAGTTTCTCTTCATCTGAGCTAGAACTGGATTCGGATGAGGAGCTGTCATCATCGCTACTATTGCGTTTGCGTTTTTTTGTCTTTTTCTTGTTCAGCTGTTTGTCCTCAGGCTTGGAATCGCTGTCTTTCGAATCCTCCGCCAATTCTTTTTTTGGCGCCGAATTTTCTGCATCGTTATCATCATCCCAGTTCTCCTCATCAGAATTAACAGGCCCCACGGGTTTCCGCTGTGTCGACACGACCACTGGCAATGGATCTGCCTCAGTTATCTCGTCTTTGGGACTGTTAATAGTTTTCTCCACCGCCTTGACGGATTGCATCGGCTCCGCCTTTCGTTCGTACACTACTGGATCCTTGGGTTTTTCGTCTAAGACTTTGAGGTCCTCATCAGTGCCGCCTTCCAGCTTTATAACGCATGTATCTAAAACACGGATCAGAGCATCTGCCTGAGAAGAATCCACCTTCACACTTCCTATTGTTCCGTTCTCGAATAACTCCATGAAAACATCAGTGCGCCTCTGCAATAAGTAAGATTGGTTATGGTTTCTGCGGTAAATGAAGCAAAAAATTAAACCTGAAGGAAGCCCCGCTGCTCCTCGCTGCGTTTAACACTGTCCTCGGGATGGTATTTGTTTTTGAACCTGCAGTTAAACAAAATGGTATGGTTATTAATATTGCAGTAATTAAAACCCTTGTTTTAATTTCTTTTCTCTTCATTCTTCGCCCTGCTGTTGATAGTGGATTCGGTAAATTGTTCACCAGTTTAGATAGGTTGTTTGTTTTTGAATTATCACCCAAAATCTTACCTTGCAAGCTTATCGCTTTCGTTATTTATGGGATTGTTTTATATTTATTTGGGCAATCGAATTTAAATAAATCGCGGTTTTGAAATATGAACACACCTCGGCATTGCTCGCCGGGTAATTAATAAATTGTATTCAGTTAACAGCTCTGCTATGGCGCAGAACCTCTCAGAGAAGTCTTTATCTCACAAACCCAAAAAGCTGCAGAGAAAAACTTAATACATAGAAAGTTATGAGTGGCGAGCAGAAGAACGGCAAATAACGCAATGCGCCTGCACAAGCAGAGATATCAACAAAACCGTCGTTGATCCACTTTTGGTCAGCTACTAACCATTCCTCATCCTTGTGGGCCACGAAAAACTCGTTTAGCTGCTGGCGCTTGAAGTCTGTTTTATATTCGGTGTATTTGCGCATCACTTCCGAGTCAGAAATGTTCTCGTCCTGGGTGTCGAGGAACTGTTTCAGGTTGAGCATGGCCGGCTGGGTAAGGGTGTCGCTCCCGCCGCCACCTATGGACTCCCGAACAGGTGGGGCATGGCCGGCGTGGGAGTAGGCCGAGTGCATCGACTGGTAGTGGTCGTTCCAGGCCTGCATCAAATACGGATCATAGCCTTTATAGAAAGAGAATTCGATAAGCAATCTGAATAGCCTGGAGTGTAGTAAAACTCACCCCCGAAGCGGGGATTGGCGCGCACATCTCCGTCGCCCCAGTCCGGGCGCATACGCTTGGCTGGGGGCAAATCACGGCCGGGTGACCCATAGCGTGGTCTGGCTCCCGGACCACGGTAGTCGCTATAGTCTGGTCTGTGGCGAGCTCCTCCGCCACCTGCGGAAGCTGCGCCCCTGAATGGATTGCTGAAACGTCCAGTAATGGTGTCATGTAATAGTTGAAAGGTGACCTTCACTTACCGCTCCGCCCACTCGTCGCGGGCACCGGCAGAGCCGCCCACCGGCCGGCGGTCATCCCGGCGTTCCGTACGGTAACTGTCGCGCTCTCCACGGAATTTGTCCCGTCGCTTGCGGTCGTACTCATCGTCGGAATCAGCCATTTGGTCTGCAACGAAAGCAAGTAATACAGATGAAAGTCGCTCGTTCTTAACCTCACTTATGGGCCGGTGAGTGCTTCAAAATTAAACGATTAAAACCGCTTCCAACCGTTTGCAATTTGGCAGACTAGTTATTTCATATTTAATCTCGGTTTTCAACTAACTAGATGAGGCCGCCATCTTGTCACTTTGCTTACAACCGCTTACGTGTTTCAACGAATGGACAATGAGAAATGAATTTTTAAGTGCCAATAAAAGAGCGTAGAATATAATATATCGGCATTTTTTGTTACATTTTTTGCTCCTTAATCATTTCGTAATTACCTTTGCCTAACTTAAACCAAATTTTACTTATAACTTCGCGTCTGTCAATCAATGTGACCGTTTGTGTGCAACGCAATATACCTTCTAGAAAACATACAAAAGAAAAAATACCAAAACCTTTTTATATCCTTCTAATTTGTAAAATTATCCTTAAGTGTACCCAAAAATCCTCTTCACACTGTGCAGGACTTCATGTACAGCTAAAACTGTAACTCCACGATGATGTAAAAGTCGAAAACAGGTATCAGTGAAATATACTCACAAATGGTGACAACGCCGTGTTGATTAACCCTTATGTGAATGAACTAAAATTATCATTTTACTCAGTGTTGGTCTCATAAGTCTTCAAGGAAACTTGTTACCTACCTACCAACTTAAGACATGGAAATGATCAAAATCATAAAAGTAAATTCACCAAAACTCAATATCAATCCAATTGTTTAAGATCTTGGGATTCTATTCGTAAAGAGAAGACAACATTTAGTTGATTGTCGCCGTTCTAAATTTTCCGGATCAGCTCACTTTCTATTTGTTTCTCTGTAAACCTTTCGATTCCGGATAACTCTTCTTAGATATTTTTCTTGGGGATTGCCTTCTCTCTACCCTATTAATTGATCCCCACTCAGAGAAAAACCCTTTCCAACGATCTCGATGTAAGAATTTTGATCTCAAAATCTTTCCAAGATCGAATCACGTTCAGCATACTCGAATCGAGAGCGAACCATTCTCAGATTGCACATTATAGTTGATCAGAATCACTTGCCTTGTCAATCTCCATCGAAAACCCAACCGTAGTATCGACAAAAATTAACACAGTGCACTATTTATGTTAAACAGTATAGGAATCCATGTAAAAAATATATATTTCATCGCCAAACATTACATTGAAAACAAAATTCGTGAATTTTCTACGAAGTTAAAAAGGACTAAAATTGTCAGAACATAAAAGTAACACATTAATCGATTGACATTCCTGGTGTTATACATTTGTTAAAAATAGGAAACACATTGCTTTTCGCTTAAATAAATGTATAGATTTCATATTTACCAAACTAATAGTAGTAAATAATAAAATGTGCTTTATATAATTAAATTAACTTAAACTTATCAGAGCTCATTTTTTTGGTAATGCAATTTTCGTAATGTCATATACTCTTATCCAATTAAAAATTGTATAATGCAATTTAAGTGCATGTGCTTAGTTTCAGGATGCTTTTAGATTCTGAATACTTACAAAAAGTCTATAATTTTCAATTGTTTTGTGGCTTTAAAGTTGTATCCATTTTTTCCATCGATCTCGAGGAATTCCAGTTTGGTGTAAAGCAATTGGATCGGGGGAGAACAATTTCCACAAGAGAACAACGAAGTAACCGTTGAGATATGTACATATTTGATGTTATGTAAACTAAGCATTTTTTCGCTTCTAATGAAATATAAAAAAAATATTGTATATATTGGTGTAAAATAATGATAAATGCGGTATACCGAATATCAAGTAGTTATCAATTAAATGCTAAAAAATGGATGGATTTACACGTGTAAATGTATGTAGGATACAGTTTGGGCGGAATATAGGCATCGAAAAACATCCTAGGTGTCACTAGAATCATAAAACTTTTATCTTAAAGTTTCGAAATCTTGGCGGTTATGCGGACAGACAAACAGGCAAACGGACAAAAAGGTAGACATTACTATTGTTCATGCTGAAAAATATAATATTAATTTATTATAATAAAAATAAATATAATATAATAATATTATTATTATTTAAGGATGATAGTTTATATCTTACTCCATGAACAACATGTTTAAATGCCCAACAAAAACAAGTTATTTAAATATATCGTTTTTATTTTATTACACTTTTCATATATCGTATATATAGACTTCTGTTAGATTTATGTTATATATATATATATATTTACAACTTAATTATACAACTATGCAAATTGTATGTGTATCTAGTTCTAAATTAATGTATTGATTAAGAAATTAGCTTTAAAAATGTAATCTTTGCGCCCTTACTTTTAGATTAAACTTTTGACAATTGGCCAGACCCTCAAAAATATCCTACTCGACAACTAACTGCATATAATCGACAATATCAGCTGTCTTGTTATTGTAGTTATGTCCACCAACTTAACATAATGCTTTAATTTTAAAGTATAAAAGTGTGTGTGACGTAACATCGTTAGAGCATTACATACCATTAAATTAATTAGGATTTTAAATATAATGTCAGGTTCATCCACTTATGTAAGTATGAAAGTGCATGTAGCTCCTTTTCCATGCACCGTATATATTGCAAATGGAGTTTTTTCTTCCATTCTGGTGTATTTAATGTGAAATCCATTCAAATTAGAAAAGCACGATTCGCTGCTAGTTTATTTTAATGCTAACAATCTCTACTTCTCTCTCTTTATCAAAATCGATTTACGGCAACATAAGGAATATGCGAGACATGGAAAGTTTTTGAAATAAAGAAGCAATTTGCTTATCGACTTACTGCTGATAAATGTAAAAGGTGAAGTAAAAGTTTTCTGGCAGTGTAGCATGTAAATAATAATGCGAGTGAAATAGAAAACTATTTCTAGGCGATCCGTGAAATCACCAATTTAATTTACTATTTTTTTTCTACGTATCTGCGGTGTAATAATGGGCTTCTTTCACAATATTGTAAGTTTGCTGATTAGATTATCGATTTTCTTTTGTATTTCTCGTTACACTAAAATGCCATCAATTCAGTTTTCAGTTTTTTATTCGTATTTTAAAATCTCTATTTCCGGAAAAATGATTTTACTCGCTAAGATCTTTGTCTAGCAATTGTGTGCGTTGTCAATCAATTTACGTATAGGTTCTGACTTAAAGATATACTCGAAATCGTATCTTGAACTGGTTGTTATAATTGTATATATTTCGTGGGTATTAATGGTACAATTTAGAATTACATTACTGATTGCTAGACATTGCAAATGAAATTAGACTTATGGTTTCTCCCCTTTTTTTACTCTAAGTTTGAAAATGGCTGCGGTTCGATAACTTAGTCAATCTACTTGGTATTATATCTCAATTTCGGTTTGGCAGTGAGAAAAACTCAGCTATTTAACTCAAGTCGATTTAAAAAGCTTTCTCTTTTTGTCCTGCTTAGGTTATGATAATGGAAAAAAGTGGAACTGAAGTTTAAAGTCGCCGATTATACGTAGTTCTGATAACGCCTAAAGCTAGGCAATGATGAGCGGCAAACCAGGTAGCTTTAACAAGGCTTGTGCGTTCTTAGTTCAAAACGAAGTCATCGTGGGCTAAAAGTGCGATGGAAACAAATTCGTATAAGAGAAAAAATAGCTTTCTTGAGTGTATATACTTTGTTCTTTTCCTGCTCATGCTCTGCTGCTAAGGTCTCGCTTGTAGTTACATTTATTTTTATAATGCTTAAAACCTTTCCATCACCCAACATCTGTTGCCCTTCTGCTTAATCATCGTTTGTTTTGCTTGAGGTAGTTTTTCAATTCAGGATCAATATCTACAAGTTGAACACAAAATGCTTGTAAGTGTACGAGTATGAGTGTCGATCAATTTCTCTTAGGGTTACAGGGTGTGTACACGGTCGTGGTCGTGGGTTCTACATAGTTAGGTCTAGGTAGTGGGGCAAAACAAGTTACGAGTTTACACATAACAGAAAACAGTGCATAAAAATTAAACACATTATTGAATTTCAAAAATCTACATAACGATTTTCTTACGTTTCAGCTTTAGCTTTGTGTATTTGCTGTTTCTTAATCTTTCTTATATGAATGAATCTGTCAACAAATTGCTATTTTATACCGTACAATCTTGTATTTTCGTAATTCATCAGGTTGCATTATTTGTATTTTGGTTGTTCGCATTTTTTGTTTTCAATCTTACAGAGCCAGAGCTATAAATATATATATGTATTAATATATGCATATGTACAAAGTCTTAGGCGTGCTATTATAATATTTGAAAGATCTTAAGAGGGTCAATTGAGAGTATTTATTAAACTTCACTTACGCTAAATATATAACACTCGACTTGGGTCCGAAATGGCAAATCGAATGGAATATGTGGAAAGTCATTCGCTCCCTGCCACATTCGTGTTCTTAGTAAACTCTAGTGGTACTTAGACAGTACGCTTGAAGGCTATTAAATAGCTCACTTGCATTTCATCCATAATCCAACTGAATGAAATCATAAACCAAATGTCGACAATATAGGCAACTGCTTAATTCATGTTCATGCTTCGATCTCTTCCTTTTGTTCCTCGCCAATTTCACAGCCATTTGCATCTGCATCGAATGCAAAATTTTGTTCGAATTCTGAATTTCTACCTCATAAGTCTTTCCCTCGCACCCCATTATTTCGTATCCTTTCCCTAGCAATCGGAAATCAAACGGAAATGACAAAAATAGATTGAGAAAATAAAAACACTGAGTTTTGGGTTTATGTTTTTGAATATTTTTTTGTTTTCTTATTTTTGTTTCAACATACTTCTCATATATTGTATACAATTTTCTTGCTTTCTCTTTTCCACTTGCAGAAATAAGGTAAAAAGGTAAAAATAATCCGTATTTCGATAGTTTGTTTCTTTACATTACGTGTAGAACTACAAAACAAGGTATGTATAAAAGTAACTTTGTATATTTGTATAATAATAATTGAACGTACTTGAATATGCATGCTAGAAGGAATTTAACTAAGGCCTATGTTAAAACGAAACTAATAAAGAGTTTAATGAGCCGGGATAGTCCATGGATTCCCTTGGAGCTTCCCACGAACGTCTTTGTAATATGAATAAATAATTCACTGATTTTCGTTTGTCAAAGTGCAGACTATATTTAACAAGAATTTTCTTCTTCAATGCATTTCGCTCGTTTGATTAGCGTTATTTCCAAATATGTCCATGATGTCATGCTAATTTTAGTTCGTCATTATACAAATTCATCTTTATAAATTAGGTTGACTTAAAATTAAAAATATGTGGCTGTATGTGTAGGCGTGTGTATGCGTGTGTGTAAATTATATTTAAATTAGGATTAGTAGTAAAAGTAAAAAATTGCACAATTCAAGTAGAAAGCTACGTAAGATATTTTTTGTCTTCTTTTTACAAAATAAAAGAATCACTTTAAACTTTAATTTTTATTAATATTTTACAGTGTTCTTATTTTCAATTTTAAACACATTTTTTTTACTAAAATTAGAATAAATTTGATTTAAGTTAAAATAAGGCCAACAATTTAAAGTAAAATTTATTTAAAATGTACATCCCAAAGCAAAATGAAACTAATAAAATCTAATAAAAATTATTTTGAAAATCAATTGCATAAATTTTGTATAACATAAAATTGCCGAAGTAAACAAATTTGCACGTTTTTTTTTGTGGCTTTCATAAAAAATTTTGATTTTGCCAAATTAGATGAATGTGTTTCTTATTCAAATTTCGAATTACAAATGTAAATTTTAAAAATATATATTGAAGTCTTTTGGTGTATGCATGTATTTATTCATTTGTGTGGTTTTTATCAAAGTGATTGAAAACTATTTTCCACCAAAAAGTGTTTGTTGAACTCGAAATTAGATTATATTTTAAATTTAATACCTTTTGATGCCTTTTGGTTTTTGAGTAAGACTCCAATCACTTTCATTTCATTATCCTTTGTTTAGTTTCAATATCAAAGTTTTTTTGAAAACATGTCTAAAAACAATGCCAATAATAAGGTTTTTGCTGGCTAATATTTTTGGATGAAATTAATTTGAAAGAATCTAAGAATTTAAATTCTTGTTTTGAAAAAATAAAAGGGTGTCATAATAAAATATGTTGTTATTGGTTTTTGTAATATTTTTTTCAGGTTGCCTTTCTTTATGATTAAAAAATATTTATAAAATCAGTCCAAGTTTTGCGTGTTTTAAAAGTGGTTTGTTTTTAATTATTTTAAATGATTTTAATTATGGTGGATGATAGTATTATTATCATAATTTTTTGTTTCATTTAACAGATTTTCTCACTTCCCTACAGTACGAATTTATAGTTATAGTTAGATATTATACAGTTGCTTTCATTACGTTTAGAGTTAGTAATTATTATTTTATATATTTTTTAAATATAAACAATCTTTATTCTCTTCTCTCTTCCCTCTGTTCACGCCCTACTGTCTGTTCTCTTTTCTGATCTGTTTCGCATGCAGTTTGGAGGATCAATTTAGTTAACAAAATTCGAGAATTGATCGTGAGTCTGATGCGTCGTACATCCACCCAAAAAAAATGTATTCTAAATTTCATGATTTTCAATGGTTCTCTTAAATGTTTTTCTCCCTGTTCCTCAACGCGTTTGTCCAATTGTTGTTGAAGCTTTTTCAATTAAGCTTTAGCGTAATTGTTAATAGGCTGTATTATATGTTAATTTGTATGAATAATAGGTAATATTTGCAGGCTTAAGACTAAATAACTGCATTTTACGCTTGTCCATTAATTATTCACTTTTTACTATTTAGTTCGGCTCGAACTCTCTGGAGAGAACTCCCCCGTTTCCCCTATGTCTGTGTGGGTTCAGCTGCGCTTTTTACTCCAGCAGGACGTCGATGTTGGGTTGGTGATGTTGGTGGAGCTGACTCTGCGCCTGCTATGCAGTCGTCGAGTGCTCCGACTTGACCGCCACTCCCCCGATAAGCTGCTCTTGGTGCGAATGCAGGGCTACGCCCATCAAGGCCATCGCCGTCTGGGCGTTCGCATACATGCTGACGTTGCCGCCCACCCCAACACCGACTCCCACTCCGTTGCCCATCGGTACCGCTGATGTGGTGGAGCTAGCGGTGACGGCAGCCGTGATACTGCTGGTGGTTGCCGGCGTGATGGGTCCTATGGCCGCACTTCCGCCGATGTATTCGCTGCTCGTACTGACCGCCGACAAGGAACCAGGTGCGGTAACGGAGGCGGGCACGGGAGCGGAAACGGAAACGGGAAGGAGCTGTGGCTGTGCTTGAATCTGTGGCTGGAGTTGCGTCTGAAGCTGTGGTTGGAGCTGGGGTTGCAGTTGACCTTGCAGCTGAGGTGGCAGCTGAGGTTGCAGCTGAGGTTGCAGCTGCGGCTGTGTCTGGTGCTGGGAGTCGTTCTGGGTCAGGGAGGAGGGTTGGGGCTGGGGCGGAGGCTGAGGCTGATGCTGGGCCGCGGCTGCCGCCGCCGAAGTGGAGGCAGAGTCGCAATCAATGCCGGCGGTAATGGCGCCCCCAACCGATGCCCGCATACGCTCAGCCCGCTCGAGGCGCTCGTTCTCCTCCTGGGTCATCTGAAGGTGCGACTGGACCGATGGCGGGATGGCATGAACGTCCCAGATCTCCTCGAGGAACTTGGGCAGTTTGCGGTTTTTGAGCTTTAGTGAGAAACACATCTCGGCGTTCTGGTTGCCCAGCGTACGCAGCTCGGTGAGGATCGAGAGCAGCTTTGCGTAGAAGACGAGGCTCATTGAGTCGCCGCAGTGGCGGTTGAGTATATAAATGCGTAGCGTGTCGATGTAGTAGCTCTGGATCGCTTCGACTAGTTGGGCCTTCTCCAGGCCCGGCCGGTCCGAGAAGATCACAATGGCAGTGAGAAGCGCGTATTCGACGTTGTCCACCTTCATCGAGAACATTTGGCGGCAGAAATGCAGCAGGTCTTCAATGTTATCAGCCATTCCGGCCATTTTGTAAGAATCCCGCGTATATGATCTATTATTCGCGAAGAATATTGAGTCCGAGCTGTGGTCGTAGCGTCGTGCCATACGCAGCATCATCACCTCCGACGAGCAGGCCTAACGTTGAAGGGTTCAGTTATAGTCTTTTCGATTGAGCCCACTGATTTCGATGCTACTCACCTTTAGTAACGTGATCTGGTCCTCCTGGGGTATCTTTGTAAACGCTGGTAGACCTTTAGCAAACTCAACAATCAACTGGACCGTGAGTATGGTTATCTCGGTTATGTGCCGAAAGCTGACGTCCGTTTGGCTCTCGTTCTCATCGGGTTGACTCTGCACAAGCATAGAAATCAATTTAGATTTTATTTATATAGTTAATTTCGATCTGACCCACCATTATGCGCCTGAGATCCTCTTCAGATGGCTGCTCATAGCCATCCTGGTACCAAATTAACTTGTATATAACGGCCAACTGATTGTACGTTAAGGAAGGTATATTGCGCGCTTGACACTTGGCCAATATTTCTTCAGGTAGTAGCTGTACCGGAAATTAAAAAGTATGGGTGAGTGGAATTCTGCTTGACAAATATGAGCGGAGTCTAAAGTAATCGAATTACTTATTAGAACTACATTACTATTATAATAGTATTTTATTTATATTATATAACTATATCAATACTCTTATTGTTCTGTTCGGCTCTTTGCTTCCGCGACTACGATTCTTCATTAGAATTACTATAGACTAGTGACTATATATTGGATTACTATTACATAGCTACTTTAATACTTGTATTATATTACTTTCATGTTTCTATTAAATAACTCTTAATCTTGGGCTTGTACTTATTTTCATCTAAAAAGCATACACTTTGATCTTGGATCTTTTTTTGTAATGATATGATTGATATGGACCCTTACCGGAATAGTGGCATGCTGGGGCGGCTCGCATGTCATAAGGTCAAGAATCTCCTTCTTAACAAAGTCTTGGCCGCCACCAGAGCCCAAGCTGCCGTTGCCGCCGTGCTGAGAGCTGGGCGAAGTGGTCATTTTGTCTTTCTCCTTCTGGGCCTTCTTTTCGCGCCGCTTCATCGCACACTGGTTCTCCGGGACGACGCACTCCGGCCGCATGCCCACGGCCAGGCACTTTTTCAAGCGGCACTCCTGACACTTTCGCCTCATGTACATGTCCATTTCGCAGGCGCGCCCGAACTTGCAGCAGTAGACGGCGCTCTTCGTAACGCTGCGTCGAAAGAAGCCCTTGCAGCCCTCACAGGTGAGGGCGTTGTAGTGGTAGCCGGAGGCCCTGTCGCCGCAAACCAGGCACAGCTCCTCCTGCACCCGCGGCGCAGGTCCCTTCTTGCTCTTCTTCGCATCGCAGCTTTCGTTCGCCGAGTATCCGTTCAAGCTGCTCGAAGGCGAAAGATCATCGCGACCTGTCCGCAAAAAGAAGGGGAAACAAAGCTTATTTATTATGGGGTTTCTTTAGCGACGATCCATTAAACATAAGACCCAAATAAATAAATTTTCTCTCGAGGAGTTCTATGTTCTCCGCCATTTGCATGTTTTGCAAGCTCCAGATCTAACTGGAACTCGTTTGCTTACTAATCAGCTCTGCTGTATCCGATAACTGGCAAACGCAGTTTGGGAACGCCCACCTCCGCCATTGTCCCCGTCGGAAATTTAAAATTCAATTAACGTTGTCGCTCAAAGTCAACGAAATTATTCCCGCCATCCGAAATCAACCAAATGAATGGTTGGACTGAAGAATATATAGATAAAGGCCTACAGGGAACGGAAGTTATATTGTAAGTTTTGAAAGGATCCAATGATCTAAGTTTACAGCGTATTACACATTCGTTCTACTACCAAATAGGAAAAGGTTAAAAGTGGAATACCAATATAATCATAATACTATCGTTTCCATCCATCGTATCTTCTTGAATAGATCACCAAAATGAAATAGATCAAATGATCGATTACGTTCTGAAGAGGAACTTTGTGAGAATTGAGGAATTTTAAATGGCATAGATTGTTACAAAAGTCACGCTTTCAGGACTCCCACAACGATTACGGAATATCAAGTGCAATTTTCCCCACAAATGCTGTAACTGTTTGCCAAGATGGGGCAAACAGAAGGGAAATGGATCGTAGCGCATATGTATGTACGTGCTGCTTTTGCAACTGCAACAAAAACCGCCAGCGGGATGACAGTGACAGCAACAACTTCGGCAGGGAGGGCTGGTGGGCACAGAACACTCTCAGACTCTCGTCTAAGGTACAAGAAGCAGGAAAAATCGAAGTCGAGGCGACTAAGACGTCACTTGGGCACAAGTGCACCCTCCCTCCTTCTACGTGGGCCACTCCCTCTGTGCCTTCCTTCGCAGGCCTCAGCTGCAGCTGAGTGCAACGCAGTGCATTGTCGGCCTAACACAGTTTCTAACAACCGTTTTACAAGCACCTCCCCTCTGCCAACGAGGCACGTTGCCTTAAAATAAATATTACCCATACGCCCCATTGTCGGGGCTCTTGGCTCACGGCTACTTTCCCTCCCCTGTGCTGCAGTCGCTGCGTTTCGATTTCACTGCCAGCGAATGAAATAAACGACGGCGTCATGCTAACTTTGTCTGCTCCAGCGGCTCATGGAAAATGGCAAAGACGCCAACTTGACTGGATCTCCACTGCACTCAAGCGCCAAGTTTGTGTGTGTGTGCTCCGCAGTAAAAATGTGGAAAATTGCTGCTGCTCTGGCGGGGAAATCGCGTGACTAAAAGTAAAAACCGGCTGCTCCAACCGGATCGCCAAAGGTGGAAGCAGTGCCAATGTCATCCCACGGGATCATCGCTGCAGATCCGAGGGAGCACAGATAAGTAGGCGCCAGGTGATCGAATAAGCTGCGCAGTTACCCAATCGCACACAGAATTCCTTGTGGGCGGAGTGTTCGGAACACGAGCTTTAAAACTGCGGGGTATTTCCCTACCTAGCACTCAAGAACCCACAGATATGATACATTTCATTTTCCATCCGTGAAAAGTTATTTTCCATCGTGCTCAATGCAGAAGGGCGAAACTCCATGGAGCACAAAACAAATGCAGAACGGCAATGATGAAAAAATGGACGCCAAAGCGACAACAGTGCAGCACAAAAGACACCCCCAAATCCACCCAACTGCCCACCATCCGCTCCTTTGGAGCTGCCTACGTTTGGAGTTCATTGTGTTATTGTGCTTAGTCGCTCGGTCTACGTTCGCCATTCCGCCGACTAAGGGCCAAGGCGACGTCATCGGGTTGGCGGCGGACGAGGACAGAAAGCTATAGCCATAAATGTACGTATGTATGTACATATGTAATTGGGTATGTTCGTATGTATGTATGGACATGGCCAAGACAACAAGCGCCAGCGTGAGCTTCACAACTCACATACCCTTCAGTGCTGGCGGGGCAGACTCCACCACAGAATAAAATCGATTGAACATGTTTTATGGTGTTCGCCATGGAAGAATAGTGTTAGTTGTGGATCACAAACCTATTATGCAGCTCTGCTATTCGAACTAAGCCCTGTGCAAGTCTGGCTTTAAGAACGCTTTCATGTTATCGCTAATATAGATATAGAAATACACCAATAAGACCAATTTGACCAAGAGCTAGTTGCTTTCATATTTAACTGTGCTAGTGGTAAAGTAGTATGAATCTAGGTGGTCTAGCTATTTATTGGCTGGCAACTCAGCTCTGGGCGCCCAGCACCAGCGCCAGCAGTTGGGGCTCTTTGAGTTCCGCTCTGCCTCTCCCTGACACTCTCTCGCTCTCTCTCTGCGCCTCTTTGTCTGCTCGTGCATTCTCCCTCGTGCTGCACGCCCTTGTTAAAAAAAGCTGAAAAATGTTGATGTAGGCCTCGAAATATGCAGTTTGCCTTTGGCATTGCCACTGTCACTGCGGGCGGCGCAGTCGTCCTCATCCACCGCCACCACCCCGCCCCTCCCATCAACGAGTGCATGAGTGAGTGCTGTGTGTGTGTGGTGTGCGGAGAGCGGAGAGCGGATTGCATGTCGCACAAGCTTCCGCAGTGGTATAGGTAAGTTCTCCCTTCTGGCTTGGGCTTTGTTCGCTGCATTTTGCATCTCATTTTGTCCGCTCGCTTCGACTTTTCATTGCTGTTTTTCACATACGCTTTTTGTGCTAGGCAAAGAAATACAACTTTTTGTTACTGCTCCTGTTGTTGCGCTCCCCTTGTTTTTGTTGTTCGGCCCTATGCCACGGCGTAACTGTCCCTTTGTGTGCACTTCTCCCGCTCAGCTGTGTGTGTGTGTGCTGTGAATGTAATATTTTTAAGCGGATTGTTGTCTGTGAATGCACAAAAAGAGGCGAAGAGGAGCCAGCGCTGCCTGTGCAAATAGCGCCCTCTGTGCGAAGAATGGAGAATAGAGCGGACAAGTAAATAAGTTTCAAGTCGGCGGGGGACGCCCACCACCCCTTGCATATTAGCAAGTTTCAGTCTAGTAGAGCCGAAAGTCGTAAAAAATGCGACTAGCCAGCGTTTCATTGCACGATCTGCAGGCTCGAAATGAAAGCCAAGCAGGGATGGATACTCGACTTCAGATGCATAGTCGATAGCTGATCGAAAACGATGCAGCGGCATTATACGGTTTCATATCTTAAAATGTTTCTTTATGATTGAGCTCGACTTGCAAATCCTCATCTAACATGGTAATAAAATAGTACCATTGTAAGTTCACATTTATAAATATGTAGACAATGCCCATATCATTTATCCCAGATATTACGTAGGTACTGCTCAAACGAGTGGTGACACTCTTTATTCGGTGATACTGAATACAGGATATTGAAGACTCTAATGGCTTTTCATTATCCCCAATTGTTAGTTGTGATCACCCCAAGTTTTTGGTCGTAAACCTTAAAACGCCGAAAAATAAGAAAAGACGTTTTAAAACAATTAGACTAAGGGTTTGCTGTGACTATAACATCACTGGCAAACTTTCCTTTCCAATGTTTATTACGCCAAGTACAGCGAGTTTCCCTGCCACGGCATTGCAGGCGATTACATAAGCGAAAGCCGACGACCCTAAATCAAAATAAGTTGAGCAGGCCCAACTAACCACCAAAACTGCAGAGTTTGCCCACAAACGGGGATGATTACTGCAGGTGGTTGGGGTTGGGGTTAGGGCTGGGTTCGGGGTTGGGCTTGGGGATTCAGGGCTGCTCCACGTTCCACGCTCTACGCTCCACCTTGGCTTTGGCCGTAGCTAGGATGATTTGTGATGGCCAGCCGGCCGAGTAGCTAAGGCCAAAATCAACCTATTGCGCTCAACAAAACCCATTGGGGGCATTGGGGTTTGTTCGGGTGGGTGGAAGCGAAGTGAAAAACTGTACCACCGAAAGCGCATGTCCGATGCACTGTCTGCAGTTCTCTCCGTCTCTCTCTATCCCTCTCGCTCTCTGCTTCGCTTTTCCCAGTCGGCCGCCTCTTCGTTTGTTTGGGGTTGCACACGTTTTTCTGTTCCAGGGGGTTCTCTAGTGCAAGGCTGCAATTTATTTTGCACGAGTTTGTCAGTTGTTAGGCACGTTTCGCCATTTCCGACCCCCGAGCGACCCCTCCGCCTTCAGGGAGCTTGGATTATATGGTTGAAAAATTGATTTTTTCAGTTCGTTGGCATGTTGCCGCCTAGCCATGTACTTTCTTGTTCCTGACCAGGGGCAGGGACACGGACATGGATACGGACACGAATCCAAGTCCGGAACAAGGCAGGGGGATGCACTGTGTGCAATAGATGGCTGAAAAATGATTTTTAACCTACTTTGCGCCCAGGTCGACATTTAGACGAGGGTCGTCGCATGACCTTTTGTGTGTTTCGGAACGCATTATATGGCTTTTTCGCCACTCCTTGCGACGCGGTGTTTGTGTTGTTGCAACTTGCAAGAAGGCGCCACTGCTTTCCATTTGGAGAAAGCGCCAAGCGCCATCTTGACGAATGCCATTTAGAACTTCAATATGGCTGCCTTGGCAGAAGAATGGGCTAAGGTAGACTTTTCAGTTTCTTTAAAGTGTTATACCCAACATTCAAGTTAAAAGTCAAAACTTGGTTTCATACCTAATCTAATGTATTTCTAATGTGATCGCTATTTTTCTGATTTTAAACAATATAATACCCTCCGCTTGACCACTCCGTTCGAAAATTAACCTTGTACTATCCTAAATTCCGATTCCCCGATCGGCTGTTTTGCGGCTTATATACTTTAAAGTAGCCCCAGTGTCATTTCTTTCCAGTGGGAAACGCGTTCCTTCCTTAATGATATGTGTTTGCATTCATGTACATACATATGTGCATCATGCACACAAAAAGAGCCCCGTGTAACGATGCACTCGTGTGCGAGGCACTGGATTTGTTTACAATTTGCTTTTTATAGCCAACATATGTTGGACATATCCATGTGCGATGCTTTATTTACGAGACTTCGCCCCGCTGGCATCGGTTACCATCGCTGGGCAGCTTCAATCCCGTCCAGATATTATGCTATGTACACGGGAGCGGGGGATGACGCTGGGAGAAACAGAAGCGGGCTGTTACACTTATGGGCAAGAGGAAAGCACAGCGAACAATGGGGCTCAAAACAAATGGCTATGGAGTGAAGCCATTAGGAACACAAAGCCTAAAGTGAGCTAGGAAAAACAAACTCAGGGAATAAGAGCTAAAATAGATGGGCAAAGAAATGAAGAAGTTTCAGGGTAGCCAACAAAAGCGTCACTGTCAGTTCTATCGCGGTAATTGTTTTTTTTTTTTTTTTTTCTGTGCGCGTTGAGAGGTTTCTGATTTTACACAGGCAACTCATCTATTAGCCCTATCTATTTTTGAAACAAGTTTGAAGTCTGAAAAATTGGTAGGAGTTACGTATTCCACTCCAAAATGTGCGACACGGTTCAGGTTGCAGTTCTTAAACCCCCGGGTTGAGTTTTCTTCCTAATCTTAAATCTTTGTTTCCGCAACGCGTTATCACCCCAGTCTCATCACCCACACCAGACTCTGCTCATTGCAGCGCGATTAGAGCGAGCAGTGAAGCGTTCCTCCCAGCTGAAATGCATGCAACTTTGGTTCAAGTGCAGTTGGTGGGGCCGCTATTGGAGTTTAGTTTCAGCAAACGGAAGTTCCTTATTAAGTGTGGAAAAATCAAATCCAAAACGAAGCACCGAACTTGGCATAGAACCTAAAGCGCAGTTATAGCTGAGCTTAATTACGACCTTGTTGCGGTAGGTAAAAGTAGTGTTCGACTTTGCCCCACTTCGCCTCCCAGCGGACCCTCCTCGTCTGGCGTGCTCGTTTTATGGTTATTGTTATTACATTATCAACATGTTGTGCAGCATTCGAGCATCCCACCAGCCCAGCACCTCTGCGTCCACTTGCCAGCTGGCGATTTGTGTGGCTTTCGCGTCGTCTTGACTGCAGACTTATTAAATATCAACACATTGTTGCTGGTCAGGCATTCTCCTATTGAGCGAAGCGGACAACGACAGACGTTGTTCTGGCTCTTGAGCGCAGAGCGATGTATATTAATCTTATTTTGTTATTTTAACTGTCTGGAGGGCGTGGCCTGGCCTTCGTCCTTGAAGTCATTTAAGTCTCCCACAGACGGGGCGGATAATGCATTAAGTGCAGACCATGAACTTAGAAGGAATGGATCCATTTCGGAAGGAAACTTATTTCTCCTTTTTGCTAATCATTTTCCTCATCTTAACTACACTCTAATTAAAGTACAAATGTTTGTAAACAATTTCTATTTATCTATTTCCACATAGCACACAATTGCAACCAAATTTGTAGACCAAAAAACGTGGGGCCGTTGTAGCTTCACTGGGCAGGAAAAAATTTCGCGTTTAACGTTGCCTACGGCTGCCAACTGTGCGTATACGCGATTTCTCTGGCACTTGACATTGTGGGAAATTCTTTTGTCGAGTGCAGCAAAAACATTTTTCGTTTGAGCGTGTGTGTGTTTGTGTGTATGGCGTATTACATTACAAAGTCGCCTTTGGTTGTAAAACGAACCGACAAAAGCCTCTCGAGTGGAAGAGGAACGGTGGCGTTGGAAGAGGTAAGTTATTCGCCCGATATTACAAAATTCGTTTCCAGGAATTTGGAATTTTAAGCAAGCACAATTCCTGCGATTATGAATTGAACTTTTGGCTTGTGTAGAGTCACGTGAAATTAAATAATGTTGACGGCTGTATGATAAAATCGATAGTCATGATTCATAGATTGATGTAAATTTAAATAAAAAGGATAGTTAGGACACAGAAGGAAAGCAGTGGGTTACGCTCGACTATCAGATACCCCAACTTAAACAAAACCAAAAAAAAATCACTGTTAGCATTCTTAACAATCTTTATATCCCTCGCTTGAGACGCTGGCGGCATCATAGTTTTATTTTTTATTATTATTTTTTTTAACAGCCATTTTGTCTGGCTTATACCAGCGAATTATGTGCCAATTGTTGGGCTGTTTTTTATTGAAAACAATTTATTAATTTTATTTTTGGCGTTGCTATGACAAAATGTGTGTCAAGGGGCAACTTGTCAGTCATAGGATTTCTGCTTGCCTGTCAAATGTTTTTGCTCTCAAAAAGAAATTGCGCGCAGGCAGCTGTGAATACCTATTTGCGAGTGTGGGAGTCGTTTGTCACAGATAATTTCTATATAGCAGCAGTACGTAAGGCGAGATACAAAAATGGCTCACTGTGTGGGCCTACCTGGTCGCGAAAGGGAAAATTTCGTTTGTTTTTGAAGAGTATTGCCTGATTTACCAGCAAAGAACAGAAACAGATATTTAAATGAGCAAAGGTCTCATACAACAGATGGCTAGGTGGTGGTGGGTCGACCTAGTGCATGCTGCTCGCATTACATTTCCGCGGCTAAGCTGCACAAACAAGCCGAGCTTCATAGCTCAGTTCACTTCCGCTGGCCACTTTAATTACGGACAAGAGACGCAGCCCAAGCCAAGCGATTTTCTTGGCCAGGTAAATGAAACCGAACCCCAAGGCGAAGCTCGAAAGCATCGCAGAGCGAGCGAGAACTCTGAAGTTGCGTTCGTCTAGATTGTTTTTACTACTAATTATAAACATGCGATCATCGCTGGCAGCCCAGGCACCATCATCATCATCATTGGCAGCAGCAAAAGGCGAAATAACCGGACATTATATTGCTCTGGAAGGCAGCTCCGTTTAAAGCTGGCAAGTACCAGAGGGGAGTTAGAAAATTGATAGAAGTTTGTCAAATGCTGCAGAGGGGGGAACAGAGGACTGTGTAATGGCCCAAGAAGTGCCATATATGCCATATATCCTCATTAATACCAATTTGATGGACTGGGCGTAGTATTAGTTTAAGTAACGCAAAAATGTAGAGGCTGTGCTCGCACTGGATTTTAAAGCACTTACAACTCGCAGTTGAGCTGGGTTTGATCTTTTAGGCCAATTGTCATTACAGCCGTCTTACCCACCTGCCGACAATTAAAAAAAAACCCAATTAGCTCGTGGAAAAACAATAAAAAGAAGTCCAAACACAAAGACAGTTGGAAACGCAAAGAGAAACATGTAGCTTGCAGAAACAAAGCACACAATTGCAAGCAATTCACCATTGAATCGGTTGAAAATGGAAACCTAGAGAAGGAAAACGGCTAACATGGGCGCATTGGCTAAAATGAAAACCACTTTCAGACGGCGGCAGCAATCCGCAACTAGTTTCAGACTGCAAGTGGGATCGGCAAGTGCAACGAGAGCAGTGGGCAAGCGGTGCGCACAGCGATCGCAATCTCTATCACGGCCCGTACGAGTATCTGTATCTTGCAGATACACAGCCACATACACATCCCCAGCAGCAGCGGCAGCAGCAGTAGGCTGCACTGCCGCTTTCTAAACCAACTCCAGACTCACATGATCCGCTGGGGGCCTAAGATCTGGTTGGGCTCCGACCTGGTCTGGTCTTTCGCTCCAAACGCTCGTTTGTGCCACAACATGGCCTTGAATTTTTAATCAAGTTTCGCGCTAGTATCGCGGCTTGAGCCTCCGACTTGGCCCCCTCCCCGGCCACTTCGCCCAAAAGTGCCCGTCATGTTGGCTAAGTTCGACTTAGGACTGCGACCGAAACGAGTTCTATTGAACTTGGCACTGCTCTTCAAAACAGCAAATCGGAAAGAAAAATAAGGCAATGCTTCGGCTATTGTGGGATTTTCGGACTCTTTTTTGCCAAAATGATTAATGAAATATCTGATTTCTTCTCTCTTTTGCTCGGCAGCAATGTGTATGTGTGTAATATATTTGCAGAATATATTATTTTACCGGGCAGACCAAAGAGTAACAGCAATAAAATCTGCCCGCTGTGCACGAAGGATGGGTAAATATTGCAAAAAGCTTAAAACACAAAAATTCAGAAACCAAGTGATCATTTTCGTAGCAACACCGAAATAACACATACCCTTTTAATATGAACGATAATCAGTAGTTATTAATTTGCAATTTCAACCACATTTTGGGCTAGGAGAAAGTATTCTTGCTCTTCGGGTCACATTTAATATGCTGTCTGCATAGAAATTGCAGGTGAGTGTTAATATCGAATATAAAACAGCCAATTAAAAATTAGCCAGCGAACCCCAAAGACATGATGTGGGGAAACAGCCATTTCTGTGTCTGCTCCTCGTGTAGAATTTCAATTCTCCTTGCGTATTTCTTTTCAGTGCTTTTTTGTTTTGCTTGCAAAATCCAATTTCCACAACAGGAAAAAATGTATTATTTAGTTTTGGGAATAACTTAAAAATCAGATGGCAATATTAAACAGCCATTATTACTGAGAATTGTAGTTCAATGAAACACACTCATTAATAGACTTTGAATTACACCGGTGAATAAGGTGCAATAAATAAAATACCCATTGATATAAGTGGGTATAGAAAACAATTTGTCACTCCCCACTTCAAACATTTAACAAACATTTTCGACTCTAAGTATTTTCTCCCCTTCCGACCAGGTGTCCGCATTTCAATGACTTAAACTTTGCATTCGGGGTGCAAAGTACACGTATGAAAGACCGCAGAGAGCCCATTCTTATGCACATGTCTATATACATATGTGATACATATATAAATATATACACATTATATACATAGATGCTCAGATCGGACGAAGGAGACAGACAAACAGTCGGAGGCCGAGTCATATAAATGCCAAAAGAGCCAGGGATTTGATTTATTGGGCACCGCATATTTTCGGATTTGCCAAACTTCTGGGCTTTATTTTACTTTATCATTTTTGCGACCACTTCCACATCTTCAGTTAAGATTGGGTCAAAGTGCCCGGATGGTTCTACCACCGCTACATTAACGCACAATTTGCATTCGCGTGAGATTTGTTGCTGCTAAACTGGCGAGTGATTCAATTTCAGAGTTGACTGAGATTGCATTCCGAACCGATATAACCCAACCCAGCTCAAAAATCGTTTTCTTGTTAAAACTTTTTTCGTTTTTTGGGTGTGTTTGCAAATTTTTAAACTTAAGCGAATGTCTGCTGTTGTCTGTTTGTGTTTCCAGAGTGAGCTCGGTATTGAAAGTCAAATAAATGCAGGGTCCACATCCTTGCCGATTGCTCTCCTCTGGAGCTGGAGCCGCTGGTCATGTGGATGTCACATTTTACATGTGTCGCTGAAGCGCTTCGCTTGGCCTCTTACTCAGTTCTCTGTATCTCATTTTATGATTTGGAAGGGGATTTATTCGTCATGAGTTGCATGGAATTTGGCCATTACTTAGCCGAGTCTGTCACGCCCGAAGTGTGGTCGTAATTAATTAGCTCTTCAGAACTTAAAGCGCAGAACGCATAATTACTATACCCCTGGCGTCATACTTCTGTATTTGAGATAACCATACAACTTTGAGTTCATTCGTTGCCATACAGCAAACAAAACATCTCATTCTGTGCTGCGATCATATAACAAAATTGTGCACATTTGAGTGGAATTTTGTTGTTTTCGAGTTGGGTTTGAAGCAATGCAGCTACCTTAAAGGTCAATCACTATTAATCTATATATTATGACACCTTGTTGTTCCAAGCGAACAGTCCAGATCGATTGACAATTAACCAAATGGAAATGCCTAGCTTGATACTTGAGATTTGGCTGAGAAGAAGATACGTTTGTTAATTTTTGACCCGTTGCTCACAAGGATTTTCCGCACTTTTCCTTTGGAATGCGTAATACTTATGTATAATACTTACTACTTATGCATGAGTAAGGCAGCGTTCCACTTTGACATTGAGTTGCGTGATCCCAAGCGCAGCCCGATAAATAAACACTCTCTATGGCTGAAAGCCAATTATTAGTAAGATGCAGATAAGGCAGCCCGACAGCCTGAATTGCAAGCAAATGTTTTGCATTTGCTCGCTCTTGTTACGCTCCTTTGTCTGGGCATTTGGTGTTGCCAATTAAATTTTCAAATTCGATAAAAATCGCCAGGGCTCAAAAAAGGGATCAAAAAGCGTTTCCAACTACTTAAAAGACGCATAAACTGCCGACTGCAGTCTTGGCCAAAGCCGCCGTCTTGGCCAAAGTAGAAGTAGAAGAGCGACGCAAGGCAGATGCCACAATGGAGAGACCGCAACAGCTGCCAAATCGAGGACTGTGGGCACTGGAGGCCGAAAAAAACACAGAATGCGACGGCGGGACGTCAGCAATTGGAATCTAATTTAAAATTAGTGCTTACAGGATTGAAATAAATTTAGTCAAGCGACGGCTGCCGGTCTCGTCCTTTTGGCCCTTCGTCCGACTGCCAGAAGCAGCAGCAAGCTCATTCAAAATGCGTCGACGAGCCCCGGTTCCGGTGGATGCCACGGCAGGTGGCTTGATCCTGATCGGAAATTGCGGCGAGCTCGGAAGTTTGGGATCGAGATAAAGCTCGCGAAGGCTAGCTTGTTCGTCTTCAAAGGGCTTCACTTCGGGCAAATTTATCATAATTATATCTATGTTTTATATGCATATATTCAACGAATCCAACGAGTGCTTAACGATATTTTTTGGAAGATAAACATTTGTTAATACACTTATGGGATCTATCGGATTGCCGGTGAAACCATTTCACATTTGTGAGTAAATATTACGAATAGAGTACACGTGGGTGGCCAATCGAAAAACTATTTTTTTTTTTACATTTTTTTTTAGAGAATCAAGCGCGATGAATTGTGATCTAAAATTGGTTTGGAGATTTTCGTTAATTGGGCTTATTATTTGAAGTGGAAATGTTAGAAGTATAAATTAAACACTGTTATTCAAATTCACGAAACTTGAATCAAAAGAGTTAGGCAACAAACTTCTGCTAACCAAATCGAATGTAAGACAAAATCTCTGACTCGTGTACTTTCAAAAATAGCCACCTAGAACGTTATGTATTATTTCAGAAATACATTATTCAACTGGGCATGTTGCCCACTTATAGAGGGCACAAAAAAATGGTCAACGCAAAGCAGAACGAACAAAAAATGTGAAAAAATTTAATAAATCACTTTTGATTGTATCATTGTTATTTTAGCAACGAAAAAACAGACACTCCAAAATTATAATTTGATTAAACAAAGGGTGAAATAAAGAACTAAACAAAAGCTTGGCTCACACATGGCTTAGAATCAACAAAAAAAAAAAAAGGGGAAGTCTAAAGAGAGGGGAGAAACCATTCCAAAGTAAACAGAAATACAATTTCGCTTTGTTATTGAATGGATAGATAATCATCAACATCGTAATCATTTCCACCACGTTATTACACACGAAAATAGTTAACAAAACCGCCAAAAGTGGCAAGAGATTCAGAATGGCCAAGAGTAAGAACAAGAAGCAACCGAAAGAGCGAAGGCAAATAGAAATCGCGTGTGCGCTGACGCAGCAAAAATAACCAAAAATCCAAGTAAAAAATTCTACTATTCCGAGGAGCCCACCTCCATCTTACCAGCTCCCTAACCCCACCACAATCCACCAACTATACTATAGTACAATTTTTCAGTCAAAATACAGGGAGAGCGAGACGGCTAGCACGCACAGAAGTTGTATTATTATTATTTAGAATTATTTTTTTTTTGTTGCCAGCACACACGTTTCGAGTCAAAAGTGTGAAGCGTCTTTTGTTTTTTTTTTTTGGTTTTCTGTTTCTGTTTTTGTTTTTGTTGCCTTACTACGCCTCAACATTTAACCTTGAGTCGGGCGGGTCATCGGCCGTTTTGGCCAACGAAAATTCTAACGATTTTGTTGTCGGCCACAACTACCAAAGCACTCAGAACAACAATAACAAAAATGAGTGTAAAACCTGATGGGAATTACAAAAGTAGAACTCGCTTCGGTAGCTGATCGCGCTAGTGATTCTCTTGTATCTGAGCCTGGTGTCATACCTGTCGTATGCGTAATAAACGAATGTTCGTGAGAGGAGCGCGCAAGTGGGAGGTTCAAATCGGAATATCAGAACGAGTAATTGTATGTTGGCTTAATTAAAGAAAGGCTCAGTTCTCAGCCTCAGATTTTGTTCACCCAATAAGAATGAAGTTAATCTAACTGACTAACACTGACCTTGTCCAGTGCAAGGCGAAATCTTGATTAATCTCCTCCTTTCAATCGCAAAATTCATTCGAACGAGCAACCGAAACCCTTTGTTTTAATTAAACCGTTTTTGTCGATTGCAAATTTGCAAGAGTTGACCTTTACCTTCGGGTGTTGCACAGTGTGAATTGGGTAATGCGATATTTATAGCTATTGTCCTCTCCGACTCACTTGGAGCCGTCAAAGTCATCAACACGTGTCTTGATTAATACTCTCTGATATTTTCGCACAACGTTTTAATGGTTGTTATTTCCCACCAAAAATCCCTGCCCGTTCCCCTTCGAAATTGTTCGCTGTATCACTACATGGCTAAGGAAAAAATACTGCAAGTAATGAACGCCAAGCCGCAAACAGCAAAACACAATAAAATATATATACACATATAGACGTAATGTCCCTTTCCTCGCCTTCTACTTGACCACGATATATAGTTACATAGTTATATCCACTTTGGTATATTTTTTGCCAGTCGGTGTGTGTTTAATTCAAGTACGCTCGCCACTTTTTTCGCCGGTGCGAATCGAAAATAATTGCTTGACCGTGCGGACTCGATTTATATTCACCAGCAAGTGAGCACGGCAACAAAAGCATCGAATCCGCGGCTAATAAAATTGGTAACAGCAACAACAAACAAGCTTAATACTGAGTTTAAAGTCTAATAGGTTAATACAAAAATAATTAAAGCAAACGCATCACCATGTGATTTTAACAATATTTTCTTATATCAAACAATTTAATTAAAAAAAAAAAAAAAAAGCAGAAAGGTGGAGAAGTCCTACGCCGAACGCGGCGCAAAAAGTAAAAAGAAAGTACGCAGCTACCAACTTTTGGCGTGGGTGGTGGTTGCCAATTGCAATTACCCCGTAGTTTCTTAATTGCTCCACCGCACTTCACTTGGCACCAGTGCGTTTATCGTCATAAATGAACAAAGTATCCAAGTATCCATCCACATACGCACAAGTAAAAGTGCCTGAAACTGTGTCAGCTCTAACCGCAGGCATTATTTGGCGGCTCAAGACTGAAGGCTGCTCCGTCCGTAAGCCAGGTCCAAACTGAGAGATTCGCGTTACAAATTTCTTTGATTCCATCGATTGTCTAGGCTAAGGTGGGTGTTGCTCGTGCTGCTGTTTTTTTTTTTTATTTTTTGCCGAGCTATAGCTGTTTGATTTTTGAAGGTTTTTGCAAAACAAAAAAACAAAAAAAAACAAGAAACGGCTAAACAAATACAAGTAAAGCCGCAAAATGTGTACACATAAAAAATGAAATGTTAAATAAGCACGCACTTATTTGCCTAAAAAATTAAAAAAAAAAAATAAAATAAAATGTTACAAGGTTAAGCCCCGACAACGGCACGAATTTATTGTTTAAATTGAACAAACAAAAATTTTAGCACAGAAATGAATAATGAGCGAAACAAAATAATGCGAATAATTGGGCTAATTGTTGACCGATTTTTATTCAGTTTTCAAAATATTATAAAAGTTCAGAAACGGTCAGCTTGTCAGCTTGGCGATTTCGTAATAATGAATAATTTTTCAAACACAAATGAGGCTGTCCTAGAAATCATTTCATTTTGCAGGGTTATCACTCATTTATTACCTGCACAAAATGTTAAATGTTTACTAAATCTCCGAATTACTACTACTACTAATTGTCCTTCCGCTGAACCCACTTGTGGGTAGTAGAAATTCCAACTGATATTTTCGCTTTCACTTGCTTCCTTGGAATTTTTAGTGTGCACTTTACGTGCCGCTGTGGCAATCTGCGTTCCAGTCTACGTATTTTCGCCTATTTCCTACTACCCGTCCTCTCCTAGTCGCCTTATCTTATCAGGCTGATGGAGCCGAAGAAAACACGGGGAACGATCCAGCCGCGGAGCGTACTGTATTTTGTTTATATTAGGAACAAGAAAAAGAGCAGTGTTTTTATGGCAAAATAAATAGCACAAATGTGCATTATCAGCCAGTGCTGGTATCTACAAAGTGCCTCACACCAACACGCATAGGGGCACACACACTCTCGATCCACCAACACACAGGCACTAACCCCAATTTGAACTGAACGATTGTGGGGCACTGTGTTATCACCAACGCCCGAAAAATAGACCCAAGCACACACACACACCGCTGAGGAAAAGAAGCAAACAAAGTGGGCGAAAGTTGACAGTCACCTCTACCGCTCCCCCCTCGCACTTTCTCGGGGGCCGACCCTGTTAGAGGGACCCGAAAAAAGTGTATTGGGAAAAAGATATTGATTTGCAGCACGCAAATAACGCATCAACCTCAATTACAAGCCACTGGACAACTCGAAGCGTACCCTGCCCTGTCCCCAAGTTGAACGAACTAGCTAGCTAGCTAGCTTGGTGTTTAGTGCCTGCGACTAATTAAAATAATTATGGCTGGGACTTCCGCACTTCTCAGCCTGCAGTTTTAGTAGCCCCGGAGACCCTGAACTTGAACCCAGAGCTATGAGTCGAATAAAACTAACCAGCAGCGCCGACTGCGAATTAGCCGAAATCGTTAAAAGTGAGCACAACAGCCGACGAACAGTTCACGAACTCTTTGGCCAAGTGTGAAGGCTAAATAGCTCTGAACAAAGGAAAACACGTTTGGCTTATAGGAAGTGCCGGTTGGCTGTTCAAAGCCCTATCACAAAGTCGTAGTTGGCTAGTTTTCACTGCCCATTTGCATATCCAAATGCCAGAGCCGAGTGTATAAGCCAAGATACACATATCTTCTGAAGTTACATACGATCTGAAAATTCCTTAACAAAGTATTTGGCTTTAAGGAATTAGCTACTTCTATTTACGGCTCTAACAATAAATGCATTCGTTAATTTAGCATTTAAATAATGAGAAATCAAATAAAACTATGCTTCGATAATGGCTGCTAACTGGTTTCCAGCACAACAGGTCGCCAAATGTCAACCTCTTGCTTTGTTTATATTCAGCTTTTAAAGATAAGTACATTTGGAAAGAGAGAGACAGAAAGCAGCGCTAGGCATTCTCTCATACAGAGTTTTATTTTTGAAAAAATTACGAAAACGATTCATTTTTACCAAGGTGCGTGCGTTCTGTGCGAGCCAAATCGCCCAATCACCTTTTGGCCATTACGAAAGAGTGAAAGATGACGCCTAACGCCACAATCACCGGCGACTGCCCTCTCGCTCGCACAGCCGCCTGCCGTCCCGCTTCAGACGAGCACGCGGTGCGCCCCAGAAGTGCGTGTGCGTTTCCAATTTGGGTTACACTCACTGTGCGCCGAATGCTGCCCTACTTTTGAGATACAGATATTCCACACCCGCGCGGTAGTATGAATGTAGCTCTTGCTGCTCAGCCGGCGATTGGAGACCGCTTTTTTGGGGCTGCCACAAGTGGCGCTCCGGCCCAAAAAATAGTTAGTGACGATAAGTGACCGATCGACTGTTCTGGTTCTTGTTGTGTTTGGTTGAAATACTATCTGTACAGGACTCTGCACGCATAAGGATGGATGTGTTGATCAAAAATACGATTTGAGACAATCATCGTTGATTTAAAACCTATTGAATGCTGATGACGCTTGAATTTAACTTAATGTACATGACTTTTGACCTATCAACACACAAACTTTTACAAAAAACAACTGTAAGGCACTTCTGATGTATCTCACCACATGACCCATGCAAGTCAAGAGTATAGATAGTTTGCCTTGCCCTACGGGTAAGTTAGACTGCTTGTAGTAGGGCTAAGAACCGAATCCAGTGCTCAACACACACACACACTATGAACAACCCGTATTTAAGTTTTCAGGTCATTTATTGTATGTATGCCTGTTCGAGTAATACAATACAGTCCGTAACGATTGCGTTTGCTCAAATGGGAGGGAAATAACTTCCCTAATTGATTGTGAAACCGTACTCCGCGAGCATCTTCAATTGAAATTGCCACCAGCAGCGACTCTCATTTGCCCAGCCGATTGATTGGGCAAAGGGGAGCGGGGTTGGCCGGGGAAATTAAATTCTTCTGCACAGAAGTCTTTCCAGCATTTCCCTAGGTGTTGTGATTGCATCTCGGCTACGCCGCTTTGGAGCGTGGGCGCCCCATGCTGAGTGGGAATCTACATACAGCCAGCTAATGGCTGTTGTCGTGGCGAGCTAGCTGACCTACTTTCCGGCACGCACTATCAGACGCCCCGCCCCCATTCGCCCATCCGCCCCAGCCACCTCCACATTTCTCCCCACTTGCTTGGTCTTACTCGCTGACGCTCGGTGTTCGTAATCAGAAAAGCTTAGATAAGAGGCCTGTTCGTGGTTTTCCGCAAAGTCTACACATACCTGTAAAGAGAGTATGAAAATGTTCGGTTAGTCAATGAAGATAAGTCGTTTAAGTCTAAACTAAAAATAGAAAAGTGGGTGTCGCGAGTAAGAGGTACTTCATATTCGTGCATTTAATTTTTTAGCTGTCAAACATTGCGTGACGACCCATCGACGAAGCGTGGGGTCAAGGGTTGAACACACGTAATACTCTCCACTTAGTATGGAAATCCACCTCATTTTCGCCAAACAAGGCAAATTATGTTCCAAAATTATTTTAATGAACTCATCAAAAGGGTGTGATAGCCAAAAAAAAAAAATAATAGAAAAGGGATCTAAATAATTAATCACAATTTTCGAATTGGCACACAGCAAACAATTTTTATGATTTGCAGGGGATAATTAGAAGCAAATATTAAGATAATTATTAAACTGAATATTTTATTACGGATGTACATAAATTTATATATATAAATATTTTTATTTTGCGCGCAGGTAATTGAGCTCGGAATGGTGTCAATGTCATAGAGTCAATTATGCATTAAGTCTAAACAAATGTACCAGATACTCGTTTCAGGGAGAAGTTAACCATTCCGATCTTTTAGAGATCGATGTACATAATACTGGAAAAAATCAGTAAAAAAAAATTGAGAACTGATGCGACTTTGCACGACAGAGTAGATCGCCAAAGGCTAGTTTGATTAGATCCAAAATCAGAGTTGCATCTGCGATTTCTCCTCACACTGCCATATGTATGTACGTATGAATGTATGTGTGTATGATTTCCACGAACCTTTCGCCGCTTCCAATTTGCACTTTCCTCCAGATGCTGGCCGCCAGCTGATTTCAAGTTCACTATCGACAGACGGGCAGCAAACAATGAATAATTTATGCAGAAATGATTATGCTGCTGGTGCAGCAGCGAGGGGGGGAGGGGAAGAGAGAGAGGGAAAATTGCCAGCAATCAGCGGCGCATAAATCAAAAATGTTGTTTTCATGAAACCATCAGGCATCTCCCTCTCGTCGTGGAGCCATCCCGTTCTGCCGCGGTGCAGCTGAACATGCCAATGAAAATGGAAAAAAGAGGCAAGGGAAAAGTGGAAAATCATGGCTCAGCTGCGAGCAACAACAACTTTCACCCGTCCAAAGAGCGAGATGGGCAGAAAGAAAGTGAGACAACGACTTAATGCTTTTATAGAAGCTCGAAGTGAAGAAGAAAGTTAAGAAGCAGAATTCCCATTCCGTCATGTTGTTGCTGGTTGTTGGTGTTGGTGTGTTGGTGTTGGTGCGTGGCTGAAACTCGTTTGGGGAGTAGAAGAAAGTTGCCTCGGCCGCTTTAAGAATGCTGCACTAATTGGACGGCGGCGAGATAGAGATGGCTGCAGACCAGGGCTGGCCAGTGTGTTAGTTGGTCGGCATTGGAGTCCCTAGTTGCGGGAAAAGTAGCTCTGTTCCAAGGCGATCTCTCCCCTCGGCCCAGTCTGTTGGCGATTGCTTAATGCCAAGTATTCTCGGAATATTTGGTAATTTTTTCTCTGCGTTTTGTTTGTTTCTTCCATTTGTCTGCACTCTCTCTCACTGTCTCTCTCTCTGCTCCACTCTCTTTTCACTTTTTGTTTCTAATCAAGAATAGAAACAGACTCGGTCGGGTGTGAGTATTTTTATACGAAAATATTTCACAATTTTTTTCGCTTTATTTTGGGCAACATTTGTGCATACACACTACTGACATAGTTCGGTCTTTCTATTATAATTATTTACATATAATATTTTTGGGTGCACAGTGGGGCAGAGCGAAAATTCCGCGGATTAACATTTCTAGTACCGTTTCAAGCATGAATTCTTCAAAATTCTGAGGCAGTTACTTTCTTGTGAGCTAAAAATCTTTGAATCTTTGTTTTGGTCGAACGAGAATTTGTTTTAATTCCTTAACAGACCTGATAACCAATATACGCAATCTATTGCTATCTCCCCAGTTTTGAAGATATAGAACATGTAAATTCCAATTTTACTTTCACATCAGACATAGCATCGCATAGTTTTTACCTCTCGCTGCTGCTACTAATCGTATCTCGCTTCAATCGAATTTAAAATTGTGCGGACCAATACAGCATTTCTAGTGGCGTTGACTTGCTTTTAGTCACAGCTGCAGGCTGTTGTGTCATTAACCTATAAAAACGTGTTCGCCTAGAGCTGCATTGCGAGCGAGAGAGAGAGGGGGAGTTCTGTGCTTTATTGCACTCAATCACCGCTTCCCTCTTTCTTTGCCTACAGGTACTTTAAAGATACTGAGTAATGACGTAATGTCCATTTGCTAACTAACCATGTGGCTTGCTCGCTTTTGAATCTTTAGAATATGAATCACGTAGATGCGAGTTACAGAAATGAATAATCACCTTATTGTGCATACATGTACATGTGTACAAACATGTGTATTAATACATTTCGAGCAACAATTCGTACTAGAAGTCCCGAAGTCTGCTAATTAGTATCCCCAATTAAAATAAACATGGCCAGAAGTCAAAGTCAAGCGACTGTCAGAGGGACTTATCAATGTCAGGCGACATTCTCGCACTGCAACTACAAACAAACGAAACAAATAGCCAGTCGCAGCAAAAACCAACATCTCGTTTACAGCAACTGTGGACACAATGTATGTACATAAATACATGCATATGTATCTGACTGCAGGAGGGGCTGGTGGGTGGGAGTGGGAGTTGGGCGAAGAGCGATGGCAATTGCAAGTGAACGAGAGAGAGAGAGAGTGGCGGTGAGAGTTCGGGTTCTTGGCGCTCCGCTTCGGCGCTTCACGAAGTGGTTCGTGTTCGCCTGATCGCGATTGTCGATTGCTGACAGCAGCACCAGCAGCAACAACAGCAACTGCAACAACACCGTGAAATGGCGGCACAAAATCATTGACCTCAATTTTTTCGTCATGCGAACACACACCAACATTCGTACGTACGTACATATGTACATCGGTACTTGCGGTGATTGCATCGGTGTGCGCGAGTGCAAGTTAAAATAAAAAGCAAAAACAATACAAATAAGAAAAACTTGTCAACGAGCGTTATCGTTCGCCAGCACTGGTATTTCGCTTAAATTATTTGCCATTGTAGGTCCGCTATTCAACTTCATATGCGGTCGTCCTTGAGCATCGGGACTCGCTTTGAACCAATTATGTACATATGTCATAGGACAGTGCGAATTTCGAGCCACCCCTGTGGGCTTGACAAAAGAAATTCAAATAAGCTGGTCGGCATGGAGGCGATGCGAGCAGCAGTTGTGCACAGACACGCACCCGAGATTTGCTGCTGCAGCAACAATACCACTTTTTCAGGGGGCAAGGTCATGTACTTGAGCTTTTGCTCTGTACATCACGTTCGATGGAGCGGGACAGCACGCTGCGCGAGAGGGGCAGGGCTGACGTCAATGTCCTTGCGGTTTACTTGGCGTCTTTCTGGGTCCCTGCCCCAGTTGCAGTTGTGACCCAGTTTGAATTTTCGGGTGAATCGAACCCGAAGAAATCGGGCGGATTGCACTACAAAGCTCCCTAAGTCACCGACGTAGGGAGAAATATCCGGTTTTTGAGCTACACTTTCCTTGAATTGTGTGCAACACTGCTTTGAAATGCGATATGATCAAAGACTGAGAGAAAATCACTTAATATTTGCATTTTCCACAATTGAGATCTGGGACAGTCTGTTATCTTGTTTGCATAGTAATTCATTCGAATAACATTGTTTTATTAATACTTTGCAGAATTATAAATTTAATGGCGTTGAATGCTTTTGATGTAGATAACACTGCTTACTTCTACTTCAGAATTCATAGATTTAAACTTTAAGCTTTAATGAGTAAGTTATATTTATACTGTTTATTCTAACAGTATTTCAATATTATTAATATATTATTATTATTATTATTATTAATTATTTGAGTGCACTTTGAATCACTCGATTCGTGCCGCGTAGACTTAGACAC
This sequence comes from Drosophila simulans, assembly GCF_016746395.2. Classification (NCBI taxonomy): domain Eukaryota; kingdom Metazoa; phylum Arthropoda; class Insecta; order Diptera; family Drosophilidae; genus Drosophila; species Drosophila simulans. Next base: position 3,717,108 of record NC_052521.2, read on the forward strand.
ACAAACTACTACTAAGGAGCCCAGACTAGCCTTGACCTGCCCCACTCGCCTGTAGACCCTGTCCGGTGCAGAGACAAAAACAAGCCCATGACCCAGGCGCCAGCAAAGACGCCTCGATTGCAGATATTGGCCTTGAACTCCCGCTCGCGTCCTCATTCAAATTGGGTCAAATGCAAATGCTGTCCTGCCGTCGCTGTGGCTGTTTCTGTCTCTGTTTCTGTTTCTGCTCCTGACCTGACCTGGTTTCCCCATTTGGCACGAGGTCAGTGCCACGGCAACGACCAAAGGCGAGCACGAATCGCTCGAGATGACGTCACCGCAGCCCTGCTCAACAATTGCAGTTGCAACACAAACAGGAAGCGAAGAGTCGAGAGCCGAAGAACACATCGCAACACAACTCAAGCAAAGAAGCAGCATTCCTTCAGCTCTCCCCTTTCCGGCTGCACGCTGCGGGGAGGCCCTAAATATAGAACGACTTGAGGTAGGTTCGAGCTCAGCAACGAGCGTTGCATCAGCAGCAGCAGCCTCGGAAGGGCACCAAACCGCCCTTATGACTGCACATGGCCCGGTGCAGCGTCTACATGGCATGCACTCGTCCACGACGCTGCTGATAGTGTGCCGAACAACAATGCTGGCTACCTGTGTGCGTGTTTATTGCACTCTGCAGCGAGCGAGCTCTGATGATCCGGGGGAACCGAGCGAAGAACCATTAAATGGGCACCATAAAGTGTGCTCGCACAATGGAATATAATTAGTCGTGCACCAGAGATGCTGATACCAAAATACCCAAAACGGGAGAGAGCTAACGAGCATCTCTTTTTTAAAGTAAACTTGGAATCGTATTGGGTTTGGATTTTGCAAGGTCATTATTTTAGGATATGGGTATGTTGTGAGGATACGAACTTGAGGAAACCCATTTCGTACAACGACTTTACGAAGCACAACAAATCTAGAATCTAATGCAAGTTATCTGGCTTTGTCTATACAGTACATAGATCTTACCTGAAGATATAGAATTCACCGAATCGCTTCGGGGTGTGTGCTGCATTCCCAGGCCTCCCACTCCGCCTCCGCCCACTCCAAGACCTACTCCGCCGCCGCCTCCCACAACTCCGATAAGGCCATTTGGGGTGCCATTCGCGTGGTGAAGAATGCCCATTCCCCCGATACCGCCCCCGCCCCCCAGGTTCTGCTGAAGGTGGAGCGGGGTGGTCGGCGTTGAGGGCGTTGTGGAGTTGATGAGGCCGTGGCCATTCTGAATCTGTTGCTGCATTCCATTGAGGCCCCCATTGAGCATCCCGTTGGCCAACGCTCCCAGATTGGTGGCTCCCGGCACATATTGGCCATTGGTGGAGCCTGCATTCCCATTCGCGTTGCCGTTGATCGGAATGATGGTTGTCTGCGCGGGCAGAGTGCTGGAGCACCCGTGCATGGCCAGCGTGATGACGCTCTGCTGCTGCTGATTTAGGCCATGGCCGTTGGAGCCGCCGAACGAACCGGACTCATTGCCGCAGAGCCAAAGGTCCTGATCGCAATAGTCATGCGAGTCCAGCGACGAGGGCGACATGTTCACCCCCGAGGGCAGGACTAGCCCGTTCGAGGAGGACGTGACCTCCGAGGACGACTCCTCCGGTAGGCGCATGAAGCCGCCGTTGTTCGACCAGCGCCGCTTCATCCTCTGGCAGCCGATAGTCGCCGTTTTGTGGCCGTTTTCCGTTCACTTAGCGTCGGCTGGGGACAAGGAGCTTGTCCCTGGCAGTTGGTCAATATGTGGAGAAGAGCTATCTCCTGGTAAGATCCTCTGTTGCAGTGCGAAGCTCGGTAGTGCGGCCCGAGGTTCTGCTCACTTGTGGCGGTGTTTTGTGGAATTTCGTGGTGGAGCTAGTATTTTTTGCGCACTTGCTTGCGTTCAAAATACATTTTCGCCCGAATCCCTGCTCATTTAGTGCGGGAAACAATCAGAGCTGTAAAAAAGAGCGGGTACAACCCAAAAAGATGACTCGAAAGTGCCCCAGAGAAACCATTTCTAGGCTTGATTTCAACATTTTGTGGTCACACTGAAAAACGAACGGTTCAACGCACCTGGGCGGGGGCAAACTCATGAAATTTTCATTTCATTTAATTGCAAATTTTCGCACTACCTTGAACACGGCACTGGTCTAAAGCTACGCCCGGAGAGAAGAGAGCTTACCCAGCGAAAAGGAATACGTAATTCTTGAATAGATAAACCCGTGCCCCAGTATCTTACCGGCAAATCTCCAGTTCTTTTAGCGAGAACTCTATTTTAGAGATTGCAAGCGTTTGATAAGCTAACTCCAACCGAATTTATAGTTGAACCGACAGCGGAATAGATTTTATAAACAATTAATCTTTTTTTTTTAATACAAGTTGCGATTTATTGTCACAGCGAATCTTAATGGTCTCCAAAATTAATGGGCATCTTGATTCGCAATCTACAATTTCGACTGATTTTAGAACTCGCTTATTTTTTCTTGTCTGTCACTTTTTTAACTTCTTTTTAGCTTCCCAACTCACCACGAGTGAAGAAATGCACATTTGATCTTAAAGTTAAATCACAATTGTTTTGACAATTTTCGACGCTTGTTTCTCAAAGTCAGTTAATAGGGAAGCTAATGGAATACATTTTGCAAAATTGGTTTTTCCTTTGCACTCCCACTTGCTTGAGTATTGAAAAACCCATTGCATCTCAAAATATTCTTTCAAATTTGCAATATTGAAACATTTTTCGATGTCATTAATTTCTGGTCATCAATGAACATTTAACGATTCCCAATTGACATTGTTCAATTTATTGTTTGAGCAATCTCTTCATTAGTGTCGTGAACATACATGTCCACATTTGTTTCTTTTGGAAAGCCGGTAACTGCTGGCACTTAATTAGTGAAAGTCAATCGCCAGTGAAGACAATTGGCATAAATATTTAATGCAACAGACCCCATAGCTTATTATTGCCGATTGTCAACCTATTAACCAAGTCGGGTCAGTGTGAGATACTGAGATACTGATTATCCAAAGTACCGAATACGAGAACCTTCTGTATTTCAATGATTTTGCAGTGCAGACAAAACAGCATGTTTGACTCACTCTGCGACTTACAGGTGAATCATTATTTCGTATACTGGATATCGACAGTTTCGAGCTGTGTGTTTCCTTCCACAAGCGTATTCTTTTATGGTCTACCCACCATTAAGAGACCGGCACAACAAAAACGCGAGGGAAGAGGAAGAGCCAGGCGATAATAAAAGTAAAGCAAAAGTCTGTAACTTTTCGTCTCTTTGTGTTATAAGGCACTAAAACTGGTTTTAAGCCGTACTCATGCGCCAAAGAGCAAGCGAGACAGGGCGAAAGCTTAGAAAAATCGAAAAGAATCTCGATCGAGCGCGAAATGAAGAACAAGATGAATCGCGAAGAAGCAGTCAGAATAAAAGGAAAAGAAATGAAAAGAAAAGGGAAGACTAGTCTAAGCTCGCGTGATTGAAGGGGGAGGGCGGGGCACTGAGCCGAGATTTTGGCCCGCATTAAGGAAAAAAACCTGTCGCCCTCGCTGCCAACGTCGCTGCCGGCAGAATTCGTCGAGCAGCAACACAAAAACAATGCAAACAGGTTGTTCTTTGCCGTTTTCGCTTTGTTGTCTACAAAAATATTTCTGAAAACATCGGAAGAAGCAGAGACGGAACGCGTATTTATCGCATTCGGAATATACTACACATATTATAAATGTACGTATGTATGTATGTATGTATGTGGGGTGTATATGAGCGGGATGCGCTGCGATACACATGCGTACGCGACATTTATGGCATTTTTGTTGTCTCGCTGGGTTTTGTTGATGTTCTCTGTTGCGTTGCCACTTTACTTTTGCCCACTTTACTTTTCTGGGGTTATCCCTGTTTTGTGTTCTGCCTCTGGAGTTCAGGTTGAAGTACAAACGACGTCGAAAAGCCAAACGCGCAGACTCAGATAGCTTTACGCTTCTCCAGCTCGCTGTTCGTATTTTAGTAATACGAACCAAACAGAACGGAAAATTCTGCCAGCTGAAAAATTCGTTACGCCTCGAGTGATGGATTTGAGGAATAGTGAGCCAGAAAAAAACGGAGAGGAAGGTAGCGCGTACACCTCTATTTATAGAATCGTAAAAGTAAAAAGTCCAGAGTAATGGGAACTTCAGTAGCCAACAGGTTACCCCTACGTTCATGTATTGGTGCCAACAGAGCTCTGATAATATCTGAATTGGATCTGCGGTCAATTAACTCGAAAATAGTTATGCAAATTGTTGGAAGTTGCATCTTAATAAATTAAATATGTATCTTTCAGACAAGATAATTTGTTGGAGATCTCGAAGGAAGTTGTTCGCACCATATGGTGAATTTATTTGAAAACCGTAAGTTAAAAACCACCCATTTGCTTGAATCGAAGGCAAGGAATTATTTCTAAAAATTCCATTGATTCCTAGCTCAACCCATTAACCCCAAAAACTTGGCTGACCCCTGATTATTGTTGGGATAACCTGCTGGAACGTTTCCTCTGCAAAAGTATGTCAATGACTGGCACGCGAAGCCCGACGGTTAGGAGTACCCCCCACCACACACCCTCCCCTACTTCACGTCCTTCCTTATCCAAACTTTATTAACAATTGTTGTACACGCTACTGAAATCAATGGGTGGTGGTCAAATAAGCTTGTGGTAGTGCCTCCTGCTCTGGCAGGGCGAAAACAATTAAACATCCGTTCCCGGGTTGTCCAGTAGGAATACAATAATAGGCCCACCAACACAAATCCACATCAGCGCACTCACACAAGCAAATGAGGAACGACTACTTCTGCGAGCGGATCCTTTTAATTTCCTGCTGTTATTTTCCTGCACGTAAAACCAGCGCCGCGTGATTTCCATTTGCTGATTCAGAGGGAAAATAACTCACCCTTCCCCCTTTTGAATCTCTAGTAAAGGGACAAGTGGAAGGAGCAAACATATGCGATACATTCCCACAAACTCCCCTTTAGATAGAAAGAGAGCCAAATGATAGTAGGCCTGAAGCTATCCAAATGGCCAAGACTACGGTTTCGTAGATATAAACCAAAAGGAGTGAATCGAGTGCCTCGACTATCAGATACCTGATATTTAACTAACCAAATTTACATGCTAGCAATGGCGGCAATAACAATATTAACATAAATTAAACAATATTTTATATAAATTAGCAAATAAATTTGATCTTAAAAGTAAAAAGTTGCAGTATGCCTGGAGTTCCAATTCCCGAAATTCCGATGTTTTTACGTGTGAACAATATAAATCATAATAAAGCCGCAAAATATTTTATATTATTAATTTCAGGATCTTCGCCTTAGGTTTTTTGAAGACCACATAACCAAATCAAAATAAAAACCAAGCAATGCGATTGAGGTCTTAACAAACAAATCAGAATAACCATCGAGAAAATATACATGGGATTGCAAACTTAACGGTGGTTTCTTTCCATATCTCTGTCTTTCTCCCACTACCGGCCCCAACCCAATAATAAATTTAACCAAAAACAGGTTGAGCGTTTCATTCCGCGAACTCAGTTGGCTGCGTTTCTTTATTTTGTTGGTGACTTTTTAAAAGTTTGCTGATTTGGTTAAACATGAAAAATGGTGCCATTCAATTGACACATATCCAATATTTGGCTTAAGACAAATCCAAAGTAAGCTGGTGGAATTCGCTTCAGTCGGAATCAGTGCGGTAAGTTTTGAGAACACAACTTGCACCGTAAGATCTTAATAAAGTTTTGTTAGCTCTAACAGATTATGAAATTCTATGGCTTCCGTTAGCAATAATTAGAACATTTGTCGATTTCAATTAGTTTGCTATAACATGGAACCTACATTTTCATTAAAAGCTTCTTCAGCTCTGTATTCCTTCAGCTGCTGCGTTTCCCAAGCAGATCTGTTGACGGAGCTAGATATCCCAGAGTCTCCTTTCAATAATTCACATGTTCTTTTCAATTCTGTCGACCAAAGTCTTTGCACACAAAATCAATTAGCAATAAAAGCTATAGAAACTTTTTAATGCTTTGGCCGAAAAAGATTTATAGCATTTCGCGATAGACCGTTTTCGGCTTATTGAGAGCACTTAACAGCAACAGGGCACGCGTTTCAACCAATAGAACAGAAATAATTGAATATATAATAAATAATATATGAAACTTTGTATATCCTTAAGACCATGCGGCTTAATAGCCTTGAAGCATCAAGAGACTAAAACACACATAAGATTAAATAATAGGCGGCAAGAGGAAAAACCCTACGACGCGTCACAGCTGGCCCAAAGTTTAGTAAAACTGGTTATTGCTTTAAAAATGCGCTTGAATCATTTCCTTTTCCGGTTAGTTGGTGTCTCTCTTCCATTCTGCGGCGTCTACGATTTGCATTTCTAATCAATAACACTAATGGTTTGACCTTTTAGGCAGCGAAGAAGACTCATTAAACCCAATATGAAATGACAGCGCACTGTGTCAAACCAGATTCAAGACTCATGGTTGACGTTTAGGAAATAATAATCCTCACTAACCGAACTGGATAAGTCATTGTTTTTATGAAAATAATTGATTTGAATTGAGCAGACGGTATTTTCGGGAAAGATACCGAAAACAACTTACAAAAAAAATGTATTTCTTTGTGTAATTTTAGGCGTAAGTCATTGAGTTTATTAGTTATAGGGAAAAAATCAATGCTAAGAATGACGACGCCACAATCCGCTTGCCCCTAAAAAATCTGAACAAGTTTTTCAAGACTTAAACCTTGCTTTATATTACAACTGTGTTTTCGCGTTGCTCGGCTAATCTACAACAACAATAAAATTGTTTTGTCTACTTGGAAAACTGTGGAAAGTCATGGAAACTCTCCGTCATTGGCGATTGTCTGCGAAAGTGTTGGCAGCTCGACTTTGTTGCTGGTCTGTGAAAGTCCACAAGAGCGTCGGGGAGAAGGCACAACATTCCGAGCTCAATTGCTTTATGGCAGGCTACTCTTAACCGCGCACATACACACATTCGGTCCAGCCAGACCGAACGGGAAGGAAAACCATCTAGAAAAGGCTGACAAGATAAGGCACTCAATGCAATTGATACAAGAGCACATACAATGGCACCTGTTTGCCATTTCTGCCATCCCGTTCCCCATTTCCACCCAAGGGATGAAGAACGGAGTGGTGCTCTGTCTCGTGACCCACTGGTCTGCACCCATCAGTATCGCCGCCCCCCGACGCGGTTACATTGAACCTTTTTAAGGGGGGGTTGTGTGTGACACTTTGGGAACAGTTGCGATATGAAATGAGGTATTTCGATTATCCAGGGTCATTTCAATTCGTGAGGATTTGGTAGTAAAAATTGTTGTTATGTCTGTGTTAGGTCTTTCAGAACACCAAGCAGATCCTTTTATTGTTCTGGTTTACTTGTATAATTCCTACATGTAAGCGTCATTTAGCTAAGAACCACAAACTAAAAATGCACAGAGGATCGTGACAAAAAAACACTGGGAACTCGGTTTTCTCAGCCTGGGCGAAGCCACAACACCGAATCCCATGTATAGACGACATACATGTGTCTATATATTTGCATAAAATCGCATTAAAATTTGCCATTTGGCCACTTTAATGTCCCATAAAACATAAACAACAGCGGCGAAGACGAAGTTGTCGACGCCATAGGATATAAGTAACTTTTTTGTGCTCTTTGTTTGTGTCCAGAAAGTGTAGCAAAGAAGAAATAGCGAAAAACTTAATGTGCAAAAAGCAGTTGGAAAAGAGAATCTTTAGTCGAGTGCTTCGACTAAACGATACCCGCTAGCACGTATAAAACTAAATGTACGATTCCGAATTAAGTGCATCCTGTAGAGGAATTTCATTTAAAAACACAGCCTAGGGCTTCTTCGATTATTCGAATTTCTGTGAGATTTAGAGTGGACTTGGCCGAGACTAAATATAAACTTGCACAGCTCGGTCATCGTTAGAACTTAAATGCTGTGTAAGTAAAGGGTATCAAAAAACAGAGTCATGAAGTCGCAAGTTTAACCAGACCCGCCCAGGAAACGAAGGCCAACGGGTGGCGGTAAGTCAGTGTCGTCGGGGGGATGGAACAAATTAATTGTGGGAGAGTCAAACTAATGTTGGGGACTTTACTGGAACCTAAGCGCAAACCACGATGTTACCTAATGCCTCATTAGGCGCTTTAAAATAGGGAAACCCAAGCGCACAAGAGGACTCGCTTTATAATTTATAATAATAAGTCGCAGTGCCCATTAAACGATATACCAAACATAAAGAATAAATAAATACTACTACTACTTTTTTAATTGAAGTTATTGGATCCAGAAAGTGAAGTCTCTTCAGACCAACAGCATTTACATGTTTCACAAGTTTACCTTCTCCAACCCGCTTCAAGTGCCCAATCTGTATCAAATCATTTTCGAGCTTTCTTTCGGCACTCAACAAATCGAATACGTTTTACACCGAATTAAACCTTATCAACGGAATATATGTGAAAATCAGAGTAAATCTGTTGGCTGAGTTCACGGAATGCCCACTCGAATTTATGGAAATACATGCCAATTACGCAGTCGAGTGCTTCCCTAGACCGACATACACAACATATCCCTCTACACCGTGGATCTATAGTGGCCCGAAAGATGCTTGATTATGTTTACGCAGGCGAAATACACAATTTTCAACGTTCTCTCTTGACCGTCTGTCAGTTGTCATGACCATAATTAATGTATTGCCAATCGAAGCCCCATTCCAAACATGTGTATCTTTTTGGGACATCATAATGCCTGTATGTACAGCATGTATTCAGCTATGCGAACATATGATCTGTGTATCTTGGCATTGGAAAGATCTAATGGTCATGTAGTTTTCATTTCGGCTGGATGAATAGGAAATGGAAATTGATTTTGCTCACACGAAGTGACAAGTGCGCCAAGACAAACACATTAGGGTCTGAACAAATCGAAAATAGTTTTCGTTTCCGAACAGCGAACTTGTTGCCCAACTCACATCCTTCGTTAAGCAGTTGACCACAAAATGTTGTTATGGAAAACCGCTTGGTTCTATTCGATTCCAAGGTGCCCACACTCACCATATGCGTCGATATAGTGCGCCAGTTCTGCTACTAATCCACAAGTATCCATGGGCCCACTGCGTTCTCGAACAAAGGGTATTCCAGTTGACAAAGCACTATTTGGAATGTTGGATAAAATCTTTTCACTACCTTTATGTATATGTAAGGGGATCGGGATCCACGGCACAAATCCCTCACTCACTCGCGCACTACCTTCGATATATGTACATATGTAATATTTTGGAAGCGGAAAAGTCTCCGGCTCCTGGCAAAGCGGAGCTGGCGTTCCACAGACCACGACTAGACGGGCGTCTTATGTCTGTGTGTCACGTTGCTGATGTTTGATTTCGAGTTCTGGCTTCGTTGTTTCCTATTTACATTTCGGTCCCGCTGTACTCCCTCATCCGCACGGTTTGCACTATGCAGCCGCCATATAATATCTGTACAAATATGAATATATGCTCTCGATTTGCGTTATTTTAAGAACTATTTCCTTTTCCTTCTTCACCACTTATGTATGTATTTTTACTATTGTTTGAGTTTCAGCTACAATGCATTTGCACTTTATATTAATTTTTGCCGATGAATTGCACTTGTGTTTGTTGCGGTTGTTGGGGGAACTGGTATTATTTGGGATTTGTCTAACAATTTCTCATAAATATATGCAGGTGTATATGTGATTTAAACATTATTTGGTTACAACATTTTGCGGGTTTCGGTTTTTGAAATGTTAGGTGCTTTGGGAAACCGTACTGTTAGGTTGTCGTTTTCAATTGAGTGTGCTGTATTTTGTATCTTGTTTTCTGACGAACGCGATCGGGCTTCGTACGTGCGAGCGAACAACCGTTAACAACAAAGTCCAAAAAAATACTAAATCAATGAGCGAGACGAGCAGAATGTTAAACGCTCAAACTCACCACACTGGCACGCACACCAAGGTAAACTCACCAGGCACGCACACCAAGGCGCTGAAAGAGCGAGAGTTAAAAGCGGAATCGGCGCTAAAGTTAAATGTGAAACGCAGGCAGCACTCACTCACACAACCACAGACACACACTCTGAGCAAGCGGCTTGAATGAAAATGCCGATGCAATTGCAATCGTGGAATACTCTTTGTCCGCTCTCCGGCACGTATCTGTGAGTTGTGTGCGAGCGTATATGGCCGCGTATGTGTGCGTGAGTATGAGTGCCATCATCGCTTTTATTTCTTGCTGCTTTATTTTCGGTTTTCTACATTTATTTATTGTTTTTTTTTCGTTCGTTTTCGTTCATCGCTACTTTCGGGTGCACAAGTGCAAATTCACACGTATGTACGTACATTTGAAATATTCTCGCATAGTGGGACGAAAGGGTCCAGAATAAATCGGAAGGAGTGCCACGACTTGGCATAGGTAAAAGTACGATTAGTCGAAATACTTAACTTAAATTACAGTCTCACTAATTCACCTTTGCGATACATTCCAAGTTTGATTTACAATAATTTTTGGCTTATATTGTATTTTTCAAAGTTTCCCTTATAAAACCTTATTAATTTTTATACATATATGTAGCAAATATCTCAACAAGAAAACAATGAAAACGTTTCATCTGGCCAAAAATACTTTCTCGCGTCAGCTGAATGAGTAATAAAATAAGATCGAGTTAGAAAGCCTAAGAGAGTCCTTCGAAGGCCTTAACGAATTGGACTGTTTTCCATTCGTTGGAAGGGACATCCATATGAAGTCAGTTGTTTTGTAGACGACGGTATTTGAAGCAGAATATTGACACTACAAGACGTAATTGATGGAAAGGAAAATGATCACCAGGGTAAACAGAACGCAGATCAAACTAACGCGAACAGCCACAACAGTATCTATGAGTATGTACGTACGTACATACATACACATATACGTATCACCGCCGTCTGCTGGGCGACGTATAAATTGCACGTTTCGAATACATTGTGGTTAAAAAGTCAGCGCAAAGCGAGCTGAGATACTCAGATACAGATACGCACACATCGCTGCAGATAATTGTTTGCCCCAACCCTACCCCCCACCACCTGCCCCATCTTTCGAATCGCTACGTATTTACTTAACGTCGCTGTGTGCGTTGAGTTGACGCTGGGCAAGTTCAAGTGTAGAATGCAATAGAGAATTGCATTTGCCAGAGCGAGAGAGACGACCTCGCTCTCTACGCATACGCATAGAAAAGCCGGCAAAATGCAAGGGCAAGGTGGTGCGGGATTGTGGGGGTGGTCGTGCTGACGGTGACAGTGGTTAGCATGTGGTGAGTTTCGCTCTGTTTGGGGTTGGCTAGACACATTGAACCACAAAAGTTCAAGATGAAAACACAAAATATCAACAATGACAGCTGAGTAGTGGGGACGGCGGCGGCTTGGTGTCGGGGGCGTGAAAGAGTCTTTGCCTCTCTCTATCTCTTCCTATGTTTCTCTACTTCTATTTGTTTGGGTATACCAATACAAACACAGCTGCAACCCATAACTGCGTCTATGATGATTTTCCTCTCTTTCGTCCTTCCCCACATTCTCCACTCCTCCACACGTCCCGTCCCCCTCTCCAACACCAGCGTTTTCCCTCTTGGCCGACTGCCAAACGACTCTCAGTTCAGTAGTACACTGGAGCAATTGCTTAGAGTATGGGTGCAACATGTATCTGTGCTTTCCTATATGTATCTGTGTAGCTGCATGCGAGCGTGAGAGAGTTTGTCTAGCTTTGGGGTGTGAGTGGGTGAGAGGGGGAGGGGGAGCGATCGAAGTCATGTGCATGCCTTTTGTTGGGGTAGTTCGCCGGCAAATAAATGAAATAGAAGAGAGCCGAATGCCATGTAGTGGAAACTTGCTTGAGTAGACGATACCGTTCACAGGAAGAAAGAGGTATGACGTTGAATTCCTTGAAAAACAGAGTTGTTTTCATAAAGGCATTGTTGATGAGCAAATACTACGACTATATTAATGAAAATCAATTTACATATGTAAGTCTATCCTACTTAAAATGAGAGATATGATTTAGATGGACAGAACAGAACATAACATTTAGATGGCTTAGCTCACTTCAAACTAATAACTAATGCTCTAATCAATTCATCGCACTGACACTTTAGTCTGGAATCCGTTTTCATTGATGCAACATATCTCGCACTCCAATTCGAATTAATTGGCTCGTCGTCGGAACTAGTTCATTCTTATTCGTTTTATCCCATGGCATAACAGAATTGAAACCGAAACAGTTGTTGCAGTGCACAGATAGATAACACATAATGTATCTGAGCATCACTCTCCAGCTATATAGTCTACGTGTGTGTATCTATGTGCATTTAGCGAGCGAGATAGCTGGCTAGAAAACAGAAACAAAAAAGGAGAAAAACTTGTCTACATGCCTGTCGCTCAAGCTGCAAAATTTATGCGAAGACACACAAATCCACTGAACGACCGACCGACAACGCTGCCGATGGTTGTTGCTGTTGCTGTTGCTGTTGCGGTGTTGGTGTTTTTGTTTTTATACCCATAGACAGACTGCACCAATCTGCTTCACAACCCATGCCCCCGCTCACCAGCCGCACGAACGTTTTAAATGCGAAAAACGCCGACACAGATGCAGAGAGAAAAATATCTTACATTCACGTAAGTAAGAAAAACGTTGCACACCAATACTTCAAATATACAAAGATATTATTTCTCATGTAGTTTCAGTTTCTTGGGCTTAGTTCATGATGTTTTAAACGCGCACGAACGTTGTATTATTTTGTTAGATTTTTTTTGCTAATCTGGTTTGCCTTGTGTGGTGGTGGCTTGGTTTGCTTCGCTTCGGATCAGAGCGGTTCGGTTTGTCTTTTGGTGCGATTTTGACTTTGAATCGGGTGCCACAAGAAGCAGAAGCAGAGGGCGGGCGTAGAAAGGAGGCAAAGTCAGGTTTAATGTCGTTCAATGGCGCGGCGACGTTTTGCAGTTGAGGTAGTCGGAGCCGCGAGACAAAGACTGGGGGCAGTCGGCAATGGGAGGGCGTGGGGCGGGCAGAAAAAGTGGGCTTAGGCCGTTCGTGGGCAAAGAGGAATAAAAGACTCGACGTTGGGCAAATAGGCGAAGATTGGCGGTTGTTTACCGATAAGCGCCCATGAATGGGTGACGGCAGCAGTCGGCAGACCAAAGGAGAGCAAGTGCCACATAGTTATCCAGGCGGACTGTATGTACCGATTTTGCATTATAAGTACATGGCCATGTCGCACGGTGGGTGAAAAGGTCATATGCAGACACAGTGGGCCGAATTGAACAAGTGTAACAAGAATTACATGGGTTTGGATATGTTGCCTTGTCTAGTTCCGTACTTTCTTAAAGAAATAACACTAATCCGACGGGTTGAGTCCAGTTTATGCATTATAACTAACTTGCAAGATAATTAAGATTCGTATGTTAAAAAAATTAGTATGTATAAAAAAAAAGGAAATTGGAGTCTTTTCTAACACTACAAATTTTATATATCCTGATTAACAGATCACTAGCCGCCGAGTTGATCTAGTCCTAATTGCAGTTAAAAAAGGCAAAAAGGATTTTGAAGCCGAGATTGCTTCAGTCATTATCCATATCCTAGAATTGGACCTGATGGACTTGGAGCAACGAAAATAAATCCATATTCTTGGTCTGTGAAGCGTGTTTGAAAGTTAGGCGTATAACATAAATACGGTAGCCAATTAAACGTCTGCATGCCGACATTTGATGGATTGTCGACGAAAATAAAAGTTGAATAAATCATATATGTAATTTTTTAATATTTTGCTATGTAAAACAAATTATTGGGGGCTTTAGCGGCACAATAAGATTTCATTTATTCCAATGTTTCGTGTTTTTATGTCGACTCGCATGACATTATTTGATTAAAAGCGACAATTGTAAGCCTTGTTGGCATTGGAGTAATACCAAACGAGCTTCTAACGTTTATGTACAGTATGTAGATGTTGGCATCCTGGGTGTCAACAATTCTGATCATAATGCTCACTGGCATCTAGTCCCCCCCCTCAAATTGCATACTAACCAGAAAACCGGCGTGCGTACATAATTGGCGTGCCCTTGTCGCGCCAGTTATCGATAACTATTTCCTGCACAGTTAAACTGGAACGCAATACGGCCAAAACAAAAAACTCATCAGTATTCAGGAGGCTGGGGGAACTGAGCTCTTGTTGTTAGCGCAAGTGCCAACTCATTGGCTTAGCAGCTGTAAGCGTTGGGTGCTGTAATTGCAGCACGCGCTGCTGCTTTTCCCGGGGGCTAGGAACTGATGCTCCAGTAAGCACCTGACAACGTTGGCTGATAAAAAGCTTCTGGCGACAGAAATAGCCATGCACTTGCCACAACGCAGTCTGTGTCGTCCGTATTTGGGGTCCCCCCAAGCTCCCTCCCACCCAGACCTACCCCTCAGGCCACCCAACGAACTAAGGCAAATTTGTGATAATTATTTTTAAAGTGCACATATTTAATCAAGTGTGGATTGGGGTGCTATGCAGTAGCTCAATGCATGTATGCATGCCAAACAATTAATTAGTACAAATTTCTTCCTTTAAATGAATATTAAACCTAATTCGACACACACAATGGTTTCGAGTTCAAGGCAAACCAAATTTTAAATAATATAAACGATACTCTAAGAAAGAATATTAAAATAACTTTTGAAATTCCAATAGAAATTGGCAAATAATAAATTCAAATTAAATCGAAGTACTCGACTTTCTGGGCTTTACAGTTTTTTGAGGATTGTGAGAGAGGTTATAAACTCGGCTGGTAATCTGCTTTGATCAAGAATGTACAAAGGATAAAGTTAAGGATCGCTTCCTTCTGTATATATACTAAACTAAAATAAAATGCAGAGTGTGCAGCTACCAAGGGTAAAGGGAATAGGAGATTCTGTAAATAAAATCACTCTGTGAAAAACCCACCGAAAGTTCAATGCACGAATCGCGACGCAGTTGCTGCGGTTCTTGATTATTTTGGTGTTTTGGCTAATTAAGTCATGAAATGGGAAACCCCAGACACGCACACGAACAAACGCAAAAACAACGAAAAATTATAAAAATATTAGTTAAAAGAAAAGCATTCACTAGCACTAGACATATTGTAAACAGTACTTTTCATTTTATGTTATTAAGTTAGCCGCTACTAAAATTATCGAATAAAATCAAATTAAATTTTCAAAGTACACAGACCACGCTCAAAAACTATCCTAAATGAATTAAATTTTTTTAAATTAATACGCAGTTTGAACAATTTAAATCCACACTTAGCAAAGTTATATTATTTACTGTTGATTATTAACTTATAAACGTTTGAATAGCAGGCTTCGAGAGCCCTTTCATGGCTAGACTTTAGTTTGTTTATCTTTAAATGTATTTCCCCCACCGTAATCTCAAGCAAACACAACAAAAACACGAGAATTTTAAGTACGGAAAGCAACACATTAGAAGGACTAATGTGGAACGTATCCTCGATCCTGGAAGGGCTAGAACATGAGCAACGAGTAAACGCGGACCTGCGCGGCAAGAGCGTGTTCAACTTGTGCGTGATCTTCTTGTGGATATTTGTGTGCATCCACGTCCTGTCCAAGCTAACCCAACTCGTGGAGCTGTTTCTGTGCCAGCGGCTACTTGGCCAGAAGCAATGGTACGACGTCCGCACGATCAAATCCGAGTGGGAGCAGACCCTGCAGCTTTATGAGGACGACAAGAGCCAGCTGGACGCACAGGTGCGCGAGTTGCGAGAAAAGAACCTGAGTTTGGAGCGCTTGATGGCGGACCTGCGAGACTACAACATCCACTTGATCAGCGAAAACTTTATGCTGTCCGTGATGCACGAACAGGTTAACAAAACATACACAAAACAATCAACATATTGAGAATCTATTGATCTTAAAATCGCGCGAAATAATATTTTTCATTCAAAGACACTGTTACACCGCTAGCCATGTTATGTAAAGATCTAATTGACCTCGAGACATGTAAAGTGTACTAACAATTCAATGTTCTTTGCTCAGAAACCAAGGCCGGCCGAGCCAAACATCTACATCACCAACAGCCACTTCCACCTCACTCGCCAGATGTTTCTGAACGAGAGTCAAATCAATCTCAACGTCCATGACGCTGGCGAGAAAGGAGCCTCCGGGGAGGGCAAGAATGTCTGGCTGCAGTATCTAAGGATGCGCAAATGCTATATGAGCCCGATTGCTGATCCGAATCTGGTAGATCCCAGCACCACCAAGCAGATCCTTCCAATTGTTATGAGCACCGAGCAGTTGGCCGAAATGCAAGGTGAGTAAGGTAACCACTTGTGAGATGTTAATAATCGTTGTCCTCTTCTTAGGCATGATCTAGTTGGTTTTAAGTTATATGCAAACATAAATCTCGATGTTGTATTGATCACAAAGAAAAAAACAAGTTCAAAAAATATATTTAAATTAATTGCTCTACATTGTCATTTATTTAAATTAATTGCTCCACATTGTCATTAATATTAAACGGAAAGAGCGCAAACCTCGGTCAACATTTTTGTTACTATCCTTGCAGTTTAATTATTATTAATTATAATTATGGTTTTCTCGCTTGCTTCTTTTTCGATTTGAAACGTAGAATCTGTAGACTTTATGCCGGAAATAAAGAAATAAAAATTAACTCAGTAATGTTATTTATTTCAATTCGATTTATATTCCAAATTCAATTTCAGCTCAGTGCTTTGGACCACGGAAAATCGGTCTTATTTGCCTAACTACCTACCACCTACCGCCTCCCAATTTCCAAAACGCCCCAACCTCTCCCCCCTTCGAGGCCCATCGCGACAACATCTGGCGGAAACGAAACGAAAACAAAATGCAAAATATAGCTGTCTACCACCAGTCGGTCGTCTGTTTGTTCCAACTGCGACTGCTAAGACGATGACTTATCATGGCAGAATTTAGCGATTGGTTCTTCAGCTTTCTTCTCCGTTCCCCACCGCGCCAGAACTCTCCATTTTATTTTCTTTGCCATGGGGTCACTGGCAGTTATCGTTGCAATTTTGTAATCAGTTGCCGGCTCAAGGTTAAATGCTCGCCGGCACGCTGGGCGAAGTCTGTGGGTGCAGGTCCTAGTCGGCCTCATACCCTTCCATTTTCCCTTCCCCGTGTTTCCGGTTTCGACATTCATTTGGTGTTATTTGGACGCAGATTCGCCATATTTGATTTACATTTGATCGAGAACCGGCGCTCTCGATGTTGTTTTGCGACTACTTACTGGGTCATTTGCCTGTCTGGCTCATGTAGTCCGTACATACTTGTGCACATATGTGCAGTGGAACTGGAATCGGATTTATTTCGTTGTTCATTTGCGATTGTCACTTGGTTGAGTTAGATTTATTGCCATTTAAATGCAAGTTTATTGTATTTTCTGGATCAGTATTGTGCGTTGAATTGGGTCTCTCCCTCCTCCGTCTGCACTCGCATTTTCCGTTTTTACTGTCTGATTTGACAATGATGACGCTGATGAGGCCTAAATTGATTAGCGGCGAGTGATGTACATATAAAGAACATAACCGATGAAGTCATTGAACTAATTCAAATATTTGCCATACACATTTTATATCTGGTTTGCCTAAAAAAAAAAATACAAAAAAAGAATTTTTCGACCCGACGCTAGCAGAATAATTAAAATAATAATTAAATATTAATATAAATAAAAATAATATTAAAAAAATAATAGAACGAAAGCTTTTCTCATATTTTGTGAGTTATCCAAGTTAAAATTTCTTTGTATTAGTAGCTTCTTTCAATAGTATTTTAAATACATGACTTATTTTCGGTCCCTGTAACAATTATAAAGCTTGTTGGTTGCAAGGTTTGATATGATATACAACAATTAAATTAAAGTTGATATAGTAAAAAATTTTATTTCGACTGGCATAAAAGTTTATTTCAGTGCCTGGTTATAACAATTGCGGAAAATGTTTACTAAAAAGTTTCCATTAAAAACGATGATATTTTATACTCCATTATTCGTTGCTATTAAAATAACACAATATATTTAAGATAACACAATAATGGTAAGCAATGTAAATTTTCTGTTTGGAACGACTTTTGTTTTTCATCCTTAACCCATTTGTTGGTCGGGGTCACGTAACAACCAGCGTCATTGGAGCACCCGCATCTTGTAATTCTGGCCGACTCTCCCTATACAATTTTATTGTTATGCACTAGCCATCAAGTCGAGTCAAATTGTCTTCTGGCTGCACCCATAAATACTTGGTCCAACATCTATGACGCATTGCCAGGTGGATATTTCAATGGCCAGGGCTTAGTGTCCTAAGATGGCTACTGTCTTATTTTAGTTTGGTATTTATAGATCGCGCAATGTGCGTCGCACGCTAAACAAGACTATCGGATGGCATTTGCAAAATCAATGTGTTTACCACTTGGTCGATGAATTAGAATCTTCCAAATACAAATTATTTCGCACATTAGGGGGTGGAGCGGAGAGTGTGAGAAATAATCTAATCGTTAATTGGCACACTAACCCCAAACAGAAATTGTGCTGCCATTGGCCCCATTTCACACTCACTGATAAAAATAGTTTACGTTTTATCAAGGTTATTTGCCAAAAAAATAACAAAAACAAAAATAAACAAAGGCGAAAACGAAAGTGGAAAGCAAAAAAACCAGAGCGAGGGTGTGCGAATAGATAGACCGCGTCGAACACAATTGGCAACGACCTTGAGATAATGCCCTCATTTATGCATTTCAATTTTTTATTTACTGTCAAACAGTAGGTAAAATTGGGGAATGGATATTTTGCGCATGCTAGGCTTCTATCATCGCAAAAATAGGTTAGCTTTTATAAACAAAATCCTCACAAAGTATAAAATTACTTTTGAAATATTGCCCAAGACTCCACGTTAGTTAAAAGAAGGACGAAGAAATTGATAAAAATAATTATATATACACTTATAAAAAAAGATATAATATTAAAGCATTTTTCAAAATTGTTATGTTTACTTCGTCGATTGTAATCATCAAATTTTTCCAACAAATTGATAAAAATAATTACATGTACACGTATAAAAAAATATATAATATTAAAGCATTTTTCAAAATTGTTATTTTTACTTTGTCGATTGTAATCATACACTTTTTCCACCTTACCTGTTTTTAGTTAAAATAGAAAACAAATAAATAAAATACTTAATAATTACTTTAGTTATAGAATATTATTGACAACATGCCGACTGCTTAATGCTTATTTAGATTAGATTATGATATTTTACGAAAATGTCAGGAACTGGACCAACGATCCCCAGACGGTGGGGGACCCTAACAAATGTTTGTTTACCCAGAAATTAGGGTCAGGGCTAGAGACGTCGCTCAACAACGTTTCTTTCCTACTATCAAGAGTCGCCTACGTTTTGTTCTGTCGTTGCGAACGTGTACGTGTATCTGTGTCATGCGAAAGCGAAAAGATACATGCTCACACACACACCAGCAGACGGACCGTATCGGAAAGGAGAAGAAGCGAGGAGGGCAGTAAGCGTTCATGACTTCCATTCTAATATCATTTAAATGCCCCGTATATACTGTATACTCAGACGTATACCCACCCAGCCCGCTCTTGGCCACCCGCCTGACTCCCTTCTAAAGGCCAGACGAAAATTTCTATATACAATATTGCAGCCGACGTCGGCCATTTTGTTTTTACTTGTGTTTCTCCGTTTTTTGGCAAAAATTTCATGTAGCCTTTGTATTGCCGAATCGTTGTTGTGGCTGGTGTCTGTGTGACCGTGCCTGCCCTGCGCCTGCCACTCCCTCCATCGCTGGCTGCCTCTACGTGAGTGTTGGATACGGCGGCGACACGCCCCGCACGGCCCCACTCACACACGCCTTTATCATAATCATCGTCATTTTGTCTTGTTTTGTGAAGCGCAAAAACGTGTTGCTATCGCTTTTATTTTATTACTTCTCGCTCTTTGCTCATATATTTTACGAATTTTTTAGTTGTTCTTATTGCTGTGTAAATATTTGCGTGTTCTCTCCGTTTGCCTCTTTATGTCGGTTGATTTTTGTGTTTATTATGTTATTATTCCCTTGCTGTGCTCTGGATAAAGAAATCAACAAATATTTCAGTAAATAGCACGAACAATTAAAGGCCGAACTCCCCAAATGAATTTTGGAAAAACTACTGCAAAGACCCGTTCACCTGTCCACGAATGAAAATACCAAAGTAACCGGAGCGAATGTAAAGAATTTTCTAAGCTTCAAAGCACTAATAGACAGCACAAAACATCGTGTAGCCAACCGGTCCTGTGGCGCAATGGATAACGCGTCTGACTACGGATCAGAAGATTCCAGGTTCGACTCCTGGCAGGATCGAGAAGAATAATTTTTTTTATTTATTTACCTCGATCGAGAGAAAAATTACAGATCAGTAGATATTTTTAGGTTATTATCATGTTTTTATATTTTGCAGCTTTTTATTAATCGCATAAAAAATAAAATATTAATTTCGCCCAACGTGGGGCTCGAACCCACGACCCTGAGATTAAGAGTCTCATGCTCTACCGACTGAGCTAGCCGGGCAGTTGCCGCAACAGCCGAGAATAGAGCATACAGGCTAGTTCTTGTCTGCCAACAGCGGTTAGACAAACGAGATGAACATACGGTTGCTAGATGTGTGTACTTTAAGTAACTCCCACATGGCTAAAACGAATACACGTTGCGTATGCGCAATCTAATTCTTTAGCTAGAGCGATTCAGGTCAAGCTAATTAACGCGACGAAGTAAATTGAATCACTGACTTTGATGAGTTGGCCATGACAAAGATAATCAGAGTGAATGTGATCAGTGGACGTATTATTGCATGGCCCGCCGCTATTACACGATACTTTGCGGGCTCTTCTGCTTAATCAATGGCGGCAGCGAGGGAAATTCCATTTCATTCAGAGTGCGCCGCTCGCTCTTCTGTTCGCTCTCCTAGTTGCCCGCAACTATTCATAGATTTCTATTTCATTTTCACCCTGACCCACCGCAATAGTTTTTATATTGCTTCGCCTACCCCTTTTCTCAGTCGACAACAGCTGCAGCAACAATAACAATTCCAACTATTTACGGCAAAATTCATTCGTTCGCTTGCTGTTGTTGCTAGCTTTCTATCAGAGTTTTCGCCATAGCTGCTCTTGATTTAGTTTATTGTTGTTTGATGCTTTATTGTGTTTGTTCTTCTTTTCTGGTTTCTGTTTTGCTCCTCAGTCCGTGGTTCATTGAGTTCCCAGGCGATAACAGTCTGAAATTACCGTCACACGCACATGTCTTTACGCACAGACCGCAAAAGAAGCAACAACAACAGAGGCAATTTCAGCAAGTGCGAAATATTTTGCTGCAGACGGTGCGTATACGCGTCGTATGAATCATATTACCCATACGCCACACTGTCTGGCGCACAATCGCCATAGTTTTTGATTTTACCGAAATGTGTCTGCGAACTTTTTAAGCGCTATTTTAGATAGATTCCATTTCGGATAAAAATTCTCATTGATTGTTAACAAAAATTCAGCAAAGACAAATTCATTTTAAGGTTTCTCATTTGTTTTATTTCGTTTTCTTATTGCCTTTCGTTGGCCTTTGTTCACAAAAACTTTTTTTCGTTTTTTTTTTTTTTTTTTTGATACAGTGATTTGAAATGCTTTGTTCTCATTTCTCTCATACATGCCCACATGTAAATAAACGTATTGGTTTAATGACACATGCAGCTTGTTTGTATGTGTTCTGTTTTTTGGCAATTTCACATCCAGGTGTGTATGTATTATCAGTATTTATTGCGTTTTAGGTTCATTGTTTCTCTCCAATTAGGCATTGTTTTTTTCGCAGTAAATAAACCCAAAACTTAGTATGTGCGTATATAAAACGAATTATTATTTGACGAAGTGCACAACATTGCTTGAAACTTTATCAAGGGGGCAAGAATGTTTCTATTACTTGCGACGGCGTGGCATGTGTGGCGTATAGATAAAAGTACATTTACCTGCCGATCTTTCATACTTTCGATTTCAAATGAAAATTTTCAACCTTAAGGCCACAAGCGCTTATCTCAACAAATGGCAAAGCGTCGTCCGAAAAGAGCGTATATAAAAACAACAAAAGGAATGCTTTGTCAAATGCCTCTACTTAAGCCACTTGATTTTCAGCAAAATTTAAGTTTTGTTGTTGGTAGCAGTAGGTATATGTATAAGCTTTCGAGATTAACAAAATTATAGTACATTCTTGCAAAAGGCATTAACCTATAATGTATATGTATTGCCGAATATATCTTATAACTTCCTTAGAAACGTGCGGATAGCAGTTGAATATTTTTTTTTGCAAATCGCCTATAAAAAACCACACCATTAATTTAATAGCTGTTCGTTGCACAAACACAAAAGTAGCTGATACGATCGTATCCAGGTGCCTGATTATGATTAATCTTAAAATATTATTATTATATTAGGTCAGTGTCTCGACTAGCAGATACCTTTTCTACAAAATGCATTTATCTAATGCATTTAAAATGAAAGGTATAGCATACGCGATACTATGTATGCAAAATACCCATGAGGGTAAGAACCCACTTTATTACATTTTTTATATTTTATATTATATTATATATATCATATATATTATATTTTATTTCTTATATTATATTTTACCAATATAATTAGTAGTAATTCGCTTTGTAGGTTCAACCACAATGAAAGGCCCCATTACTGTTTCCGTCGCGATCGGAAGAACTAGAAAGAAATGCCTACGTGTATCAAAATAAAATGTATTTTTAGTGCCTTGGCATTTCGACTTGCTTTGCTCAGCAGCCATTTTGATGACGTTTGGCCTGTCTGACTGACTGACTGACTGTCGTCTGGCTGACTGTCTGACCGACGGAGAGACCCCACAGCACAAAAATCACACCCAGGCAATTGCCTCGCCATACTCTCGCATGTACCGAAAACGGGGGAGAAACTCATCTGTATGCGATTCGACTGACGACATACCCAACACCCGTTGTCCCCTGCTCCCGCTTTCATTCTCTGTATATATGTGTTAATGGGTCTCTGACCTGATTTAACAATAATAAATAAACTGTCACGAGCAGAAAGAACGCAGCGGGGGAGGGCGGGGCAGGTGGTGGGTGGTGGGTAGAATTCAAGGTATGAGCGATAAATACAACAAGTTTAGTATGGAAAGTAAATAATCGACTCACAATTCAATAGAGAAATAATGAGTCAATGCAAGCGGTTATAAAATTCATTTTCGGCTGTCTTTTCAAGAATTATTTTCTAATGTTAAGTAAAGCTCCCAAATTAAAAGTCCTCTATGTTTTACACTACACCACAGAAGAAACATAGCTATTTATGTGCATATGTACATCAGCTGCATAACTAATTATTCAATAAAATGTTTTTTTTTTTGGCCCCAGATAACATCAAATAGAAATTTAAAAGTTATTCAAAATTAACGTGAGTGTACACTTTTACATACATTTACTTTCAATTATTGATCCCAAAATAGTTTTAGGCAAAATTCGAAATTAATATTATAGCACAAACGCACTGTACAACAAAGCCGAAAAAAATAACTCGAATATTATCACCACCGCCTCCTTATTGTTGTTGTTTTTTTTTTGCTTTTTGGCAAATTCGCCTCTTTGTTTGTGCGACTGTGTGAGCGACTGGGGCGTGGAAGTGTGTGCGTGAGTGACCTTGAAATGGGTTGCGCTCCGCTGTTGGCACATTTTGGAAATTATCGCGCGTGTTTCTGTATTCGCGTATGCGAACATCCCGCTCTCCCTCCCACCACCGCCCACCACCCACCGCATGAAACGAAAGTCGTCGGTCGCTTTCGTTTCGATCGCACATACATATGCAAGTATGCAAGTATGTACAAGTACGGCGGTTGACAAAATGCAACCAGCTGAAAATGTACATTCATGTGGATGTACATATGAGCGAACGCGAGTGTGTGCGGCCGATCCAAAAAGAAAGAAAAGAGAAATGAAATGAAATGCGCTCGGCAATTATCAGAGCCGCTGCCATGAAATTAATTATCTTTTTACAGAGATGCACGATAAACTTGTGCGACTCGCCAAAAGCCAAAGTTCGCTGTATTAATTCAAGGCCAAGTGCGATACGCGAAAAAGTGCAAACAGCAGCGCAGCAACAACAACTGGCACCGCAGCAGCAGCAATAGCAATGAGTATATTCATGTGTAAACAGGCGATATATATTTTATTTTGTACATACATTTAGGTGCACATGAGTGTGCACGAGAGCCAGCGCAAATATATCAGCAAAATCAGCACCGAGAATCACTAGCGAATGTGTTGCGCAAATGTTTTCTCTTTTCTTTTTGCACTGTCTTCTCGGTTGGAGAAAGGGCGGTGTGTGGGAAACTGACTCGAATACTGGCAAAGTGTGCAGTAAACATGTGTGTATTCCAAAGAGAACTCTTCCATTTGAAAATATGTATGAACATGTATGTACATAAGAGCAGAATCCAAGCAACTCTGATCAGCAGTGCTGAAAAGTGCTCACACTATGTCCCATTCGAAACACACTCACGAATTTGAAATGGAATATCTAACTGGATGCACTGAGCATGGAACTTCTTTTTTTAAAGCTACAGATAAAGAAAGATTAGCTATCCTACGAACTATAGGATATGCGCTCGCACGAACTATACCTTTAAATGATATATGTTCCAAATTTACCATGCGGTGTTTTTCAAAACTCACGCGGATCTACATACTAAATTCATTAGAGCAGATTAATCATGAGGAATTCTAGTATGATATATTAATTGATATTTAGTCCTGTAATTAGCCAATCATCTCACACGCCAAAGGATGCTTAAACCCTCTGAAGTGGCACCAGGACGAGAGCTCTCTTTGCATAACAAATTCTCCTCCCATCGAGAGTTATCATCGTAGTTACACTACGAAGTGAATCACCTGGCACGAGAAAATCCTTCGAAATCGACTAATGCCCAACGTCCATTTGTGGCACGAAGCCCTTGTTTGTTGGTCTAAATAAAACAGAGGGGATTAGACTTAAGGCAGTCGAAGTATTCATCAAAACAAGAACGTCATGAAAATCTCCGTCTGCATGGGATTCATTATGTACATACATACATCGTTGATCAACATAATAAAAGCGAAAATTTCACATGATTTTCAAGGACAAACACAATGTGCACATATGTATGTATGCACGTTGTGCATATGTATGAATGTGTATATCGGGGAATTTGTTATTTTTTGGCTCTTCTGTTCTCCCGCTTCGGTTTGATTTTTTGCAGGAATTAATTGTGCGGGTTTCTGCATGAAGCCCACACACACAAGCCCACGTTATTATTGCATTTATATACCCAAAAAAGCAAAAAACAAAAACCAAACGCCGAAAGCAAACAAGAACCCGCCACTCTGGAATCGACAACGTCGCACGAGGCTCCTGTGCTAATGGCATTTGGCCTATTTATGCTTCCACGTATCGAAAGCACACACACACGCGCGCACAGGAGCACCAACAACAGTGTGGCAGAAATATTAGGTAACGCCGGCTCCGGGTTTTAAATTCGTTTTTAACCCTTCGACGGCGATGGCTGCAGTTGGAAAGTTAATTGGGTTAAAAGCGCACTGGGTTAACACAGGGTGTCGGGGAGTCCTGTCATCAAAGGTTTACAGCAGCTCACTGGAAATTCGAAGGATGCAAGCTGTACAAGATACTATCTGTATGTTATCCCTTATCCCTTATCATTTATCTATTTACTTTTGTTCCGAGCTTCTTTTCATGGGTAATTCATATCCATATCATATCATAATATTAACAAAACATTTCATAAACTCAAATAAGACATTGTTAAGACTAATAGATGTGGATTTATTAAATTAATTTAAATAAAGTAAACAAATTATGTATATTTCGCAATAAATTATGTTTATGCACATAGACTTTAACCCATTCATAAGAAGTATTTAAAAAAAAAAACAATTGTACAGAACTTTTGAAATTTTTGGAGGACCCTGTAAGATCAGACTCGACTGTTCGCCTCCTCGGCCCTCCCGCTGTTGCAGTAACCCATTGCGGGTCTTCCTCCCCAAACGTGAAATACGGACGCGCATGTTGATATATGTACATACATATGTATATACATTCAAGATCAAGGTCAAACTATATATAGAAGCCTATGTACAGCGAACACAAACAAGAATGAAGAGAAGAGCGGAAGAGAGAATCTCAAACATGTGCCGAACCCAAACACAACACAATAGCAGAGCAGAGCCTTTGGTCTTGGTCCGATGCCAAAGTCCGCCAGACCGTCCGACCCTCCGACCCTCCGGCCGTTCCCTCGCCGACCACTGCGGTTTAGCTACCCTGCAGACCATTTGACACACTAAGCCAGGAGTCGTGTGTTTTTTGTTTTTTGCACTCCTCTACTCTGCGGACGGACAATGGCAAGCAAGTGTACCTGCTGACTGGCAAAAAAAGCATCTGCTGTCTTTCCGCTCCAAGCGCAGGGCAGACGCGAAGACCTTGAACAGCCACTGGCAGGGCAAGACGAACCAGAACCGCAGCGACAAATTTGAAGAGGCAAAGGATCGCATTTTGGTCAAGCTACAAATTCTAAGGTATAGGCAGAAACTGCAAGCACGCGGGGAGGGGAAACTGGCCGAAACCAGTTCTGCGGCTCTGGTATCCAGACCCTTCTAAGAGTCCAGACACCGAGCCAGACTGGCAACGGCTATCATGTTTCGGGCGCATGATTGAAAAATCATTGCTGGAAGCCTTGAGCCCGCTCCCCTCCAACTTATCTGCGCTCCTTCGTCCTGCCCACAGCATTGCGTGTCCTGCACAGATTAAGCTGGCTCTGGGCATGGTCGTGGGCTGGGCCGTCTAGACGTTAGGTAAGGCAAGCTAATTGCATACATTGCTCAATCGATGTGATCGATTCGATTCGATGCGATGCGATGTGGTTTGGTTTGACGTTTCGCAGGAATTGCCTGCAGCTCGCACATTTTATGCTAATTTGAGTTATTGGTCAGGAGCTCCAAGTTCCTGAAATTTAACCTCGCCTATGCAATTAACAGTTAGAGGGACGGTATTTCTGCGTCCTATAACTTGATATAAAAATATTTACTGCGTTGAAGAGCGAGCACATAATTTTAATAGGTTATCACAATTGTAGTGTAAAAATTCTACAAAAACTAGACTTGTACGATTTTCGGCAGCACTCTTGAAAAGACCCAAAAAGAATAAGAAAAAAGAAACTGTCCAGAAAATGTTGGGAATTAGTCCAGAAATCAAGCGTGCCGAAATCGGGTTTTCCTTGGAGCATTGCTTGTGGCATTGCGCATACGCCACATTGCACACCTCCAGCCTCACCCAAATCCACGAAGGAAGAACGGAGAGGCAATCGCAAGTGAAATGGCCAAGAAAAATAGCAGACTCCAACAGGGGCTGTGTCTGCTTGGTTTTCCCTTACAACGACCGGCAACAGCCTTGGCATGATTTCATTACGCACACTCCTCCGCCCAAAACCCCCCTTTGCCGGTTGATTTTTGGGTCGTCGCAGCCCGCGCACCGCCAGACATATCCCCAACCTGCGGTGAGCAGAGTGAAAGCGAGAGAAGTTCAGGCGCACGCACAATTCGGGGCCTTCGGTGGAGGGGGGAAGTGGCTGAAGGATCGATTATTTTTGGGCCGACAGTGGCCATTTTATTTTAGGAGTCGTAAAACCAACCCAATGGAACCTCTAGGACCCAACATGGAGGCTGGAGGCCGTTGGCTTGTGCGTGCGTCTGGCGGCGAGGGGACTTGTGGGTGTTTCGCCCCAAAGAGCTTTGCTCCCCGCGTCCTCTTTCCGCCAGGAGTGTTTACGACGCCGAGCATTTAGTGGCAAGGAACGACGTCGACGTGGCGCGTGTGGGCGTGCATAGTCATCGTCTGGCGACCTTCAACTTTCAACTTTATTGCCATTGTCAGTTGGCCGCCCCCCAACGCCTGCCTCCTACAGCCGATTTTGTCTGTCGGCTCGTCCCGACTGCGACGCGTTTTGGTAATTTAGAGGCTTACATTCGCTCCATGTCTGGATGAGAATCGTTGCTCGGCGGTGGTGGCTGGGTGTCCTGGGGGTTTTGGCCTCTTATTTGCCTTGTCTGCAGCGCCCATGACCTTGAATTTGGCCACGTTTTCACGTGAAAGGTGAAAGGCACGTTCTCGACTTACATACATACACATACAAACATAGGTCTGATAGCCGCTGTCTGTGTGCTCGAAAGTATCTTTGTGTGCGGGGGCGTGTATTTCATTCCTTTCGGTGTGCCGTTCGTGCCTAGTTTTCTGTTTGTCCTGCGTCATTCCAAGTTCTCTAATTATTTAGAAAATTTGTCTACAAAATGCAATGTTACTGCAAAAAATATGTATTTCTAATTTGAGGCGTTTCAAAAATCTGGATGCTTCTTCAGGACAAATATTTAGTTCAATGCACACCTCCATTTTGGCGCTACAATGAACCACTTAAATTTAGGCACAACCTAATTTTTATATAACAGACTAACAAGATGCATATGTGCAGTAATAAAATGGAAGCTCAATCCGCGAAAATTGTAGAAATTGTTTAACGAACAGGTTTAAGCTCCTTTCGTAAGAAAGGAATAATACAGTTTTTGCTTTTCTGTACTTATTTTACTTAGATGTATACATCAAGAATATTAAAAACTCTCCCTTTCATTTTCGTTTCTAACTGTTAAGAACTGTTACTTTAAAGTACTTTTTTCTTGGCAATGCCATTTATTAAAATTTTCTAGATTTTTGTTTCATTTTTTAATTTCTAATAAAATATGTTGATCTAAAAAAATATTTAAATATATACAAATTGTATATATTAATTTGTTGATGAACTGTGTTTTGTGAATAAATATGAAAATAATATATTTGACAATCGTTTAAAATATAAACATTGTAGTTACATATTAATAAACCCCGTTAATTTACTTGACAGTAGATTACACGAGCTCGTCGATAAATTGTTGAAACCGAAAAAATCGAATTTGCAGCATAGAAGTTCGCTATACTTGCAAATCCGTTGTACAGCACCATCTACCTTTTGATTTTGGCACTCAGCCCGAAACGGTTATATTTTAACAAGACAAAAATCGAACATGTTGATGGAAAAGCGCCATCTAGATTGCAAAAGTCATTTAGATCACAAACATGTACGGTGGCGGAGTTAAAGCGCCCTCTGGACAAATACGCAAAACAATGAAGCGAAGACACCAACCACTTGTTTGGCCACACATGTTTCTCTTAATAATTTATTTCGCTCTTTGGTCTTCTCTTTTGAAGTTAAAGTTAGGTCTCACTTTATTACTTATTTTCTAAATCTTTTTTATTAATAAAGAAATATTTTATTTCATTCAAGAAAACTTTTAGTTTTTTTACGGATCATTCTTTTTCACTTTTTTAATCGATTTTTTGTATTTTTTTGGAAAAATAGGAAGTAACCCATTTAACAAGCATTGTTAAGTAGGAGCTTGTGACGTTTAATAAAGATAATGACATTGAACTACATTAATCGCTAAAAACTACACTGTAAAATCTTAACCGATTCCACTTAAAACTGTAACCTTCAACTCACCTGTTTTGCCGGTAGGACTGTAAGGATCATAGCTTCCGGCGGACATGGGCGATGCATAACCGTTGGACATGTTGTAGCTGTGATTCTGCGAGCCGGGGGAAGGCGAAAGTGGCGGCGCGGAGCTGGGCACGCTGCCTGGACTAGGAGTGGACATCCAGTCCTCGGTACTGCGGGTAGATGGAATATATACTTTATTAATATGCTGCCTTTGTTTTTCACATTTTCTTCAGTTGACTTACACATCAAGTCGGGGCCTTTTGTTCGGCACAAGCACCAAATGACCATTTGCAGCTGCAGCCGACGTCGAGGGCGCCGCTGTAGAATTGGCTTTAATGGAAGTTGTGGTTGCTGCTGCGGGGGCAACAACAGTAGCTACGCTAGATCCTCCGGCCGCCGTGCCTACGGAAATGACGTCCGGCATGGGCTCAATTTTAATGGCTGTGGGTGTCGGCCTTAGTTTATCCTTGACTGCGGCTGCAGAAGTTGTTTCTCGTGCACCGCCATTAGCACTGGCTACATGCAAGGTCAAGGCGGCAGAAGAAGATGGGGATAGGGATACTGAGGAAGATGGGCCTGCAGAGGCAGCTAATTGTTGTTGTAGCAAAATATGGCTAGGTATGGTCGACAGCTTTTGCTTTGACTGTTGTTGTCCGCTCGTCGTCAACATGGCCACGCCTTCATGATGCCCATTTGCTTAAAATCACATCATTTCCCAGCGACTGAGCTGGAAATGAATAGTGGATTCAGTAAAAAAAAATTGCATCTAAAAAAGTAAATTCGCCCCCGGGTGGACTCGAACCACCAACCTTTCGGTTAACAGCCGAACGCGCTAACCAATTGCGCCACGGAGGCTTATGCATTTCATTCGACTAATGTCGAGTGTAAGCCAAGCCAAAAGCTTTTGTTTTCAAAACAAGTTAATTCGTACGTAAATCTGAATTAGAGTACTGTTACAAAAAGTTGAAGTTATTCTTAGTTATAAAAAAGAAAAAACTCATTGTTTCACAGCAATACACATTAAGGCTTAGGAAAGAAACATTTTAGTACACCGCTGCATGTATATACCCCGTGCGAAGTTCTTAAGCCAGGTTTTACCTATATATGAATAAACATTCACGCGAGGCGTCGTTTCTTTATATCCTGCACTCCCAAACAGAACATATTCTGAGTTTAGCCGGCAAACGTAGCAAAACGTTCACTTTCTATCTTTTTAAATCGCTTATCGAAAATTGTTTTCGTATTTATCGATAAAGATTCTAAGAACTGATCAATTTTACTTATTGATATAAAAGGTCACGTAAGTAGATATAAAATATCAACCTGCTTTCATAGCCTCCGTGGCGCAATTGGTTAGCGCGTTCGGCTGTTAACCGAAAGGTTGGTGGTTCGAGTCCACCCGGGGGCGTGAATTATTATTTTTAGACGTTCTTTTATTTATATTCTTAAAATCAATAATTAAAATAAAAAATTTCAATTACAAATTATTTATGAATTATTAAAAATCTCATATTTGTGACCCGCTTAAGAAAACAATAACCTTAAAGTCATTGATGCCTTTTTCGCTTTATTAAAAAAATTGTGTTTTAAAAAAAGGTCATACTCAGTAGGCAAAAAACAAAGAGATTCACAGGTAAAATAGAAATATTCGCCCCCGGGTGGACTCGAACCACCAACCTTTCGGTTAACAGCCGAACGCGCTAACCAATTGCGCCACGGAGGCTGATGCGCTGCGCTCGTCAAGTGGCGGGTTTCAGGATCACCAATGCATTTTAGTGCCTATTTCCAATAAATCACTGTCGTCGTTGACCTATAAGCTCCTCAATGAATTAATTATGCCCTTTGGCATTCATTTTATTATTTATATTATTCATATCTATTACCAGCAGTAGCATGAGACCAATGCAGTAGCTTAATGTACATTATGTGTGACATGGAACTGGTGAACTACAACTAAAGCAAAGGGATTCATCAGTGCGTTCGCTTAAGTAAAATTGAATTCTGAAGTGTACCTCCCACAAAGCGAATGACCCTATGCATAAGCCCTCTTAAAATCCACACACGAAAAGCACGTAAGCAGGGCGCCGACAAAATGGCGTAAGCATATTGACCCAGAATCCTTGATAAGGTCGTTTCACGATGGGCAGGAGCACTTCCGAACTTCGCCGTCCTATAACGACTAGAACCGAGCGTTTTGACCCAATTTTGCTTCATGCTTATTTAACCCTTCTGAAATCTGGTTTCAAAGAGAAAGATTATTAAATTTTAATTAACCATCAAGCAAACCAAAATTATCAATAAAAGTCCAGAGAATGCAACTGCGAACTTAACATTTTTGCGGTAGTTATGCAGACTCATTTTCTATTTCAAAACTGCAGCAGCTGTTCCCCCATCTCATCCCCTTGTTCCTATGCAATCGGCAAAGTTTATTCGCCTTTTGGTTTGTTTCGATTTACTTTTGGCATGCACTTGCACTAATTTCTCGGACCGGCTGGTTTTAACTCACGCTGTCTTCTATGCATGTGTGTGTGGGTAGACAATCGGACCGACAAAAGCATTGCTGACGACCAACTGACCGTCAGGGGGAAGAGGCGGTAGATGGCGGGCACTGCAAATGATGCATTTCCGCTGCATAAAAAACAGGAGAATTCAGTTTGGGTAGTATTTTTCTAAAATCAACGGGAGAACTTATTGAGCCGGCCACAACTCATCTGCATTTCCAATTCCCAACGCTGCCGAGAACATAGCAGCTGGAATTTATGTGCATAACAATTAACAGAGAGATTTTCACTTGGGTTTCCTTAATATTTATACCCGTTATTCGTAGAGTAAAAGGGTATACTAGTTTCGTTAAAAAATATGTGACGAGTAGAAGGAAGCGTTCCCGACCCTATTCTTGATCAACAAGATCACAAGCCGAGTCGATCTAGCCATATCCGTTTGTCCGTTCGTCTGTTTGTCTTTCCGTTGAATCTCGAGATCACAGGAACTAAAGTGCTAAGTTGTCAATACCGTTTACAATTTTTTATACAATTTCACAATCAAGAAATGATTGGTTTTTAATTTTTATTAGGATTTACTAAAAACCCAAAAATTGCACATCCTTGGTTGAAGAACGATCTTTTAATTTTTTGCATTCCAAATCGATATATTAGGAATAATAATCTTGATGGTAATCAGCTTGATGCGTTTGTTGATTTAGCGGACACTCAGAGAAAAAACCGTTCTCAACGATCTCGATTTGAGTCTTTCGATCTCAAAATCTAGCCAAGGTCGAATCATGCTCAGTCGAATCATGCTCATCAGATCGAGATCAAAACATTCTCAGATTGCAAATGACTTTGCTTTTCCACAATCATAAACCCGATACTGCTTCCGTCAGAAAATATAGTTTTCGTCTCGAAATCAAAAAGTTTTCTTCTCATGAGAATGATTGATATTGATTACTGAGCTTAACCGATCTCGGGTTTTTTCGTTCTCAATTTTTTAGGTTGGAAAAACTGTCATAAGTAGCTTAACTTAGCTCGAAAGGTATATTTGTTCACGAAAAAGTGGTGGGCCACAAAAAATATTAAAGCATTCTTGGTAAAAATACACATTTGTTAAAGGTGTAAGCTCCCTTCAAAAGAAATTTCCAAAAAAATGTTTAAGAACAGATATTGTCCGATTTTTATCGGTAGTATCGTAACAAGGTAATAAGCAACAAATACAAACATTACCAAAACTCAGAACACCTTAACCTTTTCTGAGCCATAATTTTGATAAGGATCCCAGATCAATTAGTAAATAATGCTTAATAGATTAATATAAGAAACATTAATAAATGGAACAATCTTTAATTAGTTAAATTGTATACTCCAATTGCCTCTGAATCCTCAACTTCTTAGCTTAGAGTTCATACAGACAAACGGACCATCCCACAAACTGCCACGTCCAAAATTGTATGAATGTTTAAAATTTTTCATTTTATTATTTGTCCCACGCCCGCAAATCGCTCAAAACTGCCACGCCCACTTTTGAGAAATGTGTTGAATGTTTTTCCAATTTCTATCGATATGCCAAAAACATTGACCAGGCCTATTCTAACGCCCACAAAATTTTAAAAATTATTTTGATATATTTTCATGTAGATACTCCAAGAATAATGTTAAGCTCGCACTCTCACTTGCTGAGTAACGGGTAACTGTTAGTCGATAAATTCGACTATAGCGTTCTCTTTTTTTTCTAACTCGTTAGGAGTTAATTTAGAGTTTTTATTTGAATAAGAAATTTTTGAAGTGACGAATATTTAGCCATTAATTGATTACTCAATAACGTGACCAGAAATAAATCTTTTCTGATATCTAAATTTGTAATAAAAATATACTATGCATTTTACTTAATACCTGTGTATATTAAGAAGCTCGCCTTGTTACGTAAAGTTACTGTTTTTGTTTTTTTTTTAATTTATACCCGAAATGGGCTCTTGCAGTGAATTATTTTAACAGCTGAATTACATAACAGCTCAACCCTTGGCTAGATAAATTGGAAATATGCCACAGACAATTTGTTTTAAAAAGTACACCCGACTTTGCATCAATACTTTAGGAAAATAAAGTGTTACTCACTCACCCAGTTTAGTTGTATTCCCAAAATAATGCGATGTAATGATTGTTTACATGTAGTTCTCCCTGTTCTGATAGCTTCTATTGTTTTCTGCTACTTATAACCGAAATATTTAGTTTGCACAATTGTTAACGGGGGAAACTTTATTTCGTTGCATATTCAACAAATATAATTGGTTTTTTAAACACAGTCTTGCCCCACAGTGCAAGTGCATCGTCTACAGAAATGAAAAGAGAATCAAAAAGAGTGTGGGTGAGAGAAAGCTGCCGAAAGACGAGAGAGAGGGAGAAAGAGAGTAAGAAGTGCAATAGCAGCGCCCAGACACGTGCATTTTTCGACGTTTCAGATGTTGTCGCAATTAAATTGTAAAACCCAAGACTCAGCAAAAAGTTTGAATGAACTTATAATTGGCACAAAATCGCTGTAATATGTACGTTTCGGATAGAAGCTGCTTTTCATTTTGTTCCATAAACACTATCTAAAGAGCCGCCATAGTCTGGTTTTTCTATTCTTAATTCTCTCCGTGAAAACTCTCCCCTCTGTCACTCTCTCTCGCTTAGCGAGTAAACAAGCGCCAACTGCATGGAATGTTGGTCGACGGGGAGGGAGCGAAAAGGGGGGATGTGTCTCTCGCCACAAAGCAGCAAAAACAACGTTGGACACCCAGTTCGGCACAGTTTTTCTGGCTTAAGTAACTTTTTTGCTTTGAAATTCGAGTGCATTTAAATGTTTTCTTTAAATAGGGTTTATCAACACTGAAGCTCTGTTTAAGCACATACAGAATAGCAATGCGAACTCGAATGCACTTTTTCCGTTGCCTTCCGTTTTCTAGCGCGGCCTCCGAGTTTATTTTCGATTTTTCTGCATTTTTTCACCGACAACTGCGCGCGATGTATTTTGTTTTACTCGAGAAACTCTGAAACTGAAACGTCAACGGCGCGGCCTCTGCGGCTGCTGCTGCTCTCACAATCAGACTGTTGGCAACTTGTAATTGTTGCTTTTGCTGCGCAGGCGCTCTTCTCCGACTTTTTTGGCTTGGCAATGCCGCCCTTTCGCTCACGAGCCCGACTTTTGGTTTCTGTGATTTTGTTGTTTTGGCGCTAGGCTATTTTGACTCTCAAGCTGAGCTCACTCAACTTTCGCGCAGCTTAAAGCGGCCAGAGCAACAACAACTCGTTGCAGTAGCCACAGCGGCAGCATTCACGTACAGTGGTTCACGTTTATGACTCGTCAGTTTTTAGGAACTTATTATAGAAGGAAAATTATATATGTATGTATATGTACATAAATATATGTATGTTTGTTAAAAGAGACTTCAAAGATATTACAGGTGTTTTTGGAATTAATAAGTTAACGGTTTACCCTCTCCATAAAGGTATTTCAAATCGTTTTAAGCCCCAAAATGTAGTCGGGCACTTATTTAAACCTTGATTGGGCGGGCAAGTGTTGCTATTCCGCAGCTGTATGATTACATTCTATTTCTCATACGAGAAAAAAATCTACATTTTATTTTTGAAAATAAAGTTGTTAAAAAGAAAGCGGCTTTTATCCGCAAAATCACGGATCTCAACGCAGCTTTTATTTATATACATAATAATGTAGTTTCGATCAGGTTAGAAATCAAATCGCCTGCGTCTTAGTCGTCTGTAAATTTTTGAAATCGACTAGACATCAAAACATCATACATAAAAACATCATACATAAAAAATGGCGATGTGAAGTTGGGCGTTTCACATATCCTCTCCCTGGATAAAGCTAAATATTTATGAAAGTGACGTTGGACGTGTGCACATATTGTAAGTGATGGTGGTAAGCATGTCAGATATAAACTCCTAATTTACTTAGCAGCAAAAACATTTTGACATTTAGAAAAAATTCATCCGGACTTACACACAATAACTCGATTTAGTTTGCCCCACTGTGCGCGCACTTGGCCAAACATATGTACGTACTCTTGTTGGCTTTGGGCCTGAGAGCGGTTCTTTTGAGGAACTGGAAACTGGTTTTAGTGTTGGGCTCATAGGCATAGTGCGACTTGTTGTTGCTGCTGCCATTCTGTGCTTCTTTTCGCTGTGGCTTTTAAGCTCTACTTGCTGGCGACTGCGCTGCCGAGATTTGTATTTGTTGCTGTTTTTCTGGTTTCATTTTGCGCCTGTGACTTTGTAACACACTTTTTTGTTGATCCCCCCCTCCCTTCGTAACTGCCTGACTTTTGGTTTTAATGCTTTGGTGTAATTATTCAATGGAATTTTATATTAAGTTGTATCCACTCTCGAATTACAGGGGTCTAAGATAAAGCCAGACTTCGTGCTATTTCTATTGACCGTGAGAATTTAGATACTATTGTTGGTGTGTAAGGCTGAAACAGAAGATATCCAAGGGCCAGGAGGGAGAGAAGCTTCTCTCTAAAGTCGATTCCATCAACATAACCTTACAAAAGCTATAGCCCTAAGCTAATTTGCAATAATCGTATATTGAACCTATTAGCCAGGGGAATCCAATAAAGAGCATACGACCCTGTGGGTGCTGCCATCCCCTTCTACACCCACACTTCAACGGACTGAGAAGGGGGTGTGGTCAATGGGCGGCATCGAAGTCTCCATGGAATGGCACAACACGCGAACGGCGAGCATGCAAGAGGCAACGATACAAAACGCTAGCGCAGCGGTGACGAAAACGCTGAAACAACAACTACATCTACAACTGCAAAAGCCGACAGCAAGTTGAATGACATAAACCATCAACTGACCTTCAACTCTGAGACTGAACCTTAGAAAAAACGAACACATAGCCTCATGCAAATGGGAATGCGAGAGTGGCGCATGCAACTTACAGCTTTACAGCTCGTTCGTTGTGGGAAAGAGATGTCGGGTGAGAGGAAGAGGAAATCGCCTAAAGCACTGAGCCGTAACGAAAATTGTTGTTGCAACCAGACCCCCGCTCTCTCTCGCACTAATACTTCCACAGCCAGTGCACACCACCCCCCTATCCAACACACCCATAGCCCCTGTAATGGGCGGCAGCAGAGGAAGTCGGCGGACAATTGCGCATGATACGCTCCAGATTCTAGAGGTGGGAGAGTGAAGAGCGATGAGTCACGACGAACTGATCGAAAGGTGATCCCATAATGATCCACTGGTAATGTTAGAGTAAAAGCTTCAACAAATACGGACACGGCCAGATCGACGCGGCTAGATCCTGATCAAAAATATATATACTTTATACTATGCTCGGAAGCGCTTCCTTCTACCTACGCTCCTAACCAACGATAGGTGACGCTCCTGAAAAAGTCGTATAACTACTCATCTCGCAAGAACTCTTACACGTATCTTTTTTCCTTTCATAAGCAATTTTTAATATTTTTTAGTCAATCAGATCAATATCTTGAATAGGGGTCGATCTAGCCATGTCCGTTCGTCTCAATGTATGATCGTTAAGATACCGTGAAAATTTTCTTCCTGCCTCTCTAATTTGCACTTTTTTCTTTACATTTTTAAGTTGAAAGTAATCTATCAAAAATAGTTTCTTACTATTAGTTGTTGGGTGCTATGAGGTATTGTGCGGTTATCCTTTTCCTTTCACTCATTGATTTCTTTCCTCTTGTCAGCTTGTGCAGATGGTTTTACGATAGGGGCGGAAAATGAAACCTGAAAACGGGAGAAGATGAGACCACCAAAGTACACCCAGTGCCGATGACGTAAATTGCCGATGGATGCCGATGAACGGAGCATGCTCTTGCACTTGGCAGACTGCAACAGCTCTCTGCGAAGAGGACTACAACTACTATGGAAGGTAGCAGAGCAGAGCGGCCTATTTCTCGATGGTTGTTTATATTTGGCAGCAGTGGCTGCAGTTGTATTCTCTCTGCCAAGCTTTTTTTAATTTTTTTTTTTTTTTTGTTGGTTTTATAATTTGATTTTTTCTTTTTTCAGGGCGTTGTACAATTGAACAGATATGTACATGATGTTACGAAGGTTGAGGACGGGTGCGATAGTTACAAGTAAAATGCACAAAATGTTCTTAAAACTCACATCTGGGTCATTTCTAGGTATTTATTAAATGGTGTTTAAAGTCTCCAGTTTATTGCTGAATTTAAAGCATAATTTATAGGCGTTAAAATCGAAATCCTTGACGTCAGATAGTGAAACTAAAGATTACATGTGGTCGAATTATAGTAATGTCCTTAACATTGTAGCACTAACAAACACAAGTTTTGATATCAACTCAACCTTTTTTTTTTCCACAATTAACATTAATTTATTTATTACTTCTTCGATAAATACGGAGGGAACTGCGATAAAAATTGAATAACACTAATTTCCTTTGTATTGTAATCAACATTTTTTTTTTAGAATATTTACTCTACAGTATTTAAGTATTGTTGTATCATATTTCAGAAAGAAAATTATAAAGTACAACTTGCAAGAAAGAAGCAAATTACATTTTTATACCTACTAAATGCACAAAAAATCACACAGACTTTATGTTATTGAAGATTTTTTGGTATTTTACAGACTATCCCGTCTATCCCCGACTATCAGATAGCCGTTACTTAGCTAAAATGAGAGACTTGTCGGCTTAAATGTCCTTTGGCGCTGGCGTCAAAATCGTTTTTTCGTGTAAATCGTTTTGTCATAGACGCTTTACCAAAAACATAAGATTAATGTAACGGATTGGAAATTTTACCCTACCAGTAACAAAGAATGGGGACGCTATCAAACAGTATCAGAACCATCAATTTTTGAAACGCTCCAACACCAAAGGGTCCTGTGGCGCAATGGATAACGCGTCTGACTACGGATCAGAAGATTCCAGGTTCGACTCCTGGCAGGATCGGATTATTTTTTTTTATACCCGTAACTCGTAGAAGAAAAGGTATACTAGATTCGAAAAGTATGTAACAGGCAGAAATAAGCGTGTTAATATATAATGTATATAGATTCTTGATCAAGGTCAATAGTCGAGCTGGACATGTCCGTCTCTCTGTCCGTTCGTATGAACGCGAGATCTTAGAAACTATAAAGAAAGTTGAGATTAATCATACAGATTTTAGAGACATATTGCCTTGCCCACACCAAAAACACTCTGGCAACGCCCCTCCTCACACCTACAAAGCGCTCGAAACGACTCACGACCACGCTTTTGATCAATTTTGAAATTTTTATCGAAATCCCAGGAATATTATATAATTTTGTGTTCGCATTTCCACTAACTGAGAAACGGTAGTCGGATAACTCGACTATAGCATTCTTTCTTCTTATTTACTCCATATTTTAACATAATTCAAAAAGAAAAGCGCCCCCGGGTGGACTCGAACCACCAACCTTTCGGTTAACAGCCGAACGCGCTAACCAATTGCGCCACGGAGGCTTCGGTCTCGCTTTATAAAGTTAGATTAAAATTTCAAAATGGTTATAGGGTATTTATTATTAAATATTTTCAAACTTATAATTTTTTGCGTATTTAAGGGCCTCCGTGGCGCAATTGGTTAGCGCGTTCGGCTGTTAACCGAAAGGTTGGTGGTTCGAGTCCACCCGGGGGCGCTTTTTTACTTCAGCTTTAATGTAAACGATCTCTTCAAATATTACTCAACTATATTTTGTATTGTTAAATAACTAACTAAATAGGGTTAAATATCTAAGTAACTAGGGTTTTGCCCTTGCGATGCATGTCATTTTCTTATGACAGATATTTCAATAAATATTAAATTAAACATTTTCATCCTGGAAAGGAGTCGTCTGCCTCCGTGGCGCAATTGGTTAGCGCGTTCGGCTGTTAACCGAAAGGTTGGTGGTTCGAGTCCACCCGGGGGCGA
Source organism: Drosophila simulans (assembly GCF_016746395.2). Classification (NCBI taxonomy): domain Eukaryota; kingdom Metazoa; phylum Arthropoda; class Insecta; order Diptera; family Drosophilidae; genus Drosophila; species Drosophila simulans. Next base: position 3,757,294 of record NC_052521.2, read on the forward strand.
AATAAGTTTTTTAGATTTGGTTTTATTTTAGTCTAAGAATTTTGAATTTTGAATCTAAACAGTAAGGTTTTTGTTTTTAAAATTTTATTTCATTTAAATATTTTCAATTCCTATTTTATCGATTTGAAAAAAAACTTGAAATTTATTGTTCGCAATATCACAATCCTAGTAATGAGTATCTGATAGAGGAATAACTCGACATTAGCGAGCAAATAATAACTTTATACCGTTATAATTAAGTCGAACTTATACAAGAGCACTAAACTTTTCCTTTAAGAAGAATTCTTTAAGACATCCATTTTCTTATTTAGATTTAACAAAGCCATTTACTGTTATCAGGCCTCAGGGCATATAAAAAAATTATTTAATTGAAATAAAATATAATTCGCCCAACGTGGGGCTCGAACCCACGACCCTGAGATTAAGAGTCTCATGCTCTACCGACTGAGCTAGCCGGGCCACTTAGTGTGCTAAGAACTGCCACACCCACATTTTTGAAATATGTTTGGATATTTTTTCAGAATTTTATTAGTTGTTTAAATTTCTATCGATATACCAAAAAACTTTTTGCCACGCCCACTCTAACGCCCTAAAGCCAAAAAACCGGTGACGCCCGCATTTTTGAAAAACTTTTCGATATTTTTTCAAACCGGACACGACCATACTTTTGAACAATTTTTACATTTTTCCTCATTTTATTCTCCAATATCTATCGATATCCGAGAAAATTTAAAATTTCGCGTTCGCATTCATACTAGCTGAGTAACGGGTATTTGATAGTCGGGAAACTCGACTATAGCATTCCCTCTTTTTTAATATACGACTAAGCGGTATAATAAAACGATCTGTTTCAATGCAAGCAATTCTCGCGAATACGGGAGGACATATCGCCAGAGCGAAAGTGTTCCTATAAGTGATTTGCCAAAATTAAATTCCGTTTTTTTTAAATATTATAAATATCCAGCCCGGCTAGCTCAGTCGGTAGAGCATGAGACTCTTAATCTCAGGGTCGTGGGTTCGAGCCCCACGTTGGGCGCAAATTATTTTGTTCAATATATCTGTCACATTCTTGTCAAATGCTCATCGAAGGACATCCCATTTGCCAAAATCGGATACATCTTTCAAAACAAGATTTTTGGACTCTTAAAAGTTAAATTAGGTTGGTTGTTTAAAGACATTAGAATAATATTATTCTAGTGTCTTTATTATGCCTGTCTCCAAAAAATAAAAATACCGTATTTCGATGTTTGGTTCTTGTATACTATAATTATTATTCACTGATTTAAAAACTCTAGGTAAGCTATATTAGTTTTGAATGTAAGTAAATATTTTTTATATTTATATTATTTTATAATTATAATGATAATGATAAATTTATAATAATATTATAAATTGTGTATATTATTGTTATCCGGATAATAGTTAAAAACGATCTAGCCATGTCCGTCTGGTCTGTAAACGATACCATGTGATATGGCATGCACTCATGATAATTTATCATTTTTTATATATGTATTTACAATTATATTTTTTAAAACATTGCTCCGCCTGTTTTAGTGATCACAAGTTAATCAAAACTTGCCAAGCGAAAATATTTTAAAAATATTTAAATTTTTCATTTTATTATTCGTCTTGTCAATTTCTATCGTATGCCAAAAATGTTCTTGTCACTCTAACACACCACCCAAAACTGCCATCACCTTTAAAACAATGTTTGGTTCGTTCAAATATTTTTGAACCTTTTGTCAATTTTGATCGATTTTCCAAAAAAAAATCTGAAATTTCTCGTTTGCACTCTTAATAGCTGAATAACGGGTATGATAGTCAGGAATTAGACTATAGCGTTCCCTGTTGTTTTGGCTATGCGATCCAGACTCTAACGCTTTTAAGCCGCTAAAAGCTGGTTACCACACAAAGAATTTTTAAAAAGGTTCTTAGGACCAATTTTGTTATCCATATGGAAAGAGCATCTGACGGTAGCGTTTGCTTTTAATTACTTCGACTTTTCATGTCCCACAACTCTGAAATATACATGCATATGTATCAAAGACATTAGAATAATTATATGTCGAAGAAGCATGTTATTACACTGCATCTCGCCAAGCTTAGGTCGGTTTTGGTATAGATCATTCAGCCCGGCTAGCTCAGTCGGTAGAGCATGAGACTCTTAATCTCAGGGTCGTGGGTTCGAGCCCCACGTTGGGCGGCTTCTTTTTGTTTGTAACAAAATCTTTTTGTTTGTAATACAAATTTAGGAAAATTTTTTTATCTTTTAAGCTTTACTAATTTTAATACTGTTATTTTTTCGGTGCATTCCATCGGGCCCATTAGCTCAGTTGGTTAGAGCGTCGTGCTAATAACGCGAAGGTCGCGGGTTCGATCCCCTCATGGGCCATAGATTATTATTTTAGAAAAATAAAGTAAGCTTTTCCACATTAGAAATATCATATAGAAAAATTAGTGAAACAAAAGAAACAGTAACATGTTCCAGAAGTCACAGTAAAGAGAATTTTGTACACATTTTATAAAACAAAACTTTAATAGGCCATTCGTTAAGTTTCACAACATTCAACATTATTTTTGGCATATCAATAGAAATTGGAAAGGCACATAATAAAATGAAAAAATGTCAACAAATTTTCAAAATTGTGGGCGTGGCCGGCTTGGACTTGTGGGCGTGACAACATTTGTAAATAAACTTGCGCTGAGTATATTCTCTCGGGCTTTATTAGTTCCTGAGATCTCGACGTTTAAATGTAACGATTAATTAGATTTAATAATTTTTTACAAATAATTTAACTAGTTTCGATTTTCGCACTGAGATGCAAGTAGTCTTGGCTAGCAATAAAGACTTTGGAGGCAGTCTAAAGAGATTGTTAATGATCATGTTTTCATCTGCTACACAAAATCGTAATATGATGAACAGGGAAAAAGAAAAAAGGAGTGAAGCCGGATAGAATGAAAGATAATGAAAAGAATGTACGCCGCGTAGATACAAAATAAAGCGATATGAGGGAACTTACCGACGCAATACATTTTTTGTTGCGTAGGTTAGGGTGAGCAGCTCCCACATTCGCACAGGCACATACTGACAGTGCGGATTGCAGTGGACAACTCGAATGGACTTTCCCGTCCATGCAATTGTCAAAGAATGAGCGTGGAAACAGGCAGATTGCGTTAAAGACTGCAAGAGATGGAAACTATAATCGTTTCAGAACTCACAACGCAGCAGCGGCAGAGTAGACCGGATGGCGGACGGACAAGCGTTGAGTCTGATGTCAGGGGCATGAAGTTGCAATGAAAATGAAATTGCAAACGGCCCAACACAAGGCGGGATATTTATACGAGACTGCATTGGTGTGAGCGCCGCGCATTATATTTAGTTGCTAGTGCCTGGTTCTACTATGTTCGGTGTGGCGGCTTTTAGATATGTATCTGCGAGATACTTTTCTGCCGGCAAGGGGGACGTCGAACATTTTGCACCATCACCATTCTCTGCGCTATTTTCGCTTTCAACGAATGTCTGCTGTAGCGTCTTATGGCGAAGTTGCAACCCAAAATGGACGACGATGTCTTTCGGCCTGCTAGACTTGTTTTCTGTAGGTTGTTCTCTGCAGGTTGATAGGGCCTAAAAGGCCGCACAATTTTTCCTATAGAACAGCGTCTTTTGTGTTACCGAACTAATAAATGCCAGTTTTTACAAACGTGTATTACTTTTTAGTTTGAGGTATTTTAAACTTAACTACCACATTGAATTTCGAAGTGCATGTAATTTGGTTAAGTTATTTGGTTGCTTTAAGGTGTAGCATTGAATTATGTAACGCTTCTATTTTAAATAAAGACACTTTATGCCGAATAGAGGTTTCGCATTTTAAATTCCTAATTGTGTATTCCATTCAAAGAATCCTTTATTGTTAGTCGGAAGTTTTAAGCTCTATTGAAACATTTTTCAAAACTACTGCTCTGATACTACTAATATTACTACTACTACTTTGATAGCACGGTTCTATCTTGAATTGAATTGATTCAGCCTGCTATAATTATGAAATAGTCATAAGCTCGGGTTTCCATATTTCATCAATCTAGAATAATATTTTGAGTTCGCTATTTATCTCAGAATTTTATAGTAAGAATAATATAAATCGATTATCAGGACGAGTTGTTTTTTAATAGTTTATTATTTTATTGAAAAATGTAACATTTAGGTTTTCCAATTTATATGCAGGTACATGTGCACAATGTGTAGTTCTTTTCATTGCTCACTTTTCCATACTCTTCTTAATTTTCTTGTTTTAATTGTATGAATTAGATATGCATATTGTTTATTGTTATTTCGATATAAAAAACGTTCTTTGAAGTTAATTAATAAAAAAATCCACGATTAAAAAAAGATATAAAAATAAAAATAGAAAAACCTACAATTCTTTTTAGTTAATAAATAATCTGCGAGTATGCATACAAGTTCTAATAGTTCCAGCTCAACTACTTGAATAGCTTAAAATCTTCCCAAAATGTTACTATAAATATAACTTCATTGCATTGTTTTCATATATCTCAACGTTCCTCTAGTAGACCTGCATTAACAACAATAACGAGTTAACCGGAACGTCCGCCAGTCTTCTGCCGAGGCCTACAAACACACATAGGGAAGGAGAAGAGAGTACAATAAAGAGATAGAGAGAAAGAACCGCAAAGAAAGAGAGCCGCAAGCACACACCAATATACTTGCTAACGAATGTAAGTGCGAAGAAGAAACAGCAACTAAACAAAGAGCAACAACAAGAACCACGCAGACAATTGTACCAAAAAAAAAGTAAATAATACAAGAGCAGGGGAAACAACAACGACGTCTGCTTGCCCCAATCTACATATGTGCTTATGTATTAAGTTTTCTCTTCTCTTTCTGGTCGCAACAGAAGCACACGACGAAAACAAAAAAGCATGTGAAAAACAGAATATTCGAAGCACCGAGGGAAAGAGAGTTAAAACGGCTAGGATTCAAATAAGTTGGATACCTTTTGTAGACTGACGCTCCTATGCTGCAACCTCCAGAAGCTTAGCACTAAATTTGTTTACTTTTGACACTCTGTGTTTGCGTTTTTCACCGCACACACACACACAAAAACACACACCCACGCACAACTACATATGTAGGTTCATAATTTAAGTAACTATTTCAATAGTAGTTTCCACAAAAAGGTTACGGAGCACAAAGTCGATTGGCCTCAAAATGTTTCTTAGACCCCAAAACACGCATATTTCTTCGGAAGATTAGTCTTCAATTGATTGCCACTACTTGCTTCTACCGCTCTCGGGAACTGCACACTTCGAAAGTCAACGACGGACTGAGACCCACTGATTTTCTCCCTCGCTGCTGGCGCTTTGGTTCGCTCTCAACGCAGTTTTGGCGTCGCTGCAGTCCACGGTTTTGTATGAGGGGTGGAGTAGTGGGGGTGTAGTTGCATCCTTGTTGAATTCAACAAAAAATAGTCAAAATGCTAAGCTTACTTACATATAGAGGTAACCGTAATTGTTACTAATAAAAACACCTGTGATATTATTAGAATGGAAAGTTGTATGCTTCTAACGTAAATACAAAATTCCACAGTACTTAACTCTATTATAAATATTAAGTTTCTCTTTTTTAACTGAATAATATATCGATTATATTTTGAATGTAGTGTATAATTAGTACCAATTAATCTGTAATATTCATATGCCACAAAAATAAACATATATTAGTATAATAATATTTTTTTATATTTTAATTTGGGAAAATATCAACATTCTTAGCTAGTAACTTTACGGCTGCTGATGCACTGCTTGGATTGGGGTGTCGATAACAATGTAGACAATTAATTTACGAGATTGTCTTTCTACTTATTTGAACTTTTACACCCTCTTAGCAAGCGGTCCTGTGGCGCAATGGATAACGCGTCTGACTACGGATCAGAAGATTCCAGGTTCGACTCCTGGCAGGATCGAATTTTTTTGCATGTTTTAATTATTAATAATCCACAATATGTGGAGTCTACTCTAAGTAGCTGACATTTTTTTTTTTAATATCCTTAATAATAATGTTAAAAATACTAAAATTAATTAAAAATTGTCATCCCAAGGCCTGAAAGGTAGTCATCTGTTTACTGGTTAAAGCGTTCAATATTGAACGTTATAATAGATATATTATCCAGACATGCCTTAGAGCTTCCAGTACTTAAAAAATTCAAGACCACGGGAATAAAACTGTGGAAATATTTTTAGGTGTGAAAAAAACCAGTTTCCAAGCATCAGTTTTGTGGAAGGAAAAACTTCCGGCAACATGACAAACCTATCTGATTATTTAATGGCCATCCATCTACGGAAAATAGTTGCAACTAAAAAAAGAAACAAAAATCTCCGATACAAAACTATTAAATTGAATAAAATTCTTGTTCACATCGGGACTTCAAAAATAAAAATATTCGCTGCTACGCAACTGTTTCAAACTCAGTTTGAAAGCTTTCTGCAGTCTTCTTCTAATTGCATAATTCAAAAAAGAACGAATACACCTCTGTATAGCTACAATAGGATTAATCGGAAAAAATATCATACAATGTTATAATCGGTATTCATCTGTTTCGTCAATATAAAATTTAAGTTTTAAATTATTAAACATCGGGCGATTATATCATAAACATAGCATATGGTCAAGAAAATAATTGATCTTTGATCATAAATTCTATATGGCAAACAACCTTTTTTTTAATATATGTGTACTTGTTGCTAGGATATATAATCTTCACCTTGCCTTTTTGTTATTAAAAAAAAAAAAACGAAAACAGTTCAATATTGTTGATAACACGACCCCATGGTGATAGAAATTAGAATATGAAGATGAGTAACAGTATACGATTTTTTTTTGCCTTTTTTTACTTTATTTCAAGAGCCTAGCCGCTCTCTTCTACGCATAAAGCGAATGTCTTCACAAGTATTTTTAAGCATTTGTGTTGTGTTTACTACTGTGTTTACTACCACAAGAAAGTGAATCCTATTTATAGATCTTAACGCTCTCAACTTTCTGCGATTGCACTATGGGCCAACGGCCACATTTGTAGGCCAAAACTAATAATTCGAAAGATCTCGAATTCCATATTCCAAAATTAATAGCTGTTCAAATGTAACAACCTTAATAAATACATACAGCTGTGTTCATAAAAAAAGCAGTGCTTGGGACCAACGAGTTTAAGATAAAAAATTCCTATGATTTATAGTTTTAATGGTCAAATTCTTTTTATAATATCGTTAGGTATTTAATTTCAAACAATTTAACAAATGTTTCACTTTTATTTCTTCAATAGTTTCGAAAATATAGATTAAAACAACATAATAGGCAGAAATTGTGGTGTTCACTAAAATAGCAGTGCTATGAAATAATAGTAACAAAAATCAACTTGACTTAGAACGAACTTAGTTTTTCTTTTTAATGTGTTAATTAGGACCTAATACTTGGTTGAATAGCCTTTGTTAGCCAGAACAGCCTTACACCAACGCGGCATGGAGTCCACCAGGTCCTTGCAACGTTTGGGTGGTATTTTTGACCATGCATCCTGCACAACTTGCCAAATCTGAGCCTTAGACGTCGGGGAGTTCTTCGACACATATCGTTTAATGTCCCCCCACACTTTTAAAATCCGAAGATGGTGCTGGCCACGGGATTACATCTATTCTATTTTGGGTGAACCTATTCTTAGCCGATTTGCTTGTGTGTTTCGGACCATTATCCTGTTGGAATGTCCATTTTAAGGGCATATTTAATTCAGAATATGACAATAAGACATCACTAAGTATATTCCAATATGCGTTTTGGTCTATAATACCATAAATCATATGTTACGGACTCATACTATTGTAAAAAAAAAACAATCGTATCCATTGAAACGATCTACTGAATACCCTCTATGGCCATAATTCGTCTTATAAATCAGCCGAATCTTTTTTTTCTCATTTTGCACGATTAAAGAGGTGTAATAGATTTGATTAAAAGAATGTTTCAGGTAGAATATATCATGTCCGACTCCATAAAATTGTACACAAATATTGAATGTTATTTATTGGATATTGAATACTTTAATGTCTTTGGTATGGCCATATCCCTCTGTCCTAGCTTATAAAAGCTAGGATGTCGATATTAAGCATGCATTAACCGAACCTAACGCAGGTTTTTCCCGAATTTTGCCATTTAAAATTTTTTTCAAATATTTTGTGTAAGTCAAAAATATTTTGATAACGCCCAAAACTGTCATGCCTCTTTTTGATATTTTTTGTTGATTTTCTATTTTATTTGGCAAATTTTGGATATGCCTGGTGAATTTATATTATTTTATCCCTCGAATCCCCATACATCGTTCTTTCTTTTAGCTTTTCAAGCTATCTTCGAATGTATCTATTAAGTGTTACCAAATTCTAAAAAAAAAATTAATAAAAAAGAAAATATTTTTAAGGAAAATATTTTTAAAGAAAATATTTTTAATTGTAATGGGCATAAGTCAAAATATATACCTATGTACATAAATTATTTTTAAGTCAAAATAATACGATTTTAATATCCAAGCAATTAGTTACATTTCAATGAACTCCGATTTTAACAGGCACATTCTTCATCCGTTAATTGTCTAGATCTTAGAAAATTTTGACTTAGCATGCGGGTTTAGCTGAGACTGGAGTTACATTTAAAAAAGTAATTCGCCCAACGTGGGGCTCGAACCCACGACCCTGAGATTAAGAGTCTCATGCTCTACCGACTGAGCTAGCCGGGCTGTTTTCGGTTCAGGTGTAACTAGCTTTAACAGTATGTTTGATTGGTACATTTTTGGAAAAGCTTTTTAACTAAGACAAGTTAGATCTTGATGCCATTTACGGTTAAGCTTAGCACATGGTCCTGTGGCGCAATGGATAACGCGTCTGACTACGGATCAGAAGATTCCAGGTTCGACTCCTGGCAGGATCGATTTATTTTTGTTTCAACGAATCTAAACTTTTTTAAAGACATTTATAAAATTGTCAATAGCCGCAGAGAATGAACTGTTTTTATTATTGAGTTAAAAAAAGTTCTCAATAAAAATTCTCGAGAGTTTGTCAAAAAAAAAAACGTACACATATATTGCTATCTCTCGATGTGCCATTCTTTTTTTGAGAATGCATTGAATCACAAAAGAAGAGACTCTTCTGTCTTCATTTTGTTCTCTTTTCTATTATTTAAATCCAAATGTCCTTAGTTGAAAGGCAAATTACACACATGTCGATTTAAAAAATTATTAGGTTCAAGCACATGACGATTCGGCCTTTATTTGAGAGTGCTAAAGAAAGAAATAAATTAAGAAAAAAGCTCTGTGTTCTTTGTGAGTTTAGTAAATAAAAATATATATATTATTCCAAGGGAATAGAAGAGACTGTCTACTACTGCTATCATGATGAGGACGACATTTTCTGCGAAGAAAATCACTCCTTCCTCGGTGGCACTCCAGGTTATAGTTACATATCTAACTCATATTTGCAAATTCCGCTTTGCTCAAAAGACCTAGGAATTATTAATCTATTATTAATCTATAATAAACTATTAATCTTATAATACATTAAATATAATCAGAAAAAGCTTTTAAACTGCTCCTTATTGTGTCCTTAGGAAAAGAAGCAACATCAACATATATAATTTTGATATTAACTTTTGTGATGACATATGATTTAATATTTAACTAAGAAATTCAAAATAAACAAGAGGTAATGCTATAGTGGATTTCCTCGACTATCAGATACCAGTTACTCTACTATTGTGAATGCGAAATTTCATAAATTGTATGGGATATCGATAGATATTGGGAAATAAAATGACGGTTTTGGCGGCTTTAGGGCGTTAGAGTGGGCGTGGCAAAAATTTTTTGTCCGATCAATTTACAAGACTAATAAAATTTTAAAAAAATATCTAAACATTTTTCAAAAATGTGGGCGTGGCAGTTTTGGGCGTATAGGGCGTTAGAGTGGTCGTGGCAAAAAGTTATTTGGCAAATCGATAGAAATTTACAAGACTAATTAAATTATAAAAAAATAACCAAAAATGGTTAAAAACTGTTTTAAAAATGTTTTAAAATTTTCTTATTTTATTATTTCCCTTTAGAATTTCTATTGCTATGCCCAACAAGTTTTCCCTCACTCTAACGTTCTAACTACATATAAGCACAAAGCATTCAAATTTGGAGGCGCGTCACTGACATTAGATAAGATAGGTCTAAGTTTGGGTGTCCCTAAACAGGTACCAAAATCCATCAGAGCATATTTACACCCGATACTCGTAGAGTAAAAAGGCATTCCAAAGTCGTTGAAAAGTAACTGGTAGAAGGAAGGGTTCCTGACTATATAAAGTGTATATATTTTGAATAGGATCAATAGCCGAGTTGATCTGGCCATATCCGTCTATCTGTCTGTCCGTCCGCATGAACGTCAAGATGTCTGGAACTGCAGATTCCAAAGACGCCCAAAACAAGACAAGTCCAATAATCTAAATTGTTATTAGTTGTTTCTATCCCAGTGTTCATCATTATATATTTTAAAAAGTTAAGTTTTATATTGCAAAACTAAAATCTTGAATTAAACATCTGTCTTTCTTCTGTGTTTAGGGTTCAATAAGTTTTATATCCTAATGATAGGATACTATAACGTTTGACTACGCGACCTACATACATTAAAAAGTGCCAATAATTACTGTTGATAACACAAACAAGAAAGAATGTAATTCTGAGACTCTAGTAATCTAGTAATCTAGAGGTGTTTCCCCAACGTCTGTTTTAATCTAACAGCACACGCTGACGCGCTGAAACAATATCGCAACTAACTTCGGTTCGGTTCGCGAGTGATTCAGGTTTTTGTATAGTCATGGAGCCTAAGCAAAAAAGCATCTATAATATTCGCCTAGTCAAACATTAAATGCGATTTAAATAGCCTTATCAAATATGCGTGTATACCGAGTATACTGTACACCGAACAAAATCTGGCGTTCGCTTATAAAATTGTAATTAATTATATATTAATATTAATATTAAGTAATGTATCTTTGTGCCATTTGATATACAATTCCTATCGTAACTGATACATATGTTACTTAAAATCTAAAAGGTGTAGAGTTATCTTATAACTTCCATATGCATCCATAAATATACTATTATTCAAAATACTATTTAAAATAATTTACCAACTAATGAAATCAATTGGTATGTCGATAGGCAATAAGTATGATGCACAGAACTGAAAGTGAAATAAAATGGAATTGATACTGAATCAATTTCTTTGAGTGTTGGCAGTCTTAGCATCTATTGCACATGCCGCCGGAAAAGCTCTGGCGATCGCTTAAAAGCGCCTACAGAGAGGAAATTTCAATAGTAGCTCCCCAACTTCTAAGCACCCAACATGTTGCTACTGCTGCTTCTCGGTTCATTAACCATCGTCTTCTATATCTGGCAGAGGCGTACCTTATCCTTTTGGGCCCGCCATGGAGTGAAATACATCCGCCCGTTGCCCATTTTAGGCTGCACCCGCGAGTTCTTGACCGCAAGAGTGCCCTTCTTCGAGCAGATCCAAAAATTCCACGAAGCGCCTGGCTTCGAGAAGGAGCCCTTCGTTGGAGTCTACATGACCCATCGTCCGGCACTTGTCATTCGCGACCTAGACCTGATCAAGACGGTGATGATCAAGAAGTTTCAATACTTCAACAACCGCGCCCTGCAAACTGACCCGCACAACGACGCGCTTGGCTACAACAACCTCTTCTTTGCACGAAGCCCAGCTTGGAAAGAATTGCGCACAAAGATCTCTCCGGCTTTTACGTCTGGCAAGATCAAGCAAATGTATCCTCTGATGGTGAAGGTAAGTCACAGACAGAACTTGTTTGCATTCAAATGGGTGCTATTTAGTGGGTTATATATATTGTATATTGTATCTAAGCTTTCAAATTGAATGCTATTTGTAGATTGGAAAAAACCTGGAGGACAGCGCCGAGCGTCTAGGCAGTGGTTCGGAGGTCCAAGTGAAGGATCTGTGCGCCCGGTTCACCACTGACCTGATAGCGACCATTGCCTTCGGCGTAGAGGCCAACGCTTTGCAGGACGCCAAGAGCGAGTTCTTCTACCACAATAGGGCTATATTTTCGCTGACCTTGAGCAGGGGCATTGACTTTGCCATTATTTTTATGATCCCGGCTCTGGCGTCACTGGCCCGTGTGAAACTCTTTTCTAGGGAAACCACTAAGTTCATCCGGTCCAGCATCAACTTCGTTCTAAAGGAGCGCGAAAGGACAGGCGAGAAGCGAAACGACCTCATCGACATCCTTCTAGCCCTAAAGCGCGAGGCTGCTGCCAATCCGGAGAAGCTGTCGAAGGTAGTTGACTTGGACTACTTAGTTGCCCAGGCAGCTATTTTTCAGACCGCCGGATTTGAAACTAGCTCGTCCACAATGACGCTGACGCTTTACGAGCTGGCCAAGAACGAGGCTCTGCAGGACCGTCTGCGGCAGGAGATCGTTGACTTCTTCGGTGACGAGGACCATATAAGCTATGAGCGTATCCAGGAGATGCCCTACCTATCTCAGGTTGTCAACGAGACACTCCGCAAGTACCCGATCGTGGGCTATATAGAACGAGAGTGCTCTCAGCCGGCGGAGGGTGAGCGCTTTAACCTCGAACCATTCCACAACATGGAGCTGCCGCACGGCATGTCCATTTACATGTCCACTTTGGCCGTTCATCGTGACCCCCAGTACTGGCCGGACCCCGAGAAGTTCGATCCGGAGCGCTTCAGTTCGAGCAACCGCGAAAATCTTAACATGGACGCATACATGCCGTTTGGAGTTGGTCCGCGAAACTGCATTGGCATGCGGTTGGGTCTGCTTCAGTCCAAGCTTGGACTTGTGCATATGCTGCGCAACCACCGGATCCACATGTGCGATAAAACCATCAGGAAGATCGAGTGGGCTGCAACTAGCCCGGTTATTGCCTCAAAGCACGATATTGTCCTTCGATTGGAGAAGGTTTCCGGGAACAACGATGTCGGGCAAAAGTTGTCAATGAAATAGAATTTGAGAGCTCAGCAACCGCCCAAATAAAAAATCAAAGAAGAGAGAACGCTATAGTTCATTTTTGTGGGAGTGCGAGGGAGAAAACTACAAAATTTTGTTGCAACTTTTTGCTGCATTGTAAATTTTTATTATTTCATTTTTTGTTTTTTTTTTGCAAACGAAATGACATCTCGAAAGAATATCAATAGGAGCAGAAAGAACCAAGGTGACAAATCATAACGATTTTTGATCCCAAGTGGAGCACTTCGTAACCATCAGAAGTTGCATAATGTTAACCAGTGCAGGTGAAGTACGATTAAATCTCTTTTACTTTACGAACAATATTTTTTATTTTAATATTACTAGCACTGAAGGCTCAATGCATATATAAAATTAACTTTACACGTTTCCTAGGTGATTTGATTTGGAGATATAAGATTTAAAGTGGACACTGCCCAGGACAACAGGCTTAAAAACTTCTACACGATCCGCGGAATACTTGAAAATATCATTTTACCAAAACTCCACATCACGTAAAGGTTTCCACATACGAAAATAAAATGTAGGTGGAATGCAATGGTAAATAAAATGACATCAAATTTAATGATAAACTGCAGCTAAGCCAATTTACAGTTGACTTGTTGCAAGGGTGCAACTGCAACTGCATCTGCCACAGACAAGGGCACTGGCAAATGCGTGGCACGCAACTCAATGACTTTGGACTGACCTTCTTATTTGGATTTGCAAGCGACTGCTCCCCCCGGCATATCGGGATATCGCGTGCGACTTTTTATACGAGTGTTGCGTAACTTTTGCCACCTTTCGCGGGAGTGGTTTTCCCATCCGATTGAATAGCAGCCCTTCTAGGACGAATCGAACAAGGAAAGCCACTCAGATAAGGACATCCACCTGCAGCCGCTAGTAGCTGACAGTGGCTCGTTACTTGCTTGACTTGGCCATTAGTTTTAATTAGCCAGTGGCCATTGCATAAATGTCTTTCTGCTAGATTACACTCGAGTTCAGCATCATAACCAAACTTAAACTGGAATTAAACTTCGCCTTGGGTGGGAAATTACATGCAAATCGACATTAAATTAATATACTCGAGAATTGCATGGTCCCCCCTCCCAATCCTGCCGGTCTTCTAATTAGCTGGAAACTTTTTACCCCTTCAAAACCTTGTGCTAGCTTTATTACAAATTTGTTAATTAACGAACGAACTGGGCGCCAGGACGCCCCCTCACTGTCCTCAACTTTAGGGACATTTGGCCAAAGCTGACGTAAAGATAAATAGAGCGATTAAATCTTAAAGATGTGGCACCGATTTGGTTGTCGATGAGCTGAGATAAGCTTTAATTTTTCATAATATATATTCTTGATCTGGATCAATAGAAGAGGCGGTATGGCAACGTCCGTCTATCTGTCTGTTTTCCCTACTTTTTGAAAAATTTTTCATTTGCTATCAATTATTATTTTATTATTTATAATTATTATTTGTTTTGGACACGCCCTCAAGCCTCAATAAAACTGTCCTTTGAAAATTGTTACGATTTTTATTCGTTTTATCATGTTTTTCTCTTTTTTTATAGATACGCCAAAATTATTTTGGCGTTTCCGACTCTAACCGCATAAAAATGTGTCGACCACAATTTTAAAAAGTTAGTTATTTTTTTTTAATTTCATTTTAAAAAATATATTAAAATTATAAATTTTATCAGGTACACTATAAAAGTTGATCTGGGCATTTATAAAATATAGATAGTGAAAGATTGGGCGAGCAGACCCTAGAGACGTAGAGACGTGAGAACGCTAGCTATCCCAAAATCCGCCCAAAACTGCGATACCAAAACTTCTCAAAAATGTACTTATTTCTTTTTTATTTTACAATTTTTCTTGCCAATAGCAATAAAAAAGTTGAAATTTCGTGTTTGCACTTCAACTAGCTGAGTAACGGGATAGTCAAGGAAATATCGTTCTTTATAACTAATAGATTATAATATATAATAGATTTTGCGGAGAAACGGACATACGGACATTTAAATATAGACACGGCTGTTTACACTGATCGGGAAAAAAATATACACCTTAAATGGTCGAAAATGTTTCTCAAACTTGAAAACATCTGACTGAAATCAATATATTCTCGCCAATGTTATATCGACTGATCCGTGTTCTTTTAACTATTCGTCATTGCTACAAATTAAGATGTTCTTGGCCGTGTCATGTTGAATGCTCAATTAAACTGAAAGACTTGTTGACAAGATGACATGATCTATTAGCTCCAGCTATTTGTCTTTGGTTGGTTGGAAGGAAAATGGCAATTAAATTAGATGGCTAGCGCAGCTCCGGTGGAAATGCTTAAAGCAAGGACACAGACAAGACGAAAAGGACCCCTCTTCCAGCAGATAGTCACGCAGCAAACATACATATATGTATGCACCGAAGACTCCTCGGCAATGGGTGACCCGCCACCCGCTGGAAATCGTTCAACTTAATTTATGCTTTGAGTGGAAAAACTGGAGAATGAGCTTGGCTTTCAACTGTTTGACTTTTTTACAGTACGTAAAACGAAGGTCGACTAACGAAAACGCCCTTTATCAACAGACCATTAGTATTTTTTTATCTTGTGGTTTTTAAAGTTTAAAGCTTATTATGTTAAATTTATTTTAAAGACAGTGCAAACAACTACTATCATAACCCCTGAAGGCTTGGTTTTCCGTTGGCCTATAAAACTGCGGTTCTTGGGAAATCGTCGAACCAAAAAAATTGTATTTAAATCAGAAACTATTAAGCAATTTTAATTTGTTGGCATTTTTATAGATATTTGCAGGAAATAACCACCGGGTAAATAGTTAAATGAAAAACCGCACATAATCCTTAACATAAGAATCTTGCATCTTGAATCTTGAATTCTTACTTTCTAACTTTTATACTTTCAATAACTAGAAACCATATTCAAATGCATTTCTAACGACATTCATTCATATATCAAATCTATAGACGGGGGGTTAGAAGTTAATGGCTATTAATATGTTTTCCCGCCAAGCTAGCGGGGTTTTTCAAAAGAACTCGACAAAAGAATTCTATCTTGTTACTTTTTGAAATAATAAAAAACCGATAAAACCGTAAATTCTTCTTCTCTTCATTTCTGAATAATACTAATGGACCGATGCTATAAGCGTCGGACTTATTTTATATTATAGAATTTTATAGACTGTTGCAATAAAAGTTGCGGACTTTTAAAACTGAAATTGTATTATGTGTATTTAAATTAAAAAAAAAAATTGAATTCGATCCTGCCAGGAGTCGAACCTGGAATCTTCTGATCCGTAGTCAGACGCGTTATCCATTGCGCCACAGGACCACTTGAAAGCGGCCGCGAAACATGTCGCCAAGACCTTTTAGTTTATTATGACTGATCTTAGCAGAGCTACAGAGTTCTTAAATTAACTTTAGTGAATGAGAGTGACTTCTCCACAGAAGATGGATTTTTTCTAAAAAAGTTTAATATGATTTCAAATTATAGATTAAAGAAAAAACGACATCAATGCTAAATACATATAATACAAATAATACAATACAATATCAAGGAATACTTATTTTAAATTTGATTGGACAAGGCGCTCAAGCAGGGCAATCTTTAATCTTGTATTATTGAGCTTCAAATGCTTGTATCGAATACGATTTTTACACAAGAGCGTATTACTGTACTAAAACGATTACCTTCCACCTGACAAGGAATGACCTTCTTTGTAATGCGAATTCACTTTCTGTCCATTGTGCAGCATTGTGGCGAATGCAAATGCAATTCTGAATGAGACGCCATTCGAAGAATTCATATTAAGCATACGCCCCTCAGAACGCCACACTTACCACAAGGCAGCAAGCAGTTTTTGATTCTATGTCATTTTCCCCCAAGTTGAAAAGGAATAAAGGAGTGGAGGAAGTGCAGCGATCTGTGTTTGCACATTTCGTTGCTGTTCAATCCCAGCGGGAGTCGTAAACACTTGGCAAACACACAAACACACAGAGCGACGCCGAAAGGAAATGTGCATCGAGATTGCGTGGGGAAAAGTTGGACGAGGGTTCCGCTTTGGCAATTGGCAATCCTTGACCCGTCATAACGTCTCTTTTCCTCCCTCGGATTTCCCCCACTGACAGCTGAGTTAAATGAGATATGCTTTTTACATTTTTTCGATAAATTTCCAGCACATGCATTGGATCGAAGGCTTTTGGGGTGGGATGAAATTATTAGCCAGCGCGAACCTTAACATACAAATAGCCAGCGGATTTGCGCAGCGCTTAAAATTGAGATTTACTGGGGCAATATTTATGGCATAACGCAAGAAGCTAGCGCGAGCTGAACCAATTTGGGGAAAGTACTTACTTATGCCAAGACTCAGCTGCTTATCTAGTGACATTGATGAATGCCAAGGCAATTAGTGCATTGGCTATATAAGGGAAGCTTCCCTCCCAACTTGCTATACAAATCAACATGCGTTCCCTATTCCTGGTCTGTTTGGTCTTCGGCTCCGCTTGGTCCCTGCCAGAATCGGACCTCTCACCAACATCCCCAGCTCCCGGGAACGACACCGTCGATGAGCCCCAGCTGCCCGCCTTCTCGCCATTTAGTCTGCGCGATGGCAGGTTCGCCATAGGCGCCTTCGCCCAAGTGAACTGGTTCCAGGCCCAGGCCACCTGTGCCGCCTATGGGTACACGCTCGTAAGCATTACATCCGAGCAGGATCAGCGCAGTCTGCGCAACTTCCTCTTCACCTACGCCCGGAACGAGCAGGAACTGCTGACCGATCCGCTCTGGACCTCGGGCACCGACCTGGCCAGTGACAACAACTGGGTGTGGTTCAGCAAGGGGCGCGTCGTCAACTACCGCAACTTCCAGAACGGACTACCGGGCTACTCCAGCGATAATCGCCACTGCCTTGGCATCAACGGCATCAACGGACTCTGGGTGAACGAGAATTGCTCAGAGCTTCGCTACTTCGTTTGCGAGAAGCGTTGCCAGTTCGATGACGACGTAAACTAACCTAATTAGACGAAGGAAGTCGAAAAAAGAGGCCGGTTGTTAAATAAAATATCAGCCGAATATGTGCAATTCAAAATGCGAATGAGTTTTCAATTTCCAGCAAGGCAAACTTAAAGCCAGTTATTTGTCAATGAGCTTTTAATTCTCGGAGTTCTTGAGCCCTTTGCTCGTATATATGCACATCTACAATACTTAGTTTTGAATGGGGCCATAATTTGTTAGATATTTATGTAGATTTCTCAGCAGGTATTATTCCGACCTATAAATTGTTTGTTAAAAGCTCCAAAACTCGAGAATTGCAGATGTGCGCCTATCTTTTTCTCACAGTTGACCCCAAATCGCCTACTTTACTTTTTACTTTATGTCCAGAAGCTATAGTTTATCCCTAGTTCACTATAAACAACAAAAGTAAAGAGAAATCCATATCTGTGTATTTAGGCGTAAATTACTTTATCAAGTTATGGAAATAACGAATTTGTTTTTTACTAAGGAAATAACGGAAAACGAACAAAAAAAAATCCAGCGAGAACGATATAGTCGCAAATCCACAGCTAAATGGAATGTTAGGGAGATTAGGGTATGCAAATAAGATGCTCAGGACTCTCTGACGTTATTAACACTGGCACGTCTTAAGACCTAGGTATATGTGGTGTAAGTGTTAGAGGGACAGAAATGTTTTTGGCATATCATTAGGAATTTTTAAGAAAATAGATAGTTTGTAATGGTTAGTTTTTACTTTGAATATATTATATCATATAATGATATGATTTGATGTATGATTTTTCTACAAAAAATATACATCTATACTTGAAACTGGCCAGACTTCGCCTTCAACCCTATATTTGACAAAAATGTTTTATGTTTAATAATGAATGGTATCTAATTTGAAAAATCACTTTGTATGTATGTAATCGAAAGTAATTAATTTGAATTTTGCGATTATTTTAGTTCTCAAATTACTTAGACAAACCCAAAGCTAAAAATATTAGGTATTTCCTGATACAAACGCTGTGGCAAAAAGGTGCCTATCCATTTGGGCTTGTTAATTGCATCGTTAAAATTCCTTTCTGTTCTATTCATTTTGCTTTGGATATTCTTTTATATATTTGCAGATTGAAAAAACAATTTTAAATATATACTCTCTTGTCTTGCGCTGAATAATTTAGCTGGCAAACATTTTCGCAAATGAAATTATGTTTCCGTTGACAGGGTTCACTATGCCAGAGATTGTCCGTTCCCAAGACGAGGCAGGCGTCTTGACCTGTTCGATCAGACTTGGGCTCTCTCCTGCTCCATTGTGCGTAGGTCACGGGAATGCCAGTGCTCATCCAGGTCCAGAAATAGCTCCGATCGACCAGGTTTGTGGCGCCCAACCAAAAGGTTCTGTTTCCAAATATCCGTTCTATATAAAGGTCAAACAGGGAGTAGTTTCACTTTTCTGTACCAAGCTTACCTTTCCTGTTGACGTAGTGAAGCATTAGCTGATGCTGCTCCTCATTTCTGACAGTAGCTAGGACTGCTCCAACTCTATTGCATATATAGTTAGCTTCAAGCCAGCTTACCTAGAAGAGGAATATCATTACTAAGCCAGAAGGTCATAAGTAGTTACCACAGCTCACTTCAGCAAAACCCGCCACTGAAAAATATGCATTGCACTGAAGAAGCGGATTGCACTTTTGATGAAAAGTCAAATCGGTACTGTTGATGTGGCTGGATGCTATTACCAAGAAAGGTAAGCTACAGATAGTAAACAGTATGGCAACCATGCTGAATAGAACTCGTCTAGAAATAATTGCATTTATATGGCCATGTCTGCACCACATCCCATCAAAATTAGCTTAAAAAACCATTAAGACAAATGAAACCCAACAAACATTAAGCTGACACGTTATTTCTAGGAAAATATAAAATTTTTATTAAATAGAAAAAAGTGTAAACAATTGTACAAACTTGTCCCAAATGCGTATAAGCGCTAGGTAGCCAAGCCGTCCTTGCTGCGGCGGCCATTCTTATCAGGTAATAGTTTTTAAATATTTACTTATGGTTTCTTTTGCTATACAAAATGTTATTAAATCTAAACTATTTTTAATGAAAACTGATATGGGAATCCCAAAGTCTGACTCAAATAGCATACATGTAACTAGAGGTATGTTAATGTGTAGTTGGTATTTTAAGTTCTCTGAGCTCTTATCGATGAAATGCTCGTGTTGTGTCATTAAATTGCGGGCAAGTATAAAAAAAGTGACTGAAATAGCTGTGATTTGTTCAAAAGGCCTAACTTAAATATGGTTGACAAGAAAGTTTGCTCTGTGTCGTCAAGTCCCTATATACCTCGATTAAAATTGCAGTAGGTACAACAAACTAAACAATCAAAATTCTTTTATATGTTCTACAGGCGATATTAACACATTTTTGAGTGGTCAAAATAGGACATTTAAGCTTCAACTTATTTGGTTCGTAAAATAAAATCGACTGATTAACGGGGTAGTTAAAATACTTGTAGCTTGAGAATCCATACCGATTTTGATCATTCATTTAAAGGGTTTGTAATGCTCTTTACTTTGCTAGTAATTTGTTTAAAGGCTGTCCCACAGAACACTCTATAAATATAAGGAATTTTCCTGTCACATTTCAACTTTCGCATTTTTCACTCAATGGTAGTAGTCGCCATACTGGTAAGTGGGCGGATACTTCGAAGACTTCCCGTTCGGCTGGTAAAGATTATGGTGCGAGGAGGAGCGGTAGGCGTAGCTGGTCAAGGCAGTCTCTGGGCGGTTGTGGGCAGGCGAGTGAGCGCGTCGTGCCCTCCGCTCCTCGATGTTTGCCGGCCATCGCTGGTGTCGGCTGGTCGAATCCTCTGAGGATCGTCGTCGGTGATACCGCTTAGCTGAAGGAGCGGATCCAGCGGCTGGCATAGCCATTATCTGTTGATGACGGTAGCTGCTGTCGTCCCCACTTTCCGCACTGAAGGGCTCTCCCCGTCGTCGAAATCGCTCCTCAACGGAGGAGTTGGGTGTTCCATGCAGATCGATAACGTCGCCGTGCGAGTTACGTCGCGCCCTCTGCATGTCAATCTCCACATCCTGGCGGTAGTTTTCAAACGGACTTCTCCGCTGCCGCTGGCGCTGCTGCTGCTCGTGGGAATCCAAACGCTGGCGCCACTCGGTTGCCGAAACCTGCTTGCCGTACAGATCGGGTTGGGCCTGAAACTGTGCTGCTCCCTGTCCATAAATGTTCTGGTAGGAGGAGCGACGCCAGCCGTCGTCGTACCTCCGCGTCGGAGACTCACGTACCACAACCTCCTCCTCTGTGGCGGCTGCCTGCTGCCGGTGCTGCGATCGGCTTGAGCTGCTCTCCGACGAGTCCTCACCAGAGGTGCCCAGTCCTAGATCCTTCTCGTCCACACCGTAGGCCTTGTACGGGGCTCCCAGGAAGCCTTTCGAGCCATATGGGCCGTTGATGCCAATGCTAGGGTATTGCATGTAATACGACTGTGAAAAGGGCTTTTCCAGCTGACGGTCGTCCAGGCCCTCGTCTACCTCTGCGTCGCTACCATCGTCCTTTCCCGTCCAGGTAAGACAAGATCCGGGTCCGAAGAGCGAAAGTAGCACAGGCAGCAGGAAAAGGCCGTGCATGGCGCCGAAGAAAATCACCAAAAACACCATCTTGAAGAAGACCAGGAAGATGTAGCTCTGGGCCAGCAGAAGGGCCACAATGCCCAGAATGGTTGAGCTGGAGCCCTGGATAATTGGCAGACCCAGGGAGTGCAGCGCTTCTCGGACTCGTGCCTTGGGACTGCGCTTTTTCGAGGACATGTATGTGTAGCAGATGTGAGCGGTGAAGTCCACTGAGAAGCCAATACACATGATCAAATTGATCATCGAAATGGAGTCCAGGTTAACGTCCCACAAGGCCATGTATCCTGCAACGCCCAGCTCTATTGAGATGACCGAGAAGGCCACCCACAAGGAGCAAAGTATATTAGGGATAAAAACAAAGGAGATGATCATCATGATGATGGCTCCGATCACCATTGCCTGGAGTGAAACCGGTCTCACCAATTCGAACTGATCAAAGAACACGAAATATGGATGGAATATCGAGGCATTCAGCGGAGAGTCCTTGCAGATCTGTCGCAGATCCCGAACCATCTCTTTTTCGTGATTGGTATCTGTGATGTTGACCGCTTGAATGAGAAACCGCGAGGCAATAATTTGGGTTTCGTCCTCGTTGAAGCGCACATCCAGGGAGAAGGGATTACCAGGGAACAGCCAGTGCTCCTTCACGGCATCAATGAATGTTTGCTCGTCGTCCACGGTAACATTAAGGAGCTCATTGTTGCGCTCCAAGAATGAGAGGAACGAGCGTAGCCAGGACTCTGTGTAGCGCCTAGAGGTTACGTACGAGGTATGTTCCAGGGTGCTGGTCAGGTTCTCCACTTGCTCCTGCACTAGAGGATCCGAGTAGTTTAACGGGCCAGCAATAATTACCTGTCACATTTGAAAAAGAAAAACGGAAGCATTAATAAAAATCTATTTCTTATTTGCCCTGTTACAACACCCACCTGCATTCTGTATGGGAACTCGCGATAGTAGTCGTCCTCGCGATCAAAGAACTCCACCGAGTAGGAGTCTTCCCGGGAGAGCTTTCGTCGTTCGAGACCCTCCTTTATTTGGGTGATTCCGTAGCAGGCGCCAACTAAATAGCTTGCAAAGGCCAGAATGATGATCGCCTTGCACCACTTGTTGTTGATTACTGCAGCCATCTTGTCCTTGAAGAACGCCATCAGCATGTGGTCCTTGTTGTCGATGGGATTGTCGGGATCGTTAGCGTCTATGCCACCAGCCATGATCGCTTTGTAGAGGAAGTTGCGCTTTTCTGCGGAGCCAAGCAAAATGATAGAATGAAGAGTTGTGAGACTAGTTCCCATTGGCCTCAATTGTCGCCAGCACTTGCTCAGACAGTGGCTTTTCTAGTTGTTTCTGTCTCATGATCAAGTTCATGTTGCAGCTGTGGTGCTAAGACATCTAAAATAAGATTACTTCGATCCGGTTGTGGTATTAACTAGACCTTGCAGCACATACACTCCAAAAACAGCTTAGAGTGGGGCAAACAATTTAATCTTTATAATGTCATTAGTGACCAGTTCCGCCCCAATTATGTAATTTAGCAATTACAAACATATTTTTTAAATACTTTCAAACAATGATGGGCTGAGAAAAAAGTTGAGTCTGAGACCAAATTATGCAACCTGCTCTACACAATCAAATAGAATGATCTTAATAATTAACATTACTTTTTATGAAGAAAATTTAAAATGAATGATAACAAAGCTCAGTCACCACAGCAACGTGCTTGCAAAACAACAATAGGTACAATCACAATCACAGCAGTTTACTCACCTTTGATTGCAACAGACATTGGCTGTACACGGCAGCCGAAAATGGAATGCAAATTCTTTCGCTCCCTGTAGCCCGAAATGGCCATGCAGGCGGCGAAGAAAGTGATGTGCCACAGGAACGTGAAGCAAACGGCGAACACCGAGTACGTGCAGAAGATCCTGACCGATCGGAAGGGGCTAATAATGCCGATCAGGAACGAAATGAAGTCGGTCACCGAGGTGATGGTGATCGACACAGCCGCCTCGGACATCATAAGACCCATTCGCTCCGCGACCGGCATTTTGGCCTTGGTGCGCCGCCAACCCGCCAGCATTACAAAAGTGTCGTCGATGCCAATGCCTGTGAAATGGATTAACAAGTAGTCAAGAAAGTCGTTCGCAAACTGTATCTTTTATCTAACGAACCGATCATCAGGAAGGGAGCAGCGAGATTGATGCCAATGAACTCAATGCCGCAGTACATAGCCAGGCCAAAAGCGGCCAGGGTGGCCATAATGGCCGAGACGTTGCCCATGAGCCCCAGGAAGGGTTTCGAGCGAACTGAATCACCCATCATGCAGGTGATGATGCTGGAAATTCAGATGTAATAATGTTATAAGATAATGTTGTAAGCCACATTTGCAGGCACTTACCTAAACAGACCCATCAGCAGAAACGTTGAGCTGAAGTAGGGCACCACAGTCTTCGTGTTCTTCTCGAGCTCGTGGTCCAACGTGCGGGAGGCGAAATATGAGACCGAGATGTGCTTGAACTGTCCCGAATTCTCTGCGTTGCCAACCACCCGCAGGAAAGTCTCCTCCCACTCGGCACCCCTAATAAGACCGCATTAGTTTTTGTTCCGAATAAATCTGTAGGTTATCTTGGTACTCACTTGGCATCCTGCCTTTTGGTGTCTGCGGTGACGAAATACACCAACTGAATGGCCGGAACACTGATCACATAATTGTCCTCGGTCAGCTTGGTGCCGCCAAAAAAGACAGGAAACAAGTGCGCATCCCACGTGACTGGATTAAACATGAAAGGAAATGTCAAATTCAGTTGACCCGCTTCAATCTGAAACCAGAGAATGCAAAACAAATAAAGTTATAAAATGTTTTTTTTTTTTTTTATTTTCGCACGGGTCCCACGGCCACACCTCCCGCCCAACCGAATGTTTTTCTAAATCGAAATACAATAAATATCAAATATTAAGCTTAATTCGTAGTTTACCGATTAAAATTGTGAATAATGTGACTGGTGGTGGTACTTACATCATCCATCAGCGCATCCAAATTGAGGATATCGTTCTCGAAGCACTCGTTCTCCCAGCGAGCACAGTTGTCCTTGTACGTATAGGTATCACCATCATAGGTGGTTGTAGCATTTTGGATGATGTTGTCCAGCTGCCGCAGCTCCTGGAACACCTCGCGGCGGATCATATTTTCGTCGCCATCCTTCGTTATCACAATGACTCGCCCGAAGCGACCTAGAAAGGCACATAGATCCTACATTAGCTACGGTGACCATGACTAAATCTCCAGACAACAGCTGGCTTTTTGGACAGAGGCTTGAAGGCTAATGTGTTTGCTGCTGTTACCCACACGCCACTACGTGACAATAATTTGAATTGAATATCTTTGGATTATTTTGCGTATTTCATTCGTGTTTCTGTTTGCCCGTTGATCTCACTTCCACTTGATATTGCCCGATTATCACAATCGATATTTTTATTTAATGCGCCACAACAAAGGCAGCCTCGTGTACTTGCGTCACAATATTGTTAGAAAATGCATATTAGGTACATCAAACTAAGTACCTTAAAGAATTGGAAAAGTTGCCGGTCTTCACGAACGCACGTAGTAGTTAATTCATATATATAAATTAAAATTTCAGGTTAAAGCAACTTTCTAACGGTCAAATAAAATAACTATCAATAAATGTAAACTAATTTAAAATAAAGTCGAACGCAAATAAAGGGTATCAAAAATTGGATTCCTGGCCTTAAAATAATTTGTGAATGAACTTGAAGCTGTTAAAACATTATATGCCATCAGAAAGCCAATCACGTTGTACAGTGATTCTTTGTTACGAATGACTTAAAAAATTAAACAATGGCAACCCCCATTGCATCCCAGATAAAAGAGGAGCTTTTATAATTTTCGTAAATAATTGAGGAAACAAGTGTGTAAAAAGTTCGAAAAGATCCACGTCATTGAAATGATTATCGCGAAAACTTACAGGGTTGCATACCAAACGATGAATAGAAAGTTTAGAAGAATGAGCAGCGAGGGTTCTCTCGACGTACGTACATGTACATATGTACGTACATACGGACAGGCGGACGGACAAACATTCCCAGATCCTGATCAAGAATATATGTATGTATGTATATGGTCGGAAACGCTTCCTCCATTTTGATTCATACTGTTCAACAAAATCTCGTATACCCGTTTACTCTATAACTATTTTTAACTATATTGGTGCCGAAATCAGTTGGTGGTGCTGAAACCCCAAGAGGAGAACGGCTCTAAATTCTAATAACTAGACCATAAAAATACCTCGTTGCAGAAGAGCAGATTGATTATTATATGGGAAATACACATACGGAAATCTTTTTCTTCCGGCAACTGGATCCCCCAAAAAGTGTAACAAAGGAAGTTACGTTTTGCTCGATATTTATCGGATACATCAGTCTTTACATCAGCAGTAAAGCGAGCAATTTAATAATTTTTTTAATTCAAATTTTTCCTCTGTTGCGCTCCATAAACGAATTTCCAAAAGACAGGGGAAAGTTGCAGCTGGCGCGCCTCTTGTGGCACATTTGGCCAAAGTGCAATCGAAGCGGCGCACTAAGCTTTGTGGCTAACTGGTCGTAACCGACTAAATGCGGTCTATATAATTCCGTTGAGCACCAACAGCAAGCGCGTGCATGTGTATCTACACACAGGTCGCTTGTGGCCTCCACACTCCACTCGACGGGTTTTTGTATCTTTGCTGCCTATTGGCAGACGAATGTCCAAACAAAGTTCAATGATGCGCCGAATGGGAGCGCGCAACTCCAAGAGATATACATATGTAGATACCATTTATAACAGTTTTCCACACTGGCGTTCTCGACCAGATCCGCAGATCTGCATGCGTTTCCATCCGATAACTTCTCAGTGCGCATCGAGAGCATTCTTGCAGAATGAGGCTAATGTTATTGAAATAACAATTGCAAGTGCTCTTTTGGAGAAGCTTACTTCTAGGCTTTCCCTTGCAACTTTAACAATCCAACTTTATTTGATTTCGTGGCTATTTTTTCCAAGAGCACACATTTTCCCCATATTCACGCTAAGCAATGTCCGAATTGCCAAATTTTTTGCAACAAGCAATTAAAAGCGGCTTACAAATTTATATTGCGAAGCCTAGCTTATGCAAATGTTTTGGGTTATGTAAAGATGCTACTGCACCTATTCAATTCACAATTTGCATTTCTAAAAACAAAGTCCGCGTATTCAGTGCACATCTCGACTTTCAACTGAGTACAGCCCCACAAAAAATCAAAACTAAACAAAAATGCAAAATAGACTAGCATAAAAAGAATAGCGTTATAAGATCGCTCTAAGTCTGAAACATATGGTTCTTCCAAAAAATTTCGGGTATTCCTAAGTTTGTATGCTGTTCCTATGGTTTGACGACGGTATATTATTTGGTAATTATGCGGTACTCTGCTAGATTTAGCTTTTGACATTGTTGTAGTTGCAATTATTGCTAATGTTTTGACTGCTCGTAGTATTGTTGCATTGCGGTGGTGTTTGTGTTTTGCCCAATAATCCATTTAGCGAAGTTAATAGCCTGTAAAACGGAGCCGAGTTCAAGACCTCAATAAAGCTAAGATATTATGTCTCCATCTCAACCCCGTGCTGAAATTATTTATTGCACATTTGAGTTAAATGTCAGTGCAGGCGGAACAAAGGTACACAGCTAAACCTTAGAAAGCCGTAACACAGCCTTATTCGACAGGGTGAAAAGTTTGTAAGCATTTAATGGTTCGACGTGAGTTGAAGATAGTTTTACTTGGCCGATGGTTGCCACAGTAGTCACGAAGTCCTCGCTTTTGCCATCACTTACCGGGCCTCGTAATGCGTCCGACGTTAAAGCGGTGCGTGTAATTCACTTTGAAGTATTGCTCAACGATGGCACGCTCAGTCTTTCCCTCCCCCGCAATCGGCGAGAATAAATACTCGGGATCAATTTGGTACTTCAGCTGCTGGTAACTGTAATGTTCGTATTGAAATTTAGCTATATCATCGGATCACTTTCACCGGTTCACTTACCCAGTCATGCAGAGCAGCGTCAGCAGCACAGGAATGATAATAAAATATCCAGGATGTTTGGCTATGCATATTCCCAGATGGTAAAACGATTTATTCAGTGTCTTATCGACACACGAAATACCACACGGCATCTGAAAAGACAAATGAACAAAATGGATTGGGTCAGACTGGAGTCATAAAATCGTTAAAGATCGCATTGCCCAATATCATATACAAAATTCTGAAATCGCGTGCATGCCTAGCGAAGGTGAAAAGACAAATTGCAAAATCAAGATGGAAGTCTCTATTATATTTTTAGTATGGCCAAGTGTATCTATTTGTATGTATTTATCTCCAGAAAAGTGGAGCAGTAAAATAACTTTAAAATACTACATTCGATCTGAAAAACAATATCTTATTATATCTTGCCTTTTTTTATCAGTTTATAATTCTTAGATTAACTATAATTGTTAAGTTCGATATTTCCATGTTTTTTTTTTAAACTTAAAAGCATTGAGTTTACTAAATTTTTTGCAGTGTAATAACAGACAGACAAGTGTGCCGCGTGTTCGTTGCCGTGTCTATTTGGCTTTGTTCATCGACACCTTCAACTTAAACTTTAGACACGCATTGTTTTTGGTTGCCTTACTTCGCTGCTGTTTGCCTAAACGAATCTCAGCAAATGCCCTTGTTCATCTGTATCGCACTAAACCACAAAACAAAAATACAAAAACAAAATGACAAGGGACCCCAATAATGTTCATTAACGCGCTTAAAGAACTCAAGTACGCAACAATAACGTTTTGAAGCAATAACAATATATTAAAATGATAACTAAATGGATGGATAAAAAAAAGTGCTTGTCGCCCCCGGGTGGACTCGAACCACCAACCTTTCGGTTAACAGCCGAACGCGCTAACCAATTGCGCCACGGAGGCCATGTAAGTCCAAAAAAAAATTTTCTCAATTTCAGAACACAAACAAAAACAAGGAACAAATCAAATTGGAAAATAAATAAATTCTAATAAGAACTGCTAAGCAGCTTAATTCACAACAGCAACGGCGTCATTTGTACGGTCAATACACTAAAAAATGTGCGCGCAGACTGATAGCTGCCTCCGTGGCGCAATTGGTTAGCGCGTTCGGCTGTTAACCGAAAGGTTGGTGGTTCGAGTCCACCCGGGGGCGCAGCTTCCTATTATTTTTTTTATTCGTAATAAGAGGTTTCTTGTTTTTAATACTTCTATATGTAAATGTCTGATTATTTATAGGGTACGAGAATATCACGCCAAACTATTAGTAACTCCCCGTAAATGTACTTTTTTCTCAATTTAAGAATTATATATATAAAATTAAAGACATTTTTATTAAACATATAAATATTTTATATTTATCTTTAGAATATATTTTTGAAAAGTATAAGCCTAACATTTCATGAATTTATGGTTAATTTTTATTAGTGTAGACATTAACAATGTGTAGAAACGAATGAGTATTGTACTCTTGCCACTAAATGGATGAATGACAGAAACATATGAAACCATTAGTACTCATAGAACCCGAAAAATATCAGAAGAAGCTGAGACATAACCAAGCACAGGCATTTGCTCTTGAATTGCCTTTATGTCTTATCTGTGTGCTCTAACACCGTTATTTACTTTGCTTGTTGCACGCTAAGCAGCAGACCGAAAACTTCGATTTTTTAAGCAGCCAACACGTAAAGTTTTAGACCAGTTTACTTTCCATTTTTCAGTCTGGGGTTCAACGACAACTGACGCTGCACTTTTACCACATTGTAACAATCTTGCTCGCCTTTTCGTACGGTAAACACCGCGATTACAACATGGCCAAGCAATGGCAGCTCAGCCTGCGCCTAAGTCGAGCTCTTCGCTCGCCAAATTGAGTCACGCAGCTGCCTCAAGGTTACAGCGCTGACTGGGCGTCCAGCATTGACTCCAACGCCGACTTCAGGCACCTGGCCCTCCGTTGACATAACGGTTCATTATGTCAAAATGATTTAATAAACCGCCCGGCCAACCGCCAGCCTCTCAGCGCGCGTAGGTTTTCTGGGCTCAGTCGGTATTGGTGCATCAATATTTGCGTTTGGATACTAGAGAAAACGCTTTTTGGTGTTAATTGGTTCGAAATAAGTCGGAAACGTAGCATGCAGTATAAACTGATTTTGGGCGAGTTTCCTTTCGTCTCTTTTAACACAATATCTCCACATAATGCCCCATCGAACTCCGAAGCCGTTATGCAAAAGTTAAATATAAATTTGTACAAAATGAGTAAGCTCGCATAACCAATAGCTTCAAAATTCATTAATGATCTTTACAAATGCATGTCGCAAGTTCGGGTTGACTGGATCGCCCGAAATCAAATCACCGGCGCATTAGTTTTCATAATCGTATGAGCCGCCGTTTTCCTTATTATTAAAGTCAGTTGCGAGCTTGTTGTTGGCCTTATATGTGGTCAAAAAAGTATGATTTCTTCTTCTAGTTGTTGTCTATTCACAGCGATTTCAGAGGCACCATTTTGAAGCTGGTAACAGAGCGAACATGTAAAACTAAATATTCAAACACCATCTAGGTCTAAGTTTAGCATACGTGCCAAAAACATCCGATTTGTGCCAAGCACTTCCCTCCCAGAAAGTTATATGCCATCTGAAAGAGTGTTTTTTTTTTTTGTTGGCTTCGGCTTTTACATAATTTGTAGGTCAATCGGATTCTTTGCTTTTGCCAACCTAATTTTTGTGTGTGGATATAGTTTTATTAATACCCGACAAAAGGCGAATGTTTGGCATGAGATTGGAATGCGCTTCAAAAAGCTTTTACGTTTTGGCCCGAGAAAGTTGATGACCAAAATGAGTTTGTCTCTGCAGTCTTTTGTTTTGTTGTTTTTACTTTCTGTGCCGAACCATTTGACGTTTTATTAGCTCTTTTGGCTTCCTTACTGTTCATTTTGTTTGTATCTGTCGCATTTCTAAAACTGATGGCGTTTTAAAGAACTCTAGACCATTTTCGGGTCAAGTAGACGGGATTGTTCCTTTCTCTCCATATCTACTGTTATCTTTTTCGCCCTGCAGTTTCGTTCTCAGCCAACTGGCATTTTTGCCAGTTTTCCGACACATTTTCATCACCGCGCTGGTTGATGACTACACTGTTTGATGGCAGGCTTACATAATTCCCGGTTTTGTCCAGCCCGTTTAAGTGTTTGTTGTGTCGGTCGTCGCTTTGCTGAAACAATTTATATAATGCATATTTACAGGCAGAAAAAGAAGAAACAGGTGGAGGCCATAACGAGCAGCGCAAAAATTGATTGCGAGCAAAACGCATGCAAGCTTTTGGTGAGTTTTTCTTTCTGACCAAGTCAACAACTTTCACTTTTGCGATTTTCGGCAGCTCAAAGCATAAATGCCGAATAATTACAAAATTAATTTTAATTAATATTTAAATATATCTTGCTGTTGTCTTTCGGTTTCGAAATGATTTCTTGTTAAAATGTATTTGTCTGTGGTGGGTTTTGCCAAACATTAATTTAGGTCAAGTCATTGAAGTAGAACACAGCAGCGATTGATGACCTTTGCGCGTGGGAGGGACATATCGTCAAAAATATTTATGTGTATGTAATTACGGTGCTAACTCGGCTTAAGCCGATTCACATATAACTTATACATATATCACCAAACCGTGTGTTTTGGCCACAATTTGTCAGCTTAAAAAAGGTCGCTTACAATTGAAATTGGTTGCCACACAACGGTTTGCAATGAATTTTAATTAGTTTACTCCGTGGCGAAACATTTAGCATTGAAAGCCTCAACAGTATTCGACTGCTTATTCGATGAAGGTGCGGAGGAAGAGGGCCTACCAGGTGGTGGGGCATACCAGGTTCTGCCTTGAGGCAGAAGCCAAGATAAAAATTCACTTTCTACTTTTTCTGCGCCTCTTGACTGGCTGACTAACCGCACCGAGTGGATGGCCAGAGCGGGACGGGTCGGTGGGCATGCGCCCAGCCTGCAACTGGGTCACACTGGCACATAAAAGTCTTGGCTTAAACACACAGTCACAGGCACGGACTCTCGAATTGAATTCAGCTTTTTGATTTGTTTGCTTTGCATTAATTATCCATTTACCTGGCGAGCTGATAAAGAAAACGATTTGATGTCGGATTTTTTGTGACTTCTTTGAGTCTCAGATCTCTAGGTCAGTGGAGCAATGGAGCCCGAAGTACCTGAGTTTCCTTTAGTTCATTAGATTTGTTTTTAAAAGCCATGCAAGCAATATAATGATTTGTTCAAATTTAATTGGCTAAGCCAGCCGATGAGTACAGTGGGAAAATGGTGAAAATAGTACGGATGTCTTTATATCTATTTCAATATCTATTTCGTTATCATTAGTCGAACATGTAAGAAACAAAAGTATTTTGCACATTCAAGATTTGCTTTGCACGGATCCCTGCTTAAAACAAATATTAAATACATTGCAAGCTTAGAGCAACTATAATCTAAAGTATTTTCTTAAAGCGTCTCGCCTTTGATGTCATTAATCGAGCAAAGAGATGACGTTCGCTTTCCCGTTCACTTTTACTAGTCTGGACTTACTTTCCTTGGAAATTAGTTAATTATGACAGAGTTTTTCCGGCCATCAACAGCGAGTTGATGCATCAACCAATTGACACACTGGCGACGTCAAAGGCACTAAAATGCGAGCGACAAAAAAATGGAAAACCCACTCTCTGAGAAGAAATGGCGGCGAAGACAATGAGAGAGAAAAAGAAAGTGCAAGGCTGATCGCATATCATATGTTCAACACATATGGATACGTATGCCAGTTGTGAACTGAAACCAAACTGAGTTTCTCAGAGAAAACCGAGACAGAGACAGCGATAACTTTTCCTTTCAAGATGCCCCGAGCCTCTCTCTTCCCTTTTCTGCCCATTTAGCTATTTAACTATAATTAGCTTGCTCGGGCACTTAGCAAAATTTACAATACTTTGGGCCAAATATCAGCATGGGGCTTCTCATTTTCACAACATTCGCTTGCCGTTAATCATTTGAGCAAACACTCAATTATAGTTCGCCTGAATTTCAGCTAATTATGAGTAGCTTGTGGATTTGCTAATTGAAAACTGTGAACGACAAACAATAAACCAATCAAACTGACATTAGTGTCCTGCTGGGCACGCAGACACGGTATTGAGCCTTTTCCCACAAATACAAAGGAAATCCTGGCAAAACCAGTTCAAACTGGCTGTCGACTACCTGCTGCTGAGTCAACGGAAAATCCATCTACCTGTAGATTTCCCGGCTCAAAGACCACCAAGTCGTGCAACTGTACACAGTTAAGAAATGCAAAGTGCCGATATCAGCATTAACCTTGAGCATAAGTGGACCCGACATCTGGAAATCGATGATGGGGATGAACCAATCAACCGGTTTACTTTTCTGGACGCGAATTTGAACTTTCATTAACTGGGCCGAAAAACTCCCTGCGTTATGTACCCAACCCAACGCCATGTCCATCCGACAAACCGGATCACCAAAGTTCAGTTTATGTAATCACTCTTGCTTTCGCGTTGTATCCGAATACGAAAATGCAAACACCTTATGACGATATTTCCATATATGTACATATATATATATATATATTTGTACATGTGTATTTTCTTGGCCGTTTTCCAGATTATTTTGATCGGGGATTTTCGATCCGCGCCCCACTTTCTGTTGCTCAGGTGTGTGTTACTTTAATTGTACGCTGTAATCGTAGCCGCTCTCAATTCGAGTTTCATTAATTTGCCTGTCAAAAGTTTTGAGTTTCTTTCTCGACAGCCGGATTGCAAATGAAAAAGCCAGCGAGTTGGACTTGGCCCGCAGTGGCAAATTATTGTTGCAATTGCACTTGCTGTTTGGAAAAAACGTCAATAAGATTTTATTGCTGATGCTAATAGAGACCAACACTTAAATTTTGGTCCCCAAAAGCGATTGTAATTGCTCAACGAAATAAAGCTTAAATTGTCCATGAAGTTTTTGAGAACACCGCTTGCTTCCAGTTTGCTTCTGACACTAATGAACTGTTTTCCATCAACAAAGCGATGAGTTACTGAGCCCACTTTACTTCTATTGAAGCTCATAATGTGTGAGCACATACAAAATTCGGAAAAAAACCATCTTTTGTTGCAAATTAATGTAATCACACAATGGGATAATCACGGGCAGCTCCTTTTTAAATGAGAACCGAAAGTTAATACTAGTAGATCGCATGCTATAGGGCACTTCACGTCAATGATACTGAATTAAGGGTTAAGATTTTGGGCTGTAATATATGTTTTAATTGTTTTTTAAGGAAGTTTACGAAAATAACCAAAATCTCTGCGTATTTTCTCGAACTACGCACTTTCTAGAATAATAACAGAAACGTATCAGGCCGATTTCATCCCCTGAACGCCACCACCAACCCCGAGAAAAATCTGCGCATCTATTATCTGCACTGCAACCGAAAGGAATGTTCGAGGCGTAAATATCTCCACATACCTTTGTATCGCCGAAATGACTTGTAGAGTTTCTTCACTTTGTATCCAAAAGATTTGTGTGCGCCGACAGGTGTGTTACAGGTGTATGTGGTGTGTGGACTTCTGCAGCCGTTTCAATGGACCTACAACTTACACGCGAGCCTTTCAATTGCACTCGGCTCTGCGTGATTCCCCTTTCACAGAATTTCTTAGTGATTTATTAAAGATTGCACACTGTTTGCACTGCCTTCGGCCATAGTATTTCGAATTATTTCCCCTGGCGGGCACGGATCGAAAAGGAAAGAAACGGATAAACGGATGTGGTGGCGATGGCGATGGCGGAGCGACCGGCAACCGCTGACTTTGAGACCGTATCACGAACTGAGAGAATCCACTCAGACTTCGGATCTCGCTGCACAGATCGCGTCTTGCGTTGCGACTTACGTAGAGCGGTAGAGCGAATTCGAATTCAGTGACCTTTGAGACGTACCGATGGGTCAGTGCGGCGTTTTTTCCGACGTCTTTTGTCCACTGACAAATTAACTTTGATTTAAATTCTTGCTTGAATACTCTTGCTAGTCCCTGGAAAGGAGAGACACAAGTTCCGCGCACATGACCGCCTCGCACCACGTAACGGTAACGAATGAGGTCTTACGTTAGGCTCGGCGCTCTCGCCGCGCTCGGCTTACAGCTCAGCTCTCACCTGTTACAAGGCGCTCGATCTCTCCGATTTTCCTTCTCAATTTCTCTCGCTCTCGCTCTCTCTATATATACATATATATCACGCTCTCTCAGGTGAGTGCACCGGATGGCGGGACTTTTGGGAAAATCTATGCCGCTCCTTTGCCTTGTATACCTGTTTCCATCCACCAGTGCGCCGCTGCAGTCTGAAGGTCGCATTTTCGCTCATTAATCGCCACTTTCTTCTGCGGCTGCGCAAAGTTTTATGGAAATTAGCACCGCGAGTTCAGGTGAATTTCGGCTCGACTATAGACGAGGGCGACCCTAAAACAGATGGACATGCGTTTCGCTGGAAGTGCGCTTCTGTGCATTGTCGGAAATAAAAATGGTGAATTTACTCAGGTCGATTTTACGATACGATTTTTCTGTATACGGTGCATGGTTGGCCTTTTATTTAAAATGCATTTGCTTTTAATCAAAGCATAACTTTCACGTGAAGTTTTCTGAATAAGTCCGATCATCATGAGTCAACCAAACAATTTATCCCGATCGCGGTCTGGAAACGCTTGCAGAGTAGGGCTGACGGCTTGAAAAAATATTTTAAGTTGTCACTTAATAATCAAAAATGTTTCCAGGCAGGGCCAATCCCTTAAATTAAAGATACTTGGAAAACTGCCGTGAAGTGCCTTCAGCATTTCTATCCGAACTACATAAAATTTAAGAAGCCTATTCATTCAACGAATACCGATATTATTTCGGCATCAGTGACTGTAAAACTGTCCGCTAGTAACTAGTTTTGGGGATCCCAATATAATATTTACGATATATTACTATTATTACATATATTATATATATAAAATATTATATATATATTATAATATATATTATATATACATATAATATTATTATATATTATAATATATAGAGGGAAATTCAAACTTAAATAGTTGGCCTTTGGTTGAGAAAGGGCCTGTGACATCACTACAAAAGCCTGAGTGAGGTTTTATAAAAGATTTAGTGATGATCTGTGACATGTGCGCAGGGATATGAGAAGATCGCGAAACTATGCACCATAAAAATAATTTTATTAGCGCGGCAAACTTGTTTTCCGCAAGAAATTTTTAAATCACAAAAAGATAGAAGAGATACAAATAGAGCGCAGTATTACCGCTGAAAATTTAAGCGGAAATTTTAATAAAAATCATTTACAATTTATTTCAAACAGTAAAAAGTGCACACCACAAGTGGTGGAAAGAAAGGGGCACAGTGCGCGATAAAAATATACTCATGCGCAGAACCAAACAATGAACTATCTCACAGTGCGCGAATACATATCTGTACATATAGTATAGAAGCTGTGTGTAGTAATGCCAGCCGAGCACGTTCAACTCGGGCGAGGAGGATTATATTGGATCGGCCTGGTAATTGAGCCGTGTAGGTGTAGCGCACGGCGGACAAATGTTGAATTCAATTCTGGGCAATCAAGCGACGATCTATATATACGCTCATACGATGAATACAGCATTAACATTGTCCAAGGCGGCGGCATTAACGAGATATTTGATTGGCTCCTGAATGCGACGCCAAGACGCTTATACGCAGCTCGAATCCAATGTGGAATCCTCCAGTTCGATGCCTTGGGATCGTAGCTGCTCCACGAACTCAGTCTCCAACCGAAAAAGATCCTCGATCTGAAACTGGCGCCGGGTATCCTCTAGATTCTGCACCCTCAAACGCTCCCTCTTCCGAAATACCACATATAGGATGACGACGTGGACGCACACCATTATGTTGATCCCTCTTTCCCAAGATTGCGGAGTGTACGAACTGGCTTGCTGTATGTAGCTTAAATAGGAGTCAAGTAGAAATTCATTGAGGTGATAGCCCGTCACCTGAAGCGCCACGATCAACAAACATACAATCCCAATCGGCACAATGTAGATGACTTGTAGGAGGAACAAAATATTTAGAAATTCTTTGCCAAATTCCATGCCGGCGATGCTAGAGAAAAAAATTTTGTTTACTGATTTGACAGGTTTAAACTAACTAACCTATTATACCCGTTACTCGTAGAGTAAAGTATACTAGATTCGTTGAGAAGTATGTAAAAGGCGGAAGCGTTTCCGTCCATATAAAGTATATATTCTTGATCAGGATCAATAGCCGAGCGGTAGTTTGTTGATTCATGTTGCAACGCCCAATCTAACGCCCACAAACAGAGAAAACTGCCACCTCCCCACTTTTGAAAAATGTTTTGATATTTTGACATATTTCATATCAGATACCTGTTACTCAGCTAGTGTGAATGCAAATGCGAAATTTTATAATTTTTTTTTAATATCGATAGATACTGGACAATAAAATGAGAACAAAATTAAAAATTGTTGTTCGTGATCAGCTTTCAACGAATCTAGTATACCCTTTTACTGTACAAGTATCGGTTATAATAATGAAATTTCGCATTCGCATTCTTACTAGCTGAGTAGCGGGTATCTGATAGTCAGGTAAGTCGACTGTATCAGACTCTCTTGTTTTTAATATTATTAAATGGACATCGAGTATACTACCTAGTTATATATAACTTTATTTTTACTACGACCGGACAAAGTTAATTGGTTTCATCTACATAAGTATCTTCCCATAATCCATTTATGTTTTCAATTAATTAATTTCAGAAAAATAATAAACTGTTCAGAACTGGTTACACATTACGTCAATCGAGTCATTTAATCAAGACGCAATGATATGTCGAACGTGACATGATGGACGTGACCATATTATTTCCATGTATTATGATTAGGGGCTAAGATTCAAACGCTGCAAAAAACTATTATTTCTGTTTAAGAACCAACAACATTTTTTAATTCCTTAATATATACAATGTATATACATATGTATAAAATGTAACATTTTTGATGGAACTTTTAATTTACGAGAGTGCTAAAGTAATTAGAAAAATTTTAAGAATCGTATAAAAGCAAATTAATAAAATGTACTTTTAGTATTGTACGTTTTTCATAGTAGGTCGAAGAGGCTTAAAAAAAAATTTTAAAAATGACAAAAATGTCTTTACATCAAGTGTATGTCACAATGCTAATTCGTTAGACTTAATGTTCTTCAAACTTTTTAATAATAATGGAAAGCTGTTATTGATACTAATTTTTATATTTTCCTCAAAGAATATAAAACTAACGCCTCACTAGGTGTACATTTTCTTTGCGTTAAACTTGTCGCCTTCGGAAATAATTTGGAGGCATCTTGATGGAGGTTCAAGTTCACACTCAATTTGGGATTTGTGCTCACGGTCTGCATTCATTAAAATATATGTTCTGGCTTATGTTTAACACGGTTGCCAATTAAGGAATTTACATTTTTAGTATTTAATAAATAATTGACATTCTTATCCAGCCCATTTTGCATTTACATCAATCAGATAGGATTAATTAAAGCTTAATAGCCGTATGAAAATTTAAATTTAAATCAACGAATTTTAAGAACATACTGAAGTATGTAGTTTTAAAGTAACATCATTTTAGAGACAAGCTGTGTAGTGTTATTACAATCTGCATGCTTGATGCACTCCGGAGATATAGTTCCCGAGATTTCTACATTCATTTGGACAGACAGACAGGTGTTCAGGGTAATCTACTTTATAAGGCGGTAAACGATTCCTCCTACCTGACACATCCTTTTCTAGCCATATATCTAGTTTACCCTTATACTGCACGAAGTACAGGTATAAGGTGGAAAGCGGGTACTGCATGATAGCCGTGGATTGAAACAAACACTTTATGAATTTGGAACATAAATATCCCGTTATCGAGCTAAAACCGTTAAAAGAAGCTTCAAACAAGATCTGCGTGTAAAATCTAC
Organism: Drosophila simulans; assembly: GCF_016746395.2. Lineage (NCBI taxonomy): Eukaryota > Metazoa > Arthropoda > Insecta > Diptera > Drosophilidae > Drosophila > Drosophila simulans. The sequence goes on from NC_052521.2 coordinate 3,796,155, forward strand.
GCTGGCTAGATTGCCACTGTTTATAATACAATATGTTGGGCTAACAGCAATATACATATTTTTAAAAACAAATTTCATATTTTTAAGTTACCGCTACATACATCTTGGCCTAAGAAGATCTATGTTATATTCCTTGTGGGCAATATGCACACATTTTCTACATTTTATGTATACTTCTATGAGCAAGGATATATCCCGATATATACACTAGACATAGAAGAAGTATTATAACGAATTTGGGTAGAAAATTTCTTTGACCGCTATAAATATTATATTTATAAGAAATAATATTTAAAATATATAAATTAGTTCCCATGCAAAATGGCCTCATTGGTTTTGCGATGTGAACGTTTTACTCGTTTGGTTCGTTACCAACTTAACTAAGTTTTTAAAATAGGGCGCCAATTAAAATTTGTATGAGTATGAGAATTAGTCATTAGGCCGTATGAGAAATATGGTGAGATCCCAATTTCACCATTATATACTCAGGGCTACGGAAAAAGTGTCCGTAACAAACTCATGACCTTGAATAAAAGCGATCATTTCAAAAAAATATAAATAAATAAAAATTGAAAAAACGCGAACGTAAATTAAGAGTTATTGTAATAGACTTTTACTAAATTTAATCTATATACCTATATGGTAAAAACGCAGAATGTTTTTAATTGTTTTTATTATGTTCTTATAGCATACACATCTGTAAAATAATGTAAGATGTTTAATTTCAAATTATTTTAAACTTGTTTCTGTTTACCATTTCAAAATGTTTCTAAATAGACAATGAGTACATTTTGGCACGTGCCCTTTTAAGTTATATTTTACAACACTGGATCGAGGCTAAGCATAAGCGCAGCCAAGTTTGCTTTGCTAAGTTTCCTTTTGAACTGGATTATTTTTGTAACTCATGATGTCCAGGAATTTAAGCATGCGAGCTAAGGTGTTTCTAAAGCCGTTGGTGCTTTTCCAAATTATTGACGCCTACGATCGCCGACCAAAAGGTGACAATCAGGTAGGTGTGCGCGCATTCATCTCCTGCCCAGTAATCGTATATTGATCAAATCAAAGGTTATGGGCACTTTGCTGGGTCGCAACAAGGAGGACCACATCGAGATCACAAACTGTTTTACTGTGCCGCACAAGGAGCATTCGGAGAACAAACGCATTGATCTGGATATGACATATGCCTCCGAGGTCCTAGAGCTAAATATGTTCGCCTATCCGAACGAGCGTGTGCTGGGATGGTTCTGCACTGGGAAGTCGGTGTCCCGCTCCGCGTCCCTAATCCACGACTATTATGTCAGAGAATGCGGCGAACGACAGCCACTGCACCTCCTAGTGGATGCATCCCTGAAGAACCAGCGACTTTCGACCCGACTGTACTGTGCTGTGGAGATGGGAGTGCCTGGTGGCACCAAAGGACTGATGTTCTCATTAGTTCCACTGGAGATTAGCAGCGAAAATTCCGATCTGTTGGCTATGCGTTGCATAGAAAAGCAATCGCAGCAACAGGCAAGCAAGCAAATGGAGCGCTTCGCCCCAGAGTTGGTTCAAGTGGTGGATGCCACCAGGGACATACAACAGCGCCTGGACTTGTTGCTGCGCTACATCAACGATGTCTTGGCCAGGAAGAAAAAACCGGACAACGTAGTCGGGAGATCCCTTCAAGCCGCTCTCACTGCCGTGCCGCTTTTGGACTCGGAAAAATTTCGCCTCATGTTTAATACCAACTTGCGGGATATGCTCATGGCCATCACTCTTTCCACGATGATAAAGACCCAGCTGGAGATCAGCGAGAAGCTGTCTTGCATGCAGGATCAGTGAACAATGACAAAAAACTGACTCGATCAATCAATCAATCATTTATCTGTTATTTCAGGCGCCTTTTGCTATTTACACCACTTAATAAATTGAGCTTTCATTAAATAGAGGATGTAGGTCACACTTACTTAAAAACAAGAAAGCAAGCCTTCTGTAGAAATTCTTAAATAAGTATCGGCTCGTGAACTTTGGAATCTAGAAACATCGAATCCAGCGGTGATTATGAGCTCGTGCCGAAAACAAATGATTTTCGTTAAGGCTTCCCCCGTTCTACACAGTTTACTTTGAGTTGTCCGAAAACCTCATAGGCAACGCTTGATCGGCATTCTTTTCCAGCATCCGGATCTTAGTCCCTTTGGTAAGAGATTGTCAGAGAAAGCGAGTCATTTGGCCAACTCCTTTGGCCGTTTAGGCACCAAAAAGTTTGCGGTAAATGCAACAACAGTGCTGGGAAACCCGCAGCGGATCGACGATCTCTACGGACGGTGATAAGGTCCAGTACAGATCTATTTCGGTCTGTTCAAATCTCGACGAAGAGGGCACGGCGGAGGATGGTAGTGGAAAGGTGGTGGGGGTGTCGGGGATGGGGACCACCCAAATAATGCCGAGATAATAACGCCTTATCGCGGTTCAGGGACAGTCGGCGGATGTCCACCGGGGCAATCAATTAGCTGGCACGAACTGAAAATTAGCAAACGTTGACGTTGACCGTCGATAGTAGCCCTACGACACCCCTCTCCGCAGACGAATCTCCCGTTGTCTCTCTGCGCCCCCACCCCTCAGACGAACCGACGCCTCCGCCGCCTCTGACTTATCGCTCAAGCCAAGGGCTATCGGTGTGCCCCGGTCGCCTTTCCTGATAGACATCGCTGGCAACATTGCTCTGAGGAGTGGATTGGATGCGGATCCACACCCTCAGACGTCCAGCGACCGGCGATCCGAGCAGACGCACCAAGTATTAAGCCTGTGGTCAAACCGTAATGAGATCCGATTTCAAAATGAAAGCCCAAGTAGACTGAGCTAAGACTACAACGCAAGGAAAACAACTATGCCAAACGTCCGAATCGATCGGGGCTTCCTTGATTGAACTCGTAGTGTAAACCGCGATCCTCCGTCCGGATTTCAGCAACTAAGTATTATGCTCTCGCTGCTGCCGCACCACCCGCTCGTCTGCCGTTGCTGCCTGCTGGAGCAACCGCCGCTCTACCACAGTCTCCATGACGCCTCCAGCCAGCTGGCGGTGGAGCTGAAGGCCCTGGCTCCCGCCCTGCGCCTGGATCCCGGCGACAACCTCACCGATGTGATCTGCGACCTGTGCCTTCGTCGCCTGCACGACGCCCGCGACTTCCAGCGGCGTTGCGAGCACTCCGAGCAGGTGCTCCGCATGCGGCACGAGCACTGGAAGCACACGGTGGCCGTGGGAGACGCCTTGGCCCTGGACGATGTGCTTGAGTGCCTGGAGCGAGAAGTGGGCAGCCTGGAGGGACCGATGTCCATGCCCCTGCAAACAACCAAGCCGGTGGCCCATGTGGCGCCCCTAATGGAGACCGTTGATTTTGGTAAGTTATCACGCACGGGGCGATCATATTGGTTTAAAAGCCAAGGCCGGTCAAAGAACCAAGGATTAGGTCATAATAGAAAATTTATTATGAAACATGACACATGCTGATAGCACGCTGATAACCAGCTCGAATTTAATTAAGTTTGTTTTTCTATATGTATTAAGCCATAAAATGTTATAAACAATCAGCTAGGCACACATTTTACATTCATGAACATATAGATACTCGTAGAGTAAAAGGATCCGATAAAAGTAGTTTTTGGATATCCTTGCTATATATACATATACTATATATATATATATATATATATATATATATATTGATCAGTATCAACAACCCAAGTCTGTCTGTGTCTTCTCAAACTAGTCTCTCTCTTGTAAAGTTATCAGTTATCGGAATGTACCGGATCAGACTACTATATCATACAGCTGCAAAAGGAATAATCGAAAAATAAATAAAAATATGTACCCACGCTATTTTTAATCACAACGTTTTGAACCGAAAAATATTGGTTTGATAAGCAACTATATCATTTAGCTAACATAAAAACAGTCCGTTACTTCGATGTTTTCGATCACTAAGTGATCAAATTTTAGTTACTTTGTTTTTGATCGTAAATTAGTGCAGCTTGCAAGGTTCGGTTGACTTGTTGGCGACTTTGGTGCTCTCTTATTTATATTTCCCTTTAAAGCTCCATATATTAACTATAACTTTTTCACGACCGCAGAAAGCCTGGACTTCCAAGACAGCTCGCACAGTGCACATGATACTCTCTCGTACTGGGAATCGTCGGTGGATTCGGGCAGCCTGAACACTCCACATCACCAGCCGGAGACCGCCGAGTTCTTTGCAGTCGAGCCCCCAACACCACCGGAATCATCCGAAGAGCCGGCACCGGAAGCCGCAGAAAAGCCCAAGGTGCGGAGACCCAGGCCGCGCCAGGATAATGTCAAGCCCAGGGAGAAGAAGGCCGCTGGTGCCGTGCACCCGCGATCCTTGCACCCGTGCCCCGAGTGCGAGAAGAAGTTCACTCGCAACTTTCAGCTCAAGCTGCACATGACAGCCGTGCACGGCATGGGCGAGATGAGGTACCAGTGCGAGGAGTGCGGCAAGAACTTTGCCTCGCGGCACAGTCTTCGCTACCACGTGAAGTCGGTGCACTCAACGGAGCGGCCGTTCGGCTGCCAGCACTGCGAGCGCCGCTTCATCCTGCGCACGCAGCTGCTGTCCCACCTGCGCACCCACACCGGCGAAGCCAAGCCGCGCATATTCGAGTGCCAGCGCTGCTCGAAGAGCTGGCCCACCAAGTCCGACCTCCGCACCCACATGCGCTCCCACAACCCCAACATGGAGCGGCCCTTCAAGTGCGATCGCTGCTCGAAGGCCTTCTTCACTCGTGGCCACCTCAACTCCCACCTCCTGGTGCACACCGGCGAGAAGCCATTCGCCTGCGAGTACTGCGACAAGTGCTACCAGAGCGTTGGCAACCTGAATAACCACATGGTGCGCCTGCACGCAGATATCATTGAGGCCCAGTTGGAGGCGGAGGGCATCGAGAGCTGAGGCCCCCACACGCATCCTAGGAAGAGGCTGCTTTAAGTATTAGGGGTGCTGGATGGACAATTACACCGAGTCGACCACCTATAACTTTAGCATTACAGTGAATATATTTATATAATATAAGTTTTTGGCATGATACCACTTTCTTCGTAGTTACCCAATTCAAGCTGTTATCTTATTGAATCAATCAGTCATTCAAATAAATGCCAAGTTAAGCAAATAAATGGTTTATTGATATTTCATAAAATAATGTATGTATTATGCAAATGAGTTAATCTTCATATGTAACAATTTAACATTTTTTCTATACATTTGAATAAATATATTTCATCTAGAAACAGTTTGTTCAGAGTTTGTAAGCCTTTGGTAGTCGATTATTACTAGAAAATAATCCACCAGGTAGATGAAATTGAGAATTGACATTGATTGAGAACGCATCTAATGCATATTGTACATTCTATATCTAAATCACTTAGTGAGTTGATCTACCCATACATCTATGTACATACGGAAATGCTAGGGAGTAGAGCGTTCCTTCGACGAGCTGTTTGGTTGGGCATTGCATTATTATTGCCCAACAATGGATTTGGCAAGCATTTCCTATGCCCAGTCGTCTTATCTTATCAAATTTGTCGCAGTGTCGCAAACCAAAAGCGCTTGATTGCCAAACGCAGCTGCGAGGAGAAAGTGGCGAAATACCCAGCATTCAAAAAAACCGAAAACCGAAGGTGAAAAAGCAAGACATTTGAAATAGAAATCGTGAAAAAATGTGTAATCAAAATAAGATTAAAGCTTAAAAGATGCGGTGCCAAAGCGTACACCAGCTAAAATAACAATTCCCAAAAATAATATGACGCAATTAAATTTATGGCTCTGTGACGATTACTAATGTTCCAGTATCTGATCATTTGAGAGCTTACTTAAAATCATTTTGCCAAGAATGCTAATTTTTAAAAATTTCCATAATATGTTCACCTCCACCACGATGATTGCACGTACTTATTAACTAAGGACTCTGCCCAATATTTACTTTAGGCTCTTATAAAACCCAATTCAGGGCTTATCACCCAAAGCCTCGGTTTATTTGCACGCGTGCTCTTATGTGTGTGTCTACCACCTATTTAGAACAAAAATAAAATATGTGAGCACAGATCGTTTTTCAAGAAGAAGCGATTGACAGAGGGGCCATGAAAGGGTCGATCCACAGCAAGATTGTAAGAAAAAGCGCAAGTAAAATTTTCCAGCTATTATCAGTGGGAACTGCCGTTTGCGTAGTGACGAAGCGAGTGTGCGAAATAGAAACAGTATTTACGAAATAGGACATCTTTTAAAGTCAATAGGATTTTTTATGGCGAACCAAATTCAAGGCCTATTATCCTTTTAAACGATCTACTCTTTTATAAGTTGTCTTGTTGCAAAAGTTTGTACAAATATTTGCTTTTGAAGTCATAGTCTACAGTTCAATTCTCCAAATCTGTGATTCCCCAAAAAAAAAATTTGCAACCCAAATTAAACAAAAACGATAGGAAATAACAAGACTTATTAAAAATATGAAAAAATATCAAACGATTGTTCAAAAGTGTGGGCGTGGCAGTTTTGGTCGGTTTGAGGGCGTTAGAGTGGGCGTGGCAACCCTTTGCTCTTACTTATTCGGTACGCTTTAGTAAAATATTTGTTAGGCCTCTCATTTATTTCCTAAGAAATATTTTTTACTTCTTGTGGCTCATTTTACCACCCTACCATATATCTACATACATATATAACTTTTCCCATATTAGTTTATAAGTAATCTTTCGGTGGTGAAGCGGATGAATATAATCGCCACGTTTTGTCATTTTCATGGTTAGTAAAAACCCCCCACGCTATAAATTCCTAGAGCAGGCTACTCAATGCGTAGGCAACTCAGACTTTCAAATCTTCACTAGCTATTCAACAAAATGTCACCGTGCATGAGCACGACACTTGTTTCAATTTCAAAACCACCGCAACAATTATGCACTTGAGCTCTAAAGCCGAGAGAGCAGTTAAAGTGTTAATCTAATTAACTTTGATAGAGACTAAAAGCTTGAACCCAGGAAGCGACCGCTGGCCTAGGTCGACGATGAATCAGACTGAATGGGGTCTGATAACCTTGTCTCAGTTTGGGATGCATGTGCATCTTCTGTTTAATTCGCGGGGCTCTTAGTCACTTGGAGTATTTGCACTACCGAAACGTGATGTATGCGAAATGAGAGGAAACTAAGGGGTCTTTCCTCTTGGGACACTGTCCCACTTCAAGGCCTTTGACTGAGGCTCACTCTGCCCATTCGTACACATATGAACGTGCTCTGCAGTTCCTGGTTCAGGGTGGGGTACACCTTTGTCTCCATCCAGACATCAACCTCCTCACCCGGTGTACGGCTTTTTTATCACTGTTCGTTGGGCGATAAAATCCAAATCTATGCATCGGATTCCAATCATACATGACTAAGCTTAATACAAAAAAAGATACATATTCCGTAATATGTATCTACAAGATAAATATACAAAAATAGAACTACACGTATTAAATGACTTTAATAACATAAAACCAGCAACAATTTGTATATATGTACATAACCATCAAAAATTCATCTTCCAAACAAGTTATTCCCTGGCAGATTGTTCGAAGAGCAGGCGACCCAGCTTTATCTGCTGCTGGACATATGAGTTGAGCGCTGGATTATCCTGGCCCACCGAGCCGCTAATAGCACCTTCGGGTGTGACCGACTGGCGCACCAGCTCCCGCAGACTGGCAGAGATCTTGGCGGTACGGAAGCGATCATTTTGGCGCCGTTGGCGACACTCAACGAAACGCTGGGACTGATGGCGTTTGCGTTCGATATCCTCGCGGAGCTGATCCCTGCGCAGCCGCTCCTCCTGCTGTCGCTCCCGCCAGTGCTCCTCGTGATGCACCTGCTCCATGTAGTTGTCGAGCTGCATACGCTTGAGGTACGACTCCATCAGCTGGCCACGTAACTCGTCCGCCCGTCGCAGGCGTTGCGTTAGCCGCATGCAGATGTCGCGCTTACGCAGCGTGTCGTCCAGGTGCTGCTCCTCCTGATGCACGGTGACCGCCTCGCTGCGACGCAGCTCCTCGCACCGCCGCTGTGAGATGTTAAGGTCTCGCTCCAGCCGCCTGGCCTCCAGTCGCTTCTTGACCGCAGCGTCCTTGGCGTTAAGTGCTCCACGCAGTCGCTTAAGCTCTGCCAGATCGCGCTCGGCCAAAGCCTGCAGTCGCGCCTTGGTCACCAGGTAGTCCTGGAACTGTTTGTCGTGAACCGCATTCTTGTAAGCTTCCAGTTGCTCCACGTGAAGAAGCTGGCGCTCAAGTCGCTCGTTCTCCCAGAACTTGCGCGCCAACCAGGACGTCTCCTTATCGGCGGCCTGCTGCCTCCGCTTCTCTGCCATGCAGTTCAGGATCTTCTGGTCGTGGCTGGGGACCTGCTGATATGCGGCTCGCACCATTGGTGCAAGGCACAAGTTGGCCATCGAGCTGCACAACGAGCTCTTCTTGATCTGCGGCTGGCAGGACACAACAGCCAAATTTTCTTGGGATTTGGACTTGGCCCGTCCGACAATGGAAAGGTTGTGTGCGTCGTTGAGGGGGGCCAAGAATTTCTGTAAAGGTGGCAAAGAATTAAAGGTAGGAAGGCGACTTTTCCCAGATCGGGCACCAGCACCACGTAGCGGCGATTACATTTGTTGCTTACTGACGTCTTAATTGGTTAAAACGTCGTGAGCCAAAAATAATAAAAGTGACAGCAGTTTGTGGACGTTAGAGTGGGGTTTTAAATTCTTTGAAACAAACTTGCAAAGTTGGGCGGCGATAGATCCACCGTGCTCTTTACGGACAGACAAACGACAAAATGTATTTTACATATCTATGAAAATAAGCAACGTGGCAACGATCAAACCAAATTTGCAGTTTTTATAACTCCTTAGATCACAGTGTTCATTTAGACAGACGGACGGATCTCTAAAATAGCTCGTTGTCCAATCTCATAACCTTTTTCATGTTATCTGAGCTTACTTGAAGCATTTTGCAATCCTTTTGAGCACGGCGCCTTCGACGATCCTGAGGAATTGGTTGTACTTTCTGTGCAGGCTGCTTCTCCCGGGACTCGCAACTGCGACTTCCTGCGCTCTTCGACCGCCGAGTCCTGCCCGAGCTTGCACTTCTTTTCTGACCGTCGAAGGATCCCCGCCTGCTGGGGGCAAACTTTCGCTCTGTTGGCGACCTGGATGCACTTCGGTGGCAGCTTGCACTTTCCCGTCGCTGCAGTTGCTCCAGGGTCTGAATGTCGTTTTCCAGTTGCAACAACTCCTTGACGCTCGCCGGCCGCTGAATGTCGCGTCCACTCGCGGACCCGCTGCTGTGAGAACTGTAACAGTCGCAGTGGCAGATGTCGCAGCAGCTGTCGGCCAACTCCAGTTGCTCAAGCAGATGCAAGTGCTCTGCCTTGGACCGTCCCTGGTCTTTGCTTTTGGCCCGCGACTCGCTGCGTCCGCGACGCTTTCGTTTGGGCGTCATTATGCTTGTGCAACTAATCGGCCATTAAGATTAAAGTGGCTGATCTAACGGGGCCAAAGTCTAAAGTGGCACACCAAATGAATCGCCCGGGAATTTTTAAGAGTGGCGTAATAAACCCAAATTCCTGTGCCTGTTCCGCAGCGACACTTTCGCCTGGCTTGTTTATATTTTTATTGATTAGTTGCCCAGGGCAACGACACAAGCGCACCGAACCTGAAGGAAAAGGGGCCCAACTGCAAGTGTAAGCTCCTTGGTAGTTTTAAGGTCTAAATTTGGCCTTTAGCAGAGAACACGGATATTAACGGCGTCAATTAGCTTGTACGGAAAGTAAAAGGCCATATGGTAAAAGCGAAACAAGCTTTAATACTAATCAGACTGATTTTTTAAGTAGAAAATGCGAGGAACTTAAGAAAATCGAATGCTGCCATTTACCGATACACAATGATAAGATGAAATAATTTCACGAAATATTATATATTTATATAATAACCAATTTTGTATGTAATTAACAACACCTAATAGAGTAATCAATTTAACCAACCATCTCCTTAAACGTTATTGATTAAGGAAGATAGAAGAATTGATCATTCACTTAATACAGCCAAGCTGAAGCTTGGTAATAATTTACACACAAACAATATTAAAACATTTGTTGCTCAAAAACTGCGATACAACAATTTATACACTGAAGGAATTAGGAAGTATAGTTATAGTATTGCTGTTGACTTTGAGGTTTGTCAAGCTTAAATCTGCTACAAACAAACCAGATTAGACACGAAAGTGTTCCTATTCAAACACCAAAGGTATAGAAGTAAAAGGTAGCACCGGACATGATGGCTCTAGCTGCAGCGACGTGGCGAAGCAATCGGCTGAGGCATGGAAATCGCCCAGGATCTCCATCACCTTTCCCAGTGAGAACCTGGTAAATTTGTCAAGATGAGTTTGGTTTTAAGTACTGAGCATACGTCTTGAAGCTTACCAAATTTTTGGACAGCTCGGATCCAGTTTTGCCGCATCTTTCAGCATTTTTTCAGCCAGTCTCGGTTCGCCCAGTATCAAATGCGCCTCCCCCAGTGCACGCAAAGCCTCTGTGTGATTTGGGTTGGCGGCCACGGCGTTCAGGAAGCATTGCTTGGCGTCAAACCATTGCTCCAAATAGACATGCACTTGACCACGCTAAAAGTATGGTACTTATATTAGTTAGAGTTGGAAAGAAATAAATCAAGATTGAAGGATTTACCATAAACATAATCTGATGCGAAAGCGGATAAATCTGTGAGGCTTCGTGTATGCAGTTGAGTGCCTCGTTGGGCTGATCAATGCGCAGATAGACATCAGCCAGCAGAAGCCATATCTGAAACGAATCCATTTAGCCGCATTAAGTACATTATCTTGAATATTAAACGAAACTAAGAACGCACTTCAATCTGTAGCATCCAGGGTCGTCGAGGTCCAGGACGCTGCGTAAATGAGCTCAGTGAGCTTGCTGCTTCACTCAGAGCCTGTTCAACGCGGGAGACTGCAGCCAATGAAGCCGCGTACACAGAATCTTTAAAAAGCGAATTTCATATTAGTTCTTTCGACAAAAGCTTATACATAACGAATAGACAAAAGGTTGAAACGGAAACAAAGATAAGACGATAAGGATAGACAACATTTTGAGATCATGCAAATATGTTTTAGAAGAGGGCCAGAATGGTAATATTATCTCGCCTAACAAGTAACGAGCCAAAAAAATACTCTAGTACTTAATTAATAATATGTTTTAAACTTATTTCGGTTGTCGCAAATACCGCACAATGGTATTTTTGTGACCTCCGAAGACATAAATCGAAGATTGTTGCATACAAATCTTTTTTCATACCATACTCTTTAAATAAAAGAAGAATGTACAAATGCGGGTGCGTTTAGAGGAGTACTTAATGGTATTTACAAAATGTTATGGAAGTGTTAATAAGAATAGGAAAAAGTAAAGCATGGGAGGAAATCAAAGATCGGCGAATTTAATATAGGAAACTACAGAACCAGAAAAATTGGAATGAATGCGAGTCCCGGTGTTGACCAAATTCGATATACTGGCAAAATCGAAGCTTGATTAAACCGGAATTTTCTTAGCAAACTTACAATTATTTATGCGAGTTTGATTTGTTTGTTATGTATATTACATAGATTCCGCAGAGTTTGGGATACAGATATATATACGAGTGTATATACACAGAACATTCACATTATTAGATAGAGAGATATGAATAAGTCAGATGCAAGCGGCAGCTATCGAGTTCTTACTTGAATCCTTGTCGGACATCTGTGAGGAATGTGCCAAGTGAACACCACTCTTGGTATCTGAGTGCTTCTCCTCCTCTCCCGCTAGCTGGGCCTCGTAAACGTCCCGCCACACGGCCAGCATGTGCTGCACAGTGCCCAGCGCCGTCTCCGCGTCTTCTAGATGCAGCTGAAGGTGTGCCTTAACGTGCAGTAGCTGCAGGTTATCGGGAAACTCGTGTAAAGCATCCTCCACAACTCCCAAAGCTTCACGAGGTCGTCGCGACGCAGTCAGCAACAGTGCGAACAGGTGTAGACATGGCGCATGTTCCATACGCAACGCCAGCGCGAAACGGATATGAACCAATGCGTCCGCCAGCTGTCCAAGAAGCGCGTACTGCAACGACAAGTAGTATTCCGCCAGGTGGTCGTTCCCATCGAACTGCACAGCGCGCTCCAGGGCGTCCAAAGCCAGCTTGTGACACGCATCTCGCTCGCTTTTTAGGTTTGACTGGATGGCTAGCTGTTGGTGGCCGATGCCCACAAAGAGTTGGCTTCGCGATGGTCGCAGGCCTGTAAATGGAAGAAGTGAAGTTTGGAGAAGCGTAATGAAATTTGTTTAAATCTATAAACTCAATGTTATCTTACCCTTCACTTCGCGCTTCAGCGCTTGCTGAGCATAGTCAAGACCTTGCTTTACCGTCTCCAGACTCTCGTAGCAAAGGCGAGAAGCTAACAGACAAGGTAAAGGATCACTAGGAGTCAACTTCATTGATTCTTGTAAGACCCTTAAAGCGTGCGAGTGCTTTTCGGCTGCCATCAAACTTAAGCCGTACTGCCGCCACACATGCTGTTCACCGAAGCTAAACTTTAGCGCCTTCTCAAAGGACTCATTTAATAGCTGGACGAGCCCCCAGCGCACAGTAGCCAAGGTAAGGAGGTCATAGACAGCCGTAACGTTGCCCATAGCATGCTGACGGGCCTGTCTAAACTCAGGACTCTGCGACAAAACTGTATCCCTCACAGCCAGTGCCTCGGCTATGAGTAGCAATAGAATCACCTCTTCCTGCTGGTTCCGAGGGTTAAACTGCTGGCGGGCTGCGTATTTACGCGGTTTCCAAAGTTTCTTGGAGGATCCTCCTCGCAGCGTCCCACCTCCAGATTTTCCGGTAAAGGGAGGCGAGTAAATCGTGCCCGAGACCCCTCTCAAAAGGACCTCAGCTAGCTGGCGGGCCAGCGTGAGGCGCAACGATTGAGTAGCCCGCGTTTCGATGGCGTTTAGCATGATCCGATACCGTTCAACGGCCTCTTGAAGCTTTTCCGTCTTAATAAGCACTATGGGTGCCCGCTGTAGCGCGGTCTCTAGTATGGCGCCCATTTTGCGGTTCATTTCCAGTCCACTCGGACCACTCGCCGGTATAGTACTGCTGATGGCAAAACTGCTGCTCGACGGCTGCACAGTGGAGGCGTTTACATTCAACGTAGAACCAGCTGTCGAGTTGTTGGACGAGCCACTGCTCCCACTAACGAGATCGTATTCCTGCAGATAGAGCAGCCCCAGATCAGATGCGCGCTCAAAACAGCTAATCTGGAATAAGAAATTAATAAATTAGTAACGTTTTTAAAATGAAATCGAGGATTTTACCATTTCCGTGTCCTTCTCGGCCTTCTTAAACTTAGATGACGGCTTCGTAGTCTGCTGCTCCAGGCACAATCCCTTGATGGCATACGACTCCGCAAGGATCTTCAGGCTTCGGCTTTTATATATATATGTAAGCAGAAGTAAAAGGTTAGTAAATTTGCTCTTAATTAAGAGTTGTTGTGTACATTCATCTTAATTTGCAAGTCCCCATGCAGTAGATGACAACATTTTGAGTAGAAAACCAATTGCCAACTTACAGGGTCAACTCCTTCTCGGCAAGCGTGTTGAGTTCTGCCTTGACGAAATTGTCCAGACTCTGCTCATACTCGCCGCAGGCAAAGCACAGCTTGGCCAGCAGCAGATAGGCGTCCAGGGCAATGCCCGCCTTCTGGCCACTCTCACCCAAAGCCAAGTGAAGGAAGCGCCGGGCCTCCGTCAATCCAGACTTGGCGCGCCCAAAATTTGAGTCTGATGCGAGTGCGTTCTCCTCCAGGTAACTCTCGAGACGGGCTTCCCCCACCAGAAAGTTGGCCAGGCACTCTGTTGCACGAAAGAAGGAAGTCATTGCAGGAGTACCGTCATCAGCGGAAACCTTTTTACCATTGTGCGGGGACCCGGTCTTCAGTTCATCCGTTAGCTCGATGACCCGTTGCCACTTGCCCTCGCTGCGACAGCTCTCAATCAGGGCCTCCACTTTGGTTGTAGTGTTACGCATGTTCTTGTTGGCCATATGTCCACTGCACGTATAATGTTGTCACTCTATGCTTGCTGTGTGTGGCCAGTGTGTGCCTGTGCTCGCTGTAAAGCGGATTTCTAAGCGCCTAAAGCGGATTCCTTCAAGACTAATCAAATTGTTTTGCAAACATTGGAGTTATCTGTTTTCTCGCTCTTCTTCTTTCTCACATATGGCCGCATCTGTTATCGACAGCAACTGTTATCGGTAATCCGCTAACAGCGTGCTGTAAAGCGATTTGTGTACCAGTGCTGCTAAGACATCTGGGGTCCGTCCTCTGTTAGCTGCTAAAATGCTAACTCTCGGTCAGCTGTTCCATATTTTTTTTTCCACATTTTATTGTCACAAGCGTGTGCAATCCAACAGAAGCTGTTCATGGTGTTGGTTGAATCGATAAGACCTAGTGTTGTAGCTCTTTCCTAATAAGATGATACCTCTGGTCGCCAAATAGAACATTATCAATCCCACATATTAGCAAGATGTCTTCATTTTATGTTGTTTTCTCACAACAGTTATAAATATATCATATATGGTTTTATGCATATATGTACATACTATTATAAACTACAATGTTTTCCGATTACTCATTTTTTCATTTTTAAAATTGGCAACACTGGTGGGCTCTGTTAACCGAGGAAATATATAAATTTATGTTAGTTGTAAGTGTTTTCTTGCAGGAGACTGACGCACTTACTAGGCCTCCGCGAACGGGAACATATTTTACGGTTTTTTTTTTTATTAGGAGTGTGGCGAATTTAACGGCAATAACGAAACGAAAAGTGAAAACAAAGTTCAAGTCGCCACTGGGCAATCGTGGGGCTTACTGGGCGGTAAGTGTTTTGTCCTTAAGATTCATTTTTGTATTTTGGGTGAAGGCGCAGCACGTGTGGATTTGTGTGCACACTCAGCTGTTCCTGAGGTTTCTGTTTTTCGCGAGCACACCACCAGAAAGCAATCAGTTGGAAAGCTATGAAATGGAAGTAGTCCAGGCAGAGTATTTGGACAAGAGTAGTTTCTTGTTGTGTGTGTGTGTGTTAATACAAACGTTAAGTGCATTTCAACCTTCTAATAGGATATGCACTAGAAGAGTGCTCCCTGTATACCCTCTCTTATCGAGTTGAGTTGCACTTTTGCTTTCAATTTCGGAAGCCATTTAAGCAATCAAATTTGATTTTCCTGAGTGACCCCTCATGCCAACCGTTCTCGCAGTCATCGATAACTTTTATCGCGTGCCCCTCAGATGTCAAAGTTAATTGCCAGTCTTTTATTTTTTCGCCGGGCCTTGTGTTCTTTTGTTGCTTGTCGAATGTGCAATATTTGGGTCCCATTTGCATTTCAATATACCAAATCTTAGGTATCTTTAAAGTAATTTAAAACAAATCAACACAAAACATCCATATTAGATTCCCGGCTTTTGGCTCCTCTCGTTCTTCAAATTTCTTGCCAATCTTTTAGGCTCGAAGAGAATATTATTCACCCCAACCGAAGGAATTCGTCGAAAGCGGTGGTGGAGGTGGGGAGTTGGTTCCAGGGATAATAATGGTGGGGCGAACGGGACGGATAAGTGGGTTAGCAGTTCGATGCACAGTGGCTCTTTTATCCGAACTGCCAAAAAGCAAATGGTATATCAAGCTGTCTTGTGGAGCTGCTATAAATATTAAATTAAAAATAGATTTTAATAAAAAAAATTAAAAAAAGGAGTCGCCGTCTCACGCTCCCCTGGTGCGCTTCGTCACAAAGTTATCAGTTTCCTTCAAAACACTATAAGTATTAGCAAAAAGTGCAAGGCCAACATCGCCAACTAAAAAATGTATTTCGTTTTTTGCATAAGTGAACTTATCCAGACACTCACTTTTTTAAGTATAATGGAAACCCTTGATCATTTTAGTCAAATTTAAACAATTTGAAAACTTTAAAAAAGACGACGAATATGTGCTCAAAGTGACATTAAAGATATAACACCTATGTGGATTATGGTTACAAAGTCTCGTTCTTTGAGCTCCCCGTTTATGGAAAAGCGCAAAACTGAAAAGTGTAAAAAAGGCGGCTTAACAATTTTAAAGTAGTGGGTGACAGGTTTACTTTCCCGTTTGCATTCTTAACTTAATACACTTATACAAACTTACAGGACAAGCTTAAGAAAATGTAGTACTTTTTAAAGGGAAGTGCCTTTTTAAAGGTAATTTTTGTTAGACTCTGAAAGAAATCAGGAAGTCAATTACCATTATATATTGCAATTATGGACGAAGGAACTTATCAAGTAACAAGTTTATTGAATTTGCATTATTTTATTTATTTGAATTTTCCTCATTGAAGCTATTGCCTTTTCTCTCAGTTTTTAGGGTGCTGTGTAAAATGTGCGTAGGACAAGTTAAAAGAGGGGTGGAATAGCCAAAAGACCGTTTGTTTCATTGTTCCTGCTGCATTGCCGCTGCAGTTGTTGTCCCGGCCAGAAGAGCTGCTGTTGTGTTAGGTCCCGCAATCCTTTGTTTGCTTCTGCACATTCTTAATCCGCGCCAATGCATCTGTCAACGAGCCGGCGAACTCTCATTAGTGAAGCTTCGTTTTGTAGATGTTCGTTACTGAACTACCCACATCGCGGTGACCTTGATGTGCAAAATCTGTAATTATAAAAGAAAAATAACAAAGAAAAATAACAAAGAAAATTACCAGAAAAAGGTAAAAATTGAGTATTTTTAGAATATTTTGAGGAGTATCTTGACATCTTAGGGTTCCCCAGGACAAACTTTGTAACGCCCATCTAATATTTATTATGTTATGTTATACTACTAACTTTCATTGATGAGTTCCAATGGGCCAGAATTTAACAAAATAGTCTTCGTTATCTTTACCAAACTTTTGCTATAGACTGCTTAAAATCACAATTACTTTTGCATGCATTTTTATGCGGTTGCGACTTTGCTCAACTCTGACCTTAAAATATACATACCACCACTGTTATTGTGACCAACTAATATGACCTTAGTAGACTCCCCTTTTTATGTGCGTGATGCATTTATTGTAATCTAATTTTTGAGCTCATTTTGGTTGGATTACATTTCAAAATATTTTTACTTTTACAAACAAAATTAATAATGCTATTTCTGCACACTTTCTAAAAAAAAACGAACCCTTATCGAAAAATCGCTCCAACACTCTGAAAGAGGGTAACTGATTGCTTTGAACCTTTTTTGTTTCTACATATCTCTATTTGTTTTGCTCTCTGAGCTCTCGTTGACTGGTCAACGAACCTGTTGCTGTTGTTAACAATAAAAACAACAAATTGAAAATATTATAGTCGCAACAGCAACACTAGATGTTGGCAGTCTATGCAGGTATTAGGGAAATTCGACAGAAAAGTTAAACATGGCGATTTAGAAATAAGGCAAAAGCAAGAAATTTTGATTTAATAAAAGTGTTTATTAAATGACGAAAGAAATATATTATCTCTATTTACAATATAAGTTACCTTGTGCCGGTCGCATAACATTAGTATTACATTCTATTTTGTACCGTTTCCATAGTTTTATAATATTACTTCGGAGTAGTGAAATTTAAATACCCTTTTAGTTAATTTTAATAGTAAAATTATATATATAATATTAATTGGTTGCGTTTCTGATTAAGTTACTTATAACCGCAAATTGCTTTCCTAATTCAGCCATATTGCAGTATTGTAATTTTGTAAAACGCTTTGGGCGTTTTATTTCGTAAATTGTGAAAAAGAAAGTTAAAAATGTTAACGCGAAAATAAAAGAAACAAAAGAGAACGCTGTAGTCGAGTTCCTCTACTGTCAGATACCTGTTACTCAGCTAGTGGAAGTATAAACTTACGCTGCGTCGATGTCTCTGGAATCTAATCTCAAATTTGTAGCTTTTCTAGTTCCTGTGACCTCGACGCTCATACGAACGGGCAGACTCTACGCCAGCAAACTAAAACTAACCATTACAATCTATCTATTTTCTTAAAAATTACTAATGATATACCAAAAACACTTCAGTCATGCTTACACTTACACCATATACTCTGAATATCCCTAGGTTTTAAGACGTGCCAGTGTTAATAACGTCAGAGAGTCCTAGGCATCCTATTTGCATACCTGAATCTACCTACATTCCATTTAGCTGTGCACTTGCGACTATATCGTTTTTATATATTTTGTTAACTTTTCGTTATTTCCTTTGTAGAAAACAAATTCGTAATTTCAATAACTTGATAAAGTAATTTACGCCAAATCAAACACTTAATAAATGTAGCTTGAATTGTACGATAGCATTCAAACGGGCAGAATGATTGGCGTACGGATTTGCGAACAAACTTGCTGCTGACAGCCTGACATGGCTAGATTGACTAAGGGTTGTTTAAACTAATCCAAAATATTTATAAATTAAGGGGCTAAATAATGATAACAAGAAATTTTGAAAAAGGAAGGACCATCATCAGTGATCATTTCAAAAGTTATTAGACCATTTGAAGGACGAAATCGCTAGGCATTTGCACCGTGTCACAAGTCAGTGATGGCGAAAATCCATCGATGGGCTTCGAATTGCTCCCGGTCAGAGCGACTTTTTCCTATTCTCAGATCTCAAAAGAATATTCGCTGGGAAGAAATTTTCGTCGAATGAAGAGGTTATCACCGAAACTGAGGTCTATCTAAAAATGGTATCGAAACATTGGATGGTCGCTATACTCAGTGTGTTAACTCTTGAAGCGAACTATGTTGAATAAAAAAACCAATTTTGCCAAAAACATATCTTTCTATCTTACTCTTACAAAAAACAATCTAACTACGTTAGGCCGGAAACTTTTGAATTGACCTGTTAAGTCGTGGAAGCCGAACTGCTCTGCATAGTCCAGGCAATCCTGGAAATTGTGGTTGCTTTCGTGGCCACTGCTGGTGTTACGTCAAACCAGTCATTTTGCTCTGAATCTCTCATGTACTGAGAACGCTCAATGTTTCCATGTGTGCCCTTATCACATTGTATGGCTATTTATAGTTTCGCTTGCTGTTTTTTGCTCAGGCTTTTCATTTAATTTTTGCTGCGGTTATATTGTTGGTGTTGTTCTCTATTATGTTGCGCTTGAGTGTCCTTATTGGTTTTGGACTTCAGAGCAAAAAAACTGTAATAACACAAATTTTAAAAATTGTCGCTAATGACCCCGATAGTATGCAGTATTTCATTAACTCAAAAATTATCTAAGATTTTTGTTACACTATTTATTCATGGCTTATATAAAAGTACTTAAAAACTTTTGATATAAAACATACACACCCTTAATAAGCTTAAGAGCAAGTGAAGATTAACCAAAGTTCTTATATCGAATTTGGTGACGAAATATAATTTTACACTAGAGATTAATCCTTTTAGCCATTAAAATTCGCGAGATCTCGAAGATCATGGACATGAGCAGACTCGGTGCTTCCTGCTACCTGTTACATACCATTCACTACTTAAGCTCATTTAAATTCCTTAATTAAGTTAATATACATACAGTGTTAGCATTAAATAAGTATATTAACACTAAATACCTTACATTGGTCTCCTGAATGTTGTTGTTATTCCGAAAAAATATATTTGTACCATTTTTAAATATCTTGAAAGGATGTTACTTTGTATTTCTCGGGCCACGCTTAGAGTTAAGTTTAGGTGGTTGGCACATTGAAGAAATTTGTTGGTATTTATTTTCGCCGATCTATGTACATATGTATATATGTATGTAGGCACATATGGATGAGAAAAGACCGCGGCGATAGGAGTTTGGCAGCTATGTACAAACATACATATGAACATATATGTAGGCCTCTTTCACTCTCACGGCTGACGAACGTAATTCGCCGATCTGAGAAGTAACTAGAAACAGAAATCTCTAAAAAAAACAACTGTTTCGCCTAGACAGAACTCCTTTCCAACTCCCAAATCGACACGATTAGAAATACAAGTTTTCATTATTATTTAGTATAACATTTAAACCAACTTCACATAATTTATTGTATACAATTTCCAAATATTCCGCGTTGGCCACAATTTGTTAAATTATTTTATGTATTGTAAAACTTAAAGCCATGCAACACAAAAACGACAAGATGACGACCGTCACTACTACTGCACCGCTGCTTTTGGCACACAAATCTCAATTTAAAACAATCAAACGCAATGAAAAACATAAACAAAAAGAAAAAATCAAAATAAGTACATACCTCTTCGGGCAACAAAGTTTTAAACTTGTGTAGTTAGGCGACATTGGTATACCCTTATTGAATACATAACTAAAAAAAATAAATATTGAAATAGAATGGAGACAAGGAAAATTATTACTAAGGTATTTGGAAACAATAATGTCGTTCTGGAAAATGTAATCAAAAAACTATTACATGATATTAATTTTATTAGGAAATGATGGAGTTAAAATTCAGATTACCAACTCTTGCAAACAAAAATGCAGGTATTCTTGAAAATTATTTCACAGCCCAAAATTAAAGACATACACTTCACTGCTAGGTATAGCACTTTAACTAATTAAATATATTTAATTTTTGTTAAATTCATTGATTAAAGAGAATTCGAATACAGCCTTCCAACGGCGCAAAAACGAAAAACTGTAAACAAACGAAATATGCTCTGCTCAGAGAGAAACACAGGCGTAGAGCGATGGCGCAATACACACACACACAACCAGTTTTCTCACTGTTTGTACATCACATTCGGCTCATAAAGCCGAGAGACGAACGAATGGCAAATGAACCAACCGACCTGACCGACCGCCACTCCGTCACCGTCACCTCTTCGTACAGTGGGTTGTAAACTTGCTTAACGATTGAAATGCATTTTAGGTATGGATACAGGCGCGGGCTTCGTTTTCCACTTGGCTTTTTAAAAGCTTAGCCTTCTCTCTTCAGAAATCAGGTCTTTATACGTTTCAAATTTGTATCTTTAACGAGTAGACATACATATTAATGCACATATTATTCTCAAGTCAAAATGTTTGCCAAAAGGAAATCTGTATTCAAATTTTATCATAACAATGATATTGATTTTTTCCTCTTTTCTTCAAAAGACTTCTGTCCCGGAGCGCGCTAGAAAGTTTATAAGAATTCCAGGAGAATTTATGAATGTTATAATTTTCGGAACCTTTAGTAAAATGTAAGGTCCCACTGTGCACTCTCTCTTCCATTTTTGTTCCACGCAGTTCCACATTGTTTCTTAGCAACCACAGCGCAACGCTTTGGCATTGAAACGTTTCATTTGGCGAAAAACCCGCGACGTATTCAGAGCTCGAGCAAGCGTCCGCTTCGCCGCGATATAAAATTAATAACGAGATCGAGTACCAGCTGCACACAGTGGAAGTGAGAAAACACCGACGGCAAAACAATAGAACACACCCGATTAGTCGTGCGTAACCGATTGACTAAAGCCCGGGGCAGAGTCGATAGAAAAAATATACAGTTTTAAAGCGCTTAATTAGGTGTTCTAACGTTGTAAGTATTTTTTGAAAAGAAAACGAGATTATTCCTCTCTTTTTCACCCCGGTGTATGTGTCAAAATTGCAGTATATACATTATATACAACTACATGCGTATACGTGTGTATAAGTGCTTTGTGTCTGTGCGCGAGTTTAAATAGCGCACAACAACAACAGCTTAAGATATTTAGCGAGCCGTCTCTTCTTTTGATACGCTTTTGCAACGAATACAACAACAACGACATCGGCGACATTTGCACGCTGAAGCGAACCGTGTGGCAAAATGGTTCAATAGTGAAAAATATAAGTGTATCTGCCCAAGTTCGCATGTTCCGCAAAGTAGCGAACCACTGTGCGAGAAATAAAACTGAGTGGAACTGAAACGAGCGCCGACTGAACGGGGCAAGCAAGCAGCGAAAATAAAAGAAAATCCTATAAATATAACAGCAAGAAATATTTATCGAAGGCGGGAAGGGGCGGAAAAATATTTAAAGCATTGAAATTAAGGGGGTTTTAACTGAAGTGAACAAGCATTTGAGAATTTCTCGCTCTCCTCGGATATCTAAAGTGATATTTGATAAGTGATTAATTTAAAACGTGCCAGTCATCAGGGATTGTTAAATCTGATAATGAAATTCTAGTGCCTTTTGCCAAACCAAAACCATACGGCTAACCTTACTATTTGTGAATTAAAAAGAGCATAGAATAACCAGCAGTTCGTGGATTTCGTTTGGCCCCAATGAGTTTGTAATCTTGCCAGTGTCTTGAGCTCTTCCCACCCCCATGCCGAAAGGCCCCCGCCGCCCACGAATCGCTGCCTGGTATGTTTCAGTTTCATTAAAATGTCTGGCGGCAATTAAATTTGCATTAATTAGACAAGGCAAGCGCGTTTTACGTATTTCTGCTGCTCGTTTGTGCAACAAAGACGGAGAGACAAATAGAGAGAGGAATTTTCAGATAGAAAAATAAGAAAATCCCAATGTTACCTTAATTTATCACAACAAATGGCTGCCAACCATTTGTCCAGGTGCCTAATCTCAAGTCGAATTTTCTATACTTCCAATGTAAGAAGGCGTGGATTGTAAAAAGAAGGCGTAACTGAGCACGTTTTTATTGTTTTCAAATATTAACAAATTTGCGTGCTTGAAAATTTCACTATCAGTTGCCGGTTTCTAATTTAATATATGTATGTGTATGTAACTCAACGGAAACTAATTTTACAATATATGTACTTATGTATTTAGTTAGATGTTTCCGTGCGATAATATACACAGAAAAAACACATTGGTTGAATTTACTTTAACGCATATTAAGTGTAGATATGCTTATTATTGCTATACTTTGTGCAGTTGTGAAGTTTTCTTAACCGGAAAAGTTGATTGAGATTATTCTGAAATTATTAATCAATGTACATAATAAGAAGTTGTGGTGCATGAATGTATGTGTTTCCTCTTTTTAAGAATTGTAGCTGCTCAATTTATTTACAGTTGAACTGTAAATAAATAGTCTTTTGTTGAATAGTTTTTTTTAATGGGTTTGTGAAGCTAAACGTTTGTGGTGCTGAGTTCATGTTATCTAGTGATGACTATAATTCCAAACGTTAAAAATAAAACGTTTACAAATGAAAGCAAGGTAAAACAGGCAACAAAGTAATTCCACCCAAGCAAGGCAGATCCCGAATAATTCGGCTCTTAGCTTTAGCTTCAAGAAATATGCCGTGACCGTGAGAGGGCGAATGAATAAGAAAATCGGCAAGCTGCTTTGCATTGAAGGCAATAACGAGTTTTAAGCTCCTCTAGCTTTGAGCTCGACGACCACATATAAGCCCACTTAAAGCTAAAAATCAGACTCACTCTCACTCGATTCGATGATACGCGCGCAGTATTTTTTACTTTTATTTTTTATGCGCTCCCAAAAGATTCAAAATACATACATGAAGACAAAGGGCAAGGGTCTATTTGCGTTTAAAAGGGTATGTTAATACATAACTGGAAGAACGGAAAGAAATACAATTGTCAAAATAACAAAATGTATGATTAATTGTGCAAAATGTACACACATATACATATATATAGCCAGGGAGAGCGTATAGTTCAGTTGCTCGACTATCACGTACCCGGTACTCAAGTAGTGGGAGGAAATTTCAAAGGAAAACTATAAGGAATTTTGAAATTACACTTCTTTTAATATATTTACAATATGAAATAGTTTTTAATATGACAGCCTTTTGAGGTTCGAAAGCGTTAGAGGAGACAAGAACAAAATTAAAACAAAAAATCCGATTGTTCATGTAAAAAATGTGGGAATTTCAAACCCGCTTTTTTAAACACCACAAAAAAAAAAAAAAGGATTAAATATATAAACGAATGCAAGACAGCCGATCAGCGACATTTTCAGGCCCCACCTGATATGATTTTGTTTCTTCTTCAATCCATTAGTTTGCCCCATTCTTGTGTTAGCGTTATCAATGCCATATTTGGTTCCAATTTATTTTCAATGAGAACTGTGTGCGAATTTGAAGCGAATAAAATGTATACCTCGTACCTTTCTAGCTTTGGAGTCATTTAAGAAAACCAAGAGCTCATTTTAGTCTATAGAGGACATTTTAGATACAATTATACAATTTTTTTAAATAAACAAAAGTCTTTATTAACACCATATACCCAACGTATTTACTACATACTACACGAGATGCAGGTGTAGAAGTTGGGAAAAATTTTCTTATTTGTGTTGCCCTAGGACCAGCAGAAAACCAACTAATTGACGCTATCCGTTATTTTTTGGCTTGTCCTTTCCAAACTAGAATATATGCATAGTTGGGTAGCAGACATATCTATTGATTACAGCAGATCTATTTGAAAATTGTGTGTCAGACGAAACAACAACCACGTCAGCATGCAAACTCATCTCCCTGGTTTCCGGGCGGGCCAATCTGAACATTCACTCATACATATATGTACATACATACATTTGAGGTCACTTTTTCAGTACTTTTTTCTTGCGCTGTGTATGTGCTCGCTTCTGATGAACCTACGTACTTACCCTTTAAGCGCATTTAACAGATAGATCTAAAGTCGATTTTGTGTATGAAAAGAAGCGCGGATATTTTAAAGTAGCACAATAAAATGTCTTAGATAAATAATTTGGCTGTGTGTTGGATGGATTCTGAACTTTTCATTTAGGAGGTATTGGTTTTGATAACAAAATATTTGGAAAGGATTTGTTTTACATTTATTTGCCAATAAAATACCGCTGTTGGTATTTGCACTTGTATTGAAGGAAAGCGACAGCAAGTAGACAAAATAGGTAGACAATGTGTTTATTTTTTTGGCAAGCTTTATTGTTTCTGCTTTTTCGCCTAATTTCATTACAGAATTTACAATTCCAAAGCAAGAGTGCTATGGTTTGACTATACAAAATTGTGTGGAAAGTCCGTAAATCATATTCAAATTGTCCGGGAATTAATTAAAATACAATCAAAAGAAAATTCAGCCTAATTTTGCAGGAAGCCGCTCAGACAGACAGTCTGTGTTCGCATGAATGTTGTGATCTTTATTTATCTTTCGATGTTACTAGCCACAGCAGATTTCAATTATGAATTCTTTGGAATTCGCCATGTAATTTCTCTCAGTGCCTATTTGTGTGAGAGAGAGAGAACGTGCGTTTATTAGCTTTTGTAGCTTTTGGAATTTTGTAATTCCAGGACTCCTTTCGCTTCTGACACCCAGCCAGCAGCAATGCGCGGCGTCTCCGAACGGAAAGCGGATGTCGTCGGAAATATTTTCTTGGCAAGTTTTTCACCCACACCCGTTCAGCTAACTGAGCCAGGCCTTCTTCTGCGCTCCCCTGCTAGTTGAAAATTGTAGCAAAGTTGCTTGTATCTTTCAGTCAATGAGCTTTTTTATGCGTATGTATAAGTTGTTAAGGGTGCAGATGAAGTTTGTTTACTGTGTTTGTTGCAAAATAAGGTTGGTCGACTTTTGCTTTACCGATTCTGAGCCAAAAGTGTATTAGCCTGTGGTATAGGGCTGAGTTAGGAGATGTCTTGGGTGTGATAGGCACACATTATGCAGTCACTTTGAGCGGATTTTGCTGTAAGTATCGCAAAGTTATTTTCCCTATTCTGTATGTGTGCGACTTTGGTGTGAAATAACTTAAAAATTAGGCGTAGCATTGGCTCCCCGATTTAAAATATTAAACTTACGCATTTTATATTTACGGCGGACAGAAACATTAAATAAGTGATATTATTGTCGCAATGATATGGAAATGGATATTTGTCCGCTGGGCGTAGAATGAGGTAAATTAATTGAACCCGTTTCGTGAGTAGAGTGAGAAATATGAAAGGTGAGATATGTGTGGTAGGGAACCCTATATATTAATGAGAGTTACTAAAGTTCAGCAAAATATTGAACCGGGACAAAGAGATTCATGATTGCAGTTAATTTTTAGGTGTAAGTGTAATATCACTAGTAGTTTACTTTGATAAGATATGTTTTTGTTTGAAATGCGAAAGCTGGCATACGCACTATTCCTAATCGTATCAAGAATACATGACCAAACAACCTTTTACTCTTATTCAAGGACACTAACGCGATTTTCCAGATGTAGTTTTTTGTGTTAAATTATCTAACTGATCAGATGAGCTACAGTTCTCGATTTACTTTTTTTGGATTTCTGCTGAGTGATTCTTTTTGTCTAAGCTTTGCTTAGAAGATTTTGATTATTTAGGCCCAAATGCGTTTGGTTGCAGCCTACCTAAGTAACCAAGTCTTTAATAGCTTTGGTTACCATAAGTTTTAATAAGTTATAATCAAAGCAATCAGAAAAATTATTAAATTTCAAGCACCTTGACAGCATAAAAGTTTGTCTTTGTATTTATTTTGATGTTTGAGCATTCCAAACACACAACGTCGGAACGGAAAACAATTTTGGTAGAAGCAGTTAACAAATTTTTAATCACGTTAGATCCAAAACGGTGCCAGAATGGGCAACGTAATGGCGTCCACCGCAGACGCTGAGTCCTCTCGTGGACGTGGACATCTCTCCGCAGGGCTACGCTTGCCGGAGGCACCCCAGTATTCCGGCGGAATGCCGCCACTGATCGTGGAGGCTTTAAAGGCGGAAGCTAAAAAGCCTGAATTGATAAATCCCGGAACACTTGAGGAGCTGCACAGTCGCTGTCGCGACATCCAGGCCAACACCTTCGAAGGCGCCAAAATTATGGTGAACAAGGGTCTAAGCAACCACTTCCAAGTGAGCCACACCATCAACATGAGTTCGACTGGTCCAAGCGGCTATCGTTTTGGAGCTACTTACGTGGGTACCAAACAATACGGGCCGAGTGAAGCCTTTCCGGTTCTTCTTGGCGAGATCGATCCAATGGGCAATCTTAATGCAAACATTATCCATCAACTGACATCTCGCCTGAGGTGCAAGTTTGCCTCGCAGTTCCAGGACTCAAAGTTGGTGGGCACCCAGCTCACGGGGGACTATCGCGGCAGAGACTACACGCTGACCTTGACAATGGGCAATCCGGGTTTCTTTACGAGTTCCGGAGTCTTTGTGTGCCAGTACTTGCAGTCCGTCACCAAAAGTCTGGCTCTAGGATCAGAGTTCGCCTATCACTACGGGCCCAATGTGCCCGGACGTCAAGTGGCTGCATTATCAGCGGTAGGACGTTACGGCTTCGGTGATACCGTGTGGTCTTGCACTTTGGGACTCTCAGGATTCCACCTTAGTTACTACCAGAAGGCCAGTGATCAGCTACAGATCGGAGTCGAGGTGGAAACAAATCTTCGCCAGCAAGAGTCGACGGCCACGGTGGCATACCAGATTGATCTGCCCAAGGCAGACCTAGTCTTCCGCGGCAGTCTCGATTCCAATTGGCTTATTTCCGGAGTCCTCGAGAAAAGACTGCAGCCGCTACCGTTCTCGTTGGCCATTAGCGGTCGTATTAATCACCAAAAAAATAGTTTTCGGCTGGGATGTGGCCTCATGATAGGATGAATCAAATTTACAAATGAAATGAAACAAATGAAATAGTAAACCAGCGGAAGCACAAAAAGGCGTGCCATTAAAAGGATCTATTATTATTTTTCCTTTCGGATAAGATACGAAAGTATGTCCCCATTTACGTTATATAGATCAAGCTTCCAGTAAAGTCTTTAAAAATATAAAACAAACCTCTTACTTAATTTTGAACGCTATGTAATTTATTCTTTGGTCTCTAAAAGTAGTTGATTTCAACTTGCAATTTTTTTTTTGATTCTGTTTTGTAATGTTTTTTTTGCTGCCACTCGAAGATTTTTAGACATGCTTCGTTGCAATACAAGAAGCATTTAAGTCAAATAAAAATGCATAAAAATGCAAAAATTTTAAATTAAAAGTAAACAATTATATTAAATTAAAATAACAGTAAATAACGTGTATGGACGGACCATCGTTGCACACATTGAAAACAAGAGACGACACAATTATAAACTCGTTATTCAGAAAAATCTTTCGAAATTCTTTCAAAAAATCGATAGAAGTTGGCAAATAATAACAAAATGTAACAACATATATTTCCTTTTAACCTGTTTCGCACTTTCTATCTCATCTAGTAAACCATTTTACTCTACGAGTAAAGCATATGATAGCAACAAAAAGCTGATGCTCAAAAATAGAAAAAACGGAGTAATAAATTAAAAAGAGCGCTAGCCAGCGGAGTGCAGATCTGACGATGTTGATAAAAAGGCAAAAGAGAAAGCAAAGTAGAACAGAAAATGGTTCTAGAGTTTGGCCTCTTTATTGTATTACCCAACTTCCCAACTTCTACTTCTGTCTTTCATGCTTTCAGTTCGCGTCACTCCGAGTTCATTGCGGATTTATGGAGGCTGAAGAGTAATTGGCCAAATTGATTTGGCGGTGCAAAAAGTTAGACCTAGTTCTACTCCAAAATATGTAATTATGTAGATCATTGATTCCAATCATATTTAGTAATTGAAAATATGAAATCAATAGGGTTCGGTTGGGTAGGAGTTTGGATTAGGCTTCCATCTTCCAAGCCCAGTATTTTCAAGAAAGTAGAAACATAGAAACATGTGGGCTATATAAAATCCAATACAAACCCAACGAATTCTGGAAATAGGATTAAAATGTGTTTGATAGCTGACATGGCAAAGAATAACAACAACCAATAGGCCATTTTTTATGTAGGAATTTCAGTTCCAATGATTCATAATAATGCATTGGTAGCTCAAACGATTAAATCATTGGCATAATTATAAAATGACAATTTATTTTTTTTCGATATATACTTTCATAAAAGGCCATTCATTGCTATTTCAGCGTAGTGCAAGCTCCAAAAGCTTTTAGCCGACTTAGCGTTTCGTGATTGAGGTGCACAAAACGCGAAAACTCTCACCTCTGGAAGTCTGGAACTTATGTCTTTTCCTTTTCCCTGCCTTGTTTTTGCCGATTTCCCCAATTTTCCTTCATCTCTCGGTGGAAACCCTGTTTAATAGAGCGTGAACAACAATTCGCCCGCTCATGCGGTTCTGAGTTTAGTGTTTTGTGCGCTTGACTGTCGTTGCATCCGCCCCCGATTTTGCATTCATGTCGTTTACCGCTTATATTAGTACCTGCGTTTTCAACGGTTTCAATTTGGTTTCCATTCGACCCCCAAAATTGAACCATGTCATTTCTGCCCTCGGCCAACTTCTCGCTCCGCAATCGCTTTTCTGAGCAATTTGCATGTGCACTATAAATTTTAACGAATTCATTTGTTTGTGAAACGTGTCCAGACGGACTGCAAAAAAAGGAGGTGGTGGGCGGATTGGGGGAGGCTATCTTACCAGGAGTAATGCTGGCAAAATTGGGGGAAATTCTGCATTTGCGGCCAACAATTGTACTTGCCGTTGTTGACACAATTGAGCGTTGTATTTATTATGTGTTTTTCTCTTTTCACACCCACAGCCCTCCCATTCCGAGATTCTTTGTCTTGTTTATATGTCACATTTTTCTCTTTTCGCATTTATTTGCGCTAACCATTGGCATGTTAGCCGCTTTGTAGTTGCGCTAAAGCAGGGAAAACCCAACAACATTTTCAACATATTGTTGAACATATTTAAGGAATAGTATTTGATTGACACTCTTGTTATTATTTTGATGGAATTTATATATACGTTTTGTTGTATATATTTACGCTCGTACATTTATTGGAATTTAAGGTTTTGATACAGTATACATTTTTTACTTAATTGGCTTGCTGCCATTATAAGGACCTTTGAATATAGTTAATCAGAAATCAATCAATCAGCTGGGGAAGCAGAAGGGTAGCGACATTTGTTTGACTTGACCTTCAGCACATGCACATGCACACTATAGACATGTGAATTTAGGTCCAGCACTAATAAGGTTAAAGAGGTTTCAGGTTGCATTTCGAGTGGGTTTAAATCCATTGAAAAAGACTTAATATTATATTAAAAGTCGATACCCTTGGTAGATTGAGGTATGTTGTTCCTGACATTGTATGTCATGCTTAAAACTGAATTGAACGAAAAACTATTAGCAACTGCGGCTGGACTAAAAACTTTCTTTATATGGGTGATCTACTACTATTACTTCTACTTGCAAGTTTTCATTTCTAGTTATGATATCGAAGATACATGGACTTAACAGTCACGTAGACGTGCGTCACCCACTAACCCACCCAAGGAAAAATAAAAGAAAATAATAAAAATTTTCGAGAAGGCATAATGCTGAAAATCACAAAAGGTGAACACACCAACTCAAGAACTCTTTTGAAACTGAAGACCAACCACACCGGGACCAACCAAGGTGAAAAGTTGACTAGTCCACATCGGATTTCTATGCACTGAGTAGAAGATAGAACGTGGCATGTTTGCCCGCTGTTGGCCTCGAAATGCAACAAAAATAAATCAAACAAAAAGATGAAAAATGTAGTCGCAACCAAACAGGAGGCAATAGGGCAAAACCAGAAAATAAAACACAAACTATACCACGTAACGAATAATTCCAATTAAGAAATTGAAAAATCCTGGAAAAACAACGGACTTAAGCTGTCTTAAGTGCGTTTTAATGAAGAGAAGTAATTAGTTTGGTTGGAGTGCTAAATAAATTCTTAAATTTTTGTTAGCCACAGAAACTTAAAGAAACTCCACTTCAACTTCACATAAAGTGATGTACCCCTTTTGAATAGTTGAGTAGGTATAGTTCGATAGTTTTGCTTCTTGCATGATGAAGATGAAAGCATCTTCCTCGTACTCCGTTTAGCTGAGTACCGGGTATACGATAGTCGAGGCACTCGAGCGTTGTATCTGATTTAAACTCCCGTTTCTCGAGCATTATGCTCATTTTCACTAATTTCTCATTGCAATTTAATTCGCCGCATCTTCCGTTTTTCCTACAGTCTTGCGCATGAGTCAGGGTTCAGTGAGGCGCACGTAATCAGTCAATGGCCTTGCAAAATTATGCAGCCCTTGCCTGACCTGACCACCCCCTCCGCTTTTGTCCGCCCCTGGTTTCGGCGTTTTATTGCATTTCTTTCGGCTTATTGCTGTGACAAGCAAGATTCACATTTTCCCATTTGTATTGCTTCCTCCTATGGCATTTTACATAATTGATTATCTGGCCTTTTGACTAGACTTCAATTTCTGCAATCTCAACTCTTGATTACCGTTCTCATCGTCATCATCAGCAATTTCGCCGCTGCTTCTTTTGATTTACCTGTTTTAATCGCTTTCTTTATTTCGATTTGTACTTTCGGAGGTTTTACCACTAACTGCATTTGACAATGACTGTAATTTTACTTGCGCATCAAACTCTTGGCTATAGTAAAGAAAGCTGGAAGAGGCAGAAATGTCGAAGTTAAGTAAAAGTGGAAATGCGAAGCAGAGGCAGAATACTTTTCCACTTAACACAACCGAGAACAATTGACAAAGTGCAGTCGGAATAATAGTTTTGTCCTGCAAATTTAGTGCCATCTTGTTTGGGTTTCTTATCTTATTATTTTATACATTCCCAATCCGGTCGAAATTAAATTATGCATGTCTTCTGTTTCCCGTTTTTCCTAAAAAAGCATCAATTAATGTTGGCGAAATTATCGTTTCTGCAACACGAAGCAAAAAGACTCGTACAGTCACGGAAAAAGGTTATTAGGAAGACATCAGGGCTGTATGTTGTGGAATCGCACACTCACCCAGTCACACACATGGTGTATTAATGCACCTGTGCCGAATGACAGTCGCCTTTGACGGCTCTGCGGATGGAGCATCTGCTGGGGACAATTGTGCTGGCAATGGGAGATGGGCAAGAAAGGCGGGGTGGGAAATGTCACTGGGAGGGAAGGATAAGCAGTTCGTGGTGCCGACATGTTGACAGCCGAGCTAGAGTGTTAGGAAAAAAGACACCAGGACATTTCAAAGAATTGGCATTTCGAAAAAAATGCGGGGAAAAATACGCCGGATAAAGTGGAGACGGCGTTCCGCATTTTCGCGCAATCGAACATAACTTAGATATTTTTAGCTTGCAGATGTAATATTTAAAGGGTTTAGAACTTTAATATTCATTGTATTCTAACCGACCTGATATCATCATTCTATAACAATCTCTCTAATGGCACGACATTAAATTAGTTTTTCCTTCGAAATTTCCATAATCCTCTATCTGACTACGTTGTTGAATAACTAGTACTCTCCATGTTTTTCTAGTTTCTGAACAGGAGTTATGTTTGTGCTTTGTAAAGACTATATGATAATGTTTAATGAAAAAAGTTTTTATCTTGCTTCCTAATAAAGTTTGGGTGTTGGTCATTGAGGGCGTTAAGTAAACCTTATGTAAAAACAATTGAAATCGAATAATCTGGGTATTTACTTAAGGTTCATTCGATTTGTCTTCTGTCGATATTCCTAAAGTATTATCTAAATGTATATCAGTCTCTCAGTGTATTAACGCTCTGCTAGGGTTGAATTTGTTGTCCCACAGGACTTGTTTTGCCATTCGAAACACCTGTGCCTCGTAGATAATTTGGCTATCACCGCTTTCCATGTTGCCTTTGTTGTTTTTCTCGCTGCCCCTAGCAACTTCAATTGCTGGACATTTCCCCACAATCTTTAATACCGGACTGGCGAATGTTGTTTTAAAAGAAGCCTTGACAAACAAACTAATTTTATTTACACGCAAATCACATTTCTAAACAACTAAAAGTAACTTTTCTGCACTAAATTATTTACAAATTTAAGATAATTGACAATTTCCGGCGACCAGGACGCTTAGCAAAATAATAAAAATTGAATCTGCATGGCTCCGCTTTCTAGACTCCGGCCATTGTTTTTTCTTAGCGATTTCTACCTCCGCCGCTCAGTGTTGTCCCAGTTTTCGACTTGCCTCCCTATGGGGCTTTGGCAAAGGAAGGGAACAACCTTTGGCACGGCAACAATGCGCCGCATATTTAAATTTTAATTAAAATTTTCTTCAGGGTTCTTCAGTACTCTCGGGTTCTTTGCCATTCGGAGAGCGGCGTGCTCCCATTTCGCGTTCGCGCGCCTAAAAATATGCAAATAAAAATTGCCTTTGAGCGAGCCTAGTCACACTGAAATGGATTGTAAGGTAGATGGTGTACCTCATCCAGGATGAGGTCAGGATTCTGACGACTGAAGGATAATTGCAACCTCTAGTTCATCGATTACCGAACTAGTCACTTTCAATACAAAACAAGAGAGAATGCTATAGTCGAGTTCGCCTACTATCAGATATCCGTTATCGAATATCGATAGAAATGAACATACGTCTCTGAAATCGTCATGTCTCATCTTAATTCTCTAACTTTAATAGTTCCTTATATTTGTTACATACTTTTCAACGAATCTAGTATACCCTTTTAATCTACGTGTGACGGGTATAATAATCAAAGGGGAGGTGTTAAAATAACGCACAAATTTAATATAAATATAGAGCCAACAGTTTTTAAGTTTAACTGATTGATTATAAGTCT
This sequence comes from Drosophila simulans, assembly GCF_016746395.2. Lineage (NCBI taxonomy): Eukaryota > Metazoa > Arthropoda > Insecta > Diptera > Drosophilidae > Drosophila > Drosophila simulans. The sequence continues at coordinate 3,829,744 of NC_052521.2, forward strand.
GGCAATAGGCATGTTTTTTAAAAATATATCTGTCTGAACAGCACACTCAATCGTGTAAACCGCTGACATCTGTCTAAAATATTTTGTACACTTTTGAAATGGGATTTTGTATCCTTATCAATGTTTTGCTTATCAAATGAACAAATAAAGTAACCGCCGATGGGGTTAACCTCTATTGCATTTTTGTCCTTTAAAAAGTCATCTCTCGAAATGCTTGAGATTAGATGCGTGTTCAATAAACTTCGGTTTACCTCCTAAAAATATGTAATGGAAATTGGATATGACAGTTGCCGGGGGCCACAGTTTCCTTCACACGGACGTCTCTCCTCAACTGCAATTGCACAATAAACTTATATCCTTTTGCATTTCGTTTTGTTTCTTCTGCAACTTCATTTCATCCCGCTCTTCTCCGAAATCTGTTTTCGACTGGTAGAATTTTTTGATATTCTTTTCAAGGGGTCCTTGTGTGTCTGCCCAGGTTGTTAGTTGCAATCCACAAAACCGCCAAAACGAACGAGGTAACTGGTGCAGGGGAGAGCCCCGCCCCGCCCGAGAGAAGCCCCTCGGTTCCAGCCACAATTTGCCATGTAAATATTAATGCCGGGCTAGACACGACGACCACAAGGGAAACGAGGATGGAATCGGGGTATGCAGCATCGTCTGCACTCAATTTTTCAAAGCTCGTCTTTGTCGTTAGTTGGTTGGCTGCGTTTCGGGCGGTTTTGACTCCTTCTCTGCTGGTTATTCAGCTTCAGCTCCCATCCTGTTTTGGTCTATGCAAATAACGAATGCAAAATGCTGTTCAAGTGTTGAAAAATCAGCAGAGCTTCTGGCGGAACCCAGTAATCCCATTCACTTCGTTCGTTCAGATGCAGTGAAATTCCACAATTAATTTTCCCATTTTATCTCTTGACTCTTGCAGGATACATCTCAACGGAGTGGATAACGAGAAGAGTCGGGTGGAGAACCATTGGCAAGAGCATACCCACCAAAATGGATAATTTCGATAAAATATTTAACAGTGAAAGTGAAAACGGTTGAAGTTTGAAAACAAAAAGAAATAACTCGTACGCCAAAGAATGCAATAGTAAACGCAGCTTTGGGTTAAGCCTATCAGGCATTTTACATTGACTGACATTCGAGCGTATTAACTGAAAATCTTATGAGGGAGCCAGGCTCTCGAGTAAGGTTATAAACTGTGTCCGAAGTAGAATTAAATATAAATATCAAAAAGTGAAAATACAAGGATATTATTTTAAAAGTGCGACTGCATACAACTGAATTCAAAAGCAAGGGCCAATTGCTCTTTAAAAAATAGGGTTTGTCTATGGCGTGCATTCACTAGAGAAATATGGAAAAGCGGCTTAGCGACAGTCCCGGAGATTGTCGCGTAACGAGATCCACCATGACGCCCACTCTGCGCCTGGATCAGACTTCCCGGCAAGAGCCTGCGCCCCAGCAGCCGGATAATGGCGCAGCTGGAGCGCCTGGAAAGTCTAAGTCCCCCACTCCATTGCCCGGAAAATCACAGGCCGCCCAGCACCACCAGTTCCGGGCGCCGCAGCAGCAGCAGGGCCCGAAAAACCGGAACAAGGCCTGGAGCAAGAGGCAACACAAGGCCGGCGGGAAGCACAACCCCAGTGCCTGCGTCGGCGCAAGCAGTGGCCAGGCCCCGTCTACTGGCTCCTCGGTCATAGCCGCGACCCTCCTTCCCACTGCGGCGTCAGCTCACAAGGCGGATCTCGAGAACATCCAGAATATCCAAAACAAAAATCTGACTGCCGGCGGTGGAGTCAACCATCATGGGAACGCCGGAACAGCGCATCACGGCGGTGGCGGTGGTGCCGGCGCCCATCATGGCGCAGCGGGTGGCCACCATCACCATCACAACACGAGGCTGGCGCAAAACGCTGCCGCTGGTGGGGCCAGCGGAGGAGGAACCATGCAAATGCATAAGAAAATGTTAAGGTATTATTATAAAGTGTTGTTTTATAAAATGTTATAGACCATGCATATATTCTTGATTAGGATCACTTGCCCTCTCGGGATTCGTGGTACTTCATCTGTATAGTGATGTTAAATTATAATACAGCAGAAATATAATGCTATTTTTCCACGATCCTTTTCGCGATCACTTTTTTATAAGCTTTATATTGTTAGCATAGGTAATTCAATTCCACTCTTTTCCAGGGGTCACCATCACCACGTGCTGTGCGCCGGTAACAATGCTAACCACACGTGCTGCTTGGTCACGGGATGCAACGGCAGCTCTGCCGGCGGAGCGGGCGTGGCAGGAAGCGGTGGATCTGGCGCCGCAGCGGGAGGCGGCGGAGCGTCGTGCAAGGAAGCGCAGAGCTGCAAGGACACCAGCTCGCTGAGCGGCAACAGCAGCATCGCGGGCAGCGCGGGAGCGGGCAACGCAGTGCACTACTGCTGCGGCCGCTCCAAGTTCTTTTTGCCGGAGAAGCGGCTGCGCAAGGAGGTTATTGTACCGCCCACCAAGTTTCTGCTGGGCGGCAACATCTCCGATCCACTCAACCTTAATTCGCTGCAGAACGAGAACACCTCGAATGCCTCCTCCAGCAACAACACGCCAGCGACCACGCCCCGGCAGTCGCCCATCACTACGCCTCCGAAGGTGGAGGTGATCATACCGCCTAACATCCACGATCCGCTCCACCTGCTGGATCCCGTTGATTCCATGGAGTACGAGAAGCAGCTGACGTCGCCGATGAAGCGCGGTGGGCCAGGAGGCGGGATGCTCCACCACCGGCAGCACCACCATCGCACGCGAAAGAACCGAAAGCGACGGCGCTTTGACTCCAACAACACCTCGCATGCCGGCGATGAAGGAGCGGTCGGAAGCGAGCTGACCGACGAACCGCCGCTGCTTACAGCCACCTCTTCGCTGGCGGCGTCGCCGGTGGCAGCGCCCCTTAACGTAGGCGGCAGCTTGCTGCTGAGCGAATCCGCTGCCCCGGCCCCGGGCGAAACGGCGGAAACGGGACATCAGCAGGAGCAGGCGCATGTGCACTCTCCGCAGTCGGCATCAACGACGACGACCGCCGCTGAGATGCCCACCCCGACGCCGACCGGTGCAGCGGCGGCGACTGCGACCGCGGAGCACATGGAGCAGTCTGCTCCAGCGCCGACTGCAACGTCGTCGCCACAGCGGCGACAGCAACATGTGGCCGCTGCAGCCGAGGAACTTCCCACTCCGGAGCCTTCCGCTGCCGCTGAGCCGCCGGCAGAGGAGATGCTCCTTAGCTGTTCGGCCACGTCGGCCTCACTGGCGGTGGCTTCGACGCTGGCAGAGCGAAGGGCCAGTCGAGACCTGCGTCTGGACTTGTCGAGCACGTGCTACGGCGTTGGCGGCACGGGTCTGAGCTTCGGCGGCAGCATCTCAGCCAGCGTCGGCAGTAGCTGCGGGGGCGGTGGGAGGAAGAGGAAAATCAGCGAGAGCAGCACTTCGCAAAAGAGCAAGGTGAGTAGGGTTCGGGTGGAATGTGGTGGGAACGAAACTCGTTCCATGTGGGCAACAACCGAGATAGAGCATGCGAGAGAGAGAGAAAGACGGAGGAATAGGCAGTGGGAGGGAGAGAACGATTGAGAGCGAGAAGCCATTGTTGTTATTGCGGTATGGCACCAAGTCACTCGCTGCTTTTGTTTTGATTTATTTTGGCAGCTCTTACGTTTCCCAATTTTGGTGTTTTGGCTTTGCCAATTTGCTTTTGTGCTTAGGCCGAATAAGTTAAGGTATAGATTAGGGGTTAAGGTAGACATGCATATGGGAAAAAGGAATATCATATAACCAAAACGGCTCGTAGATGTACATATATTGGTGAAATATTTTGCACTAGCTTAGTAACGGAACACTTTTTAAGCCGATATATGTACATATGTAAGTACATACAGTGCCGATCAACTGAATAGGTTTGACTTATTTTAATTTTATATATACATTAAATAATTTTAAATATCCGTATAAAACAAAATAGATTTTGATTTATATAGAAATCATACATTTTTACTATTTTTTTAAAAAACAACAAACATTTTCCGTTGTTTTTGGCTGGGCTGAATAGGTTCGACCTTTAAAGTTTTGAAATAAAAGTACTCTCCTTGACTGACATCTCCTTTATGTCAGTGGACTAAGGCTTCCACTCGCGCAATTGTCTATTGTACAACCCGAGAGGTATGAATTTAAGCGTTGTCATGTTGGAACGTCCATGGAAAATAGGTGACCATAAATATCCGAAATCGGGTATAACAGTCCTGTAAAAATTTGCGTTCATAATAAGATATGGCTCCCCACACCATTACACACCATGAACAACTGTGACGTCGACTTAAGAAGCATTCTTTCGATCTCATATCGTTGAAATAGTATTTATAACCAGCCGGTCCTTCAAGGTTGAACTTCTGTTCTTCGGACAAGACTAATGTCCTCCATTCCTCGTTCCAATTCATTGAATTCCCTTGCCTATTTTGCCTTGAATATAATGGGTAAAAAGAAGGTGCAATATAAGATGAAAGAACAAAAAATTGACAAAATAGACGGAAATATGTAAGATAGGTTTTAAAACCTATTCAGTTAAGCAACATACGACTACTACCTTTTAAAATTTATGTATATATTATATTTATTTACAATAGGCGTACATATTAACCAGCAACGGAGATCAATTCATATAATGCAAGTTTTAACATCGGACACAAAAGTCTAGAGAATTCTAGTTAGAATGTCCCTGCGATTTAAAAAAGAAACCTAAGAGCAGCAACAAATACAAAACTAAAGCTCAATTTAATACTAATTAAATACTTCTTCGCGCACAACCAACATCACTAAAACCAGTTTCATTTATTTTGTTTCTTTGCACAGAAATTTCATCGTCACGATGCCATGGACAAGATTGTCAGTCCAGTGGTTCCGCAGCCAGGTGCCTGGAAGCGACCGCCACGCATCCTTCAGCCCAGCGGAGCTAGGAAGCCCAACACCCGCCGCTCTACGTCCGTCAGCGAATCGGAGCTCCTTAGTCCCGTGGAAGAGCTGCCGCCAAAACAGCTTCCCCTCATCGAGGGTAAGAGCTCTATCCCTCAATCTAATGTTTCTGAAGTAACTTTAAATTTTCTGTTCTGCAGTGGAGATACCCCGTGATGACACGCCGGACTTGCCGGATCATGGGCTAGGCAGTCCGCTGAGCACTACTTCGGCGGCCACCTCGCACACGGCCGGCGAGCAGGATTCTCTGGCCGGTGTGGACATCAGCGTGGGAGATGCATTCGGGTCTGGGGGTGTGGGCAATGCACCGCTGACCAGTAGTCTTATGCTGGAACCAGCTAAGATTCCACCAATTAAAAAGCTGCCAAAGTTTCGGGCCGATGGATTAAAGTACCGGTACGGAAACTTCGACCGCTACGTGGACTTTCGGCAAATGAACGAGTTTAGAGACGTGCGCTTGCAGGTTTTCCAACGCCACGTGGAACTGTTCGAGAACAAGGACATTCTAGACATTGGCTGCAATGTTGGCCACATGACCATTACGGTGGCCAGACATCTGGCACCAAAAACAATTGTCGGTATTGACATTGACCGGGAGCTTGTTGCCCGAGCAAGGCGAAATCTGTCAATCTTTGTGCGCATTCCCAAGGAAGAAAAGCTGCAGGAGGTCAAAGCAGAGCCAACGGTTGATGCAAAAGCGAATATCATGGCGAAGGATGAGACATCTGGAGCAGCTCACAAGAAAACGAGACGGGGCAAGAGGAGACGCAAGGTGCATCAAGGAATACATCATCATCACCATCATCATCATGATTTAGAACAGCTGCAACAGCAACAGAAGTTGAACTCGTTGCTTGTTAAGCCGCACGAATTCTTTCCCATTTCATTCCCTCTGACCTACGGACGTATTCCCCATGTTTTATTATCGAGCAAATCGCCCAACGTGCTCGGGAGCAAGAATCAGTTTCCGGCAAACGTCTTCTTCAGACACACCAACTACGTTCTCAAGGACGAGTCATTGATGGCCAGCGACTCCCAGCAATACGATCTCATACTGTGTCTCTCAGTTACTAAGTGGATCCATCTCAACTTTGGAGACAACGGCTTGAAGATGGCGTTTAAGCGCATGTTCAACCAACTGCGACCCGGTGGAAAACTTATACTTGAAGCTCAAAACTGGGCCAGCTACAAGAAGAAAAAGAACCTAACGGTTAGTTATCATTGATAAACAATAATTTGGTTAAGAATATGAAGATTTTAATGGTTTTTATAACGCTACCGCTTTCCGAATATATCACTTAATATCTGTTCATTTTCTTTAATTACAGCCGGAAATATATAATAACTACAAGCAGATCGAGTTCTTTCCGAACAAGTTTCACGAATACTTGCTTAGTTCGGAGGTAGGATTCAGTCACAGCTATACGCTTGGCGTGCCTCGTCACATGAACAAGGGCTTCTGCCGACCCATACAGGTAATTAATATATTCATTTTAATATTTATTATTCAAGAGATAACTGACTTTTCGTCTTCTTCACAATATAGCTGTATGCAAAGGGAGATTATACCCCGAATCATGTCCGTTGGAGCGATGCCTACTATCCCCAGACGCCATATGAAGCATATCGGGGCATTTACGCCACCCTGCCCGTTCACCGGATGGGCGGCGGTGGGAGCAGCGCGGGCGGTAGCAATAGTGGGCATGCTCAAATGCTGCACCTTAGCAGCTCCAGTCGGTCGCAGAACTATGATACGCCGCACTACGCAGGTAGCGCATCGGGATCGGCCAGCTGCAGGCAGACTCCAATGTACCAGCCCACCTACAACCCGTTGGAAACGGACTCATACCAGCCAAGCTACGACATGGAATATCTCAACCACATGTACGTGTTCGCCTCGCCGCTTTACCAGACCGTCTGGTCGCCTCCAGCCTCGCTGCGCAAGAGCAGCTCGCATACTCCGGTATTTGGAAGCGTGCGCGATGCAGAGCTGGACGGTGATGGCAGTGGTGGTGGGGGCAGTGGTGGCGGCAGCTACCACCGCCACGTCTATCCGCCAAACGACGACACTTGTTCGCCCAACGCAAACGCTTGTAATGCGTTTAACTCGATTCGGGACGCGGACACAGACGATTCTAACCAGCTGCCAGGGGGAAGTCGACGACATGTGTATGCAACCAACTGCGGAGAGAGCTCCTCATCGCCGCAGGTAAATCATCACGAAGCGGTTGCCGAATTTGTGGACGGTCTTATGGACGACGAACAGAAGTCTTCAACAGGCGGAGGAACTGGTGGCGCAGCTTATTGTGATCTGTCGGATGCCTAGAATAGGGATCTTTTAGGCAGGAAAAATGTGTCAAAAAGAAAAAGAACAAAAAAAACGAAAAAGCTTAAGAAAACCCCAAAAAGTTTTCGTAAAGAAAAAATGTAATGCAACCGTAAACCGAGACGCTTATGATTTTCTATGGTATAATGTGCGTATATATTTTTATATATCGTAGTTTAATGAATGAATATATACACAAATATATACAGATCTATATATACAATTGGAACAGAGATTCAAGTGTTTAGATTTACTGCATTCTTTAATGTTAGGGCTTACCATTTTTGCTAAAACGCTTTATAGTGAAAACTTAATTTGATCCTGTTGGCAGTTCAATTGTAATCCTAGTTTTAAATCCACAATAAGCAATACAAACATAAACACGCTCTCACGTTTATAAATACATATACAGGCACACCCACCAACACTCACATACACGACAAGCTGTAGCTTTAAATAATATACTAAATTGTGCTAAAAATTGTTTAGAGAACTTAAAAATTCCCATGAAATTCAACTATTTTTGATTAACATTTTGGAAAGCCAAAAATTAAAAGCTGCTAGGGAGTGTAAACAAAAATATGAAATAAAGCAAACAAAATTTCAAAGCAAGGAAAATACAATACATACTTGTATGCAAATGATGAGAGTATGCTTAAAATTATTTACATCTAAGCAAGTGTAGCATAAATATCAAGTTTGATCAATAGAAAAAATCCACATTTCGCTAACTCTTTTTCCACCTTGTGAGGGGTTCGCGAAATTTATGAGTTTTATCTCTGGTATGTTTTTGAAACATTTTATTGGAATATTTTACTTTTTCTGAGAAAATGAAAACTAATGTAGTCGAAAGAATTTAAATAATATATCTAAATATAGAAATAAAACCATATTATATTACAACTTTTGACGAACAATTTTTTTTATTTCTGGTAAGTCTTAAGGGAGAAAATCAGATGAGAGGCCGAAACTCGAATCTTTATACCCGTTACTCGTAGATTAAAAGGGTATACTAGATTCGTTGAAAAGTATGTAACAGGCAGAAGGAAGTATATTTATTCTTGATCAGGATCAATAGCCGAGTCGATCTGGCCATGACTGTCTGTCCGTATTAACGCCTCCATCTCAGGAACTGTCAAAGCTAGAGAGTTGAGATTAGATACGAAGATTCCAGAGACAAGGGCACTTTGGTCACGCCCACCCTAAAACCCACAAGCCGCCCAAAATTCACACGCCCACACTTATAAAATTTTTCTAATTTTATTCCCCAATACATATCGATAAGCCAAAAATATTATGAAATTTCGCGTTGGAATTCCCACTAGCTGAGTATCGGGTATCTGATAGTCGGGGCACTCGACTATAGCATTTTCTCTTGTTTTAAAATTATATTAGGGCGTTAAAGAAAAAAGCAAATTTAAATTTGGTTACTTATTAAAAACAAAAACATGTATTTATTTATTTATGCAAGTAAAGTACCTTCCGAGGACTACTTTTGTGATTTACTGTAGTTGTCGAGACAATGCAGTTCATACGGACAGAAGGACAGACAGACGGACATGACCAGATCTACTGGTGTGTTCCTGTTAAATACTTTTTCACAAATCTAATATACCCTACCCTAATAAGGGGTATACAAATCATATTTACTGTTTCAACATAGATCCTTGCCAATATATTAGATTAATTGGCCATCGTAATAGTATGCACCCTAGTTAGCTTTATTTCCTAAATTTCTAGATTTCCTTAAAGCGTTCTTATTGCGGTGTACTTCTTACTGACAAATTTTGAGTTTCATCGGCTTAGTTGACAGCGTCGTATTAAAGTTTTCAGATCAGCTGTTTGATCGAAGCGTACGTGTATGCATGTACGTGTATGTGTTGGGGCTGTCTCGCTTAAGCTTTCCAGGCAAAAGCTCCTGCTCAAAATGTCAGTCAGTTTGGTCAGTCAAGTGAGTTTTGCTAGGCGTGGAGTACGATGAACGCGAACGAAAACGTTTGATCAAGTAATATTTAAATTTAAGTGGAAAGGTTGAAAGTAATTGTTAATTGAACGATAAATCAAATGCAGTTTAGCCTGATCAGTGCAAAGAAAGAACGCGTGCTAAGCTCAATAAACTTTCTCTCTGCGCCTCTCTCCCTCTCCATCGGTCTTCCAGCGAGAAATCTCTGCTGATCGGTCTCATTTCCCCGTTCGTTTGGCGTTTTGATCAGTTTCGAAATTGACTTATAGCGACGCTGGTCGGCGCTCTCTCCGCAAACAAAAACGGTCACAAGCAAAGATTTGAGCAAAGATTTGCCCAGAAGGGGTCTCGCTCGACACCAATAATAAAAGTGCCGCGATAGAAGTGTGTGTGCCATTGACCAAACTTTTAATATTTTTAAATTGTTTCTTGTGTGCTCACGAAACGTGTTCATGTGGCGCCTCAATTGATTTGATCTTATTTCATTAATTATCAAAGTGTTAAGTCTGCCATACGAAAGCATTTAAACGAAGAAATACATATGTATAAATGTACATATATACACTTAACCCATTGCTTTCAGTGCGAGTGATTCACTGAATACAGTTTGGAGTTTAGGCCGGAGAAGTTAAGCCGCAACTTCTGGCATCGGATTACAAGCTAAAATTATTTTAGCAGTAGCCGCAAGCATGTGAGTGCTTTAAATTCATAATAACACATTGAAGTGTGCGTTTCTAACTTCATTTTAATTGATAAAGTATTTTATAACAATATTTATAAAATAAGCAGTTGGATAAAATTTCGGTAAATACAATGTGTGAAACGTGGTAATATATTACAGTATTCTCCAACGAAGCTTCAGATTTTAATAATCATTAATAACGATTGAAACATACAGCTTTTCGACTACCAGGTACCAGTTGCTAATTAATTTCAGAATAAATATGCCTTTAGATAAGGCTGTTGTCAGGTGATATTATCGATACGTATGAACATGTGTTACTACTTATTATTGTTTAGTCCTAGATCCCTAGCTCAGTTAAAGCTAAGACACTAGAATAACAAGATGCCTGGCACTTTTTTGGTGACGGCCAAAATTGCTCTCTGTCCTTATTCTAGTGTCTTTGGTTAAAGGGTATACTAGATTCTTTTTAAAGTATCTAACATGTAACACAAAGCAATTTCGACCAATATTTCTAATTGAGTCGATAATGTCCGTCCGTCTATCCATTTGAACTTCGAGATCTCCGTAACTTGGAAGGTTTAAAGGCTTATATTAAGCATACAGATCCTAAGGACTTTCCTCCCATTCGCATGCTTATTTCCAAATGTTGCCACACCCAATGTAACGCCGACACACTGCAAAACCTGCGTTACAGTTTTGGCCCTGATTTGGCCCTAATTTCTTAGAAAATAAACCTCAAAATCAATACTCTGTCTTTAATGACAGGAGCGGATTATAAGACTCACACTTCTTATCTTATCACTATGTATATTTCACAAGTGTGACAAAGCTTATGGTGATATTAGTAAAATCCAATAGCAATCGCATAGACCTTTAGAATTAGAAAGTAGTTTCCCACAACGATCAAAAGTTTGTTGGCAAATCGATAGAAATTTACAAGACTACAAAGTCTATAAATGAAAAATAATCAAAACATTTTCAAAAGGTGTGTTATTTTTTGGCGGTTGTGGGCGTGCCTCTACAATCTTCATATCTAATCTTAACTCTCTAACTATAATGGCTCCTGGGATGGAGGCGATTATACGGACAGACGGACATGGCCAAATCGACTCGGCTATTGATTCTGATCAAGAGTATATATACTTTAAATGGTCGGAAACGCTAACGTCTGTCTGTTACATACTTTTCAACGAATCTAGTATACCCTTGTGTATAATAAGAGAAAATGCTATATTCGATTTCCCCGACTATCAGATACCCGTTATTCATCTAGTGGAAATGCGAACGCGAAATTTCTTAATTTTTCTGGGGTATCGAAAATTGAAACATTTTTTTAAATGCGAAAATCTTTAGGTAAATCGATAGAAATTTACAGGAGTAATAAAAATAAGAAAAATTATCAAACAAAAATTTCAAAAGAGTGGATGTGTCTGTTTTGTGCGGCTTAAGGGCGTTAGAGGGGCTTGACAACTTTCTATCTGTTATATTTTGGAAGTGACAAACAGGCCCTTTTTTCGTTAATTCATTAATCTTTTTTGGTTCATTCATTAATCTTAAACTCACTAGGAATCGTTCAGTTCCTTCTGAAGTTAACCTAATGCGTATCTTAAAAGATAATTTTATGTACATATGTATGTATACTGTTCCTTAACTATATTGTATACAAATCTATACGTGGCGAGATTATGCTATCTTACGTTTAAGAAGTTCATGGGGATGTATTATGTATATTATATTACATATTATTACTATGTATTTACTACACTAGTAATAAAAGCTATCACTACTTCTTAATTAGCAGACCCAATACGAAATTCAATGACCAAAATGAATTTAATACGAAAACAGAACAGACAGAATGAAAATTTATATTAAGACAATATATTTCTTAGATTTATGGAAGATAACAATTATTTAACTTCTTAATTGTTTAAATAATATCGAAAGAGTCAGCTGCCCTATCCAAACCGCTACGCAGCATTATCCCTTCGAAAGCTTAGTCTTACTTCTCAACAGCTATCTGCAATTGGAAAATATTTAGAATGAAGTATTTTTGCTTCGTCATAAGGGATTCATTTCGTTGACACGTAACTTTATGATAGTATACGTTATTGTTCGATAGGCTTATGGCAGTCAGCTGTTTTTTGGGACGAAAGGGGATTTTTATTAAATGTCCCAAATAATTTTTCGTTACAAAACTTGATACCAGAACGTTGGTATGGTATTTGGTATGATGCGGACGTCAAATGTTTTTACCGAGTCAAGACTAGTTTTTGAATTATAAAATTAACCACTAACTGGGACAAAATCTGGAAAACATACTTTTGATTTTATTTTTGCCTAGTTCCGAACTGGGGGTCAATAATTTAAGTTATTGGCATTTAGTTGCCGCGCGTGGGACAATCTAATCGAAATCTAATTGTAATTCGGTTTATTTAGCCTGCGCAGTTCATTGGGGTCGTACAAATAATGAGTTCTGATTACAGCGATTGCGCCCAAGTCTAGTGTTCCCGATAAGATAGCCGCAATAGATACTAAGTAGAGCTACATGCACACCCAAAGTGCCGTTGTGACTCATCGACTCCTCGACCATTGTTGCGGGTCCGACAATAGGCCCGTACTCGATCACCGATTTCAAAAGGTGTGTGAACCGCGCAGAAAGCTTTGAAAAGCTTGTAGAGCCAGTGCCAATGCCTCGGCAGAGAACTTGTTCTTGTGGATTGTGGCTGACCTTGCCGTAGGAGCCCATTAGTTTATTTAGCATGACACCTTCGAACAGTCGAAGGGTTTTCGGGCTATCGCATTTCAATATCTTATGGGGATTACGAAAAGCTTTGCCAGCTGTTTTGAAGTTCACAGCTGTGCTCTGGAAAACTCCCTCTCCATTACCAACTGGCGGCATTGGCGCTCTTGCCGTAACCGTTACCCGTTAACCGTTTTGAGCTCAGCGACCTAAGCTTTTGGCTGCGTCGCGAGGTTTAGTTAATATTATTAACCGGAGTGACGGCCAAGTTGTCGCAACGTTTCTCGTGGATCGCAGATCGTGGCGGTAAAGAGAGCTTTTTGCCGGGGGCTCAAAGTGTGAGTGTGAGGTGTCTTCAGTTTGGTTTTTTTCACATAGCGTGGCATTACTCTCTTTGACGAATTCCATGCGACGTCGCGCTTTTTTCGGTTCTGCAACTTCCGTTAGTCGGTGGCTCGAAAAGTAAACAAAATGCTGCATATCGCCCGCAAACGTGACAATCTTTCAGACGCACTCCAACTCGATATGCATCTGTGAGATGCAAAGATACAAGTTGAAACGCTCCATCTCGCAACGCCATGTAGCCGAGTGCAAAAAGCAAAATATGCGAAAGCAGAAAAACAAAAAAATGTGTGCGTATGTTAAGTTGGCCATTGTGCAAACCTTTAATGAGCTGGAAGCGCCAAAAGCCAAATACCAACGAAAATAAAGAGCACGCGAAACATTCAGTTATATTTGCAAAACTTGAGTTTTGTGTTCACGCAGAGATAACGATATGCCATGATAAAAATTTAATTAATTATTTTTCAATGCAAGGGACTTTAAGTGTAGCTGATATAAAAAAAGAAAAGTATACACGCTGTGACTGAATGAAACTTGGAAGACAAAATTAATTTAAATGACTATTGTCGTGGCGCGAAGTATAATTCTTCCTCTACTTGTCTCCACGGCAATCAGTACATCATACACAAACGCGGTATTTAAAATTTGTGGTTTATCAGCCTTCGCAGGCCGCAGAACGGACATCGTTAACGTACGCGGACTGTCGATGCGACTGAGAAATGCAAAAAACTGGAGCCGACAACAGCTTCCTATGTATAAGGTCAAAAACCGATTGCCAAAAATAAATAGAGCCCATTTAATAGCCCGCGTAAGCGCACACAACAATGATGGCCACGAGCTTGGATACCAAAACCACCAAGAACCACGAGGCCCAGCAACTGCAGCTGCCCCGGCAGGCGGCATCGGGCGCCAACTTGCCACATTTGCAGGTCCGACGTCATCGCCGCAGCATCTCACAGCTGATGGCCAGCATGGGTAATTTTTAGATAGAGAAGATAGAGATATATTCATGTGCATAGATTACTTGGCTCTCGTAGAGCGGCAATGAAATATCTGCGTCATCGAGATGAGATAAGAGTGATCAAGTTTGCTAAGATATTTCAACATTTAGAACTGGTTGGCGGTATGTTTTATGGTATGCGAAAGTGAAAAATCATTCAGCACCAAGTTTGCAATGTTTCAATTTGGGGCGATTTATAGCAAAGAGTGTGCAGTCGAATAAGTGTAGGGAACAAAGAACTGATAACGGTTTCAGTGCCTAAATAATAAATTAACCAATCATTACCCGTTTCCTTTGGTTTATATAAGCCTTTACCCACTTATTGCTCCCAACAAATTGCGTGTTGGGCTCGGCCTAACGGTGGAATTAGTAAATGATTCATAATCAATTTTAAAATGCATGACGCGCTGCAAGTAACGATACCTACCGATATTGTTATAAATATATTGAGCCTGAATTACATTTGTACTCATGCTCGATCATTGCAACAGGAAGTTTCGATTTCTTTGCCATTGTGTGTAGGTCAGGTGGGTTTAATAACCTTTTCAGTAGACCGGCCACTTACAAAACCCGCTAAACAAAGGCGATTCAAAATGAACGCCCTCGGTCTGAGGACATTTTGATAACGGGCATTAAATGTCAGGCACTATCAATGGAAAGCATTAACATTCCTGCGAAAAAAGCAAAAATGTTTAAACAACATCTCTTTCGGCAATTTAGAACTAGTTATTTTCACACCAATGGCTTATCAATATGCAGCATGGGATACCACAGTTTTAATCGCCACCATAAGAACGTATTATTGTGGTTGGAGCTTAGTTTTTTCTACGGAAAATTGTATATTCTTGAAACAAAATGGGGTTACTTCTTTTCGTCTTATCTGTTAGCGATAAAAGTGTCAAGTTTTTATCAGCTTAGAGGTTTTAAAGTTAATTTGGTCGCCAAAACCAATGTGGTAATGAGTTCGGCAAATCGCTTTGAAAGTGAAAAGGTGTTAAAAAATTATGGTTATTTTATTGTTATATGTATATATTACGTTTATTATTCCGACTTAAATTTCTGAAAACGGCGGCCGATGACTTAATAATAGGTCCAAGGTGTAACTATATCCACAATTCTCGTTAACGATTCGTCTAATCAAATACATTTTTGATGGATTTAAAATTTTCTATTTTTCCACTTTTATAACAAATCATCAACAAACTCGAGCATTTAAGAGCCTCCAAAAGTTTTTGTTTGGTAACTTGAAGCTGATAGCAAAAAGAGCTTCGTGATAAGCCAACACTCGTTATTTTCGCTACCTATATAATAACGAATTCAATACCAAGAATGCATGCCTGCCAGTTGAACTTGCCCATAAGCTAGCCTGTGTGTGGAAAAGTGTGGTAATAAAACTTTGATGGCACTTATTAAGATAGGGTATCGTGGAAGTGCCCCAATGTCATTGATCATTGACGGCCATTATCAAATTCTTTGCACTCGGCGTTCCAGTTTATTTTAATTTTCACAAGTGATAAGGAACAATCGTAAGCTATGACTCGTTCAATTGTTTGATAAATTAAACCAACAACTTCTGAAGCAGTATCTCACAAATATTTTCATATATTTTCAATTTTTGTGCTTTTTCCATCCCTATAAATTTTAAATAATTGTATACGCGGTACTCAGCGGACGGAAATAAAGTCAGTCTGTTTATAGGTGAATAGGACAGGACACCTGTTATTGTCTGCTAATCAAAGCACTTGACTAAGTACTGATTTATTCTGTTTATTACTATCGTCGATAACTGAACCTGTGCACTTTTGCAAAGCCGTGCCGCATCCATAAACTCACTTAACCGTCATTGGTTGGACTACCTACTGTGCAGTACGGCCTAATCTATTTGTTGTGCCGTTTTATTTGGGCTTGCTATCTAAATGTCAATCAGCTAGAAGCGTATTGTATTTCTGAACATCAAGTATTTTGGGAAAACAGAACAGTAGAGATTAGGACAGGTGTATGGCAAAACTGTATCTCCAACAGATGCGTACGATACCTAATGTGATCCTCTAATGTGCGTTCTCAGCCAGTAGGCTTACGAGCACTGAGCTAAGGAAAATGCTATACTTACGGGCGAAGAGGTGCGTCGTGTGTATTTAGCTCTAAATGGTTTCAAGGTTCGAGCAGGGTTCCTATGTCAAGTTCAGCCGACTATAATGCATTAAACTTAACTACACCACATGTCGTAAGCTGTGACCTTGAGCGAGCTTCTGTTTCGAATGGAGATAGCACTCGCTAATTGTTACCATTTAATGGTTACATCACAGGCCGTTTACATTCATGACTTTTCGAACATTTAGCAATTAAAATTTCATTTTTAGACTAGAAGTATGTATATTTCAAGTTTTGCTCGCTTAAAAATTTTCAAATTTTTGCTATCTAATGTTTCCAAATGTTGTGCCAATCTTACCCAACATGAAATAGAACTTACACAGAAAAAGACTTACACATGTACTAAACATGGATGGGAAACTGACAACTAAAGGTAACCTAGCCATTAAATCTATTTTATGTTCACAGAGGACACTAAATATTTGCAACTCTTTTTGATTTTACACAAATAACACATACTGCCAAGACTCATGGGTTCGAAATATAGATAGTAAGATATATTATTGTGATAGTCAAGGGACTCGCCAATACTTCTAGTTTAAGGTTAAATCTGTTTTGTCTGTATTGTCTTTCTGATGCCCAATCCTTTAATCTGTCATCTTGCAGTTGAATACCCCACTGACGATGTGTACCGGCCGACGCACTATGGCGGCTACGTTAACAGAGGCTACGATGATATAGACAGTTCCTACTATTTTGCCCAGTTCGAGGCGATGGCAGATGCCGGCACCGTTGGAGGCACCTTGCCGCCCTACGCACTCACCAACTCGGACGAAGAACATGGCAGCGGGGAGGAGGACGCGTCGGAGGAGAACTCAAACAATGAAGAGGGGGAGGGGGTGTTCCGGGACTGCACAGACGAAGCGGTCGTCGAGCATCATAACCGCTGCCTGCCGGAATTTCAGTTCTCCCTGGTCGATTCTGAGTACGATGAGACCCTCGCTTTTCCTGATTCTGTGACCATTCTGTCCAACGTGGGCGACAAGCCGGTGCTGGTGGAGCGCAAGGAGACGGACGATGATGAGGAGGAGTTTGACGACGAGGAAAACAACAGTGTAGTCCTGAGACACGAAATACCATTTACTAGCATATACGGGCCGAGCGTCAAGTTCAACTCGTTCCAGCGCAAGGTCTTCATCCCGGGCCGTGAGATTCATGTTCGGATCGTCGATACGGAGCGTAGCGTCACCACACATCTGCTAAACCCCAATCTGTGAGTGAAATACAATCATATTCATATTGGCAAGATGAGTAAGAGGTTATACGTAAATCTTACATTACTTTTTTCTTTTACGCAGGTACACAATCGAGCTGACCCACGGTCCCTTCAAGTGGACGATCAAGCGGCGCTACAAGCACTTTAACTCGTTGCACCAGCAGCTCAGC
Organism: Drosophila simulans; assembly: GCF_016746395.2. Classification (NCBI taxonomy): domain Eukaryota; kingdom Metazoa; phylum Arthropoda; class Insecta; order Diptera; family Drosophilidae; genus Drosophila; species Drosophila simulans. The sequence continues at coordinate 3,847,342 of NC_052521.2, forward strand.
TTTTTCCGCACCTCGCTCAACATTCCTTTTCCCAGTCGCAGCCACAAGGAGAAGCGTACCACGCTGAAGGCCACAGCCAGAGAGATGGCTGACGAGTCCACCCTAAAGGACCTTCCTTCCCACACGAAGGTCAAACAAACTAGCACTCCGCTGAGGCCTGAAGGCAGAAACAGTAAAATCGCGGGCAGTAACGCCAACAATGCCATGGCTATCATCAGTCCCAGTCATAGCTCCATTCTGGCGGGTCTAACACCACGACGCATTCAAAAGAAGCGCAAGAAAAAGAAGAAACGGAAGCTACCGCGATTCCCAAACCGACCGGAGAGTCTGGTCACCGTGGAGAATCTGAGCGTCAGAATAAAACAGCTGGAGGACTACTTGTACAACCTGCTGAACATCAGCTTGTACCGATCTCACCATGAAACGGTGAGTATTACTAAAATTTTAGGAAACATGCTCAACTACAGCTCAACTAATTAATTGAATCTCAATTCATTTACTACAGCTAAACTTCGTTGAAGTGTCTAATGTGTCCTTCGTTCCGGGAATGGGAATTAAGGGCAAGGAAGGCGTGATTTTAAAGCGAACTGGATCGACGAGACCCGGGCAAGCAGGATGCAATTTTTTCGGGTGCTTTCAAAAGAACTGCTGTGTGCGCTGCAACTACTTTTGCTCCGACGTAGTTTGCGGCACGTGGCGGAACCGATGGTTTTTCGTAAAAGAGACCTGCTTCGGCTACATCCGTCCAACAGACGGCACCATCCGTGCAGTGATCCTCTTTGACCAGGGCTTCGACGTCTCCACGGGTATCTACCAGACGGGCATGCGCAAGGGTTTGCAGATACTGACGAACAACCGTCACATTGTGCTCAAGTGCTGGACACGGCGAAAGTGTAAGGAGTGGATGCAATACCTCAAGAACACTGCCAACTCGTATGCGCGCGACTTCACCCTGCCCAATCCGCACATGTCCTTCGCTCCGATGCGCGCCAACACCCATGCCACGTGGTATGTAGACGGCGCCCAGTATATGTCAGCCGTGGCCGACGGCTTAGAGGCAGCCCTCGAAGAGATCTATATTGCCGACTGGTGGCTCAGTCCCGAGATTTACATGAAGCGACCCGCACTCGACGGAGACTACTGGCGATTGGACAAGATCCTGTTGCGCAAGGCCGAACAGGGAGTGCGGGTCTTCGTGCTGCTCTACAAGGAGGTTGAAATGGCACTTGGCATAAACAGCTACTACAGCAAGTCCACGCTGGCCAAGCACGAAAACATCAAGGTTAGTTAGAAGAACATTTAACTTATGAAGCTGTCTCAAGTTCTGAATTAACTTATTAAATGTCCTTTAAAGGTCATGCGTCATCCGGACCATGCTAGAGGAGGTATTTTGCTTTGGGCACATCACGAAAAGATCGTCGTAATCGACCAAACATATGCGTTCATGGGAGGTATTGATTTGTGCTATGGGCGTTGGGATGATCACCTCCATCGGCTAACGGATCTGGGAAGCATATCCACGGCATCTTTTTCTGGCAGCACGCGTCGAACGCCAAGCTTGTACTTCACCAAAGACGACACGGACTCAGCTTTCGGATCACGTAAGTCCTCGCGAAACGCTCACTACGATACCTCCGCCAAGGAAAGGCCACCGTCCCCACCCCCGGATGAGCCCAGTACTAGCATAGAGTTGAAAACTCTAAAGCCTGGCGATCGCCTGCTTATACCGTCCACGCTCGTTTCGAGTCCGGGAGAAACTCCCGTAGAATCGGGAATCGCTTTAGAAGGGATGAAACTCAACACCCCTGAAATGGAGCGTAAGAACGTACTCGATCGCCTGAAGAACAACGCGATGAAGGGCGCCCGTATGGGCAAGGACTTTATGCACCGTCTAACAGCCACTGAGACGGAGGAAAAATCTGCCGAGGTGTACACTATCGAGTCCGAGGATGCTACGGACCACGAAGTCAACCTTAACATGGCTTCAGGTGGGCAGGAAGTGGCGATTACCACTAGCAGTACACAAATACTCAGTGAGTTCTGCGGCCAGGCCAAGTACTGGTTCGGCAAGGATTACTCCAACTTTATACTTAAAGACTGGATGAACCTAAACTCGCCGTTCGTGGATATCATAGATCGAACAACAACACCGCGGATGCCGTGGCACGACGTGGGTCTGTGTGTGGTGGGTACGTCCGCTAGGGATGTGGCACGCCACTTCATTCAGCGCTGGAATGCCATGAAGCTGGAGAAACTACGCGATAACACGAGGTTTCCCTATCTGATGCCAAAAAGCTATCACCAAGTGAGGCTCAATCCTAACCTTCAGCAAAACCGTCAGCAACGGGTCACGTGCCAGCTACTTCGGAGCGTCTCCGCCTGGAGCTGCGGCTTTATAGAGGCGGATCTTGTGGAGCAAAGCATCCACGATGCCTACATCCAGACGATCACAAAGGCGCAGCACTACGTGTACATCGAAAATCAATTTTTTATCACTATGCAGTTGGGTATGGGTGTGCCAGGCGCTCATAACAATGTGCGGAATCAAATCGGGGAAACACTCTTTAAACGGATTGTTCGGGCGCACAAGTATGAAACCAATATACTTATCCTGATTCTAGCAGATCTAATGTACAGCTCTTCTAGGGAACGGAAGCCTTTCCGAGTTTATGTGATTATGCCGCTTCTACCGGGCTTTGAGGGCGATGTGGGTGGCAGTACTGGGATAGCAGTCAGAGCCATTACACACTGGAACTATGCATCCATTTCCAGGTAAGGCCTCACCACCAATCACATCAAATGCATTTCGAAACCATTGATTGCAGTTGATTGCACAGCACGAAATTTTGTTGAATGTCACGATCCCAGGAACTCTCCTCTTCATAAACCTTCAGTTAACTTATGTCTAAAAACCATAACATCATAGCTTGAGAAGTTTTAATAAATAAAAATGTATGATCCATAATGTCAGAGAGCTTTCTACTCCGTTAGTAAAGTTCTTTGACTATCAGCTGCGTTTCTATTTAAGGTCTCATATTTACTCTGCTTTTATACTTGCAGGGGACGCACAGCAATTTTGAACCGCCTGCAGGAGGCGGGTATTGCCAATCCGCAAAACTATATCTCATTCCATAGCCTGCGTAACCATTCTTTTTTGAATAACACACCCATAACGGAGTTGATATATGTCCACTCAAAGCTCTTGATAGCCGACGATCGAGTTGTGATCTGCGGATCGGCAAACATTAACGATCGGTCTATGATCGGAAAGCGGGACTCCGAGATAGCGGCTATTCTAATGGACGAAGAGTTTGAGGACGGACGCATGAATGGCAAGAAGTATCCGAGCGGAGTGTTTGCCGGACGCCTTCGAAAATACCTTTTTAAAGAACACTTAGGTCAGTTATGTCTTTTGATTTTCTTTATGAACTTTAATTTATATCTTACAATGTTTCAATTCAACCAGGCCTCCTGGAAAGCGAAGGTTCCAGTCGGTCTGACCTGGACATTAACGATCCTGTTTGCGATAAGTTTTGGCACGGCACATGGCGTAGGATTTCAACGCAGAACACAGAGATCTACGACGAAGTGTTTAAGTGCATCCCCACTGACTTTGTAAAGACCTTTGCCAGCCTTCGCAAATACCAGGAGGAGCCGCCTCTTGCCAAAACCGCCCCTGAGCTAGCTGCCAACAGAGCCAACGACATTCAGGTACTCTTCCCAATAATTAATTTAACTTTAGCTTACATTCACGTGTGGTACCGTCGCTTACAAAGTTACCACTCTCAGTTCTTAGAACATTTTATTTAAATCTGATTATTTTCCGAATATAGAAAACGTTTCGTTATAGATTAATAAGGACCATGTATAGTTTTTTGTTAACAAATAGCACAGCCAAAAATTATGTTGAATAATTTCTTATTATATTATTAATTGCATTTCGAATTTAAAACACGAGAGATATAGATGAGTTTCCCGACTATATGATAAGAGAAATTTCATCATTTTTCTGGGATATCGATAGATATTGAATAATAAAATGGAAAAAAAAATTAAAAATTGTTCAAAACTGTGGGCGTGACCGTCTTGGCGGCTTTAGGGCGTTATACAAATTTGTAGAAATTTAAGCAACTAATAAAATTATGTAAAAAGATCACACACTTTTTTAAAAATGTGGGCGGGGCAGTTTTGTGCGGTTTGTAGGTATTAGAGTGGGCGTCTAAACAAACTGGCTCTGCGTTTTTGTCTCCAGAATATGTATGCTGAATCTCAACCTTTTAGCTTTTTTAGTTCCTGAGATCTCGACGTTCATACGGACAGTTGGACAGTCGGACATGGCTAGATCGACTAGGCTATTGATCCTGATCAAGAATATCTTTATATAGTCGGAAACGTTTTCTTATGTCTGTAACATACTTTTTAACGAATGTAGTAAGCCCTTTTACTTTACGAGTAACGGGAATAAAAATATGTCTTAAGCTGTTATGATATTTATCCACGCTGGTCGAGTAATGATAAATAGTCTTTGTTATCTAAAGAAAAACTATTATTTATGTATAGTACTAATGCATTATGTTTTTGATTTTAGGGTTACTTGGTCGACCTGCCATTGGAATTTCTGAACAAGGAGGTCCTTACTCCGCCTGGAACTAGTAAGGAGGGCCTAATCCCTACCTCTGTATGGACATAGTCTGCCAAAAGTCTCTAAGATCTTAGAAAGCTTAAAAGCCTCTTATCATTTACCACCCACCAAATGCGCTATCTTTAATGTCAAGTCATACATTTTGTAAATAGTGTATAAATAGCCGTAGATAACTCTAGATACTTTCAAGTACATGTAGCTATTCCTTACCAATAGTTAATTTATTTTACACTGTTTGTCTATGTCCTCAAGTAGTTTTAAGATTTTTGTTATTATTTTGTATGATGTTAAACAGTATTTTAGACCGATTTACACAAGTTTATTAAAGTGATATGAAGTGCAAATGAAGAACTACAACAGAGTTTTGAGCATATCAAGTCCCGAGCAATTTCCGTTTGTCCTTCTTTATGTCCGTCCCTTTCTACTCAAACTAGTCTTACAGGAATATATCAAATCATTTTTATTAGTGTTGTAAGTTTCTATCGATTTGCGAAAAAAAATTTCCACGCCCACTCTAGCGTTCTAAAACCACCCAAAACTGCCACGCCCTAATTTTTTCATAATTTTATTAGTCACTTAAATTTCTATCGATTTGCCAAACAACTTTTTGCCACCCCCTCTAACGCCCTAAAGCCGGCAAACCGGTCACGCCCACATTTTTGAACAATTTTTAAATATTTCCCATCGATCGGCGTATAGATGACCTTGCCGCAGTTGTAAAGGAGCCAGTTCCGCACATTAGACGCCCTATGCTTAGGGACATTGGAGAAGGTCAACTATTGCAGAAGGTAGGAGCGGCTAAGCAAAGGCTTGCGTATTGCGTAGAGTACTCGGTGCAGTATGTGCTCCTGCTTCTTTCAGTTATTCCATTAATAAGCCTATGGCGTGGTCAATACCTTCTTTACCTTGAATTTCCATGTTTAAGTCGATTAGTTTAGACAGGTGAACCTTGAAAGTCTCGACATGAGTACCAGGAGCTGGGAAACATGTAGATCAGCCAGGAGAGGGGTGTGATCTGATGACAGATCGTGCAGAGTTTAGATGTTGAATCTGTTCATGGAGTAGCCTTTGGTTACAAAAAAATCGAATGCAGATGGAGCTACCTGTGGGTTGGAGGAGAAAAATGTTGGCTCTCCAGTTGCCAAAAATTGGTAGTGGCCGTTTGCGACTACATCCTGTACGAGTTTACCTCTAGCGCAGGCTCTTGAGTTTCCCCACAAATTATTTTTGGCATTGTTGTCTCCACCTGCTATAAATTTGTCACCAATTTGTCACTCAATATAAGCTTTTATCAACCGCTCGCTGGGTGGGAGATACACCGATGCCAAAGCAACCGTTCCCTCTGAAGTCTGCAGCTGCACACTCGCTACCTGCCGGTCGTTGGTTGAGATTGGAGGTTGGGGACAAAGATTCAAGGAAGAGCGCACTATGACAGTGGCTCCACCTCTGCTGTTTCCACTGGGGTGGATGGCGTGGTAGGTGGAGTAACCAGGTAGGGAGATGCGTTGTCCTTCCCGAACGTGTGTTTCAGTGGCAAGCATAACATCAATATTTTGCATACTTAGGAAAAGCTGAAGATTCTCAGAGTTCCTTGTTAGATTCCGCCGTTTCCTCCATTAGTTTGAACATTTTTTCCATTATCGAGCTTATGTCCCTGATGGCGCTTTCCAGTGCCCGAAACTTTTTCTAAGGCCTAAGCCTTGTGATGAGTCTAGTTCACTGTGGTGATGGCGAGTAGCAAGTGATCAAAAAAATTGAGGACCTTTGTGCCGTACAACATCGGCTTATGAAATTTTACTTCTGATGGCCTCAGCCGGAATAAATCCTTGAGTAAAGCTTTTATCCTTTTTAAAATTGGCAGTGTTGCCATGAGCAACAAAGGTAGGAAGCAGCTGGAGTTGCTTCATCTTCATCACAAATACTTTCAGGCAGGTCTACTTGCATGATTCGATCTGCTTCTTCAGCCAAGGCTGCAAATCGGTTATTACTTAGTGAAGACAATGAGGGTGTTTCAACTTTAGATGGCATCTTCAGCGGCTGAGAAACCTGCTTCTTAGTTTTCTGATCTTTTTGAAATGTACTTGAGTTTCCCTTACGTTTCCTGCCTTCAGGTATGACTGATTGTTTAATATCTGTGTGCGAATTGTTGCAGGGCTTGCTCAAGCTATTTTTCTCATCCTTGTGTTCATATTCCTTGCTTGTTTATCACTTCAAATTCCTTGAGACAGCACAAATGACACTGCACGAAATTCCAGTATCTGGTTAATTCTAATAAATGCAAAAACAGGCTTGGAAATTTCGCAAGTCTTTAAAAAGACTGTCACAAAATTCACAAAAACGCAAAGACTTCTGGTTTAGCGTTTGCAGCAGCCTCAGATGCCAGGGGCTTTGTTGGTCCTTTTTGCCGCTTCGCCTGTTTCTGTGGAGTACATCCTTCAGCGGCTTTTAGTTTATTAGTAATCATTTTGTAAGTGACACCCCAAGGAACTTTTTGGGGAGACGAAGTCTACATCGCCGTGCAGACGGACGTCTTATGTTAAGGCTGCGCGAAACATTCGTAATTTTCGGAGTTGAGTCGGCCGGTGTGTGCGGCAAACTGGCGGAACCACACGGTGGAGACGTGACATATCTTGGCGCAGCCATCACGCGAGTTGAATGTATGTCTGTTGCAGGTAAATAGCTAAATACAAATTAGCGATTTCCCGCAGCGGATAGAACAGCTGATAGCGCTGCCAACTTGGCGCAGTGCGTGATCTGCAGAGGGAGGCGTTGCCAGATCATCGCTGCGATCAGTGCTGTGTTGCGACAGTTGGGCGCGCAATTCAAAAATTAAATTTAAAACTAAACCGTTAAAAATTTAATTTTGATACTGGTTCCTGGGGAGCGCACCATTCGCTAAGGGGAAAAGGCGCAAAGTTCGCGAACTGACCGAATATCATAATTCAAAAATTAAATTTAAAACTAAACCGTTAAAAATTTATTTTTGATACTGGTTCCTGGGGAGCGCACCATTCGCTAAGAAAGGGGAAAAGGGGCAAAGTTCGCGAACAGACCGAATATCATCCTTTCACTGTTCTGGCGCCTAAGCAGGGGCTCTGGTGTCCAGTCGAGGCGGATCAAACCTTCAACTGTAAAAGCCAGGGGGAAATCCGTGGCCCACGTGGGAACCCCTTTCTATAGCTGGGGCCTCACCTAGGTAACCGTTGGCCGTAATTAATGGACAGATCAGTGGGGGGCAGTCCCCCTGATCGCAAGGACCCGTTCAGGAGGAGCTCCACACTCTCGAGATCCCCCACTAAAGGAGCCGGTAACCCGACTCAGGGTGATGGAATCTCGGTTCCAGCGGTGGCGAGGGGTGAGCAAGGGGGTGACGAGCACCCGACGGGTAGCTTTGCGTGCCCGACCTACAGAGCGAGCCTAAAAGAAGCCAAGAGCCACCATAATGTACGCCCATATTAGCGTAATACAGCTCAATGTTAATCATTGCGCAACAGCTCAGAGTCTCCTGGCTCAGACTGAGGCGGAGCGCAATGTAGACATCATGCTCCTAAGCGAATCTTACGTCACTGGAACGGGACCATCCTCCATGATCCTAGACGAGTCAGGTAGAGCAGCTATCAAGTGTTGCAGCTCCCTCCAAGTCCAGGAACTGGCTACATCACCGATGCGGGGAATCGCATACGCAAAGATAAAACACATGCATATGTACAGCTGCTATGCTCCGCCTAGCGACACCCCCGACCAGTTCGAGGAGTTCCTGGAGGCGCTTGTGAACCATGCGAGAGGACGAAGCCCAAAGATCATTGCAGGTGATTTTAATGGCTGGGCAGTGGAATGGGGCAGCAGAGTATCCAACCCCAGAGGCCGAGCAGTGATAGACGCCATCGGAATGCTGGTCCTAGTACTGCTGAACGACGGACGGAAGCCGACGTTTAACAACGATAGGGGTACATCATTTATTGACGTTAACTTTGTCAGTGGAGGGCTTGTTGATACCAACAACTGGATGGTCCATGACGTCGTAACGCTGAGCGATCACGCTTTGATTTCCTTTAGCAGAGTAGAAGCGCCGGGCAAGCATGGGACACCAGGAAGATCGATGAGGTCATGCTGGCCTATCAGATCAACTCCCTGGAAATCCCAAATGGGGATGCAGAGGCCAGCCGCCAGGCCTATAAATATGCTGGGCAGACTTTGCGACGCATCCATGCCAAGAAAAAAGAAGGCACAGCGCAAACCACCCGTGTACTGGTACGTACCGTGTACGAGCCAAAGGCTGCACCCACCACGTGGAGCTCATGGAGGCTTTCGGAAGGAATCGCTTAGAATTCAAGCATGGCATAGAGGCTGCCGGGCGTATAAGGAACTGCAGGATAGTGTAGACAGTGATACCTGGGGCCTCGCCCATAAGCTTGTAACCAACAAGCTAAGGAAGAGAACGGCAACCGCATCTTACCCTGGGGTTGTGGCTTAGATTGTATTGGAACTATTCCCCTACAGAAGTAGCCCATGCCCCGGATTTACCATACAAAGCCCCTGGACTAGATGGTATTCCTGGAGCGGTTATTAAAGCAGCGGCGCTGGGTAAACCTGGCATTTTCACGGCCACCTTCCAGCAATGTCTTCTGGAGGGAATCTTCCCAAAGAGTAGCCTGGACGCTCTCTCGTCCGTGTGTGACATCGCCAAGACCGCTCTTGCTGGTGATAGATGGCTTGGGGGCAGGAAGCAATACTGCGCAATAGTGATCCTGGACGTAAAAAACGCCTTCAACACCGCCAGATGATCACGCGAGTTACGCCAGCAAGAAGGCAGCAGTCACAGCCTCTTCGCTGGCTAGACTCATTCCCAACGTCGGTGCCCCTAGATATCCGGCCAGGAAACTGCTGGTGGCTGTAGCAAAGGCTTCGCTGCTATACGCTGCACCAATCTTAAGCATTGCCACTAGCAGGGGTTCATACCTGAAAGGAACGCGCTCGGTGCTACGGTCCATGGCCATCGGGCTCATCAGAGGTTTCAGGACCATATCCGAAGACACGGCGCTAGCACTGTCAGGCCTTCCGCCAATTGATCTGGAGATCAAGGCTCTCAGCCTAATGCGGGGTGGCGCCTCCAGGCTAGGCTAGGGATGCTGGGTGAGTGGCAGAACAGATGGCAAACGTCGCGGCGGGGAAGGTGGTCACACCAGCTCATCCCTGAGTTGACGGTCTGGGCAGAGTGTCAACACAAATGCCTAGACTACCATCTAACCCAGTTCCTCACGGACCATGGCTGCTTTCGGGCCTATATACTCAGGTTCCGCCATGCAGAGTCAACCTAATTTTTGTTCTGCGTCGATCGTGAAGAAACAGCTGAACATGTGCTAATGCACTGTTCCAGGTTTACGGAGGAGAGGGGGCAGCTAAAGTCGCTAGCAGGTACCCCGTTCAGCCCTAGTGGCCTGTTCGCGGCTATGTTGGCGAATAGCGAGGCATGGGAGCTGGGTCACAGCCTTATCATTAATATGATGAAGGGAGTCCGATAAGACGAGATGGCCAACAGAGTGGGTGGCTAAGGGGCTAAGGTCAAACAGTCGTCCCGTGTGGTGGCGGGCGAAGAATACTACCTCAGCGTTCCCGGCTTGTCGTAAAAGTCGACCAAAGGTTGGAAGGAGGAGCCCTCATGGACTACAATGAAGGACTGGAGTGCGACTTGGCCTCACATCCTGCTCACCGAAGTCATACCTTGACTGGCAGTCCCGGTGAGCAAGCAAGGACTGAAGAGCACGCTGAGGTTTTTGTTTTAGTACGTAGGCATAATCCCATTAGAGTTTATGAATCGTGCATGCCACCTACGGACGGTAGGTGATATCTTTAGAAGATTTTAATTTTGTTTTCATTCCTGTAGCTCGGAAGAAAGTCTCCTTTTCCATCTTCCCCTTAGGAATACTGTCATTTGTCTCGCACGTTGTTGCTAGACCAAAACATCTAATATAAAAATCCTTGAGGTTCGGCAATTTACTTTTTAAGACATTCTTCCGGCATGCCATTTTAATTAGGTGGGTGATGTCAGGTCGAATATAGAAGGGTGGCAGATCCGTCCGTTCCTCCGTCAAAAGGCTTTGGAAACATTTTTTTATATACGTCTTATCCGGCACTCATTAAAGCTTAAGCTTAGTCCATTAAACAATGCCAAGGAAAAGTCAGATACAACCTCCAGTGGAAAATGCCCTGATTTTCATATACGTAAATCTGCTTAGCCAAAACTGTATGCTGGCTGTATCATGTTCCGCCGAAAGCATTTGTAAAACTGTAAATATGCTGCCGTCACCCTCCATTACAGTTTGGTATAGAAAAACATAACTTGAGTCGCCGTTGGGTTTCTGAATGAGTAATAACACGCTTCCATGTGCGTCAATAGATTTTTTTTAATGGTTTTTATCCTTGATGCATACGTTTTTATATGGGTTCGTGTGCATATACAGAAAAATTCATCCAGTTCAATGTCAAGAATGCATCCAGCCAATTCACACTCATACTTTTTAAGGTATAATGAAGACTCCGATTATGGTCTTTTGTGATTTCTAGGTGTCTGTTGGTTGTGTGTGTGTTAGTGTTGCTCACTTTGGTATGTAACTTAGTTCTGGGTCGTCATCTTTCATATTGTCGGCGGATTCCTTCCTCCGCATATCTTCCAATTTTAAATCAATTACAAATTTTAAGTCGTCTGGATCCAGTGCATCGTAGTTTTTTATTATGAGGACTCTCCGGTACCGAAATGGATATCAATATGACGCACTGTTCATCGGATTTCACAAGGCAATGTCGCTTTAAAATTGAGCTGCACTCATTGGAATAGCCTTCAATTCTTAGCCAGATATTATCCACTTTGTCGGATAGTTTAGCCTTTTTAAAATTAAATGAACACGGAAGAGGAACTTCGTATATCAACTTGGCTATAGTATCCGTGCAGTTAGGTTGCAGATAACTTTCTGATCTCAATTCAGTTTTTTTATTTTTTTGAGGGGCAATTGATGTCCACACTTCCTGGTCCAAATCTAGGTTAAAATACAAAATGGACAATGGTCCACTTTTTGAAGGTTCGGTGATCTGGAATTCCGGGTCATCATCAGGAAATGTGCTATTTAAAGTTCTATTATTGGCACCACTACACTGGTGGGGCACAACACCTTCCGCAAGCGTTGAGTGCGGCGCGAAATGCACATTGCGTTTGGCTATTTCCGCGCGCACACTAGCCTTGAATTCAACGATGAATTCATCGAAAGACTCGCTCATTTCACTGCCAATTTCGTCGAAGTCCAATTCCTCCAGTTCTGTATGCAGAACATTGAAGGCACTTTGCAGCTCATCAATCTGCTCCAGCCTCACCGTAAGAGTGGGTTCGTCGTATCCGCTTAGCGTCTTACTAGACAGCGACGTTTGTAGCCTCTGCTACCTGCTGAACAGCGCATTGGCTTTGCGCTTTAAAAAGGTCACCCTGTTTTTGTCACCTTCAGCGGGCATAGTAACAAATCGCCTTTGATTCGGTTCAGCGGGAAGATGAGCACAAAATAGATGCCGAAAATGCAAGCGGGGTCAATGCACGTAACGATATATGTAGCAATGTATGTATATATGCAATGCTAGCTCGCTTAAACACAGCCACTATCACCGAAATCTCCACTCACTTGTCCAACCGATTGCGATTTAATGTATTTATATTTATTTATAAACGGGATAAGTGCATTAATTAATGCATGCAAATTAACAAAATCACGTCGGGGTCACCAAATGTTTAGCTATTGAGCTTTTTCAATAGCTGTTGCGAATAATAAAAAACCGAAGAAAGTTTGTTTTTATTACGACACTGTTTATTTTTCGAATTGTTTAAGACAGCTAAGGCCTAAGCTAAGCCTTTTCCGAAACACGACGAATTGGCAATTGGCGGGGCAGACAGCCGAAATGCAGCGCCCAAGCTTAACGTAGGTATATAAAAAAAAGCTGTGCGAGAACAGCGGTTTGCACTATGGGCATCGCAACTGCTACCACTAACTAATTCGGCTTACAATATTAAAGAATATAATTTAGTCTACTGCACAGTATTTTCGGATGCATGACCCAACATTGAGCTCTTTAAGACTGTTCTTGAAAGAAAGATACTCCTTAATACGGAGATAAGGGTAGCAGAAGACATAAATGACGCCATAAACATCTTTATCAAAAACATCAAGGACTCGGCTGCTGAATCAACTCCCTCCCCAAGAATACCTGACAACCTCAGAAGAATGCATGGACAAGCTAACAGAAATAGTCACACCCTCACACTAGACGAAAACACAAGCAGATTGTTGGAAGAAAAACGGATACTAAGTAGAGTTTTTAAAGCTACTAGAATGGACGAGGACAAAGCTAAACTAAAAGCAGCTGAAAATCGATTAGAAAAGCGGTAAAAATCTTGAGAAAGAAGAGAATTAATAAACAAATTGAAGGAATAGACACGAAGAACCCGGACAGAATGAGGAAAATGTGGAGACTGCTAGATGAAGGAAAAAAAACAAATCAACCGAATTTTCCCCTCAAATTGGAAACCAAAGGAGGCCCCAAATGGACGAAAACGATAAAGGAGACAACAGAAGCTTTTGTTTCCGACTTGGAAGGAAGATTTAAGCCAAATAATAATGTACCTGATTACCACATAGATATAGTTAATTCTGGACTAAGAACAATTAAGGAAAGCATGTTAACAGAAAGATACAATGTAACCAAAAACCCGCATTACCAACCTATTACGCTAAAGGAATTAAATGACGAAAAAAAAAAACTTAAAGAATAGTAAAGCACCGGGAAAAGACCTTCAAACAAACCAGCTTATAAAAACCCTACCGACTAAAGCTACTCTGTACCTTATCCTAATTTACAACTCAATACTTAGAATTGGATACTACCCAGACGCCTGGAAACATGCCCAAGTGAAGATGATCTTGAAACCAGGGAAAAGTGTAAACGACCCGAAGTCATACAGACCGATAAGTCTACTCTCGGGCCTCTCTAAAATGTTTGAAAGACTACTCCTAAAAAAACTTTTTAGGGTAGATCTATCGCGCATCCCTTAGCAACTAGTCAAGATTTCAGCAGGTCTACTTGACCAGTCTTGTCACGCATCACTGCAAACACCCATTTCGATCCGATAGCTTTCTTACCCTTTGAGAGATCCACCAACGTCCAGGTGCATCATCGTCTTGTTCATTAGAAAAGTTCGGGACAATTTCGTCAAACACGTCAACTCGAACGCCTTTCACCTTCTCAAGTTGAACGTTAGAAGTACCTGAATCTTGTTCGATCCGAGCACATCATGGTCATTCTCATATAAAATGACCTTGCGAGGATTATACAAACGATAAGCTTTCGAAATTTTAGAGTATCCCACCAAAACATGCTCCAGGCCTCTTGGATCGAATTTCTTTTTCTGGCTTTTGTCCAATATGAAAAATGTTTGAAAGACTACTCCTAAAAAAACTTTTTAGGGTAGATCTATCGCGCATCCCTTAGCAACTAGTCGAGATTTCACAGTCATTCCGATTGATTCTGGCATAGAAATTAAGGGTCTTCTTGCTAATCCTCCTTCCAATTGGTTGCTTATATCCATCCAAACTTTATCGCTTCTTGGCTTAAGAGTTCCAGTCCCGGTAAAAATATTCGAACTGCTAAAGATGGCGTGGCCATCGACATGGGGTTTGGCCGACATCCTGAAAGTAATACTTATTCTTTTTATGCAGTTATGAAAAAATAAACAATTTTGCACTGATTTAGACGTTTTGCACTGTTGTTTGATACTTTGATTTCTTATACGGGTTGCCACAGAGTATCCTGTTTTGGGAATAGCTCCTCCACGATGTTTTATAATAGAACTGGGTCCTGTGGAATACCTCCTTCACCGGCTTTCAGTTTATTAGTAACCATTTTGTAGACAATACCCCAAGGATCTTTGGAGTTCCCGCTTATTAAGCACGTCCTTTTGCTGCGCTGAGCGATTTTCGACATATACGAGTCCGGTCAGTCGTAAACTGCTACAAAACCTGCAAATCCACACTGGGGTTTGTGCGCGGTTCTGAGCGTCACAGTGTCGTTTCGGAATTCACGAGTGATCCAGTAAATTGGCAATTATTCAGATCAGCTGCATCAGATAAGACAGCTGATAGCACTGCCAACCTTTCGCAGTGGACTAGGTGGTAAGTCTGGCGTTGCATGATCAGCGGTGCAATCCTCATTCGGCCGCGCGCTCGTTGGGCGCGAAATTCGAATTCAAATTCAAGTTTGAATTAATTAATTTGAACTAAAATTTGAAATCTAAATCAAGAACTGCGATTAGTTCTAATTCCCACGGAGCGCTTGTGACCAACAAGCCATAGTCCCCCTATTATATCAGATGGACAGAACAGGGGGGGCAGTGCCCCCGACCCGTTCAGGAGGAGTGGTAGGTTATCGAGGTCCCCTATAAGAGGAGTCGGAACCTCAATCCAGGGAGCGGGAGGTGAGCAAGCAGGCCCCCCGCCGCCGAAAACTAGCGACTGCAGTGCAGCTGTGGATGTGGAGACTCTGGCCCCTTCAGCCTTCACGACTGCTACAAGCCAGAAGACGATGGACTTCATTAGCTCCACAATGAGGACCTGCAAGGCATCCTTGTCATGATGAAAGCCAAGATCACCGCCATTCCTCGTTCGAGACTAGGCGCCACGTAACCAGTGAGGACAGGGGCGTGCTATTGGACCTATCGGCGTTCAATAACAGAGCAATTGAGCTACAGGAGGGTATCAACAATAAGCCCCCGCCAAGGTGTACTGCCACACAGACTGAGGCAGGAAAAACTAAGCGCAGCCTGGTGGCGCCACCCAGACAGGCATTAAAAAAAGTGCAGGTCTGAAATACCCTGGGGTTCTAATAGACCGAAGGCTCTCGTTCAAGGCTCACGCAATGTAGGCCAACAAAAAAGTGGCAATGACAGCAGAAGCCTTGGCGAGAATCATGCCCAACGTGGGAGGACTCAAATTGTCGGCTAGGATACTGTTAGTGGCGGTTTCAAAGGCAACGCTGCCCCTATCTGGAGCTGCGTTACCACCAAAAAAAACCTATCTAGATAGTGCCCGCGCAGTATCACGGACAATGACTCTCAGGCTAATCAGAGGCTTTAGAACCATATCGGACGACGCAGCGCACGCTCTGTCAGGCATTACACCCATTGACCTGGACAAAAAGGGCAAATACCTAGCGAGTGAGGAGCATACCCAGTTAGAGATCAGAGAGTGGATTCGAGGAGTATGGCAGACCAGGTGGAAAGAGTCGCAACGGGGACGCTGGACGTACAAACTTATCCCGGAACTAACGGAGTGGGCTGATTGCGAGCACAAAACGGTGGACTACCACATGACCCAGTTCCTCACGGACCATGGCTGTTTCCGAGGGTACCTATTTAGGTTCCGCCACGTGAATACAGCCCAGTGCCTCTACTGCACAGACGCAGTGGAAACCGCAAAGCACATCCTACTGCACTGCTCCAGGTTCGTCGAGGAGAGGGCGCAACTCGTGGCGCTCGCTGGGTCACCTCTCAGCCCGAGAGGCCGGGTTGCCGCTATGATGGCGGAAAACCCAAAACCCAAAATCGCTTGGGACGGGGCTCACGTGATCATCGTCACCATGATGAAGCGTGTCCGTAAGGACGAGTTGGCCAATCGGAGCCAATCGGAACTTTAGATAAGGAGTACTCCCGTATGTTGGCGGGGCAAGAACTCTACGACTGTACGCTCAGTTGGTCGTAAAAAGGCGCTGCTGCTCCATCGCAAAAGAAGATGGAGTGCGACTTGGCATCACATCCTGCTCACTGATGAAATTCCTTGACTGGCAGTCCCGGTGAGCTTGACAAGGACAGGAGAGAGAGCGGAGGTTTTTGTTTAGTACGTAGGCATAATCCCTCAGCTGAGGGTTATGAATCGTGCATGCCATCCAAGGACGTTAGATGGTATCTTTAGAAGATTTAATTTTCCTGCCGTATATAATAAAAAAAAAAAAAAACCCCAAGGATTTTCGGCTACACTCGCCAGCAACTCTTTAAAATCATTTGGCTTATCAGTAGATATTCTCAGCTCCGCACGAATGCATTCGCTAAGAAAGGGGAATAGGCGCAAAGTACGCGAACTGACCGAATATCGCAATTCAAAAATTAAATTTAAAACTAAACCGTTAAAAATTTAATTTTGATATTAGTTCCTGGGGAGCGCACCATTCGCTAAGAAAGGGGAAAAGGGGCAAAGTTCGCGAACAGACCGAATATCATCCTTTCACTGTTCTGGTGCCTAAGCAGGGGCTCTGGTGTCCAGTCGAGGCGGATCAAACCTTCAACTGTAAAAGCCAGGGGGAAATCCGTGGCCCACGTGGGAACCCCTTTCTATAGCTGGGGCCTCACCTAGGTAACCGTTGGCCGTAATTAATGGACAGATCAGTGGGGGGCAGTCCCCCTGATCGCAAGGACCCGTTCAGGAGGAGCTCCACACTCTCGAGATCCCCCACTAAAGGAGCCGGTAACCCGACTCAGGGTGATGGAATCTCGGTTTCAGCGGTGGCGAGGGGTGAGCAAGGGGGTGACGAGCACCCGACGGGTAGCTTTGCGTGCCCGACCTACAGAGCGAGCCTAAAAGAAGCCAAGAGCCACCATAATGTACGCCCATATAAGCGTAATACAGCTCAATGTTAATCATTGCGCAGCAGCTCAGAGTCTCCTGGCTCAGACTGCGGCGGAGCGCAATGTAGACATCATGCTCCTAAGCGAATCTTACGTCACTGGAACGGGACCATCCTCCATGATCCTAGACGAGTCAGGTAGAGTCAGTTGAGGGTTTGTTGATACCAACAACTGTATGGTCCATGACGTCGTAACGCTGAGCGACCACGCTTTGATTTCCTTCATTCTCTCCCCGAAGTGCCCGCCCTGGAGACGGCAGAGTAGACCCGCCGGGCAAGCATGGGACACCAGGAAGATCGATGAGGCCATGCTGGCCTATCAAATCAAATCCCTGGAAATCCCAAATGCAGAGAGTATGGCGGCTGGGCAGACTTTGCGACGCATCCATGCCAAGAAAAAAGAAGGCACAGCGCAAACCACCCGTGTACTGGTACGTACCGTGTACGAGCCAAAGGCTGCACCCACCACGCGGCGCTCATGGAGGCTTTCGGAAGGAAACGCTTAGAATTCAAGCATAGCATAGAGGCTGCCGGGCGTATAAGGAACTGCAGGATAGTGTAGACAGTGATGCCTGGCGCCTCGCCTATAAGCTTGTAACCAACAAGCTAAGGAAGAGAACGGCAACCCCATCTGACCCTGGGGTCCTGGCTAAGATTGTAGGGGAACTATTCCCCTACAGAAGTAGCCCCTGCCCCGGATTTACCCTACAAAGCCCCTGGACTAGATGGTATTCCTGGAGCGGTTATTAAAGCAGCGGCGCTGGGTAAACCTGGCATCTTCACGGCCACTTTCCAGCAATGTCTTCTGGAGGGGATCTTCCCAACAAGGTGAAAAAGCCAGAAGCTAATGCTGTTGCCGATAGGCAAGGGTCCAGCACACGCTGCAAACAGCTACCGCCCCCTATGCCTACTGGATATAGTTGGAAAACTGTTTGAACGTATCCTGTATACTCGAATAGAGGCTATCACCGAGAGCACCCACGGCCTAGGAAGCCAGCAATATGGCTTCCGGAAAGGAAAGAGTACCCTGGACGCTCTCTCGGCCGTGTGTGACATGATAGATGGCTTGGGGGCAGGAAGGAATACTGCGCAATAGTGACCCTGGACGTAAAGAACTCCTTCAACACCGCCAGATGGCGGAGCCATGAACCGTATGGGGATCCCGGAGTATCTGAGGATAGTCGTTGGCAGCTACTTTAGGGACCGGGTCTTATGGTATGGAAGCCAGCCCAAAAAGATACCGTGTTTCGGCAGGTGTTCCCCAAGGATCGGTACGTGGACCAATCCTGTGGAACATCATGTACGATGGGATCTTGGGCATCAACAGGCCCATGCGAGTAGAGCTGCACTGTTTCGCTGTGGCAACTATAGCAGTCGCCAAAGCAATCGCAGGGTTGCAAGATATGTAAATGTAACACTACGATTGGTGCTGCCATCCTCTGGCTCGAGAAAGCCGGGCTAGCAATAGCGGCCCACAAGACTGAGACAGTCCTTTTAAGCAGCAGGAAGAAGGTGGAGAATATGCTAGTGTCCGTCAATGGCACACAGGTGACCTAACAAGAGTCCCTACAGCATCTGGGTGTAATGATAGCACACAGACTATCGTTCAAGGATCACGCGAGTTACGCCAGCAAGAAGGCAGCAGTCACAGCCTCTTCGCTGGCTAGACTCCTTCCCAACGTCGGTGCCCCTAGATATCCGGCCAGGAAACTGCCGGTGTCTGTAGCAAAGGCTTCGCTGCTATACGCTGCACCAATCTTAAGCATTGCCACTAGCAGGGGTTCATACCTGAAAGGAACGCGCTCGGTGCTACGGTCCATGGCCATCGGGCTCATCAGAGGTTTCAGGACCATATCCGAAGACACGGCGCTAGCACTGTCAGGCCTTCCGCCAATTGATCTGGAGATCAAGGCTCTCAGCCTAATGCGGGGTGGCGCCTCCAGGCTAGGCTAGGGATGCTGGGTGAGTGGCAGAACAGATGGCAAACGTCGCGGCGGGGAAGGTGGTCACACCAGCTCATCCCTGAGTTGACGGTCTGGGCAGAGTGTCAACACAAATGCCTAGACTACCATCTAACCCAGTTCCTCACGGACCATGGCTGCTTTCGGGCCTATATACTCAGGTTCCGCCATGCAGAGTCAACCTAATTTTTGTTCTGCGTCGATCGTGAAGAAACAGCTGAACATGTGCTAATGCACTGTTCCAGGTTTACGGAGGAGAGGGGGCAGCTAAAGTCGCTAGCAGGTACCCCGTTCAGCCCTAGTGGCCTGTTCGCGGCTATGTTGGCGAATAGCGAGGCATGGGAGCTGGGTCACAGCCTTATCATTAATATGATGAAGGGAGTCCGATAAGACGAGATGGCCAACAGAGTGGGTGGCTAAGGGGCTAAGGTCAAACAGTCGTCCCGTGTGGTGGCGGGCGAAGAATACTACCTCAGCGTTCCCGGCTTGTCGTAAAAGTCGACCAAAGGTTGGAAGGAGGAGCCCTCATGGACTACAATGAAGGACTGGAGTGCGACTTGGCCTCACATCCTGCTCACCGAAGTCATACCTTGACTGGCAGTCCCGGTGAGCAAGCAAGGACTGAAGAGCACGCTGAGGTTTTTGTTTTAGTACGTAGGCATAATCCCATTAGAGTTTATGAATCGTGCATGCCACCTACGGACGGTAGGTGATATCTTTAGAAGATTTTAATTTTGTTTTCATTCCTGTAGCTCGGAAGAAAGTCTCCTTTTCCATCTTCCCCTTAGGAATACTGTCATTTGTCTCGCACGTTGTTGCTAGACCAAAACATCTAATATAAAAATCCTTGAGGTTCGGCAATTTACTTTTTAAGACATTCTTCCGGCATGCCATTTTAATTAGGTGGGTGATGTCAGGTCGAATATAGAAGGGTGGCAGATCCGTCCGTTCCTCCGTCAAAAGGCTTTGGAAACATTTTTTTATATACGTCTTATCCGGCACTCATTAAAGCTTAAGCTTAGTCCATTAAACAATGCCAAGGAAAAGTCAGATACAACCTCCAGTGGAAAATGCCCTGATTTTCATATACGTAAATCTGCTTAGCCAAAACTGTATGCTGGCTGTATCATGTTCCGCCGAAAGCATTTGTAAAACTGTAAATATGCTGCCGTCACCCTCCATTACAGTTTGGTATAGAAAAACATAACTTGAGTCGCCGTTCGGTTTCTGAATGAGTAACACCACGCTTCCATGTGCGTCAATAGATTTTTTTTAATGGTTTTTATCCTTGATGCATATGTTTTTATATGGGTTCGTGTGCATATACAGAAAAATTCATCCAGTTCAATGTCAAGAATGCATCCAGCCAATTCACACTCATACTTTTTAAGGTATAATGATGACTCGATTGCGGTCTTTTGTGATTTCTAGGTGTCTGTTGGTTGTGTGTGTGTTAGTGTTGCTCACTTTGGTATGTAACTTAGTTCTGGGTCGTCATCTTTCATATTGTCGGCGGATTCCTTCCTCCGCATATCTTCCAATTTTAAATCAATTACAAATTTTAAGTCGTCTGGATCCAGTGCATCGTCGTTTTTTATTATGAGGAGTCTCTGGTACCGAAATGGATATCAATATGACGCACTGTTCATCGGGTTTCACAAGGCAATGTCGCTTTAAAATTGAGCTGCACTCATTGGAATAGCCTTCAATTCTTAGCCAGATATTATCCACTTTGTCGGATAGTTTAGCCTTTTTAAAATTAAATGAACACGGAAGAGGAACTTCGTATATTCCGCCCACTTGCAATCACTGGGGTTGCAACACAGCCATCCTACGGCAGGCTGCAGGCACCGGACACTATCCACCCAAAAACAGTTTTCTGAGCGACCGGCATTCCCTCGTAGAAGGTCAGGAATCCGGATTGGATAACCTTTGGATAAACATCTGCTCCTTAGACCATGGAGACGGTAGCAGGCCGATGGAACTGATCATCAGCCAGCATGATGTCCCGGAACTTGGACACCACGGTGTCGCTCAATGCCCGGACAGGTGTGCGGATCCGCACACTGGGCTCGATCTTGTTCGCGTCGATCCTGGAGCAAATCGTCGTCGTGCAGACCTTCTCGTCGCCAACATTGGTCATCGGAAGCGTAAAGGCTGACGCCAACGAAGCGTCGATGCAGCTCATGGGGGTGCACGGATCGATAAGTGCTGCGGTCTCGAAGGTCTTCGTCCCGGTCTCCAACTTGACCAGCGCTGTCGGAAGGATGTTCACGCTGTGGCGTTGCAGCAGCGACGAGAGCGATGGGCCTGGCGTGGTCGATTCCCGGCGTCGTGGCGGTGAACTCCTACGCTGAGTTGGCGGATTTTGCCGGCGGGCACGTTGGGACTTGGCCGAAGCTGCTTGCCGGGTTGGTACCGGTTGGAGACGCGAGCGCGCTCGAGACCGCGACAACGAGCTAACCTGCTCGTGCATGTGGAGCAGCGTGTGGTGGGATCGGTCGCACTTCTTGCAACGATCACCGCTTCGGCAGTCTCCCGTGGAATTATCGTGAGCGAGGCAATTGGCGCAGTATTTTTTAATGCTCGCAAACGCTTTTCAGCGCTGAGCTTTAGGAACCTCGCGCACTTCCGAAGAGAATGGATACCGCGGCAGACTCGGCATCGGTAGGATTGAATACCTCGGATACGTCTGCTCTCCAAGGCACGAGCACTGCGTGCGTTTTGTTGACGAGGGGCCATGCTGCGCGTAGTTGAATGTCGAAAGGAGATCGAAACGAAATGAAAAATAATGGATGATTAGTGCTAGTGAATTACAACTAAGGACGAGAGGAGCGCCTATTATTGTGGAGATTCGGAAAACTCCGTCGGCAAAAGCACCACTTTTGCCACTGGACGTTTAACAACTCCACGTGCAGTACAGATATTTACTACACGGACGTTGCCGTCGGCTCCTGGGAAAACAGACTCAATTCTGCCGAGCCGCCACTCATTAGAGGGTAAGTTGTCGTCCTTGTTGACGACCATGTCATCGATGCGGAGATTTTTGGACGGGGCCTGCCATTTAGAGCGCTTGTGGAGTTCTTTGAGGTATTCTTCTTTCCATCGCACACGGAACTGCTGATGGAGAGCTTTCAAATGCTGCCACCGATTAAGAATGGATTTCGTTTCCCCCTTTACTTCGGGTTCCACCGTGGATATAAGTGGTCCCCCGACAAGGAAATGACCTGGCGTCAGAGCCAGCAAATCTGTCGGATCCTCAGACATAGGGGAGAGCGGCCTGGAGTTAAGGCACGCTTCTATTTTTGCCAAGAGCGTGGAGACCTCTTCGAACGTGTATTTTCGTGTGGCAGTGCATTTGTAAAATAGCGTCTTAAAACTTTACGCCTTGTGGACGCCGAAAAATGAATATATGTACTCAATCCTTTAAATAATTTCACAATGCCTTTATTCGACTTTTCCCTTTAAGCACACGCCACCGAATGCCGCGTCTCGGGTATTCCTCTTTTCTTATGCTCTCTGAAGTGCGTTTGTGAGTGAGCTAGGTATACATTCTTATCTCTTAATGCTAGCTTATAAGTAAGAGCGAGATAACAATAATATTCTTATTCCTAACGGGGATATGATCGTATGCTTCTCTCTGCCACTATGGGCTTCATACCTAAGACTATGCTACTACATGGTACAGTGGGCCTTATGAGTGTTCATCCTACCACAGCCTGCTTCTCAAAGGCCTCCCATATGGGGTGCCCCCGGAGGAATAAATTGCCATTGCATCTCTTGATGAATATAGGCATTTGTCACCGACTCTTTTACGTCTTGAAGGAAATCGCGGGAAAGCAGGGTGGCAGCGCCAACAATGGTTTTGCCATTGCCATGACAATGCATTGTCTGACTGGACTTGACGTGGACACCCTCTTCTGGATACAAAACGAGAGAAAGCGGCAAGAAACTTTTTGGTCGTTAAGTCAGATGTAGGCTCTAAATGGATGGCCTTGGTGGAGAAACAAACAAAAACTAACACATACCCCTTTATAATAAGACATGCTCTTCCCGTATAGTTCTTTATATCGAACGGACCGGCGTAATCCATGCCAGTATACGTGAATGCTCGGGAGAACGATGCTCTTTCTTTGGACAGAACACCCATCAGTTGGCTTTGCACCCGTTTTTTGTGGATCACACATACTTTGCACGAATTTACTACTGCTTTCATCAGGTTCTTAATTCTCGGAATCCAGTATTTCGACCGGATGAGGCGCACCATTAACTGGTTACCACCATGGAGAGTTATGCGATGAGTGAAAATCGCAAGGAGGCGAAAAAGCAGGCAGTTATACGGAAGAATCACTGGATGGCGTTCATTGTATTGAAGGCTTTCGGAAGCCGCCACATGGCCGCATGCCCTGATCAGTCCTTGCGCATCTAGAAACGGGTTCATGCTTAGGATGGCACTTGAACTTGGCACTGGACGCTTTTCACTTAGGCAGTGATATTCCACAGGGAATTCTCTGCGCTGAGTGTTCGAAATTAGGAACCGCTCGGCGGCGGCGATTTCAGTGGCCAGCAAATGCACATCAGATGGAGATGTCTGCTTCCTGCACCGCTGAATGAAGCGATGAACATAAGCAAGGACCCGTAGAGCTTTCTCTAGCTTGGAGAAACGTGCCAACAACTCTTCAGAAGGAGCTTTTGCGAGATGGACTTTTAGAGCACGCTTCTCCAGGTCGGTCACCGGAGCGTTGTCGACCTGAGTTGGCCATTGGTTGCGTGGATTTTGCAACCAAGTCGGTCCGTGCCACCATAACTGCCTATCGGCTAGATCTTGGAGGGAAACTCCTCTACTTGCCAGGTCTGCTGGATTATGCTCAGATTGAACATGAGACCAATTCTCTGTTTTTGTGGCCTGGGCGATCTTCGTCACCCTATTGGCTACAAATGTGGTCCACTGGCACGCTGGCTTGCTTAACCATGCAAGCACTATCGTGGAGTCCGTCCAACCAAAGACACTAGAATAACAAGATGCGTAACGGCCATACAAATTTTTGGCACGCGATTTTTTGGCCGTGGCTCTAGAGGTGGCTCCAGGCTCTCTTGAGTTTTTGTTCGAGAGAGAAAGAGCGGAGAGCGCTACAGCAAACAGCTCTTTTCTACGCATACAGTGATAGCATACAACTGTATGTGTGCATACGTGTGCTCATGCATTGTAAATTTGACAAAATATGCCCTTCACCTTAGAAGTTCGTTGACTTTAAATCTATATTATTTTTGATTAATTGGCTCCATGCGAAAAATTCTTGTTTTGTCTTGCCTTAACGTTATTATTATTTAAATAAAGCTTAGAAATAGTAATAGCCGAATCTATGTACATCACAAAATAAATTTCGAAAATGACTTTATATTAGAATACTTGTCATTAGGGTATTCAGCTTGCGGCGTGAGAAAAATTAATATGGCAATGATTGTTGAGTTCTTGTGTCCGCACTTCGTGCCTGACGATATGACTTTTACAACGAACTGTTTTCATATTTTTATTTATTTTATTAATTTTTAGTTTCTACTACGTATTATTATTTTTTATGAATTATTATTATGAAATATTATTTTTATTATTTATGAATAAAATTATTATTTTTTTATGAAATTAAAAAATAATTATTATTTTTATGAAATATTTATTTCATATTTATTTATTTATAATATAAATAAAATAAAAATAAAATATAAATATGTAAACGGTAGCTAATTCGAGCGGCGATTTTAACAAACGAATTAAAAAAAATTTTCAAATTATAATAGTCAGGGAATTTTTATTTTATTTCATCATATTGCTACGAAATTGGCCACAACTCCAAATATGTAAATTCGTTTCTTCGATCAGAATTGATTTCGGCCCGAAAATCGTCTTCTAGCACAACACGCAACATATACGCATTCTCGTCTCTTGTTTTTACTCACACAAGCAAGCAAATTCTATTATTAGATTTCTTACGCTCTCAGCGTGAGCGAGCGGAAAGAGAGCAAATTTGGCCTTCACCAAAAAAGTGGCTGCATAGTGCCAAACGAATGTATGGCCGTTACGCATCTTGTTATTCTAGTGTCTTTGGTCCAACAGTAAAGTTCGGAGTTAATCGTAGCCATCTGCGGAATGATGGCTGCAGCCATTTCGGAAAGCAATAACGCTCCGCACAACTCCAGTCTTGGGAGCGAAACCGATTTGACTGGTGCTACCCGGGTTTTCGCGGTTAGGAGTTGCACCATAATGGTGCTGCCCACTTCTACGCGGACATATATTGCCGCCCCATAAGCCTTTTGCGATGCATCGCAAAAGCCATGATGCTCGACCTTGAAATCTGGACGAAACGATAGCCAGCGTGGAATGCGTATCTGCTCTAAAACCGAATAACTTTGGAGAAAATTAAGCCATCGTCCCACCCAAGCTCCTGCAGCCAAATCTCCTGCATGAAAATTTTAGCTCGAACGATAAACGGCGCTAACCAGCCTGCAGGGTCGAACAATTTGGCAATTTGGAACAGGACTTGGCGTTTTGTAAAGGACATTTCGATAGCCAACTCTGGCGGGACGAAGAAGAATTCGTCGGAGGTTGCCTTCCAGCGAATACCGAGGGTTTTGGCAGTACTTTCTGCATCGATCTCGAGAAAATCAGTATTTAAAAGATGGTTGCTCTGAATGGCCGCTAAAACTTCCTTTTGGTTGGAGGTCCATTTCCTCAATGGAAATCCGGCGGAATTCAGAGCGTCTCGGAGCTCTTGCACAATGAGCTGAGCTTCTTCCGTGGAGTCCGCTCCGGCTAGAACATGGCTGAGTTCTACGTCAGCTGCTAGCTGCTGCAGTACTCGGATGGCCAGGAAAGGCGCGCAATTGACTCCAAAGGTTACTGTTTTCAATTCGAAATCTCTGATTTCCCCTCTATTGTTACGGAAAAGTATTCGCTGGAATGGAGTGTGTTTCAGATCTACCCAGATCTGCCGATACATTTTTTCGATATCGGCGCTGAACACGTATCGGAAATAGCGCCACTTCTGAATTTGAATGGTCATGTCGGACTGTAAGACAGGGCCAGCATGAAGGATATCATTTAAACTGGTACCACTCGATGAAGGGCTGTAGGCATTGAATACTACACGGAGTTTAGTAGTTACGCTTTCCGGTTTTAAGACGGCGTGATGTGGCATATAATAGGCGTTGCAGTCATGGGTAGGAAGAACTGGTCGCATGTGCCTTAAGTCGAGATATTCCTGGATCACCGAATCGTATCTCGCTTTCATGGCCTCATCTCTTTTTAGACGCTGCTCATTTCTTAAGAACTGAGCCAACGCGAAAGACCTAGAATGCCCTAGCCCGGAACCGATATGTTCTGGGTCGCGAAAAGGCAGAGTAACGACATATTTGCCGCACTCGTTTCTCGTGGTCGTTTGAAGGAAATTCTTCTCGCACATGGAATCGGATTCTTTTACCAACTTTGTTGGTATATTCTCCACCTCCCAAAATTTTGTGAGTAGTTTGTCCAGTGAATTATCGTACTCGTGGGAGATCTGTGTCGAAAAAGAAGAAATTCTGCTTTGGGTTGAGGCTGACACTGGCCCAGTTAGTACCCAGCCGAAAATGGTCTCTTGCCCCAAGAGAGAACCACAGATGTTGGTTTTTGCTCCACTCAGAAGCACCGAAGGCAGAATGTCGGCTCCGATAAGGAAATCTATTTGTGCGCTCTCATAGAATTTTGGATCCGCCAGTGGAAAATCGGGAAGATCCCGAAGGAAATTTTGCGGAATTGGGTAGGAAGGCAGATTTCCGGCTAGTTGAGGGAGGACATAGGCCGTCGTTTCCAACTGCAACGCGGGCCTAGTCGGAGATCGGATGGTGAAACTGCAGAGCTTCTTGGACTGAGCAGCTACTGTTTGGTTTAAGCCCGAGACTTGGGCTTGAACCACCTGGAATGGCAATCTAATTAGATTGAACAGTCGCTCGGTTATGAATGTCGCCTCTGATCCGGAGTCGATCAGGGCGCGTGCCTTAAAATTAGTGCCAAGATGGGAAATATTGATTATGGCAGTGCCAAGAAGGATAGCTCTTGAGCCCGTGGCGAAACAATTTTGAACACCGGCTTGCTCATTTGGAACGAAATTGGTCTGATTAGCGGAAATTGGCCTTGCAGGATTTAAAGGGCTTGAATTGCTGGAAAAGAGGTTGTTTCGGTGCAACAACGTGTGATGCCGGCCACGGCAAGTAAAACAATTGTGCGTGCTTTTGCACTCACGAAGCTGATGTCCCTTTGCAAAGCAGTTTAAGCATAACTGCTTCCGTTTAATGTAGGCCGACCGGTCGTCAACCGACATTTGGAGAAACCGCGGACATACACGGACAGGATGGTTCTCCTTGTTGCACAAGTCGCAACTTTTCAATTTTGGAGCCACTTTCGTCTCATAGGAATTTAATTTTCTAGAGGGCCCACTTGAGTTTATCGCTTTGGAATGCGACTGACTCGGTACGGACGGTCTCACATCATCTATGTCTTCTATGTCGGGATGTCGGCTTTCTTATGTAGCGACTGCTCCCATAAGGAGAGAGTTATCTTCGGGAGCTTGGATGAGCACAGATATACCAGCAGACAGTCCCAATTCTCAGTGTTGATGCCTGACAGTTCTAAGGCAGTCAAGCAACCTTGAACAGTACTTTGCAGTACCTTCAAGGCCGCCCCAGATTCCTGTGGTATCGACTGCACATTAAACAGTATTTTCAATTGACTGTTTTCCAACAATCGTTTATTTTCGAAATGCTCTATTAGGTTTTCCCACGCAGAGCGGAAACCCTCGTTGGTGAGAGGCGAAATCGAAACTATGGCATGCGCGTCGCCACTTGTTTTGGCATTTAAGTTGAATAACTTTTCAACCGGAGTCAGCCGTGGATTATTGATATATATGGCTGTGAAAAGATCCCGGAAAGTCGGCCAGCGAAGATAGTCGCCTGCGAAAACTTCTGTATCGCATGGAGGCAACCGACAGCCAGAGGAAATGTAGGCCTGGGCCGCAGCGTTCGCGGCTGGGATGGACTGAGACGTTCCCTGCTCGATTTTATCAACGAGCTGAGCAACACAGCTTTCATAGACTGAATAGCAATAACTGTATTTAGCCCTGAGAATAGGCATGTTGCTTGCTGCCGCTTCGCCTGCTGACACAAGGCACTCTGAGCAGAGGTCGAATTCCTTTTCAACCTTGTCCCATAGGGTTCGGACTTGGTCGCGACGGACGCTAAGCATCGTGACGGTTGGAGCTGCGGATTCCGGAGTGTTGATCTGAGCCTCAAATTCGCTTAAGCGGTCAGAAACCGAAATGAATTTGGCTAGCGCTAGATCGGAAGCAGCCATATTTTTAGCTGTGCGCTGTACTGTGGCTTTGGATGGAGTAGTAAAGTCGTCGGAAATCTGCGCAGGCGTTTTCACCGAAATGCTTGGGATTCTTGGACTCTTGGGCCCTTGTGGTGAAAAAATAGACCAGGGTTTGTCAGCGAACAATTTCTTCTTATCGTCCCCGATGGGCATATTCGAAGAAATACGAAATGAAAGGGAAGCGGTTTTGGAGCCCGGTGAACGGTATAAAGCAGCGGAAAAAGACCGAATAGGATGTAATGGGTGGGAAAGTGGTGTAAAATTTATGAAGTGGAAACGCCGTAGTTTAGACTAATTGGGCAGGTGACTCGGAGTGAACAGCAAATTGTATAAATGACCTGTGATTTATGGTAATTAGGTCCACCTTATTTACGGTTACCTTAGGAACACTTGGAATGTGGAACACGGTGAAATAAAATGTTTATTAGAACGAAGAAAATTTTATTTTTTTGTTTACAACTGGAATCGGAGAAAATGGAATGGTGGAATTGGAGTCTTTTCTCCGCGTTGTAAGTACTTCTAAAACAAACACAAATTAATATCCAAGCAATACAGGAACAAATATTTGTCGGGTGAACGACTTGTATTTGGCGGTCGTATTATTTATTTATGGATGATTTTTTTGAAAATTTTCAAAAAAAATTAAAAAAAAATAATTTAATAAATATTGAAAAAGTTATTTGTTAAAAAAAAGAGAAAAAACGCTTTTAATTTATTGCTCGGAAATTAATTTGGAAATTTACGGAAAAAATTGATGGAAAACAAAACGCCTTTTCCGCGTCGGCACTTGGAATAAATTGTATTTGTGGTTTGGATTTGCCGACGGGAAACAATTTAAACTTTGGTATATGTTTAAAAGGAATGCAGATAATATGCGCAATGAATGTCGGTAATATATGTGGATATAATATATGTTGATGTAATATATATAATATATATGGATGTAGTATATGTTGATGTAATATATATGGATGTAGTATATGTTGATGTAATATATGTAATATATATGGATGTAGTATATGTTGATGTAATATATGTTGATGTAATATATGGAACTGGCGGGTAAATGTTTAATTAATATTTTATTTGGAATGGCCAGAGGGTATGTGTTGTTTGTTTCGTTGTTGTATTCTTCGATAGTAAAGCAAATTGTATTAAGTGGACTGCGGAGTTAAAGCAAAAAATGTGTTTCGAAAAGAATTTGGCTTGCGTTGGACACATTGAAACGAGAACAGAATTTTTACCACTTTTGGCAGAGCTTTGGACTTAGAAATTTTTACTGAACTTGGTACAAATTATTTTCACTTTTTCACGTTTGGAATTTTGCACTTTTCGGACTGGATGAATATTTAAATATATTCGGAAATTTAAACTTAGAAATTTTCACGAATGAGGGTGAAAGGAGAACTGTGGGTAATATTGCGGCGCCCGTGAGAATGGATAAGTACTTTTCTTTAATTGCCTTTTGTCGGAAAAATCCGTTAGATTTGGCAAATTTAACGAAATTGGATTTTCGGCAATTAAAAGGAATGGACATTTCGTACTTATCTTATAATTTGGTCGCTTGTGGACAAACTTGAAAATCCAGGGGATCCTGCTCGAAGGACCAAAAAATGATGGGTTGTTGGGGGTTGCTGTCCTGGAATTTTCCAAAAATGCTGAAAAGGAAACACTCGAAGAAAAGCGAACACTAGACTTTTCGTAATTGCGCGGGCGCGACCGGGCGTATGTTTATTCAGCGTGGTTAGTTTTGACACTGGTGCTTATTCTAATTAGTTAGGCTCTCCCAAGCGCAGCGGAGACTCCTTGGAGACTCTGTGGTGAAGAGCAGGAGAGCGTAAGAGGGAGCGGAGAGCGGCTGACAGTCCAAATCCCGTAACTTGAACAGTCTACTTTTTGAAGCTTCGGTGATCTGGAATTCCGGGTCATCATCAGGAAATGTGCTATTTAAAGTTCTATTATTGGCACTGTTGTCCAGCTGTTCCACATCGTTCTTTCCCCACAGTCATTCCGATTGATTCTGGCATAGAAATTAAGGGTCTTCGTGCTAATCCTCCTTCCAATTGGTTGCTTATATCTATCCAAACTTTATCGCTTCTTGGCTTAAGAGTTCCAGTCCCGGTAAAAATATTCGCACTGCAAAATACATTCACTATGGCGTGGCCATCGACATGGGGTTTGGTCGACCTCAAACTATACCGTATTAGATTAGGGAATGCATTGGGAAACTAAAAATAAGAATTTCAACGTTCTGCCTTCGCAAATCATTATTGAATAACCATATTCCATTGACTAAGTCAGTGGGCTGTTAATGCTGCCAGGCAGCGGCACAAAATCATCAAATCACCGATAATGGAACACCCTTTCCAAGTTAGTGTTCTGTGTTCTGAGAAAATTGTCGATTTTCATTACCTTAAGTTTCTCGTTCCAGGCTCTTCCTGAGTGCTTCAAATTGTATATTGCTTTCTTTTGCAACAATACCTTATCTGGATTCTTTGCAATTAGGTATCCTTCAGGTTGCCTCATATATGTAAACGGCCTCGCTTAGGTCGCTATTGAGGTACGCGGTTCATTTAATGAAAATGTAATTATAACTCCGACGCTAATGCAATTATAAAACGCACACTTTCCAGTCGACAAACCGTCAAAAAAGTTTCCAGATAACGCCGAACTGCTGGGAGCATCCATTCGCCACTAGTTTTGTCTTGAAGCGGTCTATGCGGCCGTTCTTATCGCGCTCTACATTGAAAACCCACTTGATTGTGATTGTCAACTAGTGAATTGTACTATCTCTCCATCCACTTGCCGAGCCGCTGCATCATACAAACGGTATCCTTTGGCTGATACCGAGTAACCAACCTTAGTGTACTCCTTATCTTCGGGTTGAAACTTGCTGCCCTTCCAAAGACCCTTGTCAAGAGCAACTGCAAAAGATCCGAAAACTTTAAGACGTTTTCTTACCCATCCAAGCTCCCATTGTCATGCTTTAAACTACTGTGTGTAGGGGTACTATAAGTCCTCTTATTATACTCTTATATAAATAAAACAAAAAAGCAGGAGTTGGCCTCTTTGGTTTATTTGGTACTTCACGTGTTCAGCTTTAGCATTCGACTGACTCCCTCTCCGTTTGCGATCTGCCTCTATGCTTGTTGCTACAGAGCCGATCTTGCGAAACATCGAAAGCGAACAATGACTTAATGTTTATATACTATGTTGCTATACTGAACTTATGTATGTGTACCTCTAGCCTACCTACATGTGGTAGGTGATCGGTTCCGCAAATAAACTGCTTCGTCCCAAAATGCATCTCCTAGTCTCCTTGTCTACCCCCATACACCCCCCCAATACACAGTGAGAAGTTCCTGATGAAGTGAACAGAAAAACGAGTAATGAAGTTATATATATATAGAACAAGTTGCACTTGTTCCCACTCACGTTTCTTCTTTTTTTCTCGGCCATAGCCATAACGTCACTCAAATGGGCCATTTAAATCTTTTTTTTACTAACAATTTATAAATTTCTATTCAAAACTTTGTCGAAAAGCAGCAGCAATTTCTATTTGCGCGTAAAATTACGAATATACGTAAACAACTAAAATTATTTTTTATTTTTCACTACTTATCGCAATAACTATTTGCGCTTATATTTCCGTACTTAACTATTGAAGCAAAACGACTTTAATTGAATAGAAACTCGAATATACAGCGAATATTTCGAAAAATCTATGAGCTCTGCAAAACGGATTAAGAAAAGGTAAAAAGAAAAACGAAAAAATTTTTCGTGCTTTTCTTCCCACCCAGAGTTGCGCGTTTTATAAAAATATCAAATTGGAATATAACAAAATAATTTCAGTGAGCCTCATTTGAATAAAAGTAAATATAATAAATAATAGAAAGGAATCAATTAAAATTTAAATATTTGAGCGCGCGTGCCAGAAACTACGGTCACACTGGACCAATCACGCTGGCCCACTTATGCAGGCAAATACCACACTGACGACGGGCACACTAAGCAGAGCCGGATCCTATATAAAGCGGGCGTCTGCCTGTTATTAGTCACTTCGCAGGTGACAGCGCTCAGTATGTCATGTGCGCGACCTAAAAGAGTTCTCACACGAAGTCGCTTCCCGTGTGGGCAACCTTTAAAAGGTTTCACTTGTAGTCTGTCCCCAAATTTTTCAAGCTCTCTTTTTATCGTAACTTATCAGCGTGCTCTGGTACAATTCTTTCACGTAGACTCTCTATATTTATATTACCGTCGAGTCGACTTGAAATATTTTAATGTTTTACATTAAAAAAATTTCCATGTTCTAAGTTATTTTTCTAACTAATGCTTTTTATTATATCTTGCCTCGATTTTAAAAATTATTTTCATTCGTCAATTATTAAAATATCACTCATTTTTTATTTATGAGATAGAACTCTGCGCTTAACTTTGTTTTTTTGTCTATCAGCTATCGCAGTCCACTTGCAATGCTTAAAATTCAATACTTTTATTGAAATTCATTATTTCATTATTTCATAAATAATTTCATTATTTACATAAAACCATAATGAGAAATCACTACTTTCATTTGTGCACTTAATGCATAGCAAACCAATAAATGTTCTTATACACATTGGATTTTTTTTTTTTTAATGTTGAAAAACATGTTTTTTTTTTTTTTTTTGTAGCGTGCGTTGATTTTTTTAAGATCTGTCCGAGAGGACAATAATTAAATGGTTTGGCGGGTGACTTAACTTAAGGGATACTACATGTCTTTGAGGCGGGTGACTTAACGTATACTACATGTATTTGAGGCGGGGTTCAATAAAATAAATATATTACAAAATAGATGAGATGGTGCCTTTAGTTTTCCGAAGTCCGAGTCATTTGAGTTGTTTTTCTCATGTATAAGTGGCCGGTTTCTTTTAAAATTAACGATCTGCATTAGTAATCTAGGTTTTTTTATTGCTACTTCATCACAAGTTAATATGTATTTGTCAAATTATCTTCGTCTCCCATTAAAGCGTAGCGCGTTTCGAACTATTCACAGGCGATCACTCAAGCATACTGCCCTGATCGCTTTCTTACAATCTATACGAAACCTCGAACCACACTCGGCGGCAACGTCGCGACGCATCGTCGTGCAACTAAACAGGCAACGCGTCGTTGTCGCCCCGCTCCAACGGTACTTGCAGAAAAACGACGGACAACCACAATGCAAAGACGCAAAACATAATATGATGAAACAATTCGAGTTCATGTGTAATCTTCTACTACTACTATATACAACTGCGATGCCATCTGCATAGGTTGCAATAGGAGTCCTGTTCGGTGCTTCCATGTGTACGAAACTCGGGCAAGGGATATATTATTCTTGTATTCTTCCAAAATACAGTTGGTTTTTGTTTCATCTCTCCCATTGACCAGTAAACCGTTAATTGTTTTTGCCTCTTGTAACAAGTACCGTATGGTCGCCCATTTACCGCTTGAATTTAAGTCAACTGCGCAATATCTCTTTCGATAATATTTTTTTTTTATTTCAATTTTTAGGAGCAGGGAAGGTCCCGCTCCAATCGAAGTCAACTCGTAATTGACAATTACCTCTACCGCTAGCACCTCCTGATCTCCTTTTGTCAGATCTGTTAGCCGGAGTGCCGTGATTAATCTATTTAAGTTTAACTTTTTGCCGTCAAACTTAGGTATTGTGGACGAAATTTGTCGCACATATTCCCCTGATGTTGTGGCAGAGTCTGTCATTTTGGCTGTTTCCTGTATACTCGAAGTATTTGAATCTGAAAGTTCTTCTTCAAGTAATTCGGGTAATGTTATTACAGCTGTAATTGAAAGATCGTGGAGATCTTCTTCTTTTATATCTATTTCTGATTCTTATACACTTTCGATATCCTCACCGATCTCAGCCACTATAGGTGTGCTTAAAATCGTTGGGATAGTAACATTTAATAATAATAATAATAATAATTTTTTTTTCATTCTAGTTTTCTGATTTTAAAACAAAAATTTTGGATCATCTGATCAGACCAGCCTCCTCAATCACCGGCAATACTCTGGTCAAAAATACTCTTTCGAGTATCTTGGAGAGTACTGGTAGTAGGCTGATCGGGCGGTAGGAGGCGGGATTGGCTTCGTGTTTACCAGGCTTCAGGATCATAACTACTTCGGCGCGTTTCCATGATGAAGGGAAGTGCCCCAATTGCAAGCACTTATTTATTATGGTCGTGATTAGTGACTTGCTAATAGGGGGGAGGAGCTTTAAAGCAATGGCATTGATGGCATCATCGCCTGGAGCCTTGTGGTTACCCATTGCCGCTATTAAATTGCTGATTTCCTCTTCCGTGGCCTGGGGTATCGACTCGGAGTCAAAGAGAGGTTCTGACAGGAGCCTGGCTGTTTCGGCTGCTTCATTTGGGGAACATCGATTGGCTGGTGTGAAGACTTCCTCCAAGTGCTCGGCGAATGCGTTGGCTCTTTCGGTCTCAGTTCTGCACCATGAGTTGTCTTGTCTTCTGATGGGCGGGATCCTCTTCAGTGGCCTCTTGATGCGCTTGGTAACATTCCACAGGTTGTGGTGGGGATCACCCGGCGCGAGATCAGGGGTATCCAATGGTGGATTAGTGACTGTCGAGTTGTTCAGCCAGTGGTGGTATTTGCTGATGTTGTACGTTTTGAAGATTAACTTTTTACCCGCGGATCTCAACATGGCTGAGATAAGATATTAAGATATTCGACACAGTGGTCTAGCTCAGCTTGTAGTTTTTGAGCTTTCGACCATTCGGGCGGTGGATTGTTCGTATATAATAGTCACTTTATGTGCGCTATTCTCTTTTTTGCTTTATTTCGAACTCCGCCCCTGTTTTTACCCATCACACTAACACTCTACTCACTCAGATACTACTCACTACATAGTACCAAAGACACTAGAATAACAAGATGCGTAACGGCCATACAAATTTTTGGCACGCGATTTTTTGGCCGTGGCTCTAGAGGTGGCTCCAGGCTCTCTCGAGTTTTTGTTCGAGAGCGAAAGAGCGGAGAGCGCTACAGCAAACAGCTCTTTTCTACGCATACAGTGACACTGCATATATATACAACTGTATGTGTGCACACGTATGCTCATGTATTGTAAATTTGACAAAATATGCCCTTCACCTTAGTAGTCCGTTGACTTTAAATCTATATTATTTTTTATCAATTGGCACCATGCGAAAAATTCTTCTTTTGCATTGCCTTAACGTTATTAATATTTAAATAAAGCTTAGAAATAGTAATATCCGAATCTATGTACATCACAAAATGAATTTTGAAAATGACTTTATATTAGAATACTTGTCATTAGGGTATTTAGCTTGCGGTTAATTTTTTTTTTGTCTATTCCAAATTGATATTTTTAAAAAGCGCACACTTTTGGGTGGAAAAAATAGCGCGCCAAATTTTAAGTTTTTCCTTTTAATTTCTCTTAGCCCGTTTGCTTAAAGTTGACTATACGCAGAGCTCCTCGATTTTTTTATCTCTTCGCATATAATCGAGTTTATATTCAACTAAAATCGTTTTGTTGCAATAGTGAAGTACGGAAATATGAGCGCAAATAGTAATTGCGATAAATAGTGAATAGTGAATAGTGTTTACGTATTTTCGTAATTTTTCGCGCTGCTGCTTTTCGACAAAGGTTTTAATTGAAATTTATAAATTGTAAGTGAAAAAAACATTTAAATGGCCCATTTGAATGACCTTATGGATATGGCCAAGAAAAAAAGAAGATACATAAGTGGAAACAAGTGCAGCTATCCCACTGTCGGAAATCTAGGCGCGATTTCCCCGCTCTTAAATTGTTTAGATTTCCTGAAAAGGATCCAACAATGTTAATAAGATGGGCGGAAAAATGCCAATTTACAGAAGATTTTATGGCGAGCACTTCATCACTGCTTTTATGCCATCTCCCCAGATGATATTGGGGTTAAATATTTGAAGAAAGGGACAATTCCAGATCGCAATCTGATAAAATATAAAAGTTGCAATTGTTCCTATATTAATTTAAATGCTGTAGGATCGCCTCCACGAAAAAGACACCGCTCACAGTCCCCCGTTGAAGTTTGTCGGCAGTGCCATAAAAACGCAAAAACTTTAAAACTCTAATTAAAAATTTGAGGAAAGAAAACTCAAATCTAAAACGACAATTAGTTAGGTTGGAATCCAAGTCCAAGAAAAACATATATTCTGAAATAGATAAAATAAATTTAACGGGAAATGAAAAAATATTGGCGAAAATGCTTATTAAGGAAAAAAGGGAACAAATACAAGATGGAATGATTGCGAAAAATTGTTTGCTCAGAGCATATATTACAGGTCCACATCGACATATACGTTTTTAAGAGACTCGCTAAAATTAAATTTTCCAAGTCCATCATCTTTGCAAAAGTGGAACAGCATCAAAAAATTACAGCCCGGAGACAACGAATGTTTGTACTCAGCCCTTAAAGAATCTATTAAAGAAATGAATGCATCTGATAAAGAGTGCATATTGGCTTGTGATGAAGTAGCAATTAAAAAAAACCTAGCTTACAATGTGTCAGTTGATATTATAGATGGAATAGAGCATTTACTTGATCGCTCTAATAAAATCGGAAGCCATATTTGCGTATTTGTGATTCGGGGTATTTAAAAAAAATGGAAATTTATAATAAACTATTTCGTGACCGAAACGAATATAAAAGGCGATTGCTTAAAAAGTCTTATTTATAAAAACATTATTATTGCTGAAAAAATTGGGTTCAAAGTAAGGGGTGTTGTGTACGATCAGGGAGGTAACAATAGAAAATGTACCTCACTACTTGAAGTCACCAATGAGAAACCTTACTTTACCTTAAATAATAAAAAATATATATGTTTTATGACATTCCGCATCTTTTCAAGTCTATAAGAAATAATACTTCAGGTAAACTACGGTCACACTGGACCAATCACGCTGGCCCACTTATGCAGGCAAATACCACACTGACGACGGGCACACTAAGCAGAGCCGGATCCTATATAAAGCGGGCGTCTTCCTATTATTAGTCACTTCGCAGCTGACAGCGGTCAGTATGACGTGCACGGCACTTAAAGCTTTTCGCGTCCAACTTTTTCCCCGTGAAATTATTTTTTTTTATCATTAATGTTTTTACATTTATTTTTAGAAAAATTTAGCAATAAATTTTAGTATGCCACGCCCATTAGCTTGGGCGGTAGCGAAAGTTGCTTGTGAGCAACGTTGGGCAGTAGTGGTGTGGAAGCATTGTTTTTTTATAATTCACAGAATATGAAATATTTTTCTTTATAATGACAATTTAAGTGTGGTATGACAAAAAACAGTTTTTATTGTTATTGCAACACAGATAGACTTTGCATTTAAGCATTTGGTCATCGGTGTTGCAGTTTTGCACAGTCTGCAACGTTCTCTTTCTCCAAAAACTACCCAATGCACTGTGGTCCAGAATTCGATTTTTTTGGCATAAAG
Source organism: Drosophila simulans (assembly GCF_016746395.2). NCBI lineage: Eukaryota > Metazoa > Arthropoda > Insecta > Diptera > Drosophilidae > Drosophila > Drosophila simulans. The sequence continues at coordinate 3,885,555 of NC_052521.2, forward strand.
TCTAAAAATTGAGCTACAGACTTGAAACTTTGTACATTTTGTTGTTAAATCACAAATAGATTGCACACAAATTTTAAGTCTCTGCGACCACGCCCTCTCTTGCCTCGCATATTAACTACTGGTATGACTCAGGAGTCAACGAAATTTCATTGTTTTTTTTTTTTTTTTAAATAAAAGTGTGTACATTGTTGTTTTAAAAATAATCCCCCTCTTCTTCTTCTAGCTCTGCATTATAATTTTCCGAATCTGAACTCGAATCAAAATCAGAATGTGAATCCAATATTTTGTCTGATGGATCAGGTTTAAAATTAGACTGTATTTCCAAAAGACTTATTACTGCCTTCGGAAGTGTTTTTTTCTTATTTTTTCTCTCTCTTTCTTTTAAACATATTGTTGATAATAGTGGGTCCGAGGAATCAATAGCTCTGTGGAAAATATCACTCATCGTATTGATCCGACTATTTTTCCTTGCATGTGATAGTCGGTCCCTTTTGTAAAGTTTATTCCGGGCTTCACTCGCATTTTCGCCTAGGCATCCCAGTGGAACCAACGCCGAATTATTGATTTGATATCCGTGGACCAGTACTTTATGGATGGTTGGTGACATAGGATACCATGGATACGTTTGCATATATAATTGAAAAGATATATCGCAAAAAGAACAAAATTTGTCGGAATTTATAAAATAGTTGGATGATATTGCTATTAAAATAATGTGAAACTTTTCCAAAAGATTTTCGTTAAAGCTGGTTATCGACGAGAATTTGGTACTTGCGAAAGCTCTTCTTGCCGTATTACCATCATTGCTATTGCCGCTGCCATTCTGCTTCGGCATGCTTACTCGAAGGCCCATTTCTCTCCACATTTCCTCCTGAATATATTTTTTTCGAATACTCATTTTAACCTTGTCCTCTCCTTTTATATGCCACTTTTTTATCTCAGCTCTGTATGATACGTTTAAAACAAATTCAAAAAAACGGATCCAAGCATGTAGTGGACTTACCCCAAATTGTAAAGCTTTTACTTTTGGTACAAAGGTTTCTGAACTTAAATTTGAAACCATCAGCATATCTGCCAAAGCAACAATAGATGGACTTGAAATATCAGTGTAAGCTTTTTCTCTTGAGCTCCAACGTTTGCACATTCCAACAGGCTGATCACCTTCACACGAAGATATTAGTTGAACAGGCTTATTGTCAAACCATTTTACACACACAAGATTATGGTTCATTTCGCATTTTATATCAAAAGACCCCCTTCCTCGTTTTTTTAATTCCGCATCTGAGAGCATGTAACGAACACACTCATAGAGCGTTGTCCACCTCAACACACTCTGTCTACTATTTTGACCGGCATGCTCAGGGAAAATGGGCGTGGGTTTTGTGTTGAGATGAACAAGAGTGTCACAGCTACAATACTGTAGACAGAGATACGATAGATGCAAAACGATAACCAAACGGTTAAGAACCAGACAAGAAAGTGTACCTATTGAAGATGAGGCCCAGATGTTATTGGCCTTATTCTATACCCACCCTACCTGTGAAATTCATTCGGACTCCACCCTTTTACAACCGCTGCTTTACATACCCTTTGGTGCCCAACAAGAAATCAGATTAGTTCATTTTCGACCCCATATTAAAGATAAAGATAATATTTCGATACATTTTCCTAAACCTAATCCTTAAACCTTTTTTTTTTTGTAATAACTAATTCTATTTATTAAGGTTTCAAAAGGAATCGTTCAGTAATTCCTCTGAACATAACCTAATGTGTGATAAAGATAAATGAGACCAAGTGGTATCTTAATAATAAAGTACAAAAGAAAGAAAAATCTAGTCTAGTTATCAATTACTTAAAATGTAATATGTTATATTATCCTCCGGGTAAGGAGATCGCTGGGGTGTACCCTCTTCATGATGTGAAGTTCACCACATTGGGAAACATCATTCTAGGTACCTTAGAGTGAAGGCTTGATTTCGGGGCTGGTACAGTTTGGTGAGCACCTTTCAGCTGTGGTTTTTGTCCTGCTTTCCTAGCGGCACGGTTGAGGGCGGTATTCGAGGAGCATGGCTCGTCGTTGTCACTCGAAGATATCTCGCCCAGGACCATATCTTCCTCGTCGCTAAGGGCTTGGAAGCGATTGGCAGAGATTATTGCCGGCTTAACAGATGCCACCTTTTTTACCATTTTAGGGGAATTATAACTAATTCTATTTATTAAGGTTTCAAAAGGAATCGTTCAGTAATTCCTCTGAACATAACCTAATGTGTGATAAAGATAAATGAGACCAAGTGGTATCTTAATTATAAAGTACAAAAGAAAGAAAAATCTAGTCTAGTTATCAATTACTTAAAATGTAATATGTTATATTATCCTCCGGGTAAGGAGATCGCTGGGGTGTACCCTCTTCATGATGTGAAGTTCACCACATTGGGAAACATCATTAGAGTGAAGGCTTGATTTCGGGGCTGGTACAGTTTGGTGAGCACCTTTCAGCTGTGGTTTTTGTCCTGCTTTCCTAGCGGCACGGTTGAGGGCGGTATTCGAGGAGCATGGCTCGTCGTTGTCACTCGAAGATATCTCGCCCAGGACCATATCTTCCTCGTCGCTAAGGGCTTGGAAGCGATTGACAGAGATTATTGCCGGCTTAACAGATGCCACCTTTTTTACCATTTTAGGGGAGAGAATTGCACCTGCTCTCTTTATAATTCCTCTATTCCTAGATTTAAAGGAGACATCCTGAAAGCCGGTGGGAGATTGTGGCTTCGCAATTGAGCTGACAGATGCACTGTTGTGAGTTGTACTGGCAGCAGTAGAGCATACATTGCCGCTCAAGGAGGAGGTGAATATGTACGCAGACGAGATAGTCGAGCTGGTGGAGGTCAGTGTGAAGGTCGAGCTGCAGTAGGTGTTAGAAATACTGGTAGTAGCGAAGGCTGGATCTTCACTTTGCCATTTCTTTGTCAATTGCTCCCGTATCTCTTTAGGGCCAGCGCCAGCATTTAGCTTCATCGACTCATAATCGATAGATTTTTGCTGTGGATCGTTATCCATATTCAAAAACTGCTTACAGTTCAAGCAGCAGAGTGTCTAACAAAGAGTGCAAACAAATTCACAGTCTTTATTATAGTTAAATAGTTAAGTTCCACTACAATATCACTGATAGCGACTTAAGGGTCACTACTAACAATTTGTGCCACTATTTTGGATTTGATTTTAGTTTATAAATTCACGAACCAAAAACTATAAACAAAAAATTACGTTGTTTACGTTAAGGAAATCTCTTATTGAGTAATTTTGCTTATCCACGACAAAATAAAGGAAAAATAATTAAGATAGGAATGCAAATATTAGTATTTAAGTTTACATTACTACTTTTGTTTGTTTGGCTTACTTTATATTAGAATTATGTATGATTAATTGACATTTAAACTTTAAACTTCTTTAAATTAAGAGATCTAGATATACGATTAATTAAGGCAAGGTATTTTTAGCACACTTTTTAGGAATATCTGACTTTATATATGCATGTGTGTTTTTATTATTTTTGTTTGTTCACGCTCTGCCGTACTTACGCACTTTCCATCGATGTCAGCAGGCCTGATGACTGTTGATGATCTGCTGTATGTATTAATATAAATTGGGAAAATCACATATATATATTTGTCAGATCTCCCACAAGTTAAGCTAAATTTGAATCGTAGAGGTTTATAAGTAAATATTTTTAGGCAAAATTAACACATATATGAAAAACTATTCTAAAGATACTCAAGACTGGACACGATCATTCGTGTTGTGGCTGCTTCAGGTTCGCAGCATACGCAGCGGCAAAACCAGCAGCCTGGGGCTCGTGTTGTGCACAAATATTCTCGGAATGCGCACGGATGAAGAAGAAGTGACGCTGATTCGATGTGTGCGATGAAAACGAAGAAAAGATGCACACCAAGCTGATGTGTGCATAAAATGGGTGCACGGCGATCTGCCCCTTGCTTGCGGCGATGAAGAGTAGAAAAAGAAAGCCAACTCGGGGGGTGACCTGCGATCTGCATATGGTTGGCAGCAGAAAAGGACAAGCCCAGCTTTCCGCTGCACGCGGTGGGTGCTCCTGATGCAAGCAGTTGTGAATCTTTCTGCGATCCATGAAGCCACAGTAAATTTCACACGTGGTCAAAAGTTGAGGGCGAAAAACAATGCAAACCGCCTTGGCGACGCGGCCACTAAGACTTCTACCTCCAAATGTAGAACCGGCAGCGGCGCAGTTAAAGTTAGATCACGATTTAAACTATCACTTGGCAGTATTTGCCTTGAAAAAATCTTATCCGGTCTACACGATGCTCGTGGATTTATAATCAGGGACTTTGCATCAAGTTAAACTGCCCTCGATCACGACTTCCCGAAAAGAGAACGGAAGTATGCAAATCAAGTGTGACCGTAGCTTGCTACAATCCTACTCGGGAATTTTGTGGTATTTTATATGGCAATATTCAATTTTGCCAGGATTTGAATTTGGCTATAATGGTTCGTTACCAAATGAGTGCGATAGCACATATAAGGTTGCCATTTTGGCTCGACTCCCACAAGCGTCTTTGGATCAATTTTCTCCAAGCAACTGTCAACAACAACGCAAGAGTCAGGTTCACATCCTTCAATCACTGTATTTTCCAGAAGGTCAATCTCGATACTTTCTCCCCTTTCAAGAATTCCTTCTAAATTCTTCTCCAGTACCGTAGAAATGGCTTTCATCTCATCACCACTTTCTTCGTCAGTAGAAACATCCCAATCGAAGTTTAAAGCACGTTCAATTTCTTCGTTAGACAAACCTTTCACTTTCGGTCTCATCTAAATGCAAACAAAAATTATTACCACGAATGCCCAAGGTTGCGCACAAGCAACTTTGAAAATTATTTACTTACTTATTGTTCACTATTAACTAAGTTTGACTATATCACTGTCTAGTTAACTCTTTGCTAAATAATTATTTGCTTATACTTTAGGTTCTTTTTAAAGTATTATAAAAAAAATTACTAATTTCTAAAGTTTCACCGAATTTCGAAACAATAATTATTGTGATGCGCGTGCTGTTTATTGCAAATATTTTCTGCAACTCATCTCCAAATGCGTTTTTTGCTTTTCATATTTAAAGTAGACACATAAAAGCACCGTTATCATAAGAATGAGAAGATAAAAACAAAAGGCACGCTTACAGTTAGCTCTGAAAACATAGAAATTGCTCACAACCAACGTTGGGCGCGAAAGGGTTAACTACTGGTATGACTCAGGAGTCAACGAAATTTCATTGTTTTTTTTTTTGTTTTTAATAAAAGTGTGTAGATTGTTGTTTTAAAAATAATCGTCCTCTTTTTTTAGTTCTACATTATAAATTTCCGAATTTGAACTCGAATCAGAATCAGAATGTGAATCCAATATTTTGTGTGATGGATCGGGTTTTAAATTAGACTGTATTTCCAAAAGACTTATTACGGCCTTCGGAAGTGGTTTTTCCTATTTTTTCTCTCTCTTTTTTTTAAACAAATTGTTGATAATAGTGGGTCCGTGGAATCAATCTCTCTGTGGCAAATATCACTCATCGTATTGTTCCGACTATTTTTTCTTGCATGTGATAGTCGGTCCCTTTTGTAAAGTTTATTCCGGGTTTCGCTCGCATTTTCAGTTTCCTTTTTAATCTTTCTCCTGCATTTTGGTAAGATAAGTTTCGGCGTCCCATTTGCTGGGGTGTCTTGGAGTTTTCAAAATCACTAACAAGAATTCTTATCTTAGACGCCATCCACTTGGTATGTTTGGAAATAAATCGGTCTAGTTGTCAGTTACACTCGGGCAGTTTTCTTTTAATAAATAATACAAATTTACTATTTTTTTGTCAACCTCTTCTGTCTTTTTCGATTCCAGATTATTGTTGTTGATTGCGGAATAAACGTAATTTGAAACATACCTTATTTGCCTATTGTTACGCCTCCAAATGTCCAGCACGAGTAAAAATGGGCAATAGTTATTACTTTACCGTCAAAGACAAAAGTTAAAGGTACAAACTTACGTTTTTAACTTTTGTCAGAAATTGTCAGAAAATTAGTTATACTCCACGAAACACAGGGGACACGTTAGAATTTTCTGTTAAAATACACATTAGTTGGATGTTACACAACACAAAAACAGTACAACTACACATATATTACCTACATACGTTAAAAACATCATACATTGGCATTTATTTTCCATATTTTACTATAATTTATGAATGTGTATTAACGATCGTACTACGTGCAAAAGTAAGCAAATAATTTTTAGCGAATTGCATTCTCTTAATCAGCTGTTTAACACTTCACCTTTAAAAGCTCAAAAAACGATTTTGGTCAATTTTGTATTTGGTTTTTATTTTGTATCGAACACACTCATAGAGCGTTGTCCACCTCAACACACTCTGTCTACTATTTTGACCGGCATGCTCAGGGAAAATGGGCGTGGGTTTTGTGTTGAGATGAACAAGAGTGTCACAGCTACAATACTGTAGACAGAGATACGATAGATGCAAAACGATAACCAAACGGTTAAGAACCAAACAAGAAAGTGTACCTATTGAAGATGAGGCCCAGATGTTATTGGCCTTATTCTATACCCACCCTACCTGTGAAATCCATTCGGACTCCACCCTTTTACAACCGCTTCTTTACATACCCTTTGGTGCCCAACAAGACATCAGATTAGTTCATTTTCGACCCCATATAATTGAAGATAAAGATAATATTTCGATACATTTTCCTAAACCTAATCCTTAAACTTTTTTTTTTTAAAAACTAATTCTATTTATTAAGGTTTCAAAAGGAATCGTTCAGTAATTCCTCTGAACATAACCTAATGTGTGATAAAGATAAATGAGACCAAGTGGTATCTTAATAATAAAGTACAAAAGAAAGAAAAATCTAGTCTAGTTATCAATTACTTAAAATGTAAAATGTAATATGTTATATTATCCTCCGGGTAAGGAGATCGCTGGGGTGTACCCTCTTCATGATGTGAAGTTCACCACATTGGGAAACATCATTCTAGGTACCTTAGAGTGAAGGCTTGATTTCGAGGCTGGTACAGTTTGGTGAGCACCCTTCAGCTGTTGTTTTTGTCCTGCTTTCCTAGCGGCACGGTTGAGGGCGGTATTCGAGGAGCATGGCTCGTCGTTGTCACTCGAAGATATCTCGCCCAGGACCATATCTTCCTCGTCGCTAAGGGCTTGGAAGCGATTGGCAGAGATTTTTGCCGGCTTAACAGATGCCACCTTTTTTACCATTTTAGGGGAGAGGACCGCGCCTGCTCTCTTTATAATTCCTCTATTCCTAGATTTAAAGGAGACATCCTGAAAGCCGGTGGGAGATTGTGGCTTCGCAATTGAGCTGACAGATGCACTGTTGTGAGTTGTACTGGCAGCAGTAGAGCAAACGTTGCCGCTCAAGGAGGAGGTGAATATGTACGCAGACGAGATAGTCGAGCTGGTGGAGGTCAGTGTGAAGGTCGAGCTGCAGTAGGTGTTAGAAATACTGGTAGTAGCGAAGGCTGGATCTTCACTTAGCCAGCTCTTTCAATTGCTCCCGTATCTCTTTAGGGCCAGCGCCAGCAATTAGCTTCATCGACTCATAATCGATAGATTTTTGCTGTGGATGGTTATCCATATTCAAAAAGTGCTTAGTGACGACTCTAACCAGCTAAAAGCTTACAGTTCAAGCAGCAGAGTGTCTAAGACACAAGCGACCGCGTGGCCGCTGGGCAGCGGAGCCCCACTTCGTGCAAACAAATTCACAGTCTTTATTATAGTTAAATAGTTAAGTTCCACTACAATATCACTGATAGCGACTTAAGGGTCACTATTAACAATTTGTGCCACTATTTTGGATTTGATTTTAGTTTATAAATTCACGAACAAAAACTAAACAGCAGATCTAAATAAGTTACCGGATCTCATTGACTTCGCAATAACAAGAAAGATTCCAAGAAATAATATTACGGCCGGGTCACTTGCAGAACTATCATCTGATCACTCTCCAGTTCTACTTACTCTCTGGCACCGACCACATATAACTGAGCGGCCCTACAGGCTGACAGGCAACAGGACCAACTGGGCAAGGTACGCGAAATATGTTTGTACTCACATGGAACCAACTCAAACAGTATTCACCGACGAGGATGTTGATCGTCTGGTTAAATCGATAGAGGAAACACTTGTTTCTGCAGCCAAGGCCTCTACACCTCCAGACACACACAAAATGACAAATCATAGCAAGACAAATCGTGAAATCGAACAGCTAGTACTTGAAAAACGAAGACTAAGAAGAGAATGGCAGAATCATAGATCCCCAACGGCTAAAGAACATCTAAAAATAGCAACACGTAAACTAACCAGGGCACTTAAGCTTGAGGAAGCCAACGCCCAGCATCTATATATCAAACAACTATCGCCCACCAGCAAAAGGAACCCTTTGTGGAAAGCACACAAAAGCATACAGCCACCGGCAGAAACAGTCGTTCCACTGCGAGGTCCCTCTGGAAGCTGGATACGCAGCGACGAAGATAGAGCTAATGCGTTCGCTGATCACCTTCAGAAAGTATTCCAACCAAATCCTGCTAGCAACTCATTTGTCCTCCCTGTAGTAACTAAAATCTTGCCCCCTATAAATCCAGTAACATTCAGCCAAAGTGAGATAGCATCTATCATAAAAGATCTTAATCCCAAAAAATCACCTGGACATGACTTGGTGGCACCAAAAATGATCATAGAACTCCCACCGTGTGCGGTTCTGACCTTATGCCATCTCTTCAACGCTATTACGAAACTTGGATACTATCCCCAAAGGTGGAAAAAGGCGGTTATAGTAATGATTCCCAAGCCAGGCAAAGACAAAACGCAACCCTCATCCTACAGACCAATCAGTCTCCTAACGTGTCTCTCGAAACTGTTTGAAAAGGCATTTTTAAAACAACTAACTCCCTACTTAAGAAGGCGAAATACAATACCATCGCATCAGTTTGGCTTTCGCAAAAATCACGGAACGATCGAACAGGTCAATCGCATCACAAACGAAATTCGTACCGCTTTAGAGCACCGGGAATACTGTTCAGCTATATTCTTGGATGTTGCACAAGCATTTGACCGAGTCTGGCTGGAAGGACTAATGTACAAGATAACAAAACTGCTTCCCCAGAACACGCACAAAGTGTTCGAATCTTATCTCTTCAAAAGAGTGTTCTCAACCAGGTGTAACAGTTCGACTTCACACGACCGCGTTATCAATGCTGGAGTCCCCCAAGGTAGTGTACTGGGCCCAGTTCTTTACACCATATTCACAGCAGACATGCCTACAAACTATCAGCTCACAACCTCTACGTTTGCTGACGATACCGAAATACTTAGCCGATCTAGATGCCCAGCAAAGGCAACAGAGCAACTTGCCTGCCATCTTAAAATAGTGGAAAGATGGTTTGCGGACTGGCTCATTAAGATAAACGAGACCAAAAGCAGACATGTAACCTTCACACTGAACAGACAAAACTGCCCACCCTGTACCCTGAACAATACATTTATCCCACAAGCAGACGTTGTAACATATCTCGGCGTTCACCTAGATAGACGCCTCACCTGGCGGCGACATATAGAATCTAAGAGGACTCATATGAAGCTTAAAGCAGCCAATCTTCACTGGCTTATTAATTACAACTCTCCCCTTAGTCTGGAATGCAAAGTACTCCTCTACAATACCGTGCTGAAACCCATCACTGGGGCACCATAGTACCTACGCAGCGAAAGCATCCATAGAGAGAAAAAAAAAAAAAAAAAAAAACGAACAAAAACTATAAACTCTGACCTATGGGTAGTCTCTATGTGCGTTTTTTGCAGCAGATGAACTCGGAAGGGCGCAGAATCACAACGAACGTCTTTTGGCTCAAGCCGCACGGAAGCGCGGCCTGCTGGATCTGGATCTTGCAGCCATACTTAAAATTCTTTTGTTCAACCCAGCCAAGGCAAAAACCATTAGTAGCTTCGCAGATTACAGAGCAGTGGATACTTCGGATCCCATAATATCATCAATAAATATAAAGAGGCGCGTTCGAAAACATAAGCGACTATCTCTTCCACCAGAAGTCATTCAAATATTAGCTTGCGAATTTGAACCCGATAACAATTCTTCAGATTCTGCTGATAGTGAAGAGGGAGATGATGGTGAATTTTTATACAATATTGAAATTAAAAATAAACTTTAAAAATATAATATTAAAAAATAAATAAATAAAAATTTTGGGGCGGAGTTGGGAGCACGCCCACTTTTCCAAAATATTCCTGGAGACATGTGTAACACGTAAAAAAAAATGCATCCAAATATCTCCAGTCGTGTAGGAGTTATTAATTTTTGTAAAAAAAACAGGCCCCATAGTGTAGTGGTCTGGCATATTCTCATTATGCTCTGTATGTGTATGTGTGTGTGTGAGTGAGGTAGATATACATTCATATTGCTTAATGCTAGCTTATAAGTAAAACCGAGATGAAATTATAATATTTATATTTACCGCAAACTATGCTACTATATGGTGCAGTGGGTCTTTTGAGTATCCACCCTACCAAATATTTAAGGACCACTTTTTCTTTTTAACTAGTAGAGTTGACCTACAAAATATTTTTGCGTGCGTTCGTGCTAAAGGTGGTAACTGCAGAAATACTATAGTTAACTTTTTATAATATTAAAAAGTGATTATATTTAATATAATAATTGCCCAGCTCATATCTATACACATTTTTTAATTTAATTTCGAATCGCGAATCGGAATTTGTTTTTTCAGTATAGTTTGAGGTTTTCCAAGCTAAAAAATAAATATTTAAATATTATTATTATTTTATTTATTATTCTATTATGTTATTTTATTTTCATAATGTATATTCTTCTTGCAAAACCTACAAGTCTTATGAAAGTAATACCCAATTTTGTGCGTGTTTTCTACCTAACTATTGTAGTAGGACATAGTATATATGTCCCACTGTATTATATATGACATAATTGATACGAATGAGACCCACTGTAAAATAGAATAAGAAGCAATGGAGTAATAAGCAGAAATCCCCTTTAGAATTAAGCACAACATTGTCATCCCTTTCTGTCATGTACATTCAGCATCTAAGATCGAATCTGTTGTGGCCCATTCGCACAAATGAAGAAGAGGAGAAGAGTTTTGAGGTGTCATTCTGTGGCGTGCTCTCAAAGGAGACAGTTAAAATGAAGTAGAGGTAAGTAAGTAACACCATTCTCTTTGTTTGCAATTAGAGTATCCATTCGTTTTATTACGTATTCAGAATACATGTCATTCAGTTGATCGCGTTCTCTTTCGTGTGTGTTCGGACTTTTAGGCGTCCAATCGAAATACCAGGAGCGTCCTTCGTCGCCTTGATTGAATACTGTTAAGAGTGTCAAGGCAAAGACACTAGAATAACAAGATGCGTAACGGCCATACATTCGTTTGGCACTATGCAGCCACTTTTTTGGTGAAGGCCAAATTTGCTCTCTTTTCGCTCGCTCACGCTGAGAGCATAAGAAATCTAAAAATAGAATTTGCTTGCTTGTGTGAGTAAAAACAAGAGACGAGAACGCGTATGTGTGCGTGTTGTGCTACAAGACGATTTTCGGGCCGAAATAAATTCTGATCGAAGAAACGAATTTACATATTTGGAGTTGTGGCCAATTTCGTATCAATATGATGAAATAAAATAAAAATTCCCTGACTATTATAATTTTAAAGTTTTTTAAATTCGTTTGTTAAAATCGACGCTCCAATAAGCTACCGTTTACATATTTATATTTTATTTTTATTTTATTTATATAATGTTATGTTAATTAATTATTTGTAATAGATGTAATATTCGGTACCCAGGGAACACCACGGGGAGGCCATTACAATTGTAATGGGGTCCTATATTAATTAGGACTTCGAGTCGACTTGAAATATTTTAATGTATAACATTAAAACATTTCCATGTTCCCCAATTAAGGTATGTTGTAGTTTATAATTTATATTTCCTTTCTTAATAAATAAATAAATAGTCAAGTTTGTGTTTGAGTTTTATGTTTTATATTTTAAGTTATTTTCAACTGCAACACCAGCACCACGACCTACTCACAGCAAAAAACGTACAAGAATGAGAAAAAAAATAAAAAGTGTGGCCATTCATGTCAAATATAAAGTAGTGTTGTTTAACGTTATTATTGTAGGTTGAATAGTATATTCCAACACGCCCCCTCAAAAATAACGTCTATAATTAAAAACATAACAATAATATTCATTAGTAACTATCAAATGTGGGTGGTGTGCATTCTGGGAAGTGTTAACTGATCCAGCATTTGCTGCGAGGATACGGGGAAAACCCAGAAAAACCCGATCAGATCATTGTAACAAAATATGTTTACAGGAATTTAAATTTGAAAAATATATATATAAATTTCATTCAGCATTCGATTGGTCGTCTTGCAGCAAACCCAATTTGTCTCGTAACTCCACAAATCTCGCAGCAGGCAACGGTTTTGTAAATATGTCAGCCAGTTGATTCTCTGTAGGAATATACTCAAGACAAATCACATTATTCTGAACTTGCTCTCTTGCAAAATGATATTTAATATCAATATGTTTAGCTCGTTTATGACATGAGGGGTCATGGTCATTCCGTAGTCGGACAATACCACGCTTAGTGGCATAAATAAATTCGCCTTGCTTGGCCACTGCAATCTTAAGTGGAGGCACAACCTCCACACTGTCGGTATAGAGCGACTCATCATTTATAAGATGGTCACTAGCACCAGAATCAAGGACAAACCCGCAGTTATCCATCACTGAAGTATTATTCACTTCTTTTACCATAAACGCAATGCCGTGTGATGTTGCAGTTTGAACTTTTTTCATTTTTCATTTTCTTTATTTTTATTATTTAATATTCTTTTATAATGGAAGCAGTCTTTTTTAATGTGGCCTTCTCTGCCACAGTGGTGACACTTGACTTTATACTTTGAATTTCCCTTGAATATTTTCTTTGGTTTAGTTACCCGATTTTTAAACAAATTATTTTTATAAGTGTTATTTTTGTTGTGCACGATCGCGTTCATAACTTTCTTGCTTGTATCGTTGTGGTCATTTTTAATTTTAATTTCTTGATCCAGCAATCTATTTTTCACAAACGCCAATGTCAAATTTTCTTCAGATAATGTCTCTATAGCTGTAATAATTCCATCGTAACACGAAGGCAATGTGATCAGTAGATGAGAAATTTTATCCATCTCTTCTATTTTTGCACCAGCTGCCAACAATTCACTTATAAGTTCGTCAAAAATATGAAAATGGCTTAATAGTGACATCTCACTCGATAGCTTCAGAGAAAGCAAACGTTTTCGCAGCGCCAGTTGCGACGCCAAACTTTTTCGTTCATAAACGGCGTCCAAATTCTCAAGAATCTGACGCGCCGTAATGTCGCTTGTTGCGAAATTTAAAAACGAGTCGCTTAGGTACTCTATTATTGTACTTTTTGCACAACGCTCTGCCTTTTTCCAGGAGTCATCTACCTCGTTAGGCATTAAACCATCAACTACTTTAAGCACATCTTGCTCGGCTAAAAGAGCCCTAATTCTAAATTTCCAAATCGCGTACTTCTCGCCATCAAACGGCTTAATATTACGTTTAGCCTTGTCCATTTTTCACTCAAATTCTGAGAAGGAATTAATTTCACAAGAATGTGAAAAAAAATGCTATTTCACCATTTATTTTCACAATCTTTAATTCACAATTTAATTGTTTATAAGGCATGGACTGGGCCCATAACCTGTTTTAGTTTATAATTTATATTTCCTTTCTTAATAAATAAATAAATAGTCAAGTTTGTGTTTGAGTTTTATGTTTTATATTTTAAGTTATTTTCAACTGCAACATCAGCACCACGACCTACTCACAGCAAAAAACGTACAAGAATGAGAAAAAAAATAAAAAGTGTGGCCATTCATGTCAAATATAAAGTAGTGTTGTTTAACGTTATTATTGTAGGTTGAATAGTATATTCCAACAAGGTAGTTTTCTAACTATTGTTGTTTTTTATATTTTGCGTCCATTTTTCAGTCGCCAATTATTTAAATATAGCTAATTTTTTTATTTATGAGATAGAATGCTGAGCTTAGCTTGCTTTATTTGTCTACCAGCTATCATCACAGTCCACTTGCAATGCTTAAAAAGCAAAACTTTTATAAGTTTGTTTAACAAATCTGTTCTATGTGCATAACATTCATTATTTTCATAAAACCATAATGAGAAGGCACTACTTTCATTTGAGCACTAAATGCATTGCTCAACAATACATTTTTTTTATACACATTTGTTTTTTATTATTTTTAAAAATATTTTCGAAAACTTTAATGTGTATTTTGCAAATATTAAAAAATAAATCAGATGGTGCCTTTAATTTCCCGAATTCCGAGTCTATTGAGTAGTTTTTCTCATGTATGAAAAGCTCTGATGGAGCTGTTAAATGCTCGGTTTCTTTTAAAATTACCGATCTGCATTTATCGCAACTGAATCCCTTAGCAATATATCCAACAAAATATCTACTGGAAGTTAATACAACGGGTACATCACTGCACAAAAAGTTATCTATATTTTGGTCAAAGTACCTCTCATTGTCTTGCACAATTTTGGAAAATGATACAGGTATTCTTGTTTCTTTTTTTTTTTTTTTTTTTTTTGAAAATCAAAGGCTGATATATTATCGAATCGAACTCTATTGGCAACATAACATGATCATCTGATTCGCAATTCGACTTTTGTGAAAATTTAAAAATGTGTAGAGATATGAGCTTGGCAATTATTATATTAAATTCGTTACCTGAAGTATTATTCCTTATAGACTTGAAAAGATGCGGAATGTCATAAAACATATATATTTTTTATTATTTAAGGTAAAGTAAGGTTTCTCATTGGTGACTTCAAGTAGTGAGGTACATTTTCTATTGTTACCTCCCTGATCGTACACAACACCCCTTACTTTGAACCCAATTTTTCAGAAATAATAATGTTTTTATAAATAAGACTTTTTAAGCAATCGCCTTTTATATTCGTTTCGGTCACGAAATAGTTTATTATAAATTTCCATTTTTTTTAAATACCCCTAACAACAAATACGCAAATATGGCTTCCGATTTTATTAGAGCGATCAAGTAAATGCTCTATTCCATCTATAATATCAACTGACACATTGTAAGCTAGGTTTTTTTTAATTGCTACTTCATCACAAGCCAATATGCACTCTTTATCAGATGCATTCATTTCTTTAATAGATTCTTTAAGGGCTGAGTACAAACATTCGTTGTCTCCGGGCTGTAATTTTTTGATGCTGTTCCACTTTTGCAAAGATGATGGACTTGGAAAATTTAATTTTAGCGAGTCTCTTAAAAACGTATATGTCGATGTGGACCTGTAATATATGCTCTGAGCAAACAATTTTTCGCAATCATTCCATCTTGTATTTGTTCCCTTTTTTTCCTTAATAAGCATTTTCGCCAATATTTTTTCATTTCCCGTTAAATTTATTTTATCTATTTCAGAATATATGTTTTTCTTGGACTTGGATTCCAACCTAACTAATTATCGTTTTAGATTTGAGTTTTCTTTCCTCAAATTTTTAATTAGAGTTTGTCTCTCATCTGACAATTTTTTAAAAGCGAAATATATATTTTTTTAAACACTTTTAAAGTTTTCGCGTTTTTATGGCACTGCCGACAAACTTCAACGGGGGACTGTGAGCGGTGTCTTTTTCGTGAAGGCGATCCTACAGCATTTAAATTAATATAGGAACAATTGCAACTTTTATATTTTATCAGATTGCGATCTGGAATTGTCCCTTTCTTCAAATATTTAACCCCAATATCATCTGGGAAGATGGCATAAAAGCAGTGATGAAGTGCTCGCCATAAAATCTTCTGTAAATTGGCATTTTTCCGCCCATCTTATTAACATTGTTGGATCCCTTTCAGGAAATCTAAACAATTTAAGAGCGGGGAAATCGCGCCTAGATTTCCGACAGTGGGATAAACTGCACTTGTTTCCACTTATGTATCTTCTTTTTTTCTTGGCCATATCCATAAGGTCATTCAAATGGGCCATTTAAATGTTTTTTTCACTTACAATTTATAAATTTCAATTAAAACCTTTGTCGAAAAGCAGCAGCGCGAAAAATTACGAAAATACGCAAACACTATTCACTATTCACTATTTATCGCAATTACTATTTGCGCTCATATTTCCGTACTTCACTATTGCAACAAAACGATTTTAGTTGAATATAAACTCGATTATATGCGAAAAGATCAAAAAATCGAGGAGCTCTGCGTATAGTCAACTTTAAGCAAACGGGCTAAGAGAAATTAAAAGGAAAAACTTAAAATTTGGCGCGCTATTTTTTCCACCCAAAAGTGTGCGCTTTTTAAAAATATCAATTTGGAATAGACAAAAAAAAAAAAAAATAACCGCAAGCTAAATACCCTAATGACAAGTATTCTAATATAAAGTCATTTTCAAAATTCATTTTGTGATGTACATAGATTCGGATATTACTATTTCTAAGCTTTATTTAAATATTAATAACGTTAAGGCAATGCAAAAGAAGAATTTTTCGCATGGTGCCAATTGATAAAAAATAATATAGATTTAAAGTCAACGGACTACTAAGGTGAAGGGCATATTTTGTCAAATTTACAATACATGAGTATACGTGTGCACACATACAGTTGTATGCTATCACTGTATGCGTAGAAAAGAGCTGTTTGCTGTAGCGCTCTCCGCTCTTTCGCTCTCGAACAAAAACTCGAGAGAGCCTGGAGCCACCTCTAGAGCCACGGCCAAAAAATCGCGTGCCAAAAATTTGTATGGCCGTTACGCATCTTGTTATTCTAGTGTCTTTGGTACTATGTAGTGAGTAGTATCTGAGTGAGTAGAGTGTTAGTGTGATGGGTAAAAACAGGGGCGGAGTTCGAAATAAAGCAAAAAAGAGAATAGCGCACATAAAGTGACTATTATATACGAACAATCCACCGCCCGAATGGTCGAAAGCTCAAAAACTACAAGCTGAGCTAGACCACTGTGTCGAATATCTTAAGAAAAAAAACCCCACCACACCCGCTCACTCAGAAAATCAAATAAAATCGTTAACAATTAATAAAACTCAAACTCCCCAGACAAAAAGCCTGCCGGAATTAAAGAAAAGCTGCCCGAACGACTGCGAGGGATCATTGTTCACACCACATTGTGAACATACGTGCAGGCATTGCAGCCCCGGCACATAACCCCAAATGAAGACATCATCATCAACGTGGTGAGCAGCCCGCTCACTACGTCATCCAGGGAGTGTCAGCGTGCCAACACCGGCGACGTCCAGCTGACGCAAGGAGGACCTGCAGCCAAAAATATTCCTGAAGCAAGAAGGAGCTGCGGAAAAAAATATTTTTTTTTGTTGACCTGCGTGGCACACGGCACACCACCCTCGATGCACTGCGCTGCATATTAATATTACACAAAATATTGTCACATTGAGCGGAACTCTTTCTGCCCGATGAGAAGAATGGCCCGTAAAACTATACAACAATTAGGCAGGAAAATGTAACAATATGTATATATATCAAAACAAAATATTTTTAACGTAAAATAAACCAAAACCCAAAAATAAGAAAAAATTATATTGTTCGTTTGGATCTGACAGTAGTCAGGCATAATAATAATAAAGAAGCGTTCTATAAGCAGAGCGAATAATTTGGATAAGATTTAAAAATTTAAGAATAAAAAGATGAATACTTAAGGATACATATAAACATATAAAAAACAACAAAATAAATTTTATTAAAACCAAATAAAAAACCCACACAAAATGTATTTTGAATTAAGATGATCCAAAATTTTTGTTTTAAAATCAGAAAACTAGAATGAAAAAAAATTATTATTATTATTATTATTAAATGTTACTATCCCAACGATTTTAAGCACACCTATAGTGGCTGAGATCGGTGAGGATATCGAAAGTGTATAAGAATCAGAAATAGATATAAAAGAAGAAGATCTCCACGATCTTTCAATTACAGCTGTAATAACATTACCCGAATTACTTGAAGAAGAACTTTCAGATTCAAATACTTCGAGTATACAGGAAACAGCCAAAATGACAGACTCTGCCACAAAATCAGGGGAATATGTGCGACAAATTTCGTCCACAATACCTAAGTTTGACGGCAAAAAGTTAAACTTAAATAGATTAATCACGGCTCTCCGGCTAACAGATCTGACAAAAGGAGATCAGGAGGTGCTAGCGGTAGAGGTAATTGTCAATTACGAGTTGACTTCGAATGGAGCGGGACCTTCCCTGCTCCTAAAAATTGAAATAAAAAAAGAATATTATCGAAAGAGATATTGCGCAGTTGACTTAAATTCAAGCGGTAAATGGACAAAAACAATTAACCGTTTACTGGTCAAAGGGAGAGATGAAATAAAAACCAACTGTATTTTGGAAGAATACAACTACACTATAAGCCTCTTACCCTCCCTGCTGATATCCCTTGCCCGAGTTTCGTACGCATGGAAGCACCGAACAGGACTCCTATTGCAACCTATGCAGATGGCATCGCAGTTGTATATAGTAGTAGTAGAAGATTACACATGAACTCGAATTGTTTCATCATATTATGTTTTGCGTCTTTGCATTGTGGTTGTCCGTCGTTTTTCTGCAAGTACCGTTGGAGCGGGGCGACAACGACGCGTTGCCTGTTTACTTGCACGACGATGCGTCGCGACGTTGCCGCCGAGTGTGGTTCGAGGTTTTGTATAGATTGTAAGAAAACGAGCAGGGCATTATGCTTGAGTGATCGCCTGTGAATAGTTCGAAACGCGCTACGCTCTAATGGGAGACGAAGATAATTCGACAAATACATATTAACTTGTGATGAAGTAGCAATAAAAAAACCTAGATTACTAATGCAGATCGGTAATTTTAAAAGAAACCGGCCACTTATACATGAGAAAAACTACTCAAATGACTCGGACTTCGGAAAACTAAAGGCAACATCTCATCTATTTTGTAATATATTTATTTTATTTAAACCCCGCCTCAAATACATGTAGTTACCCTTAAGTTAAGTCACCCGCCTCAAAGACATGTAGTATCCCTTAAGTTAAGTCACCCGCCAAACCATTTAATTATTGCCCTCTCGGACAGATCCTTAATAAATAAACGCACGCTACAAAAAATAAAAAAAAAGAAGTTTTTCAAAATTAAAAAAAAAAAATCCAATGTGCATAAGAAAATGTATTGGTTTGCTATGCATTAAGTGCACAAATGAAAGTAGTGATTTCTCATTATGCGCATAAAATAGATCTGGACGTTGCAGACTGTGCAAAACTGCAACACCGATGACCAAATGCCTTAATGCCAATAACAATAAAAACTGTTTTTTGTCATACCACACTTAAATTGTCATTATAAAGAAAAATATTTCATATTCTGTGAATTATAAAAAAACAATGCTTACACACCACTACTGCCCAACGTTGCTCACAAGCAACTTTCGCTACCGCCCAGGCTAATGGGCGTAACTAAAATTTGTTGCTAAATTTTTCTAAAAATAAATGTAAAAACATTAATGATAAAAAAAAAATAATTTCACGGGGAAAAAGTTGGACGCGAAAAGCTTTAGGTCCCGTGCACGTCATACTGACCGCTGTCAGCTGCGAAGTGACTAATAATAGGAAGACGCCCGCTTTATATAGGATCCGCCTCTGCTTAGTGTGCCCGTCGTCAGTGTGGTATTTGCCTGCATAAGTGGGCCAGCATGATTGGTCCAGTGTGACCCTCCGTCCGTAGTTGATGGCACGCGCGCTGAAATATTTAAATTTTAATTGGTTCCTTTCTAATATTTATTATTTACTCATTCTCATTCATATTCTTCCCTTAGTTCTATCCTAAATTGCATATTTATATTCATTATATATATTACATTCTTCATTCCTCATATGTCTTCTCTATTTGTTAACGCATAAAGAAAGTGAATTATCTGTTTCATAAACATTATTCGGTCATTGTTACCGCTAATATAAATAGATCCCAATATCATTTTTTTTTATTAAATAATAAAGTTAAAGAATTCATACCTAAAATTTCCCCTTCACCTTTCACAGATTTTTACATTGTTCTGCCAGCGTGCTGCCCAACCATTGGAATAAATTAAATTAATATTAAGTATTTCTCATATCAACTAAGTGTGCAGCCTTTTTAAATTTTTTCCGAGATGAATCTAAAATGACTTTTTTAACAATAACCTTTAAAAAATCAAATTTTCTTCAAAGTCCTTGATTTAAAATAAAAAGCTATACACCCTGAAGTAGGTAATGAGAAAAAATAAGTATTTTAAGAATTAGGTTGTTATGCTTTAAATGCTTTCTCCACATTTCATGGTGTACATAAATTTGGAAAAATAATTTAAGATCATATTCAATAAATTAAAAACCAAAAAATATGTAATCAAATTGTTATTTTCCTTGTTTAATCCATTGATGCAGCTGAACATTTTAAACGCGATGCATTGCATCGGGAACAACCATTATAAATTTAATTGGAATAGAAAAGAAAATACTTTGCATAGAGTTCATTTCAAAAACTAATTTAACATAAAGGCTTGTGTCTATATTTATGCTTTTTGTTTTATTTTAAAAGAACTTATATTTATAGCGGTTTCACACAATTATCTGGTTAAAACGAATTACAGGGCACAACAGTACGAAAATACAAATTACCTTACACGATAAACAATTAAACATCGAAAAAAAATATTTTTTTTTATTTAATTTATTTATTAAGGCATACGGGGAAGTCTTCGAGCCCCTTTGTGTCCTTCTTATCTATTAATTCAGCCCATTTGGGCTAACTATAGTTAGCTTTTTCAAATTTACAGTATTATTACTACAATTACATAACACATATAACAAATAGGATTTAAGATAAGAGTCAGAGTCTGCTGACCCTTGTCAAAGGAGATGCCTGCTGATTCCTTCACTTAAAATATATAGTTATTTATCAGAAGTTTAAGATATGTGATTGCGTATGAGTCTATTTTTTAGCGTACTCGTTTTTGAATTCGAAACAAAAGTTATCTGTATAAGACAACTATAAGACATTTTCGTTCTTGTTTTAGAGACAATAATATAACTTGTTGCCATAATTTTTTTGTTAGCATTCCAAATCAGGGCATATATTTAATAACAACCTATTGTCCCGTTGATAGTCAAAGAACATCATGCAGTCCGCTATCAATTTCAAATCAAAATGGTTTGATTCCTTACTTAGTTTACATGCACACATATGTAATTTTGAAATTATCTAGAAATATACTGAAAAGGCATCACTGTTTATAACGTAACATCGCTGACAAAAGCTGTATGCTGTGGCAAGCTGAGCTTTAGACTGAGAGCATTTAAAAGACACAAAATTTAGAAGTCAAACATATTTATGCCAGCTTAGATATTTTATTGAGGAAATAAAATGTTTGATTATAATTTATTTTTATAATTAATTTAATTTATTATTATCTACACATACATATGTATATACATCTACAAAAAATGTGTAGCGAAGTTCGAGCTGCAATCAAAATGCTGCGTTATGGTTACTTTTCTCTCCTAACCCTTGCTTTAGAGTTGTTTCTTCTTGTAAGTTTATTACTGTCTAAATCATATTTTCACTCTCTCTCTCCGTTTGCTGCAGTTTAATAGCTTTTCGGAAAATGAATCGCAAAATGCAAACGCAAGCTTACAAACTTATTTAACAATAGCATGAGAGAGCTATTTTTTGTAGAGCTTTTGAGAGCTCAAACATTTTGATTGTATTAAATGCATTCCTCGGAAATGAATTCATTCACTTAATTAAAGTGATCACAAGTGCAGGGTAAAACGTTCAATAGGAACAAACATTTTCTTGGTAGAGTAAAACTGGCCACCAAACGAGTTTTGTTGCACTCGCACACACCCGCAAAATTCTCGCGTAAACATGTCTTCTTTGTCCCTCCTGTTTTTGCATTCTCCCTCAGTTGCATCACACAGCCGTACGTACAATTGCTTGTAGCGTAATAGAAGCACGTGTTGTGTTTGATTCCTCGCTCCCTCCCTTTCTTTGGTCTTTAAAAACAGTTGCGATTTTAGATTGTGTTTGTGAGAGCTGGTCTGGCTGCCTTGCTGTTTTGTTATTGTTTTGTTTTTGCCATAACTTTGTTTACTTTTCTCTTTTTTTTTTATATCAGACTCGTGTTTTTTGTTTTTGTTCTTGTCTTTTTTGGCCTTATTAAATGTGTGGGCCAAAACAGATATAGCCAAGGTATTGGTTATGGGTGCATATTCTCCACACATCTGTATTTAGCTCCAAATTCGAGCTCAAGTTCCCATATAACCATGCTCGATTGGATGAACCGGTTTTGAGTTTTATCGAACCGCAGGAACCTCTTGTATTCTGATTAGTTCCCACACATATCAACAGGTAGCTGCAGCTTGGGTCGCTTGTGTGTGAGCGAACTTGCCACCGCGGACACATCGGAAGTTGCTGACCATCTAGCCAGCCGCCAAATGCCGAAATTCAAATACAGAATCTCTGAACTTCCCCAGAAGTTCAAATGCACACACTCACACACACAGAAAGAACTCACATTGTAGCGCAACAAGCTCCCCAGTTCCCCGCGCGACCCTCTGTCTTGTCAATGCTCTCGAAAACCTGCTGCCGCTGCACAGAAATCAAAAGTGAACACACTGCACGCGGCCCTATCTTCTCCTCTTCTCCTCTTCCCCTTCAACTCTTCGGTTAGCCCCTCGTTGGGCGCCGAATAAAAACGAACGGCAGTTCGTTGCCTTCGTTCTTGCCTCGCGTGCTTCGTATCTTGATTTGTGCCCGGTTCTAGTTGGCTAAGCCATTCGACTGGCACTCGGTCCGCCGACTCGGCGCTCGTCGGCTCCCTCTTCGGGTGGGGCCGCGAAGCTCGGCCCACTCCCACTCCACTTGGCCCCACTCGTCAGTCAGTCGGCAGGCAGAGCAAGAGCAGCCCGCAGCTTTTTCGTGGGGAGATCGCAGTTTTTCGCTTGCCAATCGATGGCGTTTCGGAATTCTAGTTTGCAGTGCAGCGCTTCTTAGACTTTGTTTAATTTGGTTACACGGCAATTGGCGGCAATTAGGAGCAGTGGCCACTGCATTAATTATGGATGGTGCGCGCGGCAGACAAGTTGGCCCCGTGATAAGTAAATCGCTAGTTTGCTGAGCGAGAGGCACATTGGAATGCATTTGATTAGATTGCGATGTGTTTGTTCGCCCGTCATTGTTGTCAATAAACAAAAGCTGGCCCGCAGTCACAGCGACTAGGAGGTTAACCTGACTTACCCGTTTCGGTTTTGGATTCGGTTTCATTGCCGCCTTCTTGAGCTTGCTAGCACCGCGTTTTTGCCAATCTTGCAGAATGAATTTCGGGTGTGCACCGGAAACAACCGAGAGCGAAATAACTATTGGCCATTCACAAAGCCATAGAGCACAGTGGAACACTTTGTAACGGATCGCAAATCAAAACCGAACCCGCGACGTCGCTTAATTTTATGATGATCAAGTAATTTCTCGACTGAAATATCAATCGAATTGAAAAATGTGTGTCATAAGTGCAGAAGTGAAGTGCAGCTCAATGCCAAAAGTCATAAAAGTGCAATTGATTTAAATGAATTTTTGTTTAATTTGTATAAATATTTTAACTTCTCGCAACTCGAGAGTCCGACCCACGAAAGTCATAAAATGCAAGTTCATGGCGAAATATAAATACCAATTTGTGCAAACTGATGGGGAAAATCGAAATGGTAATACCATTTAAGGGCAGTGCGGCTAACAATTGCTGACGAGCAACTTTCAGATTAATGCAATTCAAATTGGCTTTCCGTCGACTAACAATAAGCAGCTGGGAATAGCAAATGTGTGCCAAAGCAGATCCAGAGTTCTGGCAGCAGTTAACACCAATTAAAAGCGTCGTTGTAGCAATAGTGCAGCAAACGTAGAGCGGGAAAATGTCAGCCATTCAGCCAAAGGATACGGCACTGAAGACCAAGGAGTCGGCAGCTGAAGTAGCAGCCCCTCTGGCCACACTCTCTGCCAAAACAGCAGGAGCAACGGGACGGAAAACTTTAACCTCCAGCGCGGCTTTGTCATTGTTTGATCAGCTGAAAAACAGCGTCAATACAAACAGTTTGACAATTGGCGCCGGCGTCGGCAACAACAGTAGCCCAGAAGCCACACCACCTAAAACAGCACCAGCCAGTACATCCACCGCCCCCCCGATACTTACTCCCACAAGCACACCACCCACACCACCCACCAACAAAAGCCCGTCTCTGTCCTCCAATATTGAACTGAAGCCCCCGGCCAAGCCCGCTCGGCCCTTTACCTCACCCAGCACTATTGGAATCGTGCAGGGCACCAAACGGGGGGTGGGCGGAGTGGTTGGCGGGCTCGGAGCCCAAGCCGCCAAATTGGATATAAACGCATTGCGATCTCAGCTCTACCAGGGCGCCAGGAAGACTGCAACAACATCTCGAGTGGGAGTCGGCAAAACAACAACGGTGACAACAGCCCCAAGAACAACTGGAGGAGAACGTGGCACAAAGGGGTCCAAGAAGCGGTGTCTCGATCGGTACGACTCGTCGGAGTCATCAGACAGGTGAGTGAATGTCGTGGGCACACTACTGAAGTTTGCATTTTGCAGCGAGCTACGTTGCTCTTCGACAATTCTAAATTCTAGTGGTAATTTGAGTTTTTTAATGGTTGATTGACACTCTTTTTGAGGTTTATTTAAACGCAAAGGCAGAAGCGATGGTCGTATCTAATTTTTGAAATATATTGAAAGCTTTAAATTTTTATAGAACACAAAAAAAATTAACAATAAATAAAAATAAACTTTTTGCATAAACAATAGCAGCTTATCCCTTTCCCTTCTCATCGTCGTTTTTAATGGCATCATTAAGCGTCCTAACAATGCAAGCTGCCAAATGTATTTCATAGATGCACTGCCTGGCTATAAACGGAAATGCAAAAGTGTATCTGCGAACCGGCTGGCTGTGGCAAGTCTGAGCCAAAGAAAATGCTCTAAATATACACACGCGCTGTACTGCCAAAAAGTGATCCAAAAGTTTGATCCGCGAGACACAAATAGAATGCAGCCCATCCCAGTCATGATAAACGCATGAACCAAATCTGCAGTGCTTAGCGAGATCTGGAAATCGCTAATAGCCGATTGAGCTGAATTTATCTGACAGGTAATCGTTCCAATAATTGTACAGACCTGCAAAGTGCCAGTCTTGTAAGGGGCCTACGAGGCACGTGCCTCATAGATTGCGAATTTATGGCTTACAGATACATTTGTATCTACTCAAATGGGCAGCCACAAAACCTCTTGCCGCAATGCCAACTAATTTCCGCTCATTAAAAATGCGCAGCACAGTGGAGGCAGCAGCGGAATGGAAACAAAGGAAGAGCAAAGGCCGCAACGGACTGCAGGCATTTGTATCTGGCAGATACGCACAACATGCGTTCATTTATCAGCCGCAAATGGCGGCTGATGCGCCGCAGTAGCAGAGCTGCTGATTTTCCAAATGCGGCGCGTGGGCGGTTGAGCAAACGAAGGCGGCTTCCTGGCTGCATCGATGTAGATATAGATGCAGATACGAGTCCGAAACCACCCCTTTGGGGTAATGAATCTTGAATATGAGCTGTGCTCTCTGCCGATCTGCTGCACAATTGTCGATTATGTGTAAGTTATGTTTCGGTTTTCAAAAATGGTTCTAAATTCATGCACATCTTCTATCTTTGCTACGCTTATTTGGAATTTGTATCTCGTTTCGCAGCAGCATGTTTCAAATGTTTTGTGGGGAGCGTTTTGTCAATTGGCTTGGCCTTATCACCGTCCTCGTATCACCCCCCCAAGATCGCGTTCCCTCGCGGACTGGTAAGTGATTTCGGCGTTGCCTCTCTTCGTTGGCAGTCGGAAATCATTTAAACTTTTGGTCGTTGAACTCCTTTTGATTTATTTATTTTGTTTGTTTCTGTTTCTGTTTCTGTTTTTCTTCCCTTTTTGGTTTTCGTGTGTGTGTACTTTTTGTCGTCGCCAAACAGCATTGCATTTTGTTGTAGCTTTGTGTTTGGCTCGGTTTTTATTTCGATTTCGTTGCGAATCTTTCCAGAGCTGTGCGCCTAAAATTTGAATCTTGGCAAAAGGCTGCTTTTGTGAACTAAGCTCTCTCGTTCGCTGGCTCGTTTCAACGTGCTCCTAAACCACAAAAAACAATCCCACTTCCACTGAGCGTAGTCATTAAAATGTATTTATTTTCGAAGAGCAAAACAAAAACCAAAAATACATGTGCACGTATGCATTTGAGTATAACCAGCGAGTAACATCCGCAGCTTCGAAGCGGAGGCATTTAACTTTAATTGTCGCTCATAAAGCTGAAACACAACTGCAAGAGTAACTGCCTACTTCAGCAACGCAATTGTTGCTGCTGCAACTGCAGCGTCGTCTTTGCTTTTTGCAGTGTCGCCGGACTGAGCGAGTGTGTGTGTGCTATTGATTTTGTCGACTTTGGTCTTACAGGTTTTCCACGTTTTTCCACATATTTCCACGAGACCCCGAGAGCGACCCACTGCTCCAATGGCGCGAGTCTTTGCCCATGCTTTTGCTTTTGCTTTGCTTTTGCTTTGCTGATTGTGGGCTGTTGCTGTTGCACTTTTCGCCAAGTCATGCACGGCGGGCAGCGGGTGGCAGGGGACGACAATCACCCTGAGATATTGTGTAATCGCCCACGTTGATTTATCTCGTTTAAGTGACTCCGAAACGGCAGCACTGCAACAGCAACTGCAACAGCAACAGCATCAGCAATTGCAGTTGCAATGACAGCGGCAACATCGCGCGATGACATAGAAAGTGTAATATAATAAGTTGCAATTGCCAGTGTGTGTATCACCGTTGGTTGCCGCGGGTCGTGCACTCAGAGAGGTCGTGCTTCCGATGCTATTTGCCATGTCTTGGGATAACCATTTGCAAGCTCCTTTTTGGCCTTTTATCAATTTGAGCCTGACAAGTTTTTAGGGCCATAGTGTAGCACTCTTGATTTTACTAGCCAAATTTTGAAGATGGTGAACGCGCTCACGAAGCAGCCGTCTCGATATCCGAATAAAAACTTAGAAAAATATAAGGCGCTTAAAAATACAGAAAGCAAGGTTGATTCGTCGTAATATTGTCACATTCATAGACTGACAAAGAAGTGTTCTTTCCAATTTTCTTTTGCATCGGCAAGGAAATGAACGTCTAGTCCATGTCTGAATTTCGAAAATTAGGGCTATCTTATTTCTAGATTCTGCAACGGGTAAAAGATATAGAGGTAAAAGAGCCAATCTAGCCATCGTCGGTAACTATAAGAGATCTCAGTAAACATTGCCACTCCCACATTTACGCCCTAGCCCTAAAAACTGTAACACTTCAAAAACTTAAAATTTTTAAATTGAAATTTATGTTCGGTTCAAATATTAAGTTTGTGTACCGATTCTTTTTATTCTGACTACATAAATGTCGGCCAGAAGTGCTCCGCTGTATAGACGCTAGGAGATTAGGCTGAATTGCAACTGCAAAGAAAAAGACTCGAAGACTAAGGAGAAGAAAATGAAGTACCGTTAAGAGTGCTATATCTAGTGTTGGTTTCATGAAAAACCTTTTGTACATAAATCGAAATACGTTGCGGTCGCTCTGCTATTTGCATATATCGCCTCACTTAACAGGTATATGTTATTCGAGGCAATCGTCTATAGAGATACCTTGTTTTTTTTAAGTGTACACTGTGTTTTAATGCTTAAGTGTTTTCTTTACACATTTTGTATACGTTCTGCAGCAGTCTTTCGCGTGTTGGTTCTCTGATGGGATTCCCAGACTTCTACTTGTATGTATGTACATATATGTACATACATATATGCGAACCCCCTTTTCGCCGCCCCTGTTACAGTCTGTCCTTGTCGCTGCTGCTGTCCTCGTCTTCGCTTTTGGTTTTTGCGTGCTGCATTCTGCTGATGTCGGTGTCGCTTATTGACTGTTAGTTGTGATGCCCAACATCAGGGGCCAAACTTCCAATGACTTCCATACGCGGTATAATTTCTAAAAAGAAGCGTTCAATTTACACAATAAGAATATGTACGACCAGAAATTGAGGTGAATTGTTATTAATACATTCGTGCATAATCAAGTAAAATCCCTCTTGTTCGTGGCACTCCTAAATTCGTATTCTTTTTGCTTGCAACAACCATCCGTGCCCCCGCATGTGTGAGTGAGTGGTTGTGTGAAAAGCAGTTTAAACACGAAATTAGAGCCTTCCCCCTCCGAGGTTCCCGATTCCCCCGAAGGGAGCGCATTAAGTCGTAATAAATGCTGCCTGGTTGCATGCTTTGTACATTGACCTCAAAACGGAGCAAAGCCGCCGTGCGCGCGCCCCTTTCCCCTGCCACGCCTCTTTGGGTTGTATCTCTTCAGCTGGGATGCTGTTCCCTTGTTGTTGGCATTGTTTTTGTTGTTCTAGTTGTTGTTCGTGCACATTTTGCTAAATAGCTTCTATTTACGTTCCATGGAAAATGCAATTCGCAATTGTAGAATGCAGACTCTTTTCGCCGTTTGCAGTTGTTTTCCCTGCTCGCACGCTACTTTGTCTCTACAAACAATGGCTAGAAGGCTGGAGGAGGGGGTGGTGCCGGCGGGCGGACTAGTTGCAGTACGTGCGCGACTTTTCGGGGCCATAAATCAAAAAGGCAAAAACCGAACCGGTCTCAAGCAGGGATTTCTTGGCTGAAATCGGGGTTGGGGGAGTGAAAACAGCTATTAGGAAAAATTAGGCGAGTGAAATGGCGAAAAAAGTGTGAAATAGTAGGGATTTAGGGACACTTTTCTTTCCGCCCCCAACTTCCGCAAGTTGAAGTGTGCGATTACACTAATACTATTCTGAGTTTTTCCGTAGCCAAGGTCGTACAAAATATTTAAATTATATCTGAAAAATGTATATGTGCCTAGTTATGGATAGAAGAAATCATATCTGACTGAAGTAGATCTAGGCATCTCTGACCGTACAAATATAAATTTGTCCGCATGAACATCTAAATTTCGAAACTCAGTTTTTTTAAAGCCCTCTCCAGTTCATCTTTTAACTCTCACGAATTCTGCAACACTGTTCTGCTTATAGTCCGGAAACTTAAAATTTACAATTCTTGTATCTATCGACATGCAAATAACATTTCAATTCACCTGGCGCTATGAATGATATCAAATTAATATTTTTAAATAGTTGTAGTGCTTCACAAATTGAGTTCGTCGGACCGAATCTTAATTCCAATTAATCAATCTCACTCTCCTGTAGATTATTCAACTCTTTAATTAGGGCTGTCGAGACAGGAAGTGCCATCCAGACGGCTGAAAGTGCCGAGACTCCACGGGCTCGCAATCCCGCCCCGAATATTCCATTCAGGGTCTGCCCCAGAGCACATTTGTGCAACAGATGCATAATTTATGCATCGCTTACACATCTCATGTGCAAATCGACGCGCCAGAATCATAGTGTGCAAGCCCCGTTGGAAAGAAAACCAACAAACCGACAACTTAATGGCATTCTAATGCCGGCCACCAAAATCAAAATCATATTAGCCAAATGCCGGGATGCAGCGGCGTCCGCTGATGCCGTGCCCGATTTTGCATCTATTTTCTGAGCGCACTTTTGGGCCAGCCATCAGCCAACATCACATACTGGAACGTGGCGAATTTTCATTAATTATAACGTCAGGCGGCGCGCGATGGACAGGCGTCGTTTGCTCCCCCTTTTGCCCTTCGCCCTTGCCCATTGGCCCTTCGGTATACACTTACAGAAGGACTCCACTGAAAATATAATTTAAATATTTTGTATTCCCTTCTGTGGAAAAATGAACTGAAAAACATTTGACATTTTGACAATACTTATGTTAGGATACAAGTTGGGGAAGGAGTGTATTTAAATTCTTTAATTAGCTGGCATAAGCTTCTGAAATTTATACTCTCATTAGTAAGATCCGATTCTAGCGCTCCGAGAAACCAGCAAAATGCAGAAATTACAAATTCGGTTGCAAATTTATTTGTGAGTGTAGTGTGTACTTCCGTGCAGACACGAGGCATGCCTCCCTGATTGCAGCTGAAACAACAGCAGCAAGCCAGTGCATCACATCGAAAAGGTAACTCCAGACCCAGCCCAATCTATCCCCACTGACATCGCTGGTCAGACAGACGTCCAGAGAACCAACTGACGGCCATTTCAGGCACTGGCTTTTTTCGAGCTGTGCCCAAGCGAAAATTAGTCATTAACTTTTTAAGCATCGGCTGGACAAACATGGCGTATGAGTGATGTGCCATGGTGGTCATGCGGTGATAAGCCCAACAACTGCACTCAATTCTGTGGTGCATGTGGCAATTATTCTGCCGCTGCACTGGTGGTGCCAAGGACTATCTGTGAAAAGTATCTGTAACCATCGTTACAATATTTAGGATGAATTTATAATTAAAGAAATTGCATCACTAGGAAATTTAAATTGAATTCAATGCCGTTTGCTCAGATTACTTTCTATCAATACTTCCTAACACATTTGTAACCCATTGTACCAAAGTCAGAAATCCGAAAGACGAATCCATAGTCTTTTGAATTCTTCGTATTGCAGTTGTTTTCTTACTTGTTACATCCAGCTTCCACTTCTCGCTTTTCCCTCTTGACATTGACCTTGGGATGTGACCTGCTCCACTTCGAAGCTCAACCGAAACTCAAACATAAACACACAATAAGAAGCTTTTAAAAGGAAAAGTGTAACTAAATGGCTCGATTCGAGTTGCAAAACGCTGAAGAAAGCACCAGTCACAAAGCTAATTAAAAGAAATAAAAAGAGCTGACGAGCGGAAAATGCGTACAGAAAAAGTGAATGAAGTAGTTAGAAGTCGGAAACGGAAATATAGCAATAGCAATAACTGGGTAACAAGCAGACAATGAAGAAAACTCTGGGAGCGACTTGGGGCATGAAAGAGGAGGGAAGTGTGCCGCACCAAACCATCATAATCGGCTTAAAAAGTGTCAGCCTGACATCTGATCAATGTGAATTGAATTGACAATCGAAGCTGAAATTTGTACGGTCGTTCGTGGACTTTGTTGGCGATGGTATGCTCGTTGTGGTGCTCGACCATTGTTTGGTCCATTGATTAGACATGAAATGTTGTGTCAAAATATATTAATTAATATATATCCACAGGCAATGTCACATAAATTGTGTGAGGCTGTGTGCGCTTTTATTTGCGTTCACGCGTGAAATTAGTTTGCGGTTAGGAAGGGCAAAGAGTTTGTGATTCTAATTAGCTCAAATAAAATCAAATTGAACGCAAAAATACGTTATTTTAAAATAAAATTATATCAAATTGCATGGCGTACCACGCCCAGTGGCAGTGCGAGAAAAAGCCAAACCACATGGTCATTAAAAGTAAATTAATCTGATAGGGAGTGATGCAAGGTAGTTCAGCGCTTATTTTATTTAAACAGTCCTGAAACCCAGCGGTGGTTACATTAATTGCTCACCTTTTTGATAAAAACCCAGTTACGTTTTACAAGGTATACGAGCTTGTGGGAGAATCTTAGCTAAATAATATAAAATACTGCTAGTATAAATGTATATTCTGCAGTCAGGAAAAGTAATGATATATGATATAATTGGTTATTTTCTTGTTTTTCATGCAAAACTGTTATGTTAGGTCTGCCACTTTTCAGCGCACTAATTTCTGATTTCGATGTTATTCATTAGAAATTCAATTTGCCTTTTCCGCCACAGCAAGCAGCAAAAACAATAAAGGTTGCATCAGTGCAAGCGAAGCGTTGCAATTACTGCACTCCAAAATGAAAGATACACGTCTTTAATGGCGATTGCCGTGGACATAACTGCTGGAACTTTTGTAGTCCATTTTTACATTTTTACCGATGAAACACAAACGCTTGTGCAAGTAAACAATGCTTCATACCGCATACAATCCTGTTAACTTCATTGCAATTAATGTCCAGTCAAGTATTCAAAACTTATGACAGTTAAAAGCGCCTGCATTTGCTGCTTTCTTGTACAAGAATCTTTCTTTAATACCTTGTTTCAAAGTCGCCACATTGGGGGCCATTCCCTCCATTTCGCGCGCTGTTATCAACACGCGATTTTTGGCACTTCTTTTCGTTTTATTTTCATTTTATGAAGATGTCGCCATCGAAGCGAAGCGCCAAAGACGGCGACTATCGTGCTGAGCTGTCCTTGTCCTTGCGCTGTTGTTCCTGCGAGTTCCTTGCTGTTTTGGGCGCTGGTGCTGTCTATATGTATATGTACATGCCTGTCTCATTTTCATGGGCCATTTACGTAGACAAAGACGTGCGGCATGTTTGTGTATCCGTAAGATACATTTTCGGCTTGGCTTGGTTCCGTCTGACTTTAGTCCAGGCTTCTCCGCCGCTGCTGTCTCTTCATCTGCGTCTGTCTGCTGCAGTCGCCAGTATATATACTATCTCTATATGAGGATAGTGTGGTTGGCAGGGGAAGCAAAATACCGGTTCTCTGAAAAAGTTTTCAAAGTTCCCGATGGGGTGTAAAAAAAGTTTATGAATAAAATAAGAACAAATGCTTTTTTATTTCCTTCATATTTTCTTTCCCTTCTGCCTTCGTGCTTATTGCAAAATACCTTTATGGACAAAAAAGAAATGCGAAATGTCTGCTTGTTGACCAAGATGAGATGGCCCGGCTTAAAGTCGTCCTGGAATTCCTCGAATATTTTCAGATCCCTGCGAACTTCCCTTCCACTTGGAACTGAGCGTTCCGCAAGTCCCGAACATTTATTTTTATTTAATTAAACAACGTTCAAACGATTTAGTGGAAAAGTGCGTGAGGGAATTTTTCGTTCGTTCGTTTCTGTTTCGCACACACAGTCATATGTGGGCGGAGTCTGTGTTTTTTTTTCGTTGGGCGGCAGTCGTTAATGTCTATAGTAAATCAAACCATTAAAGTCCAAGAAAATATACCAAATTTCGCCGGTTGACCAGGGCTCTTTTGCCCTTTTGGGCGAGTCTTGAGACTCTAAAATGTCTAAAATGTTAACTACGCTCATTAAAATTGACACACAAATGCCGGAAAGTTCAACGACAGTTCGAAGTCAGTGAGAAAAGTCGGTGACAGAAATAATTAACAAATATTTGTGTATTTGCTTAACTTTTACTCGACCGATGTTTGCCTTGGGATTTTCGTTTTCCCCCTTTTTTGCTTTATCAAATGTTTGCCAAGACATAAAACAAACCAAACATCCAGGATGGTGCACAGCGGATCGAGGGGAAACTCTGTCACCAGCTACATGCGGGAACTTATCAGATAGTTGCATAAGTGAGGATAAGTGGGGAGCGGCGTCAAAGTTCTTATCACTTTGGGTATACCTCGAAACACTATGAGTAAAGCAAAGTGAAATATAAAAATAAAAGTATCACAAATTTCCTTCGCTGAGTGGTAAAAAATGTGACGAACCGGGGATACGAGGGCAGTACATGACGCATTAATGACCCAGTAACCCACAATTCTACAAAATCTATTGTTTACTTATCTGGCCTATACGATTTCCCTACAAACCATTTCAAGCGAATGGGATACTGTATCTAACTTGTTCTTTATTGTATTCATACCACTTCTCTCATTTAGTAAGTACATTAACGTCGAAAAATTTAAACATTTATGTGATCAGGATCACCCGCCGGAGTCGATCTAGACAGCCCTTTCTCCGGAGAAACTGGCAATGAAGCGTAAAGATTCTGGTCTTAAGTATATGATGAGTAGTCTTATGAGTATGCAAACTGCCTAAAACTCTTATCGTTAAAACAAACTTTAAAAGGGCTTACCACTAGTATCAGTTATCGCCTAAATGTGGTTTTCTCACTTTCAGTAATATAATGTACATTAGTTCTGAAGTCGACAATGGTTATTCATTAAATTCGATTAGCCCATTCCTTTAGGTAATTTTCAGTTTGGGCAAGTACAAAATTAAGATAAGACTAACTTAAAACACGGTAATTAATCATTAACAAGCCTTCCAATTACGATGCATGCCATGTCATCCGCACATCCTTTTTTCAAGCCCCCTTTTATCCCAGAGAAGCGCTCATTAGTGGGGACTAGATCGAAACAGAATGAAGGATGTTCTTACTGGGCTTTTAAGGGAGTGTCCTTGATTCCCTCACATATGGCCAGCCTGTTTCCTCGCCAACCAAACAAGTGTGAGTGCGTGCGACAATTGTCTGTGACACAAAATGATTTTAATCATAATGTTATTAAACACGCAACCGGAGAGGAGGAGCAAAAGGGATCCGGCTACGACAAGGGCTAACTAGAACCGGCCCTTAACCCTCGACAGACCCCCGCTTTGACACATGTGAAGATCCCAGGGAGATGATAACTTCTGTCACTTAATTGCCGGGGCTTAAACATTACAAAACTTTTGTATGGCCGTTGTTAACATAATAAATGAATTTTTTCTGTTTCCCTTCGCCAGCTAGCATTATGAGCTGTGAAAAAGTCAAGTTTGGCCTAATGAGAGTCCAAAATGAGCCAAAAAGGGCAGAACGAAGACTTCCGTTTGGATATGTTTGCTTGGAGTTATTGCGAGTCGCTTAAAATGGAGCGGTATAGGTAATTGCGGATACTTTGGCGACCATTGAGCGATCGGAGGCGTTGCCCTGGTTTTTTCCCGTTCTCCCCACATCCTCCTGCCCCTTTTATCACTTCGCCCCACTGGGCTGACGGGTCACGCGATATGCTGAAGGAAGCCCCTCAGAAAACCAAAATGAAGAGTTGTGGTAGAGTCCTCGAGGGCGTTGACCAAATGCAATTGATGAGCAGTGGCGGTGACTCCGCATAAAGGCAAATTCGAGAGGGTGTCTAACGAAAGGGTTGTTTTCGGTCTTCGTACTCTTCGGGGCAGATATCAGTGAAGGCCTTGATTAAAAATCCCACCATGTAACTGGATGGTTCTCTGATGAGTTTTTTTTTTCGCGAACAAATGACTGAGTTTGCCCACAGATGGCGCCAAAAGTACTCGATACATCATCTGTTTGCATATGCTCCTGCATCCTGCGTTTTCGAATGGCTGCTTAAGCGCCTTTAAGTGTTGCTTTTAAGGTGCCTGGCCCACAAGCCCATATCGACACTAAAATGAATCTGTGCCACACAGATGCAGATGCAGTAGTAAATGCCGTCGTATCTCTGTCGGGTATCGCATGTTGCCAAATGTATCTTCGCATCTCGCCGTGCCCGCGACAGCGCATCTTAATCCTTCATCATCGTCAACGCGGCCCTCGTAATCATCATAATCAAGCAGCCAAAAAAGTGTGAAATTCGTGGAATCGACGTGGAGAGTTTACTCCTCTCGTCCCCCATTCGGGGCAGTTCTTGAACTCTGCCAATGTCACGGGGAAGCAGCAGCATCAGGCCAGGGATGGCCCTCTGCAGTTCGCCGGCCAGATACATTCGTATCTGTATCCGCCTACCTGTATCTTTGGCACGTCGCCGACGTCGACATGTGTTTGCCGTTGTATTTTGTATACTTCATGGCGATTTAATGTACTGGCCGTCGTCCCCGGCTCGCTGGCTGTGTGGTTTTAGGTTTAGGTCCGCCGTCTGCAACGCCCTTCCCTACCTGAGTCGCCGCAGAATCGCAGGGGTCTCTCCTTGAAGACTACCCATATGCCTTTAAACTTGTTTCAAATAATTTCAGACTAGACGTGCATAAATCTACTTAACAACAAAACGGAGAAAAGGGAGGGCAGCCGAATCCCAATCCGAAACCAAAACCTAAACCAAAGCCCAAAACGAAACTCCAACTTCGCGACGTTGCTGCCGCCTCAGCTGAGATTTGGCTTTTGTCGGCACTTGTTGGTCGGGAGGGGCGGAGCTGGCTGGGGGAGCGGCTCTAGCGGGCTTTCTTTGTTGCCGAGTTTGAAGTTGTTCTTGGGCCTTGTTGTTGCCGTTCCTGCTTGCATGCTAAATAATTAAGTTAGCACTTGTGCGCGTAAGAGTGTGTGTAGCTGTGTGAGTATATACAACTGACTGATGGACAGACTACATGGAACGGTACACTGGGAAAAGTGGTCCATTTTGAAGGCGATTTCTGAGAGCAGCAGATCCAGTGGAGTCCCTGGTTTCTGCCAGTGCTCGCCCCTTTGACAGTTTTGTCCGCAACACTCCGCTCTACGTTTTCCAGCTTGTCTGGTCACCATATCTCAGACCCTGAGTTTCCTATGAATAAGTGTATGCCGAATACTTGCTCAGCAGACAAGACACCATATTTGTTGTTCCTTTGGTTTTTATGGCTGCTTCTTTGGAACTTTTGAGCGCACATTACAAATTCACAGAAATCCAATTTATTGTACCCATCTCGCAGAGATCCCCAAGTGGCCGGAGCGCTTTATCTACGGCTATCAGCCTGTTTTCCCCATGTTCGTCGCTTTTGGCCGAGCAGCAGAAATTAACGGCCAGCCGATATCCTCTATCCTGGCAGGACACTTGAGAATTCATTCTCACTCTTAATACATTTTTCGGGAATTCGCAAGCTCTCTGGTTCTGCTAAATGTATCCAATGCACCTTTCCCCATGTCAACCCGGGCCCAACCCATAAACCCTGACTGCGTCCATCACCCTGGCAGCATTCTTCGCACCCAGCCGATGAGTCAGCCGCTCTTGGGAACTCGATTTCCTTTCCTTTGTTCGCGGCTGCAGCCTCTTTGTCCTCGTCGTCCGCATTCTGCGGAAGATCGGGAACAGGTATCGAGCACGGCTCTTAGACCGGGTGTAAATGATGGTTGTCGCTGGCCAAATGACTCAAATGCATTCATATTCGCCCAGCCGACTGGCTCTCTCGCACTCTTTGCATACGCATTTTATTGAGACCGGGCTTGAAAGACACCGCCAGCTGCTGCAGCTGTGGTTTCAGATACATTGGGAAACTGCGTTGCAGTTCATTGCTTTTGGTTACTTTTGCCAAAGAAAACTATATTATGTAGCTATAGAAATGATCGGATCGTTAAAAGATCCGAAAGTGTAGCTGATCCAAGGCATCCTTTAAAGAAAAATCACTAAGAAAGAATTGTATTGTTTTAAATGAGATCATATGATACTTATATTAAATATAATATTGCTCATAAATATAATAAGCTCAGCCAAAATACAATTTGTATACAACAAAAAACATTAACTTAACTGCTTATTTCCTTTGAGGAACATAGAGAACTCTGAGCGGTTGAACTACACACTAGGTCATTATCCTTTTGCTAGAATAGGGCAGCGAAGAACATTCTTGGAATCTTTAAGGCTTTGTTGTTGGTGTGCGTCTTCTTTCTTATTTATGGCAAGTACAAGTTTACAGCTCTTCGGCTCTCGAAACTAATTCACAAGCGAATGGGGTACTGTAATTAAACATAAGCCAGTCAAGGCGGTTCCGACTTAAAGGCGAAACCGTGGCCGATAAAGTATCTACAAGATACCCGGTATCTCGGCTCTGCGTGTGTGTTGGCCCGGGGCGCACAAAAACCTATTAAAAGCAGCAAAACGTTAGGCAGGCTGGAATTGGGAATGGGATTGAGCCCGAAACGGCGACAGGTACAGGGGGCAGGGCCAGGAGGTGGGGCAGGGGCAGGGGCAGATACAGGGGTCGTGGTGGTGGCTGAAAGATACAGATACCACAGATACGCGTACTGGCAGATACCCGTACTAGTGCATGCACTCGCATTCACAGGCGGAGCGACGACACTTAAGTGCACGCTGTGTGGTAGTTAGCGTGGCGAAATGAAAAAATTACTGAAACTAACGTGAAATATGGCACAGAGAACGCAAAGCATGGTGGCTAGTACCCGGCAAACCTGTTGGACGCATGAAATTAACATCAGAAACAGCTGTGGCAGCTTGGACTTGGCTTGGTTTTCTGCGAGCATGTTTTATGTTTTTCGGGCAGGCTTCCTGGTTCGGCTTTGGCTTATCCATGGGTCCATCTAACCCCCTTCCCCCACCGTTGTTGGTTTTACTCTGTTTGAAGATCATTAACATTCATAATTAATTGTAACTTACTTGAACATTTCGAATGATGTGATTCTCTTGCGGGCACGGCGCACACCAGAAATTTGTAATAATCACGGCAGCCGAAAACGAAAATGTATAAATTTAACAGCAGTTGAAGCTGCTTGGGTCATTAGCAGCTGGCCCCAAATGATATATAATTTGTAAGTGACCCGGGGTGAAAATTAAATTAAATTGAATTCGAATTCGAATGGAAATTGCCACGAGGCAAAAGGTTTAAAGTTCTTAAAGTGTCGAAAATAGCCTAAAAGTTTAAATTTTCCATTTCTTAGCACAAAAAACTCTTCCTAGGCGGCTCACAGTGTTGTTTTTTGTATGTATTAACTTCAAGTGCATTGCCCAAATGCAGTAGCATCGGCGGAGGTGTACGAACAAATTGACGGGTGAGGGAATACTTGTCGAACGTATTTTATTTTGCTTTTATTCGGACAACCTTCGCATTCGCTCACTGTTGCCGATGCACAGATACAAATTCGCGGATACACGCGAACAGCTGAAACCGACATCCAACCTCCACCACCCACCACGTATGTACATACATGTATATGAAGCCATATGTACAATCTCCCCTGCGCCTCTGGCTGTTCCACCCACAATAAATCTTAATTTCTCACTCGCTCATGTTGACATTGCCCCCCGCTTGTCGACAATTTTAAGTGACACATCAAATTAAATATAAATAAAAATACAGCACGGATAAAGGCAAGGGAGCGGGCAGAAGCGGGCACACAAGATACTTGACGACGAATTAGCCAAATACAAAATCAGCACAATAAAACTTGGTAATGCGATTCACTTTTTCATTTTATTCTGCCAATGATGCCAATGAGCGGTACGAGTTCTTTTAGGATTCTGTTGTGTCTCTCTGAATGTTATTCACCTTTTGAGCTTAGCGAGCTGAAAGGTTCCAAAGTGGATTCCCCGAATCCTTTCCTTAAGGAATATTTTCCCACAAGTAATAACTCTTTATCATTATGTATATTTGATGAGCACAATAAATATAGGCTGGTAGAATATGTTACAAAATAACGAAATAGAATAGAATAGTAAGCACTACTTTGAAACTAGATTTGTTTGGGATGCATTGAAATCATAGGGCAATGTTAAATGCTTTTTGGACGCATCTTGGCCACGACCAGTCAACTGAATCCCGATCAGTGTGACTCACAACGCCAATGTCAAAACCGATTCGTTTGCCATTTAAATTTGAAATTTAATGCGCACTCTACTCATTTCGAAAACTTCCCACATTCATTAATTTCAAAGAGCGTCGAACGCTAAAAATTAACCGAGTTAATTATAAATTCACTTTCAAAACCAGAGAACCCGCAAGCGCAAAAAAGCAATATAATAGGGAATCATCAGTAACAACAACCACAACGGGCCATAAACTTTCATTGGGGCAGCGCTTTGTGGCAATTGAACCGAGGTTTTTTATTCCATCGATGGAGAGGGGGGCACATACCTGTCACTGACA
This sequence comes from Drosophila simulans, assembly GCF_016746395.2. NCBI lineage: Eukaryota > Metazoa > Arthropoda > Insecta > Diptera > Drosophilidae > Drosophila > Drosophila simulans. The sequence goes on from NC_052521.2 coordinate 3,925,310, forward strand.
GGTGCTAATGAACTACAACAACTATCCAACAACTACTGGCTGCGTTTCGTAATAATTGAGTGCGACAGAGAGCGGGCGAGGCGCTCGGGCTCGTCCATCTCTTTCGGCGGTATCTGAATATGCTAAAATATGCTAAACGATTCTGCGCTTTTTTTGTTATTCCTACACGCTTGTTGTTCTCGTTTCCCCCGCCACAGACCCCCCAACGCCTCAAGCTGGGAGCGAAAAAACTCATTTGGGCAAACGAAACTCGTATTGAGGTAGTCTTGACTACGAATCCGTATTCCGTATTCGAGCCAGAGAAAGACGGAGGAAACGTTAGACACGGATAGCAACAGCAGCGAAATGCTATAAATTTATCCGGGCTTAGATTTATTGATAGACAGCTCGGCGAATTTATGTAAACGATTGAGACAGTTTTGCCGTCGGTACAGAAGTTGTTTTTGCAGCTGTTTGAACGTGTGAAATCAGCCACTAACTGCGATACATGCGAAATTTGTTAACATTTCATTTGGGGAGATAGCAGTGCATTAATAGCACAAGTTACGAGTTGCTGGGGATCCGATGGAGGTCAAGTAGCCATCAAATTTGGCGTTTTAGACGTTTTGATTGTAAATAGTTAAAGAAGAAGTACTTTATATATTGATAAGCTAGAAATATCGAAATTAACCCATCTTCAAAACATGCTTTTTGTTCAGAAAACTAACGACATCGTGTTCTTTCCTATAAATTTGTATCTTATAAATGGTTATTACTTGCAATTGGTATTAGAAAATACTTTTAACTTGAAAACCTTCGTTAAGCTGTTTATATTGGGGCTACAGACCTTGAGAGTTGTTAGCTTATATAATATATACACACTGTTTGGATATTTATATATATTTTTCTGTACGCACTAAAAAAATTCTGAACTATCCAATAGGGTTCCCATTTCCTTCCGCACTACCGGGCATTTCAAACGCCAAGATGATTGCCTTAGACAAGCAAACACAAGTTGCATAAATTAGTTGGCAAAGGAAGTCGTCTATATTAAATACAAGTAAAGCAAAAATATGCGTCTTTAACTGGTTTTGGATGCCGGCTCGGCTGTTTATTAACCTGTTAACCGTTCTCCCAGCTCTAGCGCCCAGCCCAGTTCCCATCGCATCCCAACCCTTCAGATCGGCAATCCACTGCCGTGCCATGGAAACACACTTAATGCACATAAATAAAAGATAAGTCGGGCAAAAAGCATAACAAACGTTTGCATTTCCGGCTAATAAAACGGGTGGGTGGAGGAGTGCAGCCGGCGGAGTCTACTCCGTTTGGGGCATTAGCGGCTCTTATGAATATGCATGAGTATCGCATAATAAAATATATTTACGAAAAAGTAATACAAATCAAAACGAAATTAGTTCGCGGGGATTTGCGGCCAACGAAGAACCGACTCAACTCAACTGAACTCGACTCGACTTAAATTAATTAAAGCAGCGCAGTGTGTGGAAACATTTTACGTGTTGCCGTGTGTGGATGGTTGCAGTTGGCTTCCTAGTTTCCTCAGCCCCTGCCAGGGTTGCCTTGCCTCGGCTAATTATTCATTCATGACATGTTGAATGCACACAGCCCGTCGTGGCGGCGGTGGGGGGAGGGTTCCCCGGTCGGGCATTATTTACAAAGTTTTGCAGCACTTGTGCTAAAGTATCTGACAGATACGCCGGCACAGGCACACACGTAATAGGTACGTACACGGAGCCAAAATTAGTATCGAGACTGAACGAAAAAATATTGTAGGGTTGCAAAGTTAAGCTCAGATACGGTTCTAGAACTGATTCCCCGAAGATTATGTATAAGTTACGTACATTTTCAACAGATTTTAGTAAGGATCACTTGGCTATTGTGATAAGAATGTATTTTAATAATCAGATATTGTAGTAGTTAATACTCGTACCCGACATAAAATGAACTGCATTTTTTCCAGTGCAGCTGCAGTAGCCGGGTTAATCCGAACGAAAAGCATAAAGCGTCAACGTGCTGCTCACGTTCATCAGAGCCCATGGCCAGTCGAAATGCTGGAAAAAACGAGTTGTGGCCAGAACAAGAAGCACACATGCAGGCAGGCGGCAGAAGGAGGCGCCACGCCCCTTATTCCGCCCTCTTGCAACCCCCCTCACGGCGACACTGTCCCCTTGTCGCCTGTGTGCAACCTGCTAATAGCTTGTTTCGCCGTCGCTGCAAATTAACTTTGGCTCTGTTCACCCTGGGCTGCATTTTTGAGCCGCTCAGCTCTGTTCTGCGCTGCAAATTACACTATTTTTCACTCGGCCAGAACAACGAAGTGGGTACAGTGGGCAGACGTTTAGCGGAAAGCTAAAGTAGACCTTTATCATTGCAATGCACTTGAATATCAGGGAGTGCTATAGGACTTCGTATGCCTTTATCATTAGAAGGGCTTAAAACGTATGTATGTTCCTTCAGTGTTGTACAATCCTATGGCCAACACAATATAAGCGTCTCTTAATAAGAGAGAGATCACTTGCTTGGATCTAGTAAACGTTATATTGAACATCAGCTGATCAGCTAGATATAAATGTGTACTGCCCCACTTCTTGTCACCGATCTATATTGAATTATATAAAATAAGTTGATTTAAGGGATTCCCCCTTAAATGTCTCTGATAATGGTTTAATGGGTGGGTATACGCGATATTCGTCCCACTGTGCCCCTTGCAATCGTGTGAAATATTCAAAGAGCTCGGTAGCAAAACCAAACCAATGTGCGCGATGGCAAAAAAGCCAAACGGATGTGGATGATGTGTCTCGCTTTGGTTTTCGGGCTGGGAAAACTCTCTCGCACATTCGGGCTGTCGGAATCGCGCCCAGGAAATATTGCGAACGGGAACCGGCTGAGGGAACGGGTGGGATGGCAGCGGGGGAAGCGGCATTCTTCCTTCCCAGTGTAGAGCAGGATAAAAGCGCTTAAAGTCGCACATTTAGTGACAGTTTGTTGGATTTGCATGGTGACGACGTTGACATGGCAGAGTTGTCATGATTAATGCGTGGCAAGAGGGCCGGAGCCAGCCACTCCGGGCGAAAAGCTGAGTCTCCGGATGTCCAAAGCTCTGGGCTATGAGTGGCGGCAGATTTCAAATGTCCCTGGGAGGGGCAGTGCCTTAAGTGGGTCAAGCTGTGCGCCAGGGATGTCCTGGGAACAGGCACACGGTCCTTTCCACTTCGGAGGAGATGGGATTTTAATAGAGGGAGCTCAGCTTCCTTATTGAAAAGTCACTTTAAATTCGGAAATTAAGGACTCTGTGTGGAATGTGGATGTGTGAGCTTAAGTAAAATCAATAAGAGTTATAAAACTGAAGAAAGTCGAGCATTTTAGTACTAAAAGGGAAATTTGATATGTGAATAGATCATACATATCACATCACAATGATTTCATTTGCAAATGGTAAGAAATTTTAAATTCCGGGGTATTGGTAGTCACGCTAAAATTACCGTCCTTTCGTGCTGGACTTTATTACTGAGGGAGGCGTTTATCTGGGATAGATTGAAAATGTATCTGCGAGATATTTTTCGACCACCTTAATGAGCTGCGTTCGATGCTAACTTTTGACATTTGCCAGGTCGAGCGGCAGAAAGGCTGCCAGCAAAAACAGGCAAACTAAATGTAATACAATGTAAAAGTAGCAGTGCGTGTTCGTGCTTGTGGACGGGGGGCACGGGGAGTGCTTTGGGGCAGCAAAACGGCTGAAATAGCATGCAACTGCCACTTGCCCCACCACAAGCACCGAGCTCTGCCCCTGCGTCCATTAGCAATCCACCATGTGTGCCGAAGTTTTTTGCTGGTTTATTGCGAGTTTCGTGTTTTTATTTTATTTTCCGGTGCTGCCGCTCTCGACGTTGCTAAAAGACAGCGCATTAAAATTTAAATTGCATTTCGCCCGACACGAACAAATATTCTTTTTATTTTAATGCGACGGCAGCACCCAAAATGCTAATCAGTTGAGTATAACCTAACAGGCATTCCCGCCAGATTTCGCTGCTGGTGATTTTGTTTCATTAATCAAAAGCAAAGTTCAATGGACCCGCCGGGCCGGGCAATTTAAAATGATTTTATAATTGAAAATGGAAGAAGACATTTCATCCAGCATGTATGTGCACATTTCACACATTTCGCCCCCACTCTGTGTTATGCAACAGCAGTCTGGATTTAAGATTGCAATAAAATAAAGTACACTCATCACTCGAGGGCGCATTGAAATCGAGAACAACAGCAGCGGCGGAGAGCAAAATATAAAAACATTCTGAAGTTACTGAAATAAATGCCAATAAAAGATATTTCTAGAATGGATAAGGAATATTTCAAATCCGAATGTACTTTAGTCACTGGAAAGTCTCCCTCTGAAGCGAAGCTATAATCGAGTGCTTACTGACTAGTGTTACTAGTGTTTGACCATGCTGAAATAAATCCTAAGGCCTTGCTGCAACAGCTTTCAACACTCCATTCGATTTATCTGTTCAAATCAGCACAGCTTTCATTCAGAAGAGAATGTGAAAGTCGTGTAGCCAGAGAAGTTTTCCTGCAACATCTAGGGACACTGTCCGCACCTAGAGCAACTTTTAAGTTGTGCTGTCCTGTTTGACTCCGATCCGGAACCAGACAAATTTTAATCACATTCTAATTAGCCAAACTACGTCAAAGAGTCCGGATGCCACTCCCCCCATCACTCCGCCCTTCCAGCTCCGTCAGCGCAGCGAGGCTTAATAAGGAAATCAATTAATAACAAACGGTGCAGCAAGCTTAGAAGTTGGCGGGGCGAGCCAGCGGATGGTAGTTTGCAGACTGTCTAATAGATTTGAAATTAAAGTCTGTGCCGCAGTCAACAAAGTTGGTCGAAGAACGACATTGACTTGACTCAACAGCAAGTTGACTTCAAGCGGCAGATACACAGATACACAGATACGCAGATACTCAGATACTCAGGTACTCGGATGCGAAGATACAACCCAGACAGCGACGGCAAAAGCAAAAGCAAAGGCAAAAGAAACATTGAGGAAGACGACAATGAAGTTGGTCGCCTGTGGAACATGGCAATGCACTCTGGCCAGGAGGGGTGGACGAAAAAACTTCCGTAAACAACGCGCCTCAGCCCGGGCCATCAAGCAAGCAAGATTTAAAATTAGAAACGAGGGAAATAGATACACCGAAATAAAAAAATAAGCAGGAGAGCGAACGAAACGAAGTCGAAGAACACCAAATGGAAAATGAAAATAAAACTGTCTGCGAGTGCCTTCCTATAAGCCAAGTGCAGACGACTCCCGAGAGCGTGTGGGAAACTCAGGGAACGTTCAACTGGGAAATACATCTAGCTACAGTCGAGGGAACAAAAATAGGAGGGGATTTCAGGATAAGTACAATGTTAGTAAGGAACAACTCGATTAGAGCAGTTGAGTTATTCGCTTATCCAGCTGTATATTTGTTTAATCGAGAATCATACGCGAATTCTTGAGCCAAACTAAATAGAGAAGGACTTAAAGCCCCATACTACTGGCTTGAATATAGCTGTACCTGGGGGATGGGGCGGTGGGCAGTGGGCTAGGGGGATCTATCCAGGCATCCACCGCCTTGGGGCCCAACTGCAAGCGAGCAGAGGCAATCAAACAACTGAGGCATGACAACTTTATGCCAGGAGCAGGCCATAGAAGTTGCTGCCAATGATGATGATGCTGATGATGATGATTCTGCTGATGATGGCGATGCAGCGTCTTAGTGGGTTGGGTGCTAGGAGCACGCTTCCATCCTAGCCACTCCACTCCACTCGCCATGCCCATGTGCCCTGGGCTCCGTTCCCCAGTCTCCGGCGGCACATTTGACGGGCGAGCAGCCAAGGCAGACGTCCACAAGCGACAAGCGTCCGAACGGCCCATGACATAAAAATTAAATAAACAAAATTATGGACCAGGCCGTATGTGGCCCGAAGTTCCCAAGCCCCCGAGTTGGCCGTCCCGTTCATCTCGGAAGAACATCATCGTGGATGAATGTAGCGCATGGTGGTATAGATAAGGCCTCGGGCGGGGTGAGGATAGAACAAATAGCGCGTGGGGAGTGAGTACAAATCAAAATAAACATTCTATCCGTCGGCACACAAAATGTTGTTTCCCGAATTGGTGTGTTTGTTAGATAAACAACTGAGGGAGTTTTCTTTTTTGGGAGAACTGAGTCGCCCAGGAGTGGAGTAAAAACCGCCTCGAGGCGAAGATACAACTAATTTGAACTAGCTGAGCCAAATACACTGGGGCGTCAAGGGAGAGCAGTCAAAGTTGGCAAAGAGTGTAAACACTTATTGCAGAAAGCAAGATTGCCAATACATTGCCAAATTATGGCAATCATTTAGCTGGCATACTATATATATTGTTTAATCTTGGAACGTAGTTCTTTTAACTTGTACTTATTTTCGTCTGAACCCTATTTAAAACCAAGCTGTAAGCTGGACAATTTATGGTATTCCATAGCCATACCGTTCTACAGTAGATGTGCAGATGGGTCTGAATGGGATGTGGAAAACCACTCAAATTAGTTAAAATTATCAGAAGCATCAAGTCGACTTGTAGTCTGTTTGAAGTTCCCGTGGCAAACGAAGCGTGCCCAAAACAACTTTCAAGCACTTTTCCAAGTCCCCACTAGTCCCGCGGTTCGCCGCTAGATGGCAACAAGCTAACTGGCAGTTCGCAGTTTTCACGAAACAATTTCCATTACTGCAACTTTTTAATGCCCCACGATGACTGCAGGCCATTTCGTCCACCCTTAACCCGTTCCCCGCGTGGGTCATGTGTTGCCACTCTATAAAAATATGCTTTATGAATTAATGAAAAGAAAATGTTTGCACCAGCAGAAGTGCAGCACAGGTGGCTGGAGGGGATTTCTAGAGGCTCGGGGAGAAGCCCACAGATAAGCAACAAGCCAGTCTAGGGATCATTTAACTTTTACGACGTTGTCTGCTGGGGCAGGCTTCGTTTACAACACAGACAAAAAATCACAGATTAAACTTTAAATGCGTTAAGCCGATATAATGTATGATAATTCCGGTTTGCGTTGAATGCGATCTGATTACCAGCTAATGAGTAACTGATATGATATCAACTCCATTGCTTTATGGCATGTGTTCTGAAACCATTTCTACTCTATTAATCTGAGCCGTAAAATCGTGCATGACGCAAAGTCCGGTTCTTCGAATTCTTGATTTCGCTTCATTGAGTCACTGTGGTGATTATTTATTAGTGACTACGGAAGACTAGGAATAAATATAAGAAGTATTCCTATTTTTAGGCAATCGAAATATCAAGTTTGTGATATCTTGAGTATTATAACTTTAGATGGCTACAGTCGCGAGCCTCGACTATCAGATACCCCTTACTATGTGAAACGCGACACCTGCTAAGCATGTTCATCATATAGATTGCACACAGCAGAGCGATTGTATACTTAATGCTAATGTTGCCATTCAGCTAAGTTCATGAAGGATAGTTATTTATGGTCGGGGAAACGTAAGTCGCTACCTGTTACGTACTTTCCAAAGAAACCAGCATACCCTCTTAGTAGACAGGAACCGCCTCCAGTGCAGTTTTCCTTTTTGTTCCTTGTCTGTTTTGTACTCTTATTTAAGGTATCTTTTGTTTCCCCTTTTCTCCTACGGATCACCATCAGCTGCAGATCGGAGGCCATTAATCCCACTTAGAAATATAAGACCTTGGCCAGATCTCACCTTCACCCGTTTCTCGCAGAGGGATCGCAATGCATCCGCTGGCAGACGATGGTAAAACGGAAATTGATTTCTGCCAGAGCATTGGCAATCAGCATCGATATGCACGCAAGAGCGGAAATGATTGCATCACCTAACACAACCACGTGCCACTCATTTTTGCCTGCCAACTGTGTTTGCGAGCGGCCAGTTGCGAGTTGCAAGTGGAAAGTTGCAAGAAGTCGCTGTCTGGCGGAGTTTGCATGCAAATTGCGTCAAATTGCATATTTCCGGTGCCTGGCTGGCCAGTGCGTAAATATTTTATGCTTCATTCTGTCTTCGGTCTAGGCAAGTGAATTATGGCTAATTACAAGCGCAGTCGAAGGGGTTTGGGCGGTGTGGGGCTGGAAACCCCAGACTGAAGACGGCAAAAAAGGCGCCCATGGCCGCAGGCCGCAGGGCGGAGGGGCAGGAGTCCAGACCATGAACCAGCCAGGCACATCGCCATCGACCATGGAAATCATCCCCCCAGGGCGCCAAAATGCGGTCGACGTCGTCGTTGTGGGCCACACTTCTAGGGTAACAAGTTGAGTTACCATTCGGCTTTGCCCCATGCCGCATGCCGCTTGTTTAATATATACCTTTGGCCACTATTGTTGCCGCTGCGGTGGCCCTTGGGCTTCCCTTTCGGGCGTCCGGGTTCCGAGGCCCGAGCTCCATTTGATTTAGTGCACGGTCGAGGTAATTTAGATTTGTGGTCGCCATTTGAGCTGCACATGGATTTCTATTTCTTTAGCTTTTCCACTTTATCGGACTCCGTTCAGGCGGCAAGATGTTGCCCTTTCCGGAATGGTTTTTAATTTCCTTTTTACAGTTCTTTGTCGCCAGCTTTCTTACATTGGGGTTGAGCCACTCAGCTTGAAGGTTGAGATTAAATGGAAGAAGAGCTCAAAACGCCTACTTCTTTCTAATCCCAGTTTTGAATTACAAAACGTATAACTGGAAAAGTAAAATGAGTGCATCCGCCCCTTAAACTTAAAGAGACTTCACAGAATCTTTCTATCCAGATCCTTAATTTTCTCAGAATTTTCTCAGTTCATTCAACCTGTCATAGGGATTCTCCAGGGGAAAACAGCATCCAATTAGCCAGTCCTGGTCAAGCAAACTTCTTGAGCAAACACCAACTTTATCCGGCTAATCCGCACTGCATTCTCACATCCTCTCTTTTTCTCTCGTTGCAGGTAAATAGATACTTCTGCCTGGCCGCGTTAATTCGGTCTAATTTGCAAGGCATGCGGTGCGGCTGTCCCTGCATCTTGGCTACTGTTTAATGGCCTTCGGTGGGGCAGTGGTAGCTGGACGCACCCATTGTCAATATCAACAGGTAACGCCACGAAAAACCACTGAGGTATTTGCATTTCCCATTATTATTACTGCTGCTGCAGCTGTTGCACCTCGGCCCAACTCCTCGCCCTGGAGTGCTAATGGCCATCAGTCTGAGTTGGTCAGAATTTGCACCCTGGGAGCGTGTGAAATTTTCTGTTGCTGTTTTCGGTTCCCTGCTCTTTGTTCTGTTGCGGAGCAATTTGTTGCTGGCCACGTGAAAGAAGGCCCGGCAAAAGGGTGTTTTCAGGGAAATGAGCAGCGCAATGGCAATCGCAGAGGCAAAAGGCCAGGGGCAAATTGGTAATTAAGTTGTCTCCCGAAGGAGGAACTCCGATCGGGGAGGAGCCACTCCTGGCTTCGACTTCCCTAATGAAGTTATTTGGTCCAGGAAGTCGAATACGTTGAATACGATCATCGGGATTCGCATTCCCAACAAGCTACGTCTTGTCCAAAGGAGCTTTTGATTATTGAAGAATTTCTTTAGTTGTAATAAAATTGATATTCTAATAAAAATAATGAAAACGGACTGAATACATACAATATATAGTTTGTATGCTCGAAACTTCTTTATGCAGGTCTATTAACGTTGTATTGATACGAGAGTGTATGTATACTTCAACGCTTAATTTGTTATCGTATTTTTTGTATCTGATTGCCACAACTCACTCAAAATATACACCCTTCGCATCCCTCGCTGAAGAACCCATTAAAAATATTTCGCTTGATTTGTCTGAGGCGATTTGCAGCGCTTAATGCCAATCAAATGAAGCCCGATCCTTGTTTATTGTTGACTTGCTCCTTCTTCAATGTGGGCCACACCCTTGGGGCCCTGCTCCCTCGAAGATTGCTTTTGGGATATGGGGTGTGGGCGTGCATCCTGTTTATAATTCTATTTGCCAACCTAGTTACCTCTCCCCAACTGACCTCCCCCCGCTGACCAACTAGCACAGCATCCATCCATGCATCTCCGTGGCCCATAATAAATTCATTTTCAATTACGCGTGTGCAAAGGGGTGGGGTGGGTGTTGGTGTGTGTGTATGTGGCTTCAACGCCAAAGGTCGTGTGCAACACAGTCCAAAAATCTGTTTAGTCTGCGGTGGCAGCAGTGCCTGTTATTGTTGCTCTCCCCTTTCTTTGGCTGCCGCTCCACGGGGCCTGCAAGTGGAATGGAGTAGGGTAGGGTGCAGGGGATGCACTGCCGGCTAACTGCAGGCATGCATGACATATGAAATATTTATATAGCTAAAATACGTAATTAACTCGAATTATAATGGGGCGACTAGGTTGGTTGCCCATCTCCCTTGCTCCCCCGCTGTCACCCTCTCTTTTATGACAATAGGCGCTAATGCTAATGTCAGTCGAAACACTGAGAACAAATTAAATAACTGGGACATTTGGGCTACCATTAGAAAATGATTAAAGGTTTCTAATATTTAAAATAAATCTATTTGTGAATCTATGGGTTAATTTGAAATTCTTGGGAAAATGTGTGGAATTACCCATATAAAAATGTGGAATATTCAATATTGACAATTTTGGAAACAAACTCGGCTTCACTACGAAACACTTCTCTGATTAATAATGAACCCTCTTTTCCGTCCGCAACCACGATAAGAAGCCACAGAATATGCTAAGCGGGGGAATTGAATGGATTTCTGTGGATTCAAGTCGTTGGAGAGGGGAGAGGCGGGGCAGTGGCATGTTGAAATGCATGCTGAGTGTGATTACAACAAAGGCAACAAAACATGCCCCTCCCAGAACCTCTCTCCCTTTCCCTCGCCCTCGGCCCTTGCGGGCCACGCCCCCTCCTGCTCGCCCCAGTTTGGCTGCGTTGCGTTGGTCATTATTTACTCATCGATTGCCGAGGAATGCGGTGCATCATGCGGAGTTTCTGGCGAGAAGAACTCCACCGTGCTCCCCTCCAAAGGAACCCCTCCCTCTTGGGTCTGTATTTATGGCTCCTCTTCAGCATTCCGTCCGAATGTCCGTCTGCCTGGGAGCCGTTGCACTGGCTGCGGCCTGTGGACTATGGACAACGGACAGTGGACAACGGACAGCGGACAACGGACTGCGGACAACGGACTGCTAATAAATTCAGCAAAGCCAGCAGGTTGCTAGAATTAAGGTTTCGCTGCCTGCCAACTGGAGGCTTCAGATGGTTGCGGAGGGTTCCGTGGGGATCTGGGGGCTCTAGGCGGAGCTACAAAAATAACAAATCGTGTTGTTAACTGGCAGCGTCGTCATCGTCATTGGCGTACGCACGAATGCATTCTGCCTTTTGTGTTTTGTGTATGCGACTGAAACTCCACTGCAACTAAAAAGGGGCTTAAAGCAAAATAATATAATTTTGAGAACATTGAGCTTGTAACGCTGTCTTTGGAAGCACTTCTTGAAGAGGTTAATATAAACTTCCTAATCAGATGCTTTATTTAATTTATTTTGTGACAATGTTAACTTTTAAAACTTACTTAGCTGAGGACAGGGAATAGTGGAACTTGTATTGCATTGGTCATTCGAAGCCTTAATAAATATACATAGGTACATTATCAAAATGAAAAACACGTAGTACGCTGATGCATTAAAATAGAGCAATAAGTTCGACCAGCTAATATCGAGCCACCTTTCCCAATAATTGTTTCTTGAGTGCAGTCAGGCATTTCGCTCAGTGGAGCACTGGGATCTGGCCGGTGGTCACACATAGCTGGTCCTCCGCCGCGATCCCGCTACCCTGCAGACCGCTGGTGCTTAGTATGCATGCTTCGTTGGCCTGCGTCTTGGGCTTGCGTTTGGGCCGGATTGGGATTGGACTTGGGCCGGGACTTGGGGTTTCGAGGCCTCGGCTCATTGTCATTGACCTCCGCACACATGGCCAATTGTAACTGCAACTCTCGTGTCGGGAGTGCCCCTCTGCCCGGTGGTTTGTCATGGCACAGGGGCAAAACATAGGCACTCTTGGTGTGCCTTAATGTTTCGGGGAATGCTCACCGGAGTTGTTGTTTTATGTTGGCTGGCCACAATGTGTGCAGGCCAGTTAGCCAGGGGAATAGGCCCACTATGCCTGGCTATGCAGTTTTAAAGCCAAGTGCAAGCTGCTTAGGAGTTGTTGGCTAAGTCGCAGCATATGGCCAAAGTCGGATTATCCCTTCCGGAGTTCATATCGCATTTGTGTTCCGTGAATGGCTATCGAGTTGGAAAGTATGTAAGCTTTGTTTATAGGTCATTGGGTGCACTTGTAGCCCCGTGTGGGCCAAGGTATTCCGACATTCAATTGCAGTGAACAATTATTCGGTTGTTCAAAGCCTATTTACATTGCATCGGAAAATAGCCCTACCACCAACCTTTTCACTTTCCTTCCTCCTACAACGGACTCAATACAAAAGTTGGCCAGAACTTCCGGCTCCTCTCTTGGCCAGGGTCAAAGTTTAACTTGTGTTTTGCTTCATTATGTAATTATTAGTTTGTGCAATGAACCGTTATTTCGTTGGCTCCCAGCGCACGAGTGTGAATTATTTAGCAACCAGTTCTCGGCCTTTTCCCCCTTTTTCTGGGCCTGCAGTTCGTGCGTGTTTCTCCTTAGTGCTTCTCTTCTGGCCATTACATAGTCGGCTCGGCACTTGGCCATTGTGTGTCCATGTGTGTGTCTGCGTTTAATTATACACTTGCCACAGAGGTTGCCACCGAACGGGTTATTATTGCAGTGACCATTAAATATTTGATTTGCATTTATTAAGTCGATCGGTTGCGTTAGCAGCTCTGCGGCAAGTGATACCAATTATCGGTGCTAATTGGAACTGATTCTCTGGTACCCGAAACCCTTAACGTCCAAGTAGTGGCAAGAAAATACAGGTAACCATAGATAAAAACGTTTAATTGCAAGTGGGAAACCGCCAGAACACCTGAATTGGCGACTTTTTTCTTTGCTACCCAGTTGTGCTTAGAAAAGGGATTTATATCGGTGATTAGGGCCAGGGTTCAGCGAGCTTCGTTGACCGATTGAAGGCTTTACTTACGGGCCATTCCAGTTGGACTTTCGAACAAGGTGCAGGGTTTCTTCCGCCGGCAACGCTTTATCAAAGTCTCTTCTTGGAGACTACCTGTGCAAAATCTTGCTTCATTGCGCCGCCAAAAGTTCAGTGGAGCATGATGCGCTTTCACACTGGCACTTGCAAAGAGCTTCACCCCCACACCAAGACCTCCACTCGAACCCATTTGGCGGCCCAAGCCCCCGCCGCATGAAAAAGTACGTTGACATTAGCCTTACAAGCTCATGAGCTGCTGTCATAAACTTTTATTATCATTACACTTGCGTCGCTCCCCGACATCCGCCGGCCTGTCATATTTGTTTTATTGACTGCGCCACATGGTCTTCGGGTAGCTCCAGTGCCCGGCTCGCCCATTCGATGTGCTCCACAAGTTGCAGTCAATGTCCTCTTTGTGTCCCACCCCACAAGCCCAATCGCGCCAGAAATGCACTTCTACCTCTAACATTTGTCAGCTCCGAGTGCCGGCGGCCACTGATAAGATTACCGCTCCTGATAACCGCATGAGACATTTCCTGGAGGTGCCACATGACCAGATAGCACTCTCCTCTTCGCCAGTTACCAGTTCCCACCGTCTTCCGGTAAGAGTGCGTAGCTGAGATTGATGGACGAGCTGGGAAGAACACCGACTGGATTTAATGTGGCTGCAACCGGCTGTATGGCCTATTTGTTCTACTCCAGATTCTCACAGATTGGCAATGCAAAATGTTATCAACTCAAGCGGGATTCAAGGGCCCGCAGCTGATCCATTTCATGTATGGCTACTAAGTTTGGTGCTTGGCAGTGGGCCAAGAGCCGCTCGGTCCGTTTTGAAGGAGATTCTGACGTGGGGGTGTCGAGTCTTTAATTTGACTTGAGAGGTCTTCAGAGCCGGATGCCATCCCTCGCATTGGCATACATGTGTACACTCATCCCTTTCCCAGCAGCTTCAATTTCAAAGTGCTGCCCTGCTGTTCTGGGCCCATGTCCTTTGCTTGTAATCATGGAAATGCCTTCGAGCGCTGGCCGCTTGGCACCATTCAAACGACTTCGAGGTGGGTGGTGGTTGCTGGGTGGTGGGCTGGAAAAGCGGGCTGAGAACTTGGCTCGGCGTTTGAGCTGGTGCTTGAGCTCTATCTATACTAAACTTTTCCGGCTGCCTCTGCGTTTTGAAGTCTAATTCTTACCCGCTTGCTTTTCTTCTCCGGAATGCTATGACAAAAAGCTCTCTGCTGGCATTGTTGTAGGAATGTATGAGTGGGATGGGAAATCGTCAAGGAGGAGGGGTCCACATATCCTTTCGGCTTATCCGGCTAACAGCGTGCCTTCACCTCGGGGCCATACATATTCCTCTCACTCATGTTACACAGAAGTGAAGCACTTAGCATGCGATTAGGTTTTTGCCAGCGGTGCGTGAATAAAAAAGGGTTAGTGGATTACGAAATGGAACTAGTTTAGTCCCAGCACTACGATCTCCGCCACATCCATGTTAAATTTAAAGCTATAACTCCTTCTGCCGGCGGTATTTCACTCATGTTCGGTCGGGCATTCATCGCTAATCCCAGCCATGACTCTAATTCCCTTGATATTTCACTTTGTTTGCCGACGTCGTCCTGCGGCCCGCCCCTTCTCTTCCCTCCTCTCTCGATCCCTCCCCTCCCCTCCCCCACCAGCCGTGTCAACAAAAGCCGCAAAAAGCAGCCAAATGCCAACAAATAACGAGGTGTATGTATATATTTAGTTGTCTTCTAGTAGTCCGCACCCACACCGAGGCAGTGTTTAACCCGCAGGCGGCCCTGCACCCCATGGGTGTCATTGCTGCGTTTAATATTGCAAAAAGGATGCCGAACCGGCTTTCAGGGCTTCCTTCCCGGGGATTCGGGGACTCGGAGAAGGCGTCGCGGTGGCGCCCACATTTGTCTTGCTCCCACTTTCCACTGATGTCGGCCCGCTGTTTACTCAAGTCCTTGCACTCGCTCCAAGCGCTCTGAAATGAACACGGCAATAGTGGAGCGAAATGTCTCGACTTGTGGTTACCTACTAAGCTATATTTCATGTGAATCTCTATCCCTGTAGTGGTACCTTTATATACTCACAGATATTTAAGTATCTGTCGATTACCTAGCAGCCTTTATTGTAAGTATCGATAGTATAGATTAAGCCTGAAGACAATCGATATGCGAGTGAAATGGTTCGATTACATAAATTTCCTGTTAATTGTGAACTGCCTCTGGCTTATATTAATTAATTAATAAATATATTCAGCGACAATTTAAAGTCGTTCTAATGAGAGCTGCTTTCCAGGTGCCATAGTCTTCGAAAGTGAAAAATAAACACTTCCAAAAAGTAGTTCCTTATCCTTTGAAATGCCATTCTGCCACTCTGTTCGTTCCATCTGCTCCGTAAAAAAAGAGAGTCTCCCTGTCCGCGAATCATGGCTGTGAGCATAGAAAGTGGGCGCCTTTCCTTCTGCTATTTTCCCGAGATTTTCTTCTGCACGTTTTTCCTTTGTGCGTTTTTATATATTCACTCCCGCCCCCTCCACTTTCGTCGGGTGTAATGTTTGATTTAGTGTTTGTTTTTTAGCTCTGCACTTCCGTTCCGTTCATCCTGTCCCTGCCGGTCCGTACCACCGTACCACCCCTTCAAGTCCCCCACCTCGGCCCCCTTCGAGCTCCATTTTGTGTTGGCTTTAATAAGCTTTTATTTCCGTTTTCAGCATGTTTTGCTGGCTGCTTTTTGTGGCGTCTTTCTCCTTGTCCACAGCTCCTCCTGCCTGCACCTTGTTGCGCCCTCCCATCTTCGTGCTCCACTTGGCGCTTTTATTCATAGCTTTTAATTTGCGGTCGAAATGAAATAACAATAAATAAAATGGCCACTTCCCTTCCGCGCCGCCCTCTCCGCGCCCTGGAATTTTATGTAAAAATGTAAAAATGTTGAAAATGAACAGAAATGCTGCCCGCTATTTGTTTATATTTGTTTTTATCTGGATGGCGTTGATTGCCGGCATTTGTCTGTGGGCGTTCTTCAGATTTGAATTGGAGTCGCGATTCCTATCGGTGGGTCTGCTGGCTTCATCTGAGTGATGAAGCGGCTTCCATCGTCCGCATCTGGAACTCCGATAGGGTAGATGGTGGTAGCCCCAGGCGCTGGGAACTCAGAGATCTGGAAAAAGGTTGCAAGTTGGCGAGCAAACATAATACCCATTGGGTCGGAGTATCTGTCTTTCTATTGCTCTCAGTCCAATCCCTCTGCTAAGACCCAATCACAGCATCTTCGTCCTTTGTGTCCTGGCGCTGCCTGCATCAATATTGCAATCTTCGCCAAGTTGCTAAACAAGTCCTAAGCACTTTTGATAGCTTAAGCCGGGGGTTCCGCTCTATCCCCTGCAAATTGGCAATGAAACTTTTGCAGCAGCAATAAATTTGAAGTTTGGCACAGTTTGCCAACCAGCCTGCCACACATACTCATGTCTATATAGTATCTTTATAGGGGAGTGCAGTATAGAGAGTAAGGCAAACAAAACTCCGGGCCAAAGTCCCATATAAATAATAATCGTCGGCTGATGTTGCAACATATTGGCAGCTTGGCGGCGGTGCGGCAGCCAAAGAGTTTCAAAATTTTGCATATGCTGCTTGTTGGCAACATATTGCGTTGCATGCAGCACTTGGCATTGCAATTACGTAAACGCAAACTTGTACCTCGATCGTGAGTCACACGCTTCCGCCGATCGGCCTGGTCCGCTCCCCTGGAGCATCTCAAATTTTGTGTTTCGCCGCTAGGAAATAAAATAAATCAATCTATAAATACTTCAGCTCGCAGTGTCCCATGCTGGGACGCATAAAATGCTCATTAAACTTAATTTTCTGGCTCGGAGAAGAGGGTCCCATAACTTCATATCTTTAACGACTCTGTGTTGACCGTAGCCGAATAGTCTTAGAGTTTCTTTTTCTGGCGATTTTATGACAATTTTAGGACTCTATTGTGTGTGTCGGGCGGGAAGTAATGCAAACCAGCCTCATTCAAATTCATTTCTTTTGGCCAATTTGTGTGCGTTAATTACGCATAAGAAGTTTCAAATTGAGCCCACTCCTTTTCCAGTTCCCAGTAGATCGTAAAACACATGGGCTTGAATGGGATCTAAGGGTTCTGAATAGAGTGTGATTGGGGTTATTATTCATTCATTCTTAATACCATAAATTTCATCTGTACAATCAAGTTGTTCATAGATCGCGGAAATGTGCATTGGATGATTGACCCCAATTGGTTAACAAATCTAAGATTTGTTTAGTGTGCCCGAATCAAAGTTCAATGCTAAATCCTTGGGCGACTTCAGGCAAATTTAATACCAATCTGCCAGCGATTTGAGATCCCATCTTATGCGACTCCACACCACACCCCGATTTTGAAGCCCGTGGATAATGGGACTCTGTCCCCCGCAGATTGAAGGCGATTGTTTCTGGTTTTCGTTTCGTTAGTTGCATTTGGATAGCGAATAAAAAACTCAAGGTTAGCCACATAATTCTTTATGCTTTTTGCCAGTGGATTTTTTCGCTTTTCTGCGAATTAGTTTTGCAAAAAACCGAAACGAGCAAAAACGCCAATGCAAAGGTTGAATACGCTCATACTGTGTTTTTATATTTGTGCGGCTTGCCGCGCTGCAATTTCATTGTTAATGGTTCCATTGTGGCTGTTGCCGTTCATGGCGTCATTATCTAATTATTAACTATATGCTTAGATGCAAAAGTCAAGGCGACTGCACAATTATTCATTATTTATTTCGCTCGAACCGAGGAAGCAATTACAGTTGGCAGTCGCAACGAGTTAAATGAAATGAAAATCTTAAAACATTATAGTGGCAGCCGAAATCCAAGTGCCGGGCAAGTAATAACTTCCATTAATTGATTGCAATGATAACCGAGCACTATTATTGCCGGAGACCCCCAGCCGGGAGCGATCGGCACTTCGACCCAAGTCCAAGTCGCATGAGGGTCGCAGGAGAGTCGTTCCCCGGCTCGATCCCTTCCTACCTGCCCCTGTGCCTGCCCAGCAAGAAGCCAATAATCCGAGGACGAGGAGGCCAGCATTGGCTTTATGTGCGGCATTTAAGCTGCGATAAATGGCATAATGTGCCCTCATAAATGGCAATGCGAGCGGACTGGGCCTCCATGTGTCAAGGCATGGGAATGGGCATGGGCATGGGCATGGGACGGGGGGAGTGGCATGGAATTGGAAATGGAAATGGGGATGAGATGGGAGGCACTCCACTCCAATTGAAGCGTCGCGTCCACGTCCGCGTCATAATCGGCGCAAAAAACTGCACGACAGTCAAAACGAAATGAAAATAGGCGAGGGTATGTTTCGTTGGGTATATTAGTCCTGCGTATTGCGTTACTTCAAATGCAATAGTGCTGACTTACCCAATTGTTTGCTATTTCCCTTCACTTCAAAATAAACAATGGCCTCTGTAGCGACCAGCTAATACGCCCTCAGTCCTCATAAGAGCACAGGGTATGCAAAGACCAAGTACGGGCGGCATATTTGTGCGCCAGTTGTGTGCATGGGAGCAAGTACTTGGCCGAGCTTATGAAAAATGTGCGGATTTGTCAACAAGCTGCAGTAGCAGCAGCGAAAGCAACAACAACGACAACGACAGCAACAATTACTTAATGCCCATTGTATTGCATTTCAAGTTGGCAAATGGAAGAAATGGAAAACGAGAATCGCACAAGGGGATCATCGAGCGCAATGGAAGTGGAAGGAAGCAGAACGAGGACGGCGAAAAGCGCGTGTACTGCGAAGGGGCTTCATGTTCCGCACTGTTGGCAATTAAGGTATAATCAGCGATTTCGAACAAGCACCCACAGACCCCAGTGGCCAAGTGCGGGTTAAGCGTGTGGCAGTTAATAAGTGGCTAATGCTGCAAAACCAGGATCCGAAAGATGCATCAGGCGGCGTCATTTGCACTCATAAATATGTTCACCATTTTCATTTGGTACGAGTATCAGTTATTTAGCCAGTCAGCTCTTCATTTTAGTTTTCTGCATCTTAAATTCACGTCAAACTTCTAAAGCGTTGCGACAAGTGTGCGCCGTTAGTGACTTAAAGCACTTGCTGGGCTGCACACATGTCACAATCACAACCCCGAGGGCCAATTCCATTCACACACATTCTCACAGGGCTCTGGGCTCACTCGATTATTTTGCTGATTGCTTTCCGGTGACAGGCATCTCTCCACCGCCACCGCCACCACTACCCTCATTCCCCTCCGAATTCCCAAAGGGCACCTCAACAGGCGGCGGAAAACGCTGCACGCTCCTTTGAATTCGAAACGCTTCTGTTGCCGCTCATGCAAAAAAATGCGGGACCCAAAAAATCCACCCGGGGGTCCTGCGCCCCACGCATTTCACTCCCCCCATGGAGTGGAACATTGACAAAAACAAACACCACGCCAATTGGGCGAAACGCATATTTCAGGCTGCCTGTCTAACTACAATTTAAGAATCCCAGATTCGCGAAAGTCTCCGGTATACGTATATATTTGTTGCTCAAACTCGGTATATGACTATTTTAAAAAAGACGCAATCGGATCTTAATATAATGGTATATCTTTTACACTTTAGTAAAAGGACACACTATAATCGATGAAAGTATTAAGATAGTAGAGGGTACCTTTTCCGATATATATATTATTGTTCGGAACTATTACAATTGTCGTCCTGACCACGTTCGCCTGTCCGTCTATCTGTCCGTCCGTCTGTCCGTCCGTCTGCCTGTCCGTCCGTATGACATTCAGAGATCTGAACTACATAACCATAAGAACTATTGACACATCTTTCAGGTTCCAATATCGCCGAATTAGTGCCATCTAGCCAAAAAATGTTAGATATTGTCGTTCGCACTTTAACTTATATTTCTATCAATTTCAAAATACTTTGAAAGTGTCAAACCTAAGGAGTTCGACTCGCAAATGTATGTAGGACAATAATTTTGATCACCAACTTTTGTATTTGGTGCCGATTCATATCTCTTCCCTCTTACGATCTGGTTTTCGTTCAATTGGCGTTTCGGTTCAATTAAATGATGAGCTTGTCCCGCATGTCTGCACTTGGACCCCAATTTAAAAGTGTGCAGTCACTTATCATCAATGCATTTGATATAAACAAGCAATTCGAGTGGGATTTCTGATCCACGCCGGCTGAGCTGAGCCCCTTTCCGCTGGAGCTCGGAGCGAACTTGCCCCGCAGCCCACTTGTAAATGCAATTACCATAAACATGCAAAGCTTGTGCAGCTGTTGCTGCATGCGAATTAAAAAGTTTTAGCCAACGAAATTTATTTGAAAACAACGCACAAAGTGGTCAAAACTATCAACTGGTACCCACAGCACAGCGGAAGCGAAGGGGTTACGGATGCGGGAAGGGGATCTCGGCGGTGGGAATATTTCGAAAGCGCTTGTGAAGGGTATTCGATGGGGGGTTCATGGAGTGGTAGAATTTATCAACAAATGATTTATTTTAGAGAGAGGCTGCCCGTGTGTTGGAAATTAAATTTTTCTACTGTTTAAGAGAAGTTATATAAATTCAAGCCATGAGGCAATTTGAAGTCGAGACTGGAGTATCAGTTTTTGACCATAATTACTTCAGTTAACAGTAACCCTCGCAGCTGACTTCTAACTTTGGAGTTGATTTTGCGCTCACAACAACACAGACCATACATTTGTATCTATGCATATATTTTTTGTTATTTCCATGCAATTTTGCCGTGGTTCTGTTTGCTTTTTGGCCAGTTGCCTAGCGGTTGCCGGTTTTGGCTGAAGGTCGCTCTCTGAGTTTTGGAAAGTACATTTAAAAGTTGAAAACAAAGATAATTGTTGCAGAATGCGGTTCTGGTCGAGGTGATTCGAGGGATTATTCATGAATTTAAATAGCAGCCCAGCAGTGCTAAGCTGGCAACTTTTATCGATCCCATTTAGGCCAACTTCCTGGGCCAACTCGAAAGAGCTTGAGACTCGGACACGAACATCTATTTTCAGCTCTGGCCAGATGACCCCAAAACCGAAACCAAGAAATTGCCAAGCAGCACAGCGCACACGGAAAACAAAAGGGGAAACTGCAGCCCGTTGACATATTTGGTAGCATTTATACAGCCAGAATGGCAACAGACAAAGCAACACAACGCCGGCGATGATGTAAATGGCAGAGGAGGCAGCGGAGGCAGTGGAGGAGTGGAGGAGTGGCTGGCCAAAGCTACAAGCAATGAGATTACATCGCTGGCACTCGGCCAAGAAATTTATAAATCAGTTGAGCAATTTGTGCTGATTTAGTGACATGATACCACAGTCGAAGCCAGAGGAAAGTGGACAAAGCCTCGAGAGCGTCTGGTGGCGAGCGGAAGGAGGGCGGACTGCTACTTGGCCGACAACCGAGTGCAATGAAGTGAAAAACCTTATAAATAAGGAAAATTTCACCCAAATTAAAAGTGGACAAGCCAAGGGCCGCGGAAAGAGATGGGTCCGAGTTCGAGCAAGACAAATGAGCCAGTGAGCGGCCAATTAGGCGGAAGGAGGGCGAGGGTCTAGTTAAAAGTCCAGTGCTAAAAGGAGCCGGATGACAAAGTTGTTGGCTTGTGTCCAGGCCAAGATGCAACGCCAAATTAAGAGACTTCAGAAGACAGACACACCAAAAGAATCTGCAGAATGTGAAAAGCAGCCGCGCGTTGAAGGCACTTCGCAGGTACCGGGCTAACCAAAAATCTCCACTGAAATACTAATTTAAAGCCCTTGAGTTTTAATATATTTTAAATTACTTTCTTGATATTGCCTTTTAATTAGATTTTGGAATATTAGATTAAATTTCATTGCAATTGCTTGTATCCTGACAAACTTTCTGAATTCATTTTGAAAACACGACAATCTGGCGGAAAGAAGACTACAGCTCGACACTTCTAACAGCTTCAGATGGGCATTCCAACAATTAGCCAGTCAATTAGTGACTCAAGACCTAAATAGTCTTGATTAATGTCAGTCTCGTCAAATTTGATTCTGCACTCTTTCGGCTTAAAGCCAGCTTTAATCCGATCCGATGGCTCTTTCGCAATGATGACGACATAAATCGTGCAATCGTGCTCTGCCCGGAAGCATCGGCGGACCCTGATTAGCCCGGTCCCCGGATGTTGAATGGGATTAAAATGCAAACTGCAATCGCTGGGCGCGAATTCATTGAAATTTCCCAACCTCCGCGGTGGTTGGGCCTTTCAAGGGCCTCAGGAGAGCGGGGAACCAGACGCAACTAGGCAAAAACTCAGAAGAAGGGCAGAATTTCCACCAATTGAACTGCGTTTTTTGTATACTTTTAAATTTAATATTAATGAAGCGCGCTCTTCAATGAAAATAGCACCAGTTCAGCTGCCAGTGCTCCCTGCTCCGTAATTTATGCAAATTAAAAAAGAGACACTGGGAGACTGCAGCACTCGGAGGATGGGAATCAGAATCAGCCGCATCAAGTATACGCAGCGTTGGCCAGGTGAGCAGAATCGCTTCGTTTTGTTGCAGGTGTGTGGGTTAGACACTTGAATGTTGCGGTCACTGCGGCCACCCAACGGGGGGCTGGGTGCAGTGGGCCATGCTGTTGTGTAATTAATTGGCCATGTTGCATTGAATGGCTCGAGTCGAGTGAAGTGCAAGGGAATCGGCAGGGAGGCGACTCCTTCTGACTGACAGCAGCAGAAGTGGCTTACAGCACAATAGCAGCCACAATTGAATTGTGCCTCTGCCGCAGCGAGGCAAACACATTGTTCGGCGCCAGGATACAGCTGCCCGTTGTCCTGCGATCTGAGACATGAATCGGTGATTTGTTGACGCAGCAGAAACAATTGTGTGCCTTTGTAAGCGCCGACTGATAACTTATTCAAAATTCTATTAACCAGGCTCAACAAAGGGCAGTCTAAGCCGATTGCCCCTCATTATGTCAGACCAGTCCACCGCCGAACGCGCATAATTAATGAAAGTTTGCGCTGGTACAGCTGGCTCATTTGGCCCCCAAAGCCCAGGGAAAAAGAACCAAGTTGAGACCACACCAGACCTCTAAGCCAATGACAAAAGTATGCAAAGATGCCGAAAGTCCTGGGGTTTTACTAAGCAAATTGTATTTTTGCAGTGCCAGCTTAGTAAGACGAAAAACTTTGTCTCTGGAAGGATGGAACCTTTGCTTAGGGGTTGTCGGTTGGGGTGGACCGCTCCTCCTCCTCAGCTTCGCCAAGTGTTTGCACAGACAAAAAGCATTTAAATCTTATTTTGACATAATTAATGACAGTTAAAAGCAGTTGGCGGCTTTTCGAGCCGGGTCGTGTTTTGGGCTCTGACCCCTTCCTTCTCCTCCCCCACTTGTCCCACTCCCACTTCATGTCGACAGCAACCGTCTCCGGGCTGTTGCACATTTACATGACACTTGGCGGGGCAGGGGCACGTGGAGTGGCTGCTGCCAAAAAGTTTGCAACTCCATGTCGACTGCGTTAAATTTATGACAATCTCCGCATGTATCTGGGGAAAGAAGTAGCTGACGAACGGGTTTCCTTCTAGTTTCTGCACTGCAATCTGGGAGGAGCTGGGCATTAAGGGGCGGAGGTGCTGCAGCTGCGGTGCAAGTGGCCACGCCCTCGTTCTTGACAACCAAAACAGATGGCAGGCGCCTTTTTATCTTTGCAGCCAAGTCGCTGCGATGATTAATGCAATTGACTCTTGTAATTGACACATAATTTATTGTCGACTCCTGATAATACGCATACGCAACGTTGGCCGCTCCACCAGCTGCAGCTGAAGGCGCTGACGAAGGCTCAACAAGCCGAAAACAGCTGCCGGAGTGGTTGTCCTCATTGCGGCTGCACTCAGAGAAAAACATTGGTAAATCAAGGCGAAAGTAAAGATTGTATTGTTGAGCACAATCGAAATTGGTATTTAAATTGTTAAAGGGCCAATTAATACATTTCCATAACACATTAAGTACGAATTTTGCTTTTGAAGTTTCGTCCTTTACCAAGGATTGATTGCTTTACTGATTGCTTTATTGTGTGAAAGTAGCATACAAATGTTTAAGCAACTTATGAGTTGATACATATAAACAGTTTAAATTCCCAATTTTCTTTGTGCAGTTGCTGTTGTGGCAGTTCCTGTCTTGCCGATTCCTGGCTACTTGAAGTCCGTCTGTCAGACGACTTTGTCCGCCTCTCTGTGCCTGGCCAGCTGGCTGCACTTTCGAGTGGCTCGGGCCCCAGGTCTGGACTCTTAATAAACTTATGCAAATTTCTGCATTCTGAGTTCTGATCCTGCACTCTGCTACTGATGGGCGGCAGCTCCTCCTCGGCTCGAGTGGCTGGCGAAAGTTTCAGCAGCAGAGACACTCACGTTGAAAGGAATTACATTCCTCATCGCTCAGTTTGCCTTTCCATCAACGCTCACCCCTTACATTGTCCGCAAAAATCTGTTACTTAATTTCAATTGACTTTGAGAAGCGTGTGACGTGGCTGCTTCGACTTCTTCACGGAACAAATCAGTTTAATATACCCCCACCTCGTCCCACCCCGAAATAGACCAACCACCCACCTCGGCGGCGATGCTTATCAATTTGAAATTACTTTAGCCCCGAACACAAAAGACAAGCCACGCACCCGATAAAGAAGAGGAACGAAAGCGAACGTTTCACATGAGTGAGGTGGACGGATCTCGGAGGTTTTACGGGGGCCGTGGGGTGGCAGAGACAATCGCGCCAACATCGACAATGCTGACACCCCATAAAATATTTAAGTTAACACAGCGGCGGCTCGGGGGGTGCGGCTGAGCTGCGACCCCCGAGGCCAGACAGGCAGACGGCCTTAAAGGGCGTCGCTCGGTGGGCAGGATCAGGAGCAGGGGAAGGAGCGGAGCAGGAGCGGGGATTGGATACGGGGTGGAGTGCTCTCCCCAAGACCAGGGTGGGGCACATTAAAGCGCTCAATGTGTTGCCTTTTCTCGTTACCACCCGCAGCTCCCTTTTTGGCCATCCGGCGGCTTCGTTCGTTTGCCTCATATTTGTCGACCCTTGTAAAAGTCGCTTGGCACTTTACCGTCGTTATGTCTACGTGTGTGTGTGTGTGCTCGTGTCCTGCTCCCTCTGTCTGTGCCTGTGTGTGTGCGCGTCCTTCTCGCGCTCCCACTGCTTCTGTGTGTGTGTGTGTGAGAGAGTCTTCCTTCCTTCCGGTTTCGTGCTCACTTTTTGCTCCTTTTTTTCGCTGCTGGCTTTGTACCACGACGTTCAACATTGACTAAGGACTGCTCTTTCACAGTATAAAACATATTATTAATAGCTTAGCTTTTAAAAAATGATCTCTATTCCTTGCAAAAGAAACCTCCGATGAAAACAATTCGGTACATAACTCCCTGTGGTTTAATATGCATTTACATACTTTAGGATGAAATAAGTGTTGTCTACTTGTATACTAACTTATACATTGTCAACGAAGCAGCATTCTAGTAAAGAGTGTTCACCTTCTAAGCTTTCAAGTACTCTTGAGAAACGTAGTTTCCAATTGCTAATAGTCTTAGTAGTCTCAACAATCCGTTCGCTATTGCATCTGAAATTTCCACAATTATATACGATTAACCTGTAGATTCCCTAAACTGAAGTTATGGTATTTCGCAAGTCGACCTCAAGTATACTGGCGTCAAGTCCTCTGATGTTTTTTCCACTTCATATCCTTTTCGACTGCTACCGATAAGGTAGTTCCCATCACGCCTCCTTTTCTCTTTTCCTCTGCTGCAAATTTTCTCAGTTATCCGACAAAATTCGCCTGCCAGGGCGCTGCCAGAATTTTGATTTCCGTGGCCAGAGTGGCAACTCTGCCACTTGAACCCGTGAGGTTCACAATCAAAAATTCATTTTCGAAATAGAATTTAAAACACACAAAGGCGCAGTCAGCCAGCGTCATCTCCAAAGAGAGTTTCGCAGGATACAATGTTTCATAGGTTTAAAGCGGCGTTAAGTTTATTCCAGAGCGGAGTTGTGTGTTGAAGTGGGGGGTTGGAGCTTGGAGTTCGTGTGGGTGGGCCAGGACTTTGATATATACATATACGTACGTGGCGCTGCGCTGCTCAGCTCCTCTCAGTTCGACTTCGTTTTATGTTTGTTTTGTGAGTCTAGACGACAGCAAGGATTGCTCCCGAGCTGCGAGTCCTTGGCCCGACGTGGCTTTTTCATTACCGACATCATCGTCATCAGCACCACCATCCAACGTGCCCGCGTCTCTCCAGCTGTAAATACAACTATAAATATGGAGCATAATAATAACGATAAAGTGAGCCTCGACCCCAAAGAAGCCTGTTGCCTTCCGACTTGCCTCTCGACTTGCCTCTCGTGACACGCGTGATTTCCGCCTTGCGTGTTGAGCTCTTAATTTAATTTTCCCCTTTGGTTCTGCACTTCATTTTTTCTTTGCGACTTGTGTGTGCCGACGACACCGCGAGAAAATGGTGGCAGTTCCCCCGTACGCCACGGACTCCTTTCCTGTTTACGGCCTCTCATTTGGCAAGGCATTAACAAACAATTACGACGATGATGACGGCAGCAGGAGGAGTCCATAAAGTCTTGACTCTGGGAAGATGCAGGAAAACAGGATAGCACTTCCCATGCAGGATAGTTTGGTTTGGGGAAAATTTAACGAGGCTGGCGCAAAACTTACGCGATTTTAATTAGAAAACTTTTGCATTTGTTTTGCCTTTTTCTGCTTTCTTGCTGGCTGTTTATTTTGGCCACGCCTCTTGGCCGAGGAAAATGGAAGACGTAGGTCAGATATGAAGGCGTTTCCACTTCGTTTCCAGCGTTTTTACCCTTCTACGGGCACTTTAGCTTCACGCTTCATTGGAGCGGCTTTCGCAGCAGACGTGATTTGTGCAGTTCGGCAATAAACTTGCTAATTGTTAATTGCTGAAGCATTACTTGCCCCGTTCATCCATTTAATCCGCTCCCCGTTAATCCGCTCCCCCAAAAAGTTTTTAATTAACATGTTTCTCGTTCACTTTTGATTTCATTTCAGGTAAGGAAGGGGTTTGACAAGCCAATAATGTGCTAAATCCGCAAGGAAAACAAAATTCAGCGGCATCAGGGGCTGTGCTGACGCCATCGTTCCTGAATGGGATACGTTTTCAATTCACAAACCTCCGAGGAGACAACCTACTTGTGGCCTGGCCATTCAATGTCAACAGCTGATACTGGAAGCGTAAACATTGTGAACCTCCCCTCCCAGCAAAGGTCAATAGCACCGGCGATGCCTGATAACGAGTTCAATGTGTACATACATACATGTGTATATATTCGTGGGCATTTAGGTGGACTTGGTTGGAGGTAAAATTATATGTTGACTAAAAGCACTTCAAGTGATTGTGATAACAAGTCTTCTTTAAAGAAAAAAGATTCAAACGACATGCTAATCGACTTCTTTAGAAACCCCTACCCTTGACCCATCATATTGGTTTTGATCGATGTCGAAGTGTTTGCCTTGTTTGGTCATGGAAATATATAATACCTTTCCATTTTGCTACATTTGTAAATCGTACGCTAATTGGCCAATTTAAGACTTAGTCGAATTTTGCAATGAATGGCTGATGGAAAATAGGTCCACTCTAATGCTCATATGTATGTATATTCCCCAACGAAGATAAGCGCTCGTCCGCACTCAGTCACTCGGTTTGCTGGTTAGTTAGTCATTCAGTCCGGCAGCCAGGCAGTCAATGTGTCAATCATAATTTAATACACCGTCAATCGCAGTCGCTGCCGTCGTTTGTCAGCCGCGACCAACTAGAGCTGCGACCGGCTAAAATAGTTGTCAACATGAATTATTTACAAGCGGCGAGCGGCACATGACGCCCGTTCGATCGATCGACAGGTGCAGGCGACACGAGTGCGGCAGCAAGTGCCATCATATAGTCATCCGTCCGATGTCCGATGTCCGCTGGCCGATGTCTGATGACCAGTATCTGATGTCCGCTGTCCGCTGTCCGTTGTCCGGCGTATGCGTAACCCTTGCCTCATTACGCATGCGAGCGCACGCGCACCAGGTGCCCAAAAATGGGATTGCATGGCATGGAGCTCGGGGCAGGGGCATTGGCAGTGGGCAGGGGGCAGGGGCAAGGTGTATTGAAATTAATACGCACCGACAGCAGAAATATGCGAAGAGTTATGTGTAAAACAGAATAAAAAGGCGGCTGGGAAACCAGTTTAAAATTCGCAAAATTGGAAAAGAGGCAGCAGCAGACAGAGCATTAAATGCAGCTAAGTGCCCTGCAGCAAGGCAAAGGGAGGAGTTGGGGCAGGCTGGTGGTGGATCGGGAAGAGTGGGTTGGTGGGGGGCAACATGCGTTGGCCCGGTATGCTGCTTGATTTTAAAAACGGTAGCAAAGCAATTACAACAACAGCAACAATTCAATTACACGAAAAAGGAGGAGGGGACCCTTCGGAGAAGTCGGAGCCGATGCGCAGGAGAAGATTATGAGCGCTGAGCGGAAGGGGCATGCAGATGGAAGGGGCGGCACCGAGTCACCACGAACGATGGATACCCTTCCCAGGGCCCAGTGAGCAATCGGATGCCGGGAGGACAGGTTTCAAGTGGGTGACATGCGGGAAATACCATCAATATGCACACAGTGAATATATCAATTAATAAATTGGGATTGTGCCTTAATATTTCATCGATGGTATAATTTTTGTATTCACCACACGTCCTTTAAAGAATACATACCTTTTGAATGTGCAGTATTTCAATAATTTTTTGGATAGAGTCAAGCTTTTAAAAGCTATGACTTGTATTGAAATTCTTCTTACACGTAATTAAAAGTTCAACTTAAAATAAAAATCCTCTAAAATATAAGATTCATTTTATACAATTGCAAATGCTGTGCCACACTAGATAATGATTTCATCGTCTCCGGATCCACTCTCTTTAATCAACCACCCATCGAAGCACCATAGACCATAGGCCATCGAAAGCAGCATGCCCACACACATAAAGTGTAGCGCACCCCGGATGAAAAATGCGAAGCACCAGTCGGTGCACCCTGCCCTCCAATTCCCGTTCCCGATTGCCAGTTCCACGCTCCTCACGTTTATGAAGCGTGCTCTCATAATTCCGCGGTGGAGCGGGGAGGGGACTCCGAGTGGAGCTTCCACCACGCAACGCGTTGCAAGTCGCGCTTTATCAGGAGATAAGGCGAGGGGGCTCCGAGGCTCACCTGCTGGCCGCGGATAACCACAGGCCGTGCCCCACGCCCCTGGGAGTCCCCTCTAACCAGTCGAGTCAGTCAGTCAAACAGCCAAAGCTCCAGGGCTCCTACCCACCTACCCAGATCCCCACCTCCTCAAGCGAGGTGCACTCCGCTCCTAAAGTCCCCAATCAACTGGTTGCAACATCGGTCTTCGAACTGCTGTTGTTTCAGTTGTTGTGGCTGTTCGCTGATGTTTTTGGGTGCCGCCTGCCACCCGCCCCTCGCAAAGCACCGTGCCACGCCCCCGTCGCACATTCGCGTTTCCGTTGCATTTTTCAGTGTCCGTCCGTGGGACCGCTGCTGCGATTTATATGCGGTTGAATGGACACGCCCGCCAGGCAGCCAGCCGGCTACAATAACAATGATGACGACTTAACCATCATCATCATCATCGTCGTCAACAACGTTGTCAGGATGCAGCAAAAAAACCCAGCAACAACAATATTTTGCACGTTTTTTAATAAACACACACATTTTTGCACAAACTTTGCCATGGAACCGAACCGAGGCGATCCGAACCGAACCGAACCAAAACCAAACAAAATACAGCAAAATAAAGTTGGTCTGTGCGGAGTTGGAGTTGAAAAAGCAACACAACGGCCACAATGGATAAAGTGTGCTGAAAAATTTCGCATAATTATTTTCCATGTTCCCCGCTCAGGATGCCGCCATCCATCCATCCATCCGACCGACCGACCGACCGGCGGCGGAGTTGCATTTAAAAGCGCATAAGTGAAAAAATTTGTTAAAGTGTCAACATTGACAGCGATTTAAGTCATTTTACTGTCGTCATTAAGCCCCAACCAACCGACAAGCCAACGCGTGGGTTCGCATTGGATTTGTTTGTCTTGTTGCAGGTTTACCCGCTCCTTTGGAGCGGTTTTTCGCTGATGAAGCACAGATGACGGAACACATAGTTGAAAGTGAATCGATTGCAAGCGAGAGTGAAATCTGGAAGCTACATCCCATGCCCATATTGAATCCAAGTGTCACAAAAATATCTTTCCAAAGTCCTGGGTGGGGCTCGTCCAAATCGATTCTATTGAAAACTTTTCAAGTCAAATCCAACATTTTGCACCGCCATTTGACTACACAAATGCCTGAAGGCAACATTATTGCTTTAGTCAAATTTATCCAAAAGAAAAGCGGAATAGAAGGCGACAGAGCGTGCCGAGAAAAAACGCGAAATTAAAAAACGATTTGAAACAAAAGCGAAAAGGAAGAGCTCCAATTTGCTGCTACAGAATAAGTGAAATCAATTAAAAAGTTTTTACAAACTGGCTTTGAAGCTGGGATTAAGGATTAAGCAGCTGAATTACGAGTGCCGAAATGAGAATGAATTCATTTCCCCAAACTGCCATATTTTAAGGGTTATGCGGAAGAGCTTTAATTAAATTTCAATGCACTTCCAGGGACAGGGAGCAACAAATATTCTTTGGAATTCATTTCGAGTATCTTTGTTGATTGTATGATGTTTTTTTTGGGGCCAGACAGACAGTTAACCCTCCAGATACCACGCCACGCCCTCCCAAAAAAAAAGTTTCAAGAATTATTTAGGCCTGGCCAAGAAAGAAACCGGATATAGAAGAAAAGCAAGAGAGAACGCTAAAGCTCGACTATCAGATACCTGTTACTCAGCCACTGATAATACGGGGAGAAATATCAACATTTATAGCTATATCGGTTCAAATTTACCAAAAACAATTTGGGAAAATGTGCACATGATGGATTTTTGTGGTTTGTGTTTCCTAAATCTTGACGATCACACGGACATGGTCACATCGATAAATTAGTATATTTTATTTTGACAGATTCTGAAAAGATTCGTTTCTTCCCGTAACATCTTTTTCAACTAATTTAGTATACCCTTTTACTGTACGAGTAACGGGTATAATAACAAGATACTCTTTTCTACTCCATTCTTAGGTTACTATTTATTTTAATGCATTAATATATGTATGTCCATGTTTGAATATAGAATTTAATAACCCTTTTAATATAACAAAAGCACCTTATAGTACCAAATATTCAATATTTAAAAACTCTATAGCTCGAAAGCAACTTCGATTCTAACAATAACATTATGAATCAGACTCCACTACCGAAAAAGGGTATTGCCATCTTCGAACTGCACAGTAATTACTGTGTTCGCTTTCGCCAACTTCTGCTCGTTTTCCTCATGGGCCCTGGAAAACTTTTTTTGGCGCAGACATTAATCTTGAAAAAGAAAATTTGCATGAAATTAAAAAAGTAGAAATAAGTAAGCTCCCAACGAGCACAGAGGCAGCGAAAACTCGAATACTAAATTCAATGGGATGCTGCTTAGAACGGAAAAGTGAAATTTGTAAGCACTTAACAGAGGCACTGACTGCCGCGTCTTCACTTAGCTTCTTAGAAAATGGAAGGAGACCTCCCTCCCTCTCCCTCGCCGAAGATTTCTCCTTTAAGTTTATTTGGAGCCTTTAAATAGACAAAGCTTTAATTTTCTTGGTTTTTTCAGGAAGAGCTTGGAAAGAGATAAATTAATGGCAAATCATTTTACTGCATTCAACTGAAGCAATAAATAAGAAGTGTGAGATTGAAAACTATCCTTCTTTCTGTAAAGAAATCTTAACAAGAACTTACAAAATGTATTTAATGGCTTTCGGTGAACCAGTAACGTCTTTCTTCTGATAAATTCGGTAAACAAAGGCACTTTTATGCGTGTCCTATTTTAGGCAGATATTTAAGAAAAACGTAAACTCCCTCCTTTTCATTCAATTAGTATGTATCTTTGAATATTAGGTAGCACACTTGTGTAGTTTTGGTTAAAACTAAAAAATAAAAACACTATTATGTCTGAATTCCATTCCTTGGGCTGCCAGGACCATACTTTACTGACCGGACTGGGGCTGGCATATCCTTAAATATTTAATTGCATAATGCCCAGAGTCTCGGGCAGGCATTCTAGCGTTTTTGGCTTCTGTTGCTGCTATGCAAGTTGTTGGGTGAAGAAATAACAAAGCCAGCCGGAGGAAAATAGCGCGTTTCTTTCGGCTGCAGCTCGCGATTTTCCACTCTGACGTCGCCGCTGTACCTCAAGTGCTTGTGGTGGGTCTGGCGCATCGTCCTCCGGAGCAGGAATGCCTGATCCTTCCTCCTTGGAATGCCGCTTGCAGCCCGCTTGTTTATGGCCCCGGGCACAATGGACGCATTTGCATTTGACGCAATCCGGTGTGGTATGCGCAGCCACCCCTTTGGCGCCCCTTCAGCGCCAACTTATTACTTTAGACGGCTGTCGAGCGCAAAAATTTCATTCATTCTTTTCGACGGCCCCACTCCCTGCGAATTTGCGTTAAAATGTGATTTTTCACTTGACTTTTTAATTATGCGGCTCGGCAACGACAACAAAATACACCTACTTGAGGATTGCCTATTGTGCCTTTGTGGAAGCCGAGCAGCAGGATGGGGGCTGGAGCACAAGCGCCGGCCAAAGTTAAGCAGTAAATCTAATCCTCGCATGGGGCTGGGCAGCAGGTTCGATGGGGGTTTGGTTTGGCAAATTGAGTCGGTCGGCGTGATATATTACCCATTGGGGTTTAGCCCCCACTAGTGTGCTTTAACTTGCGAATACCTTTAAGCTGTGCCTGAGTTTGAGGCAGTAAGCAAGTGTTGAACAAATTATGTTATCAATTATGATTTGACTCAGTCCTGAATTACGAAGCTAAAGGCATTGGTTTGGATCATACTTTTAGAACAAAAGTTATTTTCCAATTCAAACAGTTCTGTAAGAATTTAAAAAATCCCCTTAGTTTAAAGGGCCATTGACTTGAATTATGTCCGTTTTTTTTTATTTTATTATATTAATTTTGGCAAACTACAGGCGTTGATTTCATTTCGTCACATTTGCATGCAAATGCAAAAAGAAAAAAACTGACGTGGACAGCATTTCTATTACATCCAACCTCTTCTGACTCGTTGAACGATTTTCAAAGCATCTGGAAGGGAGGCTTTGTTCTGGGCGGCAGCCCCATGTTCGTATGCAAATTACTTAATTTAAAACATTACTCTGGCACCCCAGAAGTCCTCGTTTTTTCTTCCGAGGGAGCAAACGGACCAAAACCGACGACAGCATTGGAAACATTTGAAATCATTATTATCCAACTCACACACCCATCGCACCCTCGCTTCATCGCCATCATCATCATCACCATCACAATCATCATCATTATGGTTGTCTTCATTTTTATGAAGTGTCATTTGTGTGTCGCTTTTTGCGCCTACAAAGCGAACGCCTAAGCTCGCACAACACACTCACACACATCGGCACACCCCTTTCGCTTCGGCCAACCGGCAGTCGAGTCAGTCAGTCAGACAGTCAGTCAGTCATTCATTCACTCACTCATACACTCGCACACTCACTCGCACACTCATCCACTTGAGCCCTCCTGCGCCTCTGCTCTCGATTCACTTTTTATCAGCGCACGAAATCGGTGAACACCTCCTGTATTCATCCCCTCTCGACTGACTGTCCTTTGAATGTTTTATGCCAGTATTCTCTCTTTCATTTTCATTTTTATTTCAGTGGCTTTAAATGGGAGATTTTGGCGCCCTCTGCGCGGCTACACGGCGTATACTTAATACTTAACGCCAAATCGATTTAATTAGGTTTTAATTGCACAGGCGTACGAGACACTTCAGGAGGCTGGAGCCTCAACTCTCGGTTTATTCACCCCTGGCAATCGGCGGCACACTTATCATCTTTGCAGGCTCATTTGCTATAGCAACAAATGTCGAAGCCAAAACTCTGATAACTCCAACCAAACGCTCTGACTCAAAGAAAAAGCAAGTTATCCGGCTGGTCAGCTTCCCAGACATTTTTATGGCCCCATTGACATTTTTCCTGTTTTCCGCCCCTGCCCATTTTCTCGTTCTGGTCCATTCCACAGCTTTTCCTAGCGCATAAATTCAGCTTCAATTTGGCTGCGGATGGTGAATGGCAAAGAGTGCTTCGGGCTCATGCAAATTAATCATTTTGATTAACCAATTAATTGCCAAACATGTTTCGCTTTGCGCCTAGATTTTCAATCGCAAATTAAAGCTAAAGAAATATCAGTGCGCGATATGAGAGCTAGTGACGAACCTTAAATACCCTAACTTCAAGAAAGAAATACTACCATCCTTACTATATGGTACCATGTTGAATTCTAGACTTGCGATTAGCAATTAAAAGTTTGCTTTATGGACCTGAGAGTTGTGAATATTCTTTTAATACTTGTTGTAGTTTCTTGTTTTATATAACATAACAGATGTATCATCTTCTATGCATTATAATTAATTCAAGATATAATCTGTTGGGCTGATGCTGAGTTACCAACTAGATGTAACCCATTCCCCAGTGTATTCAAAGGCAAAGTCGGGTCGATTCGATTCGATTGCTCTCGAACTGGAATTGATTTATGTGCCTGGCCGACTGACCATTCGTTGTTGCCTCTGTCCACGCTGTCAGTACATACTGCCCAATCCCCCGGGCAGACCCGTTCCTCCTTCCCGGAGTCTTGACTGGCTGATTATCGAGCTGCGATATTGAACTTGACAGGCGTGGAGCGATATCGGAGACTAGCCTACCGACTCCTCGATGGGAGTTTCCGCGATTTTGGCGCACTATTGTGCAATGAGTAGGAAAATGTGCCCCAAATTGGCGTTTAATTATGAGTTAGTGAGTGAATTAGTGAGTGAATGTGAGAGAGAGTCGTAACTCCACTCAGCTGATACTTGTTTTGGGCGCTTGTGCATAATAATGGTATATACATTCCTCTCACTAGTCATTAGCAACGAAAACCCTTTGAAAAGGGTCAGTGTGAGTCGACAGAATTTCTGGAAACGATGCCAACGCTTACCGATAAACCATCAATCAAAAGAATGGGCCCACCGAACTCATAAGGGCAACAATCGCGACGTAATGATACCCACCAAATATAATGCGATATCTATTTAATCAACCCCCGGTATAATCACTTAGCTCCCCGCCTTTAATTACTGGCCCGTCCTGCACGAATTTCAATTATAATTGAAGCCGCCGCGATGTCAATGGTAACTGCTGATCCCGATGATGGCGATGATGATTCCCGGCTCGATTTGCGGTGGGTTAGTGGGTTCGGGAGAGCGTAATAAGCCCGATTAAAGCTCCAATAATTATAATATTGCGAACGGAGCGGCCGCCGCACAAAATGCCAATTAACTGGCGTATTCGAGTTATGGCCTCCGGAGACGGGGGTTCTTGTTGCGGGACAGACGGACCTTGCATAATCCGCCGCACAGATGATTCGTGCGCTCCGTGCTCATCATCAATTTGTGGGTATGTAGGGCTCACCGCTCACCGCTCCCGTCCCGCCGACCGCCATATCGCTCCTGTCTGCCCTCATCACTCGCATTGTTATGCGCCAGTGGCCAAATCTCGCTTCTGATTCTCCCCGGCTGAGCGCGACCCCGACCCTAATCGCATTTCAATCAACATTGGCGGCGGCCAAAAGACCAAGCGAGGGTCCTGCGGCCTCTCCCTTCCCGCTTCCCATCCTCGCTCTTTCCGGGTCCTTCGCATCCTGCAGCCGTCAGTTGCAGGCCAAGACTGCCTGCCACATTTGGCGGTAGCGGCAACCGCTCGGATTAACGCTGTTTCAAACCGAAAGAAGCAACCGCTTTTCTCCAAAGATAATATGCACTTTTTCCTCTGGTTTCGTTGGGATTGGTCTGAAATTGGAAGAGTTCTAACGTTTATTACCCGAACTTCAAAGTTGTTTTGGCAATATTAAACAAATAAACTTCCAAGTCTCTGAATTCTGGGCATATTAAAGGGCAAGAATAACACTGAAATGGATACGGATAGCGATTCGGGATGTCCAGCTCTTAAGCTGATGTCAAGGCAATGTTTGGCAAGGACATAATGAACAGAACTTCCGCCGACTTCCTTCCTCAGCGAACGAGGCGAATGGGGAGACGGAGGCAAAGTATTGTGCAAATGAATCCTTTGAAGTCAGATGATGAGACAGCATTTTGTTGTGCAGGCACCATGAAAATAGGATGTGCACATGAGAGGCTGGATTTCTTTCAGATTGAGATCGGGCGGCACAAAGAACCCCGAAGATGCGGTGTGCCTTTGGCAGCGTTATCTGTCATCTTCAATATTGAAATGATCCGATTTTCCCTTCAAAAGAACTAAACCACTTAAAGGGACTTGCGTCAGTCGAAAGGGAACTCCTATATCCGGTAGACTTAGTTAAAGATGAGCGATCGAACTGCAGTTCAATGCCCATTGGTTGATTGGGATGGCAACCAATTGCATAGGAGGCGGGGAAGATGACACGCCGTCGAGGTGCTCGGTCATCTATTTAAGTATTTTTGAATTACCAGATGGGCAAAGTGGCCCTGGCACTGCTGCAGGGAAAGCAGACTGTAATTAAGCCTCAGACAGAGAGTAAGGGATAAATCAGGGGAGAGCAGGACATTTATGATGGGAAAGCTTAATAGTTTGCCCTGCAGAAAAGCGCGTCCGCAAGCTATTAAGTTCTTAATTCGCAGAATGAAATTTTAAACTAAAAGCATTTGAGCCTGCCACCGAGCAGCGAGGGATGAGATTTAGGTGGCAGTATAGCTTTACCGTTAGCTATATAGCCAAAGCTATAGCAACAATGTCGCCCGTCTGCAACGGCAACCAATTAACAGCTTATTAGAATGCACACCATCGTAATCCTCGCCGGCAACAATTTGTGGACTTAAAATATTAAATTGCTAAAACTTAAAAACAGATTTCTCAGCAGAAAACGGAAAAAACAGCAGCGCAGCCGGGCAAACTTCCACCTAAAAAGAAGTTGGAGAAGTTGAATCTGGGAGGAGGAGCGCGATTGCAGAATTCGAGGAGAAATTATGCATGAAGGGCAGGGCGAAGGCTGCGCCAGGGAGAAGTACGCTTAAGGGAATGGGTACCAGTATACACTGAGATAACAAAGTCAGTTCCCAAAGTCCTCTTAAAAAATTTCAATAGAATGAAGTAGTAATTTGATGACAAACCCATATTAAACTAAGACAAGACGAATCTGAAGTCAATTAAAAATTGACTCAATCATAATTCGACTGAATTAGACAGATTCTATAATACAATAAGTATAAATTACTATAACGTTTCTCAGAAAATCTAGACCTACCATTTTTACATTTGCTTTGTCTTCAAAAAATATTATCTGACTGTCTTGAATATTCTCGCAGTGTAAGGAGGCAGGTCCACGGGCACGAGCATCTGCGGCTTTGTTTGCCGTTTGGTTTGGGGCCTGGCCAATGGACCTGGCCGTGGTCGTGGACCTGGACCTGTGCCTGAACCTGAGTTCCGACTGAAACGAAAGGCGCTTCAAGCGTAAAAAGTTAAACTCGAAATTCTCTAGAGTTGCTTTCTTGGAAATTGGACCTGGACATGCCCATGGCAGCGAGACAGCAAACTGCTGAGCAGTTGGACCCAGGGATAGTCCCCGATAAGTTCAGGATGAGACCGGAGTGGGAGAGAGGGTCCTGCCACTCTGGCCAGGGCGAATCATAAGCGAAGGACATTCTGCGACTATAATAATGCCATTTCCCTGATAGACGGGCGGACTGGGTGTTTGCTTGTTGTCCTGAAAGTTTCTGGGATTGTCCCGGACTGCCCAAGGTGCCCTGCCCACCATTGAATGAAAGCGAAACCCTTTAGCAAACGTGTCTGGCATGGAGATTGCATGTCTGCCATATGCCTTTAAAAGTATATAACTGAAACAGGGCTTCCCAGTACTGCCAGGCTATTCGACTGGAGATGAAACGCGAATACCCTTAAAAATAAACAAGTACAAAAGTAATTGCTCAAAACGGCTGCCATTTGCGATTAAAACCGATTAGATAAAATATGACCTGCCCAAAGTGAGGTTGCAATAACTTGCTCTCCATTCGTTCAGTAACCTTTTAAGCCACTTAGGCACTCACTCCCCAGTCACCATTCATTGATCCTTTCATTCATGCCTCAGTTGTCACTACCCTGCCAACCCTCCAGCACCGACCAGGCTCACAATCTGCATTCCCGAAAAGCGACTTAATTACACTCACTCATAAGCATAAGTATCCCAAAGCGTTCCAGGAATTTCGGGCTGGGAAACGGGATGGAGATCCGAGGCTGATGGCTGCGGGACTGCGGGGGAGCCGCACAATCACAAAGGATAAACCAATTAAACTTAGTTCGAGGCAAGCAAATGCCAAATGCCAGGCGCCATCAGCCGTCTGACAATTCAAACAGCAAAACTCAACTAACCGACAATGAAAACCTCAGAAATGTGCAGCCGGGCTGAGGGATAGTGCCATGACTACCGGGGTCCCAGCTGCCAGTTGCTGGCGAGGCATTCCGCCGTCAACTAACCGATGTCCTTTCAGCCACCCCGAGCTCTCTTTGGACTTTGGGCTGACTGCATATTTCGACATTTATGTGGTCGTCAATGGGTGTCGTTGTGTCGTTGATTTCTTGCTTAAGCGCGATGCGATTCAATTTCAAATCCTGAACACATTTCCACGAGTGGCTGAGCAGGGCCAGGAGCTGGAGCAGGATTCAGAACCGGGACCTTCCTGCCGGGACAGCTAACAATGTTATCTCGTAATTTTACACGTCGATGATTTCGGGCGAATGAGTTTGATTCGATTGTCTCAAGTTTTTTGCGATTGTGTGCAGCAAACGGGGAGAGGGTGAATGGGGTGAATGGTGGATAGTAAATGGCAAAGGGATGCACCACCGAGTGGAGGCGACGACGCCTTTGACATCCTTCTGACAGCCGGAGCGGAGCGCCCGCCGGTTCCCTGGACAGCTGCTCCTGGGCCCCACTTCTAGACAGGCCGCCCTGTTCGTGTGGGGCTGCAATAAATTCCAGCAATGCAACACAACCCAAGACCAAGGACATTAGAAAAGGGTCCACGTAGCCGGTGTAGTTCCCCCACAATAAAATGTAGAAAGGAGGGCTGCAACTTAAAGATACCCAGCATTCTGAAGTGATAGGATATTTAACTTGTATTGATCTGTCAAAATAACATCTTTATCACTATCAACTGCACTGTATAGTACAGAAATATCACACTGATAAGAGTCTGCAACATTGTACAGCTAACCAAACAGGCATAGACTGGTAAAAGTGCAGGTCCTTTAGTACCTCCGCCTCCACGAATCCAAGAATACCCTTCAATCGCACTAGTGATGGGTATCGAAAAGGAAACTCGAAATACCAGAGACGGCAGCGGCATTCGAATGACATGCAAAGTTGTCGCCCCGAAAAGAAACTTTTACCGAAAATCATTTCAACTTTGTGCCTTTTCTGCCACCATCACAGGCACCCCAGATTTCGGCTGTCCTGGCCGAGCCAAAAAGAGTTTACCGCGCTCGTCGCTTCATTGTCGTGGTAATCAAATAAAAATCAATGGCTTGTGAAATTCAAATTGTGACTCGGAACAGACTCGGCCGAGACTATCCAGTTTTAAAATTTCCAGAGTCACCTTTCTCCGCAACGCCCCACCAAATCTAGTGGTCGACTCCTCGAGGGGAGCGCGTCGAAATCACGTGCCCGGTCCTCATTTGCCGTTAGCATTCGCAATCGCCGGAGTTAATGATCTGGTGCCGTCTAGCACACAACTATCTATAAGCCCGGGCCGTCCCACTACATCAAGTGTCATTAGGCGAGTTGGCTGGTCGCAGATGGCGGGACTCCATCTAAGTCCCGGGCTCTGAATAAATTAATTTCTAAACGGTGAGACGAGTCCGATTTTGGGGGCGAGGTGGAGTGGTACGATAGTTAATTATAGGGTTTTCTTAGCCCTGTTATTGCTTGCCATTAAATTTAGCAGTTGGCAAGAAGGCAAGGAGGGAAAAGTCGGCAGGATGTGCGGAATCAACTCTCAATAGCAAACTTCCTGATCCCCGACCACCGCCTCCCTGGGAAGAAGTCGAATTTAAAGTCGCCCCCGTCCCTGACTCACATCAATCCAAGCTTCCGTTCTGCCAAGCCCATTTCCTTGGGAACAACAAAGAAATTAACATCATATGTTCAGTTGAGCTGCTACATTAAACCAAGGCACTCCCCCTGTCGCAGGGACTTCCGAATGCCCTGGGGTGCAAGGTAAAAAGTTGTTAAATTCCTCAAACAGTTTTTTATTAAATGACAAGAGGAATTAGGAAGGAAAAGGGAGCCAGCGGTGGGTGACAGATGGGACAGTGGGTGTTGACACACTCGTGGTGCTCTGGAGGATTAGCCGCCACCCTCCGAAAGCCATCCGAATGCCATCGAACCCGCCCGGCTAAGCCTTGTGTAGTAATTATGCTAACGACTGTCAATTGTGAGGCCCGCGAGGGCTGTAAATTGAATGGAGACACCGAGCGGACGGACGGTGGAGCGGGCTGTGACAACGATACAAACCGCAACCCGCAAGATAAAGGAGCCGGAGCACACTCCTTGCAAGGGTTGCTGCCCGTCTCCAGACGTGTGCTAATAGTTCGTCGTGGCCTCCGCTCTCAACCCCTTCGATTTGGGAAATCAGAGCCCTTTTATTTGGAAATTAAACTCGCTTGGCTTTTCACACTCAATTGACTTTTCGGGCCGCCACTCCTGCCACTTATTTGCCTGTTGTCAACTTTTCGCACACACGGAAAAAAGCAATGGGGCAGGGGGCAGGGGGAGGGGGGGAACCCAACCCGTTCCCCGGAACGAATGGCCAGCATCCATTATTTGCAGGCCCTTGCCGCCTTTGCAGCCTCCAAGTGACGCAAGGAGGGTATTGGATCTGGGAATCCGGAGGCTGTGCGATTGCTTGAGATGTTCCGCCGATCTTGAGAAGTACTGAAAGTGGTAGCCGCACTCGAAGTGTTTGCTGTCCTGTCCGCTGACGCTCCCTGTCTGTCCGCCTGTCTGCGCTAAGGCTTAATCCCATCCTCTATTCCACAGACTTTGCATTAAGATTATGTAAATTTCGCCGCGATGGGGAGCGAAAAAACATTCGGAAAGGCGCGTGTTTCTGGCAGTTTTCTGGCGTGTCTGAGCTGGAGACAAATTGAAAAAGGCCCTCGAGCACAAGATGCGGCTTTAAGTGGGCGAAATGGCTTTAAATTGCCGGCAGTGGTCCGTGTAAATCATAAAATCATTTTTCCATTTTAATTAAAATTGCCAAGGAAAAGTGCAAACCCTTTTGGGTCCCCCGCAAAAGTTTTCGTTTTGGTCCTGGCATCACTCAACCGCCCAGTTGCTTTCAAGTTCCTTGCGTTTAATTTGCTGCCATTTTCACTTTTACTCCTGCCCATTACATTTATCAAGCTGAGTGGGACACTACCTCTCGGTTGGCCTTTGTCAACACGGGCTGACCCACGACACTCCTCCGGCTCGTGTGTGCCGGAAAGTTTGTTCACGGGTAAGAAAAAGTTTTGTACCTTGCTTCGCAACTGTAAGTAAAAGCTGTCCGTAGTTTTTGAGGACCGCCTTACCCACCCACAAACTGGCTTGCTCCTCCGCCTGGAAGAGCTTCAGTGGAATACGGGCACTATGTCCTGTTTCGAACATGTCCCGAAATTGTTGCCACATTGGAGCAATTATGTTTGAGGTGAGCTGGTCGGCCAGAGGCAAACGGGGCTAAGCTCCTTCGGAGGGGAATGAGGTAGCCATGAAGGTACTTATTCGAAGCCCAGGATTAGAGCGGACAGGGAACTTTTAGTCCGAGTAAGTAGCTTGGGGCAGACTCCAATGCAGCTCATCACTTTCGCCTGGCAAATACTTGGCATATGTAAACAAGCCGATCTTATCGCCAGTGTTGGGACACAACTAAGCTGCCAGAAGAGCTTGCACCACCGGCAGCCAAGCCACTTACTTGCAACTGACAGGGAGTGACAAGCCAGTCAAAACTACCTAGCCACATGTGGCCGGGGGGGGCGAGGAGAAGTCTGCCGAATCGCTACTTAACACTCCTTTTCTCCAGTCCCAAAAAAAAGTTTGAGAAGAAAAAAGCTAAAAACCGCAGACAGAATCCTCTGGACTCGAGGACTGGGAACACAAAAATTCGGCGTCTGCTGCTGCAGGCAGCTCAAACAAGGGAAATCACCCAACCCAAACGCAGAACCAGCTCCAGAATGCCACTCATATCGTGGCTCAGCTGTTCGTGGATGTGTGAGTTTTGTATTTTACCCTTGAACGGGGTATTTTAATTTTATTAAGTGATCTGTAAGTGAGTAAATCAGCCCGTTAAAATCATAAAAATCGGCTTTGTCTGACGTTTTTATTTCTTACGTTTAGTAATGGGTTCGTTATACAAACAAAGTAATCCAAAGAAATATCTCCGAGTTATAAAAGTGCTAATTTGTATAATATGAAATAAGAACCTAATGAACCAAGATGTTGACGTCTACAAAGGTTGAAAAATATAAATATTAAGTATAATTGTATAGGAAATATTCCTATACTTCTCAATGTTTAACGATGATTGCTCTATTGCTTTTCATCACTGAAAAAACCTTTAATAAATATTTAAAAGAGCATTTCTATCTTCAGTCCCATAAGGCAACCCTTTCATTCTTTCTTGTTCGCTCCCATGTGTTTGGTGGTGTCCCCAAATGCCATTTAGCATCTGACTTAGCGGAGCTGCTGCTGCTGATGGGAAACTAGTGGGCTCCAGGACCAGAAGGGGCATAAGGTAGCGACAACCTGCTGAGACGCAAACCGAACCGAGCAACATATGTTCGTGTGTATCTGTGAGCCACGTTAAGAACGTCTGAAACCTTCGCCACGACTCCCGCTCCTCCAGTAGTTTTTTGTTTGCCACAGACTTCTTCTGCATCCCCTCCTCAGATCCAGTTTTGCAGTCTCCGGCAACTATTAAGTCACATGTCTGTCTGTCTGTCTGCCGGGCGTGCGCCACGTGACCCCGCCCCGATCCCGGTCCCTTCCGCCCTCGCCATCGCCATCACAGTGGCTCTGCTATTAGACTTTTGAGTTATGACTTTGCATCCTTGGAGGAGAGTTCTTCTTAGGAGCGAGCCCATCTCGAAAAGAGGAGTGACGGAGCGAAGCCAGTTTAACCTGAATTTCCACATTAGCTCCTCGCCTCGCCAGCGTCTCTCGTTCGTGTTTATCTTTGTTTTTATAGCCCTTTTCAGCCAGGTAAACACGGGCGGGCCAGGAAGCAGCCGGTTGCTCACAGCCAGGTCCAGACAGCATCATATGGTCACTCAGAAGCGAGGGGGACAAGCGGAACCTGACTCATCCGACCAGGCAGCTTCATTACGCGCCTGTTTGGGCCGGCTCTGTTTGTTCCTCTTTGTCGCAGACTTATTACTTTTGCCCGATGGCAGGCCAACAAAGGGAAT
Organism: Drosophila simulans; assembly: GCF_016746395.2. Taxonomy (NCBI): domain Eukaryota; kingdom Metazoa; phylum Arthropoda; class Insecta; order Diptera; family Drosophilidae; genus Drosophila; species Drosophila simulans. Next base: position 3,969,096 of record NC_052521.2, read on the forward strand.
CCTCCTGCCGAAAGCTAGGAGGGAGGGATCCAGCGACTTGCTGGGTGACATAATATGACACCAGGCTGCCAAGGACTCTTGTCAACTGTCTGACTGCAAGTGCAGCAGCCGAGCTGCAGCCGAAAACTTTCTTCCTATAAATTTGACAGCATTTGGGGAGGAGGAGATGGAGTGGCGGCGGTGGGACTCCCACTCCCGCTCCCGTTTGCCTTCCATTAGTCGCTGGTCTAGACAGCCTCCTGTGCTGAACTTCCTTCTGCCCGCCTTTATCTATTAAACATAATTTACAGGATTTTGCTAACTTTATCTGGCCCGTGAGGAGGGAAAAACTAAAGTTAGCTTAAGCAACTGCCTGGCACGACTTTCCGCCGCCTTATTCTAAATGGTCTTCTCTCTCCATCTCTTTGCAGGTGAGTTTGCATCCTGCTGCGGCTTCAATTAGTCGAAAGTGCCGGGACCAAAAGGCAGCCGAATCTTCCGCAGAAAGGAAGTGCCCCTGCTTCTCCTGCTCCTTTGCGCACACCTCAGTGAGTATGTGTGAGAACTCATCTAGCTAAGCTCGGCATCTTTGGCGCTAGGAATCCTTTTACTTCCACCTGTATCCCGGTATCCCGGCCATAATTATGTGCCGTCATCTCGCGGCCAACTAAGTTGACACCGCGTCGCAAGTGGCTTGAGGCAGGATGTGCAAGTCGGACAGGACAGGATTTGCATCAAGATGGCACATTTCTGGGTTTATTTTCACTCTGCAAAAAATGCATAGTAAACATCTACTACTCTGACTGCACACACACACGAAGGACGCTAAATGGGGCAATATAAAGTGCCAGGAAAAAAAGCAGCTAACGAGAATCTTTTTAAATCGGGGGAGAAGGTTGTGGAGGTGGAGCTAAAGCACTTGAGAAACTTTCCGCCGTATTCATACATGAACTAGACCCAGTCTTTCCTTCCTCACTCCTTTGGAGGTAACTCAAACAGATTCATTAGATAAAATAATAAGCACTTGAGGCTGGCGAGTTGAGGGGAAGCGCAGAGTCAACGTGGCGTATGAGCGATTTTTCTTGTTGTTTCAAATGCCGGCAAAAGTTTTTCTATTTCTCGGAGAGTTTGTGTGTGAGTCGCACCTCGTCCTGCTTTCAGTTTCAGCCCCGCAGGCACTCGAAGAGCAAACTTCAACACTTTGGCTCAAAAGCGAGCAGGCGAAATAAAGTAAAACAAGGCGAGAGTATAAACTTTACTACTTAAAAGCGCAAAACGCAACGCAATGCTCGAGTGGTGCCAGCTGTATAGGCGGGGATGTGCCAGGACTTCCAAGGGAGGTCCTGGATGTGTCTGGTTCTGGCTCTGGTTCTGGTGGTGATAATGCTGGAGAGTCGTCGTCTGAGCGAGCTCAAGTAACTGCGAACAAACCAATTAAGTTTATTACTTTTGCGTTTTTCAAGTGATTCTCTTGCTCCCTGTCTATACGAACATCCGACCCCCTTCCACACCCTGGATGTGTGTGACTGGGCATTTAGCAAGTTGCTGCGACTTTGCCCCGTGGTGTGCCACAAAGTTGTTGCAAAAGTTTGACAAAGTGCTTCAAAACAAAACCAGGACACAGGGGCTTGGGCGGCGGGCGGGCAGGACTGTGTATGCGGGCAGGACAGGTAAGCGGGGTGGACATGATGAGAACGCCACTCAACGCAACAGATTTGTCAAAGAAATTAATAAATACCGCGTCATGCTGCGCAGCCTGCCTTCTTTTCGGCCCTCTTATGGATCTTCCACCCCACGAAATTCTTGCAACAAGGAGTATAGACAGCGGACACTCCTACCATGATGGGCGGCATTAGGTACACCTTTTCCCGGTTGGAGCTTGTATTCGTTATACTCGTTATAAGTACAAGTGTCCTTCAGCCACTTAAATACCCAAAATCTTCTTCAACTTTTTTACTTTTGCGGCTGTACGAAAAAGAATAACAAAATCTAGATCCTGTAAGTCACAGCTTACCATTTTAAAAATACTATTGCAAGATTTTTTGAAAACCCGATGCTATGAAGTATTTTATGATGAACATACTTTCATGTCTGTTGGCCACTAGAACTGCTTCACTCGAACGTTACCCTCTTACAGTTTCTGTGTGGCGAATTTGCCGGCAATTAAAGCAAATTACCAAAGGCGACATTCATTATTATTATGGCCAGCATTTCCCAAGAGCTTTTCCCCCCCAACGTAGACCAACTTCCTCCTCCGTTCAGGCTTCTCCCCTCCGCCTGTCAGCTCCCACTGTCGTCCGTGGTCCTTGTTCTTCAGGTCTGGAGCCTTTTGTCAAGGTGATTTATCACCTCTAAGCGCCTGGCACTCATTAATTTTTGATTGGGCCAAAAAGGCAAACAGCAGAAAGATGCTTCGGGGCTCCGGTGTTTGTTGTCGCTGGTTTTATTAAAACTTCATCAAATTCAGTCGGCAGAAGCAGCGACACCAGTTGAGGATCTAATGGTGGACCCGTACTGGGTACAGTGTCTGTTTTCATTACTTGACTACGAAATGAAATGAAATTCGCTGCTTTTCATCAAGGTTCATTCAGAGTAATTGACTTTTCCAGTGGGAAGTGCACGGGCATTGCGATGGACTCCATTAGCTGATATTTCGGGTCAAATACGAGAACATGGAATATTATTCAAATTGTGGCGGGACTTTCAGTGCTGCCTAGTCACAGTTGACCGCAAAAGTTGGGCAATTAATTATGATGACGCCGCCGAGAACAAAATGGGAAAAAATTGCCAGCCAAATGGCGGCGACAACAATGACAATGGCGTCAACATTTTACTGGGATGGTGGCAACCCTGGTCCGTTCGGAATCCCTTTGCGCACTGAACGGCACACCGGTTTCCGATTCAGATTTTTCCGGGCAGGAACGTTGAACCATGGACATGGTCACTGCCTTCCTGTTTGAGGGGCCACCCCTCCCCCACTTCTCCTACTCACGGCCCCACATTCGATTCCGTTCCACTTTGTTCCGCTGTGGGGTCCGAAAAACTATGGGCGCCGGTTCCGTTGACAGTTATTTTGATTTATGCGAAATCGTAGCTGGGGTTTTACGCCCCAAACTGCGGGTAAAAGGGGCTAAAATGGGTCCAGCGGCGGAGGGGGCGTGGTGCATGCGTGCGAGGGGTTTGCAGAAAAAGGGCAATAAATAGCGCACGAAAAACGGGCCACAAAAGAAATTCCAGTTGGCGGAACCCAAAAAAGCACTCAAAGCTCTAATACAAATTGGACGCCCTGATAAGTGTGTGTGTGTGTGTGTGAATATCTGTGCTGGTGTGTGTTGAGAAAAAGGTGTTGGTTAACGAAGTGAAGTCCTTCTTTCATATATTGATTATTTAATATCTTGAGGAACAGGAAGAAGGATTTTAAAGAGATGTATGTATGATAACATACATGACAAGCTTCGAAGTTTGGTTATTCGACTATCCGTAGGGATTTTACCCTATCCTTACATCTTTGTAAAACTCACTTAAGAGGAAACCTCATCTTTTGGCGTAAATTCCGATAGCCAGTAACCCTTCGCACTCTTATCTTACTCAACCACTTAACAAACTACCAACCGAGAACGACAACTACCAGATCTCAGCCCAATAACTCTAATGGCAGCAATAAAATATCCATATACATTTAAAATTAGCACTCGACTGAGCGCTGGGTTAGCGGGGAAGATTGGGGCTGGAACACAAGCCTGGCCGCAGGGTGACCCGAACCCATATTGCCTGGCCAAATGTGACCGCAAACTACATAAACTATAATGACAAATGTGTGTGTTTGAGGATTCAAATTGAATGCGAGTGCTGCAAAAAGGTTAACTCCCAACTAAAATAAAAACCGGGCAGTTCAGGATAGGAACGGGTTTGGGGGCGGGTTGTCCAAACAACCGCATCGACTGTGGGTGCCGGCCATGGGTCACCAGGAGCAGCAAGAACAACAACCCAATAAAGACCACTAAGTGTCCCAGTGTGTGTGTGTGAATGTGATTCTATTTGAAATAAACCAAATAGTCGCACATAAATGCGGGTGTTGCTAACCCGGACCCCACTACCCCATACCCTTGGCCACCCTCCCGACCAACTTGCATACATCATAAATTGTGGACAGTCTGCTGGCCGAGGTCCTAGCTGTAAATGGCCTAACCACAGGACGAAACAGCCCAAGCTCCAGTCCCCGACCGCCCGGGAATCCTAACCCGCCGGACTAAACATCCGGCCAGTCTCCGTTCAGTTCTGGTTCTGATTCTGGTTTTGGTCTGGGGCTGCTGATAAAAAAGTTCGCAAACAGGCAGTTAAGTAAGGCATAAAGTTTCCCTTTGAAAATGTCTATTTGAAAAGTTTCCTGGCCGGGACTCTGGGCTCTGGACCCTGGAACCCTGGAACCCGGACCCCGATGCACAATGGCGTCCATAGTTTGTCGCTTCCGCCGCCCGCTAAACGAAAGTCATTTATTTCGGCGGTTTTTTCGCTGCGCTTCATTGCCACACAGCTATTTTAATCAACCCGCCGCCGAATAGTTGGCTCTGAATGCATTTGGGCTCAAGTGGCAAGGGAGATGTCCGGTCCCTGAAAGGCTTCTGCAATTACTCCCCGGCGACTTTCAAGTGCAGCCGGACTTTGATTAGCGTGTTGTGTGAATGCAGCTGGAGCAATTGAGACCACTCATCCTTTATCAAGGCTTGAAGGGCTTAGATTGAAAAGAATCTCTGGGATTTTTCAAAAATTTAACATCGTATGCTGTACCGATAAATAATCTGGTGGTTATCAGAACAAAGCTTATCAAAATCATTCTGTTCGCTCTCAATCTGAAAGGGTGAACAATATTAAACATCCGTGTGTTTTACCTAAGCTGCAAAGGCCAGTTTAGTTCTTTAAAAGATTATTTATTTAGCCCGGTTCATCTGCGCAAATTCTCTAACCTTTTCGCACTTATTCCCCATGCACTCCACTCATTTATGATTCACGATTTGTCCAGCTTTGAATCGCTTACCACACCAAAGAGCGTTTAAGTCCATATCACACATTCGATTAGCGGGACGAGGGGGCTCCTGCATCTATATGCAGAGTGCATAGGCATCTATTCCAGGACATGCATATTTAAAACTTATTCAGGCATCAAATAAATGTTTACACGGCGGCGAAGGGCGTGGAAATCCATGCTTAGGCGCAAAAACAGCGTGCGCATAGAAAACCCAGTCGGATGCAATTTTCGGAGTCTGATTCGATATTATTTTGCGATTCTGCTGGGTCTGCTGCCCAAAACTATGCAAATAATTCATTTGACAGACAGGCAGCAAACAAACAAAGACCTGGTCTGGAAGCTGGGGCAGAATGGCGGAGTGGCGGAGTGGGGCAAGGGGTTCAAAGGAGCAGGATGGAAGTGACGATAAAGTGTGAAAATATGTAGCAGGCAAATGGCAAAAGAAATTAAAACGAGCAAATCGTGGCAGAGCAGGAAAAAATGTTCACTATGCCTGTGTTTCTGTCCGGAGTCTGTCTCTTCCGTGGGGCAGGCTGAGATCGGGAGCGGGTGCCCTGCCACATTCCCGTGCGTTTTGCCTCAACTCGTCTCGTTTCGTTTCGTTTCCGTTCGCAGTGTAGGCCAAAAGTCAGGAGCTGGCTTCTGTTGGTTTATCTTTCATGCGATGCCTGGCATTCATCGGATGTCTGGCCCACCGCCTCCTATGCCCGTCGAAATGGCTTTCTCACTTTCGACTAATACCCACTCCACGATCGAAGTGCAAATTTAAGCTGCTCTGGCATTTTCACCTCTTAACGCCTGCCCCCCAAAACCCCTTAATAAAACGCTTTGCCCCAATCTGCAACCGTGCGAGTATGTGTAACTCCTATGTCGTTTCTCTTATGCCACCCACAGTGAACCCGTGATCAGCGATGCACCAAAGTATGCTTTAAAAAGTTTTCCAGCGGGATGAAAAAATATTTGCCAAAAATCCGCATTAAAAATTCAACATGTTGTGTCGCATGCAGAAAACGCAAAATGAAAATGAAAGTGGGCGTGGAAAGGAGTGTGGCAGCAACTAGAGGGGGTAGGGCCACCTTTTCAGTCGTGGCATTTTAAATATTTCATGACTTCCACATTATTTGCCAATTGCCGCCAGACGGAGAAGGTGGATAGCGAGTCGAAGGGTCCACGAGAGATACAGATAGCTATTCTATTAGTTGTGGCCAGCCTTTGGTCCCACTCCACCTACCCTCCTCACTCGATGGCCTTCGACATCTGTCAAAGCGAGAAGCCGATTTTCCATGCACATTTCCCTGACATTTCCGCAACATATGTGAGGTAGCAATATCGGACGGAAAAACTTTTGGAAAATGATGAACTGCCCCGATTCAAACAAAGGATCAACCAATAAACCGAAGAGGGAGTATATGAGGAGGACCGAATTCATCGAAACGGAAATGCGTTGTCAACTCAAATTGGTGGGTGGGCATGGCCATCTTTCCAATCCCCCTATCCCCCTATACCCCATTTCCCCGACGCCAGCAAAAAAAACGCTTTCTAAGCCTTGCTAACTTTTGTCGAGTGCGTGAGCTGCCGTCTCCGGCAATGTTGGCCGCTGTCACGCTCCGATATATCCTGGCAGCCTTGTGCGACATATCCGTGGCGTCTCCCCCAGCTCGCAGCCCCCTTTCCTCCTGAACGCACCCAAGTGATACTGCTGCAATCGCAGCTGGCAGGCCCTTTGTCCTCCGAGTCTGCTTCGCATTTGTGCAGCAATGTTGCCACTTTTTTTGCCTTCCCAGCAAAAGAATCGATTGAATTAAATGTGACGCCAGACAACCATATGCCAAGTTATAAGCACTTAAGAGGGGGTGACGAAGACGAAGAAATATGCCTAAAAGCGCGAACCAAATGTTATTAACCTTACTCGTGGCTTAAATTGGATTACTTTATTGAAAAGTAAGTTGAAAAGCATGTAACAAGTTGAAGAAGGGAATTCCGTACCGAACATATAGAGTATTTTCATTCTTCATCAGAATCATGACAGTCTGTCCGTCCGGCTGTGCGTCCGCCCGTCTGTGTGTCCGCCCGTCTGTTCGTATAATCGTCGAGATCTCGGGAACTAAATAAGAAAAACTTTCAGATTGTAGAGACACAGACGTAACGCAAGTTTGTTTCAAAAGTTTGCCACGCACACTTTAAATCACAAGTCGCCCAAAACTGTCACGACTGCAATTTTAAACATGTTTGGATTTTTCTCATTTTATTATTTGTCTTTCTTTTCTGAATTAAAGGAAATATAATAAAATGAAAAAAATCGACATAATTTTCTAGAATCTGCGACTCAATACCACCTTATAGATTTAAATATGATTTAATTTGCAGGTCATAGGTTTGAAAAAATATGTGTAGTGCACATAAACGTCAAAAAGACTAACGAAACAGTGGATCACAACACTTACTAGACTTCTGAACCCTTTTCACTTAACCGGATAAAAAGAATAAAAGTATCCCTAGTTAAGCTTATCTTTCCCAAGACTTGGGCAACTAGTGGTTGATTAAACGGCTCTCGATGGGAAAACCTGGATACATGACCGAGGATACGGTTCTGTGAGTCAGTGTTTCTGAGCAGGAGTCCGTGCGACGAAGACGACAGCTTTCACAGGTGCTCGCAGCTCCAACGGCGTCTAATGAATTGTATAGCCAGGAAATTATTATGGAATCGATGAGCCCAGACACAAACACTCTCACACGCGCAGGACGCGTCGTCGTGAGGCGCTTTTCCCACACACACTCGCAGGCGCACGCACACAGACGCCAACATGCACACAGGCACAGGGACTGCGAAAAGTTTTCCCTGGTGGAAGGAGTTGAAATTGGCAATTAACAAACCATTGAATCCAATAAACAGGATTTTAACATTTTGAACAAACAGAGAGCAGGCGGGGCGGAGAGGCGTAGGGGCGGAGAAAAGGTAGCAAAAAGCGTCGCCAGAGGGCGAGGGGCGGGGGGTGGTTGGCTGAAGGACGAAGGACGAAGGGCCAGAGGGTTGCAAGGCTGGATGGTTGTAGCTGGCGAGTGCTGCTTTCGTTCGTTGTCGCTCTCGTGTTTGTTTATATGCCATTTTTGATTATTTTTCTGCTGGTGTGTGCGCGTGTGTACGTGTGGCTGCGTGCGTATTGGTGCTTGTGCCACACGATGTGGCAACCGAACATGCCGCGCGCCTGCCCGTTGCCAAGTTGATGTTGAAATTGAAACCTTTGAAGTGTTGCTAAAACATTGTTAGTTTAAAATTGGAACGAAAACGAGATATTCATTTAAATTATTTGCCTGCCGAGGTCCTGAAAGCCGAAATCAAAGGAATGTGAGTCCTAAGTGGGGCCAAAATGAGATAGCCGAAGTAATTTTAATTGCATACCCGTTTGAATGATTGGGAAATGATGAATGAAAACTGGTGTACGGATGCGGAAACTAAACGGGCGGCATTTCACTGAAGTCCATTAAGTGTTACCTTAAGTCTAATTCAGAGCTCTGTTTTAAGTTCTTTAAGCCAGACGAGCCACTTGAGCCTCCCTCTTCATTTGCCGTCATTACAGCCTGATTTTATTCCTTAATGGACAGCCATCCTACCTTCGCTCCTGGCCGTAATCCTTGTACATTTTTTAATGAGCAGCCCCACAAAGAGCAGTTCCCCTACAATGGAGCCATATTTCGCCACACAATAGATCAGTCGTGGAGTTGGAGCTGGATTCGGTGTCGGTTTCGGAGCAGGCTTCGGTTCGGACAACCACTTAGACGTACTTAGTGGCCACAAAGGAGAAACATATGCACGGATGTATTATTAAATCAAATTAAATTAAATTAATGCTGCTGATTAAAACTGGCTGCGCGGCGAGGACATAAACAAAAGGCGGCACTTAACTGGCAGCGAATAAAACAAAAGCCGACCAAAAATTCAACCGAGGGAAGGATCCAGGAGACGGAGGAAGCGCGGCAGTACGGGCCTAGCACGATGGGTAAACATCATAATCGGGGGCATTACGGCTCACAAGAACCGAGGGAGGGCTGGAGGCACGCACGCAGGTTCCCCCCGTTAATTCTCTGACAAAGGAGCGAACAGCCGCCCGGAAATGTGGAAATTCGCAATCAGCATAAAAATTACATTAACATACAGCTCAGACCCGAGGCGAACTTTATGCGTGGATATTTAAATGGAATTATTTTCGCACGGAGCAGAAACACACAGAGAGGAACCCAATGACAAGCCAAAGACAGGACACTCCAAGGAGCAGGCTTGAGTGGCGAAGGCAGCGGACGGCTTTTGGGGCAGTCACACTTCAGCGGCGCAGAACGGAAAGTGATTAAAATCGCGTTTTATGCGCAAGCGACGCGTTCGTCCCTTCCAATGAGGGTGGAGGTGGGAAGTGGGGGTGTTTCCATGAACCCAGGGGCGGAATGGGGGCTCTGTGTGCTTAGGATGCGGCATTCGCATGGGCTGGGTGCTAAGCGATGTGGGTGGACTTCTGGGGGGACTTCTGCTAATGAACGGGAAATCAGCTGACGAAAATAGGGCAAAGCTTTGTTAAGGTATACACATAAGCACATCGCATAGTTCGAAGTTTAAAATGAATTACGGTTTTCAATGCAATGCACCTTTCTACCCCGAAATTGACGCACTTAAAATCACACTAGGCTTCTGAAAAACAATCATTTATCTTTATTTCTAACCATAAAACGCTCGGTGCACTGGGTTCTCCCCTCGCCGAGAAAATCTTTTCCAATAAACGATAAAGATGACAGACCCTCGTTACGTTTGCGTAACGTAGAAAAACAAGAAAATCCTTTTAATCAACAAACTGTTGTAGCCATGACTTGGTTCCTTTGAAATGGCTCTTCAGCTGCTGAGGATCACCTGAAACCGCATCTCCTGCCTCGCCAGTCCTTTACCTGCCTCACAGGAAAACCTGCGGTGACGACTCTCAGTCAAACTCACACTATCAGGGAACCCTATTTATCTGTCAGATCAGACCGTGAATAATGCAAACGAAATTGTTTGTTTGACAAATAGAATTTCCACAGAGCGCTAAAGAAAAACTCGATCCCATATCCGAAACCCAGACCGAAACACGACGAACGGTGCTGAAAGATTAGATGTGCTGCAAGCGGAGATTGCTTTGCTCCGTAAACAGCCCGCTAACAATAAAACTGCATATGTGTACCGTTCTAGACCCGAGCAGATCATTAACGACAGCTGCTCAACAGGCGGACAGACGGAACCGATGCAGGTTGAACTACCTGATCGGGACCGGGACCCTCTGGGGAGCGACCATTTTCGATCCTCGTCCTTAGCGGACTAATCATCGGGTGGGACCAACCACTCGAGCCCCTCGAAGCAGGCGGCTCATTACGGCTGCTTCTGTTTAATGCTTCCATGTTGAGGCCCCCTCGGTCGCATTTCTGGTTTTTGCACCTTGCACTTTCCTGTTTGCCCACCTCTTCTTTCTTATCATCTAGCTGTTTCTGTCTGGTTTCTACCCTCTGGTTCCATCGGAGCGTTCCCGTTCCCTGACAGCTGTTTCTCGGGGCAGTGTCTCGACCTGCTTTTGTTTTGGTTTTTGGCAATCATCTGTTTGAATGTTTGTTTCGCATGACGGGACAACTCTTTTAGGTTCGGGGTCTGAAGACTTTTCTTTTTTTCAGCACAGTTATTTAAAATTGTCTTGCGGTCTGCGACGAATTGTCCGTCATCTGTTGCTGTACCTGAATGTCATTAAAATGATCCTTCGAGATCCTTGCCCCAGGACGTATGGTTAAGAAGATCTCAGTGAATCGCATCCAAAGTCTGTGCTTTGTTCACAACAAGCTGCCTAATTGGGGGCATTGTGCTGGGGAAATCAGCTGTACGCGATCGCAGCGTGTTCTATGGGAACGTTTGTAAGGCACTCGAAGACATTAAACACTCAAACGCTCAGAGGGGGGTTGGTTATAAATGATCCACTCCAACACTAAAAAGTCGTTGTACATTTTGCTGCCACTTAAACGCTTAAGAAAGTATTGGAAATACTTGGGAAAACAAGTCTCTTTAAGCCCTTTAACGCAGTTGAAGTAACATTGATACAAATTTTTATTAATTTCAAGGTCGATTTATTCGAAAAGCTTTAGCATACTTATATTGTAAAAGGGAGTGTACAACGATAATCCATAACATTTATTTTATTGATTTATACTTATCATTCAATACATTTAAGTATTCTTTCTTGAACTCAACCAACCATAGACTTCCTCGAAAAGCCCCAGGTTGGGCGCCAAAAAATCTTTAAGTCAACTAATCCCATCACATCATCCCCGACCGTTCCCTTTGCACACGGCCGCTTTCGTTACACTAAAAATCAATTTCATTCTAAAATGCTTCCTTTCCGTCTTTTCGTGCTTTCGAGGGGCGCGAGGGGTAGGGACTTTTCTCTTGTTGGCTTTGCCCCGCGTTTGTAAACAAATCGCCCCGCCCACAGCCCCACGTTTTTCCTCTCTTTAAGTTCACCGCACGCCGAGAACAGATGAGATGAGGACGGTACGGGGAGGAGTGTTTCGTCGGCACCCCTGCCCGAAATGCCAAACGAATTTGACTAAACACTTGTAAAAAATACATAACACCCCCGACCACACGAACGACGGCATGAAAGGAGCTCATCCAAAGGCCGGGGAGAGGAAAAGCGGGAGAGCGAGAAGAGCTCAACCCAAAAAAATAAGAAAAACTCTGTGGGGAAGAAGCAGAGAAGAGCTATACATATTTACCCAGCCAGTGAAGTGCACTTCACCAGGCGCAATGGAGGAGGGGCTGCGGCGGAGCAAGCGGAAGGGAAGGGGCACATCCCAGTATTTTGTGGTCTTCGCTCTCTGCCAGAGCGCATGTGCAGAGCTGAGAATGCAAGAGAGCGGAAGAGCAACGCGGAAGTGTTGCCAATACTGGGAAATTTCATAAGCAGCCTGTTTCACAGCTGTTAGTGTGTGTGTGATTGTGCAAGTGTGCGTGCGAGTGCGATAGGGTAGCACTACCCAGCAGGGTGTGTTCCACTCTTGAACTGAAAAAATATCCTGCATGAAAATGTTCTCACGCTGCCCGGCCATGTCCTTACCGCTCCTAGCAGACCACCTTCCCCTCCCCGCGTCCCCGTGCCATCACCCGCTTTCAAAGTTTGCCAGGCAAGCGACGAACGGCGCTAGCTATTCCTTAGCTCGCAGGACTCGAGTTCTTGCCTGCCCGACTTCCTTTTTCTCAGGCGTCCTCCGCCTGCTGCGCGCGCATCCTTGCTGTTCTGAGCTTCAGCTTCAAGAGGAACCTCGGGGTCCCGCGATGGGCCAGGATACGTATGCAGCTCCCCGAATGTCCCGCGCTGTCAGCCCGTCCCATGAGTCCCTCCATCTGCCCGTGTGTATCACGGTTTTTACTTAGCGCCAGATGTTGCGCGTTGTTGTTGCTGCTCCTGCTGCCTGTCTTCTTCCGCAAAATCAAGTTTCCAAGTTCACACAGACAGCCAGGCAGCCATCCTCGAGGACACACGACAATTATCACGAGCAAACACACGCTACGAACTGCGTTCATCCTTTGCCTTATTTTTAGTTGAGTTAATTTTCATAAAAATTATTTTAATGCCCCGTCCATAAAGGCCAGAATGCAGGGAGCGTCCTTATTTCTTACGCATTGTTGGTTCGGCGCTAATCTGTTTTTGTGCCATTTAATTGTGAGGCACGACCTGAGATTCTGCGAGATCCTTGTGGACCCACGCAGGCGACTAGGCTGCTAATGAGCAACTCAAGCTGCTGGATGAGACTTCAACTGCTGCGGGTAATCCCACTCCCGGAAAACTTGGAAAAGTCCCAAGGAGGAGCCCGAAGAGAGTGTGGTTTTATGGCGCACACATAAGCTGGGATGAGGATCAACGGTGCGGCCAAGCGGGATTAACTTCGGCGGGAAACTTCCTCCCTCTGGCCATGGACCAGATGAGATAAACCTCATTACGTTGACATTACATCTAATTAAAATCTCTGCGCCGGGTGCCTTCAATACGAGTTTGGTCTAAGCTCAACTGCCGGATTCAGAAGGACAGTATGGGTCTTTCCCTTCCCTTTAAGGTTGACTTTGGTATCATTCTATCCCTTTTGCTGTTTTGTGTTTAAAGATACAATCCATTATATTCAGCTTGTTCTAAATAAAAGTGTTTCTCAGGCGAACACTAGCTTTCAAAACAGCTTGTATACGGATATTTTTCAATTGTAAATAGATATTATATGGTTGTAAGCTGCATTAAAAGAAAATTATTTTTGTAGCATTCTTTGAATTATCCGCACTGCCCCCTTTACGCCTTTTAGCCACCTTTTTTTGGCGGGACTGTAAATGTCCATCCTCCATATTTCAATATTTCCATTCCCTTCGTACTCCCCATTTTTTGTGCTCTGCAAGCCAACAAATAATATCATAAACGCACCGCGTGTCCTTTCATCCTGTTTTTTGCGGCACCGTGCCTACTCGCTGAATCCGGCTTTATTATTCGTATACCCTGTCCCGATCCGATCCGATCCAATCCGAACCGACCCGACAGGACAGCAGCTGCCTCCTGTTTGGGGTCGAGTCGGCTTGGGTGTGTGTATGCGGCTGGGTTTTTGTGGATGTGCTGGTATCTGTGGCTGCAGCTGAACCGCTGTGTATCTGTGTGTATTATCCTTTTTATTGCGTGTTCTCTGGCCGGAGCAGGCAGGGAGTGCAAAATGTCAAGTTCAGTTCAATAACACCGATTGCCCGGAGAGAGGGGCATCCAATCCGATGAGGCAGCCAGAGTCGGTCGACAAGTACCCTACAAATTCCAACCTGAATCGGAAATTAGCTATTAAATTATGTACGATGTTCGGGAAGAATTCAAAACATGTTTCGATAGCTATTCGACGCATCCTTAAATTTTAAACGCTTCGTTAAATACCGTCACGCTATCGATCAAACGCCTCCCCTTCGTCCTTGTAACTTTCGAAAGACAACAATATCTCACGCGCCTTTCACTTTCCATGTCTGCTCGCTAGAAATCTCTCACGTAGCGATGGCTATAAATATCAACACAAGTAATTGCCCCAGAAGTGGATTACTGCATTCGCTTTGGGACATCTTGCTCGTCTTTGGCCACGCCCGTCGCTTATCTGCCCTGGCTAATTTGACAAATGTAGCGCATTCGTTACACGCTGCCTCCCTTTTGCCCCAAGAGTGGAAACTGAAACCGAAATTGCTTGGCATTACAATTTCGAAAATCAAATACAAAAGAGTGAAAATCGTTGCTATTACACACGATGAGCCAACCGACAAGCAGACATTCAAATGGGGCGTGGAGGGGTTTGGAGGTTATCAAGGGGATGTGCTCCCGTCCTCCCCTCTTCACCCGCGGCCTTCACAAGGCAACAAATGAGTTATGAAGTGCGCCTTATGGCGGGGATTTTGTGGCATTTTGCCGGCGATGTTTTATAGCCCGGCATCTTGAGCACGTGGACTTAGGGATTTCGGTATTCGAGAGTTGTCATGGGTGAATTCATCGAAGCTTGGGGTGATGCGGAACTTGAACGGGGAGCATGAATCTTTTGGGTCAATGGGCCGACATTGGTTTTCGTAAATCCTGGAAGCCACCCCGAACTCGTGAACTTGGCAAATTAGATTAAATCAGCAGCAGCACTGTGAACTTCATTGCACAATGGCATAATTATGCAATGAGCAACCCTCGCTGCTCAATCGCAATACCGCCGCAGATGTTATCGCAAAATCGTTTACCGTTCTGCAACCCCCACCCCGATCGGCAGCCGAGTTCCAGGCCCTGAATTATGATGGAACACGCGACTCACTCGGTCCTTTGTCCTCCGTTCCCATTGAGATTTGCTGCCCCTACTGGTCACTCATACGGAGTGGACAGTGGCCGAGAAACCCCGATGGCAAGTTCGGGCCAAACAGGTTTGTTTTTTCCGAGCGAGTGCCGCGAGGCAACCCCCCGGCAAGTCAAAGGCTTACACATCCCATTGATGTTGCTGATGCATGCTTCAGAGGCTGCAAGGTAGGCAGGGAGTTCGAGTCCTCCGGCCGCGTGACACTTTTTTAATGAAACACACAGCAGAGGCAGCAGCCAACCATAACAACTTATTACAGCCTGCAAGTTCCACGTAATCCCGACGAGCTGCATGCATTGCATTTGATTAAAGGCTCAGGGGTGGCATCACGCCACGAGCTGTCCAGCCGGTTTAATGGAAGGGTTCTGACCACATGAAAACGAAGCACTCTCGTTTGACCAGAGTTCTGTTTGCCGGGACTACTTCACTCTGTTTGCCAGAGGTCAGCGTTCAATTGAACATGTTTGAGTGTCCAAGCAATGCATTAAAGTAAGCTCTTTACTTAAGCAAGCCTTTCATTGCAATCTGCATTGTATCTGTTTATCTTTCAGCCAACCAACTTGATTACTTGATTAAACAAGTCTAGCTAACCATTTATCCCAGATATTCTACATCTTTAAATGGCCCGAAATAGCAATCCTCTGAGAAACATGAATACATAATTTCGTTAAATTGCTGACAAAAAGTTGGGAATTCATTACTTTGGAATTTGTTTTTTTATCACCGCCAGAAACATGGACCTTAATTTGACTTACCCCTGTCCCGTCCCAGTAGCGCTGCGACCTTTGCCTAAAGAGGGTGCAGAGCTGCGAAATCTGGTCTATGGTCGCGCCTATGAAACAGCGAACCCCGCACGATGCCATACGGTTCGGTTCGATTCGGTACTGAACAGTTCTGGCCAGGAGCGGTGGTTAGAAAGCACTGAAAGGGTCTGAAAGGGCGGCTGAAGGGCTAGCCGCTCCGCTTATATCTACATAAATACATGCAACACGCTGCTTCCGGTGTTGAAAGTTCCATTTCACAGAAGTCCATGACTTGATGTTGATATGATGATGGCTCTATAGGGGGTGTGGTGTTAGAGCGTACGGCGGAAGGATCGGGACCAAAAAAAAAGCGACAGCCATTTGCCCACAGTGGGTCTCGGCGGGGTGTAAACTTATTAAAAATAATGTTATCGAAGCAAGATTGGAATTCAATTCGTAGTCTATATGAGAATGCTCTAGTCGAGTGTCGCGACGATTAGATACCCTAGATAGATGTGCAAGCAGGAAAGCGAGTGTTTTCCAATCAACGTTAGCTTAACTTCTAATAGCGAACATATTTTCCGATATTTAAAATGAATATATTATGTATTTTACGCCATTTATCAACTCGGCTAGTATCCTGATCATTAATGAATATAAATTATAAGTCTGGAAACAAAGTCTTCTATAGAACGAATCTAGTAAATTCCATGAGTTTTTGGAAAACAACCGCCTACCCTTGAACATAAATCTCATACACCTCCTTTAGATGGGGTATCTGATAGTCTAGTCTAGGAACTCGACTATGGCGATCATTATTCTTATTATTACATATACCGTTCTATGCGGTTTAATGGTCTAAACAAAATTTGAGAATTCAAATGAAATATACATAAATATAAATTCATATTTATTTTGATAATACTATCGTTGATAATAGAATAAATTAGTCGGGGCTGTTAGTGACAACTTATAATAGTAACAATATTAAAAAATGATAAAGGAGTTATTTAATCATATCAATCTTCAGTTATGTTGTGGTGTACTTTACCCACTGTGGATGTACTCAAACCCATTGGCCCTGCGGCGGAAATCGGTTTCGGTCTCCAGCTCGCGTTTAGTCTAACATTAGCGTTTGGTCCGACTCCGGCCGAATCCGTTCGAGTGGTAAACGACGACGACGAGCACGGAACTCGGATTCGGTGGGTGGCAGCACCCACTTTGGTCGGGGTGCTCGGTGGTTTGGGCTAAAGGGTGGTGGGAGATTACCATCTCCCCTCGGTGTCTGACTGAATGTTTTCCTTGCTGTTCCTGTGTGCGGTTCTGGATGGCTCAACTGAGGTTTGGGGTGAGTGGTGGCTGGGGTCGGGGTTGGGCATCGGATGGGGAAGGGGGAGCAGATCCTGGCGGCATTCGTGTTTGTTTGCTCGCTTGTTTGGCTGAAACTCGCTGGCTTCGTCGAAGAGCTCGGCGGGATTCTGCCATGGTTGAACGCATATTGACGCTTATTAATATTTACATTTTTATTTGTGCGCCGTTTTGCGCTTATTTTGCTGCCAAATTCGGCCCATTCAGATCCCTGTTGATTAAGAGCCCGCTACACTGTATCACACCAATGTATGTACGGATATCATTGGATTGCTGGCTTTTGTCCGGCTGTCCAAATTCTGATTGCTCCCTTTTTAATTGTCAAACAATTTGAGTCTGTGTTTTTATTGTCCATCCGAACCCGAAATGGTTTTTATGTCCAGCGCTTCCTGCAATTTGATGGCTGGTAAAAAGTTCGGAGCCCGGATTTATGAATCCTAATTGGCCCGGTTTGGTCATGGGTCCTGTCCCTCACTGTCCTGGTCCCGTGCGCACATGTTCCACGCATTAAAGAAACTCGCATTTAATGTTTTATTGCGAGGGATTTAATTAAAAAATCTTCGTACTCCGCTCTTTTCGTTGCAGGTAAATTTCCCAGCTGACGCATCTCCCACCATTCCCTTCCTGCGGTGCGGCTCTCGCTCTAGTTTCGGGATTAGGTCCTGCACGTGTCCTCGAACCTGCAGCCGAAACACTTGAATTGTTTGGCCAAACTATGTTGAGTTGGACTGCACGCGGCTGTCGGTTTCCTTCCACGATTTTCAGCCCGGAGAGAACCAGAACCACCACCACCACCACCATCACCAATAGAAGCACCACCGCCACCACGTGGAACAACTGTTCTCGACGGCCTTGGACACAAATGTTGCATTTGCTGCAAACAGCATGTGGCATATTCATGCGTGTACTTAAAAAGGATTATAAGAGTCCGCTCCTTGGAATATTCCTGCCCAGCATTCATGGGTGGTGGCTTTTAGGTCCATTACAGCCGATCCCAATCGCCTTTCTGTTGTCAAGGAGGGCAACACATTAGGTGGATCAAACAACTGTTATTAATGAATCTAAATCACTATTCAAATTTTAAATATGGACCTTTGATGATATATAGATATTGAGTTCCAAGGGTTATCCCGAAAGCAGTTTCGATTGAATAGGAAATCTTCGGTGTCAGGAGAATTGGAAAACCATTCACACATAAATGGGACAGCCTAGTTATTAGCTAGTTATAAAGTATTCAGGTGCCAAGCTTTAGTGCTTTAATGGGGTAAAAGGGGGTGGAAAATGGTTACCAAACAAATAGTATTTATGCATTTTTTAACACTTTTATATAGGGAATTCCTAGTTTTTATTTTTTTACTTATTCATACCCCAATAGAATCCCAACGGAAGTTATTGGTAGATACGTACGATAAAACATGGCCATGGAAACTGGTTGCTCTCACAAGGTAGCACTGGACCCCTTATGATGGCATTTATATTCATTAGCCTAAATATCAGTCCATATATTTATGGAGGCAAGACTACGGCTGCTAACAAGGCAATGGCCAAAATAGCGACAAATTGCCATCAACATAATTTATACATACATGTGCAATAGTATAGTATATAGCCATAAAGCAGGCCAAGACACGTCGATTGGGGTGAAGAGCTTGGTGGAAGCCCCAGCATAAAATAGTAATTGCCAGTCGGCCAGGGAAGCGCCAACCGAAGTCGAAGGAATTTCAGTCCCATGGTTTCATCGAGAGTCCTTGCCAGGACATGTGAAGTACACATGGAAAATTACACCGTGAGGGGAAATGATTTGGTCACGTGCGGCGAAATCGAGGCTTTTCACAAGGGTCACAAGCCTGTCTAGCTGCTGGTCTACTAATACTTCCATTTGATCTGGGGCAAGGAAAGGGTCGGGGTCACCGGCTTATCTGCCGCAAGTCGTCAAGTGAAATGAAAGCCATTTGTTAGTTGGCCCAGCCTCGCGAGTGGATAAGCCGGCAAAATAGATTTGGCTATTTTTTTGCCGACTTGGGGTTGTCCCGGTAACTGCCGCAGGCACGATACCCATCACGAATTGAATTGAAATGCTATTTTTTCGCCACTCCTGAACCAGGACAATTAGGGAACCAAAGTCACGTGGGCGGATTGCACACGGCAAAGACGGGTCTTATCACCATTCTAATTATGGTATAATATAGGAACATGTACTGTACTGAAAGGTGTGACGTCCTATCTATTGACACTTTGAACGGGCCACTCTTTTTTTTCATATGGGCGCCAATCGCTAATGAGGAGTAGTGAGTACGGACTTTTGAATGGCGACGGACAGCAGTGAAGTGAAATTGCGGTCAGTCTCGGTTACAAAATGCCGGCAGCGCACTGTTGGCGATCCCAAGCCAGACAGACCGTTCCCCCGGCCAAATTCGATCCGGGAATTCGTTTAATAACAATAACACACACACGAGGGTAGTGCCCAGGCATATCTGTGAACGTTTTTCCTTGGCTTTTCCTTTTTTCGACCTCGCACATAATGAGCAAAAAAGCCAGACCAGCAAAGAGCAGACAGCCAACAAGAAGGAGGAGGGCCGGAGGGACAGGACTCCAAATCGCATGCAGCTCACGTATGCGCTTAATTTTTTGTTTATAACGCCCAACCACTTCCGCCCCTTTCGTCAGCCCGCTGCGAGTGTCACTTGGGCCAAAATGTTCGGTTTTGTTGTAGAATGTTTCATTTAATGTTCTCCAATTCGTTTTTTAAATCAAATGTGAAAGCCCACGGCTGACGGCTTAGTTGCCATGGCCAAAACCAGGACCAGGAGCACAAGCAGGAGCAGAAGCCGACGCATGTGTGTCCTGGACCACAGCGTTTTGTCTTTGGTCCCTTCCGAGTGGCATATTTTTCAGCCAGACTTTGGAGCCGGCGGGCTGCTCTCTGGAGAGCAGGAATTATATCCGATTACAACACCGCAGTTTGCCAGCCGAAGATTGGGTGGTTGAACGTCCAATATGGAATGCAGGGCCTGACTAAGTAATACGTATTTTTTAGGGTGTCTGTGCTTGTGCACGTTGCGTAATGGATCTAATGTAAACAGCCACGTTAAGTGAGTTTTTAATTCCATTACCGAACTTTAACTAAATTTTACAATGGAAAAGGGCAGGCATATTGAACACGGGTCAAATGGGAATTCAAAGTTGACTGATCATGATTGAACTCAATCATCAATGCAACCATCTGTGTGGATTTACAAAATATCTCCCAATTGAAGCCAATAATCTAAAACTCCTGCCTATCAGATCCTCAAGCTGCACTTATAAAAACTTCTCTAACGAAAGTCCTTGCCAACTTTCTTTCACGCCCACGTTTTCCCATACTTTTCATGGCTCACCCAACAAAAACTTAGTCTATGGCAGAAGAAATGCTGAAAACTATAATTACAGAACAGCCGAAAAACCACAAGGCAGCAGACGGTGACGACGACGGTATTGTTGATGATTATGGTTTCCATGATGCTGATTACGACGTCGATGGGATAGATGGAGTGGCGTGGAATCGGGGATCGGGGAAACCAACTACTGGCTGACGAGACGGGCACAAGAACGAAGAAATTAATATTTTAATTACAACACATTTAACATGCGATTATGCGCTTCAATGAACTCCTTGTGGCCAAAACACAAAGGGGTGGCTCTTACCCTCGTGCACGCACACCAGTACACTTACCCCACACACATACTGGCACTGGGGGCAGCGCGGCCCACGCACACTGGGCGCCAAAAGTGTCATAACTTATTACGGTACAACCCAAAGCGGCACATCCGTTAAGCGCCAACGGAAGTCAACGGGGGTAGCTGTGGGGAACGGGCGCCGGGGTGGCGTGGCTTAATAAAGTGCCAGTCGATGGCGCACGAACTAAGCCGAAATCACGAAGTGCACTCTAATTACCAACAGGCGACAGAAACACTGCCATTAAAAGTTGGTCCTGCAATATTACCAGCAAAATTCCAAAATACCCAAACAGTTTTCTTTAAGTGCTCTACTTTACATGCTCAGCTATTTGAACAACACAATCATCTAATTTATTTATTTATTTATTTTTTTAACCACATGAGCTATCTATAACTCAGTAGAGATCAAAAATATTCCAAGCTCGAGATTACTCATTTAATAGGGTGCTTTAAGAATAACGGCAAAGGACATATGGTGGGGCTCTTTACAACACAGGTTAGTTTACAGTCTTCACTACTTTTACTATTACTATTTCTGTAGTTGGGCAACGCAGACATTATTATTCCCAGTGTACGTCCCGACGTCCCTCTGAGCCGAAATCCGATTGAGACTCCCGACGAGCGACTTGGGAACATCGGAGGGCCCGAGGACGAGGCAAAAGGACTGCCAAAGGACTGCCTTAACAGCGTCTAAGCTGGCGCGGGTGTAATTGACAGCTGTTAGTTAACAGACAGTGGCTAGGCGGCGGGTGCGGTGCGGTGGGTGTTTGTGCTCCTGGCCAGGCTGGTGGGTGGTGGGCGGTTGAGCTGTCGACGTCCTTGTCAACGGCCGCCAGCAGCGTGCGTATGTGTGGAGTGTTAATCAAAGCGTAGTTAATTGCTCCGCAGAAGGAGAGCTGAAAGAAGCAGAAGCTGTTCTGATTGGGATTTCGTCGGGGAGACCGGTGGAGCAGTGGATCAGTTCGCGGGTGGGGTCGTTGGGATCCCCGTTTGTGCCCTTTGATTAACTTAGCCCCTTGATGCCGCTGTCATTATTGTTGCATGTCTAATTTGGCGAGTGCTAAGTGCTAGGCAGGGTCGAGTTTGTTTTTGTTCAGCCCGGGTCCACGGCGCCATGAAGTCTGTAAAAACAATAAATACTAATTAAAATGTATTTAAATGCAAATAGCCAACAATAGAGTCCACAGCCACATGCCGTTCTGGATGCTACGCCCTCCAACCCCACACATTTGTGGCTCAACCCCATGAACCCATCTACTTCGAAAAGTTGAAGTATTTCTCAACCCACGAGCTTGTGTGTATTTTTGTATGTGAACTTGTTTCGTGTTCCCTGCTTACTCGCCTGCCCACAAGCGCCATCTAGCGGAAATGCTTCATAAAAACTTAATTGTCCGTGTAACACTTTTTTATAGTTTTACCCCCAAAGTCTTGTTCAACTTAAAGTGGCATGCAACACACATGGAAGCATTCTGATTGAAAGACTTTAATTTCGTTGGAACGGAGTAATGCCAATAGAGAATGTTTTGTATTGAGTGAAAAAAGGGGAGATACAATGCTTGTGGAAGATCGTTTGGGATGTCAGCAAACGGGGAATAAAATTGAACTAAGTGGAGTTATTTGCTTCAGTGTGAATAGTCGTTGATTTAAGGGTTGCTTAGCATCATTAGAGGATTAGTGGTGTCATTTTTCACATCGATCGTTTTTTGCAATACCTGCTATATAATAATCTTTAAGTTCATCTTTAATCACCCCGCATAAAAGTTTCTTCCCTTATCGCTGGTTTGAGCTCGATTCCCGAATACAGCGCTTTCCAAAAGCGTTCTGAGCAGAAGATGTTATGCTGATTATTATCCATCTACACGTGTCGTAGTTTCCTCAGCTCACTGTCATAAAAGCAATATGTAGCACCATTGTAATCAGCAAATAGTGAGGTGACTCCCATACCCTCTTCCTCCACTGCTCAGTCCGTAAAAAAGTGCCGGCAACTTCGGCGACATCATCCATTCTCATCAGTCGCACTCGCAGCCCGTGACAAAAAGATTGCGACTGACAAAGGGAAATAGATTGAATTGCGTGCGAAATGCGTTTGCCGTGCGTCGGCTGCATCAATGGAACGTTTGTGCCTGCCCTCGCACCCTGTACGCTCGCCCGCAAGAGGGGAGGGGCACCCTGGCCACATTGTCTGCCCCTGTTTCCGCCGAGTCCTAAATGTTGAACGTGTAAGGCATTTAAAGTAATGAAGCGGAGGCTGGGCAGCGGTGGCAGTTCAGGTTGGCTGGCTGGGTTGCTCTCAATATTAGTAACATTTTGGCGCTGACATGATTTGGCCAGGACAGTCATTCAATTCGGGCAGCCAATACATCAATATGTCGTCCAGTCAGTCACCCAAACGATCCGCCCAATGAGGCGGCAAACGGATGCAGGACCTGGATTAGGGCTGGACCGCAATCAGGATGAAAGGCTGCACCAGGAGCTGAGTATGAGATGGACTTGGAGTCGGAGTTGGTGGCCATAGTTGACTGCCTGCCGACATATGTGAGATATAGGCAGGCAGTGCGTTAATTTATGTGCGGAATTTAAATGGATCACCATCCGGCTGCAGACCCGCCTCCTCCGGCTTCCCACACGGCCTCTTGCTCGCAAATTGGTAAGGCAAACAGTTCCAGACGCGCCATTGACATCAGGGAGCATCTGGAGGAGAAGGCCTTTGCCACTGGTGGGCCTTGATAAATGTTTGGCCTCATGGTGACTGGCTGTTTAGGGAGGAGGGCTTAGTCCAGCCTCCCCACCCATCCAAGGAGCTGATTCGCCAAGACGAGTCCGTTTCGCAGGCGATTATGAGCAAAGTTTGGGTATTTATCAATTTAATGACTGAGGACTCGCCGTCGGCTGGCGTAATTTAAAGCGTTTAGATGGGATTTATATTGCGAATTTAAGTGTTACAGGGAAGTAAAGTGGTATTAATTTTCTTTATGGCTTATGGAAAGTTAGCGGCCAAGTTAAATGATTCCGCCGACTTGAACTCTCCCGACAGCGATTCGATTCCCTCTGACACTCGGCTCCATCTCCGGCTTATTGATTTGTTTCACTCATCCACTTGCCAATGTCACTGTCACCCCGTTATTGATGGAGCCATCAGCAGATCCAGCAGTCACCTGGCACCTGTTGGGATGTGGGAGCCGTCGCCGATACTGAGCAAGCCTCTTGGCACCTTGGCGGCTTAAGCTCGCATCCAGTGAAGCCCACTCCCTGAGCTGAGGACATGAACGCTTGGCTGCACTTTTCCTCTTCGAGTGATGTTTGGATTGGATTCCGTGTTTTTGCCTGACAACATCCGCCTGGCCTGCACTCATACCCTCTTCCGGATGCCGTACAAATGTCAGCATCATAAACCAATTTTTATAAAATTTTCCAATTTGTTTAGATAGATTTAAGCAGCAGCTCTGGGGTGGCACGAGCAAATCCTGACAAAGTAAACACCGATGGGCCAGGGGTTGGGTCTCAGGGAAGCCCCTTCTTGTGTTCCGAAAATGACGCGTGCTGTCATTTCTTTTTCTGGCCCATGACATGAGCACCCAATCCCATTCAGCCTCGTTCGCATGCCACCCCATCCGTCCTTCAGATGTTTGCCTTCTGCTCGCTGGGCGCTTGATAAATTGTTCAATCAACTTGTTTCGCAACTGATTTGGGCTGCGTCAATTTCCGAAAGTTGCTCGCAAGTTTTCTTCAGCGACGAGTGGACAGCAGCCAAATAAAGTTTATTAAACAGTCCAAGTGACCTGACCCGACAACTTTCTGCTCTCCAACTGTACAGCGATCCAGGTTTCCAGCTCTCAGACTGAAATGATTCTTCTGTTTAACTTTGTCCCTGTTCAAAGGACTTCCCGGCTTAAGAGGGACAGGTTGTCCGGGTTGAGCGGGCTGAGTGGCAGTTCTCCCACCCACCATCCTCTTGGCTTTCCATTAACGCATCTTGTATAATGCATTTTGCACACCCTTTAACCCCATCCACACGAAGCCTGCTTAATTTCAAATTAGGGTGGCGTTTTCGTGCCATGTGCCGGGGGTTAAGGGTTCGCGCTTCGGTTCGGACTCGGATTCGGTCTCGGTCTGGAATTCAGATTCATAATAGGGCGGAGGGACTGTGTTTGTGATTTTCATTAATGGCATTTGGCACAATTGCAACCCGATCAACCCTTCAGCACACAAACTGCAATTACAGGACCTGACTTCGACTTCACCTGGGGGTGCAGCTAGAGGCCAGGCCCGGAAAGTTATCAAAAATCAACATGGATCCAGCCTGCTTTCCCCGCCAGATGCATCCGCATCTTTGCCGGCCTCCCCACTTCAAGTCAATCTTCAGTATTTGCAATCAATTTAATTTCAATGACAGAGCATTTGCCTGGAGTTGGTGAATGGGGAGATGAGCGGACTGCAGCCGTTGATAGGCTGGATTCTGTGTAAATATGCAAATCGAAAATGCAAATTAGTTGAATTTTGATTTTGTCTCGAGTGAGGTGAATGAATGAGAACAGAAGCGGCTTCTTGTCTCATCTCCTATTCTAGAACCACTGATTTGGAAGTGAAGTTCAAAAGTGGAGGGAATCGGTTGAGTGAAAGGAGAAGTAGGCTGGAATAGGATTAGGCTGCCTCAGGGATAAGCCCTTTAAGACCGTAGGGAAATAACATTTATTCCAGCTTTAAAGTACCACAAATCTCAAACAGAAATGTGATTCAACTGGTGCTGATTACAGCGACGTATGTACTTCTCATATATCAGCAGTCTTACCCGACCTGAAAAAGAGTTCTTCCCCAAGGGGTTTCGGTATCCAGTGTTACACAGCGTTACATACTTCGGAATCTCTTTCAATACGCCTAAACTAAAGGACATTAAGGTAGCACCAGTGATATGCCCAGCATTATTTTGAAACTTGATCGAACACTCTTTAGAAATGGGGTTTGTGCTATTTGGCCCTGTAGGCTATTTTTCAGTACCTCAGAGAGCTAAAAAGTACCCAGCTGTACATATAAGAATTCTTAACCTTGATATTAACGTCCCTGTTCTCAGTATTCATAGCCACCCCTTCAGCGAGACACTCGACATTCCGCACGCACTCCGCGAGCAGATCAGTGCCATTTCGTGCCAGGAGCCTTTTCATTGTTGTGCCGCGTAAGCTACTCTAAGCATCCATCGAAAAAAACAACAAATGATTAAGCCAAACACAGCCAAATGCATTCCTCAAATAACTCAAATATTTTTAAAATCTAAACACAACACACTCTCAACTCGAAGTTCAAGTTGAGGGCCCTGCAACCCTTGGCTGCGGCTGCCTGGCAACCCTGAATGTCCATGGAAGAACCCCGGGACGAGCATTTGGCACACTATTATTATCATAATGCGCGCTCTTACTCGCTCTCATTATGTTGATTACACTGGCCTCGTTGGCTTTTCAGTTGCGGGGTGTGTGGCACGCGTGGTAGGGAAATCGGAGAGTTCAGGACTAGGAATGAGGAGGGGGAGGAGGAGGGACAATAAGTCAGTTTCCCAGAAAGCAAATCAAGTTGGCCACCACGAAACATGAAACCGGACCAGGGATCGTATTTATGTAAACGGATCTACATCCACCTAGATCCGGAACTAATCGATGCACAATAGTGTAAAACCATTTCTATTCAGGGAAGCTAAAAAATTATAAATTCATAAATTGACATTAAAGATTTATGGTAACCACGCTACCTCATGCAACGAGTGTATGTAACGAGTAATGAAATATCATTAAAATTAGTATTATTACAGTGCTATACAGATCTAAAAGAATAACGCTTAGAGGCCTTTTATTTTGTAATGTTAATGCAGAGCACTGCAAGATCCTTCGGCAGAGAAAAGTGGCAACAGTGCGTATTCACCGCCGCATGAGGGAAAAGCCTGGGAAATGGACATGAAATGGAACGCCAAGCAGTAAATTAAGTGCCCGCTGGGAATTTTCTTTATCGAATTGTGCGGCTGTGTGCGTGCCTGTCTGCTCTGTCTCTGTCTCCCCAGCTCACTCTCTCTCCCTCTGTTTGCCTACCCGTCTACGTTTTGTGTTTTCAGTGCACTGAGAATAACTCCGTGCTTCATTTACTTGCCAAAACTTTATCACATTTTGTAAGAACTTTATCTCAATTTAAAAGTATTCCTGTATTTGATATGAGTTTCAACTGATTTAGTTTGAAAGACTGCGATCTTTTTAATGCTCCCTTTAGTCACTAGTGATTTATTGTTACATATACTTTACATAACATTCAACAGGTGCACTCTGCTTAAAGCCAATCAGTTTTATTGGGACTTATTTTTAACAGCCCACTGTTTTAAGCCAGAGATTGCTCGTTGGAATTATGTCGATCCTCATACGATCCTGCTAGTGCCACAAAACTCGTTTGTGGGTAGCAAACATTTGTCTGAGTGTAGAGCTCAGAAGATGAAGCCAGACCGCTTTCCTGGTGCGTTCGCCGTGCTTAAAGGTCTGTCCTTTCCCGTCCTTTCCCGTCCTTCCCCGTCCTTGCCCCCGACCCTAGTCCCTCTCCTGATCGAATCGCCTTCCCCTCCCCCCAACAGTTTCCCTTTCCTGAGCTAACCCTTTCATTATGGGCTCAGTCGAGGGCGAAGACTGGGCTTTAAGTTCTTGCCATGTGAATTCATCTCGATATTCGTGTATTTTTTATTCGAGTATCTGCCCCGGCAACACTTGGCCTCCCTTTTGTCCTCCGTTTACTTGTTGTTGCTCGGCGCACAGTATTGTTATGTTAATTTTTGATTATACGCAACCCCATTGTTGTTGTTTCTCGTTGGCGGCAATGCGAGTGAGTGAATGAGTGAGTGAGTGAGTGAGCAACTGGCACGAGCCCAGTCTTTCATATCTGCTGCTCACTAATTTGTGCGCGTGCCGACGGCTCAGGGTGCCCTGCCCTCCCCATCCGAATTCGACTACCCCCTTTTCAGCACTGCCGAAAATCGCATTTAAATAGTTCGGCCTGCCCCGTCTTGTCCCCGTTCGTCGACAGTCTGTCTTTTGTGTCTGCTCTCCGAGGGCGTCGTGTTCTTCGCACGTCCACGTGCCGGGCATCGGTTTCAAGCTCGCCCCCAGCTCACCCACAAAGGGTTAGCCCCAACTCCTCCAAGCTCCTCGGTCCGCACCGTACTGTAAAATTAAAAGTGTTGCGCTTAAGTGTTTTGTTGTGTTGGGTAGTTGTTGTACTTGTTGTTGCTCTTGCCGCAAGCTTTAACTAATGTGTAAGACAAAAAGGAGCACGTCCACCAGATACCGGATTGTCCTAGGCGGAATCAGTGTCTGGGCTTTTGGGTATCGAAGCGAGCAGAAGGGGTGGACAACAATTACAATAGTCAATCAAGTTTGACTTCGGGCATCAGTTTAAGCTTACTTTCGTTGCCCGAATGTCTAATGAATGAGAACATTTTGCGGTGACTCGAGCGACAACAGACACGGCTCACCTTTGAGGGATAAGGAAGCGGTGGTGGGGTCGGGTGAAGTTTCCATCTGCTACACCGCAGTTAAAGAGATTGTCTCCGGATAAGGCCGCTCCCTTTGGAGGTTAATTAAACCCTAGCGAGGGGGCCACGTGTGCAGGATCGCCGGTAGGCGGTGGGCGGCTGATGAGGGAGTCGTGATGGGCTGGGCATTAATGAATATGTATTATAAGCGTTGAGGTGCTAATGGACACGACACGCCACACAATTTGGGCGCAGGGCAGTCCAGGGCAACAAAAGCGCTGCAGCCGCAAATTGCATTAGAAATGCAAACAAGGCTGCCAGAGCTCCACCCCAAAACCACTCGAAGCCGGCGTTCGGGGCCCCAACTAGCGGAAATGTTCGACATGGAAGCGGGCGCTAATTGAATATACAAAATGCCCAGGCAGGACCAGGATCAGCCGACCCCGTTGAACCCCATTGAACTCCGTTGAGCACGGACGTGGACGTCGATGTGCAGCTGGATGTGGACCACGTGTTAACCCTTCAGATGTTGCCATTCTCGCCAAGCAATCCGACCGGCGTCCGTTCCACAGGGTTAGCTTCCGCCGAAGGTCCGAGGGGTTGCACGCCCAGTCTTCTACAGTGAAGTTTCGCTCGGTGCAGATTCGGACATCGTGGGAGTTTTGACAGTTGGCGTGGCTCTCCCGCCCCCTTTTTATTGCACTCGCCACTTCCGCTCTTCCGCTCATTGGGTATGCAATATTGGTTGCCTTTCCCAAGTGGGTACTTTGCCTTCTCCAACCAGTCTGAAACATATGAGAAATAAGTGTTGGTAAACAACATACTTGATTACTTTGGTACAAAACTAAAAATTAACATATATTATCTTATATAGGAAAATAATACATAATGTTGTATCTTTATTAAACCTTTCACGGAGAGTGTTAAAATCGCCTAGCCGTAATGTTAGGGTATCCACAACTTCGTTACTACTAGTTCCTTTTACTTTGCTTTCAACGTTGATGTTGTTTGTTGGCCTTTGTAAACTTTAATCCCATCTATATGCTTATTTAGATTGTTTCGCTCCTATGGGATTTCCCATCGAACAGCCTACCCTCGAGATGACTTTCTGACTAGCCCTTTTACCTTCCTGCGGCCATTGCCTTTTTCGTTTGCCAGCACTTAATGTGTTCACTTCCCTTTGCGCACTGAAAGAAATCAATCCAGTGCGACTTTAAAACTAATTTTACTTTCTAATAACTTCTATTTTATACTTTTGATTTTATACATTATACATTAGAATTAGGGTTGAAGCAAATAATATTTTGTGGGTGGGAAACAATTCCACAGTTTTAAACAGTTTATCCTCTCGCTGACAAAGCCTGTTCCTTTAATTGGAATGTGCCAGCCGCATTGTTACCGATCCTTTTCCTCCGGATGTTACTTCTACTTTCACTGGCGGCGTTTATGACGGCGTTACTGTCGGTGTATCCCCTGCTCCTGCCACGTTGATATCTGCAGTTGTTATCTGGATTCTTTGGGCTGCAGTTTTCATTGCGGTTCGGCTTGGCTGGCGTTTGGAATTGGGATTGTGTTTGGCTTCGGTTCGGCTTGGTTAATCGTTAGGGCTTGCGTGGGATTAACCAGTTTATGGGATGGGGTGATTGGTAGTTGGACTGAGGGGATTGGAGACTGGCTGTAGGTTGTTCTATTGTTCTCGTTTTGATTGCAGCGTGCAGATGTCTGGTTTGTTCAGGTCGGAAAAGTGATTTTGGGGGAGTGCTTCGCATTTTAAAACTCTCTTTAAGTTATTTCTTGATAAGAAATTGGACAATCCACTAAGCTAGCAATTTTCTTTTTTATCTTTCAGGTACGTAGAGTCGCCACTTCTAAATGAGCTGAAAATCTGCAATTCTATTATGATAAGTACCAGCTTTCTATAGTTTTCCGTTTCATATTGATCTGCAAACACCCCTAGATTTTTATCGGAATCAAAGAAAAAGTTTTGTGGTTTGGGCAAGAAAGCTACAACAATAATTTCCGGTTTATGTCTGGAGCCCTCGTATTATGACAGCCAAACGATGAAAACGAAAGCAATCGTCTTGCCCGCCCCCATGTGTTGCCCAGGGGCGGAGGCACTGGGGCCTTTGTTTTCGTGGTTCCTATTCAGCATTTGGCATATGCAGACAGCCATAATGTTGCTGTTATTATTGGCTCCGCTCAATGGGGCCTGTGAATGAAATGTTTATTAGCCTGATTATTGCTCATAGACGAGCCGCCCATCCCCAAGCTCCCCGTCTTCTCTCCCAGTCCCTCTTCAATTGATATTCCCATGGACTGCAAGTCAGTCGAGTCACGCACTTCCTGGACCACGCCCCCAATTGCAGCGGGGGCAGGGCGAGTCCCACAGCTAAATTAGCAATTGTCACATTGCGACGAATGCATCGGCACACGGAAGAGGGGGCAATACAAAAAGCCATCGGGGTGCAGGGAAACCGGAGAACCAGAAATTTTCCACTGCTTTTCCAGCTTCCCCCATCTGCTCCTCCGGAGTTGGGCAAACTGTGGACAGGCATTGAAAGCATCCCCTATTCACACCCCTCTCCACTCGGAGGGTTGGAAATTCGTTACAATTAGCACTCAAGATAGATGGGTTCGAAATGACAGGGGGAAAGCGAAATGGAAAAGAAGCATGGTCGAAAATAAAGAAACATTTATCAAGAAGGTTCCGGTAAATCTGAGAAAATTATGGTTCCCTTCTCCGAAGCGACCTTTTTGAATTGTCCTGACGGACGCAGCGCAGCACACGCTCTGCAATGGATTGATAGTATTTCAATAGTTTAATGTGATTGAAACAACTTTAATCTCTCGGCTAATGAGCCATGTCGCTGTCCGATGTCCAACTTCTTTCGCCAGAAAATCGAAGACCCTCGCCCGCCCGCATGCTCCATTAGCGTCACACAATTTGTACCTACCGAAAAAGAAATCCATCAGCAGGGGCCCCCACAATAAAATCCAATTCCAATGAAATTTTTCATCCCACCAAATTGAAAAAGCGAACAGAACGAGAAGAGCAAGACAGAAACAAGAAGACAGCACAACGGACGACGGGCAAACAAATAGCCAGGCTCCGAATCCACTGCCTCGGATGGAACACAATAACCTGGGGAGCAGTGCGACGGCGGCGGGTCTACGGGACGTGGGGGAGAATCTCGAGAAGCCCTTTTTATGGTGCAACAAATCTCGAGCTGAATGAAAACGCCGGAGAAGCGGCGAGTGGACCAACGCAAAGTGGGAAACCGAACAAACAAGCAAGACCTCCGCCTTCATTCCCGAGGGGGTGGAGATGACTTCTCCATGACGACGATGACGATGGCGTTGTGGCCATGTCTGTGCCATATTATTAAGTGTAGCCAGAAGCAATTAGGTGTAGATAAGTAAACAATAATGGTCTCAGTCACGTACCGCCGGCCAACTCTGGGCTCTAGGCCTTTTCCCGACCCATGAACTGGCATTTGGTGGTCAAATAGTTCAAAGCTGAAGGATATTCAACAAAGGACATCAATTTTTCGTTTCAACCATTTGTAGTTTTTATTAGCTTGCTAGGTCTCTTCAATTATGTAGCTGTTTGCCAATCTAAACGATAGAGCTCCAGTACTTCCTTCTAAGGTGCAACTGTCTTCGCTTTGAACTTGGTTAGCCTCGTGACATTAGAGGATACAAAATCATAGTACTCAACGAGAATTCAATGAATAGTTTACACATTTAACTACTGTCAATGCTCAAATAAGTTCTGCACCGCATCCTGCCCAAACTTTCTGAGTCAAGTAGATCGACTCGGTTAGCATGGCAAACATTCCCAGAAGAGACACCATCATCCGGGGCTTCAGAGGTGGTGTTGCCTTGTTCAAGCATTGGCAGTGCTTAATGCAGTCCCTGCATCTCGTGACAGGTAGCTTCTCCTTATTGAAGATACCTGGATTAAGGGCCAACTGGCAGCCATTCGAGGGCGAATACAGGCAGCAAAACGTCTCGACGTAACCTGCAGGAGGAAAGTATTGAGAGGGCTTGTGGTTTCAGATGAAGATCTACAAACTGAACTTATCTCTAAGGGAAACGGCGTGCATGCTGCAAACGGGGTGGCAAACCCCTTTAGACCCGAGTTGTATTCTTCCTCCGGCACCACCCACTGGTGGACGTAAGCACCTGGAGCGCAGTAAAACCCCGTAAAGTTAGTCTCACAGTGAAACTTCCAATGAGCGTTACAGTCAATGCACTGACAAAATGTACCTGATGGATGAACCGAAGGTCATTTGGCACACAGGTTTTAAAGGAACCACTTACCTGGCATCAAGAGCAAGACAATAGCTAGGGTATTTAATGCTCCAGATGACATATCAATTCAAATCAGAGCTCAAATTTTACTGTTTGTATTGATGTCAAATACGAGATGTGTTCCGAAAATAATTAATGAAACCCAGTTTGCTAGTCGAACGGAATACTCTAGAATCTAAACACGTACATTTCCATCTCCAACTCCTCTCAAGAGGCGGCGATCATGCGGAGTGCACGGATGTAATTAACGACATCTGAATGACGTTTGCATATTTCAGAGGCAGACTCGAATAAATTCAGCTGATCTTTAATGAATTCTCCCTCAGATGGCGAAATTCCCTGAATTCGGTGCTCATTATACTACGTGGGTTGGCATCGGTCGAAGATTCTCGGAAATCGCCGCTGAAAATGAGCATTCAGTTATCGGAGGAAACGAAAAGCCTACATCAATAACGAGATACTTTTGCCTGCCCAGACCTTGGGTACCTAAATGCCTTCTGAAGACCTCCATACTGATCCTTAACAATAGGATTTTCCAGGCCAAATCACTTGGTCCGACCTTTGCAAACTGACTATTGTAAATCTCTGTCTCAAGCATTGATTGAAAATTAATAGTATCTGAAGAAAGCCTTTCCGATATATGCGATGCATTTGTCAACCAAATTATTGAATACGTTTCGATCCAATGTATTCCATTGAAAAAGTATCTTGCTACCAAAGATGTCACTTCTACGAATGCAGCTCAAATTAGCCCCGACTTTGATTTAATTGCAGCACTTGCTGTGGCACGCCTGCCAGAAAGTATTGGTTCTCCGGTGACTGGCAGTCGCTTGAATTTGAATTGCAGAATCTGCCACACTGGCTCTGCATCGTCATTGTTATTCAAATGCTGCCATTAATACTTCTCTGGCAATTGAAAGTGCCCGACGACGAGAGGAGCACGAGTGCATGTGAGTCATCTGCGGGTGTGGGTGTGCGTCTATGGGCACAAGTCATGTGTGAGTGCTCCTTCGAGCTGTATCCGATCCCCACCTCTCCTAGGTTCCGTTCCCAGCATTCATATGCAAATGCTGGTGACTTCTCCCGTGTAGCTGGGAAGTTGAGTGCCTGGGTGACTGGTTTTCCATGTCCTTCACTCACTCCCATATCGTCCTGTGACTGCTCGGGGATCCTTTCGGAATTATAATATAGAAAAATGGAGTTTTGAATTTATCTTCCCCTTCTTAGTCAGTCTGCCCACAACTCCGCCTCTGTTCTGCGGTATTAATGGAAAATTGCAACACAAAAGTTCCCCCTCTACGCAGCACTGAATACTCCACGATTGCATCTCCCGCGTGGAGGGTGCGGAGTTATAGTTGGTGGCAAACAAAAAGGGAAAAATTGAAATCAAAATCATTTGTAAGTCTGAGAAGACCCGAGGAGAAACCCCGCATGACAGCAGCAGCAACAAAGCGGCAACAGCAACAATGACACCAGGCAACATCAATAATGGGGAACACCAACAGCAATAACTATCACCATCGGGCACACATCATCGTCGTCATCCCCCAAAATGGTATTGAATTTCAGTTGCCATTGCCTACCCCACTCCGGTCTCCAAGCCCTCTTTGTTTTTCCTCGGTTCTAGGGGCACAAAATGAATTTATCAGCTGGACCCATCGCCAGCGCGGTTCTTCTACTGGTTCCATTTCCAATTCGAGGAACGTGAGTTGTGGAATCTTTGGACCGCTCTGCCGTCTATTAACATTTAATGTTAATGGAATTGTCTGCGAACGCAGCAGGTCGGGGTCACCACTCCAATAAAATGCGGAATGCCCATAAAGTCCCAATCAAACTGCTGTGGATTTTCTGGCCTACTGACTAATCCCAAACTCCAGTGGCACACACGCACTAATCTCGAGTCCCGAAGATTCCCCAACTCCCAGCAAGCTTTAATTAACCCCACAAAGGGTGGCTGGGGCAATACAGCTAGAACAACGCACTAGTTGTGTGAGGATACGGTTCCGAACCGCAAACCCCCCAAAAACCCGCCTGACACTCGATCCAGAGCACCTGTCGCCTGCCTTCTTGGCCTACAGTTAGCCTCTCTAGCATCTGGATTAAAGACACGGGTGTGAGTGTGGCACGTTGCACTCTGTAGCAAGTTGCAAGGTGACGGGAGCATGGTGAACAATCAGAATTCACAGTTACGCTGGGAGAAAATTAATACAACTGACAGAGGCATACATTGTAAAGTTCTATCCACTTGCTTTCGCTTAAAGATAGAATATATGAGCTGGGAAGTCAAAAATCCTTGGAAAAATCTTGTTAGCTTCAGACCAGAGATATTTCTCTGAGTGCCGAACAGCTCCGCACAAATATTATCACAAGCAATAAGGCAACAAACAAAACCAGGTAGACGAAGTGAAGCCGAGCCAGACAGAATGAGTGAGTGGGAGCCTTTGGCAGAGATAAATACGGAGGCAGACTGGCTAAAACCAGCAACAGGACAATTAAATTATGCAGGGTTTTTCAGTCCTGCGCAAGTGCTTATTCCGCCCGGAAATAGAACTGCAAGAACCCCGACTGCTAGAAGTTCTGTGAACTTGAGTGCAAAAGAATGTGGCCAAGATTTTGCGCAAATTGATTTTAAATAAATTAAAACT
Organism: Drosophila simulans; assembly: GCF_016746395.2. Taxonomy (NCBI): domain Eukaryota; kingdom Metazoa; phylum Arthropoda; class Insecta; order Diptera; family Drosophilidae; genus Drosophila; species Drosophila simulans. Next base: position 4,004,274 of record NC_052521.2, read on the forward strand.
TAAACATTGACATTGTGTCAGCCCCAAATGTTGAATTTGTCAGGAATTTCGTCGGCTTTTCTTGAAATTAGTTTGAATGGGGCTTGGGCACACTGAAGATAATTATGTTTCCCCCTGGCAATGTATGTATGTAAGTGTGTGCTGTGACAGTTAATGGTTTACCATAGGGTTTAACTTGAGACAACTAGACACAACCGAAAGACCTGTTGCATTTTTCAATAAATATGTTGCGTCGTTGAATGTGCCATTGTTACGCAAACACTAAAGATTACTTATATTAATAACTTAAATAAATAAATATGGGTATGCGGCCCAGCTCAACACTGCCACACGTCGTTTTTTCCTTGCGTAGCTAATTTTTCCGATCCCCTCTGGCAATCCAATTTGTAAGTCCACCAGTTCCTTCGCCCCACCCCCTCCTGTAATGATAAATCATCTTTTGTGTTCCCGCTTTGTTTTCTCCGATTTGGTAACCGATTTCTCGGCTCTTTGTACGGATGCCTCCAGAGGCATTCGGTGCCAGAAGAACTGGGATTCGGTTTCAAGTTGCGTCTTCTTCACCTTGACTGGGCATTCGAAAATTTCAAAGTAATTTCATGATTGTTCCGAGCGCACGCATTTTGATTGATACTTTAGCACTACTTAAAGGCCATCGGCCTGCTCCCTCCGTTCCGAGTCTGAGTTCCAACGAAACAGATTGCCGGGCGAGATGCATTTCTGTGGATTCATCAATCTTTATCGTTTTCCCCTCGGAGCGGCTTAGTCATCCAAAAAGTTTATTTCCTGCTGCGCTTCGAAATGCCCAATTCCTGTGGCGCTCATTACGTCCACGACAGGATAGGTTCGCCAGGCAGGTGGGAGGCAGGAGGTGGGCGGTTCGACTGTTCGACGGGGGGCGTGGCCCATGTCCGGGCCGCCACTTGTCGCGGCGTCGACTTCAACTTCGGTTTGAGTTCGAATTCGAGTTCGGATTCTTGCTCATTTCGTATGCCGTTAGGCGGCCCAATGTAATTATTCAATACATTTTACGTGCCCAGCAAGCCAAACATCTCGCCCCAGCCACGCCCACGACACGCCCCCGTTCTCCGCCCTCCTATGTTGACCAAAAAACGTGTGAGAGCCGCAGTTGGTCTCCTTCACTTGGGCTTCATTAGAATATGTTTGTATATGGGATGTGTCATTGACTTGTTCCGCCTGACCAGCCCCATCTGTGTTCCGGGCCGTCCTTCAGCTCCGTCTCCACTTGCTGCTGGCTTCCGCTTCCTCTTGCCGCTTTTGGCGCACTTTTGCAATTTATTAAACATTTTATTGCGCCCCAAGGCGTACTTCTGCGCAAGTAAACGGCTCCACACAAAAGAACTACGGGTAGAGGTGAAAAGTGGGAGACTGAGACCGCATTCTAAGGAGCAGAACAATTAGAGGTGGGACGAAATGCAAAACGACTCTGGCCCAGGTGGCCACACATAACCCCTCATCACAAAGTAACCACCCTTTCAGCCCAATCCGCCCAAAAGGTACATTTGGTGGTGATGGACGGGAGAATAGAAGGATTATAAATGGGGATTTCAGGGGGAGAAAATTGCAATTCAGTGGATTTCTTGTAGTGGACCCACTTGGAGTTTTAACGAATTGAATACTCAAACATAATATTTTTATTCTTGCTTCTAGAAAAACGGTGTAGTCAAACACACTGGTTTTGGATGAACGAGTTTCTTTTAAAGTGATTGCACGCTAGCTATATATTACTGATTTAAAACTTATTCAATATTTTTTAAACTATTTATTAATTATATTGCAATTTTAATCTTCCTTGCATCCAGTTGAAGAGAATTTAATTTACAAACATGTTTCACATGTTGGTCAAAAAGGTCGTACCGTCATATAAGTGTTTAATACCAGAAACATCTAATATTTCTAAAAATACACCATGAATCCATCAAACACCATCAAACGAAGTATGTAGATATGTTGGGACTGATAGAAAGATTCAACGATCCAAATATTTAAGGGGGCGGGCTATTGAATATAACGAGTTGGATAAACATTTTTCTTATAACTTGTATGCGCTCGTTATAGTTACATGATTGTTATTGTACGCGAAACAAAGGGAGGGTTGATCAAATTACATTAAGGAACTAGATCAGATCAGCACTCTGCACCCTTCTGGACAACAATACGCGATGCATAAGTGTCGCCTTTTTCGACATTTTTCCAAATAATTTCTAATCAAACTTCACACTCGAACGAGAACTGGTAAAAAGCGCAGCGAGTGCAAGGCGCGCTGCAAAACATAGCCAAGCAACGAGCCCACACACTCGCGCGTGATAGGGAGAAAATTGATTGTTGGACAGATTGACGGAGTGAGCGAGACAGTCGCTAGGAAAGAACTACAAACAATGTCAAAACAAATGTAACAGCACAGTCTGCAAGAGGGTTGGAAGGGGGTGAAGAGGGGTCTAAAAGGGGGTTGGGGAGCCAGCGGGCGGCTCGTTTTTATGTTGACGCCGACGTCGACAGCGACGCGTCTTCAACGCTGCCCGCAGCTGTGATTTGGCGTTGTTGTACTTCTATTTGTTCCCGCCAAACAAAGCGGCCTCTCTCACTCTCTCCCTTACTCTTTCGCCACCCAGCCATTCTACTTTCTCTCTCGCACAAATGGACCCGCGGCACTAAGAACATACATATGTACAAATGTTTGTTCGTAAGTTCGGAGTATGTTTCCCGAGTAGCTAATGGAATATATTCCGAATTGACATAATGCCGATGCAAAAGCAACAACAAACATCGGTTACATCTATCTTGCAACGTCGCGGCAACTGTTTGGCCAGCTTAAGCGACATTTTGTGTATCGGATGCAGTCAGGCATTGGTTATAACCAAATATTGATACACATCTACACACATGCATACATACATATATAATTAACCAATCGGATCGACGAACTTTCACTAACAAGTTTGTGAAGATATGAGGCCAATAAATAACCGTTCCTGTTTAGAGGAACATCAAACGAACGGGTTCTGATCTAATAGAACTTAGCAAATTGAATTTTAATTTTGGAAAAAAAAGGTTTCGCTAGTCGCATTATCAGAGTATCAGTAACCTTTAAGATTGAATGGGTACACTAGATTCAATAGAAAATACGTATTAATCAGGTATGTTAACGAATCCGTGAATATGAGGATCACTGGTCGGTCGATATAGCCATGTCCATCTGTCGACCGTAAGCACAAGCAGCAAACAACAGCCAACAACTTTACAAAAATATTTTGTTAATATTTTAACGGATTCACTTTATTTCTGTAGAAATAATATATAACACATATTCATATTATTCGAATCGAATGTCTTTGGATCACAGGCTCGTGTGCTAGACTCGTGTACAAATCTCGCAAAAGTCACTTTTCTGCTTCCTTAGTTAAGTACCTAATAAATTAAAATATTAAATGTGAGAAATTAAATTAAATTAACATTTTTAGGTGTTTTATTTAACCCCTAACGCATAATGGTAGCTCCGAACGTAATGCTGGTATAGTGTAGTTCTCTTCTATTATAACCTTTATGAATGCCCATTTATTTCAGTGGTTTAAACAATTACTTAAAAAGTTACAATGAAATAACAAAGCAGTGACAACAAGTTGATCAATTATTATCAGATCCACTCATTTACCATTCGAGGCAATTAAGAACTAGAGGCATTTCTTAATGGTTACAATTTCCAATAGATGCAGATTTAAATTCTTTAGCTGGGTAAGAATATAATAGTAATATATATTGATAAAATTAATAAAAACTGATAAGACTAATATCTAAACAAAGAGTCATATTGTTTTTCATACCTTAACCCCCCACTGATCTGTACTGACTTTTTTATTGTGGCAGATGGTGGTTTGAGCTGTACCGATTCATCTACGAGCCAACAACTTTTAATTTACGAGCGGACACAGTAGTCATTTATTTTGCTGAGTATTGTTCAGAGTTCTCGCGTACGATTTGAAAAGTATCCCTTCGGGGTAGGCCAACCGACAGGGTATCAATTATTCGGCTCATGCGTACTTTTTCCTGTTGTTTTTCGATCTGTTCGACTCGGTCTATTGGTGCCGGTGATAATCCCTGGGCCCTCTTTCGCTCTCGGCCACACCTCAGTACCACGTCCAGATCCAGTTCCCGTTTCAGGTCCTAGTCCAGGTCCACGTCCAGGTCCTGGTGCCCGGGTCTTTGTCGAGGAAGGAGCAAGGCGAAGCCAAATTGCGTGTGCAAACATAGCTGAGCTGCAGCTTCATTAGCGAGGGTTGCTCAGGACAAACACAGGCACACAGTCTGGTGTGTACGGCAAACATGTGTGAGCACTGGCGTTTTATTATTATTTTCTTTATTGTTTAGCGCGTTATAATTGGGGTGCCGTCAGGGGGTCCAGTCAGGCAGAATATTCATATGCTTGTATGTGAGGGAAGGTGAAGGTACACACAACTAAGCACACAGTGTATGCACTCTCCCGGAAGACCTATATTCTGTTTACTCGGCTCTAATAACGATGCAAGTGGAGTCTGAATAGTCCGACCTGTGTAGTCGCAAATGGCTGAGAGTTGTTGTTTCTGGGAGAAATAAACAAAGCTATAAGTAAGTCCTTTTCCTTCGCCTCTTCTTTAAGGACTATGTAATGAATGCAGAGACATTTAACGTGGCTTATCAAATTAAAGCCGTTTTTGGAAGTTATTGCTCAGTTGGATAATCACCACTTAAAGCATGTATGGGCAAATTGAAGCACTGTTAATACCACTCTGCTTTTGGGAACTTCAAGTTTCTGCAAGGACTTTGTACCTGAAAAAGCCACTTACGTCAATGCCTAGCGAAAAGGGTAAATGTAATTCAACATATTGTCCGGCTTGTTACTTTGTGCGTTTGGAATATTTGCTGTGTGTTTGTCAACTCGCACTAAGGACGTCCAATGTGTTAATTAAATAAACTGTAATTCCATTTATCACGGCTAATGAAGAACGGCGGGCGATTTGCAAAATAGTTTACGCAGAAAGAGTCAAATTAGCATATAACAAACGAACCCTTATCAAATGCTAAGTAATAGATGCAGGTACTAGCCATAACTCATGCGTACGTCACCCACAAGCTCTGCAGCCAAACATTCAACCACCCACAGCCCCGTCCACCTAAGAAACCCAACTCGGCTGTCAAAAACAGTTTATAACGCCTGGAATTATGCCATAAATCAAAATTGACGCGAAAACAAATATGGTGACATGTAGGGTTTGATGCGGAACTAGGAGATCCGTTTCCTCCGGCCTCGTCCTGGCATATTGGATTGCTAAAAATGTGTTAAATTTATGCAGATTACCAAAAGTTATGGAACCGATACCTAATCAAACTGTTGGAAAGGAAAACGGACACGTTCTTTTTGAATTGGAAAATGGTAAAAACCCGTAAAGGTTGGGATTACTTCAAACCACCGACTTCCCGGTCACCCGAAGTCAAGGCAATTTACATAAGCACCTTGGACATGGTATTTCCTGGATAATCTCGTAACCCTACGATTCGATCCTATGCCAAATTAGAAACCAGAAACACAGGGTATAAAATGTTCCTAAAAACATTACAGGAAGAGGTAGCACCAACCGAAATCCAAAACGGAAGAATTGTTCTTAAATTACTGAATTAAGTACCCGAATTTTCAATATATAAATTGAGGATGCTTATCACAGTCATACAAACAACAGGGATGATGATGGCAAAAGAAATAACAATTGTTTAAACCGGAATTATTTAATTGTATATAACTTGTTTATACATATATATTGTAAAATCTAACTATACAAAAAAAGCGGAATATGATTTTTCCCATTCTTTTAATTAATTTTCCGGAAACAAAAGTTTCATTTATATAGCATTAATCTGAGATACCATTTTCTGAATATTTGCTGTTGAATATAAAAAACGTTTTTAAAAAAATTCTTCAAAACGTAAAACAAAACTTAATATTAAACATACTTAACTCCCAAGTTTCGTATTTAACGATAGAAATTGGAAAGACAAACAATAAAACGAAGAAATATCGCAACATTTTTAAAAAATGTGGGTGTGGCAGTTTTGGACGGTTTGTGGGCTTTAAAGTGGTCGTGGCAAAAGGTATTTCGACAATCGATATAAACTTACAATACTAATAAGAATATAAAAAATTTTCAAAGCTTTTTCAAAAGCGTGGGCGTGGGAGTTTTGGGCGGCTTTTTTGCGTTAGAGTGGGCGTGGCAACATGAGTCACAAACTTGCGCTGCGTCTATGTCTCTAGAATCTGTATGCCTAATTTAAACTCTCTAGCTTCTATAGCTTCTGAGATCTTGACGTTCATACTGACATGGCTAGATCGACTCGACTATTGATCCTGATCAATATGTACTTTATACATATGGTCGGAAACGATTCCACATAGGTGTAACGGTTACAAAATTATTTAATAATATGTCATTTAAAGATACCTTTCCAACAACATAAATAGATATAGCATTTTGCTTCACCGGCCTCCAGCTCCTACTTTCAATAAGTAATTGTTATCTGAAAAGCAGTGCTCTTCGTCACTACCTGGACTACCATACACAGTGCTAGATACTTAGATCTTAAAGTTCACGCGGACAGACAGACGGATACGGCCAGATCCCACTAAAGTAAGGGATAACGCCAATGTTGGATACATACATGTCTTGTATCTTAAGTTGACTTGAACATTTTCCTCACAAAAATTGCAGTTTGTGAGCTGATTATAAAAATTCTGACATTTCAATGGTTATTAGTCGCTGTCTGCACACTTTACACCGTGCATTCTGCTTCGAAACGAAATTGCATAGATTAACCATAGGTTATACCAAACTTGATCCTTTTTACACAAGGCCTCCGATTAAATAGCCAAAAGCACAGGAGCAATCATTAAAAGTCGGTGGCAAATGTAGGCGACTCATTTTGCAGAGATTTATGCAGGAATTAAATATTTTTCACGCCCGCCGGGCCGAGTTAGGACGTCCAAATAATTAGATAAACATTTAAGCTCGCCGAGGCAGGCAGCGAAAAGGAAAAGAAAGTAAAATGGGGCTGGCGGGGGGATGTTCTGTGGGAGGGGGAGGAGTACGTGACCATAACCATAACATGAACTGCTGCCGCAGACCTCAGCCCCGCCCACCGTCCAACGCCCTCGCTCCCGTTTGCGGGTTCAAAGCGGAGAGACGACGACAAACAGGAAATATTTAACGTGCCAACAACAAAAGTGAAATATAAATAAAAATAATAATAATAATGGGCTGAAACGTAGGGAGCGCAGCGAGAGTGAGAGCGAAAGAGAGCGCTTTCGCTCTTTCACAAAATGCCCTTTTCGATTCCCCATATTATACAGGGAATATCCCGCTCGGTCGGTTTTCCCGTTGTTCCTTGTGAAGAAGCCAGGTTTTTAGGCCATTTTCTCTCCGACATTCGAACGCGACGGACGCGCCTGCAGAAAGCGGACTGCATCAGAATTGAAGATAAAGTTAAATATACAGATACGGTTCGGTTCGGCTTCGGTTTCGGTGTATTGGTGGGAATTTCTTCTGCTGCCGCCTCTTTTTTGGATAAATGGATATTTATGCTTCGCGTGCCCGCTCGTAGAAACAGAAACGCCAGTGTGCGCGCGTGTGTTTGTGTGGATAATTAAAGCAGCAACTATTTCGAGTACGAAATGCTTTAAGACCGAGATTAAAGTTGAAGGTCGGTCGTTGTTGTTGTTGTGTTCGTCTGTGTGTTTGTGTGTGCATGAGTGTGGAAAATCGGACAGGAAAACGGATCGGAATCGGATCGCCTGCCTGGGAACACGCATAGCATAGCGTTAGCGTTGAACGTTAGTATACCGACGAAGGCTGAAGTCGTTAAGCCAAAGAATACGAATACGCCAGCAAAATAAAAGTAATCGTGCATTGCTCCCTCTCTGCTGCTGCGCATGTTTCTCTGCCGCCTCGCCGCTGCAGCGCTGCCTCGGCCTGCATTTTTAGTTTCGCCCGACTATTACAGCATGCTTTACATTCCGTTTACATCACGTGTTAAATAACTGCTGACTGTCACTGTTCGCTGTTCGCGGCCGTGTGTGTGTAATTGTGTGCAATTGTTGTTGTTTGCCCAAGCAAATATGCAATGATTTTTGCGCCACCCCCTGCCCCATACCACCTCTCCCCTCCGCACATTGCCTTCTTCATTCATGCCTTGCGTGTGTGTGTGTGTGTGTGTATGTTGGATACACACCCCCACATCCGACCCACGCACACAAACACACGACAAAGGCAACTTCTGGCGGAAGTGGAAGCCGCTTTCGGTGTGTGCGTGTGTATCTAATGGGATTTTCTAATAAAATTTAAATTGTTGCCGCTTTTGCCGTGCGGCGTTCGTTCTATGAATTTAATATGACCCCTGTGTGTGTGAATAGGGGCCATAAAGCTTTGCTTATGGCTGGAAAATTAAATAGAGTGCATAATTTAAGCATCAACTTTGCGTTGAATGCATAATAAACGGCTGCAATTGAAAGGCGCCGTCTACCAAAGGACTACTGCATAAATATCGGATAACTTATACTCGGGCTCAGTGCCACCAGATTCACAATTTGCAACGGGCGAAGGGAATTTGAGTCCCCTGGAAATGGCCGACGGCAAACAGAAAGTGTCTGATTATATCGTTCAAAATGTTAGCTATATTAACTGCCAGTCAACGAAACAAAGTGTAGTTTAAAGCTGTTACTATTTTCGCTACGAATAAATGAATGCAGTGCGTCTGTCGATTAATGAGGTCTTTAAATATATAAATATCATTTCCCCGAAAAAATTGCAACGATAAGGGATGAATACGGGTGATTTAAAATTGCTTAAAAGAAATCTATGCTTAAATGTATATGCTTTAAAACAACAATAAGTGATTCCAACATTTAAAAAGAATAGTGAATACCACTTCACTATAGGAAAGCTTTAAATGAAACCCTACTGTTTTAAAACAAGTGATCAAAAGTATGTGTACTCGCATATACTGATAGTATTGATGTTTGTTTATAAAACGTACTTAATATTAATCATGACTTGACTACGTGTCCTTTAATTTGTTGTTAGAAATTAAACAAAATTTGAGCCCAAAAGACTTGTGTGTCATATTTGAATATGAATCCGCATCCGTAAAAAAAGCATCGTTAAAATGCACGAAAACAAAAATGGTCGGGGTCGTCCACCCCATTAAAAAATGACACAAATGCAGGAGGAAGATGGACGCAGTTAACAGCAATCCGCCGTAATAGGCTTATCACAAAAGCAGTTTGGTTGTCGTAATCTGTGGTATCTCCCGGGGTAGGCAAACATAAAATAAAATGTGTTTTCATTTCATGAGTTTTCTTTTTGTTGTTTTCCATGTTGAATGTTGCTTTGTACATAGATCTGAATTTTGAGTAGGTAGAACTGGGATGTGATTAAAAATGTTCCACGGAAAGCCGACGGAAAATACAAAACCCTGGGAATCCCTGTCCACAAAGATTTCGTGCCTAGAACCCAAGCTTGACTAAAGATTATTTTAACGATCTAGTAAAGAAACGCTTTAGCTAAAAATTAAATAAAATATTTTGTACAATAAGTAAACAATATGTAGAATGCACGCTTGCTTCGATTTAGTTATTTAATTGATGCATAAGTGGGATTGTATTTATTCTGCGCTTATGTATTGTTAAATTCATTTTTTAAAAGGCTTAAACATGTACGTGCTCCAAAAGTGAAAAAGTATCTATTTGTATATCTTTTCGAGCACCAAAAAAGCAGCCCGAATTCAAAAATACCCTTTTTGTGTAACCAGAGGATTTTTTGTATACTTGCCGACGTTTATCCCGTTTCACATGTACATGTGTTTAACCGAAACCGCACAAACACACACGCGACTTGGGGCTACCTGAAACTGAAATTTTCCCGCATTAGATTGCGGCCCTTGCCTTCCATGCCTCTTCTTCTTCTTTCTCATCGTTGTTGTTGTAAATAAAGAAAGAGATGGAGAGGGAGTTTTTTCTTCCTTTACGTTCGCTCTTTCTTCCAGTTTTTTTGTTTACTTTTCATGTTCTCTTCCACGAAAATTAGTGCGAAACAGAGACGAATTGTTTAGCGTTTATCGACCCGTTTGTAAGTTCTCTTATTCTCTTGCGCTCTTCTCCTTCTCTGTTCGTTCTCTTGCAACAATAATTTCCCTTTTTCTCGTGTGAAATGAATACATGCTTTTTACAGTTATGCTAAATTAAAATATTTAGTATCACAAACACCGAGTAAATCGAATTACTTAAGATTAATTTAAAAAATGTTGTTTTACGCACCTGTTGTTGAATTAAATTTCGCAGCTGCCTGCCTTGTGTTTTTTATTATTCTCTTGCGCTCTTCTCTCTTCGTTCTCTTGCAACTGTATTTTCTCTTTTTCTCGTGTAAAATGAATATATGCTTGATTTACAGTTTCTCTAAATCAAAATATTTTGTATCACAAAACCGAGTAAATCGATTTTTTTTTTAATTTATTTCAAAATTGTTGTTTTACGCGCCTCTTATTGAATCTAGTTTCGTAGCTGCTTGCCTTTTACTGCGGATTGTTTTGGGAAATTTGTCAGCTGTTAGCCGCGCTGTTAGAGGTAACAGCGCTTGCGACGCACATTCTCTAACACTGCCGGGAAATAAACATCCAAGAATAATTTGATTGGCCTTCCAACACTGCCAGGCAAATAAACAATCAAAGAAAAAAAGATATAAAAAGGCGTGTAAAAAAAGATAAAAGCATAAACAAAAACATATTAAAGGTGCAATGCAATGTAATTGCCGAGTTGGTGAATTAAAATTACCAAGCTATAGTCCTCCTACAAATGATTCAATCTACTTCCCCTTCCCTTGGCCCGCGTCCAAAAGGTGTGGCTGTAACCGAGGCAGCTATAGCCACAGTAGGGGCCAGCGAAATCCCTCAGAGTATCAGTAGTGTAGCCCCAGCACAAGATAACACCCGTGTACTTATCAACTTCCCCTTCTCCTTTTTGCAGCGGCGTTGCCACCTCACTGAGCTGCGCGGATTCCAGCACGGGCTCCAGTGAGGATGCGTCCGATCCCGGCTCCCCGTACAGTGCGCACTCGCAACTGAGCGACCCGCCCGACCCGCTGGGCAAGATGCCGCCACAGATCCTTGGAAGCGCTAGCGGCAGCAGCTCAACAGCGGCCGCCTCTCCGCCCACCAGCAGCGCCAGCCAGACGCCTCCATCGCCAGCCATTCACCACAGTCATCTGAGCCAGCACAACGCATCCAGCGTCATGTCCAAGCCGACGACGCCTCAGCGCCACGGCAACCCCAGCCTCCTTCCCACACTCCAGTGGCCGTGGAACACCAGTCTGGGCAGCACCTCCACTGCCGTGCCCGCCGCCTCGGCCAACAAAAACAAGCGGACGGCGGCCGGATCTGGAGCGGCATTAGGATTGAGCGGTGAAGGGTCCTGTTTAACCGGTGGAGGAGCCGCGGCGGCTAAGAAAGCGCGCAGCGATTTGCCCGGCTCCTTTGACGCAAGCAAAAGACTGAAAGTGGCCGCTATGGAGGAGTCGCAGACCAAGATCACCGGTTTTTTTAAATCCCAAATGAAGCCGCCTCCTGGCGGCGGAAAGCTATCGCCGCAGCCCGGCCAACAGAGCAATCCGGCCAACACGCTGACCATGAGCACGCCCGCAACTACAGCCTCGCTGAACAAGTACTTCAATATCCTGTCGCAGCTGAAAGAGCAGAAGGCCCAACAGCAGCAACAACAGCAGCAGCAGGCATCCAAGACCTTGCCCACTCCAGCTCCAGTCGCCCCAATCTCATCTGGGCCCCCTGTCGCGCCCGTTGTCACTCCCAGTCCCAGTTTGCCTGTCCCGGCGCTAAAAAAGATCGAACGCAGCAACAAGCAGCCTGCCAAGATAGCACAGGTGGCACCCAATCTACGCAAGACGCCCAGCAGTGGATCTTCAGGCAGCTCCTCGTCGTCCTCGTCCAGCTCCTCAAATGGCTCAAATACGGGCAAATCGCCAACGAAGAAACACGTTGCCATCGCACCCAGGACGCCGGAGATGAAACAGCAGCAGCAGCAGGGAAAGGCGGCCATGGTCTACCGACCGCCAGTAACAAGCCCCGCTTTGAAGCAAAAACAGATCTCACCGCCCGCCCCCGTGGCGGCCACCACACCCGCCCCAGCGCCAGCACTAAATCCAACGCCCGCCCCCGCCAATCCCACGCTTTACCAGCTGCCCGTACAGCTGCCTAATCTAGTCCAGCTTCCGCCACAGCTGGCGGCTGCCGCCAATATTATGCAGCTGAACAACGTGGCCAAAGCTGCAGTGGCCGCGGCGGCCACCAACAACGCGGCCGCGCAGGCGGCACAGGCTGCCCAGGCAGCTGCTGCCCAGTACTTCCTTAACGGCACTGTCTTTAAGCTGCAACAGGTGACCACGGCCACGACGACGACGGCCACCACGGCTACAGCAGCGGCGGCCCCGGCTGGCAATCCCTTTGGACTGCTTAACTTAGCCACGGCGGGCAATCCCTTTGGCCTACCCAATGCCAATGGACAATTCCCCATTGAAGCCATTCCGGGAGCTGGAAGCTATCTCCATCATCAGCTGCTTCTGGCCAGACAGAACAACATGAGTTTAAACGGTAAGTATAGTATATTTTTAGTTAAATTTAATGAACTCCGACAGTAGGAATAGCTAAGCTTCTAGTTCGACATTATTGGCAGAGGCATAAAACACTAAAGAACTCGAAAAAGTCGGTCTATAAGCTTGCGTTTCCCGACAGATCGGACGGTTTTAATTCTCGGAGTTTTCGCTTATGCTAACTTTTCCATTACAGAAACTATGGCTTCCAATTCTTGCGGCAACATGAACTTTGTTAATCCACTTAACAATCAGCAAGTTGGACTCAAAGATAACAAATTATATATTGTGAACTCGGCCGAGTACCTAGGATACTTAATGAGTCTGCAGATAGCTCTTAATAACCAACAGCACCAGCAACAACAAATCATATCTGCCACACAGCCGCCACCACTGGCAGCCACAAACAATAACAGTACGAACACTGCCACTCAGCCGCCGCCATTGGCAGCTACGAACAATACCAATTCGAACACTGCCAACAATTCGACTGCCAGCAACAGTAACAACCATAATGCCTCGAATAATCTAAGCAATATCAACAACACTGCCATACAGCCTCAGCGGGCGATTGTGAAGCCGCCATTGCACAGTTCCACGCAACCGCCGCCGCTTGTGACGATTTCCTCCATGCCCGCGTGCTCCCCGGCTGCCGCATCTTCGCCAGCGGCCAAACGGTCACTGCCCGCCGCCAAGCCTTACCAGAAGCGGCTGACCGCAAAGGGCAGAGTGGGGACAGCGCCGATAATCGCAACGCCCACAACGCCGCCTCCTCTGGTTCCCACGTCTGCTACTAAGGAGCTGGGTCAGCTGCGCAAGAGTACGGGAACCACGGGACCCACTACTAGCACACCCACACCAACGCCACCGCTAGTAAGCATCGCACCCTCGAAGCTGACCCCAACGCTGAGCGTTTCGAAGCAAGGACCTACAATGAAGCTTGCCAACAGCGCTCCCGATCTCTTTGACCTGGTGAAGAACTCAAAGCTGGTTGCCAAGGTTTCACCACCGTTGACGCCGCTTCCCTTCAGTTCCCCCAGCAGCAGTAGCAACGGAAGCCACGGTATGCGATCCTCCCCGGCCCTCTCCGCGTCAAACTCCTGCACCCTGTCTGCATTTAGCAAGATCAAGGTGGAAACAACGGAGCTGGTTTCCCAGACTGGCTCCATGACCTCTTCCTCAATACCTACAATATCACCCAAGCCTCAGAGCTTCGCAGGGCAGCTGCCCAAAAGGGAACCGGAATCGGAGGCCGACACGCTGAAGCACGAACTTTTGCCAGACTGCACAAACAGCAACTCAAACTCAAACTCCTGTAGCAGCAGCACCTATTCGCACTCGGTTAGTTCGGCAGCAGATCTCTCATTAGAGGCTTCTACGCCCGCTCCATCACCTTCACCTTCAGCATCGCCTTCCGGCTTGGGATCACCCTCGCCGGCGGCCAGCAACTTGAGTGCCAGCAGCCGGCGAGCTGCTAGCCAAACTGATATGCTAAGTGAACTGGTCACTTCGTCGTGCATCTCCAGCGGCGGCGATGACTGCTCTCAAGCCACAGACTCGCCTCCAATGCCGACACTCCCTCTGGCCAAGAGTGACGATGCTACCACTCCCATTTCCACGGTCAGCGGAGGAAGCAGCAGTGGGAGTAGCAATTACGATGAAGAGGACGACAAGTCGGTGGCCTCGCTGGAAACTCATCAGACGCACAAGCGGCTAAGGGACCTGCCCACGCCCGAGTCAGGAATCGGTGGAAGTCTGAGTAACAGCGAGAGCAGCAACTCAATTGCCGATGCCATGTGAGTACAGTTTAAAATTATAACATTAAGAAATGTTGACTAATCTTAAAACATTTCCTTACTAGCTCCTCCAAATCCGCCTCTGTGGGACCACCCACTACTGCAGCGAGCAGTGCTTCTTCCTCCGTTTCCGACAGCAACTCACTGGCCAGCAATGCACCATCCCCAGCCTCTCCGGACGATTGTTCAGCCGCTCCTTCGCCCGCCTGCTCCGCCTCCACTGCCGGATCCATTCCGCCCAGCACTGTGGTGGACATTGCGATGGTGGAAGCCAGCAGCAAGAGTCTGCCAAAGAGCGCTATCTCTCCAATCCTCTCGCAGCCAAAGACCATCCGCTTTCCGGCTGGAGCAGGGGCGGGCGGCAAAGGCGGAAAGCGGCATGACGGCGTCTGCTACTGGGACAAGTGCAACAAGAAGCATGAGAGCAACTCCAAGCTGTTGGACCACATGCAGACGCACCACGTCAATACACAAACAGGTCCCTTCGCCTGTCTGTGGGTGGGCTGCAAGGTGTATAACAAGGAGTCATGCTCTCGTCGCTGGCTGGAGCGTCACGTGCTCTCCCATGGAGGCTCCAAGCAATTCAAGTGCATCGTGGAGGGCTGCGGCCTACGGTTCGGCTCACAGGTCGGTATACTTCAAAAACGATGTGTGTGCAAGTCTATAACCTGGTTTTTTATCTTTCTCTTCCAGTTGGCGTTGCAAAAGCATGTTAACAACCACTTTAATGCCACTGACAATGCAAGGGAGAGTACCAGCAAGCGCACCTCTGATCCGCCAGTGCCCAAACAACTCCGTAAGAATGGCAAGAAGCTGCGATATCGTCGTCAGCCATTCTCAGGTGAATATAATTTTTGTTTACCAAGATATAAAACATAAAGTAATACCTTAAAATCAGCGCAAAGACCACACGTGAATAAAATTTTAATGCATTGAAAAATAATTGGTTTTGACCCTAAAGATAAAACGCAGTTTATCTAATTCAACACCTCAAATTACAGCTCGCATGTTTGACTTCTTCGACACGGGCATAATGGAGGGGCTACAGCACCGCCTGCGCCAGATTAGCACACTCACGAACGGTGCCCAGGCCATCGAGTTCCAGGGGCAGTGCATGATGCGACGTCGCAATAGCCAAGGCGGCTACGAGTGCTTCGTGCGATGGTCCCCGCGCGAGATGTAAGTCAACCCGAAGAGATCTCTATTTCCCAGATGCTAATTTCTGCTCTCTTCCAAACAGCATTTCCGACGAGTGGCTGCCGGAGTGTCTTAACCGAACGCGTCAGCACACTAAGGTACTGCACATCAAGCAAATGCGGCCAGCCGAAAAAACTCGCGTGGATAGCCTGCTCAGCACGGCTTTCCGTTTACGCTATGACTCCCACTTGTTCGCCGACGATTATAATGTCAACGAGCAGCAGGTTGGCGAGGCCAGCGGCAGCGACTGCGACGAGGATGGGGATGGGGATCAAGAGGAGGAGGATTTAGAGGATCAAGATGAAGATGAAGAGGAAGATGGAAGCAGTAGTTCGCGCAGTGCGAGTTGTGAGACGGTGTCCAGCTATCAGCAGGTACTTAGCATCGCCAAGCTGCAGATGCAACAGCGGCGTAAGCATCCGCGAAAACCACCCAAAGTGACACCGCCTGCGAGGGAAAAGCTGGTTCCAACGGACGCACTGGTGCCCATTTAGGGGCATACCAGATTTATAGTATTTTCTAAGTAATTAAACCGAAAAACAAACGACAAACGAGTAAACAGTGACAAGTAGACTAGTTAGTGTAAGACCAAAGTAAATTACTACATGCATCCATTAATGTATAGAAATTATGAGTACTCCCGCTTTGTTTGTTTTTGTTTTGTTTCGTGCGCGTAACCAGCCGTTTAGTTTTTGATTCCATCCAAGTTTCGTTTATCGATCGTTGTACATATATTCGGTTGGAATCAAGAGTAAAAGTCAGAAGCATTTAGTGGCCACTTAATCGCAACCCACCCACACGTTCTAGCAAGTGCTGTTATGAACAAATGTCCTAGTTCTTAGTTCTAATTTAATTTCTAAATTGTATACTTAGTAGAGATTCATGTGGGAATGGTCGACTGGACAACACTTGTTTGTAAGCCAAGTTTATGTTAATCTATTGACAAAATTAAAGTTAGATTTTGTTTTCTTTTTGTTGTCCCCTTCTTAATGTATTGTACTCTTAAAACTGGCCAAACTTACACTGAAAGCGGAAAATCTACGCACACAACTGAGCAGTAATGGTTAAGAATAGTAAAGTGACGTGGAAGAACACAAGACTTGAAGCATTTACCGCTAAAATACGAGAAATATTTGTATAACATTTTGTACTCAACTCGAACAGCAATGCAACAGTTTTAGCTTAAGTTAGACCCAAGCCCAAGACGATTATCCATTAATTTAGTGCAAATCAAATGCAACTTTCGCCAACTCATCAGCGTCTCTCAATCGATTTGTGAAAACTTGAAGAGACGGAAAGCATCATGCATACTGTAAATAAAATAGCATTAACTAGTTTCGCGTTTAAACTTACATTAAACTATTCATTTAGAAATTAGCCAAGGCAAAACCAACTAAAATATACTAAATAAAGTTTTCGAAAGAAGATCAACAATCTACAAGCGAAGTATAACACAAAATCCCATGTTTTTATTTTGTATTGTTTTACGGACAAACCAAAACCCATTCAACGATCCTTGAACACTTCCTTTATGTTTTTTCAAATGTATCCGACTTTCAAACTCGACACTTGAAGCATATAAGCTAAACGGTAACCGATTCTTATAGTTTTCTATGCGAATGAATTTGTATGTTTTTAAAGTAAGTAAACTCAAATGAAGACGAAAATCACAAACATGAATAAAAGAGTACTCACCACTGCCAAATATGTAAATCAACAACAAGAACCCAGTTGTTAGGAACGACTGATTAATTTAGTGTGCGGCATGGGCATGGAGCCACAAATTATTATAACTGCTAATACCCTAATTCCCGCTCGAGCACTTGCCCTATGTTGCACGATAAAAGCTCGCTTCGAATCGAGCGTATTAAATGTATCTGTGTGTTGTCCTACGTAGATGTAGATGCGTATCTGTGCCCCTCACGTAATTTAAGCTTAGCAGGAAGATTGAAAAATATACATACATATATATATATATATATAATGTAATGTAGGCGTAATTCCCGTGTATCTGTATCTATAAAGGAGGCAGGAAGTCGCGAGGACCTTGCGTCTGTCGATCGCAGCCCACAAACATGATTTAAAGCAATACTCTATGATATTAGCCGATCAAGCTTAGTTGACTCTTCCATTCGGTTAGACTTTCGATGCCTTTCGCCCGAGTTGTTCAGCGCTTTGTACTGCAAAAAAATGAAGAAGTCTATAACTAATGGAAAATAAGTATCAAACAAGAATCCGAGAGAAGTAATGGAAAAAATTCAAATAAAATAAAACTACCTCAAATTTTGCAAGCATAAAATACACAAAAGAATTTTTCGAGACAAGTTTTCTAAAGCGAAGAGAGTATATAGGTGCAGCGTTATACGGCTCGCGACCGAAGGATTCGGATTCGAGCAGGGCGGAGCCGAAAAACAAGGGAGTAGTGCACACTACATGAGTACACACAAAGAAACAAGGGGAAGCCGTAGGCTAATTTCATATTTTGCTAGTATCGCGAACGGTCTGTAGGATAAGCAATGATCCAGATGAAGTACACTTACCTCGGCTTTTTGTTTTCAACCCCATTTCGAAGAAGCCTTTCGAGGCGGATACCCACATCCATACCCATACCCATACCCAGTTATGCATTTGCCTTTAGCCCTGAGCTGAGTTTGAGTTTGTACATAGATTAGTTGACCCAGTACGAGACATATACTTATTATCATAACCATATTTTAAATATTAAAACCGCTTTAATAAATTGCAGGCAGAAATGAATTAAGCATACATAATTATGGTAATTAGCAGGCGTACACATACGAACGTATACAGGAGAAGTATTTATATTGCGAGGTTTGATTTTGGATTCAGTTCTGGCCAAATCTAAGGCGGTACACAGCCACAACAGCAGAGATCTTGCTTCGATTGTAACTAATGTAATCAAAAGAATTATATACAATATATTATAGAACTCTATATACACAACATAGTATGTACAAGTGGACTCAAACCGATTCTGAAAACCAAGATCATGTAATGCGCTGAGAAATGAAAAAATATAAAAAAAATCAAGTATTATGCTATATACGTAGTTTTATTTCGTTTATTTTTGGGGAATATTCGTTGGCGACTTAATCAAATGATATATAGTTTCTACTGCTATAACTTACGTGCTTATATTGGGCAAAAAACTTTCCAGCTTGTAATTTAAATATCACATTCTCGCGTAATACAAGAAATTTAAAGGATAATAAAAAAAATGGATAACACGCTTTTCTAACCTAAAAATTTGAATTGGAACCGTTCTTGCTCAAAAGGACCGTTTAATTACACCCCATTTTTTTGATATTCGATTCGCTAGTCGATTTAGTCGAATTAGTCCTTTGACTAAATCTTTGGGGACTATTTTCTATAAATATTGTGTCCCCAATTGTTCTTGTGTCAATTTAATAAATTGAAATCGAGTTGTATGTTTGATATTCAAAATACCTATAGTTTTTACAGGATATGATACAGGCAAGTGATGTATGTATATTGCTTGA
This sequence comes from Drosophila simulans, assembly GCF_016746395.2. Taxonomy (NCBI): domain Eukaryota; kingdom Metazoa; phylum Arthropoda; class Insecta; order Diptera; family Drosophilidae; genus Drosophila; species Drosophila simulans. The sequence continues at coordinate 4,023,480 of NC_052521.2, forward strand.
CAAAATGAGGCTGGGCTTATTTATCTCCATATTTTCTCGGACACGGGACTAACGATTATTTCTAAATGAAGGCCTCTATAACACCATTATCCACATTCAATGGTTATCAGGACACAAAAATATAATATTTGTTCCAAAAAACAAACACTACATAAATACTATTCTGGCAATGCGTTTTTCAAAATAAATTATCTTAATATATCAGCATCGAATTTATAGTAAGATAAAAGATATTTGTATACATTTAAACAGTGAAATGCAAATTCTTTTGACATATTCATAAAAATCGGAAAGTAAGCATGGTAGCCGAAAAACTAGTGGAACCGAATCCTTATGATCAAAAACAACAAAAGTATGATTTCTTTTCTAATATTTTTATATTTTTCCGGAAAAGTATAAATTTTTTTTTATCAATTTTAAAATTTAAAAATATCATTGCCAAACGCTTTATTGCCGAAAACGTAAAAGTTACGATTTCTTTTGTTTTGATTACCTAGTAATTTAATTTTAATAAATTCAAGTATATTATATATATTTATATAAAATGACAGTTATATAATATAGTTGTAAGAAATTGATCTAATTAAAACCGAAGTCTAGCATTTTCGAAAAACTACAGTATGCCAATGAGAACGAAGTTACATTCCTATACCCTTGAAAAGAGTACATATATTTATTTGGAAGAACATTTTTCTATCGTTTGAGCTGTTGATACTGATTTACTTTTTATGTTCGCAAATGTTTCCTTCTTTACGTTGCAAAAATCTGACTAAGATCCCCATCATTTTAAAAATTCATAGGAAAGTTCCTCAAAATCTAGTTTTTAAAAACTTTTTAACGGTGCACTGGGTTGAATGAGGTCGCAATCAATACGCGCTTGTAACATTTAAACTTTAAACAAAAGGCCCATTAGACCCATTTTAAAATTTTTACTCTTAGTCTTTAGCACTCCTTCTCCTGATCCATATATTTTTTTAGGTCTAGGTATGCAATCCCTTTCACTTGTTCGAATCAGACAATCACAACATCTGCAAGTATATGTGGTGCGCTTCGTTACTACATGAACTGCCTGCTCACAGTGATTCTGAGTATATTTATGTAACATAAATAATAAATGTGTTAATACATATTACAAGCTTAACAACAATGGTAGTGACGGGTGTAACTAGTTAAAATATTTGAAATGCATTTCTGGTTATCGCTTCTATTAATCGTCACAATTATTTCAGTACTAGTTGGAGATGAATGTGTTTCTACACACAATGATCTTGTATGCAACGTCTAGAATCGGAGTAACATTCAGACAAATGCTTAGTTATGCTAAAAAATATTTTTTATCACATGGACTATAAAGGTAAAATCTATAAATATTTTGGGGTACTACATATCAGCTAATTACCTTTTAAGAAGTGTAATACTAATTATTGCGTTGTATTTATTTAAAAGATTTGGCTTAACATATTGATACAATTTTTTTGTGAAATGTAAATTATATTACTCCCATATGTACATATGTGTATAAAACGTAAAGAAATCTCTAATTGAGGACCAAGTTTAGATAGCATTAGGAACTAGGGGTCTTCTTGCTTTTTATCTGTTCCATGGCCTGGAGGAAGAACTTCATTGTGCCTACATAATCAGTGTCCGTAACTACCAAGCTGACTTGGTAAAATCCTTGAGGAAACGGCGGCAGAAGGCTAGTATCCAGAAAACCGTCACGAGCTATAAGTTGGCCCTGCAGTTGGAAAATGATTAAGGACAATCAGATGAGGATGACACAGTCCACATGCAAAATACCGAAAAAGGGCAGGAGTGGTTAACATTCGTGTAACGCTTAAATAACTTCCATATTATCACGCCATACGGTATGAAGTTCCTCCTCTCGATCACCTCGCAAATTCGGATTCTAACGTCAACTAAGAATGGTTTGTACTGGTTACTGTAGTCTTTTGTAAAAACTTGCAATCGGATCTGCAAAACAACGGCTTAAGTCGGATCTCATGAGGAATTCGTTACTATGCCTTACGATTGGGTTAAGCAGAGGCATAATCATGAAGCAATCCATATTCACCACTGCCAGATTCCAATTGACCGCCTTCACATGGCAAGACACGTTACTCACTCGCGTCCGATTAACCAGACACTCGATTTTCTTAAGCTTGTAAACCAACTGGGTCTTCGTCTGGCGAAATAAATAAGCCAATAAGTATTCTACCAAACTCCACAACATTTACCAATTGCCCAATGAAACAGCTGCCCAGCAAAACCAGTAACGCGAGTTTCATTTTGTTACTGACTGCGACTGGTGAACCTTCCTTTTTAATACTTATTAAATCGATTCATAATATGTTTTTAATCAAACAGAGATCGCTATTGGTAAATTAAACAATTAGTTTGACGATGATTACTAATGTTTCCACTCACTATTACTTTGTTGGTAATTATACCCTATCGTAGCGTTAATGGGATCTATTATAACATCCTTTAGTAAGTATGGCCAGAAACAATCGTTTTTGACCTATAAGCTTTATTCCTTCCTTTATAGTATAAATTTTCTTGATCAGCACTATCCTAGGTTATTCGGCCATGCCTATCTGTCTGTCCGTATGAATGTCCGTAAAAAAAATCATACGCGAAACGAAAAATGCACGACTTGACGGACAGACAGGCGGACAAACATTGTTCAACTCTACTAGTGACCGTAAATTTATGCACTTTATGGGGTCAGAAGAGATTCCTTCGAACATTTTTCCACGATTGCGTAATATTAGCGTTAATAATATTTATTATTTTTCTGAGCCCACATAATAAATGATCCAAGGCCTTTGATAAACCCTCCCATAAAAATACACATTTTTTTGGAAATTAGAAATTACAATTTATTTCATACAATGTCTGTTGTTGATGGTTGTTTACTTGCTTTATAAGTTGTTTCGAATACACAGTTACAGTTTCTAAAACCTCACCATTGGATACATGTATAGGTATGTCTATGTTGTGGGGTGCATGCAACTTAAACAAATAACAATATGAATTCGTGACACAATTGTTGGGGGTACGCGTAACAATAATAAACGGACTATTCAACACTTGCTCCGTGAGTTCCTTAAGCTTAAGCTAGCAATCGAGTAATTAGTTTCCCCCACCGTCTTCCGATGGGAACGTAACACTGACGCTGCATCATTCGGTGTCGGATGGCGGAATCTGTGATTGACAGGCAACGTCACATGCTTATATACAATTGCTGATTGATTGTGAGCACAAGTGGTTTATGCAGGTGTGTTTTGTGCATTTCTGTTGTGGTCGCTTCCTTGTGGGGATCGGGAGGAGTGCGCAAGCAGAGCGATTCGGGTCCCGGGAATTCAGCGCCTCCGCACAGGTTGAGCTCCTCCGCATTCTCAGCATCACGAATGCATCGGCGTCCAACGGGCGGGGGAATGTGCATCCTCCTCGGGACCGGGTCGTTCGGCTTGCGTGGCTCCCCTACAAATTAATTGTTATTTGCCTAATGCCACTATACATGTTGATCGGGTGTTGTTGGGTTCGGTTCCGAAGTTGCTGCTTATAACTTCTAATTTGTTGGGATTTTACAATTTTTTTTGTTGGATTTTTCTGGTAGATTTCGTGTTGCTAATGCGGTTGTTGTTGGTATGAGTTTCATTTGCAACATTCGTCTACGGTTTTTGGGTTCTGCTTGCACGACTTTTGTTGTGGGTATTCTTGTTTGTTGGTTTATAATTTTGCTACTACAATTTCTTGTTAATATTTTATACATAATATATATTTATATATATAATATTTTCTTTACTATACAATAACAGCGGAAAAATTGTGTGTTGTGGTTGTTGATTTGCAGTATTTTTAGTTTGTCGCATTACATTCATTCACTTGATTTGTATTGTTTCGTACGTTTTATAACAACTTTCTCGTGTTAATATGTATAATTGTTTATGATTTCTTGTTCTCGTTTATATATATATATATTCTGTATATATTATGTATATCAATACCGTAATTGTTTGCATTACCATCTGTTCTTATCACAAAAAATCATAATTATATATATAATTTATTATTATTAATTTTTAATATATTATTCTTAGAATTGAACAATAATTAAAAATAAACATAGGACTTAGTTACATTTTGTATGTGTGTGTGTGTTGGTTTTGTGTGTGTGTGTGTGAATGATTGCATGTAGTTGGTTTTCGCAGTTGACGATAAAGTATTGCCAAGCGTCCGCTTGCCGTCCGACATCCAGAGGCACCACTGTACTGGGCTTCCGCCCCTCCTACCAAAGTCGGGGGCTGGGCGCGCCCAAACAGCGGCAATCGGACGCGAGCGGTACGTTGCCGCACCGGATGGCATCGGGCGGTAGCATTGATGTTGTGGTTGCTGCTTGTTTGTTTGTTGTTTTGGCCCTTTCGCTAAATTTGTTGATCTGAATTGGTTGCAGCCGCGTCAGGCTCAATGCAAATGTACAAAGTTTCTTCTGACAATTGTTGGTTGTTTTCTTTACAATTTTTTCTTTTTGTTTAACGAACTTTACATATACACTAAACATTATTTAATAATAATAATGGAAAAAACAAATAACAAAGAGCACACAAAATTGTGGAGCGCAAAATAAAAAGTAAAAGAGCAGGATTTCTTGATATAGCAAAAAACATAATTATTACATCTTTATGAACTTAATTGCAAATTGTTTTCCTCGTGTTTAAGACTGATTTTGAACGGAAAATAACTAAGCTAAACCACGCGCCAGGAAATCGAGGTAAACTGAGCAACAGGTGCAAATCGGCGGCCACCAATGGGCAGTGCGTGGCGGAGATCCTGCAGTCCGGCAGGACTGGTTTTGGTTGTTCTCCCTATGTACAAACGGTCCACGCCGAGATTGCACCGCACACGCACTGTTGTGGTTTTTGCTTGTTGGAAGTTGCATGTTGCACGTTGCTCGTTGGCTTGACACAATTTTACCTGCTCCTCTTGAAGCTGCCGCTGATGTTGATGAGGCTGCTGTTGACTGCTGGGCGCCGTTTGTCTATCTGTTGTTGTGTGTTTGCATTGATTGATTTATTTCGTGTACAGGTAAATGGCGACAATCAAGCCGTAGAGACCCAACACTTCAGCGAAAATGAGAATCAGGATCATGCCCACGAACAGTCTAGGCTGCTGTGCTGTGCCACGGACACCGGCGTCTCCCACAATGCCGATCGCAAAACCAGCTGCCAGGCCAGAAAAGCCCACCGCCAGACCGGCTCCCAAGTGAATGAAGCCCCTGGACATTGACATAGTTAGTAAGTTGAATCGTACAGGGTAGTAGTCAATCGATAATTACCTGTACAGTGAGTACTTTGAGGGCTCTTCCAGCGCGCCGGCAATAAGCACAGCCACCACCAGACCGTAAATGGCAATGATACCCGCCATGACCACAGGAATGATGGATTTCATGATCAGTTCAGGCCGCATCACTGACATGGCAGCAATACCGGTACCAGACTTAGCAGTGCCATAAGCAGCGCCCAGGGCTGTTGAAGAAAATCAAATACATAACAATTAGTTTTGGCGTGTTATTAGTTTCGATCACAAACATATTAATGTGGCAATTTTCTAGTAATTTGACCCAGGATTTATCCCATATCTACATCTAAATACAATATCAAGGAATCTTTCTTATATGCATACGTTACAAACTTAAAGGGTATTAATTAAAACATGTACAAATCGCCCATTGCCATAGTATACAAGCCACATTTAACCTCAAGCGCGATTCTCTAATTATGCCAGAACATTTAACATTATGATGTAACTCTTCAATTTGTCAGCCATTCCAGCGCTGGCCAACCGAATAAGTTTGGATACCCTTGCTCCAACTTTGGCCGCGGGCGTAACAGTTCGCAGTCACATGATCGCTTTTAACTGACGTTGTTTGTTTCATAAAAAAAAACCCCAAAGTTCCCCCACCCGCAAAAGTGCCACTCATCGCCCAGAGTTGAGTTTCAGCTGGAGAGCAATAAAACTCGCTCCGCTCACATTCCAAATCGCCTCTCCCCGCAAATCGGCGGGTTTTATTACTCGCTCTCTCGATAAGTCGGGCAAATATTGATAAGGCCGAGCTGAAGTACATAGTATAAACGACAGGTTTCCGAGGGGGGCAGCTGGACTCGGATCGGTGTCTATGGAGCAGGCAGGTGGGCAGGGTAACCCAGTGGCGAGAGATTCAACTCATTTTGTGTATCGATGGGGCATTAATTGAAGTACAAAACCAGTTTCATGTGACGGTCAACTGAACGTCAGTGTGTTCGTGAGAGACTAATAAATCGAATTAAGCCGCACGCACACCACCAACTCAGCTGAGTGTCAGATATATGGGTGTACTCAAAGCTGGCGGAGCGGGAGAGCAGATATCCACCGAGTCATGTGATTCGATGTTAATTACTTACTTTCCGCCTCGAGCCAAGAATTGCTGGTATTCGATTTGGAAGACATCAGCGCACTTCTGGAACACGTAAAGCGCACCGCCGAATCGATTCTCCCAATAATCACCATAACTTATGGACTGACTGCTCTTGATCAATGTGGGCTGCCGACTATCTACGTCACTAAACAGGAAAATCATGGGAAATGCCCATGATAAAAACCAGAATGAACTTGAACAAGCAATTGGTTAGAGCCACAAGAGATATATCTACGCGCCTAGCACCAGCACACAAAAATCTATGAGGTCGAGGTTGTCGTCACAAAAGCACGAACACATCCTCAAAAAAGCAGATTCCTCTCAAGCACAAGTACAGAAATATGCTGGTGCGTTTGTGGCCCGTATTGCGTGAAATGGCATTAACATTATAAACATTTATTCAGCATTGAAAGCCTAACATAGGCTGTTGACCCAGTACTTTCTCCGATTGCTTACACCACGTGGTTTTCCTAGACTATATGTACATCGTATTATATTGATAAGTGGGAAAAAATTCTTTGGCATAAGGTTTCTTTCAAAACACAACAGAAAAGTGGAACTCATCGTTTAGAATTTCCGTACTATTTGTTTATATCGTTGTATTGGCTACTGTGCCATTGATGCTGTTTCGGCATTATTGGCGCCGCATTCAAATCACAGAAATTATTTGAAAGTGCCGAAATGGCATTGACTTATTTGGCATTTTAACTGCCTGTAGAGCTGCTGTGCATTTTAAGTTACCGCACACACACACAAACCGGTACAAGGCATTTATCAAGAAACAGACGGCATCGCAGACGCTTCTGTGGGCGTTGAAATTTAAACAATATAGTAAATAATCGGCCGAAAGAGGAAGAGAACAACAACAAATGCCAGCACATCCGAAGATAATTATAAAACGGGGAGATAGCAAGAGACTGTGGCTGGCAAAAAACACAGCACCGAAAAAAAAACCCAGCAAAACAAAAACAAATCGAAGGCGTCACAGTTGAGTGAGCAGAAATCAAAGGGAACTGCGAGCGATGCAAATAGTGGCGAGCTTTTTGGATGAGACAGGTTGTAGTCAGAAATAAGTGCACGTCGGACAAATGTGTAGCGCTGCAGGTGTGTTTGTTTTTCTAATCTCTCCTGCGAGCGAGAAGAATTTGAACGGGAAACGGAAAATAAGATAAGATAAGCGCCCACTGTATTCTAGGCTGTACCATGGAAACAGGGTATCTAGTATGTGGAGCTTGGCCGTTCATTGATTAAAATGCAATACGAATGAAAGGCATGAGCTCACTCACACAGCAGCATCCCAGTTGCCGAGTCAATGTGTGCGCTCGTTAAAGTCGGGGATTACAATGGTGGGGCCTGGCCAGTGTGGCATGTGCCGATGTGATGAAAATTCATCACATGTGGCAGCAAATTATGCGTTAGCATAACCGCCTTTACATAATTTACTAGCCCAACTACCATTCTATGTATATCTGCTACTATTGCCGCTACTGCGATTGCGCAGGCAAACGTGAGTGTGTGCGTCCTCGAGTGTGCTGGAGGAGCTGAATGTCATTGTGTGAAGGATTTTCGTGGCATTTGGGTATTTTTAGCCCAGTGCGAAGCGAGGATGTGGGCCAGCATTCCAAGTGGCGACAAGTGCTGATAAAGCGCAGCTGAAAGCAACGCCCATTGTTCGCAGTGCAGTGACTCAGTCATCGCATCTGTCATCGAAAAAGACAAATGCATTTGCCAGTTGAAAGAGAGTGAGAGCTGGAGAGATAAGTAACTGGAACTCTCATTCGTCGGCACTCATGTGATCGTCAAGCGGCGTTGCCAGATCAGCAGGCCAGTTAGCGCTGATAAAAGCTGGAAATTGATTTATGCTGTTGACTCTAATTGCATAAGCAGTCTTTAAGTCAGATAACTTTACTCATTGGATGATGATAATGGGCCAGGTAAACACCATAGGAAACCTCATTGCTTACTATCAAATTAAAATGTCGGGTGTAAGGTGTAGGGCGCAAATCACAAGACATTACAGGGTAACATGACATAAGAATTGCGTCACAATTTGATGGAAAGCGGTGTGGGGGTAGCCTAAACTGGGCTCTCATAAGCAGCAGCGCGTGCTCGCTGTTTTTTTTTCTTATAATGCCTTAAGTTCGTCTTGCGACAATCGCTTGGGAACTTGCTATCTTATCATGGCCAACTGAATTGGTAAATAAGCCACTTATCAGTAAGGTAACTGAGAATGAGTGGTCTTGATAAGCCACTGAAAAGATCGTCAGCTAACCATGTGATGTGGGCTAAAAAGTCGATTGATCATGCACCCAACGATTTGGGCATGTGATTACCGACGATCATTTACATTGGGTCATAAGTTGTCTGCTAATTGGGCTTGAGAAGATATCGATAGGAATGTACTTCATACTTCTTTCGAGCCTTTACAAAAAAATGTTGTCCCTTATATGGATTTCTTTGGCATGCGATTCCCGACAACGAATAATATAACAATAAATATTGAATCATAAGTTGCCAGTTAATTGGGTTTACAAAGAGGAAAAGCGAGGGTTTTATGTTCTTCTATAGGGTTTCTAGTCCATTGTTTGCCCAAGCTCTAACCAATAAGATGAACAGAAAAAACTTTAATATGGCAACACTTCCCCACGGTCTTGTGACTGTTGTGAGAAAAGGAAAGCGCGCTTCATAAACTTCACCAAAAACAGTAACTTTGCTCGCTCTCGCACACACGCGCTCAATGGCATCGAGTCCGAGAGAGTGCGCAGCGCTCATGAGAGCGATGCGCTCACATGAGTGTGTATGAGTAATGCCGTTTTTAGCATGTTGAAAAAGCGAAATTTCTTTTTTCAACTTGGCCACTGCGAAATTAAAATTGCTAATTCTTCACGTTGTAAAAAAGGGGGAATACTATTCGTTTCAAAATCGAGTTTGCCAATCCAAAGAGTTTTGGATATTGTGCTTGTAACGCGCAGGCATATGAGAACCTTGATCCCTATGTGTGGGTAAGCCCGTGTCCGTACACCGTTTTCGTACACTTGCCGCTATTTCCCGTTACTACCACCTACAGAAGCCCGTACGCCCACACGCTTATCCCCGCATTTGCTCTTCTTCTTCTACCTTTTACGCCACACAAATGTTCGATTTTTCACAGCACGGGCATGGCATCCTTATTCTAGTCAGATTCAAACTTACCCGAGAAGATGATGGCGGAGGCGGCTCCCATAACTCCGAAGAAGGGGCCATAGATGGGGTTGTCGCTGCTCACTTCAGAAGACATTTTGCTTTGTTTGTTGTGTGTTTTTTAGGCTACAAATGATCAAAAATCGAAATTTTAGTTCGTTTTGCTGCTTCTGTGGTGATTGCACTATAGTTTTTGTTCGGCGTTTTGCACGGCTGAATCTGAATGTTATGCGCGCTCGTTATATGTATGCGTTGCTTCAAGTCGAAACAAAGTATTTTTATTATATGTACAATATATGTGCTATATACGTGGGGTTTTACGCTGCTCTGCGACCAATGCTGCTGCGACGACGAACGAATTGCGAGTGGCCGCTCACGGAATATTCTTAAATATACTTTTAAATCGCGAGTGGGCAAGTCGGAGCGAGTAGCCAACGACGAAAACTGGGAGAGAGCAGCTAGAGAGAGTGAGAATGAGCGAGAGGCCACTCGTCGGATTATTGAACTGCGCTTGTGTGGAGTGTGACCTGTGTGTATGTGCGTGCTGTCATGTGCTTGTGTGCGCGCGAGAGTGAGCGCATGACAGAACGGGCACACATCACGGATAGTAAGTCCAATTGGCAATGACAACGGTCTGGAAAATTACACACGTACACACAGTTGTTAAAAACCTGGTTTTCGAGGCTGAAAATGAAAACGGCAATTTGTGCACGTTCTGAAGATGCCTGTGCTCCTTGTCCATTTCCCATTGCTCAACGCGGAAAACGCACACTCACAAGGAATCTCATTGCCATTGGGGCTTGCCTGTGTGTGTGTGCATGTCGTGGCAGAAAATATTGTACAATTTTTTTGCTGTTTGAACTCTGTTCAAATTCAAGTTGTCGCAGCAGCATGTTTTATCGCAGGCCCGAAACTTTTCCGCAGGGCTAGCCTCACATGACCGCCTATCTTTTGACTGCTTTTTCACTCACGTGATTAGAAATCTAATTAAAAGCAATTCGCTGCTCTGTGGCCTCTTCGGGTTACTGCTGGCTGCTGCTTAAAAGCGCGGATCGGATACTGAACACCAACGAGTTATTTTGCTTTGCTTTTATAAACGTTAGTCACGGGGGCGGATTTTCGGCGATAGTTTGAGCCAGCGTTGCCACGTGGTGGAAGACAAAATGCACTAACAATGTTCCCACTAGAGCCAATACAATTGAACCATTGCTTTCACACCGAACACCGAAAGGATCCACGAAATTGAAAAGAATAAGCAAATCAAAATTAATATTTTATATTTCTGATAGCTTGGTCAATTTTTCCATGAACTTGTACGGAAAATATCTATTTGTACCATAGAAAAATTCAATTGCTCGAACTAAATGGGGCCCAAGAAAGGTTTACCTTTTATCAAAATAGCTCACAAAATGTTTGTTTTTTAAGTATAATGTAACAATTTCTTATTTTATTTACACTATTTTAGAAATAGCGGTTTCTATGGAGCTTTCCAACAAAGAATACGTTTATGCAAAAACACTTTGTATTAAATGCCATTTTTGTGCACACTAAGTTGAAATAAAACCCGAAAAAAATATATTCCTCTTCATTTCTGGAATTAAAATATTTAAAACGTTTAATTATACATATTTAAAACTATTTCAACACGTTTTATCAAATTAATTATAGAAATTAATATTACATAGTCGGTAGATCTACACTGTTCCTTTTACGGCGCACTCTAGTATTTCTCCAGGGCCCGCGAAAGCAGAGTATTCATGTTGGTTAGCAGCATGCGGGGATCCTCAGCCAAACCGGCGCCCACCATTGCGTTTGCGAAGAGCTGCTTGGCGATAAGTTGGGCCAGATCCTTGTCGCTCTCACGGAGCTTGTTAAGCTTCTTGATGATGGGGTGCCTAAGGTAAGGAAAAATGCAAAATAAGAAAGCAACGAAAGAAAGGTGACCAGCAGGACTCACTTTGGGTTTATCTCCAGTTCTGGTTGAAGCAGGGCAAATCGATTCTGTTCTGGGACCTGGTGACTCTGGGTGCGAATAAAGTGGCGAGCGGCTGCCATTTCCTCCACAGTGATTACACAGGGATGGGTGTCTAGACGAGTGGTGGCTTTTACTTTAATAACCTGCCCCTTGAGCTCCTCCTCCAACCAAGGAATCAAAGCGTCGAGCTCTGAGCGCAGCAGACTTCCCTCGCCAAAGTCGGCGGTCGTTGTTGTCTCCTTAGACTCTTCGCGCATCTCCTTCTCCACGGATACGAGTTTTTTTCTTTTGAACTTGCCCAGCTGCATGAGCACCAGCTCATCATAGGGTTCGTAACAGAAGAGCACCAGCTCGTTGCGCTTCTTCAGACTCTCGTAGTAGGGCGAGGACTCGGCAAGAACGCGGTTGGGTGCTGCTAAGTAGTAAATATTCTGCTGTTCTGCGGGAACGGCGTTGTAGTACTCCTCCAGCGACATGCGCCCACTGGCGGTCTCCGACTTGGAGGATTCAAAACGCAGAAGTTTAGCGATTTCTTCTTTTTCGGAGGCGTCGCTGGAGGTTACAATTCCCTCCTTCAGGAAGAGCCCATAGTCGCGGTAGAAGGCCTCGTACTCCTCTGGCTGCTTCTTGGAGCGCTCTTGCAGGAAACGGATCACGCGGGTGGAAATCACACTGGACAGTTTGCGAATCAGGCTGCTGTTCTGGAGCAGCTCGCGACTCAGGTTGAGTGGAATGTCCTCAGAGTCGACAACACCCTTTACAAAGCGCAGCCACTTGGGCAGCAGATGCTCTGTCTTGGACTGAATAAGCACCTTGCGGGTGTAGAGAGCCACACCGGTGTTTCCGTCCCGAGACATCTCGAACAAACCAGGCTTTCCCTCGGGGAAATAGAGCAGCGCATGGATGCTCAAGGGTACGTCAGCATTGTAGTGTAGGGTGAAGCGCGGGACATCAAAGCTATTGCTAATGAACCGATAGAAGTCATGGTGCTGCTCCTTGCTGATGCTTTGAGGCTCAAGAAGCCACAGAGGCTTGATCTCATTGGCCTGCTTTCCGTTTAGCAAGATGGGTGAGCCAACAAAGTTGCTGTATTTCTTGATCACCGCCTTGATCCTCTCTTCGTCCGCATATTCACGGCAATCGGTCTTTAAATGAAGCACGATTCGCGTTCCCAACTCAACGTCAGGCACCTCCTCGATCTCGTAGGTTCCACTGCCATCCGTGGACCAACGCAGTCCGGGAGCATCAGGCACAGCCGCCCTCGTGAACACCTCTACCTTGTTGGCGACAATGAAGGAAGAGTAAAAGCCCACGCCGAACTGACCAATAATGTTCGAGGATGCCTCCGAGCTGGCTCCCTGCTGGGTCTCCTTCATCTGCTCCAGGAACTTCTTTGATCCGCTGCGTGCGATAGTGCCCAGGTTACTGACCAGCTCCTCCTTGGTCATGCCGATGCCCGTGTCCTGGATGATTAGCTGCATCAGTGGCTTGTCGGTGGTGATACGAATCTCCAGAGGCCGGTCCTTTCCAGCCAGATTCTCGCCTCCAGCACTCAACGAGGTGTACCGAAATTTCTCCAGCGCATCGCTTGCATTCGAAATAAGCTCGCGCACAAAGACCTCGTGGTCGGAGTATAAGGAACGAGCCACAATGTCCAGTAGCTGGCGCGTCTCTGCCTGGAACTCATGCTTGTCCACCACTGTCCCCGATGCCTGCTTAGTCTCAGTGGAGTAGCGACGGAGCGAGAGAGCTGCAAGTAGAAAGATAAGTGTTATGTAAACATTAGAATCCCTCCGGGGAGCCGGTTGCTCGAATGCAGGGCTTACCACCCGGCGAATGCTGCGATCCAAGGGCGATATTGAACGCTGCTGGGGCGGATCGGTGGCTCTGCCTCAACACTTGGGCACAGCGGCCGAGGCGGCACGCCTGGCCCAGTACTCCCATCGCACGCACTGACATCTCTTTGTTTTAATGTTTTGTCCAACTTAAATGTTACCCAACTACGAAGTTTGTTCCAGCGCACATGTGTGCACAGTGTAGCCAAACCAATCGATTGTAAGTATTCGATATTAGTAAACTAGTAAAACCATACTCATAACGGTTTTTTTTATCCAAATTTCTGGGCTCCAATGAGTTTTGGCCTTAAATGCTTAATTCGTTTCAATAAGAGTTACTAAATGTAATGCAAAGATCAGTTTCATAACATTATTCAGCTTAAAACTGAAGCAAACTGGCAGCTTACTAGTTCTCTAAAGATTTCAATCAGCAAGAGAGAGAGAGATATGTTTCAACTTTGAACCACCAACGGTAAATTCTGATGGAGTTAGGAACAGATTACGTTTCATTATTGAGCCAATGTAGATTTGATGCTGTTTTTGGAGTTATGAAAAGAAGACAGTAAATAAAATAAAATATGAATACAAATAAATATAAAATACATTAATGAAAGACATCGATACTTCATATCGATATACGGGCCAATTGTTGACAGCCCTGCTAGTGAATGCAACTCTGCTGTACCGCGTCAGCGTCGCGTTGTAATTTTTGTTGAATTTTTTAAATAATTTTAATAAGCATCTGCGTGTCTTACTATTAGAATATCATGTGTTAAGTGTTTCCCATCCAAGCCACCACACAAAAAGATCCAATCATGAGCGCCACCACCATCGACAACGTACGGGTGCTGCTTCAGTCGCTGCCTGCTGCCGCCGTAAACAGCGCCACTCAGCCGGGCGATCCACAGACGCCGGGCAAGATTGCGGCCCCGGCGACTCCGCTTCGCGCCAAGAATCCCGCCCAGTTACAGATCATGCCGGAGAAGGTCGAGGAGATGCCGGCGTCACCTCCGGAGGAGTTCTGGAGGGACCTGCAGCAGTTTCACGAACGACGCGGGTGAGTTTCACACGGCTCCTCTGTATTTTGAGATGCCCTGACCCACTTTCCCTCTGCCCAAACAGCACTCCATTGACACAGCCCGCCAGGATAAGCGGTAAGCATGTCGACCTGTACAAGCTGTACAACGAGGTAACCGAACGAGGCGGCTTTAATAAGGTGACCATGCGGGACGAATGGGACGAGGTGTACAGCGCCATGGATACATTGCGGGAGCGCTGCGTTAACGGAACGGCTAGTATCAAGCACATCTACAGACGCTATCTGGACAAGTACGAACGGTTGAACTTCTTTGGCGAGGATCCAGACAAGATGGAGGCTCTCGAGGCGGCTATTGAGAACGTAGAAATGGGCGGTGGACGCTCGCGATCTCGTTTTTTGGCTGGCGCCGGTGGTGGCCTAGGCAGCATCTTTGGTTCAGCGCACTCTACGTTGCCGGCGGTGCCAATGGCCTACAACCAGCGCCAGCACTCTGTTAATGTGGAACGCCGCCGACAGTACAAGATGTCCACGCAGCTGCACCGACACAGCAGCTACGAGAAGCTGCTGTTGTCTCTGCTTTCCCCCCTGCCCAATGAGCAGGACTTCGCCATTAACGTGTGCACACTTATGGCCAACGAGGCGCGCCACACCCTACAGTTGTCCGAGTGCCCCAAACTGCTTGATGTGCTGCTTGCACACCTCGGCGTCTACGCTGACTTCACAATGCGCCAGTTGTTCCAGCACATTTATGCCGAGGTTCGACACCATTCGCAGCTCAGTTTCTGGCGCGACCTGCTGCACGACAAGCCACAGGTCCTAGAGCTCTACACTGATGAGCAGGCTTGGGTGGACAACGGTCTGATAAGCAAGGAGGACGGTGAGAACTCTGACGCTCGAAGTGAACTGCTGGCGGCCTGCGACGAGTTGCATTTCCTTAATCTGCGCCGGAGCAACGGGACTGATGAGCGCATGGGACAGCGAGTACTTCAGATTGTCCAGCTAGTCCGTACACTCAGCTTTCATCAGGAGAATCATGCACTCCTGGCTTCCAACCGCACTTTGTGGCGTTATTTGGTCATGGGAGCAAATGTACGATGGAGTAAGTATAACGCTTTGAATGTACGAAGTAACAAGGTGCTATCCTAAATGCACTGCAATTTAAAAGAAAATAACTTAAACACGTTTCGCTTGTTCTAGGCAACATCCACATCCAGGCCCTCGAGACCGCTGGAAACCTGGCTCAACAATTCGAGCTGCTAGACCCCACCACTGACGAGCTGTCGCGGAATCTTTTAGCCACCCTCTGCGAGGGTATTGACTCAAACGACCGCGCGGTGATCATGAGCTGTCTGGAGATACTCTACAAGTTGTGCGGCCGAGAGGGCAATTCGCAGCACATCAATCGTTGCCTTGGCCTGGACTTTTACCAGCGAGCCATGTTGCTCCTCTCGCTTACCGACGTCATGATGATTATCTTTACGCTGGAGGCAGTTTACGCACTAAGTGGTCTTGGCGCTCGTCCATGTTCGATGCTGATGCAAGTGCGTGGCCTAATAGATTTGCTGGTGACCCTTATTACAGTGGAGGCTCAGTCATATGGCACAGGCGGTTGCATACTGATGCGTGTGGTAGAGGTTTTCCCTGGAAACATGGCTGCCTCGCTGGCTCAGAACATGCCCGCCATTCATGCTCCAGGTGCCACTTCCCTGACTTCACTTCCAACATCGCTGCAAGTAGCTGTTAAACCGCCAGCAGTTTTGCCCACGCCTTCGCCCGCCCAGACGCAAGTGCTTCTGCCTCACGGAGAGCAAACGCCCTTGGTTACAGCTCTTCCCGGTCTGCCAATGCCCAGTCTGCCACAGGTTAATTTGCCTGTACCCAGTCTGCCGCAGGTACAATTGCCACCAATCGCTGCCACCGTTACCCTTCCCAGTCTGCCCTCCGCCTCCCAGAGTTTTACACACGAAGACGAACAGTACGCGCTGGCTTGGCTGGGAGCCACGTATGAACGGGCTGGGCACGGTAACGATCTCCGTGTGGAACAAGCGGAACTATACAGAATATATTTATCGCATTGTCAGAAGGCGGGTAAGCTTTCAGTGGTTAATCACATGCAGTTTCCTCGTCTAGTGCGGCTTATATTTAACCAGTCGGTGGGACCAGTAATTGTACGGCACCTGGACGGAATAGAGCTGCCTGGGACGTACTACGTAGGCATTAGGATGCGAGCTCAGCCGCTAGCCATGCAACAGAGACCCACCCCCAGCATTGTTCCTGTTAAAAAGGACACGCCAATATTGCCCAAGCAACCATCTAGTGATCCTGTACAAACGGAAGTGGCGTCTGAGGAAAGCGTTTCTTCTGCAGTCACGCCACCCCCAAGCTCCTCGCTCATCAAAAGCTTGTTGGCCAACAAGGTAACTGAACGCCAACAGAAGCAGAAGGCCCAAGCTCAGACGCCGCAGCCGCCAGCCCTTGTGGCTACCACGGCTTCGGGCACAAATGCTACCCAGCCTATCAAGGTTACCTCAACAGCTATAAGCGCCTTCGTGAACAACCCGCTTATGCAGCACACACCGGTGAAGGTGGGTCAGACTACCATTAAACCGTTGCACCCCCAGATGGCCATCGAAAAAAAGCCAATCACTGACTCGGCCCCGCCACCTCTCGCTCCATTGAGTGGCGCAAACGTAGTGACGAAAGATGCCAGCGGGCGCACTCTCATCATTGCATCGGCAGCTGCCAAACGAAAATTAACAATTGACGAGGAGCAGAATAAGCGTCTGGCTTTAGATGCCGCTGCCAGCAGTTCCAGCAGCTCATCTTCTGGCGGCAAGGAAGAAGCCCAGGTGACTCCCTCGAAAAATGCAGCCAATCTCTATGCGGATCTGGCGGCATCCATTCTGGAGGATGAGGATATGGATGACGTTCCACCTCTGGCCAAACCAAGTCAGGATCAAAGCCAGCAGCAATCGCAACAGGCACAGCAGCTTCAACTCATTCCGGCTAAAGTGCAACCGACCCAACGTCAACTTGTTTTCCCCGGCAGCAATGTGGTTTCTCCAGCCCCGCATCCCCAACTGAAACTTGCCACCACGGCCACCATAAAGACGGATCAGGGCTTGCAAACTGTGCCGGTGATCCTGCAGCCCAAGACTGCAATGGATTCCACACCAGCTCCGCAGACGCAGTATGTTCTGGCCACCAATCAGCAAGGCCAGACGTATCTTGTGGCCCAGCAAACGCAGCCGACTATTCCGACATCCACGCAGTCGGCCCCACCCACTCTGCTGGTGACGCAAACACCGCAACAACAAACAAAGACCATAATAATCCTGCAGCAGCCAGGAGGAGTCTCTGCTGCGAACGTGGCTGGTACTCAGAAAATGATAATGACAACGGCGCAGGGGCAGCAGGTCCTGGTTACCACCACCACAGCTCCGCAACTGGCGCAACCGCGTACTTCTACCCCCCAGCAGCAAATCTTTATCGCACCCCAGCGACCAGTTCCGGCGTTGGGTGCTGGCCAAATGTCGCCATCACTGCTGTCGCAGCTAAACCAGATCCCGGCTACTATTAAGCTTCACCAGCCACAGCCCCAGCCGCAGCTCGTTTCGCCGCAATTAGCACCCCAGCAGCGATTAGTTGCCGCTAAGCCGGGCGCTTCATTGCCCATTCCGCAGCTCCAGCAACATCAGTCTATCATCCAGCAACACATAATCTCCGGCCCCTCCACTCCGACTTCAACAGTTGGCGGTACGGTTGGTGGGGAAAAGAGGCAGGTAATTCTGGGCGGAATCAAGGAGACCACGCTAATTACCCAGACTCCGGCCACAGCGGCTCCCCTGCAGCAAAGCCAGCTTAACTCGCAGACGATCATCACTCAGTCACCTTCCAGCACGGCTATCGTTGGAGGCGTTGCTCTTCAGCAGCAACAGCAAATTCGATCTGTGTTGGACCAGCAGCAGCCGCATCATCCATCCATAATCCAACAGAAGATAACCATGCCGGCAGTAAGTAGGGAACTAGGGGCGAAATTAAACAATTATTTCTTTTTGAAATTATATGTAGGATTATAAAAGGGTCATTGAAAACAGTATGTAACAGGTGGAAGAAAGCTAAAATTTGATATTAAGCATGCAGATTCTGGAGAAGCACACGCTGTACAAGATTGTATATGCCCATGCCCGTTCTAAATCCCATAAATCGCATCACATTCACATTCCCCATTTGTAAATGTCTCCATCGCATTTTCACCACTTAAGTGACGGGTTGGTTTTACAGGATCTCTTGTTTAAATAGGCAACAGATGTATGGTAAAAATAATTGAAGGCGTTAAAAGCTATTATTTTGAGTGATTTATGACTAAAACCAAATATTTTAATATTTTATTTTAGATTTCTGAAGTGACCAAACCGAAAATAGCACCTGTTCCAGTTCCACCAACAGTAACTCTCCTCGCAAAAAAGCCGGTGCAGCCACAGCCTGCGCAAGTGTCTAGCCCCAAGCCACCAGTCACCCAGGCTGTTGTGGTAACGACGTCAGGAAGTAGTGATTCAACGGAAGGCGGCAAACCAGTTGTCTTAGTAACCAGCGAGGCCAAGCCAGCGGAATCAGAGGTAGTAGCACAGACGACAGTCCCACCTGCTGTCGTAACTACAGGTCCCAGCAGCAGTTCTTTGGTTGTCAGTCAGAGCGTCTACGCTGCTCCTGGCCCGAATGCCAATCCCTCGCCCTCTCCCATGCCCGTGGATGCAAATTGGTTGTACATCTGCGACTGGAGAAACTGTCCCCGCAAGAAATTCAAGTCTCTTAACGAGCTGCAGTATCACGTGTGCAGTGTCCACTGTCCGGATCACCTTGATTCTGACGCCGACATTTATTGTCAGTGGGGCAGCGGACCCAACTTCTGCGACAACAGAGCACGCAAACGATACTCATTGATGACGCATCTGATTGACCGGCACCTGACCACAGAGAACTTGCGCGCCAGTGTGCAACGTCGCTTGGCAACTGGGATTCACAATGTGGCGCCAGCCCAGGCTCCCGTGACCATAGTGCGCAACGAGGGTCAGGCTCAACGATTGGCGGGAGGCGCTCCTAGTGGTTCACCTTCGGGTCCTGCTTCAGCGGTTCCAGTCGTTGGCAGCGCCGCAATGCAAGCTATGAACCGGCACACGTCTGATTACACGAACGCTAAAGAGCTGATGGACGAGAATGAGGGTCCAGTCACCAAGAGCATCCGTCTGACAGCGGCGCTCATTATACGCAACCTGGTCACCTACTCGTCTACGGCCAAGAGAAGCCTGAAACGTTATGAGTCGCGCCTGGCCAATGTGGCCTTTAGCAATGTGGAGGCTAGCGGAGTGCTCTCCCACATCATGTACGAATTGAGTCAGTAAGCCGATATAGCTTCCTATCAATATGATTATTTAACTGACTTGTAAGAACGACACTAAAAAATGTGAAAACAAACCATACCTTGTTTGTCTAAATGATTCATACCATATTGCACCAAAATATAGGAGATTCGGGAGTAACATTTTAATTAGACTTCTACAATGTGAACGAGTCTTAGAACTAAAGAGCTATGGTGGACATTATCAGATATAGTCCTGGTTAGCAAACAAACGTTTGATTTGATTTACATTGTAAAAAACTTATAAAAATATTAATTAACACATCTGAGTTATAATCCGTTAAAAGAATCCGAACCGAAGACTCCGCTAAATCTTCTTGTACTACAGCGAAACACTTTTTATCGCCTAACCTAAGATATTAGAATGGGATGAAATCAGTTTCATCATACAATAGCTTCTCCGTTCTTCAAAAAGTTTTCATCGTCTACAATCGTATACTTGTTGCTCCTGTACGTGTCCAATTCAAAAATGTACTTCTTGCCGCAGTCCTTCATCAGCTTGTGGATAACTGGCTTGATGTTCTCGATGCCCGCGATACTGGCCAGTTCATTGTAGTAGACAAACTGGAATGACAGATACAAGATTGTTTTATCTATGTTCTCTGCTTGTAAAACTCTTGAACAAATAAGTCTACATAAGCTAATAATTTCATTTCTTATACAGGGTATTGTGAACACTCACTTGTCGCTCGCCCATCTGATGTGCTTTCTTCTGGTTGCGCACGCCGCAGCCCCACCGCTCTCCGATCTCCTGCTCCAGATCGGCAATCATCTGCTCCCGGGAGGGAAACTTCCGCTGGCCCGTGAAGAACTTCAGCGTGAAGCGCACCTGCATGTCGAAGATGTGGGTGGGAATCACGTTGAAGGGCAGGCCCACAAAGGCCATGGTCGGGTGGTTGATGTTGACGCAGTGCTTCCACAGTGGTTGCACGAAGTTGTCTATCACCTGGACACCCACATCGGTGCTGAGGCAGGGGAATGTGTACTTGTATCCGGTGCAGAACATCACGTGGTCAAAGCTCTCCGTGCTGCCGTCCGTAAAGACGGCTCCATCCTTGGTGAAGCGCTGCACGTCCGGTTTCTGCGTTACGTTGCCCATAAATGCAGTGTTAGGGGTCGTGGAAAGGTGGTGGCTTAGGAAGACCTGTTTGGCAGCCACGCGAACATGGTTGGTGATGTCCATTCCACTGGGACCGGCGCCAATGATCAGCACACGCGCGTCTGTACGAAAAACGAGTTAGCCGATAAATACTTTGGTGCTAAATGGGTTTTTGCGCAGATAAGGTAAACGGAAGAGGTTTAACACGCTACTCAACGATCATGTATGATATATCATGGTGGTCTCATGTGCTAAAGCTTCTATCATTTTTAACACAAAAGTTTTGTGCAATACTACACCAAATGCAGTTTTCTATTCTATATCAACAGGTTTTCGATTTTAGTTAGTTCTTACTATAAAATTCCTGATACATGTGCACTGCTCTTAAAAACTATAATGGTTGGCTCTTCAGTGATGTGACTACATCTTCGCAAAGGACTCTCCCGATTTTCGTCTTACTTTTCTATCTACAATCTGATAAGTAGCGTGTTGAGATCTCCCACAGTGCTAGCTATCAGCAGTTAAGCACGTGCTAGAGGAGCTCGAAATTGGCACAGACCCACTACACTTATTATAATTATGTCACACAGCCGTCAACAACATTATCTGCAGTCGAGGGCCGAGTTGTTTATGGGAAAAACAAGAGTGGGACTCCGTCCAGACGGCGATGGAGGCGAAGTCCGAAGCTTTGGCCAGACTGATTTAAGATACAGACAGGAGCGCTCTAATCTCACCTTTAAACTTATCTGCCTTGCGGTAGAGGTGGCTGTGCATCTTCTTGCCCTCGAACAGATCTAATCCCTCGACTTCCGGGAGGTCCGGTTCCGTGTAGTGCCCGTTGCAGACATACACGAAGTCGTAGTAGACTGGGTCACAGGTATCCGTGCTGTGGTCCCATACGTAGACCTGGAAGTGATCGGAGAAGGCCCCGTGAGATCGATGAGTATTTCGCCAGTCGAACAAACAAGTCACAGTGATGGAAAACTGGTTTCAAAATACGTGACGTCGCTACCAACCTCCCAGTCGTCCAAGCGAGGACGCACTCTTATCACCTCGTGCTGGAGCTTGATGTGGGGCTTTAGCTTGAAGTGTTCCGCGTAGGAGCGCAGAAATTCCAGCACCTGGTTGGAGGTGATGAAGGACTCGGCGATGTCGTCGGGGTACGAGTAGTCCGGATAGCCCATGACCTCCTTCGGAAGATTTGTGCTGAAACCGAGTCGCAAATCAGAAATCTTCCAGCTCCATCATCTACTCGATCACCTACCGCAGGCCCTCGTACATGCTGCTGTGCACCTCGTCGTACTCGTTCTTGGGCATTTCCTCGGAGAAAATCCAAGTTCCCCCGATTTCGGTGCCGCGTTCGTAGGCCACCGCATCCAGACCCGCTTCCAGGGAGTTCTTCAGCGCGCACAACCCCGCTGTTCCAGCTGAAAAGAAAAACCAGATATGGCTACTAGTTTGTGGCACATATCTCTGGAAAGATTCGAGCATCACCTCCTATTACGCAAACGCGACGCTTGTCCACTGAAGTTTTGATCATTTTGGGATTCCCGATTGGTAGCGTATTTTCAAAGTTTCACTTTTCTGTAACACGTCTACTTCCGCGCCTGACCAACGACTAACTGAGGGGCTCGAGCTCCCAGCGATATAATAGACCCGGGAAGGCGTCACTATGTGCGCTACAGTCGAGTGTGCTGGGTTGTTTGCCGCTGATAAGTCGCTTCCCTCATCACGGCAATAACAGGCTGGCATGGGTCTGAGGAACCCTAAGGGAAAGGAGAGTTCGCCAGGCGGTTTCATCCACCGACCCGTGCCTTATCACTCGCGGTTGCCGGTGACATAACAGAGACGCTGGCGACGGCATCGGCCGTTCTGTAAGTGTCTGGAATCCGCCGTCAGCCGACCGGGATTACAGTCAAGCCTCACTAAGCGAAACTTATGGGCTAGTCTTTCTGATTTGGGGAATATTTCGGAAGATTACTCGTTGATAGAAAATATATATGTTTACCAATTCCCAATACAACAAAGGAAATTTACAATGAGTCTAACCAATGGATGTGTTTTTTCATGTCCAGGAATTACGACTGTAAGTTAGGAACATCTGGCTGCTGGGCGGCATAGGAACCAATTCTCAGCTCCCACAAGGGGCTCACTGATAACGCTATCAATTGAGATTTGGTGGAGATTTACACCACCTAACCCGGAGTCACTGTGTCAGTTCAGTTTAACAGCCTATTTGAGCTTTTAATTATCAGCTAGCTGCCCCTCCAAAACAGCGAACGCAAATGAATATCATCAGCGACTGGAATATAATTAATTTCAATCAATTACAAAAGTTCTGCCGAGGGCAACAATGTTGCAGTGCGCAGTGAAGCCTACGGAAAAGTCATTGCTGGGGGTGGTATACATATGTAGTTGGTGGGTGGGTGTGGGTGTGGGGGTTGGCAAGGGAGCCAAATGTTCTTAGAAACGGGTGTGAGGAAGCCAAGTAGTGGAATATGTTTGCGCTCTGATAGTAGAATTGATTGGGTTGATACTCTGCTGGAATCCAATTGAACGTAAGCATGCTTTGACAGCCCCATGCTGTCCATCAAGATTACAATTAGTTTTGCTGTGGGGTGTATGGATTTCACGCTTCTCGGCAATCGGCCCATTTTGATCATTTTGATACTAGGTATGCAAATGCTGAGAAGTTTCTGTTTGCTTGACTTTCACACCGGAGAGCAGTTTGCGTAGTGACGATGAGCACCGAAAATGTGGTGCGCCATGGAACTTACTCCGTAGACTTGATCTGATTCGATAGATCGGTAAGATTCATTTAAAAAAGCTTACATAAGCCCAAAGAAGTGTTCTTTTTGTTACAAACGCGTAAGAAATTCAAGGTGGGATCAATCCTAAGTGTGGAGATAGTTCAACAGACTACTACAAACTACTATATTTAATTGCATCCGTTACTCGTAAACAAAAAAGGCTTACTTGATTCGTTGACAAATATATAACAGATAGGAGGAAGCGTTTCCGGCCGAATGAACTTCGAGATCTCAGGAACTGTAAAAGTTAAAAGTTGAGATTGGGCAAGCAGATTCTACCAACGCCTACACTGATCAAGATTATTCAATAACGTTGCCCTGCCCACTCTAATGCCCAAAACTGCAACGCCCACATTTATGAAAAAATGTTTAATATTTTTCCATAATTATATTAGTAGCGTAAATTTCTATCGATTTGCCAAAAAACTTTTTGCCCCGCCTACTCCAACGCACCAAATCGGCCAAACAGGTCACGCCCACACTTTTTTTTAAAACAACAAAACCAAAATCCTCCACGGGTAAAGGGGCGACCGATACTTGCATCTCTGAGCTCAGATCATAGATCGAAGCCTACGGACATTTATCGTTTAGAGATAAAAGATCCAAAGTTTGCGAACATCATATTTAGAAGTTTGGAGATCGCTCCCTTACAGTTTTGAAATTGGCGGCAAGATGTTCTCTCTGAAAGCTTTTTCCAGAGCTTTTTGTTTCGTTAAAAGTTCGACTGTAGATCTGAAAGAAATAATAATATGCAAATATCTTGAGAAGTTAATAAAATGGGTGATAAAGTAATACAACATTGGTAAAAAAGTTTTGTTTCCATTTTACAATTCTATCAAAATAATCGGTATTCGGATTCGGAACCGAGTTCTCCGCAGAACCGGTTCGCTAGAGCATAATTCGTTTTGTTTTAGTTCGTTTCGAATTCGTTTCGAAGAAGCAGAGCGAAACTTCTAATATTCCAATACTTTTCTGATTTTTTTCGAGTTCGTGTCCACAAAAATTAGTGCGAACAGAGAATCGAAAATGCTTGTTCTCCACGAAAATTAGAATGAATAGCTGTCGTTGTTTCAAATCAATTTTTTAAAAATCATGCATTATAAAACATGGATAATTCAATTTCAATCGTAAGAACTTTACGCCTCTTGGCCAAATAAAAAGAGGCCGGGTAGTTCGACGAGTCAGACCCTAAGTCGCGCAGACATATTGGGCTGATGGTCAAAGAGTAGGTGGACAGCGTTTTGAAATCCTCGCTCACTACACCAACACCGACGACCGATCAACAGCGCCAGCAGCAACCCGTGCTCGCCACCAATTGGAGCTCCACTGCCACTGCCGCCGTTTCCTGGTCCTGGACGTGGTCCTGGACGTGGTCCTGGTCGTGCACTGAAGACGTCCAACATTCCAGCAGCTATCTGTGGTGGGATCGTAACCGCGACGTGTGCCTTATGTATAGGTGTAGTCAATGCAAATTCTACTTTAAGTCAAAATCCGCCTTAACAAGCAAAGCCAAAAAGTGTGATTATCCAAATATAAGTATTAAAGGGTTAGGTCACCTCGCGAATGGCCTCGATCTGGGTGATTTCCTTGTGCAGCTTCGGAAAAGTCATTGCTGGGGGTGGGGAACATATGTATGTAGCTGGTGGGTGTGGGTGTGGGTGTGGGGGTTGGCAAGGGAGCCAAATGTTCTTAGAAACGGGTGTGGGGAAGCCAAGTAGTGGAATAAGTTTGCGCTCTGATAGTAGAATTGATTGGGTTGATACTCTGCTGGAATCCAATTGAACGTAAGCATGCTTTGACAGCCCCTTAGCCATATTTTTATCCAAAAAAAGTGTTCTTTTTGTTACGAACGCGTGAGAAATTCAAGGTGGGATCAATTATTAATGTGGGGATAGTTCAGCAAACTACAATTATAATGAATATTTAATTAAACCCGATACTCGTAGAACAAAAAACTCTTATCTCGTTCACAAGTGTGTAACAGATAGGAGGAAGCGTTTCTGGCCTTAAAAGTATCACTAACCGAGTCGATCTGGCTCTCTGGAACCGTTAAATCTTAAAAGTTGAGATTGGCAAGCAGATTCTACAAACGCTCACACTGTGCAAGATTGTTCAAAAACGTTGCCATGCCCTCGTTAATGCCCAAAACTGTTACGACCACATTTTTGAAATAAATCGTTATTTTTTTGCATTTTGTTCTTGGTTATGCAAAGTTCTATAAATATTGTAGTTTCTTTTTTACTGATTTATACTACCAAATGTCATTTTTAAAACTTTTGATAACAAGAACGACTCAAAGAAATCCTTCCAAGCCTTGAGGTCCTATTCATAGGAATCTTTTGTGTCCCAATCGGAATGTGATGTGATTTTATCGTTTAGAGATAAAAGATCTAAAGTTTTTGAACACCACATTTAGAAGTTTGAAGATCGTTCCCTTACAGTTTTGAAGCAAGAGCTTTCTGTTTCCATAAAAGTTGTAGATCTGAAAGAAAGTATAATATATAAATATCTAAATATAAATCAAATGGTTGTCAAAGTAATAAGTCGTTGTTAAAAAGGTTTGGTTTCCATTTTACAATTATATTAAAGTAATCAGTATTCGGTTTCGGAACTGGGTTTCTCCGCGAAACCGTTACCGCGAACCGGTTCCCAGCGAACCGCGGCTCGCCAGTCCGGAAAATTTAACGAACGCGCAATCTAGAGGTGGAGAAACATCGATCTTGGCGGACATCAAAGTTCCCAATGTTTTTGGCGTAAAATATCGATGACTTAAACATCGATGTTTTAAATAAAAGCAAAAACATTTATCTGTTTAATTTAAAGATTAAAGATTTTTTATTATCATTTTTTTTTAAATATTGCTATAATAAAATTGCATTATTTTAAATAAAACAAAAGAAACTTATTGTCGTCTACGTTTTCATCCGCCGCTGGTCCAATAATTGCTCCTATACATCAAATTAATGCAATTCGATGGAAAAGAAGTAAGTGCAACCGTGCAAGCCTTATTCAGGAGTTAAAAAACTTACATTTCAAATATTTATCTATGTCTTCCACGACGCCAGCCAACGCCACCAGCAAGTCATAATAAATTTGCAATATGCTATTAATAATTGTATTAGAAAATATGAAAAATTAATTTTTATTATTAATTTACACATTTCTTCTCCAATGCGCAGTAGAGAAGGAAAAACATCGATGATTCCTCGAAAAACATCGATGTTTGTGATTTTTGAAAAACATCGATGTTGACATCGATGTTTCTTCACATCTACAACGAACGCACAATCACAAGCGCCGCTCGCGAGAACGAGAACGGGAGCTCGGAAGAACGGAGATCGCAGATCGGAGAACCGTGGAACCGTAACCGTGAAAGTAGGGAACCGTAGATAGAACGGAGAGGGTGGTCGGCCGATTCCCCCTCCCCACTGCCCGTTGAAATTCAGAATACTAAGCTCTCGGTTAAACGCGGCGAAAAAGAAAGCAAGCTTCGAGCGGCTGAAAATAAAATGAAATGAAATAAAACTGGGATCGCGGCACCAGCAACAAGTTTTAGTGGTTCTCCTTTGTGCGTTCGTTCGTGTTTGCTGCCCTGCGCTTTGCCCGCCACATTCGTCGCCGACTTTTATTTTGTTTTGCCCATTTTATCAGAATCGGAGCACCTCCAAAAAAGCGCAAGACGAGCTGAGCCTCAGCTGCGTCGAGGTGAGCTGATCCGCTCCGCTCCCCTTCCGTGCGCCGCCCGCCGCTCCCCACCGCTCACACACGATCCCATCCAATCCAATCCGATCCGCTCCGCTCCGAGTGCATAGTGCATGCAAAGTCGCGGGGCTGGGCTTTCGGAATTACACAACCCACATGGGGCAGCGCCAACAAAAGCCTCAGCAGCAACAATAGCGGGCAGCCAAGCATTCTGTCCTCGACTTCGACCATGGCTCCCACCACCAGTCCGCCACCCAAGCTGGCCAAGTTCAAGTCCTCGTCGCTGGACCACGAGATCTACACGGCCAATCGCCGCGGCACCATTGCAACGGCCTCCAGCGACTGGAAGGCGCTCCGCGGAGGCGTCGGTGGAGGAGGAGGAGGACTTGGTAGCGGACCCAATCCCTCTAACGGCCGCTCCCTTCACGCCGGCGGACCCATGACACGGGCTGCCTCCACATCCTCGCTGGCTAGCAGTACGCGCACAATGACCAACTACCAGGAGTACAAGATGGATATCATCAACCAGGTGAGAACCAAAAATGGGTGACCAGTGCTCGTGTTCCTTTGCTATGAACAATTTGGGAATTATTTAGTTATAGTCTGGGACTTTTGCCTTATAAAGTAAGCGTCTGATTCAGCATATGTTTAAAAAGTGTACATTAAGTACAGATATGAAAACAAGAGTTACTCAGCTAATGGAAGAAAGATGAATGGGCAGATATTCAGCAGCAAAGTGAGTGTTTCAGCATGGAACTTCCGAATGCCTTGGATTAGCTTTAATCTATTGCAGAATTCTAGAATTCTGATGGGTATTCTTAAATATAACAGCTACCTTAGACATAGTTACATCTGTGGTCCAGATCTGGACTCAAGCAGATGTGTTCCTTATATGGCCAAATTCCCTAAAATGATACAATTGCAGCAATTTTTGTTGGAAAATTGGAAAAACTAAGCCTAGATAATACAAATTAAATTTGTAAATGGTTTTAGAATCGTTATGTACTATATCGGTCAAGGCTTTGTTACAAATAATTTATATACTTTCGACCATTTTTCAGGGCTCTTATGCATTGTTTTAATGTTGGAATTCACTATAGATACTTTTTAGATAAATAACACTTCTTATAGTTCATAAAAGTCACCAATGCCTGATGATATACAAGTTTAATCAAGACAAATAATTAAATTTCTTAAAAAGTTGAGGACGTGTACTTTACATAAAAATGTAATTATTTTTAACATGTCTCGGTTTCAACTTCATTTAAATATATAGTTTTGCGTTAAAATAGTTAAAAGCCTTGATATTAGGTGTATAGTATATAGTTATTTTATTCCAGCTACTCAATGTTTGTTTTTTTATTATTTTAAGTAATATCTAACGTTATCAACATTGAATGAGTCAGAAAATTCTTTAAAGTGAACTGCTCATACATCCAAACATGTGCATATAATCAAAACCGATTTTTGAGCCATATATGTAAATACTACAGTTTGGTGATTAAATATTCGGCAAGTACGCAAAATGAGGAACTCAACACAGAACTAAACGAAAAAGCTGTTCAAACAAATTGCCTAATTTCGTGGACAAATTTCGAAATTGCGAAAATGAAACTGAACAGACAACTGATCTGCAAACAGAGAGAACCTCGATTCCCATTTAATGTGTAGAAATGTTTGCGATATCAACTAATTTTTGATGGCTCTGATCGAGGACGATCCATCCGAATCTCTGCTATCCACCATTTGGGTCGTGACTCTCTCTGAACTTAATTGATAAGGCAAATATTTTTTGTTTCCTCCATTCGTTTATCTGAGACTGATAAAACTATTTACCCCGCTCCTCCAGGTGAGCGACATGTAAAGTGTTTATTAAATATATTTGCCTATGTGGTTGCTTTCGCCGGGCTGATAACTTCTTGAGGAATTTTTCGCTAAGCGCATTGCGGAAGTTGGCTCGGAATGCAGTCCTCTAAATTAAACACCATTTTTTCTGACAAATCAGATGGAATGGGCCATAGCCAAGCTGCTGGGAGGTTTTCAGGGAAAACATCGACCACTGGAGAAAAGGGAAGAACCGCGAAGGCGCCACGGGTGGAACCATTATAAACAAGTATTCCAAAAATAAACCGACCACTAACAATATTACCCGAAAGCCTCAGGTGATGAATTCATCGAACTTTGGCCATTCAAGTAAATTTTATGGTATTTGGTCGCGCCAAACCCGCCAAAAGAAAAGAGTTGGGCGCACAAGTGTTCGCCATAACAAGATCACGTAAACAAATTGACGGATTTATTGGTAATTCGCTGGGAGGCTGGACGGGTTCGGAGTAGCTTCGATAGACTTGTCAAGACACCAGCTTCAAGGCCGGTGATTTGGCATGGGTTTGATCTCTTTGGCTGGCCATGTCATAAGTCAAGTTGGCTCCAAAGTAAGTAATTGTTTGTTTACTTGGCTGCGAATCGTTGGCGTGACGAACGCTAATTGTGCGACATAAATTGTCGAAGGAAACTTGCAACTAAATTGGTCCGAATTGAACGCAACATGGGGGAAATGCCTTAATTACGTCAAACATTTCGCGTCTTTCAGATTCCATAAGTAAATTTTTAGTTGTCTTAAAGCCTTTCCACAGCACGTGCGGATTGCTTCTTTTGTTTAAATCGTTGGTCAATGTTTATTGCCGCCATGTGCACCTGCCATCAGTTTGGCTGCATGTTTAGATACTCTGTAAGAGGTGTGATTGAAATAGCCCAGGTGTCTACGGAATCCTGTAAACGGATTCAGAGCGACGTAAATAGAACATATGCAAGTACATTCGCCGGAAAACTCGAGGCAGTCGATTGATATTGTTTAAGTGGCCCGCTGATGGAGCGAAATTGCCTGGCAATGATCAAAGCACTGTAGTTAATTTGATTATGATTGAACTTTTGGCTTTGTCGTTCTATTCCAGGGGAAATGTCTGTGTGGTCAGTACATCAGAGCGCGGCTGCGACGGGCAGGAGTCCTCAACCGGAAGGTGACACAGCGTCTGCGCAACATCCTGGACCCCGGCTCCTCGCACGTGGTCTATGAGGTTTTTCCGGCACTGAACAGCGTGAGTGGACTGCCATTCGCCATTGATTCTTTTTCTAACATGGGTTAATCCACAGATGGGCGAGGAACTGGAGCGGATGCACCCGCGGGTGTACACAAACATATCGCGACAGCTGTCGAGGGCCCCGTTTGGGGAGCTGGAGGACAGCGACATGGCGCCCATGCTGCTCAACCTAGTTGCCAAGGATCTTTTTCGCTCCAGTATCACCTGGGGCAAGATAATCTCGATATTTGCCGTATGCGGCGGCTTTGCCATAGACTGCGTGCGCCAGGGACATTTCGACTACCTACAGTGCCTGATTGACGGTCTGGCTGAGATCATAGAGGACGACCTGGTCTACTGGCTGATCGACAACGGCGGATGG
Source organism: Drosophila simulans (assembly GCF_016746395.2). Classification (NCBI taxonomy): domain Eukaryota; kingdom Metazoa; phylum Arthropoda; class Insecta; order Diptera; family Drosophilidae; genus Drosophila; species Drosophila simulans. The sequence goes on from NC_052521.2 coordinate 4,054,455, forward strand.
CTGGGCCTGTCGCGGCACATCCGACCCCGGGTCGGCGAATTCACGTTCTTGGGATGGTTGACGCTGTTTGTGACCATCTCTGCGGGCGCGTATATGGTCTCAAACGTGTGTCGGCGCATTGGAGGTCAGCTGTATTCGCTGCTGTTCTAGATTCGCCTGGGATCGCGTCGTTTAGAAATACAATCGTACCATTTAGTCAATGAGAGCTTCGAATCATTCCTGCTTCCATGGGCACCAGTCGTTTAGTAGTATGTAATGGACCCTGTTTTACGTATAATATTGTTATCCCCTTTCTCCTCTTTTTGTACATACAAGGCTATTTTAGGCGCAATAAAGCGTGTGTTTTAATTTGAATTTGGCGCCAAGTCTGGGTGGTAAGCATGGAACTAGTACTTTATGTCTGTGTTTAGCAACACTGGAAACACCGTGGAGGTGCCATTTGTTTTGAATACGAAACTTTGTCTTTTAAATGTTATAGTGCCCAATCTTTGATTTTTGAACAGTGTATCAGTTACCATACGCGTTTACCATTTGAAATAAAAGAGGAATCGACTAACATAAGCTCTCAGTTAAACAAAGAATATAAATGTTAACTTTGCTGACGAAAGTTTTTATAATTCTGCAATTATTTAGTTTCAATGTTCTAGCTTTTAAAAGAACATTTTCAGAATATGTAGACAGTATTTTTTATTAACATTTTAAATTTTTATTGTTAGCCTTGCCACCCAGCTAAAGCAAATATTCAACAAGCCCTGTGGCAACGCTCCGACTTCCACCAACCATTTGTTATTATTGCTGTGAATCTGCCCATTATTATTTGTTGTAAATAAAGATTGCAGTAAATTATGCCATGTCATGTAAGTGCACTGGTTCCGTGGGCATGAGCGTCGAGTAACATGCACTTGCAGCGTCCAACCAGGCCGAGGAGACTACCCCGAACCTCCACGTGGAGGATGGACACTTATCCGGAGGCGCCTTGCCGCAGGAATTCCTCTACTGCGAGAGCTGCGGCAACGTATACGAGGACACCGAGTCCTACGACAGGGCCCACGGTCCTCAGGCCGGCTGCTGCATCGGCGCTAGCGGGGAATTGGATTTCGTCGAGGAGGTCGCCGAAGATTGCATTTCGGAAGAGGTCGGGGAAGAGGACATTATCTATGCAGACGTACCCCTCTGGGAGCTGGTGGAGGAAGTTCCGGCCAACATGAAGGCGGAGAAGGACCAAACCGAGCCTAGCAATTCCGATCGCTACTTCTGTTACGACTGCCACAGCATTTTCGAGAACCGAAATAAAGCTGAGGAGCACATATGTCCGCGGGCGGAATCCGGCGGGTCTAGCCAACAAGTTGGCGATGCGAAAGCACCCGCCCGGCGAAAGTTGGCCAGTGTTAGTGCAAACACGGGTCCGAGCGACGCATCATCCGTTATTAGGTGCGGAATCTGCAACACCGTTTTCAGCTCGGAGAAGTTTCTCAAATTCCACATGCGCATTCATGAGAATCGAGCTCCCAAGAGCATTCAGGACGCCCTTCCCATAGGCGCCCATCAACAGTACAGCGAGCTGGACCAGTTCTACTGCGAAATATGCAACAAAAGGTATGCTAATTTCTGCAGTTGAAAGAAATACCACGAATCATTTCCTCTTTTACCAGCTTTGATGAAACCCTTCTGACGGTACACAAACAGATGCACCAACAGGAATCTAGTGAGATTATGTGCAGCATTTGCAACCGGAAGTTTGAGAATGAAGTTAACTATCAGATGCACCAAAAAATCCATGAGAAACCACGCGACTCAGAGCCCTCCCGTAAATTAACCCAGAGTACTAGTCTCGATAAGGAGAAACCCGGGTTTCCCTGCCAGTACTGCGAGCGGGTATTCACCCGGCCCTTTGAAAAAGTCAAGCACGAACGGGTCCACACCGGAGAAAAGCCTTACGCCTGCGAGGTCTGCGGCAAGACATTTCGGGTGTCCTATTCCCTGACTCTTCATCTGCGTACCCACACAAACATTCGGCCGTATGTGTGCACGGTGTGCAACAAGCGGTGGGTAAAATCAAGTTTCATAGAAAAACACTTCTAAAAAACTTATTATTTTAGCTTCAAATCGCACCAAGTGTACTCCCACCACCTGCGGATCCACAGCTCGGAACGACAGTTTTCTTGCGATGCGTGCCCCAAGTCTTTTCGGACCTCTGTGCAGCTGTACGCCCACAAAAACACCCACACCAAGCCTTACCAGTGTGCCGTGTGCAATCGCCCATTTTCTTCGATGTACGCCGTCAAGAATCACATGCAGACCCATAAGGACGTCAGCAGCAAAGGAAGTGTCGGCTCTGGTACGCCGAACACTAAGAGTTCACCCACTTCGAAGAGCCAGGCAGCTGGGAAGTTCTATTGTGATACTTGTGGAGCTGAGTACGCGCGTCTCTTCGCCCTGCGCCTGCACATGAAGTCGGCTCACGGCTTGGTGGAGGAGCAGGAAACTCCAGCCACCTCATCTGATGCTGCACACGTCGCTGAGACCGATGATTCCGAGACTGCGGTGTTGATAGCGGCAGCCGAGGCAGATGCCGCTTACATAAACGCTGTGGTAAACGACGTAGATATCGTGGGCACCGTACCTACCTATGAAGAGTGCGTTGTGGTGAGTTACTAGTTCTTTGTATCTCTTCCCAAACTAACTTATTTCCTTCCCTTATTGCAGTTTGACGTGGATAACTTCCACAGCGAGGAAGTTATTACAGATTGGCTTAAGTAGCAGTTCACAGTTTTACACCGACTTCCAATAAATATTTGTCTCAAAAATATGTTGTACCTTGAGTATTTTATTTGTGCGTTAGCTGCCGCACATTGAAACCTATCCGCTTTGATGTAAGCTACTGAACACATTTGTTGAATAATGAAAGGAAAAGAGCATATCAAGTCCAGGATTTGTATACGAAATGTTTTATATATTTTGCACATAAAATACACGAACATACAAATTAAATATTGAGTGCAATTGTGCAAATGTAAAACTTTATTAGGATTATAACTGGCGTGTAACAAGTAAATATATTGCTGGCGTACAATTAGACCAGCCGTTGTGTTGGCTGACGACGAACAGGGATATAAGCGCGATATTTAACTACAACTAAATGTAAAACCTTAGACTAAAAAAACGTGTGATTGGTGTGTAGCTTAGGCGTTAGCCTTGTCCTCGTCACCCGCAGCGTCGTCCTCCTCCACCTCGCTGTTGTCCTCTTCGCAGATTTCCTTCAGGACCTCCACCAGATTCTTGGCCTCGTCCAGTTCCTGGCGCATAGTGTCCATCTCCTCCTCAAGCCCCTCGATGCGCTCGTGCAGATGGCGGTTTTCGGTGAGCGAGTCCTCCAGCGCCAGTCGCCGCTGCTCGGCCAGCAGCTTGTAGTAGTTCTCGCCGGGTTCGGCTGTGCTGGTGAGATCCTCTGCCGTGATGGGCTTGTCAGCATTGCCAAGCGGAACGGCCTCAACATCAGTCTGGGTATCCGCATCCTTTGTGGAAATCGCTGGCGCCGTGTCCACGCATTTGCGCTTGCCGTACTTGGGCGCGACTTGGACGCCGGCCTTCAGACGACTCAACTGATCCACGATGGAGGCGCGCCCTGAACCAGTGAGGTTCTCCTTATCGTTTACGTTGCCCTGCAAGGGTTTCAGGGTTTGTCTCTGCTGCTTCAGGTGCTCCTTCTGCTCGGCCTCTGTCTCGACTTGGATGTAGACCCTGGCAGCGCTCGAAGACATCTTCGGAGCTGTGTATTGTGCTTTCGGTGGGTTTGGTTGTCAGGCGGCAGCGCGTGTGCTACTTGCTTGTCGGTTGTTTATGCATTAATTTGTGAGCAACGCTTCACACTTTTTCACTCGTTGTAATGGCCGCCAAAAAATGCCGATGCCGCGTGCTGTTGTCCAACACTGTTTGCTCAAGGGGCTGCATCACACGCAATTTCATCCCTCGATTTCGTGTCACGACTATCGCAAAAAGTTACCAAGTTATTTTGGGAATGTAAAATTAAGGCATCCCTTCAAATATAATTACAAACCTACAAAAAAATTTAAAAAATAACAAATCCTATCCCAAAATATTAATAAAATATTAAATAAAAACCGACTGCCTGCCCGGTGGAAGCAAAACTAAAAATTAAACTTTTACCTCTTTTGCAAATCATAATTCATACTCAGCCAAGTAGAAGTCAAATATACCCCGATTTTCGATGTAGAATTCTAAATACTAAAATGAAATGCCTTGCATTTTTGAAAAGGCGTAATCATCAGCGTTTTTTTAATTAAATAATAAAATAGCTATAAAGTGAAATATAATGAGGACATTAATTTGTATTTGTTTGGTTTTAGATCGGTTATGGATCTTGAAAATAATTTTAAGGATTGTGTATAATCAAGCTAGGACCCAAGATGTCCAAATAAAATGTAAGCTGGACTAAATACATTTAGAAATTATTTCCAAAAATTTAGGTTAGCATTTAAAAGTATACATAAAGAACTTGAAAGAACTGTGTAGTTTAAGCTAAGCACCTTAAGGAAGATTGATATATATTGAAGTTATAAATGAATTCATTGGTCTGCTAGAAACGCGATTTCAGTGATATTCCGCCAGGTGGCAACGTCAGTCACGTCACGAGGACACGAAGGATAAACGTGCGATAAGAGAATAGCCGATAAGAGCTCCACCCAGTCGCAAAAAACATGTAATTCTCGGAGTAGCGGATATACATCGTTTACTTTTTTATTTTTCACTCGCAACACATTCACCGCACCTCCATCCGCCCCACCACGGAGCAATCGCCCCAAGATGGACCACAACGAAATCTCCATGACCATGGACGCCAAGCTGGATACACACGATAAGCGACCAGTGGCGCTGCGTTACAAGACGTGGACCCGCTGCCAGGTGAAAATAGAGGCCATTAAGTGTGTGCCCTGCTTCCTGCGGCTCAGTTTCCAGTCCATGGAGACCGAGTCGCACTCCCAAGAGTGTCACCCCGCTAAACCCATTAGCGTCTCCGTAAACGTTCCGGGCGTCAGCTTGAGCCTGGCTACCTCGCGCACAAAGCAGCACTCGTACGGGCTGTTTTGGACGCAGAATCGGCGGGACTGCTTCATATATTTCGCCCTGGAAACGGAGACATCCTGCCGACGTCACATGAAGTGGATGCGGAAGTCGATTAAGAATCTGGAACTTTATCGCCAGGTCTTTCTTGAGCAGCGCCGGCTGAGCAGGGGTCCCGGAGGTCTGGGCCCGCTGCCTAACCTGCCGGAAACCCTCGATGCTAGCGCTCTCTCTCCGCGAGTCTCGCAAATCTACGAGGAGATTTTTGACGGCAGCCGCATCTCCCGCGCCTCAATCGCCTCCGGCATCTACGAGGAGATGAAGCCGTCAGTCATGGAGACTCCTTCACCGCCGCCGCTGCCCGCACATCCTTACCGTCAGCGAATAAACACTTTTGAGTGCGACAAGCTTGGCGAGATTGCGCGGTCCAGCACCAATCCCGAATCGGAGCTGGCCAAGAAGAAGAAGTACAAGAACATGCTGGACAACCTATTCGGAAGTTCCCGTCAAAAGCGTTCCGGCAGCACCAGCGAGGTGGTTAATGAACCCAGCGATGAGGTCCTGCCACTGTATGAGAATGCCCCCACGCCGGAGCCTGTGCTTCCAGTAAAGCGCACATCCCAGTTGAACAAGTCCCAGCGCAATAGCTTCTCAAGTCCGGACTTGTCCAAACTCAATCTGCTGGACACCTTTGGCGAATACTTCGAGACCCAGAACCATGAGTCGAGCATGGAGCTAAACATTAGTCTGGATGAATCGGTCATTGAGCCGATCTCTCGCAATGAGATTATTGCGCAGATATCTAGCCAATTGGGCAAGACAGACTCTTTGGAAAGTCTGAATGTTTCGGAGCAACTGCCGTACAACTTCAACTTTTCCGCTTGCAACACGTCCACCATCAATCTCATTGGATCGCATGGAGCTGTTCCGCAGAGTAATCAGCTAAAGAAAAATAAGATACTACAGGAAGACCTTACGGGGTACTGTGTAATGGCACCCATTTTAAAGGCGACGGTAAAAGAGCTGCCCCCACAGCCAGGCGGCAGTACGGTGTCCACATCCTCTGGATATTCCACGGGCTCCTACTGCTCCTCCACCAGCAGCTGTAACACGGAGGACCAGCCCACCAAGACGCAGATCGCCAATGAGAGTGACATATACGAAGTCATGCATGGCACCTCTCTGAACAGTACCGTCGGAGCGGCTGCAGCAGGATTTGCGGAACACCTCTACGAGAACCTTTTGGCTGTGAAGGCCGCACAGGAGCTGGAGGCGCAGCCTGTCGGCTTTGGACTGAGCACAAGCACACCCACCGAATCTCCCCTGGCGCCGGCCTTGCCGCAGAAGGGAACGCCCAAGGACAAATATTTGCAACAGAAGCCAGAGGAGGAAAACTACTACCAGACCCCAAGAAAGTCGATTATCAGTGTGGACGACAAGATACCCTCCTATTATCCCAACAGCTGCGACACACTCAAGTCAAAGCGACGCAGTCCCACCGAACATGGACCTAGTTTTAGGCACTTAGTCAGTTCCAAGTTGCGACGTGAACGAAAGGAGAACCTCTACATTTCCTCGCCCCAGCAGATCATTGAACAGCGCCACAAGGCAGCCACCATCTCATCAGCATCAGTATCAGCCAAGACTAAATGCTCAACCAAAAAGACTGCCGCCCACAAAATCTCAGATAGTGTTTATGCAGTCACCCATCCGGTAAAGCGACCGAACAGCACCAATAGCAACAATACCCACCAAAGCAACAATAACAATAACAATGAAGTCGTGGATGACGAACTGCTGCACCTGACCGTTTTGAAGAACATTGACTTCAAGTTTGATGATAGCCAAGCATCTGAGGATTCCTGCAAGGCGAAATCGTCGGCTCTTCCCGTAACGAACGGATGTTTTGTACAGCCAAATCTGGAGAAGGAGTACGAGGATCGCTTTCAAGCGGCGGATAAGGCGAGTCGTCTCTTGCAAAAGTATGCGACGCTGGCCAAAATCGGGCATTCGCCCAGCAAGGGCTTGCCGGCACCAGCGCGTCTGGAACCGATGATTCAGTCCGTGGCCACGTCCAATGAGTTGCAGCCCGAGGGAGGCACCATGAAAAAGTTCGCCTCGCTACCACGCTTCAAGAAAATTGACTTTTCGCCGCTGAAGATGAGACTCAATAGTGTCCTGCAGAGAAATCCACCTTCGCCGCAGCAGTAAAATGGATTCTCCGTTTTCCGTAACCATGTTTAACACTTCGCTGTGGACACACGCTGCTTTTTACCCATTTCGCTATTTATGTTGTAGTTTCTTGTGAATGTGATCTGATTAGTTCGACAAGTTGATTATTATGTTATCCGAGTATGTAATACGCTTTCCCACGATGCACTTAGACTTAAGCCTTATATGTATGTTCATCCTGCTTTGTCAAATGTATTTTAACGAACCATATCCGGATCCACTTGGGGGTCCCCTAGTATTACTGTTGTGAACCAACGATGGATGTCTAAGAATATGCTCAATTATGAAAATTTACAAAAACGCTTTTATACGTATTAAACCAAAAACCATATTGTTGACTCATTTAGGCGCCTTGTTGTTAAAGAAAAACTAAATTTAGCTAAACAATTTTCAATTCTACAAATGATTAATCGTCTACCAAAATGGGCATACGCCGCATCAGATATTTTTTGGCGGCGTAGCCTAAAACTACGCTTTTTAGCTTCGCATAACATATCAGAGATTAGTTAAACTTACAATAAAATGCTTCAAGATAGCATATCCAATGCTGAACTGTACCGTGACTAAACCATAAGCTTACAAATAAAATATGCCACAAAAATTAAGTAAACTTTACAAGCAAAAGAAAAGGAGTTTGTTTGTTTTCAAGAAGGAACCACTTTATTTACTCGCTGTCTCAACTGTAAACCATGGGTCGTCGCCGTTCGTTTATAAACTCCTGTTCCACCCGCGAATCCTTGGGCACCACATAGAAGAGCAGAGCGCCACCGGAAACGAAAAACCCCTTTTCGGCGATTATCTCGGCTAGCTGCTTCTCCTCGTCCACCTTGTGGACGCAGCCCACCTTGCGATTCTCGTAGTAAACGTGCACGTTACCCTGGCGGTAGTTGTGCGCCTTGTCGTATGGCAGCTGTTCAGAGAACAGCCTCGCCAGGCAATCCCGCATGGTGGTGGTCTCCGGCAGCTGCTGATAAAAGTCGCTGAGCAGGAACTCGGGGTAGGAGAACGCAGCCGGCCAGATCAGCGTGCTGCCGTCCTTGTCCAGGTGCACCGGATGGTCCTCCAAAGGCAGAAACTTGGGCTTAAGCAGCTCCTCGCTGATGACGTCCTTTTTGCCAACTTTTTGATCGTCAAACTTAATGGCGCGCTGCTCGATGGCGTCGCGCAGTCTGTGAAAGCCTGCAAGCCGACGTCTTTCCTCGACAGCCTCCTTGCGCTGATTGCGTTCTATCTCGAGCTGCGGAAGGAAATTGTTTAATGTGGGTTTACATCCAGTTGGATCACTCATTCTCACCTTCTTCATCTTGTTCTTGTGCAGCAGTGCGTTGGCCTCCTTGTGATCGACGTCCACCTCGAGCAGCTCCTCGCACATCTGGGTGCACAGATCGAACCTCTCCAGCTCGTACGCGCACTGTGCCGACCGCCAGCGCGCCTTTGTGTAGTCCGGCTTGTAGAACAAAGCTCGCTGGGCGTCGCTCAGCGAGGATCTGTAGTTCTTGATGAAGAAGTGAGCCGCCGAGCGGTTGTTGTAGAGAACGGCTAGCACGTCGGGATTGTCCGTCTTGGTCTTGATACCCTCCGTGAAGCTGTAGATTGCCATGCGGAACTTCTTGTGCTTCATGTAAAAGTTGCCATCCTCCTTGTAGTTGAGCGCCAGCTCGTCGCGCGTGTTCTCCTCCGGATCGTACTTGAGCTTCTGCAGACCCTCGAACATCGGATGCACGTCGTCGCCTGGCTGCGGAGCACGTTTCATGAAGAACGGGTGCTTGTCCATCTCCTCTTGCCAGCGGTCCTCCGGCCAGCCCTCCTCGTAACGCTTCTTCTCCAGGCCATCGATAAACGCATCCAGCTCCGCGTCCAGCTGGGCCGCCAGCTCCAGACGCTCCTCATCTGTCCAGTTTTTTTGTGCCGCCAGTTGTTCCATTTGGTCTAATCAGAAACAGTGTGACCGCATACTAGCCGTTACAATATACCAACTGGCCATTAGGTGCCGCAGATTTCCTAAAGGTGGCGCCTCTAAAATATCTAAAATATCCGCCTATCGATAGTCGTCACCGTCCTTCTTTAAACTAGCTAAGCTCTGAACGCATTATGATTACAAGCTTAACATGGTAAAACATTAAACTTTAGGATGCTATCCGCAACTGTCGTGATGTGTCAGAAACATCGATAGTCGCCATAACATATTGATATTGTATGTGCGTTTTAAAATTATCGATGCGCTGATGACCCATTCATCGGCGTTTTCCCACCCCTAATGGGGCAGAGACGCGACTGAGCTGGGACGTACCGTTACCGTTGGCAGAGACGCGACTGAGAAATAAAATTAAAACGTCGACGTTCCTTCCTCGCAGAAGAAACCAATCAAAATAAAAACAAACAGAGCGTGCGTTCGCGCCAAATACTTAACAACAATTAGCAAACGTAAGAAGCAAAGTGAGTGTCGTCGGCTGCGGGAGCCCGTGTGCCCAGCTTGGAACTGGGATCCGACCCAGTCCACGTCCGTCTCGTCCCCGCTAAATTTGTAACTCTTGTTTCCCCGTCTTGTCCCCTCAGTGCATACCCTCACGGCGGCCATTGAGATGGACAAGCTGGATGCCAATCTTGAGCAGCAGTTTGATCTCAATCTCATCGAGGCTGTCAAGCTGAACCCAGTGATATACGACAGGTCGCACTACAATTACAAGCACTTTGTGCGCAAGGCCCAGACCTGGAAACAAATCGCCGAAACGCTCGGTGTGCCTGGTAAGTGAAATTCGGCTGGTTTTGGCTACGGGTTTTCTGCTTTCTGTCAGCCGTCTTCGCTCCGTGCCCCAACCAGCCCCAGCCAATTGATTAATTCTGCGCGGGCGCGGGTCGCAGGGGGCGGGGCAAGTCAGTCGACGACGACGACAGAAAACGACGCAAAAGTGAACGGCGACGCGGCGCAGTAGCTGGCTGATGGTTAGGAAATGACAGGGGCGGATCTAGTCGTGTGAGGGTGTGCACGGGGTGCCCCGCTCATAAATTACATTTTATGCGAATTTTATTTAGTGCATTTATGTGGTTGCATTTAGAATGCTGTTCACTAATAATTATACCTGCATTAATTTCGATCTGTAACGATCCGCTCGAAAATAAGCGCCCCTTTTGGGCGCTGGAACTCCGGCCCTGACCGCTCTGTCGGTGTGAAGACTGTGCTCAGTCGATATTTTTGAAGTTGCTGTACTTTGCCGTCGCGTCGCAGTAGTTGTCTCGCTCGCTCCGCAGCCATTCTGCTTGCGCCAGCGTTTATTTTCGTCCACTGCGACTGCGATGTGCGCTGCTCACACACGTATACATGCATACAGCATACAGTGGCGGAAAACAGTTTGGCACGGGTTATAAATTCGTATTTATTAGTAAAATAAATGATTGGCCCAGTTCTTTAGGAGGATCTAAAGATTTGGCTGATATTTTTATTATTGATTAGGATGAGAATTCGGAACTTAAAATATAGGGCTTTGGGAGTGCCAATAGATAAGCACAATTTAGAACAGCTGTCCCAACACTTTAGAGCCCCACTGTACATACCGGGAACCGACCAGGCAGCTTTCGTTTCGTTTTCATGAGTATACCAACAAAATTTACCGTTCACCCCACCCCCTTTGACGGCCTTTGATCGAACCTTAAATTTTCGCCCAAATCGCTGCACCTCATCCGCTTTCGATTATGCAAGTAGGTGGCTGGAAAGCTGGAGTTGCAACCAAGTGGAGCCAGCAGCAATGCCACAGGTTTCCGTCTCCTGGCAGCGGGCAGCGGGAGTCGGCGACGGCACAGCCACCGTCACGTCAACGTCTCTGCTGGCGCTGGGAAGCTGCTGTCCGCTGCCTTCCTTCTGCCACCGCCGCTGCTGCTGCCAACGGTTTGTTTTGGTTCCCGATTTGATGCTTCTTGGGGTGGGTTTGATGGCATAGTTCTAGTTTCTGCACAGTTCCGAACCGCACTAGTCCAGAGCTTCTTGAAGAACCTTATGTGGAGAGCCGCCACGCACAGCTGCGCAGGTGTGCTTGCACCGGTTGTTATGAACAGGTCTTCGAGGAAAAGCATTTATTCATTGTAACAGATACAAGATTTCAGTTTATATTAGATTTGTAATATTTTCAGAAACACTTCATTTACTTACGAATCTGGCTTCTTTTGGAATGTAACTTCATTTATAGAGGTATACTTTATCAATCATTTGACGGGTTAACCGATAAGATATATATGATATGATGATATATGTATTTACACACAGACGTACAGAGACGAACTTAATTATAGGCACAGTCCTTTGTGTTATTCATTTGTATCACTTCATTTATTTGGAGGAATTGCAGTTGACAAAGAATGTTGATAAATTTAACTTTTTTTAATGTGGTAGTTTAGGAACGTGTATGATGAGTTTAAACATTGCATCTCGTTGCTAGAGTAAACAATCTATATTGAGTCAGCCAGCTCATCCGTTTAGCCGATGAACTTTTGGAAACATGTGATACATTTAAGGCTTACTAAAACAATTTTTTATTATTTTTCAAGTGAGTCAGTAGAAAGGCAGTCAGTAATTTCTCAAAAAAATGTTACACAAATTTCAGCCGAAATATGAGATTATGCGACCTCTTTAAAGTCTACCAACCAAGCAGTAGAAGTTAACGCTTCTATATTTTAATAGTCAATACATAAAGGCATTAGTTTAATAACTATTAAATATGGACCTTTAATAATCATAAACCAAAAATCTTTTCATTTTAGAACAAAAATGTACGAAGCGATGGAAGAGTCTGCGCGACAAGTTCGCCCGCGAGATGAAACTATGTCAGGAATCGCGCTGGCGTTACTTCAAGCAGATGCAATTCCTGGTTGACTCCATCCGCCAGTACCGAGAGTCGCTGCTCGGCAAGTGCGCCAATGGGAGTCAAAACGCCAACCAGGTGGCCGATCCGTCGCAGCAGCAGCAGGCGCAGCAACAGACCGTCGTGGATATATTTGCACAGCCCTTCAACGGCAGCGCCACAACCTCGGCCCAGGCACTGACCCATCCGCATGGTAGGTGAACCAGCATTTAAGCACCAGAGATCCCCGCTAAATACTTCGGTCTCTTGCAGAAATTACTGTCACCAGCGATGCACAGCTGGCAACTGCCGTGGGCAAGGACCAAAAGCCATACTTCTACGAGCCGCCACTCAAGCGGGAACGCAGTGAGGAGGAGCACAGCGACAACATGCTCAACACCATCAAGATTTTCCAAAACAACGTCTCGCAGGCGGTCAGCGCCGAGGACCAGTCGTTCGGCATGGTAGTCACGGACATGCTCAACACGCTGGGCGTGCGACAAAAAGCCGAGGCGAAGGTGCACATCATCAAGTATCTGACGGACATGCAGCTTTTGGCACAGCACAACAAGTACTAACTGTCGGGCGGCTGTCACCGGCAGCTGCTGCAGCTGCTCCAACTGGAGAGCGTTCTGCCCTGAGATCAAACGAGAACGGACCCACGGCTACCCACATCCAAATCTACACGGGCTTGGGGGTCCTGTGCGGTCATTTTCTACAGTTCATAGGTCTTAAAGTCAAACTACAGAATAACATTAGACGTAACATCCCACAGCGTAAACCATAACGCGTAATGATACTTCCCCACGCCCACACGTAGACAAACATATATATTTATATGCTTAGTTGGCCCCATGATCGGTGATTTAATTCGCGCCCAGTTCTCAGCTCTGTACAAAAAATGCGATTGAAAATAGCGATTCTAGAATTATGAGTAGCTTGTTAAAAGACCGTGGAAACACTTTATATGCAGCGTATTGTAAATTTTGACTACGATTTAGTTGTAATTTGCCATCGGGTCTTAGCTCTAAAACTAAGTATACACGTAAAAGTTATTTTTATTTTATAAGTTCTGTTGTAATATGCTGAAAACGTTGAAAGACACTTTGAAATGCTTTAATTAAGTGTGACAGAGGGAAACATAAAACACCTTTTTCATAGTGATCGCATATTACACACTTTACATGGATACGAGTAAAATCGAAATAGTTGCCGGCAACGTCAGTTGCTAACCATTTTTAATGATTAATCGTGCAATTATTTGGTATTAAATGGAACATTTGAAAGTAACTGACTAGTTTCAATCGGGGTGATGTGGCAACGCCGCGAGCCAGCGGCATAAACAAAATCAGCTGTGCGAGCTAATGGTTGATTTTATGTAATTGAAATGGACACAAAATCGGATAATGCTGACTCAAAATCGGACAAATCCAAAGAATCACTGAATGACGCATGGGCAGTAAGTATCCAGCTACTGTAATAGATCCGAGACTCAGGAATTCCCTTTACAGATCCGACCCTGTCATCTGTACAAGGAGGAGTACGACGACTGCACGAGCTTTAAGGCGCGCTTCCACCAGTACTTTATATTTGGTAAGGACACAGATTGCTCACAATGGCTAACTGATTACCGGAACTGCGAACGATATCAGCAGTCCAACGGCAACGATGTGGCTGCCGGCAAAGCGGTGATCAAAAGCGAGGAGGAGCGCCGCAAGATCCGCCTGCGCGCCCACTTCGCTAACGACACTTGGCAGAAGCGTAAGGAGCCACCGCTGGATTGGGCTGCACCTCTGCCGGACTGGATGGAGAAGCGAAACGAGAATACCTATCTTGAGGTTAAGCAAAAAGAGCTCTCTGGACAGGCGGCGCCGCAAGGAGAGGAACGCTCGCTGTGCACGATCATGTGAAGATAAATAGTAAATGACTAGTTAAGAAAAGAAGGAAATTGTTTCATTTTTCTTTAAGGAAATGGTTAAGGTTCAGGTTCTTCGCAATGGTTTCGAATAATCGGCGGTCTGGCAGCGCTCGTGTCAGCTGTATTTGTTTCTGTCAGTGCTGCTACATTTAGCTAAATATACATAGGTAAATTTGCCGACATAACTATCTTAAACGTCTTTAAAATTTTAGGCTTCATTAAACACGTAAAGAAAAAACTCATTTGCTGTCAAAAAGTCTAGGTGCTCGTATTACGAATCACACAAGTTGTTTAAGCTCTGATAAACGTGAGCAGTGGTAATCGGCGTTAGAACAGTACTGCTGAGAATAGGTTAATCTGGCTACAAAATAGCTGAATTGACGGCACAGTTTGTGCGATACTTCAGATACGGGCTGATACCTACCTACATACCTATTCGGCATCCGCATCCCAACGCTCCAGCTTTGCCTAAAATGCTAAAGGGTAGCACACTAAAAGCACTGGACGTCAGAATCCTATGGCCCCTTATTGAAACAAGGTCAGCAGGTAAATGTAAATTACATAACCCGTGGCCGACTTTAAACCCGTAACATTGCGGCAGCAAAATTGTTCGTGACACTCAGATTGCTCTTATCCTGTTGCAGTGGAGGACACCAGCGCAGCTTCTCCAGCAGCATCCACCGGTCCTACATAACATTCAATGATTTCCGCAAAAAACACCGCTGGTACACCAAAAAGGAGCTTGTGGGGTAAGTGAAATGTTAGCGCACTTGGTGAAATCGTTTCTCAAGTACCATCTGCTCTAGCTACTCCATGCAGGACATGTACAGCGTGGTTTCCGACGTCAGCAATTACCACAAGTTCGTGCCGTATGTGAAGCGCTCCGATGTGCACAGCCAGGGAATTGGAGGCTTCAAGGCGGACCTCATCGTCGGCTTTCCGCCGCTTAACGAGGCGTACACCTCGCAGGTGACCCTGGTGCCGCCCAGCTTGGTTAAGTCAGAGTGCCACGATGGACGTCTGTTCAACTACCTGCTGAATGAGTGGTCTTTTAAGCCGGGCCTCAAGGACATCCCTAACTCCTGCGTGCTGGACTTCAAGGTCTCGTTCGAGTTCAAGTCCCTCCTGCACAGCAACGTCGCCAACATATTTTTTGACCTTATCTGCGATCAAATGGAAAACGCTTTCATCCAGGAGGTGCGTCGACGGAGTGGTCCGCCCTCAATCCGCTCCCACGTGCTCACCTCGGAGCGGTCCTGACCAGATGAATTTTGGGGATGTTTTTTCTTTAGTGATTTAAGTTAAAGTTGTGTACGTTGCGTTGACAAACCTCTTTGCTAGTACAATTAACCAAATTGTAAATAAATTGTCTATCAGTTTGTGTATAAACTAACAACAGAGAATATATCTGTGGACGGTTCACAAAACGATAGCTGTCCACACCACAAACCAAATGATATAATACACGAGTACAAAGAACAAAAATTAAGTACTTTAATTTGGTTCACTTAACATAATATTTAAAATCAAATATTTTCGTTAACAGTCTCGTTTTGGGATTAGTAGTGGGACACATAAATGATACGAAGATTACATTCGAAAGGGTATATTTCTCTGCTTAATTGACGGCCTCTCGGCGATGTTGAAAACCTAGGAGTTAAAATAAAATTATGTTTGGAATGGCATCGTTTAAGTGGCGAGAAGTACATGATGTTCTCAAGTGGCATACACTACAATACATTACATTACAGGCTTATCATATAGAAGTCGTTATTATCGTGCATCGGTTTTTGGGTTCGGGCAGTTAGTATTGAGTGGGAGCGCTACTATTGCCTCTACACGGGAGGCTAAATACAAGAGTCTACGGTTGTATCTAACAGATACCAACTACGTTCTACATCTAGTACGCTAAGCTCTATGTTACTTTATACAGGGATGTGTAATTATAAACTCTACTTAGTTTGCACAGTAAAAAATCTAACTAAAACGGTTAAATATTCATTTAAAGTATTGTCCAGAAGGCGCGCGGGCAACTCCTCTCGGGCAAACAATTGATCTATCATTAGGGGAATTAACAAATTTTCGTAGACGAGGCCAACATCTGATAAAGCAATCAAAGGTAAAGGTACAACAGCTTAACACTAGGCGCCCAGATAGACAAGCTAAATAAGGACTTCAGCACACATACGAGGGCGGAAATAACACAATAGAAACACGAAACTATTTCCAGATCAGGAGTGTGAGGTTTTGGAAAGGACATGGCGTTTGGTGCAACCATTTTGAATGGTTAAGCACAATACGTAGGCCCTAAAAAATATCACTTTTTCGACGGCGATAGACCGCCAGTTTCCTTAGTTCTCAGTTGTGCTTGGCCCGACGACCAAACATATAGCCCTTCCAGCGCTCCGCAGTTTGTGCAATTAATGGATCGCTGTCGATGGTGGCTAACAGAAGTAACTGGTTCACGTGCGTTGCATGGTAGTCCCAGCGCGCCAGATTAGGAGCCACGCCCAGGCTGATATGGCGCAGGTCGTAGCTGGTGCCGGAGCCAGTGTCGAATAGCAACAGCATCTTTTTAAGGGAGTGCATGCCCTGCGCGAAAAGCTTTCCAGCTTCGCGGGCGATTTTTCCCGGGGCAGTGCTGTTGAGATCGTAGAGACCCAGCAGTGAATAGATAAAGCCGTTCAGCACATAAGAGGGTGGCGTGGTGGGGTACTCCTCGTACCTATAAAAGCCGAACAAAGAATTTCGATATTTGAATATAAATTTGGTTCTCAAAAACGATTTACCCAGCAAAGCTGTATGGTATGCAGGCGAACTTGTACTCACCAGTAGAACTTGTCCATGAACTGCGCCAGAACGCCGCCGTCCCGCGAATATACTCTATAAGGCTGCAGTCCGGCTGCAGCCGCTCGAAGGTAGCGTTCATCTCCGCCGGAGTGCCAGTAGGCTCGTGCCAGCACTGAAATAGCGTGGCCTTGACCCATGGCTGATATCCACCCCGGGCGCAGTTCGGCAAAGCCGTTAAGACTGCGACGCACAGGATTGGTCCAGCCACCCGTCTTGGGGTCCTGGTTGTGGACGAACCACTCAGCCGCGTCGTAGAAGTGAGCCAGATGGTCACTGGTGGACAATGTGATATTGTCGAAGAAGCCGAGGCCCAGAAAGCCAATAGATATTACCTCCAGATCCGAGCGGCGTATCTTTAACGGCGAGCGTTTGTCACCCATGACGCCCTTCTGAAGATCAATGTGCAGGTCTCGAGTGATGTGGCGCCACTTGTTCAGTGCCGAGCCTCCCAGACCGTAGTAGATGTTTGTATCCTGCACGCTCAGCAGCAGATCTGCGGGTATGTAGTGCAGGCTGTAGGTGTGACGGGTGTCCCGATTCTGGACGGTGATCATGAGACTGCTGCTATTGGTTACCAGCAGCAGATCAACGCTGAGCAGAAGATCCAATGTCTGGTTTAGAGCAATGCTGATGACGCCCTCGTAACCAGGTGCCGTCTCGAACTGGACAACACTGGTGTTAAACTTGTGGTGCCAGATGCGGCTCATGTTGCTGGTCTTGGGCGTACTCCATTCCATCTGGTTCCCGTCGCCGTCCTCCAGCACGCGAACCCTGGGCGCCGGCTCTGTGAGGTTCTTGCTGTAGTGCGACAACGCGAACTGGGCAATTTGTGTGGGGTAAAAGTACCCGCGCTTCTCCCATTGCGTGCTCACTGGAACGCCCTCCGCGGCGCTGATGCACTTCACCCGGTCGCGCACCTCCACGTTGTAGTTCTCAAAGTACATAAAGACGCCGCGCGCATCATACTTTCCCCTGGGAAGGTTAACCTTGGCTGTGCTGTGCACCCAGTTGAACTTGGCCACCTCATTGCTGTTGGTGGACACTGCTCCACTGACGTCGAAGTAGTTACGCAGGAAGGAAAACGGAACGTAAACCTCGTTGGCGTTCTCGTCTCGCTTGCAGTGCACGGTGTACTCCTGGTTAATGGAGCACTCAATGTCGTGCAGCGCTGTAGTCTCTCCTCCGCTGGAGGACTGCCTTGCGGACCGGTCCAGAGGTCGCACCAAGTCCGGCGAAAAGGAGAAGGCGGCGCAGCGCATATACACGCCAAGAGTGATCACCACCACAGCCACCGTGAGGACAAGCAGCACGGCTTTTAGGTTCAGTCGCATGATGAAAAAGACCAGTGGCTCGCGTTGCTAAGGAATTTGGTTCCAAGATTAGCCAACTGATAACACGATGAAATAGACATTGTTACCTTTACCCCTTGGGATTTTAGTGGCTCCCGGATTTCCCTGCTTACTGGAAGCGCGGGTGCGGAAAGGGCATCTCTCTGACTGCTTAGATATTTGGACATTCGGTTGGGGGCGGGCTCTCTAACTGGCTTCTAGGTGAGTCATGCTCTAAATATAAAACTGCATTCATCTGGCAGATGCATTGCTGACGATATGATAATGCAGCACCAGTGCGCGTACGTCTCTTTCACTGCCTCTGAGGGTAAAATTCCACCTGCCGAGCCTGTAGCCCTCTGAGTTCAGTCCTGGGCCATCCAACGTTGATCATTCAAGTGCTCACTAAGCATATTTTGCTTAGATTTGTACTGCTCTTCTCGCTTTGATGGGCGAACACTGCAAAAACACAGAAACTACGATACAGATGAGCAAATGTTTTGACATATGACAAATGGTCGCTCTTGGGAGGGCTATGCACGTAAGCTATCGATAAAAAACATTAACGATGTGCATTTTTCTTCTGTAGATAAATAATTTTATTTATTACTTGGACTCAATTCAAGTTTAAATAGTTTAATATTCCTCCTTTGGTTGAAAAATAAGTTTTATTTATAACTTTATTGGTATTTTCAAATGGTCCCATACGCATGCTAACGACTATCGGCGAACCGATAGCATCAACACCACGGCGATTAATCAATAGTGCAATGTTTACAAAATATTTCGGGTGGATGTCGGCGAGAAGGCGCGTTTAACTAGTTTTAGTCATGTCTAGTCGTAATTTAAGTGCAATAGTCCTGCTCCTAGGGGCGTTAGTGGCCGCCTGCCAAGCCTCCAACGGCGACCGCACACAGTTTTTTCACAATTGTCGACAGAACTGCGAGCGAACGAACTGCTCGGCAGGTGAGGAGTGCTTTCCACTTTAATTGCAAGTCTTACGAGCACCCTTCCCTTGGCAGATGGGCTGGAGATCCAGGAGCAGGCAGTCAAGTTTTACCAGCAATCGGTGTTCGACCGGCTCTTCCAGTGGAGCTGCGCAGACGAGTGTCAGTATGGATGCATGTGGAGAACGGTGTTCGCCTTCTTTGAACGCGGTTGGCCGATTCCGCAGTTCTACGGCAAGTGGCCCTTCCTCCGCCTTCTGGGCATGCAGGAGCCGGCCTCAGTTATCTTCTCCTGCCTGAATTTTGTCGTTCACCTGCGCTTGTTACGCAAGTTCCGCCGAGAAGTGCGTCCGGACAGTCCCTGCTATATGCTGACCCACATATTCGCAGTGGTATGCCTCTGTTTACACGATCAGCCAAAGAAGTCGTTTTACTAAGTTACCTCTATCCTTACTCTTCCAGACGAGTCTCAACGGCTGGATCTGGTCGGCCATCTTTCACACAAGGGACTTTCCACTGACCGAGCTGCTGGACTACGCCTTTGCCTACTCCATCATCTTGTGCTCACTTTACGTCATGGTCATGCGGATGCTGCACCGCTACTCGCTGTTCCTGCGAGGTGTGATCACGTTGGCCTTCCTCTCCTACTACATTAACTACTTTGCCTACCTGAGCGTGGGACGGTTCAACTATGCCTTCAACATGATGGTAAACGTGGCCACGGGAGTGATAGCGGCAGTGGGATGGTTCGTTTGGTGTCATTTTGTGCGCACCCGCAGGCCCTACTTTAGAAGGATCCTGCGTTTCTATATTCTCATGGCGTTGGCTATGAGCCTTGAACTGCTTGACTTCCCGCCCATCCTCTGGATTCTAGATGCTCATGCTCTATGGCACTTGGCAACAATTCCTCTGGCATCCCTCTACTATGAGTGCGTAGAAATATTACTTTTTCTTAATATTGCTACATGTGTTTTTATTTCAGCTTCATGATAGAGGACTGTCGAACCCTGCGAAAGGAGAAGGCTGCTGCCGGCGGCTATTCATTCTACAATTAGTATTATCTAAGACATTCTTAGCCCTGAAAGCACGCAAAGCTATCTGACGATTTTTCTAACATATTTCATGTAATTTGTAACAAAGCGAAAAAATGTAATGTATTTTATTGAAAGTCAAAGCGAAAGCCGCCTTTGACAGTAACCAGAACGGCAGGAAAACTAATAGCTTCGTTTAAAAAGACATAATAGAGACTTTATTACAACATTTAGAACTCCGCGCTACATTTGCCCGCATTGCGAAATGGTCACTGGGAGCTTCGGCTTGTTATTGGGGCCCGTGGGCACGTTCTCGATCTTCCGCATAATAAGCAGTCCATCCAGAACCCGACCGAACACCACGTGCTTGCCGTCTAAAAAGTTGCACTTAGCGCAGGTGATAAAGAATTGGCATCCGTTCGTCTCCTTGCCACTGTTTGCCATGGAAAGGAGGCCGGGCGAGTCGTGCTTCAGGGTGAAGTTCTCGTCGCCGAAGGTGTTGCCGTATATGCTGGTAACGCCGGTGCCGTCGCCCTGCACAAAGTCGCCGCCCTGGATCATGAAGTCCTTGATCACCCGATGGAAACTGGCGCCTTTGTAGCCAATGGGAACGCCATCCGGTCTGTACTCGCCCGTGCAGAACTGCCGGAAGTTTTCCGCCGTTCGGGGCACAGTGTCCGCAAAGAGTTCGAATATCATTCGTCCGATTTCCTGCACACAAAAGGCGTTAGAACGCGTAAGTTAGTGATTATGATTAGATTGTTTTTAGCTCACCGTTGTGCCTACAGCAATGTCGAAGAAAACGACGGGATTGTTGGAGCTTCTCAGTTGGGACTGTATTTGATTCCAGTTAGGCATTTTAAAATTATTTTTATTTGTTTATAAGCTTCTAACAAGTCAAGATTGAGATTTTCCTCAGCCGGCAGATTTTTGTTTATGTTTATTACGATGGTTCGATGACGATAGGTCAGCATGCACGATAAGTCGATAGGATCATAAGCCGGTCATATCGATAGCACACGTGTGCCAAGTGTTTGTTTATATTTTGCTGTGCACAAATTGGTGAAACTGTTTAAATAATATTTATTAAGGTGAGTTTATTTATGATTGGATTGATAGAGTTGCTGGGTAGAGTTTATTAAATAGTGCATAAATATTAGTATTGTTGGATATTGTTTCGGCATTATTTTTAGTTGTTTATTTTTATTGGCAAGTTGCTCAATACCAGATTACTAACTTATTTTGCGTCCGATCGGCAGGATTTCATCCTGATAGGATATGCGTGTGTAAATTCTTCAACTTACATATGTACGTTCCCAAACTAAAAGCTTTTATCAAACAGAAACAGAATGATCCAAAACATTTGCATCTGTATGTACGTACATAAATTTGTACCAAAGTGGTAGATGAAGATATGCAAGCGACAAGCGAGTGCAGTAGCAAGCAACAATTGTATGCCTTAGCATGATTAGTTTACTTATAATTAGTTTATACTTATAAGATTTTGTGACAACGTTTTAAAACAAACATATTAGGACATCATATAGAAAGATTTAAAAAAAAAAAACTATTTGAGTCCCCCAAAGATTTGGATAGGCTCTTTGGCAGGGATTCCGTAATTAGCCGTTTAAGGAGTTCTGTTGGAAAGAAATTGCCCCAATTAGCCCTCTCTGTTGATGAAGGAAGACACTTGATCGACATATTACACAACCGTGTAATAATAAATAAATATTCGTGAGCATTGTACTCAAGAAAAACGTCTTTAAAGAACGGACGGCCAACGATTGACCTCTATAACCAAAGAGCATGGTAATGTATGCGTGTAGAAAGGTCAGTCAGGTCCCTTTCACAAAAAAGACTCGCATGTCAATCAAATATATACAATGATATCACTGCGGTAATACTGATCCCATTTTTCGAAAAATATGCACGACAATGACCCCCATCTGCCGTTAAGATCTGCTTTGTGAAGAATATATTTCAATTTTTGGGGACAGCAGATTCCCGGGGATCTTAATCCCAATGACGTATTCTTGAGAACCATATCCGACTATGGTATACGATGAATGGTATTGTGTGCGTTTGTGGGTGGAATATCATTCTCTAAACAGATGCACAGCTTTATTAAAAACTGCAGTTTTCTGTACTTTCTGGTTTGCTTAAAAGTATCCTTTTGGAAGACACTGGAAACCCGCATTACAAGACAAGAGATACATTTTCCGTTGGATTATGTTTGTATTTTTTAGAAACTTGCATAGAAAATGCCGAGATAATGTTTATAAATAAGTGCTTTTGTTCATGACAGTAACTTAAGGTAGCTAAAAGGTATAAGCAGATGCAAATGAGTCTATCTTTAAATTACATGATATTCAGCAACAACTAAGGCCCTAAAAGTACATAAATGGATGTTCTTAAATTCAAACTGAGCAATGTTAGTCGGTAGTCGATTGATTCATGCCTCATTTCAGCTCGACAACTAATACTAGGTAGAGGTAAATCCGCAAATCCCTTTTGGGTCGACGCTCAGTTACTCGCCTCGTCCGTATCCACGTCTGATATATCTTTGAGTTTTACGGTGCCATTGCTGTTGTTCCTGTCATTGTCATCCGCCGCCTTTTGGAAGTTCTCCTGAAGAGTTTTGGGATCAACGACCAGGATGGGTGTGCACCCGTCCATTAGGTGCTCGCTCTGGCTCTGGTACTGCTCCCGCGAGATGCTGCGCGTGAAGGAGAAGCGCAACGACTTTGTCCTGGTCAGCCTCTTTTTGATGGGTGGCTTGCCCGCCACTGGAGCCACTGGCTCTGAGCTGGTCCGCTCTGAGCCTTCCGGCGTGGTTGGCACGGAGCTGGACTCCAGCTGGTGGTCCCGCAGTATTTCCTCAGCAAAGCACTTTATCTGGGTCCATGCATCTAGGATGTCCTTCTCAGAGGCATGCTCGTAGGTGACGCAGAAGCGGATCACGTAGCGGCCGTTGAACTTGGCCGGCGTCATGTGCATCTTGCCCGAGTGGTTGATCTGGGCGAGCAGCATGTGGTTGGGCTCGTCGCCAGTTCTGAAGAGAAGATTGAGTACACCATTAAAGCCGATCATTCGGATAAAATCGAAGCAGAGCTTCTCTCTTCAATTAGGTATTACTTATTTTAATGGTTAATAGACTTACCGCATTCTGAAGCAAACTAGGCCAAGGTGAACGTCGTTGCGAACTTCGAATCGTTCATCCTTGCGCACCAGCATCTCAAACTTCTTAGCCAACGCCATGTGATTTCGAATGTATTCCTGTAGTCCTCGAATTCCGTATGTCCGAAAGACGAACCACAGCTTGAGTGCCCGGAATCGGCGACTCAGGGGAATGCCGTAGTGGCGGTAGTCAACTCCGGTCAAGTGCTCGTGTCGCAGGTAGAGGGGATTCACATTGAGTGCGCTCTTAAGGTTCATCACATCCCGCACCCACAGGGCAGAGGCATCGAAGTTCGTCAGCAGAAGCTTGTTGGGATTTGTGTTGAAGGAGTCGGCGTATTCGAGTCCGGCCGAAAAGACCCGCATCTCGGGCAGAATGAAGGAGTTTCCCGCATAGGCGCCGTCTACGTGCAGCCAAATGCTCGACACCTCGCGGCACACCTTTCCGATCTCAGTGATGTCGTCGAAAGCGCAGCCGCCGGTGGTACCCACAGTGGCCACTACAAAGAAGGGTGTCAAGCCGGCGTTCACATCGTTTTGAATTGCTTGGCGCAGTAGGTCAACTCGCATGCGTCCATGCTCGTCGGCATCGATGATCCGGAGCTTCACCAGGGCCATCTTGGTGGCCTTTTCCACGGAGGAGTGTGCCTCGCGGCTGGCGTATGCGATCAGGCTGGGCAGGAAGACGCTGTCGTGAACGCTGGTCTGACCCTTCAGCTCGCTTATGGCCCGGGCACGGGCTGTGATCAGAGAGACGAGAACGCATTCCGAGGCGGATCCCTGGAGGGCGCCGCCGCCTGTGCTGCCTGGGGCATCCGAAACGAAGGCCTTGGGCAGGCCAAGGGCCTTGGCGTACCAGTTCATAACGATCGTCTCCAGCTCGGCAGCCGCCGGACAGCTGGCCCAGCTGAAGCCAATTGAACCAATGGCACTGCTGAGCATGTCGCCTAGGACCGATGGAAAGGAGTTGCCCGAGGGGAAGTAGGCGAAGAACTTGGGGTGGTTCCAGTGCACCACGCCCGGCATGATCTTCTGCTCGAAGTCCTCGAGCACGTCCTTGAACGGCTCCGGCGACTGGGGAGCGTCGGCTGAAGATAGAGATAAACAGGCAGTCGGGGATTAGTGGGATGGGCCTTAAATATTTCGTTTATCACCCATAAATTTGGGGGGCCAGCAAAGGCTGTATTTATGGCGGGTCTGTTGTTTTTGGCAGTGAGTAGAAAGATCAACAAGTAAGTCTATACGCAAGGTGTGTGTTTGCGTATGCATAATTAATTGATTTGTTTAGTTGAACTCGGGATTGCGGCGTCCATTCCGGCGTAAATATTTAACTTAGCCAACTGCGCGGAATTCGCCTGAAATTCGCCAGCGAAACCTACTCTCCAACCTGCCAACCTCTGAGGTGGCCGGAGATCGAAGATCGGAGAGATGGCTGTCGAGTGTGCCCCAATTATGCCGTACCCACCCACGCACCTCGTTGCGGGGCACTTGAATCCGTGGGCTGGGGATTTTCGAATAGTTTACACTCGCACATTATTCACATGACTCTTCGGCAGCGGGCAAAACAATTAGTCAACATGATTTAACAAGTTTTTGAGAGGCATTCAGTTGCTTGTTGCTTTTTGCTCTGGTCTGTCTTTCTTTGATTATTTTGCGCAAACGAAATATTTTCGGAATCATTGCTAATTTGTTTGGGCATAGTTAACAAATTAGTGTATACAATTTATCACTAGTGCTATAATTAAACATTTTTTTTCTGCTTTCAAATGGAATTCTGCGAAAACAATCAGACAAATTAGATTCGACTAACATGGAGGAGTTTTCAAAAATGGGTTTATTACCCAGGGAACTTAAAAACTCTATGGCGTGCCTTGGTGTAAATTGTCAGTGGAATCCCCTATTTTCTATTTGTTATTGGATAACTATATTGTTTTATCGTTGATCGCATATAATTATAGATGTGCCCGAAAATAAGGACCTGTGAAAGTATGACCCTCTCATCACAAACTTGACACAAAATAACTAAATAATTTCGATGTTTGTCTCTAGCTTTTGCCGGGTCTTTGATTTTTTCACACTTCTTCCCATTGCATGCTCACCTGGTAGCAGTTTTTTGAGGTAACCCGGATCCAAGGTGGGCGCCACGTCGCGCTCCTCTATGTTAGTGCCATATTGGCATATATAATCAATCACTTCCTTGCCGTATTTGCGAAACTCTTCCACATCCATTTTGTCTAATTTACACTTTTCGTTTATCTCCTTGTTCAAATAAATGGTAGTTTATTAAGAAGTATCTGTTGGTGCTTGGTGCTTGTATCTCTAGTGCTCGGATACTAGGCTCTCACACGGTACACAGTAGCTTATCTCGGTCACTTTCGAATCCCGGCTATCTCGCACCGCACACTCGTTGCAGGTCAGCTTCCTTGACGCGAATGTCTTGGCCACTGCGCCGGAATCGTTTTTATATGGCAGCGATCGGCCTGTTGCTCCATCGCACGATCGGCTACTCTCGGCTTCTCTCTGTGCTCGGATGTATCCCCTTCTGACACCGACACCTGCGAGGTGTGCTGTGCTCGGTGCTCGTACTGACGTTGATTGTCTCGTGATCGCACTCAAATTACTGGCCCGGAGACTCGGATCGGACTCCGTTTGGCTGGGAAACCCGCTTTGGTCATTATGGACACATCTCTCGTTCGGCTCTCGCGTCGGGCGGAGCATTATCTTGCTTGGCGAAAAAGTCCCTGGTGGGCAAGGGTTTCCAGCTGTTGGCTTAATTATATGGTGAGTTCCATTTGAAGTGTGATTGAGCAACAGACGGTGCTTTCCTACGAACATGTGGTCAAATTATTAATTATAATTGTCCAAAGTAGTTTGTTATTTAAGCTTCTGAATTATTATTGAGGAATTCACAAAGAGTGATATTCGCGAGCTCGAAATGCTAAGCTATAGTGAATTTATCGCCCATTTTCCAGGCATAAACTCGGATTTAAACGCGTGCTTTCTTACAGATATTTTAATCGTGCTCAATACCTACCTCAATAAATTCTTCGATACCATTCGCAGACTTTTTTATGACATTTAAATTGGCTTCGAATGTGAATATTCTGACACGCATGGCTCTTCGGGGAACTTTTGGGGGTTTTAGAAAATTTCCCAAATTTGCCGTAAGTCCGGGACGTCCAAACAGTGTGCAAAGAGCCAGTGAAAGAGAACAAACTTGTTTGCTCTAATCTCTTGAAGAAATACCGAAACTTTCCGTGGCTTATGGCAACCAGTGGGGAATCACTTCCAGTACCAAAAAAAAAGTGGCGAACAAGTGTCCAAACATTGACCAAATGCGTTAGCAGAAAGTCGGATGTACGAACGGCCCAGCCTGCCAAGAGGCCGAACTGATGACGTAGCTGTGAAGAGCGCCCATTGTTTCATGGAATCTCCTGCTAGGTGAAATACAAAAACACTAATATCAAAATAAACAAACGTTGCCAAATGAAAATCACCGATTTGTTGCGAGGCTGCGAGGCGCGGGAACTTGGCAGATAATGGGTGTGGGTGGGCAGACCGAACGAATGAATGGGTTTGTTGTCAGAGTCAGCATGAGGTCCCGCAATTTGGTTGGGTGCTAATTGCCGACAAGTGCTTACCTAACTCTGCCCTGTAATGATCTATACTTACCTTCCAGTCTGTATGTTTAATGGTACACGGTCCATCAACCTTCTCAAGAGGGTTAGATGAATAGGATGCAACCGCTTATTCACAGGTAGTTTGGGAACACAGCTGGAATCTCACATTGTTAAAACCGGAGGGAGTGCCTCCTCATTCGTACTAAATAAGTTACTAACTAACTTAGATCTATCTCTAAGATACAAAGCGAGATACAAGCCAAACCATATAACAATGTACGATAGCTTGACGTAATCAATGGATAACCTTCTGCAGCTATTATCTTGCACGTTCTGTTCGGAAACAATCCCAATCCGACCACTGTAAAGGGGCTGAACCTAACTTTGGAAGCCATGGCTTGGCTGACTCACCCGGCGCACGCGTCGCGCCTTGAAGCACCGCTCGGTGGTGGGGGCAGAGTCCGCAGCTAGAGATTCGGAGACCGCGGGACAGAGATCGACCCAACACCGTGACTTGACGTATTTCGCTGCTCCTCTTTCTGGGCCTGAGCTTCGCCGGAACTTTCATTCACAGTGCCAGACACCGCGGATGACGTCGTGCTTCTAAATATAAGTTCGTATTCAGTTTACGCGGTCACACTTCGAAATGCTCGAGGGCCATTGCCATCATCCATCGAATCCATCCGCCTTCTGATGCTGCTGCTGCTCCAACCCGGCTGTGTGTTTGGATGTGTGTTGAGAGCGCGGCTAACGCTTTTGTTGTCTAACCATTAATTATGGCAGTTGGCACTGCCAAACACCGATCAAAATTCCCATGAGGCCGCTTTACAGTAGAGCATCCCTAACTTCGAAGTTATTGGAATCATATATGGTTCCAGTTTGTGTGGGAACAAGTTTTAAAGTGCGCCTAATATTGGGAATCACCATATAGTTCAGATACATTTGCTTAAAAGAATCCAGCATCTACAAAAGGGGATTTCTGTTGGATGAGGTGAAAAAAACGTGATTAGGCTTGAGATTTGGGAAGATTGATTTGCAGACTCCCTTGTCTGTATGTCTGTTCGAGGGCTGCCTGTAGATTTTTCCCAAAATTTGCATAATATATGTGTTTTTTTACTGATGGTGCGCGTGCTTGACAATAGCTGACGGATACTGCATATGAAGATTTCGTGCTCCGTGGCTCTTCTATTTTCGTTTATTTTTGGCAATTTCGCTTTTTTTGGATTTTGCCAGATCATACCTTAGGCATTTCATTCATTCTGGTGGGGTATACTAATTTATGGGTACGGTATTTATTTATGGGTTTATTTGGTTGGAGGTGTCAAAGATTTTGACAGACGATACTTTGAATTTAATTGGCGCCAGTAGATTATGGCTCAGGTTATATGGCTATTTAATTAAATCAACCCGAACCCGTTTCCAAGTTTAGATTTCGTGATTTGGCGTAAAAGATTCGAGCTATTAGGGTTACGATTTTAATGAGAAACGGTTGGAGAGTCTTCAAAAGATCACCTTTTGCTCAAAAGTTCTCTAACATCTCTATAGCCTAACCCTATTTTTCAAAACGTAACCATAAACTATATATATTTTAATAACAACGATTCATTTCCTCGCTGTTGCCATGCGATTTGTTCTATGGTGAATGTTTACACATTTCTACTATTCCTTAAACATTCCCTAACCAATCAATCGGCACAGGTATGTCTTCGTGCTCAGCTCCATGACTGTATTTCAAAAGGCCAATGCCAAGTCAAGACTCACAGCAAATTTGACAGACGACCCATTGCAGGCCTATACTGAGGTCGTCCAAAATTTGATTAAGAACTGGGAGTATCCAGTTTTCTATCTGAAAAAACGAGGTTTCCTGCCCAGAAACTACGAGGATGCGTCAAGAATCAAGCCTAGTCTGGACGCCCTGATGCAACGAATAAAAAGGGCCAAAAGGGATCACACAGACACTATGAAAGGAGGATCCAAAGAAATGTCAAATGATTACCCAAATAATCAACTTGGCTTTCAGATGTCAACGAGCTCCATGCTCTCCAGTTTGGAGCAGTTGAAAGTCATCGAAGGCCAGGCAACGAAGGCGAAGTCCAAGGCCAAGTCAGGTGAGCAGGTGAAAGAGCTGCTGGCCATGAAACGGCGATTGGAAGAGTTGCAACAGGTAGCCACCGGTCAGGATCAGCCAGGATACCGTAGGCAGATTAAGCTAACTCCAATAGTCGAGGATCCAGGGAAGTTAACACAAAGCTATGACGAAATACTGGAGCGAATGATTGAAAAGACGAGCCCATACTACACACAGCACTCCAATTCGCATTTAGAAACCCATCCAAATCAATTAGCTCCTCCAGGAGCAACCCAAAAAGTTGGTAATGTGCAGATGGCTCCCAAAGACGATAAGCCGCTGACTTTAGGACATATCCAGTTGCATGCGTATACAGCGAACAGTGCTCCCCGAAATTTATTGCATAAATCCGCAGTTGATCTGCCCACACTTAGAGCAGCGGAGACCCAGAGGAGCTCGACCAAAACGGAGGCATCTAACGTCGAATCGAAGTTGCGCGCGCCCACGTATTTGAACTGGGACATGGAAAACGGTCGACTGGATAATTACTCAAGCGTGGACAAGGAGGCCTATTTGAACCAGTTGGTGAGAGTGTTCGGGCGAAATATGGATTTCAAGGAGCCCACTCAAAAAGGAAAAGAGCCGACAGTTTCTTAGAACCTCGGTTCTCCTGCCCAACAGCGTGCACTCATCTTCATAAAATGATATAAAATATACGAGGTCTGTCCAATGAGTCATTATCCATTTTGGAGTCCATGCCCGTGCACAGTGAATACATCTATACGTTTCCATTTCCGATTTCATGCGGATCGACAATGGTGCTACGTCATATCAATGGCATCAGCATGATGATTTGGATTCGTCTGTTTACCTTGCGCAAGAAAGCAAAGAAAAGCAGGATATTTCTGTTTACCATTTGTTAGTATTTAAGCATATTTCTGCTTTCAATGTTGATTCAACACAGATCAATACAACTTTTGCTAATGGGTTGACATGCAGTGTTCAACCGAGCACTTCAGCCCTGTATGATTATATTATATTATTAAGAAATAATATTTATTGCAATTCATAAACAAGAAAGATGTTCGTTTGATATTTCCGCCACCGCACTCATAGTATACTATAAAGTTTCAATATTGGAATTCAGAAGAAGCCTTTTACTGTGGCGAGCCACCGCATTGTAGATTGGTCTAGAATTCAACTAGGCGCCTGACCTAAGGAAGCGCTAATACTGTATTATAGTGGTTCCATAAACTGAGTGAATATTATTAGTTGAGGTTGTCCCGCGTGGACGATGCCTTGCGCACCGCCATGGGCGATCGTCGTGGCGATCGCTGCTCCATCTGCTGCTGCTGCTGGACGTTCACGTAGTCCAACTCGTTTTCCGGAGAGGGTGACGAGCCGGCTCCGGAGTTTCGTCGCGACGACGATGGTCGTACGTTGGTGTCCAGATGTCGGAATCTGCAATTACAGGATGTGGTTTTTTAAGCTCTATGGGTTGTCACTTCACTATTTTCCTTTTAAAAAAGTTTCCAAAACCATAATGGGATACTTTCGAACAAGACTCACCGCAACGAGACGTTACTGCCCTTTTCCTCGTTGTTGCTGTTGAAGAGGAATGCCAGCGGCCAGGATATCCACGAGTTGTGGTCCACCGAACTCTGGGTCCGGATAATGGGGGCACTGCCGCGGCTCACCGCGGGCGAGGGCAGCTCCATGGAGAGCTTGGGTGTGCCGGCCTTGTTGATCGCCGGGTTGTAGATCTTCGGATCGCTGACCATGCGCACGAAGAAGGAGCGCTTCTGGGCCAGCGTGTCCTGCTTCTTGCGGTTCATGATCTCGGACAGCTCATCGTGCTGCTCCTTCTCCAGCAACTCGTTGGCAAAGTCCACGATGATGTCCCAGGCGTAGTCAATGTCCTCAGCGGTCGCGTTCTGGGCCACGGCGCAGAACCTGATGATGTAGCGATCGCCCACGCTGGCCGGAACCATGTGCAGCTTGCCGGACTCGTTGATTATGCTCAGCAGCTTCTCATTCAGCTTGTCGGATCCCTTCAGCCGAAAGCAGACCAGGCCCAGCTAATGGAATCAAATACTATTTATTTCGGTTCCACAAATCTGCGGCGAATGACTAAAACCAAACTAAAAATGAAAAATCAAAACATGAAGGTATTTAAAACATCTAAAAAATAGTGTGATTGGAAGTCTCTATCGATTTTAATCATTAGTATATGATTTATCTGGCGAAAGTTGAGCAAGATACAAAGAAATCCTAACAATGTGTTAGCTTGATTTATCTTTACTCCCGAAATGTGTAATTAGTTGGAAAACGACAACGTGACTATCTGCAGATCCGCTACCGAATCGAATCGAATCGGCCAATTGACTTGGCCACGCTTACGCTCAACGAGTTTGAACGTTCATGTGTCAGTCGCTGACTGGATGAATCACTTGTGGCTGTCTCTAAATGATTTTCAATAGCAATTATGCCAAAACACTTCCATTGTCGGGTCGAAAAAGAAATCAATTTTTGCGCCCGTTTCTCTGCGGAATTTGGCGTGTAGTTGCGCACGTTTGCTCAGTTTGCTTCGTTTGCAAGGCGGTGTGAACAAGTTCACGTCTTCGTGGCCAGAGCTTGGGCCCCGGACACTTGCGTTACCCACCAATCAATCCATTTCCCAACTATTTTTGGGCCTTACATGGGCGCTCGGCCCTTGGTCCGCACAATGGACCCGCACACCCACCCGGTTGCCGGAGGCAAATGAAAACCCCACACATTTCGTGGGGTGTACAAAAGAGCTTTGAACTCTGAGCATGATTAATTGCCGAAAGAAACCGAATCGATCGAAAATAAAACTTAAAACACATATGGAAAACGAAACGAAAGCAACTGTGTCTCACCTTGACTTGGTTACAGATCTCGAAGCGCTTATCTTTGAGCACGAGCTCTTCGAACCGCTTGGCCAGCTTGATATGGTGACGTATGTAATGCTGCAGCCCGGAAATCCCATAGGATCGCAGCACGAACCTGAAATCACACAAGTCATTCCACAGGCAAACTCAGAGTGGAGTTGGGCAAATAATATTCTTTTGGGTGGTCACAATTAGCAATAAACGTTTGTTTGGCGTTGTCATATTTCGGTGTGGACTCATCTCATCTGCGGGATAGATTCGACACACACGGAGCACCGAAACCCTTGCTTTAACAACTAATCGCAAGCAAATACACGAGGGCATAATTTGAGTAAACAAGCCAGCATACTTAACGCCACTCCACTCCAATCCAAAAACAATTCAATTGTCGACCACAGTCAACAGACCCATTCGCACTTGGTTGGCTATCGAGGGCTTTCGGACCCCATATGGCACATGCTACATACCACAGCTTCAGCGAACGAAAACGACGACTGAGTGGAACTCCCCAATGACGATAGTCGATGGCCGCATCCGAGTAGCCGTGCTTCAGGTACAGCGGATCCACCACCAGGGCTGAAGTCAGCCGGATGCGGTCCCGCACCCACAGCGTCGAGCAATCGAAGTTCGTCAACAGCCATTTGTTGGGATTGGTGTTGAACGAGTCGGCGTACTCGATGCCCTACGAATGGAATCCAGTCAGATGGGCCGTGCGGGCCGTGGGCATGCCACTCACCTTCAGGAGCGGCTTCAGCTCGGGGCAGATGAAGCTGTTGCCCGCGTAGGCGGCATCTACGTGCAGCCAGACGCCCGGGAATCGCTGCAGCTGCTTGCCGATCTCCGGCAGATTGTCGAACGCACACGAGCCCGTGGTGCCCAGAGTGGTGGAGACGAAGAAGGGCACCAGACCCTGCAGCTCGTCCTCCTCCATGGCCTCGTAGATCGTCTGGCCGCGCAGACTGGCGTCGTCATCGGGCTCCAGGATGCGCAGCTTCACGAAGCAGATCATCGCCGCCTTCTCCACGCAGCTGTGCGCCTCCTTGGAGCAGTAGGCCATCAGCTTGGACAGCAGGTGACCCTCCTCCACGAACGGGTGCTGGGCCTTGAGCCTCTTGAGCGCCTGTGCCCTGGCAGCCAGCATCGTGACCAGCACACACTCCGATGCGGAAGTCTGGTGTCCAAAGAGTCAATGTCATGTTATATGTAGATATTTAAAAACTAAAAACTAGGTCGGTCTTCTTCACGTTCATCATCTAAGTACCGGACCAAAGAGAGTTCCGTCGTATAATGTTACCTGGATGACTCCCCCTCCGGTGCTGCCCTCCTTGAGGGCCAGAAAGTGGTCCGGCAGACCGATGGCCTTGCCCAGCCAGTCGAGCACTATGGTCTCCAGCTCGGTGCACGCGGGACTGGCGGCCCAGGAGAAGCCGATGCACCCGATTCCGTCGCCCAACATGTCGCCCAGGATCGAGGGGAACGAGTTGCCCGCCGGAAAGTAGGCGTGGAAGCGCGGATGCTGCCAATGCGTCACGCCGGGCATGATCTTGTCCTCCACGTCCCTCATGATCTGGTCCCAGTCCTCCGGCTCCTGTGGTGCCTCAGCTGTGCGAAAAGGGGTGGTGAGGGAGAAACTGACCAAATTCTGGGGGCATGTTTGTGGCTTACTTGGCAACAGGTGCCGCAAATATCCCGGCTCCACGCTGGGCGTGACCCGTCGCTCGTTCAGCGTTTCCAGATAGTTGCAGATGTACTCCACCATTTCCATGCCACGTTTTCGAAATTCGGTGCTGTCCATTTTCGGTGGGTTTTCCAAATCGCCTTTCTGAGTGTTTTCCTATTTTACTCCCACGGTGAGCTTTATTATGAAAAGTTTAAAAATTGTACAATGAATCAGCGTAGTGGGGCAAATATATTCAATTTTTATTGAATGAACAAATTTTCCAAAATTTTGGGAGTCGATTATTTCCAGAATTCCGGATATTATTTCTATTATTTTGTGTATTTATACAAAGATGTTTCTTTATTTTTGGACAGAGCTTTAAAAGTGAATTAAATCAAAGCAGGAAGCTAGCTAAATTAAATCGTTTTGAAAAAACAGTTTTTTACCGAGCTAGAACATTTTATAATTAGGAACAACGAAACTATTATTTTTCATTATTTTCAATAAACTTGCAGACTATTCCTACTATATAATACCATATACTAAATAATGCAGCTAATATAGTATATAATAATAATTATTATTGTCTGGTTTTGAGCAAATTAAAATTGAAAGAGACTACTTTATGATCAAATGTAAATTTTTCTTTCTCTTTTTTATCCCAAATTATTATTATCTATTCGTTCTGACAATTTTTTATAAAAAAGTTTTGCAAAATGTAAGCATTTTGCCTAGAAAAAAAAATGTTTTTCGTTCATTAATAAATATTAAATTATAAACTTTAAGTTCTGTCAAAAAAAGTAATAAAAGACTACGGGAATACGCTGTTTTTGCTTACAGTATTTTTGTATTATTGTTAAAAACGCCATCTGAATAAAAAATAGTAACGTTCACACAATTAATATAACATTTTAAGATAACACATTTATTACAAAATACTATGATGCGTTTTTCTAAACGAAAACAAAAAACGTTCGATAAAAATCAATAAAATGATTGCCAATGAAGATTATTAGCTTGGTGATACGTAGGCATAAAAACAAAAAAATTCTTGGATTTCGAAAATGTATTCCATTGGATAAGTTGGTCTTAATATGCATTATCGGTCGACTTATTCTAAAATCCCGATTTTCTTAAAAGTTGTGTTTCCTTGAATTGGTTTTCCTCTTCTCGAATAGACCGAGTATTTTTTTAAAAACTTAGAAACTGGAGGAAGAACAATGATTTTGAAAATTGTGAGAACAAAGAAAACTCTTTTGCTAGTCAGGTTTTCATATAGAGTCCGCTTTGTTCAAAAATACATTACAGTTTGTTGGCAAGCAAGAATTTATTCCGTTTTCATTGCTATGTTATTTATAGGATCTGATTTATTTGGGCAGGAGCTTTATTTGTGGCTTTTTTGAAACCGCTGATTCAATTCTGATTTGTAAACTTTACTATAAATTGGCGCTATTTTAGCTTTATTTTTCTCGAGATAGTGCGTTGTTCCCTAATTTTGCTTGCTTTAATCACATGTAGTTAGCATAAACAGCATTTTTGTTTGTAATTAAACTGCGGTTCCTTAGCCACGTTTTACGGCTTTGTAAAGTATACAATTCCCGCATGGTTTCACCATTATCCATTATCGAATCGACTTCCGGATCCGGGGCACTTACTTGTGCTGAGCAAATTCCGATGTGCGACTTTTGTTCCGAACCCGAGACCACGACCGTTGGCCCCGACTGGCAAAACCAAACTGATCCTTGCTCTGCGGTCTGGCCAAAAGCTAAGCTCGGTCGCGGCTGCCGTGGCTGCTGCTGCTCCTTCGGCTGCCCTGGCATGTCTAATGAATGCATACTTCAGTGGGCCGGAGCCGGGCTGAGGGCGCTGGTGGTGCTGGTTGGGTGGGTGGTGCTGCTTGGTGCGATTGAAATGGCAAATAAATGGAATTCCTGCGACGCTTCATTCATAGCTGTGAGCTGTGGGAGCGGGGCTCGAAATCCGCCTCCGTTGTGCGTGAAGATATGCAGGGAATAGAATGGGCGAGCTAGAAATTAAATAACCACCGTTGCCCATGTGAGTGGTTGCACGGTGCGTATGCTTGATGCTGCGTATAGCTGCGGTAAATTGAGTTTCGAACTGTTAAATGATTAGCAAACCCAATTTACTCTTAAATAGCAACTCAATTTCGCCATGGATGAGTTAATTTAAAGAACGTGTTGTCATAAACACACAACAAAATACACTGACAGGACAGCTTCCCACGTCCCGACTTCCCACTTGTTCTTGGCCGGGGTGCGAATCGTTTTATTAATAACTTCCGCGCCAAATTGAATTATTGTTCGGAACGTACTTGATGGGAATGGTGGCGATGCCAAATGATTATGACGATGGGAATGACGACAACGATGGCCCAGGCGGAGCAGAGAGGCGCAGGCAGGAGCGGAGTCGAAGGAATTTGAACGCATTCCTCTCGGAAAATTCCAGCCCGTTTTCGTCTCCCAACCCGGGCTCCTTGGTTCCGGCTGCACTGGGCCATAGAATTGTCTGGGACACGTGGCCCCATGTACTTGCCACCATCATCCCGCACAGCCATCCGAATCCTGCTCGTTTTTTTGTCGTTGTTGGATGAAAGTTCATTAATAAACTTTCATTGCTGCTGTCGAATTCAGCTGCAGCAACCATCTCCGGGCACGGAAATGTTGTTCGGCCTCAGCTTCAACAAGTGGCATCATGCTCCTGTGGTTATCATCCCCCGGTGACCTCCTTTCCCTTTGCCCCCATCTCCATCCCCAGCCCCATCCCCAGTCCATTCCCCGTTTTCTAGTGGCCGACAGCAGCAGGGCTTTATTTAATGGGAAAACGCTGCGAAAACGCTCATGCATCCGCGCTCATTTAATTGCTGCAGAAATGGTTTTTTATTGACTTTTACTTGAACTCCTCTTCAAAATGAATTATGTCAAAGTGCAGAGCGTCATGGTTTTGTCCCTGGGTTTGCCCTATTTCAAGGGAAACTGATGTTTTTCGTTTCAATTATTCTTCTGATTACTAATTTCGGAAAATAAATATATAAATATTATTTCATAAAGTTTTTTAAAGTCTTTTATGAACATTCTGTATTTGAAACAGATATGCGATAATTTTTGGGCAAATTTCAATTTGTTTTGTTAAGGTTATAACAGTCATAAAATAAATTCCTAACTGAACTCTTAACGATTTCAAAGATTTTCGAAACTTTTTTTGAGCCACATGACGCACCTAAAAGGTGTAGGTGACATCGCTGCTTACACCACTTGCAGAATGGTTCCTCCGTTCTGTCCCTGCTCTCTCGGCTCATAAACCAAGCAATTATTCAATTTCCACGGACTGCGATGGGGGCAATAGCTGCTCCGGACAGTTTACGACGAGTGGCTGGTTGTTAAGTTGGTTCTCGAGATTCTGGACCTCCGGGCTCTTTTTTCCGTCATTATAGGTTCAAGGTTGTTGCTGAAGGGCTTCGGCGAGATTATATTTCTGAAAGAGTGAAACAATCTTGTTTGCAGATTTTGCGGAAGGCCTCAAAATGATGCACTACCGCAAGGCCGAGAATGTGGAGAAGGAGCTGAGCAAGAGCGATCTGCCATTCGAGGACTGCATGCCAAAGTCCCAAAAGGATTTTTTGTGGATGCATGTAAGTAGCACTAAATAATAAATAAATCCTTGCCTGAAACCATTTCTTTTGCGAAGGTAAAAGGCGGTACCAAAGTGAGCAATGTGGTTGAGTTCGCTCAGGCGGCGCTGAACAAGGGCGAGCACAGATGCGTGGTGTGGAGCGGCTCCGGCGGCGGAGTGGTGAAGACCATATCCTGTGCCGAGGTCCTCAAACGGAGCCACCCCGTCTACCAGGTGACGCGCATGGCCTACACCAGGTGAGTCGGCAATAAGCAGCAAATGTGCAATAACTATTATAGTGTACTTCGTATAGCGTGGAGGAGCACTGGAAGCCGCAAATGGAAGGCCTGGAGGAGATAATAGTCACGCGCCAAATACCCACCCTACACATCCTCATGAGTCTGGACGAGCTGCCGGATACTATAGATGGGTAAGCTAGAACGAGATTTCAAATGCATCAGTAGCTTTAAAGTATACTCCGATTAGCTTACAAAAGCCAAATACATCCACTGATTTTTGGGATGGCGGAGGAGCACAGTCACATCCACGTTCCCAGCCCCGCCATCAGCAGCAACCACATCAACCAGGAGCTGGGAGTGGGGGTCGGCCGAACAAACGGACCAGACCCGGACGCAATAAACCAGGCCAACAACACGGAAAACCTGTCGCCGAAGAGAATTTACCCGCCAGTTAGAGTCAAGGTTAAGATAAGCCGACCATGTGAAGATTCCCTTATTTGCCCTTTGTAAGGATGTACAAATAAAGGCCAATTTATCACAAAAGACCAGCGGTATTAACCCACTTGCGGGCAATAAAAGATTAGCTATCCGAAGATAAGCGCGGTCTTTGTATAATTCTTCTTTATAGAACTCTTCTCAAACTCACAGTAGATGCTCTTCGGGCATATACATTCAATTTGAATTTGAAGTAATCTTTAAAGTTAAAAGTTTAATAAGCAATAATATTAATATTAATACTAATATTAATATTATTAAGCAATATTAAAATACAAGTAGGAGAGGAGGAATGTAAATGTTTATCGTTAATTTCGTTAAGTTATTTTTGCAAGGATTTAGGTTTCGTTTTAGCTTAGTATGTCAATGACCCCAAGTTTTTTATAAAGTTAAAAGTTATGTTCAAATAATATTAAACAGTCTCTATACCTAGGACAATAAACAATACTTTGGGTGTTCCCTTATCAGTTGAAATTCGAAATCGGTGAGTTGGTGTTAGTTGTTTGTCAAATACAAATTCAATACGCAGAAATTAAAAGATAGCTGATAATGTGCTAAAGCATCTATTCAATGTGAACAGTAAGTATAAATATAGAACAAACCAATTTTATATTTTAGGTCAGAAAAATTACACTATTATTATTCACAGCGATTAAACCAAATTTCAATTTTTTCAATTTATCAACAACTACAAAATACAAATGGTGTCGAATGTGATGTTCAAATAATCATTTTCATGTGATAAAGGATTGGAAAAAGATGTTCCCAGCCCAAATCAGCAGATCAGTCCGCCAAAGGAACTTTTACTGTAATTCCGCCTTCATTGCTGTGCACACAAAGCACTTAGGAAAAGCTGCACAAATCTAATCTGGCGGATTTCAATGGCGTTATCATCCCACGAATGTGCAGGTGCCGGTGCTGGTTAGTGTGAAAAATGCTGGGCCTGCGACGAGTTCTGCGATCGGGTGCACTGCGTCAGCTCAGCTCGTTAAGTGGCAAGCCGCAAGGCGATGTCCTTCCCCGGAGCTGCGAAGTCCTGATAATCGGTGGCGGTGGCATGGGCGCCTCCTCCGCTCTCTGGCTCAAGTCCCGGGCCCTGCAGCTGGGCCGCAAGCTCAATGTGCTGGTGGTGGAGCGGGATGCTGGTGTAAGTACAAGGTGGCCTAATATAAGACGCATAGTTATTCAAAAGTACATTTTTGTAGGAACAAATTTTTTTTAATTTTAAGGTATGGGGATCCAAAGTTGCCCCAACAATGGTTGACCCTTTGGTTTCAAACGGTTAAAAATAATTATGTTTTGCTCTAATCATGGAGATTAAGTATAGCGTTGTATAGACTATAGTACCTATAGCTAAATATACTACTTTTCCTATTTTATTCAAAAATATAATTTATTCAGAAACTTTTTCGCTATTGAATAACTAGCATTTCTTTATCATTTTTCAGTACACCAGCGCATCCACAGTGCTTTCTGTAGGCGGAGTGCGGCAGCAGTTCTCTCTGGCCGAGAACATAGAGATGTCGCTGTTCGGATACAACTTCGTGGTTAACGGAAGGGAGCATCTGGGCGACGTGGATCTGTGCTACCAGCCGAACGGCTACCTGATCCTTGCCTCCGAGAAGGGAGCCCACATCCTGGCAAAGAACTCTAAGCTGCAGAACGAGCTGGGGGCCCGAAATGAGCTGCTTGGCCCGGAGGGACTGCGTCAGCGGTTTCCGTGGTTGTCCACAGAGGGCGTGGAGCTGGGATGCCACGGGATTGACAAGGAGGGATGGTTTGATCCGTGGGCCCTGCTCATGGGCTACAAGAAGAAGGCCCGTGCTTTGGGCGCGAATTTCGCGAACGGCTCGGTAGTGGGTTTTGAATGGAACGATTCGGGCGGTCTTTCTGGAGCAGTGGTCGACGCCGGAGATGGGGTGCAGCGCACGGTGAAGTTTGACACGTGCGTCCTGGCGGCGGGAGCGTACTCGGGTCAGGTGGCGCGTCTGGCAGGGATTGGTGATAAGGAAGCAAAGGTGGCTTCCCTAAGTGTAGCCCTGCCGGTGGAGCCTCGCAAGCGATACGTCTATGTGCTTAGCACGCAGGGTAAGAATTGTCCTGGGCTAGCAACACCTCTGACCGTTGATCCGGATGGCACCTACTTTCGACGGGACGGTCTTTGTGGAAACTTTCTGTGCGGCCGGAGTCCAAACGAAGACGAGGAGCCGGAGTGCGAAACGCTGGACGTGGACCACGGGTACTTTGAAACGGATGTCTGGCCCACACTGGCGAACCGAGTTCCTGCCTTTGAGTCTGTGAAGATTCAGAGCAGCTGGGCGGGCTTCTATGACCACAACACATTCGACGCAAACGGCATCATCGGCAGACATCCTCACTACAGCAATCTCTTCATTGCCGCGGGCTTCAGTGGGCACGGCATTCAGCAGACTCCCGCCGTGGGTCGAGCCATTTCCGAACTCATCTTGGACGGCAAGTTTACCACACTGGATCTATCGCGCCTCGGCTTCGAACGCCTGGTGAACCAACAGCCTATGCACGAAGTGAATATCGTTTGACAAATGTATCACTGGAGGATCATACTTGCCCTTGGTGTGTTTATGTATGTACTTCTTTTATTGCAATTTCTGTTGTGTATATAGTAATTTTGTATAGTAAAGTTCACGTTTTAGTCACGTACAGCTGTGTTGGTGTTTTGGCTGCCAGTAGTCAAGGGAATTTAGTTTAGTTTACGGGGATTTGACGTGGAATCAGCCACGAGAAGGTCGTGTGCCTACATATAATTTATTAAAATAAGGAGTTAAACATAATCGTAATATAACATGCGAAATAATTGCTGACTTAGGATCAGATGGGACGAGCGGGTTTGAGGG
Organism: Drosophila simulans; assembly: GCF_016746395.2. Lineage (NCBI taxonomy): Eukaryota > Metazoa > Arthropoda > Insecta > Diptera > Drosophilidae > Drosophila > Drosophila simulans. Next base: position 4,095,349 of record NC_052521.2, read on the forward strand.
GGCCTGCGTATATCTGGGTCTGCCCTTGTTACTTAGTTATCGTTATGTAGCTCTATGTGTATCTGACATCTAAACTACATACAAGATCTGCATTAGAGTCGGGTCCGCGTGGAATCGTTTCCCTGTCAGGGTGAGCCAACCCAACTTGCAAGGTATTGGTAAATATAAATAGATGTATGTTGAATGAGTGTTCCATGCGAGTCTGACTAATCTGGGCGGGCTCCTAAGCCTCGCTTTCGCCAGGGGCCGCGTTTTCACCCACGTTGATGGGCACGATCAGATTCTCCTTCGACATCAGATTGTATTTTGTGACGAAATGCGTGAAACGGTGGCACAGATACGTCTCGGCCTCGAATTCGTCGAAAATGCGACGATGGTGAAAGTAGGCGTGCGAGAAGATGCGATACACCCGCCGACACACGGAGCCCAGCTTGGTCACCGACGACTCCTTGATGGACACCCTGGGGGAGACACTTTGCTTATTATGTGGCTAGTTCAACCATGTCGCGAAGCCTGCATACCTGCTCGGGAAGTACTTGTTGCTGTTTAGCAGACAGGCGGCACCGTCCAGCGTGTGGCGTGTGTAGTCAATGGCCGGGCACTCCTTGGGCGTCTTGTGGGCGGCGCACAGGAATATCCACTGGTCGGTGGCTGTCATCTGGGTGCACGTCGACGGAGAGCACTCCTTCTGCAGCCGCACTGCCAGGCCATTCAGCTCCATGCAGAACTGGCGCAGGTGCTCGTACTTCCACACGCCCTCATCCTGCGCCTCTGGCATGGTCAGTATGAGTTCCACGTTGCTCGGGTCGCGCTTAATCAGCTGCTGTATGTACTGCTGCACCGCCAGCGTGCTGTCCATCTCCTCCAGGGGCTCGTCGGGCCAGCGACAGAAGTCCTGAAATAGCGAAACCGAAAAGGGGTCAGACGGGCCGGGATCATTGTTCGTACGTCACCATGTCATCGCTCACCTTTGATTTTGTGCCTGGCCGGTTCCTACGCAATATGGTCGAGCCGTCAGCCATCTTCATGTTTCACCCGCTCGAAGACGCGATGATCCACAACGTCTGTGCCTACGCCTTGATGAGAAAATCACTGGCAGAGCCTGAATGCTAGCCTGGTCCCTGCCCCGCGGGAGTCTCCGGATGAGGGATCCCTGCACCGTAGTATGCTGAGTGGACTCTACAGAAGCTTGCACATCGCTCGACAATTAATTGGCGTTTATCCTCCAAAACACTTTGCTTTGTGCGAGAAAATTTCTGACAAATTCTACATACATACATATGTCTATCGATTGGCCAGCGGCAGTGCGCATCGTTATCGATAGGGCGACGACAGCCTGCGGTATTTTGGTTTTTCCGCCAGCCCTGGCCGCAAACTGGCCACACTGTCGCCAGCCAGTCATCATAAATACGAACAGATTGGAAAACTTACAAGAATTGCGTATTATCTGTGGCATTACGAGATCGTACTTTCTAAAAACTAAAACTAGCTTACCGTAACCCCCGTCACAAGCAAACATGTCGTACGCGTACTTGTTCAAATACATCATTATCGGAGACACAGGTGAGTGCAAACTGCGACTCCCTTCGAAACGGAATGGCCAGTGAAAAGTTCGCCATTGTCAGGGAAACAATCTGTAATTGCAAACAACACAACAAAACAAAGGGCATCGCAGGCGTAGGGGTCGTACCAGAAAATCGGAAAATCGGGGTTTCAGGTGGCCCCAAGTGAAAAGTTGATACCATCAGATTAAAAATGCGTCGACAGAAAAATATTCCTGGAGTCGGTGGGCCGAAGGAAAAATCAATAATACCATAACAACGCATACAGGCGTTTGCTGCTCTCAGAGTTTGTGGGGCGCGGGGAGCAGCCCACACATAAACCCTGCTGCTGACTCACCCAACCACCCCCAGTAATTGAGGGATTCCGCCCCAAAGAGCCAAGGGCTTATCAGCACTCTGCTTTTCGGGATGTCCAACAGCTGTTGGCATTTTCCAGCCTGCCCCACCTTTTCCCCGCTCACTCACTAACCCTTTTCCGTATCCTCAGGCGTGGGCAAGTCCTGTCTGCTGCTCCAGTTCACGGATAAGCGATTCCAGCCGGTGCACGACCTGACCATTGGCGTGGAGTTCGGAGCACGCATGATCACCATCGACGGGAAGCAGATCAAGCTGCAAATCTGGGACACGGCTGGCCAGGAGGCTTTCAGGTACCCCTTTTCCGTCCATTTAGTGTTAATACTCAAGATGGGAAAGCTCAGATTACTCCCAAAATTGAACTGAACAAATTATTGCAAATTCGTATCCAAAATCCCAAGTCTAAGTCAGATAATAAAAGACGCAGGCTTTTTATTTATATTAAAAAAAATAATTTAAATAAAATTCTTAGTTAATTATTCAAAATAATAATAATATGGGTTGATCCTTTGGTAAAGGGCTTAATAATTTTTTTTTTTAAATTTTATTTGTTTATTTTCGACACATTGTTGATAGATGTTTAGACCATCCTGTATTTTGGAAAGTATTAATTGTATAATTTTTTATTTTCTGTAGTATAAACTTCTTATACTTTACTTAGAATTAAATGTTAATCGTCAGATGGAAATTTAATTATTATTCTAATAATTTAATAATTTAAGCACTGTCATTTATATAACTGTATTCTGACGCAAAATATTTTTTGGATAGATCTATCACACGTTCTTATTACCGCGGAGCTGCTGGCGCCTTGCTGGTGTACGACATCACACGACGGGAGACCTTCAACCACCTGACCACCTGGCTTGAGGATGCGCGTCAGCACTCAAACTCGAACATGGTCATCATGCTGATAGGCAACAAGAGCGATTTGGATTCGCGGCGTGAGGTGAAGAAAGAGGAGGGCGAGGCCTTCGCCCGCGAGCACGGACTGGTCTTCATGGAGACTTCTGCGCGCACAGCTGCCAACGTAGAGGAGGCTTTCATCAATACGGCCAAAGAGATTTACGAGAAGATCCAGGAAGGTGTCTTCGACATCAACAATGAGGTAAGGAAGAAACATTTGCTATGGGAACTTCTTGCAATTACATTATTATCTCGTTACTAGGCAAACGGCATTAAGATCGGCCAACAGCACTCGCCCACAAACCCGTCGCTGCCAGGAGCCGGAGGAGCAGCTGGAGCAGCAAACAGTGGCTGCTGCTAGGAGTAAACCGCAGATGCCCGCTTGCAATTCTGGGATAGGCGCAGCCGCTTCTGTAAAAGCTACTTTAGTGACTAACTAATAGAAGGTAGTTGAAGGAACAGATTTCTTGTTTTCTATCTCAACCGTAACTAACCACGTAAACATAGCTACCACTAAACTAGCAATTGGACACTAAGCTAAATGTTAAAACCATTAAGATCAGACAGTTACAAGAAACACATCTCCTTGTTCAGCTACGTTTTAATTTACCAAAAGAAACCAAAAGGAAGAAAAAACCAGAAATAAACCAAAACCAACCACATTTGTGTACGTGAATGTCGTGCGTGATTCTAAATTTTATAAAGTTTATTAAAACATTTTTAAATGTTTTATGCATGTATTTTGTGTATATTGAAGTTAGTTTGCTAGTTACTTCGTGTAAAATCGATAGTTATACATTGGGATTTTGACAAAATGATGTGTAATATATGAACAAAAATCAAACTGTGTGAATTTTCATTGTGATTTGATTTCAGTGAGGTCCAGCCTCTTAACGCTGCGCCACGCCCCTTTTTGCAATGGGTATCTGCTCCGCTTCTCTATACATACATACATACATAATTAAATATATTAATATGTTTACGTTTCCTTCTCAACGCATTTGCTTTGTCTATTTTGTTGTGCAATCCGCTTAGTCTTTATACATACACTAGAAAAAAAAAGTACTTTAACAAAATATACAAAACATGAGGGCCGAAATGGGGTTATATAATTTACACAATCAACATGCATTAACAGTGGTAACTCGAAATGCTGCGATTCAATGATCAATTTAGTATTTTACGAAGTTTATATATTTAATTAACGGCGATTGCTAAGACAAAACGAAAGATACAACTGTAAACGTAAATCAAATTATTTATAATATTTGTATTTGCCCAACACAATGCGGAATAATAAATATACATACTTATTATTAATATAAATATATAAATTGAATCGGTACTTACCATGGGCTTATTAATCAAGTGAAAGTTAACGACTAATTCGTTTAGTTTTTTGGTGTCTAGAGAATGTCGAGGTGCCAGTATTGCGCCTTAGTAAACCTCTATTGTGTAATAATTAAACACTATTGTTTAAATGCAATTTAATGAAAAGAGGTCCCACAAACAATTACGCATTAGTTTAGTTTAAACCCTTTTTTATTTAGTAAGAGGCTTTCGGTAGATAATTGTTTAATTAATGTCTTGTAAATATTATAGAATGGTGAATCCTTTTTTGTTTATGTACATATTTGCTAAAGTGTTCTGAATCAACAATTTCCAGTTTCTATGTCGGCTATAGGGCTATAGTGTCGCATTTACTTAATTTTTTAAATGTGCTTATATGTTAAAACATTTTTTTTACTACGGAAATATACTATTAGAAATATTTTTGTATTTTTTTAATAATACTTGAACTTTTAAGATATTACATAGGGTGTTTTTTATTTTCTGAATCTTATCTGTGTTTTGTCTAAGAAAAAGTTTGCCAAATTGCAAAAACAGGTTTTTCGCTCCAACATTAACTATTTTGTATACCCTAATTTGCTCAGTTGATTTTTTTAATTTGAAACTTTTCGGATCCGTGACGTCTGATGTACAAACAAATGCTCCAAAGATTTTATTGTGAGTTTTAGATTGATTGAAAATGGTCGCTTGTTATTGCATACGTTACATAGATTGTTGTTTATTGTATTCCCTTTAATTAATATTCGTACGAAATGTAAGGCAATTAAAACTATTTTTCTAAATTTTGTAAAGAAGACAATTGAGGGACCCGTTTGCACCTGGCAGTGATGCACTGCATTGATATTGATTGAAATTGAACAGTTTGTCTAGACATGAGTACAAGATGCGGTTAGTAATTGCCCTAGTGCGGTAAGTATATGTTAGGTGTATATTGATACTTAGCTACGATTAGTCAAGTCAAGTATAGTCTTACGGGCTAGAGCTTAGGAATAGGCTTAGTTTCAGTTACAATTCTGCTCTGATTTTATGGCTGCAACACCATTTGACATAAGAAACTCGTTAACATTTAATGCTAGTCCATTATTATGCTACAGTTCGGATTGGTAGTACCTCCAGTTGCCTTCTACTTGCGGCGTTCAACAGTGCAATGTAAGTAACCTAGTGTAAAAGTTGAGCTTTTTTAGTCTCTAAGACATCACTATCACTCTCCTTAGGTGCTTTCTTCTCACAGAACTCGATCAGATACGAACAGACACCGGAGAGTGCGATAAATATTCCAGCATAATAGAAGGTGTCATCCCATCTGAAAGAGGACAAAGCGAGGTCAGACGACCCGTGCACAGACTGCAGAATGCCACAAAACTCACCTGCCCGTATACTCGTATATGACGCCTGCAATAGGGGGTCCTGCGATCATTCCTACTCCCTGAACCAGCAGCACCAGACCGTAGGCACACGTGAAATCGTCCAGATCCACAATACTGACCAGAATGCTGGGCGTAAACGAAAAAGAGCTGGCGAACGTAAATCCGAAAATAACGCACATGGCCATCAGGCCCATGTAGTTGGTAATCAGCAGGGGCATGAAGAACACTGAAGCTCCACAGACTGAAAAATATGTCGTTGATAAATTGAAAATGTGACATAGTCCAACCAACTCACCCAGCATGCACAGCGAGTAGCATATGTTGATGTTCATCCAGGGCAGATCCCCCAGATAGCCAAGTCCTATCATGCCCACCGTTTGGGCAATGCCGACATCCGAAATCAACTCGGCACTCTGGCTCACGTCGTACTTGTATTGCTTCATGTAATCGGGAAGGTACAGATAGGGGATAATGAACCTGTGGAGCGTGCCAAAAGGTAGATTAGCCGCTGATTGAGCAGAGGAGCCTTATCTGGCCAATGTTGAGTTTGAATTGATTTCAACTAGTTTTCTTATCGATCTATTAGGGCACTCGGACTCCGCCGGCGTGGGGTAAGATAAACCATGATCTTGAACAGCTAAGGGGCCTACTAGCTGAGCTGATCGATAGCGTTGTGCTTGGAATTTCACCGCTGTTGGCCAACAATATTGTTGTGTAACGCTTTTCGTTTTCGAACAGCTGCCAAAATTGTTTGCGACGTCTTCTGGCAAATTAACAAATTCACGAGACGGCTTGGCACATTTGTCTATTAATTTTAGCATTTATTGCGCCTTGACTTCATGCGCAGCTTGGGGCCTTTGCCAATGAAATTGTTTATTTAATTTCACCAAAGAGTACTCACCAAATGAACAAAAACAATGTGGAGAGATTGAAGAGGGCGAACTTCATGTCCAGAAAGAGGGAAAAGTCAAAGATGGACTTCATGGTGTCCACGAAGTTGTCATACCAGGTCTAGCGGGAGAGAAAGGATATTTAATTATTGTTGTTCAATTAAATCTTAGCAACACTGAGGATAATATTCTTTTCAAGTCTTTTGATTATTTGGCACTGCTCTTATCTCTACTTGATAATCAATTAATACAAAAATCTAGTAAATGTACTTAGTCAAGACATTCATTACAAAAGAAATAATAGTTCTGACTTGTAAACTGAACTATCAAGAGATTATCATCTTCCAAGGTACCAATAACTGGCTCGGTTTCTTGCGTAGGCAGAACGGAAATCGGAGCGGTCACCTTATCAGCCGTGAAAAGTATGTCTATGTGGTCCAACTAGGCGACCATACAGAGAGGCAGCTGATAAACAGCTTTGAGCATTAACCAGCTGGGGCTGTCGCCAAGCGACCGATTGATAAGGGCGGACCAAGGGTCACGGTCTACTCACATCTTCCTCCTCTTTGGCGATGGTGGTCATCGAGTTGCGGTAGATGTTGGGGCAGGAGGAGGCGCGCAGCCGGTAGCGGTGCGTGTTCAGCATGGCCCCGCGGTAGTGGATAGAGTTGCGGTGAATGCGCATGTCCTTGAGGAAGTTTGAGTTCCGGATCGAGATGTTGCGGCGGAGGTTGGATCGGTGGTGGCTGGGCTTTTTGGAGCGCGACAGCCGGCGGATTCCCGTGATGCTGTCCAGGCGGGCGCGACGGGTGGCCAGCTCGCTGTTCACCGATTGCTCCTGTTCCGGAATGGCGATGACGGTGGGCCTGATGCGCCTGTTCGGCTCCAGCAACGCGAAGGTTTCGTCCTTCGAGTAGTAGCAGTGCATGTCCTCGCTCAAGATGTCCACCGAATTGTGTCGCAGGCCATTCACCTTTAGGTTGGAGATTGATGGTGTTGTATGCTTGGCCATGAAGATGTTTTCGTTAAGCGAATACCGGGAGCTGGCGTGCTTCTGCGTGAGGTAGCCTTCGTCCGAGGAGCGGAGGGAGCCATTGGGAGTCCCACCAGTGGAGCGTTTTTCCGATGGAGACAGCGTCTCGATGGAGGCCAGGTAAGCCTTCTTAGCTTCCTCTGCCGCCTCTTGAGCTATTCCGCCCATTAGGGTATCATCGGGCGAGCCTATCACGGCAGTCGATGGGGGATAGGCACCTGCTCCCGAGGACATGGACAGCAGGTTCTCGCGTGACGGCGCCTCCGCACCCTCCTTGTGGCGTAGGGAGCGTCGGCTCAGGCTCTTAACCTCGCAGATGCTGTCGAGCTCCTGAGTGCTCAGGAAGGTGGGCAAGAAGATCTCGCTGCGGTAGCGCTTGAGGGCGGAGTCCAATGGATCGTCAATCTGCTGGTTGGCCTCCGTGTTATTCTTGGTCACCAACGAGTCTAGCACAGCCTCCTTTGTGATGCCGGTGTCCAGCAGCTTTTTAATTTCCTCCAGGCAGACACTGGAGTTGGAGAAGGTGGTGACGCTTTGGGATCGACTCTCTAGTCGGTTTTCCTCGATCAGCCAGTCGGGATCGCGCATCAGGGCGCCGCAAACGCATGCGTTGAGCATGGTGCCGCCAAGGATTAGAGTGGCTCCGCGCCAGCCGTACGATTCGATTAGATAGGAAGTTAGGCGGGCGTAGACAAAGGTCCCAATGCCGGTGCCCGATGCTCCGATGCCGGTGGCGAAGGTGCGCTTCTTGTCGAACCAGAATGCAATGGACACCACCGCGGTCACGTACCCGATGCCTAAGCCCAGTCCCGAGATGATACCAAAGGTCACCATGAGCATCTCGATTGAGTTGCAGAACGAAGACAGCGCAAACCCAAAGGCAGAGACCACACCACCGAGGATGGTCATCTTTCGGCAGCCGTACTTGTCCACCAGGTTGGACCAGATGGGTCCCATCAGCAGGGGCACGGAGAAGAATAGCGAGGATATCCAGGCTGTCTTGGAAGTGGACTCTCCGAAGTAGTCCAGCAGTTCCACGTTTATTAGGCCGAATGAGAAGCTCAGTCCGTCGGCTATAAGGGACACGACCAGAGAGGCGAACACCACGACCCACCCATACCCACCGTCGGGCATCTTGGGCGTTTTCTTCTCCGTGGAACTGGAGTCGATCGAGTCGCCGGACTCGTTCGAGATCAGGCGTTTGCGCCGCTTCACCTGCCCGTTTCCGTTCATCAGGCACGTCATGGTGCCGTCCTCCAGTTCGATGACACTGCTCCTTACCACACGGCTGTGTCCCGCACCATCCGTGAGTTCCTCTACGGAGAGGTTGCAGAACGTGACCTCCGGGAAGAGGTCGTGCTTGATGGCCTTGTGGAGTGGCGTGTTGGCCGGAGCAGGCGTGAGAGGCAGCGCCTGGTAATTGGAGGCGTCTCCGTTTTGGCTCTGGTTCTGGCCATTGTGGTTGTTGTTAGCCGCCTCGCAGCTGTTGTTGTTGGAGGCGTTTGGATCCGACGCTAGCTTGGCCATGTCGGAGTCCCGGTGATCGTGTTGTTGTGTAAAGGGTTTAGCTACGTCTATAAAAAGGTTTGTAAAATTTGCACTTTCTTGTCCAAGCGATTATTGGAAGTGAACACAATTTGCATTAGATTTCAGCATAAATTTTCTTAAGTAGGCGGTAGGTAAATATTCCCTCTCTCTGTTGGTCAACTGCAGTGCGTAGCTGAAAGATAGAAACAGATGGAACTTAGCGCTAGTTCGACTTGGTAACTTCCCATTTCCCCTTCTAAGCTGCAGTCTGCCGCTGAGCAAACCCTTTTCCAGTTAATAATCTTACCAACATGGCACTTTATGTTTGATTTTCTATACCTCGAATATCTATGTATCTATATGACCAATTGCGCGACTACAACAACATCTGCCTGAAACCATTTCGTTGAAAAATCCGCGCAGAAACTGTTTGCTCATTTGGCAATTCGTTTATTTGGCTTTCGAGGCGCCTTCAACTTGACCTCAGGCAAACAGAAAGCGGACCATTTTCCGATTTTCAGCGAGCATTCCGAGAGAACCGATCCGAGAGAGAATGGCTTTCTTCTTACATCAGTCCCAAAACAAAGTGCGTCACACTTTGAAGGCGACGGCACCTGATGTCCCCCAATAATTATGGTATTCGAAAATGAATATTCTCAAACCAATTCTGTTTTCGTTCCCCTGAAACGGACGTCTGCGGTTAATTATAGACGGCTACACAGGCTGAATAGGGAAGAATCATCAACGATCGGACTCTCTAGTCACTAGTTCGAATCTAAGTAGGGTTTATCCCTCCGCGATTCCAGTTGCCCCACTTACCCGATTGTAGTCCAGGCAATGCTCTCTTCGCACGCCAACTGCCAACTTCGTTAACGAACAAATCGAATCGGTGATCTGCGGATATTGCGGATATATTCTTAAGATTTCACTGGCACTAGCTTCACTGTTTCGGCACCGCCGCCAATCAATTCACCATAATTGCACAGGTCTTCAGTTATGTTTAGCTCGCTCAGGGTGCGATTCGAGTGTTTATTCAGGGTGGCGGTTTTGTTGAAAATTCTTAGGCGCGGATCGCGGGGTATGTAGTGCAGGAACACCTTGTTCGACTTGCCGCTGTTGTTGTAAGTACGGGGATTGTTGTTCTGGCCCTTGGCGAACGACTTGGCGCTGGTGGTCGCGCCCGATGCGGATGCTGCAGATGTTGGTTTGCCTGCACGATAGAATGACTTGGACCGAAGGTCGTTCATTAAGAACGTTAGGGGGTTTATCACAGGCCAACGGAGAATATATTGAGCGATAATTGACGGCAACTGGCGGCAGTTGCTGGTGGCGTAGCTGCTGTTGCTGTTGCAGTTGCAGATGCAGTTGTTGCAGTTTGTGCTGCCGGCTAGCGGATTTTGCCCTGGCAGCCACATGCGGTACTTTGTTTTCGCGGAAATCAAACACTTTTCGATTCGATGCCACCGATGCCAACTAGCGCGCCCGGCTAGCTCGAACAAAAACAAACAAACACAAATCGAACACAAATCTGGGCCTCACTGGCTTCTCCGGCTACTCTGCCGCTCCCCGTGTCAAGTGCGCGGCGCGTGGTGCGGAGGCGGACTCGCAGGCATTGTATATATGTATATCTTAGTATCGACGGGGGGACGACCAACGCGGCGTATGATTAATTCGTCTCTGGTGGTGCAACTCAATCGCTGCTGTCGCTGTTCTCGCCTCCTCGCTGGCGCCTGATAATGATTTATGATCCTCGTCCTCAATTAGCAGCCTTCAGTGCAAACGCTGCAAGAGGGACAGAAGTTAGTTTTGATTCATCTGATAAATGACTTAAATGCGAGCTTAAACCTATAAATATGTATGTTCGTTCAATGAGACCGGATTTCTTTGCTCTGCGAAAGTCCCACAAAAGGCGAACGCTTCACGGTGCTCTCATCTTATGTTTAAGTGCTCGATTGACTAACAATACGAGACTCGCATATGGAAGTATGGGATCGAGATAGTGTGTTTTCAAGGGGAATTACGTTCCCGGGAACAGAATTCCTCAAAGAGGGGAGTTGAAAGGCATGTGCGACATCACATCGTGTTGCCGTAATCAATTATTGTAGGTCAATTTTTAATAGCAATTAATATATGTTTTATTTATAATCAAAAGGAATTTAAACAAACAGTATGAATGAGTTATTATCAACAATGAAGCCTACAAACATACGATTTTTTGTCTGTTGCTATGGTAAAAGACCAACAAAAGTCAATTCATAGTTCGATTTTAGCAATATAAAGTCTGCATAATTTGAGTTACTTCATACGGATATACTTTTGTCTTTGGCAAATTTTAAATGGAAATTAGGCAGCATTATTCAATGCCAGTTTGTATTTGTATTTGAAAATAAGAAAACACGTTTAGCTCCGCACTGCTTTATTTCTGCACAAGCGAGTGCCATTGTTTATTTTATCTAATGAATGAAACTAATTATTATTAGATTGCAGATAGTTGAGTGCTAGATTTGCGTTGGAGTGTCTTTGTACCAGTAAATCAGTTGAACATAAATGCCATCGGATTTTATAAAAATGTTAAAATATTACCAAATTTATCCATCTATCTCAGTTATTAGTTAGTTTAATAACTAAGATGAATGCGAGCTAAAGAGCAAACATTCCATGAAAGTGTAGGATGTTGATAAGATTTAAACTGCACTCCCATATCATTTAGAATTGTAAATTCCTGAATGTATCTTCTAGTATACAGAGATATCTGTATCTTTACCAACTGATCGTGGCTCTTGAAGTTCAACGTTCGATAGGCGAAATGAACAGGGAACCTGAGTAAACAGGGAGCAACGTGCTCTATTTGCCGAGACTTTCAGTTCTAAAACGCGATTGTCTGGCCAGCGACTGCGACTTTGGGTAGACAACGAAATTGTCCCTTATCGGAAATCAAATTCGGATCACGATTACTGTGAGTACATAGATCATCATAGTTGGATTGTGAGCGTGTGGGGCGATAGCGATTCCCAGGCGAAAAGTGGCTGCCTATCTTTACAATATAATTGGCAGAAAATGGTTTTATTCGTTGCGATGCGATAAGCTAATGTCTAGCCCTCGAATCGGCAGATTGCACAAATTTGAAGTTACAAAGTAGCAAACGAAAATTCAAAATGATAAATTATGTTAACTACTTTACATTATAACCTATTTTGGCCTCATAAAGCCCACTTGGCATTACGTTTTCGTTAATCTCGATCCAAACTAGTCCAGCACCATCTACTGCGCCCCGTGGCATGCAACACTCTTCGAATGCACTCGCGGTTGGAACAGCACTTTCACTTTGTAGAGCACATCGTGCTCGAAACCTAAAGTCCACATCTCGCTTAGTCCGTATTTACACAACAATGGCCGAAAACAAAGGAACGCACTAGGAACGCGCTAGACAGTCGCCCTCAAGTCCACTCGTCCCGTGTCCGTACCGTCGCGTCCAGCACAATTCGGGCTGGGATGGAAGAACAACAGACCCGCAGCTCGTCGGAAGAGCGACTAAACCTAAACCCACTCACGCCGCTGCCGGCGTAGCTATCGCATGCCTTAATCTAATAAATTCCTTATCAAAGAGCGTCGGAGTATAGTATTTGCTCTATCTGGCGTTTGTGCAGCCGCAAGTACGCGGTCGAATGCTCGTGGAGTCGGTTTGTAATGACACACGCGTCGGCGTCTGTCAACATGCCAACCTTTTGTGACGCCCGCTCCTCGGATCTTTTGGCAGTGGTCAGGTTTGGACTCGCAGCCTGCCATTCCGACAGCCGATAGTATACAAATCATGTGATTGTGGGTAATTGCCGTTCTAGTTACAACAACAATGCGGCAGACTACAGAATCAGACCAACAAATCCAGCTGAACACCAACTAGAAGTAATAGTTGAGTATTTAACAAATATAAATATTACCTGATTCCCAAAAATGATATCTTTATCTCACTGTCCAGCAGATTAATTCTTTACAATTTCTAAAGATAGAGTGTACTAGTTTCATTGTAAGAAACTGATTTTCTAGGTATGATAAGAACTATTCCTGCTTAAATTATGTCTTCTAACATTTGACAGCTCGAACTATTTTGGATCTGGAACAATCTACCTTTCACTTTATCATTTGCTTCACATAACTTTGGGAACTGGAGGATAAGCAGTGTAGTACCTTTTGGGCACATAGTTGGCTCAAATTGCCTATTATAATTACGGCGATAAGACCAAAAAACTTTCTGCGTTGTTCTTCAGGTTGGTTGATTATGAGGCAATTTCATTGTACGTTCCAAGTTGGCGATAAGTTTTATGGCACCCGAATTTAACGCAGTGGTTCCTTTTGATGCTGACCTAGGCCATCGCAGTTGCGTTATTGGTCTGATTACTGTGTATATGGAGGCTCTATAAGTGGAGCTGGGAAAACCGAAACGTTCATATAGCCGATTTCGGCCTACAAATAAAATGTTGGCTTATCAAATTGGCTCTAAATGAATTACACTTCTTTGATTGTTTGTTTTGATTATACAGAGAGAAGATGCCTTGAAGTGAACCGAAGGAATTAACCCAATGTACATAATTCGACTGCCCGCCTTTACTTTTCAATTGAAAGAGTTAAGCGAATTGAGGCAAGGACAAGCTGGTCACCTTGAATCGAATTGAGTTTGCTCTTCTCAATCGCTTTCTGTATTGCCCATTAGAGTGTCAATCCAAGGAGGGAATATAAACCCCACCTTGTCCTTTGAACCCTGCACTTTGAGCTGCACACATCGGAGGAAAGTTCTAAACTAAAATATATTCTAAGGTCAAAATAGCAAAAAAACCGCTGGCTAAAATGGCTTTTATGTGTGCTCAGCTTGCCAACATCTGATGTCGGTTTTTCCAGTCCGCTTAATTGAGGTAGATAATTGATAGTGGGTTCAGTTCTGCCAGAATAATACTGGTGGCGATTGTTAATTGATTTGCGGTTTTGACATTTTGCTTGCGGATGGGGGATGTGCGGGTCTCACGACAGATTCACACAACGAATTACATTCGCTTGTCTCACCAAACTACATATCATTTTAAATATCGGTTTAGTAAGTATTTTTATAGGTAAGTTAAATGAACATTTCTAAAACAGTGATATCTGATAAACTATTTACCTATATATACATATGTATATCTATAAGGTTTCTTTCTCTTTTATAAAAAGGAAATTGAAAATTGAAATTACACCCATTACTCGTAGAGTTAAAGGGTATACAGTATTCGTTGAAGAGTGTTTTAAAGTTGGAAGAAAGACTTCTCGATCCTATAAACTATATATTCTTGATCAGAATCACTGGCCATGTTCGTCTGTCTGTCTGTTTGCCCGTATATACATACATACGTCGAAATCTCGGGAACTATAAAAGCTAGAAAGTTAAGATTAGGCACGCCGATTATATTACTACTATTACTATTTTTCTTGGCAAGTACCATCGAAAACCCAACAAAATGTTGAAATTTCTACCAGTAACTGAGCGAATCTGAATCTAAAAAATCGACAATTGCGTTCTCCCTATTTTTTTTTATGTACTATATATATTTATATATATGTACATAAGGAAAAGAACCCCTTCTCTTGGTGAAGCATTACTTAAATGTTTCGACTTTGGCCTTCAGTTTTCTTACGGAGGCTTAGTTACTGCTACCATAACGATATAAATTACACCGTAGCAGAGAGAAATGCCACCTACCCCTTGGCCGAGACCACTTTTGATTTGGCTGATGCCGCAACCTGAAAGCTCGACACGAAAGCCACCGCAAAAAGTCACAAAGGAGGTCGCTGGTTGCATTTAACCAACAAAGAGTGCACACACGGTTCACACACACAGGTGTCGTTGTGCACAGGCACACACTTTCGGCGTCCTTTCATGTTTTATATTTACCATTGGGGGCACACAACAAATAGCAACAATAAACTGCATCAGCAGCCATGTCATCCTCCCGAAAACTTCTGGGCTCCAAAAGGAATGGCAAGCATATGTATTGGTGTTCGCATTTAAAGGATAATTATGATTTTCGCCTTCAACTTGACTAACTTTCCGGTCACACAAACACTAGGACAAAATGTCCTTTATTGATTTTTCCCCAGCTATAAGATTTATTAGTTTTTTGCCCAGGGTTGTGTGTTCCCCCAAATGTGTGTGTTTGTGGAGGCATCGGATATGCAACACGAGACTATTGCCAATATTTGCCATCTTATATTCTCTGTGATAAAAATTTGATTCTAGTGCTAAGTGCTCTGAGTTTCTTAACATTGTGGCTCATCATAGTATTTTTTAATTTGACAATGATTCAATAAGTTTAATTGAATTTGTTGTGTTTAATATGTAAGAACAAGCTAGCACGACTCTCAAAATAAACTGCAGCAATATTTAAATAAATTCTCCGTTTAGAGATTTTAAAAATGGTGCAGATAATAGCTAGTTAATTAAACATAATAATTAAATATATTTGAAAGTGTTCAATTCGCCTTTATGTATGTATGTATAATATCTGTCCAACTTTCAATCTAAGCCGTAAAAAGATACAAAAGTAATTGTTACCGGTATGCCGGCACAATTCTGAAACTCAATTTCCCTGTGTGATTAGGGGTACTTTGAAAAATTGCACAAAATTGGAAGCAAAACAAAAGTCTTTGTTTTTTTGCTCTCTTTTTACTGCCTTTTGTTTCCTTGCAGCCTTTTAAAAAGCGCAACTTGGCAAAAAGCGGACATTTGGCTATGCGTGTAAACAACTTCAAGGCTGGGGTGACTTTTATTTTCCTAATTCTGCTCTTGACACGGGCTTTTAGAACGGAGTTGAAAAGGTTGAATGTGAAATGCAATATGCAAACAAAAATGCAAATTGGAATTAAACAATAACGACTAAGATTTAGCGCTAGAAGCAATGAATTCGCATTTAAATGGGCAGAGTGATCGAAATGAATGCGATGAATTATTTATACTGAAACCGCAATCAATAAATCTATCTGCCCACATCATTCAATAATTAAGAAATCATTAATCAGTTAAGTAGTTTGGAAATCTTCAGATCGAAAATTAAAATCAGTATTTTTTAGATCCAGATAAGATTCGATACAGCAAGGGAACTTTTGCTGCACAGTGCGGGAAAATGGGCGGCAAGGTCGTTGGACGAGGGCATGATGATGTAATTGCGAAAAGTTCTCTTTGCGCCAAATTTGCGAACACAAATTTATCAGCGCGTCACGCAGTCTGCGACTTGTGCGGCGGATGTTTACTGTGCCCAGCATACACTGAAAACAAAAACGATGATGTACTTCATTTTTGTATATCACATATCACAGCCGGTACAATATGACCTTTTTTGCCTGCTTACTTCACCTGTTTGCAATTAAGTATTCAATAAAAAAGTTAAAAATATCTGACTCTCAAAAGAAATGAATCGCTAGCTTGCGTCACTTTCCTCACTTCACCCGATAGGTTCACACAACGCAGAGATATTACTTGCTTTGTGTTGAAAGTACACTTCATACTTCACTGTATATTGTATATTGTATATTGCTTTTTCTGAGTGTCATTTGGGATTTTGGGTCATTTGAGTATCGCTGATCATGCGACAGCGAGGAGTAGTGAGTGGACTCTGGCTGCTCGAATTGCTCCACTTACGCGCAAATGTATCTGGTGGCGATAAACTCGTTCCTTTGTCAACTGTGTTTACTCGTTATCTTGGACCCGAGTCCAATAAACAAATCGCCAATGAGCAGCCAAAACAATCAATGCAACTTAGTAGGAAAATCACTTGTTGGCTTGGAAGTTCCTGCACTCGACAGTTGTTGTTCTTCTCGAGTTTGAAATTGGACTGAATGAACAAGAGCGGCTTCCCTGCCCTTTCCAGCCGCCACCGTCTCCCTCACTCGCCTTCCCCGTCTCGCTCTGGCCACTGGCTGTGCATCGGGAGTTTTCAATTTCGAAGTGCCCGACGTGCTTGCCACCACTAAACACTTCTTCGCTTCTGCCTGTTTGTGTTCTCTTGACGCAATGGAAATTTACCAGCGACATTATTAGATGCCATCGCATGTCTTCAGTTTTGGTGTTTCATCCGGCGCATTTCATACTTCAGGATTTAGGGGAGGGAGACCTCAACAAGTAGGGAAGCCGAAGCTGGTACACCCTTTCCGCTGCAAACCTATGAGTACGATTTTGATGCACTGCAGGAAAATGTTTGAAGTGTAGCCACTGGAATGTCACAAATACATATGTATACGATAAGAGGGAGGTACATAAGAAACTAGCTTGAAGATATTGAAAAGATTTTGAAATTTTAAGAAAAGAATATAAATAAATAAATATATTCATCAAAACAGAGCCACGAATCAAATGCAGCTTTGTTACTCTGCATATTCCCATCTTATACGCTTAAATGTCAAACAATTAGAAATGTTTGCATTCGACCCACGTAGTGCGATCTCGAAGTAGATAAGATAAACTTAGATAGGGAGAGACGAATAAATTAATTAGCAACTATTTTATTCGTTTACGAGACTGTGCACTAGAAGTGTATCTTCTCAAGGGTCAACAACTTGGTCGCGTGATACTTTGAATATGCCCTGCTAAATTTAAGAGATCAAAGAAAATCCGAGAGTATGCATGGGAAAACGTGGATGCTTTGCTTGGGCCAATTTGGATGATAATTGCTGCATGTGAATTTATGGATGTAAGTACAGGGCAACTAATGAAGACTCTTAAGAGCAATTAGCATCGTTAACACACTTGCGATACAATTCGCCGATGCGACACACTCGAATTGCAGAACCGGTTCTGGGCTCCAGCTTCAGCTCCCGCTCCGCGATTCGCCTCACAGGCAATCAGCTGTTGGACTGCTCTGCGTTCACTGCTGACACACATTATGCGGCAAAACAGATAGGTAGGCAGCGAGGCAAAATAATAATAACAATAAATGCAAAGGTCTTACCGGTTTTCTCAGCTGGTACATACAGATGTTTTCGGGCTTCCCCGCTGCCCTGCCCACTGCCTACTGCCCACCAACTCCAAACCGCCTCAGCCGATTGAGGGTCAATGGCTTCTAAGCCAAGCCATCTAGACACATTTCGCTTCGGATTGCGTACAAATCAAGAAGCCGCGAGCTCAAGGACGCCAGCCAAGAGAATGGTTTTCGGTTACAGCAAATCACATTTGCAGAACGCCAAAAGAACCGAAAATCGAAGCCAAAAAAGCGTTTGCATATATTCAAGTATATATGTATATGTAAGTCAAGGCACTTCATCTAATATCAACAGCCACACAGAGGAAAAAGCTATATTGCTATTCTATGATAAATAATGTTTGCTTTTGCACTCAGCATATCCTTCTTCTTTCCAAATGCACTAGCAAAGGATTTCAAATGCTCAAATTTGAAAGTGGACTGAGGTTCTTTTGATTTGGCAATTACCTATCAGTATATCACTCAAAAACTGCACAGTAAGTAATACCTTTTATAAACCTCTAGAAGTTTCCGTTGCAGGCACAGAAAGTCAGTGTCACGTAAATGATTTCAGTTTCTCGAAGTACATGTGTAACTATCCATGTATGTGCAGCTCAATCCAATGGATTTGCAACTAGGTGGGGTTGGATGGTGCCGAAGACAAAGGCAGTAAAAGCCAAATGACTGGAGCAGCAAAATGGCGAAATGGCCGAAACTGTGCTTCAGTCACTGCGGTCTACCAGCACCAGCATCCTCTCGCCGTCGTCCTTCGGAGCCACCCACCTCAGTCCACCCTTCGGCTTATGTAAATGGAGCAAGTGCGGAGGGCGGGGAGGCGAGCTAAGTCGGAGCCCCAAGTTTTGGATTTATTTTTCAGAGTGCTTGGGATTGAATTGTGTGGCAACAGCCGCGATCCCATTGCGGTAATAACTATTGGTTTCTTTCGCTGGTAATACAACGTGGGCTTATGCGAGCTTCCCAACTTTCCATGAATACGTAAAATGATCAGGGCTGTTATATACCCTACAGACAAAACGAGTATAAAAATGGCATGCCCGTAAACAGCACTCTACACGCGCTTTGTTGGTCTTATCTGTTGACTCACTACACTCGGTACTCGAACCACTTTCGGTTTAAACAAAACAATAAATACGTATGTATGTTATAAAATCGTGTCTGTTTTTTGCATACTTTTTCAACGTTTACGGAAAACGTAAGTCCACCAATCGTGCCAAAATGAGTCCAAAACTACCGACCTATAAATAGCCCCCACTCGATCATAGAATCAGAAGGTTGTGCACGAAAATAAATCAAAAATTGTTAACTCATCACAGCTATATCTAGATACAACCCAAAGCAAACAAAATCTTATCATAAATTTAGACTTTCCACTGGGAATTACGCATTACTTACACACGTACATATGTATGTGCAGGAGGTACATATGTGCACATTCATACAAACATATGTATATAAATACCGTTCACAAAATGCAAACAGGGTCAACGTAACCCCCGAAATATAAAGCAAGCTTTGTTTAATCGCTTCTCACCTGATCTCTCTGCTGAGTTGGTGGATTCGTGGCTCCTGGGCTAAATTGCAACCATTACTGGGAGTTGGTCCTGTGTCATTGCATTATCTTACATTATAGGCTGCACATTAAAGTGATTGTAGTTGTTGGGCAGACGAGTATTACAAAAATACAATAAGCTCGCTCTCTCTTTCGTTTCCGTTGCGTATGCCTCTTCGTCGAATTTGTTAGCTGTTGTTTTATGAATTTCTGCCGCCCGCCTTGCACAGTGGGATGAAATCGCTGCAGCACACGTCCAAATTAGCTGGCTTATATATGTATGCACGATTTGAATTCGTTGCGGGTGACACTCCAGATTGCCAAGTTGCCAAACACTCTTTATAAGCGATATTACGCACACTCAAGTTCCCGTGGAAAGTTATTATCTATCGGCTTCGCCCTTGGTCACGCCCACTGTACGGGAGTTTCGATTTTCCGTGGGGGAGGTGGGGCAGTGACAACACCGCTCGGCGGCACAAGTTCAACAGAAAATGTGGGGCGACCGGAGGTCGTATAAACAAAAGCACAGTGCACCCGAGTGCGGAAATCGCGGCTGTAAGTGCTTCAAATGCACGCAGGAGTCGGGAATCGGGGAGGAACTCTCGATTCACCCAAACGCCGGATTTCAATTGATTACTTAACGCGCTCTGTCGCGAGAAAAATAGGCTATCTCTACTGCCGCGGCCCTTAAAAATATAGAAAAGTCGGATAGTAGTCCACCACACAAGCACCGCACGACCGTTCGCACTCCAATTGGAACATCATCTGACCGTTGCCGTAACAGCGGCTGTTAACGCAGCCCGTCGAGGGTGGAAATTTCGATAGCATGTATCGAAATACGGAAAAATTGCACTTTCAGAAAACAGAGTTATATAGACTTACAACGTGATTCGTCATTAAATATGAACAGTTGAAGCTTACTTAAGAAAGTTAAACAATTTTAATTTTTATGCGATATGAAGTTATCGATAGTGCCCGCGCACGATTAATGTTGTTTGGGTACTGTTAGCGTGAAACACGTTACGTTACCACACAGATGTTCGATTAAGCCCTCTGTTAATGAGAATGAACCGCCAACCTTATCGATAATGTTGGTTTTGAAGCTGTTGCGCAGAAAGATCGAAATATATTATGCGGCTGTGGCTCCGTATCCTTAACTTCCACTTCTTCCTTGGCCTGTGGATTGAGGAGAACACTATGCTAATTGCATGTACGCTCTTATACGTAATATATTAAAATTTATAAATAGTTTGAAGAGCATAAATAGCTTCATATAATGTATTAAATTTAACGTAAATAATACACATATTTACATATAAAACTAAATTTTTCGATTTTATCTGATTTAATCACAAATGGTTATTACATTTTTAATAATTAGCGTTGGAAAAGATTTCTGAGAAACCTCTTTCGTGATTCTATTCGTATTTTATATAATAACTTTTACAGATTCCAAGGGAATCCCTTCATAGACACTTTTGTTGCTTTCTCTATAACTTGATAATACTGGAGTGGCGTCACACTTGCTAGGAACAGGTTAGGCTGTCATCACCCTCCGCTTCGTCAGCTGTAAAAGGGACAAAGAGCGGAAGCGGAAACTATAAATACGGTCCTACCATTGATGTCAAACAGTTATAACTTACAAAGAATTTGAAGGCCAAACATCAGAGCAAAGCCAGCCACGGCGGCTATAAGGGCCCTCCATCCGGCGTGGCTCTCAGTCAGGATCTCGAAGAAGACAACGTACAGCAAGGTTCCGCAGGCGATGCCCTGGAGAATTCCGGATGGCAGACTGGGCTGACCCGCTGCCACCTGCTGGCTGATGCCCAGGCCAACACCAATACCGATGGGCGTAACAATGGAGAAGGTCACCAGGTACAGGATGGCCAGAGAACTGCGTGTGCGTGCGACCAGAAGCTCCATGCCCACGCAGAAGGCCAACACCAACTTGTGTGCAGAGACCGCTCCAAACATGAACCACACAGTGCTCACAGTGCCCTCCAGGCCAATTGCCATGCCCTCGAACAGTTCGTGGAGCGACAATGCGAGGATAATGCCCAGCCCCCTGGCAGAGGATCCATCTTCCGCTGGCACGGGCATGTGCGAGTGGCCGTGGTGATCCTTGTGGGGCTGTGGCTCCGTATCCTTAACTTCCACTTCTTCCTTGGCCTGTGGATTGAGGAGAACACTGTGCCGAATGCCGCGTCCTCTTTCGAAAGCCAGACTGGCCACCGACTCCTTCCGACTAAGCTTCCGCTGGTGGTGCCGCACGATGCTAGTCATCAGCTCGTCCAACGCGTACATCAGAAAAAAGCCCGTGCACATCAGCATCTCCGCCAGGGCGAAGGGCGTCTTGGCAAGCGAGCCGCATTCCTGGAGCGCTTCCACCACCTCTATCACCTCGGGCAGCATGTGCAGGAAGGTGGTGCAGATGAGCACTCCGCCGCCGAAGAAGAGTAGGCACCGCACCACCAACGACGAGCGGGTCTCCTCCGGACTCGCCTTCGTCCAATGGAAGCACCTGTTCAGGACGTAGGGAAGGCTGCCGCAAAGCACGGTGATTACCACAAGCACCACCATGGCAACTATTTTGGCCACCAGCAGCGCATGGTGATCCACGTCTTGCGTTTGCTCCTGTAACATAGTTGCGGTAGCGCTCATCTTCACCTCCCGAGTTGATAGCTTCGACTGGGCTGGCTGGAACTCACAACCGGGCTAATGGTTTATATTTCCAGTCATATATCAGCGGGAGCCGATTGAAATCTGATCGCTGATTGATACGCGGATTCACGGGCAGACAGCGGGCAAGCCTCGCAGCCTAGTATTGTTATCTAATTCGCCGTCCCCTGGACAGGTGTCTCTCATCGGCCCACCGATAACCGAACCATAGTCGGCTGTTCTTTGCGAATTTTATGATTGAGGGAAGTTTCGTAATGAGCAGGAACTTCGGAAGTATTTCCCGAATATTATTATTATTGATACACTGCACTGTGGTCCAGAATTCGATTTTTTTGGCATAAAGTCTAAAAATTGAGCTACAGACTTGAAACTTTGTACATTTTGTTGTTAAATCACAAATAGTTTGCACAGAAAATTTGAAGTCTGTGCGACCACGCCCTCTCTTGCCTCCCATATTAACTACTGGTATGACTCAGGAGTCAACGAAATATCATTTTTTTTTTTTTTTTTTTTTAAAGTCGTGTATATTGTTGTTTTAAAAATAATCGCCCTCTTCTTTTTCTAGTTCTACATTTTAAATTTCCGAATCTGAACTCGAATCAGAATCAGATTGTGAATCCAATATTTTGTCTCATGGATCAGGTTTAAAATTATACTGTATTTCCAAAAGACTTATTACTGCCTTCGGAAGTGGTTTTTCCTATTTTTTCTCTCTCTTTCTTTTAAACTAATTGTTGATAATAGTGGGTCCGAGTTATCAATCGCTCTGTGGAAAATATCACTCATCCTATTGATCCGACTATTTTTCCTTGCATGTGATAGTCGATCCCTTTTGTAAAGCTTATTCCGGGCTTCACTCGTATTTTCAGTTTCCTTTTTAATCTTTCTCCTGCATTTTGGTAAGATAAGTTTCGGCGTCCAATTTGCTGGGGTGTCTTGGAGTTTTCAAAATCACTAACAAGAATCATTATCTTAGACGCCATCCACTTGGTATGTTTGGAAATAAATCGGTGTGGTTGTCTGTTACACTCGGGCAGTTTTTTTTTAATAAATAATTCAAAATTTACTATTTTTTTGTCAATATCTTCTGTCTGTTTCGATTCCTGATTATTGTTGTTGATTGCGGAATAAACGTAATCTGAAACATAACTTATTTGCCTATTGTTACGCCTCCAAATGTCCAGGAGGTCGCTATGTCTGAACTCAAAATTGCCTATATAAAATCAAATTTTTAAGAAAACGAGCAAAAATGGGCAAAAGATATTACTTTACCGTGAAAGACAATAGTTAAAGGTACAAACTGACGTTTTTAACTTTTGTCAGAAATTGTCAGAAAATTAGTTATACTCCACGAAACACAGGGGACACGTTAGAATTTTCTGTTAAAATACACATAAATTGGATGTCACACAACATAAAAACAGTACAACTATACATATATTACCTAAATAAGTTAAAAACATCATACCTTGGCATTTATTTTCCATATTTTACTATAATTTTTGGATGCGTATTAACGATCATACCACATGCAAAAGTAAGCAAGTAATTTTTCGGAAATTGCATTCTCTCAATCAGCTTTTTAACACTTCAACTTTAAAAGCTCATAAAACGATTTAGTGAAGCTTTCGGTCAATTTTGTTTTTGGTTTTTATTTATATGATCAATTTTCTATTAGAAAATAATTGCTAGAGGACGATATATTGACATAAAAATTTAGACTTTATGCCAAAAAAAACGAATTCTGGACCATAGTGCACTGAGATAATTAATTTTTCCATTTAAGGCGTCCTCATCTTAGGTTTATATGGTAAGGGTTGTAGGCATGGAATTGAAATCGCAGCACATTTGTTACGTTAGAAAGTTGAAAAGAGTTTAGCCATATAAATATTCTTGAACAGGATCAGATGACTTGGTCAGCCCATATGCGCAATCGGAGAATATTGTTTTGGTGTTGCCAATAATAAATTTCCCTCGCAGGCCCACAAAGGGTATCTGATAGTCCAGGACCTGACCTTGTCGTTTTCTTTTCTTCATATTTATAAAGCCAAAAGTAACTGCAATTCAGGCTTTATTTTTAGATAGTTTCTTTTAATTTCTATATAGGCTAACATTGTGTTTTCTTATAAAATTCGAGTATACCCTAGGGGCATGTGAAGTGGCTCTTCCCTTTGGCCTCGCCAACTGAAATAATAAGAAAGGTTATTTTGTTGTTCAGTCATTTAGGCTTTAGAGTGCTTACTTGCTATCTGGAGACCAAACATCAGGACGAATCCCACCATCGACGATAGTAAAACGCGTATGCCCGCATGGTTTTTGGCCACAATTTCAAAGAAGACCACGTAGATGAGGGTGCCACAGGCCAGCCCCTGGAGGATTCCTGATACCGTGCTGGGCTGATTAGCCGCGGCAGATTCGCTAACTGCAATTCCGATGCCCACGCCAATCGGAGTTACGATCGAGAAGACGAGGAGGTAAACCACTGCCAGCAGCCAGCGGGTGTGGGCCATCATGATCTCCATGCCGATGCAGAAGGCCAGAACGAGCTTGTGGACGGAAATGGCTCCGGTCATGAACCACACCGTGCTCACACTCATCTCCAGGCCAATGGCCATGCCGCCGAAGAGTTCGTGCAGGGAGAGGGCCACGATTATTCCGAGGCCACGCAGCCAGTTGGGCTCCTTAGGACTTTCTTCTGGCTGGACCACAATCTCCGCCCGCAGCTCCTCGCCCGCATCCTTGATCGTGACCACCTCCCGTAGCTTCCTTTGCTGCCGTCGACGAACCGCGAAGTGCATGATTTCCTCAATGCAGTACATCAGATAGAAGCCAGTGCAGAGCAGAACCTCCGGCAGTCCGAAGGGAGTGGGGGCCAGCATGCGGCAGTCCTGGAGAGCGTTCACCACTTCGACCACCTCCGGCAGCATGTGGATAAAGGTGGTGGCTATGAGAACCCCTCCGCCGAAATTGAGCAGACACAGCACCACTTTGAATTCGCGAGCATTGTTCTCGGGCCGCTGGGTCCACTTGTAGAAGCGATCCAGAAGATAGGGAATAAAGCAGAAGATCAGGGTCACGAGCAAGAGCACCACTATGGCCACGATCTTGGCCACGATTAAGTGTTGGTCTACCATTGCAAACGGAGTAACTGGCCCGATATCAAGCCATTCACTTTTTATAGTGCTCTTGATATCTAGTTGAAGGTATCGGCGAATTGGCGAATATTTACACATATTAAGGGCTTAGTGGTTTCGACTTAAGTTGGCCCAGCCATGTGCTTTAGCGAAAGGTACACGGCGAAATTTCGGCATGATATCTTTCGGTCATTATCTGTCTACCTTTCGATTTAACACATTTTGCCACTTTAGCCATTATTTTCCTGGCTCCCAGCATGAGCTCATCGGTCTGTTTTGCCGCATTAGAATGTCAGTGGGAGTTTTCAGACTGAAATTTCAGCTGGCGGAAACAAACAATGTGTTGTCAACGGCAGACAAAGCCTTGTGCACCCAGGAATCTATGTGCTATCACTAGGTTGTGGAGACAGTTTCGCCTGATAACTTCGAAATTGAGATACCACCGCCAAATGACCTATACTAACATAGTTCGTGAGTCAGATGATTAAACATGTGCCTGTGCCTCTGAGTAGGAAAGGAAATTATAAAATAAATCACTCGTTGGGTAATCTTTGAATAGTTTTTGAATATATGATGGCGTAATTTCAACCAATAGGGATAAACTTATTATTTTAAGACGAGTTTGAGAGATTACATTTACCATTGGCCTTTAATTCTAGGCAAGGGTTTTCATTCTTAATATGAGGTATTTCGATCTTTCCATTGACAATCACATTCTTCATCTCAAGTAGACAACTAAAGTAGCAATGGATTTAACTTTTCAAGTTTTCATTGGTCAAACCAACCTGCTTTATGCATTGTTCTTTAGTTTAGTTTCTAAACTACTTGGCAAATTTGTTGTCAAATCTATGAAAATTTACAAGACTAAAAATAATATGAAAAAAGATTGAAACATTTTTCAAAAGTGTGGGCGTGGTAGTTTTTAGCGGGTTGTAGGCGTTAGAGTGGGCGTGGCAACGTGAGTCAACAAACTCGCGCTGCGTCTACATCTCTAGAATCTGTATGCTGTCCTTAATCCTTCCAGCTTTTATAGTTTGAGAGATCTCGAAGTTCATACGGACAGATGGAAATGGCCAGATCGATCCCGATCAAGAATATATAAACTTTATATGGTCGGAATCACTTCCTTTTGCCTGTAACATACTTTTCAAAGAATCTAGTATACCCTTTTACTCAACGAGTAACGAATATAAAAATGAAATATATTATTTAATACTGTTAGAGCTGTAGTATGTGCCTATGCAATATTAAGAACAATTAAATAAAAGAGCATATTAACATATGGCAGCACTTTGTTGCTATGTTTATGTTTATGTTTATGTTTATGCACGCAGTAAGGCCCAGGGCGGATGTAACATGATCGCCCACTTGAAGGCCACACAGTATAAGTGCATCGCCCACTTGAAGGCCACAAAGTATAAGTGCATGGTCAGCATTCCCCCGCCGACCAAATGCATATTACATACGTACATACATAGCTCGCTCTCCCGATAGGCCTAGATATATAAGATATACATAAGAACGCCGCTCCGCCGCTGGCGTACCCGGCAGCGCAGCTACGCGGATTAGCCTAAGTCCAAATATATTCAAAACTGACAAATCAGACACTCTGTAGACGTTGAGCTGGCAGAACCATTTCTGCCTACTTTAAAATCAAAAGAAGAAATTGAATAAATGTAAGTCAGCCCGACGGCTGCATTCAACTTAAAAAGGACTTGTGTTCTTATTTGGAGTTCATCATTACATGGCGACCGTGACAGTCGTCCAACGCTGGACGAATTGACCAAAGCTGGTGAAGACCAAGGAATACTGGACTGGAAGAAGACACATTACCAAGGAATAATTAAATGGAATTCCCAAAACTAAGGAAAAATCTGAGTGAGTAGAGTTCTATTGAGTATGGGAAAACACCGTGGCGGTTTGAAAACTAAGCTGAATAAACGTATAGCCCACGTAAGGTGGCTAATATACGGTCAGCAAACGCCACCGGTTGGGTCGAAAGCTCTAAAGCTACATGCAGAGCTAGACCACTTGCTGCAATATCAGCAAGAATTAAAGACCCATAAACTCGAGAAAACTCACTCAGATAATATTAAAAATATACCCAAAATTAATGAAGTTCCAAAATACCAGGCATGTCCAGCACCAGCACCAGCATTAACAAAGCCGAAGAAGTCCTGCCCCCCTGGCTGCGAAGGAATCTGGAGTCCTCACTGCTTGGGGACTTGTGAGCAGCCATCGACATCGTCAGCGGCCAAACAATAGACAGCAGCGAGGGAGTGTCAGCGTGCCACCCCCGGCGACGCCCAGCTGACACCTGATGAGCATCAGCAACTGCAGAACATTAAATATATAATAAATATAAAATATATATATAAGAAAACTGTAAGAAATATTGTAAAACGGAGCATATACTATTATGCCCTGTTAACCCAATATGGCCCGTGAAGCCATAGCTAGAATCAGGCAGGCAACAATGTAAGATACAATTTTTTTACTCTTGCGAACATTGAAAAAAATATTATAAATAAATAATTCCAAACAAAAATGTCTATAGAGACAATTGGAATAAGTAAAACTAAAAATATAAATATATATAAAGAAGATTCTCTACCAAAATATAAAATTAGTATACCCAAAATGGGTCTAATATACACTAAAACTGTGGACTCTACAGCCAATGTTATAAGTAAAGTCGAAGTCCAAAATGCAGATTTGTTCTGGATAACCATAATACTAATTGTAATCGCACTAATTATGGTATCCAATGCATTAATAAAAATATACAAATTGCACAACAAGTGTCTTAAGAAACGATACCGTAGCACTGCTAACGGTTTAGATAATATTTAAGGAAGATCTTGAAGAAACTCAATGAAAATATGAGAAAAATTTTATGAAGAAAAGAAATAATAATTAAAAATATAAACGTAATATTGAATTTATCTAGATTAGAACCTAAAAATAAAATACAAATGCATTAATTTGAAGATATGAGTATACCACAGCATGGACTGGGAAAAGCTTGTTGATCAGATAAAAGATCCAAGTGAAAATTTCAGAAAATCTTATAGATGCTTAACGCAAAACAGATCAATACAAGCTGTAACAATTAATAAGAATGCCCAAATCTTGGTAAATAGTTATAATGAAGTCAGAGAGCTGATCCAACAAAATAGAAAGAATTTGGACAGCAAACAATGCGCTAAAGCTTTGGAACTACTGGTGACATTAAGAGAAAAATTAATATTTATAAAAAATAAATTCAGTCTCCAGATAGAAATTCCAACCATAGTAAACACTCCGCTAAGAATAAATTTGAATGAAGACAGCACTAACTCTGACGAAGAAGATAGGACTATAGTCAAAGAAGATATTAAAGAGGAAGATCTTCACGATCTCACTTTACCAGCAAAATTAATGCTGAAGGACGAAGATAAAACAAACAACGCAGCTGACTCCGAAAATAAAGTAACCATGGCAGAACAAGCAGCAGCCATTAGGTCGTACATTAAGGAAGTCGCTTGCACAGTGCCAGAATTTGATGGACAAAGGACCCATTTACAAAGATTCATTAAGGCAATCAAATTGGTAGACCTAGCTAAAGGACCATATGAGGACCAACGAGCGCAAGAGTTACCGGTGACATCAATAAAGTGATGTACTTTAGAGGTAACAGATCCAACAGAGGATACGGAAATGCCAATAGAGGTGGTAACCGAGGTAGAGTCTTCAATAACAATAGTAATAGAGGCAACTACAATAACGGTTACCAAAATAACCGTTATTGTAGTTGCCTCTATTACTATTGTTATTGTTATTTGGTAAATTGCATTGCAGTTTTACCTCTTTGCTGAACTGTTGCTAGTTTTGCCTTGACATTACTGGATGTTTCACCTACGACTACTTTCTGCAATTTGTTTATAGTTGCCGGAATCGTCGTTTCATTTTCAACTGAGTTCAAAATTGTGCCAACTATTTTTGACTTAATGACCTCACCTGCAATGTCTTCATATGGTCCTTTAGCTAGGTCTACCAATTTGATTGCATTAATGAATCTTTGTAAATGGGTCCTTTGTCCATCAAATTCTGGCACTGTGCAAGCGACTTCCTTAATGTACGACCTAATGGCTGCTGCTTGTTCTGCCATGGTTACTTTATTTTCGGAGTCAGCTGCGTTGTTTGTTTTATCTTCGTCCTTCAGCATTAATTTTGCTGGTAAAGTTAGATCGTGAAGAAATTCCTCTTTAATATCTTCTTTGACTATAGTCCTATCTTCTTCGTCAGAGTTAGTGCTGTCTTCATTCAAATTTATTCTTAGCGGAGTGTTTACTATGGTTGGAATTTCTATCTGGAGACTGAATTTATTTTTTATAAATATTAATTTTTCTCTTAATGTCACCAGTAGTTCCAAAGCTTTAGCGCATTGTTTGCTGTCCAAATTCTTTCTATTTTGTTGGATCAGCTCTCTGACTTCATTATAACTATTTACCAAGATTTGGGCATTCTTATTAATTGTTACAGCTTGTATTGATCTGTTTTGCGTTAAGCATCTATAAGATTTTCTGAAATTTTCACTTGGATCTTTTATCTGATCAACAAGCTTTTCCCAGTCCATGCTGTGGTATACTCATATCTTCAAATTAATGCATTTGTATTTTATTTTTAGGTTCTAATCTAGATAAATTCAATATTACGTTTATATTTTTAATTATTATTTCTTTTCTTCATAAAATTTTTCTCATATTTTCATTGAGTTTCTTCAAGATCTTCCTTAAATATTATCTAAACCGTTAGCAGTGCTACGGTATCGTTTCTTAAGACACTTGTTGTGCAATTTGTATATTTTTATTAATGCATTGGATACCATAATTAGTGCGATTACAATTAGTATTATGGTTATCCAGAACAAATCTGCATTTTGGACTTCGACTTTACTTATAACATTGGCTGTAGAGTCCACAGTTTTAGTGTCTATTAGACCCATTTTGGGTATACTAATTTTATATTTTGGTAGAGAATCTTCTTTATATATATTTATATTTTTAGTTTTACTTATTCCATTTGTCTCTATAGACATTTTATGTTTGGAATTATTTATTTATAAATTTTTTTTTCAATGTTTGCAAGAGTAAAAAAATTGTATTTTACATTGTTGCCTGACTGTGGCTTCACGGGCCATATTGGGTTAACAAGGCTGTTGGAATATACTATTCAACCTACAAAAATAACGTTAAACAACACTACTTTATATTTGACATGAATGGCCACACTTTTTATTTTTTTTTTTTCTTGAGTGAGTAGGTCGTGGTGCTGGTGTTGCAGTTGAAAATAACTTAAAATATAAAACATAAAACTCAAACACAAACTTGACTATTTATTTATTTATTAAGAAAGGAAATATAAATTATAAACTACAACAGGTTATGGGCCCAGTCCATGCCTAATAAACAATTAAATTGTGAATTAAAGATTGTGAAAATAAATTGTGAAATAGCATTTTTTTTTCACATTCTTGTGAAATTAATTCCTTCTCAGAATTTGAGTGAAAAATGGACAAGGCTAAACGTAATATTAAGCCGTATGATGGCGAGAAGTACGCGATTTGGAAATTTAGAATTAGGGCTCTTTTAGCCGAGCAAGATGTGCTTAAAGTAGTTGATGGTTTAATGCCTAACGAGGTAGATGACTCCTGGAAAAAGGCAGAGCGTTGTGCAAAAAGTACAATAATAGAGTACCTAAGCGACTCGTTTTTAAATTTCGCAACAAGCGACATTACGGCGCGTCAGATTCTTGAGAATTTGGACGCCGTTTATGAACGAAAAAGTTTGGCGTCGCAACTGGCGCTGCGAAAACGTTTGCTTTCTCTGAAGCTATCGAGTGAGATGTCACTATTAAGCCATTTTCATATTTTTGACGAACTTATAAGTGAATTGTTGGCAGCTGGTGCAAAAATAGAAGAGATGGATAAAATTTCTCATCTACTGATCACATTGCCTTCGTGTTACGATGGAATTATTACAGCGATAGAGACATTATCTGAAGAAAATTTGACATTGGCGTTTGTGAAAAATAGATTGCTGGATCAAGAAATTAAAATTAAAAATGACCACAACGATACAAGCAAGAAAGTTATGAACGCGATCGTGCACAACAAAAATAACACTTATAAAAATAATTTGTTTAAAAATCGGGTAACTAAACCAAAGAAAATATTCAAGGGAAATTCAAAGTATAAAGTCAAGTGTCACCACTGTGGCAGAGAAGGCCACATTAAAAAAGACTGCTTCCATTATAAAAGAATATTAAATAATAATATTATTATATGTAGATGATGTGGTTATAGCTACAGGAGATATGACAAGAATGAATAACTTCAAAAGGTATTTAATGGAAAAGTTTAGGATGACTGACCTAAATGAAATAAAACATTTTATTGGAATTAGGATAGAAATGCATGAAGATAAAATCTATTTAAGCCAATCTGCATATGTTAAAAAAATTTTAAGTAAATTTAACATGGAAAATTGTAATGCAGTTAGTACTTCTTTACCTAGTAAAATAAATTATGAATTACTTAATTCAGATGAAGACTGCAATACCCCATGCCGTAACCTCATAGGATGTTTAATGTACATAATGCTTTGTACACGCCCAGATTTAACTACTGCAGTAAATATCTTGAGCAGATATAGTAGCAAAAATAACTCCGAGTTATGGCAGAACTTAAAAAGAGTTCTTAGATATTTGAAGGGCACTATCGATATGAAATTGATTTTTAAAAAGAACTTGGCATTTGCAAATAAAATTATTGGTTATGTGGATTCTGATTGGGGTGGTAGTGAAATTGATAGAAAAAGTACAACAGGGTATTTATTCAAAATGTTTGATTTTAATCTCATTTGTTGGAATACAAAGAGACAGAACTCAGTAGCAGCCTCATCAACTGAAGCTGAGTATATGGCCCTATTTGAAGCCGTGAGAGAAGCTCTATGGCTTAAATTTTTATTAACTAGTATTAACATTAAACTAGAAAACCCCATTAAAATTTACGAAGACAATCAAGGCTGTATTAGCATAGCAAACAACCCCTCATGTCATAAACGAGCTAAACATATTGATATTAAATATCATTTTGCCAGAGAGCAAGTTCAGAATAATGTGATTTGTCTTGAGTATATTCCTACAGAGAATCAACTGGCTGACATATTTACAAAACCGTTGCCTGCTGCGAGATTTGTGGAGTTACGAGACAAATTGGGTTTGCTGCAAGACGACCAATCGAATGCTGAATGAAATTTTTATATATATTTTTCAAATTTAAATTCCTGTAAACATATTTTGTTACAATGATCTGATCGGGTTTTTCTGGGTTTTCCCCGTATCCTCGCAGCAAATGCTGGATCAGTTAACACTTCCCAGAATGCACACCACCCACATTTGATAGTTACTAATGAATATTATTGTTATGTTTTTAATTATAGACGTTATTTTTGAGGGGGCGTGTTGGAATATACTATTCAACCTACAAAAATAACGTTAAACAACACTACTTTATATTTGACATGAATGGCCACACTTTTTATTTTTTTTTTTTCTTGTACGTTTTTTGCTGTGAGTAGGTCGTGGTGCTGGTGTTGCAGTTGAAAATAACTTAAAATATAAAACATAAAACTCAAACACAAACTTGACTATTTATTTATTTATTAAGAAAGGAAATATAAATTATAAACTACAACAAGGGCATAATAGTATATGCTCCGTTTTACAATATTTCTTACAGTTTTCTTATATATATATTTTATATTTATTATATATTTAATGTTCTGCTGTTGCTGATGCTCATCAGGTGTCAGCTGGGCGTCGCCGGGGGTGGCACGCTGACACTCCCTCGCTGCTGTCTATTGTTTGGCCGCTGACGATGTCGATGGCTGCTCACAAGTCCCCAAGCAGTGAGGACTCCAGATTCCTTCGCAGCCAGGGGGGCAGGACTTCTTCGGCTTTGTTAATGCTGGTGCTGGACATGCCTGGTATTTTGGAACTTCATTAATTTTGGGTATATTTTTAATATTATCTGAGTGAGTTTTCTCGAGTTTATGGGTCTTTAATTCTTGCTGATATTGCAGCAAGTGGTCTAGCTCTGCATGTAGCTTTAGAGCTTTCGACCCAACCGGTGGCGTTTGCTGACCGTATATTAGCCACCTTACGTGGGCTATACGTTTATTCAGCTTAGTTTTCAAACCGCCACGGTGTTTTCCCATACTCAATAGAACTCTACTCACTCAGATTTTTCCTTAGTTTTGGGAATTCCATTTAATTATTAAACATGAAGTTCAACCTGACAATTCAGAAGTGGGATACAAATTCATTTCTAAGTGGAAAATGTAAATTAAAGAAAACGAGTTAAATAGTAAACGATTGGATTAGAGACGTACAACAAAACGGCACGTAATAGCAAAACGGTTGTACAAGAGCAAAGAGAGATTCGGAAAAACGGCACGATATAGCAAACGTCGAATAAGAAAAAAAAGGGAAAAGAGGTATACATACGAAGCCACAAAGGGTACATTGAAAAAAAAAAAAAAAAAAAACAAGAGAAACCAAGGAAGATCGACAAACGGCGAGGAATAGCAAAAGGCAAAGAATCGCAAACGGTTGATCGAATGGAAAAAGCAAGAAACAACGAGAACGGTTAAAAAAAGGTATACATACGAAGCCACAAAGGGTACAGGTATAAAAGGAAAATAGAGAGAGCAACGTAGACGGACTGAGCGACAAACTTTGGGGGAGAGCGAATCAGAACGGCAACGAGTGCAGACGTGCAGAAGTAAAGGCTCTCGAAAATGCGTGTAAAGTTAAGGGACTTAAAGATTGGGGATTTGGACGTGATCTTGAGGGCTCATGATCTCCAAGTCAAAGGAAACAAAACGGCAAAGATCAATGAGTTGATGACGAAACTGGAAAGTGATGAAATTGAGACAGACGACTACGATATAATGGAACAAAACGCAAGTACAAGTATGCAAGCCCAAATCAACGAACTTAAGGAGATGGTGGCAAACTTGGCAATGATGGTCCAAACGGCATGCTTGCAGCAACAAAGTCAAGCACAAGAGACTGTGGAACAAGAAACGACACGCTTACGTCAGACGCTGGATGGATCGAGACACACACATGCGCCAAACGGGATGCAACCGGAAAATGTGCTCTCATCGCCACAGCTAGAAGCTCAAGGTCAAGGTTTTACAAGCATCAAAGAAATGATAGGAATTCTGCCGGATTTTGATCCAATCAAGGGATCTATCACATCGGAGTTCTTATTTGGAGTTCATCATTACAGAGCAAAACGTATTGCCGCGATTGAATCCAAATGATATTGACCATGGACTTTACCTATGCTTTCTCATGATCAAAATAAGACATTCCCAACGAACAATTTTACATACATCATCCAATAGTTTATTAAGTATCATAGGCCGTAAATGAGTTACTGTAAAAATTATTATTGGCATTTATTACACAATATTATGGCGTTTAAATTTAAATTTAACGTAATTACTATGACTTGATAGTGTTCTTCTGTAATTGATTTCCATGATGTACACGGGTGAGAAGACAAATAAATGTGTAATGTGACATACATGAGTTTTGATATTAATGGAAGCATCAGAGTTTGTTGAAGTTATCAAGTTGTCTCAAAAGATATTTCAAAAGCAATGGATTGTCTCCAAACAAGTGGTTTTCATGCGTCTAATTTAGACGATTGGATGACAGTTTAATGTGCATAGATATGCGTGTATTATTGTGACTTTGGATAATCATTTCAAGTTTGGCTCGCTCGCTTTTGTGTGTCTTGTCGAAAACCCTCCATCGAAGTTGACAGCCGTTCAACATGGTTCAGTACATTCTTCCCAATTCCCCGCCCGCTACCATTCACGACTGCTTGGGGTGCTGGACAGGAGGCGGTGGCGCCGGCTTGAAGCACTGCAGCAGGAAGGCGGTGTAGACCACAAAGGCCACCGCCAGCGCAATCAGGGCGTACATAAAGATGTTCAGCTCGGGCTGGCGGAAGCGGTTCTTGCGCAGCCACTCCAGCACTTCGTCCTCGGATAACAGATCACCTTGAATGAGAATTAGATTGAGATTCCTCCTGTGCTCGCTTCACGTTGCCACGGACATACCCCTGTATATGCTGGGGAACCGACGGCGGAAGTAGACCATTGCCGGCAGCTTGGTGACGCCCCATTTCTTGGCATACCGAGAGTCGGCCATCTTCACAAAGGTGATGTCCAGGTTATCCGTCTCGCTGTCTATGTTCTCCAGTTTTTCCAGTGCTGCAGTACTGTCCGGCTGATTGTGTTCGTCTAAGTAGAAGACATGTTTGTAATAATCGAAGAGTGTTTCAGAAAGGTTACTGAACTCACAGAAGAAAACGGCCAAGAACTCATTCTCCTCGAGTAGTTTGTCGAGCATCTTTCGGTTTACTTCTTCTATTTCGTTTTTGATCTCGAATACATCCTGCGACGTTAGCCAGGTGATAACCTTGTCGTGTTGGTGTAGGTCGCCGTCGTAGAGGACGGGCACTTGTTTTCTAAAGTGGTGAAGGGTTAAAAAACTTCACCTATAGCTTTGAGTATCACCTACCGGAAATAAACGAGGGAAGGTATATTCACTATCTCGTATTTCTTGGCCGCCTGGATACTAGCAATCTTTACGAAGTCAATGCCGAACATGTCTGCCTCGCCATCGATCTCCTCCAGCTCTTCCAAAATCTCCTCGCACTCAGCACAATCATCGTCATCTGCATAAGTGTGTGATGAGTTTTAAGATCATCTTTTAATTCATTCAAGCTGTGATACTGACAAAAGAAAACAACCAATAGAGTGGACTCCGCCATTAGGCGATCCAGCATACGCTCGTTGACCTCCTCGATTTCATCGGCCAACTCGCGGTTGTCATCATCGATGAGCCATTCCAGTACTGATTGCTCGTTCTGAAGGTCGCCCTCAAACAGTAATGGGTTTCCATTTCTGCACACAAGTTCAGATGGCTTAGAAGTTTAGTTGATAGACACTCCTGACACTTACCTGAAATAAACCAAGGCCGGGAAGGTCTTGATCGAGTAACGTTTTGCCAGCTGTGGATCCTGGATCTTGACCATATGAATGCCGAACACGTCGCATTCGTCATCGATCAGTTCCAAGCCCTCTAGTATCTGGTCGCATATGTTGCAGTTGATTTTGTCTGCCGAAAATACATAGTAGGTCAGTAGTTACCCCGTTGTAATTAGTGTTTATAATTAGAGCGAAGCTTGAGAATCGGTTAGCTATAGTGTAAGAGGCAAAGAAAACGCCGTAACAAAAAGGTATTCCCGTCCAAACTAAATTCCAGTGAATTCTAGAAATTTGGAACGCAAATTGTTTATCAACAGCAAAGGAAGGGCATGCAGAAATCTCATCATTTAGTTTGGTCGTAATACGATGGAAGCCTGGTTTAGTGCAGTCAGGATTCGATTCTGGGCATAGAACAGAGCTCCTACGGAGGGTTAGACGTGGTTAGGGCTCCATCGAGCATGCGAAGTCGGAGCTTGGGAGTTTTTATTGTTTGCACGTGGAATACGGAAGGAATACCTTGTTTTTCGATACGTTTTCTTTTACGTGAGATGTAGTTTTGTACGAATTGGCTGGATGAGTGTTTTGTGGATTTGGTGGTGGTCAGGTTGCTTTCTTTAAGACTAGAGGGGGAGCAGAAACTGCGGCAGAAAGCGGGTTGCTTCCCATTGCGCTCTGGTGGCACTGAGGTCGGTTGCGGTTGCGGTTTCGTTTTCGTTTTCGGGTTCGGTTTGAGACAGGGATTGAGACAGATTGTGGTTTATGGTCGATGCAGTGTGGGGCGGGGAGGATACAATAATTCAGAATGTGGTAGATCATGATAAAGTGATGGAGAACAGTGGGCCAATCGAACCAGAGTCCGATCGATAGGAGCTACTCACAGAAATACACGGCCAGGTACTGCGTCTCCTCCACCATTGTCTCCAGCATCTGGCGAGTGATCAGCTCAATACGATCTTCGGTCTTCTGGGTGATCAGCCACTGGAGCACCTCCTCCTCCTCGCTCAGCTCGCCTGTAAAGACAATGGCTTAGCAAGGGATGCCCATCGATTGATGGCTGCTTCACCCTCGAATACGTTGGGGATTCCTCCCTCGAAGTAAACTAGAGCCGGATACTCGTGCACGCCATAGCCGTCGGCCACGGAGAAGTCCCTGGTCTTAACGAATGTTATGCCGTGCTTGTCGCAATCATCGTCGATGTTCTCCAGCTCCTCCAGAACCTTGGTGCACTGCTCGCAGCCATCCGCATCTGATTGTCAAAGTGGGGTTGAGGAGTATATGATTACAATTATTCAACACGTACTGTACACAAGGACTCGACATACGGGGTACTACACAAGCACTACATAAAAAGCAGAGCAGAAGTTGAAGGGAAGTATGATAGTACGTTTTATAAGTCCTGATTCCACTAGCACGTTTTCAGGTACTAATAAGTGAGTGTACCTTAGAGCCAGTGCATCAGAATAGCTATCTCTACACGTGTACGTTGGAATCAGCAGTTATAATTCAAATAATATCGAACTGAATATAAAGAATAAATCTTATCGGGGATGAGGAAGATAACAGCTAACGTTGAGAATAGATAGAAGGAGTCGACAGAGTTGGAGCAACAAATAGATACAGTGGGTTTCGGATGGAGATTCTACATTCGTTGGGGTTTTTACATTCGCTGTACAAGGAGGAAGTGTGTCTAGTGTGCGTTGGCTATTGGTGTCTGGTTGTGCTGGGTTAAGTGGTTAAACATTCTTGGACTCATTCCAGTTGCACGAGTTCTATACAGAAAGGGTGGCTACCATCCTCTTGCTTGCCAGTTGACGCATCCGCTGGAGCAGCTGCAGAGGCTGGCGGGGAATCCCCCTCAGAACCTGCCGCTGGCGCATCCTCCGCCCCGCCAGCGGCCGCCTCGGAAGGATCCGCCTCACTGCCGAAGGCGGCAGCGGCGCTGGCTGCTCCGCCCTCCTGCTGGTGCTGATCGCGCTCCTTTTTCAGCCGCGCCTTGCGAGCCGCTTTCGAATTACAAATGTCGCACTTGGTCTTGTTCCCTACGTTTGGGTATCGATTTGTGTGGTTCGGTTTGAGATTTCAGAGAGCACAGTCGTAAATAGAAATATAAATAAAGTCTTGTTCGGTTAGATACACAGAGCGCTGATAAGAGGCTTAGCCTAGATTTATCTAAATGGTTATCTACGATCATAAACACACAGTTCGCTGCAAACTGTTTGCGCAAAAGCGTGGCACCAACCCCATAAAGTACGTTGTACGCGATTCAACATATGGTTAATAATTCTACATTTAAGAAGCCTGTTGGCTGATGGACATAACGTGAAGTGAAAATCAAATTGGACGTTGTACTTTGTGCGAATTGATACCACCAAACCGATTGCAGCACTTAAAACCTTGTTCCTCAGAGATATTGAAAATTCATCGGTTGAATCACAGAGTGCTTTCGGTTGCAAACTTACAAAAGTAGACTGCGATGGAGCCAGACTCTTCAATCAGATGAACCAGTCTTTCGCCTTCGAGATCTTCGATAACATCTCCACTTGGATCCTTTTGCGTGATCAGCCAAGTTAGGATCTGTTCTTCTTCGTAAAGATCACCTGCAAGGAAACGAGTTTACGCACTGAACTAACACCTTTCTTAACTGGGAACACCTACCGGCGTATATAACTGGCTCCTTGGATGTGGGCTTGAAGAAGACAATGGCAGGCAGGGCGAACACTCCGTACTCCTTGGCCATCTGCTTATCGTCGATTTTGACGAAGTCGATGCCCGCCTTGTCCGCTTCGTCGTCTATGTGCTCCACCTCCGCCAGGACGCGAGGACACTGCTTGCACTCATCGCTATCTGAGGGTAAGTTGTGGGTTCATAAAGGCAGTCCAACCAACTGTGGACAACGAGAACTTACAGAATATCACCGCTACGTAGTCGGAGTTCTTGCGGATCTTCTCGAACATCTTGCGGTTTACCTGCTCGATGTGATCAGTCATCTCCATGTTGGCCGGGCTCGTTAGCCAGTCCAGGACTTCCTCCTCGTCATCGATATCGCCGTCGTAGTTGATATACTTGCCCTTGCGGAAATACGTCAGTCCCGGGGGATTCCTGAAGCCGTACTTCTTGGCCATCAGCTTGTCGTGCATCTTCACTATGTAAATGCCATATTCCGCTGCCTCGTCGTCGATTAGTTCGATGTGCCGCAGCACTCGTGGCGAGTCGGGATCATCTTCTTTGTCTGCAATTGCAAGCGATATCCCATTGGCATTAACATGAATATTTCGATTTGGATAAATTATTCAGATTCTGAGAGACTTATTCCGTAGAAATTATATTTTGCTTTTGTGTTTTTGGGCAGTTACAGTTTTTAGTGGGCGCGATTTACTAAAAGTATGTGAAAACCTCTTGGATTCCTTAGCATATATGTTACCTAAACTTACAACTTCCCGAGGTATACTTACAAAAAACAACCGCTAAAAAGTCTTTGGTGCCTATATACTCGAAAAGTTGGTCACGATTAATGAGCTGAATGCTTTGGTCGGCCTTCTGTTCGAGAATCCAGTTGAAGACGTCCTGATTGCTTGCAATGTTACCTGTTTGCCAAATCAAACAAAATGGTTAGAACTCATCGTATTTCCATGTATTTGGTCGAAGTGTCTGGCTCGTCGTCCATTTGGTGGCACATACCTGGTGGCTGCAGTTTGTCAATCAATCATCAGCTTTAATCTTGAATATGTATGCAAAATTAATGATCGCTTTGTTTATTCCCACCCCCGCCCAAATGAAATTCGAAATTCGGCACTTGGCCAAATCCCCACCCGGCCATAAACAATGTTACATTTGGCAGCCTATGACTCAAAATATATGGTTTTTGAGGGGGTCAGTTGCCACTGACAAACATACATTCATACATATGTACATCGTCAAGGTTTTCAAGAATATATTTCAAGATTTTTTGTGGCCTATATGTTTGAAATTATTTAAGACAAAGATTTGCGTATTTTAACAGTGCTTCAAAGTTTTTATAAATAAGAGAACCTAAGTTTATTGAGTTGGATGGCTTTTATTAAATATTCTTACAATTTCATTCGGGAGCTATGTTTACAAAAGTGCTTTATGTCGATTTGCGTTTGATTCTTACGATCTGACAATTTCCATTTCGAAAATCTTGACTTATCAGCTGCTGTTCAACAAAATTTGTTTACATATATATTGGATTTAGTTACAATTGCGTGTAGATTGGTAGGCTTTAGCTTAAGAAAACATAATGATAAAGATTTATAATTCGATATTTTTCAAATACCGATAACAAAACAACAGCGAGCGGTACAGAAATCGCTCTCAGAAGAAAACAAATGAAACAAAATGGCGAGCTACAATATGCGAGGCCATGTTCAGCGAGAAATATTGGATTTTCGATTCCATAACAAAATTAAGTATACGGCCTGTAGGCTGCTGCAACATATCTAAAAAGTTGTGGTTACAAATTATGGTTCTTAATGTTGTTATTATGCAAACAGTTTGTGGCTCTCATAGTTACACGTCTCAGTTAAATTAGCTAACAGTTGGGCACTGTCAGGTGTAAATTGTTTCAAAAAATATTTTATGCGTTTGTTCGTTCGTTTGCTATGCTTTGGCCCTTGTTTAAATTAGACTAACTACATAAATGTAAATTGTATATTGCGACAAAAAGAAGTAGTATCAAAAAAGTTTAGGCGTTCGTTATTGACAAAAGACAATGTCCCATTAATTTGTTAATAACAAAGCTTGCTGACTAAATATACAAGTGAAAGTTCTCAGAAGTTTTATAGTTGCTTGTCGAAGTAATTGCTTTTAGTTTGAACAAAGTTTGTTGAAATCCGTTGGCAAATGCAACAAATGTGTGGTTTAGTTAGTTATAGACCTGGGTTCGACCTACACAGGTCGGCCCCTCTTGAAGAAAGTTAAAGCGAAAATATCAACAAAGTTTCGGTTAGTAGGTTTTCTTGATCATTAATCATTATTTCGGGTTTCGTGTGATTCTGCTACTCGTGGATCTTCTTAACGTGGAACAACGTGGAGTAAGTTCTGATCTGGCACAGAAGATGTGTCAATGGCTTTGTGCCAGACTGTTCAGGGTTAGTGCGAGGAAACCTCAATTTCAAGGACACACAGCCTGCGAATTCAGTTTTCAGTTGGTTCTTGTCATAGTTGTTGTCTTTTGCAGTCACACACAGATGATGTACATTTAATTATAGAAACCTGTCATTGAAGGTTCTTTGGCTGGCTATACAGGTTTGAGTTGGTTTTGGTTTTGGGTTTGGTATTGGTTGTGGTTTGATAATTGTTCTATCAGTTGGCAACAGTGCGTATACGTGCTACTTTAGTATGGTATATCATTCAATCATACAATCAATCACTATCTAACTGTCTGTGGTTATCCACATTCAGTTAAACTGTTGCCTTACTCCCA
The DNA here is from genome assembly GCF_016746395.2 of Drosophila simulans. Lineage (NCBI taxonomy): Eukaryota > Metazoa > Arthropoda > Insecta > Diptera > Drosophilidae > Drosophila > Drosophila simulans. Next base: position 4,137,256 of record NC_052521.2, read on the forward strand.
CAGAGAGATATCCTGAAAAATGATATCATACAAATTTTTTAGTCGATTTTGGAAAAAATTAATGCCTGCAAGACACAAGAGAGAGAAAAGAGAAGAGAAATAAACAAATAAGGTAACGACCAAATTGTGCGTGTGTCTGTATGTGTCTGAGTATGGGCACAACTAGAGCAAAGTGATCAGGGAACAGGACAATGAGCTTGGCGTCAAATGAATCTTTATCTCGAATTGTTTATAGTGCTAAATGACAACGGTGTCTGGTCCGAGGGTCCAACGACTACGTACCGGATTTGACATTCAGCTTGCCGGACTTCTTCGCCGACTTCTGCTTGGATACCTTCTCCACCTCCTGCGACTGGTCGTCGTTGTCCTGGCCCTTGCCTACCGGCTTCTTGCCAGCCTGCGGCTTGTTGCTTCCTCCCGAGCGCTTGTTGGCATAGGAAACCTTCACCAGGGGCTTGTCCTCGTCGTCCTCATCGTCGTCATCGGTGTCCTTGGAGGGCTTGGCCTGCTTCTTGGTGGCCGCCGGCTTGGTGGACGATTTGCTGGACGCCTGGCCGGCGAACTGGAAGTTGCCGCCGCTGGGACGCTTGCCCTGGTCGCCTTCGCTATGCCCGATCCGCTGGGCGGTCATCTTAGGAACTTTCGTTGACTTCTCCAATTTGGTTGGACAGCATTGGAATGGTTTGTAATCGTTGGGCACGAAATTGTTGCCGCGCTTAGCTGAATGGCCGTCATGACCCAATCCAACATAGAAACATTCGTCATCTGTGTAAGCAAACAAACAAAAACATTTTGTCAGATTGTTTAATTTAAAAAGATTTTTGTTTTTTTTTTGGTTCACTATCAACAGAAGGTTCGTTACGATAAGTTAAAAAGGTTTCAACAAAAGTGCATCATTGTAGGCTAGAACTAAGAATAGAAGTCGCAAACTGGCTTTTTACACTTTTCTTAACACCTCCGATATTACCACAGAGAAAGAAAAAGAGCAGTTAGTACGATTTTCGATTTGATTTTCATTATTTTCTCAGACTTGAAAGATTCTTTGTTCTAGAGTAGAAGCGTGCTTTATGAGTGGAAGAGATTCGAATTTGTTATAAAATATAATTTAAATTACATTGCAAAACTACTAACTGACAAAATGCTTTTGATGCTGACTGTACAAGTTTCGGATTTTGATTCTAATTTACAAACATATCAAATGTCGAGTTAAGCCCACGTTGTACATTTCGTTTTCGACTGAGTGTCAGTGAATCCACTGCGTCTCACTTGATCGAACTTATGGTTGTTTTTGTTTATATGCTTAAATATTTTCCATGGAACAGCAGGATCGTTATAAATTAATATATATAAACAAACATAACGATTACTTAAAGTATTATGAGAAAGTAAATTATAAATCGAACAAATTAGGTATTAACACAATTGTTGTATCATTATCAAGATAGTTACGTTTTTAAATAAAAAACCTTAAGTTTCCTGGCTTAAATAATTTCAAACATTGTGTCAGCTATGTATGATTTAATATTCTTTAAACATGTCCTTGCAGTAACAAGGACATTTGACTTTGAAAGTGGATAAAGCTGCGGATGTAGGTGTAGGATTACTTAGTCAAGAGGATCAAAAGTATACGAATGTGGGTAGCTATTTTGACTGGACTGTGTATTCCCAATTAAGATTGTGCCTCACATGATAGTTGCTTTAGCACAGAAGCAATGCGCAGAGCACAGACACACAAATCACGTGATTGTAGAGTGGTTACCTTGGTTAAATGCATTTCTATTTGAATTCCTCTTCCCCAAGTCTGTAGATAGACAATGAAATTAACTTTAGTCAAAGTTACAGAGTGTTTTTTGGCATAGTACAGTGTACAAGGATGTGTTCTCGGGCGGGATGAAGTTGGGAAGGGAATTAAAGTCGGGTTGGACAAAACATTGAACAACTTCAGTTAGTGCGTCAATGGCAACTCACATTCAGGTATTACCTATTTCATCTATAAGCCGACCTGAGCAAAGGTCAGCAAGACGATGTATCGTTCGACCTTTGGCCGTGTGCCTATATTTTGGTTTACTTTTAATATCCTCTTCTTCATCTTCGTCGTCCTCATTACCGTCCTCCCCTGTTGCGTCCTCGTCATCCTTATCCTGGTCGTCCCCGTCTTCGTCATCATCCTCGTCATCATTGTCTTTTTTGTTATCGTCGTCCCCGTCCTCCTCGTCATCGTCCTCCTCGTCCCCGTCATCCCCGTCCTCATCATCCTCGTCATCTCCGTTATTGTCTTCGTTGTCATTTTCGTCCTCATCTTCATCGTCGCCATCCTCATCGTCCTTGTCGTCTTCATTATTATCCTCTTCGTCATCTTCGTCGTCCTTATTATTATCTTCTTCGTCATCCTCGTCATCATCATCATTATCTTCTTCGTCATCCTCGTCGTCATTATTATTGTCTTCTTCGTCGTCGTTATTATTGTCTTCTTCGTCGTCATCATTATTATCTTCTTCGTCATCCTCTTCCTTGTCGTCCTCATTGTCATCTTCGTCCCCATCATTATCTTCATCTTCGTCCTCATTATTGTCCTCTTCGTTATCCTCGTCGTCCATTTTATTATCGTCTTCATCATCCTCGTCGTCGTCATCATTATTGTCATCTTTATCTTCGTCATCATCGTCCTCGTCGTTCCCGTTATTATCATCTTCTTCGTCATCCTCGTCGTCCTCATTATTATCATCTTCGTCATCCCCGTCGTCCCCATTTTCATCATCATTATCATCATCATCATCCTCGTCATCGTCATCCCTATCAGTATCTTTCTCCCCTGTTTCATCTTCGTTATCCCCATTTTCATCATCATCAGTTTCTAGTTTTTTTTTATGTAATCTCTCATTGCGAATCGAATTCTGCAGACGCTTTAATCTTTCTCTTTTATCCTCATCGCTTTCTTTGGGATAGCGCAATTTAACAATTTTTTCATTACTGTCGCCGTCATCATTGCCTATATAAGAAATTATCATTACGTATTGTACTTTTAATTTAGGCAAGAAACGGGTAAATGATATTTGATTTGTTTTTTTAAGATTTATGGAATCTTTTTTGGTCTTAATTGACTTTGTATCGAAAGTTTGGCTTATGAGCGTGAGTTATAAAGCATAAACACGTTTAAGAAAGGACGCTTACTCTTTTGATTGACTAACCACTGCAGCACACGGTTTTCATTTTTGAGATTACCTGAAGGAAAAAGGACTGTAAGTTCAGGCTGTAATAATATACCAAAGATCCCCAACTTACCATCATACATAATCGGGACGCCGGTCTCGTAGTAGACCAAAGCTGGAAACGCGAAAATGCCAATTTCATGAGCCAGCTTAACATCATTTGACTTGACAAATTGTATTCCGTGCTTGTCGGTGTCATCGTCGATGTTCTCCAACTCCTCCAAGATGTCCGAACACGATTCGCATTCATCGTCATCTGTTGTACAAACAGATAATGTCAACCAAAGAACTTAACTTAATGAGTAATACACTTACAGAAGAACACAGCCAGGTGCTCAACATCGTTGATCAGAACTTGCAGGGTCTTACGATCGACAGATTCGATGACATCAGCTGTGGACTCGTGCAAATCAATAACCCACTCGAGAATTTCCTCTTCCTTCATCAGGTCACCTTTAAACGAATATTACAAATATGTACCTTGGCTAATAAAGTCTTAATTTAATGCATCAGCACTCACCGGTGTAAATTGTTCTAAACTTATGTCTATAAAATGCAAGTGCCGGCAGACCGGGCAGGTCGTACTCCTTATCAATATCGTCGTCGGATGTCTTTACAAAGTCAATGTCTTTTTCCTCGCATTCGTCATCGATGTTCTCCAGCTCGTTAAGGATCTTTTGGGCCTTCTTATCGCCCTCGGCGTCTGCAAAAATACGGGTTTAAGGACAATACAATATAAGGTTTTAAGTTGACTCACAGAAGAATACGACAACGTGATCGTTTTCAGCCAAGATCTTATCCAACATCTTCACATTGACCTCCTCAATTTTTCCGGGAATTTCAAGGGTCTCGTCGTCGGTAATCCAGGCCAACACCTCGTCCTCGTCGTCCAGATCTCCGGTGAAGTGAAGTGGATCACGGTTCCTGAAGAACACCAGGCGTGGATAGGTCTTGACATTGTATTTCTTGGCGATTCCGGTATCCTCAGTGGTAACAAAAATGATGCCAGCCTCATCCAACTCATCGTCGATGCTTTCCAGAGCGTTCAGAGTGTGCTCACAGGTCTCTCCGGGCTCGCAGGGACCCGTGAAGAAGACGACGACGTATTCGTGTTCGTTGATCAGAGTGACCAGGATCTCGTCGGTAACCTCCTCGATAGTAGCTGTCTTTTTCTGGACAAGAAGCCACTCGAGCACCTCATCCTCGTTCATCAGATCGCCTTCGTAGAGGGCCGGGATCTTGTTCTCGAAGTAGATGAGGGCGGGCAAGTGATCGAGACCATATTCCTTGGCCTCGGCGGCGTTATCAATGCGGACAATGACAATTCCCTCCTTCTCCAGCTCGTCATCAATGTTCTCCAGTTCGTTCAGGATGCGCATATCCTGCTTATCGTCCTTGTCGTCTGTGGGCGAATGGTTATGATTGCAAAGGCGTAGGTACTTTAGCAGTGTGGGCTACTCACAGAATATAACCGCCAAGTGCTCGGTGTTCTCGACCAACTTGTCCTTCATCTCATCGGTGACCTCGGGAATTTCGGAATAGCGCTTCTGGTGCACCAACCAGCCAAGCAGCTCATCCTCTTTCATCAGATCACCCTCGTAGATGTGTGGAATTCCACGTTCAAAGAGTACAATCGATGGTATCTCATCGATACCCCATTCTTTGGCCTCCTTGTCATCATCGATCTTGACAAAGGCAATATCGTTCTGATCGCACTCATCGTCGATGTTTTCCAGCTCTGCGAGGATTTTCTGTGATTTCTTTTGGTCTTTGTCGTCTGCGAAGATGATTTCATAGGATAATTTAACAATTGTCTGCAACGCCTTGGAAGGCTATGAAATGAACTGATCAACAAACTGCTGTTTCGCTCAACTTGTAACGTGAAACCTACAATCTACACTAACGGTTCTAACGGTCTTTGCAGAGATACCTTCACGAAAAAGGGGTCTACTGGTTATTATTGTTTAGTTTTAAGTTAATACTTTTTCCAAGCGCCATTGAAAATTACTACTAGAAAGCGGGGTTAATGTTACGATTGCAGTCACCCCAGAAGTACAACACCAATTCAACTGTACAATATCAACAGAGATAGGGAGTCGAGTGCGCAAGCGTCCTGGCACAAAATCGCAGTGGGGCCCTGAAATAACTTACAGAAAAGAACAGCAACGTGGGGCATTTTCTCAATGATTAAGTCCAACATTTCGTCGGTGATGTCCTCGATTTGATCGGAACTCGTTTGGTCTGTCAGCCATTTCAGAAGCTTCTCCTCGTCCTCCAGATTGCCCTCGTAAATAGTTGGAATGCCTTTTTCAAAGTATATCAGTTTAGGAACTTTATTGATGCCATATTCAACGGCCTCCTCGGGATTGTCGATCTTCACGAAAGTAATGCCCAATGCGTCGCACTCGTCGTCAATGTTCTCCAGCTCCTCGAGTACTTTCTGGGACTTCTTGTCGTTGTTGTCGTCTGGAAAACAGCGTATGAGCAAAACGTGTTCGCCACCTTAGGCGCTATGCGCTATGGGTACGGGGTTTCAATATTTACAGAACAGCACGGCAATGACGCGTCCTTCTTTGATCATTGTGTCGAGCATTTCGTCGGTGACGTCCTCGATCTCATCCCGTTCCAACTGTCCCAACAACCATTTCAGAATCTGCTCCTCGTCCATGAGATCGCCGTCGTACACATTTGGAATTTCTTTTTCAAAGTAAACAATGGCCGGAATCTGCAGGTCGAATTGGGTTATTCGTGTCAAAGACGTTTCAACTACCAGATCGCTGGGATCCTACCGAATCGATTCCGTAATCGGCTGCCGCCTTGGCATCGTCGATTTTCACAAACTGAATGCCATGCTTGTCGCAGTCGTCGTCGATTTGCTCTAGCTCCTCCAACACGGTCATCGAGTCGTCGTTTCCATGATCATCTGCAGATTAATGTCAGTCGGTTATCGCGTGTCGTGCCCCGCGAAAATTCTCATCTACATACAAAACAGCACAACCAGGTTGTCGATATTGCTGATCAGCGTCGACAGAGTCTTCGAAGTGACGTCTTCAATCACATCATCTTCATCGCCCGTCGACTTATTCTGCACCAACCATTCCAAGACGTCCTCCTCCCGCTGAAGTTCACCTGGAGACACAGTTCGATATTAGCGAAATGAATACCGAGCTGAGCATGGGATTGATGTGTGTTGGTCTGAGTTCGATTTGAGTGGTGGTGCAGGTTTCAAGAGAATGTGGTTTGGGATGGAGGTACCTTCGTATATGATCGGAGTCTGGTGGCGGTAATAGACCAAGGCTGGCAGGTTGCCTAGATTGTATTCGTCGGCCAAGGCCTCGTCGTGTATCTTCACAAACCCGATGCCCAGCTGGTCAGCCTCGTCGTCGATATTCTCCAGCTCCTGCAAGGCCTTGGCGCACTTGCGGCATTGCTGTTTGTCTGGCGGTCGCGATCGCGGATTCGGTGGATTGTTTCATAGAATCAGGCAAACAATAGATAATTAGGGCCGTCTGGCAGAGGGGTAACGTCTGGGTAAGCGAGGAGTAGAGCACAGAACATCAGGGTGGGGTCTGGTGTTGGGTATTATAGTACACGGATAGGCAGAACATTCAGGTATTATGTTTCGTGCGGCCGTAAGTGGGGGTTATTCTGGAGCCATTTCAGACAGATGTGAGTGCATGCAAGGGCCATGGAGTTCCACTTAACGCTACGGTTGCCCAATCTCTCCCAGGCGATTCGTTTATTTACACAATTTGTTTACAACATCCCTATCAGTCTGCGTGCAACCTGTTGCAATGTGTTTGTCTTGGTTGAGGAAATACATACATATCGGAGTGGTTGAATAAAAGAGGAATGGTTTCTTTTCCGAAAAGCTCTCTCCTTGCATTCACCTTTTCCTCTATTTCCGTGCGTTGTGCTTGCCACATTCGTAAATGTGTTTTCGGCAAGCTTTCGCTTTTCTGGCCGACGCTGCGTATACGTAATATTTATTTCTGTTGCTTTGTCGGTGAACTTGTCAGTGTGATGGCTCCCTGCCTGGCCACATGTTTATGGCAACCTATCACCGCACCTTTCCGAATGCAGTTAGCCGGCGGTAGTGCCCAGAATGACACGCCTTCAAAAGCCATTACCCCGACCAAAATACTAATTTTCCCGATCAACGCGACTCATTCCCAGCAGCTGTTTGAGTGGGTGTCGCCAAGGTGACAAGGCCAACGCACACACTCGCTCGCGAAAATGTCTCATAATTTACTGCACAATGCACAATGATGGCAAAAGACACATATGTGCTAAATCTAGAAAATCAGACGTGTTTGTGAGCCTCCAACTTTCTCCCTGACGACCTGACCAATTTTTTTTGGCCCTGCCGCAGACATGGGCAAATGTTGCACTTAACTATAAATAGTGCAAGTCAGTCGGGGAAGAGCCGCGCACACACAGTTATAGAGCTGCAGTGGGACGGACGGACACGAGTATATAGGTATTCGTATATTATGTAAACCAGCATTTGGCTGCGACAACTGAAGATCTGGCCATAACCATGCACTGCCGGCTCGTGTGCGCCATGTTGATGTATTGCTGAATGCAAGAGCAATTAAAAGCGCTGTCTGTCTGCAGCCCCTGATGGATTCAAACTCAATTGCGGGGGGACGATCGGAGGGGGAGGGGGGCGCAGTGAAGGGGCGGGCGGGACAATGGGCCACCATTTCTTGTCTTGTCTCACCTACATGCTGTTCGCATCTATGCATCTATGCATCTTGCATTAGGAAAGGCGTTTTGTTTTTTGTATGCTGTCTGCGTTTGATAAAAATACCTATGGATAGTGTAGCGGATGCTACAGAAATGTTCTTGTGAATTCACACACTTGCCATGTGAGTGTGGCTATAGTTAGTTGTTTCAGAATTAAGCAAAAATAACAGCAGCAGCAAGAACAGCGAAAAATCATTTTGTTGGCCCACCAACTGCTTGAGTTTTCTATTTTTAACACTAAAATTGTAGGTGGCTGTGTCGGAAAGAGACGGATGGCCACGAATACTTTGTTGTTGGCCAACACACATCACCATGTGTGTGTATGTACGTTGTACATGTATGTATGCATGCCACATCTGCAAGTATTGAATTTATGCTTTTCTATAGGTAAATTCCTGCCTTTCTCCAAAATTCACACAAGGCCATCCCACTCCCGAAAATCGTCTCTGGGGAAATTCTCCCACGCTCGAAGATTTCCACATTCTGATCCAACTTCAATAGCCCTGTGCGAATCCCCAATTTCCATCCAGCTATCCACCGGCTTGTCCAATCACAGGGTTAGGGATTGGGTTCTGAATCAGGGGGGAAGAAGGAGACGTCGTGCCGACAAAAACATAATCTGGCGCCGAGCCCAGACATTCATCTGCATTGCTTCTGTTGTTGTAATGTTTATTATTATACGTATACGTAATATGTGTGTCTGCCTTGGTCGATAGCGAACGCGAAAATGAGAGATCTTGTTTTTCTAAAAAATTACTAAGGATTACTACTCGTACGGTGGTGATTGTATCTATTTAAGGATGAGTCCTTCACCCAGGCCATCGACGTACACTTGGCTGCCGCCGGAGAGATTAAGATTACCCAGTCGAGATCATCATCAACTTGAATCTCCCTAGCGATCGATCTTAGCAAGCACCAACACACACTGGATTTTTCGGTTATTTGGGTTATGCAGCCAATTAGGAAATACATATTTACATATCGAATTGTGGGCATTGCGGAATAATCATTTCATTTCAACTTTGGTATTACTGGAATCAGGAAAATTATGGTGGAATAGGGTAGAACATTGTCAATGAATTAATTTGGGGGAAACATAGTTTCAAAGTAGGTAATTATAAGGAGAGTGCGAGATAGAAGGTTCCCAGTACTGTTCACGGAAAACTTACCCATAACCCGGGGCGGGCATGTTTCATGATCTGGACCTGCAGTCGTTTGATAGAATAGATATTGGATTGATAAATGGTCCTTTGCATTTTGGCTCAAAGAGGGTTCGAAACACCGCCGGAAGAGAAATTATTATTATATATAGAGAGTTATATTAAGTGTTAAGTATGCCGCCACTTAGCTTCGGTTAGTTACAAGTAGTATACGTATTTATAGAGAGAGTACAGACATACGCGAAAGATATTGATTTATGGAATAGAATGTACAGAATAGGTAGTTTTGCTAGTAGTCCTAGTACCTAGCTGTATGATTTTTAGTCACAAGAGAGCTAAACTGTTTGTGTTCGCTAAAAACTGCAACTGCTTTGAAAAAGAACATCATCAATTCAAGTGTCCGACACTAGAGTGTTCGGAGTGCTAAACGTTTGAAGAACTTAGTATGTGCTACGGTCAAGTCATTCACACTTACAGAACAGAACGGCTACGAAGTCGGTGTCCTCGATGATCTTCTGCAATATCTTGGCATTGACCTCCTCGATGCGATCGGGCAAGTCCATGGCCTCCAAGGAGGTGAGGAAATCGAGCACTCCTTCCTCGTCCATGAGATCGCCATCGTATATGATGGGCTCCTTCTCCCTGCGGTTTTCGAGGTATGGATTCGATTCGATTAGGTCTTGTGCTTGTTCGTGGTGAGGGAGTTACCTACCTGAAGTAGGTGAGGGCGGGGAAGTTCTTGATGCCATACTGTTTGGCTAGTCGTTTGTCGTTGATTTTCACGAAGTCCACACCGAAGGAGTCGGTGTCATCGTCGATTTTCTCGAGTTCCGCTAAAACCTTATCACAGGTCACGCAGCTTCGCGCATCTGAAATCGTAGAAACCGAGCGTGTGAGTACCCAAGATCGATTATATGTAGATACCGGCAGCGATTGACAGTCGGCAACTGCTGCATGTGACGCCACAAGAGACCATAACTAAATTCCCATTCGAATCGAAAGCCCAAAGCCCTGGCAGAAGTGGAGCCAAATGCCGCACAGATTATTCATTCCTATAGTAGATGCAGGATGCATCATCGGACCGCGCAGTCGAAAATAAGCCTGAATGAATGAATGAAATGACAGCAGCGCCAGGCCAATTCTGTGCTATTAATGCGGCAGCAACTGCCAACAAATATGCTGAAATTCTAAATTAATTCATAAAATTCATGCGGCCACTATTAGGGAAATGAATTGCAGGCCGCAAAAGACCACCGTTGGCCCACGTCTCTACAAACGTTCTGGTTGGTTAAACGGCAGACCAGACTGCAAAATCGGAATCATTAATACATCGCCGAGTAAACAGCCATTTCGATTGTTTGGCAATCCGTTCAAAACAATCTTTCACTGCTTGGAAAGTAATCGCGAGTTGGTCGAATCCCCCACTGCTCGCTACTCCTAATGTCTTTACCAACACTAAGGTGTTTCCTGTGTACACTCGGTGCAGGATGTTTGATTTAAAATCATCCGAGTGCTTTCGCATGCAGTGCAATAACATAAATAGCGTTCGCTTGAAACAATAAACACATTTAGCTTATCGATAGAATTCGTTTACATATTGAACTATCTGCGATTTGATTGCCAAAACTATTCAATGCTCTGCCGTTTGCGTAGATATTCCATGATTATTCCGATTGTCGGCCAGCGTCATTGGGCCTAAGGCTTTTGGACTTAAAATATTTTCATTGTCAACAATTATTTTTGGAATTGCCTCCAATGCTAATGAAACACATCGTGAGGTATACGTATACATATAAAGGAGAATATTACAATCCGAAGATCACTTTCGTGTTTATTAACTTTGACATTGGGGAACAGCGCGCAAAGGCCAAATCTATTTTTAAACTGATTAAAGAGATTTAATAAGTAAGCCATTCTTTCCCGCGAACGGTAACCATTTTTTTGGTAACCCGAACATAGGTGACCAATGGGATTGAAAAAAAAATGTAAAAGGGCAGGAAATCTGCTGCCAACTGGAAGGAAATGAAAGTCTGCTTCAGAGGTACATTTTGTGCCAAAAGTTTGCGCCAAAATAGACTAAAAAATCGAAAATATAAAAAGCTGCAATGACGATTTCTCACAGCCAAGAGAGATTTCTCTACTCATAAACAGATCGCAAAGATAGCGCAGAAATGAAAAATATATAGAAAAGGGAAGGCAGCACAGACTACTGGCAACTCGGGGAGGAAATGAAGAAATAGAAAAAAATAAAAAATTAACCGAATGAAAATCGCGGACATTTCGAGCAACGAATTTTTCACATATTTTCATTTGTATGTGAATTTTTAGAATTTTCACTAGCGAAAATTTATATAATATGGCTTCTGTTACTATTTCGAGTCCGGTCCGGTCCGGTCTGGCGATAAATGAGCGGTGCCCGGACGACCCCGAGAGCACTGGCACACCCCCCTCCCCCTCCACTTACACCAGAAGACGGCCACGTAATCCTTGTCGGCCAGGAGCTTCTCCAGCTGCTTGGCATTGACCTCCTCGATGACGGCCTCCGGCTCCGGAGGCGCCACTGGCTGCGAGCCCTTCTTGTTGTTGTTGTTGCCTGCGCCACTCACATGTCCGGGAAAACTCAGGGCCAGCAGAGCACACACGAGCAGCGAGAGAGTCTTGAGGCGGGTGAAAGTCATCCTGCGATCGGTTACGGTTCTGATGTGCTTTAGTCCCTTAACGCGAACATGCGTGCGCGTGTCTGCTCGTTTTGGTGTGTTCTACAGTTTATAGTGTTATAATTGTATAATTGATTCGTTCTCGTCGTTTGGGGTCTTTCGTTATTAAAATTTGTATTCCTTTGAGAATCGGTCACTATTTTTAGTTGATAATGGTGTTTCTTCTTTCGCAATTTATTTTATGTATAACAACTTTTTGTTCACTGATACATATATACGGGGTTCGTATATGCACAGGCGAGATATATGTGGGGTATATACGAGAATAATTAGATTATATATGTGGCTTCTTGCTTCTATTAATTGAACGTTTTCCGCGGACTGTACTCTTTGCTCTTCAGATTTTGTTCCACTCCGTGCAGAGGTCCGCTCGCAACTGAAAGTATTTTGGTGGAATCTCGGTGCCATTCAAGAGGCCTTGCCCGAGCTTTAGGGATCGGGATCGTGGACTTCGTGCTTTGGCGCAGCTTTTCCGCTCCCCCGAAAAGCTTTCGCGTCGAGCGCAGGAGCGCCAATCGAGGGAGCAGTGTGGTGAAATCAGGCGAAGAGCGAGAGTTTCCCTTTCGAATTGCAGTTCTCTGTTTATGCATTCGGTGCAAACAAGAAAGTGACTACGAATAGTCCTATAAAAACAAACTCGGAGAATCGTTTTCATGAAGCGCTACAACAATGCACATCATTTTGTATTTTCCATTTTGGCGTTAGTAAGACACATATAAAAATGTGTTTCGAGCTAACATATTGTCAATGTTCGGTTTAATCTAAAACTAAAAGGATTTCACTTTTCTACATTACACGAGACATTACGTGACATTGTACGCGAATCCGTGAATGCTTTTTTTTAACATTACATTGTAGGTTTTATAGTTCCGAAAATCTCAGCGTTTAGGATGACAGAAACCTCATTACGAATAAAAGTACATTATAGGGTCCTTCTAGCAGTCAACTATTATGTAAAAATCAACAAATCTACCTTATTGTGAAATAAATAAGCCTTATCCAAAACTGTTGGTCAAAAGAAACATGCAAGATGAGACGGGATTTACAAGTGGTTTTCTGTCCTTATTAGCTTCATTTGTATTGATTACTACAAGAATGCTCAAATTCTAAAGATCGCTAGATCAAAACCTGATCCACGTAATGATGAATCCGTATTGGCGGATCTCAAGGTAGCGGTTTTGTACATCTCCCGGTTATCAACTACAAACTGTGTTAAGGTCAAATTACCAACGCGCATTATTTGGAGTTCATTTCTGCAACACACACGCAAAAATTTAAGTTTTGCTATCAGCATATCCTGTTTAAATGTTATTTCGGTTTATTCAATATTTTACAATAAAGCAAGTGACAAACCAGAATAGTTCTAATCAATTCGGATATGTGCAACAAAATCCAGTGATGTAGATGTACTTCTTCCCTGAACCTTCATGGTTTATAATTTGCAAGACAAATTAACAAAAAAAGGAAAGCTTATTTTGGGCTTTCAAACAAACAACATGACCGCCATTTGGATTTGAATAGCTATCGATAGGTGCCGTCGGCCAGCTGACAATCCATCCACTGCCTATCGATGATATCTAGCTGAGCAAATTTTACGTATTTGTGAGCACTCACTTTAGTTTTTCGTTAGGAACGGGACGTTTGTTCTGTTGCGCACCAAATCTTTTCGGACTCAATGCAAATGCAAACGCTTTTGCGGCGTGTGTAGTGCATTCAAAATTACCAGATACCCGACGGGATCCAAAGTTCCCAGAGCAGTGGCCCAGGAATTTATGAGACCAGCAGTCAGCGGACACGGAAGAAACTCGCGCCTGGGTGGACAAATATCGATCTGTGACGCGGTTTAAACCAAGGTAAAACCGCCATCCATGAATAAAAACAGCTCTTCCCACGGGTGCTTCCGCCATGGGGCCACGGTGCGGGTGCTGTGGCCAATTCACCTTGAACCCAGCATTGCAGAAGTGGCCGCATACCAAGTCCAATTCCCTGCGCTTGTGTGTATACCTGCGCCCCTTCCGCATGTGTGTGCATAAACATTGCCGCCCACCCGCCCGATAAACAGCTGTTGGACCGATTGCCGTCCGCTTCCCTAGGTTTTCAAGGCGGTCTAGGCGGAAAAGAGGAAGACACTGAGGCTTTCTTATCGCGCTATGTGCGTAGGCTTGACGGGGGAGGGCCCGTGTTTGTGGCAAGGCGAAGGTGAAAGTCATCAGCTGATATCGGCCAGTCGCCTGCTAAACCCGTTATGCAGAGCAGCTGTTCGACGCCAACTACATATGTGGGGCAAAATCCCAGCCGCGAACTCATGGAGTGGGTTTTGTGGGGCTTACTCCCCAGTTATATCCGGATAGCGGGCAACTCGCTATCGCAGGCCGATGTAAATTAGAGGCTTTCGCGCTGCAGATGTAAGGCCTAATTGAAGATTTCTTTGTTCGTTCGCAGGCTGCACGACACTTCGAGGGCTTTTATGTGATTATTACTATGAAATTGGATGAAATAGTTGCATGGTAAGCGAACAATGCTTCATTACTCTCTCCCTCTCCGGACTATCAAATTATCCGCTGTTGAATTTTTGTAGGTACCAGAAGAGAATCGGCACCTATGACAAGCAAGAATGGGAAAAGACCGTCGAGCAGAGGATCTTGGACGGCTTCAATAATGTCAATTTAAAAAACACTAAGCTGAAGACGGAGCTAATCGATGTGGACTTGGTGCGAGGTGTGTTTAACCTGACTGACCCCAAATAGTGCCCATAATCAAAACACATTTTTCAGGTTCCACGTTCCCTAAGGCCAAGCCCAAGCAGTCGCTACTCACCGTCATACGTCTGGCCATTCTGCGCTATGTCCTGCTGCCCCTCTATGCCCAGTGGTGGGTCAAGCAGACCACGCCCAACGCCTTCGGCTTCATCCTTGTCCTCTACCTCACACAGTTAACCAACTGGGCTATTTACGTGCTTCACAGCAGTCGCATAGTGCCCCTTGTCTATGAAAAACCGCCAAATGGAACCCTGCTTGAGGCAGAGGCAGATGGAGATGTCTCCGATAAGGATGCAGATAAGGAGTCCGAGGAACATGCCGCCCTCCTCAGCGCCCTGCTTATTCCGTGTGCCCTAAGCCTGCTGATCAGTCTAATCCACTCACAGATTGTAGCCACTAACACCGCCTCGGGCGTCTCTGGCGGGAGTAGCAAGAACAAACTGCGTCGAATATCGGCAAGCTGCTTAAGTGACAAAGCCGCAACCAGGGAGAACCGGGTGCGACGCCGCAAGAAGTTTGTGCGGTAAGAACGAAGCTGTTTTGAGAACCAAATATTGAATTCCTTTTTTTTAGAGTTCGACAAGTGGAGGCTGACTTGTCCCAGGCCAGCAGTAACATTTCACTTCCAAGAAGAACCGCAACCAGCGCCATCGAAGTGCTTCCCAGACCGGTCACGCCCTTGCCTTCACCAAGCGTTACCTGTGCCACGGTGCCAGAACCCACCACGCCTACTACACCTTCGCCCTCTGTTATAAAGCGGAGCAGCAACGAGGAGACCTATTTGACAACGACTGCAATAAGCCCACTATCGCAACCGCTGGCAGCCACAGACGCATGCTACGATCTCAGCAGAAAGGCAGGGGGAGCTGCTCCCGAAAGCCCCAAAAAGCGCAACGTCAACTGGCACACGCCTATTCAGATCTACGCAACCTACGAGCTGGGCGAAGAGCCTTGCTCGAGCAGAAAAGTTGCAGCAGAAAGTGCCGTGTCGGTCGGAGAAAGTGTGTGTTCCGTCAAGCCAGCCTACCAGACGCGCCGAAACATCGGGGAGGACGATGGCTTCGAGAGTCTGAATGGAAAGAGCTCTAGTGGAGAGGACAACAACCATTCTCCTTTGCCAAACGCGGTGGCTGTTGCGGCTCCACCAGTTCCTGTTCAGACCAATCAGTTGCGTCTGCGATTAAACACAGCAAACGCCGTGACTGTTAGTGCTTCTCCAACCGAGAAGAAACCCCAGTCGCGCGGCAATGAATCCTCAACGAGTTGCGCCGAATCGGATGAGTGCGATGATGCCGACATTATGTCCAGTCCCGCCTCGGGCTGTAACCAAGAGTGCACCACTTCTGCCACCGACTGGCTGGGGGTGACGACAAATAGCGAAGACTGCAGTTACACCTCTGATCTAGATCACTCTGACGGGGGCTTGAAGCACACGGCCTGTAGCGACGAAGATCCTGGAGAGCTGGATATCACCCCTACCACTATACTAAATCCACATAGCAGCCTGGACCGTAGTAAGTATTACCAATCAAATTGGCATCTTTGATCGCACTATAAAATTTATAAAGTTAGCTGCACCATTTGGGATCAGCGAGATGCCAAAAAGGCGCAGCTATCCGTGCTGGAGATAGCGTCTTGCATAATCGAACGCGTGGACTCAATGGGCGAGACCAACGACTACATCTACATAGGCGTGGTCTTCTCATTCATGCTCACATTGATTCCCATCTTCTGCCGTCTCTGCGAGGTATGTTGCCGAGAAGGTTTTGGTGTGGGAGCTTACTTATTACGGGTTAAATGCACTCAGGTCACACTCGGGAGCGATGCAGAGAAGGCCAGTGAGATTAGCTACTTCAACATGCCGCAGCTGCTGTGGGAGAAGTCATCGGCATCGTTCTTCACCCTTCTGGGCTTTGCATTCGGCGACACCCAGTGGGAGCGCACGGTATTGGCTCTGGGCTTTGTCCAACGCCTTTGCCTGACCCTCATACTGTTCATTATATTCGCCGTTGCAGAGCGCACCTTCAAGCAACGCTTTCTTTACGCCAAACTCTTCTCCCACCTCACTTCGTCACGTAGGGCTCGAAAGTCAAATCTTCCCCACTTCCGTTTGAACAAGGTGCGTAACATCAAGACCTGGCTGAGCGTGAGGTCGTATTTGAAGGTAAATATACACATCCACAAATTTATCGATCAAAACCATTGATTTGCATTCGGCATAGAAACGCGGACCCCAGCGATCGGTGGATATCATCGTTTCCGCCGCCTTCATAGTAACCCTCCTGTTGCTGGCCTTCCTCAGTGTCGAGTGGCTGAAGGATTCGGTTCATCTGCACACACACCTTACCTTGGAGGCCCTAATCTGGTCCATAACGATCGGGATCTTTCTGCTGCGCTTCATGACCCTAGGCCAGAAGATACAGCACAAGTACCGCAGTGTGTCGGTGCTGATTACGGAGCAAATTAACTTGTATCTGCAGATCGAGCAGAAGCCGAAGAAAAAGGACGAGCTGATGGTGTCGAACAGCGTGCTCAAGCTGGCCGCCGATCTGCTAAAGGAACTCGAAACGCCATTCAAGATCTCTGGCCTCAGTGCCAATCCATATCTATTCACAACCATCAAGGTGGTCATCCTGTCGGCCCTATCGGGCGTGCTTAGCGAAGTTTTGGGCTTCAAGCTGAAGCTGCATAAAATCAAGATCAAGTAACCAATGCAAGGCGCAGACCCATCATATTTTTGTAGTACAACTTTTTCGAAACGCTTTAAGAGAAATCTAACACTACACTCTAAATTAGTTAAGTGAATAAATTTAAGCGAGCCAATGTTTATGCTTGTCAAGTGATTGTTTAGCTACGTTAACAAGCCCACTAACGACTGCGTAAACCTATATAAATTAGTATTTACCTACCTTCTAGAGCGACCTGCACAATCACAAATCACGTCGACGCAAATTGTGCAATACAATGAATCGCATGAAAGTTCTTAGAACTTTAAGCATAAAATCAGTGCACCTATGTAGTTGGCTGTTCATTCTGTTACAGTCTCAAGTTCAATTCCTAAGGCGGTCTCAGCTAGAGTGTTGCAATTAATAAATGTTAGCAAACTATAATAAAAATCTCGTTTAAAATAATGTTTTTTTTTTACTGATATATACCAATTGGATGTTTATAGCTGTGAAAGCAACATATGGGTTCTACCTTTTTCTTCATTGGGCAGAAATGTTAATCTTTCTAAAAAAAAAACTTATTCAATATTCTTAAATGTATTTTTAAAAACTATATCATTTTTTCTTTCTGTGCAACACCGCTTATCCTCGTTTGCTCTTCGTAATCGATAGTTACGAATTGAGTAGCGATCGACCAGCTGTTGCTGTTATCGTTATCAGTTCGGCCACCCACAACTGACGTAACTTTCGCCTCCACTAGCGTGGTAATTTTTGCATTTAGTTCCCTTGAAATCCCTCCCCCACAAAATGATCCGGCTTAATGGGCTGTTCAGGAGCTCCTCGAGGGTGCTGTGCAGTCAGGTGCGACTGCTCCACGTAGGTGACGCCAATGTTCTGCCTAGCGAGGTAGACAAGCAGTCCGCCGAGTACAAGGTGCATATAAACAGGCTGTATTTATGTTTACACATCAGCTAAAGTCCAAGCTTTTCTAGGAAAATGCCAGCGAGATGGCCAGGTTGGTTGGAGATCTGCGGAACTTCACCAGCCAGGTGCTCAAGGGCGGCGGTCAAAAGGCCATCGAGCGACACACCTCGCGGGGAAAACTCTTGGCCAGGGAGCGCATCAACCTGCTCCTGGATAAAGGATCGCCCTTCCTAGAACTCAGTGCTTTGGCCGGACACGAGTTATATGGCGAAGAGGTGGTCAACTCCGGGGGAATCGTCACCGGAGTGGGACGCGTTTGCGGGTAGGTCTAAAAAATCCAAGTTGATCGATGTTCCACATCAAAACTTTTAGCGCTTGCATAGTATGTTACGTTAAAAATTAAAGATCGGGATAACTAGCCTAGTCAATCTAGCCGTGTCCGCCAGTCTGTCTGTTCGTATAAACGTAGAGATCTCCGGAACTATTCCAGCTTTTTTGAGCCTAATACTGAAGGAACTCAACAATGGCGTTATATCTTGTTTTAAAGGTGGAAAATCGTTTTAAATTATCACAAATAATAGGCAACTTTCATTATAGGACTGAGTGTTTGGTGGTGGCCAACGATGCCACTGTGAAGGGTGGAAGCTACTATCCCATTACCGTTAAGAAGCATTTGCGCGCTCAGGAGATTGCCCAAGAAAACCGCTTGCCCTGCATTTACCTTGTGGACTCGGGTGGCGCCAACCTACCGCGACAGGCGGAAGTCTTTCCAGACAAACTGCACTTCGGACGCATCTTCTACAATCAGGCAAACATGTCGGCCCAGGGAATACCTCAGATCGCCGTAGTAATGGGCAGCTGCACAGCCGGAGGAGCTTACGTACCGGCAATGGCCGATGAGAGCATCATTGTTAAGAAGCAGGGAACCATCTTTCTTGCTGGGCCACCGCTGGTGAAGGCGGCCACTGGAGAGGAAGTGTCCGCAGAAGATCTGGGCGGAGCTGACTTGCACTGCAAGACTTCTGGAGTCACCGATCACTATGCCGTGGACGACGAACACGCCTTGTATCTGGCCCGCCAGATTGTGAGCAACTTAAACCTGCCCGCCACGAATTCGTACAACGATCAGCTGATGCACTCAAGTCAAGTGAATTTCCAGAGTGCTACTCCTCCGTCTGCCGTAGAAGAACCGCGCTACGACGCACAAGAGCTGTACGGCATCGTGGGTCCTAATCTTACCAAAAGCTTTGACGTTCGCGAGGTGATTGCGCGCATCGTCGACGGAAGCCGCTTTACGGAGTTCAAGAAGTTATATGGCGAGACCTTGGTGTGCGGATTCGCGAAGCTATATGGCCACACTGTGGGAATAGTCGGAAACAATGGAGTCCTTTTCTCGGAGAGCGCACTCAAAGGCGCCCACTTCATTCAGTTGTGCGCACAGCGCAAGATACCGCTTGTTTTCCTGCAAAACATTACTGGTGAGTTGATATGTGAAGTGACTGGGTGATTATAAACTGATATCGATCTCTGTAGGTTTCATGGTGGGCCGCGATGCCGAGGCCAATGGTATTGCCAAAAACGGAGCTAAGATGGTAACGGCAGTGGCCTGCGCTAATGTGCCCAAGTTCACGGTGATAATCGGCGGATCCTACGGGGCGGGCAATTACGGCATGTGTGGTCGGGCCTATTCGCCTCGTTTCCTATACATGTGGCCAAATTCGCGCATCTCAGTGATGGGCGGAACTCAGGCAGCCAATGTTATGGCTCAGATCACCGAAGATCAACGCAAGCGAGCTGGCAAGGAGTTCAGCGAGGAAGAAGCCCAAAAGCTGAAGGCTCCCATTGTGGAAATGTTCGAGGCGGAGGGCTCGCCCTACTACAGTACGGCTCGTCTGTGGGACGACGGCATCATTGATCCGGCCAACACCCGTCAGATCCTGGGCCTTAGCCTGAAAGCAGCCTTGAACAACGTCGGTCAGGAGACCAAGTTTGGAGTCTTCCGCATGTAAATACAATTTGCATGCTGGAGAAATTTAATCGGAGTGCATTTACAGGCATTTAATGCCATCCTTTATTTCGAAACTGATGCATTTATTAGCGTTAAGACAATTGTTAACTGTGTAATGTACAACTGAGTGTTTATTAGGAACAGGGCTTGTTAAATCGTTCAACGCCTATGAATTTAAATTTGCCAAAATATTTTATTTCCTGTGCAATAGAACAAATGTTGATGTCAAAAAGTTACAGCGATTGAACAAATACGGAAAACATAAAAATATTTAATGTATATAATGCATAACAAAACAATTGCTTTTAAACCAGTAAGATTGACACAACAGGGATTTAAAAAAACCGCCTATTTAGTGTATACCACTGTTACACTTTTAGTGGTGCTCAATATATTGCAATATTAAAAATACTTTTTCTGAACGTAAATACGTTTTGATGCTAAATTCCATGCTGTCGCACATTTATAATAGTAGTTTTCAAAAATAACAGTCGATATCGCTATATAGTGGACCGCGCACTATCGTTCATCTCTAGCGCTTATCGATAGCTCTCCATGCGGACCTGCGCTGGGCGGCCGATGCATCAGTGTACATCTTACATCCCTAGCGCTCGCTCGTTTAGCTGAAGACGGTTCGTAGAATTAGCATTTCTTTGTTTAAAGCCAGGAATCATTTAGTTATCCGTCGGCCCGAAGGATAACGACCAACTGATTAGGTGAGTTTATCACAGGATCCCAAGAATGACCAGTTGAATGGCCACTGCATCCACAGTGTGAGTGAGTCAGTGAGTGTATCTCTCTCCGTGTACATATGTGTGAGTGTGTGTGCGGCTCCTCGACTTTTTCGCAAAAAAGAAGAGAAGAAGAAATCGCAAACCTAGAAGTAGCGTCAGCAGAAAAGAAAGTTCATCGGTATGTGGCGATTTAAAATAACTCTGCCGAAAACTTCAAGTGCACACTTGGCCGAATAAATAGCTGTACATCGCGGAGCCTGCGTGCGCCTGTGTGCGTGCCTGTGCGTGTGCGTGTGCATTGTATATTTAAATGTCGCCTGCTGCTGCTTCGCTTCCTCCTCCAAAAATAAAATTCCCTATCCTGGTTCCTTGGAAGTGTGAGTGACTGTCATCTCGGCGAGCGTGTGTGTGTGTGCGTGCGTGCGTTTGTTCTTGCCACAGCCGCAGAAAGAGGCCGCAAAAATTCCGGTGCAGTGTACATATATGGTGGAAGGTGCCCAACCCCTGCTACCCCGTTCCCGATGCTAGGGACGTCTGGAAAAGCGGGGAAACCATATTGCCTGAGTTTAAGCCACCGTTTGGATGACGTCATTCTTCTACGGCTTATCTGTCAAGCCCCCGCATTTCTTCAGATGTCGTGTGTGTGTGTGTGTGTGTGAGCTGTCCAGTTACCAACGATTCTCGGACTTGTTTTGTTTTCCTTTAGCTCAAGTTACTATTTTTATTGGCTTAATTGATATGGGCTCCGCCGACGCAGCTTTTTGGCCTTCCCGATGCTGCTCCGCTAGAATGCCGGTTTCTTTTCGGTTCCCACTCAAAAAGACTGGGAGCACTCACTCACAGTTTCGAGCGGATTTGGCTTATAGTATCGGAATGTTTATTTGTTGCTCAAACAGCTTATTGTTGTTGACACACTTCCACTCTCAGCAGACTGTATCACACCTGGGGATGTGGACATGTGTTCATAACTATGGTTCAAATATGGAAGTCTCCCAAAGTGGGCTAGAAATGGAAAATCCCGGCTTGGCCACTAATTCCCTGCTTCGCTCCTCTTTTCTGTTTCCCTGGTTCTGCTTAATTAGTTCGCTTTCAACTTCCGCTGCAAGCGCCCACACCCCCATACATCCACACTGACTTATCGACAGCCACAACAAACTACACTGGCAAAAAAAAACCATCGGCTGGCTCATCCATTCCGCAATTTCTCGAATACAAATGTCACACATCAGCGACTTACCAACTAGGAATTTTGTGGATATAATGATCTCCCATGAGTTATCAAGTATATGACTCAATAACACTGTCATAGAAATGATGTGCCTCTCGAAATATAAATCTAAACTGTAACTCATCATTTGTTTTTCTTCGTCTTGAGATGGAAATAAGCATTCGTATCAGTTGACTTTTATGCAATGAAGTTATTTAAAAAGTCACTGCTTTAAGAGGGATTTGTCTGCACTTGTGTTTAAAATTTCTTTAGTAGTTAGTTTTAAACTGCAAGTTTTATTTCAAATGATAAATTTTTACCATGAAAATTTTATTTTAAATATAATCTTTATTTTATAAAAAGCTCTACTTTGCAGAGACCTAAATGTATTATGATTCTTATGATTAATGAATGACTAATGTTATTTATTTAGAGTTTACTGAATCATCGAATTTCAGTCTTATCCACTTATTGGAAAATAACAAACCGGACAGTCTAAAACACGGCTGATAAAGATGCGACTAATATAGTTAGTAGTATGCAGGGGAAATATGCAATTGGAATACGTAGTTTTTGGAGATGGAAAAGGAAGCATATGATTCTTCATAGAAAATATTATTCCCCTGTGTAGTAATCCCAACTTGTATTTGGGGCACTGCTATTGTTGTGCCTTCTCTGGCGGGGCACTTAAATCAATAAACGAGCAGCAAATCGCTCCGCATTTGAATTGAAGTTCCGCCCTTTCGGGTCAATGCACCGTACACTCGCGCAGCGAAAAGGTGGAGAGTCGGAGTTTTACGGAAACACCGAAAGGCCCACGGCCGACGTGAGTCGGTGTATTTATAGGCCGGCTCCCAAATGCCGGCTAATTCTTTATCTCGCTGGCCCACGTCAGATGGCCCATGCCCATGCTCTATGTTCCTGCTGGCCAGGCTGACATTGATAATGCCAATGACGCGGTCCATGAGTAATCTCCATCTTCGCGTCGCAACGAAGCGGATCGATGTCGCCGCATTGTAGCGGCGAACAGTCCAAGTTCATTGTTCGCCCGTTCCAGTATCCGCGGAGCATTTTCTTTCGTTTGATCGCCGTTTATGCTCTCGTAAGTGTAGAGATGAGTCTGATGAGGATTTATCTCCTGAAGTTCGGAACCTACAAATATCCATATCTTGAACTTTGACGAAAGCAAAGATACTGCTTACATGTTGGGATAAGATTGTTTGGGGTCATGAAACGCAGTAAAAAATCAGTGCATATGTTCGAATGCCACTATGCAACTCTTTGTCTTAGTTCAGTGTTCGTTTTTGGTCCCCGCCTTACGTATATTTTGAAAAATAACAGGATGGCGACTAAGTGGTCAAAAAACAGGCCTTGAGAATGTTGCTTTTCAGTAGAGATTTCAGAGGTACAATAGTTTGTATAAGTCCTACCAGTTAGTCACAGAGCGTAAAACGAAGTAAAAGGAAAACGAAAGTAATTTGTACAGTTCGATTTCGTTTTGCAAATTGAGTTTTATCAAGAAAGGATAGTTTATCGGTAATCCAGCCAGAAGCTCGTGGGATATACAGAGGTGGTAAGTGCATCGGGCAGATTGGTATGCTGAATCCGGGAAGTAAGGCAATTAGCTTTTGGTGTGGAAAGGCCTATTTGTGGTTCGGTCTGTTCGGTCCAGAGCCGCCAACCAGCCAAACTACTTTCGAGGAACAAATTCTGCAGATTGTGGAATGAGTGAGCAACGGTAACATGTCCAATAACAATCATTTGGCGTTCCCGGTTGCCGTTTGCTTTGCTGATGACTATCGTGATCTTGATATTGAGCACGCACATGGGACACGCTTCAATGCACCCCGAGCCAAAACAATTATTAGCCGCCGCAATTAAGAGCCGTTCATGGCGCTAGCACTCCCACACGGACTGCATGTGGAGCCGCCACTGTGCAGTTACGAACTAACCAGCCTTTTGCATCTTCGTTTCAGTGCCGCTCAATAAACCTGTGGACACCACCAACATGGCTGTTAACGTCTACTCCACAAATGTGACGTCAGAGAATCTCTCGCGCCACGACATGCTAGCTTGGGTTAACGATTGCCTCCAGTCGCAATTCTCAAAAATCGAAGAGCTGTGCACAGGTAAGTGGGCTTAACTCGTCTAAAAAGTGCTGGGATCAACCTACGCTTCCACTTCTAGGTGCCGCTTACTGTCAGTTCATGGACATGCTGTTCCCCAATTCAGTGCCCGTAAAGCGTGTCAAATTTCGTACCAATCTGGAGCACGAGTACATACAGAACTTCAAGATATTGCAGGCGGGCTTCAAGAAGATGTCTGTGGATAAGGTACATATGCGCCCGCTCGCTTACATTACTTTTCTATTTTTCGAACCTTTATTTAATTTTGACACACAAATCCACCCGATCCGAAGAATGTAGAGTGGACATGGGCACGGTACAGTGGAAGCGCTTAAAGCGTCGCTAAATGCACATGTCCACTGTACCAATAAACTCTTGTATGTTGTGACTAACTACGATTTCCGTTACAAATCAACTTCACGACTACGCAACCACCGATAAACACAGATCATTCCAGTTGATAAACTGATTAAGGGACGCTTTCAAGACAACTTTGAGTTCCTTCAATGGTTTAAAAAGTTCTTCGACGCCAATTACGACGGTCGCGAGTACGACCCCGTGTCTCAGCGGGGCGGAGTCAAGCTGGGCAATGGCAACGGACACGGCAGCAACGGAGGCAGTGGCGTGGGCAGCAGCAACAACGATCTCCATCTGATGCACCGGCGACCATTGCAGGCTCCAGCTGCTGGCGGACGAATGCCAGCACGGGTCATCGCTTCAACTGGTACGGTTCTGTCGAAGCCACGAACTCCGGTGGGGAAGAGCCATTTGCTTGCCATTTCATTTGAGTTGCGAAGCGAACGAACGTGAAGCACGCAGCGGAACCAGGCAAAACTGGGATGCCACACAACACCACACAAAACTTCACCAACCCCACTGGCCTTGAGCTGCTGGAGCACCAAGTACTACACAAAACGCACACACATTCAGTCGCATCAAGCACAAAGCACACATGTCGGAGGATCTGTTGTTGTCCCACATCCAACCCACTAACTCCTCTTCATACCCGTACAGTGATGGGAAATACCCAAATATTTGTATTTATATAGAACCGCGACTTGCACAATACTTTTGAACCCATATTACTTAATACTTATGCAAATGTGGACGGATTTCCAACTGCAAACTTGTATGTCGACAAGAATTCTGTATTCCAAGGTTAAACGCAAAAAATAGTTTAGATCTTATCTTTGGAAGTGGCTAAACCTGGGATCAATTTAACTGAAAATCCATCCCCATCATAGCAAAGTTATTATTTATACACATCTTTTTTATCTGGTGCTTTGGCTGGCCAAAGAGTTCTGTTTCCCAAATTCATACTGTATGTTTGTTTAATCTTTGTTCCCATTGCATTTGGATTCACCACACGCTCTCTCACCTGTTTGCATATCTCTCGCCCATTTTACTTTTAGATTATACCCATTGACAAATTAATCAAGGGTCGCTTCCAAGACAATTTCGAGTTTTTGCAATGGTTTAAAAAGTTCTTCGATGCCAATTACGATGGCAGGGATTACGATGCCAGCGCGGTGCGCGAGGGAGCCCCAATGGGCTTCGGATCGGGAGCGGTAAAGTCACTGCCCGGCACGGCGGCAAGCGGCGTGTCCAGCAGCTATCGACGTGGCCCATCGGCAACGACACGCCCAGCAATGACGTCTGCAGTGAAGCCCAGTATGTTGTTTTGGTTTGGTTCCCAGTTGTATCCTCCTATCGCTATCCCTTCTTTCATTATCGTAAGCACTATCCACATGGTCAGACAATTGTACATATCGCATGCCCAAGTCCATGTAGATGTTGTCGCAGTTACGAAACTAAATGCACATCCTCCAAGTAAACACAAAAGCACGAATAGAAGACACAAGCTGTCTGTGCTTCACGTTTGTTGATTCCTTATGCTTCTATACATACCTCCGGCCTGGATGTTCGCATACTAAACCCGACCGTCTTGACCATTCCAGCAGTATCCAAGGTGCTGCCGCGCACGAACAACGCAGCCCCAGCGAGCAGGTTAAACGCCGGTGCCAACAGCACGGGCACGGTCAAGAAGAACGACGCGAGCAATTCAGTCAACAATCAGCAAATAGAAGAGATGTCTAACCAGGTGGGTCAAGATCAAGAAAATAAGAAAAAAACCGGTACTAATTTTATGGATCAGGTCATGGATATGCGCATAAACCTGGAGGGATTGGAAAAGGAGCGTGACTTTTACTTCTCCAAGTTGCGGGATATTGAAATTCTGTAAGTAATTAAATCAACAGGTTCATTTAAGAATGACATGCCTACTTGCTATTATGTTCCTAGTTGCCAAGAAGCCGATGACGCCGAGGCGCATCCGATCATACAAAAGATTTTGGACATCTTATATGCGACTGAGGTAGGACAAGTCTGTACTCTTTTTACCCGGCCCTGCAATCGCTTAGACTTATATTTTATATTTGCAGGATGGTTTTGCGCCGCCTGACGATGCACCACCAGAGGACGAGGAGTATTAATTTGAAACGTGAAAGAAAACCCACTAAATTCATTTGCTGCATACATATTCAAAACATAAGTCAAGAAGCATGATGAAGGGGACAGAGTTTATTATTTAGACAGAAACCAAGAAGACGTTAAGCAAAAACCGAGAAGAAAAAGAAGAAGAGTTTGATTTCCTAAGCCGAGGCTGACAACAGAATCTTTGATACGAACGCGTAGTCGCTTAATAGATAGAGACGGGATTTTTTTTCGATTCAAAATTGTACCCACGAAAGTTTTGCTGCTGTTGCCGATGTGTGTGAACCATCAACCATTTCATATTTAAATTGTTTGTATATTAGCGGAATAAACGAACCAAATCTCGATATCTAATGGAAAGCACCAGCCTACCCTTTTCAAAATTAGTTTTTGAAAGGTTCACAGACTAGTGACTAAGAAAATTTTGAATGCTCAGCTTGCAAATTTACTTCGAATTAGCTTAGCTCTTTGTATCACATGGTTTACATGGTTGATTTATATCCTATTAAGCACATTTATAATTTTTGTTTAAGTAAAACTTTTCACTAGCTGACTTTAGTCGTTTTGAGTGTTGTATGTAGTAGATCACAAGAGCCGAATTTGTCTAATCTGAAATTATGTTGAACAAACGGTATTGTGTACTTTCGATTTCTATTTTTAAATAATTGGCTTCATAACAAAATGATTGTATAAAATAAGTGATTTTTGCTCTCAATTTTTTAAGTTCTATATTTATGTGTAAAACAGGCAGAACTCGTTAAAAAGTTTGAATAAATGCGAACGTCCTTCTATTTTCTAAACACACCTTTTTGATTTCCGGCTTTCACATTACATCACTACGCACGGACAAGTTACTCCAAGCGGAAACTTTCACCCCTTCATTTCTCTTCTCTGATCATTGTAAATAATTTGTTAACACACCAACCACCACACCACTCACATGATAGTCAACCTGTGCTTTCGACAGACACAAGTAAATGTATGATTATGCTCACACACCACAGCATTGCGGAGCGTCGGTGGGGTGTACCACCCACGCCACGATCTATAATCTAATTCTAGAATAAAAACATGTGTTGCTTGATTCAAAATTAATGCATTTCTCATTTTCGCACACGGGCAGGGCCCTACAATCAATCAATCCTAAATCTATTTGACGGCGCTCTGGATGTGTGGCTGCTTGTGGGTGCCGTCGCAGAAGGGTCTGTGGGTGGTCTGTTTGCAGTTGCAGAGCCAGTAGTCTCCCGACTTCTCCACCTTGAACCGGATGGGCCTGGAAAGCACAGGGGTATTACTTCGTCGGAGAGCTCTGGTTCGAACACCATGTACATACCTCTGCTTGATCTTTAGGAACTCGTTCTTGTGCATTCCATCGCAGAGGGGCTGAGACTTGGACTTGCCGCACAGGCACCAGCTGTATGTTTTATCTGTTGGGATCGCGAGTTGTGGTTATGTAAATACTTGTTCTCTGCGCACCGGCAGGCTGCGATTTCTGAATAGTACCTTTGTCCAGGTGGATCTTGAAGGGGCGCTTGTCGAAGATAGCGCCGTTCTCCTTTTGCAGAACGGCCGTTTGCTTATCCTCGAGCAGGTTACTGGGAATTGTTTTGGCCGAGTCCACCGGTTTTGCGCTGGAACTGTAGCATGCCTGCATGGGAGTAATGCCTTGATAACAGTGGGCGATCTTTCTTGGCTGTGGGATGCCTACCTTGAGCAACCAGGATGCCCCTAGGTTCCGCCTTAGTATCATTGACATGCTAACGCTGATTTATTTTTGTTCTTTATTTAAGCTAATGATTGCAGTGTCGAAAGTATCGATATGTTGTCATCGGTGGTGATGGTGTCGCAAGGTCGTACCGCTACTTCTACCAGGTTAAAATGGGCTTATGGGGAGTATGGGTAGCTACTGCATTAATTTACATCTACATTTTTACAGAATCTGTCTTTTCTGGCAACGAGAAAGAAAATAAATTGAAGATTTTCAAACTGGGCAGTGCTGCCAGACCGCCCAAGCTGAATGCACAGTGGTGCAAAACGCTTGGACTGAATGTTATCGGCAGTCACTCCTATCGATGTTCTATCTGCCGTTATCGCTGCCCAAGGTCGCCAATTTGAAATTTGATTTCACAATTCCAGAATCTGTTCAACTGATAAGCGGAGATATGATTCCGATGCGCCTGGAAATGTCTCTCCTCGTTTGCAGGTATTTTAGCGTCTATCGCAGACATTCATCTGAATGAAAGCTCGTTATGTGCCCCATACTTGACTCGGAATTCTGAGTTCCGAACGACGGGTGCACACGCCGAATTCTCGCAGATAACACGATTTATCAAGCGGCCCCGTTAGACAAACTGATTAGCCCGACCGCCCAGAGATCTTCTACGTAATATACTTTATTTTACAATACAAATACTACATATGCGGGGTGTCTTACGAACCTCTTCCAGTAAAATATAAAGGGAAATTAATGCATCGGTTTACCGGAAACCTCTTTAACTTTGAGTTAACAACTAAAACAAAACACCCCTCTTGGAATACCACAGTCGTTTCGTTTGCATTCCATGCCAATCCAATAACGGCGAAACCGAGATTTCTGGGACACCCCTGAGCCTGTCTAGAACTCGTCGTGGAACGGGTAGTACTTATGTCCCGACATTCCCGAAAAGGGCACCGTGCGCTGCCCGGTGTGATACTGCTCCATTCCGGCGACGTCCTCCGGACTCAGCTCGAAGTCGAAGACGCGGAAGTTCTCCTCGATGCGGGCCTTGTTAGACGACTTGGGCAGTGGCACCACGCCCAGCTGGACCAGATAACGCAGGCAGATCTGGGCCGTGGTGCGGCCGTACTTCTTGGCCAGATTCTGGGCATGCTCGTCGTAGAGGAAGGGCGGCCACTGCCGAGCGGGCTGGGGACGTGCCAGGGGGCAGTAGGCGCAGATGACCAGTCCGTGGCGCTTGGCATGCTCCCGGAGTTGTCGCTGCTGGAAGCCTGGGTGGCACTCCACCTGGTTCACCACCGGCCGAATGCGGCAGTTGGCTAGCACTCGCTCCGTCTGGGCGGCGTTGAAGTTGGACAGGCCGATGCTGCGCGTCAGGCCCAGGTCCACCAGCTTCTCCATCTCGCGCCATGTGTCCAGGTAGTCCACGTCCGTCAGCTCCAGGGTTCCGTGCACGTTGCTGTCGTTGTGGAACTTCTGGCCCACCGGCATGTGTATCAGGTAGAGGTCCACGTACTCCAGACCCAGGTTGCTAAGGCTCAGGCGGCATGCGCGCTCCACCAGTGCAGGGTCGTGGTGGATTCCGCCCAGCTTGGTGGTCACAAAAACCTCCTCGCGAGTGACCACTCCCTCGGCGATCTTCTCGGAGATCGCCTGGCCCACCTCAGCCTCGTTCTCGTAGACGAAGGCGGTGTCCAGGTGACGGTAGCCCACGTCGAGGGCGTGGCGCGTGGAGTGGTAAGCGTCCGACTCGAAGGACTTCCAGGTGCCAAGGCCCAGAGTCGGCATCTCGCGCCCGTTGTTCAGCCGGATGGTGGGAGCCAGATTGGTCATCGTGTCGCTGGCGCTGATAATTAACGCTGTGTAAATTGGACGCTTCTAAGTCTAAACCAGTGCTACTACGCCTTTCTCGCGATCCAATCTCTATCTGTTCCAGCTCGTCGAAAGCTTCGCGGACAACTGTTGGCCCGCTCAGCCGGTTTCGATGATTTTGTCACGGCGGCCGAGCAGCTGCTGTGTCATCCGGTGACGTCACGGACAACGCGCGGTTCTTCCCACCAGCGTTGCCAAGTTGGCTTTTTCCCCACTACATCTGGCTTTTTTAAAAAGCTCAGCGCGGGAGGAATTGCAATCTAACATCTGGCGCGATTTGTAACAATATTTTAAGGTACGCACATAAGTACGCGTAATTTAATCGTTTAAAAACATAAGAACGACATTAATTGAAATCAATTTCCTCGAGTTGTATAGCATAGCTGGCGAGGTTTTTCCCAATTGTTGAATCGATCGCGAGTGTATGGCAGTGTTGCCTAGCGACTAGCGGGAATTATACATGGAATTTAGAAAAGCTCAAGCCAGAAAAGTTAGCCGGAAACCGACCAGGTAATTGTTTGCCTACACAAGTCCAGGGGTGATCAACTCTAAATGTTCAGGAACTTAAAATAAGTTTGAATACAATTTTGTTTTAAAACACTTAAGTGTATAAATTGAAGCAAAAACTCAATGCATTTTTAAAATTACACAGATTGAATTCCAATTCCATTGCCCAAACCTATCAAGAAAAGTGATGCTTTCAAAAATAAAAACCAGTAGCAGCTTGCTAACACATAAATCTTTATTCGAATATTAGTTGAGTTCAAAATGTTAGACATTCAAAGATATATCTTGTTACGCTTAGGTTCAACATTTAGGGTATATTAGGCTATTGAAATATCTGCTCTGCATTGCACAAATCTCACTTCGGGGTATGGGTTTTCTGGTTAGTAGAATATGTAACTGGTAGTACGGCTAAAAGATCGCTGCTTCTGCTGCACATACCATAATCGATGGATTAATTACTTCTAAGTGGTTGTTGGTGTTGTCTTCTTACTGTGAGCTCTGGGAGCCGTCTCGTCATCCCCATTACGAACTATTTAATCTACTTTGCTATTTGGTAGGTAAGTAAACTTCGAGATTGTTTTGCGTTAGACATGTAAACACTGATTTGAACATTTATTGGTTAGAACAAGTTACGGATCAAACATTTACTGACTGATTACGACTGATTGGCTTTAGCTATATCTTGGTAACGGAGGTATATACGTATAGCATGAATATATCTTTTTTGTGCATCAGTGAGTTACCCAATGATGTTGAATTTATGCAAGTGCCTAGGCTATATTTGAGAAATTAAAAGTTCGTAGAGTTAGGTTTTGAGATTGTCAAATCGAATCACAAGTGAAATTGGAAATTTTCCCTTTTGGAGTACTTGCATATTTGATATATGTACTATATAGCATGTAAATTGTATTATTGAAAGTGCACAACAATAACAATAGTGGTGGTGTATTGTTGGTATTACGTCTACATATGTAGCGGTACTAAAAATGTAGAAACATTTTTGGTTTTGACACGTAAGGGGTTTCCGTTGTGGGAAACGATTTCTTAACACTAAAATAGTTTCTACGGTCCATATGCTAGATTAATGCATCCGCTAGATAAATATTCCTAGGTAAATGTACTCTGCTTGTGCCATTAGCACCAAAGAGTTGGCTTATTTCGAATATTTCCTCAGAGGATCGTAAGGTTGCGTCGGGTTTAAAACGCCTACACAATTCTATGTGAGTGATTCTGATAGATTCTACCCGTTTCCGTAGCACGTGGTGTAGATAAAGTAATTAATGGCTTTCCAACTCTACTTACAAACTGTACCATACTAAAATTGGTGTTGCGTTGCTTGTAAATCAATTCGAAATTTTTACATCTCATTAACTATGAACTAAAGAATATTGTTTCGTTTGAATCGGTTCGCTATATCTATAAAAGTTTTATTGAATATTCGTTTGCATTTGCTTTGTTTTATTTTTGGAGGAGAAACCACTGGATTATAGTTGAATATATTGATTGATTTTGATTGGTTTTCGTAAAGAAAAGTGTTAATTAATACGACAATTACATTCTACGCATCATGGTCAAAGTTTTGGTTACATCTAGGAATGGTGTTTACGTGATAAATCGTTGTTCGAGAGACCTTTACTTGGGAGAGGAGTTGGGTTAAATTGGTAACTACAAGTACAATTACTAAATGAGGTTGGCTAATGAAGGCGAAAAAGAATATAGTCGAGTCCCCGACCTAAGGATAGTAGATAAAATGTATTTACTATTCACATACCCCGTAATTTATATAGAGTTCCGGAAATTACTGATATTAATAAATATTTTACTTTATGATTAGGAAATGTGTTGGCTTAACCAAATATTAAAACCGCCGATGATCACGATGCTTGGGCATTTTGTTGACGCAGACGGACGTTAGTTCTTTATCCGGTCGGATTATAGATAGTTAGTTCATAGGATCAAGAATATGCCCCTCGTTTTCTACTGCTACCGACTATAGTAATACCTTGGATATAAATACATATGTTGTACAGTTGTGTTCAAAAAATAGGTAGTGTCAAAACCACGTATTCCATAATTACATTTTACACGCACAATTTATTGGACCTAAGGGAAATCCTTTAATAGTTAGAACAATTGGTTGATTGCATTTTCATTGAGAGATCTAAGAACGACTATGTTGGTAAATATTCCCCATATTTTAAACACAGTTGCACGTGTAATAAATAAATGTAAATATTTTTCGTATTTCTATATATGTATGTACATAACTACAACTAATAAGGTCCCTCTCC
The DNA here is from genome assembly GCF_016746395.2 of Drosophila simulans. Classification (NCBI taxonomy): domain Eukaryota; kingdom Metazoa; phylum Arthropoda; class Insecta; order Diptera; family Drosophilidae; genus Drosophila; species Drosophila simulans. Next base: position 4,170,395 of record NC_052521.2, read on the forward strand.
AGTGTTTAGTTATTTGAATGCACTTGCATTTGCACTTTCTTATCTAACGTAGCATAAAAAAGGCATGCACTTTCTACAAAATAAAACGAATTAGGGCTGTGTGTAAATAAATATTAATAAATGGTTTCGTATTTTATTTGCGAGTTGCCGTAAAAGGATATGGGGTGAAGGTCTACCAAATGAAAATAAGATTGGAAACTATAAATAAAGTAACTTATCCGCTACGTAGCTTACGTGCTAATAACTAGCTGTAACTAGACTGTTTAATAGTTGGTTTTAGTTTAGGGTTTATAAAAATATAGATTCCATGCTCTCGGATACGTTGTACAACTTTACAAATTATTCTACCAGCTCGCGCGGGATTTATAGAGTAATGGTTTGTGGGAAATTATGCAGTATAGTTGTGTTTGTTTTGATGTTGCCTCCTATAAATGTTTAGTATCACACACGTCCAAGTTTTGTTTTTATTCGTTTCGGTTTCCGCGGGGAATTCCCGAATTTCAAATTGTTTTCCATCTTTCCATCGTTTTGTACTAAAGCAAAAAGTTTCTCGTTTGCATTAAAATGCGTTTGGGTTTCCGTTCATTAGAAGATTGAGATAGTTCCTAGTCGGGTCGTAGATATAGTACACTGTAGCTTAGGCTAATGCGGATGCGGATGAGGACGAAAGTTGGTCCGGGCTGTGGTGGCCGTGGCCCAATTGGCTTTCGGAAAGCAACAACAACCCGGCTAAGCTCATAACTGTGCAGCTAATTGCGGTTGATTAACACACACTAGGGTTAGACACTTAATACGCGCTACAGGCTAATCGGATGACAGCGCTACATGGGCTTAGAGCTTCCTGGTGGGCTCCACCTTCTGGGACATGGCGGTGAGTACCCGCTGGTTGTCGATGACGCGGAAGCTGCTGATGTACGACCTCACCTCGCCCTCGCTCTTCGGCGACGGCGGCTCCAGTCCTGTTCCAAATCGAAATGGATGAGCTAATTACATTTCAAAGGCGGGTTATTCGTCTTACCCAGACTCCTGGAGCGACAGAAACGTATAGTGCGCATCGTCTGGGCCATCATGTGCATCTTCTCAAAGTTCACCAGGCCGTCCAGACTGGTCTTGTTGCCCTCGTGGGCGAAGGTCATGTCCTTAAGCAGGAGCGGCATGAAGGGAATCAGCGGCGGCTGCAGCTTGCCCACGAACACTCGGTACGCCCTGTGGTTGCGACTGGGGTCGATCAAGGCCTCGAACTCCTGGAAGATCTTCCTAAACTTCGACGGAATCTTCTCCCATGTCTGTTGCAGCCTGGACACCGCCATGTTGGACAGACCCATGACCACAGCGAAGAAGGCGTTCAGGTTCTGGTACTCCTTGCAGCTGTAATGAGATGAAAGAGTTTACTACTCTGTCTTAGGCTGGAAAGGATGTTCCTCTAAACCTAAAAGTTGTGTTAGTGCAATAGGGATATGTATTAAAAACTTCATTAATACAATGGTACTAATTTATAGGTGGTCTAGATCTATAGTAGTTAAGATCATGGTTTTTGTTCTTCAAAATATATGTTTCCAAAGCAATATACTTCAATTTTAAAATAAGTTCATGGTAGCTCACATATCAGCCTAATTTCTATTACTTACTATGCGGCCAGCTTGATGAACTTTCGGACCAGACCGACGCGTTTGCTCAGACTGGGAGTGGACACCAGTTCGGTGACAATCCAGTACTGCACCTCGTTGAATCGGCGCAGGAACACATCCAAGTTGGCAGTGATCTGCGGGTGGAAGTGTGAAATTCATTAAACATATGGCCCTCTAGCTTTGGGCCATCTTTAATAAGTTCGAGTGGCAAAACTCTTGGCTAACTCAATTTGCAAACAGATGACAAATGGCTGCATTTTGCGGTCAGCGCCTGGCAGGATAATTACCCAAACGAGACTTCTGAGACTTTTCGGCAAAGTTTGCCTTCCTACCTTGCCAAAGTGATGCCGCCCGAAGGTGTGGTAGAGCAATTCGTATTCATGGACGGCCCAGAAGAGGTCCCACTCGAACAGGGTGATGTGGTAGGCCAGCTCCTTGGTGCTCAGTATCTCCAGGTCGATGTCCACGCCCTCGGTGGGGCACTCTTGCTCCTGCAGCTGGGTCTGCGGAATGAGCAAGGATAACAAATGGTCATCCAACATACAAGTTGGTCGGCGCTTACCAGGGCATCTAGGTGGTCCTTGACGGAGACGAACAGGCGACCGTTGAGCGACAGGCCCGTGGGTATGCTGACATCGTTGTCCTTGAACACGGACCGCTCCCCGTTAGACTTCACCTCGACGAGGACGAGATCTTCGGGACCCCGGTTCAGCTGCAGCTTGTCGGCGGCACACGCTTTGATGAGCTCCGCCGTGGTGTGCATGGGGAATCGCAGGGTGCAGTAGGTGTGGTCGGCGCAGTAGACGCGGAAGATGACTTAAAAAGCAGAGTGGAGTTTACAATAAGTGATACCAGTGTATTTAATCACTAATGAATGGACACCTACTATCATCATCTGGTCGGATGACCGTCTTTGAAGGCGTCGCATTGCCACTGAAGAGACAGATGGGCTGGCCGTTGGGAGGGAGCTTCCACTTCTGGCCGGCGTTCTGGTTGCGGTCCTCCTGGTAGCGCGCCATCTGGGTGAGCACGTTGTGCACTATGCTGGTCTCCTCGTTCAGGTCGGGATCGGCCTCCACCTCGGCGGCGAGGTCCTCGATAAAGTCGCACACGCTGGGCTCCTCGAAGGCCGCGTGGCGTACGGCCATGACCCACTTTTGCATGAACTGGATCACGCGCTTCTTAAAGTTGATTATGTACTCCCGATCCTCGGGCGTTTGGGCGTCCTCATGGGCATCGCAGTGGAAGGTGCACGGCGGTCAAGGCGGAAACCAATTTCTTTTGGGATTGTGAATCGGATTAAGAATGGGATTCGTTGGGTCCTGAAAATCTGTCCGGCGCAACTTCTTGCGCGCTACCTTACCGGGTCAGTCGGTCCCAAAGTAGGTTTCCCGTCTTGGGAATCTGGTTATTGATTTCTGTCCCGCATTCCTGCTAACCTTATTGCTTCGCCCTGCCTGCTTATTAAACTCATCACGTATTTCGATGCAGATTGTGAGATTAGTTTCAGGCATCATTGACCAGAGTTCTCCCCCCACTGCCCACGGTCCTCGGCCAACCATCCACCATCTACCTTCATCCCCACTGAAGCACCCCGAAAATGCTGACCCAAGTCATCATTGTGGCTTTGTTTCGACTGAAGTTGGAAGCGGAAGTGTTGCTTGTTAGCATTTTCTGCTACACTCGAGCCCAAAAGCCACCCGAAAGTCCGGGCGACCGCACCCACTCCCGCTGGTCGGGATTGGGGTCATGTGTGGAGGCTTGCGTGCTGGCGGCACTTAAACTGTCGCTGTGGAAATGTTTTGAATTCCCACCCAGGAAAACGTGACTCGGGCGCGAGATGGACGGCATGAAGAGTGCGTTTCTGCAGTTTAAGTGCAGCCTGACTGTCGAGGACCTAGCTAAACGGACCTTGGAAACACTAGGCTTCCTACATGGGGATTTAAAGAGCTTCAAGGCGAGGATTAAGCTCTGGGACGTGGCTGGAATTGAAAGGGGGAAAGACTAAAGGGCTTAGGGAATTTTTCGGTGATTTTTGTTGTTTTAAAAAGGATATTAATTGGCCAATTCATCAACCAGCTGAACGACGGGCATGAATACGATGTGTGTGAGCAGGAAGTCGTCCAAGAAGGGATCCATTCCACCCACGGACTGGCCCAGTCGCGTCTCCAGCAGGTGCTCCAGCATCTTGGCCGGAGTGCCCGACATCACCGTATATCTGTGGGGTAGGATATTCAAATACATGTAGATTTTAAGACAAAAAGGCCAGGTATCTGGGTATAGAAGTTAAGTGCTGCTTTAACTAAGGGTGGTAAATGGAATGTATTTCCCTGATCCGAAGATGGCAGAAGGGAGAAACAAAGCTTACATTCCGTCACAGAGCCGTAACCCATCAAATCAAACTCCAACTTCCAATTAAATTTGAAGGCACATTAAAAATTGATTAGACACTCACTTAAATGCCGAATGCTGTCCACGTTGCTTAGCCACGCGCTCGAGCACTAAAACATCCTTGCCGTGCTCCTGCAATCTCAGGGTGTTGGCCTCCACATCGCGCAGTATCCGGTTGAAGTGTTCCTTGTCCACGCGCAGCAAGTGGCAATTGTTCTCCTTCAGTACGATGGTAGCAGCTCTGCGGGAAGAAGGTCGGGGAATTAGATGTCTCAAGGATCTGCCTATGGGATGGATGTGTTTCGAGGAACGTTTGAGCAGCGGTCTCGTGACTTAGTCCTGGGTAGCCACACATTCATATGGGGAAAACGCGTAAATAGCCATAAATGCGAGGCAGCCCTCATGCACTTGACGGTATGTCGACCCCCGCAGAGTTGGAAATATTTTAAATTGGATTTCAGCGGCAGATGCACATGCAGTTGGCAAATAAACTCAATTGATATATGCGGAATTATTGCCTGTATGCTGATACGAGCGACGTGGATGGCAGCGCGATTTATTATATTTGTTGAAGGCAAACAAGCTCTTTGACTATTTTAATTAACACAAAAGCCGAGTGGGAGCTTAAACTAGTTATCCTTTCATTGGGGCATTAAAAACGGAAGTGCACGCACACGGACTAATAAGCCTGCAGACAAACGGATCCTGGCAGTTGGACTTCCTCTGCTCAGCTCCCCACCCGTGGAAACAATGGCAACGAATTCCATTCTTTGGCAACTCTTTGATAGTTTCTGCCTTTGCCATCCGCTCAAGCGTCGGCTGGCGAAATGGCTTACAAATTGGACGGGGGCCTTGGCCGATACTTTGTTTCAATTTGAATTGTTTGCCTTAAAATCGCACACAATGCCGCTTGTTATCTGTCGCTGTTGCGGAGGAGCTTGTGGCCAGTTATCTCGACCGTTGCACCGAGTGGACTTGTTCAGCCCATTGTGGCTATGCGGCCATTGTCGAGTCCGTTGTGCTGTCAGCCCACCAGGAGGAGGAGGTGGGGACCACAGAAGGGTTTCTCAAAACTTTTGGTCGGAGAGACGGACCAGCCAGTTAACAATTGCTCAATGGAATCGCCGCAATTGGTGCGTCATCACTCACCTGGGTGCGTCGTTTATCAAGGCCAGTTTCCCGAAATCATCCCCAGTCTTCAGAGTGGCAACTGTTCCCTTGCCGTGTATCACAACGTCCACCGATCCCTTGAGTAAGATGTACCAGGAGCGTCCTTCGTCGCCTTGATTGAATACTGTTAATGGGTTAAGAGTGTTAAGGGATAAGACTCGTTGTTAGTACTTATAGCTGCGTCAATGTGGGCGGGATGACCCATTATTGAGCCATAATTAGCCGGGGCTTAATTAAAAAGTTTCCCAACTTCTCCCTTCCCTTCCCATCCCATCCCTCCCTTTCTCCGCTTTGGAAAATCACAACTCCGCCGCCTGGGAGCTATTAATCCTGCGGCCGGATACTCACATATTGTTCCCGCCTGAGCATGAGCCTCGAACACGAAAATCGACGAGAGCTCCCGCTTTATGCTGGTCGACAAGTGGGAGAGTGCGGCGATGTGGACCAGTTCCTCGAAGACCAGCTCCAGCTCCTCCGATGTCCGTTCGTGCGAACTGCGAATTAAGGAATATAAGAAATGAAGGGATCTTAATCGATTTTACAGGTGCGAATTTATTATTCGGACGCAGTGCAATGTCCTTCTTAAGCTTTTGAGCATCGAACCCAACTTATGGCATTAACAGACTCATACCTATACTAATATTAAAATATTTTAATAGTTTATTATTTTTTCATTACTCTGTCAGTTCAATTTCCTTGAAGTAACTTTGTAGTAAGTTTTAACTAACTAAAATTGTAATAACTTTCTTGTATACGACAATTGTCAGTATGAGAATCTATCGTTGCTAACGACTTAATTTGTATCAATTGGTTTCCCGCTTTGTTTTAATAGTTCCGACGTCTGTGTGCGGAAGTAATAATGCACCACAAGTAAATTACTCATATTGCAAACGTCCGTGGGAAACGACGTAAATAACTCATTGAAATATATTCCACGGTTTTCATTACTTTGATAAGAAAGTCTATACTACAAATCCTTTATTTTTGTACCCAGTAAAGCCGGCGTACTTACGGTTTGCGCAATATCATACGCAGTGTGGCGTCCGGTCCGCGTTGGAAGAGTGCGCTCAGCGCCTCGCGGATGTGCTCGTTGGCCGCTCCGAGGTCCTCCGCCTGGGGCACGCCCGCTGCTGCCGTACCGCCCTCCTCGTCGAGGCGAAAGCGGTATAGGAAGCACTTGTCCTTGAAGGGCTGCTCCTTGTTGACTGCGGAAGTGCACCGATTAGGGAATGGAGTGCGTGGAGTCGGGTGGAACTTACCGTGTGCGAGTACTCCTTCCTCGAGGAGCGCCTGCCACATGCCAGCCGCCTGGGCGCGGGTGTGGACGATGGGCGAGAGATTGACCAGCCAGTCGACGAGCTCGGTGCCGGGGGCGCACTTGCGGATTAGCTTGCCAGAGACCTATTCAGGTGGCACGATTAGCATCCCAATGATGACACCTCCCACTCCCGCACTCCGGGCACACTCACCTTGCGATCCTTCAGACAGCTCGAGTTGTCGGCGACGAGTAGTGTGCGTAGGGCCCAGCCCATGCGGTTCATAGCAGGACTCGGCGTCTGGAAATGTCAAACTCTTTCAACTTCCGTTCTCGAAAGTCCTGAGCGAGTGTCAAAGGCAGAGGAAGTGTCCCGAAAGGAGACCCTTCCCCGCGCACCCACTCATGGAAACCACATAAATATTTTGTAATTCCCCTGACGGCCTCTGGAGCAGCAAATTAACTCATTTGTCGTCGTCAATGTCAGGACATTACATTTGTGTTATTTATGCGCGTTCCACGGTGGGACTCCGCTGGTTTCTTTGTGCCCTTGGCTCTTACCTCGGTGATGGGCAGCGCTGGGTTCGGGTGGTCGGGGCTGAGGGGTCGCTTCGTGGGCGATGTGGCTGCGGCTGTTGCTTGTACACTTGGTCCAAAACCTGAGGAGGCAGCCATGGTTCAAGTTAGTCGGTTAAGTTACTTTAATGTTATGTTCAATAGCTCAGCGCAGTCAGTTTCAAAATGATGCGAATACCGCATTTATGAAAGTTCTCAAAGCGAATTATCGTATTAATGGTATGTTGAGCATGACGCCAGTACGAAATATGTATTTCAAATAATAACAAAAGCAGATACTCTCGCACCATTAATCACCGAGTGCACTCGTAGTGTTAGTCATGCGAAAACTTTGTAATAGACTTAATTGGATCTTTTGTCTACATACCGTTCTTCAACTTGCAGTTGGTGAATATGTCATTCATTAACTCCTTGTTTTTCTGCAATGGAAAGCGTAAATAGCCATTAGTATTGGGTATGTCAGCCTGGTTGCTCTGCAATTCCAATTACGTTGCTCATTTCAAATGCCGTCGACTGCGGACGCGTCATCTGCCCACGCTCCAGCTGCCTACGCCACTTGACGGCGGCGGAAGTGGCGCCAGCTGTGGCCTTGGTGGCCTTGGAGGCCCCGAATGTGGCCCCCACCTGGTCCTCCCCGCCGCTGTGGCGTCGGTAGCGGAGCAGAAGGACGCCGGGACTACGCTCACTGCCGGCCACAATCTGCGTGGACCAGCGCTGCCTGCCGGCTGCCATGTGGGGAAACCTCTGGCTTCACTTTCACTTGGGAGCGGAGTTCAAGCTCGCAGGTAATTGCTGGCAAACGCTTCTCCAGGTACTGATAGCGTCAGGAGGCGACAATCACACGAACGCCGCGGCTCGCTGTTTGCAATTACTTATCAGGCACAAGGGTTGCCAAAGCCCCTACATTGTTCACGATTCAAACAACATATTTAACCCAAGAGGGGATAACACCCTAGGAACCTTAAAGGTCTTATAAAAACTTTTTAATTAGGAAACTTAAAAAACTTTTAAAGTTTCCCCTAGCTCACAAAATTAATACTTTTTCAATACTTTTTCATATTTAACAAAGTAGGGATAGATAAATTAGATAAATATATAATATATAGGTACCACATTTTCCATATTTATTTGTGTTTATCTTACAACACAAAAATTTTAGTATGAGCAAAGTTACATGGGAAGGGGTATTTTATTTTATGTTAGTTGCTTTGTCCGAATGTCCGCTTGTCTGTATAGACCTATTTCTCTATAGGTAATTTTAAATGATAATGGGATATGAATGTCGTTCAGCTGGTCTAAAAGACCAATTACTTAAAATCTTATTTTAAAATGTCATATTAACGTAGGTGTCTTCTTTAAAAGGTTGCAAATTTTGCAAAAGTATATGGTATGTACTAGACTTTTTCGAGTTTTAACGGTATCTGACAGTCGAGGCGTTCCCTTCTGTCCATTAATTAAACATGAAAGTCAAATGTTGTACTCTCGCTTTTTTCGATTTCCCGCACTTAACGAGACTCATTAGCTTGAAATGGGTTAAAATCGAAGCCAAGACGCCTGGCAACACTTCGTGTTCCGCCCATCGATAAGCGACTTACGCTGCGTTGGCGTCGCCGTCGAAGCTAATTAAACTCGCTTGCTTATCAAACGCACGCCGAAATGAGTGCCACCCACTGGGTGGTGAAGGGCTTTCTAGGGGCTCAGGAGAGTTCCAGATTTCGAGGGTTCGAGGGGTGGAGAGCCTTCGCCTTGAAAGGCGGACGCGGTAATGGAACCGTGATGTTTCCTGGTGATTTGGCAATTGGAGGAAACTTTACATTGGCCTTGACAGATTAACGGTGTGCGAGGTTTCATTAATATGTATCATATTGAGCAAACTGAACAAACTATTCTATATAGGGAAAATCAGCGAAAGATCCTTATCATGCCAATGTTGTGATTGGTGAAACCTAGCGAAGTGTTTTGCTTAACTAAATTTTAGTTGTTACCACTATACGAGTTTAAAGTTATTTGAACTGGAGTAAATGTTTCTTATCAGTCAAAATGCAAACAAGTTTTTATGAGGCTTGGTACATTGTCATTTTTAAGTGTTTTCGGTGATAAAATTGTTATTCTCGTTACTTGCAGAGCAAAAGGGTGAACTATGTTGGTTAGAAAGTAAGGAAAAGAAAAGAAACAAATGTAAATTTACTAATAATTATCTAACTGCAACTGGTTTAAAACCACTAAACACACTATCTTTCTTATTATTTTTGCTTAGCATTGAATTAAGCTCGGCTTAAAGAGTTTCAGTTTTCAAGGGAAAGAAGGCGAAAATACTTTGTTATTATTAAATTATTAAGACGATGGCCCATTTATTTCTTTCCACTTCCGCAACGCAGTAGAGAAAATCACAAGGCTTTTGAGCAAGCAAGCGAATGCTTTCCTGGCAGACATTTAGGTTTATACTTTCCGTTCAATGGAACAAGGAATCCGAGCCAGCTGCACTAGTAGAAGGAATTCCTTGTTTCTTTCCGGCAACTTAACCAAAGGGAAATAACACTGCAGAGTGCTGCAGGACTTTCGAGAAAATCCCAAGGATTTGCCAGGAGTGTGTTCATTGAGCAGTGCTCGAAACATTGATGAAATTTAAATTGATCGACGCAGCATGCACGTTGATGACCCAAGTGGGTTGGTGTCCCTCCTCGCCACAGGCTTTCAAATCCTTTGGAGATCCAGCCCCTCCTCCTCGTGCAACTGGCTCCCTTGCGGGTTCACATGTGCAACTTGTGTTTGTGCATAAATAAATAACCCCGTGACCATGGACATGCAACTGTGCATGCCACGAGGCTCTCAATGGAGTCGGCTGCAATATTTATGGCCCGGTTATTACGCAGACCACATGTTTGGCAATGCCGTGGTTGCGACGGCGGGCAGAACATAAAACACGCCCGAAATTAAATGCAAATATTTGGCAAGCAAGTGGCATTGAATCGCATCAATCGCATTGAGTGTGAAAGTAGCACATTCGGCAGCAATTTACTGCAAGTGGCAAGTGTAATTTCCACCATTGATGCAACTTCTGCATCCGACCTGGGCACAAATCGGAACCGACCACTTGCATTTTTCCAATCCCAATCCCTATCGCAATAGCAATCGCTATACCGATGCCAATTCCAATCCGAGTGGATTGCTTGTCCGGAATAATTGGCAGCCATTGAATGTTAAGTGGCTCTAGTAGCTAGTTGGACTGGTATTTGGATTTGGGCCCCGGGCTTCGGTGAAATGAGACTGGTAATTAACCCGAAATTCCCTTTCCCTTTTCACCCGCCACATGCGACTACAATGGCTTTCAAAGACATTTTCAATTTGGCCCGCACGAGCAAATATTTGCGCACAAATCAAATGCTCGACTATGCTGCAAAGTGGGCGGGACGAGCCAAGGATGACAAGTTCCATGAACTCAATGGCTTATATCCTTGCGCTCTTGCGAATATTCCTCTTATTCCCCTTCAATTTGCCCCCTGATTTTATCGCATTTACGCAGTGCCACTCGCAGTGGCAAAACGCCCCCAGTTCGCATTTTTATGGTCTTGCATCCACAGCATCCACAGCATCCGCCATCGACTTTCACTTCATTGTTGCACACTGCGTATACGTGACATGTGGTGGCCCTGCTGTCGCAGCTACTTTGTTATCGTTCAGTTCAGTTCAGTTCAGCTCAGCTCAGCTCAACTGGGGCTGCCTCTTGGGTAAGCCAATGCTGGCATAATGTTGCAAAATACTATTCGCCCCGAATTGGGGCTTGCTCTCGCTCCTGCTCCTGCTCATCCTACTAACCAATAAGGTAAACAGACGACCCTCACTAATTCTGGTTGCTCGCCTGTGTGCCGGGCTCATACCTTTTGTGGCTGCCGCAGGAGATGACTTGGGGCTCCTGGCTGAATGGCATTGTTAGTGGGGTTTCTGAGTACAACACACACACATTTCACATTGGGATTTGCATTCGGACACTGGCAGAAAGAAGGTGTCGAGTAGTTGGGGATACTCGTGGCATCAGGTCCTCAAAGCGATGCATTTTGTGCTTGGCTGCCATTTTAGGGTTGCGGTTTATTTCTAGAGTATTTCCAGCTTCCATTTCGCTCAGTGCACATTTTGCCGATTGTGTGGCCCTCTCAAATATTTACATTTTGGCATATGTAAGCCATGTTGTGGTTGACTGTAGTCAAAAAGATGCTTAACCACATTCCAGCCTTGTGGCATGCCAAATGCAAATATAATTCATTTTCCGTTCAAAGGCATTTCCATGGAAATTAGGCCAATCGAACCAATCCGAATAACCAGCTCGGCTCACCAGCAAGCCTTTCCAATTAATTATCCAGTCCCCAGAGTCCTGTCAATCCAGCCAAGTGCTCGGGAACATGCGACGCGGATACAATGATGCATTGCAATGATAAGCTAAGCCCGCCATTACCTTCTAATGCCATTCTCCATATACTCGTAAGTATAAGGCGATAAAAGAACTACTTAGCCCACGGGAGAACTTGGCTTAATGCCCCACTCTGTGGCAAAGCCAGAGCACTTAACAAGGCCAAGGGCCCAAATTATGCTGGGGATTCCTTGGGAGATATGTCCTCGGGCCCAGGCATCATTAAATGTTAATTGAAATTTTAATTAAATATTTTCCACAATGACGAAGGCATACCGCAAATAGTCGAGGCATTCGAATCTCAAATTTCTGCATATCATTTTGGCAACTCATTAAAAGAACAGAAGAGCGCGGAACAGACGGATTGATTCCTTTGACTGAAGTGGAATGTGCAGGAACAGGGACGAAAATCGATTTGCGTAACTTGCTGCCCCAAACTTACCTCCCAGATGAGTCGAAAGTCCTGCTGCTCCACCCGCAGCAGCTCGCAGGTGGTCTTCGTCACTACGGTGCTGTCCCGCGGCAAGTCGTGCAGTACGGACTCCCCGAATGTGGCACCCACGCCCAGGTTGCACAGGGTAACTGCGCTCTGCAAATAAATAAGGGCAGAATATAAAGTTAGACAGCGCTCAGGTTGGACTTAAAGTATGCTAGTTTCTGTTGGAAAGGGCTTAAATAATAGTTTACCTAAGGGGAAGAGAAGCAACCGACACTTGCAGCCCAGTTTAGACATTCGAGCAAAGTAGCCACGTTTCTCCCTAGTCATTTCTAGCTCAAATTAAGAACTTTTATTAGCAAACACCTCTTGAATCATTTTATTTTAGTATAATCTACCCTTTTTGTATACTTAATACTTTTATCAACTGAATGATTCCACAACCCAGCTTATTGTAAGAAAAATATAACTCAGTCATGGTCCAGTGAGGGTATCCGCAAGCCGGAGTTCAAGGAAGCCCACCTAGATACATCTCTGCAGATTAAGCACTCTGTGGTGGCTTGGCTGCTCCAGTCTTGGGCTTGTCTTTCGCTGGCGTCTTACACAATTAACGCAAATGGCCGCAATTTGCTCGTGGTGGCAGGGACAAACATTTGCTTAAAACTCTGTAATCGCTTCATTGTCGCATTTCCCGCAAAACCGCGGGCACTGAAGCACCACAGCGCCCAAATGCAAGCCGGGAAATGGGGCCGAGGAGGAAGTGCAGCCCACTTCACTCGGATGCCTTGGATGTAACGAACGCGGATTGGAGCTGTCTAACCGCAACATTGCAATGACATTTTCAATTACCCAGCCGCGTTTGCATCGGACTGTTTGTTTTCCCACCAGAGACTTCTCGGAGTTCTGGGCCACACTGCTTGATGCTTGCCACTTGAAGGCCCGAGGGCTTCGCAGACCCAATTCGACGGAGAATCCGAGAACACGGGAATCTTGGCCCTGCCGTGTAATTGGCTTAGGAAGACTTGCGAGCGACCGCAGAAATTGTTAAACTCGCATTAGCCGACACATGTGTGCACAGTTATTACGGCGCACGGAGACCATAAAATACACTTTAATTAATTCCCGGTCTGTGTAATTAGACACAAAGCTGCTGCTGTGGCACCTTTCTTTTGGCCAACTTCGCAAGTCTCACTCGCTTTTCTGCTGATTTATTGCGGCTTTTGTTTTTTGACAAGCGTCAAAAAGAGTCTGCCACGCCCCTTCCCGCGTACAAGCTGAATTTGATTGCTTTCTAATTTATTGCAGCATTAAAAGTTGACCCACAGACGGGAGAGAGAGATGGCGGATGGGAGCAGAAAGAGACGGCTATGTACGAGCAGAAAGAGACGGAGCGGCAGTGAAAAGCGGCCAACAGACCGAATTTTGTCAACCAGCATTTCCCTTTCGCAATTTCCTCGAGCCGGCGAGAACTGAATTGAATTTACGCCCAAACAATAATATTTGGAAAGCTGCCCAGCTTTGTGTGTTTGCCAGTTGGGAAAAGGCTCTGTGGGCGTTTGCCTTAGCTTAATTTTATTTAACGTGCTGAAGATTGAGTTTAATATAACAAGCTTAAAACAACTCTATATTCATTGTAGCGTATATTTTTGCAGTTATCAAGGAGGGACTGGACAATAGAAGGATGTGTAATATGAACTTTTGTGAAATCCACACTGACTTCAGTCGATTTGAAATTGTTTATTGAGTGGGGAGTTTTGAATCGTTTCCAATTTTATTTTAATTCATAGTTCTTGGGTACATATTAAAAGCACATCTCTGCATTGCAGAAGCCAGAAAAACGTTAACATCGTTACCCTCCTGCCACCGATTTCTCATGTGTGTCAATGCCACGATAACTTTGGTCACGGGGTTTAAATGCTGTTTTCGAACTATTTGGGTTCGCAACCTAACTTGATTGCTTTTTTAAACTAAAAGCGCAAAACAAGAGGTTATGTTCTGGTTAAAGTTGGAGGTCGAAATAACGGAACTGCCATCAGAATGTTTTCATAACCTACTTTTTTGGATTTGTCTATCGATATTTCAATCGAACCCTGAGATTGTTATACTACGTGATAACCAATTCGATAATAATAATATAATACGAACATATTCTCCAAACTGAGAAAATTTCCAAACCATTTGGCTTTAATTAAGCTTGCCAGAACCTATAACATTAAGGAAACAAACCAAACTTATTTATAAATTTGTATGTTCTATATAGCCTGCTTTTTCTAAAATAATGGCTGAATTACAATGATGAACGGATATCTCTTATGGGTCCGGATTACACTTTCCCAAGGATTCTCGACTCACACCTTAGGTGGTGTCAAGGGCTGTGATAATAAAACGTTTCAGAAACACGGCTATCGCTGTGGGGGAAATACGGTTATTGCCAGCTTATATCTACGGATGATATGGAGTCAGAAACACGGTTATTGCCCGCTGCTATCAACGGATGGGATGGCTGTATCTGTATGCTGTATCTATCTGTATCTATGTTATAGCCATGTGAGAGCACGTACATCTTTCTCGTTTCGTGTTCGCCACTCGATCTTTACATAAATGCGGGGTTGCAATGCAATGTTTTACCTTTGCATAATGTCGCGTTGATTGCTCCACGTTATACGTACAACTGCGACGAAATAGCATTTTCCCTCCTTGTCTCTCGCGCCGCCCTCTCGCTCACTCACTCACTCACGCCGCCACTGGAATTCAGTTTGTGGATTTCGGACACTCGGCCAGTTGTGTGCATATTCAAATTGCGCTGAGCGACATTTGAAAATATGAGCAGCCCACAAAAACTACGAAAAATGCAACACGTTACCCGGATTAAATGGAATTGTTGATGGGTTTGCTTGGTCCGTTGGCCGCTGCTGCTGTTTCTGATTACAGGTTGTGGACGTGAGCTCACAATAGCGACCTCCCACTAACTAGGCTAAAAGCAAGCACGCGCTGCCGAAAATATGGCCAGCATTCCGGACCCACATGCTCCACAGCTGCCATTGATAAACGACGCGGACGCGTGTCACTTCGGGCCTCAATTAGGCGCTCTTTTAGCCAGCTTCCCAGCCAGTTTCAGTTTCAGATTCAGATTCAGCACTCGAGACCCGACTCCAGTTTTACCAACCGCGCGGCGACGACTCGCAAAGCGAACTGAAATCGATGTAGCCGCCAACTGAGCAGCGGCTGGATGTCAGCGGAACCGGCAGAGACTCAGTTGCATGTGGCCGGCTCTTTGTGCAACGCGATGTTGCAAGTTGCTCGAGTGTGGCCAACAGCAACACCTGCAACATCAGCAGCAAGCTAGTACAGACGGCTAAATTGGAACGCTCTGTGCGATGACAGGTCAATTGACCATATGTTGTGTCACATAACTGACTGCCAAATATTAGCTATCAGAAAAGGAATCCGGAAATGGGGGTGATTTATGTAACAGGTCGGAACTTCGAATGAACTATTAAAGGAGTTCAAAAATGAATGAACTTTAGTTTCATTAGATGTTTGAAGCCTGCAAGTAGGCAAACTAAAAAGATTGAGATAGAGATATGATTGCCCGCGAGGGCATTTAAAATTCGGTGCGCAACAGTGGGGCAGTGCCTCACATGCCGATACGGTGGCATGGCAGCCTTTGGTGACGCTTGCTGCATGCAATTAATCCGCGCAAGAGTTTCGGGCGCAGACCGTGGCCATGTCCATGGGCATATCCATGTCGGCGGACATGCGCGTATCCATGCCCACAGCTAAGGCAATAGCGATAGCGATAGTGGCGGTGAAACCTAAGCCCTGTCCCTGGCCATGCCACATGCACCCACGGCATTGTTTTTGGCCAAATGTCCAGTATCCCACGTCCAAGTCGACTTTTTGTTCAGTGGCGCGCTTGACAAACTTTTTACGCACATATGAGCACGCTTCCGTCCGTCGCAGTTGCAACTGCTGCCGCTGCTGCTGTTGCAGCAACATTTGATGCCGCTGCAGTTGGTCTCGCATTGCAGCACTCGTTCCAATTCAGTTGGGCAAACAAGGATGTGGACTTAACTCTGGGCGATGGCGATGCGAGCGACTTGCTTTGGTGGTGCTCGGGTTAATGGAATTTCAGATGAGATGCTGCTGGTTGGGAATTGAAAGTTTTCGGGCCAAACAACCTTAAAGTTGCGGCTTTAAACAGTCGAAATGTTTTGTGGCTTGGGTTGAACAACCTTGACACTTTTATTTCAGTTATGCTTTATCTTTATGTCGGGGGTTTTGCACTTGTTTTTTGTTTAGCCGCACTTGTTTCTTGCGGGCTAGTAATTAAATTTAGTTCGCCTCCCTCCCACGGCGAAGGTAGGGCCAAGTGCCAGACCAAGTCAAAGATTGCTCGAAATGCTCACAAAAAACCGAGCGTTGGATGCTCAGGCAGCGTGTATCCGCCAGATACAAGTACCACATATTTCATTCACAAAAACTATTTGCTTTCGGCATTCGCGCCGTTTGAATAAATCACTGACTGCGTTGTTTGTCTAATTAATTATGATAATTAGGTCATCAGTTATTAATTGGAAAATATTCACTTGTTTGTGGTTTTTAATCCGGCCATAGGTTCATAGAACGTGTCTATTACCCGATGATGTGCTAGTGCCAATAAGAGAGTATATAATTAGTTTTATCAAACTACATTTTGTGTTCCCATAACCGTTAGATTCACGCCCATTACACCGCACAATTTACACGCCCCCGATTTTCCCAGCTTTAGGCACTTGCCTCAATTTCCACGCGTTGCATGCGCCGCTGACGTTAGGTAAACATTTCCCTACCAGCATAATTAAAAGAAGATGGGATAATTTTAATCCGAAGGGGCATAAAATACACTTTAAATGACTGTTCCAATTTACGCGTGACAAGCCAGCCGAAAAAGTAGAATATAGATAAAAATGTATTTAAAGTTTGAAATTTATGCATACATATATACAAGAAATTTTCAATTGATTAAATTCTCGAATTGATTCGTTGTTTGCCTTCAACTTCAATAAGTTCGATAGTACTCACATTGCTAAATATAAATTATTCTTCAAAATGAACTAGAGAGACTGCTTAGCATCATTGACCGGAAACTTAAATCACTCAATCGTACACCAAACGAATAAAGTTCTGGAAATGAAAACAGTTTCCAGCTAAAATAAGAAATAAACAACTACGTTTGCCATTGAGAATCATAACTTTTCCTGAATAAAACAAAAGTCAAGTTCTGACAACTATAGTTCTTGTTCATACTAACAAGCCCAAACGATTTAGCCATGCCCGCCTTGATGTTCGTCTGTCCGTTATGTCCGTATGTCCGTATGTACGTATGTACGTATCTCCGTATATCCGTATGTCCGTATGTCCGTATGTCCGTATGTCCGTATGTCCTTATGTCCGTATGTCCGTATGTCCGTATGTCCGTATGTCCTTATGTCCTTATGTCCATTTGTCCGTCCGTTCGTATGAAAGTCGAGATCTCGGGATCCATAAAAGCTAGAAAGTTGAGACTTGACAAAAGGTATCTAATAATCGCTGCACTCAAGTATGGTTATATCTTGTTTTTAAATTTAATAATTCAGCTACTTTATATGATATCACAAAAAATATCTATGATAAGTGGGCGAACTCAAAAGCGACTAAGCCGTAAAAATTTCTCATATCTGGATGTCTGGCGGAGGCATTGACATTTGCGAAATGTTCGACGTGGTAGAGTCATTATTTCTCTTCTACAGACAAACATACTGTTTAATCAGGTAGGGCTTACCTCAATTAGCCGACTCGTGTTGCATGCTTCAGCACCATATTTTAATTTGGGGTTTTCGCTGCCACGGTTGAGCAACCTAACGAGTGTGGCATGAGGTATGCAAAACATTAGAGCGTCTGGGAATAGTAATTATTTTCGCTCAGCTATACAGAGGAAAGTCATTGACTCTAACAACATTATGACTAGTCAGGTGGCGATTCGCGTGGCACGTTGCAACTTAAGCCGAATGCAATTTATGAACCTGCAAATCTGATGGGAACAACGTTTGCCTGAATGGAAGTCAATTAAATCCTCTAAACTGTGAACATAAGTGATTATCACAGGCCAATAAGTTAATATGGCTGTTTAGGTTAACAAACAATATGTATGGTCAACAACGAATTGAGTTTAATAAATGAACAGTCTTAAATGTACATCACTTTCGCGTTCGATCCTAAGCTATATACATGGGAACGACGAAGATGGAGCTTAGACTCGCTCCACCCGCAAGTAGATGCCCCCAACGGTGCCCAAAATTATAGACAGGGGACTATACTGCAGTGGGATCTCTGTCTTGTCGCAGACGGATACCCTGAACCGGCTGATGATCTGAGCCAGACCGACGCGGGCCTGCATTTGTCCAAACCGCATCCCGATGCAGTTCCGCGGCCCGTCGCCGAAGGGCAGCCACTCCACGGACTCCCGGGCGGCCACTTTCTCCGGCGAGAAGCGGTCCGGATCGAAGGTCTCCGGATTTGGATAAAGATCCTCGTCGCGGTGGTAAGCACACGCGGGGATTAGGATCTGGGTGCCCTTCTCAATCACAAGCTTTTCATGGCCCGGCACCACGTAGTCATTGAGGGCCTTCCGTTCAAGGTGGGGCACCAGGGTGTAGAGCCTCAGGGTTTCTGAAGAGCGACATTGGGTGGAACCAGTTAGAATCCCTCTTGGGGTTGCGCTTCAGACTGAACACATACCTGAGATGACCTGGTTCAAGTAGGTCATGGCCTTGATGGATTCGTAGGTTAGCTGCCCCTCGTGTTCCTCCAGCACAGTTTGGATCTCGTTGCGCAGCCTGTCCTGGATGTCCTGATTCTGGGCCAACTCATAGAGGCAGTAACTCATTGTCGAGGATGAGGTCTCAAAGCCGGCCACATAGAAGACGAACACCTGGGCGGCCAGTTCGCCGATGTCCATGCCCTCGATCACCTCACCGTTGTCCAGGGTGACGCGTCCCTTTTGCTTCAGCTCGATCAGCAGGTTCATGAAGTCGTTCCTCTTGAAGTTCTCCCGCTCCCTGAGGGCAATCGTGTCGTTGACCAGGCGCATGAAGAACTGGTGCACGTCCTCGGGCATCATGCGCATTCTCAGCCTGCGGGCCAACTTGGGAAAGCTGAACATGAACATGGTGAGCAGTTTCCCGTGGCGCATCTCGGTGAACACCTTCTGTCCCATGGTGCGGAAATCACTGACAGGGGTGCGCAGCGTGTTGCACTCAATGCCGAAGGCACAGGTGCCAATCACATCGGTGGTGAACCTGGCCATCAGCTCCTTGATCTCGAGCACAGCTCCGTTCTGGGTGGCGGGCACCTGCTCCGTGATCACCTTGACGAACTCCTCGGACACCTTGATCACCGTCGGGAACATGAACTTCATCTTGCCCGAGGTGAACGTGGGCGTCAGGCGCTGGCGCATGTCCTTCCACTTCTTTCCGTCCAGGTTGAACAGGTGCTGCGTGAGCGGATCGTCTCGGCCGTTGTGGAACTGGCCGCGATCGGCGAAGTTGGAGAAGTCCTTGATCAGGATGTTCTTGGCCAGCTGGGTGTCCACGATGAGGGCCGCCGGCTTGTGCAGGAAGTAAAAGCCCACGAAGGGGTAGCCGCTCTTCCGGTACTTGTTGTAGTAGTCGTAGAAGAAGTCGTGCATCACCCGGTACTTCCGGAACCCGACCATGTTGCCATACAGTGGGTGCGGAGCATCGTGGGGCACTCCGCGGCGATTCCAGTAGTTGAAGTTGCGGTGGTACAAGTAGGCCAAAAGCGAGGAGATCGCGATTAGCAGGTATATTAGAACAAACATTTTGCGTAGCTCCTCCCGATTCGCATTCGTCGTGCTCGAACTACGACGATTTACTGATCACCACAAAGTGTTCGGGCACTTTTTATAAGGTTCCCCTGCGACGCACAGGCACGACAGCATATGAGCTTGCCAGCTTAATATTTCTATCACCATGACTCGGCAACTTTTTAGTTGGTAGTCATGATTACAGACTCTGCGATAATAGCCAGGCACTTTTCAAACCGATTTAAGAGCACTTTCAAAGAGATACACTCACACGCTTCACTGTACTAATGCTCGCGGATCAAAATATAAACAAATGATAACGAGATTGTTGTTAAACAAACCGGTTGGTGCTCCTGCTCACTCATTTATAAACTCGACAGGTGCCAGAAGTAAAGGTAGCATTAAAAGGTAAGTACCCATCGATATGCGGAAAATTTTGTAGCAATAAAAAACAACATGAAACTGGCATTCAAAGTAGATTCAAATATACAGGACGATCCCACTTGTAACTAAAGGTAAAGGTGTTGAGGTAATGGGTATCTGATAGTCGAGAGTTCCATCTAGTAGGTAATCATGTATCAGTATCAGCCTTCTTTGCTTTTTATGAGAGATTTAAGATTTGACATTAGAGATATTCTCTTGAAGTTCTACTGTTGTATTGCAAGATTACAAGATTGTTATTAAACAAGCTGGTTAATGATCATTTAAGTGAATTGTATTCAATATTTATTAGAAAACAGCAAATATAATTAAATGCGTTTTTAAGTCTTGGGAATCGGAGCGGCCAAAATCGCATGAAATTGTTAATGACATTATTGCCCGTAGATAAATGCAGACATGTATATACACATTTAAAATATCACCCATTATTTTAGTAATTGGCACCCTCTACAACGTTAATTTTTGGTGTTCCACGGTGATAACACGAATGAATTGGCTGGGAGAACCAATAACTCTTTCTAAGAGATAGTTAAACGTTCTCTTGACGCTTCACTGTACGAGTGGATCAAAATATAAACAGTAGATAACGTGATTGTTGTTGAACTGGTCGCGGTTGGTTTTAAACATTATAATCGCATCGGGTTTTATTGCTCATTAGGAAACAACGCATCAACTGGCTGTAAAATTATATTTAGCATGTACATATGTAGTTAAAATTTATTCATTCGAAAGCAATGTCGGGTAGTTAAATCTACATGCCACACCAACATTAAAAATGGCAACCAAACTTGGTTTGTCGGCTTATCTGTAAATTTTTAACTTTCACAAATCGTTGGTAATTTAACTTATTGGCCTAACAGCAAATTAAAGGTGAATTTTTCTAGCTGTCTTGTAAAATCAACATCAACAGACATATCAACATTTTTATACCCGTTACTCGGAGAGTTAAAGGGTATACTTGATTCGTTGAAAAGTATGTAACAGACAGAAGGAAGCGTTTCCGACCATATTAAGTATATATGTATATTCTTGATCAGGGTCAAAAGCCGAGTCGAACTGGCCATGTCCGTCTGTTCGTCAGTCCGTTTGAACGCCTTAATCTTAGGAACCATAAAAGCTAGAATGTTGAGACTAAGCAGCTTCCAGAAGCATCGCAAGATTGTTTACCCACACGCCCACACTTTTTAAAAATGTTATGATATGTTTTGATTTTTTTTATTAGTCTTGTAAGTTTCTATTGATTTGAAAAATACTTTTTTCCGCGTCCACTCTAACGCCCAGAAACCGCCCAAAACTGCCACGCCCACACTTTTGAAAAATGTTTTGATTTTTCTTCGTTTTTATGTTTGTTTTGCTAATTTCTATCGGTATAACAAAACACTTTGGCCCTCCTTTGAAAATTTTTAAAATTTTTTTTATTATATTCGCCAAAATCTAATATCTATCTATATCCTAGAAAATGACAAAAATTTTAAGTTCGCAATCCTACTAGCTAAGTAGTAACGGGTATCTGAACTCGAATATTGTATTCTCTTTTGTTTGTTATCAAATCCTTGACATGATTTTTAAATATCTACCCATGTTTTGAGATGAGGGAAAGGTATACACAATTAAGTATTCCACATTAATCGGGTTTTTAAAGAAGCCCTTATAAAGCCCAATAGTTAATACGGGTACATTATTGTAATGATATCTCATCTGAATTACCAGCCCCACAATTGTGTGTGCTTAAAGCCCCGATTAAGCTTACGGTTAGCCGTTCCCCAAGTCGCATTCTGAAGGGGTATAATCCGATTAGGATGTGCATTTGTGCCGGGGAATCCCCTTATATTGTCGGTTGGAAAAGCGGGAACACTAACGCGATTATAGCGGATTTATTTTCTCCAATTCGAGGGAGCCAAGGCAGTATTGACCTTGTGCATTTCTTATCACAAGCTGCTCGAATTATTGGCACAGCCCCAGGGTGGACCAGAGTCCTTGTCTGGGAGTGTCCTTGGCTGTCATTGTCTTGAACTGAGCGTGTTCCTTTGGCTTAGTGCTGCAACTGACACTTTGTCCCACTCGGACCTGGCCATCTGGACTAGAAGTGGCACCAAAAGGTGAGCAACGATTCGATTTGAATCTGACCGCCGATACAAATCAAGTCCTCCTGCCCGACCTTGAAGTGCTCAGCCTCGGCCCACATGGGTCAGGGTGTTCCATACAAACCCGCACTAAGATGGGAAACAAAAGTAACGCAAAGCGCGGCATTCTTGGCATAATGAAGCGCTCGACGAGAAGAAAGAAAGGCACTGAGGAAGCGGTGAGCAAAAACTAGATTGCCCCTCTGGCTGCACTTATGCGCTAAATAAAAATGCAAATCTAAATGCAGCTAAGAGCCGAGAAGGGCCCAAGAAGCCAGGCGAGCACACAAAGGAAACCCCACGCCGACGGCGCACAATGCAGATTCTTGAAGAATGAAGAACGCGCTCGAGGGCCCTCTAAGTCGACATCTGACTGCCGCAGTCTCTGGCGGATTGTTGTCTCCGGGGAGACGGCCTGGCTAATTGCAGACGCATCTCGGCTGCATCTCGCGGACTTCTTGTAAACAGTCGCCTAATTGTTTGCTCTGCATAGGTGTTGCGTCCCGAAGACGCAGCTCTTTCGAATGCAAATGCTGGCGGAGAAGGGGGAACTCGAGTGCCTGTCCCAGTCCCAACCCCAATCCCCTCCAGGCTGGGTACAGCATGAGCGAGCGCCTTGAATAAATTAGTTTTATTTGTGTCTGGATGTGGGGCAATCTAAACAAATCGTGAGCGGGGAGCATGGGATTCTGCATTTCCTGTGGGGTGACAACGGTGACGATGTCGCGTCTGCGTATTATGTAAATCACAAGAGAAGCCGAAACAGAGGGGCGCAGGTGGGGGAATCCCCTACGTCAATACAGAAACACACGCCTCTGCAGAACCCAACCTTTGCAGCATAATCATCAGCATCACAAGAGCATCTTGATAAATTGTAATAGGCTTTAAGCCTTCTGAGTGCGCATTCGAGTGAAACAGCACCCACTCCAGTTAGGTATGCTTACTCCCCAGGCAGCGGCAATAATTAGCCAGATTCCACTTTGTCGCAGGATGACAATGGCGCATTCCTCCTGCGGGATTTTTCAATCACCGCCAGACTCTTGGAGCAGCACGATGATGGCTGATTGAATTTCTGGGCTGACATATTCGAGCCGCGATTGTGATTGTGATTGCGATTGCTATTGCTGTTGTGATTGTGATTGTGTGGCATGTGTGGCAGCTGCTGCTGCTCCGTATTGATTCGGTGCTGATTGTGTGCCGAGGGCTTTGTTTCATCGCAGCTCCACTGTCTTCGGCGGAAGCCATAAAAAGATGACCGGGTGTGATGTACTGACAAGTGCTGGGTCAATGTGTCAAAAGAGAGAGCCCGATGCGGCTGTCCATCAGGCGAGATGACACATATTGTCGCTCGCACACCGGCCAAGTTGCAAGTTGTTGACTTATGCTGTTGCAACTGGAGCGGACTGGCGGTGGCTGCCACCCAGAGATCCGCTTTTACGGGCGCAATAAAACGCTCGCTTGAGAGCACCGTGAATATGTTTTATGTGCCCAGATGGCACCACGTGGCGTATACGCACTTTAAACCAAAATTGCCTTTTGTGCCGTGAATTTAGAAGAGGTACAGGCCAGAGCTTTGGGCAAATAAATGACAAAGCCATTTGTAATGAAATATTAAGGCCGGCAGTAAAAGGAAAGGAGCTGGTGGGGCGGGGTGTTGGACGCAGCGGGAAATGGGCCGGAAAACATCAGCATTATACTTATTCATTATGCTGCTGGTCTAGGCGGGGGCGTTTACGCATTCGCATTCCAGATCGTGGGTGTTAGTACGAGTTTTATTGGACGCACAGCACATAAACATGATGCGGTCCGGGCATTTGGAGCGTGGAGCACATGGCCCGAAGGCAGGAGGAAAATCGATACCCACATGGCCACATGAGCAACCCAAAGATCTGGCCAAAAGCGAGGCGTTGCAGTTTCCACGGCGCAGGTAGCTGAATATAAGTGGATTAGGGCATCTGTGTCAGAAATCAATTATTCAAATGGAGTCGCATGCACGCATCAAATTTGATTTCCACTCAAACTAAAGCAAAGTGGGTTTTCAAAAGCAAATTAATAGCTCTGTGCTTCCCGTTTTGGCAAATCTAGTTTTGGTCCCAGCCAGCAGCAAAAATAAATCCAACTAGATTCCTACGATGACAACAGCAAATCACGATTGCCCTTTATGGGCATGCCACCAAATAGGAAACGGGCATGATTGTGAATAAAAACCCTTTCAAGTTGTCACTACTGAAGTGGTTGGCTGGTTGGCTTGCTCGGCTTTTGCTGGCAACTTGGCTTTAAGCCACAGCCACAGCCAGAGTCCCACGCTCTTAGCCACCGAAATGTAAATTGGGCAAAACGCACGCCGAGCAAACTTTTGTTCCCATGGCTGGCAGAACGGGGGAAAAGGTCGATAAGAATATTGTTTAACTCAATTCAGCACGCGAATCTGAACTCAGCCCGATTTGTTGATAAAAAGTGAAAGTGGAAAGTGGAAAGCGAAAAGGCAACAGAACAGCGAGGGGAGGGGAGTCGATTCGCAGCCCCGGGCAATCAAATTGAAAATTCTCCATTGTGCAAATATTGATTTTGTTCGCTGCATAAAGTTTATGCGTCCAAAAAGAGAAATTCAAGTAGACCAAGTAGGCAAATTCGCCTCCTAATTTCCTCTGCGATAAGCAAGAAGTTGGAAACCATTCTCAATCCGTCTGCGATCTCAAGTGTCTGGGGCAAGGTCGCTTTTTGTGGCAGTCTCGTTCTGGCTTTTTTTGCCCGGCGCTAATTCGACGCCTCTGCCAGCGGAGTCGTGTGTTGCGAGCTTTATCTTTTTCCCAACATATTATTTATGGTAATCGACATCAAATGCCGCCATTAAGCTTATTGCCATGGCAAGCGGCAACAGCAAAGGCGTTTTCTTGCTTCTTTTAGCTGCTTTTTTTGGGCTCAGTGCTTCTGCTGTTTATAGGCTTCCAAAGCTAAAAATATTGTACATCTGCATGGGTAAATTCTAAAAAGATGTGGAAGTACATGAGCGGACTAAGTCGAACTTTTCTATACACTATGTGTTCATATCTATTCCCTGATAATAGGAATATAACATAAATTTCAGTTTTGATATTTACATTAGAATTTGTGTATCCTATAAATTTTTTTTTTTTCTATTCGTGCATTTGAATATGGCTTTGTTGATATTAATAATGGTCTATTATCTGTTCTAAATTTATACTAATAAATATTATATATGTTATGCACTACAGCGAATTGTATTGCCCCATTGAAATCTGAAGATTCTACGAAACATTACATATTTTCGCCGAAAAGTTTTGATTTTTTTGTCAGGGTATTTTAACAGAATTTGCATACAGTGTAGGCGATTTCTCATATTCGTTGAATTTTTGAATGAATTTATGACAAGCACGTCGTCCCTCCGCTGAAAATCTACCTCTCGTTTGGCAATAATTTGTTTGTATCTCATATTTGATTTTCGTTATGTGTGTGTGTATCTTTTGGCACCTTATCGGCAGATTATTTGCATAATTTGAGAATATTTTTCGAATCGAACATTGGCTTTCCGCGAATCGCTGCAGCTGCTCGGGCTTATCTAATGAAGCAGTGGCGAGAGATAGCGATTGGAAATCTCCTTATCCCCCGAATGGCGCGTGTTCAGCCAGCCCTGAATGTGTGCTCATTAAGTTATTGCAGAGCTGCTAATGGAAAAAGTCGTGCGATAAAAATGAATTTATTGCATTTTTCGGTTAATTTGCCATTGTAAACTTATTTAATTACGAACTTTTTCCACGCTAATGCGAACTTTTCAGCGCGCAAGGAGTAAACTACCTAAATGGGGATGGGTAGCTGCCCGCTGATGGATAATTGCCCCGAGCTGAAAGTGCCCCATTTCATCCGCTGCTGTTATAAATAAATAAACATTATGAAACCACTTTTATCCTGATTAATATCATCATGCGCTCACCACCACACATGCAAGTGCATATATACATATACATACACACGTACGAGAGTATAAACATTTTTGTTTAAGGCCCCGGAAAACTGCTTTTTAACCGCCCACTCGAACTCCGTCCTCCGCCCAAGCTATTAAAGATTATTAAAAGCACCTTGATCTCGGGAGAAGGAGTTCCCTCCCATGTGGCGCTGATGCTCTTGCTCCGTCGTGGCACGCAGGCCAAACTTATTGATCCATAAAGCGTATAAAACACGAGCAGTATTTGTATCTCACGTTGGGATGCGATGAGGTGGGCGGATTGTGTGCGGACTGAAGGGGTTGTCGGTGAAGGGGAAGATGTGCATGCGGATGATCTTTGACCTTCGGCAAGGTTGTACCACCACTTTCTATTTTAGGCCCAATTAGGTTGCAGCTATTCTCTTTAGGAATTACCCCGGTGAACATAAATCTCAATATGTACACAATGCTCATCGGGAGTGGGCCATGTCTTCATCTGCAGAGGTGGTTCCCTCCCCGGGCAGTATCAATCTTTCATCTTCGTCTGCATTTGTTATAGTCGAGCTTCCCTAGTTGAGCACTCATTTATGCATTTTATTGGCTCTTGGCTAACTTGGAGCACCATCAATCATCTCGATGGCTATTCAGCTGCGATCTACTCTGCCTTTTGTGCTTATATTTATTATTTGGACGGGCCGTCATAAGTGTTCCACCTGTTGGCCGAACCGCCTGCCCAGCAGTTTGCCAATAATTTTAATCAATTATGCAAATCGCATATATTGGCCCATGATTTATGCGATTTTCAAGACTGTGCATATACATTTGTATGTGTAAGATGGGCGAAATGGAGCGAGAGGAGCTGTGTTGACAGTCGGAACTGATTTGGAGCCCAAGGAGCCATTACTCATCTTTCCGGAAGTGATGTGTGTGTGCCCACTCACATCACTCAGCCCAGGTGAAGTGTTCTCGTGTTGCTAATAATATACATATACCCATATAAGAATAGACCCATTCTGGCTCACGTTTACCCAACTGGCTTCGAAAACAGTTCTTTCCAGATAAGAGGGCGATAAGAACCCTATACGAGTACGAGTATATGGGGCAATGCAAATAGCAGATACGCACCAGAGAAGAATTCGCTGCTCTTTCCGCTGCAACCTTCCAGCAGATTTAATGAATGAAATCAACTTGAATTAAATTCCTCCATATTGCGGCTTTGTTTCTGGCTTTATTTGTTTACACACACTGCAGCTGTTGAATCACCAGAGAGGCGAGAAATGTGTTTTCGGCTGCCTTGCTTTGTTTCGCTTGGAAGGTAATAAATTTTTAACACAATTGCATTGCATAAACAATTTCAAAACTGCACTCGGAACGGGCCTGTTTACACTCCGTTGTCGTGTCGATTACATTTTTGGCCAATAGATTTAACTGGTTTATTTCGACTTGAAGAACGCCCGCGCGCGAATCTTTCAGCACAGCCCACGCACTTTCTGCAGCATGGCCAACTTGAAGATACTCGAATCGCGCAGGGAAACAGATACGGATGGGCTCCAATGGCGGTGATATGGAGGTGTAAGCAGAGGCAGAGATTCAAACCGAGGCGAACCGAACCGAACCAAACCGAACTGAACCTCTGGGCCAGCGATCGAGTTGTGCGCCGCTGGAGAGCTCGGCACGTATTAATTTCTGCGGCAGCACTAAAGTATCCGAAAGATACGTTCCGCTGGTCGCGCACCAGCGCACATAGCCACATATGTGGGCAACTTCGCTGCCGGCGTCGCCAACTTGTTTGACAGCGAGGTAAACACAACCGGAGCGAAGATCTGCCTCGCCTTCTGTCCCTTCTGGATGTTTATATTTACACGTCCCGAAATCCGGATGGGATGGCATGGCATGGCGGGGGTGATCTCGATGGGTCAGATGCGCGACGGGTGTCGTTGATTTCAATGAAGAGCCACAATTTGTCGTCTCAAGTGGCTCGTTGATCTGCATCCGACGCGCTGTCTTCGAGTTCGTCTCGCGCTAGACAAGTATCTCGGTTTATTCTAAGTCTGAGAATCAGACATCCAATAGACATTTCCCCCAGCCTCTAACTGTTAGTTAGGCAAAATGATTGGATTCAACAGTAACATTGGCTAGCCCTAAGTCAGCTGTGCGTTCTTGATGCCATCGTATGCAAATGACTCCCATCGGAATCGGAGTTTTTGGCTAATTAAACGTTTCGTCGAACGGGGCCACAAATGAGGTCGAATGAGGCCAGCCGAGAGTATCTGCGATTTGTATTTGCCCATTGTGGCAGGCGGCTCTTGACCAAAGAGCGAATGCTTCCGCTTTGAGGTGTCTTGGCGGAAATGGCTCTTACAAATCAAATCAAATGTTTTGTGGCTTGAGGCTTTTGTGTCCCACAAAACGAGTAGAGTGTGTGTGCTCTATTTAAGCCGAGAGTTTTCACTGCTCATCCAATTATTCGTGGAGATGCTTTCACCGAGTGCGGGTCGCACAGATCAAACACCTACGAATGGAGTGAACTTGAATATCGATGCTGCTGGGTCAGCAGGGTGGCCGTGGCCCGAAACTGGTCTGGAGGAAGCCCCGATCACCTGCACCTAATGATACATAATTACATGTGGGCAAAGTTTCAGTTTCCAAAGCATTTTCATTAGTTTGATGGCCTTTCTGCCAGGGAAGGCCTGTTCGGGCGTTCCGGCTGTAATTATATAATCATTTTAATTGGATCCGGCAATGTTTGCCGGCGCGGCGGCTCCGTCGACACATAACAAAGATTAATCGTGCTTATGTCGGCGGGTCAGGAGACAAGAAGTCGAGCTAGACGAGCTCAAGTGCGAGCCATGGCTCTGTATCTTGCAGATACCTCGCCACATGCAAGGTCGCTTGAGTGGGTGGGGTTGGTATCCCGAATGCAGATTCCATTGCAATACAAAATTAATTCAATTATAACGGCGCTCTGCAGGTGCGACGCCCCCGCTTGACTTTGCCTTGGGCAGCCTCGGGGTTTTCACTCTGCCAAGACATTTATGAATTAGTTGCAATTTGTATCTGCCTCAGCTGTTTTTGCTACCTAAGGCCGCCCGCTCGCATTTCATTAGTCCCAAA
Source organism: Drosophila simulans (assembly GCF_016746395.2). NCBI lineage: Eukaryota > Metazoa > Arthropoda > Insecta > Diptera > Drosophilidae > Drosophila > Drosophila simulans. The sequence goes on from NC_052521.2 coordinate 4,199,723, forward strand.
TTGGCGTCATCACGTGATCGGAGGTGATTCGGTCAGGGGAGCTGGGGGAGCCGGCGACAAAGGGGAAATCCGTAGAACTCCAAGCGGAACTCGGCGAAGTCTCACATTCACACATAAATTTCCAGCACTCCGGTGTATCTTTCAGAAGCGGCACTTCCACTTTTGATGAGCACCTCTCGCATCGCGCATCACTCCAAATTAATTGTGGGTCTATTGATAGGGCCCTTCTTTGTTTTGGGGAACTGACTCTGAGATATCTGTGTATTTATCCGGCTCTGGAAATTGGGCTGTGCGTGCCGCACGCCACATTCATTCACCGAAATTCATAACACTCGCCGGCGAACGAAGTGTCAAAAACAGTTTCATAGGCCCAAAACACCGTGCATTCGCTTGAATAATGTATTATGGTATAATTGCGGGGGTTGCCCACAGGCAAATCCATTCCGGCTTTTCCCAAAGCCAATCAGCCGGAAAAATTATGCAAACGCAAATAAAAGGCAGCGGGAAATTCGGGTCAGCAAAGATGTTAACAGGAACGAATCGCTTTGATAAACCGGAGCGAAAGAAAAGTTATTTTGTGTACGGAATCGATTAAAGCCGGTTGCGGATAAATTTTCTTTTAGTTTTCACATTCATGTTTTCGATGGACGGGGCGCACCGAATATAAGCAAACCAAACGAAAGCTATAAAACATTTATACCTTATATACAAATCTATATTTCATCTATATGAAAGTACTTTTCCGAATGTATGCAAAAGCATTAAACGCATGAATATTTGAAATTGGGCGTAGACGAATTTAAATAACTAAAAGACCATAAAAAATATGTACCATAAAAACACTATATTTAATATAATCAGAATGAAAGTTAACTTTAGCCCTTAAAAGTTGGAATATCTTTATTTACTAAACTGTTTAGAACCTGCCCAATATAAAATATGTGACTTTTAAAGCAGCTACAAAACGATGATGCTCTATGAACATTACGTGGAAAACTTTTCGCAATTATTCATTTTCCAAATCCGAAACTATTTACATCCCGCCAGCTTAAAAAGAACCCGATATGATTATGTGAGTTGTAAAAAAGTAAGTTCTGTTTGGTATATTTCCAACAAGAAAACATTGAATGACAAGGCTTCGACCAAAAACTAAGTTACGATTTGCAAGCATATAAACCTGATTTTATCAGAAATGTTGAAAGTGAATTTCAAGCTTCGATTAAGTTACGTATGAATACCGGAGGCACGGTGATCGATGGCGATTCAAGGGTCTTATCCTCATTATTAAATCACCTGCATTAGCCCTTTGCCGGCGATACTGAAAGGGATTGCAGGGCACTCTGCCCACACTTGGACCACTTGCCACCAGGACCGGCACTGCAATTCCCAGTGCCACATGCTCGACAGGCCACAGCCACCATATTAGTAAGCTGAGGTCAGGCATGCTGCCACTGTCATGCCCCACTTAACCATAAATACTCGAATTTCCATTGCAGCCACTCGTGCACGGAGGGCACCCGAGGAGCTCCACACCGAGACCCAGACCCCACACACACACTGCTCGGCCCCAGTTCCCAATTCGGACCATTTCAATTAGCAGACACCTCTCTGGACAGGACCCACCAAATGAACTCGGCCGTGGCGAGGCACAGATGGATGTGGCGCCACCATATGTACGTACGTACTACGTAGTACAGTGTACACATGTACTCGTGCATTCAGAACACTGGGCTGGAAAAAACTGCTGGCCAATATCCTGGCGGAAATTAATGTTGCTGTGGCAAGCACAAAGCCAGAAGGAGGGCAGCGGCGGAACGGAAAAAAATTGAATGCCACAAACCGATATGATTCGCTGCGGGAATGGGAGGGGGCGGATACCCGTCCTTTCTCCGTTGTCAGCAGTTCCTTTTTCCTGCTGCTCACATCGACGGATGAGGAGGGGCTCAGACCGCAGCCAGGCACGCCCCCACTCGAGTCAACCCAACCCCAGGCCCAAATCCCCGGAATATTGAGCATGCACAGCGGATCGGATATGCAACACGGCGGGTACGCCGAGTAATCACTATCAATTATATTGCTCAGCACGCGCATTGTCTCGCACTCCGCGCACGGCGGAATGGTGTGCCAGGATGTCTCATCTCCTGACTGGTGTAAGTAAGGACTTACCTTGCCATCGGCATCGGCGTGGGCATGGTATCGCACCTCCAGCGATCCGCCGAGCACTGCATACCAGAAGCGTCCCTGCTCGCCGGCGCGAAAAACTGCGGGGAGGAGAAGTTTGGGTTAGCCACCTCCGTCACATAGTTAATCCCCGCAATCCAGCACTCACGAGTCACCCCCTTCTCCAGGTCCTCATAGAATCCGCACATGGCCAACTGCTGGAGCGCAGATCCCGGGAGGCGACACAGCGGCTCCACGCGACGCAAGCGGCACGAAATTAGCTCCACATCACGCAGGTTCCGGTCGCAAGGACTGAAAATCGTTAAAGCATGGTTAGACGTTATTGTACTTTAAAATCACTTGCCGTGTTAGTATAGTTTCCAGATTAATAAAAACGTGCAGCTTATTAAATATTTGTGTGTGCACTTTGAATTTTATAAAAGAGAACACACTTGAGCCACGCCAACGCAAAAAACAATATCGCACTCATATGTGATAGCTTGTTTACATAAATGGTGCATAATATTTGTTGAAGGTGGAAGGTTTCAAAGAAGGTTTTTCGGTATAAACGTCGAAATCTCGGAAACTTTAAAGGACACGCTTCTTCCTAATCACTTTAATAACAAATGTAATCTAGAAGACAGTGAATTGCAGTATCACCATAACGCATTACAAAGTAAAAGGTATCGAATAGTCGAGGCACTATTATATAGTTTTCTTTGAAGTTTTCATTGTATTTGATATCTGATCTGATAGTCCATTATCTCGGTCATAGCGTTTTCACTAATTGATTCTCAGAATAGGTACGTTTGCCATTTAGCTTTCATTTCGGCTACTTATTAAGTTTATTGTTATATAATAACCTTCTGCATTAATGTTAACAGGAAGATTTACCTAGCTTACCACAATGAATTATCAAAAAGGACAATTATAAAACAATGCAAAATGCTCCTTTGAAATGACAAATGCTAGAAATTAATACTGGTAAAGGACTCTGAGAAATGATTCGTTTCTGAACTCAAAACAACCGAACAATAGACTGCAATAAGGAAAGAAGAAACCCAAAAAAGAAGAAGAATAACGAGTATTTTGCATTTATAATTTACTGACTCTATGAAAAGCACTTCACGTGGATTATTCTATTTTTGAATTCGGACAAGGCCATAAACTGAATAAAAATGAGGAGAAATGGCAAAGCAAAGTATTAGTTCAACAATGAACTCAAATTAAAAATTCCAGTGTCATTTGTGCTCGGTTTGTGCGCGCATTAAGTATGCAAATTATATTTTTTGCCTGTCTGTGTGCAAGTCAATTGAAAAATGAATAAATAAGTATAAGAGTTTCCGGGCAAGAATCTGCAGGAAACGGAAGTCCGCCCAGAATAATAAGAAGAAGGGGAGGGAAATGGCGAAGCAATGAGAGCGAAGCGTCAACTAATTGCATTTGAGAAAAAGTTACCTGTCACATCTAATAAGGAGTTCTCAAATCCACGAAGTACAAGTAAGTTAATTTTAAATAATGAAAATCAAATCACCTAAGTCTTATTTTGCTTTAAAAAAATGTAAAGTTTTTCCCCATAGGAAAACAGATCGCGCTAAAAATGATGATATAATGTTTTTACATGTCTAACAGACAACAAATTGCGCCTTGCTGCCATGCGGCATGTTACCAAAAGTTTCACACAATTTTCAGGCGAGCTCCCGCCCACCATAAATCCCCCAGAGTCGCCCACACTGGAGGCCCCCACCCAACTTCCGCCTAATTAAAAATTCCATAAAACTCAGACGGAGCGGGTGCGTCCGCAGGAAGGGCTGACCTGGGCAGACAAAGGCTGCTTGCAGTCAGGAATAGATCCCAAGCTTGCCCCTGGCCGGGCATCATCTGCATCGAGGGCTACTTTTGCAGCGAGGCGTCTACTTTTGGGCGCAGCCTGCGAACAACTTTCATCCGGCTGCTGAAGGTGAGCTGTCTTGCCGGGCTCATGCATAATTCATTCGCCAGTAGAAGCGGCAATTTCGGGAACCGAGTGCCGAGAAGGGGGGCCACCAACCGTTTCTGGGTTTGTCGTTAACCAAACAGTCAGGTCCTAAGTGCTTTCGTGGGGCGAGGTGGGCGAAGGATGAAGGACGAAGGGGGTGATCCAAAGAGCCGGAAGCGCGTTGGGGCGCATCCTAGGCAGCCAGCTCGTTGTTTATTATAATGGTTTTTGCGGTTTTTAGGCGCACGCCCGAAAGTTTAGTTTCGGAATTTTGTAATTGCCGTGCCGGCGATTCGTCAGTCTTAAAGCTGCGGGGAATGGTGGCCTCCTCGCACACATTAAAGCTGCTTCGGCACACGTGGCGTATGATAAATGTGCGGCGGCACTTGTGAGTAAGACGACTGTTCCTCCGCCGGGAAGGGGAAGCCATCAATATCAATTGCTGTCTGCTGGCTTTGCCACTTCACGCCTTACGTTCTGCGACTACCTTGCCTCCTGCCAAGGATTCTCCGTTGGCATGCACCGAGTGCTCCCGCGTCCTTTGCCTCCAGGTGCGCTTAAGCCCAGATCGCTCTTGATAAGCCGAATTACCAGTCGGCGTGACTTGCCCTTCGTGGCTGTGCCATTAATTCTGCCCAAATTAAATCGTTTATTTTGTCTTCGCTCCCTACTTCAGTACCAGGCCATTTGTATTAGGTCCATAAGGAGGAGCAGCCGAAGAGCTGCGAAAGAAATCTGGATGTGCATACTGCACCCCGGAATCCTGGCACACTGGCATCCTTCGCTACTTGCCCCTTTTTCTTTGGGCGGGGCAAACAAAAGGCAGCGGGCTGCAAATGTTTGCCCAGGCACAAGGCAAACAGTTTGCTTTAAGCCCTTGCCACTTGACCTTCCTTTTTTTGCCACTGCCGCGCGCAGTCACATGAGTGCCCGCTGACCCCTGACCCCTCACGCTTTAGTGCGAGTGCGGCAGAAGCGTTTAAGCGTTGACAGAGCGTGAAATTTGAAGAGATTGTCCTGTGATTGATGGTGTGTGGGCGGGGCGGTTAGTGGCGGAGGCACGCCCCATTCGGATAACACCAATGAAATATAAGGCCACTCTGCAATAATAGAGTGTGCCGCACAACTGAGCAGTCGGTGGGTCAGGCGGGGCTAATGGTAATGGTAATGGTGGCACTCGTCCAGAGATGCCCCAGTTGAAATCCAACAAATTGCATCAAGTGGTTGCTGAGAAGAATGTGTGCTCGATTCCCGGCCATTTACGGTTGGGCAAATTGATTTAGACACTTTGAAAAACAATTCTGATCTCTGGTCAATATTTGATTAGCTCTATTCGAGTTCAACTTAAGCTTAAGTACTGCGCACTTACTAATATAAACTTGGTTCTTCCGTACTTGTATTAAATATTTTACACGTTAAATGTTGACTATTCTGTTTACTGTTTGGATCTTGATAGAAAAAGTCCACAGCTTTGACTAAGTAGTAAGTGCTAAGTAAATGCTTTAGAAATAGAATGTCATCAGGAGAGATACTCCATCTCACATTTGAGATTTTTATAATAATTAATATAATAATTTCATATAAAATGGAACGCTCTTTTAAATGAAATGTATAGAGTCTGAAATCAACAAAAAAAAATCAATAGACGCATGCCTCTGTTTTGTTCCATTAAAATAATGTTTGCACAAGACTAAACTCCATACAATTGCAAAGCACATATTTACGTAAAAAATGTATAGGCATTAAAACCTCTGAAATGCGGAGCTTTCAACAGATATAAACATATTTTCAATTAAATTATAGAATTTTTATACTTTTACAGCGGTTTAATTATTATTTTTGCACGACATAAAGCGCTTTTCTAGCATAGCTCATGAAATGAATTGTAAATACTTTATCTCTTTATCATAATATAATTTGTATTTTAAGAGTAGTATCATTAAATGAGTTGGTATATTTATAGCGAACTACAATTGTATTTATTTTGCATTTCATAACAAGAAAGATACGAATGTCATTATTAAATTCCTGTTTTTTATTATTCGGTTTTCGGTGTCCAAATCGGGATTGATGAAATAATTGCCATGCAGAAGGCGGCTCATTGAGTCACAGAGAATTGATATGGGGATTTAATAAAGCGGATGATTCGTGGCAGGCCGTGTCCACAAAGTGGATGGATTGGCCATTTGCCAGCCATCAAGGATGGAGGAGGTGGGGGCACCCAGATGTTGGTTCTTGACAAATGAATGTCGAGCATGACGGCAACATTTTAAAATGTTTCGCTTCTCGTTCTCGTTTTGTTTGTACTCCTCGTCGAGCTTTTCATTCAACTTACACGTACGTCGATGTGTGAGTACGTGTCTGCTCCGGGAAAACAGAGGAAAGCACCTTGTGCACTCAACTGGGAAATGCCTTGAATTTAAGAGAAAGCACTCCGGTTCGGCTAAGGAAACTTTTGGAGCTAAAAACTTAGAATTTAAAGAAAAGTTCCCCCGAGTTCGCTGCTCATTAATTATGCAGCTCATTAAAAAATGTGGATCCACTGATTTCACTCACCGTTTGTCCATTGCAGTTATCCATTCCATCGCCATGTTGACTTCTTAATTAAATCTCCTTCGCTCGATTAGTTTCGTCGTTTGAACAATTGATACAAGTTATGAGCAGCACATTCCACGAACACCACAAACAAATAGTTGCCCCAACTTGGGGCAGAGCACATAAATCCAAAGTTGTGCAAATTAATTGCGCGTTGCGGGCCAGGAAAGCGAAATCAAAATACCGGGTAATGGCGGCGTCGCAGCCAGTTTGCAGTCACCTCAATCCGCGATGTGGCCGTCAATCTGCGATTCCCTTTGAAGACGACATGCCAGGTGGCTCGGCCCAGCGAGGCACTCGAAATCCGCTTTTGGGAGCGTTGGAGCGAGCTCCTTTCGAGTTGGAGCCAGGGGTAAGTGGACGTAGCTCGTTGATTAAGCGAAAGTTTGGAAATGGATTTCAGTTTGAGCTCCCGCTTGGCTTGGCTGGCGACGAGGATTCCGAGACCGAGCGGCTGCAAAGTTAAATTGGGCGAATGTGAGTCTAAATTCACTACACAGCAGTCGTAAGTGTAAGCTAGCCTTGGGATGTCGGACTCTAATATAATTTATATAAAATGCCAGCAGCAGATGTAAAAGTTTCCCTCTTTCCGATTTTTTCAGCCACATAACTAATGTGGATTGCTATTGTTGGACTTGCCAAAAAGGGTTTTCCCAACTGCTGACAGCTGCCCAGAAGGCCCCACTGCGTCAGTGAGTGTGTGCGTGTGTGCTTGTGTGTGCTTGTGGGTATCTGTGTCCCCAACAAAAGCAAATGTTATGAATAAGCTTTGATGCCAGCTCGGCCGGCGAGGGGGCTGTTGTGGTGCAGGAGAGCGGAGAGGGCGGAGCACCAACAAACCGTCGGCGCAGGAATCTAACAATAGATTTCCAGATAACAATAGATTACTCCACAAACACACGGCGTATACTTAATGCGCTGTCAATGGGCATTCTAATTTCCCAGTATGCCCAAATCCAGATCGTATGGCATGCGAAGGCACGATCTAACCGCGAATTCGTTACCGAACTCCATGTTTACCCATGCGCTGCACTGTATCTGTATCTGTGCCGCGAACGACTGCGTATTTTGTTCTGCGTCAATGGGAAAAACATAATTTAAACCACCCCATCAGAAGTGCAGTGGCTTTCGTCAGCGAAATGGGACTGCAGGCGGAACAAGTGTTCGAGTGACGGCTCAAGAGGAAGACATCGCGAAGGACCATCAGCTCGCATGTGAATAATTAAGTATCCGCCACCGTGGCCAGCGAGTGAAGGCGCCCGAATGTATGCCACGTTTTCTGACGTGTCGCTCGCTCGCTGGCTGGTTCCACGTAAATGGCGACAAAAGTACCGGGGGCGATAAGACTGATATTGGCGATATTCCGAGTGGGTGACTCGATAAGCGGCCACTTTCGAACGAGTTGTCCATCCTGCCAGCAAATGCAATTAGTGTCCGGAGTGGAGGTTCCCGTTTGGGAATCGAATTGAACAAGCTTGGAAATCGCCCAGGAAACAGATGTTCCATGTAATTTCCACTTTAGGGTTTCAAACTTTGTTTTAATTAAGCAGCCGAGTGAAAGCAAAACTTTGTACCACAATAGATGTGACTTAACTGCCCACTGCAGCCGTTGCCAAGCGGAAAACTTAGTCATTTGGCTTGGTCATGTGGCGAAGAATCGCCATGAATCGAATACTCACGCATCCTCTGAGTGGAGAAAAGGATCAGAAGATGCAAGAAGCGAGAACAACAGAGATCCCGCAGCAGAATTCGATATTTTAAAGTCCTTCTTTGTGGCACGGAAAGTGAACTTTTAGTTTCGAACCCACGCGAAATTCCGAAATCCAACGAATACCTCAATTCGAACCGACTTCAAACGAATATTGAAATGAACCACTTGCTAACGGCTTTCAAGCACTTGGTATATACAGTTCTTGGGTAAACATCTCAGTTCTCGACTTCCGCTGAAGCGCTATCGCGTCCGATTCATTTGGTAGTCGCGTCGCAACTGCTCGGCCGCCTTCCATTTTCCGACTTCCGAGCGGCGCTCTTCACCACGCTCCTGTCCTGCGCCTCGCAGGTGGGTTTCCCGGCCGAGATTGGGGGTCGTGGTGGGTTGTTGGAAGTTACTCATTGCCGATGACTGCAGTGTTGACGGCTGCGGTGCGGTACTTTTGGCCTTGTTCCGCCTTCCCGCCGCCCCTTCCCACCACTCACGTATTTTGGCGCGTTTTTTAGCAACAAGTTTGAAGTTTGACAAATCTTCAGCACAGTGGGCTTATAACCAACTCGTTGTGCACAAAATTCAAAAAGATTTTGGCACACGAAAAAAAAGGAATTTTAAAGTAGTCGCAATTAAATACAGTTCCCTAGCTTTTAGTGTTTAAAAATATACTAAATTTGGAAAATTGATTACTTTTCTAATAACTTGATGCCCAATATTTTGTAATATGAATTGATTTCTATTATTCTTTTACGATTTTTAACTTAACTACGTAATTTAAATCTTACTCCTAGGCAGTTTTCCAATACTGCCTGTACTTATATGCCATAATCAGCAAAGAGATACAATTTGCATAAAGGTTGCTATAATTATATTCGGAATTTACACGAAATCATACTTATGTTCTTGTATGTTCTTGATGAATAGCTAACCGAATCCGATATGTTGTATTACGAATAATATTGCTTGCCTATTCTGCTTGAAATAACAATTTGTTTTGACTCTATTCACTCGAATGTTTAGCTACATTTGTTGCTCGCTCTCCTATTCTGAGTGCTCCGCAACAAACTGTTGAGCGTTATTTTGGTGAGTCGTCGCAGTTGGCCAGCTCTTCAACAGGCACTTGTCCGTCCGCTCGGCAGTCGGGCGGACAGCGGACAGCCGCCCCCCGGGCGGAACTGCCTCACACCCTCGCCTGAAAGTGCACATAAAATGGAATCGCAATGCGAAACAATCAACATGTCAATTAAATAATGCACACCAGCAGCGGACACGAAACAACGGACAGAATTTACGGAGCGAGTGCGTGGACACCCGGACTTTTGGTCACTTGGACACTTGGACATTCACTGACGGCCTGTCACATTCAGCAAATGAATCAACGGCGATTCAGTCGTGTGCGCTCCTGAAAAGGTGCGAAAATGCAAAGCTTTCCTTTTGTTTTCCACCTTTCCCAGAGCCGCTGTTGTTGTGGTCGCGGCCGCAATATTTACGGCACTCTCGAGTGCCTTTATTTCCGCATGAATCATTCCCAGTTTCGGCTCCAGCTCCACAGGCTGCCCCAGCGCGTATAAATTCTTGGCTTTTTCCCCCAGCAGTTAATGCACAGAAAGAAAAATAGTCTAGTATTCCTAGATAGGTATTTCATTATACACAAAGGGGTGTAACATAAAGTATAGAGTGGCCTTTTAGAAAGCAAAGATTAATTACTACTACTAGTATAATTTGCCATAATTAACAATAAAGGCTAGCACTCATTGAACCAAGTTAGGAAATAGAACTGACGTAATAGAAGTGGGACACGGTTTTTCCTGTGTTGCAGGGCTTTTCTTTTTGTTCTTCATGGGGTCTGCCTGTCGCATTTTTTATGAGCCTCCCCCATGTCGCCAGGACCACCATAGACATTTTTTCGGGCTCGCCATTGCGGAATGAAATTCCAGGAATTTAACGGCCGCTTTGCCTGCTGAATATGTCATCACATGGCGTTGAAGTCTGCTCCACCAGACAGAACACAACACAACACAACACAACGCCCCGGCGGTAATTATGATAAATGCGATCTTAATAAACTCGGCTGGTGGGCACGGCTGACGTTGAAGGCCTCCATGGCCAAGAGCGGGCTCTTCATGGCCGGGCCTAATGCATTTTCTTTTCATCATCAACGCATGTGGCACCTGGTCTAATGGCGCTTCCTGCCACCCTGCTTGCGGCCCATTAGCAGAAAATGCTGTTGTACATTGAGCGACCCGTCGTCAGCTAGTCGTTGTTGTCGAAGTCCTTGTCCAGGACTTTGGCTCTCCATCCTCAGCCAGTCGCTTCAAAAGTCAGTCACTGGAGCCGTCGGAACGTGTTTACGACCTGATTGCACTTTCCCACCCACCTGCTGATGTCATTAGTATCGCATGTGTGGCACACTGGCTCTTTAGTTGCATTAATGGTTATTCAATCAGCGTTTAACGCAAATTGCCTATTAAAGCTGCCTGTGTTCCTGTGCCCCCTTCATGCAAATGTTTGCGTATTATGGCCATGTAATTTGATTAGCTGATAAATGAGGTAACGCCAGCGCAAGTGCAATCAGGAACGCCAGCGCCAATGCCTCCATGTTTTGACTGGCTAATAAGGCACTCGCATATTCCGCAGGTTCCTGATAGATTCACCATATTCCCTAACCACCAGTCGACCAACGTGTAGCACACATTTGGGCGCAACTCAAGTTGCTCAGTGCGAATATCGATGTCTGTCTGTCTATCGGTGATTTTCATGTAAACGTATTGATTAATGTTCTTGTGAATCAGATAATGGATATATACTTATTAGAGATATATATTGTGTTCTTAGCTAATTAATTGCCTTAAAAACAGTCATCGGTGCTGATAGGCAGGGTATTGATCTGTACTTATAATGAGTTAAGCCCTTAAAGACGTTTAACAAAACAGTGATTCCAGCTTGTGAGCAGAATTTAGCTAAAACTTAGTTTCCACAGAAAACCCCATACAAATATACTGAATTAGTGGCAAAGAGATTTCCTGTCAATACCCTCCGCCATCCGGCAAATACGCGCAAATCAAAAGTTAATAGACGCGATGGAGTCTCTGTCATTTGCATTCAACCAAAAACTTGATTATCCGCGCGATTTACGGAGCGCAATTGTGGGCGGGCGGGGCGGACAGGGGGATCCGGATCCGGATGGAGTGGGCGGACTGTGTGCTTAATGAGCTCAGTGAAATGTGTGCTTAAAATTAACTTTCAGCCAACAAACCCGTCCCTGCCAATTGTCCCCGTCGCCATCGTTCTCCTAGTCGGTCGCTTTGGCAGCTGTTGCTCAGCCAGAAGTGGTTCATGGCTCATAATTACGCATTCAATTCGGCAGGCGGCTAGCTCCAAAGGATCCAACTGGAGCTGCCCAAATCGCAGAAGGGTGGCCGGTCGCCCGAAACTGCTTTAATAATTAAGTCTCTTTAACATCAAGACATCGTGTGGGACAACAAAAGTGCCAAGGCAAACAGAAGGGGAAGCAGGAGGTCCTTGGAGTGGAGCAAGCTCTTCGCCGTGTGTCCGTCCACTTGGCCATGTCATCTGCCAGCCAACATCCTGCGACTGCGACTGCAGCCCGCTTGGTGCGAGTAAAAACTAATTTCTCGCCTTGCTGAGCATAATTTTATGCAATTGTTTTCTGATTAAATTCCACACTGAAAGTGCCCCGGCAGACCCGCATGTTGCACGATGCGTGCCACTTGGCCGACTGGCATTTACATATGGGACAGCTTTTCGGCCGGGTCTCCGGGTGGCGGAAGCACTGGAGTTCGGTTTGGACATGACTTTGCTAGCGCCTCCATCTTGCTGCACTTAAAGTTTTTATTATTTGCTGTCAGACGGCACCACGTGGCGGATACTTGATGTGCAAGTGGAACGTTAATCGCCCCATAATTGGATTAATTAACGGGCGGCAGCGGAACGCCATAAATAGGCCAGAGCCCCAGCGAACCTCACACCCGTGCGCTGGAGCCGAGCCACCTTGGAGTGGCAGGTTCAATGGCGTTCGGCTTTGAGCCCTAATGGGTTCTTCGACTGGGGAAAGCGCCCCGTATCGGGTGCATTGAACGGCGCACCATCTGCCACTTCCATCGGCATTGGCCAGCACACAGCAGAGAAAAAACGGAATTGGAAAACCGAAACCAATTTACATTTTGTTTACCTTTTGGCCAGCACACCTCTGCGTCCATCGTCTTTGCCTTCGAAAGAGATGCGCCAGTAACTGGGCAGTTTCACCTAGGATATAGTATCTATAGACTTCAGTTTTCATTAAATTCCATTAAATCAAGCATAATTTTAGATGGAACTGGGCTCGAATGGGGGCATAGGCTCCATTCTATTCTTATCATTAGATCAAATAAATGTAATTTAAGAATACCCATAAAGATATCCCTTCAGTGCCAACAGATCCCACCTCCTTTAAAGCTACCTGTGCAAATATTTTCCCTCACCAGCATCACCACCTCTGGTTTTTTGCGCCTTCTCTGACTTTGAATGGCTGGAATTTATCGCTTAACTCCGCACAGCAGCTGAATGGTGTGGCATGGGGCTTGGGGATGTGGATGGGGATGGGGATAGCATGGGGATGGGATAGAAAAGGCGTTGAAACTGAGTGTGTAAGTTTTAATTTTATTTTCTCACTTCATTTGGAGGGTTTGCCTTGGCTCCGCTTTGCTGGCGACTACAACACTTTACATACATTTGCATAAGCACTCCGGCAGTTTAAGCAAGCTGTCCGGGAAGTTAATAAACGGGATTCGCCTTTTGCTCGGCTGCTTGTGGATGGCGAATCCGGGAGGAGCAGCCGCATTAAAGCCATCTAGCAGGGAGTTGAGTTTCCTGGCTGCTTGTGGGCTCCTTTGCGACTGGAATCTGATTGCGGATCGCGTCCAGGTGTGACGCCGGTGCTGTCAGACGCCTGATTATTTGTGGCTTATTGCGCTAATGCGAAGCTTATCGCATGAAAATCGCATTAACATCATTTGCGAGACGCCACAACGTCCTTGGCCCTCCCTGGCACCGCCCACCTCCAAGGCTGTTTGATTAGCCAGTTCCCGGGCCCATAAACAAATACCGTGCAAATATCGCATTCGGCGTGGGCTGGCCGCCTTGTTTGCCTAGTTAATCAAGGCAGCCCGGCGGCCATTAGGCGCACAAATATTGCCCAGGACTCCGAGTTGTTTGTCCATCGCAAATACGCAGCATCGAGGCGTCCAAGGCTGTTATCTTTGACCCACTTTCGACTCACTTGCTCACAAACGCAGGCAAATAAGTTTGAATTATTCACGATCACTCGGAGATGCTCATCAAGGACGAAAACAACAACGATTAGTTGTGCCAACCTAGATACAAGGTTGGCCGTTTATAACCACGGCTTAAAAAGTTGTTGGCTCCTTTCCAAAGGATATTGAATACAAACACTTTTGATGCAAAACACTTGCTAATGTGAAGAGACTATTAGGCACACTTCATGTTTTAATACGCATTCAACTCAATTATATTCGTTGTAACACACTTCGCCCTACGCCATCATCGCTATTTGTAATATGACCTCTTAAGTTGATTCATTTTATTCGCACACATCCTTGTGGCGATTCCCAGAACATTTGGCTGGCCCCACCCTCGGTATTGAATTTGTGAACCTTCATCTACGGACAACAGCTCCGTTTACGTTGTAGCCCTGAACAACAGTGTCGGCGGCAGCAGGAGGAGCTACGTGCCGCCATCGGAGATATCGTCCTGTGCGTGCCTGGAGGACCAGAAGAAGGAGCTACGACAATGGGGCTACCCACTCGAACTGGCGCGCTTGATGCGCTTTTGATAACTTGGCCGAGACGTCTGAGCCGCGTGACATCTTTGTTGCCGTCGACGGCAGTGTCGCCATCAGGTTGATAAATAGTTTTGCCGCCAACTCGACTTTCCCGGCTGTTTCGCTGCACCTTTCTCGCATTACAACAGCCCCGGAGTTGGTTTAAATTAAAAAGCGTCCATCAAGCATTTCCCCAGCGAAAATGCAGCCGGACTGCGTTGGACTGCCGAAGGCGACAGGACTTTGTACATTCTCGTTTTTATTTCGCAGGCAGGTGCTTCGATTCTCAGGCTCCGTCTGCCTCACCGGCGCTGGAGCTTTAAAATATTCCGCATTCAGGAAAAGAAGAGCGGAAACACAAGCTTGAATTATGTCAAACGAAAAGATTTTACACTCACTGGAGTCCTTCGAGTTGAGAAACCCCCCTTCAATGTCTTTCAATTTTAATTGAATCAAATTGATTATATAATTTAGATAATTATTGAACAAATTAAATTGATGTATCGTTTTCCAATCAGTTGATCTATTCCCATAGACATTTAATCTCGCTCATTATTGTATTTTTGCCCAATTGTGGCCAATACGACGTAATTCTCATTGGTTTCCGGCTATTTTAAGGGCGTTTTGGGTGTCAAGTTCGTAACGAGCGCCCTCCGATGTTTTTTTTTTGGCGGGGATTTGTCCATAAATAATTCATTGGAACATGTAACAGAAGTGCGTCAAGTGGTGCCCCTACCCCGCTCCGACGCACCCGCATTGGATTACATGGGACGTGGACGCGTCTGCCGCACTTCGCCGGAGTGGATGTCTATTTTTTATGGCACCCCGGGGAAATGACGTACTATGAATGCCAGTTTAATACACAAAACTTTGACAATATTGTCGCACAGTTAGCGCGGATACACACACCACCCATGATACTCAAACCACCCCACACCATGCCATATCATATCATACCATATCACACCCACGGCAGGCGATACAGACTTGTAGCCAGACAAATGTGCGAATAAATGGGCTATTTTTGTGCGGCCTGCGTCTATTGTTAGCGAAGTTATTCAATCCCTGTTGCACACACACACACGCACACTCGGACTACGCCACGAATGGCAAATAAATGGTTGGTGTATCAACAAATCGATCATTTTTCCGCACTTGAGCTGAAATCATTGAGTGGCTGCAAGTTCGGCCAGGCCACCAAAATAAAGATTTAAAGCAAACAAATGCGGTGTGTATCTGCCGGGTTTGCGTCACTCCCAAAATGGCACACGCAAATAAAGTTAACGTTCAAGTTAAAGAGCGGAAAACGAGCTGAGGACCTGGAACTTTATCAAGTATACGCCCATGCGGCCCATAAGCCATTCGCTTGTGGGGCCCATTGATTTCGGCCATCTTTCTCGTCTCGTCTCGCAAAAGTAGGCAACAGTTGGGGAGCAAGCTTGATTAATTACCCAACTTTCCCCAGACATTCGCAT
Source organism: Drosophila simulans (assembly GCF_016746395.2). Classification (NCBI taxonomy): domain Eukaryota; kingdom Metazoa; phylum Arthropoda; class Insecta; order Diptera; family Drosophilidae; genus Drosophila; species Drosophila simulans. Next base: position 4,215,475 of record NC_052521.2, read on the forward strand.
TTGCATTAGCAGCTCTTAAATGGAAATCAAAACAGGCCATTGGATGCACGGAGAGGAATTATCTAATGGCTGTTTGCTATCATTAATTCGAACACGCTAAGTGTCACTTTCGAACTTCATTGTGTTTTCTCCCAGTGTGCGATGAGATGTATCCAAGGACGCTTTTATGACCTCACTTTCGCCGCTTTGTGCTCGGTCGAGTACACAAATAAAATCCTTCTTTTCACTTCCCTCGAACGGTTTTATTTAAGTTTCGCGCTCATTGTTTTTATTTGCTTTTAATAGGCGGACGAGAAGTTGTGGCCGGAATCCAGCCTTCGGTGGCAACTTTAGTGGCTGCCAGTGTTTGCTCTAACATTGAAAAAGTTTTTTCCACCGCTTTCTTCGCAGGCAGCGGCTCATAAAGCGAACTGCAGACCCACTTGCCTTTCACTTCACCTGGGCTTTCCATTTCTAGGTGCGAATGACAAAGGGGCGGAGCGGGGCGGGGCGGGAAAGCCCACAAACTTTTCCCAACAACAAAAGGTCACTGAACAATTGACAAAGGCGGCGTGCTGCTGTCTCAGGACTTGCCAAACGCCATTTAAAAAGTTTTGTATAATAGTTGGCCCACGATCTTGCGAAGTATCCGCAAGGGCAGGGTTTCTCCAATGCCAGAACAAAATAGCCATTAAAATCATAAAAAAAAACTCCAGAGAACGCTTGAGTCGAGTTCCTCGACTAACAAATACCCGCTACTCAGTGACATTCTCTGTTACATTGATCGAAATTGGAAAGTAGGTGAATCTACCTGTTTAGCTCTACAACTTTTTAGCACTTATAGTTCCCAATAACTCGACGTTCATGTTGATTTCCTTACTAAGAAGACGATTTCATCTACCTGAGTACCTGTATACTTTTCGGGAAATCTAGTATACTCCTTTACTCGACGGGTTAGGGTAGGTATGAAAACCGTCTTACTACTTATTACCTTTTATAGTATATTCTAATATCAACTTTAGTGGCTGACTATTATTTTACTGAAATCATTTAATTCTTTTCAAGTCTTAGTACGTTATGTTGGAAATATACATACAATACAATGAATCATTGCGATCATAGCATTAAGTTGATTTTTATACAAAGTGATTAGGCACTATTAAGTTACTCCAAGAATGTTTATTGCTTTAAAGCTTATACTTGCGGAAGAAGCTGTAGCTTACATAATTTATTAGTTTTATCGAATAAGAGTTTTCTAAGTGTTTTCCTAGTTTAAATAGACTGGGAAATTAAATTCAAAGGTGCAAATACGTTACGAGCTGTGTGACCAGTGCGCGCGTGGTATATTTTAGTGTGTTCCCCAGCGCCGAGTCCAAAACGGCCACACTGCATCACCAGTTTCGTGCAACTTTTTGTACGCAAATAAGAAAAACATTAAATTTGCTCTCAGCAAATCGATAATTGCAAACGCAGTGCCGTTTCAATTGCAGCAGAAACCACAACGAAAATGTTGGCGACCGAGGCGAGACAGATCCTGAGCCGCGTGGGATCCCTGGTGGCCAGGAACCAGGTGAGTGGAGCGCCCGGTGGCCCAGGGCTCTTCTGGCCAAGATTTCAGGGGCGTGGTGGGGCGGGGGTGCAGGCGGCTTTTGGGCCGTGCAATTATATAAGGCGGAAGTGGGGAAGTAGGGGGTCCGGGATAGAAACGCCACAGATAAACACGCAAACTGCACTCCGTAATTGGGGGAACTGCCAACTGGCAGAAGCTGTTATGTAAACCTTTTTTTCAGCGGCACCTGAATTGGATAAAATGGGTAATGGCGTGATTCTCCGAAATTGCAGATGCGAGCCATCAGCAATGGCACCGCCCAGCTGGAGCAGCAGGCGCAGCCCAAGGAGGCCCAGGAGCCGCAGATAAAGAAGTTCGAGATCTACCGCTGGAACCCGGACAACGCCGGCGAGAAGCCGTACATGCAGACCTATGAGGTGGACCTGCGCGAGTGCGGCCCCATGGTGCTGGACGCGCTGATCAAGATCAAGAACGAGATGGACCCCACACTTACCTTCAGGCGCTCCTGCCGCGAGGGCATCTGCGGTTCCTGCGCCATGAACATAGGCGGCACCAACACGCTGGCCTGCATCAGCAAGATCGACATCAACACCTCCAAGTCGCTAAAGGTGTACCCGCTGCCCCACATGTACGTGGTGCGCGACCTGGTCCCGGACATGAACAACTTCTACGAGCAGTACCGCAACATCCAGCCCTGGCTGCAGCGCAAGTGAGTGGGAGCAATCCCTACGTACTGGAATTTTACTAATACCACGACCTTTGCAGGAACGAGGCGGGCGAGAAGAAGGGCAAGGCCCAGTACCTGCAGTCCGTCGAGGACCGCTCCAAGTTGGACGGCCTGTACGAGTGCATCCTGTGCGCCTGCTGCTCCACCTCGTGCCCCTCGTACTGGTGGAACGCCGAGAAGTACCTGGGCCCCGCCGTGCTGATGCAGGCCTACCGCTGGATCATCGACTCGCGTGACGAGAACTCCGCCGAGCGTCTGAACAAGTTGAAGGACCCCTTCAGCGTCTACCGGTGCCACACGATCATGAACTGCACGCGCACCTGCCCCAAGGGCCTCAATCCCGGCCGGGCCATCGCTGAGATCAAGAAGCTGCTTTCGGGCCTGGCCTCCAAGCCGGCTCCGAAGCTGGAGACGGCGGCGCTGCACAAGTAGGGCCCACGTCCTCTACTCCCAGTTCGTCCCCTGCTGTCCTTAACCAGTGAGCTAAGCCTCCGAAAATGTGTATTGGAGACTCCTCCAGCCAACATGCTTACTATGTTATAATTTATTTAAGCCTAAAGTATCCGATACTTGTTATTACAGTTTGTAAAGGGAACAAGACGCGAAAATAAATAATTGTGTATCCACCAGCCGGGCGACATTGTGATGGGCAATCAGGGAACTCCCCTTCATTTAGGGGGCTGTGGGCGAGGTCTCGTCGTTCATCTGGATGTCGTCGGCGGAGTAAAAGTCCTGGGTGACCGGGATGACGCGGTCGTTCGTCTCGTCATCCTCCTCATCGTGACTGTCCGTGTCCTCGCTGTCATCGTTGGCTGCAGGAGAGGAATTGGGCGATAATGGTAATCCAAATGCAGTGTCCTGCTGTACTCACCATCCTCGTCGTCGGTCTCAATTCCGGGTATGGTGAGCATCTTGCCCAGCGGCTGCAGATCTGTGCCGGCCGTCTTAAGGGACTCTCGCTGTACGGTTTAAGTTTATAACAATTTATACAGAAAGCGGTGTCTGGAGAGAACTCACCCAGTTGCTCCTTTCATCCTCGTAACGCCGCGTCTGCGATTCTTCGTTTACGGAGGCAGGAGCCATGTCCAACCAGTAGCGATTGGCCACGGAGACTTTGAGCGTGGGAAAGAATGGAATCATGGACATTTTCCACTTAATCTTGAATGCGCTGTTTTCAATATTTGTTGTTCTTTCTCTGGACGCCTTTGACGCGATCTGGCAACGCCGCAACAGACGCTGAAAATAATACCAATTTTACAGGGGTGGAGTCGAAGGGGCGCATTAAACGCACATTACAATTGGTAATTGCAATTCATCAATATAACTATTTTTTATTAGTAAGGTATAAAAAACGGCTTAATACAGCTTAAGCAATTCTTGAGATCCCTTCACTTTTACAAATTGACCTTAAAAATCAGCACATAACCCACACGAATAATATGCAGCTAGTATACATTATTCAAAATTTGTTTATTTATTAAAGAAGATATAAAAATTAGACAAACTCGACACAGGAACGGTACTCCCTTGCAGTTTTATTGGTAGTAAAGTTCCAGATTCATGCCATCGTGGATTTCATCTGAGAAAGCGAGAAAGAAATGCGGCTAAAGCAAGGCGTTACAAGGAGACTACTCAAGGGCTTACAGTCGGATAGGCGAATCGGGTCCTTGAAGATTGTGTACCACTTCTTCAGGACAATCTTCTCGTGCTTTGTGCCCGTTTGTGCCGCGATTAGTTTCTTGAGGTCCCCGATGGTGTCGTCCGGGTTGCACTTGACGCGCACCTGTGGGTTAAGCGTTTGTCAACCATGCTTGCAGTTGCCTTGGGTACTTGGCTACTTACCTTCTTGCCAAGACGATCGTTACACGTTATTTCTATCATATTTTATGGCTTTAAAAGGCAAATCACAACAATAAATTCTTGATTTGTTGTGGTATTATTGCTTAGGGTTGTCAACTCCCTTAACCGGATACCGAGTGGTTTGAGACATCGCTAAATGTCTGCAATGCTATCGATATTTCATTTAATTTTAAATACGTTTAAATAAATATATATAGAATGTTGAGATAAAGATATCAGATATCTGAAAGTATACTTAGAAAGCTCAAAGCTGCCATGACGCAAATCTATCACATCCCTGTAAAACGTGTGGAACAAATTGAACGGTTTATAACAAATTTATATTTAGATTTCATATTTATATTTATTTCATATAATATCATATTTAGATTTGTTCAACATAAGATACAAGTGTAAAAAATTAAATTTTTATTCGAAATATTTCTCTGGGATAATGAAAACAAATTCCATTTCACAACGTTCCCCGCAAATGATCCATGCGAACAATCGATAGGCTGGGGAACATCGATGTTCGCTAGAATAATTGATGTGTCTTCGCCGTTCACAAGCCATTCGAAATTTTTCGCCGCTGGGAATAGACGTGATTTTGCCGTCGTGACGGTGGAGGCTATTTTTAAAACGGTCGCGGCGCTTGCAAACAAACCTCATATTCAGCTATTTAACGGAGGAATTAATTAGTGCGACAGTACCAGAAATATTACTAAGTATGTGACATATTTGCGGGCAAACTGCCCGAAGCAGTGTGCGGAGTTTTTGTTTGTGTGCGTGCGTGCCTCATTTTTACATCCACGTACATACATACATACATATATGTACGTTATGACGCAGCTGTGGAAAACTTGTTTGGGTTTCCATTTCACCGAATCACGGAATCAACGAATATTTGCGCCTGTGCTGCGAACTCCTTTTGGGCAGTAAGCCATTGTATTGATTATCGCGCGTTGTTTGCGGATGGCGTGGTCCGCCGGAGCACCCTGTAGCGCCACCCCCTTCCCCGCCCCCTGGAGTCAACATCTGTGCTCGAAAGGTCGGCGGGCGTCATTTTCGGCTATGTGGCCCACCACCAATGGATCCCCACGGTCACTGGCAGCAATTCGCGATCCGAAATGCTCCGGCCTATTTTTAGACGCGGTCTTTGCGGCCTGCTGCCTACTTAACTACCTCCCCAATGCATTCTAATTAAAAACCGGGCAATGCGCTCATTTCCACACGCATTGCATTGCATAATGCGGCATTAATGTGGCGGGGAAAGCTCGTTTCGGAAAGCGCTCGAGCATTGAAGTGAAGAGTACATAGGCCGAATGTTTTCCAGCTGCCCAATTGTAAACAACCCACGCCTAGCACGCACACACTCGCACAAGCACAAGCACACAGACTGGTTTTAATGTTTACTCCAAATAAATCGTTGCCCATGTTAATTATTTGTTTCTTCGCAGGGCCCGAGCACTGGAGGGAATCTAATCATGAGCGAAAATACATACCAGATAGAAACGCGTCGGCGGTCGCGTTCCAAGACCCCCTTCCTGAGATCGAGCTGCGACCATGAGAACTGTGAGCACGCCGGAGAGGAGGGGCATGTGCACCACCTCAAAAGGAAATCGGCGGCCCCCAATGTGCAGTAAGTGTCTGGGATACTCCCGAAATAGGCCTCCAGACGAAGCCCTTTATCGCGAACCCATAACATTATTTTTAGCCCTTATAAGCAGTAAAATTGTGAGCATTCAATATGTTTACGGATTTCGAGTCAATTTCACTTTGAGCAGGGAATTTAGGAGAATTCAGTCTAAACTCTATAACTATCTCCTATTTGGTCCTGAACAGTTCTATACAGACCATTGGTTCCAGTTAAGCAAGTTGGACTGTAGTAAGACACATTCATAGCGACTGTATGTATGCCATGTGCCGCCGCCATGACGTCACCTTTTTGTTATTCACGCTCGCCGCGAATTTGAATTTCGAAGCGGGTAGAAAACGAAGGCAAAGCCGAATACAGGGTGCGGCATCTGGTCGAGCTTCGTTAGTTTTTGGCGCCCATTTCGAGAGAGCCTGGTCGGTCTGATGATCAGTCTTCAAGACTCGATGACGACATTCAGAGTCCAACGTCGGCCGTCAGAAATCGTTTTCACGTTTTAGCCACTAAATCGAGCACGCTGGGGTGGGACAACAGTCGTTTGCGCTGAAGGCCAGCGGCTATTATAAGCATATTTTTGTGTTTTTGTTTTGATACGCTGTACTCGTCGTTTCAAACGATTCCGAGCACGTTATCACGGACTTAGTGAAATATTTTCCCCAAATCTTACCAACTACTATCTACACCTCTTTGCAGAACGATAATAGAGGAGCATATAGTGGAGTCGAGTATCAGTAAGAAAACCCGGGCAAAGGCGTTCGCCCAGCTGACCTCGGACTATTCGAGCGACGACATGACTCCGGAGGCCAAACGCAAACAGAACTCGATCACGAGCACAGTCACGTCGATTTTCACCAAGCGATCCGGCGGCGCCACATCGACGCCGCGAAACAGGAGCCAGCTGGAGACCACACAAAACACGCTGAACTCCGCCCAGGAAAAGCTAAACCAATCGAACGGAAACCTCAGCTCGGGAAATGTCAGTGATTATCTGGCCTACATCGAGTACAGGGATGCTGGCGAGTACTGGAAGTGAGTGAACCATTCCTGCATATTTTAAACTGTATACTAATGATGCTATTTTGCAGCAAAACTCCCAAGACGGACTATACCTACTCAGAACTGTCCCCCCACCGACGCCAGTTGGCGCCAGGAATTGTGGCCATGCCCAATATGTCCAGAAAGAGCCTAGAGAACCATAACGATCGGGTCAACTACATGGTCCAGCAGAACCCTGCGCAAGAGGAGTTCATCCGCCGCCGCTACCAGTCCAAGTATACCCAGCAGGTCAACTATGACTCCGCAGATGAACTGGACGCCACTTTTGGCCAGCAAAAGCAGAGCTGGTGGCTCATCCGCCTCATCCAGCTGGTTGTTAGCAGCATTACCACTGTGTGGAGTCGTGTGACCAATCTCTCGGCCACGGAGACGACTGCCTATCAAAACTACTACGCTAAGCGCCAGCAGAGTCAACGAGTTGGACTTTGGGGGAAAATAGTACAGACCATCGGAGGAGGACTTGCAAGTTTGCTGCGCTACCTGTATGTTTTCATCGGATCGGTGCTGAGTTTGGACACGTGGTTGCTGCGATCCTCGGATGCGGAAAACAAGTCGAAAAAGCGCTTCCTCATATTTCTGCTGATTTTGTTGCCCTTGCTGCTGCTGTCGGGTGAGTAGGCTTCTAAGCACCGTCCGATTTTCGCTGTAAAGTAAAATATGTCAGAGCGTGTGCCCTTGTATCGGTTCGAGAATTCATGCTGTATGCATATAGATCACCTCCAGTCGTTTTATTTATAAACTCGTCTGGTCGTTGGCAGTCGCGTGACGCCATCGATAATTTGTTAGTGGAATCCCGCGGATGAGATTTAAGTGGCCATGTGATGACATATTTTATTTTCCATTCGCCGTCTGCCAAGGTTAAACGCCTAATTTGCTTTGCCTTTGCAGGTCTGTTCTATTACATACACCCCAATGAAACTTTCCCACCCAAATCCCTGTCCGAATACACATTCACCCTACCTGAGTTGCCCAAAATCGATGTGAAAGACTACCTGAACCAGGAGCAGTTCGAATCGCTACGCTCTCAGGCCGCCGAGCATGCGGTCCGCGTTCGCGATTGGGCTGACGACTACATTCTGTACTTGAGAACCATCGGTCAGAACGTGGTCAACAAGGGTCGCCAGTTATTTCAGGGCGATGATAAAGTCTATTATGAGCGTGTGTAGGGAACATCTGCAATGGGCAGGCTACCGTTTGGTGGTCGAACTGCTGCAGCAGTTGCTTATTTAGTGATCTGGTTGGGTGCAGCGCCCCTTGCACTTAGACACATATGAGAAACTTTCTTTATGAACAATATGAGTACAAAGTAAAGCATTTGATCCGTTTTTTGTCCGTCTGCTTGACCCGCTGTTTTGCGCACTTACTTTATAGTTTTTCGTCCTGTCATTTACCCACATTCATAGGCAAACGCCCCCCACATATCCCACCACACTAACCCACACAATTCCCAACAAAATGCAACATCACAGGCTGATGGGAGAAGGATAGAGCTCGCGGCTGTTCAAATTGTAATTGTAATCATTTACGTAAACTTCATTCTTGTCCAACAATCAGGGCCTTTATCCGTCTGGGTCAATGCCCTAACTAAATCTTACTTGTTGTTAAACAACGTTTAATTGTAATTTGTTCACTGTTTGCTTTGTAATAGTTTATACAAAAATAAACCGCAAACAATTTCATACGAAACATCAAGTACAAAGAAGAGTTGTTTGTTTTATTTGCCATTTGTTGGAAGTTCGCTAAATGGTAAGTAAGATGTAAACAAAGCAATATTAGTTGGCCAGAATCGAACTCTATCCTTCTGCATTTGTGTTGGAATAACCCCAAAAACGAGTTCCCTGTTACCTCAGCCCGGTTGATAATTGAAGTTGGTGGGGACTGGAAATGTAGAAGGATTGCCAACTAATAGTGCTATGTTTAATTTTCTCCTTCCCCAGGATGGTTGCTCCTGCAGGAGGATCAACGTAGTGCTTACGTTCAGCATGCTGAAGCCCTGTTGCCACTGCCACTAGCTGTTTTCGGCTCCCTACATAGTCGGTTGTCAAATGCTGGAGCTACCTTGAAAAGTTGGATGGAAATGGCCACCGTCAGGAGTTCCCAGCGGGAAGACGAGGCCATTAAGGTGAACATGGCCAGCATTGAACAGAACATCCAGAAAGCCTTGACTGCCGAGGAATACGAAAATATCTTAAACCATGTAAACAGTTACGTGCAGCAGTTGGTCGAGCTGAAAATGCAGCAGCATTCCAAGGAGCTCGCACCGCAACAGATTCAACTCATTGTTCAGCTGATGAAGGAAAACCTCCAGCAGATTGTCCACAAAACGGAGCTAAGCGAAAAGGATTTGGCTGATCTGGCCATAAAACTGAAAATGGAGCTGCAAAGCTCAGGCGGTTGGCAAGATGGAGCTAAACTATCACAAGCTAACTTAGAGGAGATAACCAGGCTAATTAAATCAGAGGTTCACCTCCACGAATCGCACTACACCATTCAACTGGACAGGATAGACTTTGCATCCCTGCTGGAGCGTATTCTTGCTGCGCCAGCATTGGCAGACTTTGTAGATGCTCGAATTAGTCTTCGGGTGGGAGAGCTCGAGCCAAAGGAGAGTTCCGGTTCCTCAGATGCAGAAATCCAAATTGAGCGTCTAAACAGGGAAATCGCCTTCATTAAGTTGGCTCTCTCAGACAAGCAAGCGGAGAACGCCGATCTGCACCAATCAATCAGCAATCTGAAGCTCGGCCAAGAGGATTTGCTGGAACGCATACAGCAGCACGAACTGGCCCAGGATAGGCGCTTCCACGGGCTGCTGGCTGAAATAGAAAACAAACTGTCTGCGCTAAACGACTCGCAGTTCGCTCTTCTCAACAAGCAGATCAAGCTATCCCTGGTCGAAATTCTGGGCTTCAAGCAATCCACCGCTGGCGGTGCCGCTGGCCAATTGGATGACTTCGATCTGCAGACCTGGGTGCGCAGCATGTTTGTGGCCAAGGACTACCTGGAGCAGCAGCTGCTAGAGCTGAACAAGCGCACCAATAACAACATCCGCGACGAGATTGAGCGTTCGAGCATCCTGCTGATGAGCGACATTAGCCAACGACTCAAAAGGGAGATTCTTCTGGTTGTGGAGGCCAAGCATAACGAAAGCACCAAAGCGCTGAAGGGCCATATCCGCGAGGAGGAGGTGCGCCAGATAGTCAAGACGGTGCTAGCTATTTACGATGCCGACAAGACGGGCCTGGTGGATTTCGCCCTGGAGTCGGCGGGCGGCCAAATCCTTTCCACGCGTTGCACTGAGAGCTACCAGACAAAGTCGGCCCAGATATCGGTGTTCGGAATTCCACTCTGGTATCCCACCAACACGCCGCGGGTCGCCATCTCACCCAATGTGCAGCCAGGGGAGTGCTGGGCATTCCAAGGGTTTCCCGGATTTCTAGGCAAGTCGCGGGCGAAAAGTAAATGCTAAAACAGTCCTTATAGTTTTCTTCCCACAGTGCTAAAGCTCAACTCGTTGGTGTACGTCACTGGATTCACCCTAGAGCACATACCGAAGAGTCTATCCCCCACAGGAAGAATAGAATCAGCTCCTCGCAACTTCACTGTCTGGGTAAGTTTGACTAATGGACAAAGGAAGTGGTGCATTTCTAATACGACTTATCCATTAACTCAGGGCTTGGAGCAGGAGAAGGACCAGGAACCCGTATTGTTCGGCGAGTACCAGTTCGAGGACAATGGTGCTTCCCTCCAGTACTTTGCCGTTCAGAACCTGGACATCAAACGGCCGTACGAGATCGTCGAGCTGCGGATCGAGACGAACCACGGCCATCCCACCTATACATGCCTCTACCGGTTTCGCGTGCACGGCAAGCCGCCGGCCACATAGATCTGTTCAAATCTCTTCTAGTGACCTAAGTACTGGCAGGTGTACATAATGTCTGTGCCTTAAAAAGGAAACTCAACAATATATCACTGCGAGATGTGGATCAACGGAGCCCAGCCGCTTTCAACAATGCGAACTATGTAAAAAGTAAGGCTATATAGACTGTAAGTGTTTTGTATCATATCACATTAAGGTTAACTTGTACATAGCATCTTATTTAAGTCAGGACTCGAGTCCCTAAGTACTATAATATTTATTAGTATTTAGTTATTTTCCTGAAATCAATCATCGTTCCTTCAAGTCGACTCTACTTACGCAAGCAAGTTCAACCCATTAACAGAGCACTCAATCCAATTTTATAAACAAATTTCAAATTCCAATTTTCCTTTGTCATTGTTTTTGTCATTGCCTTTGCCAGCATTTAGCTACCTGATAAGGGAATTAACCAAACTTAAAGTAAACGCAGCTTCCGCTTGGAGAACAAGCCATGATTTGCTGACTGATGCAGTTTGATTGGAGCGCAATAAGTTGACCATGGCTTGTTTTCCAAGCGGAAGCTGGGCTTACTTTAAGTTTGATTATCTCCCTTATTGGGTAGCTAAGTGCTGGCAAAGGCAATGACAAAAAATTGGAATTTGAAATTTGTTTATAAACTGGGGTTGAGTGCTATGTTTACGGGTTGGATAACTTGCACATACTTTTTACCATGTTTGCCATTTAAAAGCGTTTGAAGTTAATAGTCATAGTTTGTCTAAGCCACACACTTGCTGAAAATGTATACTTTAAGCTATATCTAAGCTAAAATGTTTTATCATGAAAACTTGCAAAATCCTTATAAATGCCATAGCGATTTGAATTCACACCTCTAAAATAGTGACAAATAAAATTGAAACTCACTGAATAACTCGATCGAATAAAATCTGCCTCCATCCCTCCCAATGAAACAAACTATTTCAAGTTTTCCATACTTGTCGTATACGTAATATGTCTAAAGAGTGAACCCAAAAATAGTTGATAATTAAAAATATAGTTTTCTCTTGTTTCTATAAGTTTACTTAATTGGCTAAGTTTGTATCTACTTCCTTCGTTCATTAATGCTTTTCCCATTTTTAACAATAAACACATTGCTGTGAAAAAACGTTTTCTTAATCAAAAGGCAGGCGAAAAAATGGCTGTCAAAGCCATGGGAAGTAATTAACCTTTGCTATCCGGTTTCCGTAATTAGTTATTTCTGGACGCCAGCGAAGGATTGGAAAAAAAAGGATGCTGAGTTCAAAATCATTTGCTTGTATCCTTTGCTATCTACATTTAGATAGTGTGTGGAAAATGTCCATTTAAATGGGATTTAATTGCATAATGACGAATTTTACTCCTGACTGCAGTTGCTTATAATTTGCTAACAATTTGCATGTTATTGTTAAGCCGATTTGGCATAAATGATGATGCAGGACTTGTGCTCCAACCTGATGAATTTATTAAGTGCATTTCTGTTGCAAGTAGACTCGTCTTCGGTAATTTAATATGAAAATACCTTTGCAACTGTTGACTCCGCACGGATGTGTCATTTCGTCCGGGGTTAATGCAAATTGTCTTTTAATTTGTTGTGCCAGCAAATTCCTGGCGCTGGGAAGTCAAAGGATTTCATCTTCAAGCGCCAGCGAAGGCATGCACTTAATTAAAGCCAGCTGGCTGTCTCAAACAGATCTGATGTGATGGAGCATCTTGGATGGCGGGATGGCAGGACCCCGTCAAAGGGACCACCTGCGGATGTATGAAATTTCTGCGAACAGAACGACCAGGCCACTGGGCCGCCATTAGGCAGATTCCCGCCTCGGAAGGATCTGCGTCGCAACAGGACTGCGGCATGTCCTCGTTTGAGCCTGAATTACAGGCATTGCTCGGGCGTCTGTGTAATTGCAGAGTTGCCCCGTCTACACACACGCATTAAGTTTAATTGCCACCGGGGCCCGAAAACTTTTAATTTCGCGGGGCGTAAGTTCAGCGCATATTCATTTCGCACCTGCTCGATGGCGGCAAAAGAAGTGGCATGCAGCACGCTTAATTTGTTTACACAAATCTTGCTCAAATGCCAGCCACCTCCGCCGGCGAATTCCCATCGGGGAATAAAAAATGAAACGACTCTGGGAGCCGGCGGCACTCAGTTCTGGCAGCAAAAGTTTCGTCCTGCGAGTGTGTAACAATTAAACTGCAGCTAAAAATAGTGACTAATGAGAAAAGTTTGCAGCAGCAGCAGCGGCTGTAAAAAATGAAGGCAAAGCCCGCCCACTTTCCTCCTCTGAATCGAGAATCGAGTCGAGCTGAGTGCTGTTTAAGTTGGCGGCAACTTTTCTCTATTTTGTATTGAATTTGCTGGCGTGTCGGACCGCCATTTGCTGGCCTTAATGGATCAGCCAGCTGAAGTGTGCCAGCCATAAAGGGAGTTGCAATCCAGCCGAGACAATAAAACCCAAGCCATCATATCACACTCTTATCCCCCAGCCGCAGGAAAACTTCGGGAAAGTTTACGGCCTGGTTTGATAAGGAAATTCTTCAAGTTTCAGCAGAAAAAGCTTAAAATCTATAGGAGTGGTCTCCACTCATATCCTTGTATCGCAACTAGGCCCAAAAGATTGCTTCCGATCCGAGGATCCATGCGTAGTTGGCCAAGTCAACCTGCAAAGCAGCGTTTATGGCCGCTTCGGGTGTCGCTAACTGCTTGCGCTTCGGGCCAAAGTAGCTGGCAAATTCCAATGACGTGACACTGGACTTGCCACCGGAAACCGATTGGCCGTACAGTGAAGCCCCGGTCACAGTTGCGCCCGCAGTCGCATCCGCATTAGGTATGCGCATACTCGTCCATGGGCGGCTGGGAAAGTTTTGTTTGCCATGCAAATCTGTTTGCGATGTGCATGGGAGTGCGGCAGCGCTTAGTTAGAGACACTTGTGTGACTTGCTGGCGTAATTGAATTCATTTGGGGGTCGGGCGTCAGCCGGAGGAGCAAGTGCCAGCACAATAACTATTTAACAAACCGTTATGCACACATTTTGATAACTTTCAATTTGATTCCACTCTGCGGCGACATGGCAGCTCAACTCAGCTCGGCTCAGCGGGAGCAGGAGGAGCAGGAAGAGGAGCAGCAGCAGGAGGAAGTGTTGTGCTCTGCGGCCATAATGAAATAAACTTGTCACACAGTCGGCAGAAGCCATTTGCCCCATGTCCTGTTTCCCGAAACTACGTCCGCCGGATGAACTACGGCCCGGGGGTCAAAGTTCGGCAGGCTGGCAGGCTGGCAGCTGGCAGCTGGTGTGCCGCCCTCATTGGAAATTTAATTACGCATGGCACTTGTTTACCGATCCAAAGTTAAGCCTTGCTCCCGAGCGGACGTGCGCATTAACCTTAATTAAGTGACAAACAATCCAAGTTCGTCACGACATCATTTCATTTACAGGCAATTGAATTTTAATAGGAATTCGTCTTTTCGAGAATCTCCCTGCCTTAGCTAGCGCCTGCTCCCCTTGGAGCTGGAGTCCTGGAATCCTTGCCCCACCGGCCGACTGGCCATTTGCATGGCTCTTGGCAACGCAACTCTTTGGGCTGCCGGCCATTATTTCGCACTTCTGAGTAATTTAATTCATTTGCAATGCCTTTGCGAATTATGTGGATGGGAGGTTTACTCTGCCATTTGCCGTTTGCCATTTACCATTTGCCTTTGGCCTGCCATGTCCTGCCCTCCAGTGCCTCGGGATTCGTGTCCTTTTGGCGGCCCAGTGTTTGGCCTTAAAGTCCTTTTGCGGCCAACGGGCCACAGAAACCCCGAAAGCCGCAAGCCACTTTCGTGATCCTTCATCGGAGTCATCTTAACGCATCATTTAAGCCGGCAGGGCGGTCGACTGCCCCAAAGAGGGTCAGATAACGTTCGTCCTTGCTGCTCTTAATTAAAGATTAAATGTGCTAAGTTGCCGGGACTTTTGGCAGAAGGACGTTGCTTTAATATCGCCCATTGGCTCGATGTCCTGTTGGATGTGTTTGGCGGAGGGCGGGCCACCCCCGCCCCACATCCACATGTGTGCTGGTTCCTGGTCCATCCATGCATCCATCCATCAATCAATCAATTACGCTTGGAAGTGCGCCAGGATAATAAAACGTGCCTGAAACGGAGTTTTGTCAGCAAAATTTACGATCAACTTGGCAGAAAGCCGTATTACGAATGTATGCATTGAAGAAATGTCCTTTAAGCCCGTTATTAACAAAAAATCGAAGGTTTGCATTTCTGTTTAGGAAATTCAGGGCTTTGCTGCATGTGCTGCAACTTTTATCATATTTTTATAAAAAAAAAACATACTTGTGGAAATATAGCACCTAAAATCAGAAAACGAAGCCAAATGTATGGAACATCAAAGAATTCTCAGTGAATTGCAAATCAAGGATCTGATTTGTTTTGTTCACTGACTCGACTTTCATCTAAAAGTTTAATTTTATATCAGTTTCGTAGTATTTTAAACATTTCTCAAAATAAATAAGCTAACCGGCAACTTTAAAAATGCGAAAGAATACAACTAATCATACATATTTCCTTTTTTTGTGTCGTTTTAAAAGTTGCATGAATCATAAAAGAGACTTGGATTTCACTGCAAGTTTGCATATAGAATAAAAGGCAACTCAACATATTGTTGTTGAAGAGTAAGTTGCAAAAATTGTGTGTAAGTCCTTTCAACAAATAATGGATGTGCCATTGAAGTATACTCGTACACTTCAGTCACTTGCCGTAGTTAAGTTGCCTTCTTACTTGAAGATTGTCGGAAACTTTAAACGTTTTTATTTCCGCCAGACTTTATGTTGTTCTTTGCCTCTCGTTTGGCTTAAAACATTTATGTGCGAACACAGCTATGGCATATACATATATCATGTGATTTTCATGCAACCTACATACATATTAATTCAGTTCGGAAGCTGCGAAATTGCTGGCCATTGTTTGATTGCTGTAAATGCCGGACTTAGCTGGCAAAGCAATTATTTACCTAAATGGTTTGCCCACGTCAATGGCAATTGTCTGCGATTTCCATTTGGCTGAAATGTGTTGCATACAGGCTGTCAGAAGGCTGTCAGAAGCATCCGAACAATGAAATCCGGCCAAAGGGACGAACTGCAGCCGAGGAGGCCAGTTGGGTGCTGCAACAAAAGCAGGATAAGGCAAACTTTTTAATTGAAAACCAACAAAAATATAACGTCAAAAGTTGCAAGTGGTTGACACTTCGCACCCGCTCCACCCCGCCACCCATCCACCGATCCAGACCATGCAGCCCGTCCATCCTGTCCATCCGTCCCACCCGTCGTATGCGTAATATTGGGGCTAGCAGGCAGCAAGAGTAAACGAAACGAAACGAAACGATATGAATCCTTTGCGACAGCCGTTGCCAGGCATCCAGTGCTTTAAGCCGAGCGTATGTGCACACACGTGTGTATGTCCAAGTCCACTGGTCTTTAATCAGGAGGAGAGCTATTGCCACATCGTTATGAGCGGACTCGAGGAGGCGCCGCACTGCTATATATATTTAAATTTAAGATTATGGCCGTACGTGGAGTGCGCCGAGTGCACTCGTGACTGGCGGATTGGGATGGCGATTGCTGTTGACACAATTCCGCATCGGGCTTTCTCCCATTGCGCTTTATTTACGTCTCTGCAACTTATCGAAGTTGGCATATGATGCTCGCAGTTCGCGCGTTTTTTAAGCCGCCTGCACGCGTCCGAGCTGCCGACTCCGCAGAGCTTAACTGCATCAGCTGCAGTTGGTAAACAACCAGACACCCTCTGCCACCCACAGACACCCGCTGCCGCCCACTGCCACCCACTTCATCCCCTCCACGCCACCGGCGATGTAATGTGATTATTCAGTTGTTTTGCTCGCAATTAAAACAAATTGTGCCCGCTGTGGGCGAAAGCATAAACAAACTGCTGGATGCCAGCGAATCGTATTTGTGCGAACAATGATGGTCGCAATTCGATTATTCCACCAGTTGCACGGCTTCAGCTCGAATTAATCTCTAACCCGGACATCCTTGGGTTCGTGATTAAATCGCTCATAAGGCCAGCAACGGGCCATAAAAAATCAATTGCGACTGTGCCAATGCCACAAAGATTTACGTTTCAATTTCAGATTCTGCCACAATAAAAACCAACGCGAAGGGCGCCGTGTGTATCCCTGGAACACGCACACATGTGTGCAAATCAGGATTCCTGCAGGACTCAGACGAGTGTGTGCGTGTGTGTGTGTGCCTGCGACTTTGTGTGTGACCATAAGCTGGCTTAGCAGATTTGTTGCCGAAATTAGCAGGCTGTAGGGATCAAAAAAAGGGAGCGGTCGTCGTGCAGGATATCTATTTTCGGCAAAGGAATTCGGCGTCGTTCGAACAGATTTATGCGCCATAAAAGAGCGGCTAGACGTGAACGAACATGTCAGCAAGGACTCTCTTTATGGCGACCAATAAAAAGGAACCCGACTGGCAATAAAAAGTGAAATGCCCGATCAGCACAGCCCACCCTCTGCGCACCTTCCGACATAACCGGTTACTGTTTTAATATTTAGTCCTTGGCCACAATACTCTTATTTATCCGAATGCAAATACCTTATGTTTGCACTACGCTTTTGTCCTTTCCGTCCATGCTGGTTGTTTCTGTTAATTCAAAGTCAACAGCCCCGAAATAAAACCGAGTCCATTGTGTTTGCCTAAGGTAATTACAAAGGCAATGTTTACTTATGGCCCTTCATTAATATGTGAAAAGGTCCTTGCTCTTTCCCCGCCGTGCGGATTTTAATTGCGGCACATACGTGTTTTATTGCGTACAACTTGTTGGGGCCTTTCCTGCGGCCAACTTGGGCCTAAGCCAGTCGAAACAGCTAAAAGGATCAGGGATACAGCCGTAGCTGGCTGACAAGTTGTCGCAGCCGCAGGTGCGGAGCAGCTCTCACCGTGCACTTTGATAAAGTTCCAGGATAATGCAGAGTCCTCTGCTAAGTATGCCACTGAGATAGCAGCCCCATCCCCACCCACACTTGCCACCCACTTCAGCCAACACTCGCAAAAGTCATTTGTTGTTACCTAATTGTTGCGGGGTGTATTAATAATCGCTTTCTAATGCAAATCATTCCATTCAATGTTCAATTAGAGATATACATAGATATGTTAGATATAATATCTAATGGAATGCATTTTAACTGCAAATACTCGAGTAGTAAAGTTAGAAGTCTGTAATGAATAGTGTCTTGCCAGCAGATAAGTTCCCATGTATGCATTTTTGACCATTTCGCTAAACAAAGGGTATCTGATAGTCGGTGCGCTCGACTATAGCTTTCCTCCTTGACTGGTTCTATTCTTTAACTTCTTAAACGCATTTAAAGTGTACCTAAAACTTTTCTTTAAGCAATGACAATTTCTGAGTGTATCCTTGAGCCTTAGGGCTGTCGTGGTACCCCACTCATCCATTCGATGCGCTGCAACCTCTTGCAGCCCCATAATTGCCATAGCAACGCCAACTTCTGCGATTCTTGAGCACGGGGAGCTGGGAGATGGGTGATGGGATCGGGGAGCTGGGAGCTGGAAGCGCTTTCACTCTGTTGTTTTCAAATTGCTTTTAGCAATCCCTCATACTTTTGTGTTACACTTCAATGGCGAACGCCGAGGCCCGCGCCTTCCACATTTTCCATTCGCTACGCCATAATTACAGGTGCAGCACGAAATGGCTCGCAATTGCATTTCATCTTCAGCGTCCGTAATCAGACAATTTTGAAGTGTTTTGCATTTAAGTTTTGCTTTAATCAGGCCGCTGGCCGGCGGAGGACAAACTTTTCGGTCAAGAGACAAAAGGCGCAGATAACAGCTATGAAAACAGGAAGTGGCCCCAGGCCACCGACCAGTGCTGCCAAGGGAAACACAGAATACTACGGAACTCGTTTCAAATACTCATTGTAAATGACGCATTCTACCCATCTGCTTTCAACATTTTGTTGATAATGTGAGACCCCTTTTAATGATATATAACATCAAATTAGCGTAACCGAAGATAGCATTCTAGTTTTTGATATTACCTGATAAGGTTCTCTACATTTAGTTCTAATTAATGAAATAAATAATAAAATAACTGGGCAGCACTGGCACAAGTACTATATCTGAAACACGGAACCCGAAACAGGGAGCCAAAAGAGCCGTTAAGTAAGAGCCCAAGTTGGAGTAGTCTCCAGTTCGTTCGTTACGTTATTTTTGTGTTAACTGATTTCCATACTGTTGTTAGTTTCGCCAACTATGCACCTAGGTACACACACTGATGGGTGTGGGTTCACTTTCCAACTTCTGTTTGGTACACGGAAAAACTTTTAAGCATTTTCACACCCACTGAGTGCGTTCGAAGCGAATTTAATTCCGATATATCGGTTAGTCTTTAAGCTTTTTCAGCTTAATCAATGGAAAATGTGCACATGTGCAATGGAAGGTGATTTCAATTGCAGTATCAATTTAATTTAATGGTCATCAAGCTCCGTCGAAGGCTGGGAGCAGGAATTTACACAGGTAAATCTGGCTTTGCCACAAAATAAAGCGCACGAAAAGCACGAATCAAATGTTCAGCTATCGATAATCCACATATTTGTTATAAAATGAAATTCGTATTTCCATGACAGGGCATTAAGATATTTCCAGAATCAAGAACGTATTAAATATCCAATTCGCAGGGTATTATCCCGCCAACGAAGTGCACCAGAGCTTTTAGTCCTCGTTTTCAGAGGATCCGCACCAAAAACACTCGCTTATTCCACAGATTATTCCACAATGCCACCGAGGAGCGTCTGTCAAAGAGCTGCAGACTCGAGTGTCGAATGAGTTTTAGCATATTAAATATTTACATTTGGCATATAGTATATGGCATATGGCTTTGCAAGCGTAATGTCAGCTCAAGGCCATACCGCCCCGCCCCGCTACGAGATTAGGCCAAGATGATGGCTCTGGCTGGATAGCCACTTGGTTCTGGTCAGGGCCAACTCAGGCGGCGGAAGCGGGCTTGGAATTTATAATTGTGATTTAATTTGCATAAACTTAAGACATCTGCCTTGGGGCAGCAGCACATGTCCTGCCATCATCATTTTTATGGCCCGGTCAAGTCATCCAAGCCTAAATTTTAAAACAATACGTCTAATATTTATGACCCAAGTTTTGTAATAGGCTTTGTTGCGGCTTATGAAAGGATTAGCCTAAGATGCTCGAAAGCAACCTTGGTCGAAACAAAGAATGCTCACTGTTAAATCTGCAAAGGGCTGATGACAGTTTTATTAAATTTCCACGTGATTTGCAAAGATTTATGTCGGTGCACAATCTAGAAAAAAAAGAGTAATGAAGGCACTAAAAGAAATTCCGCAATATCCATAAAAACAACGCGACATTCTCAGGTATAAAAATAGTATATTAAAATGAAAATTTGTAAGCTTTTAATGTTAATACATTTTAAAACAATATGTTTTTAACATTTGCGGCAAATATAATATCGGAAATAAATTAAAGCGATTTAACTATTTCCATAGATTATTTTCACAGTATTTGTATGTGAGTAGGTATAAAGTAAGATTTTTTAAAATAATTAATTATTAATGTGCAACCCTTTTAGCACGGATGACCGGTTGAAGAGACAATATATGTAGGCCACAACTCTTAATTAAATGGTTATTCATATAATGCATAGTTAAATATTTAAATACATTTGCTCATACGCGCTTTTTGCTGGTTATGATTTCGATTAATGCGCGCATTTGTGGGGAGCAAAATAATTGCTTTGGCAAACATTAAATTCATATCGGATCGGCATCATCTGCCAGCTGGCAATATTGTTTAGCCATAACGATATAAATATTTTCTGCATAAATTGCTCTCGCACGGATAACGATTTGCATTCAC
Source organism: Drosophila simulans (assembly GCF_016746395.2). Lineage (NCBI taxonomy): Eukaryota > Metazoa > Arthropoda > Insecta > Diptera > Drosophilidae > Drosophila > Drosophila simulans. The sequence continues at coordinate 4,236,117 of NC_052521.2, forward strand.
ATAAATATTCAGCACTTAGATTGGGTCAATCGCCATCCCTCATATGACCGGAAGTGAATGGATTGTAACATCTGAGGCAACTTCTGGGCCGTTATTTATCTGGCGCATTCATCGCCAACTGTTGCACAAAATCCAAGGACACTCAAGGAGCGGCGGAGTAGCTCTCCATTTGGGCGGGCATTGTTATATTGTGTTAATGCATGACGTTGTTAGGCAGCTCAAAGTGTACAAAAGAAATTAGCAAACTTGAAAAATAAGAAAAGCTGCGAATTCAGCGGCAACTGTTGACAGTTATCCTGGCACAAACACGCATTGTAATGTCTAACAAGCTTCACAGCAAACATCGCCCGTCACTCAACGGCCTCACAGTCCTGACAGGTCCTGCGTCCTTAAGTGTGTGTGGCTGTGTGTGGGTGTGTACGGGTGTGTGGGCGTCTGTCATTTACATATTTACACTTTGCTCCCGGTGCCTTGGACTGAACTTTAGCCCGTGGTGGTGCTGTGCGCCACATGTCCTGCCCCAAGGATGTCCCGCTCGGAAAAAATATCCAAATATTTCACTTTAACGCAATGCTAATGTAACTATGCTCCTCCACTTCGTAGCATCACGTCCCTACGGATGCTCAAAATCCTTGTTTGTTTAAAGTATCACTTTTAAAATTATAATCGTTCAGCCATTTGCCGATTAAATGATAATGTGCGAAAACAATTGAATACAAATTGAATCGTTCAATGCACTATAGCACGCTTATTAAAGCAATTGAGATTTAAACAATTTGAAACCTGCACAAGTTTGCCCATCCCAGCATTTTTCAATAAAAAGCATCAAGTTGTATGATTAAGAATTTTAAAAAGTATTTCACTATCAAAGCTTTTTTTGCACTCAAATCATTTTTCTTAAGTGGAGAGGTGATAATTGCGGCTTGAAGGAGCACTCGAAGAATATTTCATATACTATGTATGCTTCTATCATACTACTTATCAGTTCATCAGTTACCCCTTTGGCAAAACCCAAGATTGAGCACCCACATGCATACATCGCTGCTTCGCGCAGGTCATTCTTGGTAGTGATTACAAGATACTGACTGAGAAGATACTTTCATCTGCAGTGATATGTTTTCCCCCGTGCAATGTGATTAAGACAACTGCCGGCGGTGGCGACAATGCATTTTCAGGTGCCAAGTGCGAGCCCAAATGGCCCGAAGGCGCCAAGGGGAAAATGCAATTTCCACCGAAAATAACGGATAGCGGCCTGTAGCTGATTCACTTTGGTGCAATTTGCATGAATCCGGTGGCTAACAGCCGGTTAACAGGCGCTGTTATCGTTGCGTTCTGCTGCTGCCGCAGCTGTGTTTATTGCGCACAACTCATTCATAAAAGCGGGGAGAGCGCTCTCTCGGAGGAGATAGAGAGAGAGAGAGAGAGAGCGGAGATTGAGTTGTCGGCGGCTGCTGTGCTTGTATGCAATAAATACAAAGGACTCAGCATCCGCGGCAACAGTGGCGTCGCAGTGCTGAGCGCAGAGTGTCGCAGGTCCAAGGAGTCAGTCATCGCGTAGCCGCCGTGTGTGACGGACCGACGCCGCTTTGTGGCCGATTTAAAGCGAGTCTTGGTGCGAGAAGTGCATTCAATTAACATAAAATGTAATTAGAGACCCTCTCTCCGCCTCTCTTAATCAAACGCAAACATCGGAAAGTGAGCCGCGGAGACAAAACGAATGCCATTTAAGGCGCCTGCGAATAAATCACGGCATGCCAGTGCAGTCGAAACTCAATCAAGTTGAACGGAAATCGTCGCAAATTAAACGTAAATTAAATACCACCCGGCCACGCGGCACTCGGACCGCCTTTATTAGAAGTTATGGCTGCCAACCTTTGCCTGCTTTGTTTCATCCATCAATGTGTGCGACAGTCACGTGGGTGTGCGGATTGGGATCCGGACTTGGTTGCGATTGGGATCGGGATCGGGATGGGGTGGGGATTGGGATTGCCGCTGGCATGGCGCTAATTTCTCACACTTCAAACGTGGCCGGGACTGGCAATGAATTTCCGCTCCAGCCTCCTGCGGATGCTTTCGTTCCGTTTGGCTTTGCTTTGCTTTGCTTTCCCAGCCACCGTGTTCCCAGCTCCCCGATTTCCCGGTGGCGCCCCTCACCACCCTGACCACCTAACCCCCTTACCCGCTCCAGTGCTCGTGCTATTTGGATAGCTAAGCCTCTCCAGTGCCACAGATTAAATGGATTGGCGGTGCAGTTACCCCGGCCGTTGGATAAACACGAGCACGAGCACTCGGACCGGGAGTGGGAGTAGGCGTCCATCGGGGAAGACCTCCTCCGCATTCACTTCTTTATGATTAGTTAATGGGATTCAATTTCATTCGAAATCGGCCGCCACAGAACGTGGCAATCGCAGCTGCCGCAGCTTCCTTTCGCAGATTACGTAAGGCAACTTTCTGAAGGAAACACTTGTTGGGTCTTTCTCAACTAACCAGGCACGTAGCTCCGGCGAAAGGAGTACCAAGTGGGGGAGTTGGGAGGAGGAGGGCGGAGGGCGGAGGGCGAAAGCCGAACGGCTGAAGGCCGGGGAAAGTGAATCACAGTTGCGTCATTAGGAGCCTGTGAAATAAATTCAATATAAGCGGGGCCTAATGGCGGTAGTTGAGTTCCATTTACATTCAGCCTCCATAAATTGGCATGGCTGCGAAAATCGTTGCCTACTTAAGAGGGCCCACATTTAGCAGGCGCAGCATCGGCATTGTGAATGCAGCATTCCACCTCCGCCCTCGAGTGGCAAGATGAAAAGGTACAAGTGTGCATTCTAAAAATAACAAACAACTCGAGTGCGATAAAAACAGCAGTTGCTACCAAGGTATAAAGTGCTAGCGTAAACACAGCCAGCCAACGAAGAAGGAGCGCAAACAAACATCGGAGCCACCTAAAACGGCGAACAAACAGCGGCGAAGGTTGTCCTGTGCGGAATCCTTGCTGTGTCGGTGTATTGGTGTACCGGTGTGTCGGTATATCGCTCGGAGTGTGTGCCAGTGTGTGTGGGCCAAAGGAGCCAAGCAAAGAGTCAGTCAGAGCAAAAATGTGCAAGTAATGTGCAGCAAGCAAAGTGCAATGCCATCCGTGAAATCCGCCGAAAGTGAGATTCTTCTTGGGATTATAAGGAGCGACAGCATGACGAGCGGCAATTCCCTGAGGACCTGCCTCCTGCTGGCCACCATCCTGGGATTACTCTGCCGGACCAAGGGTGAGTGGGGCGTCTGGGAGTCTGGGAACCCCTCAATCTTCGGACTGAGCAGCTCTCTGTCGCCGATTGCTTTGCTTGAATTATGGAGAGCAGACGGAATAAAAGGAGAATCCGTTTTACAGCCTTATTAAATCTGTATTACATAAATTACGGCAAGCGTTTCACTCTGCATTTTTATGAGTGCTTTGCGCTTTCACATTTCACATTTTCCATTCGCCTTTCCCTGCTTTTATGTCATAATGAGTGCAGCCTTTTGATTTAATGACAACTGTTTGCCATAAAACAACATACATATGCACACACAGCGCTGGCTTTTATGTGGCCCGTGATTTATTTCACTTCTTATTTTTATGATAATTTATCAAATATGCATAATAAAATGCCAGCAAACGTTTATGGCCTCTGCGAATTTGGCCAAAATTTCATTTGTAAGGTGGCAACAGCTTGGCGATCGGATTTTGTGTGCTGAGTGCCTACTGCAGGGTGGACCTTGTTACGTACTAAGTAACGAATTATAAACCACGATTGTTGTGTACCAGCGATGCCTGTTTCCCTGCTCTATTTCAGTTTTGTTAACAGGGCTCAATAATAGAGGAGGCAGTCCACGTAGTGACGAATGTCCACGTAGTGACAAATAGCCACGTAGTGACATTTAGTAGAAAACATTTTATAGGATTATGGGATTTCACGTTGAAAACTTTTCCTTTAACACTTTGGCTTAAAAATGTTTTTTATCTTTGCGGTTTTGATGGACTTCGTAGCTTGAAGTCTAATCACTTTATATATTTAAGACTAGACCATTGATTTTCATGTACCATCCTTATTATAAATCACATGCATTTAAATACTTTGTTGCTTTCATCCACCGTGGACAATGCGTTCCCTTCTTTTAAGTGACATTAAAATAAAGCTAAGCTTACTAACTAAATTATGAATTTTCTGTAATGGACTATATGTATTTATTTTTAATCAGCAAGAGCTTTTCCTCGTTACTTTCTTTTACTTGTTTTATAGTTTGGTGTATTCCGAAGAATCCGTAAAAACTTTCAGACCTTGATTAGATATTTGTGACTATTCAAAGGGAAACTGTCTTGAACTGTTGATCCGCTTTTCTTTGTTTTTTCTTGAGATGGGAAATGACCTTGTCCAAAAACTCAAAAATTATTTTTTTTTTTATTTGACTACATTCAACATTTTTTTTTCGATTTGAAATTCAGCTGCAATGAAATGTGGAATCATATTGAGATAAATACCTATTTTAGACATTTTTAACTTAAGCTATTAAGACAAATTCGTGCACAAGTTATTATTGAATGGTGTTTTTAATATTCACAATTAGTAATTTTATTTATTTGTCTTGGCTTATAATGTTTTTATTGATTCGAGCTCAATTTCGTTTACTTAAAAACGTGGTTACTGGTTGATAATCTCACGATTACAGCAATCAGGGTAATCTGCGTTTGGGGTAACGTACTTTCCAAACTTTTTCCCGGGAGGAAGTCCATAGGCACCACAACTAAAGTAAATTCGTATATATTATATACATTATATATAGAGTTATGAAGAGCAAACTTACGTGTGTACCTCCGCCTCACTATTTTCTCCGCATATGATTCGCTCACACCTCTGTGGGTGGCGTGCACTCTGACCTTTTTCGAGAACCAAACCCTCGATAACACACTTTCCAGGATGGGCTGGATCCTTGAAGACGCCCCGGGCAACGGCAGCTTCGTATCCCGAAACTAGGAGAACGGCGATTGCCACAAGTAGCACGGTAGCTGAACGCATCTTGGAACCTTCAAATCCCAACTTAGACTGAACAGCCCAGTCAATTCTGAGAATCTTTACACTTTATCTATCGGTGGCCGGTCAGGCAAGTCGTCGGAATAAATATTTGTATAAGTAGCTAGAGCTTCGGAATAAAATTAGTGCTTTGCTTACACAAACGCGCTTATTAATTATTTTTTGTTGTCGGGGCGATAATGGACAAATAAAAATGCCAAGCACTTAAAGTATGGATTTTACTAATCTGTTTGTTTTTATAACAATAATAATGGGCCCATATAGATTTTCTTTGGTTTTTAATTAATAGAGAGTTATCATTCTTGTTCATCAAGCATTTTGAATAAACTAATGAAAAGCCTCAGGTGAACTGAGATATGCGGAGGAATTTTTCCATTGCATCAGGATTAACCTTTTATCATAGTTTATTTTAAAATATTTTGCAAGCGATTTATAAATGCATATAATTCATAATGTATTTTTTTCTGCTCAGCTAACTAAAATCCTATTCAAAATGTTTTGTTCTGCCGAATAATAATAAAGTGCAGCGGATTTACCCCAATTTAATAAAGTCAAAAATGTTAATTAGTTTAATGTTCGCATTATCACACGTTTGTTATTCAGCTTGCTCATATTTAAGCTGTAATCAGCAGCGGTAAAACCCAAATATTGCCTAATAAACAAAACATCATATGCTGCTAAACTTGGGAATATGTTATGCGGGTCCACCCTACAGTAAATATAATTTCGATTTTTTCTGACTCTGTTCACATGAGAAAAGCCAAACCAGCACGGGATTATTTTGCATTTGTTCTCGCCCTTTCGCAGCTTTGCCCTTTGAGTATGTAGATGAGCACGAGGACTTCAACTACGACCTGGACACGGCGCAGTCCCAGGCCAAGTACGACGCCCGTCTGCTCTCGCAGCAGATGCTCAGCGATGCGGAGCTGCAGCGGCAGGGGCTGAGCGACGGCCAGGACAACGCCCTGGATGGCGACTCCGCGGCAGCTCGGGGGACTGGAGCTGGGTCCCACTTGGATGCGGTATCCTCTGTCCAGGACGACCTGGAGCCGCACAGCAGGGCAGCGGCGTGCTTCACCAACGGGCACAAGTACACGCACGGACAGAAGGTAGGATGGCGCCAGGGGCAATATTTCAACTCGTTCTTACACTATTTAGTCAGTAAAGTACTGCTCACTGGCTTAAATACGAGTTAAATGAATTAAAACAATGCTTAGCCGTACATTTTTGGTTTCTGTGCAACTCGGAAGCAGCTAGAGAAGTTCCTGCACCATCTTTGGGTCTAAATAGGTAGCAAAAATGTTTGCTAGAGCTGTATAATTTAACAAGTACTAAGATTTTTCGACTGTGTCATCTTCTTTTGGCTCAACATTAGTTTTGTCAGTGAATTTCCTTCAGACATCCGTTTTTGTGGGCGGGAGGCTGCAGTGGAACTCTGCTTCTGTGGTCATTTGAATAACCATAATCGGACGAGCGTTCCTGGTAATTGAACAAAGAGATTGCATAATTTGAATTTGTGGCTCGTTACCGCACATGTGATGATATGAATGCCAGACCCAGAGCAGACTCCCTGCTCCTCCAGCCGAGATGTGTGCTTTGCTCGCCCATTCATTGTATCTCGGCCATCAAATCGGCTGGCGTTGTGATTGATTGTCTGGTTGTGGGTGCACATGTTCCCACATGTTCCGTGTACATATCTATATATAAGCCGCAGGAGCACCTGCTGGCCGAACTTGTCGGAGGAGAAACATCTAAGTTATTTGCTATATCCCTTTCCAGGTTCCGCGCCTGGATGCCTGCGAGGTGTGTCTCTGCATGGACGGCGAGATCTTCTGCTGGTGGGAGAAGTGCGGTTGGTTCTGCGTCGGCTTTTTCCGGCATGCATAATATAACGAGAAACTTTTGCCTTTTTCTCGCAGATAAGGCCAATGTAAACAAGGCGAGGACGGCGGGGGACAGCACAGGACTTGGACTTGGTGTCGAGGACGACGGCGACGGCAATGGCAATGGCGATGGCGATGGTGACTATTCAGATCCATATCGCCACGAGAGCACAACGGGAAAGTCAACAAAAGTGCATAAAGCGGCGAGGAAAGTTGGCAAGCGGCATAAGCATCGCAAGAATCAAAAGAATTTTAATGACTACGAAGTTTACCACAGCCAGCGGGAGAAGCAGCAGCAGCAGCAGCAGTCGGATTATAAAAAGTCCGCCATAAAGCAGCAGCTCCAGATGCAGCAAAAACACAAAAGCGACAAGAGCGGTGCTGGCAACTACAATATAATCAAGCAACACAAACACGAGCAGCAGCAGCAGCAGCTCAAAATACCGCAGCAGCAACATCAGCAACAGCATCAGCAACAGCAACAGCAGCAACAGAATGTGGCAGCTTTGGGTGTTAATCACGCAGCAAAGGCAACGCATTATCAGCAGGCAGCTTCGACGCCCCTGCCAACTCCCCCACCCCCGTCGCCGCACCCCCAGCACAGCCACCACCCACACCAACAGCCGCACTCGTCCAGCAAAATCCTCAACTTCCCCGAGAACTTGCCAGCCCTGCTCTACTACGACTACAAGACGGAGGAGCACGAGCACCACCAGCACCAGCACCACCAGCAGCACTTGCTGCACGAAAAACAGCGCTTGCTGCAGCAGCAGCAGCAACAGCAACTGCAGCAGCAGCAGATGGTGCAGCAAGAGGCGTTGGCGCGACAAAGGGCATCTGAATCCGCATCTGAGCCCGAATCGCGTGCTGGAGGCACAGCAGAGGGCGGCGTTGCACCCAACGGAGACTTGGCCGCTGATAAAAACTCTGATGAGGCGGAAACCGACAGCGATATTCTGCCAGAGCCGCCTACAAAGCAGCCCAGGGCAGCTGCCACACAATGGCCAACTCCAACTAGCAGCAGCTCGGCCAGGGCGTTGATGACGAGCAACGTGGCATCCACATCCACGGCTGCGACAACGACAAAGACATCGAAAACGAAAACGACAACGACAACGGCGACAACGGGAAGGACGACGACGACGACAACGGCGACAGGCACAAATGAAATGGTGACAAGCACGCTCTCTGGAATGGAGAAGTCCGGGGCCACAGTTGCAGCCACAGATGTGAGTTGGGAGGTTGAGTAGGGTCCTCACTTTGGTCGGGCATTGTGTTGGAAAAGTTGCGCAAAACATATCCATCTCCAAACGTAAGCATTGGAAATAAATGCCAGAACTTCCTGTTAGATTAAAAGTTGAGGGACAATGTTTGCTCTTTCTGAGTGATACTGTTATTGTGCGAATGATAGTCGTGAGGAATCTTCAAGAGACTTCCTCTTTTGTTTGGTAATTTTTCTAATTTTAAGTTGAACTAGGGAAGCGAGATGAAGCCAAGGTCTTACAGACTAAAACTATTATCTTCCGTTTGTCAGAAGCTCAGGGTATTTTAGGACTCGGTTCCCAAAAGTAGCTTTTCGGGATAAGGTCTTCCCCAATTAGTCTGGGGGAAACTGCCACTTCATTGGCTGCCCGGACGAGAAGCTTGAACTCTACGCCTTCGGTGGTGTGCCCAGTGAGCCCGAAATGCTTGTCGTAATGGGGTTTTTCATGCTCGAGCTGGTTTATTATTTACCATGCAGTCAAGTCGAATTAACAGTCTGTGCTTTATTCCCGACCAGCTTGGACAGATGCAACCCGATCGCCGTGGACCAGACGCGGAGCAAGACGACGCCTTCCACCGCTGGCTGACATCCACCGAGCTGAATGCTGACAACACAAACTCCATGGACGACAGCCTGGAGCGGGAAACGCCGGCATCGACAATAATCGATGATGTTGGCACGGCCAACAAGAGTGACAGGAGCATCGGCGGCATCGGGGGCATCGGTGGCATGGGTGGCATCGGCAAAGACAATGGCAACGACGCCGTCTTCTTTCGCAGCTCGTACAACGATTACAGCAGCGAATTCAATGGGAGCGTTGTCAATATTGACATTACACTAACTGCAGTTGATGTGCATCCCCGTCGCCAAACGGATTTAATTGCAAATGGCAACAGAACGTCAGGCGCTAACGACAATGGCAACAGCAGTAGCAGCCAGGTTGGAGCAGCAGGGACAACAATGAACCCACTGGCAGCCAGCACCATCAGCAGCATCAGCAGCAGCACCAGGAGCAGCAGCAATCAGGATCAGCCTCAGCAGAGCCCCGTTGTTCCGCCGTACACCCTGACAACGATTATAACAACTGCGCCGCTGGCACCAGGGCGTATGTGCAATGTTTTGGGTAAGCAAGCAAGTCGAGGGAGGTGGCGGTCCAAGGGGATTATCGCAGCACAGAGAAATAAAGATCCTCGGGCATTTGCGGTCAAGCTGCTATTTGGTCAGATTGCTTCCATCTGTTTGAGTTTATAATACTGAACTTTTTCATTGCGACAAAGGCTTTGCCAGACTTAAATCGTATTGTCAAGTCCTTTGCGTTTTGATAAGAACTGCATCAGCTGAGTAAGCCTTTTTAAAATATTATTTAATCCTTTGCAAATATTTTGCTAAATTCAGTAAGAGAAGACCAAGCCACACAAAAGTCTCTGATACAATAAGCAGTATAATCATTCGATTGCCGGGTAAACATTCCGACGTGAGTCTGAGTAATGAAAACAACTTTCCCGTATTTCATTGCTGCGCATCACAATTGCTCACTTCTAATCCCATTTAAACTGCAAATCAAACGCTCCTCGTTCCAGGCAAACTGTATAAAATTGGCGACATTCTGCCGCAGGACACGGGCAACTGCCTGCAGTGCATCTGCACGGATGCCGTGACTCCCGACGAGATGCCGAGCGTCACCTGCAGTCCGCACAATTGCCCACCACTGGTTCTTCCGGATCTGTTCGATGCGACTGGTTACTGAGGTTACGGGTTTGTGCTGTAAGTTGCTGCAACGGCGGGCGGGGCGTGGTCCAAACGCCAGGTGGCAGGTGGCAGGTAGCAGGTAGCAGGTGGCACGCCCCTGCGGCATGAGCTGTGGGACTTTTTGAATAGATCGAAGCGTGATTTAAATTTTGAAACCGAAAGCCACAACTGCAGCCAGCCAACGGAATAGAAGCGAACGAATGGAATCGAATCGAATCGAATCGATTCGCATCACACTCACAACAACTGCACTACAGAACTCACTCTCGAATTGCATGTCACGGTCTCAACTAACTCAACTCAATATGAATTGTATGGATTTCAGTGTAAAGCCCTCCCTATCACGAGTGCCCCGAGCACTCTCTAAAACGAAACCTATCAGCAGACATATATTATATTCGTACCAAACTATATAGTATCGATCCAAGCCGACCAGAGGGGAGAGAGGGGAACGAATAGGAAGGAAATCGCAGTTGGCTCACAGTCTAGACTTTAAGCTGAATGTTTATGCATTTTATAAGAATCCGAATTCATCTCTCTCCGCAACAAGAATCCATTAATGTATACAGCAGTAGCAATCGTAAAGAATTTATAGATGTACCAAACAGAAGTATATAGTATATACAAGCATATACGAGTATCTACTCTATATCTAAATCTAATATCTAAACCTATACCTGTGCGTAGCGAGTTCGGTGGGATCAGTTGATTACTTAGATTATTTCCCGACTGAGAGGAAACCGTGTAGAGTTTTCAGTGTATTTATCAACGGAGAGCCCCAAGCGAAACGAGTAACTTATACAAATATAGGCAACTAAATCTAAACGAAAAAAACTGAACAATGACAAATAATGAACAACGTGTGTAATATTTTAATTTTGATATTAAAAGCAAACAACGTACTCCTCATTTGCATGCATGTTATTGTTTCGCGCTTCTTTGGAAATTAAGCCATACGTAATCTATGAATCGAAAATTGATGTTAGCAGCAGTGTATGGACATTGTTTAAACAAAGACAAAGTTGGCAAGGAAGACACCATATCGAGTAGCTATAACATTTTAAGGAATAATCCCCACTGTATTTAATATAAACTTAGAACCTCGAACTCTCGTACAGTTCAGTGAATTCAAAATTTGCGAAGATTACCGAAAATCCATTTGTTTTGGTTTCCGGCGACAAGGCAGCATTTATTTCAAAGCAAGTTTAGGCGTGATAACCATTGATTTATTCGAAAGGGGTTAAATTAGGCGGAATATATAAAAAATACTTGAAAAGTAGAAAACAATTTCGATTTTAAGGCAAATCAAAATACATTCGAGCGAGTTTTTTATAACCGGACTCGTATGATGGGCATGTGAACCATGGAATCAAAATGCAAAATATACGTACATGCGAATATACCGATGCAGACAAACGTAAATATTTATTATTGATGTTCCACAAGAGAGCGTATGGTAAATTCGAGGAAAAATAGAAAAATTCATCTTGAACGAGCGTATTAAAAATGTATACAAATATGCGTATTTATGTATGTGTAAAATAAATGTAACTACAACTCTCTACTAATCTGCAACTCGCACACAGATACAGATGCACCGGCATCCGTGTGTTTAAATGGAATTTGTGTTTGAAATCAAATTGAAATCAAATCGACATGAATAAACCGAAACCCAACTAAGGCATTTCGAAACACGGCTCTATTTCATTTCAGTGGGCGTAATCCTATTTGCGAAAGGTAAGACTGCGGGTTAATTAATGCCGTGCATCATTGTCCATGAGGCGGGCTAATTGGTCCTGCCCATTATGATGGGATATTTCTACGGTACAACAATAGCTACTCATGAAGAAATCTTTAGAACATAACGACAAGTGCATACTGTAGGAATTCGTGTAGCCCACGTTGGGTGCAACATTAGATACATATATTCGTCTTATGATGGCTTATACATGGGTGCTATTCACTGAAGTATCACTTCACTCTTTGGGGTCATGCTAGTCGTCTTCGCTGCCGGACTCGAAGCCGGAATCCTCTTCGAATTCAAAGATGAAGGCTTCTATGGCCATCTGCAGGGCAAGGGCGTCTCCTTGGCCAGGATCGGGTCCCTGCAGCATGGCCCTGGGTGGACCAGCGTAGTGGGAGAAGGCTTCGCGCAGCCTGGCCAAGGACCGCACCGCTAGCTGGTTGTCCCCTCCTCCGTCCATGTTAGTGGGTCCGGAACGAGGTTATTGGTACCCGATCGGAGCTGGATGTCGGCTGGGAACAATTGATGGCGCTTGGGCGCTGGGCTTGTGGTTTTTGGAATTTTGAGTGTATGCTTTTCGATCGGCATTCAAAACGTGTTTGAATATCCCTGGCCGATGTGACAGGCTTCGCAAAAGCAGTGCGAATGCGGAAATTGCCAGCGGCAGATTGGCTGTTTAATATTGTTAAATAAAGCGCTTCGGGACGGGTTATTAGTTTTCCAAAGCCGTTTGTGTTTGTGTGCGCAGCGCAATCATCGCAGTGACAGCCGACCGCAGGGCACTTTCAAGCTATGTGTGCGTGTGTGTGTGTGTGTGTAACCGGAAGCGGAAGTCGCGTCCCGTTCCGTTCGTCGCCGCTCCCCTTCGCATGCCGCCTACGCACGCATTACGTACCCGCCCCGTTGCCTGACCGCATAAAGCCATTTGGCCATTTTGGGAACAAACCCTAGCCCACAGACCCCGCTGGCACAAAGTAGTCAGCCGCACAATACTTTGCTGTCAATTTGTGATAACGGCAGCTTTATTTGAAAATATGTGCGACTTTATTTCCCGGCTGTGCCGAGCCGATTTTGCGGCCACACTGGCTGACAGCTGCGCTAGATGGTTTGTCGGTTGGCCAGCGCTGGATAGTGGGTGGGTGGTGGGCAGTGGGCTGCCGATAGAACGTGTGAAATTGAATATTTACAAGAGCCCTTTCAGGTGGAAGCGCCCCATGTTGGCGGCAATGAATAGTGGGGCTTAGAGCGATTTGCGCTTTGCGATTTGCGATGTGCGACTCGCAAAAGGAAGCCAACAAAGGGTGGCGGATCCATTTCAACCACTTCTAGCGAGCCGAACCGAGTTCGCATTCCGCATTATTATTTTTATGGCCAGCAGCAGTGAGGAGCCGAAGGTCTCAGCTAATTAAATTTCCCAGCTGTGTGTGTGTGTTTGCATACACATATTTAAATTGGCTCTGCCAGGCCACATAGCTGGCTATGTATGACTATACGACTATATTCCGGACTGTATTCCGGGTCGGGGAGTTGGCTGAGCAATGCACATTTTTAATTACGCTGCACATTTGCATTTGAATTGCGCATTTTACAGGCTGATAAGCCGAAATAAAGGCAACAGTTGTGCAGTGGCTGCCAAAGATATGTGGGCTCTGGCCACGCCCCCATGCAGCTGCACACTCGCTCGTGTTTTTTACAGATCCCCAGAATGTGTAATTTTCGAGTTGACAACTTTTGTCCCAAAGCAGTGACCTCGTTACGCCCACACAGCCGGCTATATAGTATACTATACTATATTGCATTAGAGCCGTGCTCCTCCTTCAAAACAGAATCTGCCCGCAGCCATAACCCCAGTGAGCCGGGCGAGCACAAAGGACACGGAGGAGGAGCAGAAGGAGGAGGAGGAGGAGGAGGGACTGGAATGGAATGGATTGGATTGGGTTGGATCGGATGGTGAAAGCGAGTGCAGAATGCCTTTCAATGAAATGCAAAGCAGAGAAAGTTGGAGAACAAAAGGCATACGGCGCTTTTAAATTTTACTGCCTTCGCTTCGATTCCGGGCGCTAATGGAAACCCTGCATTTCCATTATACCTTCTAGTCCGGGTAGAGTTTTCCCGATCGACCATTCTGCTAATGGGAAAACATTCAGCGCTGCGCCTTTGAAATTCTTGAAGTTCAAGGACCCTCTGTTTCAGTCTGTAGTTGCACCACTTCCAAGCTGTCACTATTAAACGGGGTAAATTAGACTCCCTCCGCAAATCAACGACACTGGTGTCCCATTTCTCGCCATCCCCAAAAACACGTGTCTGTCGGGGATGGGGTCTTTTCGACCGCCTACTGGGCTGATGTTTAAGCCATTTTTAATGACAGCCTGACGCCTGACAACGGCTAATGATGGCGGCTAGCCAAAGTTTTGCGGCTTTTGCGGATTAAAATTGAAAACGCTTGCATTCATTAATCCCGCCAACGGAAAAACCCAACTAGAACGTGACATGAGGCAGGTGTCGCATTAATTAGTGTAAGCATTCACACGGCTCCCACTCCACAGCTTGCGAAATGAAAGTTTCCTCGGGCGGGCGGTTTCATTTCGCCGAGATGTGTCACTCCGCAATTTGGGTCAAGATGGCTTGAGTTAAATTATTGCAAACGGCATTCCGCACCGTCTTCCTGCCCCTCGAAGTCCTCGAATCGAGGACACGTGCCCATTTGCATAGATAACCTCAGGCCAGTGAATCAACTCCTTTGATAGCCTCCAATAGCAAAAGCTCTCAAATGGGATTATTGGATTATTGGGCAATAAGACTAGAAGGCACAATTAAAACCTGTCTTTGCGCCTAAAACATTCGATTCGCGGTCTACTTACTGTGTCCATTTGAAAAATGTGCAAATAAAGCGGCTTTAATTTTAATATCTTTTAAATTTATTCAGTCAGATAAAAAGTGACATTAATATTAGTATGCTTGATATAATAGCCATTTTTTCACACCACTAAATTTCATGTTTTGTGGCATTAACATTTTAATTTACTGCGTATGATCTGGAGGTAAGTTATGCTAATATTTATTTTAATTAATTTTAGGGCAATACAATCTAAGGGTCGTCATTGTACCAGAAGTGGCTACTAAAAAGTAGATAACTATAATGAAGTGTTGTGTTAAAAGGATATGTGGATTTGAATATACTCAATGTCTTAGTTTGCAAAACTGAGAAATGGCTTTAATCCCAGGACGTGCAAGCAGTTGAGCAAGCCTTTCATGAATTTTCATAGAACATTTAACACAATCCAGCAGAACTAGCTCTTTGCCAGCATGAGCATCCAGCATTCATCATTCAGTTGGCACCGTGTCTGGCCCCAAACAAGAATTCCACAAAAGCGCCCAACCTCCCATCTTATCCAGCCACCATTTCTGACTGCCTGATGCCGATGTGTCTGTTACCTGGGGCCAGCCAGGAGGCAGTTTCCAGAGATGAGATGCTCCGAGAGATGAACAGCTGATGACCGTGACTGTGCCTTTGTGCTGCCGAGACCCAGACCCCCCGGCCCCAGGCGCCCAATCTTCCGAGTCTTCCAAGTCTTCTGGTGGCATCTGAGGGGTGAACATACAAATTAATCTTCATCTGGCACTCGCACCCACAACACCACCCAAACTAAACTTCTGGCCGCTCA
Source organism: Drosophila simulans (assembly GCF_016746395.2). NCBI lineage: Eukaryota > Metazoa > Arthropoda > Insecta > Diptera > Drosophilidae > Drosophila > Drosophila simulans. The sequence goes on from NC_052521.2 coordinate 4,251,476, forward strand.
AGTTCGCTACTTGAAAGCGATGCGAAAAAGACAGTAACAAATCAAAGTACTGATACTAAGGGAAAGCTGCCATGGTTTATTGCAATCAACTTTAATCTTAACACTATTATCTGGCAATTATCGGGTATTTTATGTAAGCTGTAACTTTTTGATTGGTCCCAGTCGAGGACAATGAAGCGAAATCGTTAACGCACCTCAAATTAAAACAATACGACCAACCGAAGCTTATTATGATATATATTAATGATATGATATAAGTTTGAATATTTAAAATAGCTTTAAACAGCGGCTTACTTGGGTAGAAACGGACGGAATAACAGAAGGGCAGACGGACGGATATGGATAAAGAACATATGTCTTTCCATACTATAATTACGTACTTTATATGGTGTAAAGTATAATTTTCTATTATTTTAGTTACAAAAGTTTAAATAAGACATAGTTTTACAACTCGTCACCATTTTTCACTAAAAAGTATCATTTATTTAAGAACTTGGTGTAGAACTTTGAGATTTTGCTTCTAAAGGAATCTTATAATAATTTAATATTTCCAGAGTAAGTTCTTTAAATTGATATCAGATAATACTGTTGTCAAGTACTGAAAACTAAACTGTCTATCTAATTCAGATGCTTATAATTCCCCAACTTATTTCTATTAATAACTGGCAGGCGGCAGTTCCACCTCTAATCCCATTGTGCGGAGTGTAAGCCAACGACTGAGTTGGTATTTAAAGCTCCTCGGTGACTCGGCCAGAGCAAACAGTTCCTGGACCACTGGCTTCGTGGCCCTTTGTGTAATACCTCCGTTGGGAAATGCCTTTCAGCTCGCTCCTCCTTCAATCTGCTCTCGGTCAGAAGCCACTGGGGCAAACAAGTCCGCCCCAATGGGTATTTACCAAGTGTCAGTCACTTTTTCTGCACTTTCCTTAATTACTGTCATTGGCCGCCGCTGCCATTTTGTTCCAGAGCTCTTCTGAATTTGCAGTCATCAAAATATTGTGGCCGAAATATGTAGCGATAGTTGTGTGACGAATTTTTGAAAATTATATGAATTTTTCGCTAGTCCTTCCAGAGTGCTCTGTTTTTAAAAGCTGTGGCTTTGAGTTATCCTTGTTGGTCAACAAATGGTTTTCGGCATTTTGGGGCACTTTAACTGGCTAATTCTCGGGCAAAATGCACAAATTGTGTAATTTTCAAGTTAACAGCTCTTGACCTGGTTCACAGTGGCAGTCCTCCGCAAATCCTTCTGTTGATTTGGTCCGCGGAATTTTGTTTGTTTTGTAACAGCGCGCAAATATGCAAAAGCGCAATTGTGTGTTAAGTTGGCTTTGTTGCCGCGTGTGTGCATGCTTTTAGGCTCAGAGGGGTAGTCGAGGCATTTTATGCGACTGCCACAAGTTTGTTGGCGAAAGTTTGAGCCCGTAAAACTTTTAATTCAGTGCCTACCAACCAGTTGTTCCCGGCCATCCTGCCCATCCTGCCCATCCAGCCCATCCAACCCCTCCAACCCATCCAATCCATGGAGCTCATGGTTGCCATGAACAGCAGTAGCAACAGTAACAGGCTTTTAGCGAATACACACATTAAGCCCTTTGCTGCTCGGTCTGTCCTTTATGAAAGGGTTCAGGAGCAAAAGTTTCGCATACACCTTAGGATCCTGCCTGGTGGCTGGCTGTTGGTGCTTAACTAACAACAATTCGGGGGTAAAAAGCGGGCGAGTGAGTGCAGCTCGAGAACAAATGAGGAAAATATGCTTCAATAACAAAACACTCAACACTTACTCGTAGGAGCACGGGAACAAGTGAGCACAGGACGAGTGCTAAAAGGAACAACGACCGATTTACATAAGGACCCCAAACAGACGCACCATCCATCCATCCATCCATATCCAGCCATCCGGAGAAATGCAAACACGACCAGGACGCCCAGAACAGCCAGACACTCGGAAAAACAAGCGTCTATTGTGGCGGAAAACTTTTTGCGCCGTTGAAAGGCATTTTTCGATGCAGAAAAAGATTTATTAATATTAACAGCCCAGCTAAAGCAAAACACACGAAATTTTCCGGGATATGCAAACATAATAACTGTTGCAGCAGCCAGGGTGAAAGTTCAACATGGACGTAAGTGGACTTTGCTGTGCACCAGTTTTCTGACTGCGACTTGTCCCGCTCCTGACTTCAATATCCTGCAGACTAGCCGGACTGCAGGAAGCACTTTGTGGACGGGCAGAATGCCCCACGGAGCGCCAAATGGCGGCCAGTCACGGATTTGGTCCTCCCAGCCCAGATCCTTCCTGCCGGACGCCCACGAGCATTGCATCAGGGTGGGTCACACTCTTTGACAAATAAAATGCTGTTGGAAGGGCACTTTAAAACTCAGCTATCATTGTATGACCATTAAATTATGAAGTAATTTAACCGATAGTTCCTAGAGTGTTGCCCTAAAAATATATCAAATAGCCTAGAATCAACTTCAAATGGCACTTTGGTTAAGTTTAGAAGCCGAATTTAAGAATTGTCGTTTAAAGTAGGTCTTCTCATAATATGGCTTCAATTGGGTAGTGTCCTGCAAGCTTGAGACACCCTGTCGTGCGTTTCTTGCACAACCGCCCGCCACAGCGGCAAACAAAAGGGCAGGATGAAGCGGATGGGGATGCGGATTGGGGTTGGTCCGAAATCTGGGGACTGGGACTGGGGCTGCGGCATGCATTGTTGAGTATGAAGGGCCCACTGATTTTTTCGGTTGGCGACTCCCCTCTCCGAGCGATGACAATGCGAAGAGGGCCGTGCAATTGCCATCAAACGCAGCGCCAAAAGCCGAGCCGAACTCATTAGGCTTGCAACGCCGAGTGCTGGCCGTGCTCTAATTATGCCGTCTCCATCTAATTCCCCTTTCCCAGCCAGCTCGGCTTTCTGCTTCGCTGGCGTCCTCCCAGTGTCCTGGCTCTTTGGTGCATGGCTGTTCTGGTGTCCTGGTGTCGTGGGCTTCTTTTTGGCCCGCCCAGGCAAACTGTGATTGTGGGCGGAGCGAAATCGGAGGAGGCAGTTCCGCTGGACGGACAATGGGAATGCGATCGGCTCCTCGGGCTTTTGACTTTACTGTTGTCCCACATAATGACCATAAAAGGGGTTCATGGCGAAGGAACTGCTGGTTTGACCTTCAGCGGGCATTAAAAAGAAATAAATAATAAATCAACTCGGGCATGAAATATTCAATAACCTAAACCGACAAAGATTTACTGCTCAGCCGTTTATTTCGTGCGACCCAAGAATAAAAAGCCGGGCCGAGAAAAAAACACTTTGTAAGCAATTTGGGCAGGAAAAAGCTGGCTGGATCTGTTTTGAAAACTGCCAACTAAACAAGAAGTCACTCAAGGCCCGAAAGCACACGTAGGCCAGCCCACCCACACGCGTGCCAAACAAATTGAAAGAGTTGCCAAAGTTGATTGCTGGCTAAACGAAAGGTGGCCCAAAGCCGGCCCGGCAGTCGGTAGACGGTCTATTCGCACTAACCTGGCCTTAACCTGGCTTAGAGGACCGCCTTTGACGCCCTTCATAATTTGCCAGGACGACCACGACAGCCGCACACTTGAGAGCTGCCACAAAGGAAAATATAAATTGTTTTTATTTCTGTGCGAGCGAGGAAATGGAATAATCAAAAGATAATGACACAAAGGGAAATGGAGCAAAAGTCATCATCGTTGGCCACGTGAAATAGCGAAAGTTTACCTCACAACTACCACATACTTTACAGATGTCAGATAGCGCGTATGCGGGCTACGAACTTCCTAATCCTGGCCAACAACAGCCCGTGCTGCCAGCAGTCCGTAGTGCCGGGCACAATTCCGGCAATCTGTCCGGCGGGCGGGGATATCACTGCCAAAAAGACATTTAATACACGCAAATAAATATCGTCGGCGACTCTCGTGTGCAGTGTACACAGACCGGAAACAGAAAGGCTACAATCCAGGATACGGAAAAGGGTGGCAGGGGTTGCGGAGGGGAAGCAGTCAGTCGCAGGATATGGCCATGAGAAATTAGTGGAGTTTTGCCGCATAAATTGCCGCACATACTAGCTTATATACCACAGAAGCAATCTGGTTCAGCATTTTAGGGAAATTCGAAGGACTCTATTGTACTGTGACTACGATGGAATGCAAAAAACTAATGAAACAGAATTTTCGGATTTAATATTCAGAATTTTTATCGGTAGCTTTTATAACTGAAGTTATACACACTATAAATCAGCCAACTATGTTTAAACAATGCTTTCCAGAAATTTATGTGAAATATATGCCTATCAAGTTCGGCTTCATAATTCAACTCCAATTAAATTTTATGCCAGATGTTGATAATCAAAAAGTGATATATGTAAATAATATTCGAAATTGTGAGCTGAAACTTGAGCACAAGCGGATTTGTGTATATTGCAGAAATAGTTGTAGTTGTTAATTGTTAATTGAATTCAGCTTTTCAAAGTTGTGTATTTTAAAATAATTGTAACTGGCATCAGTTACATAAACTTCTACCGAAAAATAGTTATGATAATCCATAAGATACCTGATGAGGGGAAACATTGTTGTAGACTTCAAAGCGAAGATAGCAAACAGTGCTAGTGAGTAACTAAAATCACAATGATTGCCGTTGAGGTTTGTTTGCACTCGATGGCAAATGCCCTAAATACTCGTACGCCACTGTGGTGGTGGGCATTCGGATGGGATGGAAGTGGGCAGTGGGCAGTGGGAGTGGAAATAAAGCTTCGTAGGAGTCACGCTCGTAATTTTCCATAGGCAACATTTGCCATGATAATACGTAATATACATAACAACCACAGTTATGCGAGGCCGGGGGCGATACCGACCCCCATGCATATTGATGGTATGCCGAAAATAGTTCCTCAAAGATAATAAATAGATGCCGAACGCAGTGGCCAGCGCCAGCAGCTCTGCTTTCGGCCAACAGAGCGCACTAAACACAGCCGGCTGCTGCTGCTGCTGCTGTTAACATTTCGTACTCTGCTGTGGGGCCAGTGACTTGATTTTGGACAGTGACTCTGGGGATTACACTGGATAATTGCAGTCTATTGCAGGACCAGAGCCGGAGCCGGAGCCACAGCTACAGGCTTCTTCCCAGCACTGCCACTTCCGCCTGCCAAGGTTGCCGGGATCATAAATCACAATCAAATTACTGGCTGATTATTCCGAGTCGGGATGCATGAAATGGATTAATGCCGCACGGCGGAACCTAATAAATCAATGGCCAACAGGAACGGCATATAACTCGGCTGGAGCACTTTGACTTGGGTAATTAAATTATGTGGCCCGCGGCAGCGCGCCTTTGACATCCCAGCGAGGTCCTTTGTTCGGCTATTTATTTGCGAATTGACGGCGCAATCTGTTAACGCGTTTGCAAATAAAAATTATCAAATTATTTTGGCCCGATTTCGGGCGGCTCCCGGCCATGTGTGCTCGCTCAATCAATTATTCTGCCGATTTCGGGTATTTGCATGTGCAAATCTGATTTACACGCACAAATGAATATTAAATTGCTTGAATCAATTGAGTTCAAGTACACCCCGCACTCACACTGCACTCGCTGTGGATTTTTGAGTTGTGCGCAGTCACAATGGCATAAATCGCGCCACAAGTGCAAAGTGAAATTTGGAAAGGTGGTTCCCCCACATGGATCCCGACTACATATCCCCATCCGTCTGCCCGACTTACGCACTCGAGATGTCCGACGCAAGGAATGGGGGAATTCCTCGAAAACTCGATGACTCCGAACCAATTTAACGTGTATTACCACGTTTGGGCACTTCAAATAAACACTTTTTTCGCATAACAACGGCCTGAGGATGATGTAAACAGTGGAAGTATTTGGAATTGACCCACTTGGGGATGCATTTTTGCTCGAATTTAAATAAAATTCAAGTTTTTTGCCTGCAGATTCCCGCTCAAACTCAGACATTCCTGCAGTATGATGCTCTTTCCTCAGCGCGTTGAAACCCGTGCGCAGCTGACATGTACGCGTATGAAATTCCAGAAAACAAACTTTATTGAATTTCGCCCTAATTTTTTCGACTTCAAAGTCAAGACTTTGTTGCTGATTGTCGTAAGGGTTTTAATATGGCCAAATCGCCGGTCTGGCGTTTATTAAATTTCATTTGTGAGCAGCGCACAGCAAACTTTTGTGTTGTGCTCTATGGCTCACTGCATTTGCAGTTGACATCTTTATGGGAACCTAGTTGGTACGAGTATACGGCTGTGGCTCTGCCCCCGACCTTTGACATTTTCGGCAACTGGGAGGGGGGGTTGCAGGTCTCAGCCATATTTATTTGTCGAGCTACATACACACAAATATATACACACAAAATGTATTATGTACTGTGCAAACTTCGTTAAATGTTTAAAGTCTCGATCAATTATGCAGTTTTCCTTGTCGTCATGCTTTTTGTGCACGTTAATGAATAAGAAATGATTTGAACATATCTGACGGGCACTCTTGAAATGTTTAAGTGCCTTAAAACCACTTCATTCCATTCGATGGCACTTAGTAAATGGCCCGGATTTTCAGATAGCTCTGCCAAATATCCTTAATTTACTCACTTTCGATTCCCTGGCTAACAAATGGGCCACAATTAATTACACATGTGGGCTGGTGGGTGGAGCTCTTTTCGGCTCGTCTGGGCTCATATATCAGCTGATAACTGGGCTGGGGCTGGAAAGCCGTTTTCGGGGCAGCGGCAGCCGTCAGCACGGCCATGAATACATTAAGTTGCTGCCGCGTCTAATTGCCTCGTTGTTTGTTTGTTTGTTGCTGTGGCTCCTCGGCGGTGTAACAGGTGCGTTGGCTCCTTTGGGCAGCTCCACGGCTTCGGTGTCGAAATGTATTTTTACCATAAATTAAACAACGGACCATAAAAACTTCCGCAAACGGCCCGGCAAAGTGTTTCCAACCCGTTCCGCAGTTTGAACCTTTTTTGGCGTGTTTGCCACCGCCAACCGTAAATTCCGGGGAGCCAAAACTCATTTAAAATGTCCACGCCGTGCATGAGTTTCGAGAGCATATTTCATAAGCACACTCCCCGGCCAACTTGTGTGTTTTCATAAAGCATTTAAACAGCATTATAAATTTGCTTAGCTGCGAACGGGGTTTGCTCATTTCTGCATTCTCGAACCCGGCCGAAAGGATTCGCCTGCTCACGTAATGGGACTTATGCCCGATAATGTGCTCCTCCTTGCCATTTGGCCCCCGGGGCGTTAACACCCCGCCGGTTGCACCTGCAGCCATGCGAACGGGTGTCCTGGCCGAAGCAGGAAGGGGGCAGCCAGACAAAGGACCTCCCCCTTCTTGGCCAGCCGAGTCGAGCTCCGCAACTCCTGAACCGAACCTCTGGGCCACTCGAAGTGTGCGCGTGACATTCGGCGGCCGTGACAGGCGGCCCTTTTTGAATAATGCCCGTCAAGTGGCGGCCACCATATTGAGTGAGTACGGTACAGGGAGTGGGGCACTGGCAGTCCTGTGATTTATGAGACAACTTTTTTATTTCAATATTGTGTTCTCTCCATCGACTCCTCCTGCGCGTGTCTGTTTAATAAAATGCTCTGATTAAGTACAAAGTGTAAGGTATATCGAATATTTATGAATGTCTTCTCTGACTTCCTTCTTTCGGGATGCAGAACGCTCCTCATAATTATGACAAATTGATTTTATGTAAGCGAACAATGGCACTGAGTGAATTCGCCGTCTGCGTCGAATCCGAAGAATGAAATTTAAGACGAAGCTCAATTTGATTTTCTTGAAAAAGCTTATTGACTGCTGGGCTCGAAAATGACGCAGATATTGGCTGTCAGCTAAATAGGATGTCATTTCTCGTTTAAAATTTAAAAACTGGCAAAGTAATTGTCGTAAATTCGCATCAACAGACCATATAATTTAACATAATTATGCACATTTTTTTGCGAATAAAATATCTTTAATTGAATAGACCGGCAGCTTCCGTCGTTCAGATACAAAAAGTGCATTTGTCCATATACGCGACATAACTGGGCATAAATTACTTTTTTATTTGATTCCTCGTATGAGTATGAGTACGAATCAGTGCACCTGTCAATCGGACATATAAGCCGACCTGTTTTGCGAACAATCAAGTCCTCTAACACAATGCCAGCTTTAAATACCCAAAGCATCTTCTATTTCATTTGAGTCACAACAAAATCAGCCCCATTAAGTATGCTATCGATTTAGACTGCTGGCTGTGTTAAGCACTTTATGCTCAGTCAGTTGTGCGAGCAGAGTTCAACGCACAATTACACAGCCGAGAACTGGTTGGCAGTCATTAATTTTAATGTTTATATTTTCATCTGCTGGCAGCCGGGCGATTGTCCGTCGAGTGTTGTGACTGCGGCGTTTTTATCTCAGGCACGCAGCACAATTAAGCAGCATTTAAATGCTCGACTGGGCGCAACCGGGCCAAAATCAACCAGGCCGAACCAAAAGCTACCCGACTCTTTGAGTGGACATGCTATAATTGATATTTCAATCGAGCCGCACCGTCCATTGAATCTGCAATCTCGACTGCTGCAAAACTCCTGTGGTCGCCCGTTAATGGTGATGTATTTTTACTTTGATTGCGTCCATAGTTGCAGTGGCAAACGTTAAGCGGATTTCATAGAGTGCAACAAATGCCAATAAGCGTGGGATGTAGAGTGCTGCACGTGCCCGGCATAAATCGATGTCGCTCTCCCGGCCCCTGCTCCTGCTCCTCCACCGCAGCAGTTCCAGTGTCCTTTTCCATTCCCCGGAGAGTGCCGGGCATAAGGAATTATATGTACGCACAGTGCGGCATGAATATGAAGTGCGTGCTCCGGGCAGAAGGGTCAAAGCGCGTCCCTGGCATCCTTACCCGCAGCTCACGGCTCCCAGTTCCTCATGGATCATGATCACTTTTCCGCAAATCAGCTGAGCACATCATTCAAATTTGCCCCTTTTTGCGTCGGAAGAGGCCGCAACACTTTCCTCCTGCGGCACAGCAAACTGTGGGAAAATTATGCAAATGCTGCGGCGGCTTCACTAATATGCTCATTTGCATTTGCCTCCGCATTGTTTACCGAATTGGCCAGCCATCGATGGAGCAGGGGACTTGATTATGCAGGGCACACGGCTGCCGGTTCTCAATTCCAGGATCTCGGCCAAGTTATGCGCTGAAGCATGTAATTCTTCCAGTATTTTTCACACCCTCCGGTCGAAGGAGCTTGACTTGACTTATTAATGTCCTGGCTGCGAAAGGGTAGCGTTTCCGTGCCCAGACTGTTTGCCATGCGCCCAGCCCGGCTCCGCCTGCTAATCGCTCGGGAATCTCTTTAAAGTCCGGCCAACTTTCCTGATGGATAGCTGGCTGACTGGCGTGGGAGCTGTGTTTACTTAGGGCATCAATACATCACTTAGTGGCAAATTTATGCGCTCGCTTGGCAAGTAGTTTCAAATATCAGCAACTATCTGCTTTAAGCTTAAATCGCTGCGAATGTTCATGGCGAGCACTGACCGCATACTCCAATATCCGGGGGCCGGGTTCAATTTATGGCCACACGAAACGCGCTATGAAAAATGTGGTCAACATCCAGCGAGGCACGTTCCCTGGGCAACGCCAGCCAGGACCCCCGAAAACCAGGCAATCGGAAGTGCCGAGGGGTGTGTGGCGCACCAACTGGAAAAATAATTACACAAATTATGATCGAGTGCGAGTGCATGCACAAATTAACAAATGAATTTTGGCCAGCTCTGTACCCACGGCGGATGCGTAATGCAGCACATTGCTCATACGCAGTGGGTGCCGTTCGAAGCAGTTGGCATTTAACTCCGGAGCAATAACGGGGCATTAGAGCTGCTTAGCAGCCACTGTGTGGCCTCGGAGTCTGGCATGTCCCCTCCATGGCTGCTAAGTCCGCTTGAGCATTCGCCTAAGCCCATTTAATTGTCTTCATTAGCGCGCTTAAAGTTACATTTAATCCGCAACCGACTGTTCCCTTTTCCGTTTCCGTTTCCGTTCCGCAGAGACGGGAAGGTGTATTTGGCGGTGGGCGATTGAGCGAAGGCTTTTGCTAATTAGACGCGGACCCATCGCGACTCGGCTGCAATGAGCTGTAGCAGTAGTGGAATGAGTGCTTCGAGTGCATTACTTTCCAGTCAAATATATCAAATTTAAATGCGGCCCACACACACTCGAAATTTAATGTGTAGCGGAGCAAGGAAGGGAGGCAGGCAAGAAGCAAAGCAATTTGTTTCACCACGAGTAATTTGTCTTCAAAAAGCAAATGTTTTGCAATTTGTTAACAAGAACATTTTTCGCTTTATGCTCCCACCGAACCTCTCGTCCCTTGTTTCACTTTTTCCTGCTTTTCCCTGCATGTATTTGTTGGCAGGCGCTTGGCGGCTTGTTTGCCATCGTTTGGTTTTTGCCTCTTTGTTTACATTGTTCGCGCGGAGCCAGACTCCGACCGGGGCTCCTGGATTTCCCGTACTTTCGGGTATGGAGCGCACCAAAGCCGAGGCCACTGCAAACGCAAATTGCGGGGAAGCTGGCCCCCGAGCAGATAAGATGGAAAATACCGCTCTGCGCTCGTAATAAATGAGTGTTCTGCCTAAAATTGAAAGTAAATACATATCGGCAGATATGTAAGCTGGCGGACCAGCAGGATATCTTTAGCCCAAGCCCAAGAGGAGGACTTGCAAGAGCGGTCGCGGCTTGCCGGGCGGTCGGTGGTCAGGAGGCGAGTGGTTCCACTTCACCCGAAACCCACTTGTTGGACACGGTTCACCCAGCAGCGAACTCTTAATTGATTTCGCGCTAATTGGTCCGACCCGACAACGACGCTGGTTGATGTTTAACAATTTGCAAATATAAATATTACCAACGGTGTCCAATTATGGATTTCGCAATGCACTCATGTGCATTCATATTCAATTATCTTCCTGGGCGGGCATGTTAATTGCTCTTAAATCTGTGCGAGCCGGAAAATTCTCTCTTCGCAGGCGAATTTCCCGCAGCCAACAGCGAAGCGGTTTGAACGGTTTGTGCGACTTTTCAGTTCTGCCATGGGAATTCATTTTATTTCGTTTACATTCATCACCTTTTTTCATTCTCTCCGGGCTTTAGCCGCTTCGAATCGGTCTGGAATCAGTCAAAACCGTAGAAAACCACTGCCCTGGTGGTCATGTGCATGACCGGAAATCCACTCCGTCGGCGAGCCGTAATGTCATAGATATTTCGATTCATGGTTAAGGATATATAATATACAAATTATCAATAATCGAATGAACTATCCTGAACTTTGTAGTGGGTAATCATTTAAGATTTCAGGTCATTACATGTGTGTATGTCCTTGTATATTAAGATTGCTAATCACGATTTGCTTAGTAAAGATAATTTGGGTTTGTTTGAAATATTTGGTTATACTATAAAGAACCTTTTTTAAGATTAGGGTTAGAAGATAGTTTAGTTATCTGCTACAGTTTCCCGACCTTCATTGTTCGACCATAGCTCCACAAATTTAATCCGGAGAGAATAACATTTGCTGTGGAAACTGGGGAAGGTCAGAAAGTAAAGCCCGCAGTCCCTGCTGCTGTTCTCTTGATGGTTTTATGCTTTGTAATCATGGCCAGCAGACACACACACACACACTCACTCGGGCTACCACAAAGCGACACAATTTGAACTTTAACACCTTCAATGACAGCCAGCTGTATGACCTCAGGCGCAATTTCGTGTAAATAACACGAAAATAACAAAAACATCCTCGAGCGGTCGAGAAGAAGGCTCCGACCTCTGGACCACGCCCCCAGGCGCACTGCCAATCTCAATCCCATCCCCGCCCATCAGTCGGTCTGTGGGCTAGTTGGTGTGAGTGCTGCCGTAGTTGGCCATTATGCGCATAAAATATAAGAGGGTTGTTCATATCCCCAGCACAATGGATGCATAAATCTACGCTCCTTTGCAGGAAAGGACGAGGGGCGGGGGCAGGACGAAAGACACAGTCGGTGAAAGTCTCTGCCCTCGGATCGCACGCAAGATTTATTTTAACATTTTTATTATTAGTTTCCCGTCTCGTTTGGCTTTTCAGAAGTTCCTTGCGGTCATGCTGCATTAGCTTTGGCTTCCATCACAAATTGCTTGAAAATGGCATTGCAAATTATGGTTTACTTTTAAAGAACTTCATTGAAACTTGATTGGAGCCTCCGCCTCAACCACCTCCAGCCGCCCAGCTCAGAACATTCCCACCCACGCCCCCACTTTGGCAACCCTTGTGTGCCATTTACAGTTGTACAAGGGATCGAGTTTTCCATTCGAATGCCTTCGAGCCCGTTCCGATTCGATGCCATTGTGCGCCTATGTGTTTGGCTTAAATGTCAGCTGTCATTGGCCATAATTTCAGTTTATTGTTTTGCCAAAAACAAAACCCCGGCCCAGCAGCCTTTAGCGGAAGGAGCCCTTTTCCGGGCCTGACAATTCCATTTACTCATTTTGGGCTCGCTGTCGCTGATAATTGGACATAAAAGGCTATCGGCAGGGAATAGCACGGCATTTCAAATGGCCCAAACTTCCTCGATTTGGGGAAGTAAGTAAGAAATTTGTAAAAAACTGACTAAGTCGACGATTTTAGGACTTAGAGATTTAGTTCCTCAAGCTTTCTGCTATTTTCAAACATTTGTATCTGTCTGTAATGTTTGGGAAAAGTTTAGTTACATGACATGACTTGGTTCTTCCATGAAATGAACTTCCTACCATACCTACCATATGAATGTAGCTATAACTGCAATGTGAATGGTTTCATGTTTCAATGTCGAAATCTATCTATATATTTTGCACTGATTGGTTAACAAAGGATATTTAAAGCTCAAATCTAAACCTTAACTAGGAAATGAATAATTAAATGGCAAAATCGTGTGCCTCAGGCCTTTTTGAAACCGTTGCCGGATGGGTGGAGTTGGCAGCTTACTTGTTGCAGACCCTTTCTGAAATTAAAAACTTTTCCCTAATGTGCATTAAAATCCTTTCATTTCTCAATTTTTTTCAATTTCCATAAGCGCTGACCCCATGCATTTCGCCAGTCTTGTAATTTTCCAATTTGCTTTTCTTGCTTAGTGTCTGTTCTGCCTTTTTACTTTCCTCTGCGCGCTTTTTCTGCTGACTCGTGCGCCTAATTGTAAGTAACAAGCGGGCAACAGCATTTACAGCTCGGAAAATGCCAATGGAAATGGCTTATAGCTCGGGGAAAAGCGAAAAAAATAAAATGCGCCGGGGGCCCAGAAGGAGGCGAGGAAAAATTATAAATGGCGGCGAAAAATTCTTTGCAAACACTTTTTCACGCTTGATTAATTTTGGTTCGGCAGTCGCTAACACACAGCCCAGCCCATCCCATCCCATTTTTGTTTTATTTTATTACCATCCATTTTTTAAATGCAAAGTGTTAAGTTTGACAGTTTTGGGTCTACTGTGGGGCATTATGCACACCTCACTGGATATGCGAGAAAATCGCCATCGCACGGAGCAAGGAGCTCCGTCATGCGAATCCCTCAAGCTGACAGGCTGCTTTTAATTAATGCACTCGCAGGTCCTTCCACCTTGAGCTCATTGCGGAACAGCTCTCGAAATCAATTCAAGCTTTTTCTTCAGCCTCCGCCGGTCAATGAGCACATCATTAAGGCCCTCAAAGGGAACCCCACCCCACTGCAGGACCTCGATTTCTGGCAGTATGCTGGGGTTCAAAAGCCATATCTTCGGATTGAATGGATGAACCGGTCTGGCCATGGATTGCCTCTGTGTTAGCGTTCTGCGCTTATTTATGTTAGTGTCTTGCACTCAGGCTGCTTCACACACAAAGCCATGTACTCGGCTCCGCATTCAATTTACTAATGCACATCGCTTCTCCGGGCAGGAATCCATGTGCTGACATCCCTGCGATGCCAGTGAAGACGTTCCCCCCTCCCCCATCGACTTACCCCGAGAAAGTTATTGCCGACGCATATCGAGCATATCGTCGAGCGAAATCGCAACGCATTGTAATCAAGCCAGATGCTGTATCCCAGCCCAAATAGAAATTTAAACTGCAGCCAAAGGATATGGGTTGTAATTCGATGTTCTATTGGCCGCAAACTCAGCAGTGGAGGCAAAGAGAGTCGTGTTTCCACGGTGAATTCATTTCGCGTTTGGTTAACCATGCTCCGGTCTTGTTTCGCATGTTATCTCGATAATTAATTCGATTGCCACAGCCACCAAATCCGAAAGTTACCCGCCGCCGCCTTGGCCAACATGCCGTATGCGTGATGTGAAATTCAAGCTCACTTACCTGGCTGTTTACCCTCAAACACTCGAGCTGAACGGCTGGAGAGCCGTTGTTGACTCTATCTGGAGTCTGGCAGCCGGATTCAGCAATCTGGAATCTGGCCCAACTACCCAAAGGAGCTCGAATAGGTGTTTGAGCGTTGATTTAACGCCATTCGTTAGTGTTTGCCCAGCTCGCTTGATCTAACCCAGCCAACTCTTTGGAGGCCAATCCAATCGGCCACTTTCAGCTCGCTTAAATTCCGTGCAACTAAATTTGCCCGGCGTCCGAACAAATTCACTTAAAATGCTGCTCGGTGCTGGGCGGGGCGGGGCAATGAAAATAAACGACTTCGCATCAGAATAAAACGCTAAAAAATTAAGAAAAATGCGATGACGACCAGGACGGGAGTGAGGTCAGGCCCCACGTAAACGGAAGAGGACCCAAGGAACACAGGAGCAGGAGCAGCAGCTGGAGCAGGAACAGGAACTGGAGGTGGAAAGAATACGCAAATGGAGCTCCCAGCTGGCGGCAGGTGGTCGAGGCAATACAAGTCGTTTTGAATTTAAATTGGACAACAGTTGCAGATACTTTTCGAGCCCCTCCTAAGCTTTAATCTGTGGCCAGACACTTGATCGCAGCGCTTTCGCATCGAAATATGTAACGACAGCTCCAAGGTTGCGGCAAGGATGCCAGCGTCGGCGTTTTGTGTTTGTGCAACGTGGCGTGAATGAGCAACGGCAAAGGTGCCCTGCCCCAGATACCTCCCCCCACCCAAAACCATCGCCAAGCCATCAGTGTCAACGTGTCTGGCTACATCTGCACCTGCAGTTGAAGTGCAAATGTGCAGTGTAATTAAAAGAGTGTGCACGTGCAGACCCTGGCAGAGCCATTCACATAGAAAAAGGCAAGCGAAAGGTCCTTCAAAAGCCGAGCTGGTGGTAATTTCGGGAAATTCGAGTCCTCCGTCCAGCTGGCTTGCTGATTGCTGCCCGCCGGCCTATATGCCTGCCAATCCATAACCATAATCCGGCTGGAGGACCAATATAATAGAGCCACATCCCTGCAGCTCGTCCCATTTCAATTAACGTTTGACTGGTCTTAATTCGAAACCAAAGCAGTCCTTTTACCTTTCACGGTAAAAAAAAAAACCAGATAAATAAGTCAATTCGTCTGCTGGAGTAACGATAAGTCCGATAAAACTTTTCTTTTGGGTAATTTATGGAAATCGATAATCTATCGGTGTATATTTTGAGCAAGTTAAATTTTAAAATGATAAGTAGCATGAATGTCGACCCCCACATCGATCGGTTCCGTGCTCTTGGGAAAATTATCGTTTTATTTTTCCTGGTGTAGCCTTAAGACCATGTAAATTAGTTTTCAGGTGAAATGCAAACCAAAGTCGGAATCACAATCTGGGCGAAGCTGGTTCAGTCATCAGATGAGACGATGCGATGGACGAGCACTTGACTTGAATATGTGATAATTGGGTTTTTTGCCCATGCAACCGACGGACATCCCAGACGCCCCCAGATTCTGCCCTTCGTTTCACATTTTGCCTTTGCTAATTGCTATTTCTGGAAAATTGCAGCTGCAGATAAAAAGTGCTGGGCAAAAGGGAAATATATGTGCTGAAACTGTTTGATATCCCACTCATGTGAAATTAAAATATTTAGCTAGTCAGCAGCAGTCAGCTGGTATGCAATGTTAAATATTAAATGCTGACCAAAAATCCAATGAAAATTCCATTATTTAGCTGTCGGCCGGCCATCGATCCCTTTTTGCAAAGAATAACATTTTCATCCACTTAAACGCATTGCACATTCAGAAATATTTCCTCTGCCACTTCACGGCGAAACTCCCCGGCGAGGCTTTAATCTAGGCACAGAAATGGGAAAAGAAAGTGCGAACATGGTATAAATCTTGGCCAGCATTGTCCTGGCGGCGGAGCCGGAACCAATCCTGATCCTTAGAGGGAGCCAAAACCACAGCCAAACATCGAAGCACTTAGCAACTGCCTAATTTATGGCCCCGTCTGACAATGTGCATGGCAATGTGAATGTGAATGTGAATGTGAATGTGAATGTGAATGTGAATGCGAATCTGAATGGGAATCCCAATCCCAATCCGAATGCGAATGTTTGAGCGCCGGGAGGCCAGACGGTCCACACAGACATGGGGCAAATATCAGACGATTAGCCACAGACGATTGCATTGAAACAAAGCTGGAAATGGGGATTGGGTTGGGCACGCTCCTCCTCATCGCCGGCAAATCGATCCACATTTAAATATTTTTGTGGGCTTGCGTCGCCCAGCCTCTGTAGCCGAAATCGATGTTTGAATAATTGTAATTGAATTAGATGGGATTGTTTTGACTCTGGCTGGCACGCGTCCTTACAGCAATGGCGCACACATCTCAGCCCGACATTTATTGGTAGAGCAAGTGCTGCACGGTAGTCACGTAGTTGGCAACCGGAGGGTAGGAGCCGCTCCGGAGTTCAAAGTTTTGTTTTGGGGCACATGACATGCAAAGGCGAAATCACAAAACACTGAAACGTGCTTTTTGACATTTTTGCAATGTATTTAGGCACGTGCAATATCCATCCCGGGGAGTGTGTGTGCGATTCCTTTGCCAAATTGAATTTAGCTGCCAAAAGTGATATCGATTTAAAGGCGAAAGCCGAGCGGAATCAGCAGCAACAGCATTAGGGTCAATTACCGCTGCAAAGTGAATTGTCAACAAAATCGAAACCCGAAAGAGGCGGCAAACTGAATTCAACACATTGTCCAACTGCCAACTATCACACACACACACGCTCTCAGTCGATCCAGGATGTTCCAGGATGGGGCGCACTTTCATTATCTGTGCAAATATTTGCCAAAAATGGCAGTTGGCAGTTGTCTCCTGTCCTGCGAGAGTTGCTGGCCCGACACTTTTGGGCATCCTAGTGCAAGTTTTAAGCCGCTTAGTCCCAGCTCTTTACCATTTCCATTTCCCCACCCCGCTGCCCGCTCGGCAAAGTGAAAGTTATTCCACACACACAGATACTCGTGCAAACTAACCCTGCGGTGCACATTTCATAAATGTGGCTGAAGAAAAACTATTTTCATGTTCCTGGGTTGCGTGGGCCTTTGCGAAACTTTCGTCCTATGTCCTCCTATGTCGGCTGTCCCTCAACACAACTTTTTGTCTGCGCCGGAAACTATGGCCCATACTCCCAGCCAGGATGACGTAAATATTTGCCTGTGCGGCACAGATGCAAACACGTCGCCAGTTTGACTTTAAGACTCACCTGAAGGGACGACCCGCCACGAAGTTAACACATCAACTGCCCCGCAGCAGCAAAGGGAGCAGCAGATGCACTGCCACAAAAACATGGTTACCACGAACCTGAAGTTATGTGAATATTATTGTTGTTTGAGAATAAAGAACTCATTGACCTAATAAATCATCTATAAGCATATCCATTTGAATGAACTATGATGGACCGCAGTTAACTTAGTGACGAAGCGCACTGTAATCGTTGAGGAACGATACATTACTTTGCTTTACCAATAACCAAACACTTAGTTTCAATATTTTTCCCACTGCACTCGTATGGCAATAGCAGTTAAGGGGGGGAGAAAGTTGGCCAACTTTCTGTGGGCATATATTTGGATGTGTTATTGGAAAATTTTCAATTTGCTATTGAGAACGTACGGCGGCGGTATGGGATGTGGTTTGTTGATCAGGGGCAGAGTGCGGAACAAATTTCATACTCCAGAAAGCTAATTAACTTCTCTTTACGAGGCATAAACTTCCGCCATTAAACGCACTTATTTTCATGCGAAAATAAACAAATACCCAAACACGAGAAAGTAATGTTTTGACGGCTCCTTTTGTGCACGCGTATACTTCTTTATGCATTAACAGGACGACGAGCACGCAAGCAAACACAAAGCCACGGGCCGCGTGAATTTACGACAGAGCCGCCGTCAAGGGGGTTGGGCGAGGGTCCTTTGAGGTCCTGGAGGGGCGATACCTCTGCTGGTACTTAGCAACTTTAGCAACGAGTATTTATTTAGCACGTGTTCCCACGTCCTGCTGCTCCTGGCACTCGGCACATTCGCTGCTTGCTTTTAATTAACAAATGCCTACCATCGGTTTCGACAATCGTAGAGCGTTAATGTTAATAGAAGGCCGTAAACTCACCTGGATGCGGAAGTAGACATAAACTAGGCCTGGCCTTTACTGCCGCGGCGCATCATGATCTACTGGCCCATCCAAAGTCATGATAATAACTTGATTTGACAGCGGATTTGGCCCAATCTGCCTGGATTATTGAAGAATGCACAATCAAGATAATTTTTTTATAAAGTTAGCCAAGTTAGTGGGTAATCACAGTACTAACAACTAATGCTGCACTAATTGCATACGGTGTAAAAGTAAGTGATTATCAGCTGGTTCTTTAAAGGCTAATTTTAAATTGGTGAGAAAGCCAAAATTTAAACAAGCTACAAAGCAATTTCAAGAATGGAGTGATGACTTCTTTTATGGACATTTTAATTCATCCTCTTGGCGGCCTCATCTCATTTCCAATCGCATCGTGCAAAAGCCACAGCCAAAGAATAGAAGAACATTTTGTCAAGTTTAATTTAAGGTAGAACCCTTCTCCTTAGGACAGCAGTTTTTTATGAGAAGTTGGAGAAGGATTGGAAGAAACTGTGTCATTGGTCTTTAAACAAGTAAGCCGCTAACAATAAAACAACCTGAATACCCTTACCTTGTAACTCTAACTGTCCCATCTATCTGGGTTATATTCAGACTATGAGTATAAATAATGTTCATATTTCCGGTTCTATTAGTTCTAGTTATATATAGTACACACTTTAAGCCAGTGAAACTGAAAGTTTGTTGCGATTAATTACTAACTGAAATACTCGTACATCTCGGCTTCCCCTGAAATTTATTGACAGTCTGAAAAGCGAAATCTTAGTTTAAAGTGAGCAAATGCATCTATCTATAAATTGATGGAACTTACAGAAAGAAGAACGCAATAATTGATAGTTTTTATTATTGCACTACAATTATCAGGTCCACGTCTGGTTGCTCTAGAGGAACCACATGGCCTTTACTGTTGGCTAACCAAGAAGGTCCACTGCTACCAACTGCTCCCGATAATCGGTGAAACTTGCAGTGAGCCAAATGGCATAACAAACATAATTTTAATTAAATCAACAACTTGGTCGGCAACGCACTATATCATAATTGCCACGCGCCACCCACAAAAGCACACTTGGCCAAGTTTAATTAAAATGTCAGAATCGTTGTACACGTAAATTGTAATTGCATTTTTTTGGTTTGCTCGCTGAGGTAATAATTACACACAACACATTGGCAGTATGCACTAAAGCTGTTTAGGCAGAAATTAAACGAATTTGCATATTCAATTGAACCGAACAAATAGGCTCGGCAATGAATAGCGCATGGATGAGCTTATTTCTGCAATTAAAAGTTGTCAATTAGTTTAAAGTGCAGCTGGTGAAAATTCCATTGTCGACTAACATCTACATATTTGAAAGAGCTGCTAAAAGAGCACAAATTACCAAAAGAATTGGGTTCGAAGGACCTCCATTATCAGCACGCAAGTTCTTCTGGCATTGTATTTTGTTTTATTCCGTATCAAATTGTAAATTATTTGTATATAGAGTATTTATGTATATGTATATAGTCTGCATTTTACAATGGTTGTCAATTACAAAATCGGTAGGTGTTTAATGACGCTGCTCTCGCCCTCAGTTCTCAAACAAAACTAATGAAAGTAAAATCAAATAAGAGAAAAGAAAAGTTAACAAATCTTTATAAAAATAGTCTCGTTTGGTTTCTTATATTCTTTCTGATTTTGTTGCATTTATTGTTACTCTTATTATTTCAAAATACAGCTTATCATTAGTTTGAACAAGAAAATTTTGATTACGAAAACGATTTATGTCCGATGACCCCCATCACTTTCTAACTAAATTCGCTATGTTTGACACGACAATTTGCAGGGAAATGTGACTGATTAGGGGGGCCTCAGCTAGGATGAACAGTATCAATTCTATCAGCTATTGTCATGAAAACTTCCGGGACGTACAAATATACAGACGTTACAGAAAGGAGCTCGTACAAATTTGGTTGGTAGGTGTTAACTCTTAAGTGATTGAGGTTTAGTCTATGATTTGCCTTTGTTAAATTTACAACAATTTCATTCTTGCGTCACAACAAGCCGATCGATGGGCCGAGTGCCTGCCCTTCGCTCCGCTTGATTTTGGCGCAAAATGTAGGTAGTTCGTTAGGTTTTTATATATTTTTGGCAGGATGTAGTTTTATGTTATGTTTTATACGTTAAGCGTCCAGCTCTGCTCGCTTATGTTCGATGGTTTAGCTCGGCTTTCTCTAACCCTATCTGTGCCACACTCAACTGATTTCGCTCGTTAAGGACCTAATATTAAATTATAAAAAATAAATAATCGAAACCATAATGGTAATAGACAATAAGTTCTTTTTTCAATTCGCCCTCAGCGCGTACGAAATAAACGTTATGTTGCAATAGAGAAATTAAGCGATAGCTACGAGCTTCTACAAGCAGTTCTCTGTCTCTCCTCCAATCCATTCCGCCCATTTTTATCAGTTCAGTCCTAGTTTCATTGCTAGACCTAGTCCTCGTCCTTTGACGTTCCGGCTGATGTGGACGCATGGTCATTGGCACTTTCACTGGCTTTGCCGTCGGACGTGGCTGCTCCCGCTGAAGCTGGCGCAGCATCGCTTCCATTCTTGTTGCGGGCGTCCTCCTTGGCCTCCAGAGCGCGGATGCGGTTCTCTTGCTTGACGATGATCGCCTTGAGTTTGCGGATCTCGTCCTGTATGGTGCGCAGGTCCTTTTCCTTTTGAAGTTAACCAATTAGTTAGTCATAGAACCGTTGCAGGAGTGCAAGTACTCACCGATAAGACCGCTGCAGGCGGTCCACCTTCGCTAGCCTCATTGTTGTTTCCGGACGCAAAGTTGCCGCCGCCCGCGCTGCTGCTCGTTGCACCGGAGCTAGCGCTGTCGCCTCTGGGCTTGTTCAGGATGTTGCCCGCCTTCTTCGCTGGTAGCGATTTGTTTACCGACGAGGACACGTAGCCACCCTGTACAATGGAAACGCGATCCTGATTAGGCGGGTAAGAAAATCTGTTCGTTTCAGAACACAACAAGCAACAATGAACACAACGACAAGCGCCACGCGCATTCGCGTGCGTGTTAGGGCCAAGTGTGCATTTGTGCGGCGGCGTGTTACTGTATCCAATAGGAGACTTTAATAAGTTAGCTAACATTTAGAATACTAAACCGTTTTAGATCATTGTGAGTATTCTAAATTTCTCCGGTCGTCACTGAAACATTCTTAAGATGCCTCGTCTCAAGGGACATTGTACAACAGAGAATGAGGACTGTAGTCAGTGTGTTGGAGTGGAATGTGGCTAGGCGGACAAGGCACAAACGTAGATAACGCAGAAAAAACGTAAGTAAAGCAAGCGCAGGCATCACACGCTGGTAGGTAGCCACCGGCAAATGCAGGGAGTAAGCTTTAAACAGAACGCACAAGTATCTCACTTGGAGTCCTTGTGCTAGCAGACAAAAGCAACTGCAAAAGCCGTTGGAATACATTGTAGAAGGGGCGTCCACAGTGGCAGCGACTGCCTCATCGACTTCGAGCCGCATTGCCATCTGTGGACAAGCCCCGCTGGCCCACATGCTGATATATATATCTTATATCTTGTACGCTCTTATCGCCGGCGGAATGGCTGGCAGTGTGGCCGAACCGTTGCCGCAATCGGCGGCGAGCGCTGTATTCGCAACACGGAATAAAAGTCGGAGTTGCTTCTGCACCCCAGCCACTTACTTTGAGCGAAAATGTGATCGGATCCGCATCCTTGCCATCGATCCACTCCTCCGCGGTGATGGCAGCATCTTCCGCTAGCGTATCGGGGTAGAGATCCTCCTGGAAAAGATCGGATTTGCGCGGCACAGTCATCGAGATGACCTGACACAGACCGTTGTTGTTCATGCGATAGAACTTGGCGACCTCGCAGGTGGTCACATCACAGCCTCGCTTGGGCATCAGACCAATACCACGCTGCGGCTCTGTAGTCTGAAACGTGTTTATGTAGTGCACGAAAGGAGGTTCGGGCGTTACCTGTTCGATGAGAGATTGGTTAGATACTATATGTATTAGATAGTATTAGATTTACTTGTACTAACCTCGAAATACCGAATGACCGAGTCACCTTTTCCACACAAGTAGATCATGTTCGTGTCTGCGTCGTAAAGCGGGAACATTACGCCGTTGGACGTGTCCAGCTCCACCATGACAATGGGTTCGTTAAGGGCATCCGGTGCGCGCAGGGAGTACTGACGCTCCGAGCTGCGGTTGAAGCCTGTGGTGAAGATCAGACC
Source organism: Drosophila simulans (assembly GCF_016746395.2). Lineage (NCBI taxonomy): Eukaryota > Metazoa > Arthropoda > Insecta > Diptera > Drosophilidae > Drosophila > Drosophila simulans. Next base: position 4,274,252 of record NC_052521.2, read on the forward strand.
GTGACGTAGGAAAATGGCCCGCGTGGCCTTGGAGCCCTCGTGACACATGGCTTCGCTCTCCAGCTCGGCCGTGCGCGGATCGTAGATGCGGATCTTTTTATCCTTGCAGGTGGTGACCAACTTAGAGCCATCCCAGTTGAAGCAGGCGCTGTAAACGATGTCCGGGTGGGAGTCGATGTGCACGAGGATTTCACCAGTGCCCACGTTCCAAATCACGACCTTCGCAATACAGGAAGTATAAGCATTGGCTTCTGAAAGAGTGTTGGCATTAGCTCACCTGGTTATCGGAGCCGGCGGTAAGCAGCACGTTGAGCGCAGAGGGGTGCCACAGCACCAGACCCACGCGACGCTGGTGGAAAACCAGGTCGACCACGGGCTCGGTAAGTGTTCGGGAGAGCCCGCCATCGGGAATCTGCCACACTTTGACCACACAGTCCTCTGAGCCGGAGGCGATCACGTTGTCGTTGTGGGGGCACCAGGCGATGTCCAGCACAGGACCCTTGTGACCGCCCACCAAAGGGTGGTCCGCCGCAATGCGACCAACCTGAAAGAGTCCATTAAATTTCAATTAGCTCGATACGCCACAGTAAACTTTTATAATTGATGGCGACTAAGTCATGAGCAGCAACCATCGCAAAACTGCAACCTCGCGACCCATTAGCCCAATTCCTGAATTATTATTTATAGCCGACTCCGACTGCACGCGTTTCTGCTATGTTCGCTAATCTGCCAAGCAGGCAATTTATAATTGTAAACTTCATGCCAAGTGCTTCCGAATATGGCCCTAGAATTATAGAAAATTGGAATGCCGAATAGCTCCCACCGAAATCTACATAATTCGAAGCATATTATAACAAATAGTAATAGTAAAATGTTTCAAATTCAACATTGTTAGATATTATTAGATAATATTCTTTGTTCCTCGCTTATATTGAGCTACACAAATTTCATCTTTCGATAGATGTATTGCATAAAATGTATCATTCCAAAAAGTTTCTCGAAGGCTTCCATGAGTGTAAATCTATTTTGGTTTTTTCAAGAACTTGTGCTTGTTCTTTCCTACACTTGCCACATGCGTCCAACCTTGGCGACTAGATGGATCTCACTCATCATCCAGTGCCCATAAAGTAAGTAAAATAGGGCGTGTGAAAGCCGCTCCACATAGAAATCGTCACTTAAAAAAGCGGCAACTGTTTAGCCGTCAAGTCAGAGTGAAGAAAACGATCGGCTGCCGCGCGTTTTGCATACAAATTTGTTTCAAATGGAACGACCATCGGTGTGCTTCCTAATATGTTTTCATCCAAAGAGGAGCATCGGAAGATTAGGGGAAGGGGTGCTTCTGCCGCCCACACTATTTGCTGGAGCTGCGCGCAAAACTACAACTAAACAGAAGTCCGAAAGGCTGAATCTGGGGCAGGATGGCCAAAAGATTTGGAGATTGAAAATGCAATTTAGTGGAATACAAACAATTAGTTTTTAGCGGAATAAGTCGCCGAGCTGAGTGTGCATTTCGATGCAATGATTCGCCCGAATATCATTTTTGTATTCATTTAACTGGCTGCTCCTCCGCCTCTCTCTAAAATTAGACGATTTGTTTGTCATGTTGGCTGCTGGCCAAATTACAAAAGTGCGCCAGCTAGCAGGATCGCTGCCGCGGTAGTAGCAGAATCTATAACTATTTATAAACACATGTGAGATTGGGTGGAGTCATGCGAAATCCGTCGACGTCACTCGCGACGTGGCAACAAGCCCGCAAATGGCCGCAAACTTTATGCCAAAAGGGCGCTATAAATAGTTGGCCATTGTCTTGTTTAAAAATACCCCACCAAGCTGGCCGCGTTGGGGCAGACGCACGTAGACGAGTGCAACTATAATAGGTCCGGTGGGGCACTCACTTTGTTGTGTGGCAGGACGATGAAGGCTCCGCCGCCCGCCGACTCCACGATGATGGCCAGGAACTTGGGATTCACCGCGCAGAATGTGGAGTCCCAGCTGGACTTGGATACCCGTATGTTGTCGTAGCACTGCTCCCGCTTCAGAGCCTGTCCGTAGACGTGGCGGAACTTGGAGCTGCGCACTACGCGAAACGACATCTTGATGCTGCAGTGGCTTGGGTCAGTGGTCAGTCCTGAGTTTCTCTACGTCTAGCTCTGAAAAGAAAGGATAGTTAGCAATTTAGGGGAATTTCTCACGCACACCCGTTTTGTATTTTCCACCCTTTATAACAAGTCATCGGGCGAAATCATTTAGCCGTATTCTTTCCGCACCTGACACACGAGATATGAAATCCCTACGTTTTGGCAGAGATTTGAAAACTCATTTGATAGGTTGTGTTTCCTACACATTCTATGAGACCTGAAAATCGTGATCTTGGCCTTATCCGAGTTATGAGCGACGCATACACCGACCGAATCGCAATGCTATTCGCTTTCAGCTTCGCTCACTTATGTGTTAGCTTAACGCGTTTTTCTTTCACCGCGCTTCGCAGCCTCGATTAGTTCAATAAATTTGCATATGCTAATTTCGCTTGTTGCGAAAATCAATGAGCTTTCCATTCGCAGCTCGCTATTGACGCGCCGACTTTGTCCGCGAGAGGTTGCATCAAATTGCTTATGGCATCACTAATGTTGGCGACTAAAAGCGCCGGAAACGGGGGGAGGCGCCTAGAACGCTTTCACCTGCCACTTGGCACCTGCCACAATCGGCTCCACTCTCGTTAATGAAGCGCCAGCCGGAACGTGTCGAACTATCAGTTTTCCATACCCCTTTTTTTCAGATGACATCATCATAACGCCGAAATAGCCACTCCAGCAATGAGTAGCCTTCCAACACGTGAGTTATGGCTGAGCAAACCGATCCCGCAGGCCCAAACATATACCTAACAATCCGGGAGACTTCTAGATAGCTACGTGTTTGAGGCTGAATTCATTTCTGGGTTGGGTCGAGCCCGGCCGGCAGGCTGACTAACTTCGACTCCGAACAGCTTTCGTTTTTAATCAGAAAAGTGCCATTAAATTGTTTGCCTCTTTTGCCTCGTTGCTTCGTTTTGTTTTGCTCAAAGATATTCATATTTATTGCAAGCACTAAACTTTGTCATTGACCCCTTTAAACTGGCCCCAAAGCAGACCCCAGAATTGATTACTTTCTACGCTGTCTGTTTTTGGCCACAAGGTGAGCACCGGAGGGCTTTTGTTCTTGGTTGGGTGTGGGTATCGACATGGCCTCTCCACTGATAAGGAAATATCAGCTCGGAGTTGGCTAAACACCACAGAGATAATGTTAAGTGCTACGCCTATGTAGTCCAAGACGACGCCGAAATGTTCGCCACCAACTGGAAAATACTCCAAAGCGCTGTACCCGGAATATATCTATCTACATACATATATTTGCGGCGTGTGTATGCGTTGTTATTTATGTGTTTATATGCCAAACACCTTCGTTTGCAGGCGGGAAAATTTTTGTTTCGCGGCTGAAGGTCAAACTTATTAATAGAAAATTAAATCATCTTAGGCGAAATGAAATTTTCATATACAAACACAGCGCACGATGCTCAAAGCAGCGTTGTAAATCGCATTTGATGTGTTTATTTATTTCGTTGGCATCGCTGGCACCTGCCATGCCTGAGTTATCATAGCCGGGCCACCCCCACCCACTCCCACCATCCCGCTCGATCATAATTGCATTGGCAATTCCGCTCGTAAGGACCAAAAAAAAGTGGCCTCTTCTGCGCGTCAAGTCAACTTGACCGTTGCCGGTGGTTTAATCGGCGGCGAAGAGACTGCAAAAGTCAGCGATTAACGGAAGTGGGTTCAAGAAAATCTCTGAAGAAAGGAAAATCTCATAAGAACTCATTCCCGACGCCCATGATGCGGGTGGTGTGATTGAGTACCCAGCATCACATTGCATTCCATTCATTACAGTGGGCCACACATGTAAGGCTGTTTCAGAAGATAATCGAAAGGAAATTAAGGCAAAGGTTAAAGTTAGTACCGGATCTTAAAATCCCACAGTGGATGGAAGTCCGCAATGTACATAGTTATTGTGTTTAAATATAATATTATATTTCTTCATAACAGATGTCAAAGATGCGATCGTTACTAGTTTCTTAAATTGTTCAGTAGTGTTTTTCTTTTTTTCTAAAAATTCGCTTGACTCCACTCAGAAATTACCTATAAACTGCGATTCTGATCAGGAATATATTCTTCATAGAGTTGGAAACGTTGCATCGTTTTCAGCGAAACAGGATAAACTTCTCTATAAATAAAAGGTATGTGAAATGGGTTTCAATTACATAATGAATTTTATAGTATAATTAGAATTAATAAAATTCCGTTTGAAAAAGGTCTTGGAGTTGGCTGCCAGAATTAGAAACAGACTGTTGCTGAATCATTATTGAAAAGTAACCAACTAATCCGCATGCCACTTAACCAGCGGGTGTCAACCAACTTTCAGCAGCGACTGTCTTGTAATCACGTTAACCATTTGACAATGGGGCTGTTGTGGGGCCCTGCAGCCATTTGTGTTGAAATCGCGCGAGATGCAACCGTCGCTGAATTGATGCGAATGCGATGGTCCAGCGATCGGGGATTGGACGCGAATTGACTTAATGCTTGATTGCAAATCTTGCCGCTTTGTCGACACGTTGTGTTCACCGGCCACTTCTAATTGCTAACAAATGCCGTCGTGTTGTTCTTGTTCCCGGCGGCGTGACTAAAACGCCGTGGGTCCCCCACTCGACACCCCTCCCCGCACCGGCACTCCTCGAGTGACTTGGGTGTGCAGTCAATTAGGCGTAGTACGAGTAGTTTCCAGCAGCAGCAGTGCAATGGGGCGTGAGCGAAAATAAAACAGTGCCTGGGTAAAAATAAAGCGACGATGGAGTGGGACACTGCTCCAATTGTGGCGACAAGGGCCCCGTTATAATGACATCTCTATTCCCCAAGTACACTCGAAAAAGAATCTCTTAAATGTGTAGCACCACATGCCATCATGGTTTTCGGATTTAACTATTTAAGTAGCTAAAACTGATAGTTCGAAACTTTTCCCAAAGCTTAGGGCACAAAACCAGTCTTGCATAAACTAAATGGTTATTATTATGTGTCGTTATAGGATATTGAGTTTCAGGATATGAGTTTCCTCAACTCAAGTGCTTTCCTTACTTTAACGTTTCACCACAATTACATCGAGGTATGTGGTTTAACATTAAATGAATACTATACAATGATAGATTAAAACTTTGTCTTGGTATGTGAAGGAAGATATCAGACCAGTTGTAGCTTAGTCAGGTGTTATCAATACGGCGTCATACATTGTATACATATGTATGTGTTAACGTTGCGCGGCTTGGTTTTGATTAACTCGTGGTATCTTTTCTTCCTGTGCACAGCTGCAGCGACACCTAATCAGCTGGCCAATGATCAATGCCACATGCATGAGTCACCCCTGATAAGAGGCTGTTTATCGGTTGTCGGCTGCACTGGAAACTTTCGCCGTTCGTCTCATCTCAACTCGACTCGACTGGATGGAGAGGTTGATGGCGATGATGATGATGTCATTGATGCAGGCGCAACGTCATTGGTTGTGCAGCGCATATACATGCCCATACACACACGTGCGTCTGTGTGTTGAAGGTTCATCAAACTGATTGCAGAGTGTGCGTGCCTGACGGCGATTAGCCAAAGTTTTTGACAAAAAGCGCGCAAGTGTCGCGGCAGACTCACTGGCTTGCAGCACAGTGGGTGTCGTCGCTGTGCGAGTGAAAGTGGAACTCTGCTGCTAAAATTAACCACATGCATATGCAGTGCCCCACCCGACACCCAACACCTCCCCTCGCCGTCGCAAGTGGCGCTGGCTTTTGTTGCTGTCTTAATTGCCGCTCGTTCTTTTTCTCCCCAGCTCCCCCCGCTCTGCGCGCCATCCGTTGCTATTTTTTCCATTTGCGCTTAGTCAGACTGGGCGGCAATTGTGGATGCCTGTGCACCCTAGAAATTCAAAGTACATGGATTTTGTTTGGCACTCAATGGGCGAGTAAAAGTACCTTTCCCTTTTAAGAACTACACATTCGATGCCTAACTAAAGCTTCAAACGCGTATTCCAGGTAATCCGATTTCTACCTGATTAATACGTGAATCACTGAGAAAAAATTATCCCTGTATTTCAGAAAATCACTTCTATTCCTCAACGCCATAAAGACAAGAAATTGAACATAGAAAACTTTTCTTACGTCTAGAAAAACTTAAATCATTGGTGTTAGAAAAGCTTTCAAAATTCAAGAAATTATTTTCTTTACTTTGGTATATGTATGTTTGCCATTAATTCAAGAAAAATACGTAACTAATGTAAACTGGTGCTTAAATGGCTTAAAATCAAGGTTGATTTTATTTTAGGTGCAGTCAAGTAAAAGTTAATTTATCCAGATATATACCCTAACTATGTAGGTGTCAAAATAGGCATTCCAATGTCAGATTCACGTTTCAAAAGATATTTTTCTCGAATTCAGCAATGACCAGGAAAATTAAAAGGTAATGTTGAAAATGATTGAATTCTAAATTAAGGTTTTGGGTTTTCTAAAGAATTATTAGAGCAAAAGAACACTTAAATCTCATATAATATTGTTTTTACTTCGAACACTGTTAGCGATCTAAATTTTTAGGTTCCAAGTCTATATATGATGATCATTTTTTAATTTAATATAAGTGGGTGGACTGTAAGATTCCAACTTCAGTATCCGAAAGAGTATTTAAATGGTGGCTTCCCGAAATTACTTGCTTCCTAGTTCTTTTCGGAGTTATTGCCGCCAATTGGCGTGTCCGTTGCCAGCCAACTGGCGTTCATACGTGCGCCTGTTTTGCGATCGTGGCCGAACAGCTGTTGGTCGCCGAGTAATCGCGACATTGGCTGACGCATAAACGCGATCAGCGGTCGGACTCGAATGTGTGTGTGTGTGCTTCATTCCAGTGCATTTCTCATATTTTTGTCACTAATTGGTGTTGGCTAAGTTTCGCTGCTTAACCCATTTGGGGAGCAACCGAAATAGCTGTGCGTGGGGGCGTATGCTGTGCGCTCTCTCGCTCGCTCGCGCGCACTTTCGAAGACACCTCTGGAGGTCGCTTGTTTTTCACACTTGCTCTCGCTCGCACGCACGAAATGAACCGTAATTGTGGGCTCGGGCCCACTGGAAGCCACGTTTATGGCTAGCCAATATTCCGAAATTTCAAATGTCACCTCATTTTGGCGCCCTTTGAAAGCACACCCCCCTTCGCCGTTCCTTGTAACTTGTTGCTTCCACCAGCAACAATTGGCACACTCTCTCCCCCTTTTCCTTTCTCCCGCACTCGACCACTCTTCCCCGCTCTCACGCTCTCGCGCAGCGTAAACAAGTGAGAGCCGGAAAGGAAAAGCCACACAAATTACAGCGCAACGCAAGGAAGATAAAACAAATACCAGAAAAAAACAATTAATACAATCAAGTGCGAAACAACAAATTCGACTGCGAGTTGTTTGATTTCTTTCGCTCGTTTTTGCAACGTTTTTCGGCACTGGCGCTGCCAAAGACGCTGCTGCTTCGCTCTCTTTATTCCCTTTTTTGGGTGTTGGACTCATATAACACGGTGAGCGAGCGGGAGAGCAGATGGCAAAACTTTTATAGCGGTACTCTTCACATGCACTGCGTTCGCCGCTCCGCTCGCACAAGAAAGCACGCACACCAGCGCACGCACGCCACACTCGGCGCACACAGACTCACACGCACACACACGTATGGTCGCAAGGCGGCTGTCGCACTTATTTTTTACCGTGATTTTTAATGATTTTGTAATACGCGCGTTCATTACTTAAGCGCCGCATTTGCATCGACCACTCGCAACGTCAACTGGAAAATGCGCAGCTTCAGCTGACACCGAGCCGAAATACTCCTATCCGCAAAAATACCGCTGTGATTCATTGCAACCGCTTTGCTTTTGCTTGACATTTAATGTGCCGCACAGAAGCGGCCGCAAGAAACCAAAATACCACCACTCACTTTATATATCACTCCACTCACTGGGGCCAGCGCATTCAGCGGGATTCAACTAGAGATTTTGCACACGACTCCGGCTGGGAACTTAAGGCACTTCTTTTCAGACTTTTCAGTCAGCAGAAAGACGGGACGAGTACAAAATGCCGACGAGAGCGCGCTGAGCATCTAAGAGCAAGTTCGACACTGTTGTTCGAGGCGAGTTGTTGATATCAGCGCAGTTCGCGTTCACGTTCACCGGGCGCTGCGTTCATTCGCCTGGCGTTGCCACCTGGTCCGAAACTGCCATGGAACTAGCTAGATACAGCTAGTATTTGTTTCGGGCTAAAGGCTCCCAGTTGGACAATTTTAATTTTAAGGTAATAAACGGACCACTTAAGTTAATATAATTGCTTGTTCAATAACTATTAGTATTTAATTTCTATGCGCTGCTTATCTAAATCCATTCATTCATCTTACAGTAAAATATTTTTTATTTATGTACCAGCACAGCTGTCGGAACAAACTAAAATCGCTAAAACATAGCAACATTGTCTGTCGGTGACCGCGTGCATCCCTGGTGCGGAATATGGTAGCCCTAAACAGCTGACTGCGCGGGTCTCATTTGAATTTCCGGACCGACTTCTTCCGAACCTGAAATTTTTTGAATTTAGCTAGAATTTCTTCAAGTGCGGAATGTGTATACCTTTCTCTGGCTTTATAAAGCATCGCAGCACCTCTACAAAAGGATATTCTAGCAACACCGCCACCAGCGCAGCCACGACTTGAGTGAGTATGAACACACTCAACACATTGCATAGCTGAAATGGAGATAAAAGCAATTGGACCAAAAGCGCACATAAATGTACGTAAATAAGTTAACAATATTACCAGGTAGAAGCTGGAGATGTAGACCGGTTGTCTAAAATATCCTGCCACTGTTCTCAGGACGACAATGTGCCAGAGAAACGACTGAAATGAGATTCTTGCCAAAGGCCGAAACGCCGGCAATGTGCAGAAATCGTAGGCAATGCCTGCCGTAAAATTGTGAGTGACTCAGTGACTATCATTTAAATCTGTTTATTAACCCACCTCCAACCTTGCAGCACATGAGGACCACGAATCCTGCGCATATTAGCACCCACAATATCTTGTGGATGCCCGCATACAAGGCTAGCCATAGCGATGGCTTCGCAAAGTCCTGTCGAATGAAGATGTAGCCGGAGAAAAGGACTCCCAACGTGGCTAGCACAAGCAGCCACATGGCCAGATCGTACTTAAAGTGGCCTAGGAGTTGTACTTTTCCAGAACGCTGCCTAAGGTAAAAATGACCGCACAGAAAACCAAACAGGTAGCCTCCCAAATTGGTGTAAAAGGGCGGATACATTTGGTAAAATGTGTCGGAGTGTCGGAAGTACAAGTAGCGATATGTTCTAGGGACATTCACTTATCATAGACTGAGAAATGGATTACAATTTATAAAAACCTACTCCGGACGAATATGGTAGATACCATCCAGCTCGAGAACGTAGGTCAGTACGGCAGGCACTGCAAAGGCAAGTGCTAAAAGAGTTGTGTAGATTGCCCTTGTCAGCTTGGGATGCCTAAAAGCACAGAGGTATTTTTGTAATACTCCAAAAAGGGCAGGTGACTCACTTCTTGGTTATAATAATTACAATAAGAAAGAGCTCGAATAGCTGCATGTCTGCACCTAGGTACCAGGTCTGATGGGAGCACTACAATGCAAATTGGAGGGATATGGTGATTACTAACGGGCTTAAACTCAAGTTATCCTCTCTGAAATACCAAAGAATTGTTTAAGTAACGTACACTGTCTTCCAGCATGTGGTTGGTCACGAAAAACACGTTCTTCCACCAGTTGGAGCGACAGAAGACCCGCTCCGCCTCCGTAAGATGTCGCCAAAAGGGGCCGTTTTGAAGTCGCACCAGCAGGGTTCCATTGAACAGGATGAGAGCGAGAAGCGATGGCAGAAGTCTAAAGTATCTGTAGGAAAACACACGAAAGTACACAGCAATGCACTCAAGCGTGCCAGTCTTGGGTTGAACCTGTTGGCGTTTGGTGAAGTTCACGTAGAGAAGGAAGCCGCTCATAACAAAAAATATCTGGATGACAAGGCTACCGTTCTGGAATATTGAAGTCTCAAACCGGAAAAGGAACTGTTCGTAGAACTCCGGATTTTCTATTGGAACAGTCATAAAGACCATAAGCGTGTGGCCCAAGATCACTACAAATACGCCGATCACCCGAAACCCGTCGAAAAAGCTCACATCACGCGAGAAATCTGAGTTATAGGGCTCAACCAACCGATGATAATTTCGTACCACTGAGAAGGATGTAAGGAGTCGCTGTCCTGGAGGCAAACCGAAATCAACTTAAGGGATGTCTAGTCCTGTAGCTCATATCCACTTACGGCGATCCTTTAGTGGTTCTCGATAAAAGCCTTCTGATTTTTGCGAGCTCATCTTTCTCAGTCGATAGTCGAGGAAAGACGAACACAAAGTTATAAACAATATAACTACCAGAATACCATAAAACGTCAAGTCAAGCAAATCTGAGGGAATAAACTTTACGCAGTGCTTCAAATAACAAAATCAGGAAATACCAGTACAATAACTGTATAGTGCAAAGTTTTTAGAAGGTGCAACTATAGCTTGTCATCAATAATCTTAGCCCTACTTACCCAGCTTCAAGTCCTTATCCGAGGCAGAGACACAATACTCGATAAGGCTGCGAGTCCTGAGTGAAAACTTCTCACTGAACTTATGGTTTAGACAGCCTTTCACAACCTCTTTATAAAATAGATCCCTATCCGAATTCGTTTCATCCCGACGGTGTACCTTGTCGTAGTAGGATATAAGTTCCTTATCCAGGATTTCTTCTTTCTCGAATTCGGATAAGTTATTGATACTTGGCTTGCAGTTCTCCAGACACACGCCCCTAAAGACGCGATCATGACGAAAACGGTGCTTTGAGTCCTGTGAAACTTGGTCGATTTGGTGCCACAGAGCAGAGCTAGCATTGGGTAAAATCTCGACGTACACCAAACAGTAAGTGCCAGCTTGATTATCCAGACAGAGATCGTAGTCATCAAGTTTGTACAGGGCAGGCATGTGTCTGTAGAGAGTTACTGCGCACGCAACTTTCCCTGATATAGCTAGATATAGGATTAAGTTCACATTACTTACAATTGAACGAGCCAGATAAAAAGTGTCCTTCTCCCACAGACAATATGGCTGAAAGAACACCTATTTCCAACCAGCGGAGCATGTTGCGTGTGTTTGGTCTAACACTTAAAGATCAACTATTCCGAATCTTTGCTCGATTTGTCTTACCAATTTAGCGATAGCGTGCTACACCGTCAAGCTTGGCTGCGTTTTCCAAAGATATTTCTATAAATTACTTCGACTTGACAAAATCACAGCTATTAAGTGGGTGCCGTTTATTTTATTTTATTGAACTTCAATTTTTCTCATCTTTCAGCTTCCTATTGCCTAACCCAAGTAGCGCCCAGTGAATATCGGCAGATCGAAATGGTTCTTCACGTAGAAAGCAAAGGGATGGTTGGCGATGAAGCGTTTGCGATTGAAGGCAGCCACGCCCATCACCCGCCATACTGAGGAGGAACCATGAAAACGATGCAGACTTTTAGACATTTGCTTTTAGACTTTATTGAGGCCACATGCTTGGTTAGTACAAAAGTATTAAGTGTATATATAAGATCATCAATTGCGCACAGACTAATGTTTTGTATATCCTTACAGACAAGGTAAAAGCTGAATATGCTCGACAAGCCAGCAATATAGGACTGACCCACCTGCACGTTAAATGAATAAGAGACCCTCGAGTAACATTGTGGATTGGTGTTAGTATGTTTGCTTATTTAGAGTTTCTTTATGCTGCCAGCGAAGAGAGCGGTTGAGTCCTTGTTAAGGATGTAAAATGTAAATGGATGGTCGACATGGAAACGTATCGGATCCGGCTTCGGCATGGGCAGCGAAGTAAGGCTTATGACCATACCTGCGAATTGGGATTACATTGAAATTCAGTTCAACGGTTGTGATTGGTGTATTTTGATGGAGTGCTATCTTCAAAACTTGTTGATTCTTCCCGCAAACAAAATAGTAGAATCCTTATTAATAATGTAATAGTTAAATGGATGCTGGACATGGAATTGGACGGGCTGTGGTTCGAACGTGAGCATGGTGGCGTAGCACATGACCATTCCTGCAAATGAACATCAAAAGTCGTAGCTCAAGGGTTAAATAACTCGAATTAGTAGGTGGGCCGAACAGGTAATGGAGCAGATGAGTGACGTATGCTAACCCAGGTATGCAGATCAATGGATTTTCTTTTTTTTTGACCAATTACGGATTATCCCAAAGCTTCAGACAAATTCTTGAATTCCGTTGTAAATAAATAGCTGTCTTTATTGTTTTGCCAAAGAATCAGGTACCAATCACAGCTCATCATGCTCGCTGGAGGCGGAGGTATTTTCCTCTAGCCGCACAACTGAGCCCCAAAACAATGGCAGATCCTTCTGATGCACAAGGACATAAGTGAAAGGATGGTCGGCAAGGAACTCAATTGGTTCCTCAAGCGACATAATAGCGCGCTTCCTACGCACCGCCATGCCTGCAGGATGGGAAGAAGACAAGACAGACACGGATGAACAAATGGGACATGCACAGGATGATGGATGCCAAAATACGAATGACTTTGACCACTTACCCGTGGCGGCAGCAGCCTCCGTTCCCTCCTCGTTTACTTCTATGAAGGCCTTGTGTATGATGGCTGACACTTTCAATGGCTCCGGACTTTGTAGCATTTTTCCGAATTCAGCCTGATCGGAGAACATCCTTGACATGCCCAGCTGGAGGACGTTTAAGGTAACATGAAATCCATTTCTTTACTTATGTGTCAAAAGTAAAGCTCACCTTCTGGAAAACCTCAGACAACTCCACTTGGAACTCTGCCTTGAACCTGGGCAATTTGAGCGCCACCTTTGTTTCGTACAACGCCTGCGTGATCTGCGAGAGGGTCGTAAGGCGCAACTTCTCCTCCAGGGCGGGCAGACCGGTCTTGGTTTTGGGCAGAACGATCAGCATAGAGAGGTCTGAGTCCTTGTAGGGCAGTTCCAGGGCCGTGGCATCTAGCGCCGGCAGATCGGCATAGCGGAAACTCTCCTTTAAGCTCATCATCGAAACCTGAATGGTCCGCTCGCCATCCAGGTGAAAGGTGTCCGGGCGGGTTAAGTGTTTACTGAACTGGTGCTTCCAGGCGCCCTTGAAGTGAATGGCGTTCACAAGGACCAGTCGCGAGGCGGAGTTCAATACACTAGCCGGCACAAGATCCTTGATCAGGTGGTTGGTCCGCTGCTCAACCCAATTGTTGATGGTTGCCGCTGCTTGGACATTTTTGGAAAAGTCCACGCTCTGAGCCGCCGAGAGGAACTGCTTGGATAACAGCTGGTCAAACTCCTGGCGCAGCTGGTAGCCATCCATCACGAAAATCTTGTTGGCGATGCGCAGGATCTGGCTGTCCTGGTAGGCGGCCAGCACCTGGTGGAAACTCTGTGCGATTTGCTCTGGGTCGCTGGAGGCCAAACCCAGTCCCTGGTCCAGCTGAGTAGCCGTCTCCTTTTCTGCACCCAGCCTGGCCATCGCCGCACAGGTCTGGATGGAAAAGGGCGAGAAGACGATGTTCTCGCCGGGCTTCTGCGGCGACAGCTTGCCGTACACGTTGATAGAGAAAAGGGCCAGCCGGCGGGCGAACTCCTGGTGGGCGGCGTCGGCCATGGTGACGTCAGCCGAATGGACCGGTGGAAACGGGGAGAGGGCTAGGCCGAGCAGGGGGAGCAACCAGCAAGCTGTAAGTATCCAAATCGACCGTGGATGAGGTGTGCTCGATTTCATAAATTTATGTAATTGCAGTGTACTGATGAGTCACCTCCACAAACGGTGTTCACTATATCTCTCGGGTTGGCCGTTTCGCCGGGGATTCACTAGCTCGATTATCGGAAAGGGTAATTAACTGCCTGCTCCAACTGCTGGTACTCAGTTTTTCACCAGCGGCTTCGAGTGTGTAAATTGATTTCTTTTCTATTAACCGGCTACCGCCCTCGACTTTTATGATGTGGCCTTTGAGCAACAACTGAATTCTCTCAGCGAGCGCACATTGTTTTTATACTCGCATATGCATATGTATTCCCCCACAACAGTGATTTCTCTTCAGTTCGCGCTCCCAAACGGGTTTTTCTCTCGCCTGCATTCGGTGTTCTCATTGATTTCACTCTTTACATGCATATTGCTCTTTCTTTCACTGGTTTTTTAAACTATCGGATAACTTACCACATGGCACCAAACGATAATCCATATTCAGTAGTTTTCCTTACAGTAAACCTAGACTGCAAAGCGCACGTAATGGACTGGCCTGACTTCTGGTCCACACGGTTTTCTACGCCCTTATCAGTCAAAGCTCAGTTTGAGCTTGTTATTGTCTTCGAAAATAATGGGATTTTTTCAGTTCACTGATAACGGAGGAAAGCTGAAACTGAAATCATTCCCTACCTAAATTTGTTTACTATATTTTGCCAGAAGTTTTGGGGAGAATGAGTCAATAGAATCCAAAAGCACCCATCATTTATATACCTTCAAAGGCAGATTTATTTTATGTTTATGTTAAGATCATTCTTACACATTTAATGTGTCAAATGAAAAATGTTTAACAATTTATTCGTTAACTTTTTCGCACGCCAAAGATATTTTAGGACGATGCATTTAGATACATCTGTTACATTTTTCAGGTTTCTCATCATTGGTAGTGATAAAATGACCGGCAAATAGAAGGCCATGAGTGTTGTCCTTTATGGCATAGAAGAAAGGTCTATTAGCGTGGAATACCTTTGGAGGTACCTCGCGCGCAGGCATGCTTCTAAATGTGGCAACCGCAGCTGAACAAGAAGCTTAAATTAGTTAATTAGAATTTATGTATATTTGGGTGAAATTTCTATTACTGGGACTTGCTTAGCAAATCGTAGGACATTCGTAAGAATATCCGGAGTACTACATACAAGAGGCTGTCAAATTGTCAAAAGTAGAGATATGTTTTCACTCAAATATTTTTGGAACCCTTTTCCTTGCAGGCTCACCCGTTGCGGCTGCAGCTTCAGTGCCCACTTCGTTAACCTCGATGAATGCTTTGTGGACGATCTTGGAGACAAAAAGGCTTTCCTCGGATTGCAGCATTCCTCCAAGCTCTGCCTGACCACTGAATATTCGGTTCATGCCCATCTGTGAGTAGCCAGGTTGCGTATACAGGTATAATCAAAATTCAATAACAAATCCATTTCAGCTAACCGACATGAAGACCTGGGATAGTTCTTGCTGGAACTCGGCTGTAAAGGTGGGAATCTTCACATCAACTTTTTCCAGATTCATTGCCGATGACAATGCCTCTAGGGAAATATCACTGAGTTTCTTTTCGAGGCTCGTGAGATTCGACTTTTCATCCGGTAGTAAAATGATCATGGCCAAATTACAGGCACTGTAATTCATTCTGAGGGCAGTGGCTTCGAACTTGGGAAGTACGGCAAAAAAGAACTTCTCGCACACGTGCATCATTCTCACTCTACTAGGTTTATCCGATCCGAAGAAATCCTCTTCTTGGGTGTCTCTTTCATTGAATCTGATTGACCACTCTCCCTTGAAGTGAATACCGTTTACGAGGCACAGCCGCGAGTCCTTGGTTAGAACTCTTGGACCGATTATGTCCTTGATCAGGTTGTTGGTCTGTGACTCTACCCATTTGTTGATTATGCTGGCAGCCTGCTCGCTGCCAAAGTCAATCTCCATTGGCTTGGAGAGAAACTTCTGCTCTAGAATGTGGCCAAACTGCTCATCAACTTGGAGACCCTTCATAACATAGAGACCATTGGCCATTTTAAGAACCGGGCACTGGTCATAGGACTTGAGGACGACACCAAAGCTTTCAGCTACTTCCCGAGCATCTAACCCGACGAATTGGAGCCCGTCGTCCATCTCCTTAGCTGTGACCGATCCCTCCGTCGTTCCCATCCGCAGCATGGCCGCAGAGATCTGAATGGACAATGGGGAGTAGATGATGTTTAGGCCAGGATTTGACCGGCACAAATGGTCGTGCAGACAAATAGCGAATTGTTCCAAGCCGTGTGCGAACTCCGCATCTTTCATGATGAAGGAAGCAGGCGATCTCAGGTTAAATATGTTAAGTATGCGTCCAACACTTCTGTTCTACGATAGAAGAGTCAGTGAGTACTCATTTTTCGAAAAAAATGTGAGAGTAGATATTCGGATTGACTTATCAACAGTTTGAGCAAATATTTTAATAAGTAGCTAGAGGAGCTATCAACCCCATTCCAATTTCTGGTATGCCAGGAGCTGCTCTCCGCCGAGAGCACTTGCCACTTCAGACTCTCTTGGAATTTATCTAATCGAGTTGCAGTTCGTTCAGTTCTGACTCACTGCGATTCCCGCCGTTAGTCAATTCCGCACAGTCTGACGGGAACCACGCTCTTACTCCGGCTGCCTTCCGATTGTATCCGTGAGATTGTTTTTTCCGGTGTAAGTTATCAGCGCACCCATAGGGTCAGCGACGCCCTCACCTGTTTCGACGATTCGAAATAGCTTATCAGTGCGCATAGAGAAGTGAATAGTTCCATTGATCAACGATTTGTAAACTAAAAAAATGCCGAAACTTACTTAGTAGGCTAAGTTACGGTAATCTAAATATGCAGTAATCCAAATAGGGCAGGGTATTGTTAAATTTTAAATATCTATAAACATCAACAACCTTATCAGGTGACGTGCGTTATTTTATCTATGAATTGCTATCGCGTCGTTTGCTATAAAGCAATTTGTTATGACGAAAGTAATACTAGTTGATTTCACTTTACTTTTTACATCGGTTCTATTAAAAATATAATAGCGAATTATGATTTTGAAATAAATAGTATCACCTAGTAGCAGGTCTAATACGTCATAAGGGATTTTGGATTTTTTTACTTAAGTATTTAAAAATATAAATTAAAACATAAATTTGTTTTGCCCAGATTGAGATGAGCGAACCCCAAGAAGGTAGAAATCAGTTCGCGCGAAATCTGATAGATGTCATTACCAAAGATGCCCTGCAGCAGAGCAAAGACCCCCACATCAATACGGTTTTCTCACCAGCATCCGTCCAAAGTTCATTGACCTTGGCATTTATGGGGGCATCCGGATCTACGGCAGAGGAGCTAAGGAATGGGCTTCAGCTAGGACCAGGAGACCGCCATCACATAGCCCTAAACTTCGGAGAGTTCTGGCGCACGAGCTGCAACTACGGCGACAGGGGACCCGTGTTGAAGTCCGTGAACAGATTGTACGTCAACGATTCCTTGGAACTGCTTACCGAGTTCAACGAGATCGCCGTGGACTTCTTCCAGTCGAAGGCAGAGGCGACGAGGTTCGCCGATTCGGAGGGAGCTACGCAGCTGATCAACGACTGGGTGGAACAGGAGACGGAGCACAAGATCACCAACCTGCTTCAATCGGATGCCGTGAACAACGAAACGAGCGCCTTGCTCATCAACGTCTTGTACTTCAAGGGAAAGTGGCAGAAACCCTTTATGCCTGAGACCACATCGATTGACCATTTTCACGTGGACCGGGACACTCGTGTGGAGGTGAACATGATGTACCAAGAGGACAAGTTCAGGTTCGCCGAACTGCCACAGCTGAAGGCTCGAGCTGTGCAACTGCCCTATGAGTACTCAAACATTCACATGCTAATCCTGCTGCCCAACGAAGTAAACGGTCTGCAGGAGTTAGAGCAGCAACTCAAGAACTTGGATCTAGCCGATATTGACTCCGCTCTGACCTTGCAGGATGTCGAGATCTTTCTGCCCAGGATGTGCATAGAGTACGACGTGGACCTCAAGCAGGTACTTAATCAGGTAAGATACAATTAACCGATAGAAGTGGCTTTTTTTTAATAATAATTTAATGTCTGATATTAATTCTCAGCTGGGTATTACGGAAGTCTTCAGCGATAAGGCCAAACTAGACGGTCTCTTTACCTCGCGAAGTGGCCAAAAAATCTCGGCAGCAAGGCACCGCGGCTACATCGACGTAAATGAGGCAGGATCGGAGGCAGCAGCAGTCAGTTGTAAGTGAAATCAGCTGCTTGCAACTCATACTTGTTCATACTAATCCCAACTCTGATTCCCACACTCAGTCATGAAGATAGTGCCCATGATGCTCAACATGAACAAGAAGCTCTTCAAGGCGGACCACCCGTTCGTCTTTTACATACGAAACCCGCAGGCCGTGTTCTTCGCCGGCCGATTCTCGAACCCCAAGTCTGGATCTGGACCAGGAGAGGAGGGCTTGTCACGGGAAGGTGCCGATGCCAGCATGTACAATGTCTAAGAACAGCAGTGAGACCGAATAGAACTCAGCTATGAAATCCCACTAGACGTCATTGGATTTCAATCCGAGAGAGCTGTGTGCGCAGTTCTCAGTAACGTAATGAAGTATCGCCAGTAGGTACATATATGTCCAGTGCATATATGAGCTCGTCTTGGCACTCGGCGCTCAGTTTACAGAGATACTTATCTCGGGGAAGAGTTCGTTGTAGACGGTCAAATGTATTACTTGTGTAAGTGGCGATCGCTTATAGCCAGTGAATTAAAATACAAAGCAATAAATTACCTATAATAACTTATGATTTAAATTGTTGTGTTAGTCATACAAAATAATAAAACAATATGAAGATGATGATTGCTGTGGCATTAACTTTTAACTTACAAAGACTATTAGCATTCGTTGAATTCGATCTGCTTTAGTCTGTAAAAGTACAAATATCAAGTTTAATATGCATGAACAGAATTTCCGAACGCTGCAAACCAATTGATAATTCATTTTCCCACACTAGGCCTTCTCCTGTGGGTCACTTCTGTGGCATGTCAGACCTCCAAGGAGATCTACCAGCTACTTTCCAAGAGCCATACAAACCAGAACCTCGTCGTCTCGCCCGTCTCCATAGAGACCATCCTTAGCATGGTCTTCATGGGCGCAGGAGGCTCGACAGCCCAGGAGCTGCAGAGTGCATTGGGTTTACCATCGGAGGACAAGGAGGCGGTGGCAGCCAGGTACGGGGCTCTCCTCAACGAGCTCCAGGGACAGGAGGAGGGACCCATACTGAAGCTCGCGAACCGCATCTACGTCAACGACCAGTACAGCCTGAATCAGAACTACAACCTCGCTGTGAGGGAGCCCTTCAAGTCGGAGGCGGAGTCCATCAGTCTGGCAAATGGTCCTGTTGCGGCCGAGAGAATCAACCAGTGGGTGCTGGACCAGACCAGTGGTAAAATCAAGGACATGATCGATCCCGGCAGCATGACGTCCGACGTGAAGGCCTTGCTGGTGAACGCCATCTACTTTAAGGGCCAGTGGGAGTCGAAGTTTAACCCAGCTAAGACCAGAGCCTCCACCTTCCAAGTAACTGCGAACAAGAGTGTGCCCGTCCAGATGATGGCGCAAATGGGAACATTCAGGGCTAACTACTTCCGCGACTTGGATGCCCAAGTCATCGAGCTGCCGTACCTTAACTCCAACCTGTCCATGACTATCTTTCTGCCCCGAGAAGTGGAGGGCCTGAGCGCCCTGGAAGAGAAGATCGTTGGCTTCGCCAGACCGCTGGATGCCAAGGAGGTGTATCTGAAGCTGCCCAAGTTCAAAATCGAATTTCGTGATGAGCTTAAAGAGACCTTAGAGAAGGTAAGACTCCGCCAGGAAACACCCGGTTGTGCCACTTTAACGCTCGATTCTGTTTAAGCTGGGCATCCGAGAGCTTTTCACCGACAAGTCAGACTTAAGCGGCTTGTTCGCCGATAAGTCAGGCGGCAAAGTCAGCCAGGTCTCGCACAAGGCGTTTCTGGAGGTGAACGAGGAGGGAGCGGAGGCCGCAGGTGCCACATGTAAGTACAGATTTGGTTATCAGCGTTGAATGTTGACTCCTATATGCTCACTGTTCCCAATGATCATCCCCAGCTGTGGCCGTCACAAATCGAGCGGGATTTTCTACGTTCCTCATGGCCGATCATCCCTTTGCCTTCGTCATTCGCGATGCGAACACCATATATTTCCAGGGGCGTGTTGTAAGCCCTTGAATAAATGAAATCAATATTTTAACTTAAAAACTTTGGTTCTAAAATTCCAAACGAAATGATTAAATTTTAAGTTACGGATCACTGTGGACGGCAGTCCACGTAGTGACGAAGGGTAACGCTGCGAAGGCAACTAATAATAGGTAGGTAATAGGTAGTAGTAGGTGACTGGTGGGCAACATGTGCCACAAAAAATATGAATGCTTAAAATTCCCAAATATTTATAGTCTGTTAAATTCCGATGCTTCGTTAAAAGACTTTAGTTTTTGACAATCAAAAATATTTCATATTAATTAGCGGTAATTAACTAGCAACATGAAATTTAAAATAATTGCTAATAGATATACATGACTAAATATGCTTAGGTGAACACAAAATTTACTTTATAAAAATATTGTCAAATACGTTAATTTGATGTATTTTAAATGCTGGGAAACAGCGTGATGTTATTTTTATTAAAAAAAAACTACTAGTTTATCCGGAAAAAGCAATAAAAAGTTAAGCTTTCTCCACCCATGAAACTAGATACATACATTCGCTAAAAGTCGGTAAAAAGCCAATTTAAAACACTTTTCACGGTTCCTAAACGTAATATGTTTAAATGCCACAGATAAAGAACAAGTGAAAAGCCTTTATTCGAGTTTCTCGCGTACGTGCAATTAGCAAGTGGTATCTGATATTCGAGTTACTCGACTATGGTGATATCTTCAGTTTTTAATAAGCAATATTGATATTTTTTAAGCCGATATTGATGTTAAAAAACGTAAAAAGACATTCCATGCTTGGGATGTACTTAAAATCTCTTGGGAAACCTAACAAATAATACAGAATGCTTGCGAAGTGGCATGGTGCTAATGAAAATGAATATACATACATACATATGTAGTAAACTAAACGAAATTAATTTCCCCACTGAGTGACGTTGTATGGCCAGAAAGAAAATCAGTCGTCAGTTCAACGTAGAGCCCCTCGAACTGTCTTTTAATACGTGGACGGCTTATGTATCCATTGAAATCAGTGCTCCACGAACTTAACTACAGTCAAATACTCTACAGATAATTAAGGTAATTGTACATACACACATATATGCATGTACTTGCTGATCTAGTATACATACTTAGAAATTAATTTTTTCACTTTCGATGTGATTTCCGGAGAGAGGAGTATTTCTATTTGTAAACAAAATGACATCACTGTTTGTCAACAACTGCTAAATTAAGAGAGCCTTTTAGGAAGAGAATGATAGCCAAGTAAAGAGAACCAGAAACAAAGTGCGTTCTCTTGACATAATACCCAATTTTGATTATTTGAGTCACGAACTAAGAAAACGGATCTGAAAATTAGCCACTAATTATGCAAACGTTCTTAATTTATAGAAGTCAACATACATCTATTTTAACTATTGACCTTAAAAGGGTTAGAAATTTATAAATGCATTTTCATTATTTTCCTGGCATTTCAAACATTATTGAGGGATTAGTTAAGTAAGGTAAATAGAAACCCCAATATAATTTTCCAAAAGAAGTATTTTTTTCCGAACTACCTAACAATTATTTCGTTTGCATACAATTTTTTGCTTTTCCCTTTGATTCAAATGCTTGTAGTAGATGATACTCTCTTGATTTTTTGTTAGAATCGTAAATAGTAAAACCTTCGAAAGATTCATCTTATCCAAAAACCAGTTGTGTGTATGGTTATATTACAGGAGAACGAAAAAACCAGTCTAAGCCCAAAAAACAGTTGAATCACATTTTGATTTCAAAGTAACAACCACGAATGGTTCAGTTTTCGTAATCATGTCAGGTAGGGAAGATGCTTGCACAAGTTGTCTGTCCACGAATTATTGACCTACTTTACTGCTCTTTCGGTATTTCCATGTCCACGTCCTGCAGTCAAGGCCACGTGTTTACTTCTGCTGCTCCAGGGCTTGATTCTGGCCATGGCGAACACCCTTAACTACTCCAAAAGTCCCGCAGGCGAGGCTCAATTTGCCTCGCAGCTTTTTGGCCAGTTGGCCAAGTCCCAGTCTGGCCGGAACATTGTCCTCTCCCCATCGTCCATCCGGACGGGCTTGGCCCTAGCTTACCTGGGCGCCGAGGGCAGCACTGCCGACGAGTTGAAACTGGGATTGGGCCTGGAAGGAGCTGGAAAGAGCGAGGTGGCCGAGAAATTGGCCCAGTTGTTGGCCAAGGGACAGTGGGAGAAGGCGAGTGGTGACGAGGACGGGCCCAAATTGAAGAATGCCAATCGGATTTTCGTGGCCCAGAGATTCAAGCTGGCCCAGGCCTATCAGGATTTGGTGAGCAAGAACTTCGCAGCAGCTGCAGAGAATGTGAACTTTACCCAAAATGCGGACACAGCCAAGCGCATTAACTCCTGGGTGGAGGAGCAGACCCATCAGCAAATCAAGGACCTCATTGCCCCGGACTCTCTGGACGCGGATACTTCGGCCATCCTGGTCAATGCCATCTACTTCAAGGCCGACTGGCAGAGCAGCTTTCCCGACTACGCCACATACGACAGAGACTTCGTCAACCACGGAGGGCGGAAGGTCAGCGTGGACACCATGTCCCAAGAGGATTACTTCAGGTTCGGCGAACTGCCCGAGTTGAAGGCCAAGGTCGTGGAACTGCCCTACACAGGCACAGATATCGTATTCCTGATCATCCTGCCTCAGGAGGAGCAGGGACTGGCCCAAGTCGAGGAGAAACTGTTGGGCTTAGACCTCAATGATATAAGCTCCAAATTGAGCAGGCAAAAGGTCCGCGTGCAGCTGCCCAAATTCAAATTCGAATTCGATGTCCCTCTGCAGGCAGCCCTGGAGGAGGTGAGTTCTTTAGCCTAAGATAGCTAAATACTTGTTTGGTGACCCAATGTTAGTAACCGAACACTAGTGGCAAATGACCTCTGCAGCTATAAAATTCAATGTGTACGACGTGTTGTGTTGAACTACATTGGAATGTTGATATACGATATTTCCTTTACTTGTAAAGTAAAAGCGTATAATGAAAAGTATTAACAATTATACATAAATATATAAATGGATATTACGGATAGGAATCACTAGCCGAGTGGATCTAGTCATGGCTGTGCGTTTGTCTGTTCTTATGAACTTCGACCTCGTGGAAAGTAAAAGATGAAGCATGCAGACTTTATTATCAAGTCAATAATTACGCCCACACTTTTTGATTACACATTTTTTAAATATGGTTATAACTACTGATATGCCAAAAACATTTTAGCTACTCCCACTTACTACTTAGATTCTTGAACAGCATTAATTTTGATTCTTTCAGTTGGGCATTAAGAAACTATTCGCTCCTGAGGCGAACCTCAGTAGTCTCCTCCAGGAATCGGAGCCCCTACGCATCTCGGAGGTGAAGCACAAGGCGATCATCGAGGTTAACGAAAAGGGAACTACGGCCAGTGGAGCAACCTGTAAGTCTGTCCGTAAATATACAAACATTCTTCACAGTCTTTATTCCTTTCACTCCAGTTGTCAAGGTTTCGGTGGAGTCGCTCTTGATTGGAGAGGAAGTATTCGAGTTCATCGCAGATCATCCCTTCTTCTTTGCCATCAAGGATGCCCAAAACACCTTATTCCTGGGCCACGTCAGTCAGTTGTGAGTCGGCGCCGGAATGCCCCAGTATGATGTTTTGTCCGCATCCAATAAATGCCAGTTCTCGATGTCAAGTGCACAAGTACCGACAGGTATATCAACCTGGTTGCTTGATTAGTTTTGGGTTGCGTAATGCTTTTGGCCTTCCTGTTCCTGCTGCTTCTGTAATTAGAGCCATCCGAGCTGACGTTGATAGTTTATTAAGAGGACTTGGCCCGTTCAGCCTCCGATCCTGGCCGAGTGCCAGGCTCTTTGGCAGTCCTGTATCGGCCTCCTGTGTGTGTGTGTGTGCGCAGGGGTAATAAATCAAAGTTGGTATAGCTATCAATCCCTGACACAGCGGCTCACAAAAAGAGTCAAGAACGAAGGCGAACTGCGCTGGGAAGAACTGGCAATTTGAATGCCCGTGGTAAGTGGCCGAAGTCCAAACACACAAGGACCTGTGTGTGGACTGTCGGACTCACGGACACGCACATGGCCAAAAGTCAACAACTGTGTTGGCAATTTGCTGCAATCATCCAGCAACACATCCCCTCGTTCCCGTCCTTCCGCAACCTGTCTCGTCCTTCCTGACATCGCACTACCATTTCCCAGGAGACGATGTTTATGAGTGCAGCTAAATTGTTGTTCTCCGTGTTTCGCTCGCCTTTCCTGCAGCTTTTCCTGCCCCACCGCGAGGATTTTCCAAATCCTTGACCGCTGACGGCACTCACATAAGTGCTTCACACATAGCCCACCATAGAGCCTCCTCTTGTGGCGGATATTTGCATATTTCTAAACAGGTGTAAATTAAATTTGACAAATTTTTTGCGGCCCCGGAGCGCGTCCTTGTGATTTCCTGCCGCCCCGGGCAGCACTTTTAATAACGTTTTGTGACATTTACATACCTTTCGAGGCCTGGTCATGATGCCGGTCCATTATTCACGTTTATTGTGGGCGGAATGATGCAGTTGGCTGGGATGTGAGACAATTAGAGCGGGACCTACGCACGTGTAAAACATTTTAATTAAATCCGTGCTGACGTGCCGCTTGGTTTTCCACTTGATTCCTGGGAATTCTGTTACACTTCCGAAGGTTGTGTTGTGCGTTCCGTTTTTCTCCGGCACTAATTGGTGGCCAGGGCGGTGCCGAAACTTCGACTCGGTTGTCACGGGCGACGCTCAAGTTTCCGTCAGCAAATTGAAATTGAAATGACAACACAACAGGAGCTGTCGCATCAGGAGGCAGGCATCAACCGCATTGGGAGGAGCAAAGGATTGCATCTCGCGGAGCTGAAAATGGGAATTTAGCGACAAGTGCCGAGCATAAAGTTCAGCTGTGGGCAGGTGGTGGATAGGTGGGTGGAGACTAGTGGGTGCCGGCTGGGGGCCACGAATCGCTGGGCACTCGCTTGCCATCACCAGGTGTCCTCCACCTTTGGTTGGGCCTTTTGCTAGTCCTGCGGCTGACAGCCCTGCATCATTTGCCAAATTGACAGGGAGCGTTAGATCTGCTCGCCACCTACGAGTGTGGGCCAATTTAGTCACTATTATAGCCCCAATCCAGCTGCAGCAGTCAGTGCTTAGTAGTTTTTAGTTATTCCGCTGGCGTGCAATCCATGAACTTGCATTGTTCAGTATAAGCAGCTTTTAAATCCTTAAGTAACAATAGCGACCAATGAAGTATACACACAAAAAGCAAATAGTTGTTTATCTCTAAAACTTAAACTTCCGAATACAAGGACCTCCATTCAGTTAATGTTTCCTTTAAGCTGTAACGGAATTTAGGAATTGTGCTTCACAGGACCACAAGTTAAATTGGCAGTATGCACAATTTTTATAAACAAATATTTATTAAATTAGCAACTGTGCAAAAATTTGTTTTCTGCGAGTCATATTAAAATAGTTTAAAAATGCACACACATTTGAATGGGTGAAAACCGAGTTCTAGTATAACATTCTAACCATTATGTTTCAGGGACCGTAACTTTTGCGAACTATTGTGACTCTCAAAAGTTGTGCTGCAACGTGTGTGTTTAAAGCTTCCCTTTGAGGTTGTCTGTGCCAACTACACGGTGGGGCAACTCCGCAGGTGGCAGGGTCGGAACGATTACTCCTTCTGCAACGTGGAACAGACAATTGTGGAGGCAAATTGTAATTGTAACTCACTTTTAAGTGCGTCTGACAAGTTTGGTAATTAAGGAATTATGTCATGCGCACGTTTGCCATTCAGAAGGACCCTTGCCGTAACTGGCTGTGGGAGGTGGAGCGTTTTTGATTGCATTGGCTACATTGGTTACCTGGGGTTTCCTGTGTCGCATTCTGTGTCCCGAATATTGCATTTTTGCAATTGGCATTTAATTTCGAAAGCTGCTAAGTTGAGCATTGTGTTTATGCACGCTGCACTCCCATTGAAAGTTATCCCCATTGTTGGCGGAGCCCAGAGCAGGCTAGTCGAGATTCTAGGTGGCCCTGGGCACACAAGGTGTTCCAAACTTTTCACTTTCCCACGGCCCACGTGAAAGGGGGACTGGCTACCGCAAAATGATAATAGAATCCCAGCAGCTCGCTCCAATGGAGACTGGGCACAATTTACCGCTCGTCCTGGGATCGCGTGCTCGTCCACAAAGAGCAGGTCAGAAAGGACTGTGGTGCGGAAGGACGATTTGACGCTCTGAAGAGCGTCACACTGACAGCAGCTGCCAGTGTGCGTATCTGTGCGAGTCAGGTTAATGAAATACTTGGAACATGCCTCCTGCCAGCCGGCCAAGCGGCCTGTCTCGACCTGCGTGGCCAAAGGACATGTCGAGACGGATGTGCCTTTTTTTTGAGCCTGCGAGTGTGTGGACCCCGCTCAGGGCGATGGAAAGTGCAAAAGTTTGTTAGCACTTTGAATTTAATACATGCTATTGAATATTAACGAGCTGTCTCGGCGTAGAATGAGGAGCAAACAAGGTTTGGCCGACAATTATCGAGCATACGCCCCGTGGGCCGCCTCGGCTGCCCGTTTGCCTTTCGGCAGCTTGTGGGCTCTGTGGGTAATTAACATTTGTACGTCAATATTTGCAGTGGCAGCCGCTGGCATCTAAATGAAAATCTCCACGTGACATGAGATACTCTTTGCCTGCCATTAGATTTAATTACCATTTCAGGTGGCTGTCCAAACAATTGGGCTTTTAGAGTATTATGTTCTGCGAGATATGTAAACATTTGGAAAGATTCCGATAGGTACTTCTTTTGCTTCCGTATCGAAAATCCGAATCAAAGTTTAGTGAACGGAAAGTTTTAGTTGGGACATAGATGCCAATCCCCCAATAACAAACTTAGGGTCGTCTGCTCAAAATTGAACTGTCACAGGAATTATTACCAACTGACCGCAGCTGACAATGCCGGAGGGGCGAGCCTTTCATCCTTTCGAGCAGGTTCGAGGGGCAGACCGTAAATTCGACCGAAACTTAAAGCTCAGGTTCGGAACACAGCTAGTGGCAGCAAGAACTTAGCCTTGTCCTGCCGACGCCTGCGTCCTGATCCGCTGTAGCGTTGGCTTGCTCGCAACCACAACCTGCAACACGTTGTGTTTTGAATGCCTTGGCGGCAAACACTCGTGGCCTGTTGGATGAATATAAAAGCGAAGTCCCATGCTGGCTGCCAAACAGTTCCCTGCTAGACAGCAACGCACGCGCTCCTCAGTGGAAACCCAGAGCTTCTCGACAGTGGATTATAACTTTGAATGAGGTGTCCGTAGCAAGCGATACTTCTGTCGTCCTAGTCCGTCGGTCGGTGGTGTTCGGAGTGTCTGTGGCTTTGTGTGCGGGTGATTCCCCAGAACATAAATCAGAAATTTAATCAATCTCACGTGCCGAATTGCAGTTTCCCACAGTTTCGTCGCTATTTCGGGGTGATTAAGTATACGCCAGGTAAGCCCGCCTCGCAGCACTGCGTCGGAGTCCCTATGACCTATTAAGGCCAGGTGGAGCAGTCCGGCGCGGAGTGGAGTGCGGTCACCCGGAATGCGTCCATCCGGGTCGTCCAAGAAACTCCTCCACTTTATGGCCACATTAAGGCATAAACAGGGGCAGAAAAACAAAGCACGTTCTGAGTGCAAGTGCAAAAGAAACGACTTTAAAGTGCCTGCCAACGGGACAAGTTACGGTTATGGCGAAAAATTCAAATTTCCCGCATCCTGACCTGCCAAATTCCCACTCTCCATCCAGCCCTAGGTGGGTCTTTGATATCCAATTTTAACGGCAGCATTCGCTGGCATAATAAAAATTTATCGTAAGCGCATTAAATTTGTAGCCGCCGCAAGTTTCGCTCCGTTCGCTTCGTTTTCCTATTCGACATGTAGAGACAAAGACTCTTCGCAGCAGTTAACATGTCTAAGTAAGCTCTAAGTTGCCCCCAGATCTGCCTTTTGTGTGTCCCGGACGGAGGAGGCTGGGCGGATGGGAGCCGTGCCATGTTGTGCATTTTTATTACGATTACACAGCTCACACATGGCAGAAAGCACTGGTGCGGGATGGGTTGCAATCATCCCCTAGGAGCCCCTTGAAAATCCTCCGGTGAGGGTCCGTCATAAATTCTAAATTTGACAAATAAATAAAAGCTGGATGGGGGACTCGATGGCCATGCTCAATCCATTTGTGCACTGGTTTTGTGGATCTATAATCGGATTTAACATGTATTTTCATCCCGTACGAAAACTGCTCTTTGGGGACTCCATATTCGATACTTTAGCTATTGATAGACTTGGACTCCACTTTCGTTTTAAGCCACAAAATGCATTTGGAATAACCCTTGTCTAAAATGTTAAAGCTTTTTACTTTGCTTCGGAAAATTATACATTCTGAGTCGAGGAGTGCTTAAAATCCGACACTTTTATAAGTTTATATTCTGTTGAGTTTAATCGAAATTTGGGGCAAAAACACAATGTTTTTTGAGCCGAGTTCCTTTGAGGCCAGGCTTATCATTTGGTTATTTATTCCCTATAAAAATAAAATACCATGGTTTCCAGACTGATGATGACTTGAATTCGAGTTAAATGAGGCTTTCTAGGTTCTTAAAAGAAAATAATTAATTTAAATCCCATATTCTGTTATTGGGTTTCATTGGTTTTGATACTTTCTTAAGTAAAGAACAATTGCACTAAAGTCAGCACTTCCTTCAGATGTACCATCATTCCCAAAGAAACGCTCCGTCTTCCATCTCCATATTAGTACTTCTAGGAACCCACGTCGCAAAAAGCAGCACTTTAATTTGGGCTCATATTGCCTACGCTTACAGCTCACTTTCATGAAATTCATTCGCTTAATTGTATTTTTCGATTGTTTTTCCAAGTATTTCTTTCTTGAGATGAAAAGTCAACAGACAGTCGGCAAAAAATGGGTTTGTGTTTTTCGTTTTTTCCAACAACATGAGGGTCGTCGGTAATCGGAAACCGCAACTGTTTGTTTAACTCCCTGCGAGATTGCATAATTAATTTCACATAAAGCCTAGTCGCGAATTTGACTTCTTAAAGCCATTCTTAGGGGGAGCAGCACCTAGGTGACGCGACTCCACCCCCCATTCACTCTCACCTGCCGCCTTCATCCCCCAATGTGTGTACACAGTCGCTTGTAAATGCGTGTGCTCCATATGTTTATGCTAGATTAAACGGTTTTCCTGCCAAACTGCGAATGGGAATAAAACACACGCGCGCACACACACACACACACACACACACGGCAGCTATGCAGATGCCCCCGTAGGTATGCTAGCTTTTTTATTGTATCTTAAGCTGGGCCAGCTGCTCAGCTCCTCGGGGAGCGACCGACTCGGGCGCACACTATATCATAATGGAGTCTAGACCGGATGCCTGAAGTGCGATGGCATTTACCATAGTTTGCATTTCTACGCTCCCTGTGCTGGTGGGCTTCGCATCTGCTCATCTGCTCATCCTCCCGTCCAATCGAGTTGGTATTAAAGTCATGCCTTCTGAGTGAGGTTCATTAATCCCACCGCACTCACAGTCGCTTGCCATGGACAAGGCAGCCCGAGAGGCCGCTTGTCTGTAAAGGCTATTAATTATATGTGACTCATTTAATTGATAAACTGAATGCCTGTGGGCATTTCGCCCTTCATGCCTTCGGCATACTTACAGTGTTCTGGATGTTGCAGCTGACACCTTCAAGAACGAGCCATTTGCTGTGGCTGAGTGTGTACTTCGCATCACTCATACGCAGCTGGCATGAATTGCAATCCGTATGCAAAGCGCAAATTGAAAATGCACACGAGAACAGAGGAGCAGGCATGAGAGGGGGATGTGGCACCCAAAGTGGCAACCAAAGTGGCAACTAAATGCTGGCAAAATGGCAAAACTGCACGCCTTTAAAATGTGTTTTGTTTCGCCCGTCTTGTTGTATTAAAATTAAAAGCACATAAAAGGTTCAAAGCTTCCACTTGGCCTGACAACGGTCCTCCTCTCTCGCAACAGAACATAACAGGACGGAAAAGAACAGGTCCTGGCCCTATGTGCGAGTTCGTGTTTCCGGCCTAATGCCTCCATTTCCACTTATTTTAATAGTTTTTGCTCTTTCCGGGCGGCACTTGTGGGCCTCTTGGCCGCCAATGGCTTCATTGAAATTTGGGCACCCACACGGCCGGAACACTTGTGGGTGAGCGGTGAGCAGGCTCTTGATGTTGCGGCCGCATTTGATTAAAGTGCTGGACAATGCTTGTTGTCTTCCACTCTTTGGCCATGATTATCATCTCGATGGGGATGTGTGTTTGGGTTTGTGCTGATTTTATGGTCCGACGGATTTCTCTTTTTTGGCTTTCACCATCCACCGCGCGTGCCCCTTTTTCCGGCTTTATTGAAATTGTATTGTACAAAATTGTCTCAACGAGCGGGCGATGGAGCACGTTTGAAGCCACTTAATGACCATTAAATGCTCGCCAACAGAACTACGAGGATTCCAGGAATGCGAGCTCAGCCAAAGCAAATACGAATCGCATTATATTAAAAGCAATTTTAACTTTTGAGACAAATGCCCATTTGGCATACTACGAGAGATGGGAGACGGGTGAAGCGCGCTGTGGCACGTTCCCCGACTGGATTTTATAATGGATGAACTGAAAGTATGCCAAATGCGCCTTAGCTCGGCGTACTTATACATTCATGCAGCACAATTTGCAGTAATTGCACAGCGATTCAAGACACCGCTCGTGGAAAATGTTTCCCTTCAAACAGGAAATTAATCTAGGACAGCGCCGCCCACGTTGCCACGGACCCACGGATCCGGCTCGGAGGACCAAAGCGGCCAGTGGGGAGCTGTTATGGCTCTTTGCGCTGCAACCTAATTAACGTGAACAATTCAGTCACATTAACAATGCATACTCACGTTGAAATTGTTTATAATTTGATAACACGCCTAAGCGAGCAGGGCGGTGCCTGCCCGAAGTTTGCACTCGATCAAGTGGAAAATCAAAACTAAAGACAAGGCCAGAGCCACTGGAAGGATGGGATGTGCATTCCCAGAAGGGGGAGGAGCGTTGGCCAACCGAAGGCAACTCACCGCAGACAGACTCCTTGCCAAACTTTACTCGGTTCAATTTCAAAGTGTCAAATGCAGTCAGGCCAAACGAAACACTGAATGAAGACGGAATATCCTGCAAGTCCATAGATCGCTGTCATCGCTTAGCAGAGATGGGGAAAAAGTGCCTCGGTTATTGTCAGACGCCCGTGCTCATGAGCAGCCTGTCAGAGCAGTCGAAAGGGTACACAAGCCCGTTGGATCCATGGATTTATGCCAGAAAAAATGGAAAGCCATCAGCATATGCCTCACTGAATCACTCGCAATATACATGGGCGTCCTCCAATCCACGCGCCGGAGCTATTGACAATCTCGGCTAAACTTCCGCCGACCGGCTGCCCCTTTTGTTGCCACTTTGCCTGGCCATCCAGCACCGTTTCGCATTTTCCATTCCAAATACCAGTCCTCTGCGGCAGAGCAATCAATAAGTTCGTATATCCGTCAACCAACCCTCAGATCCTGCAGCACACGGCTCCACGGCACCACTGCTCCACTGCTCGAGTGGATTCTCTAAAAGTTTAGCTGCCGTTTTTTGCCATTTTGGTTTTCCAACGGCGGCCAGCACGATGATAATATCAAATTGAGTTCGTTTTTCATCGCTCTGCCTTTAAACATTTACGGCGCGAAAGTGGCTAAGTGTTATTCAAAAATCGATTCCAGGCCGCGGTCTGCCAATCTCCCACCTCAAACACGACAAATCTGACCAGCTTTTATGGGCTGATAAAGCAATTAATTTCAAATCGCCACGGGCAGGCGCAGGTGAGGGGAGATGGAAAAGAAATCAGATCTGAACCTGATAGGCAATTTGGGGGTCGAAGGATAAAATTAGCCAGCAGAGAGGGCCACAATCAGGGGCTTCATCAGGGCCGATAAAGATTACGTATATTATTATGTTAATCGAGATTATGATGACAGTCATCAGCGCCTCATCAGACTGGGCAGGCGAAATCTGCTTTCTCCGTCGTTTTTGTCCTTTCGACTCGGGTTCCTTCCCCGCCCGCTTGGTATCTCCTTATAGACACCGTACTCCGCGACCACCACCCAGACACACAAATCTCTTTATAATCGTCCCAGCCCTGTCGTCTTTGACAAGGGAAATGTTGGCCTAGGAGCGGGCGTGTCCAGGAAGTCGGGTCGGGTCGGGTCGTTCTAAGGGTGGTTGGGATGGTTGGGATGCTTGGCATGGGATGTGGAGATGGATGGCTGGCCGGAGGGCTTTGTGCCTACACTTATAAATTTTTATTTGTTGGCATTCCGCAATTTATTTTATATCTTTTCCAGCGGCCGTGGCAACTCCTGCCAGTTGGCCATTCCGTCTGTTTGTCCGTAAGTCTGTCCGTCCGTCAATTTGCTGGCTTTCGCAACGCTCTGCCAATGCCTGGCGGCCTTTTTTGGAGGCGCCGCGGCTGCTCGTTCTCAGGTCGTTACACTTTGAGAAAGTTTGAAGCCGTAAGGCGGCATCGCAGGAATCTTGTCAAAGGAAGCCGTATACACCGCCGTACGGTGAAGTATGACAAGAGGCCTAATCAAATTATGCCCACTTTGTTGGCCGCTGACGTTGGACTGCCGGATGATACACAATAAAGTAGGTTATGCTGAAAGCAGGAGATGTGCTCATTAGGCCAGATGTGAGTGGAGTGTGCTGATCTGATTGTCGGCTTTTCGGGCTGCCCATTAGTAGGATGTCGAAATGCCGGGACAACGGGACGTATGCGTAATATATGTCTCTGAAACATTACAGTTCGACAGTTCGTAGCTTATTGGCCAAAGTCTGTTTCCCTGGACGTTCTGGGATTCCCGGCGCGCTGCTGAGCGTTTGGTCTTCGGGGTCCCAGTCCTCGGAATGCCAGGAATGCTGTTTGTGATTTTTCTTTCCGCTTTCCTTTTAACATTTTTCACCGTGTCGCAGCGGCGCTTTCCCCGTTTTCCCCGCTTTCCACTGCTGCTTTTTTGTTTGCTCGTGTTTCCGCCATTTCCCCGCCATCTCCTGCTGTTTCCCGAAGTCACTCACGCGGAAAGCGCGTTGCGTGCTTTATGAATCTGTCCTGGCGCAGCTTCTCTATTACGTTCTAGACAACTTGAACTTGTTCCCAGTCTCCGTCTGCGTATCCGTCCTCGCCTTCGCCTTGTCTTGGAACTCCTGCTCGTTTCCGGTGGATTCTCAGCTGCGTCCTTTGTGGATGGGAGCCTTCATGGCACTGCCATGTCTCCAACGTCCCGCGGCATTCGTCGTGTTTATTAAGTCTAATTCAATTTTGCGTGAATTTTATTTGTTGCATACATTAGGGCCGATGACGTTGAAACATCCCCCACGAATCCGGTTCCTGGGAACTGAGGTGCTGCGCCATCGTCACAGTTGTAATTACACATTTAGCAATTTAGAGAGTTCTTCTATGAAGTTTTTAATTAAAACTTTGATAAATTAGCTCAATTTATATCCAGCCAGATATTTACCATTTAACAAAAGCGCCCCCTCCCCTTCTATCCGACGTCTCAATCCAATCCCTCCCCTTGCGGGAGCTGATTTCATGTTGGTGTGCATTTCTTTGTGAGTGCAGATTTCCCATTTTAATTGAAATTTACCAAGGAGGTCTTGGTCTTTGAAAGTGCGGAGACGTGCATGGCTAGGCACAAGGCGAGCAGGATGCGGAGTAAATTAAATTGACAAAGTAAATAAGTACTGGGAAAAATGTAAATAAATATGCCTTTCATGGTCACAAGAAATTGGTTCAAGTCAGCACAACTGCTCTTTGCTCTCCAGCCCACATCCCCCTCCCACTTTCTTCGCTTACAGCAATCCGATTTTGGCCAAGTTGTAAAAGCGAAGCTTTTCATATTCGCCAGCAATTGCATTCTATCCTATTTGTATCGGGCATAAGTATATGGAAATTTATGACTGTGACGGCAATCCCACATTTGTTTCAATTATTCACAGTTCGAGTGAAACTGAAAGCAGCTACATGCATATAAATTCAGCTCAACTGCCAAGTGCGAATTTGTTTGGCATTGAAGAACAATTGCGGGGGGGCTGAGGGGAGCTCGAGTGCCGTTCGGCGAGCTTATACATTTTTACCGCTCTTGACATAGACGCGTGCACTAAGTAAACCCGCTCGAGCTGCCTAAATTGTCGAGCACATGTGTGTGTGTGCTCGCAATTTCCCGTCCTGAAAACTGGGAAAGTGGCCCCAAGTGGGTCACAATCGGGCCAAGTCAAATCAATTGACGCCAAGACGCGTCTGCACACACAGCCATTGTCCTCGTGTTTGCTGCCAACACGATTAACCCACAAACGGCTCAGGCAGACGTGCCCCTTTGGATCCTCCTTCTCGGGGAGATTGTGGCAAGTCCGACTGCCACTGACATTGCAAACGCAACTGCAGCTGCAGATGCAGCCTCGGCTTTTGCTGTTGCAGTTGCTGTTGCTGTTTCTGTTGCGAGGAACGTGGCCACTCAAGGGGAGCCCACTTTGTGCTCGCTCCTTACCAATTCCACTTTGCCATTACTTCGATTCCCCGGCCAACGGGGCGAATGAAGCTGTGCTGGGAACTGGCTAGGTACTTTCGCCACGGTACTTTTTCACTCCCTTTCAGTTAGCGACACTTTTGGGAACATTTTCCGATGCTCAATTGAAAATGGGTATTCAAATAGTTTTCTTTCATCCGTTAAAATGTACATGAATAAAAATCCTAAGAAATGAAACCTTTAATGGAACTGGAATACTTAATCCTTAAAAGGAAACTCATGAGTTGACATCTTTTTTCTGCTAAAAGTATAAGCCAAGATCTTTTTCCTATACATAGGTTTACTTAGCTTAGCCAGATATTCGCATCACTATTGCTGGCCAATACGAATGACAATCACGAGGGAGCCTGCACTCTTTTGGCCAAAAGACAAGCACAAAGGCGAGGAAGGGTGAGTCCCACTGCTTCCCCGGCGTCTGTGGTTTGTTTGTGTTTAATTTGTGGCACTGCCAGCTGTTGACAATCGATGACGACCCTCCAGGACGGGCTGCACCAGCGCCAGCCAGCGGCACCTGCTGCCCCGGGAAGCCCCTGCCGGCTTCTCCTTTCGCGCGCCTGATTAAGTTTTTGCATTAATTTCGCTACACCCTCGATGGCGCTATCCTGGTGCTCGTCCTTGGCTTGTTTGCTTAGCCATTAGCCGGGGATTCTGTGACCTGCGGGTCGTTTGAGCGGATCCTTGGGGTTGCAGGCTGCCAGCGAGTGCCTGACCTTTTTGCCAGCCATGCAGTAGCTCCCACCACTCTCAGCTTTCGCCTTGCTGGCTTTTCATGCTTCGGTTGCAATCGAATTTATTGGATCCCCTTTTTAGCCAACTCGCAGTCGCAGTTCTCATCAGCCCAAAGTCGATTACTGAATTTGCGTGCGGAACCTTTTCTTGATTGCAAAATCGCAGAGAGAACTCGATTAGAGTGCGATAGAGTGTATCTTCGGGTAGGGGCTACAGATAACGAGTCTATCCAGTCGATAAAATACCAACGCTAAGCACCTTTGAAATAGCTCCGCTGCTCACAAAGTCTATTAGGGAAGTATCCGCATCAGCTCCTGATTCTGATTGTGATCCTGTTTCTGTTTCTGCTCCCATTGTCCAATTAGCCAAGTCACCAGCCACATGGCTTTGGCTCAGGCTCGCCCATTTGCATCAGACTCGTGTTGCTGCAGTTAATTTGTTGTTTCTGCAGCTAAGTTTCCGCTCCACACAGTTGGCTCATTACGGACTGGAAGGGATCTGGGGCTTCGTTGGCGGCATAATGAGCTCAGTTCAAGTGCAAATTGTTCGCCCGATGTCGGGCGGTCAAAAGGACCTCAACCTCAACCTCGTCCTCGCCCTGGTCATTGCCTTCTATATTTGGATACCTCCAAAAACTTTTTCACAACACTTAAGTCGAACAGATAAAAGGCGTCGTTCTCCTCAGTCGCTTCAGGGGATGTGCGGAGTACTCCTCCTCCTCGGGACTCTGGCAGCCCAACTGCCCCTCCAGGCTCCCAGCCATTTGCCGTGATTAGTATAAATAAGTAACAGTTAGTGACCCATTTTCTGCACACCATTGAGCCAGAAAGAAAAAAGGCTTTAATGGCTCGCCTCCACCATGAAATTGGTGAGGACAGATATGAGTTTGTTAGGGTGGACCTCTGGTTGCGTAATGTTTCATCCCTTTGCCACAATACGAGTATGCATGTATTTAAATATAAATATTCTACCCTAGGAGGAATATAAACTGATCTTGTAATCTGTTTTCCTCAGCCTTTCTGTGACTTTTAAAGGTCAAAGGTATATGCCCTATTAAAATAGTACCAATATTCGAATAAACTTTCAAATTTTGAAGCTTTAAAAAGTAGCACATATGCACATAGATAGTCAGTTGTGCCCGTTCCACTGAATCCCTTTGTAAAAAAGTAGTGAGTTATATCAAAGATCGAACATTACAGTGGTCCACCTTGGTGTTACCTGCTCATCCAACGATGATGGTGCGCGGCTCCCATCCGAAATTGAATTTATGGCACCGCTCCGTGCCTCTGAGATTAATATAGGCCACACCGCCCGAGACGTGTGGAAAGGTGTGAGGCGTGCGACTGCGGGTCGGAGGTCAGATGGACGATCCGGAGCTGTCATCATCGCAGTAATCAACAGTTTAACGGCATCGCCTGGTGGCCTAGATACTGCGTCGCCACTTTGTAATCGTTAAGCCTGGTCCTGCACCAACTACAACTGTCACGGCTTGTAGAAGGGGTATGGACCGGAAGGCGAGGGCTGGGGGTGAAGTGATAATGTGGCTGGGACCCGGTCCTGACCAGAATCATAGCCATAAAATCATTTGTTTATCGCTGCGGCCGCTTTCGGGCCCATTAGTAGTTCAAATTCATCGCCATAAATCCCCGAATCGGTGAAAACAGGGCTAATTCCTTAACATGCATGGGTGCTTGGGTGTTTAGTGTTTGCTGTTTGCTGTTTGGTGTTTGGCGTCAGATGGCAAATGACGCGACGCTCGGCATGCAACATAAAAGCGTATTTTATGATTTAAGCACCACAAGGCCACAACTCACAGCTCACAGCATGAGCAGCCATATTGCGAATGTTAATCGCACATAAAGCGTAATGTTTAATGCTTAATGGTGTTCAAAAGCCCAGACTGCTCAACCCCAGAAATGTTGCCAAATTTGTGTACATGTATTTTGTGTATTTTGTGTTGCGGAATTTACATTAACAAACGGCAAACTAATCAAGTTGAACGAAAAGCCACTGCAATTAGTTGTGGTCGAGAAGTGGCTAACCGGAGAATTCCAAGTCATTTAAGAAGTTTAGGTTCGGTGAAGTTTCAAGTTCGCTTTTTGCAATTACAAAGTTGGACGTCGGGTTTTGTGTAATAAATACATTTTAATTACTTAATTTGGTGTATTTATAAGCACCAGTAAAAATCTCAGCAGGCAGTTAACATAACTTTCTAAAACAATAAGTGGTATGAAAAAATATTTACAATATAAAAACCATATGGCTACCTTGATTTTGGATTTTCAAATGGTTTTTTGAAGCTATTATAATTTTTTAGTGATATCTTAATATTGTTTTTATTGAAATCGTAATATTGCTATATACATATTTATCTACAAGTTTTATAATATGAGTGGGATTACATATCTATACGTGTGCAAATAGACTTAATTAATTTTTAATCCATTAAAAATATTTATTTAAAAAAGTTCATGTTGTAATAATTTTCAATAACCAGGACGCTGTGCCCTGTCATTAAAAAACATGTGAGAAAGCTAAAGCCTTTTGGGATTTAACATATGTTTGTATATGGCTCACAAATTGTTTTTTTTTAATGTTTTTCATAAAGTATCAAAGAACATAGAAAAAAATGTATTGTAAACAAAGGACAACAAATATTGTAATTTATTCTGTTTTTTTTTTGTCAGAAGTACAAAAGAAACAAAAAAATTCAAGACTGAAATACAAGGCTTATCCATAGGTTCCCTTGATCATGCATGGCAAGCATTTCTCTCAGTGTGACAGCTGATGGCTGGAGCTTAACGCACATGTCCATCATCTGCAACAAAGGCGGTTAACACGGATGGCTGGTGCGTCCAAGCGGAAGTAGTTCACCACCGAACCAGGCCAAAGTCCCCAGAGCCGCACCAGAGTTTGCAACTTTTCGCGGGCTTTTCGTGATATGTCGGATCAACTTGTGATATCCCTGCGGTATTTGAGGCATTTTAATCAACTGGCAACGCAGCAG
The DNA here is from genome assembly GCF_016746395.2 of Drosophila simulans. Lineage (NCBI taxonomy): Eukaryota > Metazoa > Arthropoda > Insecta > Diptera > Drosophilidae > Drosophila > Drosophila simulans. Next base: position 4,312,875 of record NC_052521.2, read on the forward strand.
GACGCATTGGAATGCGGCTAATAAATATTTATAAATGCCGCCCCGCACAAATTGTTTGACGTGGTCCGCCTGTTTCCGCAAATATGAAAGTTTAGAATTCTCTGTCTGGCCAGAAACGAGTGACAGCACATCCCCAGCCCTGACCCTTTGGCCACTGCCCCTGCCTTCTGCCACATATGGCCCCCATGGCCCCCAGTCCCTCCGGACCAGTTGAGTCCTTAAGCCCTGGTGCTCGCTTGTTATCGTGTGCCCTTGCCAACAAGTGCAGGGAGTGCCAGAGCCGCGGCAACAGGCAAATGTGCTTTTAATGACATTTTAAACGGCCTCGGGCGCAGGAATGCATCCGATCTGTCTTATCCTCTAAGAAACTAATCAATAAGATGCTCGGCGCACATATGTCCCCCAATCCTGGCACTCCATGTTACCTTCGCCGGAGGGGCCAGCTGAACAGATTCGCAATAATCGGGGGATGGGGCAGGAACACAAATTGATTTCCTGGAAAGCGAAAAAGGGAACGTCAGAATGGCCAATACGAGTATTTTCATTCTTTTATTTTGTGCGTCTGTTGTGATGGCAACCTTGCATTTCCTAACTGCTCGAGCAAACACGTTCCCAAAAGTTTTGAGGTCCTCTGCCCTTTGAGTTGTTGATGACATGTTTCCGTAGTCCGTAGTCCGAGGTCCGTCGTCCGTCGTCCGTCGTCCGCAGTCGGGATGATAAAAACAAAAAATGTCAACAACAGGAACGCTTTTATTTGCGGAAAACAGAAAAATTAATTCAAGTTTGGCTCTTTCGGCTTGCTTTAAAATGTAAAGCGGAAACTTTTGGCCAGGGCTTGCCGTTCTTTTATGTTTTCCACAGCTGTTGGCAGTTGTCTTCGGCGTGGGCCTAGTAGATTTAATTAAATTTTTGTACAGAAAAACACTCTGAAGGCTGCTGCGTGTGCGAAAGTTTGCGAGCGTTGCCCGGGATTCGGGAATATGTTGAAAATAGAGTTCTCATGGGGGAAAATCGGCGACAGCACTGGCTTTTAATATTGATATTTAAATTTTCTAATTTACTCTACCCGTGGGAAATTCCCTCCGCTCCCGCTCAGTTATATCATTATCCGCTCGCTTTCGGCTTATCTAAAGCACATCCACCCGCTACTTCACATGGCATAATGCAGTGCAAACAGTATGTCCCACAGGGCGTATGAAATTCTCCCGTTTTGTGCAGCCCCCCTGCGCAAAATAGATGCAAATTAATATGCATTTCTATGCTGCTGCTACTGCTGGGCTAAGCTGAAAACAACAAACAAAATCTTCCGTACTGCTGGTTTTTCATTAAAAATTATCCCGAGCACAATGTAAATAGTTGTGAATTTACAAGGATGCCTGCCTTCGCAAGTGCAGCTCAAGTTCAGGTGGTTTTTGCATTTCGAAATTCGGAATTCGGCCAGACGAGCCGAGAAATTAAAAACACTTTGCTTCGCTTTAGGCCAGGCCCACATCCCCATCCCCACATGCCCACATGCATTTGATATTCCCTGAGTTTGCCTGCAAGGCTAACATAAACATGGGCGGAATAACAAACCCCACTTGAGTGCTGAACGAATGATTATGAAAGTGCCTTAGCGCTTTGACTTTCAGATCTAAAAGTCATAAATCCGTGCGGATATTTGCCATCTGGTGAAACTACGGCCGTAACCACTGCCACACACACAGGCACGGACAGTGCAAACGAGCCGGGCTATTACTGCACTCAACCAGGTGATTGGGTCGTAAACCACCTGTCCTCGGAGGCAAGTGCAGTTCACCTTTCTGCAGGTGAGGCGACCAGTTTGCTAGTTTTCACTCTGATTCATTAGCCCCGGAATAATTAACAGCCGATGCAGCCTGCACACTTAAATTGATCCTTATTATCTGCACGCGGGACGGAACGCAGTCAGTTCAGTGGGCGTCTAACCAAATTTGCCCACTCACGGGCGGCAGCAACCTGTGCAGTTGATGGCAATAAATTGCATTTGCTGGAAAACCTAATTACATTAAGTTGCAATTACGGGAACAGAGAGCGCCGGAGGATTGCCCAGGTGCACATGGCACAGGTGCAAATGGTCCTCCGCTGGCGCGCTTTAAGAAAAACTGCAAAATTGCTGCCAATTGAATTGGCTGCACTTAGCCTGCACATTACATCACATGCAAACTGCAAGGGCCGAAAGGCCGAAAGGAAGTGCATTTGCCACTCCAGCGCTCCACTCCACTGTGTTTGTCTGATGCTTTATGGGGTCCACATACGTTTTCGGTTTCTGTTTGGTTTGCATCCGGGGAATTCGGCTCCCAGAGCGGCCTCCTCAATTGGAGGGTCTTAGTTGTATCAATGTTTGTATCCAGATGCCATACGTTCATCTGATTTGCGGGGTGAGCACGTGAGCAGATTATGATTACATGCAGCGAGCTGCATGCCACTGCAGTTTGAGATACTTTGAGCCCGAGCAGCGCATCCTTTGGCAAAGCCAATCAGGAGCAGCAAACAGAAATGGATGGGATACAGAGTTTTGAAACTACATTTTCAGATTCCAATGGCTTCGGGTGGGTTACCGTTTGGTAAAATTGTGAAAACTGCAGCTTTGATGCCTGATTTGAATGCGATTGCATTGTTGCCTTGAAGTTTTCGTCCAAATAATAATTCATTTTACTCACACACTTGCGGAGGTTTGGTATTTGTTTTTACCTAGTTTGGGATTACTTTAAGCTTATGTTGGTAATTTAAATATGCAAAAGTACTTGAAAAATAAAATATGAAAGTACTTGATAAGCATAGCCCTAAGTTATTAATAGATCGTACTTGAAAGTACAAAACCGAGCTAAATTTCACCCTATTTGTTTGCATCCACAGCTTCGCACTACTTCGCGACCGGAAGCGGAAGTTGCCAGGCCGGAAGTCTGGCTGCCTGCTGCCGTCTGGCCCTGCCGTGCTAGTGGCCATGGTGAAGGTGTACCTGGAACACTGAGCTCGCAGCGGAAATCGAGGAAGTGTTGGGACTTATGATGCCCCGACTACGGCTTAAGCACACAAATCCGTCATAATGCAGCGCTGAGGCCAGCGGAACAAGCAAACACAAGCCATCGCACTTGAGGGCCAACGCAGCTGAACAATCGCAGGACGAGGGTGCTCCACTTGACGACTAGCGATTTCCAAACAGGAGACGTCGACAAAGCCACTAGCGAGATGGCGGACCTGGAGCGCATTCGCCTCGTCCTTCTGGGCGGCGCCGGCGTGGGCAAGAGCTCCATTGTGAAGCGCTTCCTGTTCAAAACCTACACGGACAAATATCGCGCCACCGTCGAGGATCTCTACAATCGCGAGTACGACCTGGGAGGCGTCACACTGAAGGTAAGTCCTTGCCCGATTCCCCGAGTCCCCTGTTCCGGTTACAATGGAACAAGTGTGCGCCAGCTTTTTGTCCCTTTTTGGTGACATTTCAAGTGGAATTTTGCTGTAATTGGTTTATAAGAGTTGAAATGTCAGAAATGCACTCCCAACTATATGCCTTAGTGCTCGTCTTAAAAGCCATTCATTCTCATCCTGCAAAAACGTACTTTTGGGAAAAATTAACGGCTAGGAGAAGATTTTTATTTAACAATGGAGCTGAGACATTAATTACTTGACGTTTAAGCACAAATCAAGTAAATTTAATTTTGGATAGGCCTATGTCGCTTAATTATAAAATATCAGGAGTCTGGGCAATACTCCTTAGAATGCGAGTGGTTGGAGTAAAAGGTTAACTAAGAAATTAATGGGCAATCGCTGCAACCCACCTGTATGCCAGATTTGTTATTCCAAACAATTTAAACCGACTGCAGTGGGACGACTTCATTTACCCAATCACCGTTGTGGTCATCAACTCGCCGGCAATGCCATAGGTAATGCCGCAAATTAGGCAGAAATCTACTAATTGGATGTCTGGAGAACATCCACAGCACAGGGCTCCGCAGGCTTTACGCTCCATATGCAAAGTATTAGGCAAGACACGTGTGCTTCTGGTCTCCTGGCAATTGAGTAGCTCCCTGAAAGCCTATTTGGAGCGGAGTGGAGCAGGCAGGAGTGGTTGGCGGTCTGTGGGGTCGGCGGTTTGAGCCATCTCTGCCAGGGGCAGAACTCGGGAAGATTACATATGTATATTAAAGATGAAAACGCAAATTGAACGAATGAATCTCAACTGGCTTAAATGTACTTACGGCAGTCTTGGCGAATAGTTTCCAGCCCCATCCCTTCACCACAAACGGAGCGACCGACTGACAAACTGACTGACAGCTTGTGGGCGGAGACTCATTAATCAAATTTGCACACGCTCAAAACAGCGGAAGCAACTTGGAAAATGTGGCCCACTTCCCAGCCCGCTGAGCTACCAGTGCTGCCGGCGGAAGAGTTCCGGACTTGCGTGCCCTATTACGCTACTTAGGAGCGCGATTAATGGGTAATAACTTGTGTCATGCCCGGGGAAGAACGAGGGAGTATACCGGAAACTGATAACTGCTGCGTATTATTTTAATCGGGCCTTTATCTGCTATGGATAACCATACGGGTGTTGATAGCACTGGAGGTAGAGGGTCCTCCGTGGAAGCAGGCATCACAGCTGCCTCCGACGCATCCTTACGACCATGTCATGAAATGGAAAACTTCTGATGGAACATCATTCACTGCTCCGCTGGAGCTGATTATACGCTGTTCAAACTTGTCTTACACCACAAGCACATGTTCGGCGAACAAAAGTTGCTGGGAAAGTTGATTAATAGGTGGGCTGCCTGGCTGCCTGGCTGGCTGGAGCTGCTGAGCTTCATTATCGGGATTCTAGCTGGCCAAATTGATTCCTGGAGGTGCTTTGGTGACACTGGCTCTCTAGGAGGCGGCGCCGTTGCCAGGCTCTTGTCTTCGATTTAATTAATTTCATTTTAGCGACCGACGGGTGCGCATCCATTACTTAAGCCCGCCCAGATTGAATTCCACTCGGGAGCTGTCACCCGACCCCAAAGTGATTTATTCCCGGCCACCTTGGGTGCAGTGTCCAGACGGTCAGGCAGCCAGGTGGCTAGGTGCATCCAAATCAGGTTGGCCTGGACCATTGGCCGCTGGGGCCAAAGCCAAAGCTTGCCATCCAAGCTCGAGGAGCGCCCACAGCCCGCTGAGACTGATTGCCGGAGCAGCATGTGGCCATCAAACGGGAACATTCTATTGCACTAAACGATTTTTGGTCTTTAAAAGCCATTTCGTGTATGTACGTGGATGTGCAAGTGCGCACAGCAGGACGCATTTGATGCCTTAAACATGGATGGTCGAACAAAGGCGGTCCGGCGAACAAAAGCCGAGCGACCGGGAATGGTGTCAAAAATATAAATTGTGTCATTCTGCAAAGTGTTTTAATAAAGTTTACTCATTTCGGCCAAACAATGCGTTACAAATTTGCGTCACAATGGCCCAGGCTGTCAATTGGTGGGCTAAGGACCAAGAGGAGATCACGTCGACAGGGCTAAATGGTTGGATTCGCCTCTGGCTCTTTGGCTTTCTGGCCTCCGCGTGCCATTGACATTCCGGAATCCGGATCGCGTTCGATGCGTATCGCGTACTCCACGCGGCATTATGCTCGTAACCAACATAACAGATGCTGACACGGGGATTAGTTGGCTTCAACCAGGAGTCACGACCTCGGGGCCACCGTCCAGATGGCCAGACAACCGGACACCGCCGATTGGGCGGGGCATTCGTCCTTGTGCTTTCCACGGACATATCGTTTAAAAAGCACTCCATTAAATGTCCTGCGTACAAAGGGCAGTGCCAACAGCAGTGAAAACGACGCCCAAAATAATGGATAAAAAAGGATCCGGACCATGTTTGCCTGTATTTAAAGTACCAGAATTTAATGTCGGATTCACTTAAAATGTATATTCCTAGCTCCCACTTCACTGAGAACAATAGCATTTTATCCGTTTAACTACTTCTTTAATATTCCAATAAATATTAAGAAAGAATGTTTGCTTTTGTCTGAATTTGAATCTCCAAAGATTTACCAAACTTTAGCTTTTAAGCCCTATTTCCATGCCATTAAAACGGTTGAAAAAACTATACCATTTGAGCACTTTGTCGCCACTAACAAAGTTAATAAACGTTGCGCGGCAATATCTTTATACACCAAAAAGAAACTAGAACGGAATATTTTACGGTATGACGAAGTTTATACACCCTACCGCTTCAACTATTTCCTATCACCTTAATAATATAGAAGTACTCCTCTTTTCAAAAGCTTTTCTATCAGTACTCTATTAATATTTAAATCTTTACTAAGGCAACTATATGGTGTAGTAATCATAAATTCAGCAGATAGCTATTATACTGAGCGACTACTTTAGAGTGATTAAAACTATAATACCCTCTGCAAGGGTATAACCATACTTGACAAATTTCCGATAATAACTCTTCGGTCTTTTAGCTGCAGAAACCTTTTGTAACTGACACCTTTGGACCAAGAGACTTCCACATTATTAAAATCAAACGTTGGAAAATCACTCTTAGTCTCTTAAACTTCATTTAGGTTTTGGGCATCATAGTAAAGAAATGACAACGTATTTAAGCTTCCACAAAAAAGTCTAAATTATTGAAAAACCAATTTGTATTGCTTTTCCTATAAGATACATGGTCTAAAGGAGAGCACAGCAAGTAATCAAATGGATTCGTTTAAGTAATAATTTTGTTCAGCTCCATGTTCCCCCAATCTCACAGTGCTGCCTTTAATCAAAGGACCTGCAAAATAAAATTGTAATATCGTGAATGAATTTAATTTTATGGAATACATTTTGTTGTTTAAATTGAACGTCAATGATCTGAAACACGGCGGGTTAAATTAAAAACCGCGAACGCTCCATGCGGACACGGGATCTCATTGATGGCAGTTTACTGCCATCCACGGCTGGCGGCCATCCCAATTTAATTATGCGTAATTTTTCCGCCCTCATCCCTTGCAGGTGGACATCCTGGACACGTCGGGTGACATGCAGTTCCCGGCCATGCGGCGCCTGTCCATCGCCACGGCCCACGCCTTCATGCTCGTCTACGCGGCCACATCCGCGCCCAGCTTCCAGTGTGTGAAGCAGTGCTTCGAGGAGATCCGCGAGCAGCGCGGTGACTTCCAGGTGAGTTGCAGGTGCAGCTGCAGTCCGCACTTGGCACTCAGCACTCCTGCATTTTGCATGTAATCAGCGGCGCCTGAAATGCGGAAGCCTGAAAGGACCCTCGTCCTGCGCCACAATCCGAAAAGCAATTATAAATGTTCCCCTTTGTGGCGGAGGAGTCAAGCCGAGCGGCAGAGCTCTGCCTCTGCAGAGGTTTAGGCTTTTTGCTCGGACTCGGCTCTAAAGTTGCACAGTGGGTCAGGGGTCACTTGCCACTTGGTAAGCGGTACAAACTAAAAGACAAATGGCCTAGGAAGTTTCCAATTTAATAAGACATCAGTTCTACATCTGTTCATATTCGTAGTGAGCATTCGTCCAGGTTATTTCTTTATCTCCTCTTTAATGAAAGATACTTTGAGTGGGTTTAGTTTCAGATAGGTATTACTGTGCAATATAGGGTTAACAATTCCGTGCCAATGTGCGATAGTTAGCGCTATTGTTTCCGAGGGCTTTCATGGTTTCCGCTTTTCGCCGCCATTGTGCGAACGAGTATCAATTACGGCGCAATACGCTTTGTCCGCATCCCGATTTCGGGCGGACAAGGAGGCTTGTGCCGCTCCGAGTGCCACTGCTAATCCTTTTCGCTCCGCAGGACATCCCCATTGTGATCGCCGGGAACAAGTCCGACCTGGCCACCACCCACAGAGAGGTCAAGCTGGAGGAGGTGACCGACTGGGTCTTCTGCGAGCTGCCGCGCTTACGGTAAGTTGGCACTTGCCCACATGAATCTCGCAGGATACGGTCGCCGTAAAATGCGCAACAGCTGCTGCACGCGACAGCAATTAGGGGACAACTGCCAAAAGTTGTGCAACAAAGCCCGAGCCACAAAGCCGCAAAACCGCCAAACAGCTGCAATTTTCATAAGTAACGAAACACAGTGGAATTAAAATGGAGCCATAAATTCGTGCCGCCCCAGAGGAGCTGCAATGGCAAGGGGCAGCCGGCAGCAAATGGCAGCAGCGCAATTAAATTGCTAGAAATGAAATTAAGCGACTGAGAGCGTGACGGCGACCATGGAAGGGAGTTGGGCCACCGAAATCAGTTGCATTGTCCACGGAACGGGTGCTGCGCTCATTAAATGCCATTTGTTAGCTGGGAAAGTGTCGGAGCAAGAGTCGCACACTGAAAGAAATTACTAGGAATCGGGGGGAATTTGCCAAAAGATAGTACTAGTTGGATAATCACAGCAGTCACAAGTATAAAGTCAAGTAGTGTGAAGAATGATATTATAAATACGTGTTATATTATTATTATCATTTGTTTTGGTACTCCCTTAAACTTATTTTTCTGAGTGCAGCTAGGTGGAAATCGCATCAGGAGGAATATAGCATCTCGCTATTTGCACAAAGGATGTTTCCCCATAATAGCTCCTAATTGGCCATCTTGTGCCGCAAACGGTGATGCTGTCATGTTGGCCATCTACATGCAACCGTTGACGGGGACAACTGGTCGTATGAGTGATACATTGGAGTGGTCTTTGAATACTAAGCAGTGGGGCATTCCATATGCGCATATGCATGGGGTGCATGGGGTCCTTCAACTTGGCTGTTCTAGAACCGTTCGATTGATGCTCTGGGAACTTGCTGTGAGGCTGTGAGAAGTATGATTAGTAGTGGTGATGATTTGTGTTTCCTTCCGAAACACAATGGGTGAAAACTCTAGAGTTCGTCAGAGGCGAGCAGCAAACCGACATTTTGTTAAATGAATAAACCACAGAAAGTTTCAAATGCATTTGACGAATGAACGCATATAAAATGCAGAAAGGTGATAGGTGAAGTGTACAAATATTTATATTTATTTGATGTCTGACTCGTATAGAGTTTCGTAGCTGTTTCATTTGTTCAATTTCAGGACTTTAAAGTTTAAGTTACCGAGTTGCGAAAAAGCCCAGTTGTACAGAACTGCTTCTTTTGTCAGCAAAAGTAGACCGCAGCGAGTGGTAAACGAGTACAACTGGCCTGATTAAAGTCTTTGTTTGCCACATTAACAATTTTAATGCATTTCTCGCGTGACAACCAGCCGTGAAAGCGCGGCCGCATCCTGGCGATTCGCTGGTGAAAAGGACTCGCTGGCCAGCACATATTTCAGAGGCGCTTTTCGCGAGGTAATTGCTTCCTTAATAAACTGCGGGGCAGGACTCGTAAAAATCACTTGCGATCACATACGTGCCTGCCGCTGGGAGTGGGCCTCCTGGCATAATTCCATGCGAGTGTCCTGCGAAAGTCCCCGGGATGGGCGGCGGCAAAGTGGGGCGTGGCACGCTCGTGTTGCTGTTTAAGCAAGCGTGCGTAAACTTATTTAAAAGCGACCAAAGAGCGCCACGCAGGAGGCGCACTCAACCGCAAAATGGAGATGACAGAGGCCGCAGGACGAAGGATTGGGCAAGTGGGATGGAGACTGAAGGACGCGGGACAAGGTACAAGGGACACGAGACGCAGGACAGTTGGCGTGAGCATTACGTACAAATCTCTGTTGGATTAAACATTCACGCAGATTGATGGTGCGGTTTTGTTCCCGGGAGCGGGAAACACCTTGAACCCATCGCCACAATCTCACACCTAGAGGATTCCCCAGGTTCCCCACTCGCGTGGAGGTGTGAGTGCTTGTGTGGGTGTGTGTGTGTGTGTGGTGTTTCCTGGCATCGAGCTGCAATGCAATTTGTTGCTGCCTGTCTGTCTGCGGTTAAACGCTTTAAGAGCATGCCACTCAAGTGCATTTATCTGCCTGAATGGGCACTCCCCCGCATTGTGCTCAGTGTATGCCACACACCGTAGGGATACATTGGGGCAGGTCCTACGTGGGTAAGTGGTTTACTGTGCCGAAGGTGGGACAATGTATTTATTCAACATTTAATTGCAAAGTCATGCGCATTTTCCTGCCGTTTGGCCAGCCAGCGTTAATGCGCAAAATAAACTCCCGTGCGATATCAATTTTACTTTGATTTACTGTTATTGCAGCTTACGGCATTAACAATTCGGCCATCTATTTGTTTATTTTGCCAAGTCAGCCGTTGTAACTTTAATTAAATGAAGCTGCCTGGAATGCTAAAATATTCTGTGTCACTCTGTCAGCTGTTTCTGTAGCATAAAAAAGGCAAAAATTGGGAAAATCCAGCAAAGAAATCCATTTTATGAATATTAATTCAGAACAAGTGTAAATGCAAACTGCAGTTGAATAAAAACCCCTTTCAAATAACATTGGAAACAGCGTTTAAATAAATATACATTTCCAAATTTGTTAGGGTCATCTTGCAATCATTCATATTGATCAAAAAAATTTAATATTTAACGTAACACCACTGCACTCAAATATTAATAACTATACATAAAATAAAACCATAAGAAATAGTTCAACTATAGCTTTACAAATTCTGATCTAAAATTGAGTAGAAATTGGAAAATTAAATCTTCAGCTATGCCACTTATCGCCAAAATCGTAGATACAAGGAAAATATTTTTGCCAGAATGGGACTTTCAAGATTATATATTCTAGTATAAGTACTAACCTCACTACTATTTAGGGAAAACTATAAATTTAAAGTACACATTTTAAAATTTGATTGCTTTAATACCTTATCTAATTAAAATTTGCTTGTCCGCTTGTAAAATATACATCAATTTTAACGACATTCATAAATTTTTTGCGTGCAGATCTGTTTCATTTCAAATAATCAACTAATTAATGAGGAACGGAGTAACTGAAATTAATTAAAGTGATAAGTACATTTTCCACTGAAAATGTGTGAATGCGAAGTACAATCGACAATTCTTTGGAAAAAGGCAACAAAGGGCAATTCTGATGTAAGCCAAACTGGAATATTTTGACTAGAAATAAGCCATCCGACGAAAGGCCACATTTAAGCTGGAAATCCTCCTGACAGGCGGGTACTGCGTAATCCTGCCATCGCCCGTGTGTTGAACCCCACCTGTCCTCGCCAACATCATCGTCCTCGTCATAGTCATAGTCCTTGCTTCATGCTCATCCCATTCCTATCCTCATCCTAGTCTTAACCCTGGTCTCAGAGCTGTGGGGCCAGCGTGGATCGTGGCCGCGTCCTGCAGTGAATCCTTAGTGCCGCACCATTTTGAAGCGAACATGACATGCTTAATTTGGCCATTAGCAACATTTGTTTCGGCCCCCCGGACGGTGGTCCGGATGGATGGGATGGCCCACTTGGTCGTGGCGAGCACAAAAACTCTGTTTCGCATTGAACATGCCACATTGTTGGGCTGGTTTTGTTTGGCTTTTTTGGCTCGGTTTACGGTTTGGATCGTTTTGGGTTTTTTGTGCCGCAATCGCTTTGTTTCGGGCCACCGAAATTCGCTGATGTATGCATTGCGTATGCGCTATATACCCGGTCGCCCCTGAAATTATGCAACCTTTTTAAACCGCCTCTCCTCCTCGCAGGGCGAAAGTGCTGGAGTGCTCGGCGAAGGAGGACAGCAACGTGACGGACCTCTTCAAGTCCCTGCTCTCCCTGTCCCGCTTCCTGCCCGCCAGCAGTAGTGGGAGCGGGGGCAGCGGGGGCGGCGGCGAGGCGGCGCCCAGCGGTTTCAAGCGGCGTTCATCGGCCTACGTCAGCGCATCGTCCAGTCGCAGTAAGTACTCGCAAATGCTCTCATGTATGCTGACAGACCCAAAAATTGTGAAATTGGTAGTACATATATAAAGATGGTAGTGGGGGTAAAGGGAAACCAGCTTACTATTTTAATGTGTCAGCAATTCAACATCTTTTAAGCATATACCTCCATAAAACCAAACTTAAATATAGGGAAATTTTATAATCTTTTTTTATTTATATATGCTCAAAGCTTAACCTTTCTTTCACTCAAATTAAGAACTAAATTAAATATTATAGATTTTAATACATACATAGAAAAATCTTATACAAGACTGATATAATCTTAATTTCTTAGAAAAAATATTGTGAAGCTCTCGACTATCAGATACTCGTTACTGAACTGGTGGGAGTGCAAATAGAAATGAATATTAAGCCGGATTGTGAGAGTGGGCGTGGCAGTCTTCTGAAACCAAGCGTCTCTAGAATCTGCATGCTTAATCTCAACTTTCTAGTTTTTATAGCTTCCGATATCTTAACGTTCATACGGACATACAAACGAAAGGACGGACATGCGGACAAGCGAACGGACAGAATGCCTAGACTTGACTAGTAATTCTGATCAAGAAAATGTAACTTCTACCTGATACATACTCATACTTTTCAACGAATACATCACAATATAAACAGTATAAATATATAAATATCAAAACGTACTTGCTCACAGTTATGATAAAGGATGACCCGAATTTGCAAATGAAATCTAAACAGCTAGCTAAAAATTTGTGATTTATGGCTTGATTTGCACGGTAGTGCGCGATAGAAATAGTTTTGGTTGCCTTTGACCCCATTAAATCCCTTGAGTCGCTCAACGACGCATCCTGAAAGGGCGAATTGCCTTGCTATCCATCCTGCCAGAAAATCGAGCACAACACCCAGTGCCACGGCTTGGAGCACAATATCTCCATGGATGCACCACTTGATTTGTTGCCATGGCCAGGCAAAATGGAAATGAAAACCAGATGATGCAAACCCTTTGTTGATTGTTTTTGGCCTCGTCGCGGTTGGCCGTAACAGTTTCAAATGTCAATTAAACATTCATATTCGCCGGCTGTGATTGAAAGTCATACCTGTAACCTGAACAGCTTTATTCGGGGATTTAAGTGCCGCCGTAAGGAGCTTAATTAGTGCGAAATTAAAATGCGAGTGCGCCGCCCATTAATGCAATAATTAAGCCGGTTGCGGGTCGCAGATGTCACTAAGCCGGGCTTATAGCCAATCAATAATTGATGCACATTTATGAATGTATTCACAATTTTAAACAGGAGGGAAGCCCCGCGCACATGGGGCCAATTAATTGGAATTCTTTAAATGCGGCCAGGATAGCTAGGATAACTTTTGGCAATTTGGCTAATTGAATGCAATTAGCATTCCTGCTTCAATTGCCGCCTCCGTCCACTGCCACCGCCTTTGGTCTAATTAATTGTGGGAACTCGGGATCAGGAGTGGAGTAAGACGGGCCGTCGAGACCCTTTCTTCCGACCCAATTGACAAAGACAAACTCTTTTTCATTATTCATCAGACGACAAAGTGAAGGAAGCGCCGCCGAAAAGCAAAGCAAAGCCGGGCAAAAAGCCGTCGCGACGGGGTTAAAGGCTTCATAAGGACGAATTCGCTTTCGGCGAGTCCTTCGCCGCGCGATGTTCAAACGAATTCAATTTGATCAAAATGTTTCCGAGCGAGCACGTGTATTAATTAAACAGCTTGACCTCCTAATTACCCTGTAATGGAATGCTTTATTATCTCATTAAAAACTTAGTTCGCAGCACATGAAAATAGAACACAAAGGCCAAGACAACAGCCAACGGCTCGAGAAGTTCCGAATTTTGCCGACCTCGTCAAAGTATAAATATCTAGTTAATTAATGTTGCCTCGACTGGCGCGGGGCCCAAATAATTAATTTAATTTTTTTTTGGGAAAGCAAAAGTTGCGGAATCATTACGGATCCCGCCCAGTCAGCGAGGCCAATATGGTAAGTGTTCGCCCTAAAGTCCTTTCGTAAAATTTCACTGCTGTCGCCGTGAGCCATTCAAATGAAGTGCAAAGTTGGTCAACGGCGTATATGAAAGTACTTAACTTCCAACAACTTTAAATTCAAATGGCCGAGGAGCCCATTAATGTCCTGCCACCGAGCATATCAAATGCCTGCCGAAAAATGCTGTCAAATTCTCGGTCTGGCTCCAACTGTCGATGACAGGCGGACAGGACACGCCGACAAGGACGAGGGACGGGCGACAAAGGACGAAGGACGAAGGTCGAGCAGCAGACTGTCTCCGGTAGTTCAGAGGTTGGGGTACTCCGAGGTGGCTCGGTGGCAGCGGTGACACCGGCGCCCTGGATGTGCCACCGAAAATAGGTCTAAGCACTTAATCACCGACAGCTCGAGGGAACCCAAGTCAAGTAATTGCCTTAAAAAGCACAGCGCGACGTATGCAAAGCAAATCGCAGAAATTTCATTTACGACCCTGCCATTTTGCGGCTGAGATTGTGCCACACGTGTTTACGGCTTGCAAGTGGAGAGGTGGGAGGATGGGTGATGTGAGATGGGCAATGGTAAGATGAGACAAAGCCAAAGCTGCAGGCCACATACATGTGCTGCGGCCGGAAAACCCACTTTTCCTCCGCTTCCCACATTGTTGCCGGCTTTTCCACGGCACTCGCGTGGTTTTGGCCCGGCGGTGCTTGCGCCGCAAGCCGTTTTGTTTCAGAGCCACAAACCAGAGCCTAACTCAATTGTGGGTGTTCCCTAACACACATTACATGCTGAACATATTTGAGCCACGTTCGTGGGAGTGTTACCCCTATTCGCAGCGAAACAAGGAGCAATCACTGTGAGTTGTGCCCATCTTCACGTTCTTCATTTAATTTTAAATTTGTTTAAACTTCCATCTGAAAACAGATTTGATGTTTGGCAACTTGAAATCATTGCAGAACCGCATTGTGCAAATAAGCTTATCAATCAAATGAATCACCCACTCTTGAGTAATTATACGCTTAATGACAAGCAGCTAGGCACTAGCCAGATATCATTGAGATCTAAAACTACCATACTTATGCAGCAAACTTCAACAATTATAAATAACAATTATGTTAGTGCAGTTTCGGGTGATTTTACAATTGATTGCAATCAAAAACAATTGCGTTTGACTGCAATTGCGCCTGCATTGACAGCAGTTTCTCATTTTACATGGCACCAAATTGTCGGAAAATATACGCGTTTATGTAAAGCACTTTTTTGCCGAACGTTTCAACTCCGTGGTATCAAATGTGGCGCAATTGATGTGGCAAAGCCTTGTCATGCCCGCGCTGGCAGGATAATAAACGCCCTTCGCGGCACTCGACTGTTTTGCGTTTTTCTTTCCTGGAATCAGCGCTTTTCCACGGCTCGTCCTGTGTCTTTGTGATGGAACCAGACCAGATCAGAGCAGAGCGGAGCGGTGTAGAAAATAAAACAAATTTAATTTAAATTTCCGTAACACGACGCACGCATCAATTCCCGCCGCATATGCACAATTTATATGCCCGAAACCGAGGCCCACTCCTATTTGTTTTTGTGCCTCGATGGAGGCACTGCTGCTGTGTGCGAGTCCTCGTTTCCGATTCACCCGCAGATCAGAGGGTCCTTGCTCCACAAAATGGGAACGGGAACGGGAATGGGAATGTGAATGCCGCCCCAGCGAAGCCGTATTTGTAGTCCTGGCATTTTCGCGCGCTTTCTGTCAGCGGCAGCAATTGTGCCTCTTATGCCACCCATCGCCAACTGCCCCCACTGCCCCTCCCGCAACCAACTTGACGCGCTTGACGCCTTTTTTTGACAACAATGGCGTCGGCGGCCATTTTGTTTGCACTCGACACCGCCGACACCCGAAAAGTATGCAACACTCTGCCGCTGAGTGCCACTGGTGGCTCAATAATGCTGTTTGCACGGATCATTTGGGCTTCGGCGGGCGTAGTTCGCTGCTAAGCTGCAGAGTTTAATAACTAAATTGACTTGGTTCTGGCCTGGCTGTGGCATTCCCTTTGTATTTGTCTTGCGGCTCCTGCCGCACAGCCCCTTTCCCCTTGCCACTTGCTCCGCCAGTTGCCAATTGTTTTCCCATTGTAAGCCCTTCTTTGTTGGCGGCTTTATTGCTCGCCCGGCGGAACAAAAAGGTTTGTTTACCGCCAAGGCAAACATCTGCGCGAACACCTTTATGCGACTTTAATACTCCGCTTGGCAGTCTAAGCCGCCTGATTGAGGATTACCGGGAAGTTAATGACTCCATTGACACTGATTTCCCCTACTTAATAGGTTCAACTTTGGAGACAGCTTTTGAGCCACTTAATTGAAAGTGATGTGCAGTCTCTTAAAGTTTATGGCACGAAAAAATGCTAAAAAATACATTTAGGGAAGTTCAACCAAGTATGCCAACAAGAACCACATTCTTGGAATTTATATTAACAAGCCATACAATGGATTACAAGTATCCTAACTAGTACTAGTATACTAGTATCCTAACATTATATGTTTTACCTATTTTCTCTCTTGCCCTGAGATATGATATTCTTGAAAGAAGCTTCTTCCTTCTGAGCCTGAATCCTTGAAGCGCAAACAAACTTCCGCATACCATTTACTACTTCATCCATGATTTTAATTGAACTTCGACTTGTTTCGTATGTTTTGACGACCTTCCTCTGCGAATGAGTATCCTTGCCACTTCTGGCTGCTCCTTTGAGTCCGCATTCCATATGGGCGGCACATGCATGTCGCACAGATCCGAAGGGAGTCAGAGAAAAGTGAGTGGGATTACCTCTTTTCTTGAGATAACCTTTGACTGTGCAACCGACTGTGAAAAATCCCATTTCCAGCGGTAACTCTGCGATGTGCAACTCGCTCCCCGGCTCTTTGTGTGCGTCGTTCATAAGTTAATTACGTCAGCGGCTGCAGCGGATGGCAGGCTGTTGGGATACCGGGATGCTGGGATGTCCGGATGTTCCAGTTGCTCCGGCAACTAGCAACTGGCAAGGACAACATCAGTGGGGCAAATTGGATTTGCGCTGCACTCGCAGCTCCGAAATCGCACAGTCCCTTTGAGTCGGCATACGGCCAACATTAAATGCACTCGTGGATACTAATTAGCCGCACGTTCCCATCTATTTGTTGCAGATAAAAATCGGATGAACAGCCCGGCCCTGGGAGGCGCCGGCGGCAGTGGCGGTGACAAGAAGGGCTCCAGCCTCGTGGACGCCGTGGATGTGGCCACCACCAGTGCGGAGGCCAAGCTGAAGCCGCGTTCCAGGTGAGTGCAACACGCGCCTGCTCATTCGGATGGAGTCCCTGGCCAGATCCGGTTCCCGCCTGGCCACCCCCCTGCTGACCACTTCCACCCGCTTCCATTCCAGATCGCTCATACGCCGTGCATCACGCAAGACCAAGCAGCAAATCAACAACGCATCCGACGACTGCAACGTGCAGTAAACCATTATTTTGGCCGCCAGCGCCGCGCTTAATTATGTTATTTAGTTATTACGGGCATGTTGCCACAATGTGAATTAATAATGGACGCCAGTTAATTAGCGTGCATAAACAAGTGGCGCCGTATTTATGTTCGGTGCACTGAGCTGATTATTCTGATAAAGCTACCCAGCTCACAAAAACCACTTGCTCAAGGGCACAAAAATTTCGATGAATTTGCCACTCGGCAAAACATTTTATAGTTTGTAAGCACCAGAGCTTCGAAACGATGCCGTCATGACACTGGCCTCAGTCTATAGATATTTCGTAAGCAACTCTGATTAGGTAAATTTATATTTGATTATGAATAGATTTTCTAGCCTATAAGCCGCGAATCAAATCAAATTTCTTTAACAATACTCATGCCTATAGCAAAGGCAAACAATTCTGCGACATTTTAATCCAGTGTCATCGCGGCATAGAAGATAAGGGATTATTCCGACACTGAGCTGACTTGCGAGGCATTGTGCACACAAATCGATTTGAGTTGCGGTCATTAAGGTTGGAAGGGACCAGGTTTATTTAAATTTAAAATTAACTTTTATACGACAAACAATTTCGATTTTCACAAACTTCAGTACAGCTCTGGGTGCCCGATTTGAATTTAATTTGGATTTCTCCCACGGGAGAAGGCATTTTGAAGACTCGTAGTGCCGTTCTCCTCGAAAGGAGTTCCTTTTGATGGCAAAATAATGGCTAAACGCGACTGAGTTCGGGGTTTTTCGTGGCAGGACTAAGTTAAATGCGTTTTCGACTGGCGGATTGTCATAATATTGTGACAGGTGGCATAGCCCTAAGCTACATTCTAGGATACTAATTTATGAATCTCTATCTGCACCCTTAGCCGACACCATGGTTAATATTTGAACGTTCCGTGTACACATCTATATATTAATGCAGCTCCGATAAGGATGTTTGTTTATATTGGCCTGAGCCGAACTCGCTCCTTTCGAGTCCGCGAATCCGAAAGGAATCGCAAGTTTTGCGGAAGTAAGGCAATTTCGCGGCATTCTCCGCGGCTCCAGCCACGTAAAATAACAAGAACTTTGGCAGAGAGCACCGAGCAATTTACTATGCAAAAAACGTAATTGTAAAATAAATTTGGTGGAGGGGGAGAGAGGAGGAGAGGAGGGTGCCGAGTGCCGAGTGCTTATCAAGGATAATACAGGGTGAACTTCTTATGCCAAAACGCCAAAATGCCAAATCAAATAGCCCACAATGCACATCCTGTTCGCAGGAGGCTTGCGGCAGCGAATAATCGATAAATCTGTTTTTAATACGCAACTTGTATCCTTTGGCACAAGTTACACTTGCATCTGGGTGGGCGGTGCGTGGGTGTGCTCGCCAGTGTGTGATAAGAGAGTCCTTTGTGTTTGTTCACCGGAATGTGCTTAGCAATAAGATTTATTTAAAAGACTACGTTTAGGCGGTACCGAGTACGGCGGAGATATCTAAAGGATCTGTAAATGGATGAAATACGGCATATGCAAAGTGAATTGTGATTAAACCAAATACATCTAAACACACGTGTGCGTGTGTGGCACTGTGTGCGAGCTGAAAAATGCATGCAAACAATGCACCCAGTGATTGCAGTAATGGATTCCAGCTACTGCAAACACCTGGGCAGGGTCAGAGGCGTCTGAATGCCCCCAAAATAGTATTGAGTATTGTATTCGTCCATGGAGGATTGTAGTTATACATGCATACTTATGTGCGGCATTATAAACCGCTTACAGAACAGTTACATACGGATACATATAGAACACATAGTCAGTACCTAAACAAGTTTGTGTGTACAGTTTGGATGTTCGTTTTATAAGTAATACGTTGTTTATACATTGTTACTAGGTGTAGTTATTGACAACAAATCTGCTGACTAGTCGTCGCCACTCGCGTATATCATGAACCAATGGGAACACAAGGGTGCGGAGGCTTCCACCCTATCCGCCCTATCGACGAGGGACCGCGAGATGCTCGATATCTTATCCGACCTACCCGATTTTAAATAAACATATTCGTCTACGTAGTTCGATTGATTGAGCGCACTTACACTTACACTTACCTACTCTACTGAATCGAAGGATCGTGGCCCATGGACTACACGTAGTCTAGGCAAACCCAAATTAACTCTCTAAGTGTGCGTATGTGTGTCATGTACTTGTAACTAATTGAATTTCAATTCAAATTGAATTATTGACAATTGTATTAGCCAGTTAAAATAAACCACAATGCGTCCCAGGCATCGGTGTTTGAAAATGTTTGATTCCCCTGCATAATGGATTCCGACTCGTTTCGCATTCCGTTTCCATCGGCGCACCGAGGCATCGGCATGGCACCAAGGCACTATGGGGCATTTGGCCTGTTTTTTTTGCAAAAATGTGTTTTTCACACGTATGCAAAATTGAAGTATTTTAGTATTAATACATTGGAAATACGTTAAACTATTATGTTATAGACGGCAAAAGTAATTTTAACAGTGTACTGTTATAATAACAGCTGTTAAAGTCGGCTGTTACTAACATATACGACGTGGCTGAAATGCGCCCAGAATTTAGCTTAACTTTCAAAGTCTTAAAATTTAAAAAGAAGACGAAGAAGAGTATAATTTGAAATTGATAATCAATCTTTAGGTTTTTATTATGTGTTGCTATTAATATATTGTTTATTGTGTGCGCCTATTTCCAACAATTTGTACATTTAGCAAGTGGTGTCAACATGTAGTTGTTTGAAACAAATTTCAACTTTGAATAGAGCTACAAAAATTTGTTCAAATTTGTTCAGTACGTGCTTATATCCATGTTTTAGTGTGTTCAATTCCTAACTCATATCAGGTAGTCTCTATGTGCGTTTTTTGCGGGTTTTTGAGAAATTTCATTTTTTAGGGAGCAATATCTCGATTGCCAATGCTGCCCTGCTGGAAATGTGGCGCAAGCAAAAGGGTGTTCGTCAAAAGGAAAATTCTTTTTGCACTTTTATTAGTGGTCATTTTTCTGATAGCAAGCTAGACTTTAATGAACGATTAACGAATAGTAATAATAACGAATGTTTTCAGTCAATCTTTTGCGAAATTGGAGAAAATGCAATCGAAAAATATATGAATTTTCGAAAGTTTTTTCAAAGTGGTTAGAAGAACACCTAGTCCTGAAGGTAAAAGAGAAAAATAAAAAGGAAAGGAAATTAGCTGGATGCCCGAAAGCGTCATATTATTTTAAAAGTTTGAGTGGCCGAAGACAGCAAGTAGATGAACTCGTATGGGCGCAGAACCACAACGAACCTCTTTTTGGTCAAGCTGCAATGCTAGCTGCACGGAAGCGCGGCCTGCTGGATCTTGCAGACATACTTCAAATTCTTTTTTTGAACCCAGCCAGGTCAAATATAAATAATATCCCATAATATCATCAATAAATATAAAGCGGCGCGTACGAAAACATAAGCGACTATCTCTTCCACCAGAAGTCATTCAAAATTTGAATTTCAAATGTTAGCTTGCGCATTTGAACCTGACACCGATTCTTCAGACTCTATTGATTGTAAAGACGAAGACGATTTTAAATTTGTATACAATATTAAAATTAAAAATTAACTTTTAAAACATAATATTAAAAAAAAAAAAAAAATTAAAAATTGGGGCGGAGTTGGGGGCACGCCCACTTTTCCAAAATATTCCTGGGGGCATATGTAACACATAAAAAAAAATTCATCCAAATATCTCCCATAGTTTAGGAGTTATTAATTTTTGTAAAAAAAACAGGCCAAATGCCCCATAGTGCAAGGGACCACGGGACCACGGGATCCGGACTCGGATCCGAATCGCCCTGCCCACCGGCGGCTACCAGCCTGGAAAATGGCACAGTGAGCAGTTTGCACTAAATCAATTAAAACTAGTGCAGCACCGACCGCAGCATCCATTAAAAGTAACTAATGGAATTTCATTCGAATTATATATTGCGATTCCCATAAATTCTGCAATTGCGTAAATGCCGATTGCCGGCTTAAAGCAGCCGGGCTGCTGCTGATTTGAAATTTGCATATGCATATGGGCGGTGGGGTGTTGCATGTCGGGATGGGGCATCTGGGGGCTTGCGAGGAGCAAGCCGTTTTGGCGGTCGCGGCAAACAATAAACAGCTTTGCTAATGAGATTGCATTATGCGCAATTCTGAATGCAATTTACTGTGCCATTGATTTTGCATTAAATTGGCTTAGGCCGTGCGCTCCGCTCGGATCGGAAAAGTGCGGGAAACCCCAATTTCCCGCTGGCACGTTTGAGCTTAGAATTATGTTCTTAGAACGGCTTAATGCAAATTTCAAATTCAAATTGCGACGGAAGTGCGGCGCCACCTGGCGGTTACCACGAGCGCGTTCAAACGGCGCCCTCTTGCGGAAATCCCGTGAGCAAAACAGCTGTTTCCAGCCGCTGGTATTTTTTAGCACATTTATCCATGCTGCGGCGTTGTTTTGGAATGGCCATGAAATATATTGGTAACTTGAGAGAAATAAACTCCTGCAGCCTCGAGTAGCTAACACCTGGCCATGCTCCACAGACATTGGGGCCAACCTGACGGACCCCATGTTCCAGGGCTGCTACGGCGGAACCCAGAAGCACGAGCCCGACCTGCACATCGTCTTGGAGCGCGCGTGGCAACAAGGCCTGCAGAAGATCATCGTCACCGCCGGCTGCCTGAAGGACGTGGATGAGGCACTGGAACTGGCCTTCAAGGATGGTAAGCTGGCATTAAGGAAGTTCAATTTGCAATTCGAGCTATAAATTGGGAATCTCCATTGCACGTCCCTTTTAAATTACTTTCTGATTGAACATCTGGTGTTTGGTTAGACCTTTTCCGTCCGACTTTTCTGCTGAATGTCCATTTTTATTTCACTCAACATTCATAGTATTACGAATGTTTTATATGTATTATAAACTTCCAATTCACAAGTGGTTTTCCTCGACAGAGCGCATCTACACGACAGTGGGCACACATCCCACACGATGTGAGGAATTCGTATCGGACCCAGAGGGCTACTACGACCAGTTGCGATCCAGGATCAAGGCAAATCGCACCAAGGTGCTGGCCGTTGGGGAATGTGGTCTGGACTACGATCGCTTGCAGTTCTGCGGTCGGGAAACCCAGCGTCTGTACTTCGAGAAGCAGCTGGAGCTAGCGGCCGAGTTTAAACTGCCTCTCTTTCTGCACATGAGAAATGCTGCCGAGGATTTCATGAGCATCTTGGAAAGAAATCGCGATAAGATCGAGGAGTGCGGCGGCGGGGTGGTGCACAGCTTTACAGGAACTTTGGAGGAGGCCCAGCGCATCCTGGCCTTCGGTGGTCTTTACATAGGTCTCAACGGGTGCTCCCTGAAGACGGAAGAAAACGCAGAAGTGGTGCGCAAGCTGCCCAACGACAGGATAATGCTAGAAACCGACTGCCCGTGGTGTGGCATTCGACCCTCGCATGCAGGACACAAGCACGTGACCACCAAGTTTCCCACCGTCAAGAAGAAAGAGAAGTGGACAGCCGAATCCCTAATAGACGGACGCTGTGAGCCTTGTCAAATCAGGTGCATATTGTTAATACCTTTCCCCAAAATGTGCAGATGATACTAAGAATTTGTCTTCCCTTTAAGCCAAGTTTTGGAGTCCATTGCTGGAATCAAACAGGAGCCCAAAGAAGAGCTGGCTGCGTTATACTACCAAAACACATTGGACTTGTTCTTCGGCACAGCCGAGAGTAAAGAATAAAACAACATGCATTTACATTCAATGCGTTTACATTTATTTTATTATTGTTTCTCGCGTCTAAATGCAAATGAATTCAAAAATACGCATTACAACTTTGATTTGTTAGGTTACATCGGTTTGGTTTCTTCGATCTGCAGTTAACACAGATCCACTTCTGGATTTAGGATTAACATTTAGATGTGTAAATAATTGTTGCATATGGCTAAGTTTATTAACGTTCGTGATTTCGCACTGCTATGTGGTGAATATAAAATGGATCGCCCAAAAAAATATATGTATTTCTTTCGACTCGAACTTGTATATTCTCTCTGGAGTCTATTCTAAACTCTAATAGAGTGTCATAGCTTAATTATTGCCACGTTTTTGGTTACGAGTTTGCCAATATTCATCGATTATTGGTGAAGCCTTGAAAAGCCTATATACAAAATATTTTGTAAATATTTAAAAAGTCTATCAACTATAAGTAGTACGCTTGTAGGTATTAAAAGGTTCGAATTCGAGGGATAGGAAATATGTTTACCTTATGGGCATGCTACAATCAGATCTCCGTTGAAGTTAAAGTGTAAAACAACCAAGGTCTGGAGCTAAAAAATTGCATTTTGTTCTACGTTTGATGAACTGATATGAATACAAATGATATTGATAGTATTTAACATTGTGAGACGGGATTCACTCGGGATGCATTTAAAATGGCAATAAAAGATTCAGTCCAATGGAAATGATATGATATGAACATGTTCATATAGCACTTCAAGTAGGTGCGAAATATTCTGGGGAAGACTGATCTCCAACGTTCCCCTTTCCGCTTGGCAGTAGATAGTTATAGTTCTTAACAGCAGATCCAATTGCGTTACTTCTTTGTAGATTCTTGTAAAGTTACAGTGGGATACCGAGTATTTTGTTAACGCGTTAACTCTATTTATTCAATACAATGTTTTATGGGTTATATTTGAAATTACGCTCAGACATGGCCCAATTGACTTGAAGTTGACAGTTTACAAAAAAAAAAAAAAATTACAAAAGTAAAAAATACTCAAAACATGTACGATAAATTCCATTTATTAGGCGTCAGATTAGTTTCGAGTGTTTGTTAAACTCATATTCATATGTATGTACATAAATAAGCAAGGGAAATTATAAATACAGGAAATACATAAACATAAAATATCTTCAAACAGAAGTTCTCTAAAGATAAATTCGAGTTGCAGATAAACATACGAGTGCTAACTGTCTTCCATATTGTATTCACTTAACAGAGAAAGCCTTTCGACACATTTTTGGGATACAGGAAATCAAGAAAGGTATTGATTAGTTCGAGTTAAGCTTAATGCTCCTGTTAAATATCGTATATCGAATATATTGTATATCGTAATCATATGTATTTAAGTTGTATGCTGTGTTTCGAGTTTTCAGTTTCAAACCAAACTCTGCGGAGCCCTGCAATCGAGCAGGCGTCGGGCCTCATGATTATTCATAGATTAATTATAATGGTAATAAATATGCTGCTTCGCTTAGCCTATAGGTTAATTCAATGTATCTTGGGAGCGCTGCGATCGTTGATCTTCTGGTTACGCTTTAAGGTGGCTCCGCGCTTGATTTGATCCATCAGCGATTCGTGACAGATGCGAGGGTCCGGCTGAAAGAGTCCACAAAGATCGGATTAGAGGGGCACTTCGCTGGCAAAATCTTAGGTTATCTATCGTTAGATCGGAGAGCAGTTAGTTGGCAGAACGTGGCACTGAGTGGATTAGCTGCCAGCTGGCTTAGTAGGCTTCAAACGAACGAGAACGACTAGGAACGAACAAAATACCTTAGCACTTAGCACTGATCTTCGCAAGTGGCATTGGTGGTTGTGCTGGTGTTGGGATAGGTGGGTGGTCTACGGTATTGCGCACTGGGTCGCGATAGTTTTTGCGGATTTTGATACATCTAATAGCCATGGTGCCATGGACAGAGCATAGAGAGTGTTGGCAATCGGGTGAGTTGCTGTCGAAGTGCACTACTTACCAGGGCCTTGCTGTTGATGAGATTTCGCACGGCAAATGCTCGTCCAGACATTCCCTGCTTCGCCAGCTTCGCGTTGAGATTCTCGAGGAATTCGGCCTTGGTCTTGGCCCGAATACTGCCAGTCTTTTCGATATTTGTGCTTGTGGCATAGTCTATTGATATGCGTTGTCGACACGGGTACCAATTCGGGTGCATAAAAGAAAATGGTAAGCAAACATGATCGATCAATGGTGGTGTGGATGTTGGCTGGCGCAGAAGTGGTTAATATGGTGGTCAATCCAAATGGAAATGCAAAATAAAAGTCAACAATTGTTGGTAAGAGTTCAACTCGATGATGATTGATGATTGGAAAGATTGGAATGAAAGTTGACTGCGGATCGAGCTGCGGCGGAAACTGCAATCCCATGTTGACCCGATAGTTTCCAGACGCACTTGACACAGTCTCAATCAGGTTAATTGGCAACACTTTCCAAACGAAAACTCAAACTCAAACGAAACAAAAGCAAAAGAACATGTGCAGCATGCGCCAAAGGAAAACTTAGAGCTAACATCAAATCAAAATTGAATGGCCTCAATCGAGCGAAATAGAAAATCAGCAAAACAATAATATACAACAAACAGCGCGTTCATTCCTTGCAATAAAATCATACGTAATGAAATCAAACCAACTCAAATCGAATCGAATGGAATCAATTCAAATCCAGCTCGCGCTCTTACTTGGATGATGTGCCTGGGAATGGGCATGGGCATTGTGGTTATAGTAGGCAGCGCCGCCGTTGCTGTTGCCCCCGGCAGCATCGCGATAGTAGTGCTGCTGCTGCTGCTGAGCCTGCTGCTGCTGGTGATGGTGGCCGCCACGCGAGGTTGTGGCATAAATGCTGGCCAAGGACCCAGTAACGGGCGAGCCGCACGTGGGCGAGGCCGAGGGCGAGTGAAACTTGACGGCCGTTGTCTGTATGAATGGATTCGTGGAGACGAATATCTTTTGCTGCACACTTGAGTGGCGTGAAGGAATGGGCGGCTGGCGTTGCTGGTGTTGTTGGTGTTGCTGGTGCTGCTGTTGTTGCTGATGCTGCTGCTGCAGCTGATGTTGCTGGTGTTGCTGCTGCTCCGCCAAGTGCTGCTGCTGTGCAGCTCTAAGCTTCTGCTGGGGCAGCGGCAACTGCGGACGCTGACCTAAGTGCCCATTGCCGTTGCCAATGCCCATGCCTGCCGGCTGTTGATACTGCTGCTGCTGCAACCGCTGCTGCTGCTGCTGCATCATATTCTTGGGCAGCGTGGCCGTGGACGAGGCTGCTGCATAGGCGCTCGAGTGAGACGCGTTCTGGCCAGTGGGCGGACGGGCCATCTTCTTTGGCATCGTGGCCGATGCACCGGCGGCGTAAATGGGCGGCGGTGGGGGATCCTCCAGAGGAGGCGGACAGGTGTAGTGCTGCTGCTGCGGCGGCTGGTGGTGCTGATGGGAATGAGCCTGTCTCATGTTCGGCGATTGCGCAGCTGCTGGATTTTTGGTAAACGAACTTGAGTAGATGGCCATGTCTTTGCTGTTAGCAACTGCTGCATTCGGCGGCTGAGGTGGCTGATAATGCGAATTGGCCGAGCCAGGGGCCGCTGCCGTTGTCGGTGGGGATGCGGATGCGGATGAAGAGTTCGAGAATGAGCTGACTTTGGAGAGCAACGATGATGTGGATGAAGACAGGGGAAAGTGAGGCAATGCATTGAAAGAGGTGGTCGGTGTTAGAATGGACGGTTTAGTGCTGCTGTTGGCCGCATGAGCCGATGACATTGCTGATGATGAGGTGCCGAAACTAGCGTAAATTCTATGCTGTTGCTGGTGCTGCAGCTGGATTTGTTCAGATTTACCGTCATAGTGTTGCTGCTGTTGCGGCTGCGACATGGACAGGCCACTCCGCATGTAGATCGACTCTCCTCCGGGCGCCTGCTGGTTGCCGTAGATCCCCTCGACGTGCTGCTGCTGCTGTTTGCCGCTGAGTCGTGCATTGAGCTGTGCAATTAGGTTCGGATTCGCCTTTGGCTGTGTCGGTGGCAGTGGGTGAGCATGTCCGTTGGGACTGGGGCTGCTGGTGCGGAAGCTGGACATGCTGTTGACCAGTTTGGGCTGGGCGTATATGCCGCCGCCACCCCCTCCGCCCGCGGCTGGTGATGAGGTGCGGAACGTCTGGTCGTGAATGTGTGTCAGTGATGGTGTGGTTGTGGCATGAGAGAAACGAGAGGAAGACGGGCACAAATTAAAAGTTAGCCAAAGCACGACCAAAGCTAAGCACTAGAGTAATCTATGACTATGGCATTACAACTAAGCTGGAAGGAGGGCAGTCGTGTTAGGCCAGAGAGGCGCTCCCAAAGACGGTTGTTAGTCTTGGTTAGTAGCCCGCGAGATATCCGCTGGTCACTTACGGCATCGACTTGGTAGACGGGCGGTGGCTGTGGCTGATGCAGATGCTGATGTTGCTGCTGGTGGGTAAAGCGTTGCTGGTTGGCCATCTGCTGACCGCCGGGCTGTTGGCCGCTGGCCAATGCCTGGGCATAGGCGTGCAGATCCAAGTAGGAGTCGTAGTATACTGTCAGGTCCTCATTGAGGGGGGAGTTGTGCGCAGACTACGTGGGGGATTGGGGTTTCGGTTTGTGTGTGGTAGTGGTGAAGCAAACGTAAGTTGAAATAAAATGAAATCATAAGTTATAGAAGAAGATGACTAAATTTGAAGGTGGCTCTAGACTCGTGCACTAGTTAGACCCAATGAATTTAACCTAACTCTCACGGCTAACTATACTGGCTTTCTTTGGGGAATAAATCTCGAGTCTCCCAATTCGTATTTCTATGCCCAATGAGCTCAAAGTATAGCTACATTTATACAATTTGGCAGTTTTATTTTATCACCTCCAAGATATTGAACAGAAGAAAATGACAATGTATGGAACAAGGCTTATAAAGGCATTAAAAATGTATTTTTGTTTACCGGGGCTAGGCAACTAGAATCCCTACAGTTTACGATTAGTGATAAGCAAATGGATACTGTGAAACACAAGACTTCTATAGATCATTGTAACTTTCAAGTTTTTAGCCAGATATATGCATTTTCTAAGTAAAGACAAATACATCTGCAATCTGACTGCTAAAATTGCTAGTCAGAAGCATAAACTACACATTGGTAGTAACCAATTGGGTTGCAAACTCAAATAGCCAGGTGAGAGTAGGAATTCAAACATTTTGGTACAGATGGGAACGGGAGGCGAACCGAGCACACACCTGCAATAGGGGTTGCTGCTGCTGCACCTGTTGCTGCTGAAGCTGCTGCTGCTGCTGTTGCTGCTGCATGCGTCTGAGGGACACAGGTGATGCTGGCTGGTGCCGCATGGCTGCCAGGGCTCTTACCGTCTCCGATACTTTCAGCGCTGAGCTGGGAATCTGGGGCATGGCGTCCAGCATGAATGGCGGTGGCGGCGGTAAGTGCTCGCTGGAGCTGCTTAGTTGGTGATTCTGCTGCGACAGAGTCGCGTGCTGTGGTTGCTGCTGCAGCTGCGTTGCGTAATTAAATCATAAGTTAAAGAATAAAAGCATAGAGGAAACCAAAGAGTGTGTGACCCAGAGTGTGAGCCCAGGCTTAGCGACTAGCTTAGATTAAGTGGCTAACTTAATTGGGTGTAGGTAGTTGAAGGCTTAACTCACCCCGACCGAGGCATTGGGACTGGGGGTCACCGACGAACTGCGTCTGACTGGCGGCGGTGGCTTGGCCTGATTGATAGACGAGCGACGCCCGATGCGCGTGGAGCCACCGCCGGCTGCTCCTCCTGGGAAAAGTAAAAATCATAGTTAGTGGGGCGGACTAAGTCATTTGTTTCTGCTGTTATTCACAGTTATGTACAGTTATCAGTTTATACACTTGGCACACAAAACACAGGACACCATCTAATACCAGTAGTTAGCGATAGACGCAGAGTTAGGATCTGCTGATCGAGAAAGTTATGAACGTTCTGGGTCTGCTGTGAATCATAATGATGACCCTGGAGCGAGTGAAAAAGCATTAATGGCAGTGATGGCCCTTTCGATACCACTTCATGACGAAAAGACATTTCCCCTAATTCAAGCGATTTCGCAAAATGCAATTTTATAAAAGAAATTTTTAGTTACAATCGATCGAATCTGATTAGTGATTAAGCATTTAGCAGTTAGTGGCAGTATCATGCGGTTTTTGAGTTGTCTGTGGATGATCTTGATGAACTTGTGACTTGATGGTATGAGCGTAGTGCTTAGCGAGAGAAACCAACTCCAATTTCAAAAAGGTTACCACATCGAACTTATAGCAAAAATAAGGAACCCAAAACCACGTGAAGTTACTTCGGCAAGCGCAAAATTATAAGGATATTCGCAAAGGTACAACAAAGTAGGAACGTTTTCAAAATAAGGAATCAAAAACCAAAACCATAAACCCAAACAAATCAAAATCAAATTGAAACGAAACGAACCCGACAAAGAAGCCGGCCGGGGCGTAATGCACGGCTTGAGATGGGCATTGGCATTGGAAATGCTATTGGCGTGGTGGGGATTGGCTGGGGCATTGGAGCACACATATGGATGGGCGGGTGGTCGGTCACTGGCGGGCAACATCGATGGCCGGGCATTTGATGGTGATGAAGTGGTGGCTGGTAATGGTAATGACGATAGCGATGACGATGATAATGGCAAATGGCCGCGAGGTGATGACGGTGACAATGCCATTGTGGGCGTCTTGCACTGCGTGTGATTGGATGTGGCTGTCTGACTTTGGTTTGGCATTCTATGATTTGGATTCGGGTACGGGTCTGTGGATGCTGTTGCGGTTGCAAATGCAGATGCTGATTCTGATGCAGATGCAGTAATATTGGCGGCTTGTTGATTAGTGACATTACAGTTTCTGGTTGGGGGCGACTGTGGTGAGTGTTGCTGTTCTTGTGGTGCTTGCTGCTGCTGCTGCGTTTCTTGCTGCTGCTGCTGCTGCAACTGCTGTTTAACCTTCAGCTTTTGCCTGCGTATTTTAGCATCTAGATCGGCCTTAAAGTCCGACTTTCTCGGCACGACAGGCCTATCGCCCGCAGTGGGCACGGGGCCGTTAAAAATACTCAAGCTGGTGGGCTTGGGGGGCAGCTGGCGCCTTGCAAGTTCTACTGGTGGGCTACTGCCGTCAATATCCTGCTGTTGTGTCTGTGGAAAATGCTGGTCCTGTGGCCTGCTCTGTACCGCCTGCTCACTGGGTGTTTTACCTCTTTGCGGGCTGCCGCGTCCGAGGAGCTGCAACTGCTGCTCACTGGTGGCGCGAAACGAGGAGAGTCGCTGCTTGGCGGGCGCCACAGTTGCTGTTGGCGGTGGCTGGCCACCGGCAGAGTCCGGCGAGGAGTCCGGCGAACCGGCCAAATTGGCGGGCAACTGCTGCAGCTCGCGCATCTCGTGCAGCTGCAGCGCGTGTGGCTGCGGATCCTTGGTCCGCAGCACTACAATCTCGGAGTTCTGCTTCACAAACTCAATGTCGGGCGTGTTGGGAATCTGGTGGTCGTAGATTACCACCACGGCACTGCCGCTGTCGCTGCAGGTATCCACATAGGCGTGGCGCGGCTGGCCGAGACAAACGCTGTCGGAGGCCAGCGAAACAGCGTCCTCCCGATTCGCATTGGCCGCGAAGTGCGCGAAAGTGGGATTCTCGTAACCGCCGGCCGTTAGGCCACCGGTCAGCGAACTCGTCTCGCTCACATAGCAGCGACTCAGCTCCGAATCGCTGGCGCCCAGCAGATCCCGGTCCCGATCCCGATCCCGCCGCCTGACGTCCATATCGTCGCCGGCCAGTTCGTCGGACGTGGTGTCGGATATGTCCGTTCCACAGCCGCTCGAGTTCGTCTGATTGCTGATGGCGCAGGGCTCGATGTTGCTGGTGGCGGGCAGGTTGTTGTTGTCGCTGCTGCTGATGCTGCTGGTCGTCGTATTGTTGTTGTTGCTGCTGGTGGTGCTGCCGCTTATGATGTTGCTCGGCGGCTTGACCTTGCCCTCATCGATCTCGCGTTGGAACGAGTCTAGTTCGCCAATTAAATTGTTTAGTGCTTGTATTGAATCTTCGAAAGACTTGTCTGTTAAGTTCATATTTTCATATTTGTTGGTATTGATTTTGGAGATGGTGTTGTTGTTGTTGTTGTGCAGTTGGTTCATTGTGAAAAATAGTTTACAGATGGCAGAGATTTTGGGTAGGGTGAACATGAAGTCGAAACCGAAAAATATTTAATGGTTTCAAGTTGGTTTTTGTGCAGTTGTTGCCGTTGCGTTTACACGACAAACCAAAAAAATTTGTATAGAAAGGGGAGGGAAAAACAAAAAAGAAATTTGGGGTTAAAAAAATATTCACGATATGTTTGTCAATTATAAATAAAAATGGGCGCAGGACATGAAAGTTGGAGACTGGGGAATCTCATGTTCAAAGTGCTCTATGGTGCTGGGTGGGCAGGGTGCTAGGATCAATTGACACACTTCGCCTTCAACGATCCGGCTGATCGCTGATTCAACTCACCCATTTCCTGCTGCTCCGCCTCGGATCGTCGAGTTCCGCCTCCCGAAGCTGGGGAACCGGATGCAATCTGAATGGGAGCTGGAGGCGAGACCGCTGCCGCTGCTGCCGCCTTTTCGAACATTGAAGCCTTCTGCAGGACAGAGGCCCTTGATCGCTCATCCGTCTCGTCCGCTACGCTGTTGGCTGGACCCTGATCCTGTCCTGCTGCGGCCTGCTCGGTGATCTTCAGCACCTCGCTGGAGGGAGGTGTCGGGGAGCTGACCTGGTAGACAAATCCCAAACCGGACCCAGGACCTAAGCTGCTGCCACTGGGAG
Source organism: Drosophila simulans (assembly GCF_016746395.2). Classification (NCBI taxonomy): domain Eukaryota; kingdom Metazoa; phylum Arthropoda; class Insecta; order Diptera; family Drosophilidae; genus Drosophila; species Drosophila simulans. Next base: position 4,344,798 of record NC_052521.2, read on the forward strand.
TACCTGCGGCAGTGGACGTGGGGGAGTTGGTTAGCAGGGGCGAGTAATGGTTCTGTGGCGTGGAGCTGCCACTGGACGGCGAGGTGGTGTTCGTGTTGGTGCTGGTGCTGTGGTTGTGCTGGCCCACCAGCGAGCCGCAAGCGACGGTGGAGTCGATCGACGGATGCGAGTGAAGTGACGAGGCCGTCGAGGATATGGAATGGGAGCGTGTGGCAGTGGCTGAGTGGTGATTCTGCTGCGATTGATGATGCTGCTGCTGGAGGAGCTGATGCGAGCCGGTGGAGTCGTTGGAATGCTGGGAGCTGGTCGAGTCAATGGAGCTCTGCTGCTGCAGAGGCGGCGTAGAGGGCTTTTGCTGCTGGTTGGTCTGCTTCAAAGCGGCCATGGTGGCCAGCTCCGACATGTTCACATAGGTGGGCGGCGTCTGGGGCTGCTGATTTTGCTGCTGCTGCTGCTGTGCATGATGCGCTGCGGACAGCTCTGTGTGCGGATGATGTTAGCAAGGACATGCGGGTGGACACGGTTATTAGTAAGACTGATGGGATTAGCCAAGGGTAAGCGTGCACACAAATACACGGAGACAAGCTGGGCAATTGCCGGGCATGGCGCACCACCTACCTTTCGTGATATGAGCCGGAATCGGCGAGGGGCACTGGCGCTGCAGCAGGTTATTCCCGCTACCCTGGCGGTGGTTACTCTGGGCCGAAAGGGGTCGCTCCAACGACGAGCAGCGCTGAAAAGTGGGTAAAGCCAGTGATTAGTCACGGTAGACTGAAAGGTTTTGGGTTTAATGATGAGGCGACTTAAAGGTCCTAGTAGTAGTCAGTGGTCTAGCGGGGCGCATGCAAATGAGCGCGCTGTTGGATCTACGATTGGTGGGGCTCTGGCTCTGGAATACTCACCACATGGGCTGGCTTCTATGGCGAGTGTCATGGCCAACAGAACGAGAGAGACAACTTAATAAAATGTACAAAGTCAATAGACGGTTTCCCGCCTATTCGAATAGCCTCCTTCTCTAACATCGACTAACTATTTTTGAAATCTTCGTAACTGGTGTTCGGTTTTGTTGATGCAACTTGATCTTTAATTTAATTTAATATATTTATTTTAGCGTTCTTTGATTGGCGAATTCCGTTTTCTCTACTTTACGACCAGAGAAAACCATAAACAACCAAAATTTGTTCTCATGTACTTGATTGTCGTAATGACCAAAGAACAGTGATCAAAACATGAAAAAATAATTAAAACACCCCCGTAGTTTGATTTTACAACTAATCCATACTTACAACTGGCAAGGGAGGCCGGCTAAGTGAGGCAGCCGGTGATTTCTGGGTGCCCGGAGTGGCTTGTCCGGATAACGGCTGTCCATTAGGGGCTGCGGTTCCGTTGTTCAGGCAGCTGCCCGACTCGTGAATGGTCTCCGGGTTTTGGAACGTGTAGACGGTAAGCGGCGGACGCTGGTGACCCTTTTCGTATGCCGTCGAAATCGTGTGCGGACGGTCAGCGGTCGGTGGCAGGGTGTCGACGCCATCCTGGGAATGTGGGGGCCAGGTGGAGACATTTGCCGTCTGGTTCGTTGCATTCGAAGTCTGCGGGGAATCAGCAAAGCAGTTAGTTAAGTCAAGGCAGTTAAAGATGACGCGGAGAGGTATTGGTAATTTGGTCAAATTTAACGGAAGAAAAACAAATGAAAACCTGTGTTGTTAAAGCTGGCGATGAGCAAAATCCACTATCACTGGATTCACCAGGTTTCAAGCGAATTGCGGGCGTTACAAACTAAAAAACAAAAACGAAACACAAAAGAACATTGATGAAAACCAAGAAATGAGCGGACGCCACAATGCCGAATGCGGGTTTGATGGTGACTAGGCAACTAGGAAACCCTCTGACATGACGCACCTGCGACAGGGAGCGCGGATAGTGGTGGTGGCCGGGTGAGTTGCTCGAGCCGCTGCTGTTCATACTGCTGATGGAGCAGACGGAGCTCTTTCGGGATCCCAGCGAGTTGGAGCAGCCGCCGCCCTGCGAGCCGGAACCGCCACCCGGGGACTCCGGGTACAGATTAATGCTGGCCTTAGCGTCGTGGATTAGCTCCTCGGAGGCCTGGGGCAGAACACTGGGCTCCTTGGTTACTAGGGCAATTGACTGCATGGCTTCCTGTAAAATTGGAACTATTAATAGTCACTAAGCTGACAATGCATACACCGCTCTACGCACCTGTAGGTGACCCAACTCTGACATGACCTCGCACTCCTCGTGCACCACTGGCTGAAGCATGTGGACGAAGCTGCAGTAGCGCAGACGCTCCTCCACCATGGCCGCCCTCAAGGATTTCTTCTCGACTTCCTCCAGTTCCGCCCGGCGCAGGGTGACATCCTGCATGTGCGAGTCCATCAGGGACTGCAATCCGTCCGTCTGGCCCTTGCGCGCCTTCTTCTGCAGGCGCAGCGTGTCGCTGGAGCGCTTCTTTAGCTCACTGCGACAGCGCTTGTACTCTTTGGCATGGTCTTTGTCGATGGTGGCCACCGTGCGCTTCCAGTCCTCGATCCTTTCCTGCAGCGGCTGCACCAGGCAATCCATGATGGCGCTGGTGAAAGTCTTCAGACGTGTCTCAACCGCTTTATGGCGGAGGCAAACGCGGGTCAGGGCGGTGCCGATCTCCTTGGAGGCGCCTGCAATCGAAGGAATACGAATTATCATTTAAGATCAATGATTCCATTGGAAACTATATTCTTTGATTTTAATCATCCACTGCATTGACCACTTTCCACTTGTTTCGCCTTCGAATGCCTAGAACTTGTATGTTTCGTAACCCAAATTTAGTTGCGACTAAATAACAGTACGATCAAGCAAGTAAGCATGCAATATTAAACAGTTGCCAAATTGAATTACTGGAGGGGAACATCCATCCATCCATCCACGGGCCACGAGGAATTAAGCTGGCAGCGGAAATGTTTAGAGCATGCAGCAACCATCGCACGCCATGGGCTGTCGTTTCAATTTGGAGGCGCAGCAGACAGCATTGCATGCGACACGAATCGGGACTCCATTCCTCCAGTCTTTGGTCCCGACTCCCAACCAAGCCCCAAGTCCCAAGTCCCGTGTGTGCCCATTATGCCATGCCACAGATAGAATCAAAGGCGGATCCGGGACAACTGGTCAGGCCAACAGCTACTGCTCCTGCCTCTGCTTCTGCGTCTGCATATCACGAGCAAATGACAGGCGGTCCGATTATCTCGGACTGCCTCCGACTCAAAGAATGACTTTTGCCATCCTCGTTTAATGTGTAATTATCTGCCAAATAGGCAGAGCAGCTTATGCATTCTCCTTTGACATGCCGGCTCTCAGAGCCACTTGCTCCAAATCCCAAATAATTGAATGGATATGAGCTGTGTGCTCGGAAACACCACCACCTTGTCGACCCCTTAAGATGACCGTGTGCCAAGTGCGAATCGAGAATCTACAACCCAGGCTCGAGTTGCGTTCCACCCTCGTTTTGGGCGTCACCATAGGCGAACTGACACTTGTGCCGATGCTTGACCGAACTAAGCCAAGTAACCACTAAAACTAATGAAACCATTTAGCAAGTGCAAACGACCAGGCCAGCAGGCGTCTGGTGCCCAAAAGGGGTGGCTGGCTAGCCAATGGCAGGAATTACGAGGATGTGCACTTAGCACCAGCCACACACCAAAGCCATGGAGTAGCGTTAAGAGTATCAAGTGCACATGGCGGGAGTGGATCAATATATGCTAATGCCAAGCTCCGTGTGCGGATGATTGAAGAGTTAAGTCTGCCAATCGAGCAGCAGTGCTAAATCGCAATTCAGAAGCTTAACTGAATAAAGCCGGTTTGCCGCACAAATCTCATCTACAGTTTTATCAATCAACAGCAAATGCGGATAAAGCACTTAATTTATTGTTATTTCCCACTGAAATATGAAGGAAATTAGCCATGGATAATTACTTTTTGCCTCGAATTGAATTATTAAACGGGCATTTACTACATAAATACTTTCTTTTAACTAGCTTTTAAAATAACACGTCAGCACGAAAGGCCAAAAATTCACAAAAAAATGCTTTTAAATGCGATTGCAAATGTAGCATTAAATGTAACAAAGATAATATTTTCTTTATTGCATCCCCTTAAGAGAAATGTTTTAATCGCACGACTGACTAGTATTTATAGATTGCATGCTTATAAATATAACTATTTCATTTGCGGAATAGTAATTTAGGTGTTACTTTGTTACCACCACACCCAACAAGACTATTCCCTAGTTTCAGTCCGTATATCCGCGTTAAGACCTCGTTTGAATTGAGTAAAAAGATTTGGAACATCCATAAATCCATGATAATTGAAAAATGTCAATGTAATGTAGCTCCTCGACTTCCCCGAGGTAACGATCACAGCTCTCCCATCTGGTAATTTTCGCATTTCCCGTGCGGACCGAGGTGGGCTGTGAGAATCGGACGTCGGACATTGCATAATCGGGCACTCGATAAATAAATATAAATAGCAGAACCAGCGAAATGCGTGAGCTCAGACAGAACAGCAACATCGCCAGTCGGACGCAGAGAAGGGGAATTTCAACAACGTAAACACCGAAAGCATGAATGTGTATAAAAATCAGATCGATGACCGCCGCCGACTGCGCGTAGACCCATGAATAATGAGCAGCGGAAAGCTATGATGCAGTACCTGGGCCAGCGGTGGAGGGGAATCCCCTGTACTTTCAGTAGCGGCTGATAGGCGGGCAGCCCAGACGGGTCCACGGTTTGAACTTACCTCTTGAGTTGGTCGCCGCATCGGCTATCTTTTGGAAGGCATCCAAATAGGCGGCGATTGCCTGGATGGCGGCCCTGTGAAGAGAGAGGAGAGCAAATACAACATCATTATTATGGTGGGCCCAGCCAGATAGATTTAATAAACATCTTCTCCAATTGCCCGTGGGCGACAATTCAATTAGGCGACAGCTAAGAAAAAAACACGGAACATTCACAGTATCTGCGGTATCTGAAGATTTGCATACCCTTTCGGATGAAATATGCTAAGAAGTAGTAGGTTCGATTGGAACCATGGTAAGTGATTAGCTAGTTTAACAATGAATGAACTAATTGCACCTGCTTCTCTAATGGAGTATTATACCCACATCTAGGGTATACAAAAGTGGTATCCATCTGGGCGTCTTGATCCGGGCGTCCTCACCTCGCGGGGAATCGGTCAAGATGTGTGTCAAGCGCAGTGGGCAAGCACTCGGAGCGAGTTTTGGCAAGCCCCGTGATTTGAACTCGGACAACAGGATTTGGGGTAGTGATTAATGCAGCCGCTATTCGGCGGCGGCTATATACTTATGCCCAGACATTGCCGCGGGAAAATTTGGGCCAAGTCTGAGCATAAAAAGCACAGAGAAAATAAAGCAAACAAATGCCCGCCCCACGAGCAGAAATTTAGCAACAGCAGAAAGAGCACAAAAATAATCATAGACACATTATATGTTTTACGACTGAGTGTGAGGAAGTGGAAAGCATAAAGGCAATTGAGGCAAACAAATTTGTTTATTTACACGCAGTTCTCGTTATAAAGTTTTGCAACTGCAATCGTTAGTAGGCCGCTGTTGAAATATAATTTTCCAGAATGGAGCAACCGATTCACACCCAAAGTAAACTTACCTCAAACAAGTGTGCAGTTTTCCGGCCTTAGCCACAAAATCCTCCCACAGGGGCGATGTGTTCTGCAACAGGAAAAGAGAGTAAATTAGTTAAACAATTGTATTAAATATTTACGTAAAGAGATAGGGCAAACATCAAGTTAGAACTTAAAAAAAAGCTAAAGATTTCACCGTCATAATTAATCGAAATTCAAACGAAACTGAAGGAAAACCAATTTCTCATTTGTGAAAATGAGGAATTAAATGCTCCATTTAAGATTGCTTTTTAAAGTCTCAGGACTGGGAAGAAGACAGTTTATATACAAAATACATTTAAAGGCGTGCTTGCCCAAAAGTTCAAAGTTCACATTGTCATCGTTTTTTCGCTGGATTAAATCTAATTGAGTTTGACTTTTGTTGTCTGCGCATTTCATTAAATGCGAATAAAGCAGAAAATTATGGTGCAAACTCAACGAGCAAACAAACCAAACATGATATCAACGAATGAGCAAAGTGAGAGACACATTTAATGTAATCAACGTGGGTGAGCTCCGATCCATATGGCTTCGATTGAATACGGAATCGAGCAATCCCCCAGGGGATACTTTTAATTAAGTTTCTGAGGTAATCTGGATTAATCAAATTTGCATATTAACAATGCTTCGAGAAAAAGAGCAAGAGTACAAGTACAAAAGAAAGTCGTCATCATAACCATCATAGAAGATGGATTGATTGGACTTTTATGAACATGGGAACTTTCATCAATAATCCACAAGTTCTCCGCTCAATATTCGCCAATGGAAGAGCTTATATTTGGCCAAAAAGCGAGCTCCCACATGGGTTTTTCTCACACAATCCTGTTCAGCCAGCTCACTTATTTGGTCAAGACCACAAAGAGCTGCCGCTGGCTTCTGGCCAAGTATCAGTGTCACGATGGCCGAACGGCAGCAGATTGTTAAGAGGCAGCCGTAAAAGGCCGCCAAAGACATTATGTGTGCTTCTTTCTTAAAGATAAATAATAGCGAGTGAGGACGCGCAAATGGTCAATAAAAGCGAAAACGAGTTTTCGTTTTGTTTTGTTTTGGCTCGGTTTTGCCCATAATAACGCTTCTCCATTACACAACAAATGACATTGAAACCAAGAGCCAGATGAGCGAAGCAGCCAAAGATCGAAAGCAGCAGGAGGCGTCTTAATGAAGACATAAAATGTTCCCATTTGGTGACCACACTGATCACAGGAGCCACGGAGGCAGAGCGGATTCATCCAGCCCAAATTGTCACTGCCAACTGTAGTTGCATTTTACTTTCGGTTTTTTTTGCGCAATCGGGCAGAAATAAATACCATCAAAATGTCAATTGCTAAAAAATCAAAATCGATTTCAATGCAAAATGCCCAAAAGAAGCCGGCTCTGGGCCACGGCAATTGCATAAACAACAGCACTGCTCAAAGGTAAACGAACGAACGAGACAATGGCAGCGGAAAAGCCGGGAAATGGGCAAATAAATGCAACACGGCGCAGCACAAGCAAAAACTGAACGGAAATCGATTTTTGGCTATTTTTGCCAGCTTTTATTTAATTTTTGTTGTTCATATACTTGTATTGCCATGCAACCACTGAGTGCAACAAAAACCCTAAACAATTGTCAGCTCCACAAAAACGAATTGAACGCGGCATTCGAGCGATGATAACGACTTCTTTCCCCCTTTCACAAAACACCACATGCGAAATAAAATAAATAATAAATTGGGTTTGCAAAAAGTATGTTTGGAAATTCATTCAAAAATACAAATACTATTGCTAATAACACTTTAAGTACTTTTCTCGTAATATCACCAACTTATTGTTTTAAATAAATTCAAAGAATGCAATGTGTGGGATAGAGAAATCGAGGAAAATCAATAAATAGCCAAGAGATCGACACAGAATAAATTTCAATAGTCCAAAAAGACCAAATTTTTTCAAAGCCTATAAGCTGATTTTTTCAATGATTGAACAACGTTTCCAAGACGCGGCCCACATGCAAATTATTATTGTTTATTTGTTGCAAAACCATTTTTTGTGTGTGACAACCGACCGCCAGCGACAGCTTGATAAGCGGTTCTTGCCACGAATGCGTGGGCAGCGTCTTGTCGGCGTTTTGTGAATGAGCATTTTGTAGTCGTGGAGCGATATAGCCACCACCAATAAGCCAGCCAGCCATCCACTCGCGGGCCAAAACACGCGAAGCTGTCATTACGTTGACCAGGCCCAAACCATTCGCGTCCGCGTTGGCGTGGATGTTGTGTTTCGTGCTGGCGTTGGGAGATTTCTCAGCTGTTCCTGATCCCAGTGTTCGCCTTATGAATGAATAAGCGAGTTGGGAGTTGGATCTGGGTTGCAGAGCATCTAGATGCATAGTAAAGGTGCCGCAGCTAACGAAACCCCTTATAAACTTAATTCCAAGATCCATTTAGTTAGTTACTGAAATTGTTAAAGGTTCGTCTTAGCGGCTTGAATGCATTTACTTTTTATTCATTGTCCCCATATTTCTAGAGTATTTACTGTTTACTGTTTAATAACCAGCCATCGAGCTGAAAGATCTCGTTCCCGCCAGTACGTGGTTGTATTCAAAACACTTTCCAGTTTCCGTCAGACATCGAAATCGAGTCTAAGCAAGCGGAGGAAGCCAGCGAGTGCAATGGACGTGGTGCATCCATGCACATATAGTACACCACAACCGCTCCAAGTGTATCCATTTATCTTGGCAAGCCAACTCGGCCGGGAAGGCAGTGAGCTAGACACCTAAAAACCCACAATTTATGCCAGTCAGAGCAAACTGGAAAAGTTCACACAACCACCACGAGGAGAGGAGACCCACACCCATGCACACAACACACAGCTCACAACAAACGTGTGGCTGGCATTATAAACTCTTGATCTTTCCAATAGCCTACAAAGGCAGCCCACACGGACCGGCTCTCCAGCTGGTTCACAGCCCCATTCATGCTGCAATTTTGTTGCTATTTCGGTGCTGCTCCTCGATAATGCCCCAAAGATTCCCAGCAGCGGCTAGGTGGATAGAGGCGGAGATGGCCAAAAAACGGGTTCAGAGCCATCCCGTCGCCACGTCCTACATAGCCAGCATTTTGGGTTGGCGAACAAAGCCACTGCCTCCAGAAAGAGCCGTTCCTTATGCTAAATCCAAGAGCCTGCCTGCGAAGCAGAAGTCCGCACTGATTGATTTTCTATGAGGTCCGACGTACCATATACTATATAGTATAGTGAGCGCCCGCGGCCATAATTTCGGTTTTGGCCAGATGTTGACTTTGCCGGATTGCCCGGAGCGGGCTGCAAAATCGTGCGCTGCTAATTTGCACCTAAAGACGGTCTTTGTTTCTGGCTCTTCGGTTTAGAAAGTAGAAAATTATTCGCCGGGAATATGAAATGAAAGTGTTCCGAGGGTTCCCTTCCTGCCGTTTGAAAGTTTTTGCAAATCTGCCAGAAACATTATCCGTGAATTGGCAAGAGCTTTGCAAATTGGCAAATCGATTGCTGCGATTTGAATCGATCGGAACTTATGCCAATCATCATCGGGTAATCCAATAACCGACAATTGTATTTGCATATTCCCCATACAGCGACGGCAGTCGTGACCCCAAAAAAATACAGTCAGTATACGGTTATAATGTACCCTCTGTTCCCGTATTCTCCTTAGTCTGCTCGTGGTTACCCGAGAAGTTACTTGCCACACGCAGCTAGCCGATATGGAAACCGCAACTTGAACTCAAGTTGCCGTCAACGCGTGCCACCAACCGCAAAACAAAACGGATCAAGAAGTTAACTGAATGGAGATATGGAAGGCAAGCCAGACCTTAAAGTTATGAGATCTGTTAAAAAACAATGCGATGTTTAAATTGTCATTAAATGTAGGAGTTAAGCACATTAAGTATAATTATTATTTTATTTATTTATTTTTTTTTTGCAATCTGTCTTGGTCAATCAATCAACAAATTTTATAGCGTTAAATAATTGTATAACCGGATCAAAAAATACGCAAATAGTCCATTGTATTAACTAATGCAACTTAAGTGGTTCTCCTCTGATCTCCAAACAAATTGGGTTTGGGCGCGGTATATTCCTCTCGTCTAGTGCGTTAAACAATACGACAATTTTATGACGTCCTCGAAGAAGAGGTCCACGAAAATTCTCAAATTTCAGTCTGAGATCGAAGGGCTCGTGTGCCAGAAGGGTCTGTAAGAAATCGGAATATTTGCAAAATATTGTAAAAACGAACTGTAGCGTTGCATGTGATTGGGATTACTCCACACTTGCACACAAGCATATAATAGTCTGCATCCCATATGGGAACTCCATGCTATTATATTCCACCATATTTGGTTGTCAAATTGCTTGAACTCCACTTACATCAGGCCCTCTGAAGCACTTCTTTTCCACCTCATGGCGATTGGTAATGAACCTTGTCCAATACTTATACCAATACTGGTTCTTGTCGTACATGATGGAGCAAAAGTTTTGGGTGGCCATGCTGAAGACAGTGGGCTCCCAATTGCCGCGGTTGAAGTGAAAGAAATCAAGTCTCGCCTACACGGATGCAAGAGTTTTGATATTAGAATCCAGGATTATTCCGAAAGTGCAGTTCGTGTTACAGTAATCCGATCGGTGGGCTGCACATCCCACACGACGGTGGCGTTCCCGGATACATGGAGTATATCCCCTTCCTGGTCGACTACAATATCGTCTAAGTTGACTGCCTGGTGGATGTTGATGGATCCGGGCGGACCCTCAGTGCACGGCGAAAATATGTCCGGATCCTCGAGCAATAATTCGTAGTCTGTGGCCCAGGAACTGGTCACTCCAAACAAGAGCAGCAGCACAAATATCATGATGACCATAAAACCGAAAAGTGTTAGACCCAACCCTTTTATAGCCAATGCCACAATGGAATTGTTTGATATGTTTGATTTATACAACTTTTAAAATGACGATAACTAATCATGGTATGCCATCGTACATCGATTCAACACGCAACAATGTAACAACCATCCTGTTAATCAGACATTGTCAAAATCTAACAATATAATTGGCAAATCAACGTTATGTGAGCCTTGAAAATATTCGTGCTTAAACATTGTAAAACAAGACATTGTATTAATAATGACACTCGGGCCAAAAAAAACCCAGTTTGAAACAAAAAACAAATTCCAAATTCCCCAAAGTTCCATTTTTTTTATAATTCTGATAATTCGATAAAAAGTTCAAACAAGAAAGGGGATAGTAAGTCGATTTTCTTGACTATCAGATAACCGGGTGATCGTGTGAGTTGTGGGCGGTGTGTGGTCGTTGGTGTCGTAGTGGCAATCTTCTGAAACTGCATCTATATAAATCTGCATGCCTAATCTTATCAATATAGCTTTTATAGATCAAACGAAAAAAAAGACCATGGCCAGATTAAGTCGGCTTTCACCCTGATCAAAAATATTTATACGTCATAGGTTCGCTGCACCTTTTACACACTTTGTACCAAATCAAGTACAGAATAGTTGATATATTTTATTTAAGATTGCTCTTTATTTTCCAAAATATGTATATATTGGCTTTATATTGTTTGTTAGGCTATTGATATCGCGCCTTGAACAGATTAAGCCCTCAATTAGTTTATCTTCTCGGCCTCTCCCCTGATTTCGAAGCAAATGGAATTACGGCGCGGCACATCCTTCTCATCGACAGCTTCGAAGGTGACCACAGCTTTGTAACGACCCCTGAGAGTTGCACCACGAATGTCCGTTAGACGCAGCTGCAGATCGAAGGGATTGTGCCTCAGAACGGTCTGCAATGGAATCCCAAGGTTAAAGTCACCGCGCCAGAGATGAACTGTTTTGTTTGCAGGGACAACTCACACCACGCGTTTTAAAACACTTCTCCATCACCTCATCGCGGTTCGAAATGTGTTTGGTCCAGTACTTAAACCACGACTGATTCTCATCAAACATTGAGGCGCAGAAGTCCGGCGTGGCCATGCTAAATACAGTTGGTTCCCAGGTGCCGCGGTTGTAGTGCATTATTGCAAACCTGGCCTTAAGAGCAATTGCTTATTATTAGTCTTATTTCGTTTAAGGAATGCGGGCATTACGGATATGCGATCTGTGGGCTCCACATCCCAGATTGAGGTGACACTCTCGGACAGGTGAATGACGTCCATGTCCTGGTCGAGTACCAGATCGCCAATGTCGAAGGCATCGTGGAATCCAATCGATCCGGGCGGCGGTTCAGTGCAGGGTGAGAAGATATCAGAGTCCTCCAGCAACAGCTCGTAGTCCGCGGCCCAGGAACTAGCAAAGCCAAATACGAACAGCATGAGAGTTCTCATGATGACAATAGTATCACCTGGTGGGATGAGACCCTTTTATAGTAGCTGCCATCATGATCTCTTCTATCATGTTTCGCCATCATGTATCCACTCGACATGCGACAAAGTTACAATCATTTTGTTTGTCAGACATTATTTCAAATCGACATTTAAAGCAAGAAGCTCACTTTAACCATAACAAGTTTCGAGGAAACCAGTGTCAATGTAAATAGTCCTAATTAAACCATCAAAACAATCATTCCTGTTGATCTAATATTTATAAGCTAAATACGAAAGGTTTTAGCCAATAGCATAACAATTTGTACTTGTTGATTAAAGTATACAATTTACAATGTAAATTAAATTTTAAAATCTTTGTAAAGGCCTCGCTCTATTTAAATTGTTCCTTTTTTCATCGAAAATTAAACAATTTCATACATTCCGTAACTATTTTCCATAACTGGGCGCGACAACGACACACCTACAACAATTCAAATGGACACTTTCCGCAATTTAATCACAGCTTATGAATCACAAGTGCAATTTCATATTCATTTTAATTAACTACCCTTGGATTGCTGTTGCAGCTGACATTATACATGCAGAGCACTCGGCACAGTTCAAACCACCAAGTTAGCTATCCACATCAGTCGTTCCACATTAACAGAGGGAACAGCATCTAGAATTGTTCCCGCAAAGTTATTTACGGAATAATGCAAAGTAATTAATACAACTAAGATGATTCTCATGCTCTCCAATTGTTTGTGGAGTCTGAAGGGGAAATGCATTCCGCATTCTTGTCTGATCTCAGATTTCACTGTCTCCATGTGGGAGGAGGCAGACATATGGAACGGATTGCAATGGTGACCTGCGTCATGTTATGTTTGCCCCAAGATCTAAGCAAAAAATGATTTTCATATTTTATCCATTTTTTGCTTTTTCGAACAAAGCAGCTAGCCATTTCAATTGTACACATTAATACAATTGTTTCCAAAGCGTAAGGACCTTGCTCCACATATGAACTGAATGATGGCATCCTTTCCACATCCTGTTCGGTGGCACAGTGAACTGCCACTTCCAGTTGAGATTCAGCCTTGAAATGGCTTTCAGACTTTTCAAACGCACCAACATTCTCGCGAGGGACAGGGGGAAAGCACACGGGACATTGTTATAGAAATGGAAACAGCTGCGAGTGCTGCCATAAATAAAAACTCATTAGGTCTTGTCGATGGTATTCCGCCATATAGTAACTCGTCTATAAATAAACAAAACATAGAAATTGACTTTCGTCTTATAGCCCACGCAACACCAGGCGTAAGCCAAACGCACAGAATCGATGCAAAAGTTCGATGAAAGCAATTAGTGAACATTTTCCATAAAACTAACTTCATAATATAAAATGAATAGGAAAAAATAAATTTCGCCCAACGTGGGGCTCGAACCCACGACCCTGAGATTAAGAGTCTCATGCTCTACCGACTGAGCTAGCCGGGCACTTGTCAAGATCGCCGATAAAAGCTCACATTTGCTGATTAAGTTAAAGAATCTTAAAATTTGATATAAAGAGAATTTAAAGGATCAAAATATTATCAAGAGAGAATCAATAGCTATTTAAAATTGGCCAAATAATTGTCGCTACACAAATATGCTAAGTTTAGGCCCAAATTTACTTTTTATAAATACTGAAAATATAGAATATTTAACGTAAATATTTAACTCATAACAAAACAAGGAAAATGTTATACTCGAGTTCCCCGACTATCAGATACCTGTTACTCAGCTAGTGGAAGTGCCAACTGGAAATTTCATAATTTTTCTGGCTTTTCGATTGATAAGATGATAAGATGAAAAATTAAAACATGAGAAAAATGGTGGCAAGCGATTCCTTCTGCCTGGTTCATACTTTTCAATGAATATAGTACACTCATTTACTCTACGAGTAACGGGTACAAAAATCAGAAATTACATCAATAAAAACATTTGGTAAATATTGCAGAGCATATTCACATAGAAACCGGATTTCAAAACAACGCAAAAGGCGCTTTGATTTCAAACCTAGAAACATTATTGTAATACCTTTGTCTATTTTTGTATTCGAAATGGTTATGTAGATTCACAAGATGCATTTGTATAATATATACAAAAACTAGTTTTAAGCTTCCAAATTAATTGTGTGTTAGCCTCATTTTAGGCAAATTAAATATGCTTACTAATTTCCCAACTATTTGTAAATTAGTAAAAGATCAATTGCTGAAAGTGGAGCTCAAAAAATGTTTATTAATTGTATATTAATTTGGAATCATAAAAAAGCATCGCCCAACGTGGGGCTCGAACCCACGACCCTGAGATTAAGAGTCTCATGCTCTACCGACTGAGCTAGCCGGGCATGTGTACTTGGCCACGGACTCTCAAAATCATCGAAATCCTAATAGTTTTGAATTTTAACTTATACGATAAAGTCTGGTCAAGATAAAAACACATTTGCATTTAGATTAAGATCAAACCAGATTATCCCTTACATGCAGTTTTAAAAATAATTCTATTCAGCAGTTTCTGACAAGATAATTTTAAGTTTAAAGAATCATTTATATAATTATACGTGTGCACATCGGCTTTAAACCTAATTAGTTAAGTAATGGATATGTGATAGTCGAGAGTCTCGACACAATGGGTTTCCAATTAATCAATGGGTAATCAATTAATTATTAAAATTTGATATTTAATACAAAATATTTGGTCGCCCAACGTGGGGCTCGAACCCACGACCCTGAGATTAAGAGTCTCATGCTCTACCGACTGAGCTAGCCGGGCAGGTAAACGGATATGCTGTCTGTCAAAACTCGGGAAAATATATCAGATACTAGATAGATGTCCGTCTAGTATTTTCTTTAGAAATTAAAGAGAGAATGCTATAGTCGAGATCCCCGACTATCAGAATTCCGCTACTTAGCTAGTGTGAATGCGAACGCGAAAATAAATAATTTTTCTGGGATATTGATAGATATTGGTGTAAAAATTAATTTACAAAAAAAACACTTAAAAATTGTTGAAAAGTGTGGGCGTGAAAGGTTGGCGGCTTTAGGGCGTTAGAGTGGGCGTGGCAACATGGGTCAAAAAACTTGCGCTGCGTCATTGTCTCTAGTCTCTAAAATCTGTATGCTGAATATCAACCTTCTAGCTTTTATAGTTCCTGAGATATCGACGTTTATACGGACAGACGGGCATGGCTAGATCGACTAGGCTATTGATTCTGATCAAGAATATATATATTTTATATAGTCGGAAACTCTTCCTTCTGCCCGTTACATACTTTTTGACGAATATAGTATAACCTTTTACCCTACGAGAAACACGTATAAAAATCATTTATATGTACATATATGTAATTATCCATGTTCGCATCAGCTTTAAACCTAATTAGTTAAGTAAAGGATACGTGATAGTCGAGAGTCTCGACACAATATGTTTCCGGTAATCATTTAACTATTAAAATTTAATATTTAATACAAAATATTGATCGCCCAACGTGGGGCTCGAACCCACGACCCTGAGATTAAGAGTCTCATGCTCTACCGACTGAGCTAGCCGGGCAGGTAACCGAATTTGGTGTCTGTGAAAAGTTCGGAAAATATATCAAATGGGGTTATGAACTAGATCTTCGTCTAGTATTTAGTTTAGAAAAACTATCGTATCTAAAATCAGTATGAAAACTGTCACGCGACTTACTTATTTTCGTGCCAAAAGAGATACGCCCTTTTTAAATTATTAAAGACAATGATTTTATCATATTTTATATTATAGTGTGTGCAATTAGAATCATAGACGACCCTAAGCTGTATATAACGTGAAGTTTTTAGCACTTTGTACCCATCCTCATACTGGAAAGCTTGTTAACATGAAGGCTGCTTTCACGATCCTGGTGCTTCAAGTGATCATCTGTTTGGCTGGAGCGACTGAGTACCAGTTAACATTGGACAAAGATGGCTTGCTAGCACCGTGCGAGAATCAGCCCGGCAATCCTTCTGGTTTTGAAGCGATGTTGGACAGTTCCTCTCTTGAAGTACATAACCTTGGTTCGAAAGTTCGAATTGAGGGAGAGCAGAAAGTGGTCTGGAAAGATGTCCAGCCTGGAGACACATTAAAGGCAAGTTCCTAAGGAAACTTAAACCCAATAAACTTTTTGAATATGCCGCAGGTGTTTGGTTAAGTCTATCGCCAGGATAAGGGCACTTGGCAGAAGACTATGTTTTCGGCCAGCTCCAATAACTTTTGCAAAAACATGTTTGATAAGAACCAATACTGGTATAATTTCTGGACAAAGTTTATTAGCAACTCCGACGAGATTAAGGAAAAGTGTTTGACCACGCCGGGGGTAAGAAAATGTACCTCCTAGTTTTGGGAATTAAGAGCTCTGGTCATTTCTCAAAAAAAATATTGTAGGCCGTTTTAAAGTACAAGGACTACGAACTGGACTTGAAGACCAGCCTGAATGTTCCGAATCTGGATGGGCGCTACAAGCTGGTGGTCCAACTGGAGGCCTTCGATCAGCGCAATGTAAAGCGCCCAATTCCCATTTGCATAGAGTTCCGTGGCACTGCAGGACAGCTCTAATCACGACAATTTTATATGCATGCTGAACATACAGCGAAACACCATTAAAGTCTATAATATAATTGAGCACATCAAACAATATGTCCATGAAAATGAACATTGGGGGGGTTGTGGCATTACACGGGTCGCTAAAGTTGAATGCGAACTTCTGAACCTCTGTTCAGTACATCATGGAATCCAAAGGGAGTCGGCCGAAGCAACCGGACTGGCTCGCCGAGGTGTGCCAGGAGTCCTCCATCCACGGCATGCCCTACATCGCCCGCAAGGATCTCCACTGGACCGAGCGCATCTTGTGGGCATTAATAATCCTGGGCTCGGCCTACTACGCCATCAGCAGCTGCCTTAACCAGTGGTACCGGTTCCGGGATAATCCTCTCGTCTACGAGTATGAATACCTCTTTGGTCTGCGCATCTTCCCTTTCGTGGGGATAACACTGTGCCCTACGTATCACGACGAAACGGTGATCCCAAGGCTTATAAATGAGTGAGTGTTTTTAGGTTTACATTAGTAAATGGAAAGCACTAATATAATATAAATTATCCAGAACTTGGGGATTGGATGCCAGCAAAGACAAAGAAAAAGCAGCATACTACAGGAAGTTTCTGCTTGCAATCAACGCCCTTCGGTACTCCACGCTGGAAACGCTGGAACCCTTCGAGAATGATACCACTTTGGACAACGTGAATTACTTGAACATTTTGCTCACGCTGCAGAAAAAGATTATATCGGTTAAAAACCCGGCAGAACTGGCGCCAATCATTACTGAGGTGGGTCTGTGCCAAACATCCAGCCAGTTAACCCGGTACGGAAATCCCTATGGCAAACTGTAAGTGTGCGCCTAAATAAGAAGGGTAATTGTTCCATTTTTTACACTTACATTTTTACTTAACGTTTTTATCTTAGAGAAACACTGGATGTGGAACCTATGAAACAGTGCGGCTATTTTAGTAATTGCATCACGTCTCTAAAGCCTCTAAATAGCATTGTTGCCCCCATATATATGGTAGGCAGCTTCTATCATACCTTTCGAAAATACACTTTCAAGCGAATCCTAACTTACAGTACGTTCATGATGTCGAGGAAATGATGCTACCCGACGACATGCGAACTCCCTCTTCTAATGCGAAAGACATCGAATCCAATGATCTCGATGTTATGCTAAATACCATATCGGCGGAAAGCGAGGTGCGAAATCTACCGGTGGCATATCGCAAGTGTCGCTTCAGTGACGAAAACAATCTGCAGTATTACAGTGTGAGTTTAAGACCTTTCCCCATCCCTTACCAATTGCGTCCAATCGAAACGGCAACATGTCCTTTTAGCCCTATCGTCCAAGCCTTTGCCGACTTGAGTGCCGAATCAAATGGGCCCTGAGCCTGTGCAACTGCAAGCCCTATTTCTACGTAGCAGCTCCCGAAGCTCCAATCTGCAAAGTATCCGGAATGCTCTGCCTAGCCCGGGCCAAGTGGCTTCAAAGACCGTGCGAATGCTATCCGTCTTGTCAGGAGGAAACCTTTACCATCTTCAAGGCGTCTGATCAGACTGGGGTGGGTGAGGAAATGTTGTATCCCCAAAGTCCCCAATTAATGCGTTTAACACTTTCTTTAGGGCGATGGGAGCTACACTGGAGAGCGGTTTGAGCGGACGCTGATCATCAACATGCAAATTGCGAGGATGGGCATAAATCGACGGGTTGTATTCAGCACGGATCAGTTGATAATGTCGTTTGGTGGAGCCATCGGTCTCTTTCTTGGAGCCAGCTTCATGACCATATACGGCCTGCTGTACTTTCTTCTCACTTTCATAGCTTATACATGCAAGAACCGATTTTGCAAGCGTTAATGCAAATATATACCAGAGTACAGTTTTGAAAAGATTTTATGTAACAAAAGTATAAAAAATCAATATCAAATTGTTCCATTTGATGTTAATTAAAGTATACAAATACTGGATGGGGGGCTCTTATAATTTTTGGTAAAACATAATAATAAAGAAACGCTGTATAAAAGCTTTGTTAACCGTTGGGTAAAACCATGTTAATTGTACTTTTGGGGTTATATTTTTAATTTTAAAACACTCAAGGGAATTAAGCTGCGGCTTGCGAAAGCAAGACCCATCCTCACTACATTTATTTCAATGTTAATATATCGTTGTTAAGGAAATCATAATATTTTTAAGTGTTCAAAAAAAGCACCACACTTGAAACATATACAATAAACATATTAACTAAACTAGAACATGAAGTAAGACCAGTATTTAATAATGAGCGCACATTATTATGCAAATAAAATGAAATTGTTTTAAACTTAACGACTCCAGAGTGGTTTGATGTTCCGGCCGGGCATCGTAAGCAAATTAAAGTTGCGGCAATTGTTGCAGGGCCACTTGGGAGGAAGCCGCAAAAGTGAAGAAAGCGACACGTTCAGTTCGGTTCAGCTGGGTTCAGAGAGCAGAAAAATTTCACTTTTGCGGAAAACTCATAACGAATAGTGCAGTGCGTTTTTCCAACGTCTTCGGTTACCTAGCTGAGATTTCCTTTGTAAAATGTGACAATTTGTCTGCTTATCCGGCGATTACTCGCCGTATGATGAGATGGTTCAGCTTGGCATCTCCATCTCCATCCCACACACTTGCCACACTTGCTCCAAAATGCAGCCAACGGAGCGAAGCGGTTGGGTAAAGTTAACAACCTTTAAGTTTGCTCAATTGTTCGCTTTTCGATTCCCCTTCCACATGCGTGAATAAACTTTGGAGCGTCTAAGCCAAGCGCGAATTAGCCGCATTTAGTTGCCGGCTATCTGCGGGCATCCCGTTAGGAAAAACAATTTCAGAAATGAAATTAGCAAATAATGTAAGACTTTACGCTTATTGAAGTCGCGGCAGCCTCAAAGAAGTTTCTGTTTCTGCCTTGGCATGGGCATACATTTGTTCTGGTCTGTTGCCAAAAAAATAAGAATGGTAATGGTAGAAAAACCAAACCAAAGTCAGACGGAGAGGCAGCCAAGCAATTAAAACGAAACTAATTTTAGTGTCTGTGCCTCCGTGTGCAGTAGCACAGTCTTCTGCCTTTCGACTTACTATAACCTTTTAGCAAACAAGGGGGCAGGGGTAAATGCTGTCCGCTCTCTCCGGTCCGGCGGCTCATTTGCATCTGCTACAACTTTGTGACATTTGCAATGGCATTTGCCGGCTTAGCAAAAGTTGGCCAGCGGATCTGCCCACAAAGTCGGCAGTCTCTTGCCATGAATCAGGCCAAAATCAGAGCACGGCAAGGCAGCAAGAATTACCTGGTAAGGTGATCCGAGCACAGACGAATGTATGTGGCCATGTAGCCATTCATATTTCACATGCTGCGGCGGTACGAGTATGTACATACATACATATGTATGTGTGTGTTTCTGCTCTAGTTCACACTCAGGTTGGAAAACACTGAAAAAGAGCAGCAACTTCTTCTGCACAATTGCGTGCCGAACAATTTCCAAATTTCATAAATACAAAATGCACTCGCCCGCATCTGACAGCGGTCCGCAGAAGCCTCCAAAGTTCGGCTCACACTCCCCGAGGGAAGTCGCCCTGCATTCTCCTATTCTCCTATTAATAGCGAGCTGCGGGCGGGACGGCGGTGCGATTCATCTCTCCTCTGTCCCTTCTTCACCAGTTTAGTTTATTTCGGTACTATGCCCGCCGACAGATCCAAGACCCAGCGAATGAATTCCAACACCTGTCCGTCCGTCCATGCGACTGAGGCGACTGCGAGCAGCTGGAGGGAGAACTACAATCACAATGTGCTGAAAATGTAATTTTCCCCGGCATAGCAAATGAGGCATAAGCGACGGGGGATTTAAAATCACAAACTAAGAATGCGCTGGCAAGTCAAGGAAAATAAGTAATAGCTGAAGTCACCAACTCATTGAAACTCTTTAAGATGTGACTCAAAGGTCAAGAATAGTGATAGTTTCAACTCATTTCGATTTTTTAATAAAATTTAATAAGTAAGCCCGGACAATACTTAAGTTAGTAATCGAAGTGACTTTAAGTCACTTGTCATAGATAGCTTTCTGTAGTCATATACCATCCCATGACATCATTTTACATTTAAAGATCCCTTTCCATTGATTCTCTGCCAAGAGGCTTAGCCGGCGATAAAGATTTGCTCACTTCGAGACACCGAATGTTCGGCGTTAATTTACGCTTGTTAAATGAAATTGCCTGGCTCGCCGTTATATAAGCGCAATAAACACTTTGTATGAAAGTAAGTTGCCACAAATGGCGTCATGGGTGCCATAAATTATTGATACCACACACTGGCCAGATAGCAATGAAATCAATTAATGATAAATAAAATCAACAAAAAGTTCGCAGAGTAAAGTTTCGTGTTTCGCCACGGGCTGTAGATAAATGCGAAAAATGCGAAGCGTTTTTGTGTGACTTTCGTGGATTCTATTTTGCAGTTCCAATGCTGGCCATTTAATCAATTAGAAGAGATACGAAAAACGAAGCAGTTTTTGTTTCAAATTAGATGAAGTACGCAAACATTTATTTTGCAATAATCTATCGTTTTGGAATCATATTGCTCCGAGCTTTGCTGATCACATTTCTTCATCTCCATCAGCTTGAGACTTTTGTTTACACACGAGAGAATTTCATACCAATTCTGCGAGTTCTTGACACACTGACAAGCAATTGAGACAATCGTATGGTTGAAACAATTTCAGCATTATGTGGCTTTTCTCTTAAATAAACACTGACCCTGTGATCAAGTTATATATACATACATATACTTATGTATATGCTTCCCCAAAATGCTTCAAAGTTCCAGGAAGCCGAATACGAAAACGGAACATTCAGTTTCGGCGTTCGTGTTTAAAATTACACTGCATTTCCGCAGAAACTGTAGAATAACACGTGAAAAACTCACCTTCATGTCATTGATAATCTGCTGAAACAGACTACCCAGCGCGGAGCTATCGCGTTCCAGACTTAGATCCATGATTCTTAGTGTTAGCTGGTTTGGTAGGGATGATATCGATTGGTTTCGTTCGTCGTTCAATATTGCTCGGTATCAGTTTACTTGGGTGACTTTTACTTTTGATTATTTATTTTCCTCATTATTTCCTTGTGTTGAGTGTTGTGATCTGGAAAGAGGGGAGCGTAATTATTTATAAATAACCATGCTTTACAAACAGATTTGGACACACTTCCGATCGAAATCTGTCTCATCCCGCGTAAATCTCTGAGATTCGTCGCACCAAACGACTCTCGTAAATAATCAGAGATGTAAACTAGCGTCTTTCCAAACAAGAAATTATGCTTAATTAGGCTTATTAATATACGACTTGGCGACGGAGAGTGGGAGTTCCCTTGATGGCGTAGGCGCAGTATAAAACTTTATTTGGGGATCGTTGACCCAAATTGAGAGTGCGTTAAGTGCGTGAGTGTGGGGCTCCTGCTGATATGACTCTATGATTTATTGTTCATGCAGCGGGGCTAATAACTAATTATTAATTGATAATTGATATGTCTTCCAGCGAAGTACAGGAAGTGGCATACGCACACACAATTTACGGGCCTTGCAATCGAAACTCCGGACCTGAGACCCATGTAAACGACTCTCGTGTGGGGAAGTGCAAAAGTGCAATAGTTTTGACCCATTTGTGGGTTCGCCTTACGTGACTAATTCCATGGCGCTTTCGAAAGTGCAGATAAGTCGAGAAATCTAACGCCAGCCAGCCTTGGAAGCAATTAGAGGCGTTTAATGTACAGGTACTTCCACTCGAGCAATAACCTTCGACCGGGCGGCACTGGCCAAAGCGCGACTGGGATCTTAAGTCGGCTTTTAAGGCCGTATCTCTTCAAGTCAGTTCTTTTTGGGCTGATTGCGAGGGAAGTTATTCGGGTACAAGTGCTTGTTCGTCTCTTTTTTGTGCGTCTGTCGGTGCAACTCTGTTGCACTCAGAAAGCGTTCACAATAGACACTCAAGCGTGGAGGAAGCAAAAGCCCAGTGATAAACAGACGCAACAACGAGAGCTGATTGCCCAGACTGCGTATCTTTCGTCTATGTCTGCGTGAAGACGCAGAAGAAAGCATCAAAGTGCTAGTTTGCCGGAAAAGATGGAAAGCTAAACAGTTTGCCGACTAAGAGATTACTATTAGTGGAATAACTGCATTCGGAAAATGAGGCAAACAAACTTCTCTCTATATGTGTGCAAAAATTGCAATCATTCATACATCTATATAATAGCTATAGAAAAGGAAAAAGAAACTACATATATAAAGTATCAAAATATACATCTTAAAGATAATCAAAAGTCAATTGAGTTTGGTTTATGGTTTTAGCTAGCCATCTTGAAATTGTCACATTGGTGTTCATTTAAGATAGATGCCCTATAAGAAAGGGGTATCAAGATGGGTCATACAAGACGTGCAGCGAAACAAACTGACGCACATTCTTACAAACATCGTGGAAGTACAAGTAGATTTTCTGCTGCCTCTCTTTTTGTTCGCTCGCTTCTTTTTAGCTGAATAGTGTAAATGACCTCTCGAGATAAAATTGTGGCCACAACGCAAACGATGACAGGCCGGCTTTGTTGTCGTTGTTGTTGGTGTTGTTGGTGTTGTTGATATTGTTGGTGGTGTTGGTATTGTTGGTGTTGCAGTTTCCTTTGCAGTGCGGAAATAAGTTGTTGTTGTTTTCGGCAATTGAGTGCGTTAAATCTGGTTTAAGATGCATATATGTATATACACGAAACATTGACCCAGTTAACTGGCTGCATTTAAATCATAAGCCCAAACTGGTTGGACAAGTAGTGCATGCTCATATTGGGTCTACGAGACTTCTGCGGCGGAAATAGGAGCTTTTCTCAGCACAGCGATGAACTCGCGATTGTGGGCTTGGGAAATTCGCAGGGAGCATGGGCCATACAACCAGCCTAAGGTCAGGCCTGCAGATCGTGATGCGATCGGGAAATCTGTTTCGGCGGCAGTAGCCAAAGTCCAAATTGCCAAATCGTGAAAAAAAAAACAAAAACAAAAGCAGGAAAACGACAATTTCGCAAAGTAGCCTCAGAAGAAGAGCAAAACCTATTTCCCGGCCCAAAACGATGGAAAATGGGGCATATTGTGTAAGGGGCATATTGTGGAAGGCAGTCAACCCGCATAAAAACTCGCTCAAATGTCAAGTTGAGAATGATGACGCTGTGGCGTTGTTCCTGCGACTGATGATTATGCTGGATGCGTTTTAGTTCCAACTACGCATATTTTCCGCCCTATTTACTGCCGTTCTCTTTGCGGCTCTGTATCTGCGGTTTCTCCGAGATTTGTGTATTGAAACAAACGGATGCTGCTTCGGTTGAAATGGGCAGGAAGTTGGAGGGCACCAGCACCAGCCAGGGAATACTAAATTCGTTCGCCACAGAAGAGTTCACAGCAGAAGGTCAGACCATAAAATGAATGTGTTACTTTAAAATCAAATCAAATGAAACGCTTAACGAAAGATGTCTGTATCTATGGACATTTTGCTCATAAATAACATAGCCAATTTTTAGATAGGCCAAAACCAACAGCACTAATTTTTGGTACAGAATAAATAATTTAAATAAAATTAGCCAATTTTTCAAATTCATTACGATTTGTCTTTGGCATATCATTTCTAAATATCAGGATGTAAATATTGCTAAATTACATTTAAGCGCTGTTTTATTGTCTTGGCCGCATCTGTACCCTGTCTGTACACCATTTATGTTGCATGATGTCTGGATTTCTATTGCAGGAAGTGACTTGACTGGCGGAAAGCAGAGAGGGGCAACTGTGGCACACACTTTTGTCAAGGGCGACAGACAGACAGAGTTGCTGCCGTTAATTGCTTACCAAAGATGTGAGCACACGCACCGCCATTTCTGTCCCATTTGAATTCCCCCCTTTGGACACTGCGTTCTTAGGCGCAAATGCAGATGAGCCGCATTAGGGTGGACCAACAACGTGTTGCAGCAATAACATTGGAGACTAAACCAGAACTTCCCCTTGAGTGTTCCCAGCGCATAATGACACATTAATTCTCTTTGAAACCACTTCCTCGGCTATTCTAAAAATAATTACTGATAGCTTTATGCGTAAAGATTGCATGAACAATGAACAATACAATACGAAGAATATTGTACTTCCTCGAGTTTTTGGGATATCCAAGCTAAGCTAAAGTTTATCTAACTCTGTAATGAAACTAAGAAAACATCTATTAAAATTGTCCACATTGAATAAAATCAATAATCAAGCAAAGAATTCTAAAAGATTCAACGGCCTGAAAATAGATGTAAAATGTATAATTTCCAGCCCACCACTTTAATGCACTGCCGGATACTCTCCTATCCACTTTGCCTATGAAGTTCTGTTTTTCTTGTGTCCCATAAGTTCTGGTTGGGATTTGGTAAAACAAATAATTTTACAGCTGCCTTGGGGATTTGTATACTAGGAAAAGTGAAGTGCGGGTGCGGGCGAAAATCTCCAATGTCAGGCTGGCTTTTAGCGGATTTATGTGTTGTATTATAAGCTGTAAGGTAAGCGATACATTGTGGCCGGCAAATTGTGCATCAGCATCAGCAGCGGACGGCCCGTCATGACATTACACTTTCACCAACAACTACTACGGGTATCAACAACTTGACACCAACAACTGCGGCCATCTGTGGTCAGCCAAGTGTCGAGATGCCTCGGCCCTTGGCCTGATCTTGGTCTGGGGGCTTGGGGGTCTGGGGTTTGGGGTCTGGTTCCTCTGATCCGGGGTTAGGAAAGCGCCGATCATCGAATGAAATGTGTCGAGTGGTCGCGCGTTGAAAAGAAAATCGAAAAGAACGCATAAAACGATGATAATCAAAAGATCAAGTTTTTTATGAACGGAATCGACAACGTCACCAGCAGAAACTGAGAAACACACATGTGCTCAAACATTCATGTTTATCTATGGGTTTCTATCTTTAGCGTCATCTGTGCTTTGCACTGCATTTTCTATTTGATGTTTCTGGGATTTGTGTTTGTGAGGGCATCTGCTTTGGCTCTCTCCCCCCGACTGCCGCCGCCGCACCGCCGCACCGCCCACCTCCCCCTGCCACACCCACTGACGCGTATGGCACGTCATTAACCCAAATTTTCTATGAATAAAATATAGCGAAAAGGAAAACACTCAGTGTTTATGTTTGCGAGCATGCCTTGGGAAATGGAAATCTCTGTCTATTTCACTCCAAAGGCTACTTTGATTCGAATCTAATTGAATAATTCGCGGGCTGCGCATTCAACACGCTGTAAAATAGGCCAATTCATCGATAATTGAAGCTGATAGGCATCCCACCTTCTTGATAGGCTCACTATCTAATCAGCAGCACTGTAAACAAGCGTTTGTTTTGGTCACGAATGTGGAAATCGATGGGTATCGATCGGAAGTTATCAAGCAGCTGAAGCTGCCCGAAGAAACTGAAATTCGGGAGAATGTGGAGCACAGAAACTCATTTCGCAACGCAAACGCCCACAAATGTGTAAACACAACTGCCCGCCCGAAATAAACTTTCGGCATTTAGCGGCGTTTAATCGATTTGTGCATAAAATTATAAGTTTACACATGGCAAGGCAGCCGAAACGAAAATAAAGTCCAGATACACAACATGACCCATTGGCGAACATGGCGCTGGGGTGTTTCTTTTCCAGCGCATTTCCACTCGAAATTCAGCGGATTAGTCACTATATTAAAACACACAAAATAACATTTTAGGCGTAGAATACTTACCCCATTAAACACACTTCTCTATATGATTTTCACTTTTTTAAGTTTCATTTAAAGTGTGCAGTCACCTTTTTTGTTAGCTATTTTAATCTTTAAAATAAAGAATAAAATAGGAAGAGCTTATTAAATATATTTCTTCACTGTTCTCGACTTGTTCTCAACTCATTAGAGAGCGGAAATTCTCGACAACTCAATGTTAAGGTGGGTAAATTTGCGTTTACTAATTTTAACAAAGGCCCGAGAACATTGTCCTATAATTAACACCAGAACCACTCCCGCTGGTCTCCTGCCGGTTTTCTGGGCGTTTTGGCCATGGCCAATGGTTATTAATGATTAACCGGAGTGCCGTTAGCCGGCACATGTTACTCCGTACTTTGTCATGTTTGTTATGTTCTTGTTTGCTGGTTCCATCAGCACGTTTTGTTTCTGCCTTCCTCATGACAGCTTTGTGGCCATCAGCAATGGGGATTTCTCTGCCTTTCTCCGGCCTTTCCAGTCTCGTTAGCGTGAAAAGCTTTGCCCAGCTTTTGTTTTTCTTGCATAAGAAAATGTCAGTTGCTCAGGCATCTTGGCTTTGCTAATTTGCCAGCCCCGCCATAACTAATACACACGCTCGCGGAAAAGAATCGAGAATTGAAGGAAATACGTTTTAGTGTCGCCTCATGCTTCTCGCAGAACCCTGAACCCTTGACATTTTCACCCAGGGCGGCGATAAAGTTTTATACTTTTTAATGAGCTCCACCACGTTCTCTGCCAGCACGCAGCCCACCCCAAGTGAAAACCGCTTGAGGCGAAGGCGAATCTCGGCTTGGATTAGACACGATTTTCATTAGGACGAACCCCGAAAATCGAAAGTGGTTACGAAAGATTCCACTCGAGTGGGCGATCCAGCAGTCTCGAGTCGCGGACTCATTCGAACTCAGATTCATTCACACAACAAGGAACGCCCATGCAGTTCACCAATCAAACGAAAACGAAAATCTTTTTGTGAGTGGGCAGCGAGAAACTCGAATTGCAGCAGCGCGGCGACATGCTAAACAAATGCAGACATTCAGGCTAAGTGACTTCAAAGTTTTACAAGTTTTCAGCCGTTTTTTCTTGTTTACCAATTGAAAACAGTTGCCGCTTTATAATGCCATACCTGCAATGAGGACGGATATATGAATAATGTACCAAATATTTTACATTTTGTGGGGAAAACTATAGTGATCCAGCTAAAATAATGAATGGGATGAATGGGTAAAGAACATTCAAAATATTACAAGTATTAATTTTTCCAAAACCATCAGTGGGAAGCAGGGAAAAAGCTAATTTGCACAACAAACTGGTAACGTGTTTCCTTTGTTTTGGCCATGTTCTCGTGCATGGGAAAGAACAGGGTGTTGTTGTTGTATCTATGCAACGGGGGTGGAGGTGGGGGTTGGTCAGTGGGAGCGGCCTTTCTCCATAGGACACAATATTTTTTTTTTATATTCACTAGTTTTTCTGCTTTTGTGAATTTCTGTTTGCATTTTATTAAGGCGCAAGTGCCTGGTTTCTGTTTATATAAGCGTAGTAAGATCACAGAAAAAAATTGCTCGTACAAAAACTAACTTCTAATTAATATTTGAGTTATTTGTATCATTTTAGTAAGAAGGAACATTTATTTCATTCTCTTAGTATATCAAAATTTATGATTTTATTTCAAATTTCTGAGCTAGCTTCCCATTTTGGTGACCTCTGCCCCAAAAGATGCTAGTATCACGGCCGAGATAGTGGATTTTTTCTCTCGGTGCATAAGCAAGTTTCTTGCCAATGGCCGACAGCTGTTTGTGGCTAATTTTATCTTTCTTTCTGAGCCCCTCTGTTGTTTTGGATTCTCTCGTTTTTGGCAATTGCACAGGTGCGGCAGTTGGATGGTTTGCGGATTGGGTTACTCCACGCGAATCAGATAACCCAAGGCATCCTTTCGAATTTGAGTACTACTTTGTGTCTAAGCAGCGTATAGTATATACGATATAGCGACTTGGCGAATGCACCGGCCGACATTCCAGGCCAAACGGGCGCCGTTGCTGGAAAGTTCTGCATCATTTGTTTAGACAAATGCGCGAGAAAACAGTCCCGGGACGTAAACAAACCCCAGGAATAATATTTTAATAATTACGCTTATCTGCTCCATTTGACGGCGCGCACAAAAGTCGTTTGAAAGGTATGCAAAGAGAACGAGACGTGCGATAAGGGAGCCGGGAATGGGAACTCAACTTTCGAGCATTTAGTCCGCACCATGGGTGTCAACGTGCCGCTCCGGTTCCTGTTGCGATTACGGGTTGAAAGGAACACAAAGCCGCCACCCCGCGAAAAGACGACCCATTCGGACTCGGACAAAAAATTACCTCGTTCAGATAAACCGAGTTCAGGTAACACAGTCCAAAGAGAAGTCTCTGCACTTGCGCAATTACCGCGCAACTTCAAAAGGGGAGTTGTGCACAGAGAAAATTTGTTTGGCAGAATTTCGTGGACCGAAAAAATGCTTCAAAAAACACTTCACAGCACTTCATTGGCACAAATTGTCAAAAAACACAGATTTCATATTGTTTGAAAAAGTTTATATGAAATATAAGTATAATTGCACGGTTGATTACATCTTTATTCCAATCATATGAATTAAGAACCTATTGCCACATTGGTAGTTGATTTTGTTATAGGAATATTATGTTATAGAAGATTTTTTTTCTTTAAAACAAAATTACAAATATACAAAACCTAAGGTACATACGTCAATAAATCATTTTTAACAATTTGAACAGAATTTTTTATGAAACTCCTCTTTTTCTTAACGTGTATAACAAATCCTGTTTGGATTGGCCGTGAAAGGAGTTTTCGGTTCTCACGACCGCCTGGAATGGTCACTGGAAGTCCTTGGACCTGGAATCGGTCCAAACTTGTTGTTGGTGAACTGCAGCTTCCATTCCATTTCTCCCCTCCCCATCCATCACTCACAAAACACTGCGCCCCTCTCCCAAACCAAGTAATTGGCATTATTAGCCCACTCCACACTCGATTTTTGCTGTTGTTCTTGAAGGATACTTACGGTGCACTTCCGACTGGAAAATAACGCAGGGAGACTTGATGCAGTTTGCTTGATTTTTCGGCCGACGATGCTGCAGCCAATTAGGCGATGCTGTTGTTGTTTGCACTCCTGCGGTCGCGGTGTTGTTGTTGTTCTAGCATTGCATTTCCAGGCGGCAAAAGCGCACACAAAGGATAGAAGCGGGCGTGAGTGTGAGCGGGGTGTATTCTCCCGTTATCCCCCTCTATTTGCTCTTTCTCTCTCTCCTTCTCCCGTCCAGTTTCGTGTGCTTTGCTTTTGCGTTTGCTTTTCTTTGCTTTGTTCAAACTCAAACAAACTACCCCAGAACCGTTGATCCTGACTGCCTTGTTGTTGCTGCTGCTGCTGTTGTTGTTGTTTTGTTTTCTGTTATGTTATACACTCACAGACACACGAACACACACGCACACAGTGGGCTGGCAGACAGACGCTTAATTTTCCGTTTTCCTCGGGAAATCGCAAACAATTATTCGCGGATTTTCGCACCGAATCGGACACTTTTCTATGCTCGCATTTCGAACTCCACTTCCAATTGGTTCGCGCACTCCTTTCCCGGTCAGAAAACAGTTAGAAGTTTGCCGCTGCAGCCGCTAGTTTCGCCCCGTCTACGACAGACTTTCCGAGCGCATTTTCGGTTTCCTCCGCTGCGAAAGGGCTTTCCTATAGACAAACAAAAAACCGTAAAACAACCGCGACCGATTCGTTCGAGAGTCGAGTGTCTGCGTCAGTGTGACCATCGGCCGAAGCTGGGAAATTCCACCTTTGTAGTGCGACCACAGCTAGGGTAAATCACTAGGCAGTACGGTCACACTCGCTCGAACGAGGAGACAGTAATGTTAACCGATTCTGCGAATCGGAAATGTTACCTAACATGCCAACTTTCAAAATTGCAAATATGTTAATTTTTGGCGTGTTCCACGTTTATAAAGAACATTCAACAGTCAATTTGAATAAGAAACCAACAATTTTGTTGCAAATCGATTTAAAGAAAAATTCAAGTTTTTAGTTCCTAGAAAACGGAATTGCCGAATTCAAAAAACAAGCACTCTGGCAAAATTAATATTAATTTTGGAAACCATGTAATGCTATAAATTAAAAACAAATTATATGAATGGCCTCTGCATTTGCTGCAAATTCGCCTCTTATATTTACATAGAATCGCACACCTTTCCTATTTTCCGATGGTATAAATGAGTTTGATATAACAACTAAATTATTTATTTGTTCACGTTGTTGAGCTTGGTGCAAAAGATTATAAAAGTCATCGTCAGCATTATCACACAAGTCCACAGCTTAGGAAAATCAACGAAAAAGGTGCATATACAAATATAAAAACAACTTAAACGCTTTGTAAAGCAAACAATACAAAATAGGCGATGCTCCAGCAGGAGCCTCCCCTAAAGCTAGTCCACCCGTTCCACACTGAGTTTGATGTCCGACTTGGGCATCAAGAGCAGTCTCCGGTTGTCATACTCCACGGGAATCGAGGTCTCCGCAGAGGGAGCGTATCTGTGCTGCCTCAGCAGAGCCACCAGACCCACCAGAAGCTGCTGCTCTGCAAAGCGAGCGGCAATGCATCCTCGCAGACCATCGCCGAAGGGCAGGAACGCAGCTGCTGGGCGGGATCGCCTAGCCTCTTCCTCAAAGCGCTCCGGGTAGAACCGCTCGGGGTTCTCATATATGCCAGGATCTCTGTGTATCGCCGCCGTGGGTATCAGCACATTGTTGCCCTTGGCAATTACAAACACCGATCCGGGCACTTCGAATTCTTTGGTAGCCCGGCGCAGCAGGAAGGGATGTGGCGTGTGCAGGCGAAGCGTTTCTAAAAAGAAGGTTAAGTCATTAAAGCTATAATTAGCTTTTCAATACTTGGTATTCACCATTGAGGACTTGCTTCGTATACCTGAGCTCCCTTAGGCACTCCGGTGTCACTTGGCCACCATGCAGCTCCAGTGTCTTGTTAATCTCGAGCCTGGTTCGATCCTGCACCTCAGGCTGGCGGGCCAACTCGTAGAGGCAGAAAGCCAGGGTGGCATTCAGGGGGCCCAAACCAGCCAGAACGAAGCCAAAGGATTGGGCCGCAATCTCGACGTCGGTGAGTGGCTTTTCCGCGTTGGAATATAGCTGCAGGAACGTCTGGAGAGGCTGCCGATCCCTCCTTCGATGCTCCTGCAGCTGCGACAGGGCCACCTTTTGGAAGTAAGCAGTAGCAGGTTCTGCGTAGCTTTTGTACTGAAGAAGCCGAGCGATAAGCGGAAACTCCAGCGCCAGGTAAGCCTGCCACAGCCTAAAGTCCGCCCAGTAGTTGCGCGTCCACTTCGCGAACTCCTCGGTATCCTGGCCTACGAGTCCAAAGGCCATTGACGCCATAACTTCTGTATTGTAGGCACCCACGAGTTCGCTTATATTGAGCGTTTGATGGCTCTTTTCGCCCAGGTCCCTTTGAATTCTGGACGAGATTTGCGACAGTCTGACCAGAAGCTTCTGCGTGTTGGCCGGAGTGAAAACCTCCGCAGATTTGGCGTGCAGTGACCGCCACTTGTGACCGTCCAGCTGAAGGAGATTATGCGACAGCGGCTCTCCACTGGGATTACTATAAAGGCCTCGGGACGTAAAGTGTCCCGCGTCGGTGAATATTATTTGGTGGACTAGCTTCAGGTCCAGCGCCAAGATGAACGGCTTGAGGCAGGCGTAAAATCCCACAAACGGCGCCCTGCCCTTGTATGCGGTGTAGATATCCTGCAAGGCGTCCTGGGCATGCCTCTTCCCGCTCACCACGCCCTTGATGTTGCCCCACAGGAACTTGGGCTTTTCGTGCAGGATCCCGCGCCGCTTCCAGTAGCCCAGGCTGATCTTGACCAGGGCGTAGAACACGGACATCGCACCCAAGGCGGTGAGCAGGGCGCGGTGCATTAGATCCATGCTCACTCAGCTGTCTTTTCCGGCTTTTACAATATGTTGGCGCTGTTTGGTATGCTTAACAGCTGGCAGTAGCTGCTTGTCGAGGTTCTGTGGCTCAATGCCGCCGGTTTATCAGCGCCATTATCGTGCGGTCCGATTCAATAATTGATAAGGTCCATTGAGTATCGGCCGCTAAAATGGAAGAGAAACGTGGCTATAAGGCAACATGCAGTAAGTAATGGTAATCAAGAGCTGAGCGGGATTTATTGCTAAAATAGGTACGGAGAGTTGCGACTACGGCTGCAAGATGAGGCAGAGGTTGTACGTGCTGTCGGCGAACTCGTCAACGGGCACCCAACGGACATAGCCCTGATCGATTAAGTGCTGCCGGGAGCTGGGCACGCCTACGAAATGCGGATCCTAAAAAGGGAAGCGAACGATGAGTTCACCAGTTCATAAAATGAGCTAATCCGATGACTCACCACCACCTGCAGGAAGATGCGACCACGTGCACTGCAATGGTAGCCGGTAATGGCCTTGGAGGCGGTGTCACTGAGACCGCCCATTGCGACGAAGCCTTGGTACTTCTCAAAATAGCTCCGAAGCTCGCCGAGGATCTCTTTCGAGCTGAGCTCCTTGGCGTGAAGAATCTTGCAGGGCACCTGGTGCAGCACATCGATCACGTAGAACTCCTCCAGCGTGCCGATCCAGTCGCGCGAGCCCACGAACTCTGCACCCTTGTCGCCGAGGGCCACCAGGATCTGCTGAATCTCCCGGATGGAAGGCACATGACCGCTCGACCCCCGTCGACGTTGGATCCAGGAAATGGCCGATTGCAGGGTGCGGTAGCCACAACCCCAGCCAGCATCCTGGTGGCCATCGCATCCGTAGTGGAAGTAGTTGAAGCCACCGCGGGTAACTAGCGTCCGCCCGCCTTCACTGGGCGGGGTCAGCGCGCCTTGCGGATCCTCAAGAAGTGGATATGCATAGTCCTTTGGTACCATTTTCAAGGACGCCGCGGAGGTGTCCCCAAAATCTTCTGCACACTTTTCCGTCGCCATGGGAATTGTTTTCGAAACTGGGTAATTTGATAGCCTAGGCCTGATTCACCTGCTCCTTTTGTTTTTTGTTTATTTACCTTGGGCAGCCGTAATTTGTTTTGTGAAAGTGAAATCGCAGCAGAGAAATTGGAATGTTTTTTTGCCCTGGCTAGAGATGGTACAAGCTGAATCGTCATGCCCCAATGACAAAGTCAGCCAAAATAAAATAAAATAATGCGGAAAATAAAATTAATGAATATAAGAATGCGTCATGATGAGGAGCTATTCCGCCTTTATCTTGATAAAATTTATATTTTTTATATTAAACCAACAATAGCATGATTGTTTTACTTCTGTCCATCACCAACTCTCTCATCGACTTATCGATAACAGCCCGCTCTTAGCGCCTAAATTTAAACGCATCTATTTGGTTTTCTCTTATTTCTCATGCATTTCAAATTTTATTTGAATTATTAAATGTACATTATTGTGTTTAGAGTTCATAAATATGTTTTCGAATTTACGTGTGTGGGTGTTTCAACGCTTTATATATTAACACCATTCCCCTCGAATCGTGCTCGTTTAATTTATAGTTTTTGGTGACCAAACATTAGTACATCGTTTTCAATAAGTGGTAAAATTTGTAGCACTCCATAAACTACGCATTGTAAAATTGAAATATTTGCATTATTGGGTTTCAACTATTTTCGGATTGCTGATTGTTACTGAGTTGCAGTTTTGTTAATGTTTAAAAGTTAGCTTAAAAATGCATTGGATAACTTCGCCGAGTTTTACAATAAATATATGGATGCCGTTTGCAATATGTGTCTGTGCACCAATTAAAATACCTTAATTACATTGTGCGTCTAAATGTTTTGTTATCTTCTCGTTTTTGGTGTGTGCCAGCAACGGTTTAAAAGAGGTCGATTAAAAATTATAAGTACAATCATAAAATACATTTATTAAATATATTTAGCGATATCACCACGATTTGTTGTTATTGTGCTCTTAAAAATCATGTAACAGAAAAGATTAATATGCTAAATTATTAATATTATTATATTTATACGTATATGTTATGTATGCTATAAATATTCATACGATTTGTGACTCCTCCTCACTACATCGGATCCTCCTCATAAATGCAGTCAAAATACGCTTGCGTCTAAAAAATACATTCTGCTCCTCTCGTGTTCGCGTGTTCCAGTGTGCTTAACTGCTTAACTGCTTAACTTGTGAATCTGCACTTTCTTCTTACGAAACTAAAGTCAAGTCTACATCTGAATCGTTGCTTTGGGGTGAAAACTACTATTTTCTCCGGTTCTGAGTGTGTCTGTGTGGCTAAGGGTGGGCTGATTTTTCAAAAACATGCTCTAATAGTGGCAAACATTTATCTTTGGCTATTTGGAATCATGCAACGTCAGTGAATCTCAAGAGAGTGGATTTAATTACAATTTAACAAAATTGTTATTAAGTAGTAAAGGGGAATTTAGCACATTAGCCCAACGTATTAATCTTTGCATCGTTTCTTATAAGTACTGGCGTTTCTCTTGGTAAGATAAGCCACACAGATAACTTCCAAAGATAACTGCTTACCCCTAACGTATTTGTGTTCTGTTCAATCGTGCAAATCGACCCATCCTACTGTGAGGCATCCTGCGGTGCTGGGATAAATGCAATGACAGCCCCCGTTTCCTTACAAGGTGCAGTATTCGGTGAGAATGGGTATAGACTTCAGCAGCTCGTTGATGTTATGCTGTTCCAGATGCGCCACCAGCTGCTCGGAAGACTTGAGCAAGTTCACGCAGTTCTGCAGGTTCTCGACAATTTCCTTGGTCATCGTGTCCGACGACTTGCTGATGAGTTCGGCCAGCTTCTTGCCGACCTCGCACTTGACCAGCTCGTCCTGCAGCCGCTGGGCCTGCGCCGCCTCGCTCGGCTGCGACAGGTACACCACGGACAGGATGCACAGGGCAATCAGCGCCTCGTTCTGCATGACCAGGTGCTGAGCTGTGAGCATGCTGACCATAGCCTCCACGGTCCCCTCGTTGGCAAGGAACTCGCTCAAGCTACTGCGATCGTAGTCCTGCGTAAGCGGGATCTTGTCGGCAATCTGTTCGGCGGGTGCATCGCCCTTGCGCGGCAGTGCGTATGCGATTTTGCTGAGGTAGGCGTGCTTGATCAGCCAGGCCATGAGGCGCAGAGACTCGCCGGTGACGCCAGCATAGTCCGACGATTTGCTCCAGTGCACCAGCTGCTCGATCAGAGTCTTGTTCTTCAGCAGCTCCAGTGCGAGTTTCTCTGGAATAGCAGATGTTGTTAGAGATGCGGATCGCGTGCGGTTGTTGCCACTACTCACCCTGTCCGTCGACGGTCATGCGAAGCGTGCCCAGCAGCTTGAAGACGACTGGTGGCTGGTGTATTTCGAGCATGGGAAGAATGGTCTGCACCAGGCCCGCCTGGATTACCGCGTTCTTGTTTGGCTTCGGGATGACCAGGTTGCGCAGCGCGGAGAGAAGAGCGTGCTGCAGGCGCACATCGTCCTTGACGCCGTTGTTCTTGGCCAGAACCTCGAGCAGCTTGTTCATGGTCTGCTGCTCCACAAAGTAGATGCAGTGGCTATCGGTGCGCGCAAAGTTGCCCAGGGCCAGCACGCCGGTGGTTAGCAGATCGGTGTCCGTCGAGTCCAGCCAATCGACCATGTTCTTCAGCAGGGGCGTGGTGTACAAATAGTGCATTGATTCGTCTAGAACAATGGTAAAAATAATTAGTTTTTGAATGGGATTTGAAGGGAACCAGTTATAGAGTTTGTCGACAGCATTCCAATTCATATAATCCGAAACTTACCACCAGTAAGGATTAATACGATGAGTTCGCAGGCAAGCTTCATCAGCGCCCTGGCCTCACTTGTGCTGGCCAGAGTCTTGTACTTTTCCAGCAGGTTGTAGATGGTTTCGCACAGACCGTCCTTGGCCAAAATAAGCTTGACTTCGTCGCTCTCCGCCTGGTAATGGAGCAGCTCCAGGCACATCTCGGCGAGATCGGGATTCGTGGAAGCGGCCAGAATGCGAGACAGCTGGATATTCAGGGAGGAGTCGAAGTTCAGATCCGCCACGTTCTCTGTGAGTATACTAAGCAGTGGAAGCGTATTCAGCAACAGATCCTCGTGCTGTTCCACATTGGAGGCGCCAATGTCGATGATGGCTTGCAGCTTCTTCATCACGCCCAGCTCCATGGCCCGCTTGGCCAAGCCCTCGCCTCCGAGCAGATAGTTGGACAGCAAGCCGCCGCGCACTTTGATGAACTGCGCCGCATTGGCCACGTCCTCGATGGTTGTGATGTCCAGGAGTCGCAGTAGAACAGCATCGCCCTCCAGCTCGAGAATTAAGTCCCTGGCCTCGTCGTTTAGGTAGCAGATGTTGCCCAGAGCCCGACAAATCTGTATGGGCAGCTCCATACTGCCGTCGGACGTGGGCACTTGGCGCAAGCACTCCAGAAATGCGGCTATTATGTTCCTCTTGGTGAACTTCTTGCGCTGCACCTCGGACTTGGTGATCTCCGCAATGCACTTGGCCGCCTCCTTGCGCACGTTTGTGTCTTCGCACTTGGTCAGGCCCAGGAAGCACTCCGCCAGCTCGTGCTTGTCGAAAAGTTTGGGGTCCTTCGTCGCCGAGATCTCGCAGAGCAAGTTGGTCGTGTTCGCCGGAGTGACGCTGGTCGTCTTCAGCTTTTCAATCAAATCGTCGATTTCAGCTGCAAAAGGCGGTAAGAAAAGGACATCGGTTAGTTAGGGCACTTGAACAACCTAAAGGGTAATCTTGTTGTTTTGGCAACTGAATGCTTCCCTGGTCATTGGAATAAATGTTAGTGATGATGAATCCTGTGAATAATGCTTTGCTCTAAAGTGAGTAAGTAAGTAAGAAAAGAAACCTTAAGTTTTAAGTCAAGTTATGAGTGCTTGTATTTAACTAATTAATCATTACATATTTAATCCAAAGCCATTCTATATTCACTATTCAAAGGGTATTGTGTATTTTATGTATACTTTTCCGTTCCATTTCACGGAGCACGCAATCCACCTTTCCCTTTCTGCACCGACCAAGTTGAGAACCGCAAAATTGATTGCCAATTTCGATTATCGTCGTTGGCCGGACGAAGTCAAGACAAATGCTTTCAAAGCAAGAAGTTATGGCTTTGCGGCCTGGCACAAAAGAACTTTCCT
This sequence comes from Drosophila simulans, assembly GCF_016746395.2. Taxonomy (NCBI): domain Eukaryota; kingdom Metazoa; phylum Arthropoda; class Insecta; order Diptera; family Drosophilidae; genus Drosophila; species Drosophila simulans. The sequence goes on from NC_052521.2 coordinate 4,382,423, forward strand.
TCTCCTTCAGGAATAGAAAGCGTTTTTGTGTTTTTGCATCTCCGGTTTGAACCGTTTTGGAGCCATTGGAAACGTTCGGAAAAACTCGTGAAGCGTGTGCCACATTAAAGCTTCATTTGGCCCCAAAAAAACAGATGGCTCGGATTATAAAAGGACCCAGGATGGGCGACGATTTACATAAGTCCTGGTCACGGGGCAAATGAAAAGGAAAACGGCAAAACAATCGGGATTTAATGTATTGTAATGATGAAGGTTTAGGTTCACTTATTCAGCATAAATGCTTTGGAATTCAGCTTTTCAGAGAAGTTTTCTTAAATATTGAAATGATTAAACTTGTTATTTTAAAAACGTAATTAAAATTGCATAAAATGTTGATGAAATTACCCAACCCCGAGATAATACAACTTTTGTGTTGAATTTAAATTGTAGATTTTCGATATTAAGCCAGTACGAAGAGACCCCTTTTGTGACCAACATTATCACAATATTATTATTTCAGTCAGACCTTTTCTGCCGCCAAGCACACACGCTGGAAAATACATTCCGATGTGGCACTCCAGCAGGACGAGGGCCAAAGGACGAAGGGCAAGGACCAGACTCCGGCGCTCGACAACTGGCGACAGTTGGTGGCAACAGCAACGGCAAGGCTGTGGACTGGGGTAGCAATTCAACAAACTTTGTGGAGCATAAATAATGAATAAGTAAAACAAAAAGCAACGTGAACCCTTCAGTCGGGCGGGCAACCATCGTCATCATCATCCACATCATCAACGGAGGCAGCATCCACGATTTGGCATAGAAACAGCAACAAAGGACGCAACAGCATCAGCAAAAGCAGCCTGCACAACAGCTCACTAACTCGCAGACAAGTTGCACTTAGAAATGTAACCCCAACTAAAGAGAACACAAGTGCATAGGCTGAATTCGAGGGTACCGACTGTAAGATACCCTAGTGCTGAAGCTACAAAACATCAGTTTCTGCAAAGCAAAAACATAATAGAATACGAGTTCAAAGGCTGCATCTCAGTGTAAAGACTTTGAGATACACTAGAGATCTTTAAGATCGAACTCTCTTTATTTCAGCTAGCTGGTTAGTGTTACTCTTGATTAGCGTGTTTTCCATTGGTTAAAGGATTTAAATACAATAGAATCATGTCAACGAGTTCTTTTCTGTTTAGGTTAATAATACTTAAGAATAAAGCCTAATAAGATATAAGTACATTATGAAATCAAGTCTGTTTCAAACTGTCTTATTCCAAATGAAAACTTTAAGAGGTATTTCAGATGTTTCCATGCAGTCATACAATTATGAGCCCAATATACCCTTTAAATCGAAACGCAGTCAGTGGAAATGTGCATATGTATTGCGGGATGCATCTGCATATTCAGGTAAAAGGGGAATTGTTGTATTTGTTTGTCCGACGCAGCTGACTGAATGCAATTGGACAGGTGGCAGAGTAGCGTCGCATCGCCCGGCGGAGTGGCAGGTTGACAGGGATGAGGAATGCAGGAGGACGACAGGTGCAGTGGCAGTGGCAGTGGCAATAGTAGCGTCACTTCCGTCTGACAGAAGGTGGCCCAGACCAGCTCCCTAATGCGTCTCGGTTGCTGCTTCGCCGCCTTTTGCGTGCCTCCGAATGTTTGCTTTGGTAACTGGTACTCGTTGGTATTCAGAGTATGCCACTCGTCCATCCAGCCATCAATCCATCCATCCAGCCATCATTCAGCCATCCATACATTCCGTTCGAGTTCCGTGGCAAGTTCGTTAGCTCTTCGCTGCGGAAGCGGGATTCGTTCGAGGCATTTATTGGCCTGAATTTCTGGGGCAATGGCTTCATTTTATTTTCGTGTTTCCTTCTTTCTGGGCATGATTGGGGCCTATGGCCTGCGTTTTATTTCCACTCCGTTGTGGTATTTTATTTTCTCCATTACGCGATTCACCAACTTTGGCCACGTACAAAAATAGCAAATAGCAAACGGCACAGAAATCAGAAAAACTAGTGCAAACTTATTGTTGTTGCATGCTTAATTCATGTGCAACTGGCGACGCTTATGTCGGTTTAAGTTGTTTTGTAGCTTTTTGGGCCTGTTGCCAACCGAAATTCGGGAAAAGTGGGTTAAGTTGGAGGCAGAGGCATGGCACAGAAAATGGCAGCCATGGGAACGGTGAATTCAACGAAATGATTCCTTTTGCATGGATAACTAGGTGATGTAAGTGAAGAGTTATAATTCACGATCCACTCGAGTTACGATAAATTGAAAGAAACATAAGCTTGCAAAGTAAAAGAAGGCCCACTTATGTACAATAGCATAACTATATAAAGCTACTCTTTATTTACACACTGCACTAATCCCTACATCTATCAATAAAAGTACAGAGTATCAGAGTGGCAAGTCCTGCTTCGAAGCCTCGTTCTCCAGCTGCAGTGGACTGTGACCAGACTTTCCCAGCTGGAGCAATGCCTGGCAGGCGGGAGTGGACATCTGGCTGACATGCTGGAGCAACTTCTGGTCGTTGTTTCCCTGCCTCGCCCTGAGAAACAGTATATCCCCTGGAAGCAGAAGTAATTTGAAGTGCCTGGTCAGGACAAAGTTTAATAGTTCTCACTCCAACTCCGCTCTTGCCTGCACTTCTGTTTGAGGTCCGAGATGTAAACCTCCTCGATTTCTACTTCCAGTTCGGCCAACTGCTGTTCTGTGTACTTGGACAGAGTCGTCGGATTCATGTAGTAGGCAATGTGGTTCGTCTGACTGAGCCGACGAGCGCTGTGGGTTCTGGAGAAGATTGGGCCTGTATACGGCAGTCTCAGCACCCGAGTGAGTCTACAACTCACCTGGTTAGCGTGAAACTGTAAGCAGGAGCGGCTGCGATGAAGTGCATGGTGACGAAGAGGAAAACCAGAGCAGCCACCACTCCGATGACGAGTTGCTGTGTTTGGTAGAGGGACTGCCTCTGGGGCATCCGCTGATTGGCCCCCCGATAAGACCTCCTAAAAGCGGCTCCCAGATCGTTCACATTTTCCTCATTGATTTCACTTTCCTCGCGATAATCCTTGTACTGCGAGGGATCCTGGTCGTGGCAGTCGCCCACTGCGGTTGCTATGTTGTACTCAATCCTTTTCTGGCAGTCCGTGAGGCAGTCAGCCGCCTCGCTGATCCGCCGGAAGGCCTGCTCAGCACCAGGCGATTTGTTCTTGTCCGGATGGAGGCGCAGGGCGAGCTTATGGTAGGCCCGCTTCACCTCGGAGTAGGTGGCATGGTGAGAGATGCGCAGCACCTCGTAGTGATTGCGGCACCGCAAGACCTTCTGCACCACGTCCAGCATCTCGAGTGTGAACTTGTGGGGTAGGGCGTCAGATTTGCGAGTTGGGCCTATGGTCCGCTGGGCCTCGCCCTTCAGCCTCAGTCTCAGAAGGATGTTCTTTAGCTCCAGCAGCGCCATGATCTCCTCGTGCTTCTGTATGCCGTCCAGATCCTCGTTGATCTGCCTCAGAGCGTGCTCGTAGTGTCCCAGGCACAGGTCATTCACCACTTTGTCGACGCAGTGGTGACTCCTCGCCTGCAGGACTCCCATTGTGAAGTCGTCGTCCTCCAGTTCTTGGTTACTTTCTTCTCCTTCCCAGCAGCGTGAGAAGACAAAAAAGGATTCGTTTTTCTCTGTTCGTTTGCAAATTTTAAATTTTGGTTGGTTTTTCTGGGACAATCCACCGAGTTGGTGGATTTAACAAAGTGCCTTTGTATGTATATTAGAGCTAGCCGAAATAGCATCGAACTAAGTTGATTGTATATGTATATGTAGCTGCAAACTTAATACAAATTGACATTTGCCGGACAACATTTTGTATGTCAACACTGTGAACACTTGAGAAAAGACAACTTGAATCCGTTTCTTACATATTTATTATACATTTAAATTATGCAGACCTTAAGTTCTTGCCAGGTGCTCGTGCAAATACCAACGAATTTGCCAACATTAAGTTGACACTAGTTGTGTAAGTTTCTTAGTTTAGGGCGGAAGAACTACAAGTTTGCACACAAGTTGCACTTCAAGCACACAAGTTAAAACGTTCTGTCGATGGGGGATTCCCCAAAATGCCAACCCTCTCTTGGCCCCATAAAGTATGCACCACAACTTGTCAAGGGGACTCAGCCTCCTCGAAAAGACTGGAAAGTTAATTGAAATTAATTTCTATGCCAATTTGAATAGGGCACGAACTCAATTAAAACAGAGCTAGCCACCAACCACCCCTCAATTTCATCTTTTCAGGGCGGCCTGCTCGCCCCATTCATTCTCAAGGCCATTAGAAGGGCCAAAATCTTATTAGCAGTTAAAAGAATAAAGCGAGTGGAAGACGGGGGGCAGGGGAAATCACAAGTCACCCAGCTAGATTTGAGGCAAATGAAGCAACGACTCGGGAATACGCAAAAAGGAGGTGGAAAAAGGCAATAAATTCGGAGCCGGGCAAACTACAATAACAGCCAGCTAATCTGGGTAAGCTGCGTGGAACGAATGGAAAAGCCCAAAATAATAACAATAACAATAAAGAGGCAGCAGCTCCGGAATCTAGAATCTGGAATCCGGCGAGGGGAGCGGCCTGCTTTGGCAGCTGATATCCTCTTCCTTATCAGAATCCCAGCCCCGGGGTTGATGGAAGCCACAGCCGCAAGGACAGCAGTCAAATTGCGTCGAAGACGCCGAGCGAAAGCGTCGACAAATGCAGTCACAAAGGACCAATTAAAGTCCAAAGTGACTGAGCCGCAGGGAGGACGTGGCAACCATCTCGCAGCTGGGATCTGCACAGCGATGAAATACTCAAGAATGGCAGAATTATATCAGAATTATAATCATAGAAGTAATATATTCCTGAAGTTTATGGATGGTCTTTCATTAGATTTCAATACAATCTATAGTAATGTCGAAGTAGTTATTTAAGATGTCGTATACTTTAGGTACAACACTTATGTAACACATTAACCATTAAATGTTCCGAATGACAGGTCTTGAAAATCAAGTGCTTACATATGAATTAAAATTGAACAAGAACCACGAATTGCTTTCAGTGTGGAAATGGGTTTCGCTACGCTGGGCGCAGCTGGTGGGTTCTGTGGACAAGTGAGGTGTACAGTGGTGTGGGGATTGGGATGCACCACCGCTGCTGGAAAAGGGGAAGTTTCGAGGCCGGGATTGCCGGCGCGTTCAAGTGCTGTTTGTTGTCGTTCTGCACAGGTTCCCCTCGGGAAAGGGTATACAAACAGTACAGTCTGTGGGCAGTGTTTATGTGTGCGTTGATTCGGTGCAGTGACGTTTGAAAACTAAGAAGTTTAGAGACTTGTTTACGTTTAACAATTCTCATCGGTGACTGACCCAAATATAACACATTCAGTGCGTACGTAATTTTTTAGTTACACATCCAACTACACAGAGAAACACAAAAAAAAAGGGGATCTTTTAGTTAGTCACAGCTTTATCTTGACAATGACTGCTTTGACTGCAATGCTCCATCGAATTGTGCTCTTTTAAGCCTAATCAATGAAGCTTAGTCCTAAGTATAATGTTTGTCATCAAATCAACAAAGTTGCCATAGATTTCTCCCTGTGCATTACTTCAGCGTTTTGTTTGCTATATCACCCCCCGTGGGGATAAAACGAATTGTGAGGACTGCGGGGAGTGTTGCGACACGCCGGTAAACCTGGCACCTCGCAGGAGGCATATTCTCATTTATTAATGCGTCGTCACTGCTGTTCCCAGTTCCCATTCCTATTCCCCCAGTGCTGCGGTGGAGTGGGCGGCGCGGGTGGCGGGTTCGTGCCAAACGGCGGTGGTGGCCGCTGTCTCAGCCGCACTTAATTCCCGCCAGAACTGCCGGGGCCATTAAAGGATAAAAGAGCGGGATTTCTGATTGGGAAGCGCTGACCCTGTTGGCCGCGATAAGTGGGTGCGCACAGCAGCAGGAGAACGGCATCTGCCTAATCCGACCGGCCCTCTGTGCAGAGGGATGGGGAGTGGGAAACGTAAGTATTGATTTTTCTCACATGTCCCCGGCAAACACACACATCTTGTCTACGGAGCCGCATCGCCCGCCCCCACCCTACTGCCAATGCTCGGAGCAACTCCCTCCGACACCTGGCAGCGATTTGGAAGTCTTCGCAGCTCGTAAATGCTGCACTGCAGCCATAAAACGGCCGCTGCAATGACTCGCATGAGTTGCGTTTGTTTATGCGATGGAAAAGGAATCCGGGGTCTGCTGTATGTCGTTTGGGATGCTCCAAAGGCGGAGAAATGCTCGATGTTACTCACTCGCCATGTTTGCCGCCTTTGTTGATTATTCCGCTGCTGCTTCTTCCGCTTTAATGCTCTTCTGCTTTTCTTGCTCTGCGTTGGCTGCGATTCCAGGCACGTTGTATCACTGTTGTCTTGTAACAAACACTGTTGATGGGCTAATGGCTGCTGCGCGCAACTGAACACATTTCACGGCTTTCTTCCAGTCGCGTCTCCGTACAACTTCCGCAATATCCGTTTAATTCGTATTATCCGTGTAATCCGTATTTTCCGAATCGCGTTCACACGTTCACACCAACAACTGCAATTCTAGTGTGGCCGAAGCGCTCGAGCTGCAAGATACCTCCAATGAGAGACGCCATATCGATGCTTACGCACTTAATAAATATCGATAGACATTTCTATATTTTACTGAAATAATTGAGAGGGAAAAATAGACTTAAAGAGGGCTAATTTAAAATAAAAAAGGCCTTAGTGGGAAGGTTTACTTTCCCTGATGAGTCACAGAATTCTAAAATATCTGGCGGAAGGCTTTTAAGTTCGGATTTTCCAATAACTATATGGGAAATCTGTTTCCAAAATGATACCGACCCATAAGTATCGATTAGAGTTGACTATTTGTATCTTATATTAAATTCAAATGTGTGCCAAGTAATATAAATAATATAAACTTTAAAGAAATAATAAATTTTTTTAAGTAATTTAATTCGAACGTAAACCTAGGATTTGCCACCACAATCGGAAAGTAGCTTTTTTCTAGCTAGCTCAGCCCATTATTCATTCGATAGGTGGCAACACTGGTCGGCACATCCCACTCACTCAACAAATTGTTTACCACAAAAAACCGTGCTGAAAGTGAACGAAAATAAAGTGCAGCACGGCGTCGAGCATTTGCAGTGATCCCAAGACGCCCAGCCATTGATTCCCGTAGCGGTGTCCACCTGGATTCCAGCCCACCGCCACCAGCACGCCATTCCATTTGTGGAGCCTCTCGGTCGGATCGGTCGAACAGTCGCGATTGCCCGGTCGTCCACGAACGCTTATAAAATTGGCAAGATAACTAAGCAGAGCACAAAGATGCCGCCAGCATCAGCGGTAAACAACAGCAACGCGGCCGCCCAGGCGGCGAAGGCCGAGCGGGCGGAGAAGCTGCGCGGGGCACTGAAGGGCTTCATCGTGGCGGACCGCCAGCGGCGCCAGGAGGAGTTCGAGGCGCAGTGCGAGGAGCAGCGGCTGCGCCGGGAGCGCGAGGAGGTGGAGCGGCAGAACCAGGTGGCCCTGGACGACACACGCGGCCAGATCACCCGACTGGACGAGCAGCTGGCCGACCTGCACAGCCAGAAGCATCAGCTGACCGTCCAACTCAAGAAGGTGCTCAACGAGGACGAAACGCGCAAGAAGCTGGCCAAGGAGAACGAACTGTTCGCCATCCAGCAGGCGGCGGCAAATAGCCCGGTCTTCCTGCCGCCCCTGCGTCTCCAACACCAGCACCATACGCTGATGCAGAAGGTCTGGACTGCGCACTTGGGGGGTTCAGGTTCTAATGGTCTTTTTTTTCCGCGCAGCCCCCGTCCGGCGGACAGCCAGGAAAACGTGGCAGGAGTCCATCGCCGCCGAGTCAGCAGCAGGCTTACTACAAGAGCGCCGCCAGCTACGCCCAGCAGAGTAAGCCAGGAAGAGGTCGACAATGTGGTCCCTGGGCCTCCGATACAGTGAACGCTGCCTCAGGCAGACAGTCCAAAGTCTCATGCACGCAATTTCGGTTGGATTTTATAAACTCGAATATGGGATCTGCTCATAGTTTGATTAGTCATTGAACTGGTTAGCACATATGTATGATTTTGATTTGGGCGAGAGATGAAGTATGTGTTTTTTGTGATGTCATTATCTGTACATTCTGAATGCCAAGCCCTTTTAAAGCTCATAAGGTTCTAAGTTTTTTCAATTGAACTTTCAATTAGGACAGATTTATAAAACCTTTCTACAAGCTAAGTAAATGATAAATTTGATGTGAAGAAAGTTTAGTGCTGCTTAGGCTTTGTATTGGATGGTTAAATTACCTCATTATTTTGAAGGTAATAATAGTATAGAAACGATATATTTAGGGTTCCCTATCAGTTAATCCGAGTTATAAAATTCAACTGCAAACTGGCATTGGCTAAAGGTGTAATTCAATCGCCGATTGATCTGTTCTGTGGAGCTTTCGCTGTTCTTCTTGATTAACTGCTCGCTAACACTCCGTCCCGTTCATGAGAAATCCATTTCACTGCGCACACTAACCTCTAACAACACAGGCACACAACTTATGTTCATTTCGTTATTTGTTTACGATCGATTCGCAGAACACGATGACTACCGTCGTGCCGCGGACTATGCTAGATTATCATGGAACAGTAAGCACCTCACTTGCAATACCAAGCCCGAGATCCTCCGTCGGAACGATAGCCAGATTCGCCAATTAACCCTCGCTTTTCCTCTCTTCCAGAAACATCGGCGCAGTATCCGGGCACGGGCACGGTCTTCTACCAGACGGTCGCTCCTCCGCCGACGACACAGCACCAGGCGGACGCCCGCTTGCAGTCCATCTACAACTACAACCTTCCCTTGCGCCAGGCCTACCACGTGGACCTGCCCAGCGCCACGGTCAGCAAGCCGCCCGACTCGCAGTCGCCCAAGGCATCGTCGCAGTCGCAGCCCAGGCAAGTGCTCCACATCAACCTCGACCAGCCGACCATTTCGCAGGCAGACCTGGTGGCTCAAGCCGGCGGCAGCATCTCGGTGAAGGCCTCCCAGCCGCACGTGACTATGGAGAAGCTACCGGACCGCTACCACATCGAGGTGAAGCACGACGGCCAGCCGCCGAGCCACGTCCCGCCTCCGCCACACCTGCTGCCGGAGGGCGTCATCTTCAAGCCGCTGCTCAACGAACTCTCTTTGCACAGCAACGTGCTGCAAATAAGCAGCAGCCAGGTGGGTCTCATTCTCAACAACAACGGAGATTTAATTGTGGTTAATTAGCCGTGGCAGTGTCCCAGAATTCACAAGTTAGAACAAACGAGATAGATTTACAACTTCAAAATAAAAGGTCAAGGATTAGGTAGTGAGAAAATGTTTTTAAAAGTCTCAGCAGCTTGAAAAAGAGCTCTTTTCTATAAAACAAATACATTGTTGCAGTTTTTAATGAAGGTTTTAAGATTTCTTACAAATAGGAAAACGCATTAGAACATATTTGATATCAAAATTTAAAAACTAAATAGTCACTTGACTAACACCTGACCAGTTTCCTCCACAGAATCCGAAAACAGCGGGAAGCATCACACAGGGCTATGCCCCTGGACGAGGTGGATCCGCCCACGAGCAGCAGATGGCTCGGCAACAGCTGGCGATGCTGCCTGGCCAGCCGGGAGCCCCGTCTGGATCCGGCTCCGCCCAGCCGCCTCCTGGTCAGCAGATGCACTACACGCGACGATTGTACTAGCCTCGGCTGCGGGCGAACCCCTAACCCCTTTTGTCGCTACGGAACTCGCTAACTGATATACTTACGATTTTAAATGGACATTACAACACTGACTACGCTTCCCACGTGGAGTCCGAAACACGAAATAAAGCACACAACTATGGCGTCCCTATTTTCCAATCGATAATATTGATATAATACTGATATTTAATATTGATTTCATATTTGGTATCAATGGGCTAGTGGTTCTGTGGTTACGATGGTGTGTACTATAACTTTGGGGTATCGTAGTTCTGATCACCAACAGCAAAATTGGTCGAATTCGAAAGAGTTTTTGAAATTGTCATTTATACATGTGTGCATATATAGAAATTATTTGCTAAAGTAGCAAATAAGTATGAAAACGGATTCATTCAACCACTTTTATGACGAAGTTTCTTTGTATTAATATCTAAATACTGTAGGTCTGAGAAAAAAAATACTTTCTGTTTGTCCAGCTGCAAGTTGAGTAAACTAACAGAAAAACATATTTGAATAATGTGTAAAAGGAATTTTGACTGAAAACGCTTAAATGGAAACTTTATCGAATTCCCCACTCTTTTGTTTGAGATTGATTTCACTGTAGTTTTACTTTCTGTGTACATGCTAATTTGATACCCCGCACCCATGGGAAGCAGCTTGAGGTTTTTCCGCGGCAGTAGTGCATTTTCGAAATTGCTCGAGTGTGACGCATGCAGATCTCAATCTCAGCCACGGGCTTTTCCTCGCCAGCGAGTGTCCTCCCCTTGGGAGGCAATCTCACTTAAGTCATTCATTTGACGCTAATTCGACATTTACAGAAAGTATTTGCTCGAGGAAGCTAACCAGAAGTGCAAGCAAATGATTCATAATTGATTCTATTTTGACAATACTTGGGAAGACAGCACTGTAGAAAAAAATATATCATACTCCAAATAATATGAATATTGGTAATTTGAAATTATATTTCAAATTCTGTATATTCTTAGAATGTCTTTATATGTGTTTCTACTTATAATCATATATGTATGGCTTTTCCATTTGGGAAAATCAGTATGAGTTATATTTCCAAAGAATTCGTGCTGCATTCCAAATTACTGAAACAGAAATAGAGCTGCAAAGTATCTCGATTTGTTCGTGCGAATTATTGCATTGCTTTAATATATTAATCTTAAGTAAATGTGGGAAACCATAAAGACGATCTTGAGCGCGGGTATCTATTAGATACATTCAATTTTCCATCTTTAGGGGCAGTGACTCATCCCAGTACGAGTTCCATTCAGATAGTGCGATTCCGATCGATGCAGATACGAATTTATATTTCTCTTTGTGTGCCGGGCGTTGTGGAAATACATTTGAATACGGAACAACGTGAGGTTAATTGTGCGGAGCACACTTGTTAATTAGGAATGTCAGCGGGCGCGACAGTTGGCGCTCCCCTCCCCTACCCCCTTCCCAACCAACCGAAATCCGAAAATAATGCTTCCAAGCCACGTTTTCATTGGATTACGTAAGCTGTAAACCAGTTTATGGTGTTGTTGTTGTTGTTGTTGCCAGTGTGTGTCAAGGAAAAGCTAAACACAATTACAACGCCCTTCTGTCTGGTAATTAAAAACGGAAGCCATGCCCGAAGCCATAGTAGGCTGGCCAACCAAGACCTGCACAGCGGCCCAAACTGGTTGGCTTTGGCTTTAGGCCACTTTCGAGGAAAATCCGCCCACGACGAGCCGAGTCGAAAACCGCAGAATACGTTCGCCAGCGGAAATCGCATCGAAAGTTTTGCGGTTTCCAGCCATTTTCCATTAACTCGAAATTCTAGAAGATCAATTCATGTGGGATTTTCCACATGTATCTCTGTATTTTAATATACCGAAAACAAACTTTTCCTACAATTTCCTGTTTTTACCTTATAAAAACTTTTCGAGGTGTAAACAAAATTATAATTTCCATATATCTTCAACGTGAGGTTTTTGCTCCCTTTTCCAGGCGAATCTCTGTTTCTCACTTTTCTATTAAAACACAAACTCCAACCGCAGCGAATTTGCATAGATAAAACATTTATTAGTAGTAAAAGTTAAACAAATATGTACGTAATTCCCGAAACATTTCGAATTTGCATAAATAAACAAACGCGATTGGTAACAGAGAGCGGAAAAACAAGTTACAGCAATTACCGTTGTGGGGAGGGGGTGGCGAAACAAACCAAAACAAAACGAATTATGCTCGTGTGTGTGTGCGCGACGCAACAGGTTGAGGCTGCTTGGCGCAGCTTTTGACCGATCAGTTCAGTTCAGTTAGCATTGCCAACTGCTCACGAACGGTTCGAAAAGCGGAGCGCGCGTAAAATCATTTAGAAACTCATTCAAAAGGCGGAAAACTCAAGGTGTGTGTGTGGGTTTTGTTTTCAAACTCCGTGTGCTTGTGTGTGTGAGAGAGGGCGAGAGCGACAGTGGCGTAGCAGGCAGTGTTGTAAGGTGCCGAAAGAGCGATCCCGACCGGCACACTAGTTGTCCCGCTCGCACTCCAGTGAGGCAAATGTCAAAGTCTGTTCAGTAGCAAAACAGAATTGCAGCCAAGAAAAGCGGAATCAGCGACAAAATTAGCCATTAGCAGGGTTTTACATATAGATTAGGCCAGCGAAGCGACATAACGCCCCAAGTGGTAAAGTGAGACCCGCCAGTGGCGGCGCCCAACCCGAAAAAGCCTAACCAGCGACCACTTTCCAGTTATCCAATGGAGGCGGCCAAGGATTTTGCGGTGGCCAAGTACCAGGACTTATGTAACTTCCTGGAGCGGGATACGCGCGGCAGCGAGCTGGTCATCTACGGCACCTCGGCCATCATGCTGGCCGTGGCCTATGCCAAGCGAAAGCCGGCCTACCTGGTGCGCCAGTTCAAGCAGCCCTCGCACATCCCGGAGCGCCTGATCAGCGAGCGCGTCATGCACACGGGCAAGATCGCCGGGGTAAAGCAGCAGGAGCAGGACACCCTGCTGATGATCCAGCACCGGCCGCTGCTTCCGATCTTCACCAGCCGCAAACGCCTGCTGCCCGTCAAGCTGCCGGGCGTGCGCGTCAATGCCAACGGCTACTCCTGGCTGCAGCAGTGCCTCATTGGCCGCGAGGCCACCTTCCTGCCCCTTAAGTCCGCCAAGGGACAGGACTTTGTCGTCTGCCAGCTGTGCCTGGTGCATCCGCCGCGGGGCAACCGCCTGCTGGACGTCTCGGAGACCCTGCTCAAGCTCCGTTTTGCCCGTTTCGTGCAGGATGCCGCCGCCGCGGTTAAGAAGAACGGGAAGTACTACCAGCATCTGAAGAAGGTGGAGCAGACCACCGCGGAGAAGGAGGCCTGGCTCTCCTGGGCCGCCGGCTATCCCTACATCTGGCGCCGCTACAACGAACTGAGGCAGCGCTGGTTGCCCAAGGAGAAGCTGCTGCCGGAGCTAGTGCGCTGATTGCGATCTCCCCGTTCCTGCCACAAACCCATTTACAGGGCTAGCAAGCACGCCACCATCAACTTAGTTCCATGGCCAGCTACTCTCTATATTTTCATTATGCCTGTTTACTAGCTTGTGCATTTGTGTCTTAGCGTTGCCTGCTATTTATTGTTCTACGATTGGCAAATATCATCTGCGATATAAGACAGCATTTGTTTACAAAACCTCCAGCGCAAGTACACAAGTCAGTCTCAAAAGCTTATTAGTAAAGGGAATAGCTAGCGACTTGCCCAACGACTTTCGATGCCCAGGCGGTACGTGATCGTGTGCTAATTTCCACACCCAGTAGAGCGAAGAACGTCAGCATTTTTTTAATATTCAAATAAGCGAAATGTTTTTACCACGGATGACATCAGTGCGTGTGCCTGTGTGTGTACGTGTGCGTGTTTCCCAAATAAAATGCCGAAATACCTAACTTTTCACGCTTGTATCTGAATTTCTTAATTCCATTCCATTCTTTTCGTCTCCCGAACGATCAGTTGCAGTTCTTCATCCATCTCCACCAGCAATCTCTGGCAAAACTCGGGCAACATGAGCTGCGGAATCTCCATGGTTAAATATATCCTATTTATATTTAATTTGCTCTGTTCGGTGAGTAGCGCACATACGTCTAGATTCTACATTACATAATTTCCAGCGCTAGCAGCCAAGCTTAGATCGACTTCTCGGCGTTTTAGGCTCGCAGTGATATCATAACTTTGGTGCGGAATAAACTGGTTTTCCTAAAATTGGTGTTTTCAGTATTGGCTGAGAAAGTCGAGGCCCACAAAACTGGTCAGCATGAGTACATATAGCACCCGTTGAATGCATTTTTGTATTTTTGTGTCCTTTAGGTCGGCTAAACATATTTAGATTTCATGAAATTAAACATATCTCAAATAATGTTCAATAACTGGGATCTATTATAGCATTTATGGAGTCTCTTTCCCCATCAGCACTATCACTTTCCGGTTACGAAACGCACTGTAAGTGCAAAGTGGGGGGCAGAGCTTGAGATCATCATCAGTATTCCCAAAACCAGTTATTAAAATTGGGCTACGCTTGTGACGTAGCGGTACCCGAAAAATTCTGTATAAATTTGTGTATACTACGTACTCTTTTGTTTACTTTGGAGTCCCAAAACGAGTTTCTGTTGCTTCGATCCCCACAACCGAGCCCCACAAACATGCATCCCATTAGTCGGAGTCAGTTCGAGGTTAACTGGTTCCAAACGGCAACCAAACAATCGTTGAAACGCCAGCAACGGTGGCATTTCGATATGGTTTTGCAACTTCTAACTCACTGCCCCAAAGTCACTGCACCGCCAGGTGGAACTGTACTTCGTCCAACCAGTTTGGGCCCCAGTCTGGTGCCCTGACTTGCTGCAGCTGGGAAATCCGACTGCGTCGGAGGCACAGCGCATTATTCCGGTCACGCAAACATGGATGTCATTCACTACGGGCGGAGGGCAGTAAACGGATAAACAAAATTTACAAAACAAAACCCTTTTTGTTGATGGAGAAATCGGTCAACGAGATGGATGGGATGACCTATCTGTTTGAAATAGGTCATTTGATTGCTCCGCAGTTCTGAAACCTTTTTGACATTTTAAAGTGGCTGGAATTAACTTGAGAACCAACATGGAAACATACAAATATTTTTTCTGTGTGGAAAGTTGTGTAATGGCTCAGGAGGGGAGGGGGGTCTCACCCAAAAATAGTTGACTTAATTAAATGTGAACTTGCTCCCATTGTGAGACGACGAGCCAAAACTCGGAAGCAACGAAATTTCATCTACACACGCACATGATGGAATGGAAACCCGGGGGTCGTTGGCGGTACACTTGAACTCAATTTTCCGAGGGAGGGGTGGGGGTGTTTTCCGAGCGATCTTGAAATGCCAGACGAGTGCGAGTGGGTGGGCTGGTCATTATTATAATTGGACCAGTGTCGAAATGTCGCTCTCTTCTGATCGGATGCGATGCTAACTAATCTGATCCCATGAACCGCTGAGCTCGGCGGCTGAGTCATGCTGCAGTTTGGCGCAATCCCACGAATTTATGAACTATAGTTTGACATGGGGAGCATCTAATCTAATGACTACGTCAACCGATAAAATCAAAGCCAGAGTAAATATGTTTTTGATAGTTATCGCTTTTATGCATAATCTTAATTAACGAAGCGAATCGGATTGATAAGAGATAAGCCTTTGATAGCCATGCAAATAGCCAATCGGAAACTCGGTAAACGAAAATCGCCGAAGAACTGGACAAAAAACAGAAAGTAATTCTAGTTTCTCGCAGTGCACATTATTTATCTAACAACAGACATGAGCTTTTAACGCCTAAAAGCTTTTTAATGAAACAAAAAAGCTCATGATATCCCAATAAGCATTTATTTGAATGAATATTCTTTAGGCGATTTGGTATCGCAAGTCTGGTAGAAACAAGAAATTCGATACTAAAAATCATTTGATCAAATTAAATCATAAATAACTTAGTTATTATATTAGTTTATTACATGATTAGCAATAGCAATATAAAAGGGATATGAAGTGATTGTTTTTGACCAATGTCAAAATCTGAGGGCTTGAGGATTCGAGTTTAGTTAGACTAAACTACCCTGGTTGCCGTAGGATTAATAAACTGAACATTTCCCTTCCTCAGATATGCGGCATCTTGCTGATCGTGTTCGGAGCTCTGCTGATCAGCAAAGTCCACAGCATCGATGACTTCGCGGAGGCCCTGCGCACGCAGCAGGTGCCCTTGACGATGATCATCCTGGGCGCCATCATCCTGCTGATTTCCTGGTTCGGCTGCTGCGGAGCCATTCGGGAGTCCTACTGCATGTCCATGACGGTAGCGTACTGATCCTGCATCTCGCCATTCATCTTGCAATTCAAAATGTATTCTTTGTGGCAGTACTCGATCTTGCTGTTCGTCCTGATGATTGGCCAACTCGCTTTGGTGATCTACATGTGGGTGCAGAAGGACAAGTACCTGGAGATCATGGGCGACGTGGTCGAGAAGGCCTGGGACAATCGCACCCGTCGTTCCGACTACATGGACGCGATTCAGATCAGCGTAAGTATTTGGGGATTTCCAAGGACATCTGACACACCTTCAACCGACTTTCTGCCCCCCAGATGAAGTGCTGCGGACGCAGTGGCTACACCGACTACGCCTTCCAGGGCAAGTTCCCTCCCTCCTGCTGCAGCGACACCAACAACTGCCGCCGGGAGACCGTCTACCAGCGGGGATGCAAGGTCACCTTCGTCGAGTTCTGGGACAGGAACAGCGACATCATCAAGTATGCCGGTCTGGTCATCGCCGCCATCGAAGTAAGTCTTTGTCCAGAGTAACGCAATCGAACGAAATCGATCATCGAAGATAGGTGCTTCCCCATGTGAATTTCGAAAAAATATGATGGATGGGACCAAGTTACCTACCTTCCATTGCGATTTCTTCGGGATTTTACACCTATATCTTCTTATATACCACACCCTTTTTGCTTTCAGTTCGTGGGATTCGTTTTCGCCTGTTGCTTGGCGAACAGCATTCGAAACTATAGACGCCGTGCGGAATATTAATCGACAAAGGACTAAGGCCCTTCACTAATTTTAACTGAAACCGAAAGTACGAATTATGTTGCCCAATTTTACGAATATTTACCTGATACAGATGGCCATTAAAATTCGCATAATCTCAAGCGTAAGCGGCAAATGCAGCAAATCCAATGACGAATGCGAAACGATCCCTTTTGTAAGATCGTTTGTTCAAAGTTACACTGAATGTGCTAATATGTTTAACTGTACAAAATAATTTATACTCCTGGAGATTGCAATAAACGGAGAAATTTATTTACAATTCACGAAAATTTAGTCTTTGTCTTAATGGGAAAGCGGTATACTTTCGATAGTCGGAAAGTGGCACTTTCGTATGGCAATAATTTGCTTACATTGTTTGCAATTCGATTTAAGCCCTAAAGCACCTATTTTTCTAAATTGCCACGGGAGGGAGGATTTGAGCCATTCGTGATAACGTTTTAATCTATAATAATAAGTACAAATAGAGCTGGCCCAAACCAACAAGTACACCTTGATTGCAGATCATTATCAATCATTGACATATTTCCGTAGA
Organism: Drosophila simulans; assembly: GCF_016746395.2. Lineage (NCBI taxonomy): Eukaryota > Metazoa > Arthropoda > Insecta > Diptera > Drosophilidae > Drosophila > Drosophila simulans. The sequence continues at coordinate 4,399,790 of NC_052521.2, forward strand.
ACTAACCTATCAGAAGACTATATTTAGTCGGTTAGCTTTTTAGGGCTTAGACGAAATCTTATCTCCATTGAGCTATTTTATCTATGAAGGGAACATAGCCGTTTTTGAATGTCAACGGGAAATTATTCCACCGCGGAAACCCCAATAGTTGTCAAAATCTAAATCAGGTTGTTGGAGTTAGGGAGTGCACTCTCTAAAAGGTTTATTGCTCGATTGATAGTACGTAAATCTATGCGATAAGATCGGGGACTCACGGGGAAACGGACTCCGAGCAACGTAATGTGTGAGTCAGCGTGTACGGTGAACTCTTGATTGTTGATAAGGCAAGGTGTGGAGGGTGTGAATGATTCATCTTGTGAACGATCTAACGCCTCCAAGATGGAATCGCACGAGGGCTAGATAAAATTCCGCCCCCAGCAGTTTGCACCGACCGTTCATTGAATGAATCATTGCGCCAAGGACGTAATTTCCCGGGTTCGGACCACCTCCATGATCTGGTATCTCGTGGGTGCAAAGCGAACCACCAAGTACAAGTACTTGGGCATCGGAGCTTCCAGCACAAGTACATGCGGAATTTTATGGCCGAGATAAGAGCGCAGCCGATAAGATGAGGACTCCGAGTAAGCTTTAATAGCCGGGTTCTGTCAGAAGGCCCATTCAGTTAGACGAACATCGTCGCATCGAACGAACGGATTATCCAGCTAGCCAACGAGAAACCCGAACAGAACCCAGCACCATGAACTGTCTATCCGCGATGTTCAAGTACATGCTGTACTTGCTCAACCTGGTGTTCGTGGCCGGCGGCATCCTGCTCATCGTGGTGGGCTCCATCATGCTCTCCACGATGGGCAACTTCACGGCCTTCGACGGAGGCGTTAACACCCAGACCATCCCGATCTGCATTATCGTCATCGGATGTGTCACCTTCGTGGTGGCCTTCTTCGGATGCTGCGGCACCATTCGCGAGAACGCCTGCTGCACCACCATCGTAAGCACTCGGATACGACCCACTGACCCAAATTGGAAGCTAACCGACTTGCCATTCCTTCCAGTACGCCATCTGCATGCTGATTCTGTTCGGCCTGCAACTGGCCCTCTCCATCTGGATCTTCGCGGCCAACGACAAGTTCCTGTCCAGCATGGGCAAGGCAGTGGACAAGGCGTGGGATGAGAACAATGCCGCCCAGGGATACCCCATGGATGCCCTCCAGTTGGCCGTAAGTTCCCCGAAATTCATTAGTTTGCTCCGGATATTTACGTGTCTATTTCATTGCAGTTCACTTGCTGTGGCAACACGGGTTACGAACAGTACGAAACCGTGCCCAGCTCCTGCTGCGGCTACAAGGATCGCAACAAGGTGTGCGAGGCGGCTATCTACAGCCAGCGACCTGGCTGCCGGCAGGAGTTCGTCGACTTCTGGGCCTCCAACACGGACCTGATTCGGTGGAGCAGTCTGATCATCGCCCTCTTCGAGCTGGGCATCTTCATCATGTCCTGCTGCCTGGCCAGCGCGATGAGGAAGCGCTAGAGTCGAAGTCTGGCACCATCCCTAGCCGTAGATCAGTTCCTAGCATATGTCCAGCACACGAATTCCTCCCTCACTCATTCACTCACCGTAAATAAACCGGAATAGGTTAAGCCCAATGAAATATTATTGCTTATTCGCTGTCTACCTCTGGCTGCCGTCTATCTAATCAGGACAGGTTGATGTTTTTCCAAAAAGTATGTCCTTATCGGCCCGTAAGCCCAGTGCCGCGTTTCCGAGATCGAATGCCCTCGCTAGTGGTGAATCAGCTCCATATGGCAATGGCTATCGATCTCCGCCCGCCGCCCATTGCCCATTATCTATTTTTCGTTTCGGCCATGATTATGATAACAGGCACTCGCGTATCTTTCCTCCGATAGCGTCCGTGTCTGTTGGCCAATTTAAAAACAGTAGCCCATCTGGGGGACCAGTCCAATCGAACGACAGTAAACGACGCGAGTGCGCGATAAAATCAGAACCAACCACCCACCCAACCACAACTCCTTTGGATAAAACAATTGTGTTTATTTCATTCTACTAAATACAGGAGCAAACTACATACTTTCAAAATGGGTTGTCTATCGGGAATAGTCAACTTTATTTTATATATTGTCAATATCGTGTTTTTGGTAAGTGCTTGGCGGTTAATAGTGTAATGAGCCGTGTATTAATACCAAAAACTACTGGGTGCCAATCCCAAATAAGTTACAACTAAAATGAATTTCCAATAATGTCCATTAATTATGTAAATTTATTTATCAAACAGTACCTGTTTATTTATTTGAATTTCTTTCAATAATATCTTGACCTATGTTCTGGAAAATACTATATAGCATTTAAGACCTTCTAGCTGACTTCTTTCATTCAACAATAAAGTCATATGCAAAACAATATATATGCAACAAATATCGAACTCTATTCTGCATAATTTAAAACAAGTGAATAAAGTGTGAAAATCCATAAATTACGCATCGGTCGCTTCCTTTCGATTGGCTTTGAGTCACAAGGTTTAGCACTATTATTCATAGAAATGTGCTGGCATAGATAATAATATCTATCTGTAATGCAAGTGGACATACACGAATTTTATCAGTTGATTGGCATTATCAGTGTTTTGTAATATAAGTAATGAGTTCAAAATGAGCTTCAAAGGGGGCACACATGCACACAAGTTCATATTTTAGCAATGCTAAGTTGGAGTAAATAACAGATGATTTGGATAAATAAACTAAGGAAGTACAACCCATAATTAAATAATCATTTATTTTTTATCTAACTAAATATGTAGTTACTCGCATTATTTACGCAGTTAAAAGATACATTTTTCAAACTAGGAATTACCAGAAAAGGCTGATTAAAGTTTGTTTTTTTATCAGCTTAGTTATAACTAGTCATATCCGTCTGATTGTGAATTTCATTAATTTGTATTAAAGTATTAAACTTGATTATTTAATCACTATGTAACATTAAAGAATCAAATAAAGATCTTGGCCACCGACATCCTTGTCCAGTTTGTGGACAAGTTTTCAGGACATATTCTCGGATACTTACAATACCATTAAACATTTATTTTAATGTGGTATGCTTATGACCATTGAACTGTCAGGCAACCAGAGATGGCTCCTAGTAATCATCCGAACACTTCCAGATCGTCGGCATCCTCCTGATCGTGCTGGGATCCATCATGCTGTCCGATCTGAGCCACTTCGATGCCGCGGGCAGTGGGACGGACACGAACACCATCCCCATCTGCGTCACCGTCCTGGGAGGCCTCATCTTCGTGGTGTCCTTCTTCGGCTGCTACGGCATTTTCCGGCAGAGTGCCTGCATGACCGGAGCGGTAAGTTTGCGTGACGAGCATATATATCCCAAGGAATTCAATATAATTGGAGTGGAATCTTGCAGTACACCAGCATGGTTTTCGTGCTCTTCATCCTGCAACTGGTGCTCACGTGCTGGGTCTTCGTGAACCGATCTGCCTTCCTGGGCGACATGACCAGTCTGGTTAACTTGCTCTGGGACACCCATGACTACACTGCCATGGGCGTGCTGGAGGAAACCTTCGGCTGCTGCGGCGATACCGGCTATACCAACTACAACAACATCGGCCTTTCGGTTCCCGGAACCTGCTGCGGCTACCTGGACCGCCAGGCCACCTGCAGTACCCCCGCGGTCTACCAGTCGAGGCCCGGTTGCAGCGCCAAGTTCGAGGAGTTCTGGAACGACAACATGGACATCATCCGCTGGTCCGGCCTGGGCCTCTGCATCTTCGACCTGGTCGTCTTCCTCATCGCCGGCGCCCTGACCAACTGCATGCGCAGCCAGAACGCAGGTCGCCAGGTGTACGCATAGACTTGGGAGGAACAAGCCAAAGGATCTATGTCTACTTATGTTACCATATAATAAACTGTTTTTCGAGCCGTGCCAATATTAATATAAACGCCTAGATTTCGGAGGAACCATCCTATTTATCTATTACTACTTATGTTATTCCATAAACTCTTTTTCGAGCCGTGCCAATATTAATATATACCGCTACAACATTTCACATTTCTCGTTTTTTTTATAAGGCCAAATGGGCCATTTAGGCATCACAATGTTCCTAACTGGCTTAAAAACTCTAAAGAATTTGCAGAAATTGGGGCATACACTTAGGCGTTTTTTTATTTCCATAAGTTTGAAAATTTTGGAGAATTTCTGTTATGTAAAGCATATGTTAAGTGAACATACATATGTTAAGATGCTAAGACAATAACATTGGACGGAATTTGATAACATTAAATTTCCCTTATTAACATTTGGGACATTTCCCAAGAATTCCAATCACTCCCCCCACTGCGTATTTTAAAATTTTTTTTTTCCAATTTATCATGTGACATTCTCAACTTTCAAAGGGAAATTTCAGCTTTTAAAAGAGTTTGCACAAATAGCTTGTTTAGTGAGAAATAGCTCCTGTTGTAGATGAAGGCCATTTAGGTAGCAATTTTTCCCTACTACTAATAATTTCATAGAGAATTAACCAATCCAAGAAAAATTTAATTAATATTTTGCAACTTTAATTGATCAACTTAAAATTACCGTTATTTCGCTTAGCTCCCAGTAGCTATATTTAGAAATATATAGATTAATAATAGCTTTGTAACACTGGCTAAATCAATGACCAATTATAAGAGAATCCAGAGTGAAGGGTTCTGCTTATACATAATTGATTTATTCAACTGATATTCACACAAGTTTAATATGCATATTACTGGACTTAAGCTAAGCTTAAGCTCTTAAATAGGTTTGAAAAAATCAGGAATAGCGATCTAAAAAGATGAAATACATTCACAAAATATTTTTGACTTTCGACTAGAAGACGGAGAAGAATTTTTTAAACACTACGCATCGAGCATTTAATAGATAAAGTGTTTAAAACAAAACTGACATTGACATGTAGAATTTTTGCTTATCAACAAAATCCTTGTATTCAAGAGAAGAGAAGAAAAATGTTATAATTATTGCTTTACATTAATGTAGAATGTAAGGAATATATTTTAAAAATATTTGTCTTTTCAAATAATATTTACTTTACCATTTATTAATTAGTCCACATAGTGAGAAGCACTTGTTTCTTAGAGTTATCGAAGAAACTTATTTTTTCCGCAAGGATGTGCACTTACTCCATTATTCGAGATACTAATGTTAAGGAGGGCGTTGGGATCTACAAATGTGACCGCTAGGTGGCGCTTGTATGCTATTAAAGATGAAGTTCCCTTGCTGTTCATATCTCGATCTCGTTTGCACTCTCATTGGATTAGTAAGGAGTATCTATTAGTCGAGGCATTCCATTTCCTTATTTACCTTATCGGGAAATGCCCTTGTTATGATCATAAACTATCAAATTATATAGAGTAAGCATGCGAAGCACTTTGTTTTATTTATTCATATTGACTTTATGACGTTAAAATGGGTCGGGAGATAATCCTAATACTACACTACTAATGGCGCTTCATCGTTTAGTAGTTCTGGCGTCTCTGAGAGTTGCGGGTCTGATTGGCCAGGCAGCAGGCGAAAATGAAGGCCACAAGCTGAAAGAAGAACCAGTCAGTTTGGCGAATTCGCAGAACATCCTACTCAATCCTCACCTCGACAGCAGTCACACCCAGGCCAGCGTACTTGATGATGCTCACGTTGGTGTCCCAGAAGGAATCGACGGCCTTCAGGCAACTGGATCGCGTCATGACTTGGGTTAGTGCGCAGGTTCCATTGGAGGGCGAGTCGCAGCAGGAGGCGGGATACGTAATGCCGTAATCAGCGAAGCCGTTCAAGCCGCAGCACTTGAACTGGAATCAGAGTATATTCTCGGTTAAGCTATCTTTGTGAATGTGGAACAACACAGTAGGTAGACAATCTTCATTGAGTATCACTTAAATAACAACAAGAATCCACAATGTAATGCTTGAGGGGCAGCAGAACTCACCGATCGCTGCAGTGTGTCCATGAGGAGGGCATCGGTCTTGCGTTGATCCCAGATGGTCTGGACGATCTTCTCCAGGGATTGCTGTATCTGCACATGGTCCACCCACACGTAGATGATGAGGGCCAGCTGACTGACCAGCAGCACCAGCATGACCACCGAGTACTGAAAGCATAGAGGGACAGAGGGATAGATTCAATTGTTGCACCCAGCAGGGCGTGCATCGTGGTCACCTACCGAGGTCAGAGCACAGGCATTCTCGCGAATGGCGCCGCAGCATCCCATGAAGGCCACCAGGAAGACGACGCAGCCAAGGACCAGGATGATGATGGCCACGCTGTTGGCCGTGAAGGTCTCGCCGACGCCCGAGAAGTCCTTTATGGTGGACACCATGATGGAGCCGAAGGTGATAAGCAAAATGCCGCATATCTAAGGTGGAAAGACGAAGAGTGTGCTAGTTAGTCAGTGGTTTCGGCACCACTCATGGTGGCTGGTGAATCAGGCCTATTGGATAACAGTCACCCCGCCCAAGTTCCCAGTTACTGTCTTCTGAGTGTCATACATTTGGCTTGTGTTCAAATTAGAGCGAATGATAATCCATTATGTAAGAACCCAAGCCTAACTAGCATTGGTTTCACTGCGATTTGCGATCGACTCATTGCTTGCTTCGCTGGGAGGCTGTAAACAATTTCATCACGAATACTATGTGGTCCCCAGATCTTTGAGGGGGATGGTGGATACGACTTCCAACGTATGGTATTACTCATGCCCTTATCTTTCCGAGTACATTGTGTTTTCCGACAACTGTGTTTCGGCTCATTAGCCGTAATTACGTTCGGCATTGGCATGCAATGATTTATTTAAAGAATGCCAGGTTTCTTACCACTTCCAACCACTTTTCCCAGTATTTTTCGATAAGATAACTTTTGAAATGAGTATCTATGGCTCTTCGCACGGAATCTTGAGCTTCGAGAGTTTATTTGTCATTTTTTGCCGGATAAGATACCGCCCGCTTTTTCACTATTGCTGATCTTTGTATCTCTTGAGGACCTAGAGTCTTACCACAAACAGTATGTTGAATATGAACAGCACATATTTCACAAAGACGCCGCCGCAATCCATTGCTGAGATGTATTTTATTTCACTTGTTTTCGATTTAAGAGCAAGTCGTTCGATGCGATTTCGTTCGTGGTCCGCTTGATACTGAAAAAGTCTGATATATAGCAATATTTTTATGAGCGCATTTCCTATCGCTAAAAGCTCTGCTAGACTTAAGCGGCGATAAAAAAAGCGTTGCTGCAATGCAAACGATTTCCCCAAAAGTACCTAGGTACCAAATAGCCGGTTTCGAGGTACATTCGTACAGGTGTACTAATATTTTAAACAGCTCTTGATAAAACATAGTTATTTTGATATTAAACAAGGTTAGGTCGAAGCATACGCAATTTATTTTGGAAAAATTAGTAGTCGTTCAACGGTAATTAACTTACTTACAATATACTAAATCACCAAAAATTTGTACCAAAACTTAATAATTTAACGATTAATGTGACTCGGTTGGAACAAGGTGTAATATCTAGTGCGAATGTGTAATTGATAGGCAGTTACCGAAGTTTCGCTCCTTATCAAAGTTCCCTGGCTGTGCTGGCATATTTAGGGCTTGCTTTGGCGAATCGGGGCTTATAAGAGCGCTCCCGCCACGGTCACACTGACTAACAAAAAGTTGTTCGACTTGAACGGACGCGCATTTCGTGGGAATTTAACTTGGTGATAATTTAAAGGCGAAGGTAATGATGCGCTCTAAACTAGACCAATTAAACGTAGTGAGATTCTCGGAATTAGCCAGAGAGCTGCAAGCGGAAACGAGTGGTGTTCGTTTGGCGCTCCCAGCTCGCCAGAGCACAAAAATAAATTAGATGATGCTGCACTCCGCAAAAAGTGGTTGGGAAGAAGAAGCAGTCCCAAGAAGGACGTGGCGAAGGAGAAGGCAGGAAAACAAAAGACTGCGTAGTACGTGTGGAAAAGTGTTGTGCAAGGAGTGCGGGGCGGAGGGTGAAGCGTATGCTGCGCTTCCTCTTCTCCTTGACAGAGTGCAGTGAACTTTTCCCATTTTCCCCACTTGAATCTTCGAGCCCCATTGACGCGGCCTTCGTTGTCTGTTGTCCGCGTTGTTGTTGTTGTTGTTGCCGCAGTGGCACGCTGCATTTGTTATTGCCTTTGTTGTTGCCCGGGCAACGAATTCGGAACGGGGTAATAATGGGATGCTTCTGAAAGCCTTATCGCCACTGGCCACCAGCAGCAGCCCTCTCTATCCCATGTGTATTTCATCTATTTACGTGATTATCGCTTGTAAATGTACACTTAGCCTGCCAATTGATTCATTTGCACACCCGTTTTAATACGTCGCATTCGATTGCGCTCTTTCGCTTCCCCTTCCAGACGGTACAGTGAAGCAACATCAAGATGGACTGCGGCACATCTATGGTCAAATACATCCTCTTCATATTCAACACCATTGTGTCGGTGAGTACATAAGTATACATATGTGTGTGTCTCGATTATGTTTACGTTTCTGGTTTATAACCGCCGAAATCGAAACCGATACAAAACCGGTACAAAAGAGTTGCGTGAAAGCCAAAATGGGACACTATGTTACGAAAGTGCTGTCGAAATAAGAGTCGATAAATTCATTCGCATACAACGTGTGCATTGTGCATGCAGTGTGTTGAGTACTCTGTGATAAATCCAGGTACACATGTATATAAATGTAGATATATTGAAACTTTAGTAATATAACCCTGGGAACAGAGGCGGCGCATTGAGAAGTCGAGAACTCGTGCTTTTCTGTTGTTAGCCCGCTGATTCAGTCTCTCAGACTCGTTATTGAACTCTGGTGATGTCATCGCCGACGCCTTCTGTTCAGCTTCCACTCCAGCAACTGGATGGTTTGCTTTCGGTGCGAAACTCCTCGGTTCTGAGAAGCAGAAATAAAAAATGGCTGGGATTTGCAAGGAAAATAAAAAAATCGTAACAGTCAAAAATGTTTATCTGAGTTCCGGAGAGGATTTCCGCTAATTCAAAAAAGACTCACATTTCCTTAGTTAGATTTAAACTTCCGGTTATGCTAAAAAAAAAAAATGTTATTTAACTATTAATAATATAATAAAACAGGAAGATGTATACAAATATTTTGATATGTATTTATATAAATACATAAAATAACTTAGTAGGTTTACCAATATGGATCAATTTCGAACTTATTGAAGAGTTATAATTATGGTATTTAAAATAATTCCAAATCCCTTGCTTCAAAAATGAGTACGTAAACACTTTCTGGTTAGAAACAAGATACGATTTCATTTATCATGTCTGTGTAATGTTAAACTCTTATAAACACGATTGCAGGTTCGCGCTCAGCGCATTTTTGAAGTAGAGTTTTTGGGCTCAAATGGGCTTTGAGCACTCCCACGAACACACACGTGATAGCCTTGCCGGGCCAAAACCCTGTAAACTGCGGTTAAAATAATAATTAAGCAAATGATGTTATACTCATCGTAAATTTTTGAATACTTTGCATTCGCAAAGGTGCCTGCAAAAACACGGGCAATGTGAGTCACTAACGTGAAGCAACAAACCGAAAAGCGAAACGAATTATAAATATAAAATGATACAGCTGCGGTCAAAATGTTATCAACAATGCTGAAAAATGCCACAACATAAAATTTTATAAACGGAGTATTATCAGCAATCTATTATCTATTACTCTTTTTGGCTAATGTTGGTGAAGTATGCTGATGTAGGCTTAATAGTTTGGAGTATAAGTAAAGATCTTTTGATTTGCCCGCACCTGTGGCCCAAACATACCTGTACATAAGTAGGTAAATGAGCAGAAAGAACCAAAGCGGGGACGCACATAAAAACTTGTTGCTCTAGAGAAAGAAGAGCGATAAAACAAAGGCAACAGCAATCAACTGGTTGGCAGAGCCGAAGTTTGTAGTACATATACACGGTCTACACTTACAGCGAGCCGTGTTGATATTTATCTGGCCGGATCGAGTATATAGCCGAGTACATAGCACACTTGACAGACAAGCCAAATAAATTAACAAGCCGCTTTCAGAGCTCGCCGAGCACCACTACAGCTAAAAGTGAAAAAGCTGCCGCCGCCACGCTTGAAAAACAGCAGCGACAAGCAAAATGGCAGAACAACAGTTCGCAGTTTGTCAGAAAAATGTTGAGAAAAACCACTCGCTATTACTGTCAGAATGATAAAACGTTGCTTTCCACTATCCCAAGAAAATTGCATTATTCACATTGCAAGTTTCGTAAAGTATAAGTTATTGTAGTTACTCCCCAGTCTGTGTGAGCGGGTTTTCTCCAGTTCCTTGGCAAAAAGTGGGCTAGAACATATGACAAACCTGTATTGCCATAATTAGCGCAACAAGTCAGTCACAGCTGCTGGGCTGGCAAAAGGGCGTGCAGTGCCGGCCATGAGTGTAAGGCCGACTGGTATTGAATGACCTGCATTCAGCTCGTCGATAGCCGTTTCCTGTGCCACAAGGCGTGGTGCAAACAACTTCTGGAGTAAATATTTACTTATCCGTTTAGCCAAAGCCAAACAGAATATCGAAAATCGCACCGAATGTTTTCCGATGACACATGTCAATTGTTGAGTTTCAGCTTTTCTAAGGAATGTACTTTATTGGAGTGGTATTGGGAAAGTGATTCTGATTCTAGGGTACGAGACTTGTACAAAAGTAATAATTGTATGCAGACTAAGGTAGATGGCTGATGATCTGCTATTAGCCACTATATAATGTAGCTAAGATAGTTTTTAGCTTGAATTTTCTCTTGGGTGCACAAGGTTTTATATCCAGATTTCTGTGAAACATCACAAAAAATCCCTTTAAATGCTAAAGGCTTTGAGATAGTGTATCTATTCATCAGTGTTCGATGCAGCGTGACATATATATCCATTGCATGACTACGCCAATTAAAATGTACACTTTAATCTTGCATTTGAGCATTCCCATCACGCATATGTCCTGTTGCTCATCGGTTAGCTCAAAACTGTTGTGTCCCCCACCTACCTAAGCACACTCACTTCAAGTTTACTCGTTCGAGTCGAGGATGCAGTCAGTTTGGCGCCAATCGAGCCATTCACATGGTTGGGTGTGGTTCCGCACATTAATAAATATATATCTATCTTTTTATTGCGGTACGCAAAACTCTCAACTATTTTCGTTTCCCTTGAGGGTTGTTTTTCTGTTTAATTTTGTGCTTTTTTTTGGTAGGCAATATGATCTCAGACCCTTGCTTCGGGCTTTCTGGTATTTGCAAAAGCAATTTGCATTGTATTCTCATTCCAGTGTGACGTCATTGAAGCTGTCGCCGACAGTTTTGGGCGAAATGTGGGCAACAGCTTTGTCTCGGCCATATTTATGCGGATTGTGTAATGTCCTCGTTAGCCGAAATCGGGCTGAAATGAGTAAAAGCTGGGGAGGAAAAGTTGGCGGCTGCAAACAGGTTTTCCAACGAAAACTCTTGTTTTCATGTCGCATTTTGTTTATTGGTGCTGGCAAAGTGGAACAATTAGCGGAGTGCCGGGGTTTTGCTTTCTTTTGTTCGGATTTTGAAATACTTTTGGTTCGATTTTGACACGGAATCACATCCAGCTGCCTCCGCTGCCCACATTGCATTCAAAGCTCCTCGCGCGCAGCCGCTCGAGTTCTCGATCTGCGGAGCTATAGCCAGGCAGCCCACACGCCACGTAGATATAAATACAGAAATACAGATACAGTGGCCGCGAGCATCATGCACACATAATGAAATCAAGCAGATTCAATTGATGACCGACCGCGTAATTGGGGCTGCAAGTCGAAAGATCAAAGTTGATTTGCATTGTCTGACCAGCTGAACGGAGCCCCGCCGTAAAATCAAAAACTACGGTGTGCCGCAGAATTGGTCGAGATTTCCGTGGCCTTGTCATGTGTGAATGTCACGGGATGCGCGGCGCTCGGCGCTCGGCTGGCTTTCAGTTCTCATCTTGGGCTGCCTTATCTTATCCGAGCAGATCGGACGGTCTTAGCCTTGTTTGGCCAGCAAATACTCTTGGACAGATACCAATATTGTGGTGGTAGCAAACTATTTCAGTGGGGAATTACGTAACGCGCTTACTTATTTTAATTATCTTGAACCATGCGCCGCTTATGGCGTGCCTGAGCCTGACCAGGAATCCCTGAGGTCAGCTACTGGGTTCTGTGGTAATTAAGTCTTTTCAGCATGGTAATTGCGAAAGTTCTTCCACTCCGGCACTTTCAATTAAAATAAACGAGAGCGAGCTGATTAATTTGAACTATATTTAGAGCTGTTTGTGGGAAGTAAAAAAGCAGTGCGTATCTTATGTATCTGTTACGTCGTGTCATTAGTTCATTTAATTACTAAGTTAAAACTATGTCTTACCCTTCGTTTCTCTTCACCTACAGATTATCGGCATCTTGAGCATTGTTTATGGCGTGCTGATTCTGAAGAGCATCGGTACAATCGAAGTTAATGGACAAGTGGGCTTCCCGCCACAGGCTCTCATGCCGATCATTCTTATCAGCTTGGGCTCGATTGTGGTCTTCATTTCATTCCTGGGATGCTGCGGTGCCATTCGCGAGTCCGTCTGCATGACCATGAGCTATGCCGTCTTCTTGCTGATCCTGCTGATCCTGCAGCTGACGCTCGTTATTCTGCTGTTTACCAACAAGGAGAAGTTTGAGAACGCAATGGGAAACGTTATCGAGAATGCATGGAATTCAGACACTACTCATAAGGATGGTGTCTTCGATACCATTCAGAAATCGGTAAGTGCTTCAAAAACCAAGAATTTTCCATATTTATGACTTCGCAACGCAATCTTTAGTTGCACTGCTGCGGATCAAGCTCTGCTCTGGACTATGTTGCCAAGGGAGAACTGCTGCCCTCAAGTTGTTGCAGCGGCTCGTGCCTGAACCCGGCCAACTACTACCCGGGATGCCGTGGAAAGTTCATCGAATTAATGACCGCTGGATCTGAGAACGCTAAATATGTGGGCATCGGCCTCATCGGAGTGGAGGTGAGAATTATACGCTGAATATATGTTCCTTTAGCCGGTTTATTAACCAAATATCCATTTTAGCTGATCGGCTTCATCTTTGCCTGTTGCCTGGCCAACAATGTGCGTAACTACAAGCGCCGGAACGCCTACTAAGCAATAGGTGCATCCATCAACCACATCTAGAGGCACACTCACATCCAGTAGCACACACTCCTCACATTCTCATTAACTTTTACAGTCGTTGAACGCACTTACACAAAGGGATACAATAACACCTTGAAATAAGCCATTTAAGTGGATATTTGTTACGGAAAAAAAACAAGAAGAAGCTTAGTTTAAGGCGATATGAAACGCTTACATTTTTGATATCCTATGTATTTCTGGTAAAATTCGTTTTGTACCTAACGATCGAACGAGCAGACAAAGCTATTTCCAAAGCCTTTGTACAAACGTTTTACTTATTAAACCGAATCCCCACAAATTAACAACATAAACACGTTAATAATGATATATTTGTTTAAAACTAAGGATATAATCTATAAACTGTTGAGAGCCCCAATGCGAAAAGAAATATAAATTTGTAATAAACATATGTATATACTGGTATATATGTTTGTAAGTACATTGTTCATTCGATTCATATTTGTAAGGAGAATCTCCGGGAAAGATTTAAGTTTGAAAGAAGCGTCAACAATCGAGAGCTCGAATTGCATAAGAAATTTATGAATAAAGCATTTACTATGTATTTATATACCAATACCCTTGCGTTTGTATAATTGTTCAGGGGCTGAAAACGAAAACCTCAGACGGTTTGTTATGTCCTCAAGTTGTCATGGCAGCGACTTTAGCTTACTAAGCACTATATTCGTATGTGAACTACAATTACTAGATACCCTCTGGGCTTCCACGGCCACTTGAAATTTATGTGCACTCGCCAACGATATTATTACTATTATGGCAGGTCATATAATTGCCTGCGCGACTACGTTGATCCCTTAATGAAATTCGATGATTAGAGCCATTACTGTGTACTCTGTTTTTTAATATTCTATGGCAGTAACTCGTTTACTGTTTTCAACAAAAGCCAGCATAGATCAGTTCACTCAGTATCGCAGTCATGTGCTGTTTGCTCGAGCACATTTTCAAAATTCTGGTTTTTATCTTTGCCATTTTTATAAACTTTCTTGTGGCCGCCAATTTAGTATTACATTTCTTCTATATCAGGTTTTATGGTCCGCAAGGTGATAAAGGCTATTATAAGCTTAACTTAACTCTTAGGAAATACATGTTTATCTATTTGGCACAGTTTTCACTTCGGGAATAGAAAACTACTACTTATTGTGGACAATGCAAAGCTGGTGCGGAACCCTAATGGTCGTAATCAAGTTTAAGGTTTGCGAAGGCTCCTTCCCTTTTTTAAGAGGACTCTCACGAACCCCGAACTTTCGCGTTTAGGATCTGTGTTATCTGCAATGGTGGCTTCTGATGACCTCGACCTTTATTTTAGCTGGCCTTGTTCTACACTTGATCCTGTTCGACTTCCAAGGAGAACACTTGGGTACCAATGAAAAAGTTCACAACTACTTTGGTATCGGTAGGTACATAGATTTGTATGATTAATGCTCTTTTATTCTATTTTTTTTATTTCAGGGCTTATGTTGGTCTCCCTTCTAACAGTCGCAAGCTATTCCCGAACCCTAAGGCCACCAGAAGAATCAGACCTTTTATTTAAGGCGACCACTAATTAATCGTTTTTAACGAAACTTATCATATTTTGTAAAATGTTTGCTTTCACTTCTTATGTCCTCCTGAAACATATCATTTCTATGATATTCATTTAATAGATTCAAGGCAATTTGTTCTAGCCTTTTATTGGTAACTATATGTAGTTGGTAGTGTACCTTGACACATTTCCCTGGCGCCCTTTGTCAGTTTGTGGATTAAATTACCAAGAAAAGAGGGAAGTGTTAAATTTAAGTACCTCGACTGCCAAATACCCATTACACAGATAGTGGAGCACGAAATTTTAAAATTGTGCTCGCATGTGGAAGGATGTTTGCTAGACAAATATTAAGATCAAAGATTTGTTAAAACAAATAATTTTTTTTTTATTAATATTTATTAAGTGAAGAATCCGTACATCATAATATTGTATCTTAACATCACAGTGTGGAGAAATATTCTTATGAATTACCAAACACTATAAAAAAAAAACAAATAATAAAATAATTATTTTTTAAGAGGTTTGTGCTTAAAGTTGGTTGACGTCTCTAAAGTTGAATGTTTTGTAGTTCCCGAGATCTCGACGGTTATACGGACGGACAGACGGATATGGCCAGAAAGACTTTACTAGTCTAGACTAGTGATCAAAAATATATGTATACTTTTTAGGGTAGAAATGCTTGCATCTACACTTTAATGAATACAGTAATGGGTGTAATTTCCCCGACCTGTCTAATAAACCTAAACGGCAATTAATTAAAAACTATCACAGGATTATTACCCCTACAGGCTAGTCACCCATTGTTTTCGGAAATAAACTTTATTAGTCTACATAGACCTTTCGACTATAATGCCGAAAATACTAAGTTGCCTAGCACTTGGCATTTATTTCCCATTCACATATTATTTACGTTCAAAATTTTTACCTTGCCTGGTGCACTGCTTTAAATATTGTAAGTTATTCAACTTGGCTGCAAATGAACCAAACTAATCGATCTCCATACGACTAACAGATTCCTGGGAGAAATGTGAACCAGTTAATTTTGAAAATATGTTATTTTTGTCGGCTTGGGTCGGCGCCAGTGGATTGCTGTGGGTATCGTCGAATTACACAGTAAGGGAGCTAAGGAATTTTCTATAAAATCAACATTTACACTTAATTATTTTTCAGGAATTCCACTTTGTGTTCTCCTGGATAATTGTCACTTTTGAGTTAATAGTGCTTGAGATTTCTTATATGACCTATGCTATTATTCTAACAAAAAATTACGTTTGGAATTGGCATATTATATTCTTCGGTAAGTCAACGGTAATATTAAATATATATATAATAAATATATATAAATATTATTACTTTGCCTTTCAATCAAGGTATCCTGGTCTTCAGCTTCGTTTTGGTTTTGTTACACATGCTGGTAGCAAAAAAGATTGTTAAAAACCACTTGATCGAAAACATTTTCAGGGTGCTTCCTGATAACACTGATAACTAGTATCTAATATGTTATGTAGGCATTAACTTCTTAAAACATTTCTGCCGAATTAAAATATATATAACTAATTTCAATATTTAAATTGATTGAGAATTGTGTTTTTATTTAGTTTTAAATTGTGCAGAATCTGTGATCTGCCATTATTTGCGACCGGTAAGACATCAAAGCTTAAACGAAATCAAATTTCAATTTATTGGAATACATACATCATACATCGTACATCATACATATTTCCGGAATATTGCTTTTTATTGACATTGCAAAGCTGGTGTACAAAACTCAAAAACTATATAGAAACTATGTTCATCTTCCATGCACATCGATTAGCTAAATAACGGGTATCTGATAGCCGAGACACTCTTCTAGCTATACTTCTGTGTGTCTGTCCGTATGTCCGTCCGTCTGTTTTGTTACCAGCATAAAACGTTCTTGAAAGTCTTCTTTCCATTCCACTTCACTATGTTGCAAACTTCTGACTGAAATGAATATACCCTCTGTAAGTGTTTAATACACAATATATCATTCGGTGTACATATGTACCTTTTTCCTTAAATGCATAATTACTTCAAGCTTGCGTTATTTATTGTTTCTGAATGTAATGACATAAACTAATTAAGCGGAATTATAATTGAAGTGCTGCTATTATAATACTTTTTTTACTCAAACAGAGGAAAACCTCCTTCTATTAGTTGGAATTTTGAAAGGGAACCAGAACATCGAAATGTGCAAGCCACTATGCATTGTCCTTGCATTACTTTTTCTATTCCTGAGCGCTGTAATTTCGCTTTTGTTTGAATTTACATATACTATTCTACGTTTTACTCAACCAGAGGTGCATCGCGAAATTTATCGAACTACAGAATTTTTGATGTTCTTGGAATTTTTATCACTCTTTCTGGCGGGATCTGGACTCTTTTTGAATTACCTGAAATTCAAAGTTGGTGAGGTACAAATAAATTACTATATTTTCTAAGCATTCTGTTTTAACAGGTTAAAATTATTTTCTGCTTCTGGATTATAACTTTCTGTTTATTGGAGGCTGAAGTATTCTTCTTAATTTTCTGGGAAACCGCTCAAAAATTTGACGCCTATTCAATTTTCCACTTCTTGCACATCTGTGGGTATGCATTATCTTAAAAACCTTAAATTTAAAACTTTCTCTTCCATTTTCATAGGTTTTGCTATATATTCTCTGGTTTCAGTTTATGGAAATTTCAAAGGTCTAAAATATTGTCCTACCAAAGAAGTTCAAATGGAGCTTGGAGATGGAAATAGTTAGTATTAATTTAACAATTATTAGCTGTCCTGTTTACAAATACACAGTTTTATAAATATTGCGCCTGGATGTAAACTTTTGATAAACAGTTTAGGTGCTAATTTAAGAGTTAGTATTAAAAATAAATTATCTTGATACAGAAGGTTTTCGAAATTCAAAAAGATGTTCCTTGGATTAAATTTGAAAACGAATTCCTTTACTTTCAATAAATTTCTACTTTCCTTAAACTACAGGTTATGTTTTCGAAATTTCCATCGATGGTAGCCTTTTAGCATTTTATTATTCCAAAAAAATATAGAAATTTCTCGTTTGCACTTCCAGCTGAGTAACGGGTATCTGATAGTCGTGAAACCCGACGATAGCATTCTCTCTTGTTAAGTTTGTTGACCCACGATTTGCTCGCACGATGCTGAATGAGAACAAATTTAAAGCTGAATTAGAGAGCTAATAAAGGATTTTAGCGTTTATTACCATACCTTTTGATGGATATTTTGTCATGACCTATGTGTGCTGCCACCCACAGTGATACTTAATATATTAACTTACCTATTAATGGGGCAATTTGGAAAGGCTGTTGCAATTAATAAAACTTTCCTTAGGGTTTTAGTTTGAAAAGCGTTAGTCGTAGTTTCGTGCGATGTGTAAGAGTTTCGTTATTTCGATAATTTTGCATCTTCCGTTCCTGATTTGTAATGGATATTTGGTGTGTTCTTTTAAATATAATTGGGTGTATACCGTCTTAATTATTTTATTTTAGCTTATGTCTCTACTTTTATCAGATTTCAATATTTCGATGACTGAAGGTAGTTTCATAGTATATAAATATATCAATACCGTTTACATTCATCCATAATGATTAATATTTTAGAATGTCTAGATCTGTGGACACTCCTTGGTATTTTTCAATTGATCAATTCTGCCTATGGTCTCGTTTTGGTTTGTGCCAAGTGTCAGGTTTGTCACCATTTGCGATCCCTTAATAATTTCATTATTAATTTGTCTTACTAATTAAGTTTAAGCTTATAATATTTTCTTGGGGTTTGATGTCTTCATGGGTTAACTATATTCATGTTGCGTGGGTTTTGGGATACTGCCAGAAACATAGCTCCCAGTTTGGGGTGGTCGAAGGCATTACATCTGCCTATTTGGAGGGTAAGAATAAACACGGTCTTATGTTTAGACTTAACAAAATCATTATAAAAAATTGGTCTGTTCAGCTTTCAGTATATGCACACTGTACGTTGTGTTTACGTACTATCGGGAATTTGTGGTAAGTTTATACAAACTACTAAATGATTTAAATTGAAAGTTTGGTTAAATCGACTATCAGATACCCGAGACTCAGCTAAGGAAGATATGCAAGTGCGAAAGCTACTGTTTCCAGATTGGCGACATGGTTAAACATATTGCTCACTGCATTATTTTATTAATGTTTTTTATGGCGTAAATTTATTTGGCATATCTATTGAAACTAGAAAGACTAATAATAAAGCAAAACAAATCATAAGTGTCTTCTCTGCACTACAAGTAACGGGTATAAAGTAGGCACAAAACTCGAATAGGTTTTTTTTAGGGTATGCGATAGTGGAGAAACTCGCTTTGGTAAATTTTTTCCCACTTCCGTGGTGACCTAACCGCAGTGACAGTTTTCTACTATTTAATTGGCATTCATAAATTAAAACCTATTTTAATTTTTATTTTGAATATTTACATTATATAATTATAATTCTATATATATAATATATAGAATATAATAATTTCATCTTCATTTTTAGCAAACATTAGACTAGTTTAAACGAGGCATTGCCATATTTTAAAAGTTACACCTGTGAACCGCCAGTCAGTTTTTTTGTCTGCCTGGCAACGTTGATGGCATTCGGCACGCAAAAGCTTCTTCAAAAGCTTCGGAGAAGAGATAGAGACAGCCGGCAGTAGAAGCGCCGTTCAGTGGATTTCTAGACGACGGACAGACCGCATCTGATCCGAGTCATTCGCACATGAGTCATTCAACTCGCTGCGGGAAAGTGCCTCGCTAATTCTGACGATTTCCCAGCATTGGTGCTACGTTGCACGCCGTTAGATTGAGGAAATTCGACATAGGTGCGACGATCTTCCAGAAAGTATCGACAACGTACACGGAGCCCAGAGAGAGAGAGAACGATAGAGACACCGCTGATCTCACTGATCCGATCTGATCTCACAGAGAGCGGAGGAGTACGAAAACAAGTTTCGCGCAGCTTGCTCTCCATTCAGGCGGCTCCCCAGGAATTTCAGGCATCTCGAACATCAACGAACCCGAGGAGCATCATCCGCCATGGCGTCCACGTCGAGTGTGAAGCTGATTGTTTACGCCCTGGACGTACTTTGCACAGTGAGTTACTTTCGCTAGTTTCCCGCCCACTCCAGCGATTACGTCAATTGAGGCGTTGTAAACAAGAATATGGCACAACGACCACTTGAGTGAGTCGCTTTCGCAACGATCCCAAACAAGCACAGAATATATCATCTTATCAAATGGCACAACTTCAAGTGTACGTACGTACATATGCACGGCATATTTTAGTATGGGAACCGTCGCCATGTGTTACCTTTTGGTTGCCAGGAGTGTAAAACGCACCAGTAAAACCGTCCAATGGTCGAACCCGTTTCCCCGATTATAGTTTATTGGTTTATTTATACAATTTAATTGCAAGCCGCGGTGAGAAGGACCAGATGGCCCCAGAGGTCACAGCATATATAATACGATCGGGCTATCCGTCCGCTGGCAGCTCATCAATTCGGAATTTTCCAATCGATATCTGGACTTGCAGCACGGACTAGCCCCTTACTCATGACTTCGGACGAATCCATTGCACTCGGAAAACAGTCACACTCGTATCAGAGCTGAAGCTAAACAGCTAGGGAATTAATCACCGATGTTTGCGACTCGCCGCCTTCCAGTTTCGAATCGAAACATCATCGCTGTATGAGCGCCTCACGTCACCTTTTAAACTTATCCCAATGCTGCCGAGACTGAATTTGAATAATTCAAACCCACTCAAACAAGCACGTTAGCAAACAAGCTATCCGCTGCGATACCGCGGCATTAGATATGAATAGTAATCGAATGACCTTGTCCGTGTGCGCAGTCCTGTCCGAATTGTTTGCTGTGGGTGTCCTTCTTCGACTTCCCAGCCCCTAGTTTCCTAGTTTCCCACACCCCTTTCCCGCCAACTTCCTTGGCGTCTATTCCTGTCGCCAGATGGGCTAGCCTGGAGGACGCCCCCGAATGGGCTCTCCAGTTAACGCCTTGTGGGAGGTCAAAACCCTGGAAATGGAACACTAGGCCACAAGTACTAGAAGTTTCGTTGTGGGTTGCTGATGAAGGTAGCGATTGCCAATTCAGTGAGTTTCACTCGCGAGGAAAGATAACATAACAAGCACTATGTGTATGAATGTGTATTGCCGGCCAATTTGAATTTGGACGACTTGATTGTGGGATTTCAGCGGTCTCTTATCAAAGCTATCAAGCGCCAAGCCGTAAATTTATCTTACTAATGTTAAACATATATATTCATAGCGTTGAAGCTTATCAAATTTATGATAAAGTGTTACCCCTTACATGTAATTAAACTTGATTTACTGTAATCTTTTTGAAAGTCTTCAACTTGAACTTAAATCATGTAGTATGTACGCACGAATTCTTATCTTATCAGATTAATTTAGAGCAGACAATTCAATTCGGTCTTTGGTACTAGTAATTGTATTACTTGAGCTAAACGAACTACATATATATGTATGTATATATAATGCGGTCAGAATGCTCATTCCATTTGAGAAGCCCCCGAAATTCCCTACTAATATTGGTCTTTTGATTCCACAGCTGCTGGCCTTGGTGCTGATATCCTTCGGCATCTATGTGGCGGTGTCCTACAACCTAAACGAGATCGGTGAGCTGACGGCCTACGCCTACGTGGGACTCGGGGCTGCTGCCCTGCTGGTTGTCCTTTGGGGATACCTGTCCGCCTGGCGCGAGAACGTGTGCTGCACAGTGACGGTAAGTCAAGGATGGGTGTCTACTGCCAAACATGGTGTTACACGGTTCTATTTCCTTGCAGTTCATTATTTTCCTGTGCCTGGTCATCATTGCACAGTTCGCCGTCGTCTACTTGCTGATCACCCAGGAGAAGACGGTGGCCTCCAACCTGGCCAATGCCCTGGAGGCCACCTGGGAGGAGGAACTGAACAGCCCCGGCGCCATGTCGCTGTACCAGAACTGGGTGAGTTTGCAGCAGGGCTTTAGTTAGAGTCATAACCACTGTTAACCATCCATCTATAGTTCCAGTGCTGCGGTCGTGGAAGTCCCCAGGATTACATCGTCAACGAACGCCTGCCGCCGGAGACCTGTTTCCGAAACCACGACAAGAGCAAGCCGGAGAACCTGATCCACACCGGCTGTCGGGTGGAATTCGAGAACTACTGGCAGCACTTGACCAAGATTTTTAACATCCTGGCTCTCGTACTCATTGGATTTGAGGTGGGTGCCACAAAGCGAACGACTGAGCGCTCTTTTTCAAATGTTCCCATCTCTTGCAGCTCCTGCTGAGTGTCATCTCTTGCCGCCTGTGCAACAGCATTCGCAACGATGCTCGACGCTCTTACTTTTAGACAGTGAAACCTGAAAATACTCAACTACGATTGGCAGTCGACTTGTTAAATTTGTGAAGAATATTACACTATTGATTAATTGGCTTGGCAGGTCTTGAGCGTTATTCAAGGCTGGGGTATGCTGTTACATTTTCGAAATTGAAACTCATTTAATCAGCACAGTGCAATGAAATGATCCTTTTCACACGTTGATTTCGGTGAAATACGGAAGGCAACTCACAACTAAGATTAAGAAAAGTACAATAGATTTAGTTTTATTTATTTCAAGATACTTTTAAATAAATTTATCGAACCAAAGTCAAGCACCTACTTCATTCTGTTATTATTGAAAAAACGCATTCTATTTAGCGGGTTTGGGTCGTGTTTCGTTACTATTCTAATCAGTTAACCTGATTAGTAATGTATTGGGGCACACATTGTGGGGCAAGCGTTGTGGTTTGCTTGTTTAAATTATACAAACGATATTATATTTAAAAATAAAACTGGCGTTTACGTTGCTCACACATAGAAAAGCTTTGGTATCCAAAAAATACACACCATGAACGTTTCAAATGGAAATGAATATAAACTTAATATTTCTACTGGCAAAAATAAAATAAAAAGAGAGAATGCTGCAGTCAGAGTACTATTACTATGAGTCGCGACACCCTCAAAGTAATCAGGGTATATTAGCTTTCCAAGCCTGTTGCACTTTTCGAAAAAAAATGATATTTTTAAAGAAGTGTTTTAGCAGATAAGTCAGCTCATGTTGATAATGTGGTGATCTTTGGAAATGTTGGTTCCTTGCTCACGGGAACAACATACCCTATTTTTTGGAGTAAGGGGTATAACTAGCATGGGCCACCGCGTCTCCCATTTTATTCAAATAGATCGTCATCTATTTCTGTTTTCTGTGTACACGCTAACGAACATATATAAGTAAATACCTAGTTGAGCACAAAATCATTGCGCTCTTGCGGCCAAACGTTTCGATTCCGCGTTGTGCCGAAGCTTTCGTTCCGTTTTCCGCCGTTTGTTTGCCAAATGCTTTTCGCGCTATCAACGAAGTGGGAACGTTTGGAAAAGGTTTTCAGTTTTCAGTTAACAGTCGAGCGGTGAGCATGAGCCCGGTTTTGGGTAACCCCAGCAACCGTTAGATCCGAAATAAATATTTTCCGATTGTCAACAAGCCGCGAGTTGCCAAGTGTTATAAATAATACGTGTACCTGCTACAAAGAAATAAAGATATTCAGTTTCCGAAATTGGGATTGGCAAGATGGCCTGCTCCACAAACGTTTTGAAGGGCTTTGCCCTCTTTTGGGATATTATCCTCGCGGTGAGTAGAAGCATCCATAAAGACTAAGCATTACATTTCTGTGGCGCAATTCTGGTGACCCCAAACCAGCACGACGACAGTAATTAAGCTAGAGCTCTAGCCAAGGCTAATTGCAGGAAAACAACTCAACTTTGGCCAAATGCCAGTTCTTGCCCAAGAAACGTTCTCCAGCTTCGCCCAAGTTCATTCACAAATCCATCAGACTTTGACGTGACTTTTGTTTATTTCATTGCACAGAACTCAAACATTGGAGCACCTCCTTAAGCATAAATATTGTTTTGCTGTTTTTATTTGTTTGTTTTTTTGTGTTTCATTTGCAAATTCACATTTGGTCGCAGCTAATAAAATGAGGCAAAAACTTTCAGTTCAGCCAGATAGGGAAATAGTCTCCTAGCGAATTTCACCCGCACAAAAATATCTTTAAAAATGATATAATATTTAGATATTTGCTTGTCTTTTGTTTATTTTTTGTTGAGCTTTTTATTTGGCTTTCAACATTTAATGCCTGCCGCCAAGTCGAAACTTGGTCACCCACGCCATCACTTAACCCTGAACAAAATCTACAGAATTTTTATTAGATATTCGCTGTTATTTTAGTTGGATTTACTTGAACCAGATTTTGGCTTGGGCCGTGTGTGTACATATATCTGTTGATGTCATTTCCTAGACGTTTTGGGCATCTTTCTGCCGTTTGATTCCATTGGAATGCGGCCGAAGGCCGAGGAAATGCCAGCGCGCACCACACGGCGTATGCGCGATTTTCCGCGTTTGGTTCCAGGCGAGTTAACTCTTGATTTGCGCGCTGAGAGATTTCAATTATGCTGGAGCCCAGGCTGAAACTGAAATTACTTCATTATGTTTTAGGGTAGGGCCTAACCTTTGTGTCTCGGCCTTTAGTGCTCCCATGCCGACAGAAACCCACATAAATCTGTGCCCCTGTGCGTTTTTGGACATTGATTCCGAGCGCTCTGGCAATGGCATTTGATCTGCCTACTCAGCGTACTAGTGTCCCCCTTATCAACGGATATGCAAATTAGTTGGCCGCACTGCTCTGCCGAAGTCCGACCTTGGTTACTCTGGTGATAATTGCGTTTAATTGCTTGTCTGCGTGGGGAAATGAGAGCAAATTAATAAAACGTTGCTGTTTCTCTGTTGCCAAGACATGACGTTCTTATCGCGTTTATTGGACACCACCTGAGTGTCTTCTTGGCCCGCTAAGCAATCTGGACGGGCGTAATAGTCCGCTCTAGATATCACCGGTTGAGTGGGCTTGTTCCCTGTGCA
This sequence comes from Drosophila simulans, assembly GCF_016746395.2. Classification (NCBI taxonomy): domain Eukaryota; kingdom Metazoa; phylum Arthropoda; class Insecta; order Diptera; family Drosophilidae; genus Drosophila; species Drosophila simulans. The sequence goes on from NC_052521.2 coordinate 4,424,589, forward strand.
AACGGCGATCATAAGGTTCTGCTGCGAATTAAGTCGCATAGCGAGGCACTCGATCACAAAGTCTAACTATGGGTCGATGGTCCTAAGTGAATTCAGATTGTGGGTTGCTCGGCTCGCATTTTCTCAACTAATACAATTTGTTTGCTTTCGATTTTGGAGCTTTCAAGAACGTGCCTTTGTGTTTTCGGTTTTCCGCGAGCCCTGTGTCAGCGCCTATTTGGATTTTGGGCGCCGGGGAATAATAAATTACAATTAAATGGCGCGCAATATACACTCGCCCATCCACAAAACCATCCAGATGCCAGATGTCTCAGTCGACGTGTCTGCTGAACTACAGCTCATCCCATTGTCTCATAAGCATTAATTGATGGCCCAGTGTCGATTGTAACTCTATTAATGTAAATGATATTTTCCCGCTGCCTTATTGGGCAACAAAGCTCATTAAATTCAGCCTTAAGTGAATATTTATTTAACTACATCCTAAACAGAGCCCAAAATCAGCGTTACGCCCAGTTTAGGGTTACCCAAAACGTTTCTGACCGGGGATTACACTCGAAGTCAGCCATGGCTGCCGTTATTAATCGTCGAAATCACTCATAATCACCTCGTAGGCTTTTGGCTGATTCGTAAGCGTTTTCTAAGCCGGGCCCATTGAGTTGGGGTGACAAACAAACATGGCACGTCAAAGCCAACGTATTTGCCGACTGGTTTTCTTGTTTGCCAACGACAATTGTAATAATAATTTACAAATTGGTGGCGACAACAAGTTGCCGTGTGCAAACATCATCGCCTTGTAATTACTACGCATTTCGAAAACTTACTTTCGGTATTCGGATTGGATTTTGAATTCTTTTCGCTTCTCTGGGCAAGCTGCCAAATTACGAAGAGCCTACATTTGGCAGGAGAGTGCGAAATGTAGCGTTGTGTTTGTGGATCTAGTGAGTCATGGCGGTAATTTTAAAATGCAACCGCAATGCATTCGAAAAGTGAGAGGCCGTTTTCCGAGAGACAACTCTGCGTATACGTAATATAGCTCTATGATGGCATTAGTTCGGCGAGAATGAGTTAACTTCGCTGTGGGGCGATCTTAGTAAGAACTAAGATTCAATCTCAGAGCTGAACGCCTGGATTGTTTCTCGATTGATTCTCGGTGGAGAGAAACCTCATTTGCATACTGACTCAACGCGAAAACCTTCAGGCGATACGCTTTTATCACCTCTCGTACAAAGCTGGATTATTTAACTTTTCAATCATCCACTTCTACCCATTCGACAGCTGTTCGGCCTGGTTGTGATCGGTCTTGGTGTGCACATCATCTACAAATTCGAGCACTTCAACACGGCCGCCTTCGTCATCATCGCAGTGGGCGTGGTCGTTGTTCTGACCGCCCTTTTCGGGGCTCTGGGAGCAGCGCGGGAAAGCAGTGCGACATCCAAGGTGGTAAGTAAGAAGTTCATTAAGTTGGAGAAATAAACATTTAGGCGGTTTAGGCGGAACCTGATCAAGAATATATATCTTCCCACCCGTTACATACTTTTCAACGAATCTAGTATACCCCTTTACTCTACGAGTGGTGGGTATAATAGCATTGTAAAACTGAAGAAATCCAAATAATTCTTAAAATTAGATCTGTAGCTTTGGTTTCAATAGGTCTGAGATTTCTCTACATTTATTGAATACAAAAATAATATTCTTATTTCTTCTGCCCAGTTCGTTGTTATTCTGATTGTCTTGGTCATACTGGAAGTTCTAGCAGTTGGGTTCCTGTGGGTTTTCCAAACCTCGCTGCTGATTAACGTGGACAAAACGTTCGATAAACTGTGGAACGACCAGCCGGTGCCAATCAAGCCTGGCAACCAGAGTCAGATTGCCAGCCTGGAGCGATGGGTAAGTTGGGCAGAGATCTAAAAAAGGTGGGTTACCCATTCATGCCCTTCATTTTAGTTGGATTGCTGCGGCAATGTGGGACCCTCGGACTACATTCTGCCCCCGAATAGCTGCTACAACGGCGAGAGTGACAAACTGAATCTCGAAGGATGCCGGCAAAAGTTCCTGGACTTCATCGCCGATCGTTGGACGACATTTAACCTGGTTTCCCTGGTGCTATTGGGTGTGGAGGTGGGTAGAATGTTGAGAGCTAGATGATGTTCAATAATGAAAACAATGATTCCTTCACAGCTGATTTGCGCCCTGTTGGCCTATGTCCTAGCCAATAGCATCGTGAACCGCTGGCGACGCTCGAAGTACTATCAAAAATAGGTTCACATACCATTTTGAAATACATTGATATGCATTTCGAAATTTCAATTTTAAGCTGCGCATACTTAAGGCCAAAGAACTCTCCATACAAATACTTAAGCCGAAACTCGATAGAGATTCCAAAACAAATTTACTTAAGCCAAGCAAACCGAAAGCAGTGCGTTGATTGTATTCTATTTATCACTTTGGATAACTGCAATCTTGAAGCGGATTCTATACTCCGCTTAGAATGTAACTTAATCTACACTAAGCTCGACCTAAGCCACACATTTTCTGTAACAGCATTTCGAGGAGCCAAGTCAAATAAAGAATCTGGCCGAAGATCCAGAAGATCTGAAGATCTGAAGATCTGTTGACATCATTCCTATGATAATGAGGCGAGGGGAGTGGCGGCCAAAAGGTGAGGGTGGCCACATGCTGCTCATTTTTGTAGAGCGCGTGGGCGGGCGCTTGTTTTCATTGGTTTTCTATGAGTATATTCGCTGGGGACCGTGCTCGCCTTTGATTCCCCCCTGGCATTTATTTGGCCACTGCATCTGGCCAACGGGTCCGATCGGATCGGACCGGACCGGATGGCGACAGAATCCGAAGCAGCCAACGAATCTGTGGGTTAATCGTTTGCCGGCGACAGCTCTGCGAGTCGCCCCAGGCAAACAAATGGAGATTATGCGACTTTAGTCTATATTTTGATGGCACTGCTCAAGGTGTGCGCCTTGGAACGCCGACGGAAGAACTCGCATGAAAATTGTGAAAATCGAAAGCTAGCTGCGCCATGTACTGCACCACCCGACTGCTCAGATACGTTCTGTGTGTCATCAGTGGCATCTGTGCCGTAAGTGCCCGAAATAGACCCGATCGGCTGACATTGAAAGGGATTGTGGCCTTTGTTTAGCTAGGTGGCTGCCTGCTCATCTGGTACGGCGCCTGGCTGCTGGACAGCCTCTCCGAGGAGCAGCGGGTGCTGGGAATGGATCACGGCGAGGACCTGGGCGCCGTTCTCTGCATCCTGCTGGGCACCGTCATCGTGGTGGCCAGCATCTTCGGATCGGTGGCTGTGGCCAAGGACTCCAGAACGCTGTTGATCTGCGTAAGAACTCGACGTAGATTCTATGACTCACCTGTAGAGCTCACCTTTCCTATAACTTTCATATATAGTACGCCGTTTTGCTGGTGTTCCTCCTGATCGTTCAGATTGTATTGGTCAGCATAAGCTATGCCGCCAGCCGAGATTTCCTACCAGATTCTTTGAGGCAGGGACTTGATGACCTGTGGGACTTGCAGCACGAGGGCAACAGCACACTGAACACCTACGAGGAGTGGGTAAGCTTGCCATCCTTCCAATTATCCACTTTCAGAACATAGCTAAACCTAAAACGCAATAGCTTCACTGCTGTGGCCGCAACAATGCCGAGGACTACCTGCACTTGGATAAGTTGCCTCCTCCCAGTTGTTGTCTCAATCGGGACTGCACCAAGCACCTGAATCTCTTCATGACAGGCTGCGAAGTCAAGTTCAAGGAGTATGTCACCAACAAGACAGCCAACTTCCACTCGCTAAGTTGGTTCCTTGTTATCTTCGAGGTAAGTAGATTTAGAGTTTCTCACCTACAAGCCAGCATCTTTGGTTTTTGCTTGGTTCTCAATGCAAACAAAGTATCTTTCTATCATTACATACCTATGTTTAATATATTACCTTATTATTTTTGCAGTTCGCCGGCTCGGTGACCACCTGCTACCTGGTAGACAGCATTCGCAATCAACGCGACCGCATAAGATTCTATAATTAAGATAGTAATTAGGGATTTGCATGAACCAACCGTATTATCGTTATTTGTTGTGAGTAATTTCCTAGCCATACGGCCCTGGCGAATTGTGATTGTAGTTTACGATGATTAACCAAGTTAGGCAACAGATACCAAGTATTCATTCATAAAACTGTAAACTGGCACCCACGCCCACGAAATAATTCGAAACGAAAATAAATAAACCCGTTGCCATTGACTAAACTAAACTTTTACAAGAGATTTTCGTTGGCCAGCAGGAATCTGAACGTGTGGGGATCGGGTAAACAAGAAAAGCTCGCACAAGTGGGCGATTCTCGCTCTCGATTTTCACTCACCGATTTATAGATAGAATGAATGTGCGATCGGTGAGTCGGCCGTTGTTTAAGTCAAAACAAAACACACTGTTTCGGTTTCCATCTCACAGCGCTGCCAGTTGATTCGCACAGCTGAACCACGGCGGTCGGACGTCTAAAGATCTTGGTCGCGCCGCTTTATCCGAAAGATACGTATCTGAAACAGGCTGCTGGCCACATAGCCTTATATGTTAGGCATCTGATGCACTCTACTGCGCGTTGCCTTCGTACATCTCAACAGTCAGTCTCCAGCCGCATCTACAGGTTGATTGATCCACAGTAATCATGGGTCTGGGTGCCACTACAGTGAAGCATGTGCTGCTCTTGCTGAACTTTGTGTTTTCCGTGAGTAGCACACCTGAGAGCGATACTAGTAGGTATATGCCAACCTGACTTGTCGCGTTTTCCACAGGTGCTCGGGCTGGCGCTGATCGCCTTCGGAATTTTCTTTTTGATCTCCGCCGCTGAGAATGCAGTCAGCATTGGGGAAAATGTGGCCGGGGGCCTAATCATCGCCTTGGGCGTTGTCATCCTCATCATTGCGATCTTCGGTTGCCTGGCCGCCATCCACGAGGCTCCTGTGAGGCTCCTCATCGTAAGTAGCTCTGAACTTCTACTCACTACCTTTTCAGACTTGCTAAAAGATATATATTTTTTTCAAAAACATATTTCCTGATTAGTAATACAGTTCTTATACAATATGCGATACAAACTCTTCATTTTTGTATTATCCTGCTTAGTCAGTGATTTTTCGCACGTTTCACCCATAAATATCTGTTTATAGGGTGTTAATAGCCTAGACGATTGGAATTAGCCAAAGCGATGAATCAGCATAGATACTAATTGCAAGCTTAGTTAGAAGCGATTGTTTTCAGCAAAGCTGATTTGTAGATTTGTGTTACATCTATATATTTAAACTTGTCTCGGATATTTCCACTAATTTCTTGTAAATCCGATCCAAACAATTAGTATGTGGGAGCCGTGGTGCTGCTGATCCTCGCCCAGCTGATGTTCCTGGGCATGTCCTCACTCGGCACCAAGGACGGAATCTCGGGCAGCATCAACGAGGGATTCGACCGCCTCTGGGAGTCGGAGCGCAACCAAACGGGCGCCCTGGGCTACTACGAGTCCTGGCTGCAGTGCTGCGGGGTCAACAGTTCCGAGGACTACTGGATCATCCATCACGGCATTCCGTCCAGCTGTTGTCCAGAGAACAAGTGCATGGACACTCCGAGCAGGGTCTTCAAGACGGGCTGCAAGGCCGCATTCGTGAAGTATCTGGACGATAAGTTACTGGTGTTCAAAATCGTCTGCTGGCTGCTTGTCATCGGAGAGGTTGGTTAGATCATTTGCCCAAATGTGGACTTGTTTGATACCCCTTTTCCCTTTTAGGCTGTGGGAGCTGTTTTCGGTTGGCTGCTCTACAGCAGCGTAAAGAACCAAAGCCGTCGCAACAATGCCGTCTGGATGTGAGGGGTCTTCTAAGTCATTTTAGTATTAATTAATGATATGTTTGAATCTGTTTTCTAATCAATTGTTTCCTTCTTAAATATTTATTAACCGATTACTAAGGGCAATCGCAATCTGTACAAATAACTTAAGATTTTAAGTACAATTTTCGAGATGTTTCTAATGGAATTAATGTGCATATACTGGTTTTTGATAACGATAGTCACATAAAGTTATAGCTCTTTAACCGAAATCTATGCATTAAGCTTTTTTTTTTACCATTATCACCACCAATCGACAATTTTCATGAATTTTTATTCATAGAACATCTTTTTGCTTCTCATCATTTTTTTCAGTGGTATATAAACATCAAGGGCTGATAACTTCAAAGTAATAGTTGGTCAGAACCCGAGTTATGTTATCAGTGGACCACTTGGTGAACAAGGCGTAGAAACCCTTTGGCATTGGCACTCCACGGATCTTGGCGGAGACTTCGGTATTTGTTACACCATCAATGGAAATGTATTTTTCTTTCTAAGAGAAAATATTACTGAGAAGAGTAGCATTTGCTGATATCTGAGCCTGTTCAACTGACCGTGTAGGGGCAAGTGTGGTTCATGTTCGTGTGCCCATCGATGAACTCAAACACCATCCTGGCCAAATAGTTGTGGTGGTTTTTCCAGAATCGACACAAATCAAGTTTCATCGTATAGAGGAAGGGCTGCCAGTTTGAAACGGCGTTCATACTCTCACTGCCCCTGGTCATCAGCTGAAGGTAAATCTGTGGAGGGCAATCAATTTAGCACAGCAAACTATAAATGCTCTATACCCATAGATTGATTACCTCTATATTTCTAAACACAGGCTTGAGCATAGCGTACCGAAGGCTAATGCTGTTTTTATTCTTGCTCAGCGTAGTAACCGCACAGTACTCCACGATACTCATGGTGAGGTCCTTGCTTTCGCAGGTTACATTGGTGAACCTTATAAAGACTCCCTGAATGTCGGATTATCCTCCATCAGAAGTGGCACTTCCCCACAACAAACATACTTACATGCAACTCTGTCAGACATTGCAAACACAGCAGTAGTCCAAGAAGTTTTCCGCCAGCGCCACCCATTCGATTGCCACAGAACAAGCGATTTATTTGAACTCAATAGTAACCAGCTGATGAACTGATTCATGACGAGGATTAGCCCAAATTTGCAGTAATTGCATGGTAATTGCTGTCTAGTGATCGCTTGAATGGCTTGCTGATCAAATCGAGTCGTGAGAGAGTTTGGAATATGTTCGTCATTAGCTGTTACAAATTAGCGGCCAATTTTTAAATATTTTTGCAATTGAAACCAAAAGTTACTCTGGCTGTAGCTCGCGTAGTGACGAAGAGTACCGAGACTTTGGTGAGTGAGTGAGGAAAAATGTTTTATATCGTTGCCTTTTGGTTAATTGCGCAGATTTACAGAATTTAAATTTTCGAAATAATGCTTAAATAAGGGATAATTGATAATTGTTTACTGCTGTATTTTTTCTGACCACTTATTCACCTTAAGTTATATCATTTATTGTTGGGAAATGACTAAAGGTAGGAAATCCATTATATCGGTTGTAACAATCCTCCCTGAGCTGTCAGTGTTTCTACAGATTTAGGTCATAAGTCTTAACAAGAAATATCTCGAATTTTATCTCAATATACACACCCTTTGCATTTTTGAAAAGTAGTTACTTTTAAACATATTCGTCATCATCGCCATGTAGCTGATGACTGCTGCAATTGTTGCTCCTTGAATTACGGTTTTCAAAAGGACCATAACGTAGGTTGCACTTTCCTCAGACCCAAGACACTGTTTCTTCAACGCAACACTGCAAGAAGAAGGCAGCTTAAGAAGAAATCTTCTCCGCTTACACTAAAGAGTCGCTCGATGCAGTCACAAAGCATCATCATCTCCGCTTTCAATTTCCGAATTGTGTCCCCTACGTAAACACGGTTGGCCCATTCCTGAGCTGAGCCCAGTTCCCATCTCGTAGAGCTTCACGATCGGAGTTCTGTCTTCACAGTAACTCCGAAAGTTGGCCGGCCGATTTCCTTTTATTAGGAATCTGAAACGACAAGTCTAGTCCTAATCCTAATCAAGGAAACAATTAGTAGTACTCACGATTTCGATGTCTACCGGCTTCGTTGTGAGCAGGTCCTCCGTACAGGCCGCGATGGCTTGACGAACAATTCATCAACCATCCCAAAAAGGGTTTTTTAAGTTGGAGGATGTTTTCCTCGCAATTCAAAATTCCTTCCTTCGCGCGTTGCAATTGTAACCTCGCAATGTTGCTTAATTTCTTTAACGTCTGTTAAGTTTAACGTTGCAGACATTTTGGCGTTGGCGGCTTGATAATTCGATAACAATATCGATATGCATTGCTTTTCAATCAAATATCGATACGTGAAAACAAATATCGGAAAATACACAGGCCAAAACAAAGAAGGCGAAGAAGAAGTAAACAAACTTTAAATTTTTTTTTGTTTTTGCCGTGTGTGATTTAGATTCAGATAAATGGTATTCAAGGGCAAATCCTATAGACAGTATCGCGATGGTCCACTGGATTGGAGGCTTATGGGTATGGAAAATTATAAAAATATAAAAACTTCGAGCTGGTGGACAAGGTGTTGACCCACCTTTCGGAGGCTCCACTGGGCACTGTGCTGGAAACTCACATTCTGCACAGTGGCATTGCCAAGTACTTTGCGATGCCTGAGTAAGTCCCTGAGTAAGTCTAACAAGGACGTGGTGCAGCTGCACAAGGAAATCACCCAGATCGAGGACATTCGCAAGGTGGTCTACCCCTGTCATCTGCAAGTCTGACATCCGCCACAGGGAAGCAAAAGGTTCGGGATAAGGCCACCGATGTGCACCTGATAAACACCATCAAGCAGCTAAAGGAGCGCTTGAATGCCGCCGAGCGGAATATTAAGGAGCGGAGCACGGGATCAAAGCGGGGAAGCAATCTAGCGGAGCCGAAGGAGAAGGACGGGGACACCAGCGAGACCAGGCAAAGCGAGGCCAACAAGCGGAAGGACCAACTCATAGGATTGGCGGAGCCACTGAGCAACTTCAAGGAGTGCCAATCGCAGCTCAAGCAACGAGCAGTTCATACAGGTAGGATCAAGTATTCCTTACTCCTGTGGCACCACCATTACAGTTTGTATCCATCCAGGACATTTAAAAGAGGCTGGAGGGTCTGAGTCAAGCGCTCGAGCAGAGTAAACAGGCATCCACAACTCTAAGGCATTCCTTTTAAGACTGTATAAGCATCCAACTCGGTGAATCGTTGCTGGCAGTCACAGCATTCTAGGCAATCTTCCACAGAACTGTCATCATCGTCACTCTCGAAAATTAAAGAAAGTGGATAGAGTAAGAAATAAAGGACTTCGAAAACTAGGTTGAGATTATTAATTCGAAATTAAACTATGGTTGTGTTGTTTAATAGCTTCATCTGTGCTAAAATATTGGATACATCAATATTCAGTTTATTTCTTAAGCTGGAATCCATTCAATCATTCACATATGATTGTACGCTACTGACAGACCCGATAAGAATTCGACAACACCACCGTGGAAACGCCAGTCGACATGACGTCATGACTTGGAGCGCCGACCCAAGTGCAGCGCTCTCTTTTGAGAGAGCGAGTGCGCTCCGTGTTGTTTTTATTTGATTGGGGAACAACAGTCCTCAGGGGGAGAGAGAAAAACAAAACTTTTCCCGCTTTCAGTTCGCCAGCGAACGCAGAACGCGCCAGACCAAAAAGTTCAGATTCGAGAGCGGCCCTTGGGTCTCTCAGTTTTTGGCTCAGTCGCAGGGCAGCTTTTGTGGCATCCACACCACGAGTTCCAATCCGAAATAGGGCTCTGAGCTCCGAGCCCAGTTTAATGTGGGTGTAGACCTACTCTGGGCGCAAGTAAACAATGCCCTGCACCAAGCCAGTGGCATAGTGCGAATCGAGCGAGTTTCCGGACCTCGGAGGTCATATCTTCCCTTCTAGCGGCAGCCAGATAAAGTATCTTCACAAGCATAACTGCCGAGGAAACTCACGTGCGACATTGCGGCAACATGGAGAAGTCGTTTCCCATAACACCCTGGAAGTACGGCCTACTGGTCACCTGCATTCTGATTGTGGTAAGTGGGAAAAAGATGCGCATTTTCCCATTCCAGAGCTTTCCCATTTTCCCGAGCCTGACCCAAATGCGAATCTTGCACAACACTCGGTGATGCGAGCAATGAGCCAAAATCGAAAAATCAATAATGCGCCCAAGTTCACATCTTTCACAAGAGAGCACAAATTGGTGACAAAGAGCCGCTAGAGACTATAAACAAATCGATGCAATCTCAAAAAAATATAAAATATTTATAAATGCATAATACCTGTTCACATACTTACATAATTCCGCCGGCCAGCTGTTTGTAATTTTTGCAATATCTATAAATGGCACCGCAATTCTGGGTGGCTTACGCCAATTAAATTCACTATTATATTATTGCAAATTTATTCTTATACAATTATGCACATGGGACACTGTTTACAAATGTCAGAGATTGATTAAGCATGAAAGCATAAAATGTTCTTGCATTTTGGTGCTTTAGTCTCATAGTTTTTGGTGCTTAGCAAGTACAAATGCCAAATGCTTAATGCCCTTTTTACCCTAGACTAGAAAACTAGTTGATGGATAGCTAATAATGCCTGACTGCCAAATGACGCTGTGGATTGAGTAAAGGGGTAATGAATCGTGCTTGTATTTATTTATTTGGCACCCCAGCACTACACGTGCAATTTATTATTTAAAGTGCTTGTCGCGGCATTAAAATATTATTAGGTCAGTACAAAATGTATATTTAGACTTCTAAGCTCGTTGATGAACGATTTAATAAGTTACTTTCACCTAGCCACAGAAATAATATACCCTAAAACTATTACGCTTAATGGGTAGGTGTTAAATAATAATGCATTCCATAAACTCGACAAGTGATCCTGACCAGAAATTTATAAAGTTTATGGGGCCAGAAGAGCATCTAACTAACCTTAGAATAATTATCAATGTAGTTTCTTTCCAACTCTGCGAGAAAGCTTTTCACCCAAGAAGAAATAGATTAGGAAGCAATTGAGTCCATATTTTCCCTTAGTACAAGGATGACTAAGAGCTTAACTAACTATTTTGTTTCCTATTCATTCAGACGTGCAACGTGTTCTTCTTCTCCTGCGGCGTGACCACCTGGGGTTCGGCCGTCTCCGTGTACGGCAGCTATGGGTCGGCACTTTGCGGAGGAGCTGTCTTCGGAGTCGCCTTCCTGGGCATGTACGTGGCCTTGAAGGTGTCGTACAAGTATTCCATATACGTGAGTAAACTGCGTTCACAGCTGCAAGTCACATCCTAACATCCCTACGTTCAGTACCTAATTTGCAGTGGCCTGGTTATAGCCGCACTGGGCTCCTACCTCTTCACCTTCACGGCGATGCGGGAGCAGCTGATGGACAGGTTCGAGGAGCGCATGCGCGAACTCTTCGAGCGGAAGACCCACAGCGACGACAAGATGCAGCCGGTGCACAGCCTCTTCGGCTGCTGCGGCATTGAGGGACCGCAGGACTACCTCCAGGAGGAGCACGGCGCCCTGCCCAGCAGCTGCTGCTACGCCTTCGACTGCTCCAAGCCGGCGCATGTCTACGAGGAGGGCTGCTCCACTAAGGCGGTGGCCACCCTGAGGATGCAGGCGGAGCTCAACTACTACAGCTGCATGGCGATCATTGCCCTCGAGGTGAGACATTAAACCATATGTAGGGTATAATTTATTCGCCTATTGAGCATAACGAGAGTTACACAAGCGAATGTTTCGGCACGTCGCATATTTAATAGTTATTCAATAAATTTGAACTACTTTCTTATTCGTCACGCTTAAATAGAAATCCCTGCCAAGATAATATGTGTGTTTTTTCATTTAAACCATTTTCGTTACTAAAGTTTGAGGTGTTCTTTAAACTTAAAATGTCAAAGGTGCGATCGTTACTATCCATGTGCACAGTTGTTGAGTTTTTGCTTGATTTTATAAAGTAGTAAAGACGTTAAGACACTGTCTAAGACGGACAAAGAACTAAACATATATGGATTCTCTTTCTACAATTTTGTATAAAGAGATGACATAACATTTTAATTATATTGTTATGCGGGGACATTTAATTATTTACCTTACACTGAGAGCTTAGCTGAAAGCTTAAAACCTAAGGTACAGTTACAATTCGAAAATGTGACTTCCGGTTGGAGAACAAAGTTCGCTTGTCTATTCGCTTTCGATCCCATATCCATATTATACCGAATTTTATTAATGTATTTTGCAGTTCTTGGGCTTGTTCACGGCTTACCATTTGGGCAAGGCTCGCAAGTATGCCAAAACCAAGATAAAGGACGAGGAGGCCCCCATCAACGACTGATGGCCGAGGACACCCCTGCATGATTATTGATAATAAAAATTAACCAAATTAGCTAAAATGCCATTAGAAAATAAATACTTTCCATAGCCTAAACGAGTTCCTCGCAGTTGTATCTCTCTCCCATTGAATTCGGCGGCATTCGGCTGCGAAGATCTGAAAAACAAAAGAACACTGAAGAGCGCAGATGGTGATTTTGAGATTTTACGAGCTGCCGGCAAATATTTGCATCTGAAATTCATTGTCTTTCGGAACTCCGATCTGGCAGGTTCGATCATACAACAATCATTACTCACACTTGGAGGTATTAGTTTGGAATTTTAAAAACAGCTTAATCGAAGCACAAGAATGGGCTGCACTTCCGGTTGCGTTAAGTGTTTCCTTAACACTCTCAATACTTTGAATGCGGTAAGTTCTTAACTTATACAAATATTCATAAAAATTATAAGAAAAACTATTCATAAAAAATAAGAATGTTGAAGTTGAAGTTTGTTATCGCAAATATGCATTTTTCCCGTGTTCCCACGGGAATTTTGATAAATCCCCATTTGCAAATCGACAAGCAAGTACGTATTCCGTTTCCATGGAATCGACAATTTGTTTGGCCAGTAATCGTAATTTGCTTGTCAGATATGTATGAGAAACATTTGCCGCACTTTAATGATTAGCCCCAACACATTCCAATTTAATTTCAATTTGTTTGATCTAGAAATGCTTTACGACTCTACCATATGCTGCGATGTGTACCATATTTACAATTTACGGAATGCTTAGAACAAGGTTTTTAACTGCCAAAAACTTGTTTTAGCCATATCCTTTTAAATATAACTTATAATTTAGCACTAAGGGAGCGAACGTTTTTGTGAAACACCAAATCAAATAACCGATAAAACGGGAAATTCTAGTTTACTCGCCGTTGTATTTGATAATATTCTGGAAATACCTCAAGCTCCATTGGAGTCATTGACATTACCACCCGATATCATTGCCAAATGCTAATCTTAATTGACCCTGTGCCCCCTCTGTAGCTTTCGGGTCTGTCCCTGATAGCCATTGCAACGTTGGCCCTCTCGAAAGCCCCTCTTGCCTACATTCTGTTTCTATATGGACTCGGTGGCATTATCTTCGTCTCGGCTGTGCTGGGATGCTGTGGGATCTGCATGGAGAACGTGTGCATGACCGCAACGGTGAGTGGAACCGCTATGTCATCCGTTTGGTAATTTACTCACTCTATGTTGTGTGGCCCAATGTCAACAGTACGGCTTCCTGCTGTTGGCCCAGCTAATAATCAGCTTGCTGGGCATCTTCCGCTTCAAGTTCACTGAGGAATACATAGAGAAGTTTGCCGCCGAGGAGGTTCAGATGAAGTGGGACGAGGAGCTGGTGGAACCCGGCGCCATGGACATTTACCAGACAGTGGTTCGTATTCTGGCGAAGATCATTCGCATTATCGCTTATCATTTTTATGAATTATCTCAACAGTATGAGTGTTGTGGGCGTGATAGCCCCGACGACTACGTGGCCATCGGTCGTCAAACCTTGCCGCCCAGCTGCTATCCCCAGGAGAACCCCCAGATGCCCCACTATCTAGCTGGCTGTGTCCAGAAGTCCAGTGAGAACTTTGTGGTGCTCTTCAGCTACGCCCACGACACCAACTGGATCGCAGTGGGAATAACCGTGAGTGAAATGTGAATTACACATGGCGGCACTAATCGTCTGGGTTCTTACAGATTCTAATGATGATTGCCGCCTTTTACTTGGTCGGAAGATTCCGCAAGCAGCGCATTCGCTACAGCTACTAAGGAATACTTTCGTAGAATTCTGGATATATTATTAGGGCGCCAATATCCCTTTACAGCCATCATCATGTATAAAGTTTACGATGCTCACACGAGAAATAAAGCGTATCCCGATGAAACGAATATTTGCGATTATGTCGAGTATGCACTTCAAAATGCAAAGAGTGCAGTCCGAACCGATTAAAATTTTGATTTTTAAGCTAGTAACTTTGTATTTGTAACAAGGCCTCCTATACTTTTTTTTGATTCACATAAAGTGAGCAAAGCATGTGAGGTTTCAATTTTGATAGTGGAAGTCACGATCCTGCACTCCGCATCGGAAACTGAGCTCATCCGCCGATGTTGGTGGCGTCATCCAGTGCCGTGTGTCTGACGCAATCGAGCTGAATCAATCTCGCCGCCTTTAATTCGATCGTTGGTAAATTGCTTTGAGAGGCGGTGGCCGATTAGACCCGACTCCGCTCTCGATAAGACACACACCCCGGCCAAACATCTGGCAAATGGAGCCATATAGAGTTCCCCCAACTCGAACAACGCTTTAGTTCTGTCAAGCATAACCAGCTCCACGCTCCGAACTTTCCCGCCTTAGTTTCTGTTTGGCTTCCGAATGACGGGAGCCGCACTAGAGTGCCACCGCCACCTTTAACTTTCTTGATTTGCCTACAGCGAGTGCAGGCGAATTCGCCTAAATGGATTTTAGTCACTCGAAGTATATAAGTTGACATATTAATATATTAAGAAAATAATATATTTTGTAACCTCTCACGTTGAATTAATATCTATGGTATTAATGAAAATCAACACAATATACATTTTTGCTATTGTTTGGGAGCAGGTTATTGAGGTTCTACTGTATAGTAATGTGTGTGCCCGGCTGCTTTTGTTTGCTTTGACAAACACTGCTAGACGGCACTGTGGGGCACATCATTTTAACTCAATCACTGTTCAATTGTGAAAATGAATCTAAAAGAATCAATTTCCTGGAGCTTGCTTAGAGAAGATATCTGATTATATATCACATATATATCGTACATATCATTTGATTAGTGCCGAAACACTCTGCACTACCGTAAGTATTAGGAGCAAAGTAGTGCTTATCACTATAATTCTGGTGCTTCATGAACTGCTATTCCATGGATTCTGGCCGGAAAAGTGGTCATGCGACCCACAGTGCAGAAGCGGCAGCTTTGGAGCTTCGGACCGCTCGACTCGGATCGGATTCCGAGCGAGAGAGTTTTCGGGGAGCTCAGTTTGCTCGTGACCGTGGCCGCACCAGTGCGCACTCCTAACCGATTCAGTCAGGTTCCGCCGATACGGACTCGAAAATTGAAAATAATCCGCGGCAAAGCAAACTGCCGAACTTGTGGCACTGCGGCGATTCGGTTGCATTCTAGCCAGAGGCAAAAGTTTGAAGTGGAAAAACATTCGAAATGGGTTGCGCAACGGGCACCATAAAGTACTCGCTGTTCCTGTTCAATGCCTTATGGGCGGTAAGTAGAGCACCGAATTGGAATCGGAATTGGCATATGGTGCCTCGGGAGTCTCAGCGATATAGCTGCGTATCTGCCGGTTCTTTTCTACAAATAGCCAGCTAATTGCGATGGTTTGAAATTTGTGTGAGGAGCCTCGATGTTTGGGCTCTATGCTGTCCGTTCCACGTCCACCTGGTCGCTGGATGATATCATCTCGGGTGCGTGTTTGGTTTATGACTACGCTTCGCGGCTGGCTGTGTGTGTTAGCCAGTGTCTATGGTTAATGGCTTCTGCTCGGCCTTTCAGTTCCTTGAGCCAAGAGGAGGGCTTGCTGGCCAAGCGGCGAAACGAGGCTGCTGAAGTGCGTCATGCATTCGGATTTCGTTTGAAAAGCTAATTCGAGCGGAATATGGAAACCGGATTATTCACCAGATAATGATGAAAATAGCGATGAGGCCGAGCTGCCCATATGCATCAAAACTTTCTGTGGCCTTCTCAAGGCCGTGAGGTCTGATGTAAGCCGAATCCTAATAGATTGTTGACTTATCCTATTGGAATTCTTCTTCGACTCTAGAGAGTATATTAATTCTTGATCAGACTCTCTAGCCAAGTCGGCCTGGGCATGTCCGCTTGTCCGTACGTCTTTCTGTCCGTATGAAGTTCGAGATGAACGTCGAGAAATCAGGGACTATTAAAGCTAGAAAGCTTGGATCATTGTTCTATCTTGCCATGATTCCAAAAAGCAGTCGCTCAAGCAATTTGAAAAATTGTTTTGTTTTCTTAATTATACTAGATTCGTATACTAGATTCGTTGAAAAGTATGTATGTATTCTTGTCCGTCTGTCCGTATAAACGTCGAGATCTCAGGAACTATAAAAGCTAGAATGTTGAGACTCAGCATACAGATTCTAGAGACAAAGACGCAGCTCAAGTTTGCCACGCCCACAAACCGCACATTTCCCAATATGTATGTAAAATATGTCATTTTATTCCCCAATATGTATCGATATCCCAGAAAATGATGAAATTTCACGTTCGAATTCACACTAGCTGAGAAACGGGTATCTGATAGTCGTATAACTCGACTAAAGCATTCACTTTTGTTTTAATCTTTGCTTTTAAGCTCAACATGTGTGTTTTATGAAAACTTTCCAAGCTAGGCTGTCTGAGATTATAAACCCTATGCGATTTTTTACAATTCCTGAATAGATAAATAATATATATTAATAATATATATAATATAAAATAATATTTATTATTTATAGGGTGCTTTAAAATCTTCTTGCTGGACATTAACTATCCACTTTTCTGACTTTCAGATACTTGGTATCCTGGTGCTCATCTTTGGCGGCCTCGGCTGGGGAGCAATGCCGGATTCATATGCCATCGGCATCTTGGTTCTGGGCGGAATTATCCTGGTAATATCCCTGTTTGGCTGCTGTGGAGCCGTTCGCGAATCGCCGCGCATGCTCTGGACGGTACGTGACTAAATATTGCAATTCTGTGAATCATTCATGAGCTAATAATTCTAATTGCCTTGCAGTATGCGACACTGCTGCTGATTTTGCTGCTACTTATAGTGGCGTTTATCATCCTGAATCCCAAAGATGTATTTAAAAAGTACGCCCTTCAAACGGTAGAGAATCAGTGGGAGCTGGAGCAGACGAAGCCTGGCAGTATGGATATTATTCAGAAGACGGTGAGTGGCAATGCTCATGATGTTCATGATCAAATCTACAATCTAGTTGCAGAAACTAGGAAGCTAGAATTGCATATGCTTTTTATCAGTTAAGCAAGGTTTAAAGTGCTAATGTTTCCAAAATTGCGATTAAAGTATGTTATAAATGGCGTTAATTTGGAATTTCTTGTATTTTATAAATGCATATGTATAAGTTAGATAAGGCAAGGCATTAGGGACTTGTTCTTTTTTTTTGCTAGTGTTATCTTGCATGGTTTTAATATAACGATTATGCTTATTTCTGATAATGTAGTATTAGAATTGGCGCAAAGCTGCTGAAGTATATATTTATGTATGTTTAGCCCTCTTCTTTAATTTTGGTGTTGATATTTCTATATTTCTATATATCATATATTTCTTCAGTACTATTGCTGTGGCCGCGACAGTGCCCAAGACTACTTGGATATCAAATTCTGGAACAATACCGTTCCAAGTAGCTGTTGCAAGGACGACAGCTGTGTGAATCCCCTGAATCTCTATCTGCGGGGCTGCCTCGAAAAAGTGGAGGAGGCTTTTGCAGATGAGGCAACCACTCTGGGCTATTTGGAGTGGGGTCTGCTCGGATTCAACGTAAGTGCTATTTATTATAAATATGGTGAAGCAAATTTCGAACTAATTTCTTTATTTTTTATAGGCTGCCATTCTATTGCTGGCCATCATCTTGGCCATTCACTACACCAACCGGCGGAGACGATATAACTATTAGTGAATATTTACTGAATAAGAAACCAAACTCCTCATTTCTAAGTGTCACCAGTGGTGTATGGTTTGTTTTTGATACGAAAACCCAGCGATACTTGCCAAGCAACTGATTTTGGTTTAATTGCAAAAGTCGTCTTTTTATTAAAGCAATGCTTAACACAGTCGAATATTAAAATAATATGTACATAATTACAAGTACCAAACTCATGTCGTTTTAAAATACCAAATATACTTAGAAAAAGAAATTCATACAATATTTTCTCATTACTTTCCACATATTTCGACAAGAATTTAGTTTTCAAAAGAAATTTACGAAACGTTGCTACAAAATCTTTTAAGTTTTTTAACTTGATCTACCCATGACGTCCGCATTAACGTTCTCGAGAACTATATAAAAATATTTTAATTTTTGTCCATGTTTTCCATGTTTCTCTCCAATGATTCGAGTAAAGGGTATTTAATAGTCGAAAGCGGTCTCTTTTCTTCTATCCGTGGCCACTTCCTGCATTGTTCACATCCATCGAAAAATGAAAAGATTCTTTCTTTTAACAGAATACACTTCGTTTTTGGGTTAACCTGAAAAACACTTTACTGAAGTTGAACGATCGTCTTGTTCAGTGATCTTGTGCGTTGGAGAAAACTGACCACTAGAGGGCTCTTCAAATGAATTGCGCAAACAAAAGTCAAGCATATTGTTATGAATGGAAAATCAAAGCCAGAGACAAACACAATTAAGTCCAAATGACGTCTCCAAGTCATTTATTTTATATAAACATTCGTGTGTGTGTGTAGGAGTGGGAGGAATTTGGGAGCTTGTGTGGTGTAGGGGGGGGGGGGGGGGGGGGAATGGGGATTGCTCAACCCAGACATAACAACTACAAAATCTTGTAAACAAAGCGCTTTTACAATCTGAGAAGTGGTGAGGGAGGGGTGGCAACTCTGGATAGAGGATTGTGTGAGTCATTACTGCGTAAGCATCAACTCCGGCTCAATATCGAAAATTGGTGTAATTGGAATCAAAATTTAACAAGCTTCTTAAAATTGAGTGTGATCAATCCTGATAACAACAATTTTAAATATTAACTTAACAATCTTTATATGTATATTTCGTTTAATGTAATTATATACGAAAGAAAGCGGATAGGACTTCAGAAACTAGGTTGAGACTTTTAATTTGGAAATTAAACCCTGTTTGTGTTATTTATCGGTGCTAAAAACATCAATACATCAATATTCAGATAATTAATTGCTTAAGCCCGAATCCATTCAATCATTCACATATGATTGTACGCTACTGACAGAACCGATAAGAATTCGAAAACACCACCGTGGAAACGCCAGTCGACATGACGTCATGGCTGGGAGCGCTGACCCAAGTGCAGCGCTCTCTGTTGAGAGAGCGAGTGCGCTCCGTGTTGTTTTTATTTGATTGGGGAACAACGGTCCTCAGGGGGAGAGAGAAAAACAAAACTTTTCCCGCTTTCAGTTCGCCAGCGAACGCAGAACGCGCCAGACCAAAAAGTTCAGATTCGAGAGCGGATATCCCGGCGAGCGTTCAGCGGAAATATATTTGTTTGTTATTCGAGTCCAGCAACGAATATTTAAATAAACAAAAACGAACTTTATTCGTGTGCGGAGAGAGAAGTCAAAAGGTTAACACACTTGAGATTCGGTAAGTGATCGAGAGTCTTGACTTAATGCGTTTGGATAATGTTTTCAGATCCAACAAAATGGGCTGCGCCACGACCAGCGTAAAGATCAGCTCCATCGTTCTGAATGCCGTTTTAGGGGTAAGTCATCCCATACATGGACTACTAATTACCTCGACCACGTCGGATATATTCTGCATATATGTACATCCATGTTCCGTGCAAGGAAATTAGCATGATGTCATGTGGAATGGGTGCACAAGTGAGCGCACTTCAAAGGCGCCTCAAGTGAATTATTTTTGAATATTCTCTACCATATAAACTTGAAAAGCACACGGTCGAAAAGATGTTTTTGAAAATTTTCGAATATTCTGCTTTTGCTGGTTGTGTATTTTTAAGCGACGTCCGTCGTTCGTCAGCTTCGCGCCCACCTGAGATAGACGACCTGGCCTCAAGGTGGCCATCGGCCCCTCCTGCTGCTCCGATATAGCCACCCTCAGTGCCTCCCGTCTGGTTACTGGCTGCCATGACAGCCATGTTTACATTGCGCCCTGTTCCCCGCCCTCCCACTGCCGCCAGAGCCTTCAATTGCTCCCACCTCCGCTCCCGCAGGATGATGTCATGTCCACGTACCCTCGCCCAGTATTCGCACTCTAGTTTGCAATCTGACCTATATATCGCAATCGAACGCCGGAGTTCCCGAAACTGGGCCACCAACAAGGGTGATTTGCCAACCCCCGGAAGGACGGGAGTGGGAGTGTGGGGGAGGATTCATTTCATTATCACAGCGCTCAGTCAGGCAAACTTCCCGAGCGACAAATTATGTGATGCACTCAGCTGCGGCTTTTAATTGCCACACAAATGAATGGCAATTGCCCTTGTAATTGCAACTGCAACCGTGTCATGTTGTACAGGCGATCTTCTATAAGACCAACATAATGTATTTATTAGAAATTTAAACAGAGATCGAGGGAAGTATTTAAGGATTTGATTCACCTATTTCATCAGATTAAGTTATGAGTCCTAAGTTCTAAAGATCGATATAAGTATTCGACGCACTGAGGTTTCACTGTAACAAATTTCAGCTTCTTGCTGCTGGGGCCATCGGCTGGATAGCTTACAATGCGGACACGGAGACGGAGGGATTCGTAATAGCAGCCTACATCGCGTGCTCGGTCATCCTGGTCCTCGCTCTGCTGGGCATTTTCGCGGCCATCCGGGAATCGGTGGTGCTGACAGCAACGGTAGGCAAAGTAACTCGGAAGCCGTTTCTGAATTAAAGCTGTTGCGTATCCCTTAGAGTGCCGTCTTCCTGCTGATCCTGGCCATCCTGCAGATCGTGAGCACCTGCCTGTTCCTCCACGAGTTCGACGTGAAGAGCGGCCGGGACATGGTGGAGGTGGCCTGGCAGGCGAACAACATGGATGCCTTGCAGCAGAAGCACGAGTGCTGCGGCCAGAGCAGCGCCCAGGACTACATCCACCTCAGCCTGCCGATCCCGCCCAGCTGCTACGCGGATCTGCAGCAGACCCCCGACCATCTCTATCTGGACGGGTGCATCGAAAAGGTGCAGAGCTTCTACGAAAGCGACAAGCTGCGCTTCATCATAGTGTCCTGGGTGCTAGTGGCCTTCGAGGTGGGTTTTTCCTCAGCCTCGCTTAAGTTCCAATATATTTAAGTGACCCGACTTTCTTTCAGTTAATCTGCTTCGCCTTGGCCGTCTTTCTGGCCATTAGTTTTAAGAACAAGCAGCGGCGGATGGAGTTCTAGGCCTTCGGCAATCTCGAGCTATCCAACAGTACAAACTCGGAATCGCTGATATTTTTCGCTTCAACATTTCATAACCAAATGCAAAGGACAGTCATAAATTATTCACTTCTACCTTAAAGTAACCTGTAATTAAAGTACATATTTATAGTTCAATTACCCATTATAAGTATCATAATAAATGTGCGCGTGTTTGTTTTCACATGATTTGCTCGCTTGTCAGTTTGCTTGTGTATTCAGCCCGATGGAAATATTAAGCATACGACGCGTGGTCCCGACGAGCTTTGGATGGCCGAAACATTTCTCATTTGCTTTGACTGCCAAATGACTTGTTGCTCGTCGCGTAATGGCATGCTTGGAATCTGTAGGTTCCAGTTAAGTGTGCGGCGCAGAAATGCCCCAATGATGTCCTGTAATCTATGATGTTGGTGCTCTCCGGTGGGTTGGTGGACTTTCGTGGCCCCATTCAATTCCTAAATAAAGAAAGTGCGGTGAAAGCTTTGGCCGCTGTGACATCATACCACCCACGAGAATCCAATATGCCACCCCACAAAAATCAGCAGCAATGATGATGTAAATACAGTCAGCAAAAAAGTTGGTGGTGGAAATTTGTGTTCTGAATGAAAATTAGCAGATCTGGAAAAGTAAGTAGTAGAATATAAAGTGACATAAGCTAAGTTTATTTTTGGACTCTGTCCAATTCGATATGCATTATATGTAAATATGTATGCCAAATGTGTCGAGCAAAATAGAAAGCGTTAGGTGAAATGCTTTACCTTGGAGTAATAGTGTTTTTTTTAAGTGTATTTTTCAAGAAAATTTTAAAATTTGCAAAACAATTTCAACAGTGATTGTGTTTAACACAATGTGTTATATATATATATATGATTATGACCTTCGACTCTTTTCTCGCAGTGTAGCGAGGCGAACCGCCGCGGAATAGTTGATTTCTGTCTAGTGGCGGAACCCACTAACTGACGCTTTCGGGGGCGCCACATTTCAAATGGAAAGCGTTGCGCTCAGTCGCACGTCAACCTCTATGGCAATAGGGCCGGCGGATTTCATTGGGTCTTCGCTTCTCCGGTGGTCGTCGCTTCGGGTCAAGTGCGCAGCGGAAAACAGGTGCGGGAACAAGGATAACGCACCTTCGTGGTTAATTATAGGGATTATTGATTGGCAACATGGCCTGCCGCACATCGTTCCTGAAAGCCGTTCTTATCGTTCTCAATGTGCTGCTATCGGTGCGTATGAGTGACGTTGGAGAGAAATGGGCACTAGCCAACGGACCTAATGTGACTTTATTGGCAGCTGATTGGAGTGACGTTGATTGCTCTGTCCGTGTACGAGCTGAACAGCTCTACGCCGGGCACCTTCGAGCACATCGCCATCGTTGTCCAGATCTTTGTGGGCACCTTCGTGGTCCTGACCTCGTTTCTGGGCTGCTTCGCCACCGCTCGGGTTTCCCTGGGACTGGTTTGGAGCGTAAGTGAAGCCTTCAATTGATACATCAACTAAATTCAGAAAATATTTTATCCTCCGGTAGTATGTGATCTGCCTGCTGATCCTGCTGTGCCTGCAGATCTACATTATCGCGGCAGCCCACTCCACGGACTACGTGGAGCGATCCAAGAAGGACTTCCTGGCCACCTGGGCTGATCAAAGGGCCAATGTGGAACGCATATCGCTCCTCGAGCAGAAGGTAAGTCCAATAAGTCCAGTATATTCCGATGTGCGGGTCATCACAACCGATTTCATTCCATTCCAGTACTCCTGCTGCGGTGAGTTGGGCGCCCATGACTACATCCTGATGGGCCGGGGTATACCCTTGAGCTGCTACAAGGATCAGGAGCGGCGCGAGAACACCCTCTTCTCCGGGGGCTGCCTGCAGGCCGTGCAGGCGCATGCTACGGACAACGTGGCCATCGGACTCATCATCAAGTGGCTGCTGCTTCTGGTGGAGGTATGTAGATTCCATGCCGACCTTGGCCACATATTTCCGAGGGCTTGGTTGGCCAAGGGCGGAGCATAAATAGATGCCACATACAGTCGGTGGGCTCTAATCAAATTTTCCGTTCTCTCCGCACAGTTCGCCGCCCTGGGAGCCGCAACCCACTTGGGCATCACGGTGCGCAATAAATTGCGGCGCGAAAGATTCTAACAGGTCGCTTGGAATCACCGAAATCGGGTGTTGGCAACGCATAATCCGATATCTATGGATTTTTATAGCAGTTTAAGATGATCTGGAGGCAACAGAAGCGTAGAATAAAAAATAAACCAAAATCATAATATTCAATAAGTGTTGTTTGTGCCCACTATATGCGGAATTTCGGCGGGCTAAGTAGATGTATGTTGCCTATAAAGATGCGTATAAAAATATACGAAAACATTGGGTGCACTCAAAGAATATCTTCTATATATTTAATGAATTCCTTTTTAAAAGAGAAATAATTTTAAAAGACCCCATTTATCTAGTTTCACACTAGATTTCTCGACTATCAGATACCCCTTCCCCAGCGAATGGGAGTAAGAGGACATGTGCTACAGCGCCACCTATACGACAGTAACAGGTTAAAATATAGATACTGATAATTTCGCCCGATCTGCTAGAAGTTTCTTTACCTTTTGAGGGAGAATGATATAGTTAACCATATCTATCGAAATATAAAGATCTAGTACAACCAAGGGGTCAATTTCGGTCAGTCAATTTAAACTTATTTAAAAGTTATAAGGCAATGATTCAATAAATCATAAATTTTTATAGGCGTAATTATAATGTGTTTCTGTCAGTGTGGAGCGGAAGAGGCGGGGTGCCAATGAGGTCTGGTGTACGCCGGTCTCCTGAGTAACGACCGGCACACGAAACGGAGACCGAGACGGACACGGACACGGACGGCCACTCGGCGGATTTGTAAACAGTTCGCAGCTTCTTAGCGCTTTTTCGGGTCTCGCCTTATTTTGGCCCGACCGACGTCCGACGGCACTAACGGTTCGGTCACCGCCACGCACAGACGGTCGAGAGTGGAAGGCGAATTTTCCCGGGAAACGCGTCCGCTGCCTGGAGTCGCTGCTCGAATGAGCGCTGAATAAGATTGATCCAACATATAGTAAAAAACTGCATCGCAAGTGAAAATGCCCACGGTTCGCGTGTGCCTGCAATGGACCTCGGTGGTCTTCAGTACGCTGACGTTGGTAAGGGGTATATCGCCTGGGAAAAGGCGTTAGCCTTACGCATCATTAGCCAGCATAAACTTTCCATGATCGCCGCTGGGAAACACAAACCGCAGGCCAGGCATTCATTCATTGTCACCGTTCCTTGATAATTTCAGTGCAACTGTTCTTGAGTCACACACTGCGTATGAGTAATAAAAGCACTTGCTGATGGAAATCGCGATTCAAAATCAACTCGCTGGCAGTCTGTCAAATCACGATCATAAAGTGTCTTACTTTCTTGTTCATTTTTCATTGCCGCTTGTAATTTCTCGCTGGCCGAGTAGCTGGCCAATTTGGCAGCAAACAAATCCCATTCAAAATTTCCATTTCCACCAGACAAGATGTCACTTGGCCCTCGTTCTGCCCACGTTTGTATGGGCAGGCGCATTTTCGCCACAATCGAAGCGACAGCAACAAGAAAGGAAACTGTGTATGTGCCATTTAAAAATAAAGCCCAAAGTAATTTAATTTATTTTTGCGCCCGGTTTGTTTTTATTTTGGTTGTTCTCGCTGCCCGATGACGTATCCCACGAGTCGAAAGTTTGTCTCTGAAGATTTTGTTTGCCCATTTCATGGGCCATTAACAAACGCTTAATGTGCGCAGGCATAATTCATAATTTTAATACCGATCCAGATCGTTGGCGTCCTTGCGGCCCTGGCCGGCGTCTATGAGCTGGACAAGTTCAACGAGGGCTCCGCGGAGCACACGGAGAAGTTTGTCCAACTGGGAATGGCAGGTGCTCTGATCTTGGCCGGACTGGTCGGTTGCCTGGGAGCCATCTTCGGTTCCATCAAGGTGATGGTGGTGGTGAGTAGCCAGAACAGATGGTTTGTCGATTGATGGGCACTTCTAATGCCTCGGCTTTCAGAACTTGATTCTGCTTCTGGCTCTGATAGCCTCGCACATCTGGAAGGTGTCCCACTACAGTGAGACCAAGCAGCTGGACGCCACTGAGGTGTACGTGATGGATCTCTGGATGAAGGAGCTGGTCCACCACGGCGCCATGCAAGACTTGCAGCAGGAGGTGGGTCCATTCCCAGTGCGATCATCCTACGATCCTTAAATGCCCTCTTTCCGCTCTTCCAGTACGAGTGCTGTGGCGACAAGGGATTCTCCGACTACACGAGCCTCAACATGAAGGTGCCCCGCAGCTGTTTCCACACCAAGGACGGCATTCACGCCTTGTATCCGTATGCGGAGGGCTGCATGGCCGCCGTGAAGCGGGCCTATCTGCAGATCTACCGATACGAGAAGTGGGTCCACTGCGGACTTATTGGCTACGAGGTGGGCAAAGCAGTCAAACTTGCAAGACTTATTAGCAAAATGCAGCTATGATATATGTGCATTAGAAAATGGAAAGCTATTAACCTCGAATTTGCAAGTCTCTAGTACCAATTGGCGAACAAAATGATTGAGAACTGACAGGCCGTAAATGTTTAATGCAACACTTTGTTTCTTTTATTGCAGGTCGTAGGCATCATCTTGGGAATCACCTTGTGCTGCCAGCTGACCAACAAGACTCGTCGCTACACCTACTAACCACGAATGACATTTATAGATAAGCATTTGCCACTTGGATAACCAATAAACCAAAGTTTTCATAAGATCTTAATGGTAGGTCAGGCGTCGTTGAGTAGGTGCGCACGAGAGGCGGACACATGGTTGGAGCGCGGTTCCCGCCGCACACCTGGCGGCACCTGTCGTCGTGCGATGCGCTGCCGCTGTCGCAGCCGAAAGAGCAGCACACTCAGCGCCACAGTTTGGAGCAGTATGAAGATCTGCGGCGAGTGAAGAGATCGGTGATTATTCGAGAAACTGCACTTTAGCCGCACGTCAATTTCCCACCTCAAGGCCAACGATGGCCCACATGTAGAGCTTATCGCGTTGCTGGATGTACCGCTGGCTGCGGTTCAGCGTCTCGAGGCAGCCGCTTGGATAGATCTGCTGGGCGGTGTCATTAACAGCGGCCTGATAACAACTCGCCGGCACCAGCAGATGCAGGCGCTTGTAATCGTCGGCACCATTGTAGCCGCAGCAGTGCTGGGAGGCCTCGTACTGGTGCATGAGCTCGGGCTCTCTGTCCAGGCCATGCCAAGCCAGTTCCAGCTGCTGCCAGGCGCCAGCCGGGCTCCTGAGGGACGGACTGTGATAGTGGTGCAGCTGAAGGTACTCCGCTGCCAGAGCGATCAGTATGAACATGGTGAACTGCGGGGAGAGTTCAGTTAGTTACTATCCATATCAGGCTTCGCTCTTTCCTTTTGCTTACGATCAGATTGACACAAAGCAAGTTGGCGACCATGCCATAGCATCCGAACATCACGATCATGCAAATGGAGCCACCCAAGACCAAACTCTTCACGAAATACGTGTGCTCCGGCGTGTTGGGCTCCGCCATCTGCAGTCCTAGTCCTGCTCCAGACATCACTCCTATGCCGAGAAGCTGCAACGCCAAAGATTATTAACAATTTACACAGAGTGAGTTGCAAAAGTCAGACTTACCATATAGAGCAGATTGGAGAGCAGGCCCGTGTACTTTATTGTGTTATAGCAGCCGTTCATCGCAAGAGTGGTGCAATCTGCGGCAGATGCGCCAAATTTAAAGACAGTGCATCGCGACCTTTCCCAGGGGCCAGCGATAAGCAGACACGGAAAGAGAAACAGATTGCAGCGACGCTTTCTACATTCGGTTGCTTTATTCAAGTGATATAAAAATTAAGGTCGAGGGTAGTAAGTACAGCTAAAAATTTCCTAACTCTTCTTAATAAATATGACGTAGATATAGCATACCACTATGCTATCTAGATCTATAGAGTCGCAATGCGTGGCGGGAGAAAAGCTCCCCCCACGCATTCGGTTAGTGTGTTTTAAAAACAATTCATGTGGGTCTGTATCGGTGTACGATTGTTTGGTAAAGCCTGGTTTCACTGCCACGCATATTTTGCTGCTGCTCATTAAATTGGGACAGTGAAATCAGGCTATGATAGACAGCAGGACTGCAGGTGTCTGAAGTTCGTGTGCTTGTGGGTTGGTTACTGTTCACATAAACAAATTAACGAGTGAATTTCGTTAAAACAATTTCAATAAATATCACATTGCGTTAAAAAGTTGCTGGCAGGGTTATTGGATTAAATGTCCTGGCACCGGCATGGCATCCTACTCTCTACATGCGCCATGGCAGTGGTATGAAGCCCCACTTCTGTGTGATGTCCTTGAAGTCGCACTCCATGCTGAGCACAACCTTCTCGACCTTCTGGAGGCGCGAGTTAGTCGCCGCTTTGAGAGTTAGGCAGAGCTTTGTGTCCCTATGAGATATTTGCTGGGTCTGTGGAGGAATACATTTTTAGCACTAATTCAATGATCGTAGTTGTGGTACACTTACATCCATGTCGTAGGTCCACAACTGACTCGAGTCGGGAGCGCACTGCGCCAGCATTACATTCGAAGTGGTGGCGTTGTGGTTCTTCAGCATCTTGATCACGCCCAGCTTTTGCTGTCGGTAGGTCAGGCAGACGTTGTCGTTGGTCATGATCTGACCCTTCGGAGTTATTACAAACATGTCCATCGACTGGGCGTGAGATGTGCAATCGCCTACGGTTACCGCAGACAGAGATGAGCGCGGCACGTCCTCTTTGAGGGGGCGAAGGCACTTGTCCCGCTCCAGATCGATCAGCGCCATCAGCTCCTCCGCCTTGCTGTCGATTTCCTCGAACGCTCGCTTCCACTCTCGTGACAAAGCACGACCTGGTAGGTTCTTCATGTGCTTGCTGTAGGCCTGGGCGCACTCTGTCTCCCCGTCCAGCCATATGATCTTGCCGAAGAAGCGGTCGGGAGCTGGAAAGAAGTGCTCTGGCCATATGTTCTCCAGATACCAGGAGAACGGTTTGCACTGAAGCCTCTCCCTGAGCGCCACACGCTCCGTAACATTCACCTTGTCCTTGGCTCCCAGCGTCAGTCCGGAGGTGTACAGCATTATAAAGTACTGCCAATCGTCCATCCACACAGTGGCGGCCCTGGCCAAATTATCCGTGAGAACCTCGCTCATGCCGCCGGGGAAGGTGTAGGGCGTGCTGCTGCGGAACACGTGACCCACGTGCGAGCAGGGACTGATCTCCACACGACCGCCGCACTGCCAAATGCGGAAGGACATTTCCACATTCTCGCCGCCCCAAACGCGCATGTTGCTGTCGTAGGATCCCATTTCGTAGAAGTACTTGCGATCGATGGCAAACAATCCACCGGCCATTCCTGGCGTGGCAATCGGGGCAGTGCTATCCTTGGAGCTGTTGCCCGTTGCCTGGCGCTTACGGTCGGAGGAGAACCAACGGAAGCTCAGCTGCCAGTTGAAGGCGCCCCAGTGGTTCTCGAAGGTTTTCGTGTAGCTAAAGTTGTCATCGGATATTATGTCGATTACCGGGCAGATTACCACCTTGCGTGATTCCTTGATGCGGGAAAGAAGTGGTTCCAGCCATCCCCGCGAGCACTCGCAGTGAGCGTCGAGGAAGGTCAGCACATCGCCGCGAGCATTTTCGGCTCCCAAAAGACGGGCAGGCACCAAGCCACTGCGCTTCTTCATGCGAAAGATCCTCGTGGGCACCGCCAGCACTTTCACATAGCTCTCCAGTTGACGTTTTAAATAAGCTTTGGAAGAACATTTGATTAGGAAGCAAGTCATTATATACAGATACGCATAATGTATGTCATTTATATGTAAATTCCAAGAGTTATGTTTCTTTTACTACATATAAAATTGTTATGCTTCTTTCTTATTATTTTTAACTTTCTAGCATGTTAAGGATAGAAATTACTTTTAATGAATCAACAACGTTACTTATACCACTGACCGTTTTCAAGATAAGAAACAAATATTGTGAATCATCCCAATCATCATCATCATTCTTAAAAAATTTGAGTTTCCTTTGGCGAAATAGAATGCAAACTTTCTACCACTCGCAGGACTTGTACGCTAGCAATAGAACCAAATGTCCTTAAGGTAATGCAAAATTAAGAAACTTCGCCCAAGGTCGGCACTACTATTTCACACAGATGGAATTCTTGGAATATACATTAATTATACTATGCAGACTTACAGCGATCGCTGGCATCGTCCACTAGGATAATTTCCTTAAGCAGGTGGCGCGGCGACCGGTTAATGACGCTGGTGATGGTTCGCAGGAGCACGGACCAGGCCTCGTTGTGGAAAACTATTATCACCGACGTGCTGGGTAGACCGCCGGCGTACTTCTTGTCGCGGCATCTGCGCAGGAGAAGAAATGCATTAGGAAAGGTTCGCAGTAAGCTAAGGCTTCTACTTGCTCAGGTGTGCGGTAGTCCTTAAGGGTGCGGTTCAGTGGGATGCGGTCGCTGGCCAGCAGGTTGAAGCTGTTAAGCCGGAAAAAGCGCTGCATGCGAAAGCGATCGCGAGGCGGCACCACAACTGGTCGCCCATCGGCACCTTCTCCGTTGATGGGCTGGAACAGGTTGATGTTGTAATCGTCTGCAAGCGAGTGGGGATTAATGCATTTTGACGTTGTGTCATTTGAGGGAAACTCTCTCTAGGTATTTTCCATCAACGATGGTGCAACCAAGGCTGTAGTTTCAAAACAAAGTTCGTCAGTTCTTCCCTAATGCGTCGAAAGTGAAATGATACTAAGGTAATAAAAGAAGTCTTTAATATATTTCCCGAGGGCCTAAACCAATTGTGCAGAAAGTAAAATCAAATGAAACCATTTAATGGGACAGTTAAATATTGATGACTAAGGGTAACTGGGAATGGTAAAAGACAAATAAACTGTTTTATTACCCCAATGACCAACCTTAATTGATGATGATCAGGTGGAACCATCTCACTCACCTGCTGTCATGTTGCCAAAGATGTCTCCCTTGCCGATGTAGTGGGCCACGATGTTTTTGTGCGGCCAGAGGGAGCGGCGCTTGGGCGGCGGTTTCGGATGACTGTGCGGGAAATCGGCATAGTGATCCACAATAGCCAAATGAGCCAAGATGTGACAATGGAGCGGTATTAAGACTTAGCATTTACAATGGCCCATCGAATCACGCGAAGCGATGGCAAAACAAACACAGACCCAAGACCCAAATCGAATGCAAAGTGCCTCGGCAATCGAAGCCAAAAAACGCGGAGGCGAGGCACTCGACTGGAACACTTGCATTTTGCAACCCATTTGGGCCCCAGGGGAAGTTGTGCAATCCGAGCGGCGCGTCCTAATGGGCCCATTGCTAATTACCGGGCCGACTACTCACCGCATCTCCGCGTCCCCGCCCGGCATGCTGGACACGTACAGGTTGATGCTGATGGCGAACATGAAGAACGCGAAGAAGAGCAGGAAGAGGTAGAGCAGCCAGAGCTTCTTCAGCTGCTGGAATCGGAGACCCATTGCTGTGGCTTGGCTTATTGGCTACCAATACTGGAACTGCTTCTGGCCAAAACGGTGCGGTGTGAATGACCGGTGCGTTCGCTAGCTCTGTTTACTGCCAACTAATCAAGCCGCTGTTGTTGTCCGACTGTTTTAGTCACCAATCCAATCCAAACCGATCCGATCTGATCCGACGACTCCGCGGACGCTCGGCGAAGAAATGCGGCGCTTCTGCTCCGGGGCCGCTTTAAATTCCAATTGGCAGGTGCGCGGCAGGTGCTTATGAATACATGGCGCTTGTTCGGCTGTCACTAGTTACTCAGTAATTGTGCAAATACGGCCTAAACTTATCATTCTACTGCTTTCTCCAGCACTTCAGCACTTTTGACAACAGTTCACGGAATCAGTTGTTCGAAACCAGCGGCGCTGTGAGTCTAGCTATTTTCCAGATAGATCTAGAGATGGTTCGCCTCTATAAGGTGCTTCGGTATAATAGCAAGTAAAACATGTTTTAATGATATATACATTGTTTAAACGATATCTTTTTGATATCTTTCTTTTGTGCACAAATGAAAAAAAATGTGAGTCGTGTATTTAATTAAAAAAATTTTAGCAGCACCTTAGCATCACTTGTGAACAATCAGCTGTTTTCACTGGCTCGATAGTTGTGGTGAAAAAGAAATTTATCGGCGCGCGTTGATATCGAACTTAAGTCTGCTGAACAAGCAAATTTAAGTTAAATGCAACTTCAAATATACTGTATATTTGTTTAATAAATTAAATCGTTTTAAATTTTTTATAACTACGCCTGGTCTTAGACTTTTAAAATATTTACCAGACTATTTAAGTGCTGTAGTCATACTATTTCAATTCTGTATTTTCCATAAGTTGAGTAGTTTAGTTTAAGGGGTTTTAATATTATGAATAGCATATAAAAACTGCTTGAGGCGCACGTCGAATGCAACACAACATTCCAAATGTACCACGAATCGGTTTAAGTGTGCCTAATTTATTGTATTTAAAAGTATTTGACTGATTTTTTCTATTAAACGATTTAAATAAGGTTGAAATATACTAACTTTACCAATTTAATGTATTAATGTTCTGGCAACTACTCCTTAACTAGGAACACTTTCACATTCGTACAGCTCTTAATACTGTTGGTAGAAACTTAAGACCAGCTCTTATCGGTAAAGACGGCGGCGCTCGGCATTCTGTAAGGTTATAGCCAGGAGTCCGGCGATGATGACGGTGAGTATCTGCGGAGCATTTGGAATGTGAGTTGAAGGATCGCAAGTGATCGGATGCAGTTACCTCCACACCCACAACGGACCAGTCCGTGATCTTCTCCCAGCGAGTTCCCTTCACGAAAGCCGCTGCCAACTGATGGTCACAACCAACCGTATAAAGATCCGCACTCACCGTGGCGTTCTGGTTGAAGTAGCAGCTTTGCGGAATCACCAGGCCACTGTCTGGATAGTTCGCGGGCCCCGTCTGTCCGCAGCAGTGATACTAAGAGAAAAGCCGGTTAGTACTTGGTTAAACAAAGATAACAAGCTTGCGAAATATTTTCGATAAAATTTCACAAACTGATAGCATTTTCCTAATGCCTTTTCCGAGAAAGTGAAAATGGAACTCATGTCTGCTTTATATGAGATGGTTCCAACGATCCCTACATAGCTCACCTTGATCTCAAAGTAGGACATGCTGCCCGAGTGGTAAAGTTGTCCCTGCCAGGCGTCGTAAATGGTCTCGTTGGCCAGCAGCTCAAAGTTGATGGGTTGGGCGAAGATCACGGTGATCTGACTGAAAACCAGGGCCAGCAGGATTGCGGCATACTTTTGGGCGAAGCGAGACGATCTTGTTAATATTTGAGGTCACCTGGCCACTAGGTACTAGATAGAGCGCTACTCACGATCCAGGTCATGCGAATGCTCTCCCGCAGGGCGGCGATGCAGCCGAAGATCGTGCTGAAGAAGAGTAGGCCGCCCAGGACGATGCCCAGGATGGAGGGCACCCGGATGGCCACGCTGTGGCTAAAGGCGATCAGGGCATAGGAGCAAGCCGCGATGGTCAGTGCCGCCAAAACCTGCCAGTGATAGAGGAGGCCTATTACAATATACTATCAGTTGGCGATGTGGTGATAACAACTCACGCAGCACAGAAAGTCCAAAACGAAGGAGGACACCTTCAATGCCTTCGTGCCGCAGCTCATTTTGCTCGATTTTCAGGTGTCGGTTTGGGCCACACTCGCACTCGCTATCGGAAATCAACTGAAAGGCAGCGCCCAACACCAAAAACCAAAAACCAAACAGCAAACGCCCAACGGCGCAGTCCAATGAGGCTTAGAGTTATCAAAAGTACCCGGCCTGTGGGCTGATAAGGCTCTCCGCGAAGAGCTGGGTTCCCATCCACTGGCGAGCGGAGAGACGAGGGTCGCTCCCTGCCTAATTGTTGTATTTGATGAGCACTTGAGCATGGAAATTCGCTCGATATTGGTTCACCCGCCCAAACAGCGAGGGAATATCAATGGGCAGGGGTGATTCAGGTGGACATATTTAGCATGGACGTAAGAAAAATATTTGGGTGCGATCAAAGGGTATTAAGTGTTCGTTCTCAAGGTATTAGTTGACTTATTCATATTCGAAGCGATAAATTAATAGAAGTGTTATCAGGCATTGAACAGTGTCCACCCTAAACTCAGAAGTGCAATAAAGATAGCTTTCTGGGAGAGAGCATAGTTACTTATCAGATTTGGGGCACTTGGTCTGGCTGGTTTCATGGTCAGCGAGGTTTTCCCAAGAGAGGAAAGCGAACTTAATCTCGGCGTTAATCAGTTGGGAGCAATGTCATGTGTTGCACCTGAAAAAAATAAGTTATAAAGTATAAAGAACCATTTAATCTGATAGTTGCCGTCTATAAATCTATACTCATAAAATAATGTTTTAGCATAAGTATTGTATTGTACATTATATGGTATTGTTGAATTAAACGAACAATTTAATGCTACACATTTACTTTTCCCAGTGCATTCTCACACTTGATGGCAAACCCAAACAAAACCCAATCGACACTCGTATTTGCCCAGCTATTTAGTACAGCAATAGCCGTCTAGGAGTAACCATCGAAATAAAAATTAGTAACTACTGAAAAACGAGCACGCGTAGTCGAATTGCTATTTACGCCATGGGTTGGTCACCGCTGATGATAAGGTATCTGGCATTCCTCTTCAATTTTCTTTGTGCGGTAAGTTGATTATTGTCCATCTATCATATGTTTCCATCTCTGTGCCGAAAATCGCGCTCTATAAAATGATATAAATAAAACATTTAGCTTTAATTAAGTGGTTTAGTTTTCGAGGTTTCATTATGACGATCGAATTTTACCCTACGAAGAAGATTTACCATAAAGTTGAACAAAAAGCAAAGATTAATTAAATATAAGATAAATTTGATATACACTTTACATTTACTATACTACGTAGATAAATATTTTGAGTTTCGGTGGCAACAAAGATAAGACATTATCATTGTTGAGAAATTTTCTTTATTCAGCGATGGTTTGGTAACAATGAGTTGTTTACAAAGTGCTAATAAAGCTTCAATCTAACTTATTAAACCCACGTTGTGAGTCAGCTCATGGGTTGTCGACGTTATCTGGGCCAAGTGGTGGGCGGGTATGATTAATGGGAGCAGGGATCTAAATGTGTTTATAAATCTATTATACTGGAGCAGCCATAACTTTGCCGTGGGTTCTAGTCTGAAAGTTCCTAAAACAAATTGATTCATTTGCAGGTCCTGGGCATCGCCACCATTGTGGTCAATGTAATAGCAATCGATCAAATAGCTCCAAAGGACCAACTCATCCTGGGATTGTACATCGCCGTTGGGTCCATCGTCTTCTTGCTCTCGTTCTTCGGATGCTTTGGTGCCATTAAGGAGAGCATCTGTGTTACCTGGGCGGTGAGTTTTTACTGTGAAATACGATATTATTCATCTACTAATTACCTTTTCTGCGATTTAGTACGCCACCTCGATGCTGGTAATGCTGATCGTCTCAATAGTCATGCTATTTGTCTTCCGCATGCATTTCGAAGAAGACTCCATTACCAAACTGAAACAAGCCTTTGCCAAGCAGACAAACACCTTCGACGCAATGGCCGAGTACCAGATACAAGTAAGTTTAGTAGCATTAACTAGATTTTTAATCAATAAGATCAAAAACATGCACATGCACATCTAGGGTTTTTTGTTTGAATCATAGTTTCTAACTTAACAGATAGTATTCAGCTTATTATCCATAACTAAAGTTTAATTTAGCCTAGTTTGAACTTCAATTTAATTTATTTTAAATTCCAGTACCAATGCTGTGGCATATACAAGTTAAAGGACTATGGAGACGCCTCCA
This sequence comes from Drosophila simulans, assembly GCF_016746395.2. Lineage (NCBI taxonomy): Eukaryota > Metazoa > Arthropoda > Insecta > Diptera > Drosophilidae > Drosophila > Drosophila simulans. Next base: position 4,460,016 of record NC_052521.2, read on the forward strand.
TAACTGTTCCAAGTAGCTGTTATGACCAAAATGATACGCCCTACAAGGACGGTTGTCTGGCCAAAATGGAGACCCAGTACGAGGAGCTCCTGAAGGGTCCAAAGATTGTTGGCTGGATGCTGATGGTCATTGAGGTGGGATTTGCTTTAAGTTATTGGTTTCATTCGCTTGAAATACTTTGTATTTTACAGATTGGTGCCTTCACATTCTCCACAATCATGGGAGTGTCCTTAAGGAATGAACTACGACGCTCTGCGTATTGAACCATCGCATGAATAATGTTATTAATAATAGTAGTAGAAGGTCTTGTATATATGTACATACACTTTTGTCAATTCACTCTTTTGATACCTAAAATATACAATTTTAAGTTAAATGAAAATAAATGCTTTTACATCTTTAATGGGAGCCATTCGTTTCGGGGTCTTGGTGTATTTATGTAACGTACATTTTCATTAGTTAATATGAGTGAATTTTCAGTTGTGCCGACTCTTGTCATTGGTTTTTCTCGCCGTGTACTCTAAAATCTACGTATTTAGAAGCTATTTGGTTTGCATGCGGCGCGTCGACAGCTGGCAACCTACAATTTTAATTGCCAAACTGTCTGGCGAAGTCAGGCGATGGGTGTGTAGATGCGAGATGTGCCTAAGTCGGATTGCAGATTACTCAAAATAAACACAATTTAGAATACATTGGCACACATTCGGTGGCTCCACGGGCCGAAAATTGCCGCTGAGTTGTCCTTAGACATGCTAACTCAAATCAAATCGCAGCCGAACCAGCTAACGAGTGACATGAGTCCTCCACTTGGCCCAAACCCCTTGGCCCGCCGTCTGGGGTCGTGAGCCAATCACCATCACACCGTACACCTTGTTGGAGGACTCAGCTCAACCCTTTCGCCTCCTCCTTTCACCTGCATGCCATTTGCGCTTTTATGCTTCCGAGCTCCTGGAGCCGGAGCCTTCAGCCAGTTTCATTTGTGAGTTCCATTCGTGCAGTTTCGCCGAAAATCCTATCCCCATCGCCTGGGTGAAGTGAAGCATACTTCCAGGCGCCGCTGCCATGAGTCGCATGCAAGCGTGAGTTCTATGCCATTTCTAGTCCCATTTCGCGGGTCGCGTGCACTCAGGTGCTAATGAGTTCGAGCCGCTCGTGCGGCCACGCCCCCCGATTTCCGCCCATTTGCGGGGAGCACGGCGGTACAAATTGCTTAATTTGCTTAGCTGTTGCTTAATTTTCGCCCACGCACACGGAAACTGTCACAAATTCGGTTGTTCCGTTCCGAATCCCTCATCCATTTGGCATGAGTCGGGAAAAGTTCTGTGATTGGAAATTATTCACCTGGTTACTAGTTGGGGATTCGTGGTGCCCCCTCGTTTTGGCGGTTAGAGGAGTGCGTGCCCTGGGAAATTATGGGCTAATCCAAAATGGATTTGTGTGAGCCGGGCGGATAAATAAGCAAATTGAAGACCCATGCCAATAAACGACATTTCATTTTTAATCTGGAGTCAATCATCAGTTTTCTTATACTAATCAGAAGCTGCTAGAAATATAATTAATCTGACAACCATTAATTATGAAATGTTGTTACTAATTTGAAAAGTCTAGCAGTTGTATCGAAACCCATTCATTTATAAAACTGTCAGAATTGAATTGTCTCTATCAAACCAAAATAGGTCTTAAACGCACCATTTGGTACTATTTTCTGTGTTACTTTAATTTATTCAGAAATTGAATTTGATATCAGTTCAAATGATATACAAATTTATATAGATGTATCTTTACCGTACAATCTAATAGTTGATATAATTGATTTATATACATATTTTCCTCTACTTTATAGTCTGGCATTTTCTAATAATATTGAGAAATAATTCTTAAATAATTGTTTAAGGTATTAGGATATTTTGAGTAGGGATCTTAAAATAATTTAGAAGACAATTTAATAAACAGCAGCAATGCAATAACGTGGTAGCCTATTATAAATTAAGTATTTCCCCCCCAGCAACTGATGCTATTCTCGTGGCCGCAGCTGTTATTTTTGCCCTACCCCAAGAATGCTCCTTCGTGGAATGCTCAGATCCTCTTCATTTCCCGGCCACTTGTATCGCCCATTTGGGCGCAATGAGGAGTCATCAACTCCGCGCTCCATGCACGTGACTTGACAGTTATTTCAATTTAATAACTTCATATATATGGGCCTGCAGATGGATGGCGATAGATTGAATTTTGCGCGCCAACGCGAAGTTTGCATACGCTGCCGCCGAGCGAGCGAAACTTTTGCGATAAAAGTAATCAAGGTGCTCGAAAGTTCGCGCCCAAGACGAAGACACTCACCTGGCCGCTACGACCGCGCCCAGGTGTCGCAGGGCAGCCGATCAGAAGTCATCAACTTCAGAGGGAATCGCGTGCCGCCTGGGCACAGTGATTCGCCCATCCCGCACGTCCATATGGCAACACTTTGCCTTTGACTGAGCCGGGCTTCGGCTTTCGTGTAAATCCTGCCGAGTGGCTGGTGGCGATGACACCCACGTCTCCGCCGCCATCCGGCGGATTGCAATTGGAGCGCCCCGGCAGTGGATTTATGATAAGCGGCACGCAAGCCGGAAGGCCGAGGCCCAACTGGAAGTCGGCGATGGCAGCGTGAGATGTTTGCGGGAAACCCCTTGATAGCTCGAGGCAAAATATACGAAACTATGCCATCCCTAGTCCGGCTGGATAGCGGACCTAAACCAACAAAGCTTCAATGAACTTTTGACGACGTGTGGATACCCCATCCGTTCCCCGTTGTTGCGGAGCACCCACTGGAGGCCCTGTCGATGGGCAGGACTCGTGTCGGCATGTCGCTCCTGTCAGTGTGCAGATAGCAGCGCTCGGTGTTTGTTTTCCCGCTGCCGGCTGGCAGAGCTGCGAGCTCCGGAGACGGAAGCCCATCGGTTGCAGGAACACCATGACCTCCTGGAACACCATGAAAACGCGGTACGAATCGGCCGGCAAATCAGGGGTACATCAACTCCATCGTGGGTGACAGTCAACACTATAAAAACTAATAGAACCACTGACTTTATGAAGTCCAACCACACGGCTTCAAATGATTAAACATGTTTCGCTGTGAAATTATCAAACAATGATGGATATTTTGTAACTTTGATTGTACATATTGTGAAAAAGGAGAAAGCCTTTCATTATTTAGTATTCATATTTGTTGGACTGTAAAAAACAATGAAGTGTCTGAGAAAAAGGGTAATACTGGGAGCCAAGAGTTTTCTCATTATCAGATATATTTATCTGTTAAATAAGCACAATCTTAAATACTTCAAAAAAGATATATTTTAGGTTCTAGTAGCTGTTCTTCCATAACAGAGTTTCCTCGTTTACCCCAACCCCTTTTCTCTGTGTGTACGTCTGACCCGTGATTATTATTTCCATCGAATTCTGATTGGTAATTCGTAACAAGGGACTAATCAATTACCCCGATTACAATCCGCAGGATAACCGCATCGGTGCGCACCACCAACCGGATGAACGCCCTGCTCTCGGAGTCGATGCTGAGCAGGAGGCGAGCGGCCCAAAATCCGGAAGGGGAGGCGACCGGCGCAGAGGCCGGGGAGCCACGGAAGGAGAAGCCCAAGAACGACTGGAAGTTCTTTCACACCAACTTCAATATGGAACGTGCCCAGAAGATCATCGAAGATTGCATCGAGGAGCGGCTGCTGTGGGACCGCTTCAGCCGCAATTACGACTCTTGGCGGGCTCTGCAGCTGGCCGAAGGTCTGGCGGCCGAGATACGCGACCGGGTCAAGAAGCTGAACCACAGGCGGTAAGTGGCGGCACAAACTAATCTGCCACCTAATCACTTAGCCCCAAGATACCCTTGGATCGCATCCGCAGCCACCGCATCGTCTGTCTGCTGTCGATCGTGGAGAAGCAGAACCAGGGCGTCTACCAGCGCATGTGCCACCTGATGGACGAGAAGCGGGACAACTTCACCCAGCTGGTCTTTGAGCGGCCCACGTACTTCATGATCGTTGTGCTGTATCTGGTCTATAAGGATTAGTCGCGAAGTGGATGTGAGCTTCATTGTCTGTAGTTGCTTGTTAATTACGTTTAGGTTAAGCAAAGTGTTGACTTAAAATAACTTATTAGGTATTCGAAATAATTAGAAAAATAATTGGAAGAAAAAAAGTGAACAGAACGCTGTTCTCTTCTGTAGGCCCCGGCGAGATTCGAACTCACGATCTCCTGTTTACTAGACAGGCGCTTTAACCAACTAAGCCACGGCGCCGTTGTGACAACCGCCGTGGAACTTCTCAATTTAAGAAAAAATAACTATCCATTTCGAATTCTTTTTTGGAAAATGTAATTTAGAAATTGTTATTTGTTCAGTTGTTTCAAATCTAAGATAAATGGTGGTATGTCAGAGATAGGGTCTGTTCTATTTAGATTGCGCAGCCTACGAAAACGCGTTTCGGAAAGCTTCAGATTAGGAAGTTCTATTTTACGGTAAGGAAGGAGCTTTTAAGTTGCACGTTTACGTTTACTTTTAAACTGTTATACTGGAAGTACTTAACTATTATACTGTCAACTGTTATAAAAGAGTAGACAGAAACCATTAAATAGGTTATTAATTCTAATTGGAAGATTTTTCATCTTACATAGTCTATACATACGAAATATCTGATATGAATTGGAATTAGCTTTCTTTTAAAAAAATAATAATGATAATTTCTTATATTTGCAATGTAAATTTCTATACAAAAACATTTCCGTTTGATGCTGAGCTTTTTATAAAGCTTTCTATACACACAGTACTTGATTGCATAGGGGGTGGAGATTATATTTTAATGATTATTGAAACAATTATTGCCGCAATTGGAGCACAGTGCCATCTGTCGAGGGAAATAACAAACAGTCGTTAGGAGCACAGCAAATATCGGTGGTTATTGCGGACCAATAGGGGTTCATGGGGTTAAAAAAATAAACACCCCCAGAAACGTTCTAAGGGTTAGGCCCCGGCGAGATTCGAACTCACGATCTCCTGTTTACTAGACAGGCGCTTTAACCAACTAAGCCACGGCGCCCTCGAAAGCTTCTTGCTGAGAATGCCGCATTCAAGCTACGTTTGTCGTCGAGCAGAATGTGAGTCTGTGGACAAATTCATAAATAAACCGTCCGCCATGTGAACAGATACTCAGATACTTATGCTTATGGGTGCTTGTGCTGGGGATATCCGATGTATGTATTCGTGGCGTCTGCGGGCGAGCGGAAAAAGTTTCTAGCGGCGCAGAGCAGAACTAGTTATGTAATCTATGCCATATTTATCTACAACTTGTGCCGTATGCCGTATCGTTTGCCAGCGAAGACGACAAAAGTATTTATAAGTAGACGTATCTGCCAGCTATTTAAATACTGGCCGACGGGCATGTTTGTCTTTTCGAGGCTGGGCTGAAGAAATATGCAAATGCCGCCGCCTTGGCCAAATGGAAATTATTTGTACTTTGCGGTTAGCTCGCACACACTGCGAAGAGCAGAGCAAACTTGGGCACTCGAAATGTATCTTTGGAATTGCTGGGGAGCAGCCCGGGGCAACCCGCTTGTTCTGCTCAGCTCCTTTCATTCTTTTTGGTCGGCATCGGCTTATTAGCAAGTCGGTGAGCCTCATTTCTTTTTGTTCCCCGCAGCTCGGGCTTGTCAAAGAGTTCAGTGGAGCAGCAAGAGCACGAATATCCAAACCGCTGGCGATGGCTAAGTAGCCGGAGTTCCGTTAGAAGCGAATGTCATCGCGGTGCCAGGGGTCATGTGAATGGGAATTGTGTGGAAATTGGCCTGGAAATTGCCGATCAATCCACCACTATCTGTATCTGTATCTGTATCGGTGTCTTCCCTGCGGATGGCCATTGTCCCAATAAATCACTTTGCCAACTTTTCGGCCTTTTCCAAGTCCATTTCCACCGTCAGTCCAGCAAATAGTTGGGTATCTGTTTCCCAGCTCCCAGCAACAGTTTAGCTGGACACGCACAGCAACTCGCAACTAATTGCCCAACTTAGTTGCTCATCAAATTGCCGCATCACTTTACGCAGATTTTTATCGCGCCAGCCCAGCTCCATCGGTGGGGCTCGGGATAAAGGGGAGTCCACCGCTCGCGCTGCCACTGCGAATCGGGCAGAGGTATCTAATGCGTTTCCTGTGTTTTAGCCTTGTAACGCCAGCAGTCCGATGTCGTTGTCCTGTGCCAGTGTCTGTACTCGTGTATCTACATGTTCCATCTCTGTTTGCGCACTCTCCTCTGGTGGGTGTATGTGTGATATATGGAAAGGATGTTTCTAAATAGAATACTATATTTGGTACAATGAACTGAAAATTAGTACATCAGTAGGATTAGTACAGTAATAACTTTAACATTGAACAATGGAATTACTAACTTCATTTCAGAAGTTTGATTTGATTGAATGTTAAATGCAACAATGAAAAGTTAATGATTGACGTAATTTCCGATTTTTGATTTGATTGAAATCTGATTTTACGTTCAGCTAGATTTATGATCAAAATCAACATTATATGTCATTATATATCTTTCATACTTGTTAGATTTATAAGTGTATGCTACGTTCGTGGTAAAGTTGGGAATTCGGCCTCTAAACGCTTGTAACCTTGCAATTTGGCATTGGCATTAGCACATGACTCCAATAAATTCGTTTTCGCCAGCGGAGACCATTCCCCGCCATTCCATTTCGGCGTTATCTAGCATCTCACTCAACCCGGGACCCATGTCGATCCCGGATTCCAGCCCCCTTCGCCAACCTCCTCGTCAAATGCGCAGCAATTGAGTTTTTACGCATTTCGAAAACCTCCGAAAAGGATATGGAGCTGGAATAGGAAATGGAGCAGGAGTTGGATCAGGGGCAGGAGCAGGATAAGGATTTCAGCCTTGGCTGCTGGCCTTCAGCCCGAGGCAGTCAGCTTAGCTCCGTTCGGTTTCAGTGTGTGGTGCGGATTGCCTCGATTCGCAGCGCGGATGGGGAAAGACAAATCTGCTTTTGTTTTTATCTGATGCCGTTTCGTATTTAGCCATCTTATCCTGGTGGGAATGCCAGCACATTTGGCTGACGTCGAAAGTCGGATTAGGCAACCGGAAAGTCCGTGATAGCTAGGCTTTAATGATGGCCGCGACGGTTCCGTTCGAGTTGAAATTTTGTAATTATTATTGGCCACAAAAGGGCCATTAGGTCCGCGGAACCTCAATAACCTTAATTGGGCGACATTTCCCAGGCCATTACAAGCAGAGGGGCCGCGAAAATAAAATGTAAATTAAAGCATTAATTGCTGGAGCATTTATTTGCGGCTCTCCTGGTCGGAAGAAGAAACAGTGTTGTTTGGAGTTTCCGGAGCTGTGGGGTCTGTGGCAGGGATGGATCCAATGGAGAAGCTGAAACGGAAGGAGGACTATAGCTTTATACTGGTGGGAGCGGTGGCTTTTACCCACTTAATGCTCATCTGGCGGCTGAAGAACTTAAAGTCGTTGACCATCGCCTCGAAGAGATTGTGCAGGAAAACGCGGATCAGCATGAGCTCGACGCGGATGCGACGTCTGTAGGACTTGTGGCACTTTTGGTGTACCACGCTCTGTCGGACGTTGTCCGCGTGAAGGATGTGGGCCTCCATTTCCTTGCGGTAGGTGGTGTAGTCCACTTTGCATGTCTTCTGGTTCTCCCAACGCTCGAGGCACAGCCCAAACTGGTGGATGACCTTCAGTTTGAAGTCCTCGAACTGGCTAAGCTGCCGCTTTGCCTGATGGATGCGGGACTGGAGGTGGCAGCGCCAACCCTCCAGTTCCTTGAGCTCATTTTGCGAGTCCTTCAGGTGCTGGGTTACCTCTTGAAGTCGGCAAATAAGTTGGCACTTCTGGTCACGCAACTCCTGCAGTTCCGCGCCCTCTGTGCTCCAGAGCTCCCGAACCTTCAGATCCTTGCACGCATCTGGATTTGTGATTATTATCTTATTACGCAGTGCGATCAGGCGCTGCTTCATCTCCTCCAGCTCATCGTAGGCGGCATCCAGATCGGTCTCCTCCTCTGCGTCGCTGGAATCTATGCCGCTGGACAGCAGGTCGCTCTCCTCCTGCTCGTCCAATTTGGGGAGACCCGGTGCTCGACACGGGGCTATCTTCCATGCTGACATGGCGTTCACCTCGCGATTTTACCAAAGGGGATGTAAAAGCGATGGAGTTCTAGAATTTGTGTGTTTCGTGAGAAATATAATTGTAGGAAAGTCAACAGGGTCTATATGACAATAAAGTGAATTTTGACTTTTGGTTTTGGGTTTCTGTGGCTTTCTATTATGGCATGAAATAAACTTCCTCCCAAATTAATTTTAGTTTCGCTTAATATGATATGGGCCTGACAGCGAGTGTTTGGATCGTTAAATCAAAGTTTAACTGATTTCACTGCCTGCTCCCTGGCTCCCAATTTAATTGAGTTAAGCGAATCTGTTAGCCCCCTCGTTTCGCTTTCAATTAAATAAACAACTTTTCAGCGGCTGCCAAAACGCTGTGTGTCCCGCATCCCGTATCCCTCGTCCCTCGGCGTTGTTATGGCATTTTAACCCCTAATTTATTAATGACTGCCGGCATTCATCACAGCAAAAAGTTCATATTTCAGAAACTGCGCCGCACAAAGGGTTGGAAATTATTGGGCGGCATTTGATTAATGACACTTACCGCTCCAGCGAGGGGGATTTTGGAGCCACTGAGCCGGGGGATGATGTTTCCCCGCCCGGCCCCAAAGTGTTTCAACAAAATGTTTGCCAAGTTTCACTTTTCGTCGAGTCCTGTCACGTGCAATCTGCACCCGGGCCAGAAACTAGGATGCCAGAGCCTGTTTGGGCTTTTCCATAACAATGTCCTACCCTCTGGGATGTTTCTGCATACCGTTGCGCATTGTGACATGCCAGATGAATTTGTCCGAACATGTGTTCATCTCCGGCTGCAGCTGTTCCAGGACCACGTTCCCCGTTCGCCGTGCTCCGTCCTCCGGAATTTCTCTCCTCCGATCCTTGGGGCGGTGGAACTGATACAGATAAATTTAATTTCGTTCGCTCCGGTCGCCCGTCGCAGGATGGCAGCCATCGAACTTGCATGCCAACACGAATTTTGATTTTTCTTGCTATCCATACCCAATCCTCCTCTTTCCTCGGGACTCGTTCCATCCTCCGTGTGCTCCACATTGCTGGTGGATCTGGGCTATTGGCATTATAATCACGTAGCCATGCATACGGCTCTTGGCGTTGTTATATCATTTCAGAAATAGGTTTATTTGCGGTCTTAATGGAGGCTTTAGTTCAAATGTGGGAAATGAGATCTTAAAGTTGAATTCTAATTTATGAGACATCTTGGTGGAAGAGAATGAAACTTAAACTATGAAATTCGCTCTATAAGCAATCTTAATCTTCGATTAATTAGAATGGTTTTTTGGCCTGAATCCGCCTTAAAATCAGTTTACTTTATGGTGATAAGCTTTAGCAGCTCTTCAACCATGATGGAATGAAAAGCGCTGAAACCAGGAGCATGGGTTTGAGTTCGCAATATCCACGAGATTTCCCTTGCAACTGCGATGTGAGTTGAGCTTAGGGTTTTCCGCTTTCCAATCGAATCGCTCTGCTTTGAAAAGTTTACTATGCATGTGCGCTTGTCGCTTCCATAAATCACACGATGGCAATTCCCAATAAGTTTCCACTCGCGGCATAAATCTGAATATTTTGGGACCCGAGCGGAGAAGACAACAAACCTAATCCCTGGGCAAACGTGACTCAATTATATGGTATATGGCCAGCAATCTCTGCCATCGCATGTGTGTGCGGGTGCCACTCAGATTCATATGATGTTTTTTACACAATGCATAATTCGGAGCGAATTTATGTGGAAAACAATAAAATTAAATTGTTTTCGCATTCGGCATTCAAAGGCAGCGCCCCGACAGGCAACTGCTGTTCGCATAATGAACTCATCTAGACGAGAATAATAAATTTTCCCAACAGCATCCGCAGCAGGAAAGAAATGGCACAGCCATTTCAGGGTATTCCTACTCCCATCCTGCCCAGCCATCCTCAGGCATATGTGATTTTATTCCTGCCACCAGGATACGTCTCCTGCCAACCAGGTCGTAAACCACAAGTGCCCGCCTTCAGCTCGCTGGGCTTCAGCGACTTTGTCACTCCGCTGGCTCCTTCTCCATGGTACCGGTTCCTCGGTTCTTGGTGCTTGGTCCTTTTGCCTCGTGCCTCCTCGAGTGTTTAACTCATGAACGCCCACTTTGATTTCTATTTGAATTGTGCGCGCAGACGGCGACGCGAGCCACTTGTAAAGTTGCCATATGTGGCAGCGATTTACTGCAGTGGCAAGTGGCGGATTCGGAAATGGGAAGCGGTTGCAAGGGGTTGTGCCAAACTGAAATTTAAGCGGAATTCATTTTTTCTAAGCAAGTATCCTTACGGAGAACCTTCAATGTAGAACGTAAATCTAATCAAAAAACAGAAGTTTAGTTATACTTATATTATTTCTCTTCTCTTGTTCAACAAATTTATTGGCGGAACAATTAAATTCATGCTGTATTTAACCATTTATTCGTACTAGCAATTTAGATAACGCAACATTTTGTTATAAGCTTGATGTTGCATCATAGAAAATGTTGTACTTTTAGATGGATTAGATTGTTAGAGATGTTTTAGTTTATTATAGTCTATATGGCTTAAGAAACATACTATATATATAATACAATTACTATATGATGCCTGATAGCTAGGGATACCATCTGGATGGGTCTATTACCGTAATTCCAACCTAATGTCGGACTGGTCTCCAACTCCCGCGTTCTTCTCGCTGCACGGAAATACTTAAAAATACTTTCACCTGCTGCTCAGACGATTCAATTAAATGCAATTCGCACGCACACATGCCATCTTGGCCCGCCCACCAAGCTGTCATGTGTTTCTTTGAAAAATAGATTTCTAAAACGTTTAAGCTGCAGCATGTGTTTTGAATTTTAAGCCCCTGGCCACCCCCACATAAACATATTAAAATTGCGCCAAGGTGGATGCAAGCTAGCTAGACAGCCACCCCCTGGATCCCAGGATCCCGGAATCCGAGGACTCCCAGCATATGCCTTGGCCGCCAAATAGCACAAACGTGACCAAACTTTTTGTGACTCTTTGTGCATTGTTGGCAGGCGATCATTTATCTTAAATGCCAGGCCATGGAAACGGCTTGGGGAGTCCTTTGTGCGGTGCCCCATTCCCATTACCCTGTAGCGGTAATCATCTAGAGTATGCTCGGTTCGTTGATTCTTATCGATTAATATATAGTCTACTCCATTTCAAAGTACCATAACGCCGTTTCATTGCCAAATTAAACTAGAAGGTTTCTCTATTTCATTAGCTTTGTAGAAGGTATCAGATAGTCGTTGCCCTTGACTCTTTTCCCTTCCTAGTTTTTCGGGTGCTAGGCAACCTTCTCGGTTGACAGGGCGGATGTTTCCCAAGGTGAACGCGGGCTGCCTAATAAGGAGCATTGTGGACGATGGAATTCATGGCTCTAAGAGGCTTTGTGGGCAGGACAACCCATCGTGCCGTAATGGTCAAAGCCTTGAAAGAAATGGAAATCCTGCAGTTAAAAAGGAAAAGTTTGCGGGCGGAAAAAGTTGATTCATTGAACGGAAGCGAAGTTCAAACACAAATTTCTGGGGGTCAGCTAGGTATACATATAGTACATCCTTGAAAGGACTTTTACTTCGACTTGAGTGTGGTGCAACTCCTATTCAGTTCAAAGTTGCCAATCATTTCTGCTCAACCCGTTTTCTTGCCGGACACTTTTCCATCTAATTTAAAACAGTTGGCCGAAAGTAGTTTTCCTCCTTATATTTGCATCGCAGCTGAGGCTTATAAAACTTTCTGGCAAAACAATTACGGGGCATGCATAGATAAACAAACAATGTATAGCTCTTCCCCCGAATGTTATATCCTTTTTCAGTGCTTTTGTTTAAAAAGAACTTTTGAAATTTTTGTTTGTTTGCCCAGCGACTTTGTCTGGGAATTGTGCTCAGATCCTTTCTCCATCTTGGACGGATATTAAAATTGCAAAATTTTTTAATCTTTTTTGCGAGAAGCGTTTTACATATTCTATAGATTCCGGCGTACGACATAATGTCCCTATTGGGTCCTGCCAGCCTCGCATCCTGGCATTCTGGCAGCCCGAATCCCGGCGTCCTGGCACGAGGCACATAAGGTTGAATTTATGTATGTATTCCGGCTAGGACTACCCAATTTCCCGTGCCGCTCGCACGGCAATAAATGGAATATCCTGCATAAGGACGTTTCCGTTCAACCAACACCCAATCTGCAGCTCCTGGCGCTGCTGCTCCTGCTCCAGCTTCTGAGTGGCAAAAGTTTTTGTCCTTGCCGATGCCAGGAACGTAAAAATTTTATAGACACGTAGGTGAGTGTGCGTGTATGGGTATGGGAATGGCATGTGGGGGTGGGGTTCGGTGGTTCGGTGGTTCGAATGGCGGGATGCTTAAATCCCAGTTTACTACTTTAGGTGTTTACCACACAAAAGGCCAGGGGCGAGGACCCCGCACCGCCGGCAATCGTCGAATTATGCAGAAGAAGTTGAGTCGCAAGTCTGAGCTGGGGCTGAGATTGTTTCTGCTGGCGCTTGATGAAAGATTTTTATCATGCAAATAGTTGGGGACTCGCAGAGTGGGTGTGCTTTGTGGGTGCGGGTGTGCGGCATTACTCCTACATTTTATGGGATCTACTAAATTGGATTTATATCAGCATCTGCTGCCGCATGCCGAGAGCTTTAAGCCGGAGATCCAGATAGAGCCGGGAAAAGTTCGGCGCATTTATCACCCGATGGCTCGGGAAATATGTTTTAATCATATTTATTGCACGAAAGTTTCCCAGCTCTGGGTGCCCACTTAACTTATTGACATTTGACCTTAGAGCGACCCTCCTTTTCGCAAAACGGCCAGCGAACCGGGGCGGAATCATTGTTGATCCAATACAAAGGAATGCGGGTCGAGTGTGGTGTTGGTATCGAGGGAGGATGGTGACGGGGTAATCCTGCGCGTGCCCGCGGCATTGTCCTGTGTCTCCTGCCCGGATCTAATTTATTTCACTGCTCCGTATTTGCATGCGACTCCGGCTTGTTGTTCATTTGAAACATCTTCCGTCATTTGTTGCTCCCGGCTTTACCAATTTCCCCCATTGTCGATGGCCCCCATTGCCGCCGATTTCTGGGCTCCTCTGCTGGGGACCGATGATGTTGATGATGATGATGGCATTATTATGTGTCGGCGCCTTGTTCATTTTTTTTTTCCTGCCCGTGCCCATTTGCCCATCGGCATTACTTCCGCTTCCGCTGGCAGCGGGGTGGGTTGTAAAAGTTTTCTTTTCGGGTTTTCCTCTTGACATTTTTCATTAAAACGCATTTTCTGTACTTCGCTGTGGCTGTGGTTCCAGTGAATTATGTGTCACGTTGGGACAGTTCTCCCAAATTGGAAAATTCTGCGTAATTTATGTTTGATTTTATTGAATTTTAATGATTTCGTAGGGTAATAGGATTTGTTTTGCCTTAATTGTGTTTGGCCAAGTAAATTGTTGTTATTAAATTGTGAAACCGCCACGGCTATCAGAAAAATGTGTGCAATAAGCCTGGCAATGTAATTACGTTGGAAAGTTTTTGCTGCCAAATTCGGTTTTGTATGCCACAGATTACAATGAAACGTAGTAACTTTTCTGCCAAATGCATGCCAACAATTTATGCTAAATATTTTCAAAATTAATTTACCATAGTCAAAGCTTTCCGCTTAAACAACTCTTTGCACTATTTTCGATTTGGCTCAACGAGTATTTTTCGGCAACACGACCAGGGCCCACATGGCGTATGAGCAATTAAGGGATTACATTAAATAAATGCCAATTAATGCGGTCATTATTTATTCAGCTGCGAAATGTTCTGCGGCTCATTATTGGCTTGCCGACCATTAAATTGTATTTACATTTACATTTTCCGGCGACCGCACAAATGTTATTTTACGGCTAATTGAAACTAACTGCAAATAAAATCGACGAACTTGAGAACTTTAATGCTTTAACTCCGCTGCACTGGCGCCTAATGATGGCCCTTTCCCGGATGGGGCAAGTGGTGCCCGTGGCTTCCTAATCCCTAATGCAAACATGTGCTGACCACTGAACTCTGCGGAATTTATTCCGTAAAGTGGGTGGCAAAAAATGGGGAAGTGGATGGAAGGGCACCGGAAACTAACTGTGCGCGTTTCTGGTTTTCTGGTTTAGGCAAATGGAATATTTAATTAAAACATTCGCAGACATTCGCCCGACTGGCAACCGTTGGCACCTGCGACTCCTCGCAGGTGCAGGAGCTGGTGCAATTTGCGGTCCGGATGCGTGGAGGCGAATGGGTCGCAGGTCGGGGTTGCCATGAGTCCATCTGCATTCCGGCCCTCGAAAAATTTGTTATTGCATTTATGGATACACGTGTACGGCGGGGAACTCGGGGGCCATAACATTTAAATTTTATGCCGGCAGGGCTTTCAACGCCTGGCCAACTCACCAACGTGATGGTGATGGCCATGAAGATGACGGCAATGATGTTGCCTAAGACGACTCTTTGGCACAATAAAAATGTGACCATAAAATTATATTGTCCAGGCCGGGCCAGGCCAGTTTGCCTTTGACTCCGGCCATCCAGCAATTTAGCCCCCTCTTAGACAATCGCAATGCCCCAATTCTCCAATCCCCTCCTGGCTCAGACCCATCGTCATCATGTGTGTGTGCTTGTGTTTTTATTATGATAATAATGGTCCGAGTGCCAGGCCTTAACTGCCAGACATGAGCATCGACTCTGACTTTGACTTTGACTGGAGTGAAGTGGAGTGGAGTGGAGTGGGATGGGGCGGAGTGGCGTGAAGAGTCCCCGGAAAGTAGGCAGTGCTGAAATCACTGCCAAGTGGCTGAGCGGCCCTTTTACTACAGTTTAATAACCCGGACGCAAAGCCGCGTCCAAATTTATGAGCATTTAAATGTACATATACGGACATCTTCCTTTATTATTTATAACAGATGCTCCGGAGATGCGGGCTAAGCGCAAATAAATATGAGTGGCTTCGGATACATCCGCTGGCCTCGAGGATAATGCGTCAGTGGGTGCGGGAGTCTTTACTGGACGAGGTTCGTTATATTTTATTGAAGTGTTTGTAAGTGCTCTTAAATTGTGAGTTATGAATATCGGAAATAGGTAACGGTGAACGGATTAGTCGGTGGAGCAGTAGCCCACTAAACTGATAGCACAGAAAGGTATCATCAAAGATTCATTGGATATTCAGTAAGAGCCTTCATTAAAACGTAGCTAATGCTGTTCCAGCTGCGATTAAACTTTATAGAAAATTGCATTACTTCATCTTCATCAGCGAGGCTCTTGAAAAATAAAGCAGCAAGAGTTTATTTCATTTTTAGTGCTTGTGTTAATCTGGGTTTATCAGGTTTTGCTTCTATGAAATACGTTGCTTTGAATTTACTGCTGAACTGAGAGGCATGCAACAAACTTTTAAATATGAAATCTAATTCCAATAATCGTATGTTAATTGCCTCTTGGAATACAGTTGGTTATCAAACGGCTTTTGTTGTGTAACCTGGCGATGGCTGGAATCCCCAGTAAGCCCAAATCAAAAGGAAAATGTAAGCCCAATCAGTGTGTAAAATGCTCTTAGCAGCTGGGAACGCAGTACTAATTGGACGCTGCTGCGATCGCCCCTCACCCATTAATTAACCAATGCCGTTTGCTGTCGACTCAAACGATTCGCAGCCTTTGTATCAACAGTTAATTTCAATAAAGGAGCACAGGACCCATCTACACACCCACATGTCCTGCCATTCAGGCATTCAGCCAGGGACTTGGCGTCGTGTTCCTGTAATGAAGTCCTAATGCCTCGCCGGGTTCCTTGTTGTTCCAATGTCAGGCGGACAGGCAGGTACACGTGTCAACGCGGTGGGCGGGGAATCTTTAGGCGGCAAGGGGCGTGGCGGGTCTGGATTTATGTCTCGGCTCATTAGGAAGCTAATTTGTCATGTGTTCAACACGCGCGTCTTCTAATCCGGCGAGACTTTAAATTTTTCAACACTTTAATTGAAAAGTTCCCAGCTTCTTGGCCCTGAAAAATCGAAATGAAAGGGAGAAAGGGATTCGAAAGTAAGATGCCCAAATTGCCAAACTTTGTTTGCCAGCAATGCGGGATTAACTGTATTTAAGTGCCACGGAGCGGCAGGATAGCCGAATTCCACTGGGCTAATTTATGGGGCTCACCCCTTTCCCCAACTTACCCCTTTCACTTTCCTTTCCCGCGCTCGGGCTGGGAAAAAGAAAAGGAAAAATCTGCGTGATAAGGAAAACAGAGTGGAAATCGGGTCTTAGCAGTGCATAAATCTTAAACCGCAAGGAATGGGCGACCGTAAAGCGGATTACTTCGCCGTGCATTGAAACAATTTATTTTATTGCGATTCCGCCGCCGCCTTTTTTTTACCCCGGAACGTAGGCGTGTCTGCGTTGACAGTTTCAGAACGAAAGTTGTCCCTCGCAGCTGCTTAAATATGCACAGTAGTCCTGAAGTTGGCTGAAAACAAACCAACTGCATCCGACGGGAGTCCTTGTCGATTGCATCCGAGAGTGGAAAAAGTTTATCGCAACTTTCTGCTTGCTCAGCTGGATGGCGCTTCTAATTGCTTTAGCTATGCAAATTAGATTCGGGCAACGGAAGGGTTAAGCGCGCGGAAAGCTAACTGAGGGGGAAGCAAATTAAATTGGCCCCACTAATTTACTTAATTTTTTGCTAATTCAAAACAGTCGATAATTTGTTGAGTCCTCGCTGATGTTAAATTAAATTAAACCGCTTTTTAACTGCAAGTCATTTCAAAAATAATAAACTAATTAAACTTGTGAATATAATTTCGATCTAACTCTAGCTTCTAACTCTCGGCTTCGATGTACAATAAGTAATCAAATAAAGCACAGATGGTCATTTACAGTATGTGTTGGTAAGTGCAATTTAAGTGATGTACTAGTGTGTAATAATTGCCTTTGCTTCTTTATCAGCCTATCGTTTCATCATTGTTTCGGACAGGAAACTCATGTTCTTTGTTTCCCAACAACTGTATCTTCTCAGATACTCTATTATTGATATGCGTACTACAATAAATGCGATACATGGAACAAAGCCGATGGGTTCAACTGAATTCCTATGTCAAACCGCTGGCAGATTTACATATGCGATACACACGAGAGCGGTTGGCCAGCGATTGCTGATCTATTTGAGTGGTCATAGGAGCCAAGGAGTCCTGAGCCAAGGTTATTCCTTCAACTGATTGGATTCCTGTGTTTTCCACTCCCCTTACTTAACTTCGAGAGCTCGGAGCATTCGAATCGATTTATGTTAAAGAGTGCCCCTGGACCGGGCCCAAATCCCGTGACTTACTGCAGAGAGCCACGCACTTGAGCTGGTAAGAGCGAAAAAGGCTAAGAACATTGGCAATTGTGATATCTACTGGCAGCAACGACGTGTCGACAGGCAGACAACAGAGCGATAAGATATGCCCCATCTATTTGGCCAAATTCAACTTGACTCTGGCCTTCAGGTGGTGCCGGGCTGCCAAGCTGCTAAGTTGGCAAAAATTTACGCTAATCTCTTGGCAACACGCCACAAAGTTTCAGGGTCCCAGCCTTCCAGTCTTCCAGTCACCCAGTCCCCGCCAATTCATTAGCATTAGCTCAGTTGGCTCAGTTAGCCTGGTCGGTAGAATAGGTAAAAAGGGGTATTATACTCGTAGTATCCACAAGATACTCACTTGCATACATGTGTTGTGACGCAGCGGACAATGCAAATGTGAATGTGAGGCATTTGAACAAGCGCATAATTGCCAGAGAATTTACGATAATGTTTTAAATTAAAAAGGATGTTGGACCGGGCATCCCAAGCCCATCCACATCCACAACTGTATCCCTGTCCCCATGCCCATCCCCATCCGCAGTCCCCCGATTCACTTGGCATGACGTTGCCTGCGCTCCTTTGGCCAGTTGGACGTTGTGGCCCGAGTTGAGTTGGCATTAAAACATCTTGACGCAATTTTTGCGATAAGTCGACAGCAACGAGCCACAGCGAACCCAGGGCAGAAATAATGGCTGGATTATGTACGAATCATGTCGCTGTTGTGGTCGTTGCCTTTCCTTGGCCATGTCTACAGCAAAAGATCATGTTGGGAGCGAGCATGGAGCAAGGATAAATCAAGGCACCTTGCCACAACCACAACCTCTGCCTCATCCACTGCCTCATCCACATTCACGGCCACTGAACGGCTAAAAGGTGTTAAAACTATTTTTGTAAATTTAATGTGCGATAAAAGAAATGAAAATTCAACAGGTTGCGCAAAAACGTGACGAATTCCGCTCCCCACACTCCACCGAGCTCTTAACTTGATTTTCAGCCGCTTGTGGGAAAATTCTGAGTTTTGGCCAGCCGGAAGTGCGCGATGCGATTTCTTCTGGGGCACTTAAAGTGGAGCTTAGGCCGGGCAACAAGCCAAAGCCACAGCCAAAGCCAACCTAAAGCAAAAGCAATTTGCTACATGCTGGCCGCCAAGCTCCTGGCCACCCAAGGATCGGCCATTAACATTGTGTCGGCCTAATGAGCCGGCCGCCATAAATGGCCAAAAACATTGTGCTCCAAAGAAGCTTGTAAAATTAGAAAGCAATTTCAATTGCAGTCGCCAAGTATTTGGCCAGATGCACGTTGCCGCCGGCCAGGATGGGAATGTTAATGCTCATGTTGCAGCTAATGTTGTGGGCCTGGCCGAAAAGCACTTATGCTAATCATGGCAATTAACAATCAAACTTGCCAACCGGTTCGCAGGAGATATCAGGGCCTTCGACTGGTATCCATCACGGCGTCGGTAGCGGCAGCAGGGGATCCAGACTTGCGGAGCAGTAGACCTGTAGATTGTGATGGCTTGTCGCCAAGATCGCTGTCCGCAGGCGAAACCGTTAGTGGCAGTGGCAGCTAGTTTAACGATGATCCAGTTTGCAGTGGCACTTGCCCATCCTTCCTCATCCTGACGCCTCCTCTGCGGCAAGTGCCACCCGATGTTAATTTAAATTAGAAAACAACGGCGCTTTATTATTATGGCTTAATCACATTGCATCACCATTAACAGCGGCAGCAGCCACAATCGCCCAACTTGCTGCTTGTTTGGTGGCTGCAACAGCGATTAACACTCTCATCTAGCAGGTAATGGCATAAAAGGTGTTTGGGAATCAATTAATTTAGCCGGCCGGAAGACTCGGACACTTCGCCAGGCCCTCAGGCGAACTCTGAAAAGGTAACGCGAACTCCCCACTGAATTCCCAAGTCCAAAGCGACGATCTGATAATGACGAGCAGGATCTAACCAGGCTGAAAGGGTAACTGCATCTCAGCCAGCTTGCAAGAATCTCGAGTAAACTATAGTAACTATTCACATAAAAAAGTGATTGGTGTTTCGATTTTTTTTTTGGTCTGCCCGCGATTTGCTTCTGCAACCACTAAGATAATTAGAATAGTGAGTTGTGGCGATGGTGCTGGAATTTTTATTTGTTAATGTAAAAGTGACATTAATTGTGAAGTCGGACTAAACTCGTTCCATTGGAACCAGACTATTAGATTTATTGTTATTGCTCTCTAACTTTCACAGTAGTCTAATTTCTATTCCAAACTTATGGCCAGCAGCAAAAAGTTATTTTCTCTTATTGTATTTATTTGCTTTTATTTGTGACGCGTTAAAGCCGTTTGAAACATAATGATCTCTACTTTAATATGTTTGCTTATTTTAATCTTCTATGGAATTGGAATGAAATAGGATTTAAAATTGAATGACAACTACTTAGGCGTTAATTATGATGTATTTGAGATGTATTACATAATATATCAACTTTAAAATACTTTTAAATAATAATAAGATGGATAAGATATAATCCAGTTTTTTTTAAACAGAAGGAAAGTTAATTGCCTTGATTTTCGGGTACCCTTTCTGTTGACAATTTAAATTCAACTTGCTGTCTTTAATAGACAAAATTAAACTTATTCATAGCATTTACTCTGTAAATACCTGTTATGAATGAAATGAAAATCGTTACTAATTAAATCCATTTAACAATTGCCAGTCTTCTCTCCTTTCGTTGCTATCTCAGAAAACCTCTTCACTTTCCGTTGATTTCTTAAGCTGACAGCCAGGAGAATTGAGCCCCATAGTGCCAAAGAGCTCAATAGCTGCGATCTGAGGTGGGACTAAGCCGACGAAGGATGTGCGTCTGGCGATAAGGACATAAGCGCCTTCCGCGCCGCATCTGGCAACCCTGGCCGGGCAACCTGCTCTCATTAAACCATATGCCCACGAGGCGATATCGCATTCTAACCGAGCAATGCTGCAAAAAACTGGCACATCCAGTGGAGCGCAGAACGGGAAGATGCACGCAGCCGGGCGGAGGAGGCTGAAAAATGAAATAAAAACTCGTTGCGAGAGGAGCCAACCTGGCCGAAAGCCCATCCCATCGGCTCGGCTGGAATTACTAAGCCAAGCTGGCCAGTGCAGAAAGCAAGCTCGACGCGAGCAGAACTCGATCGCGAACTCTCGGACTGCAAAACCCCGATCGCAGAAACGGGTCGGGACCCAGAGATCAAGAGCTCCACAGCTCCACAGTTCCAGTGTTCCAGAGTTGGGACGAGAGTGCGGATTTCGCGATGTGGAAGCGATACGCTACCGCCTGGTGTAAAGAAGGCATTAAAGTCGCTGCCAAGCTGACAAAACGGCAATAAATTAAGCCAAAAAAGCGCCGCGGGTCGCGGGAAAACCAAACGCAAGAACAACAATACGAAGCGAAGAAATTTCGCAGTTTACACGGTTGCAGTTTTCGAAAGGTAACCGAGGTAGCAGCCCATAGCCCGCAGACCAGTCTTCGGCAGAGCGTCTTCTGCAGAGCGCGTTCTTCTGGCCAGGTCGTTGGCAGCCGCTGCGGCTGCGTGAGCGGAGAATCGGGCGGGGAAGAAAGAAACGAGCGGCGAAGAGCGTAGAACGCAGAATCGGGTCCCAGGAATGGGAATGCGCCGGGGCCTAGGACTATTATTAGTTTTGCTCACTGGCGGTAATTAAAGCGTGAAAATCACTCTTTAACTTCCCATAAATTTGCGCTTTTAACGCAACATTCCAATCCGCGGCTGCAACTGTGTTGTGTCGTTGTGTCGGTGATGATATGTGCGTGTGCGCCACTCCGGTAATGCGTTTTCAATTATAGACTAGCCCCAAATCGCCTCAACTGGGATTAAGCCGATTGGCAGTGCGCCCGCCGAGAACTGGTAAGTGCCTCCCCGCGATGGCCAGCTTAATGGGCGGGGGCGGGGCAGCAATTGCCGCACTGCGACTGCGACTGTCAATTGATTTTAATTTAAGCCCAGGCGATTTGCTTTAAATTGCCAATTATATTTAGTCGCTAGATATACGATAAGGCCGAGAGCCAAAACGAAACCGAACTAAGCCGGCAATTTAGTTTGACTTTTCCGCGCGCCTTTTTCTGTGTTTCTTGTGTTTTTGTGCATTGTAAATAAACGAGTAATTGGCCGGCTACAGACAACAGTGATTTAATCTCGGCCTGAGTTGCAGACCAGAAATGCCAACACTTTGGAGCACCCCCTCCACCATCCAATCCATCGATTCCCACACAATACCATTCCATGCCATACCGTTCTATACCTTCTCCGATTTCCAAACCGCCTGCACTTGCTCATTAAAAGCGCGCCACACTGACCTCAAAGAGCTTAACTCTCGGTCCTCGGACCTCGTCCTTCCCCGCTTCGTGGAGCCAGGACCCAGGACGCGAACAATACGGAAAAGAATTAAAATAAATTGCGAAAACAAACGAAAGCGGGCCAATGGAGGGGCGCGGGGGAATGGGATCGGCGAAGAGTTAACAACTTAATTGGATTTGCATGTAATTTTACTGTCCAGATTGAAAAAATCGACAGTTGTTGGCAGTTTGTTTGCTGGCCCCACAATCTGAGATAAGCGCGGTAAGCGGGCCAAAACCGAATCGAAACGAAAATAAAAGGATGTCAGTCGGGGCGGCAGAAGTCGCGGGCAAAACGCACGCAAAGCGCTACTAAAACGCAGGCAAAACGCTAATATTCGGTTTGTGTATCGTTTAGTATGCTTACTCCATTTGCTTAATGCTTAATATTATATGGATATCTCCGTCTTCAAAAAGTCAAAACTTTATTATGATTGCCTCAAAATTCCCTATTAATTGATCAATTAAGCAGCATTTACTTACCTTAAACCAAAGTTGTTTTACAACCAAGTGGCTTAATCCGCTTCCAATTTAAATGGGCTGATTTTCGAGTGGGTGGCTATGGCTATGTTAACAGGCTCTTTCGCAGATCCAAAATCCAGTCACACAGGTTTATCTGAACCGCCAATAAATTGACTATGGCATAAATTGTGTCTTTGCCGCTTAGGCAAATCGACAGCGTTTGACCATAAGTGACACTAAAACCGAATTGTGCAACCACCTCCTCCAACTCGGCCACCTAAGCCACCATCGAGTCCTCTTATCCGATCCGCTTGGAGCTCACGTATTTAAAGAGCCGATAAGTGTTACCCTCGAGTCCCTCCCTTCCTTAAAATTTCGATTTTCGGATCGCTGACAGGCCATAAAATTTGGCGCTACAGAAGCTGCCACCATTTGTCGCCGGCAAATGCGATTTAAAGTGGATTTCTCGGGCGGATTCAGCTGTCGCCGACTGTGTGGCTAAGCAGGTAAATTCAGACCGAGGGGAGGGTCTTTAGTTACACAACTGATATTTGGCTGGAATAATACATTGCAGATTCAGTTCCCTCGACTCACAAAGAGAGAATTGTTGAGGTTTTTAACGTGTGAGTGCATTTAAATAACTAGCAATTTAAAGCAGTGAAAAAAGCGCACCTTTTGTGATACTTTACATTCCGTATTGTTTCTTTAATATATAGTAGATGTCTTTATATATAGTAGAGGTACCCTTTTTTCAAGCCTAGAATGCTAATTTTTAAAGAGATACTTGCAAGTATTGTATTCAAAAATGAGGTGCGTACCAATAGTACTTATATCCGAAAAGTGAAAGGAATCATACACATGCGAGCATACTCCTCGATCGACCCTCGTCTGATTTTTGTTTTGACAGTAAGCACAACTTTTATCATCTCGACTTGAAAATTAAACATGTCAGCGCTTTCAGTGGACCCTGATAAGGTTGGCTCTGCTGCGATCCTGCGCCTGAAAACTGGTGTTGCGAATCCAGCAACGAATCGAGTTTTGGAGACCCTGCCCCATGGATTGCGAGTTGGGGTCCAGGAATCGGGAATTACGCAACCGAAGCCTCGCCGCGCCTTTTATGGCATGACTGCTGATGTGGTCCATAAATTTGCCTGCCTCTCTGATTATTTCTATAAAAATAAATAAATACTCATAAGCAGTTCATAAGTCGCAGAGCTCTTTTGTTTTTGCAATTGGGTTTTGCTTTATGGGTCGGGACTGCGGGGCTGGTTAGGCCGAAAGCCAAAACCTGAGAACTGAGAGCTGAGAGCCGTGTGTGCATGTGCCATAAATTAACGTCAATTGGCTGGCGGTGCGGCGGGCACAGATACAGATACAGCCCGGACCCGGGAGCAGATACAGATACATTTGCGAACGCAGTTCGCAGTTGGGCAAAGGAAAAGGAAAAGCTGAGGCTGAAAAACTGAAGGAGCTGCAGCTCGGGCGGCGGCGCATGCGCTCATAAATCTTTTTTTGGCTATGCAACCGCAACGGAGCGGTCAGCAGAGTTCATGTATTCATTTCTGACAAGCCCACTTTTAAGTAGAGGTGCTCGGGAGCCTAGGCTGAATCTGAGTCCGAGTCCGATGCCGAGTCCGAAGGCGACCCCGAGCACTGTCAATTGGGTGCATTTAAATTGTGAAATTAAGGTGGAAATTGGCAACAGGAAACATAAAGAAAGAAGCAGGGGCCAGAGGCCAATTTATCGGCATTGTTTCCACGTCTCTGCCTCATTTTGATTGAATTCAAATCGCGCTGGCCGCAGACAAAAGAATGCTTCGCAACTCGGCAGCTCCGCACTTCCACAGCTCCAGCCCAGGAATGTCAAAGTCATTTTGGGCCTGGGAGAGAGCGGAGGGGCTCGGCCACCGTTTCGACCAGGCCCACGTCGGTCTGGGCCTTCAATCCTCCGTTCCGACCCTTACTCCTCTGCAGAACAAGTGGTCGCAGCTGTGTAAAATGTTCATCAAATGAACGCTTTAGCGGCCCCTCCCCACCGGCACACAATGCAACATTTAAACAAACAGGCGGGCACAAAACGATATGAAAACAGAGGCAGCTGTAGTCGACTATCAGGTACCTGTCACTAAGTGCTTTGCATTCATGGAGCCCCTTCTTTACATAGCATATGTAAGTATTTTTGGTTGGATATGGCTAACAGAGATTCAGGGTCACAAATAATTGTTAATACTACAATGAAATGATGAATAATTGAGTTAAAGATAATTATCAGTTATTGATAATTGCAAGGCGACCTTCACCGCCTGTTACTTCACTAACGTCTCAGGGATTTCTTTACAATATGATGGTTTTATGAAGTTCAATTACTATCAGCACATGAACTTAAGCTGTTATACCAATTAGCATTACGTCTATAATTTAAAAAATTGTATGTTAGATCGAACACTTTTGCTTAAAGTAAATTCAATTATTCACTTATATAGTTTCGACTGTAACAAGAAACACGTCATAGTTAGTATACCCTTTCATTAAATGGATATCGAGAATGAAAAGTTGAACAAAGTTGGCCGAGGAGAACCAAATTTAAGTTGCTGTTGTTCTGCGGCTAGCAGCCGGTTCAGGTTTTTGTTCATCTGCAATTTTTCACATGCCTCGTCAGATACGTCATTGTCATTGTCAAGTGCGCAAACAGCGGGCCTAATGAAAGTAACGATCGGCAATGACAACAACTCCACGGATCCATGGGCATCTTGAAGTACACAGTCCGGGAATAAGATGTTTTTGGGGGCTAGCCATTACGGGAGTGGTAATCCTAGGGAAAAGCAGTGTCCACCTACGTGAAAACTATAGCTCGAACATTACATAGGTATCCCTGAATGCACAGTTTAGATGTAATGTAATTATACACCCGCCCCTAAAAATCGTTATTGACATATTAGATACTGGATAATATACTGGATATAAATATTTTTAAAATATTAAGTAATAACTATAGATCTATAGATCTAACCATTCAATTTTATGGGTACTTAATAATGACCGAGCTTTATTGATTATTAACTGCACTAAATGTTGAACCGTAATGGTTTACTACTTCACACTTCTAAATTAAGCGAAACATTTTTTAATATATTTATTTTATATGTATATAAATATATATATGTATATATATTTTTTATGTGCGAATTGTCTTCAAAGCATTATTGACCATAAACTACAAATAGTTAGATCAAGAAATACCTCCATTAAATGCTAGAAGGAAATAAAAATGGTTTAAAAAAAAACTGGATAGAGACTGATAGAGCATAAATAAATGCACATATGTTAAGGCAAATAGCTTTGCTTAAAAGCTTAACTTAAATAGCTAAACAATGGTCATGTTAAATATTTTCAATATTATTTTATATTCCTTATGTATAAATCATTACACTTTTGGCAAGTGCTATCCACATCGATCAGTAGTGCAGAGCTTAAGCCAAAGTTTCTATCAACTTAATCTCCATAATAACGATGCTTATTTTAATGACGAAAAATCTGTAAAATTTCTGATGCATGCTAATGCCTTTCAGTCGAACCTCCTGCGGGGCATGCGGCAATTTTCCGACATTTATGCAACACATGCCACCAAAGGGGATTATCGTCATGCACAGAGAGAAGCCAGAAATCTGTGTGCGGAAAACTTTTTGCTGTAGTGGAGCATTTTTGAATTTATATGCAAGTTCATAAACAAAGCAGTAAAAAGGATTTAAGTTTGGCAAGCAACAATGGGCCACAATGATGCCATAAACAATAAACAGCCAAGTTTTCGGGAGCCTGTAAATTGTTTGTGCCAAGCGGGAGTATCAAGGACTCCCAGCCCGATTTTCCTCGGCCACAAAAGCTGCACACAAAACTATGCCGCACACTCAACTGGAGTCGGGTTGAGCTTTCAGTTGGGTGGAAAGCGGAAAAGTTGGGAAGTGCCGGGGATTTGTTGCAGCCAAAAAGTTTCGGTGTCTGTGCGAAATTAATTGCTGGCCCAGAGCTGCCGCCTCCTCCGTACTGAAACCCCCATACGAAGCCATTTTTAAGCCAAAACAAAGCTATCACTTACACGCCGGCAAGGATTAGTCCAAGGATCCAGCGAGACGGAGCATGCGAAATTCAATTAGGCGCCATGACGTGCCACATCCGTCGGATGGGAAGGGTCCAAACTTGCCCGGCAATAAAACACAATGCAGATAATTTGGCGCTTTTTCAATTCCTTCTTGGAAGCCACAGGCGCTGTAATTTGCCACATAAGTCACAGAGTCAACAAAAGTCGCTGGCGGAGAGGAAGGGGCAGTCTTAGCCAAGGTCCAAGTCCCGGCTCCAGACGGCCAAAACCAACAACTCAATTCTCCCTACTCCCCCCTGCTGACCCGTCTTCCCAAGAGTAGGAACTGACCCCTTGGAGGGGGTGACATGGGGCTAGGGGCCGAGGCCAGGGGCGTGGCAGCCACACCCCGAGTGCTCTTTCGAGACCCAGAACACGCAACGATCCACTTCACTTTCAGCTGCTGGCCGCACTCAACTAACAAGATTAAAGTTGAAATTGTAAATTGCTTCTTAGTCTAATTACGATATGTTGTTGGTACTGCGCCTGATCACCATGATCATCAAGAAGTAACCACACAGAGCGACCGACGGAGAGGGGGGCGGATTTGGGCCGATGGAAAGCCAGAGCCACAGCTGCGGTCAATGATGTAGAGCTAAAACGATAAGTCTTACAAAATAAATACAATTTAATACCAGAAAAGTTTACAAAACTCCATAAGCTTTATTCATCTAGATACCAAACTAGAACCATGACCACTGATTTTCTTCACATATGAAGAAAAAAGTTGGTTTGGTTTCCTAATTAAAAAATGTTTTCATACGCCCATAAGGATTTAGATTATATTATAAAACAAGGCTTTTAATGTACTCACTGCTTTGTGCATGAAATTGCCCTCTTCAATTTACCCGGCTCTATTCAAGTGACCAGTGCTGTTAAAGCTCCATTCCTCACCTGAATCTTCAGCTTAATCGACCATCTTGTTGTTGCCGCTTGTTGGACTTGTTGTTGCTGCTGTTGTTACCCGTTCATTTTCGTACTTTAATTACAACAACTAAACGGAGTACAAGACTCCGTGGAGGCAATTACCCGGCGGAGCAACAAGCTCGATGCTCTGGCAGCTGGCTTTATTAAAAAATTCTAATCATTTCTTCAGATTTACATGGAGATAAATGTTCTGGAATTTTAGACGGGATTGTTTGACGGAATGAGCTGCGCTTAGGGATTGCGGGGTCTTGGGATAAAAGTAGCCAGTTAATGATGGACTATGATGAATAGTATGTTATAGTATGTCAGGATTTCTTGTCGCTAATCGGTAAAAGCAATGTAGTTCTAAAGAAACATAGCTAAAATATCAAAGAACAAGGCAAATAAGGGAATGACTTAACTGTTTTCGGGTAAGTGGTTAATCCGAATGGTGTTCTACCAAAAAACAGATATTAAATAATGGTATGGGGCAACTATGTATATTGCTAAAATAAAATGGCTCATAACTCTTTGCATGAAATCAGTGGTGAACCGGGATGCCATTCTTGAAAAACACAAAGGAGCGATTGTCCACTTCAGATAGCTGACCATTTTGTCAAGGCATTCGAAGAGGTTCCAGCTTCTCCCGGCAGAATCACCCACTGAGGAGGCTGTGCATCCGCATCTGCATCCATGACTTGTGTGCCGCCACATTTCTCGAATGTCGAGAGGGGCTTTCTGCACTTTCCTCGGTCGAGTTATGAGCCCCTGCCACCGATCCGGACCCTAATCGAGCCCATACAACGGTAATTGCACTCGCAGATAAATATCACTGTTAGAAGCCCACACGACGGACTCCGGAGTCCGGAGTCTCCAGTCTGCAGTCTAAAGTTGCGTCTGTGGCAACTTTGAAGCTGTTTGCTCAGTTGGCAGAGGCGAGCACTCACAAAAAGTGGTCAGTGGCAGCCAAATGGGAATGGTAAGACGAGTCCAAGATAGACTGGTCGCCAAGAGTTTCTGCTGCTCTTCCCCTGCCTCGTCGGCTTACGCTGGGAGAAAAGGAAGTTCAATCGAAATGTAAATAAATTGAAATAGAGAAGCAACATTTTAAAATTTATCATAAATGGTATGTACGTACGTATCTTTTCCTTTTCGATATCCCTGTTAGGAATATAACGACTTTGCACCTGAAAATATTCTTGCAAGTCAATTGAGTTTTTCGCAGTGTACCACTGCTGGCGAAAGCTGGAGACAAGGAAGAAGTCGAGGCAAAGCAAAGATGCTTTATTAATTTTAACCGTTTGCTGCGTGCCAGGCAGCCTTCGAGGGGTCGGCCAAGCAGGGGGGTGGTGGGCGGAAGGCCAGGCTGGCCAGGCAGGGTTGCCAGGGGGAACCGGGGGACGTTGTCGTGAGACAAGTTTATTTGGCTCAGTGCCGTGTTGACGTTTAATAAATTTACGAATTGTGGCCGTGCGCGGCATGTGGCCAAGACATTGGCATTGGCCATGGCAATGGGTTGGCGATTGGACGATGGGAATGCCGCATTGGCAGTTGAACAAAGTACGTGCTCCCAGTGCAGCGAGAACTGCAACAACAGCCGGGGACAGCAGCTCTTGCGGCTTAGAGTGGCTTCATCAATCTTGGCCAGAATGCCGGGCCACTGCTAGTTGCTTGCGCTCTTAATGCGCCACATCAATCCTGGTATTAGGAGCAGCAGCCATGTCCAAAAGGGAAAACAAAAGCGAAACAATTTCCCTGCCCGGGCGGAACTTTTAATTTCTTTCGAATGGAGACACACACACGGTCGACTTCTCGGGGGGAGTGGGAGTCGGATTCAGATAGATGCGGGAACAGAAGCACTTCTGCTGTAATTAAAAACTCGAGTTCACTAAAAAGGCGACGTCGCTGGGACTTGAGAGCCCTTCGAGGGCTTCCAATGGCCCGATGCTACGGAGCTGCAACAATCAAAAGATAAACTGCCGCCGTGGCAGTGCGACTTGCAACTTGCAACTGGCAACCTGGAGTCGCCACTGCTCCCTGCATTCATTGAAGTCCATTTAGACTGCAATTAAAAAACTCACAACTTATACGCGGGCTGCAGATAAAGGCACGGCAAAGGCATCAAGTTCACTTAGCTTTGGCATAAATGTGAGGCTTCCAGCTAAGGAATGCCTGCCCCAACTCCCCAGCTCCCCAACTCCAACCCAAGTCCAGCTATCTATGTATCTCCAAGTACCTGTATCTGAGTCGGGCTGTATCCGTATCCGTGTGCCTGTATCTGCATTGGGTGTACCTGGGTCTGGGCAACTGGGCAACCTGTTCCTGAACTTCAGATACGTCTGTCAAAGAAAAAAGTGAATTAAGTGAATAAGAAAAACATGTTTGTGAAAATTGTGCGAATGCTTTAAATAATTAAGTAGGTGGACAGACGGGCAGACAGACCAAGAAGGCTGGTCTGCGAACAGGTCGGGAAATCAGATTCGAGACTCCGGCCATGTCATGAGCTTGGCTTTGACATAGCTCCAGGGGTTAAGCATAGGTAATTCCTGCTAATGAGCTGAGCACTCGAGAGTTCACAGAATACCTCGGGAGAATCCCGCATACGTGAGTAATGCTAATGAGCAGGGTCGGAGATTCGTTAGGATTGCTCCCAATATGGAGCAGACTGCGAAGATGGAATATTTTGCAGACATAGATAATATGGAATATATTCTTGCTGCTGGGATATTTTATACCTTTCTCGAAGTATTCTCTTCGCGTAGCGCATCGCGAATTCGAGGCAGTCTTCCCACACATTGGGCATAACACATGCAGTTCAATCGATCACTGACTGACGATCAGTATCTGCTCCATCTGCGGCTTCGGCATCTGTCCCGCAAAATACTCAACACGTCTTCAGTTCTCATCGGACTCAGAATCGGATTCGGATTCGGAATGGGAATGGGAATCGGGGAAGACAAATGGCAGAAGCTTCTGCTGCTGACAAGCAACTTAAAGGCACCACATCCTGTGCCAGTCGTTCTGGATCTCGTCTCCAGTCCGCTCCACTCAAATTCCAATAAACCGAGAAATATAGAAAAGGAGAAACATTTTTATTTAACAGCTTTCGAGAGTAGAAAGTTCTGGCTTCATAAGGTCGTTTGTCGCACATGTTTACTTGCACTTGCAGTGCCCATAAATTAGATTGAAAACGGAATCACAACCGAAGCCCCACCGAAATCGACAACAAATCAATTTTTGTGCCATTGCAGCAGAAAACTCTCCCTGCCACAACTTTCCACCCCCGCGCCCTTCGAATATTCGTCGTAGTTTTCAATTTTCCCATCATTGGCGGCAAAAACAGGCAAAAGGCGAACTCAATTCCGGGGTCTCCTGCCCCCCAAACAGCTGGACACAATCCGTGCGGCATTTGTGGGGGAAAAGGAGCTGCTTAGATGGCCAGTAAAAATGCTATTTCCGCTTGTCGACGTAAAACTTTTTGCCAAAAGTATTCCGCTCGTAAAATTGCGACTGACACATGCGAACAAAGTGTTGACTACTGTGGGGCATTTGGCATTATGGGGGGGATTGGTGAGTGGGGGGCTTGGATCGGACTTCGCCAATCGTTATTGCTGTTTAATAGTGGACGCTTTTATGACGAGTCCCCGTGCTGAACGATGGGGCAATGGGCCTGAACGCTTTTCACACACTCATTAATTTACTTGGCCAGCGGGGGAGATGCGAGGTAGTTCGAGGAATAAAAGCGAGGACATAAAAGTTGGCCGTTCAAATAAAAGCCGCCAGTCTGCAGAGGCAATTTCAATTTCAAATTCTGCCAGCCCAATGGAAAGCCACCCTCTCTAGTCACCCCATAAAGGAATTAGGAAAGCCAAGAGAAAAAAACATTCAAATCCTGTGGGGTAAAAATGCACCTTCAGCAAGGACACGAGGGTAGCTGAGAGCTTCACCTTTGCCGCTAAGTATGCTCGCACCGGATTCATGGCCCAATCCCTCCGCATCCCAGCCACCCACCATCCATCCTCACGTAATTGGGCAACGGCGCGTAACGCATGCACATTTATAAGAATTGCAAATAACTTTAAGCAAAGTTGTCAAGCTGCTTATCCCACTCCCACTCTCCTAGCCTCTTGCCGGGACCGCCTTCACCCGAGGACCGCGAAACAGTCTCCTGGCCACAAGATGGCCCCCTCGCCAGGTTTTTCGTGTGCGGTTTCCGGCGGGGAAAAGGGAAAGGCAAGAAGGGCGCAAGGACGACACTTGCCGGGGTCACCAGCCATCGTAAATGGCCAAGTCTCTGGGGTGGCATAAATGTTGGCCTTCAGGCACTGTCCCCCCTCACTTTCGGACTGCCCCTCGTCGACTGATGCCTTAAGTGGCTGCATTATAGCCTGGTCTTAACTAACACTAAAACTGATTGATTTTAATTCCCATGCATTTACATACATTGTGATCATGTTGCCAATTGATGGCCACTTTGGATGGAGTGGATGATTGGCTAGGATTACTTGAAGCATATGAAATATTTATTAGGAAAGTATGTTATATTTTTCTTTTGGATATTTTTGGGCCTCGTGTGACCTAAATGAATTGTTAATTGAAAGAAGTTCTTATGAAATATGAATAGAATATCTTGTGGAAAGAAAGCTCGGAGATCTTTTAAAGTAAATTATTTAAACATCAAACTTAAAATAATTACTGATATAAATTCGTAAGGGCATTTCATTTATTAATTATTTTAATCAAATATTTCGTTTTACCAATAAGTGCTTTAGTTTATAAGACGATTTTGTGAATACTGACTGCATGTAAATCGCCAATTTTATTTCCGAATATAATATCCAGTTGATTGGGTGTTTTGTTTGCTCACTTGGCAATTAAAAGTGATTTTTGCACTTCATTCGGACGCTGCTCGTGAATCCCCATTAAAATGATTATCAAATCAATCCTGATTGCCGCGAATAACACAAAAAGTGTGGCTGCAAGTCCAATCAAAACAAGTGCGGGCAATCAAAGCGGGCGGCGAAGAGCGGCCGCCTTCCCGGCGATGTTGCATGCAACGCGGCGAAGAGCGAATTTCGAGGGGCGCCTGCGCGTATGCAACGCGGTTCGAAGCGGAACCAAAACAAAGCGCCACACACACACGCACCCCCACGCAGCCGGAGTTCGACGGCAGACACGGAGTCGCCAGGACGATGGAGTGTCCTGGCCAGACAGCCCGTCTCCAGGCGGAGTTCAGTTGCGGTTTGCTATCGCGGCACTACACAACGTGCGGCGGAGTATCCTCGACAGCCAATCCATCCCGATCCTTCCTTTCGCGACTCTCGAATCGCGACTCTTCGCGTGCCGCCTCGACTTGCACTTTCCGGTGATTGAGGAGGGTTCCGAGAACAACAGGAGTGTGTTTAATGAATTCCAATCCACGAACGCGTGTGCATAATTGAATAACGAAGGTGAAAATTTAAAATTGAAAATTGAAATGCCAGCAAATTGAATTGCCCGGCCGACTCTTTGTCCTCCAGTTTGTCGCCCGTGACATCTCGAATTGAATTTCGGTCCGCTCCGGCGCGCAAATTGCTTAACGAGCCAGTGAAAGTCTAACAAGAAGTCCCGCAAAAAGTACGTGCAGCGGCGGAATTTCTAATTGGATTAGAAGTCAACCAACCCGGGTCCGAGAAAAGTCGGCGATTCCCGGTAAGCGTAATGAACTTTCCAGCTGCCGCGTCAAGTGTGTGTGTCTCAACTGGCCATCGAGTGGCCAAGTGGAGTTGGCCAAGAAATGGCCAAAAGCCAAAGCTGATGGGCGTGTAATTGATTCGGGGGCACATGATGGTGTGGGTGGTTCCCCGACTCTAGTGAAGGTCAGGGTAATGAGTCAGGAGGGTGATATGTGATATGAATGCCTAATTTGAATGCTCCCTGCCTCACTTCGAAACCAGAGAGCTGAGCTGCCAGCCAGGCGATTTGGCCTAATGACTAAGAGGCGATGAATGGGAATTAATGTGCCGAACAATTAAATTGCAAAAAGGAGTCCTTTTCAACAAAGGAATCTTTGTCCAGGGTTTTGCTCTTAACACTCATCGATGATTCGAAATTTAGATTGTTTAGTGGTTGGATTTCATTTGAGATTGTTATCTCTTAAACCTAATTGTTAGTTGTGACAACGCAAGTTAGCTTTTGACTCGTTTATTGCATTATATTATTAATTATTAAAATATAAACACAAACTGTTTAATGAAATGTATTTCAGTAAAAACCTTATTTACTTTTTGATTCGCTAGTTTACTTTTTATGTTATTATTTATACCATTCTGTATAGTGAAAAACGTTTTGAATAATTTGTTTTAGCGCACTAAAGTAACTTGTAGTGCTTGTATGACTATTTAGATTTTGTTAAAATGTCATGTTTTATGCCATAATCTTGTTTCAAAATCAAATCATTATTTAATCAAATTAATTATATATTCATTAAGTTCGTACAGAATGAACGCTGCCTTCTAAGCCTGTAGTTACAAGTCAAGGTTTATTTATTTGTGTGTATAAAAATATAGCAATTATCAAAAAGAGAAAATAAATATTTATAAATGTTTACCTATTAAATTGTAATTGATTTTGGAAATTTTGAGGAACAATATTGTCTCAATGGGCGGTGGATTGCTAAGGAGAGGGAATAGATATTTTGCTGCTAGCCAAAGTGTACTAAACCAAATATTATTAACTAGAATATTTGTTTTTCTAATTTTAAATAAACAATGCCAAGGTGATTATTCAACCCTGCTTAAATCGATTATAAAATACCTTTAAGTAGAGTCAGTTGTTTCTGTTTGAGCTGTTAAGTTAAATAAAAATTAATCCAGGACTCTAAAGCGAAAGTTTTATACAAAACCGGAAATCATAGACTTTGTTTTCCTGAACTGAACCCTTTTTGAAAAATCGTAATTTGCAGTTGTAGATAAAAATACCTCAATGGTTCTGATCGTAAAATGACATTATATGGTGGCCTTTTTATTTAAATGGAAGTCTTCTACGTGGACTGCCGTTCACAGTGACAATTATTGAGCTGTTCTCAATTGTTCAAAACAGTTTAAATATCTAGTAAAGCTCTATTTGTATCACGTTTTTGTACGATTCAGACAAAAAAAGTATTTAGATCAATGCCAATATATTTGGGCAGTGATATCTGTGTTTTTTGGGTATTTATAGTTCATACCAAACTCTCCCCTTCATTCAGTTAAGCCAACAAAGAAATTAAATTCGCTCCCTAATTACCTCCTTTATTGGCCCATTTAATCACCTGGCTTATCTGTGCCCGAGTTCCCTATAGACTAGGATTACCCCGTACTATTCCCGAGGCAATTGCCTTAGGCAACTCATCTATGAACCACAATGGTGTCGTTACCACTTGCGAACTACAACTACTATGACTGAAAAGCCAATTTATTTTAATTTTTCCACTCTGCTTGGCAACTACTCACAGGATCGGGGGCGGCGCCACGCCCACCGTCGGCCGATAAGCCGGGGAATTATGCAAACGTGGGTCGCTGGAAAAGAATTGCGAGGAAGCGACACCTTATAATGAATACTAATTCGCTCATTAGGACGCTGATGACATTGTCGGGAAGGCATTACTTCCACTTAGTGGCAGGGGGGAGGGGGTGAACTTTTCACCTGCTTAAAGCCAAAGTTTCACCTACGGCACATATGAATTATTAAAGCTAATTAAGTGAATGTGACACTGTCGGCATCCGAAAACACACCCACTCCACTCACATATGAGAGTTTATGAGTGGCGGGAATTCTTTGCCGGTGGAAGGTGGTTGGAGATAATTAAGAATTTAATTATTTACACCCCCACCCCCACTCCCACTCACACACACACACACTCACATTGCAATGCTTATTTGCTTGAAGTACTTATGCAAACTGAAGGCTTTTTGCCTGATTTGATGGCAAGAACTCTGGGAGGGATGGGTTCCATTCAATATTCATAATTCCTAATGAAAGCTTAGTGATTCCGGGGGTTGGGATGGATTGGATGGGATACGGATGGGAGGAAGGGAATCCTGTGGCGGGGGTGCAGTTTTCAGCTGCCGTGCACTTTTCATTGTGTCAGCTCGACGACAAAGCCAAGTGTTTGCCTCCGGGCCCTGCTTTTATTTGTTTGCTGTTGGCTCGAGTCAATGGCTCCTAATTGAGGGTGTTGGCTGGTGTTTGTCCAACCAGCCAGTCCAGTTCCCCTTTGGAGCAGTTCATACGCATGGCCATTTAATTATGTACACAATCCGATTCCATTTACCCCCTCATGTGCTGAAATCTCTCTGAAATTGATCGCTGCCATTGCAGATTTTTAATGCACTTTTTAAAGCCTCATCATCGCTGCAATGCACACAATGCAGCCGCCTTTCACTTTCGTTTTTGGTGCTGGCAAATTACCTCTGCCCGTCAACAACACGATGTTTGACAAATGAGCAAACAATATGGCATGACACGTTCATTTAATTGACAAACATGGCTTTTGTTAGGCAAAAAACATTTGCCCCAAAAGTAGGCAGTCCCAATTTAGGTTAAGTTAATTAGATATATTGGCAATTAAACCAAATGCAAACTAACAATCTCTTAGAAAGCAATGTATAAGACACATAATGGGTATCAAAATATTAAAATTGTTGTGTGTTAAAGCTCTTCATGAAATTTAATTATAGTAAATTGTTGAATGATTTATTATAAATTCAAAATGTTTGATTTGACGTTTGCAAGCTCATTTCTTCAGTCTTATTAAATCCACTTGCCAAATCTAAAATTCTACTTTCGCTTACTGTGAACTTTGACCACTTGCATTTCCCTTTTACTTAACAGGCAGGAGGAAGCGTTTCCGGTCTTATAAATCAGGATAACCGGATGTCAATCTGGCCAAGTCCGTATGTCCGTACGTCCGTCCGTATGAACGCAGTGATCCCAAAACTGCTATCTTTTATTACCAATTCTATTGAAAGACAACGTTTAACTATTAACCAACTGCGGCAATTCTGTTGTTGTTTGAGATTTAAATTGTTCATCCAGATTCTAAAGAGAATTTTAAACAAGTTGAAAAAAGAGTTGTTTTTTTTTCGATTTCATAATGCGAGCTGGAAATCTGCTCCGTCTGCTGCTGACAGAAGTAATGGAATCGCGAGATGTTTGTCAAATTAAAAACACAAACTGGTGCCTTATTTCCCTTTGAGGGGCGTGAAAAGTCAACAGAGTGGGTGGGTGCGGAAAACGCACGTCGCATCAACTGGGGACATCGACTGGGAACGGAAAGCGACAGCAACAGCATCACGTGGCAACAACAAAGCCATAAATAACAAAGCCAAGTGTTGGGGCACACTTGTAGGGGAGGGGGTGGTGGTGCGGTGGTGGCGAAAGGAAGCCACTGCCAACCAGGACGACAGGTGCAGACGGGGTGGTGCTGGTGGGGTGATTCTGGGTGATTGTGCCGTTGGAAGCGCAGCAACAGTCGCAGGGCGTTCAAAAAACAAATCAGTACTGTGCGAAAATAGTTATATCATTTTATAAATTTAAACAAAACCTTGTCTTAATCTTTTAATCTTTTATTAAATAAAAATTCAGTTTAATTTAGCTTAAGTAGTAAGCCTAGAGAGGTGATTCTAGCAATCTTGTTGTATGTTGTTGTATGTTGTATGTTGTTTATACTTTGTAGTTATCAAAATATATTTATGGTCTTATAAAATTTCATTTAATTTTAAATTAAGGTAACATTTTGATAAAATTTTCTTCCATTTAGTCAAATATAGGGGAGTGACAGAACAAGATGGTTAGGAGGAAGGGAACAGGGTCTTATGCAAGAAAATTTTTACAATCAAGTCGATTAACAAAAGGAAACCTTGTGACGCGCACTTTGAGTTTTTCCTTGTTGTTTCTGAGTCCCGCTTTCTTCTTTATTTTTTCCACTCTCACCCGCTGTTTGGGTGGTTTTCCTCCGACCGGCCTGGTTTTTGCGTTTTTGCGTTTTTAATTAAAAATCAGTAGACTCACGTAGTCGCTGGCTTTGCGGAGCCTCTTCAGCCGCCGACTGTCATCAGCGCCATTTGGCAAATCAACGTAATCATTGCTCCTCCCAGCTACCCGTTGTTTTCGCACCCCCTGAGCAACAATATTTTTCATAAATACGACGGAGGCAGCACTTGAGATCTCTTGCCACATTTCCCCGCCAGCGACAACAATTCATAAGCGACGTCATCATTAGGGAAACATTTGCCGCCTACACACTCCTGCCACACGAGTGTGTGAATTGTGGCGACTCCCGCTGATTCCTGCCTGCCTTTCCAGCCCAACTCCCCATCAAACATCCTGGCCCAGTGCTTATTGTCTTAAGAGGAAGTCAGCCGAGGGCAGGAGGAGCAGGAGGAGGCACAGCCGCCGAGATTGGCAAGCGGATTGGGGCTACGCACCTCGCTTTTCATTGAAAAGACTCCCTGTTGGTGGTTTTTATGCCATGGCGGAAGCAACTGGGAGAATCGCAAGAGGATGCTCACTGTGGTTCCACCTGAAAAGTACAAAAATACTAACAAAATTAACGGTAACTTAAAGTTTTTTGATTGAATGTAGTGTTAGTACGAAGTTGTTATGTTCAATGCGGAATTCGTAGATGCAAAATTTCAATCAAGTCATAAAAAGCATAAGACTATTGATGAAAGCTTATTGAAAAATTCGAACATAGTCTTACTAGAACAGTCCATATTTAAATGAATTTACTGAATATTTAGTTATTCTTACATCAATATATATATATTGATATTTTGAAAAATATTTCAACCTATAGAACATAATACAATTGTGAAATATGAAATGTATGGTAGAAACGAAGTATATTCTATGCCAACATAAATATCAAAAGCACATACCTTTATAATTCAATAAATAGTAGACTTTTGTTTTGAATATATAATTTTAAACATTGTGGGGCTTAAGTACCACCTTAGTTAACCGATTTTGCCCCACTGTACCTTCACTGTTCAGCGAGCAACTGCAGCTTTACTTTTTGCGCGTTCTATGCCCATCTATGCCCATCCGCCCCTTTTGAAGTGCTTTCGCCCTGCCTTTCTCTTTGCCACTGATTTTGCACACTCGCTTGTGTGTTTTATATATATTTTGCAATTTTTCACTTTACGACTTTCACATTGTTTATGCAAATAGGCGAAAATGCTATTTGAATTTAGTAGAAGAGAATTATGATAACGCGATTGTCAACGGCAGCCCTGATTTTATTTTATTTCCTTATATTTTTGCCACAATTTTCCCGCTGTCTTTGCCGCTGAGATACAGTTATGATTATGACAGGCACCATGTTGTTTTGGGCCAAGTGAAAAATATTAATAAAGCACTACACAGCCACCCCTCCAGCCACACATCCCCCCCCACCCCTTGCGACACGTGCTACAAGCCGCACAACAGTTGGTGTTATTGCCCCGTTGCTGCTTTTTTACAAAGTGTAAATTGTTTTAATACTTTTTAGTGCTCCGCAGCGCCATCTTGCGTCGCGTAGTGGCGGCAGCTGCGCCAAACTGCCACGCCCCTCCTCCGACCTTCGCCCACCGCCCTCCGGCCGGGGCAACTTTTGACTTACACGTGTACGTTGCACGTTCAAATCTCAACTTTTACGACCTCTGCAGGATATTATCGTCGTTGTTTTACTAGCGTCACTTTCGGGCTTGTTGTTTTTTGCGCTCCTGCAATGACGTTGACTTTTACCTGTTGGCCATGGCCAAAAGTGGGAAAAGGGCTACACTTCGAAAAATAATCCATACTTTTCACTTGTTTATAGTTTTCATTTAAATCAAACACAACTTGCTTCTTTAAGATGTGGTAGAGAAATGTAGTGCATATAATTCAGAGGTTAGTTTTATAGTTGAATGGAGTTTAAATGGAGATTAGTAACAATAATGATATTATAATCACGTAATCTAATCTACTGTTCTCAGTGCACCAATTTTCACCTGCTGCTGGCATCTGGCAACTGCTTTCGCTGACATTTCTCCAGTTGGAGACCGTGTGTCTCGGTTTTAATCAAAATTGTTTCATGAATTGTTCAGTTGTTCCAACTGTCAAATAAAGTTTTGACGCCCCTCTTTTCGGAAAACTCCGGGCAATTAAAATACTTTTGGCAGTCACTTGCTTATTTCGTTTGCCTTCTGCCGCTTCATGTTGACTGTTCTCTGCTGGCCTGGTTCGCAATTAGTTGGGCCATTTCGCCCATCACTCTTTGAGTGTCGAAAAAGAGTGCAAATATTTAACGTTAAATGGGGAAATTAATTTATTTACTTTCGTCTTTCATTGCAGTTGGTGAAGCAATTTGTTAAAACGCGAACTTCGCAATGGCAACTCTTCTGGGAGAGTTTTGAAGGTAAGTTAAAAAACAATTGAATCCATTAGTATAAGAGTTAGTTTGTAGTAAGGGTCACTAAATTTAAATTATGGCTGATTGTTAGTAGCCACAAATGAATGTCCAAAATTAATTTATAATTGAAAAGTGTGAGAAATTTGCGACTCAAATTAATTAATCGAGAGACACACTTTATATTGTGCAAATAATTTTCATAGCATTTTTATATCCGATATCGTTAGTGAATGCTTAAGAAGATCTATTGATCTATTAAGTCGATTATTGAAATCACCACTTTAAACTAAAAACCATTTTAAAGAATAGTTATTCCAAATACCAACAGGACATAATTGCACTGGTTAGTAAATCCTAGCGAGCTCAGCCTCAAATGCCATGAATCAGTAGCTGCGTGTTAATTGAATAATATGTGAAATCGGTAGCGACTCCATTCCCATCCGTGTGCTGTTGCCACAAGAAGAGAGTCCCGTGCAGCATAGGGAAGCCACAAACCCTAATTTCCACTGATTGGTTTGTTCCCTCGTCCACGTTTCATCCGCCCGTCTTCATTTCCATTGGCTGACCATCAGCCCGGGGCACACGGATGGATTTCATGAGAGGGGCCTTACCCGATTACCACATTTTCACCTGGCCCGCAGTCTAATGACCACCTATGAGTGCGCTGGTAATGTGGTAACACAACGCCCAAGGGACGCTGACGCTAGCGCAGTCCTCCCTTGTTGGCCGTGATTGAAATGGGTCAATCGCTAAACGATTGAAAATGTGTCAAATGGCCCGAAGACAGCTGCATCAACCAGTTGCAGCTACCAGAAATCTGCCTCTTCAATAGCTGGCTAATAAACGCGACCACATTCTGGCTCGAACCAGAAGCACTCAACCGAAAGCCACTCGACTCACCTGTGCCACCTGTTTTACCTGCACTTGCTCTGGCCACAAGAGCGAGCGAGC
Organism: Drosophila simulans; assembly: GCF_016746395.2. Taxonomy (NCBI): domain Eukaryota; kingdom Metazoa; phylum Arthropoda; class Insecta; order Diptera; family Drosophilidae; genus Drosophila; species Drosophila simulans. The sequence continues at coordinate 4,500,795 of NC_052521.2, forward strand.
GCGATAGATGAGAGAAAGAGAGCTGTGGTGAGTTGGCTGGATCGTCTGGTGGTGAGTTTGACCTGCACCAACCTGGCCAAAAGCCGCCTTTCGGCCAACAGCCACTTTCTACGATCTTCAGTTGTTTGAGCAGCCCCGAAGCGAGCGGTGCGAGTGCTGCTCTTCCGCGAACCAGGAATTCTCAGTTAGAATCCCAGCCGATACGTATCAATCCGATCGCGAGTGCACGTAATTGGAGCAAGCGGATCGCCCGTTAATTGCTGGCGACGGTAATTGCAGGCCGCCGCATACCTGCCAACTGCTTAAGGTGTTCCCCGTTCGTTAATGTGTCAATTGATTGATTGGCCCGCGACCCGTGATTGACGCGCGATCCACTCACCGCGATGCTCTCGAAGAAGCGCTGGTGGAAGATCCGGCTGCCGCAGGTGGGCAAGCAGGATCAGTCGAGGAACTACCGGGACATCGTCAACCTGAGCGAGTGCTCCTCGGTGCTGGCCAACACGGCCACCACGATTAGCGACAGCTCCACCACCACCGCCAGCAGCGGCAGTCCCACCCGGCACCGGAGCTGCGACAGTCTCTCCAAGAGCTCCCAGGCGGAGGCGGGCAAGCTGTTTCCCCGGAACATGCCCAGCATACGGCGGAGTCGCCGCCGGGCTGTGTCCGCGGAAAGGGAGCGCCTGGCCAGCCGGGAGCGGCTGGAGGAGCAGGTTCAGCCGCCGAAAATGCCGCAGATAGGAGCTGGGCAGCAGTCCCGGCTATCGACGGTGACCAAACTGACGCCCAGGAAGCAGAGCGGCAAGTCCACGTGCTCCAAAAACAGGGGCAACCCCCCTGCGAAGTGCATCATCAAGTCGGCAGTGCGAACCAAGACCAAGCCAAAGGCGACCACTATCACCCTGGCACCCTACGAAATAGCCCTGGAGCTGCCCAACGAATCCCCTGCACCCACTTTGGCCATGGCCGTGGCCCAATCCTCCGGCTGCGTGCAGAGGAAGCTGAGCAGCGAGGAGCAGTTCCACTCCTCGGGTATCTCCTGCAACGGGGAGACCGACGACGACGTGGAGGTGGCCATGCTGACCGGCAGCCTAACGCCCTCCCAGATAGCCAGGATCCAGGGCCAGCAGATCCTCCCCTTTGGCGACCTGAGGAACCTGAACCGCTGCCGCAACAGGAACGCCGTCTGGCTGAATCCCAAGGATACGGAGCAGCTCCTCGAGGTGGACAAGAGCAGGAGGAAGGCCCACTGCTACTTCAACCAGGCCATTGCCGACGATATCCAGCTCAGCGATATTGAAGAACAATTGGCCAGATTTGATGGCCACTCAAAGAGGCCGCCACCGCCGGCAGCCACAGCTTCCAAAATGTGAGTCTCCGTCTCCACCGGCTATCACTAATGGCCATAACTCTCGGCGATAACTGGGCGGGGGAAAGCGGAGTTGGCGGCGGGAATGTGGCCAACTAATTTGAAATCCATTTGATGAGCTTTGCATCTCCCAATTTAAGTGACTATAAAACGGGCGACGCAGTAGAGAGTTTACGGCCCAATTTGATGGCTGCTTAATAGCTTCATATGAGCCGTGCTCCGTGCTCCGTGCTCCGAGTTGAGCAGCAGTTGGGTTCTGGAGGATTCTATTCCTAATCACTGGAATCATACTTTATGGTTCTTCAAATTAAACTGGCTGTTCGAAGTTATAGGCAAGGCAGATCGCATTAAAATGGGCTGGCACACTGACAGCTTTATAGATTTCCGACTTACGTTGTTCAGTTAATACTCGTAATATGGAAAATGGCCGCTTTCGTGTTGGGTAATTTAATACCTTTTGGCTGCCGTTGAAAATGTGGGTCTGCAACTTTCTACCAATGTTGTTTTTACAACTATTGAAAGAGTAGTGCGAAGGCCAAACAATTTACCGAATTTACCGACCACAATTGCAATTGTTTGAAAGGTAATAAACCAATGGACAATAGTGTTAGTTTTGGCCCTTGGGTTTATAGCCCATTTGGAGTTTGCAAAATTAATATGGAATTAATCCCTTGATATGTTTGTAACCATGGCCATTTCTTCCCCTTATTACATTTCATATTGTTTAGAACTTCTTAAGGAATCCAGAACGGTAAGTCATTCCTCCTTGGCGGCTCATAAATAGAGCCAAGTTTATCATTTTCACCTGATCAACAGCCGTTGTTCGCTACGCGTATCAGTTTCAATTGTGCTGAGAGTACAAATCCTGCTGGTCGCCCTCGAATAATGGCACAAATAATCCGCCATAAGAGGCTCTGTCAGCTGGAGGCGACTTTGTGGGCTCGCTAAGAAGGTGTTATTAATGCCCGACTATTTGCAAAACTGGCACCGGAAAGTTATTTATCAACTTTCTGGCCAGCACGTGCTCCTTCCTTCCTTCGCCTCGCTGTCGAGTTTTGTTAACTGCAAAATGAATTGCATGCAGCTAAGTGGCAACAGCAGCGGTTAAACGAGGCTGGCAGAACTTCGGGTCCACTGAGCCGCCCATCCTCCCGAGGTCCTTCTCCGCCGCTCGCCCGTCACCTTGTGTTTGCATCCTGCAGCCTCATAAATTCCATCCGACGACTTCATAAATTGAGTTCTCTTTGCCGCCTGACTGAGTGCCCTTCATCGCAAAGGTATTCTGTATCTTTCAGATCTCTCAGATACTCGGCATCTTTGCCATCTCGGCCATCTTTTGTATTCTCTGCATTCCGCATGCAGACTTCATTTGCATGGACTTCTGTTCATAAATCTACGCAAACTGTTAATTAGATTTTGTTTTGGGTGCAGCCATTAAATATTGGTGGAAGGAGTGTGCCATCAATTTCCCTTGAACAGAACTTTGTAATTTGAGACGCACATCCACCTCCAGTTCCAGGTCCAGTTCCACATCCAGTTCCACATCCTCTCGAGCCATTCGCAATCAGCGGGGCTATTACACTCCCAGTTTAAATAAACCAAACCCAATATTGACTGGCGGCTACTTAAAGCGTAATTAAGCGCCTGGCCGGCCGAACACTTTGCATAGGAATCTCAACAATAAAGTAAATAAGTAGGGACCGCCGGCGGCCCTCTTTTTCCAGCCTGGCTAATTGAAGTTGGCCAGCAGCGAGGGGCTAGTCCGCGTCCATGGACCACCCGAGAGGTTCACTCCGGACTTATCGCTTTACGATTTGCTGTGATTTAAAAATGAGCTACGCATTTGATTTTAATTGCATTCGATGTGCGCAGTAGTTGCGAGTGGATTGGAGTTGGAGAATGGAATGGAGTTGGAGTTGGGCTTGGACTTGGAGCGAAAGCCTTTTGGCCGTGATATATGGCATTTTAATTGAAATGGCAAAAGGCCGACAATCGTGTAGGGAAGGGGCATGGTCGCGAGGGGCGGGGGCTTAATCTGACTTTAACTGATTCGCGGACACATCAAGTAACGCCCCTTCGATGCTCCGCGCTTCAGTGAAGTGGATCTGATTTTCTTTGGCCTTTCTTCCACATACATATTTTCAAATTATTTTTTCGCTGGGCGTTCGGGCAATTTCTCTGGCTGTCAGCGAACGAAGCCAATCAAAACCACAACTTGTTCTCCAGAAGGTTCAACCCCCTATTATAATGTGTGACACAATCAAATGTTGTATAAGCCATCATTGTCTCAAAGTGGCTGGGAAGTCAGAACCCGCGTTTTATTGATTCAACACCTAATCGAGAATCCATAAAACGCATTAACAAAACACAAGATTTACAAGTGAATGGGGAAGAAGACAGAAGAGTTGATTGATTTCGCCTCGAGTTGGGGGAAACTCAATTTATAATCTCAAAGTGGTGGCTCAAAGGAGGGGAGGAATGGAGGGTTAAGTATTTTGCAAAGCACAAATGTGTTTATGAAACAAAATCGAAAACCGCAAAATAAAATTAGCCAAACAAGCCGTGGGCCAAAAGGGGAAAGGGGAAAGGGGAGGAGCTGGCCAAATTGAAGGGCGTTTCTTTGCAGGCTCATTATATTTCCTGTTCTGCCGCCCGATTATGATTATCTTTTCTCCTCGGATGCCCACATATGCACACATCCGAGGAGCTCCGTATCAGGATGGAGTCAATTTAGTGGCCATAAGTCAGAGGTTGCTGGTTGGGAGCGTGTGTGAGCCAAGTAAAGTGTTCTAGCCACGATCGGGAGTCGGGCACTTCGATAACCAGTTTGCCGCATTGTTGCGTTTAATTTTCGTAATTTACGTCTAATTGAAATCGGCGGAGAGCACAGGCCGTGTAATTAATTTAATGGCCATCGCTTTGTTGGCCAAATACAGGTGGGAAGCGAACCTGAAGCCCGTTTTGTGCCGTCATGCCCCTTTACAAATCGTTGCCAAATTGTGGCAACTTGGGTCTCGGACCTGGACAATTACCAAATGGCATTGCCGAGATCTCCAGTCGCCCACACACCGCATTGATTTCCATGGGAGCTCTAAAAATACAAACTTTAGAAATTGCCATCAATCAGACGGCGGTGGCCGCCTAATGAGAACCAAATGCAAATCGAGCCAAGTAGCAAACTGGCACAAATGTCACTTGGCCGAAAAGCTTGTGAAAGTGTCTGGCCCAATCGCCGATCGGCGATCGCCCGCACAGATCTGAAGCTGGAATTCAAGTTGATAATCGTGATTTGCTTGAAATATTTTAGCCTCTCGAGCGTCGAGATTTCCGCAAATTAATTTCGCCCCCCATCTGCGCGGCACTTTGCGGAGAAAGCCGGCTCGCAGATGGATGCATTTCGACTCCTCCGATCCCAGATAGCAATTTAGCTAAAAAAAACACGTGTTGTCAGCCTGGTTGGTACATCCACCTACGGCTTACTCTACACCAGGAAAAATGAATAATTTAGAGCTAAGTACATTGCAAAGCCGGACTATTAAAACTGCATACCATTATAAAGAATCTGATCTAAGGTGCCTGTCATGGGATTAGGGGAGAAGCTTGTTGAACAGGAATAATCACCGACCAGTCTACATCGTTTTTCCCAGTGTAACGAGATAGGACGTGAGTTGGGTCAACTCGAACACAATCGTCAGCATCAATCCGCGGCCGTTTCAACGAATCCGCATATGTCGCGCCGCCTACGCGACTGGAAGCGTTAATGAGACGCCGCTGGGCTCTTGGCCATGGCTGTGGCTGGCCCTGCAAATGGCAACTGATAAATTGGACCCAGCTCCTAACGGATCTGCGGATCTGAGCATCTCTGCCCGCTCTAACAAGATCCTGTTCGCGGCCTCGGCCATTCAGGCTTCATTAGCAGAGGCCGGGGCAGTAAAAGTCGGCAGTGGGGCTTTCGCACTTGGCCAGTTTCCCTCTCTGCGGCAGAGCAGAAAAAGACCAGAATGCGGACCGGACTGGCTGGTGGCTTCCTGGTTGCACCCAAATGCATTAGTCTAATGCGAACTTGGTCTTGGTCTTCGTCTCGGACGGCTGTGTGCTTGTGGCAGTGTCAAGTCGCTTGGACGACACTCAGGCCAAACATTTGATGACTTAATTGCGCATTTTAGCAGATACACATGAATGCGCCTAGAAAACGCTGGCGACTTGACAGTGCACTGAGAGAAACTTTAGAGCACTTCAAATAAATAGGAAAAGTTTACATACCTCTCAATTCGATAGAAGGTTATCAAGCCATTTTATAGCATTGTCTTATTACTATGTTGAAGCTCGAAAGTTTCTCAAGATTGTATACAACATTTTCTATCAGTGTATGCTGTCTTTGGGGCCTAAGGAGGTTCGCCTGTGATGCACCACACAACTTTATTTTGACAGGCGGCGATTAGAAGAAGACTTTCCCAGCCGTCCATCCCCTACCCGCCCCCCTTGCTGTTCCTGCTGCTTTGTTAATTGAAATGTTGTTGTTGCCTGCTGATGCAGATGCTGATTCCGATGTTTGTTTGCTCAGTTTCCGTCCCTGTCCCCCAACATATCGCCGTCTCCCTCCCTGTCGCCTGTCTGTCAGACGCTTGTTGCTTTTGTCAGTTGTCATGTTCTGAGCGGAGGGACCTACACGATTTTGACATTGGTATGGCGATTGCCATTACAGTTACAGTTAGCCATGCTTGTCCGCTTGTCCGCAAGTCCCCCTGTCCGTAAGTCCGCTTGTCCGTAAGTCCGCTTGTTTCATGAAGGAAGTCTCGGCGGCTGATCAAACGCATGCAAAGATAATCCGTTTACGCCCCGATGGGACTCCAATTGGAAATTGGAAATTGAAAATTCGTAGTGCGTGAGAAAACAGTTCAACGTTTTGAGCCTGTTGTGTATGCCATCATTAATTATGGGACCAAACATCCTTTCGGCCTTTTTGCTGACCATCGGAGCAGAGAGTCGAACCAGAGCGGTCATAGACGGCTGCACTTGCTCCACCACCGCGGTCACGGCCAGCTGAATATGAGGGGAACCAGGGGACTGGGGGCACTGCGAGGTGACTCGGGTGAGCGGAGTGCATTGCAACCGCAGGAAAGACATCAATTCCGCCCGAGGGAGTGTTTGGACTGTTGCATTATTTTCGGTAATTGCTTTTGGCCATTCCGGGATTGTCGCTGCCGAAACTAGATTCCCACGTTCCAACAGGTGAGGCCTGTGCCTCAGGCCAGAACTCTGCCCACCTGTTGGCCAGCCATCCATCCATTCAGCCATTCATCCATCTTTTGGAACTCTGCTCGCGTTTCACGCTCGGTTGGATTTGCTCGGCTGTCATACAGAACACAGACAATAAATTGTACTCTGTTTTTTTTTATCGTTTTTGGGCTGTTCTGTCTTTGTCTTTGTTCTGACTTCTTTGAGCTCCTCCAATTTCACTGGGCTTCTTCGGAAAGAGACTTGGGTCGCGTCAATTATTTCGTAGGATTTTAACGCACTTTAATTTAATCAACTTATTGTGAGCACTTTTTGTGCCTTCTCCGATTCCCAAATGTAATCTCTGCTTTGATGTGCCTTAATTTGATGGGAGAGACACGAAGAGATTGTTGCCAAGAAAGCAATTACATTTATCACCGGCTCCAATCATCATCATCATCATTAAGCGGAGTACATCAAATTAGAGGAGATATTTAATTTATGTCTAAGACCTGTGGGAGCCGCGTATCATTGGCGAGTAATCTTTGGGCCAGGAATTCACAGCTAACTAAATGGTCCAATTGTATGCTGGGAACGAGTTCAGAACAACGGAACCCGGCTCATACAATCCGTCAACAATCGGATCCGTATGAAGCTTCTTCAGCTCGAAGGCTGAATTAAAAACCCATGAAAGTCCGGCGGCAACAGAGTAGCATTTTGCCAGGGAAATCAATAAGGCGGCACACTAAGCCACACAAAAACTTGGCCATCAACTTGGCAGCCTAATGAAGCCAGCAGCCAACTAGTTAGTTGGCCATAAGTATCGAAGTTCGCTAAAAACGAAAAATACCTCCGAGCAGACGCCTCAAAAAGAGCGAACAAGTAGCGAACGAATACACGAGGCGAATTACAGAAGAAGAACAACATTTTGCATAAATTAGAGCGAGCCATGCAACATGGAAATCGCTGAAACGTGTCCAATGTTGTTGACAGCGTGGCAAGAGGGACGTTCGAGCTGGTGGCACGATGGTAAAGGGGGAAGCTGCATAAAATTAAGCAAAAGCTGTTAATGACGAACGCGAATCTGCTCAAACTCGACTCAAACCCGACTTGAGTGGAGTTGGGTTTCGCCCCACATGCCGCTTGCCGCATGCAGCATGCAACCAGCAACATGCAACATGCAATGCCGCGACATTAGCGGCAACAGCATCAGCAACTTGCTCCAAAATCGCAACTGCGAGTGTGGGCTGGCCAAGTGCATGTGGCCGCCGCTTCTTCTCTTGGCCCCTCCGATTAATTATGCATCTTAGCCGCTGCTGAAAACTTAGATCCAGATGCCGAGCTGTTGACTACGATGCTCTTGTTTGACTTGGTCATCTATATCAGGGAGTGGCATCCGCGGAAAGGGGATTCGGAGGCTAAGGCTTCCTCTACATGACCATTTAGTAAAATCTTTTGTTTTTCCTCAAATAATCCCTTGGTACGACCATCACATTAACATGCTTATAACCTGGAAAATATCTCATTTCATGGCCTCATTTCTGAAAGCCCCCGAAAGTATCTTGCGCCTACGCCTCTGCCTAATGCGATGCTGGCAGCTAGCTCATTGCTTATGGCTTATCACTAGCCTGGGTTCTGGAGTGGCGAATAACGTGTACCGTCTAACGGTAACGCTGCACTAAATCACCAGGCGGTACTTAAATAGGCGTTGCAGCACACACACACACACACACACTTGGATTCGAGGAACTTGTGCAACGGGCCCGACTGGCCCCCAAACCCAGCATAGACCCAATCCCAGAGCCACTGTTATCCCCGGCCAGGTCCCGATTCCAGGTGACTCCAGGTGAGGTTCGAGCCGCAGACAGGCACACAGAATGTGCTCATGCTCGGACAAAAAGCCATAAAGAAAGCGAAGAAGCTGAGGGAAAACAAGTCGAAATGCATAAAAACGCTGAGCGACAGCAACACGTGCAACATATGACGCGATTGCATGTACGGACTTTTTGTTTGGTTTACGGCCCGCTTTCGCATCCGATGGATTCGGCTGGAGCTGGGGCTATGGGTATGCGTGTGACGTAAAGGCAGTCAAACGCGGCAGTTTAACCCGAAACTCGGCTGCATAGGGGAATAAATTGCGGCATTCCGAGTCGTTTGGGAGTCGTTTGGGCCAGACAATGGAACACGCAACGCAACAAGGTCACGAGTTGGGAGGGCCAATGAACGAGATTTCGTAATGGGCCCTACCCTGATCCGAACTGCCCTGAACGGGCCCGCACTGCCACGCCCCCTCGAGCCAGATATAAATGGGATGCTCGATCGGTGATTGCAGATCGGTGATCCGAAATCGGAGATCGTGTGCTGGCCATGGATAATCAAGCATTACTGGGCCTAATCCACGGCTTAACCCGGCCGAGACGGCGTTTATCTTTCGGCCAATTGTGAAAGTAATTCAATGCGGATTGGCTGCCTCGACTCTTTTCAATTATTAAGAATTGCATGTTACGTATTAATTTCGATTCCTGGCGCTGCTGCCTCATTTGCAGCCGTTCTGTGTCGTAGTGCATTTAGCATTTCCCAGAATAGGAGCTCCATTGGCTGAAACGGGTTTCTGGGGATCTGAGTGGAGCGGGGGGTCCAAATGATTTTGAACCAGTTACGTGTTCCTGCTGCGGATTTTTCTGGGGAAACTGCGTGTCTAAAATTTAATGAAATCGTGGAAACACTGCGACTGCTGCAATCGGCGTAACGAATAGAAATGCCATCGATATTGTGGTGTTGCACATAATTGAGATATTATTACGGCTGGGATTTGGCATTTGTGCAACACAAAACGTGCTGAAATTGCTGAAAAGTCCGTTAATAAGCGGCGAATAGGATTGAATTGGATTAGATCAGATCGCAGCTGAACTCCGTAAGATGGGGAAATCGACGTGGAAGGAGCTCGGCACTTTTAATGGATTTAGAGAGTGTGAAAAGCATACAAATGAGATGTTATGAGTTATGAGAAAGAAGATTTAATAACCAGGAGAGAAGAACCAAAAGCCAAATTCAATTTGGTGTTAACATTCTCATCACGGCTTCTTTTGAAACGAAAAGTTACACTTTTAGTCGTACATATCTTTGAAGTTACTTAAACAAAGGTAATTTTCATAATTACCGCCCATTTATTTATCCAACACACCTGTGCTCACATTCAGTGCACTTTTCTGCACTCAAGCTGCCAGCTCGTATAATCGCATATAATTCCCAAAAGTGTCTTCAAAATACCGAAAATGATGCCGACCACTCGGTGTTGGCCAAGCGAAAAGACCGGATTGCCAGTTGTGGAACGGCTGGGCCATATTTCTCTGGCCATTTTCGTGCGATTGGAGTGCCAAACAATTTACTTTTAATTATCCTCAGACGTGCGCAATTGCGACAGGCCATCAAGGAAATGACAGACATCAAACCAAATAAACTGAAAATCTTCTTAACCCAAATTTATGTATATGTCCAGGCCGCCATCCGTAGTTGGCCATGCGGCATTTTTGCGTATTTTTCGTACTTTGCGCCTCGCGAAGTGGCGTTTAGTGCAGAATCGCATGCACCCGTGTGGAAAACAGTCAACAGGTTTCTCTGTCCGAAAAGAGAAAACCGAAATCCGGAACGCGTCTAGGCCGCAAAGTAGTGGCAGCCAAACAACAACTGTTGGCCATATTCCATATTCGGCAGCTGGAACTGCGATTTGAATTGAATTGATCTGATCTGATCTCATCTGGCGTGGCTCTTTGCTTTTTGGCCCGGCGCTTGGCCACTTGGTTGCTGTTTTCCGCTATCAAAGTCAATCGCCAGTCGGACAGTTACCAATTCATCGGGTGACAGATTACGCCCTGGCCAGTGGCAGTTGGTTGGTTTTGGTTTAGAAAGTACCCTGTGATCGATCAACTTTTGGCACCGAACCTACCCGCGCAGCAAATGAAATTTGCATTGGCAGCCACAAAGAAAGAGATGACTGGCCGTAAACTTTCTCCACGCCGAACTAAAAGCCAGCGTATGGAGGTGTTAATGGCTCCTGGTCATCCATGTGGTACTAATGCACACAGGGAGAGTAGCTAATGTACCTTCATGCCACACCAATGGCTCTCCACCCGGAATGTGGCATTCACTTTCTGTGGGCTTAGCTTCATTAGCAGAAGGCTAAACTCCGATTGTGATGAGATGTCTTCGATTTGCATAAGCCAGCGGGTATCTTTCGTTGGAATGGCAAATTGGTAGGGGCTTCTTCTCACGTTGATTAGTAAATAAAAAGGTGGAAGGCCCAATGGCTGCGTATGGTTGTTATTCATGCTCTGAATGTTGTGCAATTCAATATGCTGGGCGTTTGTGAATGAAACGTTTAATATTTCACACAACACTCTGAGCCTAACAAATGACTTTAATTGCCACATAAACACATGAGGTAGGAAGGCCGAAACATGACCAGGAATCTCTCGGCCGTCTCTGCTTGCCTGCATAATCGCGCGGCGTGCCACAAGCCGAGTGAAAGTACCGCAGAAAGCGGCGCGGAGAAGATTCCACTGTGGGCAGCGGTCAAGCGAGTGGCAGCCAACCTTATGACTGCAAATCGGACTCGGGGTTTCATCAGATCTGATTGGACAACTGCACGCATGCAGCTGCGCCGTAATTGCACTCAAAAGTCATTCGAAATACCTGCGGGCTCTCAAAACGAATACGTATTCCGCTAGTCCAGCCGTCTAATTGCAAATGAGTCGGGCAGATGGAGTCCGAAATGATTTAGAGGCATAATAGACAGAATGGCATTCCATAAATGATGTTCTATGGAAGGAGATATAAATGGTGTTGCTAAAGCAGCTCATTATAACTTACTAGATTTGAGATCACCTCATTCAAACAGAGCTTTATAGTACATTCAATCATGTTGTCAATAGATAAAGTAACCACCATAAAACAAAGTCTATAAAATTGTATTCCCACCATGTCCAAGTCCAAACTATTCGAAATTCATGGAGTATTAACTTTATAGTTCAGTTTCGCTTTCTTTTGACTACATTTAAGCACCTCCGAAAACTAGAAACCATATCCAATGATTGTTTCGTAATCTGGCCACCTTATAATGCTTTCCCTTTCGATTGTTATATTTTGCAGTACCCAGTCCAGCCAAGTAATCGGAAAATTCAAGCCCACGCCCGCACCCCGCTCCACCGGCAACATGCAGCAGGCCCCGCAGCAGCAGCAGCATCCCCATCCGCCCAGCAGCAGCTACTACACGCAAACCGAGAGCGAGCTACTGCAGATTGAGGCGGGCGGCACGGGCCTGACCTTCGCCTCCCACTCGCAACGCCCCGAATCGGCGATCAGCCAGGTGGCATCCACCGCCCACCTGGACGTGCCCTCGGCCGCCTCCAGCGGCAGCGCCGGCAGTGCGGTCAGTGGGGGCAGCGGCGGGGCTCCGGAATCCACGGGGCGCTTTGTGTCGCCGCTGCAGCGCCGCCACTGCCAGCCGCCCAGCCACCTGCCGCTGAACTCAGTGGCCTCCCCGCTCCGCACCGCCAGCTACAAGTCGGCGGCGGCGGTCGCGGGTCATGGCTTCCACCACAGCCACCACCAGCAGCTGGACTTCCAGCGGAACTCGCAGTCGGACGACGACAGCGGCTGTGCCCTCGAGGAGTACACTTGGGTGCCGCCGGGTCTGCGGCCCGATCAGGTAAGACGCACTGCAAGAAAGATGGGTGGCAAACCAAGTATATGAACAAAGAAGAGACTCACAAACAAGTTATTGTTCATCCTCGTTTTCATATTCGTTTCTTTACATATTAAAGTAAAGAACACTAAGTATTTCTTTGAGTGTTTGAACCGAAGCAACCCAGTATCTTCAGCATAATGATGACGAGCATACATGTGTTCCGATTTGTCGCAACAAATTAAGTGAAATCTCGGACGATGTGGGGCGAGGTGGTTGCCTTTTGGGGCCGCAGGCCACCCGCTGCCAGCTTTTGCTTTCCATCGATTTTCCACGCTCTCCCAATCGCATTCCCCGGCCAAAACCAAATCCAGTTCAAGTCTGGTCGTTGGCCACTTGCGCGCTTAAGGAAATCGGTTGGACACCGCTTTAATTTCACGCTGGAAATTCCGAAAAATTATCGCTCCCGAATCGCGATCGGTATTTGTATCTGGTGGAAAGCGAAAGCGTTTTGTAATTACCGCCGATACATTCGGTGGCAATTAGAGCTTGAAATGCCAGTCGATATTTTTTCGGGGCGGAGGCTTACATAAAAACTCCTGGGAAAAGCCGAAGTCGGCCTGCAATTTTCCTTTTCCTCGATTCATTTTTCCCATGAGCATTGCGACACTTTCCACCTGCACGAATTTGTGGGCGTGAGTCCGTTTAAAAACGCGTTTTTGGTTGCCTCCTTATTTCTTTCTCCAAATTTAATACATCCCATAGCAGTTAGCTTGAGTTTAATCGGAAGCTAATCCAACTTTCCGGCGTGCATTCTCCACTTTCCAGGTCCGTTTGTACTTCAGTCAACTGCCAGACGACAAAGTGCCCTACGTCAACAGTCCCGGCGAAAAGTATCGTGTCAAGCAGTTGCTGCACCAGCTGCCGCCGCAAGATAACGAAGTGAGTATTGGCCAAAGGGGCCAACAGAAGAGCATTGCTTCTGGCCAGGCCAAAAAGAATGAAAATGAACACAATGGCAGGCACTGGCCACTTAAAAATAAGTTGAAACGGAACTTAAGTTGTAAGGGAACTAATACCACTCTGGCCACTTTTGATTAACTAACAACGCTTTTATTTAGAGTAAAAAATATATATTAATTTCTTCATTGCTTTCCGACATTCCAAATAATTAAGTAATTTAAACTTCTCTTTGGTATATCCTATAACGAAATATATTCTTATAAGATGAGTAGTAAAATTGAATTAAAAATCCAAGTGAGCCTCTTATAAACTTTATTCCCAAAAAGTGTTTTTTTGAAATAGCAACTCGTTGTGACAAAATTTATAATTAGCCCGGTGCGGGCATTGAGTGCCTAGTATAAAGAAAGGGCTCCCTTCAAAAGGCCCGGCGAGATTAAAAAACTTGCCACCGCCTTTTGAGTTGCCTTAATTAAAATTCAGGAACACAAAAGCTGACTTTCCTCCTTTTCGTAACTTTTTTCGTCTATGTCTACGTGTCTGTTGCAGGTGCGCTACTGCCACTCGCTGAGCGACGAGGAGCGCAAGGAGCTGCGCATCTTCTCGGCCCAAAGGAAGCGGGAGGCCCTCGGCCGCGGGGCAGTCCGTCTGCTGTCCGACGAGCGGCCCTGCAAGGGGGTAAGTTTGGAAACATTTTTTACTGCCTTTTATCCCCCCCGTTTGCTGCACCCCTCCCGCGCACATAATTGTTGCTGAAATTTGCATTTTATTATGAAGATGAAGAGTCGTTTCGATTTCATTTGTGCCTGGCCGGGCGAAGTTTTGCGCCAGGGATTCCTTCTTGGCCCGGTCGCAAACAGGGGAAAAAAAATTGACAATGGCCCGGAAAAACAATGGGATCAGAGGGTGCGGGATGCGGGCTGCGGGGCGACCGGTGTTGCCAACTTTCAAACGTCTCGAAGTAAAAGATGACAAAAAGATTTCATTAAGTACACTTTCAGCTGGCGGAGGGCGAGTGGAAAATGAAAAACGTTGTTGCAAAAACAATTGCACTGACTTGGCTCTGACAACATAAAGGCTAAGAGAGTCGCAGCTTTTCCCCTTTTCCACAGTTTTCCTCGCGCGGAAAGCGAATGGAGCTGCCGGTTGGCCAAAGACGCAATGAAATGGCATTAAAGCACAATGGCAGTGGCATGAAATAGTGGCAGAGGTGGCACCCACAGTGCCTCCTGCGTCCTTTCACAGTCTGGCCCGGTCTGGGAAATTTGCATTGTTATGAGCTGACAGTCGGAGGACCTCCGCCACTCCACTCCACTCCACTGGCTCCCAGTTGGAGCTGGCATGGCGATGTGCACTTGGTCATCGCCAGCTCCGCACTTTGCCGGCTGATAGTTGGCAGCTCGATTTTATTGTGCTCACATTCGCCACTCGTAAAACTTATTAAAAACTTTGTGCCGCATGCTGCGTGTCTGGGAGCTGGTCGGATCCTCTCCGGCCGCTCTGGAGCCTCGATCCGTCGGTCTGCTCCTTGAATCCGTCTGCTACGTGCCCCGCCAAACGGGAACCAAGCCGGGATAGGGACTAGCCCGGAGTCCTGTGCGTGTGTCTGATTTCATGTGGCATGTCCAAATTGGCAGACGACTCGGGTTTATTATGACTGTGGCCCAACTTGGACCGCACTTCCCAGAGCTCGAAGTTCATTAGAGTCCCGAATAATCAGTGTGAACTTGGCAAAGAGTGCCCGAAAGTTTGCCCAACTCATACATTAGATACATAAGATTACTTTGAAATATTTAAACTGGCTGCATTTCGCTACTTTGAATTTTATAAATACTAATAACAATGAAGAATCTGCATGAGCCACCGAGAATATTTTTCCCAATTTAAAAATGGAAACTCATTGCTATCAATGAACATGTAAAGAAAAATCAATGGAACTGTGTGGGCGTTTTCGGCAAACTTTCCACTTCGTTGCCATGTGGAATCTGATAAACTTTAAAGGGATTAGAAAATCGGAGCTACCCGCAGTCGGAAAAAGTGCTTAAAATTCACAGACCATAACTGACTTGCTAAACGGACGTTAAAATGCGAACAAAGGCCTCAGCCCGGAGTCACCCACCCAGTCGAATGGCGTGGAAAGCATGGGGAAATTATGAGGGAAAATTTATGAAAACGTTCAATGATCCTGAATCCTGAATCCCGACTACACAGGGGGAGGAAGCTTTCGCAGTCAGTCAGTCAGGCGTGAATGAGTAGCAACGTGGGCCGCAAACGTGTGTCACATCCAACTGGCAATGATTTTGCCCAAAAATAATGGAATCGAGCGGCGGGCGGAGGAGGGGCTCTCTTCTTGACAGATTTTCCGCACGAACAGCAACGAGCGGAAGCTGAAGTTTTGACAAGGATGTGACACTAAAGGTCGTCCTGGCAACAATGAAATAATTACAAGAAAAGCCATCTCAGACTCGGCACTTTGCAGCAAGAAGTATATATTTTAGGATACAGAGAAAAACTTGCTTCAAATTTTAATCAATTAAATAAAATTAATTTACTGTGAGTGATAGGTGCCCTTTCGTTGATTTTCCCTCTTGTTTGCTTATAGTTTGTGTAAAAGTACTGCTGATTTTTGTTCAGTGCAGCTAGGTAGCAGGAGCAGAACAATAAGGACAACCAGCAAACGAAGGTAAAGCGCAGTGGCTGTTAAGCGAAAAGTTTATGTACTGAAAAGGGCATGATAACGAGCGTCATTAATAATTTGAGTTGCTTCTTGGGGGAGATTGGGGTTGGGAATGGAGCGGGATTGGGGCAGGATACTGGCTGTCTTGCCCGTCTGCCTGCCAGCGAAGTTTGTCGCTCCGAGTGGGATTAGTCCGGACACGAAATGGGTTAGCAAGGACACTGCTGGCGCCCCGGGTCATCCGGGTTCAGCTAGGTGCTGCGATGGCTCCGCCGGCAACAATTTGTCAATAGCATAATTGTCTGGCGCAGAGTGCCTGCAAACAAGCGGCAGCCAACAGCCAACTGGGATTAATTGGATTGATAAGATAAATGAGCAGCGATTGCTGTTATTTACATGACATTTAGCCGGGCTGGCAGTCCAATGAAAAATGTCATTTTAAGTGCACAGATTTCGCAGACAAACTAATCAATGGCGGGGGCGGGTTGGTAGGATTTGGGGTCCATCCATGGAAACTTTAGCACTTTGTGCCCACCGCAGAAACTACTTAAAGAGCTTCCTGCGGGAAAAGTTTTTTGCAGAGTTTCTGGGGTTAGCCGCGCCAGAGTGCAAGGACAAGTCTATTCCGCCCTCAACGCGTCATTAGCCAGGGAAAAGGGAAGGGGAATGAAGGAGGAACTGCCTAATTAAAGTGCGCCCTGCGCAGCTCCGAGGTTTTTATGATTTTCGTGGCCCGAGGCGATAAATTTTTGGAGTTGCCAAACAATTAACGACGCATAGAGGGCGCCACTTACGCCCCGGGAAATTATCAACCCCGCGCAGTCGGGACCACGGGTATTCGCCTGTCAATGCTTAATGGCTTGCAAAAGTAAATGCTGATTGCGGCAACGCGGTGGAGCAAGTGGGTCCAGGACGGGACGCATCCCACGGAGCGGGAGCATCGCCCGCGCCGACGTTTAATAGCCTGGAAAGTTAAGCAGCTCCTGTTCCAGGATGATGGCTGAATGGCAACAGCAACGGCAATGGCATTGGCATTGGGGCCCAGGATCCTGAATCCTTTGCGGTGGCTCTGTGGTGGCGTCGCGTAATTTGCCTGCGCCAGAAACCGCCAAAACCGAAAACGGAGACGCAGTGGAGCAATCTCGAGCAGTGTCTGAAATGAGGGTGCAAATTGGCAGGGAACTTGTGTTTGCCTTTGGCTCGTAGGAACTGCATGTGTCGCCCTCTTGGTTGATTGTGCATATATTAAGGCGGGCGGGCTAATTGCTTTATGCCGGAGCAGCCAAGATCTGCAGACAGGTGTGGAAAGCCATCGAAATAGAGTAAACGAATAAGAGTTCTGTGTGAAAATAGAATATAAGGTTTCACTACACTTCAGTATATGAGCGTAGAAACAATATATTAAGCAGACTAGCACTTTAAGAACTATGCTATATAAGTAGTGCATTGCATTACAGTTGCGACAAGGATCTACCCAATCTAATAGGATACACATAAGCCAAAGGTTTTCTTGGTGGAATACAGCGTGCTTTCTTGATTCTCAGCTGTGTAGCTATCACTTGATGTACTCTCAAGTATCCCCATTTCAAGATAGCCGAGCATTTAGCTTGGAACTATCCTGCTCGACTGTCTGACCTCTGAGCGAACTCAATTAGATCCTTAATTTAGGGACGTAAAAACGTCACCAGGCATTGGCCTGTGGTTGCGAACCCTTTTGGTCGAAACGAGTTCATTATGCGAGCGCGTTTAAATTTAACGAGTCTTGCCAGGAGTCATTAAAAGCGGCACTTCCTGCCCACATTTCCCAGTTTTCAGCTTTTAGTTTTCAGAAATTTCCCAGCAGCCAGCTCCACTTAAAGCGCTTCCTTATCCACAGAGGAGCGCTTCTGGGTTGGTGGGCGGAAGGTGGAGGAGCACACCGGGCTGACACGGACACATGGCCGGCAGCTATTTTTGCATGATTTCCGCTTTGGAAAACTCGAGGGGAGCCGCAGAGCAGGACACGGCGCCAGGACTTTTTCTTGCTGGCGGCTTTTCCTGGTCGGTTTTCCCAGTTGTGCGGCGTTGAGCTTAAGCGTTTTATTACCGTTATTTAGCATTTATAGTCGCTTAAATATTTCTGCCCCAGCAGCAACCAGACGCTGCAGATTTTTATCGCTCGAAGAACTTGAGCATATTCCTCCCATTCGTACGATTTACCTAACTCACTCCTACTTTTCTGTCTCCTTTCAGTGCGAGGAGCCTTTGTCCGGCGGTGACATCGTGGTTTTCGCCCAGCGCCTGGGCGCCCAGTTGTGCTGGCATCCGGGCTGCTTTGTGTGCAGCGTCTGCAAGGAGCTCCTGGTGGACCTCATATACTTCCAGCGGGACGGGAACCTCTACTGCGGTCGGCACCACGCCGAAACCCAAAAGCCGCGCTGCTCCGCCTGCGATGAGGTAAGTGCTTGTTAAATTTCTGGGGGAAGTCGGTAAGGGAATGTGGTAACTCTTGAATTAAAGGAAGTCGTTAGGAAATTTCAAATACGTCTTTATAAGAGAATAAAAAGAGAAGAGATAAGAGAAATTAAAGCACTTTCCGTGCTATGACATTTATTCATTATAATTTGTCATGTACTCCAGGCCATCCAGTGTCCATTGAATAATTTGGCAACCAGTTCTCTTCGCTAACAAGATACTATTCGCTTCCTTTCCACCCATTCCAGATAATCTTCTCGGACGAGTGCACGGAGGCGGAGGGCAGGACGTGGCACATGAAGCACTTCGCCTGCCAGGAGTGCGAGCACCAGCTGGGCGGTCAGCGGTACATCATGCGGGAGGGCAAGCCGTACTGTCTGGCCTGCTTCGACACGATGTTCGCCGAGTACTGCGACTACTGCGGGGAGG
Source organism: Drosophila simulans (assembly GCF_016746395.2). Lineage (NCBI taxonomy): Eukaryota > Metazoa > Arthropoda > Insecta > Diptera > Drosophilidae > Drosophila > Drosophila simulans. Next base: position 4,519,581 of record NC_052521.2, read on the forward strand.
TGATCGGCGTGGACCAGGGCCAGATGAGCCACGACGGGCAGCACTGGCATGCGACGGACCAGTGCTTCAGCTGCTGCACCTGCCGCTGCTCGCTGCTGGGAAGGCCCTTCCTGCCCAGGAGGGGCACCATCTACTGCTCGATCGCCTGCAGCAAGGGTGAGCCGCCCACGCCGTCCGACACGAGTTCGGGTCCTCAGCTAAGGCCCACGCACCGAGCTTCCACCTCCAGCCAAATAGCAAGATCGCCGCGTAGAGGTGGAGACCGGGAGCGGGACCCGGGACGGAAGGCACACCACGGTCACCCAAAGGCTACGGGCAGTGCCGGAGATCTTCTTGAGCGTCAGGAGAGGCAGCGCATGGAGGCCGCGGGAGTGGCGGACTTATTGCTTGGAGGAGGGGTACCGGGCATGCCACGCCCAGCCCATCCACCGCCCATCGATCTAACCGAGCTGGGGATCAGCCTGGACAACATTTGTGCCGGCGACAAGTCCATCTTCGGGGACACCCAGACCCTGACCAACTCCATGCCGGACATGCTGCTCTCTAAGGCAGACGACTCGCACAGTTACCAGAGCATCGACAAGATCAACCTGAACTCGCCCAGCAACTCTGATCTGACGCAGAGCACCCAGGAACTGGCCAACGAGCTGGAGCTGGACAACGAGCCGGTGCGGGAGCTGCCCCACGATGGCTACGAGCAGCTCTTCGCTAACAATCGCAACCAGGAGCACCCGGCCGAACAGGATTTGGATGACGAGCAGCTGGACAACCGACCGCTGAAGGAGGTGCGCTTTCACAGCGTCCAGGACACTATGTCGCGCTCCAAGAGCTACACAGATAACTCCAATGCCCGGCGGCGCAGGAGGCGTCGCAACCAGTCGCGCAGCTCCTCGGAGATGCAGATCAACCAGACGAACCTCCGCCTGCATAACGCACAAACGCAGGTGGGAACGACGCCCCTCAATCTGCTGAACAACCTGGACAACTGCGACGTGGCCAGCATCTGCTCCACCTGCTCCTCCAGCTCCTCGAGCGACATGGACGACTACGTGTACCGCCTGCCTGCGCGGAAGCACTACGGCGGAGTGAGAGTGGCCTATGTGCCCAATGATGCGCTGGCCTACGAGCGCAAGAAGAAGATGGCCCAGGACTCGTCCCTGGCTCCCGGGGGAGGCAATGCATCCGTGGGCGGGGCACCGGCGATCATGCACGAGAGCAAGAACTGCACGATTTCCTGACCACCCCCCGTGCTGCCGCCACCGCCCTTCAACCTGAGCAGCTACTACATCCTGGACACGATCCTGGAGGAGCAGAGTCTGATGCTGCCGGAGAAGAAGCCCGGCTGCCTGAGGAGGGTGTGGAACTTCTTTGGACTGGGCAAGCCCCGCCACTCCAACTCCCAGCACAGCAGCAACGGAAGGCTATACAGCGTGTAGCTATGGAATGAGGTTTAAGAAGGGTGTTTTTAGCACGGTTGCCAACTAAGGTTGTTCCATTAACTACATAAGATTAGTTCATCAGAACACTTTTTAAAAATGTACATATATACAGATGGGGTAAACCGTGTTTTTAAATATATATCTCTTTAATGGCAACCGTGGCTGTAAATAACATATCGTCATGTATAATACACTTAATAAGAAGGCACATATGAGATCAGAGATGAGAGAAATCGTTGTACAAAGTCGAGACTATATCATATTTGCATATTCATATACACATTACCATAGGTATAAGTTATTCTAGAGCTAGATTAGGCGAACAAAACAAACGAAAAGTAGAGACCACAAACAACAAACAACGCAATCAACGAACAATAAACTCCAACGAAATCCTATCGAAGGCCAACAAAAGAATCTCCGAAAGAGTGAAAGTATTATTTGTTTCAGATCTTAGCCAAATGTGCAATAATTTAAAATATCAACGCAAAATGCTAAATTAACTCTTCCACCGGCAAAGCGAAACACAGCGATGTAAAACCATTAGCATTTGCCATATTTGCGGTTTCTTTTCTTCGAATATTTTGTTCATCAATTCGAATTGAAGATTCTTTTGTTTGAGGGCCAAATGTTTTATGTAATTTGCGTGCTTTCTCCGCGGCGTGAAAGGGAAATTGTTATATAAAAGCATGTGTCCAGAATACTTTTGTAACCAACCAGTGAGAGTTAAACGAAATCTTATTTCTAAGCTATGCTATATCAACAAGTGTGTATGGAAACATAATCAAAAGTAAAATATATGTCTGTGTATTTTATTCTTAACAACTGATCCGTCTTTTTATTAACCCATTTCGGTGCTCCTACTCCCTTCATAACCCCGAAGAACCCAAATCCTGGCTAAGTAAAGGGTATCTGATAGTCTAGCAACTCCCTTGTAGCGTTCACTCTAACTTTATCGTACAATATAAGCGGATTTTACATCATCCTATTTACGTGGCAACAACTGCATCCAGAATCCGGTCGTTGGAATTATATTGAAGCCTCGTGCCGATTCCCACAGATCCTTGGTGGTTCGCGGTGAGGCCTCAATCTTGTAATTTAGTATTAGACTGTAGAGCATTCCCTTGGCCTGCATCAGAGCATAGCGATTTCCTGTACATATAAGACATGCATTAGGTAAATACTAAATAATAAAATAATAATCCATAAGTAGGATTTACAAACCAATGCAGCTCCGGGGTCCGACTCCAAATGGCAAATATGTATAGGGTATCAAATCTTTTTTTCGCCTTTCGCTGAATCGCTCTGGATCAAACCTCTGGGGTTGCGGAAAGAAGCGCTCATCCCAGTGCAACCCACAGATGGGAATGCTTATATTATCCCCTGCCTTGAATTCGAAAAGCTTGATCCCTTCATCATCTGTGAGCGTGTAGTCCTTGGAGCAGAGCCGGTCTGCTGCTGCCGAAAGGGGCCACTTCCGAAGTGACTCGGAGATGACCATGTCCATGTAGGTCATCTTCTGCACGGCGTCGTAAGTAAGAGGTGCACCCTTTAGTGCCTCTTGGGTTTCCTCAACCTCTTCATATAAGCGCTCCTGGATGTCGGGATTGAGAAGCAGTTCGTAGGTGGTGGTGCAGATCAGATTGGAGTTGTTTTCGAAGGCGGCGAAGAAGAAAATGAAGCATTGGGCCACGATCTCATCGTCCGTCCAGTTATTCTTCGACTCCTTCTTGGCCTCCATCAGAAGCTGGATCATGTCGGGCCTGGTTATATTGTGCTTCTCGCGGTACTGCATGGCATCCACCACCAGGCGAACAAAGTACTCAACATTTTCGGAGTTAAAGATAGTCAGTTTGAAAAACTATTGGAAGTGACAATTATAAATATAGTGAACTTTATTCGCTTCGTAGGTACCCACATTAAAAACTTTCGGAGCAAGTAAGCACATCATGAACTTTTGGAACGGAAGTCCCCGTGAGAATGATAGGGTTTTCCCGATCTTATGGAACTCATTCCCTGGGTCATCAAATGAGTTAACCTTTAGTCCAAAAGCCGTAGTTGCAATCACGTCGTTGGAAAGCTTGTTGCAAAGCACTTTCATGTCCAGCTCAAAGGCATTTTCACCTGCAGCAAAAGGCTGGGAGGATTTCAGGTGCTCCAAGCATTCCGCGAAGCTCTCGTTCATCAGGGTGAACATGTTTCGCATCTTGGCCGCCGTGAAGACCGGGGTCAGGACGCTCCTCATGTTCCTCCAGTGCTGATCCCTCATCACATTGAGCATGTCGTTAACTAGACGCTCGTTCGGGATATTCAGTGTCTGGTGGTTGGGGAAGTGGTCAAAGTCCTTAACGCATATCTTTTTAATCAGCTGGGGGTCGTTTATCTGGATCATTGGGGTGCGTAGATTAAAGAGCCCTACTAGCTTGCTGGAATTTCACAAGATTCATTAGCATTTCACAGCCCGCAGTCGATCCGCCAACCACTTACCGATGCCGAGTGCGATTATAGAACTCGGAGATTTGTTTTTGGAATGAGGCCTTTTGCAAGGCCGATGCACCCATGTTACCTACAAATGGGTGCGGTTTCTCGAAGTATAGGTCCCGATCTTTGAAAGCCTTGAAGGTGCCAGTACTCCACTGGAACAATAGTAAGCCGATGGTAGCCAGAACGAGACATATTTCCACAAAAGCCATCTTAGTCACCTGAAGTAATTAATTCAAACTGAAAGCGATGAGTGCCCACTACGTCTCTATATGTTTTTATGGGAGAATTTGCTACTAACAGGTTCGACACTGCTTATTTTAAGTGGAATCTTATCTGTCGCTCTCTTTGGGTTTTGAGTTGTGAAAAAGCTAGTGAGAACATAGCTCTCATCGATTTGTTTGTTTATTTTCTTATCTAATGAATGTAGCTTTAAGTTTTTGGGGGGTAAACAACTTGGTTTTTCCTTGCCATGGTGTAAAAACGAAGATTACCATTTATTATCAGCCAAATTGGCATTGATATCAATAATTATAATAATCTTTCTGAATAGGTTTTATGTCCTTAAATTGCTTATTTCATAAGGTATAAATACTCAAGGTGTGTTAGATTTAATCGCAATGAGTTCAAACTGGCATTGAACGGCTAAAAAGTATATAATAAGTAGTACTTAGGTCTTCTCTAATAACATTTGACCAAGAGACATGATATTATACACACTTATTAGCTAACTAACCGGTATGTGGTAGTCGATGCATTCTCTCTTAATTTTTATTTTTTGAGCTAGAAGTTCTAAAACGATATAAATAAAAACCAGTAATTTGAATAATGTTCCTTTTTTATTTTATAATATCAATTAATGTGTATAAATCATAACAATAAGGAAAACATGTATATTTTTGTGAGCAGATAACCGATCAGTCAGCTTATTTTCGCGGCACCAAGTGCATCCAGAATCCGGACCTAGGAGTAAAATTGAATCCGCGCGCCGATCCCCACAGATCCTTGATGGTCCTTGGGGAAGCCTCGATCTTGTAATGCAGAAGTAGGTTAAAGAGCATACCCTTGACCTGCATCAAGGCATATCGGTTTCCTACAAAGAAATAGTATGATTTAAACTGTCCTCCTTATCGTAAGACTTTGATTAACTGACCTATGCAGTTCCGAGGTCCCACGCCGAAGGGCAAGTAGGTGTAGGGCACCATGTCACCCTTTCGCTCTTCGCTGAAACGATCCGGGTCAAACTTCCTGGGTTCCGGGAAGTAGCGGTCATCCCAGTGCAACCCGCAAATGGGAATGTTGATCCGGTCGCCTACTTTGAAGTCGAACAGCTTGGTGCCATCATCATCGGTGAGCGTGTAGTCCTTGGAGCAGAAGCGATCAGTGGCGGCGGCCAGAGTCCACTTTCGAAGGGACTCGGAGATGACCATGTCCATGTAGGTCATCTTCTGCACGGCGTCGTAAGTGAGGGGTGCACCGTTCAGAGCATTCTTCGTCTCGATTATCTCCTCGTACAAACGCTCCTGGACGTCGGGACTGTGAAGCAGTTCGAAGGTGGTGGTGCAGATCAGATTGGAGTTGTTTTCGAAGGCGGCGAAGAAGAAAATGAAGCACTGGGCCACGATCTCATCGTCCGTCCAGTTATCCTCCGACTCCTTCTTGGCCTCCATCAGAAGCTGGATCATGTCGGGCCTGGTTATATTGTGCTTCTCGCGGTACTGCATGGCTTCCACCACCAGGCGGGCAAAGTAATCAACCTTGGCGGAGTCGAAAATAGAAAGCTTCAGAAGCTGAAAAGGACAATATCTTGAATATATAATCTATTCAGTGCACATCAAATATTAACAAGCTTACACTGAAAATCTTTGGCACCAAGGCGGACAGCATGAACTTGAAGAACTGAAGTCCTCGGGAGAAAACCAGCGACTGTCCGATCTCGTAGAACTCATTTTTCGGGTTGTCGTACGAGTTCACCTTCAGCCCGAAAGCGGTAGTGGCGATGATGTCGTTGGAGAGCTTGTTGCACAGCACCTTCATGTCCACCTCAAAGCCCTTCCTGCCCGGCAGGGTTTTCGATGAGCCGTCCAGGTGCTGCATGCACTCCGCGAAGCTCTCGTTCATCAGGGTGAACATGTTGCGCATCTTGGCCGCCGTGAAGATCGGAGTGAGGGTGTTTCTCATGTGCTTCCACCGCTGGTCCCTCATCACGCTGAGCATGTCGTTGAACAGGCGGTCGTTGGAGCTGATGAAGAGCTGGTGGTTGGGGAAGTGGTCAAAGTCCTTTACGCAGATCTTTTTGATCAGCTCCGGGTCGTTTATCTGGATCATAGGAGTGCGCATATTGAAGAAGCCCACCAGTTTGCTGCATTTAGATGAGCAGTCTGTTAGCGTTTGAACAACTTGAGGTTAGTCGCATAACTACTTACTGTTGACGAGTGCGTTCGTAGAACTCGGTGATTTGTTTCTGGAAAGAGGCCGTCTGCAAGGCCGATGACGCCATATTACCCACAAAGGGGTATGGCTTTTCGTAGTAGAGCTTCCTTTCCTCAAAGGTTTTGAAGGTGGCCGTGCTCCATTTGTAGACGAGATAACCGATGACCACAAGGGCCAGACAAATTTCGATCAGTGCCATTTCTGGGCTAGATACGTTTCACCACCTGTTCAGTACGCTGCAAACTGATTTTCACAATTACCCGACACGCCAATTTATACACTCCGCTATCAAATATATGTGTGTATGAATATGGTAAGAAGTATGTACGCTCTCGACAGGTTTCAAGCTTTATTCAGCCAGGTTTTTTTTTTTTTTTGCATAGAACACTTATCTCTTAGCCCGCTCTCCGTGAAAAATCTTTGCGAGCGATGAGACTACAGCAAACTGTTGTGCTTGGCACCTATTGATTTGTTTATATTTGGTGCTATCTATCTACGAGTACTTCAAGCGCGAGTGGTTTAAAGGCTCTCTTCTCTCCAAAAGTCTAATCACAAGCGTATATACACGGCAATCTAATCAGTGACAACGAATAATTACACAGATCAACAAAATGTGAGTAAAGTCGCATTTGTAAACATTGCACATTTCTTCGATATATATGATACTCGTAGATACTGAGTATCTCAAATGCAGTGAGAATTTAAGATTGATATAGTAGAAAATAAAAGCAAAAAAGCGGAAAAACCTGTCAAACCCAAATAGGAAGAAAATGTGATAGCAGATTTTCTTTTGCGAACTTGGCTCCTGTGGCAAGGGAAAGTATTTCGATATTCACTTATTGTATTTCGTTGCCCATTCGCACTGTTGTCAAATGGCACTCTGCATTGGTGATAAGAGTGGGTTATTTGGGCCTGGCTGATGAAATCAGGCTAAAGCTTTCATCGAGTTCCCAACAAAGAACGAAAAGCGATAATGTGTTCAAAAAGTAATCGGCCTTGTCCACTGCCTGGAAAATTTCAGCTGGGGAAGTTCGCTCTTGAAGAACCTTTGCATGTCTGACGATGTTACTATGTTCGCTTTCCCCATCGCCCAGTGATTATGTCACCTCACTAGAACTCCAGTTTGTCATGTCACACACACTGTGGATGTGATGTAAACCTGGCCCAAGACGGGTTTGACTCATAGTTTTGTTGATTTCGGGGCTCACAGTTTGAATATTTAACATATTGACGGAGTGTTGGGCCACCAACAAAAGCATAATAACGAGCAAACGGTTAAAACACCAATTTAGCCGCAAGCGCAATGGGAGAAATATAATTAAATATTTAGACGGTTGTGTTACCGGGCTAAGTTTTGTTTTAGTTTCTGCTTCTCTTTTGTCGGGCTTAGAAACTTTTGTTGCCATATCGTTGCCAAATAAAATATTTATGGAGGGGCTTGAAGAAGAAAGTGCATGCGGCTATCGACATACCGATTCATGTGTAGAGAAGTTAGGAAAATCCACTAGTTTTTACACGGAAAACTCATATTCATATTTTGTCGATCCAAATCTTGAATAGTTCCTAAATTCTATACTATATTCCTGTTCTATAGTTTCCTTCCCCTTATCCGCATGATGTTCAGAAAATGTATTGAATTCACGTTTTCCGATCCTTTTCTGGGATCCACTAGCTTTTCCGAGTTCGCCTGGGTTTATTCAACCCTTTGGAGCACGCATGCACTCGAAATCCCACATACACATATGAGCAAACATGCATACATACATAGATGCTCGGATATAAACATGAGCAGCTCCCTGAAACCCCCTGCTGTGTCGCACATGAAGGTCCTTTGGCATTTTATGCGCGACTAAAGTGTTAGGATATCTGTGTCCAAACATATATGTATGTACAGCCTGCGAGGATGTAAGTGATTGTGGACGGGAGAGCTGCATTTTATCAAAGCTTGCCCAGCAGTTGCCGATGTCTGTCAGGCTATAATGCCTGCTGCCACGCCCCCGCCCGCCCTTCTATGCCATTTCAGTCCATTCTATTTCGCTTCGTTTTATGCGCAAATCATGCTGCATCATTAAATCTGCTGCTGTCGCTGCTTTTGTAGCTATGCTGCCGTGCTTTTTCGCTTTTTGCATTTCCTTTCGCTTTCCTTTCAGCAGCTTTCCTCGGAAAACCCGTCTGAAACGGACGGAGGGAAATTTACGGCTTTGGGCGTTGATTTTGTTTCGGATTCAGTGGCCTGTGCGCCTTGCCACAGTTTTATTTTGTTTCGTTTTTTATGGGGTTTTAAGTAGTCGTAAAGCGTAACACTTGATGAGATATTAAACGTTGAAAGGATACCCGAAATCGGGCAAGGGCTCCCGATTTGGGATCACACATTGTTGCACTTTCTTTGATTTGATGGCTTTTTAAATATTGGTTTGTGAATTTTTCATTATTTCCTGGAACAAAACGCTTTCAATGAGGGTTTAATACGTTTGTGACCTCGTAAAAACGAGGGGTGCAAATCGGCATACTGAGAAAAAAGTTTGAAATAGCATTGAAGCAAGATTAAATGTCAGTATATGTATATTAGGATATTGTCAATATCTACAACATTAGTTGTTATACAAAAGTACTATGCTGTAGTATAAAGTTGAGAGAATATGCGGCTAATTCAGGCATATTTATTATATATTTACAAGATTCGTGATTTTTTCTCAGTGCTGTGATGGCAGGGGAAATAGGTGAAACACAGGCACAACTCACCTGACAGCATCGCATCTGTCTCATCAAGGAGCATAAAGAGACCACAAGACCGAAGAACCTTGTCTGCAAACTTGTCAATGACTCCCAGCAACTAAATATTTTATTAGGCAGTTGCGAGCACACAAAAAAGCGACGGAGGATTGAAGAAGGACGAAGGACTCGACTCTGTGTGTGTGTGGTCGTGATTGCGTGAAATTTAGTAGCTCTCGGGGCAATGTAGGGACAGACAAGTTGATGCTGATGAGCCTCATGATGTGCCCGATGATGATGACGATGTGGACGAGGCTGGGAGTGGATGCGGATGCGGATGCCAGATGAAGCTGCCAGCGCCAGCCTGTCAGGGGAATTTGGGATGTGGCGGCAAAGTTCCTTGACTCCACTGCCAGTTCCCTGCCCTCCCCCGAACTGTTTGCTCACAATTGGCCGTACGTGTGCAACATTTTTAAGTAGCTTCCTGCCTCGCAGCCTCTGTTTGTCTGAAGTCCAAGTGAAATGCCAAGGCTGAAACATATGTTTTCAATTTGGCTTGCAAATGGCAGAACTTGATTGAATTTACCTCGGCCAAAGCGAAGATCGATGGCGCTTTAAGAAGCGAAAACTTTACTACAAGCAAATATAAGTCACTTATGTTAGTGGCTTTACAACTTGATAGCTCTTTTCTATAAAGATTAGTACTTAACAAGATATTTAGTGATGTAGAGACATTTTCTTGCTTTAGTTGAACAATCTTCTAATATGTTGCACATTCAGTAAAAATAAAAATGATTAGGAAATCCTAAAGGTTATCCATATGTTCCTTGTCCAATCTGCTTCTTTAACACTCAACAAGGCTTTGGGTTAGCCCAAAACTATGCGAAACTTCATCTGTCAACGGAACTCCCAGGGAGCCACCCAGGCAGGGAGCTGCGAGCATTCGCAAATTACATTTGCGGCGTCTGGTAGACTGCATCAATCATACGCACCGTGTTCAGCAGCTGTCGAGGCGACGGGGGAAATGACTCCTGGCAGCTCCAGTGGGAATCGGGAAGTTGACAGAGACGGTCTCCATATCACTCCGTTCAACTTCCTTGCGATTCGCCTTTGTTGTTAGTGAAAGCGTCGCTTAATTGGGCGCCACATGATTTGCAAGTGAGAATGCCAGCTGCCTTTTCCGGCAAATTAAAATAAATTGTCCGAAATTAGAGGCAAACTTTTACTTTCCCCTGGCTCAACCCGCGACTGCCGCTGCTTGTTTGCCTGCTTAGGAATTCAAATGGCGTGGATCCGGTGATCCTACATGGCCATGACTTGTCTGACAAGCTCGGAGTCCTGCCTTCGCAGGATATACATGTAGAATACGTATAAATTGTGCCAGCTCGTCCTTTGGCTGACATTCATTTGCGATTCGCAGGGCGTGGGAGGTGGCCCAACTTTTTGCATATTACGCACTTGGTCACGTACACGCTCCATCTTTATTTTGCATAAGTTCGCAACTCCGGAGCAACATGATGGATGCCGAGAGCGCAAGGAATGGAGCTTTAAGCCCGGATCCGCTTGGAAATTAGCTCAATTAGGGAGGGCCTGCCCGACAGTATGCCCCCGATAAGCGATCCGATAAGGCCGAACAAAGGCAGCGGGCAATTTTGCCGAGACAAGGTAATTGGACAGAGCACACAGTTCGAGTTTGAGTTACGGCCCGGCACTTATGAGCATTTTTACTGCTCACTGCTCTGTTCTGCCCGTTTTATTTATTTGGCGTTTCATTTTTGCGACTCCGACTCCGACTCCTCGACCTTTGCCAGCCACCCGAAACAAGTTCAATGGCTCGGCTCCAGTGGAAGTCACAGCCCACCAACATACCATCACCCTGCCTCCATGGATTTTCCACTGAAAAGCCGGCAACACAATTTTTTATTTCGCATGTTGCGACGCTAAGTGCTTCCTGCGCTTTTTTACCCGAGGACTGAGGAAGGTGCCACATCAACTTTGGCTGGCACGCCATAATATTAATTGTGCCTGCCAGAAAATATATTTTTTCAGATTCCGGGGGATGGGCCTCCTCCCCGCACATAAAGGACATGCCGGGGGCCACTTAAATGCCATTAAATTTTTATTTTATGCTCATGAATGAAGTGCGTGCGCTCTTAAATTTTTAATAATTATTCATAGCCAGGCCTTTTGCCTGATAATCGCACTTTGTTCTTTGGGTCCGGGCCACTAGCTATTTGGTCAGGCGTCTCGTTGGCCTCCTGGCTGGTGGGTATTTGCATTTCCGGTCCTCACTTTCACTCAGTTTGCGTGGGGTGCGGGAAATTATGATTATCCTCCGGCCAGCTGATGCAGCTTTTGGAGCAGTTGGTCCCCGGGGTGGCCAGTTGCCACTAGACCTGTAGACTAGTTTCCCTGTCAGCCGGTGTCAACCCTCCTTGCTCCACTCGGATTCCTGAGTCGCGTCTGCGCCAAATGACAAATTGTCGCATCAGTCAGCGCAAATGTAACAGAACAGAACGGAGCCGTATGCATCGCATCACAATGGATCAGAAGTGGCACGGTGCTCGAGCACAAGTTTCCCTGCTCCAGCGGAACAATCATTATTGTTGTCTACTTTCGAGGACTTCATCTCCGCCTGCACCAAGAGAAATTAACAGGGGAACTGGCTTTTATTCCTAAAACTTATTCCTATGGACTCCTGTACCAAGTTTAAGCTACTTGTGTGTGTTTAAACCAAAATTTTCTACATTCTAAGCCTAGCTTAAAGAAGTCCAGATTTATGAGCCATTGCTCAAAAGTAGACTCCACTAGTTTCAACGTATGTTGTGCGAGAATTCTTCTGACCAAGAAGGTTTTAAATAGTGCATTATTGCACATCACTGGTAGTTTTTTGCAGTGCACCCCCATCTGTCCCATCTCATTCAGACACATGTGTTTTTGACAAGCTGCCGCTCATCGCCTTGTGTGACATCATTTATTATATTTCATTTGCAATGTCTTGGGAAACCGTGTCTGCATTCCATTGGCCCACCCTCCTCCGCCGGAAAATATGAGTAATGCCCCTATTCTGCGCCACAAGCAGTATGCAAAATGGAAGGGGGAAACTTTTCATTTCTCCACTCAGCCATTTAATGAGCAAAGTTTCAATTAAATCGAAGCTTTCAGCAGCTCGGGTCTCAGCTGCTGCTGCTCAAACAAATCGAAGCAAATAGAATGGAACTCCCCGAGTTCCGCTGACAGCAATGCCAATAAAATCCATGGCCAAGGGGAGCCAGCAGCTTATGTGTTTTTCAGCGATTCCCCAACTAAATCACAGCTAAATCTCTGGTCTCCCTCGGTAGATGGGTTTTATTTGTTTGTCGCTCGGGCTTTTTCTGCTATTTTTGTTTTGTTACTTTCGAATGTAAACTGATAAAAACAATTGAAAGCAAACAGGACCGAATGGGGGGAAAAGTAATCTTTAAATTAAGGGTCGCAGTGCTTATTTCTTTTGCACTTTTACGAGGGGAGTTGCCACACAGCTTTTCCAACCCCCCACAATCGAAGTCGTCTTCAATTTCGCATATAAGTAAAGTCATTTGGGTTTGATTTGAATTTAAATGGCCTTCGGTCTTGTTGCCATATTAAAGCGTTTACCACAAACTGGAAAAGTTTCGCTTCGTGTGTGTGTGTGTGTAAGGACGATACACATATACCAATACACATATACACGCGCACTGAACTTGGGCGGCACCCAAAAGTATGCCAACTTTAATTGATTTCGCCCAGGATCCTGAAGTGAAACTCGGCTGCATGTGAAGAGCTCATTATGATTTAATTAACTGTGCACTATATATTTACGCGGTAATTCATATTTAGCCCACATTAGCGTGCCTGACCGCCAAATTCCACGCGTGTGTTTGTTTTATAAAATAACGGTTGGCACTGTATAATTTCCACATTTCAGCTTTATCTTAATGTTTAATTTAGTTTTCCATTATTAAACTTAGCTCGTGGCGTGCTAACCGTCAAAATAGAATCTGGCCTTGAGGTTTGAGTATTTAATATTAATCAACAAAGCTTTAAGAAACATTACATTTTAAGTAAATATGTTTACTTTCCGATAAATCATAATTTATCTTTAATTTATATTAAATTTGTCCATTACTCCTGGCTATCTATCTTTCCAAACATTTCCATAAATTGCCCATTTAATTTGGCATGCTCTAATTACGCGAGTTAATGGTTTTCGTGGCTGCAAAGGCATCCAGGCACCTCTGTCCAATTATGACGGATTCTAGTTTTCCGCGCCCAATCCAACCCACTTTTCCTCTATCCTAGCCACATATTCAGCACTTGAGACCAAGAAGGCGGGGGAAGGAGGAGGAGGAGGAGCGGGAGCTCTAAGGAGCAGCACTTAGCTGCGTATTTTACAGTTCATTGCATTGTTATATAATTTAACAGGCAAACACCTTGCCTGAGTGCACACACTCAAAGGCATTCGCACACACTCGCATTCCACTTCCTCCCCGCTGGCAGAGGGGGCGTGTGCTCGAGGGGAGGGAGGGGAAGGAGCGGATGGCCAAAGCCGGGCAACAATGTAGCCAAGTTTATTTGTGCTAAAAAGAGTTCCTCCGACTTAAACCCTCGCTGCCTCGTCATGTGCTCCTTAGTGCGGCTGGGGTGCCATATCAAACGCTGCGTCCCTCAAAAATACACCCACCCACACACACACACACACTCTTAGGGGTGTGCTTATGAAATGGCTTTGGCTTGGGATTGGGTTGAGCCGGGGAGAGTGTGTAAAAAATTGCTACAAAAGATGCCATTAAAAAATCTTTGTGTTGCCACAAATAAATCCGGCACAAATACATTTGCACTCAAACACATGCGAAACACTTTTACACTCAGAGAAAACTAAGTTCCTGCGAGAACGAAACTTATTCTTGAAAATATGGAAAATTCAAGGCTATGCTACTTTTAATTTTATAACTCTAATGCCAAACTCTTTATTGGTTTACTGACTTACGCATTTGCTCAGTTTACTATAATATACAATTATAGAAATAAGTTATTCCGCATTTCTCTCAGTGCACGCGCAGAGCAACGAGCTTCACATCCATCAAAGTAGAAACTAAGTCGCAGTTGGGGCATCAACAAAAGTTGCTAAGCCAGGGATGCGTGGTGGTGGTGTGGCAAGGAGGTCGAGGGTTTCCCATTTCAGTTGGCTTAACGCATTTTACACTCTTGCAATTGTTTAGCCGTGTTCCAGCTCCCGACACCCCACTCACTGTCCCCATCCCCATCGCCCACCGTTCCTCGTCCAGACTGAAACTCCCCACACCGAATCCACATGCATACTTTCGAGCGGACCCATTTAAATGTCACTTTAGTCACTTGGGGGCTCAGTCTGCACGGCGAGCTCCAGGCTCACTCTTAGTACCAATCCCAATCCCTCACCCAATCCCTATCCCAATCCTAATCCCAATCCCAATCTCGCACATTAACACATTTTCGTGTGGCGCCGCTGTCTGCGTGGGCCTCATAAAACGCACTTCTCTAAAACTATTTTGGCAGGGCGTGTCGGGCTGTAAATTTAGCTACTGCCAACCCCATACTCCACTTGTTAGAAGCCCAAAATTGTCCTAAGGCCTGCTCTCAGATCGTAAAAAACTGCGGAAAATCCGCTTTTAAAACGCCGAACTGTGTGCGGGAAAATCGCGAGCATTTACATATGAAGCGTGTGTGTGTGTGTGGAATACAAAGCCCTAAACTTCTGTTGCCATTCTCACGCCTTTAGGCCGGGTCCATACGTCAATAAATTGGCTGAGAGTACTAACTGTACGGAACTGCACAAAAACTGACAGACAGTTCAATTTGGTGCACGCTATTGTTGCAACTGCTGCTGTTGCAACTTCTTTTGCTTCTGCCGCTGGACGGCGATGCTGCTTTTGCTGTCATTTATGCATGTTTTTGACGCAGGATCTCTTTGGATGCAGGTTTTTATGTGGTTGAAACAGCTTAATGACAGACTTTGAAAGTTTTAGTTATGATATTCATAATTTTCTGCATTCTTAAGTTTTAAAAATTCATAAATAATTTCTAACAACACCATAACTACAATTAAGATTCTTAGTTGTACTTTTCAGTGTAAAGCAGTTTTTTATCGCATGCGATATTTTCCATTCCGCGCTTGCTGAAAATTGCTTGTCATCATGAGAACAAAAGCGTTGCATATCTTTGGGCTGCCGCTCGAAATTGAGGCAAGCGGGGCATCGGATTTGTGCAACGCTCTTTCCCCTTCTCCCAAGAAATCGATGTGTCATTTTGACAAGCAAATTAGCATACTCGAAAACGCCTGATAAACGAAAGAGGAGCGGGCGGAGAATTCGCTGAGCACCTGGAGGAGTGGGGAGTATTTTCCTGCAGGGCGATCGCAGCAGTTCGCCAGTTGCAAATGGGATGGTAGCATCATCATCATCATCACGACCATCATCATCGTGGCAATTCCCGCTGGGAGTGTGCTTTGGCCAAACATTTTCATTCCGAATGCATCTTCGCCGGGGAATTTGCATTGCAAAGTTGCAACATTTGTTGCAGCCGCTGCCCGAACGGCGATCGTTACATAAAGTACGCCATCGAAATAGAAGGCGAATAGAAGGAAAGGAGGCGAGGCCCGGATCTGGAGTCCACACTGCATCCGAGCCCAAATCCCAGGCCCAATCCGCAATGGCATCTTGATCATGTCATTTGTTCTGCGCAGTGGCAGTTGCCGCAATTTCCTGTTGGCCATAAATTGAAATAATTGAGGAGCGCATGCGCTGATTTCAATCAGCTAATTGACGTTTTATGATGGACACATTTCTGTTCGATAGACAAATAAACGTCGAAGGTTGCCCAAATATTGCTGAGGGGCTGCACTCGAAGAAAATGGGTAGTAGCTTAAGAACATAAAAGCTAAGTGTATTTATTGAGATATATTTTTAGAAGTCGGGTATCGGAAGCTGTGTATCCAAGATACATTGGACTTAACTTAAACCAATTCAAGTTAAGTTTAACGATAAGATGGATTGATTTCTCAATTTGAATCCCAGTGCACTGGGTGACGACCAGGCACCACCACCCCAAAATTGATATGTTGTCTATCATTTCGAAGGCGTTCTTCGTCATCTTCTGCAGCATCTTCAATTGGATTTGATGCGGATCGAGCTGGATCGGCGGATGGCTGGAGCCCTTCTATAAAGCTGGATGCCAGATATCGGATGTTGGTTGGTGCCCACTTTGGGCATATCAATTGACTGCTTAGGCGGCTGTCAGATGCCTTAACGGACAGTCTACAACGTCGTGTGGCATGTTGCCGCTGATAGATGTCCGTGATTTCGTAGAAAACGAAAGGCTGCGGCGCAACCCCTCGCCCTCGTTCCGTTTATTTTAGTGCTAATTAATGGGAAGTACAAGGAGTCGTTCTGGTCGTTGCAGCTTAATTTGTCGCGGCTGAGACTTCTCGAATGGGCAAATCCAGTTCCATGTTGCATGCACATGCTCCAAGTGGGCAGCTCGAGATTGACGTGTCATCCATGTTGCAGTTGTGGTTGTTGCTGTTCTGGTTGTTGTCGTTGCTGTTGTTGTTGCATTGCGTTTGTTCCTGTCGGCGGTGTAGTTGTTGTTGTGGCTGTTGGATCTGTCGCCTGGTCAAGTGGACAACGCCGCCGCCGCCGCCAGGGTGCCGGACTTTGGATTTGGTCTCGAAAAGTCCACTGCAACAAAGTTGGCACTGCATTCCTTCAATCTTCGCAAGAGAGATGTCTCTAGACTAATTTGGTGTAGTAAGTGTCTTTAAGATGGTATAAAACAAACGATTGGGATATCTAGAATGCTTTATTTATGCGACTAATTGTATCTATTCCATAATATAATTACATTCATATTATTCAAAGCACACTTGTCATGTCAAATAATTGATATGGAATTTGGAAAACTTTTGATTTGAGTGTCCATTCAGAGTGTGGCACGTTGACAAGTCCATTTGCATATGCGTCCCGCTTGATTTGCTGCTCAGTTGGCGCTGCTGCCGCAATTGAATGAAAGTTTTCCGATGGCAGCAGACTGAATCGCGGCGACCAACGCCTCTCCGTTTTCACTAAAGTGCCTCGCTGGAGCTGTCGATTAGATTGGGCCGCGGCATTTAGCTAATTACCGCACTTGTGGAAAAGTTGTCCCCAGTTTGTCCCCACTTTCTGGAGCCAGGTGGAGCGGGTGAGGCGGGTGAGGCGGGTGAGGCGGGTGAGTGGTGTCGCAACGGCTTTGCAGATGACAGCTGGTCAGTTGCGACCTTTATTTGCGGATGACTTTCGTTTGAGGATTTTGCTTAATATTTATTAGAATTGGTGACCATAAAGTATATTTATTTTTATTGTTATGACCGCACTTGCCAGCGTTTTCACCGCGGTGTTTCCACGCAGACTGGAAACTGAAAAGCTGTTATGAAATTTTATTAAATTTGATTGATGCCTTTGGGTAACTAAATAAAGTGGAATATTTTACAATGCCACTTCAAGTTGAAGACATGCGGCATGTAAAAGATACGTATATTCAAACCAAAGTCTAAGCAACAAAAAAGATATTCTGGTTTAAGATGTCTTAATCATAGCAATAAGTAGCTCCTACTAAACTTCACTACCTTCGCTCACTTGAAATGAATATTCAGGAAAAAGCTAATTTTGTTTATTTGTATATTTCCCCTTTCTAAATTGATTGGTGTAGGCTAGACCTTAATTGTTATCACCCATGAATTGGACACTATTAGGTTTCCACAAATCCGAACTTTTTGTTTATAGTTTTAGCTCTCCCATCCCGTTGCCATATAAGAAATCAAAGGAGATGACTGCCAGTAACATGAAACCCATGTGCCAGGCTAGCAAAGAGCTCTCACTCATTTGACTCCCGCACCACTTAGATGGAAGTTCTATGACGAACCCCATTCTTATCCACTGCATACTGCGTGCTGCCCCCTGAAAGATCCATCGATGGTTCCATGGCTCAACGGCGGACACGCACAGGCCAAACGAAACGAATCCCCCGGGGATACATCTTCGATACTATGCAAATGCGCAGAGTTCTGTTTTAGTTATGTGCAAATTTATTGTTTATAAAAAGCACAGCAGTGGGAACAAAGGCAGGCGGAGAGCGATTGCTGCCATTGTTTTTGCTCCTGCTTCTTGTGTATTTATTTATTTATTTTTTGGTGGTGTTTGGGGAGTTTTTGCTGGCCGGGCGCTCTGCTCTGCCAGTCGATCTGCTCTATCGCCAACTGGTTTTGGGTTACTCGCACGCACACAGCCAGCAGGAAAGCCCAAGCCCAAGCCCAAGCCCAAACCCAAGCCCAACTCAGCCAAGATGCAGCAGCGATCACATAATTCGTGTTGCTGCCTCATCATTCTTATGCTTTTCCAAGCCGCGTCGAGGATCGGGCTCCAAGAAGCGGGGCAACCCGCTCCACCGCTCCCCTCCCGCTGGGGCAAGACGTTCTGCCAAGTTTATTTTTATCAGCGGCGGCAGCAGCAGCATTTTGCTGCTGTTGCATGATGGCTCCACGGAGAGAAATTGCAAATCCCCCATTTACATTTAAAGTGCTTGGCTTTGGCAGCGAGTCTCCCATTTCAAGCCCATTTAATTGCTAGCGGGCCATCGGAGGAGTAACAGTTACGACGGGCTGGAATAATCCCAAACACCGTAGGTGAATAAAAGATATTCGATCTCTGCAAGATTTGTATTATATATTATAATATAATTGCCTACTAAAGGGAGATGGATACATTATACATATGAACATAAAACTGCAGTTCAAATCTGTATACTGATTTGGTTAGAAATACAAACGCTTCCTTTTACTAATATCTATTTACTGAAATTGGTTATCATATTGGTTAAGATACTCCTTAATAAGGTACTATTGCAACAAGTGCCACAAGTAATTTGATTCCGCTTAAGGAGCTTGCTACCGATCTCTGATAAGCTTGTAAGTGCAGGTGATTTAGTGATCGTCTTTCACAGCCCATTTTCGCTCAGTGTGCCGCTCGAGAGTCCCTTTTCCGATCCCCGGCTGCCGTGTGTATCTGCAGAGGCAAGAGCCGCTGCCGCAGTGCAGCATCTCACCGGCATCTCACGATCTTTAACATGTTTTGTCTCGATCAGTGAAATCATTCAATCAGAACGGTCAGCACCGCTCCTCGGTCGTTGGCAGGAGACAGGACACACACTCACTCGCTGCTGCGCTGGTGGTTGTGAATTATATAAGGTTAAGCCGAATCTGGTTTTGTGCTTTTAAGGCATTGAAAGTGTTTGGAGCGAAGCGTTTTTGTGCTTTGTAATGCTGCCATCGGCCTTATATCTATATCGTAATTATGCAAGATCAGCGGACCCAAGGAGCCCATCAGTCAAAGCAGCGGCGACCACAATAGCCCACGGAAGCTGCCAATTTATGACACCCGAAGACGAGTCTTCCGCGGCCGAATCTTCTGGCTCGTTTTCGGGAGGAGGAGTCCTCCGGGCCAGGTCCATAAAGCATGTTTTTAAAATTCCATTAAAATTTATTAGCATTTCACACAAAACGTGCATAAATAACCCCGGCGAATTTCGGGACTTTTGCCAAATCAGCAGGAGAACCGGGAAAGGTCTCCGTTGCAGGTCTTTGATGTTGAGAAATTGGCTATTGGTTTGGGGTATTGGTTGGGCCCCTCACCCTCAGCCCGCTGAGATTTCGATTCGATTTTGGCCTTCCGACTCTTCTGAATTCGTAATTTCGTAAGTTTGTGTGTGCGTGATGCCGTTAATTGGAATATGGGGTGGGGGATGGTAGGTGGTAGGTGGTAGGTGGTAACTCCAAGCCCGATAAACAATTTATGCGCAATGCTGTTTGTTTTTCCCGCTGCTTTTTGTTTATGGACGCATTATCTAAACAAATACGAAAATAACTCATTAAATTCAAAGGCCATAAAACCTGAACATTTTGGTTCGTGTTCGTAAACGAGAAATTAGAGTTAATGCAATCCTGATCTCAGGGCCCCATCCCCAACTCCCCTCCCCCCTCCCTCTTGGCATACAGCATTGGGTCCAAGCATGCATGTAAATAATTTGACAGCAGCGTAAACCCCAAGGCGGCCACTCGAGGGGAGAGGTGGGCCAGGCAACAACAAGTGCAGGAGGCGAGAGCAACAAAGGCCCAAGTGCACAGGAGAGCCGGAGAATCGGAGAGTCGGAGAGAGGGAGCGTGCTGGAGAAAGAGAACTGACGGGGAGAGGACCGGAGATTGAGAAGCTGAATGGGGAACGATCCAGTGTTCCCATTGGGGGAGATCAGGTGAAGCTGTTCCCAGTATTTCCAGGTGCTCGGGTTAAGAACCTAATCCACCTAAAGGTTCCTTTCTTTCTTTCTTTGCTCACTATTCTCTTACAGGGAGTACCTACACTACGATCTTACGTTCTGATAGATATTAAATATTATATATTATATAATAAATACAATATATTAGCAATATATTGTACAGTATTTGTATACTGTATATTATCATGTAATTACTAAGTTGCTAATAAATATCTTCATATATTTATTCTCTGGCCAACAACAGCCACTTATATTTAAAGAAATATTTATATATTTATTTTAATATTATTTATTATATTTACACTCTTGAAAAATTGGAATGAATAAGTATAAAGAGAACTCACTTTATTCCAAGAGATTTGCAAGGGTATTCAATAGATCGATCTGCCGAGTGGCCCTTTCGTTTTTACTGATTTCCTCTGGCGCTGCTTGTAATGCAAAGCGCATCAGGCGCTGTCGCAGTCGACGTCGTTCTTGGCGTGGCTTTGTCTCGACTCCTGGCCCACTCGCGGCTATAAATGACAGGTGGCTGGGCCATTTCACTTTTAGTCTCGAGGTGTCGACGCAGGCGCAATGAACCACTGGCTAAGCAGTGAGCACCCTAACCGAAGATTCCTAATGCCCAGCTGAGAACTAATCCAAATTTCAATTCTCCTAGTCATTCTTCTTGGGGTGTGGATCTCCGCACCTGGAGGTCTGGGAAACACCATCAAGGAGCGCAATCTCTTTGCCACCGAACTCTTCCAAACCCTGGCCACAGATCGCCAGGATGAGAACGTGATCATCTCGCCGGTTTCCATCCAGCTAGCCCTTGGGTTGGCTTACTACGGAGCTGAGGGCAGGACCGCCATGGAACTGCAGAAGACCCTGCACGCCTCCGCCAAGGAGAGCAAGGATGGTCTGGCCGAGAGCTATCACAACCTGTTGCACTCCTACATCAAGTCCAAGACCGTGTTGGAGATCGCCAACAAGGTGTACACCCGGCAGAATCTCACGGTATCAAGCCACTTCCGAGAGGTGGCCCAGAAGTACTTCGACTCCGAAGTGGAACCCCTGGACTTCAGTCGCGAAACGGAGGCCGTGGAGCGGATCAACCGCTGGGTCAAGCAGCAGACCCAGAACAAGATCGAACGCGTGGTAGACAGCCTGGAGCCGGACACCAATGTGGCGCTGGTCAACGCCATCTACTTCAAGGCTCGCTGGGCACGACCCTTCAACGACGAGGATACCCGGGATCGGGAGTTCTGGCTGAGCGAGACCCAGTCCATCCAGGTGCCAACCATGTTCGCCGACAACTGGTACTACTACGCCGACTACCCGGAACTGGACGCCAAGGCCATCGAGCTGTTCTTCGAGAACATCAACCTGACCATGTGGTTCATCCTCCCCAACCAGCGTTCCGGACTGCAGGCTCTGGAGCAGAAGCTGAAGGGCGTCGACTTCAACCTGCTCGAAGACCGCTGGCAGTGGCAGAGTGTGTCCGTCTACCTGCCCAAGTTCAAATTCGAGTTCGACACGGACCTGCGACCCACGCTTCATAAGGTGAGGAGGGGCCACATAATGATATTCCAGGGGGAGATAAGATCTAAGCGGTATGGAGATAGGGTTAAAAACAATTCGTGGGTCTGTCCGATTTGAAACCATTTAAATGGGATTAGTTTTCAGACCGTGCATTAGTGGTATCTAATGGAGGGGGATTTCTTTCGAAACTTCTCTTTTCAGATGGGAATCAGTGCCATGTTCTCGGATGCCGCCGACTTCAGCAACATTTTCCAGGACTCGCCCATCGGCACTCGGATCACAAAGGTGCAGCACAAGACGTTCATCGATGTGAACGAGATCGGATGTGAGGCGGCTGGAGCTAGTTGTAAGTCTTATGGTTTCCCGACACTTCCAGTAGACACCACCTGTATCTCGATTCTTCTAGATGCTGCCGGAGTGCCCATGTCCCTGCCCCTGGACCCCAAGACTTTCGTGGCCGATCATCCATTTGCGTTCATCATTCGGGACAAGCACGCTGTCTATTTCACCGGACACATTGTCAAGTTTTAATCATCACATCGTCACACATTTCCCTCAGATTAAGCACTTTCAAATGTAATCATTGCATCAATAAATAAATGCGGAGAGTCTCCGCCAGAATTTAAAAGTCCATGGTCTCGCATTTGAATCCCCGAACTGGCGTGCACTTGCCCTCGTTTACGACCAGGAACACTGAAAGAACCTGAAGTTAGAGGGTATCTTTATCACCATACGGTTATGATCCTCACGGTGCTTGTGGTGCTGTTGGCGTCCACAGTTGAAGACCACCATGGAGCAGTACTCTATTTCCAAGTAGCAGCCGTTGATGAAGGCGCACACCAACTTGCCCTTGAATTCGTCCGGACAGGCGACACAATGGGACAGTATATCCACGGACGAAGCTCTAACTCCTGGCAGTTCCGCTAGAGCAGCTAATGCCACGACCAGGAACACTGCCAAATGGTTCTTCATTTCACTAGCGTCCGATTCGAAAAGCTATTTGAGTGGGAATGAGTACACACTTTGGACACATCTCTCCTATTCACAGGCGAACCGAATTCATTATTCGGGGTAAAAATCCAATTATGGGTGGTACGAGTGTTCGGGAATCAGATATGCAAGTCACAGAAAACCTGTTAAGTGCAGGGAGATATCTCATAATATAAACTGTAGTTTGGTGGTCTGTCAGGGCTTAAGCCAAAAATAAACACTGCAGTAAGGTACACATAAAACCGAAAATCGTCGAAGACAATTGCAATATTTAACTCGAAAACGACAAACAGAACGTGCGACCCCAAAATTAACCAGCAAGAGCCGGAGAAAATACCGAATATAATTAGCGACAACTGGATGCACTGCAGCCCCTCCACCTTACAATATCCCTCGGCTTCTTGCTTACAATGGGTTAAACGGGCTTTACACTCAAAACTTATTCATACACGATATTTATGGATAAAGTTCCATTTCGAATATTGGGAATACATTCTAATTTATTCTAAACTATTCCTCAATTTTCATTCAAAGAATCTAGGGAGATCGACTTACTAGTTAGATTCATAGAATGGAAACATGATCTTTACATATACGATCGCATGATTACTCCCGGATGCCAGGATCTGGGATTAGCTAAATGAACTGTCAGTTTTGGGCGGTGAAACTAGTTTCCACTGCCCTCGGCGCGGAGGGGGCAGCACTTGTGGCATATGGTTAAAGGCGCATGCACCATGCGCAATCCACCATGCACCGTGCACCATGCACCTGCTGCAATTCTTCCCTCCCGGGATGGGCTCTTTAGCATTCCGCTCACAAGGCGCAGAAACAAAGAAACTTGTCGGGGGCAACCCGAGCATTCTAACAAAGGGACGAGCGAGCAGTTGCAGTCGCGAAGTTTTGGGAGGGAGCGCGCAGCGGCCACTACAATTGCAGAAAGATATCATCGGCCCCATCTGTGCCCACTATTTCTGAGATAACCGGTATTTGGCAAGAGAGAGCCCCCAAAGAGCGGGAGAGCGAGAGGAACGAGTGAGTGCGCAGTGCACGGGCAGGGAGTTCGCCGTTTTTGGAGTTCGTCTTTGGGGCCGATCGACATCGCTGTCAGTCTGCTGCGCGCCTCGCACGAACATCGAACTCGCGGACGTGCGCGTGCGCGAACGGAACGATCGAAGGCAAACGAAACGGAAAGGAACGTCAGGGAACGCACGGAAACGGAACGGATCAGCGACGGCCCCCGCGTTTTTGCGTTTCTGCGCTTTTGCGCTTATCAAGTGCCGGGAATCGGTGAACGGGAGTCCAGAAATCGGGCAGCTGTCGCGTGCAGTGGCCAGGAAAAGGAGTTTTCGCAAAATAATGAAATGCCTGCCGTCGGTGGCTGCAGTGTGGTGGCTCCGTGTGTTTCTTGAGCGGCCGGGAAATGTGCATCAATTATTTTAAATGGCCAGCAGCCACCCCCTCCTCACCCCTCGACCCCTGCGCAGTGTCCCCCACCCCGAGCACATGCATAAATACAATTAGGCCGCTAGATCGGGCCTGAGCCATTTGGTGGAGCCAAAGTTAATTCGGTGCGCGAACCAGTTTATCGACAGGCACTCCGCGAATTTTTTCACGAACGCGCCAAGAAATTTATAATAAATACGCCTAAGCTCAAATTGTTGTCAGCTGGCTCGGCTTTTGTTGATTTATGTGCGCGATTAAAGGAAACAACGCAGCGCAGTCGGCCGAGAAACCGCAGAATAAGATAATAAATATAAGTAATGCCGAAAGGCAACTCCCCCGTCCCCCAGTGTCACCAGTGAAATACCTGTGAGTGCCAATCCAGCGACAAAGAAACCGAAAAGACATCAAGCCCGTAGAACGCCAGCCAAAAGAACTTCGGATACATCCTCCGCTCCGCAAACATGGATACCCCAAATCAAATGCCCGTTGAGCTAGAAAGGTGAGTGCCACGCCGGATTAAAAAAATCTAAAATGCAACCTTTGGGAAAAACACTGGGACGTCGTCCATTCCAGTTATGAAACAAGTTGTTAATTTCTTTTGTTCAAAAAGTAACATTCATTAGCTCAATTTGCGTGTGTTTTTATTTGGAAGTTTTAACAAAATTATCCCCTCCGTAGAGTAGCTTAGACATAAGCATAGTTGGCAATGTGTCCGATAAAGGCGATTGAGTCCTTGTACTTGATGGCGAACACAAACGGATGATCTGCCTCAAACTTCTTGGAGCGCGAAAAGAGTCCCTTAAGCACTGGAATGCGGGCAAAAGTTAGTCACTTAACTGGGATCTGCATAGTGCATTTAGGTGTCTACTCACATCCAGTTTCCAGGGGTTGCTCCACGCCTGCTTCCGTGACCTCCACATTGGCCTTGTGCTCCACTGCGTTAATGAAATGGCTGACGAACATGCGGTACATGTTGCCAAAGTCACCGTCCCTCGAGAACATCGTGTGGACACCCAGCTAGTTGACGAAAGTCAAAGTGTTGATGAAACATTATCGTTAATAGTCAATAGTTTTTTAAATAGGTGTTGCAGAGTATGTGCAAAAATGCAATCACAATTTATCAACTGACTCTTTGAGAAACCTTTTTTTAATAACTCATTATTATTCGCAACCACTTGATAATTCGCTCAAATCGTTTCCTACTCACCTTCTTGAATGGTCCCTCCAAACCCAAGCCAAAGGTGACGCTAAACTTGGGCAGCAGCACTTCCACCTTTTGCTGGCTCATCGCTCCGATCTCGGCCAGCAGATTCTTACCGGACAACGACTGCTGCAGGGATCTCAATCCATCCTTGCGATTCGGCAGGAGCAGCAGCATGGAGAAGTCGGGGTTCTGGTAGGGCAGCTCCACCACCTTGGCGTCCAGGGAGTTGACCTCAGCGTAATTGAAGTTCTGCAGCGTCCACATGGTGTCCACCTTCACGGACTGCCCGCTTCCGGTGCGGAAGGAGCGCTTCTCGGTCTTGTCCAGCCGGAAGGCCTTCTGCCAGGCGGCTGAGTAGGAAACGCCGTTCACGATCACTCCCTCGGTGCGATCATTCAGCAGCTCGGCGCGGAGGATGTCAGTGATCTTGCCATTGGTCTTGGTGGCCACCGCCCGGTTAATGCCGTCGGCCGTGCGCTTGTTGTACGGCGGGTGGAAGTCCAGCTTGTCGATGTTCGAGTCGAACTGGCGCTGGGCCACGTCCCTGAAGGAGCCCTTGTACTCCAGGTTCTCGTTGATGTAGATGTTGTTGGCCAGACGGAAGTTGTTGTCGCGGGTCAGGGCCTGCTGGTAACTACCGCTGCGCTGGCTCACCGCATCCGCATCCCCAGGACCTAAACGCAGCCCCTGCTGCAACTCCGATGCCGTCTGACCCTTGGCCCCCACGAAGGCCAGCGCCATGGAGCTCTGTATGGTCGCTGGCGAGATGACCACATTTTCGTTCAGATGATCGGCGCCCACGGCGTTGTAGAGATCGGCAGCCAGCAAATTGCGATCGGCAGCCGCATCGTAACCCACGGTCTTGGACTGCGACACTGTCGCGAGGAGAACTAAAAGAATCGATGCGAAACATGGCATTAGTCGCAATTTGTTTGCAGGCTCCGCCCCGCCAGATGAAGCACACTTGGAGAAAAGTATAGCTTGAATATTTGTCACATCACTTCTTCTTTCGCGTGATTTGATTCACTTTTTATAAGATTTCCACAGAAATAAGAGTGAATTTTAACACTTCGAACTCACTTTGTCTTTATCTCAAACATAGATAGTGTGGCTACGTCGCGCTTAAGTCGAATATCAACTGACTATAGAAGTAATATAATCTTCATGGTAATGAAACACCCAAAATTGTAGGAACTATTTTTATAGCAACGGGCATTCAAGTGGAAATACATTCCTGCACAGCTTTCGTACAGTGCACAAACCAGATCGCTTAATTGGGGCTTACGTAATAGGCAGCTGATGATGACAGCCATGGTCGTCACATAAATTGTTGATGGGCGTCTCCTGCTCCGCTTGATTCGCACTTGAGCTCGTCGGAATGTGAACTGAAATCTCGGCGATCGCCGAGCGCCTTTAGAGGTTGATCCAAGTCGGATTCAAACACGAAACTCAACTCTCGGGTCCCAAATACAAATACCGATGAAGTGTGTTTACAAATCATTTGTCACCTTTGGCTGGCCACGGGTGATTCTGTTTATTTCGCGGAGATTTGAGTGGGGCTGATAAGGCGATAGCCCGCCCGGCTTGAGCTAGCATTGGAATCGAGAATCGAGGTATGCCTAGAAAGACTCAGATGTCGACGATGTGGCCGGACAGCAGCAGGGTTTTGTCATTGCCGATGGCGTAGAAGAACGGGTGATTGATGACCAGGGGCAGGGCTCGTCGGAACAGATCCCCGAAGTCTAGAAGAACACGTGGTTTAGGGGGCTTCTTGGGCAGAGTTTGGCGTGATCACTTACAGAACGAGTCGTCGGCGTTGCCGCCTTCCTCCTGCAGCTCCAGGAGGCCACTCTGCACCACTGCTCCCAAGGGTGGAGCCGAACTGGCCAGAATGGAGCTGAAGACCTCGCTTAGGTGGACCTCCGATGTGAATAGTTTCGCCAGTCCCAACTGCAAGGGAAATCATGTTGATGACATTACATTTCCCACACAAGCAAAAGAAGAAGTCTAATGACTGCTTCTCAACTTAAGAAGTAACAATTGTTAACTCACCTCCTCGAGCACTCGCTTCAGGTCGGAGTGGACTAGCACTCTGAGCTTGGGCAGGGTGAGGGCCACCTTGCGCTCCTCGAGCTGGGACCTCAGTTGGTGGAGATCGGACTGCGCCAGCTTCCTCTCCAGTTGGGCCAGGCCATCAGGCCGATTGGGAAATACAATGAGCATTCTGAGTTCTGCAGTGGCGAAGGGCAGCTCAATGAGCTGGGCGTCCAGAGCGGGCACTTCAGCGTATCTGTAGCGATGCTGTCCGAACATGGCATCCACCAGCCTGGGGCGGTTTCCCCCCGCAAAGAAGTTGATGCTCTGCGTCTCGGTAGGATCGAAAGCCCAAGCCCAAGGGGCTCGGAAGGTGACTCCCGAGACGTGTAAAAAGGGCGTGTTGTGCTCGGCCAAGGACTCGAGTTGGGGGGCACTGACGAGCTCCCCAAGGCTGAAGTTGCTGCGGCTGAGGAAGGCGTAGTTGATATCCTGTGCCGCGTTCGACGCACTTTCCCAGGCCAAGCGGTGGCAGCCGACTCCCATTCGGGCGGCCAAGGTCTCGAATTCCTCGCGGAAGTTGAAGGTGAAGCGCTGCTGTGCGTAGAGGTCACTCAGCAACCTCAAGCGACAGCCAATGGCGGCCGACTGCTTGAGGTCCGACAATAGGTCCTCGAAGTCCTGCACCGCAAGCTTCGGGTGACTGGCGTGGGTCAGCTCCAGAGCCTGGCGGAGTTGGCTACCGTACTCCGAGGAACTTTCCGCATACAACAGGCTGAGCGCCGCCTGTACGAGCAGGGGGGAAACCACCACATTTGCATCTGGCTGGGTTAGTCCCAACTTAGTAGTCAGGCGTAGGCCAAAGCGGTTACTCGAGACACTGGCCGGCGATCTGGCCGAGAGCTCCCCGTCGACTGGAAGCGGTAGCGCTATGGCCAGGCCCACAAGCAGGGCGGAAAGTAGTCTCCAGTGGATCATGTTTTGGGAAATGCCAAGCTTCGACTAATGCTAATGTTAATGATCCAGTGGCTTACACACAACTAGGCTACGCGCTCATTCATGGAAATTCAAATTATATTGAGACATTGAGGTCATTGATTGGAGAGGTCCAAAGCCAAAGTCAGAGCACGGCATTGAAGGTCTTGGGTGATACGGAACGATTCGGGAGGCGGAGAGCTCCGAAGTTCTCAGAGAGATTCACTGGGAGAGGTAGCAAGCGATTCTATCCAGTTTTCGTTACGCGCTTGAGCAAATTTCAAGTTCGGATGCTAACTCACTCTCAATTCGACACTGCAACACAAAAGGTGCAGACAGATTGATCGCCTCCATAATCAAATGGATGTTGAATAACAAATTGGAAATCTGAAGTTCTTATCTTTTTATCGGAGGGGTAGCTGTTGTATATAATCATAATCCTATAATAATAATAGTCGTATTTTAATTGTAGTTAGATCATCTCATTTTCCCATTTCAAAGAAATTCAAGTAAGGTTGCAGAGATGGCATTAAACTATATGATGTAAGTTTTATAGGTATCTCATTCAGCAGGAGCCGCATCTTATAGATATATATGTACATTCGTTTTGAAATGAGCTATCTAAGGGAGGTCCCGTTTTTCGCGATATTGAAGTATCCGCATTAGTTGGTACCTACTACCTACTCTTTAGCACCTTCCAATATTAGAAAGAACCTTAAAATTACAGCGTAGTTTTGTTGAGTGTAGGCAACCTTGAGTTAGCGCCATTAATTATGCCCAGCTTTCAGCGGGTATTTCAATTACTCATCCCGCAGTCGTACAATTCTCAGCCTCGTTGCTCCCCCAAAATGGGTTTCCCTGCACTCCATCCTCGTTGATCTCAAGTGAGATCTAGTGCGCATGAGGAAGTTTCGCTCTTTTTGAAAAATTATTGAGAAATCCGCCTTTGATTTACGGGCGTGGATGCGAGGACAAGAGGTCGGGAGGAGTAGCGCGGCTCCCAAACTGGTTTGCCAACTTACAGAAGCGGGCAAAAACCATTCGCTGGAAATCCAGAATAGCCAACAGCCCCGGCAAACAACTTGGAAAAGGTACAATGGCACAACCTGCTGCAACTGCTGCTCCGGATCGCCGTGCGATCGCCGTGGAATCCCATTGGTCTTATCAGCACAACAGGGTTATCGAAGTTCAGTTTCCATAAATACAGCGTTATACTTTATTATTATTTTTCACAAATGCATCTACTCGGAAATGGAATTTGGTTCATTTTAAACGCTCACGGGCGTGGGATACTCCACGTGACCTATGAACAGAACTGAGGTGGGTGTGCGGACGGCGAAGACGAATGGGTGGTTGGCGACGAACTCCGTGGGCTTGGGAGGCAGCGAAAGGGGTACGAACTTGGCATCTGGGAAAGAGATTGGGAGATAATTAGTCACAGGATTGGGGGTGTTGATGGTCTTCAGATCTTACAGGAAGCTGCCGAGGCCTCTGTGCCCGCCTCGCCCACATTGATGTAGGCCTTCTGCAGGATCTTGCTCACGCGCACCGGATGATCCAGCAACTTGGTCACCTGCGAGTTGGGCGTGAACATCTGGTGGACTCCCAGGTCTTTTAGCGGCTGGGTCATGTCCTGCTCGAACTCGAACTGGAACTTGGGCAGGCGCACAGCGACCGGCTGGCGGCGCAGACGGTGGGCAACGTAGTTGAGATCGAACTCCGGCCGGGACAGCTGCTGCAGCATTTTGGCCAGTCCGGTGGTCTGATTGGGCAGCAGGATCAGCATGCTGGTGGCGCTGTCCTTGTATGCCAGTTCCAAGGCGGTGGCGCCCAGCTCGGGCAGCTCGGCCAGGCCGTACACATCGTCATTGTACATCATGGCCACTTTGGAAATTCTGCCGTTGGAGTGCTGGAAGTCGGAGGGTGATGTGTCCATGGTGGCGAATTCGTGCTCCCAGCGACCCTTGAAGTACACTGCATTCACGAGAAGCGCCTGAGTCTGTGGGTCAACGTCGGCCGGTGTGACCAGCTCCCGGATCTTGTTCCGCGTCTGGTCCATCACCCAGGCGTTGATCCTGGCCGCCGTGTCTTTGCCGTTCTGCATGTCGACGGCCTCCGTGCCGGCGCTGAAATAGAACTTTGCGTACTCATCGTAGCTGGGGTTGACGCCACCCAGCTCCCGGTTGTAGTAGACCTTGGTTGCCAGGGTCAGATCGGCGCCCTCCAAATGCATCTTGTACTTTATCACGCTCTCGAAGTCCTGGGCCACGGCCATGGCGTTCTTGCTGAACTCTCCGGCCTTCTTCAGTTCCCGGTACGTCTTCCCGTCCGAGGCGCCGTAGACCAATGCCATCAGGGCGTGGACGGAGAAGGGCGAGAACACCACGTTCTGCTGACTCTGCGACTTAATGATCTCCTTGAAGAGCTCGGAGCTGAAGCGGTCCATGTAGCTGAAGACGGGCGGCGGCCGAGTGGGCGGCGGAGTGACCGGCTCACTTTTGGTGAGGTCCACCGCCACCACATCGCTTATGGCTTCCTGATTGTTCTGATTGTTCCACCGGTTTTCGGGATACATCCGGGAACGGAGGCCCAGCTCCGGTCTGGGGTTAAGTTGTTGTTGTTGTTGTTGCTGCTGCCGCTGCTGCTGCTGTAGCTGCAGTTGTTGTTGCCGTTGCCATGCGGTGAGCTCCTGGGCGAAGGTCTGAGTCGCCAGAAGGTGGACGGTTAGCAGGAGAAGGATCGCTGTAGGAATATGAAAACATTATAGCTTTTCGCGGGCGACTCTTGGCTGGGTTTTCCACAACTCACAGACTTTGCTCGCCATGTCTCTTATCTGTTAGTTCTAGCTGAAAACCTTCTAAATGAATTTTATTCTTCCGATCCGCCGATCAGCTCGTTTTCAGCTGCGCAACAAAACTGATCTTTGCAAAACCGATCTCCAGCAGCAGAGCAGATCCGAGCTATACGGCGATTGGAAGAGAGAACCGGTCTAGAACCATATCTGCTATGCTAAGGAGAAGCGTTCGATTATCAAATCGAATCGAGAGTTCTGTGGAAGTGACTCTCCTGACTCTCTCTTCTCGAATGGGAAAAGCCCAGCTACGATTTCAATTACACAGAGGAAAACACACAATATGTAATATGCACTTAGTATATGTCGAAGCTTTTCCCTGCACCTTTCCCTGGCATCTTGGCCTACGATTCGCGTGGGTTGCTATTCTAGCCGCCACTGGAAGGCTAAGGATGTGACTCACCGCTGGGGATTCGGTGAAGGAAACCTGTTTAGTTTCCCGTCTATTTATAGATCCACTATCTCGGGCGCTGCATCTACTCATAACTCCTGCATTTCCTGCTGACATTTCCATGCTGCCGTCCATTAAATAACTTTTCCATTTTACATAACCGACCCATAAACACGGCGAGAACTAATTAAGTATTCCCCGGTGGCCGGAGAGAGCCCCCGATCTCCCGGATAAGACCCCACAGCCTCGGATTCCCTGCATGTCTAATTATGTAAAGCCGCACACGAAATGCATTTCATATCAGCACTTTTCCCCCATCCCCAACCGATTCTTCCCCAATCTTGCCTGGTTTACGGTGACCCAATTGCAGGCGGCCGAATGTGTAAACATAATTTACTCCAATTAGAGTGTGGTGCCACGCCCCTCCTCCACCGCCGCCCGACAGCCCACTGGAAAGTGGGGCACGACGGAGTGCATCGCTGATATGAGTGCGACTACGAGTGCCGGGCCAGAATGCAATCGATGAGTGGAGGAGGAGTGTTTGGGAAGCAGTCTGGTTGATTGCCCTGCACCAGGTGGGCTCAGCTCGGCTCATTCCGCTTCCATTCAGCTCTGCCGCGTGTGTTTGTTCCGGCTGATATGACGTCTAGTGTTTTGCCCGATCAAACAAAGGCTGGCCTCCGACTTATCGCAGGGTTACGGAGGTGTCTCCACCCTCCACTCCGAATTGATCTAGCCGTTTAAGTGGCTCCGATCGGAGCATCCAGGTGCATTTAGGGGAATTTCCCCAGAAACACTTACGGTTGTCGACTGGCGAGCTTTATCATAACTTACACAATTATAATCAATACAGAATTCAGTGACGCTGCCTGCATAAATTATAGTAAGTAATACTTGAATTGTATGTATGTGGTGTTCACTAGCTTAGAACTAATCATTTCACCATTCATTTTGAAATTTATTAGATGAGATTCCATAGACTAGGAATTACCATGAAAGAGCTTTAAGTTATGTATTTCAAGAGTATATTAAATCTTTGCTTCATATGTGTTTATCTGCGCACATTACAAGTATAAATAACATTTTCATTAAGTAATCTTTTGAGTCAGTCTTTGTTTTTGGCTTACTCCTCTTCATTTAGATACTTTTCATTACACTTACAAACAGATCATCGTGCCTCCGTAACTATTCCATCCAATTTGCTTCAATTACCTGGCCAATTACCCAGACACCCCCGCACCACGGACCGTGAACCGCAGGTGGTGACAACAACCGCATGGAAATATTGCAAGTTGTCACCGGGGCGATGCCTCAATTAGTGGCAACATGTTGCTGGTGCACCACGACCGCAGGAGCAGCTCGCCGCCGACTTTGGTTGCGAGTCATTAATTGGGGAGCCGCCGGAGAGTCAGGTGGTCATCAGAGGAGGGTGGGGATATGCCAGGGGATGCAGTGCAGCGGAGGTGGCAAACGAGGAGCGATTGCTGTCCGTGGGCGGCTTACACCGAAATCGCATTAAATTGCGCGTTGGCCGCACGATTTGTCCGATTTGCATATAATTATGGCGAATAAATCATAAGGCTGCCGCGTGGCCATCACAATATTTACACATGCAATTTGCATCCGAGTTGCTCTGCATCTGGCAGCATGTTGCTAACGAGCTGAGCGAAAGGCCAAGAATCGGCATCCGGGGCAGCAACAATTAAAGCGACATAAAGGAAACTTGTAATTTCCATGTGGCCTAATCATAGTCGGCATTCTTTCTTCTGGCATCGCCTTTCCCTTCCTCCTGCAGCACAGCTCGTGCATTTAGCAGCGTTTATAGAAATTGCCAGCCCACAAACTCCCCCTTCCTTGTTTATAGCTGCGATGCACTCGGAGAAACTCTCTTTACCAATTCATCGCAAATAGTAAATCTACTAAACATGTGTCGATATGTATATCTGCTGATTTAGCAAAAGTTGTTTATATATTTCTTCTACAGATAAATGTCTCAAGGTGTAGCTTGTTTTCAGAGCCAACTTGTTTCGAAGTTACTCGGCCCTCAAATCGTATTACATCCAAAGGATCTGTAGTTCCATTAAGCAATATCTCAGTACAGTACTTTTCTCTCCACCTCTGAAGAATGGACATCCGTGGCTGAAGTTGTTTAGGGGCGGGGTAATCGCAGTTTAAATTTGTACTTCGTGATGCAATCATTCTGAATGTCAGAGAGACCAGTGCCGGTTCTGCTGCTCCTTCACTCTCCACTCGTATGTTAGGCGCCATAATGGGCTAACACACACACACACACCAACCCACGCCCACACCCACACTATCGCAGAAAGTTGAGGTCAGCAGCCGGCAGTTGGTTTTGGCCATTGTTCGAACTCCTTTTTTGGGTTGGGCCTGCACTCTGCGTGTTCTCTATTGATCTAAATTTGCTGCTTGCGAATTTGTGGCTCCTTTTCGGCGGATTTTGTGACCGCTTATCGCTGGCATTCCGCTGGCCCTGGAATCGGGCATTTGCATTCGATGCCGTCTATTTGCAGGCCAATTGCTGTAATTTCCTTATATATTTAAGCCCGGCTAATGAGCCAAAATCTTTGGCTGCCCGATCTTAGCTGGCGGCCCATGGTCCGCCGTTAAAATTGTAATCAGTTAACGCTTAATTGGGGTCGCACCACGCCCCTTTTTGGCTGGGCTTGCAATGGGAAGACAATGGGGATTGGGAATCAGAAACACAGATCTGCCGGAAGAACCGCTAAGCTAACTGCTAGTACCAGCCAACCACTGTGGCATTTTGTTTAATTCGATGTTTTTACTACTTGACTTGCCAATACATCAGCGGCAGCTGAAGAAAACGAGCGGAACCCTTTCATTAGAGGAAAACTAAAGCGAACATCGCCAACGAGACAATAATGATGAATTGCGGTATTATCGCACGGCCATACGCCGAGGAGAGGGCCAGAACCACATAGGAAACGGGAAACTGGAGCACTTGCGCACGAACAGGGCCAGGCCAATAAAGCCAGAAAGCCAGAAAGCCAGAAAGTCAGAAAGCCAGAATGTCAGGGAATCGGACCGAGCCTGGCCCGGACCCAAAGCAAATATGTAATTGGCCGGGCCGCCAGACACGAAGGTGCGCTGGTATCACGTACTCCTTGGCATCGCAGAGTCAAGCTCAAAATGCATCGACACGATGATTTATTTGCATTGCAAAGCCCAAGAATAGTACACGGTGCGAAAAGGGGGCCAGCTGGGGCTTGACTAGCTCTCCATTTCGCAGGTAGTTAAATATAATTACATTTTGCCTATGGAAGGTACAGGGTAAAGTTTATTAGACTAACTGAAATCGAACCAAAAATTTGTATCTCAGAATAAGTGGAGTATTTTTTTCGGATTGAGATTGCATTATGGCAAATTTTGTAAAATAGTTTTCTAACTATAACTTGTTCTCAGTGTTGGTGGAGAGAGGGAAATCCAACACGTAGTCCCGGCCAATTTTGCGAACAACTTAATTGAATTGGGCTGTGGGGTGGTGCCGGCGTCCAACGCCTCGTATACGCAATGCCAGCTCGTTCCTCGCCGTTCGCCGTTCTCATTTGCATTTCGCATTCTGCACGCACAGCCAGCCGTCCCATAGATCGACCTTAGATGAATAAAGAACTCCTACTTAACTCCCTTGGAATAATCAGACACACCCAGCCCTCCTTCACCTTTAGCATTTCGCCAGAGACCCCAGCTATTCAGCTATTCATTCCCGTTTCGCAATTAAAGTTGGACTTGTGGAGTGCACCGAGTGCACCGAATGCAACGCCCAGCGCCAAAGCCTCGCCGGCGGATCCACCCAAGACAATTGCATTTGACATTTAGGCAGCTGGCAAGCCAGAAAGCCAGAAAGCCAGCAAGCCAGCGGAGAAACCAATTTCAAAGCGTCAGGGACTTGAGCCTTGAGACTTGGGTCTCAGCGCCGATTCGCTTTTGTTTCTGCTCGCTGGCTGCCATAATCCAGCCGAGACTCGATCGCTCTCCGCCTCTGGAGCCGCACCTTTGTCGGCCTGTCAAACTGGAAAACTGGCCAAGAGCACTCGCCCAGCAGTTTTGACAATTTACCACCAACTCGGTCTCGCAATCAAACTCGCCTTCGAAGTTGAGGCCCAAGCCAAAGTCGGATTCCGATTCCGATTCGGATTCGGATTCGTATTCGCATTCGGACGTCTGACCATTTGTATAATTGGCATCTCTAATTTTTTGCTGGAATCCCCAGCCATTGACTTATTATGGAGCTGCTAGATAGCCGCAAGTTGGTAGCTGCTGGCTGGAAAATTCGCGATCGGCGAGCGGTTCTTGCGGCGTGAGTAATCGGAAAGCGGAGCGCGTTGCATAAATACCGAAAAGGTGGAAGCGGGGGGCATGGGAAATGGGAGAAATAGGAAAAAATAGGAAAAACTGTGCGCCATAATGAAACTGGTTTGTGGTTTTGGGCCGCTCTAAGAATTACACGCACACACAGGCGGCCAGCCGTAATACCTACTATAGCGATCAGCGTGAGCCAGTGTGTTGCCATAATGCCTGTCATAAATTCTCCAAATTACCCAACATGTCGCACTTCGTTGCCGGCCAGAGCCAATGTCGAGGGGCTCTTGGCCAAGAGCTGGCTGGACTGATTGCAAATTGTGTGACAGCGGGGTCCGCTCCACGTAAATTGAATTTATGTACTTGCCCTCCGTCCGCAGTTAGCCGCAGGATTAATTGTTTGAACCAACTGGGCTTTTGTCTCAGTGCATTCGTCAGTCGGAGCAGCGCTCTCTGGCTGCTGCTCCATCGCCAACTTGACAATCGAAATTGATTTCATAACATGATCTCCAATTGACGGCAATTGGTGGCCCCGACTTCTTGCGGTCAGTGCACTCCGATCGAATCATCTGGGATCTGGATAGGAATGGGGATCGCGATCCGGATGGGGGAATCTTCACGGACGGATCTCAAATCGAGCTGGTTCCGCATTCCGCTGCTTGGGGCAATCAAAACTTTGATTTGTGTCGGGTTTTCATGATGCGCTTATGTGCTATGCATTTGGATCATTAATATCACATAAATAATTCCTTATGGCCATTACCCACAGTCGTTAATAGTAATACGAGTTTATGCTTCAAACT
The DNA here is from genome assembly GCF_016746395.2 of Drosophila simulans. Lineage (NCBI taxonomy): Eukaryota > Metazoa > Arthropoda > Insecta > Diptera > Drosophilidae > Drosophila > Drosophila simulans. The sequence continues at coordinate 4,556,557 of NC_052521.2, forward strand.
CAGGAGTGGAAGAGCTAACAAGATAGAATGCTACAGTCCATTTGATTGACTATCAGATACCCATTACCCAGCTAGTGGGAGTGCGAGACAGGAACATCAAGATTTTTCGGACAATAAAGTAGTAGTCAAATCATAATACGTTTATATGGACAGACAGACGGAGATGGATAGATAGACAAGGCTGGTGACATACAATGTATCCAATGTATCTGAGTTTGCATTCTATTTTAGATACTCAGTTTGTTTCACTGCAATTTTCCGTGGCAGTCTTATCAATAAAGTGGACATATCTGAATACAGTCATAGTAATTGCCGATAATCACAACATAGGCATACAGGATTCCCCTTGATTAAAGACCAAGATTATGAGGGAAAGTTCATATGATTTATCAGGGCATATACCCTATTCCAGGGAAATCATTTCTTTGTTTCCAGCTTCTCACTGTTCAAAAGAATACTATCGCACTTCCGACTGTGGCAAGAAAACAAGGCTAATTGCAAATGTCGAAGTTCGTTGTTTGCTGATCTATTAGCAATGGGTTGGGTGCATGTGTGAGTGCCAGAGTTCCAAAGTTTTTATGGGTGTGCTTTACTTACCGCAGAGCGCGACGAACTCGTTGTAAATGGTTTCTAAACTCAACTTTATGGCCAACATTTTGTAAACTTTATTTCCCTTTGTCCACTCCGACGGACGGAAGGCACTTGAAGTTTTCGACCAAGTTGTCGGTGGCGTTCAGGTTGTTGCTAATGTTGTTTGGGATTTTATTGCTGGTAGGTAGCTCAAGTTCCTCACTTTGAGTTGTTGTCAAGGCCCACGCGCCTTCAAAAGCGGCGGCCGAAGGTCTCTTTGCATTCTGTTACCGTTTCTCGGTCTTTAGCCATCACTCGATTAAAGGTATGGATATATGTGCACAGATACAAGCATATCCCCTGGATTTATCCCACTGAATTCGTGCGCATTACGCACATTTGCGTAACAGATTCAAGTGCGCGATATGGAGGGTCTCGAGTGCGAGGCGAACTCATCGGGAGCGAGCAAAATGAAACAACGAGGCGATGGCGATGGCGATGGCGATGGAGTCATGGAACTGTTTTCGAAAACCCTAGCCAAGCCGCTGGCTTCGTTGTACTTGGCAGCATTACGCAGCAATACAAGTTTTCAAGTTTTCAAGTGCCCACGGAAAATGAAACACGAACTCCATAACTCTGAAAGCGAGATGTTTTCTGTTTCGTATTTGATTTGATTTGATGTTGGCGCGTAATGAGTTAGCAGAAGTTTTTTGGGCTGGGGCCGGCAAACCAGTTTCTCTTCCCCCCGGCGGCGAATAATTTTTTCCAATTTAAGAATTAACTGTGCTTTGATTAATACTCGATTATTCCCAGCACTGCATGCGTCCGTCCATTATAGAAGTTCCTCCGTCGGCTGCTCTCCTCTAATGTGTTAAATGGGGCTGGACAGTGGTGGAAGTGATGGAAGGTCCAGGATGACTGCAGCAAATTGCAGGAGTTTTTGTGTAATTTATGAGCACTTTTATCAGCTAATTGGCCTAATTACGCCGCAGTTTGCTCTGAGGACAGCACAAATAGCAGCCAGGTCGCCCGGAGAAGCTGGCAATTCACACTTCCGCGATTGGTCCACAGTTTGCTGATGCTGCTGCGCCTGGCCAACTTGCAGCAGCAACATCAACGGCAAACAACAAAGGCAGGCGGCTTCGACAGTCGACAGTTTGGGATTCGAGAGTCAAGAGTCGCCGTTGCAAGTCGCAAGTTGGCAGTTGCTAGTCGCCGGGCTCAAGAATCGAGTGCAGGGAATGGCACCCAAAGTCAGCTTGGCCTGCAGTGTGTCTGCTGCCAACATCGTGACTAATTACATGCGACATAAAATGAAAGAAACGGCCCAAAGTTCGCTGGGCGCCGGAGGGGGCCTGGGGATCTAAGCATCCAGGTCGTATACGTAATTGAAGAAAAAGTATCTGGAAATTGCCAAACAACAGCAACGGCTGCAGCAGAAGGAGCCGTAATTGGCTGGAAAGGCAGCAGTTGCAGTTGCAGTTGCCGTGGCATCCACATCGGTGGCACTGTACGGAGTACAGTAACTTGACAATTCAATAAAACCTGGCCTCCGCTGACAATCGCAGCTGACAAGTCTAATAATCAGCTTTGTGCCGCCATCGTTGTGTAATTTGAGCAATGTCAAAACCCAAGCCCGCTAATTGAAAGTCGCCTTCCGTTCTTTTTTGGGAGGTTCGTTAAATCTGCATCTGCTGCATTGCTGGATACCGATTATTTACGAGTATTTCAAGAGCTGGCCACGGAAAACGGCAACTGCTGCTCGGGTTCTGGTTTCTGGTTGCTGCATTCTGGATTCTGGACACTGGATTCTAGCTCGAACGCCCACAGCATGCCATCGCCATCTGCTGAAGTTGCATTTTCAGTTGCCACACGAAAATAGCGCAAAGTAGTGCATCAATAAACAATAACAATGCTTTGCTGATGCGGCTGCTGCTGGTGCTGCTGCTGTGTTGCAAGGAAAACAGGAAAGCCGAGCAGAAGTAGATCTGGTGGCTGGCCACATGTGCGGATGTTGCAACTGCAGCCGCTGGCGAGCAGCAGCCTGTCAATAAAAAACAGAAAACAGATAGGCCGTGAGGAAAATGGAGGAAAACCGAAAAGCATGCTGAAAGCAAAGTGCGGCGGTGGAAAAACATGTGCAAGCTGCAAGTTGCAGTTGCAGCCCGCGGTTAAGTGAAAGAAATCGCTGCCAATAGCGGAAATATTAGCGTTTACCGCCCGATCAGCGGCCAGATCTCAAGGGGTGGGTGCGGGCTGGAAAACTCAAAGGAAAGCCCCTTGGCCCGAAAAGACAATGTGTTTATTATTGCATTTGGCCGCGGGCAATTGGGACAGGGGTACGGATAGATTGGCAGGGGTGCGGAACAATGGCGCTGAAATCATGCAGAATATGGAAAGTACTTTCGAGTAGAGCGATGTCGACGTATCTGGCTAATTTATTTATTAAACTTGATTTTCTCGTTTCCCGCTCTCGAATCTGTAACAAGATCAGCGCGATAAGATTCGAATCGCAATCAAATAAATGGTTGGCGTGTTTTCGTGTTGTAGAACTGAAATCATTACGGTGTAGCCAACATTTTAATATGAAATGTAAGCGATTTGATCACTTAATTAATTCATATACTAAAGTATGTATGTATTGAATCCCCATTGATAGCCTGGTATAAACTGCTGCAACAGAAACACTCCATCTGCTAGAGTTCAACTTCCAACACCAATGGCATTTCATAGTTCCCTACTCCTCCTGCTTCAGTTCCAAACTTCATTCTGTGCCTCGGGGCGATCCGGAACTCCAGTGCCTGAAGTGTGCTCGATTACATGTCACCCCAAACAGGGCAAATCAATGCCATCCTGGGCCTAATCCAATTGTCGCTGAAAGGGCCGAAGCACAGCGATATTTGGAAAACTGGAAGGCAACATCAAATGCCTTGACATGGCAGCGAAACAACAGCAAGAAGATGAGAAGGCAGAGTCAAACCGATTGTGTTAAATCAAATGAAGCATAATTTTGACTCAATTTACTTGTGTGTGTGTGTGAGTGGGACTGCAGGCGGTTTTCCCAGTTAACTCATCCAGTCCCAGTGGATCGCTTAGCCTGTCATTCCATCACCGAGTCCACCCACTCCCGCAATCTCAGAGGGTTGCTCTAGTCTGCCGACTTTGATGGGAGCGGACAGGACAGGACAGACAGGACGGGCGATTGCCTCGGGTACATCATATTTCTATTAATGACTTGCATATTTATGATTCCAAATCCGGAACTCGTACACCCCATCCCTTTCTCCTTTCCCCTTCCCCAGGTTAGAGACCCAACCCATTCCGAATGGCCTGTGGGCTGTGTTCCGTTCCGAAGTCGAAATGAGTGCAAATAAGCTGATTTTAATAATAAACAAACACGAGCACAAACACAAATAGGCATCAAATGTACTCGTAATCTATTTGAGTTTTGGTCTTGGCCGCCGGCGATGACTGAGTCTATATGGATACTCGCCGAGGCATATATACTCGTACTCGTATTCTTAGTACACCGCCTCAAGAATAGAACGTTTAACTGGAACTTACACATGGCTTCCCATTTCGAAATGCTCGCTTTCATTTGCGTTCGCAGCTACTTTGATGTGGTTCCCTGGCCACGGATTTCGTCAACATGTGGCTCCGGCCAACCGGGCGTGGAAGTCTTTAAATAAACAACAACATGACTGGCTCTAGGAAGTTGCCAAACAATATGCTCCACATTTGCATATGCTCGTCCGCACTTTCAAGTGCTCCCTCTTTTTTGGCAACGGGAGTAACGACCCAAGATCGGCTTACTCTTACTCCCCAAACAGCAAAAAAGTGGAGTAGTTACCGCCAAGTGCTTGGAGCTCACTCTCTCTGCTCGGTTTTATGACCGCTTCTGTGTGGCCTCATCAACTCCACCGGGTTCCCACCACTTGAGTTTCAGACAGGGCCTACTGCGAGGAAGACACAACAATGGCCATATCAAAGTCACTGCGACAACTAATAGCGCTCCATAATGAAGTGTTAAGAAATATCAGACAACCCGCTAATGAAATACTCAACTGAACAGTTTCACCCGGACCAGGAACCATAAAGTGACTACAAGTACGAGACGAAATTGTAATTGAGCTGGTTCCTATGGCCCTGATTTCGGGCCTACAATTCATTGGCCTTTTTGATAATGATGGGAAACAAGAGTGGTATTGTCGTTTCACAGATTGAACTTCTCGATGAGTTGGCTCTGTGCACTTTTGAAAATACGTTGTCAAAATGTGTCAATCGAAATGTTAGGTGCAATATTAACAAAGTAAACTTATTTAAATTAACTATTTTATATATGAATTTATCACATGTGAGAAACAAATTTAATTTGCCCCCACATCCGATCGATTTGTAGTGCAGCAATCCAAAAGTTAAAGTTGCAACGGCACAAAGCACGGCCAAATTTGGTTAGCCACCCCGAAAATAGTCACAGCCCGTAGTCCGTAGTCCGTAGACCTGTCTAGCAAATGGAATTAGGAAATCTTTTCGCCAAATCCAACAAATCATGTTAAAGCCGACCCAGCGGACTGTGGGTGTGTGTGTCTAGTTGGGGAGAACGCCGGCGGGCAGAATGTTTACACCGCTCTCGGTTTTGCTGTTTTCCAAACTGTGCGGTCTGTCTGAAGTGGAGGTGGGCGGAAAAGGGGCGGTGGTGCAGCAAGGGTTGCGTGGGCGTATTGCGACATTATCGAGGGTGGAAAGACCCATCGAAGGCCGCCAGACGGCCAGGGCATAAAGTTTATATAATTATTTTTATGCCGACTCTCATAACTGAAGTGGAGCGTGTGTGGGTAGACTGAGAAAAATTCTTACATCCCTTTGCATTACTTCGACTATCAAATTAAAGATCTTAAAATGAGTCACGATTGCAACATGTCTTTTCCCATTGTAAAAGCTCATTTTTGTGAAAGAATAGTTTGAATATATTATTTGCATTTGGTTCATTTTAATCAGCGGCTTATCAGTGAATCATATGTTTAAAATATTGTGAACGAATTTGAGCAAATATTTCTCGCGGTGTGTCCTTGTCTCCTGGGGATGTGTCAGCCCTTTTCTCTTGACTGAACCTTTCGACTTGCTAACTATGTGAGTTATGCAATGAATAAAATTAAATTACACAAATGTCATTGGCTGTGATGTTGCTGATGCGAGAGCTGCTCCCAGCAACATGTTGCTAATGACAGCCAGGACTCACACTCGCAACCCCGGCAGATGCATTTTAATTAAAATCCTGAAGGAGGGCTCGCTTTAATCTAAAGTCCTGTATCCAGAACGGAAATTGTGTGCGGCTGTTGAAGTGTCGGTTGTTATTGCTCCACCGCCACCCACGACGATCCACCCACTCCGCCGGCGGGTGTCCATGTACGTTTGTTGTCCTGTCTGCAGGGTTGATTTGGCAAACGACGCAATTTGTTGTTGTTTGCGACATGGCAGCATGGTGGGTCAGTGGGTGTCGAGTCCCGCGGAGAGTGGGATGTTTGCACATTAAATACCGTAGCGCAGCCCAGCGAGCTTTCACTTTTCCTGCACGGGCAGAGGGAGAAATGTTTAAACAAATATGTTGTCATTGGCAATGAAAAGTACGCAAAGAACGCCATGCTCTTGCAGAGTTTATACACTAGGCTGAAGGATGAAGAAATTATTATATGCTAAAGAAGAAAGTGGATTGAAGGTATCTTTAGCAAGAATATGGATTACTAATTCTAAAGAAATAGAGCAAAATGACATCTTAAATATCCATTTATTTGCTAGTAATTCCAATTCAATTGCTTTTCCTATTTTTAAAACACCTTTATCTAGGCACATGAGCAATAAAAAAAACAACATCTTTAGCTTTACAGTAGCTTGTGAGTGACTTCATTTCATTTCTCCCTGTGCATTTATGCATCCTGTTCCCTGGGGCCTCGTAAGTGTTGCCAAGTTGATTGCTTTGGCCTGCATTTTGCGTGGGGGACAGCCTAGAAAGTACAGTTGCCTCCGGCCAACTCTTTCGTTATTCGAATGCTTAATTACTGGCGAAAGCTCTTCTTCTCCAACTGAACGGGAAAGGATGTCTGTCTGTGTGTCCTGTTCGGAGAATGAGCGGCATATGAAATCATAAAATTTAACGATCGCCAGAGTGTCTGGCTGGTGCTGCCCACGGGGGTGGCTTTTGGGTGACCAGCTACCACCCAACCACCTCCCATCCACCACCCCTACAACCCAACTAGCTCAGCTGCTCGGCACGTGTTCAAATTACCGTGAAGACGCTTAGGGGTGAATTCTCCAGTGCAGCGACAATAGCAGCAACAACAGCCGGCAGCCAAACGACATTCAAATTGAGTGAGTGAATTAAAAAACCTGGCAATCAGCAGAGGTCCTGGCGAGAGAGCGAGAGAGAGAGCCTGAGAATCCAGCTTGAGAGAGCCTCTGTTCCTCTCAGCGAAGTGCGTTTGTAGCAAAATATGAGCATACGTTCGAGCGCTCGCTTCCTTCCGTCCTTTGTTCCTTTTTTGGGGTATTTTCCCTTCTCTTCGCTTCGAGTTTCCTTTTCGCGTGTGTGTGTGTGAGCGGCAAGAGCGCTGGGTGAGAGTGTGTGTGAGAGGTCACGGGGATCGTGGCTGCCAGACATTTACGGTTATAAGTTTCAACTGAGCACAGTGGTTCGAATACTATTTTATTAGATTAGAAATTTTTAAAGAGAAGCAGTACTGCTGGTATAAATGTAGATCGCATCATGCTCATTGATTACATACTTACGCTTCTTTCCCTCTTTCGCAAAAGCTCTGAATAGGGTTTTACTTAGAATTCAGGTTCTATCAAAGAGATTATTTCCGTTGGAGGGATTAATCAACAATCTATTAGAACAAGGCATAATCTAGTGTGCATAATAATCCATCGGTGGATTATTTGTTATCCTCACTTGCGATGCCTTGCACCACAGTTTAAAAACGTTTTTCGAACTTTAAGCCCACTCTCTGGAGCACTTTTCCCGTGCTCACACCGACTCAACCCCCTTTTGCACACCTCGCTACATAATTTCAACAATATGCGAGTATTGAACGTGCAACACCACCTCCCCTCACCACATGCACCACCACAATCTAGGAAAACGAAATCAGACATAAAAACATTACATTGCAAACCCTTATTTTGCTCACACACTAAAAAGAGGAGGAAAGGCGGGCGATTCGAAGGCGAAACAGCCGAAACTGAAACTGAAACTGAAGCGGAGAAATCGCAGGACTCAAGGACGCGGGGTGCACACGGGGCGAGTTCTCTGCCATCGACAAGGGATGCAAAAGCGAGTGCCAGATATTAACCCTCCGGTGGATGTGTGTGTGTGAGTGTGCGGCAGAGGTGTGTGTGAAAGTGGCGCAGTATTGGTGAGCCTTTGTGCGATGTGTTTGGGTTTTCGCCGTGCTTGTCAATCCCGTCGTGCCAAAACAAACGCAACGAACATTTTCGCCGATTAGAAGCAAGAACCATCCGTGAGTGCAACGCGAGCGGACGGATCCGCCGATTCCTCGTGTATTCGGACTTATCCCGCTGCTGATAAGTCGCCGCGATTGCGACAGTTAGCTATAATTATTCATTAATTGGAATCGGTGTCGAGGAGCTATCGCTAGTTCCCGGAATCTGTGCCAACGAAATAGAATACCACTCGAGTTTTCTTCAATCTCTTCGCCGGTCGACTTTGTTATTGTTTGCCGCTGCTTCTTCCTCTTTTTTTGGGGGGAATAGTTCTTTGTGTTTGTGCCCGTGTGTGTGAGAGCCTGCCAGAGTGTGCGTGCGTATCTGTGTCTGTGAGTCAGCGCAAATGGCAATGCGCATCTTTGTTTACCCGCAAAACCCAGGGCTCTCATCGCGGAGAAGTGCCAGTGAAAGCGGCGCCAAAATCTTAGTCTAGTGCTTTTCTTCTGCCTTTCCGGCCGAAACAATGAACGATTCGACCGATAATTTGCATGCCGACTGCGACGGTCGAGTCAGCAACAACAACAATGGTAGCAGCAACACCAACGACGGGCCCAACAACGACGGCGACTCCGACGAGGAGGTCATCGAGGGCATGGCGCTGCTGGAGGGCAACTACCAAGTGCTGCGCCAGTGGGTGCCGCCCGCCCCCAACTATTGGGATGCGCCCCCCAAGGCCATCATCAAGTCCGCCGAAGTCAGGTAAACAAGCGAATGAGTCCAAGCAGCGATATGCTGCGTGCTGCATGCTCTATGCTGCATGCAACACTGCGGCAGCAACATCGCGACACCAGCAACATGCTTATGCAATTAAGAGTGCAATTGGCAACGCTACATTTGGCGATTGCCTTCAATAAGTTTTAATTAAGTGCTTCGGGTTTGATTTGACAGCGCATTCCATTTGCTGCTCACAAATTGCACAGCAATTAACTCGAATCAACTCTTTTCAAGTCTGGGTTCGAGTTTGAGTCTGCACTGAGCGAAAAACGTGATGAATTTGGCCTTGAATTCAGTACATGTGGAGGGCTCACAAGTATATTGTGAAGCTAGTTAAATATTTACATACTTTCCCGATGCAAAATAAATTTTTTTATTTCCTTTAATATCGATTCAAGCTTGGACACTAAAATTATTTCAGTGCCATAACTCCTAATTTACATTGCATTATAGGAATGCATTTTTACGATAATCGAGAATTTATCGAGAGAACCAAGATTTGAAAATGACATAAGCGATTTTTGTGTGGAACTCAGTAGACTTTTTTGCAGTGGCATCGATCTCAAGACTCGCTTGCACCAGCGGACCGCTCTAGCGGTCCAAGGCGGCGGCAGCACTTGTCGCCACGGCACTATTCAATAAAAGTGCAGTTATTTGTAACGCACTTTTATGGCCACACATGCGATGCGAACCCGCACGATTGGATCGTTTTGGACCGGGCGGGGCGGTTCCAACCGCCTGAGCCAACAAGTCCCGTGCGCGGCCTATGGAAATCTCAATGGATTTGGCCTCGGCGCTTGACAAACAATTTTCGCGTCCTAACCACTGCAATTCATTCAATAAAAATTTGATTTTTATGGGCGTCATCAAATGCGGCGAGCAACATTTGCATGTCGATCAGAAACTAACCGAATGCATATAAATTAGTTTTAGTACCTTGAATACCCTGGTTTTTTCATTGTCAGGGGAGTATTAGCCTACCGAACCGCATGCAGTTGAATCAAATGTATTTTTTACCCAGTTTTTTTGGTTCGGTTGCTGCTTAACGCAGATCAACTTTTTCTTGTCTGTCCAAATTTAGAATTCTTAATTGATGATGGAAAAAATGTCCTCATTAAAGTGTAATATATGAGTACCATGATGAATTGCTTTAAGATTCAATATTATTAGTTTGCTCTATACAATGTTGGCTTGAGCTAAAACATTACCACTGCGAAGTATTTATAATCGAAAGCGATAATAAGGTCGGATAGGAAACAACTTCTATTCAAATATATTTAGCTTTTAAAAAGTTAAGATAAAGCTAGACGATGTTCAGCAATAATTTATGATATCTCTTTAACAAAGCTATTATTTTTTTCTTTAGGGCGACCAGAAACTCTATTTATTTGTTTTACAGCGGATTCCTTGAGCTTGCTTACACGAAAGTTTTTGCATTGATAGCGCACAAGCAGATTGTCCGGACTTATTTGTCTGACAATCCGCCTGCCTCGCGATCTCTGTCCGTATGTCCATCCGTCCATCCGTCCGTTCGACTGTCCGTCCGCCTGTCCGTCTGCGCGCCTGTCCGTCCAACTTCACTCAACGAGCGCCACAGTTGGCGTCTGGGTCTCGAGTTGCTGCTGTTGTCTCACTGTCAACACCAAGAGGTATGCAACATGCGGCAGCGCGGAAGGAGGAGCAGTGGGATCGTGGGGGCAAGAGTGCCTCCGTCGCAGTCGTTGACAACTGCAGCATGAGTCTGCGGAATTGAGTTGCTGTTGCTGTTGCAGCTCGCTGTTTATTGTTTGCTGCCTGTTGCTGGCTGGCTGGCTGGTAAATAATAAATGCGTTGCTCGGGAGAATGCGAGATGGGAAATCAAAATGCAAACGCTGCCAGATTTTTTGCTGGATCCACTTGAGGCGGCAGCAACAATGTCCCCCGTTTCGGCATGGCTTCGTTTTGTTTTCCTCCGCCGGGCCGTTAAGTGCAAATGCAGCAGTAGAACAAGCGGCAGCAGCAGCGGCAGCACGGCATTGTTGCAAGTACGAGTATCTTTTGCACGTTCTCAATATGCATTTCTGAATTACAATATGTTGATTGCATTTCGCCGGCACGTAGACGGAACACATGCACTCCAGGGCTTCCAGCCGCCATAATAATGATGAGTATTGAAATTGCCAACAATGCAGTGCATTTCCGCAGCTCCAGCCCCCCAACCCACTGCCTTTTCCACTATCAGTCCCTACTCGGCTTCCTTTTCTGCGGTCTGGTGGCCTTTGTTCTTGCCAGGATCCCTCCCTTAGCGGTTCGGGCCAAATTACTTTATACTCCTGTACGGTTCGTTGCCAGGGTAATTGATATGGCTTTGTTTCGCTCGGCTGTTTCTGTGTTTCGCCCTTTTGTTGAGCGGAAAGTTTGTTTCTGGGATGGAAAGCCGCCAGCCGAGAAACCTCATTTCGCTATTTCCTCCCGAAGGCGGGGTAAGACGTGGTAAATCCCTGAACACAACATTCAACATACCACCCCCGACCACGAAAAGCTCCTGCCGACCTCCTGGCAAACCGCAGATGACATAATTAATGAGCCTTTGAACCGTCCATAAATACGGAATAGTTCATATTCAGTTGTTGTTTAAGTTGCACATGACCTGTGTATAAATCAATTTACTATTTCTCCTCTTCTCGTTTCAGGTAAGTTGATATACGACAGCCAGGCGACTCCTTTCTCTTTGTTGGCCGTGCCAGTCACAATGGCAACATCAACATCAACAACAACTTCCAGCAACTTTTTGAATTGTGTGAAGGCGGCACGTCAATGTCATTGGGACTTAAGGTAAATGGCGAGGGAAATTCAAATTCGAACTCCAGAAAGCCGGGCCAACTGTTTGGGCGAAAATTACGATGACTTGTCACACGAGCCGCGTTTTTCTATTAACTTTTTCGGTGGAACTATTCGGTGGGGATTGTTAGCAAATTAGCACAACAGAAAGGCTCATAAATTGCAATTTATTTGGAAATAACTATAACTTTGGATTTTTACCTGTGCAATTTTCAAAACTAGTATGGTACATGACCCAATGCCAATGAATTTAAAGCTCCATATTTATATAAACAGAGGCTAGGCTAAAACTAGGGTGCTTCAAATCAGGATGGACTAAGCGTGTTCTGTCAAAAAAACCTTATATATTTAAATACACAGCTGTATCATACATTAACCCGAGCGCATCGAATCAAAAAAACATCAAAAATGAGGCCCACGCAGCACTCCGTCATAAACTCCTTGGGGAAGAAGATTTCAAACCAAACCATCATCGATTCGCACTCCAACAAACATAACTTCATGGATATGGATCAAGAGGAAAAGCAGCCGGAGCATATGTTCATGGCCACCCAGACCGTGGAGGACATTCTTAATGAGGTCCTGTGCATGCAGAACTTCCAGCAAAAGCAGTCGGACAGCGACCTAGATCAGTTCTGCCACTCGGAGAGGTCCAGGCATCGGAAGCCGGGCGATGATTTGGACATGGACCCGCGACTGCGCAGCTGGAACCGCGTGCTGCAGGAGCGTAGGCGACTGCAGGATCGGATCGCGCGGCAGACGGGTAAGCGGGCCGAGGACGTGCTCTTCAACCGCTCGGCGACCATAGACGAGGCCAACAAGCGGATGATCCTGCGCGTCCTTGACACCGCAGACCGGTCGCGACCTCTTGCTCGCCTCAAGGACAATGTGACCTTGAACTCGCTGAAGCCGCGCTGTGATCCCCATCTCTGCCGCGAGATTAAGGAGCTGTACGCCGCGAAGCCGCAGTTGCAGGAGGTGGAGTTCGTCGGCCTACCGCAGGTCACCCAAAAGGAGCTGGCTGCCACCCGCCTGCATTCCAACGAGATCGAGAGCCAGTGGCAGCGCTCCCAGGTCTTGGGCGAACGACTTGAGGACAAGAAGCACTCTATTCGACAGGTGCTCGACTTTGCGCCCGATATTAATGGGCTGCAGGTCACGCCGACACTTGTGGGCTCGTCCACTAAGAATCTGCCGATCATCAAAATCGACGAAACTTCCCTGTCTATTATCTCCGGGAACTCCACTCCGGTAGAGGAGGAGGATTCGGAGTCCGATCTGCTGTCCATAGAGGGGGAGGTGAGCGACAGCTTTCAGGAGGCGGTACTCGAGGATATCACAAAGGGAATTGTCGAGAGTCAGGACCTGGATGACGTGAAGGACATACAAGGTCTGATGATCAACGGGGTGCTCCTTGATTACCGCAATCCTGTCGGCGCCATAAGCAAGAGCATCAATATGCTGCTGCAATGTGAACCATATGAGCGCGTGGTGAAGGTACTCCTGGACATTCAGGTAAACTGGGGTTCAGCTTCATTGGGTTATTATCTTGTGCCTTTTCTGTTGGGACATTAGTAAATATAAGTACGAGGACATACTTGCTAACACAACGACTTTCTGTAGAATCTAAGTCCGAAGCTGGTGCATGTCTATTGGCTTAACAAGAACCGCTTGCGATCCGACCGGCTGCCCTTGAACTCCGAGATGGTCTTCGACCGCAGCGAGTTCATCCTGGAGCCACAGGGTCGCCGCATCATCCGTGTGATGTTCCAGCCGAAAAAGGTGGGCCTCTTCACGCAGCGATGGCACGTGAACTTCCAAAAATCGCCCTTCTGTGGCACCCGCCGCCTGGACGTCGTTCTCCAGGGTCAGTGCACCATGCCCGTTCCGTTCCAGAGACGTCTCGAGGGTCACCGACAGGTGCCCCTAAACAAACAGCAAGAATTGCAGGCCCAGGGCCTTCTCCAAATGCAGGCCAGCCTGGCTCCCATTATCGAGAACCCGCGACCATTGTGTCCTTACCAAAGACACCTTGACGAGCGCGAGGTCTTTAATGCCCAGAACTTCTCTTATCGATGCCAGCGATACGAGGATCTGGAGGCGCTCAAGGACTTATATCAACTGGCCAAGAAGCCACGCGATAGACCCTGGGACTTAAGTATTGAGACCCTGCGTCACTTTATTGGCAAGCAGGAGAGTCGCTTCCTGCGCGAGAATCTGCACAACAAACTGGTTGCTCTGCTCCAGCCGATGAAGTGCAACAGGTGCTCAGCTTATCCCTTACTGGAACACAATACGGAGCGGGATAGATCCCGCTTCATCTACGTGCGTGGCACTATCGCCAGCAAAATCGACGAATGGGAGGCAATGGTTTTTGGACTGGATGAACAGTTCTTTAAGCTGGAGCTCCTCCACTATCTAGGCGAGAATTCTTCTCTTCCGGCCGCCGCAGAACTAGGTCAGAAGAACCGCCAGCAGGGTCCAGATGAAAACGAAGAAATGCAGATCGTGGAGAAAGTCTCGAAGAGAGTGAAGGCGAGCAAGTACCTCAAGGACTCCCTCTACATGCACACCTACAGTCTGCTCTGTGATGCTGCCGAGGACATAGTCTCCGTCATCGAGAGCACCGCTGATTAGCATTCACACCACTGATATACCCTTTCCCAGTTTTGGTCATATTTTTTTTAAGTGGCAACACCCAAATGAAATAAAAAAACATTTATAATAGATATGGGTCTTCATTTTTATCACTGGACTTACATGTTTACCGATTTTACGATTATTAAAATCGCAATCCATTCATATAGCTAGCTTGGAATTAAGCCTTTTCACTTCGAGTCAGTATCGAGTCAATATATATTTAATAATTGTTTAAGTTAACTCGAACCCCAAACTCGAACCACGTTACAAAAAGGAGGGCATGGAAGATATCAACCTCAAAACCAACGGGTCGGATACCTTTTCGAAATTTACACTGGCCAACATGGTATCGCTGCCATCCTCTTTGACCGAACCGACGACCCGTTCGACTGCGCAGGCGCAGCTGAATGCCGAGTCTCCCATGGGCAAGTACACGGAGCGCATGGTGGAGGACATTCTGACCGAGATTTTCAAGGAGCGACGCGGGGACATTCCAGAGACCTCATCCTCTTGTCACGCGGCCGATATTCCGTGGCCAATTAAGGAGCGGGAACCGCACGTGGACAAACGGCTGCGATACTGGAAGGAGGTACTTCACCAGCGCAAGTTGATGCAAGAACGAGTCCAGCGGGAAACGGGCAAGCTGGCCAGTGAGGTGCTCTTCAACCGCCGCTCCACACTGGACAACCGCGACGGGCAGATGGTGAAGCGCGTGCTGGACTACGCGGACCGCATGAAGTGCGAGCGACTGATGAGCGCACCACTTTCCAAGCTGGGCGACCAATTGGATCCATGCACCTGCCAGGTAGTTCCTGGACTGCAGGCCACGACACCGAAAGCGGAAAAGGTGGGCTACAAGGATGTAGAGATCGTTGGCATGCCAGAGGTCTGCAAAACGGAGATCTTGGGCAAGGAGGCCATGGAGCAGAACCCACCACCAGGCTGGCTGCAATCGGAGTTCCTGGACCAACGACTGGATCAAAACTTTGTAGACATCCAAAACGTTGTGGAGTTCTTTCCAGATGTGGATGCCCTGCAGGTGAAGGGTACTGCTCTCAACAAGATCAATCGATTACCGAAGCCGTTCCTAGTGGATGTGGATTCCATGCACACGGTGACCAAAAGTGAAAGCTCGCCGATCTGCACCGAGGAGTGCATCTGCGAGTCTTGTGGCGAAACGGAGGAGAAATCGTCAGAAACTCCCCCTCCCATTCCGGATGTGGGACTACGGGTTAATGGTGTGGATTACATTCCGTGCGAGGGAGATGGCGGAGGAATTAAGGACTGCTATGAAATCGTCGCCCGGTTCACATGCGATCCGTTTCAGCGTCGCCTCAAGCACGTTCTACAGCTGACCAACATTGGCACACAGTCGCTCTCCTTCTCCTGGAAACAGAGCACCTACTACTACAACCGGGGATCTCTGTTGCTGGCCCAGGACAACGAGTTTCACTTCGACCTGGAGGGTTTCAGACTGTCGCACGGTGAGACTCGGAATGTAGCGGTTCTCTACCAGCCACGAAAAGTGGCAATGGCGGTGGAGTTGTGGCTGCTTCAGGTGGAGCCGCGAATCTTCTGCGGCCGACAGGAGTCGCTACTACTCCGCCTTTACGGACGTTGCACTCCGCCAGCTGACTACATGGCCAAACTACTGGAGTGCCAATGCGTCTGCATCTGCAAGTCGGATGCAGTGGAAATGGATAAATTGACCACCCATTTGGGGGCTCTGGCTCCCATGGTGGTGCCTCCACCGACGTGCTGCCCCTATGAGCGGCCTCTGGACGATCGGGAGGCGTTTAACGCCCTAAATCCGGGCTACATTTGTGCCCGCTTCGATGACCTGGAGGTGCTTCGTGCGTTCCACCGGCGCTTAAAGAAGCCGCGGGAGCCGCTCTGGGATATGCGCCTATCAACCATCAAGGACTACATAATGCGGATTAACGGATTGGTGGAGCGTGAAGCGATCTTTTCCGAATTTAACCAACTTCTCGCTCCTTTGCTAGGTGGCGGATTCTCACTGAATGCCTCTTCCCAGCAGGATGTTCAAAAGCAACGGTCGCGGTTCATATATGTGCGTGGTGTGATCTGCAATGGCATCGCTGAGTGGGAGGACCTAATGTTCAATGTGGAAGATTCTTTTTTCAAGCCAGAGCTTCAGCGGTACTACCAAAGCTTGTTGGGAGAGTCCGAGGAAGGCGATGAAGAAGAACCGGAGGAGCCAAAGCCAATGACGCCCATCGACATGGAGAAACTATTGGAAATTTTGGGCGAGACTGAGTTGGACGAGAAGAAGATCCGGACGGCGGTCATCCGCAAACTGTATCGGTCCAAATATTTCCGGGATGCGCTCTACATCCAAACCTACTCACATCTGTGCAACATGTCCGAGGACATTGTGTCCGTTATAGAGAGTACAGAAATAGTACCGACCTAGGAAAAACTATTACCCTCACTCTGTTTTAAGATGATCTTGCACAAATCAATGGTTTTCACAATACATTAAGTACATATGAAAAGTTAAGAAGGAAGCGATTCAGACCTTATAGTGTTTGTATTTTAGTGTATTCCTGATCCGAATCTCTGGACAAGTTCATCGTGGCATGTCTCTTTGTCCGTCCGGCTTTCCGACCAGCTGTCCGTTTGTGTAAAGGATTTCTCTTCTGTTTGTATTATAGAGTTCCATTGTAAGCTCACATGCCATCTATTTTTAGGCCAACTAAATTAGCAAAAACGCTGTACTATTTTAATCAATAAACAATTACAAACCAATCTTTAACTGAGTACCGCTTATCGACCGCTTATACCCAAAAGCAATCAGTACTCTTTATCACACTGGTATAATTATACACAAACTGAAGCTTCGTAAAAAAAGTATGTCCTACTAAAATTTTATCTTAAACAGTAAGAACATTTTTAAATGTTAGTTTCTATGTGACCTATATTCTAAACTGCACAGCTAATAATTTTGTGTGAATGGCATCTGTACGATTTCTCGAGATCTTAAAATTACCACGATCTATGTATGGATCTTCTGGATTATTGATTTCAGTAGGAGAGTAGATATGCTTAATGGGAACGAAGTCGATTCCTTCTAAGTGTTTTTAACATATTATTAAATGTATAATCAACAATATTAAGTAAGCATGACATTTAAGTCAAAACTTTCACGAAAGTGTTTACAATATACACCTTAAAATAGGATAAAATTAGAAATGAGTTCAAGCCAGAGAAATGTGCTGATGGAGGAGGATACATCCGAGGGTATGATTCACCCAGATGGCTTAGCCAATGACCTTATAAAAGGAGTTTTCAAAAATTATCCTGAACGGGGTCTCCACGAAGAGTCATCCTTCAGTGTGTCTTCAGGTTCCTTACCGAAGTGCAAGAGTAAAATTGATAGTCGTCTAGATTACTGGAAGAACATGCTTATTCAAAGACGGGCGTTACAAGAGAGACTGCGAGTCCAACTGGGCAGGACTCCAGAGGACATGATCCTTAATCAGCAGGGAAAAATAGTGAAACGATCCATAGGAGGCTGTCTGGAGACCGTAGGACTACCCAGCTATTCAGCTGCCGAAATTTTGGGGTGTAAAGAACTGAAAATGGAGGAAGCGGATATTACGCCTGAGCTACCACCCCAAATCCGTAGTTTGGAGGTGGTGGGTAGGAAGATCCAGACTCATTGCTCGAAAACGGCCGATCTGGTGGGCTGTACAGAGCCTTTAGGTGCGAGTGACGCTGTCGAGGTGGCCCAATCTACAGTGACGATCCAACAACCAGTTAGCGGACTTGGCGTTCGCATCAATGGAATTAATTTCTGGCCCCATAATCCAGAGTTCTCTCCCACCATTGACCGAACCTTTGCTTGTCAGCCCTTCCAACGTCACCTGCGCCCCATCATACGCATCGAAAACATTGGAAGTCAGGAGCTGAGCCTAAAATGGAAGAAGGTTAATTTCTTCTCGAACAACAATACCCTTATGGAAGCCGATCCGGATGACTTCGTTTTTGATGTGGCTCCATTCGTGCTTCTTCCGGGCGAGTTTCGTGATGTTACGGTTCTGTATCAGCCGCGCTGCGTGGCCATTGTAAAGCAGCGCTGGCTGCTATCGACGTGTCCACGCATCTTCTTCTGTCGTCCTTCTGGTTTCACATTAAACTTGAACGGTCGCTGTACTCCCCCCAAAGAATACTTGGACCGCCTCAAAATGGAGAAGCTTCAGGTGTTGTCGTATGCGCCGCCGCCCCCTCTCCAACAGCAGACAGTGACCCTCTGTCCATATGAACGGGAGCTGGAGGAGCGGGAGGTTTTCAACCGGCGGAACAGAAGCTTCCAGTGCCTAACTCACCAAGATTTTGAGCGCCTCATGGCGTTCTACAAACGGGTGAGGCCTCCAAACTCACATGTTTCTTCCTGGGACTACAGTGTGCACTCGCTAATCCATCTGGTGTGTAATAGTCGTGACATTCGGCAGCGCATTAAGCACTCTTCGGAACTGGCAAACTTGCTAGACGGCTTGCGGAGAACATGTCCAATGCCACTGGTTAAGGCGGACTCAGTTAATAGGCTGCGGAACCGCAATCAATCAAAAATGATTTATGTACGTGGAATACTAGGTAGTTTACTGGAAGAATGGGAACAGAGGGTGCAGTTCCTTAGGTCGAGGGTCGCCCACGAAGACTCTAGTTCCAGTTTGCGGGAGGCCAATAGCATTCTCCGGTCAAAGTCATTTATGGACTCAATCTGTATGCAGTTGCACGGATTGATTTGCAGAGCGGTCGAGGATATTGTGTCGGTGATCGAGAGCACCGTCCAGATTTAGTTGTCGCCGAGCAGACAATACACAACAAAGCACCCGAACATATGACACTTAAAAATACAAAAAAAAAAAACAAATAAAAATGAATAAGAGAAACGAATCTGGGCTACTGCCGGGCTCTCGGCACCGCTCGTGGTTGCAGTCCTTCCTCAAGCTCACGGAGTCCTGGAAGGAACCCAATTCCCAGAAGAACGAGGTGGAAATAAAGTCTGACTCCACACAGCTTTTATTCCGCAAGAACAACACGCTTAAGGATGTTTCGGATCGGGATGGCAAGCAGCTAGTGGATGAGATTGTCCACGGCATCTTCGACAAGAAGCAAGGTACCATCACGCTATCTGAATCGGAGTGTTCGCTGCAGGAGGACATGCAAGAATCCCTGAGCATGGACCCTCGCCTGAAGTTGTGGTACAACACACTCGAGAACCGTGCGGCTGTGCAGGCCAAGATCCAGCGGAAGCTCGGCCGCCGTCCCGACGAAATGCTGATCAACGTGGGCAGCACAGTAGCTCCCAGGGATCGAGGTACCGTGGTGCGGCTTCTCGACCTTGCCGGTCGCATGAATCCCACTACCTTGGTCCAGAAGAAACCTGCTGTTCTTTCCGCCTTGATCACCAGCAAATGCAAACTTCTACCAGAACTGCAAGAGACGCTTCCGTGTGCCGAGCAGACCGGTCGGGCGGACGTGGAGATCACCGGGTTAACCCGTGCCACCAAGCAGGAGATCCTGGGCAGGGCGTACCAACGGCCCGAGATGCCCACTCCGTGGCAGAAGTCGCAGATGCTGGAGAATCGTATTGAGAACGAGAGCAGCGACATAAAGCGCGTCATCTCGTTCTTTCCGAATCTGGACAGACTGGAGGTGGTGGGTGGGCCCGTTCAGCAGGAGTTTACCGACGGCGAAATCAGTCGGGTCGAGCGGGTGTCTTGCGACTCCATTTTCAGCGTGAGTAGCACGTCTCAGATACTGCCTGACGAGGAGCAAAAAGAGGAGAGCCCTTCCAGGGCAGAGCCTGACCAGGGAAAAACTGGAGCTGCGGTTTCCCGTGCAGCCGTTAAGATCAACGGTATGCTGTTCGTCAACTCAGGAAAGCGCATCTTTTTGCCCGAGATCGCAAACGTTTTCTTCGAGTGCCATCCGTTCCAGAACGTGGTCAAGGAGGTGGCTTGCGTGGAGAACGTCGGTGGTCATGTGCTCACCTGCCAGTGGTGCTCCGTCGAATCAAAGCGTGCCCCCAAAAGCACTGCCCAATTCCATAACTTCCTTATGTCCCAGGCCAACTTCACCGTTCTCCCAGGAGAGGTGCACGTATGCCGAGCGCTTTTCAGGCCACGTGGATGCTACCTGCTGAAGCAGCGTTATGAGCTCCGCATTTCTCCCAACGTAATCGGTTCTGTGCGCGGTATTTTCTTGGCCCGGCTTACGGGACACTGTACTCCCGCGCCGGAGTACACAAACAAGCTGCGGCGGCATCAGCAACTGCTTACGGACAGGGCGAAGATGAAAATGACCAGTGACCTGAACAAATACCAGGCTTCCGTAGTGCCCCTTTTGCATCCGCCCGAAGTGATATGTCCTTATGAGCGAGTTTTGGATGAGAGGGAGGTGTTCAATGTAGAAAATCCCGGCTACAAGTGCGAACGGTTTGATGATCTGGAGACCTTGAAGTCACTATACAAAGCTCTTAAGAAACCGAGGGAGCCCGCTTGGGATCTGCGCCTGCAGACGGTTCGTAAGGTAATCCTGCGGCTTCCGGAATCCTATAAACGGAAGTTCTATTACGAAAAACTGGTCAAAGTTCAGGAGGAACTAAAGCTGTGTAGAGGCAGAGATTCCCCTACGCATTTCAGTCGGAATGACGAAAGGATTCGGTCCAGGTTTATCTACGTGAGGGGGTGTATAGGCAATGGCATCCAGGAATGGGAGGAGATGATGGCGTCGATGGAACTGAGTGGCCTCAGATTGGAGATAAGTCACTTTCAGCTAAACGAGGAAGAAGGGGTGCCGCCATCCGACGGGGCCGATTATAATGGCAAAGGATCAGAGGAAAAACCGTGGATTCAGCAGCTGCGTAGGAAAAACCCATATCAGTATCTCTTGAAAAAACTGCGATCGAGGAAATCTTACAGGGATAGCCTCTATATGCAGACCTACTCGCACCTGTGTGACATGGCCGAGAACGTGGTTTCCGTTATCGAGAGCACCAAAAACGCTTAAAGTAGCTCTACAAAACTGCTTTTTGCAGCTAGTTTGCAATGTTAACGTCCAAATTTAATATGACCGAGAAGTAATAGGAAGTTGCTAAAACTCTCGCAAAGAAATAAAGAAAAACTCCCCAGGGATGGTCTATTGATTTGGAAATCTATTAGCCCGCACGGGGTGGGAACTATTTCCCTGCCTGGGGACACACCTGTGCCCCCGATGTGGCGCCAACTTTTCCCATTACGATGGCCCTTTATGGGCCAACAAAATTGCCCATTTCACGGGAGGAATGTGGGCCCACACCCCGCAACCCCCATAATGCTTAATGGCGCGCAAATGCTGGCCGGAAAAGTTTGGCAGCCGACTTCGATTTGAGCTAGTTTGCATTGATTTGATGACACTTTGGGGCCCATTCGATTCCGCTAATAAACGAACCACGTCCAGCCCCCTAAACTCCAGCCATTCCCTCCCAGACTTGGCGTGTCAAAAAGTTGTCTGCACCTTGGGGCTGCTCTTTTGACGTTTCCCTTCCAAATGGTGTCTGATGAAATGTGGCAACGAATGAGGCCGTTATGTTTGCAATTAGCCAAATTGATTTTTTGATAGCGTCAACGCTATCCAACTATAATCCCCATTCTTATACTCAGCCCGTATAACATATTTATTTTGGCCCTTATAAGACTCAGCTAATTGCCTCCGACTTCCATTTTCGTTTCAGGTAAGCCAAGCGCAGAAACCTACGCAAGTATATTTCTTTGATGACCGGCCCCTCGGGAGCTTCACACGCCGCCGATCCACAATTCAAAATGCCATAAATCATGCATCATTGAGGCATCCCAGGCTGTGCAATAAAAAGCGGCACGCAGAAACGCAGTGTTTCCGTTCACACTCAGCTTCTAATTAGCCTGCGCTGAGATGGCACTAATGTGCGGCCTAATGATCTCCAGTCGGCATGCGATGATGGTGACCAACTAACATGGTCAGCTGCGAATCAACCTTGAACTCGTCAGCTGGCCAACACGGTTGACATCGCACTTTTTGTCACTTTAAGCCCAGCTTGCATGGTGGTTGGGAAGTATTTTAGCTTTCAAACCGACAGACTGACAAGAGGTTTGCCTGATCAGATATTCCATCACCTAAGTACCGGCTTTAAATGTTGCTTAAGTTATATCTTTGGTCACATCTAATTTATAAAAACCACTCTTAATCACTCAAAAGGGATTGGAAAAATCGTATTTCACGGTTACCATATTAAAAACTCTTTTGGGTACCCATCTAGTGTTTAAACTTTCAAATTATGGGAAAATTATGATGCACTTTGTCACTACGTGGACTGTCGTGATCACAATGATTTATTTAGTTTAATAAAGAAGTGCAGGTTTTTCTTACTTTATTATTTAAAGTTTATTACCCTTTAAATACTATAAATTTACAAGGTGTTTATTAATTAAAGTTATTTAATTAAGATTTGAACAGCGCTGCCATCATAATACGGCTGTATTTATAACTACAAAATTTTTACATCCTTAGGAAGGTAGATTACGCACTTCTCTAATTATGAACAAGAGGTATTCTATGTAAAACCCTATTATTGTCCAACAGAATCTTGAAAAGTTGTTCAGTTACTTCAGCATCTAGAATTTAAGAAATCTTTATTGCTTGCAAAAAGAAACAAGAAACTTATATTTCGACATCAGACTTAACCGATAAAATATTAGGAGCTCAGATTCTACACAGAATCTTACGCGCGAGTCTACATGTGCATGATTCTAGATATGAGTGGTAACGAAGCATACTTTTGGGATGGTAATGTAAGCAATGGACCTATCAAACTAGTTCGATGTTGCGGACTGAGTTGCAGCTTATGATATTTGGCTTTTTATATAAATTTCGACAATTTTAACGACGAAATCGGAAACAAATTACTATGAACTATATTGTTATAGTTAACTACACTTTATATGATCGTATTTTGGCAGCTCGTTGAAAGAACACTAAAGCAGTTCCACAAACGCCTTCATCGAACACGATCCACACAGCCAGGGATCAAACCACACAGCAATCCACATCTGGGTGGCAGGTTCGATCAGTCTGAAAGCGTCGTCAGTTGCGAGCGGTTTACACCTGGCAACAGGTGCGGTTAGTCGTCGTGTAATCCGTCTGATCGATCGATCGATCGCGCGCTCTTCGGCTATTTCAGTTTCGGTCCACGTTATCTTGCGCCAGATCTGTCATTTACCGTTTTTCAGCCAGATCGGAGCAAAGTGCACAAAAAGCTACATCAGAAAGCTGCTAACTGAAATCGCAACAAATGCATAAAATTGACAAAAGCCAGTGAAGTGCAATCCATAATCCATATCAGGCCCAGCTGAATAAGTCTGGCAGAGTGTTCCTTTTGTTGGCCAAGTGAATTAATGCAACAATAATGCAACAAACGCTAAATTACGCTAAAAGCACGGGATAAGCCAAACGGGCAAGTGAGGTGTGATTTAAGCCATGTTTTCGCCTGGGGATTGTCAACGCACACGGATACCAGCAGATACTCAAACTCAAACTCCTCCACGGATACAAACGCTTTCGTATAGTATTCTTATTCAGATACAGATACAATCGACAATAAAATTACATTAAAAATCAAATGAAATTCGAGACCGATTGATATGCGAGGCACAGACGTCGGTCCGGCTGCCCTAGCGCAATATTTTTATGGGATTATCGAAGGTCGAGAATCTGTTAGCCAAGGTGTGTGGCTGGTACTTAGCAAACGAAAGACTTGAGCAACGAACTTTGGACATGCCCAGCTCGACGGTGTAATGGCTTTCATAAGCTTATGCACATTACACGTCAACCGAAGTGCTCAGCTTGATTTATTTAGATGCGTTAAGTTTTAATCGCCATTCGCAGCGCACTTTCACCAACTTGCTGCAGCCTCGCGGAATGAAGTCATAACCAAATAGGCTTACGACCCGCTCCAGCACATAAAACATGACTCGTCTAGCCATAAAAACACTTGCCAAAGCCCGAAAATAATTTGATTACCGCGCACAGCTCTCGGCTTTCTCCGCCGCTTGATCCAATTAGTTTTCGGTGGGCCACAGTGCAGATGGAGCTGAGGATCTATGGATCTGAGGATCCGAGGCAGCTGCCACCCACAGAAGTGTAATGAAACGGGCTTACATGGCGGCAATGTGTCAACAATGGCTTGTTAGCAATTGCTTTTCAGCCCAGTGTGTGCGTGTGTGGGCTGCGGACAGGGGCTTGCAGCTGAAAACACCTTATTGACAAGAGACATTTGACTCGAACTGCACGTGTGTGTGGGCCGGGGTTGAAATTTATCTCCGATTTCTAATTGCCTGACATGCCAATTTGAATTTAAAGCGCACCGATAGTGGTTCTGCGGCGCATTCCTCCGCGGTGTATGTACATTGCCCAGGCACGGTGGCCATAAAGCACCAACGGAACACTGCAATTCGCTCTGGTCTTTTATGGCCCGGCCAACTAAATCAATTTTCGCACTGCGGCTGGCTTCGGGATTCGATTCCGGGCTTTATTGAGAAATTCTTCATAATTATGTAGCGTCGGCCGGCGGCGGTTCGAAATGAAACTGTTGTTTATGGCCGAGTTGCGGCAACTAGTTGGCTCAATTATGGCGCTGCAGCATCAACTTTCTCCCTCACTTTGGGCCAACTGCCACGGCTGCTTAACCCCAATCGACGCCTCTAACTGACTAACTAACTACTAACTAACTGGCGTGTTAATTTGTTGGTTAGTTTCCTCCGCACGCAGCCATCTAGCCACAATTGCCGGAGCATGAAGGCAAGATGCTCGGCTATCTGAGATACAAAGCAGCTAAAGAATCCCGCCTCGAAATAGATTGGCCACTTTACAGTTATCGGCTTGGTTTTGTTAGCATAACAAAAGGTCCGAGTGGGTCAACAACCTAACCTTCGTTATGTCAATCTCTGTGTCTGTGCCCCAGCATTTGCATATTACACATGTCTCACGTCCATTTAAAGACGCAATTAACGAACCATTTCCCAGCTATTCATCATTGGCGAGCGAATTTCGGTCCGTAAATTAATTAGGCCGCGTTATGAGCTTTTGAGGCGGGAAGTCGTAAATAAGTATTGGATCCGTCGATGGACGTATGCAAACGCCAATTTGAACTGTCATCCTGTCAGCTCGCGTTAGTTTCCCAACCATCTTCCAGGCAGATAAGAACGGGTTCCCCGGAAAATGGAGCAACGTTAGCTGGCCCGGCTCGCTCGTTTCCTCTCACTCAACGCCGTTTGATTGCATTTGACATTTAACACGAGTGCGCTGCAGATTAGACCGGCAACTGCCTGCCGCCCACAAGGTATCCATTTTGGAGGCGTGCCGACTCGATTTTCATTTCACTTTGTTTTCCGCGACATCGAACGATTTTCGAGCTGGCAGCGATCGGGTTTTATGTGAGCGCAATAAAAACCCGAGAAGGAATTCCATTTCTGCTCGGAGCAATCAATTTCGATGGCGACAAAGGCGTTTAGCACCCCGCTCCACCGATAAGCCAGGCGTGAGATTATTATCCGAACCAATGAAATATGAGGCCCAGACAATGGCTCATTAGATCTCTTGGCTTTCGCCCAAACTAGTTTGGCTGGCGGGCCTAAACTGTGTAATTATTACGGCCTGGCCCAGCCGTAGCTTTCAGAGTCTCAAATTATAGTTCGGCGGTAAAATAGACAAACAAGTTAATCCATTAGCGAGTGAGACATCCCGCCTGACTGCCAAACAGAACCGGAAAGAATCCAGCTCCGCAGACCGCTATTGGGTGCATATCTCTTATTGTTTATATTGTCTCCCTGGCGGGATTCGTATGGTAATATCGGAAAATGTGCCAGCTGCATAATAAATTATGAAACTTTACAGTTGCAGCCGCGCTGAATTGAATGAGTTGTCACGTCTGCGGCTTTCTAAACCACTTAGGTAGGCAGTGATAAGTCCATAGATATGTCAGATTCTGTGGCGCTGAATGGGGTTCTTGATAACTTGATAACACAATTTCAACCCGTTCAAAAGAGATTTTCCGGGCAAATGCGGCTCAAGTGGGCGCAACACTACACACAAAAGGTTGAGTGCTGCGGTGAACGGCTTAACTGCGCGCTGGGAAAGTAAACCAAGACAAAGCAATTGACTTTTTAACCTGCATTTCTGTAAATTACACTCCGAGAAAAATCTACATAAATAGTCATAAAATTAATTGCGCCTGTCTGCCATTTTCCACGCAGTTTCCCAGCCGCCGGCCATGAAAACTTGAGCCCCGGCAAATGCCCGGCAATAAAAGGCACCATAAAGCTACCATACTTGAGTTTATGCCGTATGCAAGGGGGGACACTCCTGGTCAACTGGGTAATTCCGACTGGGGATTGATGACAGAGCCGCCGGCCATTGAAACTAAAGTAGAGTCGTATGGAAAATCGCAGTTAGCAGCAACTTCTGCATTTGTCTCGGCTGAGGCGTGTGCAAACGCGCATACGCCCCGTTGGCCTAGTGCGATTTCAATCAGCCACTTCCAATGGGTCAGGCATTATCAGATATTAACGCCGGCAATTTGGCATCGGATAAATTACGCGACAAGCATCGATGGCGTCACTTACACATGTCGAACAACCGCCATCAATAAATACTAACGGTGCCTTGCGGCATCAACTCCACATCCACATCCAAAGCGCAACACTCCATCTGGCATATGGCATCTTGGATCTGGGATCTGGGATCTACAGCCTTCCATCTTCTGCCTTGGACCAACCGCCGGAAGTCTTTGTTTGGGCATTCGTTGGCCGCCCGGCTCCAGTTTTTCTTTATGATTATTGTGTGATCGCGTTTTAATCGCATCGGGCCAGAGCTCTTTGTGGCACATGTGAATCATGCACAAGTGCCGCTTTTCCCATTCGGAGACCGGTTTTCCCCACTTACCCACTCATTGGGCTCTAATCACACCCGCTGTCTAACTGCAAATCTGGCCGGGATCGCGTGCTGCGGCCCCGACTTTGTTGCGGTTGGAAATCATCTTCAATTTCTGTGCTAGCCGGAAGCCAGTTGCTCCATTCGGGCGGTTATTATTGCGATTCTTCTTGTTTATAATTCAATTATAGTCCTCCTCCGTTCCGAGCCTCGAATTCTTCTGCGCGAGTCTGTCGAGTTTTCTGGATGGAATGTGTGCCTACGCTGCGTGTGATGCATGCAGAGAAAACGCTATAATTTCTCTATTTGGATATAATTAATGCAAAAACTGATCTATTTATGGCATTCTAGCATGAACCTTGAATTGAGCTACTCTCGAATTCATCATGAGAATGGACATATTATGACAGTTTTCGTTTAGCATTGAAAATGGTCCCGTTGGCCGTTTAACTTTAAATTGAGTTGTCACTAACGAACTGACATCATTCCGTTTTCAAGCTGTGTGCTGGTACCTGTGATCTTTGATCTCAACTCTTTGGTAATCTGATAAATATTGCCTCCGCTCTTGATTGACAGCTTTTCCCTGGCATTGATCTCATAAATATGAGCCGAGGCCTCGCTTTTTGTCGACTCCATTAAGGGGTCTGCGAGCACTAAGCTAAGAGCAGCTTAATGCACTCTGGAATTCCCAGATACTCGCAGCTAGAGATAGAGATACAGATACAGATGGACAAACACACACAGGATACATGTGGTACGTGGATGACGGTAAGCTGCAATTGCTGCCGAGGCATTTGGCTACCACTCAAGCAGCTGCGGCAGTCGCCGCTGATGGCGATGATGATGAAGATGAAGATGAAGTTATTATTATCTGACAAGGGCATCGCCGCCATGGAAACTGCAGTGGCTCGCACTTAGCGAAGCTGTTTTCCACGTTTTCCGCCGATGCCTGCCGCCCCTACGTGTCTGCTGTCTTTATTAGGGGCGTGACTAATCGGCTCGATGCCTGATGGCCGATGCCTTATGGCTTATTCCCGATGTCCGTCCGGTGGCTGCCATCACCATCTCCGCTCTTAGCCATTAGCCATTAGCAGTGGTAAGCGCGTTCGCTTCGCTATTTGCCTTACATCCAATCACTATTAAGGGCTCAAGCTGCCAATTCGCAGTGTCTACACAAATTTGATTAAGTTTCCTCCTCGAGCAGGCGGCTTCCGTGTTCGGTTTGGGGAAAGTGTTATGCTAGTAATGCCACGGCGATTTTCATCTTGTTCGAAAGTAAATTATAGGCAATCGATCAAGGTGGGGTGAGCAAGGCTTTTGTCTAATCTCCAATTTCCAGTCGAGAAAGTTGAGTTTTCCTCGGGCTGGGTATCTGTATCTGAATTGAATAAAGTGGTATTAAAAAAAAAAATAGGACAATGCCACTAAAAAATTATGCGCCTATAAATATTGATTGTTTATAAAGCGATTTCAATTAACAAGTTCCTAATCAATGCAGTGACAATACCATGTATTTTAAAGAATGTATGTAACGCACAAAAGAGTACAAAATCCTTGAGACGCCACAAACAAACGCCGAATTTAAATAAAAAAGTGTACAGAAAACTACAATCATGTAATTAAAATTCCACTCGAAGCTAAATTTACGAGGAAAATGTGAAAAAAAAACATGTAAAACAAAAGCGACCAAAAAGCAGATACAAGAACAGAATGACACTGCCGACAAGCAAAGACAACGAGAACTGAAAAATAATTACGGGCCCAGAACAATAATAATAAGCAACATGAGCAGCCTGTCAACCGGTGGAGGAGCAGGAGGCTCCAGCGGAGGACCGGGGGGAGCAGATGCCGCCGCTGCTCCTGCTGCTGGCCAGGCAACAGTAACGGCCACTGGCAACATGGAGCCGGCGATGGTGCCACGTACCGCCAATTTGCTGGCATGCAAACAATGGTGGCGCGTCTGCTTCTTGTACGGGGACCAGCAGAAATATTATCGACAGCTCTATAGCAAGGCGGCGGCCCAGCGGCTGGCGGACGCTAATCAGGACCCCGACAATGCCCGCGATCGGGAGTACGACACCGTGGACTGCGATCTTATCGCCGGGCAATTAGATGCCGTCGAGGATGCGGACGATGGCATCGATCTAGGCGATCACTCGTCGACCCCGAAGGGCGGTGCGGCGCCGGCGGGCCGTCCGCTCTTCCCGCTCTCCTCCTCGCCGCGGCGCAGCAAGAAGCTCCTGAGATCCCTGCGAGCCCATGTGCGCGGGGAGAAGCTGCCGAAGAACGACACCACGACGGCTAACGAGTCCAGCGAGGTGACCCAGCGGAATGCCAGGGTGACCGTTCTCGACGACCCCTTTCTATTCGGCATCGACGCCGATCACCTGGGCGATCTCGTGGTGCGGGGCAAGCGGTACAGTCCGCTGGACGCCACCGAGAACATGGCCAGGTTCTATGCGGAGCAGGAGGCCACGGCCCAGGTCCTGGAGATCATCGAGCAGGAAGAGGAATCTCCCGAGCAGGAAGCTCCCAAGCCCGCCCTACCACCCAAGCAGAAGCAGCAGCGTCCTGTGCCGCCACTGCCACCACCACCAGCGAACCGGGTCACCCAGGACCAAGGAACGCAACCTGCAGCACCACAAGTGCCCCTGCAACCCCTGACCGCCGGCGATCTTCAGTTTCTAAACTTGAGCCTGCGGCAGAGGAGTTTACCGCGCAGCATGAAGCCGTTTAAGGATGCCCACGATATCAGTTTCACTTTCAACGAACTGGACACGAGCGCCGCACCGGAAGTGGCCACAGGAGCCGCCCAGCAGGAGTCAAATGAGTGAGTAGCCATTTCCAGCCAGTCCATTTGTCAGATGCAATTTGGCCGCCCTTGGCAGCCGCCCTTGGCAGCCGCCTTTCCTCCAAGCCTGCTGACAATTTAAATGCATAAGTTTTGTTGCCGCGGTGATTGATTACCAGGAGCACCAGGTTCAGAAGGAGCTGCGGCAGCAACTTGTTGTGCAAGACGTTGCCGAGGCAGGAGTCAATGAACACACATTGCGTGTTCTGCGACCAAGACGAACCGCAAAATGCACGCAACAAGCTGCAGCCAGCAACATCAGCTACTCCGGCAACTTGTTCTTGTCTTGGCAGCCAGAAACTAAAACTCCGTAACCGTGGTGACATCCCTTCCGAAAATCAACAGGGAGAAAGTACACCAAAAAGATGAAAACAAAAAGAGCTTTATGGGTGATTTCATGAGTTATTTTTTATAATTGAGATCATCTTTGGCATTGATCATAATATCGATTTCAAAATTTTATTGGTTTTCACAAAGTATTCTCTCATATCATATTTAACCTTGTAGAATATATGGCATTTCACCAGTAAATCTCAATTCTATTTGTTGAAACTGCCCTGGGAAATTAAATATTGAATTATTAATTATGAATCTTTAGACTTCAGGTTTTGCGGTTCTGCCTGATTTCGTTTAACAGTAGCACACTATAACGAGTTTCAACTGCATACTATTAACTATAATCGAGATATTTTAGGGCACCTTTAGGCAGTTTCCTTTACTTTTTTACTTAAACCATTTTAAAATATTATACAACTACATAAACATCGTATTAACCATTATATTATATTACAAAATTCCTCATAATACTTCTGGCAGAAAGTATATTTGAAAGATCTCACAATATGTACCGATGTTTTGTATAATTTTTTGGTGTTAGCATGTTACAGCTATCCGTAATAGATGGATAGTTAGATTCACCTCAGCTTCCACTCGAAAAAAGTTTTGCAGCCACTTTGCCCCAGTGTGCCTCCATCGCCAGTCTGGTTTCGTTGCGCTGCGTTGCACTCTGGTGCCGAGGACCCCTGCCCCACATCCCTTGCTTATACGCATCACTCACAACGGCGACGGGGCTCTGGGTCTCCACTTACGCGGCCATACTCGGGTTACGCATACGACGCAGTGCCTCTGGGCCGGCGGCACAAACGACAACTGCCAAAGTGTGATTTACCAGGGGCCTTTGTGCGTCCCTCGCGGGTCCCGATCTTTCGGCAGATCGGTTGCAGCGGCTTATACATAGTGTACATAGTGGGATGCGGTGGAAGCGGCGGAAAAAGCGAGGAGCTGGCGCAATTTCAGAGCTCTGCTCTGGCGAGCTCCGCTTTAATGTCATGATTTTGCATAATGCCATGCAAATATCGGGCCCTAAGCCTAAGTTATTGTGTTTTGCGGATGGCAGGCACGCAGCTTATGAAATATGGCCGCGATTGTTTTCCCTCAGCCGCATGACATTTCCTCCTTTTCATTCTGCTAGGCAATGGGTATCGTACCTGGGGTGGGTTGGAAAAACAATATTGGCATATATTTCCATGGACATTTAGGGCTCTGATTTAGTATGCAGCCTTTCGTAGCAAACAAAAGACTTAGGCAACGAACTTGCGCGACTTGGGAAACTGAGTTGGGGAAGAGGCACAACTCAATTAGTTGCTGGCCAAGCTCATCATGGCACTGCTGATGGCGATGACGACGATCAACTTTGGCAACCACAAATTAGAGAGCAAAGCCAAGCTCGGGAGCTGCATTGCCAAACGGCCTGCTAACAGGAACCGCCAGCTATTCCAAGCGATTCCAAGCGATTCCAGCAAGAAGGCAATCAAAGCATAATTAATAATAATAACAGACGCCGTTTTGATGTGCCTCTGACACGGCTTCAACCCGATCTGTCTGCAATCCGGTAGCCACACGCGATTCTTCATTCTCAGTTCTCGCTTCTCGAATCTCAAATCTCGATTCTCAATTCTCGATTCTCGCCCAGAAGCCCACAAGCCCAGCGGCTGCCATCGATGAGAGCTCCACCGCATTCGCATTAGTTCCCAGATCTATGCAAAACTGCGGATTTCGAATCTGGTTTCGCCTGGCCTTTTAATTGCCTGGGCCCCAGAGCGCCTAATGAAGATATTAAAAAATTGCACTGCAATAATTTCTCCGGCTGTGGCCGAACGAATGGCTTCTGGTTCGTTCGCATTCTGCGCAGGCAATTAACTTGTGTTCAGCTCGTGTCTAAGCATTCAATTCAATCTTGGCTGCCATCGAGTGCCGCATAAATCTCGAGAGCTTAACCGGGATCGGGATCCTCGTCACGGCCGCGTCTCCAATTCGCGTCAAGGGGCGGAATCGGGCGGGAACGCATTTACGACTTGTTTGGCAGTCGAAATGGAGAAAACGATCGGATGCGTTCGAAGTTACTTAAGAAATTCTCAAAATATGGTTTTACAGCCATCACTTCTTTAGCATCCGCGGCCATACTTAATATTTATGGTCTGTTCAGGGAGCGGAAAAGTTGGTAGATGTATTAATTGATGGATTTAGCTAAAACTGTGTTGCTTTGGAGTGGAGTTTTGTTTCAGGTGCTAACTACAATAGTCACAGAAGAAGCAACACATCTCTGAAATGCATTTAAAAGTTGTTGCACCTTTTAGTCTCTAAAATATATAACAAAAAAAGGAAACCAGTTGGATATCTAAGGATAAGGGGTTTCTTTTAAATTCCAGAAACCCAACATCGAATTCATCAGTATTATAATTTTTTAAGTTACTGTTAGTTTCATTATATGCGGCTTATTACTATTAACTGTTTCTCAATAAAGTTTTATTGCTATTAAATATTTTCCGTACTTTTACCAATTCATACTCTTGTACTTGTGCATTCAGATTCTCATCGATGGCATTGCCACATGGACACCAACCACCACCATTGCAATCCTTCGCAGCCCATCCATATTGATTTTGGTTTTAATTAACAAAGCCATTAGGGGCACTCGCCTGCGAGTTGCAAATGCCTCCGCCCCTGACAAATGCCGATGCTTTTGTGGGCGTGGCCGGGTAGCTGGCTGTGTTGC
Organism: Drosophila simulans; assembly: GCF_016746395.2. Taxonomy (NCBI): domain Eukaryota; kingdom Metazoa; phylum Arthropoda; class Insecta; order Diptera; family Drosophilidae; genus Drosophila; species Drosophila simulans. Next base: position 4,589,677 of record NC_052521.2, read on the forward strand.
AGATGCAACTTAATTGCAACAGCAAAGCGCAGCCAGAGCGACGCTGATGGCGGCGGCGGCGGCGGCGGCTTGCATGACTTGGCCCAGACAATTGGCCAACTGGCTCTGCAGCTCCGCGGCTCTGCGGCTCTGAGCCGCTTAGCTCCGCTTTTAGCCGGCGCCACGAAGTGCGAGACAACAGCGACAACAGCGCGAAACAGCCTTTGTGATTTATTTATGCACGGCGATAAAATATGATTTTGTTTTCGTTTTCGTCATTTTGGCTCGCAGTCTTTTCACTCGACTACTCACTCGCTGGTAATGTGAAAATAAACCAAGGCCATTAAGCGTCTCCGCTCATGTTGGCCATGCTAATTGCCCCAAAGTGGCGGGCGGTCGATGGGCGGGGGTCGGTGCTCGTTGCTCGGGCCATGTTTATACGCATTTATGGCCAGCAGAACTGCGTCGCATATTAATTGTGTCTTGGGAATGCCAGTCACTCCCCGTTCCCCGTTCCCCTTTTCCGCCTTTTTGGCCACGCGGTTCTCAAGCCTCTTAAGCCGCTGTCAAAATGACAGCGAATTGAATTCGGTTTTCGTGGGTCCATGACTTGTCTGCGCCCACATCAAAGCGATTTGGATCAGTTTGTTGTTATATACATATAATGTTTGGAAGTGCGTCAAAGCAAGTGCGTTGGGTTGAAGGGATTTTCTGGATTAGTTTAGCCAAAAGTAGACACTTGACTGACAGATCAAGACAAACACGGGCGAATTCCTCGGCCGCGGAGTCGCTGGAATTCCCCGCCCACTGGCAACTAATTAATAAAACATTTAACGCACTCACACAGACACGCAAGGCAATAAATTAAGGGGGGCTAAAGGCGGCTAAAGGCGGCAGCCGCATCGCAATAGTGTGCAGTGGAGGGGCAGTCGCGTAATTTTTATTGACAGCTTCACTTTTTGCATTTAAATTGCCTGCATGCCACTGCACAACCAGCCACTTGCAACTAGCAACCTGCAACTAGCAACCTGCAGCTTGCAACTTGCAACTGGCAACTGGCAACTTTGAGCAGAGTGGCAAGATTCCGCCTGCATTAACACTCTTTGCATTCCTGCCTCGTTAGCTCTTGAACTTGCCTCCGAGCGGGTTTGCAGCGATCCAGTAACCGCGATAAGGGGGCGAATTATCATTGTTCGGGGGAGCTCGAGGGAGCTCCGAAGGCGGAAACATAACAATTTAGCCGCACTTATATGCTAATCTGCCACTGCATCGCCACAACTCGAGGGGCAGATGACAAATCGACGGAGTTGCCAGTCAAAGGCCTTTTTGCGGCTATTATGGCCGCAGATTGCAGCCAGCAACGTGCAATGTGCTGCATCACTTCACTGTCAGGGCATCTCATAAAACGCAATTAGCAGCTAATTATTTTTGCCATGTTGCTGTTGCCAGGTTGTCAACGAGCCTCCGAGAACAGTTAGTGCAAAAGTGCAATTTACCGTTCTAGGTTTTTGTCAAACAACGATCCAAATCAGGAGATAAATCGGCGGTCTCAAGTCGGTGCACATAATACCCTACGTACGCCACTTTTCATAACTCAATCTCTTTTAGCTGTGTATTTTAGTTAAAAGCTCAAATAATTCTATTTTAGTAATACAATTTGTTTAGAAGGTATTATTTTAATTAATCTTCCCCAATCCCACCATAAACATACCGTCCGATTAGATCACTTTGTCTGTACATAACTCATTCTAATGAAGCAATTACAGCTTCCAATGCCGCAGATACCAGGATTGATTTACTCCTGCCGAAAGCAATCTTTGACTTGACTGCCTTTTAGAGTCAGAACCAATTCTCCATGGGATTGGTTGCGTTCTGGCTGAAACCCAGGCACTCCGCACACTCCGTTTCGGCCCGGCCAACTTGCACTCTGCGTAGGCAGACGAACACAATTTCTTTGCTGCTGGTTTTGTTAATGGCCAAGAATTTAGATTCCAATTTTAGTTGGCCATAAATCAAAATAAGCCAACATGCAGCGGGAGCGGCAGGAGCAACTGCAGCAGCAACTATGCAGTTTGCTTTATTACGGTTAATTTGTGAACAGTTTTGTTGCGATGCAAGCCACATAAATCAAATCAGATTTGGCTGGTGCGGCTCGATGCCGACATGTTTTAGCATCCGAATGTGTCATTAATAATTATGCCTTGAATGCAGTTCGGTTGTTCATGGTCCGTGGATAAGCACTGATTTATGCTCCGGACGGATCACACGTTTTCCGGCCATCTATCGAGTGGAAATCTCACTTAGCTGACCTTCGGGCCAGACGGCAGTATCCGCCGCCAGATATGAAACCTCAACAAGATGTGCCAACACTCGAAGCGTGATTTCCTTCGCTCGCCGTGTTTGCATAGCGCGGAATAAAAATCAATCAATGCCAATTTGTTTACCAAATCATCATAAAAAGCCAGTCCAAGTCCCAGATGAAACTACTCGGCCTAACGGACGCATCGTTCGGAGGAGAACGAAATGTAATTATGGTCAAAAACAAAATTGAGCATAATCACTCCAGCAATAAAGGCAGCATTAATGTATAAAAATCGAAGCATCAAAAAAGTCGTAGAAAAAACCCAGAGACGACAAGGAACAAAAAGCATGGGGCTGAAAGAAGAAACACAGCCAAAGACACGGCTTCAATTAAAAAGGCAGATGGAGAAGGGGTTCGTTCCATGGGGGCAGAGGCTGGGGCAGGGGCAGGAAAACAAGTTCATAGACCAAAGACAACGACCGCAGAAGCGGCCGAGTCTCCGGATGAATGCCGTGGGCCCCGACTTGGAACACACACAGCCACGGATGTATGGTTATGTGGTGGGTTTTGGATGGACGCGGGGTAAAGGTATCTAGAGCGGGGGATCTGGAGTAGGGGATCGGGAGGCACTACCTGGTGGGCGACTGAGAACAACGCGCGCGTTTTCCACCAGCCTATGCCTTGATGTATTAGCCACAAAGTTCGCAATTAATTGGCGGTTGCTCGAATAAAAATAATGCCTTGAATCAATTACCGTGAAAACAAATTGGAACTTCTCCCATCACCGCCTTTAGCTCACCGAATTTGCATTGATGATGCAATTTCTCTAACATCCATTACGGAGGCGAGGTTCTGGCACGAAAACCTGATCGTGGCGTCGTCGCTGGTGTTAGCATGTTCCAGCGAAAAGAGGCTTCGCGGTGTCTTTGGCTCCCAGGAAAGATGGTCGGGATGGTCGGCATGGTCGGGATGGTCGGAATGGTATGGGGTACCTCAATGTTGGCCGCTTGGCACACAAATTGCTGGCATAGCTGCGCTGCCGTGGCTGTTTGCAGCTGTGAAAATTTGCACGCTCTGGAAACAATTTTCCTGCCCGTTAGCAGGGGGAACACAAAGGCGATCGGCTAAAATGTAGCAGCAACATACTTGCCGCCTGCGATGATGAGTCGCCCGATCTTTAATTGGTTTAGTGCGAGCGGGAGATAAGCCAACGCAGTTCGCGCCATTATGCAACTTTCTAAACGCTCAAATTGAAACAGCGAGTTAGCAGGCCTTCGCCAAGGTACAGTCCCAGTTCTCAGAGCCACCAATTAGTGGCCGTACCACTTGGCGTATGCGTAATAAACGCACCTGGTAGTGGACCACACACGTGTGGGTAGCGGGTACGGGCGCAGCAGTATGTGGGATGCGCATCGCCAGACCGGCATTCTTAATCAACTTCCAGGCGGGGCGAGGACAAATCCGCTCGCCTGCCGGCTGCCAAAGTCAATAAAAATGTCAACACGGCAAATGTCATGTTGACAAGGCAGACAGAACAAAACGTGCTGATTCTACGGCTGCTGCAGTGCAAAAATGCCAAGTGGTTCTGCGTTCTGGTTTCTGGGGAATATGGACATTCTCCCCCATATAAACTTTACGAGCTTTTCCAGCGCTCCTTTCTCTTGTCCACCTATTTTTATGAACAATTCAAAAATCGTTTATGACAATCGCTGCCAGCACGGAACTGGCGAAGCTTTTTAATAAAGTTTTGTTGCTGTTGTTGCTGCTCTGCCAGGGATAGTAAAACAATAAAAGGACATACGGAATGCCAGGACGATGGGGAGTAGGAGAAGGACAGTCCAGCCACACAATTGCTGTCCATGCGAGAGACGTCGTAAAACTAAAAGCAAACAAGTCATAATGGAGCGACACCTGTCCCCGAACTCACAAGAGGCCATACAAGGCGACCTTACACAGGAATATAATATTTCAGAACATGAGTTTCATTAGAAGGAGTTTACAACCGAGTGAAAACGAGTTAAAACATTCCAACTATAGCAGCTTTTCTCTCTGTGTAAATATAAGCTGAACGAGAAGTTTCGCATCTGACTCCCTGGACTGGTGTAACTTTCGCTGCGGATACATAGGTATTAGCAGGTATATATCTGAGCGATTATTCTTCCACCGCTCTTCCGACATTAACCCAAATCACACAAATGACTTGAGAAAACCGCACACAAAGTGCCAAAGTGATTTGGGGCCAACCTTTTGGGCATTGTGCTCGGAGATTGGGGGCCGCAGATCGCAGATCGCAGCTTGCCCCAGCTTCCCCCCGCTCTTGGCCATCTGCTAAACTGTCTTTAGCCGCGCATTGAGCCGTCGCTCATCGCTCAAGCTCCGTGGCAATTTGTCAACGCGACCGCCGCATAATGATCATTCATCTGGATGCCAGATAAGCGCGGACTGGCTAAATATAGGCACTTGCCGCAGATCTCTGCGGCTGGGCGGTGGCAGGAGACGGGGGGAGCAGCTGCAGCTGGCCCCGCCAGCCCTCAATGGGCCAACTCCGGCTGTGAACTAGTTTTCCAGAGGGCCTAGACGGGGCAAACCTGTTCTCTGGGTCAACGACTGCCAAAGTAATTGAGTCGAGGCCCGGATCCCCAGCCCTCCATCGTCGATCAATGCAAATAGCGTCAACAGCTGCCGGCCAACCTGAAACTGGCGGGCTTATTTCTGCAGGGCTCCCTGCTCTCCTGCTGCAGCATTATAGGCTGCTCCTGTTGGCCGGCAACAATGTTGCGCAACATTTGCTGCACGCAAATGCACTTTCCATTTTGTTCTGCCGCCTTAATGACTCTATAGACCTGTGCCCGATTGAAACTTGCCACAATTGCTTGCCAATTTCGCGCAATTCGCTGCAGTCAGCAGGGAATTTGCGCTGCTGCAGCGGTACATAAAAAAGAGGGCCACGAAGAAATGCAGGTCGCACAATAAATTCGCCAGACCCACAGGCTCCCAGGCGAATTTATAGAGTTTAGACACAGTTTCACCCGGTAGGTTGGCGGATTGGTGGGTTGGCGGGATAGCGGGCTTACTGGCTGGTCTGTTGTTGGTTGTTGGAACGCCAAGTCGGGAACTGGTAATTTGGTTTGAAAGCGGCTGATTTGACGGCGGGCAACACTCGGCAATCGGGGTCTCCAGCTGCGACACGTTGCACGTGCATGCCCGGGGATTTGGATATGGTTTTAGTTTTGGCCACTCGACCCGCTCCCGCTCCCCACCAAATAAAACATCCATTACAGTTCCACCACGCATTTTTGCGTTTGCAGCTCAAAAATTCAAAAGTCAAACAGTTTTTTCGGGCTTATTCCCCATTGAAAGTCGCAATCTGCGCAATTAATTTGCCGGCAAACCGCAGAAACCGCTTGGCACACACAACACTCGCCCATCCATTGACACGTCAGTGGGTCCCAGTCGAAGTGCCAGCGCAAATCCCACTCCTTTACCGCTGGTGAACTAGAAATGGAATTGGAAAATGTTAAATCGGGATGTGGCTGGCGAAAAGAAAGAATTCACTGGCTAAAACAACAAAAGGGCGGACAGCATTGTTTTGATAAAACGCCCGCATGAACTCGCATTTCCAGTTCGCTTCAGTTCAGTTCTGCCCCGGCCACGCCCCTCTCCGCCCCGCCCCACTCACATATATCTATCTATCCGCATCCGCATATGTATGCGGATGAGGGTTCGTGTGTGCAGTTACAATGCACAGTTATCCTTTGATATGCCACACAGCAAACGGCCATGAAATGGTGCGTGTTCATTTCCCGATGTCAAAGGACCGATGCCAGTGCACTACGGAAAATAGAGAGCTTTAATTGAATTAAAGGCTAAGGACTTCACCTTAATCCAAAATATGTTGTAGAAGTTTAGATTTGATCTCAAATCTGGACAAAGCCAAGCTAGATATATATTTATGTTCTTCAAAGAAAATTCCTTATCTTTTGAAGGAAGGATTAGCCGTCGACAATATAACTTTAATTTTTACAAGGTATAATAATAATTCTCTATAGTTTTACCAGTAATATACTTTATCTCTTTATACTTATAATCTCTAAAAGAGTATTGATAGCACCGAATCCAAAATATTGTGACCATATTACCATTGTTCAGCACTTGCAATCAAATTGACATACTACTCAAGCATGAGGTCTTTATATGATATCCATATGCTTATGTCCATGATATCCATGTATGCTTATTGTATAGTAAAAATATTTTTATTTTACTTCATATATTGTTTTCAATCACCTCGATATGATACAGAAATGTTTGAGGCTCCAGAAGTCACGATCGCCTGGCTTGCCACAAATTCGCTGAGATCGCATGAACGTAGCAAACGGGTTGCAGGGCATTAAAGCCGGTCTAGGATAACAATGTCTGAAAATGGGAAAATGACAACGGCGACAGCCCTGCGGGTCCAACAACAACAATAACAACAACAAGATAGCAGAAATAACAACAAAATTGCAACAAAGGCAACGCAGAGCTGTCGATTTGTTTGTGTAAACGCTGTGATGCGAATATTTTCCATTCTGACGTTTGGAAAAACAGCTCCAAACTCCCTCCCCCCACTGCCCACTTCTGTCGCCGTCAAAATAAAAAACGCATGAAAAACAAACTAAAATTGACAGCTTGTTCGACGGAAAATAGGAAGTGCAAAACCGCATAAATCCAACGAATTACAAAAGGAATACAATGAATACGATTTCCATGCGGTTTTATATTACATTAACAATATGATTCGGCTTTGCGGCGAGGGATTACCACATTTTTTTCCACCTATTTTAGCTTTTCCGCTGGCGGCCTTTAACCCTGCACCATCCAGCCAGCGGGAAAACGGGAGAGATTTTAATGAAAATTTCCAACTTTAATTAAATTCCGATTAGTCAAGCCTGGTCGCTAAGTCACGTCCTCCACTTTTCCACTTGCAGGCCCATCAGCCGAACTCCGCTAACGCAGATCTCCTATCTGCAGAAGATCCCCACGCTGCCGCGCCACTTCTCGCCCAGTGGGCAGGGCCTGGCCACGCCCCCCGCCCTCGGCAGCGGCGGCATGGGTCTGCCCAGCAGCTCCTCCGCCAGCGCCCTCTACGCGGCCCAGGCGGCAGCCGGAATCCTGCCCACCTCCCCGCTGCCCCTGCAACGCCACCAGCAATACTTGCCGCCGCACCACCAACAGCACCCGGGAGCTGGAATGGGATTGGGCATGGGACCAGGACCAGGATCGGGGGCAGCAGCAGGACCGCCCCTTGGGCCCCAGTACTCGCCCGGCTGCTCCGCCAATCCCAAGTACTCGAATGCCCAGCTCCCGCAACCGCCGCACCACCACCACCAGCTCTCGCCGGCTCTGTCCACGCCCTCGCCACCCTCGCTGCTCCACCATCCCGCCGGAGGCACTTCCTCCGCCTCGGGCCACGCCCCCTTCCTGGGCGGACCGCACATGGACATGCAGCGGCAGTCGCACTCGGACGACGACAGTGGCTGTGCTCTGGAGGAGTACACCTGGGTGCCACCCGGACTGCGGCCTGATCAGGTAAACATTTCAATAAATTTCAATTATAAATCCTCTTATTTTTGCTTACTATGTCAGCAAAGTGTTTCACAGGCTTAGTTACTAGAAGAATCAAGGGGTACACTATAGTCGATAGATAGTGTGTACATGGTAGAAGAAGCGTTTCCAACGCCATATCCGTTCGTCTGTCTGTCTGTCCGTATAAACGTCGAGATTTCGGGAATTACTAAAGATGGAAAATTAACATAAAGCATGAAGATTCTCGAATACTAGATGCCCTTTTAGCCGACAAATACCGGATATAAACACCAGTATAACTATTATTTACACCTAGTATTTCAATACTTTCCTTTCCGTCATATTATACACAACGGCCCAGAATAAGTTCAACTTTTAAAACGAGCTATTTACATAGTTAAGCTAACGGTTTCCATTTCGAAATTGCTTTGATGTTCTAGATGTTCTTAAATTCTATTCAAGTGTTTACACACATCTGGCTGATGTGATTTAGTTTCCCAAAAATGCACAGGTCCAATCTTAGTGGTGCCCCAGTTTCAAGCAGGCTGGGAACATGTCCAGCAACTCGTCGTACCTTAAACAACATGTCTTGGCCTCCAAGACATCCTCCGATATGGACTCCCAACCTTGGACGTCCACGGAGTGCAGATTGCAGTGAGGAGGCGAAGTGCCAAGGGCAGACCCAGGATGGCAGGCGAGATTTGTGGGCTGGCGATAAGCGGGATACTTGAGTTATTGTGCGTTATTTTGTCACTCGGAGCGAGCTGTAAATAAATGCACGCGACTGGGCCATAAATCAGCGACTGGTGGCCAGGACGGGCTCGAAAGCCAGTCGAAAGATGATGCAGCGGAGTGTCCAGTGGAGCTGGCCAAAGGCGATTGCGACCGGCTCCGCTCTGGAGCGCGTCAATTAGGCTAGGGGTCTAGTTGTCTGTCCGTCTGTAGAATTAGATAGCGCTAATGAGTGCCCGCTCCGAGGAGAAGCAGGAAGAGGAGGGGTGGAGGAGGACTCCCCCGCCGGCCAGCAGCCATTCCTCAATTCGCATTTGACTTTAATGGCCAATTCAATTGTGGCTGCAAGCGGCTGAGCCGTGCTTTTTTCAATTATTTGCCAGGCGCCGCTAACCGAAACGAAACGAACTCGTAAATTATTCGCGTAAAATATGCGACAATGCCAAATAAATCTTTCACAATCTGCCCGGCAGAAGTGCCCAGTTTGCCACTCCGACCTCTGAATCGGAATTTTTTCGGGTCCCCTTCGCTTTTGCGTTCAACTCTTTGACTTCCGTTAAAGCCATCCTCCCATCGGATGCCATCCGATCCCATCCCGACGGGCCTATCAGATGTCTAGCAATGCATTTCTTCGTTTTGCCTCGCTTTTCGCTGGGTGACTTTACAAACAGAATTGAAAATTTATTTACAGCCATGTGGCAGCAATTTACGTTGATGCGGCATAAGCCATGTGTCAGTCAGCCGCCGCGTCGAGCTGGCATTTTCCATTTCCATGTCCCGCTTCTCGCTGTTCGCTTTCCGCTTCCCGCCGATGAAAGAACGCTTGGCGAGCGTGGCCAATAAAGATGGCTTAGCACGTTGTGCACCTTTCAACCTGGCTCAAACGCAAGGAGGCGACTCAGATGGAGGAGCAGGAACCGAGAAATCAGCGTAATAAAATCAAAAATCCATGCCCGCTGTGGCGGCTCTTAACCCTTTGGTGCCCGCGCCTCCTTAACTGTAATCTCGGCCATTCCGCAAGGTACTTACCACTCGGTTCCATCTGCTCTTTTCTCCCGCAGGTTCGCTTGTACTTCTCGCAGATACCCGACGACAAAGTGCCATACGTCAACAGTCCGGGGGAGCAGTATCGTGTGCGACAATTGCTCCATCAACTTCCGCCGCATGATAACGAGGTGAGTACGGGGTGGGGTGCCTCCCATCACAATCCCAGTCCCATTCCCAATCCTGAACCTGACCCCAGGCCCAAGCGCAAGCCCAAGCCCCTCGGGATCGTGGGCCCGTCAATTTAGCGGCATTTATCCCAACTGGAGGAGCTGGCATCGCATGGCAGCACCGCTTATCGAGATTGAAACCAACTCGAATTACGGGCTATGACATTTCAAAGTCAAATTGCGCTACGATTTTCCCACACACCTCCTTTCCTATCCACCGATGTACATATGTATGTATACATGTATGTATGGGTATGTCCCTCCCGACCATTTCCCGTTTTGTAACCTTTAATTAATCGGGGTAACAAGTGCAGACTCAGTCTGAGTTTGGTATTTAGAGCAGACGCTGACCACAAAAAAGTGGACAAACAAACCAGGCATTGCTGAGCGGATTGCCAGATATCAGTTACTTGGGCTGGGAATAGTGCTGGTAGAGGTACGAATTGGTTTACCCAAGGATATACGAGGCTCACACATGAAAAAAGGTGAAAGTTCATACGAGAAGATAGATTTTTAATTTAATTGAAGCAGCTTTAAAGATGTTTCAATATGCTGTGTTAAACGTTTTCAAGTTAAAACTTAGCTAAAATAGTAGGTACTATACTATATGTACAACTACCGAGCCACATCACTGTTTCGGGGATTGGGGTCTGAGATCTGGAGGATGGCTAACGATGACTAGAACACTCATTGAAGGCCGGCCAGAAATAAGGAAAAAAAGAGGTCCAAACCGAAAAATAAGTGGAGGCAGCCGAAAAAATTTGCATACAACACACAAACGAGACGCTGACCGTAGACCGCAGGCCGTTCTGGGGGAGATGGGCAGAGCCATGGCCAGAGACAGAGCCAGATCCAAATGGAGATGGAGATGCCGATGGAGTGGACAGCAGGAGGCTGGCGGTGAAGCGTTGATGGGCAGCCTGGGCTACTGACTACCGTTTGCCTTTTGCGGTTTGCTCTGCGTTTCTCCGGGCATCGCGCATCGAGCCTTGGGATTTGTGGGATGTGGGATGTGGGCCTGTCTGCCGCCGAGACAAACAATCTCGCCCGTTCCCTGTCCGCGCTTCTTGGAAAGATCACTTCAGGCTGCGGCTCAGCTTGGTTCAGCCCACCGTTCCTCGGTTCTCTGCTGTCGAGTCCCACTTGAACATATGATTTCCCTGTCTTTTCCCAGCATAAGGAGGTGGAGGAGGCCCGGGGGAAAAGAGGGCGATGGAAAGCCACAGTTTTCAGTTACTCGCTGTCATTGCAGGTTCGTTACTGTCACTCACTGACGGATGAGGAGCGCAAGGAGCTGCGGTTATTCTCCACGCAGCGCAAACGCGATGCCCTGGGCCGCGGCAACGTGCGGCAGCTGATGAGCGCCCGACCCTGCGACGGAGTAAGTACAGCGATACTCCTCCGATGCGGAAACCCACTCGGAGCGAGGGGCCTTGCGCCTTGCCTGCAAATCTAACTCACCGCTCCTTCCAGTGCGACGACCTAATCTCCACGGGCGACATCGCCGTGTTCGCCACGCGACTGGGCCCCAATGCCAGTTGGCATCCGGCGTGCTTCGCCTGCTCCGTCTGCCGCGAGCTTCTCGTGGACCTTATCTACTTCCACCGGGATGGGCGCATGTACTGCGGACGCCACCACGCCGAGACCCTAAAGCCCCGCTGCTCGGCCTGCGATGAGGTGAGTGCTCTCTGCTTGGGATTAGCATTGCTTAAATCTGTAAATTTGGCACTAAAATTAATATTTTAAGTTTTTAACCGTTAAGCCCCTCGTATCTAACAAGATGTTTCATCTTTGATCCGCAGATTATCCTGGCAGACGAGTGCACGGAGGCGGAGGGCAGGGCGTGGCACATGAACCACTTCGCCTGCCACGAGTGCGACAAGCAGCTGGGCGGCCAGCGGTACATCATGCGGGAGGGCAAACCGTACTGTCTGCACTGCTTCGACGCGATGTTCGCCGAGTACTGCGACTACTGCGGGGAGGCCATCGGGGTGGACCAGGGCCAGATGAGCCACGACGGGCAGCACTGGCACGCGACGGACGAGTGCTTCTCCTGCAACACATGCCGCTGCTCGCTGCTGGGTCGCGCCTTCCTGCCGCGACGAGGGGCCATCTACTGCTCCATCGCCTGCAGCAAGGGGGAGCCGCCCACGCCGTCGGACAGTTCCGGCACAGGCATGTACACCACGCCCACTCCGCCCACACAGCGGGTGCGGCCCCATCCGCAAGCTCCTCTGCCGACGCGCATTCCCAGCAGCCACGCCTCCAGCTCGCCGCCCATGTCGCCGCAACAGCAGCAGCAGCACCAGGCTACCTTCAACCAAGCGATGTACCAGATGCAAAGCCAGCAGCTGGAGGCGGCGGGCGGACTGGTGGACCACGGCAAGAGCTACGCAGCGTCGGACTCGGACGCGGGTGTGGTAAAGGACCTAGAACACGGCGGACACATGGGCGGAGGAGATTTGACGGACTTTTCGGGTGGACGAGCCTCCAGCACCTCGCAGAACCTATCGCCTCTGAACTCACCCGGTGACTTCCAGCCCCACTTTCTGCCCAAGCCCATGGAACTGCAGCGCGACGGAGTGTACAACTTCAACGAGATGTCCTCGAACCTGGATGCAGCCTGGCCACCGAAGCCCACAAACAGTTACCATCTGCAGAGACAGCTCCTGGAGAACCCACACACTGCCAGCATGCCGGAACTGGCGGGTAAACTGGCGCCTCCTGCGCACATGCAGCACCTGTCCCAGCTGCACGCCGTGTCCTCGCACCAGTTCCAGCAGCACGAGTACGCGGACATACTGCATCCGCCGCCTCCTCCGCCTGGTGAGATTCCCGAGCTGCCCACTCCCAACCTGAGCGTGGCCTCCACCGCCCTGCCGCCCGAGCTGATGGGCTCACCCACCCACTCGGCAGGCGACAGGTCGCTGAACACGCCCATGTCCACACAGTCCGCATCCCACGCGCCCCCACATCCGGTCTCTATACTGAGCGGCGCCTCCTCCTCCTCGCCGATGAGCGGGGAGCCGGCCAAGAAGAAGGGCGTGCGCTTCGAGGGAATTCCGGACACACTGCCCCGATCACGCAGCTACTCCGGTAACGGAGCGGGAACGAGTGGCGGCGGCGAGAGGGAGCGGGATCGGGACAAGGACAAGGAGGGAGGTGGTCGCCACGGTCACGGTCACTCCTCGAGAAGGCGAAGACGTCGCAAGTCCTCCTCCAGCTCGACGCACCATCGCAGCGGCAGCGGCCATCGCTCCCACTCGACCACTCGAGCGGACACCTATGCACCTGCGCAACCCCTATCCTCGTCCTACCAGGGTCCACCTTCGGTTCTGCAGGCGGCCAACCTGGTCCACGAGTCGCCCAGCCGACAGCAGAGGGAACGGGAGCGCGAGCGCGAACGCGAGGAGTCCGAGGAGTCGGACGTGTGCTCCACCTGCTCCTCGAGCTCCTCCAGCTCGGAGGACTACATGATGATGTACCAGCTGCCGCAGAGGCGCCACTACGGCGGCGTGCGCGTGAGCTATGTGCCCAACGATGCACTGGCCTACGATCGGAAGAGGAAGCCCAGTGAGCTGGGCGGCGACAAGGACAAGAACTGCATCATCTCGTGATGCCGCCTGCCGGAGGGGTTCCAATCAGAGCCCAGGTTTGAGCACAGATCCAGATGCTGATGCAGATGCAGATCTAGATCCAGATCTAATTAATGTGGCGCCATGGGCAACTCCATCTCATGGCTAACGAAGTGGCCCAGAACGCTCGCGGGGATCATCAATTCCTGGGAAGGGAGGCAACTGCCTCTCCACAAAGCAAAATAAAGTTCAACTTGACATTAAGGCGCCTAGTTAAGGTACACTCACAAACATACATATGCAACTCCGCAGGAGGAGACCCTACAATAAGAGCCAACACTGTTCCAAATACACATCCCTAGTTACGCTAATTGAAGATTCAACTATATACATATATTTTTATGATTACCGATAGCATAGCGAAGATACATTGCAGATAACCCTATTTATACACTTTATTTATATTTATTGCATATTAGGCTTACCAGATACCCTAAGTATTTGCCTAGACAAATAAGTAGAAATGCTGACGATTGGGCTAATGAAACTCTACAATAACTTAGTTTAAGCGGAATCACTGTATGACATTCACGAGAATAAAGTTCAAAAGGAGTAAGTGCACCAAGGTGTTTTGGGGAATAAAGAACAATCTCCATTGGTTAAACGGTTTGTAGTTTGGGTAATTCCATTAGAATAGTTGGCTTTAAACATTCAACTAGCTTTTGGCCACTCAAATATATTTACCTCCGAATTTAAGAAAATAATCCTCATTTTGGAAATCTAAAATACAATTGCACCTTTATGCCATTTCCGGCTTTAGTTGCGGTATTTGGGCGGCAAGCTAGAATATTCCATTTGGTGACCCCGTCGATGGCTGCGATAGCTTCGCTGGCGTATCTGCGGTATAATTATGCATCAGATAATGAATACAAATTACGCGCATGTCGAGCATTTGCATGCTGGCCATCCACCAGCGGCCGCAACATGGAAATTAAAATCGAAAATGAGGCAGGCAGGAGGAACTAATAAGTTGATGGCAAGTTATGGCGCACCGTTCCTCGGGATCGGATCGGTTTGGTTCGGATGGCACTGGAGCAGTGGCGGTGGCACAGGGCAGGTACTCCAGTTGGCAACCCGTCGAATAAGAGCAATCACATGCATGCAACGCTTGCCACAGGGCGTAATTAGCAAATAATGCCGGCCACTCCGAAGGGGCACATTACTTGCGGTGGACAAGGAGCAGCGGAGGCGAGTGGAACCTCGTTCCTGCTTACATTGTTAGATTCAACAACTTGTGCCCCAGCCTTCCGTTTGCATTGTACATTCCACTGGCTGCCGTGCACTGAGAATAACGTGTAGTGCTAAGTAAGTAGGGAGTGTATCATCACAATGAATTGTGGATGGGAAAGATGGGTTTAACTTTAACACTCCTTTGGAGCTCAACCGTTCTCTAATGACACTTGATATTTATATATTGTAAGAGGATTATCATATATGGTATGCAGTACATACTATGCACCGTCTAGTTGCTATTAGTATTTCGTTTGTATCTAAAGTCTATCGGATTGAACAACCTTTCCCTTGACTTCCTTATCCATGAATTATTATTCAGGACAAAGAAGAAATCAGTCAAAGGGCCTTAGATCGCATCAATAAAGTTATATTTTCCTGTGTGCGACTGATAGTCGGCCGCATCATTGGCAGCTGTGTAATTTGTGGCCATGCCCCTTCCATGTCCAGTTTGTCACCAGTTTGTTTGGCCGGGACTAATGGCCACTTAATAACGCCCACTCCGGGGCAGCTGGCATCCTGGTCCGTCCTCATCCGCCCCTCGAATGCCACCTGCATGCTGCGGGAATGCGATGGAAAAGGCCGATAAGCCACCGAAATAGTCTGCGTCTGGCATTGATAAGCCAAATGACTTTGGCGCTAACGCACAGACCTACGGAAAATACCTCAAAAGTGGGGGGTTGGGCGGGTTTTTCGCACTCCGCACTCCGAATGGAGATCCCAGCTTCACTGGACAGCAGCCCAACGGCAAGGACTCTCTGGGCACGCAACTTTTGCAATTGTAATTCCGCAAAGTTTCTCCTGCTGCGGAGAAGTGGAGGTGGGGCAAGTGCATTTGCCAGATAGATTTTTGTTGTTAGATGCCATTTTTCGTTATAATCCAGCGACGGGCAGCAGACAAAGGACGAACTCTCACTGCTTTCCCAGCTTTCCCTGCTTTCCCAGCTTTCACTCGATGCGTGCGCCTTTGTGTTTTATTGCATGTCATTTCCGCTGCCGTTTCCTCCGGCCTGGCATACTTCTGATGATTGGTCTGCTCCTGTCTGGCGGGCATCCTGCCACCGCCTCCGGACTGCAAATGCAGTGCAGCCATTATGTTTATCCTGCCACACATACTGCCATCTGCCGGGCACACTACCCATCTCCATCACCATCACCATCTCCATTCCCAATCCCATACCCAGTCCCCCGGTCAGATGTACACTTGTACATCAGATATGGCTGAATTTATATTCGCATTTCCGACGCTCATTTTTATCATGAACGAAAACTGGGGCCCACACACTCCGCCAGCAAATTGTAAATGTGCAGCTGCCGCACTTATTCTCCTGCCCATGATGGCTTGGAGTGGAGCAGAGTGGAGCATCCGGGTGGACAAACAACCGGGTGGGTCGAGTGGGGCGACATTTATTGGGACCGTGACTACGTGGGACAATCTGCTCGTGGCATTTGGTTGCGCTTTTCAGGCGTGGCATCCCGAATTTTCGAATGCGGTTTTCATTGCCAGCTTTAATCGCAACTAAGGAGAGCAGAAGTCCGAAAATCCAACGAGCTTAACTGAATTTCAAAATTTGATAATTGTGATTTAAGCGAGATGGAAATTTAAGCAAGTTTAATTTAGCAATTAAAGGATTAAGCCAGAGAAATGCTGAACATAATGGATATGATTTAACCCAGTTTTAACCCAGTTTTTGCAGCTACTGTTTATTATTACTTTAAAGAGTAGTACATGTACTATAACTTTATACCTTTATACTTTCGATTAGTTTAGAGCGTAGTTGACAGTGAAATGTATGATATCCGACACCATACAGAAATTCTTTTCCAGTGACCAACGCCAGTTTCGCACAATGCGATTATGAAAATGTTATTAACTTCTGCAGAACGTATGGAAAAAATGTGTAATTTATGGGTCCAGAGTCGGAGCTTATTATTGCAGCAGGACTCCAATCCCCCAACGGACCACCACCACCCACTATCGACTGGAACGGACTAATGGCGCAGCTTTCAGCAATTGTTTACTGGCCCATTAATTAATACAAATATAAATTGGCAATATGAGTGCGTGCTGCTCACACTCGGCCAAAACAGCACGGGCAGCAAAAACAATGAATCAAGCGTAGGCCCGGATCCGGTCCGGTGAAGTGCGTCCGGAGAGCGGGGGATTGGTCGAGCCTGTCGCATAAATAACCACGAAATGGCCGGCAAAAACAGAAATGAAAAAAATATGTACGCATCACACACATATATTTATATATATACATGTATATTTTTATGCCCTTCGCCTAGAACGTTTAATTAATTTTTAGCGTGTTTCGCAGCCCCCAAAAGCCAGGCAGCAAAAAAGAAACAATTATTAATATTTGCCAGGCCCAAAGTCCCCGCCCATTCACCATATCCACCGGTCACGTCCACACTCCCCATTCGGAACCATTAAAGGGATACATCATCATAACTAATAATAATCATGTGCGGACGCAGTGGCTCCCTCGACTTAAAGAGATAGCGCAAGTCGTCCAGCGAAAGTGGGAGTAACTGCGCTCGGCTCGAATCAAATTAAGCATTATTGATGGTGGGACACATGTCCTGGTCGAGCTCTCCGAGCAACTATATCCGCCTGGTATTTATCGCGCCGCAGTCCCTGCAGCCAGCGAGTCCAACAAGTCAGCCATAAAGAGGCAGCCGAGCCGGCACAGTGGGACGAAATCGTTAATTATTGGCAATATATGAGTACCAATGGGAGTACCAATCGTTTCGAAATTTATCCTCACTTCTTTCATCTAGAATTCGGTTTGTGGAAAATCCAATAGATTTACCATTAGATTACTTCCGATAAGGCGATTATACTATAGATATCTGTATGGCACTTTATTCCTCTTAAGCTTACCTCATCCCACTGTAAGAACACTGCCGTGTGTGGAATGTCAATCCGACTTGCCCCCGTATCATTAGCCGAACTGACTGCGTCTTTGTCTAATGTGCAAATCTAATTAAAGCTGCACTGAGCGGAAAATTTGGAGCCCATGTGTGAGTCCCTCCCGGGTGGAGGTGGTTGGTAACTAGCCAGTGTCCCCGCAATATATGCCACAAATAATCATAAAACTAATGTTGCAGACGCTCCGGTTCCCCTTCCTCCAGTTCCCGGGGGCTGCTGGCCAAAACCAGACTGGGGTCTGTTTCTCACTTTGCAGCGCATTTATTGTGGTTATATTTTCCTTCTCCGGCTGGCAGGACTTTATTTGGTCTTGGTCTGGCCACGGCATTTGTATCTGTTTCGCATTCGGTCGTGGCTTTTCCTTGGCTTCGCCTGGGTTAGCCCCATAATTCATTATGAATTTATGATCGGCGGGCTGCAATGTGTTTATTGGCCAAGCATGAGGTGATTTGTAAAATGTTTATCAAATTTAAATCCACAAAGGAAGTGATAAACTGTAGCTTCTTAAATAGAAAAGTTAGGATTAAAGCTTCAGTAGTCATGTTGCATTAAATCACTGACATATGCTCCCACTATTCATATCGAATGTTTCGAAGGCTCTTGCCATTGAAAAAAAGTCCGCAGAGTGTAGCCTTTTAATTAAGTCGGGACTTCCGCTTCCGTTTCGCTGCCTCTGCGCCTAAGTAGCTCGGCACAACAATCTAAATAATTAAAATATGCAAATGCCGCCTAATCCTGCCCAGCGACACGTACACGCAGACACAGCAGTCCGGAACGAAATGGAGGGGATCGACCAGAATGGCGGTCCTATACCCGTTCCTCTGGAGCGGAGCGATTTGGGGAATGGACACGAGGACATTCAGACAGCCAGCGATTTACTTAAATTATTCATGGCAATGCAGTTCGACTCGGGGGGATAACGATGGTCTCAGTCCCACTATAGCAGGTAGTAAATTAAGCAAATGACTCCGTCGAATCGTCGGCGTAACAAAAGTTTGAACAGCACTTTGCAGCAATTAAAGGCCCTCGACGCTCAGATGTATGCTACGATTTTTTCTCTAGCCAGGATAACCCCAAGCTGCCCGCTCAGGTTTTCCATTGGTCCTTCGGTCTGACGGCAGCTGATCCGCTCGCTAAAATATTCAATTATCGAAGTGGTGCATAGGCCTCCATGGTTTTTGCCTAATTGCAAAAGTTTTATGAGCAGCGCTTTTAAAGCCGGGAATTTTATTCGTGTTTTACAACTTTTTCGGCGGCACTTTGGAATGTTTGTTTCCGTTTGTTGTTGCAAGAGGGAAAACATAATTTTTAATTTCGTTGCCCGCAGCGTTTTTATTGGTTTTTAATTTCGCTGCTGCAGACATGGTCCGCTGCTTGTCCTTTTCCAGCGAATGTAAACAGCATCCTTAGAACTTGCCAGCGCAAGGGACGCCGGGAAACGTGCTCCTCGCTCCGATTCCGCATCCTGATGCTCCTGCGGCCCATTGGGCGGCTGTCATAAAGCGTTAGCGTTGCTTTGTGTGCTGCGTCGTCAACGATATCATCATCATTTTCATCATCGGCAGGATGGTGGAATGGTGGGATGGCGGGATGGCCGAATGGAGGATGCATGATGCAGGATGGAGTCCTTCCCGCTGCGTGCAAATATGCTTTGTCTATGGCATTCGTTTTTTAATTTTTGCTCCTTTTTTTTGCTCCTTGCGCTCCGTGTTCCTTTGACTGTTGTTGTTACTTTTTCATTACTTTGGCTTAAAATTGATATGAAACTTTTTGCCCACTCTCGCCGGGCAGAAGGAGTCCTTGCCATCAATACGCTTCGTTTCGTGTTTATTTTGCCACACACACGCAAACCCCTGGGTCCTTCTGTCTGTCCTTCTGTTTCTGCTCGTGCGATTGTGGCCAGTTGTTTGGTCTTCGTCCTTGCTTTCATGGGTTTTTAATTACGACAAGAATAACAATATCATGTGGTCCATGCTAACCGATTCGGACAGGTTCTTAACTTCCTCAAAGCCACATTCTCCCGCTTTAACCAACCGAAATCAATCCAGTTTGTGACTGGATGAATAAATTTCAAATTGAAAGTGGAAATATGTACCTGCGACATAAATAAAATCAAGTCTCCTGGTCTGGGGAGCATAATTCGATTGCCAGGCCGCTTATCTGTAAACTTTATTATCGTCCGCAGACATTCCTTCAGATTTGACTCATTGTCGGCATAGCTAAAATATCGCTTAAATATTTGATGTATCATGCATATGCCATGAGGCCCCTTCCCAGCCGACGACGAGTAATGCACAGCCCCTGAAAAACAACCACTGAGCGCTGAAAAAACGAAGAAAAATGCAAAGTAAACATTGCGCATACGCCGTGATGGCCCCCAAGGCAGCGCAGCCACACTTCTGCCAGCTTTCAGGTGGCGTGGCAAAGCGCTAAACGCTGTTTGCCATTCGGATATCGAAAGTTATAAAGCATGAAATCAGTGCCAGCCACCGCCATGCGATGATGATAACGAGGGTCTGGGATTTGGGCCTTTCCAGGGGGCGTCGAAGCGAAGGTACAACTTGGCGGCATATTTAAATGTGGCTGCAGGGCAGACAAAAGGGCCGGGGTGATGGGGTTGCCGAGGTGGCTGGAGTAGATGGGGCTGGGCTCCGTGTTTGCATTTCGCTTACAGGCACTGGCAGACAGTCAAAAATGTGGAAAATGTCTCCGCAGTTTCCCAGCTGCTCGGGCGGGTGGAATTTTCGGCAACAGGAATTTCCCATTTGCAGTGATAATCAAAGGACCGATCAAGTTGCAGGCCTACGGCAGCCACTCGAAGACGAACTTGGAGTTTGGCCCAAGTTGGGCCACAAACAAATGGAGTTGCTCCCCCATCGTCTGCCCTTCTGGTCCGCAGGCTTTGGCTCTTAATTTTCCGCTTGTGGTTTTTTATTTTTGTAATTTTCTACTTTGTGGCCGCGGGAAAAGGGAAGCGGCCGAGATGCACGGAGATAGTTGCTCGCCTGTGTAATTATCTGCTTATGCTTTCCCTTTACCGTCATTACTGTTGCCTTTGTGGCCATATAAAGTTGTCGCTGTTTTGACGTTTTCCAGAAAAGCTGCTTAGGCAACTCCAACTCCAGCTTCTAACCTAGGCAAGCGGAAATTGCACAGAGGCGGAAGTAATTGGCAGTGGCATCGGGATGGCGCAAGGAGCACCAGGGAAGCCTCTCTAATTTGGTCTTGTAATTAGCGCAGCTGTAATGACCTCTTTCTGGGCCAGCCTCGCAACTCCAATCGAAATGTGGTCGACGTGCGGCGGGAGCAGCTCCTGGCCACACGAAGTTGGCAATCTGTTTGGCTTGCACTTCAATTACTTGTTCCAATGCCGCAATTACCATTCGTTTGGCCAAACATAATGTGTCCTTGTCATCGCTGGCTGCTTCTATGCTCCTTCTGCGGCTCCTGCTATTGCTCCTCCAGCTGCAGCTACAGCTGCAGTGCTGGCCGGGAGTCCTGGAAGGTACTTGCCGTAGACCTTGTTGTTTGCACCTTTGCTTTGGCAATTTACACATGGCAATGGCAATAATAAATCAAAAGTGAAAATGCAAATATTTTCCAGGCACCAGGCGGCAGACGGCCACCAGCAGCCAGACAAACATCCTGCAGGAAGCTAGACAATGTGGTTGTCCATGGACGCGCAGCAGGAGGGGGAGTAGGAAGGACCAGGGTCGGGTTGGGACGGGGCTCTAGAGATTTATAGCAGGTGCCGATGTAGTTGCTGCGAGTGTTGTAGCTGCTGCAGTGGGGGAGTTCGACACAGAGGCATCAATAAATAATTGGAAAATGAATGCTTTGCTTATGAGAGATTTCGCAAATGACCCGACAGACAATGGATGGAATATTTGATGGGACAGCCAAGGGGTTGGCTGCGCATAAGTGATGGTTAGACCAAACACACTCGACGGATGTGCATCCAGTCCACTTTAACTGGCTCCCAACTTCCGGCACTTAAAGTTGACCCTCGCCCGCCTTCCATCTCCCGGAAGGGATTCCAAATTCAGTTCCCTGATTCGACCGCAAAATACCCAACAAAGTCGCAGCATCAACTGTCACCGAATGCCACAATTAAAATGGAAATTAACAGGGAAAGCACACTGTCAATACGACTGTCACCTCTGACAGCCAGTTGACAATTGCAAATGAGCACGGGCCACACAGCCCGCAGAGATCCATGGTGTCCGGATTGCCGGATTGGCATACACATGGACACGGAGAGACGCCAACGAAGCCACTTGGAGGGCTGCGAAATAAACTCATTATAGCAATTTATGCAAAACGCGGCCACCGCAATTGAAAATCCATTTAAAATTGAAAATGCCGCCGAAAAAGTGGGCCACCCAACCCGGAAAAACCCTCCAACCCCCCAAATCCGCCCGTTTGCCATGTTGCGGTTGCCACCCCCACATCACCCACCACTGGGTTTTGTGTTGTGTTGTGTTTGTTGAGCTGCCTTCATTGATGCATATGAATTCAATTATAAAACAACGTAACCTTCGGATGGTTGGTCGTTTGGGCGTCGCAGGGGGCGTGGCAGGCGACCGCGACCACGAACTGTTCTCTAATGAAACAGTTTTTTGCGAAGCGAGAACGAAACTTGTTAATTTTATGCAGCAGACAATGAGGACTCGCAGGATACGATACGCCAGGGTGTCTCTCCTTCATTCGGAGTGGCGCATTTACATTTCCGGCGGCATTTGCATATTGCCTGCATAAAAATCAAAGGACCTGCTGGCAGCGGACGCCAAGGAACTATAGGTCCTATACACAGAAAGAAAAAGGCAGTTAAAATACAAAGTAGTTACATGGGAAATCTATTTGACTCTCTATATCTATTGATCTGGTCCTCGGCTAGACACGTTTTTCTTTAATTTGGTGAAACGAAGTATACATTAATTATTTGAAATTAGTCTTTTCTTGGACTGAATTTGTATGAATTATTAAATTGCAGTATTTTGTTGCCTATTATTAAGTAGTATATAGTACACAACGAATTAGAACCTAGTTTTAGTAGGCATTTATTTATTTAATGAATACCATAAGAACTCTTCTGTATGTGGGGAAATATAAATATTGAGGATTAATTTGTTGCAGTGCAGCAAGAAAAAGTGGAAGCCCAGAGGAAGTTCACATTTTGCTGTCCAGTGGGCGGGGCGCGTAGGCGTTCACCTGCCACCAAATGGCGAACAGCAGGCAACATAAATAACGGGCCAGAGCACAGCGAAGTTCAACACAAAAGGCGTTCGGCCGGGCAAGTCAACTGGTCCGCACTTGACACCTCATAATAAAATTAAGTATACGCCACTCGAGCCGAGCCGTGCGATAGGCGCTCCCAGCCCAGGAGCTCCTCCTCCGGCCGCGCTCCATTGTTATTTATGCGCTCGGCAGGACATCCAGCGGAAAACACAGCGTGCAGTCGTCCTTCTTTGAAGTTTATTTGCGTATTTCGAGAGCGCCTGCCGCCGCTCATTTCAATTTTCGAGGGGCGCCTTCGTCCTTCGTCCTTGTTGTGCACCCGCTTAGTTGTCCTTTGGTGCTGTTGATGTTTATGCTGCTGTTCCTGCTGCCGCCGGCAATTGTTTAACTAGTTGGTGTCAGTTATAATGAATTTTAAATTAAGTTGTTATTGCTGTCGGGCCGGCATTAAACGATCCTGCTCACAGCAGCAGTAGCAGTTTATTTGCATAATAAAGGACATGACTAATGTTAATTAAATTGCAGCAGACAACGACGACTAGTTTTTGGGCATTTTAATTAAAAGCGCAGAGGACGACCCTCGGATATTCAAATTCGATGGGTTAGCCTGAAAGTATGCGGCGCAAATGGAGCAATGAAAAATGCATAGGGCATAAGGCACCAACTAATTCCACTCAATCAATATCAACACTAATTGCCTGGAATACCAAATATTTACTTATTCATATCGCTGTGGCACATCCTTCTTGCCCAAATTGAAAGCCACCGTCGCCGCAAATCCGAATGCTTTGATATTTGTGAATCATACTTTCGGGCATCCGGAGCAAACAGAATGGGCAGAGCCGTGGACCTACTCCACATCCTTTTGACTTTATTCCAAGCACAACATTCTGCTGCAATCTACAATCTATTTTGTGTAACAATCTAAGAAGCCAACTATTTGCATGCCAGGATCCAGGAGCCAGGATGCCGACTCCTTGCCAGCAGTCCGATTAAATCCTTTCAAACGACAAGCATATGCAAATGCCAAACAAGCAGCCAGGACCACAGCCAGCAACAACTTTTTGCATTACCCGGATTGCTGGAAAAGGGATGGGGAATGGGGAATGGGGAAAGGGAAAAAGGAGGAGCAGGGAGAGCATGGAAGGGGCAACCCCGGTTTTTTCGGTCTTTCAGCTCATTTGCCGGTGACGCCACGCAGCATGGTGAAGTAGGAGTAGGATGCATTCAACAGACTCTGGAACATGGCCAAAGTCATGGGGTAAACGTTGCCGACTCTTATCTGCAAGATGAAATGGAGCGCACCGCACCCGGAATGGAAATGGATTACAGTCCTCGCAATGACTCGCAAATGAAATGCACCCAATGCCCACCTCCATCGGGTGTTGTGTTTGCATCAAGAAGATCAGGAGGGTTTTGCGAAACCGAGTTCCTGCCTCGTACCAGGGCACATTGTAAACGGCCTCCGCCACCCGGTTGTTCTGCAGGGATACGAGTTAAAAGGAGTCATGGATAGCTATCAAATTGAATGGAGTTGGTGGGATCACCTCGAGGCATATTTCATTGGCGCGATTGTAGTAGGTGAAGAGAACGTACAGCATGGTGAGGATGTACATCACAATCGAGATCACCTGGGTGGGTGATGTTATCTGGAATGGTAATGGTATTCTTAAAAAGGATTACAGTCTTAGCTGTAGGAGTGCCACAGTGCCATAGAAGACCGCCATCCCAAAGATTTGGTTCTTCCAATTTATGGAGGCTCTGTGGCACCCGCACTCAAAAGCAGTGGCCTACAATGTTCAGACAGAAGAGCAGTGAGCAGATTATCGAGCCAAAAATAATTGCTTCCACCGCCACAATGTTGGCCACCAGTTTGTTGAGCTCCCACACATAGCTGTAATGGAAATGAGCAGCTTAGAGATCTCCTCGACCCCCAGTTCATTCCCTTGCGGCTCACCGCATCACCTGCGTGTGGTACGCAATGCAGGAGGCCAGCCTTTGGAGGCGCTCCTCCTCCGACTGCTCCGCTCCGCCAATCTGGCCAAGCCTGTGCACCAGGATCTGCAGCATGGCCTTCCCAAAGATGGCCAGGCCGGCAAAGAGGCTGACGAAAGGCATGTACATCATGGACAGCAGCAGGGGCGTGGGCAGCTGGGCCAAGTAGATGACCTCGTAGACGGGCGAGCTGGTCATGCTCACTCCTGGTAGAGCTACACCAAAGGGATGGGCTGGAAGGAGGAAACATAGTCGATGCTTATCACGAATATCCTTTCGATTTGGATGACGGTTATTTTAATCCCATTCTGTGAGTGCACTAACCTCGTTCCTCCCTGAAAAGCGGCGAGACCAGAGCACCGACAATGTCCAGGAAGGAGGCACTCAAATTAAGAATGGCCAGGTTCCGAGCCTCCCGTTCCGCCCTCCGCAGGATGCCACGCCCCCACTCGTCGGTGGAGTCGAGAATCGAGTGGAACAGAGTGCCCAGTTGGTCGAGGAACTCCTCGAACTGGCCCCGCTTGATTATGACCAGCCACGTGCGCATCAGGGCGTTGAAAATGGCCGAGAAGAAGAACATGTTCAGGATGAAGGCGGGCAGGTCGCCCCACATCCGCAGCAGGTAGACGAACTGCATCAGATTCATCGCAGTCACCGGCAGCACGAATGCGAACTTGCGCCAGCTGGAGCCCGGAGTGGGGTACAGCACGGCCAAGTGCCGCCACATCCGCACGTTGATGCCCACCAGGCCGATATCCTCGATTGCCATTGCTCCGCACTTTCTATAAGCTCCTTACGGGCAGATCCACTCCAGACTGTGCCGCAAAGTGCTGAGCAAATGTCTTTTATTCTGCACCAATTGTCGCCATCAAGGAGGGCAATCTGCGGGCTAGCGATTGACACTACAAACGGAAGTGGCAATGCGATTCAAAAAGGGAAGTGGAAATGGGAATGGGATTGGGTAGTGGGAAATGGGCATTGGGATTGGGAACTGAGGCCATTTGGCACTTGTCGTCGCGCAGCCTATAATTTAGCTAATTGGCTAATGATGAGTGTAATGTAATTGAAGTGCGATTGCGATTGCCATTCCCATGGGGCACAGAACTGGGCTGATTGGAAATCCAGCCGAAGAGATTTGCATTTCCAATTGCATTAATGCCCTCAATCGGGTTATCTAATAATCGAATTCAAATTAAATCGTTTTTATTGGAAATTTTAGATATTACGTCAGCAGAGCTTACTGCCAGTATTGCTGTTTAAATATTTCATATTTTAAAAATATAAGTAAGAGGGATATTTAAATGGCCTTTATAAGCGTATTAAAGGAATCAAATATGTACATTAAATTTAAATTTACATATACGAGTAAATGAGTCTGAAGGCAAATATAATTGAAATCGTTCTACCTACTCCTTAAAATCGTCATAATTGAATAGATATTTATCCATATACGTATATTACTTACATATATATACTTAAATGTTTACAACATGAGACCATCGGACCATATGAGTGGACATCCTCCCCAGAGAATCCAGTGGCATCTTAAGGCTAGTCTTCTTCACCTCGATGTCAATCAAGTGATTAATTTAAAAACTTAGAATGTTCCCCGCAAAACAGGCTGGTATTGAATTGCTTGAAAATATATATAGATGTTATAAGATGTTTTTGCTTGCTTATAGAGTAAGCAACTTAGAATAATGAAATGTAGAAAGTAATAGAAATAAGAATGATTTTATCCTGATCGTCGTGGTTGTATCCATGGTGTAGTTTGGTTATACACTTAGATACTCTTTAAAAGAGATGGAAAAGTATCTCAGCGACAAATAAATATTTTTACCAGCAAGCAATGAGTCAACCGAGTGTTCCCTTTAAACTAAAGCTCTCGCCGCCGAACGAATATGTAAATCCCCATTTAATTTGGCCATCGATTTTGCCATGCTCCTCCGAGCCCGAGCCGGAAATCCCCGACCCGAAAAGAGGGCTCCATGCTCCGCCGCACAGGCAGTCAAAAAGCCAACGAGCCGCTAACGTTTTCAGTCAGACACTCTGGGAAAATCGGGAGGGGTCGGTCCGGCTGGACGGGCAGTCTGGAGCGCGATGGCCGGCATGACTTATTAAACAATAAAACCGGATTATCCGCAAACAACTGAGCAAACATGCCGGAGCCAAATATTCTGGCCGGTCGCTTATCATGCGGACGAGGACAACAGAAAGTCCAGGAGGGCAGGCGCAGGATCTGAACGGAAACCAGTCCCATTCAGACACAAAAAAAAAACAATATAAAAATCAACAAGCGACCGACCGACTGGCATAACATAATTCAGCAACAATGCTGGCTCAGCAAATATGGCAAAGGAATTAAAATGGGGCAAGGGCCGCCAAGCCACCAAGCCACCGAGATACCAAGCCGAAAAGGAGTCCGATGCCAATGCCAATGCCAAGCCCATAAAGGCACACATTATGGCCACTTAACCGCGCGTTATGCCGCAAAAGGCAAAAGGACAAAACCGAGCGGCAAAGAAGGTTGCCCACTGGCGGCGTATGCGCAATATTTTGTGCAAACATGCTCCACAGAGAAGCTACGGTGCAGGGGGGGACGTGGGGCAAGGGGCAAGGGCAGTGGGAGGACAAATATGCAATGTCAGTTACAGCTGCCCCATTTGGTTGCTCATACGCAGCGTTGCACATAAATCAAATGGGTCGCAAAAAGCTTTTGTGCACTTGCCACACTGAAAGAGAATTATATACTTAGTTCGCTGAGAGAAACCTATTTTAAAATTCATTCCTACATTAACTCCTTGTATTTCAAAGTCTTAGCATCATTGATCATTAAAGAATATATAATCAGTTTTATAAATAATATAACCATTTCAGATAACTTTTCTCAGTCTTCGACTAGCTCTTGTCGAACGCGGTTGTAAAAATTGAACGCTGCGATCGTTATCTTCTGTTCTCTCTGAGAACATTTTGGTGTACATTAGATATTTTCTGTTTTCTTCTTTAATTGTGATATTCGCAAAGGACTACAATCAAACGTTCAAGTGATGCAATTGGTGATGCTGAAGCATCTGCCGTTGAAAAAATGCGTACTAAAAGGAATAAACCACTAGTGGAGCGCCAGAACGAACGGGGCTCCAAGCAATTTACAAATTATTTTCGTCCACTACAAACTTTAGACGATGATAATGATGATAAACCTATTGAAACGGACACACTTGATGAAATAATAATCAAACCACCTCCTATAACATTAATTAAACAAAATACAAAATTTGTACACGAGCTAATGGCTAAAATTAAAACTGATGATTACTTTATTAAAACCATCTCAATTGGAATTAAAATATTTTTACCAAATATGGACTGTTTCAATGCAGCTTGTAACCAACTCAAGGAACATAACTGTGAGTTCTACACGTACGATACTAGATCAAACAAGCCATACAAAGCCATTTTATCCGGGCTGGATAAACTACCAATTGAAACTGTCAAATCCATGCTACAAAACCTAGGATTACAATGCACCGAAGTCAAAATTGTGGAAAAGAAAACTAAGTCTGATCATGAATTATTACTGTACATTGTTTATTTCGTAAACAAAAGTATCACAGTAAAGGAACTGCGCAAAAACTTTATGTATGTCAACCACACTAAAGTACGCTGGGAGTATAAAGTGAAATTGCAGAATAAAATTACTCAATGCTACAATTGCCAACTATTTGGACATGGATCAAATAATTGTTCAGTTAAAACATCATGTGCCCATTGTGCTGGATCACACCAGACTGCCGTATGTATGGACGTAAACAACAAAAAATGCGCTAACTGTAAAGGCGACCATCCATCGACAGAACTGACATGCCCATGCCGAATTTCTTATCTCAATTTACTTTCCAAACGCTCATCACAACGCATTGGAAGAAATAACTTGGAAGCTCATGGAATGAGGAATTCTAAGCAACACATCGCTCCATCTGCTCTCTTTGGAAATCAACCCCAGATCTCATTGCCTACTCAAACTAAGAGAGTGCAACAACTCAACTTTGGTAGCTATAGTAATGCACTCACCAATATTCATACTTTGCCTAATCCCAAAGCAAATATCACAAATGAAACTAATCTCTTTTCATGTGAAGAGATAAATTCTCTTTTGTCTGAATTAATAACAAGACTTAATGAATGCTCCAATAAGGGAGAGCAATTTCAAGCAATTTCTCAGTTAGCGATTAAGTATGTTTACACAAACAAATAATTTTATTGATAATTTGAATATTATGGCATGGAATGCTCGTGCCGTTAGAAACAAACGTATAGAACTAATCAAGTTCTTAGAAAATAATCACATTCACATAGCACTTATAAATGAAACGTGGCTGACTCATAGTGACCGTTTTAATATACCCGAATACACTATATACAGAAATGACAGGAAGGAAAGTAGGGGAGGCGGCGTTGCCATTGCAGTTAGTAACACATTGATACATGAACAAATACCCTGCATTAAAAGTCATGTTATTGAAAATGTAGGTATACAAATCAACACTGACTCTAATTCCAGTCTAAAAATTTACTCTATTTACTTTGCTGGAAATACTTCAAAATGTATTCCTAGTTCATGTGACTTATCTTGGGACCATAATCATTTAAAAAGTTTGTATAGATCTGATCTCCTTAAGATCTCACAAATAAATGGAAATTTTCTAATTTGCGGGGACTTCAACTCGCGCCACAGAGCATGGAAGTGTACCCGAGCCAATGGTTGGGGCAAAATTCTCAATGAACTTTCAGATCTGGGAAAATTCAGTATTTTGTACCCTACGCAACCCACATATATTCCGCATAACCATAAAGCAAAAGCATCAACATTGGACCTATGCCTCACTAATATCCCTAACCAGCTGGCTAATCCAGCAGTAATGCAAGAGCTTTCCTCTGATCACCTACCAGTGGTTATTAAATACTCTACAAATTTTATGCGCAATGTAAAAACATATCCGATTTTGGGAAGGGCAAATTGGGCGCTTTTTAAGAGAATTATAAATGAAAGGCTGATGGTTGAAGAGGTGGTTGTCAACTGCTCACAGATATCGACTTTGGATATTGATAATTTAATCGGCTCTTTCGCTAGAGTAATCAATTATGCCTTTCTTAAAGCAGTCCCTCATAAACCTATACATCACTCCAAGCTTACACTCCCTGTACATATAACTGAATTATTTAAAACAAGAAATATTATCCAAAGACAATGGTTTAGGTCACGTCATCCATTATTAAAATCAAGATGTGATCATTTAAATTACATCATACGAAAAGAGCTTTTCATTTATAATAATGCAAAATGGAACAATAAACTTCAAAAGCTGGATAAATGCAGCAAACCCTTTTGGAATATAACCAAAGCAATTAAAAAAAGAAAACAAATTGTTCCGTGTCTAAGTAAAGCTGATGAAATATACGCTTCTGGAAAAGAAAAAGCGAATATTCTTGCTGATGTCTTTCAACTGAAGCATAATCTGACACATTCATATTCAAACCAAAATACAATTGACCAAGTCAAAATATCTTTACAATCTATAGCTGAAACCCCAAACAACATCGCAGAAATTTGTAGAGTCACTTATCCAGAGGTTTTTTCAATTGTAAAAGCTCTCCATACTAGAAAATCTCCTGGAATTGATGGAATACCTAATATATCCTTGAAAAACCTTCCTACAAGCGCCATTAATCATATTGTTAACATTGCCAATCACTGTCTTCAGGCAGGCTATTTCCCACGGGATTGGAAGATAGCAAAAATAGTTCCAATTCTCAAACCAGGAAAACCTCCTGATAACCCTGAAAGCTACCGACCAATAAGCCTATTAAGCGGATTGTCCAAGATTCTGGAAAAATTAATTAAATTGAGATTGGTGAAATTTTTGGACATACACAACACACTACCAACGGTACAGTATGGTTTTAGAAATGGTCTAAATACCATACTGCCGACCTTAAAACTAAGAAATTATATTAAAGAAAGTATCCAATCCAAACAATCTGTAGGGCTGGTTACACTTGATATTGAGGCTGCATTTGATACTGTATGGCATGACGGACTGTTGCACAAACTAAAGATGATTGGAACTCCCATATACCTCATTAAAATAGTTCAAAATTTTTTGACACATCGATACTTTAGCGTTAATTTGGACAGTAGTCAATCTGCTAGACGAATTTTAAATGCAGGTGTGCCACAGGGTTCTGTCTTAGGACCTACATTGTTTAATATTTTTACACACGATATTCCACAAGCTACAAACTGTGTACTTTCACTGTTTGCTGACGACGCCGCTGTCTACAGTGCTGGTTTCTCGTACAGCGAGATAAATCAATCCATGCAGAGTTACTTAAATGAATTAGACATATATTACAAAAAATGGAAAATTAAAATTAACCCTAATAAAACGAATGCTATATTTTTTACAAAAAGAAGGAAACCTCGTTATCTTCCTGATAGACAGTTGCGAATACTAGACTCTCCAATACAATGGGTTGACAACATTCGATATTTGGGTATAATTTTTGATAAAAAACTAACATTTAAATACCACATCAACAACACAATTATGAAAGTTAATAAAATTATTTGCACACTGTACCCTCTAATAAATCGTAAATCTAAATTATCAATATCCAATAAGATCATAATTTTTAAAACAATTTTTAATCCAATATTAATGTATGGGTCACCTGTTTGGGGTAGATGTGCTCAAACTCATATCAAAAAACTTCAAATATGCCAAAACAAGCTGTTAAAATTAATAATGAACTT
This sequence comes from Drosophila simulans, assembly GCF_016746395.2. Lineage (NCBI taxonomy): Eukaryota > Metazoa > Arthropoda > Insecta > Diptera > Drosophilidae > Drosophila > Drosophila simulans. The sequence goes on from NC_052521.2 coordinate 4,621,319, forward strand.
ACCTTATTACACAAACACTAAGTACCTACATATAAAAGTAGGTGTACAAAAAGTTCAACAAAAAATACAATATTAACAATCTTTTGTTTCAAGTCTTAGTTTTTTAAGTTAGTTGTAAGTCAATTAAGGTTTTTCTTCTCCCTTGTTTTCCTTAATAAATAATAAATATTGTTATACAAAAAACTAAAAACAGGTCAACTAGACATAATTAATAAATATTTCAGATGAAAGCCTTAGCTAAACACTGTAAATACCTAATTATACCATTAGCTTTAATGAAATGTACATATATATATAAGGGATAAAGCACAAATAAATTAAAATTAAAATTAAAATTAAAGATAACTTTTCTTTCAGTGTACTCCTTCGTTGATTACCTAGAAGGCAGCCGCTTCCGAAGCACAATTTATTGTAAATTAAAATGCTAAACAGGGCAAATGAGGACATTTAATTATCACATGCTGGCGAGGATCTTAGTCGAGCCTTGGGATAGTCTGAAATCGGCCATTACCCACACGCAGACATCGAAGGAAGGGGGTCGCCCGAGTGGCTGCTAACCCCGTAAACCACACGATGACATTAATTACGGACCCGACAAAGGACTGGCGTTGGCCAACCCAGTGGCCAGTGGCCACAGCATAGAAGGCAATCGAAGTGGCGTGGAAGGAAGGGTTCTCCGGATGCCTCACAGGCGGTATAAAATTAATATCGAGTAATTAACAGGGCGAGTGCTGAGACTTAAGTAGGTGGGACACTCGATTAGGTGGGTGGGTGTGTCAATATTGACTTTGCCACATTCGCATTGCCACTGCCACTTGACTCGCTTAAGCGGCTCCTTGCCAATTAGCCAGCTCACTACGCTGATCCGGGAATTGGCCTTTAAAGTGCGGAATTGCTTTCGGCCTAAGCCCGGACTTCTTTATGGTTTCGGGGGGCTTCCCATCCACAACTCCTCCTCCGGCAGCAGCTGGCTTAGGCCCAGACCTTGGCCTGCTTACACAAGCATGCCAAATGCGGCTTAGTTTTTGTTAACGATTCGCAAACATGTGGCCCAAACCCCAAGCCAACCCCACTGCCAGCACAAAGGCGGAATTCGCTTTGATGGCATCTGGGCATGCGAGTTCTCTTTGGGCCAAGTCGTCACTTATTATTGACTGACTTGTGTGTGGGATGTACGCGGTCCATATAAGATGGATGAGTAAGCCGGCGTAGGAAACGAGAATCGCTTCTTTGCGGATAATAAAGCATCTCGAGGAATGCGCATAAAGATGTGTACTAGGGCATCTCAGGGGGAATTAAGTGTGTGATAACGGATTCGGATGACGATTCACACAATGCCACAGTCCAGTGGGAACTTCGGCGATCGAGTGAATAACACGGACGTATTAATAAGGCTATCGAGGTCGAACAATCACCAGCTGTACATGCATATATAAGATCTCATTTCTCTGGCGAATACTTAATACGTGATTTTACATATGAAGGTATATACCTAAATAACGACGACCTGTGTCATAAATGATTTATTTATGTTTGCTCAACTAATGAAGTCTATCATACTGAATAGTATATTAATAATTAGTACGCATTCAACCCACTGTGCACAAAACAATTCTCTCGAATCTATATTTAACCATTAAAAAGAGTCTTCCGGTGATTTCATCCCATGGCTTGATTAGACGTGGGCACATTTTTCACTATTTCACTTTTTATCTTTGCGCTCTTGCGAAGGTCAACGCAAATGCTTAGTGGCAATGTGCCACAAATAGATACATATGTACTGGCTTCAGATAAAGCTGTTTCGAAATACATTTAAATGTTAAAAAACAATATAAAATAGGGATCCCTCTATATATATTATAAAATGTGATTGCTGCAGTCACTCAGTATTATTATTATCTTTCATAGGACGATGTATAAATCATTTTTATTTAATCACATAACGACTAAGTTCATTGCTTGGGTGAAATGGTGGACAAATGTTTGACTAAGCCTAAGGTTTGCGGAGATTACCAGAATAATTACAAGCTAAGAGTCTACTTTGGTGCTTTGTTGTGCGCTATCTGAGGTGGCGATGCACTGCGTCCGTCTAGGGCAGATTGCAGCCCACCTGGGTGACGACCTTGGCGGCCACGCTGGAGGCCATTCGGATGCACTCGCCCAGCGAGCGCTTCTCCAGCCAGGCGTGCAGGAATCCGGCCACAAAGGCATCTCCGGCCCCAGTGGCATCCACCAGCTGATCTACGCGTTGCGCCCTGAAGTCCTCAAAGCTGACGGGTCCGGGAGGAGCCAGCTCCTCCACGTAGTTGGTGATCACCTGGACGCCGGCACTGCCGTTGGTGACGAAGATGGCCTTGGTGCCACCGGATTGCAGGAGATGATCCGCCAGTTCGTCGACGTTTCGGAACCCACCCGCAGCCTCTGCCAGCGCCTCGAACTCCTGGCGGTTTCCGAACAGGAAGAAGGCTGCCCGGGCCAGCTTCATCATAGCCTGGTGATTTTTTTTCACAATGTAGGGAGCACTGAGATTGAGGGCCAGGCGTCGCCGCTCCCGCACCAGGTGCTGCACTATGTAGTCGCACACATCACTCCTCTGGGGCACGAAGAAGCCCTCCACGTACAGGATTTGCTTTCGCTCTACGGGACGCAGGAAGCTCTGGCCTTCGTGGCTGACGGCGTGGCTCAGGGTCTGCACCTCGAACTGAGCCGAGGCGCCGATGTTAGCGTACAGCGTGGGGTTGTCCTGATACATGAGGCACACGCACTGCCCGGTGTGCGCATCCTCGACGGTCTGCAGCCTGGCCTCGATGCCGCGATCCCGAAGGATCTGACGCAGCTCCTCGGCGTGCTTGTCGGCTCCCACGGCGCCAAAGAAGAGCGCGTCTGTGCCCAGCTGCTTCAGGATGCGGGCCGTGTTGAGGGCAGAGCCACCCGGATTTGTAAGACATCGAGAGCTGAATTGGATTTAAGTCGGATTAGTACGGATTAGCTTTGTAAAGGCTGTTTATTATAATTTATGTTGGTACCAACTAAACCCTGGTCTTTGTAGAATAACCATGTAACTTTGCCATTTTCCATGTTCTACTTCTTAAAAAGATTTCGTACAGGTAGGGTATTCGAACAATGACGTGCCAAATGTATATACATATCTACTGAATCTTCAGAACTTCCTCAACATGAGTATCTACTGCGAAAACCAGTTTTGCTGCCATTAGGGATTAGAAAGAAGGCCCATTTTACGTAGTAACTTTTTAAGTAAAGATTGATTTTTGTGCACAAAAGTGCTACGTATAAAGAGCCTTTGTTGCCCAAGTCCTATTTGTTGCTCATTCTTTGTATCTTTTCGCAATTTCTATGAAAGGTGATACTAATTATACCCTCAAGACTATAACTATACTACTTATTTGTGAAATCAGTCTAACTAAAGCCAAAACTTTGATCTACTTGTATAATTTCTAACAATCAGTCATTGAAGATAAAGAAACAATCGGGGAAGATACAAAGGTGCTCACCTCTCAGAAGCCTCCGCTGTCAGCTGGTTGAGTTTCTCCATGTCCAGTTCGCCCTTGGAGCCCAGTTCCAGGCCGAACCGCTCCAGGAGTTCGGGGTCCTCGAGCTGGACGAGTCGGTCGAGCAGGACGTTGCCGAAGCAGATGACCTTGCGGGGCCTGAAAGTGGAAAAGCCCAAGGGTCAGGGGGTTTTCTGCCGGGGTTTTCCGCCTCTGGTGCTGCTGCTGCTGATACTCACGTGTGGAAAGCCCCTTGCGTGTCGTCCGTGGGAGGATTGCCCCCGAAGATTTTCTCGTACACGTAGCTCAGGTACTCCATTGTATGCAAAAACTAACGCTTGCTCGGGACTTTCGCGTTCTATTCGCAGTGCTCCGGATGAAACGAAATCCAACAATGATCCGCCGCTTGTCTCGTCCGGCAGAGAACTGAACGCTCGGTCCGGTTTGTCCCGGTGTTTTTATCTCGCTCTCGCCAGCGTGCTCGGTTTGTTTTTTCCCATTTCGGGCAATTAGTTTGGACCAACTTCTTTTTACCTTTTTATCGAGCGGCCTACAAAGAGCAGCTCTTTGTTGTTTTTCTGCCACAACTTCCCATTTCGCTTGACTTTTTCGACTTTTTTGACTTTGCCTAGTTTTTCAATAACACAGAGCTTTTGGCACTGCGCTCAGATTGTGGCTATCGTACTTGTCGGCGGCACTATGGTGATTCAAAGTCGCTCCACAAATGCCATCGAGTTATCATCCCTAATGACTATTTTATAATTTATGCGACTTAATTGTTTAGCGAATTACATAAATATTGCGTGTAATATTCACACGTTTACCAACACTACCGTGCGGCAGAAACAGCTGTGCGCGTGTTTTGTTTACAAGGAAGTAGAAGCACAAGCGAGTGCAAGAGCGTGGGAAAAGCTCTGCCGGCAAAAAAAGCACTCATCGGGTAAAAGCTCAGGCAGCGAGAGAGCCAGAGAGAACTTGACAGAGTTGCCATCCGTCGCGAACAATTCGAACCGGTTATGTCAGTTAGAAATTTCAAAAATGCTCTTTAATAATAAATGAAAATCTAAGTATTTGTAAAAATACTGAGATTATTGTAAATAGATCTTCGAAAATCATTTCTACTTACGCGAAAACGACAAGTTGAGAACATAACAATTGAAATAAATATATAACGAATTATATACATTTTACAGAAATTTGATGGATGGTCTTCTTTCAGTTTCAGCTTTGTTTGCACTCCTTTTCTTTAATTTCACCATGTTCTTGAAACAGGTTTGCCGAGGTGCAAAGAATTCGCCCTGCAAATTATGTACACCTGCCCACCAGCGAGCAGCTGAATCATTTCGCCATAATTTGAAAGGCGCTGGCAAATGTTTCGCAATATTATTTAATGCGAGACAAGACCCAATTATTTGGGAAGAACGTTGCTCGCTCAGATAACCGAAACTCCCTTGCCTAAAGCCCCGCAATAAATAAGAGAATACATTATGGTATCTGGCTTGGAGTGGGAAAAACCACGTATCGACAAAAAACTTTACTGCATTGGGGTTTTTCGCAGAGAACTCTTTTGGAAACTGGGTTTTCCCTGCAGCCAGTCGCAGCCAACTGGGAATTCCCCCAGCATAGCCGCACTGCATACGAAATTGCACCTTGGAGACCTCCAAGCCGGCGCGAGAAATCTCGTTTTCCAGCGTGATACTGGTGCACGTGAGGATTCGGGCGGCATTCGTCGGCCAGATTGGTGGCTTGGTGACCGGTTGCAGGTACTCAGACCGGCGGACTTTGGACCGGCCTGAAATGGAATGCCAGATAGCCGAATGCCGAATGTGGGGGAACTCTTCAAAAACCAGTTCGCACTCTCTTTTGACTTTGACTCACTTGGCTCTTCGCTTGGCATTTGGGTTTCGGTTTGGGCTTGGGCCCAGTTTAGTGCTGCGCCGGCGTGACTCAGCAGTGGGGCATCCGCCGGCGAAGTGCCACCGATCCATGCACGATCACTCCGTGGCCTCCACGATTGCCCCTCGAAATAAGCCATCCGATGTGGTGGCTTCACATGTGCTGGGCGCATGTTGCACACACCACTGGGTGGCATGGCACACACACAAGCAGCGGACAGAGGTGCCATTGGAGTCCCACGCAAAAGGCTAAAAATATCAGAATTCCTTGCCCGGGGAATGGGTTCGATTGTGACGTGCGGATCAAGCTGGATGGAGAACCAAAACTTCTAATCCGCACGTTCGCCGCAGCAATAGAAAATGCTGTAGTGGTGCCCTTTTTGCACTTGTGACAACTCGAATTCCGCGCTGGAATGACAATTCAATAGTTTCATTGCAGTCAATGCAAATGCGTATTTAATAGATACGAATATTTGTAATGAAACAAGCTAAAATTCTAATCACTAGTAGGATTATCTTGAAATGATATCACACGGTTTTTGAAGCTCTTTAATTTTGAAAAAGTATTAAATGCGATAAGCAGTTGCTTAAGTTTTCTATATAAGCAACTTTGTATGAAAAGTCAATGATAAAGCATAACAAATATAAAATATGCTGATTATAATCGGACCTAAGATCTTTGTATAATTACAAGTATTCAGCGATCAGGTGATCGAATCATTCTAGCCGGATCTAGCTAGAAAACCCCCAAATTGCCACTGGATTCCCGCGGTTCATTGGCCACTTTCGAGGCGAATTTGGCGCGCAAATTCGGAGCTGAGTTGGCGATTTCCAGCTTTCAGCACTTCCTCGGCTGATCCACTTTACTACAGGTATGCCCCTCGTAAGCACGACAGTTGTTTATGTTTTCGGGTCTAAATACATGCATAGGTCAGTAATTTGAATCAGCCTACTCTTATTCATAGTATTGTAAAACCAGAAGCTTCTTCCAATTGCATGCACATATGTACATAAATATGTACATACATATATTATTGTTATGATCATGGGCTGATCATCAGCTTAGATGGGTTGAGTTGACCACTGACTAGTTTCACCAACTGGTTAAGGGTTAAGCACCACATCACCTGCCCAAGATGCACAGATAAAAACAAGTGATCTTAACGCATATAGTATATACCCTTTATATTTGCCTTCTCTAGGGTTATATACTCTTCATACTAGCAGCCTGTTGTTTTCGTCGTAAATCTTGCTGAATTACATGCTGCAGCTGCCCAGGAATTGTTTTCAATTCTACGCTGCCCAATCAGCAGTTTGTTCAACTCCAAAACACCAAATCACATACGTATGTACATATGTACATACATTGTACATACATATGTATGTAAGCATCGATTTGCAGGTGCTATTTATAGCCATAACAGAATATTTTGCAAGCCCGAACTATGCTGATTCGGCGATTAACGCAATAATTAATCACTAAAGTGCACGGCCAGCGGTAGTTGAACCCCCTGCGAGTAGCGAGCTGGAAATTCCGCCGGATGGCGTAGTTCGCGGGTTCAATTGATAAAAACTCAGTGGCGATCTCGACTGGCGATTCCAACACGTTCCCACGTGCCGAATGTGCAGCGTGAGGGGGGGGAATTTAAAATTGGAATGCCGCGATAAATTGATTAGCAGCTCCCTTTGTGTTTGGCCATGCGATTCTGTTTGTCCGAACGTCTGGCCAAATCCAAAAAGAATAATGTATCCAAATCCAGAGAGAATAAGATCGTGCGAAGCCTGGCCAGAAATAAAATTCGGGTTAACTTGGCTAGGTAAGGTCATCCGTTAATCATACGCCTAGTATACGCGAGTTGCGCATACGCCGCGTTGGTCGCCGAGATGGACCTGTTGCTCGCCATCGGCCATCAGGTATCAGGCATCATTGAGTGGTCCATTCACGGGATTCTGGCGAAATGTATGTACTTAAATTAAGAAAACCGTTCAAGTGAAATTTATTTACGGATTTTTGTTCGAATTTTGATGAGCAAATTGCGATTTACTCAAAACATGTTCGCACACGATTTTTTCACGCGAAAGATAATGAAAGCGAAGCTCTTACTTAAGGGAGCCACTTTCTCTGCCTTCGCGAGTGGGAGAGCCGAGTTTCCGGGGGAGCCAAGTTTCCTGACCCCATTTGGTGCGTCCAAAACTGCAGATTGCAGTTTCAGTGTGATGGAAAGAAACCCCCAATCTGCTAATTGCCGCGACATCAACGGAAATCTTTCGGATCCCCAAAAAGTAATGAAAAAACCCGATTTGGCCGAAAGAGCGCGAGAGCGGGAGAGCGAGCCCCCCTAAAAAGCTCCCGCTCTCGCATTTCTGATGAAATTCAGTGGAATTCGCAGGCGGCGGAGAGCGCGGCTATAAAAGCGCTCGCTCGCCAACCGAAAGCATTCATTGTGAAATTGCCACTCAAAATTGAAACAGCGCGGACAAACGGTTGAAGAAACGCAGAGCCCAGTGCGAAAAGAATTTCATAAGCAAAAGTTAATCGGGTGCTAAACAAAAACACTCGAAAGCAAAGCAAAGCAAAAGCGAAAGCAACAACAAACAGTGCCAGCTGAAAGTGCCCAAAAAGTGGAAGCCAACGGCTCGAAAATTACACAAAACTCAAAGCAAACGCACAACCAAACGGATAACACCCACAACATGGTCGTCGAGGAGAACTGCAGCATGCACCTGGAGCGCGAACTGGACCTCGAGCTAGAGATCGATCTGGCCATGGAGTGCGCCCCCATCGGACGCACCATCAAGTCGGCCCTTCTGAGGGCCCAGAGCGAGGCGCGTGTGATCGTGGGCCTGTCCGCCGCCATCAACGTGCTCTCCAAGTCGCCGGAGGGATCCCTCTTTTGCCTGATGGCCCAGCCCAAGGACGGCGACTCCGCCACCCACATGCACGAGGTGCTGCTGGAGGCCTTCTGCTACGAGAACGACATCTACGTGATCAAGGTGGACGACGCCACCAAGCTGAGCCGCATCCTCGGCCAGGACTCCGTCGAGTCGTGCTGCCTGGTCCAGAAGGTCTGGGCCGACGCCCCCGAGGAGCAACTGACCAAGGCCGAGAACCAGCTGGTCGACTACTGCGAGGCCCACTGGGACGCCCCCCAGCAGCCCATTGTCCAGCTGCCGGCTGTGTAGGCGCGTGTGAGCGGGACAGCCAGATGTCACAGAATTGAACGGCCCCGCACAGTGGGCGCAAACAAACTCTAATGGAAACCAGTTGCTGGGGGTTGATGGCCCCGAACGTCTTGGAGAGTTCCCGAGGGAATCCGACGTTTCGTGGCGCTGCCAGAAGCCCACCGGCACATGTACACCTACATAGGATATATAGAATACGACATATGTATATACCCTAACCAACTGTATTCAGGAAGCAGGAGAGGGAGGAGGGGAGCAGAGATGGATAAGCCGGCGCCTTGGCGGATAATTGAAACTGAAAGGCGACCTTCGAGGCGGCAGAAACTGCAGCTGAGATACCCGCGGAAGTCGCACACAGATACTCACGCACACAGCCAGGGAGCAGCATCACACACAAGCGCGTGACCAGCTGCCGAACCAACCACACAGATGTGCACATATGTACACAGATCCATACATAAATATAGCCAATTTGTTTCTGTATAATTTTCGCTTTAAGCGTCGCGCAAATTTACTGATAATGACAATTATTCTGTACGCCGTAAATTGTAAATTATACTTAAAAGGAGAGCAGCCAATTGCATGTATACATTAAAGTTTTGTTATGTTAGCTTTTCCCCAAAAACATGAGATGAAAACACACAAAAAAAATGTTATCTAACTTAAGCAAAAAAGAAAATTGAGGTTTTGAAAAAACCGATAAAAAATGAAAAATAAAAATCTTGTATGAAAACCAAACTTTCTCCGTCTTGTTATTTGCCCATCCCTTTCAGCACTCTCTTCCAGCAATCCAAACTGACGTCAATGGGTGCAAATCCCTCGGATTTGGAACGGGAGCCCGCCCGACTCATCAATCTTTGCATAACTGCCGGGGTTTCCCCAACGAGCGTGCCCTGCATATAGAGCCCCATCGGACGTCTTATCAATGAATTCTCGGAACCCAGTGGAATGGAAACCACGCGTGAACGCCAAAATCGGGGCCATCCATCTGGGAGAAGCCCTCGGATGGAAGTATGCAGTTTTATCAACTCAGATAATGGGTGCGAGAATAGTCAGTTTGCCTAGTTAATTGTCGCCATCATCACTGATCAGTGGGAAAGTCAGTTAGAAGTATGGTCATGCTTATAGGGGGAAAAAAGTAAAGCACCGAGCACTTGAGCTAATCAGAGTCGTACTGGGATATTTACGATCCAATGAACGAGGCAATGCTCTAATTTCATACGAGACCCACTTTGTTTCATTTGCGAACACGCTCGCGATCATGCCAATTGACTTGGCCAACCAGACAGATGTTGAGCATCGAGACACGTTAATGTAATCAATGCCAGACATCGCGCAATGTTGGCCTAATGGATGGACCGGCCAGCAGAGACAATGGATAGATAGCCCATCGCACGGAGGAGCTGCTGCCATGCGAGCAGCTCGTGCCGTGGGAAAATCACTGGGAAGAGTTCGCCACTGATTAGGACCATTAGCATGGATCCATGTGGGCAAGACATAGGTCAGTTCGGCGGATGTCTGGACACGACGCGATCGGAGATAATTTGAAACAGTTTAGCGCCTGTTCCAGTCAAATTTTCCGTCTTTCCGAAACAAGACTTTAAAATTTGGTTATGGCCCTAACGTGATAATCATAATCATCCTAGTAGTAGGACCAATAACTCTATTTGGAGTAGCAATTGGAGTAGCAATGCCAAGTCATCTGTGATAATCTAATGTGTTAGCATAATTACATAATAATGAGCAACTTAATCGGTTTTTTCAATTGCATACTTCGATATTTATTGTTCCACTTAAGAGAATATTGTTTAATTAGCTTGTGCATTGCACAATGGGAGAACTGCATCGGTTCGAGGCGGTTTCAGATCGCTTATGCCCTTCTAATTATCACTATTGTCCTATTGTCTCAGTGCATTTCAGCGACCTGGTGCGACATCCAATTGGGCTAATTGCCGGGTGTTCGGCAAAATCCAGGTGATCTGTTAGCGCTACTTACACAAGCCATCCCCACTTAATCATCGCCGCGTGTACTTTACCCCGATCCAGCGAATCGAGCGTGAATTCCAAAGAACGGCCCGAGTGCTCAATGCCAATTCCGATTCGGCCAAGTCATTGCGAGTTGGGTAACGAGCCATGCGGCCATTGACTGGCTTTGGCTTGGGGCCAAGCTTTCCCCGCCAGCTGGACAGCTGGAAAAGGGGAAGTTTGGACCCGCGACCAGACTCATGCAAACATGATCATCTGCGAGCGTGACTTGCCGGATTCCCGGGGGCGGACGGAGTGCAAGCTTCAGAGATTCGCCTCCACCGGCGACGTCGTCGAAGGTAAATATGATTCATATCGATTAATAGCGGTGCTAGCCCCGCCAGCTGGAAATTAGCATAATTCTCAATGCGAATCAAAACGATTCGGAATGCCCCGCTAGATACTCGTACTCATACTCACACTCGCACTCGACTTACAACCTGTTGGCAAACTAGTTTCGGATTCGTGCGACAGGCCAAAGTTTCTGTTTCTGCCGACCTGCACATGTGATTGTCATGAGCGCGTGCTGAAGGCCCAGCGTGAAAACCCCTCCTCCTCCTCCTCCATCTTTTCTAAGTGGTGGCAAGCCGATGCAATGGTGGTATCTGGCCGAGATCGGGAGCAAACATGTTGTCTTCGGCCGAATCGAAAACAAGGCGTTGTTATTATTATTAATTCGATTTACGCGTTAGCTGGCATTTAAGCGCGTTTTGAGCGACGCGGATTTCCCCGTAGGCGGGTAGCACCATGGTTATGCGGAATCACAGCCGCTTATCACTCTGTTTTGAGTTCCAGTCCGGCGGATTATGCGGCGTAGAATTATCAGCCGGGCCTTACGCAGAACCAACTGCGCATGGGAGTGGGACGACGGATGGGCTGGGATAAAGGTACGTGGCGTTCGGGAGTGGAAATCTCCGGCACTCCACTGATAAGTTGCCAGAATTTCCACATTTTCGGGAGCCATTAAGCACATTTGTTTACTGCGTTTCACTTAACCGCAAAAGCATTGAACTTTTCCACCGCCAATCGATTAGATTGATTGTGGGGCGTGGAGGGAAGTCAGGGCTTGTCCGTCCGCTCATGAATGAATATTGCAGTGGAAAACGGGTTTTCCAGCGGGGCTTTTCAATTCCCAAGCTGCTTGGGATATACCTACCAGGCCAGCAAACAAACGTAAACTCTACCCGCTTTACACACTCGATTGTGATTATTGCACAATATTTCCCCCGGAGTCGTCTCGCTGCGAATATTAAGCATGATGTCGCAAAATCTGCCTGAGTTTGCTGATAAGAAGGTGCTGATTGTGGCGCCCGCTTCGTCGTGATTCTAACAGTTTTGAGTAATTGAACTTGCTCGGATTCAAATGTTTAATTGTTCCCGGCAAACTGATTATATTTCAAAGAAACTGATGCAGAGCACAATGACTTCCAAATAATTAGATAACTAAGTAGTATAAGTATATGATAGACTTCAAACATAGTGGTTTGCGATTTGATTTAGTTAGAACCTCGACCTCCAAGCAGTGGCCCACTAAAGTAGGCGATTTTCACACCTATCCGGTTTGGTCTGGTTCCTCACATGATCCGTGATTTTCAGCAGGAGCTCCTCCTCGCACATCTCGGCGGGAAACTAATCGGAAAGCCAAACATAGTTCCATACAACAGTTAAGTAAGCCGCGTAAAACGCAATTGCACTTTCCGGCGAGCCACACCCCCCACACAAACAACAGCCCCCGCCCCGAAATGGGTTAACTATTTACACAAACATGTTGGCGCGAAATTAGCGCCTCAATTATAATTGAACGGCATAGACAGGTACGGTCGAACTCCAATATTTAATTGCTGTTTATCGCGGCCATAAAGCGAATTTGATAACGCTCTCTCTCTCTATCAGAAGGCGCCCACCTCTGTTATCTCTTTCGCACGCCGATTGGCTCTCTCTCTCTCTCTCGCTCCGACTCTCTATGGGAAAGTTAGCGCCGACTTGGTGAATTTCACAAGAACGCAGACTGCCTTTTTTCTCTCTTTTACTTTGGATTCTCTCTATATAGAACATGAACCGAAAAAAATTGTATAACCTATGAATAATATGTTCCAAAATATATTTTCTTTTAAATTTTAATTAAGTATAACATACCTTTATTTTAAAAAAATAGCTATGATATTAATACATTCAGTTTAATTACCATTTACTCCAACTATAATCAACTGTATAAACAAAAGATATAATTTTGTGGTACCTAGTAACTGCTCTTATCAACTTTTTTTCTTCCAGTGCACAGTCCCCACTCAACGCGTGCCGAACGAAGCTGATTAGATTCGCTGCGGGGGATCTCCGACCGAGATTCTGGTTGGAAGGGCCAAGTGCACCTGGCGATTCGACCGTCGACGTGCTCGAGCACGTTTCGTATTGATACGAGTAGGAGCTACATACGTACACACACACGGTTGCGGTTGCGCCACATACCTGGCGAACTTTGGGGCCGCATGTCCTCCGTCTCCATCTCACCTGCTTACGTAAGTAGTGCGGCAATCCGTCGCTCAGCGTGTCGCCGTGTACCGTTATGGTGCCAGAGCAGCGCCCCGACACCCAAGCACCCTTAGGCACACCACCCACCACCTGCCCCCCACCCGCCCATCGGAAAGCTGCTCGAGTTGCGTCAAAGTCGTAAAACTTTCTCACGTAAGTCAAAGCCCAGAGTCCCGCTATCTTGTCAGCCGAATCTGGGCTTATCCTTTGTTGCAACTGCAGCTCAGCCCCCAAACGGCGAAAGTGCACATATTCAGATTATAAATACGAGTTTATGGCGGCGTAAAAAATGATTCTTAACGATCCCCAGTGCTCATAATGAAGTTATCGCATGATCGACGCTCGGAAACATCCAAACATCCGCGCACCGCACCGACTGATCGGAAAGATCAAGGAGGCCTTGCCGCCCACCCAACTCGCCCACACAACGGATTGTGTATAAAAATAATATAATTATGCTCGTGTTAGCCAGTGCAGCCGTAATAGTGACGAAGGCGCATGTCTTTGTGACGTCAGTCTTCACGGGAAACTTCTTCAACTTCTGGCGATAGCGCAACAAACGTGGCGCACCACTGACTGGACTCCGAATGGAAGCGTGTGGCAAATCTGGAAAATCACATCCAGCGAGACTTATGCTACGCTTCCCACGCGTGGATGCTGCGATAAAGTTCTGTTTTCGAAGGAGCCTCTTGTGTTGTTTACTGTTTAATCTGATTAGGAACACACTTTCCTTGTGATTCAGTTGCTCGGGGGTTTCCAAGCCGAGCAAACAGTATTGAAGACAACTGGAAGTGAGTAAGCATGGTACTGCTATGGTATGGGCTGGAAAATGGAATAGTTTTGGAAAAGACGCGTTGATATCTAGTTTATTATGTATATAGTACTCATGACTTGCCTGTAATCCATGCCAGCGCTGCTCCACTTGTTTGTTATGGGATCCGAAAACTTTATCGCAAAACGTGATAATCGCACGCATGTGACAATCATGTCACGTTTTCGCTTTCATAAGCCGTTACTAAGTGGCTGCCCAGAATTTTTTGGCCTGGCAACAAACTTTTAGTGTCACCCAATATCTCATATATGCAAGTGTATTTATGGTATATTTATGGTATATTTGTATATTTGCGATACTAGCGGAGGAAATAATAAAAAACTTGAACATATGGAGCACCGCAGACAACAATATCAATTGGCTACGGTTTCAGGAAGGGAAAGTGCCTAAAAATAAGTGATCGTTAAATATGGCGATTTACTACTATTCCCCACTATCTTATCGGTTACGTAGTGAAAACATTGAAAACAACCCGTGGTGTCGGGGTGAAAATAAACCAAGGTCCGCCGAGGAGAACCCTCCTGCTGCAACGCTCCTCCACCTGATGAGCAAGACCCACTTTCTCGCCTTATCTTCCCAATTGGACTTATCGCTAATTGGATGTTCTAGCCGGAATTTGCGGGCTTATAGCCAAAAGCGCTTGACAGTTGCTTGGTTGGATGATCGGCTGACAGGAGCACGAGTGCTTCTTTGTCATTATCGCTGGCGGCGCACTAACCGCGGTCCGAAAATAACCCGGAATGTTAAAAATAACTCGCCGCCCTGCTGAAATTGCCGGCGACAATAACAATAACACATATTCTGCATAAATATCAAGGCAAATAGCTGTTGGAAAATTTGTATCAGCAGTTCTGTTTGTTTTTCTGGGCTCTCATATTATCGCTATCAGTACTTCCAAAGAAAACAGAGTTTAGGCGACAATGGCAGAGACTGCGACTCCCAGCCATTTGTTGGCTCGCCACTTGATGACTTGATGGGGGAACTACCGGACTGACATTTCCTTTTATGGCCAAGGAGACGGCTGAAAGAGGGGTGTTGATACTCTATTTATGGCAAGGTCGTAAAGTGCGATTTGATAGGGATTTCTGGCGAAATCAAGCACTTGCAGAATGGATTGGGGTTGTGGAAGTGGTTAGGTGCAATTAACACATGTAGTTATAAAATAAATGTGGTTAAACTATGAATAATATACTATAATGTCTTACAAACATTCTATAGAAGGCAGTCTGATAACAAAGTCAAGTATTTATTACTTAATAGCCGAAATAGATATTTGGGAATATTTGTAACTGAATTTTATACTCATTGTTAATAATCACAATTAAAAGGTAATTGAATATATAATTGTCCAAATTATATATGTAAGTGTTTTTGAACAAAAATCCCAAGTTAAAGCCACTTTGGAATATCCTAAATGAAGGCAGCTATAAAATCCCCCACGCAGATTTGGTAACATTGATGCTGGAGTCCAAAGCAGATGAATCAAAGGCATGATTCCCGGAACTGGCCATCATGAACTAGCGAGCTAATCCAAATAATTATGCACATATAACCAGGCGCAGGAATCCCCGGGCATTGTATTTATTAGCTTAAGCAATTGATGTAGCATTTTGGCAACACATTCTTGGCCATTATTTGTGTTTGAAATATTTCCCGCTTCGGGGAATTCGATTCGAAAGGTGTTTCGGCCAATCACTTCCCGCTACATTGTTCCATTGAGGGCCGCCCGCCTGCAAAAGGTAAACACAAGCTCCAATTTGCTTAGCGGTTGCTATAAATACGCAGACATAATTCGCACATAGCCGGTCCAGAAACTGCGCACTTGCCTAACTCTCGTTTGGATATCGTTGGCCCTGGAACTGGTGGAATGGCCCAAATCCGCCGAGTTATCATTGCTCCGGCCGTAACCCCATCATTTACACTGTCTAGCCGGCGCAGATCCAAAAGTTGCATCAGCCATATCAGCGCTGAACAGTGAAGGGTTCAATCAGAGCGATTGATTCGATTGGCATTAGATAAGCCAGCCCCAAAGGAAGGTGGAGGGGGGTGGATGTTCCACACAAAACTCCCCCTCAGACTTTGAACCGCGCCAGCGAATAATCATGTGACCGATTCGGTAGCAGCCACGTTCCGCCCCCAAGTGTGATTCATGGGTTGGGTGAAGTGATCTTTGGACTCAGCAGAAAAAGCGCATCTTGGAGCGGGGCAAATCTTCTGTAAGTGTGTGTCTTATCAAGTGTCTCCGCATCCGCCACCAGCGAGCACAGATATCAGATGCCATACATATGGCCATGGCTGGAACACATCTTCCGTTGCCACATTAGTCACTTTCGCCACGCTTCCATTACTCATACGCCACGTAATCGCATGGAGAAATCTAATCAGGTGGGCGGCTAGTCGGAAGGGGTGGTGGGGTGCCAGTCTTCGAACGGTAATTTCATCAATTCCAACGGCGATTAACGGTCGGCTGGGTTCGGTGGGTTCGCTTTGCGATAGGTCAGTAAGGACGCTAAGTGGATGGCGTTCTGAATTGATTGGAGGAGCATTTTCATAAGCCGCTACGCGGACCGCAAGGCTGCGGCAATTTGTCGGATTTATGGAGATTTGTGTAACGGGCCTAAAGAGGCGGTGCATACATATGGATCGCCGATCAGGGTCAATAGCGGAGTTTGTATAAACAGCTAGAAGTGTGACACCATTCGCTGGCTGCAGTTACCAAATTTGTTATGCAGATTGGCCGGCGAACTGTCGGCCTTATTTTGAATTATAGCTACACTTTCTTGGTGCTGAAATGCAAATATCACTTGCTATTTGCAGCATTGAAAATTCTAATTTTAGGCTTACCTTTACCTAAATATGCCCGACTGACTGGCTTATCGCTGCGACTGCACTCGGAACTCCCGTATTATCCGATCATTCAGATGGTGATCCCCCGTAGAGTATCCTCGGGATGGAGTATCCATCCCCCTCCCCCTGAAAAACCCTAGCCATATAACAGCAACTTGTTATTTATGCGTCAAGTGCTGAGAGATCTGAATCGATCAGAAACGAATTCGAGCGGATCAGATAACATCTTCATCTGTGCCAGTTTGCGGCGCATTTTAGCATTTTATGCGCATTCTGATCGATCCGACAATCTGGCGACTCGAAATTAGCATGGCAAGCATGGCAGCGTTCTATAACAGTAAAGTCGAGAAAGCCATTTCCTTTGTTCCGCCCCCTTTGCCCCACCACCCACCACCAACCACCAGCACCACCCACCACCATTCCGATCCCACAGTCATTTGGGCGCTGTTTTTTGCGTTGTTTCTCAACTGAATGCATTTTGAATCGGGAGTCGGCGTGAATCGCCAAGCTATGTATACAGGTGTACGAGTATGAGTATGAGTACCTATGAGGGGTGTTATGGATGTACGTGTTGTGGGTGAGAGGAGGGAGATGTGGGCATGTGATCTAACCTAGGGCAATGCAAGTGATTCGAATTCGTGCTCGGATACGGGGGTTTTCGGGCGGAGGAGGACTTTCCAGCTGCCTAGTGCTGGCAGTCGGGGGTCCAGGGGTTCCGCAGGTTGGCCAGACGCAGCTGCTCCAGGGCGATCTCGTGGGCCCGGAAGTGCTCCCGGGTGGCTTTGTCCAGCTCACTGGAGGACGTGGAGCTGTAAGTGACCTGCTGCTTCAGTTCGGAGGCAATGGGAGTGGGCAGAGGCTGAAGCGTCTGCAGAGGAAGCGGCACCGCTGCTGACTTGGTGGTGTATCGAACCAGGAAGGGATTGGAGCCCGGCTCGGCGAGCACTAGGCCAGGAGTGCTCACTGGCACCGGGGATGGCTGGATGGCGTTGGGCTGGTTGGTTTGGATGCGCAGGAAGAAGCCATTTTGCACCTGCTGCTGCTGGGTCACGATGTTGGGTTGCTGCTGGGGCTGCACCTGGTTGTTGATGACCTTGAACTGCTCCGCCTTGCGCAGGTATTCCGGAGTGTCCTTCTCGGGCACGGTGGCAGCGAAGGTGGCCTTCGACTGGAGGAGCTCCTGCTTTTCGCTCTCCAACCGCAGGCGATCTTCTTGCTCGATCTTCAGACGGTCGGCCTCCAGAATGCGGATTTCCTCGAGCCGACGATCTGCCTCCTTCTGGCGCTCTATTTCGGCTTCCTTCTCCTCCTGCTTGCGCAGTTCCAGCTCCTGCAGACGCTCCTTCTCCGCCTCGCGCTCCTCCAGGCGAATCATGTCGGCAATGTCGGCCACCTTGTCCTCCGCCTGTATCTTCGCTTGGTTGAGGAGCAGCAGGTGCTGCTCACGGGCCAGCTTGACTTCCGGAGTGTCCTCGACGGGCTGTGGTACCTCGGCAATGGGGCTCTTGAAAATGGGTTGAGGAGCAAACGGAACAATGGATGCGGTTGAAAGCAGGGGCTGCTGTTGGATGTCGACTGGCTGTCGCAGGATGGCCTCGTTGAACTGCTTCAGATGCTCCTCCCGAGCGCGCAGAACCTCTGGAGTTTCCTGGATAGGTTGAGGAGCTTTTTTTTCTGGGAAGGTGAAGGCTTGGGGCTGATCTTGCTTAGTGGTCGTCGTCTTCAGAATGGTTTCTGCTGGGGCGGCTGGTTGACGGAGGAGGGCCTCATTGAACAGCTTGAGGTGCTCCTCGCGAGCTTTCTTCACTTCTGGAGTTTCGTCAATGGGCTGTGGGGTCTGCTGATCTGTGAAGCTGCCTCTTTGGAAGATTCCTTGGGGTTGAGCAGCTGTCTGGGTCTCAAAGGTGGTTGTGGTGCTCTTGATGATCGGCTGATGCTGGCTCGCGATTGGCTGCTTAATTCCAGGAACGGCCTTAAGGATGATGGATTCCTGGGCAGGCTGTCGGAGGAGGGCCTCGTTGAACTGCTTCAGATGTTCCTGGCGGGCCAGTTTCACTTCCGGGGTCTCCTCAACGGGTTGAGGCGCATCTTGAGTGGTGGTTTTGATCAGTATGTTCTCCTGGCTAGGGACAATCTGCTGCTGCAGAGGCTGGGCGTACATGGCAGGGATCTTCTCCTTCTTGTACTGATACTCCGGGGACTGGCCGAGCAGCTGCTGAGCCTGTTCGGCGCGCAGCACCTCCAGCCTGGCCTCGTTCCAGATGCGTAGCTGCTCATCCCGGGCCCGCTGGACCTCCGGCGTCAGTCCGGGAACGGCTTCGAAGGCGGAAAATTTGACGATCTGCTCCAGGGGCTCGAACTGAGCCAGCATGCTGGGTGTGGGCTTCAGACCCTGGGCCTTCAGGCGATCCAGTTCTACGCGCATGGCCTGGTAGCGCTGCTCGCACCAGGCACGGAACAGGGCGATCTGTTGGCTCTCCTGCTCCTCACCGGAGCGGACTAGACTAGAGGTGGACAGATCCCGGATGCCGTTCAGCGGTTCCGGGTAGTTGTAGGGCAGCAGTCGCTCTGCTCCCGTGCCATCGTAGTAGCGGACGTAGCCCTGGGCTAAGCCACTCACCACCGGGAACTCGCCTCTGGCCGGGGCGTAGGCCACCAGTTGCGGATGCGGCTGGGTGCGGATCACAGAGAAGGCCCTCGCGGAACCCAGGGCCAGCAAACCGATCAGGAAAAGCCGCATCTTGCTTGGACTGTGCTTGGGTTGCTTTCAACTCGTTGGGTTTGACTTTGGGTAGCGACTGGTAGGACTTCTGGAACTCGGGTGCTCCAAAACTTCGCTACAACTTCGACTACTGCTGCTGGAAGACTGATGCTGTTGGACACCGCGTCCGAGGGCTTTTATACCCGCATCCCGGCGAGTGGAAAAGAACCGCAAGTGGAAGCGGTTGTGGATGTCCTTGGACGAACGGCTAGCCGGCCCTACAGGATGTGTCAATAAATATTCTGTTGGCCCAGGTCGCTGGGATTCTTTATCTCGAACTTAATTGGCCAGCGGCCTCTAGCCCCTCTCCTGGACCATGACCACCCCGCCCCGCCCCCTTCCTCCCAGCGAAACAGGACCAGCCTTCGGTTGGCTTCTTCCGTTATGCTCCAAGGTCGAGTCTGGCTTTATTTTTAGCCCAGGCTGCTGGGAATTTATGGCCATTGGCCCGTTCCGATCGAGTGAAGGGACTTTGGGACCCTTGGAGCTGTGGGGCTCCAACGCCTGACTATCGATTCATCAATGACACGCTCTATGCGAGGAACAATTAATTGAATTTGTCAAAGGAGCTCAATAATGGTGGCACTTGGCTGGCTCGATCATCCCCTTCCTGGCTGCCAAATTTGGCCAGCGGGAGTTCATTTGTATTTTTGTACAGTCGCCGTCTGGTCGCGCCTGAAATCGATTGTGTGGGTGGCCAAGGGACGGATCGGGCGGGCAGAGGCAGTCACTCGATATGGCCCGATATGGAGCCCCTTCTTCAGCTGCTTCCTTCAACCGGTTTGCCGATCCAGCCGCTGCCCAATAAATTCAAGTTAATTCCAGTCGGCGCCGTTATATGGCCGATCCAAGGCGCTGGACGGAGGCAAATGTGCATTAAGGTTAAACAATGTCAATCAGGCAAATTATATCACTGCTCGCCGGCATTATATCCCAGCACATTTTTGTGGTTTCGCCGGAGGAGGAGTCGCCTCCAGTTGCGAACCAGCTTTTTATTTAAATCAATTCGCAGGCAATATAACATATATGGGAAAAGAGGCTCGTTTGGATGTAGAAAGGAGCTACAAAGAACTGCATTCCCCAGGTGAAGATATATATATTTGGATTCTCATCGCAGAGGACTCACATCTGGTGCTGAATCATATCGGGGCGGTCAGTTCAAACAGTTGGGAGTTCCGATTGGAGAACCTGTTTTGTGGGTAATTCAAATGGGTCTAAAAGCTTAGCTGGAATTTCGCAACAGTATGTTGCTTATATTCACTATTCGGACTAATTCATCAGAAAACTAGTGGTTGATACTGATACGTCTATATAGAAAAGAAGCATGAACTGATAATACTAATACATGTAGAACATGAAGACCGACTGTGCTGGAACTATCTCATCGTAAGAACAGTGGCTTATCTTGGCAATACTGATTATTTTCTCCGTGATGGCAATTTCCAGTCGGAAAGAGTCATTCATTAATCACATGCTGGCCCAATTACCCGCTCCATTTGCTAGACCTCGCAGCTTGTCAAGATTTTCACAAGCAATTCACCTTGGCAGCTTTGGAGGTTTTCGCATTTCGCACTCCGAGGAAGGAGCGTGGCTCCAAAGTCACACGGCGCCCAACTTTCCCGATCCGCAATATATATATATGGATTTCATAACATTCCGTGGGTGCTGACATAAATGTGGGGACTAATATCTTGTTGCCAGGCGAGGCGAATGGCGACGTCTAGTACCCATCGCTTTCTTTCTTGAACTGACCACAGTCACGTTGGCCATGTGACGTACGTGGGTCTGCTGATGAAGCTTCTAGGATGATGATGATGATGATCATCGGGCGGCGAAAGCATCATCGCCACTTGGCTCTTTTTTTTTTGGGGGCTAGAGATGTCGGCGCGTGCGTCAGGAACAATTGATTCGATTCTTTAATGATTTTGTTGATAGCAATGAATGGAAACGGAGGCACGTCCGCGCTAATTAAAGCAGCTCAAAGTGCTAACGGCCGGCTAGCCACGTTGCTGCTTATCTTATCTGCCGCACAGAGCCATTTGCATACGAAACTGCGGCGAGTGGGTATCGGTGGCGGATACGCAATCTGCGAACGCTGCACTCATCAGGTGTTAATTGGCTGTTGATTAGCGCGTCCCGGTGTTCATTAAGATGTCTGAGCATGGTGTGGCACCCATCACGCCACTGAGAAAGATACGAATTCAAACTTTAATATCTTATTGAGTGCTAAGAATATGTTGGATCCCAGCACGATTATATCACGATGGTTTCAACTGTGAGTCAATAATTCCCAGAGCTCAAACACAGCGGCTTGGCAACGGAAGCGAGAGACGAAAGTTTACGGCCAACAAACGCACTTGAACCGCAGATCCGCCGAAAATTCCAAAACTCCAATGAAACCAAGATATTCGGTGCACGCTGGCCAAATCACGTGCGAGTGGTGGCGTGGAAATAACCCAAGACGTCATTTCATCTGGGTGCGAATTCAAATTAATTTACCAGCGAAAACCCAATAGCTGTCCAATCGACGGCTTGCGAACTGATTGAACTACGTTTTCGCTATTTCGATGGTTCCTTTCATCACTTACCAACGTCAGCGAAAATGTATGGCGTCCAACGCAAATACTTTGCTGGTTCACAGTCAAGGTGAGGAAATCCAATCCCCGATCAAAATTGCTGAGCAGCTTATGGAGGCCAAACTGGAGCAGAAGCATGGTGATTCCTTGTTGTATATATAAAGAATCTGAAGCAAAGAATCAAAAGCCTATTATTCATCTTACGTTCTTTCCCCAAGTCTTCCGAATATGCAGCGTATGAGACTAGCTAGGATTTGGAGCAGTTTGGAGTCGAACTCCATGGAATGTTTTTCCTCATCATTTGATGCCGGCACTCATTGAGCAGCCAGCACCAAGGCCGTTTATTTCCAAACCGCAATATTCTTTTTTTAAACTCTTTTATCCAATTCGGAGCAACGTCTTTGACGTCACATGGCCCCACATACGGAATCCGGTTTGTGGGAACTTCCCGCGCGGCCAGTTCCGTTCGAAGGGGCCAATAGATAGATAGTAATTATGCGCGTAATGAAAACATCAATTGGTGCGCCAACGCAATGACCTACACCAGGCACTTGGCCAACTTGCAGTGGTCCTCCAAGCCGGATAGTCCAGCAGGGTTGATAAATATGCATTGCTAATTGAGGTCAGCAGCTGGCCGTTTGGGCGTTCTATCATCTACAGTTAAATTCAAATTGAGTTGTTTAATAGCCCCTCGATTGCCGCCAATGAACGGTAGCTGTGAATAAGCCCGGTCTGACAACTTTGAGCCGGGCTTAGCACTTGAGTTGTTTGCGAACTGTGGCCCAAACACAATTGGCGCGGTTTCTCAAGTCTGAGCACGTGAAAAATGCGTAGAGAATATTTCAAGATTTATTTTCGCTGTGCGTTGCAGTTGTCACGCAAACAACTTAATTTTTCACAGAAAACACTTTGTTTACGCCGTGCTTTGACCGTCTATTCAATCGCTTCGCTCAATCTTATGGGTTTGTTTGCTCCTCAAATTAATTGGCCTAATCATGTCTCCGAGCCGTGACGTGTGGGTTTTGAACGAAAGATACCATGAATACTATGAATACCCATATGAATTTAACAATTTATGGCTTAACATTAAGCTGCATCTCCAAGTTTGTACAGTTTGTTGCAGTAAATCAGATACATGCAATCTATCTAAGATTTCATAAGAGTGTTTAGCCGGACTGCTGGGATGAAATCGAAAGCCAATTACCGGGGAGATCAGGTGAATCACGTGTCATGTGCCCGGGCTAAAACCGTACTGCCGAAAAACTGTAAAACAAAACATCTGCCGGGGTGATAATTGATGTGGGGTGAATATGACACTGTTAGCGGACCCCTCAAAACCCGGTGAACGAACTGGGGATACTCAAAGTAAATATAAGTCAATTCCTGTCGAACTCCACTGACGCACTTTTGGTGCGAAGCGAAGCTGCCAAAACTGTGGGCCAGTCGAGTGCATCTCAAACTGACGAGTACAAGGGGTATTAAAGGTGAAATTAAAGTGAAATCATTTCGTTTAAAACATTTATTTTTCTGCTTTGATTTACCATTAGGTTTAAACAATGTTCGATCTTTTTAAGGGACTGGTGAGGATTGAGTTTGGGGTGGCGGAGCTGGGGGATATGGGAGCCAACTACTTCAATACTTAATTGTCTACGCGTTCCACTTAGGCATACGAAAGTGTTGCATTAATTACACACAGTAATTATAATAATAATAATAATAATCCGCATCTCTTTAATACATCGCAATAATCAAATGGTTTATTTGTTCATGTGGAAATCAAGACGTACACTATTTGCATATAGATTTATATCGATTTATGGAGACTCACGCGCACACACACACACTCACATCTATACAATTTGTAATGCTATTTGTAAATGTTTATAATCATCTCTAGTCCCTCAAAATAGCGGCTAGTTTTTACACGACTTTAACTTGAGGCGACTGCTTGCTTGGTTTTAGCGGTTGGTTTTGTGCTTATTATGTTGATTCCGGGCTTAACAGTAGAGAGCTTAAAACTATTTAACTTAAACATTGATTTGATTTCGCGTGAATCGTCTTGAGGTTATAAATTCCACGTTGCTGTAGTTCGAGCGATTCCTGGATCTACTTAACATTTCACAATCGAAGTCTCAAAAGCCAAATAATGTACAAAGGGGGTAGGATCCTCCAACGAGTTCGCCAACTGCGCCTATTACAAAAACTGTACTGTACATAATGGTATAGGGGTAAACGATCCTTGCTGACTTGGCTGGCCAACAAACGAAAATAAAGACACTTGCAGTGCAAATTGGAAATTCGCCAACGAAATACTCTAGTGGAGGGCCTTCTTCAACTGCGTCATCTTCGAGTATCAAGTAACAACAACGAGATATAAAAATACGGCGATCCCTTGTGGGGGAGCTAACTAAATGGCTGAATTCTTTCGAGTGGCGCCTACAGTTGCAATCGGGCCATCAGCTTTCACATGATCGGATCGGGTCCTTGGCCCTCCAAGTCGGAGACTTGGCTCTGGTAGTGTAGTGCGTCCTGGTACGCCTTCTTTACGGCCTTCCGCTCCGCCGGCTTTCGCGACTCGACCAGCTTTTGCTGGTCGAGCTGCTTGTCGATCCCGAGGATGTCCAGCTTGTTGGCCGGCAGCCACTGCCAGGTGCGCTTCACGTCGAAGAAAAGCACCAGGAACACAATCTCGTCCAGGCAGTTCTTCCGCAGCGCCAGCACATCGGTGGGAGGGGCGGGCAGCGGCACTCCGTTGTACACAAATCCCTTGGGCGTCTTGGGATCTAGGATGAGTGCGGGATACCAGGGATAGCCGCGGCACTTGGCCCAAACCAGCTGAAGCGGCTCCAGCGCCGGCTTCTGGCCGTGCGAGTGGTTATTGTGCCTCTCCGACGAGGCGGAATCCTCACTGTGCTTGCTGCGGTTATTATTCGTGAGAGGGGCACTGCCAACCGCCGTGGTGTTCCTACGCGCCTTGATGTTGTTCACCAGAGGAGAGGCGTTGGGCGTGGCCGACCGCAGCTTGCCAGCTCTTCGCAGTGGCGGGGGCGTGGCCGTGGAGCTGGTGGACTCGCTTAGATTGTTTCGCCGCTTGCCACGTCCCCGTCCGGCTGACAAAGCTACTGCTCGTGCCATTGTCGTAGGAGTGGCCGTGCCTCGCGTTCCCACCTTCAACGACTTGTTCTGCCGCGCGCTCAGTGGCCGCTCCTCATCCTCGTCATCGTCGCTGGAGCTGCCACCACTTCCTCCGCTGCTGCTGCTAATGGCCATGTTGCCGTTGTTTCCCTGAACA
Source organism: Drosophila simulans (assembly GCF_016746395.2). Taxonomy (NCBI): domain Eukaryota; kingdom Metazoa; phylum Arthropoda; class Insecta; order Diptera; family Drosophilidae; genus Drosophila; species Drosophila simulans. The sequence continues at coordinate 4,646,768 of NC_052521.2, forward strand.
TTGTTAAGGCTGGCGTGCTGCAGGTCCATGGCGTCGGTGGTGCCCTCCTGAGATGTGGAGTCCCTCTCCTCGCTGCGACTCCTTCCGCCATCTCTGTCAGGATCTCCATCCGCATCGCCTTCGCTAGCCTCATCGCTGTCAAAGTCGGAGCAGCTGCCCGACATGCTGAAGTCTGAGCAACTGCTGCACGGACTGCTCGACTGCGAGGGAGCGTCGTCGCTGTCACTAACGTCGCGCTGATTGTTGGCTCTATACACCCGAAAGCTGTCCGGTATTCGTTCAAAGGGTAGGGTCTCGGGAATGGGTAGCGCCTGGCTGACTGTCACCGCCGGATTGGGCGACTTCTTTGGTGACATGGAGGAGCTGTGCCTCACTTCCGGCACCCGACGATAGCGTCCTGGTCTTTTGGGCGACTTGACAGGCAGATTCGCGCTTAGCTTGCTGTTCATTGCGAGGGCCGTAGAGGTCAAGCTCGCCGCTGCAGCGGCTCCCGCTGAGGACGACCCTCCTATTCCAGGTCCCGATGCCAGAGCGCCACCGCCACTGCTGTTGTTCTGCGTCAACGCGAAGCTGGAGACAGTTGGCGGTGCGGAGGACAGGACGTGATTCAGGGTGCCCGCTCCACTTGACGCGGCCGTGGCCGCCGTGGTGGCGGAGGATGAGCTACCGCTGGTGGATTGCGTGTTGGACGACTGCGAATTGTGCTGCTCCTCTTTCACAGGCGTCGTCAAAGGCTCCGACGGTCTCTTTAGGGCAGCCTGTGCCTTGCGCGTTAACAATATGGCGGTTCTGAAACGGATTTTAGAGATTTTAAGTATTGGATTGTGCACCAAATAAAGAATATTTAAAATTGAAGAGCATCCATCACTGATAGCTAGAAACCTAAAGGTTACGATTTCGACTGGAAAAACTCTTGTATGCTTATTCACCAAGACTATTTGCCTGGTGCAAAAGTACCAGGAAGGTCAAGGGTCGAGTGACTTATTAATTATTCTTGTAATTTAACAGGTATATCCATCAAGTTACTCACCTTCGATTGATGCCTACGGGAGAGCTGCTGTTGTTTAAACTCTTAATGGGGCTGCAGGGCGGTGTTTGCGTGGAATTGAGCAGTTCCTTAGACACATTATCCTCACCCATTGAGTCCTCATCCGAATCCTCTTCTTCATCATCATCATCGTGCCCCAGTTCCATGTCCACCCCACTGCTATTGAATCGCTTCCGGGTGCGCTTCTTAGAAGGTGAACCGCCCAAGTTGTCTTCATCGTCGCTTTGGGATTGGTTAGCGTGCGAGGAGTGACGCTGTGGAAAAATACGAATTAGTATTGGAACCATGTAGGGAAGAACACCAATACTCACTGATGCGAATCTCGCCTTCTGGAGGCTTTTGCGCATTCGAGAAATCTCCAACCGAATCTGCTTTATTTTCTTGGTGCGATACGTCGGGTTTTTCAGCACCTGCGACTTGTCGGCTAGAATGAGCAGCTTCTGAACGATGTCCTCGCTGGCCGGCGCCGCCAGCAGCAAGCGTAGCTCCTGTTCCACCTCCTCTTCTACGTGGTCGACGTGGTAGCGCTGTGATCGCGCCAGCAGGCCATCCCGCTGCAGCTCCTTCCTTACCTGGACAAAGAGCGGCGCAGCCTGGTCGCGCATCCGGATTCCAGCACGATAGAACACCGTATCCTTGTTGTTGTACGCCAAGCAGTTCTGAATCATCAGGTCAAAGTCAGCTTCTAACTGCTCCAGCGACGTGTACTGACACTCCTTCAGCTTAGCCCTCATCGTGCCCAGGTCCATGGGTTGTTTCACAATGTCGGTGTAGTCGGGCACCTCGCTGGTGTCCACCGGCTCTCGGAAAATCTGCATGCTGTCTCGCGCCTCCAGAGCATCGAGCAGCTTGTTCAGTGCCGCCTCCAGCGGATTGAGCTGCAGCATGACCACCTCCTCGGAAATGCGTACAAAAGCCACTTTCAGCTTCTCGCGCTTGCGCACCAACTCGCACAGGAGGCGCGCTCGCTCCAGATCCTGCCGAAGGCACTGCCAGTACTTAAGCTGGCGGTACAGCTCGCCGGTGTCCGGCGATCCTTCAATGCCGTTGCGCTGAATCACGCCGTGGTTGTTCCCTTGGCTCTGCAAACGTCGTAGGAGGGGAACCCCGTTGCGGTAGTGTCGCTTAAGCGTCCAATAGGCGATAATGCGGTCAAGGAACTCCTTCTTGCGCTGCATCGTCACCATGGTGGCTATCTCCTGAACGCGGTCCGGCGGAATAGTCGGAATCAGCACCACGGGCGCTGTGGAGCGCTTCTTGGCCAAAGCCTTGCGCGCCTCCTTCATCTTGTGGCGCGTGTCCTCGAAGTCAGGCACATTCATCTTCAGCTTGGCGTCCGCCGGCGTGTGGGCGTGGCAGTAGGCAAACTTCTGAACATGCATGGACGAATCGTTGTGCCCGTCCTTAACCGTGTCCATGGTCATGTAGAGGCCCGCTTGCTGTGCGCATGTAACGTGGAAGGCGGCGTAGCAGCTGTTCCGGTGGCACTGGATGCAGGCCCCCAGGCCCTTCTCCTTGCACACGTAGCAGGTGAGTCGCCAACGAGCGGGGGGAATGGTCTCAATTGAATCTACAAAAAGAACTCAGCTGTTATATGGAACTGGGATCAAGGAAACTGGGAGATCGAGCTACGCACCTATTGGCTCCAGGAAGACGGTGTTGGCGAACCGCACTTCCGGTATCCACAGCGCACACACCACGTGCGCCCACTGGCCGTGGTCCGTCTGTTTGAATGCGCCGCCCGCATTGGGACAGAGCACACAGTTCACAGGCTTACTGGGTGACTGCAAGCATCGGCGGCACAGCCACTGGCCCTCCGGGATATAGGGGACACCGTAGCAGTCCTGGTGTACCGCCAGGTTGCACATGTCGCAGAAAAGTATCACGTTGGTGTTTTGGCACTCGCCGTCGAGGCAAATGCAGCAGACTGCGTCGTCGTCCACCTCGACGCCTGTGGGTGTGCCGTTGGCCGCCGCCTGGAAGTGCGACTCCTTCTCCAGCCGGTCCATCAGCAGCTCCATCGTGTCGATGCCCACGGCGTTCAGGCCGAGTCGCTGGCGCTCCTCGTTCATGTGCTCCAGCCAGGCGGAGTCCTCCTCGTCCACGTCGTACTCCACCTCGCCGTCCAGTTCCTCCAGCGACTTCTCGATGAAGCGATAGTAGGCCAGCGGGCGTGGCGGGGCGTCGGACACTCGGTAGTCCGGAATCTCGACCACCCTGGCCACGGGCACCTGGACCCTTGCCCAGGGCGCGTTCTCCTCCAGCGGTGGTGCGTCGGCATTCAGAATACAGCCCCTGGCCACCAGGGCGGCGAACTCCTCGTCCTCCACAAGCGGCAAGGCGTCGTCGATGCCCAGGCGCACGCTTTTCCCGTCCAGATTAAACGTCACCGTGGCCTCCTCCTCGTTGTAGGACACAAGAGACTCTGGATTGGCGTACTGCCGGGCGCTGACTCCGCTCGCTGATCCACCTCCTGCGCTGGCCGAGGAGCATCCGTTTCTGGCTTCAGCTCCGCCGCCACCCGGCGTAGGGTGATCCTTGTGCGGACGAGGCGTGGAGTGGTGGCCGCCGGAGCGTGAGCGCGCCTTCTTGCGGCTCGGAGTCAGCACGGGCGTGAGCGGCTGTGGGTTGTCGTGGTCGTACTTCATAAGATGGTACTGCAGACCCATGATGGTCTTGTAGCTGCGGTCGCAGCCGCGGACGGGACAGGCGAAAGGCGGCTGGGACTGCTGGGTCTTCACCCCCTTGCAGTACTCCACTGCGTCGAAGTCGAGGCCCATGATCTGGATCTGCGGCGCGATCTGTGGATCTGCTGCAGCTGGCTTCTCGGGGTTTGGCGGTTCGCTGGTCGCGGATCGCGGGCACTGTGTCTACTCCGCGGCACGGGTGCGCATACGTATGTGCATCCCACGGTGGTCGTCGCAGAGCGCGCGGTTTTGGCTGTCCACCGTTCCTGGTCGATTTTCGTTGGCTTGTTGCAAATTTTTTAACAAATGTGCTAGAGATGGGCTTGCTGCTCAGCTCGTCATGGCGATACTATCGTCGGCGGTGATTGTGCAGCACTGGACGTTTACTGAAACTTCTTTGAACTATTTTCAGTCATTTACGCATTTAATTCGCTTTGGTAATCTATATTTATAATTAAAAAGTTCTTTTTTATTCTTTCCCTAACCGATTTCCCCCAAATTTGTTTAGAATATGTTTATTGGGGAGCCTTGCAGCACTGCTTGCTAGAGATGGTAGTGGCGGGAGCGTAATGGAACTGGTTCACCTTATGTTATACGTTGAAAATTTACAGGGCCATAAATCCAGTACGTAACTATTGAAGTAACCCAATAATATTATTTTAAAGAATTCAAATAAATATCTCTCAATATTCACTCAAAAAACAAGTTTTGGTTGTGTTTTTCATTTTGCGCGGGAACTTTATCGCCCGTGCAGTGTTGGAAAGCAGAGGCATAAATGCGCCTTACAGCACCCGATGCGCTGTTAACTGTCAACAGTGCGCAAGTAAAGGCATGTTATCAAATGCTGACGCGCGTTTCAATTGCCGCCATTTGAAAAAAACGATAAAGTCGAAGGAACCGAATCCGGATTTGCAGTTTGTCAGATACAGTCGCTAGATATGGAGGACATCTTGGGCGTGCTGGGCTCGCTATCGGACCTGCGCAGGGAGCTCGAGGTCCTGCGCAAGGTAAGCCAGGATCAGGAGGCGAAATTCCGACACAGTCAACATGGCGTCATCTGTGTTTTTTAGGCCCACTTTGAGGAGCTGGACCACCTCTTCTACGGCACAGGCCAGCCGGAGGCGGAGGTCAAACCTAGGGACAGTGCTCCGGCAGCGAAGAGTCAGGAGAACTCATCGGTGACGCCGCAGCAGACGAAAAAGCGCCCCAAGCGACTCACCTCACTGGCCGAGGATCAGAATGAGCCCGAGGGTGAGTATCCTGGCCATTTTAAAGCGTTAACGACCAACTACCCCTGTGATATTCCATTTGAGCAGCTCCAGACGCCACGGCCAACAACACGTCGGCCCGTCAAAGCACTCGGGTCAGCAACTCCCAGCTGCTGGCTATCGCCGAGGACGAGCACAACTCTACGGCTTCGCTGATGCCGCCTCCGCCTGTGCCCGTCTCGGCAGACACCACCTTCGGCTCCGGAAGGCCACAGCGCGCCGCTAAGCTGAAGACTGAGAAATTACTCAAGGAACCCTCGCTCAACCGTAAGATGCGGCGGCCCAGCAGCGAGGAGCTCGTAAAGGTCAAGGTTGAGAGCGAGCAGCGAGTCTCCCAGTTCAACAGCTCCACCAGTGCACAGGCGTCAGAGGAAATTAAACTGGCGGAGCCAGAACTAGAAGAGCCAGCAGAAGCCGCAGAAACCGCAGAGGAGCAAAAGCCTCCGGAGGAGGCCTCAGTCACAGAGGACGTGAACACCACGAAGACACTCCGCGTGAAGGTAAAGCGCGAGAAACTCAGCACCGAAGCAGTGGCCCCGTTAACCAATGCGGTCTCCGCGGCAAATGTGACCACCGTCTCCTCTGTAACAACGGAGGCAGCGCGACCGGACGATACGGTGGCCAGCAACACAACAACATCCACGGAGGTCTCCAAGAAGGTCCGCAAGAAGAAGAAGGACGTGGAAAGCCACCGACCGATCAAGGTGGAACGATTCAGCGACCTGGACAAGAGCTCACCAGTCTCGTCGCGCACGCGCAAGTGTAGCACCGATTCGCGAACGGTTCAGGAGCGATCCATATACAAGGACGCACTCGAGGATCCGCCCGTTGCAGAGCCCTCAGTGGCTGCAGTTGCTCCGCCTGCTGTCAATGAGACCGTGACGATTTCCAACGCCACCCTGGTACTGGGTCCCGCACCGACGAGCGATAGTCCCATAGGACCTGCTGGAGATGCCACTTTTGAGGTGCACTCCAGCGACAAGAAGCAACCTTTGAGTAAGCAGGACAGCCTTCTAACGGAGGACGAGTCAGTGGAGGAGAAGCTGCCGACGACCAAGCTGCTCTCGAGCATCAAGGCTATAAAACTGCCTACCCGTACACATGAGCTCTTCAAGTGAGTAGATCCCCTGCCTCTTCATGCAAGTGATCCTTCTAAACAAACTTCGCACTTCTACAGCCCACTGCTTCAGAGTCCGGTGAAAATGCGCGTGGAGGCGTTCGAGAATGCGGCAAACGCACAGAACAGCATGCGCCCTAAGCGGGGAAAAGATGTGGTAGGTACAGTATAGTTGCACCCTATAGCAAGCAGAATTAGGCTAAACTATTCACAAAGACCAATCCTGTACCAACTGAGGCTTTCTTAAAGTGTTTGATAATTTATTTATTTATTGTTCTTTTCTTCAATCTTCAGCAAAGCACGCCAGGATCAAACAACACTCCCAAGATTGGCAAGCTGCCTGCTCCGACTGTTGGACGCTTTTTCACGCCCACTCAAACGACCAGCACGCTGCCATTAAGCTCGGCGCAGCCCAAGAAAGGACCTGCCAGTGCGTCTAAGGCCACTAGTCTGCTAAAGACCGCCACCGGTACGAACCTAAGGTCGGTCAACTCCACGTCCACAAAAACGCTGTCGCGCGAAAACAGCGGAGACGACTTCCGCAAGGGCCTGCATAACCTGGCGGAGGAGCGCAAGAAGCTGCGCGAGCAAAAGCACCAGCAGGCTGCGCAGCAGCGCGAAGCCAAGGAGCGGGAGCGGGCAGAGCGTATGGCCAAGCTGGCCGCCGAGCGCGCCAAGAAGCAGGAGGAGCGAAAGCGAATTGAGGAGCGCAAACGACAAGAGCTGGAGGAGCTGCAACGGAAGATGCGCCAGCAAGAGGAAGCCGAGGCGCTCAAGAAGGCCAAGCTCAAGGAACTGGAGCAGCAGAAGCTGCAGCAGCTAACCGGCGCCAAGCCCAAGAAGATGCTGCCGCCGCCGCCGAAAACCAAGTACACCTGGGAGATGCTGCACGAAGACGACTCGACAGACGACGAGGGAAAGGTCACCCACAAGCGTCCCCCAGCGCCCACCTGGAGTCGAAGTAAGTTGGTGGATCATTTCGAAGAGTTGTTTTCGAGATACCTTTTTATCGTAAATATATACAAGTATATTTCCACTAGGACCTTTCCTTTTCCTTTAAGTTCTTGTAGATAGATTCTGACTAACGATGCGTTTATTTGCAGGCCACGTAAGGGGAGAGGCAATTGCCATGCAGAGCCACTGCCCAACCGACATCATCGACAGCTTCTTCTCGGTGGCGCCCACCACCCCGGACCTGAAGCAGATATTCCCGAACATCGATCCCAGCCAGCTGAAGCGAAACTCCAGCGTGCTGTGGTCCACGCCGCCGCGCTATTCCGAGCTGCCGAAATACTAGCCAAGTAGTCCTGCTCTCTTCTCCCGTAAATGCACATGTTTATGATCGAATAAATAAAGTTAATTGTGAAAATTAAAGCGGAGTACCGCTGCGCGATTCACTGCGACTCTGACACTAATACCCAGCTGCTTTAGAACTATTAAAGCCGCCAGCGTGCTCAATTAATGGTTCGCTAGTGGCTGCTTGCCGATTCCATTAGCCAAGCTGCCCAACAATGGATACGTCGATTCGTGAAAAGTGTGAAAACGCAGAGGAGGCAGGTAAACGAAATAAAAGAAAACAAGCCCGGCAAACACAATTTCACTGGTCATGGGGCATGGTTTTGTGGCATGATGCGCAGACGATCGAACAGACTGCCTCGATTCGATTCTCCTCCATCATGTTTCCATTGCTGCTAATCCCACTTTTCCAACGAGCCATTCTCATTTTCAATCGAAAGCCGAAATCAGCGGAATCGGCATGGGCAATTGGCACAGTAATTGCTGCTGATTGGAGTCGACTCCACCTGAAAGTCGCCGCGGATGCACCCGTGAATATGATTCGATGGGACCATCCTAATCCGCAATCTAATTAAGGCGCGTACGCTCCCCAAATTGCCACTTTCAATTGTTACTGTTTCCGTTTAAGTGCACTCTGTTAGTAGCTCCACTTCCCCCACGGATCCAAGTCGCTTGGGGCTGCATCTATGTGAATTCCATGTGGCACATTGGATACTCTAGAAAAAAACTAAGGAATGGGAGTAACTCACCTAATGTCATTTTTATGATGCATCACTTTGCAATTCTTTAGAAATTTCAGAAAAACGAACTTCTATATTATCCGATATAAGTCTTCAACCTGTGCTTGAGTAATAGTAATATTACTATAATAATATATAATATATAGTAATTTATTATATTTAGTTAATAAATCTTATGGGTATTACTGCCCAACAGAGTTGCCATCCTCATGCAGAGTAAAAGAAACTTTTTGCTAAGTATTGCTTTGCACTGCCAAATCAAAAACCTATTTTGAAGAATCGAACTGAAGACTGTCTGCGGCGTCTTCCACTCGCGGGCACTCTTCCGAAGAGCGGCCAAGCGAGCTGCGGTTTCTCGTTTCTTCGGCTCTGCGCGTAGTCTTCGGGCTTCGCACGAGTCAGTTTGAGTCGAGCGTTCGAACGGTGCGCACCTGTTGACGGTTTTCGGTAGGAGAGGAGCGTGAATTGTGGCCAGAAATTGAAGAAGCCATCGCCGGGTTAGCCGACATCGCGGCCGTGTGCGTGTGTGAGTGCGTTCGAGTCTATGAAAAGTGAATAAGTTAACTTGGGAGGCTCAGGCCAGTGCTGCGCATGCGTGTGAGTGAGCCAGAGAAAGAAATGAGTGTTTTTCTCGAAGTGAAGCAAACGGCCAATATGTAAACGTATGCCGAATAAATGATATTTGTGCGACGTGCGTCTGTGTGTGTAGACAAGCGAAATACATACATACATGCATATATATGTATAGTACGAACCCCAAGGCGGCAGCAACGAAAACTTCAAAAACTTTCTTTTTTTCGCGCTACCTTTTTGCTCGGCTGGCTTAGTTGGTTTTGTCTGCGGCCTTTGTTTACTGGGCTGCTGTGAAATTGCTTGCAAATTTATAATTTGTCCGCCGTTTCACTCCCAATTAGAGAGAGCCACTCGGGCCCAGGAGTGCCGAGCATTAATTGGGCTCTTTTCGCCCAAGAATCAGCGAGGCTGCGCATCGCACATCGCGCATCCGCCAGGTTGCCCCAACCGGATACGTGGTCCGCTGCAACCTGTCGGACGGCCTACACACGTCCGTCGACTGCAACGCGACCCGCTACATTGCTCCAGGCCAAGTCCAAGACCAAGTCCAAGTCCAAGACCAAGTATACTGCCCACTCCCGGTTCCCGTTCCAGCACTTGATACTGTTAGTTGTGCCATTTCGAGAGCACTTGTGCCAATTTTCCAGGGGGCAGCTGTCGCTTGATTTTGCTTTTCGATTATTCAGAGTTAAGCGTTTTGCATTCCTCGAAGCCACAAAACCGCATTTCCACTGGGTTACCCGGTCCGGTTGGGGCCGAATCCGAAGCTGGATTTGGCTGCGTCGGCCAGATCCTCAATTCGGTGTGCCTTGTCGTCTTTGCAGTTTGCAGCTTGCAGTTTAGGCCGCAGCCAACTGGTGAAATTTTCCATTATTGGCGTTATTTATGTGCAAAATCTAATTGAAAATAACGTGCATTAGCGTTGCACGCAGAAACATCAATCAAATCTCGGGGATTTCAATCGTGTGATTAATGGTAACACTTTGAGGTGAGTCCGAAATGGAAAAGCCAGATACTTGGTTAAAGCAGTGAAAAGAGTCTTGCGGTGGGAAATGGGCAGTACTAAAGGATGTAGCGCACAACCTTCCGACAGTCGTAAAGATCAAGGCTTATGCAATTTTCGATTTCTTGACTCGCACACTCTCATTTTCTCTTTCTCCGTCGATAAATCCCAACTCCCTTTTTCATATTTACCTTTTCTTACACCTTCACCTTCCTTGGGCGCTCTGCCGGCTCAGAAATCGGTTACGCAACGGACGAGCTCCGAAAAAAGTGGCTTATGAAAAATCACATGAGTCATTTAACTGCAGAAGACTGAAGAAGGCGAAAGAAATGAAAACTAATTACCAGCCGCAACTTCCGCTGGGAGCTGGGAGTCCAAGGCCCGGGCTGAAAAGAAAGCAAAGTTGATAAAACCAAAAATTATTCCAATGAAAATGTAAACAACCGCCTGCGTGGGCGAGTCGCTCAATGGAAAAGCACAACAATCCGCTGAAAAGTGGAGTCGTTTAATGACAGCCCAGAAAGCCACAGAAACAGAGACACACAGCAAATAGAGTTTGTTGTGGTTTTGCTCTTCTGGCTGCTCACGTTGAACTTTCTATTTCACTGGGATTCTTCAAGCGTACAGAGCAGATATTTCAAGGTTCCTTGCGAGCCCGAAACGCGGGGTAAACAAAAGCAAAGGCCACAAGCAAAGATCTGCCAAAATATCAGACTCAGACCTGGACTCGCGTCATGACTCAACTGCAGGCGGGCTAAGTCCGACCGGTCCGATGCGATCCGGTCTGAGATCACGTACACATATACTCGTACGTTGTATATTCACTCGCATGCTGCAGAGGCAACCTTTACCTTTCCTTTCCATTCGCTACCTCCGTCGCCGCTGCTCTGGATGCTTTCACTTTCCATCTAATGCCCGGCAATTGCCTCAGTTACTGCGGTTTGCGATACGGGCCTGTTTTGGCTTCTGATTAGCACGCCGGCCATTGGGTAATCTCGGGCAGCTGGCATCGATTAGGGCACGGACAACTGGCGACAGATTATCTGCTCCAGTTGATAGCGCTTGTGCTCCGTGCTCGCTGCGGAATTTCACTTTTGCTTTCTGGCACCTCGAATTGAGACCGGACTTTCGCTGCAGCCAATTTCGGAGCGTCTTGGACATCAATCAAAATTATCATTTCAATCAGCCGAGTTCGGTTAGTTGCCTGAATGGAACGCTTCAGTTTGCGTAACTGGCAAACAGATCCGAGGTTTTTCTGAAACTGTTTTCTTTTCCAGCCGTTTGAATGGCCGGGTTTATTGACTTACTAAGTCGCTGCTTATGTAAATGCTAATGCCACCATTGTGGAGTACTGCTGGTTAATGGGGGTTCGACCCATGGCTCTCTGACGCAATTTAGACATCCAAACCCGTACATTTAACTTTTGGAGCCCTTGAAGGGCGAAGCGATAAGACCTATGTACATATCTATTTCCAACGAACAGTGCAAAAAAGATGTTCCGAACTAGAATACTTCATACGAATAGTGCTAAAGATTCCACCAAATCAAAAGACTTAAGGCACGAACTTTATTATTATTTTTGAATAAATGAGTGAAAGGGCCATACATTCCCCAAGAACAAGTGCGAAAACTCTTCCAAATCGAAAGACGTTAAGCAAAAACTTCAAAGGCATATTTAACTTTTGTGTGTGATTAGACAAAAACTAATTCCCTACCATATTTGCCGCAAACAAAACACTATAGCCACAAAAAGCTTAGCATTTATTTTAGTTTTTGTGCTTTTTGACTGCCAACCGCTCTCCTAAATCAAAAGACTTAAGGCACAAACCTTAGAATTATTTTCGACCCTAACGTCTCTGTTGACCACCTTTCTCCTTCCTATCAGCATAAATACACTCGGTCAAAGCAAAACATGCCTTGCCAAAGCACGGTTGATCAATAAAACAACGAAACACCGAAAATAAATAAAGTAAACGCCTGAAAATAACCATAAAAAAAGAAAAAGAGTGTGCCCGCGGAACTCGTAGTTTATGCAAACATGCGACGAAAGCCACAGAACTTAACACACTCTATAGCATCGAGTAGAGGCGGAGACAGAGGCGGAGGCGGAGGAGGAGGCGGAGGTCGGGGCACCTCCCGGCCGTCAGCAATTTCCAACAATAGAATGCCAAGAGACCATCGACACTTGATGGCCATGATTGTGTCGACGTTGCCACTGGCTCTTCTGCTGCTCCTCGTTCAAACAACAGGTAAGTCTTGGCCAGAAGGGGGGTACAGTCAGGGGAAAGGGGGTGGGCAGCACGACAGTGACATGCCCAACAAAAGAATTTCACATGCATTCAGTTAATAAATTGAACTTTAATTGTGAGGCCTGTGCCAGCAGCCAACTTTCACGGGTTCGAACAAAGTGGGAGGATGAAAGTTGAGATAAGGCCAAGATCTTGTGCTGATATTTGCATAGATTTTTCAATTGACGCTAAATTGACTGGATATGTCCTCATTGGAAATTGCCCTATTGGTTGGGAAGTTATTTAGAAACCAAATGCACTCTTGTGCAACAAGAACCCACTCCATCCTGCGGTCATCTGAATCGAATCTTCCCACTTTTCTCCCACCTCTGCATCATCCAAGCGAATCTCTCGCACTTGTTCTCAGTGGATCTTATCTCAAGTAACCATATGTTTTCACCGAGGGTTCTGCTCAAGCGAGCATTTAGTTATTACAAGCGAGCAGCTTTTTCCACACGTGAGCATAATTTTAATTTTTAATTTGATACATTTCCGAGGAATGTCGGTTCACAAAAAGCACAAAATCAGAAAGAATTCTCCCGACGTGCCAGCACTTGATGAAGATGCTCCAGGCAGCCACAGGCATTCCTCGCCAGCACTCGTACGTGATTGTTCTTCTCATTTTCGTCTGCTGGCTTTTAGAAAGCTTGCGTTTGCTGCATAATTTATTAGGCGTTACTGAGAATGCATAGTTTGGGGGGGAATCGGATGGGTACCTGGTACTTGGGTGCCTACCTGCCTAACTGTGCCAAACGTAATGAAGTGTGCTAACTGTACTGAGTTGGAGGTGTCAGCACCCCCGCACAAGTGCGTTCAATTGTCGAGCACGCCAAGAAGTTAGCTGCTTCTCTTTTTTTGCCACTGAAATACGGGCTTGACCTACTAAAAGCCCAGATATGCCATCTAGGTGACACTTTTCAAACGGCTTTGCAGCCCTCAAACTGGGTCGATCGCATCTGCAGCTGGGTTTCTAGTGAAGATCGAATCTGCGCGGCTGTGATTCATTGGCCAGTGCCCACGGAGGGTTAGCTCGAGTTGCACAATTGCGATTATTCATACCGGATTCATTGACTTTTGCCGGGGCTCGTCTTGGGTTTTTTGCCTTTGGTTTGTTTGGCTCCACTTCGCTTTGTCGCTTACGAAGTGCGTGACGTGCGTGAATCGAAGTTAATTAAAGTTTATTATGACTTGGGCTGCGTGGCTTATAATCGTTAAGTGACTCGGAGCTGAGCTTATGCAATATGCGAAAATGAAGGCGTCATCAGGCGCTGTAATTGGGCACGTAAAAACTAATTAGAATGATGGAGGGTAATGTAAATATCATGCATTCCTAACCAGAATCTGCAAAAACCAGAATGATAAATACACAATTAGTTGGATGACATGACTTAAGCAAAGTGGACACTATTATGACAATTCTCAACAATTAAGCATTTTAAAGCGATGTCCATTCTAAGTGAGAAACAGCTTGTAAATATAATTTGATAATTCGATAAGCTCATAAATATGTGTAGATTCTCTACAGCACTTTTTACAACGTTTGCTACAAAAATGCATTATAAAATGAAACATTTTGAACGGTAGCTATTCAAGTGAAAATAGTGGTGTGTATTTTGAATAAATAAAAGGCATTTACTACCACGTATTTGTGGTTAAAGCTTTGCTAGGATTTCATTGCTGCTTTGTTGTTTGCTAAACTGCATTGAGTGCCTGCTTCCCATGTGAGCTGTACAATTAGGCCCAAATGGCCCTAACCAGGAGTACAGTGGAGTGGATTCCGAGGCACGGCTGCCATATACTTATGCATTCCATTGAATACCTGCTATTTCCTCCGCCAGAGGGAGCCACTCCACTGAAACCGCTTAATTGCACGAATCCGGCCAACTGAGGCGGGCAGCTCTCGGCGGTCTGGAATCAATTAAAGCTAACTGCACTGTTTACTGGGCCATTTGAAGCCGGGCCCAAACCTTTCATGCAGCTAATAAGCCGCATTAGCATGGGGAATGGCGTATGGAATTTACATAGAGCCGGGCGGGAAAATTGGGTGAAGTGAAAATTATTTTACAGCAAGCTTAATTAAAAGAAAACAGAATCTCGCGGCGCCGGACCGCTCAGTTATGGCTTAGTGAGACAGAAAGAAGCGCAGCAATGCCACGGTTAACAGTTACACCCAGTTAACGGCTTTTCGGGGCTTTCGATACGATACTCGCAGCGAATTGAGCCACTGGAGGCACTGGAAAAGTGTCAAAGAAAGCGCCATGAGTTGGAGCTTTGCGGCCCGTCTTCCCGGGTCCGCACTTCCAGCATCACTGAGTCAGCGAATCGCCGCAGATCGATGGATTCGATCGGGTTCGGTGGGGACACTGTAACCATGACACCGTAGCTATGACACTCTAACCCGCTGACTTACTACCGCAGCCCGATGGGTTTTTCGATTTCATTCCCCTTTTTCTTCTGCGCGCCCCCTTCCCGGAGAGCCCCTCTTCTCACGCAGCTGCTAAGCTGATTAAGTTTTCAGATTAGCTGGTTCCACGAGCAATTTTCCCTCGCATTTTTGAGTTCTCATTTTATTTTTCGGCACATTTCGGTTACATGGCCCACTTGCCCCAGGTGGCTCCGAAGAGCGAGAGGTACGTATAAATAATCAAAAATCCACTGCCCGATGCGAAAGAGGTGGAAGAAAGAAGCCGCCATCGTTGCAGGCTGAGCAGAAATTTATCGCTTGACTCTTAATTGGGTCAAGAGGCAGGTTCGTTCGGCAGGTTTCTCACATATTCTCGATCTTGGCTCGAATTTCTGGGGGTTCCTGGTGGCCTGTTCACCTGTTCACAGACTGCCAATGCTGACGCAATTAATAATTGAATTTTTCGAACGCTTATGAAGACGGTACAGAAAGATGGTGGCAGCTGCCAGAATGGTCGAAAAAAGGTACTGACTGATTGGAAAGCAGTTGGTTTTATTTTTGTATGTAGTTCTCTTCAGTATCCATAATCTTTAAGAACTCATTGGCATACCAAAAATAGTAATGAACGAGGTTTCAGTCTCAGAAGAAACCAAGCTACAACAATATCACCAAATTTCATTTGGCTGATTTTACATTTGGTCTAAACAGACCGGCTTTATAGCTTTGGAGTTTTTTAAGCTTCCCTTCTCACCCAGACTATATTGGATGCTCCAAGTTCGTAATCAGCTCACATGCTGATCGCCAATAATCAATTTACTCCAGCTCTTCCCCACCCTGACCTGAGCATTCAATTAGAGCCGAGCACCGACTGATCTTGAGCTGGGTTCCGATTGCCCAATCAAAGCGTGAAACCGAAGCCGTATCAATAACTGCGTACTTTCCCTTTCCCGTGAGAAGAGCAGTGGCTCTCCGATCGGGATGTCCAAAATTGTACAATGAAATTCAGCACATCGAAAGTTGCCAGGCACGATCGCACATTCAGACACACACCCATCGGCAGGTAAAGCCAACTGAACCCACAATTTATCTCGTTTTGCGTGTCTCTCCTCTTTTATTTTATTTCTTTGGCCCCCTCCGATCTTCTTTAATGGTCGTCCTGGGGCGCTGTGAACCCATATTAAATTGCGGTGGGCTGTGGGAGAACAGAGAGGCTGGCCGCCCGAAAGGGGGTGGGCTGGGGTCCCTTACCTGGTGTCCCTCACATGTTTTGGCGTGGACTATCAATGGCAATCAATGAAATTCTCTTTTTGTACTCTTACAGTATTTTATTCGGGAGACCGCCGCAAACCGGTTCCCAATGGAATTTTATAATCGCAGACTCTCCATGATTTTGGACCCAGCTAGTGAATTTGGCCAAAAAAAAAGAACATGAAACCCATGTCACAGGAAATGTCAGACAAACAGCCGTTAGGGATTTCATATGATTTACTCTTTAACAGGCAATATTAAAACTATAAAATGTAAAAGAACCTAACAAAATTACGTAGGAAACAAGTTACAATTATACAATAGTGGGTAATTAATATTTTTCCAGGCTTGCAAGAGCTACAAAGATTTTCACGTACATATACTTCCCATAGCAAAATCGAAAGACTTAGACAACGAACTTGACCACTTCAAGCTTGCAGAGTATATAAATTTCCCTACACATTCCAACCTCAATTAATAAGCCAAAATAAAAAGAAATGACAAAAAGAATCAAGCATAAAGTCCGTTAAATGGGTGCAGTTAGCTGACTATCCAAACAAAACAGAGACCCGAATGACACAATAATACCCACGCTCACTCACACTGGCGCAGCTCCCCCTTTCTATTTGGCACGCAGTTGGAAATAGTCCAATAAAAAGCTGGCTGACTGACAGTTTGTATATAAAGTGGCGTTCTTCTGTGCAGAGAGCCGGTTCTGATGACCACTTGTTGTGGACTCTTATTTGACACACACACACAGGCAGTCCTGAACTTGTCACAGACCATTAAGACCATATTGGCTGGCAACTAGTTTCCGTTTGGCGACTATACTTAAGCCGGCTTCTGTGGGTACAATGACCCAGTTTCGCTGGAGCTGTAGAGATGAGAAATATTGCTATGGGAAAACGCATTGAGAGAGAGAGAGGTATCCATTTACCTTTCAATCAATATGTTTCCAGCTCGGCTCAACTCGGCGTTAAATTTGACGCGAATGTTGGCCAGCGTTTGCCTGGGGCGAGACCATCATCTGTTTTCCGACTCTAATACGCTATTACATATCCAGTGCTCCATTTCAACTCTCTCAAGAGAATCTCTACAATGGATTATTGGGATCTTGGGCTACACCACCTTTCGTAGCACTGGGTTACTGACCCAGGCCAAGTTATTGACTGCTAAAGTATTCTCATGGCGTGTTTAGGGGGCTGCACCGAATGCGATTTCAACTATTTACCAGCATTCCCCAGGAGATCGTGCAGATCGCTTATCGCCAGCTAAATTGCAGCTAGTTACAGGGCTTAGTCTGGTTCTGGCCCGGCTATTAGAGGCCTCGGCTCCGTTCGCTACCACCTGCGACTTAATTAAACATGTGAGACAATTAGATTTCATAAGTGGAGGCCATTAAATCGGGCCTGGGATCCCTGCGCCTGCCCCGGATTGTCTATTGATATCCGAGGATTTCTTCCAGCTTCTTCGCACTGCCGCACTATTAAAGCCAGCAGAGCGCGTCCAGGCTATAAATTTCCCCGTTCAGTTTGGGATTTCGGCCTGGCTTAGACTCGGCCCGCAGCAGGCAGCAGAGCGAAACCAACTGCAACAGCTGCATCTGCGGAAGCCTGACCAAAACAGAAACGCAGCCGGACTGCAACCGCCTTTAGCTGTGGCTTCCACTTCTACCACGACTTTGGCTTCGTCTTTGGCTCCGAGCTTAAGGCGGTTAGATCAGAGCTAGACCTTGATTAAGGTCATTCGCTTTGGAGCCACGTCTGAGGGGCTAATACAAAGGATGCAGCCTGAGCACCGAGAGAAAATCTATGGTCAAGTGGGAAGATCAAAGAATTAAGAAATATTCCAGGGAGATACAGTTTCAATTTGGCTTCGTCGCACGATTATATAAATTATTTCTCAGTGCAAACAAAAAATGCACTTGGATAAAATTGTTTAAACATTTCGAACTGGCATTCACGCGTGCAAAGGAAAAACGCTCGTGCAGTACCAAAGGCCAAACGTCATGGTCACGGTGGCTGGAAAAGAAAAACCACAGAATATGGATACGGAAAATCGGTTTTCCAGCGAAATGCTTCAATTTCACCAGACTCTACTTTGGGTCGAGTGGAGTGCAGGCTGTCCCAGGCTGCCATGTGTCGGTTGTCGTCGTCACTTTGTTAATTGCAGCTCATGCATCTCGGCCCGACTTCCCAGAGACGGAGAAAAGTCTGGCCAAGACGCTCTTCAAGTTCTAGCCTGGCCAATTGTTGGTGCCGACGACTCTTGAGCAGCAACACCAGCCAGTTGACGGTTTGATTGCACAAGTGTTCGGGCCCGGGCCACAGATACTTTATTTGCTTTGCTAATGAAAAGCGCGAGGAATGACTCGACAGCTCCCACGGATCGGACGAGGGCAATCTGGACAGGTCGCACTAGAACCCACTGCTCCACGGCTTTCCCTGGCCATTGGGTTTCACTGGCGACCACTTCCTCAGCCTTGGCCACGACGCCCACAACGAAAGTCGAACGCCCAGGAAATCAATTAGCACTAAATCAAATTTTTAATGCTCCACTCGGACGTTAGAGATCGTCGTGTATTGGATTGGATTCAGTTCAGCCCGTCCCGGCGGTTCTAGAGCTCTCCATTCGGGGCGTGGCTGGTGCGATGGCATTCCGAGATAAGGGACTGACCACATCTCTTCTTTAATGGATGTCTTCGCCGCGGGGTCCGCGGAATTCACAATTGGGCGGCTGAGTTATGTTTACGGGCCAATTCAAAAAGATGAAAGAAGCTTAGGATGGAAAAGCATAAAAATAGAGAGGTGAGAGATGTGTTTGGGATTTCTTTCGATTTGTTTCCTTAGATGGAAAACAGTGAGCTGGGATGGGACTGAATGTAATAAAAGATGTGAATGAATCAGATTGTGTTCGGATTACTTGAAAAATGCAAATCACTGCATAGATGAAGTTTAAAATAGGCATATCAAAGCCCTTTTTACATATTATAAACAAAAAGTATTCCGACTTTATACCTTTCATTATTTTATGCCTTATAGAAATGACTTTTAAAGGTAGGCCCTTAAAAATGTTAATAATAAAACGCTAAATAAGAGTCACATCATGTTTTCCAAATACATTTTATTCTCATTGAAATTCGCCTTCCGGCACAACTTCTTCATTTAAAAGCAATTACATAATTCTATTTATGGTGAAAACATAACGAATTGTCGCCTCCCTTCCGAGCAACCCATTAAGTGATATCATTGCATAATCGAGCCAGCCTTCTACGCCTGCGCAATTGCACACCGAAAGTGGCCAGGGCATACATGTCGTATGCGCAACGTTTTGGGACGTGTGTTAAACTCTGAAGTCAAAACGGAAAATTGTCGTATTTCATAAGCAATTATTTGCGCCAGCTTTGCCCACATTAGAGGCGAGCAGGCGGACTTAATTTCTGTTTTGCTTTTGGCCACGTTGGGAAACAGTTGAAAAGTGCAGCGAAATAGAAAGTGATTTCTTGTCGGCGAGTTGGAGGCGCTGAAATCGCCAATTTGAGTGGAATTGGAATTGGAGTGTCGTGCTTGGCGTTGGCCCAAAGCAGAAGGAATGGGCGCCCGTGTGGGTTGGTCCGGAGCTGGAAGAGCAGAAAAGAGCCCGAAAAGAGACGGGGCACAAGTCGTGCGTCCTCGCCGGAGTAGCAATCGAGTTAGTGTGGGCAAGCACTGGAACTAATGACGACTGTTGCTGGTGTCCCCATGCCGTTGTCAGATCGGGTGCATTCAACCCAGCCCGTCTGGATTTAATGGCCAAGAGATCCGGACGCCAAGTGGTTTTACTTTCGTTGCGGCCTGGCCGTGAAAGTGTTGCATGCCCCGCTCCGAAATGGAATTCAATTTTCGTTCGCCAAATTGCGTTACACATTTAGCCAGCTTTGTCCATGTCTGGCAGTTTCAGAGCCGCCGGCTCACTTTTACCGCCAGCCCAATCAAAATCGCAATCCCAGAGCCACTCACTTAGGCCCGAAATCAATAAAATCAAAAGGAAAACTGGAAAATGAGCAATTCAAGGCGAGGAAAGTGAAAACTGTGTCGCCGCCTTTTGTTTTTTGTTTCGCCTGCCCAAAAGGAAGCGCTAATTATATCAAAATCGCAACAAATAGCTGGCGCGAAGAAAGTGAAACAAATATTGTGTATTTCAATCAGGGGCGAGCCAGTTTAGCGACAGGTGAAAGTAAAATCTGTGCCAAACTTAATCAAAAAACCTCGAAACTCACCAAGAGGCCCCAATGCAGCTCGGCAATTGGGTTAAGCTCAATAGCTAAACGTGTTTCTTCGCGCGAGTGTGAATTATGATTGTTGTCCCAACCTAAACTGGTTCTGGCCCAAAAGATGACATGCACCTGACACCCGAAAAATGGGGGAGAAAAGTACAAAGTCGTAGAAAGCCAACGGCAAATAAATCTCATCGGAAGGTGTCAAAGAATAGCTGGGTCACACTCGAGTGCTCAGTGAGATGTGAGTTTGTTCGGGAGGAAAAATTCACAGCTTGAGTGCTGATGGATTCAAATGCGGAAGCAATAAAATGTTTCACTGTGACCTCGTTTACTGGGAACCCCTTGTACATGTACATGTACTACTCCTGGCCATCTATAAGTCTTTGCATTCAATTATAACTTATAACCAATGCAAAGAAGACATGCAAAGTTACTTCGATCTGATCGTATAGATTGCACACTCGATGCATTTCTCTCTGTGTGATTGGCGACTGGATGAGAGTGGAAAATTGCAGTAACGATGCGATAAGGGGTGCCCATTCGCGATCTCAGCTATCGACTAGGTGGGTTTGAGTGCTTGTCCCCATTCGATTGCCATCTGCATTCTACAAGTCAACAATCTATATTTAAGTTGCTTGTGGCGGGCTCTGCTCATTTATCTGCCATATCCGAGGAAATGATGAAAATCAGGCAACAACAACTCGGCCTGGCATCTTTTCAACGCTTGACGTAGCAATTTGTGAAATTCTTCCTAGGCTGCCTGCCAAGCGAGTGCAGATCTGGCCCGAGGCCACCAAACCAAGTACGAGTATCTATGTGGCCAAGAGCTGGTGCATCTGTGTGCGCCGCGCACCCAGGGTAATCAACAATATAACCCTAGCATTGTGACAGATATGCAGCCATCAGCTTGCATCCACACACACTGGGTGCGCAAACCCACAATTTTGAAGGAAAACAAACACAATTATATGCAAAGAGAGTGAAAAGAATCCGAGAGGTGGGGCAGAAAACAGACAAAGACTGCGGCTCAGACTTGACATCGAAAACAAATGATGCCTGGCAAGCCTGCGACAGAGATTGAAACTGATCCGAGCCGACTTTGGATGGGCTGGGCATTGTTTCCCCCCACATGGAAATGAGTCGCGTTGACAATGACGGAGTGGCAGCTGGACGGGATCGGGAGGCAGCGCGAGGGAAAGGGCAGGTGCATGGGCAAGTGAAAAGTGAAACCCCAATGTGAAGATTCTGTCGATGCGATGATGGATTCGAGGGAAAACGAACGTCGGAATTCAACGCTCTTTTCACTCAACTCTTTCCCTTTCTTCTCGTTTTCTTGCGGTATAGCATATTGTACCCATATTTTGAAATCGCTTTGATTGAATATTTTGAAAAAGCGGCCCATTAAATTTGATTTCTTACTGGTTCGTAACAAGTGTGGCTCTCTTTTACGATCGAACATAACTTTTAAATATGCATGTTCCATAAAGATGTAAATATCTCCAAGTGATTGTATATTAAGTAGCAATCAATTATATTTACGGTACAGGATCAACGCCTGATTTTAAAATAATAATACCATTGTATGATCGTCTCGATAAGGAAAGGTATACTATACTTAGTATACAAAATTGTTTAAAAAACTGATTTTAGATTGGTATCATATTATCTAACATATTTCCTATCAATTTTTCCAGCTGGTCAGCACGAGAGCGTCTCACAGATCTCGCCGAAATCGAGCAGCAACCGCAGTCCGGACCGTCAGAGGATCGAGAGCACCATGGCGGACTCCGTAAACGGTCTGGCCGAGGGCCAATCATCGCCCCTGGACGTGAACGATAACGAAACGCGGGCGGAGCGAGTGGAGCGCTCGGCGTCGCCCATTCTGCATGACCGGCAGCCAATCGGACCGAACGACGTGCACTTTCCGGAGGATCTGGAAAAGGACGTGTCCGCCGGACGGTACTTCCACTACAACATCAAGCCCACAGGCACCTTCGACAACCAGGATGAGCAACCGGAGCGCACGCACCAGGGGATCAGGGCTGGGAAGACCCTGTCGCAAGGTGGCAGCAGCTCAGAGCAGTCTTTTTTAGGGCGGGGGGACCTGCGACCGCTAGTGTCGGGGTCCCCGATTCGGCCGAGTCCGAGCAGTACTGCCACCTCAGCGACGGCAGCCAGTGCCACCCAGGCGCCGCATAGTCCGCGCCAGAACGGAAACCCCGACATCCAGGACATCATCACAGGCATCGTAAAGCTGCTGAACGGCAATGTCAATGTCCACGCCAATACGCAGGGCATTAGGCGTCCCTCGGCCAGCAGGATCAATAATCGAGGTCCACCGCGAATCTCCGAGGCCCAGAACCTGCCAATTGACTACGAGGCTCAGAAGCCCGGGACTTCGATGCGTCCGCCGCCATATCCCTTTGATCGTCCGGAACGACCCTTCATTACCGGCGTGCCCATTCCCGAGCAGATTGTGCCCGTTCGACCGGGATTCGTGAGCAATCGTCCGCCGTGGTACCGCAACAAGCCACGCCCACCCATTGCCACTAGTGTGGGCGGCAATCGGAGACCCCTGCCCCAATATAAACCTCTTCCAGCTCCGCCAGTGCAAGCGCATCTTCAGCCGCAGGATCCACTGGATAGAAAGAACGAGCAGGAAAAGGAGCAGAATCATCAGGAGCAGCCGCAACCAACTGATGATGCTGTGCTGCCCACCGACACTACTTACGACTCGGAGTTCTCCAATGAAGATGCCAATGCCCAGTACATCGAAGTGTCCGATCAGGATACGGATGCCACTGGCGGAGAAGTAGAAGACGAACTGCAGCCGCCTCCTCCTCCACCGTCCACAACCAACAATCCACCAACTCCTCCAACAAATCCCCCAAAGAAGAAGCACAAGCCAAAGCCAGGAAGCGAGAAAAAGAAGCTACCAGAGGAGTCTCCACAGGATGAGGGCTTCAGCACCATTATTGAGACCAGTTCCGTGGTGCACACCGTGATGGGCATGTCCTCCACTTATGTGCCCATGTCCATGGACAGTTCGGAGAGCCTTGGTCTGGATCCCTCCACCGAGGAGGTGATCTTCATGACCGCCAATCGAACGCCCACTTTGGAACCAAGTGTCACATCCTCGATGGGCACCTCCTCGTCCTCCAACCCGGCCTCAGCCATTCAACCTACGTCCTCCAAAGAACATACCACAACCACCACTACCACTACTACCACCACCAGCAGTTCCACCTCAACCACAACCTCAACCACTACCCCGCCATCTACTGAAAGTGTGTCGCCTAATAGTTCCAATGCTAACACCAATGCCACTCCGCCCGCCCCCTACCATCCCCGTCCTGGGATAGTCCTCGATGATCCCGAGTTTAAGCCCGGCGGTCGGCCACGCCCACCTGTCCAGCGACCGCCCGCCCAGCAGACCCTTCCCTTGCCAGCGGTGCAGCCCACTCGCCAGCATCTGCCCCCCGGTTACGGGGAGATCTTCGACGTCACCCTGTCCGCCATCCAGGGACCAGGTCCCAAGGGCAGTGGATCCCAGCAGACGATCAACATCAAGCCATACGGAAGCTATGCGGCGGGCGGAGGTCAGGGCGACATCATCGTGTCGGCATCAGGTGACGACGGCTTTGTCTCGATCGACGGCAAGCGCACTTACATCAATCTCTTTGGTGACCCCACAGATCCCCCAGCGGGCGCCACAACTCCAGCCACGCGCTTGCCCCAGTTGCCGGGCTCCGGATCCGGATCAGGTTCAGGAGGTGCATCCACGCCGGGGGTTGGCGTCAGCAGTGGTGGTGGTGGTGGTAGTGGTTCCTCCATCTCTCCTGCTGCTCCTGCCAACGCTGTCACCCAGAGCAGTGGTGGCTACGTTGTGCCCGAAACGGAGGTG
The DNA here is from genome assembly GCF_016746395.2 of Drosophila simulans. Classification (NCBI taxonomy): domain Eukaryota; kingdom Metazoa; phylum Arthropoda; class Insecta; order Diptera; family Drosophilidae; genus Drosophila; species Drosophila simulans. Next base: position 4,670,602 of record NC_052521.2, read on the forward strand.
GTGGACCTTCAGGGGCACAGCAAGCCCCAAGGCGGAGCGCCCACAACGAATGCCGGACCCACGAGGCCCCACTACCGTCAGAGACCAACGCCGCCGCCGGTGAGGATTGACACCTGTATTGTGGGCGATGATTCCACCTGCGATCAGGCGCAGCACGAGCGATGCAAGACGGACAACGGCGTTTCCAGCTGTCACTGCAGACCAGGTGAGATCCAATGCGAATGTATGGAGTTGGATGATCTAAATATGCTTATTAAATTGGAATTCTTTAGGATACTCCCGGCGAAAGCATCGGGAGCCGTGCCGACGGGTCATCTCCTTCCATCTGGGCATGCGCGTGGACCGCATCTACGAGCACCGAATTGTGTGGGACACCAAGCTCATGGACAAGCACAGCGAACCCTTTGGACAACTCAGCTACGAATCAATAAGAGCGGTTAGTTATTGCATATACTTAAGTAAGCTGAATCTACAGCTGAGGACTGAATTAATCAATAAAAGCGATCGATTGCTTTACTTAATACTTAAAGACTTAAAACATAACTTAAATGTAATCTCTTCCAGCTGGACTCTGCCATGTCCATGACGCCCTACTCGGATGAGTTCATGGAGGCGAAGGTGAACAACATCTACCGGGGCGATCCCAATCTGGGCGGCAGCGGCGTCTACGTGAACATGACCATCAAGGTGTGTAATCTCTAAGCAGTGCTAATGGAATCGTACTGATTATCTTCCTCCTTCTCCAGCTGGATGAAAGTGTGGAAACTTTGCGACCCAATCTGCGCAGTGACGTTCAGAAGCATCTTCTCGGTGTGCTCCACCGGCGGAACAACAACATCGGCAACTCCGTGCTGTACGTGAGTTCCCCGGAGGGCGCAGTGTCTGCTCTGCAGGATCTGGATGAGTGTCAGTCACCGGAGCTAAATGACTGCCACTCCGGCGCCAGTTGCAGCAACACCTGGGGCAGCTTCCGCTGCGCCTGCGAGGCGGGACTCCGTGATCCGTGGGCCGACCAGCCGGCGCGGTCTGGACGCGAGTGCCAGGCCTGTGCCGACTCCGTCTGCAACAACCACGGCACCTGCAGCTACGCCGAGGATGGTGCTCAGCTGTGCACCTGCGACTCCAGTCACTATGGCGCCCAATGCGAGATCGACGGCGAGGTGTTGGGCGTGGCTATTGGCGCCTCCGTGGCGGCCATTATCATCATCGTCCTGACCCTGGTGTGCCTGATCATGTGGTCGCGGCGCTGGCAGCGCGAGCAGAAGAACGCCATGGGATCACCTGTGTTTGGATACATGAACACCGCACCTCTGAAGTCCGCCGGATTGCCACAGGCGGGTTACCAAGTGACCTTGGAGGACCGCATGCGCTGGGCACAAATAGCCGATGTCATGGCGCAGACGAATCACTACGGGGTAGGTACCTGCCACTCAGCCATGGAGTGAATCTAGATCTTAAGATGTATCCGAATCAGAGATTCTGAAAATCTACAAATCTTACCAAATCTTTTTGCATCAAGAATGTGAAGCATCCTGATAACTTTTGTTTGCTAACTTTTGCCATACGAATATACTAATTACTATTCCATATTCTGTACCAGCAGGCTGAGCCCATCGGACCCACTAGACCTTCGTCGGCGATGTTTGCCTACCCGAACCTGGGCGCCATGGGAATGGGCACCCTGGGCGGGATGTCTCTGCAGAGCACCATGCAGATGCACCCCAGTGCCACTCTGGCTCCTCCAGTGCCATTGCCCAGGTATGAATCGCCGTGGTTAACCAACAATCGTAGCGCCTACTGAGTATGCTTTTCTTTGACTTAGAAGACTTGGCCTGGGTCCCCGCTCGAATGGAATGCGCACACTGGAGAACTCCAGTTCCAGCGAGGAGGAGGATCGCGCCGATCTGCTGGGACGCAACTTCCAAGTGCCACGTCCCAAGAGTCGCAGCAATGGCAGCATAGCGGTAGGAATCTAAGCATTACCTCCAGTTATCCAAATAGAGTAACATATGTATCGTGACTTGAACTTCATTCGGATGTCATTTTATATGTATTAAACTACTGGAAATATCTTAAGCTCCTCCAAATCATTTTGATGTACCCCTACTAATTCTTCCTCCTCTGTTCTCTCCATTTCGAACAGAACCAATCTGGCATCTACTACGATGTGGACTACGAGCCGTCCGGAAATGGAATCGGCAACTCCAGCGTGGACCACCTGTACGGGTCGCAGAATCAGTCCGTGACGCACTCATCGGGCCACAGCCACATCCCGGGACCCCAGGGCATCCCGATGAGCACGTACACCTCCGGGCGAGCTCCCAGCAGCTACTACATGAAGTGACCCCTGGCCGAAGAGAACCCACAACCCCAACCTTGTACATATGCAATCTAGATCTAAAGTAAGGCGACTAAAACACTTTTCCACTGCCAGTCCCCGCGGCGACTGCAGCTGAGACGCGTTTTTGAGGATGAGAAAGTAGACTTAGGACTATACGTAGGCTCCATCTAGGTTTAAGCGATGCAAACAACAACTAATCATTACATTTAAAGCTATATTAAACGTTTAAATTATTTCACTGCTGTCCACTCGAAGTCAAGACCCGTAAAGTAGCCTAGCTTATTTCACTATGTTAATATCTGTAAACTAGTTAAGTTCGCACAGTAGGAATGTCTATTTATGTATATAAATGAATAAAAGATCAAAATTTACCAACGACATGGGCTTACACAGTGACTGCAAAACTGTGAGACATTGCAGTGCATGGCTCTATCTCGCTCTAACGTGGAGTCTTAGTGCTGCATAAATCAATGGGCCTGCTAGAGCGGGACGACTACTGGTTGAGTGAAAGAACGAGACAGCTATTGTAGTGCCACAGTTGCATTGGCGCGCACTTTTGAATCGTAAATTCAAAATTTGGAAAGTTCAAGTTTAAAGAAGACCCTTTGTGATATCAACTATTTAAATTTAGAACAAACATTTTCCGAATGGGAATAAAATATATTCTCTTTGGACCTTTTGGGCATTAAATTTCGTCATATAATTTAAATATTGGGAATTAGAACCGAAATTATATATTAAATAGATTAAATTGCTATTCTGAACATTTACATAACTTTTCGCACTGTTTAATACGTCGTTAATTTTTATACCAGTTATTTTTATACTGGGTGGTAAAAGTATGTAAATGGTAAAAGAACGCCTTTCCGACCCTACAAAGTTTACATGTTCTTGATGAGGATAACTACCCAAGTCGATCCGGCCATGTCCGTCTGTTCGTCCGTACGAACGCAGAGATGTAAGGAGCTATTAAATATAGAAATAACGCAGATTGCAATTTGTGTCCTAATTTTCCTGGAATTTTGCAAGTTCTTCTGATAGTCTGATGATCTCGGCAATATAGTTTTATCTTTTTCTTTTTTTAAATTGAAGTCACTTCATGACATGTGTTTGTTTAAAGAGCTACAGCACTTTCTTAACAAACTCAATAAATTGTACGACATACATTTATATGAACTGAACTTTTCTTTTTTTTTTTAATTACTTTGTCGTTTCTCTTCTTTTTCATTTCTCTCTTCCTGTTTGAATTCTCTGGCAAAGGGTATACCTACCTCTATATAATAATAAATAATATATATAAAAAAAACAATCAGACGCGTATTACATAGCTGTTATAGGAACATTGGGAAATTAAGTTAAATGGCAAAAAATCATATTTTTTTGTATTTGATCATAAAGTGCTCTTATTAAGTTTGTTTTATTTTAATAAAAATTTCAGGGTATATAAGCAACGACTTGACGAAGCTAGCTTTCATCTTGTTAGTATATGAATTTTCACATTTTTTGAAGAAAGAGAAAAGTCACGCATTAATTTATGACAATTTTCAGTCGCTGTCTTCGCCGCAGTTCACACGCATAAATAAGTTAAGGTAGCTGATAGAATGATGAAAATAATGTTTGTGCGACTGCGTGAGGCACATTGACCATTTTGACAATTTTTTGAAGAAATGCGGAGGCGTTGAAGTCTCCTTATGCAACTCATCAGTGGTTGTGGTTGTGCCTCGGGTCGAGAAGCGGATTGCCACTTAAAATGGGGATTTGCGTTGTGAAGTGTTGATCCAACATCAAGTAAAATAATTAATGAGACTATTTGGGTACACATATGTAAATATTTTTAATTAAGCTGTTCTTTGGTTAAGTTGAATTAAGTTATGAATCATGATATTTTGAAATGGCAATACAAAATTGAATATCCATCCATTCCATTGCATTTCAGTAGTCTTAAAAAGTGATATCTATCGCATGTTGCGCTAGTCGACGTGTTACAGATATGTCACTCGGCTTGCTCCGAAACCTGCGGGGGGCAAATGGACTTGACAAGTCCGCTGCCGAGGCAAACACTTCGTCCGCCGAGAGATGATCATCAATATTTGGCCATTATGTGACGCTAATTCGCGCGTGGATGCGTGCGAAGTTCAATGCCGCGCGGGGCTTCAAAGTGGCGCTGCCTAATTAATCGACATTCGCCAATTGTTGCTGCCTTTTTGGGAGGTCGAGTCCGTCGCTCTGGGCCAGCGGCGCCTCGAATCGCTTTAATTACGCTTATTTAATAATTATCCGTTTGCGGTGACTAGTAGCGAATTGCACAAAAGTGGGCTCAAAGCGATCGTTTCATTACATCTGCATGTGCAAATGGTGCTCCACCACCACGGCTGACCCATTTTCCTTTCTTTTCACTTTTACGCGCTGCTTCTCCTCTTTTCGTAGCAATGACGCTGCAATCTTCCAGTTCGTGCCATCCGCCATCCGGCCAATCCATTCATCCATCCACTCAGGCGCCGTGCCAAGCAAATCACGTAGATGTAAAAAATGAAATAAAATAGCTCGCTCACATTCCATTAGGTTCGATTTGCCATTGTCGGTCAGTTTTTGGCCATTTGCGCTTGTTATTGGGCCACATTATGTCACGGAGCCAGCATTTATTGATTGCGAATCCACTCGGCCTTCGCGCCAGCGGAGGTGTCAATTCGAAAGATACCATAGCTACGAGGAGGATTGCGGCACTTGTGAAGTTCTGATGCGGGCTAACACCTCTGCAGTATGAATATTCATGGGGTAATCCGCATTTTGTGGTCAAGAGCAGTGGGGAAAGATCATCCATTTGAGGCATTTCCTGGTAAGATGACTGGCAGGGAAAGATAAAATGCTTGGAATATTTGTAGTTAGTATAGTTGTGTCAAAAAGTTCATGATTGAAAGGTAATATTAACATTGAACCATATAAGAGGAATGTGCCATAAATTATTAAAATAGCAATTGAACTAAGCAAATCAACTTTCCGTACAAGCAACTAACTTTACGTCCAACGTCCATACTCGCAAATTTCACGAATCAATTAAATTGGACTGGATCTCTGTAGCTTTTCCTACCCATAAAGTGCATTTAGAGGCAGCCCAACCAAGGCAGTATTCCCCGATTTGCCACGCCCACTTTTTGTGTCGCATGCCTTTTAGAGGGGCTCCTGGCAAACGGCGTCTGCCGAATCGCTGTGCAGAATTCCACAAAGAGCGCCGTTAAGGCCGCAGCCGCATAAAGACGGCAATTACCTGTTGACTAGGGGCTGTTACCCGGGGCCATTCGGAGCTCCACTTACATTGTTGCGTCTTCGAAACGGCAATGACAATGCCGAAAGTCCGCAGGTGTTGCAAGCAATAACTCAATGCCTCAGTTCCTCAAATCGTGTGGCAAGTAGGGGGGCTTCAGCTCCGTGGTTGCGCCGTGGGTGTGGGGAATCCCCTCCTGCTTTCGCACCGCAGTCGTTTGTCATATTTGGGCGCGCGTGGAAGATGCGCCTCCGACTTCCTTGTTGGCATTGCTGGCATTGTTGTCACTGGCCGCCAGTCGCGGGCTGTCATCATGTCGCCAGCCTGTCAATCTGAGCCAAATGAGCAAATAGCCGCAAAGCGCGAAAATATCAAGAAAATACTTTAAAAATGTTTGACAAATAGAGCTCATTGAATTTGAAGTAGTTAACCGTTCAAGGAATTTGAATCAGTTCAAAATGAGTGATTTTAATAAACAATTCTCATCTTACATTTTAATGTAGCTTATTATGTTAGGAATTTTGAACTTTTGCCTAGTTTTAGAGAATAAATAAGTTAACAAGTCTATTGCGACAAGTATTATTTCACCATCGACGTAATACTTTATTTCCTTTATAAGGCTGGTTAAATCAAGCTTTTGGGATACAATAATTCATATCCGTCGTACCATTGTCAGTTCTTGACCTCCAACAGAAGCTGCGTGGTTTCAATTAGCCAAGTCAGCCCGCACTTGCTGGCATCCATAGTAGCCACAACCGGACAGATCTTGACGGCAATTCACAGGGCTAACAAGTGGAAGTTCAGGCCGCATAAATTTGCCACAACGCAAACAGATCTCACATGTCGTTATATAAGGCCGACAAGCTGGTGGCGGCGGAGCGAGTGGAAAGTGAGATAATTGGTGTGGAAAACTGGGAAAATGATTGCGCGGCGGAGGAGGAGTTATAGTTACACAGACCCACTGTGCCTGGGAGACTGTCTTTCGGCCCGAATCGGTTTCTTCTCTCTTCTATGTACCGTCTTCTGCAGGCGGAACAGCCGCAATGACATGCCTCAGTACAACGAGGCAAGAAAAAAGCTCCTGGGCGCGCGACAAAATCCAAATGCAATTGCAACTGCAACCGCAAGACAAATAAAAGCAGTAAAATGAATGCATTTACGTATTAATGAGCAAAAAGAGATTCGCACGCATGCCAATTACTTTATTTTTTCATAGCCTGCCACTTGCCGCCTGCCACTTGCCACTTGGCACTTCCTCTACGCCCACCTGGGCCATCACTCATCCGCCGTGGGGACATTCAATTGGGCAGCTCGCGAAGAAACAACGGCGATTAATGTGGCTGTGATCGTCAAAACGACGATGATAGTACCCAGTGCAAGAAGAGTGAAAGGGGAGCTGACGTAACGCGGAGGCATCTTCTCTTTTGGCCCCTCCATTACCATCTCGGTCCACCTCAAATCGATGGGTAAGTCACGGCCCGATTGCGCAATATCTAATTGTCTTGCAGGAAACCGAAGATGTCTCCCCAGCAGTTCCGCCTTGATCGAGTCGACCCACCGACCCGCCGATCCGCCGATCCGCCGATCCCGGCCGCTCCTCCGATCCCGTTTCATCTCGCCCAGCCCGACGATGGCCCACTCTTGGCCAGTCGGCGGCCAGGTGGCAGCCAAAAATGCAGTTTAATTAGCAATATTTGTCAAAGTGTTATAAAATACTGCCTAGGCAGGTCTCATTTCGCGTGTCGGTGTCTTCATCTCAAATTGCAGCTGAGCCCCAGCTTACCTACACTGCGCGAAAACGGAGGCAGTAGAGTATTGCGGCCGGGTCAATCTGGATGGGTGAGTATGGGCCAAGAGGTAGCCATATCCTTATATGACTATTATTTAAAAGTCCTTAAGTGAGCCTTCCAAAAAGGAAGGTTAATGTTATCCTTTTTCTAAAGAAATTTTATCTATACCTTTTTTTAAAAACTAAGCTGCTTAAATTGGGTAATACATGTAATACTTGGAAAGCGAGTCATATATCAGATGATGGTATTACTTAACACTAGCAATTTTTTATTTTATATACAGATGTTTTAAATAAGAGAGTGGGCTTTAGCAGATTTCCTCGACACATTTCAACATTTCGTTGTCATAGCAATAGAAATTGGCAAGTCAAATAATAAAATGAAAAAAAAGTTCAATACATTTTAAAAAGTATGGGCGCGGCAGCTTTGGGCGGTGCGTGGACGTTAGAGTGGGCGTGGGCAAAAATTTTCGATAGATATTGGCAAGACAAGTAATAAAATGGGAAACATTGACAAATTTTTTAAAGATGTGGGCGTGGCAGTTTTGGGCGGTTTGTGTGCGTTAAAGTGGGCGTGTTAGTCTTCTAAGTAAACAAGCATTGCGTCTATGCTTCTACAATCTGTATATTTAGTCTTAACTTTCTTGCTTTTATACATAGTAGTTCCCGAGATCACAGTGTTCATGGACAAACTGACGGACAGACGGAACTACAAACGGACACGTCCAAATTGACTCAGCTGCTCATCCTGATTAAGAATGTATACATTATATGGTCGAAAACTCTACCTTCTAACATATAAAAAAATGTCTTAAATACCAGTTACTGATAAAGGTTTATTGTACAGGCAAGATTGTAGTTTATGTATTACTTAAAGGATAAAATGATCCTCATTGAAGGAGAAGTTAACGATAACCCCTTGAAGTCTCCTGACCATGGCACCATTTACCCCCATTTCCTGTTCCCCCACACACTTAATATCCAAGTCAGAGGTCAGGTGACATGCAAATATTTTTTGCGCCGTGTAGCAATGAGGAAATCAACTGCAGCGGGTGCAGCTGCCTACCTGACTGTCAACTTGGAGCAGGCAATGGCCAACAGCAAGCGAAGTTTGGAGCAGGAGTGGGCAGCATCTCCGACTCCGAGTCCAACTTTTGCGACGAGTCTACGCAAATTGGAATGCGAGACCTCTGACTGTGTGAATAAAACGGCTGGCTGGCCTGGCTTAGCTTCGCTTTTTGGCCAGAAGTTGCGTAACAGCCACTGAGCCGGTTTCGGCCACACTCGGCCACCAAATTGCACATACGTACGAGTATCTGTAGCAAAGGACGACTGGGGATTGGCCACAATCAATGTTCCGTCTGCAAGTCTGCAAGTCAGCATCTTCTGGCTTAATGGCCATTGCAACAGAGCAGCAGCAACAAAGGCGCACTGGCTGTGGCCATTAATAAGCGTTAATACCCGTTGGCGGTGTCCAACATGTTGTTAACTTGCGGCCGGATGACCTTGGCGTAAGCAAGTGAACGAGGTGCCGCTCATCTGCCGATCGGATCTCGAATCTCGGCCAGCTCCTCGACTCTTGGCCACCTGCTGCTTAATCCAATGTGGCCACTGGGGCTAACTGTGCACGCACTTTCAACTCCGATTACCGGGCCAATCAATTTGGCGTTCCGTTTAAGCCGACTAAACGCACCCACCGAATCGAATGCGTGATGCAACTGCAATGAATTCAATTTACCTGCCTGCAATTAGCGCCGCTTCATTTGCCATGCAAGTGGGTCAGCTGCACCGTGGCAACAATGACATTAACGTCGACACTCGCGCACCACCTGCAGCTTCAGTTTCGGGTCCAGTGCGGTCCAGCTCCACGCAACAAATTGGAGCAGCCCAAGTGCCAAGTGCCAAGCGCCAAGTGTCGAGCGGCAGTGAAGAAAGCCACAGTCAATTACCGCTGGAATGATGACGGTGACGTTGCAGACCGCCGTGGAGAGCTCCTCCTCCCAGCCTCCCGTCGTCCGCCTCGTTCGGATTAGGCCTGATCCACGAGAGCCTGATTGAAGGTTAGCCATGTGTGAACGTGAGTGTTTTGTTATGGCTTATTGTTCGGCGGATAAGTGCCTGCTATTTCTAGCTGTCGCATTGCAACAGCGTCGCGTCCAATGAGGCGTATGCGCAATAAAATTAAGCATACGCCGCCCGCGGATGGGAAATGCATTCGACTAACAAGAAATGCATTAAAAGTGAAACAAAGAATTTGTGAATCGTCATGAGGCTATGATTAAGCGTATAACTGCAACTCAAATTGGTCTACATGACTTGCTTTAAGTGGGATTTTGTACAAATCTCTTACGAAATAAATCTAATCTTAGTGCCATAAGATCTATAAGATACATCTCGAAAAGTAGGTGCTAAGCAAATTATTTCTAAGTGTAAGTACAACTTATAGCTTCGAAATAAGTTGCACATAAGACTGCTATTTTTAGATATAAACGTGTATGTCATACGTTGCGAAAACAAATCGATAGTTATAACAATAAAACTTTGACCTGCATCTACACTCAGGTGGGACAACCGATTTGTTTCCCTTCCTGATTGTAATTGAATGTACAGATTTATGGGCCATATAACCCTCGGCTCCTCCGCAGCCACCATAAAATCTGGCCATTACGGGATTAGTCGAGGGAACTGTCAAAACATTTTAAGCGAGTCCCATCAGACCTTTCTCTCAATTTCATTTTCCTTCCTTGCAGCTCGGCCTAACAAGTTTTCCAGCCAATTTCACACGCTTCCCTTCCGCGCAGCGGAAACCTGTCTGCCGATAGTCATAATATAAGGCAATGCATAACCTACATACTCCCATAAGCGTCCAGATCAATAAAGAGATGCCGTAAATTATGCAACTGGGTGAGCAGGGACAAGACAACCGCAGCGAAAGGTGTTTCCATGGCCTGCAGGCTGCAGCCCGCCATCCATCGATCGATCCGTCCATCCTGGCATTTAGCTCCAAAGGCAACTCGACTCGACTCCAGCTCCAGCTGCAACTCCATCCACGACATCTTCGTCGGGAAGCCAAAGCAAACCAAGCCAAAACCAAAACGCAAACCCAAACCCAATCCCAAACCCGAATTGCCAGTCGAATGTCGTCGCAGATCTGCTGGGCACGTTTCAGGAATTTCAATTTCATTTTGCACAACAAAAAGCGAGCTAAAATACAAAGATACGAAAATGAAACAAAATGCGATCCGGCGCAGCGAACGAGCCTGTTGCACATTCTTCATTATATTCGTGTTTCTTTACCTAATTTCGAGTTTTGGTTTTTTGCTAAATTGGCTTAACATGTTGGGGTCCGCTTCGTTTTGTCTGTTTCTCCTTTTGCAGCGCTGCACTGAAGGCCGTCTGACCGCCCCACCGCCCCCTGCTCCTCAACCGCACTATTATGCAACTTCTGGGGCGACCAGCCTGTCGGTTTCAATTTCGGCCTAGTGTATTATTTACGATCATATCGGATCGTCCCAAAGGCCCAACTTCAGCCAGCGAAGTGCCCTGTGTCCAGTCCAAAGGGTCAGACACCCAAAACTGCAGCTTGGTCCGATTCTCGGGTGTTAATTATGGCCAACTCTTTGGTCTTGGCGCGTTCATCACGGACTAATGCCCAATCTATCCGGGCGTTAAAAACTCCATTTGGCCCCTGGCGCTAAAACGCACCACCAGAAAAGCACTGAAAAAAATACCTTTAAGTAGCTATAAATTTAAAATAAATCTATTTAAGTACTTAGCTCTCAGCATGTACGTATCTTAATGTTAAATAAAAAATCAATAAAATCATATTAAAATATATAAAATATATATCATTTTTATTATATTATGCTACGATTGTCTATATCATGAACATCCAATTATAGCATGGTATACCAGTACATCTTTTGGATAAATCGTAGGAACAAAGTGGTGATTTATACTAGTCAGCGAAGGTATTAAGCGTAATTTCTTTCAGTGCACAGACCGCGATCAGTGGTGGCTGCTCAACATCTTCATGCCACGGAGGTCGCCTGGCCATTTGAGCGCTTAGGTCGCCGCGTCCATAAATGGCATTTGTTGTATTTGATTTGGCCAGCCGGACTGCTCCGGCGATCGTTTGGCAAGCCACTGGACTGCTGAACTCGGTCGTGCTAATTGTTTGCCACTCAAGTTCAGAGCAGGGAGTCGGACATGGTTAATCGGGCCATATAAAATGCGGGCACGTAGCCCAAATTGCTGCAGCTTAAGACTACTTAGCGTCTTGGCCCAGTGTAACAACACGCCCACAGCAATTGACCTTATCAATAGCTTTTTTTTGGCCGGAGGTGAGCCACTTTGCACGGCGATCGTTTGATTGATTGATTTTCGGGGGTAGGACTCCTTCTATCCTATTAACTCGTTTGAGGATGATGGTGGACGATGATTAATAGTGCATGCGCAGCTAGATTGCCGGTATGGTAAAGCCAAATTACTACAACGCCCCATAATCAGAGTGGTAATCATGGCAGTAGTTTTGCTTTATTTTATAACGTCTTGCAAAAACATTCAATGATAATTAATTTTGGGTACCCACGCAGATTACTAAGGTACGGATTTAATTTGTTGCCAAATGGTCATTTACAAGACCTTGATTGTCATCGTCAGACTAATGGCGATACAAATTATGTTTTATTTTGGCATACAATACCGCTGTCTGTTAAGAAATTTATTTATTTATAGATCTCTATTTATATACAAGCAAACTTCCGCTAGCTACGCCTAAAAAATATCTTACGGATATTGCATTTATAGTTGAGCTATCACCCGTCGTAACGCAAACTGAATAATTAAGTCAACAAATTCAGGGTTGACAGTCCCCAGAAGAATCACGATCTAAAAGTACATCTCTTAATTTTCAGCTGCGTAGGATGGGATGGCGTTGCACTTGACCACTCGCCGATCACTACGGCGGGGTCTTCTTCTGACCAAGTCCGTCCACTCCGCGAAGACGGGTCTCAAGTGACCCGTGGGTCCACTGGTCCATGGGCACATGGGTCCGAGCTCTCGAGTCCAATGGCAGTACGAAATGGCCGGCCCACAGTACGTATGCGTATTCGTGGTCTTGTTCGCATTGTTTTGAAGCTGCGGCGTTACCTTGGGAAAATCCGCGCAGTCATCGGCGGTCCAAGAGGCAGCCTCATCAGCTGGCGGGCCGAGCGGTACTCCATTCCATTCCACTCTCACTCTCTGCGGTTTTCGATTTCAGTTTGCTTTTGCTTTTACTATGCTTTGCTCTTGCTTTTGCCGTGCTTTTGCCTTGCTTTTGCTTTCGATGGGACGTCGGCAGCGACGCGGCGCCGCGGCTGCGTGCATTTTGCACCTGGAGCGACCCACCTGGGCAGAGCGGCCGAGCGGCAGAGCTTTGGTCCGCTGGCGGTGTGGATTTGGCTCTTCTTTTGTTTTTGCCACCGCCGCTGCTCTGCCCACGGCGACTGCGACGCCGGAGTTGGTGGCTCGGAGACGAGACCATTCAAAATATAAATAGATGTGCATGTAGGGAAATGCGAATAGTGTTCATAGAAGACCTCAGAGGAGGCACATATCAGCTCCTTCTGTTTTGACGCGCTGTTGGTGGTGCAAGGGATACCAAGCATGAGATCCCTAAGTCTGTTGGTCAGTGTCCGAGAAATACGAAAGATACCAGATACTAGATACCATAGTGCATCCTCGAGAAACAATCATAAAAACATTTGTGGAATTCGGACATATATACAAATGAAGTGAACATAACTGTGCGAAACCCAAACTTAATAATAAAAAACACATAAAAATATCACATAAAATACCAAAGTCGCGTTGAAATTAATGCCCACATAAGGTTGAAGTTTATGTCTTGGCACTTATTTTCATAATTACAAAAATTATGAAATACGTATTCAATGGCCTTTTATCCAAAACACAAATCTTCTGATCTAAGCATCTTTAATACGGAACAGAATCATCAGTTATTCAATACTAAAATAGATATAAGCAAATACATCATGGACTCAACGAACATCATTACATTCTAATTTCTCCCACAGCTACTCAGCGCCAGCTGCGCGCTAATCCTAAGCTTAGCCTACGCCCATCCCCCCGAGGGAGTGTGGAAGAAGAAGCTCACCTGGAAGGAGGATTGGGTCCAGGTGTGGAAGACCGTTAAGAAGGAGGCGTGGGAAACCAAGTGGAAGAAGGTTTCGGTCCCAATATGGAAGGAAGTCAAGGTATGGCAATGGTTCGCTCCGTTTCAACTGAAGATCTTATGAAACATACGTGGATATCCTTCAGGTTCCCGTCTGGAAAGAGGAGAAGGTTCCCGACTGGAAGATCGTGAAGAAGCCGAAAATTGAGGAGAGAGAGGTGCCTGCCTGGAAGGAGGTCAAGGTGGCCGAATGGAAGAAGATAACGAAACCTATTTGGGTGCCCACCAAGGTCGCCGTCTGGAAGGAAATCCAGGTGCCCATCTGGAAGGAGGTTCAGGTCCCGTACTGGAAGGAAATACAAGTGCCCATTTGGAAGGAAGTACAGGTCGCAGACTGGAAGCAAATGTTTGAGCCCCAATGGGTAGGTGGTTTCCCGATCTCCGTTGAAATATGAACTAAGTTGAAACTTTGCACAGGTGAAAATGGGCATTCCCGGCGAGAAGTTCTTGGGCAAGGATCACGAGGGCTGGGAGTACACCAGCCACGATCTCTGGCGCAAGAAGCTGATCTGGAAGCCCGTGTGGAAGAAGGTCTGGCGCACCGAGAAGAAGCAGGAGTGGAAGACCGAGAAGAAGCAGGAGTGGCGCACCGAGAAGAAGCAGGAATGGAAGACGGAGAAGGTGCAGGAGTGGAAGCAGGACAAGAAGCTGGAGTGGAAGGACGAGTGGATCCAGGTGTGGAAGCCCGTGAAGAAGCAGATCTGGATCAAGGAGAAGCGCGAGACCTGGGTCGAGGAGAAGGTTCAGATCTGGCGCACCGAGAAGCGCCAGGTGTGGGCCACCGAGAAGCGGCAGGCGTGGAAGGACGAGTGGCAGTCGGTCAACGTGCCCGTGTGGAAGGAGGTCAAGGTGCAGGAGTGGAAGAAGGTGTGGAAGCCCGTCTGGGAGAAGGTGTGGGTGCCAGTGAGCCATGGCCACGGGTGGGACTAGGTCCGCGGCAGGGGTCTCCGCTTGGCCACCAGCCAGGCGACAGCACTGATATCTGATAACTGCTCCCGCTGATCCTGCCAATCCCTTGGGGTTCGCCCCATCCTCCGCAGATCACGATCCCCGCTCAAATTGTTACATAGACTTAATGTTGTAAGGCATCCCACTTCCTCCTGCATTTTGTACAAAACACCTTTCATACCTTTCGTTACCTGTTGGAATTACCCATCCCCCGCCTCCTTCATCGCCGTCTCCCACAAGTGTACAAATTAGTCATGCGCGCGTTTGTCTTTAAGTTATACGAAATTCAATAAAACAACAAAAACAATAATGACTCTAGGGATCTTTCCATGGGCGAAATGTGGCAAAGCCGGGCCGCGAAAAAATTGTTTTGTAAATATGTACTTAAACTTAATTATAATCCCCCTACGGACCACAGACACGAAAATTGATGTACAAAAACATTTTTCGAAGAGCTGAAACGAAATAAAACTATAACTATAAACATAAACATAAAAACTAAATGCTTTTAATTACGCCTTGGATGGTCATACCAACCTGGCGCATCCGCGGACGAAGCGTTGCTCCCGGCGTGGATGTGGATGAGGCAATATCGGTAGTTTCGGCGATGATTCAATGGCATCAATTCGGCGAAGATGCAACTCATAAAAATTCGATTCCGACCTACGACACCCGGAAGTTAGATAAGTGCCGAAAAAACCGAATAGGCCGAAGAAGTCGCCACCATCGTTCGTTCAGCTGGAATTGGCAAAAAGGCCATGAGCCAAAGTCAACAACTGCAGTGGCGATGACGATGGCGATGATCATGGTGATGATCATGGTGATGATGACGACAATGATGGCGATGCCTTTTGCCTAGATGCCAAATAAATCTCAAGGAAGCATCTCTGCGTCAGATAAGCGGCAACAATACCGCTGCCACTTCCTGTTGCCAAGTTGAATGCTGAAGCTGTATGCAGCTGCCCGGGCTTCGGACTCGGATTCGAATTCAGATGCAGTTTCAGTTTCAGTTTCAATTTTAGATGCAGTCTCGGTTTCAGGGAGTGCGCGGCGGTATCCCACCTAACGGCTCCGCCATTCGAAGTCACTCGGTCGGTTGCCACATGTTGCCTTAATTGACTCCCCCCGCTTTCGCGCAGTGTGTCTGTGTGCCATAGAGCGATGCCCGCATAAGGTTAGCAGAGGAAGCCAACTGTTGCAGTTGCACCGCTTGCAGTTGCAATCCGAGCCTGCGGAGCTGCGCCGATTAGGTAACTGCCGCAAAAAGTTCGAGTTCAAGCAAACATTCCGTTGCCAAATCTCAGTTAGTAGTGGCTGCCTGCCTCCTAATGATGTTGTTGCAGATTTCGGCAAATCAACAATTGGCACGGCTGCCAAATGAGTTTTTCAGGGGGTGTGGATGCGGCTGACAGGCGAAAGATGAGCGTGATAGAGGCACAGATGCAGCACATTGTTAATGAGCACAATGGGCTGTCCTCGTTCCGGGTATTTGCTTGACTTCGGCTCCGGATTTGCCCCTATATTCACTATATTCAGCATGTAGGGTTCTTTTTTTAACGAAACAATTAGCGCTCAATTAAGCCAAGGTCGCAGCCCAGCTCTATATCAATCTGATTGACATACAATTTCGAGACCATTGTGCCACTTTTGTTTTCTTTGTGGCTCCGCAGCAGGTTACTTTGTCACAGGCAAAGAAATGCCTATCAATAGATTAATAAATATGCAACTGAAATTGGCTGGCGGTGATAGCCAAACGAGGTCTGAATTGCATTCCGCCTGACTTTTATGTAACCAAACAAGTGTCATGCGAAGACTGGAGTTGCGGGCCACAGAAATGATAACCGAGCCACAACAACCGACACTTAACGCATTCGAGTGAAGCACATTAAGGTTGTTGTTTTAATTATTGAGGCAGCAGAAGCAGCAACATCCCATTCGCATTGCACAAGCCGCAGCCACAGCCGCGGAGAAACAAAACGAGCCAGCCACACAGACCGAGTGAAAGAAATTGAAAAATGTAATAAAAATAAATTTCAGCCAACAAAACAAAAATTAAAAAATCAAAACAAAACAAAAGCGACAGAAATATTTGATTGTAATAAATCTTTTGTTCGCGCCCCGCAACGCAGCAACACCCAGCTAAAAAAAAAAACAGGCAAAAAGCGGCAGCGAAACATTTCTTGTACAAATAACTAGATGTAGTGGCTCAGGTTCAAGACGCCAGCCGCAGCCGCAGCCACGGAGCACGTGATGAATGCGGAGCGGACCGGAGCCCGCAGAGCGTGGAGGAGCTGCAACTCCGGAGGGGTTATTGCTCGCCAGGTGCTGTTGACTCTTTTCCAGCGGGCTGGCTGTAGATGTAGATGTGGGTCACAACGCAGGCGACGGAGAAGTGGAGCGCAACCGCAGCCTCCGAGTGGGTGACATTAGGCAAGTGCAGGCGTGTGTGGCAAGGTCGCGCCGGCCAAAGTTGCTGATTAAAAGCGGGGCAGCCGCGAATTAGCGGCAGTCTGCACGAGGAAAACGAGCGGTGAGGCAACTGAGCCACTAAAGCCATGACGCTGCTGAAATGGCAAACGAGATGTTGCAAACGGGCAGACGTGCGCTTCGAGTACTAAGGCTGCAGGTACTGGCAGCTGGGGGCCGTAAAAATGATTAAAGGCGGCGCCGAGATTGCGTTGTCAACGCGCTTGTCCCGCATCTCTAATCTATATAAATGCCATTTTATCGCTGACCCGACTCCGCGCTGCCCGCCAAACAAAAGACTTAGGCAGCGAACTCGTTTGGCCATCTCACGAAAGCGCAACTGTTTCTTGTCGAATTCATTTGATTTCGCAGAGCGCTGCGACAAGTTTTCCATGCGTAGCTGCATTGTTGAGATTTTTTTGATTTGGTATCTTGAATTATATTTCCCTTACCCACAGTCTGGTTGTACTAACGTTTAATTATCCTATTAACGACCGATTAAACGAAGTTCCTGCTTCCTCTAATGATTATACACGCCAGCGTATAGATAATAGAAATTTCATGTTTCTTTTTATGAACGCTTGGGCCAAGTTTCTCGGCTATCAGATACCCATTTCGCAGCTGGTGGAAGTGCTGGAAGTTTATTTTAAAACTCCTTAGTCATTTCTAAACAAATAAAAGCTCTTTGAGGCTTGTGACTAAACTGTTATTGAAACTAGCAGTATAAATAATAAAATATAACGATTTCTCTTGGTTCACACATCATACAAATTATACACATAAAAATGAACTATTTTAAGAGTAATAAACACCTCATAAACGATTATTGGCTTACCGCTACATATATAATGCTCAGGACTCAACGGCTTTTGCCCAATCACCTAATTTTTAACGCTTTATTAACGTTTCTTCCCTACTTCTCATGACATGTACTAAGCCCATGCAAATGGTGCCACCATGCCCCCTTTTGGCCTACTTGCTGCACCTGCTGCCACGCCCCCCGTAACCAAATGTTGGCCACGCTCGGCGCTCAACGTTTCATGCCGTGTTTGTTCGCTTTTGGATTGCATGCCCCATGTGGCTTCCCCAGCCGTTCAGATGCAAACGACTTGATTGTCAAACATTGTTATTATTTCTCGCTCTGTTTTTATATTATTTTGCCTCTCTCAGCTGGGCTTACCTGCCCCCCTCCCCTCTCGCCGTCCATAGATTTATGGCCGTGTTCCGAGACAAGTGCAGTTTACGACTTCCCTCGGAGTTCTGCGACTGATACGCTAAATGATCAATATTTGATGGGGGTATTTGTCATGTTGCCGTCGCCAGTAGCTCGCAGGCCGTTTAGCGCTTAAACGCTCAATTTCCCGACCCCGCCGCACATCCATGTTGAAATTTCTGTTATGCAGCGAAGACAATGCACAATTGTTGGAAGTGCCGGGCGCCAATCGCAATTGTTTGCGA
The DNA here is from genome assembly GCF_016746395.2 of Drosophila simulans. Classification (NCBI taxonomy): domain Eukaryota; kingdom Metazoa; phylum Arthropoda; class Insecta; order Diptera; family Drosophilidae; genus Drosophila; species Drosophila simulans. The sequence goes on from NC_052521.2 coordinate 4,689,104, forward strand.
ATAATTTTCATTTTCATTTTTATTTTCACTTTTTGCCGCTGCCCAACTAGCGACCACAACATCCACATGGATATATTAGGGAGGCGTTTACTCGGGGGCATGGTTGCGTGGATATATATTTAATGAGCCGCAATTAGTTGAAAATCATCGGATTTCGCAACAATTAATTGTATTACGCAAGGCCTGCGCGGGGAGAGTGTGAGTTGTGATTGAATTGGCAATCACTGGACGCCTTCGAATGCAAATGATGATGATGAGCGAATCTTGGGCAACCACTGCGGATCTGGAGCTGTGCATGTGCAGGTGTCGCTGTGAGTAACGAATGCTATTGGAATGGCCAAGCTGCAGTGTTTGCATCAGCACTTGTTCTTTGCAGAGAGCTTAGCCTGCAGACGCTAACTGGATGTGCAAATCCGATGGCCAAACATTTAAGTGCAAACAAAGCGGCTGGAATGGCGGGTTTTTGTTGTCCCAAATTTCAAAATTTGCACCGGACAAGTGAGTGTGTGAGCACATAAGGCGTTGAATTTGACTAGAAAACACAATAACCTCAAAATTTTCGAACATCTAAAAATAGCCGACATCTATCTGTTTAATGTTTATAGATAGTAACATTTAAGATCAATGAGAGTAAATGTTCTCAAATGCACCTTAATAAACACATTGATTAATGTCATTTGTTACTTATTTATACAAATATAGTTAAATTTAAATAGAAGGATTTCGGTATTAACCTTATTTAAGCTTTATTTTTTTATAACGCTTCTTTTGAACTATGTAAATTAGCTTACTTGACCACCTTGACTGACAACAATGCCTAAAAGTATGCAGTGACATTCCGAAATCAGAAGAAAAGATGAACATACTTCTCAGCATTCTGGCCACTTCAATGATTTATCTAATTCTAATAAAGTTTTATATTGAATAGCAAATGAAAATAAACAAGTTATTTGGTTTTATCCAACATAAATTGGCATTTATTTAATTTTAATTGGTTTCTGTTTGACTTGTATGACACTGAAACTGGAAACTGACAAATTTTCTTTCTTCGCTGGTCGGACATGCAGAGTGATCGAGTTTTGGGCGGGATTACCAATCCGTTCCACGTGGAGTGGTTCAGGTTAGTGAATCCCGGGCATGCCGACTGTTGTCAATTCAATACATTCAATATTTAATATAGTTAATATATGTATGCTTTCGTAAATGTAATTAGTAATACACATATTTGTAGTATTCAATTTGGGGTTTACCGTATATGCCGCGCTTAATGATTACGAATGTTTCCACTGGGGTATTGATTCTCTCTTAATTTCGTATAATATTCGTTCTGCTAAGAAGGAGCGAGTGATTAGTATAAATGCGTTTTAAACTGCCTGTCCACTTGGTTACAGAATTCAAATGTGTGCTGATCGTGCTTAGTTATCCTCGATGTCGAGCCTGATGTGCGTTGAAGTTGAATGTCCTTCGTGTGAGAGTGTGTCTTGGGTTTAGTGTCTGACCCGCTTGGTTAATGTCTCTTGGGAGTTGAATTTTGATTAATGCGTTTTATGTAAAGTTAAGTAAAAAATTATCTGTATATGTTTGTATATGCATGTTCGCTTATCGCTTAAATAATTACAAGTATGAAGCGCGTCTAATGAATTCAAAACCACAATTTTCGCCATAATCCTTTCGACAATGAAGAAGCAACTCAAAAAGCATCCGACTCGGATTGATTTGAATTACGAGTATACATTATTCATGCATGATATATAGTATGAAAAATGGATTATGTTATATTAGCGTACTTAGCCTAAGTGTTTTCTCTTTCAAACCACTTTGTTTAAGTTTAAGTTTTCTTTTTAATGCCAAAAGTTTTTGTTTTGATTTTGATTTGCCGAAAAGTTTATAAATTTTACGAGTGTAATTAAAATCGTGTTTGTTCGTTACAATTTGTGAAATCCAACGTTCTTTTGACTCTAGAATATTGCTTGCTATTTTAATTACTTGAAAATTTGTAGGTGTATTCCTTTCGTTTGCTTATTGATTAAATGCCATTTCCTTTACTATACACTACTTAATATTTGTAGTTCGTTTGCCATGAAAATTTGTAGTACACTCATATAGGTAAGCAATCTTATTTTTTCACAACACTACATTTATATATTTATATACGTATATATCTATATAAAACTGGTATAGTCTGGGTAAGAGTGAGTATTAGTTCGGATAGGTTAAGTGGGAACTTAAGATTGAAGTGAAACAATAAGTCTGACCATAACTCTCCCATTGGATAAATGCAGTTCGTGATGTGCTTAAGGGACGAGGATCAAAATCCAGTTCCGATCTCGTGGCAGTGGATTCACCCGGAAATGCCCTGCTATTCTACGTGATGAGCAAAATACTGGATATTCTGTAGCTCCATTGCATCGGTTTCATCCTGCAAAACTTGGATTGATCCGGCTTCGTTTCTAGCTTGCATTAGTCAGTCTTTGAAGTGTTGGTGGTATCTCCACGGATTTCTGGCCGCAATGAGCGGAACCCCAAAACAAAAATCAAACAAAAGCGAATGTAATAAGTTTTAAATAAAATCAAAATCATATATTTAGCAACTTATGAACTAATAACTTAGGATAGATCAAATGAAGTGAAATAAACAATTTCTGGTTCTCTTAAAGCTTCAAATGCGTATAACTCATGTTCAGAACGGTCTATATCAGAATTGGCTTAATAAATCGTGCTTGAGTGTATCTGTGTTTCGGGTTTGGGGTTTGGGGTTTTGGGTGTCCTGGGGATCTTGTATAATACATTCAATTGTTGTGGCTGCGATTTGTGCATTGAACAGTTTCGATTTGTTCTGTTGGAAGCGCATTTTTGAATTAAAAATAAGGGCGAACTAAATAAAGAACTGAGCGAGTGTTGGGCACAATTTTAGGTACCCACTCACACGGCTCTGTAAATTAACAATCATCACAAGTCAACGCAAAACGCAAACAAAACTCCAAATGTGCGCTGTCCATACGAATTACAAAATGCATAGGAAGAAATCATACGATTCGCATGTGTTACGACTAAATATATCAATTAGACGAGTTAATATTATGACTTTGACTTAGGCTAGGCAAAGATGAGTTTTCTGCTCCTGGCATAGATGGCAAAAGTTTACACAAACAGATTTCGAATCATCTCCTCTTACACACAAGCATCCATCTCAGTTGCTGTTGCTCTGATATTTCGGTAGACACCGCTTAAAACTAAAGTACATTATTGAAAATTAGTTCGAATACGTAAGTATGATCTTGATCTTGAGATTTCGTTTTCTGCTCCTCTCGAATAACTTGGGTAATTTCCTTTGGTGCCTCCAGCACTCTCTTATAGTAGTTATCCATTGAATGTACTTATATACTTTATGTATGTTTGGTTTGCTGCTTGCATAGACAATATAAATATGTTTCTTGAAACTTGCATTCCTTCGCTATAATTACTCGAAGTAGTTGAATATTTTACGTGTATATGCGGTATATAACTCCCTCTCTCTCGTTCTATCTCTCTATCTCTTTCCTTGTGTCCTGATGATCTGTCTGTGTGTATCTGTGTGTCCTGTGTCTCTGAGTGTCATTCAACTCCCACGCACTTCATGCACCTAAAACACTAAGCTAAAATGCCACGCCCACCGCCGCTGGAGGCGCTTACAAATTACACTGCCATAGTATCGTAGGCTGTGAATCCTGCGCCATTTGCTTGTTGGAGTTGGAGTTGTTTTGGGCCGGTTTCGTTTCTGCACGGGAAGAGATGAATCTGATTAGTACACATTGGAGCATTGGAAGCGGGACTTGTTGGATTATGTTTATGCTGCAACCAAAAGCATTGCAAGGGTCGAGATGGGATCTTTCGGGCGAACTTTGAAGTATTTTCCAAGTATCTGTATCTTTATCTCCGACCTGAACCCATCTCGCCCCATTGGCCGTGTCTTTATGTTCTGTTCGTGGCTTAACATGGTTTACTTCTGGTTCTTTTTGATTTGGCAAGCTGAGGCCAAGCACAAAGCTGCAATAAAGTGTTAATACGAGTATTTATGGAAACACTTAAGTATTTCGTGATAGACAGATATGTGTGGGTCTGCTTATCGCATGGAGTAGTTTATCAAAAGGTTTCAAAACATTCAACTGTGATTTGCTGTCGAACCGAAAACCAAACGAAAAGATCAAAGATTAAAGACAAAACCAATGTAAAAATGAATATACGAACTCAAGGCGGTTTATACATAGACGTGAGTACTGGATGCACTTTGGGTTAGTATTGATTGGTGCGTGGGCATGCAGGATAGTCGTGGGTGCTAGTCACATTGGTAGGTTCCTTATTCAAGACTTACAACTGTCGTCGACTAGTGTCAGCGATCATACCATTCAGAGTTAGGAAAGTGGGTAAATAAAGACGGGGAAGATTGTTAAGTTGCGATTAGTGACAGGGGAACTGCACCAGAACTACATATGTATATCAACTTCTGGGCAAATGCTTTAACATCTCGTTAATTACGTGTCGGGTGGTAAATACATATGTAGGAGGGTCAGGCCCATTGGCCTGGTCTTACCTTTCTATCAGTTTGCGCATTTCTTCGGTGGTGCGCTGATCTTTCGGCTGTGGAGATCGCTTCACTGCTGCGAGTTCAGCATTTGGGGTTCGGAATATGGCAAAAGAAATTGGTTTGTGTTGCCCGAACCGATAGAGTGGGGTAGTATAAAAATTTAATAGGGTTCCATAAAAGAAAGTAGAAAGAAAAATTCGGAATGGAGATAAAATGATAAAAGTAAAACCGGCTTAGATCTAAATTAAAAACCATCGAGTAGGCGTCCAATCGTGCAGCTACTTTCAAAATAAGTGCTGATCCCCGGCATCATTACTCATTTGGACCCTCAAAGGGTCATCCCATGCAGATTTCTAGTGGCAATTCATTCGAATTGACTAGTTGTGATTAGTTACAAACATAAAACATAAAACATTGATATGCAAACGGTGTGCTCTATGAAGTGAAATGATATGTAAGTGTGCGATAAATTGGATCTTAATAATAAAAAAAACCAAAACCAAATTTAAATCGTAATAACTTAAAACTGTTACACTCAAAACACTGATGTTCTTTAATAAAATTTAGCAAAACACAGCATGAATATTTACGCATGAACGAGATAACTGAAATTCGCTGAGAAATGCGAGGAGTTTCGATGATAATGACGGTCTTTCAATGATCGTTGGATATATCTTATGAAATACTTATAGTTGATCATGAGCAAGAGAGGCGAGGGGTTCGTGAGGAATCGAAGTATGAGATGTGATCGGTTTTTCGAATGATGATCGTGAAAATCACACAAACTAACTCAACTTCGGATAGGATCACTCACCCTCGTTGGAGTCTTCTGATTTATATTTACACGAAATTTCGGATAGAATTGAAAAAGATGGCGAATTGATATTGTTAAGATTAGACCGAGCTCTCGAAAATATTACGCGTTTGTTAGGTTGTAACTAACACTAAAATTTCCTTTCATCAGAAAATAATTCATGTGGCCAACTTACCTCCGTAGTTTCCGCGTGGTCCGTGGTCACGATCGCACTCTGCCTCTGAGATCTCATTACTCTCCTTGGAGTCGTTGAATGAGGAGTTGCTCATGTCGTGGTTGCGTGGTGGTGGTGGTGGAGGCTCGGGTGACCCATTGCCGGGATTGCGAGCGGAGCCTGTGGATCAAGTTGTGCGTTAATCAAGTCTTAAATCTTTCAAGCCTCTTCACTGACCGATGCTGCGACGTCCCATGGATCCCCGGGAACCGTAGTGATCATAGGGCTGTCCATAGGGTCCTCCGTACTGGGAACCGTACTGATCCTCCTCAGGGGCGCAGTTGGCGGGATCGTCGTATTCGGGTCCGGGTCCGGAGTACAGGCTGCCGCCTTGCGAGTTGACGCGGGTGTATCGACGCTACAAGAACAACAATATAATGCATCAGTCATTCCACATTCCAAATCGGAATTCAATGACTACTCACATATTGGTCCTCTTCGGCACAGTTGGCGGGATCATCGTATTCGGGAGCTGGCGTGTAGATTGAGGACTGTCCGCCCTGGCTGTTCTTTCGCTGGTATCGATTGGCCCGAGGCATTGATTGCGATCCGGAGCGGGAGTGCACGTGTCCTGGATGTCCTGGTGGGAGCATAGTGCCCGCGTGTCCGGGAACTGGGCCGGCGTGTCCGTTCTGGTGGGGGAAGGTCTGGAAGTTCATTGCCTTGGTGGGGTCCATTTCCTCGCGGAATCCGAGAAGGTGGAACGTGGCATAGGGGCAGATTTCATCTTCCATGCCTTGCGGGAAAAGAGATCGATTAGTACGTGTGTCCACTATGAGAAATGATGTGTTGTTCAAGTGGACTTGGTTTAGTGTGTTAAGTATGCTGCGATGATACCTGGTACCCGTTCGATTTTCCTTACCAAGTAATTACTTACTAGTTTGTTAGCTTTAGTTAGCTGGATGCGACCAGTTGTTAGACTTTTTGTTAGAGCAAACAAACTTAAAAATAATTAAATTAAAGGAGAGATCGATTTTACAGGATGAATTAAATTGCTGGATAAAGTTAATCCATAACTGTTAGAGATGGATCTTGATAACTCAAAAGGTAGAGGCAGTGTGGCTTAACACCGATTATAAACTAACTAATCCAGATATATTAAATCCGTAAGTCGATCAGCTCCATTAAAAAGGTGGGGTGGGTTAGTGAGGTTATTGATGGGGGACTAAGAAACTTAAATCCGTAGAAGGGAGCGGCTGCTCCTCTCCACTTCGCCTACCTGGATGCCTATAGTGGCACTCGGCATTGCCGTGGGCGTGGCCGTAATGGTTGCCGTGCATCGGCACTGGCGGGGCCTTCAGCTCCTCGTACAGGTTGGGATTGCGCCGAGGGTCCCAGGTCGAGTGGTTGGACCGGAGGCCACCGCGGCCTGGACATGTCGTGGAGTGTTTATGTGTGGTTCGGGGTGAGGTGTAGTAGATGGGTTCGTTTCGAGTGTGGTGTTTTTCAATTTCCAATTTCGTACAACATCAATGATAAGTCAACGGAAATCATAATCGAATTGAAGCAACCGAAGAGGTGCGGGATTTGGAGTTGGTGCGTGGGGAGCGAGAGGATAAAACGATAAGTATACTCGGATTAAATCACGTCTGGGACCATCCCAGTGCAAAAAAAATGTATCTAAATTAACAACAACATTTAATAACACGGTTCTTTCATGCCAGGATTGGGGGCGGGTCTTTGGAGGAACTGAACAGGAAGCGGCTTAAAAAGCAACACTAAGAATTTTTCGGGTCCGGAAAAGCTTAGCTTGAGTATGGTATGTGGGTAGAGATCTAGAGATACCCTCAGTTTGTATGAATGCAAGGCAACGCAAAATACTTTTCGTATATGATTTTCGTTCGCAAAGTAAATGGAAGAAAGAACTAAGCCCCCATCCATGACCAGGAACCCGAGATCCGGGGATCCGGGCATCCGACACGGGGTGGCGGCATTAATAAATGTTGCATTGGAAATTTAGATGCTTACTTATGACTGTACCTCGCTTAATCCGGTCGCAGGTGTTGTAGTTGGAGCCGGGGACGGGGGGCAGCTTCCGGTTGGGCGGGGCGATGTAGCCGAGCTCATCCCGCAGGTCCGGACGACGCTTGTCCAGGGTGGCGCCGGGTCCCATTGTCTGATTGTAAACTACATCGTCTAGAATTAATATATGATATCGCCAACTCAATATTGAAACACTGAAGATGCTTTTCCTTCATCATATGCCGCTCGCATTCAATCAACTCGCATACTTTACTTCTGTTTTCGACTCGATCTCGACTTGTTCCGTCACTCGTTACTGGTTTTAAAATTAATTTTGGATTCACTTGTTTTTTTTTTGGTTTTGGTGCGGCATGTCAACACACTAAATGTGCTATTTGGTAGCTCAAAAATACAAGTTTACAAGTTACGATTGCGAAAAAAGATTCCAAAAGAGGTTACGTGAAGTGTTCAGGTTATTTGTTTTCGATTTCAAAATATACCAACTGGTCAACGATTACGATTACGACTGTTATAATAATGATATGAAATGAGCGATGAACTTAATTTTGGATTTACTCGACTTTTCTTTGTCATCGATCAAGGATCTCGATGGTGATTTCAAAAAGCATCTTAGTTTTGGTTGTTCATAAGGGAAAAATACGGAAAGAATTCGGAACTCAAAAATGATAGATTTGAGTTGTCTTGTTTTGTGGAGGATATGGATTTGTAAATATATATATATAGAGTAGTATTTGATTGTGAAGTTGCTCAGTTCATAAGCAAAACGTATGTACAACAATGGGGCTAGTATAGATATATCGCTTACTGGGATTATTCTAGTATTGCATATAAGTACAGTCCTCCACAGAGCCAATAACACCAACTGATAAATAAGTTTACAACTCGGTCTGCAAACTGATCTATTCTTCAGAAGTTATTGGGTGCTTCAGTACAACTTTCAAGTCATGTTTGGCAATTGAAAAACCAATTGATTTTAATGACGATGAAGTATCGATGATGGTTTTCGTATGTACACACAGATATTGACACTAAATATATTATATTGATATATGCTCGTATTATATTATTTGATTGTTTGGTATATTTTCAGTTTCTTTGTCTGTCTGTTGGTATATTTTTGGAGTGAGAACTTTTGGTATATTTTTGTGGGTGTATCTTGTATCATTGAGTTTGGAAATATAAGTAAATCATGCAAAGCCAAACTACACAGTGACATTCCATTAAAATATTATTATATGGTATCAAAGGATTACAAACCGACCATTTTGACTTTTGGAGTGACGGCTAAATTTATCGACATGTTGGCTAAACTGTTTTTTTTTTTTCAAAATTCTCAAAGAAAATCTTTTAATTGAATGCAAAATAATATCTTTGTTAAAGATATGATACAAAAATGATAAACATTTTTTAAGGAACATTTAGCCAACATGATGCAAAACAGAAATAAGATATCGATCTACACTCTACAGTAAGCTAAAAATTTGGTTAGGATTCAAGAGAAGAGGTTGCGCTTGTGAGGTGGGGAGTCCTTGGGGAAGAACCTACAGTACACATCCTTCTGGCCGCCGCGCATGTCGTCCGCTCGCCTCCGGGAAAGGGCCACGCACACCACGCAGATGCCCACTGCCACCACGACCACGGTGGCGATCAGGGGCACCATGAAGTTGAGATCGAGCCACTCGGGCATCCAGGCGGGCAGGCGGATGCGGGTGTGCACGTTGCCGTGGCCGGATCCGTCGTCCAGGGGCGCAATGGTGCCTTTCGGGGTTTAAGGGGGGTATACAAACCGGATGCGCACATGCAATAGTTGGTTGGTTGGGTCATAGACAACAGCAATATGGAATATGGGCAGGCAGTACAGGCAATATGGTATTTTGATAATTTGGTATTTTGGATTTTCGTGGCACAAGCGCAAGTGTGGGGTGTTGCAGTTTCGTGGTGTTCAGAGAGAAGTAGAGAGAAACCGAAAAAGAACGAAATTCTTAATTAGTGGTCAGCATAGATACCTTTGTGGTGATTGCCCTTGCTACGCAGTATACAAATAACAATTATCGCTATGATTATGACGAGCAGAGCCGCCACGACGGGCACAACTAAGTTTAGGTTCGAGAGGATAATGCGGATCGTGTCCTCGGCGCTTAACTCGGGTAAATCTCGCGAGGGTGCGATAGTGCCTGCAACAACAATAACAACAACAACCAAAGGGTGGTTTTGGGTGGTCAGTGGGTGGGAGCAGACAGTGGGTGGGGCGGTTAGAGACAGAGACACATGGTGCGAGAGAGACAGAGAGACAGAGAGAGAGAGAGAGGAGGATCAGTTACACGTTGTGACCTCTGCTGGCACATTGACCTTTGTACCGCGCGCACATCGCGAAAGCACTCAACACATACATATACAAATACAGACTGTGGCGAAAAATTCAAAGGTTAAACTTGTCGATATGGAGTCGTTTTCGTTATTCATATGAGAGAAAAGTAAGAGTATTAAAGAGTATTGGTTTTCGGTTATTTTACATGGCGCAGAACTGAAGCACGCATCAAAATGTGAGTAAGTTGATATGAGAACTAGTTAAACTATTCCAAAATTGTATATGGAAATTGTATAAAAAACAGTTTATTTTACTTTTTTAAACACTAAACGCAATGCAATTTGTTTGTGATCCGCTTAGAGCTAGTTAATGATGTATGTTATTAGATCGCTAAGACTGCACGAAACGAATGGAACTGCATTCCAGAAGGAGAAACGTATCCTTCAAATAAACCAACTAACTTAGGTGGAACTCAACTGTAACTTGACATAACTATAACTGAAACGAATCGAATTGAAATGGCAAAAACCAAAAATGTCTGAAAATGTCTGCGTGTGACTGTAGTGATAAGTGATAAGTCGAACCATAAGTAAAAGTTTAAGAAATCAACTCTCTCAGCTCAGACTCCCTGGCCAGGACTCCCATGGAACAGGATTGAGATACTTTGGTTGTTGTGCTTGATTGTCATGTTATGGTGGCTCTGCTCGATTCATCGGATTGAGTTTCACACTTGCTTTGTCTTTTCCAAGCCTCTGTTAAATGAGCACTTTCATATTTTTAATCAAATGAAAAGCAAATCAAGTTAGCTAAAATCATAAAAGTATCGTTTTTGGTGGGTGAATCGTTTCTGTGACCAGTTGTGTATGGGAATATCTAGCTCTTGCAGTTGCATAGGTTCTGGAATATGGATCATAGCCGTGAAAACATCTAATTGGCGGGAAGTTACATCGATTGGAGTTCTGTACAATCAATAGATTCGGGATTGGTTCGGCGGGTATAACAACATCTAGTTAATATGCTTAAAGACGACAGCTATTTGGTCTGCATCGATTTTCATATTCCACACCGCGTGTATATTTTACAAATTCTCTTTCACAGACTGGGCACAGAAATGCAAAAAAATAAATTCATAAATAACTATTCGAAATGATAAGAGGACGTTCCATGTCAATAATAAGTATTTAAGTATTTAACAAGAAACTAAAACGATAAAGCCGAATGCCCGACTATCAAATACCGTTGCTCAGCTAATATTAAATAAAACGATTTTTAGATTTGGAAAAACTAATGAAATAACGATAATCATTTTCCGTTTTATACCCGTTTAACCGATTTCTTTTTATATAATTAGATTATCTTTAAGTTTCCGTGCTGCAAGCCAGGATCCTCGACAAGCGGATAAACGGACAGATAAATAAATATACGGACAAACGGACAGGCGAACATAGTTAAGAATATATATATTTAAAAGGTTCGACAACGGGTCTAATATCTCCTTTAATCTACGAGTATCAGATGCATTTAGTTCTAATATTGTTCGTTGTTCAAATTGATTTAATTTGGATTTTTTGTTTAAACTTAACGTCGCATAAAATAAAAAGTACTTTAAGTTAATGTTTTATTGACAAGGATGGTCCCACATTCATATTCATACTGTGATCTAGAGCACTACGATGCTTGGGTCTAGTTAAAATTATAATAAAATTAAAATCGTGGCTGTTTGGTGAGTTAGTTAACTATTCAGTTATGTACATATGCATATACGTTGCAATAGCTCTTCACTGGGATTGTTGATAAAAACGGAAGGAAACAAATTGCATTTACGTAAGAAAAATCATTATTATTTTACACTATTCGGGTGCTTCTGCGTTCAGAGTTCTGGCAGTTAAAAACATAAAGAAGTGACTATTTTCCAAACTATGAGACATAAACGAACTGAAACAACTATATCGACAAGCTTGGTTTGGGCAACAAAAAATAGGAATAATATAATTTTATATACTGTGCAATTTGTTCACATTGAAAAGCAAGGAAATCATAATTTGCTCATATTTTTTAAAAATATGTCATAACTTTTCGTGATTGGTAAAGACAAAATAAACTCAATAATTGTTTTGTACAACATTGTATAGCTTGGTGCTTCTCATCTTGTTATTTGTATATGGACAGTGTTTCGGGGTCTCGATCGCAAAACCAACTCTCCGGACAGCCAGGCCCAGTTAATGGGCTTCTTGGAAGCCTTCGGAGCGGTATTTCCAGCATCAGACCCCGAAGCTGTCAACGTAGAGTACTCTATGTACAAAAGCAATGCAGGAATCAACTGGGAATCGGAGAACAGATCATAAATACCTCCGGTAACCGTCAGGGTGGCAAAGTCGTATTCGGCCACAGTGAAGCCAGCCGAGTTGTGGGCAGTGATGCGGAGGTTGTACCAGGTGGCGGGTTCCAGGTCCAAAACCACGTAGTTGTTGTCCGGCTTCACGTTGTTCGAAATTTGGTTCCACTCAATTTGATCGCTGCAGAGGTAAACAATCTTAGATCGAGTTCATATGCCTGGTTAAGGTGTGATCTACCGCTTCTTGCTCTCCACCACAAAGTGCGACATGGGGCATCCTCCATCTTTCCAGGCCTTGAAGTGCAGGGACACGGAGTTGGAGGACACTTCAATGAAGCGAGGTTTCTCGGGCAGCTTGGGCTTCTGTCCCTTGGTCCGGGTGTTCAAGATGTCAGAAGCTTCGCCAGCTCCAATGCTATATTAGTTTTAGAATTAGGTTTATCTCTCTCTGGTTATTAAAACACTCACTTATTGAATCCTGTGGCATAGACCTGATAGCGGGAGCCGCACAAGAGTCCTTCAATATTGTGCTTCTGCGAGTCGACAGACACTTCCGATGTTTCCCATTCTCCGAATTCTAAGAGTGAGGATTATAATTTAAATGTTAGAAACGAACTAATATGTATTTATATCTAGTCAGATCCACCCACCTGGCTTGTAGTGCAGGGTGTATCCATGCAGAGGAGCAGTGTCTCCCTCATGGGGCTTCAACTTGACAGTCAGGGCATCAGTGGTGGTGGCCGAGAGTGTGACATGGGGCGATTGTGGTGGAGCCAGAACAATCAGTTTGTGCGTGATGGAGTCCTTTGCAATCGAGTTCTCGGCGTGGCAGGAGTAGTCTCCGGCATCCTGGCGATTCACCGACTTGATCAGCAGCGATCCGTCGGGGAGAAGGCGCATGCGATCGTTGGCACTGAATTCGACGCCCTTGATTTTCCATGTGATCTCGGGTTGGGGAGCTCCAACGGCCAGGCAGGGCATCTTGGCGTCTTCCTTGAAGGTGGCAGTGAAGGTGTCGTCGAAGGAGGCGATCTTGGCGGGCACCTGGTCGCTGGGCATGGCCACTATGCTCTTGGACTGCTGGCCTTCGCCAATGGTGGTGCTAGCTGTCACCCAGAACTCGTAGGGCTTGTTCTTCTCCAGTTCGGTGGCCTCGAAACTCATCTGGTAGTGGGGAACCTTCTGGGTCTTTGTCTCAGTCTCAGCGCCTTCGGCCTTAGAGTATACGGTGTACTGGGTGATAATGCCGTTGGGCTGTGCTGGTGGGCGCCAGGATACCAGGATAGCGGCGTTACCCATAACAAGAGCCTTTACATCAGTGGGTGCTTCGGGAACTGTCAAAGCAAAGAAGTTAGAAGTTGCTATTCTAATATAATCATGGATATGAATCACCATCGGGTTCAGTTTGGCAGTGAATGGGAACGCTGCGGACTCCATCGCCTCCGGCTGTTGTGGCCAGAACCTGCATTGTGTAGTTGGTGTACTTCTTTAAGCCGTGGAGAACTGTGTCGGAGGAGGCCGTCTTCTTATAGTGCCGCTTGGTCTCGTCTAAAATGAAAAAGTAGAGTAGCGTTCATAACTATTATCCTTATTAAGATTCTTCTGAGACCTTTCAGTTGTGGAAGTTCCCTTATTTGACTTTAATCTACTTACCATACCACTCGTCACTGGGGGCATAGACAACCTTATAGGTCTTGATCACTCCGTTGGCGGATTCCAGGGGTGGGCTCACCCATCCGACGCGAATGGTCTGCGAGGTCAAGGTGGTGCAGGCGGTGTCACTGGGTGGCTGGCTGGGTGTTCCCTCGGCCGTAAATTGCTTCTCCTCTTCGCTCAGTGGACCAGCTCCGATCTTGTTGAAGGCCTGGATCACCACGGAGTACTGGGTGTAGACGCGCAGGTTCTGCAGTTCCAGGTTGTGCTCCTTGCCCTCCTCGGTGATGAAGTTGATGGTCTCGAAAACGTAGGATGAGTTAGTGTTGGATAGCTTGTAGCCGACGTAGTAGCCCAGGATCTCTCCGTTCCACTCGGTGCGTGGTGGTGGCTTCCAGGTGACGCGCATGGTGGTCTGGTTCACGGGTTCTACCTTGATGTTTTGGGGCTTTCCGGATGGCGCTTCTTCCGCTGTGATGATGGTCACTGCTTCGGAGGATTGGGATGTGCCGATGGCGTTCTCGGCCACGATGCGAATGTTGTAGGTGGTGGCGGGGCTGAGCTTCTGAACTTGGGCTTCTGTGGTGTGTCCGGGCACAATGACGCGATCGATTTCGCTCCAGGAGGCACGGGAACGCTTGAACTCAATGATGTACCTGTCCAGAGGGGAGTTGCCATCGTAGGGTTGCGCCCAGCTCAGCTGCACGGATCGTCCGGATTTGTCGAGCACCTTCAAAGCATATGGCATCTCCGGAACTTCCTGGACAATCATATTTATGCTGGCGTCATCGGATCCGAAGGCATTAGTGGCGACACAGGTGAACAGGGCGGAGTCGGACCTCTCGGTGCGCTTGATCGACAGACTGGACATAACTCCGGTGGAAAGGATCTCCTCGCGAATGGTGTAGCGGTTGTCGTTCTTGGGGTCCAGTCGCATGTTGTTCATGTTCCACAAGATGCCAATGGGCTTCTCGCCCTTCGCCTCGCACTGGAGTACGGCGGGTTCTCCTCGTCGAGCGGTCTGGTTTCGCAGCTTCTCCGTGAACTCTGGAGGGGCCTGAACGCTGATCATAATCACTGCCGAGAGACCGGAGCCAATTCCATTGATGGCCTCGCACAGATAGTAGCCCTCGTTGGTCTTTTGGATGTTGTCCACATGCAGAGTGCCCTCTTCCACGCGGATGTTGTCGCTCTTCTTCAGATCCTTGTACTCTCCGGGGGTGTCGCCTGCGAAGGAAATCATTTTGAGAGGGGTTTTCCAGAGGATTAAACTGATTTGTACGTACCAACTGCTTTCTTCCATGTGACTTGGGGTTTGGGGAAGCCATCAGCTTTGCATTCAACCTTGGCATCGGATCCCTGGGCGAAGGCCTTATCGGTGGGCTCGAGGATCCATCTGGGAGGTACTGTTGATCGGGTTTGATGACGCGATTGTGGAAAGAAAATACGTTAGTTGAGCTATCGTGGTTTCTAGCATAATGTGTAGCATGCAACATGGTCAAGAGTATCGGCGGAAGCGGATGGACGGACTTAGTTTCAAGCAAAGTGAAATGATCATTTGAAGCACTCAAAAACTCTCATTTAATTCGATAAATGTGTTATAAATGTTTTGGAAAAATAATTTATTATCATTTCATTTTTCTTTAAGTATGGAAATATTTTACTGCTCTCTCATTCAATGCAAAAGTTTAAGTGTTGATTGAACATCGTCTTATGATACACAATAGAATATTTCCACACGATCGCTTACAATCGAGATTAACTTAAAAGGCCAAACTACAACAGAAACATTAGCACAATTAACCAAGGTGATAATAGGACAAATGAAAGTGGGGCATTAATAAAACTCATGTTATACCAAACTAAAGGTTAAAGTTCATGCAATCAGTGCAAAGCGAAGTCCTGGTCAAAGGATATCTTCGTCATATTATGTTTCCTTGCCAACGGACTTCGCTTTGTGTCTTAAGGTCTAGGTAAATAATGATTAATAAACAAGGAATACTTAATGAAGGATTGGATGGGGATGTGGGTTTCTTTTTGAGCTGGACAGATCAGGGCGAATTGTTTACGTTTGTGGAAGCGCAAAGAGTCAGTCTCGTTTGGTGGAGGACTGGGTTCCATGGTTACGATTAAGTTTAAGTTTAGTTTCGGTTAAGTAGACAATTAGAAGCGATTAGGATAGTAGATAATAGATCTTGCTGTTATTGGTTTATTCGGTGTTGGAGCATGAGCCCTGTGAACTTGTATTTTACATAGAAACCATAACCCTCTAAGAGTCACTCGAAATCGAAGGCTGTGAGTCGTATTTCTGAGATCTTCTCAGAATAAGTGCTATGTGTAGTGCTGTGTGTGTGTGGGTGTTGCTGTGCATGTATGTGTGCAGGGTCAGATCTGAGCTGTTTTGACATTTATGGATAACAATCGAGTAAGCCGATACCCAGTGGGACCTAGGTTAGATCGTGGCTAACTTTGCCCGACGTTGGTTGGTTTACTGGTGCAGTCGAATGCGGAGTTTTAACTTCACATATTTACACAAACTATATAGTATAGACCTTGATCGACTTGGTTCAACTTGGTCTTTGGCCTACGGATGTGGAATATTGATAAATTCAGAGAAGTCGAGAAAAACTGGATTAGCTGCAGCAAGAGGAGTTGAAAGTAAGTTGGAATTGGCATATCTGATAAGCTGATAACCGCCCATTTACCATTCACAGTTAGCCGGGTCCGGCGTTCTGCCACGCCCACCTGGTTGATCGCCCGACAACTGTAGTTCCCCGCATGCCCCTCCCCCGCCCTGTTGATCAGCAGTAGGCTGGTGTGCTCGCCCACTGTGGCCTGAGTGACGTCATCGTTGCCGTCATCGTGCACCTGCCGCCCATCTAGCCACCACTCGAACAGAATGGGCGTGGCCCCCCGGCTGGCAATGCACGTGAGTTGCACGTAGTCGCCGACATCGCAAACGGAAGCGGAAAGCAGCAGCGGCGAGAGCACAGGTGGTTCTTGGGTTATATTTGGGGGAATAGGAAGGAGCGCCATTATTAGGAATCAGGTTTATGGGAAGATGAGTAAGTGCAGTCAACTAGTTAAGTCATCGATGATCAGTGATATGTTCATGATATGACTTCATCATTAATCCTCAGTTTAAAAAATCTAATCCTCTGCCTATCAAATATCGAATTCTTTGTATATGCTAGCTATATGATTCCCATACAAACTGAACTATCCCGCTTTTAATTGACATAAATTTCGATGTTTTGGATGGACTCTAAGGAGAATAACTTTGTACAAACAGAAAAGGCACAATTAAAAGCTATATACACGACGGAGTACCCTTCACTTTCAGGATGGACCAGCGACTGGCCACGCCCGCCGCGTTGCTGGCCACGCACGTGTAGTTGCCGGAGTCACCAATGGTGGTCTGACGCAGCGACAGGATCAGGGTGTATTCGTCGATCTTGTGGTAGATGGAGCGCAGCAGGGGCTGTCCGTCCTTCAGCCAGTAGATGTCGATGGGCAGGTCGCCGGAGGAGACCATGCACATGACCCGCACCGCCTGGCCGCCATTCACCCCGTTGGCATTGAAGTGGAACTGATCGACCTGGGGCAGCTCTGTGAGCGGGTGATAAGAAAGCCGTGCAAGGGATCAACACACTGTACAGCGAGGGAAGTCCGAGAACCCCCAACTTCAGTTGTATAATACAGATAATACAGGTTCGTGTGCTTATGCAGTACCAACACCAGACAAGGAGGCACAGACAGAGAGTGGGGATTTACAGATGCCTTGGTCCTATTCTAGGATTCCAGTCTACGACTAAGACGCCACCCCCAGCTAGCGATTCCTTAGGAGTAATTCGCACAAACCCTTGACACTCAGGTGGGTCTCTGCCGTGGTTTCGCCCGCCCGGTTGGCGCCCTTGCAGGTGTAGTTGCCCGCGTGGTCACCCCCCACGCTCTCGATGTTCAGCGAGCTGCTGCGCCGGCCGTGCATCAGGATGGTGACCCCGGCCAAGTCTCCGGCGGGCTCGTTGTTGTAGTACCAGGTAATGTTGAAGGGTGCGTCGCCGTGCACCACCGCGCACGTCAACTGGTAGTAGTCGCCCACGTACAGGGGTGAATTCACGGGCAGGGGAGCCAGTTTGGGGGGCACTGCATTGGATGGTTCCAATAAAAAAGGGAGAAATAAAAGTTAAACATAAAATATAATTCGTTTGACGAAGAGCCCTATCTCATTCCCATTATAATTTGACCTTACAACTTCCTTTCGAGAGGGAATCTTTTAAGATTTGTAACCAGTTGGGATCTCGAGGAGTCACCTGCTTTAGAGGAAATTGTGCTAGTTTCTAGTTTTTGTATCTCTGAAACTTAACCTATTCTGGTCAGAACAGTTCAGTGCAGTCTGGGTATCATACATGCAAGCTTTCAGTGTGGATGTGCGTCAGGCCATTCCAAAGAGGAGTGATGTGTCTAATTCGGTCAGAAAGACGGAAGAATAAGTCAGGACAGCAGCAGAGACAGATGGTCATGCAGCGACGCAGGGTTAGTAATCGGCCACAAAGAAACTACTCGAGCGACCCAATCCCAGAGAATTCCTAACCGTAGACGTTCAGCGGCGTGGTGAACTGCTGATGGCCCGCCAAATTGCGGGCGTGGCAGGTGAAGTTGCCCGCATGGGAGGCCTCCACGGCCTCGATGGTTAGCACACTTCCACGACGACCCACGCGGGCCGTGGTTATTCCCAGATCCTCCGAGATTGCCTGACCATCCAGCGTCCAGTCGATGTTCAGGGGCAGATCTCCGCCAGGAACGGAGCAGTGCAGTGTCAGGTACTGACCCACCTGGGCAGGGCCCTCCTCGAAGGCGAAGGGTATGATGCGCGGAAGAACTGGATGTGCATTTACGTTTCGGTGGTGAGATGTGATGGTAAAACAAAAGGTGCATAAAATTAAAACATAACCGCATCAACGAAAGCTTCTCTTAAGACTAAGGCGCTGGGATGAGAACCTATCACACGCAGCTGGGTGCTGTAGGTGGCACGACCGGCGGCGTTCTCCCCGTGGCAACTGTAGTTGCCCGCGTGACGATCTGCCACGCTTTCGATGGTCAGAACACTACTTCGACGACCCATCTTCGCTATGAGGATGTCCTGGTCATCGTCATTGAAGAGCGGCTGGTTGTTAAACGTCCAACGGATGTTGAGGGGCAAGTCGCCCTCCGTCAGGGTGCACTGGTACGTTATATACTGGCCCAGATGGGTGGGCTGCGAACCGGTGGCAAAGGGCGTGATTTGTGGCAAGACTTGCGGGATACACAAAACAAAAGCAGTCAACTCAACGAACAATCAAGGAAAAAAATGAAGACAAATAAGGTGATCTCTATCTACGGTATATGCATATGGATTTGGATCTCTATCCCACCGTTGACAATCAGGGCCGCAGTGTACTCCACCATTTGGGCCTTGTTCCTTGCCCGGCACGTATAGTTTCCGGCATTGTTGCCGTTTACCGAATCAATGGTCAGCACATTGACCTTCTTGCCGATCTTGGAAGAGGTGACCCCGTGATACTCGTTGATGGCATAGTCATTGAACAACCAGGTGATGTCCACAGGTAGATCGCCCTTCGAAATGGTGCACTGCACGGTCACCGAGTCCCCGAAGTTGGCTGGCTCATCCCCGAACTCAAAAGGACTGATATGGGGAGGTACTTGGAAATAGATGGGCAATCAAAGGGTATTGTACATCTAGGGATCATGTCCATCTTAATCCTAAGAGTGGATTGATATCTCCGCAGATCCCCAGCTAAGAACCTTACAACTAAGCTACAAAAGCCAAGACACAAAAGCCAAAGCAAACATGCAATCTGTATATGCGTACTGTGTGTGGGAAAAACAGGAGTGGGTATACAAATAGAAACTAACTAAACCAGAATGACACTGAAGTGCTGTACAGAAGCTCTGACTTCGCAGGCAAGTACCATTGACTGTCAACTGTGCCGTGTAGACGGCGGATGCCCACAGATTCCTGGCCTTGCAGGTGTAGTTGCCCACGTGGCGGGCACTCACGGCATCGATCATCAGCACACTCAGGCGCTTTCCCATCTTGGAGGTGGATATGCCCGAGTAGTGGTTGATGGGGTAGTCGTTAAACATCCACTCGATGTCGAGCGGCAGGTCACCGGAACTGACCAGGCAGTTCACAGAAACCGAATCCTCGAAGTTAGCCGCCACTTCGCCAAAGTCAAAGTGTGCAATTTTGGGGGCAACTAGTGACATAGATTGGGAAAGCTACAATAAGCTTGGGGACTTAAAACAAAACACCAAAATGAAAACGATAATAATAAATATTGCAGGTACATAGGTGGGAACGTATCCATCAGTACCATTAACTATGAGTTCAGTGCTGTAGTTGACGGCTGCAGCGTAGTTCTTTGCCCGGCAACTATACTTTCCCGCATGCCTAGCCTGCACGCTATCGATGCTCAGCATACTGTTCCTCTTACCACCCTTAACTACATTTATTCCGGAGTAGGAGCTTATGCCGTACTCGTTGAAGAACCACTCGATATCAATGGGCAAATCGCCGGAGGAGATTAGACAAGTCACCGAAACGGAATCCTCAACATTGGTGGGTTCCTCTCCGAAGTCAAAGGGCGTGATTTTTGGAGGAACTTTGGAGTGAAGGTGGTTTTAATAAAAACGTGAAGAAATTAAAGAAATACCTTACACTAAAACTGAATTTATGAAATATGTAGGAGTACCATTAACTATTAGTTCGGTGGTATAGTTTACAGCAGCAGCGTGGTTCTTAGCCCGGCAACTATACTTCCCGGCATGGCGAGCCTGGACACTATCAATGCTTAGCATGCTGTTCCTCTTGCCACCCTTAACTACATTTATTCCGGAGTACGAACTAATTCCGTAGTCGTTAAAGAACCACTCGATGTCGATGGGTAAATCCCCATTGGAAATCAGGCACATGACCGAAACAGAGTCCTCCACATTCGTCGGAGCGTCACCGAAGTCGAAGGGCGTAATTTTGGGTGGAACTTGATTCAGTTTAAGTGGGAGGAAATAAACGATAATCTTAAATGAAAGTGGCAAACAGGAACGGATTTATATAAGCATTATCTAATGACCATTGACAATTAGGGCCGCCGAATATTCACTGCTGGCCGCCTTGTTCTTGGCCTTGCAGCTGTAGTTCCCCGCATGTCCTGCATGGACGGAGTCTATCGTGAGTACACTAGTCCTTTTGCCACCTCGCAAAACAGCGATTCCCGAGGCGTAGTTTATGGATTCCCCGTTGAACAGCCACTCGATGTCAATGGGCAAATCGCCAGAGGAGACGAGGCAGCTAACCGAAACGGAGTCCTCGAAGTTAGCAGGGGAGTCACCAAAGTCAAAAGGAGCTAGTTTCGGTGGGGCTTTTGTGTGAGTTGAGTGCAATATGGGGGGAGAACAGAAAGTAATCTTTAAGGAAAATAAACTCTATTCTATTAAATCTAGTAACACAAGTGTACCATTCACAATCAACTCGGTTGTGAAGTTAACCGCAGACGCGTGATTTCTCGCTCGACAACTATATTTCCCCGCGTGACGAGCATGGACATTGTCTATGGTCAGCATGCTCGTCCTCTTTCCTCCTCTATAAACGGTCATCCCGGAGAAGGAGCTAATCCCGTAGTCATTAAATAGCCACTCTATGTCGATGGGTAGGTCTCCGCTGGAGATCAAGCAGGTCACCGAAACCGAATCCTCCACATTGGTAGGTTCATCGCCGAAGGTGAAGGGAGTGATTTTTGGGGGAACTATGGGTTAACCAAAATGTTGATAAATACGCAAGAATACACAAAACAAAGCTAATCCATAAGCCCAACTAATTATGTGTACTTCAACTAAGTGTACCATTCACAATCAACTCAGTGGTGTAGTTGACGGCTGCTGCGTGGTTCTTTGCGCGACAACTATACTTTCCCGCGTGACGAGCATGGACATTGTCTATAGTCAGCATGCTGGTTCTCTTGCCACCTCTGAGGACAGTCATTCCTGAATACGAGCTGATTCCGAAGTCATTAAACAGCCACTCGATATCGATGGGTAAGTCTCCACTGGAGATCAAACAAGTCACAGACACTGAGTCCTCCACATTGGTGGGATCCTCGCCAAAGGTGAAAGGTGTGATTTTCGGGGGAACTGAAGGGATTGAGGGTAATAATAGTTAAAGGAACTTAAAAATTATAATCCTAATTTTAAGTTTTCCTCTAAACATTTCCGAGTACCATTCACTACGAGATCGGAGGTGTAGTTGACTGCAGCTGCATGATTCTTCGCCCGACAACTATACTTTCCAGCGTGACGTGCTTGGACATTATCTATTCCCAAGACACTACTTCGCTTCCCTCCCTTGACAACGGTGACGCCAGAGTAGGAACTTATGCCGTAGTCGTTGAAGAACCATTCAATATCGATGGGCAAATCTCCGCTGGATATGAGGCAAGTGACCGACACAGAGTCCTCAACATTGGTGGGCTCGTCTCCAAAGTCAAAGGGTGTGATTTTCGGGGGAACTTTGGGTTGTAAAGACATAAAATTGAACGAAAATCATACTAAATGAAACGAAAGACTTAATATTAGTTGAGAAAACCCTTAACCGATATACCGTTCACAATCAGACTGGTGGTGTAGTTTACGGCAGCGGCATGATTCTTCGCCCGACAACTATAGTTTCCCGCATGACGAGCTTGGACACTATCGATACTCAATACACTATTCCGCTTTCCTCCCTTCATAACCGAAATTCCCGAATAGGAGCTTATGCCGTACTCGTTGAAGAACCACTCAATATCGAGGGGTAAGTCACCGCTGGATATAAGACAAGTGACTGATACAGAATCCTCAAAGTTTGTTGGCTCATCTCCAAAGTCAAAGGGCGTGATCTTTGGGGGAACTTGGGGAGGTAAATTAAAGTCAATTTAATATGAAAAATGAAGGGAAATAATAAGCGAAATACTAATTTTAAATGATCGAATACCGTTCACAATTAGATCGGTGGTGTAGTTAACAGCAGCGGCATGATTCTTCGCCCGACAACTATAATTTCCCGCATGACGGGCCTGCACGCTGTCGATGCTTAGTACGCTATTCCGCTTTCCTCCCTTCATAACCGAAATTCCCGAATAGGAACTAATGCCGTATTCGTTGAAAAACCACTCAATGTCGATGGGCAAGTCCCCAGTTGAGATGAGACAGGTCACCGAGACAGAGTCCTCCACATTAGCGGGCTCTTCGCCAAAGCTGAACGGAGTGATCTTGGGTGGAGCTTGTTAAGAGGAGGGAGGGAATAGGGAAAATAAAAGTCCAAAATTCAAAACCCAAACAATTATATAACTTGAGGAAGTAAAGGGTTTCCCTGCCAACCGTTCACAATCAGGGCCGCTGAGTACTCGCTGCTCGATGCTTGGTTCTTCGCCTTGCAGGTGTAATTTCCCGCGTGACCCGCGTGCACTGAATCTATGGTCAGAAGACTAGTCCGTTTGCCCCCTCTAAGGATTGCAATGCCTGTAGCAAAGTTGATTGGCTCCCCGCCAAATAACCACTCGATGTCGATGGGCAGATCGCCGGAGGTGACCAGGCAGTTCACGGAAACCGAGTCCTCAAAGCTTGACGGCGACTGACCGAAGTCGAAGGGCGCAATTTTCGGTGGTGCTTAATGGGAATCAAAGGATGTGGGGGGATTCAAATTATAATCGAACGTGTAATATGTAGCTCTTTGTGATCAAAAACCCCCCCTCAATACCATTCACAATCAACTCTGCCGTGTATTCCGCTGAGTCCGCATCATTGCGAGCCTTGCAGGTGTAGTTCCCCGCGTGTCCTGCGTGCACCGAATCGATGGTCAGGATGCTCGCCTTCTTGCCACCCTTGACTATGGACACTCCAGTATACGCGTTTATGTGGGCCCCGTTGAACAACCAAGTGATATCCATGGGCAGATCTCCCAAGTAGATCAGGCAGTTCACGGAGACGGACTCCTCAAAGTTGACTGCATGATCGCCGAAATCGAAGTGTGCGATTTTGGGGGGCACTTCGGGGAATGTGGAAGAGTGGGGAGTGTTAAAGGATAAATAAATCAAATCAAAAAATGATGGTGTACATTAAAACTGATTGTCAAGCTGTTGGAAGTACCATTCACCACCAGTTCGGCGGTAAAGTTAACGGAGGTGGCCCGATTGACTGCCACACAAGTGTAATTGCCAGCATGGTGATCCCGCACAATATCAATGGACAACGCGCTGATCTTCTTTCCCAACTTAACCATGGATACATCGTATACGTTCTCATTGATCTCACGTCCGTTGAAGAGCCAAGCAAAGCTAAC
This sequence comes from Drosophila simulans, assembly GCF_016746395.2. Lineage (NCBI taxonomy): Eukaryota > Metazoa > Arthropoda > Insecta > Diptera > Drosophilidae > Drosophila > Drosophila simulans. The sequence continues at coordinate 4,713,350 of NC_052521.2, forward strand.
CGGAAAGTCACCCGAGGTGACCAGGCACTGAACACTAGCCGATTCACCAAAGTTTGAGGGCTCATCTCCGAAATCGAATGGGGCAATTTTCGGAGCCACTTTACAGGGATGTTGTTTGGGGGTTAGGGAGGTAAAACGAAAGAAAAAAAACGAAAGGACACTTTAAATATTTCAAGAGTATTAACCATTAACTTTCAACTCGGCCGTGTGGTTAGCGACTCCAGCCTTATTTTCGGCAATGCAGGAATAGTTCCCAGCATGTTTGGCCGACACCGCTTCGATGGTCAACTCATTGATGCGTTTGCCGCGCTTAGTGGTCAAGATTTCAAGGTAATCCTCGAAGGGCTTGTTGTTCAAGGTCCAGGTAATGTTAACGGGCAGATCACCACCCGAAATGGTGCACTGTACATTCACAAACTCGCCGTAGCTCATGGACTCCTCGCCAAAGCTAAAGGGACTTATCTTTGGCAGTGCTGAGATAAGGTTTAAAGGATACTCAAATCAACGAAAGCAAACATAAATCATAAATGATGTGTAATATTCTTAGGTCTAGAGGCGATCTCTTCGCTTGGCTAACCATTCACGATCAGCCGTGCCGAGTGCGCCGTGATTCCGGCCTTGTTCTGCGCGTGACACGAATAGAATCCGGCGTGATGTGCGGACACGGACTCAATGGAGAGCACATTGATCCGCTTTCCGATCCGCGAGAAGGAAATGTCATGAAAACTATCAATGGTGGCGTTATTCAGCAGCCAGGTGACATTCATGGGCAGGTCTCCACCCAAAATGGTGCACTGTACTGACGCAGGTTCTCCGTAGTTCAGGGGCTCTTCCCCGAAATCAAAGGACGCTATCTTGGGTGCCACTTTTGGGGGATAGAAAATGCAGTTCGAATAAGTAAGGCCAATATGCAAAAAAGTTCACAGTTCGCTCAGTTAGATAGATAGTTAGAGAAATGGGCTTGGGTTTGATTAGTAGCAACGTGTCAAGAGATTTAGTAACCGCAACCACTAGAACTAAACCATGACACACTCAATTTCAGTACCGTTCACTGTCAGGTCAACGCTATATGTTGTAGTTCCAGCCCTATTACTGGCTATACAGGTATACCGGCCGGTGTGGGCGGGACTGGCACTGGGAATGGAGATCATGCTCGTCTTGTCGCTGATGCGATTCGTGCGCATCTGGGGCTGCACCTGATCAAAGCCGTAGTCTCCAGCGCTCCGCTCGAAACTCCAGTGCACCTTGATGGGACGGTCGCCTTTTTGGATTTGGCAAAACAAATCTATCGAGTCGCCCATATTGATCAGATCCTCGTAGGCGAAGGGCACAATTTGGGGCAGAACTGGGAAGTGATTGGGACGGTGATGGGTTTAAAATGATCGCAATCAACAGAACATTAATGTAAGACTACGAAAGCTAATGGGTAACCATTGACGAGCAGCTCGGCGCTTGAGCTCACGTTCCCCGCATTGTTGCTCGCCACACAGCTATAGTTTCCGGAATTGGCGGCCTTGACCGATTCCACCGTGAGCAGGCTAATCCGTTCCCCGATCTTGCTGGCCATCACGCCCAGGTGCGTGAAGAGGGGCAGACCATTGTGGGTCCAGCGGATCCTCAGCGGCAGATCGCCCTTGGCCACGTGGCAGGTCAACTGAACGCTGTCGCCCTCGTTGGCCTCCGCATCAAAGCTAAACGGATGGATGCTGGGCAGGACTGGGATGGTTGGGGGATATCGTTTAAAATCATTCGAAAACTAAACCAAAATATAATGTATCTTCTAAGTAAGAATCTATGGGTAGTAACCGTTGACTTTCAACTCCGCACTGTAGCTGCTCTCGCCCGCCTGATTGCGAGCCAGACAGGTGTAGACCCCACGGTGCTCGGCGGCTATGTAGTCGATATTCAGGGTGCTCGACTTGCTGGACATTCGACCGATCACCACGTCGAGGTCACCACTGTTCAGGGTGTGATTGTTGAGAACCCACGTAATATTGATGGGCAGATCCCCCTTGATCACCGTGCACTGAATGCCCATGGTTTCGCCTGAGTTGGAAGCCTCGTCGCCGAAGTCAAAGGGACGAATTTGCGGAGGCACTGGACCATAAATGGCGGGATAGGAGTAGGGGGAGGAGCGGGTGGAAGAAATAAAGACATAACTTAAGTCTCATATCCTTGTTCAGATATTAACCATTGACCATCAGCTCAGCACTCTGCTCAGAAGTCCCCGCCGCATTGGTGGCTATACACTTGAACAGTCCCCGATGTTGGCCATTGATGGCGTCGATGCTCAAGGAACTCAGCTTGGGGGACATTTTGATGATTCGTATACCGACGTGCTCGTTCGTTATCGGCTGTCCATTGAGAGTCCAGTGGAGCTGCAGAGGAGTGTCGCCCTTGAAGACCATGCATTGGACCGCGGTACTGTCCCCGTAGTTGGAGGGTTCCTCACCAAACACAAAGGGCATAACCTGAGGGGGCACTACATACAAATGGGCAAAGAGAATGCGGTCGTATTTTATCTACCAAAATGACAAAACAGCTCCTCAGAATAATTCTGTCCTAATAGTTATAGTACACCTCATTATCCTGATTTATATGACATTCAGCACAAATATCATATAAATGCGACTGCTCCAACACCAAACACCGCAAGCAATACTAAGTGAAAACAATATAGACAGTAAGCGTGCTCTTATTTCTCCTTATTCAATATTTCTTGTGGGGACAAACCATTAACTTGTAATTCAGCTACATATTCACTGGTCCCAGCCGGATTTGTGGCTATGCACTTGTAGACACCGCGATGGAAAGCATTTAGGGAATCAATGTTCAACAGACTCGTGCGCTTATTCAGACGCACCAAGGTAAACCCATTTTCGCCGTTCACGATTGGAGCAGAGTTGAGGGACCAGCGAATCTCCAGGGGCAGATCTCCCTTGGGCACCACACAGTTGGCACTGGCAATATCGCCGACATCGGCGGCGGATTCGCCGAAACTAAAGGGCAAAACCTGGGGCGGCACTTAAATGGACGGGAAATAAGTGGTAAATTAAAACTCAAATAAAGAATAGAAAATAGAAAAACGTTGTACTATGAGTATGATTTGAATAATGACCATTCACGTGCAATTCAGCGCTGTATTCAGCGCTGCCCGCCTTGTTGGAGGCAATACATCGGTACAGTCCGCGATGTCTGGCCTCGAGTGAGTCGATGCTCAAGGAGCTGGTACGCGGATTAAGGCGCGACAGGGAAAATCCATGTTCACCGGTGATGATGGGTGCTGAATTCAAGGTCCAGCGGATCTCCATTGGCAGATCGCCCTTGGGAACCATGCAAAAGCCACCCGCCATTTCCCCAGTATTGGCTGGTTCAGAACCAAAGTCAAACGCTTGGATTTGGGGAGGAACTTCAGAAGTGGAGATGAGGTGGAGAGAATCAAAAGTAAAGTAAGTAAAAGATGAAATCAAATACAAAACTTAAAGCACTACAAATGGTGATAAGGTCAAACAAACCGTTGACATCTAGTGTGGAAACGTATTCAGCATATCCCGCTGAATTGTTAGCTATGCATTTGTAGCTACCCCGATGGACAGCTTCCAAGGAGTCAACATTCAGCGAACTGGTTCGCTTATTCAGCCGCACCAACGTGAATCCCATTTCACCATTCACAATGAGAGCGGAGTTTAGTGTCCAATAGATATCCAGTGGCAAGTCCCCTTTGGGAACCACGCAGGTTACACTAGCCACTTCCCCGCGATTGAGGGGCTCATCACCGAATGAAAAGGGACTGATCTGTGGTGCCACTATGAGGGGAAAATCCATTTAAAGCTCGAGACATAGACAAAGCTCTTAGCCACCAAATAAACCAGGATCGTGTTAGTAGGAAGCAACTTTACAGGCGGATACATAGAGAGATCCAACAGGGAGTTTCACCAACCATTGACTTGCAGGTCAGCGGAGTAGATCGCTTCACCCGCCTGATTCTGAGCCACGCAGCTGTAGGAGCCGCGATGCTTGGCCTCCAGTGCATCCACACTCAGGTAGGTGGTACGTTGATTCAACTGCATTACCGTGAATCCATCCACACCTGTTTTCACAGGCTCACCATTCAAGGCCCAGTGGATTCTCAAGGGCAGGTCCCCCTTGAGGACAACACAAGTGATGCTCAAAACATCTCCCATATTAAAGACTTCGCTGCCGAAACTGAAGGGCAGGACATGGGGAGGTACTAAAGATTTCGAAAGGTGTAAATTAAATTAAAGTAAATAAAATAATAATAAACAAATAATAATAAAGGAGCTAAGAGTGAGGTCCCTGGGTCCGTGTACCGTTGACTTTCAGCTCCGATGTTGTGAAACTTGACCCTGCCTTATTTTCGGCTATGCACTTGAAGACCCCGCGATGATCCTGCTCCACGGCGGCTATGTTCAAAACACTTGTCTTGGGAGACAGCTTCAGTATGGTAATTCCCTCCTCGCCGTTGATGATGGGCCGGGAATTCAGCGTCCACTTGATGGTGATTGGCACATCGCCCTTCTGGACCATGCACTGCACTCCGGCATTCTCGCCCGTGTTCACAGGATCATCGCCAAAGGAGAACGGCGCTATCGACGGTGGAACTGCATGGCATTGGAGGGAACGAATGGAGTGAGGTAAAGGGTCATAACGAAAATGTAAGAAACAAAAGCAAATCTAAAGAGATCGACAGGGATTAACCATTGACAGCTAGGATGGCGGACTGCCTGGTCTCGCCCGCATTGTTGGTGGCCACACAGGAGTAGTTCCCAGCATGTCGAGCCCGGACGGATTCGATGCTCAGAACGCTGATGCGTTGACTATTCCGGGTGACTATCAGACCATCGTTGGTGTAAATACGACCGCCGTTCTTGGTCCAGGCTATGTCGACGGGAAGATCCCCCCGGTTTACGGTGCAATAGGCGGACACCATGTCCAGTTCGTTGATCACATCCTCGCCGAAGTCGAAGGGCATTATTTGGGGCAGGACTGGTTGAGCCGGGAAGGGAAGGCAAAAAGCAAAAGAAGGCAAGGAAAACTTAAGAAATCGACTCCTTATCTGCTGGACAATAACCATTGACTGCTAGCATGGCGGACTGGGTTATGGCCCCCGCGTTGTTGGTCGCCACGCAGGAGTAATTCCCCGCATGGCGCGCTCGCACGGATTCAATGCTCAGGACACTCAGGCGCTGGCTGTTCCTGGTCACAATTAGACCATCGTTGGTGTAGACCCGACCGCCGTTCTTCGTCCAGTAGATGTCCACGGGCAGATCGCCCTTGTTGACCGTACAGGAGGCCGAGACCATGTCCAGCTCGTTGATGCTCTCCTCGCCAAAGTCAAAGGGCACGACCTGGGGTAAGACTGGGATGGGGTTGGGTTAACAGAAGAGAACCAAGGGAAAATCAAAAACGATCAAGTGGCTATTCGATGCTATTAACCATTGACGGCCAGGACTGCCCATTGCCGAGTTTCGCCTGCATTATTGGTGGCCACGCAGGAGTAGTTCCCGGCATGTCGCGCCCTGGCGGACTCAATGCTCAGGACACTCATGCGGGTACTGGTCTTGGTCACCACAATACCATCGTTGGTGTAGACTCGGCCGCCGTTCTTCGTCCATGCCACATCGATGGGCAGGTCGCCCTTGTTGACCGTACAGGAGGCGGAGACCATGTCCAGCTCGTTGACGGTCTCCTCGCCGAAGTCGAAGGGCACGATCTGGGGCAGAACTGCGGAGGAGGGCGAGGAAGCGAGGAGGGTCAAGAAAACAGAACTCAAAAACCAAGGAACTAAGCACTCTACGAATCGAAGGAGGCCTAAGCGAACCGTTAACGCGCAGCTCTACCGTGTGGTAGATGACCCCGGCCGCATTCCTGGCCACACACGTGTAGTTCGCCCGATGGCGAGCATGCACGGACTCTATGCTCAGCATGCTGATGCGCTGCGTCGTCTTTGTGATCAGAATACCATCGTTGGACATCAGGCGACCCACTCCCGTCGTGGGATCCGGAGCCGTTGTCCAGTACAGCTCCAGGGGAGTGTCGCCCTTGTTCACTGTGCACGTGGCCGAGACCATGTCGTTCATGTTGATGGTTTCCTCACCGAAATCAAAGGGTACGACCTGCGGTGGAACTGAGCGAGAGGTTTGGGGATTCGATTGAGAGAAGGACGAACGACCAACGATGAGGCTGAAAAGTTTGACCCACCCAAGAAAGTAGGATCGACCAGAGCATTCCCCTATTCTGGGGAACTCTGGGAAAAGCATAATTTTTAACTTACCCATGACTTGCACTTCCAGAGATCCTCGAGCGGAGTATCCTTCCTGATTCTTGGCCACACAGGTGTAGGTCGCTTGGTCTGAGTTCCGTTCCACATTCTCGATAATCAGCGTTCCGTTGGGGAAGACCTTCTGTTTGCGGTTGATGGGCAGGGCACGGTTATCTAATAAAAGAATTAAGGTTTAATAAGCAAAAGCGAAGGAAGTGAAGGATCCTTGTTGAATCAAATTAAATACTCCACTAACCTCGCTCCCAGACAATCGAATCGATGGGGTAGCCAGCGACGGGACATGTGACAATCAGGGTTTCTCCAGCAACAATAGCCTTCTTCTCCATTTGTCGGATGTAGGGCAGTCCATACACATTCAACTTGGCCGAGTGTTCAGCCACGCCCACTTTGCTCTTGGCTATGCACTTGTAGAGACCGCCGTCGTTGGCGTGGACCGAGGTTATGTTCAGATAAGAAACCACATCTCCGTTGACCGTCACATACTGTCCGACCTGATAGCGATCGTTGTTGGCGATTTTCTTGCCGTCGAGTTCCCAGGAAATTTCGGGCGTGGGGTTTCCGCCGGCGACGCACTTGAGAAACACACTTGGTCCGGGTTCCATGGTCTCTTCCTGGAAGGCCTGCCGGATGACGGGGGGATCGAAACGGCCTCCGAGCTTCAGCTCAGCACTGGCCTCCGCCGATTCCTGGTCGTTCCTTACGAAGCACTGGTACATGCCCTTGTCCTCCTTCTTCACGGATTCAATGCGCAGCACGGGTTCGCTGTGTCCGATGGCCTTGCCGTCCTTCATCCAGCTGACGGTCTTGATGGGATTTCCAGTGTACTGGCAGGTGAATACGGCGGGGCGTCCGAAGTCCACTGTCTGGGTGGGGGGATCGATCTTAGCGGATAGGGGGGCAGTGACGGTTAGCACGGTCTCCACGCTCTCGCCTCCCACGGAATTGTTCACCACGCACAGGTATTTGCCGGAGTCCTCGACTACTGCGTCCTTGATAATGAGAGTACCAGAGACCTGCTTCACTCGGTCATTTAACACCACAGCTTGTTTACGGGTTGTTCCTTCGATGAACTTGTACCATCTGGAACGAGAACGTGGTGTAAGTAGGGAACTCCGAGGTTAATGGTTGGCATCGGGATCAAGTGGGCACAGAGTGAGTCAGGCTATTTTGTGAAGAGCATTGATGTGAAGAGGAACTACTTACCTTTCCAAGCCTTAGTGACGGATCTTACTTACCTGCATAAGTAATATATTTTACATTTAATTTAACCTGCTTATTCTGTGCACCACTTTTGGGGATTTGGGAGAACCTATCCTCGTCCTAGAAATGGGGGACCCTATTATCTACGTATTGCATTCCCTGTCCAACTAAACTGCAAAGGCACTTTCCCGCTCTCAGTGCTTTTAACAGTGGAGTTTTTAAAGTCAACTCAACCATTTTTTAATATTACTCCCTAGAAGAAAACCCGACTCTCTGTACCTAAACACTGGATGGGGATACGCTTGTCCCTGGCAGAGAATAGAGAAACTGTGGCCCAGCTTCCGGGTTTGTTCCTGCAGACGATCGCCCGATATGGTGGGAGCTACACTACCAATGGGTTCTGAAATCAAATCAAAATTCTGAAAGATCCCTATTTGAAATGCTATTTGCTGCCTGAATGCTGGCTCTGATAAATAGCTTTCATTACCTAAATGCGGGGGTGGGAAACGATTGTCCCAGGCACAATATGGCCAAGTCACTTGTCGCTGACTTGGTAATTTCCTGCAGCCGGCCACCGGATATTTTGGGTGATACACTACCCACCGGTTCTGGAAATAATCACAACTTACGTGAAGATGGCCCCTCTGTCTAATTGGATATGCCCGAATGTTGGACTAACCTGATAATGGGTACTGGAAAAGCCTGCGCCTGGCACAAAAGCGCGAAACTAGTGGATATCTCTTTGACAAATGTGAAACTCTTGGACTCGCCAGAAAACGTGGGCGCTTTGGCGCCAACTGGCTCTACAAAAGGAATAACAATATGCTTCTTATGGGACTTATAGATGTTGTAGTCTTATGTCTACTTATTGGCTACCTTATCAGGGGCACTGGATAAGCCTGCGCCTGGCAGAGTAACGCGAAACTCTGACCAAAGTGGCGCACAAAGGTGTAGCTTTTCATATCGGAAGCAAAAGTTGGTCCCTTGGCACTAACGGGTTCTAGGAAACAAGAAAGAAAAGCCTTCTAAACTGCCTGAACTGCAATTACCGTGTGTAGGGAACTGGAAAAGCCTGAGCCTGGCAAAGTAGCACTATATCACTCGAACTCGAGCCGAGTAGACTGGAAATCTTCGAAGCCGTAGCAAAGGTTGGAGCCTTGGAGCCCACGGGCTCTGAAAGTTCGAATCAATCTTGAAACTTAGGAGTGTTTTGAGGGATAAATCTTAAACTGCCTGAATAGGTTTGGGTTTGGGTCTTCTAGTACCGCATAGCGGGAACTGGATAGGCCTGAGCCTGACAAAGTAGGAAAATACAATTGAGTCCGTTGAAAATGTGGGAGCCCTGGCACCAATGGGTTCTGAAAACAATGACTTGTGACTTTAGTTTTAGGGATTTGTACATGGGAAAACTGCCTGATGCTAAATAGTTCCTATATCTAACCTCATAATGGGAACTGGATACGCCTGAGCCTGACAAAGAAGAGCAAAGCTCTGACCCACAGATCGTGTGTAGGAAAACGAGTTGGAATCGGTGGAAAAGGTGGGAGCTCTGGCGCCGATGGGCTCTGCAAACAATATTAACCAATTTAGAAGTGACTAATCTCTAGGAAAACTGCCTGATTACGCCGGGATCAAAGCTAACCTCATTATGGGCACTGGAAACGCCTGCGCCTGGCAAAGCATCGCAAAACTTTGATCAACAGCGCGGGCATAGGAGAAGGAGTTGTAGTCGGAAGAGAAGGAAGGAGCTCTGGCACCAATGGGCTCTGCAATGTTTTTAAAGAGGATTAACCTAGAAGCCTGTTTACTGAAACTTGCCTAATGATGGGAACGGGAAACGCCTGAGCCTGGCACAAAAGCGCAAAACTGGCCTTAATCGACCGCTCGAAGATGCTGCCCTTGGAGTCACTCGAAAAGGTGGGAGCTTTCGCTCCAACGGGCTCTATAATAGATAAATGTAATATGTCTTTGGGATTCATTTCTATTTAAACCCTAACAGAACCAGTTGAGCAGCGTTGGATTGAATCGAATTACCTAAATATTGGTACGGGATAGGACTGGGCTTCGCAAGTTAGGGCCAATTCGCTATTTTTGGGCGACTGTATGGTGAATGTGGAAGCTACGCTGGGGAAACTGGGCGCCTTAAATCCCACAGGTTCTAAAGAGTTGACATTCATTAATAAGGAACTTATATGAAAACTGACTGAATTTTTGGGTTTACCAAAGTAAACAACTCGACTCATTTCAACATAAAGAAGTGGAGAATATTTAAATGTCAAATACCTATAAATGGGCACCGGAAATGCCTGAGCCTGGCAAAGCATTGCAAAGGTGAACTGGATCGGGACATTCTGCTGGAAGGCAAGTACTCCTGTGGGAACAGCTGGAGCCTTGGAACCAATGGGTTCTGCAAAGTTACACGTACAATTTTAACTCTAAAGAATACAATTCACATCTAACTGCTCTGAGTGCTGAAACTTTGGGCCTTTCTTCATCCAAAAAAACGGAAGTTACCTAAAAACTGGGACCGGAAATGCCTGAGCCTGGCAAAGCATGGCAAAAGTGGAGAGCAGTGGAACCTGTTGTTGAAAGACCATCACGCCTGTTGGAACCGACGGAGCCTTGGAACCAATAGGTTCTGGGAAATTTTAATAGGTTGGCATTATAATTAAGTTGTGGTCCAAACATTATACCACTAGTACCTTACTAACTGCCTGAATGTGGGGCTTACCTAATGATGGGCACTGGAAAGGCTTGGGCCTGGCATAGTAGGGCAAAAGCCGTGCCCTTTGACTTTTGCACCTCGATGAGCTTGTACTCGAGGGAAAAGGTGGGGGCCTTGGCGCCAACGGGCTCTGTGAATTAAGTCACCCATTAATTAAGCTAAACGCAAACAATAAACTGACTGAATGTGCTTGGGGGTCGACGAGAGTCATCAAATACTTTCCATTTAATGCGAAGCAACAAACTTTCACTTAGGCAGTGGACGTGACCCCACGAGGTCGCGAACCTGACCCGAATGGCGCGGAAAAACTTTAGCAACTAAGTGCAAAGAAAGAAGAGGGCGATAACTAATGCATATTTCCTTTCGGTCAAAGTTAAGGCCACGGACATGCGCAGAATCGCGCCCTCGAACACAAACAGCTGAGCGCGCAACAAGTAGAGGTCACCAGCGCCCACTCCGCCCCCTTCTCAATGTCACTCGACCTTAAGAAAGTGGCACAAAGCAACGGTTGTTGACCCACAAACGTGCGTTCATTCATAAACCGGTGTGCGAGCGAGACACATGCGATCCACAGCAGTCTGGGAGGGGTAATTGTTTGGGAAATTTCTGTGGATGCCAAGCATGCGCAGTGGCGCACTGCTCACTCACACCAGTGCACAACGAAAAAGGGGAAAGGGGAAGCACCCACACATGCACAGCCATGTGCACCGACTCTCCCTCTCTTTCCAGCTCTCTCTGTTTATGGTTTGTTTACGTAGCTTACTTTTCTGCGTACGGGAGTGTGGGGCAGTGCGCCTATTTTGTTTATGGTTTGCTTTGGTTTGCTTTGCGCGCGCATTTTTATGAATGGACCCTCCGCCCCCTCGAACTTCACCCTCCCCACCCAGTGTTCACCCACACAAAGCAACAAGAAATCTGAGGGCAGCAGTTCACACTTCTTATGCATAATTAATGTCACGTTGGAACGCTCGAAAAAAGAGGTCCGCCAGAATCTGCTAACCTGCTAATGGGCACCGGATATGCCTGAGCGGGACAAAGGAGCACTATGTCCATGTCGCGGTGCCTCTCGATCCCAGACCACTTGGTGTCCACCGCGAGCACGGGCGCCTTGGCCGAAATGGGCTCTGTGGGTTGATGGTAGTATTAGAATCTATCGTGGACATTGGAAGAATGTATGGGATAGGAAGTAAGCTCGCTATAAGGGATCTTCCTACGTGGTATTTGGTAAGCCCTTTAAAATGAATCTGAAAGGGGCAAACAAGAATCTTACTCCGTAGATGAGTAAACTCCTTAACAACCCTTGAGTTCTTAAGTTCACATAAGCGTAGTTTTTGAGTTCGGCTTACCGAAAACTGGGGGCCGGGAATCCCTGAGCGGGACAAAGTAATGATATTGTGTGCGCAACCATCAGTTCCAGCGGTTTTTGAACCAGGGCTGGAGTTCTGGGAGCTGTGCTCGAAATGGGCTCTGTGAAGAGATTACAGTGAAGTATTTATTATGGATCTATATCCTCATCTATAGCCTGATGTTGGTCTAAGGGCTGAACAGTACCCTATTAACTCTAAAAAAGCAGCTATGTAGCTGAAGCCTGCCTTTTAATTATTGTTATGTTCTTTTTCAGTCAAATATATATGAATAGCTGTTATAAATCGAACCTAAAGGCGGGAACTGGAAATCCCTGCGCGGGACAGAACAAAGCCAGATTGGTGGACAGCATCCGCTCGATCCAAGAGCGCTTTATGTCATTGGAGAGCAGAGTGGGAGCCTTACCGCCGACGGGTTCTACATATATGGATTTAACTTGTTGTAGTGTTATGTACTATGTTAAAAGAAATCGAAACCCAAGCCTGATGTTGGTTCAAGGTCCCCTACAGGAACTACAGAACCCACCTAAAACTAGGAGCTGGATAGCCTTGAGCGGGACAAAGTATTGCGGTGGCCGCCATGGACTCCACAATGTTGGGCTTATAGGTCAGAGCATTGATTTTGGGCGGACTACTGCTTACGGGCTCTACAAAAGTGAAAAGTTACAACATTATCAAAGTCCAAGGAAAGTAAGTGCTGGGAACTGTCTGAATGTGGGAATCACAAGAAGCAAAAAAAGGTATTTTCCTATTTTGAATGAAAACCGACCTAAAACTTGGCGCGGGATAGCCTTGAGCCGGGCACAATATTGAGAGATCGGTGTGACCAGGAACTACCAGAGGTCGAGATTGGAGAGGTGGCACCTTGGGAGCAGTGCTGGAAACCGGCTCTGCAAAAAGATTTCAATATGTGACTATAGAAGGTTCTAACCACACCTTACAACTGCCTGAATATTGACACTGATTCCTAATCTTTCCACTTTGATTACCTAAACACAGGCACCGGGTAGCCTTGAGCCGGACATAGAAGCGCCATGGTCGAGGAACCTGAATATGTCTTCATATCGAACTTCGCCAGAGATACCACTTTAGGCACTGTACTGCTTATAGGTTCTAAAAAGGTTAATAACACCATTTTACCAAAGGAAAACTATTGTGCATTGAAAACTTCCCGAATGTTGGACCTCACCTAAAAGCCGGCACTGGAAAACCCTGCGCAGGACACATTATAGAAACGATTTCGCCCAGCCGTACGTATTCTATATTGGTTTTCTGAATGAGAGCCACTCTGGGAGCAGCACCACTAATGGGTTCTGAAATATAATTCATAATATTCTATATTTCCAACACCGCCATAATTGAAAACTCCCTGAATGTCTGAGCAGAATCACCTGAAGAATGGTACCGGATAGGCCTGGGCTGGACATAGCAAGGTCCCACTGCCTGCTAAGGATATATCCACGTTCCGGGTCTTGTCACCGGAAGTGAGTCGTGGACCCACACTTCCCACAGGCTCTATAAAACAGAGGATATACAACACTAGAACTAAGTAAACCGGAAAACTGCCTAAAATGCGTAGGGATTTACCTAAAGAAGGGTACAGGATAGGCTTGACCAGGACAAAAGAGGGTGAAGGTGGAACCATTGCGAGCCTCGGCATTTTTCAGACGATTTTCTACACTGATCTTAGGCGCAACACTGCCCACAGGTTCTAAAAGAGATTGCCCATTTAGTAATACATTTGAATATTAAAAATTTAGTTTAAAGTCTGCCTGAACTCGGGATTACCTAAACGCTGGTACCGGATACGATTGAGCTGGACAAAAGAGGGTCAGGGTGGACTTGGATGCGGCACCAGCATCCCTAAGGCGTTCGCCAACACTAATTTTGGGACCTACACTGCCAACGGGCTCTGAAAGATAATGAATATTGAAAGTGCCAGCTAACCGAAGTCCAATGAAAACTGCCTGAGTGGAAATGGATGGGGCTCACCTGAATGCAGGAACCGGATAGGATTGGGCGGGCCAAATTTGCTCAAGTCGCCGTGCTTGGGAACCTCGGCGTCCTTGCGACGCTCACCCACACTGATCTTGGGCTGCACACTGCCCACAGGCTCTGGAAGCAATGGAAGTGGGGGTGAGAACCGGAAACCCGTGCTGAGATTGAAAACTGCCCAAGGAACTCGACACAATTGGAATCCACCTGCCCATTCAAGTAAGTTTTGCAGGGGAAGGGGTGATTGTGACACTGAATGGGTTAAATCGGGTGGCAGATTTGGACACAAAGCTAATTAGAGTTTGAAACCAATGAGGCTTGAGCACCGAGGCTGAGCTCTCTTGTAATTGGAAAACTTTGGGCATGCCGCACAATTTGACGGCAACAAGTCACTATACCTATAGAAGGGCACGGGGTAGGCCTGGGCAGGACAGAAAATGGCTATTGTCCTGTCCTGGCGGATGCTGTCGTGACTGAAGCCGTCCTTTTTATTGACACGTGGTGCCACGCTCCCCACGGGCTCTACAAATTTAAGATGGGGATTATGATGGGAATGAACTGCCTGGACTGCCTCGAAAGTATTGGATGTAAAGAGCTCGACAATGACCAACCTATAAACGGGCACTGGAAAGGACTGTGCTGGACATCGAAGGGCCACCATTCCGCCAATGGCAATACGATCGTGACTGAACTCATCGTTTTTATTCACTTTTGGCGCCACACTCCCAACGGGCTCTGAAAACAGTGCCGATTTACATAAGACCATCACAGCCTATGAAAACTACATGAATAAGGAAACCAGGGCACTCGACATTACCTATAAACCGGAACCGGAAATGCCTGAGCTGGACATTGTATGGAAATTGTCTTGGAGCTCTTTATGCGGTCGTGATTGAACTCATCCTTTCGATTTACACGGGGAGCAACACTACCAATGGGTTCTGTGGGATGTTTTGTCTTGGGTTAAATCAACTTAAATCTTAAGTGTTTACCTAAAAGCTGGGATTGGATACGATTGAGCTGGGCACAGCAAGGCCAAGGAGCTATTGGATTTGGCCACAAAGATGCCCACTTTATCCTTAATTTCAACCTTTGGTCCCACACTGCCAACGGGCTCTGAAATTATATTCTTATATTGCTTCTAAACATTCTACGGAATGGAAAGCCCGACCTGAAGGATTGTACTCAATGTTATTACCTAAACACTGGCATTGGATAACCTTGAGCCTTGCAGAGTAAATTCAAAGAGCTATTTGCTTGTCTGATATTCACACCAAACTTATCCTGCATATCAACTTTGGGCGCCACACTACCAACAGGTTCTGTAAGAAAGGTATATCGAATAGATACAACTAATGATCCCAATCTCATGAAAACCGTAGCCTGTGGGATGTACTCAGCAATGTGATTACCTAAATGCCGGCATAGGAAATCCTTGTGCCTTGCAGAACAAGTTCAAAGATCTATTCGAGCTCCTGATGGTGAAGTCCATCTTATCGTGCATATCAACCTTGGGTGCAACACTGCCCACGGGTTCTGAAAGGTTCAGTAAGAACTGCATGTACCATAGCACACCTATCAGCTAAAGGAAACTTTGAAAACTGCTTGAAGAAGACAGGGGAGAGATATTCCTACCTATAAGCTGGCATGGGATAGGACTGAGCTGGACACAGCAGACTTAAGGCTTGGCCCATAGGCTTGTCCAGCCAAGTGATGCGGTCTTTTACATCCACCTTGGGCGCTACACTGCCCACAGGTTCTGCAAATGGTAATAGTGCCGAATTCAATCTCCAAAAACACATGAGCATAAGTAGTTCTTCAAGAAAACTGCCTGAAAGCTTACCGAGCGCTTGGCATTGGAAAGGACTGAGCTGGACATAGCAGATTCAGGGAGATGCCCTTGGGCTTGTCGACCCACTTGATCCGATCGTTGGGATCCACTTTGGGGGCCACACTGCCCACAGGTTCTACAAAGATTTAAGGGGAGCTTGGTCAAGACATCACCCGATTTAGATTAACTGCCTAAGTGCTGGGACAAATCCTGACAGCTAGTACTCACCGGAAGGCAGGCACTGGATAAGACTGAGCTGGACAAACTATAGCTAGACAGCGATCCAGGCTCACCCGGGCGTAGTTAATCTCATCTTTAATATCAACTTTTGGGGCCACACTACCGACGGGTTCTGGGAAAAATTGACTCCTTAGTAGGCCATGCTAAGAAATACCTGAATGTGGGACAGGGGCATTTACCTAAAGAACGGCATTGGATACGACTGAGCTGGACAGATGAGAGCCTTGGAGGCCCCCATACGTGTCCTGGCAAAAGTAAACTCATCGCGAGTGTCCACTTTGGGAGCCACTGAGCCTACGGGTTCTGGGTTTAAGATAATTTCAAATTAATGCTTCTGCATACAAAAATGAATGTTGGAAGAGGGTAGCGAAACTAACCTAACAATCGGCACGGGGTATGCCTGACCAGGACATTGCATGGAGAAATCCTCGGATAGCCTCACTTGCAGCACTTGGAACTTGTCGTGCAGACTGGTTATTTTGGGCGGAACAGATCCAATGGGTTCTGGTTGTTTGAAACAATACTATTAGGGGAAATATTCCTCAAAAATCATCTACCTCGAATGCTGGGATAGAATGAAACGACACCCACCTAACGACCGGAACTGGATATGCCTGACCGGGACATTGCATCGCAAAGGAGCTTTCCAATTTAACCTGCATCAGTTGAAACTTGTCGTTGATATTGTTGATTTTTGGTGGCACTGAGCCAATGGGTTCTGAAACATCAAGTGTAATGAAATCCTCAGAATGTCCCAATTAAAAAAACAGTCTGAATTGGTGTTGGGATGGGCTACGTATTACCTATTAATGGGTACCGGAAATGCCTGACCAGGACATTGCATGGCGTACTTGGTGCCCAAAGACACCTCCATTGTGCGAACTCTTTCCAAGAGATTCAACTTTGGAGGAACCGAAGCAACAGGCTCTGAGCGAAACATATGCATGAGGCTTTAAAGACTGTGTACTAAACCCAGGAAATCTGCCCAAATGTTGGAAGCTGAGCAAGTAAAGACTACCTACCTACGTATATGCGGGAATGGGATATGACTGGGCTGGACATTTGAGGACAATCATGGGTCTGAGCTGGCTAAAAAACCACATCCCAATAAACCTAATAGAATAATCACTTAAACAGCAGTGTCCTGAATTCGAATACCGCCCTGTAAATTATAAATGTTCCCAATTGCTGGCATGCAAACCTGTGGGCTGGAATCGGATATGACTGCGCCGGACACAGTAGGGCGATTCCGATTCCCCGGGAAATCTCGCGTGTCTGCAGTTTGTCTTGAACATTTATTTTCGGCTTGACAGAGCCAACGGGTTCTACGGGCAAAACATGAAGGAGAGTCACGGAAAAGCAAGGAAAACTGTCTGTTGATGTTGTTAGGAAGGGGAAACCCACCTGAAGGACGGGGTGGGATACGACTGGGCCATGCACAGGAGCGAATAACTGCTGGCCAGCTCAACATCTATGAACTGGTGCTTGTCTTGGGGATTCACTTTGGGTCGGACACTGCCCACGGGCTCTAAAATTTAAAGATGTTTGCCCTTATTGCAACTGACTGAATGTGCTCGGGTTTTAATTCAAAGTAAAACCTCACTGAATCTTACTTGAAAACCGGCATGGGATACGCTTGCACCGGACACTGAATGTTGAAGCTAGTTCCGCTCTGGATCTCCATCATCTTAAAGCGCTCTAAGAAGTTCAACTTGGGCGCCACACTGCCAACGGGTTCTATACAAAGTCGTAAATTAGCTATCCCCATGTGGAAGCAGATATCTTTTTCTTGAATGTTGGGCCTAGGAGTTGAAAGTTACCTAGATATTGGCTGTGGATACGCCTGGGCCGGACATAGCAGACTCAAGCTCAGCAATCTCTTGACCTTCACATGCTTCAAGTCATCGGAATTGGAGATCTTAGGACTGACGCTACCAATTGGTTCTGCAAGGTTAAATTCGTTTCGGTTTCGTACAAGATTCCTAACCCAATTGTAAACTGCCGAAGTGGAAGTCAGGGACATACTTGTGGAGCATTTACCTAAAGAAAGGCTGTGGATACGCTTGAGCTGGACAAAGGATACTCAAGTCCTGGCTGCTTTTTCCCTTAAGATGCTTGAAGTCCTCACCAGTACTTATCTTCGGGCTGACTGTGCCAACAGGCTCTATAAGGAAGAATAGTTCCGGATTGCTCAAACCACTACAAGATCATTTTGTGCCTGAGATGGGAAGGGACTGACTGAATTAAAACAGCTGATTTTACCTATACACCGGCACGGGATAAGCTTGAGCTGGACAGAGTAGCGTAACACTATCCTCCTGCCTAATCCTCACCGTCCGCGAATCGTCGCCTGACGTGAGCTTTGGCCCAACGCTGCCAACGGGTTCTTAAAGGAGGTTTCAGATATAAGTTAACCTTTTAGATTCTAAGCCCTGCCTGAAGTTGGGCATAAAATGCGTAGGATTGTTACCTAAAGAAGGGCACTGGATAGGCTTGAGCCGGACACATCAGCGTAACGCTACCCATCTTGGGAACCCGAGTGAGAGTTATGTGCTCCTGATTGCCATTGCCACTGAGCTGAGGACTTACACTGCCGACCGGTTCTGTCGAATTCGGGGTATTAATAGAACGGAAACATAATCTACATGTGTAAGCCTAAGTGTTGGGTTGGGTTTACCTAAAGAAGGGCACCGGATAAGCCTGAGCCGGACAGAGAAGAGTGGCACTTGCGGCCAGATACACCCGGAGGATTCGCGACTCATCGCCGCTGGTCAAACGGGGTCCAATACTGCCAACAGGCTCTGGGAATTCGGAAAAGGTAACCCAATATTTAATTCTCGAAAGGAACACCTTCAGTTGGGATAGGCAGATGGGCGAAAGTCTTACCTAAAGACTGGCACTGGATATGATTGAGCTGGACACAAGAGGGTGCTGGCTTGGCCCGCAGAGAACTGAAGCACCTTAATGTCATTACCAGAGAGGAGTCTGGGCCCCACACTCGCAATGGGTTCTTGAAAGAGGGAGCGGGTGGATTAAGCTAATAACTGGCATATTACTCAGGTGCAATCTCAATTGGAAACTGGCGCAAGTTGGTCTGGGTCTGGATGGATATTAGTCCTACCTAAACAGGGGAGCTGGATAAGCCTGGGCAGGGCATAGAAGGGTTTGACTAGAGCCTTCGTCTCCCGTGAAACTGCTGCTGGTCAGAGTATTGGGAAACTTGGGCGAAACTCTGCCAACTGGTTCTGTGAATGAAGCGAAATAGTTCAAAGTTAATAGCCTTACATAGTACAATGCCAATACGATATATGGAAGATATGGAAGTATGGAAGGACTGTGAAGTGACTTACCTTGGGCGCAGTTCAAAGGAGAATAAGAAGTGAAAGTTGCCAACGATTGGGACTTGAATTATTTCTAAGACCTGGCGTTTCAGTTGACTCGGATATCTTAAAGAACGGACCACACCTACTCTATTTGGCTTTGTTTCAAGCTCTCAGCATTGTCGAGTACCCTATCCCAACATTCAGGCAGTTTTCAATTTAGACTTAGGCTACAGCAACAATTCTTTTCGGAAATATCATTTTAAATATTTACATTCTTAATAATTCAATATTATTTATTTGTGTTGTACATATGGCATTTGTAAGTTTAAGGTACGCAAAGAAAGAGATTTTAAGCAAAAAATCTTTTTGATTGCATTCTAGAAAAAGTCAAGAATTGTTGCGTGCTTTTTGTTCAAGTTAAATTTGTTTGGAAACTGCAATCAATATTTTGCTTCAAATTGCATTACGTTATTTGAGTGCAAAATCCAAACAATTTGACATTAAATTTATGTGTTCAAAAATATTTGAAATATGATAAGTTTTAAATTTTTTTACGCTAGAATTGCTTTTTGTTTTATCTTAAGCAAATATAAATTGAATATTATTAAAATGCTTAATATGTCAATTTTTCAAATACTTAGTGAACACATGAGAATAGAAACAAATCAATATTAATAATATTTATTTTAATACTTGATTTGTATCTTTTCTCTTTGAGCTGCACATGAGAAAACTCCAAAAGATACAAATTGTATTGGGATAACACAAATGTTGTATTTCTCTAATAGTTCAAAGTTTACAAATTAATTTAAACTTTGTATCTTTTGAATTTTACTCTACAGCAAAAGAAACTTCAGTTATCGATGATGTTGCAAGAATTTTATATGAATGGAATTTGTTGCGTAAATATTATTATTAAGTGCCAAATTGGTTTGAAGAACACAATAACTGAAGTTTTTGGTTTGGGCTAGCATTATCATATTGGCCAACCAGGCGGACTTACCTGTGATGACCAATCGTCCTTTTGTGGCACTCAATCGGGTTTCTCCGGTCAGACGATGTTTGGTTCGGCACTGGTAGCTCTTGTATCCATCCTCGGGTCCAACCTCACGGATGTGCAGCTCTCCAGAGGGCAATACCAGATACTTTCCATCTGATATGTCGATAAGTGCAGATAGATAATAAAGAATATGTTAGTGATGACTTGTCGGCTAACTTAACTTACTAGCAATACAGTACGGCAAACAAAATCAATTGACTAGCATGCATTCATGCAATTGAATTAATTCGCTCTACATTTAAAAGCCACATGGCTGGTAAACATTTTTTTTTTTTTTAATTTTTTTTTGTTATTTTTAATTGTGCAAAAACTGACTTGCAACTTGACCATGCAATGTGACTTTGAAATGATTAAAAATAAGTTAATATCTATAGACTAAATGAGAAGCCCTTGTAGTTATTTCGCACATGTTCGATTAAAAATGGAATTTGTAATTAATTTGATTCATTTTTGTTATTTTTGTAAGCAAGTTTAACTACTAAGCTTTTTAGGATCTCCTTTAGTCTTATTTTAGGAACTGTGCTAAAATTTTGATTTCAATCGAACTTGTTTTAACAAAGTTCCATAAACATTTACTATACACCAACAATGCCAAGAGTTTGTAGTATAAACAAACAGAATCGAACCGGAAAGATTGATTGCAATCTATTTACATTTCGAATAGAGATACATTTTTACAATTCAAATAGTTTAAGTTGATTCCTTCGATCGCGATTCTCCAAATTCCATGGCATTGTGCTTAATTCTAGGCATGCGTGAAACAAAAATGCCAATAATCTTAGATGAAATGCATGTTACACATTATATATACTCGTATCTTTATGGTATATATATTTACAGCAATGTTGGATTATTCGTTTGAAATGATATGTATCTACAAATTGTTACGTGGTCAATGGGTTATTAGCATTTTTGCATTTATTTACACTACGCTACTTTATCAACGTATCTACGTTCAACTACATGAAGGGGTTTCGTCTTCTTTTGGGCAAGTCAGGAGCGACCCATGGATTTTTGGAGGGGAAAACTAAAAAGGGTTGGGATGGGAAAACAAAAATAAAAAGAAAAAACATAACAAAAAAAAGGCGGACAGAAAGAAAGAAAGAAAGACACAAAGAAGGCCATTCAAAAGCCTAAGCAGCGCTGAACGTGGAGAACTTCTTTTACAGAGCTCTAAAGCAACCACATCGAGACCAGATCGAAGCGAACCGAATTGGATGGGGGGCGCAGGATGTTACGGAGGAGTGGGCAATGCGAGAGCTCTTAGTCTGTAAATTTACCGCTTTCCGCGATATCCTCCTGGGGATAGATAACTCGCTCCTCGTCCTCCACCCACGAATCGACCACTATGAAATCGGCCACAAAACTGGGAATGTGGCACTTTAGGATGGCGCTATTGCCGCGGAGTATGGACTCGTCCATGACATTGACGGTGTAGGATTGTGGCACAACTGCAAAGTGTACGAAGACATTGATTGAGTGAGTGGGACGTGGGGTTAAATCATAAGGATAAAAGAGGCGTCTGAAAGAGGATCCCCATTCATGTAACTGAGCAAACGGCACAACTCTACGAGACTCGGGCTCCTACCAGTTATGTTCTTCGTGAAGACCTCGCCCTCGGTATCGATCCAGTCGGTTATGTCTATGTGATCCGCCACAAAGGAGGGCGTCTGGCACTTGAAAATGGCCGCATTGCCCTTGATCACATACTCGTCGTAGACTTGCGACTCGAAGAACTGCTTCACCACTGCAAGACGGGAGGTGAGAAACTAAAATCGGGACTGGGAAGGGTCGCTGGGTTGAAGGTTTCGTACTCTAACTAAGCTAATGCCGAAAGTCGTATTGATTACCAACGGAGTCGTCCGGGAGGGGCCGCAGGATCTCCACGCCCTCCTCGTCGATCCAACCCTCGACATCGATGAAGTCTGCCACAAACGAGGGCACCAAGCACTTTAGGGTGGCGGAGTTGCCACGCAGCACAAACTCATCTATGACCCGTGTCTGGTAGAACTGGTGGACAACTGAAGGAAATCAGAGCGAACTTGGTGAAATAATAACTGAAGTGAACGGGGATGGGTTTCTGGATAGCTATAGAGGAGCCTGAGAGAGCTACGGCAAAGAAACCTGGCCAAGTACCCGTCTCCGCGGCATTGTTGGGATAGTAGTTGCGACCCTCCGAGTCCAGCCAGAGATCGACGAACACGAAGTCGGCCACGTAGGAGGGAATCTCGCACTTCATCACCACTGAGTTGCCCCTAATGACGTACTCATTGTCCGCCTCCGATTCATAGCTTTGGATGACCACTACGCCGATAGAAAAACAAAGGAATAACTTAGTGTAAAAGACGGGTTTGGGGGTTGGGAGTCAAGGACGAGGAAGTTGGGACCTAGTGCTGCACTTAACCGAAGAAGTATGTTTTGCTTGAACTGTACCATAGGCGTCGGTGGCATTGTTGCGCCACAACTCCATGCCCTCCTCGTCCACCCAGGCCTCAACCTGCACGAAATCGGCCACGAAGGAAGGGATCTTACACTTGACCACCGCCGCGTTCCCTTTAATTACGTACTCATTCTCGGCCTCGGTTATGTAGAACTGTGAAACGACTTTGAATCGAATAAAATAATAAGTAAATGGAAAAGAGGGGATCACTGGGAATGGAGCTGGTGGAAATTAAGCATAAAACTACTGGATGAACATCTTTGCCTCGCACCGTAATTGTCCGAAAAGGACAAGACATTGCCCTCATCATCGATCCAGGACTCAACTCGAACAAAATCAGCCACGAACGACGGGATGGAACACTTCAGAACGGCAGCATTACCCCTGATAACATACTCGGTCATAATCTCCGCCTCATAGAACTGATTGACAACTGCAAAGGTGTGCAATAACGAAATATAGAAAAGGGTGAGATAGGATGGGATAGGAATGAAACCCCCACAAAGCGTTGCCGTTGCCATAATTTTTGACTCTGCGGTAATACCATAGTTCTCAGAGGGACGCAGTTCGGTGCCCTCTTCATCTATCCAGGACTCGACACGCACAAAATCGGCCACGAACGACGGAATGGAACATTTCAGAACCGCCGCATTGCCCCTGATGACATACTCCATCAGGATATCGGCGCCATAAAACTGATTCACAACTGCGATTCAAAATGGGGTAGAGTGGTGAAATGAAACAGAAGCTGAAGCAAATTGAAATGGGGAAGGAATGGGATTGCTGCTTAGGACTAACTTTTTAATAGTTTCAACGGTGCGGAACTGTACCAAAATCCTCTTCCGGAGCGTACTCAGTGCCGTCACTGGCCACCCAGGCCTCGACCCGCAGGAAATCGGCCACAAAACTGGGAATAGTGCACTTCAACACCGCCGTATTGCCGCGGATAACGTACTCGGAAACAACCTCAGCCTCGTAATACTGATTCACGACTGTAAAGCAAGAGTTTTTATGAGGAGGAAGCAAAATGAAATGAAATTGCTAATGGAAAGAAGTGGGGTGGGTGCGGGATGGGCTCTGGATTATCCTACATAACCATTAAGTTTCGCTATGGTGCATGTGTACCCGTTCCCTGTTGATCGCCTAGCGAGCCGTAGAGCTGACCCTCTTCGTCCTGCCAGGATACGACCTGCACAAAGTCCGCAACGAAGGATGGAATCGAGCACTTCAGCACCGCTGCATTGCCTCTTATGACGTACTCGTTGTTGACCTCCGATTCGTAGAACTGCTGCACAACTGGAGGTGAGTTCACATAGCCACTGATTACATAATGATGCGATGGTACGGAGGGAAAGATGGGGAATGGGGCGCCTACAGAACCCAAGTTTAAGTCCAAGCCTTGCGTGCGGCGGGCGTGTGAAAATGTGAAGCTAGCTAATTGAAACGAGAGTGTCTTCTAACAGTGCAGACAATATCGCGGAGTGCACTTAATGGGACCCTAAGCGCAATCAGCTCGCGAGCTCCGCGCTTCCCTGAGAAAATCTCCGGGCAAGAGGTTAATAATGGTTTTGATAACATGGCTCATCAACACGCAGTCACCCGAGATAGCGAAGATAAACGCATAAAAGTAAACATAATAGATGCAGGAGGGAAAATGGTTAGGTACTTATCCATAATTCTTAGGTGGCACGCAACTGTACAAACCCTATGTATAGCTAGCCCAAAATGTAATCAAAAAGTTGGCCAACAAACCGTATTCGCTGCCTGGCAGAAAGTCCTCGTTCTGATCGGTGTGCCAGGAGACAACGCTCACAAAATCGGCCACAAAGGAGGGGATTTCGCATTTCAGTACCGCCGCATTGCCGCGTATAACATAGGCCTTATTTACATCGGTGTCGTAGTATTGGGCAACGACTAAAACAGCAATGACAGCAATCAAATAAATGCGTTTACGTAATAAAACCGAAAGGAAATCAAATTCGGGTAGAACTGAAAACGAAACTCTGACGAATTGTGAAAGCTACGACGAGGGAGCGAAGGATTCTCAACTGGTTTCTGCCTAGCCAGTGTTGGTTAATAAGTTATTCTTTGAGTTCGGTGTGTTGTATATTTTACAGGATTTGGTAATTAGTGTTGCAAGTTTTCCCGTTAACTGCCCTTGCACTGTGCACAAGTGTTTCTGTGAGTTTGGCTTTTTTGCAGTGTTGTACAGTAGTGGTTAAGGTAGTGCTATTTTTCTAAAAGCTCACAAACAGAGACAGTTCTTCTAGTCACACACCATATTCAGTGCCTGGATAGAAATTCTCTTGCTCGTCACTATGCCAGGATATAACATTCACGAAATCGGCTACAAACGACGGTATATCGCATTTCAATATGGCGGAATTGCCGCGGATGACAAATGCCTTGTGTATATCTTCTTCGTAGTGTTGGGAAACGACTAAACAGGTAGGAGAAACGATAATAGTGGTGAGATTCAGATTAAAATAAGGAATGAATGAATTATGGAATGCAGGGATTTTCTGTGAAACTAGCGGAATCGCGACCCCAGCATGCTTTTAGTAGAGCAAAACTACTCATGTATCCTATCTGCATCTGCAGCTCGGATCGCACCGTATTCCGCGCCCGGGAAGTAGTTCTCCTCCTCATCGGTGTGCCAGGACACCACTTCGACGAAATCGGCCACGAACGATGGAATCAGACACTTGATGACCGCCGAGTTGCCTCTTATAACGTGCTCCTTGTTAACATCCGCCTCGTAGTACTGGGCAACAACTGGGAAAAGGCCGATTATTACCTACTATGTCCAAAACATTCTCACAACCTTGAAAGTGCTTAGGAGCTGAGTTCCTGGAAAAATCTGGCTTTGTATACGACCTTCTGGTCGGAAATTCATTAAACGAAAAACCCCGAAACTATCATCGCGCCGCTGCTTGACAGGCAAAAGTTAATTTCAATTAACCAAAATATTCTTTACGCCAGCCCGTGTTCAGGGTGTAGACCATAACTCATTTCGGCCAACTAGCTGCGGGCCGGCCGGGCAGAATGTTTTCCTCGTCTGCGCCTTATTCACACATAAGCATACTATAAAATGATAAATTCCTCCGGTTAATAGCAAGCGAAAGCAAACGACAATAATGATGTCAGGCTTCTGGAACGGGGGGCGCATAGGTCGGGAGGTGAGCTGAGGTGGTGGCTGGGATAGGTGTGCTGGCTAATTGCCAGGGAACACGTCAGCCGGCGATGAGTAAGCGGGTGGCATGGCTCCGTCATAATTAGCTAAAATGTGCTCAAGTCTGGCCCATTTAGGGATGGCTCCATGGAAGCGGAAGTGACTGATATCCAGGGGAGTTGGGTCTGGTCCATAACTCGATCAGCTGGCAACCCGTCAGCCCCACGGTGTGCGCTAAATAGACTGACAGTTTCATCATCTTCTTCATCATCGTCGTCGTCGCAGCTGCCACATCTTCCAGAGGAGGTGTTAAAGGTTGCTGAACAGACATGCACGGGCATGACAGGTACAGTTGCCGACAAAACATTGCAACAGGAAGTGAAGCAGCGAAAACGAACCGATTAAACTGAAATGCCAACTTGCATTAAACTCCCCTAAACGTTGCAGAGTTCGACTAAGAAATGTGTGAAAATGAAAGCGTGCGGAAAACTTTGGCAATTCGCAGAGCATTCGATGGAAATCCCGTGAAAACTCGGTTTTAATTGCCGCAGCCGGTGCAACAATAAGTCAAACACAAGGGGTTAAAGACTGCAGAGAGCGACTTGGCGGCACGCAAAGGCAAGCGGCAACTTTTAGCTATCAAAGTGCCAAGTAGTGGAGATACGAAACCAACGCAGATGGGTCTTCATTTGGGTGAACCTGTAAAAAGAAAGGTAAACTCAGGGCAGTGCAAAGTCACCTGTTGGTTTCCTAATTCATGAATTTAAATGAATTTAAAATTATATTTAAATGTAATTTTCTGATTACTACATTTCACTTTCTACCGACTTTAAAATAATTAGTTATTTTAACTCGCAGCATTTGCAACTCGTATTGTTGATAGCAAATTTGTATTAAACATCTGTTATATCTACACTCCAAATTTAATTAAAAGATGTAAATCAGACAATATTTGTAATATTTTATATATTAATATATAATATTTTTTGAAACATTAAAGATATTCTTCAAGAATTACTTTCTTTGTCAATAACTTTTTTATGAACACCAGTGAAAACATCGACTTATTGTGCTTATAACTGGGATATATCCCGACCAACATTCACTTTGCACTGCCCCTGGTTTACCTCAGAACCCTGACAACTTACCGGCTCGCACATGGACGTCCCGGGAGATGATGGATCCGAACTGGTTGCGGGCCAGGCAGGCGTACACCTGGGCATGGACCTCCTGGCGGTAGTCCTCGGCGCGGAATGGGGGGAAGACCAGCTTGCCGTCGGATGAGATCTGACGCAATCCGGGCACATCACCCACGGCGGTACCGTCGCTCCTGATCCAAATAATCTCGGGCATGGGGTTGCCGCTGGCCTTGCACTCGATCTCTGCACCCGTGGAGTTGGAGAAGTCAATGCGGTTGGTGGGCTCCTTGAGGAAGACGGGTCCTTTTTGGTCGGCATCTGGGGGATTGGCAGCCAGGGTCTGACTACCACAAGCTAAAATGTAACAAAGAGCAAAGCGACCAATAAGTAAATATATGTACTATTTTGTAAAATGTTTAGATTTGAACTAATAAAGTAGATTTAAGCTAGTGTTCTTCGTCACTACGTGGATTGTGGTCCGCAGTGATATCTCTAAATCTATTTGTATTTCTACATATATTTCTAATTTGATGTAGTTGTCAGCCATCCCTGCATTTGATCAACAAACACTGGCCTACGCTCTATGGTCAGAACTTCCGCAGCGGAAGTGCATTCTCATATTCATGTCAACAGTGTGGCTATTGTTCCATCCATGGCTGTTTGACAATTGAGGGCCATGGATCAGTGACTCCTCGGCGCTGCACGGCCAACAAAAGCTGTGTTCCATTCCATAGCTTCTCTGCCAAACCAGCCACAGTTCCACCTCCAGTTCCACCCATCGCCCCTGAGGACAAACAAAAGACCAGCAGGCTGAAAATCGTTCGTTGACACTTTGCAGACTCCACCCACTCCCCCACTGGGTTTCATTTGTTGATGCCGTCACTTTGCATTGGCAAACGATTCCAGACCTCGTGTATGCATCGTCATGGCGCTCGGAATTTCCCCCATCCTCCATTTCCTATTACCACAAGGTGTTGACAAATTTCTCTGTGGTGACACGCCCACCCAACGCCCCTTCCCCATAAATATTGTTCGGATGCAATTCTCGGTGCGTATGGATGCAATTTGCCTACGGCAAAAGCTATTGTAGGCTTAGCTACTTCTCTGCAAGTAATTTGTATGCTTCGTTCAACTTAAGAACCCATATATCAACTGAAGAATATATGTTTAGAATGCGGAAAAACATTTCCTATAACTAGAGATATTCCAATTAGCTCTAATTATTTACATCCATTTATATAAGAATGCTCAAAGGCATAGAATAATTATAGTTCAGTTTTTAAGTAAACTGAAACCAATAAAAATCGTATGAAATTGAAACATAATATTGTTTATTAATTGTTAATTGAATAATGTGATTGTAATGAACAACTGAAAATTCGAATAGATTACTATCGCAGTATCTAAGTGTTGTAAACGGAATAACTAAATCAATTAATATCATTTAAGATTTCAGTTAAGTGGAAAATAAGGAAGCCACTCCGGAAACGTTGCTTTCTTATTTAATTATACTTAATTTCCTTCCGAACAATACAAATTTTGTATACAGTGCAAGCATGTTAGTAAGTGTCATTTGAATGCATTTGTTAAAAAAAATTATTGTGTGTATATACTTTTATCCCTAAAGTAAAAGTTTGAACCTCACTTTTAAATAAAATATGAACCACATTTTTGACTAAATATTTCCTAATAAATAATAATAGAAATACAATATATATTTTAAATGCAAGCTGAACTATAATTGCAGAACAGACTGTATCGGCAAACACTCAAAATTACATAAATATTTATATATATTTTCCAGCATATGGTGGCCATTCGGAATACAGATCGTAAAATCTTGGATGGATTGTGCGAAAAAAAACATCAAAAACAGTGGGTAGTATAGGGAAAGGAAATAAGAAACACGCAGAGCAAATTAAATATTGCAACTGTTGAGCAGAACTGAAATCATTTAAAAGGAGATACTAAAATTCCGGAAACTGCATCCTTTATGTCTCATATCCAATACTCCACTTCTTGGATTTGATTTTATATAATGTTCTCATTTAAGTTACACCTGCTCCCAGTTTTAGTTTTGTTTCGAACTGCAGAAAAAGTAGCAGGTGTTTTTTATTTTACCTTTTTTCGCTTCCAAGCCCAAAGCTCTGCGAACAAAAACACGCAGAACGAAACCGGTTAGGAAGCCGGCTTTAAAGAGCAAAAAAAAAAAAGTAAAGTAAAAAAGTAAAATAAGGCAAATCATAAGCAAAAGCATTTGGTGGCAAAAGCAGAACTGCGATGTCAACGGCGGCAAAACTCAAGCTAATCAAGCACTTGAATTTTTGTGTGCTGAATTCGTTAAGTTTTTCGCCTCGCAATTTTCCACTCAAGCTGGCAATTTGCAAAATGCGATGATAATTCTGCCGCGAAGATGAAGATAATGGTGAATCTAAGGTCACTTTATCAAGTTTAAGAGGGCGAGTGACTCAGCGTGAGGTGCTCGAATTTATATCGTATTTAACTAGTAAGAAAATCAACTGGTAAAACTAATAATGAACTTCAGGTAGAGGAGTGCCTCAGAAATATAGAAATAAAGATAGAAACACGCACTTCGAGAGGTGCAAACAATTACTAAGCTGCGTATATTTCACACGCATTAAAAACATACGTATTATTATCGATATGTATTTCTTCGACATCTAAGGACCACAGCCCACCTAATTAACTTATTTCCAAAACCCATAACACCCCTTAAGCTAGGAAATTGGAAGCTAATAACATCCGGCTAAACAAAAACAAAGGGCCTAAAAGTTCAATAGGCACACACGCATGCCCCGCCCATCGAAATGCGTTCACATCACGCACTCTTGTCATCGAGGTCAGGAATGGAACTGAAAGGAACTGCCCAGGATGGATGGATGCCTCCCACCCCAATCGAATGTAGTATACCCCTTCCAAAAACCCAATGAATCTCGAATCTTTTTCACCGCGATTCCGACCGGTAAAAGACAGAAACATCTGCTCGGGAGCGCAGAAACCAGTTCGACAGCTGTTCGGCGGAGGAGTACAGCGGGATTGGGAGAACAGGTATCGCTATCGGTGTCTCAATGCCAGCGTTACCCACTCATTCATGCGAATCGCACGGCATTTACCCCACACACACACTGCTCACGATCAGTCACAGTATACAAAACATTACCTACTACTGGTGTGGACATATTAATGAAAATACAATTCAGCTACACAGGGGAAAATCGATTAAAATGTAGGTCTACTAAACATACCAGTGTTAATTAATGTTATATGAAGCAACCGTGTTCAGTCTCGTTTCAAATGTAACTAATTTTCCAGTGCACAGAAACCAACTAATTGTGTAATGCGTGACACACTTAAGTGCAGACGCACTGCCCACGCGATTCTAACAGGTATCTTTCTGGCTGAATAGACGCCTCCAACTGCCGGCAAGTGCAAGTCACCCGTGGAAAGGTCCGAGACCGCAAGCTGCCCGCAACTCACCCGTCCACCTCGCAGGCACTCAAAAGATGACAGGGAGTCACGGTGACGAAACGCCGCACTCGACAGAAGCTGACAACGGGAACACCGGAGGCTAGGGAGCAGTGAAACCGCAGCCAGGTGCGAAAACCGGGAGCGGAGGAAAACGCCGTTAAGTCGACAGGAGGCAGAAGTGGGACGAACTGGAGCAGACCACGCGGAGTATGGACACACTTCAGGGCCAGACGGAGGGCCGGGAGTGATGATGATGCGGCTGATTCCAGTGGCACTAGATGCCAGGCCACAGTGGGTTAAGGTTGTCGTTATGACAACAAAACATTTTATTCTAATACTTTAAGCAATTAGATTTAATATATAGATTCGTTGCTTCCTTAAGTCAATGCAAAAATTCCTTTGAGCAACCGAAAATAGCGCTTCAAATAAAATATCAATGAGAATGCCCGCGTAGTGACGAATCGCACCGAGGTGGAATAATATGATATATTTTATTTCAAAACATTTCTAACTTAGTAGTAAGTTACTAGTACTTTTTACTTGTTCACACTTGGTCTCAATATGTAATAATAACACATAGTTTTATAAATATAATTGTATAAATATAATAATATGTAATTTCAATTTTATAGAAACAATCTCAGCTCAAATACCACTGTCTTCTGAGAGGGAGAGTCTGTCATCAGGGGCTGCACAATGGAGCCGAGAAAGAGAGTAGCAGAGAAGGGAGAACTTGGGGGTGGATTTGTTGTCTAATTGAAAGCGTTGCAAAACATTAATAAAAAGAAGAGAAAAGTAAAGCAGAGCGTACACGTGCATCATTTGCAGTAAGTATAGGAATTTATCTCAAAGATACAGAAGTGTCATCAAGAAAAAGAGCCGTACAATGCGAATGAGAAAATATGCAATAGTTTCATACAGGTGTAAAAGTAAAAGTTCAAATCTAAATAATCTACGACTATTGAGATCCATTTTAGAAATCTATTATATCTACGTTTCCTATCTTTAAATACCACTGTTTGCAAACTTCCTATGGTCAGATAAAGACAACTTGAACGACAGAAGCGTTCAAAAAATATATACACACATTATGTACCCCTGACAAAGGGAAGACCAACTGCATACGTGTTTTGCATATAAATTCGAGTTGAGTCGTCATCGTCTCGTGTGCATTAATTAAGACTTCGAGCTACACAGTAAAAGACTGTTGAAAAGTACGTATATACATGCATGTATCTACAATTTAGGTTTAAACACTTTTTGTCGCATGCAGATTATGGAGATGGAATGATACAAATGGGTTGAGACTCGGCAGCCCCAAAAAAAAAACGTGACTCAGCAGACATGGGGAAGGTGTATGGGGCCTCCAATCAAATCCCGCCTTCGAAATGCCTGGACGTGCGCGATCACATCCATAGATGATGTGTGCCGATAAGTGTCAGATCGCCGAGGCTGTTGGACTGGAACTGGGATTGGTGGACGGGTGGATGGGTGGGGCCACGAACATATTTTACAAATTATTATGACGACTTGATTTCGTTCCATTTTAGGGGGCGCCAAAACGATGGTAATCCCCTACCCCTCGTCGCTCGCACTCCAGAATTTGATTTTTGAGATATCTTCGGTTCGTATCTTTCCGCATAAGAGATTTCTTTTCATTTAACGCCACACAATTTATGGTGTCTTATGTGCCGAAACTAAATTCTTAGCCACTGTGTGACTTGAGGAACTCGAAGCAATCTACGAGTTTGAGTTAAATTAAGTGTATCCCCATAACATACAGTTTATTTTTGAGTGATCCAAAGAGTCGAAATAAAGAGGAAATTTACGAATATTTGTGGCAACAGAATATTATATTTATACCCTTGGGTTGCATAGTGCAAAATGGCAACCACATGTGCACAACCCTTCCTTCCTTCCACCCACGACGCCCTTCTTGACCGACTAACTCGTCGCCAGGGGGGCGCTGCAGGGGGAATCCCACGGGCAGGAGTCGCCGAGTGAAGTGCGGCAACGGCGCGTCGCTCGAATTCAGCTTGTCAGGCAGGGAGACGTAAATAAGTATAATAATTTTCCAGAGGGTAGGACACTGTTTGTCATGGAGGAGGTGGAAATGCGTGCCGCCAACGTGGCCCTTCGTCATTACAGCTGTTCGAGGAGAACCTGGGGGTGGGTGGCACTTTTCTCTCTTGCCGGGCAAATGAAAAGCGTGTGCCGTGTCAAGCATTGGGAGCAAATCTTCGCTGGCAAACTAAACAAACATTTCTCATTTTTCACAACTTATTCTCTCCACCGCGAATTAGGGGTGTCAGCGCCAGAGGAAGAGAGCCAGCAGACAGCAGACCTTTGGGTTTTCCACCAGCCGACGGGGTTGAAAAGGAAAACTTTATGGCCGAAGTTTTAAAAGTCTCGCTAAGAGCGGCATTTACGCTACACCCACTTAAAATTGTATCTTAAAATAAATTCTGGCGGGCCCCACGAATTCTTTCGCTGGCTGCAGCTTTTAAAATATTTTGAGTTAACTTAATACTTTTTACACATGCACATGAATCCGAAAGTTTCTCAACTTCTGGGGGAGCACTCAATGAGCTCGAATATATGACAAATGCTTTTAATGGGCCAACAAACGCTTTGATGCCCCGAGATGTCGCGACTTCTCGCTGGATTTGTTAAGCGTTTTCGAAAAGTGAGCCCGCCTAGATTCTTCTGACATGCATTTAGCTCCGCATTGCTGCCAACTTTCAGCATCGTTATCAGGCAATTATTTACGCAATTATCGAACACTGGCTCGCAGTTTCTGATCCGCCATTCTGCAATCCCCATTATTGCCCATTCGGGTTGACAAACGGCTTTGAACTATTGCGAATGGGTAAAAAATAGGCTGCAACGGCTCATAAAGCAGCAAACCGCATCGTGACGTCACAAGCAAATAGAATGCTTTCCCCTTTCTCCTGCCACAAGTCGCATTCCACTGCGATGCATGTAATAATAAGTCAGTCGGGCGAGAGGCCATTAAGTATTGAACCGTCTGCAGTTGCTGCTCTTCCTCTGGCAAGGAAAAGTTGCTTGCACTCAGAAAAAAGAGTGATCTTGAAGCAAGGGATATCGAAAGATATGCCTAGAGCTCTATTTGTATGGATGGAATGGGGAGGCGATGGGCATCCCCTTGGAGTTGCTTCAACAAACCACGCGTGTGATGTGCCTCAATCGTCGAGGTATCATAACACATACTGCGAAGAGGGCGCAGAAAGTGTCAGGAGGGGCACATCAATCATCTGTAATTACGGAATGCATTTCCCATCTTGGACAGCCCCACTCCATCCCCACATTTCGGCTCCTTTCTTCCATTCTTCACCATTTGGCTTTGTGTAGGAACGGAAATAGTTTCTCCTAGAACAGGCCCTGGTTCAGTGATCTCCCGGATGATCTCTGTCATATTTACGAGTGCTTTGAGTGGCATGCAGTGCTTCTAATTGGTTACGAAATCTCTTAGGCAGAGATCTCGACGATTGCAGTTGTGACCCA
Source organism: Drosophila simulans (assembly GCF_016746395.2). Lineage (NCBI taxonomy): Eukaryota > Metazoa > Arthropoda > Insecta > Diptera > Drosophilidae > Drosophila > Drosophila simulans. Next base: position 4,747,157 of record NC_052521.2, read on the forward strand.
GTTGATAAGTGGCTTCCCTTATCAGCAGTAAGTAAGCCCATGTGAAAATATGCTCCTATCAAGCTGATATTATAACTTGTACAAGTTAGGGAAATAGCTGCGAGAAATAGATATACAAAAGCTCTATATATATAACTCAATAGCGAACGAGAAGCATGGAACTATGCTCTAATTAGAGCTAGCAATCAGATAAGTTTTTAACACACTTTTTTTTTAATAGAAAATGACAAAAAGCATGCTTTGGAAGCATAGCCAGCCCATTCCATAATGCCATATGTGCCATTTGATTCGCACATACATGTGCACACAAATTGACTGCTTCCTGTTTATTTGCTTTGTGTTACATGCTCACTTTTTGCTTTTCGGCTGCAGTGTTTTGAACCCACTGTGGCCACTTGTGAACTTTAAGCTCCATTACAGTGTCCGTAGTCGTGTGCGAGCTGAATTTCAATTGAATTCAATGAAATTGCGAATTAAATGCAGCGGAGACAGGAACAACAACATAAACATCACATTCCGACTTTCCCATAACGTAGGCCGCACAATAAATCCACTTTATTGTTTAAGTCTGGCCTTAAATGTTAATGCAACATGCAACATTCGCCACAATAGCGAAACATATAATAATAACAAAAGTAAAAACTGGCGCAAAATGTTTTTAATCAATTTCAATTGAATGATGACCCGCACAATCAACGTAAGACGCTCACTCAAAGTTGTATCTCTGAGATCTTTCCATTCCGACGGGCGAATATTTCTGTACTCACTTTGCATAATGTGTTCTTTTAATTTACGATATCATCTCTGCAGATCTGCTTAGCTCATTTCAAACATAGTATTATTACTTTTTGCTTTTGCTGAAATATTCCGTTCCATTAGCGTTTATTTATTCGAAATTCCAACAAAGTCTGCCATCACGCGATTCCCATTTAAAAATGTAATTCTTATTCCTGACTTCATCGACGGAGCAAATTTTCTGTAATTCCTAATCTATTTATATGTTTGCTCTTTATTTCTATAGCACGTTTTTTATGATGTTATACACGAAGAATAAACAAAATACACATTCGCAAACTGATAACATAAATGGAAGCAGTCCCTCTATAAATTCGTAATATAAACGAATGCTTTATTTGGCGATGGGTCAAGAATACTGGCCTCCTAATTGATTTCCATTTAAGCTAACATAAGAGGTAACTTGAATAACAAAGATAAAAATGGCTGAGAACGTATGAAATGTATTGGTGTTTGAGAAACCTACGTGATCCAATATCATAATTGTTTGTATAATAAAAAAACAAGTAGTTCGCATGTACAATTTATCAATTATTACGATAATGGGGCAAAGTAAAATCCATTCATAAGAAATTATGTCCGCAGTCTATCTAGAACTGGAATTACTCATCTACTCGGCGGACTGACTAATTCCCAATCTGACCCACTGATGTGGCACAGCCCCTCCAAAGTCCCCTCTCCACCCCGAAACAACATTTTCCGGACAGCAGAGGCAATGAACCGCACGTTTATCTGCTCCCCACACAAAAAGATACAAATGTATCCGTCCAGACGCACACTCGATCCACAATATCCAACTGCAAGCAACCGACAAGCGCAATGAAACAAAAAGCGAAAGCCAAAGTAAATGTAAGAAAAACAGAATCAGAAATGCACAGAAACGTTTGGGAAATCCACAGAAGCGGCAGCGGGAAAAGTGGGTGAAAAGTTGAGGCGCATGTGTCAACAGAGATAAGAAGCGTAAAATTAAACTGAAAATGAATCTGAATTAAATAACATCCATGCCACGACAAATTGGCAATTATTTGGAGTTAAAACGAAATTTTTATATCTTTCAGACAGTTCAAATTCTTTACAATCCAATACTATTATATGTATAATTCTTTAAGACTCAATTAACATAAGTACCCACAGGTGCGCAAAGCTTCAAATCTTTATACATACATATCTTTAAGATAAATTTCGTATTTTCCAGTACAGAAATGCTTGTGCATATACATATAATATGCTGGCTCCATCTCTGCCTGAAGGCATAATAACTTAAAGTGTAAATATATGATTAATAGGTATCTGATAGTCGTGACACTCGACTAAAGCGAATGCATTGCTTCATCTCTGCCTGGAGGCATAAGGTGGTACTAGATGAGTAATAGGTACCTGATAGTCGGGGCACTCGACTATAACGCTTTGCTTTCGTAAGGTTAATTTTAAAAAGGCCGAGTAAGAGCAATAAATATCAAAGTTCTATAGTTTCCGGATTCTACAGTTCACCAGTTCGGTATGCCTTAAACACGAATGTATTGGGCCAAGTGCAATTACTCACCAATGAGGGCAACAGCTGCGAACAGCATTAGCCACTTGAGGCGTTCGTTGGGCATATTCATTCCGTATGCCGTGTTTCCGCTGAGCGGGTTGTGTGAAGTTGGCAGTAGAGAGCGGGTCTATCTGACTATCGATTTTACGCAAAAATCCAATGAAAAGCACCCTTGGCACGTCCGAATTATCTGAAAAAGGGGAGAAGCATTGTTTCAATACTTTATATTATATTATGTTTATATATTTTTTTATAGGGGCTCTTCATTTTGTGCTTATAAATGGCGAGTTGAAAAACTTTTGCAAAATGTCCCCCTTTGTTTATTCAAGTAGAAGTAATTTGATTAGGCAAACCACCCTCTGCAGTAAGATAGAGTTCCCTCATTTTAACCATTAATGACTACCTAAAACACCTGCAGTTGGGTGAATTTTTAATGGAAAAATCCTAAATACAATGCAATCCTCAGCACTATAATATATTCATTCATTCTTTTCCAACACTGTGAGGTTAATTCTTCTGATAGCTGTGTTTATGGCTCTTCAAGCAAAGTTCTCAATTCCCAAGTATCTGTCATAGTGTTGTTTATGGAGCAACAATAGGAGCACGAATCGAATAAAGAACACTTAGCTGACTCTGAGGTCTATCCCGAAAAGTGTCTCCAACAAATTTCCAGTAGAGAAGCCCTGTAAAAGCGTTTAGCAAATGGAATAAAAAATAGAGGGAACCACACTAAAGAGGCAACAGTGGGCGGTGGAAGGAGGGTTCCGCGGATGGATGTCATTAATTAAACCACAAATGGCGATAGAAGAAGGAGGCAACTACTTTTCGTTTTTCCGCCTTCTGCTATCCATAAAATGTCACGCGCCCCCCTTCCCCGCCGCCACCACCGCAGTTTGGAGGAGAAAAAAAAACACTTTATGACAGGCAGGAAGTCACGATTCCACATTTCTGTCTGTCTGTTTGTCCCCCGATCCCTCGACGTCTGCAACTTGACATCGGCCCCCAGAGATCCAGCTCCTCCACATGGCCAGCGACTTACTTTAATCCACGAGCTTGCCTCTAATTGTTCCATATACACATTCTTGTGCAATGGAAATAGATTGAAAAGCAAATTGCTCAGCTTCTTAACGCTTAATTAACTCTTAAGTGGATTCCTTCATTTGTCGACGAAGATTTCGTTTTTTACTCCGCATTCAATTCAAGTTGGATAATTCAGCTAGATAGCTAGGGCTTATCTACGATTTGGGTTTGTTTGCTCAGGGGGTTGCGCAGGCGTATAGAGCGATCTATGCCCCTTTGGAATAATAAAGTAGGTGGTTGGTGGAGGGTCCGCTGTGCCCGTGTTAGCTTTTCAATTGGCCTAATGAACTAGCTGTCGCTTGCAGCGAGGGTTAACTGTCTCCAAGTTGAGCAGCTTGACTGGGAAACAGCTGCCTCAAAGGCTCGGGGGTGGCCAAAATATTCCAGCAGGGGTGTGGCATCAACCACGAGTTTACTAACCGAAAAATCCCCTTAAGCTGCCTCTACTAAGTATTCCAGAAAAGTTGAGAATTAGAGAGAGGATTGACATTAGTGGAAAATAGTTATATATATTAATTAGTTTTGAAATGTGTTTGCTAATCAAAAACCGAAATTGAATTTAAGATGTCGTTAGCAAGTTCCAGCAGACGAAGGCGATTAAATTTATCCACTTATGGGAATGGTTGTAAATCATTATTGAATCACGTACAAGCTTTATGCCTCCATAACTTGAAATGGTTAATAAAGTAAACAAATTTCTTTAAGAATCATGTGCATTTTCCTAACCAAGCAAATAAATAAATTAATTCGGTTTCTTGCTTTTAAAAAATAAGTTAATAAAATATAATTGGAAAATTAATTTGTCCAAAATTTGGCGAGCTAATGACTCATCAATACATTTCTCCTTGAGCTTTCAGCTTAGAAATTGTTCGCTTCCCATCCCGACAACTGATGCTCGACTGAAGCAATTTGGAGAACATCTGGTAATCAGTCAACGGATCCAGGCATCCGTATAGGCAACATATGTGCGGATACATCTATACCATATACAATGTACCTACATAAAGAGATACAACCCTCGGTGAGCGGATCCGTTTGGTCAATCGCGTGGTAAAATCAACGAATCAAAAGCATTTTAATATTACTCATGCTCGCATTTCGTATACTTCTTGTTGCCCCGTCTGGCTGCATGTGTAACTTTAAATTGGGGTGACGAGCCAATAAATTTAGGAAGGGTGGTGCCGCAGCAATGGTCGGTTGGGGCACAGTGGGCACTGAGGGCAGTGGCCCAGTGCAGGGTCGTCGGCGGAGGCAGAGGACACACATCCATTGTCCAGAACCGCTGCTGTGACCCATTCGCGCCCAGAGCTTCCGCACTGCGGCCCTAATTGAGATTCAAGTGCTCTCGGCGGCAGTAGAAACAAAAGGAAATATTTATTCGGTCCTTTGTTCACTTTAACCTTTTCCGCTGTGTCATGTTGCTGCCCAAGTGGAAATCAATATTTGCCTTCACAAGCGACCCGATGAGTGCATTCTCATCAAATCGATGAGAGCGGCCAAAGGGAATTTGTTTAAACACCAGTGTGCTGTGTATAAATTAGTTTAGTGGTGGGTGAAGTAACCATCACTAAAACAACCTAGAACTTATCTATAAAAATGGGTGAATAAAATGGCACACTATTGGATTTATTTATTGATTTTATTGGTTGCCAAAACTCGTTTAGCACTTCGCTCAACAGAAGCATTTGCACTTTTAGACATGCATATTAACGATTATAGGTAATTTCCAGGATCTATTCAGTACATTTAAAAGGAGACACCAATAGGCAGACTCCCAGGAAGGAGTTCATTAGTTCTAATTCTTAAATGTGAAACAAAAATATTTTGAAATATTAAGTTATTGTAAAAAACTTATCAGTGTAAACAGAACTTAAAAGATTTAATCAATAGTGCCGAAAATCGTGTTCAATAATATTACAGAAATTTCATAGGTGTATAGGTAATTCACTGACTTTTTTATTGCTCTGAAAACAGGGAGTCACATGGAAAATTGGCACTAGTCCAACTGGTGGGAAAAACCGCCTAGCAACAGGATGGCGAGCCGACGAAAATCCAGAAAAAGAAGCAGGAAAATAAAAAGTATATCGCCGGCAGACGGAGAGGGAAGCGGAGGAGGAGGGTAGTGCAACACTTGCAAAATCAAATAGTGGAAACTTCAGACACACCAGCAAGGAAAGGACGAAGGCAGCTGCACGGGATTTCAGAGATTTTACAAGCAGGGGATGAAACAACACTAACATCAGGACTCACACACACATACATATGTGCGCTGAAAGGATCACGACGTATGTGTGCCACATGGAAACTGCGAGGAATTTTAAGAGGTTCTTGAGAATGAGGCGTTTTCAGTAGGGAAAGCTGAAAACTACCTGACGGGGACAAAGGACCAAGGACCTGGTGGCAGGAGGCACAGGTTGCACACACACACACACACACTGACTGGCACACACGCATGGACGCACAAGCGAATACAACGGTAATCGCAGAGTTGCTTTTCTGCGGTTCCAAGGGCGCATGCGCCGAAAAAAATTCGCTGAAAATTTAGGGACTGCAATTATTTCCTCTAAAAGTCGATTTATAAATAAAAAGTATCACGAAATACATAGAAACTACCTAGGTACTAAACATGACATTCGCAAATGTATTATTAAACTTATTTGGGGGTCGTAAAACATGAATTTTCCCTCCCTCATGGCCGTACATTTTCACACCCTTTTGCAAGTGTGTGTGATGTGATACGGTGCATAAAGTAACCGTTTTTGCATTCCCAAATTGGAAAAACTTAACGTCTGGCGAAAAATCAATAGGAAGACCAAAGACTTTTATCACCTAACCGATATAATATCAATCTACAGCATCCTGCAGTTGATTTCGCAGTCTAGCGCTACTCGGTGGGCGTGGGCAGGACTCACGCACACTTCCGCACCCAACCTATACATACACGACGGGCACAAAGAAGTTGCCAGACAACGGTGAAAATTTCCCAACGGAACCGCCGACTTTTCTTACCGTTATTGCTACTGCGGCTGGCCAAATTGTTGTTTAAATGCGATTAATTGTTAACACACACACACACTTGTGAGAGTGGTGGGCTATTTGCAGCAGGGTGCCACTAATCCACGGGGGTGGCGACTCCGCACAAAAGCACGGCACACACAAACACAGATACTTTGCTCTGCTCTTGATCTTTCAGATACTTTGCATACTATTATTCACTTCTTTGTAGGGAGGTGCACTAGCACCGCTGCAACCGGTTGGCGGATTGCTAAACGCGTACCGCTGCCGAATATCCGTGTATCCGTACCCGTATCCGTATCGGTGTCCCAAAACAACGCTCACACGTACACACAAATACACGCACGCTCTCGCGATTCGCCGACTAGCGCTGAAATCCGGTTCTCGATTGCTCGACGGTCCAAACAAGACTGAATCGGATGCTCAGATACTCGCCATCGGATTTAGATACGCCGCTCAAACCGGCGCTCTCTCTCTCTCTCTCTCACCCCCTCTCTTTACGTTTTCCGTGTGTGTGTGTTTCCGAAGGGGCGATTGTTTGGGAAATTTCTGGGACATTTTTCACCTGTTGCCTTGTGGACTGTGTTTGCTTGGATTTCAGCTGCAAATGTAGAACTTAAGTATCTTTTTTAGTCGATAATAATTTTATTTATAAAATAAAACACTTTGTGATTGATTAGTTTAGTTTGTATATATTTATTTGCTTAACCAACAATATCCACACAAAGCCATGCCGAGCGATTTGGCGGAATATGTATGCTTACAAATGTGTTTATAATTTTTCACACGTTGAAATTGAGGAAACATACATACATTAATATCAATTTAAGTTACTCGAAGTACAGTGCAAACTGCATCTATATCAATGGACAATAAAAAATACGTTATACACAACCAATAAGTATTGAATTTTAATGTAGTTGGTGCAAAATGAGTATTATAAGTTTTACAGAGTAAATGCTTTTGATAGAGTATTATTGGGTTTGGAGTGCGTATGTTGTAAGGTCAATTAAAATTCGAGGGAAGACACAATAGTGTTTACAACTAAGCTAAAACTAACAAAATCAATTAAAATTAAGTGGTTACCTAACAATTATTGTTATGTACAAGTTAAACAGTGCGGAGACTTAGGTCAACACTTTGAGCGAGTTTTGTGTACGGTTTGTCTTGCGAGTATCTTAAGTAGCAGGTCAAGTCTTTACGGTTGAATCTCATGAGGATAGTTACTTCCATATGCTAGGTGTATGTACGCGTGAGGGTTTCTAAAATAAATGCTCCCCAGCTAAAGAGCCAGAATGAGAACCATGTGTTGTAGTCTATTTGTGTCATGACTGTGGACGAGACTTGTTCAGTTCTTGTTGCCAGGATCTGAGCTCTTGCTTCACACTTAAAAAGATGTCGAACTCCAGCCACTTCAATAACTTAAACGACAAGCAGTAAACTAATAAATTCAAGCTGTTATACATGTCGGACTATTGATTAAACTGTATGCATTTATATGGGAGTAATCTAGCTGTTATACATTTTTAAGCATTTTTTTATATTGTCACCTTAGTTATTAAAGTGGCTGGACTTCAACTCATGGCTATTAATTGTATATGGCTATTTGGCTTAACCTTATAATATCGTCCTGGAAATGGTTAAATTCGTATTTAGTTTCGACGACTTGCGTCCTGGATAATTATCTTGTTCTTCTGACGCGTCACTTTCGTGGCCGTCGGCGCTGGCATCAGTCGCTTCAGCTGCTCCGGCCTGAAGCTGACCAGGGCCTTCTCCTTCACTTTTCCTACGGCTCCAGTGGTGGTTGTCGACGTAGTGGTTGCCGTGGCCGTGGTGGTTGACTCAATCAGCGCCGTGGATTCCTCGGCCGTGGAGCCTGAGCTGCCGGCTGCAGCAGCTGACGCGTACCTGGTGAGCACATGGAACTTGGCAAAGATGTTGCGCCCGCTGCGTTGCTCTTTGTCCTTGTATTTGTCTAGCGCCGAGCCGGTGGGCATCGGCTTTGGCGCTTTGATCAGTGCCTTGCTTGGATTGCCGCCACCTTTGTAGAAATGATCGTAGTCGAAATCACTACTGGCCTGCACCGGCGAGGCGCCACAGGCTGGGGCCAAAGCTCGTTCTCCGTAGCTGGCCGAGCTGGCCGACGTTTCCTCCGCCATGTGACGCAGCATCAAAGTGAGTTTCATTTCGTGCTGGCGCTGCAGCAGCACCGCATTTCGTTCGCCCTCCAGTCTAGCCTGGCGCACGGCATTGGACAGAACGCGCTCCTTCCACTCCCAGGCATCCCGCTCGCGTTCCAACTGCACCAGCTGCAGCTCCAGCTTTCGTGAGGAGTCGCGCAAATCGATAACCTTGGTGAAGTATTTGTACAGAAGTGTTCGCATCTCCTCCGTTGAGAGACGATTTAGGCGGGCCATCAGCATCTGTTCTCCCTTCTCCCGCTGGATTCGCTCGCTCGTGTCGATGGAGCGGTGGCCCGTGATCATCTCGTTCTTGAATTCTATGGCCGCATCTATGGCCTCGATGGCCTCATCGCACTCGAGCAGCTTGCGCTCCTCCTTTTGCGTCAGCACCTTGTCCCGCTTAAGTTTGCGGTCCAAATGACAGCGCTCTTCCAACAACAAGTCACGAGTGCCGCGCAAGTTGCGGATCTCATGACGCAAGCTCTCCTGCTGCTCTAGTCCCGGCTGCTCCTCCAGGTTATCGGACTTCTCGCGTAAAATGTGATTAAGGTGCGTAATCCTAGCCTGCACTGCCTTTAACTGGCGGCCCTGCTGCTCGGGAGAGCCTTGCGCCTTCACTAGCTCTTTGCCAGTTTCCCGGGATTCTCGCAGTTTGGCCAGCTCCGCCTCCATTTGGGTGCGCAGCTTACACTCCTTTCGAAGCTTTTTCTCTAAATCATCGGCCTGCTTTCGCGACTCGCCCACCGATTGCTGTAGCTTCTTTACCTTCTGTCCGCTCTCACCCGCAATATGCTTCATGGAGCTCAGGTCCTCTAGTCGACGCTCGAGATGTCCGATTATCGTGGTCCATCGCTCAATCTCCGACTGATCCCGGCCTTGAACTAGCGCCTTACCTAACTGCTTCTTGGCCTTGTCGCACTCGGCCTCCAGTTTGGCCCGTTTCTTGTGAAATTTTTGCTTTGCATGGCTGCGTGTATCGCTGTTCTTGACCAATTCGGCGATTATGTTTTGTTTTACCTGGATTGTCTCTTCGATTTCACGTAACTGTCGCTGCTTGCCCTCGATCTCGGCGACCAGCTTGCGCAATTTTTTCTGCAGCTGTTCAGTTGGAGCTGTGGCAGCGGCCGCTGCGAGAGCAGCCTGACGAAGTCCTTCGCCCGAAGAACTTTCTAGAGGATCGACGACCGACTCAGGATCGATGGGCGGAGGCGGCTGCTGGGAAGCTACCCGATTAAGCATGGCGAGCTCTGCAGTACTTAAGCTAGCACCTGGCTGAACACTTCTCCTGCGACCTGTTGGAGGAAGAAACCAAAATGTTACTGTATAAAAAAAGGTTATTCAAGGCAAAAGACTTACTGCCGATGCTGACTTTGCGATCATCGCCATTTTCTTCTGGCGGCTGTGGCTCATTCTCGCGGTCTTGGCTTTGCATAACCGCCTTCGGATGCTTGGATAGATATTCTGCGTGTTTTTCAAGGATAAGAGCGTCTGTTTTGTCGCGAAACTCTTCCATTAGACTTTCTATCTTGTCGTCCAGATCGGGCCGATGCGACTCATTGTCTGTGTCGTTTTCGTTGTCGGAGTTTGGCGACTCCGAATTGGCTGCGTCAGAGTTCAAGTCCTCGGGCTCCTCGGCCTCCAGAATGGGAACCAACTGTTTTTGCTGACGCATAGCCTCTGTTGAGCTGAGACACTCCTCGCACTCCTGCTTAAGGAAGAGCCACTCCTCGATTTGCTCCTTCTCCACTTCAGAAATCAGCTTGGAGTCAATCAGCCTATAAATGTCTTTGTCGTCAAAAGACCCACATCCGAAATAATGTGTACACTTACTTGGAAAATAACCCCTCGGCGTTGGTAACTAGTTTGGACCATTGGCTCGCTGCGAATTGTAGGCCAAAGTTGTCCCCTGGTCCCGCCTGTGCCAAAGGTCCAGCAGAGGAATTGGATACGGGCACAGGCTCAGCCGGCTGAACGATCATCGTGTTGTCGTCGGAGTAGGTGTTCATAATTACAAAATTACGTACGCACTGCACCTTAAAGGCGAACTGCAGGTTGCCCAGAGTTTCGGGCAAGTGCTCTTCCAGCGGTGACACGCACAGGATCACGAGCGTCTGAGCCCGTCCGCCGAACGAGTCCTTCAGGAGAGTGGTGAGCGTAGTCTGACCGTACGGAATGTTGCCATTAACCCCGTACATGAGGCCTGGATCTGTGAGAGTGCTGATCACCTGCTCCAGCATACACAGGCCAGCATCGCGAGGACATCCAGGTGGCTGGTCGCCACATCGCTCTGTGCCGCAGAGATCCGAGAAACTGGCCGTGGACAAGCGGTGCTGCAAAAGCCCCTCCTTGGACACCCACTGCTGCTCCAGGGTAAGCGTGAACAGGGTGTGCGCCGGCAACGATTGGCGGGCCGACAGACCCACCTGCAGCCAGTGGAGGACGGCATCTACGTTGGTGCAGTGTATGTTTCCCATGCCCAACAAGTCACAGACTTCACCTCCGCAAATTTCCACGAATCCCACGTTGATGGCATAGGTGCGTTCTTAAAGTGAAAGTGGAAATTGGATAACTATGCTTATAAGATCCTTTTAGTAAACCCACCTGGGTGCAACGATATGTGCGAGAAAATGTCACGGACACAAAGTTGGACGACTCCTTCGGTGGAATCCGTCAGAGTAGGGTCCTGGACGTTTCCGTAGAGCGTGTAGCTTTTGCCCTGGCCCCGCTGTCCATAGGTGACTACAGATGCGTCGAAGCCTTCCAGGAACAGGGTGATGAGCGGAAAGACCGTCTGGTGATACACTTGCTCCTGGGAGCTGCTGCTGGGCAGGGCGTGGGTGACCGGAACTGTGTGGGGACCCACTTGGATCAGTCCGGCCGCAATGCTGTCCATGGGATCTCCGCCTGGCAGGGCACTGGGCAATCCCAGGGCCGACGCGCTGATGGGAATAGCCTGAACGCAATATGCGGAGTCCGGGTAATCCTTGTGACCACTGTCGTTGCCATTGGCATCTGGAATTGTATTCGAATCGGTCGCACTGTCCTGCTCAGCATTCCCGTTTGGGTCCGTCTCTGCCGGATTGTCCTTCTCAGCCGCCGGAACTTGAGCCGCGGAGTCCTTGGAGTCCGCCCCCTCATCCTCTGCCTGCGCATCCTTTTCGGGCTCTGCGGGGCCGAAGCTTCCCAACAAGTCCTTGAGCTCTCTATGCGGGAATATGCGCACCGCTACCTGAATGGGTATTTCCATGTTGGTTAGGCAACTAGTCCTGGTCTCGGAGGAGCTCTTTCATTCGATATCCTGCGCTTTGTTTCGCATCTTTGCGCTTTCAAATACGTGCAAAAATTCAGCTCCCTCCGAATCGATACAATGTGATAGTGTGGCCGCAGCTAGAGCGCCAACCCAAGCCGAAGATACCGAATCCATGTAACAAACAGTTCGTTGCTCTAAAAATCAAAAGCATTTTCCAATCAAATTGCTGTCGAAAGTCAATTTGAAGCCTGTGACCTCACAACTAATCTTCAAACATTAGGAAAATTGAGTTAAACCGATACCCATAGATAGATTCTCATCAAAAGGCTTGAGCTTGAACTGCAAAAATACCAAATTTGCTGCCGTGCTGTTGGTTGTGATCTCTGCTAACCATGGATTTTTATGGTATACACAGAAAGTAAACTTTGGTATTTTAAAAGTTGCGATCAGCATGGTCGGTATATGCTAAAGGTCTCACTGAGCGCGTGTTTTTTTTGTGCTAAACGCTTTGTTTTGAGAATTGAGTGCAGTAATCACCATAAATCAGCATGTCCAAGCGTCGAATCGAAGTGGGGGAGACCTACGGCAGCAAGGCGAAGAAGTAAGTGTGCCAGTGCCAGCATACGGCAGTAGTGTAACGCTCCTTTCTCACCAGGGACCCGGAGGCGTCCTCCTCGTCGGCGGCAGCCGCTGCCGGCACAGTGGCCCAGATCCTGGGCGGATTCGTGCCCAACAAGCAGCCGCCCACGATAAACCCGCTGACCAACACGCCGTACTCGCAACGGTACCAGAATCTCTACAAGAAGCGCATTGCGCTGCCCGTGTTCGAGTACCAGGCGGACTTCATGCGGCTCCTCAGCCTGCACCAGTGCATTGTGCTGGTGGGCGAGACGGGCTCCGGCAAGACGACACAGATTCCGCAGTGGTGTGTGGACTTCGCAGTGTCCAAGGGGCGCAAGGGAGTCTCCTGCACACAGCCACGTCGAGTTGCCGCCATGTCCGTGGCCCAGCGCGTTTCGGAGGAGATGGACGTGAAACTGGGCGAAGAGGTCGGGTACTCCATCCGTTTCGAGGACTGCTCCACGGCCAAGACGCTGCTCAAGTACATGACCGACGGTATGTTGTTGCGCGAGGCCATGTCTGATCCCATGCTGGACCAGTACCAGGTCATTCTGCTTGACGAGGCTCACGAGCGGACCTTGGCCACTGACATTCTAATGGGCGTGCTCAAGGAGGTCATCCGTCAGCGCAGCGACCTTAAGCTGGTGGTCATGTCCGCCACACTGGACGCCGGCAAGTTCCAGCAGTATTTCGACAACGCACCGCTCATGAAAGTGCCCGGTCGCACACATCCCGTGGAGATCTTCTACACGCCCGAACCAGAAAGGGATTACCTAGAGGCTGCTATTCGCACGGTCATCCAGATACACATGTGCGAGGAAATTGAGGGTAAGTTGGTGCATGGGTTCCGCTTGAAGTTCATTTAATGGCTTGTCCATTCATCGTTCTAAAAAGCAAAACAGTTTAATTATAATTAAAATAATCTTGATAGTGTGTGCATTTATCGATCATCTGTTTACAATGCAAAAGTGCCAGGCAAAAGATAAATTTTCCAAATGCCGAAGGGCAGTTCTTAAGTTTCAATAATATTTATGCTTCGTATTTGCTTCGATGGGATTGTAATCATTCAAGTGTTTACGACATGATCCTATTCAATGCCAGAAATACCTGCATACACTTTTTCCATTGTAAACTAAATCCCAATTTTATTTTGCAACTCTAGGTGATATCCTAATGTTCCTCACTGGCCAGGAGGAGATTGAGGAGGCTTGCAAGCGCATTAAGCGCGAGATCGACAATTTGGGCTCTGAAATTGGAGAGCTGAAATGCATTCCCCTGTACTCGACTTTGCCGCCCAATTTGCAGCAGCGCATCTTCGAGCCGGCCCCACCGCCAAATGCCAATGGCGCGATCGGACGCAAGGTCGTGGTGTCCACCAACATCGCCGAAACCTCACTGACCATTGACGGAGTGGTGTTCGTGATCGATCCAGGTTTCGCCAAGCAAAAGGTGTACAATCCTCGCATTCGAGTGGAGAGTCTGCTCGTCTCCCCCATTTCGAAAGCGTCTGCGCAGCAGAGATCCGGTCGTGCTGGACGTACGCGTCCTGGCAAGTGTTTCCGTCTGTACACGGAAAAGGCGTTTAAGAACGAAATGCAGGACAACACCTACCCCGAAATCCTGCGCTCCAATTTGGGTAATGCCTAGATCCTCTAGAAGGATTAATCGATTTCTAATACCATGTTTCTTATTTTTGAGCAGGCACTGTGGTTCTGCAGCTCAAGAAGTTGGGCATCGACGATCTGGTGCATTTCGATTTCATGGACCCCCCTGCTCCAGAGACCTTGATGCGTGCCCTGGAGTTGCTCAACTATCTGGCCGCCCTGGATGATGACGGCAATCTTACGGACCTGGGCGCCGTTATGTCCGAGTTCCCTTTGGATCCGCAGCTGGCCAAGATGCTGATCGCCAGCTGCCAACACAACTGCTCTAATGAAATACTTTCCATAACGGCCATGTTGTCGGGTGAGAAAAAACACAAATCTAAGAAACTGTCTTCGATAAGTTAGGGGTCGCACTTATACTTTCACGGCTGCCACTTTTCATTTTTTAAGTGCGTAAGACTTGTACCTAATTTTGATTTGTGCGGATGCATACTCGCATTTGTTTCCGTTCAAGTGGCAGCCGTGATTCATTTCTTCATTATAAATTGAAAGTCTGAGGTTTTGGGGAAGAATTTTCGATATTCTTGAAAGAATTTATGTAATTTCTTAAGAAACAATGCAAAGGAAAAAGTTTTTCAATTTATTTGTTCTTTGCATTCAACTCGAAAAAAAGTTGCACATGCGTTTAAAAGTCCAAGTCCATTATTTGAATGGATTGATGTGGGAAATATGCCCAAGTAGATAGTGTTTTCATCTTTTAATGTTCCGCGAACGCACTTGCAACTCACAAATGCAATCAATCTTTGAATCAAGCCTCTAGATTGCCTAGCTGACAAACTGTAAGCACAATCTATTTGTTTATGTTAAAAATTGTTTTGAACTTGCGCTTAATCGAAACCAAACCAATTCAAACGTGCCAAAGTTCCACAATGCTTCGTTCGTCCCAACGAGGCGAAGAAAGCTGCCGATGAGGCCAAGATGCGATTAGCCCACATTGACGGAGACCACCTGACCTTGCTTAATGTCTATCACGCCTTTAAGCAGAGTAAGTAGACTAAACCAACCCCTATTCGAAATGGAAACAGAAAGACGTATGTTGCTTTCAGACAGTGAGGATCCCAACTGGTGCTACGAGAACTTCATAAACTTCCGCTCGCTAAAGAGTGCGGATAACGTGCGCCAGCAGCTGGCTAGGATCATGGACCGCTTCAGCTTGCGGCGCACGAGCACGGAATTCACCTCGAAGGACTACTATGTAAACATCCGAAAGGCCCTCGTGCAGGGCTTCTTCATGCAGGTGGCCCACCTGGAGCGCACTGGCTACTATCTGACCATCAAGGACAACCAGAACGTGCAGCTGCACCCGTCTACGTGTCTCGACCACAAGCCCGATTGGGTCCTCTACAATGAGTTCGTGCTGACCACAAAGAACTACATTCGCACGGTGACAGATGTGAAACGTGAGTAGCAACTTCCGCACTCCAGGACCACTTTTGTAAGCATTTCTTTCCTTTATAGCTGAATGGTTGTGCAGCCTGGCGCCCCAATATTATGACTTAAACAACTTCCCGCAGTGCGAGGCAAAACGACAGCTGGAGTTGCTGCAGCAGCGGATGGAGACCAAGCAGTACCAGAAGGGTTTCTAAGTCCCCAGAGTATGGCTAGGTGTAATATGATGGAGAAAGGATCATGGATATGAGTGTGTGAATTTTAGCAAGTTACAAGAAAAATAACCCGTTTGCTTTTTATTGTTTGCTAACTTGATTCCAGCACATAGACACTTTAACAGATCAATAATATGCAAGAACTCCGTTTAGTTAATAGTGTTAATAAAAAACAAGCCACTTTTTGTATAACTAAAAACTTTAGCCATTGGTCCGTTGAAACTGAATGAGAATCACGAGATAGGTGGCTATGGCCGATGCAAACTGCAAGCAGAGAACATTAGAATAACACATTGATATTAGTTAAGTGCAGTCTAAATCCTTACCGATGTCAGAATGGTGCGGTTCACGCGGCACAATCCGCAGGCGGAGAAGTCGGCATCTACGACGAGTAACTGCTGCCAAAACTTCTTAACCGCCTCCGCGAGAATGGGCTCGTGCACTTTTCGCTCGATTTCGCAAACAATCTGGATCGTTTTGCGCGACTCTCGAGCAGCCAAGTGGCACGGCTCCACCACCATGAGCAGTCGCAGGAAGTGAAAGCAAATCCAGAGCATCTGCACCCACAGGTAGCCGTTGTCCCGCTTGCTGAGCAGTTCCAGAAAGAGGAAGTAGGCCGTAGCCACAAGATGCAGCAGACAGGACACCAGGATGAAGAGAACAGCAATGCCAAAGGAGCTGTCAAGTGCGGAAAGGGTAAGAAGAGAGCAAGCATGGGGTATGGAAAAACTTTACTTGGACAGGAGGTGGACACATTTGCCCAGCGACTCGTGACTGTCCGCCAGGGATTTGAGGAGCAACCCCTTGTTCTTGGCTGGAAAATAACCCAATTTGAGTAACTCCACGTTGAGGATTAGACTGCGTGCGGCTGCCTTGTCACCTGCGGATTCACTGGGCAAGGTTTCGCCGTTCAGCTTCGTCAGGCTCGCGTGGAGTGCCGATGGCATCGCTGGCCGATTTACGCTAACGTTCTTCACGGTGCTAACCTTTTGCGGTTTGATGGCACTGGTTGCATTGTTCTCTGTTGGGTGGGTCACAACTTATCAATGATCCTGGAAATGAAAAGTACCACTTACCTGCAAGAAAGCTGCTCGAAAGCATCCGATTCAGGCGGCCAAAGCGCCTTCCTAGTCCATACGCCGTGTTGGCAAAGTTGACCTGCAAGCCCGTGAGGATGAAGTAGAGACTGTAGAATGGAATGTACCAGTGCACATTGAGCTCTGTCGAAGGGATAATGAAAAGGTGGATTCAAAGATAGATATCTTCCTTTTTAAGATTTTTTTGGTCGCTTATAAATGGATATATTAAAGCGCTACCTACCCGTATCCGACTGAGCAATGTTCATATCCTGGGCAATGCGCATCCACGTACCTACATCCAGGCCGACCAGAAGGGAAATGGCCACCAGGGAGATGGCAGCCATGCCCAAGGCTCGCCATCGATCTCTTCGAAAGTTGTTGTAGGCATTTAAGGTGTTATCGATCTGGGGTGTGGTCACAGGATTATAGCAGATGAAAGGAGGGGGGAGCTTCGATTGCAGTGATCTCACCTTGTTTAGTCGATCGTTGAGCTCGAGGGTGTCGTTCAGGCTGAAAAGGCCACAGTAAACACCGGATACAATGGCCATGACCACCACAGACACGTCCAGGGCCGTCACCACCTTCGACGTAGCCGACTTCATTCTAAAAGATGCACTTTTGATTTGTTGGTTGGTTTTGTTTGCAGTTTGTCAGAGCAATTAATTGGTCAAGATCGAATGTGTTTAGAAGGGAGCAGAGGTGATGATTAGATAGAGAAAAATCGAGAAAAGTATACACACAATTAGGATCAAAGTAATGACACCCTTCTTTTTATCAGGAAAGTGCTGATTATACATATCTGATGAGATATGGGTTCTAAAAGTGAAGGATTCCAATCCCCGAGTGTCACTACTTTAAAATCCTTGCATGGGACAAGCACGTAAAGATTAGTCAAAAAACCGCACAGAACTGGGACCTTACAAGTAGAAAACATAGATGAAGCTACAAAAGTTCCAACAAGTACCTACCGCACGGGAATTTCGGAGTTGGCATCGAACAGGAGTCCCCGATACGTGAGAAAAACTACGCAGATGTGGATAGTGCTTAGTCAAAAGGAAGTCAACGCCTTTGGATGCCCAACTCACCCATGACCACCGTCAATGTGGCCGAGTATACCGTGAAGAGCCAGCTGCGACTGATTTCCACCCTGCCCTTGGAGTTCCGGACCGTAGCATATGGGGCCAGGGCCAGCACTTTGCTGATGTAGAAGATGCCGATGCTGGGCTGGGATATCTCCATGGTAATTCCGAACGCGGGACACTCGCAGTACGACCTCCGGACGAGAACTGTTCTCGATTGGCCAAATACAGGACCTTAAATTGCAAAACGCCATATTCGACACCAAGCAAATACTGCGCTCCCATATTTGACTATTATTAGTGGCCACCACCCACGCCCCACACCATGGCCACATGGCCCTCGCAGACCGTCTGGGCAAACACCCCATGTGCGAGTGAGTAACACATTTGCTTATCAAAAAGCTCGGCTGTCCGCGATGTAAATAATAATTAGCGTGTGAAAATACCAAGCCGGAAAAAGGACACAGGAGCAGGAGCCAATTATTTTGGGACCGGCGTTGACAGCTGCGGCAGCTGCGACAGGTGCACCCGAGTGAATGAGGTCCACAGCCTAATTGTTACACAATTTCGCATTTATTGTTGCGACTCCACTCGACGGGCCAGCCCAGTGGGGATCGCTTTTAAGGAACAGTGGCAGATGCGCAATTAATCAAGGTAAATCTATCTGCCAGCCAGACTAGACGGAGTGTGCATTGAAGATCTCGATCCAGTAGCCGTCGGGGTCCTTGATGAAGGCCAGTCCCTTCATGCGGCCGTCGTCGGGCTTCTTCACAAAGTCCACGCCAAGCTCCTGGAAGCTGCAAGAAAGATTGAGTCTTTGAAAAAGGACAGAACTTTCCCATAGACATTACTTACCGCTGGCAGGCGGCGTACACGTCGGGCACCATGACTCCAATGTGTCCGAAGCCACGTGGATCGGTGTTGCCGGTGTGGTAATTCTGATCCGGATCCCTCTCAGTGCCCCAGTTGCTGCGGAAAAGAGCAGAAGATTATACGTATTTTCTTTATATAATGGAGGACCTCTAGTTAAGGTGTAAGTTATTATTAAAAACAAGATGCCGAATTAAATTGAAAATAATATAATTTATAAGTAAACAAATTCCAGGAAATAACTAAATCAGCATGGTCTGTTCAAGTAAATGGTTCTCGAGTTATAGTTGGAGCTATCATATCTATAAAACGAGTTAAGAAATGTAAAAATAGAATATCCACATGTCCTTTGAATGAAATTCCATCCGATTGCGGAGGAGTTTCTGTTGGAAGTGTTCTTTGTAGATGATATCTACATACATATTAAGATTGGAATTGTACCGCCACTATGTACTATTCAAATAACCTTTTCCTTGCCAATTGCATGCAAATTGAAAACCACTTACTGGGTCAACTCAATGGTGGCCTTGCGGCTCAGCGCCCAGCTTCGTCGCTCCTTGGGATCCTTAGGCACATCAGTGGCTTTCTCGTAGCTGGGCCAGATAAAAAAGCGATTGTCATTGTATCAATATCATCAAGATAAGCCGGAGCAATCGACCTTACCCCAAAAAGTACAGCGAGAACTTGGCCTCGGGGAAGTCCAGTTTCACCAGCAAGGTCATCCCGAGGACGCCCGTGTAGAAGGGCAGCGACTTGCGTGGATCCTTGATGCGGTACATGGTTTGCTGGAAGAGGAAGTCCTGCGACGCCGACAGCGGGTTAGTTGCGCTGCGTGATGATGGCGCGGTCTGCCCGGCTGGGACCCACTCACCTTGGTGGACGAATCCGGCTTCTGGCACAGCTCGTCGGCCTGGGCATTGCTCAGTCCTGTCACGTCGCCCATTTCGATGCTTTAAGCCAATTAACCAACACCTGTTGAAAAAATCCGCGAGGGAATTGTCAGTGTGACCCTCGCTCGCCCGGTGATACTTACCATCGGGAGGCGAAAAAGTGCACGCATTGTTAGCGCGCAAAAAGTAAGGTGGGGTTGCGAACCAACTAATACCCTCGCATATATAAATTATATCAAGCCACCCTGAATTATTGTGTAAAACCAGAAATGCATTTCTGTGCATAATTCTCTCTCTTTAAAGTGCCAAGTATATAAAACAAAATGTGCCTATTATTATTCTTATTGAATAAATAAAGAAACACCTAAAATATTCTCCAAGTAAAATGGATGGATTTGAACTTTCAAAACAACGAAACTTTTGTTTCTTTGCTATTATTTTCCATTATTATACCCGTTACTCGTAGAGTAAAAGGGTATACTAGATTCGTTGAAAAGTAAGTAACAGGCAGAAGGAAGCGTTTCCGACTATATTAAGTATATACATATATTCTTGATCAGGATCAATAGCCGAGTCGATCGAGCCATGTCCGTCTGTCTGTATGAGCGTCGAGATCTCAGGAACCATAAAAGCTAGGTTTAGCATAGTTAAGAGCATACAGATTATAGAGACAAAGACGCAAGTTTGTTTACCCATGTTGCCACGCCCACTCCCGCCCACAAACCGCACACAAACCGCACAAAACTGCCACGACCACACTTTTTCTAGTCTTGTAATTTGCTTTCGATTTGCAAAAAAAAAAAAATTTTTGGCCACACCCACTGTAACGCCCTAAAATCTCCCAAAACTGCCACTAGCTCAGTAACGGGTATTTGAAAGTCGGGGAACTCGAATATATCATTCTCTCTTGTTTACAACTTTTGTCTAAAATGTACAAATAAATAAGTAAATACAATTTTCGGACAAATCCTAATTTCCATATCGAAAGATCATATCTATAATAATAGTAAACCGATTATTTCCTGATAATTACTATTTTTATTCCCACTAAATAAAACGCAGCATTAAATATTTGTAATTGATTGTTGACTGTTTAATTGTCGGTATTATAACTAATTTAACTGAAAGTAATATTCTTATATGCTTTGTGTATAAAGTCGTGTACATGCGTGTTTGTATATAATATATATTTTATATTTGCTTACCAATTAGACTATTTTACTTGCTGGATTTCATTGTGATCTTAGGCATTTCCGGACTCTATACATAATTAGTTATATAATTAGATCTAGATTCTTTGCATATGCATGAGCACAATCATGATTATCTCAATCATTTTGTTGTCGTTAAGTTGCTGTTGATTTGTTAATAATTTGTTGTTGGTGCTGGCGGTGAATGTCTCAAATACTCCTCCTAGACCAAAAAACCCTTTAATCCTAGGCGCATTTGCATGTACAAAAACTAATTGGTATTATCATCATTTCGCTTTTCCTCAGATATTGGTCGTTTCTCTCGTGGATGGTACTTCATAAATACAATTCATTGTTGGCTTGGCAAATCAAATAGTGTGTTTATCTCAGTAAGTGTATCTGGACTTCGCGCACGCTCACTTTTGGAAGGAGTTGTGTTTTGTGTGAGTAGAGTATTACTGCTCGCCAGTGTAACAAATTCTTTGGACATTCTGGGGGGAATACAAATATAAACAAAAATGGCTTTCACCGGCCGGTTATTTCGTTTCACATTTATTTTCTTTCGTTGCGTTTAACTATTGCAAGCTCATAACAAAATCGTAATAATATAAATTAAAAATTAATTAAAAAACTACAAATAAATTCAAATAAAACATGAGCTAAAAACACAAATGTCTTCATACCGCACAATTATGTGACTAACAAAGAGAGGGGGCTAAAAAATACATTCGTGATAAATATAGCTAACAAATTAATAAAAAACGAAAACTCAGATAGCTTTTACTTTTCATTAAATTAACTAAATCGCCAACGATTAAAGTAAGCTTGACTACAAAGATGAGCGAAGTCAGGGAAAACAAAATAACACTTGAAAATATCTTTTGAAATATGTTTCTTTGCGCTTTTGGTATCTGAATATATTAATAAGAATTTAGGGCTTAAATTAAAATGCGTAATTAATGGCAAAAATCCGAGTGGTCACTTTTTTCTGTAAAACTTAAAAATATTTACTTGATTTGCAGCATTCTTATTACAAACTAAATAATTTCCTCAGTTGCATCCTCTACATCGTTCGTTTTATCTCTTGGGTATTTTTTATAGTATAAATCTATGTTTTATTTGCGTGCGATCTATTATTAGTCTTCCAACAAGTTTTACATAATCATTTGTTTGTATTAAAAACGAATATGCATTGACAAATATAGGTTTAGATTGTGGTATATGATTTTGTTTTGATTGATTTGATTAATCTTTTTTCGATTTAATTCAATGTTTACCAGCACATTTGGAAGGTCTAAAATTAGTGTTTAAAATTAATTAATATATTTTTGTGGATATCTTGGTGTAGAAATAAGAATTTATTTAAAAAAAATTTCACTAGCAAGTAAAATCACCTCTCAATAATTACAAATTAATTACACGCATATAGACAAAATATCAATAATTGTTGTTGCTCTTGTTGTCGTTGGTTTAGTCAAAAGAAGGCAAATAAGATCAAACTTTAAACGGCTAATCGTCGTCATCGTCGGACGAATTAGACGACAACTGCAGATCGTTTTGTAGGAAATCGTTTGGAAAGCCACCATTGGACGCATAAATGCCGGACTGTTGCTTCTGTTTCTGTTGATGTTGAAGCATCTGCTGCTGATGCTGCTGTTGATGATTGCTGCCATATGCTGGTGATATGGATCCGAGGCCCAGGTTGGGCAGCTGATTATGGTGCTGCTGCGTCACCTGCTGTTGTGTGTGGTTGTGATTCTGATAGACCTGATGCTGCTGCTGGTGCTGGTGATCCTGCTGCTGGCCCTGCGTGGAGCGTTCATCCTCTGTGCTGTCATCCGAGTCGCTGCCGCTGTCACTGTCGCTGGAATCCGACTCCGAACTAGAGCTCGATGCACTCAGTGCACCGCCAATTTGCTGCAAGAAAGCAAACCCCCAACTTAGCAATGCGCCATACCTAACCATAATCACAACCCACCTGCTCCAAGGCGGCAGCCGCTTGCGCCACGGACTGCGATGTCAGTTCATGCTCCCTGCTCGAGTCCACGTCCATGCTATTGTCGTGGCCATAGGCAGAAGGACGCTGCCGCGGCGGCGAGTTCCGTTGCTGCTGCTGCTGCTGTTGTGCGTGGTTGTGCCCACCATTGTAACCACGCCCATAGTTCGATGGATGCTGTTGCTGCTGCTGAGCCATTGGTGGGCTGAGGCGCTGGTGCATCTGCTGGCGCTTTCCATGGCCGTGCGGAGGAGCCTGCCGCTGCTTGCCAATGTGCGTGGACGAGGACGTAGAGCCGAAATCCGGTTGACCTGCCGCGGAGCCTGACGTATTCGCATGTCCGCTGTTGTGCAGGGCCGCTCTCAACCCAAAATCGTCGTCGTCGGTGATCAGGGGAATGCTGGGCAGCGTCTGCTGTGCATTGTTAGCATCCCAACTGAAAGATAATTATATTAATTATATGACAACGAGGACGGTAAAAGTAACATACGCCGGCGCAGATTGGGGACTGCGGTGGACTGGCACTGGTCGCGATGGTGAGTTCTGTTGCATTGGCGAATTGCGCGGCTTGAAGTCAACTGAAAATGGTAAGATAAAGAAAAATTAGAGCAAACTTATTTAATTTATGTTTCCTTTATCTGGTTTTAAGTTATCTGCACACCTACGGTGGTGTAATACACAGTTTCCTCTTTATACTTACTAATATTGTTTCTACGGCTGCCGGTAGAAACCTTCGTCTTGGTTGAGATTCGCATGGTGCTATTCTCCATTTTGGGTGCCGTTCCCGAGCCCTGTCCAGGTACTGATGTTGGCGCCGGTCCCGCTCCGTTCGCACCCTGATGGTGGGGCTGACCCTGGCCCATGTTCTGACCAGGAAGCTGGACTGACTTGTGGCTGACTTCATTCCTGCAGGAATGTAAGTTTAAGCTTGCTGCTTCAAAATTCCCTAAGATTAAAGCACTTACCTGGTCTTCTTTACTTGAATATTGTGGTTTAGCTTTTCTATGGTGATGGCGCCCGTCTCCTTGTCGTAGATCATCAAACACTCCTTTGCATACTCTCTCTGATTTCCCTTATAAACTGTATGAGGCACTCCGGAACTTTCTGCAAGTTAAATAAAATAAAGGTGTGAGGGTATATTAATTTTATTCACATCTTTGCAATGCATTGCAAAAGACATTTACGACGACATAAATTCGATATAAAGTACACAAATTCCTGATCAGTATCAAAAGCCATGATATATATTTTCGAAGAAAACATCTAGCAAACTAATTGTAAATATAGTCTGTGGCACTCCCCCAAGCATGGGGGATGGATTTACTAAGCATTTTAAATTTAAATTTTAGTAATTTCCGGTATCTATTCATGGAACAATATTGTTACATTTCTTTTTGCCAAAAAAAAATTTATTTTTGATTGTTTTTATACTCGAATCTAAATATTATATTTGAAAATTTTTTATAATTACCTTTAAACTAGGTGACTTTTGTATTTGAAAAATAAAACTAATGACTAATAACTATGACTATTATTCCTGTACATAAGTCTGCTTATCGAGAGTCTGTAAAAAGTGGATTCCTTCCCTATAAGTCAAACAAAAGTTTCTGGTAAAGTTTTGATAAAATATTTTTAATGTGTTTATTCAGAATATTACAATATTGATTTTTGGAGGTAGTGAGTTTTTAAAAGAAAATTTAATAATACTCACTAAAACTAGGGCTACATTTAAAGAACGACTATAACGCTTTCAGGAGATACATATTTTTAAAAACATTTATAGACTAAATTGAAATGTGATCTGGTACCAATGGATTATTCGCGGCTTTTTCGCGAATCCAAGCTGCGCACATATGTTTCTGCCATTGGACGGAATTAATTCAGTTCTCTTTTTACAACCCACAATGCGGTTTTGTACGATCGCTTTGGGTGAGTTTGCAGTTCCTAAAGTTGGTACTACCCGAACAACAATTCCTATTTGTGACATTTATAGTGCTGCTCAGTGTGCTCCACGTCTCAAATCCGAAGCCATTTTTACCTGTTTTTGAAAACATCCACAAACACTTCGAGGATAAGTTCACAATGATAAACCAAATGTTCAATGACAACGGCGATGATAGCTCCGCACCGGAACCGGAACCGGAACCGAAACCGAAACCGTCACCCCCGAAATCCAATACACATTCAAATAAGAAGGCAAATACTAGCCCCAAAAAGGACGAAAGGAGACAAATCTTGAACACACTGGTCAAGCTTTGCAGATCAGAAACAGGAAAGGACGGGAAAACTCCCAGCTTTGACGTTTCTCTGCCCAAACAAACCGTCAGTAATATTAACACGATCACGAACAACATCAGCATGCCCGAAATTCAATTGCCACCGATTACGGTTGTCATCGTGAAGGATGAAAAGGCGCTGGCCAAATACCAAGAGAAATCTAACAACGGGACCATAATAGTCAAACGTCGTAGCAACGCCAAGGATCCCAAACCTGCCCCCAGAACGGGATTGGAAAACAGGACTGAGAAAGGATTGAATGCGGACATTAAGAAGTGCGTCCTCATGAAAATCAAAGAACTTAATATTATAAAAGCGTAACCGAACTTTCTAAATTCGAATTACACATACAATTTAAAATGTTTCTCATTCAATTAAAACAGGAACATTTCATAGTTCAGGAAAATCATTCTTTAGAGAACATTTAGGACTGTGTTTTCCGAACTGCCAGTGCAGTCCTAATCACAAGTTTCTAGCTCCTATAATAATAGCCTAGATCATGATGTTCCTACAAACAGGACATGTGGATCATCAATAATTTTATGCTATGGATGCATTGGTAGCGCTTTAACACCTGACCACTGATGAAAATCAGGGCTACTGATCTTTTCGCTACTTTGGCGACCAGGTAATGTAAAGTTTGACTAATGGATTTGTCCCATGGAATATAAATGGTAAAATCCGAGTGTTATCGCTAGAATCGAAAATGCGACGGCTTGCTGTACACATTGGTAAGTCCGAGGAGCTTCGATCCAGAACCAAAGTAAGACTCGATTCTCTAGCCATTCTCTACCTGTTTCAATGGGAAATAGGAGCGGTGCAGAATAAAATCAACGAACTGAAGTCCTGGCTCGACCAGAACGTAAAAGGGCGCCAGGACTCGGACACGATTGACACACTTATAATGCTGTGCGTCATAGAAATGAAAGATGGAAAGAAGCTCCCAGCTAAGATTGCCAACTTTCGGATAGCCAACAAGAACACTGTGCGAAACTACATAATCCTCCCGACCATTAAAATTCCAAACATTACCATCATCTTTGCGGATGAAAAGTTGCCTGTATCAGCGCGATCGAAAAAACAAAATATAGAAGAGAAACTAGATAAACGAATTGGATTTCTTAAAGACTGCATAACAAAGAAAATAAACCTACTGGATATCTTAGAGGAATAAAAAAGCTAGTGCTGCATTTTTTCGTTTTTGTACAATGCCAAATATATTGGCTCTATTATGAAACTTATTGATTGCTTTAAAAAGCTTAAAAATCAATGCTTGAGATCGGAAGTTTTTACGGATGTACATTGGGCTTATAAAAATTGTCCATAAATCCGTTTAGTGATAATAAGCACCTTTGTTCATCCTTTTAATTGCTTTTTATGAGTAGTATTTAACCCACTAATTTTAAACTTTTTGAGCTTAAAGAAATGACACAGCTGTTTTTCGCAATGTTATTGTATGTGTTTCACTCACGTATATTGAGTGTTGCCTATTTGATTAAATCGCAGCATTTCAATTTGGGTCTGCTTAAAAAATATGCAAAGAACTAATCTACTTAAGTATCCATGTAAGTGAAAAAAGTTGCGAGTTTGGCAAGTTGCTCGAAATGAACGAAAAGTTTCCGCTTTTGCTGTTCATGATATGTAAGTTTGTGATACGGATTTGAATGCCATATTGGGCCGTTCCGAGATATAGGATAATAGTATCCACTTGGCAGGTCTGCTGCGGGCGCAGCCAAGTTGGACGCTGGATTACCTCAAGCTGAAGAAACTAACCGCGGATCTGGTAAATGCCATTGCGGAGGCTAACTCAGGAAGGAAGTACGGAACCGAATGGGTTCCGTCGCTGGGACAAGCCCTGGAAGAGGTGCATATAACATCGTCCAGACGATGTTTCCTATTTAAGATATTGACCAAGAAAGTGGAGCTTCTCTGCCCGAGGCCTCCCCCATACCGTCCCCCTTCCCGACCAAAACGGAGACCATCGCCGACGCCACCGCCACCACCACCTCCACCACCACCACAAACAACTCCGTCGTTTCCATTAAAGGCACTCGGTACAACTACAACTACAACTACAACTACAACCGAAGACCCATTTATGCCCCCGTCAGCCCTCTCGGATGGCCTGGAGTACCCCGATGGTTCCTACTTTCCCTGGTGCTATATGCCGCACTGCCCCACGATTTGTCAACCACCCTACTGTTATCCGTGCAGATCGCCACACTGCGATCCCAAATGCGTCCCGCCCGACTGCTATCCACCCTGCAAGGAACCGGGCTGTACGCTCCCACCGACCTGCTGGCCACCCTATTGTCCGAGTCCCTGCACTTCACCCTTGTGTATTCCCGGAAACCTGGGCAGGATGGCAAGCTGCCTGCCTCCCTACTGTCCACCGCCCATGAATTGCCAGAAGCCCTACTGCCCGAAGATCTACAAGCCGCCACAGGCCAGATCGATTTTAGGGTTCGGAGCGTGTCCCTTGCGTGACATAGTCTCCAGAACGAATCGGTGGGGATAATCGGCCAAAGTGAATAGATCATAAGTGGATACTGATATTCGCTGATTATCTGGCGTCAGCATAGATAGTATGTGCATTAAATCGTTGTATTAAACAAGAATCCATTTGACACTCTACTAAAACGCATTTCACTTATTCATCTCTGCCCTCTTGCTGCTCATCCATGGTAGCGTGATATTCACAGTCTGGCCTGGACGTTAATAGCAATTATCATGCTTACTATATAACTCGCTATGGGCGTCTGGTTCTGGTTGCAACTGACTTTAATAACCTGGATTCCGTCGTCAGCGAGAGAAGTCTACAATGCGGATCGGAGTTTTAATCGTTGGTGAGCATCGTGGCGAACGAGCAGAGATCATACTGATTTAGGAACATAGTGCTCTGCCTGCAGGTATTCAGTGCCTTGGCCATATTGCCCCTTCTTACGGAAGTCAAAAGTAGGCTTCTGAATTCTACTGCAGAAAAAATCAAGCAGGCCTTTTCGTGGACCTATAACATGGGAACATTGATGGAGATTTTCGGGGACAGTCGACGGGGAAATGCATCCCTGGACAAGCAAACTGAAATATTCAAGGCTGGCTTACACTTCCTGCCCAAATAATCAAAGGAAAGCGCTGGGTGTATCTTCTCTTTTTAAACAGCCAGCTTTACTGAGTGGAAGTTGTCTTAGATCAACAAACACAGTTTGCAATAAACTTTCGTTTCATCGTATCGTCTCGTATTTATTCAGGAATCTCTAGTGGCTTAATGTAGTGTGGTCTGAGATGACCTTGGCGTGGTTTCAAATTGCCGTATCCAAGCGGTTGAGTCACCAACAGGGCGGAGCTTCTAGCATCATAAAGTTCAGACACGGAGATAGGGGAAATTTGTGAATGCTTACAAAAATAGGCTTTATCATTGTAATCTAGGATTCCCAAACACTAATTTGATATCAAGAGAGAATAATAAATATGAATCAAAGCATAACAATGTATTACTTATGAGAATACTGCTGGATTCAACTGAGTCGACTACCAGAGACATCTATGCTGGATTACTTAGATTACTAAGTATTACTAACCATATGCGGAATAACGATATGGTTATTGTTGCTATGGTTATTGAAGCACGCCAAAAGTATTCCATTGATAGGCTGGACGGGAACTTGGCTGTGGCCGGTGCCAAACTAGAAACTAGTTCAGCATTGTGCGCCTTTGGCTGCACCCGTCCGATTCCCAGGGAGGCGGCAGAGATTGGTCAGTTTTCGCACTTACCCACTTCAAAGGCCCACCACTCTTGACCAAATTCCGCTGCTATTGTCGCTGTTGCCACCACCGCCGCCGCCAAAACTCTTTGGCGACTCGGCGCTCGCAATCAACGAAGCGTTACACAAGCCAAGTCGGCCGCAATGGGGCCCAAAGCAGCAGCCCCACCACAGCCGACGGCCCACAGACGATGACGATGACGACGACAATGTCTGGCCACAAAGAGCATAGCGGAATAATACCAGTATAGAGAGGCCGAGGAGAAAGACTTGAACGCTTGGCTGCATTTTTCCTGACTTGATGTAATTTGGTGTCTTTGCTCTCCAGCGCTGGCCTTTTCTCCTCTTGCTTGATTCAAATAATGCACAGGGGCTAGCCATTAATGTGTACCTTTGAATAGGCACTGCCACTGGTTCGTCTCGTCTAATGGATTATGCATTATGTCATCAGACAGACGATGCAGATCCAACTAACCACATACAATAAGCTATAGGCAGACACCTATTTTATCCGAGTTCGAAAGGGTATATCAAAACTTTGGTTTCGAGTTCTCAATCGATAGCCCTATCAACCCAGCTATGTCCATGTCCGTTTGAAAAAGAATTACATGTTGTGTTCTTTTTAAAAGGGATTTAGTCAAATTAATTTTAGGAACAAGAAGTATAAATATGTACATTTTTCTGAGCTGAAGTGTATCTGAACTTGGCTTGGAGCACGCGTTATTGATTGCTCCAAGTGATTTTTATGAATCTTCTGGGCGAGATGCACATTCCACCATTCAACCAAGCAGGTGCACACCAAATTTCACCTGCTTATTCCGGACAATCGTAGTATCGCTAAACGTGTATAGCTTATTTAGTAAATATGAACTAGTATAATACATAGTTCCAAATATCTTGACAAATTCATTGGTATAGAAGTTTGAGCTTTGGAATTAGATTTTCTTGTCTGAAACATTCAAACTGTGCCCTCAATTAAGACTCCCAGTTTAAATATACTTATTTAATGATGCTAAAAATCTACCTCCACAAAAAACCTATTTCAAATTCAACGCAATGCTGTTTCCGACTGCACTCACCTGAATTTGGCACGGTAACAGTAACTTGATTGTTGGAGCCGACGTCCACAGATGCCATGCGGCTGGTGTCCACGCTCGCTGGCTTGAAGTCATCTGCAAGACGAGGCGTTTGTGGTTGAATTCTTAGTTCTGGGTGTCCCCTGGACAGCACTTACATTTGATAGTGTGAAAGGCGGTCGAGGTGTTCTTCGGGTTGAAGGTGGCGCCCAGCTTCAGTTCCCGCGCCTCCTCGCCGATGTTGAGGCGCTCGGCCAGCGAATTCTTCTGTTTGGTCATCATCATCGTGTTGGTATTGCTGTTGGGCTGATAAGGCAGGTTGGTGGTGGTGCTTTGTGGGTGGTTGCTGTTGTTGGAGTGTTGGTTGTAATTGGCACTGGTGTGGTTTGACTTTTGATAATTGTTATTGTGGTTGAGGTGGCTGCTGCTGCTGCTGTTGCTTTGATATGACTTCTCGGCCACATCCGCCAAAGCAAACTGGGGCTCCTCGGCGGCGCCACCGCGTTGATGGCTCTGTCCGCCGTGGAGCGCAGAGGATGAGCTCCTGTCGCTGCCCTCGCTGTGGTTGCCGTTGGACGCTGCCGCTGCGGACGAGGACTTTCTATAGGTGCCGCCGTAGTGCTGGCTCGCAGACGCCTTGGCCTTGAGACGCTGGAGCTTGGTGGCCACGGACTTGGGTATTGTACGGCCGTGCTCGTCGCTCCACGTGTTGCTCTCTTTTGGAACGGTGCAAGACTTCTGCCACAGAGTATTGCACGTCGCAAAAGAAACCACGTTCTCGAGCGGAGGGTTAAAAAGTAAACGAAAACGAAATGATAACAAATCGGGGGGGTGGTGATGGTGGTGGTGGGTTGACCTCGGAACACTTTCTTCTGCTTCCTCAGGGCGGCTGGTGTGTTTCGGTTGTTACATTTGACATTGGAAATGGTTCTCCACGTGATTGCTTGGCGCACTTGGTACACCTGGCTTGGCCTTCGCGTGAATCTTCAATCTGCGGAGTATGGCGAAAATATCAACTGCGATTAATATTTATTTGCTGCCATATGTTTGCGACACACACACACACACGCACGGAGCATTGCAGCGCTTTAGAACACTGCATTTACACCTGCTGCTTGCTGCTGCTGCTCTTTGACACACATTTGGTTGGCTTTTCCTGCGCTTTTCACCGATCCGTGTTATTCTTAGCGTCACACGATTTCCACACGAAAATGACGGGAGAGCGCGGGACAACTGGAAGGCGACGGACGAGTAATGTGCGTGGAATTATGCGAGATTTTGCGTTTGTAATGCACGCTTTGCACTGCGAATTGGCACGCGAACGTAATACGTAAGCAAGTCAAAAAGTGAGCGGCTGCCAGCGGAACGAAAAGGGGTCGGGACGCGGGACGGGGGGCGGAGGGGCCGCGCACAGCTGAAAACAAGTTTGAAATAGCCGAAAAACAGCAACGCGAAGGTGAAATTTCCGAAAATCGAATTGAAACGTAGACGAAAATCATCAGTCAATATGTGTGTGCACTCTGGCTGTGTGTGGGTGTGCTGCGTTTTCCACAACTGCGTTGCGACCTGCGAAATGCCAATCGCTTTTCCGGCGCACCAATCGCACTTGATTCGAGCACAAACATATTAAAATTGCTGCTCGACTTTACTATATTGCATTGTCTTACATTATTTACACCTCACGCTGTTGCTTCTCTTTTTACTTTTTAACGATTCAATGCGGCCGCACTGCTGGGAAATGCCAAAAATACCAGTCCTGCGAAGAAAAGTTATTACTATCGAAAACAGAGTGACCGTTGCCGTAAAACGGTTCCTAACTCGAGGTTGAGCACTTCGCTGCTGGCACTTAGCCAGCACTCCAACCACGTGATCAAATTTCAGTTAAAGAGTTTTTTAAAACTTTCTGTTCATGGATACTCTTTTAAAAGAACTTGCCAATTTAATTTAGAAACTAAAGTATTTATTTTCATATATATATATAAAGAATAGTACAATGAATTTAGAGCCGTTGAATTATATATCTTCCAGAATGGTCCGATCAAAACCTTTAATATATTTGATAATTTTGGAACCGCATATTGCATATTAAATGGTTTAGTTTGGATTAAATGAGGTGAAAGATAGAAAATTGGCATTTTAAAACGATATATGCAATATATTGTGGGTCTTTTCGAAATAAAAGCGATCGTGTTCTTCTTATTTGTCTGTCGGCGACTTTGTCAATCACTATGAAATCTTCGTTGGGTCAGAATATCATAAATCAAATTACATTTTGGTAATGGTAATTTTTATTTATTGCTAATATAAAACAATAAATATATTTTGCCTATACTCTATTTTTTTTAAATTTATTGCCCTTTTAAATATACGATTTAACTTAACCAAACACACATTTTAGAAAATATTGATAATTTCTGGACTTTACGTTGGTCAAAACCAGACACTGCTATTCTTATGAACAGCCTAAAAGTTATGAATTTGCTCAAGAATATAAAGAAAAAAAGGCAAAACTAGCGGGATTTTCTTTTTTACTATCTACACATTCCATTTTACAAAAATAATTGGAATTAAAAAGTCGATTCCGAAAAGGTACAGGGAAAAATACCTCTATAAAATACCTCTATATCAAAAGAAATTTTGGCCGCGCCCACATTAAAATCTGTCACGCCTATAATTTTAAAATGTTTGGTTTTTTACTACTTTTATTTGCCAATTTCTATTGGTTTGCCAACCAATTGTCGTTCTCTCTTGCTCTTATCCTCAATTTTTTGGAAGCTCACTAAAACTCTAGATCTAAGGATAGTTTTTTTTATTTATTTATTTAGAAGCGATGAATCCTTACAATGCAGTAACAGTAACATAACCGATAAAACCAAACCTCGCAATACGCATGTGAGGACTTACATCTAAGGATAGTGAAACTGATTTAATCTTAATATACATAATTGTACAAAAAGATCCAAACCTATAATTCATTTGGAACTATACAAAAACTTTAACTGGAAAAATCCCCCCTTTTAGTAGTTTTTGCAATTTTATAAACACCAAAAACAAAAAATTTCTTTCAGAAGTTAATTTTATCTTGTGACTAAGATAGTGCCTTAAGTTTTGCAAGAATACATTCCTTAAAATGTGAAACTAGTTTCTCCATTTCCCGTTCCTTATACTGACTCCCGCTTCTCGCCCTCTTGGACAACTCATCTTCCACGATGACAATTGTAATGTTCGGCATTTTGATGCTCGGCAGCTTGATGAAGTTTTCCAAAGTATTCTTATTCGAAATGTCGATATTGCCAACATTTATCCGATGTTTGCTGCCCCGCATCACTTCCACGACGCACAGTTTTTTCAGTGTGTTGAGCGTTACCGGATTTTGCAGCTGCTTTATGTTTCCAAACCAGGATCGTAGTTCTGTTTTCATAGTATCCGATATGGAGCAGACTTCATATTGAAACAGGAAGATTATAGCTGAGGAATCAGGAATTCATTTTGATATAAAGTGGGTTTCTAAATCAAGCAACTCGAACTTACCAAAGTAAACTGGAAAAAGTCGCATTTTTGACTCTGGCGATAATACTCGGATTTGATCTTTACATGTCCGCGCTTATATAGCGAATATAATGAATCTATTAGTCAGACTTGACTTTAATTGGTCATACCTAAGGAAAAGTACACTTGAAGCAATTTGTGGGCAATATAACGATTATATAATAAAGATATTACAAAATTTATATAGTATTGAGATAAACAACAAGGTAATACGATTTTTCGCTAACTGAAGTTAGAAGCTACCTCTCTTGTTACTAATACATTTTATATTTATTATCATATATATTTTTACTCCCCTAACAAGGTAGTTACTAAGACACGAAGTATGATGGCACTAATTAATTTCGTATCGGCGATTATCGGGTCAAAGAGAAAACAAACAGACTGAAAACCGCCCCGATCTTCACACCAGATCGAGTTTTCCGGGCTGCCATGGCAAGCGGCAGCAGTAGCACACCCACACTCAGGCAGGGGATTCCCTCGGAGATCGGATCATCATTAACATTTGGGCAAATCCTCAAGGCGCCGTCGGCCAGCTACCGTATTCTTCGGATTGGCCTAGGTCCCGCGCTCAAGGATGCGGATGCAGCTCCTCTGTAGGGGCGTTAATTACTTGAGCGCCGTCTCTGCCCTTCGAACCGAAGATCGGGGCTTTAAGATTTCGAAATGCCGAAATAGCGCGCCTCATTGCATTCTATTTATATTTCCATTTTCCATTTCCATTTTCAATTCCATTTCCATTCCCTTTGATACTGCTCCTAATCTGTCCCACTGGCGATGGCAGGCATTTGATAAGCTGAAACCGATACTTTTGCTCTCTTTTCTCGCTGGAGTGCGTTTCCTTTGAGGATTCCCATGGCACACAGGTACATGTGTACCCACTTGCGGGAAATGGTGGGCCATGGTGGGTGGTCGTCCGAATGCAGCGGAAAATGCATAAAGTTTCTAACGGTCTCGTGGCGTGTCGACGGCAATTTGTAGGCCGACTGTTGCCTTTTAGCCAACTTCCTCCTGCCCCACTGCCTCCACTACCATCCTCGACTGATGTCCTTGTTTTCCGTTTTCTAATCAAAGAGTACTGCTGTCTGTTGCTCACTTTACAGTTTCGCAGTTCGCTTGCCCATTTGGCGGCTAATTTAAAAACTTTTCTTATCAGTTGATGGAATCTAAAATTGCATTTTTATGGCACTTCCTCTGGCTGTTGTTCCGTTGCTTCCCTACTTTCCTGCTTCCCTGCTCCACTCCTTCGCATCCTTGGGACCCTCGCCAAATGTGGTTCCGCCTATCGACACTTTCGTTTGAAAAGTCGCCTAAATATGCCTGCCAAATTTTTCCTTTTCCATTATTATTACCCAGTTCTGGCTCGAACCCAATTACCGTTTTGTATCTGAGAGTTTAGCTACCGACGTATCGGAACGTCTGCAATTAGTGCTCAACTAGTGCAATACAATGCCGGACTGATTGAGTTACGGATTTCCCAGGCACAGGCAATTAAAGCACACCGAAGATCGCTGACAAATGCGTCGGATCTCCGGCATCTTAAATCAATTAAAGAAGGCATTGTTTCCACGACTAACGAACCACTGACCCCCTGACCCTTTTGGCCTTGTTAGGGGTTGTCTCAGAACTGGGCCATCTCGAGCACTTCTTCAACTTCGCTGACGAGGGTTCGTCCATCGAATGTCTGGCTACCTGATGGGAATCACTGGAATCATACGAAAACAACAAGCGGCAGCTGTCCCCCCGAGCCACGCCCACCGGCGAATATGTGCGCCCCCTATGCAAATTTAATTAGCGATCGTGAGTTATGGCCGCATATATATAATATATAGTCAGCCCTCCCACTCTCCCTCCCCCGCCCACCCTCTCACCCGAACAAATGCGCTCGATCAGGCGGTCATAAATCAATTTAAATGGCCATCTCAGCGAGCTGCAGTGCATCCAGCGGGCGCAGGGGGAGAAGGTGCTCCACCGGCACGACGGTGGATGCCTGAAATTGTCTGTAATTATAGTGAAAACACTTGGCACACAGCGCAGCACTCCCCCAGCGAATTTGATTCAAAATACTCCTGCAATCGCGTTTCCCGAACCATTCAGATGCACATCCACATGGACATGTGGATATGTACCACATAGTTTGTGGCATCGTGGCCACGTTGTGTGGCCATAATTCAAAATTTATGTCTTTTGAAATTATTTTAATGTCTCTAATGGAACTCCCTCTCCTCTGGCGGCGCGACCATGGACCCCCAGTTAGGAAAGATCAAGGGACCTGCCCACCAGTAATGAGCATGTTAATCTCGCTGATGAAGGGAAGTTGCAGGTGTGATATGATGAATCCACCTTAAAGTTTGTGAGTAGTAAGGATCTGGTTCTTAAAGCATGTGATTTAACGATGCTGATCAAGATATTGTATCTTGTAGCTGTTTAGCGCCATCAGACTTTAGTTTTATGATTTTAAACAATCGCACCTAATTGCGGACCGAACATCCACCGTAAGGGATCATGGCCCAGAGATTGGACCTCATGTCGTGGACACCTCCAATCGGAGCTGGAATGCCACCTAACCGTACGACCCGTGGATCCAACTCAATCTGAGGCGATAAATATCGCTCCGTGGCAGCCACGAGTTCAGATCCTCCATTAGGTGGCTCCATGTCGCGCGTTGGACTGTCCATACTGCCCAGCCTGTCCAGTCTGTCCAGCTACAACATCGATTACAAGATCCCATGTGGAGCAGCCCAGTGAGCTGGGCACGAGTCGTGATTGAGACTGGTCGATATGGGCAGTCGAATGGGAGTCATCGCAGCCGGAGTCTCCATTTCCATTTCCAATTCCATTTCCGATCTGATCTGATTAGGCCCAACGCCATTCCCAGCGTGTCTGACCCTCCTCCGGGGTCAGCAATGCAAACAAATTCGCAGCAAATCTCAATCGCAGCCACCTGCGCAGCTTAATAAATAAATTGGCCAGCTCCTCCAACCGCATCCACCCGATCCTCCACCGATTTCCCCACCGGTCGAAGTGATACGAAAACAAATTGAAATTGGCAACCCGCTTGTTGAGCGCTAATTTATTAGCCGCTCGCCCGGTGAGCCTAGAATTTTAATTGAATATTAACACCTTTGGCAGAGGATCTCGCTGGGAGTTTGGTTACGCGGCTGCTGGAGCGGATTAGCCGGGCAGCCGGCTGGCGGGGAGGAGGATGCGACCAGTGGTCAGTGGTCAAGTGCCGCGGGCGCTGCTCACAATTCAACTGTGTGTGTCTTTGTGGCATTGATTTATGCAACAGCCTCGATTCGGAACTCCCCACGATCCCCGGGATCCGCGTGTGTGGGTTCCCAATCGCCCATCGACACCAATTCTGGTAGCGAGAGGAAATTGGTTATTTATAAGTGTCAGCTGATGATTAAATTGGAATAGGACTCGCATCGAATTAGTTCCCTGAATAACGCATATTTTGAAATGATTTCCGATTGAGAATACATTGTAACAGACCCCAGTGAGGTCACTTTGAAATCCAAAGGTGTACCCTATAAACTTAAGGTTCTAGGTCGAAGAATTCTATACAGTTCATTCATCCTGGAATGCTTAAAGAGGTATTTATTCTCTTATTCATTGCAATACTGCTCTAATTTACGCTTTTGTGAATACTGACAAATGAATTATACAATCTAGACTAAATCCAAACTAAATTAATTGAATAATAATTGAAGAATATAAATAGATATAGGGAAACGTTTCGGATCCTTTTTATTACAGATATTCATAAAGCTGAAGACTTGAGATTAAACACATTTAAATTCTGAATCTAAAATATATTGTTGCTCACTTTCTGACAATACAATGTTTTTAAAGTAGTTTATGTAGCATCTTAGCATATTACACTTGCTCAATTCTTAGTAGCTCTACCAAACATGGTTAATAAATAACCCTGATAATATAATATTAGTACAGAATTAACCGCTCTTCACATTAAGCAATAACAAATCAAACTTCACAAGACCATATTTCTGAGATACACGTGAGATGAGATACAGAGTATGATGGGTGACTGGAATCTTTTCAGATCGTGTCAACACACGCGATGTCCGAAGATGGGAGTCCCAAAGCCCCAAAGCCAATTGGCCACCCACGAGGAGCAAGGAGGGCGAATGTGGCAGCCCCACCAGATCAGATCTGCAAATTGGACAGGAACCCGCTGCGTCGCGTGCCCCAAGTTCATTTGGCATGCCGCTGACCATGTGAAGATTGTTTTTAAACTGATTAGTTAATAGAAAAATTATTTAAATATGCCCGACCACAGTCCTCGGCCACCAGAAAACAAAGACGCAGCACTGCTCCAGACGTACGTATGCCGAGAGGAAGCAGCAGGCGATGGAGCACGGCAATCACAATCTAATCTCGGCCAGCGATCGGAACGAGATCAGTGAATTCCGCACCATCGGTAAACTTTGGGGGGCTGGCCGCTATTATTTATTGACACTCGAAACCGAGCGGGAAGATGAGCCTCCGCGTCCCGCGAGGAGCATGGGGCGGAGTCCCTCAAGTGGCCAGGATGGTTGGCCAAGGCGTCGCCGCCTGTGACAGCAGATGGTGTCGGCATTCCAGGCACCTTCTCCCTCGACAGTGCCTCCTGACCCCTCTTCTCCGCTCTTCTTCCTAACTCCTCTCTGCACGCGACTCGTCGTTTAGGCCAGGGGAATCCCACTTGGAGGAGCGGAGAACTGGGAGACCCGGATCGGACCGGACCGGACCGCCCGCCTTGCTCCTCGACACTCTACTCGACTGTTTGATTTATGCTCGCGTAATTGTTGGTTTAAACGCTTTTGCACGCTGCCCGTTTGGCAGGGGCAGGGGGTGAGAGGGGTCCGGGGGAGCGGGGTAGCCGACGTTATGACACCCCAGTGAAATGTGAAGCATGTCCAGAGTTGTCGAGCCAACCCGAATTATGTGCAAGAGCAAAGAACTTAGGATAGGTAGGGAACTTAAGATATTTCCTAATTTATATTCTACATTTAAGTTTCTAAAATATTGCAAACTTTTACTTAGGCAAAAGAAGCAGGAAGATGAATCCGTGTGCACAATTAATTTGTTATGGCTTCTCAATAAAATGTTTTTCAACTGCCAATTGTTTTGACTGTTCCACATTGGTCTAATGCCTACTAAACCACATGATCATTAATGGGAAAAACAGATCAGCATTAGCTTCAAAGTACCATTTAGTTATTTTAGTTGAAGTGGCTCGTTTTGAAAAGTAAAAACTGTGTTAAACGTGCCTGCGTGATGCTATCCCTTTTACTTAACAGTTAATATACTTATGATATAAGATAAATGAAATCTGGTTATCATAGTTAAAATGACTTAAAGATTTTTCAGTTCGTTATAGTTTAATATTTGTCAGATAACGATAACATAAAACAAATTAACCCTGAAAGACAAATCCATTTTGTTAATGTTATTTACTACGACAACTCTTACAAACGACAACTCAGAATAAAGCCTGACAACCCAGACAAAAACACCTGACAAAAGCTCAAATCATCGCTCTAGTTAGGAAGTTTCAATCAATTAAATCCAACATTAAGTTGATAAACCAACTTCTAAAACATCATCTCCGACTCTCAAGAGATAACATAAGATCGAATTCGAGTCTAAACTGCAAATAAGAATTAGTTTCTATATAGTTTCAAAGGACTATTCCAATGATGATGATGCCTTACCCATAACTTAAATATTACAACATATCTATAAGAATGTGAAAAGCACAACTTAACAAAACTGGCGCTAAAAGTGACTTTGATTCGATTTCGGTACCACTTGGCAACCCTAATCAGCGCCTATCTCGGCCATAAACATGTGTATCCAGAGTGCTGGCCTTAAGTTTCAGCCCGGCTTCTCACGTCACACCCCCGGGACCACCTTGCAGCTGCTGCATTCGCTTATTTTCGTTCGTTTGTCATCATTTTTTCAATAAATTTCAATTTCCAGGTTGCAGGCCGGGCTCCATGCGAAGAAGAAGAGGAGAAGGAGGAAGGGTGCCTGGAGTGAGTCCGTATCGTGTCCTCCGTATCCAGATCGACCGCCTGTGAAATCCGAAGTGTAAAATTGATTTAAATGGCTCGTGAGTGAAGGAGATAATTTTCAGTTGTCAGATGCTTGTAATATTTATGTGGCAGCGATTATTATCCGCCGTCCACTGCCCGCCCCCGGATCCTCCAACTGGGATCGTTTAAAGTTACCTACGCGTGAAAATTACTTACTTGTCGGCCGCCGCACCTCTCCCTTCTCCCCCCACCCCCCTTCCACATGGCACCCGAGGCGACGCTTAACTCATTTTTAATATGAATAATTGTGGCAAATTACAAGGCAATTGCATGTGGCCATTCCCCCGCCCACCCGCCACCGCGAAGGCGACAGCGAGTGAATGTAAGTCCGTAATTGAATTGGCGGCCAATTATCGGAAGGAGATTGCCCGGCGATCGCCAAGGAACGCGTGAGAGAACTTTTAAATTTCCGGTGGATAGTTGGTGGGCAGTGGTGGTGGCAAGGAATAGCTGCAAGGATTCCCTTTGCACGGGGAACTTGTGGGTTAGATGGGGTCAATGCATGCTATTTTCTAACAAACCAAATCTTTCGAAAGTATGATAGTTTGGAATTCAATTTGACTTGAACATAGTTGGTATCAAGAGACCCATGAGTCATGTGTCATGTAAGTCCCATCCTAAACGTAAAATATTTATTTTCCTTGATATCACCTGAATAAGGCTAATCATGTTCAAAATTTAGATATAAATCAATTTAAGGTAAAAAAGAAAAGAGTAATAGTCGAGTTTTCCGACTATTACCTACATACATCCACATTATGGGTTCGGAAAAGCTTCATTCTAGTTAATCTAGTTAACTGTACTAATAAACGTTAAAACTATAAAATAACTTCAATAAATATAAGTGCGTTTCATTACAACTTAAAACAAAGTATTGCGTTTAGCTTTTATAATATAATATGAGAATAATTGATACTTATTATAGATATAAACAAAAAAATATGGAAATAATAATGGTCTCTTCCCTGTTATTAAATGGTAATAGGTAATAAAATACGAGAAATTAATTGCTCGTCCAAAAAAAAACCAACCACATTGATTTTTTTTAATTTAGGTTAACATGTAAGTATTCCTAAAAATTCACTTAAGGATTTCACCTTGATTTTTATAGATTTCGACCTTGTTACTTTGATTTATTTTATTTATCAGGATGAATGCAACGTAATAATAATGGTTTTCATACAAAGCAACAGAAAATTTGAAATATATATTATCACAGCCTATTTTGATTCCAGATAGTAAAGCAGTATCATCGCCCCAAATTTATGATTAGCCCAGCAAATGAGCAACTAATCCCGACGAACTGAAAGCTAATTACCCACACGTACCACAAAAGGTCTTCGATTCACGCAGTGTCGAGATTTATGGCGCAAAATTAATAATAATTTCAACCGAATTAATAACGGCCAGTGGAGGAGCCTGCTTTATGGCCACTTCCAGATGATTAACAATGTGCGCACGATCCGGCATGGAGGACCATAAAGTTCAACACGATCTGGCTGTTTGTTTACCATTTCTAATAAGCAGCAGTGGTGAACCATAACCCAGCCCGGCTCCTCGGGCGCCTGTAGTCTGGAGTGGGGAGTGAGGAGCACCGGGTCCGGTGGAAGAGTGGAGGAGGAAGAGGAGGAGGAGGCTCATTGTTTGGTCCGCACAGCAGGTATCCGGCGGAGAGTTTAGGGGCGCGTGTGCCAGCCTCGTTATTGTCTTCATTCTTAACACCAATAATGAAGTTCGGAGCATTCGGGTTTTTTAGGGCCCCCCATCAGACAGATGACTTTCTCCATCCCTTTCTCCGCGGAGGCGGGGGTCATCTCGAACCGCAGAACGTGGTGTTGATCGCTGCATTGTTGTTGGGCTGCTTGCCTCGTTTTTCTCATTCATGTTGGACAAGATTTTTATCGCACTTTTTCATTAACATTTTGTGGCATCCCGTATCGCTGCCCCTCCATCCAACTTTGTTTTATGGCCATCTTTATGTGTTCTCTGGTCCCTCTGGCATTCCCAACTGTTGTCGTTGCCGTCTGTCTTTCTAATTCGATTGAAATATGATCTGTTATTATGTAAATTTTACGATTTCCTAATTTTTTAACACTTATTTTGGCTATCGATGACTGTCGAGGCCTGGCGCCAAAACCTTATCGATCGCTGTAAACGATACTGAAATCGCCAGCGGGATGGATCTTCACTTCATCTGATCTGTGTGGGCAGTTGCCTATCTTGATTAGGTGCACCGGCCTGGCGCCCCATTAGTCCATCATCTTTGTAGGGCTTCGATCGAATTTCCCAGCTCCGTTTCCGAATTTGCATTTTGGGTGGTCCTCGATGCGATTTTCATGGCACACGCTGAGATCGAGCTACCGATAAATGGGACAGAATTTTAATAAAGAAGTGCTGAAAATAATACCATTTGCCTAAGCGGTTTTAAAAACAGGTACTTTGATTAATTTCTACAAAATTCACTAAGAAATGTAATACTCTGAGACTTAAATTTACTATTTGTATTAAAAAAGATACTAAGGGATTCTGAACACATCCTAGCTCATGTAAGTAGCTTGAAATTAGATTAGATTCAAGTTAATTTAAGTCATGTATCATGAACAAAGACGGGAAGACGAAAGGAGCCTGTCGAATATTAGTAAATCATTAACATAATTAGTTGGCTTCAATTACCAAATGGCTTCATCTCCTTCGGAATCATTAAATAATACAATGCACACTGCAATAATGCGGAAGGACCATTAGGCGGAGTTAAGCCAAAAGGTGGAGTGAATGAAGATGAGAAAAGGCCAGTAATTGCAATTATACGAGAGATGCAAGGAACAATTGCGGTGAGTAATCCAAACGGCATTGCAGGATGGCAGCTATTGCACCGGGCATCCTTTCAGCCAGGATGAGGAGTTCCTGGGGAGGAGCAGCGATGCAGTCGCAGTCACCTCCGATTTCCGCCTTTCAATATGGCGCCCAATGCGCATGCCTTTTCGCTGGCAAGCGGCTTCGCTGACCAATCAGCACGTTGTTGTTCCTCCAGTGCGCCGGTGTGCGTGAGGGCATCTCCGTGTGTGTGAGTGTGTGCGAACAGGTAAGCCGAGGGGGCGTTCTTTCGGCCAACCTGTTTGTGCGCTCTCTCGCTCTTTCGCACGCTGCCCCTTTCGCAGTGGCTCTCAAACTGTCGTCGGTTGGCCCCGTGGGTCAAATTCAATAGCTACATGTTGAGATGTACAATCTTATTTTTTATATATAAAATTACTTGTCCAATTTTTAACTAAATATGTAAGACACCTATAAATATATAAAGCCATTTTTTAATGTTTTTAAAATACATTGACCTATAACCCAATAATGTAATAAGTCTTACTACGAAGACATAGAATACAAAATATAAGCACTTGTGAAGACAAGACATTAATAAAAACTAAAACGTAGTGAATTCTGAATTATAATTAGCTCATATGTATATGTATAATCATTGACTGTATGTGCAAAGTGGCTTTAAAAAAGTCTGTGAATGTATCTCCCCCTTCATTTGATTCCATTATGTTCCTGTTATGTTTATTGAAAAGTGCCGCACAAAGTGTCGATACATCCCACTGTGCAGTTCACCCCCTTGGTGCTCACTCACTCACACACTCGCACGACCAGTCGGCCATCTCGCTCTGGCGCACGCACACCGCCAGCGGCACCAACCATTTTCTGCCTTTTGTCTCGGCCGTTTTCGGTTCGATTAGGTTTGAGAACCGGAGAGTTCTCAGTTGTTTTCGAGATTCCGTCGCGTGCGGTTCGCTGCCCGATCTCTCCACGTCGCTCGCTCAGTAATCCAGGCCGGATCCGGCGGTCTTTCGACGTCCCGCGCACAAAGTTATATTTAATTTGCGAGTTTCCTGAATGAACGCATCAGTATCGCGCTACGTAAACGCACACGAAGCGAGAGAAAAGCGAGTAGAATTGAGCTAATCAATCCGGGGGCGGCCATTTTTTGTTGGCACTGTCTCAGTGCTGTCGTCGCAGCTTTGCACCCTCAAATTTGCAGGTGCAATTTGTCCGCGTCGCGCAGGACAGCGAAGTTTTCGCGAAAAGTAATTTGCAACACGTGTTCGCACAGTGCGTATGAGCAATATTCGGCGGCAAGCTAGTGTTAGTTAGTGCCCAGTGTGATCGCGACTAAGAGTGTTTGCGTGCACATGGCTTCGATTTGAAGAGTTTTGGCCAAAATGCAAATCGTGGAAAAGCCGCACGGCCTAAATCAGCGCCTTCTTGGCCAACTCTAACATTTGCGGATATAGCACAAGTCGATTTGGAAAGCCAAGCCACAAAGCACAAACCCAAACAAAGAGTAACAAACAAAAACTAACAAACTCGGATACGTATCAACAATAAATAATCAAAATACAGGTGAGCTGCTAGATTCTGTTTCCATGCTGCCGACGGCAAAAGTATACTGTGGAACACTAGAGAACCCATGGCAAAGATATAGTTGCCAAAGTAGGACGGATATTCTTTCACAAT
The DNA here is from genome assembly GCF_016746395.2 of Drosophila simulans. Taxonomy (NCBI): domain Eukaryota; kingdom Metazoa; phylum Arthropoda; class Insecta; order Diptera; family Drosophilidae; genus Drosophila; species Drosophila simulans. The sequence goes on from NC_052521.2 coordinate 4,791,283, forward strand.
AATAAATACGAATGGTATATGGGGGATTAATTTCATATAGGGCACTTCAAAATCATAAAAACCGTTCTTATTAGTTTCTTACTATATAGCAGCAAGCTGTTATTGAATTGGCGTTGATTCATGAAAAAGAAGATTTAATAACTATTATAAATGTCGGGACGATTGCTCCTGGAATATATAGAATATAGAATATTTATATAAATATATTAGATTATATATTAGATTATATAATTTAGATTATATATATTAGATTAATATTAGATTATACATTTCAGTATTGAAATAAATATATACAATCGTTACAGAAAAATAATAATTTCAATAAGGCAATCTTAGCATAAGAAGATATAGATAAGATCATAAAGCATCATTTAATAAAAGCTCTATTAGGGTTAATCGGAACTTATAGTCCTCAGAGAAAGTATCAAGTTCTTTTCCAATCACTTTTGAAGACATAATTTAAAGATATTTTGAGTGCTTTAAATAGCCTTTAAAACGTGTGCAGCGAAACCATTAATGCAGTCCATAAATGTCAAGACGTATCTCTATCCGCTTTCTAATGGATCAATCTATCATCGAAGTCCATAGATTCACAACGTTGGTCCGATTTCAATGAGGAGAGCTGAGAGCCAAAGTGCACTTCGCTTTTTTGGCGGCGTGGCATTGGCGAATTCCAAATGGCCAAAAGCCATCGGAAAACCAACTCGAGGCACTTGAGAACCAATTGTGAGGGAATCGAATCGATGGAAAAAGCACGGGAATTGCATGTTTACTTATATTTGGAAAGGAAACTTGTTTACACACCAAAAGCAAAATTCTGTTGTTTTATTCACCGCTCAATTGCCGACTTCCACGTTTCCAAGTTGGCCTCTCAACGGCCCACCCACCTAAGATGTATTTATTAATTAGAGGAAAAGTATGAGATGGATTTGATCCAAAGGAAAAGTCGTTTCCAGTTGTCATTCATTCATCGCAAAGGCTTTCCTTTCCACCCGTTGGTGCTCGAAACCAACGCACATAGTGTTTATTTATGAAACCATTTGGCTTTATCATTTCGATTCTCGCCACAAAATTTATGAAATTATTAACTATAGCGACTGTTTCGCTGGGAACTTTTGCACTTCGTGCGGGGATGAGTGGGCGTGGACCGACTTTTGTCCGGCTAAATTCGATATTCGCGATATTCGGGGATTGGAAGCGTTAAACGAATTGGCCAACGCGTGTTTGTCGTCAGAAGTCGAATGATTAATTGAGTGCGGAGATGGGAGCAGATGTTGCGTACGGTTCTGGTTGCCTATTTCGGATCATCAAGATACCAGAGCCATGTGGACTCCATCTCGGAAGTGGCCAAATTGACAAATTTGCGCATTCCATTCGCCGAGATTCGGGACTCGGGCAAGTAGATACAGATACAGAAACAGATACAGATACGCAAGTTTGGCCGCAGCAGCTTTGATCATTTTACGCACCGGCGTGCAGAGTCCGCCGTAATTTGGGGACGAGCTCCCCACCGACCAGTGCACTTCAGTTTCATTCAAAGTTTGGCAAATGCGGCGCAGCAAGGCGAAAAGCAGCCGACATGCAGATACAGATACAGATACATTCGGCTGCGGAGGCAGAGGCACATGTGTGTGCAACCCATTAAATTGACAAATTTCATTCATTGCGCCGCGCTCTATTCGATTTCTTTGTGCGTAGCTCCCTCACGCGGCAATTAAACGGAAAATGTTAAAAATAGTATCTGGCGGATAGCAGCGATTGTCTCGGCGCTTACTAATCCCGCCCAGCGGCCAGAAAGCCGTTCGAATTACCCGGAACGGGGGCTGGCCCACAACAGGTTGCTTGGCACACGTCTTCCCAGTCCCCAGTCCCAGTCCCAGTCTCAATCCCATACCCAATCCCATTCCCATTCGATTACATTGTATAAACACAGACGCCGGAGCAGATGATTTCGGTGTTAGCCGCGAGGAACAGGCGCACTGTTTGTGCTTTTTGCGATTGCGATTGCGATGGCACCATGCTCCAAGTCGAGCTGGGTGCTCCTCGAGCTGGGGGGCACTTCACCTGCAGAGTTACCGGAATGCACTGCCTAGGAAAGGGAATCGAATCCATCAACAAGTTGATCGTAAGCTGACTTTGATTACAAACTAATTAGGGGAACAGCCACGGCAGCTCGAACAATTCAATTTGATTAACAGCCCAATAGAGTTAGGTGTCCGCTTTCAGATTTCCAGAGATTCCCCCCCGACACTCGAATTAAAATCTTTTGAAAGTAGGGAGAAGCACAGGGGAATGGAGGGCAAACACGACACAGAAACAGGAACAGAAACCAATAGATAATAAATTACAGAATTTGTAAAATAAATTAAATTAATTTTATTCGAATGCCACAAAAGTCAGGCAGCTACAGGCGCGCGATAAGAGATCTCCCACAAGGCGAACTGAGGAGGCAGCCAAAAGATACAGATAGAATATCTCTCGAGGCCGCTGCTGTCGTAGCTGCTGGTGTTCTTCTTCGTTTTGGGGCATGGACTTCCACTTCCACTTGGGATCGTGCAACGGTACAGGCCCATAAACCCTGGTATGCCAGTATGCCATGGTCCAATGTGGCTGAGGAGCTCAGAATCTAATAGTTTGGCATTATGTCCGATGCATTGTGTCCATCGAATTAGCCACTTGTGAACTGAACTGCTGGAAAACAGATTGAAAATTTATCGCGTATTGCGTTTCACGTTCGCATTTTGCTTGTTTACTTGCGTCAAACATGAAACAGGCCAACGAAAATTGAAAATACAAGCAGCGGAGAAAGAAGAATCGCAGCGAGCTGAAGAAATCGAATCGATGGAAATCTTCGGCGGGCGGCGGCTGCGGGGGATCTGGCTGGCCTAGGCCGATGACTCAAGAGCAGCCAACTTGGCGTTGGTATTTTCGTTACAGCGGCAGCCAGAACGAATCTCTATTTTCTTGTTTCTTATTCCTTGTTTTGTATATATAATCTGGCCGGCACACACGAGAACTGAAACCGAAAGCAGATCCAAGAATATCTCGACTCGATACACGAGAATCTGTGTGCATATAGCCCGATCTTTAGCTTTAGCTTTAGCTGTAGCTGTAGCTTTAGGGGGGCAGCTATCCATAAGCTGATATATCTACATGTATCAGTTTATTCGTACAGATCGATTGCATTGTTTTGAAATGTGAAAACATCGTCTATACCTCATAGATATTCTATCTGGGGGATACGTTCGCGCCTCTCGCTCGCTCCCTCGCGATGGCGGCGGCATGGTCGTCGTCGCCGCCGCCGCTTGGTAATTTTAGAAATATTCTTAGAACCGAATACAGAAATGTGAAATGGGAAATGTGAAATGTGAAATCGGAGGAATACCGAAACACCATGCGCCCCATATACACGTACTATATTGTGTAAAGAGTTTATTTTCGTAAGAGATCTCTTGGTCGGTCGGGTGCGGACAGGTTAGAGAGCTCCCCCCGTGATGGCGATGGCCAGCCGTATTTCCGATTATCGAGCATCGAACATGCCGCATTAATAATTGCCCCCGGACTCGGTTAATCATGTTTGACAACATGGGGTCGGGATCGAGGTTCTGTTTTGATTTCGATATCAATTTGGATTTGAATTTTGAATATGAATATGGCAAACCCATGCAGACGCGCTTGTTTTGTTTGGCATTTGTTCGAATCACTTGCCATTCAATGGTGATTTTCACAGCTTTATGTGTCTCAATTAGAGAGCTGTTTAAATATTAATCGAGCGGGGTAATAAAAAGATGAAAACTAGGGGGCTAATTACTGCGCAGAATGTGGCGCGAGTTTCCCCAAAAATTGGGTGTTGCAATAATGGCTTTTAATGGTTTTAAGCAACAAAGATATAATCTATATAGTAGACAGTTGAATCTTAAGCCTATACACACATTGTTCATATCGTTATCTTTGTATTTTTAATATGCAAACATTAACTTATTGCGATTTTCTATTACTTTTATCATTGCAGCGCTCAAAACACCAAAGATTTAGGAAACTACTAGTTTAGGTTACACCATTCACCAGTTCGACGGAACGTTCCCTTCTGTAACTTGTTGGGGTGTCCTTGCAATCCACCACACCAACATCCAGCCAGGCTCCCAAGTCCCGCAGAAAATGTTACAGCATCCCGCCACAGATTTCTACGACTTGGCCGCTGCCAACGCGGCTGCCGTTCTCACCGCCCGTCACACGCCCCCCTATAGTCCCACCGGTCTCAGCGGATCGGTGGCCCTGCACAACAACAACAATAGCAGCACCAGCAATAACAACAACAGCACCCTGGACATCATGGCGCACAACGGTGGCGGAGCAGGCAGTGGCCTCCATTTGACCAGCGGCAGCAATGGCGGCGGCGGAGTGGTCAGTAGTGGTGGCTCCGGCGGCAGGGAGAACCTGCCCAGCTTCGGCTTCACCCAGGAGCAGGTGGCCTGCGTCTGCGAGGTAACCACAAACTATATGTAATCATAAGTAGAATGTGTGCTTGAATGATGGACCGTAGACTTAGTGAAATATTTAGATGACATTATAATGCATATCCTTACCCGGACACCTTCAGGTTCTCCAGCAGGCGGGCAACATCGAAAGACTGGGCCGCTTCCTCTGGTCGCTGCCACAATGTGATAAGCTGCAGCTGAACGAGTCCGTGCTGAAGGCCAAGGCGGTCGTCGCATTCCACCGGGGACAGTACAAGGAGCTGTACCGCCTGCTCGAGCATCACCACTTCTCGGCCCAGAATCACGCCAAGCTCCAGGCCCTGTGGTTGAAAGGTGAGCCTCCAAGCCCGCGATCCTCCAGCTCGCTGCTCTGCCCAACCCCAAATCTTTGGGGCCAGAAACGCAACCAAACTGACTTCCCCCTCCTTCCTTCTCCACGACTGTAGCGCATTATGTGGAAGCCGAAAAACTGCGCGGAAGACCCTTGGGTGCTGTTGGCAAATATCGTGTTCGCCGTAAATTTCCATTGCCCCGCACCATCTGGGATGGCGAGGAGACGAGCTACTGTTTTAAGGTGAGTTCGGGCCACCAGTTCCACGTCGTCCTGGCCGCTTTCCACTTTAATTGTGGCAAGCGCGGAAATCGTACAAATGCCCGCTCGCCTGTCTGATTGCATGGACTGCCTGATTGCGCTGGGGTGACGCCTTTCGGGCTTATCGGAGGCACATCCTGGACGGGATTCGCATTGTTTGCTCTCCGGCAGGCTTGCAGTTGCCTCAAGTAGCGTGTGGAAATGTGGGCTGAGTCCTAGTTACGCCCCACGAATCATCCAGATTTGACGCAATTTGCAAATAGGAAGAAAGGAGGAATCATTCAGTTGGGTAGTAAACGGAATATCTTTTTGCTTTTTATACAATCTAGGTTTATTATCAAATCTTAAAAATCTTGCAGAACAAAATAAATCCCAAATTAAGATACAGGGGGTGTCAATATGTTCGGAACTGTAGGTTCACAGTTCAAGTTTGTTCGCTTTTAGACATGTTTCTACTAGATACAGAAGATTTATGGATAAGTGCTTCCACTTAACTTGTATTCATATTAGTTACAAGTCAATTTGATACATTGAACAACATTAATGCACCTTAGTTGCATTAAAGAGACTTTAGAATGGACTTATCTCTCTATTTATTGATTAAACTGACACAATTTCATCCGCAGGAGAAATCGCGCTCCGTACTGAGGGACTGGTACTCGCACAATCCGTATCCATCGCCGCGGGAGAAACGCGATCTGGCCGAGGCCACAGGACTGACCACCACGCAGGTGAGTCGATGGCGATGCCAAGCTGCCAAGATGCAAGCGGCTGAAGTGAAATATAAATGTCAAACGCATCTTTTGACAAATTTCAATTGAAATTCCTCGCAGATGCCGTCTTCCACATGTTAATTGCATCCCATTAATCATGGGGCGCAATCTTGCGAGTGCCTACAAATGTATCTAAGCTATTTCTGTGCTTTTACAGGTTTCCAATTGGTTCAAGAACCGACGACAAAGAGACCGAGCTGCCGAACACAAAGAGTGAGTTGCACCAAATCACTAATTACTATAGATCTAAGCTGATTGCCGTCTGATTCACTCACCGGGGGCAACTGAGATATTTTTGGGCGTACTCCAAAGATAGATGGATATATCTGGATTGCTTATATCAGTGTTTCATGAGTATATTTATGCTTTATTTGCGATACATCTGACAAGTGTCAGCGCGTGCAAGGCACGGCAAAAAATAATATATTAATTTGCATTTAAAATTTCAATTACAAAAGCTGACGGCATTTACTTTCAAGGTCGCCGAGTGGGTGGGTGGTGGTCAATGGGGGGCTGGCTAATTAGTGCCAAGGACAACACGCAACTGACACACGACGAGATGTGGTAAATGCCGAGGGAAAGAAAGATAGAGTCGCTGACAAAGTCATTAACATGTTGTTCCAGATTCCAAAATGATCCTATATATTTATTTTATTTGTATTTCTATTTGATTTGTTGATGTTTGCCTTCGGTACCACGCATATCTCCGGCATATGTCTCGCAGGCCTCGTCACTAATTAAAATCCCCAGTCCTTTCACTTCCCTCCACTTCCCTTCCGCCACCCGATTTCCCTGAACATCTGCATTTCCGCTTAAGCAAATAGTTTCGGGCAGTTGAGTTGAGCCACTCCTTTCGGATGTTTCCACTTTGAGGCGGTGGGATGGCGTAGATAGGAGTTCGATTCTCAAACATTAAACATCCTTTGGCCGCCGAGCATCCTTTTGTTTGTCCTGCGATCCGGCTGGAAGTCATGTGAAGTGCAAACAGCCGAGCGAGTGAAAATTCCAATTTCTAATGGAATAGTGGCCATTCCGCCGTCTTTCTAGCCTTTCCAGTTGGGTGGGACGACCATCATTAGCCGGGTCAAATTGACAAAAGTCCCAAACTTTCGCCAGGATAGTTCCATTATGCTAAATGGTATATCACTTACGCTCAGTTTCGCCGCACGAACGGCAGGCGAAAAGCGAGAAATTGTCGTAATAAAAATGGAAATAAAAAATGGTAAAACAGAAATAATGCAAAAAATATTATAAATTGGATGCCGTGGCAACCGCAAGGCACACTAACACACTCGCACACTCGCACACTCGTCGTCGAAAGTATCTCACAGATACACGCCGTTCGTTCTCTGCGATAGTTTGCCGTACTACGGACTGCGTAGCTACATACCTCCTGCTCCTCCTGGAGGTAACCTGATATATGTTTATGGCTGTTGCCTCGATGAGCAACTCAGTGTGCTGCTACTTTAACTTTTTCATATTGTTTCCCCCGCTCTGCCCCTCTCCTTTGCGCTCTTTTCGTTTTCTGTTTTTATTTTTTACTTTTGCATGAGGGTGTGTGTATCTATGTTCCATGCAGCTTTGTGGCAGCCAGCAAACCACAACGGCGCCAAATCTGAATCTAAAGCGGCACTTTGAACGGCCCAGCAACTGGCAAAGTGGTTATTGTTTGCATAGGCACTACCTTCGCTGGGCCAGAAGAGAATGGAGGACAGAGTGCTCAAAGACTAGGTAGCTGGAACCAAACGATCCATCCCATAGACATACCCGTAGACATACACCTTTGTCGGATCACACATGGCTCAACTTTTAATTGGTTAAGTTCTTCGTGTAAAACAGTTCCTCCCAAAGTCCTAAAATTATCCACTCCAAAGGCAGTTACTAAGCCAACTCCTCCTCAAGCAGGACTCGCAAGTAGGGATCGAGGGACTCCGGCTGCTCGCTCAGCTGAAGACGAAGCACAGCGCCATGCGCATATAGTCGACTGTCGAAGATATGGCGGTTATAACGACTCGGTAGCGATCGATGTACATGGACACGAACAGGAGATACTTCCTGTTGGTCACCTCGAAGTGCCACAGCCTGGCGGCGGCGCCCAGGAGGTCCCACTTCTCGGGCGTCTCCAGTCCGAAGTGCTCCTCCGCCGCGTACTGGAATATGCCGTAGTAGGAGAGCAGGACGAGCAGCGGGTAGAGCATCGGAATCATGATGAAGAAGATCAGCACCCAGCTGTAGATGAACTTCAGGAGCGTCGGAAAGGGCAGTGGTTGCATCCAGGTGTCGAACAGGTGCTCGACCAGCGGCTGCATGTAGTACACCAGCTTCCCGGGCTTGGACACGCTCCTCCACTGAAAGGATTGGGAATAGTGTCGCATGCCGATGCATTATTACGTTCTGAGCTCACCAGCTTGCGCTTGTGGAACGCCTTGTTCCAGGTCTTGTGCATATTTTTCTACGAAGAATTTTGAAAATTTCGAATTGAGTTGAAGGGCACTGCTTACTGGGAGATCGAAAATACGGCCAATAACAATATCGGGTTTCCGTCGCATTGATTAATGCAAAGTTGGGTGAAAAGTTTTGAAGAACTAACCCAAACAATCTAGCCGTAATCCGATATTTTCCTATCAACTTTCCAACTTTTACAATAGCATTCTGGCATTCTGGGACTTTCGGCTGCATAAATATCCGATTAATGACCCAAGGTTGAAAGGTAGCATAAGCCAAATGCCAAACTTTCGTAGAAAATACATGAAAAGATACTTTTTGCAAATCGAATATGTCATAAGGATGTACAAATTAATAAATATTATACTTTTTCAACACTGTCCTAACCTTAAATCCAATATAGATCACAGAAATTTCATCGAAATACTTGGGATTACAAGATATCATCCATATTTCCAAACCGTCTATCAGAATAGCGATCCTTTAAGCAATGATTTAATATCTAACCCCAGACCGAGATGCTCCTTTGCTGTTTCAAGGAATCCTTCTTGTAAAAGAGAAGAATTCAGGGACCATTTGATTGATCTGCCTGGCATTATGAGCCATTTCTCCGGGAATCCAGTACCTTGAGCGTTCTTCCCTCCCTCTCTGTTGCACACAGACAGTCCCAGTTGCAGACGAGCTTCCCCTGCCCCTGCTTCTCCATGTATGTACTCACCACCGAGGCGACCCAGTCCGAGTTCCACTTCCAGTTCCAGTCCCAAGTCCATCCCACTCCCCTTCCCTTGCCCTTACCCCTGCCCCTGCCCACCGAATCCGCATCTCCCCCAGACATCGTCATCATTTTGCGTTCGTCGAATGCCACGGTTGGCTGGAGGGTAGCTGGCCAGGGTATCGGGTTACCACAAAATGTGCGTGTGTTCTTTATTCGTTCGCCCTGACAACCCCGCACTCCCCGCTGCCCGCCGCCCGTTCCTCGCTCCAATCCCCGCCAGCACGTTATTCATTTTTATTCGTTTTATTGTACATTCTGTTTTTATTATTATGTATTTTGCGCTTTTGCCCGTCGGAGGGTCTGTTCTCTTCTCTGCTCTTCGCCTTTGTGTTTGTGTGCTCAGTTCCCCAGTTCGGTTCCCGTTCCCAATCTCGCTGCTGTCCCAGTTCATGCCCGCTCCCTCTCCCTCGTCCGATCCGTGCTCCGATGGCGTTGATAATGATGTTGTTGGTGATGATGGACCGGCTGGTGGTACGGAATCGCCCGGAGGCGCTTGCCATCCGCACTGACAACCGCTCATCGCGCTTTTCCGGGAGTGGGTGTCAAGTGTACACTCTCTTGACAATAATTAGATCTCATCTGGTGCAAACGAGGAGTGTGGAAAGCTCCCGAAAATGAAGAACTTTTATTGCATTACTCAAAAAGGATGATTGTTTATTTACATTAATATCATTACTAAAAGCTATAGAAAATGAAATTAGTATTGTGGTGGTGCAATTTCGATACATTACTTTATTCGTATTACCTGAAAAAGGAACTTCAATTAAAGTTCAGGTGTACTCAGTACCAATTCCTTTGTTAAATCTTTGCGTATCCAAGGGGTTGAGTTACAATAGTTGAAAATCTATAAAACAAATATTTGTTTCTTTATGGTGCTTAGCTGCTCATTCGACTTGACCTGAGCAATTGCTTTCCTGGGGCTTCCTCTAGGTGCTCCCACGAAAAGTCTGTAAACCTCAAAGTGCTGAAAAGACTTGGGGATTACATAAAAGTTGGCTTGCCATCGGCGGGGGGCCTGGGGACGCGATTAGCTCTCCTCGGGAACCAGCCGATTTACCTCGGGCCGGGCAATTAAAAGGCCACAAAATTATAAGAAACTGTCAAAACAATTCTCGGCCAGCATAAAATGCTCCACACGCCACACAGGCTACGTACTACTTTCCACCTTCGAGTTTCGGGATCTTCGGCGGAGCGATAATAAAATATCTTATAACGATGACAGCGCTCGGCTCGGACTTTGGGTTAATCTTTGGGATCTTACATAGTTGTAGACAATGCCCAACAATAACCAGCCAGACGTCGGCTAGACGAGCAGGAGAACCCCAAGCCCCAGCCGGTCCAAGTTCCCCATCCTCGCGAGCGTTTTCGAGTGTCAGAGGGTCGCCACGAACATTAACAACAGCCACACACATGCGTAAATTAAATGATAATTTATGATCAACACCTTTTCAGATTCCACTTATGGATCGCCGTTGCCCGTTTAGTTGGGTGTCCTGCTGAGCACACGTCCCGAGATTTGTGTACCGATCGCGCAATGCGATAACTCAACCTGTTCCTTGGCCCTGCCGATCCTCCCGATCTTCCCGATCTGCCCGTATCTCTCCATATCCCCATCTCAGCGATCTTGCAGAGGCTCAGGGCCTCTTGTTTGTTTGTTTTTTTTAAGGATTTATTGGCTTATAATTTTTATTAGCAACGGAATTCCTTGGAATCCCCAGTCCTCTTCTCCACTCGTTCGTGTGAAAGTTGGTTGGGGTTATGTCATGGGCCATCCTCAGTTCTTCTATTTTCCCAATCAATTGACCTCAAATCGATACGAAAGATGTCTTGCCAAAATGGTAAATACCTTTATAGACCAACTCACTCACGTGGCAAACTCGTTTGTGGACCAACCCACCGGCTCACCCCTCACCGATTCCGTTTCCAGTTAAACATAATCCGATCATGCATTATTACCAAGCTAATGAATCTGCTTAAGACAGAGCCCGGCTACAAAAAACCAATTGGGCAAACAAGTAAAAATTAATTCCCCCTCACTGGGCACAACTCTGGACCCAAAAAATGACAAAGAGTGCGGGAAAGAAAAGCCGGAGGAACCTTCAGCCAAAGGGACCACACACGCGGACGGAGACCCAAAACCTGCTGTTCCTCAGCGGTTGCCATTCCATTTTGTTATAAACTATATGCGACACTCACTCCTGGCCCAGGAATTGTCCTTGAGACTCGCTGCTCCCGTTCGGTGCCCAGGAAAACCAAACTGGACCGAGCCGAGGCATTTTTGTGTGTTTATAATGCAATCACTGGAAATGCGGACAGGGATGTGGATGGGACGGGACAAGAGTGGGCGCTGTCCGTCTGTATGTGTTAATAAGTGTTGCAGAGCCGGCAGAGATGGGGGGCAGAACTACGAAACTCTGGTAACTCGATATCATTGTTTATATGCTTCTGCTGCCCTTTGTTTGCTCCCCACTTTTCGCTCTGGGATGGGCCATTCCTCATGTTTGCTGTGCTTAGGCCATCGATTTTTGCCTCGAACGGAACGGAACGAAGCGGATCGGAACGAGCGTCACTTTAATGTCCACCAACTCGCGAACTCGTTTTCGGAAAATTGGGGAAGTAGGGAGCAGTGTCCATCACATGTCACATGGTCTTGCGCCCACCTCCTCCTCCGCTGCGCCTCCGATCGCTGGAGCAAGTTCAAGTTCATGCAAACGCTGCAAGAAGTAATGGCATGCCATCGCCGTTGGTGGCTGCCACTCGGTGGATACAATCTACAATTACACGATTGCCGATATCGTACAGCTGCGCCGTATGTGGGCTCCTCCTCCTGCTGCTCCTCCTACTCCTGCTCCTCCTACTGCAGCTCCCCCGCTCGGAATCGTGGATTGGGGATCGGGAATGGGGAATCAGAAATCAGGAATCGGAATCCGCGGCAGCTGGGGAAGTGGTGTATCTGCCGGCCAGCAGATCGGTCCTGTCCTGCCCTCCGTCTCTGTCCCATTGCCCGCCAGATCGAAAATTTGTCGAGTGTGCGCTTAAATGTTTCGCATTGCCCCGAACGATCCTCGTTCCCCCTTCCCTCCAATAACAATACCCTCGATGGGGATTGCTTCGCTGACCAAGTGGATTTGTCGATAATACCTTTAATTCGACATGTGTTTAGTGGCCAAGTGTCTCTTTATCCATTAAAGACTTTTAAACATTAGATCTAATTGGAATGGCTTTAAATGGGTACTAAGACATCATATAATATCTTATATACTATTAAGTATGTAAGAGGTATCGTTATCAGTAGGGTATTCAAAGTTTGGTGGGCCCAATCCTCGAGGTGCCCCATGTTGTTTGCTGATGTTGCTCGTGGCTGTCATCAATTTCTTCGCAAACTGGTTCCGCGATGCGGCTGCTGATAACCGATTACTGATTGTGCTCGGCCATGCAATTGGCGACAAGATTAACACTTTGCCGATGATTGCCGGCGGAGTGGGTGGGGTTGGGGGAGTGGGATTGGCATTTGCTCGAGTTTCGGTCTTGTTATGGCCTGGTATTAGCCATTAGTGCAGGGGGCAGGAGTCACATTAACCCCAAAGTGGCGTTCGAATGAATCAGCCACAAACAATAAAAGTCAGCTACTTAAGCTGGAAGGGGGAGGGGTGTGCAGCACTCGCACCCACTTGAAGCGAACCCCTGGAAATGTGGAAAGTCATCCTGGGACTGAAATCAGATGCTTCATATCCGAATGCCCCGGGGAGTGCATGCCGTCCCCCTGCCACCGGCCAGCCATCTCGCTTCCTCATCTCGCTTGCTCCTCACTCCATTCGGATTCCCTGAGGCGACACCTCAACGGCGAACATGATACCATTTATAGAAACGCGAGCGGCAGACGATTTCCTTCCGGAATTCGTTTCAATTGCTATGCCTGCGCCCCTGTCATTTGTCATTTGTTTATAAATAAATTATGCACTGGAGTGCGTTTGTGTGTTGACAGCACTAAATTAGTTGCAGCAATTGACACATTTTAGCGTAAGCGATGCTGACATCCAAAAACCATATGCCACGGGTCACGTCTTCAGCCGGCGGAGCAGAGGGTTAAAACGATTATTTCTCTTCGATATAAGGAATAGATGGGACCTATTAATACTAGTTGTAGTAGTATACTAGTAGTAATAACCTCTGCTAACCACGCAACCTGTCCATCTCCATTGCAGCGGCTCCACGGACAAGCAGCACCTTGACTCCTCCAGCGACTCCGAGATGGAGGGCAGCATGTTGCCCAGCCAGGGTGCGCAGCACCAGCAGCAGCAACAGCAGCAGCACTCGCCCGGCAACAGCAGCGGCAACAACAACGGCCTGCACCAGCAGCAGCTGCAGCACGTCGCCGCCGAGCAGGGCCTGCAGCACCATCCGCACCAGCCACATCCCGCCAGCAACATCGCCAGTGTCGCCGCCACCAAGAGCAGTGGCGGCGGCGGTGGCGGAGGAGGCGTGAGTGCGGCGGCCGCTGCCCAAATGCAAATGCCCCCACTGACCGCCGCCGTGGCCTATTCGCACCTGCACAGCGTGATGGGCGCCATGCCCATGACCGCCATGTACGACATGGGCGAGTACCAGCACTTATGATTCTAGTTGGAGGCGGCCGCTGCCGCCGGCGGCACTGGCGGGGTCAGCGGCGGGGTCAGTGGCGGCAGCAGCGGCAGCTTGAGCGGCAGCAACATCGCCTTGCAGCAGCGACAGCGCCACCAGCAGCAGCAGCAGTGCGAGAGCTTCTACTTCTGAGGTGGTGGGTGGCCACCAAGCAATATTGCCGGACTCCTTCGGCACAGCAGCACAAACTTTACATATCGCCCGATTGCTGAAAGGCTGTCATGACTGGATATTCAGCTTCCAAATGCTTGGCAAGTGGATTCTAGCTGGCGATCCGATGGAGCACTACATGGCTCGGGAAACCATATCAAACCGCAGTGGCAATTGGGTCAACCCAGGTATCGGACATGACAGTATTTTAGCCAATTGCCGATATGCCATCATAGCCCCACACTTTCCGGATAACTTGGCATTTCCGCAACCAGAGATAGAGATATATAGCATTGGAGCTGCAGCACAATCTCCTGGAAGGATTCCAGGGGGCAACTATGAACTTTCAACTATGACTTCTGCATCGATCTGTGTAAATAGCTAGGCTTTAGTTTTTAGTGCGGTTGGGAGGCCGACCGAAATGCAAATCAAATCGAAACGTGCAAAAATTAAATGTAAACCTACGTACATGCATAAATTATACACTTTTAATTGTAGCCCCTAGTAATTCTATTTTTGTTAAAAATAAATTCTATTAAATTATTTTCAAATGCACTTCCCCTCGATGATGTCATTAATTCTATATGCTTTGGTACTTGAGAAACTCCTGGTAAGTTATAAATTTAAAATATAATTTAAAAACCATACTAAATCAGCAGAATGTAATTTTCAACATCGAAATGGTTCCTAACCATTTCCTCATCGAATTAGTGTTTCCTTGATCACTTAGGCAATGTATCTTTAACGAAAACAGGGCAAGACGCTCATGAGATACATTTTCCCACGCCTTCCCTGCGATCAGTACCTGTGGAATTAGCATTAGCATTGGCTGACCACAACAATGCGAGTGGGCCGAGGGTCGTGGGCAGGATGACAGCACTAATCCGCGGCGACAGGTAAGCCTGCCCGTGCTAATGGCCATGTCTAATGGACGGCGTCGGCGCGTGAGTTACTCTCCGTCCGGCGACCCACACGCGTCCTGCCCCTTCCAGGATTCGGGATTCTGGACTCAGGCGCGCCGTGTCGCGTCCCGAGTAATGAGTGCTTCGGTGGCCAGGATCGAACAGCTCCTGGCAACGGGGCGGTGCCTGGCAACCCCGGAGATTGCGCAAGGTTGCCCCAAGGGGTGGATGCTGTCTGACTGGCTGACTGGCTTGCTGGAGGAGGGCGGCTGCTCTTTGATTTGTTTATTGATACTGTAGTTACACTCCGCAGACGTCACCACCCCCATTATCCTGCGGATTCTGGGGTTGCCAGGCGGAGGAGGAGGACGTTGCACACGTGTCTGGGCGAGATTGATGGCACGTCTCTGGTTACAAAATATTTTGACTTCTTTTATCCGGCGGCGGCTTTTTGTTGATAATTTAATTAACGACTGTAAAGTGTTGCTTCTTTAGCCCATGTGAGTTTAATGAGGGGCATGGTAGTTCCCACCTTTAATTCGAGATTATTTGGCTTGACATGTGGAAATAATGTGTGCTGGTTTTCTAAGAAAATCCAAATTCAAAAGGCATTCATCTTGAGCGGTTTTAAAATACACATGCACTGTCCTTCCGCTCAAAGAAAATCTGCGAAACGCCTTCAAAGGACACTATGCCAACCACAAATTTGTGTTTTTTGTTCTCCCATTAATATTTCCTAATCCTCTGCTGTCAATGCCCTTTTGGCAGATTCAATGACCATGACGGATTGGTAAGCCTGGCATATGAGCAGACTAAGAAGTGCTTCTAGCAAATTATGGTTTTCAAACGTCTGCCATAATTGCTCTTAAATTAAGAACTAGATACGTGTGATCACAGTTTTCATAAATTCACAGGAAAATTAATTCCATATCAGAATCAGTTTTCATAAATTCACAGAAAATGAAATTGAATAACAGAATGGTCAAAATAGGTTTTATATTTATTATTTTATTTTTATTTATAACATTTTAATGATTTGTAATGCTTCTGTGACGTCATTCTATAGAAGAGTCAAGCTTCCAAAACTTTCATAGCTTCCATACCGAAACTAAAATATGAAAAGAAGCATACATTTTAGTTGCCTGTTTCTGCGTTGATAAAATAATTCACTTTCCTTAATGCGAATTTAAATTCGACCGCTAACTTCTAAAATGATCGATTCATCGCCAAAATAAATCGATATTCTTTGAAGCAGTATGACCTTTTTGCTTATAAAAATGGTATATTTCCATTGGGTTGGTATTTTATTTTTACAGCGTGTTCTGGCGCACGTTGGAAGTAGAATTTAATTTTTATTATTATATTAAAGAGGAATGCAGTCCGAGGGCGACTCAAGGCGGAAGCGACCCAAGAAGAAGGGCAACCGCTTCATGCGGAACGCCAAGGGGTTCGCCAAGCAGGGGATATTCGGCCGGGGTACGCACATCGACGACGAGCAGTTCAACTACTTCATCAACATTCTGGATGCCATGAAAGTGGGATTCGAGGACGTGGAGGAGCGAGGTGAGTGGTGGCGAACATAACATGGACATTGCTTTACCAACACCCTTTATCCCTGTAGTCATCATGGCCAACAATGTGTTCGAGCAGACCCACGATCAGGAGATCCATCTGGCCTCCAATCAGATCGTTTCCAAGGCTCTGGAGTCGTTGGTGGGCTTCGTGGACGACGTGCAGTTGGAGCGCTTCTTTAGCAAGTTTGGCGACAACCTCAGGCCCATGTGCTCCGATCGGTTTGCCTCGCACGTCCTTCAGAAAATGCTTGAGATCGCCTTTCTGCGCGGAGTGGGAAAGTCAGCCGTCCAGGATACCAGCGATGCAGCGAGTGCCAACAAGAGGGCTAAGCCGGATGCCGCCCAAGAGGAGGAGGAGTACAACCTACAGGCGGACTTCACAGAGGATCACCGCGAGAAGTGCCGGCAGTTCGTTCTTCGCATATCAAAGTTCATGTTGAACAATCTTGAGGACTTCGTTTGGGACGCCTGTGCCAGCCACATCATGCGCACAGCCATTCTGTGCCTGGTGGGCATGCACGTTCCCAAAATCGCCTTCGAGAAAGGTGGGACTGAGATAGCCAAGCACAGGAAGATGTACTCGGTGCCGGATGAGTGGCAGGAGGTCATGAAGGAGTTCCCCCAGCGCCTGGAGATGTGGCCCCAGTTCGGCGACTTTCCCTACCAGGATCACTCTTCAAGTCTGCTGGGCGTCATCTGTTTGGCCCTCAGTGTGGTGGACAAAAGTATGCTCAAGCATTTTGCCAAGAAAATCCTGACGATCGGTCTGCTGAAGTCGAACGAAGAGGAAGAGGAGAAAATGGAATTGGACACCAAAATCGAAATCAAGGATGAGGATGATGATGATGAAAAGAAGGATAAGGTGGCGAAAGAAGCAGAGGCTGACACTGAGAACAAGCAGGAAGAGCCAAAACTACCCAAAGTTTTCCACCATCAAAGCTCCGTCATTCTGCTCGAAACGATTATGAGCGTAGCGGGAGCCAAATTGCTGATCCAGCTGTATGCGATGCTCTTCTGCAACCGAATAGGTTACCTAGCTCGGCAGCCGGGAACGAACTTTTCAGTTCAGCGTCTTCTCCAGCACATCAAAGAGGTCCCTGATTTCGAGTCCGTCTTCACCGAACTCCAGCCGCATGTGGAGGAGCTGCTGAAAATGGGATACACCGGCGTCGTGTCAGCCCTCAGTGCCGCCTGCTTGCGCCTAGCCACCAAGCAGTCTCAGATGATAGCCGCTTTGCAGAGTGCCCTCCACGTTAGCGGCGACAAGGAGAAATCGAAGCTTTTCCTTACATGTTTGATTAAGTTAAAGCCCTTTGAGGTCGTGACCAGCGACGAGTCGGCCTTTGTTCATCTACACGGTTCGCTTATTACTCAACACCTGCTGCAGTTCAACAAGCCAATCTTTCTGGTCAACTGCATCCTCGATCTGCCCGCCACCCAACTGGCTCAGGTCTTCAACACACCCAATGGATCACACATCGTGGACGCCTTCATGCAGAGCAAGTTTATCGGCGAGAAGTCTCGCGAGCGTCTGATCCGCCAGTTGGATGGCTTCTACGTGGACTTGGCCATCACTCGACATGGTTCCCGCGTCTTCGAACAGTGCTTTAAGGCCGCCCAAGATGCGCAGAAGCTGCGCATGGCCAAGGAACTGTTTTCCAAGGCCAATATGCTGAAGGGCTCACCCCACGGTCGGATCATCTACACAAAATACCGCCTGGACACGTACAAGCTTTCACCTACGCAATGGCAGGAAAGTTTGTCCAAGCACCTTGACGTCGAGCAGCCAAAGGAGACGAAGCGGAAGACGGCCAAGACAGCCGCCGATGCTTTTAAGGACATACTTAGCTAGTATATAGATTGTTTAAACTAATAAACTTTAGAGCCAGTTGTAAATTCAACTTATTCTTAACTAAAAGTATCCTGAGTTTATTAGACCTCAATAATTACCTTGGAGTTACTAAAGTACACCTTGCTTGCTTCATTTGTTGTTTGCCGCCTTATCAGCCCGAGCAAAGGCATCTCAAGTCAACGAAATCAAACTTAGTTGTGCTGCGACCGCCGAAGCTGAGACATGTGGCTGCTGCGCGGAGCGTTCTTTTTTGGGCTACTGGCCATGGCTTGGGCCTTCGGCGACGAGGCTATCTTCGAGGACGAGGACATCTACAACCAGGCGCTGCCACCAGTTCCCCACACCGGCATCACGGTGCCCGGAACCAAGTGGTGCGGACCGGGCAACACGGCGAAGAATTTCGAGGATTTGGGCCGCGAACGGGAGACGGACAAGTGCTGTCGTGCCCACGACCATTGCGACGAGATTATCGAGTCCCACGGAGCACTCCACGGACTGCCCACCAACACAGACTGGTTTCCCATGTAAGCGTTGGCTCCTTTTAAGTAACTTATCGATTTTGTGCACATTGACCGCCGTTTTCCGATTTAGCCTTAAGTGCACCTGCGAGCAGCAGTTCATCAACTGCCTGCAGGCAGTAAACAGCATCACCGCCAATACCCTGGGACGTATCTACTACGGCAGCAGGAGCAGGTGCTTCGCCAACGGACATCCCACCACCGGATGCAAGCAGTACCAGGAGGGCACCTTCCGCAAGCGCTGCATCCGCTACCAGGTGGACAAGTCCAAGGCCAAGGTCTGGCAGTTCTACGACATGCCGTTCTTCACAATCCCAGCGTCGGCGGGCTGACATGAGATCAACGATTTGTAGACAAGATGATTACATTACCTGATACCCTCATCACATTAATTATTACTTATTAAATAGCTGGGTGATTTATATTTGGCGTTATCACTCCTTTGCCATTACAACTCACCCTTTTGAAATATAAAAAACTTTGGATATTTTCGTGGTTTATAAACAATTGAGCTTCCGAATTCAATTTTTACTATAATTCCAGGCTAAATAGCTTCGAGAATTGATTACACAAATAACCTACCGTCAAAATCCTAATCACATTAGGTTTCGGTCCCCGCACAATCTGTTTTGTAAACAATTGAGGGCTTATCGCCGGACGTCGAAGTTCAATCTCGGGAGTCCTCCTCGCTGCCGCTTACGTGTGTGTAGAGGGCCAAGTCGTAGAACTGCCAGAGCTGCGGCTGACCTTCGTCCACTCGGTAGCTGAGACACCGAGTCTCGAACAGGTCGGCCTGCTTCTCTTGGCAGGAAACGATGGGATGTCCGTAGCCAAAGCACATCTCCTTGGTGCTGAAGTAGATTTTGCCAAGGGCCAGGGAGTGTCCGTTTCGCAGAGCGGTGAGGCAGCTCCGGAAGGCCGACTCGCAGGCACACGAGAATCTGCGGGGAGCGCACGATTATTGATCCCATGATCATCATGTGTGCTATGGAATCCACGCTTACATGGGGAAAATCCCGTCGTTTCTCAGGCCAAAGGCTTCCTCCAGCGGCAGAATCTTCTCCTCACAGTTGTCGTGCGCCCGGCAGCACATGTCCACCTCTCGCTCAGTGCCCAGGTCATCGTAGTTGGCTGCTATGTTCCCGGGTCCGCACCACTTTGTGCCCGGAACTGTAATGCTCAATCCCGCAGACGCATGGCTGACACAGATCAGCGTTAGGAGAGCAGTAAGAAAGGCGGCACGCGAAAGCATTGCGCTCGAGGAAGGGGCTAGCACACGACTGATCCAAGGCGATTTCCGCAGAGCAGAAATTCGGCATGGTTATTTAATCACTACGCGTCATTTGAGCTGCGATTGAGCAGTGAATACTGATTACGCTTAATTCTCGCGGAATGAGAGACGACATGTGGGTGTAATAAATAGTAGATACAATTGGACACTCACAAACAGACATAAGTACAAGTGGCTCGGGCTTTGGCCCACATATAAGCACAACAGTTAATACAAGGCAAGTAGACTCTAAATGGATCAATACGAGTACGATTGGGGAGGTCCCGAAAATCTCTTCAACTTAAAGCGAAGTCTGTGGCATTCACAACTACTTTAAGGTCTCTGAGATTACTGGGACACTCCCGAATAAAACTTAAATTATATCTCTTCCCTTTCGTCCGATCAGAACAGCTAGGCCTCGCTCTTCTGCCGGTTCTGCATGACCTGGCGCAGCTGAGGGAACGTGCTCTTCGTCTGCATTGGATGGAGCCGGGCGCAGAGCGAGGTGAATGGCTCGTAGAGGGAGGGCCTCTCCATGGCGTTCACCGTGTAGTGCTTTATGCGCTCCCGCTGGCACCAGATGTTGGCGCGGTCCATGACCTTCTCGACGGGATTTGGGGCTGCCCGTGCCCTCACGTTGGCCAGCACCACAACGGGAATCTCCTTTTTCTCCTTGTGCTTCTCAATGTCAGCCTTGATGTCGGCCAGCATGTCCAGGCTGCGCGGATCCATGGGATCGTAGACCAGAACGAATGCATCTGGAAACTGAAGGTAGTGGCGTGGAAGCTGCTGCTGCTCGCCCTGCAATCCGGCCGTGTCGTAGATGCGCAGGGTCTCTCGGGCTCCACCCCTGCCAGTGTCCACGCTGGCCACGTAGATATCCTCAATGGTTGGATGCAGTTCCTGCAATAAACTCCTGGATATGAGCCACCAGCTTTACTTTGAGCACTGCCAAAGGCCTTCTCACCGTTTCCGGATTGACGTGGCCGTAGACCAGCTGCTCTATAAGCGCCGTCTTGCCCACGCCCTTCATACCGCACACCAGTACTTTGCCGACCTTGCCGATCTTGGCATTTAGCATTATTCCAGCAGGAGAAATTGGGACCCAAAAATATAAACAAAACTTTCGCTGGATTCTTGGTAGTGTGACCAAGCAACGCCAATAAGAAATTCCACTTAGGACAGATCTTAAATAATGGGGATAGTCTTCTTTGCTAATAACTAATCTTAAGCTAATTTTATTTATAAACTAACTTGAACTAGTTGTACCAGATTTGCATGAAATAAATAAAAGTTGTCTGTCTGCTTCCTTGTTTATTTGATTTCAAAAAATATTTAAACGCTCAAGAGACATTATTTGGGATTAACTAAAAGAATTAAAAGTTTATCAAAGTAATACCTCTCATATATAGGTATGGTACAAAACTTCTAATGTAAACGTTTGTGATGCATCGTGAAGTTTTAGAAAAATGTTTGTGTTCCCCCAAAATAGTTCCAAAACCTTTGATTGCCCCAGTTTTCAATTTCAAAAAGGGGTTTCCGTTTGTTCTTTGGTATCATTGGAAGTGTATTCCTGTTTAATAGAAATTGGTAAAAGTCTTACAAATAATTCTTAAGCCTAATGCTCAGTATTCAGCCTACACAAATATGCTAAAAACCAAATTTTCGATTTGATTGAACTATTTGCTGCGGCGCAACTCTGTTGCTTTGAAAACTGAATGTAATTTGTTCTATAGTAGCACTGTATTAGCCATTTATTGCAGCTAGGACCAGCGCAGTTGGTATCTCAGCTTGCGGAGATGGATTCTCGTTTTGAAGACGACATCCCACAAGGGACTGCTGATGCCGTAGCCGAGGGTTTGGTGCGAGAAGTGGTGGTGGTGGTGATAGCGCTTCATGTGCACAAAGGCCCCCAGCGAAGGGTTCCCATAGTGCAGGTAGTAGTGCATCATGTCGTAGCACAGATAGCCGGCCAGAGCTCCGGACAGGACCACTCGAGGATGGGACAGGACGAAGCTGAGCGGGGTGTAGATGATTGCGGCTAGCACTGCGCCGGGAAGGGGCGGAAACACCAGTCGCATCGGATCAAAGGGCACCTTGTGGTGCAGGCCATGGATCATGAAGTGGAAGGTGCATAGCCAGCTTCCGCTCTTGCTGCTCAGCTTCACGTGGAACACCCAGCGGTGCAGTGTGTACTCCAGGAAAGACCACAGGAGCACGCCAAACAAAAAGTAACCGGTGAACACAGCCAGCTGCAGAATGAAGATACTTTTAGAAGATCGTGTCCAAGGATGCGAAGACTGAGCGACTACTCACCTGGTTGCTATCCTGCCAGGCGCTGGTGAACTCCTCCAAGGCGCATTTCACGATCACCGGTATCCAGAACAGGGGCACCAGCCACCAGGGCGTCTTGGTGCACATCTCCAAGTACCAAGGCTCAAAGAGACGCAGTGGCCTGTCCACCGGCTTGTGCACCCACTCATCGTAGCAATCCGTTATGTTAGCTATCTGCGGAAGCATTGCCTTGGACCAGTCCACCAGGTGCTGGAATTCATGAATTTACAATGGGTTAGTGAATATTAATACATTATGTAAAACCATATATTGCTTTGATTTATTACTAATAATTTCCATAGAAAAATATTTATTTAAATATTTATTAAAAATAATTTATCTATTTTTTAGAAGCTGTGTACAGTAAGCTACAGATTTATTTGAAATTTACTATAATTGGAGAATAGTAAGAATTTCACAAATTTTTGGCTAGCTTTTTAATTTAATATATACAAAAGGACATCACATAAACCGCCAGCCGCGCATCACCGAACCGATAGACAATGTTATCGGGCATCGATGAGCAGGTACAATCACAAGCAGCTGGTTCAAAATTGTCATTTGAACCTGTGCCTTACTTCACACAACGACGCAGTTTCCACTTGTCGTAGACGAGATCACATTTCTGGAGCCCCAGCCGCTTAGTTATAGTTCAGGAGTAGGTGGAACATGTCGAATACTTCAGTTCGCCCGATTCCAACGCTAAAGGGCATCTTTTCGGTGCCGCGTAAGATTTCTTTTCCAAACAGCCGCTTGGCCATGGCAACCAGTTGGTAATTTGTTTTGGTCTCCGTTCCCACAGGCGTCACACAGTCCCGAAACTTCCTCAAGGAAAACAAGGTGAGCCTGCGCTCGCTGGAGAAGTCCACCAGCCAGAAATTGGCAGCTAAGGAGCCAGCGCGCCCGAAATGGATGCCCCCGCTGCGACGCACTTCCTCCGAGATGGGGGACTCGAAGGCAGAGAAACCAGTAGCTAAGGGCAAACCTGTAAAACAGAACTCGTTGCAAAATGGCCGCAGCACCTCTCGCTCACAGCACCAACTGGCCGTGGCCGTTCCGGCGGAGGGGGAACGCTTCGATGGCCTGGAGGAGCGCAATCCCATCTTATATGACCCATCAGAGGGCTGCGAAGCCGAGAATCTTCTAGAGCCTTCGTTGGATACAGACTTAGATCGCTGCCAATCGTGCGGCACGAATCGAAGTTCCACCAGCATAGCCATTCAAACTGAGGACATTACTGACGAACTCTATCTAACAAATGCTCTGAAAAAGTAAGACTTTTTGCACCAAACTCGTAGGTTTTCACAAAGGTTTTTCTTAACCGCAGATGTAACTTTGATGCCAGATCTATACTGGAGGAATCCGCTACAAAGTACGGGGAAAACTACAAGCCCATGCGATATGAAAACGAGGAAGACTTGGAACAGTTGCCGCTTTCGGCGCGTTCGAACTCCTCGAAGAAGAGTCGTTTCAACATGTCCGAAATGGAGGCTATGCCCATGACCGAGGCCGAACCCGCAAACTACGGCGCCTCAGACGACGAGGCTCCACTCAGTGCCCGTAGTCGCTTCACAACGGCCTCCAATGTCACCACCATTAGCTCTAAGTCAAAGCGTCGTGAGCATAAACTAGGATGTGAGTTTATCCCTTTATTAGTAATTGTGGTCAGCGAGAGTAATGGCAAAGTTAAATATCTTTCATAATTGCCTGTATAGGCTATCCGATATTTTGAATATATTCCGTCCTGATGGCACTAAAGTAACTATCTATTTGATTTGAACTAATCATGAACTTATACTTTTTTCAGCCCGAGATGAGGTGCGCTTGCCGCGTTACCTGGAAAAGCAGAAGCGCGAAAAGGCGGTGGCCAAGCAGCTTGCGGAATCGCTGGATCCCGACTGTCCGCGTGGCCATGTGTTGCTCAGCGATCAGGACCGACTGACGCACCTCACTAATGCTAAGAAACGTGAGTTAATGTTACTACTATAAGTTCGACATTTGCTAACGATACTTAACAGGCTACGAACAGCTGGTCAATGAACTGAACCACATGCCCATGACCGCACAGACGCTGAGGGTGCGCAACCGCAAGGCGGAGATCGACAAGGAGCTGACCACCGTGGAGGAGGACATCCGCATATACTCCAAGGCAAAGGTCTTCGTGCTGGCCAGCAAGTCGCGTCAGTTGTGAGATCTTATGTAGCTCCCAAAAACATTGAAACATTCCATCGACTGACTGACCGAGCTACTGGAATCTTGGACTTGCAAAACACGCGTGTTCCTTTCAACCATGCCTTACGTTAATTATATATTTTGTAGCTGAGATTTGGATCGCAGACCTACCCCGATAGCATTGTGACCAACTTAACGTGCGATCCGATCCGGTCGACCAGCAACTAGAGTTACAGATTAAAAACCGCTCATCCAACTTACCTCCATACTCTCGTCCACCTGGTTATTGTTTTTATCCTCCGTTTCCCTGGGCCGTTGTCGCAAGGTCTCATCTTCATCGTGATGCAACGTTTCCCTTTGGCTCGACTTTGGTTTCCGAGAGTCCTCTGGATCGATTTTGTACTCCCTCATCAAGTACATGGCCGCATCCGAATGTGGCGGCGCCTTCAGGAAGCGAGCTGTCATGTCCCCGCTGTTGAGACCTTTGAGTGTGTTTATGCCTCCCGGATGCTTGTGCATAAACCTGGACAAATCGTAATACTGCTGGCGATACTTCACTATGAACTTGTCGTTCGACTCCGCTTCCTTTGGCATATCCATGTCGACGGGCATCAATTTGGCAACTGCAGTGCGAAAAACAATCGGATAAGACTTTGTTGTTCCTTTGCGAGCATATTACTGCCACTGATTATCTTCGGAATTAATTACTTTGCGTGCCCAGCAGCAACACGATGTCATATAGTATCAGACACGCTCAATTAAATATATAATGCATTCTATCAGTCCTCTTAGCGTTATTTTGAACACAGATCAAATCGATCATCCCCGAAAAGTTTTTTAAAACACCCTCATTGGCGCAGCTAAATTAAATTTTAAGTAGATCTCCTTAACTATATATTTTTCAATCAAAGATAATTGGTTACGAATTTATGATTTTAACATTAATGTTTATGGTATTTACATAAATAAAACGACAATGAATTATAAATATGGACACTTAAGTGCTCCTAAGGCGAAATAGTCCTGGTTTTATAATTAGTTTCTGAAGGAATGTAGCATTTCCTACGCATTTTGTATTTAGTATTTGCCATTTTCATGATTCATAAACAAATTTCACAGCCAGAACTACGATAGCGTAATCTATTGAAACCAAAATATAGGTATAGTAAAAGTATCTGCACCTATTATCTGCATTCCAAGGTATCCATTTAAGTCAAAGTTTTGCTTATCAGTTAACTGCTATCCGATTTTTAGTGACCCTAAGGACTTATTGTTTTGTCTCGCTTTTAGTTTAAGGAATCTTGGAATGATACCTTCTAGCCTGGCATTGAAGTTATAGGATTCCCTAGATGGGTGTGGGAAAGACTTTCGATGCACCACACTTGCAGAACATTTGTTTAATTGATTCGGTAATAGATGTAATTACAGCGATTAGGGCGAATCAATTGCAGGTCGTAATTGCAGCCTGCAGAGCAATGTTGGAAATGCACTGGAGGCATTTCACCCAGTGGCCGTCAGGGGCTCAAGTGAACTTGGCATTCCCGAAGTGCGCCAGATGTTTCTTTCCGATGATGCGTGCCCATATGGGATCCGCACAAACATTTCCATTCTTAACGGCCCGGGCACTTTGCCTTTTGCCTACGCGCCGCACTGAGCGTCGCCATTCCACGGACGAACTTGCTCCGTCAATAGTTTGCCTTATCAATGCTGATAGGAAAGCCTGTAAGCGCGGGGATTTGCTTTGGACGAGTGGGAGTAGACGGCTCGTTTGTCAAAGTGGCAAGTGGTAAGTCCCCAATCGGGGTGCCACGTTAGGATTGAGGGTGGAGCAGGTGCTCTGACTCAACCCCGGGCTGGGGCTGCGTCACATTGATTAATAGTGTCTACCTGACACATAGGCACATATGCGGGATAGGCTGGGCACTGTCTGCCCGTCCTCTAGCACCTGTGCACCTATGGTCTGGCCTGTCCATTGGCGGAGCCATCAAACGAAGCCCAGCACTCGTGTTTACACGCGGCTAATGGCGTTTGTTCGGGGAGTGATAGTGGCAAGCAAAGCTTTATCTATCCGGGTTAGCAGTGCCCCGAAAACCTGTGGATCGGATACCGGGCTGGGTCGCAAGATATCTTATCGCGGGTGATGACAAAGTATCGAAGACACATACATAGTATGGCTATCATGCTAAACCATGGGCTAAGCTGCTTGCCACTCTTGGTGCTATTTGCTATTTGCACCCAGGCAATTTGCATAATTTCAGACCCTCGGCTACCACGGGATTATTTATTTACCGAATTCGCACTGCTCAGATCAAAACACTGGGCTCTTGACTCCAGACCGGGTTCCCAACTGTCGGCGGAGCCTCTGACCGCACGCAACGCAACGCAACTCACGACTGAACTATGGCCCACCCACCCAACACATCCACATCCGTGGCGTCGACGCCGACGCCGCTGCCTAGTGCTATCTTGTGGGCTCTAGCCGGTGCTAGTTACCGGCACCTCTAGCCCTAACCACTAGCCATCGGTGCTCCTGACGAAGCGGACCACGCAGCGGCTACGATAAGATAAGCCCGGACAAGTTCCAGTTGTAGTTCCAGATCCACGAAGAGGGAGGACTGCCGGTAATGCTTGTACCGATCCGAACTCTTATCGTCCGATTTGCAAGGCACCCTAAATGTGGCTATCGCTGCGTGTTCCAATTTTGCCTAACAATCCTGACGTAGATCTCGCTTGCGATTAACGATCTGCGGATAACTATTGCTGGAGCGCTTATCAGGATTCCCATACAAATGCTTTCCTGATGTGTCACCGCGGATCGGAGCTCTGATTTCGGCAGTTGGTAATGAATCACCCATGAACATCGTCCTCGGCGGGCTTCCTCGGTGCTCACCACGATATGGAGGTACTTCTTCGCATGAGTAGGTACTCCTATTGGGTACTTGACTCTCGAATCAGTACTGATGTTCAGTACCATTGCCCTCATGTCAATAAATAATATTCTGTTGCTAAGTGGGCCCATATAAAATCACGAAAATGTTCTCTAAGCAAAAGTTCACAGAAATATCACCTATAAGTTCAAAAAAGTCCTTATATCTCATTTTTTAACGCCAATAACAGGCCATTTTTGTAAATCATGGAGCTTGTAATGTATATTAATCCATTTTAGGATAATTTTTTTAACTTAAGTATAGTAAAAGAGTAAAATTTATCATTTTTACATATGCATGTACATTATATACAACTGATTAATACTTATGGTAATGAATACATGAGTTATGAAAACATCCATGTATTTTATGTAATATATTATTATATATATATATTATATTATATATTATATTATAATATTTGTTACTGGTTCAAATCATAAAAGAATCCATTGAAAGTTAATGCCTGTTCTGCACCCTATTTCAAATTTAAGATTGAAAGTTTTTGATTAAGCCCTCAAAAAGGGTTTCCCGATAATGTTGCTGATAATATACGTATAGTTTATTAAATATGGCACAAAGCATAGTTACAAAATTAATTTAGTACATTTCATTTGCCAGAAATCGAAGCAACAAATCTTTTACAATTATTAAACAAAATTCAAGATGCCAGTTAAGTGCCTGATAGTTTTGTAATACTCAATCGTCTTTTTGTAGTGAAGTCGATTGAGTGAGCAACAGTGAAGCCTAACTAACAGGTTTAGATAAGCCACAATACATCAGTTCAAGCCACAAAGGTGATTTTGTAAGGCATCTCAGTGGGTTGGAAAACCGCGGAGTAACCCAGTTATCGTTTGTATTTGTTTGTTAGTATAGCACTGGGTTTAAGTAGACTAATAGTTTCTTATAGGTATATATAATATATTGTTTGGTCACTGAATTAGTCACTATTGTAGCCACTTTTGCCCTAAGGAAACGTCAGTCTGTGCCAACAACTTGACGTTTAAGGGCCAAGCCAATCCCCACGGATACCATTTTAGTTATTGTCCATGGCAAGGAACTACCTACATATATCGTAGAATGAAGTTAATTATACACTTGTGCATCAATCGCCTTCACAGGCCACTATATCACACAAGTCGAATGGGAATCGAATTGATTGGCTCGAGTGCGCGGGGTCACCTCGATAAGCTAGCTTTGAGCAGGAACTAATTACTCTCTAATGTGACACCCATAACCATATTAATCACGTGTGACACCATAATAGAATAGGTAAGCAATTGGGGATAAAACACCCAGCGATTTTGAAGGATGGGACATAAGGCATGGGAGTCCAGTACGTGGCCTATTTCTTGGCATTTCCACTATACTCCTACTAGTCTGTGCCTAAAAGAACTAGTAAGTTTGATGTTCAGCGTAATTTCTATTCAAAGAATGTCATTTCAAATCCCTATATCTTGTAAACTATATTATGAAAACAAGAAACATAAATACAAATTCATACAAAATGAAATATTTCAACATTTTCTTTGAAACTGCGGGCGTGGCAGCTTTGGGCGTTATGGTAAGCTATGTCTCTGGAATTTGCATGCTTAACCTTAACTTTCTAGCTTTTATAGTTCCTAAGATCGAGACTTTCATTTGAACGGACAGATCACATAGCCCACAGCCGAAAGCCCAGAGCGGACCAGATTCCGCCAGTTCCCGCCAGAAATAGGCAAATAATAAAATTTCAATAAAATTTAAAAAGTGTGGTCGTGGTTTTAAGGCGTTAGAAGGGGCGTGGCCAAAGTGCTTTTACTATACCGATAGAAATGGGCAAAACTGCGATCTCAACCTTCACACGGACGGACACGGCCAGATCGAGTCGGATATTGATCCTGATCAAGAATATATACTTTACTATAGAAATATTCTTTACTCTTTAACAAATCTAGTATACCATTTTACTCTATGAGTAACGGATATAAAAATAGTATTCTGAGCTATAGTCGATTGAGTTTCATAAAGTAAATATTTCAGTTCCTGATGGTGATGTGTGTAACTTTCTGAGGCTACAATACGACACACGCCTTATATCCAAGATAAGAATCTATTAAAGTTCGATATCGCAACAGATGGGTAAATAAAATCTTTATTGTGGGTTCACACCATTCTCAAAAGAATCTTATCACAATGCACAGTTTTTAGTTGTTGGTATTAAAGGAATGAAAAATGTTTATCCAATATTGTTTGCAACAAAATGATTTTTCAAACAAAATCATGATTTCAGTCTAATTGTTCCTATAGCAACCTTAATGATATAGCATACAATTATCGCTAAGCTTGCCCTAGATATATATGTATACTACATAATTTCTTATGTATAATTCCAAGTTCTCGTTGCAAAATAATTGAAAACAAAAAAGTTTTCCATACTAACACTTAATTTCAAACTGATCGCTCATATGACAGCTATATGATATAGTGGTCCAATCCGGCTGATTTTTTCATATAATATACATTCATATCATATACAAAAAAAAAATGTTGTGCTAAGTTTCAAGTGTCTACCTCAACTAGAAGTATTTTTGGCCGCTTTGCCTATACAATGGGTACCACTGTGCATCGACAAGCGGCAGTTCCGACGCACTTTATTCACTGGGCGTTCGCGCCGCAAAGTATGCAACGCCATGCGGTGTGGCAGTGAGATGGCGCTGACGTTGAAGGTCTGGGCAGAGAACTGCAAGGGTGTCATTTTTTGCACATCCAACAGTTTTGGGTGCAGGTGCCACCCCTCACGCACATCGCGGGTACTTACAAACACCCAGTCAAAATCTGAATGTTCAAGCAACCACTACCCGGGTGTGCGGTCACCCGAATCAATACGGCACTCTGCGTCGCAGGTGCCGATCATACTCGCCACTCATAACGGTGGATAATAAAAATTATTTTAATCTAATTAATTAATTTTTATAAAAATTAAAAAAACACTAAATAGCAATTCCTTGTTTATATATTATATTATTAGTTCTTAGTCCTTGCTTCCCGTATTTAACTTTATAAATGTATAATTTTTCTTTTAAAAATAATAATAATAATAATAATAATAAAAAAGGAAAAAAAACAATAGAAATTGATTAATGTTAATTAAGTATACAAATTTTTAAATAAAACTGGGACCGAGTACGGGACCAGTACGGGACCAGTACGGGACCAGTACCAAGGATATTTTTCAATCAGAAGTTTTGTGTTATCTAGACCATAGTCTCTGAATTTTGACGGATTTATTTTTTAGCCTGATGAGATGGCTTGCAAAATTGGCAGACATATCAGGATTGCTAAAAAATTTCCTGGCAGTTTTTCCTTAATTTTTCCATTCGAAAAAAATTCACGATACAATACACAAAACGGCAACTTACGGCAGCAAAACTCAACGATTTTATTATCTTAAAACAATAAAAAAACACAGATTATACTCACATTGGTGGGGTTTGTGGGGAACTTAACTAAAACTTTAGCTAAACATAGAAAAGACGTTCACAAAATACACAAAATAATTAGTTCAATCAAAATATTTTCACAGGACAAAATTACATGCAAGTTTATTATAAATAACAACATAAAAAACAATACCTTCAACTTTAAAATCCATTTTAAATCAATTTAATCGGAGCACAATAGCAAACGTTTGACCACTTCAACTTTGAGAATTCACGACTTTGAGAATTTTTTCTGAAAGTCCCATTACATATCTAGCAAAAACCGATTTGCCCCACTTAGAAGTTTAGACTTTTTAGAGACAGTTGGCAAATACTTTGCAAAAATTTGGTGTGATGGATTTTTTAATTTTTGGCCTATGGGGGAACCACTGTGCAATGTATGGAACAATTGTAAATTGTGTCAATTTGAAGAACTTATATTCTTTGCATATTTTTTAGCGGCTTTAATTATTCCTTTAGACATTCATATTACAGAAAGGGTGTGCATATTTATTTTACTCCAGCTGAATTTATTCATTAATTTGAATTAGTTTTAATATTAACTTGCGAATTCCGAAACAGGAACCTATCTAATTACAAATCGAGCTATCTGATATTTGATAGTACTTATGTCCTCAAATATCGTTTACCTCTATTAAAATATTGTGCCTTACCGAACCTAACTCTACACTCATATAATATTTTATAATATAATATTTAGCAACAATTATCGGGATCAAACAGATTAGACTGTCAGAAAGAAGGCTGAGATTTTTAGCAGCAAGACCACAAGAGACAGCGATTTTCGCCTGAAAGATGACATTAATTTTTTCTATTTCATGTTATTTTCATGCTTCCAAAAAAATAAAATTGGACTACCAGAACAAAAAGCTTCTTATATGTTAATAACTAAACTACTAAAATCTTCGTTTTTATTTCCTCCTAAGAAGCCCATCTTAACCCAAAATTGATTCATATTTCATCTTTTAAATCTTTCAAAATATAGTCCATAAAAAATATATACCTTTAAGGCTATATGTCGACATTATTAAGTATTTCAATGCAGGAACCTCCATTGTTGTTTCCCAAACATTTTAAGGTGTGTTCCATATCCAGTAAACTGTCTAAGATACATATGATATGATATGATATGATCGTGCTCATAAGAAATAAATATTTGGTTTGTGGTATACAGACAACAGTCCATTACGCCGTTTTATATTTAAACGATTCAGTTAGTAATAGTAGCTTAAGTCTATTTCGTAATTTATCCAACTAAAACCATATATATTCCAATTATATATTCCGATCGAAAATCAGCGATGCGGCCACCCATCAGTGACCATTGCCGTTGGTGGCCAGCTTGGCGGACCCATTGGTGTGTCCATTGGCATGGAGCTTCTTTCCATTGGTGACCGATTCCACGGAGCAGGGCTGGCCCAGGATCTTGACCCTCTTCAGAGGCGGCTCATTTGTGATGGTGGAAAAGTCGAACTGTGAATATAGAAGGAATCGGGGATATTAAGGATCCCAATGAATGCTTAAGACTTGACCCTGCTTACCCGCTGCTCCAGGGTCATGTGTGAGATGGGCGGCAGACCAATGCAGCCACGCAGGATATTCTCGATGGCGGCGCGCTGGCGGAAGAGCGAGTTGACCACCTGGGAACCCTGGGGAACCAGGGGAGCCTTGCACAGATAGCTCAGCAGGGAAAGGACTGGCTTGAAGGGAACCCATGGGGCGGATTCCTTCTCCGCACTGCGCAGCTGGATGCGAGTGCTCAGCTCGCCGAGGATAACCAGGTCCAGAATGAGCGGGGTGGCCAGCAGCGAGTCCTCGCAGGTGTTGTGGATCACCAGGGTATTGTGGCCGCCCATCATGATCTCCGATGTGTACTCATCCATGGCCCGCTTGCTGTCGCCCACATAGGGGACGTACTTGATTACCACGACGTGGTCGGGGTGCTCATCGGGTCCGTACAACAGCCTGTTGGAGGCAACCATGTCGTCCACCACGTTGCTCTTGGAAATCTGCCATGAGAAGGGGTTATCATTAATAAGAGAATGAATCCCGGAAACGGGCTGGACTCTTACCTCCTTGGAGCGGAACTGCTGGGGCGCGGACAAGTTCTTGCCATCGTTGTTGCCCAGATGGTTGTAACTGGCAATGGACACCGGCTTGATACCAGCTCCCACCAAGAAATCTACCAACACGCTCTTGATCTTGGTCTGGCCGGACTTGAAGTCATCGCCGGCAATGAAAACATTCTTCTCCTCAGCCAGCTGGATCAGTCCGGGCACAAAGGTGTTTTGCGGCGAGCCGTTGATGTAGGTGCACTGTGGGAGTGGATACATGGTGGATTAGGTAATTAGTCTTGCATATCAATAGAATGGAGGAGAACAACTAACCCCCTCGGCGATGCTGGCCATTGCAAAGATCGTGGAGGGTGACACCTCCGAGTGGTTGGCCTTCAGGGAGGCGATGAGCTCCTGGCTGGTGGTGTTCAGACCAGGCTGGACATCCGCGAAGCGCTCCGTGTTGGCAGTCCAGAGGACGATGACCGAATCGACGCCACTGCGCTCGCGGAAGTCGCGGATATCCTTTCGGATCTGCTCGTACTGCTCCAGACGAGTGCCACGGATCACGTTGTCAGCCCGATCCGACTGGTTGGCCGCGATGAAGTCCGGGTCGTAGATGGATGGACGTGGTCGCAACTGAGCCAGCTGATCGTAGATCTGATCCTGTAGAGCCACGTCCAGGACCTCGGCCCTGCGCATGGCGTCGCCCAAATGGAGGCCACTGATGTCCCAGCCGTCCACGACAATGTGGTCGGGCTCCACCATGGGCAGCAGCTCCTTCATGGGCACGTACACGTCGCCGCCGGCCTCGTCGGATCCAATGAAGACAGTGGACGCCTGGGTAATGGAGCCATACCAGTTGGCCTCCTGGACGCCCGTCCGCTTGCGCCACTTCAGCTGGCGGCGATTGGCCTCTAGGGCGGCGGTCAGCGTGGATCCGTTGTTGCCACCCCATCCCACCAGCATCACGCCCAGCTTGGGCACATGGCGACCCGTCCGTATCTTCAGCGCCGTCGTCTGGGGGTGCACCTGCAAGATCGGTGGGAGATTAGAGCCGATAAGCAGGAGGAATGGCACAACCCGTTTGGTCTTATTATAGGTCCGGCCACCTTATCGATATTCCACATTAGCCACCCAAGTCAGGTAGCAGCATAAATTATGATCACGCGATTTCTGCGAAGCAAACCTGAAATTCACCCCTTCTTAATGTTGCCAACGGGGATATCTGCGACTCGTTGCTCTTGGCAACACATCGATTTGATTCGATGAAACTAAAACCCTATCTTATGTTAGTTACAATATGATATAGGTGTAAGTGAACTATGTGAAGTACTAAAGTACCCAGGAAAAGGGTATCATATAAGCAATATGCAATATTTACACGTAAGAGGTATCGCACGGTCGTATAACCGCATTTGAATGTTGTTGATTTGGGCAGTTCTTGCTCGATATCTGTTTTTGCCGAGTCAACGCGCTCTTTGATTTGAACCACAAACATGCCATATAGTATAAACTGATGAATAAGTAATGATAATGATGATGATGATGATTGCAATAATAATTTGGGAACGTGTTGGTCCAAAGTCCGATAACAAGATGTCCATATGCCGGCCGGCGAAATTATCACTTCACTTCAGCCGGCTAAGAGAGTCGCTCGCTCTCTCTCTTTACGTGAGTTGCTCTCTTCGCGGGCATCGCCTGACAGTGACCTTGAGGCGCAGCAAGTGTCCGTGGGCGGAGGGAGATGGGTAATGGGTGAGATGGGTGGAGTGTATTGTTTGCAGGCGGTGTAAACAGAGCACGTACCGCGACCACAATCACTTGGAAAAATGGGCTATTGGGTTTCGAGTCGGGTGCACCAGCTCCATCCCTATTTGTTTAGGTGCCATTTGAGCGGCCGAAAAGGCGCCTGCGCACAGAATCACGCCACCCACGCTCGGTCCGGAATAGTGACGAGATATCTATCGGCCGTATTTGTCGTCAGCTGTTCCGCTGAGCAATCAATAAATTGTAACTGTAACGCCCCGCCCGTGTGAGTGCGAGTGGATAGGAGGCCGGCCCTCTTATCGCTATTTTTGTTATTCGGCGATTCCGGGGAGTGGTCCCTATGGAGTCCGAGAATTCGGCACAGCTCGGTCCTTTGCTGGATAATGGAAAGTTTCACTGGGCCAACACGCAGCGAAATGTAGTTGCCACATTAACGCTTATATTGGTAGCAAGTTTCAGTTAATTATGCTATAATGAGCTATCTCTTAGTTAAGATTTTAAATTGATTGTGCTTGGATTTTCACAGTTTAAGTAATAGTATTAAATCACTTTAACATGGTTCAATGGCTTTTTGATTAAGTTCCTAATTTGAACATTGCTTGTTTTAAATTTAAATTAAAATGTTCAAAATTCAGTGTTGTAAAATAGAATGCAATTGGTCTTAGGTGGGCTATGCTGGACTCGAAACAAAATAAGCCACTATTTCATCATCCAGGTGATGAATATTTTTCTCCCAGTGCAGGCGAGTGCGCATTTGAGCGGGAGAGCATATCCATCCCGCCTGTTGGAAAAGTTCAATGTGAAGGTCAGCCGGAAAATGGCTGTTCGCACCACATTCGATATCAATATCATTCAAGTGGATGATGCTCCCGACCAACTAAAGCCTTTGGTTCGGAAAGCAATCCCCTGAAGAATGGACCTACCTGGAGCTGTCCATCGGCGGTGCGCTTCACATGGGATGTCTGGTAATCGTAGTCGGTTGTGATGAACTCATCGTCCACCTGCACTTTTGGCGAGATTACCTCCAGGGTTGAGTTATTGGTGGGCTTCATTCTGGGATGTTTTTGCTAACACACTTGTCACTTGTCAATTAGCGCGTTTCGATGTGCTTGTTTCTGGAATTCCTGGCTTCTGGAGAGAAGACTGCGATGTGGTCGAGGCAAAAGTTCGCGGCGAATGACTCGGTTGAGTGGAAATCGGGCCGCTTTTATGGACTCCCGCGGGCAGAGGCGCACTCTCTTCTTCCGCGACTCATGTACGATATGTGCATATACTCTCCACAACGCTCTGCGGCGCACTTATAGGAACCAGATGGTATCGGAAATTTTCCGGCAAGCGTGGGATTTCTCAACGAGCATCACGGAGTCCTTCTGTCCGCCTCTTTCCAGCCATAGATCTTAGTACACCTATTTACATAATTCATTGAGTGCCCAATTGAGTTCGAATTCGTGAAAAATACATCTTGGAATTTCCTACTTGCTCTTACTCTCATATGATTTGTAACAAAATCGTATAGATTTCGTAAAATTCGGGACGGAAATCAGAAATACATTCTTATGAAAAGAATATTTGCAAGTCCATTATAATAGCTCGTCAATTCTAAGCCATTATCAAAAGAAAGTAATTTAAAAATCCTTTATAAGAGCTAATCGAGTCTAGGCATATTTGAGATTTTTTAAACAGTGGATGTGATTTTAAGTTTTTTTAAAAACGTTGGTAACAAAAGGCAAGAAAAAAGTGAACTAATGTTTAAAAATATTTCCGAACGAGGTTATTAGGCAATAGAATATTTATATTCTTGATCAGGACCGCTATCGTAGTCAATCTGGAAATGTCCGTATGAGTGTCCGTTTGTCTGTCCGTATGATCACCTGAACTATAGAAGCATTCTGGTGACGCCACCTCTGGCCACGCCTACTTCGTGCGATTTTACTTGCCGATTTTTATCAGTATGTCGAAAAATACTCAAATTTTCCCTCCCATACCCACTAGCTTAGTAACTGGTATCTGTTAGTCGAGGAGATCGAATATAGCTTCTCTCTTGATTTTATATTTTATATTTATACATAGATACAATTCTTTACTGACCGATGGGGTACGGATATGAATGTCCTCCATTAGCCCTAAAAGCTCCCTTAGCCTCCTTACATCATAACATCATCATAATTATAAGCAATTTCAAAAAATCTCATTACCATCTGTTCGATTGGAACTGCATACATGCATGAGTAGAATTCAATTTTCCGGTACCATTTAGCTGAGTCTTCCCGTGAGAGCAGGCAGAAGGCTTCGTCGAATCTTCTGGAAGCCAGATGTAAGCGAAACTTCTCAAAACTTTCCATTATTGCAGCCAATTGAGTGCGAAGGGAGCTCGAATTACTATTTGTTGATCAATCAATGCAGTGGGCCGGTCCGTTTGCACTGCAGATCAAGAAGGTTCCATACCGAATTGCTACGCTGGAGCAATCAGCAGACCGGGCACCGGGCACATGCTGCAGTGGGTGTGGGCGTGGGCGTCTCGTTTCCCTCACATGCAACTCTATCGCCGGCTCAAGTCTGACACGTAGTTCCAGAAAAAAAGCAACGACCAAGTACGCGGTATCAGTCCGTATCCATTTCCTGCTGGGGGGACACCCTTTGGACGAAATGTTTGCACTTGTATCAAATAAATGTATTTCGTGATTGCAAAGCGACCTTGAACTTGAGTAGCAAATACTTAAAGTATTCGAATATCTTAAACAAGCGTACAATAACATCAAATAAAGGCTAATATTTTACACTGGTGCTTAGGTGCTAAACGATACAATTTTTGGGATCAGCAAGTGTTAAAGAATGGTTGGGTTGCTTTCGAACTTGAAATATATGTATTTATGTAGATACTGGTGGGGTCAGTATACGATACGTCTAACATTATGTACACTTATGTAAATTTCACTAAAAAGAGTAACTAAATCACGGTGATCACAATCTGATAAACACAACACTTTTGCAAACATAGAAACAAGGAGAATAAAGTGCGAAAATGCAAATGGAATCGAATGAGTATGCACTTAATTCTAATACTGAACTAGTTGTCCAAAAACTCCCACTCGCTGGAGGTGTTTGAGTCACTGGTGGCTGGCGTTTCCTTGTGGCTCGCCAGTGGATCGCCAGCCCGCCTAAAGTCGGGTAGGAAGCTGGTGTACTCCTCCTCATCCCTGTTCTCTTCCAACTTCAGAGTCGGCTTTGGCTGGCTCATGACGAACTTAAGCGGAGCCATCTTACGCTTGGAGACGCCAAATGACCGTATCCCGTCTACGGGCTCGCCTACATGATAATCATCTGCTGGGTTGGTTGGATTTTCCCGCGAACTCGTTTGGACACTGGCCTCTTCCAGGTGCGTGGGATAGCACCTGATCAGCGGTTCGCTTAGTTGGGGGGTCTGAGCCTGGACAGCATGAAGCTCCTCCTGCGATAACGGGGCTAGATGCACCTCGGGCAGATCTAGCTCGGCGGCCAGGGTCTTAGCCTTTTCCGCAACGGTCTT
Source organism: Drosophila simulans (assembly GCF_016746395.2). Classification (NCBI taxonomy): domain Eukaryota; kingdom Metazoa; phylum Arthropoda; class Insecta; order Diptera; family Drosophilidae; genus Drosophila; species Drosophila simulans. Next base: position 4,829,518 of record NC_052521.2, read on the forward strand.
CTGCAAGGTGGTGGGACTTAGCGCATCGGGCAGATGCTGAAGGAAGGCTGTCTTCATGTCCAGCGGAGAGGCCAGACCATTGCTAAGGGTAGCCATGTTAATATAAAATATGAAGTTTAATACATATGATTTACTTACTTCTCCATTTGGCAGTAGCTCGCCTCCATTAGAGTGGCGGCATTGGTAAGCGGCAGCCGAAGCTCATGAGTCTCATGGCCAATCTCAACAATTCCCACACCACTGGCCTCGGGCGGTTTGCCTACGGATGTCTTGCGGGTGGTGTGAACAATGGACTGCTCGAAGTCCATTTCTCCGATGCGGCGGAAGATATCCAAGCGGCGATTTTGTTGAGTCAGTGGCGACTCCACAGCTATTTCGATGGGCACATTCAGGTTCAGTTGCTCCCCCGGTGAAAGCTCGAAACACTCCTCTGCGTTTTGAAGAACGGGCTCCGCATGAAGCTCCATCGGCGACTCCAATTGTGATAGGTGCGATCCTAGAACCGGAACTGGAGGCGGCATCAGGGGATTGAAGATGACTTTGGCCGTTTTGTTTGGTGGTTCCGGCAACGGAGCTAGACGCAGCAATGTTCGATTGCCCTCCAGCACGAAGATCTCTTTGCCACAGACGCAGAAATCAAGGATCTTCCGGAATCCTCGCGCAACGGCTTCTACTTTGAGTCGCTCCAAGTTGAGTATGTACAGAGTTGCATCGTCGTGTGTTACCAGTAGTGAGTCGTGGCCATCGTAGAGATATAGTTGCCGGAAGTTGCTGCTGGCCACGTAGCCTGCATCGCCATCTGCTAGTCCAGAAGGTCTAGTCGAAGATGTGGACGCAGTGGTGTGGTGGGTACTGGACGGCTCACTGCGCTGCTTGGGATTCAGAATAGGTATTTCCCAGGTGGGACTGCGCAGAACGGCATCTCGGAATAGCACTGTTTTGGAGACATTTCCTGCGGCGTCTGCAACCCAGAAGCGCAGGCCAGGACGTCCGCAGACTAGTTGCGGCTTATTTGCTTCCTGCTTCTTCAGAAAGATGGCCCCGCAGTCGATGAGCTGCTTGCGATCCTTCTTTCCCACCTGGGTGATGTTCCACTGCGAGGTTTGAGCGTCCAGCTGGCATACGATGCAACGGTAAAGGGTGGCCACCAGTAGGTGGCTCTGCCGCACGCTAAGCTGTACGATCTCGTATGCCTCGCTCAGGATCTCCACCGACTTGCTGAGGTGCTGCATTCAACGGTCACAATAAGCAATTGCTTAATTTAAACATTTAAATATAAAGGATGGCTCCTTACCGCCTGGTAATCAAGCTCCGTGAGCACCACCACTCCCTGGCGATCGCCGGAGTAGAGCTTCATCCCGTTTTTGGACCACTCGCAGCAGCTGATCACACACTTGTGCAGATCCCGGATAGTGTACCGCTCAATAGGCCGACTCTTGGTGCAAGGAGCCACCAAATCGAGGTCCCGTGGCAGCTCCTTCTGTATCTGGAAGATGCTCACCTGCCCGTTGGCGCACCCAGCCGCAACCATGTACTCCACGGAGTTGACAACCCGCACGCACGTTATCCGAGTGGCCACCTGGAAGGGGAAGGGGCAGAGCGACATTGAGTTAATGGGGGAACCACACGCACGCCCGGGGAACGAGAATGAGTCATCATGAAGCATACCTCCGCCTTTAGCTTCTGCATCTCTCCCGTGCGGCGATTATACCAGAACACGATGCCCGCGTCGCTGCCCATGGCCAGGAACTCCTCGGTGGCATCCACACAGGTCAGGTTGAGATTCGCCGGAAAGAATCCGCGCTGCAGGCGCGCCGGAATCCGCTCGATGACCTCCGTGAGCGGCGCCCACTCCCGGATGGAGCACAACTCCTTGCTGCTGGCCATGTCCTTGCTGGGGGAAATTGCGCCTCAGGACAGGGACTTCCGGATTTCGCAGTTCTCTCCTTTTATCGGTGTTTCCTTTTTGCTCTGGCTCAACACAATAATCAACAAAACCGAGCTGCTGGCATCTGGCAACGCCCGCTATATACATAAAAGTGGGCAGCTCTGTTGGGAGGGTCATTTAAAATTGCGAGCTTCCACAATAACTTTGATGCTTATTTGTAAATTTACTGAAAATATTGCACATATAACAAATTTCTATTTGATTCAAGATGTCTAACGAATGTATACAGATCGTTGATTTGCTCAACGAGCTGGACTGGAACTATAAAATCCAAGCTAACATGTTTTTGGTTCGGTGATTACTTTATCCAGGTCGACCACATTTGCATCACAAATTTTGGAAGCAGCTTGGTTCAACGTGGACTTTTGAATTCACCGCCAAACGTTCTGAATATAATTCGAGCATCTGCCAGCCCTGGAAATCAGCTGTTGCTGGCGGGATTAATTTAGGGAGTGTATTGTTAATTGTTTTTGTTTTACTTGCATTAAGATTAACGGACGAGGATGCGGAAATACCAGCAGCTGGTGCTGCTGCTCATCTCCTGCCTCAGCGTGAGCATCCTGCTGATGTACAAGACCGAGAACAATCGCCTCAAGTACGTGCTCAAGTACGTGAACTTCTTCGGTCGCAACGATGCCGCTGTCCTCCGGCGCCTGGAGAACGGAACCAAGGAGGACGGAGCGCAGGTGCTGTGGCGCCCTCTGCCCGTGTGGCAGGTGATCGGAGACTCCTTCCATGCCTACTCCGCCTTCTGGATGCGCAACGAACTGGTGGCCGGCGGCGAAGCCCACGTTCTGGTGGTCGGAAAAAAGGGAGCAGTGGTCGACTTCCGCTGCAGCCTGGACCTTCTGGGCGGACGCAGTGTGCAGGGGAAGTTTCGGTTTCAGAGGGACTCCATTGAGAGCCTTGTAGATGACAAGTCTTCCAACTTCACCAGCTATCACTTCTTCTGCCAGGTGAGCCGAGATTTCGGTCAGCCCGGCAGTGTCTCCTTCACGGACATAACAACCACCAGGAGTCCAGTGAGGCTGCGTCTGCGAAACCTTAAACCAGCGAGCAAGAAGAGCGACGACAAGGTGGTAGCTGTAGCGCACCGTCTACCAGCCACCATTTGCGTTGATCTCGTTGGCTTCAACATGACCTCCAAGTTCGCACGTAGTGAAAATGCTCTGCTGCAGTTCTTCCTGTTCCACCAGGCCATGGGAATAGACCATTTCCTGGTCTACAACCACGATGAACTGCCCGAGGAAGTGCTTCACCTGTTGGAGCGCACCAACATCCACCTGTATGGCCTGCCGTTTAACTTTCCCTTCCAGCAGACCAACGGCACACGTTCGCGGATCCACCAACTATTACTCACGGACTGCCTGCTGCGAAATGTGAACCACGCCGGCTTCACCCTTCTACTCCGCCCCAACGAGCTGTTCTTCCCCAACTCAAAGTTCTCTGGGAACCAGGCGAAGGGATCGCTCCAGCAGCAGCTGCGACACTTCTCCTCCGAGATCACGCGCTTTGAACTCGCAACCATGTCCGTGTGCTTCGATGAGAGGAAGAAACTGTTACCCGACAACGTTCAGTACGACCCGGAGCGAAGATCTGAGTTCAAAACATTGCTGAATCGCCTGGAGCTGCCGCCGGCGCAGCTCTTGGCCAGTACATCCGATGTGGAACTATCGTTATCAACCGGATTCGTGCACCGCTACGTGGACTGCGACCATGTGGGAAGCGATGGCCTGCACGACTGGCGAAACGCAGTTCGCGACGACTTCATGGAGCACATCAACGTGCTCCGCAACGAGGTGGAGCTACTCATCTAGGAGCGTACGTTTAGGTTGAGATTTAAATACATGTAGTTTTGAGAGATTACTTGACTGCCATAAAGAGAATACAAGTAAGCACACAACTTTGGTATATTGTATATATCGTAGATAATTATAGGCATCGGATCGGACCGAATAGGTTTCCCGACTTCACCAAATCCAGTTTTATTTCATAGGTTGTTGCCCCCATCGCTGAGAGCGCATATACGCGTACTTGACTTATAGTTAGTTACTTGAGGCGCTGCATGAGAGCCGCGTTCTTGAGGCCAGCCTTCTCGATGGTGGAATTGTCGTCGCTCAGCTCGCGAGTGGGGAACGAGGACACCAGGATGAAGTTACTAGTTGAGTACTGAGGGCGTGCACTGCAAAGCGAATTGCGCTTAGGTTAATCACCTGGCTGGGTCTCCGAAATCAGTGACTTACGTTTGGATGAAGCGACGTATGTCGGAGACGGTGTGCGAAAGATTAAACTGCGCAGCTAGACGCGAACCGTCCGCCAGGCGAATCTGCAGCGTAGTGGACGGTGCTTCGGAATTTAAGTTGATGGCATCACGGGCACTGGCCTCCTGGTTGGCAGCTTCGCCGGGCGACAATGCCACTGGCACTGTTGGCGCTTCCGTGACCAAATTGGCCACGGGACTGCCAAGCTTCTGGCCTGATCCCTTAAAAGTCTGCGGAACTGGCTGGCGTTTGAAGTCCTCGTGACGGTGGTCCTCCACATCCACGTTGACCATGCGTCCCATTTCCAGCAGCTCTTGCGGAATTTCCCTAGAAGAGTGTACGTTCGATTATTGGTTGTGAAGTTATACCTCCAAAAAGCTTATTTATACATTTTTACGGAATGCACATACATACGCTTCTGCTAGCATATTAACAATAGGAACGAGTGCCACTTACCCGCGCATGACAGTCTCTAGGAATTCCTTGTTCTGCGGATCGTCATAGTGACGCAGCTCGCCGCCATCGATGGAGAAGCCCTGGCTCCAGAGCTTTAACACCACAACCGGCTTGTTTTCGCTGGTCGCAGCCGGTTTTTTGGTGCCCACAGCCGTGTGGTCATTATCGGTCATGCCCAGGCGCATGCCCTGGCCCCATACGGCACCGCCAGATCCTCCGCTGGCACTGCCGCTGCTGGTGGATGGCCCCACCTCTGCGATGTTTTGCTCCTGCGCAGAACGCATCATGTCGGTGAGCTGCTCCCGGAAGTTCTTGCGCTTGGGCGGGCCCAGCACTTGCTGACCTGAGCGATCTGAGCCGCCGGCATAGAAGGCCTGCTGGTCATCGTCGCTAGACGACTCCTTCGACATGTCGCTAAGCGTTGCGAATCTGGCGAAGAATTAGAGTTACTACTCATCGCGAACCTTGCAACTCTTATCGCTTACTTTGGCTTGGCCTTGGTCGCTGCCGGTGCGATGTCCACCGAAGCTGACGAGGTAGCGGTGGCTGCGTCCGCACCAGCAGCGGATGCCGATGCACTTGCTCCGCTACTCGAAGTCGGCTTTGGTTTGGGGTTGTCCGCGTGGCCCACCGTCGGCACCGGAACCGGCAAGTCAGCCTGGGTGCTCCAGTAGTTGCCCAGCGCGTGCTGAAGCCGTAAAATTCGCACAATTATTGAACGCCTCAGAACTTTGTGCATTTGCTGCATCATTGTTGTCGCCGGTTGGGCGAAAGCTCACCTCGATGTCCCAGTCGCAGCTGGACAGGTAGAACCTGGCCACGTTCTCGTCGGTGCCGGTGATCTCAATAAACTGTGCTATCAAATCGCCGCGCGCGGCCATTTTACCTGTGTTTTTAATTTATTTTCAGCAGCAAATGATTGACAAAAAACGCACACCAGTGTGACCCACAAGAGAAAATGCCTGAGCCGGCCAGTGTGTACCCATATCGATAGATCGCAAAGCTGCCAGCAGTGTTGACAAGCGAGCGTTTTTCGTCAGCGCTGGTCACACCGCTCCACCCGAATTCAAATTCAAAAATCAGTAGTTCATTTTTGACTGTTTATTTGTCGTACATTACATTACAGCATTCACATTTGTATTAAATAGCAACTAAATAACAATAACTATATGTATAACGAAGTATCCAAAGCTTCACATCACCCACCGATATGCGTATAAAAAGAAAAAAGTTCTCGGCCCCTTAATCAGTTGAGCTTTTCTGAAAGTACAAAATTGCAGGCGTTTGTCGGCGATTTCAAAATATATAATTTCAGATTGCAGTGTAAAATGCAACACCATTGCAACACCAGATGGCCCAGTAGTTTATATTATGTGAGTTGTCTGAATGTGCAATGAAGTTAGTAGTGCCTACGCCTAAACATTTATTGCAAACAATTCCAATATTAAGTGGTTGGTTGGTTGGGAATCCTCTGGCGCAGGCTCACCCAGCTCCGGCTCGCATCATAGTTTCTACTTCGACAACAGCTTGCCCTGCAATTGTGGACAAGCGGCGGGTAATGTGTATTTGAGGAGTGAAGATGGTGTCGTGTATTGAGTGTATTGCGTGTGTTTCCCAGTGACGTGGATGCATGGAAGAAATTCTCGTTTTAATGGCGCCACGGAGCGACTGCAGCCGGCTTGCTATACCTTCCTTACCTGTAGGTAGTAGTTGGCCAGCACCGTCAATCCGACTCCCAGTCCGATGGCCAGCACGTGGCTCAGATGCAGGTTGGGCAGCGGACGGCGCTTGCGCAGCAGGAACGAGAGCAGCGATCCCTTGCGGTCCGAGTAGGGTGGGTACCGAGCTCTGCGAGGGAATAGAGCCATGAATCACTCGAATTCATTGAGTAACTCGATTACTTACGATGCCAACTTCTCGCCGAACGCGGACAAGTCCTTGCCCAGGCAAGATTTCTTGTGCGTGAAGGTCTCGAAGCCGTACTTTCCGTGATAGCTGCCCATGCCGCTCATGCCGACGCCTCCGAAGGGCAGCACATCAACTGCGAAACGGGGGAATATTAAGTGAGACTACCCAACCACCAGGAATATATTGTTATTTGCAAGTGGTTAGTAGTTGGCAACACAACCCTCGGGTTTTGCAAATAACAAGCATTCTCGTTTGATTAAAAAAGCCACATTAAAGTCGAAATAAGTAACTTATGTTTAGCCACACCCAGGATTATTTTCTACAGCTATCACCAGCAATATTATAACCATCTTTAATTTACTTTTGGCAATACTCAATCAAGCGCTTAAGTGCTAAACAAAATTTCTAAAAGCCAATTTTATACGTGTTTGTATGTACATGTGTTCCAACAGAACGTAAAATTTAAATTTAAAACAATGTGCATAGTACGTGATCGCTCGAAAGCTTTGCTTTTACGTATATTCAGCTGTGTTTATCCGGACTCTCGATGTGGTCAAGTGCCTAGAATTCCCGGAATTTGCATTCGAGTGCGCAAGGAAGCCGGCTACTTGAGATTCGTGTACATTGGGTGTAACTTTGAATTCGGGTGCACTACACAAGACTCATTGCGATGTGTGACTAAATCTAGGTATGTACAAATACATTATAGCGAAATACCTCCACAGTGCATTATGGTTTCGTTGCTGCAGAATCCGCCGCTGGTGGTGTTCCGCCTGAACTCCTTAACTAGCTTATTCGAGTTGGAGAACACGTAAATTACAAGCGGCTTTTCTCTAATTACAGGGAGCGGGGAGAACGGATATTTAGATTAAGTACGTAGCTCTAGCTGAAGCTGAAGCTCAAGTTCCTCGGACATCGTTGAGGGCTTCGAAAGAACAAAGGTAACACGGGAAAGACAAACATGCGAGCAGTATTTGCAGATCTGTGCCACTCAATTTCGAACTTCTGAGATACAGCTTTAACCAATAGATAGCAATAGCAAACAGATCTGCAAACAGCAATGACATATATACAGATGAATGGGCAATGAATAGTGTAAGGGGGTGTAGCTACTTTAATCCACGCGACCGCCGATCTTAGTTCATCTACTACACGGAGCTGTACAAGAATAATTAGAATCACCGTCACCAAACAAGGCTCTATAAATTACAGGTGTGCGGAGCACTTAGCAAGCTGTCAGAAACAGGTTCAACCGGGGGAATTGCAGATCGGGAGATCGGGAGAAACCATAACCGTAGAGGAGTAGAGAAGCAAGCAACGGACTGCACGCCGAGTGGCCGCACTTATTATCATAATCCACATCCATTAGCATCTCGATTGGAGCGACTTTAGGGTTGACTGAGGTGGGACTCTCTTACCGGCATAGTGCATTATCGTGTCGTTCACGCACAGTCCGCCCGACTGGGTGCCGTTTATGAACAGATTCTGAACCTCTGTTTCCGATGTGAAAATGTACAGGACAAGTGGACTCTCTCTAAGATAAAAACATTGCGAATCGGACATTGGTTGTTGTTGTAGCTTGGTTTCGTGTGTAAATGGTGAGTAAATGGTAAGGGAGCAACGACAAGGGACATCTTGGTCTTTGATTGGGCCACGGACTGGCATACCTGGCATTGATGAACTTAATGGCATCGTAGGCACTCTCCACATTGAAGATGGGCAAGATGGGGCCGAAGATCTCCTCCTCCATGATGGGATCGCTCTCCTTCACGTCCACCAAGATGGTGGGTTCGATGAAACGCTCGCTGGCATCGTAGTTACCTCCGACGGCCACGCGGCCGGACTTCATCAGGCCAAGAAGGCGCCTAGGATAGAAAACATTTAAACCATCATATCACTTTTGAATGCTTTGCTTAACCCACTGGAAGTTGTTGGCGTTGATCACACGGCTTAGATCCGGACTGCTCTGGATATTCTCGCCGTACCACTCCTTTAGCACGTCCTTGGCCTCCGCGATGAACTTCTCCTGCACCTCCTTGGAGCAGAGGATGTAGTCCGGAGCGATGCAGGTCTGTCCGCAGTTAATCAGCTTGCCCCACAGGATGCGCTTCACCGCAGTGCGCAGCTCCACCGATTTGTCAATGTAGCAGGGGCTGAAAGTAACACATCCGACCGTTTAGTTAGCTCCGATTAAGGGGGACCAAAGCGAGCTCACCTTTTGCCACCCAGCTCCAAGGTGGTGGGGGTCAAGTACTTGTTGGCCGCGGCGTGGATAATCTTGCCTACGCGCGTGGAGCCCGTGTAGAAGATGTAGTCGAAACGCTGGTTGAGCAGCTCCGCGGTTTCGCTGGGTCCACCGCAGACAACTGGATAGCAATCCTGGAGGAGGGAAAATCATTTAGTGGTCGAGGGAAACTTGAACTGTGCGAACTTTATACATCTTGTGAACATTGTGATCTATTAAAGTCAATTTAAAAACCCCCTGACCCAAAATATTTCCAGTCCGTGCGTTTCGGTCACAGCTGAGCATTCAACAAATTCTTAACTAAATGCGAATTTTATAGAATTCCATGGAAACAGGTTAATGTGAGACCCCAACTTTATGTCGAAACGATGCGGTGCTTGGAGATCAGCAGCTGATTTCATCAGATGATTCAGAGCAGAGGCAAGACTCACATTATCCAAATATTTTGGAATGACATCGGCAATGAACTTGGCGCAGTTGGCGGCAATCTCGCTGGGCTTGATCACCACACAGTTTCCGGCGGCGATGGCGGAAGCCACGGGCACGAGCAGCAGCTGCAGCGGGTAGTTCCAGGCGCCGATCACCAGGACGACTCCGAAGGGGTCATTGTAGATCTGGACGTCGTCCATCAGGTTCACAAACGACTTGGAGGGCTAGCAGGGCGGAAAGGCAGAAAGTGAAGCAATAAAGAAGATGAAGATGTATAGAGAAGATGGCTCACCTTCTCCGACTGCACCCACTCGTCGAGGTGGAATAGGATGTGCTTGATGTCGTTCTTCATGAACTCGGTCTCCACGATGAGGCTCTCCTGCTTGGGACGCCGCAGATCCGCCTCCAAGGCGCTAATGATCTCGTTCTCGTGCTCCTCATAGCAACGCAGCAGATTCTCCAGCTGCTTGCGTCTGAAAAAGAGCGGAAAACGAAATCCGAAAATGAGCAATAATTAATGGACAAATGCTGCTGATGATGATGATGATGATGATGGGACAAGTTCCGCGGTAGGAGCGCGAAACAAAGACCAAAACAAAATCAATACTAATCACAATGCACGAGAGGCGCTTGGGGAAGGTCAATGCTAGCTATACGGCCGGTTATGTGATTCCACGATTGTTCCACGATTCTGATGCTCCAACTGCCATGACTCAACTAAAACACCAGCTTTGAGCTCCTAGGGATTAGAACCATGCAAACCGGCTTGACAGCCCGCTGCGGTGCTCCACTTTGACCCAAACCAATGATTAACCAAGCCACTGGAGGAGGAGCAGTGGGCGGAGGCGCGAGCCAGTCAAGGTGATCCGCAGCAGCAGGTGAACAGCCCCCCGGGGTGCACTTGCAATTCAATTGAATTATTTTATTTGCTCATGACAAACATAAAGCCATAAGCGGACAGCCGATCGCCGATCGCCGTGAATATAAATAAAGCAATTAGCCGCGCGGCGACCAATATAGTGTCTCGTTTTCCAACTACAGGGCAGCTTGCCTATGACCTAAGTCCGCCAAAGTTACAAACAATCCATAACCGACCATGCAGATGAACCTTTCGAACCCCTGGCTACGCTCATTTAGCGCACTTTTATGTTTTTTGCATACGATTGACCTCAGGGATCTTTGCATGTAAAAGTGCTTTCATTAAGCGCAATGCCTGATTTATTGAGCAGAGTCATTGGACTTTTAATATCAAGTAAGTGTGTACTTCACATTCACGTTCTAAAGTTATTACGCTGCTTAAACGTTTAAAGTAATGGCTTATGGAAATTGTGTGTTGAGAATTGCCGTTTCTAATGGATCGTCTCTTTCAATAAGTATCTATAAGCTTGAAATGATGGCTTTAATTGAGTCAATACATCGAACTTGGTCAATCAAAGTCCAACAGTTGTACATTCATCATACTCGAAACCACATTTTCGGTGGTTCTTGTTCGGCAAATGTATTTGAATAGCTAGCTGATTATATTAGTGGAGTAGAGGGCGCTGGAGGCGCAGACAGCGATAGAACGTGTTCGCTTGTCCGGATCTATTTGAAAGATCATGGAACCAAACGGCCAGCGGCCAGCAGCCTTGGGCTGAGATTCTTCCGCACTTCCGTTTCACACTTCGCACTCAAAATACCGAGATATCGGCGGGTATGGGTATATCGCCTGTTTTCGTCGATCTCTGCTCCGTCTCGATTTCCCTCGGCCTCTTTGTCCATTAACATATCCATAAACGTATGTGAGGTATGAGTATGGGTACGAGTGTGCTGTTCGCGATCATGCCCATTGGCGGATGAGCGCTGGTCGGTCGGTCGGGACGTGGAAATGGCAATTATTCCGGTTACATGCCACAATTCCGTCCGCCGCCGTCTAATTGCATTCAAAGTACAACCACTTGGCGGAGTCAAAGTTCCGCCGCGGGCTCATTAATGCATATCGGAACGGAATACAACTAGACTTTAGCATCTCTGCTCCACTATCTGCGGTTCTTATCACACAAGTACTACGGCAGCGTGAAAAGCTCGAGGGCGTGTGGCTCAAAGGTCAAAGCTTGCATTGCGTGTGAAAGTCGGTGGGATCGGATTGAGATCTCCGCCTTTCGTTGGCCCCAATGCAACAATAGCCATGAAAAGTTATTATGCCCCCGAGCCGAGATCGTACGTATGTACGTAGTTAGTTCGCTGACTGCCCTGCCGCAATGGCTTTGTAATGGGCCTCCAGTCATAAAAGCAACAAGAGCTACGGTGGCCAGCGGATTGGGAAATCACTTCGCATAAAAGCTCGGTGTGGGCACTTTATGCCTGAAATCTTAATTTTGATTAACATCCTAACTCCTAGGCGCATGGAAAAAAATGTATATTAAAATGTAAAAATATTGCCCATTATGAGACTAAAAATGATAAAAATATATGTACCTTCCAAGTGGATATTAAATTCAAATGATACGATTAAAAAAAAGTCATCTGAAGCCAAACAAGAGATAAATGTCAAATTATACAAAACTCCGCATCGAGTTAAATAAATTTAACAAATTTGAATTACAAATCAATGAAATTCAAAATAAAAGCGGAATAGAATGAAGTTGTGAAGATTTCAAATAACTTCCACGGCGTTTTTTATTCCAGTACCGCTTGCTGGAAGTTAACCCACTTCCACTTTCCAGATCCTCCCAACCAATGTAACACGCGAAATATATGACACAATCTCCACTCAAGCGGCAGTTTCAACGCAATATGTTGGCCAAGACGAGGAGCCTTTGCGAAAATCAACTGACAGCAACCGAATAAGTGCCGAAATAAAAGTAAACTCACCGAAAGCTGACGTTCCTGGTCTTTCCACTGGAAAAGGCGAGGCGAGCGCGTTGCAACGTCTGGTCGTTGTTGTTGTTGTTTTCGTTGGCCATCCCAATTGGAGTTTCCAGTCCGACCAACGTTGTTGTAGATGTTGTAGTTGTTGTCATGGTTGTTCGTAGGAGGCAGTTGGGATTTCACATACGCAATCGCAATAGCAACATGCAACACGCATACAGACGGGAGGATAACGACGAAGCGGCGAAAAATTCAAATAAAAATCAAATCAAAATCAAACTAAAATAAGGCGCTTAATGTTCGTTACGTGCACGGAGTTCGTCTGTGTGTGTTTCGTTCATACATTTAACAACATATGTGTCAGTTAAAGTTAATAATCGTTACACATCTCTTTCTCTCGCTCGCAATAAATTGCCTAATTGGACACTCACATCGTCGAAATTGGCCATTCTGTCGGACTCGGATTCGGATTGGAGCTGCTCGGGTTGTTGTTGTTGCCTTTCCGGTTGTGATGTGAAGATCCCAATTGGACTTTCGGTTTCTGGTTCTGGTTCTGCGTTTCAGGAGAAAGGGAAAGGGGGCGTGAGCGGGAGCGGGTGGCACGGCAAATGTAAACAACACTGACACTCTTTCACTTTCGTTCGTTGCGCATCTACCGTTGTTTCGCTCGTCCGTCTTCTGTTTGTTGTTAAAATTATATGTACTTTTCGGTACCGTCAGCAGGCAGAAAAAAGATTTAGACGCATGCAGTTCACGCGCTTCGCCAACCGTTCACCGCGACAACAAAACTTGTATATTTCAAGATTTTGGATCGGATCTGGATGCGAAACTTGCTGCCAGTGTGACCGCGCTGGGGTTCGAATTTGAGGCTAAAAAGTGCCAAAGGGCGCTTAATATAAGACGAGCTACAGTCGTAAATTTCGAAAATATTAAAGTTTAAAGTGGTTCTGTAAAGATTTTAGGTAGTTACATCTACAGTCTACTGGCATAGAAATGTAAGTTTTCATTTTATTATCATAACAATATAACTGTCAAGTTAATCTTGGTTCGTGTCGCTGCTAATCCAGTGTTTGCTAATGTCGTTCGGTCTGTAACTTTCCATTGCGGGAAATTTAAACTATGCAAGCACGTAACAGTTTTTCAAACACTTATTCAATTTAGCACAACTGCAAAAGAGTAATTCTCGTTTCGAACGAAAGCAACTGGTTGTTCACTTAATGTCGCAACTTAATTGCACCATAAATTAGCATATCCAGTCTTTGCCCAGAAAACAGCTGGCTTACCCAAAAACACTTTCTGAATTCGCTGTTTTAATCTCTCCGAGAACAGAACACACCTTTTCAACGCAAATGCCGGTCGACACTGAGTGGATTGTTACTCCACGAACCGAACATATACTCGAACTAGGGGCGCTGGCATTCATTATCAGACCTGAATGCATGTGTATTTCGTTCAGAATGTACATGGTGTATATACCAACTGATACGGACACTGGATTTCGGCTGGGGAAAGTCAAGCGTGTCGCTCCGATAACGAATCAGTATGTTTTGGACTCGGCTAACACAAGTTCAGAGCATTCTGAGCGCTATTCCAGCCTAATCTGCTACTATCAATGGGGCTACTATTAGTTGGACATAGTACACTCCCGACTTTAAACCGAACGCATTTGTTTATATATCGCACTTCTATATTTTCCGATAATAGTGCTTAGTAACGGTGACTCCGATTAAACAAATGACTTATAACAATGAGTGCGATTAAACAATATATGACGGAGTCACCATGAGTGGAACTAAATGTTTGATGTTTGAAGGATTTTAAGTTATTTTTAGCTAAATAATGATGCTACTTGCATGTCCTATAAAAGTTTTTACACTTTTTTAGATTATTGGATTTTGCAATAATGCATATCATTTAAAATCTCTTAATTTTTTATTCAATTTTAAGCTGTACTGGTAAAACTAGATTTCACCTTGTGAGTACTGCTTCTATTTTTATACACATTGTACGCAAAGCTTTTGTGTCATACGAACTTTTTGACTCACCAATATTAATGACAGTAGTTATCGGCCGATCTCCTCCTGATTTAACGGAAACTCTATAAAATCGGGCATTTCGATAAGTAAGACGTTCATTGGCTTACCATTTTTTGGAGCTCCATTGGCCTCCGGTTGAGGTTTAATCGCGTTGTCAAACATTATCGTACTGTTTTTTGTTTGTTTATAAATTCGCTGTTGGGGACACCTCTTAAGTGGTACAAAGGCTGTAGGGATTCCCAGGAAAAGAATGTGGTAAATGTGGTTAACTACTAACTATTAAGTGGCAAATATCCGAACTAGAAGTTTGGCTTTGCAAACTTAAGTAAGCAAACCAAATGAAAATCAATGTCAATTTGTCAAGTTGTCCTCGTGGGAAAATCAATTAAATAACCAGCTGGCGAAATCCTTCACAAATTCCACATTGACTTAAACAAGCTTTTTGGCCCGCCAATTGGTTTAGGTGAACTAAAGATTGAAATATTGTCTAAACAATATTATATAGTATCATATTAGGTTTTAATGTTTACTTGTTTCCCTATTGTTTATGGCACAACTATGCACTTCTAATGAATAATAGTTTGCAACAATACTTGTAAAAATATGGATTTCTATAAGTCGAATTTGTAATCAAATTTCCAAGTTTGTAGGTATTAAATTTTAAAGAAATTCTGGGAAAATGCAATAGCAAGCAAGTTGGATACTGCGTATTTATCAGTAGAATCCCCCCGCTAAGTGATGGATATCTGATAGTCGTGACAGTTTATTTTTTAATTTGAAAGTGCAGGTGTGTTTGATCCCTTTTCATAAATATTTGTACATTTTGACTTGGGGATAAGCGTGCTTAAATGTTTATTAACATTTTGCAAAAGATCAAACAAATCGTATACAATTCAAGTTTGCGATTTGAAGTCTTTAAAAGCTGAGACAACAATATATCAATCAAAAAACACGATAGTAAGTACTAGTGATTAAGCTAAAGTCCAGCTTGCACCCAAATGCACCAGCACTCCATAATCAGTAATCAGTTTCAAGTTCAACCATGCAAATATGGCTGTTGGCCAACACACTCGATGATTCAATGCGAATTGAATTGATTAGCACTGGGGATCACGTTTCTGTATGACAACATATCCACATGGCGTTTATCATGTAACCGGCTACGTCTGCGTCTGGCTTTGGGTTTTCGGCTCCAGTTTCACTTTCATTCCAGCATCTGGGCCGGCTAATTGTCAACGCAGTTGGCTAATAATCGCGAGTGTAGATTAAATAACCACTATCCGGTACTTCGGTTTGAATCCAAGCAAATCTGCGCGCGATAACGCCCGAAAGCCAACTGATTTGAGCGGCGGAGCAGTGCCAAGTGGCCACTGGCCGTTGACCACCGCCGCGGGTATCTGGAGGCGGAAAGCCGGACCGATGCACTCGACCACACTTCGGCTGGGGCGGCTTACAGCGAATCGGGTCGCTTAATTACACATGGACACTATGTGCTGGTCTAATTTGTATGCGTAGCCCGCCACTCGAAAAAAAAGAAGCTAGCAAACGAGTCGCTGTATTCAAAAGCGTATTGAACACGCACTCGGATTCGGAATCGGATTCGAATGCGGATTGAGTTGGACTCTCGGATTCACCTGACGCCGCCGCACTCGAAACACGTCTAAGCCCGGCTAAGCGCTCCAAGTTGGCCCGTACCCCAGTCGTCGGCGCTTTTCCAGTTTCAGTTTTCTTCGCGGTCTTGATTACACACACCGCTTCTCGAATCTCGAATCTCAAATCTCGAATTTTGATTTGAATTTCTTAATGGGGGTCTTCGGCACTAATCACAGGTCGCAGATGCACACGCATTCCCGGCCCAAAGTCACCAGATAATGGTGATGGATGCCAGCCACCTCTCTGCTAATCCCAGTGGCGATACAGTCCGGCTTCTGTGCACCGAACACGCCTTCTAAAACAGTTGTCACATTGCAAAAGAGTGGCTAACTAATTGGAAAAACTGGAACCACCAACTGCCAATTTACAAAACTGGGCGCCTGCGAAAATCTGTTTTTCCTCAAATTAAGTCCACATTTTTGATAGTTGCTCATGGCAACTTATTGGGTTTGTCAACTGGACTCGTTTTTTAATCGTGAAGTAAGTAAAATTGTAACAAATCTGTGCTATTGCAGACCAAAGTTTAGTATAAAAGATATAACTATAACTATAACTATAACTATAACAATGAAGGTACTTTTAACTAAAGATTTGCCCTCAGACCTGCCAGCCAGTTGTACTTAGGCAGTGCAGCCTGTACCCTCTGCCCTAGCCAATTAGGAATAGGGCGAGCCAGGCTAAAGATCGTCCCGTAAACAATAAGCTATTTACCTTTCAGGTGTTTGTTATTTCGAGCAGCTGTTTTGCGGCAGAAGCCAGCAAGTGAGGTGTCGGCTAATAAATAACCGGTTATTGAAAAGTATTCACTTGCATCGAATCACAGCGGACAGCTTCGCACCCTGACCATGAAATCCGGACAAAACGCTCCTCAGTGCCAGACGGCGTCTGCTGGAGATCGAGAGCTGAGATCCATTAAACAGATCGCGTTTAGTCCAGTAAACCTGCCAATTGGATTCTAATGCCGTAATTACCTGTTCTCGCCACTGAAATTAGCTGGTCACCACCAGTTGGCGTTGGACTTTGGCTCACTTTGCCCAACTTTACGGCCAGCAAACAACAATTGTAAAAGTGATTTCGAATGGTGCTCTTTGCACACAAAGCTGCCGCAATTGTAGTCACGCAATTGATGCGATTCCAAATAGTATTCCACCTTTTCAGTTGCCTCGCCAAGTCGCATTATGCCCAGCGTACTTAGCGATTCCTTTTGTCATTCTAATGGTCGCTCGGCGCTTTTTCGACAATACCCACAACCCATTTGCGTCGCACGTATTTGGGCTCCATGGAGATGGAAGTGTGGCCTTGACCCAGGTTCCGGGTCTACGTGACGGCATCACCCATTAAACGAGACAGTTAAAGATGCTGGCATTTGAGATGTAAATATCTATGGTTTATACCTTCTCTTTGGATCAAAAAGTAACTAAGAATTGCTCATTCTATGAACCAATTCGAAGGCATCATAATGTTTCAATTACGTTTGGAAACCATAATTAACTTTAGGACTATAATAACAACATATCTGGGTTGAATCAATTTCAATTTGATTGTGATTACATATCAAGGTATTCAATCAATGCATTCTACTATCCATTAAATGATCGTATCTACGAGCAATCCACATCTTGGCTCAGTATTTCGAGCTCCAACCGAGAGATAAGATACTTTACTTACTTAAGATTGGATTCAAAACCCAGAAATATAGTAATTGTTCCGATTTAATTTCAATGTGATTACATATCAAGGTATGTAATCAATCCAATCTACATATTCCCATGAATGCATTATATATTTGAAGTATCGTATCTATAAGCAATCCACATCTTGGCTCAGTTTTTAGAGCTCCAACCGAAAGATACAGTACTTTACTTACTTTAGATTGAATTCAAAACCCAGAAATAGATTGATTGTTCCGATTCAATTTCAACTTGAACGTGATTACATAGCAAGGTATATTCAATCAATCCATTCTTAGCACTCAAATGGAAGCATTCCCCAATTGAACGATTATGCATCCGTCAGATACAGTAGCCTATCTTTAGGCTTGCGCTGTGGAACTCAAGTGCTCAAGTGAGATAGAAATAAAACTCAGAGCAGTGTCCACAATTATTAGTGTATAATTTATTATTAAATATGTTATAAAATTTGTTTATCGTATAAAATATACTCTTACTCTTGTCTCGTCAAGTCCACACCTATGTACGCTTGTATATATATATATATATATTCGGGTATATAAATATGTATGTGTATGCATGTATATAGAAAAGTGCCAGACCACGCAGCACCAGTTGGTGGCACCCGTGGTCCGCGCTTGTTTCCCACCTCCTCCTCGCCTTCCACTACTAGACAATTACAATTTTAAACTGCAACTCGTTATTGAATCCGTCGCTTGATTTGGTAGATCTCTTAGACTTCGATTTAATAGCTGCTTACTGGTGGGTGTACCTAGTACCCGCACGCCCCTACATATGAATATGTATATGTATGTACGCTGATGCTGAATGCTGAATGCTGAATACTGCTGAATTCCGCTGAATGCAGAATGCAGAATGCAGAATGCTGAGTGGGTGAAAATGCTCGAGATGCTTTTTTGGGTGTGCCAAACGCGATCTCGCCTATCTATCGAGAGCAAATCAAACTTGAAGATTTAGATTAGCGGGCTAGGAGGGATTTTGGTAATTTGTAATTTGGTAATCGTTCGCCCTAGATATATATGTAGATGTATAGTTTTGCGGGCTAGTCTAGGCTAGTCTATGTTAAGTAACTATGTATGTATGTATGCATGCGACTATGCTTATAAGTGTGGTTAGTATGCTGGCTATTTCGCTGAGTCCAGTCCTCCGCTCGAATATGAATATGAATATGAATATGAATATATGAGTACATGCTGTACTTGCTATGCGAAACCAGTAGCTGGCCTACCAATAATTCAACTGCTCCGTCTATGGCTGTAACTTAAGCTGTGTGTGTCCGTGTGTCCTCTGATCTGGCTTATAATTTAAATTTGTACTCGTTTTGTACTCAATTGCTCCATAATTATTACATATGTTAGTACGTGTATTTATGTATTTATGTATGTATGTATGCTTATGCGTTGCGTATGCGTATGTTTATGTTCATAATTTCCAAATGAGAAATGCTTTCAAATTTAGTTACAATCGTGGGTGTTGTTCTCTTAGAAACTTAATGGCTAAATGATCGCGTCAAAATATATATGTATGTTGTATGTATGCATAGTACGTAATTTTAAAGATCTTTTTAGTAGGTAGTGAAATCGTTTCTCTGCGCTGGCCGAGAATTGCTTTTTTGTTAAAAGTATTACTCAAAATTGTATTTTGATAAGAGTTCATTCCGTTTGCTTTTGCATCGTCGATCGATTTGTTGTTATGTTTGTTATAAAACGTGGCTTAGTAAATAGTTACATATGTGGGTCTTGCAATGCTCGCTCCTTACTATATCTTTGAAAAATCTTTGAAATCATCTCTGGATGATTTTAGTCATTTAGTCAGGCTGGCGGCTCGCCGACTCGCTTTATCTTAGTATCTAAGTAATACGAAAAAAATGTGAATACCTGATTTAAGTTTTGGATTCGTTTAGTGTTCTTTTTATTACATTAGTAGCTACGTGTATATGAGCATTTTGTTTGCTTTAGAATTAATCGTAGGTGTATTTGGGCAACGTGTTTTTGGAATATTCGGTTTATTTGAAAAAATACCTGCTTGCATTTAATTAAGTATTTTTGGTATGTATCTTGTAAAAGTTATTTAACTATCTGTCGCTTGAATGTGTGTATTTGAGTGTAGTGGTTATGTTGTAAGTTATTGGTTTCTCCTTTTGATTCTTAGCCTTTGGCAAATTGTTCAGTATCCTCATGACTTGTAGTAATTGGTTGTGTCTAACATACTCATTATCCTATCGATATATACGTTACGTTTAAATGCTTTTTATTTTGAATTATGGCATTCGGTATTCGCTTAAATCTCACTAATTGTCTCCTCCCTATTTCCTTTCGCTTGTAGTTAATGTTTTTTGTTTCTTTATCTCACGTTTTTTTGTTTTGTTTTGTTTTGTTTTATTTTTTACACAATTTCTAAACTGTGGCTTTTAGAAAACGGCGCTCATTTGTAATGATATAAGTATTAGTTCTTTAGTATTGGTTTAGTAAATCTCACACAAATATAAAATATGGCATTCTCTCAGATGTCGCTAGGCCCGATACGATGCGATATATATGATATATATATGTACATGCGATTTTTGGGATGCTCTGCGTGCGTGCGCTTTGTGTGCGAGTGTTTTGTGTTTTGTGTTTTGAATGATTCGATCTGGATCACAAGAAATGAACGGCGCTTCAAGGTGTACGATTGGATAAAATGAGGTTACGAGTATATTATGGCGATCGTGTGGGTACCCGGGGATCTCTGCCCCGGGCGTTGGCTAAACTAAGGTGTAAAATAATTACGATATCTACTCTATATATGTAGCTCTAATAAGTGGGTTCTGCCCCCCTGCCCCCTTCTGCCTTCTCCTGGTGTATATTACGTGTATATAAATATTGTATATGTTTTTTGTTGCCACTCCGCTCTCGTAGAGCCGTCGGCATTTTTGCATCTTTTTTAAGGTTAGTTTAGTGATTTAGATTTAAGATTTTCGATTTAAGTTTTTAGATTTTAGGGTTTTGTTTGTTTTGCGCATTTAATGCAATCTTGCTTTATTCGTGGAAGGAGTGTTAGCTATGTATGTATCATCTCTCTCCGTCGATCCGTTGAAGTCGGGTTTGAACACAAGGACAAAGAATAGAACGTCTCAAAACAGTAAGAACATAACGTAAACTACATAAGTAACTAAGTTGGCTAATACATTTCACAATCCACGCCTGGTCTTTAGCCCACAATCCAATCCTAGTCGGCGGCTCTACGCGTCTGTGTGTATACATTTGCTATTAAAAATCGCTCAGATAATTCAGCTAATTCATGCGTTGTCCATGACTTCATTAAGTTTCATCGTATTGTTTTTATCTTTTGTTTTATTTGTTTCTTTTGCGAGGAACATGTCACCTAAATGTGTATTCAATACGCCCTTATATTGCTCTGGATTTTCCATACGTTTTCACTATGCCACGCCCGCTAAGTCTACTAAATGCTAATGAACACATTGAGTCAAAAATTATAACTTCTTCGTTATTTTGTTTCAGGTCTGTTTCGTTAACTTCCCCAAATCTCCCACTAATTTTAGCTAACCCCTCCCTCCTCCTCCTCCTCCTCCTCCTCCTTTCAACCTGCCGTGTATCTGTATCCTGTGGCTAAATCCTTTCACAATAATTACAAAGTAACGACAAACGAAAAACAAAGCCCTGTGATGCATGATCGGTATGAGTGAGTGGATTGATGGATGGATGGGTAAATGTCGATGAATGTCAGTTAAACTCGGTTTCAGCTATGCCCATGATGATTCGTGACTGGATGATCTGGATGATCGGATCTATATGATATCTGTATCGCTCTAAATGTGCGAAAGTATGTATGTTAAGCTATGTTAAGTTACTTTACGTTATCAATGTCATTGCAATTTGAGTGTGTTGCTCTTTCACTTATTTTGGCCTCACCATATATGGTTCTTTAGTTGGCTCCGAAATTGCGGTTTAGTTAATCAGTCTTTGTATAAAGTTCAACGAAAAGTCAGCGGGTTCCATCAATATTTTCTTGCTTTTTGTTTTTTGTTTGTTTCTTTGTTTTGTTTCGCTTTGCTTCCCTTCGCAAAGTTCGTGTTCTCAAATGCTCAGTCTCAATTATAAGGAAATTATAAAAATACATATGTATGTCCCAAAAAAAAGTAATTTTAAAATAAACGAGAAACAGAACTGAACAAACGAATTATAAATATAATACAAACATTAATACCATTCCACAGTGTTTCTGCAAATCATGTTTAGTAACTCTTGTCGAATGTAGTTTCCTCATTCCGCTAAGCAAACCCGTAAAAAAACACAATCGCCACCTGACCTGGTTCGTACCTCCTTCTATCAGCTAGCAAACTGCCTTTCAGTCTAACTAACAGGTAATAATATTTTCATCTAGTAAATGGTTGAGTTCCCTCTTTGCGTTATCTTTTACTAGGTTCGGTAACTCTACTGAATGCTCACGGACCCTACGTCTATATATATCTCCTAAGTCCTACTCAACCGCCTGCCTTTCGCTTTAGTTTTTGTTTTCGTTTTCGTTTTTGTTTTAGTTATAGTTCTAGTTGGTTGGGCTTGTATATTCGCTAGATATATGCATATGCGTATAGATATAGATATCCATAGATACATATGTGTAATTCGTATTGTATTGTAAATTACCAAATCGTAACCATAACTCTTAAGCAATATCGAGGTAATCGTTGTAGCACTTAAGCTAAAAATTTTCGCTAACTTTCATGATTTCAGATTTTTCCTTTTTAAATCGGTTTCGGCACCTGCTCATAATCGTCCTGTTATTCGGAACTCTACGCTAACGTTTAGCTCTTGTAAATGGTCTAAAAAAGATCGGCACTCGTGGCCTTATTTAGAATACGTGCACAAACCGCTTGTAAGGGTTTGACCCTTCCTTGGAGTCTGGCGACAGTTCAATGAGGAACACAATGCGGCCGTCTGGCATTATGGCCACATCGCAAGTGCGATCTTTCTCGTCCAGCGTGGGCGGCATCAAGGGATTGATGGAGGGTCGCACCTCGATCTAAATTGGGGAATACAATTCCATGTTAGTGATGATTCAATACCCTGTTGGTTGATCCTAAACTGAAAAGTGTACTTACATCCCACATAAAGTCCAGGTTCTGATTGAAGACCAGGATGCGTTGATTCTTGGAATCGGCCACTATAATGCGGCCCTCGTCGTCACAGCACAGGCCGGAGGGTCGATTAAACTCATGGAAGCCCGAGCCCTCATGTCCCTTCACGGAAAGAATCTGCAACAAGTTCAAAAGCACATGAGCACCAACGGAACCAAGCTATTTAAAATCATACATACATCGTTGATGTCCGGATCAATCAGGTAGAGGCAGTGGTTGTCAAAGTCAGACACTATGATGTTGCCCGTGGGCGTGTAGCAAACGCCTCGTGGCGAGGCGATTCCTTTGGTTTGCCCATGGTTGTCGAACACTATCTGGCGGATGAAGCGACCCTCTGAGTCGAACTGCTGGATGCGATGATTGCGCGAGTCGGTGACCACAATTTGGCGGCGCGAGTTCACGGCCACATCCCACGGATATTGGAACTGACCGTATTCCTTGCCGTAGCTGCCGAACTTGAGCAGGAAGACGCCGCTGGCGGTGAAGATTTGCACACGGTGATTGTCTTTGTCCACTACAATAATGCGATTATCAACGTCCACACAGATTCCAGCAGGCAGGTCGAACTCTCCATTGCCCACACCTTTGCGGCCAAACTTGAACTTTAGGGAGCCATCGGGATTGAAGACCTGGACGCGATTGTTGCGGCGATCCGATACGAGCACGTGGCCCATTTTATCCACGCAGAGACCCCATGGCCGGCTCACCTGTCCATCCTCGTGGCCCTCGGTGGCGAAGGATAGCGAGAGGGCATTCGAGTTACGCACCTTGACCAGATCCATGCATCCCGGAATGGCCTGCGTGGTTCGCGGCGCACTGAAGTGTAATCCCGGCGAGCTGCGCAGTCCATTGAGTTCCCAATCAAGCGCAGCGCTGGACATGCCACTGGACATCCCACAGGCACTTCCTCCGCGCGGTTGCATGATGGGCGATGGAATCCGGAAGCTATTGTCTCGCAACAGGGGACGTCGAACACTTGAGGAGGCAACACTCAGCGGATTGTTGGGCATGTTCATGCCGAAGGCCAAGTCCATGCCGTTTGACACGCCAACGCCTCCGACTACTCCAGCAACGCCTCCCACAACTCCCACGGAGGCCGCGGCCACGGCATTTACACTGGAGACACTCGGTACAATTCCGTTGCTGCTAGAGACGATGGGCAAGTTCTTGTCGTCCACCAGGATAACGCCACCCTGGTTGCGGATGTCCTGTAGCAGGCTGTAATCTGGTGGTGCGAAGGCAAAGACTTCCTGTTTTGGCTGCAGGTCCTTATATATGCCCGCAAACTGCTCCATCTGTCGCTGGCCATTGGTCAACTTCATGGCAATTTCGATCTGGTCCATGTTGCATGCGTTGTCCGCCACCTTGCTTAGCATATCGGAGGTTTCGGAGAGTCCGGCGAGAGCAGACTTTAAGCCTGCCATCTGATCGTGCAGGATGGCCAGACGACGCTGGCGGAGCTTTTCCACAAAGTCCAAGAGGAAACGCTCGCGGTCCTCGATGGCAATGATAAACTGACGGAATGCCTTGCGTATATTATCGCTCAGCTCGCTGCAATTGCGCTCGATAAGCCGGATGAAGGCCAGCGCTTTGTCAATGCTGCTCTTAATGCAGCGCGTGCCCACCTGGCTGCTCTCAATGGCGCCGTCCAGCTTCTCCTTCGAGCCCACCATAAAGCTTTGGATGGACGCGTAGCTGTGCTCCTTGTGCTCGTGCAGTGTGCAGCACTGACACACCAATTTCCGGCAGTAGTCACATACGTAGCGCAACATCTCATTGTGAATGTCGCAGATAAAGTTGCCGCTGGGCGGAGTCTGTGCATTTACCGAGCTGCCACCCGTGGGCGAGGCTCCAATGGGCGTGGGCAAGGACACGATCGAGTGGTTGGAGGACAGCGGACTGTTGCGGTGCTCCCTCAGGCAGTCGTTGCACATGAACTCGTTGCACTCCAGGCAGCGTATTGAAGCACTCACCTCGCACCAACCGCAGCTGATGCTCGAGTTGTTTGATGACTCTGGCGACATCTTCGGATTGCTGCGGGCACCGCTGCCAATGGGTCCAATGCTGAAGTCGCCATGCGTGTCCAGGCCACCCAGGAAGTTATTGATAAAGAAGTCTGCCCGTGGTGGTGAGCTAGAATAGTTGAAGTGTGATTTAATTCAAGCTTCTCGCGTTTTTAATTGTGTAATTCTATCTTACCTCTGGCCCACGTTCGGCAGTAGTCCCACGTTGAGGTCCCAGGCGGGAAAGCTCTCCAGGATGCCCGCCAGCAGTCGCTCGGAGGAGTTGCTGGCATTGCTGCTCACACTGCCGCCTCCACTTCCGTTGGCCGTTGAGGAGTTGGCCACACCGTTGGCGCTCGGCGCATTGCTGCTGGCCATTTGTTGCGGAACCGAATTGTTTGACAAAAGTTCCATCATAAGAGTGGTGAGATCACGTTTCTATAGCACAAGGCGGCAGTCAATGGAGTGGCGCTTTTCCGCTACACAAATAGTAAGATTTGCGAATTATTTTAGAGACGTTTGACGAAAACTCGAAAAACTCGTAGATAATATTTTGTAATAATTTTTTTTTCTAAACTGCGTTTGGAACGCGCGGGACGTCGTCAGTTGTCGAAGGGTAGCACCTAACTAAATTGGCCAAGGAAAAGGTGCTTCATTAAGTAGTCCTAGGCAGGCAGTTGCAGCTGCATCTAGGCATCATCTTAGGTAGCGGGAAAATTCCCCGACCGCTTGCCTGCCTTCTTATGACCAATCCACAAGGCCGGATCCCCGACCCCTGATCCTTTAAGTAGGCCCGTCCCGAATCCGGGAAAAGCAATGCAACCCGAGAAAGGCAGCTGTGCGCCGCGAGCGGCAGCAGGTCAGATTTGTGTGTATCTTTTGTATCTGTAAGATACTTGGTTGCATTCATGCCATTGTCAAGTTCTTTGGAATGCCGGAATTTCGGAATTAGCCACGCATTTCCTAATTTACGAGCTAAAATGGCGAGTTTTCGCGCGCAATTCGGCGAACTGGCTGTACTCCGTATATACTTTTTGTAACCCAGATACTAGAGTCGGGAAATTACTCCCCAAAAACACGGGAAAACAAACTGGACTGGGATTAGAAACCACCCTCACGGGGCCCCACCTCAGCGCTCAACCTTATCACGTAGTTACAATATTTTCCTGCTTTTCCACCCACCACCTCGCTTCGCCGGCACTGCGCAAGCGACTTTTCCGGCGGGGAGAATGGGGTGGAAAACCCAAAGCGACAACGTCATAAAACAACAGACGGAACTGGTTTCCATCTCCAAGACGAGGAGCGTAGACCCAATAAAACGACCGACTTTCATCCCTCCACCGGGTCAGGATTACGGAGCTGTTTCTTCCACACTCTGCGGAAAACTTGACGACAGGAACGTGTATTTCGTTCATTCTGATTTTGGGTGATTTGAGTTAATTTATAGTATGACTTGAGGGGTAGCAAATCCAGTTTACGAATGGGGTTAAGGTGGAAAAGGGTTATTGAATGTCTGCGGGCTGAGGTTAGGCCTCCCGTTGCTCTCGCCAAGGAAAAATATTAAAGTCAAGCTATTGATGATTTTTTCGATCTGTGGTGAAAACTAGTAAGCCGGGCGGGCGATCCAGTTCTTATATTAAGATGCACTGTGAACCAGAATATCTTTTTATAAAAAGTTGGTGTAAAGGATCAGACACCTTTAGATAGATTTGCATATTGATAAACAAGAACTCAGCGGACTTTTTTGATTTAATCAATTTTAGGAAAAATTTTAAAGCAAACTATTTTTTTTCTACAACCCAATTTGGGATTTTAAGCCAGTAAAATGTATATACTTAATGCGCAAATATGTTGATATTATTAATAACCATTTTAAGGACAAGATTTTACGTTCCATGAGTTAAAGGAACTTTGAATGTATTACCATTTCGACAAGGAGATCTTACAAGACGTCAAGATGCTGGGGATGTTTTAATGTTACAACATTCAATATGCATCTATGAATTAGCATTCTATAAAAAGAAAATGCCCTCTTTGAAGGGGTTTAAAGGGAAATCAAAACAACGTGAATTTCCATACCATCGACAGTCCAAGAAATGGGGTTGTGGAATATGGTTGCGATTGGATTGCGAAGAGTCCTGATGAAATCAATACACAAACTCAGCTTTGGTACCCTTTTTTCGGCTAAACAATGCAACGCCCTAGGAAAGGAATGCACTTCTAGGATATTTTCGAACCGTGTAGACAGCGGCAACAAAAACAAGGATAAGAAGAACAAGAGCAGGAAAAGGACTCCGTGCGGAAAGAGGAGGGGGAGGAGGCATCAGCGAAACTACCCTTGTCACCCTTGAACGTTTTCCATTGAAACGGGTCTGTCTCCGAGTCGCAGGACGTGGAAAAAACACGACCAAGAAGTTAAAGTCCTTTCAAAAACACACAGACACACACACACACACGGTTACAGCGGTACATTTGTGTTCGTGCAGCGAGGATACGACGCAAAAACATCGGGGGATGAGGACGAGGGTTGTATTTACACAAGTTTCTCTACATGTCCGTATGTAGGTGGTTTCTGCGCCGCAAATCGTCCGTATATTTGTGTATGTATATTTTCCAAAAACGGAAAAGCGTCGAGAGGAATCTTTTGGGAAATCTTGGGAGTCGTGAAAATCAATATTTGCATTTGGCAGCAATTGGACTAAGGTCTATTTATCAAATTCTGTTGATAGTGGCACGCTCGTGCCTCCTCTTTCGCTCTCTACGTGCATCTCCTTCGCGTACACACCTTTTTTAGCAGCCGCATGCAAGACGCTTGGCTTTTGTTGTTGTTGGGTCGCGCGTTCAGTACCGATTTTCGCTAATTGATTCGATTTTTGATTTGATGCGGTGCGGATTCCGTTTTGAATTGGCTTGGCTTTGCCTTTTCAGCGGATTTTCGCGAGGCGAAATTCGTTTTCCAGAGAGTTCTTATGCGTAATCCGTTCGCTCCGACAATCGTGTATTCCTTATTCCGACTGAAGAAGATACATCCGAAACCGAAACTGAAAACACAACATAACACTCGAGTCGCTCGCTCTCCCTCTGTCTCTCTCTGTTGCTTTTGCCGCTCATCAACATCATCATCGCCTATGTAGCCTAAACAAAATATAAAAAATAAACCCAAATGTATCTCACAGTTTGTTTTTTGATTTTGATGTGCGCGCGCGCTCCAAAAAGTCGCTCTCTCTTTCGTTTCGCCCGCTCTCTTCTTTTCCTATTTCTTCCGCTCTCTGTTTCTCCTTCGCAGGGCGCACGGACACAGGCACACTCATGCACGGGAGGCTCACATGCACATTTTATCTTCTATTTATTTTCACTTATGCCGCAAAGAACTGCATTTAATACAGAGGGTCGATGCAGAAGTTTGGTCAGATGTACTGTTACTAACCTCAAACAATCGAATCGCTTGATGGGCCATAACGGCTAATAGGATAATGGCGTCCGCTTCGGTCCAGGGTATCAGGGGCGTATGGATTCTAAACAAGATTTCCTTTTATGCGGATTACGCAGCTAACATTTCCCCCGACAAACTTAGTTAATAACTCTGATTTGATTTACTCACATATATTATGCTAACTTAATTCGTGCACCATGGCTTCTTCAACTCACTTGTCAAATTCATTCACTCTACGCAGTCTTAGGGTATCCCATAGTCGTCACTCCACTTCAATTCGATTTAATCGTCAGTTCTTATTCGTTTATTATGCGAGTGTTTGATCGATGTAAAAAGCTGGCAAACTCTTTGAAAATCGCTTATCGTCGCTGTGCTTACAGATTGTTTACATTTTCCAAGCGTTTTCGGGCGAATCTCATTTACCCTTGGTTCCACCCTCGTGCACTTTTCCTTCTGCAAGCGAACGAGAAATCGAAAAAGCCATGAACAATTATTCCTATTGTGCGTCTGCTTCTTCTTCCAATTACTTTGGCGGCGTGTTTTAGCTGCACTCTGCGGTGGCGCCCAGCTTTTTGTTTGGCCCAATCGAACGGCTCCAATTCTGACCCACTTATTGCGGCGGGGACTAGGACTCGAATTCGGCTCAAAATCTTCACTCCAACCTTCACGCACGCATTTAACCATCAAACTGCAAAACTCACGTTCATGCGCTCGCCGCTGCCGTTGCCTCTTCCTCTTCTTCTCTGCCCGGCTCTCTCGTTACGACGCTGCCCTTCTGCTGCTGCTGGTTTGTGTTGTTTTTGTCATTCGCGCCCCTGTTTGTTCAGGGTATCGCGGGCATAGCCGAACTGACGTTTCGTTTTTGATGCTCACAATGGCTGGTCACACTGATTGTTATATGGTAACTGTTATATTTTAATTTTTGTAAACATTAGTATGAATGAAATAAAGGTAATATGAGATCCTCCGTCTTGGTCATGAACGTTATTGTGATTACACATCGGAGGGGATTCATACTACTGAAATTATATAGAATTTGGTTTTCAAAAATTTAAGGTTAAATAAACACTTGGTTAATGAGTTTCGAAAAGAACATTTTAGTTTCAATGCAAGAATAATTAGAAATTTTTATAAATTCAGCGACTAAATTTCAGACTCTATATTTAGAAGATGAGCTTGCTGAGTTCTAGAAAGTTAACCTCCATCCAATTGGACCCTATTAAGCAAATCCCAGAACTGTTAAGCCCGCAACTATTCAACGAAAGCCCTTGAATCATTGAACAATTTTAAAAACATGGGGAGATGTTTTCAGCCGAAAAACACCACACACCAATAGGGAATTATCAAGTTGCCTACGCTCGACCAAGTTTCGACCATCCGGAGAGCATTGAGATTGGTGAGCGGAGAGAGCGAGCGAGAGCGCGGAACATTAGCATTAACGGCGCATGTGGCGCGAAAATGCGGATGGAATCACCTTGTGGTTGTTGTTGTTGCCGCGTGCACCACCCTTAAAGAACTTGTTTTGCACTGACAGAAATTTTGAGCCGCCCGTGGCTGGAAAAATGCAATTGCAACAGCCGTGGCCGTGGATAATTGGGAACTCGAACTGCGGGCGGGGTGCGCAGGTAAAAGGCGCAGGTGCACCGGAACACAGATACAGGTAAAAGTGAGCGGTTATCCTGAGGAAGAAACAAGTAATCATGCTGGCGTGATCGTCTATTTGAAGTGTAAATATGTATTGTAATGCAATATGGTATGTATTGAAGTGTTGGTATGAAGGAAAGCAGGCCGGAATACTGATTACATGCTACGTATGTAGGCAGATTCACAGAGTTAGTCAGTCGCGTTCTTATAATACTGTAAGCTAGGCTTATAAAGTACATCTCCCCACATTCCCCCGGACATGCGCGTCCTCAGCCGAACTCCAGTTCCTCGATGAGCACGTTCTGCAATTTCTGGCGCACGCGCAGACGCCGACGGCTGTCCAATCTTTGCAGGAAGGGCATCAGACTGAGCAGGAACATCCGATCCGCCTCGTCCTGGAGATCTCCACCCGAGGGATCCGTATTCGTGGCCGCATCCGTGCTGATATACTTGAATGGCATATCGGCGGAGGGTGACTGTGAGTTGGAGAACACCTTGGCCTCCTGCTCGCTCTTCAGGATGCATCCGCCGTGGCTAGTGTTATTCGCCTTGGTCTTGGCCACCGCCTGCTCCATTTCGTCGTCGTCATCGAGCACTTCTATGGTGAATACACCAGAACTGGAAGCATCGGCACGATTTGCGCGTTCCTCTTCCAAGTTCTCCGAGGCGGCATCTTCGTCGAAGTCATCGTCATCCTCCTCGTCCTCCTCCCTTTGACTCGGCTCCGACTTAAATCTCTTATTCTCCGGCGGCTGGCAGTCGCGATCCTCGAAGAACGAACTGATGTCCGAGAAGCTGGGCTGGTGTAGCTCCGAGTCATAGCTGTGGCTGAGCTCGCATATGGGCTCCGTAGCCACAATGGGCATTGAGTCATACTTGTCCGGCCCCAGCACATTATTGTTCTCCGTCCAGTGTCCGGGTGGGTGCTTCTTGCTGCTGCTCCTCGTCTGACGCATGATATTCTCGTGAACGGCGGGCTCCATGAACCGCATGTCGTTGTAGAAGCGCCACGACGAGGGCGTCTCATTGGACAGGTTATTGCGGATGTACACCTTGCGAAAGTTGTCCCTCAGGTGGCCCCACTTAATGCGGCAGATGTCGGCTGTGAAAGGGGGACAGTCATTTTAGCGGGGAGCGCAGAGGAGAAATAGTCAGCCATACACTCACCTGGCAAATTCACATCCTGACCCACCTCGAACCAAACGGGCGTGATGTCGCTGCGCTTCTGGCCATTGGCATTGTTGCGCAGCCACAACATCGGACGTCGTGAGACGGCGGCAATCAGGCGCTTCACCGTTTCGATGGGCAGCTTGGCGGTGTTGGTGAAGGCGAAGGAGGCGGTGGCAGAGGCGGCGGCAGAGGCAGAGCCAACGGAGGCCGCCGACGATGACGCATTGTAGGCCATCTCCATGTCCAGATCCGAGTGGCCAATTTCCGATAGCTAGTTAGCCAGATCCAGTTCCGATTCCAACTCCGAGTTTCCCGGCAAGCGACTCGCGCAGCTCAAGCGTTCAGGCAGCACTGAAAATACGAAAAATACGGGCACCACGAAGTGTACGGCGCAGCCAGCAACAACCAGTTTACGTGCCTTTTGGCGGTGCCGAGAGAGAATTGTGGAAAGAGCGGACGGAGCTGGTTGCGACGGCACAGGCAAAGGCAAGGCGGAGCAGCGGGATCGGGAAGAAGGAGAGAGGCTTGAGCAACAGGCTTTGCCACGAACAGAAGACCCAAGAAGAGGAAGAAGAAGCAGAAGAAGAAGAAGCAGGCGCAGGCGAGGCGGCAGAACAACAACTGAGCTGCCTGGCAATATTATCCGGATGTTAAGCTTCCGCTGCGCTGGCCGCAACTCTGTGTGTCGTATTTGCGCTTTTTACGGTTGTTAACTTCGCCGTTGTGGGCCCACCGTAACGAATCCAATATGCTCTGCACCGAAAAACGTATATTGCAATAGAATTCCAGCCGTACAGCGACTTGAGCGGACATGTCGCGCTTTAGCGGTAAAAGTCTTTCCAGTAAGCTCTATGCCGCTCCCTCTCGTTACGCGAAAGGAGATCCTTTTCCAGGTGACCCGGCCGCTTTGACTGGAAATTCATAGTGTAGCGTATAGAGAGCGGTGTAGTGTACTTTGTTTATTTTTATCAAAACTGGATTTTACTACGGTCGGCTGGCTGGGCCGCTTGGAAATGGAGCTGGAGGGAACGTACAAAATTCACGCCACGCCAGTGGAGCCACCGCCACAGCGTACATACATTTCTACATATAGACGAGGGTGTGTGGGAACAAAAGCTCCAGCTGGAACGATCGTGAGCCTGGAACCGAAGACTGTATCCGTTGTCTGTATATGTATGTGTACACACGTACATATGTTTGCTTGTACGTATATGCTTGCACGTTTCGGATTGAGTCTCCTCTTCTTGGGACTGCGAAAATGCAAGTGAAGCAGACACGACAAGTGGCGACCGGGGTTATTTATCAGATCTTCTGTAGCTTTGCGGTTGGGTTTCAGCCTGACATTTGATCCTCGCCGCAATTTATACTCGTCTTTCTACCCACACTGCGAAAAACACACACACACATTCGTATGCACAATGTACGTGGACAGACAGGCGGCCAATAAATGGGAATCCAACACCGTAATTGGCCATTTTCAAGAACGTCTTGCAAAGAAAACTGGGGAAAAAATACAGACATGCCTAAGTATCTATGTATACGAGATATGTATGTATGCATATTTATACGGACCGGTTCTTTGTTTCCGATCCGGTTAACTTTTAAGGAATACGGAGTACGATTCATCTTTCGCTAAGATGGTGATTTGAAATCCTTAAGCTTGTCTTTTAAGTAGCGATTAAACTAATGATAAATCGAAAAACGGTAGTTATATAATTATTATTTCGTTAAATTTCGTATAAATATTGTTTCTTCTACATATATGTAGATAGAGGTTTTTAAAGAGGAAAAGACTGGGCCAAATAAATTATTAATATGACGCATACTTCCGCCTTTGTTTTGATTTTACTTTGTACTTTTATGTAATATTAGTATCTGATTTGTAGCGAATCTTACCTGTGAGTCTACAAAGCTTTCGATGTATGTATCTGTTGTGATCATACATTAACTTTTCTTAAATTGAGATTTTAAATTCATTAAATTATTGTCGTCTTAAAACATTTTGTCAAATCTCGAGATCTCCAGAAAACACAATAGATTGACTTTACAGATATACATACATATTACATTTATTGACATTCAACGAAACTCAAGGATTGAGCGAAAATATATTGTATATATAAGCGATAAGTACTTGGTTCCGGAATCCACACGCACATGTAACAAATAGACGAATCGCACACTTAACAATAGAGAAATTCTTTACGGGTTATGAGAGATGTCGATTTAAGAATCTGGAATATATATGTTTAGACATATGGTATATACTACACGTACAGTATGCATATTTATAGTGAATGGTAATGGTAATGAAGCGCCCTGCTAATACTTCGCCTGGCCCAACCGAATCGAAAGCGCCTGCGCTCGGTATTGATAATGAAGATGGTGATGGTGATCGAGGTGGCGTTTACACGACGGACAGGCTGGGTTGTTCCTCGACGTTGTTGTCTTCGTCCTCCAGGGGCAGGGATGCGGACGTGCACCGCCTTCTGTTTCCCCCGGAAGGATTACCTACCGCCTGACTCCCGGTCATAATAGAATAGCTCTTAGAGGCGGGCTTTCGCGGACTTGCGACGGTATCCTTCTCCAGGGCAGACAAGTCCCCATTGCTGTGACCATTGCTGCTATGCGGTGAACAGCTACCATTGCTGTTAGCGGTGCCCGATACGATCCCAGCACCATTTCCATTACCACTTCCGTTGCCAGCGCCCGCCTCGTTGATGAAAACGTCCATGTGATCGATGGTGTCGTTTAAAGCAAAGCTCTGATCCCGGCGCTCACTCTTCTTCCACAGATAGTAGAAATGGACCAGTTCGCGCATGGTTCTAGTGCGCACCTGAAAGAGCCCAACGAGCCCATAGATTACTTGCTAGGGCGATCCGCAGGCAATGGACGCTCCTTTACCTGGTTTTGACGTATCTGATAGAAGTCCTTGCCGAACCGCTGAATGCCCTCCTCGAACTTTAAGCACTCGTCCTCGGACCAGCTGCTCATGGTATCAGTGAGAGGCAGGACGTTCATGCGCTTGCGTCGCAGGGCTTCTTTAAAGTCGTAACCGCACTGGACAAGCAGATGGAGGGCCTGCTCGTTATCCTTTACCACCAGCTCCTGATCGCCAGCGCCACTTGACGCAGGCGGAGCCTTGGGAGGCGTGGCTGGAGCTGTAATAGGAGCCGGCGGTTCGATAGTAGCACCTGTAGCTGCACCTTCTTCGCCCGTCGTAGTCTCTGCCCCGTCCTCCGGTGGAACTATGGATCGGGTTTCCTGTATTTTAGCCAGATATTCCTCCACCTCGCGCTCGCTGACTTGGCTGGGCTCCCAGATCAACTGATCCTCGTTCTCATATGGTAATATGTCGCCATATTGCGAGAGCCCCTCCGGAATCTCAGCCTGATAGTCGTGACCCACCATTATTATCTTCCGAGCATCGTCCAACTCGGATTCGCTTTCCTCCTCCTCCTCGGCCTCCACTTCATCGAACAGCGTTTGCAGTGGAGTGACTAAAAAAGTGTTACATAATGGGAGTGATAATTAGATTCTGTCACGTTTTATTTTTAAACCTACATCTTTCCGTCTCCTCTCCGCATGTGGGCGCCAGATCGACGAAGGATTCATCTGGATACAGGTCCAGCAAATGTGAGCGATGCTGTTTCTTGATCCCCTCATACTTTTGCGCATCCTCCGTGTCCACGGACGAAGCTTCTCCTGATTCTGGGGGTGATGCTAGCTTATCCGCCACCTCCTTGGGTTCCTCCTCCTGGTCTATGCTGTCGTGTTTCTCCAGTTGCGACGCGCTGCTCGAAGTGGAGGTCGACGTGTGAGCCGTCTCCGTGTCCAGTTCCTGGTACTGGCGCTTGGTGGCCCGACGTGCACGTCGAGTACTGCTGCCGGAACGGTTTGAGCTGCTCACTGCAGGCGAAGCCGCTGTGCCGCCATATTTGGCCAGCAGCTCCTCGATGGGCATCTCGCTCTCCTCGCGCAGCGTGGCGATCTCGTCCTCGGCACTGTGCGCCTCCATGTCCGCCAGAGCCTCCTCCTCGTTCAGCGTGGCCTCGTCGTCAAAGTCGTTGACCATCATGTCGATGGTGGGCTCAAAGGTGGTGTCCGCCACCGAGGACGACGGCGACATTGGCGGTTGGACGCTGGTGCTGTTGTTGTCCGAACTGGTGGCCGGCGACTTGCGGCGCTCCCGCTTGGTGGGCGTGACGGCCAGATCGCTGTTGGCCAGGCTGCCGGAGTCCGCCGACGCCTCGGAAGCGCTGTGCTGGGAGTGATCCGATGATTTCCCGAACTCCATCATTTTCCGTACACACAGTGTGGCAGCGGCCAGAGCGCCAAAATATCTGCACTTCGCCTGCGCAAATGCGCTAAAAAACGGCACTGTCTGGGATATTCCTTTTTTAGTTGGGGTATTCCTATATATTCGAAATTTGTTTTTGCTTGGCTTTCCAAAGTAAGGATTACTCGATTTTTAAGATTTCGATTTTCTGCCTTTTTAAATTTGACTGATGTGAGCTCTTTTTATGTATAAATCACTTTGTGAGTATTTTAGCAAGCTTGACAGCATTTTCCACGTTGCCATGTGCATATATTTTACAGCATAAACTGCTCGAAAAGTAAAAAACAATTTTCAAATATCAAGCAATTATTTACCTACCGCAATATATATACTTTCCAAATTGGAATTTTTCTCTACATACTAATTGATAAAACAGAAACGCATTATTCGAAATTTTTTATTGAAAACATTTTTGTAGTTGCGCTTAAAAATAGGAATGAATGATTTTCCGGTTGGTTTTGAATGAGATAAATATAATAAAATTAACAAATACGAATGGTGTTCTTTCCCATGACAACAATTGCGCCCTCATCTTGCACCTCCTTCAGGGCATCTTCAAATTGCTCGCGCGTGATCATCTGTAACAAATTATCGTTTACATTGATGTTATTATAAATATTACATTAGCACTTACAATTTGGGATCCTTCCTTAATATCGTTAAACAGTTTCTGATAGGGAACTGTGAGAACTTTGCCCTTCTTCTTGAGGTTTTCCTTGATGGCTGCCACCAGATCGGCGCGCTTTTTGCGGGCGGCTGTTGATAAGCCGGTGGTGAGGATGCCCACGTCGATTTTGCCGGACAGGGGATCCGTGGCCGACTGCTTGAGAGCCTCGCGATGAAGCCGCCAAGCCTCCTCCACGTCCAGCAATTCCACCTGGTTGCTGAGCCGCACCTTGGCGTGCGCCTCCGACAGTCGGATGAGACTCTCCAGCTGGCGCGGGTAAGCAGAGATCTGTCCACGACCGGCGCCCACCTTTCGCATGTCCACGTAGGCCTGAATGAGTCGTTGTTGCGCTTCATCCGACAACGTAGGCGACAGATGCTCGCGGGCATAGGCGATGTAGTCGCGCAGAACGCTCATGTCCTGAAAATTGTTTGAAAATGCTACAGATATATTCCCGAAAATTACAAGAAAAGCTACTTACAAACATGGTATCCTCCTCCTCATGACGCGTCACATAGTACAAAGATACCAAATGGCTGGCCAGTCGCTTGTCAAATATCTCATCCTGGGGATCCAGGACCAGAAAGATTAGGTCGAAGCGGGACAACAGGGTGTGCGGAAGCTGGACGTTATCAATGATGTTCTTGCGCTTATTCCACTGGGACTCGGCAGGATTGGCGGCAGCAAGAATCGAGGTCCTCGCGTTTAGCTGACAGATGATGCCCGCCTTGGCAATACTCAGGGTCTGCTGCTCCATCACCTCGTGCAGCACACTGCGTGTCGAGTCGTTCATCTTGTCAAACTCGTCAATGCAGCAAACTCCATTATCGGCCAAAACCAGTGCACCTCTGAAAAGAAGCCGTAAGATTACAACCCAGATTCGAATCTCAATCTATCTTTTAGATTTACGTTTGCAGAACCAGCTGGCGAGTCTCCGGATCTTTGGTCACATAGGCAGTCAAACCCACGGCCGATGAACCGCGACCGGAGGTGTACTGTGATCTTGGCACGAGGTTGAAGACGTACTGCAGCATCTGGGACTTGGAAGTACCCGGATCACCGCACAACAGCAGGTGAATTTCCGATCTGAAATTCTGACGTCCGAGAGTTGCATGCTTCTTCTTGGTGCCACCAAAGAGCTGCAGCAAGATGCCTTTCTTGATGTCGTCGTTCTCATAAATAGATGGCGCAATGGCCCTGGCCAGGCGGTCGTAGATGTCCGGTTTCTTGGCCAGCAATTGTAGCAGCTCAACGCGTTCTGGCGGGAAGATGTGATCCTTGCTGGTAGGTAATTAAAATTAGCAAATTTTATTCTAACCAGTAATAGAATGCAAGACTTACCCCTCCTCTTCCTCGTACAGTCGCTTGTTGTCCACCTTCCGGAAGTGAACCACGTCGACGTGCGTCTTGTACACACTTTTTACCGACGAACTGAGGCCTCCAGTCTTCAGTGGCGTCGCCCGGTAGATGCCTGTGACCGTGACGCGATCACCCGGCTGCACCTTGTCCACCAGATCGTTGTGAGCATACAAAAGCACATTATGCGGAGTCTGTCCCGCCGCCATGTCATCAGGAGACTCCTGGAGTTTGACAAGCTGCTTATCCGTAAACTCTGATCGATTGTGGATTAAACGGAAGCAGTGGTTCGTGTTGCAGTTGGTGCAGAGCGTGGGCTGGTTAATACGACCGCGGTCCACCTCGACGGTTGTGCTGAAGGAACAGATGTTGCAGCTGAAAAAGGCTTCGCGCATCTCGGGAATGACGTTCGACGAGCGAATGACCATGCCACTAATGCTGATCAACTGGTCCATATCCTCGGGATTTAGGGATCGCATGTTGCGCGTCTTGTCCGCGTTGAAGGGCCGCACCTGAATCTGGTGTTCCAGAAGAGCGGCTGGATAGCGCTCAAAGAACATCTCGTTTATGGCCATATCAAAGCCGGGAATAACCTCCTGCGGATAGCAAATTAACTGGCGGTACAAGTCCTGATCGAAGGTCTTGAGATGGGCACAATTGAGATTCAGATAGGGCTCCTCCAATGTGTGAATCTCCTCCAGTTTCTGGAGATACAGTGGCTGGTTAACATCGATATTCTCGGAGATTTCGTCCTGCTCGGCACTGGGGTCAATAAAGCGCATAATAAACGACTTGAACTTGGATTTGCACTGGCTGACGACAACATTGGTTCCCCAGACGACGAGCTGAGGTGCTTGCGAAGATTCAGAGACGGGATCGGTGGTTTCAGAGCCCTTCTCAGGAATGGGTTCCAGCTGTAAAAGGGGCTGAAGTGAGTTGAGGTTCCCAAAATGAGTTGCAGGCGTACACTTACCCCAGAGCCCCCGCCAATGGCCACCTGGCGGATGCGCTTGTCCGTTCTTATATCGGGCCGCGCCCGTAGCGGAGTGCCTCTAATTCCGGAACGAGGGGTTCGAATGGAGCCCATCGAGCTGGGCGTGCCGTAGTTCAGGGGCGAACTCAGATCGATCTCGCTCATGTTCGCACCCAATCCTCGAGCCGGACTGGTGGCTGGCAAGCTGATGTTTCCCGGCGAGGTGGGCGGCAAACTGATGTTGTCCGAGGGCCGGACAGTCCTCCCGGGACCCATGCGCATGGGTGTCTCCACATCTTGCGACGCAATGCCTGTAAGCAGACAAGACGCTTGCTTTGCAAACAGAACACACTTTTTGTGGCACGCCGATACTCACCTCTAGTGGGTGTGCGGGCGCCTTGTTTGGGCGTCGCACCTCCAACACTGGGCGAACGAACGGGGCTTGACATTTCCTTAGAGAAGATATTTATTTAATCCGTGCGTCCTGGGCGAAAACTGTAGCTGTTGTGAAACGAAAACTCTGGCGATGCGGTGGGACAGAACAGCTAAAAATTGGCGGGAAAATAACTGCTGCAGTGTTGAAGAATACCACTGGGTGAGTTGAGCAGTGCTGAAAATCTCGCTGCAGGGCATTTCGCGCCAAATAATTGGTGGTTCTTAGGGTGTTTTGCAAATATAAAATCCGGTTACTGCAGCATTATAAAATCTTTTTGCAATGTATTTTATTTCGTTCAAATTTAATCCATCGTTAGAACCACACATTTCCTATTTGGCCCAAACTGCACGCCCTTTGGCAACCCTGCCCTTTTGCCAACAACAAAGCATAAGTCAGTCAGTCGGTGACAGGGACGGAAGTTTGTTTGTTTTTCTCACACTTTGGCGTTGCGATCTAAAAATTATCAATGTTTTTATAAATTATTCCTGGCTAATTTTAAGTAATTTAGGACAGTACATTTACATAAATCCAAAAAAAAAAGACCATGAAAGTGGTAATTTAAAGAGGCTGTCAGAGCATGAAGAAAAAGAACCACCAAGGAAATTAAACCTAACGGGATTTATGCACCCAACTCACTCCCACGCGGAGTAGGAAGAAGGAGAGGAGAGAAAGAAGGAGCTGGAAGAGGAACCTAGAGTAGGAGGAGGAGCCAGTGGAACCATGTCGAGCGAGGAGATGCTATACGCTCAGGTATTACACAGTATATATTGATGCCCTACAAGTGCATCGTGGCAGATTGCGGCGGTGTCGGTGTCGTCTGCAAATGGTGCCAATATAAAATCGCACCCATAACGTGATTTCCCCCTACCAAAGTGTGTGTGTGTGTGAGTGTGCGGGCCATTTGCCAGTTCTTGGCCCTGATTTGTTCCCATGGCAGGTGATTAGCCATTGATGACTGCATCGCAGCACCCGAAATGTTTAAAAATGATTCATCTACATACAATATTCGCGGGTGTCTTATCGCCAGGGGAATGGGTTGTGTGATAAGCTCGATTGATAAGACACCAGGCCGGGTGACGTCTCTGATGGGGATTGGGCCTAACTTCCATTCATGACACTTGTTAATTCGGTTCACTTCTTTTCCAGGGCGCCAAGATCTGGGTGCCCCACGCGGAGCTGGTGTGGGAGAGCGCCACCTTGGAGGAGAGCTACCGCAAGGGCGCCGGCTTCTTGAAGATATGCACGGAGTCCGGAAAACTGAAAGAGGTCAAGCTAAAGGCCGATGGCAGCGATCTGCCTCCATTGCGCAATCCGGCCATTCTGGTGGGACAGAACGATTTGACCACCCTGTCCTACCTGCATGAGCCGGGGGTGTTGCACAATCTGCGTGTCCGCTTCTGCGAGCGCCAGATTATCTACACCTACTGCGGCATCATTCTAGTGGCCATCAACCCGTACGCGGAGATGCCTCTATACGGGCCCAGCATAATCCGGGCGTATCGGGGTCATGCTATGGGCGATCTGGAGCCGCACATCTTTGCCCTGGCGGAGGAGGCGTACACGAAACTGGAGCGCGAGAACTGCAACCTGAGCATCATCGTCAGTGGGGAGTCGGGTGCGGGCAAGACGGTCTCCGCCAAATACGCCATGAGGTACTTTGCCGCTGTCGGAGGTTCCGAGTCGGAGACCCAGGTCGAACGCAAGGTGCTGGCATCTTCGCCGATCATGGAAGCCTTCGGAAATGCCAAGACGACCCGGAATGACAACAGCTCCCGCTTTGGAAAGTTTACCAAGCTGCTTTTCCGGAACCAGATGGGTGTGATGTTCCTGCAGGGAGCCACTATGCATACCTACCTACTGGAGAAGTCACGTGTGGTGTACCAGGCGCAGGGAGAGCGCAACTATCACATATTCTATCAGCTGTGCGCGGCGCGATCGAAGTACCCTGAACTGGTGCTGGGTATGTCTGGAAGCCCCCTCCCATTTCAGTTTAGAAAATGAAGTAATATTTCCATTCTCCCAAAGATCACCAGGACAAATTCCAGTTTCTGAACATGGGTGGCGCTCCTGAAATTGAACGAGTTTCGGATGCGGAGCAGTTTAACGAAACCGTGCAGGCCATGACAGTTCTGGGCTTCTCCATTCAGCAGATCGCTGATATCGTAAAGATCCTGGCAGGAATACTCCATTTAGGAAACATTCAGGTTTCCAAGAAGTTCAACGAGGGCAGCGAAGAGGAGGACAGTGACTCTTGCGATATATTTGTAAGCTCAATTTCGTAAAACCAGATGACAATTTCTTAGTTATATATATACTTTAACTTTATCCATCTTGTAGCATAACGACATCCACCTGCAGATCACCGGCGATCTACTGCGGGTGAGCGCCGATGATTTGCGCCGGTGGCTTTTGATGCGTAAGATAGAGTCGGTCAATGAATATGTGCTGATACCGAATAGCATTGAGGCGGCTCAGGCGGCTCGAGACGCTCTGGCCAAGCACATCTATGCGAAACTGTTTCAGTATATAGTCGGTGTGCTGAACAAGAGCCTCAACAACGGTAGCAAGCAGTGCAGCTTCATTGGCGTCCTCGATATCTACGGCTTCGAAACGTTCGAGGTGAACTCCTTCGAACAATTTTGCATAAACTATGCGAATGAAAAGCTTCAGCAGCAGTTCAACCAGCATGTCTTCAAGCTGGAGCAGGAGGAGTACCTTAAGGAAGGAATCACCTGGACGATGATTGACTTTTACGACAATCAACCGTGTATCGATCTAATTGAATCTCGCCTGGGAGTGCTGGACCTGCTCGACGAGGAGTGTCGAGTAAGATTCATTTGACATAGAACTTGAATATCATTCTTAAGCCGGATCTATCTACAGATGCCCAAGGGCTCGGACGAGAGCTGGGCTGGCAAGCTCATCGGAAAGTGCAATAAATTTCCGCATTTCGAGAAGCCACGCTTCGGCACAACCAGTAAGTGATTTTACACTATTCCATACACAATTATTTCAATGAGAATCTCTTAATTCTATCTTTGAGGCTTCTTCATCAAACATTTCTCGGACACGGTCGAGTATGACGTGAACGGATTCTTGGAAAAGAATCGTGACACAGTCTCCAAGGAGTTGACGCAAGTGCTAAGCGAGTCCAACATGTCTCTGGCCAAGCAGGTGATGACCCTGGAGGAAATAGACACTCTGAGCGTGGATTCCGCTAAATCCTCCACCTTAGGCGGCCGCGTCGTGATCAGTGCTGGCCGCAAACAGGTTTGTGATTGACCAGATTCTTCATGGGCCCAGCAATCGCATTGCTCTCCAATTTCGTCCATTTGTAATCGTTGTCTTATTGCTATTTGTATTTTCCATACGCTTGTCGTTCGCTCACCGCCAACTCCCTCGGATTGCCCAACAGCAAGGGAATGACACACGTCGAAGAGTTAGTTACCCACTTATTTTAATTACCTGCAATTGACTAACCCTAAACGAATAACCACAAACATTTTAACAACTTAATGTGATTTTGAAATGGGTACATTCGTTTTTACTAACTTAGTCCGGACTTCAAACAACAAAAGAACATACTGACAATGCTAATAGCCTAGTAATGCTGATTAGGAAGAGTCAATGTTGCTGACAGACTAACAATTTAATACTTCCGCAAGGATATAATAATTGATAGGAATTTGTCATATAGGTGATTTCATTTATTATCAATTTATGACAGGCAAACGAACTCATATTAAATGAATTGGGTTAATAAGAATAAGTTTACTCAAAATGTGAATCTAGTTTGAAACCTTAAATCGATTTTATGTATTCATTTTCTTCATTTTGACTGTGTTTGTCATTTTCACAAACGCCCCACTAATTGCTCCTTCTACTTGTTATAAGGTGGTGCCATCCAAGCAGCATAGGAAAACGGTGGGATCGCAGTTCCAGGAGAGTCTGGCCTCGCTGATATCTACGTTACATGCCACAACACCGCACTATGTGCGCTGCATCAAGGTAAGATGTGCTATTGGGTACAGATAAAAGCTCCTTAAAATATGTTTATTTCGTGCAGCCCAACGATGACAAAGTCGCCTTTAAGTGGGAGACGGCCAAGATCATACAGCAGCTAAGGGCCTGTGGTGTGCTGGAAACGGTGCGCATCTCCGCAGCGGGATTCCCCTCGAGATGGCTCTATCCCGACTTCTATATGCGGTACCAGCTGCTGGTTTACCGCTCCAAACTCGACAAGAACGACATGAAGCTGTCGTGCCGGAACATTGTGATGAAGTGGATCCAAGACGAAGATAAGTACCGATTCGGCAACACTCAGATTTTCTTCCGCGCCGGCCAAGTGGCCTTCCTTGAACAGGTTCGGGCTAATCTGCGCAAGAAGTACATCACCATTGTGCAGTCGGTTGTACGGCGATTCATCTACCGTCGCCAATTCCTGCGCATTCAGGAAGTAATTAATGGTATTCAGAAACATGCGCGCGGCTATCTTGCCCGCGAGCGTACCCAGAAAATGCGCGAGGCTCGTGCGGGTTTGATCCTGTCGAAGTACGCCCGCGGTTGGCTATGCCGTCGTCGTTACTTGCGCCTACGCCACTCGATTTCCGGCATACAGACCTACGCCCGCGGCATGCTGGCGCGCAACAAGTTCCACGCGATGCGGGATCACTACCGGGCAGTTCAGATCCAGCGTTTCGTGCGTGGTGCTTTGGCACGGCGAGCTTACCAAAAGCGTCGGCGCAACATCATCATTTGTCAAGCGGCGATTCGGAGATTCTTGGCCCGTCGTAAGTTTAAACGCATGAAGGCCGAGGCCAAGACCATCTCGCACATGGAAAACAAATACATGGGGCTGGAAAACAAGATTATATCCATGCAGCAGCGGATCGATGAGCTGAATCGCGACAACAGTAATCTGAAGCACAA
Source organism: Drosophila simulans (assembly GCF_016746395.2). Taxonomy (NCBI): domain Eukaryota; kingdom Metazoa; phylum Arthropoda; class Insecta; order Diptera; family Drosophilidae; genus Drosophila; species Drosophila simulans. The sequence goes on from NC_052521.2 coordinate 4,873,082, forward strand.
GACCAGCGAAATCAGCGTATTGAAGTATATATGTGGACTCTATTCGTTCTTGTTCCCAGGAGCTAATCATCTTTATCTTGCAGAATGAAGCTTGAGCTGAAGAAGACCCTGGAGGCAGAATTCAAAAATGTCAAGGCCGCCTGCCAGGACAAGGACAAGCTGATCGAAGCACTTAACAAGCAGTTGGAGGCAGAGAGGGACGAAAAAATGCAGTTGCTGGAGGAGAACGGACATGCTCAAGAGGAGTGGATCAGCCAGAAGCAGACGTGGCGCCTAGAGAACGAGGAGCTGCGCCGCCAGATAGACGAGATAATCGATATGGCAAAGAACGCAGAAGTCAGCCAGCGTAACCAGGAGGACCGAATGCTAGCCGAGATCGATAACAGGGAGCTCAACGAGGCCTACCAGCGAGCGATTAAGGACAAGGAGGTGATCGAGAACGAAAACTTCATGCTGAAGGAAGAGCTCAGCCGATTAACGGCTGGAAGTTTCAGTTTGCACGGCCGCAAGGCTAGCAACGCCTCCAGCCAAAACGAGGACGATGTGGGATACGCCTCCGCCAAGAACACTCTGGATATTAATCGGCCCCCGGATTTGCTAAGCAAAAATTGTAAGTAAAAATTACCTTAAAAATTTTGTTTAAAGAGTAGAGTAGTAATCCGAAAACTTGTATGTTCAGACTCGTACAATGACTCTACCAGTCTGGTGGTGAAGTTGCGATCCATTCTCGAGGAGGAGAAGCAAAAGCACAAGGTCTTGCAGGAGCAGTACATTAAGTTGTCCAGTCGACATAAGCCCACCGAGGATTCCTTCCGGTAAGTATTTAGGGTATCCCCCCTAAATAGACACAATATCGCCGAGCCCGAGATCGGTGTTACTTCCACTTTCGCTACTAAATCTTGAAAAAAACTCCATTTGTCTACATCTATGTATTATTGCCGCACACTGCTCTCCACTCACATAGCGTCTCCGAGCTTGAGGTAGAGAATGAAAAGCTGCGCAGCGAGTACGATCAGCTGCGAACGAGCATTAAACACGGTGTTGAGATCAACGAGCTCAATGGTAACCTCCTACGCACGCCGTGCGATCCACGGAGCTGTCCTACTGACATACGTCTTTTTTTCCCTCCTCCTTCCAATCTTTGTCATTGCAGCTCAGCATGCCGCCTTGCAGGAAGAGGTACGTAGGCGGCGCGAAGAGTGCATCCAATTAAAGGCAGTCCTGCTGCAGCAGAGCCAGTCTATGAGATCGCTCGAACCGGAAAGTCTACAGATGCGTGGCAACGATGTCAACGAACTGATGGAAGCCTTCCATTCCCAGAAGCTAATTAATCGGTGGGTGGAATTGCTCGACTGTATGCCGAATGCATCATTATCTTCTCTAATTTCCAGTCAATTGGAGTCTGAGCTCAAGGCCATCACCGAGGAGCACAATAGTAAGCTCGTCGAGATGACACAGGAGATCGAGAGATTGAACAATGAGAAGGATGAGCTGCAAAAGGTGATGTTCGAGAGCATCGACGAGTTCGAAGATTCCAATGTGGACACGCTGAGACAGAACGATCGCTATCTGCGTCGGGAACTGCAGAAGGCTGTTGCCCAGTTCCTGCTCGTTCAGGAGGAGCTCAAGCTGGCAAATGCCAAGCTCAAAGCTTATCGGCAGGATGGAGGCCAGCTGGAGCACAAGATAGAGGAGGAGATGATCCGCAACAAGTCCAACGGAACGTCCGCCGATGTGGGCGCGAATGTGACGAAGCAAAAGACTCAGAATCCGCAAGGGCTGATGAAGTTCCACAGCAGCGATTTGGACAAGATCTTGCAACGCCTGCTGAGCGCCTTGACTCCACGCACAGTGGTCGGGCTCCTACCTGGTTTTCCAGCATATCTCATCTTTATGTGTATTCGGTGAGTTATGGTCATGGTTGTGGATGATAGTTAAGTTTAATACTTTTGTGGCTTTCCTATCACAGATACACCGATCTGACAAATGCCGAGGATGATGTACGCGAGTTGCTAAGCAAGTTCGTTATTCAGATTAAGAAAATGCACCGTACGCCGCATCCGATCGAGAATCGTGTTATTTGGCTCGTCAATTCCATTACGTAAGTTACATAAGGTCATAAGCTCTTGGAATTCAAAAATTAATCAACTTCCGCGACCTTTAGGCTGCTAAATCTTATGAAGCAATACGGCGATGTGGATGAGTACGTCAAGTTCAATACTGAGAAGCAGAATCAGCAGCAGCTGAAGAACTTTAATCTCTTTGAATACCGTCGCGTAATTCTGGATCTAATAGTGAACCTGTACCAGGCGCTGATCATGCAGATCCAGGGTCTGTTGGACCCAAAAATAGTGCCAGCGATTCTCAACAACGATGAGATTCAGCGCGGGCGTCAAGCGCACGGAATGCGTAGCCGGGCCACGTCCATTGGAGCATCCTCGTCGCCGGAGCACGGCGGTGGTCCGGCCTGGAAGCAACTGATCGGGCAGTTGGAGCACTTCTACAAACAGTTCCAGCACTTCGGCTTGGACAACTGTTATGCGGAGCAGATATTCTACCAACTGCTTTACTTTGTGTGCGCTGTGGCCCTTAATTGTCTAATGCTTAGGGGTGATATTTGCATGTGGGAGACTGGCATGATAATCCGCTATAATATCGGCTGCATTGAGGATTGGGTGCGCAGTAAAAGGATGGTAGGTCAAGTCTGCTTATTGCCAAGTTTAAAACTAACTAGCTTTTGGTTTTTCTAGTCTAACGATGTGCTGACAGCGTTAGCGCCCCTGAATCAGGTCTCCCAATTGCTGCAGTCTCGGAAGAGCGAGCAGGATGTTCAGACCATTTGTGATCTATGTACTTCTCTGAGCACGGCGCAGGTCCTCAAGGTGATGAAGTCCTACAAACTGGACGATTATGAGAGCGAAATAACGAACGTTTTTCTGGAGAAACTAACCACGGAACTGAACGCCCGCCAAATGGTAAGAGCAAAAATCTCGAAACATACACTTTTGATTTACCGATTTTGTCTTACAGCAAAAGAGCAATAGTGACGAATTCACCATAGACCAGAAGTTCATTCAGCCGTTTAAGGTTGTCTTCAGGTATAGTGACATCAAGCTGGAGGATATTGATCTACCGTCGCATCTTAATCTGGACGAGTACCTTACAAAGATTTAAACGTCGGGTGCCTGCGTCTTGCCGGTCGAGAACTTTGCCATTTTGGATGACATGACACCGCTTAGTTTTTGTGTATTATACGAGTATAACGATTCTAGAAATTTAAATTGTTCTTATATTTAGAAAATCGATTAGATAATGAAACATTGAGTAGAGCCGTTTTGCCGAAATGTGTGTAGTTCCTGTTTAGCTTAAATACCCGTTGTTTATCCACTCCAATAATATCCATTCCGAGTATCCAAAGGCATACCCGTCCCAAGATGCCAAGTGTTGTTTTTTGTTGTACGAACTATTTGTAGCAAAAGTAATGGAAGGTTAAGAACCAACCTTAACATGTGAAACGCAATAAATGCTTGGAGTTAGACTCTGACCATAAAAAAATTATACCTTGCCTAAACCTTGTACCTTAAATCATAACTAAATATATACATATATACAATGATTGTACTTAACCAGGCTGATTTGTTGCCTTAAAAAACTTGTAAAGCCTACAGATGGTAGAATAAGACTCATAGAGCTCACCGATGCATTGCTGCTGTTGCATTCCATCTATTTATGTATTCTCATTTTCTGCGTAGCTTGTAACTCGTTAGTTGAGTTCCTCAGAGCTGTCGAAAGACTATGCAAGCCTAAAATACGTTGGCATTTGTTTGAAACATTCTAAGCGGATTACCTAAACACATACAAATATTATATATATATTAGAAAGAAAGTACTCGTGTGTAATGAACAGCAGTTTATGAATTTTTACAAATACAATCTCGAGTCGTTAACAATCCACCAAGACTTTTGATAACTTGTTCTTGGGCAGGTCAAGGGACCGCAGGCGCTGCGTCACCATTCCGGTAGCCACCGTCGCTCCGTTCTCGCGAATTGTGAAGGCTTGGCCCGGCGTCATGACCATTTTCCGCAGCAGCGTGACGCGCACCTGGCCATGCTCACCCGGCATAAGCATAGCCTCACTTGGAACTGCAAGGGGATAAATGGGATTTGCTCAATGCTTTGTTGGCAACATTGAAGTTTTTAACTTACCTATGTCAATTCTGGCTGGAACATTCCACGTCTGGCTGAAGAGCTGCTGTATATACTTGGAGAGCATGGGCTTGACACGACCGCCCTCGGCCCGCGATAGCAGGTACATGGAGCCTTCGAAGTGGTTGGATATATCCTCGGAGCCGGTCGCGCACAGCAGCATTCCCCGCTCCACGGCGGATATCTTAATACCTCGCAGCAGTGCGCCGACGTTCTCGCCAGCCTGTGCCTGGGGCACGCTCTTCCGGAATATCTGGATGTCGCTGATGCTCGTCTTCAGGTTCTGATTGAAGCCCAGTAGGTCGGCATCCGCGTTCCGGGGAATGGTGCCCCTTTTGATGGTTCCCACGACCACGGTTCCCCTTCCGGGTACCGTAAAAGCATTGTCTATTGGCAGGATAAATGGGGACGCGATATCGCGCTGCGGCGTTGGTATGTAAGTGTCGCATTGCTCAAGTAGCTTTTCAATTGACGGAACCCCGAACTCCGATTTATCCTCGCGAAGGGCCAGCAGCGCCGAGCCACAAATAACCGGACTATTAACGCCATCAAAGCCGAAATCACTTAGCATCTCACGCATCTCGATTTCGACCAGTTCCAGAACCTCCTGGTCCACCAAATCGGCCTTGTTTATAAACACTATGATGCGCTGGATGCCCACTTGTTTGGCCAGAAGAAGGTGCTCGCGAGTCTGGGGCATTTGGCCATCGGTGGCGGCCACCACTAGGATGGCGCCATCCATTTGGGAGGCGCCCGAGATCATGTTCTGCAGATCATACAGAAAGTTTCGTTAAATTAGTGGAACATTGGTTGGTACTTTTGGTTGAGCTACCTTTATGTAGTCCGCATGACCCGGGCAATCCGTGTGAGCGTAGGTCCGCTCTGTAGTGGAATACCCAATATGACAAGCATTTATAGTTATGCCGCGCGCCTTCTCCTCGGGCGCGCGATCGATCTGGTCGTAGGACAGGTACTCCGCCAGACCCTTCTGTGACTGGATTTTGGTAATAGCGGCGGTCAGGGTCGTTTTACCATGGTCCACGTGACCAATGGTGCCCACATTGCAGTGGGGCAGCTCCCGCAGCCCAGAGGCCGGATTTTTATCCGCACTGGAGGCTAGGAGACGAGTCCCTGTCCAACGGCTCTGACTGGCGCCGGGTCCAATCAGTGACTGGCTGATCCGGCGCACTAGCCCCACTTCACATTGGCGCCACAACTTCGGAAGGAGTCCGCTCATCTCTCCTCTCCTGGTCTGTAATCTTGGTCCAGAGCACGTAACACCGAGCACGTCGCGGAAAACCAAAACACGAACAGCTGTTGGCCAGTGCTGCACAGCGCAAAAATAAGTGAGCTGATAACTTCGAAAATTTTGATTAACCGAAGTTAGCGAAATAAATATTAAATAAATTCTAACATTTGACGCATGGTGGGACAAATTTCTCTAACGGCAGAGCAAAGGAACCTCTGCTGGCGAGCAGGCAAAATGTACTCCTGATATGATCAAATTGCCAAGACATGTTTTTAATAATAGAACCCAAAAGGATATTAAACTAAGTATTGCACCTTCAATTTAAAAATGCAGTGTTTTTTGTGTTTTCAAGTTACTATATCACAAAGGCATAAAAATGCAAAGTGCTCAGTGTAGTCTTTATTGAGAAAATTCATATGGATTATCTAAAAATCGAAAAATTCGAATATGTCAAATAGGAAATAATAGAAATAATTTTAAGCATTTTTGTTTTAATTTTTACAACTATATTGTAAAATCTCTTGTTCCAATACTAAGAAATATTTAGGAGTAATAATACATTAAGAAAATTAAAAAATACATGTTTTTTGGCACTGTAGCCATATTTTCTGGATATTAACAAATGTAAATACTTGTTATTGTTTGGAAATGCCTTAAGGCTGAGGGAATGTGTTTGTAAAGAGTGCGTCGCTTGACGACAGAGAGCTCTTGAGGATCTTGTGGGTGCGTCGCATGTGGACGCCCAGACTAACTCGCTCCGAGAAGCGCGTCGTGCAGAGCGAGCATTGCAGGGTCTTCTCCTTGTGAATGTGGCGATGCTTGACCAAGGCGTTGGCATTGGTGAAGGCCTTCTGACAGACCTCGCAGACCTTGTCGCGGATGTTCAGGTGCGCCTTTATGTGGTCCTTAAGGTCGCGCTTGGTCAGGAAGTCCTTGGGGCACATGTCGCACTTGAAGGCTCGGATCTTGGTGTGAACCGCAGTTACGTGGGTGGTCATTTGGATTTTTTGCTTAAAACATTTGCCGCAGAACTCGCAGACAAATGGCTTGGCGATGTGCTTCTCGTCATGGGTGCGTTTGTGGACAGCCAGTTGATTGCCAAAGGCAAAGCTCCTGCTGCAGATGTCGCAGACAAAGCTCTTGTCCATGTGCACACGTTGGCTGTGCTGCTGCAGGTGGCACTTTCGGTCGAAGTTCAGCTCGCAAAGCGTGCAGCGAAACCAGCCTCCCTCGCCCATCTTGTGATCCCGGAACTGATGGGCTTGCAGGGCGTGATCTGTGCTAAAGGAGTGCTCGCAGACTTCACATTTAAGCTTCTGTCGGAATGATTTAGTGGGCATAAAGCTATTGCAGCGCTCGATGTACTGCTTCTCGGCCAGCGAGAGACCCACAGATTGGACGTCGGTGAGGGTTTTGATCCGTCGCGAATACCATTGGCGCATGCTCTGAATACTGTCGTACACATCGTAGTGGGTGACCAGGCCCAACGAAAACTCGGAAGTCAGCAGGTCTGTGATCTCTATAAGCGCCGACTTTCGTACGTTTAGATTGCAGAAGTGCTCGTGCGCGGGATCGTACAGTTGGGGAAACGTGGAGTACAAATCAATGAACTGAGTGGTCAGTTGATTCTCCTCTGTGAACACCAGCTGTCGTGGGGTACGCATTAGAGTTGCTTAGAAAGCTGTTTGTCACTCGGACTTACCTTTATTTTGCCATCGCCGTCGTCATCATCGCTGTCCGCATCCTCCAGACTACCGCGCTCTGCCAGAAAGCTGTACTTCCCATGGTAGTACAGTGGAACCTTGGTCAGTTTCTGGGTTTTCTTCTGCCGCGAGATCGCCGCATACTGAGCGTGTAGGCTGGTGATGCACTTCTTCAGCTTATAGGCCGTTAGGTTAAGGTTGACGGTCGCCTTTAACTGATCCAGTAACTCCTCATAGGCAGCTGCGCGTTTCTCCTTGTCCCTGTACGACTCATCCGCTGGATCCCAGAGGCATGTCTGCTGCTTGTACAGTTCAATGAACTGTGTAATCCGTGGACTGCGTCGGTAAAACGTCGGATTGAACTGCCGGGATGCAAAACGTCTGCTTTAATTTGTTGGTCTTTGTTGCTGGTGAAGTCAGTTGCTTACTTTGGTTAAAGGAGCAAAGTTTGTGGAATTTCTGGTGCCCAATTCGCTGTCAACTGTCATCGAGGAGGAGTCCACATCGTCGTCTTCTTCCTCATCCTCCTCTTCCTCCGCCTGGCTGGTGCTCTCTTCGTTCTCTGAGGAAGGTGGCACGTCAACGAACATGTCTTCAGCCAGGCAATTGTCCGGCGGTTCCTCCACTATGAACACCTTGGCTGGCGATACCTCCTCCTCGCATTCGGCGGACGAAATGACTTCGGAAGCATTCAGCTCTTGCTGCAGGCTTGGATTTGCTTCCAGGTGCTCTTTGACGTGCACGATGAACTCCCGCCACCGCTTGAACTCCATCTCCACGTAGCAATCATTTTGGTGAGCACACGCCAGAACAAAGTGCTCAAAGTTGTTCCTGGCCAAAATGTTCCCACAAACCACCATGATTTGCTTACAAACAAATGAAATACAATGCAAAATAGCACAACAACAACGACATGTATCGATAAACACCGGATGGTCAGTGTTGGGAAGTTACCCGCGAAATTCCATTGAAAAGAAATCGTCTCAATGTTATAAAAAATTTTATATGTAGACGAATTATTATATATACTATACAGCTTAAATATAAACCTTCATATAACCTAGAATTGGGGCTATTATATTAGTTGCGTTAAATAAACTTTTAAATCAATTATATTTTTTAAAATATATAGTAAACTATTTAATTTTAAACTGGTATAAAAAAAAAACTATTTCTTGTTTATTTAATTATATTAAGGATTATCGGATTTGCAGCACTGATTCAAATACTAATTCCAATTCAGAAAAAGAGTCGAATTCACCGACTATCAGATACTCGTTACCTAGCTAGTGAAAATACGAACTCGAAATTTTATGATTTTCTGGGATATCGATAGATATTGCGGAATAAAGTGTGGGCGTGGGAGTTAGTGAGGTTTGTGGGCGTGTCAACGTGGGTCAAGACGGTAGGTTTATGCGGTCGGAAACGCTTCCTTCTACATGTGTAACACACTTTTCAACGAATATAGTATACCCTTTTGCAAAGACATTAGAATAATAATATTCGTAACGGCCATAAATTTGTTTTGAACTATGCAGCCATTTTTTTGGTGACGGCCTTGACTATTCTCTTTTTTGTTTTTAAGTTGTAATCAATTAACTACCGTTTATTTATTTTTGCTTATATTTAATAATATGTAAATTGCACTGACGACATATTTCAACAAGGGCCTATGATCAGTATCTGGTACTGCATAAAAATGAATTTTATCATTATTTAAACTTATAAACTAAATAAAGTCTGGAATAGTTATTATAACTATTGTAATTAAAAACATAAATTTGCCAAAAAGGGAAATACATTTTAAAAAATATATTTCATAAAAATAATATATATGTGTATGTATAGGTAGTTAAAAATTAATATTTATAAAATTTTGTACACGATGTCACTTGCTTAAAAATTATATAGATTTAACGTCTAAGAACTTGTAAAGTGAAGGCATGAGCATACAAGTGCACACATACAGTGATCGCTGTATGTCACTGTATGGGTACAAGAGAGCTGCTAGCTCTAGAGCTCTCCGCTCTCTGCCTTTTGAACAAAAAGGCTCGGGAGAGCCTTAAGCCAACTGTAGATTTAGAGCCAGAACTACCAAATCGTATGTTATTCTAATGTCTTTGCACTTTGGGTATAAAAATTGAGCCTAAAACTAACTTATTTTTCCGGCTACTTTTTTTTATGAATAATACATTCCGTGAACCAAATTTTAAAAGGAAAGTATGGAAAAGGAAAAGCGTCTGCATATGATTATCATACATATGTTCTAATCATATACACAATTGCTTATTATTATCATATACTCTAACGTAAGTTTATTCTTGATTTACATCAAATGAAGCCATATTACTTACTGAGAACGAGTAAACTGATTCTAATTATCAAAAAATAAAACAGTTTCTAAAAATGTCCCTTAAGGCGAGAGTTCATTCCGATCTATGGCTGCGGCGATGTCTGGAAAGCGAAGAGTGGTCATAGAAAGTGGCATCACAGTACTCGCACTTCTTATCACGGATATTCAAATGTCCTTTGATGTGGTTGGCCAGCTCGAACTTCTTGCGAAAGGTTTTGGTGCACATGTTGCAGCTGTAGGGTCTAATGTTCAGGTGAACTCCGTTGACGTGGTGGTCCAAGAGTAACTTGAGCCGGAATGTCTTGCCGCAGATGTCACAGACGTGAGGCCGCTCGCCCGTGTGGATTAGTGTGTGCACCTTTAGGTCGGTATCCACGGCGAACGATTTTTCGCAGTACTGGCACTTCAGCTTGCGTTCGAAGTGGGAACGCAGCTTGTGACGGTCCATGTCTACGTGGCGGTCGAAGCGCCTCGGGCAGAACGAGCAGAGGTACGGTAGGTCGCCCACCTCGTGAGCCTTGACGATGTGCACCCGTAGGTTGTAGTCGCCGTGGAAACGTTTATCGCAGTAGTCACAGTACAGCACCTGGCTTTCAGAACCCTTGGCGGGCAAGAAGCTGCACATTTGCAGATACTGCACCTCTTGCTTGCTGCACTTCTGAATTAATTCCTTGGATTTGAGGCGACGAATGGCATCGTACAGCCAACGGCGCAGCTTATTTACCGCAATGTAAACGTCCGTTTCGTTGGCCTTCACCACTGGCTGGAATTCCTTTGCCATTCTTTTGAAGGCATCTGCACGAATCTCTATCGAGCCAAAGTCTGGCAACGCTTGATTATACAGCACGGGATAGTTGGCATAGGTCTCTATGAATGAGCTGGTTATCAGGTTTTCCTCCTTAAAATTAAGCTGCAAAAAGTATTTATTGTCAGAAAATAGCTTCAGTATAGTGGGCTAGCTATTACCTTAATTGCAGCCAAGTCGTTGTCCTCCTCGGTATCCCTAGGCGTTACAACAGGCGCCACACTGAGGAACTCGCACTTGGCAAAGTAACGCGCTGCAAGACCAACAAGCTTTCCCCTTTGTTTTGTCTCCGAAGCCAGCGTGTACTGCACGTGCAGTTGCTCGATCGTTTTCTTCAGTTCTTCCACGGTGAAGAGAACATTGGCCTTGCGGTCCATGCGTTCCATTATCGCCTCGTAGGCCATGCTTCGAGCGGGCTCGTCCTGGTAGTGTTCATCGGAAGGGTTCCACAGGCAGGGATGCTCTTTGTACGCTTGGATCAAATGCAGCACACGGGGATTGCTCCGAATAAACGAAACTTTGAACTGAATGACGCCGTTAGGTGGAATGGATTTCAGCTTAAGTGAAATATATTAGGTACTAACCTTGAAAACCTGTCCTGGTCTTGTTCGTCTGGGCGGACGTCCAGGTTTCCTAGGAGGTGCCAAGTCATCCTCAGACATAAAGAAGTCACTACAATCAACATCATCATCGTCTGTGTTTAGGGGTATGTGATTTTGAGAAGAGTCGTCCATTTGAGTGACTTCCGTTTCGGCTGGAAGTTCCAAAGAGCTGCCGCCTGGACCCAACTCCCAGAAATGGTTTGTAGCTGCTGTGGCGTCTTCCTCGCACTGGATATCCTGCGGTCAACGAGAACCCCAGTTATTTGAGCATCCTTGGTAAGTGAGTGAAAGAGCCTTACCTTGCTATCGGCTTCCATCCATTGATCGACCCCATTGCTGGTTTCGATCACCTCGAAGAACTCATCCGGCCCATAGGCGATGGCTGGGTCCGCGGCGTCAACGACGCAGTATAGCTCTTCGGGATCCTCTTTGATTTCATTAATCTTAACGTCCTCGTCTTCGCAGTAGTGCGCCGTCTTCACATGGATGATGAACAGCTCCCAATCCTTCAGCTCGCTCTCTATGCTGCAGTAGAGGCATTTCAGTCGGAACATCTCGTACTTCGAATTGGTCATCACACTGCCGCACACCTCCATGCTTACGTTGTGCGCTCTGATCTGACTTCAGCTTGAACAATTTTCCTTTTCTGAATATATATTCGTTTATTTAAGGCAACAATTTTTTTATGAGTTTGGGACTGTGTTGGTCAACGACTGAAATAATTGTATATCGATAGACTATCGCGCATTCGATAAGAATCTATTTTTAAAATAATATTTAAACACAATTTTATGAAGGCTTAAAGAAAACATTATAAATACTTTTGGCGGTGCTTATAAATGGTTATAAAAAATAAACAAAAAATAAAGAAGAGAGAATGTTATGTCCTGTTACTAAGCTAGTGGGATAACGCTTGAGAAATAATATTATTATTTTTTCATATCGGTAGAAAATAGCGAGACAAATATGAACAGGAAAACACCAAAACGTTTTTCTAATGTATGGGCGGTCAGTTGTCATTTGTAAATAAATTTGTTTAAACATGTTGTTTCAAGCAAATTTATGTTTTTTCCCCCCATTTGCAAAAGATTGCCTATTTATTAACTACCTTTTTATTGCAAATTTAATCAAATTCAGTTCTCTGCATCAACAACATCTTTAGCCTTTTGTGGATTATTACGAAGAATGTTGTGGGTGCGCTTCATGTGCGTATTAAGACCCACAAACTGGGAGAACCTGGAGTCGCAGAGTTTGCACACAAACTTCTTCACCTCGGAGTGAATCTGCCGGTGTCGGATGAGTGCGTGGCAGCTGGTGAATCCCTTACCACACACAGTGCAGATTTTGTCGCGGATGTTTAAATGGCCCTTGATGTGATCCGATAGGTCGACCTTTTTCACAAAGTCCTTGGGACACATGGTGCACTTGAAGGCTCTGATCTTGGTGTGAATAGCCGTGACGTGGAGCGTCATTTGGGACCGCAGTCGGAAGGCCTTGCCGCAATGCTCGCAGACGTAAGGCTTGTGCCCAGTATGCGTACGGATGTGCAGCTGCAGGTCCGACATCACAGCGAATGAACGTTCGCAATGGGTGCACTTGTGGGTCTTGCCGATATGGACCCGCTGTATGTGATTCGCCAGCTCGCAACGTCCCACAAAACTCCGGTCGCACAAGGCACATTTGAAGGGCAGCTCGCCGATGTTGTGCGCCTTAAAGATGTGCGACTGCAGGACGTGATCCGAGGACGTAATCTGGTGGCAAAACTCGCAGACCAGCCGCTGTTTGTACATCTTTGGAGGCATGAACCGGCACACCTCTAGGTAGAACTTCTCGGCTGCACTTCCTGCGTAGATGGCATGCTTAGTGTTCTTGTAGTACCACTGCCGGAGATTCTGGATGGCGCGGAAGATGTCATCGCTGTTGATATCCACATTGGGCACTGAGAACTCCGCAGCCATGCTCTCGTACGCCTGTTTTCGAGAGCTCATATTAGAGAACTCCTTGTGGGTGGAGTCGTACAGCTGCGGAAAGTTCGCGTACATCTCAATCAGGTCGGTAGTCAGCTTGTTTTTCTTGGAGAAATCAAGCTGCGGGCAAAGTATACTTATTAACCATTTCATTTTGAATTAATTCAAATATCTTGCCTTAATTTTTTCGTTATTCGTAGCCTCTTCTTCATCGTTGCTAGCTTTCAAGAAGCTACACAATTTGTATATACTGAAAGCCAGCGATTGAGTTTTCTGTTTTCCAGACACAACCCGCTTGTGCACGGTGTTGAACTGCATGTGGACTTTCTTGATGGCCAGCTTTAAGGCCATCTCGTTCAGGAATACGGATACAGTTGCCTCCAAATCAATGGCCATACGCCTCAGGGCTTCCTTGCATTTCTTGGGTTCCTTGTAGTCGCTGTGAGCGGGATGCCAGAGGCATGGGTGGTCCTTGTAGATCTCTATGAACTTTACGGTTCGGTGATCTCGGCGAAAGAAGGATGGATGAAACTGAAGTTGAAAGTTGAGATAAGTTCAGCGCGTTCATGAATGGCTTCTGGAAATACCTTGTATGTGGGTGTGGATTTTAAATTGGCATCATCAAGAGCTGGTTCACTTGGTTCCTCCTCCTGGTTGGATTCTTCTTCATCTGTAACCAAAGAGACGTCCGACTCCTCAGTCTCGTTTGTCGACGAACGCACTGCGTCAATATGCAGCTTTACACAGGCTCCGTCCGCCGATTCGTCTTCCTGGAATATCGGCTCTTCCGCTTGGGGTTTCTCCTGCGGAGGATCTACGTGCCCAGACTCTTTAGCATTTTCCCCCATTTGGTCGAAGTCGTCCTCCATGCTCCTCACTTTGCTATGCACGTTGCGGATGTGCAGCACAAACTCCTGCCACTGGGCCACCTCCACGTCCGTTGGACAGTATGAGCAGCGCATCAGGAACTTCTCGTAGTCCCCGCTCACACAAATAAGGCCGCAAGTTTCCATTTTAAGTTAGAAATAACAATCAAAGGCGTTTGTTTATACATATCCGATTAAGGGACCATGGGCGCAGTCACAAATGGGCAAAAGGGGTCAACAGACTAAATTAAGCTCGTTTGTTTTATAACTATCAGATTTAATAAATTTCTTTTATATGTAAGATTTTAGATGTAAATTAATTTAAATTAAGTATAAAATATTATATAATTAAAAATATGGCAAAACTTTAATAACATTAAATAAATATCATAAAATTCCATAAAGCTAACAGTTTTCCTAAATAAAACTGTTTCGTTTCCATAAGACAATTGCTTTAGTAATAAATATATATATTAAGGCGATAACTTAAATCATTTTTTTTTATAACTAAGCCCCTGAAGATTTGCTTGCCGTCTATCGATAGCATACAGAGCTTATCGATTGGTTAGTGTTTTTATTTTACTTCCAGCTGACGGGCGGCAATTATATTGTATTTGTTGTGGTTTTCGGTGGAGCGCGGTACTTTCGATGAAAACAAGAAGATGGAACAGCACAAAAGTCGGCTGGTCTATACCATCGGCATGCTCACGGCGTTCCTTTGCGGCGCCGTGCTCTTTCTGATTGGCTTCTTTCCGGCCTCCTACTCGGTGGCGGAGAAGGAAAGCACCGTGCCAGAAGGCCGGCCCACTGCTTTGCTTGGCGTGGAGTGAGTTTAGGGGCTGATAATTGCGTGAGATAGCGCCTCGATAATGCTCGTTACCCTTTGCAGACTGACGCCGCCGCCACCTGCCTATGACTCCATTGTGCTGTTACTGGTCGACGCGTTGCGCGATGATTTTCCGGATGCCACGTCTATGCCGGTGGCTTATTCTAGGGCCTGCGAGAAGCTTAAGCTCCATGTGGACATACCGACGGTGACTATGCCACGCTTGAAGAGCATCACCACCGGCACCCTTTCGAACTTTATCGACATTGCGTTAAACGTGGGCCACACGGAGCAGATGCAGGACTCGTTCTTGCACCGGCTAAAAAAACAGAATCGAGTTGTTTCCTTTGCCGGCGACCACACCTGGGTAAAGCTCTTTCCCAGCGAGTTCACACGGCAGGTCGAGAACCACGATTCCTTTTATGTTAACGACTTCTACGAGGGCGATAGAAATGTGACCAAAACGCTGGAGACTGAGTTGGAGCGGAGTGACTGGTCTATGTTGATTTTACACTATCTGGGCCTCGATCACATTGGTCATGTCGAGGGGAATGCCAGTCCTAGGGTGCCCCTCAAGCTAAAGGAAATGGATGAGGTGGTGGAGAAAATATTGGATCATAAGGTGAGCTATTAGATAGCTTAAAATAAAAGCAAAGCTGTAAAGTAAATCCTTCCCTATTCAGAGTTTTCCCAACGTTCTGCTTATGCTGACTGGAGATCATGGCATGGCTGATGGCGGCGGACATGGCGGCAATACGCCAGCCGAAACTCTGGTACCTTTATATTTGTATTCCAACAACTGCAGCAAAACACCGTAAGCCCTAAAGAGCAATCTCAAAAGAAAATCCACATCTACAAATGATTCTTGCACAGATCCGTCTCAAAACGGTACAACCAAATCGACTTGGCGCCTACCCTTTCAGTGCTTCTGTCTGTTGAAATACCCACGCTCTCCATTGGCTGCCTAATACCGGAGATGCTGCAGTCGCTGTCTTTGGAGCACCAGTTGTATGCTTACTTCTACAACGCCCACCACTTGCTCAACAAGGCGCGAGTGAAGTTCGGCCACGAAATAGTCCATCGGAGTGGTAAGGTTATGATCCTTCCGTGCTGATTTCTTTAGTTAACTTTTCATTCATTCTCCAGATTACTACACTTGGTATCAGAATGCCACCTTGTTGCACAAGAAGCTGCTGCGCCCTTTAAGAGAGGGCGATGGAGGTGGAGCTAGTCAGGTTTACTACCAGAACGCCAAGCTAAATTATATGCGCGTGGCTCGCGAGATTTCCGATCTGCTCTCCGAGTCCCTGGTTAAGTTCGACTACGGATTTATAGCCGTTGGATTAGCTTTGACCACATCGGTAAGTTTCCCGACCAGTTGTGAAGTGCGCTATAGTGACCACGATCTTTCAGACATCCCTTCATATTGTGATCAGCGTCTTGTACTTGGATCTCACCGAACAGCTTCAGCTGGACGGATTAAAAGTGGGACAACTGTGGCTCTCTGTGATTGCTGCTGTCGTCTTAAATTTTACTAGTCATGCATTGGACATCATCATGACCAGTTCAATGCTCTACAGCATTCTCCTATTGGTACCCATCTCGATCGCTGTTTACCTTACAATCGACGTGGCGCAGGCGCTGCTCAAGATTGCATTGCCTCCGTTATACACGCGTCGCCTGAAGATTTCCATTCCATTGCCGCTACCTCTGCTAGCTTGTTATGCTATACGCACTTTAACTCTTGGTTCCTCCTCGTTTATTGAATTCGAGTACAATACATGGTATTACCTGGGCAATACCCTCATCCTATTGACCGCATTCCGAACGCTGCGATGGCGCATTACCAAAACAAACGTGGAACTAAATGGCCGTCATCTGTACACGATTGCATCGACCTGTCTGTGGCAAATGCGTAAAGTGCTTGTGGTGCTTATGCTGCTCACATTGATGCGCTACATCCACAGGCTGCAGGCTATCCAGAGCACCGTCGTCATATTTTCGATGCTGTTGCTCTGGGCACGCCTGCATCGTCACAGCCAGTTGCCGCAGTCGTTGGCCAGTGGAGCAGCTCTATTCATGGTTTACTGCTTCCGAGGACTAAACGGCCAGGTGCTTTTCTTCGACGTGCCTTCGCACATGGCGTAAGTCTAAATAAGATCAGCCTGAATATTGTGGTATAATATATTTTTTACCATTTCCAGTGCGAAACTTGTGGTGCCCACGCTGGTGATCTTCTGGTGCTGTTTGGCTCTTGTTTTGATGCTGGGCTATCGGGCGGCACTGCCTCAAGCGCACAGCTTTGGGAAGGTGCCGCCCACAGGTGCATTATTGCAGTTGCTGCAGACGAACCTCACCAGCTCGCTGCTGTTGGGTGCGCTTTTGCAACGGGTCCACAACATCTTACTACTACCCGTACTTCTCGTGGCCCTGCAGCAAACGTACAAGCTGTGCGATGTCTACGGCACCAGTGTCCGAAAGTTCTCCGTGCGATTGGTGCATGTGTACAAGATCATCATGACCATATTCCTGGCCAGGATGTTCTTCTTCTACCAGGGCAACTCGAACAGCCTGTCCACCATTGACTTGACGCCCGGTTATATCGGGCAGACAAACTACAATCCGTCGATCGTTGCCATCTTTGTCACCCTCAACACGTACAGTGCGGATATTCATGCATTCCTCTATTTAGTTGTCCACACCCTGCGCTCGGATCTGCGCAGTGTGGGTATCATGCAGCTACAGCCTCCGTACTCGATAGCGGCGGATTCGCTGATAGCTCCGCTATACGCCGCGCTGATCATGTTGCCGGCGGCCTTCTACCTCTGCCTCTTGGTTGGCTTCCGCTACCACCTCTTTATCTACTCCGTGTTTTCCCCAAAAGTACTTTACGACTGTTACACTGTGCTGGTGTTTTATTTGGTATTTTTAGTAACGAGTTTGTACTTTAAATTGTTTAAACATGACGCTTAAAAAGAAATAATTTAAAAACGCTTAAGCTATTACAATGTTTTATGAATAATGAATGATTTGAAAATGGTGTAAATTTGGATAGGTCAAGTAACCTGGATTTGGAGTCTTAAAAATGGAGATGAGAATTTAATGTGCTTAATTAGCTTCTTAATCGTTTGTTCTTGCAGCTAGCATTAGTTGACCATCTCTGCCACTCTGAGGGCGTAGTGAATGTCATCAGCGCTGACGTTGAGCAGGATTTTCTGAAAGAGGTCATTGCGGGAGTGTTCACTGATGATGAGTCGCTCGGCGCCCAGCTTGGAGCACAAGCGCAGGGCGCGTCCTGGTGGTGGAAAGGTCACGCCCATGAAGGCGGCTATGGTTTCCACCTGCTGGTAGACGCCCATGAAAGTCGTCTCCTCGACGCCTGTGCGCGTAACTTCCGCTGCAACCGCCTGCAAGAAGATCTGCTCCATCCGCGAGCAGTTCCTGATGGCCTGCACCTTGGCACTGGCTATCATCTCGGCCAATGCCTGCTGCACGTGCAGCATTGTGACGCACTTGACCGCAGCCGTGTCAGCAATTTCTGTCGCACGCCGGCAGATGTCCAGAGCTCGGCGAGCATCACCGGAAACGGCGGCTACCTTGCGCGCCACCAGCTGCACGGCCTCGCCCTTGAAAGCCTCCGATCCTCCCAGGCGGGCGGTAACGATCTCTTGCAGCTGCTTGTGGCTGTACGGTTGGAATGTGAGACGGGTAAGTCCGAGACGAGAGGTGACTTTACCTAAGGGAAAAACAATACACGTTAGGGATTCCACAAGTTTCAGTGATGGAGGTGATCCTTACCCATCAGCAAGCGCTCAGGCAAGTCCATGGTGTTGGCAATGGTGACCACTACCAGCTTGGCTGCCGACTTAGTGGGCCAGTCGAGCAAGTTGTAGACCACATCTTGGCGCCGGTTGCACAAGATATCCAGCTCATCAACCAGCAGCACAGTAGTAACTCTACGCGGCGCCGGAGTAGTGAACCGTTTCTCCAGCAGAGCGTGTGCCTGCTCCCAGGACACAGTCTTGCCCGTGAGCTGTTTGTAGATCTGCACGTAGGCCTGACGCGGCTCAGTCAGTCGCATGCCATTTATTTCCAGATACTCAAAGGCAGGCAGCTCATTCTGCTTAGCCAGCCTCTGCAGGGTGCGTATGACGCCAGTGACAGTGGCTGTTTTGCCAGTGCCCGGAACTCCGGACACATACATGCAGCCGCCGCACTGGTCCTGGATCTTGCCCTCCAGAAAGGCGTAAATGTTCTCGAATTCCCGTTCGCGGCACGGCAAACTCTTTGGCACAACGGATACGTGAAGCTGTTCGCGTGCCAGCTGCAGTTCGGATTTGCTGGAGTCCTTGGCCGGAAGGTCAGTGCGCTGTTGCATGCTGGGACTAAGTTCACCGGCTCGTATCTTCTTCATCTTTTGGGAGGGCGTCATCGGGGTTGCAGTTGCGGTTGTGATCCCTTTGCTGGGTGTCGTCGCTGTTTTGGTGGTGGTGCTTGACCGACGCGTTCGCGTTGGCGTCTTTTGGACCGATTTCTTTGGCGAGTAGTCCTCGTCATCGTCTTGAACTGTTTTCTTCGAGCGCCCCCTTTTCGGAGTGGATATTATTTCATCATCCTGAAACACGCGCTGCTCCACAATGTTCGACAGATGAATACTGCGCCTGGGCGTGCCCTCGGCTAAATTGATCAAGGAAAACCATTTTAGTGCGTGTTATTATGTTTGTGGAAGATCAACCACTTACCCAATCGACTAGTTGCTGATTTCAGGATGCTTTTACGCCTCGTCGAGGGCGTTTTCTCGGTAGCTGCAGTTGACTCCAGAGGTTCTTTGGATTTCTTGGTGGGGGTATGGTAGATATCGCCATTGGCCACGCCCAATCGCTTGCGACCCTGGGCATTGGGTTCTTGTACGGCCTCCTCTAACGACAAAGGATCCACGTCCATGGAAGCGAGGCGCACCGAACGCCTTCTCTCCGAAAGGCGCAGCTTGATCTTCATGTCGTTGGAAGGCGTTTTGGGATCGGGAGTCTGCTGAACAATGGAATAATTTAGGCAGTCTGAGTCGGCTGTGGTGTCCGCTCCGCGATCCAGGCTGAGGTTTAGGTTGCGGCGGGCTGCCGAGGCCCGGGATTTCGGTGTCTCCACCTTGGCGTTCTTCTCAGTGAGAGGCGACGCCGGCAGATAGTTGGCATTGATCTCAGGGGCAGTTTTCTTCTCAGACAACCGCACGACACTGCGTCCGCCCACGATCTTGATGGGCGACACCTTATTCTCGCAGATGAAGCTGTTGACATCGATGAACTCCACGGAACTCGAGGCTGCCATGGACGCACGTCGTCGTTTATCCAGTGACGATCCCTTGTCGCCAGCTGTGTCATCGTGGCGGGCGGATATTGATCGCTTGGATTCTCTGTGTGCAGTTAGGGATTTGCGCGACGAACGGGTTAGCTTGGCATTGTCCTCCGGCTGCTCCAAGTGAATTTCCAAGGGAATCAAGCGATAGCTCCGCTTCACCTTGACAAACCTGTACCGGCTGACAAACATGGGGCAGGCCTTGGACTTCAGTTTGTTGGCGTGTCGGTTGAGAACCTCCTGGGCGGACGTTTTTGAGGTGCCCTCCAGCACGATGCACTTGCGGTAGATGGCACCGAGGGCCACGTCGTTGTCGTACGGGCGATGCTCCTCGATCACCTCCAGGCTAAAGTCTATGACCACCTCGTCGTCGTCGTATTTGTTGTGCGGAATGGCTTTCGGCCAGGAGTACCACTGGACGATGGCGCGACAGGGCTCGCGATCGGTCAGCTCGCGCAGCTCGTACATGTGCAGGATACGAGCCACGTCGCATCCACTCACTGTGTCCGGTTCGGCGGCATCCGCGTTCGACACCAGTATAAAGTCGCCAACGGACAAAGTCAGCGGACCGTAGATGCACTTCTGGTAGAAGTAGACGTTCTTGTGCTCCAGATTCTTCACCGGCGGCAGTGCGTCTTGGCTTCCGATCCACTTCACCTGCTGGCCCACACTGCGGGCGTTCTCTTTATTAACCATCGCTCTGCGATTCCCTATCAGTTGTTTAACAAGTCGCCAACGTCAGCAATAATTAAATGGGGTCTTCACTAGATTGACTCCCTTGCTTTTTCGATCAGCTTGCCGCGCTGTTTACAGTTTTTGGCGCAATTCCACCTGCGGCGTTTTCCAACACCAATCAGCGCCGATTGGGCTGCCAGCCTCTCGTATGGCGCTTAGGGCGTTGCCACATCTGTTTGTTGTTCACATTTAAAAACAGCTGTTACATTTGAAATAAAAAAGAAACGTTTTTAAAGTGAAAGTGTGGCGCCCAGACTGAAGCCCGGTCTGGCATCACGGCGAAAACAGGTACTAACGCCAAGACCTTTCCTGGAGGACGATATCTTCTGATATCGTCAGACTGGACACTTGAACTTCAGCTCCGCCGCGCAACAAGCTTACGGCATAAAACAACAATATATTGTACTTAGTAATTAAATAAAGCGGTAACTACATAAGTTACCATATTGGTGACCCCGCAATAAGCAAAATGCAGAACACCGGAGATTGTTTGCCTGCACCGCCAACTTCGCCTGACTCTGGAGAAATTCAACGCGGCAACAGCGCAGGCACCGTTATTCCTGTCGTCGAGTCGGTTGAAATCATCAAGCTACCGCCATTTTGGAAGCAAAATGTGCGGTTATGGTTTGTGCAGATCGAAGCGCAATTTCAATGCAGCCGCATTTCTTCAGATAACATGCGCTACTACCATTTAATCAGTGCTTTGGATGCTGATATAATGACTGAAGTATCTGATGTTCTGGCGCAACCCTCGGAAGTAAACAAATACGAGCACCTGAAGGAGATTATTATCAAGCGATTTACGGATTCGCCGGACAGACAGTTGCAGCGCGCTTTACTGGAGCTTGACCTTGGGGACAAGAAGCCCTCGCAGCTCCTTCGGCAAATGACAACACTTGCTGATGGTCGCGCGTCTGCAGACGCCTTGCGAGTCCGCTGGCTCTCTCAGCTACCGCAGCACGTACAACGGGGCTTGAAGCTCCTACGCTCAGCAACTTTGGAAGAGGAATCGGGTTCTTTTGTCATGGCTGCTGGGTCCTCCTCGGCACAATTCAGAGGTAACACCCGCGAATGCGCGCCGGCTGCTGGCACAAGTGTCGTGGACGACTTGAAACGCGACATCGCTGCCATCAAGGCCTCTTTAACTCTTCTGCAGAACATGCAGCCTCCCAACCATTCTCGCTCAGCCGATCGCAACCAGCAGCAACTCCGAGCACCACGTGTCTGCTTTTATCATGCCAAATTCGGACCTAATGCACGAAAATGCTCCTCGCCCTGTGCCTGGGTGCCACAGCAGGGAAACTAAAGAAGCTGTCACCTGTTCAGGCGACTGGCGCACTCCTCTCAAAGGAGTACCGACTTCACATAATCGATCGTAATACCCACATAAAATTCCTTATCGACTCCGGATCAGTCATCTCACTTATACCTGTTTCGATAATCAAAGGATTGCATCGTCGCAAAGCCGACTTCAAACTCTACGCGGCCAACACGTCTATAATTGATACCTACGGCACGCTAAATCTAACTTTTGGTCTCAACCTACGGCGTAACTTCACCTGGTCGTTCGTCGTTGCGAACGTCCAATCAGCGATCATCGGAGCAGACTTCCTCACGCACCACGGCCTCATCCTCGACCTCAAGGGTAAACGCCTTATGGATCCCTCAAAAGCTGTTTCGACCAAAGGAGAAGTTGCAGAAGCAAAACTCTACAACGTTTCTACAATCAACGTGCAAAGTTCCAGTGGAATAGATCGCCCGTACTCCAATCTTCTTAGTCGCTTTGTGCAGATCACACGTCCTAATGTGCCTTTAGCAACCCGCATTCATAACGAGGTTGCGCATTGCATTCAAACAACTGGCCCACCTGTTTTCGACAAGCCAAGACGGCTTACATGCGAAAAATTAAAAGCGGCACGCCGAGATTTCGATCTCTTACTCCAGTAAGGAGTGATTCGTCCCTCCAGCAGTCAATGGGCCAGTCCTATTCATTTGGTCCCCAAGGGGAGCAGCGAATGGCGTACTACTTGGGATTATCGCAAGCTTAATGCGTCCACTATTCCAGATCGCTATCCGATTCCCCATGGGGAAGACATTCTTCAACGTCTGCACGGATGCTCGGTTTTCTCCACAATCGATTTGGTGCGTGCCTACTACACCGTTCGGCCTTTTCGAGTTTGTCGTCAGTCCACCACGAGGATCCACCGCCTGACCAACAGATTTCGCAGCCACCTACACCACCGAGCCCTGCACCTGCAGCTCCAGAATTTATACCGTTACCTTCACCACCTGGCGAAGTCACTGGAGGGGGAGTAGATGTGGCGCCCAGACTGAAGCCCGGTCTCACGGCGAAAACAGGTACTAACGCCAAGACCTTTCATGGAGGACGATATCTTCTGATATCGTCAGACTGGCTGTCAGACTGGACACTGGAACTTCAGTCCGCCGCGCAACAAGCTTACGGCATAAAACAATAATATATTGTACTTAGTAATTAAATAAAGCGGTAACTACATAAGTTACCATAAAAGTTTCCAGAACCTTTAACTTAATTAACATTGTATTTTCGGTGGGCTAAAACTAGTCAGTCCTGAAACTAATTTGATATCCATACGTAAATTTTATGATAGCGATGATACCCTAAATACTTTTTGTAATCAAATGATATTGCCTACAATATTTTCTGACAAAATAAACAGTATGGTAAAGACAGATTAGCATATAGAGCCCAGATTAACTGACATTCTGTTACACCATCCGTAGATGCATCTAAGAAATATCAGGAAGAGCAATTGCAACCTAGATCAGCCCCATGGATTGATAGTTAATGGTTTTTATTTGTGAATAAGAGTAGAGTATAATGTTGGGTACGTAATGAGTACAAACATCAAGCAATTGAATCAAACATTTGCATCGCATGCGTAACAATTTCGTGTATAGTATGTATAACATTTATTTTGTAATCCGCTTTTGCTGGGCTTTTTGCTTAATCGAAAATCATTGAAGAAGCCGCCGGATCTCGACTCCGGCCAATATGGCGATGTGATGGGTGACTTTGCAAAAGTAGAATCATGGTGGTGGCTTACGAATAAAATAAATCACAATCTATATGTACATAATACTAAAAATGCCTAAAACGCTAAATCAAATGAAACGAGGAGTTCGTCTGCAGTCCAAAATTAAGGTTACAAAACAATGACCGGCTACAAAATAAGCACATTTCTGAATCCGCTTCGAGAGTGTCGCAGGTTGCAGGTTGTTTTGTCGGGTGTCTTCCGAATACAGCTAACAGATATCCATATTTAATGAGTTAATGCCTTGATGGGGAACCATGTCCTCCGATCTCGCTCCCTCCGCGACTCCGCGCGTCCATGCCTCGCCTACTCTATGTCGTGGAAGCGGAGAATGGCGCGTCCGGGTATCTCGGAGTTGCACAGCTTGGCGATGACCTCGGCCGCCTGCTCGCAGGGGAAGACGGAGTGCGGCGGAGGCTCGATCTTCTTGTTGGCCACCAGCTCCACCAGCTCAGCCAGCTGCTCGGCGGTGCCGTTCGAGATGGCGATGATCTCCTGCTGGTACTGCTCCGACAGGCGCGAGAACTTGGGCAGCAGCTTCTCGGCCACCTCGTCGCTGATCAGCACCACGCCGCCCTTCGAGAGGCAGTGCATCGAGCGGTGCAGACTCCTGGAGGTTGTGCCAAAGTCAATGACCACGTCCACGGCTCCGCCGCACACGTCCTTGGTGCGCTCGATCAGCTGCGGCTCGTACAGGCATTCGTTCCACTGCACCACGCTGACACTGGAAGGAGGAAGAGGATGTTACTTGGTTAGAGCATGACACTTCAGAGGGACCTCGAGATGCTTACTTTTTGATCTCTGTGGCCAGGCGGAAGCCCTCGTCCCGCAGACTGGCCACTGTGATGTCCACGTTGTCGGCTCCAGTTGTGGCGAAGTGATAGGAGGCGATGCGCACGGCCCAGAGCGCCAGGCCGCCAGTGCCCACGATGAGGATCTTGGGCTTCCGCTTCGGCTCCGTGGCAGCCCGCTGGCTGAGAATCTGTGTGACGACGGCCTGGGCCTTGAAGACGGCATTCCAGGCGACCAGGGCGCCCGTCGGCAGCATGGCGGCCACCTCCATGGGCAGACTGTCGGGAATGGGCACCACGTGCTTCAGGTCCGGCACGACCAGCAGCTCGGCATAGCCGGCTGGGGTCTCATCGAACGGATAGACGATCACGCGCTGTCCAATGCGCAGGCCACGGTTGTTGGCCTCGGTGATCTCGGAGCCCAGGGACTCGATGACGCCGGCCACCTCGAAGCCGGGAAAGAAGGAGCCCTCCCGGATGCCCTGGTGTGCGGGCGAGGACATCGAGTTCACCGACGGACAGTAGTCGCTCAGCTCCGAGGATACTGAGGACATGCTGGTGATGGAGTTGGCGCGATCGCGCCGACGGTAGCAGGCTCCGGCGCACACGATCCGGATGCGGGCGCCCATCGCCGGCGTGTCCTCGATGGGCACGAAGAAGTTGAAGACGCAGTTCTTGGCGCCTGGCCCGGGCGACTCAATTGACACTTGGCGGCACAGCTTGTTCATGTTGTGCGAACTGTGTGGATTGTGTGGATTGTGATGATCGGGATCCGTCGGCGGCAGAGCGGAAGTCAGGGACAATGAGTTCAGCGTCAACGAGGTATCTGTTGTTCCGCTGCAATCAGACAAAGGAATGGATACATCATATTAGAGGTGTTGCTAAAAATACCAGTGCAGGATTAAGTGGTCAATAAACTTTGCTTTTGCTTGTTCCAAGAAGATATATCTATGATTTTTGATTGAATATTCCTTTATTTGAAAACTACATAAAAATATGTATATCTCTGATTGCTTTTGATTGCCATAGCTTCGATTACGTATTACATATCCAAGGTCGCATTGCGTAGTTCTCAATAGTTTCAATGCCGCCTCATGATATGGCAGTTCTATTTCGCCTTTCCTATATATACGAACACTCTAAACGATTATCTTGATGTTCAATGCCAGCCACAATTCAGAGTTCTCGATGTAAATATCATTATTGTGGCTACTTTTTGTGTGCTGTAATTACAGTGAGCACATATCTGAAAGGTCAAGTATTGGACTTGTTGACAATCCAGACACGAATCACTCCACATCAATAAACGGACAAAAGATAAAGCTAGAATCGGACATTAGATTGGGTTAATATACAGAAAAGCCGGAAAGCCATGGTCATAAAGATATCAGATACAATGCGTAGGCCCATATCGGATATTAGTCTGGTCTGAAGTCTGGCACTTCAATTAGTTAATATCGATATCGCAGTGATAAGAGATGGTGACGAATCACATCATATCAGAGTTTGCTCCACTTGCACTTTCGTTACTTTTCTATGATTTCAACTCTGGAAGTGCTTAATGAAACCCATAAGGGATCAGTTTTTATCTCAGTGCACCAGCTAGCAATAAATGTCACATTATTTAAAAAAAATAAAAATTAAAATTAATTACAATTTACACAACGTTTTTTCCATTTTTCCTTTCTCGTTGGAATTTATGACTCAAAACTGTGAGTAAAATCTCTAAATTTAAGACGTTTTTAAAGTCTAATAAAAATTAAAAGAAATTCTAAAGTGTATATGCTTGCAAACTCAAGATATTTTCCCGACACATATTACATTTTCACTTTAGAGGCCATGGTAATTGGAAAACTCGATTGCGGAGAATGGGAAAATTCAATCAGCGTCGTTTAATAGTTTACCTCATTGAACTGAGCAAATTGTGCGGTTGACTGCATATATCGACCGGCATTTTGCTGTCCTCGTAATTGTTCTCTGTCAATTTCTTCACTTTTTTTCTTTTTTTTCCTTTTTTGCACTACTGCAACTCAACAGTGTTGTGTATTGCAAACTGGCTAACACTTTTACTTGTGAATTGGCTAGATTTTTCTTTAGCTGCACTCGCTTCTCAGCGTTTTTCCGACGACTTGACCAGCGCACTTCCAAAGAACATCTGAGCCGCTGCCACTCGATGCGCCAGCTAAAAAGCAAAAAAGCCGGTGACGAAATGGAACGAGTGGAACTCTCACACAGCCACACGCACTCATCACGCACAGGGGCGCCGCAAAAGGGTGTCGCAGATTCATCTATCCACCAAATAATATATGCCATTCGTGGGTTTCCATATAAGCATAACCATATATTTGGTTATTTAGGATAGTGCTTGTAAGGTAAAAAATTACTCAAAGGTTTACTAAAGATCATAAAATAAATCAATTAAATTCATTTATGCCTGATTACATTAGATTGCAAAATTTAAACTTAAGTTTAAATTTATTTTAGCTTCAAAACTCTGTTTATTCAACTTAGTAATCTCAAACCCTCTTGGTAAAAGCATCCGCACGCCACTGTGTGCTCACATACACGGCACGCAGGGAATGCGTGAAACGTTTGAAATGAGTGTATTCATTTGTGTGGATTGCATGGCCGCATTCGCATCTATAGAAATGCATTTCCATATTTTGTGAATTTCAGAGCATTTCACATTTATTTATAGACAACTATTACTTACACCACTGGAGAAATAAACTTTTCATACTATTGCTTTTGTTATATGTTTTGTATATATTTTCAAATATTCTGCTAATTGGCTTTTGAACTTCTTCAATTGATATGTAGATACATATGTAGATACCAGTTGCCCCCATATTGTAGCAGTGTACTCGAACCAGATTGTTGTTTATCTTTTGTTTACACATTCGAATTAACACGGAGGACGCAGTAGTCGAGAGAAAAACAAGCCCACAGGCAGAGCAATCAAAACAATTTAATAAAGAACAACAAATGCATTAGGCCAACGCGTGCGACAGATTTATGGCCAAAACAAAGTCCAGGAGCTGGCCAAAAACCCCTCCAAGAACGGAAGCCATCTAGAGCTCGTTGCCAAGTGGCCATCGGATCCGTTAATAGAACTTTCGATGACAAAATCTTCTTCTTAGAAAGCTGCTAGGCAGATCGGAGGAGGATGCCCCATTAGTCACGTCACAATTCCGATTCTCATTCTCGGCGGGTGGTAACAGATAATAGCTGGACTCCAGTGGAAAATGGAAAATATCGGCCTGCTTCGAGTGGAAATTTATCAAACGCTTGCCATATGCAATTAAAATGCGTCGTGCGGCCTTCAATCGAAAGCAAAATAAACAAACAACTTACGTATGCATGGTTTGTAGATACATAGATATTTACAGTGTTACTTTATGAAAGCGAATTTGCTAAGCTTTTCAAGTTCTGGGGATTTAGCTAAATCTAGTTACATATCTTCTTTTTGGTAAGGAAAATACTTTTTATCTCAATCAATGCATCAAGCTGTTAGCTTTCTGTACCTATGTATCTGTGTATCTACATATGTTCGTGTGTGCGCACCTCTAACTGTTTGCGATTGTTGTTGTTTGTGTTTGCGGAGCGAGGAACGGTGGATGTTTGCATGGTAATGAAACGTTGAGAAGAAACTGTTTGGAATAATGGGGGAGGGGGCAGGGGCAAACAAAACAAAACCAAAGTCATGTACACGTGCTCGCTGCATGATAATCACGCAGTGAGTGAGTGAATGAGAGAGGGAGCGCGTTGTTTTTCTTTTTTCTCCCTCACTCAATTTGCTTCTCTGTCTCGCTCGCTCCTTGGCGCAGCAGGCATGCATAAATGGGCATCCTTCCTCCGCTTTGTTTTTCTTCTTTGTACGGCCCACACAACAACAACAACAACAATGCGTAAATAAGCCGCTATAAATACGCCTTACATTTACGCAGTTACATTTTACACATTTGCATCCTGACCAAAAAATTTATGTACGTATATAAAT
Source organism: Drosophila simulans (assembly GCF_016746395.2). NCBI lineage: Eukaryota > Metazoa > Arthropoda > Insecta > Diptera > Drosophilidae > Drosophila > Drosophila simulans. Next base: position 4,901,611 of record NC_052521.2, read on the forward strand.
ATATACATATTAGTATTCATACATATGTATTAATACTTTTTGGGGTTAATCAACGGCCTCCAACACTGAGAAGAATTATTTTCATAATTAGCCAGAACTTTTTCAAAATGTTCAAAACAAGTTATGTACTTATGGGTGTTAACAACGCCTATATCAATGAATAAAAGTACATATTAACTTATTGTGCAAATAAGCAAACATAAAATATATAAAAACATAAAGAATGGCCTTTCTTGCAAAAACACAACAAAGGAATTGAAATTCGGGATAATGTTTACATATCATCGTTACACTTAACATTTATAAACTTTAAGACTTCGTGGTTAAATATTTAAGTTATTTAACCATCTGGTCGAAGGTGAAAGCGAAAGTGGCATGACAATTTCTTAAGCGAAATTCGCAAAAGCCACAATTAAAAACAGTATGTGTTCAATTAAAAACTGCGACTGAACGAACTCTTTTCTGACCAATTAAAATCCGTCCCTCGAAGATATGTATATCCCCCCTCGATAACCACGATCGCCTGATCAAAAGATCATCGAGCAAGCAAAATATTTACTGAATTATTTATTTATTAATTTTTTTGTTGCGCTTGAATTGAAAACATTTGTTGGTCAATTCCAGTCAATTGTATTTAATGGCGAAATCAATCGAGTCTAATGACGGATTGGCAATGCAAATTTAGCGGGGCTGTCGCGCCAGGAAAATGTGGACCACTGTCGTACGTTTTCCCCGCCCGTATTGGAAAATGTCGTCAATTATGCAGCAATAAGGCATAAAATTTAATTGAACCGGAGTGAACTCTCGTTGTAAAAAATATGCAGGAAAAGGGCTATTTTTAGAACCTTTGTGTGAGTGGGAAATAATGCCTTCGATCGCAATCAAGATCTGAGTTTCCGACTTTGTTTTTCTTGTATTCCTCTAGCACGTCAGTTAAGCGTGTGTGTTACTAATTTACAATCGTCGATTGCGTTTAAATGGGTTATAATGGGTATATATGTATATCAAACAACGCCACACCTAATTTTGGCATTATACTTCACTATTTTGACAAGTAATCAGTCACTTTTCGCCTACCCCAAGAATATCGCATATAGCCGCCCGCAATGGATACACAAATCGCTGGCTATTGGTTCGAGCTGTGCTCCTAACTCCTCTCCTAGGTGCTCCCCCGGCTGGTAAGTGTTTACTGGCCCGTCAAATCTCCAGGTGCTGATAACCCGGGAGCCTACTTTTGATACTTGCGAAGACACAAACAATCTGAATGATTTACGGGCCACTCGACTCAGTTTTGGATTGTCCCCCATAAGAGTTGTTTACCCACGGGGTTCCAGAACACGCGTGCATCGGGATCCAAGGGCATGATTGAAGTTGGCAAAACTTAATAACTTTCTAACGCATAAATCCCGTCACTTGAATTACGCATCAGCAAAGCGGATATGGTATATACATATACCACAGAAAGGAAGTCGGACCCAAGAAAATGGCCACCGCACGTAGGCCACTCCAGGATGCCAATTGCGTAATAAGGACTCGTCCGCAACTTACCCTTGTAAAAAAGCTAAAAGCGCTGCGTATCAAAAGCACACCCGCCGTCACTTATCAATATATATTTATGCTTAGTTTGTTGTTAACTTTAATTGCGCTAGTGGACAGCGCTGTAGCTTTTGGAAAACTCTTCACGATGCGTGTGTCGACTGTTTTTATTGAAGGAGCGCCGCAGCCGCACGGCGTACAGCAGGATACGTTTGACTTTGAAGTCTCCTTTGCCGAGTATGGAATAAAGGCAGGGCTTGAGTGTAAATACAAGATCCGAGTCTGCGCATTCGTCGCTGGTGGAACCAGTTCGCTGGGGTAGCGCTCTAAATACAATTTTATTAATTAAATGGTGCGCCTAAAATAAATTTGCTTACGAATTTTGTTCGTAAGTGTAATTTAAATCGTTTGTTTCCTGAAGGATTTTCTCACATTTCAAATGGGCGCCAAAATAAATGTGGTGTTTTTGAGCACTGGTCTTATCGCGCCCAAAAGTATGCAGTATTCTCTAAATGTCGAAAGTCAAATAGTCGTGATCCACTATACAAACGCATCGCCTAACCAAGTACGATATATTGTGTTGGGTGGTGTAAACAAATTATAAGCTTGATAAAGAGGTTATAAGCTATTATGTATTAAAATAAAATATAAACCGCATACCACGAACGATTTGCCTAGTCTAAACGGTCACTATTCGATATCGATAGGCGTTGGTGTAAACAAGCCATCTGGCTGCGCGCCAGTGTGACCGTCGGCCACCAGTTCTGTGAGACCGTGCGCCGTGGAGAAAGAGTACGAGGCTGGACAAATAGTTTTTCCGTGACACAAATCAAACGCGCAGTAGAAATCAACAAGTGATCACCATGTCGAGCGAGGGAACAAAGACTTTCACGCGGGCCGAGGTCGCCAAGCACAACACGAACAAGGACACCTGGCTGCTCATCCACAACAACATCTACGACGTCACCGCCTTCCTCAACGAGGTGAGAATCGCACGGAACACGTCGCAGCTGAGTGCCACCGCCCCGCACCCGCACCCGTTCCCGCTCCCCCCACTAAATGGGGGTCATCGGGTGCTATTAGGCCTTATCTGGGTTCCACTTGTCCCGATGAGCTAATGGCGTCGATGGGCCCAGCCCCAGCACAAGCACAAACCCACGTAGCCCACATGTAGCGACTCTAACTTGCATCGCGGGGCAATTAGGTCTGTACTTTGACCCCCGGACGGTAGTTTGACCTGCGTCCGGATTTCGCAGATTCGCTGCGACGTCGAAACTTCCAGCAGCCACTTTCGCCCAGCTGTCGAAAGAGCTCCACATGGCGAAACTATCCATTTGCATACATGTACGCATATCTGGGTACGCCTGTGTGTGTGTGATGGGCGACGAGGGTCAAGTGTTAAGCGAAATCCGCGTCTGCATTTGCATCTCATTTGATTTACGGACTCCGATTTGAATTCGGATTCTTATGCAAGTGCACCGTCAATCGACTGCCGCCGGCTCCGAAAAGTGGATCACCCTGACGCAGCAGTAGGGTCATCACCAAATCTATATATGTATACTACACAAGCATGCTATCTGCGGGATCGTGTATTCTTCTAAGATAAGCTCCGTGAAAATTCCGTTCTAACGATGACGTTGCACTTTAGGTACATGCTGAAAATAACAATAGTGAGGGTGACCAAGCGTCTCATTTATAATTCCATTCCAAAGTTTCAGTCCACCTATCGCCCGAAGCCATCCAGTCCATGTTTAAAACATGCCCCTAATCTGATCCGCTTGGTCCTCTGCCATCTACAGGAATAACATTAGCTACTGCTACCTTGCTATCTGGGTACAGCATCACCAGACAAATCGCAAATTAGACTTCCAGATTTCAGAGCGTTTTCTGGATCTAAAGAGATTTTAGGGGTTTTCAATATGATCAGAATATTTGAAAGAATCTTATTCAATGATGCAATATGTATGTTCTGATTTGTCATATCTAAATCAAACCAGCAATAACAACATAATCATCAAAATTAGATAAAGCTAAGTTGGACTATGTAAAAGTTTAAAGAATTGTGAAAATAATTATGAGATATGCATTATCTTCGATTCAATTGCACTCGGCAATCTCGAAAAGTTCGGTTAAAATTACTTTAGCTTATCACTCAGCACAATTGGGGCGTCACACCTTGTTTGCTTTTAATAGTAATTAATAACAATAATTACATCATACTTGCCCCGCGGCTTTTTCAGCATGACTCTAAGCTATAGTACAAAGTTTCAACATTATTATAATGGTACTATCAAAACGTAACTTCGCTCGAGTTCTGAAGATCAAAGTTTCTGTAACTTTATTGGCTTTATAAATGCCAAATTAAATCTGTAACTGGAATTGGTTAAGATATTTTTCCTTCCAATCCAACGGAAGTATATAAGATTACCATATAGCTTCCGCATAAACGGATGTTTCGAAGTATTCCCGACTTTAAACCTTGATACCATTACCTTCGCTGTCTGGTCCATATTCAATTCAGGGTCAGACGTCCATTAGCATTTATCCAAGACCAGCCAACAGTTATTTATGCGAATATTTACCTGGCTCTCTTTTCCTTCACGACAGCATCCCGGTGGCGAAGAGGTGCTCATCGAGCAGGCCGGCAAGGATGCCACGGAGAACTTTGAGGACGTTGGCCACAGCAACGATGCCCGCGACATGATGAAGAAGTACAAAATCGGCGAGCTGGTGGAGAGCGAGAGGACAAGCGTGGCCCAGAAGTCGGAGCCGACCTGGAGCACGGACCAGCAAACCGAGGAGAGCTCTGTGAAGTCGTGGCTGCTGCCCCTCGTCCTGTGCCTGGTGGCCACGCTCTTCTACAAGTTCTTCTTTGGCGGTGCCAAGCAGTAGGAGGAGCCACAATGCCCAGCAGAGACTTTCCAGCCCGCTCCGGAGTCGCTTAGTTAATCTACATCCACGGAGAGCTCGAGAGTCACATGAGGAGCGGGAGAGTGGAGCGGGAAAGCTTTTTATAGTAAATTTGTGCTAAGTTTTAACGATAATTTTTGGCATTTGGCGTTTTTGTACAACCCTCTACACGTGTAATTCCTTCAGACGGCGGGTCTAGACTCTAAAGTAATTTATCCCATTGATATTCCAACATTTGAGGCACCGAACGAAAACGATAAGTTTTATTCGCATGTATGTACATTAAACATATTTCCAAAAGCAAGCAAACCCGTCCAAATTTTTGTGCTTTCGTCAGATGTCAGATATATTGTCGACCCACGCAGATATAGTCCAAATTCGGTGTGTAAAGCAGGGGGTAGTACCATGGCCAAGATCATTCAGATGGCGGTGATGCTGGGCAGCTCCAAGCTGGGCCACGGCGCCTTTGGATTCGATGAAAGGCAAGCGGACTCGACGCCAGTGCCGCAGATGAAACGGGAACTGCCCACGCGAAAGATGTGCCTGGAGGCATTCAAGCGAACCCACTACGACATCCTCATCATTGGCGGCGGCGCCGTGGGCTCCGGCTGTGCCCTGGACGCTGCCACGCGGGGCTTGAAGACCGCCCTGGTGGAAGCGAATGACTTTGGCAGCGGCACTTCCTCCAAATCGAGCAAGCTGTTGCACGGCGGCCTCAGGGATCTGGAGCAGGCCATCTCGCGTCTGGACGTGGCTGCCTTTCGGCGGGTTCGCTGCTCCTTGCAGGAGCGCAGCCACATTGGCAAGCTGGCGCCGCATCTCAGCCAGCCGGTACCCATCCTGCTGCCCGTCCACCACTGGTGGCAGGCTCCGCTCTACTACATGAAGCTAAAGATTTACCACCTGATGGCGCCCAAGGCCACCAGGAGTTTTCAGTATCTGAGTGCCGACGACGCATTGGAAGTATTTCCGATGCTGCGACGCCAGGAGCTGTTTGGCGCCTTCGTCTTCTACGAGGGCCAGCACGACGATGCCAGGATGTGCCTTTCGGTGGCTCTTACAGCGGCTCGTTACGGAGCAGATATCTGCAACCACATGAAGGTCTCGCGACTCATCAAGAACAAGGATGGCAATGTGGCGGGCGCGGAGGCGGTGGACCAGCTCACGGGCAAGAAGTACAGCATACGGGCGAAGGTGGTGGTCAACGCCACTGGCCACATGAGCGACAGCCTCCGCAAGATGGAAGACTCGGAAGCCAAGCCGCTGTGCACGCGCAGCTGGTCCTCGATCATCGTCATGCCCCGCTTCTACTGCCCGGAGGAGGTGGGCGTCTTCGACCCGCACACGCCCACTGGCCGATCCATCTTTTTCCTGCCCTGGCAGGGCCATACACTAGTCGGGTCCAGCGATGAGCCTCTCAATCTGCCCGAGCAGGACACGCAGCCCACGGAGACGGATGTGCAGTCCCTACTGGATTGCGTTAAGCACTTTGTAACGCCCAACTTCGATGTGCGAAGATGCGATGTGCTGGCCGTTTGGGGTGGCTACAAACCTCTGCCCGTGCAGTCCGATACCCTGCACCACACTCGTTTCAAGAACCATGTAATCCAGCTGGGACCTCGAAACATGCTTTCCATCGTTGGTGGCACGTGGTCCTCGTTTCGGGTTCTGGCTGAGAAGACCGTGAATGCCGCCATCCGGTATGGAGATCTTTCACCGCTGCGTAAGGAATCGGTGACCGCAGAGTCCTGCAAACTGGACGGAGCCAGTGGCTGGAGTCCGAAGATGTTCATCCGGCTGGTTCAGGACTTTGGAATGGAGCGTGACGTGGCTGAGCATCTATCGAACACGTACGGATCGAATGCCTTCAAAGTAGCCGTCAGTGCGGACAGCAGTGGAAAGGCATGGCCCATTGTGGGCAAGCGACTTCACTCGGAGTTCCCGTACATTGAGGCGGAGGTAAAGCAGGGCGTTCGCGACTTCGCTTGCACGCTGGAGGACATGGTGGCTCGGCGACTGCGAGTGGCCTTTCTAAATGTGCAGGTGGCCGAGGAGATACTGCCGCAAGTGGCCAACATCATGGCCAAGGAGCTGAACTGGTCGCGAGATCAAATTAAAAAGCAGATCCGCCAGACGCGCACCTTTCTTAACTCCCAGATGGGCCAGCTGACCAAGGAGAGCGCCTCGCAGATGAACATTCCCATCAAGATGAGCGTGCGCCAAGTGCGCAAGTTTGCCGGGCAGTTCAGGCAAATGGATGAGAACAATACGGGGTACGTGTCGATTGCGGACTGCTGCAGGGCCATGAAAACGATGGGCGTGAAGGAGGTGCCCGTCGACCTGATGCACGATGTCCTGCGGGACATTGATGTCCATGCCCAGGGCAAGGTGAACCTGTACGAGTTCCTCCTGCTCATGTCGGCTATTGTGCAGGGCAACACCGAGTACCTGCGGTACGCACGGCTGTATCTGGACCACAAAAAGCAGATGCAAGGCAGCAACTTTCCCGCCGTAATGCAAATGGAGCGGGCCGGGGGCGGTCTTTGAAAGTATCATTCGTTGCAACCATTTCCTCTTTGGAATACTGCATCCGTTGACCATTGTCTACGCATTACACGTCGAAGCAATTCCCTTCGGGGATCGCTGCCTCAACTTTAATTTATTTTACGCACTTTCTGTTCACACAAACTAAGGAAGAAACTCTCAAACGGATGGGTAAAGGGTTGGACGGGCTATCCTATTCCTTGGGCTCTGCCTTGGGGTCGTAGGGTTTCATAAGGTTCTCGGAGAAGGAACGGATGCTCTCTGGGCCGCGCACCTCTTTCTCGAGGAGCGGCAACTTGGTTACGTGGAAGTCTTCGTACAGGTCGGCAATCTGGTCCAGGTACTTTTCCTGAATCTTGAAGCGGGAGGCGCACATGCTGCACGAGTCGTGCGACTTCTGCAGAAACAGCAGCTGGTTTACAATGATGTTGTGGACGTCAATGCCGCACTTGGTTAGCTCTTGCACGAGTCGTTCCGTCTCGTACAGCGAGAAGAACTCTGCTATGCACACGCACACGAATGTAGTTTGATCCTGTCGAAGGGAGAATGCGGATTAGGCGTTTCAAGAGCCAAATACATGTTTCTACATACTGGGTTCTTGAACTGTTCGTTGACCTGGGTGATTACGCGCAGCATGTCGTCCAGCTTCTGGGAGAGTGTGTCCGCGTTCACATCAGCCATGCCCAGCATGGAGACGAACTGTGACAGCAGGGGCGCCACCTTCATCTTGAGCCGCAGCAGCTTGCCCAGCCCCTTCTCCACCACCTGGGGAAATGCAATCAGACGTAGCGTGTGTCCCGTGGGCGCCGTGTCGAAGACGACTACCGAGAAGTTCATGCCCTTGACCAGCTTCATCACCTCCGCATAGCTCATCGCCTCGTCGATGCCGGGCAGGGCGTTGATCATCTCCTGCATGACGCCCTTGCTCACGCGCAGCGCCTCGTTTTCGCCATCGAAGTACTCCTCGGGCAGCTCGTTGAGACCGGCATTTGGGTCGATTTCCATGGCGAACAGGTTGTCGAAGCCATTAACCTGGGTTGTGGAAAAGGAATTCGCATGTGTTTTAGTTTAGCATATACAATGATAAATGACTTTATTTCCGGAATTTTCCACCAACCTTTGTGGGCACCTTGGTGAACTTCTGATCGAATGCATCCGATATGTTGTGCGCCGGATCTGTGGATATGATCAGCACGGATTCGCGCACTTTCGACAGCTGAACGGCCAGGCTAGAACTATAAAACGAAGATTAATTAGATCAACCGAGAAAGTTGGCTTGTTGTTGTTGTTTCACCTGCAAGTCGTCTTGCCCACGCCGCCTTTTCCGCCCACGAAGATCCACTTGAGGGAGTCCTGCTCGACGAGATTCTGCAGGCTGGGCTCCAGGGGCTCCAAATTGTCGGCCATAATGCCCACTAAAGCGAGACACGTAGGAATTTAATTGAAATTAATAATTGCTTGTAAGCAATGAATATGAATTCTGGAGTGCAGAGTGACCGTTCTTACAATGCATACGTATAAGTTGATAGGCACTGAAATCAGCTGATCACGAAGCACTGCCAGGGATGGAAGCTCATTTGGCGCCAAAGTAAAATTATTTGAAATTAAAATTTTGCTTGACAAAAGTGAGAACAAAACTGCTAGCGTTGTTTCAACATAACAACGTAACATAAGTTTCAACTAATTGTTATAACAATAGCAACATAACATTCAGATATCTATTGCTGCGTACAAGCTCAAAGCTCCGCTGCTTTTATCGTGCCTATTAAATGCACAAAGCGCGCTCGCAGCCCAAGAAAATCACAATAAGTGCCGCGGATGCTTGACCCGTCCCCGCGTTCCCCGCGCCCGCTCTACCCGCCACTGTTAATTGTGCAAATCGCGAGCTTATCAAAACCCAAGTGTCGGCGAGAAAATGCGAGCAGCAAGGGAGCACAAAACCGTGTGGCTATGGACTACTAAAAATAGTTGTGAAAACACCTCCGCCGTTGGGCGTCCGCGTTAAATAGCTTCGATTTTCGGTATCTTTGTATCATTATGTGCTTCGCCCCAAAACCCCATCGATTTCCGTCCATTGCCGCCTAGTTTTGTCGTTTACTGAACTCGGCGTAATTAGAGATATTTCCCCTTATCGCGGAATACGGAAGCTGCGCTGAAAAATAATACTTATTCGAGGAGCTAGGCCATTTTTGAGTGACTCTGTGGATGTGATTGTGAGTGGAGTGCCAACATTGGATACAACTTATTAAAAAAACATTTGATCTGCACTTGAATCAGATATATTTAGACGATAATTCAAGCGGGAATTATGAAATTATGAAAGGTATGTACTCAGTCTTATACTGCTTACATGCATGTATGTATGTATATACTCATATATACTAATAATGGATAAATACAGTTTTAATATAGTTTTAAATAAATATATTTAAATTTAAATTTAATTAATTTCATTTAAATAAATATTAGATTGAAGGGATTTATATAGTACAAAGGCTTGCTCAGTCATTATAATAGTGATTATATTGGTCATTGATTTGTGCGTGCTTACATCAAAAGAGTATTTAAGATTCGATATGTAGTATTTGATAAGAAGCTATTTTGATATTTTTGATTTTTTTATATGTAATTACCTAAAGTGTTTTGGATGAAATATGCTTAAATCTGACCAGACATTAAACAGTTAATGTTAGTAGGTCAAACTGTAACCGCCGCTAGGTGGAGCTAAAAAACGTTCCCTTTGCTGGTTGCATACTTCCATCTCCCTCGCATTCTATTTAGCTAAGGAATGGATATCTGATAGTTGGGACAGTTGACTATATCTTTCTCTGTTACTTTAAATTATAAATTCGATTATTTTTAATTCAGCTAATTTCTTTTTATTCTAACTGTGAACCTTTAAGTTAAACTTTAATACTTGTTTTCTGTTTTGCGCTGTGCCCACTTATGTGGGCCCTAAATACGTAAGAAAGTTTATCATAATCGATATTGAATGCGAAAAATGTTATCAAAGTTGATGAGAAAGTTTTCCTATCGCCTGTTTAAGTAGCTAAATTAAAAACAGATCAATTAAAGGCAAAATGACACACGCTTGACAATTTGTAGATATTAACTTATCGCCAAGCTGAAAATATATTGTACAACCAAAAATACATTTTATTTTGATACAGAACGGCTTATTGAAAACCCATTTATGGCCGTTAAAAGTTGAACTGAAAAAAATTGAGAACAAATCGCTTGGTGAAAAAACAAGAGTGTTTTTGCCTCATATGCGTGTAAATCCGTTTTATGCGACTGAAACGATTCAATCATTCTGGCAGTGCGTTTTAAAATAAAGCGATAAAGTTGGCCGGATGATTTATTTATTTGCCCAGCCCTGGGTTTTCGAGATCCGCTTTTTGCAAGTCTGTGCGTGCGTGCGTTTGTTGGCCCATGAAATATGAGCGCATTAAATTTTATTATATTGTTTGGGCCATTCTCGGCTTTGGTCCAAAGCACACACTCACACACACAGCCACAGGCGTAAGGACAGCAAACAAGCGAAAAGTTCAAAGTCAAACAATAACACTTTCCATAAACAAAAAACCCAGCTCACACACACACGCACATATGTACATGGGCGGCCAATTTGCTTGAAATCAGCGATGGCAACGTTTCAGTTACCGTTACCTGAGCTTCTCCACCCCCTGGCACCTATTCCCGCAACTTGCCATACTAAACTTTCAACGGGAAACTTTGACCTGTGCTGGTGAAAGGGGAGGGGAAAGACAATTCGCTTCGTTTATGTGCCAAAGTTTAGGAATTCAAAATTTTCATATGTATTTGGTTTATGCGTTAGTTGGTTTTGAATCTGGAAAGTGATCCTTCGTCCAAGCAATGGAGATTTGAATTTTTAATATTTTATCCAACAATGTAATGTCTAATCAACTTAAGTTTGTTTTTTGATAATTGTTGTTACGGAAATGTTAGAAATGTATTAATAAATCAAATATTAACTCGAAAGACGTCGTTTTGCAATATACAAATTCTTTGAAAATGAACATATGAATATTCCTATACTCGCGTCATTATCTATTGGCATAAAAAAGCTAAATTCATTTAATGGTACTATGTTTAAAGAGGATAGTTTTTGATTTTTGATGCAAATTAAATTTCATAGTTTTACAGATATAAATAAAATACATAATACATAAAATACAATATTTTAACAACATATTTAGCCACAAAAACACTCTTCGCATAAACGTAGAATGTATGTTTTTGAAAAACAAACATTGAGAAAGGCACTCTCGCGCCGCGTTTAATAAATGTTTCTGTCTGCATTTTGTTTGGGGCTTTTTCGCCGCATTTCACCTGGCCGAGCTTAGCTTTATATTCATTGTCCTTCGAGTCCCTCGAGTCCCTGGAGTCCTCCGAGTCCTTGGAGGGCGCACTTTATCAAAGCTTAGCACCTGACAATTTGCCGCGCGACATGCGGCTATCTGCCCCCTGTTCTGGCAAAAAGGTAATGAAAAAGTACTTTGTCTCCGCACTTCTCGCAACTTGCGTCGCCGCCGGTGTTTTCCACTTTCCGCAGCTCGCTGCCTTTGAGCAACTAATTAAATTAAATCCGATTAGTTTGGCGTGGCAAGTGGAAAGTTTTGGAGTCCTTATGGCATTCCTCGCTGCCGTCGTCCGCCGTTTGCTGCACTCTCAATATGCCGCAGCTCCCAAATGAGGATGCGAAGGAAGGACTTACTGGAGCCTTAAAATTCTCTACGGCACCTAACAATAGGAGCGTTATGGAAACAAAGTTTTAATTAATAGGCCTTCGCCACAAAGCCTTCGATATCACATGCACTTTTCGGCAGGTCTGAAACTTAAAAAGAACGAGAGAGAGAGCGCTATGGTGGATGTCCTCGACTATCAGATACCTATTAACGCTATTTATTGACTATTAAGACTCATTTTATAGAAATGCTAATGCTTTTAATTTTGCATACTTCAGCGCTATATTTATTGAATTTATATCTATTACTATCTGATTAACGGGTATCTAACAGTCGCTACAGAAGCAGCATCTTATTTGTAGTCCAAAATACGCCCTTAAATAAAATCTTCTTTCTAGAATTCTACGTCAATGCTATAAACTAAAAGTACACAGTTCTCTGTTGTTATTGAACTAATTTAAACAAAAACCTTCGTTTTTTGGGCTTAGAACAGTTTGAATGAGGTTCGTGAAAGAGTTGTGTATAATGTTATTAACAATCTACAAAAAGGTACAAAATTGTAGGGCACACAGTGCTTTAAGGCCGAATAACTTGCTCTCTTACGCTGTGTGATTAACCATTTGGGGTTTTCCAAGGGTCAACGTGTTTGCTTAGACTCAAACCTAATGGACAACCTGTGATGAAAGCTTTCATTAAACAACAGCATAGTGGGCACTCCCGGTTCAAGTGGCCCTTGGGGGGATTTGCCGTGGGAGCAGGCGCTTATTAACGCCACGCCGAGCTGCCACTCATCCGAAGTGGGTTGTGGGTGGTGGGCGGTGGGCGGTGGTTGGTCGTCGGGTGGCATGCAACAGGCTGTCCTGCCAACGGAGTTTTCCGAGCTCCGCTGACAGCGCGTCACTCAGTTTTCCCTCGCTGAAATCCCGCTGACTCACAGCTCGCATTTCTGCATAAATTTCCACCGTAAGCGACACTCCGTTGCGGAATTTCGATTAGCGGCCGCCGCTGTTGGCCGTGACTTTGAATTGGGCCCTAACCGTCGAGCAGTGCACTTCGAGGACCTCGTCGCTCCAGTTGCAGCAGACTGTCAAGGATTTGGCGGTGAGTAGGCCACGTCTTGATAAATTGAGCAAGGGTCGACAGGCGCTGAATATGATTGATCTCCTGCTGGGGATAATTAGCGCACTCGTAGATAAGTTCAAAAATCACACAAAATTCAATTGAGGAATACGTTTTCCGGTGGTCTAAATGATATATTACCGTTAGATAACTGTTTCTAGGACTTTAGTACCTTGTGGCGCCACAAGGATGCGCACACACACACACACGATTGCAGGCGTCGCAAGTCAGTGCATTTATCTGCCTCTAAGGGCGAACATTTCAATTGCACCTGTTAACCGTTGGCTAAATTTATGACTTCCTCACTTGTTGTTGCGTTATCCTTTGTCTCTAGTTTTTGCTCAGTTGGGAGTGCGATACGAGAAACAGAGGGCGAGTAAAAGAGAGGGCTCGGAGCATTAAGGGAAATAAACACACACAAGTGCAAACGCAAGTACACCACACAGTAGTAGGAGCCAGCAACATGGAATCTTAATTCGCACACAAAGCGCATTATCCAAGCAGAGGTGAACCCCCAAAACCTCCTCATCTACCGCCTTGCTCACTCACCTTGGCGGATGGTGGGTGTGAGCGGAGAGTCCTAAGGAGGAGAGGGGTGTCAGCTGTCAGCCGGCAAATGGCTTTCACTTTCCTTCCACAGCCATCCAAGTGTGGTAGGTTCGGCGCTCGCTTTCTATCTCTTCGCCTCGCTCTCTCTTTTGCGTTAAGAGAGATTGTTTAGCAAGTTTATCTTTAGTAAATAAGTTTTTTAGAATTGATTTTTTTATATTTTCACTTTTAATCTTAGGACGGTGAAATGCACGCGTCTTTAAATATTGATCATTCGCAGTGTTGACCGCTATAAAAAGACGTTTAAAAATAAAATATTTAGCATGTAGAGCTGTCATTGCTCGAAAACTTGTCGAAATTATTTTGAAGATTTTTGTTTAACATTTTGTAGCCCCTTTGTACCTTTAAGGTTGTCCAAGCTTCTATTACATTGTTAGCAATAGTGACATTTTTGACTACCCTTCTTGAAGGTACAACTAGTCGTATACGTAATTTTGCAAAATGTTCAATGTTCTTCCTTAAGAAAGTATGGCTTTCAATTATGCCCGTTTATAGGTAATATTAATAGTTTTATTAATAATGTTAAATAACTGTACAAAACAATGTAGAAAAGTAAACATTTTGTATATGTTAACTCGAGTATTAAACGTTACCGGCTTTATTAGTTAGCCTTTCTTTGAAGTACTTAACCAGAACATTTCAACTGTAAGTGAAAGCAATAAGCTTTTGAATAATCCACTTATCTGTTGCAAAAACTTCGGATGCCTTGGAAATTAAGCTACAGCCTCAGTTTGAAGCGCTCTCTTTCTACCAGCAAACTCACCACTGTCAAAGAGAAGGACCTTTGGCCAAAGAGCGAGAGAGAGGCTGTCTGAGTCTGTGAAAATTGTAATTGAAATTCCAGCGTCGCCGATTCGGCGCCTGCAGTGCGTAGGCGGTTGTCGTTGACTGACGTCGTGGCCAACAGCACGTGCTAACCGAGGCGGCGCGTGCAGCAAAAAGGAGTAGCAGCAGCTGTAGTGGCCCACAACAACAGCACAACAACAACGGCAACAACAGAATCAGCAGCCGAGCAGCCAGTTGAAAAGCTACACACGGAATATACAACACACAGCTCTAGTATCACAACAACAAACGCTTTGGGCTAGGCAGAGAGAAGAGAGGGGGTGAGCGGGGAGAGAGTCTAACTTGAGTGAAATTCAAGCAGTTGAAGAAGAGGAAGCAGCAGGACAATACACCAATGCAGGCTAACTGTTAAAGTGTGTGAAAGCACAGTGTGTGAGCAAGAGGGACGGGGAAAGGGACACAGGAAGAGGTAGAGAGTGAGTGAGAGAGAATGACAATGCGACAATAAATTAGCTGTAAACTGCACCTTGTTATTTGCACCTGAATCGAAAGTGGATTATATATTTTGCTATAATATAATTAAAAACAACAATACACAAAAGGAGGCCAGAACAACCAGCCAGCCAGTAATCAAAGTTAATTTACCAACACAAGAAACGTAAACGTGAGTTCTATTTACGCAAATAAGAAGAAGAGGAAAAGCGGGCGAATAAGTAGGCAACAGAAGAATTAGGAGCAGCAGCCGGAGGAGCAGGCAGCGCGCAAACAGGATACTTAAAATATCAAGGCAAACACACACACAGACACACACAGAGAGACATACACAAACAGGAGTACACACGCACACTCACTTGCCCGAAGGAGGTTCATATTTTTGGCGAAAAAACACAAAACCACCGCACGAAATAAATAAAATATAAACCCAACCACGCTGAGGTGTATGGCCCAAAGGCAAGGCAAACAAACAGAGCCGAAATCGAGGAGAAGAAGCAGCGAAACATAAAGATGCCAAAATGCTGGACGGAGATTGATGCTGGCTGCCGACGAACAGCACCCACTACAACAAACACAAGCACAGCAGCAGCAGCAGCAGCAACAACTGCAATAACAATAATAAGGCCGAGACAAACGACAAGCGAGGACAACAGCAACAAGAGCAACAACAGCAGCGACAACCGCCAAATGTGAGCAGACAAGCGACAGCAATTGAGATATGTAAGTAACGCATACAGACACACGTCCATGTAGACAGTGGTGCCTCCCTAATTGCCACCTTCAAAGCGTATATTTAATTAATAGATAAGGATAACGTTGATTTCCTATTTTAATGTAACGGGACGAATGGTAATTCGAAAATAACTTAAAACTTCTACAGTCTCTCAAATTACAAATAAGTGAATCGTTTACAAATAAGTGAATTCTTTTACTGTATCGGGAAATTTCCAAAAAGCATGAAGTAAGAAAATACTTTGAAATTTTAACCAAAATTGGTTTTTTATTTAAAAAATACTTTTGCAGCTTTTTATGAACTTTGAGAAGGGATTTAAAGTGCGAGGTATTGAGGTATTTCATTACTTTTTTATAAACAGTCTCAAATAATTAGCACAAGTATATGTTTATATATTTTTTACCATTTTGTAATAATGGTATGTGCAAATGAATCTTGCGATTGTGAAGACAGAAGGAAGTTTTTTTTTTATATTTCATATTAGCTGCGACTTTTCTGCGTTGTGTAGGATTTTCGAGAGAATAAGACTGACTAATCTGAAAATGAGTTCTACTCCACTCGTAATGTTTGTGTACTGACGCCCCCCTGTACACTAACTGAAAATCAAGTTTGGGCGAAGAGCTTTATGCATATTTTTACAGCATTTAAGTGTGAAATGATGTGTTAGCGCATTATTTGACTTAGGCACGAAAAATGCTAAGCTTCCAGGAGGAGCGAGAGACACAGAGCGCAAGAGACAGCGGAAGACAAAGAGAAAACGGGACGAAGAGTGAGATGAGAGAATAAATTGGTTGAACCTTAGGCAGGCGAGTTGAAGTGGAAAACAAACAGGGCAACAAGGCAGATACACACACACATTGGCGCACGGCACACCTATGTGTGTCGCACGCATACACACACAAGCACACACAGCCTACAGGGAATCACACTTAAGCGCCACATCGCTCGCTACCCAAGTTGTATCAACTTGTGCTATCCCAAGAACCTCGGCCAGTCGCGCAGCATTTGAACTCAATTTGGAAGGACCAAATACCAACACACTCGCACTCGCACTCACACTTACACTCACACAGGATAAAAATCGATGGGACGAAAAGAACGGCGAAAGGCGGACAGAGGCAAATACAACAATTTCCCTATTCGGGCTTTGGCTGGCCGTTGCTCATCATCAGGTTTTCCTCTATATGCCACAAATCTGAATGCTGCCACACTGGGGCACTCGGGCTTGGGGTCCTGAAAACCAAGCAACGCTTTTTTGGCCAAAACCTCGAATCAACATTTTTCGCATAAATTCCGATTCGCGCTAATGAGAAATCAATTAGCAGCGTCTGGACCCCGAAGGAAAAATGAAACGAGAGAGCCAATTTTGGAGTTCAGCGGACGGGCCAAATTGCATTTAAATTAGCTATACGACATTTTATTAATTCAGAAATCGTGGGTCGTCATCCCAACAGTTTTTTTTTTTCCCAAAACAATGAACTATAGATAATGAAATTGGGTAAATCAAAAAAGTTATGTGCATAAATTAGTTGTACTTCTGCTTTGCATCGAAAAGATATTTAAACTCATTTTAAAGTTCAGATAATACGTTCAAATTGGGAAAAGATATTACAAATGATTGTGAAATTTTGTTCTAGTAGCTAGTATTATATGGCAAACTCGTCTTTGTTGCAAGAACAGCGGCTTAATTATTTTTTGTTAAGTTTTTCTATAACACAGCATTCTTCTATCACATTTAATTGTTCAATTATGCTCCCCAAAAAGCTATTGTAAGCCAACCTAGACTCGTATCGATATGCAAATATTTGATCTTTGACCTATGCGAAAGGTAAATTGGCAAGGAATTCAGAACAAAGGCATTATCCTGGCTGCCCAGATGCCGAGTCTGTTCTCAGCCGTGCGGAGCGAGAAATCGCCTCAATCTAATGGAACAGATAAGTTGCTGACTTCGACTGCTTTGATATGATTTTAATGAATCTGAATCCGAGGCAACAGTCTGGTGGAATTTAATTCAAAATGGGCGGCGGGGTGGCGGTATAATTAAATGCCTGTGAACTGCGCACTGGGCTCCGCACAACCGACATCTTCTTGTAGCAGCTGCACCAGCTGCTCTGTGCCTCGTATGTGTCCTTGAAAAGTGAACCCAGTTGCCACTCAGCCTCCCAGCCACCCAGCCACCCCTTTTTTTAAAGGCTTCGCTGGGATGTCAACTGATTGCTTTTGCAATTCCAAAGACGTTGGTCGAAGCTTTAATTGAGAAAAGCGGTGCGAGTGCAACTCGATTCCCAGTTGGATAGCACACAAACATGTGTGGAGATTGTCTGCCGAGTAACGCTCATAAATTACCACCCACAAGCGGCAGGGAGGTAGGATGATGAAGTGGCGGGCGGTGGGCGGTGGGCGGTTGAGGCGTCGAAGTACGAAAATCAATTTCCGCTTAAACCGTCGACAACTCAGACAATCGGACAGCAAAACGGCTAGCTGGATTCAAGGGGGCTGGCTCCACGATTGGGAATTGTTTTTCTCTGTTCCATATCCCATTCCCCGTCCGTCCCGCTGTTAACTACGGACAGCATATGACCGCAGCTGTGCGGCTGCTCCACTGCTCCACTGTACGGCTGCTCCTCTGCGCGACTGTCTACCGTTAACGGTTCGATGCACACGATACGGGGGACAGGTTCCCAGCTCCCAGTTCCCAGCTAGGCTCCCTCTACACTAAGCGAAAAGTGCGGCGATTGATTGGTATTTCATACATTTCATTCGCCGAATTTTGAATTTACATTTACGGCAGTCCACGTAGTGTCGAAAAACACTCAGATGGTACGTGCCGAAGGCATAAGAAGTAATACAAGTAAGACACCATTTAAAAGTAGCTCAAAACTAAAATTATTGATTGTTAAGAATGATTGCATAAAAAGCTAAAGTAAAGATTTTCATAAATTTGAGCAGATTGAGCAACAATGTCCTTGTCCGAAGGTGCACTTAAATATTTTGATTTAACCTGCCTAATATGTAACTTTAGAAAGTGTAATTACATATATGTAGGTATCTTCAAATGTAAAATTTCCCAAAAGTTGATTTTAGGCAATTTGTATTATGAATGTGCTATTTAGATAACCCTTATTTGCAACATTATTGTGTGTTTTCCCTTGCAAAAGCATTCTATAATGCTTAACCACATTTGTGTATGAAATTCGATCTGCATCTGCCGTATGCTTAACCTTAAGGCTATCTTTATAGTGTCCATATATTCCCAAGACATTAATATTGAATGCAACCTAATACCATAATTATTTAAGACCTTGATCTACGTAGCCGTCCTAGAATCACAATGCTCTCTTTTAACTTGAAGTGAAAGACGGATATGGTTAGGTGATCCAAATCGATAAAGTGTCCTTTCATCTATATCTTTAAAAGCTTCTTTACCTTATTTCCTTCTACTTCTCACTTTTTGCTCAAAACTTTATATTGTTGCACTAGTTTTAATCGAAACAAAATTAGTAAAAAAGTTAAAGTAAATTAGTTAGTAAAGAGATTTGTAAATTTTAATAGTTGAATCGATCAAAAAACAATTTACAAATTACTCTAATTTGCAATCCCTGCTTTCGAGTAAGGCGCGATTCCTTCAATTTCTTAGAAATTGCATTTTGTTTACAGATATTTTCAAATATTTCACTATTCGCCCCAAAACCGCTCCAAAGTAAGCTAGCTATGATTTTCTCTGAATGCCTGGAAGCAGCCCCAAACCTCCGCTGTACTTCCGCTTGCGTGGTTCCATCTATTTGCACACACATCGCCAGAGCCACTGGCTGACAGACAGGCAGCCATCAGTGCTCGGCCAGGCATCATAAGCCGCACCACATCGCATGGCGCCACATCAGCTGGCCTCCGCACCCGCCGCCGCCCACCGAGGACATCGCGGGCAGCGCCACGTGCGCCCATTGGGATGTCAGAAACAAAGCGCCAGCACTGGCGCATTGACTAATGAAAGTGGGTCTGGCGACCCAGCTCCACACCAGACCAGACTTGGGCAAACAGAGGCACAGAGGCTGCCTGGCTGGTTGGAGCTGGAGATGGCTCTGGCTCTGGCTGTGGGGGACAGGGGCCCGGGCATCCTTGATCGGAACGTAAGTTGACAAAGAGGACAATGGCGTTGACGATGACAGTAAATCCTGTTCGTTCAATGTATCCGTACACAAATACTCGCACAGTGAATTGA
This sequence comes from Drosophila simulans, assembly GCF_016746395.2. NCBI lineage: Eukaryota > Metazoa > Arthropoda > Insecta > Diptera > Drosophilidae > Drosophila > Drosophila simulans. Next base: position 4,921,271 of record NC_052521.2, read on the forward strand.
GCGAACGCATCCAGCAAATTGCTCAATGCCCACCATTGTTATCGCCTTTGGGGCTGTGGGCTGTGGCAGTTGCAATCCTGATTGACTGACTAACTGAGTGGCACACTAACTGACAATTTAACTGACAGAATGTGCATGTAAGCGGAAAAACTGTGTATAACATCCAGTTATTTATGTCATGCTTAATATACAAAAGTATAGTTTGTAACAGCTGGTAACGCATTAGTATTTAATCAACGAATCAAGGACACTCGCTTTTGGAGTCCATGAATACTCGTGAGTGCAGAAAACTGGGGCAGTTTTTCAAAGTTGATTAGGAGGCATAGCTCATGACATGTGCACATCCTGGAATTTACTTGCATATTTATGCAAATTCGTGTCACCTGATTCAGTTAGCTGAGCCTTGCAAGTTTATAGGGTAAGACTAGAACGCGTGGCCATTATTCAAGCAGGGAAGCTAAGTGGTTGGCAAACCCACTATTTGATTACCAAAGTCCCAATGCAGTGGAAGGCTACATAGAGATAAATCAGCGCTCTCTTTTGAGAAGAAGCCTTCGATATTTCGATAGGAAAACGATCTCAATCTTGATATTTTTAGACGGATGTAGTAACGGGATAACAACGTGAGGGGAAGACTAAAAGAGAGAGAGAGAGTGAGAGACAAATGAGAGCAAAGTCAGTTGCGATCTGAGAGCAGTTTGATCTTATGCTCAGCATGATTCTAGGATATGTTTTGAAATGAAAATTCTCCAATCGAGATCGTTGAGAACGCTTTTTTTCTCGTAGTGTGCCAAGTGGGATTATAATACTGTTGATATACATCTAATACAATTAACTAAAAGCACTTCGTACCACTTGAAGAAAACTTTGGCTCGAGCAAAATAAAATGAATGTTATTGAAGATTTGTTTTCTTTGCTGGCTGCATTGCATGTGGCCGATTGACTGGCGCCGGAAATGAGACTCAATGAAGTGGATGCGTAGAGATTGGACTGCGGTGTCTCGCTGGCACCGCCGATAAGGAGGCAATAGTAAACAGACACCCATCGCCGAGGATTGTCAGTCGACGGAACGCCCTTTGAATGTGAGCTGGAAATGGAAATCGAATCGGGCGTCGAGCGGAAGTTGGCTACACTGGAGTCCCTCCTTCGCGTAACCAGTTTAAGAACTGCGCCCCAGCTCCGCCTTTTTGTACTCCCCCCTCAGCCATTCGCTTGCTTTAAAGCCATTCGCAGCACGCGCTGGCTAACACACACACACAGAAGCACGCACACTCACGGCACACAATCGCATTATGGCGCACACTATCGCATTGCTGATTGCACAATTACCAACAATGGCACTCTTGTTCGGCGCGTGTGTGTGTGTGTGTAGGTCTCTAATATTTTGTTTGTTAATTGTATGGGCGTGCCAGGGCGCCACGCCCTTTGCCCAGCCTCTTCTTTGTTCCCGGCGCAGGAACAACAATTCTGCATTCAACTCCCATGAATGTGTTGCGTAAGAGCAGTGGAAAATTCCGAGAAGGTCGGATGTACATAAGTGCAGGGGAGATATTATTCCATGTAGCCGCTTCCAACAAATAAGGTGTGTGGTGCCCTTAAGCAGGTGTTAACCGGGCGTATACGTAATGCCATACAACATCCGTCATTTGTTATTTCCCTATAATGTAACACAATGCTCTAAGTTAGTTAAGGGGTACATCCAGGCCATCAGTCTGGCATCCATGCAAACATCCTTTGATGTCAAGTTAGCGTAAGCCGCTTGTTGTTAAATGCATACATACATACATACATATGTATGTGGCTGCTGCGGGAACGCATAAAAGTATGCTACACAATTCGAAAGTTGATCTAATTTGGCCGACGATGTGAGGGAAATTTCCTCGTTTGCGGAATGTCAGCACCACAAAAGATACACCTGCCATCTAGGCTGCTGCACAAATCTAATTAAATGCTCAGCCGTAATTTATGTGCGCCACAGACAAATGGGTACGCAACCAGTGAGGGGCCATAAATTTAAATTATGCCCACCTAAAAGTGAATACGCAATATGTACGTATGTTTGTAAGGCCAAGTGCGTGCAAAAATTGCCGCCAACAAAAATTCGAGGAAGCAGCTCGAGGGGCTCACACGTTCCTTTCACTTCTGCCTGACCAGAATGTTTTTGTAATGAAATTCCTAGGTCTCCGTCTTGGAATTTGAATTTGCCCAGCCCTCGCTTTCCATACCATGGGGCTGATTGGAGCACTGGAAAGAGCGAAAGATGTCCGGCAGACATACCGTAATTGGCTCAAGCCTTATATAACTAGGACTCATGTGGCACATTTTTAATGATTTCCTTTCAATTCAGAGTGTGTGTGTGTGTCTGGGCTACATTGCCCCATAAAAGATTGATTATGCCCAATCCTCTATTTAAGATATGGAATGGGGAATGGGGGGCAGGGCAAGCGGTTGCCTAGCTCAAACCATTGCGTAATGCGAGGAATTCAAAAGCAAACTGCTTAAGGCGAATGCCAGCCGCAAGTCGAGGAATCTGGCATGGTCTTTGACTGCCCAGTTCAAATTGACTTGGCTAATCTTCTGGGAAAACTTCCAAGTCCTGCAGGCCCGTATTTAACTGCGTCCTGATTAACTCTGAATGCCAATGCCCCATTGCCATTGCCATTGCCATTTCCATACGCAATGTGTAATTTTGTGCGCCAGCGTTGAGGCAAATATTTCTATGGACCACCGGGCGTATACTTAATACTGTTTACCAAAGCAATCAGCAGGCGAACACGGTAACCAGCACTTGGCCTGGGCAGGATTGGAATTTCAACCTTTTTTTTCCCTCCCGTGACAGGACCAAGATTTCAGATTTGTGATTGGAATTTGAGCGGCTGACACTTGGCAAATGCGCCAACAATTTGGGTAATAACCTTAAATTCAAATGCTGTTGCCGGGACTACTCGGCGTCCTTCGTCCTTCGACTTAATACAATTTAAAGGGCCCGTAGACCCGCCTTTGATTTACCCATTCCTGTTTTCCGACTGGGTCTGCTTTTGCGTTGCGAATTTGCTGGCGAAGATGGGACTGGGGCGGACACAAAAGCAAACAATTTATGGTTCATATGAGTTTGGAATTGGTGTTCAGCATACAAATGCCGAGCAAATAGAATTTGTGTGTTTATCCAGTCCTCGACGCTCCCCCGGAATTGTGGACCCTAATAGGAGCACTCTATGTTATGCATACCCATGTGCGGCTGCATATTTGCCCTGCTAAAGTGGTGGAAGGTCAAATGCTTGATTGTTAGCACAGCGGCGTAAGTGTAATTGCCATAAGCGATTATGATCTCGGCCAGAGTTTGAAAACAAGTTAGGGCCATCGCTTGTTAACTGGCAAACGTGATTCGTTGGATTCGCTCTAATTCAAGTATTCAAGTATTAATTGTGTAATGAGTTTTTGAACACTATATGTTTTATCTATATCTATATCTTCTTTTTTCGGGCACGTACGTTCTCTGCAGCAGTAGATACTTTTAGGTGTATTAGAGATATTTAGTTATATATGATTGTCTTTTGTTGATTAACAACTCCTTTAGCTATTAAAAAGTATCTCGAAATGAACATCGAACTTTATAGACTTAGGCCAGCACACTTATAAGACACTCATCAGTTTACTCATCATTGATTACTAAGTTAATTGAGTTGAAAGAATCTAAAAAATCAGTTGATAGAAAATTACTGCAGATGTGTCAATGAAAGTTTACCATTAAATTAAGAACATATCTAATTTTGAAAATAAGAATAGATGAGTTCACCCAAGTTAGCAGCCACTTACACTGCGATTTGGCCAACTTGACGGGTTGATTGAACCTAATTGCAGCGTAGAAGGATGTCCACTTTTCTGGGAAACATGCTCACTTACTTAACTGCACTTGTGCTCACAAATCTCACCTGTCCGGGCTGATTGGATGGAACTGGTGTCAATATACGTCCTTGACACATTGCGATCTCCGGTGCCTGACCTCTGCCCTCTGCCGACCGACCACGTGAGGCTCGTCGGTGGGCGTGGCACTTGTGGGTGTGTGGGGGCTTTGTTTTTGCTCGGCAACTTTGCAATGCGTTTTTCAACGTTTCAACCTGTTGACCGCCTACTCGCACTCCCGAAACATGATGCTCGCTGGCATCCGATGCAGCCGATTTAAGTAGGTCATAGTAGCACACTCTTGAATATGGCACCAGGTCCACAATTACAAATTGTTTAAAGTAATAACATTAGCTTATAATAATGCACTAAACACTAAACGAATATTCAACGAGCTGCCAACGGAATGGTGAATATTATGTTATGGAGTCTCAACGCTTTCTGCACAGAATTTACCACTTCCGATTAAGTTACTTAATTTACCCAGGCAGGGGAACCCAGTTGTGCCACCATCTATGGTGCAGAGTGCTCAAATTCGCTTCGAAGCGGCTTTTGGCCACATATTATGAGCATGGTGGGATGAGTGGATGGGCGGATGGGGATGGGTGGCGCTTGCGGGGTCCATTGTGCTGCGAGCCGACTAATGGCATCCATTAGACACAAAAGACCAAATTGCTTGGCCCGATTCCGATGGCATCAATATGCCCACCGCACATGCCATACGTATACGTATATCCCGGTACACAGACACACAGACACACAGACACACTGCATTTATTTCGACTTTTGTGGGATCTATTGTCACGTGCCGGGCTGCGAGTGTGAGTGTGTGTGTGTGTGAGTGGGGGCCATTGAGTAATTGATTTGGATTCCTGTGGCCAAAAGGGCCCGCAGCTATTTGCATGAGCGGTATCATTCTGGTCTGCGGGGGCATTTAGTGTTCCGCATGGAGCAGTCCTGTTTCGATATGCATGGCATGTACAACGCCGGCGTGGAACACAACCTGACCAACCCAATCCGGTTCTCCATTGCAGATTGACTTCCAAGTACGACGCGATTAAGCCATGAACGCACTCGATATGAATAAACAATTTCTGAGCGTTTCCCAGGACCATCAGCATCAGACCTCGGTGGCAGATCAGCGGAGTCGCTCCAGGTGAGTTTGGAACCCTAATTAGCTGCCAGATGATGACCACTGTACCCCCATTCCAGATCGGAGCGCGCCTCCAGCCTGGCGCTGCCCCTCAATTCGCTGCTGGACTTCTACGACAAGCAGCAGGAGCAGTGCAAGTCCGTCACCCTGCTGCCCTTGCCCAGCAACTCCGGCAGCATCAGTGAGAGCAGCAGCCTCTCCAGCAGCAACAGCATCGTGCGGCGACACTCCTCCCACTATTATCCCATGCTCGAGGACAAGCAGAAGCCGTCGCAGCTGCCCCAGGCAGCCACCGAAATGCTTGTGAGTACGGCAATCCTCACTAGATTTATGGCACGAAGTGATTCCCTGCGCCGGCAGTCAAGAAATTGAAAGGACTACCCACAAATGGTTCCATAATTGTAGAGAAGTAACCCATAATCGTAGCGACGTATGACCACTAAGCCAGGATATTCTGTGGCATTTAGGGAACGTCTAGCTCCATTCACTAACTAACTTCTAGTTTAGTTATGTTTAGTTCTAGTTTAGTTATGTATCTGAAAGTTAGTTGTAAAGATCTATTAGCGGAACTGAGAATGTAATTGCAATCTGTATTTAGCGCGAATTTACGAAAAAGTGGAGGTTAAATTTCTAGACGGCTCAGAATTCTGTAAGAAAGCCAGATCTTTCCGGAAGAAAAGTTACATTTTGAGCTTTTCCAGTGAAAAGAAATGGGAAAGCAATCAGCTTAGCATTACTTTCCCAGTTACCAAATAAAAGAGCAGGTGGTAGTAAGAAAAAAGGATAATACGATGTCTGTTAATTAATATAATATACGAGTTCCCTTTCCACATTTCAAGCGAACTGCACTTTTTGAGAATTTTATAAGCAAGGAAAAGAATATAGAAACTTTCCGCGAAATGTTCGAGTTTTCCCCCACAATAGCCTTTCATTTTGAAGAGTTTTTTGAGAGTGCAGCACAATACAATTTGCTGCAGAAATGAAAGCTGCGAAAAGACAAAGGAAAATGGGATTTACTGAACTACACAGAACTGACCCTCAATGGGAAATTTCCTCTTCTCCATCTACCAAAATAAATAATCCTTCTATTGCACTTTTCACGGCGAAGTAAACAAAGCAGAAATTTCCAAAAGTTTCCTCAATTTCGCAACCGCCAAGGAAACAGTATTCAAATTTAATACCCTACTCATCCTCGTTTGGGTTATTCGACTGGCGTTGCACCGTCAAGGGTTTCGGGTGAAGGGCAGGGAAGATGAGGGATTAGCTATAGTTGGGCTCTGCATGACTCAAGAGATCGATGTGGACGGCAGCCAAAACCACTTGCCTCTGTTCCTGATTCATTTTCCAGCAGGAGGACCTGGCCTCAAATCCCCACGAGTTATTTCCTGCGCGTCAGAATTTCTGCGCCCGGCTTAGCGAGGGCTTAGTCCCCTGCCCCACTTCATCCTCTGCACCTGGCTGGGGCTTAAAATGCAGAATATTGCTGCTGGATAATATTGCCACAGTGGTGGATCGAAGGAGTAGCAAACATTACAGTGGAAACAGGTTTCTATCACCAGGGAAATATCCTATATCTTTGTAACCTTACTAAGATATTATATCTCTTATTTGTTACAGCATAGGTTGTTACTTAAATATTTAATATTTATACTTTATAACCTCGTTTAATTACACAAAAGTTTCGTTACGACAAATTTCCACTGTTTCCGTTTCCCTTTACCTCGAATTTTCCTCGTTTTTCGCCGGCAGGTAAACATGACGGAGCAGAAATATGGCCAGTCAGCTCATCAGGGCGCCTCCTTCGCGGGAGGAAGGCAGGTCCACCAACAGCAGCAGCAGCACTTAGTGCGGGTGGACACCCCAGTGACGCCTCCGCCACCCATTCCGCGACGACTACTGCGCGGCAAGTCCGCCTGGCAGGCGTCGAGTCCACACCCACTTCCACTCTCGTCTGGCGGACAGGATGGCGCCCACGGCACGGGCAATGTGTTTGTTTATCCGCAGCCAGAAAACGTGACCGCAGAGACAGTGGTCCGGGGATCGGGCGACGGACAGGGCGATGGTGCCAGGCTGCAATCAGCACTGCTTGTTGACATAGCCACACGTCCGGCGTCCGGATATGCGGATGCCGATGGGATTTCCGATGACGACCGCATGAGTCTGGAGAACTCCGTGTTCGACGAGTCGCTAACCTCCACGCCCGTCAAGGTCGCCGGCTATTTGGCCGGCCGCTATGCCGGGCTGAGTCACATGGCCAAGCGGGCGCAGCGCTCCTCCAGCAGCACCGTGGACTCCGCCTACGGCTCATCGCTGGGCGGCCACAGTGAGCGTTTCGCCAGCAGCTCGACCAGCGTGGACTTTCGCAGTCGCTTCTCCTCGGTGGACACCCAGTCCTCGCTCGATGAGAAGCCTCTGTCCAGCTCGATTGACTCGCCGCTGGCCAGGGATCCCAGGGATGCGTACAGGGAACGTGCTGTGCTCAACGATGCCATGCATAAGCTGAACAACAATAACACCAGCCTGGGACTGGCCCTCTACACGGCCAGCAATAACAACAATGGCAGTAGCGCGGCAAGCGATGGCTCCAAGCTACCAGTGGTTCCTGCCCGAAAGCAGCCGCCGCCAGTGAAGGGCAGCAGCAACAGCAGCAACTCGATCGGCGAGACTCAGTCGCAGAGCTCCAAGGAACCCAGCAGCGTCTCGGCCTCGGCCTCCACTTCGTCCGCCGCCTCCGCAGGATCCAGCACTATATCCAGCGGCACCATGTCATCTATGTCTGGGCCATGTCCAGCCGTTGTGCCGCCCACAGATGCCATCACCAAACGTCCAGGGCCGCCAGAGCCACCATTACGACAGGCCAACGTGTTTGATCCAGTGGAGACGGGATCGCGGGGTCACCCGCCCCCTCCATTGACTGTGCGGAACAAGCTCGGCCGCAATAAACCGCCACCGATTACGTATCCTCGGATGCAACAGCGACAGGACTCCACGCTGTCCAGCGACAGCTACTCGATCAGCTCCAGTCCGGGCTACAACTCTAAGCTTATGGAAGCACCACTGCTGGGATCCCAGCAGGGCGGACGTAAGTCCAATGCACCCGGCAGCGCACAGCGCCAGACTCCACTAATGGACTTGGCCCCCACCCGTTTTCTGGGCGGCGGAGGAAGCGGAAGCGGCAAGCAGGCTCCCGCAATGCCGCCACCAAGGAGCAAGATCAACTATCGGCAGGACTCAACCATCTCCAGCGACAGCTTTAGCCAGACGTCCAGTCCGGGATACAATCCCAAGCTCATGGAGGCGCCGCTGCTGCCCTCGTTGTCCGCCAAGCGGCTGTGCAGTGGTGAGTACAAGTCCTTTCAATACCCGGTCTTTGTGACAGGACTCCTTTGCCCTTCCAGCGCCAGCCCCAATTGTGTGCCGTCAGGGAGTTCAGCACGAGCCCATCGAGGAGCTAGAACCGCCGCAGACGATCTCGCCGCTTCATAAGGCGGCCGGCCAGCCCAGCAGCCTGCAGACCATCGTCCGCTTTCAAAATGGAGCACCGCACACCATGTCCTTGCAGCATCAGGTAATAATAGTTGAATTTTGCATATATTGAAATATTGTATGGCAAAGATTATATCTTACCTACCATTTCAGATTATTAACCGGCGAAAGAGCTCCAATCCGTACATCACAAACGGGCGCCTAAAGTTCCGCCTGTTCCAGATCCTGATCAACGCCTTCGCCCTGCTAGCTATCGCCGGCGGTCTGGCTGCCTACTTCAATGCATATCCGACTATAAAGTTCGTGAACAAGACTATCATCAACACGATCCACGTGGAGGACACCACGAGTTTTGGCAAGAATCCAGCCCCAGGCACCTGCCTGCCCATCATAGTGCGGTTTTGCCAAGGTCCCCAGATTCCCTACAACTACACAGTGTTCCCCAACTATATCGGTCACTTCGGCCAGCTGGAGACGCAAACGGTAATTACGGGGATATGCAGGATAACCCTATATTTCACTGACTCCAAACCATTGCAGGACTTGGATTCCTATGAGGCCCTGGTGGATGTGCGATGTTACGAGCTGGTCTCCCTGTTTCTCTGCACGCTTTTCGTGCCCAAGTGCGGACAGAGCGGGTATGAACTTGTCAACTTTCCGATTTTATTAAGTAATGATAATGAGTAACACATTCGTTTAGGGCCACCGTGCCACCTTGCAAGACCCTCTGTACGGAGACGATGCGCCGCTGCGGCTTCTTCTTCGACGTTTTCGGACTGAGTTTGCCCGAGTACCTGAACTGCAAGCTCTTCAAGGACTTTCCGAGTTCCGAGGACTGCGTGGGCTTGGATGAGGTTCGCGAGGTGATGAGAGCCGCCACGCATCCCAAGTGCGATGGGTTCCAGTGCGACCAGAACCGTTGTCTGCCGCAGGAGTACGTGTGCGATGGCCACCTGGACTGCATGGACCAGGCGGACGAGGCCAAGTGCGAGCGGTGCGGACCGGACGAGATCTACTGCGGCGACAGCCAGTGCATTGGAACCAAGCACATATGCGACGGTATCATCGACTGTCCCTACGGCCAGGATGAGCGCAACTGCTGTAAGTGAAAGGATCTTACTTCTAAACCTAACTAATCTGTTCAATCACTTTCAGTGAGGCTAAGTGAGCGGAACGGCGATGTGGGCACCGGGGTGCTGGAGGTCTATCGCATCGGTCAGCGGCAGTGGATGCCCGCGTGTGTGAAGAACTGGGATCGGGCTGTATCGCCCAGTGCCGTGTGCTCCATTCTGGGCTACTCGGCCGTGAATGCCACCAGTGTCCTGACCCAACTTACTCACCGCCCACTGCTAGCCACGGTTAATGTGTCCACAGATATATGGAAGATGTACGCCAAACGAAAGTCGACCTTGATGCAAGAGTTTGCCAACTGCAAGAAGACGGAGGATTATCCGATGGCGGATCTAACGTGCTCCAATTACGGTTAGTGGCTCTAGGTGTGAAGTGTTTCACTGTGTTTCATTATCCATTATTCCAGAGTGCGGCCGAGTAAAGCGTGGTAGACACAAGCCATCGAGACGCATCATTGGAGGAACCCAAGCCAGTCCCGGCAATTGGCCCTTCCTGGCCGCAATTTTGGGCGGTCCGGAGAAGATTTTTTACTGCGCTGGCGTTCTAATCTCGGATCAATGGGTGCTCACAGCCTCGCACTGCGTGGGAAAGTTAGTTGGATCCCAGGCATGATTATATATTGGTCACTAATGAACCTTCTTGCTTGACAGCTATAGCGTGATCGACTTGGAGGACTGGACCATTCAGCTGGGCGTGACGCGACGCAACTCTTTCACCTACTCGGGTCAGAAGGTCAAGGTCAAGGCCGTGATTCCGCATCCGCAATACAATATGGCTATTGCCCACGACAATGACATAGCCCTCTTCCAAGTGAGGAAATCGTTTATACCAATTTCCTTTCGTTTCTAATATTCTTGGATACATTTGCAGCTTGCCACGCGTGTTGCCTTCCACGAACACCTATTGCCCGTATGTTTGCCGCCGCCGAGCGTGAGGAATCTGCATCCTGGCACCCTGTGCACCGTCATCGGATGGGGAAAGCGGGAGGACAAGGATCGTGAGTCTACTTGACATAATATCAGGCTTACGCAAGACTAATATCACTTTTCGTGGTTCCACAGCCAAGTCCACGTACGAGTACATAGTCAACGAGGTGCAAGTGCCCATCATCACGCGTAATCAGTGCGACGAATGGCTGGACAACCTGACGGTGTCGGAGGGCATGGTCTGTGCCGGGTTCGATGACGGAGGCAAGGATGCCTGTCAGGTAAGCGATATTATTCACTATCCCGACCGTATATTTGAGTGGAAATGTAATCCCAAACACCAGGGCGATTCGGGAGGTCCGCTGCTGTGTCCGTATCCAGGGGAGAAGAATCGCTGGTTCGTTGGTGGCATCGTCTCCTGGGGCATTATGTGTGCGCATCCCCGTCTGCCGGGCGTGTATGCGAACGTGGTGCAATATGTGCCCTGGATACAGGAGCAGATCGCGAAGCATTCGCGTCCCATTAAAGAGGACCGCGTTAACAAGTACGACCTGCATCCCGGAGGACCCGATATACTATCCAAAATAGCCACTGACCCGATGCGCGAGGGTGCACCACACCACTACACTCATTCCAGGACGTCGTCCAAAAATTAATCCTGACCACAGTCGTCAGGTGTAACTGGAACAGAGCATATCCACGAAACAATTGCACAAATTACGAAAGTCACACGGAACCGATGGATCCTGTAGGATACATACATATATTTTGCTACTGAACTTAGGGTATTAGCCAGCCGGCTAGCACCGATTTGGGCAACATAATCATGTGTCAATTTGCCGAATTTATTTGTCAATTTTTTTACAAAGAGATTTTTATGAACCTAAAAACCCCAGACAATTTATAACCCAGACGAACCTAAAAAGGGGGTGCAAACATATGTCAATACATATTGCAAACGCGATTTATATACTACCACGTAAATGGAAAATAACCGTCATGTACCCGATATCTAACTAATTGATAATTGTGTCTAAATACCCCGAAACCCAGAATATAATTCGATTTTGTAGCTGAATTTTGTGTTGAAAATGAACCCTGTATTATTATAAGTACGCGAGTATTACTCCACTGGAAAAATTTACGATAATCGAAGAAGAATTCAGAAAATATTGTGAAGTATAAATAGTAGAATCCCAGCTATTGAGTGTTGAAAATTAAAGCAGGATGTAAGCAAATCAATTGTAGAAAATAATGTGTAACTATAACCAAACCAAACCAAAGAAAACAAGGAATCATTGCTGATCTTGGGCATTTGATGGACGTAGCAGTAGGCTCTTCTCCAAACCCAAATATGCTGTCTTACAACAACAATGAATCTAACAAACAATAAGAAAGTGTGCAGTTGACAATAATGAGAAATGCACAATAAGCAACTAAATGCGATTAGATTTAAGCCATGAAAATAATAACTACAATGCGTGGGTTTCAGCTTTAAAGAACACAAACGGTAGGCAAGTCGTTTCGTCTGGCTAAAGTCAGATCAAAAGGATTAGGATCAGGGGATTAGAAGGAATATACTTATACACATAGCATACGAATCGACTATTTACGCGGTGAACTACAGAAGGTACGATAGTACACGCTTCGATAGTGGACATGTCAATGTAACTTAATATTTAGAACTATTTACACGCCAACGCCGCACCTCGTTTGTCACGCCCACTTAGACTGGCCGCTTGGAGGTCGAAGCTCGAGATCTCTACTCATCCATAAGCCAGGTATCTGGCATCGTACGATCTGGAGGAAGATACAATGCTTGAGTGCTGACATTCGTAGGCACAACTATTTTGCAGAGGAATCGCACGTAATGAATGTAAAATACGCGTAACTAAAGACTCAAAATCGGTTGTTTCAACACACAGAACACAGAACACACAAACACACCAGAGCTTCGCGATGTGTACAGCTTTGATATTGTTTTCGTGTCGGAACAGGAACATCAACCGGAAGTGGGTCGCATTTCCGGTTGCTCCATGTTTTTGACTTATCGTTTCTAGTAACTAGCTAAAACCTGTTGAAATGCTTTAGACAAGAGATTGCAAATGTATAACCGATCACTACTAGATCTAGTTGGACATATTATGCCTACCAATATATATATACATATATGCATGTTTTGTACAATCAGTTTACAAGTGGAAAAGTATTATTAGTCTTAAAAGGGGGGTTAAATGAAGCGCATATTACACAAGGCACACGATGTTTTAGGCGGAACATGAACACAAACCAATATGTAACTGAAATATATACAAGAAATATACATATAACGGATACATATATTCTATATATATATTGTAGTGCTAGCAATTAAGCAGATGTGATGGTGTCTAAATTTATACATGCATATTATCAAGCGAACGTGGAAAGCTTAGATTATACTCGAGACAAATCTGTGGGCTGTTGTAGATCGAGCATACTAGCTATAATGACAGAGTACAGATCCAGGACAATACAAACTTATAAAGATATACCCATATCATAGAAACTATGCTTACTTCGATATCGTGCAGTGCATGAACACAAGTCCGAGTTTTCCTGAAACTCTCAATGGTTTTACTGCCAAGCTACTAAGATGCACTGGCGTGAAATCACTGACGACTTCAGGATCACATCGGATGGATATAGTTTGTGCTTGAACTCAGGCAGGACTCCTTTGCTGTTGCCTTGGACAGTAGGCCACCCTTTCACCCTTTCAGTTTTCTGGGGTTCACTCTCCTTGTGCATTTACGATCATTCGGATCATGGCGAGCTATTTTTATACACCCCATGCTCCAGGCTACTATCAAAACGCTTAGCTTTATGTACATTTAGTCTAAATCGAACACAACCCGTATATATTATATATATTGTAGATGTAAAATGCTTAGCATTGGCGATCGGGCGATCGGAGTGAGTGAAATAATTTACACGTGGCATGAATAGCAGAATAGATAATTACTAAGTACAATACGCAAACAGTTGACACTCAAACTCAGAATCGCACAAGCCCCACATCCTAGTTGAAATTCTGCGCTTAACGGCGGGGATCGCCCCCAAGGATTCGATTCAGTTTCGCATGCTCCATGTGCATGGAGGGACACTACACAAAGTACATACATAAGGACAGGCCCTATTAAACAAAGAACACAAGAATTTGTAGCGAAAAGTTATGTGTAAAATGTAGCAAAATCCAAAAACCAGAAGCTGATAAACAAACTAGTTGAATTTACATGTGTCGCGCATTATAAAGATGAAGCATAGTATATGTACTCACGTATCAGAATATTATATGTAAATGTTTAAAGGTGATCATTTGATGAAAAGCACTTGTTATCTATGCACAGACGGAACTTTGTGAAGAATTTACAATAACAAACTTTGACAATAAAGACAAACTGAATTTTTTCCTGTGAGCTGGACAAGCGCATCGGAGGCATTGAGAATTTATGAAAAGTTTTACACACATTCAGATCTTGAAGTTTTGACGCGAATCGAACAATATTGTTGAACGTTTATTTTTGAAAACTCAGAGAGGATACCAAAACCATGACAATAAGCCGGCATTTGGCCAATGTCCGACAATAACTGGGAAAGTGCAGTAAACTAAATGTAACTACATAAAGTACACGCAGACACACGTATAACCAACTAAATGCTAAAAGCAACATGTCATACCAAACATGATATATACCTACAAACATATATTATATAAATGTTAAAAAATAAATGTATAAAACCACACACGGTTGTATGTTTCTTTTAATGGTATATTTCCCGAGGAATATTCCCCATTACTTGCAATTGCAATTTTGTCAAAACATTTCGCCTATCTAATAAATTCTTCCTTAATCTAGCGATCCTTGAGCTGCTAAATGCATCTCTATTTGAGGTAGCTGTGCACCACATCGCGCAACTCCTTGATGACCTGCGACTGATCGGAGGCGCCCACCACGGCGGTTCCCGAGACGATCATGTTGGCTCCGGCCTCGGCACAGCAGTGTATGGTCTTGGGTCCCACTCCTCCGTCCACCTCGATGTCCAGGTTGGGGTAGTTCTCGCGCAGCCACTTCACCTTCGGCATCATGTCGGCCATGAAGGATTGTCCGCCGAAACCGGGCTCCACGGTCATCACCAGCACAACGTCGGCAATGCTCAAGTACTTCTCCAGATCTTGTACCTAAAAGGTAAGTGCAACGGGTGGTTACTCATTGGATATGTTGAAAGAAGCAACAAGCTGTGGCTATATACATCTCTACATATGAATGGAAGTATCAAGTATCAATAGTGATATAACCCTAACCTCAACTTACCTCGGTGCCCGGCTTAATGGCCAGGCCCACCTTCATGCCCGACTCCTGCACTTGGCGACTGACTCTGACGACATCCTGCACCGGCTCGACGTGGAATGTGTAGAGATTGACGCCCGCATCGGCCATGGGCTCTATCCACTGCTCCGGATTCTGGACCATCATGTGCGTCTCGAAGAAGGCCGTCTATATGGGGTTGTGGCATAGGTAATTGGATATCTGGCTGAGAAGACCGCAGACTTACCTTGATCTTGTTGCGCAAGCTCTTGACCATGGGGTGACCAAAGGTGAGATTCGGCACGAAAGTGCCGTCCATCACGTCCAGATGCAGGTAGTCCGCTCCATTGTCCAGTAGCTTCTGCGATTCCGCCGCTAGGTTGGAGAGATCCGCATTGAGAATGCTGGGACCGATCTTGGCTTGGACGGGCATCTTCTTGGTGGAACAGCTACTCAACAGGCGGAGCAAGTGGAGCACGTCGCGTTTCGCGGGCGGCGTCTTGTTGACTTGAGGTCACACAGAGGGGAGCTGGAGCTCGGAACATTTGAAAGGCGATACGATAACTTTGCAGATGGCACCGTGAGTTGTGCAATTTGTCGGCGATTAATTTGGGTTGTTTGTTTTAATTTTTCATTTATTTTGTTTTTGATTTGACACTTACGCAGTGTATATAAACCATCTAATAGAGATACAAATTTTATATTCAAAACATGTTTTTGAAATATTCATAATTTGTGTTTTCATCCCTGGTTATTAGCCGGCAGCAGAACCGATTCCCTGTGAATGGCCAAGCAAAATGCATAGCTTCTTTGATGAGTTTGTTTTATTTTAATTTGTTCAACTTTGAGCTTAAATAGTGAGAATGTTTTGATGTGCTTGTGTGCCGTGGAACTGGCCTACAGTTCGTCCTTCTTGGCATTCACCCCCGGGTACTCCTTGTTCTCGATGGTTACGCCCTTGCAGCGTTCCTGTTCGATGAGGAAGTCCTTGGCCTCCCAGGCTTGTGTGCCATCCTTGAAGAGGAATATGGCGCGGTTATCGTCGACCATGTAGCGCTCCGCCTGAATGTGGTTGTTCCAGAGACTGGTCTGCCACAGCTTGGTGATGGTGTCGCTCTCCTCCCGGGTTGGATTGCCGGTCACCGAAACGAAGGTCATCAGCGTGCGCCCCTTTTTGGATACCTTGAGCAGGTCCTCGGGGCTCTTGCTGTCCAGATTGCTCAGGTCCAGTTTGGGCTGGGGGCGCAGGTGCTCGGGCAGCTCATCATCCTCGAGTGGCTCTTCATCTTCCTAAGAGAAAATTGAAAGAAGGGATTTCAGTTATCAGTCTCTACAAATGGTGAATCCTTTGATAGGTGGGAATATGGTGGGTTGGCATTATTCCTTTGCTAAGTGCGAATCTGGAGGGTTGGGTCCGATGTGTCGCTTCCCGATTGCAGTGCTGTTACCCACCTCCCATTGGTCTAGCAGACGCTCGAGGTCCGCCTCGCTGTAGTCGCGTATATCCTTCTTGGCCCACGCCGGTTTCTCCTCCTCCTTGAACTTCTTGGCCAGGACGAGCGGGGCCAGGGCTAGCAGCAGCAAAACAAGACGTGTTTGCATGGTGTTTTTTAAATATTTGTCCTATAGCTCAGCAGTTTGCACGGCCAAACACGTCACCTAACAGTTTGCCATTCGCCCGGCAACGCGAGCAAACAGCTGATTGAGCGTCCCCAGGTGGAGAACGCAAACGGAAAACACAACAGCTGTTAGTTTCGGGCGAGCATTCAAAGAACGCGCATCGCACGGAGTTACCACTTTTTTGTCGCGTGGAAATGCCGCTGGTAATTGGGTGCAGTAAATACAGATAAGAACGGGAGTAGCACACGTGCTCCGGAGTGGAGTAGTGAGTTAATCTCACCAGACCAATTCCAGCTCTGGACAATCGCTTGTTAGTTTTTTTTTTTTGTTTTGGAACAATGGGCCTTGGCGGATTGTGCCAAAACATTCAAAATGCGTTCTACGATGACATCATCGACATTGTGTTTTAATCCGCCTCTCCGTTCCATCTGTTTGGTTTCTGTGTTTACATGTGCATGTATTTTAGATCAACTTTAGACCGCACAGCGAACGCCAGATTGTTTGAAGCACTCACCACGACCACATCAATTGGAATAACAACCACAAACTTGGAGGAAAATCAATAGGAGCATCTGCTGGAACACAATGGTCTTCGAGGCGGTGGTGGCCGATGTGCTGAACAAGGTGCTCGGCGACTACATCGAGAACTTGGATCGCAACCAGCTGAAGATTGGCATTTGGGGAGGTGAGTTCCAGTTCCCCGGAGAGGATGACACCATTCTGCTCCACCCTCACGCAAATACATCGCCTTACTGCGGTACCCATTGTTTATTGGTCTATTTGCACGCAAGTAGCCAGAAAAAACAACGATGACGGTGACCTTATCCTTGGCAATTTACTATTAATGACCTAATTCCGTCGCGGCAAACTTACATATACATATGTACGCTTCTAAGTGAGCCGTATTCACAAGTTCATGCGAACCCAATGAATTCTTCTGAGAAAGAGAGAAGACGGAGGAGCATTTAGACTTGGACGGGTGGGACAACTGTTGCATCTCGCTGTGCGATAGAGCAATTCTTGTGGTTTCTCTTGTCTCTCCATGAGCTCATTTCCTCACTGCCTATTTATCTTTCATGTACAAATCTGCACGTATCGGGTGTCTGTGTAAAACATAAACAATTCTTCGGTCTTTTATCTGAATGTACTCACTTTACTTCAGACTTCCAACACCACGGACTCCCGGCATTTCAGACCATATATGTGTGTATTTCCTCTCAAGTGGGGTGTGAATCCCATTTGACGAAGACGAGTTTGCGACAAACCCATTAAACGGGTTTGTTCAAAGAGTGACGTTCGGCGACAAGCCTGTTTTAATTCGGCTGATCTTGAACTTGGTGACATAATGCTATGCGATCAATAATTCATGTTAATTAGCATTTTGTTTTAGACTTATATAAGAGTATTTCATTCAAATATGCTTTTAGTGAGGAAGACTGGGCTTAGATATGTATTTATATTTATGTACATTTGGGTATAAATTGTTGATTTCACTATTACACTACCTAAATATTTTGAATAATACTGATTAGCTCAACTAATCAAAAATGACCTAGTTAAGTCAGTGGAAACCTTTGTACATATTTTGCATATATGTGTATATATTGCTTTTGAGCATCGTATATGATTTATATTATATTATTTTCGCAATGATTCATATTTGTTTTCATTTCGCAACTTGCGAGTCAAACGTGTTATATGTATATTTTCGATTTAATGCCACAATTTAAAATACAATCAGGTGAATGACTCTTCTTGTTTATTGAAGCTATCTAATTTAATCAGTTGTTACAACACTGTTATCAGAGTAACTTATAATTAATACTCTTGTATTGAATGTCGACTATTGAACACCACTTGTCGAATTATGATTATTGGCCAGATATGAAGTTCGTAAAGTAAGGCCAGACATGTTGCTATCAGTGCGATTCGACTAGGCTCAAATGTTGGATAACTTTAATGGGGTCGCTTGGTCGTTAAACTATTGACCCACATGCGTAATTCAATGTATAGTATATTCACCGATTGTGCTGCCCATTTTGCATTCCAAGCATAACAAACACTTAACAACTATAAATGCCGCATGCCCAAAATGCCAGAAATTGGTAAACAGTATTGACATATTGGTGCGCCTGGTGCTTTTTCCATTTGCGTACTCAACACTTTGCAAAGCCAGCAGACTTAGTCACATATGTATAAATGTAGCTATAGCGCTCCCCCTTTGTAATTTACCCGTAATTAATTAATGGGCATTCGCTCCCACATTTGCAAATGACTGATTACTGCGACTGATAAGACTAATGGAGCAAATTGTGTCTTTGTTTGGCAGGCGATGTGGTCTTGCAGAACCTCAAGATACGGGAGAATGCCCTGGACGAGTTGGACCTGCCCGTGCAGCTTATCTATGGTTACTTGGGTAAGTAAAGCATTAGTTTCCACCTGAATTGGATACACGGTGAATTCAATCAATTTGCAGGCAAACTAGTGCTTAAGATCCCCTGGAAGAATCTGTACAGCCAGCCGGTAATTGTCAACATCGAGGATCTTTATGTCTTAGTTTCACCCAACAACAATGTCCAGTACAACGCCGAAAAGGAGGCCAAATATGAGATGGACCTCAAGAAAGCGGCCCTTGATGCCCTGGAGGCAGCTCGCAAGAAGGAGTTGGAAATGGGTAAGCGAATCTTCTTTTTCTCTGAATGATCAGAAATATAAATATATACTCCTTCACAGATCAGCCCAAGGCAGATGCAGGATTTGCCGAAAAGCTAACGGCGCAGATCGTTAACAATCTGCAGGTGCAGATAACCAACGTTCATCTGCGATACGAGGACACCACAACGACGGGCAGTCCCTTCTCCTTCGGCATATCCCTGCATGAGCTCGAACTATACACCACCGATTGCGACTGGGAGAAGTGCTACATGGCCCAGCAGGCGTCGCAAGTCTTCAAAATAGCGAATCTCTCATGTCTTTCCGCCTATTTGAACTGTGGTGGACAACTGTACGCGAACAACAAGAGCGACCTTTCCAATCAGTTCAAGACGAATATTGCTTGCAAGGAAACAAAACCCAACTACAACTATGGTAATATTTTACAATTCTGTACGAGAAACCGCTAAAACGTTTCCTTGTGGTTATAGTGCTGGGTCCCATCTCTTGCAATGCCAAGCTAAAGCTGAACATGAACCCGGAACTTGATGATCCGGCATTTGAAAAGCCTAAAATCGATCTCACGCTGGAAATGGAAAAGCTTAATGTGGGCTTGACAAACACACAGTTCGACAATCTCATGAAGCTTGGAGACGCTATGAACCGCCAGCAGTTGGGCATACCGTACCGGAAATATCGTCCCTACAGTATATGTAAGTATTGATTAGACTCTGATTTTTTCAGTTGGTATTAACCATAAATTGATGTATTATTCTTTAGCCTACAAAGGCCACGCCAGGGTCTGGTGGCACTTTGCAATAACTTCTGTTCTAGAGGAGGAAGTAAGGAAACCCAGAGAGAGCTGGACTTGGGAACACATCAAGACCCACAGAGAACGCTGCAACACTTATGCACAGGTCTGTAGAATGTCTTAACAAAGGAAGCTACCATCTCCACAACTCAAATTTATCGTTTTAGAAATACAAGGAGCAGTGCTTAAGCAAAAAACCGTCAGCAGTGCTTACGGAAACATGCCGTTTGCTGGAAACGGAGCTGGACGTTTTTAACTTGCTGCTAATCCGGCAGAGGGTCAACATCGAGATAGCCAAGCAACGAGAGGCAGTGCCAGAACAAAAGTCTGGCTGGTTCAGTGGTTGGGGATGGGGCGGCGGAGCCAAGAAGGATGACCAAACCACCAGTCAAAAGCTGGGTAGGTATTTAATTATTTTACAGAAGAGCGATCTTTCAATTTAAATTTTCAGTTGAGAAGTTTGAAGCGGCAATGACCAGTGAAGAGAAAGAGAAGATGTACAGAGCCATTGGTTACCAAGAGAATGCCAAGCCCACAGACCTTCCAGAGAGCTACGAGGCCATCAGAATGAACTTTAAACTGATAGCCTTAGAGGTCGGCCTCTACAAGGATGAGAGTAATAGTTCCGCGTCAACGAAGGACTTCCGGGACCTGCCGTCGCTGGTCCTTCTTAACTTTTCCATGGCCACCGCGTTGATCACCCAGCGGCCAGCTGCCGAAGCCATTAGCATTAATGCTGGCATGAGAGAGCTCAAGGTAACTGGACTCACACGAAACGATTACACGCCTTTGTTGGTGGAGTCAAAAATCACCGACGAGTTCAACCTGCTGGAAGTGTTTTTCGAGACAAACCCACTGGACAAGTTGTGCGACCAGCGAGTGAAGGTTGTGGCGCGCCCGTTGCAGATAACGTATGATGCGCCAACCATATTGGCCCTGATCAACGCATTCCAGACACCTGGCGATGTCACGCTCTCCAAGTTTGAGGATGCGGCCAGCACGAAAATCTCGAACTTCAAGGAGCGCTCAGCCACTGGAATGCAGTACATGATCGACAAGAAGGCAGTGCTGGATGTGGACATCCTGTTAATGCCAAACATCCTGGTCGTACCCCATAAAGGAGTCTACGATGCGAACAATACATCCCTGCTAGTAGTTAGCATGGGCCAGGTGCACCTCTCCAGCCAACCGCGTAGGGAGTCGAACAAGCTGCATCATCTTTTCTCAGCCGGCGAGGATAAGGATGAGATTCTCAAGACGGTAATGGAAAATGCCTATGACAGGTTTACAGTCGCAGTTGACGATGTGCAGATGCTGGTCGTGCGAGCTGGAGAGCCGTGGCAAAATGCACTAGCGGAAGCAAACTCAACGGAGATGCACGTTTTGCGCCCCGTCTCCCTGAAAGTAACTGCCGCACTTTGTGTGGTTGACAACGATCCGCGTCTTCCAAATATTAAGGTGGACATCGACTTGCCAGCGATCCTGGTTAATGTCTCAGAAGATCGCATTTTCCTCGCCATAAAGGTGGCCACAAGTATTCCCCTGCCGGAGCAAAAGGAACCGGCTAGTAGACTCACACAGACGAACTCGCGCAGCTCAATGTCCATATCCAATTTCATCAACAAGGAAGTTAAAAAGATTGGACCCTCGGCATCGGTGAGCTCTGCCAGTAAGGACCCGTTGCTGGACGAGATCATCCAGTACACCAGTCTCGATGTAAATTTCTCTCTTGGAGAAATCAACTTCGTTTTGTTCAAGTCCAGTCAAAAATGCGAGACAAGCCCCGATGTTTCTATTGAATTTCTGACTCCTGATGGCGATGTCATTCCCTCTCAGTTGATTGAGAACATCCAGGAGCCTATTGAAGAGCTACCCCGAACGCCACCTCAGCAGATTCTCTCAATCGACATTCGTCGTCTGGAGGCCCACTTTGTATCCAAAACCTATGAATCGGTGGCCACAGTCAAGTAAGGATGTTACAAAATCTGTGCTTAAGCTATCTTTCAACCATAAATTCTTTGTTTTCAGACTTGGAGATATCAACCTGCGACAGTATGACTGCCAGGACAGTGACATGGATGTACTAGATGTTATCCACACGCCGAAACAGGAGAATAGTTCCAATTACCTGTTCACTGTCTCGTGCACAATCGCAGACAAGTCGTCGCCAGAGTTCAGCACCAAGTACAACTCCACTGAGCAGTTGGTCGTGGCTAATTTCGAGGTACTTCAAGTCGTGCTGCACCAGGAATGCCTACAAAGGCTTATGGAGGTCGCAAACAATTTCCAAAGAAATCTAGATGTTGTACTATCAAGTACCCGGCCACGCGATCGGATGGGCTCCATTGGGGGAGGAGATGGCATTAAACGAAAGCTTAATGTTATTCTTGAGGACACAGAGGAAATAATGACCACCGACCAAATGAAGCGGCGCAAGAAGACCCGCCGCACTCACGTCGTAGAGACGGTGAAAGTTCGCGTTATCGCTAATTTGGACCAAGTGGGTCTGGTGCTGACCAGCCGAAACCGGCCGATAGCAGAGATGAATGTGAAGAAATTCGTGTCCAGTCTGATCATAAAGTCGTCCTACACGGAAGTCAACATTGGCCTTAAAGACATCCAGGTGTTGGACCTAAATCCTCACACTATTCACAAGAATGTAAGTAACTTAATCACCCGAGGACCAGAATTAAAAAATATATATTTTTTCTTCAGATTCTGAGTATTGTTGGCAAGGACGCTTTCAACTGCCAGATTGTGATCTACAACAAGGAGGAGACCCAAGACTACAACTCTGATGATATGAAAATAACTGTGGACATTGGCTGCATGAAGATCATCTTCCTCAATTGGTTTGTGGCAGGTGTTATGGTAAGATCTATGAGTTTCAAATATATTGGCATGTTTTAATGAATCTGACGCCTTGGCAGAACTTCCTGAACAACTTCACAGCGGCCCAAGCAACCATATCGCAGGCTGGTGCTGCCGCTGCAGAGTCCGCTCGGCAGAAGGCAATGGATGCCTACGAAACGGCCACGCGTATGAAACTAAATATCCGCATCAAGGCGCCCATTATCATTGTGCCAATTGGATCACAGGACAGGAATGCCTTGATGCTCGATTTGGGCTTGCTGGAGCTAACGAATAACACGGTGGAGGTGGCGGTGGCCGAAGAGGAACGGCTAGCTGTCATAGACGAGATCAAGTTGCAAATATGCGATGTTAAGATTTCCAAAATTGTCTTATTAGATGGCAACGAGTCAACGGTTGATGGTAAGATCAATAATTTTATCTAATTCCGAATGTGCACAACTACTAATCAACTACTCATTTCTTTAGAAGTGGACGCGGAAGTGGGTTTCCTGTCTAAATTCAATATGATGAATCCCATGAGTTGCACCTTATCAATCACGCGCAATTTGTCATACACATGGTACCGGGATGTGCCCGAACTAAATCTTTCTGGTCGATTAAAGTCCATTGAGGTATGTAAGATATATTCGTATCGATTTCAGCTCCAGCTAAGACTTCATCTCCCCCTGCAGCTCACTCTTTTCGCGGATGATTATGCTTTGGTAATGCTTGTTCTCAATCGCAATTTAAACGAGGGTTTGGAAGAGTTCCCTCCCAGCGAAGAGGCGCCGCAGCAAGCACAAGTTAGACCCGAAAGACGCAACTCTCGTGCGGGACGCTTATCTCGTACCGTTCAAGTTTCTCCAAAAAGGGAAAAGATTCACGAATCGATCAAGTTCAACTTTCAGTTTGATGGTGTGGTCATAAATTTAATGGAGGGTAAGTAACTAAACGGATTAATAGCTCAACTTGCGACTAAACCCGCTTTGCCCTTAGGTGAAGGAGCAGGTCTCGCCAGGTTCGGAATATATTTCCTCTCCGTTAAGGGCACCAAACTGGACAACGGCACACTGAGCACATCAGTTGTTTTGTGCAATATCCAAATGGATGACATGCGGAGTAATTCCAAAAGCCAGATTCGACAGTACTTAAGTCGCAAGGATTGGGTTCAGCCTAAGTTGGATACAGACGACATCATCGATGCCTGTTACAACGAGCGAAACTTCATGGTCGATGTTACGGCTATAATAAAAGAAGATGACACGTTCGGTAGGTGATATCATTTCTTTTTATTTTCTTATGAATACGATGTTAAACCACTATTGCAGCTGAGGTCCGTGTGCGTGGATTCGATCTGATCGTCTGCATTGATTTCCTGCTGAAACTGACTACGTTTCTTACCTTGCCGCCTGAGGAGAATCCGCGCGAGTCTCTTTATATAAAGCCAGCGCCTGTTTCGGAAACAGCTCGGGATACCAAGCACTCTATTCGCTCCTCCGCCATATTAGCCGCCCAAGAGCTTGTTCCTGTCGAGCCACCCAGTACGTGACAAATGTTATTAAATCTTTAAGATTCCATTACATCCATATGTTCGTTTCAGGTCACGATGTTCCAAACCGAAAAATGAATTTAATACTGCACATTGACGAGCCAGATATAATATTAGTGGAAAATCTGGAAGATCTTAATACCAGTTGTATTATTTTCAATGTAAGTTAATCAAAAAAGATATAATGATAATCCTTCATTGATCTCAACTTTTATTCAGGCTCAAGTGCATTTGAATTACCGCAGCATAAACGATAAACAGATTGTAAACGGACAGATCGATGCTCTCAAGATGTACATGTGTGCTTTCCTACCAGAGCGGCGAGAGATGACGCGCCATTATATCCTACACCCGTGCGTAATTAGCCTGCAAGGATCCACTCCCGAGGAAGAGGGCATGCACATTAGCCTTAAGCTCAGTGACATTATCATCAACGTGTCGCCGGCCACCATCGAGCTGCTGAACAAGGCAATGCTGAGCGTCTCCAGTGCCACCATGACCAAGTGCGCTATTGCCGAGGAGTCGCGGAACTATTCGAATCTGTGGCAACAGCGCCACTTCCATAGCCGCAGCTATTGGTTCACCAAGGTGGAGCAGGGCGTCGATGCCCTGGAGGCTGAGCAGAGAAGCGTCACCACCGACAACGAAAAGCAGAAGACAGAGAAGTGTGTAATTGAAATTCCCAGCATTACCCTCGTGATCGAGTCCGGCGTAGGCTACTACACGAAGCCACTTATTTCGCTAGACACCCGCATTACTGCCGTTTTCAACAATTGGAGCCGCAGTCTCACCGCTCATGGCTCATTGACACTAAATATGGTAAGTTCCAAGGAGTTCTGATAACCGCAACCCTGTTTTTTTTTTTTTTAAGTATGCAAATTTTTCTTAAATATTTTACTTTTACTTTTAGAACTACTACAACCAAGCCCTTGCCGAATGGGAGCCTATTATCGAGCTGAACGAGGTCATTGGTCGCAACGGAGTTCGCGAATACACGCCATGGGAGCTTAAGTTCGAAATGGGCATGGAGAAGGTGCAGAGCGAAGTGGAAGACGATGCCGAACAGCAGGCGATGCACATGAACATCCACTCGGCAGAGACGCTGGAGATTACGTTGAGCAAGACGTGCCTGGGTCTACTGAGCGAACTGGCCGAGGCCTTCTCGCAGGCTATCGACCAGAACGGTCTGACCAAGCCAGACATCGTGGCTCCTTACGTGCTGGAAAACGACACTGGCTTCGATGTTAACCTGAATCTGCGAAAGGGCATCTTTACACTGCACGAAGTGCACCGCGGCGGCACACCTGCGGGTGCGAACAGTACCCTACTTATGTTTGCCCAATCTGAAGAGGTCGATCCCAGCGTCATAAAAACCTGCACCATTTCGACGGGCGGAAAGGCGTATCTGCAGACTAAGGATCTGAGCACGTTATCAGAGGAGGATTCCGAGGACTACACTCTTTATGTGACGGTAGGAGGGAAATCTTGCTCAGTCTACGCAAATCTATTAAAACGTTGCTTTTGCAGATTGGAGATATCAACAAAGAGATTGCACTGCCCGTTTCCAAGTCGGACACGCGTTTCTTCAACCTGATGCGCAGTACTTCTCACGAGCCTTGGGGCATTATTTCTGAAGTAAAGCAAGAGTACGGCACAACCAAAGTCAATATCCACGGTGTTGTTAGTGTAAGTACTAGCAGTTTGATCGTCAATACAATTTTTTTATTTCCATTTGCATTCATCGCAGGTTCATAATCACTTTACGACCGGTTTGAATATTTATCGACGCAATCCTGCCCCTACTGCACAATGTTTCGAGGATATTTTCGTCGGACGTGTGCGTCCCGGCGAAGTGTTCCATGTACCACTGCACGCCATATACGCGGAATCCAAGGATCTATTCTTTTCCATGCGCGGCTACAGAAGATCGGTGCAGGGCATTTCGTGGGCTTCCAATCCCTCGGACCTTAACTATTCGCATCAGTTGCACTGTGATCCGACCAACACGTTCGAGCCGCTCATCATGAACGCTCGACGATCAAAATCGGAGGTGTACTTCGAAAACACCAACAAGTATACATTGCTAAGCGCTTTCTACACGATTCATCTGCGCCCGCCACTCTATCTGCGCAACTCTCTGCCCATTAATATCCAAGTGTCAGTTGCCGGCTGCTCTGTCCGAAAGGAGGATGGCCTGGATGCTCAGTCGTCGCAGCGCTTTGTTGACAGGGGGTACAGCAAGGAAGATTTTCTGGACTACGGAGAAAAGCCTGTAAATTCCGGAGACGTGCTCCACCTGCCGACCGTTCGATTGGCATCAAAGGGCAAGGAATCGAAGAGTTTCCTAGTTGTGCGGGTGAGTTTAAGGGTCTCAATTGATTAAAATGTATCATAAGTTATAACCACTTGCCTATTTAGCTGGTTCAATATCTGGAGAAAGACTGGTCCTGCGCTACCGAGATTTGGGATTACAATGATGATGTTATTACCTGGACGTTTTCATCATATGACTCGGAAATGAAGGTGGACATGGATCTCTATGTGAAGTAATTATTAATTAATTAATTCAACAAATAATACTTGCAATGACACTTCAAATATTTCTCAGGACAGAGAACCGACATGGCAGCTTAATGCTTACGCTTTTTAGCCCTTTTTGGATGATAAATAAGACCGGCATGATGCTCACTTACAAATCGGAAACGACCTCCGTGGAAGTTCTCTACCATCCTCCCGAATATTCTGGTCCCATTTTGTTCACTTTCCGGGATAAGTTATTCTTTGACAAGAAAAAAGCTTCAATTCGCATAGACAATGGTCAATGGAGTGAAAAGATCCCATTGGACGTGGCGGGTTCTGTTGGCGAAGTGATCTGCTTTGCGAACAATCAGAAATACCCTGTCGGTGTTCACAACCACTTGACTCAGAACTCTTTGACCAAGCAGATCACGTTCATACCCTTTTATATTGTGTGCAACAAGTGTCACTTTGACATAGAGCTGCAGGAGCAGAGTCGTCCAGCCGACCCATGGCTCCATCTCGAACCAAATGAGATGGTACCTCTCTGGCCGAGAAACGAAAACAGGAACAATTTGGTGGTGCGCGTGGATGGCAAGATTACTCCGGCCTTCGACTTTACGGAGGTGATCTGTACGCTCCTGAAACTGGAGGACAGCAAGTACGGCGGCATCAATGTGGACGTTCAGACAACGGAAGGCGGTGTCTATATCACCTTTACGGACTATAAGCCAGCCGATGCGCCCGGCCTGCTCATTAATCACACTGGCAAGCAGATTGTTTACTACGAGAAGGGAACCAAAAACGAGCATATCCTGAATGCAAAGAGTACTATAATGTATGCTTGGGATGACCCTACTGGTCCAAAAATGCTTGTGTTCGGCACAAACAAGGAAGAGACGGATCTGAAACGAGACGGAATCGGCGAAGTGATGTGAGTATCTTCTACCAGCAGGACAACTACTCCCAAAATCTATATCTCATAATTAACAATTCAAACTCATAGCATGCAAGACGGCGAGAAGGTTCTATGGGTATCTTTCCTCGATGGCCTGCAACGTGTGCTGCTCTTTACGGAAAACGAATCGATCGCCAATCGTACGGAGAGCACTGCCTCGTTACAATCTATTACCCAGAGCATTGATCTGCGCATTCACGGCATTGGCTTGTCAGTGATTAACAACGAGACGGGCCTTGACATACTTTATCTGGGAGTAACCAGCTCCGGCATTATATGGGAGTCAAAGAAAGTGACCAAGAATCGCTTTAAGGAGTTAACCATTAACGAGAACGCGCTTTTGGAAATTGAGTATCAAAAATATCTAGTTCACAAGAGTGTCAACGATCTGCAGACCTACAGGCTAGATAACAAGTTCCCGGTAAGATAAACAAAAACAAAAAAACTCAGCATTCGGTGATTTTAACGTATATTGTATATTTTTAGATCGACTTCGACCTTATGATCCTCAAGAAGTCGGTGGAAAGAAACATAAGACGCAGTTTCTATCCAGCGATTTGGTTGTCCCGCAAGTCGTCGCCATTCCAAAGCCAGCTGCATGTGAAAATTAACCGTATACAGGTGGATAATCAGTTCCTGGATCCAATATTCCCCGTGGTGTTGGCGCCAATTCCACCACCGAAGAGTGTGGCAAGTACCACCAGTCTCAAACCATTTATCGAGTGCAGCATGGTGCAGCGCATCATGCCGAACTCAACTGTGCGTCAGTTCAAATACGCCAGGATACTGATCCAAGAGTTCCTCTTCAAAGTCGATTTGAACTTCCTCACTGCCATCGCCGAGATGTTTGCCAAGGAGGTCTCGGACGAGGCAGCAGCCAAGCAGTTCCGTCAGGACGTTGAATCTATTGAGCTCCCGCTTTCAGCGTTCTTTGAAGAGCACTCGTTGGAGGAGCAGAAGAGCTTTTACGATAACCTGCATTTGGGTCCGCTCAAGATCCATGTCAGCTTCTCGATGGCCGGGTCGGACACAAAGGCGTTGCCCGGTTTCTTGGGCTCATTGGTCCAGGGCGTGGGTGTGACTCTAACGGACGTAAACGATGTTGTCTTCCGTCTGGCCTTCTTCGAGCGCGAGTATCAATTCTTCTCTCAACAACAGCTAATCAACGAGATCACCTCACACTACACTGGCCAAGCGTTGAAGCAGCTGTATGTGCTCGTCCTCGGACTTGATGTCCTGGGCAATCCCTATGGCCTAGTGGTTGGTCTTAAGAAGGGCGTCGAAGACTTGTTCTACGAACCGTTCCAGGTAAATCAAACATAATTATTTTTAAATAATTCCATCGCTCACCTGTTTGGTTTATCATTTTACAGGGTGCCATCCAAGGTCCTGGAGAATTCGCCGAGGGTTTGGTCCTGGGCGTAAAGTCTCTTTTCGGCCACACTGTAGGTGGTGCTGCGGGAGCGGTTTCCAAGTAAGCTGCCCTTTATTTAAAGTACAGTCAGTCTTTTAATAGCAACTTACCTTTTTAACTTTTAGAATAACTGGTGCTATGGGAAAGGGTTTGGCTGCGCTGACCTTTGACGAGGACTATCAAAAGAAACGACGACAGGGTATTCAAAACAAACCGAAGAACTTCCACGAAGGATTGGCCCGCAGCAGCAAGGGCCTAGTGATGGTAAGACCTTATCTATATGGTTCTTCAGCTTAAAATCCTTATGACTTATAATTTTATCAGGGCTTTGTGGACGGAGTCTCTGGCGTTGTAACCAAACCAGTGATTGGGGCTCGCGATAACGGGGTCGAGGGCTTCTTCAAGGGCCTGGGTAAGGGTGCAATTGGCCTGGTTGCTCGCCCCACCGCTGGCGTGGTTGACTTCGCCAGTGGCAGCTTCGAGGCTGTGAAACGGGCGGCGGATGCAAGCGAGGATGTGAAGCGTATGCGACCGCCGCGTTTCCAGCACTACGACTTCGTGTTGAGACCCTATTGCTTGATGGAGGCGACAGGGAATAAAATAATGAAGTAAGTGTCGATAGCTACTAGCTTTTCAGCTAGAATACAAACACAAACTTAACCAAATGTACTCAATTCGCAGGGAAACCGACAAGGGTAAATTTGCCACCACTGACAACTTTATTCACTGTGAGGAGATTATCCAGAAGTCCGAGTACTTGGTGGTCACCAATTACCGAGTGATGTACGTGCAACGTAACGAGATGTTCGGCGTTTGGACGGTGAGTTTCGCAGTTAACTTTCAGTAGTTGGACCTTACTTACACGTCTTTTACACACAGTCTCTTTGGTCCTACCTATGGAACGAGATTAGCTCCGTGACTGCAATGGCTCGCGGTGTCCAGTTCACCGTAAAGACGGATGGCAAGAAGGTACTTGGCCTATTTAGCAGCAAGGAGTCACCTCGCAAGTTAGTGCTCGTAGGAGATGAGCGCAAACGTGACGCTCTGGTGAACATTATAGAATCTCAGCGCTCCGACCCCAATCCTTTAAGGGCCACCATCGCCTATCCGGCTCATAATTGACAATAGAACTGAATTTATTTCCCAACTGTATTATAATCCAATCACATCCCCACGACAGCAGCAACGACATGGAAATCTACCTCGATCATCAAGATTTTTTCTGTCCAAGCACCATGCGCCCAATTGGAAAACTCAAACTTACGTGTCGCACTTTTACGTATGTTAACAACCATGGTTTTGATATTAAAATTTTATGTCAAAGTTATGTGACATCCGGAGAGTGGTTTTCACTAGCCTAAGGATTAAATCTACAATACAGAGACGAACGAGCTCTCCAGGACGTCGGATGTGAATAGCAGATGACGGATGTGCAGCAGTCTACACCTTCTTTAGGAAGCTGCTGGGAGTCGTGGCCAGGGGCATGATTGGCTCGTAGTTGTTGCAACCATCACTTTCGCAGAAGGATGTCAGCGAGGCGAGTGCATTGGCGGCCAACGCTTCCACGCTGAACATGGTGGACAGGTGACCGCTGCTCTCGAACTGGTTGATAATCATGTTCACCTTGCTCTTGGCCTCCGCCTTCAGACACGGCGACGTGGGCGGGCTGCCCGGCAGGCCGTGATCCCGGTCACCAGGACTTGCATCATAGCCCTCGCCCAGCTCCGCTTCCGTCAGCAGGTTCTCCTTCTCGCTCTGCTTGCACTTGGCGTTGGTTGGTGATGCACTGCCCGTGTTGGTCGCCTTCAATCCGGTGGTCTTGTTAAGGCGACTGAGGAACCAGTTTCGTGCCAGCTTGTCGCAGTCCTTGCTGACCGGACTGGATTGCGGCGAGGTGGTTGACTTGCGCTGCTTCTTCTGATCCTTGGTGGGCGTGTGGGCGGGGCTGGTCAGGGGAGACAGCATCTCCGGTTCACTGCCATTCGAGTAGCTCTTCTTCGCTGCCTTTTTCAGACGATCCGGACTGGGACCGGCCGCTGACAACTGGGTGGAGAGCTCGCTGTGCACTGTTTTCACCCTGGCCTGGAAGTCCAGCGATATGTTTCCGTGCAAGCTGGACGGCTGCGGTTGCACCTTAATATCACCCTCGTTGAGTAGTCCCAGGGATTCCAGCTCCCCACTTACAGAGGCCACCCTGGCGCAGGTGTCCTGCAGCGGCTGAGCCGGGCATTTGGGAACATCGTACTCGAAACGCCGGGCGAGGGCGCTTGGACTGTTGTTCTTCTCCGGCAGCTTAGGGAGCACCATGGAGGAGGAGTCTATGAGGCCATACACGGGCGAGGGCTCCTCGTAGATGATATCCGCTGCTGTGTAGGTGGATTTTTTCTGGACCGGCGGCGTGGGCAATTTCCGGGGCGGTGGACTCTTCAGCGCCGAATGAGCACCGGCATCTCCGCGGATGGCCGCCTCAATGGCGTGTATCCACTCTTTGGCATCGACTTCGTTGCTGGCCTGGTACACGAACTTCTTGTTGGGGTCGTCTGTGGTGATCTGGAAGCAGATGTCGCGCCGCTTGCCCTCTCCGAAGTGCTCAATCTCGATGGAGGAGCTCTTCAAGTAGAGCGTGCTGCTGGGTCGACAGGCGGTCGGGCCGTCGGCATAGCACAGCATCCAGTCGTTGAGGATGCCACAGTAGCACTTGCGGGTCTGGTCGAAGAACAGTCGCTTGGGCACAATCCGCTGCAGCTGTCCGTACTTTGTGGATCTTTGCAGGGACAAGTGGCCAGCGGGCAGATCTGCGTACGGGCAGTCAATGAACACCTCGTGGCTGAAGGTGATCGCCTGCTGCGCTTCGTCCTCGTCCTGACCCGCTCCCTGGTTCTGGCAAATCTCGTAGAGCTGCTGATGTGGCTCCTTGTCCTTCGCTGCCGGAACCGGTTGATTGACGGAGCAACGATCCAGGGATCCGCTGCTGCCCAAATCGATGTACTCCCTCGAGGCGGACACTGCAATTACGGGTAATTAGTGATAACTGTAGGCATTAGACATACAGGTACAGTCATGCTTCTAAATGTTGGCTATCCACTTTGCAACCATTATGATGGATCAAGTCTCTTTCAACAATATACCTTATAAACTTTTACTTTAAAGTTATTAATACATAATTGTAGTGTTCAAAAAAGATACTAGCATACTTTAGTATGGATTGTGTGGATTTCAGTTAGGGAAGCATGACTGTATGTAATATGTTTGAATGGTGTTCAGCACTCACGGGAGCTTTTCGAGGGGGACGGGGAGGCAAGCATCTCCAGATAGCCGCTGGGACCGGTCTCCGCGCCCACCTTGCTATCGACGCAGTCGACCAGGCTGGAACGGTGGTTAGCTGTCGCCTGCTCGTCTGCACATCCCAGCCCCGATCCCGATCCCGATGCAGAACTGGCTGCAGCCAGCAGGATCTCACAGCGGGCCAGAAGGGCGGCGGTCTGCTCGGCGGCCGTCACGTGGAATAGGTTCGAGGTGTTCTCGTACTCCGAGGTCTCCAGCGAAGCTCGGAAGTGGGCGCGGACATCTGAAAGCAAGCAGAGGGGAGGATCGTCAGTTCTTCAGTTGGCTAAATAAGGCGGCGGCCCCATCGGCCATTATTTTTAAACGCATCATTGAGCCTAATGGCGGGGCAGTTGAGCAACAGAGTGGCTTTCTTGGGGGGCAATTAGTGGGCCAGTGGAGTGGTGGTGTCTCTGCTGCTCCGACTTCTGCAGCCGCGACTCGCAGCCGTTCCCAGCCAGAAGTCCGGTCACAAACGCATGTGGGTATGTACATGTACGTGTACATAAGTGACCTCATAAGCTCTCGCTCAAGAGTCAACTGCGAATTGACCGGGGCAATTAAAAATAATTTCACTGGCCAAGAAAGTTAACTCTGGTGTCTGCTGCCCCACCCTCTGTCCATAAATGCCCACATCCACAGAAAACCAGAAGACGCTGAAATTTGCCCGAAATCTTGTTAAAACTCAAGCACGCAAAGTTTCAGAGAACTGAGCTTAAAAGTAATATGTCCGAATATGGAAATAAGAAAAATATCCAAAAGTCGTGCTGGCGAAATGCGAACTGGAAATGCTCTTAAGAACTTGAGATCTTGACAAGAGTCGAACTATAACCAGAATTTTTCAACTTTCCATCATTTAATTGCTAAAAACGCCTTGGACAAACAATAGTTTGAGCTTAAAGCTATAGTTAGGAACGATTTAATTTAATTTAATTTTGTCGATTTAAGCTATCTTAGTTTTTAGGAAGTGGAATCAAAACTGACTAAACCATTCCGTAAAATCGCTTCGTGCAAGGGCAACTTTTTGTTTCTAAACTATGGATAATTGGGGATCTTGACAGTGCATATCTTTCCATTCAAATGAATAAGGGAAAAGGGCATTAAAAGTACAATTTGTTTGTTCTGTATGCCAAATCAGCACTCTGACTTCGGCATTTAAGTCCACAGCAGAGGAAAGATTACTAGGTGCAAATTAACCAATACTTTCATACTTAAAACTGGATGATAATAAAGAAGTTTTAAACCATTATAAATATCTATATTTTCTTATCAATAAGCTTGACTGACTGTAATATGCGTTGCAACTGGTTAGTTGATAATTGTGGTTTAATCAGGATCGTTGGGAAACTCCCCAGAAACTCATCAATGTGAGGCCTACACAAACAAATATAAATTGGAGCAACAGTCATCGGAGGAGGGTGGATATACATATATGTATCCCTTCATCTTGGCCTGAGAGCCACTGAACCGAGACGCGAGAAAGTGGAACCGACTAGGGCAGGCCCAAGATGGGCTAAAACAGCGCTTAAGGCTTAGTTCTGCGGCATGTCCAATCCGCTGTTTATTGTCTACCTCGTCCACAAACACATGTATAATGATTTAACGAAATAACCACATATATATATACATATATATAAACGATTCGGGGGAACAGCGCTCCAAAGCGGAGCCCAATTGGAACTCGATAAAGTGTACGAAATAAGCGCGAGGCGAAGGAGGAGCAGCAGGGCCACTAAAATATCCAGAAGAGTCCGATGGTCTGGTCACAGGCCAGAACCAGAACAAAAGAGTATTAAGCTCGGACGCCTGCGGAATGAGTCAATACTACTACTGCGGCACTGGGTTATTGTTAATGGTTGTGTTTTGGATCGCCTCCTCCTCCTCCTCCTCCTTCTCCTCCAGCGCTTGCTCCACCTCCACCTCTTCGCAACTTCGAGTCGGTGTGTAATTTTTTGATGGCGCTGTTTGCCTGGCGAAATTAACAAAGTTTCTGTTGATCTATCTCACACTAACTGGCTTCAATTTTGCTTTTCTGATTTTAGCTACACGCAGAAAAATAAGTATGCCATAGGTAAGGAGTTTTCTTTATGAGATAGGAACACTCTCGATTGAAAAAAAAGAATCATTTTAATCAGTTTTGAAAAAGTATGTAAAGCAAGGATTATTTTGCTGTTTTTTTAGCTGCTTTTCAATAGTTGTCTTAAACAATTACGAGTATCTCAAAAGCACCTTAATATGCTGATAAATAGCTACTTATACTATTAACACCCAACACATTGCTTCTTTGTGTGTAACTACTACCAGGCTTACCCAACAAAAACTGCTCAATTTCGGCCAGCTTGGTGGTTGGCTTCGGATTCATGGCTTCTAGATGGTATTGTATCCGCAGTTTTGTATTCCAAATTTTAGTGTTCAGTGTTAATTTGAGGCGATTTGCGTTAATGTGCGTTGAGTGCTAGTTGTTGTTTGTTTGGCCGGCCGATCGCTTGATTTCTCGCCCAGGCTTTATTGTGGCTTCACTGCGATCTGGATCGGAATAGTCATCTGTATCTGTATCTGTATCTGGCATATCCACCAACTGCACACACACGGCGTTTTGCCTTAGAAATTAACAGTTTGCTGTCAAAATGGGATAACACATTTGTATTTTTATTAGATCACATGCACAGCCGTTGCCGATCGGATGCACTATCTTCGATTGCGATGGCGGAGTGGAGCGCGGCACGGATTGCGACCGGAGTGCTACTGAAGGTACACGCGTAGACCCATTCCCCGGACTATCAGATGCAACTACCTCCCCCGCTGAGGAGTCGACCTATAAATAGCTGGGCCATCGATGCAGCAGCACGGATATCCAGATACCTAGACATCCAGACATTTAGATATCCAGACATTCAGATATCCAGATATCCAGATACAATGGTATCTCTATTGCGCTCTATTCTCTATATTTCGCTTTTACTATTGTCTGCTCTTTTCGCCTTTTCGGTTGCACGCTTCGTTTGGCGCCCCATGGAAAATGAAAATCAAGCGATGACGTTATGTATCTGGGTATCTGGCGGCTAGAGTATCTGGATTCGCTGATGGCGGAACAGTGTGTGCTTGCCATTAAGTGCCATTACGACATCCCTCCCCCCTCCATTGGGCCACTGCACTTGTCGGGTGTCTCCGTTTTTGTTTATAATTTTCAGTTTTCACTCCTCTGGCGTGTCTGTCATTTGCGGTTACCACTGTGGTGCTGCGGCCAAGAACCGCATACAAATCGGGCGGCCACACGCAGAGGAGCTCGGACGCGGGTCTTGGAACCGGGAACTGGGGACCTGTGCCCTTGTTTGGGGCCAAGCCCTTTAATTGTGACTCATCTGGGGGCGACGCGTGTCGCCACAAAGAAGAAGCGACCGTCTGTCCGGCGAGAAGATGCAAACACTCTCGCACTTCTGCTAACCCAAAAATAGTATCTGCTACAAAGAAAAGTATCTCAAACTGACCGATTTGAATACCCTACTTCTTAGTGTAACTCATATATTTCAAAACGTTTAATGTCTATTGTCAGTTAAGTTGATGGATAGATGTATAGATAGTCAGTCGGAGAGTTTCTCGAACTTGATGACCATGTTATACTGTACGAGCGAACTGCTGTCCATTTCCCTGGATTCCACTATAATACACCTGCTGCCACTTGTACGTGTCCAGCGACTGCTTTTACTTTTCGGTTCTTTATTTTTTATCGTGACCATAAAACAGAAATGTAATTTGATTTGCACCGAAGTATTTGCTTCCTTTGTGCCAGCCGTTGAAAATATGTACATATATATTTATTGATTCAGAACATTGGCAACTGGAGACCGCGACACCTTTGTTTGCAATTTATAATCGCATCGAATGGCGAGCTCCCAACTGGCTGTCGTTCCGCGGAAAAGCCAAACAAACTGTTGGCCAGCTGGCCACCAAGTCTTCGCCGCGCGAGACTTTTCCGGCCATGAAACTCGGTGGAAACCTGTGCGCAGGCGTGTCCGACACCCCACTGCCACTGCCATCGCCATCGCACTCCCCACTCCGCGCGCTCCTTGCGCACTTCCGGTCATTTCCGATCCCCCCAGACTGGCCGGCTTCCTGCCGCCCGGAGGAGCCCCCAATTACGAATTACGAAATGCATCCACGCACCGATTTCGGTCTTGCATCCGGTTTTCCACTGCGTTCTGACTACGTTGACACCTTTTCGCTCGCGGGCGAACTTTTCACCGCCGGAGCCAAGAAGCGAGCGCGACTTTCCGCCTGGTGCGCCACCATGAATCACTCGAGCTTAACTGCCCGACTTGGAGCTCGGCCGCTCTGGGAGCTCCAGCTTGGGCCGCCGCCAGCCGATGGCCACCCGAATGCAGCCGAAGTGCCCTCGGCTTTGGTTCTCTCTCTCTGCACGGCGCGAAAAAATTGAACTTTAATTCGGTAATCAAAATTTGTATTCTAAAGAAATTACTTATTCATAACTATATGACAAGATTAAACATCCTATGATTATATTAACATTTCTAAGAAATTTAGCTAAGAGGTACTGCGATTTATATGACCAACTGTTGTACTCAGGATGTAGTTTCATCCAAATTTATATGCTATTTTTAGTGTTGCTATGAAATAGTATACAACTTTGCTTTGCTTTTCGGTGGAATAAAACAGCCGGCCGGCTTGGCGGAGTCGGAGGCCCACGCCCAAGCGGCATGTCCCATTCGGATGCTCGATCCTGGAGTACGCACCCGAAAATTGTACCGCTCTTGCCACATTTGGAGAGCCGATCACGCTGCTGATATCATATTTTCGAGAGCATCATGTCCATTTTGGCAATGGCAAAACAGGCCGCTCCACTACGATCGGGCTTCCATAAGTAGAACGACTTATAGATACTTAATGTGCCATCAAATACATTGTTGCACACAATGTGCACTCGATAGTCGAAGTTCTGACAACCCTATGTTTGACATTTAATTACAAAATATTATTGTTTAATATTGTTGTAAACACTACATAGTTATTATAACTTCAAAACTCTCAATTACAATCTATGTGTGTATATCACATTTTCTATATATAAAGTAACTATCCTTAAAATTACATTATTACTGTAAGCTAAACTTATTTTTTGCTCATTCTGCATTTGACACAAGATGTTCGTGTTGAGAGGCTAGTCTGTGGAACCAGAAATCTTCTAATGTGGCAGGCAGATGTTGTTGCCGCAGCTGCCGAGAAATCCGAGTCTTCGACGCAGAAAGGGGTAAGCAGGGGGCATGGATCGAAGCCGAGTCTGGAGCCTTTTTCTGTGCGTGTGCTCTTCGCAATCGGCGGCAGATAAAGCGGCCTGTCCAGAGCCGATCGGCTGCCCTTTTTGGGCAGCAGCTTTGAAGGACGCGTTCATGGGACGCTGTGGCAAACAACTCAATTTTAATTAAACGTTGCGCTCCGAGAAATAAATTAAGCATGCTGACCAGGTTGGCTGCGCAATATCTGGACAACCTTGGGTCCCCCCGCCTGGACTTGTCTCGGGCAGCAGTGATAAGTGCATAGCCGTTGCGTGATTCGACCCAGAAGACCGGGCGAGTGGATAACAGGTTCCCACCTCGGCTGGCTTTATCAAGCGGCACAAAGAGGCTGATTCTAGTATTGTGCTAACGCTTAATTATGTGCCACAACAAGTATTTTCATTCTTTGTACTTTAATGCATGGAACGCTACTTGAGGAACGCTTGCAGGCGATTCTGCTGCGTTTTGCTGGCGTCTTTAAACGCGCTCGACTTTAGCTGGGCGGCTATTTGCAGCAGTACGTTCTGCTTCTGGGTTTTGGACTGCGTTTTGGGTGCGGCGGGCGCCGGCTGGGCAGGCTTCTTCTTTTTCTTCTTCGATGTCCGACTTGGGTTTTGGGCAGCTATGCCGACTGGTTGGGACGCCTTTTTCGACGGCGCTGGCGGTTTGGAAGGCTGCTGCTGTTGCTGGGGCGCTTTTTGCTGCATTTTCAGGCCTGCATTGATATCTTTATTCGGCGCCTGAGACTTCTTCCTTTTGGCCTTCTTTTTGTTTTGGCCCGCTGGCGCAGGTTGTGTGGCTGCCATTGTCTCCTCCGTGGCTCTTACTTTGGCGCGCTTTCGGCCCTTCTCCAAAGCCAACATTGTCTTGTGATGGCAAACATCGCAGTCCACGGCCTGCAAAAAGGAATTGGGTTGAGGTTAGAGTGGCAGGAATGGGTCCATATGTACACACACACGGATCAGTTTGAAGCACTGTATAAAGATCTTTCAGCTTCTTTGGTGTTAATTTAAATTATTATTCGCCCAGAAGCTATATATTTAAATTTATATTACTATAATAAAGTACTAAACTATCCATTTATACCATTCATACATGGAAGCATACAGAGGCTATCAATATTTATGAAATTAAAGAAAAAAGTAGTTTTGGCCTGGGAGACCTCTTTTCCTACTGTCTATACATAATTTCTATCAGCTCCTGGCTCTTACCATGTTACTGGCCATACGCTTCTTCAGCCACTTGGCCCGTTTCCTGGCCCCGCTGTTCATCTCGCCCTTTGCCATCTTGGCCTTCACGGCTTCCAGCTTGGCGATTAGTCTCCGGTTCTTAGCGCTCTGCTTCAGTTCTTGTGGCTGGAGGTGGAGCTGGTAGCGGCCACCTGTCCACTGGTTCCCGCAGCGGGAGCACATGCGTGCGGGTCCAAAGCTATCCTCGGGCAACTGGACATTGTGCCGGGCCAGCTTCCTACAGGTGGTTCTGGATTGTTTTGGAAACGAAATTTTAGTAGGTGCTTAAGGAATTAGCAACGAATCTCACATGTAATAGGATTTGAGGATCCGTTCTGTGTGGGTTTCATCAGATAGTTTGTTGGCACAGTTCCACAGCAAATCTACTGTTTTTTGATCACTCATGGTGGAGGCGTAAAAATTTCTGAAAAAAACCAGTTCTATGTATTTAAGCTAAATTATTTACTTGCGACTTAAAGTTTTATTTTTTACAACATTTATAAACGGAAACCTAACGGAAAAGCCAAACGTAAATAAGTAGCTTAAATAGAGGAAACATGGCAAAATTCAAGCCAAAATAGACAGCACTGACGGCACAACGTGCGCAGCTTACCAGAAAAAAACAAAGGTGAATTTCAATCTTATTTCCAGGTTTTTAACTTACCAGCAATGCGAGATAAGTATTGAAAGTGATACGTGGTAAATTACACTTCGATATTCATATATAACATCAATAAAAACACTTTCTTATATTTCTTTAAGAAATGTAAACAGCTGTCGGCCGAAATTAAACCGGTAAATGTGTGCGATTGCTCAACCGGTTCAACCATTGATGTGAGACAGAGCTGCCACCCTGCGAAATCCGACAGTGTGGCAGCCACTGGCAACTCACCACTGGCATTTTCTCCCCAATTTCGGTTTTTCGCCGTGGTCAGTTGATGGTCCTACGGCATTTGCGCGTCGTTTTGAAATTATTCAACACATCTGAAAAGCCAACCGCCGAAACGGACAGAAGCGACGCGGAGAATTTCGAATGCAAACGGACGCGCAACCCGCCAGTGAAAAATAAACACACACATCAAATATCGCCAACGTGGAGTGTCGAGCAGTACAGTGAATTCAATAGCATAGTGCGCGCAATCACGACTAGCATTTGCATTTGCAGCTGCAGCAACAACAATGGACCCGTTTACTCAGGTACGAGGCCAATTCGCACACAACGAAGCCCTTTGTCTGGGATTGCACTGGTGTTAGTGATGGCACCCGCGGATTTTCACAGACATTTCCCATTTTCCCTTTCAGCACATGCTCGAGAAGGCGGAACAGCGCAGTCGCGCCCTTGGCATCAGCAACGCCAGCAAGTTTCCGCTCGCCGAGTGCAGCGTTCCAAGCTCCTCCGCCACCTCCGCATCGGGCGGGGATGCTGGGGTCCTGGCCCCGAGGAGCCGGTCGCCTGGAGGCCAGAGCGCGGGTAGCGGCGGCGGCAAGGTCGTTATGTTGGGAAAGGCCACGCTGGAGGCGTCGCCGGCCAAGCCGCTGCGTCACTATACGGCGGTAAACAAGGAAAACTTGGATATGGGCATCGAGATAAACATAACCACGGACAAGCCAATTGGGGTAAGTTCCCCCTCCTTTTCTCGATTCTCTCCATTTGCTCATCCTTGCTGCACTACCTCCAGGTGCAAGTTGAGATCCAGGAGCAGGAGGTGACAGATGACGAAGATCAGGCGGAAGGGGGTGCGCTCAATCCCCTGCTGGAGGCGGAACCAGTAAACCAGCCACTAGCCAGGCTAAGGGACACTTCCCGCAGCCGACTGCAACGCATGGGTGCCCTGTACTCAAACACGGACGATCTATCCTCCCCAATCCACCGAACCGAGGGGCAGTTCCATGTGACAACGGGTGAGGAAGAGGACTGCGGCAACCGTAGCAGTAGGCAACCAAAACAGCGGTTGGGCAAACTGGCCGCCTTGGCGGATACGATCAATCAGTGGGAGGATGACACGTCGCACCACGAAGTGCACAGACCCCTCGAAGCACCTCCACCGAAACCGCATTTGTCCAGTCGAAGGGCCGAGAAGGGTCCAGCACCACTGCCACCCAAGAAGGACGAAGTCGACGAGGCTGCTAGGACCAAGCAGCTGAAGTGGGATCCCAAGGTATTGAGCTCTCTGGAGGCACAAGGTTTTCAGCGCCGCGAATCATCGACCATTAAACACACATATGATTATGCCAAACAGGAAGAGACGGCCCCAGCCTCCAAAGTGGAAGAGGCGGCATTAACTGCCAAGCCGCCAGTGCCGCAGAAATCTACGACGGTCAGCCAGGTCGCCAAGAACTTTGCCTCTTCTGCCCCAGCGCCCAAGCCCGCACCAGCGCCTGCTGTTAGTGTGAAGTCTGGATTAGTATCCGGACGGGCGGCTCTTTTTGAAAACAAGGGAACCGGAGGACAGACGCAAGGCCTACGCAACCAGAAGGATCCTTGTGAGCTGTCGCTGAAGGAGCGCATGAAGCTGTTCGAAACGGGCAACAACAAAGCGATGTTGCCGATGGCGCCCATAGGATCTGCTCCCAGTATTACCCAAATCCGAGCGGAAGAGGTGAAACGTGAGTTTGTGCAGCCCTTCCATTTTCATAATAGCTATCTAATACTCATTTTTCCTTATTAACAGAACATTTAGCTGCAGTGCATCCGGTGACCGCTGCCGCTGCTACCACCGTGGTTGCAGCAACCAAGCCGAAACCGGAAAGCAAGCTGCGTGACAAGGTGGCTGCTTTGGTGGCAAATGCTCAATCAAGTGCTGAGACGCGTATCAAGGACATTGATCGCCAAAGGCAGGAAGACATGCAGATTATTTCTAATCGCTTCAACAAACAAAAGGAGCTCTTTGACATTCAACCATCCGACAGTTCTTGGGCTGCTCAGACTCGACCTCCCGCGCCAGCTCCCAGCAGAGTAGTGCGGCCCATGCCACCGCCTCCACCACCGCCCATCGCTGGTCTCTCGCCCGGACTGGCCAGCAGCAAGAGGCGATCACGTAAGAAATAACTAAGCCCTTCTTCTAAGGACTTGTCCTTATACATCCGCAATTTCAGCTGGTGATGCGCCCACCACTGACGAGGATTCGAAGCGAGCCCGCAAATCGCATTCGGATCGACTGTATCCCGCCCTGTCCGACCTCGACTCCAGCGGCGACAACTGCTGTGCCGCCGAAACTGCCTCCGCTACGGATGACAGCCATCAACTGGACGAGGAGGAAACCGATAGGTGCGCAGACAAATGCTACTCCTGCTTGCTATTCCTGCTCTGCATCGAGTAGCATTCCAAGACTGATAGGCCTAAGACACATAGCTTTAAACCCCATCCCCTAGACAAGACCAACAAATAAAATCGCTTTCTTAACTAACCGTTTATCTTTGATTCGTGCAGTTGCATGGATGACGACCAGTCGCAGACTGAGGACAGTAGCGCCGGCATGTGCAATGGCAGTCTCGGCCGCGAGATAATGAGCGCAGTGCAGCGCAACGAAGCGGAGATGCAGCAGCAGCAGCCGGGCAAGAAGGTAAGTGCAGGTAGAAACTGTCATCGCAGCGGGTGGTCACCATTAACACGATTTCACACCTTTCCAGACTGTGCGCTATGCGGACCAGGACATGTATTACGACGACAGCTCTCTGAACTCGTCGCAGGTCTCAGCGGGCATCGATGATTATCTGGATGAAGCACTTGTCGAGGACTACGGCAGCACTCAGGATGACCAGAGCGACAGCGGGGACGAGCAGAATGCCAGTCGGCTGTCCTTGGGCGTAAGTATTTGCTGATTAAGTTTCCTTGTATATCAAAACAAATAATTCTTTAATTACATTTTCAGAGCAAGGGAACGACGGCCTCAAACAGCTTTTCCTTCCGAAAGAATCCTGCCTCTTCGTGCACGCCTATCGAGGAGCACCATGAGATGGAGATGGACCTGCAGACGCCACTGCTCAGTGGTGCCCAGCCGGTCAAGTCTGAATTGAGTGTCAACCAGGACAACGACAACCTGGTTACCCTGGTGCACACGGTCAGCTTCTATCGCCGCCAGCAGAGTGCCAACGTGAGTTGATTACTTATATGCCAACTAACAAATTCTAAGTACTCTGTGCCTTTAGAGCTCCAATTCCACACCGGTTCGCAAGATCTGTCGAGAGCAGCAAGTCATGCGATCAGCCCTAGCAGGCGATTGCCATGCCAAGCA
Source organism: Drosophila simulans (assembly GCF_016746395.2). Lineage (NCBI taxonomy): Eukaryota > Metazoa > Arthropoda > Insecta > Diptera > Drosophilidae > Drosophila > Drosophila simulans. Next base: position 4,964,669 of record NC_052521.2, read on the forward strand.
CAGACTGGAGTACGACTCTCCTCAGCAGTCTGATTACGTCGCAGGAGCAGTAACTGACATAGCGGATCAGACCGACGAGGACGACGAAGAGATGCAGAATGCGCGGGAAGTAAACGATGCATCGCAGGCACAAGACAAGATCAAAAAGCTGTTGAGCGAGGTGTGCAAGCAGCAGCAGGTGATAGGACAAGCCAGTCAGGCCCTGAACCTTTGCGCTGCCACCGTAGAGTTCTCCGGCTCCACAGAGTCCGTGGAGGGAGAGCGGTATCTTCTTCTTGCAAGTAAGTGTCTTACGTTTGCTCATCTGTATTGTATTCGAGTATAAATTGCCTGTTGAATTCCAAACAGAATGGGAAATTCGAAATAGGACCCTAAAGTCTCAGTGTCCAATTTAGCTGACATCACTTTTGTATCCTTGCAGCCCATCGACGCCAGGCGTGTTTGGATGAAGTCCAGCGTTTAAGAGTTGAGAACAGTGTTCGTCCGGTGGGGGCACCAAAAGAGAAGGGCCTACTGACGGTCAAGGACATAACCATTCCACTGCGACAGGAGTACGTGCGTAAAATGGCCTCGAACAACATTAACGGCCATCATCTTGTGTGCCTCCTGAAGTACAATGAGCACGTGCTGGCCACCAAGACAGTACCCACGATGCCTGGGCTGCTGTCTGTCAAGTTTCCGGATGTCCTGCAACTAAACAATGTGTATGCTGACTTCAGGGTAAATATTACAAGTTTTCCTTAGCCAATATTCCATTTTATTGCGTAAACTTCGTCTGCAGATCACGCTAGAAATCTATGGCATGTTGGCTCAACGCGATCAGCTGCCGCACGAGCTGAAGTACCATATCAACCTGAACAAGAAGGGTGGCATCAAGACGCCAAAGAAGAAGGGCGGCGAGAATCGACTGGTGATGCCGCCAGTACAAAGTCCGGCGGGACCGCATGTGGTACGGACACCGCAGCTGGTGCAATACGGCTTTGCCATTTTCTCGCTGCGTGAAATTCAACGCACCACATGGACGCTGACCCAGGTGCTGGGCGTCAGTCCCCTGGAGGGTGTGGTTCACATGAAAGTCAACTGCGAACTATCCGTTAGCGTGGAGTACAAGGGATTCCTTACCATGTTCGAAGACATCTCCGGTTTCGGCGCTTGGCATCGTCGCTGGTGCTATCTGAATGGCTCCGTAATCAACTACTGGAAGTACCCGGATGATGAGAAGCGCAAGACGCCAATGGGCAGTATAGATCTGAATTCCTGCACTTCGCAGAAGGTGACCACGGCACCGCGCGACATTTGCGCCCGTCTCAACACCATGCTGCTGGAGTGCGAACGGCCGGCGCTGGAGACGGACCAAGAGTCCTTGATAATCGTACCCAACGGACGTACCACCACGGTGCGCCATCTGCTCTCAGCCGACACGAAGGAGGAGCGCGAGGAGTGGTGCGCCCACCTTAACAAGGCACTGACACTGCTGCGCGCTTGGGGAACCACCCACTGACCCGCTGACCCATTGCAATCTTGTCAGCAGCACGGACAATGACCACAAACGGGCGGGTTGTTAACAGTTTTCTCTTTTTAAGTTACTCAATTTGCTATTTTAATCGCGTTCGCATTGGTATTAATTTTGTTTTAACTTTGCTTTATGTTTCCAATTCAAATTATTCGTTTCCATCTTGAAGTGGGACACGTTCGTGTTCGTCTATATCGACTTAACCTTTTACTTATGTATGTACATTGAATTTAGGATGACTCGCTAAATATATAATATGTGTAAAACCCAGTAAAAAAAAAAACTAACGCCAGTTGTACACTGATTATTTAATATAGTTTATTGAATACTTTTATACACGTACACATTTACATTCACATATATCGTTTTGCAAGAACTCGTGGCTATGAAGAAATCGCTACGTGGCTTCCGCGTGTTAACTATCTTTTTATCTCTGACCATCCGGAATCTAACAACAAGTGAGAGTTAAAGCTTGCGTGTTATCACGACGCCGGCTGTTCTAGTGCCCATCTCGGATTCGGCACCAGGTTTTCTGTACTGTGTAGGTGGTTCATGTCAGGTAGTCAGTGTGTCTGCTCCTTGGCCATCTCAATTGACTCTGGGTGGAAGATACATAACTTCCTTGCGCTTGTCACTTGGCCTAAAGGTCGGCCTAAAGGCTATCTACAAAAGTGGATTACGCATTGCCGCCGGCGGAGTGTTCAGTGTGGGTTCCTCTACTTCACAACACTATCAAATGTATAGATATATATTTCTCGTATAGGTATATATGTATATATTTTGACTTGAATCTGCTGTTAGTTGTAAATCATCATCCAAAATATTACAGTTTGCCAGATATGCAGGATATACTTGTGCTTTGTACAACAGTAGCAGCGCCCTCGGTGGATCGGGTTCGGAATACAGTTATATATATTATGTACACACTCTGTTGCAGAAGGCGAAAGGCGGAAGGAGGGGGGAACAACAATCGAAGACGAGAGCAGCGCAGCTACTGTTCGGTAATTCGGCATTCGCTGGTTTCGGATACACTGCCTCAAACTGCTTTGGATACTCCGCTTAGCAATCAAACTGTCAACGTTCGCTAGAATATTAGGGCTATAATACTGGGCATATTTCCATATACGTAATACGTAACATGTCTTGTCTTGTCTGTACTGTGTGGCTTGCCTGTGTTAGTTGGTGTTGCAGTGCAGTGGCAACGCAAAGATAAAGCGGAATTTCGATGCAAGTCTCGGGGCTGCTGAATTTGGATTCATCTAACCTAAGCACTAAACCGTAATCGGTGGCCAATATAAAATTGAAAAAATAACTGCCTAAGCTTACTCATATTCATATTCATGTTCGTGTTTGTATTCGCATGTGGTGTGCGTGTCGTGTCGTGTTCGTGTGTTGCTATGCACCTTTAATGAACAGTTTAAAATTTTTCAAATTCAACACTTAAGGCTACAACGGAATGTACAGTAAACTATTAAATAAATTAAAAAGTAAAACGATATGCGTGGAATACTATACATAAAAGACGGTCGCCGTGCCGGCCTGAGTTTCCTATGGATTGCCAGCCTGGCCGCTGGCCGGCACCTGGGCGTTCTGGCGCCGCAGATCCGACTGGGTGATAGCCGTGATAATGGTGCCCACAATCAGCATCACGGCCATGGTTATGTTGGCGGCTATGTCGCCAAACGTTGTGAACAGTTCCGAGTAGAAGAGCGTGAAGCATATGCCGAAGGTTTGAGCGGAGGCGTTCAGCAGTCCGGAGGAGGTGCCCTCCGGCTCCGGGAAGGTCAGCTCGGCGCCGAACTCGAAGCCCACCGGCAGATAACCGGTCATAAAGAAGCTGGAAGGGATTGAGTCACAGGGAAACCATTTAATTTGATCACACTCTACTGATATAGATTTATCTTCCAATAGAAACCTTCCTGCTTGATTGCACTTACCCCAGCAGAGAGGCCGTCAGGTAGACCACCGCGATGTGCCCCGTGTCCAAGGTGAAGGTGAAGATCCACATGCCCACCATGGACAGCGCGTAGACCGCCAGCGTCGTTTCCCTGGATGGAATGGAGGTTAACCACAATGAGTACCGCTCATTAAGCATTGAGAGCCCCTCATTCAATTAATAACAACTTGTGCAACTGCTGTGCCAAAACTTTCTCAAGCAGCCCGTTCTCAGCGGGGCCACATGGCGTATGCGTAATGAGTTTCGAACACGCTCGGAAAAGCCCTTGAAATCTGCTTGTGGCGCCTGTACTCACTTGAACTTGTGCGTCTTATCCAGCACAATGCCCGATACCACGGAGCCCAGCATCCCGGCTAGCACAATGCTGAGGCCAATACGTCCGGCGTCCACCTCGTGGCCGGGATAATACTTCAGCACCACCTGGAAGCAGACACCCAGCAATAAGACCCCATTAGCCGCTCATTAATCGAGTGGGAGTAGGCGTTCGTACCGGATTGAGGAGCGTGGAAATGGCGTAAAAGACGCCCACATTGATGCCGTACGAGAGGAGCAGGAAGATGAAGTTCCGGTTGGTCATCAGGTTCTTCAGCGACTGCATGAAGCTGACTTGCTCCGCTCCGGAACTTTCCAAGAGTTGGGCCGCCTCCTGGGCGGCGGATGGCGGAGTGGGTGGTTTGTCCTGGAAAACTGCCAAAAGTAGATATTTATTATGGGATTATCACTTTTAATTCTTGCTGCTCAAACTTAATGGTTTATGGCCTTTATAACATGTTTAAAGATTTAATCAAAGATGTGGAATATTTTAAAAGCTCTTAAAGTTTATAACGATTGTTTATTCAAATGTAAAAATGTAAAATTGATGTAAATTAACGACTTAAACTTACATATCACCATCAGGACGAGCAGGATGGAGGTGAGCCCGGCCACCAAGTAGAACATCATCTGCAGATCACTGCCCACCGTCTCGAGATCCGGTGAATTGGGCACCAGCATGGGTGGCAGCACGAAGCCCACGGCCACGCCCAGCTGCAAGAAGAAAAGAGAGGGGCGGGATGTTCGATGGTACGTACAAGTTGCTCAAAGCGAAATCTGTTTCCGGTTCCGCCGCTGTCTCTGAATCCGCGTCTGTTTTTGCTCCGCTTCCGGACTTTCACTCACAACACCCCCCTTCCCCCGCTGACCCCGTGCACTTGTGTTACCAGTATTCACGCTGCAACTGTGAAATTGATTTATGGTGGCCCGGATAGATGCATACTCCTGCTCCTCCTATGCCGGATTCCCCACTAACTGCTTTCCTCAGTTGCCTATGTGTTTTTGTTTTCGTCAAAGTTTGTGGCGCTGTTCCAGGGCAAAAAATAGATGTACACCCGGGTCAACTGCGACAGCTCCACTTTTTTCCGCACAAAAGTTGAGCTATGCAATTTTTAGTTGTTTTCCTTGATTTTTGTGCAGGATCGACGACGAGGTATCATGTGGATTATGTAAAAAGTAGCACTTTCCGTATCTCAAAAAGGTTGCTCGTAAATCGCTCAATCAGTTTGATGTAAATAAAGTCGTTTTTGAACACTAGAACCTTGGGAGCAAACTACATACATATTTATTTGCCCAAGGATACTATCGATTATAGGGTATCCTTCAGTCGAGCGACGCAGGTGATAATGCTATTTTATTAACCTTTTTTTCGGTGGCTATAAATCGGTTTTAGCTGACATATGACAGTCCGGAAAATAAATTGGACCGTAAAAGCAATTTTAGTGGCGTAAAATTAAATTCATATGCGCATGGAAGTAAAGTTAAGGCACCATCCTAACTGGATTTAATCCAGTCGCATATCGCATATTATTTAATTAGCAAAGGCCTTCGGCGAGTGTTTACATTTTAATTGAATTGAAACACCTTGCCTTTTGTGCAAAAATAATCACCTCAGTTCCGTTGATTGTTTTCATTTAGGCAAACAAAGGAAAATGCCAGCCGACTGAGCAGCTCAGCTCCACACACACAATAAACTCAGCGGAGCATTCCTTTTTGGCAATAGCTTTTGGTTTCCCCACAACAAAGGAAAGGAGAACCAATGGCGGCCAGGGGAGCGAACTCAATTCCCACTGACCTTTGCCACTATCGTGACCAAACAGACACCGATGCCGGAGCTGCAGGTGGTCCGTGCTTCGGGTTGAGGCCACCATTTAATGGAGCACGCAAACATAATCAGTTTTCCCGGTGCCATCTTTACTTAGCAGATTGCCGTTCCACTTCATGGAGAAGGGCCGAGATTATCCGAGTAAGCCGAATATTTCGCATTCATCTGGGTTTTCCACGAAGAATTTCCCGCGGATTACGCAGCAAGCGTTGGGATTTTTCTTTGCGGAAACCCTTTCCAGGTAGAAAATCATGCTTTCCAAATATATATAGTATATAGTATAAAGTTGTTTGTTTATAATTAAAATTGCCTGGATATTCAAACGTTGTAAAAGTTAAAAATTTCCTACGAAACACTTTCTCCTATGGAAATCCTTCCGTCATAAATGTCAAGGATCCAGTTTGTTGAAACCGATGAATTTAAATAAATCCGCTTGATTCGGCAATGAAAATTGGATTGGTTTTTGAAATACTTGGGCAAAGTGAGTCCGAGCAAATTCATAGAATTGCAGCCATTTGCATAAATGTATCCGAGTGGTGGGTCATAAACCAGACAGATGCCAGCAGCTCATCTCCAGCTCCAGCTCCACCTACATCTCCATCTACCCATTGCCAATTCCCCGTCCGTTGTCCGTACCCTTTGTTCCGGTCATTTGGGCATTTACGAGGGAACGCAAAAGAACATTCGAGTGGGACCCTAGGCTGCAGTCTGAGCCCCCGCTCCATGCCATCAGGAGTAAATATTTGAGTCGGCTGGAGACGGATCGAACGTCTGAGCCTCGTTTGGAGGGACTGAGGGTTCTCCAATCCGGCGGAATGTTCGCTGGCGGCCCTGGAGAACGTTATTCTCGACTTGGCGGCACAACTTGTTCCGGCCGTGTTTACATGGCCATCCGGAAAAAAAGCAACGTGGGGAGGGGGCTGAAAGAGGCGGCGGGATAAGAAACTGTGTTTGCTCAGCACTCTGGCAACAATGCTCCTCCGCCAAATCCGTTTCAGCTCGGCTCAGCCAGTCAGAAATCAGAGATTTGGGGGGGCGGATGGGATGCTGCAAGCGCGTGTGGTGCGTCGTCCTTGCCAGATAAGGCTGCCAAGGCGATTGGGAGTGGGTGGTGGCCCGTTGGCTGGGCGTTCGCTTTCAATGTCACTCGGTATGTGGGCCACCTACGTGGCCCCACGCTGCGTTTTTTATGAAGGCTCTTTTTTTCGGGCACAAGTTCGGCTTGGCATTTCGACAAGAGATTACCCGGACTGGCTTTAAGCCCTTCGCCTTCCGGCCCACTGTTCCACATCATCGCCCCATCCTCGTCCTCACCCTCATCCTCATCACGTTGCCCCACAATGTCACATCCCATTGTGACTTCCTACCTGGGACAAACGGAAATTATAAGCCTTTTCATCTGCACTCGAGTGAAAGGCAAATATGACACACAGGTGCGTTTAGGATGCTATGTGTCTTGCCGGGATGTCAGTGGGTGCACACGTGGAAATGGAAGTGCAAGTGGAAGTGGAGGTGCAAGCCAGCTCTGGATATTTGAGCCCCATATTTGCACTTTCAGACCTCCCGTCCGACGCGCTCGTAAATCAACATAAAGAGCAAACTGCTCCACATCCCCTGACAGCCGCCTCCTCCTCCTCCCCTACCTTCCCTTCCCCATTCCCAGGCCCCTCTTTCCTCCTCCCTCCCTCCAGTGGCATTGTCATTCATCACCGGCCCACCTGACACTGCTGGCTGATGGCTAAGCAAGCGGCCTAATTGTTTTGCGGTGTTTAAGCCCATAACCTGTCGAAAGCAAAAAGTGCAGCCAATCTGCACTGTGTTGCATGTGCATCTATGTATCTAGGGTATGCTAAATATATCATTTAACAATGAGTTATTTTATATTGAGTTTATATTTAACCAGTTATCTTATCTTATTCAGCTACAAAATAACTAGATGTGAATAATGTGGTTAATTCTGTCTCCATTCACATCTTTCAGATAATTTAAAACAAGCAACATGCATCTACTGTCTTCAACTGCAAATTGGCCTTAATTCGGTGAAACAAGTAGATAAACCACTTTCCCAAACACATTCCAAATTCGTTGATGGTTAATAAAAAGTGTCTTCGTCACTGGCTTACTGAATTGCCATCCTGATTCCCATTCCCTGCAGGCAGTTCGAAAGTCAAGAACTCAACTAGTCGGTTGGCCGCCATCTCGAGTTGTGCACTTGCAACTGCATAATGCATGTCACCCCACCTCAGTCCATCCCAGCCCAGCCCAACCCATCTCCTCCTCCTCCCGCTGCTCCTCCAACGGCGACATTTCAATTGTCCAGCCCCATTGGAAGATGACGACGATGAAGGTATTCGGGCAATCACTTAAGCTCGGGGAATTTCGGAGAGGTCATTTCGTTTGTTTGTCGCTGCTGAATAAATTGAACCTCTTGCCGCTGGCCAGAGATGCGGATGCAGTGCGCCAAATTGAATCCACTCAAAGAGCCTGCCGCATGCATTACCAGCATTCGGGAGCCATTGAGGCGGAACGAGGCGTGGCACGGGGCGACCCAGTCGTTGTCGGTTTTGTTTAACTTGTGCGCCAGTTCGGGCAACTCTTTTGGGCAATTTCATGATTGACTGGCCAGGATTCACAGGCCACCCGGCTCGAAAATGTCCGAGCAAGACACTTCCGCCGCTCCGGAAGTGGGCTAGGGCCACGTTCCCACTTATCCTTGCCCGACTTGCTGCATCAATCTACCGAATTGGGTCGGAGGCGGGCCACTGCCTTTTCTGTGTTAATGCAAATTCAACGGCTCACTAACTCACAAGACAATGTCGGAGCTGGCGTACATGGCATTACAGTATCCCATCGACGACGACGGCCACGCGGCGTATGCGTGTTCCGGCTATCCACTCACCTGGTTGCCAAAGACTCCCACGCTGGTGGCCGAGGACACCTGGTCCGGACCGAACCACACCGCAGCCAGGCGCGCGGGAAGCGACAGGATGCACACCTGGGCCAGGGCCACGATCGACTGGCCGATGAAGCTGACGTAGAAGAGCGACGGGTCCACCGAGAAGACCTTGATCCAGGCACCCACACAAGTGCCCACGATTCCCACGAGGGCCGTGATGCGAAGACCCTGTTGATGACACGTAAATTAAACAATTGGGGCTGTAAACAATGGCACTAGCAACTTTTGAGTAAGTGGTACTTTTAAGTGAAAGAAGGCAAATTATCTAAATTATGCTGTAGAATAGGTAAAATGCTGAGAATAAGAATACACTCCCTAAAGTTATGAAACAAGTAAAATAAGGCGTTATTCAACACTCTTTATCCTGATAAAAAGTGTCACTATTCAAGCCGCTCTGGCCATATCCTCCTCTTTGTCCGTTCGTGTGTCCGTATGTCCGTAAGTTTTAACGTCAAGTTCTCGGGAATTGCATAAGCTAGAAAGCGGGGATTAATAAGGATTCGAGTTTACTTTTCATTTTCTAACAGTGTGCCAAAAAATGTTTAAAAATCTCCCTCTTCTTCATCCACTGGCTGAGTCATTTAATAATAGTAATATTAATAGGATACATTAAATGAATTATATATTTAATACTGATCATAGGTATATTATCAATATGCACTTCCTAACTTAATAGAAATAATTATAGACTATTTTTCGCTCCACTGGCACTGCACTTACCACTTTATCCAAAAACCAACTGCCGGGGAATATGAGCGGAATGTACAGGATCATATAAATCATGGACGTCCAGTCCACCCACTTGTCGCTGATGCCATAGTAGCTGCGGGATAGGACCAAGCAAGAATGCACTTGAAGTTAATTTATGCAGCCCCAAAGTCAAGTTGTTTAATGAGCTTTTCGAAAACTTTTAACGAATTGCGCGACGCGATGTTCCGGAACCGCACGAACCGCCCTCGCAGCCCGTTCACTCACCGGGTTATTATGTTGTTGATGATGGTGTATTGTATCCACTGCATGGCATTCGAGGATGAGTAGAACACAAAGAGGATGAGCACCGCCCAGCGTCGGGCGTAGACTTTGTACCCTAAGAAATAGAAAGTGGAAATTGAATGCCAGCCAGGTGAAAGCCACTTCAGAGTGCTCATGACGCGGCCCAAGGCTTCCCATCCTGCGGAGGAGGACCCCGTGTAGAGCTGCACCGGATTAACTGGATCAGGGGCTGGGATTACACCACTCACTAGTTCTTCACTACTTCCACTCGCGCCTAAGGCCTTTTCCGAAGCTAATATCCATGCAAATGATGGCGCCCACCATCGCCCCATTATCGTAACAAGTTAATCCGCCCTTTCTGTTTTCTTAGTGACGTCGCGGCCTTGAAGTTTTTTCGGTACGTCTCTAAATTTCCAACTTAAAGGCCTCCAATGGCAATCTTGTAAGTTATACTAAGCAGCTTATGTCTCTAAATTTATATGGGGATGTAACTGGAATCTTTGGTATTATCATTATACATAATAACTTTTGAATTTATAAAAACATTTCCATTTATTGGGTTACTAATTAGAGTATTTTTGTTTTGCTGCAACTACTTTGTTTTGAATATATTTAATGTAATTCGGCGTAGCAAAATATCCTGAATAAGATGAAATTAGGCCCCATGAGGTTATTTCCTCTGAAAATGGTTTCCCCGAAATTTGAAATTATTGTTGGACTTGTATAAATAGCTTAATTAATTCCGATTCATGGAATCCGCGATTTTCGCTAATGAGGTTCATTTAAGCAACTATTTTTGCATTGACCTAAATCGAACTTGAATAAGAGCGCAAATTTCTGTTCAAATTGAGTGGAAATCCTTGGCTTTAAAGGCAATTTTGATTTGGTCATTTGTGGGAACTTTTAGTTTCCCCCGGAGATCCTTGTGATTAAAATGTTTGATTACAAATAGAACGGGCACACTAAATGCGCAGTTTTGCACCTTGAATTAAATGGCTATTTGGTATCACTATGGGAATCGCATGCATCGGATTGTTTATATATGTATGTAGTATATAGGCTTTGGTTCTATTTATAACCATCTTTTTTGTTCCAATTTGTGACAATTCACCGGCGACGTCACTAACTTTTCGGCTTGCATGGCATTGAAAGTACAAAACGCTTTGATGCCGTGCTTTATTTGTATTTTTCAGTTTTCAGTTAAAGCACGTGTATGCACAAACACAGGCAGGTACAATGGTCACACATGTGTTTACAGTGCACAGAAAAAAATAAGGGATTACTAAATCAATAAATATTTAATTTACTTAAGGTGGCTAGTGAGGTATTTAAAGTATGTATATAGATGCCATTCTTTAGGTTCATAGAAGAGTCTTAAAGTTCGATTTTAAATAAAGTATATTTCCTTATGTAGATTTTGTATCTTAAATGTATTGTTAATCAAAGGTGACTCTTTTTTCTTGCAGTGCTTGCGGCTGGCTTGCTTTTAAGTGAATGTGCGGCGGTGGCTTTGGTTTTGGCAGGCTCGCCGAGTGCATTTGTGTGTGGTGGTTGTGTGTTGCCTGGATTGCACACAGCACACCAATGCAATGCCTTCGCACACCCACACACCCACCCACGCACCCATACATCTATGCAGCCGCAACACAATCACAGACACGTAGATACTATTGCCTACCTTGAGGCGCAGTTAGGCCAGAACGCTCGTTCGCGTCCGACATGCAAAGTGCAGGTGCACATTCAGCTGCAGCGGCAAGTCAACTGCGCGACTGTTCGGCTTGAAATGCCAACTAGGCGAGTGTTATAGTAAGTAGTGCCACATGGCACCCACATCCACCAGTCGCCGCTGAGCGAGCGGACGGGAGGACTCACAGGATTGGGTTCGGTTGGCAGTCGCTGGCATTCAAACGGTTGTCATGGCAAGTGTCGGATTCGAAAGTATATAATATCTATTCGAAAAGCACGCCCAGAGATATTTTAAAGGGTATCTGGTAAAGTTTGCGTTCGAAAGTATCTAATATATATTTGAAAGGCACGCCCAAAGATAATTTAAAGGATATCTGGTAAAAGTGGGATTCGAAAGTATCTAACATCTATTTGAAAAGCAGTCCCAGAGATATTTTAAAGGGTATATCTTAAAGTTCGGATTCGAAAGTATCTAGTATCTATTTGAAAAGCACTCCCAGAGATATTTTAAGGAATATCTGGTAAAGGTCGGATTCAAAAGTATCTAATATATATTTGAAAAGCACGCCCAGAGATATTTAAAAGGATATATGTTATAGTTCGGATTCGAAAGTATCTAGTATCTATTTGAAAAGCACTACTTCACGTTGCCAACTCAATCATTTCGTTGAAATCAGATACCACATCTGTTGCGGTCGTACGCTTTCGATTGACAGGGAAATTGATTACATTTCGACGTTTTCAAGTGCTTTCGGAGATCGAACTACTTTGATTCCCAACTATCTATACTTTGATTCATAACTTTACGAATTTAACTTTTTCCAAAGCCCAGTGTTGCTACCCCTAACAACTATTTCCAAAATCATATCATATCAGTGTTTTTGATCCGTTTTTATGATATGAATAGAAGAATATGGTATTGATAACTGACAGAGTTGTTAAGATTACTGTTCCATTTGAAGATACTCGTATCTTGGATACTAGTTCTGTTTGGTTTTAAATGCTTCTTTGTCAAATGGAAGTATATGTGAAGGAATAGTATGTTATCTCAAGTAAGGATAGAGATATGCGAATGCTTTTGGGTGCCTTTCCATTAAAGTCTTTCTGGGAAATGTGGATTATGCTATATATGACTTACCTTCGGCTGGAGGGTTATGGCCACCCGCCGCCTTGAGCCCCTTGCCCTCCTTCTCCTTGGGCGTGATCATGTCTGTGGACTTGCTGGTGGCAATGAAGGTCTCGCTGTTCTCGCCAGCTCCACCCGCACTGTGCTTCAGATCCATCTAGTGGGTGGAAAGTGCTGGAAAGAGGTGCTACTCGCAGCTGGAACAGGCGGTGCTAGTGGGCGGTGGTGCTGTAGCAGCGACGGGCTGCTCGGTGGTGCCGTTGAGTTGCTGGCTGGATAACACTCTGTTCCTTTGGGGGCAGTCGTCGTGGTTGCTTAAAGCTGATATTCGAAAGCAGTGGTTCTTCTGCAAGCAGGCAAAGATCACAAGATCACAGATCAGTTCAGTTGAATTCGGGCGTAAATCGGAAATAAGCTATTAGCTAACTCTGTGTGCCTAGAACATCCCTCTACTCTGCGGTCAATATAAGTAACTAGCATTGTGGTTTAAAAACCATTTGTGTTGAAATGATATTGCTAACGAGGCTATTGTGTGTTGGCCATGAACTTGAGAGTGTTTTGGTTTTTGTCACTCGAAAGTTGGAGATATGGCTTCAAGGTGAGATTATTTTGAGCTAGAACAGCTGGTATTCAAATTCGTTTTAGTTCAGACAGCAAACGTGCTGTTCTACGCAAATACTAAGCAGATGTTCAGATTAAGCTGCTCTAGTAAATGGGGGAATAAATGAGTAAATTGCAGTGTAATCTACAACCCTTCAGCCATAAATCTCATCAGCTCGTTTTTTGTCACCTATCTGAATATGTTGGCTAATTTTATTGGTTAACCAGCTGTTAATAATAATAGGACAAGCTAGCAAAAAGCTTCATAAATTAAACAGTATACCCTTTGAATATTTCCCATTGGATATCAGAACAAACCGAAATGCTGTGGTTTTGGGTAAACCAAAGTGAACGATATTAATATGCCTTAATTAGCTTGTTGACTGGGCTGATTACACGCGAATTTGCATCTGCTGCTGCTGTTGTGACATTGCAATTTGCTTTAATAAAGCCATTGAGTTGAATTTAAGCGCCCCATTCGCCCCAATGCCACTTGTTGCTCTGCGCGGATTTTCAGATTTTTTTGTAGCTTCAGCTTAGTTTAAGCTTTAGCTTTGGATTCAGCAACGGATTTGGATTTGGATTTGGCCTGGGGCCTTGGCAAATGCAATCTGCGCCAGTTGACTGACTTTGAGCGAGTGCGTCGCCAAATAAATTGAGTGGCTTGGGAGTGGAATTGGAATGCCGGATTCCGGTTCGGATTCCGATGGCATTTGGGTCACTATTTTGGCACGTGCATCTCGATGGCTTAATGCCATTAGCCGCCGCGAGATGAAACTGTTATTTTCGCGAAAAACATGCCGTGTGTGCAAACGGTTTTTCCCTCATTTCCATATCAGCTAATTAATTAGATCGCTCGTTTTGGCGCTGATAACCGGCCAATTGAATTTAAAATGCCTAATCACTGCATTAAATCAATTTGCCTCATTAAGTGAAAATTAAGGTAGATTTTCCATCAAGATTGAGTTTTAGTTTCGCAGAGATAACAACCAACTGGCAAGGAGCCCAATCTTCGCGAGCTTTACGGATCGCAATGAATCGCCAGAACTTCATTGTCCGTTTCATTGGCCTTTCAAACACTTGAGATTGGCGTCATGGTCGCCAGTTGGCCAACCCCAAATCGGTGGGGGGTGGGTGTTCTTCGCCCAGATAAATACCCGTAAATGGAGTGGGGTGTTCGCTTCATTCGATGAGTGTTAAAACTGCGATAAGACGGATTCTAGACAGCGGTTACAAAAAAAAAAAAGCAATAAAACTGTTTATTTATAAGCAAACATAAAATTTGTGGGAGCTCACGGGTTTGCACAAAAAGTTACTTTGAATGGTTTGGTTTACTCAAGATTCATTATCTTTGATAATTGTATGGTTTTTATTTTTCGTTCCCTTGTAATATTATTGCAATGTTACTGTAATTAAGATTTTAAATCAATGCTGTTGATTTTTAAAAAAATAAATTGTATTGTTTACACTTTTTATGAAGTTGCATTGACACACTAACACAGTTTTTTTAAAATGGGTTTTCCGAAACCTTTAAAGAGTCGTGCTTGGAATAAAGTTGAAATGCAAGCGTACATATATTTATAGCTTGTTTATTGTGTAAAACAGCTTGTTATTTTTGTTTTGTATTTTTCCAATTATGTGTGGCTAATTTAATTGCTAAATATTTGAAATGTGTACACTTCTTTCTGTCCTTGTAACTTGTAATCAGTTTTCCACGCACTTGACCTTTCTATTGTTCACTTTTTCAGATGAACACCATTTCAAACATTCTAAAATCGTTTTTTAGGAACTTGAAAATGGCTTTTGTGTTGGTTATTTCGCTCAGTGTAGCTGCCAATGCAGGGGTTCCGAATCACCGTAAATAACTTCCCGAATCGGAAATTGACTTTTAACCGCACATACATACATATGTACATATGTATTTAAATTTCGAGGGGGATTTCCCAAACCTGGCCCTAACATTGGGTCGTTGCCCGCTTGCAACCACACTGCACCCACTTGGACACACTCTTGCTCGGCACGTTCTTCTTTTGTCCGGATCCGAGCAGCTGATGGCGTGGTGGTGGTGTTGCTGTTCCGCCGGAGAGAAGACTACGTACGGAGCACGCAATCGCGAACGGACAAAGTGGTACTGAAACTGATTTCGAAACGCTCGACGCTCCGCTCCGCTCAAGAGCGCGAATGTTGATGTGCAAAACGCTACGCTTTCGGCTCGTTCGCCAACAGCTGATTCGAGTTCGCCAAGTCGATGGTGATGACAACAAAGTAAGCCCAACCAGCCGCGTCTCGAGTGACCAGCGCTTCAGCTCCGGAGGCGCGGAGTGATAAATGATAGCGAACTGGTTAAGAGCCGCGACTCGCAGTCGTTTGATTGTTTTACGAGTGCGCGTGGTTCATTGCTGTTTTCCTTTCGAATTATCGCCGGCGAGTCCAGTGACACATACGGAACACCACCACGTTTTGCCAGACCTGAGCTGTAAATCCGGAGTGGAGCAGGTGACCGAGTTTTGGGACTGCGCACTGTGGGATCTGCATATGTGACGGGCGCACGGACGGACACTCATTTCTGGCATCACCTCCGCATCGAAAACAAGTCCAGCTGTTGTGAATCAGCGCAGTACAGGGAACACACGCTAAATTGAACAGAGCCTTAAACAGGTGACTTTAGGGAGTAAACAGTAAACAGAACTTTCTCAACATTTGAATCTCTTACTACCAGATATAATCAGCTATTACTGATAAGGAACCACACAGAATAGTTAAAGCTAGTTAAAATATTTAAATATCTAGTTAAAATAATTGATTAAAAACTAAATCTAAGGTTGGAAAACAAATCCGCCCATTTATTTAAATTAAATTTGTAGCTACATTCGAACTAAATCTTTTATAATATATTATGAACACAAATAGAATTTTAAATATTTATAAAAAACACACTTTAACATATTTCAGTTATTACTAAGCCCGCCTAAGCTGTAGGGTATTAAGGGTGCGGCTTAAATATGCAGAAAGGCCTAACACTCCGTGGACAGAGCGTAGAAAATTAATTATTCGTGAATGCCAAATGCTCCGCTTAGCAGTTCACCTTACCGCTGTCCCCCTGTACCTGGCCCACAATTGCATTTGCAAAGCATTTTAAATTTTCTGTTATTCGTTGGCGCTCCCTCCCCCCTCCGTTGAGTGCCCCCCTCCCCTTCTTCTAGAGACCGAAGCACGTGGATTTCTGGCTTCCCTCCAGTATTTACATATGTATGCACCTCTCTTCTTCCGGGCGACAGGTCTCTATATTTTTCACTTCGCTCTTATTGTGGCCTTTATTGAATAATTTGCCTGCGGGAACTTCCACTTCCCACTTACCACATCCCCAACTCACGGCGGCGTCTCCATGCCCCGCTCTCTCCCCTCTGCTCACGGAGTCCGGACGACAGACGACGGATCCGGCGGATCCGACGGTGGCCGCAGCGTGGTAGCGACGCCATCGCCGTGGTTGGGGGTCATTATTCGATTAAGGCAAATTATTATGTTTTATTATTTATAATGCAAATATCAGCACAGACACGGGCGATGGACAGAGATTCGCCGTGGGGGTGGCCTGGATGTCGCCCGTTCATTTGTTTCGAGTGGCTATTATCAGACCGTGCACTGTGAGAAAAAACCACTGACTGCGACATATATTCAATGTTTTCAAAAATACGTTCTGCATTTCTTTGAAAGTTTAAAACAATATTAAGGAATCATTATAATTGAAAGCATTTTAAATATAAATGTTAAAAAACTCTATTGGAATCCGAATAGTGAATATTCTTTTTGAGTGTCACAAGTGAGAACATATATCATATATCATATATATATATCATATCATGCTCAAAATTCCCTTATCGAATAGAGGAAAGGGCATAAATAACTCCAATTATGGTTAAGTGTACTCAAAGGCATATCACAACCGGAATCTCTTACGAAATAGAAAATAGTAGCTCGTTTGATTAAACTAAAAACTTAAGTATAATTTCTTGTAGTGCTCCGTTCGAATTCCGGACTTATCACCGATACGTACTTTGTCGCCCGACTGTGCGAATATTTTGCGCGCTCCCATCAGTTTCTTCAACTCATTGGCCGATAATAAGCTCGTAAGTCGAGTGCTGATAAAAATTTAACGAGATATTAGGCCGATTAGTGTATTAGTAGGGGGGAATTACTATTATTGACCTATAGCAACCGCCTCTCGGCTCGTAAATCGCAAGTCCCGTTGATCGGATGATTTCCACCGATTTCCCTGTCATGTGAAGTGGTCACGATTCATTGCCCTCGCGACCTTACGAGTATGGTAAACCATCCAGGGTTTTGCCCATAACAGTCGGAGTAGCTATTAACATGTATATTAACTTGTTTACTAAGAGCCTTTAATGGATAAATCTCAATAGGGCATTAAAACTGTAATTTATTTGACTACTCTCTAAATAAACTACATCTGCGATGCAAAAATTCAAATCACATTGTACTTAGTATGCAAAATGTGGGTTTGCTTTATCCAACTAGGTTTGATTTGCTTGAAACTAAATGTGGCTTGTATTTGTATTACCAAGGATGCAAGGACAGCAAACATGGCCATATCCTGTACTTATTCAAAACAGAAGAGGAAAAAAGTATCTGCAAACGGGCTAACAAGTTCTTTCAATTCCACGTAGAGCTTAAGTCAATCTATTATTGCAGCAACAAAGTGAATGATATGGCCAACTGTGAACGTGGGATTCACCACCGCCCAGCTGGTCCGGAGTCCATCCAGTTCCGCTTTGGCGGAATCAACAACCGTATACGCTGCTAATGGATTCTCACTGCGCCACCCGCCCGTAATCCTTTTAAGCCCCGCCCGCCACCTAACCCACCCAGCTGGATCCACCCGTTCCTCCCAGTTCCACCCACTTAGCCACTTGAGAAGTGTGCAAAGCTGCGCCCGAGGGGCGGTTGCAACGTTCCTCATGCGCCTGGCTGCAAACAATTGCATTCGAGTTCCGCCGGCTTTTGTCTTGATTTCACTTCAGTCGGCCAGCTGAATTGGAAATGCAGTTTGTCGCTGGCAAGTGGCCGGCGGACACAATGAATCGCAAATTCCAGCGCAATCCTCGCGCCAATTAGGCAAAGGATCCAGGGAAAGGGAAATATTTATGCGTCCAATTTGAGCGTTGGCAGCCCACACCTTTGGGCCATTTTGTGGCCGAGCTCATCCAATGCCGGGCTCCAAATCATAAGCATAATCAACGGGGGGGAGGGAGGATTGTGTTTTCACGCTTCCCTGGAGCGGAAGTGACAGGAAGAATCATGACCCAATATTAAGGGTGGTCCACCATGGAGGATCCTCTAAATCAAACTTGGGTTCAGCTGTTTCGTTTTTGTTTATGGCAGATTTAAATGCTAGCCTTAGTCATTTTCGAAATATTTCAATGTGCAGTAGAGCATGTCATAAAAATTACAAAATATGTATAAATTATTTTAAAGCTTCCTTTTTGAATGCCTATTGTTAATTTAAGAGCTATAGTATTTTCCTGTGAAACAAGTTGCCATTTTCCCTAAAAGTTCACATTAATTTCGATTAGAGCCTTTTACTTTGGGGATACTAACGACTTGGGAGGCCTGATTGTATTGGTGTGTGTGCTCGTATTCGAGGAGTGGGTGGTGTCCTGGTATCCTGGAATCCTGTCGCTTTGTGCTCATTAATGCCTCCCACAGCATTTGTCAGCCGCACTTAATCCTCGGCAAATCGCGTAATTATGTACGTGCACAATGGCAGCGCCTAACTGCGATATAATTTCCGCAAC
Organism: Drosophila simulans; assembly: GCF_016746395.2. Classification (NCBI taxonomy): domain Eukaryota; kingdom Metazoa; phylum Arthropoda; class Insecta; order Diptera; family Drosophilidae; genus Drosophila; species Drosophila simulans. The sequence goes on from NC_052521.2 coordinate 4,983,450, forward strand.
ATTTATTTATTAATTAAAAAATTTGCGCCATTGACGACGGGGCTTAGGGGTAAGCTAGATAAATGACCATAAATTGTATTTTATGGCCCGGGTTCTCTTCAAATCACAAAGAGAATGAAGCACCGAGAATACCTAAAATTTGTAGCATACTTTCCAGCGCGCAGCGATTTTGCCATTATCAGGCGAAAAGTTTCGGCCACAGCAGCAGTTGCTATACCCTTTTTTTATGCCCCAACCAACCACATGCTGTGGCTGGTCCTTTTTCCGATTGGAGATTGCAGGAGGAGGTGGTTTCTAGTTATGCAATTCTCGGCTGCCTTCTGCGATTAGTGTGCAGTTTTGTCCGACTTTCGCTCACTGCGGCCAGATGCGTTTTTAATTGCATCAAAGAGGACTTCCGCTCCTGGACAGCCCGGCCTTGTCAGCTTCCTAATTGGACATTTGTAATTAACTTCGCTGGCAGTCTCTCACTTTTTGTTCCTTCCTCCGCCGCCGCCTCGCACTTGGCTCATTTCTCACCCTGCAGTTGGCATTTAATGCAGTTGACCCTTTTCCAGCGTTTTTTCTTTCTGGCTTATTTATGTATCGCTCGTTAGTTTTCGGCGGACGCTTATTTATCGGCTGCCCCGGGGAGGTGGTGCATCTGGAGGTGGACAAGGTCGGATTTAGTTTACCCAAGTCCAGCGTGGACAGTGGAGCAGTGGGAATGCACCACCCACCACCCCAACCGCCTGACAAATGGCTGGCAACAAAGGGGCTTAATTGCCTGGGCGAATGTCTCCGGTTTGTCATAATTAACCCAGCTCGAGTGCACTGCAAATGCATTCACTGGCCAAATGGCGACTTTCGAATTCATTTGTGCTGGCCGCAGGAAGTGGCCTACTTTCCGCCCCATTCGAATCAATAATTTTCTTGGACGCCCTGCTGCCCCCCATTAAAGTTGCAAGTCTTCGGCGGTGGCGCAGCTCTCGAGCACTCAATTACGTGTTGAAAACTCGTCTGCCACCACCCACCGGTTTACCTTAGTTCTATTTTGAGGAACGTCCTTGAAAGGTGGCAATTGACCTATGCGATAAATAGTTTGCGGCTGGCTGTGGGAACTGATAAATGCACTTTGTTATGTCTGGCAGTTGAAAGTTGAAAGTCGAGTTGTTCTGCGTTGCACGATAAGTGTGCAAGTCGATTTATAAAGTGGATTTCTATCCATCAAGTAGTTAACAATCGGAAATTTCAAATATTATTTGCATATTAAAGTAAATTTGTTTAGCTTAAAGCTAGGGAACTTAATTGCTCGGATACCAACTAGTAAAGAGCAAGCTGTACGGAAAGAAACTTCAGCGAATGGTGAACTTTAAACTATCCAAATAGTTAGGGAAATTAAGAGGAATTTATAAACAAACTTGCTGCAGAAGTTTGCGAATAAAGCCACTAAATAAATTTATTCTTCGAGTATAGCCACTCTTGATAAGAACTGAATTAAGATGTCAGTACATTATTTGAATAGAGCTCAACAATAAACATAACTTGTATCTGAATGCAGTAGTTTACTCGGAGTCGTCCTGTCCGTCAAAGGTGAGAATAGATGGCCCTGGGCAAAGTGGCTATTAAAGCTGAAGCCGTAATGAGCTTAAGCATTCAATGCTTTCGGTTCTGGGTACCTGTGTGCGTGGCCGTGTGCTTGTGAGAGTGTGCTTCAGTTCAAAAACCTCCAAACATTACGTCACAAGCTCGAATCCACACAGACACACAGACGGGGAGGCAGTGGCACACATTGAAAAGTGCTGCGGGCCAGACACCAACACATCCACACACCGAAACACCGACACGGTGGTGTGGTGTGGCATGGCATTCATGCTGCTCTCGTACATCCTTGCTGTGCCGGAGCTTTGGACAGGGGCAGCTGGCTGTGTGGGTTAAGAGCGGGAACAGGGGTTAAGGATGATGCCTCTGCGTCTGTGTTTTGCAATTGTCTAGCTGCTCTGCTCTGCTGGGGTTGGCTCGGTTGGTAAGTAGAGGAATGTGAAGACACCTGGACCCGGATCTGGGCAACACTTCTGTCTGTTGTTCCGCTCGTTTTTTGCTCTTGCTGGCGGAAAAATCAATTTATGGATTTTAGTTTCGTTCGCATTTGTTTTTATTCGCCTCAGTCCCAGCCGCATCTCTCTTTGACACGTTCGCGCCCCTCAAGTCTTTCACTGCGTCTGGCAGCTTGTTGATGCCACGGCGAAGCGGAATCCTTCAAACGTGGCGCCTTGCAGCACTCACCGCCCATCACAACTCGCAATTACAGCAATTTCTTTTAATTGCAATCAAATGAGACGATAACGCTTGCCGCACTACTTACCCTTTGGCAGTCCGCCTCTCTCCGCGCTTCTCACTCTAGCTTGGCAGGATGCAGGATATAGCCGGAAATCTTCGGTTGGCGCGCCAAAATGAGTTACCGTCGTTCAGCTGCAATTGTGCGTTTGCGTTTGCGTTAGTTTGCGTTGGTGAATGGTACAGAAGGCGAAACGGAATTAATTTATTAGAAGGGGTTGGGAAACTGGTACAATTCACGGCACTGTCAACCCACTTTCGCCTCGGGCTAAACTTGGAACCACACGTACTTGGGCACTTTAAATGTTTGCTCTGCACTGCAAAAGTTCCCTCCTTTTCTGCGGATACTGCTGCTGCTGCTGCCTCGGCCTTTGCTTCTCTGAGGACCAACACGCTGGGGAGGAATCGCTGAACAGGACTACTGGAATCCTATTGCCTCGGTCCCTTTTATACGCCATGCGCTTGCGATCCACACGCAGCAATCAGCTGGCGCGGATGCTGTGGATGCTGGTGGCTCTCCAGGATTCCCATTGCGCAGGTACAAACAAGATGCGGTTGCAGGCAACTGACCGAGCCATAATTAATATTTAGTGGTAATTTTGGTAGCTAATGGAATTAAGTTTTCAATAATAAGCACTCCTTTAATCAGGGTACACAGCTGCCGCCTGAAAGTGTGCAACGTTTTCCTTCTGCAGTTGCCGCGGAATTAGGGTGGACCTTGTTCAGGAGCGGGAAGTTCAGTCAGCCACTTGTTGCTGCTCCAAAGTTGCGAGCCAGATTTTAAGTAAAGTTTACTAAGCTTTTAGAGAATCATATGAATTTATTAGTATGCACTTTTACAGATTATTTTGAGTAGTTGTGTATGAATATTTTATTTGTTTTAAGTGTTTCTTCGTAATGTGTACTTACATTACTATAAAATGTCAAAAATCTTAACACTACTTTTGAAGTTACCAATTCATAGACATTACCCTACACTATTGTTTTATACAATTTCGTTATAGTGAAAACTTAAATCGTAATTATCGTCGTATTAATTCTCTAGACCCATTTCTCAGGGCTAAAACTTTAGAAATTTGCATATATCATAAAATTAGCCGCCACTTTTGATTGATGCAAACGAATTAATCAACATGGCCCTGGTCAACGAAAGTGGTTGAAGAAATGCTTTCACCGATCGAAGCGCCGGCGAATTTAATTGGCCACTGAATAAACTTCTTTGACATGGCAGATCGGTACCGCATTTGGACCATAAACAACCGAATCCATGAGATACACAAGCGACGGAATGCGAGGTGCCGAACTTTTTATTCACTCCACTCATTCACCCATTCGCGCATTCATTGATGATTATCTTAACGGTTAACAGAGGTTCCTCGCATTTTATCACCCGGGATGATGGCGAGGAATTTTGATGTGAATGTTGAGCAAAACGGAAAGTCATCTGGTAATGCTCCATGCTGTTCCCCCCTCCTGTCCTCGCTGGCCAATCAATGGCAGAACTAAAAAAGTGCGAAAAATGAGAAAAGTAAGGCTTGTACTTGCAGGTTTATTGTTATGTTATACACTGAAAAATATATATGATATATCCATTCATGAAATATTTAAGCAATATAATATATGTATACATTTCATATTAGATGATCTTTGGAACATATTGTCACACCATGGAATGTCTTTACTTACCGAGTCGAGAACCATTTTTCCAGTGCACCACATGTTGTTCCTCCATCTCAGGTGAGTGTGTCAGGTGCAATGGGCTGCTTTGGATGGCATGGTGGCGTAGTACCGAGTGTCGGCGAAAAGCACATAAAGCGAAAAGAAAACGCAGACGAAAATAAACTCCGCAAAACCCGACTTGGTCATGTATCAAATGTCTTTCAAAGGTAGTTAAACGCTTCCTACTCCACGCAGAGTACCTAGTTGGGTCAGAGTGAGGCAATAAACATAAACCAGGCCCAGCCTTCCGCCTCTTTCGCACTCCCTGGGCCCCGAAGTAGGGTACCATCCAAACCGACTGGCCGGCACATAAAGTATTTATAGCTGTCGCTGTCCATCGCTACTTTCGCGCGACTTCCTTCTAACTGAACTTGTGTAACCGAATCTTCAGTGGCCAGTCCCCAGTCTCCAGTCTCAGTCCTCAGTCTCGGTCTCCCCTGTCTTCTGCCTCTTTCTCCGGCTGTCACTCCCTCTCTCTCGCGCAATCTCCCACCTTCAATCGCTTCCCTATGCATACAAATTAACGTTTTAGCACACGTCGCGCTAAGTGGAAAAGTTTGAGCGAGCAAAAAGGCTGACAGGAAGAAAGAATCAAAGAGCTGGAAATCAGAAGACATAACAAATGGGAAGAAAGCAGACAGGAAAAAGTTAAGTACTTGGGACAACAATTCCAAGCAATGCAAATGGTTAACCCATTTAGGCCGGGAAATATTCTGCTGAACTTTAAAATGAGTATATAAGTATTAAATATTAGATTTCAGAGTGTAAGGGAAAAGAGAATTACAAATTTTAAATTAAATAATATTTTATGTAATTTGCGTTAGATTAAAAATAGGATTCCTCGGAAAGGAACAGTTAAGCATTTTAACACTTTCTATAGTATTGGGTACTAGGTTATGAGTGTTATTTTAAAAGAAATCATATTTACTTAGCCCAAAAAATAAAACCGCATAACCCTAGAATGGGTTAACTGTGCACTTTCCATGCCCTAGACTAAACCCTAGGCCCTAGTCGAACTTGAAATCGGAACCCGTTTACCAACCCCTCCCAAAAACAAGTTCTACCCCAAAAGCCGAATGCAAAATGAGGAAGACGACGACAACTGGCGAGAAGTGCAGAACAAAAGTTTGCCGCTAAATTTTCGTGACAGCTGTTGAGCAGCGACAATAAAGAGAGCGGCGAGAGAGATATTGCCAGTATGAGTGAGAGTACGAGAGAACCGACAACAAACGGTAAAGCTGAAGCAGCGCAACTTCGGCAAGCCAGACTCAGAGACTCGCGGCTCAAAGCGTGCGGCTCTCCGCTCATTCGCGTTTCAACCTTCTGCACAAACGGAGTGGCGCTCGAAATCGAGGAGTACGTGAACTGGCCATAGGCTATGTGGTGTACGATCTTACGAACGTCGGCGATAAACTCGAACTCCGAACCCCCGCTCCCCGCTCCATGATCCACGATCACCGAGCCCCGAATCACGAACCTCGAATCACAAATTACGAACCTCGAACCGTTGAAGCGGGACCTCGAAGGGCAGCCCTTTGAGCCTTGTCTAAAAAACCGAAACATTCAGTGCGATTATGTTGGTAGGGGGGCCCTGCACTCCTGCCACACTAAACAAACTATATATGCAGATATTCGTGTATACATAATGGGTCACTGGAGCGTGCGATATGCCCAAAGTGACAGCAGCAACAACTGCGGCGACTAAACGTGCGACTCATGCGCAAAGCAACTGACAGAAACACAAAGGCGACAAAAACGAAAAACGGAAAGAACCAACGGCAGTGGGGGACCAAAGGGGTGACCAGGTGACCGGGTGCACAGGTGAACAGGTGTCAATGTCAGCCGAAAACTAAAGCAAGGCTGCTACAGTGCGAGTTCCAAAAGGGGAACCAATTAGGTGCACACTACATTAAGCAAGTAGCTGTTTAAAAATAACGAGCTGAATCATTTCTGTTGTTAATAATGGAGGTCCAAGGATATGTGTAACTTTTAAAATAGTTAACAGTGTAATGATTAAGCTAAATTGAAGCTTAGATAAAAATGCTAATCAGTGCAGAATTCGTGAGCAATTGCTGAAACTGTTATTCTTTATCAACAAAATTACTGAGTGGACGATTGTACTAAGAAAACAAAATAAATGACGCAGATAATTACTCACTAAATGAACTTAAGTAAAGAAGTAAATGAGCTTATAATGAACTTATGGTGAAGTGAACCCTGGGAATAGTTAGAATAAAAATATGTGAAGTGCACCCTTCACTTCGTACTTTCCGCAGTCTGTTCATTCGATTGACTACTGTAGTTAGCGTGCACTTGGCTCGAACCCTGTGTGCAACCCCCGATTGTGAGGAATGGCCACAGGTTGCACTTCCGCTGCCATTGATTTTCTGCGTGTGTGCTTTAATTTGTTTGTTCGTTATTTTCTAGTTAGCCACGGCTGTGAAAACAACTTTTACAAACCAAAAAAAAATGGAGAAAAAAATCTGAAATAACAGACATTTCACCCGTAAATTGAAAACGAACAAAAGTGAGCAAGTAACAGCGGGAAAAATGAGAAAACTGAGATAACCGAAACCAATCGGACAGCATCGGTTAACAGTATTAACCAGCGACTGGCGGCGTCTCACTGCCAACTTCCGTTCATTTAAGCAGATTGTTGTTGCAGCCACCAGGGGCAAGAGGCACCCCCCCTTCGAGGGGGGAGGGGGGCCGCAGCTCAGTTCACCACAAAAAGAAACTACACAAAACGCATCATTGGCGTGGAATTGCTTTGACTAATTTCCCAATGAATCGGCAGTTGCGGTTGCGCCCTGTGGCTCCAATATATGTGTACATATATCTATATATATATATGGGTCCATGTGTTTGGCATGGCTATTAAAGTTGGCCGGGAAGAGAGTGTGAAACCGTTAGTAAGAGCTACTCTGACTGCGGGTCACCCGCTCCTCACCCGCAACTTGATAAATAGTTTCCCTTCAAATATTTGCAAATGTGCACTGAGGGAAAATAGTGACCGACTTGGCCCACTTTCAGCCGAAATACCCTGGAAGATGGCTTAATTTAGTGCCGTCTCATAGAAATCAATTGATGCCACAAAGGTCTTACTCATGATGAACTTTGAGGTTTAATAGCACAGTACTACTTATAACTTGACTTGACTAGACTTAAGACTTGTCTTGAATTTATAAACGTATATGGGAAAGTCAACACTTTTTTTTCCCTCTGTACATATGAGCTGTCATAATTAATTGAGCCATCATCAGGCAGGCGAAGCTTGAGCACGGCCTTCTGGCCAGCTCTCCGAATGGAGTTGACCCATTTGCCGGCGACCCAATTGCATCTGAAATTGTTGTCTAATTAATCATCAGATTAGTTAGTGTAACAACTTAATTCGACATGCCATGCGAATGCCGCAAACAATTGTGTGAAAATTGCACAAATGCAACTTGCAGATACAAAAACAGGCACACCAGATACATATATGTATGTGCATATTGGGTAACACACCTGGAATGGAAATCAATTTCAGTTGACCAACCTCAACGAAAATGATATGCAAAACGCCGGATTTAGTTTGGTATGCATGCAAATGCACTTTTAATTGCCGCATTGTTTGGGGAACTGCATATCATGGTGTTGCACAGCCTAGCCTATCTTTCGAATCCGCAGCAAATCCCATTCAGAGAATTTCCACACATCCAGCCGGATTTCACTCGAAACTCTAAAGAAATGACTTCGGAGGCCCGCAGGCCACCACTTTTTGTTTCCCTTGTCCGAAATGAACAACGAACACTCTGGAAACCGAACAACAAGTGCGTCGCTACGCCGGCCATCCGTCCATCCATCCATCTAACCACGTATCTGTCCATCCATAGATACTTCGGCAGACGTACTGTCAGCGTTTCAAGTCTGCCATTTAGTTGGCCAAGAGCAGAAATGCTGCCTGCTGGCCGAGAATTTCTCTTTTCCAATTTGTGTTGGTTGTGTGCGCATTTCTGTTTCGGCCAGTTTCGCTTGCCAAATAGTTTTTGGGAGCCTGGGGCCTTTGGCTTCTTCCAAGATGAGCCGCTGAGCCACTTAACCCATTGCCAGCCAAATGGGTTAACCCGCCCCTCGAATCGATGCGAAGCGCAGCACTCTGCGTAATTACGTGCCAGAAATTAGCATTTTTGGGCGTGCGAACTGCGGCTGTAAGTGCACATTTCACTTTGGGTGCAGCAACGCACTGAAATACAAATGTATCTCATGAATATACGAAGTCGAAGGTGACAGACCAACGCGGAGAATTCGGGGTAGCTTTTTCGAGATGTGTAGCGATGAGGCATCGCCAGATTCCAGGTTATCTGCAGCTGGGCGGGGGTTCGTTATCTGCCGTCGCATTTGTTTATGGGTCTCTGCCGTAAAAATAAACCAAAATTCCTTTGATTGCAGAACGAAAGCAAACGCTCCCAGGCACACACACACACACACACCCACCATACCAGCAGCACCCCGTAGGGGAAGTCTTGAATTTGTGTATCGCGCCGGCTGATAAGCTGCTCCGTAAGCGACTTTTATTTTCGGTGGCCCAAGTGGAGGCAGTGCGGCAGTGCCCGCTTCCAGTGGCAAAACAATGCTCGTAACTGGCGCGTAATTAACACACAAAAAACGGGCTAAAAAAAAGCAGCAGTGAAGCGAATTTGTTTGCCAAAAGTGTTTCTTTCATGTGCGTGAATGGAAAACAGTGCCGCCTGCATGAGACACTGAGTGCGGAAATGGAAATGGCCTAAGGCCGCTCCCGATTCACAAGCAACGGATACACACAAGCACACACACCGCCCAGCGGCGACAGCAGCAACATGGCAGGTGAAGTGCTCCTAGTGCCACCAGTAGCATCGCCAGCAGGATGCAACACCAGCAACAGCCAGGAGAGCAGTCCCCATCCCGATCCCGTCCAGCAGCAGCTGAACTCCAGCGTGGACAGCGGCATTGCGGTGCTCGAGGCGGAGTCGCCGACCTTGAGGAGGCGCCAGCGACTGCACCAGTGCCAGCGGATCCTCCAGGTGTTGCAGCGGGATCAGCTCACCCACCAGCAGCTGCGCGATAGATTAAGGTGAGTCAACAACATTAAGTCCAAGGCAACATATTTAAGAGCCAGTTTATCAATCTTCTGAAGCATTCAGTCGATCCAATTGGATATCAGAGGGGATATATATTAAATTCCATCATTTAATTCGATGACTTAACTATCTCTGCCATGTGGCCAGAACGGAAGCCACTGGCAGCTGGGGGATTGGCCTGAGCCGACTTGGGTGCGCATGGAGCCCACCATCTTACGGCGAACTGCACTAAGTGCATGCATCTGCATCTCGCAGACTGCGGGCGGATATCAATTTATGCAAATTTGCCGGCCTCAAAATGGAAATGACAAAATCTCGGGCGCAGTCAGCCAGTCAGTCACTCAGCCATGTCATTCGTACAGCCAGAAGTCGTTCCGTGAGCAGTCGGAGTCTTCTGGGAACTCTTTTTTTTAGACAATTGTCATGGAGAAACCCGCTGCTTCTGACCACCGAGCTTTCGAATGAGTTCGCAATTTGGTTGGGAAACTGTGGCGGGGAAGTTCCATTAGAATGATAATGACGACCAACCCAGTTCGGCGATCGTAATTGGAAAACCGCTTTGAACTATATTGTTGTCTGTTCACTTTATAGTTGGATAATTGCACTACATAAACTTATATAACTATATTTTCGATGGAGAAACAAGTTTGGGCCTCTTCATTCTTGTTTTTCTATAATAATTCAAGATATCATTTTATAGAACTGAAATACCCGTTCATTTAATTACGAATAGAGCATTCCGGAATCGACTGGTTAGGTTGTGGAGCACCCAAGTCCCAAATCTCTGGCCATTCCATGATAATTTCGCTTTTCCACACGAGCTTCGTTGCCCGAGGAGCGGAGTGGCAATCTTATCGAATGTTTCATAATTAAGTTGATTAATGCCAATTAATTGCCGTAAGCTTTGCATGCCCAATGGCAGGGCCAATCGATTTCGTAGGTTTCTTCTTTTGGCCACAAACTCTTGCCACCAACCAAGCGGCGGACATGTGACTGGCAGCTGCCAAGTGGCATTTGCAATTGCATTTGCATAAGGTCCGTTGGACAACGTGGAATGCCAGAGAATATTGGACGGGGTGGGTGGGGGGTCATAAGTGTCCATATTTCAGCGGCTCAATGGGGATTTGCCTGGCACCCCCCCCACCCTCGGTTGCATGGCCAACAAAGCTCTGACCCAGTGCGCCACTAAGGGCCAGTTCCAATTTGGTTACTCGCCCGCAACGCACACAAATCCTAAAAAAAAATAAAAATTAAAAAAAAAAAATAAAAACCCTGGAAACATTTGGCCCTAGATTCAACCCAATTGGATAGAGTGTACACCCGTTTGTGACCTCACACCCGAAATAGTCTTGACACTTATCTGCGACTTTTTCGTCGCATACCGAGATATATATATAGCTATATATCTCCCGACGCGAGCGGAACTCTTATCAAATCAACGGTCGGTCGGTCGGCTATATACGCGATCCGCCATAACGAAGTGGACAAACAAAATCCAATATAATGCCCATATACCCCAGTTATATATATGGTGCAAAAAAGTAAACAAAACCGAATTCAACTTGGCTAAAACAAACCTGTCGCCGCTCCACTCGCAGTCGGAGTCAGCTGCTCCAATCGCCAGGTTAACTTGACTTGAAGATCGTTGGCACTGGAGGCCCTTATCCACGTGATCTTAATCAGTTTGTTGTATGTTTTGTTTCAATTTGTGCGTCACGCAGTCGGGATTGTCGACGGTTTGGCCTTTTTGAAGATGGAGCAAGGTGATCGGCGGGCGGGCGATGGCAATTAGCGGACTGAGTTCGTGTGGCAAACACCTGAGCAGCATATTGCCCGAAAAGTGATTGATAATCGTCGTTCGTAACTGCAAACAGAAATAACAAGCCAAGCGAAAATCAAATTGTGTGGTAATTATTTATTCAGATATTTCGCCAGTGAAGTTCACTTCGGTTCAGTGGGAAGATTCCACTCCCAAAATACTACTAAAAAAACAAACAAATCTACAAATAAAACCCACATCTTTAATGCCAACTGAAGTGAATAGCACGATAATTAAATACATCATTCTTAGAACCACACACACACACAACTATTGAAGCTATAATTTTTATAAATATTAAGATTATGCAACTCCCCACTTCTATAGAAGATCTCGCTGAAAAGAAGCAATACTGTCGATAGGAGCTTTGCTAAGAACACATACAGACATTTATCAAGTTTAATTAGTGCTAATCGCAATGTGCAAAAATAAACACAAAGAAAAACACTTAGGCAAATAAATTAACGTATAAATAACTGCTAGTACGTGATTCGAACTGCAGACAAAGTTTTTCTAAACTTCTCTCAAGTGATTGCATCTAAACTACGAGATTTGCATACTTAAATGAATAATGTTCTTTAAGTGATTTATGACAACAATTTTATTAATCTTTTTTTTGCATTATGCTGGAAATTATTTACCCCCAATAGTCACGACCAATTGCACTGAGTTGTACCTAAAAATATTTATTTACGTGATGTTTTCGCCGGTAACTAATTGTATTACACGTTTACTTACTTCCAATGCAACTGAATACCCGAAACTTAAATGCCCTGCACAGGATATAAATTACCCATACAACTTCATGTCGAAATCTAGGCAATTTAAAGCGAACAAACAAAACTTTTGATAAGGCTAAGGCCAAAGTATGTATTGGCCGAAAACCACGTAATATGCTCACAAAGAGGTGATAGCCGCAACATGGAGAATTTTCGGCACTGATAAGTAGTAAAAAATAGTTTAGTTTCGGTTATTTCATTGATTCAGTATAGTTACGGTTTTCAATGGAGGTGGAATTAAAGCAGAGGTGCTTCCGATAAGTGTGTGTGCGTGTGCTTCTGATGCAAATGCCGCGCAATCGATAGCGTAATTGAATTCAATGCGAACTCCGCAGTGCCTGAAGCGCTGGATGCGCCCCTACATCTGCCTCATGGAGCTGCCAATCAACCGACCTGGAAGCGGGAACCTGCTGCTGGGACTCACCTCCGTGGTGGGTCTCATTGGAGGCGCCTATCTGCTGCAGTGTGGCGCCCAGCAGCTCTTGGGGTGAGTTAATCAAACGGGGAGATAAATCAAAATATGGCATCCGATGGATACAAGTTCGGCTACGTGAGCCAAGCGCCGGATCCGCACGTGCAGTACGTATGCTGCAGATACAAATGCAGCGCGAGATAAATCCGAATAGAAACTGAAACTAAACTTTCTTGACTGCAACTTCAACCCGGTTACGTGGCCATCGTTTCGCATGACTTGATTGCGTTTGCGTGTGGGAAATGGCCGAGCTGGGGAGATTTGACATAATTGTTGCCATTTCTCCAGTCGCCGTTTTCCACCAGCTACCATTTGCCATTTGCTACTTGCCCCGACGACGGCGATGGCGATGCAGTTGCTCACTTTGGGCATGGAGTGCGTAGCTTCGCCTTAATTAAGGATTGCGCAATCACCGCCACCTGCCTCCAATTTATGCAGCACCTGTTGTGCCTGGGTCCGTTAGACGTTTCATAACACTGCCAGTCCAGACCCAGACGAGCTGTCATTGACTCTTTGCGAATCCGGCCACAAGAACATTAGAATCTCGAAGAATGGCCAGCGGAAGTCGTTGGCCAACAAAGGGCACAACTTTCCACCTCGCCCCCGCCAGCTGCTTTTTCCTTAAAAAGCGTCACAAATTGGCAATAACAATTGGCCATGGCTAACAACGCCCACAATTGTTGGCCTTTCGTCACCTTTTCAATGGCATCTTAATTAGCCGTTTTGTTGACAGCGTTATTTGTATTATTATTGCGACGGCAGTTACACATCATTTTTCAGTGTATTAGGGTAATGTGCGTATCGAAACTATAAGGCTCTGAGTAATGCATATATTTAGTTTTTTTTTTTAAAATTTTTTTAAGTGAAGAATCCGTACATCATAAATTTGTATCTTAACATCACAGGGTGAAGAAATATTCTTATATATTTAAGCAAGGAAAAACCTTACAACATAAACAGGAAAACTAAAGTTTATATGAGTATCATTTTATAAGAGCTTTCAGTTCGTTGAGTGAATTATAAACTTATTAATTTCCGGGTCTTAAAGACGACACTTTATGAAGCCAAACGAGTTGTGGAACTGTGGAAAGTCAGCTGCTAAATGCAATTAACTCTGGCCGATGGCTGAGTTTAGATATGCACAGAAATTCTGGCTTTTATTCGCCATTAAAGTGAGAAGAAACCAGTTATTTTGGCCTTGTGGCAAGTGAAAAGCCGCGAAACGAAGTATTTTTAGTGCTTTCAAAACCAATTGTGAGAACAATAACAAGTTGTGGAAAATGTTTAAACTAATGCGATAATATTTACTCACTATTGGGCAGTATTTGCTTGTGGTAAAGGCCGTTGAAAATCGTTATCTTCGTAATAAAGCATGCTTTTAGGCTTAGGAATTTAATTTGATATTAAATAAATTGAAGATTTGGCCCGGTGAATATAAATATATTCGAGATAATTCATGAATCCATTTAGATACGGTTGATGGTGATCTCACGAATGTCGGATAGTAAACTCGGAGATAATGAAAAGATTATTACACTCATATCAATAAAACAATTTACGATGCCACTTGCTCGCTTCTTCTACCAAGAATTTATTAATCTCCGGCTCGAAGTTCTGGGAAATTCTGTAGATTATGCTATCAATGGAGCGTTTGTGAAAGCTTCTGGCCCTGTTGGGATATTAATAACCTGACAGAAACTGAGGGCTTGACGCTTTCTTGTGCGGGAATATGCTAATGGTGGACACATGAGACTCACATACATATATTAACCCAGATTCCCAGCACAGATTTCTAGAGAATCTCGAAATCTTGATGCATGAGATCGCAGCTTGAAAACTTCCACGGGATTTATGCGGATGAAAGTGTTGCCGCTCCATGGCGCCATTTGTTGCCAAAATAGTGATTAAAACTCGAATCCAGCTAGAAGTCGATTGATTAGTTTATAAACCGCTCACAGCATGCATACATTATATAGTATTAGTATTTGGCTAGACAAGAACCTAGCCAACTCGTTTGCGGAATGTTTCTCACAATTAGCATTTGGAAATTAATGAAGTTCAGGCCGAGAAAAAATATTGCCAAAAATAAATTAGTCGACAAATGAATGCAGCAGACAGGCGATGATGCTCGATGATCTTCTCCTCCAAAACGGTTCCTGCTCGACCAGGTTTCCAGCTCATGGATCGGATCTGATCGGACCACACTAATCGGAGAAGAAAGGCGATAAATCTGCATGGAAATGTGCGCAGTCATGGCTCCCAGTCCGCCACATAGACATGTCGACCCGTCCGACGGGATCGTGTGCAGGGGGACTCCAACTTACGTCATTGACGAGTTTGTTTAGCGCTAGACAGAGAGAGAGACACAGAGAGAGAGCGAGAAAGAGCGGCAGTGGCTTCCCGCTCTCCACGATCGAAACCGGCATGGGATACGGCTGTGGCTGTGCCAGTGCCAGTGTGGTTCTGTGGAGAGGCCACAGCTCCATAGCTCTGGCTATGTGGAGCCATAGAGACCCGATGTCTCAGCTGTTGACCGCCGACTCTCAAAGCCAACTGCGCATAACAAAGGCGAACCTTGTGCGAGAAAGTTGTCAGTGTCGTGGGACGCGGATCGCGATTTGATAGCGAATTGGCATTAAGTGCTTCCATTGGCGAAATCGGTTCAACGCGAGTGCCATGCCAAATCCCAGCAAGCCCAACGGCGCTAATCAGTCGACAAACATTTTGAATACCTGAAAACCCGATCCCGACACCTGGAGAACAGCCCCCCAGACCACACCACACGGCAGAGAATCCAGCACAGATCCAGCTGTCGATCGAGTTCCAGGGAGAATGCTCTTCTCCGCGGTGGTGTTGTGCCAGGTGGAGCGGCTGATGTGCCTGCCCATCAGCTTCGCGGTGCTGGGCTTCCTCTTCATGGCCTGCACCATGGAGGTGGTGCTGCTCAAGCTGACCACCACGGATCCGGTGCTCGGACCGCCCGCCGAGGATTGGGAGGAGAACGGGGGCCCGGATGGCGAGGAGCAGATCTACTACGAGAATCTGGAGAACAACTACGAGTACTGGGCGCGCAGGAGGATGCGATTCCATCGACAGCAGCAACAACAGCAGCAGCAGCAGCAGCAGCATCTGCCCACTTAGAAGACTTAGGCTAGAATACATGTGTATATTTTGAATTAGATCGGTTTTAAGCGGCTATACTGACTGAGCATCTCTCCTACACCTTGTGCTTTCAATCGCTTTCGTCGGCCTGTGCAGGTTTTTTGAATGTTTTCGATGGCCGTGTACGGTTGGCTTTTTCCTTAAATTATATTTGTTTGTTTGTAAGCGAAATTGCGAATTTTGCCATTTGAATAAGTTGAGCAGCGATCCGCTGGGCGATTTCTCATTTCGAGCACGTACAAGACACCCAGGAATTCCCTTCTTCTCTCTTGTGTAAGAACTGTAAGTGACTGACATAATCCGAATGCATATCGAGGCAGCCGCCAGACGCACTGCCTCTTAGATTGTAAGATGTGTGTGATAGATGTACATGTATACTTTAAGCCAGGCCATTTCGCCTAAGTTGATTAAACTCGGTTCGAAGCCCCATTGCCTTTTTGTTTGCCTGGTCCAACGGGTTTGCGTTGTTATGCAATTGGCGGGATTTAACAGCCGGGAGAAAGTCAATTGCCCCATGCAATTGCGTTTGGGTGGGGACTGCCCACTACATGCTAGTCGGTCCAAAAGCCAGAAGCAGCTCGATCAATGGCTACCGCCTAATTGAGCTGAGTTTCAGCCAACGACCTTCTGGCCGTTGAATGACCCCGGCTAATCACCAGAACCGCGACCTGACTAATCGTCTGGTTTCAACCACCATCCAATATTCTCGAAATAACGCGCACTTCCTTCCGCCTTGTCTCTTCCAGCAAACTAGCCAATAAGAAGTGGAGGAAGGAGGAGTCCAGCAGCGAGGATCACGCCTGCAACGTCTGCTGTGCGGACCTGGATCTGAGCAGTGCCAAAAAGTGAGTAGAAATACCAGTTTGACATTGTTGATGTTACTGATATCACAGCATTTCTGCCGAAATCTATTCGTTTGTTTGAACAACAATCTTGCTGCTTGAAAGCCATATAATAAATAATTCGAACAAACACCTTTGCAAAGTATAATTTGCAACCGAATTTGTTGCTTTCTCCTGCATCGTTTGAGGTATTCACTCCTATCTCCATCGAACTAAAAAGAAATCAAATTTATTTAAATCTAAAGAACTTTTTTATTATTTCCATGCCACGAGAACTTAAACCTTCCATTCTAAATAGTAAATTTCCATAAAAGGCTCTAAGCTCATAAATAAAAATCTCTTT